>NC_071512.1:66472644-71472644 GCF_027887155.1 Malaclemys terrapin pileata
CCTGCCAGCCTGGGACTCCAGCACCCTGTCTTGTTGAGTCAGAAACGCCAGTCCGCTCCAACACAGACCCAGGGTCTGAACCGTGTGCCCCAAAGCTGCAGACTTAACTGAAAGCAACTTACAGAAGTGTTCTTGTCTTTAACATTCAGATGTCCAACTCTCAATGGGGTCCAAACCCCAAATAAATCTGTTTTACCCTGTATAAAGCTTATACAGGGTAAAGTAATAAATTGTTCACCCTCTATAACACTGAGAGAGAGAGATGCACAGCTGTTTGCCCCCCCCAGGTATTAATACATACTCTGGGTTAATAAGTAAAAAGTGATTTTATTAAATAGAGAAAGTAGGATTTCAGTGGTTCCAAGTAGTAGCAGACAGAACAAAGTAAATTACCAAGTAAAATAAAATAGAACATGCAAGTCTATGTCTAAGAAAACTGAATACAGATAAAACCTCACCAGTTCCAGTAAGCTTCCTTTTACAGACTAGTCTCCTGCTAGTCTGGGTCCAGCAATCACTCACACCCCCTGTAGTTACTGTTCTTTGTTTCAGTCTTTCAGTCATCCTTGGGGGTGGAGAGGCTATCTTTTTAGCCAGCTGAAGACAAAATGGAGGGGTGTCCCAGGGGTTTAAGGAGACTGCCTCTTCTGATATCAACTTGCTTACTTGTCTTCTGCCTCTTTTGCATAAAAGTAGTGTGCAGAATGTGCAATTGCATAACCTCCTGGGCAGTATACTAGTCCTGGTTATTAGAGTGAAGATGATTTGTATTGGGAGATATCAGAAATGCCGGTTAATAGAGCTTTCTGGTTGATGAAGTGCCGGATAACATAGCTTTTACTGTAGTTTGAAAGTTACTTGTAGCATGCCTAGGGCAGAGAATGTACCCCAAAAGTAAATACATTAAAGTAGAGGCATCTGTAATCGAGTTATGAGAACTGAAGTGCTTATTATATTTTGAAGGTGGCACACTTGAGCTGTGTTGATACTTTTTTGAGATCGGTTTCCAAATTTTTAGACATAATTGACAGTTTTTTAATAGTTCATTAAGAACAGTGGGGTGGGGAAACATGTGACAGTGATTGTATGTAAGAGATGGAATGGAGCTTGTGAATTATCTTGAAAACTTACAGATAAAAGGGCTGAGAATGACCTGGTTTTAAATGAATACAAAACAAAATAGAGCTCAAAACCATAGCAATGTATTCTCTTTAGGCCAAAGGATAATAATTTATTTCTAACTTTTTTTTCTCATTACCAAGTTCAATAATTATAACTATTGAGGGGGGAAAAATGACTAAACATATGTCTAAGGCTATGTCTACACTGATTTTTTGTCATTAAACCTTTAGCCCGTGAAAAAAACACCCCTGATTGACAAAAGTTTTAATGACAAAAAGTGCTGGTGTAGACAGCGCTTTGTTGGCAGGAGGCGCTTTCCCACCAACAAAGCTACTGCCACTCATTGGGCGTGGTTTTATTTTGTTGGCAGGAGAGAGCTCTCTCTCCTGCTGCCAAAGAGCGGCTACACTGCATGCCTTACAGTGGCCAGGCTGTAGTGGTACAGCTGTGTCACTGTAAGCTGCATAGTGTAGCCATAGCCTAAAATGCACTTTGAAATTGACTGAATTGTATGGTGTATGTGTGTGTTTGAAGACCCACAACTAGTGCCTCCATAACATGTATGGCTATGCAGAGAGGACCTGTAGTAGAGGCTACATTTACAATGAGCTGACTGGACCACTGAAATAGGACAGAAAAAAAGATGTCACTCTAAAACTTAACATAGCAAACAATGGAGGTAGCAAGTCTAAAGGATATTATATAAGAAGCAGTGACTGGGTTAGGGGTATGAGGGAGCATCGTAAAATACTTTTTCTCTTTATGATGTAAAGTTGAAGGTTAATTGAGATATCATGAGGCCTGTATCATTGGATCTGTTAACTTTCATTATTTTAACCACAACTGTGACTTTTTAATTGGAAAAACCTTGCTTTTCTTCTAAAATGTAAAATCTCAAAGCAGCCCAATTGATCAGCCTTTATTCTGTGTTTGGTAAGGTGTGTTGTGTGTTTTTCAAGTGGAGATATCTGAATTCATTAAATTCTTGTTGTGTGTTTTGGTTCTGAACTAATTGTATCATTTATTCTTCAGCATACTATACTTGTTATTTTGTTAGCTTGGTGACAGTTTGTGTTCATCTGTTGGATAGTGCAAAGCTTGGGTATTTGTAGGCATGTTAAGATTAAATCTTAGATTTTCTGTTCCCTAATGTGTTTTTTTTTTTATATTGTGAGTTCATCTCTGTTTAGATTTCATGGACCTCTTCTAGCATTTCTGGGTATTAATAAGTTTTGTATTTGTGCTAACTCATGCCTTGTTCGTTTCTCCATCATATCCATGCTTGTTATTCCAGCTCTGGGATTTTCTCTGCTCTACAGTACCAGAAGTCAAGATTAGAGATGGCAATTATCAAAAGATTTGGTTCCCTCTTCTGGGAAAATTGCCAGATACACTGCTTCAGAAGCTGAAACACATTCTAGGAACTTTGATCAACAGTCTTAAAACATTGCATTAACTCTTCCTGAAAGTTCCATTTACAGTGCCTAATAAATCAAAAGGTCAAATTTGACTTGAAATGCAGGTCAGTTGAAGCAGATGTGGAAGGATAAACTTTGGTGCTTGGATAAGAAAAATCATTTGACAATAAATTTCTGTTTCCATCAGAACCAGGCTTATTGCCATTTCCACAATAGGATTTTTGTGGCATACGGAGGCACCATCACAAGGGGCACTGTTATACTTAGAAAATGAAAACCAGCAGGATCTTATTTAGGAGATAAGGTAATATGCTATGTTTACTGTGAATACAGAAAGAATTAATCAGTTATAGCTATAACATTCTACTCACTCTCACATTCATTCATACACACACACACACACAAGTTCTGCAAGGTTGTTGTTAAAGTTACCAGCCTTAGAGTAGTTCGTGCCAAGTCACTGGCCAGGTGGCCTGGACACGAGGATGGAGCCTAGTCTTGTCAGATGCGCATCCGATACTCCTGGAGGGTGGTTGCAGAAGCAGACTCAAAGTTCTCAGTTTTTAGAGTCTGTCTTTATAGGGATTCATCCTCATTCAAATCTATAGGATTTGCTTTGTCATGCTGTTTTCACGTTTGAAGTGATAATCAATCACTGTTCTCACGTTTGAAATTATAGTCAATCATGCAGATGGCACAGCAATGACGGCTTGTTGTTACTTTGTTCTTCGGCCCCCCTGTCCTTGGGGCAATTGGGGGGTGGATTCCGGCGTGCCCTCAGGGTTATCCGGTTTATCTTACTCAACACATTCTCATTCTTTAGCATGTTGGTTTTTCCTCTAGATGTGGTGTTATTTATTAGGCTGGCAGTTCAACCTTTTATTACTCATTCAAACATAGATCTGCAATCACACCCTATCTTGCTTAACCTACTTCCTACATTTTATTACCTATGCATTCTTTAACATAACTATTCTGAAATCATTGGGGCATGACAGACTCCAATGAATCTATCCATGCCACTTGATACACATGAAAAGAAAACAAGCAAGATAGGAATGTAAAAGTGGAGGAACAACAAGTTTTGTTCCTGAGTTCAGAAGAACATTTGTAACGTGTTATCTTACCGCTTTTAGAAGGGACTCTTTGTTTCTGGATGTTTTTCTACAATTAGCACAGACCTTGCAAACTAACAGGCCTGCTTCAATTAGCACAAACTCAGCAGCTGAGAGAACAGGCTGGGAGACCTATTTCTTTCTAATAATACAAGCCAAATCCGGGGTCTGTACTGGACCATACTTTCCCCAAAGCATCAATATATATTAATTATTACTTTTAATCCAACAGCACTCTTCTGCTAAAGGTGGTGTCTTACATGGTTTGAACATCTTATTGCAGGTCTTGGAGAATATTTGTGTAGATGGAGCATGAAACCAATCTTGCAGGCTTCTTCTTTGGCCAAAAAAAGCCCCTTAATCCCATGAAGAAAACACTTCTTAGTCCATGTACAGTTGTACAGTTACTGATTCTGTAGGAATAAAGCCTTTTTTGCAGGCCTATGTGATAAACTTTTGATGGTTTGTCTGGTTGTTAGTAACAATAATGGGTAAAGAGCTGTAGATCTCCTGAATGTCTTTATCATGATACCTTGTTTTGATTGCCTTGTGGGTATCCAAAATATGCCATTGTTTTTCTTTTGGATGTTACATTAAGTCAATATGTCAGGAAGGACTATCTCGTGTGATTTGTAAAAAGGGGAAATAACTTTCAGTGTGAAGGCTGGATCTAGGCAAGGCACTGCGTTGTCCAAGTGGAAGGTGCAATATTGAGACTCCATTGACATAGAAAAGGAGTCTGAATTATAGCAGGATTATGAAATGTGAACTGGAACTCTATGGGCCACTGCAGTATCCACCTTGCTTTGCAAGAGCCCTTTTGACTTGGATAGATAACATCCAAAACTACTATTGTGTGTTACCATAACAAAGACCCTGGGGATGTCCAGCCATCACTTTAAACTCAGTATGGCCAAAATTGACCTTTTATCACCACCCCGCCCCCAACACATAGGGGCTTCCCCCTTCCACTTTTCTCAGTCATTGTGGACCACTCTCTTCCTTGTCACTCAGGCCCGTAAACCAGGGTGTCATTTTGATTTGGCCCTCTCTCTACATCCCTGCATTCACACAGTGTCTGAATCATCCTTCTTTCATCCCACATGCAATCTCTAAGATCCAGCCTTTCTTCTCCATTGACACAGGTGAATCTCTCTTTCAGGTCCTCGTCCTCCTCCTCCTCCTCCTCTTGTCATGTCAAATACTGCAACACTCTCCTTTCAGAATTTGACAAATACTATTGTGCTCCAAACTCATATTCCTGGTTTGTTGCTTCCACAGTATCATCCATCCACTGGCTCCTCCATATCAAACACAAATTACACTGGTTTACAATTTTTGGGAAGTCGTCTGCTTCAGAGATAAAATGTACTATTTATTATGTATTTTGATGTGCTGCGTTCAAATATGACAATTAAAACAACTGATTGGCTACTGTTTCGAAGATATTTAAGTTTTTACATTTTATGTCTATGTATATTGTGTAGATAGAGTTTTAATCATAAATTGTAAACCTAGGTCTTTTCATGTGTCTATGGTTGCTTTACATGATAATATTTCACCTGTCCTGTTTATGTAACACTTTCAAAATCAGCAAAAGGGTTATATAAATAAAATTTATTATGAAACAAAAGGCAAAAAACTATTCTGTACATAGTTTAGTCCTATTCAGTGTCTACTCGGCGCTTCTTGGCTTGTCTCTTGTATTCATTAAATGGAGCATCTCTTGTCACTGTCCAGCAATAGTCTGCAAGAATTGTTGGGCTCCATTTGCCCTGATAGCGTTTCTCCATTGTTGCAATGTCCTGGTGAAATGGCTCGCCGTGCTCGTCGCTCACTGCTCCGCAGTTCGGTGGAAAAAAATCTAGATGAGAGTGCAAAAAATGAATCTTTAGTGACATGTTGCAACCAAGGCTTTTGTATGCCTTGAGGAGGTTTTCCACCAACAACTTGTAGTTATCTGCCTTGTTGTTTCCGAGAAAATTTATTGCCACTAACTGGAAGGCTTTCCATGCCGTCTTTTCCTTGCCACACAATGCATGGTCAAATGCATCATCTCGAAGAAGTTCACAAATCTGAGGACCAACAATGACACCTTCCTTTATCTTAGCTTCACTTAACCTTGGAAATTTTCCACGGAGGTACTTGAAAGCTGCTTGTGTTTTGTCAATGGCCTTCATCAGACCCAGCTTGATGTGTAAGGGTGGTAAAAAAATCTTCCTTGATTCAACAAGTGGTGGATGCTGAACACTTTTCCTCCCTGGCTCCAATGACTGTCGGAGTGGCCGATCTTTCTTGATGTAGTGGGATTCTCTTGCACGACTATCCCATTCGCAGAGAAAACAGCAGTACTTTGTGTATCCAGTCTGCAGACCAAGCAAGAGAGCAACAACCTTCAAATCGCCACAAAGCTGCCACTGATGTTGGTCCTAGTTTATGCACCTCAAAAGTTGTTTCATATTGTCATAGGTTTCCTTCATATGGACTGCATGACCAACTGGAATTGATGGCAAAACATTGCCATTATGCAGTAAAACAGCTTTAAGACTCGTCTTGGATGAATCAATGAACAGTCTCCACTCATCTGGATCGTGAACAATGTTGAGGGCTGCCATCACACCATCGATGTTGTTGCAGGCTACAAGATCACCTTCCATGAAGAAGAATGGGACAAGATCCTTTTGACGGTCACAGAACATGGAAACCCTAACATCACCTGCCAGGAAATTCCACTGCTGTAGTGTGGAGCCCAACAGCTCTGCCTTACTCTTGGGTAGTTCTAAATCCCTGACAAGGTCATTCAGTTCACCTTGTGTTATGAGGTATGGTTCAGAGGAGGAGGATGGGAGAAAATGTGGGTCCTGTGACATTGATGGTTCAGGACCAGAAGTTTCATCCTCTTCCTCTTCCTCGTCTGACTCAAGTGAGAATGATTCTGGTGCATCAGGAACCGGCAGTCCTTCTCCATGGGGTGCTGGGCGTATAGCTGATGGAATGTTTGGATAATGCACAGTCCACTTTTTCTTCTTTGACACACCTTTCCCAACTGGAGGCACCATGCAGAAATAACAATTGCTGGTATGATCTGTTGGCTCTCTCCAAATCATTGGCACTGCAAAAGGCATCAATTTCCTTTTCCTGTTCGACCACTGGCGAAGATTTGTTGCACAAGTGTTGCAGCATATGTGTGGGGCCCACCTCTTGTCCTGATCTCCAATTTTGCAGCCAAAATAAAGGTGATAGGCTTTCTTAACCATAGTGGTTATACTGCGCTTTTGTGATGCAAAAGTCACTTCACCACAAACCTAGCAGAAGTTATCTGCACTGTTCACACAAGTACGAGGCATCTCTGCTCACTTTGGCTAAACAGAAATGTGTCCCTTTGCAAAATCAAACACTGACAAATAAGAGAGCACGACACTATGATTTCTAGAGCTGATATAGGGCACTTTGTTCAGCAGAGTGATGTAAGCTTCGTTATGATTGCATCATCCATGATTTCTAGGAATAACATGATGCAATTGTTATTATGTATGACGCAATACCAGCTTCAGATTGCATCATTCATTGTTTTGTCTAAAAAGCAAGTACTATCCAAACCCAGTCATAGATTTATTCATAGATCCAGTCAAAGATGTATTTTAGTCATTTCTGGTTTAAATTGAGATCCCTTCCCTTTATAACTCACTTATCCTCCGCCATTCCCAAGTCAAGGGTCGTATAGTGACCCAATAGTATATTTTGAAAACTAGAGGCAATCAACAATTTTAAGCATCATTTTCGTTCTCAATGTCCCAGAATTAGTAAAATTTGACTACATTTATTTCAGAAGCATTTTGGCTGTAGAGCAGTGTTGCTTGTCTTCATTTTTAAGTTCTTTCTTGGCCTGTCACTGCTTGTGAAGATGTTGACTCACCACTGGAGCACATCCCTGTCTGATGTAGCAGCTCTCTTCCTGTCTAGTGCCACCCGCCAATGGTCACTATGGCACTGCTGTGGTCTGCCTCTTCCTGCAACTTGGTACTCCTGCAGGTCGCTTTAAAGTCTCTCCTCTTCCGGGGTACTCAATGAACAGAAACAAGGGCAGTTAACAGAAATGAATCATCCTAAAGCTGGTTTGAGGCTCTCTTCCTTCAGAGGGTGCTTGTCAGTTTGTAACCCTAAATTGAGTTCATAAGTAATAAAGAGGAATGATCCCCTCTCCAACTGAGTCAGCATCTGGCCTTCCTCTCTCTCAGAGAGGGGCTGTCAGGCAGCTCATCTGGGGAGTTCCTGCCTTCAGTCAGCCCTCTCTCCAGAAGCTGAGCACTGACTTCTGCTCTCCTCTCTGGTCTGCCATCAACTGAGTCAGGTTTCTCCCTCTGAAGCTCTTCCTACCAATGTTGACATCTGTCACAGGTGCATGGGATGGAGCCATGTGAACCCACACTAGCTTGTTAACTCCCCATGTTGCCCTGTATGGAGTTAGTATACCTCATCAAACTGCTCATCTATCATATTTTTACAGTATTGAGATGTTGACTCCCACCTTTATTCTGCAAATGCCAGTTTTGATCATTTGAATTTTTTTCAAAAAGCACCTTTGTCCTTTCTCCTATTTAAAATGTTAATTGGTTGAAGAAGTTCAAATATTGATAAATATTATACTAAATGTGCACGAAATAGTGTGTTGTAGAACTCCGCTTTGGAAGTACCCAAGGGTGAATAAGATGTCATTGAAAGAGGGACCAGCAGGAAGTGACAAAAATCACTGTTTCTGAATTCATGTTACCTATAGGTAACAGGAACTAAGAAGAATCAGAATGTTTGCTTTGTTTTATTGTAGATGCCTGCAAGGAGGAGTTATTTTCTTTCTATTTCTTGGCAGTAATTTCACAAACATAAATGAAACATGGTGAGTTTGAATCCCTCTCTTAGGTTAAAGTTTGTGTACCTTATCAGCACTCCATCTCCAGTAGTTAGTGAAACAGTATTATGAACTGGTTGGGAATTGAGTTCATAAAATCAACAAGTTCATAAACCTGAACATTTCAAAATTGCAATAGCTATGGTGCATAAATTGCAGTATGGTGTGCTGCATTGCTTTCTTCTTGTCTTTCAAACCACTGCAAAGCGATGTCCAATGTATTGAAGATATCAGAATGTGGAGGGATATCAACTAGTTTTTCATTGACATCGCTTTTGTTATGTGATATTTTTCCCACCCAGCCCCACCTTCCAGTCAAGAAAAATTGTACATATAACTGGTCATTTGTAACATTGGTGTTCATAAAATCGTGGCTGTACTGTAATGTTCCTGAATCTGTCCTGCGTGGTTATATGGCCAAGATTCTGTTTTAAATGTTGCCAGGTAAAGCCACATTGAGATAGTTAATAAATTTGTAAAGTCTAGTTTGGACAGTCCCCAAATGCTTGTTTCAGGATACAAATGATAGTTGTGTTTGTACTCCAGGCTATGTCATCACTCCTCCAAAAGGTGTGTTTTTACAGAGAGAGAACTAATGCACACTAGTAATCTTGCTATAAAGTTTTAGTGGAGACAGGTCATAGGTAGCTTTTATCCCAGTATAGTTAGAGGTCTACACTATATATTCCACACCCACAGTTGACTTTTCCTACTTACATCATGGTAAAACTTTCCCTAGTTTCCTCTAGGGTTTTACAACAAGATAACTAAACATGCATTTGTGCTCTCACACCACTTTTTTGGGGGACTGGGGGATGGGGGTGGGGGAGGGCCTGTGAAGACATAGCCCTACAGATCAGCTTGGGATAAACTACAAACTTTGTAGCTTGAAACAAATGTTTGAGGAATTTCTAGAATAGTCTTTACAAATGTGTTACTACCTTGAATCAATTGGCTATCAACTCAGACTAAAAAAACACCTCATGAAGATATTTCCTAATAAGAAATACATTTTTTTTTGCATTATGTTATTGTGACAATATGAAATGTCAAACTGGTTCTTACTAAATAAAGCCCATCTTTTCTTTCTTGACTATTTTTATCTTAAGATTATAACATGAAGGATTCATAACTGCTAGTGGCAATAACTTCTTGTTTAAGGATCTATGAGTTACACATACAGTATGGTATTTATAGTCAACTCAAGGCTGCTCAGGAGTCAATACAGTATATAGGGTTGCATACCTCCTCAAACTTCCTTCTAGAGAATGCATCACAGTTGTGCCTTACATTGTTCTGTGCTTTCCCCCTTTCATTCCAACACTTGAGACCTTGTGTTAAAGGATCAAAAAAGAAATCCTTTTATCTAGTACTCATATTAATAATTAATTGTGCATTGTCAGTGGATTGCCACTTGAGGCTTGAATTAGTGCTAATTAAGCATGTAGTTTCACATTTTATAGAACATTGTTACCATAGCGTTGCAGTGGTCTGGTTACAAAAACACTTTGTTGCCCATTTTCACCATTCATTGTCATATCTTACAATATATTTTCATTTAACTCATTATTTTGTTTACTGTATGAGGTTACCATAGGTTTATGTTGCCATAGTCATATTCGTGGTCCATTGTCTAATGAAATATTCTTATCAACCCTTTTTTATTTTAAACCTTTTTATTAAAACACAAAAATGTATTTTTTTATGGGTCAGATGCTTATTTAAACATCATGAATAAAAAAGCCTTTATCTTTCTAACATCAGAGAAGAGATCTGGGAAAAATACTTAACTGTTGAGAAAGAATCACCAAGTAACTCCTACTTGATGTGTCCTGAAAGTAGTATTGTTCAAAGCTAACACACTTGTTCCTTTTACCTCAAAAGCTGACTTTAGATTGGTAAAAAGAAGAACAGGAGTACTTGTGGCACCTTAGAGACTAACAAATTTAAACTAAGGTGCCACAAGTACTCCTGTTCTTCTTTTTGCAGATACAGACTAACACGGCTGCTACTCTGAAACCTTTAGATTGGTAGTTAGTTAGTTGGCTTTGGAAACGATGATTTTGTGTATACCGTGTGATTGTAAATGTCTTCTTATGTATTTGTATGAGAGTTTCTAAAGACTGTATGTGAACACAAGCCTATGTAGAAGGGATTTAAGCAGAACGGTGGTTTTGTGTTTTCTTTAGTGTATATTCAAATTATGCAATTATATAGTGGGCAATTCTTGATCTTTACTAAACAGTAACTTATAACCCATTCTAATGCTCTTCAGGTTCATCAGTTAGTCCTTATTGATATCACTTGAAATATCTTTCTGTTTAAGCTTTTCAGAATTACGAAATAATTGTAGTTATGATCTATCTACCTCATAAAGGTAATGAGAGGAACAGAAAGCTAATTTAATGCATTGATATGAGTTTACTTAGTGTCGTGGCAAGTGCTTCTGTTAAAATTTTTTTTAAAGGCCTTCTTGACTCTCTTAATTAGTATTGACTAATTGTAGAGTGAGAGTTTATTTTAAGGAGACTTAGTTATGATCCTCTCTGTGAAAATAATAGATATTAGGCAACCTGTCACGCAAGTTTAAAACTGTTTAATATCAATTCCACTTGTTGTGTTTTTCCATAGCAGAAATAATGACTCTGTATAAGTCTTATGAATATCATAGACCACAAAATCAACAACTGGGAACAACATAATTAAAGTATTTCATATCTATTCATATCTAACCTTTTAGGCTCGTTTGCTGATTAATATTAGCTGAAGATGGAGTTGATTGATTTGTCATAAAGCTACTAAGCTGTAATATTTATAATTATAATAAAAATATGGACACAACCATATTAATGGGCATTTTATAGTAAACCACCAAGGGAAACTTTTCTTACATGGTAATCTGGTCTCTTGGGATTCTTTTAAGGCAATCAATTTAATAATTACAAGGTGGTGTATGCAGTTTGGACGGCCACTTGAAAGGATGTTCTTAAGCTTTTGAAATCTCCTTTGTGTAGTTTGTTCTTTCTGTGTAGGATGTCTGATAGTGCTGTGTCTTCTTCCATTGGTAAAATAATTTATTTTCTGTTCAGGTTTGTAATATTAATAGTCTCCTTCAGATCTGACAAAAAGAATACAAACTTTTCTTGAGCAGGCTCTGGACATTCTGAAGAGGCTTATTACAGTATGAGGTGACTGTTCAATATCAGATCAGAAATCTCATTTACTGGTTCTAAAACAGAATCTAGCCAACCAGTTTTGAATCTGATAGGACAAAATCCCTAGAGTGACTGCAAATCTTGAGATGGCTTGCAAACCTCAAATTTTGGAATATTTGTTTTGCTAAACCAAAAATCCCAGATGGCCGAGCTGTTACTTGCACCTTCTTAAGAGAGGAAAATGATTAGGTATAGGCCCGAGGTCTGTCTAATTTGAAAAATAATATAACCTAAGGCTATGTCTACATTAGAGACTTTACTGTGGTACAGCTGTACCGATTGATGCAGCTGTGCTGCTGTAAGATCTCTCATGTAGCTTCTCTATGCTGATGGGAGAGAGCTCTCCTGTAGACCCCCACGGAGCAGCGGTGGCTATGTCTGCTACAATGCCCTGAGTATCAACCATGTTCACCCAGCAGGTTTGTTGCAGTGACCCTTCAGGAATTTGTGACCTGACAGCCTTCTTAAAAACCCAAGTATTGTTTATTTTAAACAGTAGAAGCAAAGCATTTAGAGAAGGATTTGCATAAGTCTACATGCATGCCTGTCTTACCTAAAGGCATGTGATCCCCTGATGGTGAGCTAGGTAGGTCTTAACATATTCAGATACCACAGCAGGTGTTGGGTATCTGTCTGCTCTCCCTGAACAACTACTCATGTACAGCTCTTCTTTTCCTCTCCTCTCCCCTCCCCTCCCCAGAGAATCTTTTAAAAATGCTTATACAGACTCCCCCCGGGTTACACAAACCCGACTCACGCAAATCCGCACTTAGGGAAAAAGTTCTGTAAGCTAAAAATAGGAGGGTGTGATGTGGGGTGTGTGGTGTGTGGTTTTTTTTTTTTTTTGGCGTAATGGTCGGGAATACGTTTCTGACTTATGCAAAATTCGAGTTACGGAAGACGTTCCAGAACGGAATGCTTGAAAAGTTGGGGAGCGACTGTAGTCCCTTTGAGCTTTTGTTTCACAATCCTTTTCTTTAATCATATTGTATCTTAACCATCCTTAAAGCCGCCCTATTAAGCTACACCAATATGGTATTACAGTAACCATCTCAGTAACCAGTTCAGTATAGAGTATCAATAAATTGTTATAGAGCAGCTCCATTGTCATAACAACTGCATCTGCACTAGGTCTTTTGCCATACAGAAATGTCATAATAAATAGAAGAAATTACACCCCTAACCAATATTACTATACTGACAGATATTTCTAGTGTAGACCTGGCCTGAGCTATGGTCTCGTTGGGACGTTTTGAAATGTCTGCCCCAAAGCTTTGAAAAATTCTATCTTGTATTGATAGAATACAGTTGTAGTGATTTACCCTTTATGGTCAAGAGGGAGAAAGTGTTGGAACAATTCTTGAGGTTATTGAATCTAAGCATGATCCTGTATGACCTTAAACTGCATGGTTTGTGTTAATTGTATATTGTGGAGGAGAATGAATGTTTGGGAGGTTGCTACATGTTGGGATGGCTGAAATAAGGAATCTTCACTTTCCTGCACATTCGCTTCTAGGGCCCCAAAAGATGACCAGGTAGGGACCCTTTTTTTCAAACTCCCCAGTATTCTGGGTAAAAACCCTACTCCACCCCAAATGGCTGCATGTCATACCATAAGCCACAGTTTTGTACTTGTCTGAAAGTATAAAAACTTTTTTTAAGGAAGTTTTTCTTTTTATTGTGTGAATCAAAGAATTTGTGTAATCTGCAGTAAATTGCTCTGCTTCAATTAACCGACTGTATGGTGCTGTGTTTTGTCTTCTATTTCATGTTCCTCTCTTCCTATATACATCCTAAGTTTTTCTGTATCTGTTGATAGCTTCTCTAGTTCTGTTACATTTTTAGACTGTCAAATGATTGAGAGAAAGGAGATGGAACTTGGCTGCATGCACCATTTGTGACTGACAGTCTTTTTTCCTCTGGCTTTTGGAAGTTGGAGAAGGCTTTCTGAATCTTGCTTTGTATGGGAGAAGAACAAGGACTATACCAAATACAATTACCAATACTGCAATTTCCTTCTCGGTGTACGCTGATCAGTTTTGTCTTTTGAATATTTTTGTAAAACTTTACCAGTGTCTTATAAGCCAACATATGTTATACATATAGCACATCATATTATGTATTGCACATCTCATTAACATTATATTATAGATGACTTAGCACAAAATTATGGTAAATTGTATTAGGTTCACTCCTGCCCACTTATGTCAAGAGGGTATATATCCCACAATACCTTGCAAAGCTAAATGTAGTGTTTGGCCTTAACGAATATAAACCCACTCAAAATAAAGATAAATGAGTGTTCTACCATGGTACAAGGTAGGATGTGCCTTCATGGCCCAGCTGGTTTGGAATGCTGTATTCAAAAGCAAGAGATAAGGGGTAGACAGTGGTAACAGGAAAAACAAGGTAAAAAGCTGATTGATGGATTCCAGGTTTGGGTGGTGTATAGAGTACTTTAATTTGTAAGCAAGTCTGCTATAAATATAGCTAGTTTTGGGGGTATATTTTGGGAATGCACCTTCTGTGTAAGGTGACCTGACATACTGTGAGAAACAGTTTCCCAGAAGGATCAGTGACGGAGTAACTCTTTTCTGTACTGTTCTATTACTGACTTTTAGCAATTAATTGGTTATTTGGTCTCTTGAATGCGCCTCATAAAGAGTCACATGTGTAGTGAATCAACTGGCAATGGATTTTAATCAATAGTTTTCAAATATTTAACATGTTTGTGGCACAAAAAGCTACAGCAAAATGTAATTTGCCTGGCTGGTTGGTGTAGCTCATATTCAACATGGATCAGTTTGCTGTACATTTGTTGGCTGAGATCAAATTTTGTAGTCTTTTCCCATGTCACAGAATAAAAATACAAACACTACAAATCCTTTATATAACTTAAATAACCTACTGTCATTTTGTGAAAATAAATTGCTGTTCTCCATTAAGAGAGTTGTTCCCTTTTGGTATCCAGAAAGGGGTTGTATATAGCTCCCTCTGGTGATAGTTAATGCTGAACCCACATCAGCTGTGTGTGTATGTTGGAGAAGTGGTGGGGAGTCTTTGCAAATAGTGTTACTGACATAATGCAGTCAGCTCCATCAGCCAGGGGAGGCAAGTGACATGATGATAAAGGAAACATTTTGATGAATTTGGTAAATTATCCTGCTTCTTAATCACACTGCTGTCAGTCATTTAAAGCACAGAGAGTTCTATGGATGATTTCGCTAGAATTCCTGATGTTTCATTAGTGAGTCTCCCATGAGAAGATAATTCCAGTTGTGCATAGTTTTAAATCTGTAGATTTGGGTTGAGATGTAATTGAAGTTTTCAAAATGAGTTCGGTGGTGTATATAAAAAAACTGTTAATGGATGTATAAGTTTTGCATGGAAGAGTTTTGAAGGCGTTTTTGAATCGTATTTTAATCATGATGTGGAAACTTAGTTGAACATTTAAAATTCGCTAGTCAGCAATGCATAGCACATAAAAACAACAAAATCTAGGTATCCAGGGGTGGGGGGGTGAAGTAAATATCAAGTTGAGTAAATTCTGTGTGTGTGTGTGTATGGTAGCCCTAATGGAATAAAAGTAGTATGTGTAAAAAAGGATATTTGAAAATTGCTGACTGAGCCATAGCACAACAAATGGGCTGTAAACTGGGAGACTAAAGTGATTTGCCACTAATTCTGGGTGCATTGTGAAGTTTTATGACCTCTGGTCTCCTTCACTGCCACAATTTTACCTGCTTATTTTTCTCCATTATCAAATTTTTCTCTGATAAAGTGAACAAGAAATCATCAAAGTTTTCCATGTACCCATCTCCAGGTTTGTCACTTTTTCCCCAATAGTATCCTGCCTGCCCCAAAGCTCTCTCATTTTTATAAACTACCCTTTAACGCATTTCAGTAATCCCCTTACTGACTGAATTTAACATTTTGTGTTTCCCGGAAGATTGATATCTGAATAATTGAAGTCCCCCATGACTTATCACCAAGTCTTAAGACTTTAGATCAGTGTCAAGGTGTGAGAAAGCAGAAAAACTGCCGCCTGGCACAGCGGGGGTTAACGAAAATGTTTGGATTCAGTTAGCCCTACCCCACTATACCTGCGGCCAATGCCAGTCCCGGAGTGGGGAGAAACGAAGGGAGCCTGGATCAGAAAGGGGCTGACTGGCGAGGAGCCAGGAGCTCTCTGCCTGCCTGAACGGACGGATCAGCAACCTGCCAGCCAGCGTAGCTGCTTCAGGCAAGTAAGGGCTCCCCTGCCAAGAGGAGGCTGCAAATAAGCCCCAGCACTCAGGGCAACTGGACTATTGTGGCCATGACCCAAACTGAAGAGACTTGTAGGAAGTAGCCCAGTGAAGTAGATCTTCTGCCAGGAAGGAGACCCCTTCTCCCCTGTTTAGGTGTTGATCTGCACAGGTCCCAGGCTGGGACCCAGTAGAGGGTTACCACCTCTTCCCTCCCCCTCCCCCCCCCCACCATACAGACTAAAAAGATCAGTAATCTAGCCACTAGGCTGTCCAGCCCCAAAACACCCTATCACACAAGGTGATTAAGTAGGAATGGTTTCTTCATTTTGGTTTTGAGATCTATAGCAGATGCTGACCGACTTCTCCTTTTCTAGTCATGTCCCTAACCTTAACTCAAAAACTTTCAACTTCTGTCTTTTCCATTAGTATTGGTTTGACTTTATATCAATAATTTAATGTATGATACTAGCCCCCCTTTCTCTGTTACATCTGACATGACTTTATTTCTTAGTGTTAACATTCCATTCATATGACTTATCCTGCCATGTTTCTATTTTTTTCACTGTCTCCTTCCTGATTCATTACTTCTAGCTCAGTCTATTTCTTATTACTGTAGTATTAACATACAAAGAGTTGAGGGATTTTTTTTCCTATTTCCTGTTTAGTAGTTTTTTTCTTTATGGCTTTACTTTTTAATAATGAACCTGGTAATATCTTTTTCATAAGGCGAACCCCAGATCCACCCTAATTTAGATTTTTTTTTTTTTTTTGGCAGCCTTGAGATCAGAAGACTCTAAATGCTCAAGTGGAGGCTAGTCAGTACACACTGTACCCTATCTTATGAGGATCAGAGCTCCACGAATGAAAAAATCTTAAGGATTCTCAGGATTCCTTCTGTTTGGTTTAAAGATTGGCATTAGATAGTGGCATCTCAAATGACGGAACACACTGTGGCTTAAGCGGTCATATGATGCTGGCTGTAGTATTACATCAGTGCTCCAAAGAGAGTGCACTGGCTTTTGATTATTGAATTGATTTCTTTGGCTTGGGGCAGACTGCCTCTCTCCTAGTACTTTTACTTCGCAGTTAAAATCACTCGAGGTGCTGACAGTCCTTATGTTTTCTTATATCTGGGGGCTGGTGGCAGGGTGTTCTCAGGAAAAAGCCCTCGGCTCTTGACTCATTCATCGCTTTTCTTTAATAGAGCCTGCTTTTGATCATCGTAAGGGAACATAACTCAGCTTTTCCTGAGGAGCATCTGAGAGAGATAAGCATACAGTATAAACTGAAAAAAGTCTAATTAAAAGATACTTTATAGTGCTACGTAAACAAACATAGCTATTGTGAGTCATGTTCCCTGTCCTGAACAGCTTGCAATCTTAACAGGACATTTTTCAGAAAAGGGCTGGTGTGTGGAGTTAGTGGAGACTAAGAGGTAGGAAGGAGTCCTGGAAGAAATATAGTGTTGAGATCTAGTTAATTTGAGGCTAGATATCTCAAGAGGGAGAGAGAGGGCGTTTGGCAAACAAAATGAAGAGAACTGTTCCAGTTGCACAGCTACATCATCGTAGAATGCAAAGCAGACTAAGAGAAAATCAAAGGAAACAGTAGGGTCAGGCACAGAGTGATATTTGGAGGAAATGAGAGCAAAAGGATAGACGTTGTAAGATAAGGACAAAGAGCCTAAATCATAAGAGTCAAGAAGCCAGTAAAGGGAATGATGTGGCTGGCATGGGAGGAGGCAAGGACAAGACTTTACAATGGTTTTTTGAGCAGATGAGAAAGTGGAAAAGAGGTGAAAAGCAGCGATATCAAAGTAAGAGGCTATAAAAGTCAAGGTGAGAGATGAGAGACAAGAAACATGTGTCCTAGCAGTGAGGTTGGTGAGGAAAGGGCAGATTTTGTTTATATTGATGAGGAAAATGTGGGAGTGTGGCTGGCTGGTGAGGGTGAAAGAAGAATCAGATGATAGTGAAGTTATGATCGTGAGACAAGAAAAATAAGTAGAGTCCTACGCAGATACACAAATGTGTATCCGCATCCGATCTGCTATCCGCAAAAACTATCTGCAGATCCGCGGATTTGCGGGCTCTACACAGGGAGCTGGGCTGAGGCTACGAGGCATCCCCCTGCCAGAGCCCAGTCAGAGAGAGCCGCGGGCAGCTGGGGGAAGGCATCGCGGACCTTCCACCTGCTCTATGCCTGGTGGGGAGCCTGGGGGGCAGGGACATAGGTGTGGGCTGTTCTCAGCCCCTGCCCCCCTGCAGGCCGGTGGAGGGGCTGCTGCAGCTCCTCACAGCTCCGTGGCTGGGCTCCATGCTGGCTTGGCCAGGGGGAAAGGGGAGACCTGTGGAGTTGCCCAGGGGCTGCTTGGGCTCCCCACAGCTGCCTGCCCAGCTTTTACTGTGGCTGGACTGCGACTCCGAGCCGCTCCCTCATTGGCCGGAGCTGCATCTTGGGGAGTCATGGTGGACCCTCCATCTGCCCTGGGCAGGGGGCCTAAGCAGCTCCCGCCCAGTGTCCCTGCCCCCCAGACCCTCCGCCAAATGTCCCAGCCTCCCCGCCCAGGGGAGGTGGAGGGACCCAGGCTCCCCACAGTTGTCAGCGTGGCTCTCCCCTACCCAGCTCTGCAGCCCAGCCACGGTAAGAGCCAGGCGGGCCCTCCACCTGCCCTGGGTGGGAGCCCAAGCAGCCCCCCCAACCAGTGTCCCTCGCCCCCAGGCCTCCCACCCAGGGCAGGTGGAAGATCCGTGCCGTGGTTCCTCACAGCTGCCTGCCCCGCTCTTACGGTCAGAGCCCTGCTCAGATACAAAACTTGTATCCTCATCTGCGTAGCAATCAGCAGAAATGGTTCACGGATATAAAGTGGATACCCGCGGATTTGCAGGGCTCTAAAAATAAGGTAGTTGTCAGTTAAGATAGAGAAGGGAGGCAGCAGAAAGGGATGAGGAAGGAGGCTAAGTTCAGTATCTGAGACAATGAGCTTGAGATGGCAGGGACAATAAGAGGAAGTTGGAGTGTCAGAGTGGACTTCAAGTGAAGAGATTGGGGGTAGATGTGCAGATGTCAATAAATAAATAGAAGTGGTAATGAAATCCTTGGGAGTGATGATGCTCGCTATCAAGAGTACAGATGGAAGAGAGAAAGGTACCAAACTTGGAACCTGAAAGGATACCAACAGAAGATAGTAGGAGGTTGAGGAGCCATTAGGTGATGCTGAAGGTCAGCAATCTATAGGGAAAATGGAGAGCAGAGTTAAGACTGAAAGGAGAGATGATTAAGAGGGCATAAGGTATTTAGCAGCTAATTACACTGATGCTTTATTGTGGTGGACTATCATTCTGTGGCTCTACTTTGTTTAGGTTATGTGTTGTTTGGCAGTTGGGTTGTTTTATGCTCATAAATACTAATTCAGGGCTGTGGAAATGTGCTTTTGAAAATATTATTAATAAATATTTTAAATATTATTTCATATTTGCTACCAGAAGAACATGACTCAGTATAGAATACTCAGTTTGTATTTATTTAAAAAAAAAAAAAGCTTGAAAAATACTGAAAAAATGTACTAACGATAGTTGCTTTTGTTTTCTAAGTAGTAGTATCTGAAAGAATATTACGTCTGTTTCGGTACTAAAACTTGTACTAAGGATAATGGAGTTAGTTCTTATTGGAATGCTATGTTTTCCCATCAAGTGCTTAGCATGCTTTTGGTGGCACTATAAAATATTTGATGATGATGACACAGTGTTTGCTGCTGTTAGAAAAAATGTGTGTGTTTTTTTTTTTTGTGCAGATATTTGATTTAATGGATGCCAAAGCCCGGGCTGACTGCATCAAAGAAATAGATCTTCTTAAGGTAAAGGCTTGTTAACGAATTTCATAGGTTTAGTTATAATTTATTGCTTTTTCTTTCGCTCTGACAGTAGATGGTGATGAAATGTCCTCTGTCTTGTACATGAGGCTTTTAAATGTAATACTTAAAGATTTCCATTTAATTTCATTTTTCATTTCTTGAAAAAATAAACTTTCTTTATAAGGAGGCAAGTATTCAGAGGCAGAAGACCTTAAACTGCAAGCTTTCATGTTCAAACATTTGAAGGAAACACAATAATAAGATACTGAATAAACATTTTATATCATGTACAATAATGCACTGATTTTTTTTAAAGTGGGTTGAATTTAAATTACTATTTCAAGTAACTAAAATATAGTTCTTCGAGTAGTGTCCCTATGGGTGTTCCACTGTAGGCGCACTTGCGTCCCGGCACTGCTGATCAGTGAACTTTGGTAGCAGTGTTTGTTGAGCCCGCACATGTACTATCCCCCCCCTTGTAGTCTGGCTCGAGACGAACTAGTGTTGCGTGGGCGAACCTCGTCTGTTCCTTCTCAACTGCCCCTGGATAGAGACCGTGCTATTAGCTGTCCCTTCATCGGATTGTTAACCTATTGTTTGAACTTAAGTAGTTACTAATCTTTCTTTTATCTGTTAGTTTAGCGTTTCCTTTGGTTTTTCTTCTCTTAAAACAACAACAAAAACCCACCCCACCCCCCACCCAACAATTTTAGTTACTTCTTTCACTTTATCTGGGGACTACCCTGATTCAGGATATGCATGCATGCTATGTACATAAGCTGGTAGACTTTGCATGCGGTGTATCCAGTCATGGTCCAGCTCTGTTCACAGGCTGAACAGAAACAACCGAGACAAACCCCTATCATTACCCACCAAGGTCAAACAATCCTTGAACTGGTGGAAGGACCCAGCAAATGTTTGCACAGGGCTCCTGTTCATACAGCTTCTCCCCTTCCCCCGTCACTACTCCTCTCCAACCATGCATCCCTCATAGGGTGGGGAGCACATCTCAACAACCTCATGACACAAGTCAAGTGGTCACCCACAGAGGTGTGACTTCATATCAACCTCCTCAAATGCAGAGCGCTCAGAATGCATGTGCTCGCTTCCTTCTGCTGATCAGAAGTACACACATAAGGGTCATGACAAGCAACATAGCATGCATGTACTATATAAATCCTCAGGGGGCATGCCAGAACGCCTGTCCTTTGTGTGGAAGCACTAAAGCTATGGAACTGGTGCATTTCCCACAATGTTACAAAATCAGCGTTCTACCTACCAGGAGCGCAAAACATGACAGCGGACACTCTCAGCTGCAAGTTCCCACATGACCACGAATGGGAGATGAACCCAGTAATACTCCACGACATATTCAGAAAGTTGGGGACACTGACTATAGACTTGTTTGCCACTTACCTGAACGAGAAATGCCTGCGCTATTGCTCCAGAGCAGGCCTTGGACAGAACTCGTTAGGGGACGCTCTCCTTCTCTCATGGGACAAGGGCCTTCTATATGCTTTCCCCCATTTCCTCTATTGCTGAAAGTCCTGTTAACATTAAAAAGAGAGAGCAAATGTCACACTGATTGCTCCCACCTGGCCAAAACAGATGTGGTACCTTTACCTGCCACAGCTGGTGACGTATCTGCCAATCCCTCTTCGACTCGCTCCTTACTGCCTCTCGCAGAACAAAGGACGCGCTCTCAATCCCAACCTGCAAATTCTTCAGCTCAAGGCCTGGTTCCTTCATGGTTCCAACATATAGAGAGATTCTGCTCTCAGGAGGCACAGGAAGTGTTACTACACAGTAGGAAATTGGCTACCCATCGAACTTACCAGGTTCCAGGTTTGGTGTAATTCCAGAAAAATTAGCATGACATCTGCTACTCTACCAGTAGTCTTAGACTGAAGTCTGGACTGTCCCAAGATATGCTTGGTGGCCATAATGACTTTTCATTAACAAACAGAGGGGTTTTTAGATTTCTCGCATCCAACTACAAAGAGGTTCCTCAAGAGCGTAGCAAACCTCTTTCCCAAACTCAGACATCCTACCCCACCATGGGAACTGAATTTAGTATTAAAGGGCCTGACCAAACCGCCCTTCCAACCTACGAGCACTTGTTCATTTACACACCTGTCAATGAAGACAGCATTTCTGGTCGCCATTACCTCCATGTGGAGAATAGGGGAGATAGTAGCTCTTATGGCACACCCCCCTTTTACAGTATTTTTTCCTGACAAGGTCATGCTCAGGCCACACCCAAAATTCATCCCTAAAGTGACTTTAGCCTTTCACAAGAACCAACACATTCACCTCCCAACTTTTATCCCAAGCGCCTCTGTAATGATAGGGAAGCTATTCTACATGCACTGGACGTTAGGAGAGCCTAGGCCTTCTATCTGGGCAGGATGAAGGCTTTTAGGAAAGCTAGGCTTTTCCTTTCCGTTGTGGATAGGACTAAAGGTGCAGCACTATCAGCCCAGCCACTGAGTGGGTCTCAAACTGCATCAAACACTATCATGTTTGCAATGTAGTACCTCCATCTGGACTCCATACACACTTCTCAAGATTGGTTTCCTCCTCCATCACCTTCTTCAAGGATTTCCTCATCCCGGAAAACTGCACTGTAGCTACCTGGGCGTCTGTGCATTCCTTCGCAGAACACTCTGCCATCACTGCGGATTCTGCTTCCGATGCTTGATTTGGCTCCTCAGTATTGTCATAACAGAATTGACTCTGAAGTCCCAGCTTCCCATTGGGTTACTTGCTCAGAAGTCATCTACAGTGGAGCACCCATAGGGACACTATTCAAAGAAGAAGAGAAAGTGACTCGCCTTGTGCAGTAACGATGGTTCTTCAAGATGTGCCCCGCTATGGGTGCGTCACGACCCCCTCTCCTCCCCTGTACGTCAGAGTTCTCTATAAGGGGCTCTGCGGTAGAGAAGGAACTGAAGGGGGTTTCCCCGTGCAAGGTTAGTTAGCCTTGAGCCAGATGAGGAGATGGGAACAGCGCATGTGTGGGCCCAGTGGATGTTGCTACCAAAGTTCTCTGATCAGCAGCGCAGGGATGCAAGGGCACCGACAGTGAAGCACCCACAGGGACATGCATCTTGAAGAACCGTTGTTACTGCACAAGGTGAGTAACTTTTTCTTCTGGCATGGTGGCAGAAGTTCAGCACATTGTCATATAGGGGAGCTTCACCAGAATAAATTTCACTGTCACTTCCAGGGTTACTGGAGGCTGATCGTGTTGTGAAATAGATTTGCTTAGGGCTCGTGTACATTTGAAACACTATAGTGGCAGTGCTTTGCTCCTGGAGGGATTCTGCAGGACTGTGTGTCTGCAGAAAACACCACCCTTTCCCCCCAGATTTTCTGTTTCCCTGCAGAAAACAGCAGGGAAGTTGCATGGATGGGGAAACGCACACGACCTTGGGCACATTTAGGGGGGGCGGGTTGCCCCCCTCCAACCAATGCGAGGCATGGGGGGGGGCACACAAGGTTACATGCCACTGCTCCCCCTCATTCTGCTAGCACAGAGCTGCCCAGCCAAAGGGGGCTGTGTCTTGGCTCTGCTGACTCTGCAGCTGAACGCCGCCTCCTGTGTCCTAGTGCTAGTTGTGCTCCCCTTCTGTGTGTTAGGCGCCTTCCTGTTTTCTATTCGGTGCAACAGTGAGTGCCCGTGGTGGGACTGGGTAGGGGGGCTGAAGGGGTGGGAGGAAGCAGAGCCGGCTTTAGGCTGATTCGCCCAATTCCCTGGAATCGGGCCCCGCGCCTTAGGTGCCTTTTTAATTTTTTTTACTCACCCCGGCGGCGGTCCGTTCTGGGGTCTTTGGCGGCCCCGCTCCCCTGGCCAGAGCACCGGTCGGAGCGCGGCATGGGCCGTGTCCTCGCTCTCCCAGCCGGAGCACTGCAGCCCCGCGGCCCCACAACCCTGGCTGGAGCATGGCAAGCCCCACGACTGCCCTCCCCCGGCCGGCAATCTGAAGTGCCGCCGAGACTGGGAGCGCCGCCCCAGTGAGTACAAGCCCCAGGAATCGGGCCCCGCACTTGCTAAAGCTGGCCCTGGGAGGAAGTGGCAGTGGGGAAGGAAGGGAGAGGGGAATGTGGGAGTCCGGGGAGCTGGATGGAGAAGAAAAGGGGATAGGGGAATCGCAGGGGGAAGGGGGAGCCTGGCATGTGGCATCCCCTCGGCAGCAGCTGGAGCTCCCCCGTTAACCAGGCCTATCG
This sequence comes from Malaclemys terrapin pileata, assembly GCF_027887155.1. Lineage (NCBI taxonomy): Eukaryota > Metazoa > Chordata > Testudines > Emydidae > Malaclemys > Malaclemys terrapin. The sequence continues at coordinate 66,496,754 of NC_071512.1, forward strand.
AACCTACAGCTGGACACCTCCGACAAGCCCCCCATACTCAGACCCCAACCCCACTGATCCCCAGCCAGCTGCACTGAGCCACCCCCCCGACCCTCCTGCTGAGCCCTATCTTCCCTGCACCTGGAACTCCACAACGAGCCTCTGTGCATCCAGATCTCCCACTGAGCTACCCGAACCCAGATTGCCCCCCACAGAAACCTCTCACCCCAGACCTGGTTTCCCCCACACACACTAAGCCCTTCCACACTTGGATCCTGCTCTGCTGAGCCTGCTCACCCACACCTGGTGCACCTGATGCAGAGGGACAGGATCCTTGGGTATTTCTGGAGTAGGCCCAGCCCTTGCACTGTGTCAGGGTCAGGTGCAGCCTCACCGCCAAGGCCCTGTACTGGAGGAGGTGGGGGCTTCACGGTGATCTCCCACCTCAATGCAGCCACTGGCCTATGCTCCCCACTACCATGCTGGAGACATTTATTTATTGGCAAATAAAATGTTCAGAATTTTAAAATATTGTGCGCATAATTCTTTGGTGCAGAATTCCCTCAGGAGTAAGTGTTTCAGATGTAGACATTACATATGCCGATGGGAGGGATTCTCCCCTCAGCATAGGTAATCCACCTCCCTGAGAGGCAGTAGCTAGATCGGCAGAAGAATTCTTCAGTTAATCCAGTGCTGTCTACACTGGGGGTTAGATAATCTTAACTAAGTTGCTCAGGGACGTTGATTTTTTTCACACCCCTGAGCGACATAGCTGGGTCATCCTAATTTTTTTAGTGTAGACCAGGCCTTAGTTTCTTGCAAGGAGGTGATTTGTCCCTACAGTGTTTTTTGCCATCCAGCTCACAAAGGGGCACTGATGTAGGTTTAAAGCCAGTTGTACCCTTCCATTCAGAGGTAGAATGATTGATAGTAGCCATCAAATGAGAGTGTGATGGAGGGGGAAAGGTGACTGATGGGCTAGGAGAAAACTCACATGCCATAGCCTAAATCTTGATGTCCCTGCCTTGAAATGAGGTTCTGTATTCTGCGTTCTGGTCAGTAGCAGAATTCACACAGGTTAATGGAGAACTTTCTGGTCATCTAAAGAAAATTGGAGTTAAAGGTATGCTTAGTAAATTACCTCAAATTGTCTAATTTGCTCCAGATGAGCAGTCACTTCCTTATAATATAGATGGAGCTAGTAGCAATGCCTGGTTAAGTTTGTACACTTTCCAGTACAAGCCCTTGCTTTCAGTTTCTCATAAATTGGCCAGACTTCAACCACACAGGCAGAAATGTTCCATGTTTCCTGTCTGCCTCTGATTTTCTTCAGTATCCTGTCTCTCCTTCCCTTCTCCCTGCTCAGTCCAAGAGTTTCAGCAAAAAGGCTTCAGCTGTTTTCAAGAATGAGGTTAGAGGAAAATACATAGGCAAAGCATATGTTAATTTTTTTTTCAGTTGCTTCTTTGAAGATCTCCAATGTATCCATACTTTAGTGGAGGACTTGAAATTTGGAAAGGAGATAGTCCTAGGGCCAGAGAAATACTATTTGCTGTCCTCATTAAAATTTACACACATTTGGGCAATTTGTAATCTTCTGCAAATAGTCATGTGCACATGCTCAGTAGAGCTTATTTAGAGGTTATCTGCTCAAATCTAAAAACTTTCCATCTGTACTGAGATCCCCACTGAGATCTTAAACATGACAACTGCACCATATGTACTATCAGGATCAAGAGTTAGAGCCCTAGATGGTGGGTTTGATGCAGTAGCAATGTCAGGTGCTGTGAGTTCTGGTCACTGCTGTTCCACTGAATTCTATGCACTTCACATGCCTTATTATTGATCAAAGCCTCATACCCCTATCTTAGCAGGCAGGAAAGTATATTTTTTCATTGTTTTTATAGTTGCAGTAACTGAAAGATGCATAAGGTTTCTTCTGTCAGAGCTGGCAGTGGAATTTGAGTCAGATTCTGCACTGCACCTCCTGAAGGGCACAGATCAGGATGGAGTAGGGAGAACAAATATATTAATTTGTCAGCTTCCAGAATGTGGACTCCTTTGGAGGCCAGAGTAAATTCTCATTCGCTTAGCCCCACTACTTTCAGAATGAATGTGCTAATCTTATATATGTGACTGTGTTGTCTTCAACCACTAGGCTATCTGTCTAGGTGTATTATTCCGATCAGTGTAATATCTGAGTGCCTCAGTGTCTTAATTGTTTTTATCCTCACAACACCCCTGTCTTGAAAGAAAATCCTAACATAAAGAGACAGATTTACCAAGATCAGACAGGAAATCTGTGGCAGAGCCGGAAATGGAATCCAGGTCCATCTAACCATTGAACCATCCTTCATCTCTAGAAGGAATTCTAGAGATGATCCACATAGGAGAGAAGAGCTTACTAGTTCCTAGTTAGGTAGAGGTTTGGGCTGTACAGAAAAGGTCCTGGATTCCAGCCCTATTGATAATCCATAATGGATTTTTTTATTTTAGTTTGCTTTCAAAAATAAAAGGAAATTACTTACAAAACACTATTAAAAGAACATTAGACTGTGGGAACATATAAGAACTAAGTTTGTAAAGTCCAAGGACTTAATCAGGAAATGTCAGAATTGAGGTTCCCAGAATTTTGCCCCTTGTGTCTGTGTTTTGATAGTTATTAATTACACAATCACAAACTCTTTGTTCTACAAGTCTCCATATAATAAAGAGGGTGGACAGTGAATGAGACAGAGGAACATAAGAGAAAATTTTGGTTTGACCCAGCATGGCCATTCTTATGTACTCTTGTGTTCAAGGTACTGGACTTAGATCCGGAGAAGCTGGGTTGTGTTCCTAGCTCTGCCACAGACTTCTGTGATGTTGAGCTTACACGCAAGGGGATGGAATTAAGGTTGCATGAGACAAACACCTAGTTCTGTGCCCTTAAAGAACACACCTACTTTAAAAACAAACAAAAAAACCCTAACCTTCATCACACTAGCAGCGAGGACATACAATTTTCAATCATGACAAAACCAGAATTGACTGTTTGTGTGAAGAATGTGGGAGCTATCTGTATTATTTTTTATGAATATAGTGTGTATCTCTGTTTACATACTTGCTATTGTGCTATTTATTATGTGGGTTCTAAGGCCTTGTCTACCCTGCCACTTTACAGTGCTGAAACTGTCTTGCTCAGGGATATGAACCCCCCCGACCAATGCAAGTTTCAGCAGTGTAGACAGTGCACCAGCGCTGGGAGCTGTTCTCCGAGCACTGGGAGCTACTCCCCTTGTGGAGGTGATTTTTTTTAACAGCACTGTGAGGGCGCTCTCCCAGCGCTGGTGCCATGACTACACAGCCACATTAAAGTGGTGCCGTGGCAGCACTTTAACGTTGGTAGTGAAGACATACCCTTAGTATTAATTCCTGCCAAAGTTCCTTGACCATCCCTAGAAAGGCAGACAATGGCTTTAGATAATCCAGTCACTGGCAATACAGGTGTCAATGCCTTTGAAGGCAGTCTCTGACCAAGATGAGCCCACCACCCCAGACTTCTTTTGAGGGGAAGGATGGTGGCTTTCAGATGAGGAACAGGGAATAAAACACTCTTGAGTAGATACGTTCTTTGAGCTGAAGGGGGAGGCAGTATCTGCAGAGAGACAGATGGGACCCCGGGCCCCAGAAGCAGGGTCTGCCTAAACTTTAGGTAAGATACATGTGTAAGCCCTTTGTTATTTTAACCCTTTTCTCTGGATGCTGTGTTCCTATGAATAAATAAATATTTTGACGAAGCTGTTTTTAGTCATTGCATTTACCTGCTGGTAACCGCTAATGAAGGGACACCTATTGCAAATGCCAAATCCAGTTGGATCTGCTGTGGAAACACTGTTGGTAAAAAGGGTATTGTGATGGGTTGGATTACAGAAACCCTCTTGGGAGCTGCCACCCGATGTGCCAAGACTACTTCTACCCCTGCGAGCTCAGGGCCCTAGCACCCTGTCTTGCTGAGCCAGACACTCCCGTCTGCTCCGACAAAAACCCAGGGTCTGAATTACTTGCCCCAAAGCTGCAGGTTTACCTGAAAGCAGCTTACAGAAGTGTTCCCGTCTTTAACACTCAGGCCTGGTCCACACTAACCCCCCACTTCGGACTAAGGTACACAAATTCAGCTACGTTAATAACATAGCTGAATTCGAAGTACCTTAGTCCGAACTTACCGCGGGTCCAGACGCGGCAGGCAGGCTTCCCCGTCGAGGCCGCGTACTCCTCTTGCTGAGCTGGAGTACCGGCGTTGACGGCAAGCACTTCCGGGATCAATCCCAGGGGATCGATCGCTTACATCCGGACCAGGAAGTAAGTATAGACGTACCCTCAGATGCCCAACTCCCAGTGGGGTCTAAATCCAAATAAATCCGTTTTACCCTGCATAAAGCTTATCCAGGGTAAACTAATAAATTGTTCGCCCTCTATAACACTGCTAGAGAGATATGCACAGTTGTTTGCTCCCCCAGGTATTAATACATACTCTGAGTTAATAAGTAAAAAGTGATTTTATTAAATACAGAAAGTAGGATTTAAGTGGTTCCAAGTAGTAACAGAACAAAGTAAGTTACCAAGCAAAATAAAATAAAATGTGCACATCTATGTCTAATCAAACTGAATACAGATAAGATCCTCACCAGTTCCAGAATGCTCCCTTTTACAGACTAATCTCCTTTTAACCTGGGTCTAGCTAGGGTGACCAGATCAGAGAGATAAAATATCAGGATACGGGGGGGGGCGAGCCCCCCCCCCCCCCAAAAAAAAAAAGTTTGAGGGGCCAGGCACATGCGGCGCGCGGTGGGTCCGGGCGGGGGCAGCACGGAGCGGGCCGAATCCCTGCTGCTGCCAGCGGGACACCCCTCCCGTCACCCCGGGCACATGCAGCGCGCGTCTCCCGCACCTAGTCTCCCTCCTGCCAGAAAGGAGCCACGGGAGAGGCACGGGGCTCCCCGCCAGCGGCGGGACGCACACCACATTTGCCCGGGGCGGGCCGGGGGGTGGGAGGTGCATCCTAATGGGAAGGAGCTGTAGCCGCAAGCGGGAGGTAAAGGCATGGGGCTCCCCGGTAGCAGCGGGGCTTCGGCCCATGCCCCTGCGCCGCCCACCCGGCCCCTGCCTCCTCCATGCTGCCCCCTCCCGGACCCACCGTGCTGCCCTGCGGGCTGCAGGGCTGGAGCAGCCTCCGCGCTGCGCTCCCGGGCCTGGGCCCCCGCGTGCAGCGGCCCGGGGGCCAGGCAGGAGCCCTCTGATGCAGTGGGGGGGCTCGGGCCTTCCTCTCCCTTCCTCCCTCGCCAGCCCCCCTTTGCCCACCCAGTGCCTGGAGCTGACTCACCAGCTCCAGGATCCAGGCGCCGCCACCACCCCCTTCCCTCCCTTCCTCCAGTCTTGCGCTGCCATGCAGCTGCAAGCCTGGGAGGGAAGAGGAATGCCGTGTAGTTGGGGAAGAAGCGGGGCCAGGGCGGGGATTTGGGGAGGGAGCCAATGGGGGAAGGAGCGGGGGGGGGAGGGGGAGAGTCCCTGCGGGAGGGCAAAATTTCTTGTTTGTCCAGTGTCCCGACCAATGATTGGTCGGGACGTGGGACAAAGAAGCAAATATCGGGACAGTGCCGATAAAATCAGGACGTCTGGTCACCCTACTCACACCCCTTGCAGGCACTGTCCTTTGTTCCAATTTCTTTCCGGTATCCTGGGGGGTGGGGTGGAGAGGCTCTCTCTTTAGCCAGCTGAAGACAAAATGGAGGGGTTTCCCAGGGGTTTAAATAGACTTTCTCTGGTGGGTGGAGACTCACTCCTATGCAAAGTATCAGGGGGTAGCCGTGTTAGTCTGTATCTACAAAAACAACAAAGAGTCTGGTGGCACCTTAAAGACTAACAGATTTATTTGGGCATAAGCTTTCGTGAGTAAAAACCTCACTTCTTCGGATGCATCCTATGCAAAGTCCAGCTCCAAGATGGAGTTTAGGAGTCACCTGGGCAAGTCACATGTCCATGCATGACTCACAGTTTTTACAGGTAGGATCCATTGTTTACATGCTACCTTGAACATCCTCAAGTAGACTTCTTATGTGGATTGGAGCATTCCAAGATCCATTGTCCTTTAAGTGTTTCTTGATTAGGTACTTAATTTCAGCATTCCTGTCTCCAGAAACTGACCAAATGCTCTACTAAGGTTATTTAGAAATCAAGCCAGGACACAGCCAACATTCATAACATCGAATACAAAAATGATACATGCATGCAAATAGGATTAATACATTCAGTAGATCATAACCTTTACGGAGATATGTTACATGGCATATGTAGCATAAAACACATTCTAAGCATATTTCTGTAGAGCCTTATGGGAGGTACCATCACAGGGATGTTTCAGTCTAGAACTAGGTCTGTGAGTGAGAGAATCTTAGCATTCCACTCTGAGAGGCGGGGAGGCTCAGGGCCTGTCATTTGAAAGGGTGCACTTGAGATAGACCTAACGGGGGTCAGAAGTGCAACCTAACCATGTGACTTTGACAGCTGGCCTACTCACTTCCAAGAGAGACAACAGTTTGGATTCATTTTAGTTTTTGTAATGCATTGAGTTTGGCCATGACCAGCATGTTCTTGCAAGATAGGAAATCATATATAGGTATCTATAAATAATATACATTTTTAACTGATGTACAAACCTGAATTATCCTAGTTGAAAATCTACCAGTTAAACTGTGTCTTTTCCACTCAACTATTAACCTACTTCAACATATTTCTCACACCTACCTACCTGCCTCTACAGACACGTGAAGCCTGCTGATATTTTTTGCTTAATTTTGATATTTAAATAAGTATCCTTTCCTGAAAGATACAGTTAGCTTTAAGGTTGTTAAATTAGCTCGGACTTTAAAAAAAGAGAGCGAGTGAGCAAATGTTTGTTACAAAACATAAACATGCACTTTTTATTGTCAATTCGTGTATTTATTAACTTACAGCATGTACATTTATTTAGTTTTAGAAGACTAACTTTTAAAAATAAATCCTACCTAATTCTTAGAGATCTTTTTACTCATCTTATGGTATTTTATGTTGTCTTGTTAGTTATCACTTGAATACAATTTGAGGCTTAACAACCTCCAGAATTATTTTGAGGTTTTATATTAATCTAAATAAACTTATATTTATTTACATTTCTTTTATTACTTCAAAATTATAGCATAGTTTGAGACTTGATGGATTTTAAATGGGTTCAGAAATTCTTGCAAACTTGTAATGTTTACATTATGTAAATAATTCATGTTAGCACATACTTTTTGTAACATGCTACAATATTTTGTAGCATATTAGTTTTTCCTTGTTAAGAAAGAATACTTCATTGGTCAGTGATTTAAGATGATGACATGCTGTAGAATGAAACATCTATTTATCTTTTCTTAGCAACTGAATCATCCAAATGTAATTAAATACTATGCCTCCTTCATTGAAGACAATGAGCTAAACATAGTGTTGGAATTAGCAGATGCTGGAGACCTCTCTAGAATGATAAAGGTATGAATTTTATTTTAATAGCCTTTAATAATCTATTTGGAGCAATGTACTATGTTTTTATTCACTTTTCATTCTAATTGCTCAGCTTTTGGGTCTTGCAAACTAGGTCTTCGGTTCTTAAATTACAAATATTGTGTTTGATTTATTTGAAATGCAAGCCATAATTGTAAAGAACAGGTGCTCAGAGACTCAAATAAGAAACCTGCAAAGTCTTTCGCTCCCCCCCCCCCCCCCCCACAATCCCCCACCCCTCCGCTTAAGGAAGCAAATTTGTTTGGAAATGCTTTTATTATGCTGCAGTAGCTAACTGTGGTACTTTTGAGATTAGGTCAGTTGCTTCAGCTCTTCTTCTGTACATTGTTTCACAAGTAATTAGGACCCATAGAACAGTCCATGAGACTTTAGAAATCTGCTTGTAGTTGCTGATTTTATGATTGGCTCTTGGGACTGGAACATTTTTATCAGTTAGGCTATGTTTTAGTCACGGGTATCTTTAGTAAAAGTCATGGACAGATCACGGGGCAGTAAACAAAAATTCATAGGCCCTTGACCTGTCCATGACTTTTACTAAAAATACCCCTGACTAAAACTGGGGTGCCACAGGTACTGGGGAGCGAGGTGCAGATGCTGGGAGGAGGGGAGGCATGGCCTGGGGGGAGCGTGGGTGCTGGGGGGGGGAGGAGTTGGTGGGACGGGGGCAGGCTCCTTATGTAACTCCTGGGAAGCAGCAGCCCCAGCAACCTAGCTCCACATGCTGCCTCTGCTCCGTCCCAAGCCCCGGTTCTGCAGCTCCCATTGGCTGGGAACCACAGCCAATGGGAGCTTTGGGGGCGGTGCCTGGCTGCCAGCAGAGGCAGCATGTGGAGCTAGGGGAGCTGAGGGACAGGAGCCCCCCCAGGTAAGCAATGGCCCCAAGCTCCCCCCCGCCCCCGCTTACACACCCAAAACACCTGCTTCTGGGAGATGGGGAGCCCAAGACTGCCCCAGCAGCAGCCAATGTGACTGACCAAGGGTTGCCCAAGCTGCTCAGGCAGCTCCTGGGCCAGCCGCACGGGTCTGCTGCAGAAGTCATGAAGGTCACGGAAAGTCATGGAATCCAAGACCTCTGTGACACACATGGAGCCTTATTTATCAGTTCTGCAATTTTATAATCAATGATTTTATCTTCACAGTGGTGTCTGTCTGTCTGTCTCAGTCTCTGTCTGCATATATGGTTTTCCAATCTATAACTAGGTTTTTCTAGTGAAGCAGTAAAGCTAAAACTGCTTATGTCATTTGAGAGGATGCTCTTCAAATAATCTGGGGACAGTTTTTAGTTTAGCAGTTCCTTCCTTCAAGTTGGCTAAGTGAGTAGCATGTATGACATTTCTTCGAATAGTGGTGCTATGGATGCTCCATGCACTCTGGATTGAAGATTTTTATCAGCAGTGTCTGTGGGTACATGCTTGCTCATTAGGCACTCTTGTGTTCTGATACAAGGGTATTTAGGGAGGGACCAGCTGACATTCCTGTACCTTCTGAACCTCCTGCAGCTTGAGACAGAGTTTTGCAGTGTCTGGTAGCTAGCCTCATGGCTTGCTACATCTCTTACTCCAAATTTTCTTTATTTTCTTAGTATTTTTATTTATATGTTGTTTTTAGCACAGTTTATGCTTTTAAAAGGGGAAGAGGGGCTCCCTTTCCCTTCTTCTATTTTTGTGCACTGTTTGGACCTTTGTTTTTCACAGTCCATGATTCACAGCCACAAGTGCAGGTTATACCCAACACTCCAGGCTTCAAACCCTGCCAAACCTGCCATGCAGCAAAGAACTTTCAAACTGCCTTTGGTGACTCAAGAAGTCTCACATCCCCTCCAAATGTAAGATCTACTTAGTTTTTAAGAGCATATCTAAGAAATTGAGGAGGACAGGCTCAAACAATTATCAGTGGAGTGCTAGCTGAGACCCACAGTATTTGAGTCATCCCGCCCCCCCTACATATGATCCACAGAGTGCTGCAGCAACCATCTCTACAGCGACAGTAAGAAAAGACCCTGGGGGCCCTTTGGAACCGTCTAAACCCGCAGTCCCATCCCCTGCAGTACCAAGACAGCAGCAGCTAAGAAATCCATGTTGCGTACCAAGAAACTGACTGGCAAGCTATCTAAAGCAGGACCTGCATTGGCACTGGTCTCTGTGTTTCTGAGATACAAACTGCAATAGCCATCGGTATTGCCTCCAGCAAACAGACATAAGATGCACTGATCGTACTTCGGTGTTCTCTCCAGTATCAGTCCTCTGACAGCTGTCTTATAATGCCCCATTCCCTGCAATAGTGACCACTCTGGCCACAATTTTTAAATCTACCTAGGATGTCAGAGAGATCGGAAGCCACCCGCTCCTTTAAAATCCCCTGCATGTTTTTAGAATGCCTTTTCCTGATTGCCCACATTCGCAAGCACACCTAGCAGTTCATCCTTGTTGTGTTCAAGTCCCCAGGCGGCTATGACTGATCCATGCACTAGTGTGCTCCTGCCTGGAGTAGACAGGAAGTATTGGATCTCCTGGGCCAGTGTGGAGAAGAGGCTACAGACCAGCTCTAGAAATGTTGACCTCTATGAACAGATTACATTGGGCATGCAGGCAAAGGGCTAGAAGAGGGATCAGCAGCAGTGCTGTATCAAAAGAAGGAAACTTCATCCAGGGATACCACAAGGCTAGGGAGTGCAACAACAGATCTGGTGCTTCACCCAGACCTGCCTCTTTTACAAGGAATTGCGTGCTATATTTGGCGGAGACTCCACTTGCACTTGCAGACCACTGTGGATACCTTGGAGAAGCCTGAGACAGAGACTCTTGCTGTGAATAGCAAGAAGGAAGAGGGAGGAGGGTGAGAGAAATGCGGCAGAGAACTCTGTCACACTGTAGCCAGTCCTGCCAGGTGAGCAAAGATGAACCTGGTGAAGGCTTGGATGTATCTGTGCATGCATTTTTCCTTACAATGTTTAAATTTAAAGATGGTGCCCATCTCACCCCAAGTTAACAAGACAAAGGTATCGATTTTTCATTGTTTCACTCGTACAAGAAGTGGTAGAGGTACAACAAACGGGTAGAATTGGCATCTGCTTTTCATTCCCCCATTGGGTTAGGCAGGGGAAGAGAGACATATGGAATACTTTATGTGCATAGGGATGTCCCTTTTATTCTCCTGAGAGGTCTTGATTAAACTTTCCTGGAGATACTCTGCAGTCTTTTCCCAAACAACACTCCAGCACAGACTACTGCTGTGGCTAACTATTAAAATGCTCTTTCAAAGCTTGCCTCAACCACGTAGCTCCACACTGGGATTTTGTACTATCCCTTGTGTCTGGCTGTTCAAAGTCAGCCTCATCTCTGCCTTTTGCCCTGGTGGCAGCTTCTTCCCTTTTGCCTCACAGATATTATGCAGGGCACAACAGCTAGCTATAACCATTGAGATATTTTTCTCATGGAGATCCAATCTAGTGAGTAAACACTGCTAGCATCCCTTCCGTTTCCCCAAAAGCATATTCAACAGTCATTCTACACCTGCTGAGGCAGTAGTTGAATCTTTCCCTGGTGCTGTCGAGGTGGTTAGTGTATGACTACAATAGCCAGGCAAGCAAAGGGTAGGCTGGGTCCTCGAAATCATTATTGGTGAAGTGGTCCTGGTGATTGATGCACCATAGAAAAGTAATCTTTTCTGTGGATGTCCTCTATGGCAAGGTGCACTGGTGTCAAAATAGGGATATGCATGCTGTCTATCATCCCATAGCAGTTCGCACTGCTGCAAATCCATCCACTGTGTCCTGCATGGGGCAGAGAGTCAAAATCCTGTGTAGCAGCAGATGATTAATGGCCCTACACACTTGCATGGCAACTGCTCCCACTGTGGATTTCCCAACTTCAAAATTATTTCCTACTGACCAGTAGCAATCCAGTGTTGCAAGCTTCCAACATGCATTCACTAGTAGGTTCTCCATGTTCAATTTGGCACTTATTCTTTTGTCCATGTTCTGGAGGGCTGGGTGAGCTTGTCATGCTGGTCCAGGAATGTGGCTTTTTGCATCCAAAAGGTCCAGAAGCAACATTCCACCATCTATAGTTGCACCATGAATGCCACCAACAACCTAGAATTGTTTTTTGCTGTGTTCCTCAGCAAACGGTCCTCAAACAAATCCGCATGTCCCCCATTGGTGCACTGCTTGCTGCAGATTTGCAAATACAAGGAGAATCATGTGCCCTGTATTTGCAACATTCATAAGAACAGTGCAGACCTCTGCAGGCTCCATGCTTCTGTCCAAGATGGCAGATACAAACCTGCACATCACTTTTCTGTGTCTTTTTTTTTTTTTTTTTTTTTTTTTTTTTAAAGCATGAAAATTATAGGATATGGATGATACTATGGGATGGAGAAAGTTGCATGCTGGAACTTGACTCCTAGCACCCAGACATTCTTGGCAAATCATTTTGATTCCACAACACGCTATGAAATTTTCCAAATTTACACACAGCGCTGACACAAGCAGATAAGTATGCACATGCCCAAGTGATACACAAACATTGGTGGTTGCATGCCCATATAATTTACATTGACAAGAGTTTGTATTGTATACATGATCTAAAATGTGTAATTTTCAGAAGTGTCATGTACCAACAAATACCAAGCACAGTACCAACAAATTTTGTTGAAGTAAACGGGCATGGTAGATAGTCCACACATCTGAAAATGAGGTCACTTTTATTTAAGTTTAGGTCATTTTTGATTATCATGATGTTGTATCAATTGATAACACTGCTCTACAGCCAAAATGCTTCTGAAATAAATGTAGTCAAACTTTACTAATAATGGGTCACTGAGAACGAAAATGATGCTTAAAATTGTTGATTGGCTCTAGTTTTCAAGATATGCTGTTGGGTCAGTATATACGACCCTTGACTTGGGAATGGCGGAGGATAAGTGAGTTATAAAGGGAAGGGATCTCAGTTTAAACCAGAAATGACTAAAATACATCTTTGACTGGATCTAGGAATAAATCTATGACTGGGTTTGGACAGTACTTGCTTTTTAGGCAAAACAATGAATGATGCAATCTGAAGCTGGTATTGCGTCATACATGATATGAATTGCATCATGTTATTCCTAGAAGTCATGGATGATGCAATCATAACAAAGCTTACATCATTCTGCTGAACAATTTGCCCTACATCAGCTCTAGAAATCATACAGTGTCGTGCTCTCTTATTTGCCAGTGTTTGATTTTGCAAAGGGACACATTTCTGTTTAGCCAAAGTGAGCAGAGATGCCTCGTACTTGTGTGAACAGTGCAGATAACGTCTGCTATGTTTGTGGTCAAGTGACTTTTGCATCACAAAAGCGCAGTATAACCACTATGGTTAAGAAAGCTTATCACCTTTATTTTGGCTGCAAAATTGGAGATCAGGACAAGAGGTGGGCCCCACACATATGCTGCAACACTTGTGCAACAAATCTTCGCCAGTAGTTGAACAGGAAAAGGAAATCTATGCCTTTTGCAGTGCCAATGATTTGGAGAGAGCCAACAGATCATACCAGCAATTATTACTTCTGCATGGTGCCTCCAGTTGGGAAAGGTGTGTCAAAGAAGAAAAAGTGGACTGTGCATTATCCAAACATTCCAACAGTTATACGCCCAGTACCCCACGGAGAAGGACTGCCGGTTCCTGATGCGTCAGAATCATTCTCACTTGAGTCAGACGAGGAAGAGGATGAAACTTCTGGTCCTGAACCATCAATGTCACAGGACCCACATTTTCTCCCATCCTCCTCCTCTGAACCACACCTCATAACACAAGGTGAACTGAATGACCTTGTCAGGGATTTGGAACTACCCAAGAGTAAGGCAGAGCTGTTGGGCTCCAGACTACAGCATTGGAATCTCCTGGCAGGTGATGTTAGGGTTTCCATGTTCCGTGACCGTCAAAAGGATCTTGTCCCATTCTTCTTCATGGAAGGTGATCTTGTAGCCTGCAACAACATCGATGGTGTGATGGCAGCCCTCAACATCGTTCACGATCCAGATGAGTGAAGACTGTTCATTGATTCATCCAAGACGAATCTTAAAGCTGTTTTACTACATAATGGCAATGTTTTGCCATCAATTCCAGTTGGTCATGCAGTCCATATGAAGGAAACCTATGACAATATGAAACAACTTTTGAGGTGCATAAACTAGGACCAACATCAGTGGCAGCTTTGTGGCGATTTGAAGGTTGTTGCTCTCTTGCTTGGTCTGCAGACTGGATACACAAAGTACTGCTGTTTTCTCTGCGAATGGGATAGTCGTGCAAGAGATTCCCACTACATCAAGAAAGATTGGCCACTCCGACAGTCATTGGAGCCTGGGAGGAAAAGTGTTTAGCATCCACCACTTGTTGAATCAAGGAAGATTTTGTTACCACCCTTACACATCAAGCTGAGTCTGATGAAGGCCATTGACAAAACACAAGCAGCTTTCAAGTACCTCCGTGGAAAATTTCCAAGGTTAAGTGAAGCTAAGATAAAGGAAGGTGTCTTTGTTGGTCCTCAGATTCGTGAACTTCTTCGAGAGGATGCATTTGACCATGCACTGCGTGGCAAGGAAAAGACGGCATGGAAAGCCTTCCAGTTACTGGCAATAAATTTTCTCGGAAACAGCAAGGCAGATAACTACAAGTTGTTGGTGGAAAACCTCCTCAAGGCATACAAAAGCCTTGGTTGCAACATGTCACTAAAGAGACATTTTTTGCACTCTCATCTAGATTTTTTTCCACCGAACTGCGGAGCAATGAGCGACGAGCACGGCGAGCCATTTCACCAGGACATTGCAACAATGGAGAAACGCTATCAAGGCAAATGGAGCCCATCAGTGCTTGCAGACTATTGCTGGACAGTGACAAGAGATGCTCCATTTAAAGAATACAAGAGACAAGCCAAGAAGCGCCGAGTAGACACTGAATAGGACTAAACTATGTACATAATAGTTTTTTGCCTTTTATTTCATAATAAATTTTATTTATATAACCCTTTTGCTGATTTTTAAAGTGTTACATAAACAAGACAGGTGAAATATTATCATGTAAAGCAACCATAGACACATGAAAAGACCTAGGTTTACAATTTATGATTAAAACTCTACTATCTACACAATATACATAGACATAAAATGTAAAAACTTAAATATCTTCGAAACAGTAGCCAATCAGTTGTTTTAATTGTCATATTTGAATTCAGCACATCAAAATACATAATAAATAGCACATTTTATCTCTGAAGCAGATGACTTCTCAAAAATTGTAGACCAGTGTAATCAGTGAAAGAAAGTGTCATTTTATTCCAACACTATTTTCAGGTCTTCTGCATACATTTTATCGAAATCATTTAGAAAAAGTTAGTGGTTAGTGAAAGAAACACCTATTTCAACCAATTCAGCAAAGCACCTAAGTATGTAAATAGGTGCTTAAGGGTTTTGCTGAACTGGGGCTCAAAAAGAAGTGAGGCTATTAGTAGACTTTGAATACCACAAAATGAGTGGGGGTGAGAGTAAGGTATTCCACTGCCTGTCTATTATTTGCCACCATAATAGATATTCATTGTTTTCTCTTGAAAGTTCTGTTTTCATGCATTTCATATTTACAGTTCATCTGTAAATACATGCTTTAAATTAAAATTGTGCATATATTGACCATTTTCGTGGTTGTTTAGCACAATGACTGCTGCAGATTATTTTCAAATGTTTTATTTAACAAGATCAGAAGCAGAGATGACTGGACATGAGTATATCTTTTAAAATCTTTGAGAGTCTCCAACAGCTTATTTAAAATAATTGCATAATTTTCCAGAGATGGTTAAACATTTCTTTAGATTCTTAAAATTATTTAATTAATCACATTGTATTCAACAAATATAGTACTTGATGAATTTTATGGTTTATATGGGTTGAAAAAATATGTAACATACCTTTTTTGTGCAATATTTGACCAGTTATATACCTAGTTGTATAGTATTTTTTCACTACTTTATTTTATAAATTGTGTTTTATTGTTTTGCAACTAGCCCTAGTCTAGATATTTTTTCCAAGAGAAATTCTGCAACTTGCACAGATCACTCCATGGCAACATGACATTTTTACCTTTCAATTTGTCAAATGTTGATTATTCTTACATTCCTATCCTGTTACCCCCACCTCTGGATCTCGGATTTAACATGTCATTTTGGTTTACTTTCTTACGTGTACACCGATATGATTGCTGTCAACACAGCACAATTCTGGGAATCAAATATGCTAATTAATTAGTGCTCGCTCTGCCCCGGAAGAACACAAAGCAGAAAAGCATTGTTTTGTGTAGGTCCTACAAGAACAGAGAATTTTAATTTTTTTACATTAATGTATTTTTTAATTGACTTCTATGCTTTGAAGACTGCTCCTCACTAGACTGACAGTTTTAAGATAGGACGGTCAAAATTGTAGTCTAAACAAGTTGACTGTGTCCCGTTAATATTTATATCCAAATCGGATATATTTTTTTTTCTGTGCCATGAATTATTAATTCTGTACGTTTACACTTCATACAACATAAAGGAACGTTTGTCTTTTCTTTTGAATGTTCTGATTTGACACACTTCTTAATATGAGTATTCTATGACAGATTGCCTTATGGCATGTCTGGTCTTATGACCCATTGAAGCTTTTTTTTTAACCCAATATGTGTCTAATGTCTCCCTCAGTGCAATTGGCCTAATTACACATTGTCCAAGTCGGTGGGCATTTCTTAATATCTAGATCTTGGAGGCAGTTTGTGATGTCCTCTTAACACAGGAATCATGTTTAATGTAGCAAACCTAGATTGCTGTTTGATGTTAATGACAGCCTATCAGGCTATCATTAAATATGTATGAGATGTCACGATGTACTCGGTCTTCGTACTGCTTGTAGGAGAAATTACTTGATAGGCTGCTGTTCAGTTGGTATTAGTTTGTTTTCAGGGGTGTGTTTTGGGGAATACTTCTAAAATAGTCTGAAAAATAAGTGATCTATAACAGAAGGGAAAAACTGACAAAGCTTCTGTATGAGTGTGTTTGTCTTGTCACTTAAGGGGGGTGGAAATGCAATAACGAGTTCTGTGAAGGAGAAATCGTACCATGGCTTCTAATATGAATGGCATCATGCTACTGTCTATTTTATTCGAAGGCAAAGAGGAGCCCTTAACAGGGCACCATGTTGCTAAGTGCCTTGCCACAATGAGGGTACAGAAGTATGTTACTGAAAATTTAAATAACCACAGTTTGAACAACACACAGCCAACAATTAATCACCAAGAAAAACAGCACTATACAAAATTTACTTGTGTGTTAATTGACACCACTGCCACCTCACAGGATGCGGGCACAGAGTCTTATCGCCACAACTCATAGCACAACCCAGCGCTGACTCTCTGTTGTTCTCCTCTTCCAGGAGTCATTGGGGTGAGCTTTTATTAATTTCCCTTTTGTAAAGGACTAAGTTCTTGTTATTCAATTTCAGTACCATTGAGGTCCTCAGTTAAAAATATTTTCCCATGTGAGTGCTATTCACTTTAAGCCTTCAGTGCATAGGCAACTGAGGAAAGTCACCCGATACATTAGGATTCATCTGTATTGGCCAGGGAAGCTCTCACTGCTGTGTTTCACTAGACAAGCTGAGGTGCAAACACTAGTATGGGCAACTTTCATGATTTTACAAGTCTCGTGATATTTTGTAGTTTTCTTAATGCTGCAGTGATTACATGAGAATTTCAGCTTACTCTTTTTTTTTTAAAATAAGTTTTTAACCTGCATGATTATAGGAAGAACCTTGAAAACAAAGAGACCCAAGTGTACCTGTGATGGTATGTTCACCCCATACCGCCTTTGAAGGGGTTAAAATGGCTCAGAAGTGGCTACTTGACAGGATGAGGTGAGGTGTAGGTTCGATATACACCCCTAGCTGAACCTGAAGCCCAGCTGATAAGAAGAGGTTGGGCTTGCAGAAAGAGGTTGCGGAGGGAGAGAAGCAGCAGTCACTCTCAGGGTTGAGAGAAAGGAATAGGAAGAACCGTAGCGAAACAGCAACAAGGGTGAGACCGCATTGACCTTAGCTGCTGATTGTCGGGTCCCTAGGCTGGAAAACAGTGTAGAGGGCAGGCGTAGGTTCACCAACGAGCCATAGGGAGTGATGGACTCTGAAAACAGCCTGAGGCAATTTGGTTAGAGAAGTTTTGATACCCCAGACAAGGGGAAATTAGTGACCTGGCCAGAGGGCCAAGCCACAAAATGGAAGCACTGCAATGGGTGGAGTATGAGAGAGGCTGCTAAGTGAGAGACTGGGACAAGGGGCAAAGAAACTGCAAAAGGAGGCATCAAACCAGTGGTGAGCTAATCCCCAGATGAGCCAACCACAAGGCAGTGCCACAGCGGTGTGTGGAGCAAACCCCATGACAGTGCTGTAAAGGCCCCCAACCCAGAAGATAAATAAAAAGATTCACAAATTGTGTGTGTGTAAAATTAAAAAGTCATTATTTTTAAGCCAATTCATGCTTTTGAGTGCCATGACATGATTTTTAATCACTTGGTGCTAGCAGTATTGAAATGCTCAAATGTTGTATGGGTGTGCATGAATGAGTTACAGCTAATGTAGGGACAGACAAACATAAATCATCATACATCAAGATAAGAATATACCACACTATTGCAAATCCACTGTTGAATTGGGGTGAGGGAAAAAAGAAAAAAAACCTTGCTATTCTGTATTCCTGAATTAGACTTCTGGATACCATTGCATCAAACATTTTTACAAGTAAATAATAAATTGCTTCAGAGCATCCTGACAAATGTAATTAATTAATAGTCTAGATATTCAGTATTTTCCAATTAGTGATAATTGAACACCTAAGGCTGCTGTATGATAAAGTGCTCCCCAAACATAGGGTAAAAAAGTGGTGTACGATAGAATTTGAAATCCAATATAATTTTATCTGTAATAACTATCAGTCTAATTGAATTGGAGTTCATTTGCTTTTTTAATTGTTAGATATCTGAGTTCTTAGTGTATCTTAAATTGGTAATAAAGCTATATTCTTCTTTCTCACTTCCTTTGCTCAATCTCCATTTTAATATTTGTGGAACTTGTTTACTTTTACCAGAGAAACCTATCGGTGAGATAATCTGTATGAATATCTCATAATCTGTTACACAATTTCATAGTTTATTTTTTTAAAATATTTTTTGCTCAGGTTGAATGTAAAATGCTGGATTTAGTTGTTTTTTGGGGTCTGTAATTCTCACGCAGTCTTTCGCCTTAAAGGTGTAAGACAGGTTTTAGTCTTGATGACCTTCAAAGCAAAACTGCAGAGTACTTTTCCCTTTTCTTAATAGCCATACTTTCCCCTTCTTTCTTTTTCTGTTAACCATGATGTTATGTGACAGTTCAGTTGTTTACTGCTTACCTTTTAGAGCTGTAACTGGATATATTTTTAAAGAAAAATAGCACACCTTCTAACTGCATTGAAGCAAGAAAGTCACTATTTAAATAGGACAGTAAAAGAATTATTGAAAACAAGTAAGGCCTTTAATAAAGTGTTGAAAGGATATGATTTCAAGTGTCTAAAATAAGACGGATATAATTCTACTGTGCAAGATAAATTAAATATCTGTGAAAAAATTGCTGTAAGAAAAAAATTAAAATAATTAGAAAATCATTGATCAAGATACTTACTAAACCAATACTCATTTTAAAACTATTTCATTTAAATTCTCGTAACACATTAAAAATGCAAACTTTAAATAAGTGTGTCAAACAGGCCATAAAAAATAAATCACCATACATCATAAACAAACATCAAAGCATGCATTCTCAATATAAAGCACAGATATGTTAGCAAATCTCTTAAAATAGGAAATATAATCCTGACTATATAAAAATATCACATATGCACTTTCTTACTTTTAAAAAAATACTTGTGTATGTTTTTCCAATTTTAAAATGCAATATCAGTTTTATAGATACTAGTGAATCCAGTATATCATCCATGTAAAATGAGGCAAATGTTTTACAGGCTTATATAAAATGAACAAAACTAGGTTCCAGCTGAACTTGGAAGTCTCTCTCAGTGGGCTTTCTGCATTTGGAAAGAAATGAATTCTTTGTCCTTGTAAATTGTAATTTTCTGCTGAATAACTGAAATAATTCTAGTGACATATGTTTCCTCTCAGAAAATGTGCCCAAGTCCAAGTTATTATCTAGACATTTGGTATTCTTTCCAGAGTCCCAGAAATCCTATGCTGACCTTCTTTCCAGTTAAAAATAATCAGTATAACATTGGGGTTTTAAATCTTAATTATAATAGCTAATTAAGGATATTTATTTTTCTGCTATTAGTATTATTCTTGAATAAATTTGTGAGTAGGGTATGAAGAATTTCCTTTAGTCATAATATTTACAGTTCTTTGTTTAGTATCATTAGACGTCAAAGATCCTTAGAATATAGTTCAACATCATATTCTCAATTTAGAATTTTCTCCAAAACCTCAGATTTTCTCCATTTTTAAATTTGAAGCTCTACTGTAAATAAAAGCCTTGAAAATTACTGTGATTTTTGCTGGCCTCTATCTGACCTGATAAAACAATAAACTTACAAGCCATGCCAACAGTCCTAAGAATTGTGAGTCTTTGGATTATGGTTTACTATACTGCCCATGTTTGCTAGTTCAAAGTGATAGGGCATCAACCTCAAATGATGTCGACGAGAAATGTCAAAGACTTCAAAACATAGCATGCTTTTGTACAGTCTGTCTTAATGTAGAGAGGGTTTTTTTATGTATAACGTATGTCACCTTTTACTCTGAGCTTTTTGTGTTTAGTTTTTAAAAGCTGTCTAGTTATTTTTTAGACAGTATTTTCAGGAGGCAAATACTATTAGGAGAGTGTACCATAGGCTATATTAATTATAGAACAAAGCTTAATATATTTCTATTAACAGTGTTTTTATGAATGAAAAACATGGGGCTATGAACCACACAAGCCAATTTTTGACATTAAGATTTTTTAAGCTACCGGTAATATCCTTTTGTGTGTTACTTTTTCCTTTTTATAGAAAAATAATGCTCTCTATCTTTAATTTTCATAGAAAGTATTTTTCTAAAATAGATATTTTTTCTTATTTCTGCTTGTACACTGAGTTGGCTTGTTTCAGGTCCCAGATGACTTCTGAGTTCCTTATGCTCTGTTGACTTTCTTTGCACACTCTTATAGAAGCCTTAAAGAAGTCTCTTCAAAACATAGGCTGCCTTGTGCTTGTACTAGTTTGGAAGCTTCTCTGGGATTGGGGAAGGTGACTGTCTGGGACACCCACTACCATTGCAGCCCAAGGAAGTAAACATTTGTCTTGGGAAAGGGGTCTTAATGTGCTGGCCATTTATCCCCTTGCCCTCATGCGCCATTATTGGACAGGGAAATCTAATGGCAATTCACTCCTCTTTATTGCTGCCACTCTTTCTGGGTATGTCTCCAGTGCAACGTAAGCCCAGGGTCAGTAGAACTCAAGTTAGCAAGATCCTGGGTTTGTTAACCTAGGGGTTGAGTGTCTACACTCATTTATAACCCCAGGTTAAGAATTGTTGAACCCTGGGTCCAATCTTGGGACTCCAGAGTCTACACTGCATTATGCAGGCCCAAGTCCAACAAACCATATCCCAGACTTCTTAGTGCCTTCCCAAAATGTGACCTATCTTGCCGTTTGTGGTGCAGTGTGGGAAATCTTGACTGTCCACCAAATTTGACTGTCCATAGGACAAAGGAAGTTGTCTCATGGGTTTGTGCAATACTTTTGATCGACTCTAAAAGCACAAGTCCAGTGGGGCTGCATCTACACTGCAAAGCAATAGGGATTGAACCGTGGGTCCCGGCTTGACTCAGGCTCAGACCTCCACTCATATGGTTCCTGGGACCCTGGATTGGCATGGTTTGTGTGTGGATGGAAGGGGAGTTAGGCGTGAACCTGAGTTCAAACACAGGGCTTACAGTACAGTGTAGACATACTGGGCATGTAAGACTGTAACCCAGTAAGTCCAGGATTCAAACTCAGGTACAAGGCTAATCTTCTTTGTGTCTACACTACAATTGGGCTAACTCAGGGCTCAGACCCATGGTCCCAGAATGCTGCAGGATTGTAGAGTCCGGCTTGTGTCCAGCATCTGTTGCTTTGCAGAGTAGCCAAGTCCCACTTGATTCAGGTCATGGGAGTCATCCAGAAGTATTGCACAATTCTGTTGGACATCTTCTTTAGTCCTCTGTATCCCAACAATCTGCAATCCACTCTACTGAAAACAAAAGCTGCCCCTCCCTTGGCAAATGACAGCAGCTCAGGTCAGCATTAACCCATTCTGTTCTGGTCACTGATCTGCAAGCACACTAACAGAGAGCATCCTGGGTTTGCAATGAAGAGCGAACTGATTGAGCCTTTTGCAAAGAGAGCTGCTTCCTGATAACATGCAGGTTGGGCAGTAAATTTTTCCCACAGTGCACCATCGTCACATTTCAATGGATGGGGCGCTAGGGACTCTGGGATATGGTTACTTTGACTTGGTTCTGTGCACTGCAGTGTGGACCCCAGAGCCTTAGGTTCGCGCACGGGTCTGAAAATTCTTAACCTAGGGTTACAATACAATGTAGATCAGAGGTGGGCAAAGTATGGCCCATGGGCCACATCCAGCCTGTGAGACCATTCTGCCCGGCCCCTGAGCTCCTGGCCCGCGAGCTAGCCCCCAGCCCTCCCCTGCTGCCCCTCTCCCCCCCCCCCCCACGCCTCAGCTCACTGCGATGCTGGCACAATGCTCTGGTCAGCGGGGCTGCAAGCTCCTGGGGTAGAGCAGCTGCAGAGCCCGACCTGACCTGGTGCGCTCTGCTGCACGGTGCATGGCTGGCTCCACCTGGGCGGCACCGCTGCTCCAGGCAGCACGGTAAGGGAGCAGCGGAGGGGGATTGGCTAGAGGGCAGGGGAGTTCGGGGGGTGGTCGGGGCCAGGGATGTGGATAGGGGTGGGGGTGGTCAGAGGGCGGAGACCACGGAGGTTGAATATGGGGGCGGTGGTTCTGGGCACGATCAGGGAGAAGGGGTGGTTGGATGGGGCATGGGTCTTGGGGGCAGTTAGGAAGGAGAGGAGGGGTTGGATGGGGCGGCGGGGGGGAGGGGCAGGGGTTCCGGGGGTGGTCAGGGGACAGGGAGAAGGGGTGGTTGGATGGGGCAGGTATCTCCAGGCGGCAGTCAGGAAGGAGAGAGGGGTGGTTGGATGGGGCGGCGGGGGGCAGTTGGGGCAGGGAATCTGGGGGCAGTCAGGGAGAAGAGGTTGTTGGAAGGGGTAGGAGGCCTGGGGGTGTGTGTGTCAGAGGGCGAGAAGCAGGGGGGCGTCAGATAGGGGGTGGGAGCCGGGCCACGCCTGGCTGTTTGGCACAGCCTCCCCTAACCGGCCCTCCATGCAATTTCTAAAACCCGATGTGGCCCTCAGGCCAAAACGTTTGCCCGCCCCTGGTGTAGATGCTCAAGCCCAGAGTTCCCAAACATGGGTCAGCTGACTCAAGTCCCATTAAGCCTAGGCTTACATTACAGTGTAGACTCTCTCTCTCTCTCTGGGTTTGGGTAACACAGGGGAGGTGGGGCCAGGCACTAAGACCAGAAGAGCACTGCAAGGGCCACCTCTTTATTACTGCACATTTTAAACTGATATTCTGGGATAAAAGGATGGCAAGGTCATATTAACAAGGAAGTCACTGCTAGAGAGCTGGTTAGGAATTTTTTGACAAAATATTTTTCCATTGAAAAATACTGATTTGTCAGAACTCAAGTTTTTTTGGGTAAAGGTCTGTTTTGACTAATTTTCCCCATTGAAAAAGTTTCAGAATAGTTGAAGAATCCTATTTTTGACATTTCAGAAATTAAAAATTCAGGTTTTTCAGTTTGAAATGACTGCTCACTTTGAATGAGTTAATCTATAGAAATTTTTTTAAAGAAAATTTTGAAACTGAAATGAAACACATTGGAAATTACTGAAGCAAAATGTTTTGGTTGACCCAAACCAATTTTTTTTTATTTTCAGTTTACAGTTTGTTGTTTTTAAGATTTGTGACATTTGTCCCATTTTTGGCCTGGACAATTTTTTCCAACTCTCCAATGCTCACAGTGCTTTATGTTGTGTTCCACCTTGTATTTAGCTGTGACTCCCTGAGTACTTTTCCTGCACCTGAAGATGAGCACTGCATAAATTCAAAACCTTGTCTCTTGCCAGTAAAGTTGGTCCAATAAAAGGTATGACCTCATCTGTCTTGTCACTGTAAAATCCTGAGACCCACACATGTACATCAAAACTGCAAACCGTAACTTGCTACTTTTGCCTTGATTCAGTTCTTCACTCAACATTTGTTTCTTTTTACAATATAACTTCCTCATTTTTTTCCTGTATCTTTTACATCATCTTCTCCCTTAGTGTAGTTTTTCCTATACTATTAGTTCCCTCTTTATCCCATATTGTGTTTTTAATAATTTTTGTCCTTCTTTTCCCATATTCTGTCACTTTCCCTCCTTATTAATTCCCCATAATATCTCTATCTCCTCCAGTGTTCTCTCATTCGTCTTCACCTCAACCTCTTGCTCCTCTCTCCTATTCCCCCATCAGTCCTTCACTCTGTGTATCCTCCGCCTACAGAGTCACACTTGAACCATTCAGATTAACTGGGAAGTGGAGTGTGCTCAGGGAGATGGTGCTGCCAGACAGTACTCTGACCATAGAATATCATTTCCCTCATTTAGTGTTGGGCTAGGGTGAGTCAGAGGCAATTCTTCATGCTGTGAATTATGTTTGACTTTCTATGAAGACAACAGACTTTCAGTTATTACCATTGTTTATTATTCCATATCCTAGAGGCGTAACTCATTGGGAAAATATCCCTAACTTTAGGACCATCTCCGTTTTTGTCCCTTGTTTCTCTCCCATCTCTAGCTTTGTTCCTCTTCCCTGTCCTTGTCTCTTTTCTTCCTTCTTTTCCCTTCCCTGTAGCAATTCTCTCTTCCCTTCCCCAGTGGGTTTTGCTCTCACCACTTTTTGCATGCCATTCTCTACAATGATCAGCAATTAAATATTTAATATTTGCATTGAAGTGTCCTCATTGGGTTTTAGAGCAACATCACTGAGATTAATACAGGTCAGAGGAATTCACACCTCTAAGTCATTGTTTCAAGTTGTCTGCAGACTTGGGAAGATTAGCTCTGCATTGAGTTACATTTGATAGATTGTTTTTCAACCATGAGGGCTAGAAACACTTTTTAAATGTAATTTTGTATTGTGCAGGATTGGAATCTGTCATGTGGACCATGTGAATATATCAATTCAGCTGAGTGTTTGACAGCCCTGGTCAGCAATGAAAGCTTGTAAAATGGAAGTAGGCCGAAACTAGTAAAACTGAAAGTTGAGACAAGCTCATGAAACAAGCTTAGTATGAATGGGTCACAGGGTAAGTCTAGACTGCAGCCCAGGGTCAAACTCAGACTCAAGCCTAACCCCCCTTCTATGTATACGCAAATCACGCCAACCTGGTGCTTGGACCCAGGGTCCCACAGGGTGGAGGGTCTGAGCCTGAGTCAAACCAGGACCTATGGTTAGGGTTACCACCTTTGAAATGCAAGGCCCTCTTTCCCCCCCACACACACACCAAGCCCACTGCAAACCCAAGTCAATTCCACAGCCCGCCACCTTCAACAGCCACTTATAGTATCTAGAGAGATAACACATATAGATAAGATTGGTTACATAATTTTCTTTCATTGGTCATGTTTCTTAAAGCTGCTTTTTTTATGGTCCTCTTCCTTGAGATTATTTTTTCCCAAATTACATTGATTCTGTATTTTAACTATATACTTGAATGTGAATTATTTTTCTGGCAACTGGCAAATCCATTAAAACAAACAAACAAAAAAACGTCCAGGCCAGTCAAACCAGGTGGTAACCCTACCCACAGTTCAAGTCCTGTTGCTTTTCAGTGTAGATGCATCTCCACTGGACTTGTGCACTGAGAGTCCACCAAAAGTATTCCACAATCACATAAGCCAACTTCCTTTGTCCTCTGTACAGTCAAATTTGGTGGACAGTCAAGTTTTCCCCCACTACACCACAAAGGGCTAGATAGGTCACATTTTGGAAGGGTGCTAGAAAGTCGAGATTATGGGTGGTTGGATTTGGGCCCGCATAATGCACTTTAGACTCTAGAGTCCCATGTTGAGACCCAGGGTTCAACAGTTCCTAAGCTGGGGTTATAAATGAATGTGCATGCACGCTTAGACCCTAGGTTAATAAACCCAGGGTCTGCTAACTTGAGTTCTACTAACGCTGGTCTTGCATTGCAGTGGAGACATACCCATAGCTATCAGGCAGTGAAAATGGGGGGTGGGAGGTGGGAGGCCCTGGGCCAATTGTAGCTGAATAATGCAGCTGCAGCAGGCTGTGTTCCTGTGAGCCCTCCACCTCCCACCCTTGTGTTACCTGGAAGCATGACCGGCTTCTGAATGCTTCTCCATTCTTGGAGCTGTTAACTGGAGCAAGGTCAGGAGTAGCAGCTTACTCTGTTAAAGGTGTGTTTGTGTGCTGAGGAGAAGGGCGTAGATTTGCCCTGTAGCCTTGGCTGTGTCTTTGTGGGGGAGAGGAGGAATCTGCCATCACCTACATCTAGAATAATCATACTAGCACTTTTCTGCTAAAATAATCCGTATTTAAATAGTTCAGTGTCAATAGCCCAGATATGTGGTGTGGCAATGCATAACTCTTAGAATTATTGTTTAAACTTACCTGTTTTCTGACTCAAAAAGGCCAGCTGCTTCAGTCATCTTTAGAAGGTCATCTTTGTATCTAGAAATGTTAGAAACTGTTTGGAGTGAAACTTATTTTTGTCAGAACCTGTTGGGGGCATCTGTCCCCAGATCCTAGAACTTTGATTTGCTTCCTGAATATCATCTTTAAGGAGTTCGAAAAATAGTTCTTAGTGCTTTCCATGTTCAAAATGCTCTATGCAAAATAATTCAAGCAGAATTACTACTAGCTCTTCTATACTGTTTATCACTTAATGAAGTGAAAAAACTTCAGTGTCAGTAGTAATTCTATGCTGTATAACTAAACTGTTTGAGAATGGGGAAGGAGGGTTTCTTGGTTGTTTTTATGAAGCCAAATATGATAGGGTTAGTATGGGAGCCTGCTGTATTTACTGTACTTTGCCACTGATTTTATTAAGAATCATATATAATAATTTATAACAAGAACTTTCCTTCCAGTTGATGATGTACCAATTTCCTCAAGGGGATTTATTGGAAAGAAAGGTTGTATGTAAACAAGAACTGTTGAACTTGGACCTAGTGCTATATATTTTAAGGAACCGTGGCTCAGCTGAGTCTATCTGCAGAGAGAACTAAAATGATACAATGCTTGGAAATTTCACCTTCTTGGCTCTAAGACGAGACTTTTTATTTTCAATAGATGATATCCATCTCTAACATAACAAGTTTTTGCTTTCAGGAGTGATTTAAAACATCAGTGGAGCTGAGTGACTATGGACAGACTGATCTTCAGGGAAAGATAGTAAATGAGATTGATACTGCAAAAGTGATTAGTCCTGTTGGAAAATCTAACTAAAATGAGCGTCAGAAACTTTTTCAGGAATCATAGTTAAATTCAGAAAACTAGAGTGTGTCTGTCTCAAGGCTTTGGAAAAAAGTAAGTGGAGTGACCCTCACAGATTATATAGACTTTTGAAGGTAATGAAGAACGATGAGTCAGTAGCATTTGAGTTAGTGCCAAATACAAGAAAAAAGGGGCATAAACTTTTTCCTTTTATTGAAGTATTTTTATACACTATGCATATAGAAGAATCTGTATATGTTAAAAAGTGGAAAACATCAAAGCATTTTAAAGAATTCCCTATCTCTTATAAGGATTTTTATGAACGTTAAGGGTGGCCTAATGTGTTTCATTTGGGATATGTATCTATGAAAGGAGATCACATTTGATTGCAGTTTACCATCTCATCTGCATTAAACAGTGCTCTTTCCAGAGATGCTATTGCATGCATTGTATTAGTCTAATCTATTATTTTCAGTGATACTAAGAAATTCTGTTTTTTTAACTATTTGTAATTATTTTCCATTCCGCAATTGACAGTTCCACTTACTTTTTTTGTTATGGTTAAATAATTTATTGTTGTAAGTTTTCTTGATATGTTCCTGTAGGAGAGAAGTATTTCATATCAGAGGTGCTGTCTCCTGGACTTGGGGGAAAAACATACTGTATTTCAGTAACTGAGTATACAAAACATCAGTAAAAGGTGTTTGTAAAGTACAAAGAAATATATAATGTAATATTATTGATTAATTTTGTTATGGAAATACCTCTATAAAAAGTTAGTTTTAGATGCTTGAAAAATTAATAAAATATAAATAATGAAAGAAAATTAATAAATACTTATTTGTCAAATCATGTATAATAAAGTAGCTGTTTCAGTTGTATATGTTCAATTTATTAGCTAGATAGCAACAGCTGCTATTCTCAGGTGTCCAGTATATGCAGAAGATTCTCTTTTGTTGTATTAGTTGTAATATTAGGTCAGTTGAGACTCTTTAAATGTTGGACTACAATATGAGCAACCTTTTTGTTTTGTTTTGTTTAGCAAATACTGCTGAGATCCATGCTGCTAGGAGAAGTGACTTTAGGTTTGGATGAAAATTCTGGTTTTTGTTTTGGACAGGAAATCCAGGGATGTTGGTCGGAAAAACTGTGATTCCAATGCCAATGGTAGGCAATTTGAATTCCAGAACCGATGAGACCCAGGCAAATCTATTAGAATGCTACCTTACTGATAAAATGATATCAAAATTAGAATGTGGTTCATGGTAATACAATAATAAAATAATTTTTAAAAATACAGAAAACAAACCTACAATGGAGCATCTACAGGCAAAGTGGGACTCTGATCTTAACACCCAGGTCTATAACATAAGGATTAATCTCTGATCACTCCCTCTCCCATGCCCTGCACACTAAAAATAGTGTCCAAATCATGCCAATTCTTCTTCCAAAACACTTCTAAAATCTTACTTTTCCTTTTTGGCGCCACAGCTGTCTTGACTACTGCAATCTCTTCTTTTCCTCCCTGTTGCCCACATCATGTTTACTCTTTTCTATAGAAAACACATGTTGCTAAGATTTCCTTTGCTCATCAGTATTTCATCCTACTCTTTTTTAAATCCTTCCTTTGCTTCTCCCTAGGTCTGCTCCCTACCACTCTCTATAGGAAAATGGAGAATGGTGGTACTAGAGTCTTTATCCCAGAACCACCTGTAGCTCTGCCTGGTGTTTTTCCAGTAACAAGGGGGAACAGTCAAGTCTGGCAACTCTTCAGCAGGGGGCACTTGCTGCCACAGCTAGGTTATTGGTGCTGCACAGGCCCCTATGACTGTTTCAGAAATTTGTGAAGCTGGGGTGGGGCTACATGAAGAAGGAAGGCTGAATAATGAAGTCAGTTTCTCAGAAGTTTGTGTTCTGGACAGTTTTTGCCCAGAGCAATTTGCATCTTTCAGTCCTGCAAAAAGTCCAGCTGGCTCCTCTGTCCCTTCAGGAATAAACCCTGGGGAGAGAAGAGGTTCAAGGGCAGAGCCCAGAGGCACTCTCCCAAAGTGGGAACAGGTTGAGGTGAACTAGGGGAGTCAAAGGGTCAAGAAAACCCAAGGAGGAGATAATGGTACAGAAGGGGAGGGAGAAGCTGGGAGTGACCATGTCAGAAGTGGTAGGTAGATCAAGAAGGGTGAGTATAGAGAAGAGGTCCTTAGACTTAGCCAGGAGAAGGCCAAACTGAGAGCAGTTTCAGTTCAAAACCTTATTGCAGGGACTCCAGAGATAATTGGAAGGGAGGGAGGAAGAAGGCAGCAGGAACACAGTGTCACAAATCTCATTTTCCTTTTTTATAGATTCATAAATAGCAAGGCTAGAAGGGACAGTCTTACATAACACAGGTCAGAGAATTTCATCCAGTGACTCTTTCACTGAGCCCGATAAATTGTGGTTAAACTAAGGCATGTTTTGTTCAGAAAGAAATCTGTCTCATTTTAAAGACTTCAGGTAATGCATAGTCCGCCACATTGCTTAAAACTTAACAACTGGCTAACTAACATCATAAAACATAATTGTTAATGGGAATCTTCAGTGAGTGGAAGGTTTCTAATGGAGCCTTGCAAGGGTCAGTTCTTGGTCTAGTAATATTTAGTATTTTATCAATGGCCTTAAAGGAAACAAAAATCCATTAATAAAGCTTGCACATGACACAGCTGATGGCGGTGAGGGTTTCTGTGAGGTGGGCATGTCTATATCCAGCAGTCATGGAATTGCTGTCAGACTGGAATGGCTGAATGCCACTTATCACTTGCTCTGAAGGGCTTTGTAAGCCACTTCAAACCCCACCAGTCAATATTATTATTCACTGCCCAGAACTTAATTAACGCCAAGTTGGGATGACCTCCAACGCATACAGCATATCAAATGCATTTACACTAAATGTCTGAAAACCAGGAGATTGTTACAGTACACATCAGGCCTGCACAACAACCTTAACTCTGTCCCTGGGGCTGGCTAGAGCCACAGGAGATATACTGTAAGTGTGTTTCAGCTAGGCTGTCCTATAATAAGCAGACATGAGGAATGACTAAATGATGCCACTTTATGTGGTTTGTTGTCCCACAGAATTCTCAGTCATCTACATATACTCCAACTGCCCTTCACTGTGCCTGATACAAGGATTACTTGCAACCAATTGCCATAACTCATGCTGTGATGTGAGAAGAGGTGCATTTGCAGCCAAAGGTATCATGAATTCTTCATTTCTGTTCTGAGTTATGTCAGTTGTGCAAGTAGAGGAGCATGCTCTATTATTGCTGTGGGGATTTGAAACAGTCGTCCAAGGTCCCAGTCAAGTGTTCCCTCTTGGGCCCTCACTTGACTAGACGCTTTGAGGGAACCCAGCTGGTGGGTCCCCAGGTGCTTAAGTCTCCTGAGTGGAGCACAGCCATTATCCCAGTTTTTAGGTCCTGCAACACAGGCACTGGGCACAGACCCTCTGTCTGGCATCCCCTCCTGAAGCCTAGCCTGTATTCAGTGTTGACCTCTCAGACTTCCCTGTTTGCTTAAACATGCCCTCACCCAGAACTCCAGTTGTGAGCCTGATGGTTTACTGTTCTAAATCTTTCGGGAGACCTATAGCAAGTTGTGAAGCATATAACCCATACACATACTTTGCACAGATTCTGACATCATTGCTCTTTTACTTACTCACATGCCACACAAGAGAGTAGAGGTCATTTAATATACCACAAACATCCTGAACACAATGCCTTAGTCCCTCACTAGCTCACCATTACCTTGGGGAGCCATCTGTGTTCAGGAAGGTAGGCAGGGTACCCTGCCTCATCAGGCCCCCTACATGCTGGGGTGCTTTGCCCTCTTCTTGACCTGGAAAAAAATGATCCCAAAGAACAGAGCCAATAGAGTAGCTTTTGCCCTTTTTATAACCTTCCAGTCCCTCAGTCAGATCATCACAGAGTACTAGCATGTGGCTTTGTAGCCCAGATGACTTCTCCTGTGATCAACCAGTTCTGGTTGGGAGCCAATCTGTTGTTAGCCACTATTACATTTTACTGGTCTTGCATTTAACTTAAATTACTCACTGGTGTTAGATCTTGCTTTGTCCCTACCCCTGTTAGAATTTAATTCCAGGAGTTGGAAGGACAACTAGCCTCACGTGCAAAATGGATTTTTCAGCTTGGTAAAGATACAGAGAGTTCATAATCTCATACAGAATTAATAAATTATACAGGCAGATTCCCCAAATGGTCGCAACAGTCTGATAGCATACATGACCGTGCATTACAGGTTACAAGTAATAATGCAGAGGAAATCCTTAGGACAAAGGTCAAGGGATGGTAACATCTAACAACTTTGGGGTGATTTGTGCAGAATAGGTGCAGTGGTTGAGGATAGGCCAGGCATAGCAACCTGGTGTTCAAATTTGCCTTAGTGAGGACATGGTCTGATCGTTTCTCCTATTGTATTATTGTTCCATATCATCTGGAAGGAGACTGTGCTACAATGTCTGTCAGGGATGGGTTGGGGCATCATTCGAAAAGGGCAGAGTTAAGGTTGTGAAGCAAGGCTAGTTTTATACCTTAACTTGCTATTTCCTGCCTTTCAGAGATTTAAGTATAGGTGCATTTATTTGTTTGATCTTTTTTTTTTTTTTCCAAACTAACATTCTGTAGGGGTACAAGGCATTCCCAGTCAATCTCAATTCTTAGTTGTTGATGTTTTGGGGCAGTAAATTCTCTTCAATTTTTGAGGAGGAAGTGGTGGTGGTGTGGTATGATTGCAAAAAAACTGGGGGTGGGCACAAGGAGACATCCTGAGAACACTTCACTGCCACTCGGCTACCAGTTATGCTCTCCACGTGGCCACTCCATGCCCCTAATAAGTGCTGCTTGGATTCAGTGACTATACAGCATGTCACTTTGAGCTACCCAGTTACTCTGATATCAGGCTATCTGAAAACTCTCTGGTTTGCAACAGAGTCCAGTCCTGCAGTACAAGCATAAGTGATTTTTTCTGGTTCAATCCACATTGGGGTCCAACTTTTACACAGAATAACTTTTAAAATACTCTGAAACCTTTTAAAATACTGCTTTCCCAAAGGGGCAGTGGGTGTGGACACTAGCTGAGATCAGTTCTGAGGTATTTTTCTTGTGTTCACGTCTTTTGTACTTTGGCATTTCCGTAGGAGATGGCCAACAGTGCCACCATCAGAACAATTGCATTTTCACATTATAGAATATTTAAAAACGAAAAGGAAGAAGGGCTAGAAGGAACACCAAATGTTAAAACAGGGCTATTGTGCCTCTTCTTTTTCCTTAAATATGCTGAAAAAGATGCCATACAGTGTAAGATACACATAACAAAGTGGATCGTGTGTTTTATCAACACAAAATAGACCCGTGGAAAGGTAAAGCTGTGAGCAAAAGTTTTTCATTTTGGTTTTGTGTTTTCCTCTTCCCCAGAAACCAAAGCTCTTATTAAAGCTGTTCCCTAAAAGCAGTCTATTTTTTTGGAAATTGGTGTCTTTGTGAAATCAGTTTGCTTTAATATCCCAAGCTTTCAGTCATTGTTTTGTTTCTTGGTGCACAGCAGACCAAGGAAACATTAAGAATATGCCAGAAATAAAAAAATAAGGTGATAACCCCTCTTAAAATAAATCTTCATATTATTATTTTAAGACTTGGACTATTTTTAAGTGTAAGCAAGTGAAAACAACATTATTTGTTCCTTTATTGAATAGAATGCTTAGTTAAAGAATGGATAGATTTGTTTATGCCATCCTTTTCACATGAGTAATAAATCAAAGTTCACATTTATAACAACTTAATATTAGTGATGACCTCAGAAAGGAATATGTTAATGTCATGCAAACGTAACATACTTTAGTTAGGTCAGAATACCGCAAAAGCAATTCACTTTCACATATTTATATGAATGACTGGAATGCTTGAATCACTGGAATTCTGAAGCTGTTTCTGTAGAATTTTGTATACAGTGTGCTACAACGGTGTAGCTAGCAAATGAATTAAATATTAAAAGAAAATTATTTTTTTTACAAACATTGTGAATTATACTTTTAAAGGGTTTTTTATGGATAAGATGCAAAAAAATCTGCATACTTTTGTGAATTTTTCATCCTTGCTTGTACTTAAAGTTCAGTTTATTTAAGAACATTTTGAAGATTTTTTTTATTGTACATAGTTATAATTATGATAATTTTCAGAATTCATTTTGAATCAAGGCAGTATGCTTTCATGTGCGTATATTTACATGGTATTGTGTATTTGTTTAGAAATGAAAAGAAACCTGGTCTCCATCTTCCTGTTGACATCAAACAATCCTCTGATATGCAAATTCAGCTCTGGGGAGAACAGATACACAGCGTTTGTTTGGATTGAATCCAAATCTGAGTGAAAGTTATAGTTAAAGAACTGATTTAAAAGCATTGGTTCATTTGAATAAAAACTTATATTGAAATAGTCTTGAACTAAACTTACTATTTTTGGTGAAATTTTATGATCTACTGTATTTCCAGTATATTTTGCTATTGATATTTTAATAATACCAGGCTCTCTCACGTTAGGCTGCATCCTAAGGCAACAACATATCTACAGAGTCAGTTTTTCTGTGTGTGTGGTTTTTTTTTTTTTAAGACACTGAACAAAATATCACTGTTTCTTTACAGCACTGATAACTGATCTGTACATGACCTTTCTGTCAAGGGTAATGCTGATACTATATGTATTTTATTGACATAATTTGTAAGGTTTTGTTTTTAATAGTAGAGGATCTGATTACTATATGACTGTTAGCATCCCTTAAAAGATTTTTCTAATTTGCTTACCCTTCATATCAAACTAAGTATGTAATATATTTCTCAAGTATAGATAGACAAACAGCAGACTTCTGGGGAAGTTTTCATTTAAGCCTACCCACCTCTGGCAGCAAAGTTTAAAATTGTCAAACTTTCATGTTCTAGAATTGGCTGTTATGGGTTCTCAATATGCAGTTATTGAGAGCTCGGCAGCTATTTGCCACCCTTGAATACAGTATTTGAAAGAGATGACCATTGTTAAATTTTACCTAGTGTAGCTGTTTAACTGGAAAAAAGTTGAACAGGAGAGGCAAATTGACTGACTGACGTATTTTAAATTCTTAGGCATACACAGTTCCTGTGTTCCCAATTGTACATACTTCATGGCTTCTAAAATTGAGTTACATAATTTTGATGGCTTATGAATGTGTATCCTTGGTATTTATTTTCTTTGTTCTAGGCTCATGAGAATAAAAGCCTATAGAAATTAATTTTGGTGGTGAAAAACTTCTTTATTTTGAGAATTCCTTTAGTAACTTTTCCTTACTGCTGGCCTTTATCCATTATATGGTAGTTTGATTCTGTACTGCAACATTCCTCCCTCATTTTCTTCCACTGCGGATTTTTTTCCTCTGAAAAATGTAACTTTGTTAAATAAACATATGAACTTTTCTTAGGACTGTGGATTTATTTTAAACAGCTTGATATTCAGTATAGTGTTTATTTGTTGATTAATGTCAGCACGTCCTGTGCTGGTATATTGTATGTTAATATTTCAGGGAAAAGATGAACTTCCATATCTGGAAATAGTCCTAGAAACTTTTGCTCAGATTAAGTGAGCTCTGTCTTAATAGCTTTTAATTAAGAGTTTACCTATTTTCTCAGTTAATTGTGTAATAAGTTTTCAATACTTCTCTGTTTTCTTTTATAAAGCATTTTAAGAAACAGAAGAGGTTGATTCCTGAAAGGACAGTTTGGAAGTACTTTGTTCAGCTGTGCAGTGCATTGGAACATATGCATTCTCGTCGTGTCATGCATAGAGGTAACATAGGATCATAGATATTGCATCTTTACAAGTATTAAATATATGAGAGAACTTGGCAGGTTCAATGCAAATGATACCAAATAAGATATTAAAAGAATCAATTTTGACAAGTAACTAACACAATGTGTATGTTACTGCAGTATTTTATAAGTAACTTTAAAAATAGAAAGGATTTCCTTTTAAAAGATATATGATACTCCTGGGGGAATTCTGCACCAAAAAATTAAAAATTCTGCCCACAATATTTTAAAATTCTGCATATTTTATATGTCAAAACAACACAATATAATCATGCCAGTTTCAATTATTTTGGTAATTTATTTCAAAATACCTGTTAGCAAGTATGTCTATAGCAATAGAGACAACAAAAAAGATTCAGGAAGTGTTTTTTGACAAATAAATTCCTTACTAGGCATATTAATACCGAACTTTGAGTAATAATTAAAACTACAATCCAGAAATGTATTTCACACCCCCCTCAGAAGCAGTGCAAAGCCTTTGCGGGAGTCGGGGTATCGGAGGAGCTCAGAGGGAAGTAATTGCTGGGAAGGAGCCTGGGAGTGAACCTGGAGGGCTGTTGGGTGTGGGTGGGAGAAGTACGGAACAGGGGTTTTCTTGGGGGGGGGGGATTGTTAGGGAGTTGGGGAGCCTCCCCCATGCTGATCCCTAGCCTCTCCCATTCAGTCAGGCACATCTGCACCTGTCCCTGTGTGTCCCTGCACTCCCTTCCTCCTCATGTCCCTGCACCCCCATTCAGCTACCTGTCCTACCCTGTCCCTGCACCCTCCTCCCCCTGTCCCCATGTGGCTCTGCATCCCCCTCCTATTCAGCCCCTGGCTCAATTCTGTCGCCCTTCTGAACTCCAGTCTATGTGACCCCCCAGTGCCCCTGCGCATCCTGCTCTGTCCATCCCCCCCATGTCCCGTGCCCCTTCACCTGGCCCCGCGGGCAGGGTGCTGTGAGGAACTCAGCCAGTGTGCTCCTCCCTATCTGTGGCTGATGGCTCCAGCCTGGAGCCAGCTGCCCTCTCTTCTGGCACCACAGTAGCCCCTGGTGGGCGAAAGGTGTGCCTCCAGTGCTTCCCTAGCAGAATGTATTTTCTGCAGAGAAAAAAAAATCTGCCGGGGATATGAATTTTACACATCTACAAGTTCTCTCATATATTTAATACTTCATGTGCAGTGGCACAGAATTCCCCCAGGAGTAATGTAATGGGGATGTTGGTATGGCTACAGACTTCCTTTGGTATGGTATGGATTTGGCTATCTCAGGCAAATCACTAATGATGTCTGGTGATCAAAATAAGTGATGGGGCTATAGGTGCCAGAAACCTCTCATTCCCCAACTCCCCCTTCCACCTGCTGGTGCCTACTCTCCATTCAACTCTCCCCCTCCTATCCCCTCCCACTCTCTCTCCCAAGACTCCCCACCTATTCACCTCTTCTTACCACGCATTCACTTTATACGCATGCATACCTTCTCCTGTATGTTCCTCCACTGTCATACTCCTCTATCTTCCTGTAGCCATTGGCCTACACTCTCTCTCACTCATCCCTACTGCTTCCAATCCTCTTGCCTAATAGTGTGCACCAGCAGCGTCCAGCTCTCCTTGTGAGGTATTGAGCCTCTCCTACCCTTGTTAATTCATTTTATTGTCCTCTCCCTCATCCACTTACCTATGCAGACCTGGAGGAACAGGTTTAGACTGCTTCTGTCCTTTGGAGTCCTCCTCCATAGTGGCTGCAGGATACAAGTGATGCATGAACTACTTTGCCTCTGAGTTAATCTGAAATTAATCCCTCATAGGCCTGAAATTCCATATCACCATCTGTTATAGAGACTTATAGGTTGGGGAAAAACTCCACCTCTGCCTAAGTCCTCCCATGCACCCTTCAGTAGACAAACCGCACTTGGACCCATCAGTACCTAGTTACCAGCCACCCCTGCAAATTACTGTTCTGGTTATCCTCTTACACATGCATGTATTGACAGGCCAAAAGTCTGAGGGTATGTCTACACTACGAAATTAGGTCGAATGTATAGAAGCCGGTTTTATAGAAATCAGTTGTATACAGCTGATTGTGTGTGTCCCCACATAAAATGCTCTAAGTGCATGAAGTCGGCGGACCGCGTTCACAGTACCGAGGCTAGCGTCGACTTCCGGAGCGTTGCACTATGGGTAGCTATCCCACAGTTCCCGCAGTCTCCGCCACCCATTGGAATTCTGGGTTGAGAGCCCAATGCCTGAATGATGCAAAACAGTGTTGCAGGGGGTTCTGGGTACATGTCGTCAGGCACCTGTCGTCAGGCACCTCTCCCTCCGTCAGAGCAACGGCAGACAATCAATTCGCGCCTTTTTATCTGGGTTACCTGTGCAGACAACATACTACGCCAAGCATGGAGCCCACTCAGCTCAGCTCAGCTCACCGTCACCATATGTCCTCTGGGTGCCGGCAGACGTGGTACTCCATTGCTACACAGCAGCAGCTAATTGCCTTTTGGCAGTAGACAGTGCAGTATGACTGGTAGCCTTCATCGGCGATCTGGGTGCTGGCAGACGTTGGGCTGCATTGCACACAACAGCAGCCCCTTGCCTTTTGGTATAAGATGGTATATTACGATTGATATCCGTCGTCGTCGTACTGCAGTGGCTGTCAATCATGGGCACCTGGGCAGACATGCTCAGTCCTATCGAACAGTATCGACAATGATGGCTATCAGTCATAGTATGCTATTTTCTGCCAAGCGCCCAATATTTTCTGCCAAGCACCCGGAAGATGCCGAGGGCTATCAGTCATGCTGCACTGTCGTCTGCCAGCTTAAGATGTAAAAAATAAATTTGTTCTGTATTTGTTTGCTTCCCCCTCCCTCCGTGAAATCAACGGCCTGCTAAACCCAGGGTTTTGAGTTCAATATTTGGGGGGGGGCCTTTCTGTGTGACAGTTGCTTGTGTTTCTCCCTGATGCACAGCCACCTTTGTTGATTTTAATTCCCTGTACCTGTATGCCATGTCGTCACTCGCCCCTCCCTCGCTCCCTCCGTCAGATACTAGTTTCGCGCCTTTTTTCAGACCAGACGCCATAGCACTGTGATCATGGAGCCCGCTTAGATCACCGCGGCAATTATGAGCACTATGAACACCACACACATTGTCCTGGAGTATATGCAGAGCCAGGACATGCCAAAGCAAAACCAGGACCAGCCGAGGAGGCGATTGCAGCGCGGTGACGAGAGTGATGAGGAAATTGATATGGACATAGACCTCTCACAAAGTACAGGCCCCAGCAATGTGCAAATCATGGTGTTACTGGGGCAGGTTCATGCTGTGGAACGCCGATTCTGGGCCCGGAAAACAAGCACAGACTGGTGGGACCATATCGTGCTGCAGGTGTGGGACGATTCCCAGTGGCTGCAAAATGTTCGCATGCGTAAGGGCACTTTCATGGAACTTTGTGACTTGCTTTCCCCTGCCCTGAAGCGCCAGAATACCAGGATGAGACCAGCCCTCACAGTTGAGAAGTGAATGGCGATAGCCCTGTGGAAGCTTGCAACGCCAGACAGCTACCGGTCAGTCGGAAATCAATTTGGAGTGGGCAAATCTACTGTGGGGGCTGCTGTGATCCAAGTTGCCAGGGCAATGAAAGACCTGGTGATATCAAGGGTAGTGACTCTGGGCAACGTGCAGGCCATAGTGGATGGCTTTGCTGCAATGGGATTCCCAAACTGTGGTGGGGCGATCGACGGAACCCATATCCCTATCTTGTCACCGGAGCACCAAGCCACCGAGTACATAAACCGCAAGGGGTACTTTTCAATGCTGCTGCAAGCCCTGGTGGATCACAAGGGAGGTTTCACCAACATCAACGTGGGATGGCCGGGAAAGGTACATGATGCTCGCGTCTTCAGGCACTCTGGTCTGTTTCGAAAGCTGGAGGAAGGGACTTTCTTCCCGGCCCAGAAAATAATCGTTGGGATGTTGAAATGCCTATAGTTATCCTTGGGGACCCAACCTACCCCTTAATGCCATGGCTTATGAAGCCGTACACAGGCAGCCTGGACAGTAGTCAGGACCTGTTCAACTACAGGCTGAGCAAGTGCCGAATGGTGGTGGACTGTGCATTTGGACGTTTAAAAGTGCGCTGGTGCAGCTTAATGACTCAGACCTCAGTGAAAAGAATATCCCCATTGTTATTGCTGCTTGCTGTGCGCTCCACAATATCTGTGAGAGTAAGGGGGAGACATTTATGGCGGGGTGGGAGGTTGAGGCACATTGCCTGGCCGCTGATTACGCGCAGCCAGACACCAGGGCGGTTAGAAGAGCACAGCAGGGCGCAGTGCGCATCAGAGAAGCTTTGAAAATGAGTTTTGTGACTGGCCAGGCTACGGTGTGAAACTTCTGTTTGTTTCTCCTTGATGAACCCTTCCCCCCCCCCCCCCCCCCGCCGGTTAACTCTACTTCCCTGTAAACCAACCAACCCACCCTCCCCTCCCCCTTCGAGCACCGCTTGCAGAGGCAATAAAGTCATTGTTACTTCACATTCATGCATTCTTTATTAATTCAT
The DNA here is from genome assembly GCF_027887155.1 of Malaclemys terrapin pileata. Taxonomy (NCBI): domain Eukaryota; kingdom Metazoa; phylum Chordata; order Testudines; family Emydidae; genus Malaclemys; species Malaclemys terrapin. Next base: position 66,536,390 of record NC_071512.1, read on the forward strand.
CACACAACTAGGGGGATAATTGCCAAGGTAGCCCGGGATGGGTGGGGGAGGAGGGAAGGAAAAGGACACACTGCAGTTTAAAACTTTAACGCTTATTGAAGGCCAGCCTTCTGACGCTTGGGCAATCATCTGGGGTGGAGTGACTGGGTGGTCGGAGGCCCCCCCCCACCATGTTCTTGGGCGTCTGGGTGAGGAGGCTATGGAACTTGGGGAGGACGGCTGTTGGTTACACAGGGGCTGTAGCGGCGGTCTCTGCTCCTGCTGCCTTTCCTGCAGCTGAACCATATGCTGGAGCATATCAGTTTGATGCTCCAGCAGCCGGAGCATCGACTCTTGCCTTCTGTCTGCAAGCTGACGCCACCTATCATCTTCAGCCCGCCACTTGCTCTGTTCATCCCGCGATTCAGCCCGCCACCTCTCCTCTCGTTCATACTGTGCTTTTCTGTAGTCTGACATTGACTGCTTCCATGCATTCTGCTGTGCTCTTTCAGCGTGGGAGGACATCTGGAGCTCCATGAACATGTCATCCCGAGTCCGCCGTTTTCTCCTTCTAATCTTCACTAGCCTCTGTGAAGGAGAAACATTTGCAGCTGGTGGAGGAGAAGGGAGAGGTGGTTAAAAAAGACACATTTTAGAGAACAATGGGTACACTCTTTCACGTTAAATTTTGCTGTTCACATTACACAGCACATGTGCTTTCGTTACAAGGTCGCATTTTTCCTCTTATATTGAGGGCCTGCCGGTTTGGTGTGAGAGATCACTCACGCAGTGCTAGGCAAGAGATTTCGGCTTGCAGGCAGCCATGGTAAGCCACAGTCTTTTGGCTTTTTTCACCTTCTTAACATGTGGGAATGGTTTCAAACAGTAGCGCCCTCATTTCCCATACCAAGCACCCGTTGCGTTGGCCATTTAAAATGGGTTTGCAATGTAAAAGGAGGGGCTGTGGTTCCCGGGTTAACATGCAGCACAAACCCAACTAACCCTCCTCCCCCCCACCCCTCACACCCAATTCTCTGGGATGATCACTTCACCCCTCCCCACCACCACGTGGCTAACAGCGGGGAACATTTCTGTTCAACCGAGCAGGAACGGGCACCTCTGAATGTCCCCTTAATAAAATCACCCCATTTCAACCAGGTGATTGTGAATGATATCACTCTCCTGAGGATAACGAAGAGCGATAAGGAATGGATGTTGTCTGCATGCCAGCAAACACCGGGACCATATGCTGCCATGCTTTGTTATGCAATGATTCCAGACTACGTGCTACTGGCCTGGCGTGGTAAAGTGTCCTACCATGGCGGACGGGATAAGGCAACCCTCCCCAGAAACCTTTTGCAAAGGCTTTGGGAGTACATGAAGGAGAGCTTTCTGGAGATGTCCCTGGAGGATTTCCGCTCCATCCCCATACACGTTAACAGACTTTTCCAGTAGCTGTACTGGCCGCGATTGCCAGGGCAAATTAATCATTAATCATTAAACACGCTTGCTTTTAAACCATGTGTAATATTTACAAAGGTACACTCACCAGAGGTCCCCGGTGTGCCCTCAGGGTCTGGGAGCACGCCTTGGGTGAGTTCGGGGGTTACTGGCTCCAGGTCCAGGGTGATAAACATATCCTGGCTGTTGGGAAAACCGGTTTCTCTACTTCCTTGCTGCTGTGAGCTATCCCCATTATCTTCATCCTCCTCTTCCTCGTACCCCGAACCCTTTTCCCTGTGTGTTTCTCCAGTGAAGGAGTCATAGCACATGGTTGGGGTAGTGGTGGCTGCACCCCTAGCATGGCATGCAGCTCCGCGTAGAAGTGGCATGTTTGCGGCTGTGCCCCGGACCTTCCGTTTGCCTCTCTGGCTTTGTGGTAGGCTAGCCTTAGCTCCTTAATTTTCACGCGGCACTGCCGTGTGTCCCTGTTATGGCCTCTGTCCTTCATGGCCTTGGAGACCTTTTCTAATATTTTGCCATTTCTTTTACTGCTACGGAGTTCAGCTAGCACTGATTCATCTCCCCATATGGCGAGCAGATCCTGTACCTCCTGTTCGGTCCATGCTGGAGCTCTTTTGCGATCCTGGGACTCCATCACGGTTACCTGTGCTGATGAGCTCTGCATGGTCACCTGTGCTCTCCACGCTGGGCAAACAGGAAATGAAATTCAAACGTTCGCGGGGCTTTTCCTGTCTACCTGGTCAGTGCATCTGAGTTGAGAGTGCTGTCTAAAGTGGTCAGAATGAAGCACTGTGGGATAGCTCCTGGAGGCCAATAACGTTGAATTCTGTCCCCACTACCCCAATTCCGACCCGCTAAGGCCAATTTTATCGCTAATCCTCTCGTCGGAGGTGGAGTAAAGAAACCGGTTTAAAGGGCCCCTTAAGTCGAAAGAAAGGGCTTCGTCGTGTGAACGTGTCCAGGCTTAATTCGATTTAACGCTGCTAAAGTCGACCTAAACTCGTAGTGTAGACCAGGCCTGAGATAGTAAGTGTGTGGAAAGGAGGAGATGAAAGCTCACACGTAGTAAGCATGTCTTCTAGGGAACCTTAAGTAAGTTAAATGCTGTTGTCATTACCCCATTGAATACTAGCATTTTCTATGTTTCCAGCAAAAGTTAAGAACATGCAGGTCAAGATTTTTTTAAAGAGTGCCTATTGTTATGTTCATATCTAAACTTGACCTGATTTTCAAAAGTTCTGCTTTTGAACTGTTGAGCTGTTGCTCTTGAGCTCAGTGACAACTGAGGGTACTTGACACTTAAAAAAAAAAAAAAGCAGGTGAAACTTATTTAGGAGACTAGTGTCAGGTACTTTTAAAAAATGCTGCTGTTGTCTCCAAAGGTCAGGGTTAAGACTTAAGTAGGTTGTATAACAGTAGCTATTATCTGCATGTTCATGTTTTGTAGTTTTAGAGCTAAAACTGTTTTATGTGTTGCTTGTTTTATTTGTTGTTTTTCGTTGCTCAGTTTTTGTTGCTATAGTGAATTAAGCACAGCCAATAAAAGTAACTTGAGTTTAAGCCACAAAAGTTAATTAGAATTTTTAAAATCCCAAATTCACATTTTATTAAATGCTTAAAAGATTTTCTAAGCAGTACTGTCATTTGATTTGATTAACATTTAATAAAACTACAAGCCTCAGTACATGTATTATTGATGCAGTAGGTTTTATTGCTAACGTATTGCAAAATGTTTTTCTCTTCATAGATATAAAGCCAGCTAATGTGTTCATTACAGCTACAGGGGTAGTAAAGCTTGGAGATCTTGGACTTGGACGATTTTTCAGCTCCAAAACCACAGCTGCACATTCTTTAGGTAAGAATATCATGCAAAATGATTTTGTTGCAAGATAAAATAAAATAATTTTATTCATATAAACTTAATTTCTTTATATTGTGTTACCCCAACTTTTTTTTTTTTTTTTAATTCAAGTTGTCCGCCCCTTGGTCAAACCTTATTAAGCTGTAATGATATCTGTTTCACTCAGTTTCCTGTTTCTTTGCCCTTGGACTACTTAATAAAAGATATCTGTTTAGAACAGGTCGGTACCTATTGTAAACAGAACATTTTATAGAGGTGTAATAAAAAAAAAAACTAAAGAATGAATTTCAACAGGGTTAAAGACTCACTGACCCTTTAATTAGCTGTGGAAAAAATACTGTAATCAGGTATGCAAAAGGAATTTATAAATGGAACATGTAATATTTGCTGGTGACATGCACTTTGAGGAGGTATGAAATGTAATAGGTTATATATTGCTAAATTAGTTTTTGCTCATATTCTAACAGAACAAAAACAAATATCATGACATTTTAAAGACAAATAAATACATCTTCCTGTTTAAAAAGATTAGATACCAAAATTAAACTGATTCAATATCACTTGACAAAACATGGTTCCATAGTATTTAGCCAATTTGGGACAGCTGCATATGGGGCACAGATATTCCATTACCTAATCTGGTGCCTGTAAACACAATGTAAAATAGCAAAAAAGAATTACCTTTTTTAAATACATTTTATAAATACATATAATATCATGTTTTGATATTTATTCCCTGTGAAGACATAACAGGATTTTTATTTACCATCATGACCTGCACCCCAATCTCCAATTTGTAGTGTCTGGGGAGAATGGGATGGGCAGATCAGGATTTAGAATTTTGAATAGCAAACATTCTTTTAAAAAGTGTGTGGGAGAAAGTACAAAAGAACATCTAAAAACACCCAATTTTTTTTTGTATGGGAATTGGATCACTCATAAAGAGTAGCATTATATTCACCATACTAAAAGCATTTGCAAAGAATTCACATATTTTGGGTATCATTTGAGGAGATTATTTAAAATCTAAAGAGGTGGAATAGACTTCTCGAGAAAAATGATACCAAGGGAGGCACAGAGGACCAACAGATTGTCTCTGTTTTTAAAGTGTTGAGGGATAGTCTACAAATTGTTAAATCTAAATGTAAGTACAGTAAAGAGGAATAGTTCTCAGTAAGTAATACTTAGAAAGGAAAATTGTTGTGGGAATGGATAATTAATTGATAGATTGTATTAGGGGATGGTTCTGTTTACTCTGGGGGGAGAAAAGGAAGTTAAATATATTGGTGTGTTAAATTATATATATGTGCTTGAAGCTGTGTATGGAGGGGTGTATGTTACAAATCCAAAATCTTAAATAAATTAGGGGTTCAAAATCCTTCAGGATCTCAGTTAATCCAGTCTTAAACAGCATCATGCAAAATGAATGGGAATCTCCACTTAGATGTTGTTGGCCATCTAAACTGAGAATTGCTTTAAAACTTAAGCCTGTCCTATAAAAATATCTGTCTGCTCATGATGCAAGAAAGCAGATTATTTCTCATTGACTGTTTAGGTGGAGGTTGTTCTAGATACCCAATAGAATTTTGCAGGATTGCCGAGTTGACTATCTAGTTGTTGTCCATGTTCTGGAGCAAGTCAAAAAAAGAACTTGTTTATTTCATTAATGGCCTAATGCACTATTCACTGAATTCAATGGACCCCTTGCCATTGACTTCAAAGGGCATTGAATCAGCCTTAAGACCCCTCAAGAGAGCAGCCAAGGCTAGCCAGGATTTAAGACCCATGACAAGATTTTTATTCAGCATAATAGTATCCAAGAGCTCAGGGAGGTTTAGGTAATTGCTGGATTTAAAAGAGCTAAAACAAATGTATTATAAACTCTCATTTCAGAAAGCAGACTTTACATTCTATAATTTTGGCAGTATAATCAGCCAATTCCCTGTCATCGAGGAAACCTTTGGGACACTCATCTACACATTCCAGTTTTTCTTTTTTATTATAGATTCTTGTCTTTGCTATAAGCAGAAATTGCCACATACCAAGACCAACAATAATTACATGGGTCTCAGTGGAAAAATTGAGATTAAGTGAGTCCATGTCACCTCATATAAAAGACAAAAATAGCGGGGCATCTTCTTTTTAACAGGCTTCTTCTCTCTTGACTTCAGATATAATTTAAAAAACGCCAAATCAAGATTAGATAATATACTATTTTATTTTAAAATATTGTTGTTTGCCTACTATAATATGCCAATGGCGAGTTCAGACAATATTGCAGCATTTTTTTATATTACTTGTCATGGCTTAGGCCCTGCTAATGCCCATAAATAAAACATAGTACATAAAACAGCAACGTGAACAGGCTGCAGTGGGAACCAACACTATTGTACTCTATTTGTGGGAGCCAAAAAGTCCTAATCTACAATGTTCAATAGAAAGGGAGCATGCAGAGGAGGTGAAAGTCAGTGATGGAGGGAGAAGAGCTGGCCTATTACTTTGAATCAAAAAAGTAGGAAAGACCAACAGTTGCTTCAACTCTGTTTTTTTAGGTTCACCATGGGGGAGTGGTTGCAAGGTGCTTGGAAACTGAGCTAGGGGGTAAAAAAAAAACTTTAAGTCCTCTTTTACAAATATAAGAATCAGCAGGAAAAGGAGAAGAGAGCAAAAAAGGTGTTTTTCCAACTGGGGTGCTGTGTTTTGTTGGAGGGTAAGGAGTTGCTTCTTTTTTCTTTCCATACTTTAAACTCAGACCTTACGCCAGGATTCAGCCTGGGGGAGAAAATTTTGTAGCTGATTTATAAACTCATAAAAGTAAGACTGTACATTGTAAACACTGTTATCAACTTTATAATGTCTACTAAGCACTGATTTATCATAATCGCTTTCCTAATATCCTTAATACAATCCTTCTTTGTTATTTCTTAATTTCATTTCTCTTGGAACTTCTGTTACTAGTTTCCCCAAACTATCCTTTCTTGAAAGTGGCCTTTCTTATGGCTATTTCCCACTCCAGCCCTCCTACAGATGGGGGGAGTTGCATTGTATGTAAGAGCGCAGTATGACTGCTCAGAGCTCCAGTATGAAACTGCAGAAATACCTGAGAGTCTCTGGATTAAGTTTAGACGTGTGAGCAACAAGGGTGACATCGTGGTGGGAATCTGCTATAGACCACCAGACCAGGGGGATGAAGTGGACGAGACTTTCTTCAGGAAACTAACAGAAGTTACTAGATCACAGGCCCTGGTTCTCATGGGGGACTTCAGTCACCCTGATATCTACTGGGAGAGCAATACAGCAGTGCACAGACAATCCAGGAAGTTTTTGGAAAGTGTAGGGGACAATTTCCTGGTGCAAGTGCTGGAGGAACCAACTAGGGGCAGAGCTCTTCTCGATCTGCTGCTCACAAACAGGGAAGAATTAGTAGGGGAAGCAAAAGTGGATGGGAACCTGGGAGGCAATGACCATGAGATGGTCGAGTGCAGGATCCTGACACAAGGAAGAAAGGAGAGCAGCAGAATATGGACCCTGGACTTCAGAAAAGCAGACTTTGACTCCCTCAGGGAACTGATGGGCAGGATCCCCTGGGAGAATAATGTGAGAGGAAAAGGAGTCCAGGAGAGCTGGCTGTATTTTAAAGAATTGTTATTGAGGTTGCAGGAACAAACCATCCCAATGTGTAGAAAGAATAGTAAATATGGCAAGCGACCAGCTTGGCTTAACAGTGAAATCCTTGCTGATCTTAAACGCAAAAAAGTAGCTTACAAGAAGTGGAAGATTGAACAAATGACCAGGGAGGATATTGCTCAGGCGTGCAGGAGTGAATCAGGAAGGCCAAATCACACTTGGAGTTGTAGCTAGCAAGGGATGTTAAGAGTAACAAGAAGGGGTTCTACACATACGTTAGCAACAAGAAGGTGGTCAGGGAAAGTGTGGGCCCCTTACGGAATGGGGGAGGCAACCTAGTGACAGAGGATGTGGAAAAAGCTAATGTACTCAATGCTTTTTTTGCCTCGTGTCTTCACGAACAAGGTCAGCTCACAAACTACTGCACTGGGAAACACAGTTTGGGGAGGAGGTGACCAGCCCTCTCTGTAGAAAGAAGTGGTTCAGGAATATTTAGAAAAGCTGGACGAGCACAAGTCATGGGGCCGGATGCGCTGCATCCAAGAGTGCTAAAAGAGTTGACGGATGTGATTGCAGAGCCATTGGCCATTATCTTTTGAAAACTTGTGGCGATCTTGGGAGGTCCCGGATGACTGGAAAAAGGCTAATGTAGTGCCCATCTTTAAAAAAGGGAAGGAGGAGGATCCGGGGAATTACAGGCCAGTTGGCCTCACCCCAGTCCCTGAAAAAATCATGGAGCAGGTCCTCAAGGAATCAATTTTGAAGCACTTTGAGGAGAGGTAAGTGATCAGGAACAGTCAGCATGGATTCACCAAGGGCAAGTCATGCCTGACTAACCTAATTGCCTTCTGTGATGAGATAACTGGCTCTGTGAGTGAGGGGAAAGCAGTGGACGTGTTATTCCTTGACTTTAGCAAAGCTCTTGATACGATCTCCCACAGTATTCTTGCCAGTAAGTTAAAGAAGTATGGGCTGGATGAATGGACTATAAGGTGGATAGAAAGCTGGCTAAATCATTGGGCTCAACGGGTAGTAATCAATGGCTCTGTGTCTAGTTGGCAGCTGGTATCAAGCAGAGTTCCCCAAAGGTCGGTCCTGGGGCCAATTTTGTTCAATATCTTCATTAATGATCTGGAGGATGGCGTGGTAAGCACCCTCAGCAAGTTTGCAGATGACACTAAACTGGGAGGAGTGGTAGATACGCTGGAGGGTAGGGATAGGATATAGAGGGACCTAGACAAATTAGAGGATTGGGCCAAAAGAAATCTGATGAGGTTCAACAGGGACAAGTGCAGAGTCCTGTACTTAGGACGGAAGAATCCCATGCACTGCTGCAGACTAGGGACCGAGCGGCTAGGCAGCAGTTCTGCAGAAAAGGACCTAGGGGTTATGGTGGACGAGAAGCTGAATATGAGTCAACAGTGTGCCCTTGTTGCCAAGAAGGCTAATGGCATTTTGGGCTGTATAAGTAGGAGAATTGCCAGCAGATCAAGGGATGTGATCATTCCCCTCTTTTCTACATTGGTGAGGCCTCAACAGGAGTACTGTGTCCAGTTTTGGGCCCCACACTACAAGAAGGATGTGGAAAAATTGGAGGGAGGCCAGCAGAGGGTAACAAAAATGATAAGGGGGCTGGAGCTCATTATTTATGAGGAGAGGCTGAGGGAACTGGGATTATTTAGTCTGCAGAAGAGAAGAATGCGGGGGGATTTGATAGCTGCTTTCAACTATCTGAAAGGCGGTTCCAAGGAAGATGTATCTAGACTGTTCTCAGTGGTAGCAGATGATAGAACCAGGAGTAATGGTCTCAAGCTGCAGTGGGGGAGGTTTAGGTTGGATATTAGGAAAAACTTTTTCACTAGAGGGTGGTGAAGCACTGGAATGGATTACCTAGGGAGGTGGTGGAATCTCCTTCCTGAGAGGTTTTTAAAGTCAGGCTTGACAAAGCCTGGCTGGGATGATTTAGGTGCGGATTAGGTCCTGCTTTGAGCAGGGAGTTGGACTAGATGACCTCCTGAGGTCCCTTCCAACCCTGATATTCTATGATACACACAAAAAAATTAGTGAACTACAAACTTTGTCCAATCATCAATCTATCTCTTCATCTAAAAAAAAATTTTTTTAACTACACCAGCAGAGTATATTCAGGTTTTCAAATGTATAAAGAAATATACTAAAATTCTCCTTAATTATGTATTATGACTTCTAAATTTAAATGGTAGTGCCTTTAATTGCAACTTTAAAAAAAAACACCTATTCAAACTTCAAAATAAATGTAAGGATTTTAAAACAAATTTCAATAGTTAAAGTGGTCTGGCTAAGCTTAGTTAATGGCATTATTAATTGTGTACAACCTTATCAAACAAGTAGGGGTGTGTGTGTGTGTGTGTGTGTGTGACTTTTGAGATTCTTCCTTTTTAAAACAAACAGAACCACTGAGTCAATCTCCCTTTTGGTAGAAGGCTGGTCATAATACCCACTGAAGTTGGAATGCACTTCACCTGGCTTGGTTAGGAGGGCGTTTGAGAACAATATAGGATACACTTCCCTCATTTTTTCTCTCCACCAACCTTTCCAGGGCTGAATGCCTTTCCTCCATAGCACACCTTATGCCTTTATTAGAAGCAAGGATCAACCTGAGTTTTGGATCTCTGCATGCCAGTACATGGCTCTACAGGTGACAACCTGTAGTCGTGTCGTAGTTCCAAATCAGATTTATGTTTGTGCCTATTCCCTTTACCTACACTTTTAAGTTAAATACAATAATGGTGTTAGTAGTAGCCATAGCGTTCAGGAATGTAGGTTAGGATTCAGTAGAAAAGAAATAGAGCACTTCACTTCTTCAGTGAAACTTTGCTTTGTTCCTGGTAGGCAGCAGAGTATCTCACAACCTCTACCCATATGGCCAGATAGTCCTTTCTGGGGGCAGGGAGGAAGATCAGAAAGGCCCCCAAACCCTGCAAAACTACCTAGATGCACTGAAAGCACAGGCTTCAGCACCCCCTGACTTTCATCTCTATGGCATCATAGTGCCAATGGAGCTATGTTGCCAGAGTTGGATGGTTATGCAAAATGAACATGGACCATAAACAAGATAATACAGCTACCCTTGATCCTCCTCCACCTCCTTACATATTGATCTATGGACTTGTGATGGATCCTCTGTGGGTCCAGGAGTTTGGAAGACAATGCTGCAGTGAAGACATGCACACATCCCTTTTATATGTGGGCAGGGCCAGATGGCATGCATGCATGCATATGATCCTTCAAACTACCCCATAATTTGGCAGAACGAACAGTCTCAGTTTATGGATGAGGCTAGTGACTGGCAGTGCTTCGAATTCATCTCATTCTGAGGATTAGCAATTTTGAGCTACTTTAAATGGTTAGCAAAATAAAATAAAAAATGAGAAGCTATTCTTTAATCTACAGAGTACATGTGTTCAACTAAGGCAAAAGGTTCCATGCTGTTTTGAGAGCACAAATGCCAACCAATCCAATAGATTCATAGACTTGTAGTCCAGGAGGGATCATTGAGTTCTAGTATACCTAGTCTATGCTATTTTGTTCCCTGTACATTCTTATGCCACACTCATCACTGTAGCATCTGAGCATCTTCTAGTAGTGTATTTTTTAAGGAAAGTGACTAACACCTGTCACATGTCTTGTTCTCTCATCCTGTACTCAGGGGGAGAAGCCTGTACAATTTAATGTCTGGTTTTGGTAGGTGGTTTTTTTGTTTTGTTTTAAATACATGTTGCATTGTATTTGATAGAAAAGGCAGGGTCAAAGAAATTTGCCTTGTACTTGGAATGGAATGTGGTGAGGTTTGTGATGGTCCTTAGTTCCTGGGGAAGTTCATTCTACAGTCTCAACCAGCCACTGAGAAAGTTCTGTCTCCTTCGCAGATACGCTAAACCCTCATTATATGGAGTTCCATTGCTCTAGAGGAGCAAAGTTGTCAGTCTTCATCCTGGAGCTTTAGGTGGTCTTCTAGATATTGTAGGGCCAGGCCATGGAACACCTTGAATATAATATGATGTGACCTTCCTCCTCCCCTTGCATAGGTATCCTTTCTTTCTTATCACTCTCGTCTCCTTTTTCCCTGCCATAGACACAAAAGTTGTCTATTTTTCTCTTCTAACTCCTACACTTGCCCCAGTGACCCCATCCTGTTTCCAGATCTCTCATGTCCACTCTCATCTTCTCCTTCATCTCTCACTCCTCTCTGGATCTTTTTCCTTACAACGTAAGAATGCTTTAGTCTCCCATTTAAAAAATAAGAATACCAACACCCTTGACCCCCACGTGGCTCTCCAGCTATCACCAAATCTCCCTTTCATCTCTAAGCTCATTGAACTTGCTGTTTGATTGTTGTTGCAGTTCCTCTCCTGCATTGTCATCCTAGACACTCCTCAATCTGACTTCTGCTTCTTGCACGCCACTGAAACCACTCTTACCAGCATCAACGACCTCTTCCTAGCCAAATCTTAGAACCACCACTCAATCCTTATTTTCATTGACCTGTCAGCCACCTTTGACTCTTTCACTTTTGCTCTTCTCCTTGAAATATTGGCTTCCCTTGGCTTCTCTGACTCTGTCCTTTCCTGGTGGTTCTCCTGCCTCTCTAGTTGCTCCTTCAGCATCTCCTTTGGAGGGTCCTTCTCATCCTCCTCTCCCCCAACTTTCTGTCAGGGCTCTACAGGACTCTATTGTTGGTCTTCTCTTCTCCCTCTACATCTTATCTCTGGGTAATCTTATCTGCAAATACAAATTCAACTACCGTCTCTACCCAAACCTCTCTCCTGTCCAAACTAAAATCTCAGCCTGTCTCTCACATCTTGTGATAGTCTAGCTGTCAGCTCAAGCTATATATGACTAAAAGAAAGTTTTTAATCTCTCCTCTCTCCCTGCCTCCCCACCGTCCTTCCCTACTACCTCTTTTCTTGATCACTGTGGATAGTACCACCTTCCCACCTGTTACTCAGGCCCATAATTTTGGTGTCACCTTCAACACCTCTCTGTATGTCCTCACATCCAGGCTATGTCTAAACTTACAGATTCTGTCTGCATCTCTAAGATCAGCCTTTCCTATCCATCCACACAGCTAAAATTCTTTTATTCAGGATCTCATTATCTTGCATCTCGATTACTGCAGTATCCTTCTTCTTTGAGTGATTGTTCACGTCCATTACACATTAGGTGTGCGCGCATTGCGTGCACGGACGTTGGAAACTTTTTCCCTCAGCGGCTCCCATTGGGCCGGCAGGGGTCCCCCTCTCCCCCTCCTCCCCCCGCCAGAGCGGCACCCTGCTCTAGCATATATATACACCTGCCGGCCCGACCCTCCCTCAGTTCCTTCTTATCGTCCGTGATGGTGTTGGAACAACTCTTATCTCTCACCTGAGAGTGTCCCTTAGTATTAATGTTAGCAGTTATCAATTCTTTAGAAGACAGTTAAGCTCTTCTGTTTTAGGTGTTTGGATAAATCCCGACACCGGTCCTGGGCAGCGGGGCATGCCGCATGCCCAAGGCTTCAAGGCTTGTGCCACGTGCCGCAAGCCTATGCCAATTGGCGATCCCCACGACTCTTGTCTCCGTTGCCTGCGGGAATCGCACCAGAAAGAGCGCTGCAAGATCTGTAAGGCCTTCAAGCCCAGAACTAAGAAAGAGAGAGACTTTCGGCTTAAGCAGCTGCTCATGGAGGCTGCATTACAGCCGTCCACTTCGACTCATCCGGCCGCGGTACCTTCAGCCTCGGTGCGGAGTGCCCCGGCATCGGTTCGTGATCCTGCACTGGTGGGGCACCCTAAGCCTACGGCACCGAAACAACAGGACCGCCCCTGGCACCGGTCGTCTTCGCCAACAAAATCGAAGGCCCAACCCAAGGCCCGAGGACGCTCCCCACTTAAAAAGGTAGTGCCCGTGAAGGACTTGAGTGCGCCCAAGGGCATTGCTGCCCCAGGACAGATCCCGGTGCCAGTGGCTCCAGCGCAGAAAGGCCCGTCGAGCCCCGGGATAAGTGCATTGAGTGAAGAGGAAGGGCTGGAGGAGCTTTTGGAACAGCCCTCCACACCAGACATGTTTGAGGCAGCAAGGGACCTCATCAAATTGTCCGCGGAGAGCCCCCTCCAGGCCAAAGACAAGCATCCGGGGCCGACACCGAGACTGCCATCCAGAGGCAAGCCGGCATTGGTGCGCCCATCAAGGTCATCATCTCGGCACCATTCACGGCGCTGATCCCAGTCAAGCTCCGCCTCGGTGGACTCCTGGCTACCCTCGGCGCAGAAAGCCTCACAGGCGTCTGGCCCTAGCAAACGCCCGGCACCGGTCCAGCGTTCCCCGGCTCCTTATTCAAACAGGCACCGGGACATGTCAGTGACGCGATCCCCGAGACCGACCACTAGCAGTCGTTCCTGGTCCCGAGGGCACCAGTACCGGTCCTGGTCCAGGTCGACAAGGCGCCACTCCCGATCCCGGTCACGAAAGCACCACTCTCTGACCCCGGACCGGCACCGTTCCATGACACAATCATGGCCCTCAAGGTCACCGTCCGTGGTTTCTGAGGCAGACTCGGGCCATTCCAAAAGGTCTACTCGTCCGGGGGCCTCCAGTTAAGGATCGCTAATCAGCAAGCGATTCTGAACAGGCACAATTTCAATTTTTGGGCATCAGTCTCCAAGTTTAAGGACTCCCTGTCTCAGGGTTCACAACCCGAGTTCTCAGCCATCGTGGACGAAGGGAAGGCGGTGGCCAAAACCTCTCTGCAGGCCTCCCTTGACTCCGTGGATGCAGCTGCCAGGACAGTCACGTCAGGAGTGGTGATGAGGCGCTCGGCATGGTTACAGGCTTCAGGCCTTCCACCAGAGGTGCAAAACACCTTACAAGACATCCCGTTCGAAGGGTCAGGCTTGTTCTGAGACCAAACGGATGCCAGGCTACATAGTCTCAAAGACTCGCGAGCAACCCTCAAGTCGTTGAGAATGCACACCCCAGCGACACAGAGGAAGCCTTTTAGGCCCCAACCTCCGCAGCAGAGACAGTACCACCCTCGCCCCAGGCAGGAACCGTACCGCAGAAGGGGCAGGGACAACAGGCATAGGCAAAACAACACGCCTAACCAAAGCCAAGGCTAAGGCAAGCTGCAGCCTGGCAACAAGCAAGGATTTTGAAGTTGCGATCGAGGACAGCGTACTGACCCTCATACCGGATCCTCCCCTATGTTTCAGGGACCGTTTGTCCCATTTCTACCGTGCTTGGTCCTGTATAACATTGGACCATTGGGTCCTTCGCACGGTGGAGGTGGGATACACTCTTCAGTTCTCCTCGCCCCCTCCCTCCTATTCCCCATCCCTGTCCCTCTTCAGGGACCCCTCTCACGAGCAACTCCTTATACAGGAGGTGCAGGTGCTCCTCAGAGCAGGGGTGGTGGAAGAGGTCCCTCCAGACCTAAGAGGGAAAGGGTTCTACTCCAGATATTTCCTTATCCCCAAAGCAAAAGGGGGTCTCCACCCTATTTTGGACCTTCACAAACTAAACAAATTCTTAGTGAAGGCCCGCTTTCGCATGGTCTCCCTTGGCGCTATTATCCCATCCCTGAATCCGGGGGATTGGTACGCTGCCCTCGATATGAAAGATGCGTATTTTCACATCGCCATCCGCCCTGCTCACCGGCGGTTCCTGCGTTTCACCATCAACCAACACCATTTCCAATTTACGGTCTTGCCCTTCGGCCTGGCAACGGCCCCTCGAGTGTTCATGAAATGCATGTCCGTGGTGCCAGCCTTTCTTCGAAAAATAAAGATGTGGGTATACCCGTACTTGGACGACTGGCTCCTCGCGGGCAGGTCAGAGGATGAGGTTCGCTCCCACGTGGCACTGGCATTACATGTGTTCCACAAGCTCGGTCTCTTGGTCAATGTGCCCAAGTCCTCACTGATCCCCACACAGAAACTGGACTTCATAGGGGCAGTCCTAGACTCGGTGGAGGCACAAACAAGTCTTCTAGTTCCCAGGTTCCTGGCCATTCAAAGAGCCGTAACCTCCATTCAACAATTTCCCACAACCACAGCCAGATGCTGTATGCAGCTCCTGAGGCACATGGCGGCTTGCACACACGTAGTCAGACATGCCCGCCTGAGACTCAGACTGTTACAGCTGTGGCTAGCCCAAACGTATCGCCCCAGCAGAGCCCTCTTGTGACAATCCCAGCTCAGGTGTCGAACTCCCTCCGCTGGTGGCTCGATCAACAGCAAGTTTGCGAAGGAGTCCCCTTCACTGCACTGCAGCCCACCATGATGCTAGTAACAGATGCGTCAGACCTGGGCTGGGGGCACATTAGGGGACCTACGAACCCAGGGCTTATGGTCCAGGGAAGAAAAGTTGCTCCACATCAATGTGAAGGAGTTAAGGGCAGTTCGCCTCGCCTGCCAGACCATTCACACTACCATAGAAGGCCACAGTGTGTCAGTTCTGACCGACAACTCTACCGCCATGTTCTACATAAACAAGCAGGGCGGGTCTAGATCCTCCCCCCTCTGTCACGAGGCGCTTCTCCTACGGGACTTCTGTATCACCCACTCAGTTCAATTGGTGGCAGCATATCTTCCGGGTATCGGAGTTGAGAGCCCTCACTTCGGAACCCCCTATACAGTTTTTTATAAAGACAAGGTACAGCTGAGACCGCACCCCAAATTCCTCCCTAAAGTGGTCTCACAATTTCATATGGGGCAGGACATTTGTTTACCGGTGTTCTTCCCCAAACCCCATACGGACCCAAGCCACCACAGCCTGCATACCCTCGATGTCCATAGAGCCCTGGCGTTCTATCTGGAATGGGCCAGGCCATTTTGCAAGTCGACACAACTGTTCATTGCCATTGCGGAGAGAATGAAAGGCCAGCCTATCTCGGCACAACGATTATCATCATGGATTGTGCTTTGCATCCGCACATGCTATGAGCTCGCCAAAGTACCAACCCTGGCGATCAGGGCTCACTCAACTAGGGCCCAAGCATCCTCGACGGCTTTCTTGGCGCAGGTTCCACTCTAGGAAATCTGTAAAGCGGCCACCTGGTCGTCGGTGCATACATTCACAGCCTATTATGCAGTCCATCATCAGACCAGAGAGGACGTGGTGGTCAGCAGGGCTGTGCTTCCATCAATTGTTGCTTGACTCCTACCCTCCTCTAATGGTAAGCTTGTGAGTCACCTAATGTGTAATGGACGTGAACAATCACTCGAAGAAGAAAAGACGGTTACCTACCTTTTCGTAACTGTTGTTCTTCGAGATGTGTTGTTCACGTCCATTAACTTCCCACCCTCCTTCCCCTCTGTCGGAGTCACCGGCAAGAAGGAACCGAGGGAGGGTTGGGCCGGCAGGTGTGTATATATATGCTAGAGCGGGGCTCCGCTCTGGTGGGGGGGGGACCCCTGCCGGCCCGACGGGAGCCGCTGAGGGAAAAAGTTTCCGACGTACATGCACGCGACACACGCACACCTAATGCATAATGGACGTGAACAACACATCTCGAAGAACAACAGTTACGAAAAGGTACATAACCCTCTTTTCTCTTTGGCCTTGACAACTGCAACCTTGCCCTGCTCATCTCCATACAGAATATTACTGCAAAGACTATTTTTCTGGCCTGTCACTTTGTCACCCCTCTTTTGCATTCCTTCATTAGCTCCACCTTCTGTATCACATGAAACATAAGCAAATTATCAACACTTTCAGAGCCCTGGTGGCTTATCCTCACCTGACCTACCATCTCTTACTTGTTGTTGAGATATTAACACCGGCTTTCTCCCTTACTGCTCTGATACTTAGGAGGATCTCCTAGTTGACAAGGTAGTTTTGAGGATGTTATCTTCCTTCAGATCCCTCCTTAAATGCTCCTTTGCCATGATGCCTACAAAAGTCTTGATAATGATTAAGCCTCTGGTGTGCTGAGACTTCTGTCTATCATGGTGACTAAAATTATATCATTGTTTCCTGGTACTCCCTCATTTGTCTGTCTCTAGCCAACTGCTGCCTCTTGTCTTATACTTAAATTGTAAGCTCCTTGTGGGAGGGACCATCTTTTTGTTCTGTTTGTACAGCGCTTAGCACAGTGAGGTACTGGTCCATGGCTAGGGCTCATAAGTGCGTGATAATATACAAATAACAACAACTGTGACCTTGAACTTGATTTGAAATACTTTGGGAAGCCAGTGTAGGGAGTGAAGGACACGTTTGATGTGCTTATGGTTGCCTTTGTTGCTGAGGAGAAGCGCTGCTGCTTTCTGTTCTAGTTAGAGTTTTGTAAGTTGCACAGGTATATCATGTTGCTGTAGTCCAATTGAGATATGCAGTGAATAACTGAGGCCAGGTCATCATCTGGTGGGATGGAGTCTTACAGCCAACTAGGGATGATGGAAAGCGTTAATCACAGATGCTGCTGTGTGAGAGCACAGTGTCAGCAAGGAATCAAAAAAAAAAAAAAGTCCTAAACCGTGGTCTGAATTGACCAGTTGTGGGTGTGTCTCTTCACCCAAAGAAGACGGAAACATGGCTGCAAAATTTTAAAATGCTATCCTCTGCCCTCCAGCATTAGCTCTGTCTTACTCAGGTTCAGGTTCAGCCAGCTGAATAGAGTACATTGAAATTGTTCCAATTGTTAATTTCCCTCATTTTTAAAAAATTGTGCCTTTTTCCCAATCTGATTTTGTCTAGCTTCAGTAATTGCATCTTGTTATACATCTGTCTGCTAGATTGAAGTGCTCTCTATAACCAGATTTCTGTTCCCCATATATTTATTTACAGACTTGAATTGTCACCCCTTAATCTTCTCTTTAATAAGCTAAATAGATTGAGTTCCTTGAGCCTGTTGTTCTAATATGTTTTCCAATCCTTTAATTATTCTCATGGCTCTTCTCTGAAGCCTTTTCAGTTTTGCAACATCCTTTGTGAGTTGTGCACAGCAGAACTGGACATACTATTCAGTAGCGATTGCAGCAGAACCAAATACAGAGGTAAAATAGCCTGTCTACTCCTACTCGAAATTCCCATTTATGCATCCAAGGATTTCATTAGCCCTTTTGGACAGAGCATCAGGGTTTGGAGTTCAAGCTCAGCGGATTAGCCACCATAACCCTCAAATTGTTTTCAGTTACTGCTTCCCAGCATAGACTCCCTCATCCTGTAAGTATGGTCTACAGTCTTTGTTCCTAGATGTATGACTTTACATTTGGCTGTGTTTAAATCTATATTGTTTGGTTGAGCCCAGCTTTGCAAGTGATCCAGATTGCTCTGTGCCAGTGACCCGTCCTCTTCACTATTTACCACTACCCCAATCTTTGTCATCTACAAACGTTATCAGTAGTAATTTTGTTAGCTTCCAGGTCATTGACAAACAAGTTAAATAGCGTATGGCCAAGATCTGATATCGTGGGATGCCAGTAGAAGCACATCCACTTAGTGATGATTCTCTGTTTACAGTTATGTTTTGAAACCTTTCAGTTATCCAGTTTTCAAAATGCAGTGTGAAATCAAGTCAAATCCCCTATAGAAGTCTATTACCTTTATCAGCCAAACTGACGTTCTTATCAAAAATAAATATCGAGTTAGTTTGACAAGATCTGTTTTCCATAAATCCATGTTCATGGGCATTAATTATATTAATTGAGTCCAATATCAGCCATTCCATTATTATTTATTAATAGCAATAGACTGTACTAAAAATAATTTCCCAATTTTAAAGCTGCATTAACTAAATAGAGCAGTAAACTTACAGATTTTATAATTTTTCAAGTATTGATCTACTTTATGTATTAGATCTTTCTTTTCTAGCATCCAACTCCCTCTTTCTGTTGTTGAAGAAAGTAATGTTTCTTCATAGTGTTATTCATGATGAAAACATCTTTTAAATACAAGAACAATGATTTAGGGAAAAAACGTTTTAATTAAACCTATTTGTTTACTAGCAGTACACTAGAAAAATCTCAGTATTCTTAGGTTTTAGAATATGCTGTAATGCCTACAGTGTTTAAAGTATCAAAATAATGTATCTGTTTTTTCTTTGTGTCATGCTACAAACTGATTTTAAAGAGAGATAAATATTTTCAACATCTTTAGGTGGTTTCTGAGAATTCAGTGAGGAAGAATTTATACTATAATAATATCTTGGCTTTGTTTCACTTGTCGGTCATTGGAGGCTTCAGTTTGTATTGCAGTTAAGGTGTTATACTAGGCTAAACTCTGTAAAATGCTAGCATTTGTTCTTCTTTTTCCCCATCATCAATCTTTCACACTCATATCAAACCCCTAATGTATCAGCAGATTTCCCAGAGCTACTGGTTAAAATTACCTTTGCTTTTGGTAAACTATGAACCTTCAAACCTCAGTGTTTTCAGCTGCCCCCTGCGGATTCTGTGAAGCCTCTTTCTGGCACATTTCTCACTGCCAGTTACTTGTTTTATGTTTTAGAGCAACAAAAGCTGTAGATCTGTAACCTGTTAAGAGCCAGATTACTATTAAACTTGTTTTTCATTGTTAAATGAATTGTGCCAACAAAACGTGCAGCGGAACACTAAATCATGGTATTTATTAATAGGTGCAAAGAGTGAAAGTTTTGAAGGCATTGTTTTCTCTGGAAATCTTGAGCTCAGATATAATTTAACAGTTATACAAAAAGGATAATAAAAGTATGAAATGTGCTGTTGTTGTGTAATTACAATTTTTAGTTTCCTTTTCTGACAGCTTTTTTTAAATTGGCAAATTTACATGGTATGTTGGAATAAGAAACAATGTCAACGCATAAGCCATCTGTAAGTATAGATGGCATTATGTCATATGCAGTACTTAGGTTGTCAGAATACCATTAAACTTACATACTGTAAAAATATTACTCTTGGGAAGTTAGGGTGGAATAACAGTCTAAAAGTTTAAATAAACCATTCTTTTCCGTTCTACTTATTCTTCTGGCTATGTTATTGAATTTGGTGTTTGTAAAACTTCCCTCCACCCCCAACCATCCCTTCTTGACCGTCCTTGGTTGTGAGTAAATATGAACATCCTGAGAGGATGGATGGTTTTCTCACAGTACTCTGTCATTTTGAGATGCTCTTTTCTATCCCAACCCACCTATCTTTAAACTCTTGGTCAATTCACAATTGTGATGATTCTGCACTCAGGCTAATGCTGGGAGATAATTCCTCTAGTTTGAGCTGATACCCTCCTTTTCCGGAAAGTGAGGATGTCTCTTTTTAAACACTTGCAGGGCCAGATCCTCCTTGTGATACAATATATGGCCCACATGTGTCTGCATATCTGAGAAAAGATTTTGTTCTGAGCCTCCACTGATCTAGAATGTGGTTATCAGTGCTGTTCCCAAAGTTATATTTCCATCCTAAACAAAACTATAAATTACCAGCAGGCATGGGCTGATTGTGATGATATGATACCAATATCTCTAATTTTGAGAATTAGAATTTTCACCCTTGGAAATCCTAGAAATATCTTACTCTGTTACTGAAAAAGTGTGATAATACCTTGGTGAGTCCTCAACCCTTACAAAATACGTAGTACATTATGATGAGAACAATAAAACAAAAAAGCACACCTTTGGGAATAATTAAACAAAAATATTAATTAAATGGCCTTTTCTATAGAAGCGAAACATCTTGCCTTTTCAATATAAAGACAAATCTTGGTTATCCAAACTTGTGATATCTGCTCCGCTGCCAAAATTCATATAATGATTTATCTCAACCTCTAGTTCTGAAAGGCAAAAGTAAATGAGATTTTTTTTTAATGATTTAGACTCAATAGAACGGGATGAGGTTGTAATCTTTTATTTTTTTAAAAACTAATGTTGCCATTTGTAGTTAATGTACTGATTTAAGTTTTCTTCTAATTCATAAGATATTTAGCTTAAAATAAATTCAATATTTATTAGATTCAGCTCATTCCTATTCAGTACACATTGCTTACCAAGAATAACTACTTGGCCATTCCCAACAAAATTCAAATAAAAATGAGTGAATGTCTTTGTCTCCAGTTGTCAAAGTTTGAATTTATTAATTTACTGTTATTCAAAAAAAAAAATTGCAGCAGAGTTGGGAATAAAGTAAAAATAAGTTGATAAACCAAAAATTTCCACTGGCTTTATTTTTTGCAACTTTGTTTTTGGTTAATACCTATCAGTCAACCCTGAGGTTTAAAATATTTTTAAAAAGAAGAAATAATTTATTGAAGATTTAAAGTTTTAAAGAATTCTTCCAAATCTCTTTTCAGAGAGTTCAGTTTGAAGTTTTTTTTGGTTGCTTCAAACAAAAAACAAAAACCACTTTAAAAGTGTTTTACAGGTTTATTTTTATTACAGAAAAATTAGTGACAATAATTCAAAATAAAACATCTTCATTAAAATAGTAACATTTTTAGTGCCAATATATGTTTATACATGTATATTTGTATGTGTTTTCAACTGCTATATATGCATCGTCACATTAAAAAAAATTATTTTATTGTTATGCATGACATATTTATTATCATGCATGATTTATATATAAGATAAGAATAATTTTCCACCCTAAATATTACAATATTTACAATGGTATAGATTTCAGTAGAGCAATATTTTTCATTTAAAAATACTTCTGCGTTTATTGCAGTGGGTACGCCTTATTACATGTCTCCAGAGAGAATACATGAAAATGGATACAACTTCAAATCTGACATCTGGTCTCTAGGCTGTCTACTATATGAGGTAACATTGATAAATCCAGTAAGCTTAATACATTGATGTGCTTTAGCTTTATTAGATGTATCAGTTTCTGTTCTAGGATTCATCTGTATATTTTGCTTCTTAACGAGATAGCCATTTAGTGAGAAGCTGCTTTTAAGCTAAATATAAGTATAGATAGCTAAATATAAAAATAATGCCATGTGAGCTTTTACAGTAATTTCAAAATATGTTATGATTGACCTGATCAAGACTTGCCTTTTAGTGAACTTTCTAAAAATACATAGATAGTAATCTGTTGAAGACTTTAGGCTTAGTTTCGTAAGGATTATAGTCTTGAATGTCGAATGAAAAGCATTTTTTTTCTAAATTTCTCTAAATGTTTTAACTGGCTTTAACAAAATACAACTATGAAAACAATGCATATATGCATTCAGCATATGTAATAGAACGGATTGAGAGTATGTGGTTAATTAAAATAAAAACAATTGAAGTATATTTTTAAACTCAAGTTTCATTTGTTTGCAGTTACCAGAAATCTGACTAAAAATAAAGAAATGAGACTACAATGCACACATATGCATCACTTGGTTTAATTTTTATGAGCATAGCTTTTGAAGCAGCAGTTAAAAAAGATTGGCTTATCTTCAGTTTTCTTTGCTTGCAATTACTGAACTTCGATACATTTATTAAGCCCTAAAATATAAACATAAATTAGGTTATGTATAAATACCTGTATATAACAATGGGCAATGAAAAAGTAACGATGTATGGCAAACTTCCTACAAAATTAATGAGTTTTGCCTTAATAAAGGCATGCAAGATTGGCCCATAATTAACTACATCCTCATACTTTATAGTGTATCTTTTTACAGATCTACGGAATATAAACTTGTGTTAAATAATGTTTTGAACAAGTACCTTTCCCACTATATAAGACAATATCTATTTGCAGTCCAAACTCACCCCCTTCTTGGAGCTCAGCTTTATTGATAAAGAAATGAACAATAAAAGAACAAAGTTCAGCTAAATACCTCTTTCTAGGCATAGTTGAATCTAGGGTTTCTCCCTTTGGATTCCTTTACCCACACCTAAATCCTCTCTCTCTATATCCAGGTGAGGCAATAAGCCATCTGCTCCATTGAGGGTGCGCTATACTTCAATTAAAAAAACCCATGGCTGGCCCGTGGCAGCTGACTCAGGTTTGCATGGCTGAGGCTGCAGGGCTGTTTATTTACAGAGTTGATGTTCAGGCTTGAGCTGGAGTCTGGACTTTATGACCCTGCAAGGTGGGAGGGTCCCAGAGTTCAGGTTCCTGCTACCTCAGCCGGAACATCTACACTGCAATTAAGCAGCTCCTCTTGAGTCGGGTGGCATGAGCCACCTGCGGATGTCTAACTGTAGTGTAGACATGCCCTGAGTCAGCAGAACTCACTTAACTCCAGCAAGTTCAGCATCTCTAACAGCCTATACCACATATGGGTGAATTGCCTTCAGTTTTTTATATTAAGTATCTTACACACACACACTTACTAAAACAGTGCCATAAATGTGAATATCTTTATATACGCAAATTATATTTCTGCCCCAAAGAACTTGCAATTCTGCACACAATTATTACTTTCAGTCATGGGGACTATTCACAGTAGTAAGTACTACATCTGGTAGCAAATGTTTGCAGGATTGGCCCTAATTTGAGACTTGATTGTGCGTGGGGATTCCCTAGCATTGATATCTGTGCTCTTGCAGTGTTCCATCCTTGAAATGGATGGGATTCACACAAGAACAAATAGAAACATTAATCTCATTTCAGGATGAGGGCCTTGAGGAGAATGTCTTGATTTTGATGTTATTAATTGTGGGTTTGTTATTTTTAAACTTGGGATTATGTTTATATGGAAACAATAAATGAAACATTCAGTAAGCAGTTAGTGCATAAAATATTTTGTGTTTTTACAGTTAATTTATAATCCAAAAAAAAAAAAAAATTATCAGATAGGAAGAAGCATGACTTGCAGTTCACAAGAATTATTTTCTGAGCTTGTCATTTTGGTATTGTGTACAGTATATTAAATACAGTGTGTGAATTTGGAGTATTTCTTTTTTATTTGGGCTACTTTGAAGTAATTACTTTGAAGTAATTTTAGAAGAACTTAATAGAATAGACAGCAGGACATGTCTTACAGAAATAGAATCTGTTTTGCCATCTTTTATGACCAAATAAATACCCACTTGAATATTTTTCCTCAGATGATTTTTAGAATTTCCATATGGCAATAAATTATTTTCAGTGGTTTGAAAAGTTTTACCTGGATGGTACTTAAATATGACATTTAGAGAACAGAACAGTTGTTATATTTCCTATATTCAAATGTATTATATAATTGCACTGTATCAAATAATCTTCAAAATATATTTCTAATGGTTAGGCTTTTGAGGCTTTATTTACATTATTGTTAATTTTGCAACATGATAGACTTTGCTTTTTTGCTGGTCCTTTGCGTGTATCATGGAAATATTAGGCATTGTAAACTCGTGTTAGAACATGTAAATAATTCTTATTTTTGTTCGTTGTTTTTTCAGGTGTGTGTGTGGGGGCAGGGGGCGGGGCGGAAGGTCTTGAGATGCTTTCAAGTTATGGACTAATAATTGGCTTTCTCGAATTTGCCTATCAGTGCAGTTTTCCCCCTAAGCAGATTTCCCCAAATCAAATCCATTCAGTTGTTGATTCTACAAGATAAAACAGGAGACTCAGAGAGACCTAAAAAGAGTTTAATAACTGTTGCATGCTATCTTTTCAGTTCTGCAGTTTTCCTTCTTTTATAAGGGGTGCTGACCCACTTTTAGGCTTGTTGCATGCGCTAATTAAATCACTCATCAAAATAAAGCCATACAGTATTAAAGGTAACTAAATCTTGTTCCCTCTGTCTCTGATAGATGTTTTGTGTATCATTTGCATTTTAAAGTGTTTATTGTATTAATTTCTTGGTTAATGCTAATACAGTTTTTTAAATTTCTCCAATTTAGTTAGGGGAAAATTCTGGCTTGTTCATGACCTCTCAATAAAGGTCTAATTGACATTCTATTAAACCGCCTCTCAGTTATGTTTTAATTTGATTTAATATTTAAATTATAGGAAATTAGTTAGATTCTAGTTAATATTGCATTATATTATTTTGTATCCTATCCTACTAAAAGGTTTACTGTTTAATAATAAATATTAACACTGCATAGCTACTAAGGTTTTTGAAAGCATGTTTTAGACTCTAAAAATTAGACTTTCAAATATTCCTGAAACCTCAAAAACACTACTACTGCAGTTTTAATTGATATGCAACAAAGTAGACTTTACTAATTAAAATCAAGATGCTGTGCTTTTGCTACATGGACCTTTACATGGAAAAGTAGGTTTTACACATTTCCTTTTATTGTTCAGCGCAGCAATTGCATCCTTACAGGGTTGTAGGTTGGTGGCTTACAGTTCAAAAAAAAAGAGAGCTGCCACCAGCCCCGAAGACAGACAGTGGGCTTTCGTCCCTCAGCCACCCCCAGAATACTAATCAGGAAAGTCAGACCCTGGAGGTCAGGGAGCAAGTCAATCATTCTAGCGATCGTCTCAGTGTGGAGGATCAAATTAGCCTGAAAAATTCAGCTGCTGGGAGGAGAGGGCGAGCAGCTGTCAGGGGCAGCAGCGAGATGCACTAATGAACCAGATGAATAGTGCAAAAGCTTGAAAATAAAAACAGGACAGTTGACATTTTTCATCTGTCAAAGCAGGAGATGCATGAAAATATAGTATTCCTGTTTTAACTCCTTAGGGGACATTTGGATTTTTTTTAACACTGCAGCATTCAAACAAAAGTACTTTTTAATGAACACCTAGTGTACAAAAATGAGTATCTGTGCATTTATTTAGAATTTCTGCACATGTATGGATTCTGTGGTTGATTTTTGTTCTTTAGGCCTCCATTTTTAACATTATTTTAAAGATAAAATATGCTGTCATGTAAATCCAGGAATTACCATTATAAGAGTAGTACATTTCTAGAATTATTTTTCTTGGGTGCAATCTTACATTTGTCTTGGAATTGTTAAAAACCAGTATTTTTATTTCAAGTTAATATGAAATTAATATACAAAACTAGATTGGGTTTTATATCAAATATAATGAAAGTATATCAAATTATTTTTTTCTAATTTTTCTTTTCATATTTGTTTCCCATAATATCAGTTATCAACAGTGCTTAGGCCGTGAAAGAGTTAAAGTTCTATCTGGAGGACCATAAGACAGATGAGAGCCATTTTCAGCTTGTCCTGTCCCTGCTGAAGCTCACTGAGTAGCACAGCATGGACTAGCGTGTTTCACACACACGCTGCATGTCTGGGGAATGTACACATTGTCCTTCCAAAATCAAACTTATTAGCACATGTAGAAATGGGTGACTGGCTTTGGGGCAGCATTGCGCTCAAAGCAGCATTCGTGCAGCTACGGTTCAAAGATTTAGAAGGTTTTGAACAGAATGCAAAGATTTTAAATGAATTTTTAAGTTAGTAATCCCGCTAACCACAGTATTTGTCTGCACTTTAAATGTCAAGTTATAGTACCGTCTTAAAATAAATGTTAGGTTCACTGATGTCATTTTTAAGTTGCTCATTTTTTTAACAGAATTCTCCCCAAAAGGTGCTCATGTTTCTTGATTGCACATGAAAGTTGCACTGATGCCTGCAGATTGAGGATTTTTAAAATCTTTGAGCTACTGCTACAGGATATATCTGCAATACATTGCAAGCTGCCTTTTGAATAGACTATGGCATTCCACATAGAGTCTAGACTACATTTTTTTCAAGATTCCTTTCTTTTTTTCAATGTGTTGAATTGTATACGAAATAGCATTCGATAGCATTTTCTTAATTTTTAAACTGTAGTAAGGTATCTAAGTGGTGGTCCAAAGCTACTACTGCTATCCAGTATTTAATTGTTGCTTTAGACCATATATTTTCTCCAATTAAATAGGATGAGTAATTGTTTGTTTTCAACGGATCTTGTGAAAGAAATGTCATTGTTTTATTTTGTCTTTTGCATTTGGGACATGGGAGACCTTATATCTTAACAGCATAAACTGTGGCTAATAACTCAATTTTGCTTACACTAGATTATGAAGTATAAACCAATTATTACAGTATATGAACTATTATGATCAGTATTGCACCATAAATCTGTCCATTAAGTAAGCACACCGGTTTATATTAACAGTTTTAGAACTGTTGCATTAGTGCTATAAGCAGAGCAGTCAATCAGAAGTTGGTATGAAATCTTACCATTAAAATAGATTTTTTAGCAAAATATTCCTTTTAAAAAAAAATCTATGTACATTTAACTATGTAATTTTTTTATACAGATGGCTGCACTGCAGAGTCCCTTTTATGGTGACAAAATGAACTTGTACTCTCTGTGCAAGAAGATAGAACAGTGCGACTATCCACCTCTTCCTTCAGATCACTATTCAGAGGAAGTAAGTAATTTTCCTTTCCATGAGCCAGATCCTCAGCTTATGGAAACTGGCATAATTCTAGTGAAATCAATGGAGATACGCCAGTTTATCCCATCTAAGGATCTGTCCCATGTGTTTACCTGTGTTGTTATACTTGCCTAAATGTTAACGTCTATGATGACATTTCTGGTATCCTTTTTAAAAATGATTGGATTTATTGGTTCAAGGAGCACGTTATTTCCTCCTTAATTTCTTCGACCTGTTAACAAAGGGTCACTCATTCTCTATATTATATGATGAATTTAAAAAAAAATTACTCACAAATATGATTGACACAGTTGACTTTTCCAGAATACACGATACATACTCCGTGTCGTAGTGGGATTGAACCTTATATCTATATTATGTGTTTCTAAAAGCACAGTTATAGAAAATGGCTCTCATCTATCTTATGTGGCACAATAAATTGGTGAACTAGCCTTTCTTTAGAGATTTAGATAACAATAAATGTGGATTAAGTTGCTAGTAAAAATGAGTTTTGGTCCCCACCTGATCCCAATTTATCCCTATTACAAATTTTA
Source organism: Malaclemys terrapin pileata (assembly GCF_027887155.1). Taxonomy (NCBI): domain Eukaryota; kingdom Metazoa; phylum Chordata; order Testudines; family Emydidae; genus Malaclemys; species Malaclemys terrapin. The sequence continues at coordinate 66,564,116 of NC_071512.1, forward strand.
CCACACAATTTGGCACAGATGACACTCTTCAAAAGAGAGTGGCCAATGCCTGTAGTAAGAGGGGATTTTCAAGTTAGGATTGGAGAAGCATACCAAGAATATGCCCCTACAATGGATGGCTCAAGCCAACGCTAATCGTTTTTCACGAGTATCAGTGCACCAGGTTTTGTTTTGTTTTGTTTTGTTTTTTTAAAAGGCAGTAAAATAAAAGGAAAGCAAAAGAAGAGGGGAAAATACATGCAAATATTTTTTCTAAACTATCATGACCTCACTTGAGAAAAATATAAATGTGTATATGTTAACAGACTGAAATTCCAGTTTTGAAATACTTTCCCACTTTGAAACAAATGGAGCAAAGTGATAAAAGCTGCAAACCAGAGAAGAGGTATTAGCAACTAATTCTAATTTAATTCAGTCTCCATGAATTAAAATTTTGTTGAAAATGGATATAAACACTACATCTGAAATGTTTTTAATAAACATAAAGCTTTGTGCTACTTTGCTTAAGGAATGGAAGTTGTAATTCTGCACCATGAATCTATTGTTTTCAAAGACAGGGACTATTAATAAAAGATTGCTGTCCGGTTTCTCTTTGTTTTGTCATATTTATGGGGACAATTTTTTTCCTCTGTGAATAAAATTGGACTTAAAAAAGATAATTAGAATGCCGTTACGAAGGATGTAATGGTGATCTATCCTTTATGTAGTTTATGCAGTATGTCTCTGGCTTTCCAATTAATTGTTTTACATTGGCCATTTTTAATTATTATTTTTTGTAGGATACAAATATGGCAGTTCATATAACCAACTTCAGAACGGGAGGTCTAGAAATACAGTAGGGTGTGAACAGTAATGCAAAATGATAGCAAAAATGTCAGGGGCCGTTCTTTGTTGTGTCATTCATGCTGTCTTCCTTTTTCCATGAAGCGCATGAATATTTCACATATCGGCATCCTCATCCTCTATTCTTCTTGACTAATTTTCAGACTGTCTGAATTTGCATTTCACATGGTAGCTGATTAGGAGATGCCGAGTGCAGCAGTGAAGCCTCAGCAGGCGGTTACCATGGTGACCTTCAGCAGGATTTTAATGATGATACCACTAGTGGTTTGTTGAAGTCGGCCTGCCTGCAGGGCTACTTCACTGCAGCTAAGTGTGAAGTTGGATATGCGGATTCTCAGCTAAGGGGCAAATATCAAAGTCTGGCCCAGATAGAAGGTCTTAGAGTGGGAAAGGGAAATAGATTCCACCTTTTACTTACTCTGTATAGTTTCCAGTTTTGAAAAGCGATACAAAGCAAAACATGTTATATTTTCCTCATTACAAAATAGATGTGCTCACGCACACAGGATAAATCAGTTGTTTTTAAAATCATTTGGAGTACTAGTGTTTTGTGACAAACTAAAAGAGCAAGAGCTACAATACCCTTTATAAATATAGGAAATAATTACTTAACAAAAGGAATGAAATATATATAAAGTATTAAGAGACTGTAATAATGTTACTTTGCTCTATTGTGACATAAAGAATCTTGCCTAGTATAAAAACGTTTGAAAAATTGCTATGTTAGTAAATGACTTTTTTTCTTAAAAATGTAGCTTTTATTGTGAATGGAAATACTATGCAGACTTGGAACTACTGAAGAAGAAACAAACAGACTAAGTGTTATCTGTCAGTTTATGGTGATGTCCTTCTGCACTAGAAAATTTAGACCTCGGACCTTTATCCAGGTTGGAAGTGTACGCAGTTGAGCAGTAAAGTTTAGAGATTACTGAACTCCTGAAACCCACTTGAATGCCTGATATTCTGTAAAGATTAATTTGATAAAAGAATAAATTCACTCTCAAACAGAAGTGTAAACACTGTAGTTACAAAATGTAAGAAATGTTAAAATACATTTCCTGTACGCTAATTTTAATTAGCTCTGAGATAAAACTGGCATATAAAATTGAACTAACTTATTATAAGGCTCATTTTTATTTTAATGATCAGCATCTGTATTATGAGATCATAGCTTCATAGGAAGTTATCCAAAGATACACATGGTAGATTTTCACTTTTGTATATTTTTGTTCACATTTCTCATAGCTGTAAAGTGCTGACCAATAAAATTGCAGTAGAAGTTGTGACATATTTCCCCAGCAGTGAATCACAAACCAAGATTTTCAAATTACTAGTAACTTTGGGTATCACAATTTTTGGGTCTCCAACTATTGGAATACCTTAAAAATGTTTGATTTTTCTGGCAGTGGGGTCCATTGTGAAAATGAGCCTCTTTCATGGTGTCTCCAGTTGGACAACCAGAATCACTAACAGTTGTTAAAATCATGGCCACAGCATCTAGCACAAAGCATTGCTTTGTGTGTTGGGGAGTGGAGAAGAACTTTATATCCTGATTTAGGTCCCTTTGTGATTTCTCAAGAGTACATGACCAGCAATCCTAACCGATAGGGATATTCCATACACTCCTCAATGATGCCCAAGCAGTATTTAAGCTGAAAAAAAGCCAGCAGATCCAGAGTTGCAGTATTCTCTGCTAGTTTTCTTGCCTGCACTGAGAGATGAATCAGCAAGAATATCTCCTGCTCTGAACAAGAATAATTTTTTTCCAATTTAAAACTGGAGTCTTTACCAAAATTTCAGGTTTTCAGTGCAAAGTTCTTCCCTGTCATAGTTTTAAGTCTTTTTTTCCTGACTTGAGGGACATTTATTTATTTGGTGGCTGACAAACCTGTTAAAGCTTAAGAAATATGTGCTACTGCTCCCTGTCAGGCTAAGCTCCAGGCTAAAGGCAGTGACTGTGCTAAGTCCACAGAGGAAGTTAAGCAGCATAATCAGCCAAAGAAGGATACAGTGAGGAGATGCAACAGGAGGTCCCTACAGTTCAGTCACAGCCGTGTCTGCCTTCAGCATAGAGCCTGATGGCCATCCAGTGCCTTACAGGACAACATTGCTATCCCTGCAGTATAGCCTGCTGACATTAAAATCCTAGGCTTTATTCCCAGGGTTTGTCAATGTCTGCTGTTGTATGAGAACCAGAGGGCCTGACAGAGGCTTCCTGTAATTATTGAAATAGATACTCCTGGCAGTGGGAAAAGGAGCCAGAATCCTACATCAGGCAATCTAGCAACAATTGTCTGCTTTCCTTTCACAAAATATCGGTATAACAATTCTTATGTTCCTGTGTTTACAAAATGTTTCATGGTCATAGCATTTTTCCTGTGCAGGATGAAAGTGAATATTTTACTTTTTCCACATGATTGGTTATTCAAGGATGACACTGAGCAAGAATTCCAAGAATCAATGTGTGCCACCATCATGATGTTGGGCACTTATCATGAACTCTGGTGACTCCACAGTCCCAGTTTGTTCTTTAAAGTACTGATGAACCCTATTAGACCCAGCTCAACTCTGAACTTTTCTGGCCCAGGACAGATTCTTGCACATTCTTGATGTGTCAGAAAAGATTTGTCAGATCCAGCAATTATGAGCAAGGATCAAGCTGTAGATACAGACTCTTGACCCAAAGAAGTGTTTTTGTGGTATCCATAATATGGCTCCATATAAGGCAGTCTCAGTGGGCCCACAGTTTATCATTGATCTCAAGGCACCTGGACTCATGCACTATATTGAAAGGACAGATAACTCTTACATATACTGACTTGCTGGTGGCCCAAGGCTCCGAACCACATTCCTCCGAACCACACTGCAGTAGCCACAAGTGTATTCTGGCTAGGATGTGGGGAATACATACAAAGGAGCTTTGAATAAAAGGGACATGGTCTCTTCGGGAAGCCTCCTTACAAACGTTTTCTAGAAATGAGGCAATTCTTTTATACACGGAAAAGTTCCAGAGATATGAAATTGCAAAAGGTGGACAATTAGGACACCACATTTCACATATATTTGAAAATACTTACAAACAATTGTGGCTATAAAGGATGGTTAGGGCTAAAAATATAACTGATTAGTGGTACCATTTTGCCCATTGGTGGTCCTTAGGAGTGAATCTCCATGTTCACTTCTGAAGCTTTGTACTATTACATAATATGTGGTGTGTTAACAGTAGTAATTTCACAGGAAGATGTCATTGCAACTGTACCAAGATTCTGGGGCTGAAATATGCACTTTCAGCTAGATAGAAGTTCAGCTTGCTTAAGAAATTAATAAAAATATTACTAAGTCAAGCAGGGATTATGAATCGGTGGGGGAAAACTTTACCATCCTTTTGTTAGCTTTTGAGATAAACACCTCCATGCATAGTCAGCAGCATGAAAGAAGGATAGAGTGACCTTCCTGAGCAAGGCTCCCTACCCTTTTCATATTTAAATCTTCCTTGAAGACAAACTTCTGTTATGTTGCCTATATTGAGTTTACTTGACATATATTAAATGAAAAAGAATAAAAGAACATGATGTTTTTCATTTCCCTACTCATAGCTATATATGCCCCAATCCTTCAAGAACTTAAGCATGACTTTATGCACTATGAGAAGTCCTATCGACATCTCACAGGGTGAATTAAGCATATTTGTAAATTTTTGCAGGATCAGGGCCATATTTTGTAAGAGATTACATTTAATATCTTTATATCTTTCTTACAAATGGGGTTTACTTACAGGGTTCTTTTTGCAGGGCCAGGGCCTCAATTCCTCTGTAGTTCTCTTCCTGTTGGTCTTGTATGCTGGTTGAGCTGCTCTGCATTTGGCCTGGTTAATTTGCCTGCCCGGTAGCTCATGATACGTTCCTCACATTTATTCCATGTGGGATTTTAGACTCTTTTCTTGTATTTTTTGCATTGCAGAAAGGCAACTTTTTATAATTAAAAAATAGACTTATATTTTATGACCTTCAGTATCCCCCCTCCGGCACCCTCACCCCCAAATGATTTAGCTCAATTGTTCTCTTTTGTTAACGGAACAGAGCTTTGAATATTGGCCGCGAGAAGCGGTACAATTTCTTTTAAATTCCCATGATTGGTATAGTCTAAGTGTCTGTGTATTTAAAAGAGAATATTACTAAATTTACTGCAATTAATTTTTGTTAAAAGAATCCTCTCTAATCTTTAAATGGACCACTACATTTTCAACACTAACTTAAATGTGTCTCCCCAAAATATTTTGGGTTTAACAAAATATTGAAATTCTCCTTGTCAAAGTGAAATTAGCTTTCTGGATACTGTATAGGTGTCATCAAATAAAAAAAAAATTACCATACATAGATGTGACATTAAGTTTGAAAATTTAAGTGTCCAGAACTCAGAAAATGTAAACATTAAGTGCAATATTGTTAAGTTAGTGCTTGAATTTTCTGACTCCTGTGCATTTAGTTCATATAATTTAACATCCTTTTGGGAAAAAGAACAGGAGTACTTGTGGCACCTTTGAGACTAACAAATTTATTAGAGCATAAGCTTTCGTGGGCTACAGCCCACTTCTTCAGATGCAGATCCTTTTGGGGTTTTTTAAAGAAATTTGTGGCCAATGCATTTATTGTGCCACTGCTGTATGAAAGCATATTTGAATATGCAGTTTATCATGCCTTTGAATAATCATGAGGGTGAAGGAGCCACTGTTCTTGGTGCCCGGCAGAGGTTCCAGAAGGCTGTATTTGGTGCAGTAATCACAACTATAGTTTTACAGTAATTGTACCTGCATATTTTGTATACAAGTACTTTTGATGGTACGGATGCCTTGGAGGATTTAACAAAATGTCAGGGAGGATCAAAAATTTGTGACTGTGGTAAGGAGATTCAGGAGGGTTTGACACAGTGATTTAAAAGAAAAGTATAGGAGGAATTTTGTATCTGGTAATTGCTGGTAAGGGCTGGTATTCTAATAAGCAATCTCTAGGGAAGCAGGTTCTAGAGTGCAGACTGCCTTGGAGAATATGCAAAATTTGAAATAGATGACAAATTTGCTCCATATGAAAGGTCAGTAGACTGACTGGATCCCTTCTAATGTCACTGAAAGGAACTGGGGAGGGAAGAAGAATCCTAACCATTTTCCACCTTCCAAATAGCAACAGGGAGTACCTAGAAGTTCCAGTAGCCTTTCTCCTGTATCCCAGGCCAGCTGTTTCTAAATTTGTGGACTCTGAGGGGCTCAGTGGACTCTGGGGCTTGACATATTAGAGATGTGTGTGCTCCCAGATAGAGGCATGCTTGTATATGTTTCTGTCTGCAAGTTGTGCACTTAATTCAATACGAAAAAAATAGAACCTAATCTAAAGGCCTTTGAAAGTGTTCATTTCATGACAAACTTTCCGTATAGATCTATGTGTGACTCAATTTCAGCATTTTAGAATATAAGGCCTCAAACAATACACACAAGTCACACTATTGAATTCAGATAAATAGTTTATACATACATGTAGTCTTATTTTGAAGTTACTCATGTATGCACAGGATAGGGGCCTAAATCTGGTATTCACTTACCCTGAGGAAGTACAATGAAATGTCATAAAAGTGAAATGATTACCTGGGGTATAGAGTAAATCTGAATGCAGTCCTACCACACTTCCACAGTTTCAGCCACTCTTACTTAATTTAAGAACTTGAGAAAGCACTACTAACACTTTTCAACTGGTATTATTTATTGGCTTTCTTATACATTATTGTTTTCCTTTTCTAGCTGCGACAATTAGTTAACATATGCATCAACCCGGATCCAGAGAGGCGACCAGACATAGCCTATGTCTATGATGTAGCGAAACGTATGCATGCACACACTGCAAGCAGCTAAATAGACAAAAGATCATGAAGAAAAGAACCAGAAATTTTCAAGTATTTTTGTGCAAATCCTCCCACCCCTTTTTCATCTGTGTTACATAAATGTAGTTATTCAGAACAGACTGATGTGCTTTGAATTGTGAACCAGTTTACACACAAGCTTCCTGAGGTGTTTTTTTACCAATTTGTAGTTTAAAAATATAGGTTTAAATAGTAAATAAAAAACAGATTTAAAATGTAAAGTATACAATGGAAAATAGTGGTTCCTGACAGCTTTAAAAATAGTGATTTCATATGTATTTTCAAATGTATTTTGTTAATAACAAAATTGTAATCAGTTGGGAGTTCAATTCTAAAACAACATAGCACTGCAGTTTTGCACGATATGGATATTAGGCTTATTACCTAGAAACAAAATGTTTGAATCTTTCTCACTTTTTATAACTTATGGAAGTTATGAATCAACACAGTTAATGAGTTTATTTTAATTTTTGTTCTACAAGGGAAATAATTGTAAGAGAATTCTTTTCTATTTTATAATGAGTTGTACGTAGTTTGCAGTCCATCTTCTCAAGATAAGTGAAGATGGAAACCATCTGATTAGCTGTTTTGATGAAATGGCAACTGTTAAATGTGAAAAAAAAGTTTTTTGGCAAAATTGTGAGACACTCAAAAATCTCTGTAACTTGTCCCTTTTCTTTGTGTTATTGTGGCTTAAATGAACTCAGAAAATTGGCTTTAAGGATTTGGTTTGGCCAGGTTAAACCCCATACTTGCAATTTGATTGGTATGGCTTGACCTACATACCTGTGCAGCACTTTGTTGACTTCAGTGGGTCTGTGCACAGTCAGATCCTAAAACCCTTGCAGCTTCCTTTTGTGGTAAATGGGGTTCGTCTGCACAGGCACATGACTGTCTGAACAGGCCTATTTGAAGGATGAGGGCCTTACGTTACAACTCCCTAGGGATTTCTGTTTGTGGTGGTGTTTCTAGATTTTGTTTTAAAATCCTTTGGGTGACCTTATACTACTATATTTTGAATTCCTTCTAAAAATACTTTTTTAATCCAATGCCTATTGCCCAAAATACAACTGTGCATTGTAATATTTTCATAAAATACCGGGTTTTGTTATCTACCCTATCTTTTTATATGCTGTAAAAGTTACTTTAGCTTTTGCATTTAAAGAAAAAAAAATCAGTGCTGCTTTATTTGTGCAGTCAGTATATTTGTTGATTATACTTTAAAATGGTATCATTTCACCAATATTTTATCTGAGTTCGAAAGTAAGTTCAAAATATGTTGGTTACACTTATATTGGTCACTGTGTATGCATGAATGATTTATTTTATTTGGAAGTGAAAGTAAGTACACACCAATACATTGTACCTATAAATGCTGATGAAAATTGAGGTCTTAATTTCTCAGAATTTCAAGACCATATTTTTAAACAAACACATAAAGCTGCCAAAGTGGTTCATTGCTGCAAGGTTGACAATGAGAATTTTATTGATACCAGCTTTATTATTGAGATGTAGTTAATTTAAATCTTTTTTTGATACAAAAAGTCAGGAAAAAGTAAAAATTCAGTACTTACATGTAAATATTGGATCTGTATACATGAAGTTCACGATGCATTCAACATTTATAACTGTTTTTCCACATTTCCTTTATTAAACAAGTTTGCTTAGACAGTAAAATGAACACTGTGCAGCAATAGTTCTGTTTCTTTGATAGGAACCTTCATTTGATTTGACATAATTTGTAAACAATAAGAACCCAGCTATGGATTTATAGACAAGTTTCAACACATAGAAAAGTTTTTAAATGTTAAGAAATGACATCCTATTGAAAACTATTTGTTTTCAAAAATGCAGTATTTTTTTATACATCTGGAACAGATCCTCAGCTGCTTGAAATTGGTGTAGCTGCATTGATTTAAATCAGCTGAGAATCTGTGCTATGATTTAATGACAAAGCTGCTTTGTTGTAGCATGAATCCTTGGTTTTTCATCTAGCTGTTGTGTATGTATTGAATGTAATCTTTGGGGGCTTCTTTGAGACTACTACGATGAGTAAAAATAGTCATCTGTAAATGTTGGCAGGATTGGGCCCACGTCTTGCCTATCTCTGTCTAGCAACCTTTACAGTGAGCTTCCATTGAATATATCAATTAATTTACTAGTTCTTGGTGACTATTATGTTCCATAAGATTTGAAATTAAATGAAATAGTTTGTACTAAAACAAGGAACAGAGTAGTATTTGCTTGACCACCAGCAATAGCTGTTAGTATGCAAAATTATTCAAGTCATTCTTTTAATCTGTTCTGTTTCTGATAAACAACATTTACAAGGATTGAAAAAAGTGTACACAGTGAAGTTATTTCTATAAGATAGTCTATATATTTTAACCTCTATTTAGGTCAAATCCGCACATCACTTTTTCTGAAGAAACTAATATTTTAGGCAAAAATTATTTCTGGAAGGCTGTACGGTAAGAAAATTACGGGAATAGTTGAGTTAGAAAATGCACTTAAAAATGCTAAGGCTTTTTTAAAAAAAATTGATGATTTAACCTTATGTTGAGTAAAATAAGTAATTCTTATTTTAAAAGCATTAAAATAATGGTATAGAGATGATTCAGTTAAAACTTAGGTGTTGCAAACAATTACCCAATGAAGATGAAAATGCTGGGCAGCCTAGTGTCATATATTGAAGTTTACAAAGGGTAAATGAAGTTTACTCCTGTTTAAGGGTCAGGTTCTACAACTTACTCACACTAAATAGTACTTAATGTAAATACATAGAACTACCATGTAAGTAAAGACTGTAGAATCTTTCCCTTAATAAAGTGCCTGACAGCATATAAGAATTATAAATATAGTAATAATTATTACAACCATTTCTTGAATGCCTTACCATTTAAATAGCTTCTATTACAAAACACCATTCTAGTTACCACATACTGTAGGTATTGTTAACATTTACCATGATATTTATTTTACCAGTTGCATTAAATGCTTTTCCTTTTAAATGAGTATTACATTATAACCAAAAATGTGTAATTATTCTCTGCCTTATATTTCAATAGTACTGTAATATTATTGTCTTCCTTTGTGAAATACGGTATTTTGTTGTGCTTTGAACACCCTTGCTGAGAAGTCTGCTCTTGGTCTTAAACTACTTTGCTGTACAATATTCTAATATAATAAAACATGCAAAAATTAAATATAATGTAAAAATCATAGCACTTCCATGATAGTTTCTGGAGCCTTTCCTGTTACAGATAGGTAACATCTAGTAATATACATATCTTGTGAATAATCTATTACTGCCAGTAATTGATTATAGATGAGAGTTATTGAATGGTGCAAGAGAAAGTTTTAAAATCTTTATAACATATATCAAAAGTGCATAAAATATTACAGCAGGCATGTTCATGATTGCACAAATGTAATGCTTTTAGGTAATACTTTTAAAAGAGTATTTTTAAATTAAAATGAGGGTGTATCTGAAAATCATAAAAATAAGTATATATATATCATAAAAAAGCATGAAAGCCCCAATCCTGCAAGCTACTGCATGTGGGTGGACCCTTCTCCCTTCATGGAGTTCCATTGATTTCAGTGGGCTGCTTGTGCACACAGGTTGAGTAAATAGTAACTACTGTACAGTGTATGCAAATGAGTTCTGTTTATTCAACATACCAATTAGACCTTTATCTTTCACTGTTCTGTATTGCAAATTACTGTGCTTTATTTCTTTTCTGTACAGTTCAGTTGTTCAGATAGTAATAAGATTAGTAGTCTGATCATTTGACTGTTTCTTTTTAATGGATAGGAATTTTACAAAATATGGCAGATGTATAAAAAAAAATTAAGTGTCTGAGAAGGCTTGTGTTTCATTAATGTACTAAAGCCCTAAAAGGTAAAAGACTTGGTAGCTGCTTGAAAGTGGGGGAGGTCGTGGTACTGCCTGTGCCCAGTGTGGTTTTCTGCAGCAATCCCCCACCCCACAATCTCCACCTTTGTTGCTGCAAAGTATTGTTGTATTAGGGTCAAGGCAAAAAAAAAAAAAAGAAAAAAGGCGAGGGTGCTGAGTGGAGAGTACTGTGATTTACAGAGCTGGGTTAGCAGGCTCTGGAAGTGAATTCAGGAAGGCTCATAATTTACTTGTTGAACTTGAGTGTATCTGTCAGAAAAGCATCCAGTTTTGATTTAAAAATTGCCAGTGATGGAGTATCCACCAGGATCCTTGTTAAATTGTTCAAATGGTTAATTACTGTCTCAGTTAAAACTTTACATCTTATTTCTAGTCTGAATTTGTCTAGTTTCAACTTCCACCCATTGGATTTTGTTAAACCTTTGTCTGGTAGATTAAAGAGCCCTCTATTATCAATTTCTGTTCCCCCACAGGGCCTTATACACTGTGATTAAATGACCCCTTAATGTTCTCTGTGATTAAATTAAATAGATGGAACTCGTTTAGAGTGAGGGGACGGACTGTAAGTTCTTGAAATGTGGGGACTGGTGCTAGTTTGGGAGATAGGCTTCTGGGTGGTCAATTTTAGATCACTGATCTTTCCATTACTTGTAACTCTCGTATAACAATCAGTATCCTAGGCCAATCCAACCACTTCTAATCCCTATATCTAATCAGTGAGGAAGTTTCATATTCCTAAACTCCAATCTTTGTGGGTTTGTCAATGAGCCCAAATGTGTGGCTGCCCAAACCTTGCTTCCAGATCACCCTGCAAAGCTGAGATCCTGTGTTTAAAAAACAAAACAAAAGCAAACAAAAAATGGGGCGGGGGAGAACAGGGGGACATAAAGGCACACTGGCTATTCACAATGGTTTACTTTTTATTTATTATAGATTTTGAACATGCAGTAAGTATGGATCTCCCAAGCCTCAATCTGGGCCCTTTCCTGAACCATGTCCTACTTCTCTTTTGCCTGTTCCATTTTATGCTCATCCCTGAGGTACTACTGCAAATATTATTCTACTCCCTCCCACTCCCCGCATTCCCCTTGATTTCATATCTCCTGCTTCTTCCTGAAGTCTGGCACAATCTCCAAAAATATCACTGTGATCATTACCTGCCACTCTTTCCGTCTCCTTGTACTCAATGAGACATGGCTTTCCGCTGATGACTTCGCTTCTCCTCTCACCCTTCTCCAAACAGAGACATAGGTGTCCCCAGACTCCATCTTTCATCCTGTTGTCTCTTCCAACCCCTGCTTGTTTTGAAGTCCACTACATCTAGTTCTTCTCTTCCATGTCCCTCCAAGTGGCCAATATCTGTTGCATCCCTAGCTAATCCTGGTTTCTCCATGACTTTGCTAAACTCCCTTCCTTCCTGACTCCTCAATCTCTACTGTCCTCCTGGGAAATTTCTATTTTCATATTGATAACCAGTCTGACTCCACTCTCTGTTACTTCCTTTGTCTAACCACTTTCTTTGATTTTTAGCTTTGGACAGACTTTCTCACTGTCTCAATCACTCCTGTGACCTTGTCTTTACTAAATTCTGTTCTCTTCATTATCGCATTTCTGAATTCCTTCTCTCTGATCACCACCTGCTTTCTTTCAGCATCTCTGTCTTCATCTCTCCTCTACTCTGTCACTCACCCCTTTTGTGATCACCGGTCTATTAACCTTTCTGACATCTCTACTACTCTCAGCCACCTTCTTCGCTCCTTGACCTCCCTCCTGTCGACTTAGTGATCTATTTTCATCTGTAACTTCTCTTCTACATGTGGCTACTTAAGTGCTTTCTTGCACCACTCTGTTTGCCCATTTGCTCCCCAGACTTTCTCTCCCCCACATTCACTACCTCCATTCCTGGTTCTTCACTTCTGAGCACCCGTGGAGAATGTGTCAGGACTTTACCAACTTTGTCCACTGCAAGTTCATCCATTCTTCACTTAGATCTGCCATATTCTTTTCTGGGCTCTTTTATTTCTCCTCCTATAGAGACTTATACCGCCAATGCTCTCCCATTCTTTTCTATATTCAGTTTCTTCCTTAAATCTTCCACTTTTCCCCTGCAACAAATACCCTCTAATCCTTCTCTGTCCAAAATCTAGTCACCCTCTTCACAAATAAATGACATTACCGGGCAAAATGTCTTCTCTGCTTTTCCCTTGAATTCTTTCACCTACTCCTTCACTCCAGTTTTTGAGTCTAAGGCTATGTCTACACTATTGTGTTAAGTCACCCTAAGTTACGCTACTCCAGTTACGTGAATAATGTAGCTGGAGACGACATAGCTTAGGTCAACTTACTGTGGTGTCTACACCACGCTGGGTCAATGGGATACTCTCTCCCATCGACTTACCTTACTCCTCTCATTCCTGGTGGAGTACTGGAGTCAACCAGAGAGGGCTCAGCCATCGATTTAGTGGGTCTTCACTAGACCTGTTAAATTGACCCCCTGAGTGTTGATCACAGCAGCGTTGATCCCACGGTAGTGTAGACATGGCCTGAGGCAGCTCTTCTACTAACCTATCAATCTGCTCTATTTACCTCATATCTTCACTTAGGTAATTGTCATTTGTCCCCCCCCACCCTTCATTTATCTTTCCCTTACCTTTTGCCCTCTCTCATATGATTCATTTTCCTTCACATACAAACATTTCCCCTATTTTGGGGAATATTTTTCCCCATAATTCCACTTGATTCTCTATCTTCTCTTCCACTTCTTTCTCTCATCCACTTTTTTTTTTTGACATTTCATATTTGTCTCTAGCTTTCCCCCCTCTGTTCATCCATTTTCATGATTTTTGACTTAACATTTTAATGTGGGAGCCCCAAAAACTACCACTCTCCCCTGATCTCTTTCCAGTTCTGCATCTCAAGCAGACTCTGTGACAGCACTAGGATGTCCAGCCACCATCTCAAACTTATTCATTCCAAAATTTAATTTCTTTCCTCCTAACCCTGTCAACATTTTCTGTCTCCATGGGCCACAACCTTGGTATCATCTTTGATTCTTCTCTTGTCCCACTGCCCAATAGTCTATCACCTTGTCCCCTTCAGTAACATCACACTCCACTCTCCCCTCACTATCCAGGCTTGAAGACCCTGTCCAGGCCTTATTGTAACATCTTTATATGTGATTTGGTTCCTTTCTCCTACTTCCAATGTATCCCAAATGCCATAGCTGAAATACAGTCCTGGAACCTTAACGTTTATCTAACTCTGAAGGGGGAATTCCATTGGGTTCCTGTAAAAACCTCCCTTTCTGCAGAATTGGTGGCATTTTAAGAGTACAAGGCTATAACTCCCCAAATCCTCCTTGCATCTTTTTGTTTTACTGTTCTATCTACTTCAAATTCAGGCTTTTTGTTCTACGTAGCCTTACCCTATGTAGCCTTATGATTTTGTTCCACCTTATTTTCTCCTGCACACCCTCTTGCTTGCTATGTTCTTCTAGTCTTAGGGTCTTGATTTCAGTGGGACTACTCGTGCTTAAAATGAGAATGTGCTTCTGTGCTTTGTTCGATCAATGCAAAATGTTCAGCATCTTGCAGGATGGACTCGTTAGTGCTTCAATTTTCTTTCTTCCATTCTTATCCCTGCTCCTTCTATTATGCAGTTTCCTGTGCCTAGAATAGTTTCCCCAATGATCTCTTTCCTTCAAGTTCCTTTTTAAAGCCCACCCTTTCCACTCCTGTTTCCTTGAGTATTCACTACCCTCTTACTTACCTGAACTGTTGTTCCTTCTTTTCTCTTGTGTTTATCATGTCTAACTTAGAGTGAAAGCTCTTCAGGGCAGAGAGCGTAAAACACTCTGTAAACTTATGGTGCTGTATGTCACTTCTAATAATTATAATATCTGTCTTTTGGAATTCAAGAGTAGTCACATCTTTTCCTGCATTCTGCAGTGCCTGAGAGCAACAGGCACAGAATGTGTTATTGCTCTTCACCAAAACCGAGAGGTTGTTTTTTGAGAGCATAATATGGAGCTGAGTTTCAGATTTTGTTTATTTCAGTATGTGTATATACAATGAATAAATTACCCCCTTCCCTCAGTAGTATCCATTTGTACCAGAAGATTTTCTTACAGTGGATCAGTTAACTATTAGACCAAAGAATGTTTTCATATATATATACCTTCAGTTTTTTACTTGTCTGCTATGAAGAAGAGTTTTATAAGATTACCTGCCAATTCTGAATTCATTTTTCTAAAACTGGTTTGTAATGTCTATAGGCCTATTAACAATCCTATTTCACATCAGGAAATGAAAGGGTAAGGCAAATTCTGTCTGCCACTTTGGAGGCATAAAGGGGCCTCAGACAGAACAGAAACAGCCCCCAGATAATGGCCCAAGTACAGTGGCATGAGTGTCCCTGCAGCATTCTCTCTCACACACACCCCGCAACACACCGTGTAGGGCAGCTGTTCCTAAACTTTTTGCTGGCACAACCCCATTTTTATGAATTGCTTCCTTCCAGGACCCCAGATAGCATCAAGGATGCTATTTTGAAGACCAAAATGGCATTCTCACAGCGTGACCTCATGTCACTGTATGGAGGATGCGACTTTGTAGGGAAAAATGGTGTCCGCTGCACAGCATGACTTACATGCACAGTATGTGTGAGGCCACACCACGTGGAGCATGCCATTTTGCTCTACAAAATGTTGTCCTCCACACAGTCATGCTGCTAAAATGCACGCTAGGGTTGCTGCGACCCCATCTACTGATGCATGATCCCATTTAGGGTTGCAACCCACAGTTTGGGAACCACTGGTGTAGGGGCATCCCAGGGATGTGAGAGGTGGTTGCCAGAGCACAGTGATGATCTGGCCAGGGTCTTCTGCGCTGCACAGAAGCACACCATACCGACGCACACCGTTGAGCACACCACAGAACCTGTTCCTCAGCATTTTTAGAGCTACTAGCAAAGCCCAAAATTAGTTGAATCTTGAGGTTATTGTGTTAAATGCTTTTCCTACTTGTGTTGTGGCAAGACACCATTGGGATCTAATCTCAATTTAATTATTGGCTGATTAAAATGATGATATAAGGTCTTGGTATAGCTAATCTATCAAAAATCAGTGATTTTTTTTGCAGGTGGGAATTCTAAAACAATGGAAAAAATCCCTGTGTGCCTGAAATATACTGTATGGACACTCTTCTGCACATGTTTTCATTGATCATCTAACATTGCAGTTATACTTTTGTTCCATTGGAACTACAAGTAGCATAAAAATGATATTAGCAACAGGACTGCATTTCCCTGTTTTAGGGAGGTTGGTTTTTGTTTTGTTGCTGCTTATTTTTGACTTCTGATTTGTTTATATGTTGCTAATATTGTAATAAGATGTGAGACAAGCACCAATATTAATGAAGTGTCCCAGATATTTTATTATTTTCTGAAACAATTGTTTGTCGAACCTAATGGTAAACTGTATGAGTGCTCACATAGGGCTACTGTATACCGTATGACATGTGTAGTGTGTTCATTTACCACCTGAGTGTAAAATTAAATGTTACCAATAAATTTACCGAAAAGGTAAAAATGACAGTCCTGTGATGTTACAGCTGTGAATACATGCTATGGCCTATTATTACTTGCTGAATCTACATGGTTTGAATGGGAAAACCTGCCAGTGAGAGCTGAGAACCTTGCAAACTTAAGTTCACCTTACAAAGTTGCCTTCTAAAGCCTTCAAGGAAAATACTTGGCCTTTTGGGTGGAGGGGGAGAGAGAGAAAGCATGGGTCTCTAAACCTTTGGATTCCTTGGGAGCTCTACTTTCAAACCCATGGATACGACAGCAGAGCTGGCTGAAATGTTTTCATCAACATTTTATTTTGACAAAAAAAATGGCTTTTTTGTTGATGAGGAAAAATGTCATAGAAAAACTTCACCTTTGGTTAAATTTTTGCTTTTTCAATGATAACCTTATAATTTTCACTTAAAACTTTTTAAAAAGAACTTGAAAATATATTAGTGTTGTTTTTTCGTTTAAAAAAAATCAGCTTAATGGGCAAAAAAAATCCTACCAAAAATAAATGGCATTTTTTGACCAGCTATATACAAGAGCCTCCACTGGGTGTATACGTCTTTTCAAGAGGGGTCTACAGGCACCCCATTGCGGCAACATGGCTCTTCTTGGCAGCCTCATCCCACGTCTGTTAGCATAAGAAGAGGACCCTGTGGGGAGTCAATACTTGGAGCAACATTAACTCCCACACAGGTATCAGCCTGGTGTGGAAAGGAGCATGCTGCACAGGGCTGTTGCTTCCAAGCTGATGCAGAGGAGGTCTGGGGGTATTCCACAGAGCAGCTGTCTCCTGATCTGTATCAATCTGCCTGATCCTTGTAAGGTAATTTTAATGTCAAAGGTATTCGTTATTTATTTTTAGCAATAGTGCTTTGTTTACTTTGTTTTTAACACAACTGTGTTATCTATTTCAACATTGTAATTCCTCCCTGCCACGGTCTGATACAACAGCTGAAACTGCTCCTTTTGACAGACTTTTCCTCACCAGGAAGGAGGAAACTTCAAGGTGTGTTTTCAGAACTATGGGAAGAGGTTGATAAATTGGCTCTTATTTTGTTGCCGGACTATGGATTTCTCATCCTTGCTCCAGCTGGAGTAGCATAAAGGGGCTCTAGTAGCCCTGAATCTGGCCAGGGGACAGCCTTAAAGGAAACTTATGAGATACCCTTGCAAGTATCAAGTAGTGGGCTTATGCACGGTATGGCCACTGAATGCAGCACTGTAGAGAGACAGTCTGCAGCAGTGCTAAGACAGACCTCCATAGCGTAGACGGGCCCTTTGGCTGTACAAATTGCACTAGTGGCTATGGAACAACTCAAAATTTGGAGGGTGCAAAAGTGGTTTAGTGTCACTGTAGCCTCCCCTGCCCTGGGACTACAAATTTTGTGCTACCCCTTTAAGAGATGCAGCACAGAATTTCATCCCTAGTTTTGAAAATCTTGGCCAAGTTGTTCTGAAGTGAAGCAAAAAATGTAATAATTTCAATAAATACTTACAGTAATCTTGTTTCGCTAACTTTAATTTAGCTGAAAAAGCTGCTTCTGTCCTCCAGGAAAGCTGAAACAAAATCGTAAGTAAGTGTTTTCACACTAATGCTTAAACGGATATGCAGACTGAGATGGCATAAAAAAAAACAGATGGTTTCAGAAATACTGATGGAGTAATCTTAGCTTTGTGTTCTCCTACCTTCATAGAGGATCTTTAGTCTGAGATGGAAACATTGATGGCTGGATCCTCAGTTGGTGTTAATCAGCTGACATCAGTGACTTCGTTGGCTTCAGTAGAACTATGCTGAATCACACCGAGTGAGCATCTTGCCCTTATTTCTTAGAGAGGTTGGCTGCCCCCTTATTATATCTGTGTACAAGAAATGACATGAATATAAATTAAAAAAAATTAGATTTTTGCTGATAGATAATTGAGACAGTTAAAAAATACCATTGAATCTCAATCCAATAAAAGTAAGGAAATGCAGTTAATTCTGTCACTTCTTAACTCATGCCTAGACATCTAGATAAATTAAATTAGAACTTTAACAGTGATTTTTTTTCTCTCCTGTCAGTTTGACAAAGCTGTTTTACCTTTAGAAAAATAATAAACAAAAAATGTATGTCATATACGTATTGTAGCACTAGGCTTACAAAATACTGCTTGTTTATATAGAGAAAGCTACATCTATAAATTGATCTGCTGTTTTCCAGATATACTTGTTACTGTCTATCACTGTATCTCACTATCCCATTGTGCTCGTGTGTTTTATGAATGTGAACATCTCTTCGATGTTAAAAATCTAAAGACTGGCCTTATCTACACAAAACGTTAGGCTTATATCTTTATAAATCTCTTGTGCCACAAAGTGAAGCAATTATTTGCCCTTGCCAATAGATTATATTGGTATCAGTAATAACTATGGCTGTTAGCAAGCCTGTGAAACTGATGTAAGCTTCATTAAACAGAGCCCTGCTGATACTGGCCATTGATCCAACAGCTAACACAGGTGTACATGGCCACAATATTTCCTCCCGCTACCATTTACTTCTCCCTGGGGATAACCAATCAGAAGAAATGACCCATTTGCCTGGAGTTTTGAGAAGCAGTGTGCAGTTTGATTACAATTGTCAGCTCAGCCACTATCACTGTAAATCAAATTCCAACCTGATGAGGGCAAAAAGATCATGTAACTGGTCCATCTCTTTGTTATGTCATTCAGCTGCTACAATATTTGGTTTTTCAGTATGATACAATAAACCTCAAGATCATGTGGCAGCACGCGAATGTGGTATTTGAAAGGCATTTGTCTTTTAAAACTGGATTGTTCTACAAAAAGATTAGTTGTTTGAGCTATAACATTAATTCCCCATTGAAAGGTTAAAAAAAAAAAACCTGCAAAGATTTTTAAATATCCTTTAAGATCCTAAATATTTTATTATAAACTGTAATTTCATTTGAAAACCATTTTCTCGCCAATCACAGGCCCATATGGATAGAAACAGCAGCATTAACTTCATCTCCTTCAGGGCTCTTTGGTACCTAATGTTCCTCTCTTCATACAAACCACAGTCTTCTCTTTTTATTGTCTTCAACCCTAGATAAGTGAACCCATCTTTAGTTCCAGCACTGACAACATCTGCCTCAGAGCTGCCCCAGGAGTGCACAAAGAATAGTAATAGTCTTCTATGTTGAGGAGCATCTCAGAGTATTTCTAATGCTATCAGCTACAGTAGGGACTCGGCAGATTTTCTGCCACTACCAGTAATGTTGCTCTTTTGTATGTGTTTTTAGAGGAGGCATGATATTATTACTTAGTTATATTACAGTACCCAAAGGCCCCACTCTGAATTGAGGCCCCTTTGTGCTAGGGGCTTACAAACACACATGAAGGTAAGTTCTCTACCCAGTTGCATTCATAATTTAGTAAACAGACTTTGCCATATTGTTTTACATGTTGGACTAGGTCTTTTTGTCTCTTGATACACACAGCCATCAGTGTACATGGAACGCCCTGACAGTGACTTGCCTTCAGGAAAGCACCTTACAGGTGTAAAATCCACATTCTATGTAACCCAATTAAAGTCAGAATTTGGCCCTTCATTTTCTCCCTTTATTTTTATCTATCTTCTCGTGGCTGGCACCATAAAGACTCTGACCACAATAAGAACTAGATATTAATAACCATAAATGATTGTTGATCTAAATCCCACTGCAGTCTAAGGTTAAATACAAGAAATCGCCATACAATAGTCCTAAAATGCACTGAACTGCCTCCTTTAAACTCAGAATTGTGTAATTCAATTAGGGGTCCCATAGATTTTAAGTGATATCATTGTTATAACTTTACATAATATTTTAGATTATTATGATGTAAATTATCACGTCTTTTTATTAAACAGTTAGTGTAAAATGTCTAGGCTGTGGGACTGCAGCAAAATTAATTGCATTTTTCAGACCTCTTAGTTATTGTCTTTACATTTGCTCTTTCGGGTCTAACCAAGGTTGAAATGCAATATTTCATTCTTGACATTTAATCCATGAAAGTGTCCTTGGAGATGTATTATTCCTTTAAAATAATTTATGTGTACTTTAGAATGATTGCACCTGCAAAAGGCATATCAGGTATGTGTGTGTCATTTGAAAACACATTTAAAATAATTACTTTATAAGAAACATCATAGTAATAGTCTCTGTGGTATTGTTTTTTATTTAAAATATATATTTATAGGACATAGTTGTGTAAATAATCAGATTATGGGTGTTTATAAAGGTAATTTCTGACATGTCACTGCTCTTATCTCAGGTTATTCTGTTTCATGTATTACTTAGAGATGGCATACCCACTTTGTAAATGCAAGTACCTCTGAGCACAAGACTAGCTACCTTCTTGTATATTAAGGTGGTGGTTGTGCTACAGGATCTGCAGGCCATTGCCTTCTAGATCTGTCCACATTATGGCTTGTAACTGTGTAAGGCTAAGGCATCTGTCTTACTGCATAAGGATGTCTAATCATGAAGACACCCTCTGGAAAAGCTCCATTTGGTACAAAATTGAGCAATCCATCTGCTTAGTAGCCCATGTCACCACCAGACATGAGTCTGTTGGTCTGTTCCCTGCACTGTCTCCAGCTCAGTGTCTTTGACCTGGTGTTCTAAATCCTCCATAGACTGGTCTTAAGTATCTGTGAGACTGCCTCTTGTTCTCCAACTGTGAGCTCCCATAACAGCTGCATTCCACTGGAACAATTATGTTGTTGCCTAATAGTGAGAGGCTTCTTTGGAACTTTCACAGGAGCTGGCTCTTGACTGTGGAACTAACCTCTGCAAGAGTAAAGAATGCCCATGGAGCTCACTGCATTCAGAACTAACTGCAACAGTCACCTCTTTGACTGAGCTTTTCCTCAGTGTGTTCTTCTGCTCCCCCCCACATCCATTTACTTACATATGTAAACATTAAAATACCCTATGAAGTGATCAAACTATTTCCCCTACTGGCTGGGAAGGAAAAAAAGGGGAGATTAATATTTATATTGTGGTAGTGCTTAGAAGCCTCAGTTATAATAGTAGGAACCAAAGTTACCCGCAGTGTTGTATAGGGGAAATTATTATGTAGTGAGCCTTAACAGACGCATGTTAATTTGTCACTTGGAGTCAAGCAAGCAAGCCAGCAACACCGATCTCTACTGTCATCAGCAACCACTAAAGTGGTTTCTGTTACTTAAAAAGTCTCCCATGTCTTTTATTACGTTACAGTAGCAAGTTGACAACAACTACAACACCAGCCATAGACCAAGACTCTGTTCTGCTAGCTGCTGTACACACACATACTAAGAGAGAGCCCCTAACCCAAACTGCTCACAGGCTAAACCTACAGGACAGACAAGGATGAGGAAAAGATTTGCTTTCCCCATTTTGTAGTTGGAATACTGAGCATAGAGATAGCAGTGATGACATTGGGTGAATCTGTTGTTCGCTTCTCTGTTTAAATACTTGGGGAAGGCTGAGATACTACCGTGATGAGGCACATATAGGTGTATAGTGTTTTCACTAAGGGCTCCTGGTGTAAGAGAGTGCATAACCAAGCTGTGCCATAGTTCAGCGCTGTAATGTCATTATTTAACTGAGAAGAGATGGTGTCCTTCTGTTTTCTGAAAGCGGTCTATTCAAATACAGAGGAGACTCCATGCCTGCTAAGGGACAGCTGCAGTGCAGCTGCCATTGAGGTCAGATTCCACATGCACCATGGTGCTCCCCCTCTCAGAGACTTTATTTTTGTGCTTGAGTTGTATGCTTTCCTTCATCTAGAATAAAGCATCTGGACGGAAAAATATATTCTGCTGTTTCTATGTGGCGAAAACAAAGCACATGTCTACCATAGGTTCCAAAATGAGTTTTAAAAGGGTTCTATAGGTTACTTAGGTTTCCAACATGGTTGTTGCTACCATTGGTCAAGATGGAAAGCAGACAGGGCATTAGTTGATAGATTGGAGATTTTGTAACTACTTACAGTAACTAGCCTTGAAGGCATATATCATAGTTTCCCTTGACTGAATCCCATTTCCCCTTTGTGATGTAACTTCTGTATGACTTCTTCGGAATGTTTTCGTTTTTTCTTTGACTATGGAAGGTCTAGACAGGAGGTTCTTAAGTGTAAATCACATTAAAAGTCTTTCAAAAGTAAATGCTACAAAAGTCTCTCCTTCCCCTATCTGCCTCTCCATCCTCCCAATATCTGAAATATTTTGGAGTGAATCTTTGTCTTCTGTGGAGAGGAAATTGTTTCCCCATTCTGCCACACCCACCACCACCAAATGTAATCATTGCCCCACAGTTTCAGCCCCACCTCTGCATTAAGGACAGTGTGGAGTTTAACTGCCCTGCGGAAGATCTCAGAAGCATTCTGCTTCAGGCAGGCACACAGTTCCAAAAAGTACAGCTTCTGCCCTACCCTTGTATACAGGGTACGACATACACTATCCCCACACTTAGGGGCATGGATCCATCCCTGCCCACCTCCTTTGAAGAGGACAGTGATACTGTGGGCACCAGGACCAAGATTTTCAGAAGTGACTCCTTATTTTAGATGCCCAAGTTCAGACACCTTAAAGGGACCTGATTGTTCAGGAGTGCTGTGCGTCTGCCCTCTGAAAATCAAACTCATTTAAGGTGTCTCAATTTGAACTCCCAGAAATCACGAATCACTTTTGAAAAGCCCGGTCTAGAATCACAGTCTTTGTGCTCAATTTGAGTAGTAAAGTAGAGCGGGGACGGGGGGTTGAATCCTTCAACCCTTCTACCCCTCCCCCCCCCCACATCCTCATTGCACTGGCCATAGTCTAGCCCTAATGTGTCAAATCCCATCTCCGTTTCCCATATAGCTATTGTGAGCATGTCTGGAATTTCATAGCAGACATTCTTCTCACTCAAGACATTTGATTGTAAATACTACGAATGTACAGAAGTCCATGAAGCTAAGCACCTTCACGGCTGAATGCAGAGCCCACTTCTAGACTTCCAAACAGCAGTACAATGATGAGCAAATTTTATAAGCAGGCCTGGCAGCAAGGTTGCCTGGCACTTTCTGTTATAAGGCCCTATTTTCACTTGCTTATAATATTCTATTTTCACTTGCTTATAAATTTGCCATAATTGAACAATGTGGGCTGAAATTTTCCATTTCAAGGCTCTGCCTCGGGCTGAATTATTTTGGAAGATAGCAGCCAAAACCATTCAGATGTTTACAAAAACAAGTGTAAGGAAAATTACATTGTTTTACCCATGATTAAAAAAAATAGACTGATTACATTTTCTTTGAAAACCTCTAGAGCCCTTATACTTTAGAGTAGGGACTTGAAATTTCAGGGGTGGGGGAGATGGCCTTTGTGTCAGTGTTGTGCTTTTTTGCCATCCCCATGAAAATATGCCCAATTTTAGCCAAGTTATAAACCTTTGGGGGGAAATGGCAGTTTGCACATGCTCAGTAACAACATCTTCGATTTTAGCAGTTACATTTCCTGATGATTCCATCTGCACTTAAGTCTTCTCCAGCCTAGGGCTGAGCAGGAATTTCCCTGATATTGCAGTTCTGGGCTGCTGTGGGCCAGGCTGGATGACAGCACGAAAATTCTGTCTTTTATGTTCTCAGTGAGCCTCCTTCTGGGCTCAGGCAGCTTTGAGGAGGAAGCTACCTGATTCAAATACAGAAGAAACAAGAGTGGCACCTGTGGGGAAGGTGGCAGGAGTACATTGGGACATGGACACAGGGGAGGGACACTGGGAATAGAAGTTGGGTTGTGGGAGACTAGGACTGGTTGGGCAAGGGGACTGCAATTGGGAGGTGGGGGAGGGTGACTTGGTCTGGAAGGCAGGGGTGGAGACTGGGTGTGGGTTGGAAACTAAGACAGGAGACTGGCTGGGCAAAGAAATTGGGACAACAAGCTACGGTATATACTGAGGTTTGGTGAGGAGCCTGGAAGGGAGATTGCACCTTCAACAGATATAGTTTGGAATCACCTGTTGTGGAATGCACATGAGCAATCACTCGAAGAAGAAAAGGCAGTTGCCTTTTCCATAACTGGTGTTCTTCGAGATGTGTTGCTCATGTCCATTCCACATCCTGCCCTCCTTCTCCACTGTCGGAGTTGTCTGGCAAGAAGGAACTGAGGGTGTGGGGAGCGCGCAGCATCCCTTATACCGTGCCTTGGAGGCGCCACTCCAGGGGTCACTAGGGGCACTCCCTTACGGGTACTGCTAGGGGAAATACTTCCGGCACCGGTGCATGTGGTGAGCACGCACACCTATTGTGGAATAGACATGAGCAACATATCTCGAAGAACACCAGTTACGGAAAAGATAACTGTCTTTTACCTGTGCAACTTTTATTTGGCTCAATTTGTATGTTCATACTAGTGGGCATAGAGGGGTGTGTGTATGAGAAGGGGATAGAGAAAGAAGTAAGGTAGTACCAGATAGACCCAGAAACACTGGTGACATGACCCTGAAAAAAAAAAACTGATAGTGCTTTTGGGTATATTGTGGGCTGAAAGAGGCTTGATACTGTGAACAAAGAAACTATTTCATGTTGTTTGAGTCCTCCTGTGTTCAAGGAAACAGGATTTTGTACGTTCTTTGTAAACAAACAGGATTGCATCAAAGAAGCAACTGATTCTGTCATCAATTTCTCCTCCCGACAACCGAGCCACAGGACCCTGAGTTTTGGCTAGCCACTTGCGTCAAAAAAGGGGTAACAATATTTACTCTTCTTGTACTGTTTATATCAAAGATGAGTAAAGCAAAGCAGACGTACTGCAATCATCAATTTAAAGAGACAATTTGGCTGAATGAGAGTTGTGGATTGTATAAAAGCAAAGGATTGTATGACTATGTAATCTTTTAACCTATGCAATTCTCTTTGATATGCCACTTAAACTTAAAGAACACATGCTGATCCAAGTAGTGATTTTTTCGTGTCATTTCTTTATACTGTTGCCAAAGATAATTGCATGTTTAGGTATTCTTCAGTGACATTTTTTGTATTAAAACTTCCAGTCTCCTCTTCTGCTTCTCTTTCATCCTAAGCTCACTGACCTATAAAGGGAGGAAGTCAGAAGAACAGCTTTAAATAGATTCATGTTTGTTTTGAAATAGATATCCATCTTTCCAGGTAGCTGTTGTTGATAATGTCATGCAAGCATTAAAATGTTTGCATCTTGAATCTACCCACAGGTAGCATGCTAGGTACCTTCATAATCCATGTTCATGTACCTCTTTGGACTAACATCTTTGGACATTTTTCTGACACAAAATAAGCTGTTTGACTTTCTGCTACAACTCTTGTTTCTTTAGCTATGGTTTATAGTAAACCACATCTTTTTGATTTCTCAAACTGGATGGGCCATACGCATTGGCAGGCAGACTTACTTGATGTAATGGGACACACCAAAGTAACTGGGCATGGCGTGGCATCCTAAACCCATGTAAAGCCTCGGAAATGAGAAAATACATGAGTTACTGAAAACCTGAGCCAAAATGACTTTTCCTCAGGGCGGGCTTTTGTTCATTTAAATCCCCTCTCCATCTACAGAGTTTTTGAGTTATAAAATATATTGCTCTTTATGTATGTTAGTTATAGTGTTGTACTGTATCGTTTGACATATCATTGCTTTTGTTGTTCCTCCTCTACTCATCTTCCTTTACTGGTTCCCTTTACTACATGTAGCAACCTATTACAGGTAGTCTGTGAAGATTAAACCAGGATCTTCATCATCAAGCCTACAATTCAGCAAAGCACGTCATCTTGTGCCAGTCTTTAAGCACCTGTTTAGACCCCTGGACTTCATATAAGACTCCAAGATCCAGATGTCTCAAATTTGACCACCACAGGACTATTCGTGTGTTTAAAGTTAAGCCTATGCTTCAGTGTCTTGCTGAATTGGGGCTCAAAGCAAAATGTCTATCATTGACCTAAACGAGCTATTTGTGAATAAGGGCTGGTCTACACTACCGCAGTAAATCAATCTAACACGCGCAACTTCAGCTAAGTGAATAACGTAACTGAAGTTGACATAGTTAGAGCCACTTACCGTGGTGGCTACACTGTGCTTTGTTGATGGGAAAGTGTCTCCCATCCATTTCCCTTACGCTTCTCGGGGAGGTGGAGTATACAAATCAATGGGAGAGTGCTCTCCCATCAATTTAGCGTGTCTTCACCAGACCTGCTAAATCAACATTTACTGCACTTACCATATTATTTATTCAAACTATCTGTCCCAAGTCCCCTACCACTTTGTAATAAACCCATCACAGGATATCAGTGGGGGTAGAACATGTGAATTTGAGCACTAAAAGCACAAAGTCTTACCACTCAAGCTAAAAAATCATCCAACTTTGAATATACAGCAAGCTCCCTCCTATACATGGGCCAATCACTACAGGTAGACATCCTCACACAAAGTAGCACAGCTATGTTGGCTGGTTAGGCTCCAAAGGAGCTCTTCTCTCAGCCTCTGCTTATCGTATCAGCTGGACAGTTGAATAGTTCCTCTTCTGTGTACCTCCTAAGTCTGCAGGAGATGGCCAGAATTTAGACTTTAATAAGTTTGTGTAATACACATACACCCTCCCTCCCCTTTATATGTGTATCTGTCTTTAATAAGGCTATGATTATGTCATGGAAGTCATGGAATCTGTGACTTCCATTGACTTGCGTGACATTGGAGCTCCCAGCCAGCCCTGCCCTCGCAGCTCCCAGTCCCCAACCTGGTAGGGGAACCCTGTAGCTGCAGACCCTGCAGCTTCCCAGCCACAGCAGGCAGGCAGACCCCGCACAGCTGCGGCGGATGGGCGGCTGGCGGACCCAATGCAGCTTCCTTACCGCAGTGGACAGCAGGGACTCTCCGCAGCTGCCCAGCCGTAGCTGCAGCCATGGCCAGCGGCAGGGGGACCCTCCAGCTATCAGCTACCCGGGGCATTGCATTGGTGGGGGACCCGGGAGCCCCAGCAGCAGCGGGTGCTGAACCCACCTCATGCTTTTGTCAGGGATATTTTTAGTGAAACTCAGGAACAGGTCACAGGCTGCTGTGAATTTTTGTTTATTTCCCGTGACATATCCATGACTTTTACTAAAAATATCTCTGACAAAAACTTAGCCTAAGGCCTGGTCTACACTATTGAATTTAGGTCGAATTTAGTAGCGTTAAATTGAATTAACCCTGCACCTGTCCACACCACGAAGCCATTTACTTCGACATAAAGGGCTCTTAAAATCTATTTCTGTACTCCTCCGACAAGGGGAGTAGCACTGAAATCGACGTTGCCTGTTCAAATTAGGGTTAGTGTGGACAAAATTCGATGGTATTGGCCTCCGGGAGCTATCCCACAGTGCACCATTGTGACCGCTCTGGACAACAATCTGAACGTGGATGCACTGGCCAGGCAGACAGGAAAAGCCCCGCGAACTTTTGAATTTCATTTCCTGTTTTCCCAGCATGGAGAGCACAGGTGACCACGCAGAGCTCATCAGCACAGGTAACCATGCAGTCCGAGAATCGAAAAAGAGCACCAGCATGGACCATAAGGGAGGTACTGGATCTGATCACTATATGGGGAGAGGATTCCGTACTAGCAGAACTATGTTCCAAAAGACGAAATGCTAAAACATTTGAAAAAATCTCCAAGGGCATGATGGAGAGAGGCCACAATAGGGACTCATATCAGTGCCGCGTGAAAGTTAAGGAGCTCAGACAAGTATACCAGAAAACCAAAGAAGCAAACGGAAGGTCCGGGGCAGAGCTGTAGACATGCCGCTTCTAAGCTGAGTTGCATGCAATTCGGGGGGGGCCGCCACCACTACCCCACCCCTGACCGTGGATTCCGAGGAATCTCAGCCATGCCTGAGGAGTCTGCGGACGGGGGAGATGAGGAGGAGGAGGAGAAGGATGAGGACGAGCTTGCGGAGAGCACATAGCACTCTGTTCTCCCCAACAGCCAGGATCTTTTTCTTAGCCTGACTGAAGTACCATCCCAACCCTCCCAAGTCTGTATCCCAGACCATGAAGCCATGGAAGGGACCTCTGGTGAGTGTACCTCTGTAAATATAAAACATGGTTTAAAAGCAAGTGTGTTTTAATGATTAATTTGCCCTGAGGACTTGGGATGCATTCGCGGCCAGTGCAGCTACTGGAAAAGTCTGTTAACGTGTCTGTGGAGGAAGCGAAAATCCTCCAGGGATATCTCCATGAAGCTCTCCTGGAGGTACTCCAAAAGCCTTTGCAGAAGGTTTCTGGGCAGTGCAGTCTTATTCCGTCCTCCATGGTAGGACACTTGACCACGCCATGCTAATGGCAAGTAATCTGGTATCATTGTATAACAAAGTCTGGCAGCGAATGGTCCCGGTGTTTGCTGGCATTCAAGCAACATCCGTTCTTTATCTCACTGTGTTATCCTCAGGAGAGTGATATCGTTCATGGTAACCTGGTTGAAATACGGGAATTTAATTAAGGGGACATAGGTGGCCGTTCCTACTGGTCTGTTTGCCTGTGGCTGAAAAGAAATCCCTGCAGTTAGCCAAGTGGTGGGGGTGGGGAGGAGGCATTGGTGCTGAGTTTTTCACGTTTGGCTAGCAGGGATCTTCCCTGATACCAGCCACAAGGTGGGGGGAGGGGTAAAGCAATCATCCCAGAGAATTGGATGGGTGGTGGGGTGTTTAGTTTGGTTTCTGCTGCTGCACGTTAACAGGAAAACCACAGCACTCAACGGGCTTTGCTTGGTATGGGAAAGGAGGGCACTGCTTTTATGAAGGTTGCAGAAGCCGAAACACAATGGCTTACCATGGCTGCATGCAAGCCGAATTCTGTTGCCTGGCCCTGCGTCTGTGATCTCTAACACCAAAGCCGCAGGCACTCAATATAAGATGCAAAATGTGACCTTGTACCGAAATCGCATGTGCTATGTAATGTGAATAATGTTGTTCACCGTAAAAGAGTATATGCATTGTTCTGTAAAACATATTTTTTTAAATACTTCTCTCCCTTTTTTCCCTCCCGCAGCTGCAAATTTTTCAAGCCTTCCTCCTCCTTCCCAAAGGCTATCTCAGATAAGGCCGCGAAAAAAACGCACGCGAGACTAAATGTTCTCGGAAATCATGCAATCGACCCGCGATGAAAGAGCTCATCTGAATGAGTGGAAGGACATGGTATCAAAGTGCAGGAAAGCTGCCAGTGAGGCTGGGGTTGTTGCATGCGCCAACGGACATGCTCCAGCGTCTGGTGGAGCTTCAGGAACAGCAGCAGGATCACAGAGTGCCGCTGCAGCCCCTGTATAACTGCCCTCCCCTCTCACCATGTTCCATAGCCTCCTCACCCAGATGTGCAAGAACGTGGGGGGGAGGCTCCATGCACCCTCCCACTCCACCCCAGTGGACAGCCCAAGCAAAAGGCTGTCATTATTTTAAACTTTTGAAGTGGCCTTTTCCTTCCCTCCTATCCTCCTCCCAAACCCCACCTGGGCTACCTTGTCAGTTCTCTCCCTGTGTTTATAATTAATTAATAAAGAATACATGATTTTTAAACGATAGTGACTTTATTTCCTTTGAAAGCAAGCTGTGATCGAAGGGGGGAGGGTGGGTTGCTTACAGGCAATCAAGGGGGCGTGTCTTCATCAAGGAGAAACAAACAGAACTTTCACACTGTAGCCTGGCCAGTCATGAAACTGGTTTTCAAAACTTCTCTGATGCGCAGAGCTTCCTGGTGTGCTCTTCTAATCACCCTGGTGTCTGGCTGCACGTAATCAGCGGCCAGGTGATTTGCCTCAACCTCCCACCCCGCCATAAACGTCCCCCACTTAATCTCTCAGAGATTGTGGAGCACACAGCAAGCAGCAATAACAATGGGAATATTGGTTTAGCTGAGGTCTGAACAAGTCAGTAAAGTGCGCCAGCGACCCTTTAAACGTCCAAATGCACATTCTATCACCATTCTGCACTTGCTCAGCCTGTAGTTGAACAGCTCCTGACTACTGTCCAGGCTTCCTGTGTATGGCTTCCTGAGCCATGGCATTAAGGGGTAGGCTGGGTCCCCAAGGATAATTATAGGCATCTCAACATCCCCAACAGTTATTTTCTGGTCTGGGAAGTAAGTCCCTTGCTGCAGCTGTTTAAACAGATTAGCGTTCCTGAAGACGCGAGTGTCATGAATCCTTCCCGGCCATCCCACATTGATGTTGGTGAAACGTCCCTTGTGCTCCACCAGTGCTTGCAGCACCATTGTAAAGTACCCCTTGCGGTTTATGTACTAGCTGCCCTGGTGGTCCGGTGCCAAGATAGGGATATGGGTTCCATCTATCGCCCCACCACAGGGAATCCCATTGCAGCAAAGCCATATACTATGACTTCCACATTTCCCAGAGTCACTACCTTTGGTAGCAGCAGCTCAGCGATTGCTTTGGCTAGTTGCATCACAGAAGCCCCCACAGTAGATTTGCCTACTCCAAATTGATTACTGACTGACCAGTAGCTGCCTGGTGTTGCAAGTTTCCACAAGGCTATCGCCACTCGCTTCTCAACTGTGAGGGCTGCTCTTATCTTGGTATTCTGGCGCTTCAGGGCAGGGGAAAGCAAGTCACAATGTTCCATGAAAGTGCCCTTACACATGCGAAAGTTTCTCAGCCACTGGGAATGTCCCACACCTGCAACACTATGCGGTCCCACCAGTCTGTGCTTGTTTCCTGGGCCCAGAATCGGCGTTCCACGGCTAGAACCTGCCCCATTAACAACATAATCTCCAAAGCGCCGGGGCCTGCGGTTTGAGAGAATTGTGTGTCCATGTCCATGTCCTCATCACTCTCGTCGCCGCGCTGCCATCGACGCCTCCTCTTCGCCTGGTTTTGCAGGTTCTGGTTCAGCATAAACTGCATTATAATGCGCGAGGTGTTTACAATGTTCATGACTGCTGTCTTGAGCTGAGCGGGCTCCATGCTTGCCGTGGTATGGTGTCTGCACAGTTCACCCAGGAAAAAAGGCGCGAAACGGTTGTCTGCCGTTGCTTCCATGGAGGGAGGGGGAGGATGTACCCAGAACCACCTGCAACAATGTTTTTTGCCCCATCAGGCATTGGGATCTCAACCCAGCATTCCAATAGGTGGGGGAGACTGCGGGAACTATGGGATAGCTACCCACAGTGCAACGCTCCGGAAGTTGACACTGGCCTTGGTACATAGACGCGCACCGCCAAATTAATGTGCTTAGTGTGGCCGCATGCACTCGACTTTATACAATCTGTTGCCAAAAATCGAATTCTGTAAATCGGAGTAATCCTGTAGTGTAGACATATCCTTAGCCATTAAGCCTGCTGAAAGTTAATGCCAAAATGTACTGTTCCTTTAAAAAGTTGTTGGCAGGTAGGGCACTCCCAGCAGACTTAGTTATGCTACAATGTAAGGATTAGAAAACCCTTTGGCCCAGTAAGAAGCTGATTTTGTAGTCTCTTCGTACTGATAAAATTTCCCTCTGTCAAAAATATAATAATCTTTTACAAGTTAGCAAAAGATGAAAATGTTACTAGATGTTAAATTCAAGAAATCAGTTATTTGGCGTTTACTGCCCCCAGCCCTCAGCTCCACCACCCAAACAAAATGATTCATCTCAGTAATGAATGCTGTAGTGCTCTCAGATTCTGTGGATTTGGTAGTATGAGTCTCCCAGGATAGGACTTTGTGCATAGTTCATGCCTACCAGGGCTTAAATTCTTATAGAGTATTTCCCAGCGTCCCCCATACTCTTCCCCGCCCCCAATGTGCTATAAAAACTCCAGGGGGGTTGAAAATATTTACTAGAGCTCTGCTCCAAACAGCTCTGGCTGAATTTAAGCCCTGATGCTAACTAAACAAATGTCTGGTGGGTTCACAAAAGTCCTTCACCAAAAAAGCCTTTACATATCTGTATTTTGCTGTTAAATACATGTACAATACTCAGAAGTGAAAACTCCAATAACTGACTTTGACAATGAAATTCTGTTAAGGGCGCATGGAAAGGTTCACTGTTATCAGGCAGTCTTCCCTTGGTCAGTGCTATTACAGTTCTGTTATTTTGCTGTGACAGTTGTCAGCTATGCCATGACTCCATTATATAAAAGGTTTATGGATTTGAAGCCCATCAGTGGTCATTTCCTCCTGTGACTCTAATCAGCTCTATTGCTTTTACACATACCAAGAACTTTCAGACATTAGTAAGATTAGTAGCTCAGCAGACAAACAGAAAATGGAAGAGAAGAATAGTAGTGGTGAATACATGTATCAAGTAAGTCTGGCCCAATATTTTTACGGCCCTTTTGATTGATTGTATTGGGCAACATACATGCAACATTTTTCATCTCTATCCCAGAAGGATTGTTCCAATGGTTCACCTTAGATACTGCACAGAATATTACTTTGATACTGTAATAGCTTTAGAACGGCTCTCCTTTGATGTCAAGGGCTGTATAGAACTGTTCTTTTGATTAAGGAACACTTAAGTAGTTGAAAAACCTAACAATAGATAAAAAAGCAAAAAAATGATTGTCAATTGTGCTTTATTAAACTAGATCTGTAAGAGAGATGCTCTGTGTGCATATGTGTCTGTATCTCCTATCTGTATCTGGCTGTGTATCAGAAACGTACACAGTACATTTACCCTTGACTTCTATACTTTGTTCTTTTCTCCCCTCCATTCCAGGAGCTCCTGTATCTTTGTCTTCCATCAAGTATTTGCAAGTTGAACAATCTGGCCAGCAGTCACAATGTGCTGTAAATGATGGAGGCAACAGCCTCTCCATACTGTAGTTTGGGTCTAGGCTTTCATTCCCAACCCGATTAGGGATTTTTGATTGGATCAATTTGTTTGAAAACTGCAATTCTTGAAACAGGGCTGACAAAGATTTTTTTTTCTGAGAATTTGGATTAAAGATGTTTTACCTCCCACATAGTAAAAAAATTCCATGTAATTTGAATTTCCCTACAGTGTCTTATATTATTTAGGTCTGAATGGTCCTCAGCAGCAGGATGGAAACTGATGGGGGAGGAGGGCAAGGGGCTGGGAAGGCAAACCCCAGGAGAGAGCTGAGAAGGAAGGGATTGAAGAGGGGAACTTTCAGAAGTTTGGGTTGCTTTTAAATTTAATCTTAACCTAGAATTTCCTGGAGTTTTATGCTTGTTTTATTTATAATCAAAACATGCTTGTAGGATTTTCCCCACTTAAAATATTGATATATGATCTTAACTTTATCTTAATTTTTTTTTTGTAATGTGCCAATGTGATTTTGATGTGTAAAGTATTTTGAGCACACAGGCAACTTTGTATTCTTTGGTGTATAGCTGTGGTGTTAAAAGGTAAACTGTAGCATGGAAGGTCAGCATTGAAGTTGTATGATTTTTCTGTTCTCCGATGTGTGCATTGTTGAGCAGAAGGTGAGCTTATGAGAAAAGATCTGAGCATGATGGTGAGTGTCGTGATACTGGTGGGCTGTTGTTTGCAGATAGTATTATGTTGCCTTCGCTTATGTTTTTTCATTCTGTATAGTGTTTTGTTGTTGAGTGGAAAACACCCTAGCAACCGTATCTCTAAGTTTCTGTGTGAGTAGGGAACTGAGAATGGGGCATGGCGTCTTTCATCACTAGATCATCAACTTGAATCCATGCCTGGTTGGAGTAACTAAATGTTGTAACTAGGTCGGGTTGAAAAAGGAGGGAAAAAATTGTGGGGAATTTTTTCAGTAGTCATTTTTTTCAATATTTCCCATGGGAAAAAATTCGTTTTAATTATTGTTTTCTCCCCCTTTTCTCCCTGTACACTCCCTCCCCCCATTTTTTACTACTCAAAAAAGGGGGGAGCAGACTGGAGGAAAAAATCAGCTTTTGGTTTTCATTGACAAACCAAAACATTTCAAGTGAATTTGGTAAGAAAATGTTTATTTAATTTGAAAAGCCATTTCTCATCAACAAATGTTTGACTGAAATGTTTTGACCAACTCTATGAATGACTGCTTGGCAGATTTTGTTATGAACAAAGGTGTAACCGACAACAGTTTTGGAGTTTGTGGGGCTTATCTCTCCTCTCTCTGTTAGCATTTTCCTTCCTCTTCTCCGCACTGTGGGTCCTTGGCCTCTATTTACTTCCTGATTAGTCTTTTATCTTGCTAGGTAGGTGAGTTGCTCTTGGCTCCTTCAGTGGTTCAATCGGTCTCTGTTCTGTGGATGTTCATTCAGGTGAGCTCCCTGAAGGCTGTGGTCTCTGTGCCTGCATCACAAAGAGTGTTAGTAAAGGATTATGGTCTAGCCTACTGATGGGGCACCATAGGTCATAGTGCAGGGCAGAGAGGAACAGAGTGAGCAGTGGGAAGCGGTGCATGATTTTTCTGTGTGTAACCCTTCTGCCCATCTAAGTTGGCAGCAACAAGGGCCGGGTTCAGTATCTAGGGGTTCCGCTTCAATAACACAGTGCAAAACCGGCTCAAGCCCCCACCCAGTGACCTGGGACAATTACATACCACCCCCTGGGTGCCTCTAAGAGGCAATACTTCCCCTCTCGCAAGCACGGAGTCTGAGTGTAACAGAAAATGTTTAATAACATGAGGTAAACGACATCAGCATTAAATCGGAAAAACACCACAACTAGAGTTCATAGACCAAACCATGAGCGAAGACCCACCCCAGCAAATTGGGCCGTGTCCTCTCCCGTTGGTTCTTGAAACCAGCGACCCAAGAATCACCAAAGTCCCAAAAGTCCGACAACCCCCCAAAGTCTCTGTCCCTGATCAGTGCAGCCCCAGAGTTCAAAAGGGGGGTGTGTGTGAGCAGGGTGTTAAGGGGCACCTTACGTGATCCGAGGCCAACCGGCTGCTTCTCCGTGGGGTTCCACCCAGCCTTCACCACGAACTGCTCCACTCCACCCGCAGTCCCACTCCTGCCGTCCCACGAACTGCTCTGGCAGCTGCTCCGCTCCGCTCCCCGACCTGTGAGCCGTGCCGCTCCGCCCTGCTCCGCTCCGCTCCCCGACCTGTGAGCCGTGCCGCTCCGCCCTGCTCCGCTCCGCTCACCGACCTGTGAGCCGTGCCGCGCCGCTCCGCTCCGCTCACCAACCTGTGAGCCGCTCCGCTCCAGCCGTCCCTTGGGCCGCTCCCACAAGGCTCTGTTCTGTTAGCTGCTCCTCCAGCCGCTCCACTCACCGACCTGTGAGTCGCTCAGCGCCACTCCAACCGTCCCACAAGGCTCCACTCTGCTAGCTGCTCTGCCAGCCGCTTAGCATTATAGCTTCAGGCTCCCCCACTAGTTAACACTGCCTCAGTGATTTCAGCTCTTTTGTGATTTCAGCTCATAGTAGGGGAGCCCCTAGTGCTAGTGCACCACCGGCCCAAAGTGAATTCAGTTCAGCAGTCTGTAACTAGACTTCTAATGGAATCAAAAGTTAGCTCTGATATTCAACAGTGGAGAGAGGAGGTAGTGCAATTGGTGTTTCAACCCCTCAGAGAGGGCCCATACCATCAGGTACAAATACCTGTCCCCATCCTCTCTCAATTCACTGGGTTTTGTAACCCATGCCCCTTGACAAGCACATGCTACTTAGGTAATGGTGAATGACTCACTCAGTCCTTCTGTCATACACAGTTCCACTGGCCTTGATTCACAGAATCAGGGTAACAAAACTTTATTCTTCCTGCCCCAATAACAGAGAAACTGGGGATCCCACACCAGCCAAAGTAACCACTTTGAGTTGCTGTTGTTTCATGCCAGGCGAGTGGGTGTGCCTATGCAAACAAGATCAGCCCCTGGAGTTCTTTTCCACACTCGCCATAATTCACCACCAGATGTCAGGGTAGAGCTCATCCTGACTCTGCTTACATGTGGAAACGGACATTGCCCTGAGTCCACTCTGGTCCCCTTGACTTAAGGAGCCTGAGAAGGTAAATTTTTCAATAGAACTTTGACTGATACAATAGCTCCCTCATCAGGGAGGCGGCTGGTCTGCTGCACTACAGCAGCTTGTTCTGCAAATGAGCATAAATCAGAATGCCTAGTAGCAGCAAGAGCCAGCTCTGTGATGCCACAGGCTGATTTCTAGTTGACGTGTGCCTGTGTTATAGTAACTAAGAATACATTTGATGCTTGTTGACACCATATTTATCTGTTTTAGCAAAGAGGCCAGGACTTAGGAGGATATAAATCTCCTGTTTACCTCTCGAACTGAACCTCTAGAGCAGGATGGGGGTATATTGGTGGTGTGTGGAAAGTGTGTACTGATACTATTGGTACATCTATACTTACCCGCTGGTTCGGCGTCAAGCAATCGGCAGCAAGCTGGTTCGGCGGCAAGCAAGGGATCGATTTATCACGTCTTGTCTAGATGTGATAAATCGATTCCGGAAGTGCTCGCCGTCGACGCCGGTAATCCTGCTCCGCGAGAGGAGTAGGCGGAGTTGACAGGGGAGCCTGCCTGCCGCGTGTGGACCCGTGGTAAGTACCTTTAAGTTCGAACTAAGATACTTCAACTTCAGCTACGTTATTCACGTAGCTGAAGTTGCGTATCTTAGTTCGAACTGGGGGCTTAGTGTGGACCAGCCCTATGTCTTTTCTACAGGTTCTGGGAGTAACCAGAGGGCTTTAGTCTCTGCACTGTCAATCTGGTCCCCTGCACTGTCAATCTGGTCCACTCCACAAATACTGAAGATTACTTTCAAACCTACTCAGCTCTGACACTGAATACCATGCAGCAAGAGAGATTTACACAGGGTGAGGATCTGGCCCTGAATTTGGTAAATGAGTTATTGTAATCTCCTAACATGAAGTATATTTTGAGAGACACCTCTCTTGTCCATATATTTTTGGCGATATACTTTGCAAAGACCTGCCTTACATTATTATCCAGAAAAGAGCAAAATATAGGTCACCCAGTGAAAGGATCCTTTAATTTAAAGATGAACAAAATTGCACTGGAAAGTACATGGCATTATTTCATGGTAGCCACTTAACGAAAATGATTCTTAGTGCAGATTTCATGCTGTGAGATGTTTTATAGAGAGGAATAATACAATGCAATACAGTACCAAGAGAAATGTTGAGAAGGGGTTTCTTAGTCTATTGATAATTTTGTTTTTGAAGTATTTGTTGTTGCTTTCAGTGCTATTTAGAGTTTCTTCTGTGTCTTCAGAGGGGAACTAACTCCCTTCAGAAAGAGTAAAAAAGAAAAGGGGAAAAAATCAAAGTAAAAGAGGAAAAATTAAAAAGAAATCAGCATGTGGAAGCTTCAGACACTGTTCCTAAGCTAAATATATGTGGTATCATGAACTATGAGAATGAAGTGAAGAAAATTCAGGCTCGATGCAGTGCCTTTGAAAGACCAGCTTGTATCATGAACAATAAGCTTCTAGGCTAAGGAGAAGGGTTTTGGCACCAGTGGCATATGATTTCAAAACATGGACACCCGCTAAGAAGATGAAACAAGAATTGAAGGTTTGATATCCAAGATGAGAGAGGTGTTTGGGAGACATGAAGCCAATAGCTTGAAGACCATGAAGAAAATAAAGTAGCAACTGGCTGGCTACTTTGTAACTCTTATTTACTCCCTGGCTCAATAAACCCTGGAAGTCTTTGCTGCTCACCTTTTTTCTGACAAGGGAATATTTTCCCCATTGATGGTAATTAATGTTAAGAGCTCTTAGGTCTTGCTCTGTAGTATCCATCCATCTTGTCCTTAATTGGCCACCATAAGGCTGTCCTTCTTAGACCTGCTTAGCTGGTCTACCTTCCATCATACTAACAAAATGCATTGCTCCCTGAAGTAACTGGGATTTCACTAAATTTGCTATACTTGGTTCTTCATAGATCTCCTGCAGTTCCCTATTAGATCTTGTTTATTACTTATAATTTATGCTTACAAGAGAATAGAGACCTATGGATTGTAGAGGCTACACAGGCTGCCAACTACACCTGCCTTTGCAATACTTAACCAAGCATGCTTAGATGAAGACAAAGACAATAACTTCTTATTGGTGCCTTCATCCTTCAGAGAATGGAAACGTAATTTTTCTTTATCCATCTGTGTGGATTCAGTCAGCTGCGGATGGATGGTGTCTTAGCTGGATTTTTTATGTCTTGACTGCTGAGAAATTGAGAAGCATCATCAAAAAATGTTCACTTCTCTGGGCTAATATGTAGATATAGAATGTCACATTTTCATTTGTGGTATGTTTTTTTTTTTCTTTATGCATAAAAGCTGAATCTGAATTTCTACCATTTAAGAAACACTTGATATCTAGAAATCTAGAAGAAGGCTTATTCAGCAGGTTTTCTTCAGCTATACATTTACCCTCCACCCCTATTGCTTTGGCTAGCCTGGAGGTTTCAATCTTTCTGTTGCAGTGCATAGCAAAGTTTATCAGGAGACTGGCTGTTAAAATGTACTGTCGCACCAACATTTGTTAACACAGCATGTCAGAGATTTGTGTTTAAATGTTTTCTTTATTTTTTTTAAACTTCTGAAGTGCTTTCTTCCTACCAAAAACTCACATATTGCTAATCAGCACCCTACACTTCCAACTTGCTACAGACAAGTGAAGCAGAACTAGATCACCATCCAGAGGGATTAGAATTAATGAGGACAGAACCCTGCCAGGAACCTTGTGCTCTGGTTGGAACAAAAGCCTTCCCCTGAACGCCTGCTGAAATTAGAAAATAAAGTTGTATATTTTATGATGACTTGACTGTGCAGTCTTTTTCAGGAACAATTTGTAAATCTCTCCCCCCAGAAAAGCATAATTAGTGAATCACCCCTCTCCCTTGCCCCTCAACGTTGGCTCTGGTGTTGTATCTAACTTTATTTTCTATTTTCTCTGTGCATTCAAGGTAACTCTTTTGTTCCATTTTCAGCCCACACGCTGACACAGCTCTCTCTCTCTCTCTCTCTCCCTCTCCCTCCCCTTACATTGTTGTTTAAGCATGCTGTAAACTTATTCATTCCCTAAAGGCAAAAGCAGCTATCTGAGCAACACTTTGTCAGCATAATACATTTACAGAATGCATATTTATGAACCTTTGAGCTTTTATTGTTCCAGAGGGCAAATAAAAAACATGAAAAGTAGCAATATAGTGTTTCAAAGGTCCCTCAAGAAAAACAAAAGTAGCTGGAAATAAATTTAGAGTTAAAAAAAAAAAAGTTCTCTAGAACACAACCCCGAATTAGTACATATGAAATATTGGTGGGTTAGGACTTTTACTCTTCTACCTATCTCAGCCACCCCATGCCACATTTTAGGAAATTTAAAACTATTTAAATGGTTGTAAACTTTGAAAAAATATAATTTAAAGGGAGGATTAGATATATATGTTAACAATACAGAGACTGTTAAAATAGCATGTTGCACTGGATTATAATAAAGTGAATAAAGGTTTTAAATGGAAACAATCATCTTACTTACAAGTTGCAAGGCCAGCATTTAGCATGAAGTCTTCAGCTAAATTACCACCGTTAAAAGGCTTTGGAGAAAGTTGAAACATCCATAAAATGTCTTTCAGTTATGATTATTATTTTAATTGATTATGGGATCTCAGTTAACTTTACACTGTATGCCTTGACACCTCAAATGAATGGATCACTAATCCATTATTGCTGACAGTCTTCTTCTAATTATGGCTTCTGTAAATGTAGAACAACTACTATAATTTTACATTTAGATGGTTAAGCCAGATAATTGCGTCTGGAGTAGCAGTGTATTGCTGTGATGTCTCCTTGATATTTGTGAATTGGCCATTGAGTTATAGGTTCTGTGGTCTGTTCTGAGTGACCACAATTGCCCACTGGAGAATCTTTAATTTTCCATTTGTGCAGCAAGTATCCGCATCTGCCATGGTTTGTGCGGATATAGTTTAGAGTTGCCCATGAGCTTTTTGGGAGATGGAAGCCAGGGATCTTCTGTGTCAGGTCTTTCACGAGCATGTTTATTTGTGACTTCTTGTGAACTCAGTTCGGCTTTCCAAGTTTCATCAGGATTGAAGTTGCATTGTTGAAGGTTAATACATAGGTCCAAAATGGCTTATGTGACTTCAAGCGGTAGTGACAGACGTTGTTAAGGTCCTGGTGGATGGGAAGACATTTATTTTACATGATTCTCTGGAATTCCCCAAGGGTTGCAGCATCACAACGAATAGATGGGGGAGAAATGTGCCACAGCACTGGCAGACAAGGTGTTAGGATCGACTTGAGGGTTCCAGAGAGACACCACATTGCAGTGTTCAACTGGACATCGACAAGTCGAGTATGGCAACTTCTGGTCCATACTGGTGCACAGTACTCTGCTATGGAGTACACAAAGGCCATCACTGATGTGCGCAATGCTGATGCTCCTTAGCTGGTGCCTGCCAATTTCTGGACCAGGTTGACCCTTGTGTTCATCGTGGTAGCTACCTTCTTCAGATGGTCATGGACGGTTAGCATGCAGTTGAGCTTCACTCTGAGATATGTTGGAGTAGGGTCATGTTGCATAGTGTGGCAGCAGAAGATCACTTTCAGAGTGCACTAAGCGTTCCTGTTATCAAGATGGAATGCAGTGGCTGTTGTCAGGGCCGGCTCCAGGCATCAGGCAACCAAGCACGTGCTTGGGGCGGCCAATCTTGGGGCGGAGGGGGTCAGCGCGGCGTTTGGTGGGGTGGAGGTCCGGCGGCGCAGCGCTTGGCGGAGGGTGTTCAGCGGCGCGGCACTCTGCAGGAGGGTTTTGGCAGCGCGGCGCTCGGCGGGGGGTGTTTGGCAGTGCTCCGCATGGGGGGGGGGCTTCAGCAGTGCAGCGCTCCGCGGGGGGCGAAGGTGTTCGGCGCTCGGCGAGGGTTTCGGCGGCATGGCGCTCCACGGAGGGCGGGGGTGTTCGGCAGCTCGGTGGGGGGTATGGAGTGTTCGGCAGTGCGGTGGGGGGGCGGGAGCTGTTCGGCGGCGCAGCGCTCCGCGGGGGGTTCGGCGGCGCGGCACTCGGTGGGGGGCAAGGGGTGTTCGGCAGTGCGGCGCTCTGCGGCGCGGCACTCAGTGTGGGGGGGTGTTACGGCGGGGCGGCGCTTTTTTTTGCTGCTTGGGGCGGCAAAAAAGTTAGAGTGGGCCCTAGCTGTTGTTTTGTGAGGATTTGGCTTGAGCCTCTATTTCCAGAAATATTCCTCCATGCTGTTTTAGGTCCCTGTTCAAGGTGGAATCAATGTCACTGAAGGTGGCTGCTTGTGTTGCCAGGGCTAGATCATCCCCATATGCAAATTTGCATGACTTTGTTGGAGGCATGTTGCTCATGTAAACATTGAAATGCTTCAGCCTGAGTACTGAGCCTTGTAGAAGTCCATTGTTGAGGATCTGGGGTGAACTGACTTTGTTGCCCAAGTGGACAACGTAGCCTCCTATTGCTCAGCATCATCTATAACAGGTGTAGTGTTATGCAGCAGGGGATGATTCTTGCAAGATTCAGCATCAGGCCTTTAATCCAGACAGTATTGTAGGTTAATGACAGGTCCACAAACACTGTGCCAGTCTTAAATTTCCTCTGGATTCTGGCCTCGATGTATGTTACAAGGGCCCAAACTTGGTTGCAACAACTGTTTTTAGGCCTGAATCCCATTTGTTCTTTGGGGATCACTGACTGGATGAGAGGACTGATTCTCTGGAGAATATGTTCCAGGAATTTGTAAGTAGTGCATGGGAATGATATCATTGGTCGGCTTTCCTTGGCCTCCAGGCTTTTAGGATGTATCCAGTTTCCATGGTTTTGGTGTACAGTTTCACCACCTATTGGAGTCCCTTCAGGCCTCATTGATGAAGAAATTCCAGGGGGATACCATCTCTGCCAGCTGTCTTCCGTTTCTTTGTTGCAGCTAAACCCTCTTTCACTTCATTTATACTGATGACAGTGGGGTCTTGTGGAGGGATTGAGGTCATTTTCTGATGTAGTTGACGATGGATCTCTTGCTTGGTATTTTTGTCTAGCACTCCTTTTGCGCTCTCCACCAATTTGGAAGCTATGGAGTTGGGATGGACTTTTGAGGTCCGGTATTCCATCGGATTAGCAGCTCCGAGACACCATAGTAAGGCACTGCAACTAGAAACTGAGTCTAGAGACTCTAACAGGGCCTTCGCAACCTGTGGTCTGCCCAACTGGTTGTACTGCCGGAGCAGGGTCCTGGATCTGTTTTGTCCAGTAACGAGTGTATTTTTCCTGGAAGCCCCAGGGGATACTTTTCTTGGCAGCAGCAGCAGAAAGGAAGCTAGCAAACTGGTGATAACATTCTGAATCCCCACATAATCAGATTGTCACTTTTTTGACGGCTTTCCTATAGCAACCTGTCGGCTATGGCCAGGTTACACTGTGGGATTTGTTTTGACAGAATCACGGGGACTTTGATGGACCTGTGTTGGCAGTTGCGAAGTATTTTGCAGAATGCATGAAGCATACTCCTGCTTTGATCTTTGGAAAAAATAGTGAGGTCCTAGTATTAATTGTGTTGCCAGTGAGCAGAGTGGAAAATTGCTCGCTATTTGGGATCAAAGACCAGTTGCAGATCTTCTGCGGATATCCGGTCCGTGAGGTATTCGCCATTGGCTTTATTTACTTCATAGTCCCACATAGTGTGGTGTCTGTTAAGGTCACCAATGTATAGGGTGGGATTGATGCACTTGG
The DNA here is from genome assembly GCF_027887155.1 of Malaclemys terrapin pileata. Classification (NCBI taxonomy): domain Eukaryota; kingdom Metazoa; phylum Chordata; order Testudines; family Emydidae; genus Malaclemys; species Malaclemys terrapin. The sequence continues at coordinate 66,607,013 of NC_071512.1, forward strand.
AAGCGCTGGCTTTGGCCATTTTGAATTGGGGCGCTATACATGTTGGTAATGTGCAGCTCCCCTATCCTGATGGCAGTGGTGTAGGTGGCTTCTTTTTCAGCTGCAGAGAAAACATCAAAATCATTGATGATGTTCTTCAAGTATATGGCCAGGCCATATTTCAGCTGGCAATGGCTAGTCATAAGGTTGCAAATATGGATACGGTAGCGGCTAGCCTAATGGTCATTGGAGACGTGGGTTTCTTGGAGCATAAGGATGTCAATGTTATGCATTACAATACTGGCACTTCACCAGGGAAAGTTCCTCAATGTTAAGTTGGAGGATCCTTGTTCCAGATGTGTTACTTGTCCCTAAAGAGGGCCATTATGATGGCTTGAGTTGTTGCTCTGAAGACTGGGAGATGTTGATCGATGTTTGGTCGCCGGTTTGATGGCATTAGTTGTGATTTCTCACTTAACAGCGTGGGCTGCATCAAGCCTGCCATCTTCCTCCGGATTGCTAACAGTAAAATATAGCTAGCTACCTGGGTTTGTATGCTTAGCTGTGTTCATTAGCCCAACTATAGTTAAAAGGACATTGCTCCAATGTTGCTCAGATACACAGCCTGAAGTTCAAAAGCTAAGTATTGTTCCCCTGAATGAACTGTGAAACATATTTTGAAATGAGGGATGGCATATGACCAGCTGGAACCTTCACCCAAAGTTCTAACTGAACTGAGCCCAATGATAGAATTAACTCAGTTCTGTACGTCCTTAAGTATTGCTAGAAACAGAACCCAAAAAATACCAGGATGAGATGCTGTTTCCAGCCTAATAAAAACTTAGAAATACTAGAAATTAAGAATAGAACTTGGGGAAAAAACATTGAATAGGCTCCAGCTGGTCAAAAATAGAACCACTCCAAATTTTCAGCCTTCCCTAGAACTGGAGCCAAAATGTGCTGAAATGGCCTCTTTCCTTTAGGATCCAAGAACTCCTCATTACGCATGCTGCAGCAGAAGCTTCAAATACATTTTAAATGGGAAGCTCAGTTGGACCGAGCGCTTAAGACTCCTTTTGCCCTAAGCCAGAGACGTAGATCAGAAGAGCTCACCTCTGGAGGAAGAAGCTGCTTAGTCTCTCACTGAAAAGGAGAACTCATTGCTGGAAGAAGTAGTAAATTGCCTGTTCTCCCTTCCAGAAAGACCTGCCACCGGGTACTATAGTTGGAAGCTGGGGGAGAAGGTTCTATTGGATGTGTCACTGGGTCTATCATGGAAACCATTTTTTTTCTTTTTTTGGAAAGGGGTGGTGGGACATACAGCCAATTTCCCCCCATCATCCTCCGACATGCCCTTTCCAAAGGTCAGAGTGGTTCTGATAAATTTTGGATGAACGTCTATGTTTGAAATGCCCGGTTTGTTGTAAATTTAAACTCTGCTTGTTCTGAGGTGTTTTCCATCACAATGCGAGTTTTTTCAAAGGTGCTGATCCCATGAGAATGTCACGCCAAAAAGGTTGAGGCAGTGCACTGTGGGAGAAATTCAACACGTGCAGAGAACCTGCCCAATGCCTTTCTGCTACTTGAGCCTTCAAAACAAGACTTAAGTGGGACTTATGCCAGCACTCTGCACAAGAGTGAATTTCACCCTGTATTTGTAGCCAAATGGAACACTTTCTGGTTCATTCATTGCCACTGAAAAAGTTTTAAACCACAGTGGACATTTCTTAGCTGACACTGACAGTGTAGAAATTGTGCACTGTGACAGGGTCAGGCCAGATGGATACAGGAGAGTGATAGAAGGCGGCTATATTAACCTCAGATTAATCAGGTCCCTTTTCCCTGGGTAAGGTAACGGGCGGTTCCAGAACAATCAGGAACCAATTAAGGCAGGCAGGCTAATTAGGACACCTGGAACCAATTAAGAAGCTGCTAGAATCCATTAAGACAGGCAGGCTAATCAGGGCACCTGGTTTAAAAAGGATCTCACTGCAGTCAGTGAGGGGCGTGCGAGGAACTGGGAGCAAGAGGCGCGCAAGAAGCTGAGAGTGAGTAGGCGTACTGCTGGAGGACTGAGAAGTACAAGCATTATCAGACATCAGGAGGAAGGTCCGGTGGTGAGGGCAAAGAAGGCGTTGGGAGGAGGCCATGGGGAAGTAGCCCAGGGAGTTGTAGCTGTCATGCAGCTGTTACAGGAGACACTAAAGACAGCTGCAATCCACAGGGCCCTGGTCTGGAACCCAGAGTAGAGGGCAGGCCCGGATTCCCCCCATCCCTCCAACTCCCTATTTGATACAAGAGGATCTGGACTGTGGGTCCCACCAGAGGGGAAGGTCTCAGGCCTGTCCCCCAACCCACTAGGTGGGCCAGCAGAGACTGCAGGGGATTGTTCTCCTCCTTTTCCCCATGCTGGCCAGTGATGAGGTTAGCTAAATGAACAGCAGGTTTGTGCCACTAACAAAAGGAGCCAAACTGAGGGCTGCCGAAAACCTCTGAGGCGAGCAAATCCGCCAGAAAGCACAGAATCCACCAAGGCAGAGGAGGAACTTTGTCACAGCGCCCACAGGATGTTAACATTTTACATCATTTTCTAATGGACTGTAATATTGGTTTATATTTAACAAAGCAATGTGTACGGAATCATTGCATGGTCAAATCCTCACAGATTACAAAGCAGTGATTCAAAGTAAAGCAGAATGCAGTTCAGCTTTATTAAAACAGTATGGATGCTTTTAAACATTTTTCACTGGATTCCCACACTGTAAATGTCAAAAATTATGTTACTTTCCAGCAAGATGGATGCCTCCAGCAGGTGGATCTGAAATGTCAGATGTTAGAAAAAAAATAACCCCTTTTTTTCCCAATCCACATAAGTTTGCTCATAGTCAGCATTGCGTATTACATTGTGAGCCTTCAGCTTGCCAGTACTGGGTAGATTTCTCTTAACCTTGTGTCACTGTTTAAAGAATGATGTTTTTCAGGAATGTGTGACTTGGTCATATAAATACGCTGTAGGCAGAACCTTGGCATCCAAAGTGCCACTTTTATTCTTGTCTTTTAACAAGCTCAGAAATGACCTTGGTGCCCTAGCCAACACATTTCCTCACAATGAAGCAGGTTAACATCTAACCCTGTGCGAGAGCTATTGCCGAGTACAGTAGTTCATTTTTTAGGGAATAAAGGGCCCCGTCCTTTGAGTGCCTTCAACTCCGATTGGCTTCAAAAGGTGTTCAATGTGCTCAGCAGTTTGCAGGAATGAGCCCTTAGAATGTATGTTCTAGTGGGAACAATTATACCCTAATAAGATTAGAAGTGAGAAGTCATGGAAGCTGAGAGAAGGAGGAAGAAAAGAAGTCTAGCATGTGTGGGTTTGTATGAAGAGCTCTGTTCTAGACCTGCTCAAGTCATTTGTATAGTATGAGTTAACATGCCTTAGCTGCCATCTGTTTGACTCTTTGCAACTGGAGGCTGATATTATGCCTATAAGGCCCGTACCTATGTTGGGGCAGTGTGGTAGTGCGTTATCTCAGTGGAAGAATCTCCAGAGCTCATTGTGACTGAAATAGGTCCCAGACCTCTGTCAGGGACAGCAATGGTGGGAGCGCTACTGTTGGCCACCAGTGTTTAAAACATTGCTTTGGGTAGGCCTGCTCTGAGCAAGCCTGGATGACATAGTCTGTGATTTTCAAAGGACCCTAAAATAATTGGTTACCCAATTCCTGTTGAAATTCATACTCTCTTAGGGTCCTTTGAAAATCCCAGACATCATGCTTAAATCACCATTGGCTGCCAGGAGCCCTGTCTATTCTAGCATCCTCACCACTGTTACTTCTGATGGATCTGTATCATTGTTACAAACAGAGGGAAATCTTGGGCCGTGTCTACATGAGCAGCCTTTTTTCTCTAGAACTTCTCACCATTGCGAATACAAGTATTAACAAACAAACAAAATAGGATGCAAAATGAGAGGAACTCTCGATCAAAGGGTAGAAATGCAAGGGTATAAATATCTCAAAAAATTACAGAGGAGATCCACATTTTGCACCTTGTCCCAATTCTATTAAGGTCTATGGAAAGACTTCCAGTGATTTCAGCAGGAGTTGGATGGAGCTGATAGTGCCTCAGATTCCACAGAGTGCCACCATGGTTACAGGACTCCCGTCAACATTGCGCAAATGAAAGAAGCAGAAAACATTTGTTTATTGCTTCTGGGTACTAAAGAAATTTGAAAGAAGGAAACAACAACGTGACAAAGATGATGACAAAGAAAAGGAAAACAAATTGGAAACCAGAGCTATGCCTGTTATACAGCAAAAAGGAGATTGTATTTGCTTCCTTCACCTACAAGAAAACCTGCTCTCCACAGTTTGAGAGTAGTTACTGAGCTTGAGTGCAAGCCTTGCTGTCTTTTTGTGGTCTATTCTGGTGATTTTGACTAAACTCACCCTGGAACAAGGTTAATCTTGGTCTCTTTTGCAAGGTACATGTTTTAATATAGCCAAGTCAGTAGCTTTCAGCCTTGCATGGTCATACTATGTATGTATCCAATGGACTCTGTAATTTTGATAATCGTAGCCATCAGTAGTGTTTTTAATAATTGCATATTATGATGAGACCAGGGATCGCATGTGTTTGCTTGCTTGACGTGTTCAAAGATTTAACAGGAGTTCCTATAGTATACATGTAAAGGAAGTGCAATGCATAATATGCCCTGTGTATGCATGTGTATACACCTATTTCTTTTAAAAGCTAAAGTATCATTCTGTTCTGTATATGTTCTTATACCGCCTCATCAGTGTAGTGTCTGAGCTTCCAATCATGAATTAAGTAATGTGACTAACACCTGCTGCATGTGGCTCATTATTTCTCTCATACTACTACTCCTGAGGAGAGGATATGTGCAGTGTAGTGTTTTGTGTTTTTATGTACAAACTGCTGTATGTTTGTTAGAGAAGGCAAGGTCAAGGAATTGCACCTTGTACTTGGAGCAGAAGGAAATGAGATTTGTGATAGTCCTTAGCTCCTGTGGGAGTCAGTTACATAGATTAGTTTAGATTAGCTTCCCACAAAAGCTATGTCTCCTGTGAAGATGAACTTTATGCTAGAAAGTTCTATTGTACCTGAGGAGCGGAGTTCTCAACTGCAGTCCTCATCTCAGCGCTTTAGGTGATCTTTCAGATATTGCAGTCCTAGGCCATTGATCGCTTTGAATATAAGGACATAGCTAACGTGTTTCTAAGATGTCTATCACTATAATCTGCAGGCACAAAATAACGTATTGATTTACCAGATAAACAATATAGAGATTTATTATACTTTTCTCAAAGATTTCTAAAAAGTAAAAGCACATTAGGTCTGTTAGGTCAATAGGCACGATCTAATTTATGTAATTACCCTGCATTCATTCTCCATACTTTACTGTCATAATTATTGTTAGGTCAAAATATACCTTGCTTATATTTATTTTTATATGTATACAGTATGTACTTATGACAACCTGTTTTGCCACTTGTTTATTTACAGCCTTTCATGCAGAGATCATATATTATAAATCACAGGAACAGTGATATGCATGACAGACCCTCTACTTCAGTGCTGAATGGTCTCTCATGCATAACTTTCCTTTGATCAAACAACTTAAACCAAGCAAGGTTAGGATGGAAGAAACATGAAGAAAATTAATAACAATGAGGACAACAATATGAAATGTAGCTTATAATAAATCTGTAGATGCAACAACCTTTGCATGACATCTGTTTCCTTTTTGAACAGACAATACAGATGCAGTCACCTCTATACTGTCTCTGCTACCTGTGGGACATTTTGTTTACTGATAATCTTACCGTTTAGCTGCCAGAGGCCAACTGGGCATTCACATAGTTCTATGCAGACATAAACATTGCATGGAAATCTGAGGAGAAAGCTCTTTAGTTAAGGGTGAGTTTTGATGGCTCAAGAGGTTTAAAATCCTATATACAAAGAAATAATTCTCCTAGTGTTTGCCCTCTAGGGATATTGACAGTAGAGCACACTGGTGCAGGCAGTATGTTCAGTCCTGGTGGAACATGTGAAAGAGACCAAAGGAGGACTGAGAGATGACTGTTCTGTTAGAGGATTGTAGAGGCACGATCCCCAAGGTAATGCGGGATTGAGATTTCAGAAGAAGCCAAGTGCAGTCCTTCATATCATAAGAGATTCTGACAGGAATCTGGAAGGGTGGGTTCTAGGAGCTAGAATATAAGAAATAATGGCAAGTCAGAGTACGATACCCTACAAACCCCTTTTTATTTAGTTAGGCACCCTCATAGTAAACATATTAAATTTAAAACTAAGACCAACCAAGAATGGGGCCCCATTTTGCTAGGCACTTTACAAAAAGAGTAGTCCCTGTCCTGAAGAATTTACAATCTAAATAGACCAGACAGACATAGGGTGGGAGAAAGGAAGTATTATTAGCCCCAGTCTACTCCCTTTTCTTCTGACAAATATTTTTCTTTGCCTGACCAACCTTATTTAACTATAAAGATATTGAGACATGCTATTGCCAGGTATGATAGTGAATTATCTTTTTTTTTTTTTTTTTTTTTTTGGAGATATCCTATCTCCTAGAACTGGAAGGGACCCTGAAAGGTCATTGAGTCCAGCCCCCTGCCCTCACTAGCAGGACCAAGTACTGATTTTGCCCCAGATCCCTAAATGGCCCCCTTAAGGATTGAACTTACAACCGTGGGTTTAGCAGGCCAGTGCTCAAACCACTGAGCTATCCCTCCGCCCCTTAAAAATCTTTAAATAGCACTTGTAATGGAAGCATTTTACAATAGGATTTGTGTAATGAGAACCTAATGTGATCATTTTTGTACTACAGAATTTCATCTCCTTTCGTCACATCTTGTGAGCTGGCCCTCACTTTGAAGCAAATTCTTTAAGAAATTTCATAACGCCTTTGCAAATTTCACACACCCATGCTGTGTCAGCAGGAAAACAGACACACAGCAGATCCAGTCAGATGACAACAGGAAAGGTGTGGTGCTCAGGTGAGGAGACCCCCTGCCTAGCTCATGACTGCCCAGAAGGAACTGCATGTTCTCTCTTACAGAGCCACCAGAATGCACATGGAAGTTGCAGGGAGGTCAGAGGCTCCAGTGGGTGTGCTGTGTACAAATAAACTTTCACTACAGTTCACAAGGTGCAAATCTTTTTGCTTATAATGAAAACTCATGGCTATATGGTTGAGTGAGATGTCATAGGTGGAAGAGGGAACCAATACATAGAGCTCCACAGAGTAGTGTGGGTTTCAAAGTTTCTTTTTGAAAAACTATTGTATCCCCTACAGTTATGGAAAGTTTTACTTTTTATTATTATAACTGTACTATGTATCTTTAAATTGGGTTTTGCCTCCGTTCTCATGGGCTGACCCTAGGATCCAGCAGAATTCAGATTCCCTTTCTTCTTAGATCCATCACCTTTCTGATCTGCTTCCACTGTTTGACCCACTCCCTAGCCAAACCAAGTGTTTTGGCCTTCCACCCTGCCATGCTCCACCCAGTGGGAATGGGATGGAGTATTATGTACCCTGCAAAGGGGTGTCATGAATTACTCCCTTCCCCTTAGAGCAACTGGGGAACCCCAGGATGAACGGTTTCTGAGACACTGTTGTTCCCAGTGGTGCCAGTTGTCTGTGCATCATCCCTTACTATGGGCCATAGCAGATAATATGATCAGGCCCTACATTAGCTCTCAAGCAAGAAAGTATTATAAGGATTGTGTCAAATTAAATAAAAAGAAGAAAAGTGATTTGGAGGAAGAAGCCCGAGATAGAAGAAAGAAAGATGATATAATGTATCTGTATGCTCTTTAGTGGGGATTTAATATACAATAGGTTGCATTCAGTTCTCAGACTCCTATGGCCGCTCTTGGTTTCTATTTTAAGCATGGGAGGGATAGCTCAGCATTGGCCTGCCAAACCCAGGGTTGTGAATTCAATCCTTGAGGGAGCCATTTAGGGATCTGGGGCAAAAATTGGGGATTGGTCTTGCTTTGAGCAGGCGGTTGGACTAGATGATCTCCTGAGGTCCCTTCCAACCCTGATAGTCTATGATCCTATGGAGGGAATTCAGTCAAAAGTGGAGAGAACGCAAAGTATTTTTGTTTTGTTTCTGCATGGGGCCTAATAAATCTATTTCTATATGGAAGGTTGAAAAGGGCAGTTTATACTTGTACCAAAGATGTTGGAGAGACTAGAAAAACGGGGCCATCCTTCCAAAAACACTCTCGTAGTAATGCTAGTACCAAGATGAGTGAGAGCTTTGAGTATCTGCCAGTCATGCAACTTAGGCCCCTAAGAGGGAGAGCTGTAACCTGTACACCAGGGTTTTCTGGAAACTTTTTCTGTTACGCATCTACATTTTCTCCATATTTGGGTCAATGCTGCCCCACTTTGTTACCCCCATCCTTCTCCCTTTTTCAGCTTACACTCCACTGGGTTACATACTGAATGAGGTGCAAAAACTAAGGAAGAAAACCAGCAACCCTAACTAATCTACCTACCATGTCAACAACTGATTAGACATAGTTTTCATGATTTATATTTTGAAGCTAGTTCCCTTTCTTTTTTAAAGTGGGATTAAAAAACAAACAAGAAGCTTAACATTTACTAGCATTTTATATTTTTCACTCATTCAGCTCTTTAAAAGTGTAAAAAAAAAACCAGCTTTCAGTTGAATTAATTTGGTTTAAGGGTATAAATCCTTTAGCTGAAAGCCCTTGCATCAGTAGTTCAGTAATACCACCCAGAGGCTAAACTAAAAACACTACAGCCTTACTTAATAATTAAATGAAGACCTCATTTTAGTCACTGTGTCTAGCACTGAATCTAGTGAGCCCACCAGCTGTGTATTTGCTAACCCAAAAAGTTGCAGCTATCAGGTTGTACTGAATTTCTCCCAGTCATCCCAGTCTTATTAATGCCTCAGTGTGGCATAAAGTTTCATTCATTATTCATAATAATCCAGTCAGAGGGCACTCTGAGACCTGATAAATTCTCACCTAAATGACAACGGCTGACAGGGCCTAGGGTTTTATAGCCCTTCTCCTGCCATAGCAAGGTGCTGTGGGCAAAGGTCCAGAATGATCCTCCACTAATGACCAATGTGATATATGAGCAGCTGCTGATTTTCTGACATGAAGTCTACTCTGCTGAGTATCCAGCCCGCTAACAGTGAGCAGTGGATGAATATCTGACAGACGAAATACTTCAGGAACAGGTCACAAAAAATTCTGTCTCAGGTGAGAGCTAAAGGGTTAATCCTGTGCTGTAACACTAACACCACCAAAAAATATCCTGGAAAACAAGCAGTCAATAGAAGTCTGTAAATTCTGACTCTGCTGATGGGCAAATGAGCATGCAGCTCTCACTCTGAAAACTCTCTTCTTTTTTGGCACACAGGGCTGAATAATCATGACTTTAGGAGCCTGTACATTGCTTTATAAAAATCAATAATCATCTGCTGAAGGATATTAATTGCACTTTTTCACAAAGCAAAAAAGCTTCATAATATTTTATTGGTTTTTAATGGCTTCTTTGATACCACAGGAGGTAAGTAAAAAGCCTCCTCGCCCCCCCCCACCCCCGCCCCCGACACAGGGCTACTCTTTCAAAGAAACACATATACCTTTCTGAGTTATAACATTTCCCTCGAGTTGGCAGTTCAAATTAGAAGCAGGTGGAGTCCTTTAATTCTGCCCTTCTCTTTTCCTTTCATCAACAATGACTAATGTTCCATTTTGTTGCTCTACCTTTGCAAAGTTACACAGATAAAACTTGCATGTGTATAAATAATTATATGTACACACATGTATGTAAAATGTGTGTTTCATCTTCAGTCACATTCAGGTCCTGATTTTAGAGGTACATTGATTCATGTCAGTGGAAGCTGTGCGTGCTTAGCACTTCTGAACATCAGGACTTGAGTGCTTGTAAAACAACAGCAGATTGACAGAGCTGACATCTGAAGTTTTCTGTTAGTTTACAGAATAGGTACAGCGCATGCAGCAGCAATGCTAGATTCCCTGTGTTTCTTTTCTGCGGTGCTTCAACCCTGCCCCGCACACATGAACTCTAAGAGGGTAAGATTAGTCGATTCTCCAATGTTTGGCCTCTAGGCTGAGAGTGCCAACAATTGTGACAAGTAGGGTCAGAGGTTTGTGTGCTATGAATGCACTGAGCACTGGATTAGCTCTACTAATCTCATTTCCCACAGCCCAACAAACAGCTCTCAGATGGCAACAACGTTTGGTCACTACTCATCTGGGCTGAACTTGAAGTGATGGTGAAATGCCAGTCCTCATTTCCAGCCCATTACTTGAGCCATCCATTCTGCCTGTAATATTAATTTTAACTCTTCTTTTTTTTTCACTGTATCCACAGCAAGGCCAAATAAAGCCTGAGCCCTAAATAGTGGCTTACAGCACCAATGACCGGGCAGCTAATGGAGAAGCAAATCCAGTCTGATCCCCCCAAACTCACTCATGTAAATCAGCATTAAGTTGGAAAAAAAATATCATCACAATGGAATTAGGCCCAGTACTTTATTCCTGAATTTCAAATACATCCAGTTTATTGTTGCTGCCAGAAATGACTTGAGTCTGACTTGCCCAGTGGCTGCATGGGACAGTAGGGTGTGCTACAGATATTCTGCAAGGTACCTCTAAAATTAGCAAAAATTGAAGACATGCTAACAGAATATACTCTTCTTCCTCTTTAGCTCCCAAAAACCCCAGGCCACCAGCAATCCCTTCTTAGTAGAGTTTCTTGGCATTGTGTGGGCCAAGCCACACAAACTCAGGAGTCCGGCGGCACCTTAAAGACTAACAGATTTATTTGGGCATAAGCTTTCATGGGTAAAAAACCCCACTTCTTCAGGATATGATTCATTCACTCCAAGCATGTCAAGAGGGCAATTTGACAATCTGGTAAAATGGCCATCCAGAAGGGGCTGCCAAGAGACTTTCTGGGCTGAGAAACTATTGAAAGTCCTAGTCTTGCTTTCACCAGCTGTCCCTTGATTCATCTGTTACAACAATGGAACCCATCCATCTCTGAAAGTGTTTTCTGGAAAGACACTGTAATGGCTTAAGGCAGTGGATTGGGACAATCCCATGGAATTAAGGGAGCACCTTATTTTCTTGACCAAAGTTATATTAAGGGTATGTCTACACCGCAGCTTGGAGTGTGCTTCACATGCTAACTCTGCTTGAACTAGTGCACTAAAAATAGCAGTGTAGCCCAGGGGTGGTGCACACGGTGACTTAGGCTACCCACCAGTGCCGGGCAAGCTGCTGCCCATGCTACCCCTGGTTACACTGCTATTTTTAGCACTCTAGCTGGAACAGAGCTAGCGTCTGTCTGTCTTCTCAAGCTGGGAAGAACACTCCCAGCTGCGGTGTAGACATATTTAGGAGATCCTTGCTTGACCTTGTTCTGAGAACTAGTGCTTCTATTAATAGGTGCACTGGCTATGCACAGATAAGGTGTGCCTGAACTCTATACAAAGCAAATGTTTTCCTGACAAGTTGTGGCCTTGAAGTTTGTGAGGATTTGGGGTGAAAGTGCTCCTGGAATCTTCCATGGTTGCCATAACGACTTAAAATATAACTGCATTATTCATCTTACTATGTCCTTCTATCCTACTTCCTCGTGTGCCTTTTCCTTCTCTCTCATTCTATTCGTTCCCTTTAAAAAGCAAACACAGCTTAACATTTCTCTTGGGTCCCGCACCAGGTAGGATACTCCCTTGCTGTCTGTGGCCTGAGCGGTAAACCCGGGCAGTTTGCTAGTGCTCCTCTGCTACCTTGATCAATAACTGTGCCTCCTACCTCCTGTGCTACTTTTGCTGTTCATTCTTCTCTACTGGGTAATACATATGCTTATCTTAGAGCAGAGCCACAACAACAGAACATGTGCAGAGCCATTGGGGGAGCAGAATCAATGAGCTCTTTGCCTTAGGCTTTAGGCATAGAGGGAAATGGCAGAACACTCTAATTACTGTATGTGCAAGATACCCATACAGATTTGTTGTTTTAATGATTTTCATCACTGTGGTGGGACAGTGGGATATGTTACTAATATGTCTGGGCCTTGTGAATTTTCTCTATCTAACAATCCCACTTTCAGTGACTATGCAGCCTGGATCTCATCTATGCTAGGAGCACATCAGTCAAAAATAGGCCAGTCAGTGTCTCCTCCAAAGCTTTTGATGAACTTACTGTACCCTCCCTGTTTCTTTTAAGCTGACATGTTTTTGTTTTAAGTTCCTTCATATCTAAGTAGATAGAACTGCTGGATTTCTTTTTGTATATTTGTATTATTTGAAAGTTATTCTCACTTTCTGTAGCCTAATAATAAAAGATGGACTTTAAAATATACTTAAAATATACATGACATAGTTCTAAAAATTAGGTGTAAAATGCTGTAAAGAAGAAAATATTTAAAAAAATAAAAGCTCAAAGTCATGTTCCTAAATCCATATTTAGGCATCTTAATAATTGGCCTGATTTTCAAAGATGCTGAGCATCCAAAAATCCTCCTGACTTCAGATGGAGCTATTTGATACTCAACATTTCTGAAATTCAGGCTACTTATTTAGATGCCTAAATGTGGACTTTTTATGCTCTTATTTTTGAAAATCTTGGTGTAAATGTATTAAGCTTTCTTATTAGTATTTATTAAATATCCCTCTTTCACAGAAGGGTAAATGAACAGGTTAGGAACCTAACCAAAGAAAAAGCTTCCATGTAAAATAATCTCTCTACAGCGCAAAGTTTTCTGCCAAATACTGCAGGCACTCCCGATACCTAAGTGCAGGAACTAATAGATTGTAATGCATGTGTTCCCTAATTCCCTCCAGGATTTTATTTACCTCGAGAATCCCTTCAGGGCTTTAATGGTAAACATTTAACAAGAGGAACTCCCCTTCCCGTCTCACATATTGTTCACTGATTAATTTACTTTAATAAGGGAAACTGCATTTCCTTTCAGTTGGGGGCCTGACTCCATTACAACTAGGAATTCTACATTTCAACTGTTTGCACTCCAAGGTTTTGCAAATAGACACTTCAGTTTGTCTCTGACTAGGAGTGGAAGAAAATCAACATCTTGTTCAGTAGAAAACCCGACTCCTCCCAAAATTGAAAGGCATTTCTGTCTAAATTTCCAAGATGTGTTTTTAATAATCTATGGATAACATTTGTACTTCTGGTCAAATTTAGGGCTATCACATAACAATTCAGTCAGTTAATTCTGTTTCCTAATTTAGCCATTGAATGTAGCTAGTATCTTTCTAATATGCCAGTCTTCAAGCTTATTCTAGGCATAGTGGCTAGGAGTTGGGTGCCCCAATCCCATAGAGATTCCATGGTACTTTGGTGCCATTCTCTCTTAGGCCTCTTTGGAAGGCTCAGTATGCATGTTTTTCACCATCTCTAGGAAGCCAATGCAAAATTTCTTCCCTTTATCCAGTGATTAAATTAGATTGAAAGAGGAGGGGGGAACACACCTTCCATGGGAGAACAATTGCAAAGAGCTGTTGGCAAATAGTTGTCTCAGTCCCAGCTCAGCCATATGATCATATGAGGGGTTCAGAAGTATTTCCTCTTAAGGATGAGAGTGACCTTATGGAATTACCGTCCAATACACCTGGGCAGATTTGGCAATTACAACTGGGCAAATAACTGATTTTTTTTGGTTCAGTGGCAGTTAAAAAAAAAAAAATTAGTTTGGCTTGAACCGAATCTGAAATTTCTGAATTTTTGGTTAATCAAAAATGTTGTGTCTGTTCCGGAGTAGGGATTCAAACTTGGGTTTCCCACATCCCAGGTGAATGTACTACTGCACCGCCCCTGGCCTTGTGTAGTAATTTTGTGAATGACAAAATTATTTTTGTCAAATTCATTATTAGTTTTGAGTCAACCAGAACTGCATTTTCAGCGAGTAAATTATGTATCAAAAAATTCTATCCAGTTCTAATGGCAATCAGAGAGCCAGATCCTCAGCTGCTGTGACTCCATTGGAGCCCAGTGCATTGAAAACAATGGATATCCATCAGTTCACAGCAGCTGAGCATCTAGCTTCATAATACCTGAACAAATTGGCTGATCCCATAATCCCTCAAAGGTAGGCCACACTTTGTACACCACTGTATACTAAAGGCCGAATTCTGTTCTGTTGCACTGGTTAAGTCTGGAGTAACTTGATTTCAGTGGTGTTACTCTCCAAAATTTACACCAGTGATTAGGTGGTGCTGGAGGGATTCCTAGACATTGCCATAAATGTAGTTACTGCTTGAAGGCAGGCCCGCTGAGAGCAATTCCGGTCACCAGGGCCATCTCTGGGGGGTGCAGGGCCTGGGGCGGAAATGATGATTCATCACTTCCAGGAAGCCATTACTTCCAGGACCAGCCGTGCCGGCCTGTGGGGCGCGGAGTGGTCATGTGCGCCCTTAGGAACCCTGTGACCCTCCCGGGCGATTTAAAAGGGCTCAGGGCTCCCGGTTGCCACCACCACTACCATAGTAGTAGTGGCGGTCAGGGGTCCCTGGGCCGTTTTAAATCTCCCGGACCCATGGGCAATTGCTCCCTTTGCCTCCCTGCCCCCCCCCCTTTCCGGGGAGCCTGCTTGAAGGCATGTTTTCTAATATAGTGAGGTGCATGATGTCTGCCAGACCACATTCAGGCAGACATCTCTAGTTTTGGTGGGCTTTTCTGGCAGTGCCTTGTCTTGTGAGGAAAAATACCAATGCACAGTACAGCACTTATTGAAAAGGTCTTTTGTGTGTGTGTACATGTGCATGTGGGTGTGTAGTGGGTGGATGGGGACTTTTCATTTCAAATACAAGTTTCTGGAAGATAAAAAGAATTTTTTTTTGACAGTTCTATGGTTTGTCTCTAGGCATATTGGGTGCTGATTTTCATTTTACTACATCAAGACAACTGTCTGAACTGCAATCCAAACTGAAATTCCTTCAACAACAAACCACTAATATCACTTGTAGTTCCAATTGCTCACACTTCTTTTGTGTTCATTCTCTCCGTGAAGTCTCATTTCCCCAGCCCACTGCCTTGGGCTAATAGTTTGTAACAAAGCTCAGTCTCTAAAATATCATCTATAAATGGAGAAAGGAAAATCATAAAAAAGAAAAATGAAAACATTTACCAGTCTGGTTCCCACACACTCAGTTCCTCTTGGGTCTCTTGATTCATCAGCCGGTTAGCAGGCCATGCAGCCACCTATGCTGCTCCAGTTTCCATTGATCTCGCCAGTATTGGTGGGGTACCATTCATCAAAGGAGGCTCATTGAAGAATGATGTAGTGTCAATGCTGGCAGTTGATTCAGGAAAACAATTCACATTATTGAATGCCACTAAGGGCCCACTCCCCTTTTCCTCAATAACTTAAAAAAGTTAACAGGCCAGTGGTTTTTGTTTTTTTGTTTTTTTGATAGAAAGAGCTAAAATAATCTGCCAGGTTACAAGGTAAAGTTCTATACCCAGGCCCATCTTCATTGAGGGGATGAGAATTAGCAGTAAAGTAAATTCTCTGCCAGCATTTCCAGTTAGAAAGAAGTAATTCTTTCTGGGACATCAGATTGTAATAATAAGTATCCATGTGGTGGAGTTCTGTAGGCCAAGAGACACAGAGACCACATATTTGAACGTGGCATTTATATTTTGCACTTGCACTTGTACAGTCATGAGGTACACGTGCCAATCCCACACACGTGCTATTTTATGTGTGGTTATTCTGCTATTTCTATGCACAAAAAATATGGAGCCAGATTGTGAGTTCCTTGTTCACAATGAATATCTTACTCTATAAGTAAACCCATTGATGTCTATTCGTGAAGAAAGGTATTACCAAATGAGAGAAAGGGGTTCACAATCTGGCCCACTGTGAGTGAAGTTGCAATGCAAGTGATTGAGTCCCTGGCCATCTTGGCTAATAGCCTTTGATGGACCTATCCTCCAGGAACTTATCTAATTCTTTTTTGAAACCAGTTATACTTTTAGCCTTTGCAATCTCCCCTGGCAATGAGTTCCACAGGTTGACTGTGTGTTGTGTAAGACGTACTTCCTTATGTTTGTTTTTAAACCTGCTGCCTCGTAATTTCATTTGGTGACCCCTGGTTCTTGTGTAACGTGAAGGAGTAACGAATACTTCGCTATTCACTTTTCCACACCATTCATGATTTTATAGACCTGTGTCATAACTCCCCTTAGTCATCCCTTTTCCAGGCTGAACAGTCCCAGTCTTTTTAATCACTCCTCATCTGGAAGCTGTTCCAAACCCCTAATTAATTTTTGTTGCCCTTCTCCATACTTTTTCCAGTTAATTCATATTTAGTGACTACATACTGTATTCAAGGTGTGGGAGTACCAGGGATTTATATAGTGGCATCATGATATTTTCTGTCTTATCTGTTCCTTTCCTAATGGTTCTTAAGATTATTAGCTTTTTTGACTGCTGCTGCACACTGAGCAGATGTTTTCAGAGAACTATCCACAATGATGTTCTTGAGTGGTAAAAGCTAATATAAACCTAATAATTTTGTATGTATAGTTGGTATCATGTTTTCCAAAGTGCATTACTTTGCATTTATTAACATTGAAATTCATCTGCCATTGTGTTGCCCAGTCACCCAGTTTTGTGAGATCCCTTTGTAACTCTTCACGGTCAACTTCAGACTTACCTATCTTGAGTAATTTTGTATCACCTACTAACTTTGCCACCTCTCTGTTTAACCCTTTTCCAGGTCATTTATGAATATGTTGAACAGCACAGATCCCAGTACAGCTCCTTGGGGGTCCTCCACTGTGAAAACTGACCCTTTATTCCTACCCTTTGTTTCCTATCTTTTAATTAGTTATTGATCCATGAGAGGACCTTCCCTCTTATCCCGTGACTGTTTACTTTACTTAAGAGCCTTTGGTGTGGGACCTTGTCAAAGGCTCTCTGAAAGTCCAAGTACAATATATTCACTGGATCACTCTTGTTGACCCCCTCAAATAATTCTAATAGATTGGTGAGGCATGAATCTCTTTTACAAAAGCCGTGTTGACTCTTCCCCAATGTATTGTGTACATCTATGTGTTTGATGAGTCTGTTCTTTCATAAATTTTCAAGCAGTTTGCCTGGTACTGAAGTTGGGCCTACCGGCCTGTAATTGTCAGGATCACCTCTGGAGCCTTTTATAAAAATCAGTGTCACATTAGCTATCTGCCAGTCATCTGATACAAAGGCTGATTTCAGTGGTGGGTTATATACCATATTTGAATTCCCTCAGAACGCTTGGGTGAATAGCATCTGGTTCTGGTGACTTATTACAGTTTTATTGATAGTTTTTTTTCCAAAAACACCTCTATTGACACCTCAGTTGGGACAGTTTATCAGATTTGTCACCTAAAAGGTATGGCTCAAGTGGGGAATCTCCCTCACATCCTCTGCAGTGAAAATGGATGCAAGGAATTCATTTAGGCTCGCCACAATGGCCTTGTCTTCCTTGAGTGCTCCTTTAGCACCTTGATCGTCTAGTGGCCCCACTAATTGGCAGGCTTCCTACTTCAGATGTACTTAAAAAAATTTGGTGTTAGTTTTTGTGTTTGCTGTGTCTCTTCAAATTCTTTTTGTGTGTGTCTACACTGCAAAAAAGTGTGTTCTTAACTCAGGTTAGCTAGCCTGCATTCGCTAACTTGGATTAAAATAGCAGTGGAGACACAGAAACTGGCTTTTAACTGGGGTAGCAGCTCAAGTTCCATCACTGGCTGCCCTGTGAGTTTGAACTTGAGCTGCAAACCTGAGTTAATAGCTGAGTAACCATGTACTCTGTGCTAATTTAACCTGAGTTAGCTAACCTGGGTTGATTTGGGACCCACCTTTTTTGCAGGGTAGACATACCCAATGCGTAACTAGGAGAGGCTGAGAATGGAAGGACAACAAGGTTCTGCTCCAACCTTTACCAACATAGGGTGACCAGATGTCCCAATTTTATAGGGACAGTCCTGATTTTGGGGGCTTTTTCTTATATAGGTACCTATTGCCCCCACACCCCTGTCCTGATTTTTCACACTTGCTATCTGGTCACCCTATACCAACATTTCATTTGATCAGTTGTAGGATTTTTTCCTGTTGAGTCTGGCCCAGCAGTGAGCAGACACCTGAGCATATGTAATACTAATCAATTAACAGAGCTGCCTACTCCCCTCCCCACCCCCCAGTGACTGAACTGGACTTTGTGTGTGTGTGTGTGTGCGCAGCAAATTACTCAAGCCAATACTATAACTGGGATCCTTATGTTCCACAGACAGCAGCTTTCCTGTGTCGGCCAAAAGGGAACCTATCCCTGGGTAAGCTAGTAGAAGCGGCGTTAAGCCTGTCTCAGATGAAATTTGCTTTTAGCATAATTTTCATTTTGCTCATCTAACTAGCCCACCTGTCATCATTGGTATGGTTCCAGTGAAACACTCTGCCTGTCCATCACTAAGCTAAATTGGCATCTCCAGAAACACCACTTACTTCCAGGAGTGCCAGCTGAGTGCCAACATTTTTGATTCACTTTGGCTTTGAAGTGCTTCCAGAAAGGCTTATCTACCACGTCAGAGGGATGTAATGGATGTAAAAGGCTTTCCAAGAGGAAAGAGGTAGTAAGGTTCTTACAATTACCCAAACTGTAGCTTTATGTCACAGTTTGGGAAGTTGCTTTTGCTCCAGTTTTAGCATTATCGTTGCTATTAATTTTGGCATTGTGAAATTATGCAGTATGTTGTATTGGTTCAAATAAGTGTGTTAGAAATGAAGCTATCTTTTAGCCTGTGGCAGAGTGTGGGTGAAGAGACTGATTGCAGGCTCCTGTGCATTAGTGATGTTTCCAAGTGGCTAAAAGATACTAGTACAAGTTAGAGAGTCCTGAGTGACAAAGATCTGAACTGGATCCAGATCCTAACTTCTGTAATGTTCAGGGGTGTTTAGATGCAGGGTTTTGATTTGCTCTCATCTATAGAGCAAATGCAATGGGAATGAAAGAGAGTGAACTATGTGTATGTGTGTTGAAAGGAATGAAATAATAATAGCATATATTTATATAATGCCTTGCATTCTGAAGGTTCCCAAAGCACTTTTCAACCAAATACATCAGCAACAAACAATGGGCTGTTGTCACCAGCAAAACAAAACAAACAAACAAACAAAAAAACATCTCCACAATTGGCCACCAGCAGGTGGAAGTAGAGCTTTTGTCTATGTTTTTGGTCAAGGAAACCAGGGCAAACACTGACTCTTATGAAAAGTGCCAGGGGCTATTCACTGTTCATGCAGTGCCATCAAGTCCTCTGATTTGAAGGTCTCTTTTGAAAAATCCACATGCCGGTAAAGTCATGGAACTCCACATGGTCACAATTAAAAGAATATTAAAAAAGTAAAAGAAAAAGCAAGCAAGTGAAAAATGCAAACATCACATGAAGATAAATGTGGTATCTTGACTTCCTGCATAATGAATGGGTGTTTCAGTAGGAGGTGCTCTTTCTTCTGACTCAGTATTGAACCAGTGCTCCAGTACTGTGGTAGAGGGTACATGTTTTGTTTTTGTTTTTTAGATAAGCTTATGTTGTGACAGTATAAGAGATCTTATTCCGCTCTTAAGTGTAAAGGGTATAATCACCCTTAATGTTCTAGCCAGATTTGAATTTGGAAATTATAGTTTGCCTCACTAAAATTCCCCTTGTAATTTAATTGGGTAGGCTGTTGTTGACTTGCTGCCTTACTGTGGTGTAAGATACTGAGTTGTTAAAAAACTGCTGTGTTCCTCTCCAGAGCTAGCTGCAGTTTAGTGGTCGGTGAAGCGATCCTCCTTCACCTACATTACAGGAATTCTGTGAGGCTTGATTAGCTAATATTGGTCAAGCACAATGACATCCTCATTAAAAGCTGCTATTGAAGTTAAAGATGGTTCACGTGGTGGTAGTATTTATCTGCTCCTAGATGTATACCTTTAGTTAGTGTTGTGTGGACAAGGCAGAGCCTAGGACTGAATGACCCTACCTGCTGCTGAAATTATGCCGTAAATGTTTTCTCTTTCTTGCATCTTCATGAGATAAGGTGGGTGAGGTAATATCTGTTGTTGCACCAACTTCTGTTGGTAAAATAGAGACAAGCTTTCGAGCCATAGAGAGCTGTTCTTCATGTCTGGGAAAGATATTCCGAGTGTCAGAGCAAAATGCAAGGTGGAATAGATTGTTTAGCTTGTCTCTTTCTCACCGACAGATGTTGGTCCAGTGAAAGATATTAGGTCACTCACCTTATCTCTCTAATATCCTGGGACCAACATGGCTACAGCTACATTGGCTCTTCTTCATGGACAGCATAGGGGTTCAAGTTACCATTAAAACCATGACCTTTTAAGGAATTGGACCTGCAGGTAGGGAGAAAAATATTTCATTGCTAACACAACTCTTTTAAGTTCACTAATGTGGCAGTTAAACATGTCTCTTAAGCATAAGAAAGGGATGTTTTCAGGACTGAAACTCTCAGCCTTGAGATGCCTCCAAAGCCACCTAAGGCATTTGGACATTTAGCCAGAATTGGCTGTCCAAGTTCCCTCAGTGGCTTTGGAAATATCAGTCTAAAATTTCTTCCCTGGAGTGAGGCTCTGGCTGTATATTCCACACAGATTATCAAGCAGTATTAGAGGGTCTAAAAGGAGCGGGATGGAGTTTACATAGGGTGACAAGTGACATGGAAAATGATAGTTGGCAAATTCTAAGAAAGCAAAGTCAGAGAGACAGTCTAATTACCAGGGCATAATAACCAATGCATAGACAGTAAGTACCGTGGTTCTGAAGTCCCTGGCATGACTCCTTGGTTACATCAACACTCACTGCTACTGGGATACTTTTGTATTTAGAGTTTATTTTCCATTATTGCTAGAGGCCTTCAAGTCCCAGATAGTCAAAATATCTTTTCAGTGCTGCCTGCTGGGCATTTAACAAGGGCTCTTGTAATAGGAACCAGTACAAGTACTAACATGAATGAAAAATGCAGGGGCCAACGTAGCACCACAGGCTGCAAGGTAGCCAAGTGGAGGCAGCTGGAGAAAAACAGAAAAAAGTAGACAATGACCCTCAGCGCCTCAAGGCATTGCTTCAAAAGGTGTCAACACCAATTAAATTGTAAAGGCTCTGTCAGCTTCTGAAAAGTTATCCAGACAGGGAGAGACAGAACATAATCAAAGGGTCTGAAATGTGGTTTTGTATATTTCACAGTAGACCTGGTGTACACACATGCCTGACAACTTGTGATCCATACGAGATCCTTCAAAAGAAATGTGGTCATGCTTGGAGAGTGGGAAAGAACCTAATCTAGAGGGCATATCCCTATTCTAGGATTTCCCAAGTGTTCATCTTTTAACTATCGTTGGTGGACGTGGTTTCCAAATTAAAAATGGAAAATACCAGGCTGATCAAAAAATGGTAGCAATGTTTTTGTGTGGGGAGGCGGGGAAGGGGAAATCATCTAAAGGTTTAAAAAAATCAAATTTTACTCATGTAAAATAGTTGTCTGAATTATTTATGCATTTGCCTCATGTTGGATTTCCTTGAAGTAAATAACAGACCAGTCTCCCAGCATGTTTGTCACTATGTAAAGTACCTGTTGTTGGCAGAAAAGCACAGTTGCACTGGCTTCTTTCTTCCTTTTGATGGTAAATGCACACAAATATAAAATTGTTAAATCTCCCATCCCCTATCCATTACTAGGGTTGTGACAGGATCGTAATATTTTGCGTTCCCTGTTTACTGCCTTGGAGGAGATTAAAAATAGCTAGTGGTTCTGGGCTAAGATATCCTATTCATGATCCATTAGACGATGTTTAATACTTTAGCCAAAGGATCATTGTGATATATATGAACATGGTTTTCAAAGTGACAGCAGAATGGTGGATTCTCATACTGAATAAAACCGGGAGGAACTGTCAGTAGGGTGCTGACATTATAGTCTGTGGTACATAGATGGTCACAGGAGAAACTAAAGTGCCTCGGGTTGCAAGTAGATTAAATGATTCATGCTAAAAAAGACTAATTATGATAGTTAGTCTCCTCTATGCTGCTCATTAAAAATAAGGAGAAAAGACTTTGCTGATTTTTTTTTTTCTTTCCCCACTAGTTAAAACAAGGAGTTCAAAATGTGCTTGGTGTTTTTGGAACTTGCTCGCAGAGCATCCTTGTGGCAATTCAAGTGACTGCATCATGTTAAGTCACCTTTGTAGGTATGCACAGCAGGTAACAGGGATAGCACATGCTTTGTGTCTAAGTAGTACTAAATAATGCATCATGTCGAGCCCGAGCTGGTGTAGTAACAAATTATATAATGATTTCAATGTTTAGACACTAAATGACTTTGTTCCTTCCAATCTGAGTCAAGCGGTGATAAAACTATGAACTGGCAATCAGCACAATTGAAAACAGTAGTGAATTTTCTTTGAGTTTTTTGCATTTTCATGTCTGACAAGTAGGGCTTTCTGGGGCAACCATGCAACTCCTTCAGTTTCACTAGGCATGCACAACTGTGAGGGCAGAATTTGGCCAACAAACTCTAGTTGAAGGCTTATGGAGGATGGTTAAAAGAATAAATAGAAAGGCAGTATTATCTATTACTCTTCTGGAAAAGTTTCAGAGTAGCAGCCGTGTTAGTCTGTATCCGCAAAAAGAACAGGAGTACTTGTGGCACCTTAAAGACTAACAAATTTATTAGAGCATAAGCTTTCATGGGCTACAGCCCACTTCTTTGGATACATATAGAGTGGAACATATATTGAGGAGATATATATACACACACATACAGAGAGCATGAACAGGTGGGAGTTGTCTTACCAACTCTGAGAGGCCAGTTAAGTAAGAGAAAAAAACTTTTGAAGTGATAATCAAGATAGCCCAGTACAGACAGTTTGATAAGAAGTGTGAGAATACTTACAAGGGGAGATAGATTCAATGTTTAATGATTCAAAAACAGACTCCAACGAGAGACTGCTGAGCTGGAATTGATATGCAAACTAGATACAATCAACTCAGGATTGAATAAGCACTGGGAATGGCTGAGCCATTACAAACATTGAATCTCTATATGCATCCGAAGAAGTGGGCTGTAGCCCACGAAAGCTTATGCTCTAATAAATTTGTTAGTCTCTAAGGTGCCACAAGTACTCCTGTTCTTCTTCTGGAAAAGTCTTTAGGAATGTAGGTGTTTTAGTTCATGTAATACAAGAATCATCTTGAAAATTCTCAGAATGCTCTCATCTAACTAGAGCTGAACTCTTTTCTAGACTCCAATAAGTTGGGACATTACAACTGTAGTTTCCCATTACCACTTTGTCATCATGCATCTTTGAACTTCTTGATTCTGCACATCTACCAATGTGATATATGCCATCATGTGCCAGCAATGCCCCTCTGCCATGTACATTGGCCAAACCGGACAGTCTCTACGCAAAAGAATTAATGGACACAAATCTGACATCAGGAATCAAAATACTCAAAAACCAGTGGGAGAACACTTTAATCTGTCTGGTAATTCAGTGACAGACCTGCGGGTGGCTATATTACAACAGAAAAACTTCAAAAACAGACTCCAACGAGAGACTGCTGAGCTGGAATTGATATGCAAACTAGACACAATCAACTCCGGATAGAATAAGGACTGGGAATGGCTGAGCCATTACAAACATTGAATCTATCTCTCCTTGTAAGTAGTCTCACACTTCTTATCAAACTGTCTGTACTGGGCTAGCTTGATTATCACTTCAAAAGTTTTTTTTCTCTTAATTAATTGGCCTCTCAGAGTTGGTAAGACAACTCCCACCTGTTTATGCTCTCTGTATGTGTGTATATATATCTCCTCAATATATGTTCCATTCTATATGCATCCGAAGAAGTGGGCTGTAGTCCACGAAAGCTTATGCTCTAATAAATTTGTTAGTCTCTAAGGTGCCACAAGTACTCCTGTTCTTTTTGATTCTGATTGGGACTGGAAACAGAAATGCCATGGTACCATAAGAAACTATAAGAACAGTTTCTGGCTGAATAAAAGGAAATGCCAGAAATCTTATCACTCTGTTTCTGCTGGAGCTTCAGCTCAGTTTTGTAGACTCAAGATGTTCTCATAAGCTTCCAGAATGCCTGGAATACTTAACTGAAGAAAACCATCAGACTTTATAGGGATCACTACTTGATATGGAGAGAGAGAGCCAATGTCTGTTCCTGTTTCTGTAAGGAACGTGGCAATGTCTTTACAAGATGCTTTCAAGGCAGCCATGAGAAGTCTAGGCAAGCTTTCAGAATTCACATCAAAGTGTAACTGAGATGATGACTGTCCTAGGAACAAGTGAAACTGCGATCCAACCCATGATTTATTTTTGTGCATGCGTGCTTGCCCTGGATTTTGTATGTGTTTATATAGATACTACACAGAGGAGAAAGTTTGCTGCACCCTTAAAACAGCTACTGCAGATTGGCCTGTGGTAAGGGGCACATGGGAGGCAAAGGACTGCATGAACCATGAGTAGCCCTGCTTCAAGTTGGAAGTAATTGTATTCCAGTCAGTTATTTGTTTGGGAAACCTTCTAGACACTAGAACTGATAACTTAGAATGGCCATAAGCAGCTCACAGCAGACATCACCAGTTTCAAGTAAGGAGAGATTTTGTGTCTAAGGCCTGTATAAGGCAAATGAGAAGAACATGGGCAAGTGTTTTGTTGTGTCTGCGGGATACTGGTTCCTTAATGTTATGCCTGCCTGCTTATTAGTAGTTTGCTGTTCATATGCAGAGAAGAGTATTCTAAACTAATTCCAATTCTTGGCTGGAATTAGAATAAAGTAAGGACTCTCATATTTTTTAAATACACTAGAGAAAGAGAAAAGATGATTTGCTGTTGGCTTTCTCCAGCTCAGGACAAAGCTCTCTTCTTCAGTCCACTGTGTGGATCTCCATTGTAGTTCTTGCACTTGCACTGTGAATTAACTGCATTCACATCCATGGGAGTTGCATATGTACAGGGAGAGAGGAGTTTCTCTGTTTCTGTAGCAGAGGAACAGAATTCTGATTCTCTGAAGAACCAGCAAGACATGGACATTCCCCCAAATCTAGCCTCAATTCTTTCATCCATGTTATAGAGAGCAGAAACCTTGGTTTGCTTAATTCTACTGATTATAAATGGGTATACACTAATGCATTTCCAAGGCTCTGTTGGTGTACAATGCAATGTGATTTTGACATGGCTGAATGGATTGTAAACTTTGTCAGATTAGGGTACCATCCACTTAAACAACATCCTCATCGTTTTCTTAGGAAACGATCTGAGACAAAATATTGAATTATTTAGAGTACCTGTGGCAAACTGCTAAATGGAGGCATTCTTGAAGAAAGATGTTGAATGATCTTCACATCGGAGACTGAAAGCTCAAGGACTGAATTCTGCTAGAAGACAGGGGGATTACTTATGTGAGAAAAGCAAGCAGGATTTGGCCCCCACTGTGATATAATTGTAAACAGCATGGCAAAGCTGTAGATGTCTCTGCATTTAATTTCATTAATTAAAAACAATCCATTATTAAGCTGTTTAATTTTTTGGAAGAATTATCTGACTGTTGTCTTTACAAGAAGATGCTAATTGCATTATTCAGGCATTCTGTTTCTGATTGTCCTTTGTATGAACTTGATTTGATTCAGGTAAGGACAGGAGTATTTGGGGTTCTGTATTCTCTTAGGTCCAAAGCCATTTTCTATCTGAATGGGTGCTGGGGGGATCCGCAGGCAAGGGAATTTCTTTCCCAGAGGAGATGGAGTGGGAGTGGAGCTGCTCCATAGAAGTTACTCCAGCCTAATGGCGAGTGTTACCTTTAACAACCCTAATACTTCCTCCATAGTGGGGAGGGAAAGACTTGAGGATCTGCACAGTCTAGATCCTCTGGCCCCATCTCTTCCTAAGCCATTTCTTGCCTCTAAAACAATTCTGTATATTGCTGTTCAGGGAGCCCTCAGGGCACTGGGCTTCCCACACTTTAGAGGGTGGCCAAAACCAATTGTGCTCCCTCTGTACAGCTGCACCAGTTTCATTGCCCAGAAGATCTTCCTCTGGGGGTGCACTTAGGATTTGTGGCATACTGTGTGGCTTGTTTCACTGGTATAGACCAAGCCACAGCTAGTGGCGATTTTGTCTTAGTAGTAAAAGCAGGGATTTTTAAAGAAACGTTAGATATTACCAATAGTCTGTTTTAAAACTGGTACACTGTGTCCTGTGGTCTCAAAACCTGTTTGTTCTGTGTCATTCTACATGGAGTTTAATTCCAGCCAGCCATTGTTTTAGCATTTGCTTTCCAGTTTGAGTAAAATTCACAGCATTTGCAGTACATGAGTGAATACTCATTTAGGTTATATTTGTTTCCAGAGTCATGGATTCTGGGGGGGGAAGCCAAGACATTTGACATTTGAGCCATTTGTGTGTGGGAGAGCGGCAAAGAATCAAACCTGTTTTTTCAAGAACCTTGAATGTAGTCAAATTAGAACTTGATCCAGCAATCCCTCACTAAAGGATGGGGGTCATTAACTTCACTGGGACTTTTAAACACCTCACGCGGATAAAGAGTTGCAGGATTGGACGTTCCTTAAATCCTGAGCTGAATAGAGGTTAATGGAAAGCAGGAGCTCAGCAACAACATTGTAGTGATACAAGACCTGTTCTTGATTCTTGTGAAGTTATGAATTTTCTCACTCTTGGAAAGTAAGATAGCTGGGGCATTAAGTTGAATTTAAAATGTCTGCCCATAGTGTGGGAACTGCTGTGTTTGGATCTGGTCAATGTAACCATAGCACAAACTCAGATCTAGTCCTTTAAACTAACATGGAAAAAACAAAAGTAACTTGGGATACCAGCCAATGTCACTTCATGTCTTAAAACTATTCTGTCATCAATTTGGGTCTTTTCACCATGGCACTTCATTAAAGCACTTGTGATAAAACAACCGTCACTATTGCTCATCTTACTAACTGTAGCTACCCATTTTGATTTCTTTATTAATGCTTCAAAATCCCTGTTAATAAATGGAATAGTCACCATTAAGAAATCGAGTTACCTTGCTATCTGTCCAGTTAGAGCAGTATTCCTGATATTCAACAGCGTAAGCCAGTACATACAATTCTTGTAGAGATACAACTATTTTACTGAAATAGTTATACCAGTACAGCCCCTAGTTTGGAGACAGTTATACTGGTATAAAGGTGCCTTATACCAGTATACCTTATTTCCCTTTCTGTATGGGAATAATTTATAGCAGGATAAGCACTTTCATACTGGTATGGTTGTATTCACATTAGGGAGGGCTATATTGCTTGAGGGTGCTGATATTGTTCTTGTGGTATAAAGCACTATTGGTGTTTAGCACACTAATAATTTAACCTGCCAATAATTTTTTTTAATGGTGACCCCTATTAACAGGAAAAATTCCTGACCCTCTCTGACATACCAGGGTACAATCCAGACTAATGAGCAGCTGTCACCTCTACCCTGCAACCTGGGGTGCCTTATAACGCCTCGCTGAAGTAGCTCCCATCCGGACTCCTTCCAGCATGCAAGCTACACCCTGAGTGTCTGTGTGTAACTGCAGCCTGCCAGCCACACCTGGATTACATTTTGGCTCTCACCAGTCTGGTTATGCTGCAGGGTAACCCCATCACATGCTCACTACCACATTTCCCCCCAGAAATGTATGTCCAGCCCTCTCCTGGACAGGACAAAATATTTTAAGTGTGTTATTCCTTAAAGAGAATAATATGCCAGTTTATTATCTCAAATAGTTATTCAGACACTTCAATTTAAACACATTGCATTAGATAAAACAGTAAAACAAGTTTATTAACTACAAAGAGAGATTTTAATTGAGTACAAATAATAAGGCATAAAAATCAGAAATGGTTGCAAAAAAAGTAAATATAAGACATTTACTATTACCTAACTTAATCTATCAGACTCAAGAAAAGTTTCTCATCACATGCTTTCAGGAGTCTTACTGACAAACCCTGTAGGTCAGGACCTCTCCCCCAGAATTCAACAAGTGCTTCCTTTGTTGCATCAGGTGCAGTGAAGGAGATGGGCAGAGAGAGAGAGGGGGGCACTATGAGGTGTTTGTCCTTCCTTTTTATACTTTCCAGTCCCCCTCTGGAAAAACATTTCCAGCTGAGCACTAGGAGAAAAAGTGTCCATGTGGAAGGATATTCCCTGCTGTTTTTTTTCTCACCTGTTTCAGCTTTCTTTGTTTCCCTTCCAACTTGGTGACTCTGTTTACAGCTTAGATGCAAACTAAGCAAAGCACCCATTCCTTTGTTAGGACAGACCTGTTTGCCAACTTCTTTTTGGGCAGGGCTGTGGGGTTTGGAAATGTGTTAATAACACCATATAGGGATATCTTATAACTTTACATACAATGTTGTCACATATATTTCACCAGGACAATAATGACCAGCAAATTATGAGTTTTTTTAAATGATACCTCACAAGACATACTTCGTACAAAGATTATTACAATAGTGTCTAGGATAGTGGTCTTCCAACCTTTTTACGCCCAAGATCACTTTTTGAATTTAAGGGCAATCCAGGATCTACTCTGCCCCTTCCCTGAGGCTCTGCCCCTTCCCCAAAGCCCCACCCCATTCACCCCATCCTCCCATTACTCGCTCTCCCCCACCCTCACTCACTTTCACTGGGCTGGAGTAGGGGGTTGGGGTTCAGGAGAGGGTGCGAGCTTTGGGCTGGAGCCGAGGATTCACAGTGTGGGAGGGGGCTCTGGACTGAGCCTGGGGCGGGGGGTTGGGGTATAGAAGAGGGCTCCGGGCTGGGGAAGAGTGTTGGGGTGTAGGAGGTGCGGGCTCCGGGAGGGGGCTCAGGGTTGGTGTTTGGGGTGCGGTCTCCCGCTGGGCAGCACTTACCACTAAGGCAGGCTCCCTGGCCCCACGCTGCTCCTGAAAGGGGCCTTAGGCACATGGCACTGTGCGCTGCGCCTCTCTGCAAATACCACCCTTGCAGCTCCTGTTGGCCACAGCTTCCCATTCCTGGCCAATGGGAGCTACGGGAACAGTACGTGTAGGCAGGAGCAGCGCGCAGGAGCAGAGTGGGGGTGGGGCAAGCAGGGAGCCTATCTTAACGACAGCCCTGCTGTGCCACTGGAGATCGCAATCGACTGGGAGATCCTCTAGGATCGAACATTCAATAGCGATCGACTGGTTGGTGACCACTGGTCTAGGGTGTGAATATAGGGAAGTAGTCTGTCACTCCTTCATTAGAATAATTCTTGTCTTGTGATCCAGTGCCATTAATGTGTGACACACAATCTTCATAACATGATTCAACAGGAGTTTGTAAATATTTTCCAAGACTATGTATAATTTTCCTTGGTCAGTTCTTGCCAAGGACAAGTTCACCACGTGTGTGCTGATGGAACGGATACCAAGTTGGGCAAGCACCAAAACCCTAGTTAACATACCCTGAGTTCAACATTGGATCTGAATTTTGCTGCTTGAGCCCATCCCTGCAAACCGAGCCAGGCTATCAACCGGTGTGAACAGTGTAGATCAATTGAAGACAATTTACACCAGCTGATAATCTGGCTCCATTTGCAGGGATGGGCTCAAGCAGCAATATTAAGATCCAAATGTTGATCTGGCCCATTAAATTTCTAATCCTTGAATCACATACTAGCTAAAACCAGATGAGATATTATATTCCAATATAATTATTTTGATTCTAGCACAATGACTGGTCTGGGGGATTTCTAGTTGAATAACATCCTTTGTAATCTTTTTTAAAAAGCTTATTAAAAAACTAAAATAAATTGGGGTGGTCCCATCACATATCAAGGAAAAAGCCCTGTTTTTTGTCTCCATACCAATGCCCTGGAGAAGTATATACCATTTAGTCTTTTTTTGTACCATCATTATAGGTATATTCTCTCACTACGGACAATAAATCTGCTCTCCCTCATATCACCCTAGTGTAGTCTATTCATTTAGAAATTGTTTCATTTTTTAAATGCTAATGTTATTCTTACCAGCTTGGCAACCCTGGGATAATAGCATATATCAGTGAATTAGGTTATCTTTGTTTAAGGCATTTCTAATTTTTAATTAAAAAGAAAAGTCAGACTCTTGGTGATCACCTACAGGATTGTGACTCTCCATGGTTACCTGTCACTCAAAGAGATCTAGCTCTGAGGAATGCTAATTAGCACTGCTAAAGCACTGGTAATTGAGCTGTGGAGACAGGCTGCAGAAGGAGGCTGTTTGCCTGCCTTGCCATTTAAATGGACTAGTACAATCATGAAGGTACACTGGATAAAAGAGAAAAAAGCACTCAGACTGTAATTTTTAGTGTTGACTTCAAAGTTGTTTACCAAAATATATCCTAGAAACAAGTGCCCACACCGAAAAGCTTGGCGCTTAGCAACTTCCTTAACAGCCTATTCCTCAAAGATGCACAGTGAACTCAACTTCTGTTCATTTCCATGGTACTAAGGACAGCACTTTGCAGGAATGGGCCCTAAAATATATTCCCTGATTCTCAGTGCATACCACCATTGCTAGATCACTGCTGGTGTTCTGATATATTGTATTTGGCCAAGAAAGTAAAATAAATAAAAAAGTAGCATGAATTTCTCAGATGATCTGTCTTAAGTACTCATTTGGCTCACATTATCTGGGCCTCTCACAATCTTTTGAATGCATTTAGCTTCACAGCATCCCCTGTGAGGTAGGGAAGTACTATTAGCCCCATCTTACGGATGGGAAATTAAGGCACATAACTTAATGACGGTCACATGAATTGTCTGGTGCAGCTGGAACTGAACTTGGGACTTTCAAGGCCCCAGGCTAGTGATTTAACCACTAGACATTCCTGCCTTTCTGGAATTTCTTTAAAATGGCCCGATTTTCACATAGTGGGAGCTCAGAACTTTCTGAAAATCAAGTCCCTTTTAAAAGAAGTCTTGAGTTGGGTGCCCAAAAAGTGAAGCACCCAAAGTCTTGAGTAAGTGACTTTTGATATCTTAGCTATGTCTGTTCTTTCATCTGACTCATTGTTTCAGGTCTCAAATTAATACCCAGTCTCACAAAGAGTTACACACTCGTTTAACTTTATACATGCAAGTAGTCTTACTGACTTTGAGACAACTTGCATTTCTAAACTTAAACGTGTGTAAACCTTTGCAGGATCTGGCAATTAAATTGTAAGATCTTTGGGGTAAAAGATACAATACATCCCAGATTCATGCTTAAAATCCTGCTGTAAAAATAAAGAATACTAATATGAAATTGTATTAGATGAACAGGTAGGGAATCGTTGATCACACTGATTGTATTGCAGGTATTACACAAGTAATCACTACTTGCAAAAGTGTGGATGGGTTATTCAGTTAGCTAAATTGAATGTCTGCAGCAATTCTTAACTATCCATAATGAGCTATTAATGTACTGTGAAAGAGAGAGAGCGCTGCTAATTTAGTGTCTCAGGTTACTGAAAGCTTCTTGGGTTAAAACGCTAAGGGTATGGCTACATTTGAACTGGAGGTGCAAATTCCAGCTCGAGAAGATGTACCTGCCCTAGCTGCAATCGAGCTAGTGCTCTAAAAGTACAGTGTAGTTGCAGCAAGGGCTAGCCAGTCCAAGTATGTGCTTACTGTCTGGGACTGGTATGTACTCGGGGCAGCTAGCCCCTCCTGCTGTTTGTGTTGCCACAGCTACTCTCTCCTTTTAGAGTACTAGCTCAATCACAGCTAGTGCAGGTATGTCTCCTTGATCTGAATTTACATCTCCAGCTCAAAGTGTGGACATATAGTGTTTTGATCATCACGTCTAAGAGTAACTTCACTACATAGCATGGGAATCTTGCCCAGTACAAACCAAGAACTAGCGTCTACACCCCCTTACTCCTGCACGTAGTACTAACTTGCTCACACATTATCAGTGGGTGAAGTTCTGGCTCCTTCTGAAGTCAATAAAGTAAATGGTAATTTTCCCAATGAGGCTAGGATTTCACCCAGTGACATCAGTGGTCAGGAACAAGGATTTGCAGACTAGCATCCCAAAGTCCTGTCACTGCTCATCCTGAGTCCAGTGTTAAAAGCAGGGATGGATTCTGTGGAGACGTTTCCTGATTTGGCTGTTACTGAGTTCTCCTCAGCAATGTGGAGAGTTTTCCCAGGTCAATGTGCAGCCTACACTCATCTCAAGGTACTCCAGCTCACTTCTTTATGTATTCTGGTAATCTTTACAAATTGTGCATATAGAGATATTTAAAAAGGTGAAGTCTTAATAAGTGGCAATGCTATGCCACAAGAATAGCAAGGAACATTTAAAGAATTGCCTGTTCTCACCTTACCAAGGTGTTTTATCTTTCTCTTTAAACGCCCACCCACATAGTAGATGGGCCTGTTTCAGTAGTTGTTTTTTGGGGGTACCTCAGTTATCTGACCATTAGGTGGTGGACAGATACTAGTGTGTGCCCATTAGATGGATAAACCCACTTTCAGAGAGACCCTCATTTTCTTTTTAAACTACCTACCTTTTCTGTTGTCACAAGCTATCAGCAAAGAGAAAAAGCAGCATAGCCCAGGCAGTATTCAGTAATATTGCCTGATACTCCAGCATATAATCTCAAATTGTCTCTTAAACTGAAATCCCTGAATATGTGATTATGGTTTATGGCACTGACTCATTTTTCTTCTGTTTTTTTCTCTCCTGGTACTAAAGTGCCTTGTTTAGAAACCACACTGGCCTAATGAGCTGTCCGTATGTATTTAGACTGTATGCTCTCTATGGCATCTTGTAAAGAACCCAGTATGTGTTGTGTGTGTGTGATAAATTTATTGTGTGTAACCAATTATGCATCATGTTGAATTCAAATAGCCTTTAAAATCGAAGTAGACAAGTAGCATCCTATCTGAGCAACCACTTTTTCTATATGGCCCAGTGCAGTCATGGCTTGATACTTCCTTTTCCTCATCATTGCTCCATTGTTGTTATGGAGACTTATTTCTGGCATAATGCGATTCTGTCCCTTCATGGCTCAATTTCCTGGCATGCACTGCTGTTACCATGGAGATACTTGGCCATTCATTTAACTGCTCCTTTCAGGAGCAGAGTACCTTCTGGTGCCTCAGGCAGATGCATGTGATGTCACTATGTGGCTATGGGCACTTTAAAAAAAATTGCAACCAGCTCCAGCCTGTTGGCTAATCAATCAAACAAACAAAACCTATGTTGAAGTGATGGTGATGGTGTGGGTCAGACTTAACCATCACCCCAAAAGTAAGGAAGCTTGGAGCTAAGGCTGGTGTCCAGGAATAGTCAAATCCATGAACCCGCACATTTGGAAGCCCATTACCCTCTCCAGGTATAGTGGAGGAGTGAAAAGTAGAATGCCTGACTGGATTTTCAGCTTCACAGTGGAACTGTCTTCCTTTTGTAAAGAAACTCCTATAATAGTGTTTCAGTAGATCTTTTGAGTTGTTTACTTTCTTTTAGCCTTTCACAGTGTTAAATGTAGACATTTTTAATCTAATACACCAGACTGAAAAGTACATATACTGTATGTCTTTGAGGTCAGATCAATAATGACCTGTTTGTAAATGTACTTTTAAGGGCTTTTAAAATGTAGACCAGGGGTTGGCAACCTATGGCACATATGCCAAAGGCGGCACGTGAGCTGATTTTCAGTGGCACTCTGCTGCCGTCCTGGGGTTCTGTCCGCCGGCCCCGCTCAGCCCGCTGCCTGCCTGGATGGACAGTATCCCAGGCCAGCAGTGGCTGAGTGGGTCTGAGCGGCTCAGCCCGCTGCCGGTCTGGGGTTCTGTCCACCGGCCCCTGCCAGCCAGGGTCCTGGCCGCCAGCCCTGCTCAGCCCGCTGCCAGTCTCGGGTTCCGTCCACCAGCCCCTGTAAAGGTAAAATGTATTAGTGGCATGTGAAACCTTAAATTACAGTGAATAAATGAAGACTTGGCACATAACTTCTGAAAGATTGCCGACCCCTGATGTAGACCATTGACCTGTTATATTCCATTAATATATCAGGGTGAAATTTTGCTCCCAGCTCTATTTCAGGGTTGTGTAAGGTATCATGGAATTTATGCACTTGCTACAAAATTAAGAGTTGTATCTAAATTGTCCATGAAGCTGTCTTGTCTCCTCCATACTCTGATTCAGATGCTAATATTTAAATACTTCTATTCTTCCTTCCTCATCTGTTCATGGGGAATGATATTGATTAGATCCACATAATGGCTCTCAACTCTGATATTCTGCTGTTCCTACATGTACAGAACTGCTGTAACTACTGGCAGCAGGTAAATGGTTCAGTGGGAGTTCTACACATTTAGGGTGGTGGTAGAGGGAGGGGAGAGAGCTAGAATATTGGGGTTGGGAATGCATGAACTTATTTAATCTAACTTCAAACAAAGTTAAAGATGGATCAGAGGTAGAGGAAAAACTAATGGAACTTATCAAACTAGTATTTAATGATAAAATCCATAATACTTTGCCTCTATTGATCTCAAAGAAACGCTGCTTTCCAAAGGTGGGTATTATCACCATTTTATGGGTGGGGAAACTGAGGCACGAGGCACTTTAGTGACTTGCTCAATTTCACACAGCAAGTCAAAGCAATGGACAGGAAGGGAAGCTAGTTCTTTTGGACAAGTGCCCTGTCCATTGGACAGTGCTGCCTCCCAAACATGTAAAATGTAAACAAAGAAACAGATGTGGTGAAAGAAAAATGCTAATGGAATATCATATATTGCCCATTCACTTGTGCTAGCCTTTTTCTTCTTGCAGGAGAAGGAGGTTTTCCTGTTCTCAGGGACATTTATCAGCATAACTAAATTGGAATAATTATACTACTTGCAAATCAGTATAAATTAAACCAGAAAAGGCATTCTTACCCTGGAACAAGAGCATCCATGCAGGGAGTTGCACCAGTGTGACTCCAGTCGTATAGTTATGCCAGTAAATTTCCCCTTGTAGATGAGCACTTTAGCCATATGTTGTTAGCACAGGTTTCCCTTTAACTGGTTAAATGTATTTCAAAGCATTGAATCTACTTGGGTGAGGCAAGGGGGAATGGATTTAAATTACAAGGAAAAATGTGCAAAGTCAGCTAGATTGGCAATTAACAAAGCAACAGTTGGAGAGGTTTGCAGAACCTTGAACTCTAAAAGCTTTTCCCATCCCTAACTGGAGTCACGATCTGACAGCAGACATTTGCCCATAATATTTAAATGTGGATTTTTGATGAGATTAAGTGATCCATGGTACCTGTATGTGCATTATTGTATGTGTGTTTTATTTTTGCATTTTAAATCCATCATACAAAATGCATGACCTATTTAAAAATAAAAATATTTACTATGAATGCACACTAAGTGCTTTTTAAACCTCACTAGTTTGGGACAGCCAATATTTTTATACCTAGATAGTCTGATTCAGAATGTGCTGGTCTGCAAATCTCCATTTGAAACCAGAAGCAGTTTAGGGTCCAGATTCTCAGCTGGTGTAAATCAGCATAGCGGCACTTGCTTCAATATTGCAGTGCTGTTTGACACCTGCTGGGGGTGTGGCCATTTGAATTTGAAGGCAAGCGCCTTAAAATCCAGTTTGCCTTCCACCCCAAAGTGAAGGATAAACTCTTCAAAAATTTCTGTTTAATAGAAATGCTGAGAATCTTTTCTCTATTATTGACAAACAAATCGGTAAAAAGTTATGCTTTCCTGCTGTTGTAGGAAGCTTTTGGGGATGGAGTGGATGTGAACACGTCAGGCAGACACCTGATCACTGCTAACAACTGAATTAGATTCCCATCCTGCAAGCTATTCTGCATGGTGCAGGCCTCAGTGCTTGTGCATAGTCATGGACTTCAGTGGGGCTCCATACAGGTGCAGGACACTGACAGTGCAGAGCAGCTGGAGGACTGGGCTCTTTAAAGTTTAGCCTGGTGAGTTCATTATCCACTGGATCAGGCCCATGGTTCTTGCACTTGTGTCCAAGCCCAGCATGGGGAAGTTTGCATCCTCTCCTCAATACTAGTGCAGGGCCAGGTACAATCTGGCCTTTAATATTTAAATGTTAGCTATTTGATTTAAATATTGGAATTTCTTTTCCGATTGTTAAACTTCTCTTAAAGCAGGCTTGGAAACCAATTCACAGACCTTCCCCCTGAGCTCTCACATTGCTAGTGGCGCAAGGGGCTTTGTGTCAGAGAAAGATGGCTACCTCCAGTACCAGGCTGAGAAATTCCAGTGGTAATAAAACACTTTTTAAAAAATGCATTTCACAGTTTATTTTAGTGCGAATTGCTTCGTACATTGTGAACTTTCATACTGAAGGGCTAAGCTGTATGGAGGCAGTTTTCCTTTAGGGCCTTCTTCCTCTGTGGAATGAATAAGGGTCTCACAACAGAGCTAGGCAGACTTTTTATCTGAACTCTGGAGAATGTGGAAATGGAGTTCTAATCAGTATGCCTGTCCTGTGACAGCTTTCTAAACAGAATAACAAACTGGTCCTACTCTTGTTGATCATATACCCTTAGTTTATGCTAATGTGGTGTGTTTTGCACTTCCTCTTTAAATGCACCTGGTGAAAAGGCTCATTTGCTTTTGTGGCGGATAGGCCTGGTATTAGACTTGCTTACAGCAGCAGGCTAGCCACTGTGCCACATATCTGTTTGGAGGTGGATTATTTTTCACACACATCTCCAACTCAGCTAATGGCTACCAGTAAATTAGGCGCCAGTCTTACATCAACTAAGAGGACCATGGGTTTAGTAAGCCTGTGAAGTACTGTAGGGAGTTTGATGGGTTATGTAAATCCCACACTAGGTAACATGGGATTAATGAACTAACATGGGTTGAGGTGATTGCCCTGATACACCTGTGAGAGATGTCAGAATTGGAGAGAGACATTTGAAGGGAAAAACACAGCTCAGTTGAAGGCAGAACAGGCAGGAGAGCTAACCTTCAGTTCTCCTCTCCTGGAGAGAGGGCTGACTAAAGGCAGGAGCTCCTCAAATGGCTGCTGCCTGATGGCCCATCCCATTTGGAAGGGAGGACCAGATGTTAACACACATTGAGAAGGGTCTGTTCCTTTCTATTTATTTGTGAACTCAGTTTAGGGCCACAGCCTGATGAGCATCCTTGGAAGAAAGAGAGCCTCAACCCAGCCTTGGGTTATTTGTGTTATTTCCCCTTCTTCCTGTTCATTGACAACCTGGAAAGGACAGATGCTCTGGGGCCCAGCTAGAGGGCTGAGCCTTCTAGGTTTGGAACTGGAGCAGGAAAACCTGGATATTGCAGAGCACTGACTCGGGTGAGTGTTAAGGCCATACCTAGAGCTCTGAGGGTATCCTGGGAAAGGAACATATGGTGACAGGGAGTAAGTGTTAACATCCCTGTCTTAGAGTGGGAAACTGAGACACATACAGGCTAAGACCAACATTTGCAAACTTTGACTAGCTATGGGAATATTCACAGTGAACTCCTGGGAAACAATCTAAAGACCAAAAATTAATTGCTGAAGAATCATTTAGAAAAGCAAATGAATCAGAGAGAGTAAATATGTCAAATAAAATTGTTCATTGCAAATTACTCAGCTGTAGTTACACACACACACAGTCCAGGTGTGTGTGTGTGAGAGAGAGAGATAATGAGAGTAGTATATCAACCTTCGCTACATCAGTTACTGCAGATTACAGAGGATCTGCCTAAATGCTATCTAATGATGTGTGTCGACTGAACACCAGAAATATCACATACATTTATTCCCTTATTGAGGGCTGAATCTAGGCCTTTTACTTCTCTTGCCACATCTCACTGGCTGGACAATCTTAATGCTATTCTTCCCCTCTATGTGCCTAAGTAATAGGAGGGAAGCGGGTGTTGAGGTGAGGGGGAATGCTTCTCCCTCTCTCCTTTAAGAAATAGTACCGTCTTAAAAAAAAAAATCTTAACTCCAGGTACATGGGAAAAATACATGAGAACTTGTCAGGCAAGGAAGAATCCACTCTGAATAGGAGTAGAAAAAATACATCAGTAACAGATGGTACAAATGTAAATAAAGTAAGTAAACTAACTGATGTTGTTGCTTGCCACTTTCACCTCTCCACAGTGGTGAGTAGTGTTTGTTTTGTTTTGTTTTTTGCTTCACTTGGGCAGGAAAAACAAGCTGTTGGATTTTTAGACTGATTGTCAAGCAGGTGGCTATCCCTCATTTATGTCGTATATTTCAGTGTTCGCTAAGGGTTGGAGACTAGCTGGGTGACAGAATAGGTAATGGGTTATGAATGCTTTCACATCAGTTAATTATTTGTATTACAGTAGGCCTTAGAGGCGCCAACCAAAATCAGGGCCCCATTGTGTTATGCACTGCACAAACATTGGCCTAGGTCCTGCCAGTGTATGTGTATGTACAAACCCTGTCCCCATGTGGAACCCCATTGACTTCATAGAGACTCAGTGCCAGGACATGGGTTGTGCTGTGTGGAGTTGATTTCAATATTACTCTCACAGGATGTGACCATCCGTGCTGTAAATAGTTAACAGCCTAAACACACAAGACAGAAAAAGGATGGGAGAATGTGACAGAGCTGAGAATTGAACCCAGTTGTCCACAGTCCTAGTTCAATGCCTTAATCATCAAAACATCCTTCTTCTATGGCACTGGATTGAATCTAGCCCCAGCCATTTGGAAGTTGTTACCACCTAAGGCATCTTGAAAGCACGGTCCAATAAGCTAATTTTTGGATTTATCAGGTACTTATTTTTGGGAGGCTTCTTATTAAGGAATATATGGTCTTTGATTACAGACATTTCTGACTCCAATTAGGAGGGCCCATTACTATAGTAACAATGCACCTCATATACACTACCCTCATAACAACTATGAGGGTTAGGGAACTATTATTACCACTCCCATTGTACAGATAGGAAACTGAAGTGTTGTGGTTAATACAATGTTAAGAAGCTCTGGGTTCAGTTCTCAGCTTTGCTAGAGTCTCTGTGTAACCTTGGCTTTGAAATTGTCACTTAGTTTCTCTGAGCCAGGAGTCGCTTCTGATCCAAAAGCTAGAGGATCTGATGAATAAGGCTGGATGGCTTCAGCAAAGTGCATGTGGTCTGTGACTGCATCTCAGCAGTTGTCACCAGAACTGTGAGGGCCAGGGGTATGGCCCCCCACTTTTAAAAATGGGAGGGCCATGCCCCCCACTTTTTAACAAAAGAAATATAAGCACAGAATTCATGTCCCCCACCGATATTTTTTTCCCTGCAGAATAATAGATTCTGCCAGGGAGGTGCTGCAATTACATCTTTCACCCACCAGGGGCTGCTGTGGCATGAAAAGAGAGGGCAGCTGGCTCATTGCCAGAGCAGCCAGCTGTGGAGAGGAAGGGGGCACTTTGGCCTTAGCCCCTCCACTTCTACAAAGGTTCTGGCACCCTTGTCTCAGTCTTCTTTTTGTTTATCTAGGAAGAGGCAGCTGATCTACCCAGTACCTGGTAATGCCATGCTTACAGCACCAGACTTTTACTGTCTTTACTAGATTTCATTGTGCTCCTGTCAATGCCCAGTTATGCTGCCAAAGTTGCACTAGTCTCTTCCACCATTGCTATAGCCTCCTAGTGGCTCATTCAGCACATTCCTTGCATACTTTCCCATGTTTTGATGTATAGTTGGTGCTGGAATTCATAGAATCATAAAAATTAGGATTGGAAGAGACGTCATGAGGTCATCTAGACCAACCCCTCTCCACACAAAGAAGCAGGTCCTTAAACTTGGGTTCTATAGAAAACCGTAAGAGAGAAAGTGAGCATGCAGCCTTGTTACAAAGCTGTGTAATTTGTGCTCTTTAAAAGAGCTCTGCCACAAAGTTTTACAGATTTGCCCTCTGTGTATTTGTAAAAGAAGCAGCCTCCCCCGGGCCTGGCTCTGGCTCCTTTAGCAAGTGTGACGTAGAAGTCTGGAGTACATGAGCCATCACACAGTGCTGATTTGACTCCTTGTTTCTACACTGTCACTTAACTCAAGTGTTCTGCCTCCTAATGGCTATAGTATCTTAATCAAGCCCCCAGTGTCCTGCTCTGTGGAGAAGTGATACAGAACACTTTTCTCTCAAGCAAGCATGAGGTCCCCTCTGCCTCCTTGTAAACGAGTCCCATGGAACTCCTGACTGAGTGAAAAAACAAAAGTGGTATCGTTCATACTTACCTGGTAGTCATGCTTCAATCAGTGGGGTTGGTGATGGTTCGGCTGAGTTTACTATGCAGTGTGAGAAACCTGGGAGGGAAATGGGCAGGGAGTAAAGTCACAACCAGCCACGTGGACCTGACTTAGGCCAGTGATTAGATGGCAGTATGCTGCAAAGTGGGCTTGTCTGTTTCCTGTTCCATTTATGTTTCTTGGCCAAATGTTTTAAAGTCAGAGTTCTCATTTCTGCATGTAGATAGGACCACTCATGGAGGCCTTGGTGATTGGAGCTAGCAAACGTTCAGTTAATGGTGATTGAAACTTTAATGAAGCCTCTGTTACATGGGAAAATATAAGCAATTCTACA
The DNA here is from genome assembly GCF_027887155.1 of Malaclemys terrapin pileata. NCBI lineage: Eukaryota > Metazoa > Chordata > Testudines > Emydidae > Malaclemys > Malaclemys terrapin. Next base: position 66,647,664 of record NC_071512.1, read on the forward strand.
ATGTGAACTATATTTTATCTCAGAGCTTACTGCTACTGTAGGTTTTAAAAGCCACTGAGAGGAACTTAAATCCAGCTAGAAGTCCGTAGGGTTAAAACTATAACTAGATAACATAACTGTGCTTGTTATAATAATTATATGAGAATACTGGAAAAGTAAAGGGATTTAGTTATCCTATAAATGTCACTGATGTGATTTGTGTTACTGATGAAGACTCAAGGAAAAATTTTAGCAGTAAGCAGAGGCAGAAACCTTCAGATAACAGATGGACAGACAAGATTCACACACCTACTGTATGTATGTAAAAGTATTACCATTCCATTTAAAAGACAGCACTTTTTTTTTATTGTGGGTGAGCACATCTTGCTTATTGTTTAGCACATTTATGGGAATGTGAATTCTGTTTGCACTAAGCATCGAGTGGACAACATCCTGCTGAGGCTTGTGGGAGTTGAGGAGGAGCAGAGTGGGTGCCAGTTGTGTTCAGCAAAAAAGCTATCTTGCCAGCATGGGCTGGCGTAGCTCTGGTTGGGCCAGGGGATGAAGGAGCAGCCAGATGCACTGAACTGCTCCTTAGAAAAGAGCAGCGTATGCCTCACAGCAAGCACATGCTGCAGATTGCAATCTATGCATGAACCAGCACTAACTTTTGCTCCAGCAGGCACAACATGCTCGTTTAGGGACATTGAGAACTGGCAAGTGAGGAAGGCAGGTCAACTTCCTAGTGTTGTCCTTGGACATAAGGCAGAGATTTTGCTTTGCTGCATGCACAGGGGGAAGAAACCTCCTATATCCTCTTATTGTGGCAATGCAGCACACGATGTAGCCCTAAATGTGGCCACCAAGGAACAGACTGAAGCTGAGTACCCATAACTATGGGTGCGTAGACCCTGCTGATGTTACATAAGTGCTGAAGTACCAGGATTGGACTCAGTTCATTTGTGGAACAAATGCCAGAGGGCAGTTCAGGCTACATTGCTGTCACTTAATCATCACACTGCTGCCACAGTTGCAGCCTTCCTTTGGTCCACATGCCAACTTTCCATGCTGGAGGGGTCTCCCCTGTATATTCTGACTCTAGTCGGAGGGGTTGAAATCTCTAATACATTTATTATTCTGGAGCAATGAGACAGAGAAAAACAGGATTTTTTTTTTTTTTAAACCTCCCAGGTCAGGAGACAGTACAGGTCACCCCGGCAGAGGTAGGGGCAAGGTCAAGTACACTTTAGCATAGCTGCTGTTTTGTGCTTCAGTGCGCAATACAGTTTATTCCAGAGTGGATTGTTTTCTTCGTGGAAAAATGAATGTTTCACAATATAAATTAATCTCCTGATTTATATATGCCAAATTAGTGTATAATTTCTTTTTTATTCTTCCTTTTTTCTTTCTTTGGTTAAATTTACAGCACTTGCTGGTTTCTATGTGATTTGATGTGTTCATGGTGCCATCTAGTGTTTAACAACAGAATTATTGTTCCTGGTCTAAAATAAAATCTTTCTCTGCAGGCATGGAGGGCGGGGGGTGGAGGGGGGAGAGGAGAACGCAGGGACTCATTATATGATTAATAGCTCGTAATCTCCTAAACACCAGTTACCATGATTTCAAAAGAGCTCAGCACCCAACACTCACACTGAGCACTTCTGAATATCTGGCCACGTCTTTAGGTGCCTAAATGAGTGCTGAGTTCTTTTGAAATCTGGCTCCAAATTTATAGGAGAGAGCTCCAGAGAGTAAAAGTCAGACCACAGCAAGTCATTATTTTAAAAATCAATATCTTTTTTTTTTATTTCAAAATTTGCCGGGGGAGGGGAGCCTTTACTCTGACTAAATTGTGATACAAAAATAGTTTCCCTTGATGATTTCTAAAAAATGGATACGTTTTGTGAATTTCCACACACACACACACACCCACCCATCTATCTATCTGGAAAATGTTATTAGAAAGGAATGCTGCATTACTATTCTCTTCCCAGCCATAGTTGCTCAGGTCTTCAGATCCTGGCTTCCTCCAAACATCATGGCATACTCTAAAACACCTCCTTGTTTCTAACAAATCTGTTCTTCTTCTCCTTCCCTGGCAGCCTGGCAGCAGCTCCAGTCTGAGAGCCAGGAAGCCCCTCTAGAAGACAGAAGAATGTGTTTGGTATGGCTTTCATTTGAATCTTGACTTGACTCCCAAATGATTCTGTGTGAGGAAGGAACCAGACATTCCCATGAATGTTAGGCCACAGAAAATGTGGAGTAAACAGGAGTGGGGAGAGGGATAGCAGAGCAACTTAAATAAAATTCAGAGTGCTAAAGCAGAGTGGTTGAGAGGTCTGGCTGGAATGAATTAGCTCTCCACCAGAAACAGTTCATAAAAGAATATGCAGAATGTAATTTAACTGGTTATTCTATCCATATTGGCAACCAGAAATAATCTCTGCAGACACGTTTTAAACACAGCCTCTTGCCCTCTTTCTTGAAGCAAAGTGATTGCTCATAATAGCTGATCAATGTTCCTTAAATTAATAATGCTACCTTAATAGTTGCAGTGTTCCATGTATTGGTACTTGTGTTAGGGAATACTGCAAGAATGGAGATAAATGGGAAGTTTGTAAGGGTGGCCACTAAATAAAAGTCAAGGAAAGATTAGAAAAGCAGAGCTGCAGAATTCATGAATATCTGATGAAGGTTACAACTGGCAATCAGTTGGATCATTTGTCCTTGAAATAGTGGCTCCAATAAAGAAATGTGAGGTCAAAAATAGAGGCTTAGCCATAATTGTCACTGCCTAATTACTGTAGATGTTGTTATAGTAATGGGATTAGTCAGCAATAGCAGTAGCCAGTGGAAATAGGTTCCTCTTTTTCTGTAGATCTAATAGAAGAATCTGCCCATCAGCAGTGAAGTGGCTTGTTTAGAAATAGACATGCTACAATTATGCAAGGTAGATTATAGTTTTATTGGGAAATGACTTTGTGGTACCCTCTCCTCATGATCCAGTTACATTCAATTTTGTACAACCCCTTAATGATGTGTGACTTAGAAACCTGTCTAAAAGCCAGCTACTATGTAAGAACTTATTTACATTTAAAGTGCACTGTGAGTTAGCAACCAGAAATTACTTGTTTATGTAGAGAAGGTACAGGAGTTTGGGGTCAGCATTCTTAATTGAAGATGGAAGGTAGATGACACTTCTTCAGTTAATGACTGAAGACACAATCCAGATGAGATTTTTTCTCAACTATTGTGTACCTTTTTAACCCAGTAGGGGGCAGCATTCTCATTTAATAAGAAATATTCTTGCCTTCTGTCAGAAAGATGCGTTATAGGGTATATACTCATGTATCCTTATCTATCCACCACTGGTTAAAGTATAGCTCTTACTGGAGGGGAATAAATAAGAGGAAAACTTATGCGTAGGGGAGTAACTAGAATTCATTAGGGTTGCCGTTGGGAGCTTTATTTGTAAGAGGAACAGGTAAAAAGTGTCCACAAATGGATTATTCAAAATGTTTACTTGATGGATTAGTCCAGAATATGTTTTAACCTTACTTCAGGTTTAGTGAACATTTCATTCAAATATGTAAACAAATTTCAGATTTGTAATTGTGAGTATTTGCTGTGGAAAACTAATTCTAAGTGCTACACTCAGCTACAAACAGACCATGTGACCTACATGGAAAAAACAGAGTGGGGGATGGATCACCTTGCCATGCATGTTTGTACAGTGCCTAATCCAATGGGGTGGCTTGATCACAGGTTATAAGTACCTACATGCAGAACAAGTATTTGATAATAGGCTCTTCAATCTAGCAAACAGAGGTGCAACAAAATCCCATTGGTGGCAGTTGAAGCTAGGCAAATGTGAATGATTTCAAATGATGAGTAAACTGGGATTTTTGTAGCTTATTAGTTTTAAAGCATTCATCCAAATTGATCTTTAGTAGGGTTGTTAATTGCAGTTAACTCACGTGATTAACTCAAAAAAATTATTTGCGATTAAAAAATTTTGTATTGCCCTGTTAAACAATAGAATACCAATTGAAATTTACTAAATATTTTGGATATTTTTCTACGTTTCCATATATATTGTATTCTGTATTGTAATTGAAGTAAAAAAGTGTACAAAAACAAAACAATGTAAAACTTCAGAGCCTACAAGTCCACTCAGTCCTCCTCCTTGTTCAGCCAATCGCTAAAATAAACAAGTTTGTTTACATTAACAGGCAATAATGCTGCCCTCTTCTTAGAATCAGAGAAGATTAAGGTTGGAAGAGACCTCAGGAGGTCATCTAGTCCAACTCCCTGCTCAAAGCAGGACCAATCCCAACTAAATCATCTCAGCCAGGGCTTTGTCAAGCCAGGCCTTAAAAACCACTAAGGATGGAGATTCCACCACCTCCCTAGGTAACCCATTTAAGTGCTTCACCACCCTGCTAGTGAAATAGTTTTTCCTAATATCCAACCTAGACCTCCCACACTGCAACTTGAGACCATTGCTTCTTGTTCTGTCATCTGCAACCACTGAGAACAGCCGAGCCCCATCCTCTTTGGAACCCCCCTTCAGGTAGTTGAAGGCTGCTATCAAATCCCCCCTCACTCTTTTCTCTTCTGAAGACTAAATAAGCCCAGTTCCCTCAGCCTCTCCTCATAAGTCATGTGCCCCAGTCCCCTAATAATTTTCGTTGCCCTCCGCTGGACTCTCTCCAATTTGTCCACATCCTTTCTGTAGTAGGGGGCCCAAAACTGGATGCAATACTCCAGATGTGGCCTCACCAGTGCCAAATAGAGGGGAATAATCACTTCCCTCGATCTGCTGGCAACACTCCTACTTTTGTAGCCAGCATTGCAAGGTATTTACATGCCAGATATGCTAAACATTAATTTGCCCCTTTGTGTTTCTGCCACCATTCCAGAGGACATGCTTCCATGCTGATGATGCTCGTTAAAAAAATAATGCATTAATTAAATTTGTGACTCTACTCCTTGAGGGAGAATTGTATGTCTGCTGCTCTGTCTTACCTGCATTCTGCCAATTATTTCATGTTACAGCAGTGTCAGATGATGACCCAGCACAGGGATTGGCAACCTTTGGCCCGCGGCCCCCCAGGGTAAGCACCCTGGCAGCCGGGCTAGTTTGTTTACCTGCCAAGTCTGCAGGTTCGGCTGATTGTGGCTCCCACTGGCCATGGTTCACCACTCCAGGCCAATGGGGGCGGCAGGAAGCGGCGGCCAGCACATCCCTCGGCCTGCACCGCTTCCCACAGCCCCCATTGGCCTGGAGTGGCGAACCACAGCCAGTGGGAGCCGTGATTGGCTGAACCTGCAGACGCGGCAGATAAACAAACCGACCTGGCCCGCCAGGGTGCTTACCCTGGCAGGCCACGTGCCAAAGGTTGCCGATCCCTGAGCCAGCACATGTGATTCATTTTAAGAACACTTTTTCAGTGCAGATTTGATAAAACACAATGAAGATACCTATGTGAGATTTCTAAAGATAGCTATAGCGCTCAACCCAAGATTTAAGAATCTGAAGTGCCTTCCAAAATCTGATCAGGACGGGATGTGGAGCATGCTTTCATAAGTCTTAAAAGAGCAACATTCCAATGCGGAAACTACAGAACCCGAACCACCAAAAAAGAAAATCAACCTTCTGCTGATGGCATCTGACTCAGATAATAAAAATGAACATGCATCGGTACGCACTGCTTTGGATTGTTATCGAGTAGAACCTGTCATCAAAATGGATGCATGTCCCCTGGAATGGTGGTTGAAGCGTGAAGGAACATATGAATCTTCAGCACATCTGGCATGTAAATATCTTGCGACGCCGGCTACAACAGCGCCATGGGAACGCCTGTTCTCACTTTCACATGACATTGTAAACAAAAAGCGGGCAGCATTATCTCCTGCAAATGTAAACAAACCTGTTTGTCTGAGTGATTGGCGGAACAAGAAGTAGGACTGAGTGGACTTGCACGCTCTGAAATTTTACATTGTTTTATTTTTGAATTCAGTTTATTTTGTACATAATTCTACATTTGTAAGTTCAACTTTCATGATCGAGATTGCACTACAGTACTTGTATTAGGTGAATTGCAAAATACTATTTCTTTTGTTTTTATACAGTGCAAATACTTGTAATCAAAAATAAAGTGAGCACCGTACACTTTGTATTCTGTGTTGTAATTGAAATCAATATAGTTGAAAACGTAGAAAACATCCAAACATATTTAAATAAATGCTATTCTATTGTTTAAAACGATTAATCGTGATTAATATTTTTAATCGCTTGACCGCCCTAATCTTTACTAAAGTTTTCTGGCTTGTGTAAGTGGGTTCTTCAGTAGAACTTCAGAGTTACGAACACCTCAGAAATGGAGGTTGTTTGTAACTCTGAACAAAATGGTATCTTTGTTCTTTCAAAAGTTTACAACTGAACATTGACTTAATACAGCTTTGAAACTTTACTATGCAGAAGAAACATGCTGCTTTTAAGTCTCTTAATTTAAATGAAACAAGCACAGAAACAGTTTCCTTACCTTGTCAAATCCTTTTTTAAACTTTCCCTTTATTTTTTATTTTTTTTGTAGTTTATGTTTAACACAGTACTGTACTGTATTTGCTTTTTTTCTTCTTTTTTGTGTGTCTCTGCTGCTGCCTGATTGTGCACTTCCAGTTCCAAATGAGGTATGGTTGACTGGTCAGTTTGTAACTCTGGTATCCAGAACCCTGAGGTTCTATTGTACTTCCTCTGACTAGTGAATTGTAGATGACTCAAATAAGGCTTCCAGTCTTTCAAAATGGAACTGGTTCAAATATTAGAATAATGTTTTTAATATTAATGGTAGATACCTGACTAGCATCCACATTTTTATAGTCGCCACTTAAAATATAGGCTGGGATTTTGGTGAAGAAGGAATGGTCTAGTGGTTAGGCCTAGGATTTGGGAGATAAGTGCCTTGCTCAAGGTCAGACAAGAAGTCTGTGGCAGAGAAGTCATTTAGCTCTCAGTGTCTCAGTTCCCCATCTGTAAAATGGCACTTCCCTACCTCACAGAAGTGTTGTGAGGATAAATACATTAAATATTACAAGGTACTCAGATACTATGCTAATGAGGGCCATACACATATCTTCGATAGGTTTTTCACAAAAGCCCACATTCTATGGGCTTTCAATAGTATTTGGGTGTCTAATGACGTTAAACATAATTTTTCTTGCTTTTTGAAAGTAGCTTCAGGTCAGAGGTCTGCACACTGTCTCCTGCATTACTTACTTAGGTCATTTCTCTAATAGTGTGTAGGGCTATGCTTGAGCCTCTGCACTGGAGGAAATTTCCCCACTGCGTTCCTTTGCATGTCATACTCAGATTACTCTTCCAGTTCCCAGGTATGCCAAACTCAGGCTCAGGTCTGAACTTTGGCAGCAGTCTAAAAAAGTCAATGAATGCTTGTGCATACATGGCGATCTTCTCTGCACAAACCATCATAACAACCTGCTCCAGTGCCAGATTGGTTGACTTTCGAATTTTATTGCTCTTAGAACTCTGCAAGACTCCACTCTCATGCCAGCAAAACGGAAGGGAGGCAATATAACATAAACGCAGACATGCTTGTTTATATTGCACACACCATCAAACTGATCTTCACCTTCCATGGACCTGAAGTTTACAAGGCAGAAAGAAAAAAGAGCTAGAACAGGTCATAGGGCCCAGAGAGAACAAAGAGATTCATTAAACTTGATACTTGCATGTTCAAATTTAAACCAACCTATTGCTTTTTTTTCAGTGCTTTGAATTTTAATGACACATTACTGTAACTAGCATGCATCTAATCTTGCTTTTTTGCCATTTTTAATGCAACATAGACATTTTGCAAGATTTCCTGGTATATTGAGTTGTGTCTCAATGTTTAGGTGAGACAAATTACCTCAAGAGTGATAAATGATGAAGAAACATACAACTCCTTTTCCAAAGCATGACAAAGAGTGTATTTTCTGGTCATAAAGAAAACAAACAATGTAGTACTCTAAAGTGACTGACTTTAGTGTCTGGCAGTGGGTTGTTCACATGGCTACATACAGGACCACGTTTTCTTGTGAATATAACACCTTTGTTAGTCACTGAAGAGTATGTCTAAAGATACAAATGAATGCTGTTCTCATGCAGCAAAAGATAATGGTTATACTAGTCCAGTCTCCAACAAGTGCACTACATTTTGCAAAGCATTGTATTATAATATTAAAATACTAGATTAATTAGAGTTGTGACAAATACCCACACCTCTGAACATGGCCATCTCTATTTGTTATATCCACACCTTTATCTCCCTGTGGGGGAGGGAGTGCTCCCATACATTTTAAAATCATTCCTAGTTTCAACAGATGCTAGAGTATCAAATCTTAATGCTAAAATCTATATGGAACATGCAATTTGCACTTTCTCACTGAGACCTTGAATGTCTTAGTTTGTGCCCTTGAGACTCCAAGTACCTTGGTAAGGGGCACCAAATAAATGCTACTAATAATGAATGGAGTTACTGATCATAGGAATCCCCTGTGATTTTGTGAGGGCAGCAATGTGCTGCACAATGCATAGGTACTTATGGGCTGGGGTGGGAGTAGTGCAAGTTTTAAATTGCGAGATCTAAAAACATGACCACACTTTTTTCAGGTACAATGCTAAGCATCTAAAAACAAAAGTTTAGAAAATATTTGCAAGTAACTAAAAAGGGAGCAGTTTGCTGATTTATTATTCCGTTTGTAGTGTGTTTATTTTTGGGGTATGTCAAGTAAAGTCCCTTTGAAATTTTCCAATTCAAAATATCCCACTCAGTTCCATGGTTGGCATTATGTGTTAAAGAAAACATAACTGTTCACAGACCTGATCGCAGCCCAAGGAAGTCTTGAAACTTATAAACAGCTTTTCATGCAGCATGTATGATCTCCAAAAAACCCCCATCAAAAAAACCCAAACGGTGATTATCCCCAGTTTTTGTAATCTGGTTCCCTGTTCCTTATTCCTCTACCTGCTCCTCCCTCCATGTCAATTGTGTCTGATACCAGATGCTGGATACAACAGAATAATTAGCTCACCATAGTGAGTGACAGGGGGATGCAAGGTTAAAATGCTAACAGAAGAGGGGCCAAATTCTCAGCAGGTGTAAATAGTGTAGCATCATTAACTTCAGTTGAGACACTCATTTAAAACATTTTAGAATCTGGCCCAAGAAGTTTGCAAATAATAAATAATAAAATTGTAATATAGACAGAACTGAACTGTGGCACTTTGGGCTACAAAATATTATTAATACAAATCGTTTAAAAGGATTCACAATGGTGTGACGGGTTGGTTCACAGAAAACCCCTTGGGAACTGCCAACTGATGTGCTGAGACTACTCCTGAGCCTGTTTTCCCTGGCAGCTTGGGACTTCAGAACCCTACCTGGTTTGAGCCAGACACGCGAGCCTGCTACAAACTCAGACCCAGGTCTGAAACCATGTCCCCCAACAGCTGCAGGCTTAACTGAAAACAGTTTAAGAAGTGTTCCTGTCTCTAACACTCAGAGGCACAGCTCCCAATGGGGACCAAACCCCAAATAAATCTGTTTTACCCTGTATAAAGCTTATACAGGATAACTCATAAATTGTTCACCCTCTATAACACTGATAGAGAGATATGCACATCTGTTTGCACCCCCCTTACCCAGGTATTAATACGTACTCTGGGTTAATTAATAAATAAAAAGTGATTTTATTAAATACAAAAAGTAGGACTTAAGTGGTTCCACGTAATAACAGGCAGAACAAAGTGAATTACCAAGCAAAATAAAATAAAACATGCAAGTCTAAACCTAATATAGTAAGAAAGTGATTACAGATGAAATCTCACCCTCAGAGATGTTCCAGTAAGCTTCTTTTACAGACTAGCCTCCTTCTAGTCTGGGTCCAGCAATCACTCACACCCCTGTGGTTACTGTCCTTTGTTCGAGTTTCTTTCAGGTATCCTTGGGGGTGAAGAGGCTATCTCTTGAGCCAGCTGAAGACAAAATGGAAGGGTCTCCCAGGGGCTTAAATAGACTTTCTCTTGTGGGTGATGACCTCCTCCTCTCTCCTATGCAGAATCCAGCTGCAAGCTGGAGTTTTGGAGTCACATGGGGAAGTCACATGTCCATGCATGACTCAGAATTTTACAGGTGGCAGCCATTGTTCACACGCTACCTTGAATGTTCCCAGGTAGACTTCTTATGCGGATTGGAGTCTTCCAAGGTTCCATTGTCTGTTAAGTGTTTCTTGATTGGGCACTTAACTTGCAAATTCTTTTCTTAAGAAGCTGACCAAATACCTTACTAAGGCTACTTAAAATCAAACAAGTACACAGCCAATATTCCTAACTTCGAATACAAAAACGATACATGTATACAAATAGAATGAATATATTCAGTAGCTCATAACCTTTGCAGAGATATGTTACATGGCATATCTAGCATATTCCAGTTATGTCATATTTACTTTCATAAGTATATTTCCATAAAGCATTATGGGGTGCAACATCACAAATGGATTAGGCATTTATATATATCACACCTGCAACAACACTGGGTAGGATTAAAAAAATCTAAATTCTCACACTGAGGCCATTTCTACACTACCTCGTATGTTGGCAAAATGTATGTCACTCAGGGATGTGAATATTCCCCGCCCCCCCAAGGAACGTCAATCATACCTGCATAAGTGGTAGTGTGCACAGCACTGTGTCAATGGGATAGCTTTTCCCATTGACATAGCTATTGCCACTCATTGGGGGTGGTTGAATTATGCCGACAAGAGAGCTCTCTCCCATCAGCATAGAGTGGCTAGACGAGAAATCATACAGTGGTGCAGCTGCATTGGTACAGGTGGGCCGCTATAAGCTCACTATAAGAACATAGCCTTACACTCAAGACAACTGCTAAATGCCTCAGATTAGGTAAAATTTCCCCTTATGCATGTTATTGGATAACTGACCATTATGGGGATGAGTGAGGGATATAAACCTTCAGAAACATGATACTTAACCTATTTGGCTATTCCAATATTCCTCTAGCTTCAAACTGTGTAAATACAGATCTGGGGACACTAATAGAAGCCAGGTGTGTGTATTTGGAAAAAATTGGCATTCTCTATGGAGAGACTTTTAAAAAAAAATTATTCATTATGAATTTAACATTCACATAATTGACAAGATTATGGACCTAATCCTGCACTTTCAAAGTCAATGGCAAAACTCCCATTGACTTCAACAGAAACAGGATTGGCCCCCGTAAAGATTGTTTACCATTTACTATGAAATAATTGATTAATACTTGGATTATTGATATGTTAACATCGATAAAGAGGCATTACAATCTACTTTAGGAAGTATCCAAGATTATGAATGACCATCATTATGACCATCATAGTCAAAACTAGTGCAGAGTGAATAAGAAAAACAATTTTCTGCGAATATTAGTTTGATTTATTTTTTCTAAAGCAAATTCCCTGAGTCCAAACTCTTTGATTTCACTTTTTGTGAATATTCTGGCTTCTAGCATACACAATCACAGGCATCAATGTTTGTGGGATCAAACAGTCAATTTGAATGAACGTTGCAGAACATTTGTGTGCCAATAGAACAGTAAGTGCTATGCATTGAACAAATGTTACAAATTATTTGGCCAGGCCTAGTCATGGTATCTTGGAGTAAATTCTTGTTTCAGACCATTTTGTGTAGGTGGCGCCAATGGATATTTAAGGAACATTATAGATGTAAAATTTGTTTAGGAAGAAAAAAGAAGTGCTGAATGTGAATTTACTTACCACATAGCTTAATCACTAATGGAAAAGCCATTAGGTAAAATATATTGGAAGAGCGTGCCACAAAAAATATTTCCCACAGCACTCAAACAGAACAGTTACAAGTTAATATGAAACAATAGCTAACTCCCCACCTCCTGAAACTAATACGAGAAGATATGTTTTTAAAATGTGTTAAGATGGTATAAATTGCCATTATTTCATTTATTAAACATGCTTTACTGCCAGCTACAAGCTGGCAAACCACTAGTAAGATGTAAAATTAATTCCCCTGCACATGAGAAGCCAGGGATATGTAATCTATAAAGTAACCCCAGAGGTGATTTAAGACCCTCAATATAGGACCATGTGAGTTAAGACTAATTGTTTTAGCAGGGAAATACGGGCTAGTGGAGAGATGCTGCAGTGCATGGACCACAATATAGGACAGCAGTATTAACAGTAGTTATTTTATAGTGCCCCCAAAGTGTGCTAGACTCCTGAAAGTACTGATACAGCCCTGCCCTGCAATGTGCTGAGTAATCTGACCCTAATTAGGCAAGGCACTTAAGCATGTGCTTAATTTTAAGCATGGGAGCAATCCCATTGACTTTTGGGAGTGCTCATCTGTTTAAATTAGAAAAATTGAAATACTGAAGACTCTCATAGCACAGGAAAACTATTTGCCAGCCAGTTCTTGTTAGAATGCTCAACCCATAATGCATAAAAGGGCTGGTCCCCAAATATCTTGCTTAATATCACACGTCCTTAAGGGTCAGAATTATAGCTGGTTGGGAGTTTTCCAATAAAATCTTTTTCCTCAGAAAATGGCAATTTGACAAAATCTATACTGTTCATGGGAAAGGGTTGGTTTCAGTAAAACTCCTGCATCAAAATTTCTTGGAGAAAAAAAAGTTCAAAATAGTTGAAATGAAAATTTTTAGTTTTAGTTCAAAATGACTTTTAGAACATAAGAACGGCCGTACTAGGTCAGACCAAAGGTCCATCTAGGCCAGTATTCTGTCTACCGACAGTGGCCAATGCCAGGTGCCCTAGAGGGAGTGGACCTAACAGGCAATGATCAAGTGATCTCTCTCCTGCCATCCATCTCCATCTTCTGATAAACAGAGGCTAGGGACACCATTCCTTACCCATCCTGGCTAATAGCCATTAATGGACTTCACCACCATGAATTTATCCAGTTCTCTTTTAAACACTGTTATAGTCCTAGCCTTCACAACCTCCTCAGGTAAGGAGTTCCACAAGTTGACTGTGCTCTGTGTGAAGAAGAACTTCCTTTTATTTGTTTTAAACCTGCTGCCTATTAATTTGATTTGGTGACCCCTAGTTCTTGTATTATGGGAATAAGTAAATAACTTTTCCTTATCCGCTTTCTCCACATCACTCATGATTTTATATACCTCTATCATATCCCCCCTTAGTCTCCTCTTTTCCAAGCTGAAGAGTCCTAGCCTCTTTAATCTCTCCTTATATGGGACCCGTTCCAAACCCCTAATCATTTTAGTTGCCCTTTTCTGAACCTTTTCTAGTGCCAGTATATCTTTTTTGAGATGAGGAGACCACATCTGTATGCAGTATTCGAGATGTGGGCATACCATCGATTTATATAAGGGCAATAATATATTGTCAGTCTTATTCTCTATCTCCTTTTTAATGATTCCTAACATCCTGTTTGCTTTTTTGACCACCTCGGCACGTTGCATGGACATCTTCAGAGAACTGTCCACGATGACTCCAAGATCTTTTTCCTGACTTGTTGTAGCTAAATTAGCCCCCATCATATTGTATGTATAGTTGGGGTTATTTTTTCCAATGTGCATTACTTTACATTTATCCACATTAAATTTCATTTGCCATTTTGTTGCCCAATCACTTAGTTTTGTGAGATCTTTTTGAAGTTTGTCACAGTCTGCTTTGGTCTTAACTATCTTGAGCAGTTTAGTATCATCTGCAAACGTTGCCATCTCACTGTTTACCCCTTTCTCCAGATCATTTATGAATAAGTTGAATAGGATCGGTCCGAGGACTGACCCTTGGGGAACACCACTAGTTACCCCTCTCCATTCTGAGAATTTACCATTTATTCCTACCCTTTGTTCCCTATCTTTTAACCAGTTCTCAATCAATGAAAGGACTTGCCCTTTTATCCCATGGCAGCTTAATTTACATAAGAGCCTTTGGTGAGGGACCTTGTCAAAGGCTTTCTGGAAATCCAAGTACACTATGTCCACTGGATCCCCCTTGTCCACATGTTTGTTGACCCCTTCAGAAAACTCTAATAGATTAGTAAGACACGATTTCCCTTTACAGAAACCATGTTGACTATTGCTCAACAGTTTGTTTTTCTGTGTGTCTGACAATTTTTTCCTTAACTATTGTTTCGACTAATTTGCCCGGTACCGACATTAGACTTACTGGTCTGTAATTGCCGGGATCACCTCGATAGCCCTTTTTAAATATTGGTGTTACATTAGCAATCTTCCAGTCATTGGGTACAGAAGCCAATTTAAAGGACAGGTTACAAACCTTAGTTAATAGTTCCGCGACTTCACATTTAAGTTCTTTCAGAACTCTTGGGTGAATTCCATCTGGTCCCGGTGATTTGTTAATGTTAAGTTTATCAATTCCAAAACCTCCTCTAGTGACACTTTAATCTGTGACAGTTCCTCAGATTTGTCACCTACAAAAGCCGGCTCAGGTTTGGAAATCTCCCTAACATCCTCAGCCGTGAAGACTGAAGCAAAGAATCCATTTAGTTTCTCCGCAATGACTTTATCGTGTTTAAGCGCTCCTTTTGTATCTCGATCATCAAGGGGCCCCACTGGTTGTTTAGCAGGCTTTCTGCTTCTGATGTACTTAAAAAACATTTTGTTATTACCTTTGGAGTTTTTGGCTAGCCATTCTTCAAACTCCTCTTTGGCTTTTCTTATTACATTCTTGCACTTAATTTGGCAGTGTTTATGCTCCTTTCTATTTGCCTCACTAGGATTTGACTTCTACTTTTTAAAGGAAGTCTTTTTATCTTTCACTGCTTCTTTTACATGGTTGTTAAGCCACGGTGGCTCTTTTTTAGTTCTTTTACTCTGTTTCTTAATTTGGGTATACATTGAAGTTGGGCCTCTATTATGGTGTCTTTAAGAAGCGCCCATGCAGCTTGCAGGGATTGCACTTTAGTCACTGTACTTTTTAACTTCTGTTTAACTAACCTTCTCATTTTTGCGTAGTTCCCCCTTTGAAATTAAATGCCACAGTGTTGGGCTGTTGAGATGTTCTTCCCACCACAGGGATGTTGAATGCTATTGTATTATGGTCACTATTTCCAAGCGGTCCTGTTATAGTTACCTCTTAGACCAGCTCCTGCGCTCCACTCAGGACTAAATCTAGAGTTGCCACTCCCCTTGTGGGTTCCCGTACCAGCTGCTCCATGAAGCAGTCATTTAAACTTTGAAATTTTAATTACTTTGTAGTAAAAAAAAGTTAAGGTTGAAATTATTTTTATTTTTTAGGAGAACAAAACATTTCAATTGAGCCAATCCAATTTTTTTGGGGGGGGCTCATTCTTTCGAAGAAATGTTGGAAACTTTGACTTTTTGTCCAGATTTTGGAAGGGAAAAAGTTTGAAATCTCAAACTCTCATGCAACATGACAATTGTTTGCCACCCAAATGCTCAGCACTTTGCAGAACTGAGTCCGTACTGCAAAAATGGTCTGTTCCTCAAAGACATTGCGATCTAATTTCACACATGATGCAATAAAGGAGACAGCAAAACAGGAGACAGTAAAACAACAGAGGGAAGAAAAGTTTTTACTCAGAGAAGGCTTGTGCGCAGCATTGTTGAACAAAATTTACATTATCTGTCTCTCTTTTGTTAGTTTCTATCTATCTACCTATATAATATCTATGTAATATCTAGGTATATAGAGAGGCATATAATATACATTTATATATTATAATTTATACGTATATTATGTATACATAGAAAAATATTTAACTCGTGATAAGTAGTAAGTTAAGTTCTGTTGAATTTCCTATACATATTTTGCTTTTGTTTTCATGTATTGTTGAATATTAACTGTATAGATTTACAAGTGAACTTGAATTGAATAGCTTGTTAAAGCTATGTCCATTTAATACCAATTAGTGGGATCATCTCCCTTTTGTGATCTGCATGATTTCTCATTTCACTGGAGAGCTTTGTTTTAGTCAGATTAACAATTTGTGGAACAGAGTACTAAGCAATAATTTCCATATTTCCAGGAGTAAAATGAAAATACAGTAGCCTCTTGGTAGATCAAATATTTGGGGGAAGAGGGACTTGCAGAAATCTGCATAGATCAGGTAATTTAGTCTCAACACATCCTTCATAAAAGCACCTAGTGCTTTCAGTGAGAAAATAAGCGTGCAAGTCAGCATGAAATTCCACATGCAGTCATGTCCTGTAAGTGCACTAGAGTATATTAAATAATACTCAGATGTAACATTTTCCAGGTGTTTTGCAATAATACTGGTTGGGTCATGTACTCATAACAAGCGTTAACATTCCTCACAGAAGATTCAAAGTTTGAAGTGACTTTTGCTATCATAAAATGAGGGATAATCTGTGGTCTGACTTCCACTATGGCATCTTCTTAAGTCTAGGCCTCCCTCATCTCTTTCCCGTCTTCCAGCTTCAGGTGGGTTACTGCTGGATAAAGTCCATTTTCTCTGTCATGCAATTCCAAAAGCATTGGGAAGCAGAAAAAGCCAAAGCTGTCGTTTATGAGAGCATAAGGCAGTGAGGAAAGTAAAACATTTATTTTCTCACTGTAGCACCTACCACCGCACAATATTTCTGCACATGGCTGGAAGTAGAAAATCAAGTAATCTACCAGATTGTTCTCATGAGCTTTTCAGCTCAATATTATGTCGAAAAGGGTGTGCCTGTAAGGGGTGTGTGCATAACCAGACCAACTATAACATATGGCTGAAGTGTAATCTTCAATGTTTGTAGTGACACTTGGGACGTGGGGCAGTGGTTGCATGATAGTCTACAGACTCTGCTCGGCCCATGCAGAAGTACTATCAGTGCGTGGTTTCTTCCAGACACACTCCAGGAATTTTCTTCCTTTGCAGTGAAAAAAAGGTAGGGGTAGGTGGATGTGTTTGAGGAAGTGAGTGGGAATTAGGTCACATTTGTTTAGACGGAAAGGTGGGACAGACACACAAAAACAAAAGAAATGCTGCCTTTGAAGAGTTAAAAAAAGAAAAAGAGATTGATTGCTGACAGTCTCATGATTTTGTTTCTGCCTTTAAATAACTTGAATGAGCAGCAGAAAAAACAGAACTGTCTGTCTTTTTTTAAACAGCTGTTGAATGGAGCTCCAGGACAGCGTTGTATAAAATGCATTGTACTTAGGTTTGCAGAATATACCTTCATTTACTAGACCTTTCTGCTATGGTTTACCTTTTGGTGCCCTGGAAATGTACTTATTTCATGTCTTTGGGCATTATTTCTGAAATGTTGGAAAGGATGGCTGAGTGGCCTAAGATTCAGGGTTGGATTCATTTCTGATCTCAGGATGGACAGTTTGAAATCTCATCCTTCCAAGGTAGACATATTAAGTTCCATGCAGTACCATTATGTAGTGGTCTTTTGGATCAGTCCTTAGAAACCAAGGTTCTTTCTGCTTTGTGTATATAATAAAGGCCAGCTTTTCTGAGCAAGGCCTGTTTGTGTAAGTGTAAATTTGCACCTTCACTTTTTAAGCACTCACGCCTATACATTCAAGTACACAGAAATCAGAGCTTGAAAACCATGTGCACGGATCTCTGGTCATGCTGAGGCCCCTTTGATAATTTTTCCCGAAAGGTCCATGGCACTTTCTGTATCATAGAATCATAGAATATCAGGGTTGTAAGGGACCTCAGGAGGTCATCTAGTCCAACCCCCTGCTCAAAGCAGGACCAGTCCCCAACTAAATCATCCCAGCCAGGACTTTGTCAAGCCTGACCTTAAAAACCTCTAAGGAAGGAGATTCCATCACCTCCCTAGGTAATCCATTTCAGTGCTTCACCACCTTCCTAGTGAAAAAGTTTTTCCAGTATCCAACCTAAACCTCCCCCACTGCAACTTGAGACCATTACTCCTTGTTCTGTCATCTGCTACCACTGAGAAAAGTCTAGATCCATCCTTTTGGAACCCCCTTTCATGTAGTTGAAAGCAGCTATCAAATCACCCCGCATTGTTCTCTTCTGCAGACTAAATAATCCCAGTTCCCTCAGCCTCTCCTCATAAGTCATGTGCTCCAGCCCCCTAATCATTTTTGTTGCCCTCCGCTGGACTCTTTCCAATTTTTCCACATCCTTCTTGTAGTGTGGGGCCCAAATTGGACACACTACTCCTGATGAGGCCTCACCAATGCCGAATAGAGGGGAACGATCACGTCCCTCAATCTGCTGGCAATGCTCCTACTTATATAGCCCAAAATGCCATTAGCTTTCTTGGCAACAAGGGCACACTGTTGACTCATATTCAGCTTCTCGTCCATTGTAACCCCTAGGTCCTTTTATGCAGAACTGCTGCCTAGCCATGCAGTCCCTAGTCTGTAGCAGTGCATGGGATTCTTCTGTCCTAAATGCAGGACTCTGCACTTGTCCTTGTTGAACCTCATCAAATTTCTTTTGGCCCAATCCTATAATTTGTCTAGGTCCCTCTGTATCCTATCCCCATCCTCCAGCATGTCTACCACTCCTCCCAGTTTAGTGTCATCTGCAAACTTGCTGAGGGTGCAATCCACTCCATCCTCCAAATCATTAATGAAGATATTGAACAAAACCGGCTCCAGGACCCATAGGCGCTGACTCCGTGGGTGCTCCGGGGCTGGAGCACCCATGGGGAATAATTGGTGGGTGCTCAGCACCCCGTCCCGCCGCCTCCGCCTCCTCCCCTGAGTGCGTTGTGTGCCCGCTGTTTCCCCCTAGCTCCCAGCACTTGCACTGCAAAACAGCTGTTTCATGTGGCTGTGGGGGAGGAGGGAGAACCCCGCACGCTCGGGGAAGAGGCGAGGCTGGGGTGGGGATTTGGGGGAGGGGTCCATTGGGGCAGGGAGGGGGGCGGAGTTGGGGCAGGGACTTTGCAGAAGGGGTTGGAATGGGGGTGGGGCAGGGACAGGGAAAGGGTGGAGTCGGGACGGGACAGCATGAGCACCCACTGGCGCTAGGGAAAGTTGGCACCTATGCCAGGACCGACCCTTGGGGCACTCCGCTTGATACTGTAAAATGAAGGGTTTGTCCCAGTGTCCTTGGCAAAAGCAACTGGTACACCAGTTACTGTGCATCAGCGGTCCATTTGCCCGCTCTAGTAGCTAATGGCTCACAGGTCTCACAGCCAGTGCCAGGTTTCTGCTTGTTCCCACGTTTCCTCTAGCAGTGCCTGAGCTCTTCAGGATATAGATCCCTAGCAGGTCAGGTCACTCCATTTTATACAAAGATTTTACTCGTGATCCCTTGAATTGTCTTTGGTGAAGGGACTATGTCTTATTCTGTTTTGCAAAGGACCTCATGCATACACTTGTCATGCTATATATATGATCATCTCTAACAGCAGGTGATGGTGTACTGATAATCTGGGTTTCAGAATATATTTTATTATGGAAAATCCCACTGACACAAATCCTGTTGCAATCTAAATCAGGGGAATGGATCCAATTACAGTCTACAATATGCACAATCGAACAAGTTAACACTGATTCCAACTCTCAAAATCTTGGTTTTCTTTCCTGTAGGAAATTGCTTAATGATTAGTCAGAAAAACACCTCTCTGAATTCATTCATGAAACTGAGACGGGGAAGACACTCTTATGGATACACTATCCACCCTGCATGAAGGGATTTAGATGGAGTCACAGATCTCCCATGAATAGGAATCATGCCATTAAATCCCTATGGATCATAAATGAACATTTATCTCTTAAGTGTAGTCAGCTAGAGAAACTCTGACAGCGTAAGTGCAGCAGGATATCATTTCACAAGCTAAAAAATCCAAAGACTTGGAAATAATTGTTCGTGCCATGAGTTACTCAAATCAGCTATTGCACTTCCTTCCTAGCTTTTGACTGTATTTCTTAGTTCTCTTTTTCTGGGGAACTTAGTTTGGTTTTAAGTCATATTTTATAGTGCAGCTCTTCCTTTTGAGGCAGCAGAGGCATTTTTATAACTTTAGATTGCAAGCCTTTGGAGGATTTAACCAATTCATTAGGCTGTGCTACCGTGGACCCAGTCCTAGTCCCACTGAAATCAACAAGTGTTTTGTGATTGATTTCAGTGGGAGCAAGATTTGGAATGAAAACAAATGTCAAAATCATGGAATTTCCCATGAAATGGAAATTTTGGTCCCTACACAGTTGTACACGTGTTGAAACCCTGTTGTGTAACACAGTGCCAGGAGGAGATGTGAGATTGGCACAAGGGAACCTTCCTAGAGAATTGCCTGATATTTATTTAGCCATTGATTTCATTTATAATTATAAGAGGGGGTACTTTTATAGGTTCCAATGGCAGTTAGGCACCCAATTCTCAGTGAAAGTCAATGCAAGTTAGACACCTTTGTGCCTTTGCAAATGTCCCCCTAAGTGCCCATCCTGTGCTCTGCATTTGTGTTCAAA
Source organism: Malaclemys terrapin pileata (assembly GCF_027887155.1). Classification (NCBI taxonomy): domain Eukaryota; kingdom Metazoa; phylum Chordata; order Testudines; family Emydidae; genus Malaclemys; species Malaclemys terrapin. Next base: position 66,668,124 of record NC_071512.1, read on the forward strand.
GTCTAAACATTAATGATCAATGTTATTGTAAGATCTGGGCTCAAATTGCAGCAAGGGAGGTTTAGGTTGGACATTATGAAAAACTTCCTAACTGTCATGTTGGTTAAGCACTGGAATAAATTGCCATGGGGGGTTGTGGAATCTCCATCATTGGAGATTTTTAAGAGCAGGTTAGACAAACACCTGTCAGGAATGGTGTAGATAAAACTTAGTCCTGCCATGAGTTCAGGGGACTGGACTAGATGACCTCTCAAGGTCTCTCCCAGTCCTACAGCTCTATGATTCTATGAATTTCTGCCATATTACTAAATGTGCAGTGTGTTGGGGAGGGCAACTGTCCTTCTTGATGGAATTGGTTTGGGGTAGGGGGAAAGGGATGTCATGAAGCATAATAGAACATTATGAGTGCAGCAGACATATCACTAGAGCTGTTCTGAGAGAAACTCTGACATAAAAAACATCATTCTGAACAGGAACAAAAATTCAAAATTTTGAAATTTCCTATGAAACTAAATTTCTGTAAAAAAAATCATTTTGGGTCAATCAAAACATTTTAATGTCAATATTTTTATATTAGTTTTATATTTTATCATTTTATAAATAGGCAATTGGCATTGTAATTGGGTTTGTAAGTGGAATTCTAATTGGCTTGGTGTCTCGTAATTGGTATTCTAACTGATTTGGTACTTGTTTTGCTCAATTGGTATTCTCACGGATCACTTGTAACTGCTGTTCCAATTGGTATTATTCTATCTATGCTATGCTTTGCTATATTTTGGAAAGACACAAAGGACCGGATCCTCAGTTGGTGTAAATTGACAGAGATTCATTAAAGACAGTGCAGGTTTGCCCACCCCAAATGTTCAAAAACCATGAGCCAGGCCCCTAAAAAGCATGAGATTACCAACCAACCAAACAAACATACAAAACCACAGCCAGGTTCTTTCTATTTCCCTTCTTGTTTCTGATCCTTGAGGGTGCACTTGGTCACATTTTCACGCTTTTCTCTGCAACCCTGAGGACTAGAAACGTACTTTAAACAAAATGAAACCAGAGATACCCCTCTAATTGAATGAATCTAGGAACTGTGATGTTTCAAAAAGCATCTTATATTGTGGACTTGTGACAAAATTGCACTAGCTGGCAATGCAGCAATGCTGCTACACCAGTGTACATCAGCTGAAGATCTAGTGATTAGAAAGATGATAATTGTTTGCAACATTACATTCTTGTTAATGTTGTCATTATGAACATGATAATGTCATTGTCATTGATAATAATGGAGGGGCTGGTGAGAGATGAACCCTCACGAGTATCCTCTGGTTTAGCAACTTGAGGTTGAGTGTTTAGCAACTTGCAGTATTGGGCCCAATATTTTTTTAGAGCATCTTGAAGTGCTTTATGATGATGGAGGGGTATTATTCCCATTTAACAGATAAGCAAATTGTGACACAGAGTTCAAATGACTTGTCCAAGGCTACACACTGAGTCAATGGCAGAAACTGGAGCAGATCCCTGGTTTATTTACTCTTACTCCCTGCTCTGCTAAACACCACTGAACAATCACTTCACATACTACTGTTGTTTAGTGGGCAAACCTTTTTTTTAATACAATGCAGCTCAGCAATACACCAAATTGCATCATATTAGTACACCAACATTCCAATAATAGGCCGGAGACCTATTGGTGCATATTTTTCCTTACCACTCCTTTCTCTGCAGGGCAAATACCTCATCTGCTCAGCTTTAGAAATGTAATTATTAAAAGCTGGATTTTTGTGCTTTTTAATATCAAACGTTTCATGATGTATTCTGTAGTATTAAATCCTTCTATGTCCACATACTGATTCTCATATCACTTCCACAAGATCTATGCATTTTGTCTTTAAACATTTATTTAGTAGCCAAAGAGGAAGAGGTGGAGTAGGCAGGAGCTCTGTGGTGAAGCAGAGAAACAAAACAATGTGTGGTAGTTTTAGGAACAATACTGTTTTCTTTTTCTTGCTCAGTTTTAGGAGAAAGTGATTCTCTTTCTGAGTGTTTACCATTAACATTTCTGTGTCCCATGGGAGATTTTCTGTGTACTTGAAAATTCAGAAGGTGGCATCTTGGCCCTTCAGAGTTCTGGTTATGCAGCCTGAACCTTATGCTGTTCATTTAAAACACCAAAGCATAATATCTTGACAAATCACAGTAGGCTAATTTGGCTTTTACTGTTGTGGTGTTTAGATGCTGCTTGTATTATTAGAACTGGGAGCACTGGCTGTTGGGAGTCTGAAAGGACAGAAAACAGGAAGGAGGGGGAGGAGTTGAGGAGGCTGGGAGAGTTACAGGGTGTGCAGCTACAGCTTGGTAAAGAGATTTCCACTGTAAATAAAGTTCTGTTAAAGTTTGTTAATACCTTGCCTGGTGGATACAACAACTGTACATCTAGCAGAAGGAGGAGAACTGTTCTTTCCATGTCCTGCAGTGAACATGGACTGGAGCAAATTTACAGAGAAAGCACATGAGTTTCCAAGGTTCAGATCTCTCAAGAGTCAAACAGTTATTCATTGTGAATTCATCTCTCTATGTGACAGATGGTTCTTCTTGGTGATCCAGGAAAGCAATCCTATTCCGAAAGCTTTTGAGCACATGCTTAAGCCCCAACTGATTCATTGCTTTCCTGATTTGAAGCCTCTGAGACGAATCTCCCACTGTGTCCCTAGAGCAAATTTGAGACTTTAGGGGCAGATTTCTTAGAGGTAAAACTGTTTAGTAAAAAGCTGCTGTTATTGTTTTTTCTTTTTTTTTTTTTTTAATTGAGAACAACCTGTGAGTTGCAATGAGGAGGTGCAATCTCAAGACAGAGTCCAGCAGACCTTAACAGAACATATTCGGTGTCAGTGCTCCCTTGGGGCAAAGAAGAGCAGCAGTGTGGCTGTATCATTTACATGGGAAGCCTCACACTTACTGAGTGCTGCCAGTGTGTTCAGTGCTATGCAATGCACAGGGAAAGACATGAGATTTGTCCCAAGGGAATTGCACTGTATGGGATTGTTTATTTACACAAACAATCCCATAGACATCTCTGCTACTACTTGAATAGCCCAAGAAGGATTTGGACCTAAAGCAAGACAGACAATACAGGATAGACACAAAATATACTACCTGGCAGAATGAAGGCCCAAGTTTAAAGATTATAGTAGATCATAGAATCATAAAACTGGAAGGGAACTTGAGAGGTCATCCAGTCCAGTCCCCTACCCTCAAGACAGGACTAAGTATTATCTAGACCATTCCTGACAGGTGTTTGTCCAACCTGCTCTTAAAAATCTCCAGTGATGGAGATTCCACAACCTCCCTAGGCAATTTATTCCAGTGCTTAATCACCCTGACAATTAGGAAGTTTTTCATAATGTCCAACCTAAACTTCCCTTGCTGCAATTTAAGCTCATTGCTTCTTGTCCTATCCTCAGAGGTTAAGAAGAACAATTCTTCTCCCTCCTCCTTGTAACAACCTTTTATTTACTTGAATGGTGATTTGTGGCTATGTTGGATTCACAAAATAAGTGTGTTTTAAGTAGAGATTAGAATAAAGTAAGTCTGTGTGTGTGTGGGTCATTTAGAACATATATGGACATAAAGGGTGGCTTAAGGTCAAGAAACAAAACTGAGTGAAAGGAGAAGTAGGGGGAAGGGTAGACTTGCACTGAGCATGTACAGCAAGAGCAGGAGTAAGAGGAAATGATAGCAGAGTTATAAGCAGAAGCAGAATTGTGCAGAGCTTTTGAAGTGAGGTGTGTTTCAGATTGCAGGCCATTTGAACAACTATTTCTGCTGTGTTTCCCAGGTTGCCATCCACAGAACTATGGCAATTTCCCACTGTCCTCCATACAATAGGTGTATATCACAATTTTGCTTGAAATGGACACAACATTGTGACACCTTGGATTCTGCATCTGACTCTATAACACTGAAAAGCTACATGTATTTGTTTAGAAGGGGAGGGCCATGGGTCACCCCAGAGAAGAAGCTGGAAAAACCATGAACACAATGGCAAGTGTCAGTGAGAGATGAGTGGTGGCCCAGGAGAGCAGTAGCAGAAGTTCCAAATTTGACATCCTGAACCTGGACATAAGTATCACAAAATTTATTTGGAGAAAAATTGAATGACCTTTTTTTTTAAAGGTATCAATGAATTTAAATAGTTTCTTCTCCTTTCTTCAGAACATCAGCACAGCCACAGGAGGAGGGGGAGAGACAGGGCATGAGGAGAACATGTGCTTTTTGCTATGCCATTGATGTCCTCCTCAAAACATCTGCAGGACTCATGCATGCTTACCTCTTGGGTCATCTCACCATACATCTATACTTCCGAGGCCTACTCAATCCACCTAAACTGTTTATCACTTACACTTATCCTCCTCCCATATGGCAGCACCTAACACTTGATCTTTATTATTTTTGTAATCATGTCCCCTTAGACACTCAGAGCAGACTTTAATAGATTTCTCTAAACAGGTGCAAAAGTGTCTCTTGGGGGAATGCATGATGCAATCTGAACTGTTGCCACATTCACAGCTGTGGGGCTCTTACAATTTATTTATATATTTATTTCTTCACTCCTGTGATGTGCACTTGTGCCTCGTTGACAATGTGCTTAGTTGAATAGGGAACATTTAGGTTCAGTGCTTGTTGTTTCCTGAAGAGAAGGTTCACTTTACAAAGTATCACTAAAATGTTCAAAAATATCTATCCACATGCTTCGCAATCCATCTGTAGGGACCCGATTCAAATAAAGGGGAGTCTTTCCACTTACTTCCCTGGGCTTTGGATCAGGCTCTACTCGAGATGAGGAAAAATGTCCCCTATGGTCTAGAGTTGTACAATTAAGTTAGTTATCCTCTACATTGTACACCAGGTTCAGTTAATCCAGTGTACATTTGGAGTACCTGACCTCCATTAAAATCACTGTACTTATTTTGGCATTACACCAGAGTAACTGAAATTAGAAGATAATCCTCTGTCTGAAAAGCTTTAAAACTTTCTGAAAACTATTTTATTCCACACTTTTAAGTTGCAACCATTACAAGAAATTGTCTTATACCATTCTCCCTGAATTGTTTTAACACACACCATATCTTCATTCCACTAGCAAATCAGTGTATCTTTTCATTTTGAAACAGCAGAATAAGTGCTCTGTTAGCAACTTCTAAGAAGCCACCCACAAAACATTTTCCTTGATACTCAGCATTCTCTTAGTCTGGAATTCAGAACAGACATAATTTTTCATGTCTGAAGTATGCTTGTATACACAGAGCATAAGCAACCACAGAAAATGAAATAATCAGCACTTGTTTTCACTAGATGATTATATAGAATTAGGACACAGCCTTAACTGACACACAGTTTACTATGGCAGTGCAGTGTCTCTGCACAGAGAAAAGCTGTGTTTAATGCCATGTCACCTGGGTAAACCTAACTGGAAGAAGGATTTGCCTATGACCCACTGACACGAAGTGGAACACAACTTGTTTCAGTCTAATTAGACTAAAAAAGTCATGGTAATTGTTTTGCTAGTTATTGCAATTCCTTAGGTTATGATCTAACTTGACATAATTTTCTAATGAAAACAAGCCTTCAGCTGGGCTTATGACATAGGGCCTGATCAAAATCCAATTGAAGTTAATGGGAGTTTTCCCAATGACTGCTAAGGGACTGGATCAGGATGGGCCAGATTCGGCTATTCTCTTCTTGGGTAGTACTCTACTCCACGAAATCAATGGAGCTATTTGAGGACTCACATACTACTCAAGGTGAGTAAAGATGGGAGAATCTGGCCCAATGTAAAAGCAACAGGATCTGGCCCTAAGTAATTTGACTTCAATGAATGAAACTCCTCATGGATTTAGGTACTATTCAATGTAAGGATTGCAGAAACCAGCCCTACCTTTTATTTATATATATATATATATGATTTATACTAGTAATGAAATAGCTTTAGCTCAAGATACATAATATATATATATCAGGGGGTAGCCGTGTTAGTCTGTATCTACAAAAACAACAAAGAGTCTGGTGGCACCTTAAAGACTAACAGATTTATTTGGGCATAAGCTTTCGTGAGTAAAAACCTCACTTCTTCGGATGCATAGAGTGAAAGCTACAGATGCAGGCATTATATACAGACACATGGAGAGCAGGGAGTTACTTCACAAGTGGCGAACCAGTGTTGACAAGGCCAATTCAATCAGGGTGGATGTAGTCCACTCCTAATAATAGATGAGGAGGTGTCAATTCCAGGAGAGGAAAAGCTGCTTCTGTAGTGAGCCAGCCACTCCCAATCCCTATTCAAGCCCAGATTAATGGTGTTGAATTTGCAAATGAATTTTAGTTCTGCTGTTTCTCTTTGAAGTCTGTTTCTGAAGTTTTTTTGTTCAATGACAGTGACTTTTAAATCTGTGATAGAATGACCAGGGAAATTGAAGTGTTCACTTACTGGCTTGTGTATGTTACCATTCCTGATGTCCGATTTGTGTCCATTTATTCTTTTGCGGAGGGACTGTCCGGTTTGGCCAATGTACATGGCAGAGGGGCATTGCTGGCACATGATGGCATATATGACATTAGTGGATGTGCAGGTGAATGAGCCCCTGATGGTGTGGCTGATGTGGTTGGGTCCTCTGATGCTGTTGCCAGAGTAGATATGGGGACAGAGTAGGCAACGAGGTTTGCTACAGGGATTAGTTCCTGGGTTGGTGTTTCTGTGCTGTGGTGTGTAGTTGCTGGTGAGTATTTGCTTCAGGTTGGGGGGTTGTCTGTAAGCAAGGACTGGCCTGCCTCCCAAGGTCTGTGAGAGTGAGGGATCATTTTCCAGGATAGGTTGTAGGTCGTGGATAATGCGCTGGAGAGGTTTTAGCTGGGGGCTGTATGTGATGGCCAGTGGTGTTCTGTTATTGTCCTTGTTGGGCCTGTCCTGTAGTAGGTGATTTCTGGGTACCCGTCTTGCTCTGTCAATCTGTTTCCTCACTTCCCCAGGTGGGTATTGTAGTTTTACGAATGCTTGATAAAGATCTTGTAGGTGTTTGTCTCTGTCTGAGGGGTTGGAGCAAATTCGGTTGTATCTTAGGGCTTGGCTGTAGACAATGGATCGTATGATGTGTCTTGGATGGAAGCTGGAGGCATGTAGGTACGTATAGCGGTCAGTAGGTTTCCGGTATAGGGTGGTGTTTATGTGACCATCACTTATTTGTACTGTAGTGTCCAGGAAGTGGATCTCTTGTGTGGACTGGTCCAGGCTGAGGTTGATGGTGGGGTGGAAATTGTTGAAGTCCAGGTGGAATTCTTCAAGGGCCTCCTTTCCGTGGATCCATATGATGAAGATGTCATCAATGTAGCGCAAGTAGAGGAGGGGCACTAGGGGACGAGAGCTGAGGAAGCGTTGTTCTAAGTCAGCCATAAAAATGTTGGCATACTGTGGGGCCATGCGGGTACCCATAGCAGTGCCACTGACTTGAAGGTATAAGTTGTCCCCAAATCTGAAGTGGTTGTGGGTGAGGACAAAGTCACAAAGCTCAGCCACCAGGCTTGCTGTGGCCTCATCAGGGATACTGTTCCTGACAGCTTGTAGTCCATCCTCATGTGGAATATTGGTATAAAGTGCTTCTACATCCATGGTGGCCAGGATGGTGTTTTCAGGAAGAACGTCAATGCACTGTAGTTTCCTCAGGAAGTCGGTGGTGTCTCGAAGATAGCTGGGAATGCTGGTAGCATAGGGTCTGAGGAGAGTGTCCAAATAGCCAGATAATCCTGCTGTCAGAGTACCAATGCCTGAGATGATGGGGCGTCCAGGGTTTCCGGGTTTATGGATCTTGGGTAGCAGATAGAATACCCCTGGTCGGGGTTCTGGGGGTGTGTCCATGTAGATTTGTTCCCGTACTGTAGCTGGGAGTTTCTTGAGCAGATGGTGTAGTTTCTTTTGGTATTCCTCAGTAGGATCAGAGGATAGTGGCCTGTAGAATGTGGTCTTGGAGAGTTGCCTGGCAGCCTCCTGTTCATAATCAGATATAATGCCTGCATCTGTAGCTTTCACTCTATGCATCCGAAGAAGTGAGGTTTTTACTCACGAAAGCTTATGCCCAAATAAATCTGTTAGTCTTTAAGGTGCCACCAGACTCTTTGTTGTTTGTGTTAATATATATATATATATATATTAATATATATAAATATATATCTTTTTGCTTAATGACAGATATTCTATTATGTATCTTGAGCTAAAGCTATTTCATTATTAGTATAAATAATTTATATTGATTTCAGACCTAAAGTAAAACCTGTAGGGTATATGGTGCAATTTAACAGTAGGACAATTCTTTGAGAGTGGCATGGGCAGGTAAATATATAAAATCAGCCAGAACTATATTGTGCATTTACACTTCACAAATTACGAAGAGCCACCACTGTGGAAATATGACCTATGTTATTGCATGTAGCGTTGTTGTAGTTGTGTTGGTCACCCACCTTGTCTGTCTCATTATTCTAGACAGGTCATTGCAAATGCATACAGGAAACTGAAAGAGTTTGCTCCTATAATCCCCATAACCAACACAGTCCATTTGCTCAAAACAAGAGAGAAGTTCTTTCATTTTAAGTAAAATGAAACATTATCACATATCTGATCATTTTAAATGTACTAAAGATTGGGACAAATGATTTCATGCAACACACCAAGTAGTACAGAACATTTTATATAAGAAGAGAAATAAAGACACCCACTAAAAAGCTGTCAGTGTCAAATAATCACTTATTCTGCTGTTGTCGGCTTTCTACTATTTAAATGACAGGGTAATAGCTATCAATAGGAAAAACAAATCCATTCCACCAAATGCTTGTGAAACCTCGTAGAATTTTATCCCCCCAAAAACATTGTGTGTGGCAGTGTGCTTTGGGCTTAGTATTTCTCTTTCACATACAGACAATCCCATAAAGGAGAAGATGATTTGGGTTACTAGGAAAACAGTGTGGCTTCTGTTGATACATGCACACATCAATGGGATTTAAACTGTGTCTCTGTAGTTTGGGTGGATTTCAGGTTTGATGTCATATACCATGTTCAAAAGTTGTTTCATTACGTTTTCCATGTACTTGTGGAAGCTATTGGTGATGTCTCGGATTTTTTCTGTTGTTTGCTCTTCTATTTTAGTGGAGAGGTTACCTTGGGATCCCATTATCTACAAAGCAAAACAAGAGAAACCCTATGAGCAAAATAAAGGCTTACATCACAGCCGTGTTTACTGTAGCTGGGGCAGCCTCTAAGAATGTTTTTCTATCCCCGAACATAAACATTATGCAAACCTTTCACAATGCTCTGTAAGAGTCAGGTTTAAACTAGATTAAACCATAAACATAATAAACAGGATTAATGGGAACTCTTTGGATACTTGTTAGCAATGGAACACATCCCCACATAGTGCAGATTTCCAATGTCACTGTTGGGTACAATGTTTACTCTACTAAGAGTTTTTCTCTTCTATAACATTTTTTGAATATTTTAATTTCATTGATTAATCCACTATGTTCTATCACTGGTAGGTTTGTTTGAGCTCACAAAATTAATGAAAACCAGGGCTTTTGAAGTGTGGAAGATGGGAATGCTTCCTGATAAATAAATAAAATAAATGAAGGCTTTGTGTTTCTCAAGCACTGAAATGTCTTCAATAGTTACTGATGTATAACCCTCAATAGGCCTCATTTGAGGCCTTTTAATATTACATTTTCTTATCTGGCCAAATACCAGACAGCTTCTGGCACAGTAAATATTAGGATATTCGCTTCAAATGTAATTGTACCGTCCCTTCTTTCTAGACTAGTTGAACATTTTCGCAAGGTTATGTTATAAACAGATGCACACATTCCAAATTTGTGACTTCATCCCTCCAGTGCCCCAACTTCCTGTGAGTGTCCTTCCCTTATAGAAAAGTCCTATAGAGTTTAATCAAAAATTATATTCCCTGCTGTAGGATGGCTCAGAAAACTTGGGAAAAGAAATAAATAGAGAATGATAGCCTATTAGATCGCTATAGAATCCAGTTGTTGTCATCAGTATTAAAATCTATAGGGCTTTTCCATATGAGTTCCAGTTTTTCTCCTGGCTGTTGCTGCCGATAATTCTAAAAATAGTGCAATATACAGTAGCTACCCAGAGCTAAAGAGAACACCCTGTGGGTGTGATAAAGGAGCAATATACAGTATGAATTGTAGGTTTTGTGGTTCCAAGGCACACCCCTACTATTGTTTCAGTCCTGTGGTTCTCTTGAGCAGAGGCTACTTGTTGGGGCAAATTGTGTTGTGGTTGTGTAGGGTTACCATTCGTCCGGATTTACCCGGACATGTCCTCCTTTTCGCGCTAAAAATAGCGTCCGGGGGGAATTTGTAAAGCACTCACAATGTCCGGGATTTCCCCCTCCCCCGGCAGAGCGAGCGGCTGGGAGGGCTGCAGAAAAATCCCGGGCTGGACTCCTGAGCGGCCGTAGAGGAGCCGGAGCCGCCCTGCATTCTGAGTTGGCCTCTCCTGCAACCCGGTCCGGCAGCACTGTGCAGGGCCAGGGACCGGGTTTTGTTGTGCAGGGCCAGGGACCGGGTTTTGTTGTGCTGGGAAGCGCAGCCACGTGTCCGGCTCGGCTCGCACAGAGCCCAACACCCTGTTCTGAGCAGCAGGGTAAGGGGGACCGGGGGCAGGAAGGTTCTGGAGGGGGCAGTCAAGAAACGGGGGGGGGCTTTTGGGGGAGGGGTGGAGAAAGTTTTGGGCAGTCAGGGTACAGGTAGGGGGTAGGGTCCTGGGGGGCAGTTGGAGGGGGGTCTTAGGAGGGGGCAGTTAGGGGACAAGGAACAGGGAGGCTTAGGGGTGGGGTTCTGGAGGGCAGTTAGGAGCAGGGGTCCCAGGAAGGGGCAGTCAGGGGACAAGGAGCAGGGGGGTGGGGAGCTGGGAGTTCTGGGGGGGGCTGTCAGGGGGCAGGAGTGGGGAGAGGGATCGGAGCAGTCAGGGGACAGGGAGCAGAGAGGTTTAGATGGGTTGGGAGTTCTGGGGGGGGCTGTCAAGGGGGCAGGAGTGGGGAGAGGGATCGGAGCAGTCAGGGGACAGGGAGCAGAGAGGTTTAGATGGGTTGGGAGTTCTGGGGGGGGCTGTCAAGGGGGCAGGAGTGGGGAGAGGGATCGGAGCAGTCAGGGGACAGGGAGCAGAGAGGTTTAGATGGGTTGGGAGTTCTGGGGGGGGCTGTCAGGGGGCAGGAGTGCGGAGAGGGATCGGAGCAGTCAGGGGACAGGGAGCAGAGGGGTTTAGATGGGTTGGGAGTTCTGGGGGGGCTGTCAGGGGGCAGGAGTGCGGAGAGGGATCGGAGCAGTCAGGGGACAGGGAGCAGAGGGGTTTAGATGGGTTGGGAGTTCGGGGGGGGCTGTCAGGGGGTGGGGAGTGGTTGGATGGGGCGTGGGAGTCCCAGGGGTCTGTCTGGGGGTGGGGGTGTGGATAAGGGTTGGGGCAGTCAGGGGACAAGAGGCGGGGAGGCTTAGATAGGGAGTGGAGTCCTGGGGGGCAGTTAGGGGCAGGGGTCCCAGGAGGGGGCAGTCAGGGGACAAGGAACGGGGGGAGGGTTGGGGGGTTCTGGGGGGGCGGGAAGTGGGAGGGGCGGGGGCGGGGCTAGGGCGGGGCTCCTCCCGTCCTCTTTTTTGCTTGCTGAAATATGGTAACCCTATGGTTGTGTGATGTGGTCCAATGGTCACAGATACAAGGGATGATATAGGTGAGCAGCAATTCTCCAAAAAGGGTCATATTTTTGGAGTTGAATGTACATATCCTCATCATATATCATTGGAAAGTTTATTTTATGTGTTTATAGATGAGGTCCGATTAGAGCTGTCATGTGTTGCTGTAAGCCTGAAGGTGAAGTGAAACAATGGTACCCAAATTGAATGTCCTTTTTTTTGCACAGTTCCACAAATACTGTTTGTTAATTTCAACACCTCAATGTGTTGTTTATTGGTCAAAGCTAGCAAATGACAATGTATTAAAAATATATATTGGTTTTGCATGGCCAAGTTTGTTTTTCTTTTCAGAAATGATGATGCTGTTTAGCATGTGATAAAAAGGGTGAATATCAACATACTGCAATATACTTACATGAAATGTTTTTGCTTTTCATATTCTGAATTGTCAAAGTGTCTCACAAGTGATTATAGTAGTTTCCTATATTTTCAATTGAAATTTGCTGACAAGGTCAGTCTCTTGCTGAAGGTTGGGCACCAGTAGTAGCAGATTATGTGCCAATGGTTTATACTGCATAGTGGGTGGATATAAATGCATGTGAATTCCTAATGTAATGCTCCTCCATTTATAAGCTTTTGTACATACAATATAGCAAATAGTTTGCTTGGTAGAGGTTTTAATTTGTAATTGCCTATGCATGTAGTATAAGCCATTGAAATATTCTAGAATCTAGCTTTTTTAATGTAATTATTCACAGCTCAGTATTAATGTTAGAGATGACAATACACAGCTACATGCTGGGCTTCAATCAAGTGCTCACTAAATGGAAATGGCAATTTTGATACTAACATAGATCTAATCTATATCGAATTTAGCACATGTTTGTATATGTCTACAAATGAGAAATGGTGGTAGTGGTTGTGATAATACTAACAATATACCTTGGAAATTTTACCTCCACAGGGAAATATATGAAGATGTGGAGGATACAAGTCCCTTAAAGCTTATGTCAGAGAAAAAGACTTCCCACAAACATTGAAAAATGTGCTATTTGTCAAAAAAATCAAAAGAATGCAAAACTGTCAGAAGCCACCAGTGCTGCACAGAATTCTGTGATGCTGCCAGCAGAAGCCAGGAGAGATGAATTGTATTGCTGGCGACTGGATGAGTTTTCTAGTTTAGGCAATGTGCTATCAAGGCTGCTTTTGGAAAAACACAAGCAAGTTAAATTTGGCACACGTCCAGGATGTTTTGAACCCAGGAAAGAAAACAGACTCTGAATCTGAGCAGAGAGCATCATGTTCACGTGCTTCCATAGCCACCAGAGCAAGCACATCCTCCTGTGTTTGATCCCAGTGCATTGTTTACTTGAGAGAAACACACAAGAAAAATAAGAAATTTTGTAAATTAGAAACATTTGAGAGAGCAACCAGTGTAAGGGAGGCAGCACTTCAAAGAGGAGATGATGCCATATTGCACAGACTATGTGTGGAAGCCTTGATTGCTAAGGATGCACTGTATCACTCAACATGCCTTTCTTCCTACTTATGTAAAATAAATCTTAAAGCAAAACCATCTAGTTACACTTATGACACTGCATTTCATCGGCTGATTGAAGAGAAGACAATGATCTTATGTGAAACAAGAAGGCTCTTCTCCGGTCCAAGCTGCTACAAAGATATAAAGCTCTACTTCTCTCGGATGTAGAAACTGCAAGCTATTCCAGTCCCAAATTACAGGTAAGATTAGAAACAACATTGCGGTTTTGCAAATTCATTCCATGCACAGCATGGACAAGGCATGTCTACCATCATTCTGTGCAGTGCAATGACATTAGGTGATGGTATCTAAGCTGCTAGTCATCTGAAGCAGGAACTTCATCCAAATGTTTTAAAGATATTCTTCTGGTGAGTGAGCCTGATGAACAGCTTTCAAATGAACAAGTGGTTTTGCATAATGTTACTTCAGTCCTTCGGTCTGAAATAGCCAAAATGAAATCCTCAGCATATTATCCAAAGCCAGGTGATTGCAGTTTACAGAGGTTAGCTGCATTTGTACCCCAGTTAGTGCAGGAGTTTGTCCTTTGGTTGCTGACTAAAGAGGCATATAACTCAGCCAGCAATGAGTGTCATATCTCAGAAGACCGTCAGAGGAGTTGCTTCTCAGTTGCGCAGTGCATAGTAGTTAACGGTTACAAAATTATCACACCATTACACATAAGCCTTGCTACACAGCTACACATGAGTTTGGGTCATGCAATTTAATTGACATACAACATCTTCAGGGATTCTGCATCCATTATGGTGAGTAAGGCAATTCATGATTAATGTTGCAAAAACTGAAGTAGAAAGACTCCAGGGAAGTGTGCCCATTCCAAATGGAATTGAACCACTTCATGCTGGTGGAAATCTCATCCACGAAGGAGATGATAGTATAGACATCAACAAAGAGACCAGTGATGGAAAGAATACCTTCTATTCAGTGGCTAGAGTGCTATTTCAAGAACAGTCTGCAGATAGTCCAGCATCATGAGAAAGTCACTGAATCCTGGGAAAGAAAAGTCACTTGGTCTCCCCGGGTAATCAGAGTCTCTGATGCAGTGTGCAGCATTTGAAAAACTAGAACACGTCCAGAACTGACTTGCCATGAAAAAGTACTTGAGAAAATAAACTTTTGTTACCTACCAATGAGCACTGTCCGAGATTTCTCCTGGTGTCTTTAAGACTACTACCTCGTGATGTCCTGCCAATACCAAATGATATTGATAGCTTGCAACAAAGAAAAGCACCTACACAGCAGTTGCATATGCACCTATTGTGGATGCCAAGACAGCTGCCAGGGCCACAGTCTGTCCTACAGTGCTGAAATGTCAGTCACTCTAGGATAGCAACATGTCATTGACACCAAGAATTGGCAGCTGTATGCTGTTGCTCGGCAAGAGAAATGGACTCTCTCAAATGAACTTGGTACCAATATGATTTGTACTCTGTGCTGTTTTATAGCATGTATTGGGAAATTCTGGGGAGATGCAGGATTTCTAGAGCTTCTTGTTGATGTTGATGTGTATGCAGCTTATACTGCAAATCAAATGTTTGCAGGTAAGCAATTCAGCTTGACAGGTCCACATCATACCTCATCTTAAAGTAGACATAATAAGCTTTCAAATGATGCATGTTTGTGTGTGTAGAGGGTATATGAAGTCAACCAAATCAGTGGTCTCTTGCTGCTCCCCTTGTGACTTTTTCCTTGTGACTTCAGCCCAATTTTGCCTTCAAAGATGACAAGGTGAATGAATTAAGATTCTCCTTTAGAAGGATTTCCATTGAAATTATATTCATTTTCTAAGTAGCATCTAGTAAGCAATTGGTCCATAATATAGAATTAAAACTTTTGCTAGTTTGAGAGAAATAAAAGGAAACATAAAATTTTAAAGGGATTATTATTATCTGTAATAATTATTTTTCTGAGGATATTAATTAGCATTATATGTATCTTAACTTTGGGCCAAACCCTGAGGGCCTTTACTTGGGAAAGATCTGACTCCTTCCACATAATGAGCCATCTCCATAGAGAGAACTTTCTGCAGATTCAGAGTAGCTAGATGTTGTCTCCAAACCAACCCCATGGAAAATGCTCAAGAGCATTACTACACACTTAGGTGGAGCCTGCTCCACACCAGGGACCCCTCCCCCTTAATTAACACCATAGGAAAAAAATACAGTATTTTAAGTTAATTAATAATTGAATTTCTGCCTGGATTTTTTCATGTTCTTTCTTTTCTGCTACTGAGTTCCAAACCCTTCATATTATTGAACTTCATTCGATATTGTATTTAAGTTATGATCTGTTTTGACTTTGAGGATTTTACACCAGTGTCAGACCAATGACTTCCATAGTGTTGCTTCTAATCTTACGTCTGGTATGAATGAGATCAGCATCAGGCCTTGTACCTCCATAGGTAGGTGCCATACCTTAAGGATGTTGTGAAACCTGTTCATTGTAGTTTAAATTAACCAGGTAAATTATGCACTTATTTACACCCCATTTCTTAGGCTTAATTCATTCATGTTTATCAAGCTCTTGGAGCTCCTCATGTGGAAGGGCCATAGTATTATTTCACTATGAGAGAGAGTCTCAAAATTCAGCAGTGGATTTTGTACACCCCAAAGTTAGAATCCGTGGGAGAGAGTTGATTTAGTCTGTTACAAAGATAACAAAGATAGGCCCGTTTGGCAAATTTTGGATCCAGATCTGTGCTCAAATTTTGCACATTGCTAAAGTGGATATTAGCAATTATCACTCTTATTCAACACTAATTGTTGTTTACTGTTGTTATTTATTATGGTCTAATATGTTGTGGCTGGGGTGTGAGTCAGCACAGAATTTAGTCCAACATGTCTCTAACGAGCCACATTCAAGATACTAAGTACAATGGTAACTTTAAATGTGGCTGTAATAAGTGTGGATTTATAAATGTTTGCATAGGAATACATGAGCCAGCACAATGAACTAGTTAGTGACCACTGCTCTGGCACTGACCTCCTTACTGCCCTCCAGGCTTGGGTTAATAATGTTGTCATTCTTCTGGGACAGACAAATGTCCGACATAATGGGGTCAGGGAAAGTGAAGGAGAGCTGTAATGATTGTTTACAACATGCTGGCATTGGAAGAGCCGTATGTGCTCTTGGCTTCTTGTGTAAACTGCTTCACTCCACAATCTACAATATTAACTCAATGGGCTAATTGTGGGTGTAATGAAAAAATTGTGCTCAAAGTGATGCACAGAGAAATTTCTTTCTCCTTTGCTGTTTCAGACATCAGACGACAGATTCTCTCATTCTGGCTTGAAGGTGAACACATCTGAAAGATATTTTACCTTTTTTTTAAATTGTCAGTAAAAATCTGAAATAGTATGTGCAGTACAAGTCTGCCTGCTTTACTGTGACATTATCTCTTGGAGCTGACACTCTGGCTGAAGTGACAAGCTGATAAATTTGACTTCTTCTTCTCCTCCCTGCCCCATTCAGCTGTTGTAGCTTTACACGGAATCAGACAAAAAAGGAAGTCTGGTAAAGCAAAGAGAATAGTTTGTGATACCCCTTCATGAAAACAGCAAAGAAAATTGCAAAATGATGGAATATCTAAAATTTACTAAACTTCAGAAATTCAGGTGCAAAAATGCCAGCCAGATTACTGTTTTACTCTGAAAAATGTAATGAAAAAAATTAGTTTTGAACAGATGTTGCTGTGTGCATAGTTGGAAGCTAAGATTAAATTATCAGAACCTAGATAAAGAATAGATTTTTCATTTCACTGACAGTTTAAAAAAGTAAAAAAAAAAATTGTTTGGCTTGGACCAAAAATGAAAATTTTTCAACTTTTTGGTGAATCAAAAAGTTAAAAGAAAGATCATTTTGGATTTTTATGTATATAAACAAATTAAGGAAATGTTGCAATGTAAAGTCATTTCAAACCAAAAATTTTCCAAAACAAAATGTTCACATTTGATCAGAATTCTGTTTTTTGTTTTGTTTTGTTTTTTGCAACCAAACTTTGATAACATAAACACAAACTTGTAAAACATTGTGGTATTGCTGAATCTGCATTTTTTACTGAAAAAAGTTCTGCTTGTAAAATTTTGTCCAACACTATAAATGAATAAACACAATAGCTTTTCAAAGGGCTTGACCCAAAGCCTTCTGAAGTCAGTGGAAAGGTCCCCATTGACATCAATAAGTCACTGCAGCTTCAACTCTTTGTATATTAGTTAGCAACCAAAATTGTACCTTACTCCAGCTTCTGCTCCGAGGTTAATAGAAAATCTGACTGGCATTAAAAAAGAGAAACTGAAGGCACTTTTTAAAAAATATGTGCATTATATGTATATACTCGATCATAAGCTGGTTCGTTTATAAGCCGACCTCCCCAAGATGGATACGTAAAAATGGAAAATTTTTATGACCCGTTCATAAGCCGACCCTATAATTCAGAGGTCAGCAAACTTTGGCTTCCAGGCCATTAGGATGGTTTCTTCACCTCGAGCGTCCGCAGGCACAGAGGTAAACCTAAGTAAACAAAGTATCCCGGCACGCCAGCTGCTTACCTTGATGGGCCAAGACAGCAACTGGTGGGGACATTTTTTGGGGAGGAGAAGCTGGGGGTCAGGGGAGTAACCTCTGTGACCACTGCCCCACATGACCCAACCCCTAGCCCGGGACCCCCACACTCTCCCCATCCCATTCCTTCCCACCTTAACTGGAGAGGGCCAGGGGAGGATGTTTCTGGCCTGGCTGGAGCTGCACCAGCAGGCTGGGCAGCGCGGCTGCAGCCTGTCTGGTGGGCCAGACCGGGCGGTGCGGCCGCAGCATGTTCCAGCAGGCTGGGCTGGGCGGCACGGATGCAGCGTGCTCTGGCAGGCCAGGCAGCACAGCCACAGTCTGCTCTGGGGGGCAGGACCGAGTGGCACGGCTGCAGCCTGCCAGCCCCGGAGCCGCAGCTGCTTCAGAGGCTGAGGGGAGAGCAGCGTGGCCAGAAGCGGAGAGACTCTGGCCCCGCCTCTTCCGTTCTGGCTCTGCTGGCTGTGGTGCCTCTCCTTGCTCCCTCTGTTGGGGGGAGGGGCTGTGTCCCACCTCTCTCTCTATACCCGTTCATAAGCCAACCCCCTTTTCTGGTGCTTCCCTTTTTTACTAAAAAAAAAAAATCTGCTTATGAACAAGTATATACGGTATTTCCCAAGGGATGGGCCTGAATGATCCCCAGAATCTGAACAGTCCTGAATTTTAGAAAGGTTTAGGTCCAAAGTCCCAGATCCAAAAGTCCCTGAAGTCTGTGAAAAGAGCCAAACTTTGCAGTCCAGCCCCATCTCTAATATTTTCAGTGAATAAGTACATTTAGTCATTATGAATTCTTGGCCAGCTGATAGTGTACCGTACACAAAGGATCTACAGTAAGGACTTAATACAATGCTTACTGAATCATTTCCTCCCCTTCTCTATTGACTTCCATGGACATTGAATCAGACCCTCTGTGAAATATGTATGTAAGCTTCTTACTTACATTAGATTGTTTGTGCCTGAATTCCCTCTCCCTCTGTAACCTATAGTGGTCTATCTCTGCTATGGCTTCTTCTTTGGCTTGCTTCAATCTCTTTCCCTTTCCTGGACAGAGAGAGGAAACATAGGATTACTTTGAAATTAGCATTGTGCCTGAAGAGATGGTTGTCTCTACACAGCATAGTATTCCATGTACTGAATCCCCAGTAAAGTACTTGAGAATTTTGATTGCATGTGGATTACTGGTAAGATTTTCAGGAGTGCCTAAATGATTTAGGGAACACAAGTTCCATTGAAAGTCAATAGAACTTGTGCTCCTAAGTCACTAAAGTGCCCAATTTATGATATCAGGCCCTTCTTATCCACAAGTACACAACAATCATAAAAAATGTGTAGGTTTGTCAACAATATAGCATACGGCATTTTCAACTGAGTTCTTTATCACAACATAAATGACAATTTCTTATCACTGCTTCATGTTTAAATAAAATACTTATCTTTGTTTAATTGCCAACAGTAGCAACCAGAGAACAGGTTTGAGTTGTCACTGATTGGAAGAGACATTATTCTGTAAGATTTGCTGTATTGACTTGCTGCCAGGAACCCTTCAGTCCACACCAACTGGATTCTATTTAATGCTGGCAAATTTTCAAGGCACTTTGAAGATACAGCTCAGCCACTAGCAAACTAAGTTGCAACATTTACATTGTATTGCCCGGCCCCCTTTCAATTTGTAAAATGCACAGGTGGGTGATTAAGACACAGAGGATATCAAAGCAGCTTTTGTGCACTAATGTGTGGAAACATGAAAGTGATGAGCAGCTAGTCCAAGAGAGAGAGGGGAGGAGTTGATGGAGACAGCACCAATTCTGGGCCCCGGGAGGAATCAGGAAGGCATAAGGGGGAGCTTGAGGGAAGATAGGAACAGGCACAGGTCAGGACTAGAGGGATTAGAGACTAGATTACTAGATCGCACTGTTACCAGGCGAAGGCAGGTGTATGTAATTGGAGACTCTTTACTGAGGAGATTGGACAGGCCTGTGACCAGGGCAGACCCGGAGAACAGAAGGGTGTGCTGTCTACCTGGCGCAAAGATACGCGATGTGGACCTGCGGTTGAAAAGGATCCTAAAAGGAGCAGGTAAGAACCCCTTGATAATCCTTCATGTAGGAACGAATGACAAGGCTAGGTTCTCGTTAGAGAGAATCAAGGGAGATTATGCTAGGCTGGGGAAGACACTCAAGGAGATAGAGGCTCAGATTATCTTTAGTGGGATTCTGCCCGTTCCGAGGGAAGGGCAGCAAAGGGCTGATAGGATAGTGAGAATAAATAGTTGGCTAAGAGAGTGGTGCTATAAGGAGGGTTTTGGGATGTATGGCCACTGGGAGGCTTTCGGGGACAGACACCTGTTCTCGCGGGATGGGCTTCACCTGAGTAGGGAAGGAAATAGACTTCTGGGAGGGAGGCTGGCTCATCTTATCAAAAGAGCTTTAAACTAGGAAGTTTGGGGAGATGGTTGGGAGATGCACAGTTAATCTCCACGCCAGATTCCAGTATGGAAAAGGTGAGTAAAATGAGAGGAGAAATAGCCGGGGAGATGAGATTGGAGATAGGAAGGACAGGGGGGAAGGACACAAGGAGGCCCGCAACATATACTGCTACTAATGGGAGACAGGCTAAACGACATACATTGGGGTGTTTATACACCAATGCCAGAAGCCTAGGTAATAAAATGGAGGAATTGGAGCTCTTGGTCCAAGAGCTGAAACCAGATATCGTAGGAATAACAGAAACGTGGTGGAATGGCAGTCACGACTGGAACACAGGTATGGAGGGGTATGCGCTGTTTAGGAAAGACCGGAACAAAGGTAAAGGTGGGGGGGTGGCATTGTATGTCAATAGTGAAATAAGCTGTAAAGAAATAATAGTGGATGGATTAGATAACACAGAGTCCGTCTGGGCAATACTCACACTGGGTAATAGGACTACTAGAGCCTCTCCGGGGATAGTGCTTGGAGTGTGCTATAGACCGCCGGGATCGACCCAGGATATGGATAAGGAACTATTTAATGTGTTTAGAGAAGTAATTACTAATAGAAACTGTGTAATTATGGGGGACTTTAACTTCCCGGATATAGATTGGGGAACAAACGCTAGTAGCAATAATAGGGCTCAGATGTTCCTAGATGTGCTTGCTGATCAATTCCTCCATCAAGTGGTAGTTGAACTGACGAGGGGGGAGGCCATTTTAGATTTGATTCTGGTAAGTAGTGAGGACCTCGTTGAGGAAGTGGTAGTAGGGGACAATTTGGGCTCCAGTGATCATGAGCTAATTCGGTTTAAAATACATGGGAGGAGTAACAGAATTAAGTCAAAGACTAGGGTTTATAACTTTAAAAAGGCCAATTTTAACAAATTAAGGGGACTGGTAAGGGAAGTGGATTGGGCAAACATATTAATGGATCTAAAGGCAGAAGAAGCCTGGGATTACTTCAAGTTAAAGGTGCATGAGCTGTCGGAGGCCTGCATTCCAAAAAAGGGAAAAAGATTACTAAGCAAGAGATTTAGACCGAGCTGGATGAGCGACCGACTCAAAGGGGCGATTAGGAAAAAACAGAAAGCGTACAAAGAGTGGAAGAGGGGAGGGATCAGTAAGGAAATGTACCTAAGTGAAGTCAGAGAATGTAGAGATAGAGTGAGAAAGGCCAAAGGCCGTGTAGAGTTGGACCTAGCGAGGGGAATTAAAAGCAATAGTAAGAGGTTTTACAGCCACATAAATAGGAATAAAGCAAAGAAAGAAGAGGTGGGACCACTGAAGACTATTGCCGGAGAGAAGATTAAAGACAATCTAGGCATGGCGCAATATCTCAATGAATATTTTGCATCGGTGTTTAATGAGGCCAATGAAGGTATTAGGGATACTAGCACCACTACAGAGGGGCATTCAAGATGGGGGATTACCGTATCCGAGGTAGAAACAAAACTTGAATGCCTTAATGGGGCTAAGTCGGGAGGACCGGACGATCTTCATCCAAGAATATTGAAGGAATTGGCACGGGAAATAGCAGGCCCATAAGCGATAATATTTAATGAATCTGTAAACTCGGGGGTGGTCCCGTTAGACTGGAGAATAGCTAATGTGGTTCCTATTTTCAAGAAAGGGAAAAAAAGTGATCCGGGTAACTACAGGCCTGTTAGTTTAACATCTGTAGTGTGCAAGGTGTTAGAGAAAATTCTGAAAGAGAAACTAGTTGAGGACCTGGAGGTTAGTGGCAATTGCGATAAATTACAACATGGTTTTACGAAGGGCAGATCGTGCCAAACGAATCTGATCTCCTTCTTTGAGAAAGTAACGGATTTATTAGATAAGGGAAATGCGGTGGACCTAATATACCTGGATTTCAGTAAAGCGTTTGATACTTGTCAAGTATCAGGGGGTAGCCGTGTTAGTCTGTATCTACAAAAACAACAAAGAGTCTGGTGGCACCTTAAAGACTAACAGATTTATTTGGGCATAAGCTTTCGTGAGTAAAAACCTCACTTCTTCGGATGCGAAGAAGTGAGGTTTTTACTCACGAAAGCTTATGCCCAAATAAATCTGTTAGTCTTTAAGGTGCCACCAGACTCTTTGTTGCGTTTGATACTGTACCCCATGAGGAATTATTGGTTAAACTGAAAAACATGGGGATCGATATGAAAATCCAGAGGTGGATAAGGAATTGGTTAATGGGGAGAATGCAGCGGGTAGTATTAAAGGGTGAACTGTCCGGTTGGAGGAAGGTTACTAGTGGAGTGCCTCAAGGTTCGGTTTTGGGACCCATTTTATTTAATCTATTTATAACTGACCTCGGAACCGATTGCAGGAGTGGGCTGATAAAGTTTGCGGATGATACGAAGGTGGGAGGCGTTGTAAATTCGGAGGAGGATAGGGATATCCTGCAGGGAGACTTGAATGAGCTTGTGAATTGGAGTATCAGAAATAGGATGAAATTTAATAGTGAAAAGTGTAAGGTGATGCATTTGGGGATGACTAATAACAATTTTAGTTACAAGATGGGGACGCATTGGTTAGAAGTAAAGGAAGAGGAGAAGGACCTAGGGGTCCTTGTAGACCGCAGAATGACTATGAGTCGACAATGCGACGTGGCGGTGAAAAAAGCCAATGCTGTCTTGGGATGCATTAGGCGAGGTATATCTAGTAGGGATAAGGAGGTCCTGCTTCCGTTGTACAAGGTGCTGGTGAGACCTCATTTGGAGTACTGTGTGCAGTTCTGGTCTCCCATGTTTAAAAAAGATGAACTCAAACTGGAACGGGTGCAGAGAAGGGCCACTAGGATGATCAGAGGAATGGAAACCCTGTCGTATGAAAAGAGACTAGAGGAGCTTGGGTTGTTTAGTCTGACAAAGCGAAGGCTGAGGGGGGATATGATTGCTATCTTTAAATATATTAGAGGGATTAATACAAGGGAGGGAGAAGAATTATTCCAGCTTAGTACTAATGTGGACACAAGAACGAATGGATATAAACTGGCCGTGGGGAAGTTCAGGCTTGAAATTAGACGAAGGTTTCTGACCGTCAGAGGGGTGAAATATTGGAACGGCCTTCCGAGGGAAACGGTGGGGGCGACGGACCTGTCTGGTTTTAAGATTAAGTTAGATAAGTTTATGGAGGGAATGGTTTAATGGTAAAGCATAGTAGTCAAGGAAAACCAAGCAATGGTAGGTAAATAGTATAATGGCTGACAGGGGTCAGGCTGGAGACTCTTGCCTATATGCTCGGGGTCTTACTGATCGCCATATTTGGGGTCGGGAAGGAATTTTCCTCCAGGGCAGATTGGCTGAGCCTCTGGAGGTTTTTCGCCTTCCTCCGCAGCGTGGGGCAGGGATCTCTAGCAGGAGGGTCTCTGCTGATTGAAGTCACCTAAAACAGGATTGGGGACTTCAACAGCAGAGTCTAGGGAAGGGGTAGGGACGGTTTTATGGCCTGCAGCATGCAGGGGGTCAGACCAGATGATCATAATGGTCCCTTCTGACCTTAAAGTCTATGAGTCTATCAAGATTGTATTTATTTATTTATTTATTACAGTAAAATCTTTGTTATCTGGAATGTTAGGAATGGGTGGGGGAGGGGGAAGTGCGGTTAGCTAAGAGTTATACTTACCAATGGAATACCAATTTTCAAAGAATTAGAATACAATAAAATGAATCAAGTATTAAATAGTATACCGGTACTTACCAATCCAGTAGTAGTACTGCACTGCAGAGTGCTTGGTTTCTTGAAGCACTTAGGTGTATACGGGTAAAGTTTTCTATACAGTAGGTTATCTTATGACACTACAGATCACTATGGGAAGTGCATGGCATACACCCAGATCACTAAAAGTACACTTAACATTAAAACTATACTGAACATAATTTAATCTTTCTTTGATGATTCAGAAGGCACTTCAGGATCTTGCAGTTCCTCAGGGTCATCATTATCAACATCAATTATCACTGTAGATGTAGAAGGTGTAGGAGATTGGGCCGAAATATCTAATGACCCTATGACACATCCTGGAAGCTGCTTTTTTGAATAAATCCCTGATACCAGCTTGCTTACTTGTCTTCTGCCTCTTTTGCATAAAAG
Organism: Malaclemys terrapin pileata; assembly: GCF_027887155.1. Lineage (NCBI taxonomy): Eukaryota > Metazoa > Chordata > Testudines > Emydidae > Malaclemys > Malaclemys terrapin. The sequence continues at coordinate 66,692,546 of NC_071512.1, forward strand.
TAGAATGCAGAATGTGCACTTTCATAACCTCCTGGACAGTATACTAGTCCTGGTTACTAGATTGAACCTTTGTATGGGGAGATATCAGAAATGCCGGTTAATAGAGCTTTCTGGTTGATAAAGTTACGGATAACACAGCTTTTACTGTATTATGCTAAGTAGCCCCTAGGCTGTAATAAAGACTAAGGCTCTGATTCTGAAATGACTTATGCACATGCTTAACTTTACACACTGTGAGCAGTCCCATTGATGTCAATGAGTACTCTCAGCATGTAAAATCATTGCAGAATTGGATATGATATATGTAACTCCTGGGTCTGATGGGATGCTAGGTGTAGAGGAAAGAGAAAAAATTAGTAGAAACATGTTGCTTATGGAATTGGAACATGAAACAAGTGGTGAACTTGTGATAACTGCTGGAATTTGATGTTTATATGTGTATTTGTTTTATAGGATTTTGGCAAAATACCCCTAATCCCTACAGGATCCTACAAATTCTCCACAAACTACTTTGTGGGAAACCAGCACTTTTCAGTTGAGGGAGCCATAGTTGCTGGAACTAGGGCTGCTGGTGGTTTACAGTTTGGTTCAATGGCTCTCAGCACCCCCACTATAAAAATTGCTCCCCTGGAGGGAGCTATAAAATGCTAGATCTAAAGCTGATCCCCAATGGGAAAAAGAAATGTGTTTGTCTTTTTTGTTTTTATATTTGGTCTTGTCATGCCTGGAAGACTCTATGATGATTTATGAATTAATGAAATGATGATATCACAAGCAAAGCACGATGACATTTTTCAGATGAAACTGTGTGTGTGTGTGTGTGTGTGTGTGTGCCAAAAATTGTAGATTCTGGTCAACCAAAACATTTTGTGAATTTGCATAAAATTTGCTGGATTGTTTTGGTCAAAAAAAAAATCCAAAAAATTGAAACATTTCATGTTGATGTTTTCAAAACAAAATGTTTAGATTTTTATTTTAAATGTCATTAAATTTGAAATTTTACTTCAGCTTTATTTAAAATAGGTAAAAGCCACTCAAATTAAGTATTTTGTTTCAGGCTGAGCAAAATTGATATTGTTTTACTTTTTCAGTTTGCCAGAAATATTTGTTTTGGGTTGACTTGAACCAATTTATTTTCAATTTTTGTTTCAGTTAATGATCCAAAAAATCATTTGTTCACACACACCCAAGAGCCATGGGAGTGAACGTTGGGCATTTAAGAAAGCAAGTCTTAGTCTGTTTAAAAGATCTTTTTTTTTTTTTTTGGTTCCACCTATTCACAACTTTACACTTATTAATGCTTTGGAGCAAAAGGTTCATCACACGCACACTCCTTCAATTAAAGTGTGAAAGTTAAAAAAAATTCCTTTTCTGAAACCCCCAGAAAAGTTCTCCAGCAAAAGCAGAGCGCTAAGAGTTGATGTTTCTTATATTTCTAAGATAAAACCAGCCAATCCCACAACCCCTCCCCCACTACCCTTAAATATGCCAGGCCTTATACATTATTAAGTGTTTTGATCAGCTTTAATCTGCTCTTACAGTGAAACTTGCCAAGATATGTGCCACATTTTGAATCTATCCTACTAAAATTCCCCTGCATGTAATCCTTAAATGCCATTTTTTCACAGTCTGCTAGACACTAAAGGCCTGATTCTAATGTCAGTTGCAGCAGTGTAAATCAGGAGTAACTCCACTGAAATCACTGTTGTAAAACGGGTGTCAGTAAGAATACATTGAGGGCCTAACTATCCACTTTTGGTACATGATTCAGTTCAGAAAACACATCAGGCTTGAGGCAATTGTTCATTTCTTCTGTTTTTCAGCATGCTACCGTGGATTTATTTCAGTTGTTCTGTACATATGAAGCCATATCACATGTAACAGAGGAATATAACTCTCCTAAGCATAGCTCAAAAACTAATCTGAAGTTTTCCAGAAAAAGTGCTTTTAATGGGTCTGTAACTCAAGAAAATTCTAAGTATAAATGACTGATCTGGGGTAAATTATCTGCTCAGTGGGCAGGCCAGTCCCAAGTCACTACCAGCATTTCAGTGAATAGATTTAGAAGCAGAGAAATACCAAACACACTAAATTCCTTTTAAAGCTTCGTATTGATTATGGGCTACTTGACTCACTGAATGTGCTTATCGTAGGATTCAAGGAGAGATCAGGTGTGATTATAGAAAGCCTTTATACAGAAGGAGCAATACACAGTGTATAACCTGGTGGATTTACTGAACATCAGCCCATCTTGTGGAATGTTTTTCCGTTTACTTAATTACACTTGTCAGAGTCCACATGTCACTGGAAATTGCTAGGAGTTTGTAGAGAAGGGCAGAGGATGGACATTTTTTTACCCATTTAAGATTAAAGTATATTCTTTTCCACAGGTTGTATTTCTTGAATCAGACCTTGCTACATCAGGTTCTGATACTGCTCCAAATATCCAGAAGCAGTGAGCATGGACTGAATGACTCATGTAAATGCTTGAGATTGGCCTGAGCAACAGAATTTGGAGCTGGGGTTGGGTCTTTATTTTGAAACACAACCCCTCTAAATTTGAAGGTCTTCAGATCTGGGTTTCCAGTTAAAGCTTTATAGAGCTACCCCTTTATAATTAAATGATGGTGCCAAGTTCTTAGCAGATGTAAACCTGCAGAACTCCAATTGACTTTGATGGGAGCTGTGCTGATGTACATCACTCACAATCTGGGTTTGGATCTCGAGAACAAACTAAGCTACCCTTAAGTCTGGGGGAGTTTCAAATTTGGGGTTCCAGCTGGGGCCCATCTCTAGTACATTTGTTACACATTTGGTCACAAACAATCCCTCCTGACCCCATATTAAATAAACTAAGACACATTACAAAATTGGATTTCTTTGGTTTTGGTAATTAATCTGATGAAGAAAAAAAAAACTGAGATTTTTTTTACTGTGTTCTAGTAAGATGTGTAAGATATACCGTATCTGCTGCCACACACTGGTTGTCACTTAACAGTGGCAGCCATTTAGTTTCTCCATGATACCATTGGTCATGGCACACCAGTGACTTTGTTTTGGAAGAGCTGCGGGTAAATTGCTGCTAGTGTACATTGCTGCCTCTGTATGTGATAGTGCATATACTGCACCTGATTTAATTAAGTATTAACTAGATCTAAACCTGCTGTTTCACTAGAGGCAAGCGAAAATTAATGAATCAGGTTGTCTAACATAAACTCTTGTCTGCTACCCTATCTGCACAACAAGTCGTGCTTTTCAAAGTTAGGCCTATTGTTCAGGGATACAGGTGATTTTATGGGTCAGATGCTCGTCTGATGCAAATCAATATAGCTCTGCTCAAGTCAGTGGTTCTGGTCCTACATGTTTAGTGGTGGCACAAAACTGAAATTCAGTCAAGACTACTGAGAAGCGTCAGCTGGAGATAGCTGAAGGCAGGGAGGCCAACTTGATGACAAAGAGAGATTTGCTATATTCATTTCAGGAGGGGCAAAAATAATCAATGAATATAGTGAAAATAATTTTGACATGGTGTGTGGGTAAATGTATAATTATGCTGACCTGAAGTTTTGACCAAAAACCATGGCCACCAGCTTCAGCAACAACAAACAGATCTTCCACCAAGAGAATTTAATTGAAAGGGCACATTTACTGGGGGGAGGGGAGCATAGGCAGCAGAACAGAGCACTGGCTCTGCCCACTCCCCACCACCTCTCATCCACCTGTATGGGAAGGGACATAGCAGTTCTGCTGAAGCTGCTTCACCTTCTGTGATGCTCCCATCCCCTGAAAGGTGGTGCCGAGAGGGGGCTCTCACCCCACTGCACTGCCATCATGCTGACCAGGCTTCAGTTTCACCTGTTGTGATTCGGTAGCCCTTTATTAGTCTTCATTTCCTCTATTCAGCTGGAAAGTATTGTTAAATAGCATCAGGAAAAAAATGTACTCTTGGTGCAGTAGTTCTTTAATAGTAATATACTAGCCTTGATTAGTAAAGTATTGATGAGATTTTTAGGACTGCTGCAGATTTGTGAGGTCATGCATAAAATTAAATCATGGTAAGTTGGTCATTTCTGCAAATGCCACATTTTACTTTAATAAAAAAAAAAATTGTATCTTACTTTCCATTCAACTAAAGCTGCCTTGCTCAAATAGGCTTTGAAATTTCAAATACATAATTGAGGATTCTCTGGTAAGTTTCTACATGTGAATGACATGATTGTAATTTGCCAAGCACTAAAATGTCATTCTTAAAAAAAAAAAAAAATAGAACATTTTAGTTTCAAGACCACATTAAATTGTCTGTTATGTAGGTATTTGGAATACTCATTTTGAGGAGGATATGCCGCACTTTATAAAAATTTAATATAGGTTAGTGGATCAGTATTTGCAGTTTTTATATTACATGAAATATATACCAGATATTAACCAAGAAAAGGCCAAATACATCATTTGTTTTTAAAAACTTATTTCTATTAGTGTTTTTTTCCTCTCTTGTTTTGTCCAAAAGGAGCCTTGGTGGACTGACATCCCTGCTCTGACAATGCATGTTTATTTTTGAGAGCTGGGTAATTATTAGTGAAAATAGGGGAGACAAGATGGCAGAATTTTAAAGGGAGATTTGGGTTCAAAGGTTGTTTCTGGGATGTATGCAATGCGTTGGTAGTCTCATTCTAGGCTCCAGAAGACATTTGTTTATCCCCTTTGCAAAATCCACTGGAGCAGTTGCACAACAGCTGTTTTTCAATGTAGGTCATATTTACAGTTAACATAGAAAGGGTTGCATTAGAACAGATAGGACAAGTTCATTGTTTTACTTTAAACTAAGATTTGCTGATTGCCAACCTGTGAGCAGGATCTTCTGATGTTAACTGGTACAAATTGGCTTAGAGCTGGTGTTTTCTGAATTGAAACAGAATATGCTTGATTTGCTTTACAAATGACTATGTGCACAGGTTACCTGTTAAGTGATAATTATAACAGATACATTAGTATTTTTAAATGACTGTTTCAGAAATATTTGGGTTTTTTGTTTACATTCTATTTTATTTCTTTCAAACCATAAGTCAAATTCTGCTGTCATTTACATAGGTCTAAATCCAGAGTGATTCTTTTGAAGTTGTTGAAATTATTCTGGATTTAGACTAGTATATCTGGTCTGTGTTAAATTACTGCTATGAAACCTGGACATTCAAACAATTAATAAAAAACTATAATGCTTTAAATTATGGTTCATAGAAGAATTCTGAAAATACCATGGATAGACCACTGTTATACCAGCAAAAGCCCTAGTGTAGATGCAGCTATATTGGCAAAATAATCTGATTGCTGGTTTACCTTATTTTGTTTGGGTACCTGCTAGAAACCGTTTCCAAAAGCACATTTTTGCTGGTAAAAACTGTGTCTATATTAGGAAGTTTTTCTGGTATTGCTACACTTTTCTACTGTAGACGATACCTACACTACTATAGCTATTCCTGTAAGGGAAGGAGACTATGTTATACTAATATAAAGCACCAGTTATACTGTGTGCACACTAGGGGCTGTCCCAGTTTAATTATTACAGTAAAAAAAGCATCCTCCTAACCAAAATGACCATACGGGTACACAATCGCTTTGCAAACTAGATCTTAGAAATCCTGGTACACAATCTCTTTGTAAACTAGATTTTAGAAATCCCAAATGGGAATCTTGCTAAGGTCTGACCTTACTTGCATTTAAGTCATTGAGAGTTTTGTCATTTACACTAATAGGCACAGAATGCAATATTTAGCATACAGACAAAAATCTGTCCCATTTCTTTAGATTGTGAATGAATCTGGTACTTCAAATTTGTCCTTTTTAGAGAAAGGTCTTATCTTTTGCCCTGTTTCTGATACTAAATAATAAAATAGTTCACGTCAGGGACAGGTTCTAGTTGTTTCCTCTTCACCAATAATTCTTAAAGAGGAGACAAACATAATTTGCTTAAAATAATATAGATGAAGCAGGTACTTGATCAATATACATGTTTTGTAACTTTGACAAAACAATAGCTGGGTTTCTGTATTTTCAGACTTTAACGCTAATCCCAGTGCGTCAGCACTGTCAGAAGCACTTAGCTTTCTGATGTCAGTTTCTGGCTCCAAGGGGTTTGGAAGGTGTTTTAAGCTAAAAAGGCTCTGCGAATATCCCATGTGGTGTGGCAGTGGTTGAGGTGATGACAGTAGGAATGTATGTTCATGCACAGCAGAATAAGTGCACCTGGCAGCTTAGGTCCTGATTAAGTGTGGGCACAGTTTAAGTGCATGTATATAATTATGCTTATCAATTATCTGGGTTCCTGATTTGGAAATATTCCTTTGGCTGACTAACTTTTAAAAAAATTTCTCCAAATCAAAAGTAAGCAGCCACAAGCTTTAAGTTATCATAACTAAGGGCCTAACTCTGGCAAAACTCACATTGACTTCATTTAGGGCTAGATAGTGGCGCTGACAGGTACAATACCTTTCCTGCTTCCCATTTGCTCTGGGGGATAGTAATTTGCATCTGGGCTAAACCAGCAGCAAATTGCAATACCTTCCAGGGCAGCTCAGCTGCGTTGGCCAGGAAAAAGAACCCAACATTTAAAAATAAATACTGCGGTTTTTATCTAATGAGTATTCAGCGGGAAAATACAATAAACCCAGGCCAGATACTTACTTTTTTTGGCTTCTTCTAGTTTGTCTTTGGCACGTTTTTCTGCCTGTAAAAGCTGCTGGATTCCCTGGGACTGGCTGGTCATGCTGATGTTTGGGTCTGTTGTGACTTTGTAATAACTGGGTGTGCAAGGGAATTATATACCATTGCCTACCTCTTCATTGTGCATTTTGTTGTGTCAACATTCAGTACAAGACCCATCCGATTTGCACCAGTCCAGCCTGCTTTGGGCAGATTGTTGTTGTGCAAGAACAACAAAGGGTGGAATCTGGAAACCCATGATGACTGGTTATAGAGATTCTCTCCTTCTCTAGGTCACACAATACCTATAATGAGTTGATTAAAGCACTGTGGAAAATAAGGGAATGATGCTCCAAACTTACAGTTTTAGGAGGTTTATTTAAAAATAAACCCTCTGCTGAAGCAGAATTTAGTTATTAAACTCTTGTTAGTGGGATCAGGAACAAAAAAGATTTTGATTTACTGCAGTTTTCTTTTAATAGCAGTTTCCATGGGCACTATGTCAGAATAATAGGGCCAACAAAGTAGACCCGGGCCAATAAATAGAACTGTGCTTGTGCCTCTTTGTGTTTGCATTACCTGGAAATGTTAGTTTTACTGGCAGAAAATGAATTTCAAAGTTCCAAGCACGAGAATTTGCAGACATTAAAGTTTAAGCAAGCATGTATGTGTAAACCACTTTCAGTGTATGCCTTGCTGCATCCCCGCTTGTGTCTGACCCATAGAGACTGAGGCTGCTACAGCTACGACTGAGGTGATTCAACCCTGTAGCTTAAGCTAGAGGCTTATGCTCATAACTTTGTTGGTCCTGGGTTTGATTCCAGTTAAGCAAAATGATAGTCACGCCTGTGAGTGCCAATAGTGCATGCATGCTAATCTGCTTAGATCATGTGCCATTGTTTCTGTTCCCCGTTTCACCAGTCACAAGCAAGCCACACAGCTCAAATTTGGAATCTTTACAGTTAAGCACTGTAAAGTATTTGAAAAGATATTTGAATAACCAATCCTTCCATGCTTCCTCCATTCACCTGTGTAAGGGCTAGGGATCATTCGACATTGTGATTCAGTTGGTTTATTGAGCTGAATTAATGTCTCTGGTTCTTTCTGCTGTTGGCTCTTGCTCCAAGGCCCTTTCTTCTCTGGAGCTCCCCAGGGCAGCTGCTCTGTACTGCTTGCATGCTGCAAGGCTGTTATCTGGCCCTTGTGAGAAACTGCCTATTGTTGCTATGAAGCTCTCTTTTCCAAGTGGCTGCATGCTTGAGGGAGAATGGAAAGAGAGAAACCTCTTGTCCTATTTCTCTCTTTCACTGGGCTCCAAATGGCAGGAGCCCAGGGAGAGTGAAAAGGAGGTTGTTTCCTTTTGTTACTGCAATAGTGTAGAGTGGTTCTGCACACTCGTACCCAGGGGAAGTACATATTGCCCATATTGCTTCTCCCTCTCCCAGATACCACATGAGATGACAGCCCATCTCGGGTTGAAATCACAAGCCGGTTATAGCTGTTCAAGACAACACTCAGACTATTTGTAGAGGATGCAGCTGCATATTTTTAAAGTTTACTGTATCTTGTTTCAATAAAAAAATAGTGATGATCAACTGGACAAAGGGCATACACATTTGAGGTTCACACAGTGTGATGTTCCACTAGTCATGTCCCAAATGTTCTTATTGGAGAGAAAAACAGAAGGTAAAAATGAACAGTGTTAGTCTCCATGGGGAAATTAAATTTGTTTTTAAAATTTGAAATAATTACTTTTTCAATTAAACAAGATGAGAAAGTGTTATCAAGTTGCTCTCTTAAATCAAAGATTAATCCTGGGCACATGATTTTGGGTGAGCAAATGTCTGTGCTTGTAAGAAATGTTAAAACGCTGCTACAAGGCAAAATTACCATATAGTGCCCTCGTCTCAAACAAAAATGTCAGTGATTCCTCCCCCCCGCCTAGATTTTAAGTACATTTCTCAGGGTTTTAGTTTATGTTTTAATTGAATTTAAAAGTGATCTAACTGCATTAGCTCTTAGTGATGACTGAACATTTCACAATAAATAATGTATTTGATACATTTCATTGTTCCCATTTGAAAATCCATCCACAAACAAATTACAAAATTCTGTCATGTTCGTAATTATTTACAGATTTCTTCATTTGATGTGCGAATTTCAAATAGTTCAAGAAATTCAAGTTTTGTCTGACCCATATATTACAATTTATAATTTAAATTGTAATGTATATAACTAACAATTAATACAGTGTGAATTTCTAAATTTACAATTGTAATATATTCACAATTCTTTTGCATAGATCCTCTTTACATTTTGTAAAGTTCTGTGGGAAGACCAATAATGCCTGGCTTTACACTTCGGTTGCGGGTAAAGCCTACTGAACATGTGATTTCCAGAACTGCCTGCACTGTAAATTCCTAAGATTTGGATGACAAATTCAGACTATTTCGAGCGGGTGCTTCTGTGCATTCCATTTCACTGAAAATTCATTAAAATAAAGCATATTTTAACAAGAACGACAAAAACTTAATGAGTAGATTCAATGAGAAACTTTTGTGTGGAGCAGCTGTTCACTCATTTCAACTCAGAGAGGGTTCCAGCCTCTGTCCTGTGAATGGAACTGAGAAAGAGAAGCTGTTGTCAGGATTAAGAGGTTTATTTGTGGTCAGAGGGAGTTTAGTTTTAAAAAGAGACTCCTCTTTCCATGTAGCTGCCTGAGTCCTTTTCATCCATCTCTCTTGGCCTCCAGGACTTACTGCAGTTGTGCTTGGCTCTCCCTAGTGACAATGAAGATAACTGGATCCAACTCTAACACTTCCTCACCCTCAAACAGCCATTATGAAGAGTTATGTGAGGGATGAAAGATCCTGCAGTGAATGCACTGCTGCTCATCTTCAGGTTAACTAGCAGCAACAGACACTGAATTAGACATTTCCAGTGTAGACACACGCTGTGCTGCTGATGTGTTCAGCAGTATCTGTCTGCACCCAGGAGGTCAGGATGTACGTTACACTACAGATGGCTGACAACTATTTTATTTTCAAAAACAATTGCCTTGGCCTATAACTCATACTGAGCTTTTCAAATGTGAAAACGACAACCTTTCAGTATAGCTGCCCTTTAAACTCACTGAGCAGTAAAGGCAGGGCTGTAGCATCCTTTTATAGTGGTCTGTAACAGGGCAGCTGACCCACGAAATGCCACCAGGCTCAGCACTCCTGTTCCAGTCCAGGTGCTCCTTATTTGGGCCAATTCAGAATGTGGGTTGCACGTGGGGGGATATTGGAGACATGGTGAGAAAGAGACCCAGAGGAGTAGAGCAGACTCGTTCAATCAAGAAGAACAGGAGATGAGAGCTCTGAGAGGGACAAAGTAGTTCCTGGGAGAGGGCTGAAGGCAAGAGAGCAGCAAGAGCGGTTTGTTGGCTGACATCTCCAAGCCAGAGAACCAGGACTGAAGGCAGCAGTGGCAGCGGCAGGAGATACGTTTTGGCTCTAAGCCAGCAAGGCAGAGCCCAGGGCCAGAGAGGGCTGAAGGAAGGGTGAGCAGAGGAGCAGCTTATTCACTGAGGTCTCCTTACCAGAAAGGTGGGTCACAGAGGAAGCACGAGAGGGCCCGGGGCAGTGAGGGATGCTCCCCTGGCAGGGATGCTCTCAGCAGAGAGGCCGTGGGAGTTCCTGCTGGGAAGAGCGGGGTTGTACCCCAGCAGGAAAGGCTGTGGTGGTTGTCCAGCAGGGGACACAGGATGACTGACAGAGCCCAGGTATGGTGAGTACAAAGCTGGGTTTTAAAGACTACACATGCTGGGGGTGAGGGATACGGACTGTGTTTTGGGGCTTTTGTCCTAGGTTTTTGTTAACCAACTGTGATGAAGTGGAGGATAAACTCATATAGAGTTAGTAGGAACCCAAAAAGGAAACTGAGGCGAGGAGTCACTTGCAGGACTGCCACAAGGGAGCATCTAGGACAAGGCCACTCTTTTATATGGTCCAAGTATGCACAGACTGGTCCACATGCAAGAGGGTGGCAGGCAACACTTCTGCTAATGTGAGTTTGGTCTGATGGTCACCAATGTATTGTCTGTCTGCTGTGGTTGTTTCCCTGAGCACATGCATCTTCAAAAAAAAAAAAAAAATATCACCTTTTTATGCACTTTGAAAAAGCTTATTTAAAAAAAAAAAAACCCAGCTACCATGACTACCAAGTGGCACACTTTGTTCAGGCTCTGCTTCAAAGCACCAGCCTTGATACAATGATGAAGCGCTAAAATCAGCGGCGTGTCAAAGAGGACAGCTGGGATGAATTTGTGTGTGTGTGCGCGTGTGCACTTTTTGTTATGTTGTTTAAAAAGGTCTAAGCAAGGAAAAGTGCCGTGCACACCTGCATGCCTCGTTATACCACAACGAGGCCACCATGAATATTGTTCTAACAAAAAAAGAGCTACTTCAAATGGGTTAAAATCTATCCTATTGAGAAAGAAGCAGCAGAAATTTGCAGCATCCTATCAGCAGTTAATGTCAGGGGGACCTTGTGCATAACTTTAAAACAGGCATTGGCAACCATGATGCTTTTAGCAAAGGCATGAATTAAATTTTCTCTCATAATAAAATGGGTTAACTAACATTAATAAAGGAAAAAGCTGTATGATGTCTGCAAGTTAGAGAGCATTAGTTAAAAACCCTAAGGATGAAATCCTGCCCCTATTGAAGTCAATGAGAGTTTTTCCACTGACATCAGTGGGGCCAGAATTTTATCCTTAGAGTTTACATGTTCAGAAATGAACAGTTGAGAAGATAATACAATTTCTTAAATAGACCCATGTAAAATTCTTACATATACATGTGTAATACATTGCAAATTCCAAAAACACTTCTGCCCATTAGTCACATTTCCATAGTTTTTACCTTCAAAATTTTTCTGGTATAAATTGTACAACTGGATTTATGTATGGAAACTGGGTAGTTTGATGGCTGACTGCATTATTTGCATGTGGAAATGCCGTTTGCCTGCACAAATCTGAGCTTTTATGTCTGTAAGAACTGGATCTGAAAAATTATGCTTGCAGGTTTAGCTGAGTTGCAGTCCTATGAAAATGTGTTATGTGCATTTCTAATACTTTTTAGTGGACAGATTGTTGCAGGTTAGCCTGTTTATATGTCTTCTGCATATCTAAAGAAAATTTTACATAACCCATTGATTTCATACGGTCCATTATATAATTGTATATACTGTCATTTTGGTTTTGTGTTATGTGAGCTTATACAGGCAAATAAAGACAACAGGGAGATTTTCAAAGACCTAAACTAAAGGATAGTTAGCTACCCAACTCCCAGGAAAAGTCAGTGGGAGTTGGATGCCTCATTCCTATTAGTGCTTTTGAAAATCTCCCCTAACATTGTACAAATTCCCCAACTAGATGGACACTGAAGAAAGCTCGTGTTTCTTTCAGTAGTCACAGCGTAAATCAGATTTGTGAAATCCTAGTAATTGGGAGTTTTGCAGTAGTCTTGAAATCTTCATTTTAAATTTTCTTTTGAATTACTTAACAGCTAAGTATTTGTTTTTTAATGGTTTCCTATTCTTGAAGTTTCATTTTGACTAATACTTCTTCTTTTCCTAGCGCAGTCCTTCTCTTCTGTCGTATTTCCCACCCTTTTCCACCTGTAACACACCTCTTCTTTCTGACTCCTACCACATCCTGTTTGACTCTGGGATGATTATTTTTTTTTATTTCTTACCAGTCCTACCTTGCAATCAGGAAGGCTGTAACCTCATCACTGAACTTTTAAATCTCACACTAACTGAAAATTTTACTCAAGGGCAAGAAAAAATCAGAAAGCATCCTTTAAACTCTCTAGGCCAAACACTAAATCACATCCATGTAGTAAATGTATATTCGTTTGAAGAAAATGTACATTAGATTTTGTTGGTTTCTACTTGTAAACTTGGGACTAATGTCAATTGCAATAGGTTCTTTAGTGACCTCGGAACTGATCGCACAATTATTACACATAGCCCTAAAGAACTCTTTTACTCTCTAATTCAGTGGTTCTTAACCTGGGGTGTATGCACCCCCTGGGGGTGCGAGATGCCCTTTCTGGGGGTGAGACATGCCAGATTTTTTTAGAAGGTAATTCATCGAAAACACAAATTAAGCACAGGCATGTAAGTACAACTACTTTGTTTCATCAAACCTATGTATTTATTAACATTATACATTTTTTAATGATTACTATAATATACAAACAAAAAATATATCTAGTTTAAGGGGTGCGAGAACATATTTTGAGAAACAAAGGGGGGTGCAGGCTGCAGTAAAGGTTAACAACCACTGCTCTAATTGAACTGTTCCTCATCACTTAGGGCCTGATCCAATTCCTATCTGAGTTAATAGAAAGACATCTATTGATTTAATCAGGCCCTTATTGCTGGGGTGGATCACATATTAATTATGAGGTTGACTTGTGGACCTTCTCTCCCCTTATTTCTGTCCAGTGGACCCTTTCTCACCTCCCATTCACACTCATATGACAGCCCTGTGGTAACTACAACAATTACCAGCATGGAAAGTAATACTCTTAATAACCCTTAGTAATAAATTATTTAATGTAATTTAGCATTTTTAAAAATTCAATTGGGCATGTTGAAAAAAGGAGAAAGGCCAACAGCCTGTGACCATTCTGTTCTCTACAGACTGACTGGAAGTGCTGTCTGGACAGTGAACCAGTCAACAGCGTGGGAAACTCTGTCGTATTGCGAAACAGTAACCTACACATTGTGTGTTATGCATCTACAGTCTCTGTCTCAATTAGACCTCTAGAGGGTGAGAAGAGTAGGTGGAGACAGTGGGATCATGATGGACAGTGAAGGTTAGTCTTTACACACACGGGGTCCCCATAAACAGCAAAATCCTTCCGTCAGACACACCTCCTAAGTGCCTAGCTTTGCTTCATTCCTCTGCCTAGAAAAAAACCTTTCTATTGTAAGATTCATGCTGAATTGAAAATCACACTAAACTATGTTGATTATAAAACTTTTTTCCCCCCATTTTCTGTTGCAAAATCCAACATATGTGGGGGAATTGCAGTACACGTTATAAATAGCTCTGCTGAGAGCAACAATGGCCCAGTAGAGAAAATAATCCTGTTTTGTGTTTGCAGCCCAGCTGAATTCTTACATACTGTTCTGTTCATGTGCTTCTGACCAGGGGCTCAAAAGACAGTTAATTAATTTCCCATCCTCTGACAAAAGCTTTGCTTGTGGTTCATGCATTTCATTTACATTTTGCAAATTTTGAGCAGCACCCAATTGTAAGACAACTGAAAATGGACAGTAGGTGATGAGACGTATCACCTTTCCATTTTTCCTAGTGTTCAAAGAAAAAGGGAATAAAGTAGATGCAGGAGAGGACATTCAATACTGCTTCAGGGAAGAAGGGAGGAATTGGCATAATCTTCACAAAGCAAAAAAATGTTGAGAGGCTGAGGGGAAAAAAACCTGGGGTGGGCAGTGATTGGGTACTCACTCTTCCGATTTTATTAGAGAGTACATAGAAATGTGACCCTCCAAAATCAGGCATGTGCTCTCATTTTGCAGCAGGATGATAAGGATCTTACTGTGCAAGCTCTCTAAGAACTGTTGAAGGCTTTGTTATCTCAGTTGAGCCAGCCTCTACTAGAGTTTCCTGGGCTGTTAGTCTTTCCTCTTGTTACCTCCTAAAATGCCATTTGCAGATCATTGGTTAGCGGAAATGGCCCAAAGGAAACTTTAAGTCCTGAGGTTTAGCTGATGCTTGGTTTCCCATTTTATACAGGACTTCATTTTGGAAGAGGTCCCCAAAACCAGAAACAGAGAGACTCTCTCTAATAGCTGCCCTCCTCTACCCTGTGCTAATTCCGTACCAACCAGTGCCCTGTAGGCTTCTCAACAAAACAAAGAAAAGAACTTAAAAAACACTTCAGAACAAGTAAGCATGCTAGCTAATTTTAGTCTATTCATCTCTTTACATCATATCCTTCGTATTTCTGTTCTGCTTCTTTTGGTTCACACATGAAAGCAAGCGCCTCTTTTCAAATTGGACAGTTCCTGTCTTGGGGTGATTACTTAATGCAGGTCATCAGGATTTGCTGCAGCAAACACACATTGCACTCTGTCCTTCAGGAACATTTATGGGGTTGTTTTTGCTTGGTTTGTTTAGTTTCACTGGTGAAAGTAAGATACACAGAACCTATTTTTTAAGTTGCCTTTTTATACACCTGGCAAAAAGCCCAAATTCATCATCAAAGTTTTGCTTTCCTTGAAAATTGCTTCACTTAGCTTCAATTACAAGAAGTCATTGCAGAGCTTAGCTAAACTCTGCACAGCTCCAGTAAGCTACAGCAAACTGAATATGCAGTGACTTCTAGCATCATGTTTTGAAACATAATATGATAGGGTCATTTCTCCCCCAAAAGCTAGGAATGTGAGAAATGCCATAAAACAGGAAGTCTGTGCTTAATATCACTGCCATTTTAGGCTGGTACAGTGAAGAATTTTACTAATGGCACAAGACATATGTGTTTACCAGGGACCTGCTGGATGGAATGCCCTTGTGTTCTTATGCATGTTGGCACAAAGCCCTATGATCTGACACTTGTCTCAAATCTACCTCTGGCAAGTAGTACGTAGGGAACTTGCTAAAACAAGGGCATCATTTTTTTTTAAACACTACTTTAGGAGTAGCACTTTCCAGATGAAAAAAAATGTCAGCCCCCATCCTGCAGTGGTACAGCAGCTGCAATTAGAAAGTCAGCATTAGCCAATGGTCACTGTACAGGTGTATCTGAGATTGTCACAGTCTTCTCCTGTGTTTAGGTTGGAAATAAATGTGCTCCAAATGGTCCTCTTGTGATTCACCTGCGGAGAGTCCTTTCAGTGCATGTCCCATCCACCACATAAAAAAAGCAGAAACCCCTCCTTCGACTGGACCCCATGGAGGGGTTTTGGGTATGGGGATCCACATGGGGTAGGAAACTGCAGCAGGTGCTCAAGAGAGAAGGGGTGGGTCAGAGATGTAGTCAAGGTGATGTCCATGGCTTCCCCTCTATACTCGCAATGGAGAATTGCCCTAAAAGTGTAATACAGTCAAAGGTCCCCTTTGCTTTCCCCTCCATGGTGGGGATCCCCCTTTTGAATGGGGGTCTTGGGCAGCTGCAGTCAAGGATGTCCTAGGCTGACTGGCTCCAACTGAGCTATGCTGTGGGGAGCTGGGTCTGAAGTTGTGGAGGCACAGCGACACTGCACAGAGATTTGTGGCCCAGGCCTTTACGTTTTTCTGCAGGGACCAACCCTGAAAAATGAAGAGAAAAGTGCTCTTTGAGGGGATCTCATGGGGTTTCCTTCTCCCTACACATAGGGGTACAGTCTGGCTCTGCATGAATGATGTAATTTCCATTGGCAATGTTGATTTTTTTAATGGAGAACATTCTCATGATCGATGCATGGAATTCTAAGGCCATAGCAAAGAGGTGGGCAAAACAGCCCTTGAATGTTAAACTGAACTCCATTAACATGGAGCATGATATGATAAAGGATCTCAGGTTAATATAAACCCAAACCTATGGTACCTTAAAGGAACTGATAACAGTGACAAATTAATAGTACCGTTCAGGCAGTTATGAAACACTGCCTAATCAATCTTTGAAATATGATACCAAAAATTATTAGAAGGCTTTGGGGGTTTGCGCGCGCATATGCAGTTAGGTTTGGATGGTTACTATGCAACCAGGAAGCCATTCTCTGCTCTGTAGCTCCTCTTTCTGAATAGCATGAATATTTGCATTGCTCTTTCTTGACACCATAGGCAGCAGCAGCAGCAAAGAGTAAACCCTTTTTCACAGGGCATGGCATATGCTGTAATGGAAGCGTTTCCAAAGGAAATTGGTTGCTTTGAAAAAGCTCAAAAGATATATTAAAAAAAGAAGCTTTATGCTTATGATAAGGTAACCCTTGATAAAAGGCTACACAGTGCTGGCTCTTGAAATCTTCTTGAAATGAAATTAAATCTATTGAAATACTTCCTCTGTACAGGCCCAAAATGCAACAGCTCTTTATTGTGTCAGTTTGCCCCACTGGATCTTTTCTTCCAACCCTCATTGAGATTTTCCTCCTCTTCTGATGTCTTTATAGCTAATACAGATTATTATAGACATTCATCCTAGAATTCATAACATTATAGCAAATGGAAATTTGTTTAATTGTGCATTTCACTTGTTTCAGTTTGCCAGGCAGGAGTGGAGATTTTGCACCAAAATATTTGTATTTCCAGAAATAATATTTCTGCCTATATTCATAGCTTGGTCTGCTCTCAGTGATGTTGTTCATTCTCCTAATTAAAACAAGGAGAGCTTGGATTTAACAATTACATTCTTTGTGTTCAAACAGCACATGTCTCTAACACCACAGCCACTGGAACCTGCACTATACAGCAGCCAGCGGCTCCCTCTTCGGTCCCTGAAGTTCAGAGCCTAAAGTTTAATATGGCCTTTTGACCCTTGCAGCTATGCCCTAGTTAGAGACACAGTAGTTCCACCCAAGCAAGCTCCCCACAGGCCAGGACACACCAACTCAAAGTGGCATCAGATCCTGCCAGAAAAACCAAGGCAAAACCTGCTGACATATCTCCACTGCTACAATGAGCAATATCCCCCACAAAACACCTTTCAATATCCATGGGTTCTACACATGCTTATCACAACATGTGCTGTACCTCATCCAATGCACTAAGTGCCCCAATAACAACTATGTGGGTGAAACCAGACAATCACTATGCTCTTGAATGAACTCACATAGGAAAATGGTAAAAGACAAAAACACCCTATCATGTGGGGCGAACACTTTTCACAAAGCGATAGGGTGACCAGACAGCAAGTGTTAAAAATCGGGACGGGGGTGGGGGATAATAGCCTATATAAGAAAAAGACCCCAAAATCAGGATTGTCCCTATAAAATCGGGACATCTGGTCACCCTACAAAGCGATCACTCTATATCTGACCTATCAGTCCTCCTCAAGGGAAACCTGCACAAGATTTTCAAAAGACAAGCCTGGAGCTTAACTTCATAACTTTGCTAGACACTAAGAATCATGATATTAATACCGGTAAAGACACTGGATTTATGGCTTATTACAACAATCTGTAACCTACTAACCCCCCCTTTTTGTCCTATGAGAACAGGAGTGCTAATGGGCCACTTCACCTTGAATAGTCCCTTAGAATATGTGCTAACTACTTATGCTAATTTATCTGTTCCACCTTGTATATAGCTGTGACACTCTAGTCCTGAGGAAGAGCTCCATGTAGCTTGAAAGCTTGTCTCTCTCACCAACAAAAGTTGGTCCTATAAAAGATATTACCTCACCCATCTGATCTCTCTAATATCCTGTGACCAACACAGCTACAACAACACTGCACACCAATCCGTTGTCCCAGTCCTATTTTTATGAATCCATATGGCACAACTGGAATCCAATCCAAGACTAATGTGGAAAGCTGGATTCCTGGTGAAGTGTCCTTTGTGTGCATAGTGATCGTTACTGGAGAATGAGAAAAAAATAATTCTTTGTTTATTGTGCGATACCAAGTGATCACTGTGATTGTGTTAAAAAGGCAAGACATGTCCACAATATATTTGATCAAGCTAGCTGGGATGGAAACAGGTTGGTATGCTTTTCCTGTATATAAGCTCGATAGCCCCACAAAGATCCAAGTATACCCATCCTTACCTTTTTGGGGGATGCTGGAATCTGCCCACAAACAGAGAGGGCACTGCCTCCTTTGTGCAGTGATGCCCTGTCACTCATTTCACTGTAATGTCATCAAAGAACAGCATTTCCGCTGATGCTATCACAGTTCTATTCCATTCTGCTACAGCACATGAAACACTGGTTCATCAGAGCTGTGATGTTATTGAGGAACTAACAAGAGTCTGTGGTGTTGCTCTCCGGAATAACAGCACAGAAAACTGTGTTGGTAGGTATGTGAATGAAAGGGTGGGAGGGGAGCTGGCGGTAATAGATATAGAAGCCTAATACTTACAGTAATTCTGACTTCCTCTAGATGCATTTTGGCTGTTTTGAAGTGCCCCAGACAGTTTCTGAGAGCCTTGTTAACAACAACAGGAAGGCCCACCTGAAACAGACCTTAGACCGTAGTGCAATAGGCTAATAATCTATGCCACTTTCAGACTTACAAATTTTAATAATTTCATGTAGGTTATTTGACGAGGAAGTGAGTTTGCCTTTTCAGTAGACTGTCTCTTAAAATAATCAGCAGCTTAAAATAGAACTGAGCCTACTTGTGTTCACAATATAACACTGCCTGTTTTCTGGAGTTACTCTCACAAACCATCTACAAGAGCATGGTAGGAGTGCATCCCACTCCATTCTTTACCTCTGTAATCTTTATCTGCTAACAGTGCAGTTGTGCCTGTCTGGCCTAGTTTCATGTTGTAGGGGTGCTGTACAGTTGCACTACCCCAGTGGGAGCTCTGGGAGGCACTGCCCTATGATACCTCCTGGAGCTCCCTACTGCACAGGGGGAGCACACCCACTTTAGCACCCTGAAAAGGGTACTGTGCACAGCCAGCCACTGCTGCTGGCTGGCTTGGAAGGGGTGGGGCTACAGCCCTGCCAACTCTCTCACCTTCATTTTGACCTTCAAATTGTCCAGTTGCTGTGGGGGCACAAGTGGGGAGCATCAGGTGAGTGGTGTGACTGAACTTATGACTGGCCCCTGCCTGGGGGGCATAAAAAGGAAAGCTTCTTGTGCTCATCCCACCCCACCCCTTTGCACACCATGCAGAACTCTGGCCACAGTCTCTCCTTCAGATTGCAGATTCAGCGTCCATGAGGAAGTGTTAAAGCATGTGTTGCCCACTAATATATCAGCTAGAGGCCAGCTAATGTTTTCTCATCCTATGGTGTCCATGTGATCTTATTAAATCACAGTCCTATCACAGAAACACTCCACATACAGTTCACTTACTGAGCAAAGGAAAGATGGAAGAAGGTAGCATTGGGAGCAACATCTATTGGCAGACCTACATGCCTTAATAGTTTGTTTTAATAGACACTTGGTACTTGTAGAGTATATTTAGGGCTTCTGATTTTAGGTTTTAACTGATAAACACCAGTAAAACACCCCTGATTTTTTTAAAAGAGGTGTTTCTCCAATAAACACTGGAAATGGTTACTTGTATCTAAGGCCTTGTCTACGCGAAACAGTAATGTAGATGACAGAGGTGTGATTTCTAAAACGCACTAATGTGCTGTGCATTAATTGGTCCTTGTGGAACCTGCTGGTGTGTGCTAACAGTTCCCTAGTGTGCTTTAACATACTGTTGTTTGAAACAGTATTCCACTAATGCACGCTAGGGAACATTACAAAGAGATTACTCACTACAGTATGGAGAAAGAGACAGCCCAGCCCAGAACAAGAAGCAATGGGCTTAAACTGCAGCAAGGGAGGTTTAGGTTGGACGTTAAGAAAAAGTTCCTAACTGTCAGGGTGGTTAAACACTGGAATAAATTGGCTAGAGGGTTGTGGAATCTCCATCTCTGGAGATATTTAAGAGTAGGTTAGATAAATGTCTATCAGGGATGGTCTAGACAGTATTTGGTCCTGCCATGAGGGCAGGGGACTGGACTCGATGACCTCTCGAGGTCCCTTCCAGTCCTAGAATTTATGAATCTATGACCCTTCCCCCGCCCCCTGGATTTTTGGACATTGCTAAACATTGTTAAAAAGGAATCCTGGAAAATGAAATTAATAAAACCTGAAAACCAAAAGCCCTAAGTAAATTCTTAATGTTCTTATCCTTAATTCACTCCGGCCATGATGCCTACAAAACATTCACGATGACTAGGCACTTGGAGTGAGCTCCCATTGACTTCAGTGGGGCTGGATTTTGGCCTTGGTGTGTTGTGACTGCTGTTTATAAGAGGGACCATGATCTTTTCACTATAACCTTGTCCTCTCCTCTCCCTTCTGTTTGTTTATTGTGTCCAACTGTTGTCTTATGCTAAGATTGTAAATGGTGGGACGGGGTCTAACTTTTTTGTTATGTGTGTGCAGTGTATAGCTCAGTGGGGCCCTGCCTGTGGCCTCTAGATGCTACCAAAAGACAAATATAATAATAGCAATACTGGAAGTGTGTGAACTTTGGAAACTAGTGCTGAATATACTTTAATTCCCAGAACAAAATATCATTAAGCTGCAGTTAAGGTTGTAAATATGTATCAGCAACTTTTGAGAAAGTCCAGTGCCCCTATGCCAGAGAAGGTGGTCCCAGGGCCAAGCAGGCAGCACGTAGGGTCTGTAAAGGGCCAGGGAGAGGTCCAATGAGAGGAAATCCCTGAAGGAAGCAAGGAAAGAGGGTCCCAGTGAGTCAGAACAGACTGGTTCAGTCAGGAAGGGCAGGTAAGAACTGCCAGGGGACTGCAGAAGGTCCCAGAAGGAAGCAGAAAGTGTTTCTTGGGAGAAGGCTGAAGGCAGGACAGCAGCAAGATGAGTTTGCTGGCTGATGTCCCCAAGTCAGATAGACAGGGCTGGAGAGGGCTGAAGGCAGCAGCGGCAGTGGAGGGAAATGCCTGCTGGCTCTAAGCAGGAAAGCTGGAGCCAAGGACCGGAGAAGGTTGAAGGCAGGGAAGCAAAGGAGGAGTTTATTCATCGACATTTCCAGGGGTGGGGAGCTGGATGCAGAGGAATTGTGAGAGGGCTGGGGGAGTGAGGGATGCTCCCAGCAGAAATGATGTGGGGGTCCCCACTGGGAAAAGTGGGGTTGTACTCCAGCTGGATGGATATATGACAGGAGAGGACAGATATATGACAGGAGAGGACAGAGCTGGGGTATTGGCAAGGGGCGCCGGGGCTGTGCTGGAGAGCTGGGGTTTTGGGGGCATGGATTATTTGGACCATGCTGGGGAATTCTGGATTATGGTTGTGGGACTCTTGTCATCATTTATGTGCATGGGGCTTTCTTTTTTAATAAATTAACCCCCAAGGGCCATTTGCAGTAAGAATGACTGTTTGGATGATTTCTGGGGACCGTAAAGGAGAAACTGAGGCATGCACACTTGTTGTGCTGTGGCCTGCTGGAAGAGGGCACTCTGGAGTGGAGTCCTTCTTACACATTGCTTTTTAAAAATCTCTGAAAGGATGGAAGTGTAAAGTTAAGGTACCCCACACAATTGTAACGCCATAAACAATTCTTTGCATATTTTGTGCTAAGTGTGCACTATTTGCAGTTACTGTTCTATATGCAAATCCCCCTTGCTCTGGTTACTAGTTATAAACTGATTTCAGTAAGTGATTTGTTATCCCCAGAGCTCATAATCCATGTGTCCACCATAAACAAGGTCATTTCAACTTCCCTTTACTTGAGGGTTCATGCTGTTAATTTTTTAAAAATCATATTACAGAATCACTCTAGGCTTTCAGAATGTGAATGGCCAATGCCTTACAAATAGAAGGCATCCCTTGGTTTTCTGTGCAGGTGGCTAATTGTCATAGGTAGCTAAATATTTGCCATCAGGGAAACTTGGAATTTGCAGCAGTCAAGGTACTGGGCATAATTTTCAAAAATGGATGATTAAAGTTTAGGTTCTTAAACCCTAACTTAAGTGCTTAAATAGGTAGCCTGGTTTTCAAAAGAATGGAGCACTCAGCAGCTCCCATTGACTTCAGTTGAAGCTGCTTTATTCTTTGGGACAGGGACTATCTTTTTGTTTTATGATTGTACAGCGCTTAGCACAGTGGGGTCCTAATCCATGACTGCAGGGCTGGCTCTAGGTTTTTTGCTGCCCCAAGCAAAAACATTTGGCCATTCACCCCCGCTCCCCCCTTTTTTTTGTGTGTGGGGGGGGCATTTACACATGTTTGCATTTTGCACATTTTTTTTTGACTGTTTAAAATTAAAAAAAATGAAAACCGAGAATTTGTAGTTAGTGAAATAAAACAATTTCCTACTAGTGTACTCATTTAATTTTAACAAAATCACAATTGCAAACAATTTGGGTTCAGCTATACACCGTAATGAAAAACGTTAGTGTCTTCCGGTGCGCCCAATTTCTCATAAATTAAAAGAATTTATATGAACTGAATTTTTCTGGTTTTTATACTTGCATAGTCTTTTAATAATTCAGTGAAATCAAAATTTTTTGCAATGGTACCTTCAATTGAAATTAATGTGAGTCCTGACAAACAATTTTGAGACATGGCGGACCTCAAATAATTTTTTAGTAATTTCAGTTTTGAGAAACTGCGCTCACCAGAAGCCACTGATACCGGTAATGTCGACTTTTAAAAAATACTTATTTGAAGTATGAGATAGTTCTAATTCTTTTTGCTGTTTTTGTCTTCGTTGCCGGTAGGCAGCACTGGAAAGTCATTTTTGTTTTTGTCCCGGCATTTTAACCCTATAACCACTGGCACCGACGCAACATGGAAATTGGCGCGAATGGCGCTGATAGGGCGGCACAGTACACACAAGTAATTGTGATTCTTGATTTAATTAATCAATAACCATTAACATTTACACATTTACACATGTACACATTATGAGTGACTGTGTCATGATGTGACACGATATTTTTCACGTTACGCTCCTATTGCACTACTGGAGATTTTTTTGATCTTGACGTATTATTTTTTTTCGTATATTGGTGGATTTTTCCGAAAAAATGGATGGCCGGAATGCCGCCCCTGGAATTGTGCCGCCCCAAGCATGTGCTTGCTTTGCTGGTACTTAGGGCCGGTCCTGCATGACTGGCCTTCCTAAGCACTATGATAGTGCAAATTAATGATAACATTAAGGGTAGGAAACCTAAAGAAAATAAATACTAGACATAGGGAGGTAATCTTATCTAATTTGGTAGTCATAATTGGCATGTCTATTAGAGCAATGACAGATTGCAAAAAAATGGTACTCAACAAAAAGTGTAAAATATTCCTGCATGTGGATCAAGCTTTTTGAGCAGGAAAATGAATAATCCTTGTACTTACAGTGATGGCAAGAGACTTACTAGAGGAAAAACACGGCGAAACTAGCTATTATGTGGAAATATGATACATTTGTTCGGACTTGTTTTTCAGCAAGATATTCTTTATTCAGTCCTGAATGGCAGTTACACATCAGGGAAGAGGACCCGGCAGAAAAAGGGCAATTGTGCAGCATACTGTAGGTGTGTGTGTGTGCGCATGATTCTGGCTGTTGGGCCTGCTGAAACTGTTCTAGGAGTCCCACTGAGTGCTGGAATAATAACTTCAAAAAGTCTTTCTTTTTTATCCCCTCCTTCCCCCCCCCACCCCCCCCGCAAATGTCCTTGGGCTATGCCCATGGAGCATGAGAAACAGAAAATACTGGATGCAGAAGACAGGAGTATTTGTATATAAACAGCAAAAAAAAAAAAAAGTTCTTAGTTGCTTTTATAAAAACAAAAGATATAGTGATCTCTGTGAATGCTCTAATCAGAAACTGCTGTTCATCTACATGCTTTATCTCTTGCTTATTTCCTTTTCTGAAGTACTATTTTAAATGTGTTCAGAAAGGCATTATAGTGCATGTGACAGTAAGAGACCACACAGAGCTAACTCAGAGAGCCATCAGCTAATGATGCCAAAGGATGTGGTGGACTGAGAGAGCTACGATTAAAATCAAAAAGCTTGGGCTTTTTATTCTGGTTAGGTAAACTTGAAAAAAATGTCCTTTTAAAAAAACAAAAAAAACCCCACACCAAACCCAGACTTCTGTGTAAGAAATGCAAAGCAGTCCAAATACAGTATGAAAGGTCTTTATTGTTCATTTGTCTCAAGTTTCTAGTATAATCTCCTTTCCATTTGGAGATGACTGGTGTATCTTGTAAACTCCTCCCAATGGGTATATGCTCCCCTATGGAGAGGTCCAGGGCCTAGGTGGGACTTTAAGTCTCAGTGCATAGGAGTTGGGAAACCAGGTGAATTCTTCTGTATATGAATATCACCCAATAAGCACACACCTGCTGTGTGGCATTTACCTATAATTGCGTATGGTGGAGTTGGGTGGGGAATGGATGACTACACCACTCTAGTGAGAACACTTGGAAACCATTTCACCTTCCACCCATGCAAGGGGAGGGCATTCACCACTACACACCTTCAGGAAATGCAGTGTTCACTCTCCTGTCAGGCACCTCTGCTGACTTGCATGGCGGGCAGGGGCAAAGCTTTTAGTGCACCCTTCCTTGAACATCTGCAAAGGAGCCAGCCACAACCTGCCCATAATGGGCCTTATTCTACAGTCCTCTTGGGAAATGAATCTTTGGCTGAGTAAGGACTGCAGGCCTGGGTCCTATGGTTTTAATTTATGTAAGAAGGAATATCACATTTTGTTTGAAAAAAGGAGACAAAATTGGGATGTTGTGTTCAGTACGTCAGAGTTTGGGGTAATTACCTCATAAAATGGAAAGACTTGTAAAATGTGTATAACTACGGTAGCTTCTCAAAAATCCCTCACATCTACTGGGTGAGGCCTTACTAAAGAGGGATTCTTTTGAAGAATCCCATGTCTCTTAAATACAGTGGGTTTTTTTTCTTTTAAAGTATTATTTGTAGATTCCCTGTCACAAATCTCCCTTGTCAGGAATTCTATTGGAAGAGTCTCTTCTTCATGAGGGGATTGCAGTGAAAGGAAGTATGTTATGGAAGAATCAAGAACAGCATGCATGATTAAACAGATGGGATGGGTGGAAAGACTAAATAAGACTTTCAAACAAGTTTAATACCTCAGGACAATTGTTTCCTGGTCAGTTAATGGTTCATAACATCATAGGAATTGCTATACTAAATCAGACCAACTCCCCATCCAGTACAGTGTCCTGGCTGTGAGAAATGTGTAACCCCCCCATCATGGATGACTATGCAATGACACACCCATGTGTAAAGAAGGTAGATCATAACCTGGGGAAATGTACTGATTCCACAATCTGGGAAATAGAGAAAAACATACAGCAGCTTAGATTTAAAGCAATAGGTTGCAAATTGATTACATCTGAATAAATATTAACATAATGCTTGCCTGGTTCAAATTTCATCCCCAGCACTCTAACGTGATTGTTTGGGACCATCAGATCAAGGACACCATCCCTATGCAAGGAAAACCCTAAGTGCCTTCCCAAGCTGTTTGCCACTTAGCCACTATTTTTTCTCTCAGGCTCACCCATGAATAGGAACAACAAATCTTTGCAGTTATAAGATCCTTCCCCCGCTACAAAAAGTCAAGGTTTAAAACTCAGTCACCTCTTCTCCCATTTTGCACCTGTGGTTTCTGAAACTTGAAGGTAAAGCCTCTGACAAGGAGCTCTCTGGGTGCCAGCCATAGAAACTTCAGCAGTAAGCAGGAATGAATGTTACCTTCCCCTGGCTGGGGAGTCATGAATTGCTCATTCCAAATGCAGAGGTCTGGTACAAAGATGTCTGTTTTGGTTTCAAATGGCTGGACATCTTCATCCCTGAGTAACTGGGGGAGTATGTAAATGATCCTGACTGCCTGATAACCTGTCAGTCTAAACATTACAGGAATTTGTCACCTCTCCCCTTACTGACCTGCGAACACAGTCTACATCTGGACTACTGCAATCAGCGTTACCTAATGGGCTGTGCCAGTGTGACAGATGCTACAGAATGCAGCAACCTGCCTCCCAAGTGGAGCTGAGTATCATGAACACATCACACCAGTGCTCTGGACATTGCTGTGGCTGCAAATGAAATTCAAGACCATTTCAAGGTCCTTGCCTCTGAATGGGGTAGTTCTTTCTTATCTCAAAGTCTGTTTTCTTTCTTTGTTCCCCATCAGGCTTTCTACACTCAGCTGGAACACTAGAGCACACAGAGTATAGGTTTCATCTTAGGAAAGGTGAACAATTATGCACAAATGTCTGCAGGAAATTGGGCTAAGAAATGGGCATTGCTCCAATCTACCATACTATAATAACACCCAGGGAAGACAGAATCAATGACCAATTCCTGTCACTGTGTGACACCAGCTTAAGAGGAGAAAGGGGTCTACCTACTAGAGGTAATGGGATATATCTTTCATATTGTGAGGTGCTCAGAAACTATGGTAACAAGTGCTGCAGAAATGCCTATAAATCAACAACTTACAGCACAGCTTCTTAAAAGAGGAAAACCAAACTCACCCCTCATTACCTGTTAACTTGTTGCCTGGAGGGGTGGAGGGAAGAAGGAATGTGCAGTTGTGACCTCTGGTGGATGGAGTGCCAATGATGAAAATGCACTGGGAAGAAAACCCACCTGCTCAGTACTGAATAAATGGTTCCAAGTCTTTGATATGCTCCCTCATGAAGGCTTTCCGCCTTTTAAATGCTGTCTAATCAATTGGGAGCCCTCCACATGCTGGAACAGCAGCCCAGAGCCAGATGGTCAGAGGGAGAGATGTATTTGTAGCACTTTGATGCTACTCAACTCCACACTTCTGCACATACTTTCAGCCTCACCATTTCCCCGGAGCAGGTTTAGTTGGTTTAGAAAACCTGAGAGTTAGTGCCATGCACCCTTCAATGCAGTGCAAACCAAGAACTGGTCAGATGCATCTTAACAAGAGATTCTAGAATCAGTCTAGAAGAACCTGAGGCAAGTCATTGAAAAGGTTGTGCTGAGCCCACGCGTTGCATCCCGCTAAGATCATGGCCCAGAGGATTTGGGTAGTAATTGGCTATTGCTATCTTTCCCAGTTACCCTTGTCCATCCCTCCTGCAACTTGTGCATTGTGACATTCCACGAGGGGATGTGGGAAATGCAGCCATTTGCTTGCAGAGAGAGATACTAGTTATAACAACTGTAATATGTATTAGCTTGTGATGCAGCAGATTGAGCCACTTGGCTGTCAGGTATGAGTTGGTTTGATGGCAACCAATTTTGTGATCTGCAATTTAAGAAATTAGAGAAACTGGTCCATTAAGTCATCCATTTCCCAAGACCACTAATTCCTCCATCAAACTACTCCAAAGGCATAGAGACATCTCCAGAGGATATGGGTCAGCTACTGACTCCCAGGCTTTAAATCTGTTATCTTAAGAGAAAGACAGAGCAGCAATGTCATTAATTCCTAACACATGCCTAGCACCAGGAAATCAACATTTGTTTTGTTCCAAACCCCATACCTGTTCTGAGGAATGGGTGGAAAACTACCTCCCCAAGGGAATGATCTGATGGAAACACGCCAAGTGAAACTGTAGCTCTATTGAAGTCAATGGCAAATCTGCATTGACTTCAATAGGGCCAGTATTTCACCCTGTAAGCACAAATTTGGAGTTTCTCACTTGAAATGTGAGAAAAACGCATTGGGAAGTATATAACCAGGACCTTAGTTTAGTCTTTTGCAAACCTATTACTGCATATTGTATCATTGTGATAATTAATGTGCAGGAACCAGAAAGTGAAACTTACTTGAAATGGTGAGACTAGCATATTTTCACTGTGCACATTGAGTAGAGTGCAGAAAGTAAAGAGTATTAAAGTAATATTTTTTATTATTCATTGAATATCACAGGTAAGGAAATTTGGTTTTAAAATGTGTTTTTAACCTGACAGGGTTTCTTTAAATAAACTGTGTTCTCTGAGCCTTGCAAAATATACTGTCTGCCTTGTGTGAATAGTAGCTAACAGTAAGGATGCTAAACATATCTCTAAATTAAATGAAACAAAATTTAGTTCTTATGTACAGGCCATTGTTGTCTGTAGTTTAAAAAAAGAGTGTCTACAGTATAGTTGTCCAGCAGGAAGTATGTTCACTAGATTCATGTTAAATAAGGCTACCAAGCTGTTTTCTTTATATCTGTGGTTTATTACCCATCGATAACCAAACAATAGACATTTTGAGATGTGGTGTAAAAGGTTTATAAAACAGGATTTAAACAATCTGTCACTGAAATAATGTGGTGATAGGCAAGATAAAATCTATTTTTGTTCTTTTAATAATTAGCTTAATTTTTAATGCATGTCTAAAACTCTAGAAGAAAGATATTAATGGTGCGTGTGCTTCAAACAGCTCAGATATTCCATGTTTGGACATTTATCCAAAGCATATTAACAATTTTAACCTTCTGAGGTTTGCAGCACTTGGCTTAGACGTCTTTTTAAAACAGGCCTTCTTGAAACACTTCTATTGCTTTCTGTTTCTATTTGGGCCAGACACACCACAATCTTCCTTTGGAAACAGCAAAGAACAACTTCTCTTGTCTTATTTTGGCACTTCTTTTTTCAGTCCCATCCCTTTCTCTTGCACACGCAAACAAAAGTGAACTGAACATTTTTGAATTGCAAAGAAAGTTTGTTTTGGGTTCTGTTTTACTAAGGTTTGTTATATGCTGTCATTATTATTTGAATATTTGTGTTGAAGTAGTACACCAAATGCAAGTGGTACTGTGATCATCTATAAGGAAACACAATTCCAGCACCTAAGAGATTATGATTTGAGAAGACAAACAATCTACAATGGGTGGCGTGTGAAACATTTAGTGCAAGTTTTCATATTTCATATTTATCCATCTGCCTTTCTACCTTGTCAGTGTAGGCATACATTTCTTGCAGGCTCGAGTGGAATTTGAAATATAAGATGTTAGTGTCCTATCAGCCAGTTCAATGAAGACTCCAAGGATGGCGTGGAAGAAAGAGCATATATGTACATGTGGGTATGTCTACACTGCAATAAAACACTTGCAGCTGTCTGGGTTCAGCTGACTTGGGCTAGTGGGGCTCAGACTGTTGGACTACAACATTGTAGTGTAGATGTTCTGGCTCGAGCCCAAGCCTGGGTTCATAGAAATGTCAGGGTTGGAAGGGATCTTAGGAGGTCATCTAGTCCAACCCCCTGCTCAAAGCAGGACCAATCCCCAGACAGATTTTTGCCCCAGATCCCTAAAGGGCCCCCTCAAGGATTGAACTCACAATGCTGGGTTCAGCAGGTCAATGCTCAAACCACTGAGCTATCCCTTCCCCCAAGTTCTAGGATCCTGTGAGGCAGTGAATTCCCATCCTGAACCCAAATGACTACACAGCAGTTTTATAGACCTGCAGCATGAGCCCCATGAGCCCAAGTCAGCTGACCTGAGTCAGCTGTAAGTGTTTTATTGCAGTGTAAACATACTCCAAGGGGTGATGTAGGTAATGGAGAAGGATGTTCTTTTTATTCCAACAAGTTCATACATCCTTAAAACACATTCCCACTTTTGAGGGAAATAATATTGAAGAATAGATTTGTAGCTTTTTTTTACAAGACCGTATTCGTGAAACAATATTCTATCCCGCTGCCCCTGGCTTACGGAGTTCCAGCCCACATGGTAAAATGTATTAAACCCATAGACACTACCCTTCATTGCTCATTACTGATTGGTGGAGAGTAATTTGGCTCCACAAAGTCTGGAGATCAAACTAGGAACTAATGCTGTTACCTGTATGACTTCACTGTATCTTTGTTTGCCTTTGACAGGGAAAAAACAATTTAATACCAGGCAGTTTACAGGCCTGATTACAATGAACTGCTAAGACAGCTCTGATTCATGAACTGGCAAAACTCATTCAACAGGTTGTGTGCGTGTGAAAAGTCAGTTTTTAATGACACATTTGTGATTGAACACAGAATTTCATAAATTATAATATAAAATTATTTGTTATGACTACAGAGGTGGAGCCTCTTGCTAAATAATCATTGCGCAGGACTTCACTTTGTATAGTATTTTTCACTGACTAGGTAAAGCAGGAAGTGTTGTAAAAGGCCAAAAGAGGATATGCAAATATCACACTCTGATCTCTGGTGGGAGGGGGAATACATTACCTCAGACTTCTGCAAATTGCAATTGGTCTGCCAGTTAGTTCAGTCTGGGCATTATCAACTTAAAATAGGAAAGATTGTTTTTATTCGATGGCAAGCGAAATTACTAAAATTTAATTGATTTTTTTAAACAAATAGAAAAGAAATTGACTAAACTCTAGGACAGATTCTCTCTAGGCAGAGACTAGATTTCCAGCATTATGCAAACTTTGTGTGTGTGTGTGTGTCTTATATGCAAGTAAGGAAGTTCACTGTGTTGTACAATTTTAATAGCTCTTTATGGGCATCATGAGACATTGTTCTAAGCATAGTTCTATCTGAACAGTTTGTCATAATCGTTTTTAAGGGTTTTTTTTATCCTGTTGTCTTTTATTTTTCTATTCAGAAATTGTGTATGCTTGTAAGAGCTGATGGTATGTGTTTCTTGAGTATTTTCTGACACAGCTAAAATAAAATCAACTAATTTGTGCCAGAGCTCTTTGAGCATTTATTACAAATAAAACAAAGACATCCATGAAGCAAACCCTTCCATTTCCAAGTGTTTCATTTCCCAGGTTCTGGTCTGTCTTTCTTCTTATACATCTCTTTAAATCACCTTTTAGTTTCTTGGCTCTCTGCCACAATCTACATTTCACACTGGCATCTACTTTTTAACACTTTGCTCCTTGTACTTTTTACTATTTTTAATCTAAAACTTCCTCTCTTTGGTTAACAGAACAGAGAACTGTAATTATCCTTCTTTAGTAGGAGCAATGGGTGAACCAGTTCAGTTTAAGGCCTGGTGTAAACTTAAAGATTAGATTGGCCTAGCTGCATTGCTCAGAGCTGTGAAAAATTTTGTGCCCTTGGCACTGTGTTTGGCCATGGTGTAGACACGGCTAGGTCAATGGAAGGATTTTTCCATTGACCTAGCTACTGCCTCCTGGAGAGGTGGATTAACTACATTGATGGAAAAACCCCTTCCATCAATGTGGGAAGCATTATACTAGGTCCGCACAGCTGTAGCACCATAGATGTACTGCTATAGTGTAGACCGGGGTGGCCAACCTGAGCCTGAGAAGAAGCCAGAATTTACCAATGTACATTGCCAAAGAGCCACAGTAATACGTCAGCAGCCCCCCACATCGGCTACCCTGCTCCCAGCATCTCCCACCCACTGGCAGCCCAACCGATCAGCACCTGAGAGGGGGTGGAGTGGAGGCAGGGCCTGTGGCAGAGCCAGAGGTTGATCAGTGAGCACCCCCCCAGCATATTGGAAAGTTGGCGCCTGTAGCTCCAGCCCTGGAGTTGGTGCCTATACAAGGAGCTGCATATTAACTTCTGAAGAGTGATTGGGCAACAAAATGGCAAATGAAATGTAATGTGGATAAATGTAAAGTAATGCACATTGGAAAAAAAACCCAACTATATATACAATATAATGGGGGCTAATTTAGCTACAACGAATCAGGAAAAAGATCTTGGCGTCATCGTGGATAGCTCTCTGAAGACATCCACACAGTGTGCAGAGGCGGTCAAAAAAGCAAACAGGATGTTAGGAATAATTAAAAAAGGGATAGAGATAGCATTCCTTCTTTCACTGCAGCCATGACTTTTTTCTGGACAATGAATTCCTAATGTGTAACCCACACTAATCCAGTGTGGATCTTTGTCCCCTGTCTAGTGGCTAGACCTAGTTCCTTAGCTCATTGATTCATGTTGGATTAATGTGGGTTGCACTAGATGGGAGATACCTAAGTTATTTCATTTATATTTGCCTGGCAAGGTGTTCAGTGGAGAGTCTCCTATAGGAGAACAGTGGTTACCCATAATGAGTGTGTGAACTATTGACAGACTCTAACCTAATGGTGACAGAGACAGGACACTGATTCAGAGAAATCTGGAGCTCTTGGTAAACTGGGCGCAAGCAAACAACATGCTTTTTAATGTGGCTACATGTAAATGTATTATACATTTACAAACAAAGAATGTAGACCACACTTACAGGCTGGGGGACTCTATCCTGAGAAGCAGTAACCTTGAAAAAGTTTTGGATGTCCTGGTGGCTAATCCACTGAACATGAGCTCCTACTGTGCTGCTATGGCCAAAAGAGCTAATGAAATCCCGGGATGCATAAACGGGAAATCTTGAGTAGGAGTAAAGAGGTTATTTTACCTCTGTATTTGGCACTTGTGATACCACTGCTGGAATCCTGTGTCCAGTTCTGGTGCTCACAATTCAAGAAGGATGTTGATAAATTGGAGAAGGTTCAAAGAAGAGCCATGAGAATAATTAAAGGATTAGAAAACCTGCATTACAGTGATAGACTCAAGGAGCTCAATCTATTTAGCTTAACAAACAGAAGGTTAAGGGATGATTTGATAACAATCTGCAAATATCTACATGGGGATCAAATATTTAATAAAGGGCTCTTTAGTCGAGTAGAGAAAGGTCTAACATGATCAAGTGACTGGAAACTGAAACTAGACATATTCAGACTGGAAATAAAGTGTACATTTTTAACAGTGAGAGTAATTAACTATTGGAACAATTTACCAAAGATTGTGGTAGATTCTCCATCACTGATTCATTTTTAAATCAATAATTCCTTCCCTAGAGGTTTTTAATTCCTTCCTTAGAGGTTTTTAAGGCCCAGCTTGACAAAGCCCTGGCTAGGATGATTTAGTTGGGGATTGGTCCTGCTTTGAGCAGGGGGTTGGACTAGATGACCGCCTGAGGTCCCTTCCAACCCTAATATTCTATGATTCTATAATTCTAAGAAGGAGAATATATTATTGCCCTTATATAAATCGATGGTACGCCCACATCTTGAATACTGCGTACAGATGTGGTCTCCTCATCTCAAAAAAGATCTCTGAACCTTTTCTAGTGCCAGTATAAGGGCAACTAAAATGATTAGGGGTTTGGAACTGGTCCCATATGAGGAGAGATTAAAGAGGCTAGGACTCTTCAGCTTGGAAAAGAGGAGACTAAGGGGGGATATGATAGAGGTATATAAAATCATGAGTGATGTGGAGAAAGTAGATAAGGAAAAGTTATTTACTTATTCCCATAATACAAGAACTAGGGGTCACCAAATGAAATTAATAGGCAGCAGGTTTAAAACAAATAAAAGGAAGTTCTTCTTCACACAGAGCACAGTCAACTTGTGGAACTCCTTACCGGAGGAGGTTGTGAAGGCTAGGACTATAACAGCGTTTAAAAGAGAACTGGATAAATTCATGGAGGTTAAGTCCATTAATGGCTATTAGCCAGGATGGGTAAGGAATGGTATCCCTAGACTCTGTTTGTCAGAGGGTGGAGATGGATGGCAGGAGAGAGATCACTTGATCATTACCTGTTAGGTTCACTCCCTCTGGGGCACCTGGCATTGGCCACTGTTGGTAGACAGGATACTGGGCTAGATGGACCTTTGGTCTGACCCAGTATAGCCGTTCTTATGTTCTTATGTTATGCATGTGGCTCCGGAGCTACAGGTTGGCCAGCCCTGGTGTAGACATACCCTCAGTAAGAAGTGACTTGAGCCATTGCTCAGTACTTGAGCCACTTCTTTATCATAATTTGAAGTGCTTAGTTGACTCTCTTAACTATTTTTTCATTTTTGTTTAGCTTTGCACTTCCCAGTTTGAACTGGGACTAAAGTCCAATTTGTCCAAATATTGCTGAAAAGACCTTTCTGGAAATGCCAGTAATCTCAAGACAGAGCTTATTCTCACAGGATTTCTAGCTTTAGTTTTATACTTGAGAAGCTCAGGCAAGGTCTGAATTAGCATCTGATTCAAATGGATCTAAATCATCTACATTTTGGCAGTCACTAATTGTGAGGGTCACCTTTTGCCAAGAATGTACCCCTGCCTTCCCTTTTCTTTTATTTGAGAGGGAATTCCCTCAAATCCATAGCTATTTTTTCTCTAAAGTTCCTTTGAATGTGTTTTAGAATCTCATACTGTTGCTGTCAAGTGACACATCTCCTTGATGTCTGCAACGTGTACCTCTGGTTACAGTCCGTCCCCACGTCATGATAATCCATAGAAACATGTGTGCTGCTTTTCCCTTGTGGAAGTATTTGACGTCTCACAGCATTTGCTTAGTCAAAATACAGCCCTCTTAAGTGTTCCATAAACCTGGAAAACAATGCAATTTGTAATAAACCTTTGTTATGGGAGGGAGAAATGGCGTGTTGGAAACCTTGGAGGAAGAGGGACAACAATCAAGCTACTATGGAGGTACCAAAGAAAAGCAGACAGTGTTAACAGCTTGTTGAGTCTACATTTAACTATTATTGCTGAGAATCAACTAACTTGAAATATAGAGACTGATGAAGCACATCTAACAGGTACAGGAAATAACTGCTCTGCTGCTCTACTGCCGTGTATGTCATAGGCTGTTTCTTCCTCTCTCTTCTCCCCCATCCCCCATTCTTCAACTGCTATGTAAAACCTATTTTAGGATCATATATATGTAGAGCTGGAAGGAACGTCAAGTGGTCATCTAGTAAATAAACTAAGCGAGTCTGAGACAGCCAAAGAAGTAAATGTTTATGCGAAGTTGTAATTGTTAGTACTGGTGAAACAAGTAAGGAAGGAAAACATTATAATCTGTACATTGAAAATGGATCAGTGGTGCCAGAGAAACCAATATTAATTACATCTGAAACATATTTCATAGGATTTATCTGATTGGGATTTTGATCATTAGAAGGAACCTTTAATACTGGAGAAAACTTCAGATACATTTTCTGTCTTTTTTCATAATTGTACTTCCACTATTTTTCTAATTATCCACTCTGGTTTTGGTTAAGTAAAGACTTCCTTCTTCATAGCCTGTATTATTTATTTGTGCCTACAGGTCCCAGACAGACCCCAGTGTGCTAGGTACTGTACATATTCACATGCACACACGTGTGCACACCTACTCACCAAAAAGACAGTCCCTGTATCTAGGAACTCTGAGTGTAAGCCAAGAGCACTCTTCTCTGTCCACTTTGCAGAGGAGCACCAAGTTACACTAGACTGCTATGGTTAGTGCAGTAAATAACAGTCACAGCACAGCAGCTGTCTACCCATCTTCACTTATTTGATCTTCCAATGAAGTAATAAACCAATATTTGACAGCACAGATGGATTAGTTTTAGGGATAATAATAATAAATATTTACAATTTTATAGCCTTTCATCTGAGGATTTCAAAGCACTTGACAAACATTATGAGCCAATTAGGTCTCAGGACAGCCCTGTGGCGTAAGCTATATTATCTCCATCTTACAGATGGGGAAACAGAGGCACGGAGAGGTTAAATGAATTATCAGAAGCACTATAGTTCTTATTATCTACAGTCTAAGTCTACAGACTGTAATTTCTTCTCCAAGGTTTACATTGTAGGCCATGGCTGCAGCCTCATTGATTCAAGTTTGCAGAGGCAAATTTTAAATTAGGATTGTTGATGTTCTCTGCACTTTTTGCACTTCTCTAACAACACTTCCTTGACAGACCACTGAGGAAGAAGTAATGCCTGCGAATATACCCATCTTTGGTGACATCTGTCTAACTCAGCTGGACATCCCCATAAAGATGTCAACACATCCGCATGTCAACACACAGAGAAGGGCTATCAGAGGCTGACCAACAACATCGCTGCAAGCAGATCAGCCTTCTAGGTAAATACTTATGGTTTATGTTTGTAAGTACTGTGCTAACAGGCATTTTCTGCCTGCTCTGGGAATACATTTTTATCCACTGGTTACACCACAGTCTGGATGTTAGTAAAGCATTTGATAACAAAGTCTTAGGAAATCTTACTTGCAAAATGAATGTAAATAGGCTTGGATATGAGCAGTCATATGACAGGTTGAAAAGACCCAAAGGACTGTAGACAAACGATAATGCTATATGACAATGCAGCTAGCTCTGGGTAGGTAGCAAGCAGGGGAGGAGACAGACTAAGGTGCTGGAGGTAAACAGAATTAAATTAATAGATGTATGCAATATTTCCCAAAGTACTATCCGAGGGGACAGTGAAATGACACAAAGAAGATGAGGAGGGTGCAATAAAGGGGCATAAAAGAAAACTGAGATTCAACCTAAGAATATACAAATTATTACAGTGAAAGAAGATAGCCCAAAATGCAGATATTGAGTGGGAAATACTTGGAAAGCACTAATGGCATGCAAGGCAGAAGGCATAGTGTACAGTAAACAGGACACAGAGACCTGCAATGTGACAGCTGTAAACATACCCCTAAAAGGCATTGAAGTTGTAAGCTACATATACAAAGGAATACAAAGTGAAACGATAGTCTCTTAATGCACATGTTCTGCGCTAAAACAGGTATGTTGCCCTTTGGCATGATTCACCTAAAGAATCAAATTTTTACAGTATCACCCACAATCCCTATTGTTTGCCTAAAGCACTGGCACCAAACTCAGTAAATCGATAAATCTTAAAGTATGGATGAGAATGCTCTGGAAACAAGTGATAAGAGAACATCCAGTGAGCCCAATGAAATACAGGACTGTGTCACACTGAAACCAAGACAAAACATTTTTGGGAAAGTATCTGTATATCCTTTTTTTTTTTTTTTTATTGATTTTGACCATAGGTTGCTGCTCTTTGCTTAGCATTACTCCAGTTCATGACCCCTCTGGCCCACAGTAAATATGGCACTGCTCATAGACTCATAGACTCATAGACATTAAGGTCAGAAGGGACCATTATGATCATCTGGTCTGACCCCCTGCATGCTGCAGGCCGCAAGACCCTTCCCTGGACTCTACCGTTGAAGTCCCCAATCCTGTGTTTTAGTGACTTCAATCGGCTGAGACCCTCCTGCTAGTGATCCCTGCCCCATGCTGCGGAGGAAGGCGAAAAACCTCCAGAGGCTATGACCTCTAGATGGCAATGGTAAGATGGCATCTACTGTGTATATGAGAATATAACAACTACCATACTGGGTCAGACCAATGGTCCATCTAGCCCAATATCCTGTCTTCCAACAGTGGCCGATGCCAGGTGCTTCTGAGGGAATAAACAGAACAGGTAATCATCAAGTGATCCAATCTGCGGTCGCCCATTTCCAGCTTCTGGCAAACAGAGGCTAGAAACCCTTCAGAACATGCCTTTGCAGAGCAGTATGATTTGAGCGCCTACAAGCGTTTGAAGGATGTATATGCCACAGAGGGAGAGGAATTGTTTATGATGATCCTATTTGTTGTAACCAAAAAGAATGAAACTGAGCAAAAGAGAATTTAGGCTGAAAATCAGGAAAAATCTACTAGAGTTGAGATGTATTAGATTGTAGAGTAAACCCCAAATGAAAAACTGGAAACCCAGCCATTTGAATAATTTAAAATCATATGGGACCAAGTGTTAGAACATTGTAGAAAACAATCCTCACGTGGCATGGGGATGGCCAGGTTAATGAATCTTTCCTATCTTTAATTTTTACAACTTCATGATTTTACTCTGGATTACAGAGACAAGAGTAGCCCTATGTGTATCTAATCTCACACTCTACAAGGCAGCATGAATGGAGGGAGGGGAGACAGCATGGCAGACAGAGACGCACACCATGTGAGAGAGAGAGATGTGCATTGCCCCTTTAAGTACGCTGACCCCACTCTAAGTACACTGCCTTTTTAAGTAGATCAGCAAGTTAAGACAGAAGCTGCTGCCAGGAAGCTCCCTCCATCCTGAGCACTGTCGTGTTCCCCACCCCCGGGTCCCCTGCCCCATCCACCCCCCTTCCCTGTCCCCTAACTGCCCACTGCCACCTCATCCAACCCCTCCTCTCATTCCTGATGGACCCCCGGGGCCCCTGCCCCATCCAACCACCCCTTCTCCCTGTCCCCTGACCACCCCCGGAACCCCAGCCCCTGACTTCCCCCCACCACCCCATCCAACACCCCTGCTCCTTCCTGACTGCCCCCCCAGGACCCTTGCCCCCATTCAATTCCCCTGTTCCTTGCCCTCTGACCACCCAAGTCCCGACCCTAATCAACCCCCCCGCCCTCTATCCAACACCCCCTCCCTGCTCCCTGCCCCCCTTACCACACTGCCTGGAGATGGGAGCCGTGCTGCCCGGAGTCGGTGCTGGGAACGCGGGCACTGGGCGCTGTGGGCGCTGAGCCAGAGTTGGGGGCCGGGATGGAGCCGCGGGTCGTCCTGGAGTCGGGACCGGAGCCGTTGGCCAGGGGCTGGAGCCGTGGGCCAGCCCAGAGCTGCTGGCCAGCCCGAAGGCGGGGGCCGGCCTGGAGTTGGGGCTGGAGCCGCTGGGTGGCCCGGAGCTTCTGGCTGGCCCGGAGTCGGGGGTCAGCCCGAAGGTGGGGTCAGGGGCCGGAGCCGCTGGCCGGCCCGAAGTTGGGGCCGGGGGCCAGCCCGGAGTCAGGGCCGGAGCCGAGGGCCGGGCCAGAGCTGTGCCGCCCGGCTGGAGTTGGAGTCAGGGCTGGGGCCGCCCGGAGCCGCACAGCGCCTGGAGCCCTCCTCGCGCCCCCCACTCCAGCTCACCTGCAGGTAGCTGCTGCTTCCTTCTCAGCCCTCTCAGGCTTCCCGCGCTAACAGCTGATTCGCGGGAAGCCGGGAGGGGGAGCCTTCAGGGGAGGAGGCAGAGGCGGAGCCGGAGCCAGGTAAGCTGGGGCCGCGGGCAGGGCAGGGAGCTGCTGGAGCTTTTGTTAAATTTAAAAGCCCTTTTAGAACCAGGACAACCAGTTCTAAAAGGGCTTCTAAATGTAACAACCGGTTCCCGTGAACCAGTGGGAACTGGCTCCAGCTCACCACTGCTCCCCGGACAGCAAACAGGAGGCTCCGGGGAGAGGCTCTGGGGAGAAGCTCCAAGGCAGAGGACAGGAGCAGCACATGGCACTGGGAGAGGGACTGCTGGCAATTGATAGCCTGCTGGGCCTCTGCCACACAGGGAACTTAGGGGAGCGGGGAGCTGATAGGGGGGCTGCCAGTCCACCCTGGTTCCAAGCCCCCACCAGCTAGCTGCAACTTTCTGCAAGCAGTGGACAAAGCAGGCAGCTGCCAAATGACGTTATAAGGGAGCATTGCACTTCTTTAAATGAGCATGTTCCCTAATTGATCAGCAACATAACAATGAAACAGTGTAAACCAGGACGACTTTAAGTGAGGAGTTACTGTACTGACATTTGGTTTCAGATAAAAACAAATAGTGTTTTGAAAAATTAAAAGTCATTCCAATAAAGGCCAGCTTGTGTCCAACTCCTGCAGGAGTTAACAAGGATGGAAGGCACACGGGGGAGGGTGTGGCTTGGCATGGCATGGCATGGCAGCCAGTCTCACCCTGCATGCTAAACACCTTCAACAAGGCTTGTGCTTCCCAGAAGCTCATTTACTCCTGGTGCTTGCTCTGTTCTTTGCCCAAAAACAGGCTAGTGGCTAAAAGTCATAAACAAACCCTAACATTGCACTCTTACTATCTTCATTTGATATAGCTTCATACTTCTAGCATTCTACTTATGTCCATTAAATTGAGCCATGTAATGATCAGAAAGATATTCTCACCTATTGTCATCCCTGAATTCTGATTTCCAGGTGCTCTATTCAGTGCTCTCAACTAGTCATTGAAGAGAATTTTAACTAGATTTTTAATCAGGAAATAGTGCTCCCCACTGACCCCTAACCTGAGGCTGTATTTTATGTGTACTGAGTTTGAATTTAAAGTGTGTTTTTAATTTAGTTATTCCAACTAATTGTATTTAGTTTCTTTTTTTTCCCCTTAGAAGGTTGCTCTCAGCACACATAGAAATTCTAATTCAGTACAAATGAAATCCACTCTTGTACATTCACCCTAAATTAATTATGTGCATTTTGCTTGAGTCGCACTATTTGCGTTGCAGAAAACTCAGCTCAAATGGTGTGTGCTTTATGTGCAACCACCACAGTTGTACATCCAAGGACAAGAACTTGAAGGGCCTTGTGCTTGGAGCACCTACAGCTCTTGCCTGTGAACACATTGTACACTCTATACACAGTCAAACATTTAGTGTCTGGTGTAGCGTAGGACTCTCAGACTCCCCACAGTGGAGTCAGTAACTATGTTTTGAACAAACATCGTGTAGCTATAAAAATCTCAAATGTTTCCTCTGATAAAATGAAAACTGCAATATTTTAGGCATCTCAAAAGAGTGTGTGAAACGCTGGGACTACCCTGCTAAAAATAGGACTGTTGGTCCTTTACCACTGAGTGTGAGGGGACAGTTCAATGCAAATATTTTTTTCTCTCTGAAACTCAGTAAGTGGAATTGTTGAATTTTGTGGGGATTGGGGCGAAAAAGGTAGAGAAGGAAAGTTCATCCTTACTGTCTTCTAGCTAGTCAGTACTTCTTTTAAAAAATAGAAATACTGGGCCTGTTCCGCAGCTGCTGTAAATTGACATAGCAATTGAAGTCAATGGATTTTCTGAAATCTCTGCAAATTAAAGCTCATGGGGCCCAATTCCCCACTGCCCTGCATTTTGTGTAATCATTTTCACAGGGCTGGATTAATCTTTTGTGGGCTCCGAGGCCCTGCCCACGCTTGGCCTCTTCCCCGCAAGGGCCCGCCCACACTCTGCCCCGAGGCCTTGCCTGCCATTCGCATGGGAGGGGAGGGGTCGGAGATGAGCGAGGAGGGAGTGAGGGCGGCAGGGGGCAGTGAGGAGCGAGTGGTGGGCAGAGTCTCAGGGGGAAGAAGCTGAGTGGGTGCAGGTCCTTGAGGTGGAGTGGAGGGGTGTGACCACAGTTCAAGCACCGGGGTCCCTTCTGAGTGTGGGCCTGACTCCATTGGTGCCATTGTAAACCCGGTACTGCATTTTCACCTGTGCAAAGTGTAAATTGCTACTACATAAAAATTCTCCGGTCCTCTGTGCTGGTGGTAGCATTCTGTTTTGTACTCACTTTACACCATATGGAAAGGCAGACCCCCTGTGATATTCACTGACTCCCCACTGCCTAAACAGTTTAACTCACTAGGGAGTCATAGTGCTACTGTCTCTTTCTGTGGCCACACATCTTGCCTCAGAGGGAAGGCTAATGCTGTAACTAGCTGTTGGCCTCTTAGATTTGATATCCCAGAGTGCAATGGCGTATTAGGAAAACTTTGATGTCTTATCAAATTAGAATTTCCTGATTTTTCCATTACACAATTTGACTTTGATCGTTAAAAGTTCAGAAACAGCAACCTATGCCAACTGTGTGCTCGGCTCTGTACAAGAACAAAGGAAGACATGATCCCTGACCCAAGGAGTTTACAATCTATAAAGAGGAATTTGGACTCCAAACAATTTCAGATCATGTCAAGTTTTATAATAACTCCCTGGAGTTCTTGGGTTTAAATCTTGCAAACCTGGAACAATACAGGCGGTTGTTACTAAATTTTTAACAGAAAGCTCACAATGTGAGCAAATCTCAAGTCTCATTAAGTGATTTAAAGGACAGTGTTAAATGCCATGGAAATACATGTCAGTTCAAAAATACATACAATCATGAATTGGGAAGAACAGTCAGCTCATAAGTGACCAGAGGAACTAGCAAACGGGAGTTTTGTAAGGAAGTTTAGAGAGGACGAGTGAGAGCCAGACACACCTAATAAACATTCTTTATACCTAGGTCACTGACCAGCTCTCTCTCTTTCCCCCACACCCACAAAAACATACAAACCCTCCTCAAGAATAAAAATAATTGGGGAGAAGTCCGGCAGTAGAGCGGGAACTATTCAATTTATTGCACTGAATGCAGCATGTATGATTACCTGCCTTGTGGGCAGGTGGCATATATGTGTATTCAGTGCAAGTAGCTCATGATCCTCAGAGATCGATGACAGGCTCTTGAGATCAGAGTGGCTGAACTGACAGAGGTAAGTGAGACAGGGAGGTCCCTACATGAGGCTTTCTGAGACACAGTAGAGCGCTTCCACCCCCAGTCTGAGGTAGCACCCTTATTTCCTATGTTAAGTATAGGGAAAACCTGTGATATCTCAGATATTATTTATTCACATTATTATATGCACTTTTCTATAGTATGCTATTTGGACAGTCTTTAAATAATTTATTGTATAAGAGTAATAAACATAAATGAATGAGGCTTTCTTCCCTTTTTTAGCAATCCTCCGAACTCATGGTGCTGCTGGTAAATGTTGGTAATCTTAATGTTGACCACTAAAGTGGTGGTATTCGGTTCAAACCCCCAATGAAAGAGGCAATCCCAGCATTTCTTCCCCTTTAACCTCTCTTCTGCTCTTCACCATCCAACTGGACCCTAATCAGCTGTTGGGTACCATTTCAAGTGTCTGCAACAAAGGAAGACATCTGCAGTCCTTTGCCTACTCAGCAGGAGGGACTAAAGTCCTCCAGGACTGTGCTGCCCCCAGGGAAATACTAGAAAGGGACTAAATATTCCATCAAAGGGATGTGGCAACTATTTGCCAAAATTCAGATTCAGCGTATTGTAGGTGGTGGTGGTATGAAAGCCTTAGAGAACTACAGCATGTTGACTGTCTAGGTACAGAACAGCACAAGAAACAGACTATAGGCCATCCATAGCCATTTAGTATTGAGTGCTGTCATGTTAGGAATTGTATTTTTGCAGAGATACTGTTAACAAAAATACTTTTTAGACCAATGTTCAAATGTTATTCATTTAACCGATAATCACTTCAATAAGAACTGGGTATTTTTATTATGGCTGTATTGTCAGCTTAATATGTTGATTCATTATGTCCTCAGAAGGATATTTTTTCTTGCTTGGTATAGTTTGAAAGAATACATGGTTCATGAATGACCAGGCACTGGTACAGAGCTAAGTTGCAGAAAAGCTAATATTAGAAGTACTAAGGTCTTTTGAAACATGAAATTCTTTTAAACTCTTCTTCGGTTCTTCCAATGATTAAATGATTAAAAATGATCTATTTGGTTGAATTAAGGAAGTTAAACATTAGTGCAGCAACTTAAGAAAAACCCTCTTGACTTCCTGGAAACTGAAAAGAAAAAAAAAACC
This sequence comes from Malaclemys terrapin pileata, assembly GCF_027887155.1. Classification (NCBI taxonomy): domain Eukaryota; kingdom Metazoa; phylum Chordata; order Testudines; family Emydidae; genus Malaclemys; species Malaclemys terrapin. Next base: position 66,736,097 of record NC_071512.1, read on the forward strand.
CGGCATTTTAAAGAAGTAGGTAAGATTGTCTCTGACATCACTTAGCTATATAGTGAGATCGCGAGTGGTTAGTCTTGAGTGACAGAGGAAGCTGCTCCCTGACTGATAAGCAGGCACTGCAATGTACGTGCACAGTTATTCTGCTTTTGATTCAAGTTTTGCCGAAAAATACTTTTACAGAAAAATAACAGTTATTTTACTTTCCAGAGAGAGACACATGCTGTTTCATAAGGATACGCCTGATTTCCAGATATGACCATGTTTTTGTGGCTTGAACTCTTGGCATTTGGCTTTGCCCTTCTGGACAACAATGTTTTTGTCAAAGGTAGGTACCAACTGATATTTCATTTTCTAAATCTGGTACCATAAAGTTCTTTTAGCAAAACAGAATGTTGAAGCTTTGCAAAGAGGAGAACTGACAACTTTGTCCAGAAACTATAATATATTGGTACTGCAGCCATAATGTGGCAAAAGCTACACTAGAACAGGAAGACGTGGCTTAGAATGTGCAAGAGAAAAAATGTTTCCTGTGTAGCCATCCGTGAATATTGTATAAACTTTTTTAAAGAAAGCTTTGCATTTTATATTTTAATTGTCTTTTATTCAAATCATTTGAAAAAATAATTGATTTGGAGCTCTTATAAATGTCAGTTCAGTGGAATCCCAGTTCATTTTTTATGAGTCAACATTTTATTCCTTCACTGTTTTAAAACATTAAAAATATCACTGAAGGAATCTTTAAAATGTAAAGCTCTCTTTGTATTTAAGTCACTCCCTGATGCAGATGGCATACAGTTCCTCAAATTTAGATTCATATTGTAAAGAGTCTACAAAGAAATCCAAAAACTGACTGGGGTGATGGGAAATTATAGAATTTGTGTAATTACCATTGACAGTTTTCAAGAAATAAAGTGATTTTGTTGGGACATCAACTTTGTAGTTAGTGAAAATTAATTAGAGGAACTTAGAATTTAGAATGGTCTGCAGCTACTTTCCATTATAAGTGAAGTTAGATCAATCTTCACTTGTCAGACTTGAAAAAGAATGGTACAGTCTAAGGGCCTGATCCTACAACATTGACAGCTAGGTTTAGCGCTTGCTACTGTGAGTAGTCAATTAAGTCAATGACAGTATTCACAGTAGTAAGTATTACAAATGGCCATCAATGTCTGTAGAATCTGGATCCTATGATGATACAGTTTTCAATTAAAGAAGGCACAGTGTTGCAGCATGATTGCCCCCACCCTCTACCACCCTTCCAGTTAGCTAGTTTATATAATTGAGGATGTCGACGCATTCATGTTAGCTACGGCAGCTGTTTGTTAAGCAATGTTCATCCTAAAAGTGGTCCTTAATTTACTTAATTCCAGATAGTAGCAAATAGCATGGTCTGATTCTTCCTTCATCTACAGCTGTTTTACACAGGTGTATTAATAATTTATTATTAATTGATTTCAGTGGAGTTATTCCTGATTTACACTGGTGTAAGTGAGAGAAGAATCAGACCCTTAGTTGCTAACATATTTTTAGCTGGTTTGGAGTATGGGTATTAGTTCTGTAATCCTTGAGAGCCTAAGGAGGGTGTGTACTAAATAGATCTGGTTAGTAGTTGTTGCATATTATATGGAAACAAGTGAATCCTGCACTATAAAGCAAAAGAGCAGAATTCTCTTTTTTTATCTGCTCTCCCGTTTTTCATTTTTATAACTCACATCTTCAGATGCCTGCTGCTCCCTTTGCTTCAGCAAGGGCAGGTCAATGCCTGCCTCCGTGGCCACCCCTATTGTGAGTCGATGCAATGGCTAACAGAGGGGGCTGGAAGAGGGGACGAGGGGGAGAGGGTAGCACTACTTTTCCTCAAAAGACAGATTTTATCTTCTTTTCTATGTAGACTGGTCTGGCTTCGGCCAGTTCCTCCCTATCAAGTTGCTAATACAATTGTTATAGGAGCCACAGCAGGCAGAAAAACAGAATAAAGTCAGTAAAAGTTCAAATATTGAAATGGCATTAAGGTATTGGAGAATTATGAGGGAGAAAATATTTGGCTTAAAACTTTGCTCGGTCTCCATTTCTTGGAAGGAATTCTTTCCTCTCACATCTTCCTCTGTGATTTTGGGCAAGTCACTTCACCCCTTTGTGTCTCTGTCTCCCCTTTTGTTAAATGGGGATAAAGCTATTTACCATCTTTTTAACCATGTTGAAATCTACCGATGAAAAACGCTGTACAAGAGCTAGTTGTTATTGCTTGTGATTAGCCATACCATATTAATTTACTGAATCCACTATGTCAAATATCCAACAGTATAAACACTGTAGGTCCCATTGGGACTAAAATCAAAGATGTATCTCCAGGGCTCTGGGATCTGCACTGTCTGCCTGTTGGTTACCAGGTGGAATTTAAGGCGTTGCTTTTCCCTATATATTTTGGCACATTCTTATTTGAGAGACTCCTGTCCCCATGCCTTACTGACACAAATTATGATCAGTCGTTGTAACCTTCCTTCCTTCCCCCCCCTTGTGTGAAATAGCTTACATTTGACTTTCAAGACATGTTCAATGCCTATCTATTTTTCCTGTTATTGGGTAGGGAAGAGTTTGATGGGGGTGGATCTTTCTGTTAGGACAGGTGTATTGGTGGACTTGATATTTTTTGTATTGGTTACCATTGGCTGGTAGGGATGGAGTAGGTGCTAGCTCTTATCTCGAGTGGTTTGTTGCCCGAGGGGTTATACTGAGGGGAAGAGAGGGTCTTTAATCTTGCTGCAGGAATAGTTTGCTGGTTATTATTAGTCAATGGTGAATTTGTTGCTGGATTTGTCTTTACTTTATGATTTGTGGCCAAGATTCAAATATGCCTAGTGATATATTTTTTTTTGGGGGGGGGGGGGGGGGAAGGAGGGCTCAATTTGTGGGGCCCAATCTGAGATGTTTTAAAACAGCCTGATTCTCTCAAAGTGCCAAGTACCCACCCTCTGCCAGTCAGACCCCTGTAAGGTGTCTCAGGTTGGGCACCCCAACACTGAGGCATTTAGAATCACTAGTCACATTTAAGAATCTTGACCTATGTTTTTAAAGAATGTCAAAGATAGCTAGAGCCTGGGAAAGGTGCCTTTTTATATATATTGTTAGACATTTCAAGAAATGAAATATAAGTGGCCATCTGCAGTGTGTCAGTAATAAATATAGGGATAATATTATTTGTAGCTGTTCAGTACCCATCTTCTAATGAACATTGAAAACTTCCATATTGATACTGAAGTAAAACATCTCCAAATTACCAAGTGCACTTAGGCTCCATTCCTGAAACTTGGTCTGTACAGGGAGACATTTGCATCCATGAAACATCCCATTCAGGTCACTTTTTCAATGCGGTGTCTGTTGCTATCAAGTCCACTTACACAGAACAGCTTGTAATATTAGGGCCTAATGCTGTCTGGCATATGTTATGGGGCTTCATAACGATCAGTATCATAATATGCTCTTTTGTCTAACTTGGTTTTCTGACAAACAATCAAAATGTAAGTCTTGTATTTCTGGGGTCTATCTGCAGTGCATATTGAAGCATATCTTTTGAAATGCTACAATTGTTCTCAGATTTTTTTAAACACATCCTCTCGTCAAATGACTTCAGGCCGTCCTTTCCCTCACTAAAGAACTGGCACAGCAACAGTTTTCACAAGCCTTTTACCCACCACTGAGCCACTTCCTTTTTCACAAGAAACTCCAAATTCCACTTAATAATTTGGGTTTGACTTTATTATTATTATTTATTGTTATTATTATTTTATTATTTATTAATTAAAAGGCTTCTGCAGCCTCAGGAAAATCACTGCCTAAACAACTTCTAACCTTAACAGCTAATGAGCTCGGTCTAAATGCCTTTTCTTCTTTGCTTTGGCCACAACCTTTGGCAGAACTCCCCTACTTCTTTGGCCTCCTGCATGGCAGATAGAGTCTGAAGGATTGTGCTGGAGTGCAACCCAGGCTACCGTTTTGGAAAGATCTAGTGGAGCCATGCTGTAGTTATAAGTTATAGCTGTTGAAAGCTGAAATGCTGGGAAGGTGGGGTAGTTAGAAAAAGCAGAATTGCAAAAACAAGAGAAAGATATTAGAGGAGGAAGAGGGGAAGAGAGAGTGTTCTGAAATACACTCTCTTCTGTGACATTTTTCACTTACAACAGCCACCTGTCTCTTGAAAATGTGTTGGGTATTTCACTGTGTTGTTTTCAATAGTGCATGTAGACAGCACGTTCTCTGAGGCAGGGGCCACGTTTGTGACAAGTCAGTCACTTTTCAGTGCTCTGCTCACTTCTGGTATTTCAAAATATGATAATAGATGGGAACCAGAAGCACAAAAAAACAAGAGAGGGAGGAGTGGAGGGTAAGAGAGACAGAGAGAGGGAGGGAAGAGTGAAGAGCATGCGATGTGATAGGATTATTGTTGAGGTATATTGACTGTTATCTAAGGAAAATAGGGAAAGGGATGTTGGTTCAAGGCCAACCAGTTTTCTTTACACTCTGCATGGCAGTCCTGTGATTCCAACCATATAATTCATTTAGATTTCTTCATTAATGCATTTATATTTACAAACTGAAATGCAGCAAACCACATTTAGAATCAGGGGGTAGCCGTGTCAGTCTGTATCCACAAAAACAACAAGGAGTCCGGTGGCACCTTAAAGACTAACAGATTTATTTGGGTATAAGCTTTCGTGGGTAAAAACCCCCACTTCTTCAGATGCATGGAGTGAAAATTTTCCCTCTCTTGGTATTGACACTTCCTCATCAATTATTGGGAGTGGACCACATCCAACCTGACTGAATTGGCCTTGTCAACACTGGTTCTCCACTTGTAAAAACTCCTTACTCTTCATGTGCCAATATATTTATATGCCTATAGCTGTAATTTTCACTCCATGCATCTGAAGAAGTGGGTTTTTTTTTTACCCACAAAAGCTCATGCCCAAATAAATCTGTTAGTCTTTAAGGTTCCATCGGATTCCTCACATTTAGAATGTACTACCAATATACTCCTACAATCACTGAGCTGCCATGCAGAGTTTGATTAGAAGGAAAGTTCTTTTTGGAACATGTCACACTGCAGTCATTCCCTTTACCTCTGAATTTTACTCCGATGCTATTATGTTTATATATTTGTATTCAGGGCCGGCTCTAGGTTTTTTGCTGCCCCAAGCAAAAAAATTTTGGGCTGCCCCCTACTCCCCAGCCCAGGGCTTTCTCTCCCCCCCACCCCCGCAATTGCACCCTCCTGCCGCCCCAGCCCTGGGTCTCTGGTAACTCGCTCCCAGGGCGGGTCATTCAGCAGGAATTTTGCATGTGCACAGAACACAGACAGGATTGGTTCCCACATGGTTACAGAACTGCAGTAAAGTGGAACAATTTTCAGCTTGTGTGATTGGAGGATATCTGGATGCATATTATAAGACTGTCCTACATAAATGAGGGAAAGTTGAGGTGCCTTTATTTTTCTTTCGTTCCATTCTTTGTTTCTATGGGGAATTTGTCAATGCAATATCACTGTCTTCCTTTTAAACAAATAAAACTAAAACTAAAAAAAAAAAAAAAGCAATGGCTGTTGAAAATAGCAATTCCAGTCCTAATAACCAGGAAGCATTTCTTGCTCAATTTATTCTACTTTTTCTACAGCAAATTACAGTGGATCAGTATATTTGATTTGAGAGAAATGAAGTAACAGCTGCCCAAATTGAGCTTGAGCACTCCTGAATTCTGAGGGTGTTCAAATCTGGAAGGCAGGTGCTAGATTCCCTTTCTGAATATTAGCTAAATCTGGAAAAGAAAAGTCAATTTCTGGCTCAGAAGTGGAAATCCTCCTACGTGCCTGGTACTGTATCTAAAGCTCCCCAGGTCCTAGTAGAGCCTCCCCTCCCTTACTTTTCATTTTAAATTCTAGTGGGATCCATGTACCTCCCTTGCTAGGCTTCATATAGAGAGGTGCACTGTCCATTTAGTCCACCCAATTCTTTCTTTGGGGGAGAGCCCAGGGCTGGAGTGGCAGGAGGTGCGGGGAGGGGGGCGGGGGGAGCCCAGTGCTGGGGCGGCAGGGTGTGCAGGTGTGTGTGGGGGGAGAAGAGCCCAGGGCTGGGACAGCAGGGGGGTGCAGGTGGGGGCCAGAGCTGGGGCAGCAGGGGGTGTGGGCAGGGGAGAGTCCAGGGCTGGGGCAACACAGGGGTTCAGGGGGAGCCCAGGGCTGAGGTGCGGGGCGGCAAAAAACCTAGAGCTGGCTCTGACTCTACCATTCACAGCAAGCTGCAGCATGAGGTTTCAATTCCATACTCCTTCCCCCTCCCTTTCCTGTTAATTGTGGCCAAGGGAATACTGGGAAATGTAGTTCTTTCCCTGCTCCAGGGCTGGCTCTATAGGTAGGGAGCTAACAAAGGAACTACAGCTCCCAGGGCCCCCTGTTGGTTCTCAGCTCCCATGCTGGATTCTTGCACCCCTGCAAATTTGCCGCCCCAAGCAACTGCTTGCTTTGCTGGTGCCTAGAGTTGGCCCTGTTTGTATTCCAAAGGCCCCAACATAGACTAGGGACCCAATGTATTAAGAACTATACAAATACATAGAGAGACACAGTCCCTGCTTTGGCAAGACAGACAAAGGGGAGGGAGGAAAGGGGAAACGGAGGTGAAGTGACTGTCCAAAGTATCATACGAAATAGAGGTTAGAATTAGAAACAGAACCCTGGTCTCCTGACTCCTTGTCCCCTGACCTATCTACTAGACCCTGCTGCATCCCTGACATTACTTCTGTGAATTGAATAACCTGGAGGCCTTCATACTCAATCACTAACACATTAAGTCACTGAAGGAGTATTTAATAGGTGTTTCTTCTCTTGAGAAGTTGCATGGAGGTAGACGCAGGGGAAGACTATAAAGAGTAATGTCCTCTTTTGGCATTCGTGGTCCAGTTAGATATTATTATATCTAATTGTCAATTTTCCCGAGTTCTGCCTTTGCCTAAATGGCTGTTGCCTCTTAAGTCTTCACTCACCCGTGGCCAGAGCCTTAGTTATTTTCTCAGTTAAGCTGTTTAATGGGGATTGGATTGCCAGGCCCATCCAGGAAATGGCAGTACAACCTAGAAATATGTCACCTCAGGTAGCCTATTGCCTTTTCTATTACTTCAGGGTGCCCACTGTCACACATTGCTGTTACACTCATGTCTGATTAACAGTCAAGAGGATGTTTGATTTCAGCTAATTAATGTAATTTCAGTGGGGAAAACCACTCTGAGCTAGTAGGCAGTTTTTGCACGGAATGTTTACCATCTTTGAAGCTGAAGTCAGGCACTGAATCAGTCTGGAATCAAATTGATGCAACGTAATGGTGTAAAGCCCTGAAAATAGTAAAACACCGATTTCTTCCTGTAAATATCAAGATTAAACAACAAAAACAACCTACAGTGCTTTGATTTTCTCAGTTGAAATGGAGACTCAGACTGCTGCATTGTGTGTCTAGATATATTTCCACGTTATTTGTGCACTTGCAGACAGGTCATGTTCGCTGGTGTTTCAATAATTGTTAAACCGTTTTATCTATTTCCAGGTTTTTTTCTCTTTCTAATAAAAACAGATTGGGTGCTTCAGTATCAGGGTTTTGAAAACTAACTTTGTGAGCATTTCAGTGTCATTATCCATAATGTTGTATAGCTACAGAATCTATTTCCTTTTCTTTTCTACTTCTTTCTCAGTACTGTGCTCCTAGTTATTCCTTCTGTGTCAACGTACGCTCAGCTGGTATGCTTTCTTGGGTTTCTGTTTTGCAAATTCAAAGACTTCTCTTAAACCGTGCTCTTCACTCTCAATCTCTCCACTCTATAGACAGTTGTCAGCTCTAACAAAATATTTCATTGTGCATGGAGGACTTTTTTTGGTACAAAAATGTGGACTCTGGAGCAATTTTTGAAATAGCCTTTGAAATAGTCTTTTCCTGACATGTGATGAAACAGGACACACACAAATCAGACTAATAGCGCTACAATAGGGGAGGTAGTGAGGGAGAGGTCAAATCAAAGAATATTTCTGTATTATGTACAGCAACTAGCAGATCGTTAAATATATTAGCTATCTCCTAGCACCTGCAAAGCTATATCATCAGGAAAATGTAAGGCAATACACAAGGATAGCAATAATCTCTGTCTCAGAAGGATTGGTGTTTAGGCATACGGTATTAAGTCACTTTTTAACTAATTACTGCAAAGGCACTCACCCCCTTGAAACTGTAAACAGGTTACCTTAAGCAGTAGTGAGTTCCTGGACTGCTTCTAGATGTTGGGAGATAAGAAGGAATGAAGTGGATAAGAAAAAAGGGGGAAGATAAATGATGGAGTATGGCCAAGTGGCTAGAGCACAGAAGTGGGTGTCAGGTTCTGTGGATTCTATTCCAGGCTCTGTCACAGACATGTTGTATGCTGTGTAGTTGTAGCCGTGTTGGTTCCGGGATATTAGAGAGACAAGGTGGGTGAGGTAATATCTCTTATTGGACCAACTTCTATTGGTGAGAAAGACAAGCTTTTGACTCTGAATACCTCTCCCTGACCTGAAGACCGGTGTGGCTCAAAAACTTCTCTCTTACCACTAGAAGCTGCTCCAATAAAAGATATTACTTCACCCATCTTGTCTGAGAGACATGTTGTATGAACTAGCTTAAGTCATGTAAATTCTCTAAATCTCAGTTTCTCCCTTTCTAAATTGTGGATAATACCTACCTCATGGTGATATTTTGAGCCACAATTCATTAACATTTAAAAAGGTAAACGTTACTGACTGCCCTTAAATTATCACAAAATAGTTACTCTGAAGAAGCTGTCTGATCTCAGGAAACCTTGTCTTATGACATAGAGCTAGCCACAAGAAGAGCAGAAAGTGTAAAGCAAGTGACTGACTGAATATATGGCATAGGATTGATCTCTGCCCTCACACCTGAAGCATAGGAGCCGACAACGGGAAGGTGATGTTTTTGCAGTGTAACAACTACTCATGTAAAAAAAAAAATTCTGTGCAGCCACAGTGAAATCAGTGGGACTATTCTGAGAGTAAAGAACTACTCAACTTGAGTAAAAGTAGCAGAACTAGGCCCCAAATGATTAACCCTCCCTTGTCTCCTGTGAATTACCTATAGTCTCCATTTTAACAAATGTTGAAATTGGGACACAGGGAGGTTAAGTGGAATAACCAAAGTCACACAGTGAGTCGCTGTCAGAGGCCAGACTGGTACGGTGGTGTCCTGGCTTCCAATCTACTTCAAGAATCAGAAAACCATGTCCCTCAAGAAACCATAGATATAAAAGGCCTGATTTTGAAAAGTGTTTTCCATTTTGTTTAAGTAAATGCTACCATAAGAATGTCAAACTGAGAAAGGCAATTTAGATGTTTAAATGGTAGCATTTGTGGGTACAAATTATTTCAGAGATCAACTGGTTGCACAAAAATGGAAACCAGGTCAAGAATCTTTTAGAAATCCGACCAAAACAAAACAAAACAAAAAACAAAAAAAACTAAGGTAAAAGAAAGTTTTCCCATTCTTACTTCTGGACTTTTCTCCATTGGTCAACAGTTGATTTGGCTATTGCAGTTCCATTCTGTATCAGTCTCTTTTCTATATACTTCTAGATGATTTAAAAATGAATGTAAGGTAACATGCACAAATACTAGAGAAATCATTTTGTTTTATAGAGTTTTGGAGCGGATACACCAAAGAGATTTAATTCCCAGAATCAGTCCTTCTTGTAAAATTTACATCCAATTAACGTTTTCTTTTAAAAATTATATATAATTTTAATAATTTTATGTTTGCTATCTTGTTGCAATGATAAAATATCATCATAATTTTTTGGTAATCAATGAAAAGAACTGGAGAATATATACAGTAGAAAAATTGCCATAGTTGTAGCATTTTGATATATGGGAGAGGCCTTAAAATAGATAAGCTATTGTAAGGCTCAGTCTTGTTTGTTGGGTTTTTGTTTAATGCTTCTATGTTCAATTGTGTTGGCTCATCAGAATCAAAAGGCATTTCTATATCCTCTGCACCTGCTTCACATTTCACATAAGAAACATGGCATGTGGTTTAGGTTTCAGTGAAATATGTGAAATGGCAATAAAGTTATATAGCTACTAGTGTGTTCTGGGTCAGTGCTACTTCTCATCTAGTAGTGTTTGTTAGGGCATTTTGATTGCCTGAGTAGTGAATTAAAGGACTTAGAAATAAAACCTGCTAAGAACCTCCCCAATAGATGCTCTTTCCCCTACAGTATATTAGGGTCTATAGTATCAGGGGGTAGCCGTGTTAGTCTGTATCTACAAAAACAACAAGGAGTCTGGTGGCACCTTAAAGACTAACAGATTTATTTGGGCATAAGCTTTCGTGAGTAAAAACCTCACTTCTTCGGATGCATAGAGTGAAAGTTACAGATGCAGGCATTATATACTGACACATGGAGAGCAGGGAGTTACTTCGCAAGTGGAGAACCAGTGTTGACAGGGCCAATTCAATCAGGGTGGATGTAATCCACTCCCAATAAGAGATGAGGAGGTGTCAATTCCAGGAGAGGAAAAGCTGCTTCTGTAATGAGCCAGCCACTCCCAGTCCCTATTCAAGCCCAGATTAATGGTGTTGAATTTGCAAATGAATTTTAGTTCTGCTGTTTCTCTTTGAAATCTGTTTCGGAAGTTTTTTTGTTCAGTGATAGTGACTTTTAAATCTGTAATAGAATGACCAGGGAGATGGAAGTGTTCACTTACTGGCTTATAAATTATAAATTTAAATTAATGGAGATATCCTATCTCCTAGAACTGGAAGGGACCTTGAAAGGTCATCAAGTCCAGCCCCCTGCCTTCACTAGCAGGACCAAGTACTGATTTTGCCCCAGATCCCTAAGTGGCCCCCTCAAGGATTGAACTCACAACCCTGGGTTTAGCAGGCCAATGCTCAAACCACTGAGCTATCCCTCCCCCCACTCCCCCCCATGTATGTTACCATTCCTGATGTCCAATTTGTGTCCATTTATTCTTTTGTGGAGGGACTGTCCAGTTTGGCCAATGTACATGGCAGAGGGGCATTGCTGGCACATGATGGCATATATAACATTAGTGGACATGCAGGTGAATGAGCCCTTGATGATGTGGCTGATGTGGTTGGGTCCTCTGATGGTGTCGCCAGGGGACAGAGTAGGCAACGAGGTTTGCTACAGGGATTGGTTCCTGGGTTGGTGTTTCTGTGGTGTGGTGTGTAGTTGCTGGTGAGTATTTGCTTCAGGTTGTCTGTAAGCGAGGACTGGCCTGCCTCCCAAGGTCTGTGAGAGTTACAGATCATTTTCCAGGATAGGTTGTAGATCGTGGATAATGCCCTGGCAAGGTTTTAGCTGGCGGCTGTATGTGATGGCCAGTGGTATTCTGTTACGTAGAGTCTATAATAACTTAAGCCAAGGTGAACTCAGGTGCTGGAGAGGACACAAAGGCAGGCAAAAGAGACAGCTTAGATTTAAGAAGTCCTGGCAGGGATATAAGGTCTAAATATGATGGTGACAAAGAGGGAAGACCGGCATGTGGTAAGAGAAATTTTTCTTAGATACCAGTGAACTCAACGTTTTGAGGGAGACCGAGGTAAAACTTTCATGAATTTCAGTGAAATACAGCTGTTGATCTCCTGAATTTGACATGTTATATTGTTAGGAATATTGGACTGTTTGACCACTAGAATAGAATCAATGAAAAGGAAAAATGTTCTATATGAAGAAAGATGGTGGATTTTTAGGGTGTCACAATATGATATGAAAACCATGCCTGTAGATTCCTTTTGAGTGGAACATAGGACATATTAAAACCATTGCAATGTCACAGTACAGTTCAGGAAATAACTTCACATCTTTATAGCAAAACCCATAAGAGTTCAGGAGTGCTTTGTTAGATAAACAAAGATCAAGATGCTCTAGCTGCATTTGTCTCCCTGCCATCATTAATGTTTGTGATCAAGATCTACCAGGTTTAGTTGTAGTTGAAGACTATCCTGCATACACTACTATTTGGGATTTTAGTACATGTGTCAGTGTCGGGGAGTGGGCATATATGGACATGATCCTGTGCCATGGAGGTCAATAGGAGTTTTGTGACTGATTTCAATGGCCACAGGATTATGTCCAGGGAAGGATTGTCAGCAAACCAAAGCCTCTAAAAATGACTTTTTACTGAACAGCAATGGCATGTTACCCATCACATTACCTCACACCATTGGCAGCCATTCCCCGTCACATTAAATCTCTTGTTTTCTCTCCCCACTCAAAATGTTATTCACCTATGCCTCACCTCCACAGTGACGTCAATGGAAAGTCCACAAAGGCAGCAGCATGATGCATTCAAACTTACAAGTATTATTTTATCTCTGTGGTTTTTTCTTTTTCTTTTTGCAGTAGTTTGTTGAATTTTCTTTATTTTCCTATGATAAGATAATGTTAATGTCCATGCTGTTGGTTATATTCACAATAAATAGTTTTTGGGTCCTCAAATGCTACAGCTTTACTTCAGCATTTAATTGCCCATACAAGGTATTTAGGACCAGCACCCGCAAATGTGGCAGTATGTTCAAAAGAGCTTGGCAATCATTTAGACATCAAAATAAGTCTCCAGGTTTTGATGGGTGGGTTTTGAGCTCTTTTGAAAGTCTGGCCTTTGTTTATGTGCTGAAGTGAGAGAGGAAAACGTGGCCCTAATAGTGGGTACTGAGCACATGGAACATCAGGCCATTAGCATTTTTGACATTGTGGCTGTTGTTGCCTTGTATATTCTGTCGTGAATATTATATTATTGTTCTTTATTACTACAATTGAACCTAATGATTGCAATCAAGATCAGGGCGATTCCATTCTCCTTGGCACTGTACTAACACAGAATGAAAGACAATACTTACCCCAAAGAGCTCACAATCTAATTTAAGGCAAAATACAACAGTGGGTTTTTAAAAAAGGAAGGAACAAGGGAGCGAGGATGAGGATGAGCACAGCCATATTGTTTTTATAATCCCCTATGCAATTAATTTCTTCTGCTGAGTAACGGACCTGCTGTTATCTTATTCAAAGTAGCACCATCTTTGAATAATGAATCATTCTCTGCACCCAAAATAACCTCTCACACATAGGGCCGCAAACTATTATTCATACTGGTCACTGTGCCCTTGCAGTTTTTATATTGAGGAAGATGATACATTAGAGAATATGGTAGCATACATTTTAATATAAAACCCTGCTTAAAACAACCTTTAGACACCCATGTAATTATTTTTATTCTCTCTTATGTGAATGAAATATATAAGGACCATATACAAAAGCATTGCACTTATTTGCATTATTTATTTGGCCCCAGTGTTTAACCCATCCCTAAACCCACTGTGGTTTCATACTTGTAACAGTATAGTAACTAGTTAGCAGTCATATAAATAAATGAATTTTAATATAGCTGTGCAGGTTGCTGTGTGTTGTATACGTATTTTGTATATAATAAGATATGCCCATGTGTGTATGATGCCAGAGTATGAAAATCTAAAATTTTTATGCTCCTGACATGCAATTCACATTACAGATATTCCATCTGTATGGAATGCAAGTATGTAATGGTACCTACATACTTAAGGGAAGGGACAATATTCTATTCTATTCTACTCTATTCTATTCTATTCAGAATCTTGTCCCAGATTCATCACTGGTGTCTGAGAACTCATAAAACCAAATATAATCATAATAATAAGGAATTAATTCTCACTCCAGACATGTCATTGCCCTAAAAGATTTACCTACACAGAAAAGTATTGTACTATAAACTCTCCACCCTTCATCAAAAAGAAAAATACACAAAATATATGTATGAAGGGAAATACAGGATTTAACAGCTAGAGTGCAAGAGTTTGACATCACATTTCATGAAGTGCATGTTGCAGATAAAGTGGAGCCAAAGATATCTTTGGAAATTGTCTTCAGTGAATGAAAGTAAGGTCCAGATCCACACTGCAACATTCAGTATTGGAAGGAGATATTTACTGAACTAAATAATTGGAATTGTGGTGCTAAGCACTTTTGAAAATCAGGTTGTATGCAGCTGTATGTGTGTTTTGGAAATGTTTTACTTTCAAATTGCAGAGGGATTTGAGTGGCTGAGTTTATTAGTAAGATATAAAATGTTCACTGAAAAGGGATTGTTACAAAGTCTTGAAATACTGAAGCAGATACATGGTACACTAAAAGAGCTGGGTGAAATCTTTTTAGTAGATAGTATTGTCACTGAAAAAAATGCATTTTTGGGGTGGTGGTCTGAAACTATATTTTCAAATTTCGGTCAAATTTGATTAATAGTCTTGGCTGATTTATTTTGAAAAAGTAAAAAAAAAAAAAAATAGGTTTGACCATTTTGAAATGTTTTGGTTCAACTTTTCGGTTTCAAAATGTTTCATTTTGAACATTTTAAAATGTTTCTTTTAGTTATTTTTGTTCCAAAATATTGTCCCATTTTGAATTTTGGCCATTTGGCCAAAAAAAAAACACAAGAAAAAGGTGAAAAATGCCCCCCAAATGACCGCATTGAAACAAAAAAAGTCAAAAAATTCATTTTGGGTTGACCCAAAATGTTTTGGTCAGTTCCAAACAACATTTTTTTGTGTCCTTGCTTCAGTGAAAAATTTAAAAAATATCAATTTCAGTTCGATTCAAAGTAAATTTGGGAGAATTTTTTGGTTCGGCCCCAGAAAAAAAATATTTGCTCAGATTTATATAGAAATTCTTTAATGACAATAACCATTTGCTCTCTCTGAAAATAATCTGTCACATTAGCTTGTCTTACAATTGCCCCACAGCTTGTCTTCATGATAATTGGCATATTAGGAAATGGGCAGCACCACAAAGTCTATTTTAAAGACATTTAAAATCTTTATTGTTGACTTTGGGAGCCACCAAAGTGATTGAAAGGGCAATACATCATCTAATTTACATCTGACACATTTTCACTCTTTGTTTAATGGTATTTTCAAAATGTTCCAAAAAATGTACCATTGTATTTTGATAAATATTTGTTCAGAAAATGGTTTAACTATAGAAGGAATACTTAAATGCTTAAAACTGTGCACGTGCTTAAGTGGTTTGCTGAATCAGGACCTATAGACTAAAGTCATCAAAAGAAGAACAAAGAACAGCCCTTCTGATGTTTTCCTTTCCATATGAGATGTTAGTAATGCTACCTGTTTGTTACATTATAAAATAATAATCATATTTTGAAAAAAGAGCAGGTATCTGTGATTTACTGGGTATAATTATGTCACAGGGTTCTGATAATGATATAAACCAAAGAACAAATCTCAGGAGTTTATATTGTGACTTACTAGAACTTTGAGACTGAACTATAACCCCATAATTCAAAATTTGCCTGTTTTCTATTAAAATGTGAAACAATATAGTTTATTACATTGATCTGATTCCAGACCTACTATTTTCCTGTTTCTTTTGAGATGATATTCCCTGCTTCTCTTCTATTGAGGATCTATACTTCCTTCAGTACCTTATCCTAGCCTGAAGGGACTCTGCTAAACTACCCTAATCTGAAATGTCTGTGTGATAGCCTGATGTCAGTAACTAACTCTGACAGGGGACAGATGTTTAGTACAGTTTGTGGGGTCTTACTATTAGTGGTTGTGATGTAAAGATTTTGTAATAACTGTACTAACTATACAGCCAGAATAAAATTAATATTAGTGTTCCTATGAATTTCTCTCTCTCTCTCTCTCTTTTAAGGGTGTTTTGTGAGATATTTTGCTCCCAGAAAACAGAAACATTTTTCATATTTTAAAAATAGATCTAATGCAGTACTGTTATTTTTATTATAAATAAATTACTTTGCTAGGTTTAGACATTGCCAAAGAACATAGAATTAGAATTTTGGTGTTTGAGTTTTTAATTGGATAAGGACAATATAACACCAGTTTGATAGAGCATTAAAATCAAACGGAAGGCCATTAAGTTTAAAAATTAGAATTTTATGATCAAATAATTCTCCTCACCTGATACGTTTTTTATACAAAGCTCTTTTTGTTTATTTATTTTTGTTATAAAAGCTTTTGGCCCCAGCACACCACCCTCACTTGAAAAGTGTACACTGGTTGGACAATCAAATGTAAAACATTAGATTGGAAAATATTTAATCTGTTCTGGGGTAACAGCTACTAGAAAAAAGGAAAATGAAGTGTTATGTCAGCTATTCAGAATGTATAAAAGCTGTTCAGAAAATGTCTTGCATACTTCATGTTACTGCTTTTAATGGCATAGATGAGTATAAAATAGTTAAAATAAATTTCAGTTACTCTGGATCAAGTTCTGATCTCAGCTGCACTGATGTAAAATTGCCTTCAATGGAATTACTCTGGATTTATGTCAGTAAAATTTACACTGGAATTGGGCCTTCTGTTCTTTGGCTAGGCTAGCACTTTGGGTAGATATGGTGCACTCCTTTAGGAGGTTTACTAGGCACATAGGGTAACATTTTCAAGAGAATCTACAGTGACTTGTGAACTTAAATCCCATTTTCAAAACTGACGTAGACTACGTCTACACTGCACGTCAGATATAGCTACAAAGTGCAGTGAAAAGTGAGCTGTGTCCACACTGTGGTTTGTAACTACACTTGCCAGGAAGCTGCCAGAGCCTTTCCCTTCTGCCTCCCACTGCCAGAGTCTTTGCCCACTGCTGGAATCTTTCCCTGCAACAGGGAGCTGCCTTTCCCCGTAGCAGGGAAAGGTACCAGCAGCTTCCTGAGGTAGCTTTCCATGCTGCTGGAGTCTTTCCCTGCTGCCGGGACCAATCCCTGCCACAGGGGAAGGCTCCAGCAGTGGGCCACTATGCTGATAAAAATAACAGTGTAGACTGGGAGGCGCTGCTTGGGTATGTAGAAAGCCCTGTAGGGTATATACCCAGGTACATAACCAAAGGGATCAGGAGTCTTTTAACTCTCCTAAGCAGTGGCTCACCGACTACACCACTTTTTATATCCATGTTAGCGCTTATGTAGTGTATGTACTGTACAGGCTGCATGTGCCGTGTAGATGTACCTTTAGGCACTAAGGATCCTAAATGTCTGTCACTTTTGAAAATGGGACTTAGGTTCCAAAGTTACGTTAGGTGCTTTTGAAATGAACTCTGATTATCATGGATTTCATTAAGATAACTGCAGTCTTTATGTAGAAATAAATAATTAGGGCTTGTTACTATAAGTCACTGGAATTTTTGCCTACTTCAGGTCTGAGTAAACATTGAGGACTTGATCACCCTTTCCTGAAAATAAACCTCTGAGAGATGTTCCCCTTGTGGAGTTTCTCCAGAATCATTCCACTAAAGAACAAATAAGGTGTTCTGTCCCTACATCCCACAGACCCCTTCAGATCCGTGAAGATCTTCCACTAGATTGAGGTTTTGTGCCTCCACAATGGCTTGGAAAGTGGTACCAATGCAAGGGTTTTTCCTTATCAATAAATGCCCCTCGAATCCTTTCCCAGTGGATTTCCCACAGCATAGGGGTGGGGGATGCTAGGGAAGAGTTAATCTAATCCCGGCAACATTGACTCTTTTGTTAGATGTATCACTGGTGGCCAGACAGGATGTTGTATATCCCGATTCCATGCCCAGACCTCCCTGCCCTTTCCACCTTTCCACACATTTGTCCTAGGTCCTGTGGAGATCCCTTCATGGAATCCATGGAAATGGGATGATCTTGTAAAGATGTGGGACATTTGGCTCAAAGGGTTTTGATAGCTCTTAGCACTCAGCTCCTGACAAGATAAGGTTCCAATTCTGAGCACAGGGCTGAGTAAACACAAACACCTCTGTGTTGATGTTGTCATGGAAATAACGGCCTTCATTTTCTCACTGATTACATCTGCTTCATGTCTGAGGCACAAACACTGAAAACCTGGAACAGTTTTACCAAAATAGGTAGCTTCTTTGTTTCTAAATGAGTATGGAAAATTACCTGACCTTTGATGGATGTTTTGATAATGGCAGACATACAGACCTATTATCTGTTTTCAGGAAGTGTAGGCAGAATGGTACCATTCCTGCATTATTAATAATAGTAATAGTAATAAAAATGAACAGGTAATTCTTTTAGAAACATCATGGAATCTCTCAATAGAGCAGTTCAGAGGCACCATATATCTTTTTTCCAGCTACAGAGAATATAGTTCTGTTCTGCATTCATGAATATCTGTGTTAAAGCTAAATAATCACTTTTTTCTTTTTTTAGTTAGAAGCAGTGATGCAACTAAGAAAATCATATTATTTCTCACTGGTACATTTTATTCATATATTAATAGCGGTTACCGCTATAATGGTTAATAGTGGTTCTCACTATAAGGCATTTATTCAGGGGAAAAAAGCCCTCAATCCTGCAGGCCTTATGCTGACAAACCTCCCTTTTATGTGAGTGGAAGGTTTTCCTAATACCTGGCCTACACTTAGCAGTTAGGTCTACATAGGGACATCAGTCTGGGGTATGAAAAATATACACCTCTGACTGATGGAGCTATGCTGATCTGACCCTCAGTGTAGATGCAGCTATGTCAGTGGATAAATGATTCTGTCAAAATATTTGCCATCATTCTGGGAGGTGGTGCTTCTACACAGATGGAAAATCCTTGCCATTGGTATAGGCTGCAGCTACACTTCAAGGTTAGGCTGGTATAGCTATGGCGAGGTAGCTATGCTGGTATAAACTCCGTGGCATAAACATACCCTAAGAAAGGATGACAAGCAGGGCTGGCGCAACCCATTAGGCGACCTAGGCGGTTGCCTAGGGTGCTACAATTTGGGGTGGTGGTGACCATGGCAGTATTTCAGCGGCGGGAGATAAGGGGGGGCATTTTGGGGTGGGGTGCTCCTCTGTGGGAGATAAGGGGGGGCATTTTGGGGTGGGACCTTCTGCCGCCTAGGGCGGCAGAAAAGCTGACAGCGCTCCTGATGACAACGCTGGTCTCCTAATCTTTTTCTAAAATATTAGAGTTTATAATGATTTACAATCTATGTTCCTGACCCTGCAAACATTTGTGCATATGTTTAACTTAAACACTGACTTCAGTGGGAGAACTTAAAGGAGTAAAGCTAAGCATGTGCATGGCATTTGTAGGTTCAGAACCTAAATATTTGGTAACAGGGTAAAAAAATACAAAATATATTAAAATTACAACTCAAAATATTTACTCCATTACATAACTACATGTAGTAGTACATTTCAGGTTTACCATAAATTAATAGGATTATTAGCATTCTCTCCAGATCCAAGTCTTACGTGCATAAGCACAAACTATAGAAAACCTTCGTACAAGTTAGTGGGTTTTATCCTAGATAGATTTCTGCATTCAGGAAATAACTTGATCTCTAGAAGTACTCAGTACATACACTGCGGTGGATATAATCTCAATGGTAACAGCATTTTAATCTTCTAGAGAACTAGCATAAGAAATTGAAGCAGTTTCCTCTCAAGAGAAACATGGAACGTGTTATATTACTATATTAACTTGAAGCATAGTCATGTGGTTGGAGGGGTCAGCATTTATTTACTGAATTTGGGCTTGCATATTTGTTGCAATAAATCATGTTAAAGATCAGTTTTTCAATGAAATACAAAAGAAATAGCTTTGGGGCACCTATTCATCATTATCAATTGTTACTTTTGTTATTTCATGCATAGAAGGTGTAAAAATATTGCTGCTTAATAAATGTAATGTCACTGGACTTTAGGGCCCCATCATAGTTATACCTAGCTGTTACAGAGCCTTTTTCATCCATAGATTTCAAAGTGCTTTACCAAGGAAGTAGGTATTGTTATCCCCATTTTTAAAGATAGAAACAGATACAGGGAGTCAAAGTGACTCACTGGCAGTCACTAGTAGAGGAATAGAAGCCAGGACCCTTGCGTCTGAGTCAAGTACCCTTTTGATTTGGCTACACTACCGTTCTTAAAGTAGAAGGTGAGAGATCTACAGACAGGAAATATTATTTTATTCTTGGGCTTTATAGTTTTTTGGGACAATTTATGATTATTTCATAAATGAAATGGAGACATTTGTCAGCAAGCCCATAAGTTCAAGCCAAAAAAAGAAAAAAGTAACAGTGTAAAAAGATAGGGGCATATTGTACCATCAGCTTTTAAACAGAACAGCCTGTTCGTTTGGTGCTTGTTGGTCATAGTGGAGTTCATCCCTTTGCAGGGGGCCAACACAAGGCCTGTGGACCATTCAAGCATGACTTAAGTGGCTTTGCAGAAGTCCCATGCTAGCTCTTTGAATAGGGATACCTTTTATCCTAAAAGAGGGATGGGTGCAAGAGCTTATCTTGAGGACCAGCAAAGACAAGGGTTGTTTTACTGGGGAAAGATGAAAAGGTATTAATATTTCTTGCTGGCTCATTAAGTACATTTCTTGCTGAGAGAAGACTGTTATTGGCTTCAAAAGAAGTTCTCTGCTTTTTTCCAAGTAAAGGTGGGATGCCAACTGCCTGTCTTGGAATAGTGAGTAAGATCAAAGGTCAAACCTGCTTCAAATGTCCAGGAGCACCAGCAAATGCAAAGAGTGTATCATAAGCTGGGAAATAGGAACAACATAAATAGTATCAGCCACTTCTATATTGTGCCAGATACACCAGCTTTACCTCATTTTGTGATTTGGAAACAAAGCATCTACTAGAGCACATGAAGAGCAAATGAGAACTAGCATGAACTGGGCTATAAAGATAGGCCCTGAGCATTTGGCCCTTATTGAGTATGTCTACACTGCAATTAAACACCTGCGGCTGGCCCGTGTCAGCTGACTAGCAGTTGTGGGACTTAATGGCAATGTAAACATATCCACTGAGGCCAAATTCCTGTTAAAGGCAATAGAAGTTTTGCATGTGCAAAATGTGAGTAACCTGAAGATCTGGATCGTCTACAATGTTTTATGAAACTGCATTAAATGTGATTGTCTAGGTAGTTTAGTTGTCAGACTTCTGTTGAGTGTTGCTGCTGAAATATAGTCCTGTATCTTATCCGACACCCATAAAATGACAGAGCGCATCTTTGATTTCTAATGATATTGAGCTATCAAACCTAAGTGTGTAAAATAGCATTTCTATTGGATACTGACATTTAGCTAGTGTGTGTACAGACCCAGTATTCATGCTGTCTTGCTACAAGCAATATTATCATTAGGGAAATGACCTATCACGCAATTTGCTGTAGTGTCATATTTCAGAACAAAAAAATGCTCCGCTTTCAGCTTAAAAACAACCCTGCCCCCTACCTCCCCCAAAAGACTTTTCCCCATACTGAAACAGGAGATTTTACTTTTGTGATGAAGACTGTTGGGACTGAATGAAGTAGGATGATTATTTGAAGTACTGCATCTTGATTTCCTGGTACATAAATTCTGTCCAGAAGTTTCATAGAGCAATTGTTAAGGTAGGTGCCAAATATGACTGGAAACAGATTATAGCTTGGTTTTGCTGAACACTGATGTTCACTATGCTGCACACACATCTGGCAATTGTTGATGTAAAATCTGAAAAAAAAAATTGTTTGACCTCTTTAAATGTTTCTTTTTCAAAGATGATCAGATTCTGTATTCACCTCCTTTATTTACAATCTTACTCATACTTTTTTGATACTGTTTCTGGTGCATTATATTGACCAGAAAAGCTGGGAACTACCATCTTAGCTCATACTTTTCTGCAGATGAAGCTCTCGGGGGAGGAAAACTCACCAAAGTTCTCCTTGCAAAGTTTCCTCTGATTTTTTCCCCATTGGAATAGGAGTTTCCCCTCTCCACAGAAGAAGCAGAGAATTCAGTTCCAAAACTCTACAGATCCCCCAAATCCTGTGTATCTCGGGGATGTCTTAGAGGCACTTTTGTCCTGGGCGAACATGGCCCTTCTTCCTACTGTATTGACCAGCCATGCCACAAATTTACCATGGTCAAATCCAATTCCTACCACAGGGATCATGTCCTGAGTGCATAGTATCAGCAGACTTGAGTATGAGTGAAATTGGGTTGAGGTATTTTAAGATCATTATGATTAAATTTCATCCCACTGATTTTAATCCCAGAGAAGACTGTGGCCCTTAATGGTTATTTTATTTAAGGTCAGCTCAACAATGCAACCTTATTGAAACCAACAATTTCAGAATTAAATTGTCATAGTTTTTCTTATGAAAACAATATACACATGCATTATATACTTATCTTAAGTAATATTCTATGATGCAAAATCTTTGCAAAATAGACTGCGTAAAGTGTCCACATTTGTAGTTTATTTTAAATTAAAATGATCGTTTTCATAAGTAAGAACCTTTTAAAGAAAGTAAATAAGGAAGTGTTATTTACTCATTCTCAAAACACAAGAACTAGGGTCCTCAAATGAAATTAATAGGCAGCATGTTTAAAACAAACAAAAGGAAGTATTTCTTCACACAACACACAGTCAACCTGTGGAACTCTTTGGCAGAGGATGTTGTGAAGGCCAAGACTATAACAGGGTTCAAAAAAGAACTAGAGAAATTAATGGAAGATAGGTCCATCAATGGCTATTAGCCAGGTTGGGCAGGGATGGTGTCCCTAGCCTCTGTTTGCCAGAAGCTGGGAATGGGCAACGGGGTATGGATCACTTGATGATTACCTGTTCCGTTCATTCCCTCTGAAGCTCCTGGCATTGGCCACTGTCAGAAGACACGATACTGGGCTAGATGAACCTTTGGTCTGAACCTGTATGGCTGTTCTTATGTTCTTAAAAAGAAACTCTGTAGGGTAATAATGCAAATTATTAAAAGGAATGAGAAAGTTTCTTATTAAATCATGACATTCTGTCTACCTAAATATATGTACTGTACTTAGAAGCAATCTCAAGTGATATCTACCATTATTCATAATTAGAATGGCTTGTAAAAGTACCAAAATCTTTGTTTTTCCCCATAATATTCTAGAACTGTATGGTAGTTGGAAATGAAACTAAAACAAAATGCTTGTGTGTAAATGCCCTAATTTCCTGATTACTATACTTTGTGGCTGAGATTTTCAGTCGTGTAAAGGATTTGAAAGCTCAGTTCTCATTACTCTTAGGCAACTTTGAAAATTTCACGCTAGATGTGTTGCACTGGAAAAAAAAGCTACAACATGCTATACTGTGTCTTCACTTCTATTCTTGAACAGCAGTTCAATGGCCTTTTGTACTGATCTGGAGTTCTCCATCCAGTTCCTATTGGACAGGTGTCCATATCACACACCTCCTCCACATTTTTGCAACATTTGGCAGTGTTATCTGAGAGGCCAAGAACTGAATAGGCATAAAGCCCGAACCTGGAGGTGGCTTCTACAAGCCAAGATTGAGGAACAATGGCAGGACTATGTGGGGAAACTGGTACTTCCACTGCTTGTACTGTACCACTAAATTTATGAAAGGTGTACTTGTGGCACCTTAGAGACTAACAAATTTATTAGAGCATAAGCTTTCGTGGACTACAGCCCACTTCTTCGGATGCATACGAGTGGAATAAATATTGAGGATATATATATACACACATACAGAGAGCATAAACAGGTGGGAGTTGTCTTACCAACTCTGAGAGGCCAATTAAGTAAGAAAAAAAAAAACTTTTGAAGTGATAATCAAGCTAGCCCAGTACAGACAGTTTGATAAGAAGTGTGAGAATACTTACAAGGGGAGATAGAGTCAATGTTTGTAAAAAGAAGAACAGGAGTACTTGTGGCACCTTAGAGACTAACAAATTTATTAGAGCATAAGCTTTCGTGGACTACAGCCCACTTCTTCGATATGCATCCGAAGAAGTGGGCTGTAGTCCACGAAAGCTTATGCTCTAATAAATTTGTTAGTCTCTAAGGTGCCACAAGTACTCCTGTTCTTCTTTTTGTGGATACAGACTAACACGGCTGCTACTCTGAAACCTGTCAATGTTTGTAATGGCTCAGCCATGGAATGGAATGGCTGAGCCATTACAAACATTGAATCTATCTCCCCTTGTAAGTATTATCACACTTCTTATCAAACTGTCTGTACTGGGCTAGTTTGATTATCACTTCAAAAGTTTTTTTTTTTTTTTTCTTACTTAATTGGCCTCTCAGAGTTGGTAAGACAACTCCCACCTGTTTATGCTCTCTGCATGTGTGTATATATATCTCCTCAATATTTATTCCACTCTGTATGCATCTGAAGAAGTGGGCTGTAGTCCACGAAAGCTTATGCTCTAATAAATTTGTTAGTCTCTAATGTGCCACAAGTACTCCTGTTCTTTTTGCAGATACAGACTAACACGGCTGCTACTCTGAAACTAAATTTATGATAATTTTGTGCAAATATTCTTCATTCACTAAACTTTCTCTCTCTTTATTTAAAGTTAATTTATTGTGCTTGAGAGATTAAACCACAAAAATATTCATTATTGTACAATAAAATGCCTTACATACTAGATTGGAATCTTCTATGAGGCTTCTATCAATTCAACAGCCAATTAAATATAGTTCTATAACCGTGAAAACATGTTAAAAAGGGAAGATGAGTCATTGGTTAATCACGCTCTCTGGGGTTTTACTTTTGCAAAATTCTACATTTCAAACCATGTAGGCTGAAGTGTTAATATTTTTGAACGTTGCTGCAATTCACTTTGCCTCAGTGAGGAAGTTTACTCACTTGTGGGTTTACAAGCAGCCCTGGCCATGGGAACCGGTAGGGTGCTTGCTATAGAGTGCAAGCCAAGTGCTAGCTGCTTGCTGAAATACGACCGAGCGCTCTGCAGAACGGAGATTAAATTAAGGCACCCACATCCGGTGACTCTAAATTGTTCTAGCACGCTGTCCCTTATTCGGAAATAAAAATGAAATCCATTAGTTCCAGCCACTGCTAAAGTACTCAAATATTAAAAAGTAATTATTTCTTTCTTACATACGATGTACAGTTGAACCTGTACCTTGCCCCAGATCCTCATTTGGTGAAAATCAAAATAGCTTCATTATGTCAGTAGAGCTCTGAAAATTTGTGTCAGGTTGTCACCTGCCCTTATTAGTTTTGTTTGTGAACATGAACATTCCTCTTATGTTCTGTTTTTAAAGTATCTATCTTGATCATCCTAAAAACATTATTTGTTATTAGTTACTGTGTCTATTCTTATGAATGCTTATAAAAAAGCAAAATGTACAACACCTAAATTATTAAAGAATAACTGAGAGATAAATATTCTCTCTGAAATATACACAAATTGCCGTTTTAGTTATATTGCGGGCAGTGGATCAGCACTTCCTTTTCACTGTGGTTGGCAAGAACAAGTTTTCAAATGTGGTATGCTCTGAAGAGATAGAATGCAGAGTGTGGCAGTTCTTTAGGAATCCATTTTTTCTTAGGAATTCTAATTGAGCATTTATGTTTGTGATGGGTAGGAGTCTGGCAGAGCTGAAGGTCTGTAATTCTTCTCAGTAAACTGCAATTGAACTTAATCTGGATCAAGAGGCTATTTCTGAAATTCCTCTAAAGCTCAGGGCTGATTTTCTTCTTCAGGCTGCTTCTATTTAGGCATCTTCTGTAAGGGAGCCAAATAATTTTGACATCTTTTTTCCATTTGGACTCAAACAATAAAAATGTCCTAACTGAACTGATAGCTGGTCAGAGCTGTGGATTGAAATGGGCTGGAACCACGTCACTTGTGTCATACGCTGCTGCATGTTGGAAATCTAAACTACTGCCTTTATAACAAGCTGAACCAAAATCCTTGATCTGATCACCTCTGAATAGCGAGGTTCCTGAAAATAGGGTCTCAATCCAACTTCTGTAGCATTAGCATTTTTAATTAGATTGGGGCAGAAACAACCTAGCTGGGAGATACCAAATGGTCCAAGCATCCTAGACTGAGCAAACTGAACTAATAGTTCTAAACAGGTATCATGCTCCTTACTACTCCTGCATAGAAAAGGGTCAATGCTTGACTCTGCAGGGCATAGTCTTTGCCTTATTCTACTGTAAATGGCACAAAGAGAGTGGACACTGGACATATCCCTGTAGCAGGGATTTCCCGGGGGGGAGTCACCGGTGAGCTCTTAGACCATCCTTCTGGCTGGTTGCTTTAGAGTAGAAAGTGATGGGGGTAGAAGGAGATGGAAAAGAGGCATGACCAGATTGTGCTATTCTCAGCTGGCAGATAGTCCTGTGAGGACCATTACCAGATGGTGCAAATTAGAGCAACCCACTACTCTGCTCAAAACTGCTCCAAGGTAAGGGGCCTGGCAGAGAATTCGGGAGCTGCAATCAGCAGAGGAAAAAATACAGAAAGTAACCTCTTAATACATCCTTCACAATATCATCCTAATGCTGTACAGAACTCTAGTATGAAACATTCCAGGACTGAAAGCTACCCAGACATAATTTTTTCAGTCTGATTTATAAGTCAGAAACATAGAAATGCTGTCAATCTAGGTAGTAAAAGAAGTAGAAGCTGTGAAAGAAAAGTACAGATGATTGAATATTATGCAGTGAAATAAATTGTTTGACAAATTTTGTCGTTAATTATGAAATGCATTTGACAGACCATTTTAATTTTTTTCAAGTACTCAACCTCCTCTTAAGCAGGTCCTGGGTTACACAGGTTTTATATATGACATCACAGCCCTGGTTACTGTCACCAAACCATCAAACCACAAAGATGGAGTGTGACTTCACAGCCAACCAATAGCCATACACCACTGCAACACATATGGCCCACAGGCAGAAACTGCACCAGCTAAAGGGAAGTGCTCCTATTGTTAGGCCTGTAGGATCTGTACTAAGGTTGACTTAAACGGAAGTTGAATTTTATTTATGTAACAGGCTAACTGTAATGATAGCCACATAGTCTACATACAGAGACCAAGTGCAGCAACTAAATATAATGTACCTGCAGCATATAAAATAGATTAGGGTTACCATATTTCAGCAAGCAAAAAAGAGGACGGGAGGAGCCCCGCCCTAGCCCCGCCCCTGCCCCTCCCACTTCCCGCCCCCCAAGAACCCCCAACCCTCCCCCCGTTCCTTGTCCCCTGACTGCCCCCTCCTGGGACCCCTGCCCCTAACTGCCCCCCAGGACTCCACCCCCTATCTAAGCCTCCCTGCCTCTTGTCCCCTGACTGCCCCAACCCTTATCCACACCCCCACCCCCAGACAGACCCCTGGGACTCCCATGCCCCATCCAACCACTCCCCACCCCCTAACAGCCCCCCCCCCGAACTCCCAACCCATCTAAACCCCTCTGCTCCCTGTCCCCTGACTGCTCCGATCCCTCTCCCCACTCCTGCCCCCTGACAGCTCCCCCCCAGAACTCCCAACCCCCCCCGCTCCTTGTCCCCTGACTGCCCCCTCCTGGGACCCCTGCTCCTAACTGCCCTCCAGAACCCCACCCCCTACCTAAGACTCCCTGTGCATTGTCCCCTAACTGCCCCCTCCTAAGACCCCCCCCAACTGCCCCCCAGGACCCTACCTCCTACCTGTACCCTGACTGCCCAAAACTTTCTCCACTCCCCCCAAAAAGCCCCCCCATGAACTCACGACCCCCCCCCGTTTCTTGACTGCCCCCTCCAGAACCTCCCTGCCCCTTCTCCTGCCCCCTGGCCCCCTTACCCTGCTGCTCAGAACAGGGTGTTGGGCTCTGTGTGAGCCGGACACGTGGCTGCGCTCCCCAGCACAACAAAACCCGGTCCCTGGCCCTGCACAGTGCTGCCGGAGCCGGGCTGCAGGGGAGAGCTGCCGGCTCAGAATGCAGGGCGGAGCTCCTCTACAGCTGCTCTGGAGTCCAGCCCGGGACTTCCCTGCAGCCCTCCCAGCCGCTCGCTCTGCTCTGCTCTGCCGGGGGAGGGGGGAAATCCTGGACATTTTGAGTGCTTTACAAATTCCCCCCGGATGCTATTTTTAGCACAAAAAGGAGGACATGTCCGGGTAAATCCGGATGAATGGTAACCCTAAAATAGATCCAATCATGGCCAATCTTTACAACAACACACATCGCCACTACTTCTGTTATAGGACAGCCTCCATGAGCTAACTATCACTAATAGAAAAATCAGCCAGCTTAGGCTGCTTAATGATTGCATCAGTGGTTGCATCAGTAATGAAGTCTATAGTCTCTGTTGCAATGCATTAATTCTGCAGCAGACACTACAGCATAAGCAGGGCCTCATGTATTTTCCCGGACACGTGGGAAGAAAGACAATATGCAAGGGATGTGATTTAATTAGGCCTGAACTCTATTAACTTAATTCACCTGGAACCACCCAGCAATAACTGGTACAATG
Organism: Malaclemys terrapin pileata; assembly: GCF_027887155.1. NCBI lineage: Eukaryota > Metazoa > Chordata > Testudines > Emydidae > Malaclemys > Malaclemys terrapin. Next base: position 66,764,449 of record NC_071512.1, read on the forward strand.
TAGCTCATGATTCCCTCCTAAATTGTTTCCATTTCATGGAGGGCTGCTTTCAGTCTCCCATGCCTCCACAGCTAGTACCCAATCCATTGTTGGTACCCGAGAACTCTCCCCTTGTCTGAGCATTAAGGGGATGAGGCAAGGGGTTGTCTCCTCACTGTTACTAGACGTTAGGAGCCCCAAAACCATTCCCCAGATTCATTAGGAGATGCCTTCCCTAAGGCCACTTCCCATTCTGGTTTATCAGAAAACTGGACCCTATGGAACAAGTACTTGCACTTGCCACAGGTAAGCACCAGCAATTAGCTTGGCCACCTCCCCCTCAGGGCCGGCTCCAGGCACCAGCTTGGCAAGCAGGTGCTTGGGGCGGCCTCTCCGGAGAGGGGCGGCAGGTCCAGCTATTCGGCGGCAATTCGGCGGACGGTCCCTCACTCCGGCTCGGAGGGAAGGACCTCCCGCCAAATTGCCGCCGCAGATCACGATCGCAGCTTTTTTTTTTTTTTTGGCTGCTTGGGGCGACCAAAATCCTGGAGCCGGCCCTCATGACTAAGTCAGTTCCCTCATACGCTGCTTAAATATTGTGCTGCATTTGTAATGGAGTCTGTAGTCTCTGTTACAGTGCATTGATTCTGCAACAGGCACAAGGAGGGCCTTGTGTATACTGTGACTATGGAATTTCCCCCGGAATCTACTCTTTGAAGCAGAACCATGTTCTAGAATCTTGGGTTTCACTTTTTAAAAAGTGTTTCTAGCTCTTATGGTTGTGTAGAAGACTTTGAAAACTTGAACTGAGTGTAAATGTGGTCAATCTGAGGCTGCAGACATCCTGAAACAATAGCTCTCAGAGGTAGGAACTTTCTGATCCAGTATAAAATATTGCTAATTTTGAAAACTACAGATGGCTTTTTAAATTTCAACATTTTAGCCAGAAATGTTCAGTTGCTAATGTGCTTGTCCCATAATCCCATACTGCCTCCAAGACTCTGCCTTCTATGTGCTACTTCTAAAGGGGCATGCTATAAAATTTGGCTTCCTCAGTTTTTAGTTTCAATGAATTTGCTTCAGAATTTCCAGTCTGCCACATCAGGGGGCTAGAGACTCCAGGGACCGTGACACAGAGTTCAGGTCTAGCTTGCTGCAGATTACACAGGATGTTGATCAGAGTCAACTTGATTTAAACAACCATAATGGCGGACACCCTTGGTGCAGGCCAGCCCTTAGAATGTCAAACCGTTACAAACACAGGAGTCAGTCAATTTGCATTTAATAGTAGGCAGGGTAGTGGTTCACATGTTCACTAGCCAGTATGGATGAAAGTTGATTAAATGCTTTATCAATTCCCCGAATAACAAGTATGGTTATTTCTTGCTAGGGTGATCCTAGGATTAGAGTCAGGTCTGCAGCTTTCTGCTGCAGCAATCCTCACAGGGTCCTGATTCAGAAAACCATCGCTGTTCACAAAAGTACTTAAGCATGTACTTGAGTCCCATTGAAGTCAGTGGTTAAAATGAATGCTGAAGTGCTTTCCTCAACATTCATCAGAACTCCCTACCTCTGCATGTCTTCCGTTACATATATGGCATACAATATATATACAGCAGTGTGCACGAATACATTATTTTAATGGGCTCCCAATCCATTTATTTATAGAAAGCTACAATGAATGGATTTTAAAGAGTAGTAAATTATTCTCTCTCATATATTCATCTGCATTAATTTCAACTAGATTTCTGTGGAGTTTAGGCTTTGAAATGGTGAAGTCTTACCACCTTTGGATGCATCAAGCCTCTTAAACCAGCTTTTCCATCTGTCCTCACAACCCTACAGGTGGTATTACACATTCTGCTACCAAACATTTTTATTTTTTTTATTTTTTGTGGCTACAAATCAAGGTTTGTTTTGTTGATAAAATAAACAGCTTTGATGTCCTTCTGTTTGAGTTTCTTCTCAAGGTTGTGAATTCTTGCTGGTACTATCTGAAATGCCACTGCATGCTTCAGAAAATGCCTTATTGTCCAGGTCAGGAAAATGTTTATAGGTCTGCTAAATTCACTGGTTTGTGTACCTCACTGCTGTGTCTGTGAAAGAGAAGGAGTTTGAGGGTAACTGGAGCATGAAATCAGATGTTCTCCCAGCTATGGCCTAAGGGCTTTATCTGGGTCCCTATATTTTAAAAAATCTACAACATACTTTTATAAAATAAATTGCTGTGTTACATTGTATACCTGATATCTTTGCTTTCACTTTTCTTTGCCAGCTTTTTTGCTTAAAGTTCCCACGCTGCACATTTTAAAGGATTAAAAGTGAAGTGCAAAGATTTTACAGAAAACTTCAAAAATTGCTTGTTACATTCAAAAGAAGAAAAAATAGTCTGTCTATGTAAAGAAAGTATTTTAAACAGCATTAATTTAAGTGTTCTCACTAAGATCATGAGAAATCTGAGTTTCGTGCCACCCAATTTATTTGGTAAGGTGAGTGAACATCACAATCCCCATAAACACAGATTGCTAGAGTTCTTCCATTTTGAATTCCAATTTTCATTTTCATAGATTTCTCCAAAAATTTCCTTTTGTACAGAAATGTTCCTGCTAGATGTTAAAATAAAATCATATGAGCATTTTTTCTATTTTATTTACCATTTCTAGATACATCATTCATATTGAAATCAAGGTTCATATTTCATATAACATTTGATAACAGCCTATGGGGAAGAGAAGGGAAAGCATTTAGGACACACTTAAGTGTCTAAAGTTAGGTATCTATATCTGACTTAGGCACTTAAATAGCTGGCTTGATTTTTGGATAGGAAGAGTACCCACAATTCTCTCTAACTTCAGTGGTAATTATGGACACTCAGCACACTGCTGAAATCAGGTAATTCATGACACTAAACTGGGGGGAGAGATAGATATGCTGGAGGGTAGGGACCAGAGTGACCTAGACAAATTGTAGGATTGGGCCAAAAGAACTCTGATGAGATTCATCAAGGACAAGTGCAGAGTCCTGCACTTAGGACAGAAGAATCCCATGCACTGCTACAGGCTGGGGACCGACTGGCTAAGTAGCAGTTCTGCAGAAAAGGACATGGGGATTGCAGTGGATAAGAAGTTGGATATGAGTCAGCAATGTGCCCTTGTTGCCAAGAAGGCTAACGGCATATTGGGCTGCATCAGTAGGAGCATTGCCAGCAGATCAAGGGAAGTGATTATTCCCTTCTATTCGGCACTGGTGAGGCCACATCTGTAGTATTGAGTCCAGTTTTGAGCCCCCCACTACAGAAAGGATGTGGACAAATTGGAGAGAGTCCAGTGGAGGGCAACAAAAATGATCGGGGGGCTGGGGCACATGACTTACGAGGAGAGGCTACAGGAACTGGGCTTGTTTAGTCTGCAGAAGAGAAGAATGATGGGGGATTTGATAGCAGCCTTCAACTGCCTGAAGGGGGGTTCCAAAGAGGATGGAGCTCGGCTGTTCTCAGTGGTGGCAGATGACAGAACAAGGAGCAATGGTCTCAAGTTGCAGTGGGGGAGATCTAGGTTGGATATTAGGAAACACTATTTCACTAGGAGGGTGGTGAAGCATTGGAATGGGTTACCTAGAGAGGTGGTGGAATCTCCATCCTTAGAGGTTTTTAAGGCCCGGCTTGACAAAGCCCTGGCTGGGATGATTTAGTTGGTGTTGGTCCTGCTTTGAGTAGGGGGTTGGACTAGATGACCTCCTGAGGTCTCTGCCAACCCTAATCTTCTGTGATTCTTATATGATTCTTTGGTCACGTCATCTAAGCTTGCCTGCAATTCTCACAATTGCTACCCATTCCAAGCTCATCAACTGAAGATCAGAGGTGGATACAGAGTGGCTTCTCTATTAGTTGGATTTGTTGCTTTTTGAATCATAATATTATCTTCTAAAACTCTTTGATGATGCATGTTTGGCAAGTTTTTTTATCCAACAGATATCTGAATAGTTAAAATCCCTCATGGGTATAGGATCATGCACGTTAGTACACTGAAGAGCTGGTTTGTTGGTTGGTGGTGTTTTTTGTTTTTATTATTTGTATTGTATCTTTCTGTGCACCACCATTCTTGTTCCTTTGTTTCCTCTTATTTTTCTCCATATAACCTTTCCCTAAGAATTTCTTTATTACACTCATCAGATTCAGGCAGATTCTTATTTTTCACCTACATTTTAACAAAACTCTAGGCCCCAACTATGGATGTTACATTTCTACAGGCAAGTGCTTCCTCACGGGAGTTATCCCTTCAAAGGGAGTGGGATGATAGATGTAAGTGCTCGATAATGTGGATATGGTTGTTCTGTAATAAAGCCCTTAGGTTATAAAGCATGTGCAGTGGCTACCCTTGCAGTAACATCCCAGAATGTCTTTACAGGGAAGTGAGGACTCAGAGGGAGGGTTCCAGTTCTCTGAATGAAGTATAATGCTGAGGTTAGAAATGACACTGCTGAACTTGCTGGGGTCTTGTGCTAGGAGTGCAGTTAGTTTACTCTAGGTGTTGAGTATCACTGTGTGTATGGAAAAATGGAAACTGAGTAGAGTCTAGAAAAATATGGTGAGTGGGGGATTAGAAAGAAAGGTTAAATCTGATTCTGTGTAAAATAAGAAAATCAAGTATCCCTAACAAGATGAATTAACGGAATCAAAAATCCATTCGGGCTGTTTCTGTCAAATACGTCATATCAGGCCTGAACCAGAGCCCATTGAAGTCAATGCAAAGACTCCCACTGACATCTGTGGGCTCTGAATCAGGCCCTTACATCTTGTCATGTATAAATCTTATCTTAATTTTGCACAACAAAAGATTGAAAAGTGAATTTTGATCTTGAGGATAGTTCTGCCAAGAGCCAAATGCCTTCATAACTCTGTCCCTATAAACCAGCAGAAAGAAAACCAGTCTGATTCCTTTTGTGGTAACATTCATTTAGGAATAGTGAGTAAATTAAAAGCTGGTGGAACTCCCTGGACACTTTTCTTTGGTGTTTCATTTACTTAACCTTTTTCAATTATTTTTCTATTATAAAAATTAGTCCCTTTTTATCTGACTCTAGCCAACTTGTGATGTGGCATTTCGCTGCACCATAAGTCATAGGTTGATATTGTATGGAGCTGAGCTTAATCTGCATAAAGACCAGGTTCTGCCATGCCATCGCATGCTGGAAGTAAGGGTGCTGGGGGTGAGACAGCACCCTCTGGCTTGAAGTGGTTTCCATTATATACAGGGTTTACAGTTTTGGTCAATGGCTTTCAGCACCCCCCACTATAAAAATTGGTTCAGTGCCACTGTTTGCCATCCTTACTCATGAGTAGTCCCAAACTTAAGATACTTCCACCTTTGCTCATGTGAAATAGTATCATACTCTGTGATTTGTCCCATTTTCTTCAACAGCACTACTTGTGGAGTAAGGTACTACCAGATTCTACTAAGATGGCTCAGCATGATGAGAGAGCAAATTCTGGGCCAGAGGGTACTACCCACTATAAGAGCGGCAGAACCAGATGCATAAGCAGCTACAGTCTTTTGTATCTCGCTCTCTATGGTACTTATGTGGCCCCTATTATCTGAGAACCTCACAATCTTTAATGTATTTATCCTCATAGCACCCCTCTGAGGCAGGGTAGTACTATTATAACCATTTAGAAGATGGGGAAATGGAGGCACAGAGCAACTAAGTGACTTGCCCAAGTTCCCACAAAGTCAATGGTAAAGCAGAGAATTGAAACAGGTCTCATGAGTCCGAGGGCAGCACCCTGCCTCTGGAACTTCCTTCCTCTTTTTGTACATGAGTGAGAGGAGAATTCCAAATGAATGTAAAAACAGAGAATATATAAGAAGATTTTTTTTATAGTTGACAAGCCTTTGTTTTGCAAGAATAGTTGTATATGTCTGCATTTATCTAGTTTATCTAGTGAGCTACAGATGGTTAAAAATTAATCCATGTACTTGATTAATTGTATTCAGCCAACTTTACAATGGACGAACCTACCAAATGGCATATACAAGCTTCAGGCATGAAGTTGAAATGACGTTAAGCTTTTTCTGCCCAGCTGGATGGATTTTTTTAAGGCTCTCCCTACCTTTTAGGAAACAGATACTGGATCTCTATCAGCCAGTGCTGGTTTGATACTTTTCTTAATGTTGGAAGGAATCTGGGTCATGGAAGATGAATGAGACTAGCGATGCAGTTTAGAGCACAGTTTCTTAGTGATGTGAGGGCTGGGATTCAGATTCAGAAAGCACAACAACTGCTGAAGGCTCCGTGAGGCTCGGAGCAAGAAGTTGTAGAATCACAAGTGACAGTTCACTGGAAAATAAAGTTCTTTTGGAGGGTTTGATGTAATTGTATCTTTATTCTGAGTCAGATACCTCTGTTGTTGTTAAGGATTCTCCAGAGCCCTCCTAGGGCTACATCAGGCAGAGTAGCAGTATAATAAAAACAAGACTGCACCTTGCAGGTGTAGAGCAATGGCACACAGATTACTCCATTCTGAAATAAGACTGCTATATTTGGCCCCATTTGCCCCCCCCCCCCAAGCTTGAAATGCACAGCCCTAGAGGAATTATACAGATCCATCTTATCATCTAAGCGGTCAGGTACAGTTTGATTCTTGCCTGATTCAGATAAAATTCAAGTTATCTTCTCCAAGGCCCTGATATTGTTCCCATTAAAGTCAATGGAAAAACTCCTGGGGCAGAATCAGGTCCTAATTTGAGGATTTCTCCATTAGATATTAGGGACTTTGTCTTATATAGACAACTATGCCCCCCCATCTTCAACCCCCAAAAAGGGTCCCAATTTTTCACACTTGTCTGGTCACCCTAAGTAAAGTATCATTGCAACTCTCAAATTATTACTCCAGCTGAGGTACCTAGCATCTTCAGCTCTATTAAGTGAGTCTCTTGTCTAAATATGTGGAGATATTTTGTGCAGATTTACACCATCCAGCCGCGTTCACTTCAAAAGACCCCATGGAGTCAAATTTTGCACTGAAATCCTGTCCAATCTATTGAAGTCAATAAGGTATAAGTTAGAATCTGCAATTTTACAGTAGATACATTTAGGGCCAGATCATTAGTTGGCGTAAATCAGTGCACTGTAGTCCTTTGAAGTCAATGGAGCTATGCTGAAATACTCCAAATCAGGATCTAGTCCATAGTAATAATGTCTATTGATTGAAAGAAGTTTTAAACCTTCACCTATAGTACTTCTATAGCACAAATGACAACATTTTGATTTTGCAATTAGAGTGGGAAATGCAATAATAACTTGCACACATAGGTAACTTCATATTCAGTGCCCCCATGAAATGTGCACTTTTCATAGCCTTGTTGAATTGCTAGTTGCTTCATTTCTTTTGTGGGAGGAAAGGCTAAGAGGTTAATAGTGAAACTAGTCTGTCAGAATGAGTACGTTGATTTGCTGACTTACCTGACTCTATGGAAGTATTGTACACAGCACACACACACACACATTTACTTGCACAATTAAATAAAAAGCACATCATGATGCTTTGTGGTTTTAGGAAAGACTCAAATTAAATTGTACTGTACTAGTGTAACTTTACCCATTATTTATCGGAAGACTTATAGCATCTATTTCTTTGTACCATTGGTTACCAATTTGCTCCTTAAATGTACTTAACAGTTTGTACAGATTTCTGGAGGAAGTGCTGCAATGTGGAAAGTTTAATATTTTAGACAAATACTAGGTTTATTTACACTCTCTATATTATGGCTTCATTTAAAAAGCACACAAAAATATACAGGCAACAACAACAAAAATCCAGTAGCCAGAAATTTTAATGTGAGCACTCTTAAGGATAACTGCAAGGAAGTTTATATCTTCATACAAAACAAAACAAAAAACATCCCCAAACAAATAGAGGAGGAAAGTGATTTATCCTTAGGCTGTATCCTACTGGTAGGGAAAGGATGAACTTGTGGTTAAGGTAATGGACTGGGACTCGGTAGATCTACATTCTGTTTCTACCACAGACTTCTTGTGTACCCTTGGGCAAGTCACTCTCAAGCTTGTCTCTTTCTGCCTTAATTTCACAGCTATAAAATTGGGACAGTACTTCCTTTCTCCAACCCTTTGTCCATCTTGTCTATTGAGATTGTAAGCTCTTTATGTTTGTACAGCACCTAGCACAAAGGCTTTTTGATCTCAGTTGGGGCCTCTAAGCACTACTGTAATAAAAACTAAATACACTTTGAAAAGAACACCATCTTCTTAAAAGTCATGCTTGCATTTGAAACTTTTTACCTACTCTTGTTACAAATAGCAGCTAATATTACAGTGAGTTTGAGAGATTAGAGAAAACATTATGTTCTCTCCTTTTTTTCCTGCATGTTCTCTGTGCATTTTACTACACATGGGACCTGATTTTAAGAAGAGATGAGTCTTCCTAACTTCAACTGAAATCAATGAGGGTTGTGGGTGTGAGCACATCTGAAAATCAGATCCTTTATCACAGTGTTTCCCAAACTTGGGACGCCGCTTGTGTAGGGAAACCCCCTGGCGGGCCGGGCCGGTTTGTTTACCTGCCGCATCTGCAGGTCCGGCCAATCGTGGCTGCCACTGGCCGCGGTTCGCTGCTCCAGGCCAATGGGACTGCTGGAAGCGGCAGCCAGTATATCCGTCGGCTTGCGCCACTTCCAGCAGCTCCCATTGGCCTGGAGCAGTGAATCGCAGCCAGTGGGAGCTGCAATCGGCCGGACCTATGGACGGGGCAGGTAAACAAACCGGCCTGGCCTGTCAGGGGCTTTCCCTACACAAGCGGCATCCCAAGTTTGGGAAACACTGCTTTATCGCTTGTCTGTGTCACTCTCCCTACCTGACCTGACAAGGCCAGTTTGTCAGTTTCCCCTTTTGTTTGTTTGGGTCTTTTACATAGCAACAGAGGAGAATTAAAAAAAATAAAAATAGGAAAATATGATTGTATTGATTCAATAATTGGAAGAGGAACCCAGGAGAAGTGTAATTCCTGAAATTGCTTTTAATTCATTTTAAACATTGATTGGATTTCAAGATTATCACATCCCTTTAAGGGCCAGTTCCTGAAGTCCTTACATTAACTACAAGGATATAGTCCTAAAGGTAAAGGATGCTCTTTGAGTTCAGTAGGCTTTGAATCAAGTCCCAAGTGGCTACAGTATTGCAACTGCTTTCACTGTTAAACTGTTCATGGCTCAGCAGTAGACCTGGTTGAAAAAACAATGTTGTGAAACATTTCAAAGATGTTTCTGTTTTGCAGGAAAATAGACCCATTTTCTGTCTTTGGGAAAATTTCCTGCAATATTCAGTACACAAAAAAAGTTGATGACTGAAAACATTTTTGATAAAAAAATTTAAAATATCACAGAAAAGTTTGGGAAAAGTGTTACATGTTCATGTTTATAATTTTTCCAAAAAGATAAAAATAAAATAACTGAAAAATGGCCTTTTTTAAAAGAAAAAGAAACATTTTGTGCAAAAAATGTACACTAGTTGTACCCAGCATTATTGGAATGTGGTTTCCAGGCAAAACTAGTTTCCCCCAATATTTTCCAGGTCATAGGCAGCACTAGAATTGTAATGGAATTCAGTGGAATATAGTTAGAAAAGAAATCTGAGAGCCAAACATCCCACAGTTCCAATGGGATGGTCTGACGTGATGAGCACCACTTCTGACGCTAATTCTGATCCATTACAAGGCAGTGTTGGTTTCAGCCTCTGACCCCTTTCAACCTTCTTGAGGGCTGTGCTCTCTCCTTCACCAGTTCAATCCCCACCCCAATGGTGCTGGGAGAAGCACCAGTGAGAATATTGGGGGGGGGGAGGGTGGCCTAGTAATTATTTCCCCCCATTTTCTCCATTGGTCACAATAGGCATTTAGCTGTTTCAATCCAGTGTCCCTGGTGGTTCTGTCCACAAAACCATCATCTTGGTACAAATGCTAGTCTGCTCACAGTCGATTCTGAAAAGGAAGATCAAAAATATAGCAGTGCCGGAAGATTCATTGCTAAAGCTGGGTGGTGAGACTTGCAAAACAAATTTTTAATATCGTATCTACTTAAGTATAGCTCTCAGTCTCTCACTTCATGAATACTGGAAATATTCAAAAGGAAAAAGCAAACAAAGATGTGGTCTTTCTTTTGATTCAACATAGAATTGCTAAGTGTACATCACAGTGTCAATAAATACCACTGTAATTGTTTCATACAGCATCCTATACATATTCAGTCTTGCTAGCTAAGTATTTTCATTCTTTTTTATTACATTCCCTCATCTACAGAGGATGTTTATGACTGTGGACAAAAACCAGCATTTTGCAGTTGTAATAAATATTAAGTCAGAATTAGATCTGCTCCCCTCTTGCAGGCATATTTCATGTATTCACAAATACTCCCTGAAAGACCCACTTCATTGTATTTCCAAAGATTACCAGTATCTTCATGTTGGAAACCCTGCTTTCTATCATATAAGGGGCCTGTACAACTAAAAATAATTAGAAATGCAAATTTGGTGAAAAGAAGTTAATCAGGAAACTACATGACTGCTCTAGAGAAGTTGTGGTTTAGCACCAAGATAGGGCTGATTACTTGAGCATGTGGGTGCTATAGTAACCCAGTTTCACCATTTGGAAGAGCTTAAGCTCTAAACCACAGTACACTGCACCCTCTTCCTTTTTAGTAGGGTTCTGAAGAAGAAAAACAGAAGTAAACAGAATGAGAGAAACCACAGAGCAGCAAAGGCGTTGTTAGCTGTAGTTATACAAGCAGTCTATTATACTTGCTCTAAGCCTGTGAAGATGATGGATGACATTAAGTTTAATGTATAAGACAACTGACAGACTTGCTTTTCCTGTATATCTGATAATAGGTGGGATTCTTAAGAAATTATGATTCTAGCAAAGCTTTGTTTTTAGTTTAGAATAATTATGTGCGTGGCAAAACTTAAATTTGGATTGCTGCATTTCTTTTTTGTATTTCTTTAAGGGTTTGGGGGGAGATTCTCAGGAGAGCTGATTGGGAATTTTCCAGTTGAATGATTTTCTGTCAGAAAATGCAGTTTCTTCAAAATTGAAGTTTTCTCTGGGAAAATTTTGATTCTTGCCAAAAAGTGTTGATTTTCTATCTGGCAAATCTAAGTGAAATATTTCATTTTTGGTTGGCTCAAACAAATCAACCGAATCAGAACGCTCATATTTTGAACTGACCTGAAAGGCTTCGTTTTGGATCAGTTCAACAGAACTTTAGTTTAGCATTTCCTTTGTGTAGTATTGTCAGATGAGACATGTAATTTCAGTCCTCATTATCTCCCTGAGGGCCAGGTTCCCTGGAGGACTACATATCCCATAATGCAGTGTGGGTCCATGCTGTGCAGTGCCTCATGTGAGTCACATGACTCTGGGTGCATTAGGGGAGATGTAGTCTGGCTAAGTTATGTTTAGACCAGCAGATCATACCTCTTGTTCATAGAGGTGAATGCCATCATCAGGTTCCTGATACAACTCCCATAAGATAATGTACCACTATGAGTAAATGCAGTTTAATATTGAACTGATTTGAAACAAAGTGGTTTTGGACAGTTAATAAACCAACATGAAACATTTCAATTTTGGAATGTCAAAATGTTTTGCTTCAATCAAAAATGTCAACATTTTTCAGAATTTCCTTTACATGATTTTCAAAATTTCAGTTTTTTGTCCCAATTTGGGATGAAAACAAATGGTGAAATGTCAGAATTTATGTCAACTTTAATTCTCAGCTGGTATAAACTGGTGGTGTTCCATTGACTTGAATGGATCTATACTGATTTCCATCAGCAATTGGCAACAGGTCTCGGCACAGAATGGCTTGGAACAAAATGGAAAATATTTTTCAAAACAATTCATGATAAAGAATAAAATCTAACTATAATAGTCCTGAACCCCAAACACTTTTGCATGCAAGTAACTTTATACACCTGATTAGTTTTATTGCGTTTGATGGCGTTCCTCACCATATAAAGTGTTCACAGTATCAAGGCCTGTGTTTATACAGGCTTATTTGTAAAGTAGCACCAATCTCTTAACTTCCTTCACAAAGAAACAGTAAAGTCTCAGGGCCCCATTCTCACTTACTCTAAGGCTCTTTACACCAGGCTGACAGTGTAAAGGGGCCTTAAAGTGGGTGTAAATTACATCTCATCCCACTTGAAGTTTAAAAATAATTCAAAAGAGGCCTGCTAGAAGCAGTTTCTAAGGCTTCTCGCCTTACTCACCCTCTCCCTCCCACCAGTTGTTCCTCTCTGAGTTGCAATTCACTGCTGGCGTGCAGCAGAGCTGACTAATGTCCAAATCTATTCTGTTTTCTAGAAGACCCACACAAAGAGCTTCACTCACTCCTTCAAGTAGGTCACATCCTGCTGCTTCCTCTGCAGATGTGGAAGGCTCTGACCCTGAAGAAGTAATGCAGCCTACTTTCTGCAACCCCAACTCACTCCAGAGCGCTCCTCAGTGGGGGCTCCTGTGTTACAACGTGCTAGACATTTGAGGGGTGCTGGGGAAGAGCAGAGGTGGGGATTTGCAACTATGCAGAATCTCTGACCATTTTCCCCTGTGGAGGGGGAAGTCACATCAACTGCCAGTGCTACTGCAGCCTTTAGACTGAGGGGCTCCAAAGCCTGTAGGGAAGGGTAACTTCCCCTTCCCTCTCCCCACACCCAAGAATCACAGGGCATAGCCCAGTCACTTTGGCTTCACGACTCAAGGAACTGAATTAAAGTAGTTAAAAGCCAAATATGCCATTGGTGTTAGGGGGCCCAACTTCATTGGCTCCTTGTGCTTGTGTGCAGCAGGGAATGCAAAATTGTTGCAATTCAGCATCAGTATGTACTGAGGGGATAATCCTGGGTGGCAGTAACCTTGAAGACTAGGCACAGTCCTTTGCATAGAGCCATAGTAAATCTCAATCTACTTGTGCGCCCGTAAAGTAAGAAAGGGGGTGGAGAATGCACATGTCTTGTGAGACATGGATTTAAGTGCTCAGAGTAATCTGATAGCTAAGCAGCATTGTTTTCAATTTTTAATGCAGAATTGCATCTCTGTCCTGCTTGTGAGATTTCTCTTGCACATACACATAATACCCCACACTTGTATTGGGCAAGATTAATCCCTAAACATGTTATTCTGAATCTTTTCAAGCTTTTTTGGTTTGAATTGTCCTTGGATGATGTGTTACATCTGTCAAATTAGTCTGATGCAAAGAATTTGTACGTTGTCTTTTCTGAATGGACAGAATTGTAAGTAGGTTATTTGAGTGACCATTGAACAGTATATCAGGCCCATAGTCATGGTTCCAAGAAAAAAGCTGTTGTTGCTGTTTCTGAATGCAGCTAGTACATCCTAAAGTTCCAGGGATTTCAAACACTAGACTTTTCTTTAGCCTACCGGTAGTTTCTTCACAGCAGTCCTTGAATTTGCTCATCTTGTTTAACATTTCAAAGGTCTCTTTAAAATACAGTAGTCCTGCTTTTCCCTCTTTGGGCCTGGGTGTCTAACAGTTTCTAAAGGAAAGGACTGTCAGCTCAGATGTTCTGGATTTATAACTTTGGGAGTCTGCCTTCCCCATCTAAAGCCTTTTCCAAAAAGCAGCTGCAATTGTGTCCACCAACTAGTGGCCAGACATTGGAGTGAACTAAAGCAATTAGCCAAGTCTTCCATCCGTTGGCTGGACTTGCTGTGAATGTGCTTTCTGCAAATTACCTGAATAAGTATATAATCTGGACCATCATGGTTAATAGGCTGAAAATCTATCAGGTGAGCCAAGAGGGGGAGGTCTACACATGTCTTAGTTAGAGGAAACTCTTTGCATACCTTACATTTTCCTCCCCTTCCAGGAGCTATATGTATGAGTCTATAACTTCCACATCATCTCAAAAATTATTTAAGGTTTGATTAAGTCTGAGATTTCAGTAAAGGTTTGGGATGCTCCCTATTTCATCCAGACTGGGTTGCCAATCCCTTAATGTCTCAGTGATTGTCAGACTTTCTTACAACATATTGTACTTTTTGTATTCAGAACAACTTACATGTAGAGCTTTGGAGATATCCTTTAGTTTCATTCCAGCTACGAATTTTAGAAACATGCTTGCTGATTGATATGACCAGGGGCAGAAAGTTGTGACTTCAAGGGTGATTTTCTAGTACAATCACTGAACTATTTTGAATTGCAGTGGGCCACATTGGGAAAAGTAAATTCATGTTAACAATACATGTATTGGTATTGGAGTAATGTGATTTTTTATTTTGAAGATCAAGTGCTCTGTGATCTCCATTTTCATCTTTTTAAAAGGAGCTATTCAATTTGTCTGGTATCTCACAACAGGATTATAATAGGAGATACAACTGCACAATGTTTGAGAGTTTTTTGGTGTTATGGTGCCATCTACTGAGTTAATACTAACTGCATCTTATTCTGCTACTATAATAAATTAAATTAAAAAGAAAATACGAGGCATACAGAATGTTTGTCATAAAATTGCCACAAAAATCTGTTCAGAGAACGATACAAGAAAAGGAAAGATAGCACTGTTACCATCATCTGTAGTAAAGCTGTTTAATAATAATACTTAGCAGTAGTCATCATCAAAGAGATTTACAAACAATTAATGAATCCTTCAAACATCCCTGCATGGTAGTTAAGTTAGTACCATTTATTCCACATTTTTTAGTAGCATAGAGAGGTTAAGGGATCTGCCCAAGTCACAAAAGGAGCCAGTGTCACAGCGAGGATTAGAACTCGGTGATTTCTGGTTCCATCTTGTGCTCAGATCAACAGATCATACCTCTCTTGAAGCACTACATCTTAGAGTGTCTGACCATATCTTCATCATATTTACACTGTAGATGGATGAATAGAGAGAACAACTCATTGTAAGCATTTCAGTACCTTCTAAATAGAATTTCACTTTGACCTGGTGTGCAACTCCTTATTCAGTTTCTGCAAACATGCATTCAAATGAAGTTTTACCTTTACTACGAAAGTTCAAAGAATGTGAAATTTGGGTTCAAGGCTAAGACCAAATTAATGCATTGAAACAAAATTAGATTTGGGAATAGTTTATGAAGGGTAAGTAATCTGGGTTGAAAGTGACCAAACCATAGAGCTCAAATATTTAATTTAAAACATTTAAAGGCATATTCTAAGTGAAGGGCTCATGGCCAATCTATAGGCCCAAATTTGCTGTCTTATCTCATAAGATTTCCAGTTTTGTTCATGTATTTGCATGTTTACAAATGTTAATAAAGTAGATGCCTATCCATAAGCAGTAGATATGCATGCTCAGGTGATTTGGATAGTTCAGATGAGCATCCATACTTTTGGATATGTGTCTGTACCCAATCTCTGAGCTTGGTGAGGTTCAACCATTACTGCCTTAGTAGCAGTGAGACATGTAGGTGGTTTTGGAGTATCTATGGTGGTGCTGTATGGTCGATAACAGGAATGAACCCACTAGAAAAACCCAACTCGTACACATTAGTACTAGGATGGCTGTTTCAGCATTATCTTTCTACCAGTTTTATTTTAGTTCTAGATAATACATCTGCTCTAATACACTAATACACCTCTGGTTTCTTTCTATCTCATTTTTTTAATGTATGTGAGCTTTTTCAAAGTTCCATCAGGCTTTTGGCTACTTAGCAACTGAGCATTTTCCTGGGGCGCCTAATTTAAACTCGGTGGCTACATTTTTGGGGTTTTTTTAAACTGCCCAGATGGATTGTGGAACTTGTAGCATCTTTTGAGCAGCTGAACTATTATGATGTTGCTTGTCAGGCCATTGAGGAGAAATCCCCTTGAGGCCCTGAAGGTCTGCCTATGGTGAGCTTCTGTGCTGGAGACTAGAGACCAATTTTGACCCTGGCATGTCAGCAGGTCGCAAGCATGTGTATCCCTTATGCTATCCTTGTCTTCTGTTTCAGTTGTGATGGTTGATTTGTTTTAAAGGGGTGAAGGAGTTTGTATTCAAAGAGGTACAGACATCATAGTTATGAAGCATCATGTGGGGAAGGTGAAGTAAAGAAGAGATAATAAGCAGTGAGGTGCTAGTGGAGAGACACAGAATGCAGCCAGCAAATTAACAGGATGGTGGTGTAATGAAGAAGCACTGGCTGAGAAAGGGAGAGAGCTGCCAGCAGAGAAATATTGAACATGTGGAGTCTTGCTGTTTGCCAAAATTATGGCATTCTATAATAGAACCAGAGATGTTACAAGGCATCAGGGGCTCTTTTAGGATGTGTCTCGGGGCTTCTGTTAAGAGTGGGAGCTTCTTGAGTATCTTTTGGGACAGAACAATGAGTGAGAGGCGCAGTGATGAAGACAATTCAGTGAGTGTGTGTGTGTAAGGGGGAGATAATAAAGCCTTCAGATGTGAAGGACTGAGCCTTAAGTGGCATTTTGGTTGTTATTGTTCTTTTCCAAATTGTGCTCATGCTGCTGTTACTTGACGTGCTCATGTAACCCCCCCACACACCTTCTGGGTGTGGTGCTCTGTCCCAGCTAGTGGCACCAAGACCACTTAGAGAGAAATTAATGAGTCTGCTCTACAGCCTTAGCTAACAGTCAGTTGGCTTTTAGCTCTTGCAGTAGAGACCCATGCACTGAGCTCCCGAGGTCCCCGTTTCGATCCTGCCCGCTGACGACCGGGATCTGTCGGCGTTACACTCAGCCAGGGTCATTTATTTCTGTCTCCCTCCCTCATAATACTAATTTTACTGAATTCAAGGCTCTTAGCCTAATACACCTACAAAGGCCTAAGGGCACCTATTGTCATCTGCATAAAGCACTGTATTCATTGATGAAACCTGTCCTACAATACTGGCTCCAGTTTTGGTGTCCGCATTTTAAAAAGGCTGTTGAAAAATTTGGAAGGGTGTGGAAAAGAGACACATGAAAGATTTGAGGACTGGAAAAAATGCCTTACAGTGAGAGACTTAAAGAACTCAATCAGTTTCACATGTCAAAAAGGAGATTGAGAGGAGATTTGAGTATTGTGTAGCGGTATCTTCACAGGGAGAAATTACTGGGTACTAAATGGCTCTTTAATCTAGCAGAGAAAGGCATAAGACCCAATGGCTGGAAGCTGAAGCCAGACAAACTCAAAGTAGAAAGCAAGCACAATCTCTTAAGAGTAATGGTGACTAGCCATTGGAACAAACATTGGAAGAAACAAAGGGAAGTGGTGGAGTCTCCATCTCTTGATATCTTCAAAGCAAGACCGAATGCCTTATTGGAAGATATATATGTGAATTTAGGCATGTAAATATGGAACTTGACTTTCAGAGCTGCTGAGGGTCCACAGCTCCAGTGAAGTCAGAAAACATTATGGGTGCTCAAGAGGTCATTTAGTCCAGGCCCGTGCACTGAGACAGGTTCCCCCTCAGTCTTCTTTCCTCAAGATAAAACATGCCCACGTTTTTTAACCTTCCCTTATAGATCAGGTTTTCTAAACTTTTAACATCTTTTGTAGCTCTCTTGTGGACTCTCTCCAGTTTGTCCACACCTTTTCTAGACTGTGGCTATGTCTAGACTATGTCCCCAAACTGGACATAGTGCTCCAGCTGAGGACTCACCAGTGCTGAGTAGAGTGGAACAATTGCCTCCTGTGTCTTACATGTAACACTCCTGTTAATACTCCCTAGAATATTAGTTTTTTTTCCTGCATCACATTGTTGATTCATGTTCAATTTGTAATCCAGTATAATCCCTAGCGCCTTCTGAGCGGTACTACTGCCTAGCCAGTTATTCCCCATTGTCTAGTTGTGTATTTGATTTTTCCTAAGTGTAGTACTTTACACTTGTCTTTATTAAATCACATCTTGAGTTCAGACCAAGTTTCTAATTTTTCAAGGTTATCTTGAATTCTAATTCTATCCTTCAAAGTACTTGCAACTCCCTCCATCTTAGTGTCATCCACACATTTTATAAGCATGCTTTCCATTCCGTTATCCAAGTCATTAATGAAAATGTTGAATAGTACCGAACACAGGAGAGACCCCTAGGGAACATGTCCCCCGATCTGATAGTGAACCATTGATAATTACTTTTTGATTACAGTCTTTTGACAAGTTGTGCGCCCATTTAAAGTAATTTCATCTAGATGAAATGTCATGGGACAGTGTCAAAAGCCTTACTAAAATCAAGATATATCCCCTCTGTGGCTTCTACCCATGCACTAATCAAGTAACCCTGTAAAAGCAGGAAAATAGGTTGGTTTGGCATAATTTGTTCTTGACAAACCCATGTTGTCTATTACTTACAATCCTATTATCCTTTAGGTGCTCACAAATTTATTGTTCCAGTATCTTTCCAGGTATCAAAATTAGGCTGACTAGTCTATAATTCCCCAGGTCTTTCCCCCCCGTCCCCAGTTTTTAAACATAGGTACTATGTTTGCCCTTCTCCAGTCCTCTGTGATGTTACCCATCCTCATGAATTCTCAAAGATAATCACTACTGATTTCAAGATTGCTTCTGCTGGTTCCTGATGTACCTGAAGGTGAATTTCATCAGACCCTTGCTGACTTGAATACATCTAACTTATCTAAATATTCTTTATCCTGTTCTTTCCCTATTTTGACTTGCTTGCTATGTCCCTTGTTGTAAATATTAATTGTGTTAAATATTTGGTCACAATTTGCCTTTTTTAGTGAAGGCTGAAGCAAAATAGGCATCAAACACCTCTGCCTTCTTGTTGTGTATATATAATATAAGAGAGCATCGTGAAGTTATCCCACTGTAATCAATGCTGTAATAAGAAATATGGTCCTCGCTGGAAAACTAATGGCAGCTGACATTTTTTTTCTATTTAAATTGTACTTTTCTGCTATGTACACTATTCAATTAATAATATTTTCCCCATCATGTGACAGGACAAACAACAACAGAAACTATAAGTTCTCCCATGCCCACAAGCACATCACCTCTACTTGCACGCTCCACTCCACATTCACCTGCAGGCGACAACAAAGGTAAAAGTGAAACATGGGGCACAGTTTTGTTCTCAGATTGTTTTCCCTGAATTGACGCCCAGCTCCACCACACAGATATTACAACAATCCTTTACAGTTGTTCACACTGGCTTACCTCACATGAATAATACATTAAATAATTAAATTAGGAAAATATTTCAAAATATTTGTATATCCTTGGTATATTTAGAATCTGATTCTCATTTACATTAAGACCTCTTGATGCTGTCAGAACAAAATGCAGAGAGACTTTAGGTAAATGAGAATCAGACTCTTAAAGCTTAAAACATAAGAACATAAGAATGGCCATACTGGGTCAGACCAATGGTCCATCTATCCCAGTATCCTGTCTTCCGACAGTGGCCAATGCTAGGTGCCCCAGAGGGAATGAACAGAATAGGTAATCATCAAGTGATCCATCCCCTGTTGCCCATTCCCAGCTTCTGGCAAACAGAGGCTAGGGACACTTTAGAGGATGGTTTTGCGTCCCTGCCCATCCTGGCTAATAGCCAATTTAATGTAATTTCTTTCTTAGAAACACAGTGCCACATTCTCAAATGCAGGCACCTATTGTGAATTGTATCCATAGAATTTGTGCGTGCATGACAGGTAAGTGCATGCATAGGTATCCACTTTGCATGCATAAAAGCATGAGCATGTGCAGGTGCATGTGCAATTTAGGCAGCCATATTTTAAAATCTGACCCATGGTCCTGATGCTGCTAAAGCTACATTTCCTAACAGTGAGCTGGGAATATTTCATTGTAGGCTGTTTACCAAAAATACCAATATGGGGGTGTGATATGGTGAAGGGAACCCACAGAGATGCTGGAAGGGATTGGGTTCAGCATCATATATTTGTTCTATATCTGAGGCCCACAGCTGAGGGAAGCTTTATACATGTGTATAAAGAAGGCTTCCCTCAGCTGTGGGCCTCAGATATAGAACAAATATATGATGCTGAACCCAATCCCTTCCAGCATCTCTGTGGGTTCCCTTCACCACACACACACACACACACACACACACACACACACACACACACACACACACACACACACACACTTAGACAAAAATGGCCTTAAAGGCATCAGGCATTGTTTGAGTTCTCATTCTACCTTTGCCTCCCAAGTGCTTGAACTCCAACTCAGATGTGGAGGTTTCCTTGGCTCAGGCATCACAGAGAATTAACAAATTAAACTAGTTCTAGTTTTAACTTGTTACTTGTATAGTACATGTTGTTCTACGGTAGACAGTGTACTGCATGACAGATAATTAAGCACCTGGATGAAAGAATGGAGCTCAGTGTCTCATGCCTTGAATTCACATTCTGGATTAAAGAAAGCACTACAGCATAAAGACAATTACTATTTATACCATACATTTCACAGTTAAGTTCCTGTCAGTTATGTATCACCAGGTGCTATAGGGTTATATAGACTGGTATTGAACCTCCATTTTACATCCTCTACACCTGAGAGAACCATTTCACCTCTAGTTACAAACATCTTGGGGAAATCTCCATCCCATGCCCATTCCATCAGAATCCCAGACTACCAATATCAAGCTACAAGATAACTCCCCAAATAAATCTTATTACAATGGGTTGAGTGACCTACAAGGTTAAAATCTTTTTAGATGACAGGGGAAGCCCAGGAGCAGTCAGTGTGAAGTTGGGAAGAAAAGAATGGTTCTCCTTGCCCCATGGACAACTGAAAAGCACTCTTTGGTATAGCACCAGTTAGTCTTACTCAGTAGTATTGGGCCAGATCCTCAGGTGGTGTAAATCTAGCCAGCTCCAATGACCTAAGTGGAAATATATTGATTTACACCAGCTGAGGCTCTGGCCCATTATATTACATCATAATTTGTTAACGTTCCAGAAACCTTGTTTTGTTTTTATTGCTTAAATTAAAATCAAATATGATTAATGTTTCCAAATTTTAGTATAAGCAAAAATATATAGAGATAAAGTTGCAAAGTGACAGGTAACATCATAAAACCAATATAATTATAGGTTTTTATCACTGTGCTTCACCGATCCCTTTCCTGATCTATGTGCTTCCAGTTCTCAGTGCTGTTTAACAGTGGCACACTTTTGACATGTGTTGATCATGTGAGGCATATAGAGAGAGGTCAGTGATTCAGGTGAATCAGCTCCCTTCCAAGAAAACGGCAGGAACTGAAGAGCCTAGAATGCATGTGCTTTTTTGTCTTAATCTTAATTCATTGCCTTCTCCAGGACCGCTCATGTGCTTAAAGTCAGGCATGTGCTCACATACCTTGATGAATCAGGGCCCTGAGCCCTTCTCCTGCATGGAGGCAAAGATCTGTTTGCATGAATCTGATTGCAGGATTGGGGCCTTAATGTATGGACACAAATGTGTATAACCGTCTCTTGACATATTGTATTTACTCCTGTTTTTATTCCGTTTAGGGCAAACATCGAAATCTCCTCCTGGTAAGAGAACTATTTTTAATTTTCTTACAGAACTGCAACACCTCTCTATGAAATTTGCTTGTATTGTGGTTGTGTCCATTTCCAATAAGACACATGCTTTGTATGTACGAGTGTTTAATGCCTTTATATTTAGAATAGTGAGATCACAGGTGAAATAATATAGACTGGTTTAAAAAGGAGGTACCGAATGAACCAGTTTGCTTCTGTCTGAATTTGTGGTTTACATGTATTTCACTGAACATATCTCATTCACTTAGCATATTCATTTAGATTGTAAGTTCTTCAGGGTGGGACTGTTTGTTATATGTTTGTAAAACAAATAATTAATAATAAAAATAATAGAACATGGTAGATTCTGAATTGTGTGTGCTAGTTTAAACAGAAAATGTGTTTATAATTGTTTGGCTTTGTTAATCCCAGATAGTGTTTTCACATTTATCTTATCCACAGAAGAGTTAAACTTTTACAAGAATTACAGAAAAAGCAGACAGAATTTTTTTTTAAAAGTCATCTAGGGACTGATCCAAAGCCCACTGAAGTCAGCTGAAATCTTTCCACTAAATTCATTGGCTTGGGACTAGATCTTTACAGTTTTAAAAAACAACAACAATGCATAGTATTATAAATATAGCACAGCCCAGAATGTGGAGCCCTAGATTTTTATAGGAAACTAAAAAGGGGACCACAAAGGCTGTTTGAAACTCCTCAATGCCAAAAGGCCAGTCCCAAAGGAGGACAAACAGCCTCATCATACTGCATTGTTATAATCAGTCCAGAAGCAAGACTACTTCAGAAGAGTGACATTTTCTCTGTTTAACTAATTACACTTAAGGATGTGCTGTCTTCCACCATTATATTTTTCGTTATCACTCACAACAGGAAACTCAAGTCTCCCACTGTCTAATGGCTCTTTAGTCACACCTGCACATTATACGTCACCCTCACCTGCAAGCAACTCTGAGGCGGAACATGACTCTGCAAGCATAGCTCATGTTCTGAGTCAAATATATACATACTGGATATTCTACTGAAGTATCCATTAGCATCACCACACAAGACTCTGTTAAAACCTCACAACTGCTGCTGCCACAGGTTGTTTAAATAATGTCCTGAAAAGAGATACTTTCCTGAATGTGGGGGCTTCATCCTTCTTAAGGTCATAATCAACTCTACCTCTTCCACACAATTCAGCACTACTCCTGAGTTATGCAGAGGGATTAAAGCAGAGCAACTCAAGATGTTCCATGCCTCAAGAAGTACACTGTCTCAGCTACATTCCCAATATCATTGCTGGCCAAGGACCAAAAGAAACAAGTTGAGGCCTCTAACTCAGATCCCAAAGGGACAGTCCTTGTGAACTGTTGGACTAGCCTCTGACAAGAAGCTGAAAAATGAGACTCATATTTATCATGCCATTTTTATATTGTACACCTCTACTCTGATATAACGCGACCTGATATAACACGAATTCGGATATAACACGGTAAAGCAGCACTCCGGGGGGCGGGGCTGCGCACTCTGGCGGATCAAACCAAGTTTGATATAATGTGGTTTCACCTATAACACAGTAAGATTTTTTGGCTCCCGAGGACAGCGTTATGTTGAAGTAGAGGTGTATTAGATGAATAATTCTAGGAATTCAGTCCTCTAGACAGTACTTTGCATCATGAGGCAAAATTTCAATTGATTTACCTGGTATTTTTGTCTGAGTAAAGAATGCAAGATGAAGCTGTAAGCTATTAAGCATCTTTATTTGCAAATGGTACTTAGCATATGTCATTGATATGCTTTCTACTTACCACTGAGTAAGAATTTCAGGTTCTTCATCTGGAAAGAACACTTTACCACACAGTTACATGACCATCTTATCTTTATCTGTAAATCAAGAGTTAAGAGGTCAGAGATGAGAATGAGAGAGAGGACAGTGAAACTGGGGCTGAAGGCAGAGGAACACTACAGGGAGACTGAAATAGCAGCAGAATATTCCAGTGAGAGGTACCAGTGTGCTCCATGGACTTTCAGAAGATGAAAAACAGACAGTATTGTTGGACAAAAGTGGACCACTGCAAGATGCCAAATCAATCAATATTAAAAATATAGTCCAATTTGAAGTAATGATTTATTTTTAGATAAAAGATGGTTTATTTTGTTTTCCTTCTGTGAAGCAATGATGACATCCAGTGGTCATTAGGTTATTTACAGGTACACCTCTACCCCGATATAACACGAATTCAGATATAACGCGGTAAAGCAGCACTCCGGGAAGGTGGGGCTGCGCGCTACGGCGGATCAAAGCAAGTTCGATATAACGCGGTTTCACCTATAATGTGGTAAGATTTTTTGGCTCCCGAGGACAGCGTTATATCGGGGTAGACGTGTATATATTCCATAAAGCTATTGCAAGAGATGAATTTTAGTTCATATTTCGTATTCAAAGAGACGAAGAAAGGAGTACTGATTTCAAGCAATTTTGGGGCATATATTTATTCATAGCTTCTTTCAAACTAGCCTAAAAACCATAGAATGGAGCTATTATGCTGCTGATTATGTGGATACATATTCCATATAAAATGCTTTGTAAAATCATCAGCCTTAAGGACAAGTTGACATGGTATTGATGTCCTGAGGCCTTAATTTTTTGTCCATCTTCATACTCTTGTTTTGTTGTGTGCTCATTGAAAAGTTATGCCCTCTCTGAAATGAAGGAAGAGCTATTTGCATTCACAACAGTCTTCATTCTCCCTGAAACTGTAGGCCTACAAAATTGTCAATTATCCACATGGATTAAAATTTTTCTATAATGGAAATGCATGAAAAGATATAAGGTATTATACATACTGGATGTTCAGCTAAAACTTGAAGGTCCCACTAGCTAATCTAAAGAATATTAATCAACTGAGAATCCTGGTAAAGATTTCATATATGACCGTTTGTCTGAGTGTTGGTGGTGGTTAGATCGGGAGACTGAAAGTAAGGATTCCCGAGTCTGCTCCAGGGCTTTACCATTTACTGGGATATATAATCTTGTACCCACCTGTAAAATGACTGTAATACAATTTACCAACAGAATCTGATCCTTATTGAGTTATACAAGTGTGCTGGAACAATAGACAGGCTAATTAGTTTTTATAATGGTTTTATACATGAGAGAATATTACAGGGTAGTGGTGACATTTATATTGTTGTTTTGGAATAGTTATTAAAATGACAAGTTTAGACCTCTCTTTCTGCATGATAATGACCATTTCTTAAAACACAAGAAATCTTGAACCTACACAGGGGGATGAGCACCCTCACCTACTATCAAAATCAAAGAGCTTTATCCTAATCCCATTGAAGCTAATGAGAGTCTCACTTTTGACTTCAGCAACAGCAATCAGTCCCAGTGAGAACTGAGGACACTCAACATTCACCTGCTCACTTTGTAGATGCTTTGTACTTCTGGTTACCTTTCTTTTAGAATGTATTTTGCTATCTTTTCCATTAGCCGTATACATAAGAAACAAAATGAAACTGTGTGTCTGCCTAAATATAAGAGCAAGAACTTCTAACATTATCTTTCCTGGTATAGCAGCCTTACATGTGACTTTATTGTCCTTGTCTGTGTATGTTATGTTAGGAAGCAATAACAAACTATTGTACTTCCTTACTACAGGTGTCATTCCAACAAGCAGCGCAAATCTCACTCATGCATACTCAGACTCTTCCATGGGATCCAACAATCAGCCACACAGCAGCACTGCTGCCTTTACTTCACTCACGCCTGCTACCACCACGTATAAACCACCAGGTTTGCTGATGCCTTTAGATGCCCCAGACTATCAATAGTACAGTTGCTGGAGTGAAAATTGTATAATTCGGCAGTTAGGTTAATTCTTATTATATTAATTGCTCAACAAACTGAGAAAGCTGCACAATTGCCAGACTGCAAAGGGCTTCTGCATTTTATTTCCAGAGTACAACATCTGATAGTTTGATCTTGCAGTCATTACTCTGGCAAAACTCCTACTGCAGTCAATGACCGTTTTGCCGAAGTAAGAACTTCAGGAGTAGGCTTAATATAAACTGAATAAATAAGTAATAATTGTTTCTAATTAAGAAAATAAAATTATGTTGTGTGTAGTACCTAGGTACTTATGAATCTGATCTTGCAAACATCTACTACGGAGAGTAGTGATTACTACCCTGAGGTGTCTCAGTAGGAATCTGAAATCAGTAGGAATAAGCACTATGCTTGGTAGTAAGTGTTAGCAGAATTGAGCCCTGTGGTAAGAAATAAGGATAAGAATTGTGGTCTTTCCTAGTTTGTATAATGGGCTAAACCCTGAAACCTTTATTCAGGCAAAACTGCCATTGACTTCATTAAGGGTTTTGTCTGAGTAGTGACTGCAGAATTCAGCTCAATATATTTTAGGAGTATTTAACTGTAGAAGTTTGATATTATTTTAAATTATACTAAGAGACTCCTGTTTTGTTTTTTTTAAATGCAAATACTAACACAAACTCAGTTGCAGCTCCATTTTAGGACTGTTGTGATAGGATAATAAAAAGAAAGCATAGGTTAAAACCCATTTATGATATGACCACACAATGGACTGACTTTCTGACATTAATTTGTTGTATTTCCTTGCAGATTATTCCAGTATGACATCCTTGCACAGCACCATTTCACCATCCACGAGCCTTACTCCAACCAGCACTACAGCAAACATGCCTGAGTCTTCCTCAGACACCTCACATTCCATGATGACTACTCCACCTGTCAAAAATGGTGACAAACTTGCATACAGTAATAGCAATTCTAACACTACATGCATGAGAAATGTGTTAGCCACTGAAGTAACTTTATCTTTGAAGCCTTAACAAATATTTTTTTATCACAGATACCACTGAAGAAACTGCATGAAACTAAAGTCTCTTAGGAAGCTTATTACTGTTAATTTAATGATTAAATTATGTTTAAAAGGCCATATTCACTTCCTGACAATCATGAACAGAAAATATTACTTAATTTTTCTCGAAAAAAAACAATGGTGAATCCCAATCTTGCACTTCTTACTTGCTTAGGGTAATTAATTCACAATGGTTTGATTCTTTTTGTTTAATGGGAGTCAAAACTGAGAAACTTCACCACCACCATCATGGCAATTCCCAAAGTGACATGGTCTTCTTGCAAATGCCATCTGCATCACTGAAATCTTGCAAAAGCACCATTCCAATCAAGATACTTACTGTCCCCTTATTCTGGCTATAAAGGAGACTGATGTAGCTCCCCATGTAGATTTGCATATCAGACCTATAAGAAAAATAATGCAACTTGCTTGTGTAGAACTACAGTTGTGAAACGTGTATAATGAGCAGTCTAATTTGCAATCAACCATGCAAAGGGAAATAATGAAATACTTTAAGGTTGAAGACAGAAATATGAGTTAATCAAAGTACAACAATTTTAACGTGTAAAGGCTAAACATTATTTTGAAATAAATGTCTGGTGATATAAGTACAAATGCATTAACCATCCTTCCCCAAAATTATTAATGGAATGCTGTCGTCTTATTTTCCCCCTGTTCTTACAGAGACCGCCGCAGTAACGACTCCTTCCATAGACTGTGGTAAGTTATGTTTAATAAAGGTGAAGTGCAACTTTTTAAACCAGAAATAACACTCCCCCACCTCACTGTAATCAACTAAATGCCCAAACAAACAAAATCAGCAGGTACTTAAGCATTTTATTTTGTTTTATGGGCTTTCTTACTGTTTTGGAAGGTTATTCTGCAGGTCTTCAGAAATGTTTGGACTGCTTTTGCCCAGTTCTCAAGCTGCTCAGACAACCCACTATGCACTCATCTGGTGAAGTAGTAACACAGCTCACCAGTGCTACAGCATACTGTCTGCCTATGAGAGAAAAATGTCTTGTTTGTTCAATACCAAGGTGCCCTCTAAGATTCTCTCTTTAATCATCTAATTTTATATCCTGTGAGAGACAAAATAAGAAAACTGCAGGCTTTAGAGAATAACTGATAAAACTAGTCTTATCTGTCTTCCTCAGCCGATAGGCAGAGCATATTGGAGTGGAAGGTGAATTGGAGACCGGATAGCATGCTCAGCCAGGGAATTGTGCAGTAATACAATAGTTTCCAGATTATGTTATAACAAGGTTTCCCCTTGCCTGTGTAGATGGGATAAAATCATTACAACCATGGTAATGAGTTGTATTACAGTCATGATCCGTTCATCTCATATCTATTTAGATTTTTATATGTCCTTCATCATGGTCTCTGAATGCCTCACAAAATTCATAAAATAAACTTAAGTTGATCTCTACATGACTCTCTACTTCTCCAGTCTGAAGAGACCATATTTTTTTAAATATGTGATTTTGGTGATGTTACTGAAGGAAGTCTATATTGAAGAAGTGGATTTTACATTTTGTTCTGAGGACCCAGAGAACCATAACAGTGCATGTATAATATACATAGTGCTGTATGGGTTACATGCTTTTTAGCCATCAGAAAATATCTTCAAGTATTAATTGATATTTATGTCTTTTAAATTGTAATATTAAAACTGTAAATTAAATTGCCCAGAGAGGGTGCTTCATTTGTTTCTTGGGCCCCAAAGAGAATTTACTTCCCATCCTAGCATCCTTGTTCAATGGAGAGACTATGTCTCTGAAGAGGGCTGAACTTGTCTGCCTCTAGAGCTTGTAAATGCTGCAAAAATGGGTACAGTAGTGTAGGATGTTCACTTTTTGTAGGGAGACAAGTGTGCTGTCACCACTCTCGCTCTCCAGAGACACCTCTTTCTGTCCCAAATACACCATCGTTTGGATACCTCTCAGTCTTCTTACATTACCATGCAACCTCCCAGCTCACACAATGTCCTAACATACCCCAACCAATACGTGTGTCAGCTTCCAACTCAACCATCATTCTGTTGTTTTTTATCTACTCTTAGACTCCTGTCTAGCCCGTGTATGTAATGATCCTGGTATATCTTGTACAGTCACGATGGATGGCTGAATAGAATTTATTCACACCTATTTGTTTGCTAGTCACTTTGTAATGCATAATATCAATACACATTTTAGTTGGAACAGATGGACAGATTGTGTCCCCTCTCCCGATCCAAAAGCAGAGAAGTCTTTCTATGCACAGATCTCCCCACCCACATAGGAAAGAGCATCAGGGGCCTCCATGGTAAAATGCCCATTTCCCCCAGACCATGTGGAAGGCTTGGTGTGAATACAAGTGGACTAGTAGCTATGGTCTGCTTTCTCCCTGACCCTGTTGCTATTTCCCTGGACTCCTTTGTATTTCCCTTCTCTATCTTCTGCCCCCTTAGGTTTACCAGTCCAAACTCCTTGCTCCCAGGGACTAACTGTAAACTACTTCCCCTCTCTGACTTCTTACCAACCTCTGTAGCCCAAACAAACCTCCCTGCTTCCAGGGAGTGATTGCAACCCCACTCTATTCTTAGCTTGCTGGCTTTATACAAGCTCAGTTGCCCTTGCCCAGCTAGGCTTCATCATCAATTCACCTTTTTTAGTCCCTGGCTTTCCTCCAAGCCTATCAGGTTGATTGGCCTAACATAACCTAACCTGCTCTGTCTTGTGTGGGGTGGAGGCCTTGGCATAAACCATCTTTGATAATATGTCTATACATTGATGGGGGATTTAAAAGGACATTTCTAGGGGCACGTCTACACTTAAAATGCTACAGCAGCACAGCTACCCTTCTGCAGCTGTGCTGCTGTAGCACTTCAGTGTAGACACTACCTACACCGATGGGAGGCATTCTCTTGTTGGTGAAGGTAATCTACCTACCCAAGAGGCAGTAGCTAGGCCAGTGGAAGAATTCTTCAGTCAACCCAGTGCTGTCTACACCAGGGATTAGGTTGGTATAGCTATGTCTCTCAGGGGTGTGAATTTTTCACACCCCTGATAGAGGTAGATTTACCAATGTAAATTCCTAGTGCAGACCAGGCCTAAGTTTCATATACTTCCTAATATTTTTTTTCTGCGATTTTTAAAAAATGGAGCGTGCTAGAGTTTGGACAAATGATTCTTTCATGGGTGTTTCTAAATCAGTTATATAAATACCATAAAACAATGAGTTGAAATGATTTTATTTATTATAATGTATGCTACCTATATCATAAAGTGAGGAGGTGACCAGTGCCAAAAGTAAAATTCAAGTGTAAGAATGAAAAATGAAAAATTGTTGTTTTAAGTGTGGCATTTAACAATTTTTTCCCCTCTTTCAGGCAACATTAAACTTACAGTGGAGAATTACACCAACGTTCCGAAATCAGTCAGTGGAAAACTGAAAGTTGTGGGAATAAATTCATTCAATCTTACATGTAATTCCAGTTGTACTATAAGAGATAATGAGTATATTGACGGACTTCAGGAATGTCAAACATATGTCATTAAAATAAAAGTTGATGATTTTGAAAAGTCATGTTCAATTCATGTCCCACCTAGTAAGTACAGTTTTTATTCATTATATAAGGGTTTATTCAGCAAACTCTCTGTAGTACTTGTGGGTGCAGAACTGGAGGCAAGGTTTCCATAATCAGGCCATTGTGTACTGTAAAGCTTTGAGGCAAAGAGTTTTAAAAGTGAGTAATTATTTGGGTGCCAAACCTAAGACAACGTAAAATAGTCTGATTTTTATCTGACGATTGTTCAGCACTTTGTGACAATCGGGGCTCACTAAGATATCTCAAATAACTAGTCACTTTTGAAACTCTTGCCTCAGTATTTATGGTACATAATAGTAGAATTATGAAAACTTTGCCTCTAGTTCTTTGTCCACAAGTTTGAAACTAGAAACATGGTGAGGATCTAGTGTTCTCTGAAGATAATTTTTGCTTTGTATGAATAATTAAATTTGATTTAGGGTAAAAACCATAATTAAATTGGCCTCATTAGAAAGATGTAGTACTTTATATTCATGTTTTTCCTGTTAAATATGTGGTTTAATATATTCCAAGATTAAAAAAAAAAACTATGTTAAAACGGAATTAAGATTGACAGTACATTTAAGGGTAAAAGATATAACCAGAATGATGTAATCCTCCCCAAACTAAGCATTATAAACCCTGGAAATTCAGAGTTAATATTACATTTTGTATTTAAGTGTAAAATGAACACTTAATTTTCTAGGCCTCTAATGCTTGTTTTTGGGAATAATTATCTTTAAGTTATTGATATGCACTCTCAACCTTAATTCCTTCATCTGAATGTAGTTTGTTTGGTCTGAGAATTTCCGTAGGCTTTTTTTTTTTTTTAATTATTAAAAGTTTCATACACAAACACTAAACAAGAAACCACAAAATTAATGACAGGTTTCAGAGTAGCAGCCGTGTTAGTCTGTATCCGCAAAAAGAACAGGAGTACTTGTGGCACCTTAGAGACTAACAAATTTATTAGAGCATAAGCTTTCGTGGACTACAGCCCACTTCTTGTATGCATCCGAAGAAGTGGGCTTTAGTCCACGAAAGCTTATGCTCTAATAAATTTGTTAGTCTCTAAGGTGCCACAAAATAATGTGATTTAGAATGTAGAAATATTTTAAGTTATGTAGTATCAACATTCATTAATTTTTAAAAATTTTAACAATTTCAGTGGCCCCAGCTAAGAGTTACCTGAGCTGTTGACCAGTGCTTGTCTGTATTCATAACAATTACATGGTACAATAATTAAAAACTTAGTTATTCCTTCAAATATAGTCTATGCACGACATTTCAATTAATTTTATCTATATGGAAAGTTTGAAGAGTCTGTGTTATTCCATTGTTGAGGTCACTCAGAAACAGGAAATAGTGCCACAGATGCTAAATTTCTTAAAGGGCCCAGTTTTTAATGACTTTTAACTCAAAATAATTAATGGATTTACTTGCAAATTCTCAGAACATTTATTCTGTACTCAAAGAGTAAGTGCTGTAAGTTCAGCAACAGACACCTTGATCAGCAACAGGCCATATCAGAGTCCAAATCTCCCCAGCTCCAGTATGTCTATGGTGTGAATTTGAAGTGCCCCCTCCATGTCGGTTACAAATGGCACCTGCCACCATAGTCCCTGTACTGTCTTGGACTGGCTGTCCGGTGCCTGGCCCTGCTCTGCAGCAGCAGCAGTTGCTGTCCCTGCACTGCTGTATCCCCCGACTGTCCAGTTGGCAGGATTGGCGAGATATAATCAACAAAAGTTCTGAACATTGTTTGGAACAATAGTGTAGAGAGACAGCATACGAATTTATATTATTTCACACACTATATCTCTCTTAAGTCCATGTTTTTTAGTGTCTAGCAGAGTTATGAATTAAGTTCCCTGGTTCATCTTTTGAAGGTGTTGCACAGATGTCCTTTGAAGACAAGGACTAAGAAATCAGATATGGAGTGACCGCTTTGTGAAAAGTGTTCGCCCACAGGTGATAGGGTATTTTTGTATCTCTGGACAGAGACTGTGATTCAGACACAATCTCTCTCCAAGGAGAGAGTAAACTGTACTTGGTGAATATCTGGCACAGTGAAGCTGGAGCCATAGCTCTGCCCATTTCTTGTCCCCTTCCACTTACCCACATGGGGTTGGAACACCGGGGCTCTTTGGTGTCTGCTTCACCTCCTGAGCTGCTACCCATGATACCAGTATAGCCCGCATACTCTGAGGGAGAGAACGGTCACCATATATGTTCCCATACTGCCTTGTAGAGTTATGAAAGCTGTTTCATGTTTTGACCCACAATTTGCACAGAGAATTCCATAGGTTATTAGATGTTTAAAATTGAGTTACCAAAACTTTTTTTTAGTAACTCACCAAAATGCCTTGTTACACATGATTTTACTCACCTTAATACATACTTTTGGTTCCCCCGGTCTACAAACACATACTTGTATTAATAATTAAACATAATGTTATACATGAATACTGAGAATAAATATCTTCAAAAGCATATTAAAATAAAATCTGAATATATTGCATTATGTCTTCATCATTACAGACAAAGAAAATTACTCCTTTCAGACTGAAGTAATAAGTAACAGCTCTTTGCGTTTAAATTGGATTAGCAACTCCAAACTTAAATGTAATTTGACCTATTCGTATGTTTGTCGTAACGGTAGGTACTTTTTAATACCTTTTATAACCATGGTTTTAATTGTATGTTTTTTTTGCCTCATGGCGTAGACTTTAAGGTGAGCTGCCTGATTTAAAGGAATGTTGAACAACAGAGCATAATTTTTACCTTCAATGAGTGAATAAATATGCTAAGATGTCATGAAATCTAGAAGGTAAATGTCTTCAATTAATCACTAGATCTCCGATAGAGAGAGAGAGACACACAAAGCAGACAGGCATATACTGTATATAACGTTAGAAAAATATTCCTAACAGAATGTTGGGAATCATTAAGAAAGGGATTGATAATAAGACAGGAAATATCATATTGCCTCTATATAAATCCATGGTACACCCACATCTTGAATACTCGGTGCAGACGTGGTCGCCTCATCTCAAAAAAGATGTATTGGAACTGGAAAAGGTACAGAATAGGGCAACAAAAATGATTAGGGATCTGAAACAGCTTTCACCTGAGGAGAGATTAATAAGACTTGGACTTTTCAGCTTGGAAAAAAGATGACTGGGGGGGGGGGTATGATAGAGGTCTTTAAAATGGGAAATGACTGCCTAGGAAGGAGAACTGTGGAAAGGGGGCATAGTGGATCACAAACTAAACATGAGTCAACAGTGTAACGCT
This sequence comes from Malaclemys terrapin pileata, assembly GCF_027887155.1. Classification (NCBI taxonomy): domain Eukaryota; kingdom Metazoa; phylum Chordata; order Testudines; family Emydidae; genus Malaclemys; species Malaclemys terrapin. The sequence goes on from NC_071512.1 coordinate 66,797,677, forward strand.
GTTGTAAAAAAAGAAAGAGAAGAGAAGACTGCGAGGAGACATCATAACAGTTTTCAAGTACATAAAAGGTTGTTACAAGGAGGAGGGAGAAAAATTGTTCTTCTTAACCTCTGAGGATAGGACAAGAAGCAATGGGCTTAACTTGCAGAAAGGGCGGTTTAGGTTGGACATTAGGAAAAACTTGTTAACGGTCAGAGTGGTTAAGCACTGGAATTAATTGCCTAGGGAGATTGTGGAATCTCCATCATTGGGGATTTTTAAGAGCAGGTTGAACAAACACCTGTCAGGGATGGTCTAGATAATACTTAGTCCTGCCTTGAGTGCAGGGGACTGGATTAGGTGACCTCTTGAGGTCCCTTCCAGTTCTATGATTCTATGAAAATCATGACTGTAATGGAGAAAATAAATAAGGAAGTATTATTTACTCCTTCTCCTAACACAAGAACTAGGGCCACCAAACAAAATGAATAGGCAGCAGGTTTAAAACAAACAAAAGGAAATATTTCTTCACACAACACACAGTCAACCTGAGGAACTCCTTGCCAGAGGATGTTGTAAAGCCAAGATTATAACAGGGTTCAAAAAAGAACCAAGATAGGTTCATCAATAGCTATTAGCCAGGATGGGCAGGGATGGTGTTTGCCAGAAGCTGGGAATGGACAAGGGGATGGATCAATTGATGATTACCTGTTCTGTTCATTTCCTCTGAAATGCCTGGCACTGGCCACTGTCAGAAGACAGGATACTGGGCTAGATGGACCTTTGGTCTGGCCTATTTTTTATGTTCTTATGTGCCCTCTGTATTCCAAATGCCTACAAAAACCTACATGATTTAGAACATTAAGATTGCAAAGCAAAGCACTCGAAAGTTAGAAAGTGCCAAAATTAAGGTTGCCTGTGCAGCATTAATCCAACCCCTCATTGTGTGTGTATGCATTATTATACAGTCTTTAATTACATGATTATATATGACTTTTTCCACAGGATTCTGCCTTATTCAGTCCACAGCGTGGACAGTGCTCATTGAATGAGCAGCTATACAATATTTTGTTTTATCTTTATTGTTCAATATGTGGCCCCAGACTTTATTGACTGCATACTTTTTCAATCCCTGCTCTGAACAAAGAATTGTTAATTTCCTCATTAACTTTTCTGTGGTGCTCATCACGACTCTATCTGAGTGCTTCACAAACATTTAGTGAATTATTTTCACAATATTTCTCTGAGGATAGGTGATATTATTATTCCCTTTTTACAGATGGGAAACTAAGGCACAAAAAGATTAAGGTAAAAAAAAAAAGGATTACTAATTCTGGGTTCCCAGTTGTAGAAGCCTAAGAGCTGTTTTTCAGAGTATTTAGTATTATATCACACCTTATGAACTCACAGTATAGATCCCATTGACTTCAGTTGTGGCTGCTAGTGTTCAGCGCTTTGCTCTCAAGCTGAGCATCCAGAAAATGAACACACAATTAGCGACCACCTATGAAAAGTTGGATTTAAATGACTTGTCTAGTACCCTATACAAACTCTGTGGTAGGGGCAGGGATATAATCCAATTCTGAAAGGCAGTATTCAATTGCCTTAACCATGCAACCATCCTCTCTATTCCTGCAACTCCCATTTCTCATTTGCTCCATTCCTTCCAATGTCTGCAACAAATATGGTAGGCATGCTTTAGAAAATAGTATCCTTCACCACACAACTGTGTTTCATTCCCAGAGCATGGGTCCATCCAGTGCAGTGAATGAACCAAGGATCACGAAGGCAACCTTAATTCCCAGATATTTCCTAACTTTTGAGTGCTTGACTTAGAAACCTTAACATTATTAAAATAGCTTATTTGTGTAATTTCCTAATTTTTATAAAAAGCAGACTGAAAAAACAAAAATTCCATCGGGTGTAATCATTTTGACCCCCACATGACTCAACAGTAGGGCTAAAAGGTTTAGATCCACCACAAAGACCTCTGCTGCTTGAAGTAGCAGGTTGTCAATCCAGTTGTACTATAGCAAACAATGACCATATTGAAGGACTTCAGGAATGTCAAACATATGACATTGACATAAAATCATGTCCCACCTGGTAAGTACAGTTTTTATTCATTATATAAATGTTTATTCAGCAAAATCAGAATTAACTTGTTTATGATGCAGAGTTTCAGAAACCATCTTCCAACAGAATAGGTAGATCCCAAGAGTTATTTGGGGCTCAAAGTCTCTCTGTAGTACTTGTGGGTGCAGAACTGGAGGCAAGGTTTCTATAATCAGGCCCACTGTATAATGTAAAGCTTTGAGGTGAAGAGTTTCAAAAGTGAGTAATTATTTGGGTGCCAAACCTAAGACAACTTAAAATAGTCTGATTTTTATCTGATGATTGTTCAGCACTTTGTGACAATCAGGTCTCTCTAAGATATCTCAAATAACTAGTCACTTTTGAAACTCTTGCCTCAATCTTTATGGTATATAATAGTATAATTATGAAAACTTTATCTTTAGTTCTGCATGCACAAGTTTGAAAATAGAAATGTGGTGAGGATCTAATGTTCACTGAAGACAGGCTTTGCTTTGTATGAATAATTAAATTTGATTTAGGGTAAAAACCATAATTCAATTGGCCTCATTAGAAAGATGATGTACTTTCTATTCATGTTTTTCCTGTTAAATATGTGGTTTAATATATTCCAAGATAAAAAAACATATATGTTAAAACGGAGTTAAGATTGACAGTACGAATTAGGGTACGTCTATACTTACTTCCTGGTCCGGATGTAAGTGATTGATCTTCTGGGATCGATTTATCGCGTCTTGTCTAGACGCGATAAATCGATCCCGGATCGATCCCGGAAGTGCTTGCCGTCGACGCCGGTACTCCAGCTCAGCAAGAGGAGTACACAGCATCGACGGGGGAGCCTCCCTGCCGCGTCTGGACTCGCGGTAAGTTTGGACTAAGGTACCTTAGTCTGAAGTGGGGGGTTAGTGTGGACCAGGCCTTAGTAATTTAAGGGTAAAAGATATAACCAGGATGATGTAATTCTTCCCAAACTAAGCATTACAAACCCTGGAAATTCAGAGTTAATATTACATTTTCTATTTAAGTGTAAAATTTACACTCAATTTTCTAGACTTCTAATGCTTGTTTTTGGAAATAATTATCTTTAATTTATTGATATGCACTCTCAACCTTAATTCCTCCATCTGAATGAAGCTTTTTGGTCTGGAAATTTCCATAGGGTTTTTTGTTTTTAATTATTAAAAGTTTCATACACAAACACTAAACAAGAAACCACAAAATAATGTGATATTTAGAAATATTTTAAGTTATGTAGTATCAACATTAATTCATTTTTTAAAAACTTTTACAATTTCAGTGGCCCAGGTTAAGAGTTACCTGAGCTGTCGACCTGTACTTGTCTGTATTCTCTGTAATCATAACAATTACCTGGTACAATAATTAAAAACTTAGTTATTCCTTCAAATATAGTCTATGCATGACATTTCAATTAATTTGATCTATATGGAAAGTTTGAAGAGTCTGTGTTATTCCATTGTTGAGGTCACTCAGAAACAGGAAATACTGCCACAGATGCTAAATTTCTTAAAGGGCTCAGTTTTTAATGACTTTTAACTCAAAATAATTAATGGATTTACTTGCAAATTCTCAGAACAATTATTCTGTACTCAAAGACTAAGTGCTGTAAGTTCAGCAACAGGCACCTTGATCAGCAACAGGCCAAATCAGAGTCCAAATCTCCCCCGCTCTAGTATGTCTATGGTGTGAACTCGAAATGCCACCTCCATGTCTCTGTTGCAAATGGCACCTGCCACCATAGTCCCTGTACTGTCTTGGACTGGCTGTCCGGTGCCTGGCCCTGCTCTGCAGTAGCAGCAGTTGCTGTCCCTGCACTGCTGTATCCCCTAGCTGTCCCTTCTTCCCAAGAGACCTCGCTAAATGAAGTTAGTTCAGGATTTCCTGCCATCTCTCTGCCCAACTCCTGTTTGCTTATCCCCTTGCCAATCAGGGCTTTGGAGACAGAACCAGCTTTCAGAGCGCTGCTGCTGCTTTGATGGAGTGGGAATTCGCTCCTCCTCTTCATTGTATTAATTCAGGATTTTCATTTAATAGGAATGGTACATTTGGGCTATCATTTCTGTGAATGTTTTGTTAAGAGAGGCCAGTTGGCAAGATTGGCGAGATATAACAAAAGTTCTGAATAGAGTTTGGAACAATAGTGTAGAGAGACAGCATAAGAATTTATATTATTCCACATACTATGTCTCTATTAAGTCCATGTTTTTTAGTGTCTAGCAGAGTTATGAATTAAGTTTCCTAGTTCATATTTCGAAGGTGCTGTACAGATGTCCTTTGAAGACAAGGACTAAGAGATCAGATATGGAGTGACTGCTTTGTGAAAAGTGTTCGCCCACAGGTGATAGGGATTTTTGTATCCCTGGAAGGAGACTGTGATTCAGAGACACAATCTCTCTTCAAATTTACCCTATGTTCCAAGGAGAGAGTAAACTGTACTTGGTCAATATCTGGTACAGTGAAGCTGGAGCCATAGCTCTACTAATTTCTTGTCCCCTCCCACTCACCCACATGGGGTTGGAACACAAGAGCTCTTTGGTGCCTGCTTCACCTCCTGAGCTGCTACCCATGACACAGGTGTAGTCCACTTGAGGGAGAGAACGGTCACCATATATGCTCTCATACTGCCTTTTGCAGCTATGAAAGCTGGGTCATGTTTTGACCCACAATTTGCACAGAGTGTTCCATAGGTTATCAGATGTTTAAAGTTGAGTTGCCAAACTATTTTTAGTAACATGATTTTATTCACCTTAATACATACTTTTGGTTCCCCCAATCCAGAAACACATGCTTGTATTAATAATCAAACATAATGTTATAAATGAATACTAAGAATAAATACCTTCAAAAGCACATTAAGATAAAATCTGAATATATTGCATTATGTCTTCATCATTACAGATAAAATAAATTACCACTTTACGTATGAAGAAATAAGTGACAGCTCTTTGCCTTTGTGGGCTAGAAAATGTAATTTGATCGACTTCAACACCAGGAGTAATGGTAGGTACTTTTTAATACCTTTTATAACTGTGGTTTTGATTGCATTATTTTTCCTCATGGCATATACACCTCTACCTCGATATAACGCTGTCCTCGGGAGCCAAAAAATCTTACCGCACTGTAGGTGAAACTGCGTTATATCGAACTTGCTTTGATCCACCAGAGTGCGCAGCCCCGCCCCCCCCGGAGCACTGCTTTACCGCGTTATATCCGAATTCGTGTTATATCAGGTGGTGTTACTTTGAAGTAGAAGTGTATTTTAAGGTGAGCTGCCTGATTTAAAGGAATGTTGAACAGCAAAGCATAATTTTTACCTTCAGTGAGTGAATAAATATGCTAAGATTTCATGAAATCTAGAAGGTAAATGTCTTAAATTAATCACTAGCATTTGACATGATCCCTGATAGAGAGAGACACAAAAGGGAGACAAAACAACGAGAAGTCCTTGTGGTACCTTAGCCACTAACAAATTTATTTGGGCATAAGCTTTCATGGGCTAAAACCCACTTTCATCAGACTACCTCTCTGAAGCAAGGGAGACAGGCATATATTGTATATAATGTAAGAAAAATATTCTTAACAGAACCATTAAGAAAGGGATTGATAATAAGACAGAAAATATCATGTTGCCTCTGTATAAATCCTTGGTACACCCACATCTTGAATATTCTGTGCAAATGTGGTCACCTCATCTCAAAAAATGTATTGGAACTGGAAAAGGTACAGAAAAGGGAAAAAAATTATTAGGGATCTGGAACAGCTTCGACATGAGGAGAGATTAATAAGACTGGGACTTTTCAGCTTGGAAAAAAGATAACTGTGGGATGGTATGATAGAATATCAGGGTTGGAAGAGACCTCAGGAGGTCATTTAGTCAACCCCCCCGCTCAAAGCAGGATAAATCCCCAGACAGATTTTTGCCCCAGACCCTAAATGGCCCCCTCAAGGATTGAGCTCACAACCTTGGGTTTAGCAGGCCAATGTTCAAACCACAGAGCTATCCCTATGCCTAGGAAGGTGTACTGTGGAAAGGGATCTGGGGGTCATAGTGGATCACAAGCCAAATATGAGTCAACAGTGTAACATTGTTGCAAAAGAAGCAAATATCATTCTGGGATGTATTAGCAGGAGTATTGTAAGCAAGACCCAAGAAATAATTCTTCTGTTCTACTCTGCACTGATTAGGCCTGAACTGGACTATTGTGTCCAGTTCTGGGCGCCACATTTCAGAAAATATGTGGACAAATTGGAGAAAGTCCAGAGAAGAGCAACAAAAATGATTAAAAGTCTAGAAAACATGATCTCTGAGGGAAGATTGAAAAAAATTGGGTTTGTTTAGTCTGGAGAAGAGAAGACCGAGAGGAAACATCATAAAAGTTTTCAAGTACATAAAAGGTTGTTACAAGGAGGAGAGAGAAAAATTGTTCTTCTTAACCTCTGAGGATAGGACAAGAAGCAATGGGCTTAACTTGCAGAAAGGGCAGTTTAGGTTGGACATTAGGAAAAACTTGTTAACGGTCAGAGTGGTTAAGCACTGGAATTAATTGCCTAGGGAGATTGTGGAATCTCCATCATTGGGGATTTTTAAGAGCAGGTTGAACAAACACCTGTCAGGGATGGTCTAGATAATACTTAGTCCTGCCTTGAGTGCAGGGGACTGGATTAGGTGACCTCTTGAGGTCCCTTCCAGTTCTATGATTCTATGAAAATCATGACTGTAATGGAGAAAATAAATAAGGAAGTATTATTTACTCCTTCTCCTAACACAAGAACTAGGGCCACCAAACAAAATGAATAGGCAGCAGGTTTAAAACAAACAAAAGGAAATATTTCTTCACACAACACACAGTCAACCTGAGGAACTCCTTGCCAGAGGATGTTGTAAAGCCAAGATTATAACAGGGTTCAAAAAAGAACCAAGATAGGTTCATCAATAGCTATTAGCCAGGATGGGCAGGGATGGTATCCCTAGCTTCTGTTTGCCAGAAGCTGGGAATGGACAAGGGGATGGATCAATTGATGATTACCTGTTCTGTTCATTTCCTCTGAAGTGCCTGGCACTGGCCACTGTCGAAAGACAGGATACTGGGCTAGATGGACCTTTGGTCTGGCCTATTTTTTATGTTCTTATGTGCCATCTGTATTCCAAATGCCTACAAAAACCTACATGATTTAGAACATTAAGATTGCAAAGCAAAGCACTCGAAAGTTAGAAAGTGCCAAAATTAAGGTTGCCTGTGCAGCATTAATCCAACCCCTCATTGTGTGTGTATGCATTATTATACAGTCTTTAATTACATGATTATATATGACTTTTTCCACAGGATTCTGCCTTATTCAGTCCACAGCGTGGACAGTGCTCATTGAATGAGCAGCTATACAATATTTTGTTTTATCTTTATTGTTCAATATGTGGCCCCAGACTTTATTGACTGCATACTTTTTCAATCCCTGCTCTGAACAAAGAATTGTTAATTTCCTCATTAACTTTTCTGTGGTGCTCATCACGACTCTATCTGAGTGCTTCACAAACATTTAGTGAATTATTTTCACAATATTTCTCTGAGGATAGGTGATATTATTATTCCCTTTTTACAGATGGGAAACTGAGGCACAAAAAAATTAAGTTAAAAAAGAAGGATTACTAATTCTGGGTTCCCAGTTGTAGAAGCCTAAGAGCTGTTTTTCAGAGTATTTAGTATTATATCACACCTTATGAACTCACAATATAAGTCCAATTGACTTCAGTTGTGGCTGCTAGTGTTCAGCGCTTTGCTCTCAAGCTGAGCATCCAGAAAATGAACACACAATTAGCGACCACCTATGAAAAGTTGGATTAAATGACTTGTCTAGTACCCTATACAAACTCTGTGGTAGAGGCAGGGATATAATCCAATTCTGAAAGGCAGTATTCAATTGCCTTAACCATGCAACCATCCTCTCTATTCCTGCAACTCCCATTTCTCATTTGCTATATGCCTTCCAATGTTTGCAACAAATAAGGTAGGTGTGCTTTAGAAAACAGTATCCTTCACTACACAACTGTGTTTCATTCCCAGAGCATGGGTCCATCCAGTGCAGTGAATGAACCAAGGATCACGAAGGCAACCTTAATTCCCAGATATTTCCTAACTTTTGAGTGCTTGATTTAGAAACCTTAACATTATTAAAATAGCTTATTTGTGTAATTTCCTAATTTTAATAAAAAGGAGACTGAAAAAACAAAAATTCCATCATGTATAATCATATTGACCCCCACATGACTCAACAGGAAGGCTAAAAAGTTTAGATTCAAAATACAGACCTCTGCTGCTGGAGCTAACACTATAACTCATAGTAGTAGCAGTTTGTCATCCTCTTTGTGGTCGAGCACTAGAAGGGGATGAGACACTCACTTTGTCAGTGATTTTACATATTTGCTAATAGCAGAGGAATGATGAGAGTCAGGAATCTTGTGTGTCATTCCAGGTTCTCGAGGAGAGTATAGTCTAGTCATCACAGACCCTTCTGCTTCTGTTTCCCCCAAGCCTAATCCCTTCAGCCTCATTCTCTCTATCCTATCCCAGTTCTGTCTCCCTCTCCCTGAATCTCATCCTAATCTCCCCCCCTTCACTCCTCATCCTTGTTCCAGTCTCTTAACCAGTCCCAGTCTCCATCCCTTGGGCTCCTCAACCCAGTCTCAGTCTGCTTGCCCAGCTATTCCTAGTCTTTCCCTTGAGAATCTCCATCCAAGTCCCAGAATTCCCCCTGCCCCAGCCCCAGCTCACAGTTTGTCTCCCTCCCTGGGTTCCTCGCCCCAGTCTCCATGGTCACCCAGTCCCAGTCTCCAACACCCAACCTCCTCACACAGTCTCAGTCTCTTTATTCCCACAAGAGAGAATTCTGTCTTTCGGTTGCCAGTATTCAGAGTTTATAAAGAGGACTAATTAATGGATAATATCATTCTATGGAAACATAGGATTTGAACTAGAAGAGCAGCACAGTGTGTAATTGTACTTAGGTACTATATTTCTTTAAAATGTAGCAGATCAAATTTTTGCTATCAGGACTGCCAGGCTATTCTGTCTCTCTCTCTGTTTTTATATATTTGGATTGTTGTTGTAGCCATGTGGATCCAGGATATGAGAGCAACAAGGTAATATTTTTTTATTGGATCAACATGCATTCGTGACATGGACAAACTTTCAAGCTTCACAGAACTCTTCTTCAGGTCTGTAGAAGGTAACCAACATATCCAAGCCACCCAACATCTCTGACGCTACCTGCTATAAAGAACTCAAAGAAGAGTCCACTGCACAATTCACACAGGAATTTAAGGATATCAACAAATCCTTTCCCAAACAACTCTAAGAGAAACTCTATGACCTCATGCCCCAGGAACACTCCCCAGTGACCTTCCACATATTTCCCCAAATAAACAAGCAAGGGAATCCAGGCAGACCCATCATATCTGGCCACAGCACTCTTACAGAAGGAATATCAGCACTCATAAATGCCATCCTCAAACCACTCACCGCACAAAGGGCAGTTACCTCCAGGACACAACTGACTTCCTCCAGAAACTCTGCAATATTAATCACCTCCTTCAGAACACCATTCTTGCCACTATGGATGTCTCCTGCCTATAAACCAAATTCCTTCACTGTGATGGCAGCACTCTGCTCCAAATATCTACAAGATAATGGGGACAATGCTCAGAAATCCACCCCAAACACATACCCAAACTCATCCATTCATTGTCACCCATAACAACATTTAATTTTGTCCCTGGGTATGAGAATGGCTCCCAATATACCAACCTCTTCATGGGCCACCTTGAGGAAGAATTTCTAGAAAAATGCCCCATGAAACCAATGATATACATCCATGACATTTTCATTCTCTGGACAGACAACCTAAACTCCCTCCTAGATTTCCACCATAACTTCAACCACCACCACCACCTACCCATCAGACTCTCTCTAGAACACTCCCACACCAGCATCAACTTCTTGGACACCGTGATCAGCTTCAGCAATGGAACCCTACAGACAAGTATATACAAAAATACCTATGGATCCACCATACTTATCTTCACAGAGCCAGCAACCACCAAGAAATATGTTATCTACCGCCAGGCACTCAGATACTGTAGAATGTGCTCTGAAAAGAAAGTTCAGGGTACATACCTTAACACACTTAAAACCGCCTACACTAAACAAGGACACTCCACCAGAGAAGTAGATTTCATCATGAAACAGACCACCCAAATACTCTAGAGAACTTGCTTCAATACAGGGAAAAAAACTCCAGTGACCACTCACCTCTACTTGTCACCTACCACCCAACACTGGAAGCAATATGGAGTTTCATCAAACAATTACAACCCATATTGATGGGGACTACATCCTGAAATAAATCTTTCCCAACACCCTCTTCAGGCCTTCAAACAACCCCTAACCTTGCCAAGCTCATCATCAGAAGCAAGGTCCCCACAGACCAAGATACATCAACTCACCAGACTCTTCCAGAACAGCAGATGCTACAATGATCAGCACCTCCCACAACATACCTTTTCAAGATCCACAGGTCCTACTCTTGCCTATCCCAACATGTGCATACCTCATCCAGAACATCGGATGCCCCACCACCAACTATGTGAGTGAAATCAATCACTATGCTCGTGAATGAACTCGCACAGAGAAATGTTAAAAGACAAAAATGCCTTATCACCTGTGGGCGAACACTTTTCACAAAGCGGTCACTCCATATCTGATCTCTTAGTCCTTGTACTCAAAAGACATCTATACAATGCCTTCAAAAGATGAGCTAGGAAACTTAATTCATAACTACTAGACACTAAAAAACATGGACTTTATACAGACATGAATTGCATGGCCTAATATAACAATTTGCAACACATCCTGCTGCCTACTAACCCTCCATTGTCATACGACTACAAATGTGTTAATTTCTCTGTTCATATTCAGTGGTCGTCTACAACATTTGTGAACCCTTTAGGCTTAACAATCTGTCCCATTTTGTATCTGGCTTGGAGACTGGTTATCTTTCCCACACCCGAGGAAGAACTTTGTGAGGCTTGATAGCTTGTCCTTTTCACCAGCAAAAATTGGTCCAATAAAAGATATTACTTCACCAACTTTGTGTCTCTCATATTGATTCATACCTGTTTCTTATCTATTCTTACATAGATAGATTTTTTTTAAATGACATATATACAATTGTGTGTTTGGTGAAGAGCATTGAGAAGGTACACCTCTTTCAAAGGGTTGTTGTCCTCACATTTTTCCTACTCATCATTTGGTAAGAAAGTGATAGTGAAGATAAAATATGCACAATATGCACATTTAGAATAAAATTGGTAAGGGGAGGGATGATTGCTGCCCACTGCTGGCAGCTGAGAGGGATCCTGTGAGGAATCCCTCATGGCAACCATAGGGAGAAGGTAGCCCAACTTATATATATAGAGAGAAGTTCTCCAATATATTGCAGAAAGAGGGATCCACTACATCCACCAGGGAGATGGAGAGGCCTGCTAAGGCATTTCCCAAAATAGTAATAATGGGCATAGAGCTGGTAATCTATTTCTCTCCCTGTCCTCCAAGATATTCAACAGGGAAGAAGCAGACAGCCACAGCCATCCCCTATACAGATTACTGGGGGGAGGGATAGCTCAGTGGTTTGAGCATTGGCTGCTAAACCCAGGGTTGTGACTTCAGTCCTTGAGGGGGCCACTTAGGGATCTGGGGCAAAATCAGTACTTGGTCCTGCTAGTGAAGGCAGGGGGCTGGACTCGACTCAATGACCTTTCAAGGTCTGTTCTAGGAGATAGGATATTTCCATTAATTTATAGTGAGAGGGCAGGCTGGAGGTAGGCACCAGTCCTTAATGCCTCTGGAAACTATTCACCAGTCTTTGCCCTTTCCTTGTAAACTGCTCTACAGATAGGGCCACTTTGAAATACTGCAGGGAAAGGAGATCATGCAGGCTACGGAACTGACAAAGAGCATGTTGTACATGGAGGTGAAAGGGAAGAACAGAGTTAAGAGCAGAAGAATTTAAAGGAATGGACACGGTCTTGTTGAGTTGTGAGGAAAGAAGCAGATGGACAGGACATGAATAATGAACTTGATCTCAAAAAGCTTGAATAATCATCTAGATGTTTTGGCTTTTATCCTTATTGAACCTTTCATACTTTTAAGGTTTCTGCATCACTGCTTGTAAGGAATGGCATGAATTCTTTTTATATTGAAAACTAAAAATCTCCCTGGATATATTTGAAAATATCTGTATTTAAAATTAAATTAAAATACTATCCACAATTGTCTAGACTGTGTTCACTGAGGAAGAGGCTGGTGCATAATTGTGTATTTAGAATCATGTCTGATCAGAATTCATTGGAGCAAATGTTTTTTTGGCCTCAGAGAGAATGTGGAGGGAATAAGGATACATGTGTGTAAGCTATAAGAGCAAAATGGTGTTCTTAGTCTAAAAAATGAAGTGGATATTGTGCAACTGCATTAATTTGAAGGTGCTGTAACTAGAGTGTTTACTTGCCTTTTGTAAATTAGCAACAGTGAGATGAAAATACATAAAGTGATAACCAGAGAATTTGGTCCTGTGAAAATGTTAATAAGTCTCCATATTTTAATGCAGGCTTGGACAATCAAAGAAGTTCAAATCACTGTATAGAGCTGACGGGTCTGTCAGCCAACACCATTTATTATTGTACTTCAACAATATTTTTTGAAACCAACAAAACGGTCAAAGGAGATAAGGCAAATATAACAACAGATTATGGAAGTGAGTATAACATTTACCTTTATTTAATTTAAAAAAAGAAGAAGAGAGAGCCTTTCTGTGGTAGGTCCTTACATCTCAGCAGCTAAACGGACTGTAGAACAAGTAAAATATTTTTTAACATGTGGGTGGGTGTGTGTTAAAATAGCCTTTTTATGCAACAGAATATTTTCATGAAAAATATTTGATTTTTTTGAAATTTTTGGGGGGTTGAAATTTTTGACAGTCTGAAAACAGAATATGTATTCTATTTTTTGACCTAAATGTTTTCATCTTTCCGGGTTTCTTTTTTGAATTTTGTTTTTTCCTTCCTTTCCCCCCTCTCTTTCTGTCTTTTTCCTTTTATTCCTCTCATTTTTCTTTTTTTTTTTTTTTCATCTTTACTTTTTTTCCTTGTCTTTTTCCTTTCAAAAATGGCTGAAATCTGATTTTCAAAAAAGACAGGAAATGGAAATAATAAGTTTTAATTTTAATAAAATTTCAAAAAATGAAAAATATCAGTCCTCTTCCCTCCACTCCCAAACTGGTACATTTTGAACTCTGCAAAGTGAAAACAATGTTGTTTCTGCAGAACTGTCAGGGAAACTGGTCAATGGATATAGATATAGGGGCTGGAGGAGGTGACACATTGGGCTTATGCGATAGTTGTTATTTTGAATTAATATTAGACATGGGCCCAAACCAAGAACTTCATATCTAAACTCCCTTGGCCTTTTGTGGGATGTGAAATGTTACAGTTTAAATTCTAAAAACCGAATCCACCCTGGAAGATCTAATTTGGCACCAGACTCCATTGAAAACATTATCAAAAAGATTATCAAAATGGTTGTCAGCCAATGTTGAAAACCATTTTGATATTTTCTATATTGATTTTGAAACAAATATATTATTCAAAATCACATTTTTTCATAAAACAAGAAACAATTCCATTTTGAACAGTTTGAAATGAAACAAGATTGAAATTCCTAAATGTTCAACAAAACCACTTTTGGATTTTTTTGGTCAGCTCTAATTATTGTTATTTGTACTATGATAGAGCCTAGAGGCTCCACCTGAGACTATGGCCACCAGTGTGCTAGACACTGTACAAAAAAACAAGTGAGAACAGTCCCTGCCCAGAGGAGCCTTCCATTTAAACTGACAAGGCATTGAAAAAGTCAGAAGGGAAACAGACACCGCTAGGTAAAATGACTTGCTAAATGTTACATCAGGTCAGTGGTAGAGCTGAGAATAGAATCTAGGTCTTCTGGACCCCACCCCATACAATGACCTACCCACTAGACTATGTTGCACATCTTAAATATTATTTATAATTTAACACTCTTACCATTTCCTCAGATAATCTCATAAGTCTGCAGCAGGTCTCCCATTACATGTATGGCTGCTTTGTTCAACATCATTGCTTTGAACTGAGATCTCTTTGTGAAGCCACTGGTACATTTTCTTGTTGTAGGCTGAAGTCCTAGGTAATTTTAGGTTCCAGATCTTCTGGATCACTTCACTAAATATTTTTCTTCCATCTGTGTAAGTCCTGTTATTTGGAGAGTGGACCCTGATGTAATTTTCAGTTGTTATGAATCCCCCTACTAAACAAGCATTTCACATCAGTCTCTCACATTTTATAATTCCTGACAATGGGCTTACTGATTCTCCTCCCAGTATTATGCCTCATAGATATAAATTCTTTACACACACATTACCTAATACAATTACAATGGGCAACATTTGCTCAAAAAGCCAAGTTCCAACTGAACACAAGAATACTCACATCATCCAGTGATTTTTGTAATTTCAGCTACTTTTTTATTCTCTGTTATTTTAAATTGTTTTATTTTTTATGTGATTTTAATTTATGTACTTATTGCTCGGGTCAGTCACCCACACAAACTACTGCTCCAGTTGGTCGTATTTCTTTAATATTTTGCCACACTACAGTAATGATTCCAAAAATTCATGCTGATTCTCTGAGCTGTCATTGTTTGCATTTTAAATTATGCAGTTTCTACAGCTTATATATGCACTATATTTGTGTAAAATGGGTAAAAGTTCAATAAATTGTGTGTATTATTATTCACAACAGTATCTCCTGCTAGTTTCTTGCTCTAATATCCAATAAAATCTTAATTGCAGCAAGTATTTTTCAAATGCTGGCGTATAATACATATTTTTCATTTCAAATTTGCTGAGTTTTAATAATTTGAAAAATATTTTCTGCATTAAAACAATGTTATTCCCTCTCCCTTAATTTTGTATAACAGCACCAGGGATGCCTAAAAGCCTTTATCCAGTAACTAAAACTCCTACAAGTGTATCATTTAACTGGACTGCACCACCAGATAAAAGAAATGGCCCTATTGATGGCTATGTCGTGAAATGTGATCGTTTTGAAGGCAAGTATATTTTTCTTTGATATTTGCCAAGTAACGGAGATGGATTTCTACATTATGTACAGTGCCTAGCACAATGGGGCCCCAATCACTGATTAGAGCCTCTAGGCACTACCATAATACCCATAATAGTTTACCTGCACAATCATGCCTCTAAAAAGTTTTTTTTTCCCTTTGAAATTATATCAGTTCAATCATGTAATTTATTTTTTATATCATTAAGTTTTTCATGGTTGAGCTCAGTGGACTAGTTTCACCACAGCCAGTTATCGTGTAGCAATAGGACACAACAACAGTATCCACTACCTGGCTATTGGGGCCCATCCTGGTTCAGTTGTAAGCAATGTGCTGAAGGTAGAGTGCACCAATAATCAACTACTGAATATTCTGGAGTGGCTTATTCCTATTAGACTATGACTTAAAAGTATAATTTAAAAAAATTAAGAGATCCTTGTTGGGAGAGGATAGGTAATGTTTCATCCCATTATGAGAAATCATTTATAGGAGGAAGATAAAGGAAAAATAAGGAAAATATTAGAGACATCTTTTCTTTGTTATTTTTATTGTCTCTCAATCCCCTCTTACTTGCAATTAGTATAACTGGTTTAAGATTTCTGCTTCTTTTCCTTTATAATGATATAGGCTTTGGGTTCAAAGGCAGCCAAAGGCTATGTAGTTCATCTACTCTAATTCTCTCCAGGACTAGAGTAGGCCAACAAGCAAGTGTGCCAGTTTCTCTGACTGCCTGGACATCTGGTCTGCTCCCAGACCCAGGCACTACATGGAAATATGTATTTGAAATAGCTAGTAAGGCTGTTATTTCATCAAAAGGCCATTGCCACAAGACTACACAGTATCAAAACTCCTGCTTAACTGCTGGATCATTTGTTTTCCTCCTGAAATTCATTCTGATCCTGTCTGCTGTCATTACAAGCTCAATGCAGCCTCTTCCCATTTCATGACATAGTGCCCGGAGTTGGGCTGGCCCACTTGCAACCAATAGTATGACAGAAACATATGGGTCTTCCTAATACCAGCCTCTGTCTAAAGTGAGCCCAATATGGCAGCAGCCTACATTTATTGTGAATTTGGGAGGCTGGATCCAAACACTGAGCTCCAAGTTAGAAAAAGAAATTTTTGGCAGGGGGGAGAAAGAATGAATTTTGATGTTGGAATAATGGAGGGGAAGGAGGAATATGGATGATTCTGGGATGAACAAGAGGATGGATGGATGGATTTGGAGCCACGCACACACAGAGCTTTCAAGGTACCCCCTTGTATCAGAATTAGTAGGGGTTGCTCAGAAGTTATATGGCCAGGGTGGCTTGATTATACCTGTCAGTCTGCTTGCCTCCCAGCATTTATACTCTCTATTTTTGAGAATTTGAACCTGACAATGTATCAGTTTCCAGTTCAGGTCCCAACCCTAAATTTCAGTTTAGTTATTATTTATTAGTAGTATTGTGGTAGTGTCTAGGAACCTTAGTCATGGATCAGAGCCCCATTGCATCAGTTACTGTGAAAACACATGTGAAAAAGATGATTCCTGCCTCAAAGGGCTTATAGTTTAACTAATACAACTCAGCCATTTATTAAGTGAATTAGCTAGACTGGGAGAGGACGTGATGGTTTTCCTTTGATGTCCCATTGATGGCACTCCTGAATTGGGGAGCTGGTTTAAAGCTCCCAGTTCAGAGTCTTAAGATTGAGGAGAGAAGGGAAGAAGTGAAGTGCAAGGAGTGTGGGGGAAGCCAAATGCCTGGCAAAGGAATTGGTGAACACTTCACCCTCTGGCTGTTTTTGCAAGCATACTCTGTGATAGTTTAAAAGGAAACACCTCTAAATCCATTATTTTAAATGGAGGAGGAAGGAAAATAGGGCAGAACAAACCATTTTTGTTTTGTTTTATATTTTTGGAAGGGAAGGATTTCTCCTCCTGTTATAGCCCCTTTAAACTGCTGGTTGATGCATAAGGGGCTATAAACATACTGGAGGCTGCACCGTGCCCCAGCGCAGCACTTACAAAGGAGCAAGAGACTTCAAGACACCTTTCCCCTGCCCAACACGGGCTGCACCTGTGCTGTGCCTCCTGGAGGTGCATCACAGAATCTCAGCCAAAGCTTTTTCCTTATTTCCATTTTGTTTTCCCCTTTTACAATAATGAGCAGTGGGAACCTCCTCTTTGTAGTGATGAGGTTCTGCTTATTTCGTGGCTGAGAGCTTGTGGATGGCTGTAACACCAGCAAAAACTGAACTGACCAATCCAGACTATAGCTTTGACTAAACAACACCCACTGGCAAACTCTAATAAGAAATGTTTCCAGGTAGTAAAAAATGAGGGATAGCCAACAATTGAAGTGTCTGAAGAGAAGATGATTGAAAAAACAGATATACTACATAGCTACTAATCATCAGCACTGGATGTTACACATCCAAGATCTCTGAAGAAATATAGGAATAAAGTGGGAAAGAGTTGTTACCAAAAATGTCCCGTCTCTCATTAAAATCAACTACTATATTCCAGAAGGGGAGGGGAGGAAATGTGACTATCTTTTTTTCTTTTTTTTTTAATGGTTGTAGGGCCAAGTCTGAGAATTACAAACCAGGGAGCCTTCAGTACAGGAAAAGGGTTAAAACAATTAAAGAGAGTTAAGGAAACTGAATAGTCATGGGATAAGAAACAATATACTGTCATGAATTATATCTGGCTCAAATACAGAAAACAAAGAGAAGAAAACATGGCCAATTTTCAACATAATGGTAAAGGTTAACAGTGTGATGTGCTAAAGATTTGTAGTTGGACCAGAATTGTTTATATTCATTAATGATCTGGGAAAGGGGATGAACAGTGAAGTGACAGTTAGCCAATGTCCCAAAATTATTTAGGTAGTCAAGACTAGAGAAGACTAAGGAACTTTAGATATAGGTGAGAGAGCAGCAGTTCAGTGCCGACAAATGCAAGGTAATGCACACTAGAAGAAATAACACATACTTGTTTAACAATCATTCCATACTGTTTAAGACAGGCAAGTACTTAGCTAGATACTGTACAAAACAAGCTATATTCCTTAGTCTACAAGCAGGAGAACCAAGCAGCTACAGGACGTGCTTCCATGTCCAGTCACTTATATAAAATTACCCAAAAACAAACAAAAAAACCTACATTACGAGAACATTAAGGATGCAAAGTCAAGTGCTCAAAATTTAGGAAATGCCAGAATTAAGATTATCTATGCAGCCTTAATTCAGCCCCCTTGGGCAGATGCATTAAGATACAGTCTTTACTGACATGGTCATTCTTTTTCCCCAGGCCTCATTCAATGAACAGTGTAGATGGTGCTCAATCAATGGTTAACTATTTGTTATTTCTTTTTATCTTCATCATTCAGTGCGTGGCTCAATGCACCATTTACTGAATAGTATTCAAATTGTATACTACATAGAGAATTTTTAATTTCTTCTCTATTGTGCTCATCACCTTAGTATCTGAGTGCTTGACAAACATTAATTTATTTTCATAACACCTCTCAGGTAGGGAGGTGGTATTATTATTCCCATTTTACATGTGGGAACTGAGGCACATAAAAATTAAGGCTAAAATTGTTAAAAATGTCTACTAATTTGGGGATACAAGTTTGAGATGCTCAGAGCCTAATTCTTCAGCATACTTAACATTTTTATACCACTTTATATGTTCAGATCATACGTCCTTAACTGCCTTAAGCATGAGAACATCCCTTCTCTTACTACAATCCCCTGCTTAATTCATTACACACCTTCCAGCTTCTCTAACAAATGAGGCAGAGGTCCTACAGACAACAGTCTCCTTCACTACACAACCCTGATTTATCCCCAAAGCAGGTTCATCCTGTGACCTAAAGGAGGCAGGGGTCCTATGGAAAATATAGTATGTCCTCATATAATTAAACACTGTGTCATAATGCATATATAAGAGGGGGGAGAATTGAGGTTGCATTTTCTAACTTCTGAGTGCTTGACTTTGAAACTTTAACTTTATTTTAATGTATTTTTCTCAAATGTAATTTCCTACATTTTTTTAAAAAAGCAAACAAAAAAACAAATTCCATCAAAATTAATAAAACGGGGGATGGGGAATAAAGATATATAATCACTAGAGAGCATTCCCTTTACAGAACCTGAAACTGAACCTAGGAATCCTGAGTCTCTCTATTCCTCTTCTGTCGGCAAATAGCTGTGAAACCAACTGGCAAAGTGTGTGTGTGTCATCCACTTTTGAATGCCTGGGCCACATAGAGGATAACAGCTATGACTGCTACCAGTTGCGCCATTAGTTCAAGTTCAAGTGGTACATTAGTTAGGGTGACTAGACAACAAATGTGAAAAATCGGGTCGGGGTGGGGGGTAATAGGAGCCTATATAAGAAAAAGACCCAAAATCGGGACTGTCTCTATAAAATCGGGACATCTGGTCACCCTAACATTAGTTCAAGTCTGTGTTGTAGATCTAAAGTGTGAACCATGCTGATCTCCTCAGTTGGGGGTCATTATGGTTCGACATGATGGAATTTTTGTTTTTTAAGAGTATTTAAAAATTTGGAAATTACATTAAAACAATGTTAAAAGAATGTTAAGGTTGCAAAGTCAATACATCACAAGTTAAGGAATGGTGAAACTAAGATTGCCTGCGCAATCTTAATTCAGACCCCTTGTGTGCATGCATTATTATACTGTCTTTAATTATATGATCACACACTAATTTGTCAGGATCCCCTACCTCATTTAGTGCACGGGATGGATAATGCTGTCGAACTGAATCAATGCTGTGTAGTGAAGGAGACTGTTGTGTGCAGGACCCCTGCATCACTGGTAGTAGAATTTGGAAGATGTGAGATGGAAGAGGCATAAGACTGCAAGAGAAAAGGTTGTCTCTTGGTTAAGAATGTTGACCACCATCCTACAAAATCGGACTTTATCCCTGCCTCAGCCAGAGATTTCCTGTAATACCGGTCAAGTCACTTAAACCAAACTTTTAATAGGCAGCCACTAATTGTGTGTTCCTCATTTTCTGACTGCCCAACATGAGACACTGTATAGCTAGATGTACTGAAATGGTGAGTGTTCATAATTACAACTGAAGTCAATGGTAGCTTGTCCTTTGAAAATATAAACTGCTATACAAATGTTAAATACTCTGAAAGATGAATCCCTAGGTTTTTCAAGTTGGGCATCCAGAATAAATGCACACTTGACAATTTTGGTCTTAATTGTTCTGTGCCTCAGTCTCCAGCTCTAAAACAGGGATAATAATATCACCTAGTCTCACAAGGTAGATAAATTCATCAACATTTATGAAGCACTCAGATACTGTGATGGGAGCACCATAGACACATCTTTGAATAATTGTGTAATCAGTGCAGGAATTGAATTGTGTGTTAAATAAGGCCTGGGGCCACCTGTTGAACATGGAGGATAAAAATTAATATTTAATAGCTACCCATCCACTGATTAAGGCAGCGGTCCTGTGGAAAAAAGTAGTCTGTGATGTAATTTAACACCATCATGAACCATATATACAAGGAGGCCTAATTAAGGTTTCATTGGCAGCCTTAATTCTGCCATTTCCTAACTTTTGCTTGGTACTTTTAATAGTGTGTGTGTGTGTGTGAGAGAGAGAGAGAGAGAGAGAGAGAGAGAAAACATATATAGTTACAGTATATAGGATAAAAATATAAGCATGTTTCAGGACATAAGGCAACACCAGCTGATGGTGGCCAGGAACAATAACCCCTCTGGCCAGTTTAATCCATAACTGTCCATTTCAGGGATTCTAGCACCTTTACTGGCCATCCTTTGGAGACGGGAATATTAACTTTGATACAGTATACCAGTTCCTATGTTCAAAGTATGAAATGCTAACTTAATCTTTCCTTTTTTTTAAACAGAAGTTGATGTTCATAACAGCACTTCTCATAACTGTACAGGATTTAGTCCTTACACAGAATACAATGTGATAGTTAGGGCATACACATATACGAAGAAAAGATTCCAACTTTTTGGGGAACCTTTGCATTATACTGGACGCACAAATTCAGCAAGTAAGTTTATTTATTTATTTCTCTGGGAAATACAAAGAGTTAATGTGTGAATACAACCAGGCTCATTGTCACTTGAATCACTAGTTATGAATTTATTACTCTGCTCAATTTACAACAAATTGACAATTTTGGTTTAGACTGTTTGTGTTAATATTCACATCTTGTGTTTAGTTCTTATCAAACTTTCCGCACATAGTATTAATACCATGTTCTTTATATTATGTTATTTAACACTGACATTTTAAAAATTCTTTCATACCTATTACACTGATGAACTTAAATGTTTTTTCACACTTGAACTTTTAAAGTTTAACACAAAATGCAAATGTAGGTCTTAAAAAAGCATATAAAATATATTTACTTATGGCACCACAATGCTAATAAAAAGTAAAATAAAATTGTATCCCATGAATAGGCACATTTAGCTAGATTGGATTATTTGAACTTGCCCTTCTCAGTGTAGGGCTCAAGCTCTGCTTCCACAGTATCTCTCTCTTTTTTTTAACCCCTTCTCTATTTTCATGGTATCATCCTTTTCCTGTTTCTCTGTCCTGTTCGTTCAATCTTTTAGAGTGGGTCTACAAGAGGAATTGTTTGCAAAAGTTTCCCACCATTGCTACTGCCAGTTCACTATCACTCCCGGCAGCAATGCTGTAAGTGCCAGTGTAGATTGATGAGAGGTATGTTAACCTTTGTGTCATCTAACCCCAATAAGAGAAGGACAACATGACCTGGTGGTTGCTGGTGTCTTGAGTCTATTGATGTTCCCATCATTGTTGCCATCATTGTTTAAAAGTTCTAAGCCATTCCGACATCTCATCATAAAGCTCAGGATCTTCTTTTTATGTACTATGGTTTCTTTCAACCTTTTCCAGTTCTGGAATCTCTTTCTCTTCCCTTTGCTTTCTTTTTGCCTCCTCTGTTCATCCTTCTGCTCTTAGATTGATAAATGTTAATGTTTAATGGCTTAGAAAAGCTATAATGCAAAAGTCCTGCTAATGCTTGCTATGGCATCTCTTACATCTGAAGCCAGAAGTGTTAAATGGAAACCTGTCCTTAAGACGTCTTCTTGAAGAAATATTGCTTGAAGTTCTCAGCCTACTACTTCGATTTTTTGTAATAATGACATGCTTAACCACAGCTTTAACTCATATCATTATCCAAAAACATAAGAGGTACAAAGTTCATATGAATATTTTTCTTTTCAGCATTTATTATCTGTAGTTTCCATCTTAATCAAAAAGATCTCAAATGAATTGGATTTAATTTTGGAAACTGATTTTCCTTTTAGAGAACAAGCAGAACAGTCTGTTTTCAATGACTGCTGCTGCTATGACACTTTGAAGAAGTGTATTTCTTTTTCTCCTGCTAGCTAGGAACAATTAAAAGTCCCTTATCGATCTTAGATCTTCTGGAAAGAGCAGAGAGCAACAGATCAGTGGTGAGATTCTGCACTGTGCTTCTAAATGCCATGGACAAGTTTTTAAACCACCTCAGCATCCTTCCAATTCTGGGCTGCTCCCCAGGCTGAAGCAGCCACCGGCATAGTATAGATACCCCAGAAGGTCTTTCTAAGTTACAGCAGTCTCCCAGGACACAAATCTGACATCAGGAATCATAATACTCAAAAACCAGTGGGAGAACACTTTAACCTGTCTGGTCATTCAGTGACAGACCTGCGGGTGGCTATCTTACAACAGAAAAACTTCAAAAACAGACTCCAAGGAGAGACTGCTGAACTGGAATTGATATGCAAACTAGATACGATCAATTTAGGATTGAATAAGGACTGGGAATGGCTGAGCCATTACAAACATTGAATCTATCTCTCCTTGTAAGTATTCTCACACTTCTTATCAAACTGTCTGTACTGGGCTAGCTTGATTATCACTTCAAAAGTTTTTTTTTCTCTTACTTAATTGGCCTCTCGGAGTTGGTAAGACAACTCCCACCTGTTCATGCTCTCTGTATGTGTGTATATATATCTCCTCAATATATGTTCCATTCTATATGCATCCGAAGAAGTGGGCTGTAGCCCACGAAAGCTTATGCTCTAATAAATTTGTTAGTCTCTAAGGTGCCACAAGTACTCCTGTTCTTTTTGCTGTATATAAAGTTTTACTTAATTAGTGAAGGAATACTCAGGATATAGTTAGTAGCTGAAGGCCCCCTGCAGGCAATCTAATGGACAGGTGGTGCATTGATAATCTTGTCTATTAGATCTACTTTGGTCTAGTAGATGCCCCCCTCAGGTCTATTCCTCTAGAGGAAGCCAAAAACTCTTTGATCCTGAAGTCTTACTGGTATGGATTTAACCCTAAATCTGGTGTCTTTGGGTCCTTTACAATCATGTCTGGGCCCTTTTGCATTGTCTATTTACTGGCTAGCTTCATCACTGATTCTGTGCCCTCTACTTGACAGCCAGGCCAGAATTGCAAAACAGGTAACAAATCTGACCCCTCCAAAGCTACTCTCTTGGGTATGTCATGCCAGGCATCCCATATAAAGATCCTTCCACAGCCTTATGCCTTCAGGCCTTAACTCCAAGCCTATATTTCGGTTCAATGCTCCCTTCTGTTCTAGAACTCCCTTCAGACTAAAATAGTCTCCTGTTGCAGCCTTCTATTGAAGAGGAGGTGCATTTCCCAACCTGCTATAAAATCCAGTCCAACAAAGAAATTAACAAAAGAAGAACAATGTTCAAACTTTCTTCACAAATTTAGCTGCTCATAAAGGTTCCTACCTCACAATGTTTCATTTTGAAAATGTCAGAGTGAAATCTTTTGATTTTTTTTTTCCGAATTTTTTTTTTTTTTTTTTTGGTTTTTTTTTTGACCAACAATTTGGTAAATTCAACAAATTCGCAAACTGTTTCTGTCAACCTGAATTTGCACTTTTTCAGCAATAAAATGTTGCCCAGTTTTAATAGAGAGCCACCTACCCCAGTTAGTCATCATAACTCACTTAATATTTGCCAGCTGCTAACAAAATGGGGTCCCTCAAGCAAAGACTGCCAGCTCCTTACAATGTCCTCAAGGAGAGAACAACCTAATGAGACCATTTTCCCTTTAAGAGGTAGGCAGAGACACAGTCTGATGGTGTTCTTCCCTCTCCCACAAACAAGCCTCCTCAAGAAGGTTTCTTATGTCTGGAGTGCTATTGCAGTAGTGTGCCTAGTTACCTACATGCTTTCAGGATTATCTGGGAAGACTACATACAACTCATACACCAGTTCTCCATTGAAATGAAGATTAAAGCTAATATTCATGATTTATTTCATATAAGTTTTAAAATAATCTTTACATAAAAATAGGAACATTTACCCCAGAATGAAGGGTCTACACCAAACCTTCCATAGCACTTATGCCTGGAATAGTGGTTTTATGTGATAATGAGAATCTTGCATGGGCGTTCTGCAATGAGGTGAATTTCATCCATAGAAAATGTGGATTTCTGCCACTTTTCATTAGCAACCTCCACCACCCAAAGGCTCTTTTGTGAAATATATATAAAGTAGGGTAATAAACCACAGATTAGACTTGCTGCCATGCTTTTCTAAGTACCCTTATAAAATTCGGTATTTACTGAGCGTTCAAGTATTATTTATTATTAGGATACATGATAGTTATCAAACTCACATGCACACACATGGATAATGTCTTTGCCTGTGAAACAATCTCTTCAGTATAACAGTTTCCCAAATGCAGAATCATACTAGGAGGAACTGGAGCAGTTACTGTGCCATTTTTCTTTATATCAGGATCACAGGCAGATCTCTCTTGTTAAACAGTCTCCTATCACAGTCTCATTCCAGTTTATGGAGGTACCAGTTCAACAAAGTGCTTAAGCACATGCTTAACTTTAAGCATATGAGCAGTGCTATTGGCTGACTCAGGACTAGGTGGTGAAATATAACAAATCTATCAGTGATACATGTAGGTAGCAATTAATGAAAAATGGGTAAAAACATAACTGTTAAAATGTTTGATTCCAAAATATTAAAATACAAAATGATGTCATTTCTTTTATAAACAGAACCAGGTACAGTGAAGATTATCAGTATAAGTCAACCTTACAATAATGCTGTCCACATTAAGTGTGAGGGGCATCCATCAAATGGCAAATTAAAACGTTTCATATTGAAATGGGATGGAAAAAACATTAACAAATCCGAGTGTGATTTTTCTCAAGAAAATCTTTATTACTTGACCACATATGACATTGAGGTAAGTTATATATATGTAGATTTAGATGGATATATAGTTAATTTCACCACAAAATGATTGGTAGTGGCTTTTTTTTTTTAAGTTGTATTGTGTCTATTTGTTAATCAAAAATGGCTCTGCTATGGTAAAGCTCTTTTCTTAGTAGAACTAATATTTTATAGTTCTAAATATTTGTAAATGTGATGATTATTGATCATGATCCACATCTGCACTTTGGTGTTTATTTTACATTTCAGACTCAGTAATATCTAATATATGTAATTTTCAGTTGTGGGAGACTGAAGGATGCATGTGTGTCAGAACTTTGGTAGGGCTATTCAGATAATCCTTAGCAAATAAATACTTTTAGATTATTTACTAATTTTTCACTATGGATTCTTGAGATTCTCCAGTATTATTCCTGATATTTATTATATACTCATGGGTTGATTAAGATGACTCAGGGATCAAATCTCATCCCCACCAGATGAGTCTTTGGGCAGACTTTTCACACACCTCGATTGATCCTTCACTTTACAGAGAAAAACATTGATCCATGTGTCATGCCTGCTCAGTGTAGTGCTTTGTCCCCCTTTAGTGGTGCCTAGGCCAAATAGTGATTGATGAGCTTGCTACAGCCTCAGTTAAGACAGGATGATTTTTTAGCTCAAGCAGTAGACACTTACATGTTAAGATTTAGTGGTCTTGGGTTCAGTCCCTGCTGCTGCTGGGTGTCAGTGTTACATATTCAAACCATATCTGTCTTCTGAGCTCCCTCAGATAAAGTTTTCCCTCTCTTGAATGCCTCCCTCTAGTTTCCTCCCCCATCTTCCTCCCTTCCACTATGGACCGGGACAGAGATCCCCTCCAGGCATTTTATCTTTGTAGCATTTATTACTCTCCTTATAAAGTCTGTGTACTATATCTACCACTTCTTTGGAACATTTCCAGACTCTGGTAGCTGCTCCCATATGTTAGTTTAGCTAAGAAGGCACCTCGTAAGCAGGCTTGGAGTTCAGATTCTTTCAGGAATCAGTATCTGCCTTTTTTCTTCACTCTTCTCCTGCCTTGCTAATGAATGGCAGCTTTACAGATTGGGTGCTAATCTCTCTGGGATTTGTTCATTCGTTTTATACTTTGAATTCGGAGACAATCTCCAAAAAAGGAAGAAGGACTGAGATTGCCCTAATTGTTGAAGTAGAGTGCAGTCTTCTTTTTGGGCTCATCCTGCACCACCTGCACTAATCCCCATGGATACACAAGGACTAAGATTCTGGTGTGATTTCCAAAGAGTGGCCCAGGATTTAGTCTGTTCTGCTTGATCCTGGCTGGAGAAGTCAGATGGGTTCTCCGAGGCAGCAACAGTAGGATTCTGGATCTGGGTCTACTCAAGAATCATTGGAACTTGTTATGTTCACAGAAGTTAAATAAAAAAACAAAAACATAAATACTCTTGCTGGAAGGTTGCAACAAAACAAACTACATTATTTCTAAGAATTCAAAAAGATAACTCACAAGAATCCCAAAACAGAGAGACAACAGGCAGGCTGCTCCCTAAAACAGAGTAGCACAACTCATCCCACCTTACACTAGGCTGTCTGTGTGCTGACTGCCTACAAGGAGAAACAGGAATCCCCCCAACTCTTAAAGTCATAGCTTTCAATTTCTGTACAGTCCTCAATACATGACAGAACTGATTTTGGCTTTGTAGATTCAGTGTCTGTCTGTGACAACCCTGACGCCCTCAAAATATGATAAAAGGAGCAGTTTCCTAATTTCCTGGTTTAACCAGGTTTTCATGAGATCTTAGATTTTGGGTTTTCTCTCCTTAATAAGTTTCTCTATCTTGTTCCCATTGCTACATTTGCTGCCACTCATCCCCTTACTATATACACACACACCCCCTGCCCAAATAGTGGTTCTTTTCCCAGCTCTCAGGAACTCTGGGCCTTTTAGAATTCTTCAGTCTCTTACGGTATGTCTACATTGCATTGTAAACCCATGTCTGTGGGACCCAGGCTTGTGGACTTGATATGTCTAAGTCCGTGCTTGAATGTCCACACTCCATTTTAAACCTGGTTTTACAATTGCTGGAGTCAGGTCTCGCAACTATAATTGCTGGAGTCAGGTCTTACAACCGTGCTAACATGTCTATACTGCACTATACTGACCTTCTGACTCAGGTCAGTGGCTTGAGCTATATCCAACCTGCAAAATAACATGGCTTGGACCGAAGTCACAACACAACTCAGGCTCTGACCCACCTCCTCAGCTGGGTCATTGGACCCAGGTCCTGAGTGCTTGCTGACCCAAGTAAGAATGATTTGCATGTGGTTGTAAAGAGGGCTTCAGCTTAGACTCAGAACCTGGGTTTGGTGTGCAGTGTAAACATACCCTTAGTCCAGAGAGTCCACGTAGACACTGAGGATGATGATGTTCAGTTGTATGGTGCAGGGGCATCTTTTAGGAAAGATGTCTCCTAAGTGAACTTACTTATCAAGTATGTAGATACAGCAAGGATTCTTAAAATCTCCTCTACCCTTTTCAAGTTTTCACTTGATGGGATGTGTCCTGATGCAACCTTAATTGTCACTAAATCAAGTTCTTGTGTGTGTTTATCTCACATGCAGTCTTGAGGATGCTGGCTTATCACTCACTGACTTCCACTATTCCTCTGAAAGCCAGTGTTAGCCTTAAGGACATCTTAAATAGAAAAATAGTTGGTGCTTTATGTATGTAACCCTTCTGCCAGGCCGAGTTGATAGCAGCCGGGTTCAGTACATAGGGGTCCCCTCCCAACAGCGTGACACAAAACCAGCTCGAGCCCCCACCCAGTGACCTGGGAAAATCTTACACACACCCCTGGGCACCTCGAAGAGGCAATACTTCCCCTCTCGCAAGCACAGAGCCTCGGTGTAGCAGAAAATGTTTAATAACATGAGGTAAATGACATAGCATTAAATTGGGAAAACACCACAACTAGAGTTCATAGACCAAACTATGAGTGAAAACCCACCCTAGCAAATTGGGCCGTGTCCTTTCCCGTTGGTTCTTGAAACCAGCAACACAAAAATCACCCAAAGTTCCAAAAGTCCAACACCCCCAAAGTCTCTTTGGTCCAGCAACCCAAGAATAACTAAAGTCCCAAAAGTCCAACAACCCCCAAAGTCTCTGTCCCTGGTCAGTGCAGCCCCAGAGTTCAAAGGGGGGGGGCGCACAGGGTGTCAAGGGGCACCTTACGTGATCCGAGGCCGACTGGCCGCCTCTCCGTGGGGTTCCGCCGCAGCCTTCACCACGAGCCGCTCCACTCCACCAGCCGTCCCGTAAGCCACTCCTGCCGTCCCATGAACTGCTCTGCTCTACCAGCTGCGCTGCTCCACTCCGCCCACCGACCTGTGAGCCGCTTGGCTCCGCTCGCCGTTCCTTGGGCCCCTCCAACCATCCCCACAAGGCTCCGCTCTGCTAGCTGCTCCTCCAGCCATCCCCGCAAACTGCTCCGCCAGCCACTTAGCAATATAGCTTCAGGCTCCCCCACTAGTTAACACAGCACTCAGTGATCTCAGCTCTTAGTAACTTTAGCTCTTTTGTGATTTTAGCTCTTTTGTGATTTCAGCTAGTAGTAGGGGAGCCCCAGTACTGGTGCACTATTGGCCCAAAGTAAATTCAGCTCAGCAGCCTGTAACTAGACTCCTAATAGAATCAAAGTTAGCTCTGACATTCAACAGTGGAGAGAGGAGAAGGTGCAATTGGTGTTTCAGGCTCACAAAAGGGCCCACACCACCAGGTACCTGCCCCCCATCTCTCTCAATTCACTAGGTTTTGTAACCCATGCCCCTTGTCAAGCAAGTGCTACTTAGTTAATGGTGAGTCCTTCTGTCATACAACAGTTCCACTGGCCTTGATTCACAGAATCAGGGTAACAAAACTTTATTCTTCCTGCCCCAATAACAGAGAAACTGGGGATCCCACACAACCAAAGTAACCACTTTCAGTTGCTGTTGTCTCATGCCAGGCGGGTGGGTGTGTCTATGCAAACAAGATCAGCCCCTGGAGTTCTTTTCCACACTCGCCATAATTCACCCCCAGATGTCAGGGTAGAGCTCATCCTGACTCTGCTTACATGTATGAATCTCAGGTGGCTATAGCCCAAGTGGGACCCTCCATCTATGCCTCATACATGTCTAGGGCATACATGAAATAGATGTCAGCTTCAAGGTGACCCAGTTTTTCTCATTTACTAAAGAACCTTTACATATCTTGAATAGTACTATCGTAATAACACCATGGCCCTTCATAACTGTGTAATGCTCAAATCAGGTGAAAAAATACTGTTGTTTGTAGTAGCCCATGGAGCCATTTAACTGCAGTCTTGGCTCTCTAGTCTAGAGCATTTCAAGTTAGCACAGAGCAAGCCAGCTTGAGAGAGAGCCTGTCTTGCAGCTGTTGAGCTGAAGATTAATAGAAATGTAGAACTGGAGGGGACTCAATAGGCATCTACTCTAGTCCACTGCACTGAGGCAGGACTAAATATTATCTTGAACATGCCTGACAAGTGTTTGTCCAACCTGTCCTTAAAAACCTCCAGTGACAGAGATTCCACAACCTCACCTGATAATTTGTTCCAGTGCTTTACTATCCTTGAAGTTAGGACATTTTTCCCAATGTGCAAACTAATCTTCCTTGCAGCAATTTATAAATGCTTTACATCTTGACCTGTCCTCAGTGGTTAAGGAGAACAATTTACCACCCTCCTCTTTATAACAACCGTTAACGTACTTGTAGACTGTTGTCATATCCACCCTCAGTCTTCTCTTCTCCAGATTAAACACACCCAATTTTACCAATCTTTCTTTATAGGCCATGTTTTCTAGACCTTTAATCATATTTGTTGCTCCCCTCTGTACTTTCTCCAATTTGTCCACATCTTTCCTGAAGGGTGGTTCCCGGAACTGCACACAGAACTCCAATTGAGGCCTTATCAGAGCTGAGTAGAGTGGAAGAATTACTTTTCATGTCTTGTTTACAATACTCCTGCTAATACATGCAAGGCATGCTAACACAAGAAGGCAGAGTACTACTTCCTGCCAGATGAAAAATTCTGTGAGGAGCCAACGTGTGAAGGCAGAGAGGGAATTGCATTGCATGGTCAGCAGCCACCAGTATCAGTTAGGACCTTATCCTTTGAAATTGTTGTGCTCTGCCACAGACTTTGTGACTCCAGGCAAATTACTAAATCTCACTGTCACTCACTTTTTCTATTTGTAAAATGGGAAAAATGCTTACTTAGGGCCTTATCCTGTAAGCTGCTGAGCACTCTGAACTTCCATTGACATCAATACTTTCTGAGTAACCTAAGCACCATATAAGATTGTGTGTCTAACTCTTAGTGATGTCGTGACCTTAAATTCGTAAACAATGTTTGTAGAGTGCTTTGAGATTCTCTGTCAGATGCTATAGATTTAGTTAAAATGAATTATATTTTGTAAAAATAAAAAGTTGCATTTTAAGAATATTATATTGCGTAAGAGTGACTTAAAAATCAGAAAATGCATACACAAAAGGAAATGTAGAAAGATATCATATTTGAAATTAGATGAACATATTGCTTTTTAACTTGATGTATAAATGTGAGAGAAGTTTTGTATATACAGAAAATTTGGTACAGTGAATCCTGTATGGAAGTTTCACTTTTGGAATTTTCTTTGAGAACACACGAGGAAATTCCAGATTGGAGATTCCAAATTGATATTTTGTACTTTGTATACACGAAACTTCATTAAGATATTACACTATTTATTAGATGATGATCTCCTTTATAAAAATATACTTGTCATAGCTATTGAAAAACCAAATAAACTATAATGTTTTATTATATATTGCACATCTACTTTCATATTAAAATATATATCCATGCAAAATGTGCCCTTATTATGATTGGTTATTTTTAACTGATTTTTTTCAGATATTTTGTACTGCAAATGCTATTGATATATCAGCAAAAAGTTTTTTAAATAGTTTATATTGCAACACAGTGCCTCATTTTAGTGGCAGCCATGTTTAAGAGCTGAAAAATGTTGGAGGACAGATCCTTAGCTAGTGTAAATCTGCATAGCTCCTTGGAAATCAATATTTTAAGTTTCTGGAAGCACTTTTGCTTAGTACAAATAATTTGACGAATGTCTCCATTTATTGCAACTCAGATTTATATGTTCAATGGAGATTATATGGGGGATCCGGTCAAAAGCAAAGTAACGACAAAATGTAAGTAAATATTTTCAATGGACTTGTCAATGTTTTTATTTACAGACTTGTTTAAGTGTCATTGAGATGGCACACAATGTTAGTGTGCCTTTTAAACGCTGCTGTTGTCATAATTCCAATATTTAAGTGACTAGTTCTGTTAGGTTCTGATAGAGGTCTCCCTACGGGATGGGGGAGCAGGCAGAAACTGTACACAGTATTGGTATATAATGCCACACCAGAGTTCGAGGGTCGGAATGAAATCCCAATGGCCAGTCGAAATTCAGTCTGATCACAAGGTGGGGGAGCCGGCGTTACACACCTCTTCTTTTTCAGAGCTCTGGATCACTGTCTGACTCCAAATTTCAGATATGTTACGCAGTTATTCATAGACCAGTTCGTTGCTTCATCAACTTTATTTCTGTTTACGAAGCCTTTCACCCATAACTCCAGGCAAACAATTCTGGGCAAGCCATCATAATCCAAGACATTCCATTTCCCCCAATTTTTGCATAACTGCACAGCTGGTGTTATTCCCTTCCCTGTTAATTCTTCATATTCCCCATGGACATAAAAATTGTTTTTGCACAGAAAATTTTTGACCACTCATAACCTTAAATCCTTGCTTCAGCTGCCAGCATGCAACTCGTGTCAAACATACAGCATTTATAATAGGTCTATATGGCCTATAGCTTATTACAACATATACATCACAACGGCCCCCCTTTTGATACATGATTAATAACATTGATTATTGTATCACTTTTATAATTTTGCAAGCAGCCCAGCTTTATATATTACCCGTTCCAAAACTCCTTGTCGTTTTCTTATTTGACAAACAGCATGACAAAGATTAATAGAATCATTAACACTAACAATAAGATGCAATGCCACATTCAGGAGGGCCGTAGCACTTTAAGGGAGACCATCCCTTAAAGACATTATACCAATGGTGGACTGTCAATTCTTCTCCTTCTTTTCCTAATTTAAATATTTGACCATTATGCAATATGATACTTATCTTTCCTAACTGGTCAAATTTAGATACATCCTTTACATATTGCTTTATTTTTTCACTTTTATCAACCAATTCTTCCCATTGTTCTCAAGATACCCCTAAATCAAAGGACCAGTCCACCTCATTTGGTTCCCAACCAATTTCCTTTTTTAAGAATAAGTGTCCCAGATAAACAAATCCTTCAATAATAACCTCTGTTACATCACATTTGCATGATTCATTTAGACCTTTTTCTGTCATATCTCCCCAAAATATATATTTTTCAGTGGTCACGACACAAATGCACCCATTGCCTAAATCAAACACTCTTGTGCCATTAGGGGCTAAATATTGTATTATACATTGTCCACTTGAATGGTTTAGATGTCCTCTCTCTAAAGACCAAGTTAGCTGTGTACACACCCATTTATTTTGCCCCCACTCCTCACAATGTTTTATCAATTCCACCAATTTATAGCCCCCCTCTTCCTGGATCAAATGTGTTCCACTTATTTCTATTTGCCATAATTCTCCATTAATAATCTTCGGCAGCAACCAGGCCATTGCCATTCTTTTCTTTTTTCCAGTGTTATGTGATCTTGTCCTTCCAATCCCCTTTTAGAGTGGTTTGATTCCAAGTAAACCCAAAGTGTTACCAGATGTGCTCGTTACTTTGGGGTATGCTAATTTATTAGGGTTACTTTTCTGGGGGTGGGGCGGTTCTGTAATTCTATCAATGTACTGCTTGTGTCACTTGTGTTTTCATATGGAGCTCTACTCCTCCCTTCTGCAAGTCCCCTCCCAATGGAGCTATCCTGCAGGACCTAGGTTCCCCAGGGCTGGGTTCCTCCAGTCCCAGAACCGGTTAAACACACACACACTAACAGAGCAAGTCTGAGTGGATCAGGTCAATCAGCACTTTCAAGCTGACCCCTTATATGTTCCTGGACTCAATGGACTGGGTCAAGCAGCACTTTCAAGCTATCACCCTTTTATGCCCCTGTCTCAATAGGCTGGGCCAAGCAGCACTTTCAAGCTGCCACCCTTATGTGCCACAGGTCCTGTACTGGAATAGAGTAAGCCTGAGCAGGCTGGGTCGAACAGCACTTCCAGGTTGCCACCCTTATGTACCCCTGGACTCAGCGGACTGAGTCAAGCAGCACTTTCAAGCTGCCACGGTTATATGCCCCTGGACTCAGTAGTCTGGGTCGAGCAGCACTTCCAAGCTGCCACCTTCGTATGCCACAGGTTCAGCACGTCCCCATCCCCACTTTCAGGTTACAGTTGTACTGCTAGTAACCCACTTGATGAGCAAACCCCACAGTATTTTGGGGCGCTACAGGGATCTTTAGCTTAGGTAAGAGAAGCGTTGCTTCAGAGTGAATGGAGAAGCTAAAAACACAAAAGAGTAAAGTTCAGAGAGAGAGAGAGGGAAGCAACCAGCTTAACCATAAAAGTTCTTGATTGAATAATAGTGATAACTACACAGGGAGAGCCTAAACCAACATAACAGTTACATTATTAAAGGTTACAAAAGTCAACTATACCTGATCAAACAAGTCAAGGTTAGAAAGTTATACCTGAGGTAGAAAAGAAAAGAGAGAGAGAGAGAGAGGGATCTCACCACTTCCAGGAAGCTTGAACTGGTCAGGGTTCCCAGGTGATGGTGGTAGCTCAGGGTCCTCAGTGCTGGAGCAGTGCTGATCTCCAGCACGATCAGCCAGGAGAAGATGAAATCCCAGTGGAACTGATCAGAATTTGGATCCATGCATCAGAACACCTACTTGAACATAGGTAGGGGGTTTTGTAGAGAAACAACAATGGTTCAAGGGAGAACACTAGATTTGTTTATGGGTAAACTGATGACTCAAGGGTTTTCTTTAGATTAGACAATAGGAGCTGATTACTCTTGGCTATGGGTGGTGTTCCTTCCAGGCAGCTCGCAATGCAGTTAGGTTGCTTCAGTAGTTTGGATATCAATCAAGGCTATATTACTAGAATTGGTCTGATAACTGCTGAGCTGCATGTGTGCAGGTATAGGTTCATTAACATTTGGAGCAGAGATCCCCAGGATGCAGTGTTTCCCTGCTTTTCTGGTCCCAGAGTTCAGTCCGTTTCTTGCCTTGGAATCTCTGTTCTCCATGCTGTATGTTAATGGAGATGTCTCTCTGTCCCATCTTTGATGCAGATGAGGCTAAGGGAGTTGCCTTAATCCTGTCACACTTTTCAGAAGGGGTCTAGGTGTGTCTCCCACCGTCCTTCACTGCTCTTTGCAAGTCTTTTCTCTGGTCGGTTTTGGTGAAGCAGAGGCTGGGGAGGGGGTATCTTTCATGAGTCAGAGAGGCTGGATACTGTGCCCTGGTTCCCCAAGAACACAGAGCTGACTGGTATCAAGTGTGCTTCTTCCATCCTATAATTTGTTGTTTCCATATATGGAAGTCTTTGAACTATTCAAAGGGCCAATGCCTGTTACTCAGTATATTGACTACCCTCTCTATATACTGTATCCTATAAGCTTGCATCTGTATACATCGTATTGCTAACTCAATCTTGTTATTAATTTCTGACACACTCAATAAACTTGCATTTAAAGATGCTTCCAAGGCTTGTATTTGTTTTAACTGGAGCACTACATTCCTTATTCCTTGCTCCAATAATGTGGCAAAATTTTGTATTACATGCATCTCTGTGGCTCCCAAAATCTCACTGAAGACATTTTCCCTGATAACATCTCAATATCAAATGAATTCAACACCCCAACCTCAGCACCAATGCCACCCACAATATATTCTCCTATACCTCTTTTACTTCTTTTAGCTTCATCTCTCCATTGTTGTTGCCATGCTAGTAATAGAGGCAAGGCATATGGCATATACTCTGCATGTTGTGCACTCACATTTAGTTATGACCCCTCCAGCCAGATCGTTTGGTCCACAATAGTTGGGGCTTCAATTACTTCCCCCCTTCCATATGGATGTTCATCTGCCATGATTCTTGGTGCGGTTTTATTTACTGGTATTTGATTAAGAAACATGAAATACCTACCATATCCCCCAAAATATATTCCCCTATTGATTTTCCTGAAACAGTTTAATTTCACCATGATGGAAGAATTTACCATAGTATCATACATCCACACTTTGAGAGCTGCTGACTCATTCCATTCCACATGGACATTAGCCAATTCTTTTTCATAAATCAGATCCAGGGCAGTTACATTAAATCCCAAATTCCAAAAAGTACAATTTAGGATGCTTATATTCAGGTTATTTTCATTATAACTAAATTTAAACATCAACCATCCTCCCCTTTTATAATATAAAAATACCTCCATTGCTTCTCCAGGTCCTCTGGTTTTAAATATCCCCATGTAAAATTCTTACCATTTTCCCACCATATTTCAAATTTCACCTCAAAAGGTTCCCCCTCACAGCTGTCTTTGTTTGGTCCCGCTTTCTCCATTGGATAATTGAACATATTATCCCCTTTAATCCATACCTACATTTTAGAGGTGCTCCCTTGTGTATATCCATGTACCCCTAAACTTCCTCAGACACTCACAAAACATAAAAACCAGAAGTCATATCCCCACCCTTCAGGGTGCCATCAACTTTCCCGTTTTTCCTGAATCATTGCTGACCGTGTTAGAACTTTTACTTTAAAATCAATTTTTATTCCCTGAAAACTTTCCCTTTTTATGGTTCCACTTTTGCACCCCTCTTGTGCTGAGGTCATGGTTGTTATTCCATAAGAATAATGTCCAGTGCCTCTGACTATACTACCCCAAGCGCTTTTGTTAAGCCTTTGTTAAACTCTTGTGTTTTCGCTTGAGCTCTGGTATTCTTCTTCCTAAAATATAATTTACACAACACAATCTTTCCACCAAACAAATAATGCAAAGCAAAGCGAGCATAAGCAGCAAGCCAATTGCAAAAGTCGTAGCACCATATCCACGCTCCCAATTCAGGATCTGTTTGGGATATCTCCAGTGCAGTTGGACATTCCCCTTTTATTTCTGTAAAACAAACCAAAAGTTTGTCTAATCTTTGGGCCATAACTTTAATTGTGATGTGTGTACCCATCTCCCCTCTTTTCCCTTATTAATTTGCACTACAATGGGGGAAATTTTATTCCTAATTGAAAATGGTCCAACCCATTTTGATTCCAAGACATGATCTTTTGGTGTCAGCCTGAAATACATCATCTTGTCCCCTATGTTCCACAATTTCCTATCTTGAGTGGCCTATGAGTTCATATATTCTCTTGCTTTCTCAATTGCATCTGTTAATCTAAATTCCATTTTCTTAAGTTCAGTCAGTAACTCTTTAACCCATTGGGTAATTGATACTTCCTCTACTTCCCCTTCTCCTGGGTACAGTAGAGGGCTCCGCAGTCTCATAGGCCTTCCAAAGAGAATTTGGGACAGATGGTACCCTGTACCTAACCAATCACTACTTCAAATTGCTGCCAACACAAATTGTAATTTCTCATCCCAATATTTACCTGTCTCCTCTACCACCTTTTGTAGCGCTTGCTTAATCGTTTGATTCATTCTCTCTACTGATCCTGATGATTCAGGATGGTAAGGAATGTGTAACTTCAGCTTTATTC
Source organism: Malaclemys terrapin pileata (assembly GCF_027887155.1). NCBI lineage: Eukaryota > Metazoa > Chordata > Testudines > Emydidae > Malaclemys > Malaclemys terrapin. The sequence continues at coordinate 66,835,084 of NC_071512.1, forward strand.
CTAAAGCTTTCAATAAGCTTTTCACTACTTTCCTCACAAAATGCGGTCCATTTTCCAAATCAATTACTCTCAGAGTTCCATACCTGCCAAAAACAAGTTCCCATAGTTTCTTAGCGGTTGTCTGTGCAGTATGGTTCTGGGTAGGAATCACGTCCACCCATTCGGAAAAAGAATCCACCACCACCAGTAAATACTGATTTCTACTGGAGTTTTCAGCAACTTATCAATATGGTCAATTTGTATCCTACTCAAGGGCCCTACAATTCCCTGATGTAACCACAGCCTCACACTAAGTGTTCTATTGCTGTCTGCCATGCATTTTATACAATTTTTAACAAATCTTTCTACATCTTCCTGTATTCTAGGCCAAATTCCAATTTGTTTTACCTTAAAAAGCATATTCTCTATTCCTTGATGTGCCATGGAGTGGCAGACATTAATAATTTCTTCTCTTTGCATTTTTTTCTGGGTACCCACTTTACCTCTCCTGTCTTTTTATTCACTGTGTACAATGAACCTACTTCTGCCCTCTATTCTCTGTTCCCAAAAGCAGCAGGATGGGAATAGATGGTGTTCTCCTGGAATTTGGTATATCACTTAAACTCCCACCTTGCTTTCTAGGCAGATCATACCATGCGTTGACTTTTGCTGCTATATGTGTTAACCCTTCTTGTACAATATCCATCAAAATAATGGTAATGACAAGACAAACAACACAAAACACATAACATAATTTTCATCGTGACAGTAGACCCATGGTGTTCTAGATTGTTCTGCTGGCACCAGCTTACCTGTTGAGTGTCTGAAAAACAAAAGAGACTTTTCCTAGTCTTGTGGGGACAGATTACTGCTTAAACATATCTCTCTCTTTTACTAATCTCCTTGCTGATTGCAAGAAAAACAGAGGAATTACCTCTATACTTTCCTGTGATTTGTTCTATAGACAGGCCAAATTTCAATGGCTTCCACCCTTAAAGAAAAGGGTGAATTATCCCACTGTTCATTTATGAAATTCGTGGAGTACCTCAGTTTCCCTTCTTGTACAGCAGACCAGGTTTGTAATGGCTTCTCTGCTGTGCCAAACTTTAAGTTTATTCACAGGTAATAGCTGAGAGTATTATTATGAGATCTTTGAACATGAGATTTATTTTCAATTACCATTTTTAGCATGCTTAAAATTCCCTCTGCCCTCCCCCCCAAATACATTGTTACAAGGTTACTCACTAGCATTTATTCCAAGGTTTAACAGTGTGACAGTCTGATTACTTAGGGCCACTACAAGGCTTGGTGTTTCTGGCATTGATTCTTTTGTATATTTCACCCCTGCTCTTGCTTCAGAGGTACACTGTCTTTTAATCTTTTGTGCCCCACCTGCAGTACTTAGCTGGTATTTATTACCAAAATTAAAAAAAAGATCCAGAATCTCCATTTTCCGTTCTGGCTTCCCCTGCCATGGCCACGTTCTTTGGTCCTCACTTAAAAAGATATTAAACTTTATAAACACATGGAAGTACCCAAAGGGTTAAATGCTAAATACCAAAGCCACATCATAACTAGCTGGTCATGTCTGGTGAAAGGGTCTGTCAATGTTGCAACTTTGGATGTGAGATTCAAATGGAGTTTTAGTGGCATTATTTTTTTATTTAAAAACAAACCAAACCAAACCCAATTTATCTTAAACCTACAAACAGGATTTTACAAACCATAAGTGTTGGTTTAGGTCCTTAAAACCTTACATAATTACACAAAAATATTTACACACACAAATTCTTTTTTTGCCTAGTATCCCTTGCACTGCTCTAATTATTTTTTTCATAATACTGTACCCAGATTACATTCCCATTTTGTATAATCAAAGGCAGTCAAGTTAAGTTCCAATAAAAACCCTATATAGAGATACACACACACACATACATACCCATATATATACATACACTAATCTAGTGATTTTGATTACAAACTATTTCTGTCAGAAAAGGGCCCATTTCCCTCAGAACAGTTGTAAAGACTTCTGGGGATAACACATAGTGGTAGCATTAGCCACTCTACCTGACCCCCCTATATAATTTGTTTAACTACCATGGTTCCACTCAATGCGACTATACCAACTTGCACATATATTTATATTTACATAACTGGGTTTTATTATTAAACCAAGAATTCCCTTTTTATAACACGACAACTGTTACTTTTTAACATTTTCACAACTCCTAAGTGTTTACTTCCCTACAAAAGTATTAATTTTTGCAAAAGCTACTTGTAACTCTTCACTTATTTTAAATCACTTACTTCTGCATTCAATTCTTTAAGGTGCCTTACATTGTGGTGGTGGTTGTTGTAGTTGTTTTGTTGTTGTTGCACCTCAGTTGAATTGCAGAAGTACTATTCTCTGCTGCAGTTAATTATTTCTGAACAACTTCACGGGTTAACCCATTTACTCTCCCTTTTTCACTTCAAATCCCTTTTTTTTTTTTCTTTTCTTCACTCCAACCAAGTTGCAGCTCCTGTCTGATAAGGTGGTCTATTAACTTTGCTTCTGATTCCAAACCCTGTTGTGCCAAGTTATCTCTAACTACCCCTAAGTTTAATTTACAGTCCTCCAGTTGCCTTTATTGGAGTAGCACCAAACTTTAAAAAAAATTACCGGCAGCCTCCCATAATGCTGCCTTTACTCTAAACCTCTTACAAGTGGACTTAAGTGCCTCCTTTCCTTCACCCTCTCCCCTGGTTCTTGTCACACAGACAGAGAGCAGAAGATCAGAAATCCAAAGTGCAGGCAATGCAATGTTTATTGGGATTAATTCCAAACATATTCATAGCTCCACACGCTGGCAGAGTCTGTTCCCCAATATTCCATTCCCAGCTCTGATGCTGCAGAGCCTTACCTGTGTCCCCATTCCATCATTCTCTTTTCCAGCTGTTCCAACTGAGTCTGCATTACTTGTGCTTTCCTTACTTCCTTCTCTAAATTTTCCTGGCAGATTTTAAAACTTTCTTGCAGGGTCTGTAGCCCTGCACATGCCTCCCCCTTGTATTCAATTACCTTTTACATAGCCTGCCACAACACCCATATCACAGCTGCCTGCTTCTTGCTGGCATTAGGCTTGTATAGCTGTACATACTTCTCAAACGTGTCTTTTAATGTATCAATTATCACATCAGGTTCCACGGCATCCTCCATCCAAGGGCAGGTCCCAGATGAAATAATCTCCTTCTCTAACATAGAAGAGGCTTTAACCTTAATCCATTGGGGGTGCCTCCTCTACCCCTTTACTCTTTTTTAACATTATCTCAATAACCCTGCATGGTATCTCCCCACACACTCTCACTTACACTTAGTGTATAGTATACTCACTTATACTTAATGTAGTATGTTCCCAAAACTCCATGCAGTATTTCCCCACGTGTACTTTTAATCTCACAAATCCCACAAATAAGGAGTCACCCTTTATACTCCCCCAACACTGTGAGACTCTGTCTCACAATCCAGCACTCCTTATATCTCTCCCCCCTCGTAATTCTCCACCAAATGTTAGGTTCTGATAGAGGTCTCCCTATGGGATGGGGGAGCAGGCAGATACCGGACACAGTGTTGGTATACAATACTCTAAATACTTTTTATTGATTACAATATAAACCCCACTCACTCCACATTCACACCCCTTTCATACAACACCAGAGTCCAAAGGTCAGAATGAAATCCTGATGGCCAGTCAAAATTCAGTCCAATCACAAGGCGTGGGGAGCCGGCGTTACACACCTCTTCTTTTTCAGAGCTCTGGATCACTGTCTGACTCCAAATTTCAGATATGTCAGGCAATTATTTATAGACCAGTTTGTCGCATCATCAACTTTGTTTATGTTTACAAAACCTTTCACCCATAATTCCAGACAAACAGTTCTGGGCAGGCCACCATAATCCAAGATGTTCCATTTCCCCCAATTCTGGCCACCAGTGCACTGTGAGACAATAGAAAGTGCACTAGTTGAATCATTTCATCTAGTCTGCATCCACTCTGGCAATAAAATGGTTCAGGCTGAAAAGATTCAGACTGAAGCAAAATCTACACCAAATGGTATTTAGCACACTTATTAACTGGTTGTCTTTGAAGCATTCAGCAGTATGGGCAAGAGTTGACAGAAAAGGGACAGGCAGGTATATAGGAATAAGAGGATTAGAGGGTCAGTCAATAGAAATACAAAGTTGCATGCTATCCAGGGGTGAAAGTAACTTAAAGGACTTACTGGGACTCTGGAGTCCTGAGCAGGGGGCGCAGTGTCAACCAGAAGAGGCGGGGCCTTTAAATTCCCTGGGCCCTTTAAAGCACCTCCCGAGGCCTGCTGCCAGAACCCTGGGGTAGTTGCGGCAGGGCTCTGGCGGGGATTTAAAGGGCCTGGGGCTTTAATTATTAATTAAATTAATTAATAATTAACTGCAATTCTGCAGCGGCGGCATCCCGAGCCCTTTAAAGCGCCACCTGAGTCCCGCTGCTGGACTCCAGGGCAGCGGCAGCAGGGTTTGGGCGGTGATTTGAAGGGCTCAGGTCTCCCGGCAGCGTTTGGAGCCCCGGGCCCCCTGCCACCACTACCCCAGGGCTCTGGCAGCGGGGCTCAGGAGGCGATTTAAAGGGCCCTGGGCTCCGGCTGCTGCGGGGAGCCCCGGGCCCTTTAAATCACCAGCCGGTCTGGTCTGGCACGGTGTACTGGCTCTTGCCGATATGCCGTACCGGGCTATACTGGCTTATTTTCACCTCTGATGCTATTCAAAGAAAATGATAGCAAAGACTGACATTCACAATGGGACATCCCTAAGAACAAATGCAATGGGGAATTACAGAGTGGAGGAGGTGGAAGATTAGATGCTTTTCAGAAATAAAAAGTGTGTATTTAAAGAGGATAGGATTCATACCAGGACAGGGGAGTGCTGGAGCTGGTAAGAGGAAATCATTATCAGAGGAAAAGGATAGAGGGCTAGATTCTTGGCTTTGTTGAGACTCCTTTGTGCTGTTCTGGGAGTGCAAAGCATCAAGCTGTTATAGGGAATATGTACAGGGAAAGGGGGCGTGGCTTGACAGACACATAAACACTGAAGCTGGGCATTTTTCAATTTGGTCAACATGTTTTGTTTTAGACGAAAATTTTAAAACAAACATTTTCATTTTGAAAAAAAGTATTTTGTTTTTCAGGTATTTTCCCTTTCCTCTCTCATTCCCCCTCCCCTCTTGCCAGCAGGAATTTTTATTTAGAATTTTTTCATAAAACAAAACAAAAAATAAATTATATTTCACACAAATACAATTCAAATTCCAACCAGCCCTTTTAAATGCATGTGAACACACATAAATATAATATAAAATGAGTAAAATTGCTATGCTAATTCTAATTGTTCAAAAATAACTTATTAATGTACTCGTGCCATGATTTTTTTTGATAGACAATTCTCAAGCCCTGATTATATTCCTGGCGTTCTTGATTATTGTGACATCAATTGCCTTACTTATTGTTCTGTATAAAATCTATGATCTCCACAGAGAGAAATTAAGGTAAGTTTCTCCCTCCTCCATCTCCTTTTTTTACAAGTAGTAAAATCATTTTGAAGGTTTTATAAAAGAAAGTGATGATGTTTTAAATATACGAGTTAGCTATTTCATTTGATATTTGAAAAAGATATGCCTCTGCCTTAAAAAAACAAGAAAAACTAAATCATGGATATTTTTAGGTGGCTTGCATTGTAGCAGGCACAATATAGGAATCTAATATAAGAGAACAGAATATCTATGATTTAATGTTATTCAAGTGACCAAAGAGCTGGTCACATAATTCACAAATAAATGTGCTCAAAGGCAGCCCCTGTTTTGCTGTTGGTTCAGCTGGTACAAACAGCTTCATACCCTCCCTGAGTCAGGAAGGTAACTCATCGAGCCAGCACATTAACTCTGTTAGAATACCCTTGAATAAAAATGAATAACTCTGGATTCATCAAACACAAGTTACTGGGCTCACTATAGGAGTAACTGGATTCAATTCTATGGCCCCTGTTATACAGGAGGTCAGACTAGATGATCTAACAATCCCTTCTGGCCTCTAAATCTATGAATCTATAAAGGTTTTCTATAAGCAGAATTCTTGCCAAACCATGAGAAATAAATATCCAGTGTTTATATTTTGTTTTTATATGAACATTAGGTTATATCAGGCTTTGTTTAGCATGCACAGTGATTAAGGTGCTAAACAGACTTTTCTTCCAGATCTATGCTGAAACAGAAGATTTCAGCACAGTGTTAAGGGATCTGGGGTTTCATGCAGAAGTTTGACCTCAGATACGTAATGGCAAATCAGAGGGCACTAGCCAGAGCTCCACTTATGAAATGGCAGTAGTGTTCTAAAACTGAGGTCAGTCCTCAGCTGTGCCAAGCTCATGCTCAGCTTGGCTAAAGATGGGGAGGCGAGTGTGTGTAGTTATAATTTGCTCTTCCACCTCCTCTGATCCTGGGACCACTAGTGGACTCCCATATGCTATATTTCAGTGGTAGCCGTGTTAGTCTGTATCAGCAAAAAAAAAAAAGAGGCGTCCTTGTGGCACCTTAGAGACTAACAAATTTATTTGGGCATAAGCTTTCATGGGCTAAAACCCACTTCATTGGTTTTAGTCCACGAAAACTTATGCCCAAATAAATTTGTTAGTCTCTAAGGTGCCACAAGGACTCCTCGTTTTTTTTCCATATGATATAGGAATCTCTGGCTGCCTCTGTCAGGCAACAAAGTGCCATAAAAGGAATTTAGCCTGGTTTGAAGATCTCTTGGCATTCCTCCCCACTCCCCATAGTCCTATAAGACTCTACCTTTATTTAATTAATTGATCCTATCCTTTAATTCATTGTCATACATACATTGCATTAGTCAAAGCCTTAACAAACACTCATGCTTTTTACAGCAATTCAGGTGAAGATGTGGTGCTTGTTAAGAGGGGTAAGTACATTTGCCATATAAGATATATTTAGTAAGTGGAAATAAGATATTAGCCAAATGTCTTATTCCAGCTCATAGCCATCTATATTTTAGATGGCTAAAGTCTAATTAATTTACACAAATTAGGTATTAGATATTAACACAATCAAACGTCGCCCAGGCCAAAGGTAGAGGTCAGTGAATATTCTATACATGTTATTTAAGTGAATGATTGTAACTTTATTAAATGTTGGGAAAACTTGGAAAATCTAATATTTATTATCTTGACAGTAAAACTATTTCTGCATCTCAAACAATGGCCATAACAATACAGAAAGGGGCTTCAGAATACCTCATGAGGTTCATCTCTGAAGTGAACTCACCCCAAATAGACCTTCACATGATCCAAGAATTGAGTATAAACAAGAGGTGCCTCAAATCTGTGCTTAATTATAAAGGCCTTTCTGGATGCCCTATGCCTAGTACCTTGCACATCCTGAGCTTACCAGCAATTCCTTATCCTCCTGAAAAATGGGAAAGGAAGAGCCAGTGATTGGTTTGACAGACGGTACCAACTAATCCCAAATTAATTCACTGGGAACAAATAGTTTTTATACCAGAGTCAAAGAGTTTAAAAACAGATATGTCAGGAGATTGCTCCATTTAGTATGGGAAGCTGTTCTCATTAGATGATGAAAAGTAGTTTGACTGTGTTGACTGGGATTATCTGTAATAAATTTGGGGAAATTTCTTGCATGAACTAATGGTTTCAATTTCATTTTTTAATTTACAAAGAGTAACTTGACAAGGTTTCCCATTTTTGCACCCTCCTTGTTCTTCCTGTTTCCTTCAGCTCTAGCACCCTGAGTAATTTCTTGTAGAGAAGCAATAATTTGAAGAAATTACACCGGAGTTCCAACATTTTGCTGTTTTTTTTGCAGCTGATATTATTTTATTATTGATTTAAAAGAAACCAGAATCCACTTTTCTGTGGACATATTGAAAGAATATAAACTTATTTCTGGTTATAAAATTAATTATACTAATTGGAAGATGGAACTTTCACAATTACATCCATTTGTCCTGTTTCTGTATGGAATACCAAAAACATTTAATTTAAATTGGAATCAAAATGCACAAGGACTTAACATTGTAATTAACGATGATAACTCAGGGAAGACCGAATGATTTTCACATTAGTTTCTGACATTAGTGTAATGGTTATTATTACTGTGCATAACACAGTAATATAATTTATTACAGTTAATAAATGGTTAATTATCACACAAATCTAAGTGGCAGAACAATCTAACTATTGTTCTTGTTTGGGTTGAAGTATCTCATGCCAGGTTCAGATGTTGCTATCTTACTGGCCACACACTCACCACTTTCCCAAGTCACCTCTGTGCACTCAGCCTGCTACTTCTCTGTACACAGGAGATGCAGAAGTTTTAGAATAATAGAAATGTAGGACTGGGAATGACCTCAGGAAATCATCAAGTTCAGCCCCCTGCACTGTGGCAGGACCAAGTAAAGCTAAACCATCCCTGACAGATGTTTGTCCAACCTGCTTTTAAAAACCTCCATTGATGAGGATTCCAGAGACTCCCTTGGAAGCCTATTCCAGAACTTAACTACTCTTATAGTTAGAAAGCTTTTCCTAGTATATAACTTCAATATCCCTTGCTGCAGATTAAGCCCAGTACTTCGTGTTCTACCTTCAGTGGACATGGAGAAAAACTGATCACAGTCCTCTTCATAACAGCCCTTAATATATTTGAAGACTATTATCAGGTCTCCCCTCCATCTTCTTATCTCAAGACTAAATCTACCCAGTTTTTTAACCTTTCCTCATAGATCAGATTGTCTAGATCTTTTATTATTTTTGTTGTTCTCCTCTGGACTCTCTCCAATTTGTCCACATCTTTCCTAAAGTGCAGTGCCCAGAAATGAACACAGTCCCTGTGTGCAATGTTTCTTTAACCTGTCCCCTGCTGGAAAAGTTCAGTTGCTTTGGGGGCTCTGTTTACTCACATATGAAGGGGTGGGACTTGGTGCTATAAACATATATGGCTTACTTTGATTGAATGTTTCTGTTCTCATTAGCTAATCTTACTGTTTAATAAATGTATTTACTGAGATTTTATGTACATTTTTAAAACCAATACAAATAAATATCAAATATATGTCTGTATATTTAAAGATGACGAAAAACAACTGATGAACGTAGAGCCAATTCCTGCAGAAATGTTGTTGGAAACCTACAAGAGAAAGATTGCTGATGAAGGAAGACTTTTCCTTGATGAATTTCAGGTTTGTGCCTAGTCAGAAATATAACATAAATCCAAAACCCAGATATTATGGAACATGCCATTAAAAAGAATCTGTCACATTCAATAACCAACCCCTTTTGTTTTGTGTTACAAAACATCTAAGATTAAGAACCCCTCGCCTCCATCTCAGAATAGCCAACAGGCTGGTGAATAAGACACTTATCTGAGACACCTGGCTCTGAATCAGGTAGAGCCAATATATGTCTACCATCTCAGATGGGTATGTACTCAGGACATCTAGTTGCTTGTAGTGCCATGGCTACATTCTATTTTTAGTGCGCTAGCTTGATCGGAGCTAGCGCTGGTATGTCTTCTCAAACTTGGAATTACATCCCCAGCTTAAGGTGTATACACAACCTTAAACTGAGCCAAGGTGGTCACAATTGCTGTGGGCTTTAGGACCACTCCATTTCTAAAGATTTTACTTTTATGAGTTGAAATTAGAAGTGTATTATTATTATTATTATTATTATTATTTTATTTATTTGTTTTGTGGTAGTTTATAGAAGCCCCAGTCAAGGACCAGGGCCCCTTTATGCTGCATTTCAGAGCAGTTTTATTAATTTCTGTTCAGACTAGAATCCAACATGGAGCTTCTTTATTAGTCTTTTGAGGGAGAGAGAAGCATTTTTTGATTATATGGAAAAATATATTAATCTTTATATAACTTAATATTTGTTCAAAAAGCTAATCAGCATGAATCATAATATTGTGAATAACAGAATGTTATCTTCCAACTGTCATTAAGAACTAATTAACAAGTATGTGAATTTTCTTGCCAGTTGAAGTTATCTAAAATGTGTTTTATGAATAAAAGAAGCATTATATTTTACAGAGCATTCCCAGAGTTTTCTCTAAGTTTTCAATAAAGGAAGCACGCAAAAACTACAACCAAAACAAAAACCGTTACATTGATATTCTCCCTTGTAAGTACTGAATGCGAATTCCATACATTGTGTAAATACTTCATTGTTTTCGCTTACATCAGTATATTGAGGCAACTTGGTTAATAATTCCATTACATTGTTTTAAATTATCTAAACAGATGATTATAACCGAGTTGAACTGTCAGAGATGAACGGAGACCCAGGATCAGACTATATAAATGCAAGCCATATTGATGTGAGTGACTTCTCTCAGTAAAATTTTTGATGCACAAATGAAAAATGGTTTATACGTGTCCCATTTCACGCACCAAATGCATTTGATTGACTCTTCTAGTAGTGATTGTTTCCACTTCTTTAGTTCTATCTTTATACTGTTTAGTACTATTGGATTGCTGTCCATATTATTGTGCATGTTAAATATGTAGATTTCTGAAGTGACAAATCTTTTCACAATCTTCGTCTGCTATCTTTAAATGCTTAGTAAAGATGTATATTTTTAAAACAGGGTTTCAAAGAACCAAGGAAGTATATTGCTGCACAAGGTAAATTTTTACTTTATTTTGTATTTAATTCTTCACCCAATTATCCTGTAATCAAAGTGGTGGAGTCAAACAGTATTAATATATTTAAACAAAAATTGAATGGCCAGCATATGTGGAATTTAATAAATAAAGCAGTGTTTGGGGAGTTATGACCAACCAAAGAAGGGAATTTGAGGAGTGCAGAATGGACTTTTTTCAAATTATGCTTCATATATATTGGCTATAAGTATTTGCTTTATTTTTAAACTGGGGAATTTTTGCCCTTCTCAGCCACACACTAATCAAGTTTTAAAAGTATGTAGAGTAAGATGGTGGAATTGTAATTAAGCCATTCAGTCTATGGCTAGTATTGCATGACCTTTGTATGGCTTCTGAGCCATAATAGGTATGGTAACTATGTTCTAGTCTTTCTGTGTTTCCTAATTTTTGGGAAGGGATCTCTTATCAAATACCTTATCTGCTAGGCCCCAAGGATGAGACCACTGATGATTTCTGGAGAATGATCTGGGAACACAAGGCAACAATTATTGTTATGGTGACTCGCTGTGAAGAAAATAATAGGGTGAGCATGATATATATATATATATACACACATACCCACACACATTAACTGCAGTATACAGGAGGTTGCTCTGCTGTGGTGAATTATGCTTTTCTTTTTTCCTTTAAATGTTTTCTCTGCATTCAAGTATTTCTTTTGAATCCTTATTCATTCTTGTTTTTACTCTCTATTTGTGATAGAATCTCAGAAATTGAATAACATTAACAAGCCTACATGCTTCTGTCTTTTAGACTATTTGATCAGCAGCATTCTCAATAATATCATCTGACGCACTGCCCTAAGGAATAGGGAACTACATTTCACCTTCTTGCAGATAAACCCATAAGAGGGTATAACTTGCTCCCAAACTCCCTGAGTTAGAATTTGCTGAGCTGCACTAAAATCTCTCTCCCTCCCCCACACCCTTGCAGGCCTGTCATAACATTTAGTGAAAGAGGGGATATTCTGTATTTGGGACTTTCCTCCTCTCCCCCGAGCGTCTTGTCCTAATGTCCTGGGGATGTCTCTACAGTTCTCTGCCATTTTGTTTTGTGCCCTCCTTTTCCTACTTCTGAAACCAAACTTGGAAGCAGCGATTAGGAGAGTGCTCACCACCCTAGGAGGGCCACATGTTTCAGATGCAGATGGGAGTATTGATATTCTGATTGTTTTAAGAAGCAGAGCTGGCTGGCAGCATACATGTTTGCAGTATAGCCACACTGCTAACAGGAGTGGAAGGGAATTTGGGCATGAATTGCGAGAGGGGTTGGGACATGACTATTGCATCTGCAGCTATGTATATTCACTGATTAGAAATATAAGTAGGAGTCACAGAATGAGCTGCAATCTTTACTGTAGCCTTCAGGCAGTGACAATGACTGTGCATGGACTGTGCAGCTGTTTTGCCCCTGCAGTTAGGTTGGAGAATAGGATTCCTTCCCATCTTGTTCTCTATGTAAATCCCTTCAGGCTTTGTGCATGAGGCCAGAATCTGGATCTTTGGGTTTTTGAATGTTTAACTAAAGCAGTGGTAATCTCTTTAAGGGATAAACTACAATATTTATCGGAAACTGAAATTGTACTGAAGTATTGGTTATGTATTTTATCTGGTGTTGATTTTATTTTATTTCAAGCTTTCTTCAGAACCTAATTTCACTATCACTTTGATATCCTGCTTCTAATCCATTAACTTTGTATTTTCATAGAACAAATGTGCCCAATACTGGCCGACAACGGAGAATAGCACTGAAACTTTTGGGGACATTGTTGTGAAGAGCAATGAAAGTAAAATGTGTCCTGACTACATTATTCAGAAACTCCATATTACAAATGTGAGTTGTCTTATTAATGTGAGAATAATTTGAATTGGTCTGTATAGTTGGTATAAAGAGACTATTATCAGAGATTCTTCCAGAACAACAGTGACAGTTACCATTTTCCCCTGTTTCTACCAAGCAACACAGAGCTTGAGAGAACACCTAGTAGATGATGTGTAATTTCATAGGGCAAATATGAATTGGAAACTTATCTCATTGCTAGGATTTCCCTCTTTACTGTGAGCCCTATATTCTCAACAGGAACACCAGTAATTTCTGTTCTATAAGCCAGCTGACAAGGCTGGATAAATTGTATGCAATATGCTGTGGTTTTGTCATAGATTTACCCTTTTTAAATTAGGAAAACTTGTTATTGGTTTATGAACATAGAATAATATAAGTTTAAATTAACACCAAGATGACCACATTAAATATTATTTCCCCCTAGTAAATTCACTCAAAAATGTGGCTCTTAGAACCGTATTGCCTGTCTTTGTCTGAACTGTACCGGGGGACAATTACAGTTTACGGTAACCTCTATTGTATTTATAAACTTCCGTGTTTTAGAGCTATCAGTGGTCAGTATGGGGTTTTCAAGTTTTTTAGGCCAATTACCAATTTCAGTTATACCAGTGAAGCACCACTAGTTGCTAGAGTGTAACTGAGTGTAGAATTTACCCTTTAGGAATAATTTTTTCCCTTTTATTCCTTGCAACTTTATTGCAGTGGGGATACATAGAGTGTTAGTCAGGGCATCATTTATTGTTTATTGTGTTAGATTTAAGGAATGAATGTGCTGGAGGTTCAGGTCATCTTGAAACATAAATAGTATAGCACCCTCCCAGACCCATCTTGGTCCCATGTTTTCATCTTTAGGCCCCAGTTCTACTACCTTTCCTCACATTGAGTAGAAGCTTACTCTGGAACTGGTCCCACTAAGCCTAAGATAGTTACCACTTACTGTGAGTAAGGTGGCCATACCCAGCCCCTTAAGATTAAGTGTTAATAAAACACTGTGGCATCATGCATAGGAGAGACTCCAAATTACAATAGCTAGAGTGTTGCAGGTCAGAAGTAATATGAATTAATTTTTTTTCATGTATCAATTTGTTTGGTGCTTGCTTGCTTGGCTGTAAGATCATATTAAGAAAAAAATTAAAATTAAATACATTGTGACTGCTGTCACAGCTGATTATCATTCAAAGTACTGTAAAATATCAGTTGATTTTTATGTAGGCTAAGAATGGGGAAAAAATCAATTCAGACACCTTTATGAAACTTCCAAACACACATTATTAAAGCTCATAACTTAGTAGGAGCAACTGTACAATAATTTTGCAAATTCTATGCTCTGATTGGCTACCTGGGGCTCTCAGTCAGTTGCCCTAGGGTTGCCAGCCCTCCAGGATTGTCCTGGAATCTCCAGGAATTAAAGATTAATCTTTAATTAAAGATTATGTTATGTCCAGGAATACAGCCAACCAAAATTGGCAACCCTATTTGGAGATTCACCTACTGAATAGGTATTGGGGAATAAGCAGATGGTCATTATATAAATCAAACATCAGCTAGTCAGAGTGCAGAGTATTGCTTGCGTGTAAGATAAGCGTACAGTTATGGATCAGTGGTAGCATCCCAGCACTTTGCCTGGGTGAGATAATTCCATTTCAGTATATTACATCCTAAACAGGCCTGGCTTCAAGTTAATATCTAACTAAGCACAAGGTAAGAACATGTTACATGGTATATTCAGACTGCCACAATGATGGTATAGTCTGCTGACTGCAGAATGCTTCCTGAGAGACAATAATACAGGTTTTATTGTTCTTCTCCTGTTAGATCTCTGTCTTCAACTCTCCATTCACAACAAGAGAATGGAAACAGTCAAGATGTATATTGTTGTTTAGTCCTTGTGATTCATCTCCATCATGTAGTCAATGGTGAAGTGCACCCATTGTAATTTTTTTTTCTTATCTGGATTCATAGTCATAGTTCTCCAGCTACCAAAATGTGTTTTCCCTTCTCCCTGCCTGATCCTGGCAACAGCATATTAAAGCAGGGTCTGTGACCCTATGGGACCTGGTATGCTTTAAGCCTTGAATAAAGTGATTTAGAAACCATGAGCCACTTCAGTGATTGTCACAGGTTTGACAGCCCCACTTCTATTCTGAGTTGCTGTTTTTAGACTTCCTCCATTCCTTTGTGGGTCTGTGTGACCTTAGCAGGTAGTTAAAAGTACAGATGGCAAAATAACCAACAGATACACTTGGCAGCACATAGACCTATATGGTAACTTCCTAAATGATTTACAAATGCAGTGGAGAATACATGGTACATTCCACATAATCACAAAATGGAGTATTCTTATGATGATAATATTGGACTTAACCTTAGTGGATTGTCATTATATTCTTTCTTCAAGTTATGGCATGTTCCACTTGTACGGCTCTTATTTTTAACCACTCTTTTGTTATTAAAATCAGAAAATGTTCCAGCTTCTGAAACCTTGGAAAGAACATGTGACTGTACAGTGTCTGGAATCGCTGTTGCAATACTAGATGCCTATTTTACCTATTTTTCTGCTTTATTCTATACTTTGTATATTTACATTTGATTTTGGTGTGGTACTAATGAAACAATCCCACATTTTCCAGAGAAAGGAGAAGACACCTGGGAGAGATGTGACTCACATTCAGTTCACTAGCTGGCCAGATCATGGAGTGCCTGAAGATCCTCATCTTCTCCTCAAATTACGCCGCAGAGTTAATGCCCTAAGCAACTTTTTTAGTGGCCCAGTAGTGATTCATTGCAGGTAAATATTACAGAAACTTAGGGTTACCATACGTCTGTTTTTTCCCAGACATGTCCGGCTTTTTGGTAATCAAACCCCCGTCCGGGGGGAATTGCCAAAAAGCCGAACATGTCCGGGGAAAATACCGCCGGCCGGGCACTTCCCCTCCCGCGGCTGCTCTGCTCCTCCCCTGACTCTTCGGCTCTGTTTAAGAGCCGAGCTGCCCGAGCGCTACCGGCTTCGGGCAGCCCCCATGCCTCCGGACCCCGAGCTGCCGGCCGGGAACTTCCCCTCCCGGACTCTGGGGGCGCAGGGTCCAGAGGCATGGGGGCTGCCCGAAGCCGGTAGCGCTTGGGCAGCTCGGCTCTTAAACAGAGCCGAAGAGTCAGGGGAGGAGCACAGCAGCCAGAGCCCGGGAGGGGACGTGCCTGGCCGGGGGCGCAGGGTCCGGAGGCATGGGGTCTGCCCGAAGCCTGAGCGCTACCGGCTTCACGGTTTGCCGGGCAGCCTCCAGACCCTGCGTCCCTGGCTGGGCGCTTCCCCTCCCGAGCTCCAGCTGTGCTGGGGAAGCGCCGGCTGGGGGCGCGGGGTCTGGGGGCTGCCCGGCAAACCGTGAAGCCGGTAGCGCTCGGGCAGCCCTTTTCGTGTGGCTGGGAGGGAGGAGGGGGAATGCGGGGCGCTCAGGGGAGGGGGCGGAGTTAGGGCGGGGACTTTGGGGAAGGGGCAGGGAATGGGCGGAGTTGGGACGGGGAAGGGGCGAAGTTGGGGCAGGCCAGGGATGGGAAAGGGGCGGGGCCAGGGCCCCGTGGAATGTCCTCTTTTTTTATTTTTTAAATATGGTAACCCTACAGAAACTCTCTAATAGTGAACAAATGCCAGCCAGAGCTACCCAGATAAACAAGTCAGGGAAGGTTAGCAATAGTTGCTTAGACCAAAATTTTCAAAGTTGGTTGCTTTAAAGTAAGGCACCTAATTCCATATTTACAGACTGATTTTCAAAGGTAATAAAAGCCTACAACTCCTATTCAGATCAATGGGACCTGAGGATGCTTACAACTTTTAAAAAGCAGACACTTATTTAGTTTGAAAATATTGTCCTTATTTATTTAAAAGATATTTAAAATGTAAGTTTACCAGACTTTTGAATTGTAGATTAATTTATTATAAGCCACACTCTTTGCACTGCTTAGCATTCATCCTCCTCTCTCAATAACTATCACTTTGTACTTGTCAGTGCTGGTGTTGGACGAACTGGAACCTATATTGCGATCGACGCTATGCTGGAGGGGCTAGAGGTAGAAGGCAGAGTGGATGTTTATGGCTATGTTGTAAAGCTCCGTCGACAGCGATGCCTCATGGTTCAAGTAGAGGTATGTTCTAGAGCTTGCTACTTTGTTTCATTTATTAATCTCCCTCAGGAAAAGCTGTGGCTAGCTAGCTCAACCCTAGGTAAAACTAATATGGCCATGATTTTCCATTGCAGTTGTCCAGGGAAATATAAAACTATGAAAGAACAGAGGGAGGAAAACCATCTATGAAGCAGGGATGGTCAGCATTTTCCAAAGTTTGACATTTCAACCATTTTTTAAAAATTTAGAATTGTAACCAAAAAAAAAAAGGAACACAAATATATAGGAGCCTATTATCTTTTGGCACCCAAATATGAACATTTTGGGGCAAGGTTAACTATGCATATTCACTTTTTTTTCTTTAGTGTGGGATTTTCAGAAGTGCTTAGGAGCACAAGTTCCATTGAAAATGACTGATAGGACTTGAGCTCCTAACTTAGGTGGCTGTTTTGGAAAACCCCACCCCAAATTCTTAGCTGTACAACCGAAGTTATGTTGCATTTTATTTATATAGCACCTTTGATCAAAAGCACTAAATGTTGCACTAACACAGCCAATTGCATTTAATTGACATAGTAATAGCCGTATCTACTGCCAGTTTAATATAGCAACAGTAATAAGAATACATAAATATTGCTATATGTTTTAGATAGCAAGAGCAATTTGAAAAGTCTCTTCTTTCTAATTATTATTTTTAATTTTTGAAATCCACCTCATCCTTAAATTGGGGAACACTAGGCACAGTACATCCTGATCCATCAAGCACTGGTGGAATACAATCAGTTTGGTGAAACTGAGGTCACGCTCTCTGAACTGCACACCTATCTTAATAATCTGAAGAAAAGAGATCCTCCCAGTGACCCCTCTCTGCTGGAAGCAGAATTCCAGGTAAATATAATAGTGCATTCTGTTTTATTCGACACTCTGTTCTGATTTTAAACAAAAAAGTGACATGCGGTAATTTAAATAAGCCAATAATTCAGAGCCAAATTCTGCCAAGTAAATTGGTAATTTTAAATGAAATCAACAAACTAAGGAACTGCTAAAAGGTGGCAGAGTCGAGGGTTGCAGAATTAGATCCAATATTTGGTTGCTGGGGAATAGGGATGGGGCCAGATACTCATCTGGTCTAAATGGGCATAATAACATTGTCCTCAGCTGAGCTAGGCCATTTTACAAGAATCTGGCCCCGGAAGTATTCATACTGTGTTTTACCTGTTCCAGTATTTCTGATTGTAAATTGATATTTTGTATTTTTTAATTATTTTTATCTTACTGAAAATATATAGTAATTCTTTTTTTTTTCAGTTCTTCCCCTTAAGATTCCATAGCTTTATTTCTTTTTCCTTATGAGAAACTGGAGAAAAAATATAATGGACAAATATATAATTTCCTGTGGCTGAACCAGCAGTGTGTATAAAATTAAAGGTTTAGGCTCCAATCCTGCAAGCTTTTCCATATAGATGCAGAACAAGCAACTGCCTGAGTAGAATAGCTTGTAGGATAAGGACCTTAGAGAGACGTAAAATGTTTTAAAATAATTGAACCTAGGGTTATCAATTTATTTGTAGCAATAATGTCTTTGTGCCAATGTGGATGTGAGGGTGTAAATTACCACTAGCGATCCATGTATTTGACAAAAAAATCAGCTTGCTTATGATGCCCACGAAGAGTGGGTACCATAGTTGGTAGATCATTACACAGATGTATTTTCTGTGGCATATATACTCTTGCAGTACCATAATTAGCTTAATAAATTAACTCTGTGTTCCTGGAAAAACTTTTAAAGTGGTGACATAGCTTAAAGAAATAGCAATTTTATTCCTTGTTTGTTAACATTGTTCATAAAATACAGCAGTGCAATCTTTTTAAATTGTTTCCATCTGCATGATTTCTTGTGGTACTGCATGTGGTAGGTTCAAGGGTTCATAAATTGTGGTCCAGGCACGTCCATGGAATGAAATGAAGCAGTGAGGGACTGAGATATTAAGAGAGGAGATGGGTCTCTGAGAGTATCACCATTTTATAAAGCTGGCCAAACCATTGTTTAGCACATGGTGTGACCTTGTATGCTTTCTTTCCTTAGAGGCTACCATCCTACAGGGGATGGCGGACACAGAACACTGGCAATCGACAGGAAAATAAAAGTAAAAACCGGAATTCCAAAATGATTCCATGTAAGTGTTTGCGATGATGTCTGCAGTCAGTTTGTTCTAATTGTATGAAGGCTTCTTACAAAAGATTATGGATAAAACAGGACAGTAAATTACCATATTGATATGTACTCCACACTAGAAAATTTAGGAAGTGGATGATTTGTTACAATATAAACTGTGAGGAGTCCTTGATTTTTTTCCCAAACAACCATTGTGGCATGTCTGCTGCCTCTATGCCATTGCATAACTGCTGAATAACTGCACTTTTTCTACATTCCCTTTCCATTGTAACAAAACTAAGAAGGGAGATGGTTGCTTTCCTCCTGCCAATAGAAGCTATTGTTGTGACGCTTTTTTTTTTTTCAGATGACTTTAACAGAGTACCAATTAAACATGAAGAGGAGAAAAGCAAAGAGAGTGAACATGATTCAGAGGAATCATCTGATGAGGACAGTGATTGTGAGGAAGCAAGCAGATACATAAATGCATCATTCATAACTGTATGTATTTAGAGGATAAAACTACTTGTATCTAATATGCTTTCCGCTGATGGTCCGTGATAATAGCTGTGTGTCAATTTCTGCTCATCTTACTTTCTCCAGAAGTCCTATTGGCTTCATTAGCATGGTGCTAGTTATGTGAGTAAGACAATCAAGATCTGGCACTTTATTTGGATGTTCATTTATAGACTGAATCACAAAGATCTTGTAATATTGGCTGTCCCGTGGGAGAAAGACAGAGCTCTTCCCTTACACTATCCTAATCTATACAGCCTCAAAGAGTTAAATACTGCGATCGTAATAGCCCTAAATCTAGTGAGTGTTGCAGTAAACAGAGTGATGGTAAAATAATTATCTTTTATAGTTTCTTTTAAAACCGGACTTTCAGGTAGGCTTTTCAGTGCCACCTATATTTTTGCCAGCATGTATATGAGTAGATCTCCACCTATGTGAATTTCAGGCGCACACAGGTAGTTATATATATTAATTTCCCTTACAGTCAATTTTATGCAGTTTTTTGTGGGTACAAATTTGGCCTAGTGAAAACAGAGACCAGCATTGAAAAGCAAGCTTTTAGTGACACAGTCACATCTAAAAGATACTATCTTTGGAGGGCCTTTGTTGGACACTAACAGATATAACTGATTATAAGATTATGCGATGAGTGGGATTTGTCTGAACTCTGTAGACAAAAATACAGTTAGCATATCTACTGATTGTAAATATCTGTTTACTAAGAGCTACAATGTCAGTCTGCATTGACTTGTTTAGCTACTCTGTGACGTTGCAAGAGGCGTCACTCAATATCCAGTTTCTAATACCAACTGCGGAGACCGAAACCTTCTTTTTAACCCCAAAATGCATTCTGCCTCAGATACTGGCAGTCTAAGCTTTCCCACAGGGCTGTACAAATGTGTCTCAACTTTGTCCTGGATAAAGGACTGCTAGTTATGGAGGGTCACTCATGTGCCCACCAATTTTTGTTCTTTCTGGTGACACTATGAACTATTGCCAATTGTGATGATGTTTTTTTAAAATGGACACTTGTCCTCTAGAAACTATACTGAGACCATTAACTCATTCATGGAGGCTACCAAACTCCCTTTAGATGGTAAATACTTCTTTACACATGACAACTGCCTTTCAGATGAATTAGTAAAAATAAATCATATGTTCAAATGGACTTTTTTTTTAGGGCTACTGGGGTCCAAAAGAAATGATTGCAACACAAGGGCCACTACCAGAAACGATCAATGACTTCTGGCAAATGATCTTTCAGAGAAAAGTCAAAGTAATTGTTATGTTGACAGAGTTGAAAGAAGGAGATCAGGTTAGTTTGTCATCTTCAAAGTAAAGTATATGACACGATACTCTTCATAAGAGAAAAGAACAGAATTCCAATCTCTAAATTGCAACGAAATTCTAATTTCCAAACCAAAAATGTGACTCTATCAGAAAGTGACTCAATTTATCAATTATTTTGTTTTCTAATAGGATTTATTCCATCCTTATATTTTAAATTGGGCTGAAATGAATATTTGATTACACCATAAAAGTTCATCAATGATGTATTTTATAATAAAATGAAACTGAATAGTTATAGAATATATGCATCCTTTAAATTGATTTGGGAAGAAAAGCAAAAGCAATGATAAAAATAAGGACTGATTTATACTTCATTTCTAGCAACTCTGTGCACAATATTGGGGAGAAGGAAAACAAACATATGAAGGCATAGAAGTTGAAATGAAAGATGTCAACCTGTCTTCTAGTTACACCATACGCGCATTTGATGTAACACATGTGAAGGTAAAAGATAAAAAATGACAGATGGGAATTTTACATTTGTTTTTCTATTTTAAACTTCGTCTTTTGTAAAGGGCAAACAAAATAAGGAACAACCAAAAGACAAGAACAAACCTGCTTGTGTTTTGATAGCTGATGTTTTATTAGTTCCTTGCTTTAAACGTTTTAATAGTCATTAAAATGTGACTTACAGTCACCATTGAATTACAAAGTCAGACATAAGTAAGATGAGGGATAGAGACCTCCCTGAGGCACAGCTCCCATCTTGCTCTTCTCTGTCTCCAGTGGACAGTAATTTATTGCTGGCCTGGTCCCACAGAAAATTATAACACACTGTGAGGTAATTCAGTCAAGTCTCCACCCAGGCCCAATCTACCTCCTAAATGGATGGTAGTGGGTGCACCAGGTCTGAGTACCCACAATGTTATCACCCTGCACAGGCATAGTTCAAGTCAATCTAGTCCTAAGTGATTATCAGGATTTTTTTTTTAATTCACATGGAATAAATATAATATGGATCATTATGTTATCCCTTGAATTTACTATATGTTTATCTCTGTTTTGCAGAGGAAAGAAACTCGAAATGTGTATTTGTACCAGTTCCACAAGTGGAATGGCTTGGACCTTCCTGAAAACCCCAAAGACTTAGTCAACATGATTCTGAACCTCAAACAAAAACTTGCAGCTAAAAGTGTCACTGAGGACAGCAGATGCAGCCGGAGCGTTCCAATTGTCATTCACTGCCGGTGGGTCTGGATGCTATAGATATTTTAGTGCATTTCTACGGTTTGGTTATACTTGGCAATAGCAGTTTCATAATTCTTACCTTTGCTCCTAAGCTTTCCTAAAGCTTGGAGACTAAATTCACCCTACAGTGTATGCCAGCTTATCCCAGCAGAGGGCTCTCATGGCAGGCCGTTCACCTGTGCATTATGCAACATTGCAAAGTGGCCACAACCTCCCCTCCATTGAGACATGGGTCAGGGCAGAAGGCGAGAGCTATCTAAAAGTAGATGTGCTGGCTGGTACAAAGCCATGGCCAAAGAAAGGTCCGCTCAGCACATTCTTCCAACATTCTGTTGGCAGGGGTCCTCGTGAAGCTCACAGTGGATTGTAAGGCTGTACCCACCAGCTGGAAAGGCCAGCCTTGTTCAGGGAGATGTAAATTTCACCAAACCTAGTATATATGGATCTGGTTCCTTTGCTGGCCATTATACCTCGCACATGGCTAGCTGTTAACATCAGTATGGTCCAAGTCTTATGTGGCCTGAGTTGGGAGTGACGTGAAGCACCAGTACAGTGGCACAGTGCCTCTTCGGGGCTCTGTGTTGCACTGGGGGGCAGTTTACTCATCTTGTAAGACAAATCAGCAATTCTGGCCACTGAGAGCATATTGGGGGTGGGATGGGAAAGGAAGAGTTATGGCTACACTTACTCCCTACCCACTGGTAAGTGTCATGAACCATTGGGAGACCATCATGATAGTAGCCCTGTAGTGCCCAAGGGCAGGAGCTAAATCTGGTTGATCCTTACCCAGCTACAAAAAAGGGAGAAGAGGCTGCCTTTCCTGCCCTCCTCCCCCCCTCACCCCCACAATTGAATGGCTACATAAGGGCTAGTATAATCTAGCACAGTAAAAATCGGATGTCCTCTTTGCATCTTAATGGTTAGAAATCCAGTTAGAAATATTTCAGAGATGGGAATCTTTGTGACTTTTGTCAGTACAATAATCTTTAAAATAAACCTAACTGCTAGTGATAAATTGTACTGATTTTTGAATTCCAATAATGTGTATCTTCTAGCGATGGATCTGAACAAACTGGTGTGTTTTGCGCCTTGTTGACTCTCTTGGAAAGTGCAGAAACAGAAGATGTGATTGATGTCTTCCAAGTAGTGAAATCTCTTCGACGTGCCAGGCCAGGAATGGTCCCCACTTTTGTAAGTAAATCCTATGAGTTAACTAAATAATGCAATAGATTTGCTTATCTTTAGACATGAATGTTCTAATAACCACTGGCAATGTTTCTCCATAGGAAACATGTATTATAATTATCTCATCCCTAATTATTCATCAGCAGTTGTGAATTAGCTATTGGTGATAAGAAGGAACTAGTCTGCAACCTATCCACAGCTATAATAATCAGTTTCTTGAAACTGATAAGGTGAACAGAACATGTTGTTTGTAAACCATACATTTTTTAGGCTGGAACTTTGGCAGCTGCCTAGGGGATTTAGGAGCACATCTTCCATTGAATTTCATGGAAATTGGGTGCCTAACTCCCTTAGGCAGGTTAGAAAATGCCCTCCTTATTTTCTGAAGAGTGCACAGAAGGAGCTGCTTTCCTGCTTGCATGCAATATGCACTCTTCTCTCTGACAATCCATCTAAATCATCTAGATTTGCTAACTCTGCAGTGGTTTATTAGAGAACTGAACAGTAGTCACTACCGTACGCTTAATCCACCTGCTTGATTCTCTTTTAAACAAACTTTTGATAGTTTGCCATGTGAATCAAGAGGGATGGATTCTGCGCTGCCTTGGGAATAGGGTGATTATAGGTAGTGAGCTAGTACCTGATCTACCTGGAATTAGGGATGCCCTCAGTGCCGTGTCACCATAAACTCAGAATTGAGCATAGCAGGGAGGTGCTTCAACTTCCTGTGGGCCAGCAGCCATGGAGACCACCTTATGCTGAATATTTCAATAAGATGGAAAGATTCACATTGTCAACACTTAAGATAAAAAATAAAAAATCAGCCATCCTGGCTCAATCACATGGCATTTCATCCACACTAATCCCTTCTTTTTTGTATTAGGAACAATACCAGTTCCTGTATGATACTATTAGCAGCATCTACCCTGCACAGAATGGACAAGTAAAGAAAAACGGCAAGCAGGAAGATACAGTTGAAATTGACATTGAAGTAGATAAAACAGATCAGGAAGCTGATTTGATTACTATCGATATCACCTCACTGGAGTCAGAGGCCAATATGAATATGGAAGCGCGTGAAGATTCCAAATCTGCAGATGGCACTCAGGGAACAGAAGGCTCTTCAAATGGACCCAAGACTCCAGTTTTAACTGAGAGTGCATAGAAAAATACATGAAATTTGGATGTACAAAGGCATCTTAAACAGAATAAGTAGTAGAGATTTGATCTTGAGTTAATTTTTCAGAGGTACAGTATGGAAAGAATACTTGAAATTTGTGGATAATGTAATGCACTGTGAAAATTTAATTTTTGTGTAGATTTGCATTTTATTCCTTTCAAATTATTTGAATTTTTGATCTTTTTTACAAATCTGTATATTGTAATGCTGATTTTCATTATGGTCTGGTATTCAGGAGTGGAAAGAAAAGTCATGCTACCTTTTTTCAATCTTATTTTTTGTTATAAGAAAGTAAGTAGCCAGGACCGGAATCTCTAATAATGTACAGTCATAAATATAAAGCTAGAAGTATGGCAAATATGAGTTTTCTTTTAACTAATTATTGTCTTACTATCTTTAAATTGACTTAGTGGGTAAGGTATATGGCCTGAATTTCAGAAATGCAATTCCTATTGACTTTAGTTAGGGTTGTGCTTGCTTTGCAGGTGCTTTGCAGAATACCAAAGCCATATCTGGGCCATATCTTACAGCTCCATTGAAGTCTATGGGGATTTACACCAGCTGAGTAACTGGTCCTACACATCCTTACCTATCTAGGACTGTAAGCTTTGCATTTTTCTAACTGGCCTCAAGATGTCCTCATTGCTCCACACAACTCCATCTGAGGCTTCAATATTTGACTCTGAAATAAGAAAGTCCAGAACTTGGAGTATTGACTGATTGGAGAAACTCTGATAGTTAATTGAATTGACATTTGGCAACTTGAAATCCCATGTGTTACCACAATGCTTCTTGTGCTAATTTTTTCTAATTTAAAGAGAGCTTCTGCAAAAGTGTTGTACCTATTATGTATATTAAACATGCCAAAATACTATGCTACTAATAGTACACGCTACTAGCACATTGCTGATTTTATTTAGTCATTTCATAATAATATGATGATTTGTATGTTACAGTTTGGATTATTTTACTATTGCCTTAGTGGATTTCAGCCTAATCTTTTAAAGCCAAATAAAAAGGACAATTAATAAATTGCACAGTGGGAATTATTCTGAGATATGTAAAACTCTGTGTAAAGTTACTTATATGTTAAAGAATGAAGGGACTTGAAATGCACCTGCTCTTTGCAGACTATGCAAATGGGTTGTTTTTTATTTACACTCAGCACATGGTTTGTAGTTCCCCGTATCTGCCAATTTCAGCAGAACCGATGGTAGTGCTTAATTCTTGTATCATTCGCTTCATCTGAAAAGATCAGACACTTTACAAAGGTGGGTAAGTATTAGCTTCCTCATCTGTAACACGGGGATAAGGACGGGTAGACCCCAGTCAGCGGTGGGTGGGATTGAACTTGGGATCTCTGGAGCTTAGTGCATGAGCCTCTCCCACATGGGCTAAAAGCCAGCTGGGTGTTAGCTAAGACTGTAGAGCAGACTCATTTTCTCTCTCTTTCTAATTTGTCTCAGTGCCACTAGCTGGGACAGAACACCACATCCAGAAGGTGTGTGGGTTACAATATGACTTAGGCAAGGTCATACAACAGGTGGCAGACTGGGATTCCTAACTTTCCATTCCAATGTGCCATTATTTGGACCACACATTCATACCAGCTCCTAGGTAGAGAGCCATGCCAGAGGCTATGTGTATACTTGGTTAAAAAACACTGAATCTGAAAGCTGCCAAAAAAAGTGATTGATCCCCTGAGAGCCAAAGAATGTAAATGTAAAGGGGTTAACTTAATTTTCCAGTTTTCTTAGGTCAGATGCTTCATTCATTCTCTGCCTACACAAGTAAACATCTACTCAGCAGTTCACTTGAAGAAACAGCAGCAAGAATGCACAAACAGTGGGACCTTCCTTGCCTGCAAGTTGAACTTTCCTTCCTTTCCAGCCAAAGTCTCACTGGCTTATGAATCCTTTCAGGAGACAAGAGCACCTAGCCAAAGAGACTCAGGCAAACCTGGCCCAGCTCAGTTAAAAAAAAATTAGGACACCAAACTTGTTTTCATATTTTGAGAAGATCAATATAGCAGAGTTGCAAATGTAGGGGGCAGCTTTGGGGAGGAAGAGCTCTATCCTACTCATGTATTTTCAAAGGCAAAGGCCACCAACAATTTGAGGAATTTTCTGGAAAATGTGAATGCCCCATAAGTGAATGGGATACAGATCAGGCTGATCCTGTGTTAACTGACCCCTCCCTGTGGCACAATCAGGGTGCTTGGCCTACCTCTGAAACATGCAATCCTCTTAGTTTGTCTCCCCCACCCCCACCCCCCCGCTAAGATTTGGTCTTCAGCAAACCTCTAGTTGTTTCCCAAGGTGTCATCCACCTAAAAACACCAAGAGTGATATGCGGTTATGTAGTATGTATGCACAAAACAGAGGCCTGGTCTACACTAGGCGTTTATGTCGAAGTTAGCGCCGTTACATCGAATTAACCCTGCACCCGTCCACACCGCAAAGCTATTTAGTTCGACATAGAGGTCTCTTTAATTCGACTTCTGTACTCCTCCCCGATGAGGGGAGTAGCGCTAAATTCGACATGGCCACGTCGAATTAGGCTAGGTGTGGATGGAAATCGACGCTAATAGCTCCGGGAGCTATCCCACAGTGCACCACTCTGTTGACGCTCTGGACAGCAGTCCGAGCTTGGATGCTCTGACCAGCCAGACAGGAAAAGCCCCAGGAAAATTTGAATTTGAATTCCTTTTCCTGTCTGGGCAGTTTGAATCTCATTTCCTGTCTGGACATCGTGGCGAGCTCAGCAGCACTGGCAACGATGCAGAGCTCTCCAGCCGTGCAATCTCAGAATAGAAAGAGGGCCCCAGCATGGACTGATCGGGAAGTCTTGGATCTGATCGTTGTGTGGGGCGATGAGTCCGTGCTTTCCGAGCTGCGCTCCAAGAAACGGAATGCAAAGATCTACGAGAAGATCTCTAAAGACATGTCAGAGAGTGGATACAGCCGGAATGCAACGCAGTGCCGCGTGAAAATCAAGGAGCTGAGACAAGGCTACCAGAAGACCAAAGAGGCAAACGGACGCTCCGGATCCCATCCCTAGACATCCCGTTTCTACGAGGCACTGCATTCCATCCTAGGTGCGGCTGCCACCACTACCCCACCACTGACCGTGGACTCTGAGGATGGGATATTGTCCACGGCCGGTTCCTCGGACATGTTAGCGGACGGGGAAGATGAGGAAGGAGATGAGGAGGACGAGGCAGTCGACAGCGCTTACAACTCTGATTTCCCTGACAGCCAGGATCTCTTCATCACCCTTACAGAGATCCCCTACCAACCGTCCCCAGCCATTAACCCGGACACAGAATCTGGGGAAGGATCAGCCAGTAAGTGTTTTAAACATCTAAACATTTATTTTTAACAGAACAGGAATATTAAGAATAACAACAATGGGTTTCTCATGATTAGTTTGCCCTAGGCGCTTAACATTTCAGTCCTGGGCAGTGCAACTATTGAAAAAAAATCTAACAATGTCCGGTTTAGCATGATTGTTCTGCCCAAGCCGCTCTACTGTTTAGTCCCTGCCAGTGCAGCTACAGTAAAATGTGGTCTATATGTCCCGGGATAGAGCAGAAATCCTCCTGGGACATCTCGAGGAAGCTCTCCTGGAGGTAATTGGAAAGCCGTTGCATCAGGTTCCTGGGGAGAGCGGCCTTATTGGGTCCTCCATAGTATGACACGTTGCCGCGCCACAAGACAATCAAGTACTCAGGGATCATTGCCCTGCACAGCAGGGCGGCATACGGCCCTGGTCTTTGGAGGCTTTCCCGAAGCATTCTTTCTTTCTCGCTGTCTGAGATCCTCATGAGGGTGATGTCGCTCATGGTTACCTGCTTTGAATTAGGTAGGGGAATGTTAGTGTTGGGACTGCTTGCCCGTTCCTTTACAGAACTGTAACCGCTGGTTTGCGGCCACGCGGTGGAGGCGGGAGAGGGGCAGCCTACAGGGATCGTTCCCGGGGACAGCCGCGAGGGGGTGGGACAGGGGCAGAGTTCCTGCTTGCCGGATTGCTGGCAGCAGGGACTGACATTGCTTTCAATGTGAAATGAGGCCAGTGCTAATATTAAAGTTTTAAGCTGCCACAAGTCTATGGCTTACCATGTCTGCCTGCTACAGAAATTCCGGTGTCCTGCCCCGCTTCTCAAATCTGCTGTGCAAGACCCCAGGCACTGAATGCGAAGGCCGAGAATTCGACCTTGTGCTGAGTGCGCATGTGATAGGTGCTGTGCATGGTCTTGTTCACAGAGAAAGACTATGTTCTTTGTTCACAACTACATTTATCTTTCTGAGGAATTCACTCCCTTTTTCCCATTCCCACAGCCACATCTGCGACTGTCTCACAACCTAGCCTGGCATCACACTCCCAGAGGCTAGCGCAGACTAGGAGTAGGAAGAAGAGGACACGGGAGGACATGTTCTTGGAGCTTATGGGCTGCTCCCGAGCCCAGGCAGCACAGCAGACCCAGTGGCGGGAGAACTTGTCCCAAATGCACCAAGCAAACATGGAACGGGAGGAGAGGTGGCGGCAGGAAGACCAGCAGGCGACTCAAACGCTGCTTGGACTACTGAGGGAGCAAACGGACACGCTCCGGCGCCTTGTGGATGTTCTGCAGGAACGGAGGCAGGAGGACAGAGCCCCGCTGCAGTCTATCTGTAACCGCCCTCCCCCGCCACCAAGTCCCATACCCCCCTCACCCAAAGTGCAAAGAAGGAGGGGCGGCAGAGTCCGTGCTAACTCTCACTCCACCCCTGCAGAGAGCTCTAGTAGTAGAAGGCTCTCGTTCCCCAAAATTTGACAAGTTCTTTCCTTCCCGCCTCACACAAGCCCCCGTCCAAGTTTCACCTCCCAGTTCCATGTGTAGTTGCTAATAAAAAATACGTTTCTGTTAATTACTGTTTCCATCATGTTCTTTTGGAGGAGGGGGGGGAAGGGGGTTGGTAATTGGACAGGACAGTCACCTTTGGCAGGGTACATAGGCGGGGGCAGGTCCAGCAGCAGGGCACATACACAGTGCAGTCACTAGTTACCCTGGTCAGTCTGGGAGGTGGTTTTCATGTTCTGTGGTCGGGGGGGGGTTGCTCTGTGACTTTGTGGCAGGGGAGGGCAGTTACAGATCTTATGCGGCGGTCCTTATCCTGGATCACAGAGCCACGCAGCAGGGGATCTGTAACCGTCCTCCCCCTGCCACAAAGTCACATCGCCCCCCCATACACACAGTCCCGATCAGGAGGGGTGACAGGCTCCATTGAAACAACCAGTCCACCACAGCGGAGCCTGTCAATCCTGGAGTTTAGAAGCTTCATTTGCGTCAGTACACTACACCCGCTCCCCACCACAGTCTGCGTCCCAGTTTTAAAACATTCCCGCGAAAACAGTAATAAAGACAACGGTGTTCATTAACAAAGTAGAAGTGATTTTTATTTCTAAACGTGTGTTGGAAGGGGGTGAAGGGGGTATGTAACTGGAGAGGATAGTCAACATTAACTGGGTAAAGAAACGGGGGCAGGTTCAGCTTCTCTGTACACTAACTTAAAAGTCACAGGTTACCCTGCTCAATCAGGAACCTAGCTTTCAAAGCCTCCTGGATGCACAGCGCGTCCCGCTGGTCTCTTCTAATCGCCCGGCTGTCTGGCTGGGCGTAATCAGAAGCCAGGCTATTTGCCTCTACCTCCCACCCCGCCATAAAGGTCTCCCCCTTGCTCTCACAGAGATTGTGGAGCACACAGCAAGCTGATATAACAATGGGGATATTGGTTTCGCTGAGATCACAGTGAGTCAGTAAGCTTCTCCATCTCCCCTTGAGACGGCCAAAAGCACACTCCACCACCATTCTGCACTTGCTCAGCCGGTAGTTGAAGAGTTCTTTTTCACTGTCCAGGGCGCCAGTATAGGGCTTCATGAGCCAGGGCATTAGCGGGTAGGCTGGGTCCCCGAGGTTGACTATAGGCATCTCCACATCCCCAACAGTTATTTTGTGGTCCGGGAAGTAAATACCTTGCTGCAGCCGTCTAAACAGACCAGAGTTCCTGAAAACACGAGCGTCATGAACCTTGCCCGGCCATCCGACGTAGATGTTCGTAAAACGTCCCCTGTGGTCCACCAGTGCTTGCAGCACCATGGAAAAGTAGCCCTTTCTGTTAATGTACTGGCTGGCCTGGTGGTCCGGTGCCAGGATAGGGATGTGAGTTCCATCTATGGCCCCACCGCAGTTTGGGAATCCCATCGCTGCGAAGCCATCTATGATCGCCTCCATGTTTCCCAGGGTCACTACCTTTGACAGCAGTACATCAACGATTGCCTTGGCTACTTGCATCACAACAACCCCCACGGTAGATTTGCCCACGCCAAAGTGGTTCGCGACTGACCGGTAGCTGTCTGGCGTTGCAAGCTTCCAGAGGGCTATGGCCACTCGCTTCTGGACAGTCAGGGCTGCTCGCATCCGGGTGTCATTGCGCTTCTGGGCAGGGGACAGCAACTCACAAAGTTCAAGGAAAGTTCCCTTCCGCATGCGAAAGTTTCGCAGCCACTGTGATTCATCCCAGACCTGCAGCACTATGCGGTCCCACCACTCAGTGCTTGTTTCCCGGGCCCAGAATCGCTGTTCCACGGCATCAACATGACCCATTGCCACCATGATGTCCCCGGCGCTGGGTCCCGTGCTTTCTGAGAGGTCTGTGCTACTCTCAGACTTCAGGCCCTCACCGCGGTGCCGTAGCCTCCTCGCCTGACTTATCTGCATCTGCCTCAGGGAAAGGTTGATGATAAGCTGCGAAGCGTTGAGAACGGCCACAACTGCAGCGATGGTCGCAGCGGGCTCCATGCTCGCGGTGCTGTGGCGTCTGCGCTGTCACTGACTAGAAAAGTGCGCGAACTGATTTCCCGCCGGCGCTTTCAGGGAGGGAGGGCGGGAGTGATGGACGGATGACGACAGTTACCCAAAAGCACCCTCGACACATTTTTTTTTACCCAGAAGGCATTGGCGGCTCCACCCAGAATTCCAATGGGCAGCGGGGACTGCGGGAACTGTGGGATAGCTGCCCACAGTGCACCGCTTCCAATGTCGACGTTTTCCCCATTAGTGTGGACTCACAAAGTCGAATTACTGTCCTTAGTGTGGACACACATGTTCGACTTTGCAATATCGATTCCAAAAATTCGATTTAAGTAAAATCGAACTACTCTCGTAGTGTAGACATACCCAAAGAATGTCAGAACTATAGGAAGAACTGCAAATATCTCCCAAGGCAGTAGACACCTAGGCCCAGATCTTCAAAAGGTATTTAAACTCTTGAAATCAATGGAAGTTAGGAGCTTAAATCTCTTTTGAGAATCTAGGCCCTAGAACTAAATGTTCTTCTGGTGTAAATCAGTGTAGCTCCATTAATTTGCAACATCTGAAAATCTGGACCCTAAGTTCCTTTACATTCCTGCAAAGCTGCGGGGGCTGTAGAAATTCTGGAGGATACTTATTGCTTGAGTTGCTTTCTGCAGGTGATTTAGTGCTCTCCCGACTTTTACGTATTTATTGCAAAAGTGCATGGCAGGCTGTGACCTGATTTGTATAGACACTTGCAAAGAGAGATTCACAGCTCTGCTAAATCTTGTCTAATTCACACCCACATTACTACCCTAATGAACGGGTAATTGAATTACATTTAAACATCTCAGGTGCCTAGTGTAAACCACTTTTGGAGTACTGTTCTTTCTATTAACAGAAGGATAACTGAGCCCTTGGGTTTTAATTAGGGCTGTCGATTAATCACTGTTAACTCAAGCGGTTAACTCAAAATTAATCATGATTAATCAGTTTTAATCGCACTGTTAAACAATAGAATACCAATTGAAATTTATATAATATTTTTGGATGTTTTTTCTACATTTTCAAATCTATTGATTTCAATTACAACAGAGAATACAAAGTGTACAGTGCTCACTTTATTTTTATTACAAATATTTGCACTGTAAAAATGATAAACAAAAGGAATAGTATTCAATTCACCTCATACAAGTACTATTGTGTAATCTCTTTATTGTGAAAATGCAACTTACAAATGTAGGGTTTTTTTGTTACGTAACTTCACTCAAAAACAAAATAATGTAAAACTTTAGAGCCTACAATTCCATTCAGTCCCATTACTTGTTCAGTCACTAAGGCAAACAACTTTGTTTACATTTACGGGAGATAATGCTGCTGGCTTCTTATTTACAATGTCACCTGAAAGTGAGAACAGGCGTTCACATGGCATTTTTGTAGCCGGCATTGCAAGGTATTTACGTGCCAGATATGCTAAACATTCAGAAGCCCCTTCATGCTTCGGCCACCATTCCAGAGGACATGCTTCCATGCTGATGACGCTCATTAAAAAAAGAATGCGTTAATTAAATTCGTGACTGAACTGCTTGGGGGGAGAATTGTATGTCTCCTGCTCTGTGTTTTACCGGCATTCTGCCACATATTTCATGTTATAGCAGTCTTGGATGATGGCCCAGCACATGTTGTTCATTTTAAGAACACTTTCACTGCAGATTTGACAAAATGCAAAGAAGGTACCAATGTGAGAGTTCTAAAGATAGCTACAGCACTCCACCCAAGGTTTAAAAATCTGAACTGCCTTCCAAAATCTGAGCGGGATGAGGGGTGGAGCATTCTTTCAGAAGTCTTAAAAGAGCAACACTCCAATGTGGAAACTACAGAACCCGAACCACCAAAAAAGAAAAGCTACCTTCTGCTGGTGGCATCTGACTCATGATGATAAAAATGAACATACATTGGTCTGCATTGCTTTGAATCATTATCGAGAAGAACCCCTCATTAGCATGGACGCATGTCCTTTGGAATGGTGGTTGAAGCATGAAGGGACATATGAATCTTTAATGCATCTGGCACGTAAATATCTTGCGATGCCAGCTACAACAGTGCCATGTGAACACCTGTTCACACTTTCAGGTGACATTGTAAACAAGTGCCAGAGCTGAATGGAAAATAAAATTTCCCTTGCATAGAAATTTAGATTTTTTCAGGGAAAAAATATCCCAAATTCAGGACAAAAATCAGGGGGGAAACCTTTTGAAATTGTGGAAGGAAAATTCTGTTTTGGGAGAATAGAAATGGATTGTTTTGGCTTGCATCCAGCTGCCTAACTTCCTGGGAAAGTATCAGGGGGTAGTGGTATTAGTCTGGATCTGTAAAAAGTGACAAAGAGTCCTGTGGCACTTTGCAGACTAACAGAAGTATTGGAGCATAAGCTTTTCTGGGAAAGTGTTTAATCACAATATTTTTGACCACCTCTAGCAAAGACCTCATTGCCAATTTCCTGGGACCCTGATTTGCATATTGATTAACATTGCAAGCTGCATACATTCATTTAAATGGGTTTCATTGCATTGATATTGTTTGTCCACCAGGCTGTGCTGAAACATTTCACATACATTGGTTTTAAAACAGTATTGACATCTCTGCATTTATTGGTTTATTGTATTTACTTAATGTAGTACTCTTCAATGGTAATATGCATGTGACATTTGTTTATACAGCACTGTATGTGTGTACCTGTAAGAATATGCTTTGCTTCAGTGTATATAGAAGCACTGATGTTCATATCGAATCTAGTTTTAATCTGTATATCATAGCCTTGATTGATCGTGTGCCCTTGCAGCATCTCTCAGCATCTCTACTATGAGGTCACAACCCCACCACTCAGTAATGGCTAGCAATGGGATCATGGCTAGCTGCTCAGGAAAGCAGCACTGTTCATTAACATACATTTCGTCCATGGGTACTAGACAGTTAACACAATATTGCCTTACATGGTGAATGATCTTTTCTGGCATTTTTTTTCAAAAGTGAATTTATCAGAGGCAAAGCTACAAGTGAAGTGCTGCACATAAAAGAACACACACATTGCTTAGATCTCAACCCTCCCCCCGCAATAAATCAACAGTCACCACTCCCCAATATACAACTGTTAATCAATGCGCCCCCAGCCCAAGTAAAATCAATTATTAAGGTCTCCTATCACATACATACAGAGCTGGTCGAAAAATGTTAACATCATTTTCTGTTGGAAAAATACAATTTAATTGAAAATAAAATGTGTCACAGGAACATTTCAATTTTGATGACATTTTTGATGGGAGAAAGAAGAAATGAATAATTTCTCATTTCATTTTCATAATGTTAATGTTTTATTTCAAAAAGATAAGTTTCATTTTGAGTACAATTTTATTGCATTTCATGTAGACTTTAGTTTTAATATATTTAGTTTTCTATATTATAACATTTTACCTTATCAAAATGAAACATTTTGACTGAAACAATTAAACATCAAAACATTTTGTAATTTCAATTTTTTTCAGTTGATTTGGAATGAAAAATTTTGAAATGTTGGAATTTCCCATGAAATGGAAATTCTGTTTTCTGACCATCTTCAACGCAACCTAATTAATAAGAAATGTGCTCTCCTCTTAAATGAATTATGGGTTCCCATCATCACTGAATGATCTCATCTTTCCCCTGTCCCATGCCCCAGTATATGAATTCTTCTTTTTCACCACCCTATATTCATGGAATCAGGTCTCTTACCTTTCTCTGAAATAATCAGTTCTGGTCTCACCTCCACACCCCAATTAGTGAATTCTCAGCTTTCCCCCCATCTCTCTCCCATCCCACAATTAATAAATACTGGCTTCTTTCCTTGTCCCAATAAATTAATGGACTCTACCCCATATTATTTGTTTCTCTCTTTCCCATAAATTAATGAATTCTGACCTACATACCTCTTTATAGGGCTTCTTGGGGGTTGCCATTTTCCTGGATACACAGGGATGCCCTCAGCTTTCCAGGTTCCGTTTTCCATGTTGGAAGTGGGTTCTACTCTCCACTCACGTGGACAATGTTTCCTTTGTTCTTAAGTGACCAGGCTTCTCCAGCTACTGGCAATAAACTCCCCAGCCAGGCACATGCAGCTTCCACTGCAGATTCTCAAGGGTAATCAGTTCTCCTTGGCCAGCCAGTGAGAGCAGAAGGGGATGTTTGAGTGAGCTGAGCTCCTCCAAGTCGAGGAGACAGAAATTTCCCTTGCTGAAAGCAGAGGAGGAGATTCTGCATTCACATAGACTGTGCTGCACTTTAACTCCTATCAAACATCTCTAGCTTATTGGCCTGATGGTAACTCAATGGACTCTGAAATTATTTGCTCCACAGCTGTATCATGTTTGCTTAATGTGAAGGCAAAGACTTCTGCATGCTCTCTGGCTCATCACCTCTAGCTGGCTGTTCTAATGACAAGAAAGAGGTCTCTGAGGTCAGTAGTTGATTAACTTTATCTGATGGATTGAGGTCTCCTAGAAGGCCTATTGCCTGAACAGTTAAAGTTTGTGGAGCTGAGGCCATGGCTCAGGCCTTTATGAGTTGCCGAGATCAACTCCCTTTTTGTGCGGTGACTGACTCAGCAGCTCTAGTATGCTGGGACAATGTCTAAGCAGAGGCTTCTGTGAAGTCCCTTACTTAGGCTTTTTAAATTGCTGGGCTGAAGGTAAGGCAAAAATCTTTGCAAGATTACTGTTTTAACACCGCTAGTTTTCTGGTCTGTTGTCAGGATATAGGTGTCTGTCAGGTCTTTGGATCAACACCTCTAGTTTATGGGGCTCAAGCCCCTGTCGGGGCTCCAGCTAAGTATCCTGAGCACAATAGGCTGCTATCTAGGGTATTTGGCTCTGTGATGATTAGTGGTTCTGCATCTCTAACTTGGCGGTCTAATGTGAAGGCATTTGGGTCTCAGTAAGGTCACTAACCATCAATTTTAGCTTTGTTTGTGGATATCAAGCTCTCACTTGTTGGATGAGTGTCAAGGCTCAGGTCTCTCCATCAGCACATCTAGCTTTCTGTCAAAGAACAAAACTTTGTGGGGGTCACACTTGGCTAGTATCTCTAGATTTCTGGGTTGATGTGAGGGCCCAGGCCTTTGTGAGATGTTTGGCTCAAAACCTCCAATTTACACCACTTATTCTGAAGCAAAAATCCTGTTAGGTCTCTGGTTCAGTATCTCTAGTTTATGGGCCTGATGACAAGGATTAGGGGTCTCTGTGGTTACTGCTTCAGCAGCTGTAGCTTGCCGAGTTGATGTCCAAGTACATAATTCTGAGGTCCCTGTCTCAGCACTTTAAGCTTGTTGGGATGATCCCAAATCAAAGTTCTTAAGATGTTAGGTTGTTTGGCTGATAAGAAAGCAATGGCCTTTGTGAGATCAATAGCTCAGCACGTCTAGCTTGTAGGGCTGATTTTTGAGGTTTCTGGTTTAGCATCTCAAGCATGCTGGTCTGATGTCCTGGATTAGGTCCCTTTCTATCTCACTATTTATCAGCTTTACGTGGCTGGGCTGAAGTCCATGCACAAGTCTTTATGAGGTTAATGTCTTAGCACCTCTATTTTCTTGGTCTCATATCAGAAAACAAGGCAGTCATATCACTGACTCATCTTTTGCTTGCTGGTTTGTTAGGCAAAGACCTTTCTGAGTTCAAACAAAAACAACGAGGAGTCCTTGTGGCACCTTAGAGACTAACAAATTTATTTGGGCATAAGCTTTTGTGGGCTTTAACCCACTTCATCAGAACTTAATTCTGAGTTCACTGACTATGTACTAGTTTACTAGCTTGAAGCAAAAGCATAGGCCTCTGTGAGTGTGATGAAATGGGGAATTTTCTGTAGTATTTGAGTCCTATGTGTGCCTCAATTTCCTCTATATGTTGCATTGCTACCCAGTGAGCGGGGCGGGGGGAAAGAATTGTTCTCAGGGAAGACTGAGACACAGGGTGTGTGTGGGTGTGTGAACACCCTGTCTAGGTGGAACAAAGAGTTGTTAAGGAACTATTTGGAACCAGCCCAGGTCAACAAGGGGGCCAGAGAGACCATGCAAGGTCCAATGACTTGTGGATTTCCCTGCCTCTGAGAAAGGAAGCTAAGCAGAAACCCCAACTTCAGAACAAAGGCCTGCAAGGTGTAAGGTGAGGGGATAAAGGGTTGGCTTCTGGAAGGAGCCTGTGCTTTCTTTCCTGGGAACTGACTAAGAAAGGAAGCCTGAGAGAGACAGAGAGTCTGAAAGTGGGTTGACTACAGCTTGACTGGTGATCTGGGCTGATCAGAATGGATTATACTTAGCATTCTTATGTTAGCATAGAGAAATGGATTGCCAGTGCTGTATTCCAGTTGACTAAACCCTGCTATCTTCAAAGCACTGCTTGAGTGTCACTGTAAATACTTGGGGGTACGTCTTCACTACCCGCCGAATCGGCGGGTAGCAATCAATCTATCAGGGATCGATTTATCGTGTCTCGTCTAGACGTGATAAATCAATCCCCGAACGCGCTCCCCGTCGACTCCAGAACTCCACCAGAGCGAGAGCCGCAGCCATCGATCCCGTGCCGTGAGGATGGGAGGTAAGTCGATCTAAGATACGTCTACTTCAGCTACGCTATTCTCGTAGCTGAAGTTGCATATCTTAGATCGACCTCTCACCCCCCTAGTGTAGACCAGCCCTTGGTGAGGTGCATAAGTCTATACCAGGATCTATCACAGTTGGACTCACTGAATAGAGATCATGGTGTGAAGAAGGAGTTCAGAAGCCTCAGAGGTTCAGTCTCAGAAGGTGGCAAGGCCGCATGGCTTACCCTGAAGGAACAGAGAGACCCCTTGTGGGTCTGGAACATCAAACAGGGTTCCTCCAAGACACTGTCCCAACCTGGGGGTGTAGCACTACTCCTGTGAATCTGCGACGGTGAGGTTACCAATTCAGCACCAATGGTTAAAGTACATCAAAATAGAAGGGAGATCACCAATTCCAGTGGTTATATATGTTTTATTATGATATGTTATATTGAAGTCATGTTATCATATAGCATTGTATTATCTTATTTGATGGGACATGGAAATAAATGTATTTACAAGGTGTCCTTGTTCCCAAACAGGCATATAGACAATAAAAATTTTTTATTTTTTGTACAGATGTAGAATGTGGAAATGCATACCTTTGTGCCCTGCAACCATCTTCTCTATCCTCTCAATACCCCCCACACCCATCTATAGATAACCAGAAAGGGAGAAGGAACTTACAGGAGAAACAATTTCCCTGCATTATAGTTAGGGTTCAGAAAGCCAGTGGCAAAGCCTCCCTTTTCCCATGGAAAGGGGAGAACTGGAGACACCATATTCTTCCTCTTTCCCTCTCTGCCTCCTATAACCAAGGGAGAAATACACATCTTTCTGTAGAAGACAGTCAGTCAGCAGCTTATCAGCTTGGGCAATTCTTCTCCCATCAGGTGGTGGTGATGCTGCCACTGGCAGGAAAAACTTGGGGACCCACAAACTCCCCAGACAGGAACCAGCCCTGTCACTGGAAATCCAACATTGCCCACCTAATGAGTCTGTATTGCACCAGCCAGTGAAGAAGGAGAAGGAGAGGGATCATGTGTGTATACACACACATGTATGTGGTGGTGTGGTTTTTGTGTTGTTTTTTGAGTGGGAGCTGAGAGATTCCCCTTTATTCCCCATTTCCATCTAGACAAGGAACCAGAGATCCCCCTACCCCACTTGTTCAGGCAACACAGCTACTCCTCCTAGGTATGTGTGCAAGTGGTATTTACGTTCTGGTTATATATTTAAGTATCTGGGATTTGGAGCCCTCAATACTATAGTACTAGTTAGAATACAAACATGAAAATAGTGGAAAGGCACGAGTATCTGATTGCTCTTTGATGATCTCTGTGAAATGAATTTGGTGGCATCAGTCCAGTTCGTAATGGAGAAGTCTGTTGCAGCAGTGATCATGAGGCTGTGGTATATACGTACAGTTAAGACAAAATGCCAGTAGATGGCGCTCAAGTGTACATAGCATAGTTTCTGGGATTTATAAGACCAGTAATACTTGTTTTACAATACAAATGACTCCCTCTGTGCAGTTCTTTATATACTTTGAGCTCTCAACACTACCCACAGCACAATTGCCATCCTTCTTGATGAAGGATTGAATGGGCATGTAGACAGAACTGACTCTCAAGGTGGTCTCTCCAGGACAAGATGGTTGTTGTGTGAGACATATGAGGGTGGGGAGAATGCTTATACTGGTACTGCCTCTGTTGTGTGTCTATATACACAGAGCTTCCCAGGATTTCCAGTGTGGCACCCCCTCATGAGCCATTTCACTAATATTTTTTTAGGAAATAAAATGTCCAGTGTGCATATCCCCCTATAGCTATAGATATTTTTCTCTTGCTTTAGATCTCTTATATGTTGCCAGTTTTTTAAAATTGCACCTCATATTTCAGTTGCTCAACCTCAAGCTTTAACTTGTAGCTAAAAATATAAATAAATCAGGAGTTGTTTAGTTTAATTCCTGATGCTGAATTTTTCTTCCTTTCAACTGGCGTGTTGAATTAGCCGCTTCTTTGCTCAAAAATCATCAGATACAAAAGGGTCCAAAGTAAATAACTGCAGTAAATCAAGTATGATAAATTAAATAGTTATAACTTCAAAATCTAAGATAAACAGGAAGGAGGGGAATAATATTTTTATAAAGTTTATTCAGGTTTCTTTGGCAAGAGTTCGAACTTTAATAGGCGTCCAGGCTGATACCTTTACCCTGCAGTCTGACACCTCTTGGCTCAGAGACATTACAAACAGACTGAGCAACCATGTGATGGCAACTGCTCCAAACAGCCTTAGTTTGTGCAGATGAGGCTTCTGTCAAGTGGTTTGGGGGCAAAGACCACATATGTAGGGCCATCATAAGGCAGCATGAGTAATACAGCACAGATGCAAGAACAGGATGTGTCTTCAGTTTAGTGAAATGGGTTAACATAAGAAATGTGTGCAGGTGTTCTGCTGCTGGACATGTACATGGGAAATGGGTGGGCCAGATTAAACAACAAAGAGGTGTTACAGCCATTTGTTTGTATAGCAGCATTTTAGCAAAACTTTACATAAAGGTAGAGTGCATGAATCATCTAGAGTGCAAAACCAGTAGGAGGGTATGGTGGGGAGGCATCTGCCCACTATTTTAGCTCTTTAATATTTGTTTCAAACGTGCTGTCTTGCAGTGTGGAGGTGAATGCATTCTAGAAGGCTATAGTCCATTTCATCCACGGTGGGCCAAGCAGGCATCCTAAGTGCCAGGGGCGGGTGCAAGTATTATGACTATTGTTGCTATGGCTGTGCAGGATCGGAAGACTCAAACAATGAAGAAGTAAGGAGGGTAAAGTTTGTCAGCAATGGAGGACTAAACATTTCTGTTGGGATGAGGCCATTGAGGAGAAGGTCTCATCCAAGTATTCTCCAAAAGTGCCAGAGTGCGTGAGTTGAAGGGAGAGCTGGGAGCATACTGCAAGATCCCCTCTTCCCCCATTTTCAATGGGAGGTGGAAGGCAACCCCCTGGGGATTTCACTGAGGAAGATCATACTGCTGTAATCATGAAGTTTTGATGATTTTTCTCCATTACATGTAGCTAACTGCTCAAGGGTGGGGGTCTCCTGACAGTACAATATCTGAAAGAGCCATGCTGTCTGAGGGACGGAAGGCTGAAGAGATGCCCTCATATGCTTATAATAAACACCTGTATAGATTTCCCTTTGGCTCCTGCTATATCTTCAATGGTGTCTCGAAACTAAACACGTTCACATTCCAATAAGGTGGGGAACTGCCTCGTCCAGGGGGATAATGTGTATTCAACCCCCAGATTTGACACTGGTGGCATTTGTGACCTTACTCTCAGTTTTCCTTGTATAGGGTTTTCATACATGGGGCATGTTAAAAACCTTAGGGATTAGGTTCCCTGACCAAACTGCTTGTGTGCGGTTTCTTAAAACTGTCTTGTAATGCCAGTTCTATCAATCTTCTCTAAGGACTCAGGACCTATCCTGTGTCATTGAAGTCAACAGGAACCTTTCCATTGACTGGATGGTGCAGTAGATTGAGCCCTATCAGTGTGCAGCAATTATCAGTGAAGTACCTTCAATCACTTTTTGGACTTAGAATACTACAGACATTTATGCTGGCAAATGACATTTCCAGTCAGAGAGGAAGTCTTGGTTGTTTCCTCCCTCACCCCAAGAAATTAACTTTGTAAAGAGATTTGCACTTGGCTCACTGCCGCACAATGAAATAATTTAACCCTACTTCTATTTCACTATCAATATTACACACTGCAGCACAGTATAAGATAGATTTGTGTGTAATTTAATGCTTAACTGTTCAGTTTGTCTAAAAACAAAACAAATAGTCCTTGTGAAATCTTACCTGAGTGTGCACATCTTTGTTATATTAGTCAGCATTTTAGAGGTTGCCTGATAACAAGCTATTCTGCTAATGCACAATTTAGTGACAGGATCCCTGACATCATGACTAGTATGGGGAAACTGTAAGCAGTTATCTTTGCATACCTCAGCTAGCAGGGAAAGGGTTACCATAGCACATAGGAAGCTCCCACCAAGCTGGGAGTTGTGTTGATCAGGAGTCTTGCATCCAGTTGTCCCCCCTCAAATCCTGCCTCTTTTCACAAATCAGAATTACAGCCGTTCCTCTGTAAGAGGGACCAAAGAAGGAGGGTGCAGGAATTGCTCCTTGAAGTGGTTCCAGTGTAT
Source organism: Malaclemys terrapin pileata (assembly GCF_027887155.1). NCBI lineage: Eukaryota > Metazoa > Chordata > Testudines > Emydidae > Malaclemys > Malaclemys terrapin. The sequence goes on from NC_071512.1 coordinate 66,877,018, forward strand.
TGAAATTGAATCCAGTTGACCAGAAATGACCGTATGATGGATTGCATGATTTTCATTGTATGATGTCTCTTTGTTGGCTTTCCACTTGGCCAGTGTTGTGTGTCCCCTCCTTCTATACTCAATGCCTGTGGCAGCCTCAGTGTTAAGCACAGGGGAAAGTAATTAAATGTGCCATTTTGGTGGTCTTAGTTACACTCACACCACCATTGCGCATTTCAGCACACTTGGCACTCTCTACTCGGGAGAGGTCCAGTACTGGGACAGCAGCCATGGATTGCTACTACACATGACTGAAGTGCATTGACGGAGATGTGTGTGGGAGTTTACACACAGCCTGCCTGCACTGTGCCTTGCTCCAGCCAGGATTAATTTCTCACCTTTGTGAGGCACTGAAATTCACCAACATTTGCTCCCAAATTAAAAAATTAACAAAATTATATTACTAAAGGAAACAGACCTTGTTTCTTCTGTGTAAATAAAACCAAGACACATTTAACCTTTGTTGCCTTGAATCTGGAGAGCTTGGTACTAACTGCTAGTACATTCAATGGCTCCTGGGCTTAGCTGAAATTAACTCTTGGTGAGAAAAGTCTAGGATTAGGAGTCCCAAATTTGTTTTGTTTTGTATTTTCAAATCTCCTTTAGAAGTGTAGTCAAGTTTTCGAAAGCACCAATCTGAGTTAGAAGCCTAAGTCCCAATGCCAAAAAACATTTTTAAAATAGATTCCAAGTATTTAAGTGCTTTAGAAAATTTATAGGAGCTGCACTATTAAGTTCAGTGGTACAAGATCAAGCTATTAGTGTATGGTCAAAACCTAGAGAGTTAGTTTCATTAACCCACAGCCTTACATATATGACTATTTAAAAATTATGCTCCGCCAGCCCATTCCGTATTGCTCTGAGAGCAAGCCAGAGCCAGTGTCTGTTTGAAAGGCCTTTCCCTGTGAAGCCAGAAGGTGCACTCCAAGTTGGTAGCGATTTAAAAAATAAAATAAAGAAGAGGATAAGTTGGAGCTAAATATTTTTCCCTCCTCATCTTTACTCACAAATATTAAGAATGTGTTCCTACTCATTTTCAACGTTGATCAAGAAGCACAAGGAAGAGCTGTATGCTCCCCTCTATATTAATGGATTTTGTTTTTGTATAGCAAATTGTACACCCATATTTTGATTCTAACACTTGGGTATCGAAGTAATACTCCAGCATATGAACTCCCATGCACCGATCTCCATGGCTTACCTCTTAGGGAGTTTGGGGATATAGGGCCTGATCTGAAGTCTGCTCTAGTCAACAGGAACCTTTTCCTTTCTTTCAGCTCAGTCCACAGTGAGCTGTGGAGAGGAAGCATGGTCCGGTGGTCAGACCATGCTCTGCCGCAGAATCCTTGTGTGGATTGGGCAAGCAATTTAGGGAACTGAGGCACAGAAAGACTCTCTGTCAAATGGGGATAATAGGACTTCCCTTCCTTACTGGGGCATTGTTGGGAAGATAAAAACATTGATTGTGAGGAGCTCAGAAACTAAAGTAATGGGGGCTCTAAGTGTGTTAGAGAGAGAGAACCATAATACTATTTGGATTTATTCTTTGAGACTCAGTTCATGTGAAGCTTGAATACGCTGAATGTAATATATTCACATTTGGTTGATCTGTGCCGCTCAAGTTCTGTCTGTAATAAAGGTTTCAGAGTAGCAGCCGTGTTAGTCTGTATCCGCAAAAAGAAGAACAGGAGTACTTGTGGCACCATAGAGACTAACAAATTTATTAGAGCATAAGCTTTCGTGGACTACAGCCCACTTCTTCGGATGCATATAGAATGGAACATATATTGGGGAGATATATATACACACATACAGAGAGCATAAACAGGTGGGAATTGTCTTATTGGCCTCTCAGAGTTGGTAAGACAACTCCCACCTGTTTATGCTCTCTGTTTGTGTGTATATATATCTCCTCAATATATGTTCCATTCTATATGCATCCGAAGAAGTGGGCTGTAGTCCACGAAAGCTTATGCTCTAATAAATTTGTTAGTCTCTAAGGTGCCACAAGTACTCCTGTTCTTCTTTCTGTAATAAAGGTGCAGAATCCCAAATGCTATTATGGTTGTGAACCTCTCTGAGGAGTCTTCTGGGCTCCTGCTGTTCTCTCCCCTCTGCCCACAGGGGGCATGTGTACACATGCAAGATGTCCTGCTGCGGTTCTGGCTGCTATCTCGACTAGCTAGCTCTGCAGCTAGAGACTGTGGCCAACTCCTGCCAGTCTCTCCTTTCAAGCCTCATGGAGGTTTAGCGGTGGAAGCTTCTCTGTACTTGATTGTTGACTAGCCTTGAGGTTGCTGCACTACCCGGGTGACTCGCTCCCACCTTTGAACATAAGCAACTTTTTGGACTTGCCACTTTGTTTCTTTCTGCTCACTCAGTCTTAAATCTCTGGTCTGGGATGTGCAAGACGGGAAGAAGGCCATTGTATTGTATATGGGTGGCAGCAGGACACATGAGCAAGAAAGAGGGATTACTTTATCCATGTGTGTACAGGGTATATAACTAAAATCCACGGAAGTAGTGTATCTAACATCACTTAACATTTTGTTCGGGGCATCCAATCCCTTCTTATATCTTCTGTAGTTTGTTTAAGCCCTGATCCTGCGGTGAGATCTGCACAACTAACCTCTGCACCTGTGTGGTGCTTGATGCAGGATCAGGGCCTTAGCCTGTAATGACAGGGACTGTCTTCCTCTCTGTTCAGTGCCTAGCACATGTTGGGCACTGCTGTAATATAAATTCAGAATGGTCTTGCTAATGTATGTCATGATTTTATGAAATGTGTGTGGGCAGTTTTTTGGCCAGTGTAGATTTAGGATGATGTGTATAGTGCTTTTCAACCAATACAATACACAGCAATGCTAGACCCAGGGCTGGCTCCAGGCACCAGCCTGGCAAGCAGGTGCTTGGGGCGGCCGCTCCGGAGAGGGGCGGCACGTCCAGCTATTCGGCGGCAATTCGGTGGACGGCTGCTCACTCCCACTTGGAGCGAAGAGCCTCCCACCGAATTGCCGCTGCAGATCGCGATCGCGGCTTTTTTTTTTTTTTTTTTTTTTTGGCTGCTTGGGGCGGCCAAAACCCTGGAACTGGCCCTGGCTAGACCCACTAGGGGAAGGGGTTGGGGTTTGCTCTAAGTTATGCTACTGGATAAGAGGTCACAAGGAAGAACTCCTATGGTCAGGATAACTACAATGCATTGTACTATAGCCCTTTCCAGTGCACTGGTGGAGGGTGGGGCACATTACTCTGAGGGTGTGGGAGAAGTGTAGGCCAGGAGCAGTTGTTATAAGGGCTGGCTATGCCACTGCTTCGCCAGCTGAAGATTCTGCTACAACAGCAAAAAGCTCAGGTATTACCTTTTAAAGGCAGCTTTTAAGCCAGTGGTGCAAAGGGAATATAGGAGGGTTGAGGTTCTGTTCTAGAACTTGCTCATAAAATGGTGACTTGATAGTCTAATCTCTCCCTACGTAGCAGCATAGTGATCCTGTATGCCAGTAAACCCAACTATCTTATAGTTTAAAATCTATTTCTATCTTCTTTAAATGAATGCCATAATTATATTTAAAAAAAACCTCAATCTATGCTGCCAGGTTGACGTGTTAGCTGGGAACTGGGTGAACCCACGTTTACAGACAGACAAGACCCAAAAGTTAACTTTCTGCGATAAATAGACATCAAAAGCACCATGACAACTATGGTTTGCAAGAGAATGAGGTTTGTCGTGTATTTGACAGCATGTATATTGGCCTTGCAGTAATGCGAGTGTCATTCAGGTTGTGTCCGAATTTTTTGTTTTACAGGGTCTGTACCTCAGTGTTTCACCAGCACTATTGTGACATAATCAGGCACTCCCTTCTACCATTTCATCCACATACTGTGGGGGAGTCACTAGTGCCCTGGTTGTCATGGCAATGGCTGCCTTTGTTGACTGGTTTACCTCAGCTGATGATATTAAAAGAAGGGGCACAGGAGTTGTTGTAATAAAAGCAGACTGTGTTCGGATAAGGTGCTTGGTTCCTTTGGGTTTGTATGTAAGTAACTTCCTTTCGAAAAGCAGTGTAATTATTGCTTTCCTCAGAAAGGGTTACATGAAAATAAGACACAATTCCAGCCCATTATCCTGTATATTGTTTATAGGCTTTGCAAAGCTTTTCAGAATATTTCATTTGTTAAAAATAAATAAATAAATAAAAATGGGTGTGTGTGTGGGAAATTATAACTCTGAGTCCTGACTCAGATTTCTGTTACACAACTAGAAAAGTGTCATTTAGAAGCTGCATTTACTCAAACAACTTTTTTTTAAAAAGAATTTAATTACTTTCACTATATTGATCAACATGGCACTGAGTGGTGAAATATAGAGCCTCACAAAGATAGTAATGGTAATAATACACATTGAAGCTAACAAATGTGTAAGTGCTTTACTATTTAAATGGCACGCAACAGATCTTAAGGAAATTGCCAACAACAAAAACTTTTGTCTAACATTGCTGTCATCAAAAAACTAAACCATAAAAAGTTCAGGATTAAAAGGGTACAAAGTCCAGTACTTTCAAGTTGAGAAATCCCAGAATGAACATTGCCCATGCAACCTTAATTCTGGCCTCTTCTGTGTATGCATTATGATACCATTTCTAATTACATAATTAAATGCAAAAAGAACAGGAGTACTTGTGGCACCTTAGAGACTAACAAATTTATTAGAGCATAAGCTTTCGTGGACTACAGCCCACTTCTTCGGATGCATACAGAGTGGAATAAATATTGAGGAGATATATATATACACACATACAGAGAGCATAAACAGGTGGGAGTTGTCTTACCAACTCTGAGAGGCCAATTAAGTAAGAGAAAAAAAACTTTTGAAGTGATAATCAAGATAGCCCAGTACAGACAGTTTGATAAGAAGTGTGAGAATACTTACAAGGGGAGATAGATTCAATGTTTGTAATGGCTCAGCCATTCCCAGTCCTTATTCAATCCATCCGAAGAAGTGGGCTGTAGTCCACGAAAGCTTATGCTCTAATAAATTTGTTAGTCTCTATGGTGCCACAAGTACTCCTGTTCTTTTTGCGGATACAGACTAACACGGCTGCTACTCTGAAACCTATAATTAAATGCTACTTCTTCCACAAGACCCTTGCCTCTTTCTGTGCACAGCACAGATCTGCTCAGGGGATGAATTGAAGTTGTGTAGTGGAGTCTATCTGCTAGACCCTTGCCTCATTTGTTTCAGAAGTTGTAAGATCTGTAGTGAATGAGGCAGGGGACTTCAGGAAGAGAAGGGATGGACTCATGGTTAGGTCAGTAGAATACCACTGTGGAAACTTGGATTCTATCTCTGCCTCTGCTACCCAGCTCTTATGTGATGCTGAACAAGTCCCTTACATCGAACAATTCACACGTGGTTACGTCTGCATGTAATTAAAGGCTGCATCATAATACATATGACAGGGGGCCCCATTTAAAGTTGCACTGGCAACATTCATTCTGGCATTTCCTAACTTGAGTGCTGGACTTTACAACATTTTACTCAACTTTACGTTTCCTAATTTTTTTTATTGTTTGTTGGTAAGAGCAACCTGAACTAATGTTACACTAGATCCACAAACAAAGCAATGTATCATGAGCATCCAAATTTGTCCTGGTTTGATAATGGGGCATGTCCAAATATGGAAAATAACTTGCTTCAAAATGGCATGTGAATGACATGTAGTTTCTAATAATTATTTCTTTTACTTAGAGTAGGTGGAAGAGTCTTAACTTGGGTTCCTTTATAATATGTTTATTATAAAAACATATAGAAGTTAAGGGGCAAAAACGAAAGGAATATATGAGTGCACGGTCCTCTTACTCCTTGTTATTTTTCTCTCCGAGAGGTATTGATTCTATTTGCATCAATGTTCAGTCTTTCATTGTAATGAAAACAATAGGGTTGACATGTTTTTTGCCTTCCCAGATACTATACAGCTCACCCTGCAGAAAAATTGCTTGCTCTTCCACTAGTACTAATTTGTTCTTAAGCTATCTTGAAGGTACATAGTAAGACGTAAAAGAATTGTCCTCATTTCATCTCCACTACTCTGTTCCTCTCGGGATAATGACCAAAGGTCTGCCAGAGTAGAAAGCATAGACACAGGAAAGCATGAATACTATGGGCCTGATGTAGCAAAATACTTGAAATATATTTATTTACATTGGATTATTTCTCACTTCCTCAGGGGAGATGTTTGGGACCTTTAACTTCCAGATTGGGTGGGAGGATGTGGAGATTTTAAGCCAGAATCTCTGAACACAGATGAATCTCTGTTTAATTCATAAGAATGCCCATACTGGGTCAGATCAATGGTCCATCTAACCCATAATCCTGACTTCCGACAGTGGCTGATGCCAGATGCTTCAGAGGGAATCAACAGAACAGGGCAATTATTAAGTGAATTATTCTGTGAAACTATATTGCAGATACTGTATGCCAGTAGGATATCTGTTTTTCAGTCCAAAAGATTGTACAGTAGTGTTAGTTGTGTAGTCACAACCACAGCAGCCTCTTCTGACAGGGTGCAATGCTATAAGGGGTCCTTATTTCCAATACCTCCTGCAGGCCATCTGACTCTCACTAGGTCTGTGACTCAGCCCTCCAGCCATTTCACAAAGTTCAGTTCCTTTCCAGGGTAACAAAAAAGGTACAATTTTAAAGTTCACAAAACATATTAACACAGGAGAGCTTTCAGCAGGAGTGGCACTGGGAGCAGGGCTTGTGGGGGCTATAGTCCCAGCAAATTTGTCGTAGCCACTTCTCCCAGAGCTGTGTACCTAGCCAGCAGTCACTGCTCTCTGGCCACCCAGCTCTAGGGTGACCAGACAGAAAATATGAAAAATCGGGACAGGGGATGTGGGGGGAGGGGGGGGGAGAATAGAAGCCTATATAAGAAAAGGACCCAAAAATCAGGACATCTGCTCACCCTACCCAGTTCCCACTGCCACAGTCTTCCCTTCTTTGAGAAGCTGATCTATGGTTGGTAGGGGGTTGGGGGAGCTTGCCCAATGTTAGAGGTGGCCGTGCCCAAGTGAGTCTCCGCTGAGCTGGTGTGGGGGGACAGGGAGCCTGTCTGTACGGTGCGTCTGGCTCAGGAGTGGGAACTGCGGCTGCTGCTGTACTGAACAAGCATTTAGGCTCCTAAGTGCTCGGTTTAAAGAGAGCGCGCAGACACTCACTCAGGCATGCACACAGTCTTTTTCACACTCCCTCCCCAATACACACACACACACACACACGTGTTGTTATTACTACTTGGTACTTCCTGTCAAAATGTGCAATACACATATATTCTCTGTAATTTTATTCTTTCAAAATTCGTTGAGGATTACAGTACTGTTATTACTTTTTGACTGGTCTGTGTATTTCATAATTTTATTTCTCTTATGCTTAAGTTTAATTTTTTGAGTAATGAGTTCTAAAATGCCTAACCTGTCCTGGCTGGACTAATTATCATTATTACCATATTGTGCTTTGTCATTCATTATTTAAAGTGGTACAATCAAATAATAGTATTCTTCTAGAATGTTAATGTAGCTTGTACTCACCTTAGCAGTGCCAGTTTAAAAAACAAAAGCATTAGCTAAACGCATAACTTTAGGAACTGTGTAGATGAGGGTCACTTATTCTCAAATTGTATTTTTAATTATATCTGTAAAATAAATTTAAAATGTGTATGAAAATAAATGTGGTTCCAAGTCTGAAACTGATAGTAATGATGTAGTCAAATGTTAGCGAGTCACGTACATAATTGTGATTGGTAAACGTAAATGCCAAAATAATTAGAAAATTAAATTCCTGTTCTTAATAAAAAAGGAAAATGCTTAACATATGAGATTAAAATTAAATAAATATGCTTGAAGAACAATTGACTAAAATAGAGTAGTAATGGCAGTAACACAGAGTGTGTCTGTTAGAGAAACCAAGCAGATTTTATTTTTTTTGTATTTATCTCTACTGAAGATAGCGTACAAAGTATCAGACTTGTGTTTCTGATATCTGTGTTAAGGCTCCAAAACTGATACCACTAGGTTTGTTGCTTGTTCTAAATTTTATAAAATATATAAAAAATGTACATAGAAAATATTTTTAAAATTGCATATAAAATATTGCTTTAATTGGTGTCTGTATATATTTTTTTCTTTATGGGAATTATAAATTAGCTGACAGGAGCATTGTATCTAAGTTATTATCTGCGAAAAACCCTGGAATTTTCAGGTGCTTAAGTAGCCCCTAGAATCATGGTTAAAGTCTCCTGCCGCCCCCCCCAAAAAATCTGAAATAACACTCCTGCTTCCTTCCCACCTGGTTTACATTCCCAGTGAGCTGCTGCTGCACATGCTCTGGCCCAGGCTGAGGATGCTTAGGTTAGCAAACTGGCTGGGGCTCAGGACCTGCATAGACCCAGCATCCATCACTCTTCCCACCCACTGCCTCCTCCAGCTGCTGCTAAGGATGGAGGACAGAGCAGAAGGTGTCTGGGTAAGGCCTCCTCCAGCCCCTGTGCTCAGTTAACCCTCTCTAGCATCGATGACCCCTGCTCTGGATTAACCGCAGCGTGAGTAGTTGTAGTATGACTCTGAGACTCCAAATATCCTACTTTGCTGTATGCAAATGGCCTATTTTAAAATATAATTCAGTATATAAAGTAATTTCCCCCCAGAAGTTTGCATTTGTTTGTTATTATTAGCTTGTTTATTTATTGGCTTAGCTTTTTTTCTATTGATTTTCTGTGAATAAATGTGCCACCAGTGAGCTGCCATAGATGACGTTTAAACCTGATCTCTCTCTATTCTCCCTTTGAGGGTAACATAGATAAAACATACCTAAAAGAGTATTGTCAAAATAAGTATATGTGCCAACAAAATTTATAGCTCAGCCCCCACAATGGGAAGAGACTGGAGCTGCCCCTGGCTTTCAGACCCCTTCTTGAACTATTCCTTAGCCCATCTTTTAGGGTCATTCTTCAGCCCCACCCTGGGGTCAGTATTCCTTCCACTACGCTGGCATGCCTCTTCCTCAGGACTGGTTGGGAAAACCCAGGCCCAACTTCTAACTGGGTACTAGCCCAGGGACCCTGTATTAAGCAGTTGGGTCAGCTTCATCAGGTGTGCTGCTATTTCCCTAGGTTCCTTCCCTACAGCTTGTGCTTAACATAGCCTCCCTCTAGTTGTCAGGAATCTGGCTCCTCCAACACTCTCCTATCTGTTCTGAGCCAACCATTTTTCCAGCCCTCTTAAACTGACCTGCTCTTTGTGGGATTCTCTCTACAGAAGCAGCCTCTTCCTTCAGGTTCCTTCTAAGGCCCAGGTGCCTAATGATTCTTACCTAGCTCCACCCCAAACTAGGATGCAATCTGAGGTCCACTAATTGACTCTTAACCCCTTGTCTAACAGATTATGGGAGTAGCTCCATTACAAATATCCTTTTCCCTCCATCTTATGTTCTTATGAAAGGCAAGTGACAGAGTTGTCATGCTGCTATCGCAAAGAAAATGATATTTTCTTAAAAAGAATAAGGAGCAATCACATAGGTCCAAATTCTGTTTTCACTTACGCAAGTGTAAATCTGGAATGACTCTGACTTCAGTGGGGTTACTCCAGATTTATACCAATGAAACTGAGAGCTGAATTTGGCCCTTGTTGAGCATCAGCAATTTTTTTTAGATTAAGGGATAAATTAATCCATCAGCAAGAGTTTATGACTCCCGTTAGTGGAGTTTATGAATACTGAGGAGATAATATCTCTCTATTAGCCAACAGCTTTGTTCTGTGCAATTTGTTGTAGTTAGTGATACGTATCCCATATATTTGACACAAAACAATGCCCATATGCAGCATTTTACTATATCACATTAAACATATCACTCTGAATACTTTTGTGAGTGTATGTGTGCTGTGTTCATGTATTCTATACATATGGGATAGTTTATGCTTTTTATAACAAAGTACTTTACACATGAGAAATTTTTACAATGCTTAATAAAGTTTTGTCTCCCTAAAACTGGAATTTGGAATTCCTAAGTAAGGGATTCTATGCAATAACTTTCCATCATCTGTTCCAACATTCTTCTTCTCTTTTGAAAATCATGGCTGATTAAAAGTCTAATGCAACAGCTGTTTGTGATCATATGATTGATATATTTCTAGGCAGATGCTGAGTATTAAAAGCAGAACCCTTTAGAATTCTTTTCAGTGCTTGGAAACTTTAAATTGACTTTTTAAAAAAATTGTAGGACACAACTTCCAGGCAAAACAAATCATTTATATTTTTAATAGTTAACATTGATTTCTTTCTGTGTAAGTTAGAAGGAGCTGATGCTTCTCAAAAATCATACTTTTGTAATGTTTCACGATCACAGAATATAACTGTATACAGATGCTCCTGGGGTTACGCAAGACCCGACTTACGCAAATTCGCATTTACGGAAAAAATTCCATAAGCCAGAAATAGGATTTTGGGGTTGTGGAAATTTTTCCGTAATGTACGGGTATACTTTTCTGACTTACACAAAATTCAAGTTATGCAAGGCTTTCCGGTATGGAACGATTGCGTAAGTCGGGGGCATCTGTAAATTCAGACCTGATGTTAGCAGGTGCAATTTTGCTGACTTCATAGATCCCAAAGCTCTTTAAAAACTTTTATCAACTCATTGTACAAACAAATCACTTTGATTATAAGTCAGTTTGAGAATGAAACATAGCAGCACTGCACAACAGTTAGGAACAACAAGTGAAGAGTGGTATAACCAACTGAAATTGCAACAGGGGATGCAGTAGCACAATGCGTTTAGTCAAGTTGGAATTTAGCAAGGGCACTGGGTTTACACCTGCTTCTACAAAACGTACCATGAGGGCTTTAATGAGTAGGAGTATTCAAAATGTCTGCTTTACGTACCTGCTGGAAAGCTAGCAAGTGCAGAGTGCCATTCACAACCTTAAATTAACCTTCTTGTACTTAAATATCAAGACAAATTTTTTCAAAAGGTTCCGTGGGCAAGTAACTTGTTCTTTTGCCCACTCCAGGAATGTTCAGAAAGAGTCTCTTTGAGCATGGAGCAAAAGCTGGAGCACTAAAGCTGGATTTTTCAGGAGGTCATAAAGGATGATCACATGCCTAACCAGATGCTGCTACTTCAGTCGTGTCAAGGCACAACCAACTCAACGTGTGCAGTTAAGGGTTTAACACACTCATTTATCAGAAGATCATTTTGTTGAGCCAGATGCTACATGCCTGGGGAACACACCCCTAAATGAATTAATGCTCCTTAAACATGTGTGCAATTCTGCGGGTTTCTATTTGGCTAATACCTGTCATGGCGATCAGGGCTATACAGTCAATGGTTGCCCTGTCCTAACCTAGCAGAGTATGGCCAAAGTAATGTTTTAACAAATGTTCAGGAGTTGAGCTCTTGCTCAGGAGAGAAGACACAGCACTTCTGTTAACTGCATGTAAAAACTCAGCCCTGCCTGAACCTGCCCAGGCTCCTCAAAACATGTAATTCACAGAGACTACTCAGAAACTCAGTAAGTGCCTGAATATCATTGCTCCCATGCAAACAGTGACTCATTCTGTAGCCACTCCCACATTTGTAACTTGTTGCCTGTCCTTACAATATTGATTTTTAGTTTTTATTGTTTCTTCTAGCAAGAGATGGGAAAAGCTGCTGTAATGTATCAAGTTGGAGGACAGATTAAGAGTTTGAGCAGTTATATTGCTGCTAGACTATTTCACTAGGAGGGTGGTGAAGCACTGGAATGCTTTACCTAGGGAGGTGGTGGAATCTCCTTCCTTGGAGGTTTTTAAGGCCCGGCTTGACAAAGCCCTGGCTGGGATGATTTAGTTGGGAATTGGTCCTGCTTTGAGCAGGGGGTTGGACTAGATGACCTCCTGAGGTCCCTTCCAACCCTGATATGCTATGATTCTATGATTCTAGACACCTGCAGTAGCAACCTGCTTAGAATATCTGTAGAGGGGGAGGGGAAAAGGACAATTTTTTTTAAACCTATGGTTAGGTGTGTATTTTACTATGTATTGCTCTGGTTCAATTTTAGTTGGGGAATTTACATAAATTCAGTTATTTTTAAACAAACCCCACATCTCTAGCTCAGTACCTAAGGACTCTTTTATCAAGCCTCCCTATACACCTGAGGGATGGTACCATAGGTACATTAGAAAAATAGTGATCAAACATACTTGTCTTGACTTCAGTATAACAAGTTTAATGTTTTTGTTTTACTTACACTTACTGAGGTTGGTTATGATGGAGTTTACAAGCCCTTTGGGAGAACTTCCTTGGGAGAACTCTCCCTAGGAAATAAACAAATATCTATAGAAAAGATCCTGAACACTGACAGTCATCATGAAACTGCAGCTGCTCTCCTCACTTCCTAACTTGTTTGGGTGGAGGGAAGGCAGCTGTGTTTCTGGTCCAGTCAGTTGGAACAGGAGGGTCTCATTACCCTCATCAGAAGATACATAAGGGTTGGTCTTTATTCAAGAAAGAAAGTAATGCAGGCAAAGCTGTGTGGGGAAAAGCCTTATAAAAACCTCCTTAGTTGAGGTAGGTATGGGTTTAAGCTTTCTGTTGAAATCAGTTTATTGTTTTAGGACATTTTGTTGTATATGTGCTAACTGTAGAAGGAAAATATCTGGCTAGTGTCCTGAGGCAATCTTTGCTTGGCCATTTAAAAAGGCTGACTAGTGTCTTAAGGCAATCATTGCTCTGAGTCATCTAGAAAGATTAAAATAAATATGAACCTTAGCTAGGATTTTCTTATTTTTATAAAAGCAACTTGGTTGTGTGACTTGCTTGTTTTGTTGGTCCTAGCTCTAGATCTTCCATGTTCTCCCTTTAAATTGTCAGAGCTTAATTCTGCATAATGTGAACAATAAAAAAAAAATCACATTAGTGTAAATGGGAGCTCTGGAAGTGCAAAGAATACTGCATGAAAACTTATCCTAACAGTTTGATAAAGTATTGTCTTAATGGCAATATGATAAGATGCCTAAAATGTGTAATAGGGAACTTTTAAAAGACTGCCCCCATGTCATTGTTCTGAATCTATATCCTGTTAGTGTGTGTGTATGATAGCTATTCTTACTGAGGCTAGAAACTTGGATCAAGGAGAGGTCTTGCAATATCAGCAGTGCTTCTGAAATAGAATGTTTGGTTTTAATGAGGGATCCATTGGATTCTTCAGGGGGAGAGCTCTCTTTCTAGAGGAGAAGCAGAGACAATGTTGATACTTTGAGAAGGAATCAGTTCAATTATCTAAGTAATTTCTTTCTGTTAATGGCATGAATGTCTTGATAAACTCTTCCTCAGTGGGTCTGTGAGTGCTCCAAGATCCAGTGGGCTAAGGATATCCAATGGTTTTGCAAAATTCTTACCATCTGATTCCACATCATATAGTGTAGAAATAAGTGTCTCCTTTCACAGCAATATCAATGCTGTTCCTTAAATCAGCCATGAGCAGCCACTTTTGATACAGAGTTCTTCCATCCCCCACAACTGAAAGTACCACCTATGTTTTGACCTTATCTTATGCCTCAAATATTAAAGGTGGGGGTTTGAGAATTGGGTCTTAGCCCTGTGCTAGTGTAGCCCATTGCTGTTTCACTTCTCACTGTTTTCTGAGCAAGTACAGTACCTAGCGATAGAGGTATTTGAGAACAAAATGTTTGTATAACCGATTTATAGAGGAAAAACAATGTGTGAGGCATCAGAGCCTGGAGAAGAACCTTGATCATGGGACTCATCACTGGCTGCAGCCTTCTGCATTGTCTGCCAACAAATTCTAGGTTCATTGTGCAATAGCAAATAGTACTCGGTGGGATGTTTTAAAATTTCATATTTTAGGATGCTTCAAACCTAAACAGCTCTTGTTTATCTGTGCTTATACTCAGCGGTATGGTTGTGTGGGTTTTTTTGTTTAACTGGGAGCTTGAGGTATATTTCAGCTGGTGATAATCTATTAGGTATGGTCAATTTGAAACACACTTCAACATTGTGGGTTAAGTCTAACTTGAATGCAAAAATAGGCTAACTTTTTACTTTGGAGAAGCTAGAGAAAGGTATAGATAGCAGCACAGTAGAAAAAGTAAATAAGCCTATGAAAAAAGGAGGGGAGAGAGTCTAATGGAAAATGTATTTATGTAACATGAGATATCCACATGCAGCAGCCTAGCTTTGGAGACTGGGAAAGAGTGGTGTCTTAAGTCTAATATGCAACACAAGCTTACCTTTAACTAGAAAACCATGTTTTAAATACTACTGTGCATTTGCTTGCAAAATTTTTATAGGTACATCAGTATTCATTCAGTCTGCCTTGAAGTGGAAGAGGTCTATATCCGACAAGGAATAATATGGTCAAGAGGTGATGTGGCAGATCCTGATGTCCCTTCCAGTGTGTGGCAGGGTATTATCTCCCTCTTGCTGTAATACCCAGGATGGTATCTTGGGAGTATATAGCAGTAGTGTCTGGTATTGGCAACTGGCACTTGAAATAACATGAAGAAATATAAATTCATTTGGTTTTGGACATGGCTGCGTGTTCACAAGTTTCATCGTTTGTACTTGTGGTGAAATGTATAAATGGAGTTATGTCCCCTTCTTAAAAAGTTTTTTGCTTGATCCTATATGATCACAAAGATAAATAAGCAAAAGTCAATGAATTTCCAAATAAACATAAGCAGGTAGGTTCTTAAAAATAAAAACAAGTAGATCTAATTCCTATCCTTTTTTTTTTTTTTTTTTTTGTGCTATGGAAGAAATATTGTATAGGCCCTTAACCTGCAAACACTTAAGCATATGCTTAAATACTTTAATGGGAATATTCAGAGTGTATACATTTAAGCAAATGAAAAAGTCTTTGCAGTACTGGGGCCTTAAGAAATATCCTTTTTATGATCCTTCTTCAATGTTCTCTTTTTCCTTATCTGAAGATATGAAACAAAAGGCAATAAGAAATATCAATGGAATACTTCTAACAAGGTCTCACTGTGTGGTAGGACACACTGTACATCCTCCCTCCCCCCCCTTTTTTTTAAACACCAAATAGTGAGAAGTGGAATAGTGACCTGCCAGTAGTGAGTCCTGGATTCAGTGAAGCATCTGGTGGAGATATGTCTAATAAAATGAGCATGTAAAGATTCTTTTATTTAATTTAAACCTTTGACTGTGGAAGTTCAAAATCTCATGTCTTCACTGAAGTCCAATGGAATTAACCAGTCCAAATGCAAAGAGAATTGGATCCACAGAGAATCTGCTTTCTTGGTATCAGGAAATCTATTTGAGAGAGGGATGAATTCTTTAATGTTGCCCTTATGAAATAGCATGGCCATAACAGTACTTTAGGGCTTGCTGTTTTCTGCTCTGTTCCATCAGCGTACCTCATTTTAGGCACTGATTCAAATGGAATAAATCATTGATCAAAATTTATTCTTCCTAAAAATTTTGTAGTGTCTTTGTAATTTCACAAAGTTGTATAAATGGTATTGTGGCTAGATAGAATTCCATGTTTACTTTTCATTTAAAGTATCCATTTAATTTTAAATTTCTTGGAACACAAGCAGTGCTGATTAGCTTGTTTATATTAATAATCATTTAAAAGATGACTAATCAACATCAGGGGAAACAGGTGATGCCTCTCTCAAATGCCATCTGCAAGAAGTAAAAAGCAGCACTGAATGTCTAGCCTATGTGGATCTCCATTCTCTACCTATGACTGCCCACTAGTATTTTCCTATAGCTTGTCCAAGCATATGGCACAAGTGAAATGGCGTCTGCCTGTGGCAGCATAGCCTGTAAAGATGCCATCCATATCTTTTGCTCTATAGTAGAAACAGATAAGGAACGAATGGCCTGTTGCTGAGAGTTCACAACTCCCACTGACTTTAACTGAGTTTGGAATAATTAACAGAAGGTCCTCCAGGGTTCTGTTGTCAGTATGTTAAGATGCGTTAAGCCCAATGAAAAGCAAAGATGGCTTTTGCATAAGGAGAGCTGCTCAGAACTTGTTTCTGCTTGAATAGAAGCTTGTGATATGGAAAGATATAAAGATGGACAGTTTAACTAGATGTAACAAAACATTCTACTTCTCACTTCTAGGAGGAATACTCTTGAAGTAACCCTAAATGGTTACATAGGGTATCTGAACAGAAGTGCAGTTACAGTAGCTAGTCTTTATTCCAGTCCAGGTTTTATACATGTATTCTGGCAATAGAGGTGGAGTCATAACTCTGCCACATACTTGTTTTCTTAAGTAACTGTGTTTTCTGATGAAAACGTAACACTGTTGATAAAAGTAGCTTTGCAGTAAAGCTAAATTTAGTAATTTTAGGCATATGTTTGTTAGTGACATTCCTCTTATTTATACTACATGCATCTAGAAAGACTAAGACGACAATTTTTGATTTGGAGTCTGGAATGCATGTCTATAATGTTTCCTGCTGTGCCAAATATTCATAAAGATTCATGGATTAGTGAGCAACTTAGATATTCTGAGATAAAACTGGTGAAATCAGGCAAGCTTGACTGCTTGTTTTTGTTTTTAAGTAGTCAGGCTGTCTGAAAATCTCACAGTTTAAGAGTAGTTTCAGGAAGAAAGGAAGGCAACATTGTGGAAACTGATTATATTCATGCATTAGTATGGAAGTAATGAGCAATGTGTGAGAGTGCTTTGAGGGTTCCAATTTTGTAATATGAAATAACACTTGCTGTATCTGTAACTTATTGAGAAGTCTGACTTGGAAATGGGACTCAATCTTTGCTTCGAGATCCGAAGAGAAAGTTCTTTCTTTCAACAAAATAATTCAAGTTGTAATATCTCTTGTGCATTCCAATTATCTGGTGCTTCCTTAATTATCATATTTCACGTTTTTTGAGTGATGAGGAAGCCATGAGCTTTTGAATAAAATTTTTTAAAGGAATGTTGCAAAAATAAATCTGGCTGATAAATCAGTTTGTCATGAAATGTTGTTATTATTTGAACTACATTAATGATTTACCCATATTAGGGCTGGCTGACCTCTCTAGACTCCCAGCCAGTCTAGTACTTTGTGAATCTACATAATTCTAAGAATCTGGTATCCAAAACCATATTCTGTGTCCTGGTGGGGTCATTTTCTAAACTTTTTAGCAGTCAGGGAAACTCCTAAGCGCACAAACTATGGTAATCTAATTTTAGGAGGAAACATGGTGTAGTGATTATCAGTCTGGTAGTCTCCAACACTGGACTTTATTTCCTATACTCTAGTGATTTTTTTTTTTAACAAATTATTTTCAACGGAAATTGTCAACTTCAGATTTCTTTCTGAATTGTGTTTACTTTCTAGTGTTAGTGATTTTAGTTCTTACTTGTAACTGGCAGATTGAAGACACATTCCCTGTTTTTAGCAGCTTGTTTCCTTTGTCAGCCCTCGGTATAAAGTCAGCTTAATTGGCCTTTCATACAGAAGCCAGGGAGAGAATTTTTGTTATGGAGGGATGGGGATCCAGGGAAATAACTTCAGTCATAAAGACTGGCAGGGGTGGCTGAGAGGCAGGTGTAGTAACTGAAACAACTACTCAGCTTTTGAAACTGACTGACTAAATTTTGAATGTATGGTGTTCCTTTTTAAACTTCTCTGTGCTTCAGTTTCACTGTATGTATGAAGATAAGACTTGCCTATTTCAGGGGTGTTGGGACTTGTGTTTAGGAAGAGCTTTGAGATTCTCTACAGAAATGCCAAATACTGGCATAATATTCTGTTGCAGTTTGAGCTGTCTCCAACTGAATTCTGTGCAAGTAGGAGTAATATTACTGACTTACATTACTGGAGTTCTTTAATGCAGTGTGTGTGCACAACTCTTTTTTTTTTTTCTGTCCTAACTAGGAGCTGTGACTGTATAATAAAGGATGCCACTTTGTAGTGACATGGTATATCTGTTGAGCTATGCTTTTCTAAGGTCACCCTGCTCAGAGGTACATGAGTGATGCATGGCTTCTTTTCTTGCAAGCTAAATAGGATGTTTAAGTTGGAGAGAGAGCGGCCCCATCTGCCAATGCCAAGGGTGTTTACTCTCTGGCTCACAGCAGCCTCTAGTTTAAGGGTCAGATTCCCAGCTGGTGTAAATTGATATAGCTCAATTGAAGTCAATGTAGACATGCTCACTTATACCAAAAGCTGACCCTAAATCTTCGGAACAAAGGAAAACAACTGAGAATTTTTTTTGACAGCTAAAATCTTGTTTTATGTAAGTTTGTGTAGTTTTCGAGAACTCATGAAATGCTACATGAGTAACATGCAAAAGAAGTGCCCACAACAAACAAGATGCACTGAAATCCCTCATCCCAAAGGGGTTTTTAAATGCCACTACTGTCAGTTGCTGTGCACCTGACTTTCAGCTGATGTGAAAAGTAATACTACTGTTTTAGTCTTTGTAGACTGACATTAGACACACATGGACTTTTCCAAGGAACGCCGTTGGATTTCATGCATCAGAATCCATCATTTTCCACAAGTAGCAGGGAAAGAATGCCTACTAACCTTATTTCAGTTTCCACTCTTGAGTGAGGGTAACAGCTCTGGAATAAATTCAGAGAGAGTATATTTTGTCTTTATAACTAAATGTGAACAGCTCAGCTGGTGTAACACAGGGCCATCAAGTATTGCACAGGACCTAATCTGTTGCCAAGCTTCAAATACCTCGGTAATGCCTCTAGTGGAAGGAAAGCAAATAGTTGGTGCTCTGGATTGATGTGATGGCACAACATTTATGAAAGGAAAGTATTGTGAAAATTGGAGTGTTACACCAGTGCAAATGCAGTCATTGATGAATTAAGACTGGGACTTTAGGCACCCAGTTCCCATCCTAAATTGAATCCTAGCTTAAAAAACCCATTGAACTAAATGTTGGTTTATCTCCCAGGACCATGCAAACACAGGAGCCGGCCCTGAGCTGCTGGACTCTTCACAATCTGGAGGGCTCCCTCCCTTCCCCCTCAAAACTGAGAAAAATGGATCAGCCCAATCTGCTCTCTCTGACCTCTCTTCTCTGCTGCAGGACAACAATGGGCAGTTCCACTCCCTCTTCTTTTTTTCCTAGAGGGCATGGGGAAGAGGATTACTAACCCAGAGCTGCTCCAGCAGCAGCTAGGACCTTCTTCCAGCAACAATAGAGCCCTGCGGGGTGGGGGTGGGGGTATGAAGAGTGGCAATGGGCAGCTGAATTTATCTGTGCTAGGGATGGAGGCAGACAGTGTGGCCTGAATTGGGTATCCTAAGAAGTGACCAATGCACTCTTGCCAAATTTTTCTTCCATTGCTGCCCTGAGAAACCCAGTCAATTACCTCAATATTTCTTGAAAAATCTTAATATGAGAGCTCAGATACAGGTCCCCCCTACCATGTTAACTGTTAAAACTTGCATCATTAATTTTCCCTTCAGATATATTTTTCACAAGAACAAAGGTGTTTGCACCACTCAGATCAACAAAAATACCCCCTGTATTTCCAATTCTAGGAAGTCTTTGGGTGACAAAATAAAGTCAATATTCACATTCTGCAGTTAAAGGAATGTCTGATTCCACATTCAGAAAAAGGCCCCAGAGAACTGATGCTATATATTACTGCACAATAGTGAAAGATGATGAGCATAGGTGGTTGAGAGGGCTGTGGTTAGTGTACTGAATTTTGTAAATGACTGCAAATGGTGGTGGAAAAAGAGCTACACAGAGTTTGTTTCAAGCAGCGGTGAGCACTGTGGATTTGGTTGAGCATATTTGTACCTTTCTAGGTGAGAGGAAAACATAAATTTGCTGGAAGCCAAAAATCTTTCTACAAACTCTATCAGCCTGCAAAAATACTTTTTCTTTGAGCCAAAAAAAAAGAAAAAATGAGATCAGAAAATAATTAACTCTCTTGGGAAAATGTTTTCACTGTTTGTGAGAATATTGTACATGTCTTAGCTTTTCCTGAGTTCCCACATTCTCTTAATTTTTTTTACCAGAAAGAAACCACAGTTAGAGACTCTAAAGTACTTTGTTTCCTATGATACCAAATCATTTCAAAATGGTATTTCAAGATGTGGAAAGGACTTGGCAAATTACTGCTGCAACTTTTGTGCTCTGGCCAATAGGATTTCACAGGGTGCATTTCTTGGCTGAATCCAGCCCTTTTGTATATAAATAAATCATGATGGAAAGAGCAGTTACAGGAGAAGCCTTTTATCTGTACAACACTTTATAATTATTCCATTTGTAAATCCAAAACAGAGATCTTGCTTGTCTAAAAAGATAAACCGAATGAGAGAATACCAATAAACTGCAATGAAGATGGTAACAAAATAATGGGGGATCTTATCCTGCAACTTCAAGTGTCTGTGTGGATTACTTATCTATAAGGAGTCCTGCTGAGTCAGGGGCTCTGTGTGGGTCCATTGTCCACCTGCACTCATGGGATCAATGCACTAATTTTTAAATATCCACTGGAAAAACAATACACTAAATAAGAGCATTCAAATTATTTAAGGGCTTGACCCTGTCCTTGGACACAGAAGAGTGGCTAGGATCAGAACAGTGCTTCTGGGGTACTAATTCTTCCCCCGTCTCAGGTAACTCCCTGAACTCCAGCGAGAATAGAGCCTTAGGGTGAGCAAGACTTGACTAAGTTAGGTGTCTTTCATCCCTCCTTTTCCCCCTACTTACTATACTGTGATTAGTCATCCTCCAAAGAGATTCTCTGTGCGCTGTACTCCCAAACTATTTCTCATATGTAAATGACACTATCTGTGAGTGACTCAGCCTGTGTTGGATGAACATATTGTGACATTGCACCCCAGAATGCTTTATAGAAATAAGCTGGAGTGTAAATATGACATAACTGGAATGTGTTTTACGCTAGATATGCCATGTAACATGTCTTTGCAAAGGTTATGTTCTGCATGTATTCACCCTATTCATGTATCATTTTTATATCTGAAGTTATGATCGTTGGCTCTATGCTTGTATTTAAAGTGTTTGCTGTAGAAAGCACCTAAGGCAGATGTGGTCAACATAGTGTGAAGAAGTTATTCGAGTATTTGGTTAACAATGGACCTTGATAGACACCAATCCACATCTGAGCTTTCCTGGGAAGACCTGCAGAAAACTGAGTCATGCATGGACATGTGACTTGCCCATGTGAATCAAAAACTCCATTTTGTAGCTGGATTCTACACAGGGGGAGAGAGGGGTTCCCACCCACAAGAGAGAAACTATATAAGCCCCTGGAAAACCCCCTCCATTTTGTCTTCAGCTGGCTAAAAGAGAGCCTCTCCACCCCCAAAGGATACCTGAAAGAAATTGGAACAAAGGACAGTAACCACAGACGTGTGAGTGATTGCTGGACCCAGACTAGAAGGAAGCTAGTCTGTAAAAGAAGCTTACTGGAACATTTCTGAGGGCGATATTTCATTCGTGTGAATGATTGTGTGATTTTTATTTTGCTTGGTAATTCACTTTGTTCTGTCTTATTAATTGGAACCACTTAAATCCTAATTTTTGTATTTAATAAAATCACTTTTTACTTATTAATACATACCCTGGGTTAATTAATACCTGGGCAGGGGCAAACAATTGTGCATATCTCTCTATCAGTGTTATAGAGGGTGAACAATTCATGAGTTTACCCTGTATAAGCTTTATACAGGGTAAAATGGATTTATTTGGGGTTTGGACCCGGGTATCTGAGTACTGGAGACAGGAACACTTCATTACAGGGCCGGCTCCAGGCACCAGCCTACCAAGCATGTGCTTGGGGCGGCACCTGGAGGGGGGTGGCGCTCAGGGTTGGGTTTTTTTTGTTTTTGTTTTACACATACTGGGGCTGTTGGGGCGCCCGGCAGTGCTCCGGCCCGAGAGCGGGGCCGCGACTGGGCTCGCCGCCCTGGGGCGGCAAAAAGCCAGAGCCAGCCCTGCTTCATAAGCTGTTTTTAGTTTAGCCTGCAGCTTCTGGGGGATGTAGTTCAGACCTGGGTCTGTGTTTGTAGCAGACTAGTGTGTCTGGCTCAAACCAGGCAGGGCACTGAAGTCCCAAGCTGCCAGGGAAAATGGGCTGAGAGGTATTCTCGGCACATCAGGTAGCAGTCCCAAAGCAGGTTTCTGTGATCCAACCCATCACACACATGTCCTAGAGGATGAGTGAGCTAGTAGACCTACCTTGCTCTCCCATCTCATTTGTTAGATTTGGTTCCCACAGAGACAGCTGAGCCAATCTGGCAGGTTTCCACCTGCAGAGGACCCAAGGGTGGGGATCCAGAGAAGCTGGTATCTAGTCCTCAATAGTTGCATGCACTGGCATGGGACTGATGGTGTTGAGAAGTCAGGATGTCCATGTTAACTTATCCTTCCACTGTGTCAACCTTTTAGAAATTGAAGGGGCTAATGATTATTGAAGGGGGCATGTTAAGCTCTAGACAAGAGGATGAGTTGGCAGGGAGACAAGGCTGCTTCTTCAGAGGGAGAAGGGAAAACATTTCTCTTTCTATCCTTTCCATGTAGAGGTCACCTACCACTTACCAGATTCCTCTCCACCCATCTCCATTCTATGATGAGCAGCTAAAGAGATCTTCAAAAATCAATCTACCACCTTATTCCTTTGTGAGGTCCAATGCCCTATTTACGTCCCATCTCACCCTTAAGCCACCCACTTTAGCTTCCTCATCTTTATCTTTGAAACTTAATCTCTGCATTGGCTTCCCGGCTTCCCAAAACTACTATTCACTTGAAATATCTTCACTAAACACTACCTCCTTCCTGATCTTTTAGTCTGAGTTCCCTCTCCCTGATCACCCCATCTCCATCACATTCATCCTCTTGCCCCCATTCTGATCTCTTCCAACTCTTTCATGACTTACAATCCTATATTGTCTATGATCAGCCACTCATCCCTTTCCTCATTCTCTCCACTCCAGGCTCTCGTTCAAACCCCTCCTCTCCCCCCATCATCCATTTCCTCCAATCCCATTGGCATGCTTCTGTGTGCGATTCATACTCTCCCTCCCCAGTTCTGCCATCTTCCTGCTCCATGTCATACACTCTGATGCCCGGTCACCTATTCACCTACTCTGGTTCTCTCCTGAAACCTTCCTCCATTTTCCAAGTAGAAGCTTTTACAAAATTTGCAGTGACCTTCCCCTTGTGAGACTGACCCTATAGGATCTGATTGAATGGACTTTGAAAACAATTTTATACATCTTTAATTTTTTCCCAAGTATATTGAAAACATTTATTTTGGGGAGACGGCATACAGTAGACAATAGGATACTATAATGAGCAATGTGTACGAAGGTGTGTCTACACAGACTTCATGTAACTGACACTTTAGGAAATTGTTAGTTTGGAGATAGGATGTTCACTTAGGCCCTGATCCTGCAAAGACACGGGCTTGACATATGTATGGTCCTCCTGAAGGAGTCTACTTGTTTAAGGCACTCATCCAGCAAATAAGTGTCACTTTAAAAAAAGAATCACATAGTTAAGAATAAAAACAGCTGTATTCATTATACCTACATTATAAAATAAACAATGCACCAACCTCTTCTTTTTCCCCACTCTCCCCCTTAACAATGCTATCTTACGTTTATATTAGATGCTTTTCTATTGCCTACATGACAGTAATCCCAGATCACATCCAAGCATTACTGAACTCCTGTGAGTCAGGGATGTATTATGATTTCCATGTTATAGATTGTGACCTGATGGTCCGAGATTTTGACCATTGTTTAAGGTCTCACACATAGGCGCCGACTCCGTGGGTGCTCCGGGGCTGGAGCACCCACGGGGAAAAATTGGTGGGTGCTCTGCACACACTAGCCCCTCCCTGTCCTGCCTCTCCACCCCAGCTCACCTCCACTCCACCTACGCCCCTGAGCGTGCTGCTTCTCTCCCTAGTTCCAGCGCTTGCCGCTGCAAAACAGCTGTTTGGCAGCAGCAAACACTGGGAGGGAGTGGGGAGGAGGGGAAATGTGGCATGATCTGGGAACGGGCGGGGATTTGGGGAAGGAGTCCAATAGGGGCAGGGTCGGGGCAGAGTTGGCAGGGACTTTGGGGAAGGGCACGAGCACCCACCAGCGCCTGGAAAAGTTGGCGCCTATAGTCTTACAGGTGTCTGTGGCATAGCAGGAACAGAATCCAGGTCTCCCAGTCCACATCTTACCCACATGACCATCTTGACTTTTTAATGGTGCCTTGAAGTTGATCTGTGTGCAGTGATTTCCCTATACACCCCCTGAATTTCCCCAACACTTCCCCCCCCCCCCAGTTTTGTGAACTAGTTACATGCCAATTTAGTGACTGTTTGGAAATTTGAATTGAAATTGAAACAATACACACTTTAAAAGCATATACAGTGTATGATAAAATACGTGTATCTGAAAAAGTATAATAGATTTGAAAAGTATGAACATAGATTAGCTTCCTTATGCAGCTGTTGTTGTTTTTTATGACAATGTCAGTGCATTCATTTCGGTGATGTTGGCCAACCTAATAATTTCAAATGATGATTTGTACGCAACGTCTAAATGAGCTCTCCCTGGCCTTGGCTACACTTGCAGATGTACAGCACTGTGAGTTAAACCTGACTTCGTGCAACTGAGTAGGGAAAGCACTGCAGTCTGTCCACACTGACAGCTGTCCAGTGCATTGTCGTGGCCACATTTGCGGCAATTGCAGTGCTATTGGGAGCGGTGCTTTATGGGCAGCTATCCCACAGAGCATCTCTTCCCATTCTGGCGCCATGGGTTGTGGGAAGGGGGCGTGGGTGCAGGGGATTCTGGGTCCTGTCCCAATGCTCCATGATGCATCGCTTCGCATCCCAGAAATCCCTTTGTTTCCGTCCACCTTTGGCACCATCTTTCAACAGTTTCTGTGCAGCGTGATCTGTCTGTGGGAAATGGAGTCCGAACTGCTGAGGCGTATGCTGACGAGTCTCGCCAGCACGTTACGTTTGGCTGTCGAACTATTCCTTAAGATCCAAAGTGAGGGTGAGGGTGAGGAGTCCGACGATGCTATCGAGCCACGTAACGCGTACGACATGAAATTGCTTGTGGCATTCACGGACATGCTCAGCACCGTGGAACGCCGCTTTTGGGCTCGGAAAACAAGCACCGAGTGGTGGGATCACATCGTCATGGAAGTCTGGGATGACGAGCAGTGGCTGCAGAACTTTTGGATGAGAAAAGCCACTTCCATGGGACTGTGTGAGGAACTTGCCCCCACCCTGTGGCACAAGGACAAGAGATTGAGAGCTGCCCTGCCAGTGGAGAATCGGGTGGCTATTGCAATCTGGAAGCTGGCAACTCCAGACAGCTACCAGTCGGTCGCAAACCAGTTTGGAGTGGGAAAGTCGACCGTTGGAATCGTGTTGATGCAAGTTTGCAAGGCCATTAATCGCATCCTACTCAGAAGAACCGTGACTCTGGATAACGTGCAGGAAATAGTGGATGGCTTTGCACAAATGGGGTTCCCTAACTGTGGAGGGGCGATAGATGGGCTGCACATTCCTATTCTGGCACCACCCCACCTAGGATCCGAGTACGTTAATCGGAAGGGTATTTCTCTATGGTTCTCCAGGCGCTTGTGGATCACCGTGGGAATTTCATTAACATTAACACAGGCTGGCCCGGAAAGGTGCATGATGCATGCATCTTTCGGAACACTTGGCTGTTCAGGAAAATGCAGGCCAGGACTTTTTTCCCAGAGCGGAAGATCACGGTAGGGGAAGTTGAAATGCCCATTGTGATCCTTGGAGAACCCGCTTACCCGTTAATGCTGTGGCTCATGAAACCCTACACAGTGAGCCTTGACAGCAGCAAGGAACGGTTCAACTACAGGCTGAGCCGGTGCCGAATGACTGTGGAGTGTGCCTTTGGCCGTTTAAAGGCCCGCTGGCGATCTCTGTATGGGAAGCTGGACTTGGCCAAAAACAGTATCCTTGCGGTTATATCCACGTGCTGTTTCCTTCATAATATTTGTGAAGGGAAGGGTGAAAGCTTCACTCAGGCATGGACCGCTGAGGTTCAACACCTGGAGGCTGAATTTGCACAGCCAGAGAGCAGGGCTATTACAGGGGCCCAGCGCGGGGCTGCAAGGATTAGGGATGCCTTGAGGGAGCAATTTGAGGCTGAAAACCAGCAGTGCTATCTGGTGCCCTGCACGGGAGTGAAGTGCAGTAGTTCCAATCTTTAGGAATCAGTGTTTGCTAAGCAGACTTGCAGTGCCTGTTTATTTCCTGGGCTAAGGAGTCTTTTACTTTATGCAATAATAAAGAATGTTTTCAAAGCCAAAAAATCCATTTATTGAAAAGAAACAAGGGGGTGGAGTGGGGAACAGTACAATCGCAGATTCTGCTATGTCCTGTCTGGTGTGCTGTGCAGTGAGTGCTGCACTTCAGGACAGCTATACTGCATGGTGATGGGGGTTGAGTGCAGAGGGTAAGGGTCGTGGTTTTCAGGGCTGGGTGGTGAAGATACTGGTGTTGGAGGCAGCGAGTGGCGTGAAGAACATGGAAGTTGGGGAAAGTGGGTTGGAGGTGACAGTGGGGCACAATAGAAAGAGTTTTGGGACAA
The DNA here is from genome assembly GCF_027887155.1 of Malaclemys terrapin pileata. Lineage (NCBI taxonomy): Eukaryota > Metazoa > Chordata > Testudines > Emydidae > Malaclemys > Malaclemys terrapin. The sequence goes on from NC_071512.1 coordinate 66,903,686, forward strand.
GGGCTGTGGGGGGGGGCGTTTGCATTACTGGTCCTCTTTCTGCATGGCTACCAGCTCCTGGATAGCGTCTGCTTGGCACTCCAGGATGCTTATGAGCCTATCAGTGCTTTGCTGCCGGTGCGCGGTGCTTTGCCGCCGGTGCGCTGCGTTTTCCTGGCGGATCCTGCTTTCTCATTCCCTTTAATAGATTGCCGCATCACTTCTTGCAGCATGTCTTCTTTGCTTTTTCACGGTCTCTTCCTGAGTCTTTGCAGTCTCTGAGCAGGCGATAAAAAGGACGGCTGAGGTCTGAAGGTTGATGCAGCTGTATAGGCAAAATGCAACATTTAACAGAGGCAGCATTGTTTATACCAGACAGAGTAATGATTCCCCCTGCACTTAAGGAGTAGAAAACACACAGGGTCTACACAATAGCATAATTTTCCCATCCGAAACAGAGCGCACACATCCCACGGGAGCCTCAAAATGGTGAGTAAGGGGGACTGATTGTTTCAGGGCTGTCCTCTGGGTTTCTGTGCCTTGGGGAGAGCCAACAGCTTCAGGGGGCACCTACACTGAACACTGTCCCAACATTTTCCACAGGAGTTCGTCCTGGACGATATCTCGCTGCTGAGGGTGACCTGGGAAGCAAGGGAGGGTCTTCTACTGCAATGCGGCTTCTGCCCTGGCCCATATGCAGCTTGCCTGTGTGCAGCAATGGTGCCCCTGCCCCTTGCGGCACAGTGGCGCGGACGCGTTAGCCTGGCTCGGACAAGGACCAGGGTGGCTCTCCCGATAAACCTGCGCAAGCGCAATGCACATGTTCTGGATGAGACATCCGAGGAGATTACCGAGGCTGATTACCGCGATGTGATAAACCACATCAATGCACTATTCCGCATCTAGGCATGCATGCCTAACCATCCTCTCCCAAAGAGCCCGCACCAAAAAAATTCCTTCCCAAAAAAAACCCCGTTTACCGGAACCTGCTCTTCTGTTTGTCCTTCACCCAGTACCGGCCGCTGCGACTGGCTACCTTCCTCCTGGCTCGAGAAGAGCTCCTGGCTGCATGGCTCCAGGGATTCCGGGGTGTCTCCATCTGGCTCACCACCATCACTCCCGTTCTCCTCCTCTCCCCCTCCCCCCCCCCCACTGGCTCTGAAGTGTCCATGGTGGTGCTCGGAGTGGAGGTGGGGTTAATCTCAAGTATCACATCCAGCTCTTTATAGAATTGGCAGGTCGCGGGGGAGCACCCAAGCGGCTGTTTCCGTCGCGGGCTTTGTGGTAGGCACTCCACAGCTCCTTCATTTTAATCCTGGACTGCAGGGCGTCCCGGTCATGGCCCCTTTCCGTCATGTCCTTTGATACTTTCCCGAAGGTATCGTAATTCCTACGGCTGAAGTGCAGCTGGGACTGGACAGTTTCCTCCCCCCAAACACTGATGAGATCCAGCAACTCGTCATTGCTCCATGCTGGGGCTCTCTTGGCGCATGGAGACATGGTCACCTGGAAAGATTCGCTGATAGCACTCCACACCACGCTGGGCTGAGCAAACAAGAAGGGGATTTTTAAAATTCCTGGGGAATGTAAAGGGTGGGTCACATGGTTGGTTACCTGAGGCCAGGGCAGTAGAGTTTGAACTGATGACCAGAGTGGCTAGAACAGGCATTGTGGGATACTGCCAAATAATTCTGGAGGCCATTCACAGCGCATTGGGTGGCCGCACTGGCGTCGCAGCGCTGCAGTGGCAGTGCTGCACTTGCTATTCCTCTCGGAGAGGTGGAGTACATGCAGCGCTGCAACCACGGAGATACAGCACTGCAAATGCCTTGCCAGTGTGGACGGGGAGTGAGTTACAGCGCTGGGGCAGCCTTTACAGCGCTGTAACTCGCAAGTGTAGCCAAGGCCCCTGACAGCTAGTGATGAGCTGGGGGGAAAGGCTTCACAACCAGATTGTGTTTACATTCACACCTAATCTACCTAGGTATCCAGCAAACAGAGCTGTGTTGCCCAAGTGATTTTGGCTGGGTTGGGTTACAAATCACTTGAATGTAGCAGGGAGGGGATGAAATGTTGTTGCTCTTATTGTATGAGTAAAGGGCAGTAGAACTGTACTTAGCCTGTGCTGATTGAGGGCATCAAGAGAGAGGGTGGGGACCTGTTCCTCTCCACTGTTTAAAGACAGAGCTGATTAGGCTCCATAGATAGTCTTTTGTTAAGTGACCACTGCAGGAGAAATCACTGATAATCAGGTCTAAGTGCTTAGTCCTGCTGTGGGGACAGTGTTCCTGTGGGTACAGTGTTTTTGTGTAAGAGACAGCCCAGACTGTACTAGCAGCGAGGTTCCCCCATTGAAAGCTCAGCTGAAATCACTGATTGCTGTGTGAAACCTCAAGAGATCAACTTGCAGAGGTCACAGTGGCAGGTGGCAGCAGAAGGTGACTGCGCAGGGCCATTGGCAACAGAGTGGTGGAGTGAACGGTGGCACAACAAACAGCAGTGGCCAGAGCGAACAGTGAGCAGCTGGAGGAACAAGCAAGGTGCCTTCTTGCCCCCAACCTGGGAAAGCACCTCTGAACTCTGAGTCTCCACTGACCAAGGACAACACCGGTGAGTGAGGTGCGGTGGAGGGAAAAGTGAGGGGCATATTAAATAAACATTTGTTTGTTGGACTATATTTTAGTGACTTTGCACCAGAATGCTAGATTTGAGACTGGAAATGGAAACTTATATAAATGTTTCCTAGTAGGCCAAGATTTTTAAAATGCATTATTTGCCAAGGTTGTTATCTCGCATCGTTGCTATCTTGAGAGGTCATTATGTTGGGGAGTTTCTGTACTAAACATTTTTATTATTATAATTAATTTTTACATAAGAATGGTCATACTGGGTCAGACCAATGGTCCATATAGCCCAGTATCCTGTCTTCCAACAGTGATCAAAGACAGGTGCTTCAGAGGGAATGAACAGAACAGGTAATCATCAAGTGATCCATCCCCTGTTGCCCATTCCCAGCTTCTGGCAAACAGGCTAGGGACACTCAGAGCATGGTGTTGCATCCCTCCCCATCCTGGTTAATAGCCACTGATGGACCTATTCTCCAGGAATTTATCTAGTTCTTTTTTAAAATCCTGTTATAGTTTTGGTCTTCACAGCATCCCCTGGCAAAGAGTTCCACGGGTTGACTTTATGTTGTGTGAAGAAGTACTTCCTTTTGTTTTTTTTTTTTTTAAATCTGCTGCCTATTAATTTCATTGGGTGACTGCTAGTTCTTGTGTTATGTGAAGGATTAAATAACATTTCCTTATTCACTTTCTTCACACCAGTCAAGATTTTATAGACCTCTATCATATCCCCCCTTAGTCGTCTCTTTTCTAAGCTGAAAATTCCCAGTCATTTTAATTTCTCCTCCTGTTTCATACCCCTAATCATTTTAGTTGCCTATCTCTGTACCTTTTCCAATTCCAATATATCTTTTTTGGGATGGGGTAACCAGATCTGCACATATATTCAAGGTGTGCACGTACCATGGATTTATATAGAGTCAATATGATATTTTCTGTCTTATTATCAGTACAAATACAGCTACCTACTGAAGAAACAGTGTCTCCAAAACCTAAAGGCAGTTCCCAGTGTTTGTCAGTCAAAGTGTTCCCATTTATTGAAGTTACAAAAGATGGCTATTGGTGCACCTCTTGCAAAAAAAGCTTACGAAGAAGGAAAGCTTCCCAATGCTATAATTGGTAAAAGTGGAGGAGCTTGGTTTGTCAAACCGATCAGCAAAGCCAATGCTGACAAACTATGTGAAAAGGCTGCAAAACACTAGGCCTCTGGAGTGCATCAACATGCAGAAAGCCTTATAAGCCCACTTTCAAAGCCAATTTTAGAAGTACTTAATGAGGCGGTTAAGAATGCTGGAGACACAACACAGTTCATGTGAACAAACATGGCTGTGGCACCCTACTTTCTATTTAAGCAAGAGATCCACACGCTACAAACAGGAGGCCAGTGTTAAGTGCATTGTCACTTGTTCATCCTGAAATGGAACACTGGATCCAAACAAGACCAGCAAATGCTCACTATCTTTCTGCAAGAAACTCAACTGACTGGCTAGAAGCATGTGGTGCAACAGTGAAAGACTCAACAGTTGAAAAAGTGAAGAACTCTCTCACCACATTCCAAAAATTTGCATACATGGCTGATGAATGGACCGATGCAAATGGGCATCCAGTATTAAGTCATTGTGTACATTATCTTGATGTCGGGTAGGCCAGTAGATGCATTTCTAGATGTTCAAGTTATAGAAGACACATTGGTTGCATCTGTGACAACCCACATCTTAGAAGAGTTAAATGCTTGTCAATTGGACCCCAAACAGATGGCTGCTTGTGCCTTTGATGGAGCTGCAAACTTCTCTGGAAGACATGGTGGAGTACAAGCTTTGCTCAGAGAAAAGTGTAACCCTAATCTCTCCTATACACACTGCAGAGGCCATGTACTCCAACTAGTGCTAGTACGAGCTGCAGAATCTTCAAAAGACATTAAAATAGCTATAAATTTAATGTCTTCATTATGTTCTTTTTTCAGTAAGAGTCCAAAAAGACTGAATATCTTGGAAAATATAGAAGATATACTGGGACTGAAGTTCAAATTAGTCCAACCTGGGAAAACCTGTTGGCTTTCTCATGAGCGATCCTTGGCTGTTGTCTTAAAATTTACTCCAGCCGTTATTACTGGCTTTGGAAAGTATCTACCAAGATGGGATGGATCTACATAGTGAGGCTGGTGGATTACTTTTGCTACTACGGTCAGAGAAGACTATTGCCATTTTCTCTCTCATAAGTCTACTGTTGAAACCACTTGGGTCATTAAACAATGCCATCCAGGCATCTGCTACAACAATAATAGATCTTTGTCCAGCAATAGAAGCTACATTTGGATCAATCAGAAAGCTATCCATTGAAAAAGTACTGGAAGAAGCAAAGACTTCAGTCCAGAAGTTGACTAATGAAGGCATTTATATTGAATCCTTAAGTGAAGAGGACAAGAAGTGTTTAAGACAACTGAAAAAGTACCCAGACTTGATTCTTAAATCTACAACAGTGACTTCTAGATTCTACTCAACCTCTACGAAGCTTTTACAGATACCTGTCCTATAAAACACCAACAGTTGAGTGGAATGAGGCACTACCAGCAATGGGGCTGCCATGTGATCAGGACAGAATAGAGAATTTGAACACAGAGTAGAATATCATACGACCAATGAATGAAGATTTGACTTCAACTTCTTATTTATCATCACTAGTGGCTCGACCCGATCTTTGTATTCTGTTTCCTTGGATGAAAGAAGTAGGAATTCATCTCTTGATACTCCCAGTCACAACAGCTACAGTTGAGTATTCTTTTTCATCACTGCATAGAATTTTGTGTTCTGAAAGAAGTCGCCTTCTGCCTGATCATGTGAATGAACTAATGAGCATATCAACTGAAGGAATGGAAGTACGGGACACATAAGAAGCAACCAAAGATGAACGCATTGCATTCAAGAAGTTCAGTAACAGAGTTGTGCAAAATTATAACAAGAAACAAAGAAGGATGTAGACATAGTGTTTCATAGAAGGCTTGAGTAGCCAACTTTAATTTGTGTGATGATTTTAAAACATGAGTTAAATCTAATAAAATGGTAATGAAACATTTTTTCAGTTTTTACTATGGTGCCTTACAGCCCACCTTCACCCTCAGTCTCATCCCTCATTGGCCCTGACACACACACACACACACACACTGTAAATTCAACCCCCCCCCATTTCAATTCCTGGGGAAACCACTGTCTGTGTGGATGTGAAAGGAGAATGTAACCCTATGATATCCCCCTCTCCACCACCCCCAACCAAAACAGAAAGTTGCAAGGTCTGTATATTTTAGTAGAGATAAACTCAAACCATAACTGAAGGTACCAACACTCCAAAACTTTGGAGTGGGGGTAGGGGAAGCAAATGCAGACAGTGTTATGACTACTCCTTATGTCTATAATGAATCAAACCTTAAACCCCATTAAACTTTAGGATGAATGTTAGAAATCTGTCTCTGGATTCTACAGCTTGGGCCAATGTGTAGTATTGATTTAAAAAAATAAAACAAACCTGGTCCTGTTTACTTTCCTGTCATAGAACTTTCACAATTGTATTTTAGTTTAGTGTACAAGTCAGAATGATCATAATCCTATACTGGCCTCTAAAATTGCAATAGATTTAATTATTCTACATTAATGTCAAATTCATATTTAATGGTAGCTTAGGTTGTCTCAAAAGGAAACTTGCTTTGTAATAAAGCAAAGCAGTAGTTGATTACCGGTGCTTTTCTCAATGGGGCTGCATTTCACATCTGTTATATGATGTGTAGTGCCATCGGGGACAGATCCAATAACTATAGGTACATAGTAAGACCTTTAGACCTTCAGGCAAACTGAATAAATATTGCATACAAGATTTTGGGATCTCATAAAAGATTTTCTTCTAATGAAGAGGAAATTGGTGCAACTGGAGAATAACTCCAGGAGGAATTGTAAATTGGGAAAACCAATATCTACTAAATCCTCCAGTGCACTGATATTTGAAGCACTTGTGTATAAACTTCTGATTTCTCTCACCTATAAGGGAAGTCTTTATGAGAAACCGAAAGCTTGTGTAAAACTTACTTGTTAGTCATTTGACTATCTGCTGCTACTACACCTGTGCCTTTACACCTACTAAACCTTTAAAAAAAAAATCTCTAAAATTTTCTCTTGTAGTACTGACTTACAAAGACCAGATTATTGGAACCAAAAATATCTCTTCCTGGCCAGATATTTTCCTCCCTTCTGGTCTGCACAGCCTTAGGAACATAGCTGAGGTCAGGCTGTGAAGACTTTTAGGCTAAGCGGTATAACAGTCTCTCTGTTTTCCTGTCATAATGAGTATGTGAGGTGACTGGAGTGGGAAAGTTTAGTGAATAGAGCCTTTAGACTGATGCATGCAGCATCACCTGCTGGCAGCTGAGAGCACAGAAAGGGAGACCGTAAAGCTTTAAGCCTAACTTTTTACAATAGCAACAAATCTACTTGTTCTGTGCTGCTTGTTTTCCTGAGGCCAGACTCTGTGTGTGTGTGTGTGTGTGTGTGTGTGTCATCTAAAGAAAAGGCTCTGAAAATTAAACTCTGCCCACTAGCCTGGTACTTTGCAATCAATCATGCAGCTAGGTACTGTGTGCTAGCATGTATCTATTCCTTACCACAGAAATAGATTTTATGGGCCAGGTTCTCTCAAGACCTGTTCAGTTGGTGTAAAGGGGCCACGATTTGGCTGCAAATGTGTAGCAGAGAATTCTGCTAGCACATGATGATTTCCTGACATACAACTGTGCTAGCTCCAGGTCTATGCCTCAGGTGTGTTGGGGAGGAATATGTTATGTTGAGGCTGCAGAGGCAACATGGAGGAGCTCTGCTATGTCTGTGCTCCACCAACATATGGACACCACATCAGTGGCATAGAGTTTGAGACCCCTGCTCTAAATTCTATTTACCTTAGGGCCGATGCCATTCCTCAAATACTCCCAGCGGGCCAATAATGTCACTGAAGATAGTATTCAGAAAATAAAATGTTTATATTGTATTTTTATTTATTATTTCTTAGAAATAATAAAACTGTCATACAACTTTATACAATTCTTCACCTGCTAGAGAGTTTTTAGTGTTTGCCAGACACCTGGCAATGCTTCAGTTCTGTCAGTTTGTTTGATGTTTGGCCTCAGTGACTGAGCAGTTGAAACCTTCAGGATTTCAGCAAAGTGTGCATCAGATAGTTGTGTTCAGTATTTTGACTTGTTTATATTCATTGTGGAAAAAAGTGATGCTGCTTCCATGGCAGACTCTGCCCAGCAACTAATGATGTCCCTCTCCACCAGCCACTGGGAGCTGTGGGGAGCGGTACCTGTAGCAGACCTTTCCAGCTGTGTGCTGCATGCATCTCCCCTCCGCAGGCTGCAGTGGGGAGATTCTCGGGCCACCGGTGGCCCACGGCCGGGACTTTGAGAACCCTGATTTAGAGCAACCTATCAACAGCTCTTCATTTTGTCAAACTAGAGTTGGAGCTGGAGCCAAAAATCTTGACCATCTTGACCTACATGGTGGTTCTGCTTTGTTATATGACTACCTATGGTGAAAGTAATTGGTAATAATAGGAATATGCAGCCTTTAAAATATACTTGCCTGGAGACCTAATCTTTGTATATCTGCCATAAATTCTGTATTCAGAGAAGGAAAATAGTTCTCAAATCTGCTTTTGATACCTAAATTGTGATCCTAAACCATGCTAATGGCTATTAGCATAAATCATGAGTCCATAATCCCTTTCTCACTGAAGTACTAGTTTCCATGTGATGTGGTTAAATTAATACTCTTGTGACCTTTCTTGATGAGAACCAGTATTTTGCTAATCATATCAATGAATATAAAAGAGATATTTGCTCTTTGTTTAGCCTGGATTTACAGTCTATGAATTTTGAATTTGGAAAAGAAATGGCTTCTAAGTAGGTCAAAGTGTCAGTCTGACTCGTGGGTATTTGGTTTAAATTTTTTTTTCTCTCTGCAATTATTTGCTACTCTATCAAGCCCCTAAACTTTTATAATCCTCAATATCTCTAACAAATATAATTTTCCCACCCAGTGTCAATAACATTACAGATGCAGCAGGTCATGGGTTGTTTTTTTTTTTTTTCTTTTCAAATGGATGTCTGTTTCAGAATTTGGTTATTTAAAATGTATGTAATTTAATTATCAAAAATAGCAAATACACTGTAGACAAAAGTCACTGACCTAAAATGTTGCCTTTAAGCTTCCTAGCATAGCTGAGATAGTGGAATGATGTAAAATGACATGAAGGCTGAAAACATAATTGCTCATTGTGGGTCTTTTTTTCAATAGCTAACATTCTAAAGATGAAAAGTGACAGTTATATATTTTTGGAATCACTTTCCTGTAGGAAAGGAACATGCAATCTATTTATTTTGCTACTGCTGGGGCTGACTCAGAACTATATTTATAAAAGTTTATTTATTGACATTGTGGACCAAATTTTCAAAGCAGCCTCTAACCAAGAACTAATTTTGGACTTGGTACTCAGTACTTTTGTGCAAGGAGCTCTGTGCCAAATGAGCAGTTAGAGGTCTACCCAGTTTACATGCACAAAATCACAAGTTTATTTCTAGGAGCAAATGCCATGTTCTTGGGCACCTTAAATCAAAGGTTCTTCAAGATGAGAGCTCAAAATTCAGAGGCAGTGGCTGAAAATGCAGCCCTATAAGACTACATAACACTGCCAAATGGCAGTGATCCATGCTCTACCTTAATTCCCTGAATGCTAGTCATATTTAAATTCTGCAATGGACACATCAAAGATTCCATTTTAATCAAACACAACCAAACAGCGATGACATTAACTTTTCAGAGGAGACTTCACCAACAGTTCAGTTACAAATACGATGGAAGACTTGAGGTGCAATGTAAATTCAGGTAGGCTTTTTTCCCCCATTTGCCTGTGAAATTTGTGGTGGGGCATGAATGAAACAATGCACATGTGAAGGCATGGAAAACCAGATTAGTGAGCAACTTTATTTAAAAACTGGTAACATTTTGTAACCAGCAGAATCTTAATTCAAGTCAAAAGAGACCCTCATAGTGATTAAAAATGAGGAAATGTCATTTGATGATGAAGATTTAAAAAAACAACAACAAAAAACAAACACACCCCAAACTAGAGAAACTGAAGTCCAATTCAGGAAACCAGGGATCTGCACTGAAATTCCCATATGACCTCTCCTGATCCTTTATAGAGCCATTTGATTCAATGAGGCAGTGTGGAGGAAAGAAATGGTTTGTAACCACTATCTATAACAATCTACATATTTCATTTAACTCTAATTGGCAGGAATACCCCCAAAATGGTGTCACTTGTAGACCCCTAATTGTATTAGCCCTTACTTTGTTTAGCAAAGGTTAGTATTTCCTTCTGCCAAATAATGTTCTAGTGATGGAGAGATTAAACAAATCTGACTATATGCTAGAAAAAAGATGGCAAGGTAATTAATGGTTCAAATAACTTTGTTAGAATTGAGTATTTTTCATTAATTATGCACAATTCTTGCCTAGAACCAAGAACCCATATGGAAAGGGGGGTGGGAAGGCAGAGGGATCGCTCAGTGGTTTGAGCTTTGGCCTGCTAAACCCAGGGTTGTGAGTTCAATCCTTGAGGGGGCCACTTAAGGATCTGGGGCAAAATCACTACTTGGTCCTGCTACTGAAGACAGAGGGCTGCACTTGATGACCTTTCAGGGTCCCTTCCAGTTCTATGAGATATTTTGGTATAAATGGGGTGAATTCAGGTTGTCATCACGGTACACAAACTATTTTTACCAGTTCTCTGCTATATATCCTAATTATGGAAAGTAGAGCATAAAGTACAGTGTGTATGTGCGCGCAGTGAGAGGGGAAACAAGTCAACGTCAAGTGTGCTGATACTGCCACTGTCAAATGTAACTATGCTGTGAACTTTCTCCCCACGCACATACCTCAGCATGAACAAAGCTGAAGAGAATGCCTTGTGGCAGGTAAGGCCAGATTATCATAATGTGGGTGTAAAGGTTGTATCTGCAAAATGTACATTGTGTCCTAAAGCCTCTTGCATGTAACTGCAAAAGTCATTTGCATGTGCAAACTGGGTAACTGGGCCTCCAAATGTTATATGCCCAATTGCCAAGAGACACCCACAACTCTTTTCCTGGTAGAAATGTGTGTGTTTTTCAGTTGCATTGTTTAAAGACAGCCCATGTGCCCTACAGCTGAAAAACCTTGCATTTAGTGTAATAAACTGCAAAACATGCAGGGGCTGTGTTTCTCATGTTCTAAGGGGCTGTGATGCAGTTTGTTTGTAGATCTTCAGTTAGTGTAAACTGGTGTAACTCTGCTGAAGTCAGTAGATGTATGCTCACTCAAACCAGATGAGGATCTGACCCTGTTTGTTAATTAGTTAGCAGATCATCAGCAGCTAAAACTTCTGGAATGATCTCATGCAATTGTTTTGGGGGAATACAAAGATCTTTCTATGGACACTGCTAATAATTTTCTCAGGGTTACAGCTGCTGCTTACTGTCACTGAGTCCTCTCTCTTCCCTCCCCCACCTTTCTGCATCTCCAAACATCTTACCTGAAATTCTTCAGTTCCTGTTAGGTCTGTAGCAGTTCTTGGCCTTTTAACAGTATCCACAGTCTGTGGGAGGGAAAGGGCAGTGGGCTTGGTAGCCTCATCATCTCTGTCTTCCTGGTAACCAGCAGCATATTGACACTGCTGAAATGCCATCCAAAAGCAGCTTAATGAAGATGCACCAACATGAGTTTTAAGCTTGCCATGGCTCATTATTTTGTCTCAAATGCAGCAATTAGCACTGGGTGTACTTTATGATAATTAGGAATATGTTTTACACATCAGATGGTGATGATGACTTTTGAGAGCAACCACCTGGCCCCAACTCAATTTAGCCAAAATATTTCTGTATCTTTTTCTGATTTCAGTGGTACAAAATGCTTATGAGAAATAGTTTCAAAATGGTTTCTTTCACCACTGAATAATTGACTCACATACCTTGTGCATCTTGCTTTTCAAATAAATTGGGGGTAACTTGCTATTTCCCATAGGCATTCTGACAGTTTAGATATCTTTATTCCTTAGTGGGGTTGCCAGGTATCCTGTTTTTTACAGGAAAGTCCAGTCAAAAGGGGACCAGTGCAGTCTCTGGTCAGCACTGCTGTCTGGATACCAAAAGTCCGGTTCCTGCAGTAATGGCGATCTGCCTCTGCCACCAGGAAGGCCGGAAGACCAGCTGCTTGTGGAGGAGGAGGTATCTTGACAGTGCACAGCACTTGAGGAGCTGGGCCGGCAGCTGGGCTTGCCACCCATCCTGCCTTCTCAGCCTCCCAGGGCCCTGGTTCTCTCCATCCCCTCATTACAGGGACAGACACTCCCTCCACCCCTCTGTAACAGGGTGAGACTCACCCCTGCAGCGCCTCCTGCTGGTCGTCCAGGGAATTAACACTCCAGCCTCTGGAGTGCCCTCTGCAGGCCATCCACTGTCTCACCTGCCGCTGGCCCCCATGTCCCTCCTAGACCCCAGTGCCCTTTACCCAGGGGTTCTGCCCACCACATTACCCCCTCAGTTTCTCTGGGTCTCCCTTCCCCAGGGAACCCCCTATCCCCAACTCAGTCTTCGGCTACTGCCAGTCACCATCTAGCCCCTGCTCACTAGGGCGGACTGCAGTATAATTGTCACTCATCATTGGCAAGGGAGGTTTGGACCAGCTGCCTCTGGGCTGCCCCTCTGCAGTCCTAGTGCCCTCTAGTGGGCCCTTACTTCGGCCTGCAGCCTGGGGCTTTGCTAAGCTGGAGCTCCCTGGCCCTTCCCCAGCACTGCTCCACCCTAGGTGCCCACCTCAGCTTCCCAGGCAGCCAGGTCCCTCCCTTTCCAAAGGCTAGGGAGAGATTGTCTCTGCTTCTGGCCCACTGCCCTCTTAGAAGGGCCAGCTGGGCCCTGATTAAGCTGGCTGTGGCTGCTTTCCACTTGGCCTAGCCTTTCCCCTGCCACAGCCCTCTCCCAGGGCTGTTTTAAGCCCTTCAGGGCAGGAGCGGAGTAACCACCCCGCTACACCCTCTGTGCCCCGATTGGGCTGGCAGGCTCTGTGTCCACTCCTCCCACCCCGGCTCTATGAGCAGCAGGTGAATCCTGGGGGAGGGGAGAGTAAGTGATTGGGGGGGGGGGGGGGCGTGTAGTATTCCGGTTTGAAAAAATGGAAAGTTGGCAACCCGAGGTGTGTCTAATACAGAATAAAATCATAACTATGACAATGTTCATCTGAACATTGCTTTGCAGCTTTGTCTCCTAAGATGCCAAAAATTCAGAGATTTCAGGCAGAGAAGCATATGACTTGGCTCAATTTCAGGCTTGCGCACCATCATCAGAGCCTATTGAGAAACTTTGAGACTTCAGTATGAAGAGCAGTACTGAGAAACTAATGGCAGCAAACTTGTTATCTTGAGGAGGTTTTGGTCATTGGAATTACAGTTTTAATCAGGAGCCATTATTTAAAGTAACTTAGGTGCAAGCTTTTGTTTGCTCTCACAAATGCATCATCCACAACCCTTAATGTCCCTATTCATGTAATTGTGTACACATGAAACAACATAGGAGGAAACTGGGATATGTATCATCAGTACATCCTATTATTTACTGAGTGAAGGTCCAGTCCTGCTTCTTTTGAAGTGCATGGCAAAATTCCAATTGACTTCACTATTGGAAGGTTAGGCCCTTGGTCACCAAGCTGTGTGAGGGTTTTTTTTGTTTGTTGGTTTTTAACTGTAGTCAGGGCAGGCTCTAGGCACCAGCAAAACAAGCTGGTGCTTGGGGCGGCACATTTTTAGGGGCGGCATGGCAGGCACCAGAATGCCGCCCCTACAAATGTGCCCCGGCCGCCCTAGCTCACCTCCGCTGCTGCTGCCAGGGCGCGCGAAACAGCTGATTCGCGCGCTGCTGCTTGCCCTCCCTCCCTCCCAGGCTTGAGAGCCTGGGGGGAGGAGGCAGGGCTGGGGATTTGGGGAAGGGGCGGAGTTGAGGCGGGGCCGGGGGTGGGGTAATTAAAGAATGGGGGGGCGGCCAAAATTGTTTTTGCTTTGGGCAGCAAAAATCTTAGAGCTGGCCCTGACTGTAGTTGTCACTGAAAGATACCATTGTGTGGTGGAGAAAGCCACAAGAGCCTAAGAGAAATTCTCCTTTGACAGTAATTGGGTTCTGTATCATTCTCTACTAATGAGGAATTAAACAGAACTTCAAAGCTGAGCAGTGGACATCGATTAGAATCCCTAAATCTGAATCTGTGTCTATGGTTTTGGCCTCAGTTCAGATATGAGCCCAGAAAGGGGCACTTGCTTTCAGTACCAGTCAGGCTGAAATCTCGTAACACAAGATCTTCTGAGATGTCCACTATTCCTGTCCAAATCTTCTGAAAACAGTTCAGTATTTAGAGGCTGTCCAATGCAAACACTGGCCTTGATTCCATCAAACCAAAAACTCTCATCCCAGCCTTAAACCTCATCTAAAATTAGAAGTTGAAGGTCTCATAACAGAAATTACAATATGGTTGTGCCAGGTATGTCCGCATTTGCAGTCCTCGGGGAAATGCTCACTGGTTGTGACAAAGTGAAATACTGGAGGAAACTAGTATCTCAATATACAATGCTGAGCTAGTGAACATGACACTTTCTCTTTCATCATTGGATCTCTCTGGAGCAGAATAGATTTTTTTTGTCTAAAAGTGATCTTGTTTGCATCTGTTTTTCACCATTTTTTTTTTTTGAGGGATCAACCAGGAAGTCCACTTTATGGGCAGAGAGACTATTCAATGGGTCCTCCCCACCTTCCATTTTAGTGTTAATTGGAGTTTACAATGGGTGCCATTTTAAGATGTGTTGGATGGTTGTTCACTTTTACAATAGAATTTCAGGAATCATCATTATTTAAATTGGGTTTACCACAATATCTGCAGTGCTTCCTGATTGCATAGCTTGTGGTAAATGTCAAGGTTTTAATGGCTCCCTTTGTACATGCACACACTCTGAAGACAACTCTTATGTCTGTGTCTGAGATGGAACTTATTCCTTAGGGCCTGTGAAAATTTTCTGATTTGTTTTGGGGTGGGGTAAGGGGTTCTCTGAGCCCCTCCCTGCTCTTTTTTTTGAAGGGGGGGAGGCTTTTAAGGGCTGGTGGTAAAGTGCTCTGGTAAATAAATTGTTTTAAATAGCCATGTTATAAGAGACTGCTGTTTATGTTCTTGCCTGCTAATGCATGCTGCCCACTTTCTTTAAGTTTTAAAATCTTAGAGAAATGTCTGTTGTTTTGAAGGGAAATTATGTTCTGGAGAAATTGCTCTAATTTCAACAAATGCTAAGTCCTGCATTGCAGTGAGATGAAATACACTGATACAAAGTGGACTTGGCTATCTGGGACTCAGCAAGGAATGATGGTAGATAAATGTAAATGTTGGCATTTGTAATGGCACTGCATTGTTATGCTTGGCTGAAAGGGATGGGAGTTAAAAGCTCATTTTAGGGAGCCTTGACTTGCCTGCATTTGGAATATTGTGTGAATTTCTGGTACCTATAGTTTGGGGAGGATATAAAACAATGCAATGAAAAGCAAAAAAGATGTAGAATTTGATTTAAGGGTGAATAAGGAAGTTACAGTTGAACATGCCTGTCTGTTTGCTCTTTAAATGTATATACTCCAGTACTTCTACAGCAGAGAGAATTCAAAGTGGTTGGGCACATAATATAAACCTAAACCTGATTATGGTTTCTAGGTATCCTTTGAGGAGTAACAATATAAAGGAAGAAAAGAGAATAAAGTACAGTAGTTGCAAATACAGAAGGACAAATAGTAGTGTTGGAATGTAGAACAAAAAAAGGTGGGCTACATCATCGGATGTTCTTATGGTTAAGAGATTTTTCCTTTCTTCCCAGTAAGATATGTGATTGGGACTTAGAAGACCTGGGTTCCATTCCCAGGTCTGCCACAGACTTCCTGTGTAATTTTGGGCAAGTCATTTAATCTCTACATCAGGGGTCGGCAACCTTTCAGAAGTGGTGTGCCGAGTCTTCATTTATTCACTTTAATTTAAGGTTTCATGTGCCAGTAATACATTTTAATGTTTTTAGAAGGTCTCTTTCTATAAGTCTATAATATATAACTAAACTATTGTTGTATGTAAAGTAAATAAGGTTTTTAAAATATTTAAGAAGCTTCATTTAAAATTAAATTAAAATGCAGAGCCCCCCGGACCGGTGGCCAGGACCCGGGCAGTGTAAGTGCCACTGAAAATCAGCTTGCGTGCCGCCTTCGGCATGCGTGCCATAGGTTGCCTACCCCTACTCTACATACTTAATTTCCCCTATCTGTAAAATAGGGATAAGATTTTCCTCCTTCATAGTAGTATTGTAGATAAAGGACTTGTCTACACAGCCCCTCAGTTTGGACTGCAGGAGTTGCATAGGGCATTAGCATACTGCACTTTGACTGCCCAATGTGGATGCTGCTGGCATGAACTAAAAAGGTACCTAGTTTGTCTTTTATCAACAGGATTACGTTAATGCAAACTAGGTACCTTTAGTTCATGCCAGCAGTGACCATGTGAGGCAATTAGAATATAACAACTGGGTGCTCTTCAATTCCTAGTGTAGATGCAGCATAAGTAATGACTTTGAAGTGTTCTTCCTTCTGTGATAGTGAACATGAGATTCTTTATCCCTTGCAGTCTTTAAGTCAAAACTGGGTCTTTCTAAATGAGGCACTGTGGCCTGCGATGTGCAGGAGGTCAGACTAAGCCCAGAAGGACCACTGAGATCATCTAAAGTCTGCATCTATGAGCTCAAACGTAAATCCAGGGCTTGATCCAGAAATTTCTGGGTGAAGTTATGCAGGAGGTCAGGCTAACTGCAGGAACACTCAGAGGAATTTTTTCTTTAAATCTGGTCAACTGCTCAGAGTTGGCTGTGCTGTAATTCCAGTCATGCTGTTGTGACTACTGATGGGGGAACAGCAAGTGGTTTATCAAAATAGAGAACTGTATTTTACCGCCTTCGTCTTTCTATAAGGAAGATAAATCTTAAAAACTAGCATTACTATTAACAGTCAGAATTCATCGCATTCCCTGTAGCTTTGATATGCTTGACCTCATAGTATATATTGCTGTGAGTGAATTACTAACAATGGCATTGTTCTTGGCCATTTTTGCAGAAGACCTCTGATCCATGGGGATTTATAACATTATATATAATATCAACAAACCATAAAAATAGAAATGAGACCTTTCTATGGAACTTCAGAATAATCATTACTAACAGGGTCAGCCCCTGGCCTAATACTTTTTGTCTTGTGCATTTTTTTATACTGATAGTATTGTATGCAAGTAAGTGGTCTGTAAATTAGCTGGTCAGGAGGAATACTATGCAATATGTTGGCTATAATGAGGTATCTTGTGACTAAATAGAGTTAAATCTCTTCTTCCATTAATGGGCATCATCCTCATGCATCAGAGGAAGTTACAGTCAATACCATTAAAACATAACTGGTTATTAAACCATACTATTTACTTTTGTCTTGTAATTTCTAGCATCCCCTATAATTTCAGTGGGAAATACCACAAGTATTTCAGTAAACCTAAGTAATAGTGGGTGGGTAATATATAGTCCTTGATGGCTCACACCATTACACATGTGCGAAACTCAATCCCTCCTAATTTCTGTATGTGAGATGGAACTTGCTCTTAAGGACTTGTAGAGATTCTTGGCTTTTTTGTTTTCTGTTTTTCCTTTATCTGTCCAAATGCTCTTACATCCATGTATCTGTGATATGTCTAGAAATTCACATAGGGTCAGCCTACATGTCATGCTTAATTTCATAACCCACTGCTGCTGTGAGGGCATACTATAACCTGGTCCAGGTGAAAATGTTTATATATACACTCTCTCTCTCTTTATGAAAACTATTTAAATTAAATGTTAAGTAATATTGAATCAGTGCAGGAAACAAAAAAGCCAAGAGGTAGAGCTCCTCTGACACAGGAAGATAATGGGTTATTATAAAGAAAGATTCCTTATACAAAACCATATATTCAAAATCAGCTTCCTTCTGTGCAGAGCTGAAGTTCGTATCTCCACACCAATTCTAGTCTGCAATTTTGCTGACCAAAGAGCATGAACGATTCCCATTACTTCTCTATGTAAGGATGATTCCATACCAGGATATTATTTTTCCCATGTTGCCAAATTCCAGGCTCTTCTGTTCAGATAAATACCATGTCTAGTTATAAACTCATAACACAGCATAGCTAATATTTAAGAGGCTCACTGAGGCCAACAGGATCTAGCGTATTATAACTCGTGTTTAAATGAATCTGAATTCACACTGATGCCAGGAGATCTTAGCTGCACCTTGATCTGAAAGTTACTACTTTCAATTATAAGATGTAGCTTTTGTGATCTCCAGAGAAACTGATTCCTTTTTAATATACCTTTGGGATCCTTAGAGTAAGAAATTCTATAGTCATCTGGGGCAACATGCCAGAAAAGGAGAGAGAACACAGAGAGAGGATGTTGGTGGGTACCACTTAAAATACCCTGGGCTGGGAGGAAGAGAACCTTAGGAAAAGTGATGGAACAAAGGCCCCAATGAATCCAGTTTAGAACCTTGCAGGGTCTCCAACATCAATTCACCTGGAGCTATCCCCTCTTTATCGCAGTAACTGGAACAAAGCAAAATGTATCTTCATACTAAGGGTACCACACAGCATCAAGTTAACTAAAAATCCATACATTTCTAGGAGGACATGGCCTTAGAATTTTGGATATTTGTTTAGAGAACTGGTTCTCTTCCTATGTGATTTGATCAATGTCAGATCTCTGTTGTGAATCTAACTTTTTTTAAATTATTCTTTAATCACCCCATCACCACCAAGCTACAGAAGAAAATGCCATTTCATTACCACTGTACTGTATAATACACTACTTGTATCTGAGCACAGATAGTACAGAATGAGGGCCAGACAAACAGGTACATATTAAGATAAGTAAGAGATCTTAGGTGAAATGTGTTGAAGCTTCTATTTATATGCATAGTAAAAAAGCAGACGTTGTCAGTGGTAATGTGCATCACAAGGGAGAGACAAATGAAATGATTTGTCATTCCTCTCCTTTTGGAAGTAATGTCTATGCAAAAACTCACCAACATACTAGAAACTGAAGCTAATGGCTGAAATTGGCTTAGAGAATTACATGATGTTTCAGTACCCATTCAGCTGGTGTTAGAAATTTAGGTTGATGCCTGAGATTTGTGGGTGAAGCACGAATGGGGCTGGGAAAGTGGTGGTGTACTTCAATTTTTCCTTTTATTTTTTTCCCCCTTATACCCGGCATCAGGGAACACAGCATGACCACTCACAGCTCCATAATTTATAACAATGAGCTGAACTTTTGTTACCAGCCATACAAGTAATTTCTTTCCGGCTTATCTCAAAACAGTACAAAGAGGCAAGTCCAATAAGGTTTGTGTTTTTTAATGTTTATTAGGTGTTTAAATAAACTTCACAAAGCAGTTAATTGTATTACACCAAGATCAGGAATATTATCGCCATTCTTTAACTAAGGCTCCCATTTGTAAGAAATTTTGGGGTGAGTTTGTCTTGTTTTGCCAAGGACACACATAGCCATCATCTCTCTGCATGTGCAATGTTGCAGTGCATAGATTTTATTTTATTATTATATATATTTTTAGAGGCGTTTTCAACCATCTCTCCTCCTGTGTTCAGAGTCCTCGGGGGTGCATACAGGGAGGCTTTTTCTATACCAGAGTTTTTGTTAATATCTGTAGTAAGTAAGAGAGATTAATGGCAGAATGAGCTCCCTTTATGTTGTAATCAACTCCAGGGAGGAATGAGTGTTGTCTCAACCATCTGAGTCAAACCAGCTTAAAAAAAAAAAAAAAATCCTGAAGATATTCGTCTCTTGATCAGAAAAGTTTCATATATGAAAGACTTTCAGTGCTGCTTTCAGAGCTAATATTCCTCTTGACTGTGATCACAAAAAGTGGGGCCACAGTTGCATTCATTGTTCAGTGAGCTTGTCCACATAGTTAAACCCACCGACAGCAATGAATGTTGATTGTGACCTTTTTAGTAAAGCTCTGCAAAGAGGATGGGGTGGGGGGAAGAGATACCTTGTGTGCTGGTTTGGCAGCTGTCTTCAGTGAAAGGCCTGAAAGCATGAAGTAAGGAGGATGATGGTTAGCTGGAGGGTACAATCAACGGTCGATGGTTTTCACTTTAATTCCAAACTCACCGACAGCGTTGAATGTTCACTGAAGCAACCACTAAAAAGAGAACTCCACTGACTTGACAGCATCCTTAAAAATCTGAAAGGGGGGGAAAATCATAACTGACACAATGGTTTTAATCATACAGATTATGCAGTTTGTCACTGTTCCCTTAGCACCACCACCCACCTTCCTTGGCCCGTTCTATTATAATCCTACAGCAAGGAACTGGCAACTGTCCAGGCTTTGATCCTATGAAAAGAAAAGGTCTGTTTCATTTATTGAAAAGCTTTATTTATCTAGTTTAGAAATCTAGACCAAAGTTATCTAGGGTTGTCAGTCAAACCATGTGTTATCAAAGTGTGTAATCCCATACTTCTACACAACTGGGCAAAAGCACAATGAAACAGCAATGTCACTAATAGATTGCCCAGTCCCAATAAAGTCTCTTCTGTTGGGTGAATTCAATCAAACCTGAATCTGTTTAAGATTGTCGGGTATTGACTGTTTTAAGCAGCATATGTTTCTCAATAAGCTTCTTGGGGAGGATGGGGAAGTAGAACGACTTCATTCTCTTTGTAAATTACCATATATGCCAGTAGTACTATATTAAATTAATTGTCTGTTCTAAAAGGAGCATCGTGTTTCTTCAAATGCTTCTATAAAACCCATACAGTTAGTCTAATTTAGAAAGCCTTTCTACATACCTATCCACCACACACATCTGCCTAACTTAAGAAGTCAACTGAAATCCCATTATACTAGTTTAGAGGTAATCAAATTGCAGTCTGATGCAGTGTTAGATATTCTTTAAATGTAAATTGGAGTTGGCTCCACCTGTTATGAAAATCTAGCATGAGAGTAAGAGGTGAACTTATGAGTCATTCTAACTTAGATTCCTTCTTGGCGTGCAGTGAGATGTGTGGTAAGTTTTTTGTTTGTTTTAAGTGTCTTGTCCATATCAAGGATTGGATGATCACACTTCGTGAAGTGCTCCTTCTGATAAGGCTCCAGCAATAATGGAAGTAGTTTGCCTTTCCTCTAAACCTTGCCAGTTCATTTAGACTTCCTCTTCTATCAAAACTGGCTTTTAGAAAAATGGAAGTGAACATAGTATTGCAATTCATGTGTAACGCAAGAAAGATTTGTCTTCCTTGGCTATTAATTGGAAGGGTTGGGAAATGGAAAGACACGAGTATGAATCAGAGGACAAAGTGAGACTTTAAAAGCAGCAAAGAGTCCTGTGGCACCTTATAGACTAACAAACGTATAGGAGCATGAGCTTTCGTGGGTGAATACCCACTTCTTCGGATGCATGATGTGAGAGTGAGACTTATCTACCTTGCTTACTCTCTGCACTGGCAAGCAGAATTGGCCTGCAGAAGAGAATTCCCTTGAAAGGTTCAAGCTCAACTAGAGTCTTTATCTTACTGTGCAGTAGAACTAGTTATCGTGAAACTGATAATTTGTTGGTTTTCATTAAATGCTGCATCTGAAATCTTGTTTCCAAGTGGGGGTGTGGCATATTTGGCATTTCAATGCATAACCTATTTTCAGTCACTTCAAGCATCAACTTGCTAATATTTGCATAAATAGGAACCCAAAGCTAAAAGACACCACATACCATGACTGTGTGCTATTTCCTTTAGTATAGTAAATAAGGCTCCCTAGCAAGTATTTTAAGTCATAGCTATTTCTTTTAAGTGATCTGTCCTGCATATACTGGAATTGATTTTAACATGTAATAGTAAACTAAGATAAATGATTTGCTGTCCTTTATCCAACAGAATATCATACTGGTGCACATAAACATGATTGCAGTAGTATTTGGCCTGCTAAACCCAGGGTTGTGAGTTCAATCCTTGAGGGGGCCACTTAAGGGTCTGGGGCGAAATCAGTACTTGGTCCTGCTAGTGAAGGTAGGGGGCTGGACTCGATGACCTTTCAAGGCCCCTTCCAGTTCTAGGAGATGGGATATCTCCATTAATTTAAAATTATAAACTGGGGTCCTTTTTCTTTTGTGGGCTATAGTGTGCTTGTAGACAGGATGCTTCCCTTCCTCCCCCCCCCCCCCTTTTTTTTTTTTGGCCTGGGAAATGTATCACTTGCAATTGTGAAAGCTTCAGAATTCAAAGTAAATGCAGAGTAAACTTGTTTTGCCAATACAGCCAAGAACTTGTGATGTATCCACATATAGCAGACCACAGTCTTGCGGTTTGATTATCTGCTTACTTGCACTGGTTTTATTCCAGTGCAACTCCATTGGCTTCAATGAAGTTGCTCCTGATTTACATCATCATGAATGAGTGGAGAAACAGGCTCCTGAATTCGATAGGCCTTTGTTCCTATCTGCATGTGTTCAATGAGTAGAGTTTAGGGTCACTCACATTTTAGCATAGAAAATGGAGGATGTTTGCTTTTTATTCTTCATTTCTTTCTCCTTCTGTCACTTTGTTTAAAAAACAAACCAAAAAAAAACCCCGATCTTGTCTGGCTGATAACCAACGTCTCTATTTCCAAGGCTAGGTTTTGTGGCTGGGTTAAGTTCTATCTCAAAAACTACAGCTGGCTTTTCATTCTAGTCTTCTAGACTGGAGATAGATGTAAAACCACAGTCTTGCTTTATTTAACTCTATGCTGATGGAAGCAGAGGCTCATGGGAAATCCAGGCACTCGTGAGCTGCAGTCCTGATGCCCAAACCTTGAAGTTTATGCAGGGTAATAATGCTTTCCTCTTGTCATCTGGTTTTCATTTAAAAAAAAAAAAAATCCCAACTGGGCAAATATAGCTTAGCTGGCTGTGCTACAAATGCCAGATTTATTTTAAGTTTTATTTCAAATCTCCAGGCTTATGAGAACATTCAGATTAGTTGTATGCTTTTTTTTATTTAAGGTTAGTAGGTCATAAATAAACCAAAGCACTTTCCTTGCTATGAGCAATAGGGTCATAGTGTACATGAAATATCACTTTTTAAAAAGTAGGAACCTAACATGAATTGACAGAGGTACATGAGGAAGCAGTTCATTGTGTCGCTGTAAAGGCCATAGGGATTTGGGCTGTTGAGGTTGTCTGTTTCAGGAATAGATTAGATATCTTGTCTGATGACCTGCACTTAATTTAAGTGACTGCCTTTGCCAGCCCTTCCAGAGGGCAACTGTGTGAAATAGAGCATCTCATCTTCAGTCTCCAGTCCTTTTTTCCTTCTCTCGATGCCTGACCTAAATTGAAGATATGGGGGGGGGGGAGGGTGCTCCACAAACAATTACTTTGCTGCTGGGGAAGCTACATCTCTACTCTTAATTAACGGGCGTCCACATCTTGACTTTTTATCTGTTCTCAAAGAAGAATGTTTAACTGCATAATATTGGCTAATATCAGCAACTAGATTTCACTGTTCACTACCACTCATGTTTATCAGTTTCCCTATATGGGACTGTTATTTAGGCTTCCTTTCCTATTTAGAAATAGTTACTGCAGCTGTAATTTGAAACTTTCCCCTGCTCTCTTTCTTTGTCCCTCCCCTTCCTTTTCCCTCCTCCACCCACCCATTGGGGAATACATGATAGATGCCAAATAAGTCTGGATCCATGCTGCCTGCATTGAACATCCTTTTGAATCTCTCTTGCTGCCCTTACAAGCAGTGAGACTGTTAAGAAAAGCACCTGGTTGTACAAATAGTCTGGAATTGGGGATTTCTTGCAAGTACATACAGGTTCTAAGAATTGCACTCCTAGCATCTCTCTTTAGGGATACATTTAAAAAAAAAATTCTATGCAGCTTCTGCACTGATTGAAAGATTATGTTAATGTAGCTCGGTGGTAAATGCTTTGAGTGGCTTACAGCATCTTTAACTTGCACTGACAACATTTAACAGTTAATAGCATCCCCTTGATGTTATTAAATTGTTACTAGAGGGAAAATTAGGTCTTGCATATAAATATTCATTTGTCTAGAAGCAAGGGGCAAAACCACATTGTTCTGCTTGTGTGTCAAACTATAACTTGTACACAGTTATTGGCTACTTCCATTAATCTGCCACAGTCAGCAAGCCTTCAGTTACTCACTTGGGGATAGGAAGAAAGGTAGTGCATTTTCAAAGTTTTTCAATTTTGACACTAAAGTGTGAATTCCAGTAGCAGTGTCTAAAAATGGTATTAAGACAGATCCTCAGCTACTATAAATTGGCATAGCTCTATTGGTATCAATAGAGCTAGGCCAGTTCACACCATATGAGGTCCTGAACATGATTTGCAAGCAGAGTGAGGCATAATTATTGGCTCCTTTTTATTCCCTTTTAAAACCAGTTTACCTGTTCTTCTGTTCCATTCTCCATGGTGTTCCTCCATTTAAAAGAAAACCCTCTCAAATGCCACATCTTCATAATGTATTGACACTGGACCTGAAATAAAGTAACACACAAAGCATCCCATTAAATAGTGATACTATGCTATTTTCACATAAATTAATTAAATCCACTTGACCATTGTCAACAGAAGCTTTATTTTATTCCTTGATTGGCTGTCCAACGCAAGTAAATTATTGAAATGAAACTTAGTGTTATACGTTAAAAGTAAAAATGTATGGACACTGCAAGAAAGGAAGCCCTTCTGTAGCAGAAAGGGGGTGGGAAGGAAGCATTCACTTTGGTGAATAATATAGTGTGTGTGTATATTATATAATGCAGCACATGGATAAAAGACGACAACAAAACCTAATATTGCTTCACCGTTCATCTGATCTCACAATATTTTTACAAACCCTAACTGAAGTGGATAGAAGTTTGGGGTGTGTTAGGAGTGCAGAATCAATTCCTAAATATGGACTCAATGCAGGAGTTGCTGGTGTAGGCAGGAGATCAGATTAGACCGTCATAATGGTCCCATCTAGCCTTAAAGTTTATGAAAACATTTTAATATCCTTATGTAGTACTGGAGCAAAAGGATGTTCTAGGGAATACTTTCACCCACCAGTGAAATGCAGCCACCTCTGGGGAAAAGAGTAGCAGCTGTGTAAAATGTCAGAGCAATACCACTTACCAGTCTAACACAGACCGGGAAAATGTTATATTCAATACGAATCATAATAGATTGCTTTGTGTAAATTCTGCCACTTATGGAGCCATTTTTTCTAGTGATATGGTGTTTTCATTATATAATATACACACACTATATTATGCACCAAATTTATTCCTGGTGTAATGCCACTGCCCATGAAATTAAAGAATAAATGTTGGCATATTAGAAAACCTGCTTTGAAATAAAATAGCAGCTATAGAAATCTTCTTAAAACTTTGTGACATACATGGCAAATTGCTGAATAAATACATAGTTTCCTCAGTCTAGAAGATTTCATTGATGGCTATTGAAGACGGTTTTTGAGTAAACTTGCTGTCCAAAAATTAACTGTGCTGTTAAAATTAATGTAAGGTTTCCAGAGTGCGTTTACTGTTTAGTGAATATGTCATTATTTATTGGATCGATTACATTTAATTATCTTAAACAGACATCTGTATTATCAGGTCTGATTATGCCATACTTACATGAATAGTCCTATTTTGAAATAAGAGGAACCATTCAAATGCGAAAAGATTACAGGATTGGAGTTATAGTCTGTTTTTTCATTTAAAACCAAGAATTAATGGACAATTTCAAATACTGCCTGCAGTTTCCTAGCCCTCATGGGCTAGAATTCTCTACTCAGTTTGTTACTAGAATACATTACTATTTATGGAAGATGTACACATTTGTGTTCATAAATCATATACAAACATCTGTTCTTTAGATCAGTCAGAGTAGTATGGCAACTGCTTTTTATATCAATATCCATGGAAGCAAAGCTCACCTACTGACTTCACACTTAACCTCTATTTATTCTAGCAAATATTTCAGCAATTTAACTTTCTAGGTAAGGCAAAACATTGGGAATTGGAAACAGTCTGGCATGGAGTATTGTGTGGCCCAGGCCCAAAACATGTCAAGTGGAAGCTAAATCAAAGATGAGGTGAAAATTAGAAGCAACATGATAGGCTCAAGCTAAAGCACAAGTAGTTCGGCTAGCAATTCTCTGTACTCACTATCACCTTTTGAAGACCATTTCTTACTATCTCTCCTGTTTTGATTGCCTCAGACCGACATACTTTCCTTATTTGACATAGAGCATAGTCTAGTCGTTAAAAACCAGAATGATGAGTTTGAAGATCTGTGTTCTCTAGTCCCAACTCTGCCACATTATTTGATTTTGCATACAAGTCAGTGAAGCCAATAATTTTAAAGCTGCACTCTAAAATATCTGGTGCACCTGCCAGCTGTGGTTGCACACAAGCAAATATGTAAGTACGTGTGAGGCAGTATTGCCCAATAAATAGGGTACTGGTCTGGGAGTTAGGAGATCAGAGCTCTTTCTATTGCTGGTTCTGCTGTGACCTTGCTCTCTTCAGGGCTCTGTCTCCTTTTCCCTGTCTGTAAAACAGAGGTGGTAATATTAATCTGCTTTTGTAAATCATTTTAATATCTGTGGATGAAAGGCACTATATAAGTAATTGTTGTTGAAATCCTAAAGTGCAGGAGTGCATTCAGTGTCTTAAGTGCTAAGGGTTGTTTTGTTTTTGAGTGCACTCATCTGTAAAATGGGAATATAATATTTCCCCTCCTGACAGGAATGGTATTGTGAGGCGCTGTTCATAAATGTTTGCAAAGCAATCTTAAGGTGCTTGCATAGTAGTTAGTATAATAGTGCAAAGTATGGCTAATTTTATATGAACAATAAGGTATTAACTTTAAAGTCTCTGTAGTAATTGAATTTTAGACTGCAACCCCAATCCTGCATCTATCCAATACCTAGTGCAGGATTGGGGCTTTATATAAAGCTCAACTAGATGTTTGTTCGCTTGGATCAAGAGGGAGCAGGACAATTGCCTGCATTCTCCAGCATGAACAGATTTTAGAAGAGAGGATGACTTTCTGGTCTAGGTACTGGATTGGGAGATGTGTATTCAATTCCTGCTTCTAACAGATTTTCCTTGTCATCTTGAGCAAGTTACTTAATCTCTGTACCTCGGTTCTCTAGCCGTAACATGGACATATTACTTGGTTTCTACTGCCCTTGATCTGCCTTGTTTACAAACTCTCTCTACAAAAACTGTCCCTGCTCTAATGGGTTTGTACAACGCCTAACATAGTAGAACCCTGAAATCGGTTTTGTCATTTAGGAGCTATTTTAATCCATTTTGCATATTACGTGTGCTTTGCTGATAGCAGCACTAAGTGAGTATAATGGATATATTTCAGGTTATTCATAGTGCAAGATCAAAATGAATTGCTAATTAAAGAGAAAAGGACATTTTAGTGTTTCCTCTAGAGATCCTATTTTAAAGCAAAGATGACCTTTAATGATTCAGATGTGTATGTGTGCTCCCATCACCCTTCAGAGTCTGCTGGAGTAACAATAAGATTTGAACTTGTTCCCCTTTTCTTTCTGATTCACTGTAGCATTGAACCCTTGGCACTACAAAATTCTAATAATCCTAACTCTGCCACTCAGTTACTTTCAACCAAGGTGAGTGTTTTATCCCTACAGTGTCTATTTTCCTGGTCTAAAAGATGGATAACATTTAGCTGCCTCACAAAGGTGTAATTGTGATTACAAGTTCAAAGCACTATACAGACATTAAAATACTATATAAACCCTAAATAGCGTTATTGCGTACAGACATACTTTCTTTATATGCTGATAACTTGCAAATTGTATCTAGAGTAGGCACAAGGAATTTTATTCTTCTAGGACACATGACATTGAACATTGTCTAGGATCTTAAATAAGGCATTTGATACTAAGCATATTTTTAAGATGGAAATGAGCTCAAGGCACAAATGGCACTCCACTCAGAATTGCTACTTTAAAGTCTTCAGGGCAATAAATTACTGATAACCTTATAGTTTTGGCAATGGATATATTATAGTGCTTTAACACCCCCTTATTATTATTATTATTTTGACAGCCCTGTGTACTGACTAAGTTTCAGGCATAGTTATTACATTCTTTCCCACATAATACCCTATGTAGCTTCAACTGGTTGTAGCATTCTACTTCACTTTGTCCTAAAATATCACTCTTACTATTAATTAGCTGCTATAACCAATCTTCAACATCAGAGGCTGAGCATTTCAATGGTGGATGAACTGATCCTATGTGTATATGGGGTGAAATTCTACTCTTGAGATGTGGCCATGTAAGGGAGATGAAGGGGCAATGGCTAAGCCTTTACTATTGGACTGCCCACCAGCAACAACAGGACTAGTTAGGTGGAACTGAGGTTGAAAGGGGTTGGTGGGAATGCTCAGTTCACCTTACTGCTGCTCTGAAAATGAGAGCTAGTGACTGTGCCAACCTCTGGATGCACAGTAGACACCTGAACACTATCACACCCACAGCTGACACATCATGCCCCACCCCCACACTTGGGATTGTGAAGTGCTGTGGGTTGCAGTACAAAGGCTCCTGTCTTGAATGTTAGTAGGACTCCTCTAATGCAATTGTATGGCATACTGGTTTGGGGATACAGAGAAGCTCCATAGGCTGTCTTCACCTCAATCACCATTCTAATGCTCATCACAAGGGAGGATTTGGCCTAGAGTTAAGACTTCTAGCATTCTTTGAAGATGGAAAGTTGCTGTTGTTCTCAAGTACAAACAGCATTCTGGGCATTAAAAATATTGTCATCTTGACTTGCTAGTATGTCCGTTGCTCTCAGACATAATGACTATAGATGGCTTACTGATGGCTAAGAAGATGTGAACTGAACAGTTCAGCTGACCAACAACAGCTATTGAGAAGCTTAATATGTTTAGCCCACTTTCAACTCTTGTACCTTAATTGGCTGCTGATGTTCAGGCAACTGGAGAGTAACCCATTCCCTTTACACCAAGTATTAAGATGCTCAGCCTTCTTAAGAAGGTGCACTGGGTTCTTCTAAGAGCTTTCTCAACAATCCCATTTCTAAAACAATGTCAAAAATGATGATCTTGGGAAAGGAGTGGTGGTCCTACAATCCCAGGAAGGGAGAGCTTTCTTCTGTTAGAGCCTAATAGAACGAACTCCTGTGTCTCTAGAATTCGGGAGGGTGGTAGAATTTCCATGAATCATTGGCTGTGCACTGAGACCAGTAGTAACCGGAGCAGGCCATTAAGTACCATTTGACAATCATGAATAATCCTTTAATGTATTTTTAGGCAGGTGTTTATTTCTGCACACCCATAGCCTTAAAAGCCCACCTATTCTGCAGGGAGGGAGGGACTCTGTAGAACTCATCTTGCAGGGCAGGCAATTTCTCTTGGAACATAAACCATTTTAGTGCTACAGGAGAGTATATTTATCATATCCGTATCTGTATTTTCCAATGCAACATGAAATTTAACAAGAAATCAAGAGTCTTAATCTGGCTCCTTTTGTACACAGGCAAAATCCAGCCCTGCTCCCATTGTATTTCTGCACAGGGAGTAGTTCATATTCCCTGATTTGAAGCGTGAGGAGAGAGTTAGTACCACCAGTGCCACCGTACACTCCACAAGCACTGCAGTGGAAAGAATTCATGATGTGCCATTTTCAAAGTTATATTGCTTGCTAGTCCAGTGCCTCCAGAGGTTTTCTGCTGGCAGATCATTTCCAGCCACTGCTGCTGAAGTCCCTGTCTGCTACCTTCAAATATGGCAATAGTTTCTAGATCTACAGTTTAATTCTAAGCAAGGAGTACATCACACAGTCTAGTATGGAGGCTAGTACAGCACAGAATAGAGCTGATGATCAATGAAAAAGTTGCTACTAATGTGCGATTGCCCACTTGGGAGGAAAATGTTGCTATGTTGCCTAGACTTGCTCACAGGAGACAAAACAAGATGAGAATTTTTTCAGTAGAGGTTCTCCAGTAGATCTCAGTTTTTCAGTATCGCTTCTCAGACTTTTACCATCACTTCTGAATGCAGATACTATATGTGACAAGGACTCCGATCTGTTCCATAAGGTGTCTTAACAGAGACTCATGGAGCATCACCTTTCCCCACTTGCAGTCATGAGGGCCACCTCATGCATTGCATAACATCTGTGGGTATTTACGGACATTATTTACACATGGACAAGAATTTGGGATGGACGGGTTAATGACCCAAAGCTAATCTCCTAAATGCCAAATTTTCAAAAGTTCTGAGCACCCAGCTACACCCATTCAAAACAAACATGCTAATTATGGGCTCAATTCTGCTGAGTTTGACATAAATTGTGTGTTCAACAGCTGAGAGGAACAGACCCAAAATGTACGTGTTTAATATAGCCAGGGCCACTCTACATTGGTACTTGCTCCAGTAGCTTCAACCATCTGAAATGGACCAGCAACCTGTTAGTATAGAGGCTTATTGTTAGTCTCCTTTTATCCCTTTAAAATATATTTTTATGCGCATAAGCAGGTATATATTGTGCAATGTATCTGTGACTAAAGAAAATTCGTTACTCATAGAAGGGAAAATAGTAGATCAAAGGCTACGAACACCTTCTCTTAACTTTTATGCAAGATAGTAATCTTTATAATCTAAGGCTTTGTCTTCTGACTACTTAGTGTCCTACTTCCTGTCACCAATGAGTGTGGCTGCCTTTTGTGGAGCACTTTATGGTCCAATAAGCACTGTCGACTCTTGCTTTCTACTGACAAAACTAAACAGGACCCCTAACTTATTTTTTTTCCCAATAGGAAAATGTAAGATGGAAGTGATTATTGAAATACAACCTGTGCTGAGTGGGATAACTGGGGAGTTGGGAAGAGGTGTGAGGTGTGGTTTTTTATTATTTTTTTTTTAAGTCTCCTTTTCTTTATACTTCAGCTCCTCGCTCCTTTCATCACCTCTAATTCTTTCCTTTTTGCTTTCTTCTCTCCCACTTGCCTAAAATCCTGAGAAACTGAATTTCGGTCCTTAGAGCAGCTCACAAGCCTTGTCCTTGTCCTTTTAAATCTTAGCTTAAAGGCTGCCCAGTTGCTTTTCTAGCCCAGCAGCAGTGATGCTTTACCTTGCAGGCCAGCCATGCAGCGATAGCTTAAATCCCGACTAACATCCCGTTTAGGGAACTTGACTGGGAGCTGATTTAAGGACCCAAATTCCATTTCTCAGAGGATTGGCAAAGGAGGTGTGAGAGAGCATGGTGGAGACACAAGCTTGATTTTCATTATTTGTATCAGAATAGTGCAGAGAGAGGCCCAAACCGAGATCAGGGTCCTGTTGTGCTAGGCACAGTATAAACACTTAGTGAGGGACTGCCTCTGCTCCTAAATAGACCAGACCGGGTAGAAAGGTAAACCAAAGGAACAAAGAGGTGAAGTAACACTTTGCAGACAAAATCTGTAATTTAAAAAGAGACCCCTGAGGCTGTTAGGTCAAATGGATAGAACAGAAGTGGTGAAAGATAGTTAAATCGTGTGTGTGTGTGAGTAAAACATACATATAAGCTTTTAACCACTTAATGGAAGGAGAGAATTCTTCTCTTCCTCTTGGTAACTTAAGGACCAGATGGTACACAGCTGTGACCTCTAGAATCCGCTAATCAAAATATGCCTGGACACCTGGGCCTATATTTTACAAATTCAACAATGAGTTTGGGTGCCTAACTTGTGACTCTTTGAAGGGGCCTGGTTTCCAGAGAAGGGTGTTCAGGCTTCTCGAAAAATCAGACCCTTTAAAGGTGTCTCCGGTTGGGCTAACCCCTGTTAGATGAGACTTTGTCTTCAGTGTCCACAACCATTGTCTAATATGTTTATAGATGACTTTTGTTGTCTTGCTTTTGGCATAAAACCCTCTTTGGAATGAGAACTTTTCTTGATTGTCTGCATCTCTTGTATACCTCTCTATCTCCATGGATAATAAGTGGGGATTCTGTACTCCACGGATTTAGCATTTTGTATAGGTAAACAAGTGAAACTGATACTTTTTGTATCTTGTTCAAAGATTTAGGTGAAATTCACCTCTGTGCAGAGGGCCAGTACAAGGTCCATGTACACCACTTAAAGTCCTGTGCAAACCCTACATTGAAGGCTTAGTGTAGAGGCTTTATGCTGACTCTGCATACAGGGTGACTTTCATTCTTGGTTAATGTGATCCAGGTGCTAAAAAGCCCTGGGTGAAAAGTGTTAAGTTAAAAGCACAAGTCAGCTAGATACATAAATATTACATAGTTAAATGTGTAATGGGTTCCCACAGCAGATTTGCTTTGTTTAAAGAGTTCCATAACCCTGCTGATTTATGGCATCTTTTCCAGGAGTACACTACTTGCAGAGAACTCAATCTAAACATTTTCTGTTACACTGGAGGATTATTACACTTGAGTAACTAATTAGCCACAAGCAGCTAACCATGCTTTTAGGACAAAAGACCGGACCAAGAAAGCTTTTATTTCTGTTGTGGAAAATGACCTTAGGGGCTTGGGAGGGGCCAGAAAGGAGACATAACTTTCCTGCTTTCTTTTAATACAACTCGAATACCTTTTTGTTTTTAATTTAAAGCTGATAACTAATAGGCAGTGTACCTAAAGGTTAGAGCACTAGACTGTATCTCTGAAGACTCAAATTCTATTGCTGGCTCTGCCTCAGAGCTGCTGGACAGGTCATGCTCCCTGACTGTACCTCAGTTTCCTCTTTGATAAAGTGGGGTTAACAGTTATCTGTTTAACAAAACACTTGGAGATCTATGGCTGAAAAGTGCTGTGCTTAATGGTATTACTGTATGTTGGGAA
Source organism: Malaclemys terrapin pileata (assembly GCF_027887155.1). Classification (NCBI taxonomy): domain Eukaryota; kingdom Metazoa; phylum Chordata; order Testudines; family Emydidae; genus Malaclemys; species Malaclemys terrapin. Next base: position 66,936,372 of record NC_071512.1, read on the forward strand.
AGATGTGTTCTGTTGAAACTGTGGGAGGGAATGGGGAAAACATTTCCAAACCTGGGCCAGATGATTTTTGAGACTGTTTTCTTAATATACCTTTAAATGTATAAAAACAGTGATTTAAGGTGAGATTCTGGCCTCACTGAAATCAGTGGGTGACTTGCCACTTACTGCAATGAGGCCAGGATTTCACCCTAAATTTTTTTAGGCAATCTCAGAAAAAAATCAAGTGTAAAACAAACTCTGAAATAAAGACATGTCCTGCAGCAGTGTTGTCACTTCCTACTCCTATCCAGTTGGCATGCAGTGGAGTTATCACTTCTTCATTATCCCATGTTCCCAGTGGCAGTGTCCTCCCCCTTCTCCCCACACACACATACAAATATTTGGGTAGAAGAGAGAGGAGTATATTTCATTGCTGTGAATTTACAGGAGAGAACAGATGTCCTGGTACCCTTTGCTTTTTACTTTTTGCTTACTTGGCAAGGTTAGGAAATGTAGTCATTAATGCATGTAAAATGTTTGAGAACCTTTGGTACCATGGAAGTGCCAAATATTATTTATTGTTCAGTAAATGTATTGGTGGGAGTCATAACTTCATTGCTGCTTAGCAAAACAAGAGATGAGGGGCAAGGGGAGTTCAAGCAGATACTGTCTCATTCAATATGTCACTTTTCTTCCTCTTTCCTCTCCTCTCCTCTCTTACCCTTCCTGCAACTGCTCTCTCAACCCCCTACTCTTGCTACCTTCAAAATATGTTGAAGCCTCACAGATCTGTGCTGCCCACTTGTAGCAAAGCTGTTTAGAACAATGGGGGGGGGGGGAGAGGATGAAACTGGGGCCTGATCAGGCAGCTGATGGACAAGATTGGAGCCATTGAGTCTTGACAGCATCAGATTCAGTCCTTTCTGGTTTTATCAGATTATCTGCACAGTGTATGTGGATATGGTCTCTACAGAATGTAGTCTGAAGTGCCTGACATATTGAGATCTTGCTGTTTTTCCTCCGTTCTGGCTGCAATACTACCTGTTTCACTGGTAGATGGAATTACAGTAAAGGGTAAGATTCTGGAAAACTTTTTGTGAGGGCAGGTTTGAGATACATGTCAGTAGATATAATTTCTCAAAAAAGAAACATGGTCCCAATATGGCAGAGCTGTCTCAGAGAGGACCTTCCTGTAGCAAATTGGCACTGCAGTGTCATCTGTCCATTCAAACCAGCCTTAGCTTAGCATCTGTCTTAGAGAAATGGAGCAAACTACTTCTAACTGGGCGCACTGCCATTATAACAGATGACATAAATGTAGGCATCCAAGAGATTGTGTTAGGCAGCACTGAAATTGGGAATATCTAAAATATGGGAGCTGGTCAGAAAAAGGGGAGAGGAGCAGGATTCAGTGAACGCTCTTGTTACCCATGGGAATTTTGTACTGTTGAAATTTTAAGATAGGCACTATTTGCAAAATTCAAATGCAGATCCAGATACAATTTTTGAACTCCCCTTGTTTGGATTGTTCAAATTTGTGCCTATCTCTAGCCATAAGATGTGGAATGTTCAGCTGTCATAAAATGCTGACTGACAGCCAACTGAGCATGAATTGTCCCTGTTCTGAAGACTTGCTCGGTGGCCCTTTGTTGATTTGCATGCTCAGAAGAGGTGGATATGTCACCTGGAAAAAAAAAAACCCTTTACTGTCTAGGGAACAGTGAATATGAGACTCTCGTTTTTCTTTTAAAGGAACATCCCCCACTCCCGGAATATCTATGTGACTTAAGAATAATTGTTGTTCTTCCCCTCCCTACAAACTGCTACTAAAATATGAAATCATGAAATACAAGGGTTGATTTGGGGGTCAGGAATGTTGCACAATGCCCCTGAGTGAGACACCATCAACAATGCAGATCAAACCCAGGGAACCTCCTGATGTAGCCGCATGAGTCTCTCTGGCCTGAGCCAAAAGATCCAGCCCTCTAAGGCAAAGCTGTGGAGGGTGTGGCATATAAGAACACTCCAACTTCCCTGTTAAGATAATTAACTTTCTTGAATATGATTCAATATTACATTAGTTGTGCCCAATGGTATCTGAACATTGTGACACTCTCTTAGAGGAAAAAGGGAAGACACAAACATCCATTGACCAAATGAATGAGGTGAACATTAAAATGGGTAATCTTTGGTTTTGAGAAGCTGTAGTAAGAGTTGAGCTGTGCTCTGCTCATCCTATTAATGAGGGCAAAAGGTGTAGGGAGAGCACTTCTGATATTTAGCGGACTATTGTAGAGTAACAGACATTTGTAAAACATGAATAAAAGAGGTGTGAATCGAAGATAAAGTATTGCAGTTTGCTGTAACTGTCACCTGGCACATACCTCCAGTTTTTTTTTCCAGTAAGAACATCAGATCAAATGTTTGAGCAATGGCTTCCATTTTTGCATCGCAAATTGCATGTCTGTAATCATTATTTTATAAAAAGCATTGGATTTTTCAAACTACTATAAAGCACAAATGAGCTCCTATTATGCCAACCTTTTAAAATATGTCTTATAGATTCCACCTACACTTTCAGTAGCAGCAACAATAACAAAACTATTGTGGTGGTCTCTTTTGACAAGACTGAGACCCCAAGCCTCAGTTTGGAATTCTCTGAATCTAAAATTTATTTTGTTTTAAGTGAAATGTGGTAAATGAACCTGTTCTTAGCGTCTACTTTTTTTTTCTCTGGACTGTCACTGGAATCTTAAGGGTTCTGAACAAATACAAATAATGAAAAGCAGTGATTACCTGTTTAGTTTTGTCAGTTGATTTAAATAAATAAATAAATAAATCCCCCATAGCAAAGTCAGATGAGAGCTATACTTTTTAACGTAAATCTAAATATATTGAACAGAGTTGTTCATTAATTTTATGAGAAAATTTGTCATATACTACATTAGCTTGGTTTAAAATTTGTTCCACAGATTTACTTCTGCCAAGAACTTTTGTGTCAAACTTGGAGATCTGCTGACTTAGCATTAGCTGAGGGTCTGGCCCAATGATTCCATAGAAGAGGTAGAGTTTTGAGTAGGGAATATACTTCAGTATCCCTTCTTACCATTTTTCAGTCTTAGCCTCTGATTGAAAATAAAAGTTTCAATCCCATCTCCAAAATAGTGACCGAAAATGGATGACGATGATCAGGGCCTGATTCTCAGGTAGTGTAAATTGACGTCAATGGACCTATGGTGACTTCACACCAACTGAGGACTGGCCCTGAATTTTTCTAGCTATTTCAGACACATTATATGACCTCTCACAATAAACAGTATAGTATTTCAGTGGACTACCTCTGTGGACAAGAAACCTTGTTCATCTCCCTCCCCTTAATCTCCTTATTAAATTAGTTATGATGTAAATAATATTCTGGCAAACAGGACAACAGCAGTCATCTTAACAATCTGGTTATGACTCTCTTCCCCCTCCCGCCCTGCTGTTTTTCCATATGGTTTCTTTATCTGTGTGTTGAAGTGACAGCTCTCAGGTGATGTGGACAAGAACCAAGCCAAGTAATTGGCCCTAAGGGGTTTGTATTGTCTCCAGCTGGGCAGTCCTCCAGGGAGAGGTTCAGCAAGGAAACCAGAGCCACAAAGTCTGCCTCTATAAGAAAGAGTGTTAGCTGCAGTTGATAACTTGACGGGTCCATTATATGTAGCTGCCTGTTTCTAGGTGTGTGATTATAGTAGCTGAACATTTTAAGCCTCTGTCGAGCATTCAAGTATCTTTTTGCTCAGTATAACTACTTAAGTATTCTAAGTCCGTCTCACTTCGGTCTAAGGAATAAAGATAAGTAAATAGAACTGGTATATAAGGAATAGTAGACTTCTTTTTTATTTCTACTAGCAAATAGTTAAAAAGAAAAAAGTATTACCTCACAAACTTATTTATCTAGTAATGTAAAACTAACTCTCTGATCAATTTTTTACTCCAAGATTCACAGCTTAGATTCAGTGTTAGAGGTGAGCAACCCTCAATCTTAGAGGCAGAGTTTGTGCTTGTTTCATGTGTAAAATGAGTGTCTAATCAGAAAACAAGTTGTAAAAATATGTAATAGATACACTGTTGTTGATCTTCTTATTTAACTGGCTTTGAAAACTCTGGTTTGAGATACCACAACAAGAATGAACATTACTGGACACAATGGGAGAAGGAGGGGCAACATTGGATATCCTACTTTTTGTGCGGTACACTTTTTTCACTACATATCCGATGAGGGGCAGTTGATAAGCTATTATATGACATGATTTTCACCTGACTAAAACTGTCCAGATGCTACCAAATGTTGCTGCTAGAACTCCTGCATCGGATTGGGTCCCTCTTACCCCCATCACACTCCCAATACTAAGCCATGCACTTTCTCTCCAGGGGGAACCTTGGAGAAACACTGAGGGATGACAACAGTGTTCCCAAATGGACAGAAGTCTGGTGACAAACTACAGGAATATCTTGGAGAAGGCATGACTGTAACAAGGAGCCAAGAAGGCCAAATGTTAACTCTAGGTGCCACCCCTACTTGAAAATGTTGCAGAAATATATTGCCTTTCAAGGCTCTCTATAAATATATATGCTGAAAACTGAAATAAATATTCCATTGTTTTTTGTTTTGGTTTGTGTTTCTTTGTGATGAATACCCATTTGCATCCTGATTCAATTTAGCTTTGGCTGTCGTTCCTTATAGAATTCTAATCCCCATTATTTTGTTTTTTTTATATCTGGTTTAAAGAACCAAACAAAACAAAACAAAAATCCAACCTGCTCTGGATTGGGCAATCAATTAACAGCATGGTAAGACACCAAAACACAAATAGAGAACGACCTCTATGGATTTGTCTAGATCACTGAAGATGATTACAAATGCATCCTTCTGATTCTCATCTCAGATCCAGGTTCCCAGAGTCACAAAACATGAGACATTTGGTACCATCTTCTCTGCATATGACAAAGGCAGTAAAATCTGTTAAAATTTGCAGCTTTCAAAAGCAGGTCTTCAAAAGAGTTTTATGTGAGATAAGCATGATGATACACAGATTGTTAATTCATGGCTGCTCTGTAGGGAACCTCTGCAGTGAATTGTCTGATTTAAAGTAATTATTGGAATTAATACAGAAATTATCTCTACTGTCTATTTAAAATATTTTCATCTTCATTGCCATAGATTTCATGTGCTAAAATTTATACAATGTTCTGGAAGCACAGCTGCAGTAGACCTGCTCTAACTTTGTCCTCCCTCTCCAGTTCCCTGCACATTCTGGTTGATAGTGAACAAATAAGCAGCCCACAGAGCTGACATACTGCTTTTTGCCTTTCACTGTCGCCTTGACTCCCATCAGGGAGCTCTGAAACCTGCAGTGTGCTATTTGACTGCGCAAGGAAGTTATTAGCATTTGTTCTTCAGGATGTTTATAAAATTAAGGGATTGCAAATTTAGGACACTTCCTTCTATACGTAAGTGCAGGGAGATGAAGTGCAGGGAGAAGCCATCCAGGAGTCTTTAATGTGGGTTTATGGTTTCTCTGACCCAGTAAAGTGATGTAAAGCAAATGATTGCACCGATAAATTGAAGCATATTGACTGATCTGAAGTAAAATGAAATACACTAAAGGGATGTTCTAGAGAAAAAGTCCAAAAAAGTCCACAGTAAACATTTGGGACTTGTATCCTTCCTTGAATGCCAGCAAACATGACCTTCACCAGACTAATGGAGGGAAGCAAATTGTAATTATATGGCCTCCAGCTCCTAAGTAGTCAAATCTAGGGATATTTTTTTTTATCAGAAGCTTCTCAGCTAGCACAATAGTTGTGATGGTTTATAGGGAAACGGCTGTTCTAGAAAGCAGCTAAGGTCCACACCAGCTTTGGGGTAGGATTTTCAAAAGTGCCCAGAGTTGGCCTAAGTAGCTTTTCCCAAAATCAGTAGGAGTTTTACTGCTGACTTCAGAGCGAGCACAGTAAGGTCAATGCTGGGCACTCTTAAAAATCCCACCCCTATAGAGCAAAATCCGCATTTACACTAAGTGCACCTGGCAGTAACTCAGTGCAGATTCAGATTTCACTCTTTGGGGGCAGGTACTATTCATTTTATATTTGAAAATGCTTAGCAGGTCGTGTGCTATTGGAAACTGGCTTATACCAGGGATAAATTTGGCCCATTAGTGTGTGCTCTGTACTTTACATGAGGAGTCTAGTGACATACAACCTTCAGTTCCTTACATGTGTCCAAATTGATGGGCAACACTCCATTTGGATTATGGAGAACTACAATCTTGGGGGGGGGGAGAAGGGGGAGGAAGAAATAAATGAAACTAAATCATGCTGGTCCTTACTCACCTGAATAATCTCTCTTGTATTCAGTGGAGTAGCCCATGTGAGGTCTTGCAGGATCAGGCCCCAAAAGAACAATTTTCTGGTTTTAAAGCAGCTGAATTTTAAAGAAAGCAGTTCCTGTGTTTATATCTGATGTTAGATCCTTCCTCTGCAAAGAAACCATCAGAGGAAGTGATTTAAAATGCAGGTTTGGAAGGGTAGGGATGCAAGTTCTGGTCCCAGCTCTGCCACTGACTTGGTGTGACCCTGGGTTCATGTTACTTAACTTCTCTCCTTTAGTTTTGCCATGTATATTTGAGGAAGGAGTTTGGGGGTGGGGGAGAGCCTTCATGTATTTCCCAACCACAAAGCAGTGTTGAAGCTGAATTAATTAGTCCAGTTAGAATGTGCTATAAAAGTATGAAGTATTTAATGGGTATTTGCTATTGCAAATAACTTGACAGATGCAAAGGCCAATATATGCCTCCCAGAAAATATTGTGCTTCCATCTATTTGAAACCTATTACTGTACCTAAGATGCAAAGATCCTAAATACCAAAAGGAAAAAAAAATACTTGATCTAGCTTAATTTAATTAAAAGAAACTTTGTGCTTTCTTTTATCTAGCTCCCTCACTACCTCTCACAGTCCTAGTTTAAATAATCATAAAAGATCTTTAGTCTGATCCTGCATTTTGTTTATATCAATGGAATTTTTGGATATCAAGGAGTCTTGCCTGTGCAGTGAATGAAGTATTAGGGCCCTTTGTTAGAAACTTTAGTGAGCTCTAAAGATAGCTGTCTTTTGTAGCTATTCTCTGGCAGAGAGAGAGAGTCTGTGATTGATGAGGACAAGTACAGTATATGAAAGAATAGTTAAAACACAGACACACTGACATTATAATACAGTGTTTCATCAGATGATGTGGTGTTTTGACTACGTGGCTGCTGCAGGTCTATAATTTAAATAGCATTAAATAGGACAAAATAGCTATAGCATGGAGACAAGAGAAATCTTTGGGTCTGTACTCATAATGCAGATAAAATAGCCCCCTTTGAACTTGTGGAGCCAAATGTTGTCCAAAGACACTACTCTTCCATACAGAAAAGAGGTGTGTGGTGTTTTCTTTTCCCCTACCATAGACTTTTTCTGATTAGGGTGCTTGGCTTGTGTCATTGCAAGGCTTCAAGGCAAAGGGAAGCAGGTTAAATTTAGCTATCCCATGCCTAGTTTTGACATTCAGTACAGAATTCACTGTTGTGAACTATGTCATGACGGTGTGTTCTTTGTATGATTGACTTTTGAATATGCTTCTTTATACTTTCATTAAAGTAGCACACAAAGCTAACTTTTACAAGCAGCCATTGATGTTCAGCTGTAACAGAGTTGCACATAACCCTGTGACTGCATTCCTGATGTATCTCATTTGGTTCCACCATGCTATTGTAATTCTCTCTTTCTGGCTTTCAGAGTTTTTTCTATTGTTTTTAATTCCGTGCTATTAAAATTATAACTAGAGCATGTTTTGCTCATTGGATTTAAGCTATGTAGCTGCTCATACTCTTAACCCTCACGGAAGCCAGACATTTAATGCACCTTAGTGTGCTGTAATTGTTTGCTAAATTAGTGATTCTTTCCAGGAACAGGCCTGATCATTGAATACCTCATGAAGTGTGTGTATAGTAGGTTGCAAACTGTTTTTTTTTCAAATACATATTTCAAAAGGGAAAATAAATATTGTGTAAATTAAGCCTGTTTAAAGTATTCCAGATTTCTAGTGGGGGGACTTTTGATGATAGATGCTCTATTTTTTTGTATTGTGTAAACTCAAACAAAAGAATACAGCCTTTATAAGTTGCAGTTACTCACACCACTTTTCATATACATTGGCTCATTGTATATAACTTGATTGCCATACCAGGTACACCTCTACTTCAATACAATGTGACCCAATATAACACGAATTCGGATATAATGTGGTAAAGCAGTGCTCCGGGGGGGCGGGGCTGCGCACTCGGTGGATCAAAGCAAGTTCGATTATAATGCAGTTTCACCTACAACACAGTAAGATTTTTTTGGCTCCCAAGGACAGCGTTATATTGAGGTAGAGGTGTAAATATTTTCTGCCACTACTTGCCTCCCTCCCCATGGTTAAGTTTATGTATTCTTACCAAAATATTCATGCCGTGCATGACTTAAGACCTACTTTTGTTCTATGGACAAACCAAAAGTAAACTGTTGTGAAATAAGGCAGCTTCTCCAAAACCACTCATCTAGTAAACTGGAGAAAGCCCCAAATCTTGAGTAGTCAGTGTGTGTGCATGTGCCTCTTCCCCTCATTGCATAAACCAGCTCTAGAACTCAATTGCTATTTCTACGTTGAATGATGCAAATATTGGTAGACAAACAGAAGTCAAGAGAATTAAGGCTACCATGTTAATTTAAAGAAGTGTTATTCAAAACAGAGGTTACTCATTTGAAGTGTATTTCATCCAGTGTGGTTGGTGGGGTTTTTTTGTTTGTTTGTTTTTTTACTGGCCATAGCGATCCTTTCAAGGATCATTCTTCAAACCTGTGAAAATTTTGCTACTTCCACAGCAGCCTACTTATCCTGTACACTTTTATATAATAATCCAAGTTATTTCATAACCTTCTGCATGTTAGGATATGGTAATACTCTCAAGTACTGTAAAGGCTTTGGTTTTCAGAGTTTTCTTAATCATAACAGTTAATAAAAGACAGCAAGATATTAATATTTAACTTTTTTTGTTGCCTTCATTAGGTCACTTGTTGCCTTCATTTTTCCAGTATCATCCCCTCCAGGTGTGACTGAGCTAGTGAGACCTGCTAGACACTTCCATTACTGAAGCTATTAGGCATAATGCTTCGATTAGTAGGCCAAAAACTAAGGTGGTGTAAGCTTCAAGAGAAGGATAGCTTACCAGAATCCCAGTAATTGTGACCTGAAGTTCTGACAATGATAAATATTCTGTGACATAATTTTGGTGTAAACTTCTGTCAACCAATATAAAGAAACGGAGACATCCATCAGATATGGGGAAAGGGCCTCTCCTCATCATATTCCTCACATGTCCTTCTGCTTTCTTTGTCTTATTAATCTGAGATGACATGAGTAGAACAACTAAATTTGACTATTTTGGTAAAACTAATGGCAAAAAGGGAACAAACTCTTCCTCCCATATTTTTTCCACCTTATCCTGTGTTTTTGTTCCAAATCTTGATCTTTACTGAGTGCCTAATGTTTACTCCTTATGCAAGTAGAAACTGGTTTCTTAAAGAATAGATCTCCTTCATTTCTATTGGGGAAAGATCTATGGTCAGAGCTGCCTTCCTGATAGGAACCATTGAATATTAAATGCACTGGTTTAGTGTCATTGTATCTTTTTTTTCCCCTTCCCCATCCTCCTGGATGTAAGCTTACTCCTGCAGGTTTTACAATGGGCATGGAGATCAAATCCTATGGTAGGAATAGAGAAATTCTGGAATCTAAATATTGAAAAGGATACCCCAAAGAGGAGGGAGAGAAGTTGTTAGCATCAGCAGTGATAAGACTATTATTAACATATACTGTACCAACTAAAATATCATATTAAATAGTGAGGCAGAATATTGTGATGGGTTCCCTCTTCCTTCATCTGGGCGGCAGGTGGATTTAACTTCTGAGAGGCTGTGAGGACTGGAAAGTGAACAAGGTGTTTGGTGCTACCTATTGCTAGCTCTAGGGGAACAGACATTGCTGAGTAAGCATTCTGGCAGGACTAAAGGATTCATGGCTTTCAAACTGATGTCACATCTCCTTTTTTATACCCTCAGTACAATACTGTAACAATCAAATCAATTGGGGAAAGTAAGCAGTGTCTAAAAGAGGTGAAAGAATCACTGGGAATCTTTCAAGTACACAGCTTGACAAATTAACAACAGGAGCTGGTCTAGTGATGTTAGAAAATTGTGTGTTTCTATAAGATCTGAGTTTTGATATTGAGTAGTAAATTTCAATAGAACCATTCCAGGAGTCATCAGTGGAACTAATTGAGGAGCAAGGCCAGAAGTGAAGGTTGGAACTCCCAAACTCTCCAAGCTCCTCATCAGAAGCAAGCTCCCCACAGACCAGGACACACCAACTCGAAGTGGCACCAGACCCTTCCAGAACTACAGATCCAAAACCTGACACATCTCCACGGCTACAATGATCAACACCCCCTATAAAGCACCTTTCAAGATCCATGGGTTCTACACATGCTTATCACAACATGTGGTGTACCTCATCCAGTGCATTAAATATCCCCAACAACTACTGTGTGGGTGAAACTAGAAAATCACTATGTTCTCGAATGCACTCACACAGAAAAATAAGACAAAAACACCCTATCACCTGAGTGTGAACACTTTTCCCCCCAGAAAGTGATCACTCTATATCTGACCTCAGTTTTCCTCCTCAAAGGAAACCTGCATAACACTTTCAAAAGATGAGCCCAGGAGCTTAAATTCATTACTCTGCTAGATGCTAAAAATCATGGACTGAACAAACACTGTGGGTTTGCAGCTTATTACAACAATCTATAACCCATTAACCCCCTCTCAGCAACTTATACTAAATCTGTTCCACCTTGCATTGTGCTGTGACACTGGAAATACCTTTCCCAGACCTGAAGATGAGCTCTGTGTGGCTCGAAAGCTTTGTCTCATACCAATAGAAGTTGGTCACCCACCTTGTCTTTCTAATATCCTGGGATCCACACAGATACAACTACTCTGCATACTCTCTCTCAATAGCCTGATAAGGAATCAAGATTACGAATGCTTAGTTCCTCTCACATAGCAGAGGCCACTATCGGCTAATTCAAGTAGCTACTGTTGCACCTTTTTGCCTTAAAGCTACTATGAAGAATAATGAGATAAACTTAAAGCCAGGGGACAGCATGACACAAGTAATGACTGGCATTTCCCCAAACCACTCTGCCCGCCTTTTTAAATGAGAGTAGAAAGTCACTAAGTTAAAATCATCATTTACTCTGCTAACTGTTGATAACTGATGACTTGGTATAACACTGCCTTTGATTAACAATTTAAATGCTCATGGCCTGTGCCATTGTACTTCAGTTTAAATTTGAACTAATGAAATAAATATAAGAAATTCCATGGTATTATAGCAGTGATGAATTAACCTATTACAATGTAGTTGTTTCTAAAATGGGAGGGAGATCTGTGTGTGTGTGTGTGTGTGTGTGTGTGTGGACACATACTGAGTGAACCCACACAGGTGTATTTATGCTACTTCTATCACCTTTTCCATTTAAAATTGTATATCCTACAGTATTTCCTTCAGTGATCAAGCTGGCTGCTACTCTTGTGTTTTAAAGCTACAAGCATGTTCCATAACAATTAAAACCCTGAGGAGAGTACAGCTCACTTCCTGATTTAGAACAGGAGTCGCAGCTGCTATCATGGTAGTAGGTTTCCAGATGTCAGTGTTTGTTGCATGGAATAGTGTTGTAATTGCAGGAAGGAAGGGATATGATTTTGCTATCAGAGAATGTTGTATCCATTGACACCGCCTGGATGTGGCTGCAGTGAGGTAGATACAGAATGAACAGTAAAGCATAATATAGTGGGACAAAATTTGCCTTTAAGTCACAGTATTGCCCTCTAAGTCATGGGGGAGCCACGTATGGAGTTGAGGACAGAATATGGCATCTTGCATAGCATGTAAAGAAAAACAGCAACTTTTTAAAATGTTTAAGGTCAAATTTGAACTGAATGAGAACTGCCATTCTGTATTTCCAATACTGGCCTAGGTATTGGAGCCCACTATAAAACTTATTCAGTGAGCTGGGAGCTCAGCAATGCCTAAACGCAGAGTGAGTGAAGAATGCAGGGGCAGTTTGAGCTCTGTTTTTGTCAGATTTTGTACAGTTGTGACACAAGTTGGGCCATCGGTGGATGATTAGAAACTCAAATCCCTCATATGCCTTCACCACCCAGCTGGGGCCTGATCTTGCATTTCCCCAAACACCACTAGTAAATTCTGTGGGAATGCTGGGGGTTTGATTGATTGTGGGGTGTTTTTTTGTTGTTGTTGTTTTGTTCTTTTTAAATCAAAACCACAAAAAACCTTCAGTCTCTAGTGAGCAATTTGGTAGGAGTAAAAATGTTTTCCCGGGAATTTGTAGTACAGTCTCTTTAGATCACTTTTTTTCCCCAAATTTGGTGGCTAACAGCTGAACCTGAATTTCTGCCCATTCCTAGTAGAGATACAGTCAGAGTAATCTGTGTGTAACTTCATATCAGTAGACATTCAAACCCTCATCAATTTTTTTAAAATGAATCTCATTGCTCCTCTGATGGGAAAACTCACAGGAGGGAGGTTAAAGGGATGAATCTTGGTGAATTTCTCTTGTGGTGTATTTTCCAAGACTGTTCCATTGGGAAATGTGGTTTGTCCCCAGACAGGACGGACAGTCTTCTCCCCACTTTTTTTCTTTTTTTTTTTTTTGTACACATCCGAGGACTCTGAGCATCCTAGTTGAGGTCTGGGATAAAACTGCCATGGTGAAGTGGAGTCCCCTTTTTACATAGGAGAATGGAGATCTGCATATACTATTCCTCTGTGTGTCAGTCTAGGGTGTGTGGCTTGGTATCATGTCTTAAATAGGAATAAGAAACCCTATCTGAACTAAAGCAAGTCATCAAACCAAAGCTACCGAGACACCAAATGATTCTGTTTCAACAGCTCTGTGAAAGAATGCTCAAAATCAGGTTAATAGCTCCAAGGGAGAATTGATTTATTTTTCTGTTTAATATGGTTACTCCTCCAAAGTAGTATCTTTTAGTTGGGAAGTGGTGCTCCCACTGCTTCATAAGGTTAATCCTGAAAGGTGCTGAACACCTCCTTGTCATACTTGGTTTCCATGGAAATCAGTGGAAATTGAGGGAGCTCACCAAGTTTCAGGATTTGGCCATTTTAGACTCATCTTTACCGGGAGAAGGATCCGCTTCTCTTCCCTTGTACTTCTCCAATAGGCTAGTTGAACTTCAGGCAATACAACAAGCATCCTGCTGAGGTGACCAAACTGGGAACTAAAACCCCAGCACACTTCTTCCCTTTTGCTGTCTGCCACAGGATACAGTAAACTTGATCCTGTATGAATAATAGGCCCTCGTCCTATCTTTGACCTTTCCAATAAACTGTCCTCTCCATCTGTATCTTTATTATTTTGAAAGGGAGGCGGGGTTGATAAAGTTTTGGAAATGTTGAATTACTGGGCTTCCATTTTCCTTTAATACCCCATTTGCTCTAGCTTCCTCTGCCTGAGGAGAAATGTCCATTTGATAAATAACCTCCTATCTAAATTTTAACTCCTTACAGCCACTTGCTAGCCTGAACAAAGAGAGGACGGGGGAGAGCTGCCAGGTTACCATACTCTCCAAACTCAGTCCTTTTAAATTCAGACTATTTTCAGACTATTCCCCTTTCCTGTTAACTGTGCCGTGTTTTCAGACGTAAACCAAACATCACTTTGCAAAGGCAGTGTGGCTTCTGGGATAAGCCACTGACTCAGGGTACCTGGGTTCTGTTCTCAGCTCTGCCACAGGCTTACTGTGTGGCCTTGGCCAAGTCACTTCACCTTTCTGTGCCTCTGTTTTTCCCCTCCCACCTTTTGTCTTGTCTAGTTAACCTAAAAACTCTTTAGGGCAGAGATGGATCTCAGAGTGTTTGTAAAGTGCTTAGCACAGTGAGGCCCACACATAGCAACCCCAACCCTTGTGTATTATTTGTGTTGTGGTAGCACAGTTTGTCTTTTGTTAATAATATATGTCTGTCATCTTTTGCAGAAAAGTGCACAGGATGAAATCCCCAAATCCATGCCCTCTTCAAATCCCTAGTAAATGTAAAAGTAGTCAGGATAGAGGATTGTAGCTGCCTTTAGTCTGAGGCTACAGTACCGGACACCCATGCAGCTAATATGTGGCCATAACTATGGCCACCAGGCTATATTAGTGGCCAGAGCCCACTGTGTCTTGTGGCTGAAAATCTGGGCAGTTTTCAAACTTATTAACCTCACCCTTCTCACAACATGATCTGCCCACAACCTTCCCTTTCCTGCACTCCTCTGGAGTTAATTATGATGGAGCTTCGCTCAGTGTGTGAGAAGCAAAGGGTGTGGAGTTCTCCTATCTGGCCTCTTCCCCCCTTTCATGCAGTGGCACTGTAACGGTTCTGTGTTTTGTGCCTTCTGTGGCCCTGCAATTTGTGCCTTCTGTGGCCCTTCTTCAGCAGGGATTTGTCCCATACTCTTTAAAAGCAAAATGGCATGATTCATTAAAACAGAGGACATGGGAGGTGGGGAGTCAGATGTATCATCACTATTCACAATTAATTGAATTATTTGATTCATGCTACTTTGAAAACTTGATATAAGCTCCAAATCACCATTCTCTGTGCTACAAAAGTAATGTTAGAGGCATAGCTAGTGAATATTTCAGATTTGCAAAAGTCTTTGAGATTTGTGGTCTTCCATCATTGTACATTTATTTATGGATGGTGTTTTTTCCCCCTTGCACAATGGGGTCTGTTCTTCACTTGAGACAGAAGGGATTTCTACGCACAGCTTCTATTAATGCTATTGAGGTGCCTGCATAAATCTATGTGCCCAGGCTTTATGAACACATTTAATGAAGCAATAGAACAGCATAGTGTAACTGATGTGTTACCACAATAGTAAACCTAACACAGATTAAGGCAAATAATAATGATATTAATAGTTATCTTATGGGAGAAAGCTTGGGTAGGATTCAGGCAAGAAAAAATGATTAGCCTTGTTTTGAATATTTCTGGTTTTTTTTCCATCCTATTCAATGTGCTCTAGTTATGTCAAAAACTTTAATCACACTATGCTGTTTGTTCCAAAGGTACAACCTCTGTTAATTGTATTGCAAGCTACTTCATTTTAAGAAATTCTAAAATTAAACTTTTAGAAAACACCATTTTTCTCATTCAAATAAGGATGAGAGATATCGGGGGACAGGGAGGGAAATTACATTTGCACCAGGACATACATTGGACTTTTATGTTAAAATTTCTTGTAATTTAGTAACAAACAAATGTTTGACCTAGGGCTTGCAATTTCCACAGTGTTTATTGATGTGATGTGACTGATACGCTCTGTGTGTGTGTGTGTGTGTGTGTGTGTGTGTGTGTGTGTATGTGTGAGAGAGAGAGATTAAAATAAATACATAATTGAACAAAGCATGGTATGGCCTTTTCAGATCAGTGGGAGGAAAAATCCACTTTTGTTCATGGAATTTTGCACAGAAATTCTCATGATTCCATTTTTGCACATGTGTACATGCACCCCATACTTTGCTTTATTTAGAATGGCTCTTTGTGCTTAGCAAAAATTAGAATAGCATGTTATCAGTATGTGGGCTGCTTTTTCTCAAACAGACCAGATGTGTGTGGTTGGGGGGAGGGTGATGCCTACTTACAATGCAGAATTGACCCACTTTTGCTATAGATTCATATTCCTTTGTAATGTTACCTTCATCTATGACCCCTTGTTTGAATTCATATTGCAATGTGAAAAATCTGGAACTTCAAATATACTTAATTTTGTTGGTCAGTATTATAGCATCTGTTGGAAGTGGAACTGGAGGTCCATTGTAAATGCTACAATATGGCCCCTCATGAATATTTTTAATATCTCTAGTTTGTCACGTATACTTGAATACAGCTTTTTTTTCTTAATGGCCTTCCCTCCCCCAGGATTTTTCATGGACCATGCCTTATTTGCATACTACTAATTCTTTGTAATCAACATGTTGTTTTTCTCTCTCTTTTAGTCACTAAAATATCCTCTTTGGAGGCATTTGTGGACCCTTATGTGTCAACTGTGACCAGAAGAAATTGCCTCAGGAACTGACTTGTCTGTTATCTACCTTGAGGTGAGTTTCCAGCTTGACTGAAGAACACTACCATTCTACTTTATTCCTTTGAATGGATCAGTTCTTCTAACAAGGATCTAGTTACTTTCCAAGCTCTCTCTGATCTTTCTGATTCACAGGTAGTTGAGAAGATGGCAGTGGTGCACTTTGTCTCTTTAGTGTATGTTTTATCTTCTCAGTAGGTTTCAGTCTCTTGACAAACTCTCAGCAGTGAAACTTTCTCTTGAGAGACTGTCATGACCTTCAGATGTTTCGCTTGGTTGGACCTTAAAGTCTGCTTTGGACTCTGTTTAAAACATCTAGTACAGCATAAGTGCATGCAGTACATAATATAAGGTAGTAATGTTCAAGGTCTGCTGTAGATCTGCTAACAGCTTTCAGTACATTCTGCTGTGTGGAAAGGGCTTTCTGTTTCTGCTCCATTCAACCATGAGTTTGCTTTCATTTTTTTTTGGGGGGGGGGTCCCAGTTGGTTTTGTTTTCACCTATTTCTATGGGTTAATATTACGTGGTACTGGCTGCTTTATCATAAGTTCACAGGTGATGAACAGCTACATCCAATCCCTGCAGATGTTGTGAAGCAAATTTTTTTATCACTCTTATATTCAATCATAGATACCTTGATTAAAAAAAAAATCAATACAAATGATTCAGTCATGGGCATCTTCTAATGCAATTCAATGTAACGGAGAAAAATACGCTGGCATTTACTGGTTTTTATGACTCGGGTCTTTGTCATCTGTGGTGGTTTTCTTCAGTGGCAGCTATTCACATCAGATAATGCCCATTACTTTGCAATAATTGTGCATTCTGTTTCTTTTTATTATCCACAGTAATCCTGTTAGTGTTACTTCTTCTTAAGGTTCACTGTTGGTAAGCATCCTCTGATTTCTATATACTTTGACTCTTTGATCTGTTGAAGTCCATTATAACTGCACACATTTGTATAACACGTAGTGATTGGCTTTTAAGGCTAGCCTCTAAATGGGGTGGGGGTTGGCTTTAAGCTATCTCACTGGTATTTTAGGAGCTTTTGCTAGATTTTTCTTTGGTCTATTGCTGAAACATTAATCCATAATTTTATTCATTAACAGCTTAATTACTGAAGAGTTTTTGTTAGAAAGGCCTACAAGGCCTATTGTTTTTCAGAGTTTGCATTCACTATAGAAGTCAACAGTAGCCTCTAGTTTTAATATATCATTGAAGGTGCTCCTACTAAATTACTTGAGCAATATAAGAGGCTAATTTTAAGATTTTTGTGATCAACTGGTTGCTTATTCATCAGATCACCTTTTTTATTTTCCTGTGTTCCTCATGTATGGACTTCATTATGTAGACTTGCTCCACTGTGGCTAAAATTTGATATTTTTATTCGGCATTCAAAATTATTCTTCATTTTTAAAAGCTGAATGAAAGTCTTTATTTTCATTTAAAAATGTGTACTAATAAATAATAGATTTGTAGCATCTCTTTGCAGTAGCATAAGAAGCATTTTTATAAACTTTAAAATGATAAAAAAAAACTTTAAAATACATTTTTTTTAAAAAGGTAAATTAAATAGATCATGTGCAAATGTTATTGTTTGAGGACTGAGTTTGACCTTAAGGCTGGAATGTATTCTTCTGACTTTAGCCCTGATCCAGCAATTGTTCTCCATGTGCTGACTCTCCATGGGGCTTGAGTGCAAGGGTACTTCTACATGCAGTCAGTTGCAGGACAGAGGCCTTGATTCTGAAAGGCTTTGATTTCAGTTAATCCACTTCCTGCTTATGCTACAAGAACCAAAGGGCTTTCTGTGCCCTGTTTTCCCTGCTCCTCTGTCTCTCCCTACCATTGGGTAAGTGCATCACTAGTGTATATGCAAGATATATTTTTAAATAGTGCTTCTAGAGTTTGTTAAAGGAATGCTGCTAAGTTTGACGAGCCCTAAATGTAATCCTCACTCTAAAAACTACATTATTTAGAGGCTGAGATTGAAAGACAAAATACCAACAAAAATCAGCATTGCTAGTCGAAAGCTGCAGTTAAGTGTTGTTTAGTGAACAGAACACTGGTGTGGAAGCCATGACTCCTGGGTCCGATTCCTTGCTCTGGCTCTTGGGAGCCATTCTTTCCGTCCTCCTTCCCCCACTTACTACCCACTACAAAGTCCTGGACCCCTGTAATGTGATGTGATAGAAGTAGAAATGCAAAAATACAATTTCCCTTCTTAAATTCCTGGCCCTCTTCCTTATGAAGATAGGTTGGAAATTATTAAACAGATGCTAAATGTCAGCTAATCACTAGACTTGAAAGGAACAAGCAGCCAGGTCCAGTTTATGAAGCAGGATCTGTGGGAAGAACCTAAAGATCTTCACCCAAACCTGTATTTTCTCTCTAAAATGAGACTTGATTAAATTTTGGGTGTAGCCTACAGGATCATTTTGCTAATCTCCCATGCTCTTAGTTTGACCCTATGCAAAAGAGTGGACAACAAATTGATTGATTTTAGCAGTGAAGGGGGCGGGGGGGGGGCGCTTATGAATGTTCACAGTCCCACCCGAAGTGCTGGCTTTGCTGTCACTAATTCACTGTATGACCCAGGACAGATCACTTAACCTCTGTGACTCAGTCTTTCATCCATAAAATGGATACACTACTTGCCTCACAGCTCCTCTATAAGATTGGTTTCCTTAATGCTCATAATAATGCTTTCGCGACCCTCCGATGAAAGACACCATGTAAGAGGCAGCACTATCGTTGATGACAACAACAAAATCAAAAGCTACAGCAATGTTTGAAATCCCAGCTCCTAGGCAACACACCAATAGCAAATCTGAGGTGATAAATTTGTTTTGACTGCAGACCCCCACACATAAATTGACTAGCCAGATGGGATGATGTCACAATATAAACATGCAGGCACAAAAGGGGACAAATCCTGGCTCTGCCGTGCAAGGAGCCTGAAAGCAGTCCTAAATGGGTAGCCAAAGTTTCCCGTGTTCTGGGGGAATCTGCAGCTGGTGTAGAACTAAGAATCTGGGCCAAAGTCTGAGCCTTTCACGTATGTATGTTTTTTTTTTTACAGTGGTTCACCTTACTTTGGGGGCAGTATCCCACAGAGCTTCAAGCAGTAACAGTACTAGAGAATAACACACACACCATCATGTGACAAGTAGTTTTAAAGATAACACAGCAACTTTCTCTGTGAGATTCAGAGTAAATAGACTGGAAACGGGATTGGGGAGACAGGAAGCCCCCATTCTGTCAGAAAATATTCAGCTACAAATAGATAATTACTTTACCATATTTTTTACATGCACATTAGTCATTTGCCTTTTCCTAAAGAACTTTTGAGAGGGAATTTTCAGTATCTGGTTGACTGGACAGATAACCACATTTGGCGATGGGAGAAAAAAGTTAACATTGTTCAACGCGAGAGATTATTTATACACAATCGTAACCACGTATACAAAAATGGATAGAACCATAGTTGTTTCTTCCCTCTTCATTTCAATTTCTCTCCTTTTTAAAAGTATTCTCTTTGTTTGCTAGCAGCTCCCAGCATGGAACATTAGTCAAAGGCCTAGGAATTACTGTTAACGCAGCAGGACAAAAAAGTGAGGGAATGGAAGGAGTGGAATCAGTGAGCAAGGACCGGAAGGAAATCAGCCAGAGGGTGTAGTGCTTGCATGAGATGAGAGAAATGGGAAGCAGGAGAAAGAGACAACCCAGCAGTTATTGCATCTTACAAGTGAGGTTCGGATGACTTTCTTTTGGGGAGCAAGATATTACAAAGCCTGCTAGCCAAGACAGCCACTTTTTTAACTTGCCTGTCTATAACAGCTACTTCTGCTGCTACCACAGAAAGAGAAATTATAGCTTTCAACCCTTCATTTCATCCCTCTTACCTATAATCCTCTAGTTCCAGTCTGTCTGACCACTTGACAGGACTTTTTTAATTAGTGAAGCTTTGGGCCAGGGAGGTGGAGAGGGAGTGAAGCTTGAATATGTTTTGCATATACAGAAACACTAGACAGCCTTGGAAACTCTTGATGAGATGAAAAACATCCTGCTGGGAATATAAAACAGCACACAGTGCCTAGAATAATGATTCTCATAATTGAGATTGTCATGTGCCTTATTAGGAGGCATCAGTTACTTGAGATCCTTTTCTACAAAATAAATAAATTAAAATTTGCCATGATATTTTATAGCCCATTTCAAACTCTTGTCCATTTATTTCAGTCTCTATATTATTTTGATTCCTGCAAAAAGGCTTACAGGATTGCTTTGAAATCGCTTTCATCGTAGTCCTTTTTGTCTATCATTCAAATACTATGTTGCACTCTGTGACATAGAAATAGTTATGATACCAGACTGCATGAGACAGGTGGAGCTTCTTAAAAGCCAGTCTCTGCCCTTGTGCTCAGGTGCCTGCACTTCCTGATTGTTTGGCAGAGCTGGCATATGTTTAATAAAATGTTAGTAAACATCAGTTAGGAAAGATGCACCTCAATGCATAGTGCAGGACTTCCCTGTATTCTTGGCATTTTCATCTAGGTCAAGAAAACAGCTTACCCTAATAATGTCTTAATTTTATGGCACAACTGACTAATGTCTGTGTTGTACCTTGGAGACCTGATAACATGCTTCATCAGCCTCTGTGGAATTCACACAGAAAACATTGGTCAAATTGCCTTCAGCTCACTTCATTTGTTGGTCTGCAATTCTGCTCCAATTCCTCTGGAAGACAAAGAAATGAGATTTTATGTGATAGCTCAGGACTTGTTAAATATATCAGCTGAAAATTGATCTTGACATTAGTATAGCAGGGACCACTAGTGTTAAATCTCTATCAGAGTTGTTTTTGTTTATATATTATAATAACTTAAACCACTTGACATGAGAATAATAATTTATGTTTGGCTGACAGTTTGCGTTGGGTAAAACTAAGTAGGCAAGGTTTTGAACTGGGAGAAACTTTAATAAAATTTAATTGTTCAGTTTTCAGTAATGTTACAAACAGCTGGTTACTTTTTTGTATTTCTACACTTTTTGCTGTTTTTGTTGAATAGTTATATTATTGGGGGGGAAACAAAATAATAAATTCCATCAAAATGAAGCATGGGTTTATTTATTTATTTTAACTAAATGGTGCTAGTCACCAGGGTGTCAAGATCCCTTTTATGTTGGTCATTTTAAAAATGCTAATATCTGTGTAGTGCTATTTTTCATAGTACAGTTTTGCTATGCACACTATGGCCAAACTTTTTGAGAGCCTAACCCCAAATACACATCTAGGGCTTGTTGGCACTACTGCTTAAGCCTATGTAACTTACGTCACTTGGGGTGTGAAAAAGCCACTCCCCGGAGCAACATAAGTTAGCTCAACTTAAGGCAGTGTGGACAACGGTTTGTCAGCGGGAAACAGTCTCCCGCTGATGTAGCTTCTACTTCTCACTGAGGTGGAGTAATTATGCAACAGGAAAGCGCTCTCCCGTCAGCATGTCTTCACCAGACGTGCTACGTCAGTGCAGCTGCGCCAATTTAGCATGGTAATGAAGACAAGCCCTTAAGCAGCTAAATAGAAATAGCCTGATTATCCAAAATAACAAAACTGAGCCCCCTTAAGTCCTGTTGAAGTCAATAGAAGCTGCAGATTCTTTACACTTTTGAAAATCAGGCCATGCTTCCGTCTTGATGCCCGAATACAGACTTGGAAGTTTAGCCTGGAATGTTCAAAAGAGCCTAAGGGAGTTAGGTGCCCGACTCCTATTGAAATTCAGTGGGAGTTGGATGCCTAGCTCTTAGTCCTGGGATTCCTAAAGGAGCCTCACTTTTGGCATACAGATTTGAAAATTTTGCCAGAATGGCATGCCTCTAGAACAGAGCCCATTAACAAGCACTTGAGTTTCTCTGTCAAAAATCCACTTTATTAAACTGTTTTTTTAATGATTTTTCTTAAATGGGAAGGGCTCACATTGAACTGTTATGGTAAAACAAACACAATTTCAATATTTATTTTGTGATGGACTGTTTTGCTTTTTAAAGAGTTCTCATAGTCCGAGAAATACTACAATACCATAAACTTCACAGGCTATTAAAATCTGTGGAGTTAATTCTCATACTGGTTCCATGAGAGACTTTTTGGTTGAGATTTTCAAAGCCATCTAGGGGATTTAGACATGTATCTTCTGTTAAACATCTTCTTCTATTAATTTTAAGTCCTCTAGATGGCTTTGCAAAATCTTGCTTGCCTTTCTTATTACTATAACAAAAAACAGGAAATTAAATCACCCTACATCCCAGTGTTGAAGTAACATGAACAACTAAAAGTTTAGTGCAATGCACAGTGATTTAATCATGCAATCCCCATTAATGTTAATACATTTTATCCCAAGGGTCTGACAAATTTACAACTGTCTATAAGCAAGTCACTTCAGAGTAGAGGTTGAATTTCTCTGCTTTGCTCACCCTGTAGCATCTATTGCCAGGACTTGTGACCGTTGCAACAGATTCAGACACATTAGATGGAATTAAAGACCAGAATATAAGACTGAATTCTCAATTGTTGTTGCTTTTATAGATAGAAATAATTTTAAGGCACTGATGTGAGAAGTAGACTTTTTTATATAAAACATTTTGAACATAAATACATAGTGTTGTCTGAATGGGAGACGAGATGAGCATATGCCTGTTTAAGGGGAAGTATTTGTGGGTCTGTTTAATGTGTAATGTTGTTTGTCATCTACTTCCTTGAGCTAACTGTCCTCTCTAAATGTTTTCTTTTGTATTGTTTGTCGGAGAACTGAGCTTACTAATTGTAGTAGATAAAGAATAGCTCCACCTCTCCTGCTTACAAATCTTGTCTTGTTTTTTACTTCGCGCTCCACTCCGTCCCTTTCACCCAATCAACAATGCCCACTTCCATGCCTTGTTTATCTGCTTTCTTCCATGCTGCCTGCCCCCTGCTCTTGCAATAGCTTCCAGAGCAGATCCACAAAGCTACTGCTACTTCTGACGGCCCACTACTTTTGCACTGGGATGGGAAACTAGCCAAGTTATTGCCTTTATTTTATCTTTGCATGTGAATTAAGCATGTCACTCTGCCTGGTTTGAAGGGATTGAACATTAAAAGAGGAGGGGATGTAGGGATACTGGAATGAGTTTTGGGACTGCTGTGAGAGAAATCCAAGGTGTTCTATGGGGAGGGAAGACAGAGCAGGGTAAATTGTGTATTGTATTGTGATAGTGTCTAGGAGCTGTGCTAGATGCTGTATAAACAGAACAAAAACATGGTCCTTGCCCCAGGAGTTTATGATCTAAGTCTAAGATGAGACATCAGAATACAGACCGACGTGGGCAAAGGAAAACAAATGATAGCCAGTGGTCTCAGCACACTAGCTCCCTGACTGTTAATTTATTAACATCACAGCAATGGAGAGTTTCAAAGAGGGATTTAAAAGAGGATAATGAAAGGGCTTTGTGGATGTTTACAAAGAGCTCTTACCATGGGTGCAAGGCAGCATAGGAGAAAGCACGAAGGTGCTTGTTTGAAAATGTCAGAAGTGGACAATAAAGGCTGCCATCACTGGCTGAGCAGATATGATTGTCTACTTCTTGATAGCCTAGGAGAGACGATAAGTAGCCAGGGGATAGGAAGGGAAAAGCAGCAGCTTGTGTTTGATGTGATGAACAGGGAACTGGTGGAGGTGGCATGGTTGAAGTAATGATCTAGAAAAGAGGTGCGAAAACTATGGCCTGGGGTGCAAAAACTATGGCCCTTCAGATGTTTTAATCTGGTCCCTGAGCTCCTGTCAGGGAGTGGGGTCTGGGGCTTGCCCCACTCCGGCACTCCAGCATGTCCCCCTCCAGTTCCTACATGGAGGGGCAGCCAGGGGGCTCTGCGCACTGCCCCTGCCCCAAGCGCCACCCCCGCAGCTCCCACTGGCTGGCAACCACGGCCAATGGGAGCTGCAGGGGCAGCGCCTGCAGACCGGGCAGCGCACAGAGCTGCCTTGTTGCACCTCTGCACAGGAGCCGGAGGGATGAAATGACGCTGCTTCACGGCCCGGAGACTGCATCCCAACCCTCTGCCCCAGCCCTGATCCTTGTCCTGCCCTCCGAACCCCTCGGTCCCAGCCTGAAGCACTCTCCTGCACCCCAGAGCCCTCACCCCCCCTGCACCCCAGAGCCCTCACCCCCCCTGCACCCCAGAGCCCTCACCCCCCCCACACCTGAACTCCTCATTTCTGGCCCCACCCTAGAGCCCGGATCCCTCACCCCCTCCTGCACTCCAACCCCCAAGTATGTAAGCATTCATGGCCCACCATACAATTTCCATACCCAGATGTGGCCCTTAGGGCCAAAGAGTTTGCCCACCCCTGAGCTAGAAGAACAATCTTAGCAGGGGCATTTTGAATGGCTATGAATGGGGCAAGAGTGCATTTGTCAAGGCTGGTGAAAAGGATGTGGCAGTAATTAAGATGATGAGGGCCTGGGTGATATTTGTAGCTGTGTGGGTTGACAGAAAAGGCTATCTTTAAAATGTGACGCAGAACACATTTAGAGTTTCTCTACACAGAGACTTGCAGTATGTCCAAACTGCACAATAAGCTGAGGCTCTTGCTCAGATTGGAGCCTACCCTTCTGTCCACACATGGATCAGCAAAAACTCAGAACCCAGGTTCTAGAACCCTGCTTGGGGTGTGGGTCAGAATCAGAATCCCACTATGACTCAAGCCCAAGCCCTGTCATCTTGCAGTGATGGACACCGCTCAAGCCACAGAGTTGAGTCAGACGGTGTGAGTAGTGCAGTATTGAGGTGTTACCAAGGTTGTGAGACTCAGGCCCAGCAATTATTAACCCAGTGTTACAATGCAGTATGCACACTCAAGTGTGGGCTTGGAAACAAAAGTCCACAAACTCAGGTCCCGCAGACCCAGATTTACCGTAGAGTGTAGACCTACTCATCGCATGCAGCGAGGCAGGATGTAAATCTACCCACACTAGCCTGCCCCCAACTAAGTCGTCATGTTGATCCTGCTGCAATACACTAAAAATTCTGCAATCAAAGAACTAGTAAGTTCACACCTCAGCTAGCTGTACATATGGACAAGCCCTGAGACACTGCCTGGATGCAAGTCTCTAAGGAGAGGTTCAAGATGAAGATGACACCTAGGTTAGGGATCTAAGGGACTGGGGGCTGAGGAGTGTCTATAGTGATTGAGAAGTTGGGGGAAGGACTTGGGGAGGACATTTTTTAGTTTTATATCTTTTTAAAAAACTAACAAATCCGTAGCTAATCCAACGTGTGCTTATCCTCACTGATCACTTTGCTTCCATATTGCATCCCTCTTCCCCATCTTTAACCTTTCTTTGATTCTTATGGGGTAGGGACTGTGCCTGCCTGTGTTTAACAAGCATTAAGTATCTCTTGGCACCATTTTCTATTGTTCGCTAATTGTTCTTGAGTAACTTTCTCACACTTCGTGTAACACAAATGATGTTTGCTTAGTGTTTTATTGTTGGCTGTTGGAGGGATTCAAACCTCATGATAGTCCTATGTTTCTAAAATTTATCCTTGTAAAGAAATATATAAAAAAGGCAAATGGTGAAGACTCGAGTACAACATGGTCTACACCAGGCAATAAGGGGACTCAGAACTTCCCTTACATCCCAGCATGGCCTGCCTAGCCCCTGGATCTGGGTATGCTGGAGACAGACACCGTTGCACACCTGTATGCACAGGGCAGGGGTAGGGAATGAGTGGAAAGTTGATTCTGGCCTTCACAATGTGCTGGTCCTCACAGCAGAGCCCTCCTGGGTATATCCTAATAGCTTGTGGTACAAGCCAGGGAGAAGAAGGGAAGGGATTGTTTGAAAGTCAAACAGTTCCTTCCTTGTGCTGCTCCTGGGGTGCCACAGCTATGTGCCATGCCTCACGCAGGGCTTGTGGCAGTCATCATCTAGCCTGAAGTATGAAACCTGCTCTATATTGACTCCTTTTGTATGTGTCGGTGTGCCGGGGAAGGAGGGAGAGGGTTGAATTTGTATTTAAAATATTATAAATATTAAAATATCCCCAGGGCTATTTCTTAGTCTATTACAGCAACAGGTATAGTTAATTACGAAATACTATATGATTAACAGGTAAGTCCTAATGTTTCTGCTGAAAATCTGCTGGTTTACTGGACTGGGGAGGGTATATTGAATAGCAGCACATATGTAGGCATCCTGTGTAAGAGAAAAAAGGGGGCTATTATAAGTAGATGCTTTGCAAGAGTGCTGCATGTTGATGAACAGTAATCAGAGCTACACGCATTTGGAAAAACCCTACTAATGAGCGAGCCCTTGCATACATCCTCACTTCCCCCAACAAAGATCTCCAAAATTGTCAGCCTGAGGGGAGCTTATACACTTCCTTTAATCATAGCTACTTGTGCTATTAAATGATAAAGGAGTGAGATCAGCTTTTTAAAAAAATCACTTAACCTAGTGTATTTTAGTGTAAATATTCTTCTTAAATTTAAATTAATCAGAAATTTGAACACTCAAACCTTCCCCTTTCCCAGTTGCACAGCCTCACCCAATTTCCTGATGAACAAACTCTTTTCAAAGAGAAATCATGCTCTTCCTCTCCCTTATACCTCATTACTTTGCATCCAGCTCTCTGCTGATTTGTGCAGCTCCATGGCAGACCAGATCCAGCTCATTGACGAATGCCAGCCACAGATCCTAATAAGCCAAAATGAACTTACTATGCAAAGCTTGCAAGATTGCAGAGGCTTGGGTGTCAGGGTTTTAAACTCTCTGCAGTTCTAGTAATGACATATGCTGGGGCGTGGGGGAGTCTTTTAATAGTATCAAACCTTTGTCAGTGTTTTTAATACCTCACCAAACATTTGAGAAAGATAGCTTTTTAAATTTGCTTTGTTTTAATTGCATATGTACTATAGCAAAGATTATTCTTAGTAAGTTAGCAGTGTAGGATCAAGTTGGATTTTGTTTGAACCCCAAGCTTTCTATTATTGAAACACATTCTTTAGACTATCACACCATTCTGTAGTCTGAAAAGATTATTGGGTTAAACAACATTTGTTGAGCTTGCTGTATAATCAAATATAATTTCAGTCGTCCTTGGAATATTCATTCCAATTTTTGCTTCTGAAAATACAAGCATGTGTCAGTGTCCTATTATTCTCATTGGTGTTCTACACATGAAATCTATTTTCACTGAGAAAATGGAATCTGTGTGTCTTTGTCTCCTCACTAGCTTTCAGGCATGTTTTGGCAGGAGCTTTGACTGTCTGAGGCACTTGGGGAGGGGCCTTAGTCATTTGTCAGCTTTTCTTGCATCTGTAATTTCTGTCCACTCAGCACTATTGGAGGGGCTTAGAAAAGGGGGGAGAGCTCATAGCTGGTGAAAGTCGAACTCTTAAAATAACTGCCAGACGGTAACAGTTTAGGGGAGAGGGAGAGAGAACCCACAAATGAGTAAATGTTTTTTTGTGAGCTGTAGGTTGAGACTCTGCAAAATCATCTTTCCTCCAGATCTTGGTGTATGAACTTTTGTAGTGTTATAGGCTTGTTTTTCTAGTAGGTTAATACTAGCTCTTGCAGCACTGGTGAGAACTGTTCCAACCCTACAGTAATGGTATTCTAGGCCCCCATTTCCTCTCAGCAAACAGCCTAATTTAAATATTTTTTTAAGTCTACTGCAGTTTTTCTCCTAACTATTCCTCCCCAATACATCTGCTTTCAGCTCCTTGCATGATATTAGCATGTGTGTGATCTAACAAAACAGAAATTAGGCTAGTTTTTTGTATGAGAGATCCCTTCGTATTAAGAGAGCATTTTTCCTTTTCAGCATTTTATGGAATATTTAATGTTGATCTTTCTCTCTCGCTTTCAGTAGGCTATTGAAGCTCAGAGCTCATACTGTGAGCTGTTAATTAATCAGTGTGACAGATGAAAAAAGTCTCCAACTATGAAAGAAAATGTTACTTCAGTGCCTAATAATAAGGGTAGGAACTGCAGTGATTTAAGGGGGTTTTTTGTGTGTGAGAGTGAGATAAGCAGTCTTAAGCTGTGTGAGGTAACAATATATTTTTTGCAGTCTCTGGCTCTGCACAAACATTAAAAGACTCATCTATAGTTTGCCTTGAAAAGTCTAGACAGGAGTTAAAAGAGCCTCTCTTATAGTTTGCAGGGATCCTGTTTCCCATAATTAATAACAGGATGCAAGTAAACAAGGTTTTACTGACAAATGAAACTGCAAGAGTAACGTGTACCCAGAAATGTTAGATCCTAGCTGAGAAATGTTTTTTAGGTCTGTTGGTATTAGTGTACAGGAAAAGATTACTGTTCAGCACATTAAAGCCTTGTTCAAGCCTCATGCAGTTATGTCATAGAAAACTGAAGTTTGAAAGAAAAGATAATGCATTTTAATTATGGAGAGTGATTCCTGACCTTAGTTTACTTTTATTTGTTAATAGTCCAAGCACACTTCTCTTTTGTCATTATTTGAAACATTTTGAATTCAAAGAGAGATTTTCATGTTCATTTAAAAGTCACCAGAAGGCATTTTACACATTTCCGGGAACAAACTGTGTGCGTGCGCGCGCACACACACACACACGCGCGTGCTAGGAGTTTTTTTTTTCCTAATTACATTTTATATTTTTGAGCAGTGGCTTTCATGTCAAAGGTAACTTTTTTCAGAATATGGTGAAAATCCATCCAGTAAATACCAACCACATTTTCTGTGTATTTCTAGCGACCTAAACAACAAAATGGCCTACATTCTGATCTCATTTATGCTGATATAAAACCAAAACAATTCCACTTATTTCATTTAGGGTTGCCAACCCTCCAGGATTGGCCTGGAGTCTCTAGGAATTAAAGATTGTCATGTGATGAAATCTCCAGGAATGCATCCAACCAAACTTGGCAACCCTAATTTCATTGCACTATTAAGATCTATGGAGTAACTCCAGATTTGAATTGGTAAGATTGAGATCTGAACATAGCTCAGGCATTTCCCCACCCTGTTCTGGGTTTTGCTTGCTGGGGACTAGCAGCGAATGAATACGTTAACTACACAATGAGAAGCAATGGAAGGTGTAGGCACAGTTAACTCAGTATTTATGCTAGGAGCTCAGAGCCAAACTCTCTGAATTATGGCTCAGTCTGCTACCATGTCTCCTATACTATACAATTGTATAATATGTACTGTGTGTTATCTTAGCACTGACCTTGAAAACAGAAGAGTAGTGATGTGGTTTCACTGATTCTTAGGTACGCTAGGCTATAAATTCCTGTGTTTTTATAGTGTTAGCTGTTTAACTTAGTTAACTGTTAGCATTGTATATTTTTTGTTCAGAAAATGCTAAGGCAGATAGGCAAAAATAAGCCTGCTTGTAGAACTATTATATTTTTTTTCTATTTTTGTACATTTTAGAAGATTAACAGCCATTGCTGTACAGGAGTATGGAGATGAATACTAAACAGCCACTCCATAAGGCATTTTGGAAGGAATTCAGTTGATTCAAAGACAGCATCCTAATGTATCTTTTTTTTTTTTTAACTGACCCAATATTTTCATCCTTAACCAAAACAAATATTTACCGTGTGTGTGTCTCCAACTCCCCCCGCCCCCCTTTACAAGCAGGCTTATATTGTTTACATTGTCACTATTATTACCTAGCCATATCAGGGAACAGGGTGGAAATTAGTCTTTTATTACTGACCAAGGACCCAGTTCAACAAGGTACTTGAACATGTGGATAACTTTATGCATGTGAATAGTCCCATTAAGCTCAATTGGACTACACACAGACACCTACGTATTTAGAAAGCAATCCAAGCCCCAATTCAATAAATGCACCTTTGAATTTTTCCAATTAAGAGGAAAAACTTCACTCATGTTCATTAATAATCTACTCTGCAAGTAATCTTGCTGGTTTCAAGTGGAACTACTTGTAGAGAAAGGTACTATTTAATGCAAATATGGGATTCTTAGTACAGATAAATGTCTACTGTCATTAGAATGAATATTGCAATAGAAAATGGAAGCCATGTAGGAAATGGTTAAATGGAAAAAGTAAATGGCTGTTTATAAATTTAGTTGCCTTCTTGTCACCCCAATTAGATATTTAACCACTTTTTGCATAACTCCAGGCACACTCTTTTATTGTTGAGGGATGGCATTTTTGCTATGGCATTGCATCGGAATTATTTGCTTCCTAGAAATCGTAATAATTGGTTATCCTTGAAAATGCATGGATGAAGTGCACCGTGAAAGAGTTAATTTTTCTTTCTGCCATCAGGTAACTGACTATACTAGTTAATCCTTCACTGAATATAATGGCACAAATTCAGTTTCTTTAATCAGAGATCTCCGATAATGAGACTTTTACATATTGAATATAATTTGTCTAGGGTTCTCAGGTTCTCAGACCACAGGGAGAACAACTCACTCAAGCTCATTCAAAGGCTTTGTTTGTTGTTTATGGAATCAGCAGGCAACATCGCATTGAGCTTAAGCTTTATGTTGGCTATTCAGTCTGTAGCACCTGTGTGTTTCACAGAGCTTGCATGATTTTTTAAAAATGTTTTTTGATTTGCCTCCCTCTCCCCCAGCACTACACTGAAATGTAGGCATTGCAGTCCAATTTCAAAATATCAGTGGCGCCATAAGCTAAATCAGGTGTAAATTGATGTGGCATATGTGCCAAAGGGAGGATGTAGCAAGAATAACAAATAACGAGCGTGTAAAATAAAGAATATTCCTGATTAATCAAATATGTAAAAGATTCACTAACCGTATGCTAAAAAGACAGCTGTGCTAACTTCTGCTACTGACGTGCTAATATCTTGACTCTGCAACCACAAGTATTCCGAAGTTTGAAGTGAAGCTCCATTGGTACCTACTACATGCCATGATTTTTAAAAAATGTTATTTGGAAGTTGCAGTATAATCCTGTTCTGTAATTTTCTCTGCCAAAAAATATGAAGGTGGCTCATTTTAGGGTCTGATTAAAAGCTCACTGGGGTAAATAAGAAGACTCCTATGATTTCCATGACCTTTGATCAAACCCTTAACTTGCCCTTTTAGATTACACTTTAGGATTTTTAATTAATTTGTGTACATTTTTTCAGGGGATAATACAACTCATGAAGTTCCTAGCAGGACACATTTACCCACAAGCAGAAAGATTCCTAAATGTTATTCTCTACAGTACAATTTACCCACAAGCAGAAAGATGTGCTTTACTTTTAATAATTCAGTGATATGCTGTTTTGCTATAAAAAGGGACTAAGTACCCTAAAGGGGAAGTAAAAGTGCATTCAGCTTCAAAATATGAACTCTCAAGTTTCTAATCACATTATAACAATTTTTATTCAGGTATTTATGTTAAGGGTCCATTTTTATAGACCCTTATTTTAGGGAAGGGATTTCTCCATATCCAACATCCCTGTAACATCTCTGACAGGAGTTGTACAATATTGTGTATTTTCTGTTAATCATGCTTAACTGAATCCTGGCATACCACTGAGCAACTGTGTTCCTGCCCATCTTCCTCTTAAACAAAATGGTGCTTATACAGAAGACAAATACCATACCACTTGCCATGGACGTAGTAGAAGGGCAACGTACACTGATTTAATGGTGAAATTGCCTACAGCTTTTATCAAAATGCAACTATCTGCAAATGACTAAGGTTGGGCAGCCCTTACAAGAAGAAGGGAGAACCCTGTTCCCACTTCTCCGTAATCATAAGTGAGGAACCCAAACCAGAGCATCTATGAGGCAGCAAGTCCAGTTTTGTATGCCTTCCAATGCAAATGCCTGACTCTCTGAGAACGTTAATCCACCTGTGACCATATGTGATGGTGTGGGTTTTTTTGTTTCGTTTTTATTTTAATCTAATCCATGGAAGGCAGAGTCAGCCTTTGGGACCTGTGAAGACTGCAGTTTTGGGGAGCTTCAAAATGTCCATTCTAATTTCAATTTCTATTATTAGTCTGTTTCTATCCTTCTTATCCCTTGTGAAGATAGCCCTGAAAGTGTAAAACCACTGCTAGAGTTGAAAGCTTCCCGTTGTGTGAGTCTTTACTACCACTTGCAGGTTATCAATGATTCTCTCCCACAGCTGAACAATGCTTGTCTTTGAGGCCCATGAAATCTATTGCCCCACATCCCTTGATTATTTGGCCAATGGGATCCCCAACCATTTCACAACTAAGGATGCTGTCCAGGATGCCACTACTGCAAACTACTGTAAATATTTCCTGGCTACCACCTAGGGTGACCAGACAGCAAATGTGAAAAATCAGGACGGGGGTGGGGGGTAATAGGAGCCTATATAAGAAAAAGACCCAAAAATCGGGACTGTCCCTATAAAATCGGGACATCTGGTCACCCTACTACCACCTAGTTGCTCACAATTGATATGTCCCTTTGCTGAGTTACCAGTATAGCTCAAGGGGAAAGGGGCAGTTCATCAGCATGAAATAAAATAAGACTAGGAGCAAAAAAACTTCTGCTTTCAATCCCTGATGTTACCTGGTGAGTCCTTTTAGCCTGCATCGAGTCACTTAAGTCAAAATTTTGAATCCTGTGAGTCTGTTAGGCACCAAAGGCCATATTTAGGTGCCCAGAGTAAATATGGAACATCAGTAGAAGCCAGGGGTTGCTTGGCACCTCTGACAATCAGGCCATTAATTTAGGTGCCTAAATATAGAATTGCGTGTGCAATTTTAGACACTCAAAGCCAAAATTTCCAATCTTAAACTTTTAGGCTTCTCATCTGGAAAATAACAGGTAGAGGATGCATACCTGCCAGACAAATGTTGTGATAACTGGTTAGCTTTTGTAAAGTGCCAGATACTTCAGAGTTGGGCTCACTGGAAAAAAAAATTGAGGTAGATGGGTAGAACTATGCACAAGTCTCAGTACAAGCAGCTGGGCTCTACTTGTGAAGTAGAGAAGGCTACTGGCTGCCCAGAATCTGTTTCCACCCATTCATTGTATATAGGGAGTGAGAGAACTTGTGGAGGAGTGGCAGGGTGAACCTCATAAAACTGTCTCACTGAACTTTGTCCATTGGCTGAAGTCAGTAATAGTGGTAGGCTGGAGCTCATAAGGAACAGAGGAAAATGAACATTGGTTTTTCAGGTCCATCCCAAATTCCAATGCTGGAAAGAATAAATACCCCTGCCATATATGGAAATTCAGGTAGGAAAAAAAACCTATGTAAAGGATGAGGGAAAAGAGGCTGTACCCCTTCTTGTGTGTTCCCTAATGGCCAGCATAGACACAAACCAACCTATGGGGAGGCTGGCATCATCAACATGATGGTTTCCAATTGAGGGAGAAAGAAGAAATGAGGTGCTGCAAGGTTGCCAAAGGCCCTGTCCCTCTGGGCAGCAGGGGAGTCAGAAAATAGCTTCTCCTTTTATTCTTGCTACTGCTGCCCCCGGTAAATCCAAATGAACTAACATACCAAATTTAAACATGCACGTGTAGCCTGAATTCGCCACAATCCCTCCTCCCTCAAATGTCACCTCTATCTTCGCTAACTAGAAAAGCAGCCACTAGAAGGGACTAGCCACAAAGGAAAATCTTGTATAGGAAAAAGAATATGACGATTCCAGGCATTGGATCCTGGCCAAAAATATTTTCCTTAAAGAACTAGAAAACCTCCCCCCGCCCATATTATTCACTGGTGGGTTGTTGTTGTTTTTATTTTTAGAAACTGCTTTATTTCTCAGTGATGTTTCAACAATTGTTTATTCACAAGTATTTGGCTTTTATTGTAAAGCTTCTGGGTGGACAGAACAAAACTCAAGGTGACCCCTTTGTTGCCTATGTTGCTGTTTCTCTGAATAGACATTCTCCACGCACTCGAGCAGTATGTTTTGCCCTCTTCCTCCCGCACCCGCCTTTTTGCTGATCTCAGTCCTTCAGTAGCTTGTATGCTTTAAGGGAAGCATAGTCATTTATGCACATGGGAAGGGAGCTTTGTTAAATAAGAGAACCACAGACTTTGCTCTTTTTTCTTTTTCTTTTGGCAAGCTCGTTTTGGCACAGTACTTTCTCCTGAGTAAAGTCAATATAGTAACTGGACTGATGCAACCAAACTTGTTGCATGAGTTCATAAATCTTACCATTCAGTGAGAAACTATTTTTGTAAATCAGATTTTTCAGAGAAGGTCAAATTCCATTTTCGTGTGTGTGAATGCAGTTTGTCACTTTTTCCAAGTAATGTAGCATATAATGTACTCATTTTCATAATTAATGCAGATTATATCCATTTTAAGGTGTATTCCCATGAAAAATGTTACTCTAATTAGAGACTGATTCATCAGGAAATCAAGTGGATCTGATTGGCTTCTGCTGAGGTATAGCTAAGTGACTATGATGTTGCAATCGCACTAACATGACATGCACCTAACTCTTCAAAGAGTGGCTGAAATAATTTTAAATGCCTCTTGCCCATCTTGTTTCACTTTAGAACATAAATCCATTCTACACCTGGAATAAGGTAGTATTTTGCAAGAAAATACTACAGGGCATGCATTGTTGGTCTACATTCACCCTTTGTTAGTTGAAAGCAGTTGGCCTTTGGCCTTCTGCCTCACAAGACACCCAAGCCAATTGTGGTACAACAATGAACACCCTGTCAAGTCTTATTACCACAGTAGATGTTACAATCCACTATACTAACAT
Source organism: Malaclemys terrapin pileata (assembly GCF_027887155.1). Classification (NCBI taxonomy): domain Eukaryota; kingdom Metazoa; phylum Chordata; order Testudines; family Emydidae; genus Malaclemys; species Malaclemys terrapin. The sequence goes on from NC_071512.1 coordinate 66,971,382, forward strand.
GTTTGTTCATTAAAATGGATTGTTAAAGCCTCTTACATTTTATTATTTAAAGAGTCTGAAACAATGATTTTTAGATTTTAAAACAAAGATTTTATTATATTTTTAAAAGTGTTCATTTAATTCTGAAATTGGGACCTTTATTCTTATTTGTGAGCATCTACATGAGCCATCCCTGGAAATCAAAATCACACCCTTAAACTGAAACCTACTCCATGTTTCTGTTTGTTGTTTAAACTTGATTGAATCTAAGAATTTTTTTTAAATGTCAAACGTCCCTTTTTAGTGATAACTTCTTAAGACTATTCTATTCATCTTCTGCCATTAAACTTCATAAAGATCCTCTGCCATTTTTTAAAAAAATCCTTGCCTACCATCCCCTTACACTACTAAAATGAAAAAAAAATTAAAATGGAAGAAAAATCAAATGCACTTTTCACTTTTTGCATTCTTCTGAGTTCAGTTGTGAAGTGTTTGTTAGCTTTTAATTAATTTCCCTTCTAGGTCTCATGCACTAGCATAATGCAACCTATTTCTAGTAGAATTTAAAAAAAATCATGGAAACATTGCTATTGCTCATGAATTTTGAAAGAGTTTGGGGGTTTTGTTTTGTTTTTGTTTTACGATTAACTATATTGTGTGCCTAACAGTGTTCTTTTTAAAGATTTTCCTGTTTAAAAAAACTCAGACATCTTAGTTTTAAAGTTAATGGCATTTTTAACATCAAGTATCAAATGCCTATGGAAGTGAGCTGGTGCATAATTCACAATATATTTTTAATTCCCAAAAAGTTTCCTTTCAGAGCAGTCATTATAACATACTACGACAAGTGACTGGGTGAAGTTCAGAAGATCCACAGAATTCTCGTTTATCAGAATCTTTTCTCTCTGCCTCTGATCCCAGCATAAACAGATGCATCTTCCCTGACCCCATCCTTTCCTTTCCTTTCCTTGACACTCAATTTCTTATCCATGACCCCTAACAGGTCTTCTTTTTATGAGAGATTTAAAAACTGGTAATGTTATCTAGAACAGCTCTCTGGCCAGCTGCTCTGTTGAAATCTTGTGTACTCCAGGATTTTCCTATGCGAGAAGCATCCCAGAATGTACTGGATCCACTCAAATGCACTAGAAGTCACATGATTCTGAAGATAACAGCTAGTCCAGACATTACCATGCTTGCTAATGTCCTGAGATAGATTTCATCAAGGATAGCATCCACTCCCTATCATGCTGTGATTGGGACCTTGAAGAGAGACGTATTGGGAGTGCTTAGCAAAATGTTTCGGCTTTAGTTCAGCCCACAAACGAGGCTCAGTTTTAGCAGACTTTTATCTTGTCTGAAATGGCTTACCTGTCTCTAATTAAAACTCTATCAGTTCTTAAATGCCAGGGAATCTTCTGGCGGCAACAGAACTGTTATAAACATAGCAATGTGTAAATCAGTGCATATAGCACGGTAAAAACCATTGCATATCTCTTTCACCATGGAATTCCAATTCTACTTCCAAAAATGTAATAGACTATGTAAAAAGTATTTACACTAACTGTGCTTAATTGATGGGGCAGGTACTTCTGTTACAATAAACTAATGCATGTAAAGTGCCTTCATGTTTTGCTCTGCTTTATTAGCTCATTTCACTAGATCTCTTTACAACTTGAAAATGATCATAAAATGTAAGCACACTTGTCCAGAACACCAACTAAAGCATTTGTGTTACCAAATCGTGTAATCAAATAATGTCCTTCACAGGATGCCTTATGACATGGCAATCTCACACAAGGCTTTCATTCCAGTGTAACACAGGGGTCGTTAATTAGGTCTATTGTTAATTTGTTAAAAGCCACTTCCAGATACTTTTGGCACGTTGGCTACAACAGTAAAATTACACCATGGGAGACTGAATTGTTACTATAAGACACAGGTGTCTGAGTGTTGTTGGAATAAAGTGACATGACCCAGGATGTTGTGAATGTATGTGACTCTTAAATGTTTGATTTCTGGTCAATATGAAAGTTTTCATACTAAGACCAATCACTATGTACTGGACACTGATATTTTTCAACTGGAAAACCATTATGGAGCTTATGAATTGAAATGGGAATTTACAGTGAAACCTTCTTACATTTTCAGTGAGAAGCAATATTTGATCCTTGAGGTGCAATGCGTGATTTCACTGTAACCTAGGGGACACATCACATTACTAACAAGTTCACCAGCAAGACTAAAGGATGAAATGCCACTTTCTGTTAAATTAAAAGTAGTGCCTATTCTTCCACTTCTGAAAGCTCCCATCACTTCATATAGCTGCTTTCTCAGATGAAAAATCGCAGCAGTCCTGTGCAAAAGTAGTGTGTGTATTACAGGAGAGCAATTTATGGAGAGCTATGTGGCACAAGATGCCAAGTCTTTCCTGACCTGAGGTGAGGATCAGGACAGTTGTGCTATGATTTATGAAACCCATACTACTTTGTTACAATCTGCTTTTATTCTTGACTAGACGGAAAAAGGAAAAAATAAATCTAAAGTTGTAGTTTTTATTTGCACAGACTTGATAAAGAGCATACTGTTTTCGTAAGTGATGAACCTATGCAATCAATACAATAGATATCAATATTTGTTTAGTTTTGCTTGGTTACTTGTTTTTTAGGATCTGAGGTTTGTAGGTTTTTAATTTTCTGATATAGAGTAGCCTCTCCTGTTTTTGAATTGTTTAGTATGTTGTATCTAATACATGGGTAGGATTATGGTGTGTGTGTACGTGTATGCACATGCGCACACACACACGCACGCTCACTGACTAGAAGATGCCATTTCACAGCAACTTTTGAGGTTTTGAAATCTGTTTTTTGTTCTGCACTGGAACAAAACCAAAAATTTTCCAATTTCTTTTCACAAAAAATTGAGCTGTCAATGTCCATTTTCAGATTAAAAACCTGAGCTTTTTAGTTCAGGAAGAGTGTCTGTAGTGTAGTGCTTAGGGCATTGCTTTGCCTGATTTCAACCTTTCAGTTTTGACAGAATAAAATTGCATCTAATGTTCCGACCAGCTATATCTAATATTATTTTAACATCTTAATAAAAAGTTAGTTTTATGTTGGAACTGTGTACTAGTTGGGGATAAAAGGTTTAGCCATATAACTAGAAGAATGAACAAAGACGATTTGCTGTGTGGGGGTATGTTGTATTTGAATATGTTATTCAGTTATAAGTGTAACATGTTTTTGCTGTCACAGTCTGAACACAAACAATATTTTCAGGGTTTTAGGGGTCAATGGGGGAGAGAACCAAACAAAGTAAGACTCATTTAAATGAAATAAAAAGTAATGAGAAATGGAACTACTACCCCATAAAAGACTTAGTTATAATAAAGATATATTGGATTCTGAGAGCTATGAAATTGTGGTTATGACTAGCTTTTGAAATATTTGTACTATAGTCATACTGAACAATACTCATACCTACTTATTTTCCTTGCATTGCACCTCGCTAATGGCAATTTGCCACTCCTATGTGGAAAATTAGATTGTATTAATGAGGGAAGGATTGAGAGATTTCAAATGTCGGAGGTGTAGAAATATTTTACTTGCATTAACAGGGAAGGAATTTTGGATAGATGGGGAAAAGAGATTTAATTCCTAATTTATTTGGAACATAATGCAATGGAAAGAACTTCTCCATGTATCTATCTAGAACTTTGGAATAATAGGAGCACAGCTTGCTTCAAAATTCAAGAGTTCATATTGTTACCAAAGAACTGGTGAAGTCCTGTATTGGGTTAAGCTTCCAGAGCTTTAGTTAATTGTGGTTCTAGGTAGATATCCAGCAAGGATTGATGTGCATTAAATAAAACTACTTATTGTTTATCTTAATATTTAGTCTTTTGTTTCAAATTTCAAATCTGTATGAAAGAGCAGCAGGCATCCTGATGTGCAACGTGACATTTTCATGATATTCTAAATAAAGACTAAGGTCCTAATCCTGAAAAGATTTATGCACACGCTTCACGTCGTACATTGTGAAGTTAAGCACATGCATAAGTTTCTGCAGAATTTAGGCTTAACCCTTCAGTGTTGTATAATGAAAACTGCCACCATCCACATTGATTCTGATGCTTGACAAAAAGTTGACTCCATAGTCATCTTGGCCCAGGGTATTGAAAGGCTTTTTTAAAATCCGAGTGGTATTTGTAAGCCCTGGGCCTCAACATGCTATTTGGTAGTAATTCATAAGCACATAAAAGGTATCAAGGCTGCCAAAAGTTGCTCAAACACATAATTGATTTTCAAGCTGGCTGAGTATATGAAAGAGGGTACTTTCATGCTAAGTTGCACTTGTACACCTAGGATGTACTTGGTGTAAAGATAGTTGGGGCTGCTCTTCTGTTCAAACAAACTCTCCTTGCCCCCTTCTTTTTTGATGTTTATAATAATGGCCAGGTGCACTCACTAAAAGTATGGAAAACATAATAATTAGAGGAGGGAACTGTGTGTATTTCCACAATTTCCAGTCCACACCCTCCAGTAAATGAGAGAATACTTGAGAGAACTATCATCTAATGCTGTCCTCTTGACAAGAAAGGAATAGAGATACTCTGCTCTCCTAAACAGAGGGATTGACAATCTACTTCAGTGCTTAACTCATTGTGTCCTTGCTAGATGTTTAAGACCAACTTTCTGTTTAAAGTCTGACTATTATAAGTGCTCTAACCTAATATAGCTTTTTGGTTTGCCTTGAAATTTGGTGTGCTGCCTCGGGGGGAGGAGGGAGGGTCAGGGTAGGGTCACTAATCCAAATTTGGAGCCACTTTGCTAAGGGGTTCCTGAGATACAGGGCCTCTACCCTCCTACCCCCAAAAAAAGTTTTTAAATTGACTAGACAGTCCTCTTGTACACAGAGAGATCAACCCAGGGCTCCAATTATGGCACCAGGGTCTCCAAAGTTTGAGGTTACCCCCAACAGATAGCCTGGCCTCTTGGGGTGTCTGAGCCCTTCTCAGTCATCCTCCATGTGATCTGGGATCGGGGAGTGGAGGCTGAAAGTAATGCAAATTTAAACATCTGAAATCCAGAAAATAAATAATTAAGATAAACATCACCTTGGAATGGGGTGTGGGGGCTGGCTGATATGTGCGTCTGGGGGGGTTCTAGTTTGGGAAAGGAGCAAAGGGGATAGACCTGCAGCATGGCTGGGGAAGCCTAGCTGAAGCAGGGGCAGGGGCAGGAGTCCCAGCTGGGGGTGGGTGATGGGAGCGTGGGGCCCAATTCAGTGTGCAGCTAAGGCTCCATAACCAAGGTAGTGTGCAGCCCTCTGGTAAGCTGCTGCCTGTGATGTGTACACATCATCAAAGGGCAGGAGATGGGAAGGGTGAACTTCTTACATGTTAATGGCTTCTGCAGCACCAGCTAATGTCTTAGTGAAATGGGAAGGGGAGGAGGAGCTAGAAATATTGGTGTGTAAGGAAAGCTGGGACAGGGGTGGAGAAGGAAAGAGACCCACCACTATCCTCTCTCATGCTTAAAGCAACTGTAACCACCATGTAATATAACTGTCAAGGGTTTGGGACCTAGGCCATGGATGAGATTTATCTCACTGGTTCTGTCAGGAACTACACATAACAAAAAATTCAAAGCATGACCATTATCTCCATTCTACTGTCAGAAAATGTACAGGACTGGGGAGGAGCACTTAAGAATTACATAGCAACCATGTGGCCTAATGCAAAGACCACTGCTGTGTGACTATTCTTAGGTGGGTGAACTTTAGGCAAGTCACTTCACCTCTCTGTTTCTGTGAAATGGGCATAATGATGTAAAGCTCTTTGACATCTAAGAGGAGAAGCTCTTTTGACTATACTTAGCCACAGTAGCATATTGACTGCAAACCTAAGTGAGAATTACAAGTGCCTAAATGACCACTAACTCCTACCAACAAGTATTTATCTGTGTTATAGAAATTAGGAAATTAAATGGCAAAGAGCTGTTTGTTAATGCAGTGGTAAGGTTGCCTTGTGATAGGTGGCTCCCTTCCAGAATTTTGAATGCAGCAAAACTCAAACTGTTAAAATAGAAATACAGTGTTAAGATAAATGCCCACAATCTTAACTCTGCCCTCTCTGAACAATAACCTGGCTTTTCATGGAATGGACAGACACTACCTGCACTTGCTCAGTGCTCAAACACTGAGCCTATTCCCCAAACAAAATACCACACTGGTAAAATTTAACCCCCACTTCAACCACAGCCCCCCTTCACACTTGCACACAGGAGACCACATAAACCTATACTTACCCCTACCCATCATTAATCCACAGTCTGCTCTCACTTTTGCCAATACCCATGGCATAAAGATCCCAGTGCCCCAAGACTGAGACAAAACATACACAATTCAGTATTGAAAGTACGCAGTCTGGCACAATAAGGGACACCTGCACTTCTTTTCTTTGACCCTACATGTGGGGGGACTCGGACCCAGATCTCCTCATATCACAGTTCTTCTATCATTCAGTACAGCTAATTAACACAGTGAATGCAGCTGGAGTGCATGCAGATAATTCCCAATGGCTATTGCCAGCTCCAGGGAGATGGGGGGTGAGTGCAGTTAAGGTTGTGTGGGCATTTACCTTAACCCTGTATTCTGGTTTTCAGAAGTTTAAGTTTTGCTCAACTCATTGTTCTGGAAGGGTGTAGGTTATCAATGGCCAACCTTAACTCTGTATTAATGACATTTTTTGGCTTATAATCTAGCTAGGAGCAGTGTGGTTCCAAATTGCAGCCAATGTCATGAAGCAATTCTAGATCCTATAAAAACTCAACTCTGTATTTTTTTTTCTCTGCAGTTCAAAGAAAAACCATCTTGATTTGCCCCCATCGGAACTGGCTTCGGCCTGTGTATTTCAAAACTTCAGACCAAACCTGAGACATATCCGATACATAGCAAAACCTTTTTGTATGAAATACTCCTCTATGCCATTTACTGCAAACAATAGGGAATTAAGTCTGCTACCTGGAAGACCTCCATTTTTCAGGGCTTTGCATATGCTATACTGTAATCAAGAGACTCTTCTTCACTTCCTGCATGTGGACTCAGTCTGCAGCTTTGCCACAGCTGCTCTAGCTATCTGTCTTTCTGGTTCCCTGAGAAGAGTTAGGTAAGGTGGAAGGTTCTTGGGAACTGCTGTGTCAATAGTAATGGATCAAAAAAAAGTATTATAATGTGCTAGCGGGTCAGCTGTGTTGGGGTTTTTTGTCCCAGATGAAGCAGTCAGTACCCTGAAGCTCTGTCATCTTCTCCAGAAACTCAGCAACTGAAGCTTCACAGCAGTTTGCAAGCAATTCAGTACATGAGTATCCAAGGATGGAAAAAAAAAAAATAGATCCTTCACCTCAATAGGAGTGGCACATCTGCATTTTTTTTTTTTTTTTAGCTTTAGAAGTTGGTGGCCCATACAGAACAAAGGTTTAACCACACCACTACTTCTGATGGGACTGAAGACACACAAGATCCAGATTGTCACTGTCGATATGCCCTGAATTGTAAAATCCAAAGCTAATTGTGAAGCCACTATACATATGAACATGGAAGTCCTCCAAAATAATCAATTTTTAGAGACTGCCAGGCTACTGCTCTGAGGAGCTGCATGAGAAAGGTTATAGGCCATTGATTTCAGTGAGGGAAGCTATTCATCAATACAATACCATTCTAAATCTATTATGAGTTACTCGTCCTAAGTGGACAAAGCTGTATCAGAACTGTTTGGCTCTGGAGACTTCCTGAATTGGATGGCTGATGCAGTTGCCATAAACAATCAGTTTCTGTAACAGAGTTAATAGAAATATAACAGGATGAGCTAGACAATTCATATGTGTGCAAAATCAGAGGTGTTAATGATCACATCATAGATATTAACTAATGTTTAGTGATAGATTGTGCAATTATAATAGCATGAGTAAGCGAGCCAGGGCGATGTCCTCCGATCACTTGTTCCTCAGATGATGGGAACCATGGAATGTCTACTATAAACCTGATCTCGCACAATAGATGCTGGCCTTGACCTTCCACTGCCCACCATGTATTAAGGGTCCCAAGTCCATGCCCAGGCCTCCCTTCTGCATTCCCATATGCACAGCTTGCTGTGGCATTGTTGAACCCTTTTGCATACACTGTTAGCCACTGAAGACCACCTTTTGCGTGTCCTTTCATTACCATGCTCACAGTCCCCCAGATATATCTCAACCAGCTAATTTGGTAGCAGCTAGCCTCTGAAGCCATGCACTGAGATGAGGGTGGTGAACCAGGAAGCACAAACCATTTCACGATCAGCATAGTCTCTTCTCCTACTACTCAAAACAATCAATGTCCACTTAAAATTTCCCCCTTGACTAGGCCTACACCTATAATTCCCACTTCAACCTTTTGTGAGTTGGACAAAAAAAATTCTATTTCCCTTCTTGTGACCAACCTCTTTTTACCATATCAAATTCACCTGGTGATTTTCCATCCAATGGCCTGAGCAGTAACTAACCTCAAGCTCCTTGACACTGAGGAGAGTGTCAGCCAGAGTTTCGGAAAAGGCTAAATGTGTAATCTAATCTTCCTCCTCTCCCCTTAATCAGTCTCCACTGAGCTCCCTTCCTAACCTTTCACCTTCGCCACCTCAGTATCTCCAATTACCAGTCCAGAGCCTTGCTCTGAGTAGAAAGCAGTCATTCACTCTTCCTGACCCAACTACTGCACCACAGTCCAGTTTTCCTGGATTTATTCATCAGAAATGACCCCTCACACTTTTTCAAAATGAAATGTAGATGTTGAGCCAAGATTTCAATAATACATTTCTCCTTTATCCCCCTTAAGAATATACTTCTCTCTTCTTCCTCCTGCCAGTCCCTACAGTGTACACTTCCCCTGTCCCTTTATCACAAACATTTAAATCTACTCAAACTTTCCTCAGTGATCAAATGATGCGGTCGAATGGAGCCAGACTATTCAAAGGACAGATAGGGAAACTTTTTGTGAAGGTCTTGCTATGACTGAAACTTCTGTCGATCTCTGAATTACCTCCATCTGACCTCTTGAATAGGCAGATTTACTGCATCTTCTCTTCTACTGGCAATCACTGAATACTTGGAAGAAGATTACTTTCAGAACATACATGTTCAATGACTGACAGTCCTCACAAATCAATCTTGAGAGTTGCTCTACTAAAGTTTTGGGGGCGATTGCTGTTAAAAGCAGTGATATGGGATCTAGTGTCTCATTGTGATATTGAAATTAAAACCTTTTTTTTTCTTAACCAGGTCAGCCATTAATAGAAACTGGAATATTCCTTCCAATGGTAACAAATATGATCACTCAAAAGAAGAGAGTAAGACATGTTTTTCCTTCAGTATCACGGAGGCAAGTTTGTACTGGTCTGGACAAGACAGCATTTAGCAACAGTCAGTCTGTTTTAAAAAATGACTTTTTCAGTGATGCTAAACTCTGTGAAATCTAGAGTGATCTGTGGAGGGGACAGATACCCAACTTTGAGCTGCCTCCTGGAGACTTTAACATTTGAATTTTAAATCATTTTGAGTTAATTTGGAAAGGAAAACCCCAAGTACTCTTTTGGACTAATTCCTTCTCTTTTTGCTGCTTTACATTATCGCCTTTTAAGAAATATGTTCCTTGATTCTTCTCCAAATGTGCAACAAGATCAAAACTGAGAGGATACCATGGTAGCATTTGAATGAGAGATGTTTTGTGCTGGTCTTTCATTCAAAGTAAGTGAAAATCCAAGACTTGTATGATGTATAATAAGTTATGGAAAAGATTTTTCATTACATGAAACATTTTGACTTCTAACCAGAAAGGTGAATTCTGTAGTGCCACCATCGTTTAAAGATCAAATGCATGAGATGTTACTATGATACTAGATAGAATACAATATCCATTGTTCATACTTTTTGGATGACTAGAAGGAATGTTCAAACATAAATTTAATTCAGTATTATCCAGATTCTGTGTTGGAGAGTAGGGGTAAGGAGAGTGTAAACTTCTTTAACTTACTTTTTTCGGAAGAGATACTAAACATCAACAGGGCTTTGAATATTTAATTTGAGTAATTAATATGCTATATTAGTCATTCTATGGTCACTTGTCTTCATTTTGGTTAGCCTGATATGATTTTAGCTCCTGGTTTCAATATGGACATAAATCAGATCATGTAGTCCAAAACTGATATTCATTCATATCCACATCCCTCTGAGGTCATTACTTCCTAATTGTATGGGCATGTAAAACATGAGACTAAACGAATATTCTAGTAGATGGAGTATGTGTATGCACACGTGCCAGTCTCCCCCCACCTTCACCCTCTTTATGAGTGTGACTGTAGCAGAGAGCAAACCAGATAAGGATCAAGAGCAGACTACTCAAGGACAAGTATCTTTATGAATTCCTTTAAAGCCTATATAATGTTTACATAATACTCCAGCAGTTGTTTTTTAGATATATATTTGTGTTTATTTTTGAATGACTAAAAGAAACAGAAACCAGAGAGGTTGTATTCTTTAGGTCAGAGCTGAAACAAGGTGTAGCAAATAATGGTAAAAATAAGTACAGAGTTTGATAAAAATAGTGTTTAAAAAACACTGCTATGTTCGCTTGTCTCTGAAAACACTAAGTCACTGCAGTTATGCTACCTTTGACCCTTAAGAGAAGTTCCACTACAGTGGGTTTGGAGCAGAATGTACGGAGTCTGGAAATATGTTTAGACAGCTGGTACAGTCAGAGGCCTTCTTAAGGAAATGGAAAACAATACAGAGGGTCTTCCTTCAGAAATGTGCTCATATAATGTGAAGGATTCTCTGTATAGGATGACATTCCTTAGCAAATTTTATTACTTGGCATGAAATAGATTAGTTGAAAAGTAGGTCTCTCCTGCTTTTTCTTGTCCTGCACAATGAGTTTGAACTAGACTTAATTCACATTAATGCAGCAAAAGAAATGTTAGCACAGTCACATTTCTGCATTTAAAATAGGAGATTAACTCTTGGAGAAGACTGTTGCACAGTCCCAATTTTCTGCATGTTCCCATCTGATCTGCAATGCTAAGTGGAAAAAGGGAGCAGAAAGTCCACCAAGGATATACTAACGTAGCAAAATAGTGACTCCTATCCGCTGAGACATCCACATGTTTGGGGCAAAAGGAGAAAGCCAGGCAATGCCCACTTTATGTTGGAGGCCCTGTAGATTACCTCTTATATATCACCTTTCTCCATGCTTTTCACACCCTTCATGGAGGGGGAATCTTTTTATTGATTTCAATGGACTTTGAATGAGACCCTAAGGCCTCTGTGTGTTCACAAGGTTTCAAGATGATGCTTCATGCTCCTTCCATTAGACTTCAATGGATGCATTTCCTTGAAACCCTAGGAGAAATCCTGGGGCCATTAAGTCAATGAGAGTTTTGCCATTGACTTCAGTGAGGCCAGGATTTCTCCCTTGAGTTAAGTTTGATTTTTCCACAAGGGGATTATGTGGTTCTAGGTTTGCTTGATTAGAAACTCCAGCAAATGTGAGGCACCTCAAAAATATCAGACAGATTGATAAATTCTGTAGAGATCCAGACTTGACATTAGTTAAGTCTCAGAAGGTTTTAGTCCCATGGGGAATACAGAAGATGCTAAAATATATTGTTTGTAAGAGAGCAGGTGTGAGAAGACATGATCTGACCTTTTGATTATCTGATTTTTCTGTTAACATGTAATTGGCTTAAGACTACTAGCTTGCAAATGGCCTGGATAAACTGCTTTTGTCATGGTAAAAAGGGATTTTGGCCACAGTATATACACCAATATATTTAATAAATTTATAGTTATAATTGGATTTTATTTTAAAAAACTCTGAATATTGCCTTTTTTTATCAATATATTATGGTATCTCTTGTTACCAAGAAGATTCACAGAATAGTTATTTCTTATACAGTAAGAAACATGACATTTTCCTGCACTGCAGCCTAAACTGTGTATAGAAGATGGACTTAATGTGTAGAAGAGGATTAATGATTCAGTTTTACTTATTCAGAGTTACAGCAAATAGTCTTTTGGATGTGCATAAGCTTTGACAATTTACCAAATGGCTCACTCCTCGTTTACTAACTCAATGTGTCCAATATAGTTTTCAGGGATGGAGTCTTAATAAGAGCCCAAAGTTATGCTACAATACTGGTTGGGACTTCAAACTGAATTTAAATATCAGTGCCAATCGAACTGCCATAATGAATGATGATCTTCTGAATGGGGTTATATAAATCCTTGTATTCTGAGCATGACTTTTTGGTGTACGAAGGAAGACTGTCTCATGATATGCGATGGGGAAAGGAACTACCAAAATAAGGCATGAGGCAAGGATGAATCTGCAATGTGAACTTAACCATAAAATAAAACTTAAAAAAACCTCTAACACATGACACCAATAAGGGAGAAAAGAGGAAGTTTGCATTTAGTAATAAAATGCTGACAGATTAATCCCACAGACTAAGATAACTGAATGCTTCATGTTTTGACTCACTGAAATTTGGTGAGACTAAATGTTAGCTTCCCTTTAAGTACTTCTGCTTATCTTGTTTAAGTTTGCTCCTAGTTTTGTAAGCCTGGTAGCCTCTTACAGAATATATTTTGAGTCCATAGCCTAGTGGATATATTTGTATGATTCCCACTGTTATCATGGGAAACTGTGTACTTGTGCACACTATATATAAACATACCTGGAAGTATGTAGTACAGATGTATATGCGGTTCCTGATGTTAATGATGCTTTTTGCCCAGAAATACTTTATAACAAAAATTTGAACTTCTAGCTACTTTAAGTAAGAAAAACACCTTCCAGACTTACTTTTCCCAGGCTCTCAAGGCATATGGGCAAAATCTCTTTCTTGCAACTAGGGGACACATTTCAGAGGCTGGGGCTAGCGTAGAGCTCTGCTGGCAATGAAGTGGGACCAGAATCATCCTGACAACAGGAGGCAAGAATACTCAAGGAGGCTGGTGGGAGTACAGGTGGAATGTATGGATGAGGTGAACCTGACTGTTGCTACTTAAAAGAAGCAAAACTCCCCTCAAGGGCTCTAGTAATAAGCCTTTAGGGCAAAATCCTGGTTCCTTTGGCATGCAATGCCGGCTACAACAGTGCCATGTGAACACCTGAATTGCTCTGTGCAGCTCAAAAGCTTGTCTCTTTCTCCAACAGGAGTTAGTCCAATAAAAGACATTACCTTACCCACCTTGTCTGTCCTGAATAAAGGTCATAGATTGGCTAAATTCTGTATTCTGTTGTGTATTTTCAAATTACTGTAAAATCATACCTTTTAAAAATTTTCAGGTAGTCAGGCATTCTTCAAAGAATGTATAGTAGTTATTTTAGGATTATTTGATAATTAATTAAGGCTGTTGATTAATCACAGTTAACTCACGTGATTAACTCAAAAAAATAATCGTGATTAATTGCAGTTTTAATAGCATTGTTAAACAATAGAATACCAATTGAAATTTAATAAATATTTTGGATGTATTTTCTACATTTTCAAATATATTGATTTCAATTACAACACAGAATACAATCAATATTCTTGATTACAAATATTTGCACTGTAAAAATGCTATATAAGAAAGAAACAGTATTTTTCAGTTCGCTTCATATAAGTACTGTAGTGCAAACTCTTAATTGTGAAAGTGCGATTTACAAATGTACAATTTTTTGTTACATAACTGCACTCAAAAACAAAACCATGCAAACTTTAGAGCTACAAGTCCACTCAGTCCTACTTCTTGTTCAGCCAATCACTAAGACAAACAAGTTTGTTTACATTTATGGGAGATAATGCTGCCCACTTCTTATTTACAATGTCACCAGAAAGTGAGAACAGGCATTTGTATGGCACTTTTGTAGCCGGCATTGCAAGATCTTTACATTCCAGATATGCTAAACATTCGCTTGCCCCTTCATGCTTCAGCCACCATTCTAGAGGACGTGCTTCCATGTTGATGATACTAGTTAAAAAAAAATGCATTAATTAAATTTGTGATTGAACTCTGTGGGGAGAATTGTATGTCTCTGGCTCTATTTTACCTATTCTGCCATATATTTCGTGTTATAGTAGTCTCAGATGATGACTCAGCACATGTTGTTCGTTTTAAGAACACTTTCACTGCAGATTTGACAAAACGCAAAGAAGGTACCAAAGTGAGATTTCTAAAGATAGCTACAGCACTCGACCCAAGGTTTAAGAATCTGAAGTGCCTTCCCAAATCTAAGAGGGATGAGGCATGGAGCATGCTTTCAGAAGTCTTAAAAAAGCAACACTCTGATGTGGAAACTACAGAACCCAAACCACCAAAAAAGAAAATCAACCTTCTGCTGGTGGCATCTGACTCAGATGATGAAAATGAACATGTGTCGGTCCACACTGCTTTGGGTTGTTATGGAGCAGAATCTGTCATCAGCATGGATGCATGTCCTCTGGAATGGTGATTAAAGCATGAAGGGACATATGAATCTTTAGTGCATCTGGCAGGTAAATATCTTGCGATGCCGGCTACAATAGTGCTATGTGAACACCTGTTCTCACTTTCAGGTGACATTGTGAACAAGAACTGGGCAGCCTTATCTCCTGGAAATGTAAACAAACATGTTTGTGCGATTGGCTGAACAAGAAATAGGACTGAGTGGATTTGTAGGCTCTAAAGTTTTACATTGTTTTATTTTTGAATGCAGTTATTTTTTGGTACATAATTCTACATTTGTAAGTTCAACTTTTCATGATAGATATTGCACTACAGTACTTGTAGTAGGTGAATTGAAAAATACTATTTTTTTGCAGTACAAATATTTTTAATCAAAAATAAATATAAAGCGAGCATTGTACACTTTGTATTCTGTGTTATAACTGAAATTAATATATTTCAAAATGTAGAAAATATCCAAAATATTTAAATAAATGATATTCTATTATTGTTTAACAATGCGATTAATTGCAATCAATTTTTTAATCACTTGACAGTCGTACTTATGTTATTAACTAACTAAATTTAGCTTGGTGCTCTTTGCTCCCCAGGTTGGTTCAGGCTGTGTAGAGATTTGTTTTCCATTATGAGTAGGGTCAACTAGCCTTTTCAAAACCATTGCCAATTTAACAGGGAAGGCTCTCTGATACCATGGTGATAAGTGACACGTGAGAGACAGAACCCATCCTGGAAAGTATCCTAGGCATATCCATCTCATATAGGAGAGAGGTGATAACATACTTACAAATGCTAATTGCAGGAATATTTGTTGCAAGTATAATTGAGACATCTAGGATGTAAAGCCAAAATAAAACTTTTATGTGCAAGCGCTTATTGGTACAAAAAATTCCACAATGACAAAAATCTAGTGTCTGGGTGGGTATTTCTCCTCATATACAGCAAAACAAAAATTGGTGATCGTCTCACTATGATGTTACATGAACGTAGTGTATAATACTCCTTCATTCTATTTTATTCCAATATCCGCTCTACACTGCTACATATTTCTATCACAAAGACAAGATCTGTCCATTTTTGGGCCACAAAATTATTTGAATTCTCAGCTGTGCAAAAAATATAATTTTGACAAGTGTATTTGACCTTCAGTGAAATTGAGTACCTGCACTAAATCTTGGTCTTGAAAACAATGCATGTCATTTCAGGAGGGAAAAGGAATAGTTTTGGAAGAAACCAATTCCAGTTCCATGGTATAGTACCATGTTTACATTTAAAATCACTTTAAAAATCTGTTTCTTCATTTTAATGTATTCTCAAACAAAGAGTATTGATGACATGTTAACAGCTGCGTTGTTAACAGGAACACACTCTGCGTTTGGAAAAAAAGCCACTGCCTAGGTTTGGAAAGAGATTTTGAACATAACATTCAAGACCTTAGTTTCCATATTTTTCTGACACTTTTTTGCAGTCTGTACATTACACATGGAGATGAGACCAAAACAGAAAACTGGCTTTAAACCTTTCCTAGAGCTTTGGGAACCTTTGTGACTTGAGCCTTCTTCAAAAATATGCTGCACTAGAATACTAGTTCCAAAGAACCTTGAACTCAACCATGTCACCCACCAGTGAATGCAGCCACCCCCGGGGTGGAATATGACCGCTGCAGCACACCCATCACCATGGGCAGGAAAGCTGCATCCAATTGAAACTACAATGATAATGTAGATGGAAAAAGCTAATTATATATTTAAATGTATATTAAAAGGTACAAAATATTAAAATAGGTGCCTATATTACCCTAGGTGGCTTTGACATATTTAGAAAAAACAGTCCAGCTATAATCTTTAACCCAATATGAAATTCAACCCCCAGCCAAAAATCTCCCCTCAAAAAACTGAACTTTAAGCCTTCTTCAGACTCATCCTACCCAAGTATTAGAGTTGACACCAGTCTTGGAGCATACCCTGAGGCTTAGCAGTCCTGGTCCATTTTGAATTTCAATGGTGGCAGTGTATTCCTAACCGGGCCGGCTCCAGCATTTCTGCCGCCCCAAGCAAAAAAAAGCCACGATCGGCAGCGGCAATGGGAGGGGGGGAGAAAGCCACAATCGGCAGCGGCAGTTCAACGGCAGGTCCTTCGCTCCTAGAGGGAGTGAGGGACCTGCCACCCCCGAATTGCCGCAGGTGCCGCCCCTCTCCCTTGGCCGCCCCAAGAACCTGCTTGTTAAGCTGATACCTGGAGCCGGCCCTGGTTCCTAAAAGTAAGGACCCTGGCAGAGAGGGCATTACCATTCACCCACTCTTCTAAATCAAACCCCTCTGCTCAGTGCAACTGTGGCAGTATGGCATGGGGAGAGAGGAGGTCTCTTGGATTGGCTGATACAAAGCCATTTAAAGCTTTCTAGGTCAACTTTTAAATTCTCCCAGAAATAACATGTACAGCTGCCCCTTACCAAACCGGCTGTCACCAACTTAAGTTTCCATTTTGATTTTTAAATTCCTGTGCCAATGTAGAGTGCATTTCAGCAATCACATCACAAGGTGAAATCATCGTAGCCAGGTCCACACCTGAACAAAATAGTTGCAATCTCTTAGTAGGACACAAATGGGGAAAAAAAGCATCCCTGGAGATTGAATTTAACCAAAGTAGCTGAAAAAAAATCCCTGCTCTTACCGAAAGTACCATAGAATCTATAATGGATGCATAGGTTAGGATACCATTTTTACATCTTGTGTGAAAAATGGTGACACTTGTAGCCTAATTTAGCAAACAGGCAATTTCAGTAACTATTTATCAAACCTCTAGGGTACACACACAAATGAAACGTTACATGGTGTATGTAATATATATGCATTATGTATAACACATGGCTTATTTAGTTTATAATGTCATTTATTGAAGATACACCGGAAGAAGTTCATTCAGTTATTTTTTTTTTAAATCTAAACCTGAATTATAGACTTGATGTAGTATGGCTCCCTTTATTACTAGACTATAAACGTTAGTTTTTCTCAATATTTATATCAGCCAAGGTCTAATTAATAGTACAAGAAATTGATTTGTTTCTGAGAACATCAGTTAGCCAAAGTGCTCCTCTTGTTTTTGTGTTTTACATTTCCATAGCAAAGACAATTAATTTAAGAGATCAATAATGCTGCTGCTCTATGTTGCATAGCCTGTCTATAATTTACCATACTGGCTAATGTGCCATACCAGTTAATTTTAATCTTGTATTTGGCTATTTAGAGGTGTAGTTTGAGACACACAAGAAGGAGAATTCTTTCAAATATGATTTTGCTCTTTATTAATTTAATGTGGTAATTATTAATTTAATAATTTAATAGGGGGGATGAGGGAAGGAACACACAAAACAAGTCTGTGTGTTCTAAATAAATAATAAAAAAGCTAAGCCTTGATGTCATATGTTTCTGCTGATGTTGTGTAAAATACCCTGTGCACTTTGCAGTGTGTGTGAAACCTGCACAAACTTTCCAATAAAGTTTAAAGCACTTGCAAAAATGTTGCACCTGGAGCAGGGGGGAGTGAAGAGGTCAAAGGTCAGTATTCAGCATTAAGGCATTGACTAAACAGACTTCACACTCAGTGAAAAGTCCAGACAACCCCTGCAGTGTCATCTTACAACTCTGGTTTTCTTCTTTTCAAGACATAGTAATCCATAAATACACTCAAGTCACCAGCAGCTTCACTCTCTTTTTTTTTTTTTTTTTTTTTTTTTTTTAACTTCCATTTTTTCCCACTTCTATGAAGATCTGAAATTTTAACCCTTATGTCTTTGGATAAACTTTGGGAACTGCTTATCTTCTCCCTTACTGTTGTCATGCACTATACTTCTCTTTTAAATGCTCCCCTTTGCAAATTATCCTTCTGGAAAAAATAATTTAAAATGATCTACAAATAATACTTGAAAGTTGAAGTTAAGCCTCAGCATATGGACAACATATCCTGGAAAATCACCAGATTTCTTAAATAACAATCATACAACCCTGCAAATAATTTAACTGCAATCTTCTTTTGAAGACATTTTAAACAAAAGCTTCACACATTTCATGCAAAAAAAATTAGTTTCAAGCTTATTTTCCTGGTTAAAATAAATTGATTTCAGCTAGAAGACTGCATGCTGACTATTTTTTTTAAAGGTACAGAAGGAAATAGTTCTACATGTTGAAAAAAATTAAAGGTAAAACAAAAAGTGGTGCTTGTGCTTTCATCATACAATTAAATATTTCAGTTTTGCACATATTGCTTTTATGATATGAAATCATGAGACAAAATGATTTTAATCATTTTATCCAATCCCATTAGCCACATCCTACAGCTTAGGGGAGTGGATAAACTGCTAATACAGTCTGGTGCCTTGACAGTAAAAGTAGGCTGGTGAAACACATCCCAGCAATAGCTCATAGCCTACACATTTTGCTTACTTCCTCTTTTAATCCTGTGCGTTGCATGAGTCTGAAGTTCCACACAGGATATTTCACCTCACGCTTCTTTCTCATCACCCCGCCCATTATAAGAAGCAGAGGAGAGATGGACACAGACCTGCTACAGTTTCAATTTTCTAATGGGTTTTTATAACCTGGACAGAGCTGTCAAGACATTTGAAAGTATGTGTGTAAGTACTTCTTTCATATTCTGCATGAATATTGATTAATGCAAACACTCTATGGAGAGAATGAGTGTTTTCTTCATTTGGGCAGAGCACCATCATAGCTGTACATAGACAAAAATAAAATTTTTCCAGTTCTATGCATGTGATTCAGACAGCAATTTCACTTCACCACAAAATGGCGGCCTGAAAGAAACCACTGTTAAGTCTCATGCTCTGCAGGATTCTTTACTGTGCTGTGATTTTAGAAATGCACACCCATGAATTTGTGACTTAGATCAATTACGTAACAAAATCTGTTACCAAATAGAAAACAGAATGGCTAAATACTTCTCTCAGCTTTACTCATCCAACCCTACTTCAGTATAACAGAGAGCAGAATCAGGTTAAGGACATGTAACTGTTCAAACTAGTGCAGGGGTTTTGTAGAACCAGTTTCTACAAGGTCTTTAAGCATGTGCTGAACTTTAAGCACAGGAGTGATCCTACTGAAGTCAATGGACTACTCATACGCTTTAAATTTAGCCATGTGCTTAAGTGCCTTGCTGAATCAGGGCCTAAATGCATCAATATCACAGGTAAAAATAAGAGGACCAGAGACTGCCACCCTTTCTCACCTTGATTGGCACCTTCTCAAGTCAAGCAAATGAAATCAGTGGGACAACTTGCAGAGTAAGGTACTACACCACATTAGTAGGCTTCACAATCCAGCCCTACGTGACTATATTTTATACTGAAGATGAAACTCTCTCACTTATCTTCTTAAATACTAATAATATTTTGCTAACAGCAAGCAAAATACTATATGACCAAACAGATGAAATGTTTTAAGTAAATTAAATGAAAATGGAGTATTGTACCTAGCTAAAAGCACACACTTTCTGCCTTTCCAGCTAAAGAAAGTACATTTATGTTTAATTATTAGGCCCAAGCATACAGACCTGGTGCAGATAAACATGGAAGTCAACAGGAATTTTGCCTTCATATTCTGTTCAGTGCTTCTTATGCCCTTCTTTGTGATATTTGAGCATAGGGCCTGCAACAATAATTACATGTCCAAAGCACCAATTAATCCTCTGTGATGTAGATAGGTGATTATTACCCTAACTGTTAGAAACTGAGGCAGAGGTTAAGTGAATTGTCCACAGCTACATAACTCATTGGGAGAGCTGGCATTAGAACCAAAATCTCCTGATTCTTAGTACCATGCTCTTATTACGAGACTGCAAATGCAGGAATGGCCCTAAAGTGTCTGTGCCCTATTTGATGTTTTCAGACACATCTACTATTTTGTTCATTCTTTCTGATACATTCCTAAATGGTGTGTATATATAGATATATTGTTTTTTTGTTTTGTTTTTTTTTAAAAAGCCTGGTAATTTTCATTCTGCTGTCTTTTCCCTTTTCCTCGTTCACCTTACACCTGAAGAATGACTGAGGCTTTAATAAAACTTTCTTCAATTGAAGAAAAGAAGGATATTTCACAGTGGCATGTAAACATACTTCCATCAGTAAACCAGAGATTTATGGGGAATAATCTCTTGATTTAGCTTCACAGTTCTGGGTACCAATTGGAGCATAATACTAGTCCAGGACTTGAACGATACAGAAATTTTATATTTAGTGGTCACAACAATAACCAATTTATTACCATATTTGATATTTCTTTAACTGTTGTATATGGCCCTGTATTGGTTTCAGTCAGGCAATTTTTCCTCCCTTTCTAAATTGTCCATCCTGTCCGCTTAGCTTGTCTGCAGATTAAGGGAATTTGTAGATTTCTGATCTATTATGTATTTCTTAAATACAATAATTGTTAAATCTCAATAAATGTTTATCCATTGTAAATTTCTTACTAAACCCAAACGAAATTGTAAATGTGGTGCAATCCGTGTCAATTTTATCTATAGTCTCTGTGTGTATGTACGTACACATTCTCTCACACACACCAGCTACAGAAGATATAATTTTGACACAGTTTACATTTCAATCTATAATTCAGTTTAGGGGAGTATATATAACACACATAGACAAGCTGCTAACGATTACATGTTTTAGATACTAGGTTGGTGTGCGCAGTTATAAAAACTTAAGTAGCTTGAAATAATATTTTGCTGGTAATATTTTAATATTTGAGTTTTTTTTTTCATTTGAAAAGCTCCACCTCCCTTGCATCTTCCAACTGCAGGAGACGATGGAAAGAAATCCATCATTCCATAATTCACTTGTTCCTTCCCTTAACGGTAATGAGCATTTGTTTAGGTTTTTGTATATTGGACAAAGAATAAATGGAGAGAACCTGTTTGCCTGGAGAGTGAAACAGAACTTTTTTCTTGTGCTTCCAATAGAAAGAGGAACTTGCAGTGATTTTGCCTGAACACTTCTAGCATTGCAGTTTTGTATAACTAATATAAATTAAATATTCTTAATTATTTCAGCTCTGGCTAGAAAGAATACAAGACAAAGGGGAGATTGATGCAGCGTGCCTCACAATGGCTCTACTGATTTCTCTACTGGCCCTTCCTCTGCACATGGTCAATTAGAATTGAAAATTCTGTGCTGATTTCATTTGCTGGAATTTTAAAGCAGGTCAGGAAGAAAGATGTTATTGAAAGGAAAATTCTCATCTAAATAAGAAAAGAACACGTGGCCATCTGGTCTAACTATACCATGCCGAAAGTCATTTAAACTCCGTTGTAGTCTTGATCTTGCAACAGTTTGCCAAAAAATCAAACGGAAATCTGTTTACATTAAAATACCCTAAATGTTTTTATCTATAAATAGGAAATGAACTGTGCATTGCATATCTGTGATGCATGAGCTCATTTGACCCCACTGCCTTACTGAGCTGGACTGCATTTCTGGCAGGCAAGGTTTCAGTTGCTCTCAGCTTACTTTTGCTACGTAAAAGTACCAAAAGAGCAACCCAATTTTTGAAAGTTTTGTATGATCCCAAGTAGTTTCTACTCATGCCTGATGTTTGTATTTACACATAAAGGAGGCAGTCAGAGGTGATATAATTTTTTTTAAAAGTCATTAGAACTGGAAGTTTCTATGCATTGTGCTGTAGTGTTTATACAACCAATTGCAGTGCACAGCCTAGCAGACCATGTGGAACAGATATCAAACTCCTCATTTTGTTTGGACTAGAGTCATAAATATGTGTGAATTTTCATGACCGCTTTGTTTCAGCATCAGCAGCTATTTACAAATTTAAAGAAAAAGCGAGTTAGCAAAAAACATAGGCCAAAATTTTCAAATTTAGACTCTTTAGTTACAAAATTAGTCTCCTAGATTCATATTTAGATGCTTCAATATAAATGGCTTTATTTTCAAAAGTGCTGTGAATCTACAGTTTACACTGATTTTGGCAGAGTTTGCTGAGTGCTTATGAAAATGGAGTCACTTTTGTTTAGGCACTTAAATATGTACCTCAGGCCTAACTGTAAATACCCAGAAATGGAAATTTTGGCTTATAGTTCTTTTGATTCAAAAATGAACTTTTCCAGTTAAGCACATTCTGTACATCAATATTCATTTGCTAGCTGGAAAAAATCCACTCCAGTTTAAAGCTTATGTGTAATCCATACCTTACGTTTGGTAGGAGAATTGATTCTTTTGTAGCATTTTAGACCATAGGAAATGGAAAAACCCACTAATTATAATTATTACCTTTAGAAAATACACATCAGCACTTTAGTCTATAGCTAACAAAATGATTTTGAATTATACGTGTGAAATATTAATGTAAGGTTTTATTTTCAAGGATAATACCAGAAAAAGGGAAAAAAAGATTAGTAAATAAAGAAATTGTGGGGGAATGCGTGTTATATGTATATATTTTTCACTGATGTATCCATCAGTGTAGCTACTGATATGTTATGCCTTTTCAAATAAGATGGATTAAATTATTCTTTCAGGAAACTGTTTAATTATTTGTATTAGAATTTGGATTTATATAGTTAGAGAACTTGATTGATGTATTCAATCTTCATTTCTTTGAATTATGCTCTAGAAAACAGTAGCCCTATTTGAGGTACTGGATGCTGTTGTCATTATGTGCAACTTAATCTTATTTTCTCTCTTTTCCTCTTCAAGCAACTTACTAGAAAGTTTTATAAAATGCTCAGCTCACCCAAAATAATCAACATTTGGGATATGCATATTGGGGTCCTGTTTTCAAGTCTAAATCTAATATACTTTGATGGGGGGGGGGAGGGAGGGAGGGAAGTGTGAGTGTGTGTTGATGATGACGATAATACCAATAAAAGAAAATCACTAAAGTCATTTATCTTTTTCCTAAAAGCCAGCTGATATTTTGAGGAAACCATACTTTCTTAAACCTGGTCAGGTGATGTGTTTAAAAAAAAAAATTATGCACTGTATGTAAGTGTTTTAAAGTGTTACTCAGAGTAATTTTGAAAAAAATCTCCATTTCCAGACCCCTATACCATGTATCCAGTGACAATTAAATGCATGAATTTCAAAGAATAAAATTTCTAGTGTATACATTTAAAAATTAAATGGAAAATGTTTCAAAGAATAAAAGAATCTTCCTTTCCTCCGGGTGTCTGTGCTAACCCCACCCCTGGCCACACCAAACGAATGTGCGTGACTATTTTTGGGAGTACTGTGTTCAAAAGACAAACTTTCTGGAAGTAATGAGACACAGCCAATCAGTGTTTCTCCAGGGAGTGCAGTAACTGCTTGACAATTGGAAGGCCAGATTCCCATAGTCAGACTGACTACCTCAACTAACCCCCCTCAATTTGGACATGGTTTGCCCACTGGTATTTGAATATCACTAGGTTTGAAGGTGCTCAAAATAATCTGAGAGAGTTGTTAATCTCTCTAAAACCTACTCTATTTCTAAAGATTCACATTTTCAAAAATAGGGTCCCTGAATTACTAGTATATCATATATCCATACATAGTATGTTGTATATGCATACAGTACAGTGTTTCTACATAAGTGTATGTGATCTATCTGAACAACATACTGTATGCAATAAAGATACATCATATACAGGAGTATACTGTTTGTAAAAATCAAGATATGGGATGTACAGTGCATGCACAGAGATATAGTACATCATGCTATAGAATTATTTGGGTGTGTGCATATATATATATATATATATGCACACCTATTTATAAATGCATTTTTTCATATATTATTTAAAATAATATATGACTTAAAACTGAGATTGCCCAGGGATATTTTTGTTTTCAATGTTTCTGCAGTATGGATAAGACTTCTGTGCCTAGTCTACACATAGCAGAGAAATAGGCTTGCCATGCATTGCGTGCAGGCTCCTTGATTGTAGAGGGGGAAAAATCTGGCTGGAATCCAGACAGGCTAGCATAGCGCTCTGTTGATCATTATGTCTAGCCTTCAGGTGTCTCAGCTCACAGTGGGCGGCAGTTGGGGGAGGTGTAGATAACAGGAGAGCAGACAAAGAAAAAAATGGTGTACTTAAAAAAGATTATATGAAAAATCATGTCAAGTTCTCCTTTAAAAAAAATTAATTCTTTGGGTTCCTTTCTCCACAATGGGAGCACGTGAACATCTGCCCAGGAAGATTTATTTAAGCCATACTTAGTAGTGGCTGAGCCTTTCAACAATTTTTCTTTATTGGAGGGTTTTTTTGTTTTGTTTTGTTTTTTAATGAATAAGTATGAAAATCTTTCACTCAAACTGTTTTCATCTCCGTGTTTTTGTACAGAGCCAGACTAACTAGGTCTGAATCAGGTTCCCATTGTCTTTTCTCTTCTGTTAGTCCTATGAAAATACTTTCAGAATGTAACTTTTTAAAAGAAGATTTGGACTATTCAAGGATTTCTTAATTTAAATACAGAAGGATAAATCAGTGTGCTATTATCTATTTGGGTTCAATTTCGTTTCTAGGGAATGGGGGGGGGAACCACCTCTGCTTTGTCTGTTGCTTCTGTTTGAGAACTCTTGTAAATCTTACACAGAAAGCAACTTAGATCTACCAAGATCTCCTGGCGAACAAAGATCTTGGTAAGCTATCAAAATGCATCACATTAGGAATGTCTTATTATTTCTCCCCCCACCCCCGCCTTCTGACATTATGCTGTGAAGAGTCTCATACCCCTTCCCAACCCGTCAGGAATCTGAGTGAATTCTTTCTAAATGGAAGGCAGGATTCAGAAATGTTTAAAGCAGTCTGTCCAAGCCCCTCCTCACACTGAACGATTCCAGATTGAATATTTATTACCTGCTTTTTTTAAAAATGCAACCATAAACCTCTCTCTCTCTCTCTCTCTCTCTCTTCCTCTTCCCCTCCCCCCCCCCCCCCAAGAACATTGAAAGGGGTGGGATGGGAACTTTGCTTGATTTCATTGTTCAAAATGTAATAGCTATTTGCCCCATAGTCTCTCTGCTGTCTTTCAGAGCTAATTATAATAACTGTCAGATGTCTGCAAAGTCTGGACTGTCCATGCCAGCAGAGACAGCAAAGTTTGCCTTTATTTTTTCCCTGTTGGGGGCAGATCAGGCCTGAGTAAACACAGAGCGCAAATAAAAGTGAACAACATACATGCGTGGGGCTTTTTTGCCTTCATTTTTCTTTATGAACAAAGCAGCACACTGGCTATGGTAGGAAGCAGTGTGGCATGCAGCTCTTATGCAGACACTGCCCTGAGGGATAACTGATTTTTTCCCCCCTTCTTTTGCTGAAGCATGCAGGAAAGGTCCCTGAAAGATTCCCAATTGTCTTAGATCATTTTCCATCGTCATAGCCAGGGAAAAATAATAGAGCATATTTTAAAGATATAGTGCATGCAACATGTAAACTGCATTACACTGCACACTTTATGGGTGAAAATAAAAATCGATACTCACAGTTTCATACTGCACTGTTTCCTTCAGTAGAGATGAGTGTGGTGGGTGAATGTCAAGGATGCAGATCCCAATTTAATGCACAAGGAAAGTACAAAAGTGCTTCATAAAGTCACTCGGAAGTCAGCCACTTGTGCTCAGACATCCCATTGCTGCTGTGCAAGCTGTACTATCTGCAGTTCTGAATTGAACTAAATACTGCCCATGTGAAAGACAGGGGAAATGCTGTCATGTGGGACACACAAATCCACCCTATTGGCTCTGAAGGCATAACTTAGGCATCCTTGTTTTTCCACTATTGGTTAATAGTTAAAACTGAAACACTAGGTCTTCCTAGTGAGTCCCTTTTCCCTCTGTGCGTGAAAGAATGAGTGTAGGATTTTTACAGTGACAGGATTAGTTAAGAAAGGGACTGAAGTCATCCTTTGACTGAGACTGGTGGGTGGGGATTGGAGGCTGAGCTTTGTGTGTGTGTGTGTGTGTGTGTGTATCCTTCTGCAGTCTTGCTTGGGCTTTGCATGTCGGAAATACTTGCATTTAACTTTGAAGTTGAAACTAAAAGTTGTTATTTGGGGTTAAGCAAGGATTTTTGTTTTTAGATTAAGGTTTAATATTGCAGAGTGCAGTATGGTGATTTTATTGGATTCATTACCATATTCTAGCTGATTTAACAGATTATTTATTATCACTTTTCAGAGATTCACAGATTTTAAGCCCAGAAGGGACCACTATGATCATCTAGTCTGATCCCCTGCCTAATTCATCCAGTGATTCCTATATTTTGCACAATAAACTTGTGGTTGAACTAGAGCATAACTTTTACAAAGCTATCCAATTGCACAGAACTATTATTATGCTAACATTATTACATTTAGTAAGCAATGAAATTTCATAAACTTCATTATTGCCAAGATGTAGTAATTGCAAGAATAACCAAGAAATTATTAGAATTGAGCAGGAGGGAAGAAGATCAACTCTTCTCTATTTAAATGTTCTGCCCATTTGCCTGATTTAGTTATGCAGGCATCAGCGGTAATTTGAAACAGTAGTCAGTCATGTGTGACATACTACTCCAATTAACCCTTATTAAAAAGACCTTTCTGAAATCCAGCATGCATGCACACAATCACAGAAATTAGATATAGGAGAGATCTATCAGAGTTACCTAGCCCATCTTCCTGTCAGTTCAAGATTGTTCCCTCTTCTACATTTCAAGGGCTTTCATCCAGTCTAGTTCTAAATAACCTAAACAATGGCACTTCTGTCAATTCTGTGGGAGAGCATTCTTGAGTGTAAAGGCCCAATTCAGCAGTCAAATAGCTTGTCCACACTTGGAAGTTTATCAACATAGATATTCCAGAACTTCCATTTTGGTAAGTTTCCAAGTGTAGACAAACCCACAATCAGTTGGAGCTTCTCCTACCTAGGTCCTACACAGCATCCCTTACTCAGATCTTGGTGTCTGGAAATTTTACTGCTATCTAGCCTAACCAGAACCCCTTTATTTCTTTTCTCATTCCTGCTAGTTACATTCTATTGTGCCACCTTTGAACAATTCCTTTCGCTACTTAGTGTTTACATTCTTAAACTATTTATAGACTTTTATCATGTCTACCCTTGTCAGTACAGTATTCCAGGTGTAATGGCAGAAAAGCCATATAGAGTGATAGGGTTGTTCTCTCCTTAGTCTGTGATGTATACATGATGCCTCAATGACAAATTGTTTTTCACATTATGAATACAGTAAATATAAAAATAAGTCTCCTATCCATTCAACAAGCCAGATTTAATGGAAAAAATAAATACATTGGAGGTTGTTATATCATGATTTCTCTCTCAATCAGAGAATGAAGCAGAAACCAGATGAATGAATGTATCGAATGCAGCTTTTCATCTCTCTGCTGTATTAAAATTGCCATCTTGTCTCAGTAAATTTGTTGACGGCATGCTTCATCAATAGTGAACTGTACAGAAACTACAGGATTAACTACAGTCTCTTTACCCACCAATAGTTTGCTATTTAATAGGAGAGGAAGGATATAGAATCATAGAATATCAGGGTTAGAAGGGACCTCAGGAGGTCATCTAGTCCAGCCCCCTGCTCAAAGCAGGACCAATCCCCAACTAAATTCCCAAATCCCTAAATGGCCCCCTCAAGGATTGAACTCACAGCCCTGGGTTTAGCTGGCCAATGTTCAAACAACTGAGCTATCCCTTATGCATGCATGCATTAATTAGATAGCACAATGGATGATATCTTTGGAGCAGGAATCATGTCTTTCTGTATTTTTATACATCTTCAAGTACACTGGGGCCCAGTACTGATTGAGGCCTATGGATATTACTGCTGTACACATAATTAATACTAATCAGTCCTTGCAACACTATGGTACACCATTCATTCTTCCCATCATTGTCACTCCAAATTCGATTGGGTTTTAGTCATTCAGGTATAGATTTTTCAGTCATTTACATGAAGACAAGCCTGGGTTGTTTTGGGGGAGTTGTAGTGGTGTAAGTGTCACCAGAATTTGGCATTAGATCATAAGGGAAAGGGATCCGCAAGGAAAATGAAAACGTGTCTTTTTGAAAGTTTTTGTTTTACAAAATCAAGTGATCTCTGCTCTGCTTTTCCTAGAGGTCTCTACGGATGACTAAAGAGCTATTAGGATTGTGATATCATAAGTACCAAGAGAGTGAAATCTGAATCTTCGAGAAGGGATAGTGGTTTTTATTCAGACTTCTAATTTTTTTTTTAAATATGTATTTAAGGCAAATTCTGGAACAACAGATGGGATTAAAATCTTTCCCAGCCCTTTCAGTTAAGGGCTGAAAGCCTCCATCCTAGCTCTATGATTCTACAGCAAAACCTGGGAAGACAAGACTTGATATTCCAGGTATATCTGAAATGTAATACAAGAACAACAAATATTTTTCAGGGAAGGAATAGAGATGACAGTTTTTAAGCCTTTTGCTTATGAACAAAGAAATCCCAGGTCATTTTATCTTCTCTGTGTAGGTCCCCTTTAAAAATACTAAGTACACCTCTACCCCGATATAACGCGACCCGATATAACACGAATTTGGATATAACACGGTAAAGCAGTGTTCCGGGGAGGTGGGGCTGTGCACTCCGGCGGATCAAAGCAAGTTCGATATAATGCGGGTTCACCTATAATGCGGTAAGATTTTTTGGCTCCTGAGGACAGCGTTATATCGGGGTAGAGGTGTAATACTTGGCAATAAAGTAGCAGAAAAACACAATTTCTGCCACTTTAACAAGCTGAAGTATAATAGTCCTCATAAGGACATGTACCTGTATGGTTTCAATAAAATGAGGCTAGAGCAGTAGCATCAAATCTTTCTCTCCTCCTTCCAACAATGTGTTCATCTCCAATAGGCCCGTCACATCTGGACTCCAGAACACTGAGGGGGCAGAGTTGCAAACCCTGGGAGACTTTTTTCTTTTTTTCTTCTTCTTTTTTTACAGTGCTGGTGGTCTTTTGTAATTTTGGGTACTTTTAAAAATTCAATTAAAGTGGGAATAAATATTAATAAAAGAAACCTTACTCCAGAGAGCAGTAAACTCTTTGGGTTTTAAGCCTTTATACATGGTCTTGTCTTAAATATATTTTGAGCACTGATGTCAGCTTTGGTTTTGAAATGTTTGTGTGTGTGGGGGGGAGAGGGGTGTTATTTCAAGAGAGCAAATAAATATCTGACTCCATTTAGCATTGTTTTGCTCTTTCCTCAAACATCAAGGTTGAATGGCACCATTTTCAGGGAAATATAAGGAAACTAAAGAAGTGGTAATCCGCGTGTACTTCTCAAGCCACATCCAGGTCTTGGAAGCGTCATGTCTGCATCTAGCACAAGCCACCGATCTAACTGGTGTGTCATCATGAAAGGAGAGAAGAGAAACCATTTCATGACACACATGCAGATATTATTCAGATTGTTTTAATTTCCAAGAACTCTTCTGAAGAGTCTAGAAGCAGACATTCTGTTCTCAGAGTTGCTAATCATAATTCTGATATAGTCTGCAGAGACGACACATATACGCTAGTATATGTACACACACTGTGTTCTCATGGGGCTCTTACCTGTGTTCATTCCAGAAGTTCATAGAATCATAGGACTGCAAGGGACCTCGAGAGGTCTCCTAGTCCACTCCCCTACACTCAAGACAGGAGTAAGTAGTATCTAGACCATCCCTGACAGGTGTTTGTCTAACCAGCTCTTAAAAATTTCCAATGACGGCAATTCCACAACCTCCCTTAACAGTTTATTCCAGTGCTTAACTACCCTGGTAGTTGGGAAGTTTTTCCTAATGTCCAATCTAAACCTCCCTTTCTGCAATTTAAGCCCATTGCTTCTTGTCCTACCCTCCAAACGTTAAGGAGAACAAGTTTTCTCCCTCCTTCCTGTAATAACTTTTATGTATTTGAAAACTATTATCATGTTCCCTCTCAGTCTTCTCTTCTTCAGACTAAACAAACCCAGTTTTTTCAATCTTCCCTCAAAGGTTATGTTTTCTAGACTTTTAATCATCTTTGTTGCTCTCCTCTGGACTTTCTCTAATTTGTCCAAGTCTTTCCTGAAGTGTGTTGCCCAGAACTGGACACAATACTCCAGGCCTAATGAGCTTGGAGTAGGGTGAAAAAATTAATACTTGTATTGCTTACAACACTCCTGCTAATATATCCCAGCATGATGTTTGTTTGTTTGTTTGTTTTTCTTCAACAGTATTACAATATGGACTCATATTTAGCTTGTGATCTACTATGACCCCTAGATCTCTTTCCGCAGTACTCCTTCCTAGGCAGTCATTTCCCATTTTGTATGTGTGAAACTGATTGTTCCTTCCGAAGTGGAGTACTTTGCATTTGTCCTTATTGAATTTCATCCTATTTATGTCAGACCATTTCTCCAGTTTGTCCAGATAATTTTGAATTTTAATCTGATTCTCCAAAGCACTTGTAACTCCTCCCATCTTGAGTATTGTCCATAAACTTTACAAGTGTACTCTCGATCTCGATTATCTAAATCATTGATGAAGATATTGAACATAACCGGACCCAGAACTGATCCCTGTGGGGGACCCCCTCTTGATATGCCCTTCCAGATTGACTGTGAACCACTGATAACTACTCTGTGGGAACAGTTTTCCAGCAAGTTATGCACCCACCTTATTGTAGCTCAATTTAGGTTGTATTTCCCTAGTTTGTTTATGAGAAGAACAGGTGAGATTGTATCAAAAGCCTTACTAAAGTCAAGATATGCTACATCTACCGCTTACCCCTATCCACAAGGTTCTTACCCTGCCAAAGAAAGCTATTAGGTTGGTTTGACATTATTTGTTCTTGACAAATCCGTGCTGACTGTTACTTATCACCTTATTATCTTCTAGGTCTTCGCAAATTGATTGCTTAATTATTTGCTCCATTATCTTTCCGGGTACTGTAGTTAAACTGACTGGTCTGTAATTCCCGGGAT
The DNA here is from genome assembly GCF_027887155.1 of Malaclemys terrapin pileata. NCBI lineage: Eukaryota > Metazoa > Chordata > Testudines > Emydidae > Malaclemys > Malaclemys terrapin. The sequence goes on from NC_071512.1 coordinate 67,002,868, forward strand.
TGTCCTTATTCCCCTTTTTATAGATTGGCACTATATTAGCTCTTTTCCAGTCCTCTGGAATCTCTCCCATCTTCCATGACTTTTCAGAGATAATCGCTAATGGTTCAGATAGCTCCTCTCAGCTCCTTGAGTATTCTAGGATGTATTTCATCAGACCCTGGTGACTTGAAAACATCTAACTTGTCTAAGTAATTTTTCACTTGTTCTTTCCTATTTTAGCCTCAGATCCTTCTGCATTTTCACTGGCATTCCCTGTGTTAGATGTCCAATCGCTACTAAACTTTTTGGTGAAAGCTGAAACAAAAAGGTAATTTACCCATTAAAGTAATTTATTTTGCAATTACAATATTTTCTTTTAGACTGCAAGTACAGTTTTATTTTGTGTGCATAACACTCTCATCTTCCTCTTTTCTACCCCCCCTTGCTGGTTGCTGAGAAAAGATGCATGAGAGCACCAAATTGAATCAGAGAGCCACAGAATTATCATAGTATGTTAACATGGCATCGCTTTGCAAAAATGTTTTTATCACGATGATGCTTAGACATGATGGTACTGAGTCATGATGACAACATGTCATAGTATGAATATGGTTATATACTTTACATATGGTACCTAATTTTTCCCTCCACCACTATACATAATTATGTGCATCATATATTGAAGGACAAGATCAAGGACTTAAATAACATTCCTTCAGAAATACGTAGAATAAATGCAGGGTTGGAACTGGCATGTTGGGGTGCTGTACTGTCTGAAGCAATTGGTCTGAAAATATTTTACATTCTTAATTAGAATATCAAATGTATTTCAATAGCGTGTGTGTTGTTAGGTTTCATTTTGTCCAATACATCGAACTATTTTAATAGTTAAATCTTGCTACAAGAAAATAATTGACCATTATTGTATAGATTGTAAACTTGTAAATTAGCTTGCAACTTAATGAGTGGTGTCTGCTAAAGTTTGAATCAGTGTACCTCTTAGCCACTGCTACTAAAGTCCTGCTCTGTGTTGGCAATGCATTGCAGAAGAAGGAAACCATTACAGAGAACAGGAGCTAAGCAGGAGTCTGGAAAGAGATCGCAGAGCAAAGTCACTAGAAGTCCTTGTATGGGAGGGAAGGCGTCAGAAGGAGTAAGTAATGCAACATGGAGTCAGTGCAGCAGGGAAGGACTAGCACTGACTGGAAGCATAGGCCACATTAGATATAGCTTATTTGTGTTTCTGTCAAAAGCTGTTTTATCCCTGGGCTAAGACCAGTCCTGAGTTTAATATGAAAAGAGCTTGAGTTACAATAAGATATGGAAGGATTTAAAAAAATAATGCAGAGCAGGCATTCTTGCATATTTTATTGGAATGGCTGTTAATTGTCAAAATGCCTTCTGATCTGATAAACCACCATATGGAGTATCAAGGATATGTGGAATGAGTGGTCAGGTTGTAGTTTCCATTTAGTTAAATAAAATTTCCAATGTGCTTATTAATGCTACAATTATTATTTTGTGTGGATTTTGAGAGTGACCAGGATTTTTTTATACCTAATTTAAATAGTGGATGAAGTTGAATGTGTAATTTTGGGGCACTTGGGAGGTTTTTCAAAGGCCAAAAGAGTAGTTGGTGCCCAACTCCCATTAAAAATAATGGGTGTTGGGTCCTAGCTTCTTTTTGTGCCAACTGAAAATCTTTTCCCTCACTGTCCACATTGATCAATTCCTGCTGTAAAATTTAGCCAGCCCTTACGTGGATAATGATGTCTTAGTCCAGAAGTGCCTTGGAACTCAGTGGACCATGACTACATATGCTGAAATTCATATTTGTGCCATTTCTAATACCAAACATCCATGTCTAATTGATGTTGTTACTTCATATTTTCCAAGCGTGATTCTGGTTACAGGATATTTGAATAAATTCAAATATCTGATGCCACTATAAATTAGGAAAAATCTGGGGAGACCCAATCAATCTATTATAAAATACTTTCCGCTTCTGTTCAAAACATTTTACGAATTGTTTGTAGGTGGGAGAACTAGAATTGGCTAAAAACAACTGCATCTGCAGAGAAACTTTCCCAATACCGGATTGGAGGTTGGCTTATATGGATTTTAGTCAGGTGGATTTGAATGAAATAATACTTGGAACTGAGTATTTTTATAGAGCTTCACTGAGCTGTTTATCTCCAATTCAAGCTTTGGTCAGCAATTCAGTGATTAGTGATGCTTTAAAGCATCACTAAACTCAGGGTAACATTTTTTATTTGCCGCTATTTTTGAAAGTATATCAGAAGTAAAAGACATTGAAATGCTTTCTTAATATTATAGACTTGCAAATTCCAAATAGTAGAGAATCTTTCGTTAAGCTTACCTGAATTTTTGACAGTCTTCCTGCTTTATCCCTCTTCTCCAATTCATTCCTTTCCCTTACTCCTTTCATCCTAAACATATTCTTGTCCTTTCCCCATCACACAGTGCCTTCTCTCCATCCCTCAAAGGGCCCCTAATTCCCCAATCCCACTCCCTGACCATCACCAATTCTTTGGTCTAACCTCCTAAATTGTTCCTGATTCTAAACCGGTTCTTTGATCTCAACAGACCTGACTTTCTCCCCATCCCCAACCTACACGGTCCCTTTCTTAGTGATATCCTGGAGATTTCAGGGTTGGTACTTTCCATGATAAACAAAAACTATCTGTTGTAAATTGCTCTAGTGTTTCCTAGGCATGAGGCACAGCAGAATGAATTTCCTCTTTTCTGACCAAGGGGAAGCTCTGACAGTTACTGTTGTGGATTTGAAGATGGCAGATATCTAGCTTGGGTTACTAAGCCAAATAAGATTTTGAGAGAGGAGGAGTACATTAAGGGCTAGGGAGAAGGAGTGGGATATATATTTTTTTCAATACTAACAGAGAAAAAAGAGAGAAGTGGGACTGGTTTAATTTTTAGATTGAAACTTGGTCCAGTTCTTAATCTCTCTGAGCTGGTTTCCAGTCTTCACTCAGGATGAATCCTTTCTCTTTTCACAAAAGAAATAGACAAATAATTAGAAGTGTTTTTTCAAATTATTTTTAAAGTAAATAAGACCCCTATCTACAGTTTTCCACCCTCAGCTGCAGGCTCTGCTAGAAAGGTGCTACGTAAATGGTGTGATCCACAGCAAGGACACAGGTCAGTAAACATACTGTGCTTTCTTATTCAGTAAAGTAAAACTGTTAAAATGTTCAATAGTTTGTTATATATTGGTGCCCAATATGGTAAAGTCTGGACTTGAAGTTTATTTCTGTTTGGTTTTTGGATGAACCAGGCACTCTAAGATCTCCTATATCAGGTTTGTTAGTCTCTTCTGGCATCTCTGTGTGTTGGAGATGAGTCTAGGTAGTTTGTCCCACTTATTCCAGTTTTTGGGTGGTCTCAAATTGGAATAGTTCTTTAAAACTCCTTTTGAAACCATCTGCCTTGCACATTTTCCTTTAATGAATGAAATTATTTCATGCTTTACTTAAGGGAAGCTAGTACCCCAAAGAGGCAATACCAATACCATAGTTTTCATTGCAAGAAACCAAGCCCAATACTTGTCTACAGAAATGCATTTTCCTTGGTATCTTATGAAAATTTAAATTAAATGGATTTAATAATTTAAGCAGAGTAGTCTAGTGGTTGAATCTTAAAAGCCAGAGGACTTTGAAATTGCTAGTGAAATACTAGGGCACTTAGACATTATAGTTAGATTTTCTGCTGCTTTTTAAGGAATCTACCCTTGCTAGTTGCACAAATACCATTGGGATAGGATGTTATAAGAAATAGCATAGCATAGAATATTGTAAAATAGGATTGCTAACTACCAAGGAATTTCTAGATTCTTATAAAGAAACAAAGAACTCCTTCTCCAAGCTAATGCCAGGGTTGAGTAAAGAATGGGGGGAAAAGGGTAGCGAGGTGGGAGGGGGGTGGAGGCTGAACATATAGCTCTTGAGGGGGAAAAACCCACAAACTGAAATATGTTCACATAACTACTGTTATATGAAATATGGTCACACAATTTCCTCCAAGAAGTTTAGAAAACAAAAGCAAAACTGCCCTCCAAGCCCTAGGAATATACTTATGCCTTTATTGAGTGCTGTGTGATCTCTCTAGCTATCAATTTTCTACAGAGTCAACCACAGTAGTATCTACACATCCTTATTTTTGTAACTTTTGTCCTACTTCTCCTTTTCTTCCCTATTGTTTGATGATTGGCCTCATTTGTGTCAAATATAGATTGTAGGTTTCTCACTGCAGAGAACTTCATTGAAATCCTGATCCTGATGGAGTTTTCCCATTAACTTCAATGGGGCCAGAACTTCTTTTTCAAGTATGCTTCTGACCACCTTAAAAAAAACCAAAATGAAACAAAAAAGCAAACTACTACTACTACTAAGACTAAAGCATTTGAAAAATTTCAACCAATGAACCAATTTTTACAAAGTGAAATTTTGGAGAAAATTCAGACAGCGAAAAAAGGGCTAAATCTGTAAATTATTCACAATGAATAGTTCATAGACAGAGGAAAAGCTGCAGTGGCATGAAAGCCTCTACTCTTGTGAGGCTATGCTCTGACGCAGATTTCAAATGACAAGTCAACATGAGGTGAACAGATGAGTCTTCTTCCCTGCCTTATTCAGCTGGAGAGATTTTAAAGGGTGGCCAGACAGACCCCAAATGATACTGTTCAGGCATCCTTTAATTGTGAAGGATAAAACTGGCCAGGAGGTAATTTATATAATTCCTTAAATCTGCTTTGCCGATATTGCAAAGCATTGGGAGACCTTTCAATTATACAACAGCATGGAAAAAAGAAATTAAAGGGAATGAGGGCTGCTCGATACTGTCTTCTCTTGGGATGGAAGGAGATCTATAGGTTAACAGCCAAATTCTCTGCTGTTAAAAATGAATGAGCATTGTATTCAATAGGATTTTGTCCATTTTACACTACCAGAGAATTTGGCTCTAAAGCTCTTATTGGACTTCAGTGGGCTCCATTGGAGCTATATTAGGATTGGACTACAATGATGAAAACTGCTGCATGATCAAATAAATTGTCTAATTTCAGTTATGGTTGGGATGTTCCATCGGCTCAAGATTTTGGAAACTGATATTAAAATATCTTAGTTTCCTTTAGAAATGATGTCATTCTCCCCAAAGTGCTGCCATTTATGGGTTGTACTCCAAAACACAAGGGGTGTGTCTAAGTCATTATATCTCCTGGGGCTACTCCTGGTTTGGTGAAGATTACATACCACCTGCTTCTCAGGGCTGTGCTAAAAGAAAGAATCTGGCCCTTAGCCCATTCTATTTGTCATGTAGTGTTCAGGCAGGGAAAACCCAATAACTTGGGTCATGGACCCTGTAAAATTCTTCTCTGGCTAGCTAACGTTTAGTCTTTTGGGGAGGAACCCATCCTCGTTCGTAAGATTCATTGCCCAAATTGGGACTTTGGGTAACCATCTGAGTATACTAAGTGAGTGAATCAGTGCGATTTCAATAGAGCCATATATGGTAATTGGGTAAGGTGGAGTCACAGACTCTGCTCCTAGAAAAAGAAAGCAGTGGTACATTTAATTCTGTTTTCTGTAGCTGCTGGAGAACAGAGTGTTTTCACCAGTCAAATAAGAGATGTAGCTATGGAGCCTAAGTCATTCAAAGATAAGAACAAACATAAGAACGGCCATACTGGGTCAGACAAAAAGTCCATCTAGCCCAGCATCCAGGCTTTCTGACAGTGGCTAATGCCAGGTGCCCCAGAGGGGATGAACAGAACAGGTAAATCACCAAGTGATCCATCCCCTGTCACCCATTCCCAGCTTCTGGCAAACAGAGGCTTGGGACACCGTCCCTACCCATGGGCCAGCAATAGGGGAGGCTAATTTTGCCTAAATTTGGGTCCTACCAGTTTGAACAGAAAACCTGTGTTTTGATGACAAAATGGACCTTTTATATAAAGTGTATCATTTGGTAGCTTGTTCTTTAAAATAAAAACAACAAAAAAAATAACTTAAGTTATTTCTGCTTTTTGCCTTTTATTTTTCTACAATTCTCCTTATTTACACTTATCTTTGTACTGTATATAACATTTGAAGGCACAATTTGGAATCAATGTAACTTTTAAACAAAATTTTAAATTCTTTTGATGCTTCAGATGCCTATTGAAATTCGGTACAATGAGGTCAAATTGCAATTTACAGTCTTTTGTGCATATTGAAAAAGCTTACTTTTTCTGTGATGTGTTTTCAATAGAATAATAATACCAGTTATCTTAGGTTGGTCTAAATTTAATTTTAGTAGCTTTTTATATATGGCTTTCCAGCTTGTTAGAATTTCTGGAAATGCATCTCTCTCAAAGAAACAGAGTTCTACTGAGGAGGCATTTTTATCCTACTGTTAAAAACTGTGCATCATAGACAACAATTCATGGAGAAATATGTGTTTGTTCCTTTGAGAGAGGTGAACTGATAAACTGTCCAAGGTACAAGGAAATAGAGCATGTATAATGCTGATTTGAAATATTCTGTTGCTTAAGTGATGCATTAAATCAATATTCTGCAAAGCCTTTTTCTTGTTAACTTATTTACTTGGCTGCTTTCACAATTCACCATTTAGGTCATCATCTTTTTAAAACATTTTTTTCTTTCTCCTGGCCTAATTTAACTTTACTTAAGGAAAGCAAGAATTTATATAATGAAATTGCTTCAGATATTATATTTTTAGCACCATTTTAAAGTTTAATTTTTGTATCAAATTCAATCCCTTGGCTACTAGAAGAAAGCAATAGTTGACTTTCAAGTAAATTATCGGTTTACTGTAACCATACCTAAATTATCACCCATAATAATACTAACAATAGGAGATGATGGTGATAATCTGGTAGTACATCTTTAGAAATGCTTCATTAAAGTTATGAAAACTGGATACTTCCAAAGAGAAATTATGTATTCTTTCATCTATGTACTATTTTGATTTGAGGGTACACTTGCATAAATTAGAGTTCAAGTATCCCCTTTACTGAACAGTCAAAATAACCCATTCAAAAATAATTATGGGGATAATCAACATCTTATTTTAACTGGAGCTGAAGGTGTGCTCTCAGTAACAATGCAGTGATCCCTCAGGGAAACCTTCATCTTGCCATCACTGAGATGTGAAGTAAGTGCCATGGAACTTCAGCACCCTGGAGGTACTTTAGTTTGTCAAAATATGTAGACGTCTCCTTGATCAAGAATCACCTCTGCTGTGCTAGGATTTTACTGAGCTCAAGATAACAAAATCAGTTTAAAACATGCAATTTATACAGTTAATTTTTCCTTTAATCAAGACTTAAAAGGATTAGATCACTCACTTCCTATTGTAAACTGTGTTATGGTCTCTCATCTATGCAGTACTGTCTGTGAGATACCATTCATATACTGTGTAATTAATCACAGTGCCTACAAATGCATGTTGCCAAGTCTGCATTTAAACTTCAGAAGTTTCTTTTAAAATAATTGTTGAGACATTTTAAATTACAAATGGCAGCCAAAGGGAGATTTTGGTTGAAAATAGTCCATTTAAACTTTCAATTGGATTTGGAAATCTTATTTTCAGAGTGAGATTTTATTTTAGATTTATTACATGCAACAGAATCACTAAAACTACACTTATTCTTCAGGGACTGTAAAAGTCCCAAACTAAACATAAATATCTTATTTTAAAATTAATTCTAACTAAATGCTTAAAGAAAGGTGATTTAAAGAAAGTCTTAAATTGGAAAATTTTATTTTAAATTTAGGACATGGTACAGAAAAGGGCATGGACCTGACTACATGAACACTAGCTAAATATGCTTACAGAAATTTTGTGCACTGTGGAGGCTCCAGGAAACTCGGTAGATCCTGAGAGAACACTGCATGTGGCAGTGTTAAATGAGAGTCCTTGTCTAATCCTTTTCTGTTAACTAGGTGGAGTATTCTCCCATCAGGAAGTGAGGAGATGGATTTAAATTTGAAAATGCTCTGCCACACCACAAGAAATTCCTTGAACTGTCAAAATTTTTCAGATGAACCACTTTTTTTTCATTAAAAATGTCCTTATTTCCAAAATGAAAATGTTTATACAATACTTTTCTTTGTCACTGAAAGAAAAGGATTTTAGAAAAATCAGGATTTTTATATTTATTTTCCTCCAGCCCATCCCCTTACTCTTTTTTTCCCCATGGACAAAATGGAAAAGGGGAATAAATGAAAAATAAAATATAAATAATTTCAATTAAACAAAAATCATTCGTTTTGTTAACCTGCAAACACATATTCTGTTATTTTTAAAGTGTGTGTGTGTGTGTGTGTGTGTGTGAATTTAGTTCTTATGAAAAATACCAATTTTGATAGACTGGGAGAATAGCATACCAGGAAACAGTGCATACTACCCATCCACATACCTCCTCTTAAACATGAACTTTAGCAAGCATAGCTCCACTGAAGCTTTCACATCGCTACTAAGACTGCCAATAGGATTGTCCACTGTGGCAGTGATTTTGCGATTGTAAGACCTGTCCACTAGGAAATGAGCTGAGACCACAAGTTCATTCCCGATAGGCCACCAAACAACCATCAGAAAGTAATGATGATGACTTTGTCACTCCCAGTCTGCACTGGATTAGAATCTGTGACCTGCAGCTCAATATTCCATTTACAATCCCTTCTCTCTTCCAGTGCTAATGTAGTCTCCGTTTTGAAGCCTTGCTCTTATCCTGTTTTTTAATCAATCAGACTGCTACCCCCTGCAGGTGAAAAGTGAGCTAAAATTATTTTGGAAAATTCAATCATTTAATGTAAAGCTCTTCTACTGTAGTTCAATCCCTGTTAGTATTGCTTTTAAACAGAGTGCACTTGTGGTGTTATATGAATAATACATTGTAACTACAAGTTATTTAAGCAACTGTGACTTGTTTCCAGTTTTTATATTATAACAACAACACTGAAAATATTTTACTCCTTCCCTTGAAATACTTAGGGTTTGTCTTCACTACCCACCTGGATTGGTGGGTAGAAATCGATCTCTTGGATCGAATTATCGCGTCTCATCAGGACGCGACAATTGATCCCCGAATCGATGCGCGTACTCCACCAGCCCAGGTAGGAGTAAGCGCCGTCGATGGGGGAGCCATGGCGGTCAATTTGCCGCCGTCCTCACAGCAGGGTAAGTCGGCTCGGATACATCGAATTCAGCTACGCTATTCGCGTAGCTGAATTTGTGTATCTTAAATCGATTCCCCCCCCCCCAGTGTAGACCTAGCCTTAGTGTATTCAATATCAAGAGCAATCATATACATGAAGATTTTACTCATCCCAGGTACTCCACAAAGAAGAGATAGAACATCAATTCTAATGCTATTTTAAGTGTGTGTGTGTGTGTGTATATATATATAAAAAAATTAAATTTATAATAATTTTAAATTAGGTTTGGTTACAAGTGGCTCCCCTGACTCTGTTCGGTCTATATTCCATATGTTGTTTGTGTGTACTCTGTCTTGCGTGTGCCTGAACTAAATTGTTGGTGCTTTTCAGGTGAAATCCTGTCCCCTTTGAAGCCAATAGGAGTTTGTCATTGACTTTATCGGGACTGGATTTAACTTGTCTTAATATTTTCATAAGGTTCCTAATACAGTGAATTATTGGTTCTGGGAAAATAATAATGCTGATGTTTTAACTATAGAAAACAGAAGAGACTAATTCTAAATGAATATTTTAACAAGGATTTATATAAGTTTGTTCATTTATTTCCTCTCTTCTGTTTAAATCTGGCAGAGTATCCATGTAAAAATTTTCCATGTGATTTTAGTTATGCCAGTGGATAGAAACTAACTTGGTAAAATGTGCAGGGATTTTAAATACCTCAACAGTAAAAGGAATTTTGCAAGCATTATTGAGAACCTGATATTACTTACGGTATGGCATATTCTTATTAGTGATTTGAAGTAGGAATGCAAACATCAATGTTGTCAGATAGCAGTACATTTTAAAGGTGTATGTGCTGAGAATATGCCAGAGAGAAAAACTGGGATTAGTAATAAATAAGTCGAGCTGAATTAATAATTACAGCAAATCATTTAATCAACTTATTATTCCTGTTTTTCTGTTTGCAGAATATGAGCACGATTATTTCCTCAGATGTATTTTGTTGACTGATTATTGTGCAGTTTTTATCTAACTCTGTAACATAATTATGAACAGTTGCAGCAAGTGCTCAGTAGCAGATATTGAAATCTGAGCTAGTTTGGTTGGTTGTCGTTGGTCACATGGTATTGCCTCTGTTCCCTAATTTGATAAGTATAACTCTTTATTATTAGGAGATCTTGAAGAAGTTACTGGAGCCCTCAGAAAGAGGCAGCAGAAGTAAACCTTAGGAATTTTTTACTTTTTGCTTTCTGCACCACAAAACTGTTGCCCAGGACATAATTCACAGAAAAACTAGGCTACTGTAAGATTTATTGGAGATAGGGGGAGACACTGTGTGTGGGAGCACAATCAGGCCTTTTGTTAGGGGTATTCCAGTGAAGAAAAGTCAATTGTTTCACCTTAGGAGGTAGATTCTATTTCAGCATGTAGACCAGAGAGGATTGTGAAGAACTTCAGAGAAACCTAAACAAACTAGGTCAATGGGCAACAGGGTGGCAAATGAAATGTAGTGTTGATAAATGTAAAATAATGCACACTGAAGGGGGGGGAAATAAAATTATTCATGCACCTTACAAGATTCTAAATTAAAATATCAACTCCAGAAAGAAACCTTGGCATCACTGTAAACAGCTCAATGAAGACATGGGAAAACTCTCTCATGAAGGGAGATTGAAAAGACTTGGTTTGCTCACCTTAGAAAGGAGATGAATAAGAGGGGACATAAGAGTATTTAAAATAATGAATGGTCTAGAGAAGTCTGCTCAGGAACTGTTGCTCTCCCTGTACAACATAAGAACACAGTGACATTTCAATGAAATTAAAGGTGACTAATTCAAAACTGACAAAAGGAAATACTTTTTCACACAGTGTGATAAAACTGTGGAACTCTTTGCCACAGGAAGTCATTGAGGCCAAGAATTTAGAAAGAAAGTTAGATTTAGAAAGAGATTCAACATTTATATAGATAATGAGAATATCCAGAATGATCAGTATTAATGATTGTACAAATTTTGGAAGGGATATTCAACCTTAAGGCTTTAATCAATCTGGAACTATTAGAGATCATGAAACCAATTTCGGGGGCAGATTATCCACTTCTGCCTGCTATGGGGTTCTTACATCTTTCTCTGAAGTCTCTGGTACTGGGCTGGATAGATCTCAGGTCTGATCCAGTATGGCAATTCTTATGTTTTCATTGGTGAGGGAGGGGCCAGGAGTGCCTTTGCAGGTTTCTTTAATCCTTGCCTCCCTAAAGTTCTTCTCTTTGCCCCTCTGAATGTATTTTCTTTCCTTCTGTCTCCCCTCTGAAGATCCTGAGTCCCCACCCAAACCATATCTGCCCTCTTCAGCTAGGCTTCTTATCAATTGTTCTCCCATCTTCCCTCCCTCCTGCCCCCGATCCAGTCATGTATCCTCTAGCCTGGTTTTGCTACCTACAAATATTTCTGAAGTCTCCATCCCTAATTTGTTTCCTCTATTTCCCTTCTCTCCATTTTACCCCCCTCTAGTTTACCTTCCAACTTGGCTTCCTCTTTGGGCTGATTTGATGCCCGCTACCTATCTCTAATTCTATCTTCTATCCAAGCTATATTAGACACAGAGATTGCACAGATGAAGGCAAAGGTCGATTTAAATCTCCTTTTTTCCCCCTCCTGATTACAGGCCACCCGGAACCTGACAGAACAGCCATCAGAAACATCTTAAATCCAGGTTCCTATGGCACCAAGAGATCATCCCAGCTGCTGAAAATATACAGAGCACAGTGGTGCTTTTCCCCACATGCATGCTTTCTACACATCCCTTGTGCCTGGGGCTTCAATGGTGAAGGCTTGATTATGCTGGCCCTATGCCACCTGAGATTACTCCATGCCAGGGATATTCCCTGGTGGGATTATCTGACATCTTTACAACCTCTTGTCTCCATGAGAACAGTAAAGAGGGACCATAATATTTGATCCACTTCCTGTTTCTTTCCCTATTGTTTCTTCTCTTTCCTTAACAACCTTCATTTGTGGCTTAAGTTTCAAAGGCAGAAAAGAGAAAGCTACAGGCTAAGTAGTTTGTTGAGCTGGCAGAGGCTTCTTCTCTGGCCGGTCACTCATCCCCCCGTGAGCGTCTTTGTCTGCCTCCTTACCTGCAATGAGTAAAATACAAAAGGAAGTAGGGGAGGAACTAAAGGGAGTGAGTGTGTGTAGAGTGACTAACCAGGCAATTGTAGGACGGGAGGGTCAGCCTTCAACTCCACCCCAAGATGAAGACACTGATGATCCTCCAGGGAGCAATAGGCCATGTTTCATACCAGCTTGTAGAGTCACTGTTGCATCTCAATTATTAAAGGTGATCGCTCAAGTGGCAGCTCTCTGATTATTCTTCGTGCTAGCGTTCAGGAAGGAAAGGTATGCCTTTTATTAAAATCCAAAATTGTTAGAACCTCGGTCTGCCATCGCCCAGGCAGATGGCCTTGTAGAGCAGTACAGCTAGACCCTTAAAGTATAGTTCTACTCTTTTTTAAAAAAACAAAAACAAAAAAAAAGCCTCTAAAATGGTATAACATAAGAATGGCCATACTGGGTAAGACCAATGGTCCATCTAGCCCAGTATCTTCCTTCATAACAGGGCTTCTCCCTGTGTGTATTCAGAATCTTATCTGCCTGCAAAACTAACCAATAAAGGTCAAATTCCATCTATCAGATATAAACAAGCTATGGACACAATTTTTTTAATAAGAATTATTTGGTAAGAAATTTCAGATAAACTATTGTATGAGAAGATTGCATGCATTTTGCAGACAATTCACAAACCAAAAAAGGAGACTACATTAACTGGAAAAAATTATTCACTATGAATTATTTATTATACAGTTTAAATTATGCTATCATTATTCTTTACATTAAGCACAGATTGGAGCAAAAAGTTATATTGAATATTGAAATTTAAATCTGGAAGTGCAAAAAAAAAAAAAAAGTTATTCATAAAACAAAAACTGGATCAAAGGGGACCTGTGATTCTAAATTATTTCTTCCTTATCTGAATAAATAGTACCTATCCATTTACTGCAGATTTACAATGAGAGAGACTCCTAAACATTATTTATCAGGTCGTTATTGAAAAAGTTATGAGTAGATGTTTTCAGACCTGAGTACAAAGTGCAAATTCATTGCTCTCACCAATCATCACAATGGATACCCAGTTATGCAGAATTTTCAAGAGTTCATTTCAAAACACACCCAGTTTTTTCTAAATATTGTGCATAGTCACTAAGATACTATATTATTATAACAGTGTCTAAGGAACAATATTTTAGAAGAATCAAGCTATCTTGTTTTAAATATTCCCAGATAACAGAACATATGTTATGATAGAGTTAAAGCAGAGAGTGTGTATCAGTAACTGACCTGTAATTTTTTCCCTTATGTTGTAATTATTTCCTCCCACCACCCTCCCCCCCAAATTTACAAACTTAGAAAAATAAGATATTCACATATGATTATCAACCTTAAGCCTGATCTATAGTGATGGAATACAATAGCCATGTAATTGGGATTAATGCATTTTAGAATGTGATCCTAGATTAACTGAATCTAAATCAATTATTTTTTGTTTTTTTCAGATGTTTCCGTTCATGGTGACCAGCACGTCTGTAGTCCTGTAGTTTATTTAATGGTTTGAAATATGCTTGTATTCTAATGTGAATCATGATACAGTAAAAGTAGTGCCTCTGTAATTCACTTGTATTCTTGCCAGATCAATGCACCAGCAACGTGCTCCTGCTACTCATGTCGCTTGTCAGGGTATTATCAAATCAGAAACATCAGAACTGCAAAATGTTCAGTTTAGGCTTAGCACAGGAGTAAAGGGGCAAAGGCATTTTCATAAAGAGTGAAAAAAATATTTGAGGGGCCTAGATATTATGGTGATGGGACTGTGGCCTATATAGGCACTTACCTATATAGGCCACCACAACAGCATGTTCTGAGTAGGGCAGAATCAATAGTTTAGAGACCTGGAAAAAGAAGTCAGTGTGGGGAAAAATAGTTATTCCTTCCTCAGCCAAAATTCCAGCTGACTCGGCCCAATTCAGCAAAGCACTTAAGTAGTCCCACTGAGGTAGAGTAAACTGAAGTCATTAGGTGGTAGTCATGTGTTTAAAGTTAAGTATGTGCTTAAATATGCTGGTGTATTGGGGCCTTATATGATTTTTCTGAGTGAATTTTGGGAGGGCAAGGAATGCAGGATTAAGCCCTTTAGTGAGGCCAGTACTAAACATGTGCAAAACTTGTTTAAAAACAAAAGTCAAAGTTTTGCTATTTGAAGCTCTATTTAATGAATGTGTGTTCAAAAGTAAGGCAAATGGAGCTGTGCTATAATAGCTGTTGTGGAAAGTGCTGTGTAGCAGGATTTTTTTTAATGGTTTCATATACAGTATAGATATAGCATGTATTTCCTCCTGTAGCTGGGAGAATAACATAAGCTGTTATTATGTAAGGTGTTTTTCATTGAGCATACCACACTGTCCTTCACATTCTTATATTGCATCAAACATAATTGTTACCTCTCTTCATTTTTCTCTGTATGAAAATTGAACACAATAAAACACTTGCCCTCTTTATGTTTGTATGCAAGGTGCAAAGGACATACAGTGCAGTGGTTGGTAAATTTATAAGGAAATACACAGAGAAAGGGTGGCAAGGGTGAAGCTAAGCACAATTCTGAAAGTTTATTGGACAGTCATTTAACACAAAGTGTAGCTCGCTGAAATGCAGTGAACTGTCTCATTAATTCTGCTTAAGTAGGAACACTTGCAGATTGTATCCATTTCCCAAAGAAAGCGACCATTATGTTTATCCTTAATATCAGGAACAGAGAGAAGAAAGACATAATAAAAGATACAAGCAGACTAATGCTTGGCATCTGATTAATGGGATTTCAACAGTGTCAAAAATACCTCTTGCATATGAGACTGTGAAGACAGATAGTACAAATGCACTCAGCACAGGCATTGTTGCAACAAAAAATGAAAACTGTCTCAGACTAATGAGGCTAAGTGGGTTTTCAAATTACGAGGCAGTGAGGAATTATTTATATACATTCTTGATGGAATAAAAATCCCAAGAAAGGGAAACAAAATACAAATGGTGTCCTTTAAAAAGAAGCAGGGTTTCCATCAATAGCTAAAATTATGCTCTTTGTACTGTCCTGGGACTCAGTTATCTATAAATGATTTTGCATACTGATTGCATTCTATGTATATTGTGAAATACTGTACAAAGTGAACCCTGTGGTATAATTATCTAACATCCCAGGCATTAAGAATGCAAAATCAGCTTCCAGTTTGGCAAACTCTCTAAATAGCCAGAAGGCAACAGTCAATGCCATAAAGGCAGCTGTACAGTGTACAGCACAGACACTCTACAGTACAAAAGCAAAATGGATCCTTCACCGAATGAAAAGGAGGCAGATTAAGAGACGGAATACCAGTGTTCAGGGAGAACAAAGCACACCAAGGAAAAATGATAGAATAGCTGAACTGATGAAAACAAGGAGTTCCAATGAACCAAATTCACCAGATCCAAAAATGTAAAGTATTGACCTCTGTTGACCTCAGCAAGATGTTAATTACTAGAGGATTAACACCCTTTTCATGTGACAGTGAGCACAACCAATCAATAGAAAATAATGTGCATGCAATCAAAGAACTATAGGGCCTAACAAAGGATTATACACAAAGATTCAAAGGATTATAAAAAAGGAACTGTCTGAATCTAGCAGATGGACACATTATACCTTCTAATTTTCAATTTCGGACAAGGTCCATTCAAATTTAGGACAAACGTCCAACATCTGGAAGACAAAAAAATTTAGTATGGCAGGAAGATCAGTTGAAATGGAAATATATTCCTTTTAAAAGTCTGGGTTTCTACCTCCTTAATTTCAAAACTCAGCATATCTAATGTTAGCATTTTGCAGCAATAATTAATAGGGAAAATTTTGGGTCAGACAGGTGTTTGTATATTTTGAGAAATTACTGATCTGCTATAATACAGGGGAATCAGGAAATATTCAGAACAGTTCTAAAAACATAAGTCCCCCAAAACTCTTAAAAGTCTATTTAGTTTATATATTCCACAGCTGTGTGCATAAGGCAACTAATTCCTCTGTATATGAGGCATGATTTGGTACTAAAACTGAAAATGGTGCAAAAAATCAATAAAAAAAAAATCTCACTCTCCTCTTCCTGTTATGGATCTGGTATTGACATTCAAAAGGCTGAACAAGGGCTCTGTGGTGGTTTTACCACATGGCCAGAGTAAGGACCAGAATGCTGTTGCGCTTCTCCAGAAGCATCTTGGGAAGAAGATTTTTTTTTTTTAAACCAACTAAACTTTTGGTTTAAACTGATATCTTGTGGCAGAGAGTTCCACAAGCCAGTTATGCACTTAAAAGTGATAAGAGGAAATACATCTTAAGTTTTTCCTTTCATGTGATGCCCCCTGTTCTTGTATTATAAGACGGTAAGTACCTTATTTATACATTTCATTTTTTTGTTTGCATCAATCGTGTCCTGTTTTATTAATTTCCTTCTAAATTAAATATCTTCTGTCCCTTTTGCTATGCATCATAGCAATTTGATTGTTTTTAAACCACTACGGTAGATTAAACAGAGATTCTAGTAATTTAGACCCAGAAATATGTATAAATAATTCCATTGTTCTTTCCAATGTGCATTATGCTGCATTTAATGTTACACAAGCCGGAAAGAATCCAGTTTGACTTTCAGATTTGAAGCTAAAATGTTTCTTGTAAACTAAGAGGATATGATCTGCGAGTCACTGAAAGACAGTAAACATGCACAATGTCACGTTTAGAGTCACTTCTCAGAAGAGATCCATACATAAAGTAAATAAAAGCACCTACAGTAGGACATTCCTATATAATTATGAAAAACACCACATAGTTCTAGATCATATTTTATATTTTTCAAAGTGCTATAACAATATGAAATATTTATAGATGTGCCTGAGCTAGAAAACTCTATGTGAATTCACATTTTATCTAAGTTCTAGAATATTTAAATCCAGCCATTCTTGATTTGGTCCATTTTAGACAGTGGAGGTGGTCTGAAAAGTCTGTATTTAAAGATTTGTTTAGGAACCATCTCTATAGGTAATGAATCACGACCTAATTTTGGCTGATGTATGAAGAAATGCAAGACTAAAAATTTAATGTTAGTTTGTGTCTGATTCCCAAAACTTCTAAAAATAACCTGAGATTTGGCATATGAAATGCCAACATTTAGTATTTAAAAAGCAATACCACAAATAAACCACCATCCCTCCCTTGCCCCCACAATACATAGGAAAATATCCTGACCAATCACAATGGACCCTAGTCATCCAGAGCCATATATGCAAAAGACTGTTGGTAATCCTAGTAACCATTAGGGTGGATTCTGATTTAGCTCCCTTTTTCAGATGGGAGAAAGCTCAACACATATCAACCAAAAGTATCATTCTCATTTAATTCAAGAGTTCTGTACAAGACTTACATCAGCATTCTGGTGAAATTCTTCTTGCCAACTGTTTCTCTTCCTTACCTGGATGGGCACACAGCACTTCTGTTAAAATTCTTGCAAGTGCAGATTTGAATTTTAAATTCTGTTTCCATTAATACCCACATATGCAACTCTGAAATTTACTTTCTGCAAATGTTTTGCCTGCAAAACTTGATCATTCATATGTAGTTGGAAAGGAAACCCAAAAAATGCAAAGAAAATAAAATGAATATTGATGGAAAGTTTTTGCATTGCCCATCTAGTTCTTGTATATAAACCCAGCAAAATATACTGGGCCAGCTCCTTGACTGGCTGGCATGAATTGACATAGTTCAATTGAAGCCAATACTAAGTCAGACCAAATGTAGATTTCACTTATATTCTCTAACTTATACTGAAATAAGAAAATATAAACACCACCTCATTTATGTAGTATTTCTTATCCTGCCACTTCAAGCCTTAACAGCAAGATTAACGTGTAACCAGAGCTTGAATACTGCTCTCAAGCCTCTGTATAATTAGATCATTATTTTCATGATCAGGGTATATAAATAGCATCTTACAGTGAAACCTTGTGTTATTGATGATTGAATCCCAGAAGTAACATCCAAACATATCTGAAGCCAAAGCATGAATTTTGGAAAGCTTTAAATTTCTGACAAGCACTCACTCAAAATACCCACATGGGTATTTACTGTTCATTTTAATTATTCTCTATCAACAGACTCACGTGATATATGCAGCAGTAACTGTGGTAGTGCTTGTAGATACTGAGATATGTACTTCTGAAGTTACTTAAAATAAAACCTAGGTTTTGGACACAGACTTTAAAGTAATTTACTCTATTGGAATGGGTTTTATTCCTGGATGTTTGAGTAGTGAACTTGAGGGACAGTTGTCTGAAACAGCACATGCAGGAAGAATAAAAAATGGTTCCAATCGGTAATGAGAACAAGAAAAGTAAAATGTCAATGACTTCATGACACTCTACTTTTGTCTTGTGAAAATGTATGGAAGGGTTCAGTAGTGAGGTGACTATGAAATATGGAATTCAGTTCAGTTAGGAATCTAAGTGCACCAGTCCCAGCTTTTACTAGGAACTGGCTTTAGTAATTAGCATACCTCTTCCACATGCAGGAGCCTGGAAGAAGCCAAAGAGCAGGTTTCTGCATCTTTTGAACACTTATTCATCCAAAACTCAGTTAATCAATAGAGGACTCCCACAGAGAGAAAAGAGTGGATGGGGAGTTAATTATGATGACTATCCTCCCACTGCTCCACCTAATTCTAAATTTGCCCTATGCTTATCTTATTACTAGTTATCTCACTAAGAACTATTTCTTTTATTATTTTTCATTACCGTTAATTATGTTCAAAGATAGTTTTGCAGTGCATATCTCCTTAATCACAGGCATTAAAAACTGAGGACGGAAAGACATATGGTGATCAAGCCTGGGAATTATGCCCTAAACTTTCACACTTAATGCACATCTATGATCTTATGGCTACTTGGTGCCCATCTGTTAGGATGTCAGGAGACCCATTTCTAAGTTGCCCAGACTGTTGCCCTAAAGCATAGGTGCCAAACAATGACTAAGCTTCAATGCACAGCATCATGGAAAGCCATAGTTTCTGCTAGAAGTCCCTCCCTTACACCAACATTATGGAATTATCACATACCTCCTTACACTTGGTCATAACTCTTAGCACTTTCATGCTTAGAAAAATGTGAAAATGAAAATATGGTGCTCAATGATCTCTTCTGTCCCTGATAAGACAGATTGTGTTGAAATCAGTGTACGGAAACCCATCAAGAACTCCCAAGAGGCAAAAAGTATGTAACCAGATGGAATGGTGGGCATTCTGTGTACAGAGAATTTCATCTCAGACAAGATACAAAATAGGTATGCACCAAAACTCCAGGTACAAATTATACATATTCTTCAAGAAATTGGCAACCAGCTTAAGTAGATGCAATTGTTCAAAGCCCTTCTCAGTGTCCTCCATGTTTTGATAACACAGGAGACTTCTATTTGTTTTATTTCATTCAGCCTCAGAAACATTCTGTACCTCATTATAGAGCTAGGGAATTAACATTATCACAGAAAAAAATACACTGTTGCTTCCCAAAGTGTTTTCAATCTAAGATAGATAAAAATGGGCAATGAAAGCAATAGACAAAGGGATGGATGGAGAGGGAAGGGTCAAACAGAATTTAAAAAAATAGAATGAGCCGTAATATGTGGCTCTACTAAGTGCTGGTTAAGCCTCAGCTGGAGCACTGTGTCCAGTTCTGGTTACCACTATATAGAAAGGATGTAAAGAAACTGAAAAGGATCCAGAACCAGGCAACAAAGATCATCAAAGGGATGGAATGCAGCCATATGAGCATAGGCTGAAGGAACTGGATATGTTTAGATTGGAAATGAGGAGATTAAGGGCAGACATGATAACGGTCTTCGAATACCTGAAAGGCTGCCATAAAAAAAAGGAGGAAAATTGTTCTCTCTTGCCATAGAGGGAAGGACAAGAGGCAATGGGCTCAAACTACAGCATACCAGATTTAGATTAAATCTCAGGAAAAACATTTCTAACTGTAAGAACAGGAGGACAATGGAATAAATTGCTAGGGAAGACATGAAGCTCCTTCACTGGAGGTTTTCAAAAAGAGGCTGGATAGCGATCTGTCTTGGATGGTTTAGGCACAACAAATCCTGCATCTAGGCAGAGGGTTGTATTAGATGGCTCCTGTGGTCCCTTCTAACCCTGTGGTTCTATGATATAGCAGGTGAATCTCACAAGTTCTCATATTTTAAAAGAGAGATGGAGGTCAGGCAGGAGGTGGGGAGGATTAGACAGCACCGGAATGAATGAAAACAATGAGAAACAAGGATGGGAAATAGCAGGGCTTGGGGAGAAAATCAGACAGTAAGAATGCTTCATGTTGAGGAAGAGAAATTTCATTTCATTCACAGCATGGGAGAAAACAGGAGAACATGGGAAGAGGAGAAAAAGAAGCACCAATGTGGGAAAGGTAGAATGAGTACAAAGAACAATCTGGGGGGAGATGAGAAGTAGGCAGAAGCAATCACCACCCACCACTACTCTTTGCTGATGTGAGTTGTGCGACTATTATGAACCAGAGCCTGCAGATTATTTGTCAGCAAGGCTAAGGAGGAAATATTTCTGTCATTTTCTGAGAGTCTTCTCCATGGCTGACTATCTCTGTTCTGTCTAACATGCCCATTGAGTCAATTTAATAGATGTGTTGTTTTGACCACACCACTTTCTGTATCTGTGCGTATTGTGGTTTGGCTGGCAGAGCTCCAAACCTGATTTTCGTGATAGCAGAAATGAATATATAATGGTTCTAGAATGCGAGGTGTCCCCTGTGGAACCCAAGTGGGAAAACATGTTGAGGATCTGTGGTCAAAACAGCTAGGTAATAACTTCAAAGAGAGAGCCACATTTTGCTGTGAAGTCTTAATTGTCTTCTTGACTGTGTCCAGTTTCATATCAGAGACCATCCTCCTGCCGTACTAGTGTTCTAAGGAAATGGCACAATATGAAGATTTAAAATTGAGTCTGATCATTTCTTGGCTCTGATTATAAACAGACTTGTGCTTTCATTTCTTAAATAAATTTTTCATAAAATGATCACGGAAAGCTCTCTCTGTGTTATGTGCTCTTGAAAGTTTGGTCAAACATGCTGAATATTCAGCATTAATGGAATCACTGATGTAAAACAGTAATCTTGCCTGGAGTCATATTTTCATAGCAAAGGGTCATTATGTAAATAAGTTTCCTTGTTTTTACACTAGCCTTTCTTCATTTTATAGCAATCATTTAGGGAGGGTAATATGTTAAAACATGAGGGCTCCTGTCATATAACACACCTTTTTTTTGGCTGCATAAGATTTTGTTGAACAGAAATTATTTAGATCCACATTGAACTCATTGGAGATTTTCTTTGAGAGAGACAGAAAATGTGAACCTAATTTTGAGTTTGGCTGAACATCTGAGATAAAGCATGGGAAAACCGAAAAGTATGCAGTTCATACTGGAACCTGAACTATAGCCCCAAATCTTTTATCATCTCAGATCTCTGAAATAATGGAAATATAGTATCTGTTAATAACCAGATGGAATTTAAGCAAAATAGTTTAACAGATGGATCTTTCAAAACCACTGATATAAAACTGAACAGTTTATTTTGACTGTTTTTTTTTCCTGGAGGGACAGTAATTTATGTAATAATAGCCCTTATTTGCATATTTTGTCTTAGTTGTTTCATGACTACATAAATTAGAAGAAAATACTATATCGCTGGACATGGCATTCGGTTTCTGAATGAACTAGGACATGAGCTTCAGACAAGTACATTAATTTGGTCTGTGTATAAATCAGTAATATTATAGGTGCTCCACACTCTCCCATTAGAAATAAAATTTTGAATACTTTTGCATTTGGGAAAGGGAAAAAGTAACTGTTTGCCAAGGGACCCATTGCCGGGGGAATATTTTGTTGTCTTCCCCATTACTTACCCACAAATAGACACTGTATATTTTTAAGAGTTGGTACGTCAATAGTCTTTCAAGGCAAGATCCAAAACCAAGTGAAGTCGGTAGACTCCTATTGACTTCTGTGGCTTTGGATTTGGATCCCAGGGGACAGCAATGATCTTCTGGAGTTGGAGATTTTGAATTTCTATCCCTGAAGAATGTTTAGAATTGAGAAATGTACAGCTGCAATGATGATTCAAAATGGCAGATCAGCGAATCAGCATATAACTATGAGGAGTGGACATTATTGCATAATTTTGTGACTCATAGGTTTTGAGGCCCGCCAGGAACCTCCAGTATGGTACAAGCCATATAATTTCACCTAGTAATTCCTGCCTTGAATCCAGTACTTGCATTTGAACTGTAGACTACATTTCAGAAAGTTATCCATCTTTGATATAAAGTTTTTAAAGGAGGAAGAATCTGCCACATCCCTTGACTGGTTGTTTCAAAGCTGAATTGCGCTTACTGTTAAAATGTGTGCCTTATTTCCCATTTGAATTTCTCTCGTTCCAACCTCAAACCATTAGATTTGTTTTGTTCTATTTTTTGGTAGATTGGAGCTCTCTAGTATCAAATGTTTTCTTGAGTTCTACCTCAAAGGAACTCTGATGAACACATCGTGTAGTGGTAATCAGCATTATGCTGCTATTCAGCTTAATGTGTCATATAAATATGTGCAATGTCACTTCCGTATGATAATTAGATCACAAAAATGTTTACTAAAGTACAGGAAAATGTTCCATGAGCTCAACTCAATCCCTGTAGTGAAAGTTTTATACCTGCATACTACATTCCAATTTACTAAAATTGTGACACATAATTTGCAAAAAAAAACCCTTGGCTCTCATGTTTAGTTTCCTTAGGCATTCTGGGAGATGCACTGTTAAATCTAAGCATGTCCAGACTGTCTTGATTAACTGTACATGAGACCTACAATCCCCTGGGATGCTGCAACTTAAACTGGAAGTCTGGTGTAGCTTCTAAAATGATCTTCTCTGTGAGAAGATTGACTCAATCGTATCTGTAATTCAGGACAGCTGAGAGAAAGGGAAACCGTGGTTCTAAGCCACCATAACCCTAAGCCACCTTTCCATGCTCCTGATTTTGAGTTAGCCAGGGGAGATGACTCCACAGCATAATTTAGACCAGCCTAAGGGCTGCTGTAAGGCATGCCAGTCCCATAGAGAATGCATATCTGCCAAGGATCAGGCAGAGCATCATGGAACATTACCCTGCCTCCAACTACTCCTGGCATGCCCCCATTCTGTATGCTCTATGCCTCCCCAGGATTTTTCCATTTTGGAGGGGTGGGGGAATTCTGGCTGTCCCCTTTTGAGCAGATTTCTGGCTGTATAGTTGGAAGTGGAGCCAAGGATTCTGCCCTACATTTGTAGGGAAGGGATTTTCTTACAGAACTGTAAGGTGACATTGAGATAGACCGTTTCTTACCATTAGTGCATATGAAGAACTGAAGCAGTTCTTCAGAGGTTAAATTCTCAGTATATAGTTCTGGATGTGGCAAAGGATGGGTACCAGGAATTTTTGGAAATGCCATTCTTAGTGGGTTTGTGCTTAATATACGCTCTACTCTTATCCTCTTCCTGCCATTTGCTCTCACTGGAGTACCAGCCTTACATAAGCATCAAAAACCCTCCTAAAATGAAGGCATTTCTTCCAGAGCCACCTTACAGAGCAGTAATGTCATGTTCAGAATTACTTTTCATTTCCATTCTGTTGGTTCACCCATGCTTTGGAGCAGTTTGTCTTTCCTACCAATTCAGTGATTCTGGGCTTGGTTCCAACAAAGCATGGATATGTTGACTTTCAGGGCATGCAATAAGGCACAGTTATTCTCCTAGACTTTCCATGGGAGGGTGAAGTGAGTAGGAGATGAAGGGAGAATGTAATTTTTGCTGAAGGTGTTCTAATGTGGGCACTGGCCATATTTTTGGAAATGTTTTGTACGTACAGCTTTAGATTTTTTTCTGTTTATCCTTAATCACAGGCAAACTTGTCCAAAAGCATCCATCCTAGTAACAAAAGGAAAATAAAAAGCAATTACCCATATTGATTTATCAGTAAAACTATAATTTACAAACATGATGATGAGAAACAAAGAGCAGTGGAGACTTGTTTAGGTTTATCTAGCATTTGTGTTCCACATTGCACCCTCACTTATACTTGTGCAATCTGAGGACTGCTCTGCACTAGAAAATTTTATTGACCCAGCTACATCACTCAGGGGTTGAAAAATCCACACCTCTGAGCAATGAAGTTAAGTTGACCTAAGTCCCTGTGTAAACAGCACTAGAGTCAACTGAAGAATTCTTCTTCGAATAGTGTCCCTATGGGGGCTCCTCTTCAGCTGCGCATGCGCCTCTCAAGCCTTGGATCAGACACATTCTGTTAGCAGTGTCTGTTTGGCCTGTGCACGTTCTCTTTCCAACCTCATGCCACACACGAAGGATATATAGGGTTGTGTGGGCAAACTGCCTTTGGTTCCTTTTCTACTGCCATGGCCGGAGACAGAGCTTTAGTGTGTCTGCCTTATGAGTGCCTCAGTGTGTTTTGCTGTTGTTCTGTAGTTAGTGATGGTGACAATATAGAATTAGTTGGATAGTAGTGCGAGGTTTGGATTTTTTTTTCCTCTCACTTTCCTCCAACCCCCATCCCCACCCTCACCCGCCAACCCCCATCCCCACAGGGAGTTTATCTGACTTGATTGGGCACGCCTGGTTTGCCAGGTTTCAAATGGTTACCTCTTTTGTCAGGAACCTATTCCAGTCAGGAATGGCTATTGTAAGTGTATCCATAGCTTGGGAGAGTCCCATATCTCCGAACAGAGTAATTTTTGCCTGGCTCTCAAATCTAGAGCACAGAAGAATTAGGAGACCAAATTGAATCTTCTGATGACTGAACACTCCCTTTGATCCACTTCTGAGTCAGGTCAGAAGACCCGCCCACCCCTGGTACATCCCCTCTGGACAGATCCAGTTCCTCTTCAACCTTGTCTAAGGTCTCCCCTAACTGGGAGGGGGGGGGAGAATTTGGAGGACTATGGGGGAAGGCTCTGAAGAAAAGGAACTCAATCTCCCACCATAAGGAGTCAGCTCCCAAAAGGCTCCAATCTCCTGCTAAGTCTATGGTTTCAGAGGCCTCTCAATTTAGTACTGGGGAGATGAAAGACTCTTCCTCTGGTATGGGTGGGGCGGGGAGATCCAACGCACTTCAGAGAAGAACTGCTCCAGCACACCCCCAGTACCATCTCTGAAGGACAAGGAGACCCAGGACATACTCTACTCTAGAACGGCACCATCTAAGTAAGACTTATCAACAGTGCCTTCACACTCTGCTCTATCGATACTAGCAAAATTGAAGCACCAGACACCTTTGGCCATGGTGCCTGCGCACTCCAGATCAATGTTACTGTCCACCTCAACTGTTGCATTGGTACCAACCCACTTGCTATAGCAAGAATTCTTCTGCCCCAGGAGCCTATTAGTGTTAGATGAGTCAGAGGCTACGTCTACATTACCCGCCTGAATCAGCGGGTAGAAATCGATCTCTCGGGGATCGAATTATTGCGGCAGGACGCGACATTCAATCCCCGAATCGACGCTTGTACTCCACTAGGAGAGGTAGAAGTAAATGCCGTCGACGGGGGAGCCATTGAGGTCGATTTGCCGCCGTCCTCACAGCGGGGTAAGTCGGCTCCGATACGTCGAATTCAACTATGCGAATTTGCGTATCTTAAATCGAAACCCCCCCCCCCTCAGTGAGGACGTAGCCAGAGACTCCTAATGTCTAACCTAAATCTCCATTGCTGCAATTTAAGCCATTACTTTTTGTCCTATTCTCAGTGGATAACTAAAACAATTTATCACCCTCCTCTTTATAACCACCTTTTATGTTCTTGAAGACTATCAGCCATCTCTTCTCCAGACTAAACAAACCCAATTTTTTCAATCTTCCCACATACATCATGTTTTCTGGACCTTTAATAATTTTTGTTGCTCTCCTCTGGACTTTCTCCAATTTGTCCACATCGTTCCTAAAGTGAGATGCCCAGAACTGGACACAGTATTCCAGTTGAGGCCTTATCAGTGCTGAGTAGAGTAAAAGAATTACTTCTTGTGTCTTGCTTACAGCATTCCTGCTAATAAATCCAAGATGATGTTTGCTTGTTTTGCAACACTATTGCATTGTTGATTCATATTTACTTTGTGATCCACTATGACCCCCAGAACCTTTTTTTGTTGTAATCCTTCCTAGGCAGTCATTTTCCATTTTGTATTTGTGCAATTTACTTTTTTCTTTCCAAGTGTAATACTTTGCATTTGGCCTAATTCAATTTCATCCTATTTATTTCATTTCTCCAGTTTGTCAAGATCATTTTGATATCTAATTCTATCCTCCAAAGTGATTGCAACCCTTCCCAGATTGGTATTGTCCATAAACTTTATAAGTGTACTCTCTACAGGGCCGGCTCTAGGATTTTTGCCGCCCAAAGCAAAAACAATTTTGGCCGCCCCCCCCCCCTTATTTAATTACCCCACCCCCGGCCCTGCCTCAACTCCGCCCCTTCCCCAAATCCCCAGCCCTGCCTCCTCCTCCCCCCCAGGCTCTCAAGCCTAGGAGGGAGGGAGGGGGAGAAGCGGTGCCGCGCTGCGGCCACTCGGAGTCTCCCCCTCCCTCCCAGGTTTGAGAGCCTGGGAGGGAGTGGGAGACTCCGAGTGGCCCTGGCACGGGCGCCGCTTCTACCCCTCCTTCCCAGGATCTCAAGTCTGAGAGGGAGGGGGAGCAGTGGCGTGCGAAACAGCTGCTCGGGATCTCCCCCTCCCTCCCAGGTTTGAGAGCCTGGGAGGGAGGGGGAGACCCCGAGCCGCTGCGGCGTGCGAAACAGCTGATTCGCGCGCTGCTGCTCCCCCTCCCTCCCAGGTTTGAGAGCCTGGGAGGGAGGATGAGTAGCGGTGTGCGAATCAGCTGTTTCGCGCGCCGTGGCAGCAGCAGCGGAGGTGAGCTAGGGCGGCCGGGGCACATTTTTAGGGGCGGCATTCTGGCGCCGGCCATGCTGCCCCTAAAAATGTGCCGCCCCAAGCACCAGCTTGTTTTGCTGGTGCCTAGAGCTGGCCCTGACTCTCTATGCGATTATCCAAATCATTTATGAACATATTGAATAGCACCAGACCCAGGACAGATCCCTCTGTGACCCCACTCAGTATATCCTTCCAACTTGATTGGGGACCATTGATAACTACTCTCTGTGTGCTTTTTCCAACCAATTGTGCACCTACTTATCGTAGGCTAGATTTCTCTAGTTTGTTTATGAGAAGGTTATGTGGGACAGCATCAAAAGACTTACTAAAGTTGTGATGTATCACATCTAGTGCTTCCCCACAATCCATAAGACTTGTTACCTTGTCGAAGAAGGAGATTAGGTTAGTTGACATGATTTGTTCTTGACAAATCCATGCTGACCGTTAATTATCACCTTATTTTCTTCTAGCTGATTACAAATTGATGTTGATTGTTTGCTCTATTATCTTTCCAGGTACCAAATTAAGTTGATTGGTCTATAATTTCCTGGGTTGTCCTTATTCCCCTTTTTATAGATTAGGTAATATAGTTGCCCTTTTTCAGTCCTCCGGGATCTCTCCCTTCCTTCGTGAGTTCTCAAAGATAATCACTAATGGCTCAGCGATCTCTTCAGCCAGTTCCTTAAGTTTTCTAGGATATATTTCATTAGGTCCTTCTGACTTGAAGGCATCTAACTTACCTAAGTAATTCTTAACTTGTTCTTTTCATATTTGAGGCTTAGATCTTATCCCATTTACACTGATGTTCTCTGTTAGCTGTCCAATCACAGCTAACTTTTTCAGTGAAAATTAAAACAAAGGCATTGTCATGTTTTCTTTTATTGTCTTTCTTCCTTGGCCTATCCTGTCCTTGGTCTTTCTTTTGCATCTAAATGCTTCCATTTCACCAGGGACTAGGATCATTTTCAATACCAAGTATTTCCCTTTGGTCCCAAGGGAGTTCTCAAAAGCTTTTAGTGGTAGCAGCTGCTTACCTTCTGTGAGAAGCAATTTTAGTCTTCCTGTGTCTTGATGACTGGCTACTCAAGGGCCAATCTTATGAAGCAGTACTACCTTCTACCCAGACAGCGCTCTCTCTTTCTCTCTTCCAGGAATTGGGTCTCCAGTAAACATAAAATTCACATTACCCCAGTACAGAGAATACAATTCATGGGGGCATATTTGGATTCATTGGCAACTGGGGCCTTCCTTTCCACAGACAGATTTGTAACTTTGGCAAACCTGATCCGAACAATTCAAGAAATCCCCTGGTTCATATGGCATATGGTCATATGGTGCAGTTCCTGGGCCATATGGCAGCTTGCACCTTTGTGACCAAGGAAGCAAGATTATGCCTCCACTGCTTTCAGGGCTGATTCAGAAGGATTTACTTGTCAATCAAAGACATTTGTGACAAACAGGTCACAGCTCTTCTCCAGGTGAAGAACTCCCTAGACTGGTGGAAAAATCAACTCAATGTCTGCATGGGCATCACTTTCATCTGTCCGACTCCAACAGTATTTGTGACAATGGTTGCATCACTGACAGGGTGAGGCGCACACATTAATGCCCTCAAAACACAGGACTGATGGTCACCTTAGGAAGCCAGTCTCTGTATCAACCAGTTGGAACTCAGGGCGGTCAGGAGCACCAGCCTTCATTTCCGACCCCTTATCAGGAGCATGATGGACAATGTAGTTTGCATGTTTTATATCAACAATCAGGGAGAAGCACTATCCTTCTCCCTGTGTGCTGAAGCTGTGAAGTTGTTGAACTGGTGTATACCCTATTAAATTCAGATCTCAGTTCACCTCCTGGGACTCCAGAATATCACAGCCAATATGCTCAACACACAATTCTCCCAGGACTGTGAATGGGAGTTGGACTCTCAAATTCTTCATGGGATTCCAGAAGTGGACGAATTTGCTTCATTCAGCAACAATAAATGCTCCTTATTCTGCTCAAGAGGATGTGTAGGCCACCACTTTTTGGGAGACACATTTCTTGGTCTCTGGACGAAGGGCCAGTTCTATGCATTCCCTCCAACACCACTAATTCTAACAGTGATGAACAAGATGAGATAGGACAAAACCAGGATTATCTTTATAGTACCAACATGGCTGAGGTAAGTTTGGTATCGTTACCCACTTCACCTGTGGGTCCAACCAGCATTCAAGCTTCCAACCTCCCATTTATGGTATATTTCTAGGACAAGGTCTCCTTATGGCTGCACCCAAAATTCTTTATTTAACGTGCTGTCAGATTTCCATCTTAACGAGTGTATTCATCTACTGGCACTTTTCCCTAAACCACATAAATTTCAACATGGACCTCCTTTCATGCATTAGACGTGGCCTTTTATCTGCATAAGAACAGGCAATTTCAGAAATGACCTAAACAGTTTGTCTCCATCGCAGAAAGACCCAGAGGGCCCACAATTTCTTCATAGAGACTTTTGAGGTGGATGTCTCGCTGTATTATTGTTTTCTACAAAATATCTGGTGCTTTAAGTCTCCAAGGATAATAGCACACTCTGCCAGATCTCAGGCAACTTTCACAGCTTTACTCAAAAATATCCCAGTATCTGAGATTTGCAGAGCTGCTACGTTAGCTTCAGTGCATACCTTTTCTAAATACTATGTCTTCGTCCATGACATCAGATCTGATGCAACACATGGTTCTGCTATACTATGTTCAGTCTTGGACTTGATTCCAAAGCTCCCTCCTCCCTGTGGGGCTACTGCTCAGGAATCACTTGAAGTAGAGCACCTACAGGGACACTGAGGGCGATTTGCCTGCAAACCTCTATAGCCTTGGTGTCCAGCATGAGGAGGCATAGCATGCATGCATGAGCTGAACAGAAACTGCTAATGGAAAATCTCCAGTCAAGGGCTCAGGAGGTGCATGGGCACTGAAGTGGAGCACCCATAGGAAAATATATCTCACAGTTACCTCACAAGGTGAGAACTCCTTCCATTGGTGTAGGTAGAGTCTACCCTTGAAGTGCTACAGCTATGCAATAGTAGCTTTTCAAGTGTAGACAAGCCCTGAGTGAAGGTAATGAGGTTACATCAGTTTAACTGACAAAGTGTGGCCTGGTAGTTTCAAAATATGGCATGGGAGCCCATAGAAAACATTCAACCACACTCTAAGAAGCTAATTCAGCTCTGCTTATGCAAGGGCTCAATATGGCCCATTCACTTTAGCCATTAATTTTTTTTTTCTGACTCATAACACACTGTTAAATAGAGAGGTCTGATTACTGTATTACTGTGTAATGTCTCTTTAAACAAAAGCTCACTGGCGTAATGATTGTTTTGTTTCTGATATTTACATAGCAAGGATCTGTAAACCTGTTAATACTGCCTAAATAAATAAATAAATAATTAAACAAAAATAAACTGATCCCAACTGCTTGATATTTTTTCACTGCTGAATAAATAATGGACAAATCTATCCTATTAACTATCATGAGAAATTTAGCAATTTCTGGTTTCATACATAGAATCTCCAGTTTTTTTTTTAAACCTTAGAAGTTGAAACGTTTTGAAGGAGCGTTTATCACTGTAATGCCGAACAAACAGTATTTAAAGGGAGGGGGAAACAGATCTCAGCATTTATTTTGAAGCTCTTTTCTCTTGCCTGGGTTTTGCTAATTCTGAAGTGTTGTTCATGAAGCCAGGAAAGCAGTAAAGTCTTTGAAAGGCATGAAATAAATTCTGTTCACTGAGTGGGTAATTGTTCAAGGTCATCTGTTCGTTGTCTTTGTCTTGATTGTTTGAATTAGTAGCTAATAATGGGGCTGAACGGTGAATGAATTATTATCCATGGGGCATATTTTGGGGAGTGTCAGGAAATATTACAGGGTAATTAAGGTTATCCAATAGCAAAGCTGTGTTACCAGCAGATGTCTAGTAATTACTGTGTTTAAAAAGTGTGGGTCTTAAACTAAGATTATAGCTTTTATATTGTCTGCCTTTGCAAGTCATATTTGGAATTTATTCAGTTTTTTTCTACAGCCCTTTTCCTTTTGTTCTGATTCTGTCACTTACATTCTGACTTAAACATAGGCCTTTCCTGGGGAATTAAAATAAATATAAGCAGATGGTATGCAGTGTATGTGTATATAAAATAGGAATGCAGTTAGTGAGGACTTTAAAGATGACTGCATTGATAAATACCCACTGCTACTATTTATTTGTTAACCAATCCTGATTCCATTCTAGGGCTTGTACATCAGCTGCTTAAGTCCCAAAATAATTTCAAGATGAGTTCTTGGAAAGATGCTCCATCAGCTTAATCATATTTAATAGAGACACAAGGACTCATTTTGATCAATTGTGAGTTAATTTTAATTTGTTGGGTTGACCAGTTCCTGACAGGACCAAACATTCTGAGTTCAAAGTTCTGTTGTTGTCACTGACCCTAAGCTGTCTGGATTCTTTCGGGGGAAGGGGAGGGAGGGGTTGAGTACCAATTCACTTAGCCCTTGATCCAGCAAATTTGATTTTAGCAGCTGGGCGGAAGGGAGACAATGCAATGGACAAGTATCTGTGGCATCTGGAATGTATGGAATTAGCACAGTTGACTGGCATTGGGGGCTAGCTGTTGGAAGGCAATATATGCAAGTAGTGAGGTGTAAACGTATTGGGAATGCCATTGAGTGGAAAAAGGAGAAGCTAATCTAGAGATCTGAGGGTCTACAACAATTACAGGAAGAAAAGTGGGAGGCTGGAAAAATAGAGGGAAAGTAAGAGATGTACATGACCAAAAAGGTAGAGAGGGAGATCGGGGAACAGAAAGGGAATCGAGGGGAAAGATTGTGAGCAAGCAATCTAACCTAGAGTGATCTGTCTAGGCTTTAGAGCTGAATCCATGTGGCCTAAGATGTGTGTGGGGTTGCATGGTTGGTTGGTTTGTTCTGACTTATTTTTTTAAGGAAAGAGTTAATTTTTGAAATGCAAATAAATCAAGTAACGTTTTAAAAGGTTGATCACATTTTAAGTAACTTCCCGTGAACAAAGTTTTCTTTTGGAAAGTTCTAAAACATTCTCGGATTGGCTATCATCTCCCTGCACCATATGCAATCATTTACACCAGTACAAAGAGGTCCTAAAATTCTACCAATGCAAAATGGTAGCATTTTGCCTTACTTTACGTTGGTGTGGATGATTACAGTGTGCAGGTCAGTGGAGAATCAGGACCTTTTTGGAACAAATACACTTTGGCATTTTAGAGCCCTAGTTTCTGTTTGTTGGTTTTCCCACCCCACCACTTATAAATAGTGAGAAAAAATATGTGATGGTCATTGTACTAACATTAAGCTCTGTAAGGTGCTAGGTTTGTTTTTTTTTCCAGACTGCTGGCACCATAAATGCGAATTACATAATCACTAATGCAAAAGCATTTATGGTTGGGAAACTTTATGGCTGACCTGGAACAATGCTTCCTCAGCTCTCGTCCACTCATGCCCCTTCTCTACCTATGCTATATTGATGACATCTTCATCATCTGGACCCATGGGAAGGAGACTCTGGCAGAATTCCACCACGATTTCAACAGCTTCCACCCCACCATCAACCTCAGCCTGGACCAATCTATACGGGAGGTCCGCTTCTTAGACACCATGGTACAAATAAGTTACGGTCACGTTAACACCACCCTATACCGAAAACCCACCGACCGCTATGCCTACCTTCATGCCTCCAGCTTCCATCTCGGACACACCACACGATCCATTGTCTACAGCCAAACGCTGAGGTACAACCATATTTGCTCCAACGCCTACAAGATCTTCACCAAGCATTCTCAAAACTATGATACCCACACGAGGAAATATGGGAACAAATCAACAGAACCAGATGTGTACCCAGAAGCCTCCTGCTGCAAGACAAGCCCAAGAAAGAAACCAACAGAACTCCACTGGCCACCACCTACAGTCCTCAGCTTAAACCTCTTCAACGTATCATCAGTGATCTGCAACCCATCCTGGACAATGATCCCTCACTTTCACACACCTCGGGAGGCAGGACAGTCCTCGCCCACAGACAATCCGCCAACCTTCAGCATATTCTCACCAGCAACCACGCACCGCACCATAGTAACTCTAACTCAGGAACCAACCCATGCAACAAACCTTGATGCCAACTCTGCCCACATATCTACACCAGCAACACCATCACAAGACCTAACCAGATCAGCTACAACATCACTGGTTCATTCACCTGCACGTCCACCCATGTTATATATGCCGTCTTGTGCCAGCTATGCCCCTCTGCTATGTACATCAGCCAAACTGGACAGTCCCTACCTAGAAGGATAAATGGACACAAGTCAGATATTAGGAATGGCAATATACAAAAACCTGTAGGAGAACACTTCAACTTCCCTGGCCACACAATAGCAGATTTAATGGTAGTCATCCTACAGCAAAAAATTTTCAGGACCAGACTTCAAAGAGAAACTGCTGAGCTTCAGTTCATTTACAAATTTGACACCATCAGATCAGGATTAAACAAAGACTGTGAATGGCTAGCCAACTACAAAAGCAGTTTCTCCTCCCTTGGTGTTCACACCTCAACTGCTAGAAGAGGGCCTCATCCTCCCTGATTGAACTAACCTCATTATCTCTAGGCTGATTCTTGCCTGCATATTTATACCTGCCTCTGGAAATTTCCATTACATGCGTCTGATGAAGTGGGTATTCACCCACGAAAGCTTATGCGCCAATACATCTGTTAGTCTATAAGGTGCCACAGGTCTCTTTGTTGCTTTTTACAGATCCAGACTAACACTGCTACCCCTCTGATCTTGATACTAGTGTTAGTGATTTTATTGGTATGTGGCTAGCAGCATTTAAGGCTGAGGGCCTGACTTATCACATAGGAAGTGCCAGTATGGACTTCTGCTTACTCTAGCTATCTACTGTATCCATTTCATGTCAATCACCCAATACCTGTTAATACACTTTACATAATTCTAGAAAAGATTTTAGCAAAATCAGCAGACATTTCATTAAGGCTGACTGAGTACAAAGCTGCTTTTGAATTATAAGCAAAGTGTGTTGAATGTACAGTGTTTATAATTAGAGATGTGCTGGCTATAAAATACTTGTATCCATGGAGAGCAATGACCTGAGGTGACTTAACATGTCAGTTATCCATTCTGACTTAATTTGCTCATATGGTTCCTGGATCAAACACTATGACCCCAGTCCAGCAAAGTATATATGTATTTGCTTAACTTTAAACACGAGTAGTTCAATTAAAGTCAATGGGATATTCATGTGCTAAAGTTAAGCACTGTCTTAAGTGTTTTGTTGGATCAGAGTCTATTTCTGAGGCAGGTTTCCTTGCAGAATTGTCACCGGAGGAGCCTTGAAATGCCCCTACTATTCTAACCACTAACTTCGCTCTAAATGATTATCAGATGTGCTTGCCATTCAACAGATTATGTTTCTGTGCAAAGTTAATGGTAAGACTACAACCGCAGCACCCAGGCTTTCCAAGTGAGTTCTAATATGTAAGGGAGGGGGAAGGAGGGAATCGCTCTGCACCTGTATTGATTTTAATATTCTGTGTTTATAAACAGAACTCGCAATTGGGCTTTAAATGTTTGGGTTCTCTGAGTTTAAAAATGTAACGAGTCTCCAAATCAAATCAATTGAGCGCTTCAATTCCCCTGCAATTAATCTATCAATGGAACCCTTTAGTGCTCATTTCTTGTATGCACCATTGTGTCCCCGATCCTTGGGAGTCTTCATTAATGTTGACGTATTCCAGTATTAATTCCAAAGTGCTACCAGCTTTATTGAACACATCTATTGTGGCTAGACATCTACCCATCACCAACTAAGGGCCTGGTCCAAAGTCTGTTGAAGTCAATGGGAGTATTTCCACTGACTTCAGTGGGCTCAGGATCAGGCTCTAACACTCCCAAAGTCCTGTTCTAGCCTGTCATGAGTTTTTGTGTAGTAAAACCAAGGCTGAAGACTAGTACTTATAGGAGCATTGGAGGGGATGATGGGGGAGGGTCAGGGAAGTTAGTTCCAAGAGACTGCAATTATTTTCCTCTTCTTTCAAGTAATGCAGTTCTCCCACCTTTTGATATGACTGTAAATCAGCAGCCACTGCATTAATGAAGATGGCTGCAATTTTTATAGCACCATTTTTTCCTGGTTAGAAAAAACTTAATGGGCAAGCTATATTTTACTGTAATGCTTTCCTTTCACTTCACTTCATAATAAAATAAGGGGCAATTACATTTTTTCCATGGATGGCTGACTTCAGTGTTTAATAATAATAATAATTGATAAAAATCCTACACTACCAAACACAAGATATGCAAATCAATTGTTTAATTGTATCGGACATCCCCTTATTCCCTGCACAGACTACCCATGTTGTGGGTCAGCACAAGGACAGCATCTTCCACAGGACCCTCCCATGTAGGCGGGTGGGGAGTGGGTGGAGATTTGTATCACAGGACTCTTTATCCAGAAAAAGGAATGTCCTGCATCCAATTTCCAGTGTTATATTTAATGTATCTGAGATTATTCAAAGGAATTAAAAACAAAAAGGAAACTCCTTTTCTGTGACTTTGTCAACGCAGATACTGATCCTTGAAATTAATGGCAGTTTTACCATTGACTTCAGTGGACATTTGGTTCAGGTCTAGCGTGACCATACTTCCCATTTTGGCTTTTTTAAGCCCTGTCCCAGCTACCCCATCTTTTTTTGACAAAAGTGGGAATTTGTCTTGTTTGCTCTTGCTGACTGATGGATCCTTTAGCTTGTGTGTTGCATTTGAAGTTCCCCTTACAAAATAATAAAATGTTTAAACTGACGGGTACATTTATGTTTGTGGAGTGCTTTGAAAATGTAAAGTGCTAAGTAAGATTACATCTGATTTTAGAGGGTGTCAAACTCGCCCCCGCCCCACGGAGGAATGTGGGCGGGAGCGAGTGGCATTGCCAGCCCCACGGGTTGGGAGGGCGTAAGACTTGGGTAGAGGAAAGGCGGGGCGGAGGACTCGGGCAAGCAGCTCTTACCAGCCCCGCGGGGGGGAGGAGGGCGGGCTCAGATGAGCAGCTCGGGCCAGCCCCACACGAGGGATGGTGGAGGGCTTTGGCCAGCCCTGCACGGTGTCCCATTTTCCCTTTTGGAAATATGGTCACCCTACTCAGGCCCTAAATAAACATGACTGAACAGAACATTTTTAGGAAAGACTTGTGCTTTTTGTTGTGCATATTTAAAGGAGGCCTGATGTTAAGTGGCAGATGGACAGGTACATTTAGATTATGAACTGTTTCAATGAAGCAAAACCCAGATTTTAAACATCCTCATGAACCATATGAGAAATGTTCTCCATTTTCCAGGGAAGTTATTTAAATAGTTCTGTCCATCATTCCTTGATGAACATATTGTTTTCCATCTGAGTAGTTAGTGCCACAAAAACAGTTAGTGTGATTGTGTTCCCATGAAAGGAAGTAGAGATGCTGAGTTTATACTTACAGAGTTTCCTTCTATTTTGGGTTGGAAAGCAGCAGTGTATTTGGCCCTCTAAACCCAGGCATACTCTGAGAGCCAGGAACCCAGCAAGGGAGTCAAGTAGCCCAGAAGCTGGCTGACTGGCTCCCTGGGAAGCCAGGGAACTGGCCAGTCCAATGAGTCTGGTAGCCTGCTAAAGTAACTTTTGAAAATGAGACTTACATTCTTAAGTCACATAGGCACTTTAGAACATTTTACCTTAAGTCTGGAATCATTCAGTTCTTGCAACCTGCGTTTTCTTTCCCCACAAACCCTAAATGCATTCTGACTGGCACTGAATATTCCTCTTTCAAATACTCTTTTGCAATTTATGATGTGTTTCCTTCAGCCTCAAATTGCATGGAAAATGCCATTCAGTTCAGTTACAGCTCAAATTGTAGTTGTTTTTTTAAGTATATTTAAATAGAGAACTAAAACCCACATAATTTTGGGTTAACTAATGTATATGACAGGTTTCAGAGTAGCAGCCGTGTTAGTCTGTATCCGCAAAAAGAACAGGAGTACTCGTGGCACCTTAGAGACTAACAAATTTATTAGATGCATCTGAAGAAGTGGGCTGTAGTCCACAAAAGCTTATGCTCTAATAAATTTGTTAGTCTCTAAGGTGCCACAAGTACTCCTGTTCTTTTTAATGTATATGAAACTGTCTGAACTGCATAAACTTAGTTACATTTTCAGTAACCCAATGCAAAACTACTCTGTCATGCGGTCTAGTGATGTTGAGTGATGTACGTTATGGCCAACCTTCCAAGTTCTTTTGCAGTATCTCTGAGACAGTTCATAGCCCCTAGATCTATATTTGGAAGGCATGCACAGAGAAAAGAGATCAGACACCTTATGTCTCTAGACTTGGAGACAGCTCCCTTTATGTCTAAGGGCCTGCATGCACTTGGCAATGGGAAATGGTAGGGCTGGAGGGAGATTGGTACCACTGGTAAAGCCATCAAATACTTAATAGCCCCAATCCATTTTGGAGAACATTGTTTTAAAGGAAGCAACACTGGTCAGTTGCCTTGAGGCAGAGGTTGGATACAAGTGGAAAGATTTCTTCTGAGATAGTGCAGAGGCACAGGGCATCCATATGGATTGCCTCCATAGGATTTCCAGGCAAATATTGGGGTGGGGGATCCACAAGGCTTAGGGGTGAAAACCCTTTTCGCTCTACAGAGAGATCAGGTAAACCTCCTCTCCTGACCCACTTTGTTTTTTATCAATAAAGAATGTGTGTACTAACAGAACATCTTAAAAATAGGCGAAATGGGTCACTATATCTCCTATATAGCCATACAAAAAGGTCTTTCTCTTACCAGATATTGCTTTAAAACAAAAAGAATCTATAGATAGATAAAAATTAGACTGAAGTTGTTGCACATGGGAGACAAAAAAATAATTTTGCTCTGTCGGTCTTTGATCATACATTATATCCTCATCTGATTCTGGGCTTTAGCAAAGAGAGTGGCTGGTGATTATTTTTAGCATCTTAAATCAGAAAGGAAACAAGAATACCCATTTCTTGAAACATGATTTGTTGAATTCTCAAGGAAAGGTAGTTTACCAGGGTATCCTGTGACAGGAAAATACATGCTGCATTCACCAGAGCACAGGCGGTGCTGTGGTGGTTGGATCAGTGAGCAAATGTTGACTTAAGACAGAGATACTTACACAGAAAAAGCAACAACTTTGTAGAAGTCACCAGACAGTCTGAGGATTTGGGAGGAGGCAGGGAGGGGTTCAGAGCTACATTAAAAAAGCCCGAGTCATCAGACTTTAAAAATAGCATGTGTGGCCTCATTTAGTGAAAATATAGAGTAATGTGACTATAAAAAGCAAGGCAAACTACCAGTTGACTGACTCTTTTATGCCATACACATCTTTTAAATTTAAATTTGTTATTTTAGAAAAATATATGGTAGGCTGAGAAGAAAGCCCACACTGTTTGGCCTTTACTGTTTATTATGTGAAATCAAGGGCCTCCTTGCATTGAAGATGCTTAAACCCTTGTATTTAATGTACAGTAGTTGTGTTAATAAACACAAGTTTGACACCCTCTAAAATTAGATGTAAATCTTACCTAGCACTTTACATTCTCAAAGCACTCCACAAACATAAATGTATAAATAAAATTATAAATTAATGGAGATATCCTATCTCCTAGAACCAGAAGGGACCTTGAAAGGTCATTGAGTCCGGCCCCCTGCCTTCACTAGCAGGACCAAGTACTGATTTTGCCCCAGATCCCTAAGTGGCCCCCTCAAGGATTGAACTCACAACCCTGAGTTTAGCAGGACAATGCTCAAACCACTGAGCTATCCCTCCCCCTTTCTTTTCAGCCTACCATATATTATTCTAAAATAACAAATTTAAAATTAAAAGATGTATCTGTCAGTTTAAACATTTTATTTTTTTGTAAGGGGAACTTCAAATGCAACACACAAGCTAAAGGATCCATCTTCTCATATTGAGCTACTGTTTAGTTGTTGAAATCAGACTCAGTATAGTGCACCAAAGTGCACTTTATTCATCTGCTTTTCAATTAAATGCCAAGTTTCTTTTCTGCTTGTTAACACTTGTCAGTTATAAACAGAGTGCAAACCAATAGTGGCCCTATGCAGATTAGTATTTAGTTCCAGTATATACCTTTATA
Organism: Malaclemys terrapin pileata; assembly: GCF_027887155.1. Taxonomy (NCBI): domain Eukaryota; kingdom Metazoa; phylum Chordata; order Testudines; family Emydidae; genus Malaclemys; species Malaclemys terrapin. Next base: position 67,042,430 of record NC_071512.1, read on the forward strand.
ACATTGAGTCACATTGAATTTATTTTTTCCCCTGCCCTTGAGTTGATCATTATTTACCAGGATATATTCATTATTTTGATGTATTAAACAGCTGTTTTTCTTGGAATTTTTTATTTCTATGAATTGATCACAAACAATTCTCTGCAAATATTTGATATTCACTGTTGGAGTTAGGATGATCAGTTTGATAAAGGGTGACCATATGTCCTGATTTTATAGGGACAGTTCTGATATTCGGGGCTTTGTCTTATATAGGCACCTATTAACCCCCACCCTGATTTTTCACACGTGCTGTCTGGTCACCCTAGCTTGATTAGTCAGATAAGCCAGATGGTGGAGCTTCTCTTCCCCAGTTGGATGAATTGCTTCCCGGCTCTTTGAGCTCTGGTCCAGCGTAGTATCTGTTTCTCTTGTAAATACTTATGCATGCAAATCTCAAATTTGATTTACTTGAATACTACAACATGTGCCTTTGAATATTGCTTTCATTTATGCCAGTAAAACTTGCACACACATTTATGGGAAGGTGATCAGTAAAGGGGGATGTGAAAATGGCCTAAGTTAGTTAATTTAAAAATTCAAGCAGAAATTCATGGAAAACATCTTGTTGTATTCACTCATCTCAAGTGTTCACCCTCAAACTGGCAAAGGAAGGATGATTAATGTTAATTCTATAAATAAGGGCAGTGACTTGGTGTTTTGTTTTTTGCAATAGTATTACTGAAAATATATTCACGTGCATGGGACGTTATACTGTTTGCAGCTTAATTTTTCTTCCTTCCCCCCCTCTCTAGAATCATGATTTTTGTATGCCTGGAAGTATTTCACTCCATTGTCAGAAGAAATAAATAGTTGACACAACTCCAAATAGAAAGAGCTAATTCTAATGGGAAGTAAGAGTTTTGAATGATTTAATAAATGTATATTTTTGCAGTGCAGTTGAGTCAGTGCCATGGCATTACTATGATCTTACATTATAAATTCCATTATAAAGTTGCAAAAGTTAATCAATTGTTTTCATAATTTACAAACATTACTTAATTGAGAAAAGAAGATGGATCTGTTCTAATAAAGAATCTGATTTTTATTGTGTTATTTTTTGGTTATGTTTACTATAGTATACTCTACTTTCTATTCTATAGAAAGTGTGAAGTTTAAAAATGTCGTTGTCTTGATGTTTTTGTCCAAGAACTTGCAGTAAACACAAAATAAAGAATGTAGCCCAGAACAGTGAGAAATAATATGGAAAGTGCTCTTGGGAACCAGAAGAGATGGTTCCTTGGGTGTATGTAGTTTTGAGAAACTTGGCACTCCCAAGACCATTTGAATGTTGGTACAGATCAATCAGCTTCATAATATACATGGCTCACAGCTGTATTTGTCTAGTTATTACATTATAGTGTCTGCCTTATTACTCCAATTCAATTATATTACATGTCTTAGCAAGCTGGGAGATGATATACAGGTGTGCTCCCCTGCACACACACTCCTAAGCAAGCATATTGTGTTACATAAAGAACAAAAATACCAGAGTTATGTGTATTTGGCTATGGGGCTTAGTCTCAGTGCTCCAGCAAGTGGTAGAGAAAGTCATCTTTTAAATTTTGTAGGCCTGGTTTGAATCTGCTTCACTTTGATCTGGCACGCAAAGGTGGAGACACAGAATGAGATACATAGAATACTTAAATATGGTTGCTAAAAACACCACAAGCCAATATGAGGATTTAAACTTGTGTTTAAAAAGAAGAAAATCCCATATTTTAATTTTTACTTGATAAGTTCTATGGTCCATTGAACATGTTATGAATACTGAATCAGAGAACATTTGTACGTTTCAGTGTCTTACCACCCATAAAGGCTCATCTGAAATCAGGAGATATAAAATACCCTTATTCTAACAATAGAATGTCCTTTCTGGCTTTTAATTCGGCCTTATTTATGCAATATGCCTTCCCTTAAAGACTCAGTAAGATGGTATCAGCCAGCAGCAATAACATCAAAGGCACTTTATTGTGCATGATCAAGGAACCATCCAATGTCAATACAAGGGGTGGTTTTTTTTGCAGCTGGTTGGCAGCCAGCCAGGCACCAGGCAGTTATGGAGATCCTTAATGTTGAAGTGGCTTTAAGAGGGTTATGAAAAAGATTAATGGAAGACCGGCTTCTCTAGATTATGCCGAGAAGGGACCACTTATATAATACAAAGGTAATATTTTTGGTTTGTGCTTTATTTTCTTTTTTTTTAAAGATGTCCACATATTTTGTCAGCTGTGCATGCTAACTTGGTAACTCAAATAAATTCGTTAGTCTCTAAGGGTATGTCTACACTACGGGATTAATCCGAATTTAGATAATTTGGATTTGAAAAACAGGTTGTATAAAGTCGAAATGGATGTGGCCACACTAAGCACATTACTTCGGTGGTGTGCGTCCAAGTACCGGGGCTAGCGTCGATTTCTGCACCGTTGCACTGTGGGTAGCAATTCCATAGCTATCCCATAGTTCCCGCAGTCTCCCGCGCCCATTGGGATTGTGGGTTAAGATCCCAGTGCCTGATGGGACAAAAAACATCGTCGCAGGTGGTTCTGGGTACAGCCTCACCTCCTCCCTCCCTCCCTCCCTGCATGAAAGCAACGGACGGCAGACAACCATTTTCGCGCCTTTTTTCCTGGGTGGGTGAACACTGCAGACTCCATACCATGGCAAGCATGGAGCCCGCTGAGCTCAAGACAGCAGTCATGAATATTGTAAACACCTCGCGCGTTCTCGTGGAGTTTATGCTCAGCCAGGACCAGAGAAACGAGGCGAGGAGGCAGCGGCGGCGGCAGCATGATGAGGACATGGACACAGACACGGATACAGAATTCAGTGAAACCACAGGCCCCGGTGCTTTGGAGATCATGTTGTTAATGGGGCAGATTCTATCCATGGAACGCCGATTCTGGGCAAGGGAAACAAGCACAGACTGGTGGGACCGCATAGTGTTGCAGGTCTGGGACGATTCCCAGTGGCTGCGGAACTTTCGCATGCGTAAGGGCACTTTCATGGAACTTTGTGACTTGCTGTCCCCTGCCCTGAAACGCCAGAATACCAAGATGAGAGCAGCCCTCACAGTTGAGAAGCGCGTGGCGATAGCCCTGTGGAAGCTTGCAATGCCAGACAGCTACCGGTCAGTCGGGAATCAATTTGGAGTGGGCAAATCTACTGTGGGGGCTGCTGTGATGCAAGTAGCCAAAGCAATCACTCAGGTGCTGCTACGAAAGTTTGTGACTCTGGGAAACGTGCAGGCTATAGTGGATGGTTTTGCTGCAATGGGATTCCCTAACTGTGGTGGGGCAATAGACGGAACCCATATCCCTATCTTGGCACCGGAGCACCAAGCCACCGAGTACATAAACCGCAAGGGGTACTTTTCAATGGTGCTGCAAGCACTTGTGGATCACAAGGGACGTTTCACCAACATCAACGCGGGCTGGGCGGGAAGGGTTCATGACGCTCGCGTCTTCAGGAACACTACTCTGTTTAAAGGGCTGCAGCAAGGGACTTACTTTCCGGACCAGAAAAGAACCGTTGGGGATGTTGAAATGCCCATAGTTATTCTTGGGGACCCAGCCTACCCCTTAATGCCATGGCTTATGAAGCCGTACACAGGCAGCCTGGACAGGAGTCAGGAGCTGTTTAACTACAGGCTAAGCAAGTGCAGAATGGTGGTAGAATGTGCATTTGGCCGTTTAAAAGGTCGCTGGCATTCATTATTGACTCGCTCTGACCTCAGCCAAAGAAATCTCCCCATTGTTATTTCTGCTTGCTGTGTGCTCCACAATCTCTGTGAAAGTAAGGGGGAGACCTTTATGGCGGGGTGGGAGGCTGAGGCAAATCGCCTGGCTGCTGATTACGCGCAGCCAGACACCAGGGCGATTAGAAGATCACACCATGAAGCGCTGTGCATCAGAGAAGCTTTGAAAACCAGTTTCATGGCTGGACAGGCTACCGTGTGAAATATCTGTTTGTTTCTCCTTCATGAAAACCCTCCCCCTTTACTGACTGATTTTCTGTAAGGAACCCACCCTGCCCCTTCCCCCAGCTTTCTTTCAAACCAAATAAAGTCACTATCATTTAAAAATCATTTATTCTTTATTAATAGATTAGAAAAAGAGGGAGGGAACCCGGGTGGTATTTGGGAGGAGGATTGCTGGGAAGGAAAAAGCCACAAAGAAAAGGTTAAAAAAATGACAGCCTTTTGCTTGGGCTGTCTACTGGGGTGGAATGGGAAGGTGTACGTAGCCTCCCCCCCCGAGTTCTTACACGTCTGGGTGAGGAGGATACGGAACATGGGGTGGGGGGAGGGTGGAACAGGGGCTGAAGCGGCAGTTTGTTATCCAGCAGCCGTTCCTGAACCTCCACCAGACGCCGGAGCAGCCCCAGCGTTGCATCCTTCATCCTCTGGTCTTCCTGCCGCCACCTCTCATCTCGAGCGTCCCTCCTCTCCTCACGTTGGTCCCTCCTCTCCTCACGTTGGTCCCTCCTCTCCTCACGTTCACTGACTTCTTTCCTATACTTTGAAACTGTTTCCTTCCACTCATTCACATGAGCTCTGTCACTGCGGCTGGATTCCATAATTTCAGAAAACATGTCCTCCCGCGTTCTCTTCTTACGACGCCTTATCTGTGATAACCTTCGGGATGGAGGAGGGAGGCTTGAGGAATTTGCAGCTGCTGTAGGGAGGGGAAAAAAGAGAGAATTGTTTTAAAAGCTACATTTTGCAGAACAATGCTTATACTCTTTCACGGTGACCAACACTGTTCACATTACATAGCACATGTGATTTCTGTGCAAGGTCGCATTTTGCCTCTTAATGCTGAGTGCTTGTGGCTTTGCTGCTAGAGATCACAGGTCTGGGCAACAGAATTTGGCTTGCATGCGGCCATGGTAAGCTTCTACGCCCTCCTTTCCCACATACCAAGCATAGCTTGTAGAGTGCTGCAGAATTGGGAAATGAAGTGGCAGCACTCCACACGAGCTGTGTCCAATCTCAGCCAGTTGGGGGGGGCAGTGTGGGGGGGCTTGTCTGGGCCCCTTCAGGCAAGTAGAGTGCTGCGGTTTTTCTGTTAACATTCAGCAGCACCAGAAAACAAACTAACCACCCCCCCCTCTCGCCATGAATTCTCTGGGATGATCGCTGTACCCCTCCCCCCCACCATGTGGCTGGTATCAGGGAAGATCCCTGCAGGCACCAAACTAACCCCCCCCCCCCCGCCGCCGCCCCCCTCCCGCCATGAATTCTCTGGGATGATCACGGTACCCCTCCCCCCACCGCGTGGCTGGTAACTGGGAAGATCCCTGCTAGCCAAACGCGAAAAACTCAGGGCCAATTTCCCATCTGCGCTTGGCTAACTGCAGGGAAGGATTTATTTTCCGCCACAGGCAAACAGCCCAGTAGGAACGGCCACCTCTGTCCCCTTAATTAAGTTCCCGTATTTCAACCAGGTTACCAAGAGTGATATCACTCTCCTGAGGATTACACAACAAGATAAAGAACGGATGTTGCTTGAATGCCAGCAAACACCGGGACCATACGCTGCCAGGCTTTGTCAGGCAATGATACCAGATTACTTGCTGCAAGCATGGCGTGGTCAAGTGTCCTACCATGGAGGAGGGAATAAAGATGCACTGCCCAGAAACCTTCTGGCAAGGCTTTCGGAGTACCTCCAGGAGAGCTTCATGGAGATGTCCCTGGAGGATTTCCACTCCATCCCCATACACGTTAACAGACTTTTCCATTAGCTACAGACTTTTCCAGTAGCTGAACTGACCGCGAATGCAAAGTCAGGCAAAGTAATCATTAAAAACCGTTTGCTTTTAAAACAAGTTTTATATTTTAAAAGGTAAACTCACCTGAGGTCCCTTCCATGGGGTCAGAGTCTTGGGTACTGGCTTGGGAGGCTTGGGAGGGTACTTCAGTCAGGGTGATAAAAAGATCCTGGCTGTTGGGGAGAATGGAGTGCTGTGTGCTCTCTGCAAGCTCATCCTCATCCTCCTCCTCCTCCTCTCCCCCATCGGCAGAATCCTCAGGCGTCGCTGATAAGACTATCCCCGACCCAGAATCCACAAACACAGGTGGGGTAGTGGTGGCAGCCCCCCCTAGAATTGCATGCAGCTCGGCGTAGAAGCGGCATGTCCGCGGCTCTGACCCGGAGCGACCGTTTGCCTCCTTTGTTTTTTGATAGGCTTGTCTGAGCTCCTTGACTTTCACGCGGCACTGATCTGAGTCCCTATTGTGGCCTCTCTCCATCATGCCCTTGGAGATTTTTTCAAAAGTTTTTGCATTTCGTCTTTTAGAACGAAGTTCTGCAAGCACTGAATCCTCTCCCCATACAGCGATCAGATCCAGTACCTCCCTCACGGTCCATGCTGGTGCTCTTTTTCGATTATCAGCCTGCATGGTTACCTGTGCTGATGAGCTATCTGTGGTCACCTGTGCTCTCCACGCTGGGCAAACAGGAAATGGAATTCAAATGTTCGCGGGGCTTTTCCTGTCTACCTGGCTAGTGCATCCGAGTTTAGATTGCTGTCCAGAGCGGTCACAATGATGCACTGTGGGATAGCTCCCGGAGGCCAATACCATCGAATTGCGGCCACACTAACCCTAATTCGAATTGCTAAAATCGATTTTGGCACTACTCCGCTCGTCGGGGTGGAGTACAGAAATCGATTTAAAGGGCCCTTTACATCGAAATAAATAGCGTCGTTGTGTGGACGGTTGCAGGGTTAATTCGAATTAAAGCTGATAAATCCGAATTAAAGTCGTAGTGTAGACCAGGCCTTAGGTGCCACAAGTACTCCTGTTCTTTTTGCGGCTACAGACTAACACGGCTACTACTCTGAAACTTGGTAACTGGTGTGTATTACAGCTAATAGAAACATTACTGGTGGCCTCTTGTCTTGCCAAATATTAATAATGTCTGATCTAAAATTTTAATGTAAAATATACAGTAATGCAGTAAAAAAATACTGTGATCCTCCTTAGTAGGAATTACTTGTCTCTGGATTTGAGGGTTTGTGATTTGATGCAGAAAGTTAATTTATGGTGGTAGCAACAGGCAGTAATATATCCCAACTCTGCCCTGGCTTCCTTCATTGAGTGTGAGTTGAGAGTTGCATCTGCCAGCTTTCATGGCCAATGGTTCTGTTGCTTGTCTGCTAGTTGTGCTTTCAAAAGGCTTTTACTGATCGGAGTTGTATTCTAACCTATAATACGAGTGTGTAATGGGGGCTGGACTCATGGCACACTTTATGCACCTTCAAGTGGGGCAGGGGGCACGTCATAGTGGTCTTGGAGATCTGGAGCCACCTTCAGGTTTTGTAATGCAAGCAATTGGATAATGAAGATTAGGGTATTGTCCCATTTTCCTTAGTGACCTCTTTGCCATTGAAGTTCTGTGCAGTGCTGGAACAAAGACAGGTTACTAGCCTGAGCACCAGCCATTCCTTATTGGAGGCCCAGGCACTGAGGAAGGCATGAATCCCAGGGGAATTTGTTCTGTATTCAGCTCAATGTGAAAAGGAGCTTTTATAGTAACAAGTTATTAGGTGACTTACTTGGGATACACTGCTCTACAGCCAAAATGCTTCTGAAATAAATGTAGTCAAACTTTACTAATTCTGGGTCACTGAGAACGAAAAGGATGCTTAAAATTGTTGATTGGCTCTAGTTTTCAAGATATGCTATTGGGTCAGTATATACGACCCTTGACTTGGGAATGGCGGAGGATACGTAAGTTATAAAGGGAAGGGATCTCAATTTAAACCAGAAATGACTAAAATACATCTTTGACTGGATCTATGAATAAATCTATGACTGGTTTTGGACAGCACTTGCTTTTTAGGCAAAACAATGAATGATGCAATCTGAAGCTGGTATTGCATCATACATGATATGAATTGCATCATGTTATTCCTAGAAGTCATGGATGATGCAATCATAACGAAGCTTACATCACTCTGCTGAACAAATTGCCCTAGATCAGCTCTAGAAATCATACAGTGTCATGCTCTCTTATTTGTCAGCCTTTGATTTTGCAAAAGGACACATTTCTGTTTAGCCAAAGTGAGCAGAGATGCCTCGTACTTGTGTGAACAGTGCAGATAACGTCTGCTATGTTTGTGGTGAAGTGACTTTTGCATCACAAAAGCGCAGTATAACCACTATGGTTAAGAAAGCCTATCACCTTTACTTTGGCTGCAAAATTGGACATCAGGACAAGAGGTGGGCCCCACACATATGCTGCAACACTTGTGCAACAAATCTTCGCCAGTGGTTGAACAGGAAAAGGAAATCTATGCCTTTTGCAGTGCCAATCAGTTGTTTTAATTGTCATATTTGAATTCAGCACATCAAAATACATAATAAATAGCACATTTTATCTCTGAAGCAGATGACTTCTCAAAAACTGTAGACCAGTGATATGGGAGAGACAAGGTCGGTGAGGTAATATCTTTTTCTTGGACTAAGACACAAGCTCTCGGGCTGTGCAGAGTTCTCCTTCAGGTTTGGGAAAGGTACTCAGAACATCACAGCTAAATACAAGATTGGTTTCACCATCTATAACCATCTGACCACTACATGCAACTCCAAATGAACTTGAATTTAGCTGTGATGTTCTGAGTACATTTCCTAGGCCTGCAGAAGCGCTCTGTGTAATTCAAAAACTTGTCTCTCTCACCAACTGATGTTATTCCAGTGAAAAATATGCAAAAGTCACTTCACCACAAACATAGCAGAAGTTATCTGCACTGTTCTCACAAGTACGAGGCATCTCTGCTCACTTTGGCTAAATAGAAATGTGTCCCTTTGCAAAATCAAACACTGACAAATAAGAAAGCACGACACTGTATGATTTCTAGAGCTGATATAGGGCAATTTGTTCAGCAGAGTGATGTAAGCTTCGTTATGATTGCATCATCCATGACTTCTAGGAATAACATGATGTAATTCATATCATGTATGATGCAATACCAGCTTCAGATTGCATCATTCATTGTTTTGCCTAAAAAGCAAGTACTGTCCAAAACCAGTCATAGATTTATTCATAGATCCAGGCAAAGATGTATTTTAGCCATTTCTGGTTTAAATTGAGATCCCTTCCCTTTATAACTCACTTATCCTCCGCCATTCCCAAGTCAAGGGTCGTATATACTGACCCAATAGCATATCTTGAAAACTAGAGCCAATCAACAATTTTAAGCATCCTTTTCGTTCTCAGTGACCCAGAATTAGTAAAGTTTGACTACATTTACTTCAGAAGCATTTTGGCTGTAGAGCAGTGTTATCAGACTGATGTTATTTATACCAATATAATGCTTATACAAGGTGTAGGGAAATGTTTTTTCTGGCCCAATTCACAATCAGCAAGAGCTTCTAACCTGACCACAGTTGTTGTGATGGAACAATAGAGAAGGCGGTGAGATGCATTCCTGAAATCTTTACATCTATATATAATGTTAAAGAAACAAATTGTGTTAATAAAATATTTAGATTGCACATAAAGTTCTAGAAATGCAGAACTGAGGATAAATGATGAGCTTCAACTGTGTGTTCTTGAACATGTGCATAAGAGTAAATTACATAGTCCCATACTGTTTCTCTGATAATATACATTTTAATGTACATTTTTTCTCTGCAATGCTTGATATACATGTAGGCATGATTCTCCACACCATTGCAACTCTGTAGTACCAACAGTGACTGCAATCAAATTTTATTCTAAATGTGCACTATTGCTAACTTTCAATTGCTTCTAATTTATAAAAGTTATAAACATTGAACTGAAACACACAAAGTGACTATTCCTCATTGAGGTCTAGCCACATGCTAAGCTTTTTATGTTTATTAAAATTCAGCCATCTGGAGCTTTTTGTGAGCAAAAAGTCTTTAAAATATTTTTAAAGTGGCACAGTTTCTCACCTAATTCAAAAATGTAGACTAGCACAGGAAATTTTCACACAAAAAGCAGAGGATTTAAGAAAGGTGAGTGGATGAAAGCACAGTTCAAAACTGAAGTTGACTTCAAGTCTCAGCTGTAACTTTGGCTAATGTGAAGCTAAGGATAATAGTGAATTAGCCAACCCTACCATTGTTGGCTAGTTCACTATTTGTGAGCAGCAAATATTGGAGAACTGATTATTCATTTTTGAGGGTGAAAGTTTCACTAATATTTTTAGTATACCATTCAATCTGAGAATTTTGTGCATAAGAATAATGAGTTAGCCCTTTCAGGTAGTAGACAAAAAATTATTTCATGTTAAAAGAAAACAAAACTTAAACCTTAAGATTACTTTATGGAGGTCAGATGCCATAGCAGTGGGTGTAGTATAATACTCTAGATAGATAAAAAGTAGGGCTGGTCAGAAATTTTTCATTGAAACATATTTTGTTGGAAAAAGCTGTTTCAATTAAGCAGATTTTTTTCATGAAATTCTATTGATTTGAACAATTTCCTGGAAAAGGGGAAAAATGAAATGAAAATTTTCAGAATTTCCATTTTGTGGGAAATTAAAAATATATATTCCTTTTAAAATTTCTTTTTACCTGGATATAAATTAAAACATCAAAATTTCCTGCAGAATGAAAATGCTGAGTTTCAACCAGCTCTATAAACAAGGAGGTAGAAAGAATACATCATATTAAGCAAGGATTCAATGGAAGTAGGAGTAAAAGCCATTTTTATTGTGAGTTGGGCAAAAGGTCACTGACAAGTGGTTTGGGATTATTAGATACTATTTTACTAGAAAAATATGAACCTAAGATGATAACTGTACAGTTTCAGCACTGGACAAGTTTGTAACCTCCCAGGGAAATATAAATACTGATAATCTTAACTACTGCTGTTGCCTACTGACCATCTCTGACCTTTTAGCAAAAGATGGTTGGGCAGATTTTATGGACATTCGTTAGAGCTGTTCTTCTCTTCTGCTCCTGCAGTGAGTTTATTATCCCTTTATCTCTTCTTAGCACTTCCCTGTCAAGATCCACAACACTATGTTGACCTGTCATAGTGACTACCACCCGAATAGTCCCTGTTATCTTTGGCCCATGTTGTTTTTCTCCGAACAGAAATGCCTTCCAAGAATTAAATTAAATTGGGGGATTTTTTCACTTAGCTTGGTGGATGTTCTAAATCTTTCTTCCTACCCTCCTGTATTTTTGGCATGATTGCAAGTCCTATTCCTCTGCAGCTTCTTTTCCTGGCCTCTCCCTAGTTTCCCTGTTGTATGTGAGCACTGCTAAGTCTGTGGATTTAAGAGTATGACAGCAAGTGACGCAGCTGGATTAATCTGAACTTTCATCTTCCTGCTCTCCTTGCCATGATACGTTACTTTTCAACTATCATTCTGTTTCTCACACAAGTAAAGTTTTGAAACAACACTAGGGAAACAACATCATATTGCTTGGGGGGGGGGGGGAACGTGTGGGGGGGGAGGAATGGGAAACTTAGCTCTGCTTTAGCAGTGACCCAAGTATTCAGTAACCACTGGATGATGATAAAATTGAACTGTTTTGTTGACGAGACACTCCAATAATCCTCTCTTGGCTTTATTCATTTTAAATGATCCACCCCCTTCAACTCTGCAAAGGCCTCAGAAGGTTGCACGTCTTGGCTCTGCACCTGCGTAATTTACTCACAGAAGCCAAGGGTCTAGGTTGTGGAAATCTTTTTATTTGTGAGCATGGGGCCATTTAGGCAACCCAAAGTCGAATCTTTGCTTAAATGTGTCTCTCCAAATCCTAGTCAGCTTGCTGCCTCACTCATGAATGCCCACAAACTGACCCTTCTGGATAACAAGACCTTTTAAAAAAATAAACAAACTGAAATTAATGCACTTCCCTGTCTGATTAATTTGATTAAGTGGGATACTATTTCCACCAGCAAAAAGTTGAAAATATGTTTGCAATTAAAGGGGAAAACCAATTTAAAACAATATGCCTGTTGGTCAATAGTTACTTTTTAATCTCTCTTTCGTAATGGGAAGGCTCCTTTAAGACTTTTTTCTTAGTGATAGAACTATCATTCTCCCAGTGAAGATATTAACAAATGGCCTGCTTACTGGCATATCAAGGGGATGTCAGAAATGGCTGTATATCATATGGCCAGGATTTTTGGAGTTGACTAGTGATTTTTTTGGGTGCACAATATGAGAAACCTTAAAGGAACCTGATTTTTTTCGGAATTTTGGGTGTTCGTCACCTTCTGACAATTAGGATTCAAGTCCCTTTAAGGTGTTTCCAGAGACAGCCAGGCAAAATCCATCGGTTCTGATAATCTTGGTCTCCTTTAGAAACCTTCAGAATGTATCTGGTTGTATCTGAGATCTATAGGGTCTCTGATGTTCAGTTTAGATGCCTTTGAATATGCTCCACAAATGCCAAGTCAAAACGTTTTCACAGTTTAGATGCAGAGAGCCAGGTATTTAAAATAAGTAAAATACCTTTGAATGTAATTAATAGGTTGGGTTTTTTTAATTAATAAAGCACAGCTCATGATATTGCACTGTGTTCCTTTTCAGCCCATCCAAGCTATATTTATTAAAAGAATGCCAAGTATTTGGTGAAATTAAGGATGCTTAAAAATGCCTAAAAGACGAATAAAGGTGTTCATATGTTTAAAATCAAATTAAAAAGAAAGCACAAATAGTTTCAACCCTGGTAACTGAAGAAACAAGTAGTTAGTTCTGTAAGGTGTCCTTTTTGTCATTGTTAGCAACATGCATGTTTCACATTAGATAAAATGTATTTACTACTTTTAATTCATTTTGGCAATTATATGTATAATACTTCAAGAATCTATATGCACATGACCGCAGATCTTTTGTGGGAAGTTCAAATTGTAAATGAAATTGTTTGCAGACCTACATAAAATAATGGTCTACATAGATTCATAAGTTTTTAGGCCAGAAGGGACAACTATGATCATCTAGTCTGACCTCCGGTGTAACACAGATCATAGGAATCCCTTGAATGATTCCTGAACATTTAAATGTATGCCATGAAAGTTTGCAGACAATTTTGCTGCAGTTGGTCCCTATTTCTCCCTTTGTTTGGTTGAACAGAATAAAACACAAATAAACGTTAAGTATGAGTCTGTAAAATATACATATTAAAATAGATGCTTTTGCGACATTTGAAATGTGGTTATTGATTGACTAGGCAAGCAAACTACAAACTAAATTATGCTTTCAGAATACATGAGTTTAAACATTTGAAAATGTCTGTTAAAAGAAACTTGTGTAACTTTTGGTCAGACAGACTTTTAATGTTGTAAGTTATATTATATAATGTTTGTTCACGAAGAGGCAATAATGTTGTAAGTGTGTGTGTATGTGTGTATATATATATATATATATATATATATATATATATAATTTTTGTTTTGTGTAGAAGCAGTTTTGGCAGTTTTAAAGTATAGTATTTAAGTTGTTGATGTTAAATCTATAGAAGATCTTTGAAAATGAAACAAACATTTTAAGGCTCCCACTGTGTGAGTGTATGTGTGTATATAGATTTATGGATATTGGCTGGAAAATCCCAGTTTTACTGCTGAACTCCCTCATAAAAACAGTTCTAGATTTCTTATAATGTAAAATAAACGAGTACACCATCATTTAGAACAATATTTTGTGTGTGTAATTGTGTAATTACATAAGATTTCATTATTATGTTTCTTGGAAAAGAAACATTTCTGGTTTTGCTGTAGTAAAATTTTCAATAATGACCTACTTCATTATAGATTTCATATGCAAACATTCACTTTATATACTAATCTTGCTGGTCACATCTGCTGGCTGCACATGTTCAAGAACTGTTTTTTCAGACCTTATTGTACACCTAATTTTAAGTCCCTTGAGATGTTATCTCCCTCAACAGCTTGGTGAACAAATATTTGTAAGCCTCCTTCCAAATGAAGTGTTTTTCAGAAAGGTGGAAGTGGTAAGAAACCGTTAAAACAGTGGTTAAGAAGGTAGGTGTCTGTGGGTATTGATGGGAAATAGTCGTTAGGGGAAAGCTGCAGCGCCACACAGGAAGCAGCATAAAACTCTTGAAAGCATTTTCTCCAGCTGTGGCGGAAGAACAATTTACACAGTAGAACTTGAAAGTCACAGATCTTATACTTCATTTCTAGCTGAGAGCGTCCTTCCAGAAAAAGGGCTGACTAGCTGCCGTCATTTAACAGCTCTCAGAAAGGCACATAGTGTCTTCACGGAAAAGACTGGTTTAAGAACATGGAAACAGTAAGTGATGTGTACGTATGCACTTCTGATAAACTGGACGGGCTTCATGTTTTACAATAAAATGTTACAAACCTTCAGATAAAAAATAGGGGCATTTCAATTTTGTTTTATAGTAGAACACACTGCATCAGCATATTATTAATCCCCTTGCCAAAAAGTAACAGCAACTCAAATCTCCACAGAATAGCTATTGAAAATCCTTTGTGACCACTAAGTAAATTTTCTTCCTCCGTGCTTTAACTCTCTCTTTCAGGGTTTTAGCTACCATATTATTGGCTGAGGACTGGACAAGATTCTCCTTTGATCTTTGAGTTACTCTATTGTCTGGAAGGGTTGTGGTTGAGTGACTTATGGCACTTCATTCCCGTGAGTCGATCATGCTTCCAATCTCTGCCAGCTAACGAACTAAAAAGACTGGTTTTCCCATGCAACTATCCAGAGCTTCCACTAAGCCTGCCACTGGAGTAACACTTATATCACATAACATGCTTTTGGTAGCTGCCCCACCCGGGTCTTTAACAGTCTGCCAGTAGGACCTTTGAGTGAATGCTTGTATTTTTTTCTCTGAAGTATGTAATTAGAGAGAAAGCAAATCTGCAGATAATTTAAGCAAGTAACTACTATATTTCAAAATGATTAAATTGCATGTTTTAAGCTTGAGATTTAGGGGACACAGTGTGGCATTGTGCATGGGGCACTGGGCTGAGAGTCAGTAGATGACGATTCTAATCCCAGCGCTGTTACTAACATGATCTATTACCTTAGGCAAGACACGTACCTCTATATGCCTCTATTATCCCACCCAGGCTTTGTTTGTCTTGTCATTAAGACTAGAAGATCTTTGGGGCAGGGACTATCTCTTACTTTGTGTCTCTACAGTGCTAGCACATTGGAACCCAAATCTCAGTTAGATCGCTAGGCACTACCGCAATACAAATCTTTGATTATAGCTTTCCTTATATTTACCACAGTATAGAGACTAAAGTGGCTTTTATAAAAGTAAACCACGAAACAAATGGTAAAAATATGCCACAGCAGTTCATACCATATTCCTGGAAAATAAAAATGATGGAAAACATGTGAAGGATTAATTTCTATAAACTGTAGAAATAAGAAGCGGAAAGAGTTTAAAATGAAAATCCTGATTTGTAGTGAAAGACAATGACAACCTGTTACTTTTGTATGCATGTCTTGTAACAATATTTAATAAATGGTGTTTTCTTTAAATCTCTGTTGATGGATAGATCTGTATTCTGCCTCTCTGGCAGAAGAAACTTTACATTCTGAAAAATAACAGCTGAAAATTTGGAGCTGCTAGTCTGGTCTCTCTCTTTCTGTACACACAAACAGAGAGACAGACTAATAGCCCCATATTTTTAACTACTGTTTTGCAGATTTTAAAGTTTCTTCTGCCACAGAAGCTGAAGAATAGTTTTCTTCTTTTACAGAGAATTCCACAAAGAATTGCCATTTTCCAAAATGGCTTCCATCGCTTGTTCTTGTCAATGAGACTGAGGTCACAGGTTGCTCTCAGGGATGATGGGGGGCCTCCTCTTTCAAAATTGTCGTCTCCTCCCATTGTGAAGTTGAGCTGACCACAGGGACAGTAGTGGCACGCCTGTAGTGACACCATAAGAGGAAACTGTTCGTAACTGCATGGTTATTTGATGACCACTTCAGGACACAGTATAGGTTTTATGGATACACTAATTGTGTATTTGCATAACTGAACACATTTGAATTTATTTTAAAGTTAACTTTAACTTTAAATTTCCAGGGTTTGTAATGGTTGATTTGGGGATAATTGCAACATCCTCTGCCCATATGTACTCTCAACGCAAACTCGCTTTAACATTATTTTTATCTAGGTGTAATCTATATAATAATTTCTGTATGCTAAAAGACAACAAAGGGGGTTGGGAGAGACATGACAGTAATTCATATATCTGAAGGGTACAAACACCGAAGGTGGAAAAATCATTATTTTGGGCACACACAAGGGTATAACCAGGAGTTATGGCATGTAATTAAGGAAGGGAAAATTGAGGACGCATATCAGGAAAATCTTTGACAGCGAAATGTATTAGGCTATGGAATGGTTTCTGAAAGATAAGTGGAGGGAGCCTTATAAGATTTTATTTGTTTAAAAAAAGTCTGTAGAACTTCTTTATACTACTGGGATACACAAAACACTAGAACAAGAACTGTAGGGAACAATCCTGGGTTAACAAGGTGGGCATAATGACTTCATAGCTATTTTCCATAATATCTAACTAGGAGCAAGCAATTTTCATCTAGTGCACTGGCATCAGCACCAGTTGGATAATTTCAGACCACCAAAACTTTTACATGATGTATCTTTTTGATTGTTTATTTATCCAGTACCCAAGAAGACATGCTCCCTGTCTTAAGAGAGCTTAATTTTATGTTAAGTATAAAGCTTCTGGTACACTGACTACAATTATCACTATTGCTGTTACTGCCTGTGCCAGCTGTGTTCCTTTTGTGGCAATCTCAGTTGCTGAGATCTTTCGTGCTAGTGACGTTGATACTCTGTGATAATCCTAGTGGGGAAAATTTTCAATGGCACTTAAATCCTATTTTCAAAAATAACTTGGGTACTTTAGGAGTCTAAGTCTCATGGGAAGTCAATGAATGCCTAAGTCACTTTGAAAATGGGCCATAAGCTCCAAAGTCCCATGAAATTTTTGAAATTTGAAATTTTCCCCCTTGCCTGTAACTCCTCTTAGGCTGACTTAACATATCACAGAAGTGTATATATAACACAGACTCATTTCAGTAAAACTATGCATCCTAGTTTTAGTTAAACCACAAGTGCAGGAAAGGTATCTATCACTTGAGAACAGATAGCTGGACTAATGCTATTGTGTAAAATACATATAATGAGGACTAACAGCTCCCTAAGTTTCATATTTTTGAAAACTAATCATTTCACTGCATGCTGGTAGAGAATGCAGCAGTCCAGAATGACTTCTGAGAGTAAATGACTTCGTATGATTCTAGTGGGTTAACATTCTGACAGCATAAATAACATATTAATATGTGTATCCATGTCAGCAACTTGCAGGGGGAATGATTGCCAGGGCAATGAGGCTAACAACTGCTCTGGATAATCTTGATAACCCCATAGAGGGGGTGGTCCTATGATAAGGACACTAGCCCTGGGACCCTCGAGATCCAGGTTCAATTTCCTGCTCCAGTATCGACTTCCTGTGTGATCATGAGTGAGTCATTTAGCCTCTCTATGTCTCATTTCCCCATCTGTAAAACTGGCAGAAGAGCACTGCCCTACCTCATGGAAGTGTTCTGAGGATAAGTACATTAAAAGTTGTGAGGTGCTCCTATAAATACCTACTCTCTCCTGCAGGGATCGGCAACCTTTGGCACACTGCCTGTCAGGGAAATCCACTGGCGGGCAGGGACAGTTTGTTTATCTACAGTGTCCGCAGGTTCAGCTGATTGCAGCTCCCACTGGATGCGGTTTGCCATTCCAGGCCAATGTGGGAAGCGGCAGCCAGCACATCCCTCAGCCCACGCTGCTTCCCGCAGCCCCATTGGCCTGGAACAGCAAACCACGGCCAGTGGGAGCTGCGATCGGCCGAACCTGCAGACGCTGTCCGCCGGCAGATTTCCCTGATGGGCCGCGTGCCAAAGGTTGCCAATCCCTGCTCTACTGTGCAGGAGGGCACTGCACAGTCATTATGATGGTGAAGAACAGAGGGTTCTGGAGTGCTCAGGAAATGCATTGGGTTGGCTGTTGCTATACCATTTAGAAGGATGCTGCATGTGCTAATACTACTTCCAAACTGCTAAATGATGCTGAAATTTGTCACCAGTACCATGCAACACTTTGTTTAGGGTGTCTTAATCCAGTGTTAGGAAATATAGGTGAATTATAGCACTTCTCAAACAGCACAGGATTCTTGCTTTCTTTTGCACAACAGTGGTGGGGCAAGGCCTGCTGGCAAAATTACCTTTGAACATCTGTGCCTGAGCCATAGAAAAGATGATACTGTAGAAATGTGCATCCTTATAAGGGGAAATTATATCAGTCCACAGTTCTGTCAGCCTGTAAAAGCAGGAAAACTTCTGAAACTCTTCCAAGAATAATGATTTGTATCCCAAGACAAACTTATTCAGGATGCAGGTTACTAGATGGATTTCTACATGCTCTGTGTTGGAGAAACTGGTTGAAAAAAGGCAGTCATTACATGCTATGTCATTCTGAAAATGAAATTGATGGATCATTCTCACTTCTGGAGCAGACACTAATGGAAAGCCTTATGAGTGTGCTGAGACCATTTGAACAGACCACTAGAGAGCTAAGTGCTGAAACAGTATGGTTGAGCCAAGTCACAGGCCCAGTTCCTGTTTTATGGTGATTGATGGATGACTTCCAGCAAAAAAGAAGACATCCAAAAAAGAAATCTCATTTATTGCCAAAACGTTTGGAGAAAAATCTTCACAGAAGACTTGATCTCATCTTTCAGGATTAGAAACACATCTTGCCATTTTGTTGGAACCTTGATTTAAAATTCCTAATCTTGCCCATGACAGTGGAAAAGTTCATATCGGACTTAGAACAAGAGCTCCAAATGGCCAAAGAAGTATCTGAAAGGGCAGTAGGCCACTCTGTTCATCTTCCTGTGGCTACTGCTGTTTCTCCAAATGCTACTTCAGCCACTGTACATGGAGATATATGGACACACCTTTGTTTGCTAAAACAAGAGCAATAACAACATGCAGAGTTTCCTGCTGTTTTTTTGCTATCGTAACTGCCTACTACATTGAACACATGTTGAATCAGAAATCTGATGCTCTTGTTTGTTGGCAATCCACACAAACCATCTGGCTAACTTATGTGGTAATTATCTTGAATTCCTTCTCGCTAATTTGTCATCTGGAAGGGAAAAAAGGGTAGTTGGAGCTTAATTTTATCAAACAGGTCATGCTTAGATTTAGATCTCAAAGTTAGCACAGTAGTTTGTGTCTCAGTCAGATGACTCAATTTCCACTATTGATAACCATTTTCTTCAAATGGTATCAGCAGTGCAGCTAGTCAAATAGTCATTGAACCAAAAAAAATCTATATATATATAGATATAGATTTAAGTGTTTTGGAGGGGTGTGATTGGTCTGTGGCTTCTGCACGTGTATTCCTTATTCATGATTTTTTGCTGAGTATATCAAGCAAATAGCTTTTAGATTATGAGTTGTTTGTCAGCTGTTCATAAACTTTGCTATTTTTGGAGTGAAATTGGTTACATGGATATTTTTTTGCTCCTTGATTGGATGGATGAAACAGGAGAATAACAAATGCTGAATAGTGAAAGTGAATGGCAAACAGTGAATAATGTATTTTAGCACAAAATTGTGAAGGTTTTAGAATTTGTGAATATTTTAATGATTAGTGATGGTTGCATGAATATTGAAGAATGACCCCATGAATATCAGTGGATCATATGTGAGTTACTTTTCTTCTGAATATATTAGTTAATCTTTATTTTCATTATTTGATCAGCTGTCCTCAGCTTTCATATTCCAAGGTCTTCCCAAAACAGCATTTGTTTAGGCTACATTGTTACTATAGCAGTATAATCCACCCCACCAAATAATAATTTATCACTAGCTTTCAGCTCCATCCTCCATCTGCCTATTTTAATGGCCAGATTCTGATACTCCTATTGAATAATACCTTACTCCACAAATGCTCACACTGAAATCAGTTGGATCCTTTGTGGAATAAGGTGTTCTACAACATGAGTGTATGAGTAAGGAAATCAAATTATGACTGCCAAATTTTATATCTTGTGCACTTGTTAAAAAACAAAGCCCTTTTCAGGCTGTATTTCCAGTTAGTTCCTTCAGTCTATGGCATCTTTCCTCCAGTGTGTACTGAAATCAGTACATCAGTCAATAGGCGACTGAGACTGTTAGATATAAATATATTAATCGTGTTGTTGTGCCACCTGAAAAATTACATAATTAATATAATACAATTACCATAGTTTATTACAATATGGAGTCTCTTTTGAACTAAAGCACCATTGAATGCTCATATTCAGTAGGAGTTGGGGGACACCGGGAAGAATTTGGGAATTCCACTAGAGCTTTATACAGTTTCCTTGAACTTCCACTCCTTTATATGTAAAATATTAGGAAATCTCTTGCTGGTGCCCATTGTCTGGCTTATAGTAATTCTTGCTTAGTAAACTGGCTACTAGTAACTTTTCTTTACTTAAAGTACTTCATTGAATAGTTGATCAATGGTCCTAAGATAGAAATTGACACTCGCAATAACAATGAAGCCTTTGCTTGAATAAGCCTTTGCTTGAAGTTAACAATAAGCCTTTGCTTGAAGTTAAATGTTGTTCACCCCCACCATACTACTGGTCTTAAAAGTTGAGAGGACGGAGTTTTTACAGCAATAACGTTCTATGGGTATGTCTTCACTGCAGGCTATGGCCCAGGTATTGCCACTCGCCCCACTTCCATCCATACATAAAAACCTCTAATAGGCTTGAGGGACCTTTAAGCCCAGGCTAGCAGACCCAGCTGAGGGCATAGCTATACATTCAAATTTTATTTTATCCCAGGCTGGCAACTTGCCTATTTTTCAGTGAGAACTTAGAATTGTGGGATTGAATTGGAAAATGAACAGCCTATCTGAACTGTATTTGCTTGTCCAGCCCCTCTCCCCACTATTTCTGCACTGGAAATCACTTGGCTCAGCATTTTAACCCCACATTTGCCTGCTGTATTTATGCTGAATTCTACATCATCTGAACTGAGATGCTGTTCAAAAAATCCTCTTCCTAGATCATTGCCATATGGCCAGAAGCTGACACTAATCGCCAGGCAAAGGTGAGATCAGTAAGACTCGTACTTTAGGGAACGTACCCAAAATCAACATGTCTATGATGATGTCTCTGAGAGGCTACCAGTGGAGGAGATTGGATGAACAGGATCTCAGAGCATGGAGCAATTCAGTTCTATAGGAGATCCTGCTAGAAATCCAGCCCAGTACAGAAGCTAGTAAAGCACCATTATGGATTCATCCTCATGGGTATGGCACCTGTAGGACTTTGCAGTGGGAATGCTCCACCCGGCATAACTCTGCACTTAAGATATACCCACACCTGCAAGGTGCTAAAATTAAACAAAACTCCCCCTTCATTTATGTCAATGGATCTGAAGGTGTTTAGCACCTGGGAGAATCAGGCACTCTGTAATTAGATTTTTTTTTAACAGAAGATGGAATTTAATTCTTTTTATTTTATTTTATTTTAACAACTGTGGCAAAAGGTGTGTATATAGAGAGAGGTTTTAGTAAATATTAAAAATGGGTAATTATAAAATGAAAATGTCTCAACCTGTTATTTTTATAGATATAGATATGATCTTTCTAATCTACTAAGAGGCTGGTTTTGAGTTCTTGAGCATGTAAGCAATATTTTTAATGGCCTATGCAAAGAAAATGTACCAGTTTATACCAAAGCTAGCACCAACTTATTGGAAGATTTTCAGTAACAAGGGTGAATATATTTTTTCCTTTTTGGTGGCTGATCCATATGCTAAGGAGGAGGATGAAAATCTCCTATATTTCCACCTTAGTAGGTAGTAAGATAGGAGGAAAGCAGAATCATGGAAGATTCATGGTATATTTCAAACAAATACAAAAAGGGGGTGGGGTATCTATAGGGGAAATTAATGGTAAACCATTATACCCTAGATTAGCCACTTGAAAACCAGAAGGCTATCCCTCTTCAGCAAAGCACTTAAGTATATGTTTATGTTCCAATGACTTCAATCAGACTTTAAATACAAGCTTAAAGTTAAGCTTGTGCTTACATGCTTTGCTGAAGAGGGATAGTTTATTGAATCAGGGCCTATATCAGCAATCTTATTCATCAATAAAGAAATAATCTATTTATAATAAAGATGGCATGTCTTTTAATAATAAAAGGAGATATATTTTATTGAAATCTCATTTATATTAATGATAAAAAATCCTATTGACGTCAATAGCACCATGGGTTAGCCCTAAATGACTAACATGATACAGCGGTAAGATAGTATAAAATGTCCTGTTTTACTGTCTTTTTCAAAGAAGAGACTTTAAAAAAAATAGTTTATCGAAAATGAAAAACATGCATGCTGTAAAAGCATTTTGAAAATTATTTTTGACAAAAATGAAGCACTGTACCATCCAATTTAAGGTGTTTTTTTTTTTCCTGAAAACTACCCAACTCTTTGCATTACAAGCAGACATTGATTTAGCAATTATACATTTTTCTACATAATCATTTAGAAAGATACACACTGAAAAACTACATGAAGTTCTACTTTATAGGCTCTGTATTCTACAGAGGGAGAAGTGTTTAATTAACTTGGGAATTATTCCCTTTTTATATAAACTGAATAAACAATCCTGGGTCATAATAAAATCTATAATAAGAACCTATATTCCTCCCATCTTTTAATAGTTTGTAAACTATGTACTTGTAATAAGCCCTCTTCCTTCCCCTGCATGCGCCCTACTCCCAACCAAATCTTCAACAGGGATAAAGCACTGGACCTTCAACTCAAAAGCACAGATTTCTACCTCGTGAGCTAGAGGAGTAATTCCATTATCTGATATAAGTAGAAGGGTCTTATATATATCAACTAGACAATAGAAGGGGACACAACATGCTGAGCCAGTATGTTACACAGTCAACCTATCCGGAGGGAAGCTGCTTCTGAGGTCCCTAGGAGTTCAAATCCCCATGGAGATTTTGTGTTTGAGAGGTATATTCCAGCGAAGCCCAATCCAATGCAGACACTCACTCCCAGGAGGGCAACAAAATCCCTAGCAAGGACCAATGTGTCTCCCTGAAGGAAGGAGATGGAGCCATTGGGCTGGAAGAGCAGGGAACATCTGCTTAGACCAAAGCCACCCCTGCTCCCATTGGCTATGCTAGCTGATGAGGTGCCTGGGTTCAGTATTTGGGGTGATATTCACCTGTTTTGTGGTGCTGACTCTCTAGTGGTAACTGAATCTGGTATAATTCATTAGTGGTGTTGAAGCACTGTGCCTTCAGTTCTCAAGGGATGTGTACACAACGGGTGTTGCCCTTTCATGGGGAACAGTTTCAATATACACAGCGCTCTAAGGCATCAATGAAGCAGTTGGGATTCAAGCAGTAAGAACTCCTAGTATTGTTCTCTGAGGGGAAGAAGTTTACTGGTGAGAGGACAAAAGCATAAAGGCTATACTTAGAAAAACAAATGAATAAGTAATCAGCACCGCCTACATCACAGGCCATCCTTCCCTGTAGTACCTGAGGTCTCATGTGACCCTAGCAATCATATTATTAGAACATGCTGTATGATTAATGATTGAGAGCTCTACTTTCCTTTGGGCCAATCCTGGCAGATGTCTGTGGCTGGAAGGTGGAATCGGTAGGATATCAGTCTTAATAAAAAAAAAAAGACAAACCCAAATAAAATGGTAACACTAAGCTGGGAATTCTTCTAATCATGGACTCTTAAGAGGAAACCCTTTGTGGATGTCTTTGAGGTTTGTTCAAAGCAAAGTCCAGAGCACAGACACTGTCTCCTCTGCAAATGCTCTGGACCTAATTACAGTGGTTACAAGAGAATCCCATGGGGTGGTCGCAGTACAGATACAGGTCAGCTGGGTATATCAGGAACAGGAGAATTCTGGTCAGACCACAGCAGGGCAGTGCACATCAACCTTCCCATAGGAATTAACAATGCTCATTGTCTGAGCAATGAATCCATCTCTCAACAAACCTAGCTAGCAATGCTTCTGTGGACTTGGTGTGTTGGTCTCTTTCAGGGCATTGCAGGTAGCTTGTGCAGCAGAACCCATCACCATCTTGGCTTTCTTTCCCAGGAGAGAGTGTGCTGGCTGGCAGGCTAGTTCTCTCCAAAATATGAACTGCTCTTTCGTTCAGAACTGCTGAAAGGGCTGCAAGAGCAAATATCTCCACTTGAACTGAGGTGCAGAGAATTTCACTCCTTAAATAAGCACTGATCGTGCAGTGCCTCCTGGGAGTAAGATACACCTGGATGTGGGGAGAGAAAGGGTTACCTAGTAAAACAACTACTGTATTACTATTTTCAATTGTTGTGTTAAACCGAATATTAATTGAAGACTATATATGGTGCTAATAACTCTCTGACTCTTGTTTATGACAGGAGAAGGATTTGGCCCATTAAGATCATCTTGATCAAAAACCTGTGTGTGCATTTCATTTCACACACGTATTCTGTAAATATTTTTCATAGGACCCAAGACCAGAATGATCATATGCCATGATGAGAAAAAATGTAGAGGTGTAATGAAACAGTGACTTGGAATTTAGCAGCATTATGTGATCTACAATAAAAATGGTATGAACTTTTACACAGGTCACAGTTTTTCGTCCAACGGAATGCTACCTGTGGACTTAGAAAGAGAAAGTTATCTGGCTGGGATAGCCGAGGTTTCCAAAAAAAAAAAAAAAAGGGACAGAGAACTTTTCAGAGGTGTAGCCATGTTAGTCTGAATCAGCAAAAAGAATGAGGAGTACTTGTGGCACCTTAGAGACTAACAAATTTATTTGGGCATAAGCTTTCATGGGCAAAAACCCACTTCATTGGATGCATGCAGTAGAAAATAAAGTAGGAAGATATATATACACAGAGAACATGAAAAAATGGGTGTTGCCATACCAACTATAATGAGATTTATCAATTAAGATGGGCTATTATCAGCAGGAGAAAAAAAAACCTTTTGTAGTGATAATCAGAATGGCCCATTTCCAACAGTTGGCAAGATGGTGTGAGTAACAGTAGGGGAAAAATTAGCTTGGGGAAATAGTTTTTATTTATTTTCTTTTGTAGTGATAATCAGGATGACCCATTTCCAACTTTAGCAGTCTAATACAATATTTACAAATACTTGCTCCAGTCTTGTATGATGAATCTTCAACACTTTGCATATTTTCCTTTGCAACATGAATCTTGGGGAGGAGACATTCCTCCCCAAAACATGGATCGCTTTGGATTTTTATGCGTATTTGTGTCTGGATCTATTTAAACCATTATTTTGACACTAAGGAATGAAAGGCCTTTTCAAATAAAAGGATAATTTATAGTATTAGATTATCAAAGTGGAATCAAAATATATAATGGATTCAACTTGAAAAGCTTTTCATGTAAAAATGTCATTTCCTTTTAGCACTAGAACATAGATATAGTACATAATATGTTCTTTTGTTATGAAGAGATATGCTATAGCTTTAGCACAAAATAAATTAAAGTCCCTGTCATAACAATATAATATATAGCAGAATTGTTTGTCCAATGCAATTTTCTCTCTAGCCAGAAAACCCCTAGCTGCCATGATGAAACTGTCTTTTCTGGCAAGGGAAGTTCTCTTGATCAGAGAGTTGAATCCCCACAAGGGATTTTCTTTAGTCTCATTTGGTCACAAGTTTGTCTTACTGTATCAAACCAGTTCAGCATGGTAAATTTAGTCTCAATTGAGCAAAGACTATATAGCATAGTTTTTTTCTGATAAAACGTTGTATTTCATATGACTAGAGCCACATTTCCTAAAGAAATACATATAGAAAAGAGTTTTCAATAATAAATACCCATAGAATGCCAAATCTGAGTTGAGGGTTTATTCCCCCTTGTAAAATTGATGGTTTTTTTCAGTAATAGGTTTATGGAGGCTTACTGAAGATATTTGAGCTTGCTTACTCTAGCTGTAACTTAATTACAGTGGGAAGGTAATTAAAAACAAATCTGTTACATGAGCTAACCTGTAACTTTCTGTAGTCTTCATGAGATTCTCTTCTGCAAATATTACCTTCTGTTTCATGGCAACAATCATGAGAACAATCTGTGAAGGACACTAAATGCTACTATATAATCTAATATCATACTTATAGTTTCACTTATACTTTCCATACTGCAACTGTAGACTTTGGACAAATAGGGATAATTCACAGCACAATCACCCACTGTGAACCAGAGAAGTGCAAGATGGGGAAAGGAACAGAGCACCTTTGGTTCCTGAGTGGTGATGGGGGATGTATCGCTCCTGGGTAGGGGATAATGCTTACAGGGCTCTGGGCAGTGACACTTGCTATACCAATAGAAAGGTGTATCCGGACCTCTACCTCTATCGATATGTGATGGGAGGGGAAGAGGGAATCAAGGACGTGCTTGTGCTATACCCTGATTTGCACATTCTTAGGCAATGTGCACTGGAGGGAGTGCTGCCCCTGCCCTAACCTTCTCAGGAAATGAGTCTATAAGGTGTTAACACCCTTCAGCTCCCATTGATCCCAACTATGTAAATATTGGACCCTGGCTGCCTCCTGGTCGGAGAAGGGACCCCTTTTCACTGCCCTAGCACATGTATGTGACAGTAGCCATAAATTAGGCCCGAGTACAGGAAATTATTTTCTTTCCAGTCCTTATAATGATTCTGCAAGATGTGCTCCTCTTCATGACAAGGGCCAGCCAAAAACTAGCCCTTCATTGTTATCCAAGAGAATCCTAAATTTATATTGCTGTCCCCCAAATTTCTGGCCCAGTGGATCTGTGGTAGAATACTATTGGCAAGAAAATCAGTGTAATGTGAAACTTTTAGTGTATCCCAATGAGAGAAGCCTAAATCACATGCTTATTGAAATGTACAGCAGTCCTCCTTCAACCCTTCACACTCTACAAAGTCAATAACCCTTTCTCAGCCCTATACACTATGTATTTTTCTCTGTGTAGCTTATTTAGCCACATAGGCATGGCTGTTCACTTTATAAGCCTAGCTAAAAATGATTCTACTGCACATGCTCAGTATGTAATTTAAAAAAGTTTGTAACTCAGTCAAATCAAAACTATAATTTCTCTGCAGAAAGCAAAACACTTCTGAGTAATGTAGGCCTGGCTTGACATGAGTTATTGGATATGGGTGAAGCTTTATTTCTTGGGAGACAGGATTAGGGAGGTAAATGAATCAGCAGGCTGGAAACAGAATGTATGTACTGGCTAAGATAAGGGGGAACACACAAGGAACCATTTACAATAGACAAGATAAAAAGGGACAAGATATGTCAGCAACGTAAAGATGAGGTAATGAGTAAGTCGTGCATAGACAGAGCATGCTGTACAGGGATTGGTTCCTACAAAGTGACCAAGCAGCCACAAAATGTATCATTCAAAGTATAGTAAATGCAATGTAATGTGCAAATGTATATAAAGGAAGAGATTTGCTGTGTAACTTTGGATGTGTGCCTTGCCCTGTACCCACCCTCTGTGGTTGAGTCTGATCAACTCAGTGTGGCTTTGCTGTATGCCAAATAAAGGATCCTGAGTGGTGAGACTGGAGTCCAACTGAGTTCTTCAGGAAATGAGTGGAACAGGTCAACAAATGAGAGCTCTTTCTATACCATGTTTAAATTTCTGATGCTTAGCATGTTCAGATGTAGATATGTTCAAAAATACCATAGGCTTCAATTTTTTTTAAAAAAAGGGAATATGTGTAGAATTTTTTTATTTTCCTTGTATTTAAAAATATCTGCACTGCTTTTGCTCTAAAAATCACCTTCATGCAGAGAACAAGCTTGGAAAACATAATCTGAAAGGTGAAATTGTGAACAATTGAAAACAGGATTAGAATGAAAACCTTTATTCAACCTGCATTATTGTGTAATATTCATCACTCTTCCTGAAATAATAGAACATACAGTACATGTTTATCAATGGCATATGTACAGACATTAATTTGATCTATATAAGAAGATACCCCTAAGTGATATTTTTCCATATGAAAGTGAATTATTCTTTATTCTTAGATTGCCAGTTCTTAACAGTAGGAATGGACTCTTTACTATTTAACAATTGCAAAGGCTGCAGTTCAGGAGATTTTCAGAAAGATTCTCATATATAAAATTTCATAGACCACTAACACAGCTGTTATTTAATCTTTTGTAATGGTGCTACACAAATTGAATTTGTGTGGCTGCTATATTGCTCAGTGCATGGTCATATAGTTTTATTATTCAAGTGAATTGATATTTGAATTTTATTAAGCAAACGATCTCTGCAATATAGTAATGTATGCATTGTAGAGACAGAACAAATGTGCTGGATACATGTACAAAAGTGTTCAGTTAGCACTGAAATTCAAACTCAGAACAGGCTCCTTTTTTATTGATGAATATTGACATTTGCAAGCTTAAAATGCTGGCAGTGATGGAAATATACAACATGAAAGTCCTCAATGGACAGAAGGTGGTTGACGTTGTACTTCTAAATATTTATCAACCACTTAGTCCACTTACAGAAAAAAACAGGAAACTGCAACTCTGGTCTACTGCTGATGTATGTCTTTTTATCACAAACAGGAAAGTTTGCAGTCTGCTTTGTGTTTTCCCATCTCCTGTAATAAGGTCATCTCTCTAACCTATTCCTCATTTTAGACCATGGTGCAATTCTGCCGCTACAAAACTAATGATATTTCACATACTATACATTAGTGTCATTACCAAAGCAAAAAATCAGAATCCTGGTTATTGTTGGGATCAAAAACCACATTTGAACAAAGAAAATCTTAGACTATATATCAGGAGGAAATGTACCAGTGACCTCTATCACATCATAAAATCTCCCAGAGAAAACACTGAAAATAAATGTCATTTAAACCTAGACAAAACACTGAAGAATACATTGTAGGGGAACTGCATTGCCACAGTGATAGATTAGATAACCTCCTTTTCATAGCCATAGGAATAAGTCATCATTTAAAGGGTCAAATTGATTACTTTTTTTTAAATAAAGTTTCTGATAGAGCACCCTTTTAAATAGAATGACCTAAAAAATCTTTTAAAAAAATCCTTTAAAAATGTGTTGAGGGTTTTTCTGTTCCTGTTGCTGTTTGAGGGTTTTCAGCAAGGGAGAAACTGACTACACAGGGGAAAAATTGAACAGACAGTACACAAAGTGCTGTCAAATGCAAAAAGTAAAAAACCTGAGAACATATAGAAAAATATTTTCCTACTAGCTTTTTTTTTTTTCTTCCTTTTTCAGATCTAGTAACCATGGTAGGTTCATAATTTTCAGAGAGGTGTGATTTACAAGTTGATGGTGTCCCTCTTGAAGCTCCCAGTTCTTTTATCTTCATAGAGTCTTTCCTTTGGGGTTTTACCCAGATTTGGATCATGCCTGGTTGACAGATACAAGGACTGAGGGACTATATACATTGGAGTTAATCCAGCTCCTGGATGCCTCTATGGATGTTGAGGGTCCCCAGGTAGTGGGACTCAGCAAGGTTCTGCTTCACAAAGGTGTATATCTGGGGAAGAGACAATGTAGAATATACAAGCATCTTTTATACAACAGAGTTACCCTTTGGGGTCCCCTCATGTGACAGCAAGCAGGGGATGAAAGAAGGCCTAGACACATTGGGGAGGAGAATAAAGTTGAAAGCAACCTGGCTAAAATAGGCTTTGGTGAATTGCTCTGCATCCAGAGAGGAGGATTCCCAGCCTATGTCGCTGGGCCAGGTGCTGCTGGACTCTGGATTTTGGCCATTGTGAATATGAAGCATGAGAACTGCAAAAGAGCTTTAAGCAAAGTGCACAAGTCACTTGGTGGTGGTTTATTTTTGTTTCATTGTAATGATAATGAAATGAGTTTTCGCTGGGCATTCAGTGTACCCTTTCCAGGAATAACCTCCCTGTATAAAGCCAAAAGTAAATGTTAACTACAATTCACAACTTTTGTTTTTAATTCACCTTTGTGGATTTTTTTAAAGGCAGCTTCTTTCCAAATAATAAGATTTGATAAAGCAGATAAAACTGATTGAGTTGTTTATTAACCTGACAAGTATTACTAATCTTGGCTTATTTTAACTGATACCATGCTTTCTTCTGAGATATTATTGGATCATATACCAGGCCTACTTTAATTTTACTAATATATAATAAGGTTTAATGCAATGGTAGGGTTATTGTGTTCGCTTTCTCTCAATTATTAACTACACCTAGGAAGAATTAACATTAAACTTCAGCAGCATTTTTTATACTTGACATTTTTTCTTTTCATTTTGTTTCAAATTTTCTATTAAGATTTAACATAAAAAGCAGTTCCCCAATATAGTTCCCTTCATAGATTGTTTCATAGTGTCCATTGTAGTAACATTTATATTGAATGTAATGACTTTTAGCCTCTTTGGTCCAAGCAAAAACAAAAGTATGTTACATTTCAACTGATTTTCAACCTTCCCTCCTCAAAACTCAGACAGTTCTAATCTGCCCCTAAAGTGAGTTGATAAACTTTGGGCCATGAAGTCTATTTGTTTATTGATTTATGTTGGATGAATGTCTGTCTCTAGCTGCCCATTCTCCATTGCTTCCAGTAACTAACTGGATTCTCTCCTATGGTCCAAAGAAGCTGCCATAGGCAGAAAT
The DNA here is from genome assembly GCF_027887155.1 of Malaclemys terrapin pileata. Taxonomy (NCBI): domain Eukaryota; kingdom Metazoa; phylum Chordata; order Testudines; family Emydidae; genus Malaclemys; species Malaclemys terrapin. The sequence goes on from NC_071512.1 coordinate 67,073,209, forward strand.
AAGTTCAAAGATGAATGTTCATGCCTTGTTATTTTGACTTGCAGTGACCCACTTCCTTCACTGCCTCATTAAGATGTTGAGAGTGGCTTCTCCTGTTGTGCTGATTTTTCAGATTAATTTCAATTTTCAGTGGATATGTTATTCAGTCCCCTCAATTCCAACCTTCCCTGTAAACTACCAGGAACAGCATTGGTGTAACTTCTAATTAAAAGACCTTGTGCTACTTTTTAAATGATTAGCCTTAAAAACTGTGTGTGAATTTTCTAGCCTGGAAACCTTAGATTAGTCTGATTTGTTAGACATAGCTGAATGTAACTAAAACAGTCCTTTACAGGCCCAGGAAGTTGGTGTAATACACTGGCAAGGTGTGTGTTGCATACATCTATATTGTACTGTCCACTAGAGGACAACAGCCTACCATAACTGCCAATAAAATGGAGATATTCGTTGGGTTCAAGCAATATAGATCTGTAATGCAGCACTGAAGTTCCCAGGGTTCCAATCCTAGTGAACTCCCACATTCGACTTGTTAGATACCACAATGGTTTTATATTCAAACATGAAAATTTTCACCAGTATCTCAAGCAATTAGTATTTTAATGGTGGTGGAGAAAAGAACAATGGCACCATCATCTTGGAACTACTTTAACTACTGTTAAATAATATAAGGCCCTGTCCATGTTAGCACACAAATTATGGAAGCCCAATCCCCACAGTTTAGCTCTGGATCCAAACTTCCTCATAGTACGTGAGGATGTTTGAGTTCAGTTTTTGGATCACCACATTATAGACAGGGGCCAGCTGCTAAGGGTAGATATGGAGTCAGATCTGAGCTTTCCCAAAGTTTACAAGATGTTCGGACTGACGCTGTAGTTCAAACTTACCGCAAGCTTGCAATCTTTCTGAATCATGATTGAAAACAATTGGATCTGGCATAATTGTAGTATGGTTTGATAAATTATTATAGACCAGGATTTTTAAAACTGTCCTAACTGAAGCTATGCCATCCAAAAAACACACAAGCAACCACAAAAGAATTCTGCGGAATGGTTTGTTGATGCAGTTTGTAAAGGTGTTGAATGTGGTGCAAATCATATTGCACCTGTAAGTGTATTTAAGAACTGTTTAAAACATTGTTACAAGACATCGTACACACAGGAACTAAAGCCAAATTTTCAAAACTGCCCACCAATTGTGGATGCCTCCGTTCTTGTAAACCCAGCTTTGCTACAGCTAGGTCTTAAATTACAAAAGCACTGAGCAAGTCTGTTAAGAACGTAGGAATGGCCATGCTTAGTCAGACTAATGATCCATCTAGCCCAGTATCCTGTCTTCTGACAGTAGCCAGTGCAAGATGCTTCAGAGGTAATGATCAGAACAGAGCAATATATTGAGTGATCCATTCCTTGTTGTCGAGTCCCAGCTTCTGGCCATCAGAGGTTTAGGAACACCAGAGCTTGGGGTTGCGTCCCTGATTTGGCTAATATCCATTGATAAACCTATCCTCCATGAAATTATCTAATTCTTTTATGAACCCAGTTATACTTTTGGGCTTCACAATATCCACTGGCAACGATTTCCATAAGTTGATTATGAATTGTGTGAGAAAGTACTTCCTTTGATTTTAAACCTGCTACCTATTAATTTCATTGGGTGACCTCTAGTTCTTGTGTTATGTGAAGGGGACACTTCCTTTGTCACTTTCTCCACACCATGATTTTTATAGACCTCTGTCATATTCCGCCATAGTCATCTCTTTTCTAAGCTGAAGAATCCCAGGTTTTTTAACCACTCTGCATATGGAATCTGTTCCATACTCCTAATAATTTTTGTTGCCTTTCTCTGTATCTGTTTTCTAATTCTAATATATCCTTTCTGAGATGGGGCGACCAGAACTGCACACGGTATTCAAGGTGTGGGCATACCATGGATTTACATAGTGGTATTATATTTTCTGTCTTCTTATCTATCCCTTTCCTAATGGATAGATAATTTTGTTAGCTTTTTTTGACTGCCATTGCACATTAAGCAGATGTTTTCAGAGAACTATCCACAATGACTCCACAATCATTTTCTTGAGTGGCAAAAGCTAATTTGTGCCCCCATCATTTTTGTAACTGGGATTATGTTTTCCAATGTGCATTACTTTGCACTTATCAACATGGAATTTCACCTGCCATTTTGTCGCCTAATCACCCTGTTTTGTTCGAAAATCTCCTCTATTAACACATTAGTCTGTGACAGTTCTTCAGATTTATGATCTAAAAAAGTATGGCTCAGGTGTGGGAATCCCCCTCACATCCTATGCAGTGAAGACAGATGCAAAGAATTCATTTAGCTTCTGTTCAACAGCCTTGTCTTCCTCAATAATCCAGTGGCCCCACTGCTTGTTTGGCAGGCTTCCTGCTTCTGATGTACTTTTAAAATGTTTCCTGTTAGTTTTTGTGTCTTTTGCTAGTTGCTCTTCAAATTCTTTTTTGGCCTACCTAATTATACTTTTACACTTGACTTGCCAGAGTTTATGCTCCTTTCTGTTTTCCTCAGTAGGATTTGACTTCCAGGTTCTAAAGGATTTCATTTTGTCTCTAACCTCTTCATTTACTCTGGTGCTTAACCATGGTGGAGTGAGTTTTTTGTCTTCTTATTCTTGTTTGTTTGTTTGTGTGGGTTATTCATATTGTTTGTCTCTATTAGGTGATTTTAAAAGATTTCCCTTCATCTTGCAGGCATTTCACTCTTGTGAACATTCTGTTTCACTACCCTCCTCATTTTTGTGTAGTTCCCCTTTTTTAAGTTATATGCTACTGATTTTAAAGGTAATTACATTATAGTTGCTATTACCAGGCAGTTCAGCTATATTCACCTCTTGGACCAGATCCTGTGTGTCCCTTAGGACTAAATCAAGAATCGCCTCTCACGCTGTGGGTTCCAGGACTGGCTGCTCCAAGAAGCAGTTATTAATGATGTCTAGAAATTTTATTTCTGCATCCCATCGTGAGGTGACATGTCAATATGGGGATAGTTGAAATCCCCCATTATTGTTTGGTTTTCTGTTTTTTATAGCCTCTTTAATCTCCCTGAGCATTTCCCAATCACCATCAACATTCTAATCAGTAAAAAGAACAGGAGTACTTGTGGCACTTGTTCTTTTTGCGGATACAGACTAACACGGCTGCTACTCTGAATTCTGATCAGTGGGTCAATAGTATATTCCTACTGTTTTATTCTTATTATTCAAGCATGGAATTTCTAGCCATAGAGATTCTATGGTACTGTTTGATTTATTTAAGGTTTTTATACTATATTTGACTCTATGCTTTCTTTCACATATAGTGCCACTCCCCGACCAGCACAAACTACTCTGTCATTTCTACATATTTTGTACCCTGGCATTACTGTGCCCCATTGATTATCATCATTCTACTATGTTACTGTGATGCCTATTGTACCAATGTCCTCATTTAATTCCAGGCACTCAGGTTTACCCATCTTAGTATTTAGACTTCTAGCATTTTATATACAAGCACTTATAAAATTTGTCAATATTTGAGAGTTTATTTGTCTACCTTCATGAGATATAATTGAATAGGACTCTTTTTCATTTGACTGTGCTCTTCAGATCCTACATGTACTTTATCAACTGTTGTTGTCAGGGGCGGCTCTGTTTTTTGCCGCCCCAAGCACAGCAGTCAGGCGGCTTTGGCGGCATGCCCGTGGGCAGTCCGCAGTCACGCGGATTCGGCGGCGTTTCTGCGGGTGATCTGCCAGTCCCGCGTCTTCGGCGTATCCGCCACCGAATTGCCGCCGAAACCGCAGGACTGGCAGACCTTCTGCAGGCACGCAGCTGAAGGCCGCCTGACTGCCGCCCTCTCAGTGACCGGCAGGCCAAACCCCTCCCTCCCTCCCCGCGCAGCTTGCTGCCCCAGGCACGCGCTTGCTGCTCTGGTGCCTGGAGCCGCCCCTGGTTGTAGTTCCGAGTTCTCAGCATCTCTGAAAATCAAGCCTTAGGTATTTCAAGTTGGACACCCAAAATTAGTGGTCAGTTTTGAAAACTGCTGTTCCCAGAGTAGTATCTGAGCACAGAATTTGTGCTGTTCTGATGGAGATGCTAATGGCATTTTAATGGATATTCTTCAATAACAATGAATGTGTGCAATTTCACATAGCCACAAAACAGCAGAGATGCTAGACACGCCATCTTTCCTTCAGATTTGACTGCTTATCTAGAAATAGGCAAGCCTTTTTCAATGGGCCATCACTCATTCTCTTGTATCATCCCATTATGTAATAATCTTTCACATCATTGAGATTTTTGCCTGCTTGTGACTAAAATCAGGCCTCTGTTTTCTTGTCTGAGTTTACTCAGGTCATTTACAAACCAGGACCAAATTCACTCCTGGTATAACTCCACTGTGGACTGATTCTTCAAAAGTGGTAAAGCCAGCAGTTTCAATTAAGTCAATAAGAGCTTCAGAAGCAACTGAGGTCAACTGAGTGACAGCAGAAATTAATTTGTCCCTAGATTTTTTTTAATTGAAAAAAAAAAAAAGGGAATCTCTATATATGGGAGTTTTTTTCAGTCAGCATAATTGCTTAATTCTTGTGCTCTTCTTTCTTTGACCCTCCCTCTGATGCAGTTATCTTTTTTTTTTTTCAAACTGACGTCTACTACAAAATTCTAGTTCAGAATAAAATCAGAATGCAGTAGCTAAATGGCAGATCACTTTTTAAGAACCACTCTGAAACTCACATGGTGAACATTACATTTTTCCGAGGCTTGGAGGATCCAATTCTAGCAGTCCTCTCAGACTTTCATTTAGGTTGGCTTCAGTTTGATGCATGTCTAGGAAATTCACTTTTTGTTCACCAGGGGATGATTCAAGTCTACAGCTGTCACAAACAGTACATAAGACTTAATTCATGAATTAACTGTCAGTTGCTGTATTCCCACAGTAAGAGTAAATTAGAGGTACAAAATGGAATTGGCACGAAACATAGGACCAGAGTAAAAAAAGCATATAATGTTGATATTATATCTGAAAAGCCACTTAAAATACTTTATAAATTAGGATATCTGCTCCAGTCTCAATTTACTGTATTACAGTTAGCTTTCTGTACAGCAATTATACCTCACCAGTGAATATAAAATTACACTTCACCAGTGAATATAAAATTACACGGATGAACTATATTTTTTAAGTTTAATACATGCAATAATCCAGCTAAAGATCTGTGAAAATAGCTATAATATGAATAGCTTGCTATCACCTTCTCCATGCTGTTCTCTTAGCAGTTATGTCATCAATCTAGCCAGGTCTACTATTCAATGGAAAAGTTCCTTAGTAACTAAAACCGCAATCTCTCAAGAGACTAAAAAAACAACAATTCCCTTACCTAAATCTCTGATGTTATCTCTTAGGCTGAGGTGATAAAGTCAAACATACCATGACCTTCCTTGAAGTTGTAGATTTATTTACTCTCCTCTGTACTGTACACTTTACCCCTCATGGCTCTATTACCCTATTATACATAGGAATAAACGTGTGGAAATAAATATATTTAAGGAGGTCATTCTATGTTTGCTCTCTTTATATAGAAGAGCAACTTATAATATGGATGATTTGGAAAATGGGCTTGTGGGTAGAGTTATTTGAAAAGCCATTATGTGACCCTTTTAGATTATATCTGGGAAGTGAATATTATAGAATATACCACTCACAAAAATATAAATATGAATTTGTTCCTTTTTTGGCACTAAATGTGTATGATTAGCATAAAATACCTTGTATTATTTACAGCAATATCAAAAGGTGACTATCAGATCATTTATTTAATATCTGCTGAAAATACAGAATAGAATTAGAAACCTGTATGTAACCAGAAGGGAGTAAGCAATGCAGAGATGGAAAAATAGCAAAAGGTATATTATTATTTTGTATTAGACATTTCTTGTCTTGTTCTTCAGACTCTGTTATTGCAATATTGCCCCAAAGCAGACAAGAGAGCTTTAGATTGTGGCTATCTCACTACTGCACAAACTTCCCGCCCACTGCATGGCATTAGTACAGCCTGATACAGCCGCAGGAAATCAATCAATCATGACCTAAACAGGAAATACCAAAAATCTACTGCCTGGTTCAGGTTAGTGGGGCTCTACTCATAGCAAGCAGGAAAAGACATATAAAATATTGTGCATTATTACTAGTCTGCTGGCAGTTATGCAGAAGTGCAATATTAAATGTAAAAGCGCTTCATATACAGGTAACTGTCTGACTTTTCTTCTGCTGCCAACAGGCACACAAAGAAAAATTAGATACTTCTCTGGAGAGTTTATAACCATTTATGATAGAATTCTTTTGACCAATTCTGTATTTCCTCAGTTTCTGACAAAAAATAAGGTGAATGCTTTTATTTTAAATAATTTTCTTTAAGTCTCTGGAGTACACTAACCTACACGTCTCCTCTCCCACAAGCCACACCTAACAGCTTGATCCAAAGCACTTTGAAGTAAAGGCAAAGAATCCCATTGATTACAATGGACATTGGATCAGGCCCTCACCATGAAAATTGGCAGTCCTTTCTGATCTTGTTGAATCAGATAGAGACATGGGGAAAGTTTGTACTTTTCTTTCTTGTTTATGAAAATATTACTATTATTGTATCAATTACACAGTGGATAATACCCACAAAAGCTTAATAATTAGAGGTAGAACTACAATACATATTTTTTCTTTATTGCTCTTTATTAAAGAAAAGACTGAGTAATTTCATTCACTTTCAAGCAAACTTCTCAATTTGTATAGAGTTAGGCTTCAGTGCTGCCAAGTAAACACATTAATTATAAGATTCTTCTTTTATATGTATTGCCTGGTCATGGTCATCATATAATGTCTTTCTACTTGTTTTCATTCATATAATGTGCATGTACATTTAGAGTGGTAGTTTCAAAGGAACCAAAGAGCATTAGACCCAAATCCCATTAAAATTCAGCGGGGATTTGGACATTTAGCTAATTTACACACCTTTGAAAAATCTCAGTTTAAAATGCATATTCATTAATCTAGACTGATATCTCAACAATACTAAAAAACTCCTACCTTCCTTCTGACTGGCAAGAACAGAACCACTACCTACCTATCTACCTCTTCATGGTGCGCTGGGAGGGAGGGGGAGCCTGGATAAACAGGCTTTGTAGTATGCCCTGAAATTCAGTAGACTCAGCCTCTGGCAATCCAAGGGAGGGACAAGTGAGAAGGCTATTTCTCCAGAAACACAAATCTTGGCCTTGATCCTGCAAACATATTCTTCACTACTATGTATAGGACTAGTTTGACATCACTGGGACTACGCATATGCATACAGTTATGCACAAACCTAGTTCCTTCAGGATCAGATCTTTAGAGCGACACATGCCTCAGTTTATCTCATCTGTCAAATAAGGGCAGTTTAAGTGCCAATCCGTAATTATCAGCTCCACATAGGCAGGACTAGATCCTCCAGCTGGTGTAAGTGGATGCAGCTCATAATGCTCCATCGTTTTAGGTCAGAGCTGCAGTCACAATTATTTTTAACACTATTTACTGCATATGGATTTTTGTGTTGGTTATTTATTTAAAAATTCTAATCAAACATTGAATTCCAGACCACTGAATATTAAATTAAATGAAACTAAAAAAAAGGCTCATGCATTAAGGAAATTCCAATTTTCCATATTATTTTTCAGTTGCGACAGTACATTGCCGAACATATTATTTCTGTAAAGATATCACCAGTTTGTTAGTGTTGCATCCTCAAACTTCAATTAAATATAAAATTCAATTAATTAAATTCCAACACTGTGAGTAACACTGAGGATTTCTTCAGTGCAAGAAACGCTGTACAACCCAATGCATTATTTCTATACCAAACATCAATTCTAATTCAAGTGTCTCTAGTACAAATCACTCAAGTGCTCTTATCTAGCTTTCTACAAGCTTGTTCTGAGAGTTTGAATACTGGTGATTTGTTCAGAGGCAGTCAGACTTTCCAACAATCCCAAATTAGTCATTTGTCAATCCATACCCAGTGCAATACAATCACTGTTCTGCACAAACTGCTTCTCTTGCTGTTTTTTAGCTGGACTTATGATTACTTTCAAAAATTGTAAAAAAAATTAACATTGATGATGTGGAAGGAGTTCTGTACTGCTCATGTGCCCCATGCCAAAGAAAGTTAGTTTAAAAACTGTGATATTTAGAGTAGCTTCTTTTGGTTTCATTGGGTATGTCTTCACTACCCGCCGGATCGGCGGGTAGTAATCGATCTATCGGGGATCGATTTATCGCGTCTCGTCTAGACGCGATAAATCAATCCCCGAACACGCTCCCTGTCGACTCCGGAACTCCACCAGAGTGAGAGGTGGAAGCGGAGTCGACGGGGGAGCCGCGGCCGTCGATCCCGCGCCATGAGGACCCGAGGTAATTCGATCTAAGATACGTCGACTTCAGCTACATTATTCTCATAGCTGAAGTTGTGTATCTTAGATCGATCCCCTCCCTCCCCCCAGTGTAGACCAGCCCATTGATGGCTTACATTTCTGGTTTTACATATTTTATCCTTTATGTCACAATGATCTTGACAAACTGGAGAAATGGTCTGAAATAAATAGGATGAAATTCAATAAGGACAAATTCAAAGTACTTCACTTTGGAAGGAACAATCAGTTTCACACATACAAAATGGGAAATGACTGCCTAGAAAGGAGTACTGCGGAAACTGGTCTAGGATCACAAGCTAAATATGAGTCAACAGTGTAACACTGTTGCAAAAAAAATTTAAAAAGGCAAACATCATTCTGGGCTGTATTAGCAGGAATGTTGTAATCTAGACACAAGAAGTAATTCTTCCACTCTACTCTGCACTGATAAGGCCTCAGCTGGAGTAATGTGTCCAGTTCTGGGTGCCACATTTCAGGAAAGAGGTGAACAAATTGGAGAAAGTCCAGAGGAGAGCAACAGAAATTATTAAAAAATCTAAAAAATGTGACCTACGAGGAAAGATTTAAAAAATTGGGTTTGTTTAGTCTGTAGAAGAGAAGACTAAGGGAGACATGATCACAGTTTTCAAGTACATAAAAGGTTGTTACAAAGAGGAGGTGAAAAATTTTTCTCATTAACCTTTGAGGATAGGACAAGAAACAATGGACTTAAATTACTGCGAGGGAGATTTAGGTTGAACATTAGGAAAAACTTCCTAACTATCAGCACAGTTAAGCACTGGTTCAAATTCCTTAGGGAAGTTGTGGAATCTCCATCACTGGATGTTTTTAAGAACAGGTTAGACAAGCACCTATCAGGGATGCTCTTAGTTATTACTTAGTCATGACTTGAGTGCAGGGGACTGGACTAGATCAGTGGTCTCTAAACTTTTTTGATTGCACACCCCTAGCAGTAAAAACAAAAACAAAAAAAAAACATGCTCGGATTCCCGCCTGACGAAGAAAGAAAAAAAAAAACCCTCCTTCTGACGCGCACCCCCAAGGATCCTCTTGTGCACCCCACTTTGGAGACCACTGGTCTAGATAACCTACTGAGGTCCCTTCCAGTCCTACACATCTATCATTCTATGATTCTGTGCCCAATGCCCTTTTAGAAAGTCTCTAAACCTAGAATTACTGTTTGTGTTCTCTTTGGTTACGGATTGATCATTTTAAGCAGAATCTTTGTTTTTAACATAGCTGCAACTGTGTGAAATATTGAAATAGATGCTTCCCATGTCTTGTCCTATTCTGAATATACAAAACCTGTCTAATTTCAATCTGTGACATTCTGTACCTCAGGGGAACACCCAGCACTCCCATGTTCACCCTTATAATATGATTGTGAGGTATCTAATGCAAAGTTTGTCATGTCGGGTGTCTTCAGAAGGCTCATGATGCACTGACCTTTGTTGTTATAATAATGTTATAGTAATTGTTGTTATATAATATTATAGGTTGTAATTTTATGTATATATACTGCGACCTTGATCTAATGCGACCCGATATAACACAAATTCGGACATAACGCAGTAAAACAGTGCTTCGGGGGGGCGGGGCTGTGCACTCCGGTGGATCAAAGCAAGTTCAATATAATGCAGTTTCACCTATAACACAGTAAGATTTTTTTGGCTCCTGAGGACAGCGTTATATCGAGTAGAGGTGTAGTTATGAGGCTGAGAATGTGTCCTCATGGCTTAAAACAAGCCCAGGCAAAAACTTTCCAAGAGCAGAGGGGCAGTTCACACCTCATTCAGGGCACGTATGGGACAAACGCAGCCCAGCCTCATAGGAATAAAGGACACTGCCTAGACAACAACAAAAGATCTGTTGGAGACTCGAGTGAGTCACCCCCCCCACTTCCTTTGGTCAGTTTGGGACTGTGATGAGGTAATGCTCACATGACACTGAAGGGGGTGGGAGCAAAGCCAAGAGGGAAGAAAGAACATGATAAAAGGGAGAGTCATTTGCCATGCTCTTCCTCTCTCTTCCACCTCCATCCACAGACATCACCATCCAGTGACTGAAGTGCTGATCAAAGGGAACAGCCTGGCTGAAGGGCAACCAGCCAGCCTGTGGTGAGAAGCATCTAAGTTTGTAAGGATACTGAAAGTGTTAAGATTACCTTAGAATGCATTTTGCTTTTATTTCATTTGACCAAATCTGACTTATGCTTTGACTTATAATCACTTAAAAATCTTTGTAGTTAATAAATTTGTTTGTTTATTCTACTGAAGCAGTGCGTTTGGTTTGAAGCATGTCAGAGACTTCCCTTGGGTTAACAAGCTTGGTGCATATCAATTTCTTTGTTAAAGTGGCAAACTCATATAAGCTTGCAGTGTCCAGCGGGCATAACTGGATACTGCAAGATGGAGATTCCTAGGGTTGTGTCTGGGACCAGAGATATTGGCTAGTGTCATTCGGTTGCACAATCCGAGGAACAGCTTACATGCCAGAGGCTGTGCATGAACAGCCCAGGAGTGGGGGTTCTCACAGGAGAGCAGGGTAAGGCTGGCTCCCAGAGTCAAGGATTGGAGTGACCTAGCAGATTACTGGTCCAGATAACACCAGAGGGGAATGTCACAAAATCTAAGGAGTCAAATATTATTAATTAAATAAAAATGAGTATTAAAACACTTAGTGAGATTTAACAACTTGGGTAAACCTCAAATATATTTTCTGATCAATGTGTATTTAACCTTTATTAACTTATATGATTACGTATTTTCATACGGAGTTTAAAACTGGTTTGACATTTTAAACAAATTCATAAGACATCTTTTCATGTATGGATATCCATTCCTATCTCACATCCTTGCTTAGTTTCATGTCATTTGAACATTAGGAGGCCTTACCTAGGGATATGGTGGATTCCTTCACCACTTGAAGTCTTTAAATCATGACTGGGTTTCTTTCTATGAAATATGCTATAGATTAAACAGAAATTATGGGCTTACAGCAGGAATTCCTGGGGGAGGTTCTCTGGCCTGTGTTATAGAGGAGGTTAGTCTAGATTATCATGATTGTCCCTTCAGGCCTCGGAATCTATGAATCCCCTTTCACAGTGTTTGATAGTATTCACTCCATACTTGCCCAGAAAGGGTTAATGTAGAGTGAGAAGGGGGCTAATTAACCCAACAGACCCAGTTATGGGGAATCAGGCAGCTAAGTAATCCCCTAACTGAGTGAGGGAGCCTAGATGAGGAGTAACCAGCTGGGCTGGGTTTATAAAGACAAGAAATTGGAAGCTAAAGGGGGCTGTTGAGAAATAGGATGCAGTGACTCCCTGGGAGAAGGCAGGAGTGTTTTGGGCTACAGAAGCAAGTGGACTGCAGTTGCTCCCTGGCAGGAGGGAGAGGCGAGGCTGGCAAACCGAGAGACAGTGGAATGTCAGAAAGGGCTCAGAGAAAAGCAATAAGGTCTAAAATGGAGCAGAGCTTGGCTGCTTACTTAGAAGGTCCCTGAGCTGGAAACCGGAGCAGAGGGTGGGCCTGGGTTCCCATGCCAGTGGCACTATGAGGCAATGAATGGGAAGGCTGCCTAGGGTTGCTGAAGGAAGACTTTGGTACACTGGAAGGGGAAAAGATGTATAGTGACCTGACCAGAGTGAGTCATGTAGAGGCAGCAATAGCTCATGGAGAAGGAGGGGGGTAGAGAGATGACATAAAACCAGGAAAAGAGGTGTCAACCTTGCGAAGCTAATTCCCAGAATTGCCAGGAGTAGGCACATCTAGCAACGAGTAGAGCACTCCATCACACAGTGGAAGGGGAAAAAACATAAAGATGTAAGATCTAAAACATTATCCAGAAAAGTGGGTAACTGACAAAAATGACTATATGCAAGAGCCAGTCAAAAAAAACCCATGAAACTGTTTTCCATCAGAAAATGCAGTTTCACCTCAATTGAAATGTGTCATGGGAATGTGTCAACTTTGATGAAATTTTCATTGGAAAACTGTAGAAAATAATTGTTTCAACTCTTATTTTGTTTCATTAATGCCAAAAATATTTCAATTTTTATATTTTAATATTATATAAATTGTAGTTCATATTATGAATATTATTTTGCATTATAATTATTTGACTTTATTGTAAACTATTTTTCAGAATTCCCAATCTGCAAAATTTTCAAAGTTTTAACTTTTTTTGGAACAAAAACAAATTGTGGAATGTTTGCATTTCTCACAGGAGAAATTTTGTTCTCTGATCAGCTCTACAATACACACAATACAAAAATGCAAAAAGAAAACAAACAGGGAAAAATAGAGAAAATTCTTTTCCTATTATAGTTCTCTTAGGTGTCATTTAGAACTATAATGCATACAACATTTTCAGACAGAAGTGTGATGTGTTTTTGTTAAATTTATTTATTTGCTACGTCTCTAATTCACAAGATGACTTTGTGTGAGGGGTTAATGTGTTGGGAAATGCCTTTATTTTTTTTACTCTCACCCACCTTGTGTCTCTTTACATTTTGACTGTTATATCCTTTGCCTTTTTAATGTTGTAAAATGCCTATGGATAGGTACAGCTGCAACAGTGATGAGAAATACAATTTGAACTGTAAATATATACAATCCATTGGCGCTGCGCAGCCAAAGACTAAGCCTTTCAGGGTATCTCTAAACAGTGTTGGAGTGAACCTCCGAGTCCAAGTCAGTAGACTAGCGGGGCTCACACTAGCGCTCTAACAATAGCTGTATAGACACCCCCTCCCTACACTTCAGAGCCCAAGCTCCAGCTGCAGCCTGAGCTAGAGTTTCAAAGCATTGCTGATACAGCTATTTTTAGAATGCTAGTGGATGCCCTGCTAGCCCTAGTCCGGGGTTCTCAAACTGGGGGTCATGACCCCTCTGGTCACCAAGTTATTATGTCGGGGTCCCGAGCTGTCAGCCTCTAACCCCAAACCCCACTTCACCTCCAGCATTTATAATTGTGTTAAATATAAGAAAATGTGTTTTTAATTTTATGAGAAGGGTCGCACTCAGAGCAGTGAAGGGAACAGGGGGAGCAATAAAAAAAGGCGCCACGCGCAGTGGCGCTTTTACTCACCTGGCAGCGCTCCGGGTCTTCGGCGGCACTGAAGGTCCCGCCGCTGAAATGCCGCCGAAGACCCAGAACGAGTTAAGGTCCCGCCACCAAAGACCCAGAGCTCTGCCGGGTGAGTAAAATAAAAGCGCTGCAGCGGGTGGCGCCTTTTTTTTTTTTTTTTTTATCATTCCCCGGGTGAGTAAAAAGGCGCCAAGACATCGACAAGGCGCCACTTGTGCTCGGTGGGGGAGCGGTTGCTCCCCCGCTCTCCCCCAGCTACGCTACTGACTCAGAGGCTTGCTGTGTGGGAGGGGTCACCAGTAAAAAAGTTTGAGAACCACTGCCCTAGACTGTGAACCTGGGCTTAGAGGCTTGCTCCCGCTCACTCCAAAATGCAGTGTAGACATATCCATAGATTCTTCAGTGATGGGGCCATGTAAAAACCAGGATAGATGAACTTCTAAGCTGATGACTGCCCCCATCATGTCCCTTTTACTGGGAATTCCAATGTATACAAGGAGCTCCAGGCCTCTGTTATAAAACTTGGTGCTGTGTTTATTGTGGTGTTGTGTGAATGTCCATGCACCACAGCCTCATTCTTGTCTCTCCTATTGCCCTAGGTTCACACCTTCGACACACATGGATTCGGTAGCCACAGATAAGGCTCTACAAAAGTTGGGGCAATGGTGTCTGATCCCTCTCCACCCTTGTGGCAAGAATGGGTGGGATCTATGTGCAAAGAGTCCATTCCATATATGGCTCACAAAGGGATGTCAAAGCCCAATGTGTAAAACTTAATCTCACATTTGAGAGATTTCATTTTATCCCATCATATGCGACTATATTTCTTTCTGTTTAGGCAAATGTTCCGTTTACATTTTCTGTTACCACCAAATCTGTTTACCTGAGCTCAATGCTTAAGTGTTGAGTATCCTGTTCAGTATTTTATCTCAGGATCAGATTGGAGGAAAAAAGAAAGTGATGGTACTCTCCCAAGTTCCACTAATGATGCCAAAATTAGATACAACTCCAAGCTATATACACAGCTTCATTATAGGATCACCCCTCATTCTTTTCCCCATGCTTTTAATAGCAGTGAAACAGTTAATACTGACATTTAAATTGTCAGAAAGCTTCAGCATTAACTCCTCATTCAGATGAATTGAGAAAATTCACACATCTCAGAACTATTTCTTCAGTCTGTCTGCAGACTCAGGAAGGTACCTGTGCACTGATTTACATATTCAAATTTTGAAGGTTATTTTGCACCATAATGGTTAGAGGCTTATTTGTTTTAATAGAAACTTAGATTCAAAGCACAAAATGGCACTCACTTGCTATGAGCTGACCCAGTTTGACCTCTATCAAACATTTAAATTATGCCTACATGTGTGATGAATTGCTCTGTGCCAAGAATAGTACTTAAGTTTTGCAAATCCTTAGAGTTACAGAGGCAGATGCTGTTTCAGCCCTAGCAGTCAAGGCTCTGACATCAGTGCTAATTTAGAAAGGGAGAAGCTAACATGATAATAGCAGTCACCTATTTTCTAACACTGAACAAAGAGCTTTATTGTGTCAATAAAATTAGTATTAGACCCAGTTTTTTAATATGCTTAGGTGGTATTCCTCTTAGTGTTGAGATGTGATGCCTAGATCACTTTTGAAAATGTATCTTAGCCAGCTAAGTCACTTAGGCCTTGCAACATTAAGTGGAACAATACCTAAAATAAGTGGAACGATACCTAAATACATTTAAAAATCTAGGCCTTACACTATTGCTACTCTTATTTCCTCTTCATTGTAGATCTTTTGGCTAGATGAGATTGCTCTGAAAAAGCCCATCCTACCTTGTACACTGAGCCCAGTAGAGGATTTTGAGTATTTAGTTGGTACTATGTGAATACCTATGCAATACAAACATGATCAATCAACTTCTTATAGGTATGTACCTCACTGTCAAGTCTCAATGCTTTGATGTAAAGATCATCCCGTGACCCAAGGCACTGAGTCCTTGGAACTCTGACTGGCACCCTTGAGCAAACACAGACACACTGAAGTTACAAGCAAAATTCATTCATCCAATTTGAAGTTCTAGGAGCATGAGAAGAACTATGATACAGTGAGTAGGAATAAGGGCCTTTGAGGGGTTATAGAGATGGAGTGGTTAGGAATATGTTTGTGAATTTGTGAATTTCCTGTTGCTCTTCCTGTTTAATGTATATATGTTTACAACCTTAACTCTTAATGAAGGTTTTTTTTAGCAATTCTTCAATATCTGTTGCCATAGTGTATAGCTAGCAACCTCCAAATGGATGAAAATGAGTTGCTCTTTCCTTTGATATAAATTCACTGCACACAAAATTAGAGATAAAAGACTCTCTATAGTTCATTATGAAATTACTAGGCAAAATTAGAAACCCTCAGGACACACTCAAATCCTTCAAAATTTGCCAAAGTATGTTTTACAATCTCTTTCTTCCTTTACAACAGTGTAAGATGCACACAACTCCAGAGGCCTAATTCCCTCCTTACAGGATAGGATTGACTCCCATTGAGAATCAGGCCCAAAGACAACAGGATTCCATCCCCTATTTCAGTTGTAAGTTTGACATAAATTTTGTGTGTGCATGTGAGAGAGAAATATACTCACCTTTCTTGCACCTTCTCTCTCTCTGTCACCTCACTGAGTCTTACTTTGGGGTCAGTTAGAACAGCTCTACAAAAAGTTTGCAGAGAGGTCAGTTTCAGGTAGAAAGGCTGGTCTGAAGCTAGTTGCAGTCTTCTCTGAGCTGGTTCACCCAGTTGAACAGAAAATGATAGTCCAAGAAGCAGTGTGTGGTGGGGGCTGCAAGGTATCCCCAGGAATGTTCTAGGCAGACATGCCAAACCCACGAAAAAACACAGAAATTGGGCTTGTTTTTGGCTTAATTGGCTTGTGAGCAGGGCCAGCTCCAGGCACCAGCTTGCCAAGCAGGTGCTTGGGGTGGCCACTCTGGAGAGGGGCAGCAGGTCCAGCTATTCGGTGGCAATTCGGCGGACGGTCCCTCACTCCCGCTCAGAGCAAAGGACCTTCAGCCGAATTGCCGCTGCAGATCGCAATCACGGCTTTTTTTTTTTTTTGGCTGCTTGGGGCGGCCAAAACCCTGGAGCCGGCCCTGCTTGTGAGTTGCTTATTGAGTAGTTTTGGGCTTGTCGCTTGTTGTAGCTTGTTGCTTCTTTTTTCGATTAGCTTCCGGCAAATAGGGACAAGAGGGGAAGAGAGTCAGGGGTGCACAAGGGGCCCACCACAGTCCCACACTGCACGCCGGGGGATCTAGTCACATAAAGTGTTGGGGTTCTTAGGGACTGGCTTGTTTTGAAATGTGAATAGCTTGACTTTTGGTTTATTGTGAAAGTCGGTGTGCTTATTTACTGCATGAAAGTTGGCAACTATGGTTCTAGGCAGCAAAATAATTTAATTTTGAAGAGTGAAAAATAAATTAGACAGCTAATTTACTGTCAAGCTATATAACTCCCATATTTCATAAAGTTAAAATGCAATCAATGACCTTTCCTTTTTTTAATTTAATTTTCATTCATATGGCAAATGTAATAAATAGCTTTCTGAAAGGTGGTTTATCATTAATCAACCATATTTAAACAAGCAGGCTACACAGAATATCAAATATATAGAATATTAAATACAAAACAGATTGCAGGGTACTTCCCCTTTTGAAGCTGTTGCATATTCTCCAAGAATGCTAATGAGTGTTGCATGTTACGTGCACATGGAGTAGGGGAAATGCCTAATAATCTCCCTGGCAATACATAGGCTCCAATCAGACAAATGCTGAGGTAAGTGTCCTCCCTTATGGAGACTCATTGGAGTCGATGGGACTCTGCATTGACACGAGGGTCCATATTTGTGGATCATGACTAAGGCTACGATTTTGTCATGGCTATTTTTAGTAAAAGTCATGGATGGGTCACAGGCAATAAAGAAAAAATCACGGAAGCCATGACCTATCCCTGACCTTTAATAAAAACATCCCTGACAAAATGGGAAGGGAGGAGGGTCCAGCACCCTGCCCCCCACCTGCAACGGCTGGGAGCTGCAGGGTCCCCATTGCCCAGTGGCTGGTAGCTGCAGGGGGGTCCCCCCACTGCCCATGGCAGCAGGGGAACTGCGGGGGGCTGCTAGTGGCACCCTCCCACCTGTGGCAGCTGAGCAGCTCTGGGGTCCCTCTGCCACTGGCAGCTGGGAGTTGCGCGGGGAGGGCGGGGGTTTGCTCACATGGCTGAGCTGCTGCGGGGGGACTTTCAGGGGTCCTGCCGGCAGCAGCAGCCAGTCAGTTGTGTGGGGTCCTGCCACCCACAGCTGCTGGGCAGCTACAGGAGGCTTGCCCATGGAGGCTGGGCTGCTGTAGGGGTCCTCCGTTGCTGGCTTCATAGCCTTAATCATGACTGAAGAAAAATGACCATAATTACCAGAGATGAAGCTGCAGTAGGATCTGAGATGTAGCTCTCCTCCCTGAACAGTGGAGGGCAATTGGAACATGAAATTGGATTTGGTTTTTGTCGCTGGTCCCTATTTCTCTCTTTAATGAGCTGAAGCAAAATCTTTTACTTGAATTTTACCTCTGCCTCTCACCAGACTGCACCTTGGCTAAGGAAGGAATAGGATGAGAGGAAGAATACTAGTGTAACCCTTTGGGGTTTAGAGAGCATGGCCCCTTTAAATCTTTTTTCCTAGGGGGGAGAGGGAGAGGGAGAAAAAAGGAGGGAAACTCCAGGCAGTGGCTCTGGAGCTCAGAGGGAGAGAGAGGCTGCAGCCCACAGGCCCTCGCAAAGTGAAGCAGCAGAGAACCTGCCTGAAGCCTGGGAAGGACAGGGCGGCCGATTGGGGACACCCCAGGACAGGAGCCAGGAGGAGCACTGTGCCAGGGAGGAATTGCCCAAGAAGGACAGGCCGGAGCTGGACCCAGTATCACTGCTGCCCAGAACTGCATGGGGCTGTGAGTACTGGGGCTTCTGACTCTGCATTGGGAACAAGGAGAGAGGCTGCTAGCTAGTTAAGTGGGGAGGTGGTTGCTCTGTGTGGCTTTGCAGAGAGCAGCAGAAGAGGGCACCAGAGGGGTTTGTTGGGGGAAAGTTCACTGGTGCCGAAGATGACCAGGAGTACCCAAGACTCACCACTGGACAGGAACTTTGCTCAGGACTCCTGAACTCTGTGTGCAGACACATTGCAGACACATTGCTCAGTGTCTGCCCTTCCAGACTGTGCTACCACTGGGCCTGTGGGGCCTTGGCTTGGATGCAGCCCTGTTTTACTGCTCCCCCTATATTTCCCCTTGTTGTTTTTCTCCTCTCATCCCTCTGTAAATAAATATCTCCCTTTGTTATATCCATTGTACTTTTCCTGTGGGTGGGTGTGTTCACTCTGGGGGGGTTGGAACAGGTGCCCCTGGGGTGGAAGTCTCTTGGCCAGAGCTGCTTGCAGAGCAGACTCCATCTTGGCCACAAGGGCGCTAAAGTTACACTACGATTACACAGCCACTTGAGAGGCTAGTGTGTATGTCTTGGTGGTTGACTTTTTTGTTTTATTGTGTTTTAGTAGACTTGTAGTTTATATACAATCTTGACTAAGTATAAAAACTGAGAATACCAATATTTATCTAAATGTCTGATTTATAGTTCTCTTGGGTATTAAAAACATACAAATTAAGGCTGTGCTTTTAATTATAGTTGACCATTACTAATTACCAAATGCTACATATCCATCCGCACTTAAAATGCTTCTCTCATTTGCGTTGGACTATAAAATATAGGATTCCCAAGAATTGCCTTCTCCTGCCAACATCCTTCATATGCAGACAGCATAGTCAAGGAACATGTGGCAGAACGCATAATGTTTCAATTTATATATTGCAGAAATACTGATTATCTGCAACTTACTGTATAGTCTGGAACTAGTACAGGATGGCCACTAACATTTCATCTCATTTCCTTTTGTTTTTAATCATATTTATGGTGGTATTTAATTGATCCTTGCATTCTCTTTTATCAAAAGATTTACATGCCATTGAATTTTTGTTGGTAGTAAATCAATTTATTTTATTTTAATGGTAAAATATTTTAAAAATGGAATAAAAGGTTTGTGGTGAAAACCAGCTCTCTAAGATGATAATGATCATGTGGTTGTGGGCTAGAAGCCTCCTTCCCACCGCCCAAGCTTTAAAGAGAGTTCACTATTATTTTTCAGTTACAGTATGGGTAATTTCAGGTCAAAATTTTAATCAAAATATTTTTGATGGACCCTTTTTGATGGTGTATCCCATAAGACTTCATGGGAATATGTTTATGAATGTATATATAATATAACTGGAATATGTTTTATGCTACATATACCATGTAACATATCTCTGTAAAGGTTATGATCTACTATTAACCCTATTTGTATGCATGTATCATTTTTGTATTCGAAGTTATGAATATTGGCTGGGCACTGGCTTGATTTTTAAGTAGCCATTCTAAAGCATTTGGTCAGCTTCTTGAGAAAGGAATGTGCAAATTAAGTGCCCAATCAAGAAGCACTTAAGGGACAATGGGTCTTGGGATGCTCCAATCCACATAAGAAGTCTACATGAGGACGTTCAAGGTAGCAGGTAAGCCATGGCTGCTGCCTGCAAAAACGGAGTCATGATTGGACATGTAACTTGCCCATGTGACTGCAAAACTCCATCTTGGAGCTGGACTTTGCATAGGGGAGAGGAGGGAGTCTCCACCCACAAGATAAAGTCTATTTAAACCTGTGGGAGACCCCTCCATTTTGTCGTCAGCTGGTTCAAGAGATAGCTTCTCCACCCCCAAGGATACCTGAAAGAAACTGGAACAAAGGACAGTAACTACAAGGGGTGTGAGTGATTGCTGGACCCAGATTAGAAGGAGACTAGTCTGTAAAAGGAAGCTTACTGGGTGAGGTTTTTATCTGTATTCAGTTTTCTTAGACATAGATTTGCGTGTTCTATTTTATTTTGCTTGGTAATTCACTTTGTTCTGTCTGCTATTACTTGGAACCACTGAAATCCTACTTTCAGTATTTAATAAAATCACTTTTTACTTATTAACCCAGAGTATGTATTAATACCTGGGGGGGGGGGGCAAACAGCTGTGCATCTCTCTCTATCAGTGTTATAGAGGGCAAACAATTTATGAGTTTACCCTGTTTAAGCTTTATACAGGGTAAAATGGATTTATTTGGGGTTTAGACCCCATTGGGAGTTGGGCAATGAGTGTTAAAGACAGGAACACTTCTCTAAGTTGCTTTCAGTTAAATCTGCAGCTTCGGGGCATGTGGTTCAGACCCTGGGTCTGTGTTGGAGCAGACTGGCATGTCTGGCTCAGCAAGACAGGGTGCTGGATTCCCAGGCTGGCAGGGAAAGCAGGGGCAGAAATAGTCTTGGCACATCAATTGGCAGTTCCCAAGGGGGTTTCTGGGATCCAACCCGTCACACCATTACCTTGGGCTATTTTGTATGGTGAGTTAATTTGGGACTTTATCCTTGTATAGCACCTCTTATCCAAGATTGCTTGATGGGAAGTCCTCACCCAAACATGAAGTTTGGCTATTCACCTGTCTCCACCTATAGGTCCTCTCTCTGATCCTGATGCCAACTGAGCTGCCAAAGGAGGTATGGAAAGTACACTGTGATCTTGGGATGGTGGGCTTTCAGCCACTTTAGGGTGGTCCCATTTTTGTGTGCATTTGCATGATGATATAGGGGCTCTGTACAATGTATTAATTCCGGTTGATATTATGGAATTATCATGGAATTGGTGTATCATGGAAAGCCAAGTTCTGTGTCTCCACCATGGCTTTACAAGCCAGAAGGCATGTCTGCTAGACCAGGGACAATAGGTGATTGTTAAGGACTAGCAGCACCTGAATAAGTCAGAGCTGGGGAGAGCAAAAGAGTAATTGTGTCTTCAGGAAAACTAGTTTTATCCACCTTTCCTCTGCAGGGGCCTCGTGTTTGGAGTGGTGCAAAATCCCCAGCTGCAAAACAAAGACACTAATGCTCAATTACTCCAGCCCCCACAAGCAGTGGTAGCTATGTCGGTGGGAGAAGCTCTTCTGCTGACATAGCGCTGCCCCCACTGTCGCTTAGGTCAGTATAACTTGCATCACTCAGGGGGTGGCTTTATTCAGACCCCTGAGCAACATAACTTACACTGATGTAAGCTCTCTCCTGTTGGCTTAGAGTGTTGGCACTAGCAGCAGGGCAGCAGAATAGGTGCAGCTGCACTGCTGTAAGCTGTGTAGTGTAGCCATAGCCTGAGATGGTGATGCTAACCTTGAAAGAACACAGAGATTGGGTGGGTCCTGGGAAGTCCCACACAGAGAGAGATGGGAAGTTTGCCAAGCCGGGGAAGAAGGCTCCATGTTCCAGGACAAGCCATGCACTGGGCAGATGGACTCTGGATAACCCAAAGGAATCTGACCCTCTCCAAAGAATATTCTGGAATGGTGAAGAAACTGAGGCAGGGAAAGCGTAGGGGTAATTTTTGTAAAGATCTGCGTTTTTCTCAACAGCACCGTAGAACTCTTTGCAAAGTGTCCGTGTGTTATATACTACACCTACCACTAGCCTGCTCAGAAAGATAAATGGTAGCCGAGCGCCTCACACCTTTAGTGGGATTCTGGGAGAGGGCATGTTTAAGCTAGAGGGGGAGTCTGAGAAGTAAGCTGTGATACATGGCTAGAAAGGGTTAAACAGCTTGCAGGCTGAATGACCCAAAGCCCACCTTTAAAGTCATGTTAGAAAGGTATGTCAATGATAATTATGGCCATTCTTGCTAAATAGGCTAGAACTTTGAAATGCAAACCTATATTGTTAGCAGTAATACTAATTGTGTGTATCTTAGATGCTACCCATAAACAGACAGTTCCTGTCAGGTTTCAGAGCAGCAGCCGTGTTAGTCTGTATCCGCAAAAAGAACAGCAGTACTTGTGGACCTTAGAGACTAACAAATTCCTGTCAGTCACTATAACTATTGATTCAGAGACGAAAAGGGAATATTAACATTTGGATGAATCTTGGGTAAAATAATCTCATTGCCTATATGTCTTTTTGAAGTTTGTAATAGACTGTCTAATGGATAAATTGCCCTATGTTAGTTTGTGTAACTAATTACTGGTGGTGTTTAGAAAGCAAAAGGTTACATCAAAAGCCTATTGTTTAACCAGGACTGTGTGGCCAAGTGGATTCTAGAACACTGTATAAAAAGACCCTTGGGTCCTGAGTCCGTCATCTCAGATCTGCTTAGGCTTCATCAGGGGAAGTTTGAGTCGCAAGATTGAGGTTCCAGTTATGCTGGTACGCCTTGAATATGATATTTGGACATTGGACTATAACCTATGTACTATTTCTAAAAGAACTTTTTGCAACTAAAAAGCTCACCATCTCTGCTCTGAATCTGAATCTTAAGAATTGAACTCATGTCTGTATGTATATTGATCTTTTAACCATACTCTCTCTTTTGTTTTTTAATACATTTTAGTTTAGTTAATAAGAATTGGCTGTAGCATGTATTTGGGTAAGATCTGGAATATTCATTAACCTGGGAGATAATGTGTCCTTTGGAATTGGTAGAACCTTTTCTTTTGTATGATGAAATAAGATTTTCAGAAATCAGCATATTTGACTTAGGTACCTGGATGGAGGTCTGAGGCTGGATCACTTTAAGGGAACTGTGTTGTTTGGAATTCTGAGTAACCAGTGAGGTAACAAAGAAGCTGTTTTATGCTGGCTTGGTAAATCTAAGTATTAGAATATCCACCATTCTTTGCAGTTCACTCTAATTGAGTGATCATAGCTGGCCCCTACTGGGACCCCAGTCATATAAGCACTGAATGCAGGGTCATGGCAGTTGAGCCACAGGGTCTTAGTTCTTAGGAGAGGTTGCGAGACAGAGGGTCTGTATTCCAAGCATGTGCATAGGGACCCCTAGATTGGGATAGTGCCAGGGCTCTGCTCATATTCCAGAGGCTTAACACACCCAGCGGCTGGATTCCTCTCACAGCAGTCTGGTGGGCCACCGATTACTGCCAGGGGCAGCCAACCGGTCTGTGACAGTTTGTAACTTATGTTGCCTGTTCAGGTTCAGTGACTTCAGGGGGAAAGAGGAGTGGCTGCATGTCGCGAGAAAAGGAAGGCCTTCTACATGCATTATGGTGGCTAAGAGCCTGAACTAATTCTGCTGGAGCAGGATGGAGGGAAAGGGCACCGTGCAAAGAGGAAGTTGATGGCTGGTCAGCCACATCGAAGGAGGTAGAAGACAGAAAAATACAAAAGCCATTTATTCAGAAAGTCAGATGTTCCTCATGCCCTTGGGTTTTAAGCTGGCCACATATTTAGAAATTGGGCATGTTATAGCCACACCCTTGACAGTGGTCACTCTAGGTATGTCTACCTAGCCAAAACAAAAACAAAAAACCCCACCAACCATACCTTAAACCCCTGCAGCAGTGAGTCTCAGAGCCCAGGCCAACTGACTTGGGCTCACACTGCAGGGCTAAAAATAATAGTGTAGACAATTGGGCTCAAGCTGGAGCCTGGGCTCTGAAATTTGGTGAGGGAGGAGGGTCCTGGAGCCCAGGCCCCAGCACAAGCCTGAATGTCTCTGCTACTATTTTTAGCCTCACAGCCCAAGCCTGAGTGAGTGGACCTGAGCTTTGAGGCTCACTGCTGAGATTTTTGGGAGAAGGGTTGCTGTGTAGATGTGCCCTCTATCTGATGTTTAACCTAATGTTAAACTGTCATATACAATGGTAGCCACTGGACACTGTAATATGCAATTGGCCTATATAGGGTAACCACATTTATTGCAGACCTCTGGGGAATTTACTATATTCACGTGGGACATCTCCACTTCCGTACAATTGCATGGCTAAAAGCAAATTTCTGGTTTGTCACTTGTGCCTCTGGATTACATGTCAGTTTACACTGTGTCAGCCACTGTACCTGCCAGCTCAAACATAAATAACAATGAGCCAAATCCTGACCTTGCTGCTCTGTAGGCTTGGAGTTTAGACACAGCTCCAAAGCCTGGCCTGGCTCTACACTCAAGAATCACTAGCCAGATCCCAAGGGAAAATTCTCTTCTCAGCAATGGCTGTGGAAGTATCCTGGTGCCAACCAAATCTCTTCCCTGTTCGGAGAGTGGAATATGTCCCTCCATCACTCTGCTGCCATGTTTTAAGAATGGAGATACTGAAGGGGCTGAAAGACTTTCTCACCCCTCCTTGAAATGCCAGATCTGACTGACCGCTGTAGCATAGGGCTGTAAGTCAAGGATGACCAGGGCTCAATTGGGCTCTAAGACACACACAGGAAGGATGTCCTGGTGGTTTTGGCGCTAGTCATGGCTTCAAAGCCCATCCTCCACCACAGACTTCAAATGTGGCCTTGGGCATGTCACTTAGCTTCTCAGTGCCCCAGTTTCCCATCAGTAAAATGGAGATGACAGCACTTCCCTACCTCATGGGGTGTTGTAAGGGTAAACATATTAAAGATTGTGAGGCACTCAAATATTACAGTGATGGGGGATCTTTGCTAATTACCTTCGGTAGACAGATATACCCTCTCCCAAGTAACATGGGGATGGGGGACATAGAAGAGCTCATGGAGCCATCCCAACTTGCCAGCAAATGTTTTGTGAGGTTCTGTCAGAATTTTCCATTCCTAACCTCCTGTTTTCCCATCCACTCATAGAGTTCTCTTGTGTGGGAGTAAGGGATCAGGACATCTCTCAGGATTTACCCTTTTGCAATTTGGAGTTTAAATCTCTTATTATGCTACAGAGGCAAAAATAACATGCATGGGCCATGGGGATATCAACGTAGTGCATAAACTTAGGCTGCAATATGCACATAGACTCTGGGTCACATTGAGACCTAGGGTAAATGGGAGATTCATAGACACTTATGGAGTTGCCCTTGCTTACACCAAGTCGGCATTTATCTCTGTGTATTCAGTGGTTGGTGCCCTGAAAATGTGTGAGAGACAAACTGTGAGACATTAGGAACAGGAATTAAAGTAAGAGAAAACCTGGGCTGCACAACTCCCCTTCCTCTGCTAAAAGCAGACGGAAAGCTCCCCTTCCTCTTCCTGGCTTGAGGAGCTCAGCTCCCCCTCAGACCCTCTTCACTTGTTAAATAAATGAGGTGGCCGAATAGAAGAGGGGATAACTTCCTCTGGTTTCACATGCCAGGGAACACAGATTCTGGTGGCTTGATGCACATTTGTTGATATTGTAATAGAACATAACTTGCCTCAAGCAAGTTACAGTTAAATGTCAGGTCCAATTATATTTTTTTGGGCATCAACTCTTCCTCCTGTAACATCGTAGGATTATAGGAAATTGCACTGGCAATTTAAACATTTTCCATGGCAAAGAGACCCCCCATTTATATTTTTTTGTTTTACAGATTTTGCATCCTGGTCAAGTGAAAATGTTGTTATTCATAGAAATGATATTCAGAGTACCAGGGATGCTTTTGTACATAACTACACAGATCTGAGCAGGCGCAAAATTTTGTTTGCATGGCTATGGGCCTGCTTCAGGGACATCAATTCCTTTTATATACCTTTCTTCTCTTGCCCCCCTTCTCATTCACATGGTTCCTGCTGTGATCAGAAGATAATGTAATGCTGCATCTTCATGCAACATCAAAGCCTGACACAAAAGCCACTAACAATGGGGAGCGCTGCCTCTACGTCTTCAACCTCTGATTAGCTGCTCTGATGTTCCACTACCAATACATCAGCAGGGTACTAGTCATTTTACAGGAAGCCAGTAAATAGTAAACGTTAGCGTCATGGAAAATATGGGAGGTTGGTTCTGCCACCATCTTTTACAGAACATATTTTGGTACCATTAGCAGATATAATAAATCAAGTCTGAGAGAAGCAAGTATAAGGCACACAACAATCTGTTAGCTAGCTCCTCCAGTATATTGATTACAGACTTGCTACCCAAATTAGCCTGGATTGTACTGGTGCATGTGGAGCAACCCACCATACCTGGCAATGGCAAGCTTCCCATTGTTTGAAAGAATAGTTGACTACAAAGAACAAACAGAAAATATCATACTTCTTTTTTTTTCTCCTAAGTGCTGGCACTGTTAAGTGATAACTTCCGATGTCGATTTTAACCAACAAATATAATAGCACTCTCTAATTGGTACTAAAGAAATGAACTGGTTGAAAATGCAGGGTTTCTTTCTTCTTTAGTTTAAATACAGTCTCCTCCTCCATCCCATCCATTGGAGAGGCATGATTCAGTGGTCCAAATGCAGGTCTGACAGCCAGCAACTCCTAAATTCTAATCCCTGTCCTGACACTTACTCAGTGTGATCTTGAGCAGGTCACTGGTTTTTTATTTTTAGGCTCTACCTTATTATCTCCAACCTATAGATAGAGAAGCTAATACCTACCCATGGACCTCACAGTAGCAGAGTGAGAATTAATTAATGGGCTTGATTCAGCTCTAAGTGTTACCAGGATGCAGGACCTTTTGAGGCAGAAAGTCCATCTGAAGGGGGCTTGGGTACCACAAAGGTGCCTTCAAACCCCACTCTCCAGTAGCGCAGCAAGGCTGGCAAGGCAGCATAACCAGAGGATGTGCTGATTTGACACAACCCATCAAGCAGCCTCTTACAGAGCCCCAGCTGCATCCTGCCTCCATGTGATGAAGCCCCTGAAGAATTGTGGCAGTGCAAGCACTGCCTGTCTTCCCCATCAGATAAATTTCCCTGGGGTGCCGTGGTCTCCACTGGTGCAGAAGGTGCAACTTGCATTGCTGCATTAGTACAGCTGAATCAAGTCTAATGTTTGTGCAGCACTTTGAAGATGAAAAGAGCTCCATACAGTATCTGCTTATTATTAGGAACCTAATGGCTTAGACCCACTAACATCAGAACTTATTTTTCAAATAGATAAAAGTTGCACTATACATTGACCACTACCTTTTATGCCAGACCTGCTTAATCATCTCTCTTTTATTCCTGTTCCTGGGCCCCCTCATGCATATCACGCTAGGAATCTGTCTGATGTGCATTTGTGGATATTTAACCCGTCTGAGAAGTAAGTATGATAGGATCATATTTCAGGAAAAGATTAATCTACTCCAACTTTCTGGGTTTAAAATCTCTTGCTAGAGCCCACCCTAGTCAAAAAAAGAGATCTTAACACTTTTATATCATGATGTTTATCCTTTTCAAACCATTATTTAGAATTCCCACTGGCTAAAATTAATAGATAAATTGAAAACATACATACAAGAAAATAGGCTTTAATATTTTTCAAGTGTATGATTCTTTCACAACAATACTTTGTATTAATTTAGTGAAATTAAAAAGACAAACTGAGACTGAACTCTACCAAAATGGAGTTATAAATTATCAGATAGTACTTATATTTTTTATTTGGACTGAAACAATCTTTGGAGTCCCATTCCTCAGCTGCAATTCTCCCAAATCTAATGCACAGATTCTCTCTTCCCCCCACCCTCCCCAGCTCTCACACAGACTTTTTACACTCAGGCATCAGGATCACCTTCAGGAACTGTAGCAGCTACTATATTCTACACACTACAGGGTTACAATTCCTCAGCAGTGCCCCTGTCTACTTTTTTCAGGTTCTGTCTGAGTATAGAGAATATGGGTACATTTTGAAAACTAAGTGGAGAGATTTAGCTGTTGACCCCTATTGATGTCAGTGAGAACCTCGCATTTATATTATGGTGCATTACTTTGTAAATATTTTACACCATTTTACACATTAAATTTTCTAAGCACCAGATAGGATTTTAGCCATGTAATCTCCTTTGACTTACATGGATGCATTGCAGCCAAAACTCTGTGTGGCCCTTTGAATACTACTCTATGCATTGGAAAAGACAGGAGGATTGTTTCTGCTGAAGTCTGCTTGCCCTAAGAAAAAGGTCTTTTGCCTCACTATACTGCAGGCACTTACTTCACAGCACCTAATTTCCAGATACCACCTCTGCGGATAAGAGCAGAAAGGAAAATGAAAGGACTTGACATCCTTAAGCAGGCCCTGTAACTTTGGTTGTGTAAATTAAGTGCCAACAGCCTATTAAAGTCTATTTCATTCAAGCTACACACCCGCCAATTTTGTGAAAAAAGAGGAGTGGCCAGATTTAGTATTTATTCCTATGTTATATTTTGTCATTACTGTGGGAGCTGGCAGTTTCCCAAGTGCACTGGAAAGGGGCCTTCCAGACCTAACTCCTTTAAAATAGGGGCTGGAGAGACAAAATTAAAAAAAATCCCTGGACTCAAAGGACTCGTTGCACTGCTTGAACAGAGGAGAGAACCAGACCTTCACTAGCCAGTATGAGACTTATACCTATTGGAAACTTTATTTAAAAAAAATTAATATTGTTTGTTAAATGACAATGAGGTCAGTTCTGTACAGGAAACACAAGGCAGCTACAGTCCTTGCCCAAGGAGATTTTATTTGAAAAACTTCAAACAAGGCTGTAAATACACCTTGCCAAGTAGGGTGGAGATCATGCAATCCTGTTAGTTAAGAGTACACCTTTTCCCTGACCTTAATGCTGAGGATGATCCTGCCACAGACGATTGTGTCTGATGGCATTGCTTGGAGATTTCAACAGCTCAAATACTCTTTTTCTGTTATTCACTAAATTATGTATTGGACCAGCACTCTCAGGGTAGTTCTTTTCTCAGGCTTTTTCCCACTGACTGAGGTAGTATCTGTGCTTTCTAGGTCAGTTACATTTTGTGCTTATGTAGGATCATGAAGAAATGCACTCACTAATGTAAGTTTAATGTGCATACATTTCAATTATTGTACAGATAATTAATATTTCTAACATCGTCAATAAAATCTCTTATTTAATTCATCTTGGGAAATTAACATATTTTACTTGAACATGTATCCCAAATCCTGAATACAGTCATCAGACATAACAGGTTTTAAAAAAATAAAATGTACAGTTGAATCTTATCCTCAGATGCATGTTCTGGACTAATTAACCCATGTTAGTTGTTATATAGCCCAAGATAGTCTGCTTCTGCCACTTATACGCTCTATTTAACTCTTTTCAGGCAGAAGACAATGTGAATATATACAAGCAAGCTCCTGCATATGTTACTCTAGTGCGTCACCCATTGTCTGATGCATGTGGTGGGTGGAAAGTGATTATTGTAACTGAATAGAAAATTATTGTTCTCTGGTTTAAAAAAAAATTACACATTTTCCAACGCAGTGTGTTCCTACAAGTGACAGACTGGATCTATGTGAAACAGCAAATACATACTTAAAATTCACATTTATAAACAAAAGATTTTCAAAATTACCAAATATCTATCATTTTGTATAGTGAAATATATCGTAACACTTGTAAACAATAGATCCAGCTAACACACTGATTTTGCTCATGTGTTCCTTCCAAATGGCATTTATAGAATCTCTCAATGAATTTAAATGTTTGGAAACCCACTGCAGCAAATATATTGGAACACAAAAAGGGGTGATTTGTATCCCTCGACACTCATCTGGTAAGTAAATGTAACTGTATCATTTGTACAGTTCAATACAGTAGAATTGAGATGAATGGATGACATTGCAATTCTTTGAACACTTCAAGCAAAATTTGTGTCTGTATTTTTGCTGGGATTTTCCACCTTTAACTTGGAGAATGCGGCGTCATCTTATGGTTTTTCTTGAGTAAATATATATATTTTTAGTAGTAAACTTTCAGAATAATTACAATGAATTCTCCAAATACATACATACAAACATACATTTGCATGTTATAGCTCCATAAATTCTGAATAAACTGCAAATAGCACCTGAACAAAAACTTCTATTATTTATTTGTATTTATATAAAAGAAAAAAGCCACATTTGGGTCTACATTGGTTCTACCAAAAAAAATCAAGGTATCATCCAAACAATAACATGTTGATTTTTGAAAGAACATGATGAACTGACAGCCCTGCATATGAAATCCTCCTTTTTACGCAGAACTTGTCATCATTAACAGCTTTACAGTTATATATGAAAGTATTTAGCATTACAATTGTGTTCCATAGATTACATAAAAGGTATACCCCAATTATTTGAGAAAAATTGCTTTTTCTTTGTAATTAATTATGTGCAAACCAGGGCTCTGATCCTGGAAAGATGTACAGATGTGCAGAACTTGAAGTGTGGAAGCAGTCCTGTTGAATTGAATGGGACTACTCATGCTTAAAGTTAAGCACATAGTCTTTGCAATGTTGGGCTGCAGTCTTGCAATGATTTCAATGGTAACTACTATACAGTAGAAGCAGTGGCAATGCAAGATTCCCCTGACATTGGGCAAGGTTTTCAAAGCAGCCTAAGGGTATGTCTACATTGCAGTAGGGATATGCTTCCTGGTGTGGGTAGACAGACACACACTAGCACTGCTCAAGCTAGCATGCTAAAAATAGTAGTATAGCTGGGAGTAGCACAGGCATCTGCTCAGCTCAGCTATCTGCCTGGGTACAAATCTATTTGGATGCCCTGTATACATATTTGGGCAGCTAGCCCAGGCTACCGCCCATGTTATCTCTGGCTATACTGCTATTTCTAGTACATTAGTTCAAGCAGAGCAAACAAATGTCTGTCAGCCAACACTGGAAAGCCCCCTCCCCGTCATGGTGTAGACATACCCTAAGAGATTTGGATGCTGAGTTTTCTGGCATTCGGCATTCAGCATTCACATCTCTTACAACTTCACCCAAAATAACTTATACAAAGTTTTACCGATTTCTAACAAAATAATGTGGTAAAATGGGTTAATTCTTTCGGGTCAGTTATTGGAAGCATGCACTTGTGATATGGGAAATCTATTTAAAATTGAAAATAATTCAATAATATTTTGTAAACATTTTTACTATTCAGACATACTGTGTGCAGTACCCTACATTGGCTGTTATCCTATTGACCAAAATAGCACTTTAACAATTTTAGCATGCTGTTAGGGTGCTGATGACTATGCAGCCCTCACATTGTCATTGAGGCCCTGTGTGGGTGCAGGATTCAGGGTCCTATGTTCTAATGCAATATTCCAAAAGAGCTCTGAAAGGGGCACTGCCATATACTGGGCCAAACTTTCATTTTTAAAATGAAATTACAATGAAATAAAATTACATCATTTATCCTACTGTTATGATAATTTTTTTGGGGGGGGGCCCTCACTGATCCTTTTGAAAAATGAAGATATGAAGGAAAATACTCTTTATATAAGAAAACAATTAATTCTAGTACAATATGTACAATATACAATATACTAAATGGTCAACCTTTTGCAATCTGAGCCCATCTCTAGTTAAAATAAAATTGATATTTGAATTTTGAACATCCCAGCCCAAAGGGCTTTGTACCTGAGGTTTTTGTTTGGCTCACTGTAATGATAAAAAAATGTACTTACAAAAAAAATTATCTGGATTCAGGTTTTGAGAAACACCCAAAATTAGGGATTATCTGGATGCAGATATCTTGGTTGAGGCCTATCTCTCGTTTCAATCCTCACTAATGTTGACCAGAGTAGTGGTCAGGCTGGCTTCAACCTTCACAAATCTACAACTCCAAACCCCATGTACAGAAAACCTCTTTTCTCACATGGTATTGGGTAAACACGTAAAGATGTTTTAGTGTGGTAGATCACAGTATCAAGAAGTAAAACTTTTTGTTTTAGATTTTACACAAAATCATGTACTATATTTCAGGGGTGAAATTCTGGCTGCATTGAAGTCAATGATAAAATTCCAGTTCACTTCAACAGAGCAGAATTTTGTCCCAGATTTCTAATTATCTGTTCAAATGTCAGCCCAGGAGCAATCTTTTGGTATGAGTGTTCAGATGAAATACCCCTGTGTTTAAGACAAATGATGAAATGCAATGCCCCAGTGAGATTTGCTGGTTGGACTTCGAAAGCTGAACTGGGGGGATGCAAAGAGGAAGCAGGGGATTCTTCCATTACTAGCCAATGGGGGAACTAGAGACTTTAATCTGAAGTTAGGCTTTGGTATTGAATGTTATCCTACTATGTTGTATCTTGGGTAATAGTTCAGTATTCTGCAATTCACTAAAGGCCAGTGTAGAGATGCTGTCCATCACATTCATATAGGCATATGCATTTCTAATTATGTTTTATTTTTTTAAAGATTTGTCTCTCTTTAAGATTGCCATTAAAGCTTGTTTCCATTAAAACACTCTGAACTGGATATATTGACTGTTAACTGGTTCAGTTCTTGGGCTGAAGGGGTAATTCTTAATGGATACAACTTATTCGTTAGCAGGAGGTTACTTTAGAAGACACGAGCCAACCATTCTCCTCCCGGAAGTCTCTCCGTCTCACTATCAATGTACTTTGTAATACCAATGTATAGCATCACATTTTATTTCTGGTACCCAGAATTTTCCACTTAGATACTCTGTTACATACTGAAATCTTATTGTAATTGACAAGCTGGGGCAGTGTTCCCCTCATTATACCCTTTTTTCTCAAGAGCTCTACATGCTCACCAGATGGCTGCATAAGCCTCTTGAGTTTTGCATGTTATTTCCTGCTCAAATATTTATTCGCTGTGTTGATAATCCCAGACAGTGAGACTAGAACTAAGATGGGAGAGGTGTTGCTCTCATCTCATCAACATTTTACATGGACTGGAGATCAGGGGGTTAGAATGATTAAAAAATGGTTGGGGGGCAAACCTGGGGGATTGCTTACATCTTGTATAATATTAGCTCTCCAACACGAGAAACCAAAGTCTCCCTGGTGGCAAGGACAGTCCTAAAAGTGAGCTCAGAAAAAGGCTTGGGACCCATAAATGGAACTGTGGTGTCCAAGTTGATGTTGGTCATCCAGATAGGCCTTAGGTCACAATAGTAATTTGTTGACTGTGCTTGGATCTGGGTACAGAGTCTTCATCTTTGGACACGTACGACTTACCTGATTAGCTTTAGGCACTCAAGTTTGAAACTTTTGGCCTTGGTGTCATCATGAGCTTTATGAGCATGTACCTATAAAGTGCCCTTCCCCATAATGCCTGGGTGCTCTTCACATGATTAGAACTGCTACAATACAACGCTTTCAAAAAGGGAGGATATACACTGCATTCCCTCATAAAGGTCAAACCAACTTTCTTAAAGAAGGCATCATCAGAAAATCTGGCTCTTTAGCTTTAGTAATATAGGCTGATGCTTTTGGTTCTGGGGATCCTTGGTTCAATTCCCAGTGTTATCCATGTAAACTTTTTAACCAGAAATTATGGCTTCACATAGGATTTTCTGGTGAAATTTGGATTAAACCAGAAACCGGATTAAATGGCATAATGGTCCCTTCTGGCCTTAAAATCTGTGAATCAGAGGAATAGCAGCCAGGAACCTAATTGCTGAGGGATTCCAAAACCTCAAATTAGTAGAAAGTCTGAAGAAAAAAAAAAAAAGACATCTCGCATCATGCTATAAAAAAGACTAAGGACAGGTCTACACTACTTGTTAAGTCGATCTAACCCACTGAGTGATGCAAGTTTTGCGCTGTCTACACCGGCACTATGTCAGCAAGAGACGCTCTCCCACTGACATAGTTTACACTTCTTGCTGAGGGGAAGTAATTATGCCAACAGATGAGCACCCCCCTCTTGGCATAGTGCGTCTTCACCAGATGCGCTACAGTGCAGGTGCAGTGCAGCTGTGCCAATGCAGGACTGTAGTGTAGACTTGCCTTAAGGATACAATTTTCAAAAGTACCTAACTTAGTAGCTTAAGTCCCATTTAGGAACAAGACTTGGGCTCCTTAGCTATTTAGGGTTTTTTTTTTTTTTTTTTTTAATTTACCCCAAAACGGTAGGGACTGAGAGCCCAAGTCTGAAAGGTAATGAGTACCTTGATTGCATTAGGACCTGAGGATATTCATCACCTCATAGAATGTACTCAGCATCTTGCAGGACTGGCCATTTCTTGATCTACGGTGTCAGTGTCTAACTGCCTTCACTATTATTTCATGACTGTTTAGTAAATCCTTTTTATCTAAAATGTGTCTCTGGCTGTCTTTGATAGCACAAAAGCACTGAAGCAGGTGATCCACAGGTCAGAGACAGTACCTCATATTTGTTGAGTCCACAACAAAGACATTCTGGGGAAAATTGCATCGGGGCGATAATTTCTGACAGGTTCAAAAGTAGTGTCAACTTTGGTGGAGAAATCGTCTGGAACAGCAATGGCAGATTCTTGCTAATCAGTCTTAGGAAATTGCAAAGAATTCTTCACTCTGAAATGTAAGGATAAACAATAATGAAATCTTGCTAGTGATGTTAGACCACATAAGAGTTAAATATGGGCAAGATTAGTACTTAACCTCTGAACCCATAAAGGGGCGGAGGGTGATGTATGATAATCCACTATTCCACTAGGTAGATTTTATGCATTGCTAGTCTAAATACAGGTGCAGGAAAGCAAACTCCATGGGACCTCCGGTTCTCCCCTACCATGAAAATGGACAGAGTTTTGACTCCCAATACACTGGCCAGTGGAGCTGAGCCAGCATGGAGAAGTAATCTACTACTCATATGGAGCAATAGCAGATTTCTTTCCCCCAGAAGAAAGGAAGGAACCAGGTCTCAATATAGCCCTACATTAATAATTACTAGATACATTTTTAAATCCTCAGAAGATTAAATCAAGATGAGACTAATTTTAATTATTATATTTCTCTTGAAAGGAAAAGTCCAATTTAAAATGGACGCAATCCTTTGGTTTAGGTAACAGTATTGTTTCCTATGTTAAAGCATATTAATAACATCGGCCAGATACTCAGTTGGTGAAAATTACAGTAACTCCATTAACAACAAGGCGTCTGGTGGCAACTTAAAGACTAACAGATTTATTTGGGCATAAGCTTTCGTGAGTAAAAACCTCACTTCTTCGGATGCATAGAGTGAAAGTTACAGATGCAGGCATTATATACTGACACCATTTGAAATCAATGCTGACCAACTCTGTCAGAGTATCTGGCTCCTACATGGACTGTACAGAATGACAGGAAGAAGCTGGTGGGGACAAAAGATCCATAAATGCATATTTCGTACAGGAAAAAAATAAAGTTTTTGTTGTCTTCTCTTTTATAGTTACCAGTGTTCACTGGAAACACCATTTTAAAAATGAAACTCATATCTCACTACTTTTCCCTTCAGTATATTGTTGATTAAAACATAACAGAGTCTAAAACTTGGGGGAGGGAGAAGAGAATCTACAACTATAATAATAAATTTTAATTCTCTCTGCTTTGATTCTTGCCTAGAGTAGGATAGTGGTCATTGGAAAAGTAGGTCAGTGAAATAATTGCAGTACTGAAAATAATACAGACTGACAGTTCTGGGGTTAAGCTGCTGTGTGACCATAGCACTATAGCACTGGAGTTTGCATGTTAGAATATAAATGGCAGTTTGTGGTATTATGTATAAGTATCTGGGTAAAGTTAATCTCAAATATAAATTATGACTTCTTTTCTAAACTGATTCATGTAGTTGAAATTTATATTCTTGTAACCAAAAAAAACATATATAGTAAAGAGTATTGGGTTTTTATTGAAATAATCATAATTGCTGTTTAAAATACTATAGTTTGTTAATATACTAGCCCTTTTTCTGCACATATTTATATTCTCCAACATTACCACAGTCACTACTTGTCCAATTTCTTCATAAAAATCAACATATCGGGCATTTCACAGCACATTAATACTGATAATAATCATCATGATATCCGAGGGTATTCTATGAACCATTTTATGAGACAAATTCTGTGCTAAATATTAGGTATTCTCACATATATAAGGAATGTAACATTACTATGCATTAGTGTCAACAAACTGTGGTATGTTTTACAGACATCTAAAAAGAAACAGCTTTTCTTGCTTCAATAACATTGTACTTCACCTATATGATATATGTATATACTGAATAGAAATTAAGCTGGGGGCTGGGGGAGGAGGAGAAGAGAATGGTTGATTAGGTTGTTGGGAACTTACTGTAACATAAATACTTCCCAAACCGCTACTTATGGTACATGATGTGCCACTGAGTGAGAGGTTGGAATCCAAGTAAATGCCTTTGCCGACATTTTGTGATCTCATGTCAAATATGCTGTGTACTAGAAAATACATTAACTGAAAGGCATGTTCTAAACCAATTAGTAAATGTACTCTTTCCCGACTCATTTACATAGAGCAAAAGTAAAGGAAAGAAGCGGGCTATGCCTTCCAGCCAGATACATAAATCAACAGGAGAAAAATGAGTGCATGACTGCTTTATATCGGGGGTAGCCGTGTTAGTCTGTATCCACAAAAACAACAAGGAGTCTGGTGGCACCTGAAAGACTAACAGATTTATTTGGGCATAAGCTTTTGTGGGTAAAAAACCTCACTTCTTCACATGCCACTGAAGCATCTTCAGTGGCATCTGAAGAAGCAAGGTTTTTTTACCCATGAAAGCCTATGCCCAAATAAATATGTTAATCTTTAAGGTGTCACCAGACTCCTTGTTGTTTTTGACTGCTTTATATAATAGTATGAAAACTTATTGATAACCTGTGCATTATAGTATTTACAATTTACAACATTTTTTAAAAAGTGTATATAGTTTTAGAAACCACTTTAATGCGTGTTGCCTTTAATTGTTCTATTTTTAGACAATCAAAAGCACCACTGTGTGTTAGAAAGCCTTTCCTCATGAATTATGCATTTGTTCTTCACTTGGCTACAATCCCTTTATGTCATATGAATCCTTGAGATACTGAAGATGTATGTATGGTATATAGAGATTTTCTCTGGCAGTATGCTGAGTCGTCTGTTCATGCTTTGTGACATGTTTTGTACACTTATTTGTTGATTTGTGTATTTACAGTTCTCATCCTGAGTGACATTTTTATGCTAATAATTTTAAATAGGTTTTAGGAAACGTTGCCTCTGCCCAGATGAAAATACAGTGAATTTGGGAAGGTAGATATTAAACAAATGTAGTAATTGTAACAATTTAAAATACTAGGACAAACTTGCCCTTCACTTACCCTGTCGGATTCATTGGAGTTACACGGGTATAGATGAAAGCGTATTATGGCTCAGTATATTTCATTGTTTGATCAAACATTCGGGGTATGTCTAGACTAGGAAAACACTTTTAAAAACCACATTAGCTACACCATTTTAACCAATACATTTCAAAGCACTAAAATAGATGGGATTGCCTCTGCATATCGAGATGTCGTCCATCTTATTTTCCATTTTAAAATGCTTTCCTTTCTGATCAGCTCATGAAAGTTGTAAATAATTTCCAAGGCATAAAAACTTAAATTGCAACTAAAAGCAACAAACTCTTCCCCTTGTCCTCCCATCCCAAACTCCCCTTTAAACATTCAGTTGAGAGATGAGTGTATATATTTTTAGGTGCAAATTTTAAAAACTTCCTTCTCATAAAATTCCTCATCGTGGCATTGTTTGAATAACAAAGATAATTTAAGTAACATCTGTGACTAATGCCCCAGAAACAAGCAAGCCTTTCTTTGACCCTGAGAGGAATATTGAACATAAAAAATATTGATTTGCTTCACATTCTCACAAGAACATTTACTTCAGTTGTGAATGGATGGGACTGTCTTACTGAAAGAGGCTCTCTCTGGACCCCCTGCATCCTTTTGTCTTTATCTAATTCCATCATCTCAGATGCCACAGATTCCTTTTCACAGTTGTTTGCAGTTGCTTTTCATGCATGACCCTCAGTATTTTGCCTGTGCCTTTCTCTGCCCCTGGAAAAGCTGAAGGTTTTTAAAAAAAGGTACTTTTACCACTTTCCAACAGCTCAATTCATGCTCAGTGGTTTCACTCTAGCAGGTCAAAATGGTCTGACTGTTGTTGTTTTTAATCCTGGTAGACAAAATAATAGTTGGATAACAAAATGCATGTAATTTTTTATCTTATTGCCAATGACCATAATATAATAAAAGCATCTGATGAAATAGGTTTGATTGTTAGGTGCCGTGTTTAACTATGAGGTCCTCACCATGTTTTAGGGTCCAATCCTGCAGTCTTTCCTCAGACAAAACTTCCATTGAAATCAACTGATATTCTAGACTGCAGGATATGGCGTTATTTATGTATATTGAATGTTAACTGAATACAGGTTCTCTTAGATTATTTCTTTAATGTAAATCACAGAGGGTTATGCCTGTTAGGAACTGAAATGAGTTAATGGTATCAAAGCTGACAGAAGAATTTCACTCAAGATACAGTGCATATAGTTTTCTCTTGTCAAAATATATCCCTCCAGTTTGTAGCAATCACGAACACTTAGGAAAATTGGTAAATTGCTTTTCTTTTTGACACATTTGTCATTGAGTCTTTCTTTTTAATATGGTATTTATTTTAAGGTAAATGTCTAGCAATTTAATTTTTCATAGACAGACTTTTTGGTGTATGCACTTTTATATTGATAAGGAAAGTCACAGTAGAAATACTTTATATCATGCATTATGTTCAGTAGAGAAACATGGGGTTATATTTCCCCCTGTATTCCTTACAAATGAAAGGCTAGATAATCCCTTTCATTATTAGCCCTAACTGAGGGGGTGACACATAGTTAGAGAAGCACAGCTCCTTCCATGCTCTTCAAGGTGGCTGGCCTATACCAAAAATAAATTATTGCCACTCTTTCAGATGGCTCAGCTGCCTTGGCTGGTATATTTGGTGGGTGGAGGTGGAGACAAGACCCTGCCCCCACTTTCTCTATTCCATGCTCACATGTGCAGGATGATAGTATCAGGGGTGGAGTCCCTGTCTGTGCTTCCACATCTGCAGCAGAGATCACACCAGGATAGTGTGTATGTGGATGAGAAAGGAACCTATCTCCCTCTTATGGCCCCATGGAGTCACATAGGTTGGCCCATAATCTGTGCTTAAAATTAAAAAATGCAAAACAGCTTTGTCCAGTATAACTGCCCTTCCCTAAAGGGTGCAATCTTGCAAGGTGCTGAGCACTTCCTGGATAGATCTGAATATGACAGCTCTCAATGGGAGCTGAGGATGCTCATTACCCTGCATTATCAGGCACTTTAAGGCTTAATCTTGCAAGGTGCTGTGCACTTTCAGCTCTCACTGACTTCAATGAGCCCTTACTGAACTATATTGCCTGGAATAATAGTCCCCCCCCCTTGCAGAAGTAGGAGTCCAAGACTCTAAATGACATCACAACAGTTTAGTTTCACACAAAAGTGTATTAACTTAGAAAACATTTAAAAACCATGTTACTTTTTAGATTACTCTTATTTCAAATGCATTATCCTGCTTTGCTCTTTTCTCTTAAGTAGTTTGGCGTATGTTTTAGTTAGGGTTTGGGGCTGGGGTTACTACACCTGTTTTTCTTTATCAAGCACTAAGATCTCCAGCCAATAGGAAACAAAAAGGATATCTCATTTCGCCCTCTAAGCATGAATGCAGGAAAGGCAATTTTTGATGTGCTGTAGCCATGAAGAAGTTAAGTTTGCTTTCTTGGCCTCTAAGCCATTTAAGTCCAGTGTTTTAAAACAGAGGGTAATTACATTATCTGAAGCAATGAAATATCATCAACAGCAATTCATATAAATGTAAACATAAAGGTTTCTATTTTTCTTAACAATATTATATTTTATATTATATAAATAATCCACATGTTTTTGCTCTGTGTTTATGAAGTGCAATGTAGCCCTCATCCCTAAATGGGGCCCCTGGACATTACTGCAATAATATTAAAAATATTAATAATCTCAGGGTTCATATGCACAGGGAGAGAAAATGCAAAAATGCAACAGTTTCAAGTGGATTTCTTGATGCTACACACTGTGAGAAGGAAGCTCTTGTGGTTTGTTACATTCCTAGAAACATAGAAGTGATTTATGGCATTAGTAATCCATTTTGCCTGATCTATACTTTTCTTTTTAATACATTTTTAATTACTCTCAATTTATCTGGTATAAGTTATTTATAACAGTTGTGCATCTAAATTGAGAGCTACTGTATTTATAGAAATGATGATGGGGCAAAATAGGATGCGACTAGAGCTGAAAAGTTTATAATGTACTCATGCCAAATATTGATAGGCCATGGCTATGCTAAATGCCGTCACAAAGATGTCAAGTAAAATTTTTGGTTAGATTCTTGTAGCATTAAAATATCATGTCCATTAAATGTCAAGTATAAATAAATGTTAGCTATTTCAGATAATCAGTGTGTGTAGTATTTATTTCTTAATATACATTCACATCTGAGCTATAGATTTTCTCATTTTAATTTGGTACAGCTTGTCTCCATTATTTATTTATTTGGCTTTGACTTGTGCTGTGCCATGATCCTGCTCCACCCCTGGCTGGGAGGAATGAGATCTGCTCTGCCCTGCACCCCTTCCTCCAGCACCCCAGAGGTCTTTCAAAGGTGTAATGGCTCCTGACAGCACCCCTCAGCCAGTTTGACTCCTCCCTTTACATAATGAGAATCATCCTCATAGAATCCATAATTAAGCCTTCAAATGGAAAATGTAACAAAGATTCAGTTAGGTCTAAGTTGGGGCTCTAGGAGTTCTGAGGGCTGAAAACTCTGGCCCTGATCAGTGAAGCACTTAAGCCTGTGATTAAAGTTAAGCATCTGAGTCATCCTGTTGATTTCATTGATTGCACTAGGGCCGACGAGAGGGGAGGGGAGAAGCCGGACCCCTTTCCAGACCGCGGGCCCCGGTGATTTGTACTGGCTTCCCCCCATCTCGTTGGCCCTGCTCATGTGTTTTAAAATGAAACAATGCTGCAGAGTTAGAGGGGGGAGGTTCATTCAGGACAACTGTTGCAAACAGCAGGTAAATTTGCTCTGTGCTTTAATCTCTCTATCTAAAATCAATCCTTGGGCTGAGTTGCTCCCTGGAACAGGCAGTGATGGCTTAGCTGAGATTTTTAAAGGGGGGATTACCTACCTACTTCTTTTCAGGGGCTGGTGTGTATCATGTAAATAAATGAGTTACACTATGTGGGGGGGAACCCTAACTCAGTATCACTGACTTTTCTCACATGGGAAACTGACCTACAAGACCCCAAAATTAGCTATCACTTAGCAGGGAGTCAAAAATATAATAATTTTATTAAGCTGAATTATTTTCCTTTCAGTTGGACTTGATTTTCAGTGTCACCTAATTCTGAGGGGTTCCCTCCCTGCTCCCATTTGAGATTAATACAAATCTGTGTAAGATTTATTTTTGTTTCTTCAACCAAGATGCAAAATATCCCCTAATATCAGTTTCGTTAACTTAATATCCTTTAAATGAAACTTTGCTTTAATTACATGATTGTCCTTTGAATTTGGTAACATTTAAGCAACAACATTAAAATATGTAAGAAACCCAAACACACACGGGGGAGCAGGGGGAAGCAAACCTTAGAACTGAAGAATCAAGATGAGTTTGTCAGTTTCTCCTACTACTCAATTGTTGACCAAGGGACTTCTACCTGAGCAATCAATACTGTTGCAAGGGGAAACGTAGCCTGAGAACAAAAAATAGAGGTTAAGGGAGGTGAAGCAGTTCATGGGGAGGTGAACTGGATGACCACTCTTAATATTTTATAACACAGGGGAGTGAAACTAATAATCCTTGATGTAGTGTTTGGGGGCAGAAGTGAACCCTTGGCCTCCTGCAGGGGTGAAAGGACTGCATTCCATTACCCTCCTTCCTTTCCCCATTACGATAAATTTGTGAAGCTGTCTGAAAGCAACATTAAAAAGGAATGGAAATGTTGGGCTTTTTTTCACCTACCCTTGTGTAACTTTTACCATACCAAACAGCAGAGTGGTTGCTGGTCACTTTATGACAGGCTGTTTTTGTGCCAGATACCTTGTGGGCTTAATTAGCATAATTCAGACTACTTGACCGTTAATGCTGGTAAGCCAGGGGAAACTTCCTTTTATTGCTTGTATCCTTATTACTGGCATTATCTGAAATGGAAATTTGGTAACTAAATAGCAACGGCATGGTGTGTAAAGGCCATGTGTATATGACCATTCCCTACCCTGGTATTTCCAGGAGCCAGGCAACATGCTACAGGAAGGCAGTGGGGACTGAACAGGGAAACAGAATAATTTTTATTAAGTGGTGTTAGCTGTTACAACTGGCACCAGTTTGGCAGAGCAAGACCCCACCCACAGACACTGTTGAGAAAATTGCTACCCAATAGGCCACCCTCTCTGAGGAAGGCAAGCTCCAGCAGCTTATTCCTTTGGTTTGCTGTAGCACAGATCACAGGAGTCTCCATGCGTGTTTTAACAATGGGGTTGTAGCAATGGAAAATGTGCATCTGCAAAAGAGACCTCGTGGAATAAGTTGGCAAGGAAGGAGAGATGTCTCTTCCTCTGTCTGGTGGAAATGTACCAGTCAGCGAGATTGCAAAACTCCCCATTTTTTGCTTTAGAATTTCATATAGTGAAAACATTTTACTAAAAAACACTGAAAAATTCCAAAAATATTGTGTTGTACAGTACATCAGATTTATAAGACAGAACAGCCTCCTATATATTCATCTATGAATGACTGAAAGTAGGAAAGTAAGCAAGAGCAACATGTGTTGCAGATGGCTTTTTTTTTCTTTTGGAAAAAAAAATTCAGGAGTGAAGGATAAATTGTCTTGGTTTGTGCTTTGTGTTGCTGTTGTGTGGAAAGCTAGGAAGAGTATAGCTTTTTGAACACCAATTGATTTTATAAAGAATGAAGTAAATTTTATATTGCAGTATACCCTGTGCAAACCCATTAAGATTCAGAGTGCAAGATGGTGCAAATACATCTGTGTGAACCTTACAAGTTTGGGTTCTTCTGTCTCTTATCCTCCAGTGTTTTTAGAAGCCGGTGTGTCTGCCCTTCAATATCCAGCCAGCGGTTTGCTGAGGGCAGCTGGCTAGTCCATATTCCCTACATTTGTAATCTTTAGGAGGCAGCAAGTAGGCGAAATAAACTCCTGATGAGCAGAGGTGAATGAATATGAAACTCCAACCAAACCTCACTGGGTACAACCTAAAATTTATGGTTTGGGTTGCCATAACCATACACAACAGAGACTGACTATCAAGCTTAGAGCTGTACAGATATTGCCAAATATTCAAGGATTCAAAGAAATACATTTCAAAGGAGCAGCCTAAGATATA
The DNA here is from genome assembly GCF_027887155.1 of Malaclemys terrapin pileata. Taxonomy (NCBI): domain Eukaryota; kingdom Metazoa; phylum Chordata; order Testudines; family Emydidae; genus Malaclemys; species Malaclemys terrapin. Next base: position 67,117,019 of record NC_071512.1, read on the forward strand.
TAGACATACAGCCTGTGTTTAGATTCCTGAGCCTGCTTTCAAAATTTCAAATACAATATTTTTAAAAAACCAAGTAATTGGTTAGTATTGCAAACTAAGAAACAAATTATCTGTGTGGTGGTATTTATGTGACATCTATGGCTGCTTCAAAGAAAATAAACCATAACACTGCTATATAGCTCAAAAATAATTTTCCCTTCTTGAAGGGGAGAAGAGAACAGGATAATTCACAAAGTAGAATGAATATAGGTTTACAAGTCCCAAATAAATATAAATGTACAGCAGTGGTTTGACATGTACAAGGGTATGGCTCCCTTTTAATTATGGAAGATACTATCTTCATGGCTAGCAGCATTTTCAGTTGAAATTAAGTATCCTTTATTTCTCCAAGAGGCACCAAAATAAACAACATTACACAAGAACCAAAAATATAAAGCTTTATTACGTAGACTTGTTTGTAACAAGGAGACCAAAACCAATTAATGTAGAAACAGACATGTGAGTCACATAAAAGGAATGCTAATAGCAGGCAGATCTTTCTTCATTGAATCATGTTTGCAAAAAGTAGGGACCCTGCACAGAACTGCTGAGCAGAGCTGGGAAAATATGCAGCAAGTTAATTTGCTATATCTGTCTATTTGGAAGAAAATCAGCTAAATTTAACAAACATTTTTAGCAAAAGGCCAGTGTTCCCGTCAGAGGCTGGCTGGCAACGTGAAAACAATGTTTTTTTAAATGTGGCCAGCTTCTTTTGTTTTAAAACAAATTATTTCTCAGTCTACTGGAAGTAGGATAGAACACCAGAATGAAGGCTACATGGCACTTACTGTATAGAGCATTCTGCAGCTATTATCATTTAACATTTATATTGCCAAGAGGCCTCAGTCAGATTAGGCTGCATTATTCTAGGCATTGTACAAACATATAATAGATGACAGTCCCTGCTCCCAAATTAATCATTAACTAATCCTCAGGACCCTCTTGAGCTTATATAATTAACCCTGTTTCTCTCGTGGGGTAAACTGAGGGAGAGAATTTACTTGCTCAAGACCCCTGAGAACATGCCAAAGCAGGGATTAGAGCCAGGAAATCATCTGTTAGTCCTACACTCAGCCCACTAGATCACAGAGACTACTGAAATGATTCCATGTGAAAAGGGAAAAGACAGGCTTATAAATGTCAATTTCTGTGCGCTGAGATGTATCTGGCCACATCTTCTCTTAAGGGAGAAGGAGTAATTAGTGAAGAGGGAGGTGGGGTACAGCTCCCCTCCCCCCCAAAAAAACTTTATGTAACTTTAGCACCCTCGTGGCCAAGATGGAGTCTTCTCTGCAGGCAGCTCTGGCCAAGAGATGGCACACGCAGGAATGCAGCAGGAAAAATCCCTTCCACCCCAGGGGCACCTGTTCCAAACCCCCCAGAGTGAACACATACACCCACAGGAAAAGTACAGTGGATACAACAAGGGAAATATTTATTTACAGAGGGATGACAGGAGAAAAACAACAAGGGGAAATATAGGGGGAGCAGTAAAACAGGGTTGCATTCAAGCCAAGGCCCCACAAGCCCAGTGGTAGCACAGTCTGGAAGGGCAGACACTGAGCAATGTGTCTGCACACAGAGTTCAGGAGTCCTGAGCAAAGTTCCAGTCCAGTGGTGAGTCTTGGGTGCTCCTGGTCATCTTCGGCGCCAGTGAACTTTCCCCCAACAAACCTCTCCGGTGCCCTCTTCTGCCGCTCTCTGCAAAGCCACACAGAGCGACCACCTCCCCACTTAACTATCTAGCAACCTCCCTCATTCCCAATGCAGAGTCCCAAGCCCCAGTACTCACAGCCCCATACAGCTCTGGGCAGCCGTGATACTGGGTCCAGCTCCGGCCTGTCCTTCTCGGCAATTCCTCCCTGGCACAGTGCTCCTCCTGGCTCCTGTCCTGGGGTGTCCCCGATCGGCCCTGTCCGTCTCAGGCCTCGGGCAGGTTCTCTGCTGCTTCACTTTTCCAGGGCCTGCAGGCTGCCTCTCCCTCTCCTTGGAGCTCCAGCACTGCCCCCTGGAGTTTTCCTCCTTTTTTCTTAGGCCTGGTCTACACTAGGAGGTTATGTCGAATTTAGTAGCGTTAACTCGAATTAACCCTGCACCCGTCCACACAACGAAGCTATTTATTTCGACATAGAGGTCTCTTTAAATCAATTTCTGTACTATTCCCCGATGAGGGGAGTAGTGCTAAATTGGACATGGCCATGTCGAATTAGGGTAGGTGTGGATGGAATTCGACGCTAATAGCTCAGGGAGCTATCCCACAGTGCACCACTCTGTTGACGCTCTGGACAGCAGTCCGAGCTCAGATGCTCTGACCAGCCACACAGGAAAAGCCCCAGGAAAATTTGAATTCCTTTTCCTGTCTGGCCAGTTTGAATCTCATTTCCTGTTTGGACATCGTGGTGAGCTCAGCAGCACTGGCAACGATGCAGAGCTCTCCAGCAGAGGTGACCATGCAATCGCAGAATAGAAAGAGGGCCCCAGCATGGACTGATCGGGAAGTCTTGGATCTGATCGCTGTGTGGGGCGATGAGTCCGTGCTTTCGGAGCTGCGATCAAAAAAAGGGAATGCAAAGATCTACGAGAAGATCTCAAAAGCCATGATGGAGCGAGGATACAACCGGGATGCAACGCAGTGCTGCGTGAAAATCAAGGAGCTGAGACAAGGGTACCAGAAGACCAAAGAGTCAAACGGATGCTCCGGATCCCAGCCCCAGACATGCCGTTTCTACGAGGCACTGCATTCCATTCTAGGTGCGGCCGCCACCATTACCCCACCACTGTCCGTGGACTCTGACGATGGGGTATTGTCGACGGCCGCTTCCTCGGAGCTGTTCGCGGACGGGGAAGATGAGGAAGGAGATGAGGAGGACGAGGCAGTCGACAGCGCTTTCAACGCTGATTTCCCCGACAGCCAGGATCTCTTCATCACCCTCACGGAGATCCCCTACCAACCCTCCCAAGGCAGTAACCCGGACCGTGAATCAGGGGAAGGATCAGTAGGTAAGTGTTTTAAACATTTATTTTGAACAGAATAGGAATGGTATCTTAACAATGGTTTTTTCATGATTAGTTTGCCCTTGGCGCTTTAGTTTTTAGTCCTTGCCAGTGCAGCTACTGGAAAATTCTGTCAATATGTCCAGGGATAGAGCAGAAATCCTCCTGGGACATCTCCACGAAGCTCTCCTGGAGATATTCTGAAAGCCTTTGCACGAGGTTTCTGGGGACAGCGGCCTTATTGCCTCCTCCATGGTAGGAAACTTTTCCGCGCCAAGCTAGCAGCAAGTACTCCAGGATCATTGCCTCGCAGAGCATGGCGGCATACGGCCCTGGTGTTTGCTGGCATTCACACAGCATGCGCTCTTTCTCTGTCTCCGAAATCCTCATCAGAGTGATATCACTCATGGTGACCTGCTTTGAATTAGGGGAATGTTAGTATTGGGACTGATTGCCTGTTCCTTTACATAACTGTAACCGGCGGTTTACAGCCACACGTTCGAGGCGGGACAGGGGCAGCATTCAGGGATCTTTCCCAGGGACAGCCACGAGGGGGGTGGGACAGGGGCAGAGTTCATGCTGGCCGGATTGCCGGCAGCAGAAACTGGCCAACGCTAGGAGCATTGCTTGGAACGTGAAAGGAGGGCACTGCTATAAATTAAGCTTTAAGCAGCCAAAAGTCTATGGCTTACCATGTCCGCCTGCTAGCCAAATTCCGTTGTCCGGCCCCGCTTGTGTGATCTGTACAGCAAGACCCCAGGTACTCAATGGGAACGCCGAAAATTCGACCTTGTACTGAATGCACATGTGATAGGTAATGTGCATGGTCTTGTTCACAGAGAAAGATTATATTTATTGTTCGCAAAACTGTATCTTTGTGAGGAATTCACTCCCTTTTTCCCATCCCACAGCTGTGAGCATCTCCCGAGCCACCCCGGCATCCCCCTCCCAGAGGCTGGCGCAGATCAGGCGACGAAAGAGAAGGACACAGGACGAGATGTTCTCAGAACTTACGGGCTGCTCCCAAGCTGAGGCGGCACAGCAGACCCAGTGGAGGGAGAACATGTCACAATACCAGCGAGCACACAGCGAACAGGAGGACAGGTGGCGGCAGGAAGACCAGCAGGCGACTCAAATGCTGCTTGGACTAATGAGGGAGCAAACGGACACGCTCCGGTGCCTTGTAGATTTTCTGCAGGACCAGAGGCAGGAGGACAGAGCCTCCCTGCATTCAATCTCTAACTGCCCTCCCCCGCCACAAAGTCCCATCCCCCCCTCACCCAAAGTCCCAAGAAGGAGGGGCGGCAGGGACCGTGAAAACAGTCACTCCACCCCTGCAGACTGCTCAAGTAGCAGAAGGCTCTCATTCCCAAAGATTTGATAAGTCCTTTCCTTCACTCCAAAAGCACCTCACCCAAGCCCCCGTCCCAGTTTCATCCCCTAACTGTGTAGTTGTTAATAAAAAATACATTTCTGTTAATTACTGTTTCCGTCATGTTCTTTTAGAGGAGAGTGAGTTTGAAGGGAGGGAAGGGGGTTGGTAATTGGAGAGGACAGTCACCTTTACCAGGGTACAGACATGGGGGCAGATTCAGCAGCAGGTCACACACACATTGCAGTCACTAGGCACCCTGGTCAGTCTGGGAGGTGGTTTTCATGTTCTGTGTGGGGGGCCTATGTGAGTTTGTGGCGGGGGAGGGCGGTTACAGATCTTATGCAGCGGTCCTTAGCCTGGATCACAGAGCCACGCAGCAGGGGATCTGTAACCGCCCTCCACCGCCACAAAGTCACATAGCCCCCACACACAGAGTCCCGAAAAGGAGGGGTGGCAGGCTCCATTGAAACAACCAGTCCGCCACTGCCGACCACTCTAGGAGCAGGAGCCTGTCATTCCTCGAGTTTAGAAGCGTCCTTTCCATCACTACACCCACTCCCCACCACAGTCTGCGTCCCAGTTTCAACACTTTACCACGAAATCCTTAATAAAGAAAACAGTGTTAATGAACAAAGTTTCATTTATTTTATTTTTAAAGGTGTGTTGGAAGGTGGGGAAGGGGGTTGGTAACTGGAGACGATAGTCAACATTAACTGGGTAAAGAAACGGGGGCAGGTTCAAGCTTCTATTTAAACAAACTTAATAGTCACAGGTTACCCTGCTTACTCTGAAACCTAGCTTTCAAAGCTTCCCGGATGCACAGCACGTCCCGCTGGTCTCTTCTAATCACCCGGCTGTCTGGCTGGGCATAATCAGCAGCCAGATGATTTGCCTCAACCTCCCACCCCGCCATAAACATCTCCCCCTGGCTCTCGCAGAGATTGTGGAGCACACAGCAAGCTGCAATAACAATGGGGATATTGGTTTTGCTGATCTCAGAGCGAGTCAGTAAGCTTCTCCATCTCCCCTTGAGACGTCCAAAAGCACACTCCACCACCATTCTGCACAGCCGGTAGTTGAAGAGTTCTTTTTTACTGTCCAGGGTGCCTGTATAGGGCTTCATGAGCCAGGGCATTAGCGGGTAGGCTGGGTCCCCGAGGATCATCATAGGCATCTCCACATCCCCAACAGTTATTTTGTGGTCCGGGAACTAAATACCTTCCTGCAGCCGTCTAAACAGACCAGAGTTCTTGAAAACGCAAGCGTCATGAACCTTGCCCGGCCATCCGACGTTGATGTTGGTAAAACGTCCCCTATCGTCCTCCAGTGCTTGCAGCACCATTGAAAAGTAGCCCTTTCAGTTAATGTACTGGCTGGCCTGGTGGTCCAGTCCCAGGATAGGGATGTGAGTTCCATCTATAGCCCCACCGCAGTTTGGGAATCTCATCGCAGCGCAGCCATCTATGATCACCTGCTCGTTTCCCAGGGTCACTACCTTTGAGAGCGGTAGCTCAATGATTGCGTTGGCTACTTGCATCACAGCAACCCCCACCGTAGATTTGCCCACTCCAAATTGGTTCGTGACTGACCGGTAGCTGTCTGGAGTTGCAAGCTTCCAGAGGGCTATGGCCACTCGCTTCTGGACAGTCAGGGCTGCTCGCATCCGGGTGTCCTTGCGCTTCAGGGCAGGGGACAGCAACTCACAAATTTCCAGGAAAGTTCCCTTACGCATCCGAAAGTTTTGCAGCCACTGTGGTTCATCCCAGACCTGCAGCACTATGCGGTCTCACCAGTCCGTGCTTGTTTCCCGGGCCCAGAATCGCTGTTCCACAGCATCAACATGACCCATTGCCACCATGATGTCCATGGCGCGGGGTTCCATGCTTTGTGAGAGGTCTGTGCCCCTCTCAGACTTAATGTCCTCACCGCGCTGCTGTAGCCTCCTCGCCCGATTTCTCAGTATCTGCCTCTGAAAAAGGTGGATGATAAGGTGTGAGGTGTTGACAACGGCCATAACTGCAGCGATGATCGCAACGGGATCCATGCTCGCAGTGCTGTGGCATCCGTTCTGTCAATCACCAGAAAAGTGCGCAAACTGATTGCCCGCCGGCACTTTCACGGAGGGAGGGCGGGAGTGAGGGTTGAATGACAACAGTTACCCAAAACCACCCTCGACAAATTTTTTGCCCCAGCAGGCATTGGGGGCTCAACCCAGAATTCCAGTGGGCAACGAGGGACTGCGGGAACTGTGGGATAGCTACCCACAGTGCACCGCTTCCAATGTCGACGCTTGTCCCGTTAGTGTGGACTCACAAAGTCGAATTACTGTCCTTAGTGTGGATACACATGTTCCACTTTGTAATATCGGTTCCACAAATTCGCTTTAAGTAAAATCGAACTACTCTCGTAGTGTAGACGTACCCTTACTCTCCCCCTCCCCCTTAGGAAAAAGATTTAAAGGGCCATGCTCTCTAAACCCCAAAGGGGTTACATTTAAATGTTACTATATTTTTTACAAGATCATTTTAATGCTTTTTGAGAGAGAATCCCTGCTGGCTTGTACCTGTGAGCCAAGAGACTGTGGATGGGCTGTCTTTTAAAAGATTTTAAATCGCATTGTAAGGAAAACATAGCAATTGGGTTGGGGGCAGCAGTGTCTTGGCTTTTTTGTCTTGATATCACTCTCAGGATGGACCCCTTGAACTGCCTAGGGGCCACAGAAGGCAACAGAATCTCCGTGGATCCTCCATGTGGGGGGAAAAGGTGGCCACAAAACTAACATGCAGGTAAATCCATACATATGGTGTGCCACAGACCTACATAGCATGTGGCCCAGCATGAAGGTGAGGTTCTGGATGAGGGCTAAAGGGCAAAGCCACTAGGTCTGTGACTGTGTGGTTCTAGCAGTCAGTGGTTGGGACTGTGGAGCTGCTTCCCAAGAGTTGTTGGGTGGATTTTGTCCTCCCTGTTAAGAGTTGATGTAAAGCACTGCACAGACGAAACTGCATAGTCCCTTGTACAAAACCAATTTTCTCACATGGGACCTAGGAGAAGGGTGAATTGCACTCTAACTAACCACTTGAGAGAGAGAATTTGGTGTATAATTTTAAAATGCTTTCTGCAAAGCTAGTAAAGGATAAATACTATAAAAAACAAGCACAAGACAAAGCTACAGTATATGCAACATTATGGGATACAGCTTGTTGTGGTTTGAGACTTCTGTTGGCTCTGTGTTGTGCACCAAAATATACAGAAAGGGTTAACAAATGTAATGGCTGGTGGTGATTCAAGTCACAGAATTGTAAAAAGCAAGGGATGCTGAAACTGTAACTAAAGTAGTTCAAGGTGTTGCTTATAATCTATAAACCCCTGTGTAGTCTGGGCTTTGACTACTTGGGAAACTATGCCTTTATGTAGTGCGGTTCCAGGACAATCTATAATAAATGGGTTGTTTTTCTGAAGAGTCCCTAGATTTGTACATCTGTGTGCTGGAGGCAGAGGGTTCTCAGTGGAAGACTATCAGATCTGGAATTTGCTTCCCTTGATGATCTGTCAAAGCCAGTCTTTTGACCTTCAAGGTACAGAGTAGGGCTCATCTATTCACTCAAGCTTTTGCCTGAGGAAAAGCGACTGAGGGAAATCAAGCCTATTCTAAGATTCGGACTCTATTTGGTTTGACATTGTCAGTAAGTGTTATGTATTGCTCTAAATTTTTACTGCATGTGCTTAGAGCCTGTTAATGAGGCACACTTTATGAACTGAAAAATACATAATAGTGGCATGTGTGTATGGAAAGGCAGGCAGTTGGGTGGTGTCAGCACAGAACAAAGAAATGTCACATAATTCACCACAATCCGCCCTAGTTCTTGTATCATTTATACAGAAATTGACAACCAATAGCCACAGATTTCCAAACGAGCAGGACATTTCCAACTAAATGGAAGGCTTCTGATGTTAAATATATTGCAATTGCAAATCAATTTCACCTGTATGTAAAAGAGATTTGGATTAAAACTGTAAGACTAGAAGGAGCAAAGGGGAGAGAGTATTTACAGACGGCTGAATGGCTCTTTAACAATTTTTTCCTGACTATCAGGTGTAAACTGGGTTTTGAACACAAGGAGAGGAGCACAGCCAGGACCAATGGTCCACTGAGTGTCCAGGTTGACTATCAAATGTCCTTGTATATGGGGTTGCGGCAATTCTTCCGAATTTGAGAAGGTACTTGTAAGCACAGCCCTTGAGCACAGGAACAAGTAAGAGGGTTATTACTACTACTGATTAACCTCTAGCCATAGAAATCCTCATTCTACCTCCTTTCTCCAAATAGAATGAAGCTCACCTATCTTTTCTTCTTGTTACAGTGCTGCTCCACTTGAACAAATGCTTCTACTATTAACACTACCTTTCTGTTGCTACCATATGGTATAGAAGGGTTTGTCAAAGTGTGAGGTGCTCCCCTCTGAAGTGATCCATGGGGCTAACAGGAAGACATGGAAGATGTATAAATTAAGAAGTCTTTGACAACAAATGGTGGAGTAGAAGAGGGGCAGGATTGGTTTCATTTTCTTGAAGGGGCGGGGTTCATCTTTCAAAAGTTTGGGAAATGTTCCTGTACAATATTTCCATTTGTGAACTTTCTAGGTTTAGATGCCCATATTTTATTTTTCTTACAAATATACAATTCCTAGTTGGATTTTTTTTATGAAAACTTACACTGCTGAAAAAATGGGTTTTTGCTGAAAATATTTTGCAGGAAAATGTAATTTTGATTTTTTTTATATTTTTGATGGGAACTTTTGTTTAAAGTACTATTTTGTTTGGTTTCCTTTTTTGAAAACCAAAATAATTTTTTTGATTAAAATTGAAACAAAAATATTTATTATGATGTTTTGAAATTTCCTGGATTATGAATTTTTTTTTCAAAATTTGAAAGGAGGATTGTTTTTTACCAGCTCTATGAAAGTTTACATATATGAAATATTACATAGGTAGGATGGATTAATACAAGCAAAGGGATATCTTGACTCTATCAGAAGAGTTTACTTCCTTTCTGTGTTAGAGAGTACATTAATAGAATATAGTTACTTGTACCATAAACCCTTCGCTGTTACATGGATAAACACAACAAACTTGATTTTAAACTGCTCTGCACTTTGTGTAAGTGTAGATAACACCACTCATGTAGACAACCCTTACCTGTGCACAGTGGGTGTAAAACAGTACTGAATCAGAATGGCAGAATTCTACTTGCTCTTTACAAAGGGGGTGTACATGACTACTTGATGTACAGGGTGCTGAAGAATCAGGCCCGCTATATCCAGCTTTCCTGAACCTGAAATGTGGCATGTCCTGCTGCATCACAATCTTTCTGTACTACAGGGCACCCCCTTGTGTTTTCAGTCACCATGGCTTGTTAGGAACCTCATTTGTCTAGTCCCATGCCTGTTTGAAGCAGCTACCATTATGTGACTGCAGGAAGTGATATGAATGCTCATTTTCATTTGACGTCCCTCAGCATGAAAGTAAAGCACTAAAGATCAGACTGCTGGCTGAGACCATCTGCATATGGGCTTTTAGGGGGTGATGAGATTTGGGGTTTGCGTTTCTTTTAATAACTTCTAGAGACTAAAGAAAATCATCTTAAATCTCATTCAATTTCTGAGAAAAATATATATATTAACAAAGCTCAGATTTCAATACAAACTTTGCATCTGGCCCTTCTCTCGCTCTCTCTCTCTCTCTCTCTCTCTCTCTCTCTCTCTAATATATTGAACCAAAGTCCCTGGATCTGAACACAACCTTGAATGTTCGGAAAGCTCAGATCTGAACCTTGCTACTTCAGCCCATCTCTAACACACAGTGTGTTTTTTAAAAAATCTGGCATGAAATTCTGTAGCCACAGTATTAAGATAGGAATTAGGAAATACAGTAAATTAGAAATAGATTAACTTAGGCTATTATAACCATCCTAATTTTTTTAAATGGCTCTCTAGTTTATTTCTGCTGCAGCTGTATCAAACCTTATAATGGGATTAGGCCCTGACTTAGAAAGCGATTTTTTTTCTTAGCCATAGGTTTTTGACAGAGAATAACATTCCAGTGATTCCCTAATGAGAAGATGCATTTCTATTAATGGCAAGGAGTAAGTACCTACAGAGACTGAGCCAGAGCCTGATTCACGCAGTAAACTCAAATGAATACAACAGGAGTGCATAGAGAGTGGACTGTTAACAACGGGCTGATCCTAATTTTGTTCAAGTACAAACACTCTTTAGTGAAACATCCTCATGGCTAAGTATCTGTCTGTATGAGTGCTCTAAAAATACCACTTTCCCACAGAGTAAGAGAAGGAATCCTATGAAAGAGCATGCAATCCATCTCTGCCACCTCAGGCATATACAAAAAGAGAAATGTTGTGATTAACAGCTGGCAAATCTCAAAAGCTTTGGAAGTTCAGTTAAAAAAAGTTCAGCTGCTTATTGAACAATATTTCTGAACCTTTTGAACCCCACTTCCCTTCATCTCATCCTTCTGATAGGCATTGGCCACTGCTTCCGCTCTCTGGTGCTTAGATTTTCAGAGGAGAAACTCTTCTGGTTCCACATCAAGTGTGCTCTGAAGAAAGCCCAACAGCCCTGGTGTCACATTACTGACTTGAACTGGGACCATATAGAACATGGTTGCAACCAAAGTCCTGTAGTGGCACCAAATCTTGTATGAAGGGGGTCAAATGAGGTGTCTAAAACAAGGTTATGGTTTGCTGGTTATGATTATGCTGTCTATATGTGTGTATCAATTTTGTAGTTGAAGTTATGAATATTGGCTCTATACTGTCTGTATTTCAAACTTATGCTATGCTTCTGGGAGACATCCCAGAAAGTTGGTCTTAGCTCTGCCTAGGGTGACCAGACGTCCCGATTTTATTGGGACTGTCCCGATATTTGTTTGTTTGTCCCGCGTCCCGACCGATGTTCGGTCGGGACGCGGGACAAACAAGCATTCGGTCGGGACGTGGGACAAACAAGCAATTTTGCCCTCTGCTCTGGCGCACAGGCGGAGCCCGGAAGGGCTTGTGGCTCCCCCCCCCGCCCTGACTCTGTCCCCTCCTTCCCCCATTGGATCTCTCCCCAAGTCCCCACCCTAGCCCCACCCCCAGCTCCGCGCTCTCACTGCCCCATTGGATCCCTCCCCAAATCCCCGCCTCTTCCCCAAGCACGCTGCATTCCTCCTCCCTCCCAGGCTTGCGCTGATCAGCTGTATGGCGGCGCAAGCCTGGAGGGAGGGGGTGACACCAGCGTGCGTGGCGCGGCGGTGGCCATTAAGATGGTGGTGCAGCAGCTGCGCCTGCAAGCCAGCCCATCTCTCCCTGGGCCTGGGCTGCAGAGGCTCGAACACTGCTCAGCGACTGCTGGAGGTGGGGGAAGGGGGAGAGCGACCCCTGCCAGGTGCCAGGCTCCCTGCGCGGTGGCATGGGCCAGGGCCTGAGCCGCTCGGGAGCAGGGGCTGCTGAACCCTGCGAGGGGGCAGTGGGGCCGATGGCCAGAGCACAGGGAGCTGCGTGCGAGTCCCGAGGTCCTGCAGCCCAGCAGCGGGTCGCAGGGGGAGTGCGGAGCAGGGTCCGCGGGCCGGGCTGCTGTGGAGTTCGGGGAGGGGAGCGCTGCTGTCATCCTGCGTGCCGCAGCCACCACCGCGAGTGAAGAGGTGGTGGCAAACTTCACTCACCTGGCAGATGCCCCAGCCCTACTGTCCGTGTCTGCAGGGTGAAATGACGAGCAGAAAATGCTGGTGGTGGGAGTGGATCTCCCATAAGTCCCCTTAACGTGAAGGGCCCCAGGGAGCCCAGAGGCGTGACTGCCCCACAAATCCGCTCCGAAGTCAGTTACTGCCGAGCGCTTGCCCACACGGGATCTTCCAGTGTGAGCCACGTGAAGGTGGGAGAGGCTGTGGGGCATCCGGCTGGGCAGCCAGTGCTGTGCCCAGACCCCGCGCCTGAGGGGCAGAACTGCCGCCCACAGGCCCCCTCCGCTGGGGCGGCTGGCGGCCCCCGTTCCTCGAGGTCTCCCATGTCTTCTGGCCCCTTTGCTCAGCTGTCTGCCCAGGCCGCAGCGCAAGGACAGGTTGCGGGCAGGTCGGCGCTAAAGGCCGTTCTTGTATGTGGGGTGCTCCAGCAGCTTTTTTTTGCTCCGCCACCGGCCTTTTCTTTTTTTTTTCCTCCATGCCCCCTCCTTCCCCCGTGATCCGATATTTCACCTTTGTCATCTGGTCACCCTAGCTCTGCCTAGCCTGCTTGATGGCCCATTAAGGACCATCAGCTATACAATTGACCCATTGAGAGAAGGCAGATATGCCTTGTAGTGTAGCAAAGTATGCAGGGACTGGCCCATGTGACTCCAGACTCCATTTTGCTGTAATTTTCCACAGTAAGAACAAAGAGGTGTTCTTACACCTGGAAAAGACTATAAAAGGCTGATGCTTCATCTCCATCTTGTCTTCAATCCTGCTTCATACCTCTGGAGGGACTTTGCTACAAGAAAGCTCTACACAAAGGACTGAATGATCCATCCCAGCTGTGGATGTATTGTACTCCAGAAAATTGATTTGAACCTGCAGTTCAAATCAATTTTGTATCACTGCTACAAGTCTGAACCAAGAACTTTGCCATTACTGTATGTAATTGATTCTATTTAACCAGTTCTAGCTCTCATCTATATCCTTTTCCTTTTATGAATAAACCTTTAGATTTTAGATTCTAAAGGACTGGCAACAGTGTGATTTGTGGGTAAGATCTGATTTGTATATTGACCTGGGTCTGGGGCTTGGTCCTTTGGGATCGAGAGAATCTTTTTTCTTTTACTGGGGTATTGGTTTTCATGACCATTTGTCCCCATAACGAGTGGCACTGGTGGTGATACTGGGAAACTGGAGTGTCTAAGGGAATTGCTTGTGTGACTTGTGGTTAGCCAGTGGAGTGAAACCAAAGTCCTCTTTGTCTGGCTGGTTTGGTTTGCCTTAGAGGTGGAAAAACCCCAGTCTAGGGCTGTAACTGCCCTGTTTTAAGTGATTTGTCCTGAATTGGCACTCTCAGTTGGTTCCCGCCAGAACCAGCATCGTTACACCTGGCAACCAGCTTTTGCCACTTGACGGGGAAAGAGCCAGGTGATCTTTCTTGAAAAGAAGTTGCTGACAAAAGAGGGTAGAGACAACTTTGTGGCTTCAAAGTTGAATTTGCTGCCATCAAATGTAGAGGGTCATGAGATGCTTCTTTAGATATCATTGGAGATGAGTTAAGAGGTGAGCAGTCATGGGACAGAGGGAAGTGAAGGGTCTCCCCCCTCCTTTTACTCTCTACCTTTTGGAATATAAACTAAGTTCAGGTTGGATTTGGGGAAGTGCATAAAGATTCAGGCCAATTACAGTTTTGACCACGTTGGTTCAGCAGGTGGACTGACTGGCTAGTTATCTATCCTTCCTTCCCTGTGGAATTTGCATGCCTATTACCCTAGGAGCTGAGCACCTCATAATCTTTAATGTATTTATCCTCCCAACATGCTGTGATGTAAGGAAGTGCTAATATTTACTGGTTATGTTTTTTAACTGAAACTCTGGGGAAGTGAGCAGATAGTGTTTATAACTTGTGTTTTGAAGGATGAAAAGTATATGTGCCACATGTGTGCAGCAATGGCACTGGAACAAGGGGGTGATTTTTTTGAAAGTATATAGAGAGGAACTGAAGGCTCTCTCAACAAAATTTATGTTAGCATATGCTTCTGAGGCATCCCAGGATTATCAAATGCAAACTTTAGTTTAGCAAACCTTTATGGGTAAGGACTGCTGTATTATCATATTGCTTTGCAATTGTATTCAGTGAAAGGGCTTTGCTTAGTCAGTTGTGTTGGAAGAAAATGGATTGTTTTCCCAGTTATGTAGCAAATCTTTCAGGTTACTGAATTACTAACATCTTAAATAGTTCTGCTGATCTTGCTGTATGTTTGTACAGTGCCTAACACAAGGAGGAATCCTGATCCTGATTGAAGCATTTCAGTACTACTGCAATCCAAGTAATGAAAAAGGACAAGAGAGCTAGGCCATATGAGAAAGACACTGCTACTTGGTGGCCATGTGGAATGTGTTCCAATTATTACTGTAAACAATAAACAGAAGTTATTCAGCCAACTTTGTGACAAGAGCAAACCTTCTTTCAGTATATTTATGATTATGATGAAGTCTAGAAATGAGCCACAATATAAAGTTTGGCTGCAAACTTCCCCACAGCTCGGTGGTTTTGCATCTGCTGTTCCAGTACAGACCCAATTCTGATTGAACGTAAAAGGAGAAGGTTTAGCTATTTGTGTCTCAAATGTTACTAGATACTGGTTGGGAGAGAAACAGGATGTGTGATTACTTTTATCCCAAGGAAAGTAGACTTTTCATCCAGCTCTTAGAAAAATGCAGCCAAGTTTTGGTGAACATATTATGGTTTTCATCTCTGAAGCATGCAAACCCTGATGAATACATGAACTCCTTTAACTAATGCAGAACTTTGTGCTTCCTTATACTTCCAGGGGGGATCTGCTAGGGTCACATGCAGAAACATTGAGAACAATGCACTCAGTGATTTATTTTGCTCCTGATTTAAGCAGGATTATGAGGGGGAAACATCGGAATTGAGGTTAAATTGTTCATCTTGTAAATCCCCATTGTGGGTAGTTTCAGGACACACATGTATGTGTCAGGAATTTTGTTCAGTCTGTTTAGT
This sequence comes from Malaclemys terrapin pileata, assembly GCF_027887155.1. Classification (NCBI taxonomy): domain Eukaryota; kingdom Metazoa; phylum Chordata; order Testudines; family Emydidae; genus Malaclemys; species Malaclemys terrapin. The sequence goes on from NC_071512.1 coordinate 67,132,186, forward strand.
CAGGATAATAATGGGAAGATTCTGCCACACAACCTACTCACTGAAAAATCAGACGGGGCTTGGTGGCAATTTGTGCCCTGTGGAAACCTGAATGATCTCCTGTGTCTATATGGCACTGCTGTAATCAAGAGCATTCATTTTTGATACTATCCTTTAGCAAGATTAGGAGAAACCATGGAGTTATACCATTTTTCAGTGACTCTGTTTCTAGTTTGAGCAGGATTTGAAGTAATAAACCTGTTAATAGGGAAGTGAGGGTAAACACCAAATTTCTCAGCTGACCTTTCCTTTCTTCAGCCAGCAGCCATGAGAAGTAAGGAAGGATATATAGTATGTTGTAATAATGGGGCCTACAGATTTACCCTAATTATGAGTTCAGCTATAAGAAGTGAGTGAAAGCTCATAAAATGTCACAATAACCTGTAAGAGTAAATGTTGACTGGGGGGGGAGGGGGAGGAGTGTAAAAGGAAGACCGAGACTGAATTAGTACAAACAAAAAGGCCTACTGATATTACTCAAGGACTGTGTTAAGATCATGCCTGGTAAACAAGAACAATGTGATCCAAAACTGGATGTGTTGGAAATTAAGCATAATAAATGGGCAAAATAATGAGGGCTATTCTGCCCATCATTCCCTTTTGATGTCCTCAAAAAGAGACTTTGGGGATGGGGGAGGAGCTGGCTACCATGACAGTGGCTGAATGAAAGATGAAAAAAGGGGAAAGAGCAAGTTTCACCATGATGGCTGCAACTCTCACCATCTCCTGAGACCCTAGACCTTCTTCAGCCTAATCCTGAGAGATGTCCTGACCAGATTAGACCAGAGAGAGGAACTATGCTGGGGTCAGCTAGACCTGCCTCATCACACCTGTAGCAAATGGTCCAACCAGAGGTAGGTGACCAGATGTCCTGATATTATTGGGACCATCCCGATGTTAAGGGCTTTGTCTTATATAGACAACTATACTCCCTCCAACCAAAAAAGTGTCCCAGTTTTTCATCCTTGCTATCTGGTCACCCTAACTGGAGAAGGAGTTAGCAAGCAGCCAGGGAACAGCTCATTTGGTGGCAACCCAGGGAAGAGCTACCTGCAGCTCCAGCAGAGGAGAGTGTGAGGGAGGCAGAAATTTCTCCCTAAGACAAGTGTCCAAAGGTCCAGAGGGAAGGGCGGACCTGCCACAGAAATAGCTGGAGAGGGAAGCATTCTCCTCTCCCCTCATATGAACTCTGGACTTCGGTAATTATTTTTTGTTTGGACTATCCCAGCAGTGGAATGCTAATCTAGACCCCATCATTTTGTATGTAAAGTTGGGATTATATTTTGCCATGTGCATTACTTTGCATTTATCAACATTGAATTTAATCTGCCATTTTGTTGCCCAGTCACCCAGTTTTGTGAGATCCCTTTGTAACTCTTCGCAGTCTGCTTTGGAGTTAACTATCTTGAGTAATTTTGTATTGTCTGCAAATTTTGCCACCTCATTGTTTACCCCTTTTTCCAGATCATTTATGAATACATTGAACAGCACTGATCCCAATACAGACCTCTGGGGGACACCACTATTTACCTCTCTCCATTCTGAAAACTGACCATTTATTCCTACCCTTTGTTTTCTATCTTTTAACTGGAGTGCTTGGCAATGCTTTTAGGATCATCTAATGATCCTTAATTTAATTTCAGAGTATCAGCCGTGTTAGTCTGTATCCGCAAAAAGAACAGGAGTACTTGTGGCACCTTAGAGACTAACAAATTTATTAGAGCATAAGCTTTCATGGACTACAGCCCACTTCTTCGGATGCATAATTTAATTTAATTTAATGACAAGTCTTTTGTTATCTTAATCACCTTCACTCTGTTTATAAACAAACTCCCTGCCCCAAGGGTAGAAGCTGGGAGCAGCACAGAACTCATCACATATCACACTCAAGCTGTGCTGCAGTTAAGAGCTGTGTCTGGGACTAGAGCGTGGGCCGTGAGTAGCCCTCTGATATGAAACTTGGAAGGGAGGGAGAGCCCCTTCTGTCCCCCCAAATGGCACCCCTGGATTGGGCCCATTGATTTATGCTTTGTCATTTAGATTTTATTTACATTATTGGAATTTTATCGTCACTTGGCCATAACGCCTTGATTCCTATCAAAAGTAGGTGGTGTGTTGAGTTTGACTCAGGCTTTCCAAAGGAAGCATATGGTTTGAGGTCTGAACCAGTACAAGCTGTATAATTAGACATGTCTGCAGCGCAGGATGTTACCCATAGCCAAAAAGGGGACTGACATACAGGTTTCTGCAGACTAGCTGTGAATTTATACTCCACGTTTCTATAGGAAAAAAAGAATTTGCCCCATGCCCATATTTGATTTCAAATGAAAATGCATTTGCTCTCTGTTCTACTCCAGCCCTATAAACTGAAACACAGACACAAGTCTTTATTAGAACTGTTGTGCAGAGAATTGAACCCTAGCCAATAAGCCCCTCAATGCTCTCTTAAAAACAACTCAGACCCAGTCGTACGTTTACCCATTAGACTTATATTGGGATCATGCAGGCCTAAAAACAAGAAAGAGGAAAAAATCATTCTGAGGTTAGGACCTTCAGTGAACCCATAAAAAAAAGAGACAATTCCTGGCCATTGGAGAGGCTTCTGCAATAGACCCTGGTTGAGACAGATTGAGTAGCATGGGATCAAGGGAGTGTGAGAGCTGAGGCTAAGTAGGAAGCAAATAAAGTATACCAGATGACAGGCGCAGGGGAAAAGAGATCAAGAGTGAAAACTGAGAATTCTCCAAAGAGATGTCTCTGATGAGCTAATGTTGCTGCTGAAGAAATGTATGAGCTACGAAAGAAATGCATTCTCCTAATAATGGCTGTATTGGTAGCTTAGCAATTCACTTGAGTTCTGCCTATTTGCTGCACATCAGGGAGTTTCTCCGTGCAGATCCTAACACCACAGCAACAAGACGAGGATTCTGATGGGAGACTGTACAGTATTCTCTCCCACAGGAACAAGCTACAGTGCTGCTGACCTAGTCACAGAGTTCAGAGCAGACTCTCTCTGCCAGATACTGCTGCAAATGTTCTTAAGTTATACTCCATTCTGGGGATAGCCCATTAGCAGCATCATAAAATATACCTAGACTGCACAGGATTTGTCTAGTTCTGGGTAAGGACTGGTTTGGATAAAATAACCAACTTGAATTTTTGCCCAAAACCTGAATCAAACCTTTTTGATTTAGGGGAAAAATAGATAGTTTTTTAGCTTTTATTTTTTAGCTTTCAACTGAGATCCAGAGTAAAAGCACTGAAGTCCATGCAAGTGGCTGCTTTTTGCTATTGTTCCAGACCAAAAAGGGACAGAAGACACTCATAGAAATTGTGTGATAAAGCCTGTTCTCATGAGATATTCAACATAAGTTAGGCTCCAGGCCAAGATTTTCGAAAATAGGAACCCAGAGTTAAGATCCGAAATTCTACATTTAGGCACTTAAAATCACTGTTCATGTCTTCAAAAGTATTGAGCACCCAATAGCTCCCACTGTGGTCAACAAATTTGAAAATTATGCCACTTAATTTGGTCTCCAAATATGGATTTAGAAGGCTAAATTTAGGCTCTCGATTTTAAAAATCTTGATCAAGAAGTTCAGATAAGTTTCTAACCTTTTGGGGTGTTTATCCTTCCCGAACATCCAAGCCATCTGAAGTTCTGGGGCTTCCAGGGAAAACCAGGAATACTTAAGTATTATTAACGATATGTGAGTGGCCAAAGGATTCATCAGAGAAGATTATCCGAGACATGGATCTTCAAAGTTATCTTGAGAGGAGAAGGGGCATTGACTTATCAGAAGTAACCCTGAACCTCAAAAGGTACTCAAGACTAGAAGTTGTACAAAGGAGAGAGATAGATAAAGGGCTACAGAGAAAAAACTCTTCAAAATACTGTTAAGGAGGACTTGCTGAGAATTCGTTTAAATTCACCAATTTTTTTAAATTTGATAAATGCTCTGGGGTACACTTTCATTGGGGTGAATGAAGGAGTGGCTGCAGAGTGCCAAGAATTCTATTGTTAATCAGAGCCACATCCCTCAATGACCCCTCCAGGCTCCCTGCTGAAAAGTCTCTTATTTCTTTCTGTAAGTGCAAAAATCAAAAGCTATAGAAAATAATTTTTTTTACCTCTAGATATGTTTTTAATTTGTGACTTTAAAGTTAAATGCTTCCAAAGTTGCCAGACAACATTGCTATAAACGTTTTAATTGCATAATGTGAAAAATATATTTACTAAATCATTGGGTAGCTGAAGAAACATAGCAACTTAGTGATAAATAAAAACCCTCTGCAATTTAATATTTTATGTCCTTACTGACTTTTAACCAAGCAGGGTAAAAGCCTTTTGACATGACCTCTCTTGCCATTCTTTATTATTTGAACACTGTTATTTATCTGGATTTCAGATATATTTATGTACACATGCTGGGGGAGGGAAATGTATGAGCAAATGCCATGGATCTTCTGCATGACTTGAGCTACATAACTGTATATTTAGTTCTAAAAATGGGTGACTTACACAGGGGAGCACTAGCCTGCAGACAAGTTTTTGAGTGCACATTTCTGTGAAATATTCAAATGTAGATATGAGTTTCTAGAGTCAGAATGATGTGCTCACTTATTTGGCAAGCTCTGGAAATGTCATGTTCCATGCAACAGAAGACTTCATGTGGTATGCTGAAAGATGCAGATGGTGGTAATAAAACAGATATAGCTTAGTGACTTGTATCATTGACCAAACACCAACACAATGTAAACTGCTGTCTGATACCAGTTGTCCACTTAGTGACCGTTTCAATTACAAATGAGCAATGTTCAAAAAGTTCAGCAGTTCAGCTTGGATAGGGTTACCATTCGTCTGTATTTCCCCGGACATGTCCAGCTTTTACGTCTCTAAATAGCCGTCCAGGAGGAATTGTTAACAAGGTTAAAATGTCCGGGGGTTTTTTCTCCCTCACCTCCCTCCCTCCCTTCCATGCAGAGTGCGGCTGCTGATTGGGCGGCTGGGCCAATAGAGCCGCTCCCATTGGCCTCCAGCAGCCAGAGCCCTCCCCTGCTCCCCCCTCCCTCTGTCTGTAGCCCTGTGTAACACACAAACCGACCCACTGGGCAGCGTGTTTTGCCTACACGTGGAGCCAGAATGGTAAGGGGAGTCCGGGGGGGCAGTCAGGGAGTGGGGGAGGGTTGGATGAGTCCCCAGCCTCCACCTGCCACCCCCGCTCTGCACGTCCCCCCCATGGGTTCCCCCCTCCCTGCCTGCCTCTCCCTTGCCTGCTTGTACTGCCAGAGCCAGAAGCAACTGCTGTCTGCTGCCCCCGGATCCTAGCATCCCCCATCCACTAATGGGAAGACAGGCTGCCCTTACCCTGCCCTTCCACCCTAGCCCCAAGCCTCTCCAACGCCCCAAACCCCTCATCTACAGCCCTCATCCCCCCGCACCCTAATCCTCTGCTCCATCCCTGAGCCCCCTCCTGAATCATGAACCCCTCATCCTCAGACCAACAGCCCTCACCCCTGCATCCCCTCCTATCCCCAAACTCCCTCCCAAACCCCTCCCACTTCCCACACACCCCCTCCTGCCCTCAAACTCCCTCCCAAAGCCTGCACCCCCTCCCTTTGCACCGCCTCCCACCCCCAAACTCCATACCAGAGCCTGCACCCCTCACCCCCTCCTGCACACCCACCTCCTGCCCCAGCCCAGAACCTGCACCCAGCACCCAAACTCTATCCCAGAGCCTGCACCCCTCCTGCACCCAAATCCCCGGGGGGGGGTTGGGATTCTGAGGGGGGCAGTCAGGGGGTGGGAAGTGGGAGGGAATGGATGGGGGCAGGGCTTTCCCCCCCCCGTGTCCTCTTTTTTGATTGTGGAAATATGGTAACCCTAAGCTTGGGTAAGTATCTTCCCTTCAAAGTACAAGTGCTTATCAGAATCTTTATGCTCAGAAAATGAGGGTTGAAATCTCAGAAGAACAAAATTTCTCTAGAGATTTCTACTACTCTCAGGCTTTGGACTGTGTGGAAATTCTGTGAGAGAACAGACTTGTCATATATCATTCAATACTTCTTATCTTAGTTGAAACTGGAAAGAAGAAGAATACATTGTGCATATACAGGGCTTTCTGATTCATAGATCTCAAAGCATTTTTCAAAGGCCAGGAAAGTTCTATTACACAGATGGGGTAATTGAAACACAGAAAGGTTTATGACCTGTTTTTTCTGAGCTCCTGAGCAGCTGCAACTGCAATGAAGTAATTTTATTCTCAGGTCTGCCAGATTTCCTAAGTAACCTTAGGCAAGTAACATAACTTCTCCAGAGGAGCAGTGCTCAGTACTATGATGGTCAATGATGGAACAGTAGTTATGACTTGCAATGGATCTGCCAAGTTTTCTTTCCTGCCAGAAGCCAAAAGGGACTTCCACTGTATGAAGTGCAAGTTGGTGGTTGTGCTGGAGAAAAGATTTGTGAGTTTGCAAGGACACATATTGGACACGGTGACTATCAGAAAAGCTAAGGAGTACTTGTACAACCAGATTCAGGAAATATCACTATCGCAGAGTCAAGAAAGAAAAGAAATGGCCACTAAGGAACCAGAGTGTGTGGAAATTAGAGAGGAGGCAGTTTGTAATCACCAGGGAGAAAAGGAAAAGGCAGCCTTTTACACAGCTGAAGGCAGGTGAGGATGTGATCCCCAGAAAGAAGAGGACCAAAAGGGATTCCATAGAGCCAGAAGTATCCAATCATTATCAAGTTCCTAGTGAGGAAACTGCAAAAAATGACTCTGAAAATTGAGCTGGTTGAATAGAATGGGAAACTGTACATGACATACGTGAGTTTTTAAAAATTATAGATGACAATTTCCTAACTCAAAAAGTGTTGCATCCAACATGGGGGAATTCTACAGGAGACCACATCTTGACAGATAAAGAGGAACTGATCACAGAACTAAAAGTTAGTGATTATGGGGTGCAAGTGATCATTGTTTGTTTACATTTGCTATGTGTAAACAGAACAAAATCCCAGCCAAACATTTATATACTTGGAGCTTTGAAATGACCAATTTCATAAACAATTATGAGCCAAATCACCTGGAAGAAAGAATTTAAACAGAAAAATATGACCAATATCTGGGAACTATTTAACACACACTTTACTAGATGCCCCAAAAGCCACAATCCCACTATGATGAGGTGTTTACCTCACCTCATCCCCTTGTGGTTAATTGAGGCCAGATGGGCCAATTAACCTATTAGGCTACAAGCTTGGAGAATTAAGGCTGAGAGGAAAGCCCTAATTAGGAGAGCCTCACCTGTGCAGGGACAGGTGAGGCTTTTAACAAGGCCAGGGACCTGATAGCAGGAAGGGGCTATAGGAAAGTAGTCTGCAGTCACTCCCTGGGTGGGAGTTGTGAGGCTGGCCCATGGGGAGAAGGGGGGAGAGCAAGAAAGTAAGAACAGGATCAGGGAAAAGGCAGTAAGGCCCAGAAGGGAACACACCTTGGCTGCTGACTAGAGGCTCCCTGAGCTGGAATCCAAAGTAGAGGGTGGTCCTGGGTTTCCCCCACCAGCCACTTGGGAAGTGGCACCAGTTGGGCATTGAATGGGAAGACTGTCGGAGCTGTTCATTAGAGAAGAGGCTTTGATACCCAAGAAGGGGAAAACACACATTGTGACCTGGCTGGAGGGCCAAGCCATGAAGGAGCGCGCGCACACAGACAGATAGCAGCAATAGGGTGTGTAGCAAGCAGTGGAAAGGGCCCCCGCCCTGAAAGGAACTAATCCCAAGAGAGGCCAGGAGGAGGTACCACTTGCAGTGAGTGAACCCTGTGACATGCACAGGTGAGAGAACATTAAAATGGGTGTAACTGTCATTTTCACCCTGTTTTAAGGCCCCTTGTACTGCCAGAATGGTGTAAACGGCTCCCTTTTGCCTCCTTCCTCTTACTGTGCTCAGTAGAGACTGCATGCAGCACAGAGCCCAGGTCATGATTTTGGAACCCTTAGGAGGGAGGGGACTGTTTATAAAATTCAACCTGTCCCAGTGTTTGAGCAGGTACCTTTAGTTATTCAAGAAACATTCCTTACTATGAACACAGACAAAGGATAGTAAAGGTTAATATATGGCACAGTCAGTGCACTTGCAGTGTTTTAGGGAATAATGGTTCAAGTTCCCAAGGAGTTAAATGCCATCTGTTTTCCTGGTAAGAGGGAGAGATGCAGAGGAACACTTGAGAACCATCAAACCAAGAGGTTCTGAAAACATTGCAGAAAACATGGTTGTGGGTTTTAAAAATGAAAGAGCTTTCTTCCAGAATCAAGCTGCGTATTTTGGCAATAGTACAGATTCAGAAGGGTTACAGTCATTGAAAATGAAAGCATGCACTATTGAGATTTATGATGTACCCCCCAAAGGTTTCAGAGCTGAGGTGTCTTTAACAGGTTTAAACTACTACTACTATTATTCAAAATGTATCAGCATTAATAATATAACTGCCCCTGAAATAGGTTTGGACCTTGTGGGAAAATGTTGCATTTGACAAAGCAAAACTGAGTAGTTAGTGTATTGAAGCATTTTAATCCAAAGCTTCCCATACTGTTAGTATGTGATGCCTCTCCGGGAAGGGGTGAGGGTTGTTGAGAAATTTGTACATATGAAACAAAGACTGAGAGTCAGTTTGTTTAAGGTATGAACAGTTCTTTCTCCAAACCAAATCCAAGTAATCAAGTTTAAAAAAAAAAAAAAAAAGAGGTACTTGGTATTATTATGAGGACAGTTAAATGTAATAAGTATTTTTAAATATTCATCAGGAAGAATTCAGCAAAGATTGCTATATCTGATATTTCACCCAATGCTTTGTTCAGACAACTCAAGGGTTTTGTGTGTGATTGGGGGGGGGGGGGACAACAATGTGCTGCACGTTTTTTGGTGCCATTTAGGTCTATACCACAGTCAACCATTCAGAAGTCTCTAGCAGAGTTATTTCTTAATCATCAGTCATGAGTTTGATTTAAGTAGATCTGATTTAACAAAAGAAAAGGATGAAAAACAGTGCAGGTTACCAGTAAAGAAAGGGGTTGGTAAAGGGGTGATGTATCTGATAGAGGAAGAACAAGAGATAACAAAGATTGGCTGTTATGAGATAAAAGCTCAGAAGGGGCAAAAGGCAGTGAAACTGAAGCTGATGTCAATGTAATACCCAGAAAGAGAATGTGATGCTTTTTATTGACCTGAAAAAGTAAATGGAAATGTTACTGAAGAAGGTGAATTTCAAAATAATAGATGAGGAGGCAGAGGAAGGTACAGAAAGCCTTTCCTTTCTTCCCCAACCATTATGGAACTATAGTCCTCCCAATAGAATAATCATAGAGAGGAGATGAACATTATAGAGTGTGTAGCTATTGACACGTAGATTGTATTGCACCTTTTAGTATTATCTGTCCCACTGCTCTGCTGTTGGGAGTGCTGCAAATGAGTTTGAAATGGAGAATCTTAGAGTCATGTCTCTCATGTACTTTCTCTCATGGATGCATTTCTTCTTTCTTCCCTTGCTGTTTTCCTTTAGGCTCAAATAAAACCATCCAACCTGAAAGTAAATTTTTATTTTTTATTTATGAAATGCATAACTAAACCTATCCTGATGCATAAGCCAGGCTTGGCTTTGGTTTAGAGAAAGGACCAAGGTTCAAAACAGTTCTTATGTTAGACAAACCAGTTCAGACCTAGATGATGAACATAACCTTAATTTTTGGCGCTGTGGGGTTTCTCATCTAGAAACAGGCTGTTTTCTTGAAGACTTAGAATTTCTTTCCCTTAAAATGTCTGCATTGCCTAGTTCTTTGTTTAGAAATCCTAGGGCTAATGAAACTCATATTTATTTTCTGACTCGGTTCAGTCTCAGGTGTAACTGTGGCAGACAACTCTCTGACCTTACTCGAAATATTTAATTGAAACCTTCCATCCATGCATAATGATTTCATTTTCTGACTTGCCTTATATAAAGCAGATTTAGGAACTTCTGCAATTATAACTATTTTTATGAATCATCACATTTTCTTTAGACAGATGTTTCACTGTGGCACAATCACCCAAAAAAACAACATCTAGAGATAACTTAAAGACTTCTGTTTAGTCTTTCCCAGCTCTAGCTTGCCATACATCATGAACTGTGTGTTTTCTAAACTGTAATTAACACTGAATTTTGACTACAAAGAAGTGTAGAATTTTACTGGGAATAACTGTTGTTTGCTGCAAATTAAAAATGTATTTCTAAAAAGTCATTAGGCTATGAACATAATTTGAAAAACATATCCTGGATATTCTTAGTAAAAATGAAAATGCATTGGATGAGATTTTAAAAGAAAGAAATCTTGCTGGTGCTTGGAGAAGCCTGTAATCAATGTACTGTAATGTCCCACCTAGTGGCAGTGATCCAACATTGCCTATTATTAGCACTGGAAACTATGTAGTGAATTCACAGGCTTCTAGTTCTGACTATATTGATTAGCATTTGCCAGTGTGAGTGCTCTAATATACTATCTGTGGTCGTTCTCTCAAAGGTTTGCCTTATATTGCTCCCAATGGTTTCAACAGGAGTTATGAGCCCAATTCATAGAATCATAGAAGATTAGGATTGGAAGAGACCTCAGGAGGTCATCTAGTCCAACCCCCTTTGGTAATATTAAAGGGTATGTATTGTATGTATTTATTTATTTTGCCAATTAATGTCTGTGGGAGCAAATTTGGGTGCGAGATGTGGATATGTCTTTAGATTTTCCACAGATGCAGAAGGAGCCTAGCCATTACACCCCTTCCCCCGTCTCAGAGGGTGCAGCATGTACTACCTTCCAGTGCTGGCCAGGTCTGCTTCCAGGTGCAATAGAAGGAAGTCATGCTATTAGGCAATGCCCTGTGTCTTTGGGGATTTTGGAGAGCACAAGAACAGTAGCTTTGTTTGCAAATTTCGCATAAATTGTGAGCTACTAAAAACAGGGTCTATAATTAAAACTGTCTTACCGGTCATGGACTGGGACCCCATTGTCCTGCATGCTATGGAAACACAGACCGAAAAGATGGTCCCTACCCCACACAGTTTACTATCTCAGTATAAGATAAGAGACAACAGATGAATACAGACTGGGGAGTACAAGGAAGCATTAATTCCTCTTGTTTTAATGTCATTGTGCAGCAAATTGGGAGCCAGGATTTCATCCCATATATGTTTGGCATATGTATAGATCTAAGTATATAGTCCACATATAGCAGTCAAGTTTCAGAGTAACAGCCGTGTTAGTCTGTATCCGCAAAAAGAAGAACAGGAGTACTTGTGGCACCTTAGAGACTAACAAATTTATTAGAGCATAAGCTTATAATATAGCTTATAATATAGCTTATGCTCTAATAAATTTGTTAGTCTCTAAGGTGCCACAAGTACTCCTGTTCTTCTTCATATAGCAGTCAGTTTGTAATACTGCTTCATATGCAGCTAGGTGTGGAGCTATGACAAGTGTATTCTGTGTTATTAATTGGCTATGTCTACAGTATCTGTCTCCATCCAGGACTTGGAAATAAAAGATACACTACGTTTGTGTCCCCATTTGAAAACCCATCTGAAAATATAAAATTATGTTCCTCTTTGCTCTGAATTTTAAGGCTCCTCAAAAAGGATTTGGTATAAAATATAAAATAGAGGATTAGACAGAAATAATGTTCTTAGTTTCAAAGCAGGAGAATGCAATTGACATCACAGCACCACTTTGCTCATCAAAATGGAGATGCTGACTATATGTGACATCTGAGTTCTTGTTGTAGTAACACTTTAAAAAGATTAAGCTGAAATGGAAGAAAATACGTATACAAAAATTTCAGGCTAAACTAGATTAAAATTTACCTACAATCAGGAAGCATGAGCTATTACCACTTAAAAGCAGTTGTTTAAGATGAGGCAAAGTATATCTTCCAAGCACAAAGATTTGCAAAAGCTACAAGCACAAACATTTAAAAATTTCTAGCAAGTTTGAAATACCTTCCAAATTCTGCTATCTATTCCTTTCCTGTGACCTACCTGCTTGGCCAAATCCTGGCCTGACTGGATTGCAAAGCCACTGGTTTTAATAGGCTTGTGTGAGGGGTAAATAACACAGAGTCTGGCTTATTCTGTAACAGTTGCACATATTTAACATAGTTAGACAGTAGAACCGCAGAGTTACAAACACCTCAGGAATGGAGGTTGTTTGTAACTCTGAAATGTTCGTAACTCTGAACAAAATGTTATGGTTGTTCTTTCAAAAGTTTACAACTGAACATTGACTTAATACAGCTTTAAAACTTACTATTCTGAAGAAAAATGCTGCTTTCCCTCTTTTTTTTTTTTTTTTGTAGTTTACGATTAACACAGTGCTGTGCTGTGTTTGCTGCTTTTTATTCATCTATTTATGTCTCTGCTGCTGCCTGATTGTGTACTTCCAGTTCCAAATGAGGTGTGTAGTTGACCAGTCAGTTCGTAACTCTGCTGGTTCTACTGTACTACAGATCATACTGTAGTTGTGTTCACACTGATTTAACAGTTTTTCCTCAAAAACAGACAATCTGCTTCCCTTCTTTTTTGAAAGAGAGAGAGGGCAGTTCATACTATACCGTGACACTCAAAATGTCAAGAGTTTGCATTTAAATGCTAATGCCAAGACATTTTAGGACATAAATTGCTCTCTAAAATAATTGTATTTAAGTGCTGGCATGAATGTCTATTATCCAGTGGAATAATAAAATTGAAGCTACAGTATATATTTCTGCATTATATATTGGTATTTGAAAGGAATTTAGAAATGCACAAGAATCTGGTGGTCTTTTTTCCATTCCTGACAGGCTTAACAGACAGCTCTGTTCTGAAGTGTGTGACAATTCTGAGCCCTGATCATTTTTTATTGCTCTGTACTTATAGCTGCTATATAAAATGAGAGGAATATATGTTCAGGGTTGGGTAGAAATTCATGTTTTTGAAATGTAGAAGATAAGTCCTATTCCATTAGAAGGCTGATTCATAAATTCACTGGCAATATAAACCTGTGCTGTCCTGCGTGCAATGTTTTAGAACTTTATACAATTTTGTTTGCTTTCATTGGTATCCTTTGTGGGCAGCAGCTACACCTACAAATGAGAAATTCAGGCAGATAAGATGTCATTGTTATGCTCAGCATCTAGATTGGAATTGTATCAAAACTAACCCTAAGCATATCTCTAAGAGCTAGCTGTTTATACATTCATATAAACACAATTTATAACACTTTGGAATAGATTTGTCTGGTGATTACAAATGATGATTCATCTTGCACATGGGAGTCTAGAAATGACCAAAGTACAGATGGGTCACAATGATCACAACAATTTCCTTAAAGTCTAAGGTGCATTCAGATATGGGATTTTGGTTTATCGTGTTAGTGAAAGGAGGGGCCCACTGTGTGGTTTGGTTCCATCCCCAGACTTTCCCAGAGTTTGTGTGTGTTGTTTTCTTAATGACCTCTTTAAATATTAGATGCTCTTACTTTATAATATTGTGGATCTTGTGTTAAATTTTTTGTGGATGAAGGTCCTCCAGAGCACATGGGCCCTCTGACTCCATTTCCTCTGATCATGATACAGAGAACACTCAAACTATTTTAAATTGGTCTCCACTGTACGTGCCCCAAACCTTCCATATCTCATATACAGAAGAGCTCTCTCAATTTTTAAGTATTCCAACAATTGCAAATCTACCTGAGTAACATATGTTCAGAACACAGTTTATTTACATTTCTTTTGAATTTTGAAATAATGGCAGCTGCAAACCCTGTTCTAGGTTTCTCTGCAACAACGAGGTCCATGTCTTCTAATTTATTTGAAAGACAGTCACTGTATTTCTGTGTCTTGCTCTCTTTGGCTTTTGCCCAGTGAATGAGTGCAAATTCTTTTGCAAAAGCTATGTTAATTTATGTCCTTATTCTGTCCAGCCATCAGCCCCCCCACAGGTTACTCCTGCCAGATCTAAAGCCTCAGTAGAGGGTACAGAGATGCCATGGGTGGCAGTGCATACCATAACAAGCAGATCATACACCCAGCCCAAAAGCCTGTCCCAGAACACCCCTTCACAGTTGAGACACTCTCCTCAGGGCAACCCAGAACCATAAGCCACTGTATTAACCCTCTGCCTCAGCAAGAGTGAGTTTTGTTGGATGTTAGAATGGCTGTCAGCTCCCTGCCTTACCAGCAAACTCCCAGAGACTCTGCCAGTCTAAACCTGCCTTGCAGGTAACATTCAGTGAGCACGAATTCTGCAGAGATGTGTCTCTGCAATGTCCAGTCTGTCTCGCTGGACACTCATATAAATTAAGTTTGCTGCCTCCAAAGAGACATAGCACACACCTGGCTGATAGTTTAGCTGAAGACTGATACTTCATTTCAATATAACAGCCCTGAGATACATAAGAATGGTCAGACCAGTGGTCCAACTGGCCCAATATTCTGTCTTCTAACAGTGGCTGGTGCCAGATGCTTCAGAGGGAATGAACAGAACAGGGCAATTTATAGAGTGACGCATCCCCTGTCTTCCAGTCCTAACTTCCGGCAGTCAGAGGTTTGGGACATCCAGAGTTCGGAGTTGCATCTCTGGCCATCCTGGCTGATATCCATTGATAGACCTATCCTCTGTGAACTTATCTAATTCTTTTTTTTCACCCAGTTATACTCTTTGCATTCTTAATATCCCCCTGATAACGAGTTCCATAGGTTGAGTGTGTTGTGTGAAGTATTACTTCCTTAGGCAGCAGACTAAAAAATAATAATAAAAAAAAATGTCATTGTGAAGGTGTAAATAACATTTCCCTATTTACATTCACCACACCATTCATGATTTTATAGACCTTTATCATACCCCCCCTTTTGTCTCTTTTCTAAAACTGAACAATCCCAGTCTTTAAAATCTTTTCTCATATGGAAACTGTTCCAAACCCCTAATCCATCTCTGTCCTCTTTCCAAATCTAATATTTTTTTGCATAGGGCGACCAGAACTGCAAATAGTAATCAAGGTGTATGTGTTCCCTGAATGTATATAGTGGCATTGTGATATTTATTTTCTTATCTAGCCCTTTCCTAATGGTTCCTGAAATTCTCTTAGCTTTTTTGACTGCTGCACATTGAGCAGATGTCATCAGAGATCTATCCACCATGACTCCAAAAGCTCTTTCTTGAGTGGTAACAGCTAGTTTAGATCCCATCATTTAAATTTGCTTGGGATTATATTTTCCTATATGCATACTTTTCACTTATCAATACTGAATGTCATCTGCCATTTTGTTGCCCAGTCACCCAGGTTTGTGAGATCTCTTTGTAACTCTTCACTGTCCGCTTGGATTTAACTATCTTGAGTAATTTAGTATCATCTGCAAACTTTGCCACCGTACTATTTACCCCTTTTTCCAGATCATTGATGAATATGTTAAACAGCACTGGTGCCAGTACACATTCTTAGGGGACCCTGCTATTTACCACTTTGCTGTTATATATATAAAAAATATATGCTGTTAATTTTTGTGTCAAATTTTTGCTAGTTTCTCTTCAAATTCTATTTTGGCCTGCCTGATTACACTTTGAACTCTGTCAAGTCAAGTGTAATTCTCCTCTTACTGTTTTTGTTTTGCTTTGTTTTTTTTAGTTTTGAGTATATAATAGTTTTCATGCAGCTTGCAGGCATTTCACTGTTGTGACTGTTTCTTTCAATTTCCATTTAACTAGCTTCCTCCTTTCGTGTAGTTCCCCTTTTTGAAGTTTAATGGTACTGTGGTGGGTTTCTTTGGTATTTTTCTCTCTACAAGGATGAATTACATTACAGTTGCTATTACTAAGCAGTTAAAGTATATTCACCTCTTGGATCAGATCCTGTGCTCCACTTGGCCTAAAACAAAAATGGCCTCTCTCCTTGTGGGTTCCAGGACTAGCTGCTCCAAGAAGAAGTCATTAATGGTATCTACAAATTTTTATCTCTACATCCTGTCCTGAGGTGACACATATTCAGTCAATATGGGGACAGTTGAAATCCCCTATAATTATAGGGTTGTCTGTTTTCATAGCCTTTCTAGTCTTCCTGAGCATTTCACAATCACCCTCACCATACTGGTCAGATGGTCCATAGTATATTCCAAATGCTATATTCTTATTGAAGCATGGAATTTTTCTTTCCATGGATATTCTATGGTACAGTTTTATTCATTTAAGATTTTTACTATATGACCCTATGCTTTCTTTTACATACATGGCCACATCCCCACCAGCAGGACCTAATCTGTCATTCCTTTATATTTTGTACCCTGGTATTACCATATCCCACCAAGTTTCTGGGATGCCTATTAGATCAGTATACCAGGCACCTAACTCCCATCTAGTAAACCTTAGTTTTACTATAAACTATCCTGTTTATTTAAATGATTTGATGGGGGAGATAGGTGCTTAACCACTTCTGAAAATCCAGCTGGGCACCTGAATACCTTTTAAAAAAAAAAATCTGTCCCTATGTGACTTTGGAGCCTCCAGCCCGTTTCTGAAGATTTTATCCTAAACTTTTTTTCTAAAAAAGAAGTTAAAATTGCAAAACAAAACTGGTCAGAAAAGTTTTTTCACTTTTTTCCCCCTTTTCCTGTTTTCATCAGCTTCATCTTAACAAGTTTTCTGACTAGCCCCATTATGGAACAATTCACATGCTCTTATCAACTTATTGTTTAACAACTAGCACCCTTCATGGCAGTGTTTCTACCCCACTCCAGATCATTTTGGTTGCTCAAGTTGCACATAAAGCGCAGACGCTACTCAGCAGGCATAGAGCCAGTTCCTATTCTACCCTCCTGCAATCCCCAGCAGAGGGGGCAGAGCAAATTCGCAATGGGTAGGGGCAGGGAGGAGACATGGCCAAAGCACACCATGCTCTGGTTATCCTCCATTGGTTCACAGTCCCTTGTGAATTATTGGCAGCTGGTGCATTTTTTAAGAGTGGACCCAAACTGGGGCTGGGGCCAAACAGGGAATCTGAGAGCCATAACAGGCTGTCTGACAGCCCCGCATCTTGGCTGCACTCAGTGGGAGCTAGGAACAGCAAAGAATCTAACCTCTAATGGACTTGCAAAGCTTGCAGACCAAATAAATATGCAGGTTTGTTTTCAGGGTCTCTAACACCCTCCCCTTGTATAACTGAAAGCTGATTGTGTTGACATTAGTAGGCAATGGTAATTTCACAGGGATAGCTCAGTGGTTTGAGCATTGGCCTGCTAAACCCAGGGTTGTGAGCTCAATCCTTGAGGGGGCCACTTAGGGATCTGGGGCAAAATCAGTACTTGGTCCTGCTAGTGAAGGCAGGGGCTGGGCTCAATGACCTTTCAGGGTCCCTTCCAGTTCTAGGAGATAGGTATATATTTATTATTTTCTTCAGAATGACAGCAAAATATTCCAGCAGATGCTTACAAATCTGCCATCTTTTTATGCACTGGGGGCTGGATCCAAAGCCCACTGAAATCAGTGGAAAGATTCCCATTGACTTGAGTGGGATTTGGATCCCACCCTTAGAGAAGTTCTTAGAGAACTGCGTGACATTGTCATCTACCTATGCAAAATTAAAGAAGGAAGTGCCATTTCAATGTGATTCTACTGTTAACATACTGGAAAGGCTGTCAGACCAGTTACAAAAGTCTTACATTATGCACAGGCAAGAAAGAAGGCATTGTTCCATTTTCTACACTACAGAAATATATAAGGCTCGATCCTTGGGCCCACTACTGGGGTGCAACCAGCCACAATGCCTTCTCTACCATCTACCTGCAGCTTTCCCTTATGTCCTGGGGATCCACGACACCCAGCATAGAAGGCATTCCTGCGCAAAAGATAATATATGGCCCCAGAGTTCCCTTGTGCTCTAAGTGTCCCTGACTGCTAGAGCAACCCTTGGGTCTATTTCATTTACAGAGCTCCTGCCAACCCCATGATCCCAGGGAGGAAGTATAATGATGGCTTAATGCCTCTTTTAGTCCCCTTCTGTCCTGCACTGAATGCAGGTTTCTCAGACCAGACAATGCAGCCCATAGAATCATGTGAATCCTTCCAAATTCAATCCAAAATTTCTTGCTCAAATGTTTGTGATAAAACAGGTTCTGATGTGTGTGTTTCATTGTAAAACCATGTGCAAGTGTGCTGGTTCCTATGGGACTTACTGGGTTATTGTCACCAAAAGTGGGGCTAGTGGCCCTGTTAGAAAACGCCATGTGACTTATTCCATGTGCCCTTGCAATGAACCCAGGACAAATTGCTGCACAAACAATTACTCTGATTCTGCAAAGGAATCTGTCCACCTGGAGTGTTAGGCCTGCAAAGTCCAACTAACCTCCAGTTCTTAAAATTGTCAGAGGTCATTTTGTGGAGTGATATGTTCTATAAGAAAGAAAATCACAGCTGGTATGTGACCATATGGTGAATCAAGGGTGATTCTACGTGCCTCCAAAGTAAGGATCTAGTATATCAGAGTTAGATGTTGCAAGCTTTAGGAAGTGGCCAGTAAGAGTTTGTATTAAAAGCCAGTTGAGTACTGCTACTTTCTAATAGAAATCATATAGGTTAATTTATGGTATACAGTTTGTTATACAAAATAGGACTGCAAAAGAGTTTAGCCTGGCTGATGTTGATACAATAAATACCAGAGGAATTACTCATGACTGTGGCACTATTTTAATGGGTTGAGAAAGAACGCATTTGAAGTTACTGTAAAACAGGCTAAGAGTCAAACAATTCCTATTAGTCAGCCTGCTGAGAGAGAGAGAGACTATAAACCTTTAGATGAGGTTGAAAAGAGTAATGCTGCTTTTGCTGAGAAGTTGGTGGCTGTTATTTTTAATGAACATGACAATGATGATAAATGCCTAAGAGGGAGCCCTCCAATGATATTTTTACTACCTTAATCCAAAGTTTAAGAATAACATGCAGCTTTATGTCCTATTGATGCTTATCTGGACATTATATACAGAGTTCCTCATAGAACTAACTGTACTTCTGATGAAAAACCAACCATTTCTTTCTTTGGCTCCGCCTCCGGCAATTCCTATATGACTGCACCATAAGACTAAACCTCTTCCACATGATGAATAATGGAGCTGAGCTAAATTTCAGATAACCAGACTCTAAAACTGAATTGGTGCTTTGGGATAACCATTTACAATTTCAGCGGGGGGAGAAATCACTCATCTTGCTGTAGAACATGCATTACTGTGTCCCTTTTGGATATGCTCGATTTCAAAGTAAGCAAAATTCAAGCATGTGAAATATGCATAAGCAAAATGTTATCCCAATCAAAAATCTTCTCCTTTTATTACCTCCAGTTTATTAATAGCCTCTTCCTTAGTAGACACTTGCTTACGTAACAAAAAAAAAAAAAAGTTTTTGAACCTCTCTTGTAGTTCTTCACTAGAGGATAGCCTTGCATGCCCTTTTCTGAAACGCATAATACTTAATAACCTGCCTTGACTATAAATACTGTCAAATATTTAAGCTATCTTCCTTCCAATGTTTATTTAGAATCCACTTTCAGTACAACTGAGAGAGCTTATGACTGGAATTGCAGAATGAGAGAGCTTCTTAAAGGGGAAAATGTGGAGAATTGAGATCTAGAAGATGCATATGTCCATGTAGCTTGTGATACAATGAATTAGTGATGAGTAAAGCAACATCAGTGGAAGATAAGAGACTACATCATAGTGAAGAGGATTCCTCTGTAAATGAATCCCATGAAACTTTTGCACCACTTAGCAGCCCAGACGTCGACTGACTTGAAACACAGGCACAGTAACAATTAAATTATTGACTAAGTAGTTAAAAGAAAACCTCTAAAAGTACAGTACTCTTTTTTTATTTTTTCCCATTGGATTAAGTACATGTCAGTGGAAGGGATACTTGTCTACATCAGGAGGAGACAGGGAATGCAGTGGGATGCCTGCAGCTGCCAAACTGGGAGAACAGGAAGGGCTGAGAGAAACATAATTAAACAAACTGAAGAAAAGGAAGTAGACAGAAATTAGGGCTCAATTATGCAAGGCCAATGCAAGGCACTCTGACCCCAATTTAGCAAGGTATGTCCATTGATGTCTCTGGTTTGCTCACATGCTTAAAAATGCTTAAGTATCCTGCTAAACTGGGGATGAAGTCAAAAGGGAATATTCCTTTGCTTAAGCGCCTAGCTAGATTGGCGCTATTGTGCTCAGCACCTTGAAGGTTTGAACCCATAGGTTCTTTAGAAAAACTGTAAAAGAACAAAAATAAGAACCAACATCCTCCTGTCCCCCCAAAAAAGTGGATAGAATAGTTCTATGTATAAATAACAATAGAATTCAGGCAACAATAACTGAGAGCATAAGGAGGGAAATGGGCACACTTGGATGTGGATGTTATAAGCCATACTGTCTGCTCGACTGAGAATGTCTGAGAGCAAAGAATTCTGAATTCTAATTCTTTCTTTGCTAGTGACTTTCTTTGTGGCCTCAAAAAAGTCACCCCGCATCTGTCTCGACATCCCCATCTGTAAAATATGAAAGATAATATTTACCTGTCATACATGAATGTTAGAGAGACAAAATGAGTGAGGTAGTATCTTTTATTGGACCAAATTCTGTTTGGTGAGGGACACAAGCTTTCAAGCTTAAACAGAGCTCTCCTTCAGGTATATGAAAGTTATAAGGATTGCATCAGGTTTGTACAGCACTTTTAAAATGTGAAGCACTATGAAAATATAATTGCGAAGAGTGATGAGTCAGCCTTTCTAAGGGAAATGGATGGCAATCAACTTCAAAAGAAATTATTTTATGTAGTAACATGTCTTTGGCTACATCCATTTATTTGAATCATCTATTTGGATTTCTAAAACATGCTGATCACAATATTTTTAATCCGTTATAACGGATCAAAAATTTTCAAATAAAAACATTTCCTGAAAAAAAGATTTCATGGAAAATGAAACTCTTCCTAAGAAAATGTCATTTACAATTATTTTTTTCCATGTTTATGGGAAGATTCCAAACAAAAAGTGTTGCTTTTAATTGCTTTTCTTGGTTGGTTATCATGATCTGAAATGAAACAAAAAAATGGAATATGAAATTAAACTAAATTAAAAACACAAATTGAAACAAAACAAACTGCAATTTAAAGCTAATACTTTCAGTTCAAATTGCATTTTTCACTTCATTTTTGGTTTACAAAAGCAAAAGATTACAACTAACAAACTTTGTTCATTTTCAAATTTCCCACAAAAAATGAAAAATTGCTCATGAGAATTTTTCATTCAAAATTTTTCATGGGGGTAAGAGAACAGTTTTTCAACCAGCTCTATCGTCCACATAAAATATTTACTAAACAGTAATTAAAGAGCAATGTACAGATTGGCTTAGTGTACATAAGGCTCCAACTTTCCCGAACTTAGAGATAAAAGAGCCTCAACTCAATATCTCCACAGGGAAAACACCCTTTTAAATAGATGGCATGTTAAAAGCCCTCCGAGTCCAACAAATTCAAGCTCCCCGGACCAACCGGGGACAGTCCAGAGCTGAACATCTATCACTGACATTACTCTGTCACCTGGTCTCTTCTGTTTGTATCTTCCAGAGAAGAGAGAACTAGGTGATGTAACATAGATCTATATTTTAAAGGGGAAAGGAATGGACCTGTTCCAAGAAGTACTACTCAGGGCCATTTCCTATAAACTCTCCACCTGTAAACTCCCACTCAAGGTCTGTGAGCTCCATGTGTGGAAGACATGCAAGCTCAGGCCCAATATGGGTCTTAAAAACCCAAATGACCACATGGCCATACTGGATGATTAAGGAGTTAGAGGAGAAAATATGAATGAAAATGAGGGTGAGCACATGGAGCTCAAAGTATCAGGAGGAAATTGTTTAAAGGAATAATAAATGGAGAAGATCGTGGAGCGCAAAAGAAAAAGAGCACAATACGCGCACAGTGTGTGTGTGTGTGTGTGAGAATAATTGCTTTCTACAAGTATGTGAGCCTTCTGGCTTTAAGATCTGTTACATTTCTCAGGTTATGGTACCTTAGGACTAGATTCTAGGGTACCAGATTGTCCCGGGCCCTTGAATGGTTGGGGAGAGGACAGTGTTGAGACATTGCCTGCTGTTGTTTCCCCTAGAAGAGTTCAGCTCCACATCTTTCCCCCTACTGCAGACTGTGAGTAAATGACACAGTCTAGCTCCAAATTCTTTTTACTCCCAAGTGTACCATTGATTTTTATTTTAATAACCCTCTTCTTAATGTTAGACACTGCAAGTTGCTTTCCACTAAAGAGACCTTGCTTGCCAGACAAGTTTTCCCAAGTTGTCTCTATTTGACATGGTCTGAATGCTAATAATTGAATTCAGATCTTCATTAAAAAGGTTCAGTGCAATGCTGGGGTGAAACATTGAAGCTTATCCTGTCTTTCTGAAACTTGATTCTTGCTCTGTATTATGATTAAGGTTAAGATTTTGTCGTGGTTATTTTTAGTAAAAGTCACGGACAGATTGTGGGCAATAAACACAAATTCATGGAAGTCCATGTCCTGTCCGTGACTTTTACTACAAATAATGGGGGGGGGGTGATGCCCAAGCATGGGAAAGAGAGCCTGAGCCCTACTGCGGGGATTGACAGTTCTGGGGGCCTCCCACCCCAGGGCTGAAGTGGAAAATGTCATTGCAGTCTCTGAAAGTCACTGAATCTGTGACTTCCGTGACATAATCTTATCCTTATTATGACTGACAATAATAAAGTCTCTGGATAGCCTGCTTGATTACAAACTTCAACCAAATAACTGCAATGCCTTGAAAAGAGATGGAAGAGCATCAAATCTATAGGTGGTATCTGTATGCTCAACAAATCAAAGTGCAAAATTAGAGACAAGAGCCAACATTTTTACAGTTATGACCTAATGCATGTTAATCAAACTATAGGCTCCCAAGTGTTAAAATTTTGGCCTAGGGTAATTTTTTGGCTTTCCTGATTTTAAGCCCAGTGATCTTTTTCTTTATATTGCTATTAAATATTAACATGTGGTAGTGGTGGTGTTCACTTTGGGCTCCATTTATTTCAGTGGCACTAGATGTGTAGCAAAATCTAGCAGGCCCATAAATCTTTGGTGTGGCATAAGGTGCTGACTATGGCCTTGATCCTGCAAAGACTTAACATCTGTGTTTAATTTTTACACTGTATTTTCCGTGCCTTTAATGCAACTACTCAGAATACATAAAATTTAAATGTGCATAAGCCTTTGCAGGATTGGGACGGACCAAAGTGTGTATTCTAACATGTCTGTAAATCTTTTTTCATCATCATTTTTTATATTATGGTGAGATAAATGTCAGAGGGAACTACCTATGATGATTGTCATCTTACTTCCCTAATTGGCAAGGGGATTACATCATTCAGCTAAACTACATTTAAAAGATTAAAAGCTGAAAATTTTCACTGAGACTAGAAAGGAAAAACCAAGGCAAAGAGGACCAAAATACTTTTCCATGTAGTACACAGTGAGAGGAGATGCAATCTACACAACCATCACTTACTTCCAAGATGCACCCCATATGACCATAGTTGACTGTTGCTGTTTAATATATTAAAGGGCCAATTGAAAGAAGAAAAGCATGCTGGGAAAAGGTCTATATGTAATGAATGAGCTTGCTGCTGAAAGACGTTGTTGTGGGCTTGCTGTTAGAGAAAACAGATGAATGGTTATGCAAGGATAGCTAAGGAAATTGAAGGTGAAAATTACTGAAAGCAATTAACTCACACTATGGTCTGGTCTTGAAAGAGGGAATTGTGCATATACAGCAAGAGGAGACCAGATTCTTAACTGAGTGTGAGAATTTGCTTTTGAGCTGTATTAAAACAAAATCATGCCTGATCCTTCTAAAATTGTATTTACTTTATTTGCTCTTTTAAATTGAAAACAAATTCTAAATTTTGTAAAAATTGTACACTGGGAAAAAGTTGTATAATGTGTTTCAGGTAAGAAATCTTAGTGACATGGTACTAATATGATAAGGGAGTTTAACTACACTGGACACAATAAAGTATTGTCCTGTAGTTCATATTAGGGTAGCCTAATATGATTTTAAAAATGAGGTCCTTACCTCCCAGTGAAATAAGACCAGTGTCTTACAATTTTGCACTGTATTACCCATGAAGGCACTCATCCTGCAACTTGTTCTGCATAAACAGAAATGTAGGCCTAGTCTGGATTCTCAAAGGAATCTAAGGGAGTTAAAAGTGCAATGGTAGTTAGGCACTTCACTCCTTTAGGCATCTTTGAAAATCCCAGCCCATGTATATTATCTAAGAACTCGAGAGCATGTGGTCACTCACAATTAAACAAAAGAAAACATATTATGTTCTTGCACGATCCCTTTCTCATGCCCTTGGTTCCCCCAGCTTATTTCCATATTCTTCTCCTCCCACATTGTTAAATAGCATTCATGGATTTCAGGGGAAGCAGCTGTGGAAAAATGATAGCTCACACTACAGTGATCCTAATTCAAAACGTTCCTATTACTCTAAGGAATAGCAGTGGCACTGTGTGCCTCTTGGTCTGCAATTTCCCACTCCTACTGACTTGTGCAGCTGGAAGAATGGGAGAACAAATTCCAGCATGGCGTGAGGGCCTGATTTTTCATTTCCACGAGGCCACTTTATACTGCTCTAATCATGTAAAGAACCCTTCCCACTTGAAGGCCCCTTTACAGAACTGCTGTAGTGTGAGCTGGCCTTAATGGAAAGGAGAGTCAGGCTCCGAGGGTTTATTGTGTAAGTCTGAATGTATGATGTGTGTGTACAGAATATGCAGAGATACTTAATAAGAGGTTCTGTCTAGGATTTCTGGTGACATAACAAACCACAAGAAAGCATCCTGATATCCACAAAGTGGAAGTATTTATGTACGTTTGTTGCTGCTTATTTTCATATTATTATTAAATTGCCTTTTGGCTGCTGCTTTACAGTTATTCTCTCACGTGGAGACACTCAAACTGCTTCAGTTTCAATAGTTCTATAACTGATCTCTCTAAATGTTCAAAAAATGTATTTTTCATTGTTTTGCTGTCAGGTCAGTGGAATATGACTTTCTGATGTCAGATTTTTTTTTTATGATTGACAGGAATTTTCATATTTGCACAGGACGTTTGTTGAAACACGCCATATTGTTTCACTTCCTCATTATATAACTCGATATGCCCCAAACAATTCTAAATATTGTTAATATCTACTTTAAAAAGGGAGATATTTTTAAACTCAAACACATATTTCTCCTTTTACAATCAGTCTCTGAGTGAGAAACTACTTTACTCATTTATTTCAAAGCAGAGTCACAGAGTTTAAGGCCAGAAGGAACCACCAGATCATCTAGCAAATCAAATAAGTGATTTGATTATTATTTAATCCTGTATTATAATCTTGGAGTTGTATACTATATTAACATTCTGTCATTAGACGCACTTAGTTCTAACTGCTCCATTGTGTTGTGAAAATTTTATCTTACACATGTACACTATGATTTCAAACTGTGCCATGTGGTCTCTGCTAGAGGCTGACGATAAGGAAATGCTAGTTCTATATGCTGCACAGAAAGAAAGTTGTTTTTAAACAAAGGCTAGATTGCCTTCTTCCTGTGGTGTTTAGATGCTGCATGTGATTATTAGAACTGGGAGCACTGGCTCTTGGGAGTCTGAAAGGACAGGAAACAGGAAGGAGGGGGGAGGAGTTGAGGAGGCTGGGAGAGTTACAGGGTGTGCAGCTGCAGCTTGGAAAAGAGACTTCCACCGTAAATAAAGTTCTGTTGAAGTTGTTAATACCTTGCGTGGTGGATAAAACATTTTGGCGACTAGGATGGATCTTCTGCCTCTGAACCCACCTGCACCCTTTCTGCAAAGCCCAGGTGAGCCTCCAATTGCTTTTACTGCCTGGATCCGTATGTTTGAGACTTATCTGCTTGCAATCAGTGCTACAGAGATTTCTGAAGTAAGAAAGCGTGCTCTGCTAATCCACTGCCTTGGAGCAGAAGAGCAGTGTATATTTTACACTTTTCCTCTTGTAGATGATAAATATGAGACTGCACTCACTGCATTAAAGAACTTTTTTGTGCCAAAAGTGAATGTAGTAGCTAATCGCTACAGATTTTGCCAGCGTGAGCAGAAACCAGGGGAGACTATATGCAGTATATGGTAGGGTTACCATACTTAACAAATAAAAAAAAGAGGACCCTCCACGGGGTCCTGGCCCCGCCCATTTCCCAACTCCACCCCTTCCCCGCCCCAACCCCCCTAACTCCGCCTCCTCCTCCCTCCCACTCCCAGCCACGTGAAAAGGGCTGCCCGAGCGCTACCGGCTTCACGGTTTGCCGGGCAGCCCCCAGACCCTGCGCCCCCAGCCGGCGCTTCCCCAGCGCAGCTGGAGCCTGGGAGGTGAAGCGCCCAGCCGGGGGCGCAGGGTCTGGAGGCTGCCCGGCAAACCGTGAAGCCGGTAGCGCTTGGGCTTCGGACAGCCCCCTTGCCTCCGGACCCTGCGCCCCCAGCCGGGCACTTCCCTTCCCGGGCTCCAGCGGCGCAGGGTCTGGAGGTATGGGGGCTGCCCAAAGCCCGTAGCGCTCGGCTCTTAAACAGAGCCGAAGAGTCGGGGAGGAGCAGAGCCGCCGCGGCCGGAGGCTCTGCTCCTCCCCTGACTCTTCGGCTCTGTTTAAAAGCCGAGCTGCCCCAGGGCTACCGGCTTCGGGCAGACCCCGTGCCTCCGGACCCTGCGCCGCCGGAGCCTGGGAGGGGAAGTGCCCGGCCGGCGGCTAGGGTCTGGAGGCAAGGGGGCTGCCTGAAGCCCATAGCGCTCGGGCAGCTCGGCTCTTAAACAGAGCCGAAGAGTCAGGGGAGGAGCAGAGCAGCCGCGGGAGGGGAAGTGCCCGGCCGGCATTTTCCCGGACATGTTCGGCTTTTTGGCAATTCCCCCCGGACGGGGGTTTGATTGCCGAAAAGCCGGACATGTCCGGGAAAAACCGGACATATGGTAACCCTAGTATATGGCTTCCCTGAGGAGTCTGATTGTAACTTGTGACTTTGGGAATATGGCAGATGAGATGATTAGAGACCAGCTGATTGAGAAAACAACAATGCTTCATGTAAGAGAACGCTTACTTCTAGAACCACAACTTACACTAGAAAAAGCAATAACCATTGCTACTCAGATTGAGTCAGCTACAGCTGAAGCCAAAATAATGAGCCAGGGTACAAGAGGCCCAGTCCAGGCTGTGACTCCTTTGCAGAAAAGTTCACTATCACTGCAGACAAACAATTGCAAAAAGGAAAACTAATGAAAAGCCACTGAATCAGTGAATGCAAAATACAGTAAAAGCATGCTTTCGCTGTGGATCCCCACAACATCTTGCAAGCTGCACAGGATGTCCAGCAAAAGTAGCTCAGTGCAATCATTGCAAAAAGATTGGGCATTTTGCTAAAGTATGTCGCAGTAGCCAGTTCAATCAACAGGTGCATGCAGTTACAATACCAGATGTTACTGAGCTGAGTGTAGACAAAATCACTACTGCACATATTCCAGAACAGATAAAGTGCACTGTAAATGTTTCTGCCATACCCTCAGGCAAATCACACTATTCAGCTAATGTTGGACACTGGCTCAGCAGTATCTATACTACCTGATTCCATCTATTTGCATTACTTTAAAGATGTGCCTCTTACTGAACCCAAACTTCACTTGGTATGCTATTTGAAAAACCATATTCCAGTACATGGCTGCTTGCCAGCAATATTACTTTTGGTGATTGCTGTGTAACTGCGGAATTCTGCATTGTTCACAAAGGCACTCCTATCTTTGGCAGAGATTTATTAGCTGCTTTAAATCTCAGGGTAGTTAATGGACTAATTGATCTTCCTCAGCAAAGTACTCTTGCGGTACACACACCAGTTTCAGCTGGGACCCAACTCCAGGTTGAGGAGAAACTTGGCTGTGCTTATGGGTTTCTGCATAAAGTTAAAATGCGGAATAATGTGTTGCCTGTACGACAGAAATTACGGCGCTTACCATTTTCAGTCAGGGAAGCTGTTTCAGAGGAACTTAGAAAACTTGTTCAAAAAGGACATTATTGAAGAGATTAACTCCTTGGAATGGGTTTCACCCATAGTAGTGACGCAGAAGAAGGGTGGAAACATTTGCTTTTGTGTGGACTTAAGGGAGCCAAATAAAGCTATTGTGATTGATAGCCATCCTCTTCCTCACATAGAGGAAGTATTTGCAGAACTCCGTGGAGCAAAGATGTTTTCTACTTTTGATTTGCAGAGCGCATACCACCAGGTTATGTTGCATGAAGATAGCAGAGACTTCACAGCATTTATTACACGAGGGACTATTTCGTTTTAAACTTGTTCCATATGGTCTCGCATCAGCCCCAAGTGCCTTTCAAAAAGTGATGTCATTGATTCTGAAGAATCAACATGGAGTTCAGTGCTATTTGGATGATATTACTGTGTTTGGAAATACTACTGAGGAGCATGACAATAACCTGCAGTCTGTACTGAACTGCATCAGCAAAGCAGGCCTCGAGCTCAAGAGGTCCAAATGCAAATTTAGACAAACTAAACTCTCCTTTCTGGGGCATACAATTTCACAGGCTGGACTAAAACCTGATGCCTCAAACAGGGATGATGTGCGAAAGACAGTTGAACAGAACCAAGCAAAGTCTAAGGCTTTCACAGACAAACGGCGGGGTGCTAAGGAACCAAAGTTTGAGTGTGGTTCCTTTGTTAGAATACGAAAACCTGGAATCTTACGCAAAGGGGACCATAAATTCACTGCTCTTCTTAAAATCATAGAGAAGAAGGG
This sequence comes from Malaclemys terrapin pileata, assembly GCF_027887155.1. NCBI lineage: Eukaryota > Metazoa > Chordata > Testudines > Emydidae > Malaclemys > Malaclemys terrapin. The sequence continues at coordinate 67,161,135 of NC_071512.1, forward strand.
ACCTTACACCTATCGACTTTCTGATGGGCGGGTATGGAATGCTTCTTATCTTGCATCTGCCTATGCACCAAGAGGAGATTATGCCAACACCCAGTCAGCATTGGATGACTTCACTGTAGAACCAACACAACAAGACATTGCACTGGAACTGGGGCTTGAGAGACGGCCTGTCAGACTCAGACGACCACCTGCCTGGACTAAAGACTATGTTATGTAGTATCTACAGTGTTTTCAGTGTTATATTCCGGCCAATAGTATAGTGTCTTGTTTCATATTCGTTCCTGTGGTTAGAACAACAATGTTTATTTTAATTTGGAAAGTGTCTTAAGAGACGAGGGAATATGGTGTTTAGATGCTGCATGTGAACTGGGAGCACTGGCTGTTGGGAGTCTGAAAGGACAGGAAACAGGAAGGAGGGGGGAGGAGTTGAGGAGGCCGGGAGAGTTACAGGGTGTGCAGCTACAGCTTGGAAAAGAGACTTCCACTGTAAATAAAGTTCTGTTAAAGTTTGTTAATACCTTGCGTGGTGGATACACTTCCACAGATAAACCTTGAGAGATGGGAGATTCACCCTGCAGAGTTTTGGTCAGCTGTTCCCGTTAGTGAGAGAGGTTTGGAGGACAACAGATTTTGGATACTGCATACCCTCCCAAGCCTGTAGATCTATAGGATTCACAGGGAAGTACACCCACTTTATGGTAAGTCAGGAGCTGCTCTGTGGGGATAGCTAGCTCCTGGCTCTGCTGGTATCTTTTTCTCTCCTTCCCTAGCAAGACAACTACAGCTAGATATACACTGCTATTTGTTGGGTCCCTCTGTGGTTGAGCAGTAGTAGGGAGGAAATGTGGCTTTGATCTTGATTTTGTGTAGCAAGGAGGGGACAAAACTGCAAGGAGTGGCATATCTTCTGCATCATGCTTACCCCTGATGACCTTGGCACTCCATCCAAGTGTGACAAGGGGGAAGACCGAGCTGCAGAGATGGAGTACCTTCTTTCTATGGGGAAAGAGATCAACATGCATGGGGCCCATCTGTGCACAGATCCACTTGGAACAATCTGGTCTATTACTATTATATCCTCATCTCAAAAGCATCCTATTATCAAGGGTATGAACAGAATACTGCACCCGTCCCAGCCCCAGCCAGGAAAATCCTTGCAAATCATCCTTTCATTCCAGTGGAGTTTGCTTCCTTGGCCACTATCCTAAGTAAAATCTGAGATTGCAATATTGTGCAGGAAATGAGGCAGCAGTAAACCATTCCTGAGTTGACCTTGGCTTCACTGGAGTTGTTCACTTAAGCCAGGACTTCATTATGTTCTTTGATTTATTTTATTAATATTCTTAGCTAAATATTGGCTGACCTCATTTGGATCAAGTAAGACCTAACTCAAACCTTTGCCAAAATTCAGAATAGACTTGAATCAACTTAGGTCTGAGGGCACTTTTTAGAGCTATACTTCACTTTTGAGTGCATCTGAACTTCTTGGTTGTAGCTGTCATTAGCAGTGGAAATGCTAACATACAATGAGAGAGAGTACTTTTCATGAGACTTCCAGCAGAGTTTTTTTAAATATGAGAGGTTGAGATACAATAGTTTGGATAAGGTTCAAATCAGCCTCTCAATTCTTGAGTGCTTATCCAAGTCAAACACCAACCCCAAAAACTTTTGAGATTTACATATCACTAATCTTGGATTTCATTGTACAACTGCACATGAAACATAAAGGACAAGAATTAGCTCTGTAAATTCAGTTTAGTTACATACCAAAATACTTAGAATTTCTGGTGTTCATTTATTTGATTGGAAAAAAAACTAGAATTCTGGGGCCAGATTCTCATCTAATATAAGCTGGCATAGTTCCAAGGACTTCAGTGAAGTTGGTGGAGCTACACAGACTTGCACCAACTGAGAAGCTGGTCTCAAATTAATGACCCTGCCTCTGTTTTCAGGAACCACTACGTCCAACAACATAGTCATCTAGAGCTTAACTTTCCTATCTCCTCATTTATCAAGCATGGCTTTGTTTTGCAGGGGTTTGTTCTTGTGGTCCAATCCAGCAGAGCTGCCTAGATGCAATTATATCACTTTAGGGCGATTCAGGTAAAATTTCCAAAAGTACCTATGTTGCATTTTCAAAAATTACTTAGGAGTCTAAATCTCATTGGAAGTCAATGAGACTTAGGCTCCAAAGTACTTAAGGGCCAATTCATTGAAGTTACTTAGGTGCTAAATATGTAGATTCAGTGAGATTGTCAACAATACCTATTGATTCAATGGGAACACTAATCTGTTTAGGAACTTTTAAATATCCCACCAGGTGCTTATCTGTCACTTTAGGCACCTAAATACCCTTGAAAAATGAAAATCTTGGACTTCAGTCTCTTAAGTCATTCAGGTACTTTTGAAGATGTTACCCCCAAATGATTACCATCACTGTCACCTACCAGTTGTCCATTTCATTGGCTTTATAAAATGCAGTTTTTTTCTCTCATTCCTATCATTCACAAATTTGTATTTTAGAAAGAAACATTAGTTCAAGCATGAACAAATTCTTTTGTTGTTGTTGGGAGTCCCCATTAAGTTTTCTCTGTCTGTTAGCTGCTACTCTGATTTTTATGGCCTTGTTTCACTGATATTTGTACCCTTGGGGGAGGGGAAAAAAAGCATAGTTGATTTCTAATCTGTAGTTCCTAATGCTTTTAATTCAGTGCTTCCAAGCTTCATTAGCATTCTCCTCTAATGACTGTTTTGCCAAGAGATATTAGACAGTTAGCTTTCCAGGTCAGTGCTTTGTTATGAAATGATATCTGATAATATGTTACCTATTTTTCTCCAAGCTGTGCTGATTTTTTATTTATTATTTTGGTTTTTAATGTTTAAATAATTCACTAAACTCTTTTTGTCATCTGTGAATTGCACTGTTGCCAAAACCTCATGGAACTTCTCAGTTTATTACCCATGTGGGAACCTATAACTCCTCTATGAATGCACTGTGATTTGTTTTGTTCTGCTCATTGGGGTTTCACGTTTCTTTTAGCACAGACCCTGATTCTCTATGCTCTTTTGCATTCTATGTTTAGTCTAGGACTGTTCCTGTTCCTTGCTTGCTGGCAGCTATGCCGGAAAAAATTGTTGGTTTTATTGTGCCTATGCCAGAATATATGTAGGAGTTAGGATGATACCGTAGTCACTTTGTTGTTTTTAACACGTATTTATGAGCTTCTTGATCAAATTCTTTAATTTATTCCCATTCAGATTCAGTAAACTTGGCTACCTCTCAATGTACAAAAGATATTTTAGGCACAACAGAATGTGCAACTGCTATGTTCACTAACTGTGTTATAGTGTACTTTGTATGACTGCCAAACTATATGTGCGATTGCTATCATCCTTAAGTCTCATTTTTGTTTGTTTATCCCATTGATACTGAGACACAAGAATGGAGGAACTCAAACGTTTAAAAAAAAAGTCCAGTACTTTCCGTTTATAGATGCATTCATTTTGAGGATCTTGGTTGGGTTTTTGTGTTTTGTTTTTGTGTTTTATTTTTTTAAATTTTGTAAGTCAAAATGATGCCAATTTGGATTTCAACTCAAACCTATAGTTATACTAATCTCTCTTGATCTATATTAATGCCTGTAAGAGTCACTTTCAATATATAGATCACTCCTATTTTAAATTCTGCCACAGAATTGAAATCACAGATATCCATATCACAGGTTTAGGAGAAAACCAGCCATTCAGGTTAATATATTCCAGAAAGAACCCGACTTAACATAGTCAAAACCTTGTTCTACAGCAAATTATATCAACAGACTTAATGTATCTTAACTGGAATGAAAGAATTGTTCTAATACACATTGTCAGAGGCTGCTGCTCCTTATCAAACCCATGTTAACTCAAGCCAACAATATTCAAGTGAAGCTTCTTAAGCCTCCTTGCTAGACCCTGAGCCAAAATTCCTATAGCAATGATAGATCTATAAGTACTTGTAATCAATGTACTGCTTTGTCTCACAGGCCTCCATTCAAAATGGTACTTAAGCATGTACTTTAAACTGCGCACATGCTTATCTAAATGGCTTTGTACTCATGGAAACTAAGACACTTTTCCACTGCCACAGCACTAGTGTAAATGAGAATCAGGTTCATTGACATCAACAACCTGGCTGAATTGGGGTCACAGTTAAAAGTAGATTATGATTCTTTATTTTAATCTTAGAAATAAATCTTAAATAGTATCATGATATCATTATAGTTAATAAATTCCACTATAACCATTTTGGCTTGATGTCTGTCCTGCCATAGTACAATCAATACCCTTAGCTGCATCTGAATTAGATTAGGATTGGCTTTGGCATATATTATTTTCTGTTGTCAGAGAGATGTTTTGGTTTGTCAGATAAACTACCCCATTATCTGAATTTATCCTATCTTGGGTAATAAATGTTGTACCTATTTTGCTGAAAAGGCACAAGAGTTGATGCTAGCAATTGGAGATCAATGAGCTTTATTTCAGATCCAGGTAAATTGGTTGAAACCATCATGAGAAAGAGAGTTATAAAATACCCAAAGAAAAACATGAAAGAGAAACCAGACCAACTTCTGTTAAAGAAAAAACTCCCTCTCATTCTACTGGAATTTGTTGATCATGTCAATATAATCATGAATAAAAGAGAACCAGTAGATTTAATTTATTTGAACTTTTAAAATGCCTTTGACAAAATCTCTCAAAAGAGGCAGTTAAGAAAACTAATCAAAGGGTGAGGAGTAAACTGCTGTCATGGATTAGAACCTGGTTAAAAGACAGACTAAGAGTAGGGAAAAATTGGTAAATGTTCAAAGTGGCAAAAGATTAAATGTAGAGTGTCCATAATGGGGCCCATTGTTTAATAGATTCTGGAAATGAGGGAGAACAGTTTTGAATTAAAATTTGCATATGTCACAAGTTATTCAGGTTAGCCAAGACTAGAGGAAACTATGAGAAACTCTTGAGATAATTAATATAGCATAGGTACTTGGGCAGCACAGATGGAATTAAATGCTGACAAATACATATTGGAAATAATAATTGGGTTAAAATATGAATCTCTCAGCTTCTCTTGCTGTTTCTCATTTTTAAAGGTTCTGCTTCCAAGAAGTCTATGGCAAATGCCCATTGGTTTCAGTTGGAGAAGGCTTGAGCTCACTGTTTGAAATGGGAGTCCAATCCGATAGCTCATTTAGGAAATGTATGCATATAGCAAACCTTACTGTCACAGTTTCTTTAATTCTGCTGAAGAATTCTTACCATCACTCCCTGAAATATTACTGGCCATATTCCAAAGGCCTTGCTCAAGTTTCAATAATACAAACAGCTATTGAGTTTAATGGGATTTTTCCCTTAGTGAGAATTCCGGGCCTATTATTATTATATTTTATTATATCTAGTGCCATCTGACATGGATAGTTCTCTCTTGCTGTTCATTATATAACACTAACTGAGCCCTCTCCAACTATGGCAGGTGTCCGTCAAGCCAAGAAACACCAAGTGAAGCACCAAAGAGTCAGAGATAGGTAGGGGTGTGTGTGTGTACCAGCTCTAAACTGTCTGCCAGACACACCATATGCCAGTTGTATGATTTAGTGTGGCTTGGGAGCTCACCCAGTAACAAGAAAACCATGCTGTGCTCCTTTTAGTTCTGCTTTTCAGGTGTTTGTGGTTTATTTATCCATGATGCTGTGGCAATGGTTCTGAATGCTGATGGCCTGACCCTGGGCAATATTTTTTGAGTTATAAATTTGAATACCATCCCCTCAGCCATTGTTTTTGGTTGCCAGGTTGGGCATGTGACTCAATTACACCAGAATATGTAGATGATCCGATATGCCAGGTATTCTAATATGTCTCTTTACTGAATGAGAATGAAAATAGATCCAGCCACTGTGGAAAAGCTCTTTGGCAGATGTTATCTCTACACTTAACTAACTTTCTGTATTAGTAAATTTAGGTACACTGATGACTGGTCAAATTTTCATTTGAGTATATATTCTCCACTACGTGCAATCTTTACTAGACATTTCAAGAGAGCAACCAACAGTAGTTTCCAAAATGACACAGATTCAATTACAAAGATTCAGGGGGAAATTCAGACGTGACGCATAAGGCTATGTAAGTTACATCACTTAGATGCCCTTCCACCATTCCCCCACAGCGTGTCTTACACCCACTCTACCCATTTATTATAAAGGACTATTTTGATCTAGCTTGAATACCAAAGAGATGGAAGAAGCTGTAAATTAATGTAGCCCTCAACCAAATTTTGATGCATCCATGGTAGGGTGACCAGACAGCAAATGTGAAAAATCGGGATGGGGGTGGGCAGTAATAGGAGCCTATATAAGAAAAAGACCCAAAAATCGGGACTGTCCCTATAAAAATCAGGCCATCTGATCACCCTAATCCGTGGTAGCCTCTATCTTGCACCTTTTTGTACTTTCTTCTCACTTATAATGCAAATTAGACCAGATTTGACTCCCTTATGTTGGGTAAAGTGAGTGTAATAGTTCCAGAATCTTTAGAGATGATCCATGAGATTGTATCTGATCATACTTACCATTAGTTTTATGTTTACATTAACTCTGCGCAGAAGCAGATGCTCATTGATATTTCTAATACATCTGAAAGTGCACCTTTTAAAATAGTAATAGTGAGACTTTCTAGAATTTCTTACTTTTCAAATTAGCTTCTTTTTCATAAACCTACTCTTATTTCAATGACTTAACCTGCCTTTGTGAGAGGGAAAGTTTGTGGCACGTTTTACAATCTTCACTGCTCCTTAATAGTCTAATGTTGCACCTTATATTAACTGTTCAGCTTATTGCACAGTGTATTTATTGTTAATTTTGAATGCACTGAATTAAGATGTTCCTCCTTGCTAGTAGATCTCACTAGAGATGGGTCTACCAGTTCAGCTAAAGTAATGGGCTTGAAACTTGAACTGTATCATTTTTTGAGATTTAAAGAAATTCAAAGAAAATTTTTCCCTATTTACTTTTTTATTTCCATGTATCTCTGCATTTCTTGATTATAGCTATGACTGGAAGTGAAAAGTACCAGAAACTGCACATGAGTTTGATTTTGCAAGTTTTTCAGCCTAGTTTTCTATAGCCAGTAGGCTTACATAAGCATTGAAGCTTTTGGTTACTTATCCAGATTAAAAATGCAGAGGTTTCCTATCGCTAATAGAGATAAGCCTTAAACAAAACTTGGATCTGAACAACCCTGAAGTGTAGGATGTTTGAAATCAAGATCAAAATTCTGGCACATTGATAAATGTCTAATCATTAGTAATCATGTTATTTTGCTAAACTACTCAGAATCTAATGCCAGTCAATTGGTGGTGGTGGTGTATAAAATGGCTAGAATTATTGCTTCTTAATTTTTACACCCCATTATACCAAATCCCAAAAGATAATGAAGTAAAATGCCTTCAGTTTTTAAAAAGGCACTTTTGTTCTCCTAAAGTTACAAAATAATGAAGTAAATAGGCCTGAGATTGGGTAAAGTCTGCTGCTGAATCTGTCGTCTGCTGCAGTTGCTATTGCTGCTAGGATGACTAGTTTTGAACAGTTACTCAGGCTTTTTCATTAGCATTTAATCTAATGGGCCGTTTTCTTAAAGGGTTGCTGTCCACCCAACTTGTATTTAAAAATAAATAAAAATCCTAACTTGATATTCCAGATTAAGAGGGATTTAATTTTTTTTTCAGTTTGAATAAAGTATTTTTTCACTTTTTTTTTATGTTTGTGTATTTCAAAAAGCTTGGCTAATGACCTTAGAGAATGGTCACTTTCACTATTATCTCTAATACATTTCATTTTCTGGTTCATGTGCATCAGCATAATGCTGCTGTTTAGGTTCTCAACACTAGGTACTGTAGGAGAATGTTTATATTAAAGGAAGAAAAACTATTTTCATTTCATTTTATATTTCACATCCAATTTTGTAAAAATTACATTTTTAGCCCCCTTGTAGCTTTGGGGCCCCAGACTAGCTGACAGTGTCCCTTTAACAATGGTGGAAGTTTCACAGACCTCCAGCTTGGCTCTCTTACAGTTTATTCTCAATATAAATATACCATCTGGAAATGCTTGATTCATGTCTCCCACATAATTGCTTTCTCATGTCACTTCTCCTTTCTTTTACTGTGCAATGTAGCCTTCTGTGGCACTATTTTCAGGGACAGCAACAACAACCGCTTCAGGTATTGGGGCTAGATGAAGTCTTTCTGTCTCAGAGGAAAAACAGTGGCAGCAGCATGAAGTTCTCATAGTCTGCTGCAGTTCAGTCACTGAAGATCAGCAGCATTATGAGGAGACAGGCCTAACTGTGTGCAAAACTTTAGTTGAAAACCAGAAACAAATGAAAATATATGTAATGCTAACTACATGAAAAAGCTAATTATGGCCCTGATTTAGGAAAACATCCCTATTCAGAAAGGCCATTGAAACAGGTCCTTAACTTTAAGGATGTGCTTAAGTTTAATTGAACTCTATTGCATTTAAGCTCATGCCTAGAGTTAAGAATCTGTTTAAATGCTGTTTTCCTAAATCAGGGCTTATTACAGGATTTTCCACTATATGGTTGCAAATTCAATTTACTAGGACTCTAGCAAGCTACTACAGTTCAAAGTATTATCTATTCTATATTTAAAATTAATATTCGCTTAAAATTGCCTTCATTCTTTGTCTCTCTCTTGTATATCTCTGAGACATGTTAAAAGTTGTTTTGCCATATTGGCACTACACCACATGCAAGGTATAAGCTGTTCTGCTGCAAGCAATGAACTAAAAAACAAGAGCTGTGTCCGTTTCAGCTTTTGCTTGGCTTCTACTCTATTAGAGGCAAAAGACTAGAACAAATATAAAAGGACAAATATACATAGGGAGAAAATAGATTTTCAATTATTTAAAAAGTACGAACAGTGGAAACTTAAAATATCCCTGAAAACCAACTTTATTGGTTCAAAGGATCAATGTTTGCTGGCAATGGTACCCTCCTGAGTGAAGTCCAGCATTATACCAGAACTGCTTGGGAGAAATGGTGGAGCTGATGCTAGTTCTCTGTGATTAAAAAGATGCCAAAAAACTTGAGTGCATAAAACTGTAATTCAACCCATCCTAATGTATGGAACAGAGACTTGGCCACCTCAAGAGAAGAAATCAATATGTTCTCTGCTACGAAAATGAATATGTTGAGATGTTCAATGGTTGGATGCTCCATGATAGGAAATTAAATGAGGTGGTGAATGGCTTAATGCAGGTTGCCCCAATTGAAGACAAGTTGAGGGAGGCCAAGCTACATTCATATGGACATGTCCAAGGAAGACTCAAGAGTTGTAATGGTAGGATGGCTCTTGCAATAATCATGGATGGAAGATGACCAAGGGGGAGGCCAAAAACTCAGTATGTGGCCCAGCTCTCAGTGAACCTTAAGGAGTCCAATTTTCATGGCAGGGAGGCAAACAATCATGAGTTTTGGAAGTAGGCTATAAAAGTCACTGACCTCAAATAGGAAAGTAGTGAGGAAGAAGAAAGTCAGCCAAACATTAACTAAATTTCCTATGCAACAATGATGAAATATTCTGTTTGGGGATCAGTAATTTAATAAAAATCAGCAAAATAGTAACACAGACATGCATGTTTTATTAAGTACATTATGGCCCCAATCCTAGGGCACACCAAATTGTCATTCAGTGCAGGATTAGAGGAATGGTACAAAGGAAGCTGTTATACCAGCTGGAAACTACCAGAGTAGATCTCCTGCTATGTCCCTCTTCCCTGGTCATGTTTGTGATACACTTCCTACACTGGGGTCTGCAAGGAGATTAGCATATACTGGCTCTGCATCACCTGACAGTTTCACCACACATGGGGGGCAGAATCCTTACGTGGCCATTGAGAGCAGCTTTATAGTCCCTTAATACTGCTCCAGCAACACAAAGAGGCAGAGGAGTTGGTCCCATGTCTTCAAAGTGAGATTTCAGTTTAAAGGTAATAAATAATCAAATGCAGTGGAAATCTGATGTAAGGTTTAAAACATCCTTAGAAGTGTGTATAGTATAACCTGATGGGAGAGAGTGGAATGAAACACAGCCACCTTTTTTTCATGTCCAGTGCCTTTGAGCACATGATGCAATAAATATCAAACTCTAGCTTTGAACAAAAATAGTGCTTAGTGATTAATGATGCCAGTGACATATGTGGATTTTATATGTAAAATAGTCATTATGATGTTCAGATGGGGCGGTTTATTATTCAGCCTTGCACTTTCTATATTTAGTGCTGGAGCCTATGGCTATGAACCTAAAACTACTCTGAACTAGGCCAACCCTACGCTCATATTGACCCCCATCAAAGCAAATGAGGTTCTTCACAGGCATAGGTGTTCACCCATCTGTAGTAGCTTGCAAGATGGGGGGCCAAGAGCTGTAATCAGGACAGTTGATTATTATTGTTTATGGTTAACTTACTAACAAGTATTTCCATAATGCAAAGGTGGCGAAATGAGTAGATTTTGCATCCGAGCTGGTTAACTTTCTAGTCTATTCTGCAAGCTCTTGCTCATATGTCTTTATAAATATGTGACAAATATGAGGCCTTAGACAGAATTAGATTTTCAAAAATGCTTAAGTGATATAGGAGCCTAAATCCCATTTAGAAAAGTGACTTAGAAACTTGATCCTAAATTTCATGGAAAGTCAATGGGACTTATGCATCTAATACAAACTTGTACTCCAAATGTCTATATTTACTTATTAATGCATATGTTGGAATAACTTTCTTTTACATCAGGATATGAACATATTTTTGTGTTTAGATAATGCATTTTTTCTTTCTTTTGATGGGCAGTACTTAAATAAATACAGATTTTTGCATATCCATGGGCCGTGACTTTGAAACTGTTCTTAGGCTATTTGGATAGCTGTTAAAAAGGATACTGACTCATTAATAACTAACACATGGTATAAATATTTCTTTAGTCACATTCACAGTATGCCTTTCTTGCACCTAACTGCTGTTAATCTAAACACTATAAACATATAGCTTGATATGTTCTAGCTTATACTCTGGTTCTTCCATTATAATGCAGCTATTAATGATAGACTAGCACCTTTTTTGAATATATTTTTATAGCATTATTTCATAGGAAAATCCCAAAATGCTTTAGAGCATGTTGCAAAATATTTAATTTAAGACAATATAATCTATTACAATTCTCCACGATCACATGAAGGGCATTAACAACACTAGGGTCCCAGTCCTCCAATGAGTTCATGAGGATATTTTGGTCTGATAGCTTTTTGAAATTTCTTCTTGAAAACTTCCTGGAGGTGGTGTGCTGCCCTCCCCGCCGGTCCACTGATGAAGTCGTTGCTCATTTTCTATTATACCCAAAAAAAGGAATATATGTAGTAGAATGTTATGGTACAGGCATATGTAGTGTTGATGATTTAAGATCTTGGGCCAAGTCCTTTTCAAGTAGTTTGTATGCTGTGTTCTCTCTCTCATTCATCCTGAGCAAATAGGTTTTGTAACAACTAGATGTCAACTCATTACTCTAGGTTCCTAATTAACACTGCTCAAATCTCTTGGCATCTCCTTTGTTGCTCTCTACTTGATGCTAAGATGGTATTCATGTTCTATGCACTGCATGAATTTGAATATGAAAATGAATTTATTTCATGGACATATTATTTTATAATAGCCCTGTTCTGTTCCAATAAATGGCATTAGCTCTCCACCAGTTCTCTTTAGGAAAGGTACTCATCCAGGGTACCCAACTTATCCCTTCTTGTTTCTCTTGGCCGGGGATTCATTTGCAGTCAAGATGCAAGTGACCATACAGAGTTAGAATAGAATGATTGACGTAGTAGGCCCAGAAAATCTGACTCTCTGCAAAGATATGCTGTTTACATTATGACCTGTTTCAATCCTATGCCTATTGGAAACCGTTGGTGATGAGTAAAATATCAAACAACTTTCCCCCATTCTCACAAAAATGTAAATGGATATGAACAGATGAAAGCATTTGCATTTTTTTACGAGGCATGTCATCACTGAGATAAATGCTATGATAAACTTAAGTGATCTAATTGGTACATTGCCATCAACAGTTCTTATTTCCAGTTGTTTAAAGAGGATGTCAAGAATCCTTAGTTAAAAGAGCATATTTCTCTTGAAGGTCAACCTCCCTCTAATACTGCCGTCAACCTATGGCAGGTTATGAAGTGACAATAAGACATTGTAAGTACTTGGGGCCACCCAGAGACAAGATTCTCAGATCAAGTCATCCCAAGAACACTTCTTATCTTGTAGGCAAAGAGACTGTGAATCCCAGCACAAAACAGCACCAAAATATTTGGATTTCTTCATCTGTGACTGAAGATTAATTCATTTTGAGTTTTACATAAATCCTCATCTCCTGGATTGATAAATCCCCCTTTTGTTTGACAAGAAAATCTTCAGAGATCCTGCTGCAAAAGCAGCCTCTTGCCAGCAGCAAAGCATGATGAGTGAGTGCTCATTCTTGCCCCACCAGTGCACACAAAAGCCTCTGCAGCAGAACCCGCCAGTCATCCTCATACTCCTTTGCAGACTTAACCCGATATCAGCCTACATCAGTTCACCCGAACAGCAATAAACTCCCCAAGATTCTTGACTGCTTAAGAAACAGTCAGTGACATTTAATTGATTCTGACTACTTTGCTTCGCCAGGCCTCCTCATCCTTACCTTCTCCCTCCATCACATCTTTTCTGTTCCTGAAATCTTTTCTATCCTCACGTCCTTGTCAGCCAAAGCGAGATCTCCCTCAATACATATCTAATAAGATAGACCGCTATGACCTCATACAGTATCCTTCCCTGAATTGTACATTGAATAGAGGTCTGCTTGAACATCATATATTCTCATGCAGCGTGTGTCTACAATGGGCATTTTTCTGTTATGAAAACTTAACAATATTTTAATAGGGGTGAGTACATCCATCATTAGAGAGGAGGGTGAGGTCATTGAAACCTATGTCTATTTGTGGATTTTTAATGAAGTTTACTTAATGTGAAAGGCAAGTGCATCAGCCCATGCTAGCTATCTTTCTATGCAGTAATGATTACAGTGGAGTTATGCTGACACAAGACGAGGATCTAGCCCAGCCCTGTTTTTTGAATATATGGTTATGCGGCACTCCAAAAGTCCATACATTATATTAAACAAAATAACTTATCTTCAGTTGATGTCGTCTTGCCATCTGGATGCTGCCATTTCCAGAATTAGCACACCCAAATGTGAATGTGCTATTCAGTGCGACAAGATGGATGGGGTAATAGCTTTTATTGGACCAACTTCTGTTGGTGAAAGAGACAAGCTTTCAAGTTACACGGAGCTCTTCTTCAAGGTGACTGATATTCACTGTGAGATAACACTTTATTTGCTATGGTTATGATGTCCTTCTGAGTGCTGCCTCCTGGATGCTGTGTTTATGGGAGTGACAAAACATGACAGCTCCCAGCATTTAGTAATTGTCCAGAAGTGGTGGCAACACATAGTCACTGGGTACCCCAGAATTATGCCCTATCAGCTGTACATTTAAGCCGAATCTGAATATGAATGTCGCAAGAGGAAAGACTAGAGTAGTAGTGACAGCAGTCTCTGGGCCAGATCCCCAGAGGGTGTAAATAAACAGTGCTCGAGTGAAGTTAAGGTTGTGCCTCTCTTGATTTAACCACTACTTTAAAGCTAGGTATTTTTTCTTTGAATGTCGTTGGATGCTTTTTAGCTGTGTGTAGAGAAGTAGGCTTTTAAACCAACCAAGGGTTTTATGAACTAATAATAATAGTTTAAACTTTCATAGCACTGAGAATCTGAAAGCACTATTTAAACACTAATGAATTTGGCCGCAATCACCCCATGAAGTGAGTCTTATATTTGTTTTGCAAATTGGTAAACTAAGTCACAAAGAAACTAGGAAACGTGCCCAAAGTGTCACAGGAATTCTGTGTGGAGTCAGGAACAGGAATCAGATCTTAGCCCCAAGTCCTATGCTTTAGCTGCAAGATCACCACCTTTCTTCTTCCTGAATTAAGGTCTCATCCAACTATATATACAATTAGAGACCATGTACCATTTTAGATGACAATACAAATGTTCATTCCATGTGAGTAATATAGATTTTTAAAGATCGTCCCCTTCATTTTCTATTATAGTCACTGAAATTGAAACTTTGCACAAGATTATGAAGGGGATTATATGACGGAGTTGCCTGCGATACCAGGGGACTGGACTCAAGGACCAGGAGGTCCCTTCCAATCCTATGTTTATTATAATGTAACCGCAATTTATCTTCAGTCAGAGAGCAGCAAAACATGTCTGGCTGCAGTGGTGAGGGCACATAAACCGTCCATTGTTTACAAGTACGATTGTGATGTTTCACTTTTGTGAAAACATCCCAATGAATAAACTGCTGCTTTTGTAACTTTAAACAGAAAATAAGCTTTTTGAAGGAGAGGAAGGTTATTTGGGATTAGAAGTGGATAAAATATATAATCCATTATCAGATATTCAGGGGGGGTTTTGCACTGTTTTATGAATGTACTTTACTTTTCTTACAATGAAGATGATGAGTTGTACATCTGTTTTATCAGTTGGATTAATTCTTTTGTTCATACCTGTGCTATGCAAACACAGTTTGACAGAAATGCACACAATCTCCTTTATTTTTTTGCATTGTGACTCCATAATTCTGATTTACTTTGAATTTCTACATCATGAGTACAAGCTATTCTCTTCCTGTTTCATATTGTTGAGTCAGCAGAGAGGCCAAGCACTATGTAGGTATGAGGAATGGGCTACTCCCTCATATCTAGAGAAGGTGGGGCCTGATTCTGCACTTGTTTATGCTAGTTTGACACCAGTGATTTTTCTGTTAACTTGAGTGGATCTACTTCAGATTTACACTAGAATAACTTAAGGCAGATTTTGGCCAGCCTCTCTGTCAAGAGAAGGGTTAAGGCACATTGTTGTGGAAGCATGCACTGGATCTTATTATCTGGAACCTATATTACACACTAAAAGGAAAATGTTGGTCCCCCAGGCTGTGAATCTGCCATCTTCCTCAGACACGAAATATTGTAGTAAGACATTGACCCAAATCAGTGAGCTAAAGATGAAACTCTCGGCCAAATTCAACCCTGGAGTAAACCAATGCAACTACAGCCTGTTATGTCTGAAGAATTGCCGGGGTCTTTGAACCACTGTTAATCTCCCTTGCCATATGTGCAATAATATCTGTATACAGCAGGGTGAATTAAAAATAGTTTCATCCTTGCTTTATTACTTGTAAATCAGACCATTAACATTATCTGAATGCAATTTGTTAGGATTAACATCTATGATATTCGATTTACCACGGTGATTGCTTCTAAACAAAAATAAAATTCTTTACCAAAGAATTTTGGAACTTCTGAGCAAATTAGTATTGAAACCTAAAAGCCCTACAAATGTAGAAAAGAGAAGCGTTATCCCTATCATCGGGGGAAACAACTTGAATCAAGGATATGCAAAATATCATCTGCTGTAGTTTATTCCTAATCCGGAAAGATGAGCTAAAGACAGAGTACTGCCTGCAGGGTAGAGTAGTTCTTGGTTAAGCAGCAGCAGATCTCATAAATTTCAGCTTGCTTTGAATTAACCAATTAACATCGCAGAAGATTTTTTCCTATTTTTTTTCTTTTTAAAACATAGGTCTTTTTTGTTTCTGAATTACAAAAAAATACAGTACATCACTCACCCACCCCCACACCAATCTGTGCTTTTGCTCTCTCCCGCCTCTCATTTACACCAGGACATTTTAGTCAGCTGCATCTGAGGGATGAGTAAATGTTTCTGATTTTTTTTTTTTTTGGCCTCCTTTTAGAAACAAATCCCCCAACTGTCATAAAAATATCATGAGCAAAAGACAAGCCAGGATCAATGGTGTCTGCCCATGGGCAGAGAGATGAATAAAAATTGTGCATTCTCTGTAAAATTTGGCACCTTTTATTTAAAAAAGATGTGCTAATGATTTAAACAATGTGTCTAGAACATGATGACAAGTAAACAGAAATACTCTTCCTATTAGAATAAAATGATTAGAGGGCTTTCACAGCATTTGTCAGCAGCTTAAGGAGCCTGCCAAAATTCTTTTTTTTACTGAGCTTTTCATATAAAACTCTCAACTTTTTTTCTTTATGAATGATTGTGTTAAGTTAATAAAAGACAGTTCACTGTTTTCTCTTCTTTATTAGCTTTTTGATTGTTCACAGCAATATATTAAAGGCTAGACTCTGAATTTAGGCACAGCGTTGAGCAAAGAGTGTTAGCTGCACCACCCCAGAAGTAAGCATTGGGAGGCATTATATCTTATAGACAGTCCCTTTGAGTCACAGCACGTCCCCTGCTTTTAAATTGCTCCCAGGCTGGAGTAATCATTTACTGCTGAATGGAGAGGGATGGAAAAAATCTTCTGTCCACATCCTACCCCCTCCTCACACGGTCCAAGGAGAGAGTAAGCAGGTAAGTGCCCCATTTACTTCCAAACATTTTGACTCATGATCTTCCAGATAGCCTAAGCAGCTTTCAAAACCCTTAAAGAACTATTGGTTAGTGCCCCAGCCTTGGGCATACCTGACTACTCTAAAACCTTCACCCTCTTTTGCCAGGAAAAGGATGGAATAGCACAGGGGGTATTGACTCAAATTTGGGGACTCCCAATGGCCTGTCGCTTATTATAGTGCCCCTCTAGACCCGGTGGCGGCAGGGCTGCCCCCGTGTCTTAGAGCAGTAGCTGCAGCGGCAATTGTGGTAGACACCTCAGCTGCACTCGTTTTGGGTTCCCCTCTCCTTGTGTCAGTACCCCATGCTGTAACCGCATTCCTCCTAAGAGGAGCGACCCAACACATGTCCAGTTCCCGCCTGACTAAATATGAAATGTTGCTTCTAAATGCGCCTAATGTAACCCTAGTCCGATGCCCTGTTCTCAACCCTGCTTCTCTGCTCCCAACAGCCTGGGATGGAGAGCCGTATGACTGTCAAGCAGTATCCACTGAATTGTGCTCCCCCTGGGTAGATTTGAAAGATACCCCTTTACCTAACCCTGAACTAATATACTTTGTCGACGAGTCCTGTTTAAGAAATCCTGAGGGTATCCTCATTGCAGGGTATGCTATATGCTCGCCCCACGACTTGGTGGAAGCTCACTCCCTTCTGGGGCTGAGCTCAGCTCAGGTGGCTGAATTGGTCGCCCTTACCCGTGCCTGCTCCCTAGCAGAAAAACGGTCAGTTAACATCTACACCGATTCCCGCTATGCCTTCGGGGTGGTGCACGATTATGGGCAACTCTGGAAGTACCGTGGATTCCTCACTTCTGCGGGAACTCCCATCTGAAATGGGCCCTATGTTAATGCACTTCTTAATGCTCTTTTATTCCCTTCTGAGATAGCCATCATAAAATGCGCTGCCCATCAAATTCCTAGTGCTGAGGTCACATGAGGAAATGCTCTGGCTGACGGATCAGCCAGACAAGCAACCCTTTCCGGGTCTCTGGCTGAATTTCCTGTTATTTGTTTTATGGCCCTAGCTAGCTCTGACCCAGGCCTGACCCCTGTCGGACCATCTTCTCCTGACATGCCCCCAACCCTCATACGGGACTTGGCGGACATGCAGGAGTCGGCGGAGGAAGGGGAAAAGGAATACTGGAGGGCGGTGGGTTGTAAAAAGTCTCCCGACAATGTATGGCGCACATTGGATGGTTGCCCGGTGGCACCTGGAGGCTTGCTCCCTTATTTGGCTGTCCTGGCCCACGGGCTAACCCATGTAGGGAGCAGGGGCATATTGTAAAAAACTCATGCAATGTATTAAGTGTTTACACAAACAGGTTCAGTGTGCCTTCCCTGCTCCAGTGGACCCCTCCTGTCACGACCTGCAACCAGGAGAGTGGGTATACATAAAAAGATATCAACGAAAGAATTGCCTGGAACCTCACTGGAAAGGCCCATTCCAAATATTGTTAACCACCCACACCGCTGTCAAGTGCCACAACCTGCCCAACTGGATCCACGCACCCCAGTGCAAGCAAGTCCGGGCTCCAGTTGACACCATGATCTCACCCCCACTCCTTGGCCCTGAAGAACTGTGGGAAGCTGTGGAGGTGACCCAAGACCTCCCCCATAAAAGCCTTCACTACTCATTAAGAGGAAGGAAAAGAAAGGCCAGAATAAAGCCTTCTGAAAATCCTGTGGTGAGCCAAGCGCCCGCAGGTACAACCGTGTAACTATGACAGACCCAGCCGATAGAATTAAGGATCTGCTAAAGTACGGAAATGGCTCATGCCTTCCATCTGGTTTATGTGCGTGACTATGCTATTGCTATTAATCCTGAACTTTCATGATTCACTTGTTTTCTTTTGGACTTCCGGGTTGACTCCTTCCCCCACCTCAACCCTTGGACTGGCACCCTCTACATCCCAGCCCCAAGCTTCCCGGAGAACCCGAGTCGCCTGATCTTTGGATGCCCTGAAGGAAAAGAGACTGGTTACAACAAAAGACATTGAAAACTTGCCACGGTACCAGCGAAGAAGTATTATTACCTGGCAGGGAGGGACATGTGGTTTGACCTCTTGGGAATGTGGGGTTCACTATTACCTAGGATTTCTTCCAGGGGAAGCCCCTTACCACTACCCCAGGTTCCTTCCTGGTGCATTGCACTCCCCAATTGGGTGGACGAGTCAGTTACCAGCCAGGCTGTTACCCCTTCCCCTCTAAACCTCTTGGTCACTCCCACTCCCCTACCTAGATCCCAAGACGCTTTCATAAATGCTTCCGACTGGCCTAGGCCTGAAGGTCCCTTTGTGCTTGAAAAGTTTTGTTCCATCCTGTTCTCAACAGGACCTGACAGCCATCTGTATGGCCACACTATCAAGTGGCGCAAACACAACACAATCACAAAGGCATCCTTCCCCTTTGCCCTTACCAACACAAACCTTGAGGCTCTAGGGGAAGACTCCCATGCAGGAATTGAAATATTAGCAACAGCTGGCACTTGCGAAATGACTTTAAAAGAAGGAACTTCCATGCAATGCTTTGTAATCACCTACCTGCTTTTTGGTATCCCTTCCACATATTCTGGCTGTCACCCTAGGTTTACCTTCACCTGCAGGAGGGGGACGCCTACTCTACATGACTGCCCCATAGCCCATTGTTACAATCCCCACTCCCCAGTCACTCCCCCTCATATCTTCTCCAATTGCCATACAAATCTGTCCGACACTGGCCTCAGGGAGATTCAAGTCTCAATCCAACATATGTGGTATAGCACACCCTACCGACGGGATTATCATTTCCAACGGTGGATTATGCTAAATGCTACTATGGGGACCATCACCTTCTCATTTCCCATTTCCGCCTTCCAAATAACTATCCTATACCCAAATGTACCCAAGGAGCAGCCATTTGATTAGTCCAGATTATGCAGTGGGAAAATTTTCAGAGAAAAAGAGGCTTGCTAGAAGGGGCCTTGCATGGTCTGAATGGAGCAGCCGCTATCTAGACAATAGACAAGGCCCAAGACCATGAACAACGCCTGGGAAATTTAAAAAGGGCATCGGGCCTCCTTACTGAGGCAGGATTAACCAACACCCACTCAAATATAGAAACCCCCCATGCCCTGCCAGGACTGGGAACCACAACCCAGACCCTCTTAACGAAATTGATAAACACCCTCATTTTAATAGGAAAAGACACCGGATGGGATTCAGCTTGTAGCCAGATGCAAGATTTCTTTAATGGTCTCTTAGCAGAGATGCTGAGTGATGTCCTCAGTCAACGATGGCCCAAAGCCCTTAACACGACGGTGGGAGTGCCACCCAAGCTATGGAAATGGAGGCACACGTGGGCGTTGTCAGGGTGGGCCTGCGACTCCTCAAAATGCTCTTTCCAAGCTTCGGGACCTGTCAATGGCACCTGGGCCCCAGTGCACTTACTCTTGCCAAGGCCCTGGGCGGGCTGTCTATGGGACTGGGTTATCGGCCGGCAGGTATGAGAAGTCAAGCCACCCCATGCAGGGCCGGCTTTAGCAAGAGCGGGGCCCGATTCCTGGGGGCGGGGCTTGCTGCAAGCCCCGCCCCCAGAAATCGAGCCGCGCTCCGGCCGGGGTTGCCGGGCTTGGGTCCGACCCGGAGCCGCGCCACGGGGGGGTGGACCCGAGCAACGCCGCGGGGGCTGGGGCCGCGTCGCGGGGACCGGGCCGGAGACGGGGCCGGGCCGAGCCAGAGCAGCGCCGCGGGGACCAGGCCGGACCCAAGCAGCGCTGCGGGGACCGGGCCAGGGCCGGGCTGGACCCGAGCCGCGCCGTGGGGGCCGGGCCGAGCCAGAGCAGCGCCACAGGGGCTGGGCCGAGCCGGGGCCAGGCTGGACCCGAGCAGCGCCGCAGGGGCCGGCCCGAGTCGGAGCAGGGCCGCGCCGCGGGGACTGGGCCGGAGCCGACCCGAGCCGCACCCCGGGGGCCGGGCCGGGCCCGAGCTAGGCCAGAGCCACTGGGGCCTGCGTGCTCGGCGGGAACGGGTGGCACCTCCCCGGAGCCTTTCTCACGCCCCCACCACCCCACCTTACCTTGTGCTGCCGGCCCGCCCCTGCTTCTTTTCAGACTTCCTGCGAATCTCTGATTCGCGGGAAGCAGGGGGGGGGCGGAGCATTCAGGGGAGGGGAGGAGGGGGAAGTGAGCTGGGGGCGGAGTGGAGAGCTGCAGCGCGGGGCCCTCTTGGCGCGGGGCCCAATTCAGCCGAATCGGCTGAATCGGCCTAAAGCCGGCCCTGACCCCATGGACCTAGCCGCTTTATCACCACTCCCCATGATTTCACTGCTCAGCACATCTGGGTGGGAATCGGAACCTTGTGGTCCCTATAGCCCTGGGAACCCCCACAGCTGTTTTGCCTCCGCAAGTTACACCCTGGGGATTTACTGAACTTCTTTGATGCAGTCTGTTGAGATGGAGAAGCAGTCGGTAAGGCCCCAGGAGGAAAACTCCCATTTAGTAAAAAAGATGGTTGTGCCCTGCCATCAAATCCCCACATCCCTCTCCCCTTTCACTTTAATTTGACCACTGCTCAGGGTAGCCGCTTTATCACATGGCCTGCTAATCCCCAAATCTCTGTAACCCTCCACCCAGCCGTCCCTCTTACCTTCGATTGGACTTCCCTCTTCCCAAACCGCTTCTTAAATTTAACTTTCCTATTTTCTCTCCTCTCCAACATATCTCACCTCCAAGACCAAATGCATGTAATAGAGGTTGAATACAATGAAGAGGCCAAAGCATTTCAGACTGCCTACCGCGTGGGTACCCTATGTTCTTCCCACGACGTTTTGTGTTTTGCCTCTAAAGAAATCACCCAAGCCACGCCTAGCCTCTTTACATCCTCAGGCTTAAAAATATTAGCTGGTCTAATTCTTGCAATCTGTTGTGTTTTATTAATTGCCACCCTTTGTTGCCTGTGCAGGGTGTGTCGTTGACCCCAGCTACAGGTTCAATCGCCATCTCAAGTGATTGTGCAGCGAATCTTCACCAGTGGTTGAACAGGAAAAGGAAATCTATGCCTTTTGCAGTGCCAATGATTTGGAGAGAGTCAACAGATCATAGCAGCAATTGTTACTTCTGCATGGTGCCTCCAGTTGGGAAAGTTGTGTCAAAGAAGAAAAAGTGGACTGTGCATTATCCAAACATTCCATCAGCTATACGCCCAGTACCCCACGGAGAAGGACTGCCGGTTCCTGATGCACCAGAATCATTCTCACTTGAGTCAGACGAGGAAGAGGATGAAACTTCTGGTCCTGAACCATCAATGTCACAGGACCCACATTTTCTCCCATCCTCCTCCGAACCACACCTCAAAACAAAGTGAACTGAATGACCTTGTCAGGGATTTGGAACTACCCAAGAGTAAGGCAGAGCTGTTGGGCTCCAGACTACAGCAGTGGAATCTCCTGGCAGGTGATGTTAGGGTTTCCATGTTCCGTGACCGTCAAAAGGATCTTGTCCCATTCTTCTTCATGGAAGGTGATCTTGTAGCCTGCAACAACATCGATGGTATGATGGCAGCCCTCAACATCGTTCACGATCCAGATGAGTGTAGACTGTTCATTGATTCATCCAAGACGAGTCTTAAAGCTGTTTTACTGCATAACGGCAATGTTTTGCCATCAATTCCAGTTGGTCATGCAGTCCATATGAAGGAAACCTATGACAACATGAAACAACTTTTGAGGTGCATAAACTATGACCAACATCAGTGGCAGCTTTGTGGCGATTTGAGGGTTGTTGCTCTCTTGCTTGGTCTGCAGACTGGATACACAAAGTACTGCTGTTTTCTCTGCGAATGGGATAGTCGTGCAAGAGATTCCCACTACATCAAGGAAGATTGGCCACTCCGACAGTCATTGGAGCCTGGGAGGAAAAGTGTTCAGCATCCACCACTTGTTGAATCAAGGAAGATTTTGTTACCACCCTTACACATCAAGCTGGGTCTGATGAAGAACTTTGTCAAGGCCAAGGACAAAACACAAGCAGCTTTCAAGTACCTCAGTGGAAAATTTCCGAGGTTAAGTGAAGCTAAGATAAAGGAAGGTGTCTTTGTTGGTCCTCAGATTCGTGAACTTCGAGATGATGCATTTGACCATGCACTGCGTGGCAAGGAAAAGACGGCATGGAAAGCCTTCCAGTTACTGGCAATAAATTTTCTCGGAAACAACAAGGCAGACAACCACAGGTTGTTGGTGGAAAACCTCCTCAAGGCATACAAAAGCCTTGGTTGCAACATGTCACTAAAGAGACATTTTTTGCACTCATCTAGATTTTTTTCCACCGAACTGCGGAGCAGTGAGCGGCGAGCACGGCGACCGATTGCAACAATGGAGAAACGCTATCAGGGCAAATGGAGCCCATCAATGCTTGCAGACTATTGCTGGACAGTGACAAGAGATGCTCCATTTAAAGAATACAAGAGACAAGCCAAAAAGCGCTGAGTAGACACTGAATAGGACTAAACTATGTACAGAATAGTTTTTTGCCTTTTGTTTCATAATACATTTTATTTAGATAACCCTTTTGCTGATTTTTAAAGTGTTACATAAATAGGACAGGTGAAATATCATCATGTAAAGCAACCATAAACACATGAAAAGATCTAGGTTTACAATTTATGATTAAAACTCTACTATCTACACAATATACGTAGACATAAAATGTCTAGACTTAAATATCTTAGAAACAGTAGCCAATCAGTTGTTTTAATAGTCATATTTGAATTCAGCACATCAAAATACATAATAAATAGCACATTTTATCTCTGAAGCAGACGACTTCTGAAGAATTGTAGACCAGTGTAATATGTGCCTTGCCGGAAAAACACTCCAACTGGTGCCAAGTACCACCATGGCGGAAACCACCAAGAAACCCCTCACCCAATAGGCACCCAATTCTCATAAAATAGAGAGGAAGGTACCGGGAAAAAGGGACAGACCCCAACTCTTATTTCACGCAAATGACATGTTATTTGTACTATGCTTGCGGTTTGAAGGAATAAAAGCAGCCTGCATGCTGTGCTAGGGATGGTGGTTTTCTGACTGCTACACGAACACGTTGGTATGTATTTCAATCAACTGGCCTCAGGCTTGAGTCTGTGAACTAAAATCAATGCGTGGGTGACTTTTTCCATGACTGCAAGTAATCCAAATCACAAACTAGCCTGGTCTTTAAGCTATTATCATAGACTATAATTACCTTTAATTGTTTTGAGGAGGGGGTTGAGCAGTTTGGACAAAACAATGCATGTGTTAAAAGATATTCAGTCCCTGATGGATGAAGCGTATGTTCTGGACTTGCCTTTCACAAAGGTCATACCTGGGAATCCCCTGATTAATATCTGCTTTTGTAATCCCTATATGGGCATAACATTGATGCCAGCAGGTGTTTTCACTGTGTAAGGACTGCAGGACTGAGCCTTAAAGGGCACCATAAGAACGCATACTGGGTCAGACCAAAGGTCCATCCTGCCCAGTGTCCTGTCATCTGACAGTGGTCAATGCCAGGTGCCCCAGAGGGAATGAACAGAACAGGTAATCATCAAGTGATCCATCCCATCGCCCATGAATAAAAGATTGATCTTTTTGCTTTGTTGAAAAGAATCTTTCCATGATTAAGGTGTAAAAAAAACCCAAAATTTTGGAGTCTTACAAAATGATGACACAGCATTGTCATGTCACATTTAGGTGTATGATTTCCCAGCCACTAGAGTCACCAGTGTTCTACCACACATTCCATTGTTCTCTTTTTTCTCTGGTTGTAAACCTCACTGCAAGCCAGTCAGCAAAACTGACTTCTGGCCAGCCTGCACAATTGAAAAGTAGATTATCTTTAGCACTTAGCTCCTTTTTAAGACTGGTGTTGTCAGTTGGCATATTTCGGTTGGTTTGCAAAAAGCTTCCATGCAGAAATGTTTCAACCTTAGGGCCTGTGTTACCTTTTACAGAGATATTTGTCATGAGTTCCATTAAAGAGGTTGACAAAAATTGTTTGCATAACAGAGTCTTCCAAAGAAGGTGGGGTTAAATTCTACTCTGAAATTTGGAGATACTTTGGGGCAAGTCTCTTAAGATAGGAGGCTGTTTAATAAAGGTGGTGTCTTGCACAAGTTTCACTGTTTTATAATAAAATACTTAATAAGTCTGTAGTACTTTTATGAAACAGAAGGTCATGAGTTCTATTCTCTTTACTGCATGCATGTGGTTGGCTGATAAAAATACCATTTGCACTTGCATGTAGCAACAAATTATTGGAACTAGCTCAGCGCATTCTCAGAGTGCAACTGACAGGTTTCTGGAAACCTGACAGTGCTAGACATTGAATTTGAGAGAGACAGTCCCCACAACTCTCAGCACCTGTCAGTATCAGGTTCAGTACTGAGCTAATAGACATTCTGAGTGTGCAGTACCCTTTGTTTAAGTATGTTACATGAGACCAGAGGTTCTCAAACTGTGACCTGTGGGCCACTTGCGGCCCAATCAGCACACAGCTACAACCCATATGACATTCTCAGGGCCATACAGGTAGTATAAATATTATGTGGGCCTCATTCACACAACAGCTAGAGAGCTTCATATGTAGTCCACAGTGGTAAATAGGCTGAGAACCACTGTGTTAGACTGACGCACAGATCCACGTTAAATGTTCTGATATGTCTAAGGACAGCTATTTTTATTGTAAATCATATTTTAACTAGACTAGATTTTATAATATTGTTACATTGCAAGCTAGATTTGACTGGTGCATTTTAATTGTCACACTGTTTGTGGAATATTTGATTATTTTTAGGTTTTGTTGACATTCTCTTCTATTGATTTAGTTGGCCTTATTTTCAAAATTCCAGTGTTCTCTGGGTAAAATAAAACCCTTGTCCTCTAGCATGTGACTCCCCCACTACCTAATCTCTGATAGACATTATTGTGCGTAACCAATAAACTCGTGTTTTTACCCTTTGCATTTAATTTCCACACCTTCATTTTCTTGACCTCCTTTAAATGTAATTTTGGAGTGTCTTAAATAATATTCTGGTCAGATCACATTTAGAATAGTGTTTTACATTGTCAGTTATTTAAAACTGAAACAAGACTTGGAAAGCCAAAGTAACAATAGATTAAAGGAGAAAAAGAGATGTTAAGGTGAAAAATCCCCAATTTATTCATCCCACTTAAATGATACACATGCTTAGGACCTAATTAATGTATACAAAATCATGAGTGTGGATAATGTCGGTTACTTTTTTTAGCTCAACACATGCTGCATAAAGAGCCTTTAATAAAAGTTAAAGAAAAATAAATTTGGAACAGACATAAGGAAGCATTTTTTCACTCTGCAAATGATGTTTGGAATGGCCTTCTGGGTATAGTTCCTGAGGTGAAGGACACTGAAGGTTATTCAGGAAACAACTGTATACCTTGCTGAAGCCATTTATAATGTATTGAATTTTTTTTTTACTCCTACATATCTGTATAGTCTTCTATGTATACACTATAACATCAGTGTTAATGTCCTAACTGAAGCCAAGTGAATGAATGACATGTATTAAAAACAAAACCTACAATACATATGGTGGGCAAGTAAAGGAAAATGCTACATTTTTCTAAAGATAATCAACTTTTCAAACTAGACTTCTTCATAACACTCCAGGCTGGTTACTTGCTATACAATAGGTTACAGGCACTATGTTACACTCCTTTTCTTACCCATTTACATGTGTAAGGGATATACCCTCTTTTAGATTTTTTTTTCAGGCTTCATTCTCCTCCTGCCCCTGGAGGGGTGCAGATTACAAGGGAATCTGGTACACCCAATGTTTGGCATATTGGTGCATGTGAATGGTGATACAAGTATTAGTGCAACATCACTGCTGACTTTGAGCCAGAAACTTGTATTGGAGTTGCACCCCTTTAGACACCAGGTCTGAATTTGATGGCAAAAGTTATAACTTGATATAAAAGCAAATTTATTCAAGAACTATTGTCCCAGTGCTGTGGAATGATGGGATAAAGCTGTTCTGCAGCAGGTGGATCCAGTCACTGGAGACTCCTTCAGTATAGAGGAATCCTTGGCTAGCATAGGACTACCATAGTAGTTTGTATGCCACACCCTCCCAGCAGCTGTGGTATAAAACATGGCCTGGGTAAAGGGTGTGCTAAGCCAAAATGGAAAATAAAGCTCAAGGTGTTAGGGTGTTCAAATGCCTGTCAAACCTGAGGAGAGTTTTCAGGATCCCAATGGGGAAGTAAAAGAAGATCTTGAGAGAATGCAGCAGATGCGAGCAATAGCTGACACAAAGGAGCCCTTAACATCAGTAAACAGGCTTAACATTTATAACAAATGCTGTTTTAAAAGGAGAATGAGTCGAATTGGTTGGTCTAATCATTAGTGCCCATATTAACAACGCCAGAGCCAGAATATGTAGGGATGTACATAGGCTCATAGGAATGGTAAAGAAGTTCTTTCCCAACTTTGCTGACTTTTCAGTTCCCCTAACTGAACTGATGAGTATCAAAAAATGCCTGGATATGGGATGTTCAGTAATCAAAGGCATTTCAGAAGACAAAGCATGTTCTCCCACAATGTCTAGTGCAGTACCATATAAGCAGAGAAATGATTATCTGCCGATGCATTTTTCTATAGCCTCTCCTCCACCCACTTGAATGCCACTTTACACTGCCATAGAAGTAGATGAGAATCAGGCCTCTTATCTTGGCAGATGCTGTCTCCACAGCTCCTATACGGAGACCATTGGCAAAGGAAGATAGCTAAAGAAACCAAAGATTAAGCTGTATGTGAACCAGATCATACAAAGCTTACCAGCTACTAAGTCAAAACTCAAACAGATACAGTAGCAAAGCAAGGTGCTTGGACTTGCTAGCTGTTAAGCAGATTGGCAGAGACAGCCTGGCCAGGAACAGAGAAGTCCTTGCACAACTGCAACACTACCAGAAGTACAAATCGGACATCCACATGGTGGATTGTCTCCTCCTCAGAAGAGAGGATCACTATGCTACAAAACTAGAGGGATGAAATGCTTGCAAAGGCATCATCAAAGTCATGACTACTAAGGTTATCATAGGACAGCAAAGCACAGAGCAAGAACACAGCAAAGAACATAAGAATGGCCATACTGGGTCGGACCAAAGGTCCATTTAGCCCAGTATTCTGTCTTCTGACAGTGGCCGATGCCAGGTGCCCCAGAAGGAATGAACAGAGCAGGTAATCATCAAGTGATCCATTCCCTGTCTCTCTGTTGGCCAACACTGCCAAAACAATTGAAGTCTACGTGTAATTTGTGTAACGGAAGCAGATTGCATACAGAACCATTTTTGACAAAAGAAGAGTTGGAAAAACCAGGAAGTGGACAGCTGCTCATTTCTTTAATGTTATAATACCACCTATATAGCAGTAGTCAACTTTATTCATGATTTGTGGAAGTGGCTAATATGCCACCACCTTCATCCACACACGATGAACAGATGGAAAGTATTTGCAAAATAACGGTTTCTGAAACACTTGCCATGAATAATGGACCATGGTTTGCTTCAATACCACTTGCAGAATTTGCTAAGGAATATGATTTTACCCACCCATCAAGTATTCATCACTACACCCAGGGCAACAGGAAAGCTTGAAGGAGCAGCTGGAATAATAAAAGATCTACTAAAAGAGTACAAAAGCTGTTCATGACTTTGAACGCATATAGAGAGAGACTGTCAGTAAATGCTTGCCCAAGCACAATTTCTCATGGGTAGAAATTCCTTTAACAATCCCACCATTTAAATTAACTGTGACTAGCCAGATCCTAAAGCCTTCAGAGAAATAAACAGAACATCTGAAGCTCAGCATTTCCACGGTATTCACAGGGTACACGAGTTATTAGCTCTCAGACCAGGACAAAAGGTATGACTCAAGTAACCAAATCAGTTGTTGGATAATATCTTAGTGTTCTTGCTGCTCCAATAGACAACCCAAAAGTAGCTTTAGCAGAAATAGGTCTTAGATTAAGGCCCCAGATCATGGATGCCCCTTTGAAGGTGCAGAAGACCTTTGTCCCATCATATGGACCTGTGTAAATTCAGCCAAAATTTGCCCCTAAAATTTTGTTAATTGTATTATTAAACCTGAACATTTAAGTGTGAAATCCTAGGTTTAAAGTTGGCTTGCTCCAGTATGCCAAACTTTGTAAGAAAAGGTAGTAATGATACTCCTGGCTGATGTACCTGTTAAAAGTTAAACCAAATTACCTATAAAATGTAAAGAGAGAAAAAAATCAAGAAAGAATTAAGAAAAAAATAGCATAGCAGTATAAAAATATGGCCAGTCATCCACTTGGTAACTGGGGTGCCTAATATAAAGAACAGGCAGAGCAAAAAAAAAGTAAGCCAAGAAAACCTGTGTGACATTTGCTATGTTCTGCCTGAAACCACAAATCCCAGAAAGGGCACCATTGTTGCATATACAGTATGGCATTCCTCTCTGCTCTTGTCTCTGGTCAAGGAAAGTACCTTATTAGCTAATAATACATTGTTGTTCTTTTTGGAATATATTTTTTTTAATGGCCCAAAATGCTTCAGCAAGTTGTTTTTCAATCTTGTTAGTTGGCCTAAAACTAAGCTGGATGTTTTTCTTACTGCTGCAGGTGGAAAATTTGGGCTTCTTAGCTTCACACCCATAAAACTCTCATTGTAGCAAATAAACTCATTTAATCTGCAGAGGATTCTGAGGCACAGGGGAAGTTTACACAAGTCTTGATTTGCCAACTCTGGACCAGATTGGAACTAGTGACAAAGAGGTGAAGCTGTGTATCCTGTTTTTAATCCCCTATCTCAACTGGTCTAGTTTTACAGGCATTTTTGTAAATGAGCACTTTTCTTCCTATAGTAGCATAACATGGCTGAGGCTAAGAAGGGTGCCTTGGAGCTGTGTATTGGCTAATCAAAACTGGCAAGGCTGGCATACTGCAGTTAAAAAATGATCTATTTATCTTTCTGTTTTTCCATTGGAAAGAGTAGGCCCCATACATGCAATTGAGTGGGGTATTAAGATCTAGGATTTTTCAAAATGGGAAATGAGTCTCTTTAGTCAGGGTACTGGTTATTTGGACTGTCCCCATCTCCAGTTTGTTTCTTTTAGTAAAAAAAATATTCAGGATATTTTCCAATAATTTGTATTCAGGTGAGAAGACAGACCCTTGATTTCTGTTCTTCTGTACTTCATTACAATATAGGTCCACTGTCTCATAAATGTTCACAAGATGTTAATTCTTCCAGACTGGGTATCTCCCATTTAGATATGTGGGGCCTTGTATTTAATTAAAGATTGTGCAAATTAATCTCTCATGTAACCTATATATATTTTAGTTGGGGGATTTCCTAGAAGTACAGTAGAATCATTTGCAGTCTGCTGTCATATTTTTGCTAGTGCTTGGGAACCAGACAGTTTAGTAATTAGCATGAAATTTATGCTCTAACAAATGTCTGAAATCCATTTTTAATTTTCTTTAGAGAAACTGGTATGTGTCCACTGGAAGCTACTCAAGTATTTACTCCTGCATTTTTCAAAGCTATCTGCAAGATCTTAGCCAGTGGCAGTCACACAACTCAAGCCCTATATATAATGAAAATGTTAGTGTGACACCTACTCCCCGTAAATGTTGGCATCACTCAGTTTTGAATTTGTGGATGCCGCAGTAAATCTGATTCTTGGCTATGCTTTGTGCCCTGGAAGCAAGCATTAGCACAAGGGTATCGCACACCAAGTGGTGGAATTTGTCAATACCCTTTAACTTCCGTTGATCTGACAAGTCAAATGCCCTAGCTTGTCCTTTCTTGTAGGCAATCCACCCTGCTGGTTTAGTAGCATTACTTGGCATTGTGAAACTGAAAGGCCACTTAAACAGGGCTGAGACTCCCTAAATGTTTGGACAATGAGTAGCATGTTGTGAGCATTGCTATAATATAAATAATAATAATAATAATAGTCAGTCTAATGACATTCCAGGCAGGACATGTTCTCATTGATGCTTGTTTTGAGGGGCTATGTTAAAAGGATGAGTTTTTAGCTACAGTAAGGTTGTTTGTGTCACTTTGATATTATGTTAATTAGTTATTTCTTGTATCCTTAAAGCTTTTTGACGTTTTCATGTACCTAGAGGTCTGTTGACAGTCACACTGTAAAAATTGAAGGAACAAATATCTAAGAGTCAAATATTGTGATTGACAAATGTGGGAAGCTCATTGAAAAAGTCAACCCACATTGACAAATCAATATTACCAGGAATATACCTGTTTCAGTGAAGGCCTGGCTGGGCTAAAATAGGAAGTATTTTTCCCATAGGTTTTCAATCAAAGGAATGCATTAGGAGTTGGTTATGTTGAGTGGCTAGGGTTATTGATAATTAATTGACTGATTTCTCTTGTTGCTTTGGGGTGACTTATCCTTGGGCTCTATTGTTTGAGAGGAACTGTCTTTAATTCATTGTTAGTTGTATTCTGGTTTAAATTCTGATTTGTTATATTTTAATGATTTTCAACAACTTATAGAGCTTGAGAGAGGTCCTCTATATAGTATAATAAATGAATATGTAAAATAGATTTCAGTATAACAGCACTTTGTATACATATAGCACATTTCATCCTATGATCTTACAGGGCTTTACAGAGGCAAGTGTTATTCCCAATCTACAGATGGGGAAACTGAGACAAAGTGTCCCGAGGCTACCCCGATGCAGTGATTTAGCCTCTGAGCCTGCAAACGTTCATACTTAAGCTTAAGTGAGTAAATACCAAGGCTTAAACTGGGAATTTAACCCAGATCTCCTGATACCCAGTCCTCATCTCTTAGCACTAGATCACACTGAAGCCATACTAGTTGTAGCCTGCTGAATTACACAGCCTGTCAGTGGTTAGCAGACTGAGCTTCTAAACTACAGGCATTCATTAATCTGTCCCAAAACTCAGTTTTTTTTCAGAAAGTAGTAATATAGCCAATGTCATTTAAAAACCATAGACCATCCTCACTTGTTCTTGATTATTTAATTTAGTTTTAATATATTGTGAATGCTTTAAAAAAAAGAGGGCCTCTCACTTTGCCCTAGGTATATGCACATTAACACATGAATGAAATATACTAAATAATCCAACAACAAGATATGAACTCCCCTCATCCAGGACAGACCTGCCATCTCAAGATTAATAAACACCATTAATAAATACCACCCTCTTTCACCCCTTCTCGATATGTCTGCCAGGGCTCAATCCTGCGAGGTGCTGAATGCTCTCAGCTCCCACTGACTTCAGTAGGAGGCTCAGGATCCCAACACCCTGCAGGATCAAGCTCCAAATGTCCCAACCCCACTCAATAGTCCATCTTCCCTAGGCCCCCAACCCTCCCCAATATCCATGAAAACAGATGGGCGATTTTGATCTAGAGACAGGTTCCCCGGTATTCCAAGAAAATTAACAATTTATTTGAACAGCTCTGTCAAACACAATCCTCTTTGCTTCGCTTTGTCCCCTGCTGCTGCTGTCTTGCACAGGATTGCCTGCACATAGATTCACTGAGGGATTAATATTTGAGCTGGAAGAGTAATCATAGTCATGGGATATACATTAAATGGCTGCAATTCACAAATGTGTGTGCATAGCTCTAATAGACAAAAATCACACATTATTACTGCTGTTTTCTGATGCCAGGTGTTCTCTAATTTGTGGCAGTTGAAACAGATTCTCATCTGTTAAACTGCTATAAAAAGTAACCGGCACACATATCTATACCACCATGGACTCAAAGTACACCTGACTGGAGATCCTGAGGGGACCATTCCAATTCTTCACACTGCAAAACCAGCTCCCCTAATGCTGCTTCTCATCTCTCTCATGACCAATGAATCGGTCGTCTGGCCGGGTAGAAAATGATCCCACATAAACACCTTTTCATTGTGTGAACGTTTATGTATCTCAAGAATGTTGCACTTTGTTGACTTTTGCGGCGGGAAAATAGTTCTCTAAAATGGGAGGTGGAAGCAGCCAGCAAGTTCAGAAAGCTGGTTGTCAAGGCAACCTTACCTCTGCACCAATGAGGAGTCAATAAGAACATGGAGTGATCGGCCACATGGCTTAGTGTTACTGGTGGGGAAAGATTTCTGTCTCCTTTTGTAGCTTCCTGCCCCTCTGTGCATTGTGTTTCACAGACATTTCGGGTACTTCATTCATTTGGGATGATCAGTTTTTTCCCTTTAAATTCAATGCTGGAGAATGACATGTTAGGGTTCTCATGTTTAGGCCAGTTAGTCAACTGCAGCCCCAGTTTATAGTAAGCAGATTCCACAAGCAGTAATCAGCCACCTTGATAAAACAGAACTTTGCTCCTTACACACAAGCATACATCTCCAGACCAAGTATTGCAATGACCCTCACTAAGAGCCACTCCCAATCCCTGCTCACTTTCACTTTGGGCCAATGTAATGGGATTGGGAATCACCACCGCAGCGCCGCCTCCTGGTTACTCCAGGAATTAGCTCTGTCCAGAGGAGTGCCCCCTCCTGGTGGTGTCCCATCCGTCGTCTCGCCCTCGGTTGGCGTGTCTGAGCTCTGGTCACTCACCAACTCGCGGCGTCCTCTTCGGGACCACTGCCCTCCGGCAGTGCCCCTTAGTCCTTCCACACCCCCTTCCGGGAAGGCGGGGGCGTCAATCGGCAGTCTCTATGTTCCAGCCACTGCGGTCAACCACACACCCTAAAGTCTAATCCTCCCATCAGGGATCTGGCGTGGTTGTACTGCATCGGGGCGGGGGGGGACCCAGGCCTGCCCTCTACTCTGGGTCCCGACCCAGGGACCCTCTGGCGGCAGCCTCACTGTCCTCCTTCTCTCCCCTCTTCTGTCCACTTCCCTGGGCCGCTTCCCCTACAGCCCCTTGCACCCGCTAGGCCCTTCCAATCAGGGCCTGCAGCCTAGCAGGCCTCAGGCTAGAGCTCCCTTCTGTTCCTGAGCCTGGCCAGCACTGCGCTGTCTGCAGTGCTAGTCTCCCAGTTTGGAGATAGACCTTCCCCCTCTCAAAGGCCTGGGACAGACTGACTGCTCTCTCCCTGAGCAGCCTTTTATAGGGCTGAGCCTGGCCCTGATTGGCTGTCTCCAACCTGGGCCCTGATTGGCTCCCACTAAGCCCTTCTCTGATTGGCTACCCTCTCTGTGCAGGCCCACTGGTCTGCTGCAGCCTAAATTCTCTAGGAGTGGGGCAGCTGCCCCTCTACACACCCTCCCCCTTAAGAATCCTCTCAGGGGGGGATTCCCTAGTGCCCCTGTGCTCCCCGCAGCTGGGCCCTCAGGGAATCTCTTTCATAGCGCAGGCCCTCCACTAACTGGAGCAACCTGCCTCCTTCCTCTATGGTCTGGGTCCCCACCGTAGACCTCCCTGGTCCTATGTGGGTTCCCACTTCCATTTGGGTTCCCACATCGGCCCTCCCGGCCCCTACGTGGGTTCCTTTGTTTAGGTGGGGCCTCTCTACCCCAGCCCCCTTCTCTTTGGGGGCCTCGGCCTGGACTACCACCCCCTGCTGGCTAGCTCCAGACCGAGCCTCTTTCTCAGCCATGCTTCATCGTGAACTTGAGAGTTGTATTTTCTTACAATATCCTGTGTTTCTAAATTACATGTTAAAAAAGAACTAAAATTTAGTACCAGTAAAATTGTCTACATTTCTAAAATAATATTGATGAAAAATAGGTAACATGTTTTATTTATTTTTATTTCTTTAGGTGGAAACAATGATACAACATGATCATACAAAAAAGCCCTAGGCACCCAAACAATGAATTAAATTTACAATAACACAATAATGACCATTCAGGAGCATTAAATACTAATATACAAATGCCTGAGAAGGTGTTGCTACCCATATCCTGTAACAGGCCAATAGAACACAGTGTACACCAACTTTGTAGCCAACACCTTGAAGAACATCTGAAAGCAGACTGGAAGTCAGTGAAGTGAATGGAATGTCATGTAAAAATAACTGCAAAAAGAATCACTTTATTCTATTACTCTACAAGGGACTTCATTAGAATAAGGAAAACTGTGTTACCCCTAAAGCTGCTTGCATGTGCTCTGTCTCTCTCTACTTCACATCAGAACTTCTGCCTAGAACTTTCTCCAAACCCCTGTTGCTGGCTTTCTGCTACAGCTTAAAGGAAACATATTCTCGTATGAAGGCACTATTGTTTGCAGTATTGCAGTCATGTTGATCCCAGGATATTAGAGAGACAAGGTGAGTGAGGTAATATCTTTTACTGGACCAACTTCTGTTGGTGAAAGAGACAAGCTTTCGAGCTTATACAGTGCTTTTCTTCAGGCATAACAGGACATGGGTATTATGGCATTTCTACCGCTTTTCAGCTCCATTTTCTTATAATTTACTTAAATGTGCACTCCCTCTTTAGAGTCCCTCCCCCTCTCCCCCCACTCAGGGAAGACTCATTCCAGGAAAGCTGAACTTTCCAGAAATTTATTTTTACTTTCTTGGATTAAATATGGTTTTCATATTTAAGCACCTAAATACCGTAGCAAGAGAATAAAGCAGTTGTCCATTATAGGAAGTAGGAAAATAAAAGGTTTTATTATCTCAGTGGGACAAAAACTAGGAGCCTGTAATGTAAAAACAATCATATTTTTCTCTAATAGCTCTTCCATTAGTTTCCCCCAGTGAACGACCGTCACTATGGCTAATAATTTATGGTAAATTATGTGGAAAGTCATAGGACTTCATACTCTTTCTCCACTGCTTTGCATCTTGTGCTGCAATATAAACTTGTAGAAAGTGAATGTAAAATACTGCTAAATCTGAATTTTCCACTCAAGGTTCCTTCCCCCCCCCCCCCCACACACACACACTTTGCACAACTGTAAGTTACTACACTGGCTGCCAGCAGTGAGAATCTGACTTCGAGTCTGGTTGTGGGTAAAAATCACAAATGTATGAGAGTCACTGATTACACTATTTTAAACCATGTATCTTCTTTATGCAACTGTGAACAACATGTCATAATTTGAACCTGTTCAAATCTATTTGGCAGTTTAGCCCTTCAGCATCGGTAGTGGAGGAACACAAGCAGTAGAGAGCCATGGCTGCCTCTCAGTGCTGCTTTTCCTGAAAAGGCAGCAAGTAAAACACTGCTGCACAGATGCATCTTGAACCAGCTACGTGGGCCTCATTCTCATTTTAACCAAGGTCCCATTACACCACTCTGGCAATGTACAAGAGCATTAGAGGGGTTAAAGCTAATGTAAGACCTCTTTGCTCTCCCGGAGTGGTGTAAAGGAGCCTTAGTATAATTGAGAATCTCTTTTCCTCTCCCAAAATTCAGAGAAATCAAGACTTTGTGATCTCATTCTTTGACTGTGTGACAAACTATTCACTGTGATTTAGGAAATCTTCTGCTCTCTTGTAGTCTCTCAAGCATCCCTGGTTTAAAGTTTGCAGCTCTCAATGATCTCTGTGAAATTGATTCAGCTGTTTACCTTAAAATTCACCTTCCCTTATGTAAACGTTCCCAAATGTCAAAATTCATGGATATTTAAAAAAACAAAAGATTTTCCAGATCCAGGAGTCACATGGCAACTATGACAACAACAGCCAAAAAAAAAAAAAAAGACGAAGAAGCATGCTTAACGATCACAGGCATTTCTCCTACACAAGAAGGAAACAAAATGGCATTCACTGTAACAACTGACCACACTGGGCTGACTCTGTTGATGAAACATTTATCCCCTTGTCTGTCTACAGCAGATCCTTATTATGGTTGAAAACAAAATGGCTGCCCTGATCCAGATGATTGATATGCAAAGTTTCTGATCAAGGCCCCCAGCCATCCAAAGATGGTGTGGTATAGGTCACTGACCCTTTCTAATGAATACTATCAATAATGGACATGCAGATAGAATAAAAAATATCCTTCTTTTATATTAATATTATGTATATTTATATCATACTCCCTCCCCCTGAAAAGTGTATTTTTAAACCATCTGTACTGGAGGCTCCAGGACTTTACAGAGAGACTGATTGTGAGATGACAGAATTATTCTTGTTGAGAGGAAGGTAAAATGCACATTAAGCACTTGCCGTTCATTGTGCGTCTCTTTTTTACTTTCCTTTTTGTAGAAAGAATAGCAGCCAGGTGTGTGTAACTAGGATGCTAATCTCTGAAGTACCAGCACAGTGCCTAATATTGTCCATCCCACCTAGGGGATTTGGATGCATAGCTCCAATTAATGTTATTGGAAACTTAGTATTAAAATCACTTAGGTGGCTTTGAAAATCACAAGAGGCATATTCAGCACCCTCATAAAGCTCCTTTTAACTGATGGGCAAAGGGGACCACTTGAAGGTATATAGGCCTTGAAATAGAAGAGAAATCATTGATTCTAAAGATTTGTATGGTCAAGTCAGGATGCTGGATATCTTTTAAAGGCATGCTACTTTTAAAGGCTATTTACTTTTAATTCTTGGTAGAAATGCCTTTGGCTAATACACTTTAATTTCTAAAGATTCAAATTTTTGTTTGAAGGAAAATTTGAAAGAGGTCTTTCTTTACTACACAGCATTGGAAGGGATGGGTTTGACTCAAACCTTTGGACATTAATGAACTGGATACAAATTGGAACCAAAGTTCCCAGAATTTTTAACAAAAAAAGTGAAGACAGGGCTAGAATTCTCCCATGTAGAAATACAACTCTACTGAGAATGCTAAAGCCTGGAAAGCAGTGAGAAATCTAATTGGTGACCTAGAAAACCAGGTCAGATTAGGAAATGTCAAGTCAGTAGGAACTCCTAAAGGCATGCAGACCAGAGCAAATAAGATTCTTTTTTTGCCATGCAATATGAAGGAGATGAATGAAGGGTAATTTTGAGCCTACTCTATATGTCATGGTGTGTTTGTTGCTTTCCTAGCAAGGCCAATCCAGTCATATACTGTACAGTCCTTGCATAATTTGGGCAATTATTGGAAAGAAGGAACACCATTTCATAGCACATCAATTTGAGGCGATATCCAGTTATCATTCTGCAAGGGAAATCACCATAAACATTAATACAAAATTAATTTGGAATTGAAGTAAGAACTTTTTTGTGTTCCTTGGGAAAGGGAAGGAGGCCTGGTCTATACCTTAAAATTAGGCTGGCTTAGCTACATCACTGAGAGCTGTGAAAAATGTCATGCCCTCAGTGACATAGTTAAGTCAAACTAACCCCCACTGTAAATGCAGCTAGGTTGACAGGAGTGTTCTTATATTGACCTTGCTACTGCCTCTTGAGGGGCTGGATTTACTTCAATGACAGAAAGCTGCAGCTGTGACACTACAGTACTTGTAGTGTAGACATACCTTAACTCTTTGAACTCTGGAAGGGACTTTGTGATGTCTGTATTTTATATTGGTAGAATATTCACATGCTTAATGGTGTAGTAAAATGAGATGTTGTATGGAATAAAAAATAGTAATAGAAAATGTTAAAATAATAGTTGTAGACAGAGTAGTCACGGCATCTTTCCCCAACCCCAATCTGTTGAGAAATTTGAAATTCACAGATTCTGCCTTTCCTGAAGCTGATGTTAAAAATTCAATCAGGACCCACACTTCAAAGTGAAGATTCATATATGACCACCTCCTCCGTGGACTTGCTCAGACAGCTTTTCCATCCCAGCTGGATGGGAAATGAGGGGAAGGTCATAGGAAAATAATTCCAGAAGTGGTTATTTATGGAGAGATTTAGGGGAATAGTGGATAGATGTTCAGTATTAGAACAAGTGGAAGAACTTGTGATGTGCTTTGACTAAACCTGATGAGCCAGGAGAGCCATCCTGATTCCCTAAGGACTCAGGTTATCACCACAAAGCTCTGGGCCAACAGGAATCAATTGATGCACCACACAATATGGCCCTGGAGTATGAGCAGTAAACTTCTTACATTTGAAACTATCCCTGTTTGGGTGGAGGCCCTATTGATTTGGGTGCCCCCCGTGAGTATAAATTTGGCGGCATGATATTAATTGGCCCTAATGCCTTTTTTTTTTAAATGCACTGATGGAAATTTATGCATGAAAAACTGTGTAATAAAAGCAGGACACAGAGGAGTGCTGAATTTTTTTTCCTGGCTTTGTTACATAATCTGGGTCAGGATTATAACAGTTTACACACCTGTCACATGGATCCATTGACTCGAGTGGTGAAAGCAACAAATTGTACTAAGTATCAGAGGGGTAGCCGTGTTAGTCTGAATCTGTAAAAAGCAACAGAGGGTCCTCTGGCACCTTTGAGACTAACAGAAGTATTGGGAGCATAAGCTTTCATGGGTAAGAACCTCACTTCTTCAGATGCAAGTAATGGAAATTTCCAGAGGCAGGTATAAATCAGTATGGAGATAATGAGGTTAGTTCAATCAGGGAGGGTGAGGTGCTCTGCTAGCAGTTGAGGTGTGAACACCAAGGGAGGAGAAAATGCTTCTGTAGTTGGATAGCCATTCACAGTCTTTGTTTAATCTTGATCTGATGGTGTCAAATTTGCAAATGAACTGGAGCTCAGCAGTTTCACTTTGGAGTCTGGTCCTGAAGTTTTTTTGCTGTAAGATGGCTACCTTTACATCTGCTATTGTGTGGCCAGGGAGGTTAACGTGTTGTCCTACAGATTTTTGTATATTGCCATTCCTGATATCTGACTTGTGTCCATTTATCCACTTGCATAGTGACTGTCCAGTTTGGCCAATGTACATAGCAGAGGGGCATAGCTGGCACATGATGGCAAATATAACATTGGTGGACGTGCAGGTGAATGAGCTGGTGATGATGTAGCTGATCTGGTTAGGTCCTGTGATGGTGTTGCTGGTGTAGATATGTGGGCAGAATTGGCATCGAGGTATGTTGCATGGGTTGGTTCCTGAGTTAGAGTTGTTACGGTGCGGTGCGTGGTTGCTGGTGAGAATATGCTTAAGGTTGGCAGGTTGTCTGTGGGCGAGGACTGGCCTGCCTCCCAAGGTCTGTGAAAGTGAGGGATCATTGTCCAGGATGGGTTGTAGATCACTGATGATGCATTGGAGAGGTTTAAGCTGAGGACTGTAGGTATGGCCAGTGGAGTTCTGTTGGTTTCTTTTTTGGGCCTGTCTTGTAGCAGGAGGCTTCTGGGTACACGTCTGGCTCTCTTGATTTGTTTCTCTATTTCCTTGTGTGGGTATCATAGTTTTGAGAATGCTTGGTGAAGATCTTGTAGGTGTTGGTCTCTGTCTGAGGGGTTGGAGCAGATGCGGTTGTACCTCAGCGCTTGGCTGTAGACAATGGATCGTGTGGTGTGTCCGGGGTGGAAGCTGGAGGCATGAAGGTAGGCATAGTGGTCGGTGGGTTTTCGGTATAGGGTGGTGTTAACGTGGCCATCGCTTATTTGTACTGTGGTATCTAGGAAGTGGACCTCCCGTGTAGATTGGTCCAGGCTGAGGTTGATGGTGGGGTGGAAGCTGTTGAAATCATGGTGGAATTCTTCCAGGGTCTCCTTCCATGGGTCCAGATGATGAAGCTGTCATCAATGTAGCATAGGTAGAGAAGGGGCGTGAGTGGATGAGAGCGGAGGAAGCGTTGTTCCAGGTCAGCCATAAAAATGTTGGCATATTGTGGGGCCATGCGGGTGCCAATAGTGGTGCCACTGGTCTGGAGGTATATATTGTCACCAAATTTGAAATAAATGTGCGTGAGGATAAAGTCACAGAGCTCAGCAACAAGCTGTGCTGTGTCATCATCAGGGATACTGTTCCTGACAGCTTGTATTCCATCTGTGTGGGATGTTTGTGTAGAGAGCCTCTACATCCATGGTGGCTAGGATGGTGTTTTCTGGGAGGTCACCAATGCATTGTAGTTTTCTCAGGAAATCAGTGGTGTCATGGAGATAGCTGCGAGTGCTGGTGGCGTAGGGTCTGAGTAGGGAGTCCACATATCCAGACAGTCTTTCAGTGAGAGTGCCAATGCCCGAGATGATGGGGCGTCCAGGATTTCCAGGTTTGTGGATCTTGAGTAGTAGATAGAATAACCCTGGTCGGGGCTCTAAGGGTATGTTGATTTGTTCCTGTGTTAGTGTGAGTGTCCTGAGTAGATGGTGCAGTTTCCTAGTGTATTCCTCAGTGGGATCTGAGGAAAGTGGCCTGTAGAATTTGGTATTGGAGAGTTGTCTGGCAGCCTCCTTCTGGTAGTCAGACCTGTTCATGATGACAACAGCACCTCCTTTATCAGCCTCTTTGATGATAATGTCAGGGTGGTTTCTGAGGCTGTGGATGGCATTGCATTCTGCACGACTTAGGTTATGAGGCAAGTGATGTTGTTTTTCCACAATTTCTGCCTGTGCACATCGGCGGAAGCATTCTATGTATAGGTCCAGACTGTCATTTCGACCCTCAGGAGGAGTCCAGGTGGAGTTCTTCTTCCTGTGTTGTTGGTGGGAGGGTATCTGTGTATCAGTGCGCTGTTCAGTGTTATCTTGAAAGTATTCTTTGAGTTGGAGGTGGCGAAAGTAGGTTTCCAGATCACGGCAGAACTGTATCATGTTCGTGGGGGTGCTGGGGCAAAAAGAGAGTCCCCGAGATAGAATAGACTCTTCTGCTGGGTTGAGTGTGTAGCTGGATAAATTGACGATATTGCTGGGTGAGTTAGGGGTACCCCTGTTGTGGCCCCATGTGGCAGGTAGGATTTTAGACAGCTTACGGTCCTTTTTCCTTTGTAGAGAGGTGAAGTGTGTAATGTAGATCTCCTGTCTTATTTTAGTAAAGTCCATTTGTGTGGAGGGTTGGTTATTTATGAAAGTCTCCAGGTTGGAGAGCTCTTTCTTGATGTTTTTCTGTTTGCTGTATAGGATGCTGATCAGGTGGTTCCTCAGTTTTTTTGATAGTGTATGGCATAATCTCTCACTGTGGTCTGTGCAGTATGTAGATAGCAATGGATTTTTCACCTTCAGTCCATTTGATATGATGTCCATCCATTTGCATTTGGAAAGGAAGATGATATCTGTCTGTATTTGTGCAAGTTTCTTCATGAGGTTGATAGATTTCCATTCCATACGGCTAAATGCAGTGCCTTGCATGGTGTCAAGTATCAAAGGGGGTAGCCGTGTTAGTCTGAATCTGTAAAAAGCAACAGAGGGTCCTGTGGCACCTTTGAGACTAACAGAAGTATTGGGAGCATACGCTTTCATGGGTAAGAACCTCACTTCTTCAGATGCAAGTAATGGAAATTTCCAGAGGCAGGTAAATTTGTGTGGGCAAATTGTACTAATTTGCCCACACAAATGTCATGTATTTTAGGGACAATTGATAAACACTCATTTTTGCGTTTTAATGTAGCTTGTTTGTTTTAGTAAATATGGCCCTAAAGATCAGACATCTCTTAATGATGATGATGCTGGGAAGAAGTTTGTAAATAGATGTCAGCACTAGTATACTAGAGACATGGTCACTGGCATTGGCACTGTCAGAAGACCAGATACTGGGCTAGATGGACCATTGGTCTGACCCAACATGGCCATGTTTATGGCACAATATGAGGGGTTTGCAGGAAGGTTTTATAAAAGGAGGGACAGAGTTGAATACTAAATACTTAGCTGCATCACCATTAATAAAATTTGTCAGCCAATTAAAGTGCCAGAATGCTGTTACAGTTACTGATCCATAAACTTTACACTTACTTCTCAATTATGTAATCTCTGGCTGAGATCTTATTAGCTTAATGAATATACAATTGCTTCTCTGAAATTGTACAGTACAAAAATCACTGTAGTCTGATTGGCTAAAAGTGATCCCTAACCAACCAAAGAGCAAGAATTTGCCTACTCACTTTTTTGGCTGTTGCTCAACACATGAAACTTGATTATGTAAATCCATGCACTCTGATTGGCTACTGGTCTTGGCGTACTCTAGCCATGCCCATTTCAACTTCTGAACCCCTTCCAGCCCTATTACTTTCTTTCTCACACCATTTCACGTCAAACATTAAATACATGTATATCGATGTTCCTTGTGTGTGGTAGGGAGGAGGGACACAGAAACTAGACTTTCTACTAAGGCCAAGGAGAAGCTTGAATGGTTTCCCCTGGTAGGCACAGAGAAAGCTCTTTCATACTGCAAGCAGGGGGCAGTGATTCACCCTGAATGCCCTGAGTAACCCCCAAAAGTGTCATAGATGGAGAAGGTATTTCAGTGTAATAATAATTCATAATTTAAGGATGCTCTCTGTTAAAATCTCAAAAAGAAAATATTTTTACATTCTTATAAATTATTTACTGTTTAGTTTGTAACATGACAAGTAACGTTGCTTTTTCCTATCCATGATTTTTAACTCAAAGATTGAAAATGTTGACCTAGTTCCTGGTAACAAACAAAACATAGAAAGAAATGGGTAAAATGTCCCTTAGTGTGACTAAGAATGGTTTGATATATTTTACCTCTGAATTTAAAACTTCTGAAGGTATTTTAATCAGAAATATCTCTGCTTCAAAAGGGAACTGTTCAGAGAGAAGTATGATGACATATGTGGGACACGTCTGTACACTTTAGTTGTCTTGGGAGGGGAGAGAATGGTTCCCCAGGTCCTAATGCAGAGTTTAATCTCTAATCAGGTCTGGAAATATATACAAGATACTAGGTCAGGCTCTCTGTTCTGCCCCATCCCCAACCACTCCCCTGGCATTTGCCTATAATCCCTGGTCATATGTGGATTTTAGACTGACAAAGCATGGGAATTGGGAAGCTGTGCACCATACGATATTTTATATTGTGAAAATGTCTCTAACGCCTCTTTGTTCATTCTCTAGGTCACTAGATTGGAGCTATTCATTCTCCGTTTTAGACAACAAAGATATGCAGCTTTCAGCCATTAGGCGTATTCACTGATAATTCATGGGAAACCATTAATGTCTTAATTGTGTATTCCACTTAAAAAACATTATCAATTAATTTAGGTCCATAATTCACCTACTTTATGATATTTGGCCAAGATTTTCCAAACAAAATATGAGCCTAGCTTTTGGGTCCTAAATCCACAATTAGGCAACTGAATAAATAGCTATTTAAAAAAAATGCTGAGTACTGAACAGCCCCCATTAAGGTCAAGGATCAGGATCCCATTATGCAAAGTGCTGTAGACATGCAGTGAATATGCCTGCCCCTTGGGCTCACAAGTTATTGGTTTAATGAATTTTATAAGTTAAAAACCCTAGTAATTTTATAAGATGAGTAGTGTTATTCTAATATATTCTGTAGTAGAATCTCAATAGGTCTTGTTCATTTGCAGGTTGAGGTTTTGTACATATATTAATACATTGTAAACTTGCCAGATGCCTCCACGTCTCATTCTTCCCCAGTGGAATAGTCAACATAGTCTCTCTGAAAACTGGACTAGAACACGGGGATTCCTCTACTGTATTTTCAAAACATAATTTCCTTGGAAAGAGCCTGAAGCTTACAAAGAAAGAGAAGGAGGCCAGTTGCATGGCTGATAGTGATATGCAGAGCGTAAAGTCAGGCTCTGCTTGTATAGATTTGTAAGCCTTTTACCTGTGTTGAAACCTTAGAAAATGACCCTCAAAATATCAAGATATTGATGTCCTTTTCATTTAATTGAAGGTGTTGGTGGGGGAGCAGTTGTGAAATTTTTAGACTGTTTTACATCTTTTGGCTTAATTGTTACTTGTTTTCCTATGAGAAACCCAAAATAAACTCATTTAGGCAAGTTCTACTACTTAAGGGGAAAGAGCACAGATCCAGTGAAAATAGACAGGATTGTGACTTGGTGATCTTACTTCTGCTGTACTGTCTTTCTTCAAACAAGCAAAAAGTAACCTCCATAAGGAAAATCAAAAT
The DNA here is from genome assembly GCF_027887155.1 of Malaclemys terrapin pileata. Classification (NCBI taxonomy): domain Eukaryota; kingdom Metazoa; phylum Chordata; order Testudines; family Emydidae; genus Malaclemys; species Malaclemys terrapin. The sequence goes on from NC_071512.1 coordinate 67,205,655, forward strand.
GGAGGAAGAGAAGAGTTGCCTTTAATTAATATTAAGGGGGAAACTTCAATTCACAAAAGCAAAGAAATTCTGAGCAATGTCAAAGTCTCCTGGATATTGCACCGCAATATGTGTGATTTCTATAATACTATCTACCTGCAAAGAGATGAATGATGGAGAGAGTTATACCCCAACAATCCTTATTTAGTCAGACTTACAGTGAAGATTCATGTAATCTAGGCCCCCCATTCTCTTTCCACTGAAGCTAATGGGAGGTTTGCATTGTCATCAGTGGGAGAAGTTTTGGACCCTTAGTTTCTTTTAAAAGCATCAATACACAATGACACAATATGTGGCCAAATGTGTAAAAAGGGCATTGAGGTAGAAATTATCCATGATACAATTTCAAATAATCAGAGATTGAATGTAACAGAATGTTGCCAAGAGAATGGTAACCAAGGCCTCTTTCTTGCCATGAGCTCTACTTGGGTGGACTCTGTCATGAAGCCCCATTGGCTTCAGCTGAATAGGCCCCTTCTAACTACCTGCCACTCCTGGACATGAGATAGATGGGTCTACCCACAGGTTTAACAATAAGCATTGCATAAGCACCTTGACTTATCAAGGCTCAGATCACCAGAGGCCCAGAGACAAATATTTTCCTTCTGCAGTGGCCCAGTATTACAGTAAATGCAAACTGCATGCAATCTTCCATTGACTGATGTGATTCAACCTCAATGTATAATGGAAATGCTTACATGCTCATAACTACATTTCTTAAAAGATGTGGCTGTTATACTTACTGCACTGAGAAATTCCCTTGGAAATTTAGTTATAAAAAAAATTCTTCCAGAGGCCTTTTAGTGCATTGACCTTATTTCAAGGTTTGGATTGTTTTCTTTCTCTTAAGTACTGCAGGGGATTTCTGTCAGGTTGCCTTACCTCAGTTCTTCTCCAGCTTCCCAGCCTAGACAATTTTCATTTCAAACTAGCCAACAACATTACAGAAGTCTCTCTGCATTGTCTCAATATTATTTTTATTAATCTAAAATCTAACTTATTGTTTAGATAAAACACAGATAAAAGGATGCAAAACATAAAATTACCCAATAGACATCATATGTGGATTGGCATAGGAACATTTCTTATCTCATCATTATTTTTAAGAACTGCATGGATTATATCCATAGAATGCCATATGCATTCACTTTCTGTTAAAAACCATAGAAACCAGTTATCTAAGCCATGCTAGGGAAAGGAAGAGAGTACAGTGCTCCACAGGTATTTTCAAAGGCATAAAGCCTCTTGGCAGTGGGGGAACAGACTGGGAAGCAAGAAGTATGGCCAGCAGCCCCTCTGCCATGATAGCCTGGATGGGAGGAAGCCATTGCTTTTGCCCTTACCTCCTCAGGTCTGCTGCAGATCTACTAATGCTGCCAGCACCATTGCCTACATCTTCCCCTGCATTCTCAACTGCCTGCAGGTATATTATGGCTCCCTGTGCTCTATTACCCCGCTAGTATGCCAACACAGGGGTAGCATAATTTTGAAACGAGTGCCCAGATTTTTAAAGGTATTTAGGCATTGCTGAAGTTAGCCTTGCAACGCTTACCTGATTTAGAAGCCTACGTATCATTTTCAAAAGGTATTCATTTATTTAAGAGCTGGGATTTAGACTCCTAAGTAGCTAAATCCCTTTTGAAAATGAGCTTTAGGCTCCTAAATCAGATAGGAGTTGTAACACTAAGCACAGCAATGCCTAAATACCTTTAAAAATCTGAGCCTAGTTTCTTAGGTAGCTGCCTGAGTTCGATTCCATTTCACCTGTGGAAAATTCAGTGGTTGCATCCAATTTCCTTAATAGCCCCTTGTCCTAAAGAAAAATGATAAGCAATTGTCCTGGATTGATGCCAGAGCCTGCTCTACAAATTCTTCCCCACCCAGCCCTACATATCCATAATTCTATGAATCGAGAGATCCTGTCATTTATTATTGTATTGTAGCCATAATTGTTACTGTGCCATATTTTGTGCTATTGTTTACCACTAGACTTTGCAGCAAAAACATACAGATTTAAGGGTAAATGTTGCTTTGAGCTGGAATTAGGGTCTTACAGTTTAAGGCCAGATCATCTAGTCTGACCTACTGTATATCACGGACACAACACCACCCAGCAACCCAAATAAGACCAAATTATTACAACCCACAGCACACTAGATATTATATGCCACAGGCAGAGAATAGGAGGGAGTGAGGTGCACCAATGCCCCAGATCCCCACAATGGAAGGGAAAAGATTAACTTAGTTATAGCTAGTTAATCCTGGCAAGTGACCCTCACTGACATGCTCCAAAGGAAGATCACTGCCAGGCTCTGTAAGGTTTACTCACTGCTCAATCTTCACCCCCCATGCCTCACACCTGTGCTACTGCTCATCTGTTTCATACACGAGAGCAACATGAGGCAAGCACAATTTTGGGGCTGATGCAAAATGTTATGCTTCATGGCATCTTTATGTTGGACTGCACAGCCCTTTTGGTGCCCCCTAGAAGGGACTCCACAGTCTTTTGCACCCCTTACTGCTAGACACTCCCGGACAGGGTTTTGTTGGGTTAATACGCACAGGACTTCAGTGTCAGCTTGGGTTGTGGGGATGGGGGGGCACGCCAAACTGTCAGCTAATTAGGTGCACCTGATACTTGTTTCTGTTTGTGCTTTAAAGAGAAGCTGGATTATTCAACTTGGAGGGTCAGAGTTGACCAAAAGACAGAGGTGAAACAAAAAGAGTTGCCTGCTTTGGCTTGTATTTTTCAGAATAAAAAAAACAAATCCTTCCTCTTCATGTTGTGGAATAGAGGAAAGGGAGTTATAAACATGCAAACTGTCCATTGGTAGTGAGAAAAGCCAATCAAACTCAAAGCATGGCATTTGCATTCACAATGAGCCACTTAACTGGGAAACAATGTCAGGAGACTCCCCCATGGTACAGCCCTTCCTGAAGGGAGGATATGTGTACTAAAATCCAAAGAATGCCCCTTACAATGGGTAATTGTTCACCATGGCAGCTGGAATAAGGGCTATTATCATGCATGTGTATGTGTAATTTTAGTCACTCTCTCAAGGTGCATTGGGTCTGATCCAAATGTGTATGGTACTTTAAACTGCCTGTCTTACATTAAAAGGGAACAAGTTTCTGTCTTCAGTTTTGGAAAGACTGCAATGAGGAATGGTTAATTTTTAGGTGAGATTCTCTATTTTATTTTATTGATTATAAAATATAAGTTAACCATACATATAACTGACTGACACACAAGCTGGTCCTCTTGTTAAATTAGAGGACTGAAAGTCATGACTTGAAAGTTTTGCTTTTAGCTTTGCTACTTTTTTGCTGTGTGACCTTGTACAAGTCACATAACCTCTGTGAGCCTCAGTTTCTTCATCTGTAAAATTGGGATAATATTTTCTTATCTAACCAGGCAACTGGTAGGCTTAATTCATGAACTGGAAAACCACTTAGAGATACCCAAATTGAAGGTACAGTAAAAGTATAAAGTATTACAAAGTCCATTACCGTTTTATTTAGCTTTGTTCAAATTGGCCCTTTGGTACGTGCAGCTAGACAGCTACTAATGTTATCTTGATGTACAAAGCACTTTTTGTGTGAGGTTTGACTTGCAGTAAAATGCCAGTTAGAATTTTTTTCCTCAGGAACTCACTGGAGCTTGGCTTACAAAATCTGAAAATGAAATCAACCAAAATAGGTCAAACACAAAACTATATGTCCTTAAGTGTCCTTTTGTCCTCTTTTAGCAGTACAAAACATAGTTGTTGTTTTTCCCATAAAGTTTAATCCTGTATTGTTTCCTAATTGCCTTTGCTGACTATATCTTGTTTATATTCTGAATACCTGCTCATGTGCAAGTTTTCATTTCCTATTAAATATAGTTCAGAATGATGTGTTCATTTGTCAGTGATCCAAAAATAATGTGCTAGATACATGAACAGCTGATGCTACTAAACATGACATAAAAAATGTTACACCTTATTTCAATAGCCCTTATTACTGGGATATTTTGAACTTTAAAAACCTCACAAATAGGAATAAAGCATTTCATATATAATCAGATACTAATATTATCTCCAATTTTGCCATTTTTTTCCACTGTAACTAATTATTTAAGAATCCATCTTTTTCATTTCATCCCTTGAAGTAGATATGTTTGTTCTGTGACCATTTCACAACATTTTTCTCTGCTTTTATAAAGGAGATGAAGGGTGCCATTTACTATTTTCTTCAATGTTGTGCTTTTCGGAATTGGTTGTTCATTCCAGTCACAACAAAATGATCCATCGGCTAATATTTGACGTAGGAAAAAAAGGTTAAAAAGGGAAATCATCCAAAGCAGTCCGAGCCCACTTACACAGCTGTAACATATTATAATTTATTTAAACTCAATCAATACTTAATCTGGAATTTAAATTCTGCTCTATATCTGCGGCATGGCTAAGAGCAGCTGATGCCAGAGAATAAAATTTTCTTCAGGCTGTGATTGTGATGAATTTATAATATGCTCTAAAAGTGATGCATTGACCTAAATTCACAAAAGCACTGCTCCTTATATTTACCATTATGAAAGGTGTCCTTGCCACAATTCTGCACTTGTAAATCGCTTTATTAAAAGGATGATGGGTTAGATTGGGACTGATGGGAGAGGAAGGAAGGAGCCTCCCAGTCTTTGCATGGTCTGCATAAGGGCTGCCTAGGATCCTGCCCTTGTGCCTGGAGGAGGACAGGGATGATGCCATATTGTTCCCCATCTGGAGAGCAACCTCCTGGAAAGGGGGTGGGGGCAGATTGTAGGCAGAATCATATCTCCAATCCCTTCCACCCCTCCCCAGCCAGCTGCTGTGTAGCGGGGGAGTATACTGCACCTTTCAGAAAGTATTGTCTATGTTCACGCTTAACACAGGCCTGGTTCCTTCTCATTGTAATTTTTTTATTGTGTTTTCAGTTGAGATAGCCATACAACAGCATCTACAGACCTACACATTTATTAAACCAGTTATGTGGGCAGGCTTACTGTAGAATTCGCCCCTTTGTATTTGGTTATTTAAAATCCCCTGAGCCCTGCTATTGCAGGAGAGGCATATGAGCAGTTCCTATTGAAGTCAAGGGGAATTGCATATGCAAAACTCCTGGGATGGTCAGTGCCCTCGAGTTTCTAACCTTTTGGCAAGCCTCAGCCCACTCAAAGGACTTTTCATAGGAAAGGACTGCCATCTGTACAGGAGGATGCTGTACGTCATCTGCCTTGTCAATGACACGAGTCCTGTTCTGAGCCTTATTTGTTACCTTGACTACTTGTGGTCATACTTGATTTTTTGCATCACAGTTCTACATGTTTGGTAGATCCACGATCCTCAGAGAGTTCATTTAAGTAGATTGGGTGATAGGAAGGTGAGGGAGGTAGATAGCACTAAATTTTGATGACCCTTCCTTTTTTTTATTTTTTCACATGATATGATGCCTTGAAGGTAAAAAGGGAAATATGTGAATTCTGCTCTCCTGACTATGCTTGAATGGTCTCAAATATTCTTTTTCATGAGTGCTTAATATGCAGTATTTTGACTTGGGCAGTTATTTATTCTCCATTCCTCGCTCTAATGCTTTTGGGGAATGGGGACTTAAAAAGGAGGATGTGTTTCAGGATTTAAATGCTCAATGCAGTTCTGGGGCCAGATCTTGCTGCCAGTTAGTTATAACTGACCAGAACAGTCAGTAGGAAATACATATACTGTTAGTTATAACTGGCAGTAGGATCTGGCCCCAAGACTTTATTCTACCTTAATTAGATCTTATTCTTAAAAAACTATGCATTTCCTACTGACTGTTCTGGTCAGGCATACTTTTCAGGGACAGCCCAATGGATGACAGCATCTTACAACCATTGAGGGGCCTAGTCAATCTGAACTTCCCAGCAAGCACAACAGTTCATTTCAACTCTGAAATGTATTTAAAAATGTGATGCTATTTAACAAAAACAGAGATCTGAACTGTAAGTTCTTACCTAATGGACCACTACCTGGTTGGATATAGAGATGGGCTGGAGCTGCAAAGTCCAGAGCCAGATCTGAATTTCTTTAAAGTTTGGTGGCAAGAGAGCGCTTGGCTCTAGCCTTCAGTTCAGGTCCTCCTAAAGATAGAGCCCTACAGAGATCTTCAAAGCTAGTTCCTCAAAGTTCAGGGATTTGGTTTTAGGCCCACCTCTCTTGTAATATAGTCACATGCTGAATGTTAATAAAAGTAGATGGATATGTTCTAACCACTCCAAATTTGCTCCAGGTGTAAGTCCAATGACTATACATCATGGAGGGAGACCAGGCATGAATTTGGGTCACAAACTTTAATGATTATTGGTGAAATGACATGTCCTGGACATATGCTGCCTAAAAATGCCTCAGATTAATAACCCTAAAATTAAACAGCCTTTGAAATTATTAAAGAAACTAGGAAGAAAATCAGAGGTTCATATCAAGGCAATTACACCTTGCTCATCATCATGAGTCATGTTATTACATCTGTTAAATCTACGACAACACATATATACAACGTATCATTGAAAAGTTAGTTGTTAATTTTTTGTGTAATTTCATTGAAGTGCAATAGATTTCTTACATTATGAAAAACACTCACATTTATTATAATTACTTTTAAATGTATATTAGCATGCAGAGGCAGACCAGGCGAGGATCCCATTGTTCTAGGGGCTGTACAAACACATAGAAAATGACTGCCTAAGCCTAAAGCTGTGAGTCTTTCACGGAGGTCACGGAAGTCACGGATTCCATGACTTTCCGGGACCTCCATGACTTCTCCAGTGGCCGATGCAGCTGACCCCAGGGCCGCCTGAGCAGCTGGGGCAGCCCTGGGGCCAGTCTCACCAGCCACTGATCAGGCGGCCCCAGGGCCAACTTCACCGGCTGCTGCTCGAGTGGCCCCAGTCAGCTGGTCCCAGGCGCTGCCCCAGAGCAGCAGTCTGGGAACAACAGCGACACCCCGGGCTACCCCCACACACACACACACACCTGGAGCAGCAGCGGCAGTGCCACAGGCCACCCCCCGCAGCGGCAGTGTCATGCAAGAAACACACACACACACCCTGCAAGAGTAGCAGCAGGGTCCACTGGAGCACCTCCCTCCCCAACCTCCTCCCGCAGAGTACCTGCAGCACCCTAGAGCACCTAAGATTTAGTCAGGTGTATTTGTAGTACAAGTCATGGACCGGTCACGGGCCGGTGCATTTTTGTTTATTGCCCGTGACCGGTCCATGCCTTGTACTAAAACTACCCATGACTAAATCGTAGCTTTACCTATGCCCCAGAAAACTTATCATTGAGAAGATGTAACAGATAGAAGACATCAAAAAGCTAACGGGGGTTGGGGGAGACTGGATGAAAAAGAAATAATAGGGAGTGAACCATTCTTAGCCAAGCAGGAGCAGTAAGTGTAACTTAACTGTTACCTCACCATTATCAGATACTAGTTTTCTTTCTGCATTACAGAAAGGGTAAGTTTTATGGAAGTGATTTTGAAGGAGGAGGTGTTTTTTTCCGCCCAACATTCACTAAGGTTTCACCAAGCAGGTTTGCTGGCACAAACTCCTTTTTGACTATGTGAAAGCTCACAATTTTGTACCATAATTTGTTTTCCCTTCCCACAGGGTCGTTAAAAACAAACATTAAAGAAAAAAACAGTGTTAGTTTCAGTTCACGTGTGAAACCTTTTGCACAACAACAGTGGTTTCTTGTGGTCAGTAAGACTAAGTGTTCTGAGCATTCCAGAAAGTATATAAATAGACTGGTACTCTTGCTAAAGTTATGAAGTCTCTTTATTATATTTTTTTTCACTCCTCAGGCTGTCTTTAGCTAGGCAAAAATCAAGCAGAGTAGAATGTTTGAAAATTTTGTCTATCATTTTCCACTTTATATGGCTTATCCTTGATTAACTTTTTTGAAATAACTGTTAAAGTAAATGGATGTTAAATTACTTCTTAAAGCACAGGCTAGTATTATAAAAAAATGAAAATTTGTCATTTGGAGTCTCCCACACCCCAGGCTGGTGTTGATCTGTCTCTCCAGGCTGGGTAGAAACTGATCACAATGCTTATAAAACAGAGTCTGCAGACCAATCCACGATGTGAAAGTGGTGGTTACATAAAGAAGGTCCCATATCCTCCTCTCCCAATCCAGCAAAGTTTGTAATGATGGCCAGAAATTCCTGAAAAAAGTTGGCCTTAGGCTGAAGGGGTAAGTAAATGGCTATGCATGATCAAGCCAAAAACATGAACCCAAATTGACCTTGGATACTACAAAGTAGCCATTCTCATACTTTGATCTATATTTGAATCTGAACATGTGTTAATAAGGCACACACATTGGCCATCAAGGTTGTCTTCTGCTGAACAAGAGTACACATAGCATTTGTGACTGTAAAAATGTACTTCAATAGCTGGGAAGAAAGTGGAGATTCATTAGAAGACATTTAGCAGCTGTGTTTATACTGGCAGGCAATTTGAATATTAGGTGGCAGGACTGAGAACTGCAGATGCACAATATTGTTCAGACATTGGGCACTTACAGTCCATTTCCAGGGCAACATGCTATTCTATATTTCGTATGGTGTTATTAATCACATTTCATGATGTATCTCATTCACTATTTCAACTTGTTCTCATAGACTCATTCATTTTGTAGCCTTGTTTATTTAGTAGCTATTGTACTCTGTTTCAACAAATACCATGTCTACTACAGATAATAGCTTCTTCTGCTTTAAGGGGGAAAATTAGGATGGCCTGTGTACTGAGACTTTCAGTAATAACCAAAATGTACACTACATTAGAAGGGTACACTACATCAGCTTGCAGTTGGCCAAAAAAAGGCATCCGTATTGCTATTGACTATTTAGAAATGAAATTCATTTCCTGGGAGAACACACAAGGATTTTCATCATGACCAACCAAAGAAAAACAACTGTGCTTTCCGCTGCCCTTTAAATTCTGCAGTTTCTCAATGGGCTTTCTTTCAGTTTTGCAGATGAGCCCCTGAAGCTGCAGTAGTGACTCTCGGCCCATTTGGGAGAAATATGCTGAGAGAGACAATGTGACTGACTACCTGACGAATCTCTTTCCTTGGTGAGTGACAAACCTGGGGAGTCTCGGGCCCCACACCCGCCCTTTCAATGGGCGTTCTGTGAGCAGAAGAGTTACAGGATTTTATTTTCATTGTTCCTGTGGGTTTGGCTTTGGACTAAATATTCAGGGGCATTTATGGCACTTAATTACTGGCTGTGTTGGGAGCCATGCAGAGCCGTATTGCCCCAGCAGGAGCCCCACAATACATGAGGGAACATTCTTGATGTACCAACCTTTAGGAGGAGGATGCATAACCTGTTATAGCTCTACTGGGATAGCAAAGAGGAGATGGGGCAGTGCTATGTCTCTGCTTTCTCCCCATTCCTCTTCCACCCTTGTAGGGTGGCTTGTGCCCAAAGAGTGTGTCGGGGGTGCTCAGCAGAGTGCTGGGATGACACCTGTGACAGGCCCTGCATGGAAAGTGCAAATGAATAAATGTTCTTCCATCCTCCCAGCAGTGGACCCTGCCTTGTGTATTCTGTCATGGACTAGCCCAAATCTGCACTTCCTCTTTGTTAGTTTTCCTTACCAGAAACCATTGAAGAAGAGTTTTATTGACCTCTAAAAAGAAGTGTAACCAAGGAGTTGACTGTGCAGTGAATTAATAACTCTGTATGAGGGATGACTTATCCACATGGACTGATCAGCAGATTGCTTTAGGAAACCACCAGCCTGTCTGGTGCCCCTTTCCATGACTTGCTTATAATTCTTCAGTGTTTATTTGTAGCTCTTTTTTTGGTATGGCTTAGTGGAAAGCAGATAGAAAATCCAGCTCTGTTTATGTTATATGACTGGGGCACACCTAAAGGAATCTGTTTATTTTAACCTTTTTATTTGAGGAGTTGCCTGGTAGTGACCACTGTAGTGAAGGATGCAACCCAGTTTGTTATACATTCCTGTTCTCCTGTATTTGCATAATGTGCTGAGCTCTTGTGAAATCCTGCCATTTACCTTGGTCTAACCGGGATCTGAGTTGGTTTGAAACTCTGACCCCAGTTATGGGCACTCAGCTCTTTTGAGAATATGGCCCTTAATCTCAGAGAGATGCCTACTGAGTCTGCTCAGAAATTTTGCTATTTGTGTGTGTTGTGGTGGGGTGTGCGTGTTGTTGTTAAGAAATGCTGAGAGATTAAGTGACTTGCACAAGGTCAGACAGGAGGCTAGTGGCAGGAAAGTAACTCAGATCTCCAGTGTCTGACACCAGTGCCTTAAAACAAGACCATCCTTTCTATCCAGAAAAGGGAGACAGTCACTATCACAAAAACGTTACGGACCACACGATTTTTAACAGCTCTCTAGAATTTTTGCTTTTTCCTGAATTATTTTGCAAATACCGAGTTTTTACTTCAATTGAGGTTCTGTTCTATTGACCAGATACAGCTATTGCAATGTAAATAGATGAACTGCTGCTGATTGATCCAGCCCTGTGAAAACTGTCTCCAGAGCAGCAGCACAGTTCAGAAATACTATCAACATCCGCACACACTCCAGGCTAGTCACTTAAAAGTGGTATGAATTCTGCCTCTACCCTCTCTATCTCAGTGATTCGTTAAATTCATAGCCTAATTGGGACTATTTAAATGCTTGATATACTTTTTTCTTTTTTAAAAAAAATAAAGCTAGGAAATGACTAGGTAAATATATTTGATTTTAGCCAAAAGGCCAAGAAACCAACAAATTCAAAAGTTAAGATTCCTAGTAGAAGATAAAGTTGTTTCTAGTGCACAGTCTATATATTTTGTGATAGCACAAGATGAAGCTATGCATTTAACCAGAAAAGAAGGAATAGAAAATATGGCATATATGCAATGTATTTGAGTTAATATTGCCATAAGAACCTAAAGTTATTAATTTCATGCCTACTTGTTTTTCTCATTTTAACTGTGAAATTGTAATGTGCCATTAACCATAGTTGTTTTCATTTAATTAAGATAAAATGTATGGCTAGGCCACCAGGACTGGGTTTTCTGTGCCTGGAACTGTTTGGAGAAGAGGGCATAGCGAGGGAGCACAAAGGACTGATCCAGTGCCTCAATCTAGAGCAACGTCAGGGCTGGTCTAACTTGCACTGGCTGGTAATGGCCCCCAAGGGGCTGTTGCAACAGTTGCAGGTCAGCAAGATATGGCAGCTCTCTAGCCATGTCCCTTATGATGAAAGCCAATATAGGGTAGTGTAGGAGCCACTATGTCACCTGTGGACTCCCCCATGCTGGGAGAATCTCCAGTAGGCAGTAAAGATAACTTTTCTTTCTACTTAGCAGGAATTGAAAAAGCAGTCAAAGTAGGGGAACCGACTCTGGTTCTATAGCTCGTGTTTCATCGATGTTACCTCTTGGACTGACTGACCCCCCTCCTCCAGCCCACTAGCACAAAATATATAAAAGCTAGAGAAAATAGAAGTCCTGGCACTTCTTCCTTACTCCAACCATGAAGATATGCAGCACAGAGGGGGCAAGAGGAGGCGGAGCTCTGGCTCTGGCCCCTTTTACATCACACTGAGGATTAGGACGGGGGCAGTGGGAGTAAATATGCTCCTTGCTGAGGTGTTCCCTCCCCCATGGCAGTGAGCTGCCTGAGCTCCCTCAGGAAGGCATGAGTCCCCTCTGCTCTGAAGGCTTTTATGTGTCTAAATGGCACAAATGTATAACACAGATTCTATATTTAACCAAAATCAGAGTGTATCCTTTGACAGACTCCAGCCTTGTAATGAGATGTGAAATAAAATCTACATGCTCATTACTTCATAATATAATGCAAATATGCTCGTTGATATTTTTCATCTGGAGTTCATAAAGTGATATCAATACCAGGTCATAAATCTACTGTACTCATCACCCAATTCTGCCACAGTTACTCACACGAGAAACACCTTATTGTACCAATAGCCCCACTCATTGAACATTACTAATGGTGGCAGCAGAGCCCAGCCCTAGTTTTTTTTACCAGCCAAACCCTTAAATGTCTAAGACATTTAAGAGGGGGATGCTTTCACACATACCATTTTTTAATTGGCTTCTGGTGTCGTGACCTAATTAGCTGTAATTCCAGGTCATTGTTAGAGTATGGTGTTATTTCACACAGTGCAACATCCATGACAGAATAGGAAATTTATGTCAAGGCAGACACACAAAGTATTAAAAAGAACTAAAAATACTCTTCCTGAATGACTGCTAATATAACCCTACTATATTTCTTAGAATCCAAAACTCTAACACACAACAAACAAATACAGAGAGACACTGTAGACTCTTCCCTGAGGCAGAGAGGCACAATTCAACCCATTTTGCTCCAGGTTGGCTCTTTTGAAGACCGACTGTGCAGGACCCAGATTGCACACTTCACTCAGAGACCCATAGCCTGCAAACAGGACCAGGGGGCCCCTTAAGATTTAAAATGATAGCCTGTAATTTTCAATACACCACAGAAATAATGCTTGTTTTAAAGAACATTTTAGGAAAATATTAATAGTTTTAATAGAAATTGTCTCAAAAAGTTAAATTTGGACCTGTAGTTTGAAACTGCTAATTCACTTTGCTTCCATGGAAAAGCTCTGCTGTCCAGTGGGGAAGAAGGAAGAAATCCTGTTAGGAAGAAATATGTAGCAGTACCCATGGTGCCAGTTAGTGCACTGTACAGAGGATGTATACACAGTCCCCTATGTAGGGTTTGGTCCATATATGTGCTGAGTGCAGACCCACAGGCCTTGTTACCATTTGTGGGCGCACAAACCCATTTCTCACCCCATTCCCTTGTGGAATGCCTGCTACAGTAACACTTCATTTGTGACATCTAGATTCCCACATGAGTGAGGATGGTCTTGTGGTCAAGGCACTGGACTTGGACTCTCTATATATCTAGGTTCAATTCCTATCTCTACCACAGATGCCTTGTGTTGCTTTAGGAAAACCATTTAGTTTATCTTTTCGTCAGTTCCCCATCTATAAAATGGGGTTGCAATATTTCTCTCCTTCGACTCTTTGCCTGTTTAGATTATAAACTCTTCTGGGCAGGGACAGTCCCTTACCATATATACAGATATGCAGTGCCTAGCTGAGTGGAGCCCCAGTCTTGATTGAGACCTCTAGGCACTGCCTAATACAAATAAGAATGATGTTTGGAATCCCTATTGTTTAGCCGCTGGTATAACTGTACATTTTTCTGCTTTAGGGGCTTGCTCCCCCTGAAGCCAAAGATGAATCAACCTACATAATATATTAAGCCTGATTATAGTCTGTACTGAAACACATAGAATCCCTTTCCTTAACCCATGTGGCCAGATCCTTGTTTCTGCTATAACCCTGGAAAAGAAAATAGCACCCAGGGATTGTTTTTTTGCTACTAGACCATGAGTAATGGAGACAAAGTCTCATCTTGAATAATATATAGAATGAAATATAATATTAATCCTGTTGTAATATTTAATTCCAGCAACAAACCCAGAAGCAGATATTAATGTATGAAATTTAATGAACTGGTCTAAACTATTTTTTATTAAACATGCTAGCAGGGTAAAATATTAAAATTTAAATTTACCAAACATTTTTAAAAAGTAATGATCTATTTCTGGATGCTACATTGTTCTGTGGGGAGCAGTCATGCACTTTGCATTCGTATTGTCTTCACTTACTTTCCACAGGTTTAAAGTTTTCTGAAGTCATGCAGTTATTTTTTGAAAAGGGGTTAAAGGCTTTTATGTTATGCATTCAGCTACTCTGATAGGAAGAGTTAATTAAGCAACTTTTACAAGGACCTTTTCCTGTTGGTTTCTTATTTATTGATATGTTTTCCTCCTAGAAATGAAATGATATAGCATTTTCAGTTGTTGCTATAACTAAACCAAAGAAACTTCAAAGACTCTGGATGCATCTAAACATGTCTGATGCAAATATTCTAAATGAAACCCTAAAGTTAGAATGGGAAATGTGGAGCTGGTAGTCCCCCCCCCCACCTTTATGGTTTTAAGCACCTAGAAGTTTCCCCTCCCATTTAGAAAATCTGTCTATGAGAAGCAGTTTATCAAATGATCTGTCCATTCAGCCCCTCTCATGACAATTTTTTTTTACTTGATATCTCCACATTTCTATGCACCCTTTTCAAGTAGAGCCTGCAGGATTGTTTAAAGAGCTGCTAAGGCAAAGCCAGGAGCTGTCTTAATAAATCCAAGTTTTCACAGAAAAAATGCATTTTTCCTTACCAAAAAGAGCAGTTCATAGCACAACTATTTGAAACATTGTAAAAAGTAAAACAATGCCACCCCTGCCCTGCAACGAATCTGTGCAAATATATGCAGCTTCTCTCTGATCACCATTCAAAACATTTCACCTAAACATTTGAAAACTTCACAAATCCATGTTGGAATGCAGCCCCTATGACCTTAACTTACATGTGCAGTCAACTTCCAATTATTTAATTAGTGCCTTAGTAATTGCTCCTTTAGTAAATACACATACCAAATTCCAATTAATGAAATGAACTTCAATTAGTGAGCTACTAAACCCATTTAAACAAACTTCATACAATCAATTTTTTAAAAAAAGTATGCAGTTAATGAAAGTACAGTTAGCTTGAATTCTAATTCCAAATCAGAAGTGAAAGGTTTCCTACTGTTTTTAAAATCCAACAATAAATATTAACATAAACACTTACAACTGCTCCCAAATATTCAGTTGCTTCAGTAGTTACAGACCCACAAACAGGCAACGTAAAAAACTGGATTGCTATAGATTTAGACAATGTATCTCACCTGAATTAAAGATGAAGGAAGTAAACAGAGGTGAATGGAACTATAATATGTTTATGCCAAGTACCCTTCATCAAATGATGACTTTATGTCTAACAGTGTATTTTCTCATTACATATCAGTGTGTCTCCTAGTTTACTGGCACACCCTTTCCAAATTGAGCTCATCTGCTCATAAAGGACTTGTTGCCTGTGATACCCACGTTTATTATTTAGAGATCTACTATCCATCTTTCACTGCCATCCCCTGCTACCATTCATGCAAGTTCTCATTTATACTAGTGGAATTGAAGCATGAGTAATGGAAGAGAAAATATACTCAATGACTCTGATGACTACTGTGTTACCTGCTCATCTTTCAGATTTTTCTTCACCTGCCTGTGCTATATAATAATTCTCTCCCTACTGATAGAAGGCAGATGCAGGTCTTGAAAGATTTTACCATTTGGTTTGATTTTTGTGCCACTGTTTTTGATTTAAAGTTTCCATCAAGTACACTCCAGTCTTTAGTTTCCCATTTGGCACTGTTTCTCACAAAGGCATGTGACTCAGTTGAAGTAACAAATGATTTAATTGCCTTCCTCACAAGATGGAATGGGCAACTCTCCTTGGTTTATAGATGTTGAGTAAGTCATGCCTTGATAGATCTACTCAGTGCTGTTATTGAGATCTGATGGCCATTTTTCCTGGAAGATGCACACAGTGGGCCTGATCTGTAGTATAATAACCATTTGTGCTGCCTGATAACTTCTTATTAAGAATATGCTGGACAAAAAAAGTCTTGGCCTTTAGTCTCTCAGTTCACTTAGCCTAGGATAAAAATAGCTTGTAAACAAGAAAACGCCTCAAGTTATCACTGAATTGTTTTGCATTTGTGATGTATGTCCTGGGAAAACTGTTTGCAGGAGAGCCGGTACTAGTTGAGCTTCTATTGGAAGAAAGTGTTTTCCAGCTCAAAGGCTTGTTTTGGGATGGGCCAGCACATTCTGTACATTTTCTTTCCTTCTGAAGACTTTCCTTTGTGGAAAAATCCTATGGCATTTAATATAAACAGTCTGTGTTTGTATAGGGTTTCTTAAACCACCATATGCCTGAGAGAGAATTCTATGGAATGGTCAAAACTTCTCTAAAAAGATTCGCATGTTCTGTTAATTCCGATAGGCTTTTAGAGACATTTGTGTTGAGCCCAACTGATTTATTTCCTACTAAATCTATAGGACTTTTCCAAAAGTGTTTCTAGAAATGGAAGAAGCAGTGGCACTTGCCTGGCAGTCCCTAAGAACTCAGATGTGAAGGAGCAGCAAATGTCAAAGCGAGGAGTAGAGGGCTTCACATGGGGGATGACTTCAGCTCTGTCCTGTGTCCATGAAGACATGTAAGGTTGGGTGGTGCTGGGAGTGGAGGGAAGCTATGGGAAATGAAAGAGGTGTCCTAGGGCAAGGTCAGCACCTGATAGCATTCTTCTTAGAAATTCAAGTTTGTGTAGAGCCTTAGCCTCCAAAAAGTAGAATTATATCAGGGATGAACTTGACCATCATAGCTAGCAATGATGTTAAGCTCAATTGGGATATTTCAATGGAGCATTTTAGCTACATAATATTTGCTGTTATGAGGCAACTCGCTACCATCTGTCCTTAGCATAAGGAAAACTTGTCTGTGTCTGCCACTGGTCAGCTCCCTGACTCGCCCAGCCACAGGCAATTCAAGCACTCTCCTCTTAGCCTACACAGGCTCTGCCATCCCTTTGAAGATTAGCAGTAGGCACACTCCAATCCCCGAGTCCTCCGAGCATTCTCTGGAATGTCCAACCCTGTTTCACTGGACGCTCACAGAATTCACAGAACTGCTATTTCCACAGGAATAGTACATGCCATCTTATCAGATTCACCTTAGAATCATCACTCTGCCTAGCGCACAGTGAAAACCAGAATAAGTTTATTTAACAAAGAACAGAGATTTGAGAAGAACCAAGTAGGATTAATGGAAACAAAATGTTATCTATAAAATAATATCGTAACACACATTCTAGAGCCTAAACTTAACTAACAAGGTGCTCTTTTGTCCAATAAGGTACTGCCTACCCAAAGTTCTTCTTACAGCATTTTCAACTTAGATCGCTGAAACCCTCCTATCATAAGAACAAGCCCACTGGCAGCTTGTCTCCCCAGATGAAGGATGCCAATGCATCTCTCTACATTCCTAGATATATTAGACAAACACTTTGTTCTTCATCTGTAAACAGAGTTCTGCACTCTTTTCCCCCATACTCTATCCCGTTGATCTCTTCCTGAAGTCCCCACAATCTCTTCATTAGCATTTGACGCCATACCAAAATAGACTTCCATTGTAAGATACACAATGGTGAGCCAGAGAGATAAGTATCTCTCACCTCCGACCTGGTGGAGCCTGTCTTAGGGCATGTTACCTCTGGGTGACCAGACTTTAACTTCAAGGCTTTAAGAAGATAATTTCCAATACACATACATATCTCCTTACACATTATCTGCACATACATTTTTCAAAAATTACGAGGACCAGTGTGACACAGGCTTTCAGTTGGGCTCTCACATGACATTCTTGGAAGACTAGGACGTAGATTCCAGACCCAGGGGATCCTGGTAACCATTGTGAACCCTTGTGCTCTCTGCCAGTTGGCACCAAGAGATCCTTGAGTCATGTTATTATTGCTGATGAGATGATTGAAGTTAATAACTAGCCATATACCACACTTTTCTTGAATCATAGATCATAGAATATCGGGGTTGGAAGGGACCTCAGGAGGTCATCTAGTCCAACCCCCTGCTCAAAGAAGGACCAGGACCCAACTAAATCATCCCAGCCAGGGCTTTGTCAAGCCTGACCTTAAATACCTCTAAGGAAGGAGATTCCACCACCTCCCTAGGTAACCCATTCCAGTGCTAAAGTTCTGTGTATTCCTGTAAACATACCTTTCAACCTGTCAAGGCTCAAATAGGGGACACAATATGTGACAAAAGCCCAAAATGAGGGATTGTGATGGAGTGTACAAACCCTGCACTGGAAAAGAAGGGGTTAAAAAGCTACCTTGGGTCCAGGCAGCCCTACCCCAGCACACCTGCAAAGCATGCATGTTCTGGAGGAGGAGCTTCACAGGTGACCAGAATAGCTCAGTAACAGGCACCCCTTGGAGGTAAACAGACCTACACTGTTCCCTCCTCCGAGGGAGCACTATGGGAGGTCTAGCCGCCTGGGGTCCTGACTACTGAGAATCTACCCAGCCTGCTGAAGGGGAAAGGATTCTGGACACTTGCAAGATCTGGGATTTATCCTTGAGTTATTTTGTTTACATATCTTTGCTTTGCCCTTTTGTGTAAGGAAAATGGTAGGAAGCAGTCCAGGGAGCAGCAGTGCAGCACCTCTTGTGGGTGTAGAAACTCACTTCCCACCACAGGACCCAACTGGAACCTGGTGAGACTGATAGGGTGCATCTACATAGAAGAGTCTCAGAGCCTGGGTTAGCAGATACAGCTTGCAGGGGTCAGGCTATGGCACTAAAAATAGCAATGTAGATTGGGCTCGGGCTGGCGCTCAGGCTCTGAAGCCCACCCCTTCCCTAGGCTTCAGAGCCTGAGCTCCAGCCCAAGCCTCAGTGTCTACACAGCTCTTTTTAGAGGTATTGGCTGAGCCCCGTGAACCCAAGTCCATCGATCTGGGCTGTGAGACTCGCCGCTGCCCACTGTGTGGATGCACCCATAGAGTTTAAGGTGAGAAGGGAGCACCAGATCATCTAGTCTGACCTCTTGTAGGTCACAGACCGCCAATGCCCACACACTAAATCCAGAAACTGAAATAAGAACCCAGTATTACAGCCCACAGGAGGCTAGACTTTTATGAGATATGGGCAGAGAATAGGCAGGACCAAGGTGGATCAGTACCCAAGGTCCCTGAAATGGCAGGTAAATGATTAAATGAGATATACCCAGATAATCCTGGCAAGTGACTTGCATCCACATGCAGCAGAGGAAGGTGAAAAAAAAACAGGGTCACTGCTAATCTGACTTGGGGGAAAATTCCTTCCCAACCCCACATATAATGATCAGTGAGACCCTGAGCATGTGAGCAACAAGCAGTCAGCCAAGAACCCGAGAGAGAGAGAAAACACTCGATACCACCGCAGAGCACAGGCCCGACCCATCTCTAGCTGTGGCTTCAGAGGAAGGAGATTGGAGAAAAAACCCAAAAGAACCAAGTATACTTTGGGGAGATTGGGGAGGGGGGGGAGAAAATTCCTTCCTGACCCTTGCAGGTAGGTAACTGAAACCCTGAAGCTTGAGGTTTTAGGAACACAAAACAAAAACCAGAAGTGAGCCCCAGGGCTGCTGAGCTCTGGTCCCTGCCATCACAAGCAACCTCATCATACAATCACACTTATAAATTTATCCAGCTCTCTCTCAAAACTAAGTTATTTGCCCCCACAGCTCCTATGTGGGAGGCTGTTCCAAAACCTCATCACCCTGGTGGTTAGAAAACTTCTTCTGAATTTGTTCATGGACAGTTTATTTTCATTTGTTTTTTGCCAACATTGTCCGTTAGCTTAAGTAGCTCTTCACCACTCTGGTATCTAACCACCCTGATGTATTTATAGAAAGTAACCATATCCCCTCTCAGCATGCTTTCTGCTAAACTAAACAAGCCAAGTGTCTTCTAGTCTCCTCTTATAAAATGAGCTCTCCACTCTCCTGATCATCCTAGTAGATCTTCTCTGCACCTGTTCCATTTTGAGAGTGTTCCCGTGTTCCCCTACCAATCCCTGGACAGGGCTGAAGGCGAAAAGCTACCCCAGATACAGGAGAATCTAGACTAGGAAGACTCTATAACTTAGAGGGTCATGATCCTGGAAGGTTGGCCGTGGAGGCCTGCAACCCCTTGCCTGACAATGGGACTATCCTTCATTGGACTCTTTGTATATGCTGAAAGGGATGGACAGCTTGTGGCTTGGCCAGAGGACTAAGATATGGAAGGGGCAGATCACTACAGGGTTGGAGTGGCTGTGAACAGGGCTGTCAGAAAAGAAGTGAGCCTGCTATGCCCTTGCCTGATTACTAGGCAGTATCTGTGGTGAGTGACCCCTTCACAGGGACACAAAATAGTAATTTCTGCAGGGTGTTATATAATGGATATTCTCAGATCTTATGAAAATAAAAACCCAAAGGCATCTTTCTGCTATTTGCTGTTTTCTATATGACTAAAGATCCTTTCCCCAAATTTGATTTACTGATCTGGGCCTGATCCTGCTGACACTAAAACCAACGGGAATTTTGCTGTTATCTTCAGTAGAAATAGGATTTGGGCCTTCATTTCCTTATTCATCTTTCCCTTGAAGGATTCTTGCAATGTGACAAATTCATGCCACATGTAATCTACTGTAATGTCAAATGTCATCATTAAAATATCAAACATACATTCACTGAATCCCTAATGTTTCTCTATTTAAGTTGTTCCAGCAGAGGTTTATATGAAGCCTGAATTTTCTTTACCTTCCCAATACTAAAAGAGTCTTCATTGACTTGTTTATTGGAACAATGGACTAAATTTTCTGCTGGTGTAAATTGGCATAGCTCCCTTGGCCAATAACATCTTTTTAGCTCAATACAGGAATAGCAGAATTTAAAATGTTGATTTTTTCTTTCCACTGGAACATACATGGCAATGTCAACTCTAAGGCCTGGTCTACACTATGACTTTAATTTGGATTTAGCAGCGTTAAATCTAATTAACCCTGCACCCATCCACACAACGAAGCCATTTATTTCGAAATAAAGGGCTCTTAAAATCAATTTCTGTACTCCACCCCGACGAGCAGAGTAGCGCCGAAATCGATATTGTCATTTCGAATTAGGGTTAGTGTGGCTGCAATTCGATGGTATTTGCCTCCGGGAGCTGTCCCACAGTGCACCATTGTGACCGCTCTGGACAGCAATCTGAACTTGGATCCACTGGCCAGGTAGACAGGAAAAGCCCCGCGAACATTTGAATTTCATTTCCTGTTTGCCCAGTGTGGAGAGCACAGGTGACGACAAATAGCTCAGCTCATCAGCACAGGTAACCATGGAGGCCGATAATCGAAAAAGAGCACCAGCATGGACCGTACGGGAGGTACTAGATCTGATCGCTATATGGGGAGAGGATTCAGTGCTAGCAGAACTTCGTTTGAAAAGACGAAATGCCAAAACTTTTGAAAAAATCTCCAAGGGTATGATGGAGAGAGGCCACAATAGGGACTCAGATCAGTGCCGCGTGAAAGTCAAGGAGCTCAGACAAGCCTATCAAAAAACAAAGGAGGCAAACGGTCGCTCCAGGTCAGAGCCACGAACATGCCGCTTCTATGCCGAGCTGCATGCAGTTCTGGGGGGGCCACCACCACTACCCCACCTCTGACCGTGGATTCCGAGGTGGGGATAATCTCATCAGCTACACCTGAGGATTCTGTGGACGGGGAAGAGGAGGAGGACGACGAGCTTGCGGAGAGCACCCAGCACTCCGTTCTCCCCAACAGCCAGGATCTTTTTCTCAGCCTGACTGAAGTACCCTCCCAACCCTCCCAAGCCAGTATCCAAGACCATGACCCCATGGAAGGGACCTCAGGTGACTTTACCTTTTAAAATATAAAACTTGTTTTAAAAGCAAGCGTTTTTTAATGATTACTTTGCCCTGAGGACTTGGGATGCATTCGCGGCCAGTACAGCTACTGGAAAAGTCTGTTAACGTGTCTGGGGATGGAGCAGAAATCCTCCAGGGACATCTCCATGAAGCTCTCCTGGAGGTACTCCAAAAGCCTTGCCACAAGGTTTCTGGGCAATGCAGCCTTATTCCGTCCTCCATGGTAGGACACTTGACCACGCCATGCTTGCAGCAAGCAATCTAGTATCATTGCATGACAAAGCCTGGCAGCGTATGGTCCCGGTGTTTGCTGGCATTCAAGCAACATCCGTTCTTTATCTCGCTGTGTAATCTTCAGGAGAGTGATATCGCTCATGGTAACCTGTTTGAAATACGGGAATTTAATTAAGGGGACAGAGGTGGCCATTCCTACTGGGCTGTTTGCCTGTGACTGAAAAGAAATCCTTCCCTGCAGTTAGCCAAGCACAGGGGAGCAGAGGGGGAATTGGCCCTGAGCTTTTCGCGTTTGGCTAGCAGGGATCTTCCCTGTTACCAGCCACACGGTGGGGGGAGGGGTACAGGGATCATCCTAGATAATTCATGGCGGGGGTGGGAAGCGGGGGGGTTAGTTTGGTTTCTGAAGGGATCTTCCCTGATACCAGCCACACGGTGGGGGGAGGGATAAAGCGATCATCCCAGAGAATTGGATGGGGAGGGGGTTGTTTGTTTTCTGCTGCTGAAGGTTAACAGGAAAACCGCAGCAATCAACGGGCTTTGCTTGGTATGTGGGAAAGGAGGGCGCAGAAGCTGAAAGACAATGGCTTACCATGGCAGCATGCAAGCTGAATTCTGTTGCCCGGACCTGCATCTGTGATCTCTAACACCAAAGCCACAGGCACTCAATAT
Source organism: Malaclemys terrapin pileata (assembly GCF_027887155.1). Lineage (NCBI taxonomy): Eukaryota > Metazoa > Chordata > Testudines > Emydidae > Malaclemys > Malaclemys terrapin. The sequence continues at coordinate 67,228,108 of NC_071512.1, forward strand.
TAAGATGGAAAATGCGACCTTGTACTGAAATCACGTGTGCTATGTAATGTGAATAGTGTTGTTCACCATGAAAGAGTATAAGCATTGTTCTGTAAAATGTATCATTTTAAAAACTTCTCTCCTTTCTTTCAACCCTCCCTCCAGCAGCTGCAAATTTTTCAAGCCTCCCTCTTTCGTCCTGAAGGCTATCTCAGATAAGGCGGCAGAGAAAGAGGACGCGAGACGAGATGTTCATGGAAATAATGGAATGCACCCACAATGAAAGAGCTCATTTGAATGAGTGGAAGGACACGGTATCTAAATTTAGGAAAGATGCCAGTGAACGTGAGGTCATGAGGGACGCTCGAGATAAGAGGTGGCAGGCTGCAATGCTGGGGCTGCTGCATGATCAAACAGACATGCTCCGGCATCTGGTGGAGCTTCAGGAATGGCAGCACAATAACAGACTGCCGCTGCAGCCACTGTATAACCTCCCTCCCCCCTCACCATGTTCCATATCCTCCTCACCCAGATGTGTAAGAATGCGGGGGGAGCGGGGAAGAGAGGCTCCGTGCACCCTCCCACTCCACCCCAGTGGACAGCCCAATCAAAAGGCTGTCATTATATTGAATTTTTTCAGTGGCCTTTTACTTCCCTCCTATCCTCCTCCCAAACCTCACCCAGATTACCTTCTCGGTTCTCTCCCTATGTTTATAATCAATTAATAAAGAATACATGATTTTTAAATGATAGTGACTTTATTTCCTTTGAAAGCAAGCTGGGGGAAGGGGGAGGTGGTTCCTTACAGAGAATGAGTCAATAAAGGGGGCGGGTTTTCATGAAGGAGAAACAAACAGAAATTTCACACTGTAGCCTGGCCTTTCATGAAACTGGTTTTCAAAGCTTCTCTGATGCACAGCGCTTCCTGGTGTGCTCTTCTAATCGCCCTGGTGTCTGGCTGCGCGTAATCAGCAGCCAGGCGATTTGCCTCAGCCTCCCACCCCGCCATAAAAGTCTCCCCCTTACTTTCACAGAGATTGTGGAGCACATAGCAAGCAGAAATAACAATGGGGATATTGGTTTGGCTGAGGTCTGACCGAGTCAGTAACGAGCGCCAGCAACCTTTTAAACGGCCAAATGCACATTCTACCACCATTCTGCGCTTGCTCATCCTGTAGTTGAACAGCTCCTGACTCCTGTCCAGGGTGCCTGTGTATGGCTTCATGAGCCATGGCATTAAGAGTTAGGCTGGGTCCCCAAGAATAACTATTGGCATTTCAACACCCGCAACCATTATTTTCTAGTCCTGGAAGTAAGTCCCTTGCTGCAGCCGTTTAAACAGATTAGTGTTCCTGAAGACGCGAGCGTCATGAACCCTTCCCGGCCAGCCCACGTTGATGTTGGTGAAATGTCCCCTGTGATCCACAAGTGCTTGCAGCACCATTGAAAAGTACCCCTTGCGGTTTATATACTGGGTACCCTGGTTCTCCAGTGCCAAGATAGGGATATGGGTTCCATCTATCGCCCCACCACAGTTAGGGAATCCCATTGCAGCAAAGCCATCCACTATGACCTGCACATTTCCCAGAGTCACTACCTTTGGTAGCAGCAGCTCAGTGATTGCTTTGTCTACTTGCATCACAGCAGCCCCCACAGTAGATTTGCCCACTCCAAATTGATTCCCGACTGACCGGTAGCTGTCTGGCATTGCAAGCTTCCACAGGGCTATCGCCACTCGCTTCTCAACTGTGAGGGCTGCTCTCACCTTGGTATTCTGGCGCTTCAGGGCAGGGGAAAGCAAGTCACAAAGTTCCAAGCCCTTACGCATGCGAAAGTTTCGCAGCCACTGGGAATCGTCCCACACCTGCAACACTATGCGGTCCCACCAGTCTGTGCTGGTTTACCGGGCCCAGAATCAGCGTTCCACGGCTATAACCTGCCCCATTAACAGCATGATTTCCAAAGCACTGGGTCCGGCGGTTTGTTAGAATTTCATGTCCATATCCTCATCTCTCTCGCTGCTGCGCTGCCGTAGCCTACTCCTCGCCACCTGGTTTTGCAGGTTCTGGTTCAGCATGAACTGCACGATAATGCGTGAGGTGTTTACAATGTTCATGACTGCTGTCTTGAGCTGAGCGGGCTCCATGCTTGCCGTGGTATGGCGTCTGCACTATTCAAAGGCGCAGAACAGTTGTCTGCCGTTGCTTCCCTTGAGAGGGGGGAGGATATACCCACAACCACCCGCGACAATGTTTTTGGCCCCATCAGGCATTGGGATCTCAACCCAGAATTCCAATGGGTGGAGGAGACTGCGGAAACTATGGGATAGCTATGGGATAGCTACCCACAGTGAAGTGCTCTAGAAATCAACGCTAGCCCCGGTACATGGACGCACACCACCGAATTAATGTGCTTAGTGTGACCGCATACATTCAACTTTATACAATCTGTTTCCAAAATTCGAATTATATAAATTCGGATTAATCTCATAGTGTAGACATACCCTAAGAGTAGTAACAGGAATAGCCCTGTATGTTGTCCTGGTCTCAGGTTAACTGAGCAAAGGAAATATCATATGAGAATCTAATAAATAAAGGTTTTTTATATTTGTGCTCCAAGCTAACAAATGGTCAGCCAGTGTTTTCCAGCCCCTTCTATATCCATCTACTCTTGTCTGACTACTATAATTTTCAGGACTGTCCATCTTGTTTTGTTGCTCCATAAATGTTTGGTCTGCTGATGCTTCTATTATTCTCACTTTAGGCAAAGTCATGTCTTTGAAGATTCATACTGCAATACAAGGGGACATTCCTAGCAGACTTTTAGTCTGACTTTTGGAATACAGTGAAAAGCTTGAGAATTCTGATCTGTTGTAGTGTCTTTTGTTTGCTGATAGGTAGAATCCCAGACTTGGCTATGTTCTATGATGTTGGAGTTTCAACTTACTAAGTTCTTCTTGCTATTCTACATTCTGATGTAGCATGATAATTCCCAATGCACAACAATTTATTCAGAATGAGCTGAACTTCCCTTATTACAATTTTGAGGAATCTTTGGCTGCCAGTAAAGTTCTGTCTGTGACTGAAGTCATAAACTGTCATGTATGTAGCTGGAGCTATCTATAAATACATTAATCAGCCCATATGCTCTTCAGATATTTCCTCTCTACACAACATAGAGTTTTGGAGGCTTTTAAATATATGTCTAGATGACACAGTGGTCCTAGAAAAAAATACTTATAAAATTCATAACAGATTGGGGCTACTGGTTTCGCATGTCATTTCACTGAAATACTCATACCAAGAATACAGTAGTTTGGTACTGTACAGCATGTTCAGAATACAGTTTTGGGAAAAACAAAATATGCAGTGGTAACTGAATAAGAGCCAGATTTAAAAATAGACTAAACAGCAGCGACAACATTCCATCTACTGTAATTCGTCTCCCTCTCACAGCCTTTTTTCTATAATTTCAGCTATCATAAATCATAATTAAATTACTATAAAATCTATTGCCTGAGTACTTAATTAGATTATGAATTTCACCAGTAACCATATGGCATGTATCACATACCAAGCTTGTTGAACTAAGGATTGAAATTATCTGCAAATAAATTGCATGGAAGTTTTCCATAGTTTCCTTATGTGACCCTGTACAGGGCTTTGAATATTTGAGGTCAGAGGGAACATAAATATTCATTTCTAAATGACTCACTATGGATCCTCCATTGGATGAATTATAGAATAATTCTAGTTAACCAACAATGAAAACATTCTGGACATTGATGATTAGCGTTGTACACATTGGTTTGGCCAAATACTTTTTCCTGATGTTTGTTTCAGTAAAAAAAGCTTTGTTCAGACTGCCCCCTACAGAAAATAACATGATACTCATTTAATATTTAAGGTTTATAGATATTGAAAAAAGAGAGTTCAGAAATGTATCAGAATAGTCATATATCTGGATTCTGTTTGCTTTTTACAGTTCTGAGGATAGTGTGGCTGCTCAGTAAGATGTGTAGCTTGCAACTACACATAAAAAAGTGTCAAAATATTTATTTAATATTGGTATCAGAAAATGGATTTTATTAAACATCTCATTTATGGCAACAATCGTATTTGTCATATTCTCAGCAAGCCAGATTGCCTAAACAGGTCAGCATCTGTGCTTTGCTTTCTCTCCAAAGACTAATGAATAAGGTTAAGGTTTTGTCATGGTTATTTTTAGTAAAAGTCAGGGACAGGTCGTGGGCAATAAACAAAAATTCACAGAAGCCCGCGACCTGTCCCTGACTCTTACTAAAAATAACTGGGGGGGAGAGGGACTGATCGCTGTGCTGGGGGCTGAAGCCAAAGGAAGTCACAGAGGTTTGTTAAAGTCATGGAATCCATGACCTCTGTGACTAAATTGTATCCTTACTAATGAATGATCTAATTGCCAGCAGTTATAAACTACCACACAGCTCTTTATAAAAGAGCACATTTATTCTTAAGGGCAAAGTACATTACAGAGAAAACATAGAAAACATACAAAAGTTCCCATATGCATGCTACAAGCTTACCAGAGGTCACTCAATAGTGCTATGGGGCCTCCGTAGGCCAAAGTCTTTCCAACCCTTCCCAGGAAGGATTGGGGGCCCCACTTGGATAGAAAGTTCTGTCCATTTGCTGGATCAGAAAGAAGGCCCTGAGTCAGTTGAAACTCGGGCTATTTATCCAAAGTCCTTTCTCTGTCTGTTTGGTCTCTGGACAATCCATTTTGAACTAGTGTATGTGAGCCTCTTCAGGTGGCAGCACTTCTCTAGAGGTGTTGCAACCTGAGTGAATTTGCTTATTCACTCCACAATGTTCTTAGCTCCTGGAGAAGCTGTGGTCACCCTCCCCCATGGAATTACATATTGTCCCTGGCCCACAATGATACATAAACTTAATACAATAAAATCTCCCAAAGATATCGCAGGAGAATGCCAAATCTGTCACACTCCTAATTAAGTGCCTGATCCAGCAAGGTGCTTAACACCCTCAACTCCCATTCAAATTGATGGGAATGGAGAGCATTTGGCAAGACTGGGTCCAAAGTGATGAAGACCTCAGAGGCCATGCAGCGATTGAATGATCATTGATTTGATTCGCACTTTGATGGTGAGAATGGGACATGTTTTTCTTTGTTTCTATATTTATCTTATGTGAAACATTTTGCATCTTATATGCTTATTCCAAATCTGGATGAATATGTAACTATCTTAGAGATATTATAACTAAATATTATAACTAAAATCAGTATGTCAAGGACACAAACTGGGGGCTCAGCCTGTATTTTCTTTAAATGTTGCTTTATTTTTTTAAATTCAGTAAAGTGAAGGGATTGGGGTATGTGATCTCTAGGTAAGTGGAAGGTTGTATTCTTTCTACTAATATTTCACAGCAGTATGGCATGGACCCCATTTCTCCATCCATTTGCCAGAATGGCAGAGTGAAGATTTGCTTTGTAACCAGTACCTTGATCAAGACATGGAAAGACATACTTAAATATACCGAATGGAAGGTTCTATTTTTCTTAAACAATGAGAAGCTATATCATGGTTACAGATCAAAATAATTTCCTGTGTTCAGGCCTTTTGTTTCTATCTAAATTAAATAGTTACAAGTTTTTAAATAGTATCTCAAGAAAGAGCTTGCTCCCCACACACTTTCTGAACATAGTAGCTTTAATGTATGGAAGACTTATCTCGTGAATGTGGTTTCTTTCTGACGTTCTAGTAAGAATAGGCCACAGCTATTCGTGAAATGGAATAGTCTTGGAGACCACACTTATGTGTAACATTTTTGTCTCTGCTGTTATCCAAACTGATACCAAAAGTATGAATGCAGAAAAGCGTAAATCAAAGATTATCTTTAGCCATTTCCTTCCATTTCTTCCATATTAGACAAAGAGTTCACTTCTTGAATAAAAAAAATAATAAAATGAGTGAGATTCATATTCAGCCAACTTTGTCTCCTTTTTGCTTTATGTTAGGAATAGGAAGGAGATGAATTTACATATTAGCAATTGGGATTCAGAAAGTGGTCGTACTATATGCAAGCTCTGCTCTCAGGAGTTGGGGAGGTAGATATTTCTGCTGAGAAGATCAGCAGGAAATAGCTAATGACATTAGAATAATTATTGTTAGGCTTCAGAGTCAATATTTCCATTGAGCTGAACGGGAACCATTTGAAACTCTCTTAGGATCATTAACAGTATCTTTGCCTCCTATTGGGTATGCACATGTTCAAAATGTATCTAGATTTTTAGAGGGAGCGAAATAAGTGCCTTTTACTGTAAGGGTTTTAGTCTTCAATCAAAAGTAACACTGCAAAGAAAAACAATTCTGCATAGAGTTGAAGTATGTTAAATATAAATATTTATTTTTATTTTTTTACATGGAAGTGGGAACACTTGCTGTTGACATCAAAATGTTATCCTTTGTCTTATGTGTATATATTTCCCTTCTCTGCTCCCAAAAAACAACAGTCACAGAGCTTGACTCCGAAGACTTGGCATTTTCTCTAATTCAAATTAAATTTAAAATAATATATAATTAGATTTATGTTTGTCTTGTAAATGAAAGTTATATTCTTGGCAGCAGGAACCAAGGAGCTGGCTGGTGGAGAGAAAAAACAACTTCTTCCTTCCCTTGTTTTGTCCGAGCTCCTTCCTTCCTCTGCCAACAATCACAATTCTTTCTTCAAAGGGAACACACAGTGAGTCAGAAAGAGCCTCACTTTTCAGTTTTTATTTTGTGTTGTACAAGCTGAAGCAAATTCAGCAGTTCAGCTTCAGGGCTCTGCCTACTAGACTCCTAAAGCAACTGACATTGTCTATGTTGTGCCAAAATGGCTCCTTCTGTTACATCTTCATCAAATTAAGCAAAATAGGAAACATGAAAACAAATATTTTTCTCAATATTTCAAAATGGAAAACCTGAGAGATTCACTTTACCTCTTGCATAAATTCCTGTAAATGACAGCATCTCTTACTTCCCCCTTACTGTACAACTTTCTGTTCTGGCTCATCACATATATACTTGGGCCCCAATCCTGCAAATATTTCCCAGTTCCCATGTGCTTAGAGTGCAAAAAGTGTTTATAGGATGGCACCTTAGATTCTTTCTCTAGAACAATATATCACAACTACAGTACTTTGTGGTGCATAATCTTTTTTTTTGGCTATCTGTGTATCTAACTATTGCCCTTGTTGTTACTATCTTGCAACTTTCTGCATTGTATGTGAACCTATGTTCAAATATAACAAGCACACTTAGGTAAATGCATCTTTGAAAATTTGAGTTTCAGAGACCGGATCCAGGTTGTGGCAGAAAGTTTTTCCTCATTCTTGCCTCATTCTGTTACGCACTTGTATGATACTGTAGGTTAGCAGGATATGGTCCATTTAAAATAGCTAGAAATTAGAAATTCCACCCATTCTTCTCAATGTAAGAAGCCAAACTGACTTTTAGTAGGAAAAAGCCTTGCCTGGAAGAGTGCGTATACAGCAGTCAGTCGCTATATGTGGAACACTAAGGATATAATAGGGAATAAAGTGAATGTGTAATGTACTGAAACCAAAGCTACTATAAGCTAATGCTGTCTGAAAAAAGTGAAAGAATTGTGGTTAAATCTATATGTCGAGGAGGTGACTTTACTCAGTGGTCTAACATCTATAAGCAGTGGTTCTCCGCTCTCTATGTGTTATGTGGGCCACATTCACATGATATATATACAGGGGTGAACGTAACTGAAAACACTTATCGGTACGGGGGGGAGGGGGGCCTCTGGCCCCCGGAAGGGGCAGGGCTGAGGGTCAGCATCCCCCAGCCAGCCCTTGGCCCGTGCTACCCAGGGCTCCAGTGTTGATTTAAAGGGCCCGGAGCTCCGGACACCACTGCTGCTCCCTTTGCCCTTTAATGTCCCTGCCCCTTTTGCCTCCCCTGTCGGCGGTCCTGCCAGTACGGACCCTACCGGCAGGGCCCCCAACGGGGAGGCAAAAGGGGCAGGGACATTAAAGCGCTGCCATGGCAGCGCTTTAATGTGGGCTGGGTATGGGCCGGTGCAGGTTCTGGCTCACTTTCACCCCTGTATATATACTACCTGTATGGCCCTGATGATGTCACATGACCATAGTTGTGTGCTGATTGGACTGCAAGTGGTCCATGGGCTACGGATTGAGAACCATTAATCTACAGTATACCGCACATTGACTTTCTGGTGCCCATTCCTAGTTGTAATGGACAGCCTTTCTCCTGCCCCCAGAACCAGGAGGGGAGTGAGACCACCAAATCACTAAGACGTTACATAATGTGCAAAGGATTTGTGCACTGAAGGGCCCACGTGTACAGGATACGAATGCAAGGCTTTAAAAAAATTACATATAAAAGGTGTTCAGTTTAAGAGTTTGGGTTTTGTTCTTTCAAAAATCTAGGATTTTACAATAATGTTGTACGGAATCTTCTGACTTGTTAGATTCTTCTTAGATCTGTAACCAGCAAAAATAGCTACTTCATGATGCCTTTGGCTATAGTGTAAGTATTTCCAAAAGTCACTAAAGAGAGATTGTCTAGGAGGCAATGTCTTACTTATGTGTCATGAATTATTATTATGCAAGAATTTATGTACATTCAAATTACTATTTGTTGTTTGGTTTTTTTATTCATAAACACAATACTGCTGATTGCTGATATAGTTGGTTTTGTCAATTCTGACCTCATTGACAAATTCAATGGTGGTTAGGAATAACCATATGGAGGGATAGTTTGTTATCCTGAACTTACACTAGGGCACTTTCAAAAAGTTGTCTAGTCCTAATCATTAAGGACTAGATGTAGTAAAACCATGTCTGTCCTCGGCACAACAAGGTTGTGGAAGTACAGGAGATTTTTAATTAATATCTTAGAGGCCTCACAATGGTTTACCACTTATCAATGGCAAAGACAGCTCATCTCAAGATGGGTTTTCTTTGAGGGGAGAGGGACAGGGAGCAATCTGGAGTGAACTTCAGTTCAGTGGCTCCTTTTCGCCCGTCTCTACTTATGCACCAGAATTATATCTATCCCATACATCAAAACAATCCTTATTAACAAATGTGTACTTCCAAAGTGAAGTTGATTGAAACAGATCACCAGCCTTCCACGAGGCCCGAGCACAGAAGGCGTTGAAGTACACCCCGCTTGCCGACACTCTGAGAGCCCAGGGCTACAAGGTCTTGCATCTGAAGAAGTGAGGTTCTTACCCACAAAAGCTTATGCTCCCAATACTTCTGTTAGTCTTAAAGGTGCCACAGGACCCTCTGTTGCTTTTTACAGATTCAGACTAACACGGCTACCCCTCTGATACTTGAGGTCCAGATACACGACCTAATCATGGGAGCTCTGGGCTCGTGGGACCCCCACAACAAGCCGGTACTGAGAGCTTGCGGAGTTGGTCGACGCTATGCCCAGCTCATGAGACAGCTCATGGTGTCCGACACCATCAGGGGGTCTAGAGACATCTATATGGAACACATCACAGGACACCGTCAATACCAGGTTAAGTAATCAAGACCACCGACCAGGGAAATAACCCACTTCCTTCCCTGACGAACCAAGGGACGCACCCCACCCATGTACGTATTCGCTACACTGATACTGACTTGGACTCTTAATACATTCCATTGGTGGCGTACCCGAGCCCACTTATCCACTGATGCTTTAAAAACTAAACTCCTGCACCCCAATCTGGGTCTATACTGGTTATGTGATATGTATGTATCTCGTGATCCTTGTAATGATACCTGTAATCCCTCATAACTCAAGCCTGACCCCAGATGTACAGTACCTTCCCGCTTAACTTGTGTATATTTAATTTTAAACATTAACATTAATTAAAATTTTATATCTTTGGTTTTGTGTCATTATAAAATGTGGATACCAGACATGAAAAGTCTGTATATTTTTTCTGCTCATTTGCTTGCCTGTTCTTTCCAGCATCCTCTGATAGCTTTATTTTTAAAATGTGTCCACTTGTGTGGGACAAAGACCGACACTCTGTTTACATGAGTTACACAGGTTTAATAGCAAGAACCAAATGATTATATATAAAACATGTACTAATGAGCTGATGAATTAGCTGGGTCTTCCACAGCAACCACATTAGAGTGAATGCAGCTTGCATTGAAGTCTGTGGAGTATTTAGCCATTTGTTTCAATGAGAGCAGGATCCAGCTTAGAATTTAAATAATAATATAAGATGAATATTAATTTAATAATATTCACCATACAATCTGAACTAACAATTTATAGTCACTAATAATAATAACCAAAGAAGACCCTGTATCACTTCAAAAATGAGATTTGCTGTTGCTTTTTCTTAAAATAATAAGCAACATCAGTCTGCCTTATGTATTAAGTACTTAGAAATATCACTTTAAATAAAGGAATCCTGAACTGAAGCTATCAAAACCTTGTGGGTTTCTCTCTAGCAATCATGCAAAGGAGTCTGGGAAATCTCTCAGGCCCCAGGTTTGGTCTGCAGCTGGCAGTGGTAGGAACAGGCCACTACTTGTACTTCGTCTCTTCAGTGGTGTTAAGTAGCCTTCAGCCACATTCACCACAGACTGATGGGACAGCAGCTACTAATCAACTCCCAAAGACAGCTAGATGGAGCTCCCTAGAGATCTAAGAAAGACTCTGGCAGAGTTTAATCCATTAACATGAGAAGAAATGATGTTGAAGCCTCCAGAAGACTTCAAGGGTAAGTGGTGGGGGAGGAGGGGCATGACCTGTAGAGTGGAAGGTGGTTCGTGGGGGTACAGAAAGGGATTCTGAGTCAGGCCTGTTGAACCTTGGCTGAGTTTCAAGTTCATAGTAAGACTTGAAAAGTGGTGATTTTAGTCTAGTGTGAGACTTTCTTGCACAGTCCTCGAGCTACAAGTTATTTATGAAATGCATGGTGTTTGAGGCAGAGAGCTGTAGAGATGAGAGTCTGCATTATATTTGTTTAGGGTTATATTGAATTGCTCCCACAAAACATCGTCAGATACTTTCCAAGCCAGACTGGGTGGAGCATTCCTGAGGAAAATAGGATCAACGGTTCATACGTGAACATGAGAGGCCTGTGATCACACAAGCAAATAGTGTATGGTGGCTCAGTTCTCTTTTGAGAGGCTGTTGTCTGTCTGTTGCTGGGGCTAATACCTTTTTTTCTTGACATGAGGGTCTGGATATAATGATTTAAAGGCCTGAGGTGAATTGTAGGAGTGATCATGATAATCACTGTAATTTCTATGGCAAGAGTCCCTTGTTATGTGTGTAGGATGATTTGGGCCTTTTTCCTAAAGAAAAGTGCTGGCATACATTAAATAAAAACAGAAATGTTGGATCTGATGTTGGACACAGACTAAAAACAACCCCATGTATGCACCCTCTTTTTCCCGTGGGGGGAAAAGACTGGCTCATCATTTTTAGCTTTGGGGCCAAATCACTTGGGAAACTGGGCAAAGGGTGTTGCTTTTGCGCTGCTAAAGCTGTTGCTGTGGAATGAACAAGTAACCACAGAAACTAGTTTATTCAGCTGGATCATCATCTTGGGTTAGTACAGTTTTCTTTGATGCTATTAAAGTTGCAGCCTGTTGCCTTGAACCAAACATACTTGTGCGTGGTGTCATGTTTATTTTCTCAGTCCCTGGTGGCAATGACTCAGAGCCAAATCATCCTGCTGCAGGAATTACCTATGAAGGGAATTGGAAACTCCATGGAGTTTCCCTGGCATAGTTCCCTACCAGATGGTGCCTCCGGAACCCCTCTAAAGGGGCTTCCACAGTGCAGAGGTAGAAAGATCTTAAGTAACTGTTGCTTTAGGTAGTTTGAATTACTTTGGGTGCATGAGAGGATAATGTACCTGCTCGTCAAGCTCTGCCCACTCCTCAGGTATAGCTCCACATCACCATAGACCCCCCATGGATCCTGGGGAAGTTGGGGAGGGGAGGGAGAAGTATGCTGCAAAGGCTGCCCTTTCACATTTCCATGGCCCCCCAGCCCCACCTCCAACTGCTGAAGGGCTAATATGCCCTTCATTTAATTTTTATCAGGATTCTAACATACATTTCAGTTCCATATGGTATTGTATACTGGTTCATCAAACATACTGATAGTAGGAGACCACATCATTCCAAGATTTTTGTCACTGAATCTGAATAAAATATGTCCTAGTGCTGCAATGAGGAGAACCAATTTGGGATCTTTGGAAATGAGCATTACATCATCCTTTTCACTCTAGTTCATAAAAACAGAGGGGAGTTATGAATTGTGATGTGTTTAAAGCATTTGAAACCAGACATTTTGTATGTTCTTACAAATTAAGTCTGGGATTTTTCAAAAGGTCCTTAGGAAGTTAGATGCTCAAGTCCCATTGATAGCCAGGGCCCCTTTCAAAATCCCAGCCTAAATATACACATGGAGATTTTTTCCCCTAAATTCAAAAATAAAGTAAAATCACTCCCAGACTGTTTTCTTGTTTGCCAAGTTTCAGAATAAAATAGATTTTTGTATCCAAGTAATGAAGCTCTGAAAATAAGAGTTTATGGAAATGCTGGTACAGCATTAGTTATAGCAATGTTAATGGCACCGATACAATGATGTGATGCTATAGGCTGTTAATCCTAAAGAAAACTTTCTTGGAAAGAATTGAGCTGCAGAGCTCAATGGGATCTCAGAGGAAGTTGGACTGAAAAATGAGAAAAGCCTTTTTGGCCAATATAAATCAATCACTATTGCTTTCTCATTTGAGAGACTTAGATTGCAAAAACCTAAGCATTTTTGAACAGAAAAGTGATCGCCTCTAAAACATTTAAAAGAGCTTGTGATCTATATACATTTTGGGATTTTTAAATAATTCTGTTTTAAAGCCTTGAAAAGGTTTTGGAGAAGTTCTGGTGGGTTAACTGAGGAAGACACCATACAGTTTATCTGTGCTCACTGGTCTCAGAGTGAGCTTTAGGTTGTGAAATATTTAGTACAAATATACTTCTGGAAGAACTGACCCTTGGAAAAACTGCAAGAGGAATTGCAATGATGAAGACTGATTTGAACCCTAAGATAATGCCAAAAGGCTACAATACCATAGCCTGGGAGGTTTGAAGATTTTATGTGGAGGGGCCTTTAAGATGGCAAATGTAGCAGGCCAGGTTCCCAGGAAAGCATGTCGAAGTATGGTTTTGCAAACTTTCCAGACTTCTAAAGTGTCTGATGCATTTCCTGTCACAAGAAACGAGGAATGTTTGGAAACGCAGAGCTAAATTCTGCTCCCTGTTACACCAGTGTAAATCCAGAGTAATTTAACCGAAGTCCTCCTGAATTACTCTAGTTTTAAACCAGAATAAATTAGAGTAGAATTTGGTCTATAAAAATAAAATCTCACTTATTAATTACAACTAGATTTTCTGTTGCTGATCACTAAGAAAAAAGGGTCTTCCAGTGACCACATCTTGGTTTAACAAAGCTTCGGAAATGTTGATGATGGAAAAGCTCACCCATGGATTAAAACAACAAACCTGGAAGTATTTCGAAATAAATTACTCACCATCAATTAAGTCCACCCACTTAGGCTCATAATTACTAATTAATGACAGATAATTGTTTTGTCTTGTTTAAAGTATTTCCTTCATTTTGTTTTGTTGCTTACAGTTTGTATTTATATGAGCATTTCAAGAATTAAACAAAAAAATATGGTCTATGGTGGAAAAATTAGCAATACTTCAGCAGAAATGTGGTTGTCTTCCAGATAAATGAATATGGGGTTCTTTGGAAAATGATAATGTAGGAATAATTAAACAGAAGGGACTGGAGATTGTGGATACCCAGAATGCAGACTGAGCATATGCTGTGCCTCTAACAAAATTTTAATCTTGTGAGTGCTCGTTTGATTTTTAATACCTTGGACATAGCTCATTAATTTGCAAGATAGAAGGTTAGTGCTTATATCCTTGAAGAATTTTCTCTGGGCTCCTACAAATACCACTTCTCTATATGCAAAAAACATTTGTTTCCTCATATCATTTACTTTCCTCAACTATAACAATGTATGAAAAAAGTGAAGTAATCTAATTCAAGATTTAGCAAAGAAGAAGAAATCGAATTTAAAAGACTATTGTAGACACAGATAACCTCAGGACACCATATATTCTGCAATTCCATGGCCACAGAATTTGCCACAGAATTTATCCCTTACCTAAGGACTATGTGTAATTGCACAACAATCTCTCAGCATTTCATTTTTTTAAAATTGTGTTTGTACTCTTAGCCTATTCCTTCCCTGCACTGCAATCCAATTAACTCCCGCTGGGGGAGATAACCTTGAAAATATGCAATGAGTATAAACTGATGCAGTGATGCCTGCCTACGTCTTTAGAAAGTCTGAAAGGAGGGCTCCGAGCGATGTGAACCGCCTCATTCATCTCAATTAGTGCTTCACGTGCTCAGTGATTTCACAATGGTGGGATATGGCACTTTTTCCAAGATGCCAGAGAATTCAGCATCTTTGCAACAGAATGTATCATTTTGCAGAAGCCTAACAGTTTGTTTTGTTGATCTTCAGCTTTCCCCATAAGAGAGAGTTAATTGTATTGCAGTGCATGCTCCCTGCACCTTTCACTGACCCAGGCAGCAGGGAGGTGAGGGCTAGGAGTAAGAGAATCTGAAGCTGACTACAAATTTGCCTCCTTTCTGGTACATATTGGAGAAGAAGACCACCTGGAGAGCATCATGGGAGCTGAGGCCCAGGGAGTACAGCTAGGCCACCTAGAGAGCATTAAGTGGGGTGCAGGAAATAATCACTGTCAAAAATTATTATTAACTATATGTCAGTGAGTATTTTCAGCTAAGACCCATAGTTTGTGTGTGTGTGTGTGTGTGTGTGTGTGTGTGTGTGTGTGTGTGTGTGTGTGTGTGTGTGTGTGAGAGAGAGAGAGAGAGAGAGAGAGAAGGGTATTTCATGGTGATGGAATAAATTAATGTTTCAGAGGAATTTAGGGGGTTGCTGCTGTGAAATTAAGTACCATTGTGACAGAGTTCACGAATACAGGGCAGAGAGTCAGAGACCAAGATCCTGAGTTGTGGCTCTGAGGAACACTTAGTGGAGCTCAGGGGGATGGGGTGCAAAAATATCAGGTTGATTTTTTTTTTTTTTGACTGAATGTTTTTTCCATCAAAAATACAGATTTTTTTTTTCTAAATCTAAATAGTTTGTGGAAACATCAATTTCGACAACATTTTTGTCAGGATAAAGTCAAAATTAATCATTTCAATTCTTTTATTTCATGTGGATAACATCAAAACATTTTGTTTCAATAAGGTAAACATGTTTTGTTTTGACTCATTTCAATGCATTTCTTTTTTTATTTTTATATTAAACATAAATTAAATATCATGTTTAATATTAAAATGCATCATAAAATACATATGTGTTGACATTAGTGAAACACAATGTTTGACCTTAGCAAAATTAAACATTTTGTTTACGCCGAGTCATTTTTTTTTTCTGCATTGTAATTCCATAGGAAGTTTTGAAATTTCAACTTTTTATTCAAACAGCTTTTGATTAAAATGAAAACAAATTTTGAAATGTCAGAATTTCCCCCTGGAACGGAAACTCTGTTTTCCAGCCAGCTGTAGCTGTAAAATACTCTTATGCTCACCTGCACCTAATGCTGCTCTGTGCCAGGCCAGTCCCACCGTGCAATTTAGAACAGCTTGGAGGGCCGCAGCATGCTGGGGCATAGGGATGACCTACACATCATCTTTCCACCAACCACTCTCCTTGCAATGACGTCAGGCAGGGAAGGTTGCAGAAAATTATTAAAATGACTCTGCATCACCTGAGAATCCCCTAAGTAGGAGAATCCTTCAGTGGGCAGATAAGCTGGTTTTAGGGCATCTTTGTACCAGGATCTGGGCCAAAAATTCTTGCTATTCCAAAGATCTTCTATGAGTCCCCTTGGGCTTCTTTTAGCGTCCATTGCAGTGTTTCTCCAGCAGTAAAATGGGGATAATAATATTTGCCTACTTTTAAAGTCCTGAGATATAACATTTTCTATCTGTGCATTACCATTATTAGAGAGAGACAAGGTGGGTAAGGTGATCTCTTTTACTGGACCAACTTCTACTGGTGAAAGAGACAAGCTTTCACGCTACACAGAGCTCTTCTTCAGATCACGACAGCACTGTAAACATTACCATTATTAACATTCTCCAAGATGTCCCCTTCCTGTATATATTTCTTTGGAGAATTATGATACATTCTACAAAGCTGATTTACTGATCTCAGAGAATCATTCCATTCAGTCTCACTTTCCAGAAATGGGAACTTCAGAGAATCATATGACAGTGCACCCATGAGAATATAAGTATTTGGGGCACACTGATGGATAGAAAGCATTCACATCTGAGTGAAATCTGTATTTGACATTTTTGCAAATGTGTTGTTTTTATATCTTGTTTAGAGACATTTTTCCATGATTGCTTTATGCATAATCAGCTCAGAGTGCCAGTTTTTACAAATTTTAAAACCAAAATTCAGTTTTAACACTCACAATTTGTTCCTGTCTATACACTAATGTATTTTATTCATTAAGGGTCTTGGACTGAACCAAGTTTTTCTTCATTATTTTTTGTTCTAATTGGCTTACCCATTAATACTGATACACGAGATGCCATAATTAACAAATCAAAACAGGAAAACATTTCATAGTAAACAAGTACATGACCTTCCATAGAACACAGAGTATTTATTAATAAACAAGTGAGCTTGGACCAATATTATGTGGTGTCTTTTGTATTTCAGATTTATGTGAAGAATTTGGAGTTACGTTCAAGCTACATGCTCATTGCTGTGCAGCTTTCCAAAGCTCTCCATTTTCTGTTTCTAATTTTATTGTACACCAAGGGCTAGTTTGCATTAGTGTTTGAATGCCACAGTGTGCTCAGTGTCTGAAAGTCTGGCTTCTCTACTAACACATGCCAAGAAACCATTTAATAAGCATGGGTTTTTTTTCCAGAAATGTTCATTTTGTGCCATTCCTTTGTTTCCCAGCAGATAAAATCACCACATAGCACACGCCTTTCAACCATCTGCCACTAAAAGAACCACCAATGTTGGGGCGAATCAGGGACAAATGGAGGAAAAAACCCTCCCAGGAATGGCTTCTTGAAAATGGAATTAAAGACAAAAAATATGAGAGAAAAGAAAAATGAAAATCACAAAAGAGAGAAAGACTTTTTTTTTTTTAAATGAACACTTTTAAAAGCAGTTTCCTATTAAGCTGTTCTGATTTTTCTGTTTTAAATCCCATTCCATACAGAGAGAATTGGAACAATAAATGAAATATTGATGAAAAGTAAGGAAAAAACATCAAAATTAGCAGACGTTAGGAATATGTGGAGTTACAGGCCTAATCCTACAAACACTTATGTACTTTCCCCATCCAAATCAGTGTTTGAAAGATTAAACTCTTTAGAATCCAATTTGTCTAAGAGAAACTACATTTGACTTTTTTACTCACCTAAAATCTCTTTGGTTGGTTGATTTTTGTTTTATTAAAATAGGGAGGGGTTTTCTGGCAAGGAAAAATATAACCTTGAACTGAAAACTGAAATATGGCTGTCTCTTGTTTTATTGACAGCACTAAAATAAGAGATACCATTACAAAATCTCTTCTCTAGCTAAAGGTGGACAGTGCACAGGGTATTTCTGTTTAATGTCTCGGTTTATTTCTTTGTCAAATGAGACAAGTACAATACAGTCAATCCCACTAAAGTGGCTTGGTTTCCAGCACTGAAAAAATGTCTAATCTTGTCTTACACTAGTTTTCATCAAAATAAATATAATTTTGACAGGTTTGTTTGCTACCAAAGTCTCTGTGAGAAATATTTATAGTGACCTTTGTACTGAGAGAAGAGATGCCAAAAGTCATTAAAAGTTATATGACAACATAGCTAAATTGAATACAACAGTTTAATCTGAGACCATTTGAATTTCTCTGTTGTGATTTTTTTCCTCAGAGAAACGCAATAGCATAATACCCAGCTGCATGATAATATTGGCAAGCAAGGCAATGAATTTCTACTGCAAACCCCAACACTGAATGTGCTGTGTTTTTAAAGAAATCCCCTTTTGTACGAGATATGTAATGCCCTTTTGTGCCAAAATGGTTTGCATAATAATGGTTTTCTTTAGTTATTTGTTGTCACGTGGTGGAGCTGCTAAGTGAGCTAGGCACTAACAACATAAAAGACAATTTTCCCTTTTCCCTAAATCTTTTGTGTGTGTATGTCTTTTAGAATTTAAAAACTTTTGTGTGTTTGGAAAAGATATCCACTTATTAACATTTCAGGTATAATTATTACTTTTCCTAATTTCTACCTTCTCAGTTGAGCATTTCTTCAGAAGAAGAAGAAAAGAAGCAGCATTATTTCCTCCCCACTCATGGGAACCTCTAACATCTTAAAATAATGGACTAGATGCTCAGCTAATGTAAATCAGCATAGTTCTATTCAAGTCAATGGTGATATGTTGACTTACACAAGCAGAGGAACTTGTGGATAGAATCCTCTGATTATAGAGGCTGAATGAAATTAATGTTAATTGAGCAAGTTGTGCAACGTACATGAACGATACATTATGCCTTTGTGATGAAGGCTACTAAATGACAAAAGAGGGCTTTCAAAAGTAACTGCTGCAAGGGAAAAATTCTTTCATAGCTTCATTCAAAGTGTTCTTAAAAATGTATTTAAAACTTTAGTACTTTTGTGTCTTTTGGTCTAGAGTGGTAGCAAGAAATATTCTCAAATGAGCTATAATTACACTAAAATGGGGCTTAATCCTGTATCCAATAAAAGCAGGATTGAATTTTAAGGTCTAGTTTTTCAGCTAACGTAAACTAGTGTAACTCTGTTCCTGTAAATATTTTGAGTACTTAGAAGCGACCATAGGATTTTTCCATTGACGTTATTAGAGCTAGGTCAATTTACATCAGCTGAGGATCTGGTCATTAAATTGTAATATTTCAGGAAAGAGCATCTGGAGAGTTAATCTAAATTTATTTAGTAAACATGTTTTAACAAACAAAGAACACCTCACAAAATTAGACACGGAAGGAAAAAAACATACAGAGTCCTAAAATGTGGCTCTTTTTACTTTTGTGGGCCACTATAAGGGTGGGGTGGGGGTGGGCATTATAATCAAACCAACAAAATTAACATGAAAAAAAATCTACAAATTTTATCCATATATTGACTACATATTACTGCCAGCTGAATATATATTTCTATGTTCTTTGTTATGTAGAGCACCAAGAAATCATCACAGCTTCAAGCAGTTATCATACTATCAGTACCAGAGAGAGAGAGAGAGAGAGACTATCACTACAAGCAAAAAACAAATACTGGAATGAAGGTAAGAAAGGATTAACAAAATTATTCATTCTTCGTTTCTTTTAATCTGAAATCTCACAATAAAACTGCAAACTGGCTCATCTTGGTTGGAGAGCTGCTGCTATTAATGCACTCCTGGATAAACAAGCTATTAATCTATTAACTATAATCAGATATATTATCTTAGATCATTCCTTCCTTCAGGATAACCTATATGAAAGCTTCCTGGGAGGAAGAAAACCCTGGGAGGAATTTTCCCAAATTGTCAGGGAGGGACAGGCTTTACCAGTACTGCTACTGGTTGTTCCCCAGTCCTCCATAAAATAGAGAGAAGTTTGGCTCAAACTCGTAATCCCTATGATATGCACAGATCTTAGGAGAAGAGTCCCTTCTCTTGAATTACCCCTTTTCCTCCAGGCTTCTATAACTCTCTTGTTCTTCCCTAATAGACATAACAAGACTTTTGATGTGCTCATTGTTTCCCCTTTTAATTTCTTTAGATATGTTGACGTTTTCATTCACGCACTGAAATTAGAGCTGAATGTTTCCAATATATAAAAAAAAGCCTTTTCAAATATGTCACGTTCATGTAAATACTTCAGAGTGACACAGATGGTCAAAAAAATCGGGGCAATAAATCACTAAGCTGGGGAGGGTTGTGGTTTTTTCCCCTGAAACAAACAGCTGTTTTTTCCACAGCCCTGAACGTAATGGACTATCCAATTGTAAAAAAAAACACCCACTCTTAGTAAAAATGCTAATAACCCATCAAAAGATTCACCATGTGCCATCCCCATATTGCATACTATATGTGATTTATCTTGTGTTATAATAAAGGCAAAAAATGCAATTGATACAAATGTGAAGAGAGCCGTTCAATTTGTATTTATTGTATGGGAAACAGAAAGGGGTTCCAGGGCTAAGCTCTTAGGCTTCGCGCAAATGGGTTCCACGAAGGAAGCCTCTAATATTACTATTATATAATAGTAGCCTAAACCTAAGGTTACAGCAGCCCCCACTGCTCCTGTGCCCCTACTTTGCTAGGGACAATGCTGATTGTATGTCCCCTTCTCCCTTATCTCTCACATACATGCACTGTCCTGGTTCTGCTGAATTTGAGGTCATCTGCAGAAAGGGGGCAAGGATGTATCCCACAACAAAGTTAATTTTATCACAGCAAAACTTCACTGTAACTAGAGTTGCAGTTTGCACATTTCAATGCTTTGAAACAACTGGAGGTCTCATTTTCCTTCCCTGAAAAGAGAGTTTTATATTCAAGTTTCAGAACAGTAAGAGGGATCCGCACTAAAGTTGAATTAACTTATAAAATGTGTTTAACTAAAAAGTATAGAAAACTTTCTTTATGCTTTAGGGCATAAGCTAATGACCAGGAGGAAATTTGCCCCCTATATTATTGCACATTAATCTTAATTATTGAGCATTAAGAATAACGAAAACCCAGATCCAACCACTCTGTGGAAAAGTTTGGGTCTGGATCCAAGAATTGTGCCTCAATTTTAATTCATTGCTTCTGAAATTTTAACTGATTGCTCTGAGAGAAAGGATATCAAATTAGATGGGCTATGGGTCTGTTCCAGTATGGCAATTCCTAGGATACTTCCACTGTAGCAAGAAGGTGATAATGATTTTTTTACATAATATTTTTCTGCTGCAGTGAAAGGTTTCATGTACTTTTCAGGTTAAAAATCCTTTTTTTCTTCTGTCCAAAAAGCTGCCAATAGGTTAGCCAGATTCTTCCAAGCGGAGATATTTGTATTATTTGCAAGATGACCTATATGGGCATGGAGGTGGGGGGGGAAATCCCTCTTCTTCCTAGATAATTTCGTAGTTCTCATGCAAATTATTTAGAACATCTCCTGCTAGGTAAAACTTATACAAGAGACCAGAAAAGTATGAAGCATAAGAAACACCACTGAGCTTGTTCACCCTATTTGGAGGGAAGTTCTATAGTTCCTGTAAATTATCATTGATCTCATCAATTCTTTTGCACAAATAATTAAACCATACATATCTGCTGTATTCAGAACTGGCCTGGTCTCATATCACTAGAAATACATGGTGTATAGTTAGACATAATTTTAATGTACCATACATAGGACATAAATGTGATTGATTTCAGAATTGCATTTCCTAGACAATCACTCCCATATACTTTACACTTTCTGTGTATGCAATATATAAAAAGGTTTGTTGTGTTGGGGGGGGGGTCTTTTTTGGTGGAGGGGTTGGTTGATTAGTTTTATTGTTGTTTTGTTTTTACTATGTGGCCAGTTGACTTGATCATTAAGGAACATCAAGGAATGAAGAAGGATGCTTTCTTGAAGTCAATGGAGTAAACTTAACTGGGTCTGATTCAGTTCCTAGTGTGGACACTGCTGTGTTCAGTGATCACACAAGATGCTTGCAGGAGCTCTGCTTTATTCTGAGTACTGTCCAACTGACTATGCAGACCAATAACAATCATCTGGAGAGCAGCTCTTTCTACTGCTGCTCCTGCTCCTCCACTTCCCTATCAGGCAGCTCCTCCTTCTAAGACTCTCATGCTCACCAGTTCCCGCCCCCCATGGGCCACCGCTGCCAAATTTCCTCCCTACAAGGAAGCCCCTCGATTTCCTGTGGCACAGAAGAGAAATTGTTGTTGCTGCTGTGATACATCCCCCACTTGGAAGGAGTGCTGTGGTGAGGGAAGGCCATTCCCTCAGCGTGAGACCCACTACTTCGGGAGCACCTGCAGGGGAAAAGGGGTCAGAGAGCCCTGGTAAGTGGGGCCTGGGATCCCCAGAAAAGGAAGATGAGAGGGACTGAGAGCCCAACCAAAAGAAGTGGGTAGAGAACCAGATAGCCACAACTGGTTAACTATGACCCATGTCAGGTGACTGGGGTCAGGATATAAAGAGGTGCTCTCCTGTATGTCACAACTTTATGACGGGACAGGAAAAGGAGAGCAGGAAGGTCCAAGACAAAGAATAGAGAGTCAGGTACAATGAATGGCAGAGGTCTGATAGGCTGGTGTGGAGGGAGGTGGTATCATTGTCCTATCCTCCCATTACCCACTTCAGGTCATCTAGTGGTGGCAGGTGGGGAAAAACCCTCCACAGCACCATCCTGAAGCAAGCTCTATATTGGACAATAAAAAGGCAGCTTCCAATATTAAAAAAGCCTCATTAAGGCCTTTGACCCATATGGATTGGGCCCAAGACAGGAAAAAGAAACATTAGGTGCAGCAAGCCTACCCTTATACTATCTGGAAAAGAGTAATTTGATTACACCAAACATACAGACCAGGATAGATATATTTCCATTCCCTTGCTAGGACAACTCCGTTTCAAGCAAATTGAGCCCTTTTACTGCTCTATGACCCCTAAATATGAAAATGCAAAGTTCAGCCAAAACAGAGTCCCAGAGAAGTTTAAGATCTGGGATAAGGTGGGGATCCAGTCACTGAGAAAGCTTTTCAAAATAGCCAAGTTCTGAGTCTTGAAGAATAAAAAGGAATAACATAAAATGTTCTTTAGCTATATATGTTTTAACACAAAGGGTTTATTCTTACATGTTGGCATGTCTTTATTGGCGCCATTTATTTTTATAGCAGTGAGAGCATGACTGCTTTTATGCCACTGTATTTGATTGTGTATGACCGTTGCTTTAAATTTACAAGCATCTCTTGTTGTTCATGAGGGGAAAAAAAAATCTCTGTAGAGTGTTTCGTTAGCTCCCTGTTGAAGTTAAGCAACAGATATCTATGGAAAACTCTTAAAGGATTATTCCTAACGGTGCCAGTGGGACCCTGGCTTTGCTTATAAAAATATATGTGCCACTAGAAGGCACAAAGATACAATTGTGTCTCAGATTTACTCCAGGAAGAATTATCAACTTTCTTTCAGCTGAGGTACACGAATATGGATTGCAGCATATACCAATATTCTCTGAAGTGGGTCAGTGTTTGTGCTGGGTTCCAGACACCTTGTGTTCTGATTCTCTTATGATTTATGCTGGTCAAGAATAATTCACTTGAAGTCAAGTAATTTCACTGATTTAGTGGAATATATCCTGAATTACACTGATGTAAATCATAGAAGAATCAGACCCATGAACTTTAACACAGAAAAGATCATCTGACACTTGATAGATTGTTGCAGGAATGAACAACAGAACGTTTAGAGTCTCGGAAGACCATTGTCTCCCAAAGTTTGTCCCAGTTTGATCCCAGAAAATGTAGTCACTCTTGTTGAAGTAAGCTTGATCTCATTTTAACAAAAGAACTCTGTACATCAGCCTTTTCTTTCTACAAGAACAGTAGTTTTTTTACTGTGCCTCAAGAGACAAGATAGTTTTCTCAAAGAGATTGATGCGAGATCCTTATAGAGTTGAAGAAACTTTGTGAAAACCAAATTATATACCCAGGTCTTATAAGGAAAGACTGCCTGAAAAGGAGCTGTCTCAGATGTTCATATTTAATGATCAGTTATTTCTCTTTATTCCCCCCATTAACTTATTTCATAAAGTTCCCATTATCTTAGAGGTGTGCGGGATCAAGCAGCAAAATTCAGACCTGGATCTGGATTTTTAACATCTTCAGTCCAGTGACATCTAGGGATATTCAGATCTGGGGTTCTAGTTTGGGCCCATCTTGGACTTTCTCGCCAAACTACAGATGATCTCATGGGTGAATTGTTGTAACAGCATCTTCCCTGACAGTTGGGTGCTTGCTAAATAGATTTCTTCTCATTGTCTACATACTGTTGCTAGGAAAAACAGCTGATTAGAGAGCAGTGTAGTTGCTAGTTAATGTCATATACACTTGATAGAAGTCTTATCAGAAGCTCACACACTCACATGAATACTCGTGATTAGAGTAGTTTTATCAATATAAAGAGACCCAATCTTTTCTGAGCTAAGTTTTAAAGCTTCAAAGCAATATTGCCTGTCACCCCTCACTACTCATGCCCATCTCGCCATGACGAACAGATGCAGCAAAGGAAATGCCAGGTGGTATCGTGTTTTCTTCCTCTATATCTGCTTCAATGACATGAGTAAAGTTAGAGCGCTTTGAGCTTCTTTGTTTTGCTGCACACACACAGGCAGAGTCCTTGGAAGGCCTTTCAGATGCTATCTGCAATGAAACACATCACCCGGATATTGAGGCTGAAGAGCAAATGGATTCAGGCAAATAAATCACATCAGAAGAAGTGAAGTGAGGACAAGACTTAGCAGTAATGCTGAACTGTAATTATGTCCTTTTGGATGGCATGATTGATCCTGGGTTTCAGCAAGAAGTTGCATGCAAGATTTTTATACTCATTCCCTACTAGACATAGCTTTTCCTTAATGCCATTTAAAGATTCTGAAAACAAAAAGACAATCCTTTTGTTTTTTAAACTCCCATTTCAATTCTTATGAATTAAATCTCTTGTCACTTGTTCAGCTCCTGTCACGGCAAACTGTTCCTATCAATCAAAAATACACATTTCTCTAGTTTATGCAAAATGACAGTTTTAATTCTGTCTCCCCACTAAAGACTACCAAAAGAAAGCTCTTAATCTTAGAGAAAAGCTAGGAACTGTAAAGAGGATAGGGTATGATAATGTTTTGCAGATCTTTTTCTTAGCCTCATAAGGCCAATCCTTGACCCTTGATCCAACTGTTTTGCTGAATGCAGCTATAAAGCCAGTAGATTAGCCCCCAAAGTATTTCTTCTACTGAAGGCAATCATCAGGTCACATAGAGCTGATATATCAGCTCCCAATCCCCTTAGCAAGGGGACTCTCTGGGACAAAACAGGTGTGGTTGAGGTGTCCATTGTATAACTTGACAAGGCTTGGCTGTTCTGAAGGACTCTAAAGACCATTGGCAGCTGGATGTATGCTAGAACAGCCCTGAGGCTTGCACCAGCCCCCAGGACCAGGGAATGAAGGATGCAGGCCATATAGTTGAATTTTCTTTAAGTAATTTGAATGATGATATGAAACATCTTTTTACAAAGATAGAAAAGATTGGCAAGGAGGGAAGGATATGTTAATTTATTTGAGGGAAAATTATCATCATCTGACTTTGCTTTGCCTTCTTCTTTAAATAAATTGTATAAAGAGGTCTATACACTATTTAGAAAATTGCTTTGGAAAATCACCAGGAATTAGTTTATAATAATTTTACTGTAACAGAAA
Organism: Malaclemys terrapin pileata; assembly: GCF_027887155.1. NCBI lineage: Eukaryota > Metazoa > Chordata > Testudines > Emydidae > Malaclemys > Malaclemys terrapin. The sequence continues at coordinate 67,253,707 of NC_071512.1, forward strand.
TTAACATATTGGAACTGGGGATCTGTTGGTGGAAACTTTACTAATATGCTTTAGCCCCACTGATGTCAGTAGGATTCCTTGCCTCAATGAAGGCTTGCAGGATTATGTCCCTGGTTTGTAAGTGTGGGATTGATGACCTGTGATTAATTTCAGAGGTATTGGCAATTGAATTTTTTTGACCAGCTAGTTTCTTCTGTGTCCCTTGAAATAAAGGACAATGTGAAATCCATAATGGCAAAGTCCTGACTTTTATTTGCATGCTTTTGTGTTTAATTAAATGAATGTGCCTAAATCCTGACAAGATGGGTGTGGCAAGCAGGGTCCAATGGGAGTGTGCATTTGATGAATGGGGCTTTGTGGTAGAGTATCACCACTCACTTTTACTGCTTCAGTCCTCTAGGACAGGTATGCAGTCTTGGACACATTTTATTGTGTATGGGCTCCTCAGCATGTTATAGTAACCTGACCTGGTAGAGGTGAAGCTGAGTACATAGGACAACCACATACAGTACAGGTATGGAGTCTTAAAGCAGGGAAAGTATTGTATTAAACATCACAAAAACCAATTCAAAGCAGCCTCAAATATGGCTTTGACGTCTCTGAGCAGATATGCCACCTAGGGACTAATCCAACTCATTGTCCCTGTTTTTGCAGCCCCTGGCTGTGAAAACAGTGAGGTTCAACTGTATACGTCTTGGGGTCAAGATTTAGGGGGCTGCACGAGGTGTTCTGCAGGGATTCTTTGAATAAAATAATTCAATAGTGGATGAGAGGCGGCATGGGTGGGTTAGGGAAGGGCCATGGACCCTTCTGGACCTGGGTAAGAAGCCACAGAAGTTGTGTCAATCAGCTGAACATCCTTCTGTGGTCCATCACTCCATGTCCTGAAGGGAGGATTCCTCCCTCTAGATCCCTGCACGCTTGCCCAGTATCCAACCCAGAAATTTGGATTGGCCACTGAGCTAAGGTTTTGTATGTGTGCAAATTCTCTGCATGTGCCCTTGATCACCTGGCCCTTTATATTTAACTTTTTTCCTGTTAACTCATGCATGGCTTGCATAGTAGGTGTTGGCCTTGTGCGTGTGTCTCCTACACCCTTGCATTCATCATTCACAGACAATACATCACCACTGTGTGCCCTTTTATGCCTTACCTCATTCCTGCTTAGTGCTATACAAAAGGGCACAGTCAACCCAGCAACAACTGAGACTGTAGCACGCTAAAGTCTTGTGCTTAATGCATTATCAACAATGACAAGTCAGCCTCAGGATATTTCAGGAACTCCGAGAACATAATTTTTAATGCAATAGTTTAAAAAAAAATTATGTCCCAAGCAGAGAGGCCTCTTCAGATTCTCTGCAAGTAGAGTAAGTATGCTGATGCTACCCATTAAGAGAAACCAGTAGGAGGCTGTTTAAGTGAAATTCCTATTGTCTGAATATGAATAAATAAATAAAAAGTAAGTCCCAGTCCTGTAATTGGATCTGTATGAGCAGATCCCTACACCTAAATAGAGTCCCATAAATCAGGGATCTGCCAGTACAGATCACATTGCAGGACTGGAGCCAAAATAGAAAGATAAAGCACTCCGGAGAAATAACACATGCACTGTATAACCCAGGTGAGCTTAGGGTGGAATTCCCTGCACCTGCATAAAGCTTTTGCAATTGAGCTTTATGCAGGAGTACTGGCATCTGGACTGATAGAGGTGAAATATACCCCAATCTGGGGCTAGGGTGTGGGAGTGTAGTGTGCCCCCCACAAGTCTTTTTCGCTTTTGATTTAAAACTAACAGAGACTGAGCTTTTTGAATGACAATTGATTCCATAACCAGGTGATGTAAATGCTGCAAGAACAAGACCCAAGCTTCTCTAAATGACGAGTACAGCAATCCAGTATGTCTGCATACTTTAATCATAACTTAAGGAACAACTGGGATCACAGAAAGAAAAGGCATCTTCTTTCAGATAATTACTGGCCTCACATAACTGAGGACGTTTTAATTAATAGGACATTAAAATCTGTTTGAAATCTCACTTCAAAACTGAGGTAATGTGGTCAGATCAGCTAGATCTAGATATAACCTAGCCAATTAAAAATTCAAGTGCATAGTGTTTTTCAGTGCACATATTAAAATTTGAAAGCTGTTCACCCAGGGACCTAAGCCTGTAAGGTTCTGCAGTAGAGCTGTGGGGATAGTGGATTTTTGGTTGTCTGCCATTACAGGATTTTTCTCAAATGCCCCTGAAGAGAGCTTGCATACCCCTAGGGTACACATACCCCAGATTGAAAACCACTGAAGAAAATGTCAAAACAAAAAACATTTTTACATTTTGGGTGTGGAGGGGGGAATTCTCAACAGAAACAAATTTGCAAAGCATTTTGGTGTCAACAAATATGTATTTTTCCACACACACCCCCAAAAAAAGTTTCATCCAAAAAATTTGTCCAGCTCAACCACTGAACTTGCAAAACAAATGGCAAACTATATTCATTTTGACAGAAAACTACTTCCTTACACACTGCTAGCAAAAAAAAAGTTATTCTGTGGACTTCTTTGGAGATCAGCAGCAATCTGCTCAATATGCAACCTCAAGAGGTGTGTTTAAGAGAAAACATTTTGAAAATTTCAAAAGCCTTTTGTCTTCTGTTCCCCACTGGTACCAAGTCCATAACTTAATGAAGTCCTTAGAGGTAACCACAGCAGCAGAAAATCAGAGTGCTCACAAGTGTACAGCTTCTCAGTACAAGTGATTATTCGCAAAGATTTCTTCTCCACAGCTTTTCTTTTGACAGGCTGAAGTAAGCTCAGCTTTGGGGTTCTTTTTTATCTGTAGAGGAGTTGTTATTTTTTCAAGTTTCATGGAATTCCAAAACATTGGTCTGGGCAGTGGCTAAAGAAGATGGCAATGCTTTTCCAAAGAGTTGTTTTCATTATAGACAAAGATATAGGGCTGGATGTTGCACCAGTGCACAAAGGTCTTATGGAGCTTTCCTCCTACTCCACTCCCCCAGTCCCTGCACCTTGCAGAGTACAGAGGATACTCCCTGGCTGGCAATGCCTGGGGTACAAACCATCTGAAAAGGGGTTAGAGATGGTGAGCCATTGCTCCTTTCCCTTTGTCTGCCCCAGGGAGCTGCTTGGCACATAGGAGAGCATAAGATCCACCCCTTCCAAGGCTACAGAAATTAGCACCCTTCCCTTACTACCTAGGAATTCCAGGAGACATTGGGTATGTCTACACAGCAAAAGCTCTGCACCCAAGTTAGCCTGAAACCAGCTAATGTGTGTAATGATAGCAGTGAAGACAGCACAATGCAGACTTCAGAATGGGTAGTACAAGCCCTGCAGAGACCATGGGTACATACTTGGCTGGGTCACTAACATACTGCCTCAAGTGCTCTGCTGGGACAAGTGATGCTGCACTGCCCCAGTGTAGAGCAGTGCCTGAAAGCTCAGTTAGATCCCTTAATGAGACTGGCTTGTTTCAACACTAAATTGTTTTAAGTAATTCATCTTCGGAAGAATGACTGGCTCAGTGGACAGAGCCTTTTACCGCTTCTAAATCACCCACAATATTCTAGCCCAAGACTGTAGTGGTGAAAAATCATTGTTACCACTTGGCAGCTCTGGCGACCTATAAGAAATGAGTTGGTGATATCAGTTCTTAGCAGACAGGCATCAACATCACAAAAACCACCAAATTATACTGATTTGCACCCTTGTTGATGGTCTTAACGGAAGGACCAAGCAATGAAGGAGCATGGAGAATCAACTCCTTTCTTACAGGATAGGCTGTCCCACCAAAACAGGGTTGAGATATATTGCCAGGTTACTAGAGAAATTTGTGCTGACCCTGCCCATGTTGCCTCCATACTATGACTAACTAAAGGATAAGAGAGTCTGAGACTGTCCATGTGGCATCTTTCATAAGTACTAAGTTACATGGTTTAAAAAAAGTCTTCCTAGGGATTATTTAACCTGAATAGAAAATTAATTTCAGAGAAAGACTCCCATTGACCTCAGTAGGCATTGGTTTGAACCCTTAGCTGGTATATCGTAAGCCACATCAAAATATGAATCTGAAGGACTTGCATCATGAAATAATACATTTGTACTGTGCTGTCAGTCCCAAACTACAGTTATGATATTATACAATTGTGTTGTACAAAGGCTGCACTGGTTCCCTCCACCCCAACAATAAGACTGATTGTCCATTGTCCATCACCAGTGCTGCCTCAAATCAGTAATTTTTTTCAGGCACTTGATTAGCTAAAACAACTTGCTGTTTGTTTGATATTTGTATGGGAGGTTTTTGCCTAGGAACATTCTGTCCTATCCACCTAAGTCTTCCTTCCCTACAGAAATCCAAGTATTTTTAACGGGAACTCTGTGTTATTCAGTGGATTTCCCCCTGCAAACAAAGGCAGGGGGCGGGGGAAATAGAGGGTTAGAGCTATAGGGGCATCTACTCTATGTACTGTATGTATTTTTAAAGCACTGATTCCCATGACATCTATTGCAGTATATTAAAGTATAAAACAGTTGAGAAGTATAACCTGCAAGCAAGGCAAGATATTCTATGCAGCTCATTAGATCTAAATTGTGTGGAGGATTCCTCGATTTATACGGCACTGTTTCCCCCAAACCTTCCTCCTCAACATTCCCCAAAATCTAGAATTCTTCTTTCCTCCTATAATATAATAATTCCTCCAGGGATGGAGGACATTTTAATCTTAGGACCACTGCAGAAACAGGGCACGTACTGTCTGTATTAAAATGCTGGTAAGCATTATGGGACAAATTACACTGGTCTACAATTTTTGAGAAGTCATCTGCTTCAGAGATAAAATGTGCTATTTATTATGTATTTTGATGTGCTGAATTCAAATATGACAATTAAAACAACTGATTAGCTACTGTTTCTAAGATATTTAAGTTTTTACATTTTATGTCTATGTATATTGTGTAGATAGTAGAGTTTTAATCATAAATTGTAAACCTAGGTCTTTTCATGTGTTTATGGTTGCTTTACATGATATTTCACCTGTCCTGTTTATGTAACACTTTAAAAATCAGCAAAAGGGTTATATAAATAAAATTTATTATGAAACAAAAGGCAAAAAACTATTCTGTACATACTTTAGTCCTATTCAGCGTCTACTCGGCGCTTCTTGGCTTGTCTCTTGTATTCATTAAATGGAGCATCTCTTGTCACTGCCCAGCAATATAGTCTTCAAGCATTAATGGGCTCCATTTGCCCTGATAGCGTTTCTCCATTGTTGCAATGTCCTGGTGAAATCGCTCACCATGCTCGTCGCTCACTGCTCCACAGTTCGGTGGAAAAAAAAAAAAAAAATCTAGATGAGAGTGCAAAAAATGTCTCTTTAGTGGCATGTTGCAACCAAGGCTTTTGTATGCCTTGAGGAGGTTTTCCACCAACAACCTGTAGTTGTCTGCCGTGTTGTTTCCGAGAAAATTTATTGCCACTAACTGGAAGGCTTTCCACGCCGTCTTTTCCTTGCCACGCAGTGCATGGTCAAATGTATCATCTCGAAGAAGTTCACGAATCTGAGGACCAACAAAGACACCTTCCTTTCTCTTAGTTTCACTTAACCTTGGAAATTTTCCATGGAGGTACTTGAAAGCTGCTTGTGTTTTGTCAATGGCCTTGACAAAGTTCTTCATCAGACCCAGCTTGATGTGTAAGGGTGGTAACAAAATCTTCCTTGATTCAACAAGTGGTGGATGCTGAACACTTTTCCTCCCAGGCTCCAATGACTGTCGGAGTGGCCAATCTTTCTTGATGTAGTGGGAATCTCTTGCACGACTATCCCATTCGCAGAGAAAACAGCAGTACTTTGTGTATCCAGTCTGCAGACCAAGCAAGAGAGCAACAACCCTCAAATCGCCACAAAGCTGCCACTGATGTTGGTCATAGTTTATGCACCTCAAAAGTTGTTTCATGTTGTCATAGGTTTCCTTCATATGGACTGCATGACCAACTGGAATTGATGGCAAAACATTGCCATTATGCCAAGTAAAACAGCTTTAAGACTCGTCTTCAATGAATCAATGAACAGTCTCCACTCATCTGGATCGTGAACGATGTTGAGGGCTGCCATCACACCATCGATGTTGTTGCAGGCTACAAGATCACCTTCCATGAAGAAGAATGGGACAAGATCCTTTTGATGGTCATGGAACATGGAAACCCTAACATCACTTGCCGGGAGATTCCACTGTTGTAGTCTGGAGCCCAACAGCTCTGCCTTACTCTTAGATTCATAGATTCAAGGACTGGAAGGGACCTCTAGAGGTCATGGAGTCCAGTCCCCTGCCCGCATGGCAGGACCAAATACTGTCTAGACCATCCCGGACAGACATTTATCTAACCTACTCTTAAATATCTCCAGAGATGAGATTCCACAACCTCCCTAGACAATTTATTCCAGTGTTTAACCACCCTGACAGTTAGGAACTTTTTCCTAATGTCCAACCTAGACCTCCCTTGCTGCAGTTTAAGGCCATTGCTTCTTGTTCTATCCTTAGAGGCTAAGGTGAACAAGTTTTCTCCCTCCTCCTTATGACACCCTTTCAGATACCTGAAAACTGCTATCATGTCCCCTCTCAGTCTTCTCTTTTCCAAACTAAACAAACCCAATTCTTTCAGCCTTCCTTCAAAGGTCATGTTCTCAAGACCTTTAATCATTCTTGTTGCTCTTCTCTGGACCCTCTCCAATTTCTCCACATCTTTCTTGAAATGCGGTGCCCAGAACTGGACACAGTACTTCAGCTGAGGCCTAACCAGAGCAGAGTAGAGCGGAAGAATGACTTCTCATGTCTTGCTCACAACACACCTGTTAATACATCCCAGAATCATGTTTGCTTTTTTTGCAACAGCATCACACTGTTGACTCATATTTAGCTTGTGGTCCACTATAACCCCTAGATCCCTTTCTTCCGTACTCCTTCCTAGACAGTCTCTTCCCATTCTGTATGTGTGAAACTGATTTTTTTTCCCCTAAGTGGAGCACTTTGCATTTGTCTTTGTTAAACTTCATCCTGTTTAACTCAGACCATTTCTCCAATTTGTCCAGATCATTTTGAATTATGACCCTGTCCTCCAAAGCAGTTGCAATCCCTCCCAGTTTGGTATCATCCACAAATTTAATAAGCGTACTTTCTATGCCAATATCTAAGTCTTTAATGAAGATATTGAACAGAGCCGGTCCCAAAACAGACCCCTGTGGAACCCCACTCATTATGCCTTTCCAGCAGGATTGGGAACCATTAATAATTCTCTGAGTATGTTTATCCAGGCAGTTATGCACCCACCTTATTGTAGCCCCATCTAAATTGTATTTGCCTAGTTTAATCGTTAAAAATATCATGCGAGACCATATCAAATGCCTTACTAAAGTCTAGGTATACCACATCCACAGCTTCTCCCTTATCCACAAGACTCGTTATCCTATCAAAGAAAGCTATCAGATTGGTTTGACATGATTTGTTCTTTACAAATCCAAGCTGGCTGTTCCCTATCACCTTACCACCTTCCAAGTGTTTGCAGATGATTTCCTTAATTACTCGCTCCATTCTCTTCCCTGGCACAGAAGTTAAACTAACTGGTCTGTAGTTTCCTGAGTTGTTTTTATTTCCCTTTTTATAGATGGGCACTATATTTGCCCTTTTCCAGTCTTCTGGAATCTCTCCCGTTTCCCATGATTTTCCAAAGATAATAGCTAGAGGCTCAGATACCTCCTCTATTAGCTCCTTGAGTATTCTAGGATGCATTTCATCAGGCCCTGGTGACTTGCAGGCGTCTAACTTTTCTATGTGACTTTTAACTTGTTCGTTTTTTATTTTATCTGCTAAACCTATCCCCTTCCCATTAGCATTCACTATGTTAGGCATTCCTTCAGACTTCTCGGTGAAGACCGAAACAGAGAAGTCATTAAGCATCTCTGCCATTTCCAAGTTTCCTGTTACTGTTTCTCCCTCTTCACTAAGCAGTGGGCCTACCCTGTCTTTGGTCTTCTCTTGCTTCTAATGTATTGACAAAAAGTCTTCTTGTTTCCCTTTATTCCTGTAGCTAGTTTGAGCTCATTTTGTGCTTTTGCCTTTTAATCTTGCCCCTGCATTCCTGTGTTGTTTGCCTATATTCATCCTTTGTAATCTGTCCTAGTTTCCATTTTTTATGTGACTCCTTTTTATTTTTTAAATCATGCAAGATCTCGTGGTTAAGCCAAGGTGATCTTTTGCCACATTTTCTATTTTTCCTAACCAGCGGAATAGCTTGCTTTTGGGCCCTTAATAGTGTCACTTTGAAAAACTGCCAACCTCCTCAGTTGTTTTTCCCCTCAGTCTTGATTCCCATGGGACCTTACCTATCAGCTCTCTGAGCTTACCAAAATCTGCCTTCCTGAAATCCATTGTCTCTATACCCTTCCTTAGAACTGCAAACTCTGATTTCATGATCACTTTCACCCAAGCTGCCTTCTACTTTCAAATTCTCAACGAGTTCCTCCCTATTTGTTAAAATCAAGTCTAGAACAGCTTCCCCCCAGTAGCTTTTTCAACCTTCTGAAATAAAAAGTTGTCAGTAATGCAGTCCAAGAATTTGTTGGATAGTCTGTGCCCCGCTGTGTTATTTTCCCCAACATATATCCGGATAGTTGAAGTCCCCCATCACCACCAAATCTTGGGCTTTGGATGATTTTGTTAGTTGTTTAAAAAAATGCCTCATCCACCTTTCCACGTGGTTAGGTGGCCTGTAGTAGACTCCTAGCATGACATCACCCTTGTTTTTTACTCCTTTTAGCCTAACCCAGAGACTCTCAACACTTCCATCTCCTATGTCCATCTCTACCTCATTCCAAGTGTGTACATTTTTAATATATAAGGCAACACCCTTTTTCCCCTGTCGATCCTTCCTGAGCAAGCTGTACCCATCCACACCAACATTCCAATCATGTGTATTATCCCACCAAGTTTCAGTGATGCCAACAATGTCATAGTTGTATTTATTTATTAGCACTTCCAGTTCCAGCTCTTGGGTAGTTCCAAATCCCTGACAAGGTCATTCAGTTCACCTTTGTGTTATGAGGTGTGGTTCAGAGGAGGAGGATGGGAGAAAATGTGGGTCCTGTGACATTGATGGTTCAGGACCAGAAGTTTCATCCTCTTCCTCGTCTGACTCAAGTGAGAATGATTCTGGTGCATCAGGAACCGGCAGTCCTTCTCCGTGGGGTACTGGGCGTATAGCTGATGGAATGTTTGGATAATGCACAGTCCACTTTTTCTTCTTTGACACACCTTTCCCAACTGGAGGCACCATGCAGAAGTAACAATTGCTGGTATGATCTGTTGGCTCTCTCCAAATCATTGGCACTGCAAAAGGCATAGATTTCCTTTTCCTGTTCAACCACTGGCGAAGATTTGTTGCACAAGTGTTGCAGCATATGTGTGGGGCCCACCTCTTGTCCTGATCTCCAATTTTGCAGCCAAAATAAAGGTGATAGGCTTTCTTAACCATAGTGGTTATACTGCGCTTTTGTGATGCAAAAGTCACTTCACCACAAACATAGCAGAAGTTATCTGCACTGTTCACACAAGTACGAGGCATCTCTGCTCACTTTGGCTAAACAGAAATGTGTCCCTTTGCAAAATCAAACACTGACAAATAAGAAAGCACGACACTGTATGATTTCTAGAGCTGATATAGGGCAATGTGTTCAGCTTGCATCATCCATGACTTCTAGGAATAACATGATGCAATTCGTATCATGTATGACGCAATACCAGCTTCAGATTGCGTCTTTCATTGTTTTGTCTAAAAAGAAAGTACTGTCCAAACCCAGTCATAGATTTATTCATAGATCCAGTCAAAGATGTATTTTAGTCATTTCTGGTTTAAATTGAGATCCCTTCCCTTTATAACTCACTTATCCTCCTCCATTCCCAAGCCAAGGGTCGTATATACTGACCCAATAGCATAGCTTGAAAACTAGAGCCAATCAACAATTTTAAGCATCATTTTTGTTCTCAGTGACCCAGAATTAGTAAAGTTTGACTCCATTTATTTCAGAAGCATTTTGGCTGTAGAGCAGTGTTATTGCTGATATCCGCCTGGAGAGAAAGGTTGTGCAGGATAGGGGGCTTAACTAGAACAATACAATATTTATAAATAAATAACACTTAAAAGTCTACGGTTAACTGAACTTTGTGTTGAAAAGCCATGTGTACAATAGACGCCAGCTTGCAATTCCATAACCATGCTGGATGTGCATTGTTAATCATCGAAAAAAAAAGAAGATTTTCATTTATAAAGTCAGCAGACATGAGTCAAAGGCGCAGAGATATGCTGAGTAAGGAAGTACTATTTTACATAGTTCCTTTTCTGGGCATAACCACAATTTAGTAAGTGATAAATCAGTTCTTCACTGGTCAACTAGACAGCATGTGACTGAGTTTTAAAGGAAGTTAAGCTGAGGAGGCTCTAACTATAGTAAGTGTGTATAGTAAAAAAAATCTGTAATAGATACATTACAGTAAAGAATTGGATTTTTGATTGCTGTCTGTTTTCCTGATTTTCTTGATAAGAGAACACTGGTTTTGTTATGTAATATGCATGGCATACTACATCTGTGAAGGCAATTTGCAATGAACAATTTATTTTACAAATTGAATCCTACTTCCTGTTCAATATTGTTGTAAAAATGACAGTCTAGTTGTAAAATTGGTTCATAATTCAAAATTATTCAACAATGTTTTATGCAAACTAATTTTGACCTGTGGATTACTCACAGTTTGCTACAAGTATTCCTTTGAATATTGTCTCTTCAAGTTATGGGTTTGATCACCTAGGTGACATGGCATTACTACAACTCCCATTGTAATTGTAATACAGCTCCCATTACTCAGCACCTCTGAAATTCAAGCTGGTTATTTTGATGCCTAAAGGTCTGCTCCAAAGCTCACTGAAATCATTCAGTGGGCTTTGGAACCAGGCCCTAAATATGGAATCAGATACTTAAATGTAGCTGCACAAGTTTAAAAATTTTGGTCTTAACCACTCTGTGCATCAGTTTCTCTATCAGTAAAGTGGGGATAACAAAAGTGACCCCTTATAATATGGGCTGAGATCTATTGGTGAAAAAAGAGCTGTATTTCTGTTTTTCTGATTTCCTGTTGTATCTTCCCCTCAAACCATTTCAATATTAGCTTATTTACTTTCACAGTGGATTTTTAGGAAATACTTTTTACCATATGTATTTTGTTTAAATTTGTTTTAAAATGTTGCATTACAATGAAAATCACAGTCAAGAAATCCAGATGTAGCATATAACTAGAACACTTTTAAGTGGCAGCCATTCTTACAGTACATCCCAAGACCAGGATGTTTCAATATCCTTTATATTGTCTCATTGTCCCAAGGCAAGGAATTTGATTTGCTCAGCAACATTTGTTAATTTATATAAAATACAGATATAATTGTATGGAAATATTCACATCAGTTCTTTTCCCCTTTGTTTCTTTTCTTTTTTTATACATGGGATTTATGCTATCAGGATTTAACATTAAACAGATTCCTTATTTGTACTTAGCTTTCAGATTTGGATTAAAATAAACACTGGAGTGAATGAAATTAAATGTTTCTTTTGGACAGCAAACTGACAAAGAAAAGGAAATCCCTTGCTGTAGGATATTGCAGTTATGGGTCATGAACATTTAAGCAGGAGTTACTGCCATCCACAGGCAGAAAGCCATAAAGTGTCATATTCTATTATTGTTTTAATCACAGAAAGGTAAACCCAAATGAATGGGTTGGTTGGTTAAGATCATTTCACATTAAGGCATCCAAGAATAGAGAAATGATAATAGACCTGACCAGAGGTTTCAGTGGTTTATTTTATTATATGAATCCATTAATGATACAAAGTTCTGTGTAATACTAGAGAGGATAGTATAGTATACAGACCCAGAGAGAAAGCAGCACAAGTTAACAAACCTTGTCTGCTTTCCTCTCTCCACTCTTGGATATTCTATTTAAATTGGGGATTCCAGGACTACCTGTGGTGGGGACCAGGGATGGGCATGAGCCAGTGGGGTCAAGCACCAGAGAGGAAACAAAAGGTATTCATGTCTGTTCCCTTTATTTCTTGTAGATCCCTGGAGAGCTGCAGCTGAAGGAAACTCTTGGCTACTTCGACATAAGAGGCAAACCATCAATGGGAAAATGAGCAGGATACTCTGTGGACTTTCTTTTTGTCCTTGTGGATTATTTCCAAGTTATGGGATCTTTAATTCTCAAATGAGCGGGAGAGTTGTTTGAGTAAAGAGTTCAGGATCAGGCTGTAGCTTATTAAATAAAAAAGTTAGACAATCAAGTTGTCTAGTGTTGGAATTACAGTAAACTGGCAACATGTTAAATGTTTTCTTCTCTTTATGAGAGTGAAGGAAATGAGATTTGAGAAGTATTTGAGTGGGCAACCCAATTAGCATGGTTTTTCCTGTTCTTGATAGTGATCAAATTTCCCCCTACCTACACACACACACACTTGTGTCAAAAATAGAACAGAAAATAAGGAATTAACTGAGATGTGGGACAAATAATAAGAAAAGGAAAAACCTTGATTATGCTTTTTGCCTACTATGTCCATGGCATTCAATAAAAAAAAAACAACAAAGCTCTCAATTTTGGGGGGAAGGGGAGAAATCAAAGGAAAACTGGGGATAAAACCACTGATAGAAGCATAAAGACAGCTTTTGAACAACCCACCCTCTGCCACAGTCATGTTAGGAATTCAAGACTGGAAATTCACTTTACTCCGGGAAACCGTTAATGGTGACCCAGAGAAAAATGTTTCAAAGGTCACTCTAAATCTACAGCTACAGAGCCAGCTAGATCAACCTTTACAAGATCTTACTTGCTTAAATAGGTTTTCTTTCTGAGAAGCTAGTTTCTGTTTCTTGCATGCTTCCTTACATTTGACATGTATTCTGTGCATGAACAAACTAACCTCTATTATAAATATTGTTGGTTTTACATGGATAAATACAGTGTCACCATTTTTACAGTATAAAAGATATTCCCTTAATGGAAATATTCTGCTCCTGTGTCCATTTAAAAAAAGTTTTCATGCCTTTCATTATTGTTAATTATCAGGGTGTTGGGTTTTTTATATTAAACCATTTGTATTGGAGTGAATCTTTCCACTACCAAAAACTGTCCTATAATTGTTAAAGCAGGTTTAACAATGCCCTCTACTGGATTCATAGCTGAAATGACAAAAAATATCAGGTGATCGAATAGGGAACACAGTTAAAACCAAGCAAGATTGAACTGAATGGTGAGTGGATATTAATTCCCTACAGAGAAGTTCAGATTTGTGTTTTGTCCAGTCTTCGTAGGTCAAAATCACGTGGTTCCTCTATCAAGCAGCACTACCTCAGTTAGTGGAAACATTTTGCTGTAAACAGTTATATAAAATATTATCCCATTAAATATTCACCATGTTAAAAGTTACCAAGAAGGTGGCTGTTTAGGTTTCAGACCTTTAAGACACTATCAAATTGTTTCACAATAACTTAATGATTGTTATGGTAATAAATTAGGCCCTGATCCTACAACTGGATCCATGTGGGTGATCCCTTGCACCTGTGCAGAGGAGCTCCAATGACTTGACTGGAACTCTGAATGGACAGATGGGTCTGCACATGTAGATTTGATTACAGAATCATAGCCTTGGCTGTAGTATTAGAGAGAGAGAGAGAAGTAGAAAGATGCCAGTCAAAAAGTATCTGAACACCACATAGCTTGGTGCAAAGCACACTCTGGTATTTGTGGTAGAAAGATTGTCTTTTTAAAATAAAATGTTGCAGCTCAGAACCTTTCCCTGTTTAATGGATGGCACTGCTCTATAGCACTGTAAATGTGAATATGTTTTTAAGAATATTTTTAAATACAGTGCAATGTCCTTTAAATAGGGACACATAATTATTATTATGTATTTATTGGTATTACCAAACACCGCAAGAGCCTAATCAGGGACCCAGAGCCCATTGCACTGAACAGTTGTGTTATTTTTACAAAAGGTCAGTATAACAATTATAATTGTAACATTAAAGAAAGATGATTGTAACAACAATAGTCTGTTCCCTCAAGTGTCTGTGACATTGTATACATGATAGACAGTATAACAACAATAGTCTGTTCCCTCAAGTGTCTGTGACATTGTATACATGATAGACAGTATAGTTAGTTTATGATGACAGACCTACAAGGTTATATCAATTTCTCTGATAAGGACTAAGGCCCAGATTTTTAAACGTATTTAGGCATTTGCTGCACTCAGCCTCACAATGTCTAAAGGATTTACAGCCTAAATCTCATTTTCAAAAGGGATTTAGGCACTTAGCTGTCTAAATCCCCTGGACAGTCAATGGAATTTAGAATCTTAAATGTCCAAATCCATTTGGAGAATAGGATTTAGGCTCCTAAATCAATTAGGCAATGTAGCACTGAGCACAGCAATGCCTAAATAGCTTTTAAAATGTGGATATAAGCTACTTACAGGTTACCCCAAATCCTTATGGAAATTATATCAGACCAGGGAGGTGTGGACAAACCTTATTGTTGGCAGTGAACCAGTCCCTGTGGGTTACCTGGAAGGTTTGGTTTAGTCAAACACTCACCTCCAGTAGAACCCTCTGCAGTCCTGCTTCCTTTTCTCCAATGAGCAGCAGGACCACCCACTCCCCATTCTTATCTTTATTTGTCTTCAGAAAGGTAGTGGAGCTTTTGGGAAGAGAGTTGGCTGTTGCTAGGGAGGCATAAGGGAGCCAGCTTCCCAGCAGTTTGTACCACCTGAGTTCACGCCTGCTTAACTTTCACAAGCATGCTGATCTTCAAGAACACACCAAACCTGTAACCCAAGACTCAGTTCAAGTGGTTTCAGCTTCTCTGTAGATATTTAGCACAGCTGTGTGTAACCAAGAAAAACCCTTAGGTCTCGTATGCATACAAATACTTCATGTACACATATTTTGGCAAGTATTTTAGTAATTCTGCACTTTCAAATTAGCAAATGAATTATAATTCTGTCCACAGAGGGCTTGGTAATGGAGAAATTTCCAGAACAGCTTTAATCTTCCCGTTAACCTTTGAGCCAATGGTATGCCTGCCCCATTTGGAGATTTATTTGTTAAGGTAACAGAGAGGTCAAAGGCAATGAGCCTTCCACTTCTGTAAGTTATGTGTCTGGTGACGTGCAGTAGGAATTACAATTGATCTCTGCTTATAACTCCTGTGAGCTGTCCCTTTTGTACCTGCAGACCCAGAACCCAGGATTTGAGTATCAGTAACCCTAACAGACCTAAAAGAGACAAATGAATGTCTTTACTTGTGCACAAACTTGCTTTGTAGCAAAATACTTGTCTACTTATTATTCAAATAATTTCCAATGGCAGAGAAAAAACTGAAATCTTGTTGTTTGTAGACCTATGAGGTATAATCCAGTTAAAAGGTGGCTTTTTATTATTAAAAAAAAAAACAGGATCCTTCCCCTTCTCCTCACCACATATTGAATCTTAATGAAAGTACTTGTACATGTTAAACTTATCTTTACTGTATAATTCATTTTGGCAAACAGGAAAGTCACCAATGTATATAACATATGTCACAGTCAGTTAAAAAATCCAGCAGAATATCTTATTGATTTCATTCAACTACCTACCACAAAGAAATTTAATGAAGTTGGTAGTGAAAGAGGACAAGCCTCATGTTTTTTGCCACTGTACCAAATACCTCCAGTAAAACATTGTGTCATCTCTACTTCCATCATGGGATGATCTATTTTAATAGCATGTGAGGAGCAATTGATCTTACAGGTAACAGATAACCCTAAAGCAGCAGCATCCTAGAAAAGCAGAACAGAAATCACCAGCTACTGTTCCCAACTGAAAGCAAGCGATAGTAAGAGCTATATTTTATAGGGCCAAAGTAACATTTTGCTCCATGTCAAATATTTGCAATATTACCAAAAAATAAAAAAACACCTATCAGACTATTAAAATTGGGGCAGGGGCAGGATGGTAGTGTTAATATGTAAGGGGATGCATGGGCCAGTTCTCAAAACATTGGATATAATTTTCCACCACATTTGACCAGCTAAATACACACAAACTCTGAAGGGTTTTGGCAAGATCCACAGTATTTTTTCTACTGACACACTAAGAGAAGAAATCTCAGAATGGATGAAATCATTGTGGTAGAATGTGTTTGTATATTTTAAAAGAATCAGAGGTCAAGACAATATTCTAAAGGCAATTTATGGTAGTAATTCTATGCATGTTTTCTGTGTTGCCTATTCCATGAAGCTGCCCACATCTGGCTTCCTAAATGGATGAGCGCCAATGCAAACTGTAAGTATTAACGGCTGCCAAGAGAAATTGTCACTCGGTGCAGTCCCTCTCCCAAAGCATGTGCCTCACCCATGGATTAACTGTTAGCTCAGGAAGTGATGGTGAAATTTAACTCTTTATTTTATCTTCTAAATGCAACAGTGTAGGTCTATTGGCAACAAAAAGGCACTTTCTATTTATTAAGAAATATTGGGCAAATCTCGACAAGACTCCAAATCTGTGGAAGGCTCAGTCTGCAGGAGAGTTTATGTAGTTAAGATGTTCAGGGGAACATCTACGACTGCCGGGGCCTGTATGACCCTGATGGAACAGCCCAATCAAAATTCTAAAGGATTTAACAAAGAATATTATCCCTGCTTTCACTCTCTATTGAGCGGTTCAAAGAAAACCTATACAAAAGACTCATTTTCCAACTTCTTTAGGTTTTTAGAATAATTTCTGTAGAACCCCGTTAAATCTGGTAGGAGCAGTCCATGAGGATGATGTTCCGGCCCATAATGCCCCAAAGCCCAGCTCTACAGAGGTTCCTTCCCTGATGACATGTAGGAGGAGGCAGCTTGTGAGGGTGGAAGTATGCAAAGGCAACTACAAGGGCTCACTGTCCTTCTCTTCCCACACACGCATCATAGGGAATACCCAGACAGCTGGCAGGACGGCTCACTTTAGCTGTGCAAGCTGGCAGGAGGAGCAATGAAGAAGCAAGTATAGCTACTCCTGTTGGCCATTATAGGAACTGCACCAAAAAAAATCAGTCCCTGCTACTTAAGACAGTGGCCCAAATCTGTGTATTGTTAGCAAGTCTGTGTATTTGAGACCTATATCTCAGAGCAAAATTAAGGCTCCTGTGTTGGAGAATTTAATTTCTCCATCTGGAGATAGTATAGGTACTCTGAGACACCTGACCTCTCTGAGACAAGTGAGTTCAAGTTTAAGGGAATGGGATTCCTTTCAAGCATTTGCTTCTGTTAAATTGTATGTGTGTGATATCAGAAGGCCCTAAATGTAGAAGAAACATATTGCAAATTGGTGGCAGTGAGCTGAAGTACTGATACAAAACATCCTACAGTCATTCAAACATAAACCAGAGTTAATTCAGCTGAACTGTTACTATCTTGTTACATTTGCAGTGAATCCTGCCTTGTGATGACTTGAAAGACTAATAAAAGTCAGGAATAGAGGTGGTAATAAAGGTAGATGGGAATGATGCCCAGTGCATTTGGGATACTTTGTACAGGATTCACTGTATTTCACATCCTGAAATCCTCACAAAACTGATTAATTTACTGGTTGACTTACTTGTGAAAAGTTCAATTTAAAGTTGAAATATGAAATCCTAACATTCCCACCTATAAATAACCAAATACATTTTGCAAAGTTACTTCCTGGAGGTCAATCCTACTTAGCTTCAATCTTCCATGGTGCATTCATTACATGCTGGAAAACATAGTCAAGGGTGAAAAAGCCACTCACAGAGCTGTCAGACTGCTGATATTCCAACCTCCAGCTTCCTTGCATGTCTGGAAGCCAAAGAAGCATTCTAGTATTTTCAGTGTCTTTTGAGAAAGGACTTTGATAACCAGTCTAAATACAAGCATAATACTCTGTGGACAATGGAAGACAATAAACAGCTTTGAGATTTTCTAGAGTCTTCTATTAGCTTGTCAGAAGCCATTAGCAAAACTCCAAGTTATTTTAAGAATCTCAGTTATTTTAAAAAAAGGGAGGGAGGTGTAATTAGTTCTGATGTAGGACTTATTTAATGCTCTTCTGGATATTTCAGCTATTTCAGAAGAAGCCATCATCAGAGTACAGATTACATGGGATCAGCAATTTGAAAAGGATTTTAAATGCTGGAACACTTCCTCAGCAATTAGACATCTGAGAAAGTCTGGCACTATCCACTTCCAACTATCAGCCACGTTATGCACTTTTTCCAGTCTTATTTTCTTGAATGAAATGAGGAGACCCCAAACGGAAATTTGGAATTGACTTAGAGAAATCAGCTAGATTCAGCTTTCCTAAAGGCAGTCCATCATTTAAAGAAGTGTTCATTACTGTTGCTGTTGCAACTTTGAACTGAACTTTTCTTCATTAACAGTAACAATGGTCAGTTTGCTTTCTGTATATAGTAGGGTTACCATATTCATACATTTAAAAAAGAGGACACTCCACGGGGCCCCGTTCCCGTTCCCGTCCCCGGCCCTGCCCCAACTCCGCCCCTTCCCTGCCCCTGGCCCCGCCCCAACCCCACCCCTTCTCCGCCCCCATTCCAACCCCTACCCCAACTCTGCCCCCTCCTCTGAGCACCCCGCATTCCCCCTCCTCCCTCCTGCTCTGATCTTGGTTGGGGGTTGCTAGGTGCTTCCCTGCTCCCCACTCGCCCCGCAGCCCCTGCAGCCTCTATGCCCTTGCCTGCCCTGCTCCTCCTCACCCTGCAGCTTCTGCACCCCCCCGCCCCTGCAGCCTGTGCCCCCTGCTCCCCACTCACCCTGCAGCCTCTGCGCCCCCTGCCTGCCCTGCCCCTGCAGCCTCTGCTCCCAACTCGCCCTGCAGCCTCTGCTCCCCCCCGCCCCTGCAGCCTCTGTGCCCCCTGCTCCCCACTCGCCCTGCAGCCTCTGCACCCCCCCGCCCCTGCAGCCTCTGTGCCCCCTGCTCCCCACTCGCCCTGCAGCCTCTGCTCCCCCCCGCCCCTGCAGCCTCTGTGCCACCTGCTCCCCACTCGCCCTGCAGCCTCTGCACCCCCCCGCCCCTGCAGCCTCTGTGCCCCCTGCTCTCCACTCGCCCTGCAGCCTCTGTGCCCCCTGCCTGCCCTGTCCCTGCAGCCGCTACACACACACCCCCGCTGTCTGCCCTGCTCCCCCCGCTCACCCGGCAGAGGGAGAAATGCAGGCTCCACGTGGAATCAAACACTGCCGCTGCTCTGTGGGGGAGGAAGGGGAGGGGGAGGGACTTTGGCTGCTAGAGGCCCTAGTAGCTACGAGCAGCTTTCAATCAGGCCAGGCGTCCAATCAGCCGCGCCGCACTCCGCAGGAGGGGAAGGGGGAATCCCAGACATTTCTACTTGATTAGAAATCTCCCCCCGGACAGTCATTTAACGCTGAAAAAGCCGGACATGTCCGGGGAAACTCGGACGGATGGTAACCCTAGTATATAGATATTAAAGAAACTGAGTAAAGTTTCAAATAGGTATGAGGGGTTTTAGCCAAGCAATTCTGACTAATGGGAACTGCACTGATAAACCCCACCACACTGATTTGAACGTGTGTGTCTTCATCAGGGATTTCCCTATACACACCCCATACACCTCCCCTACCCCCCCCCTGAATTTCACCACACACCTCCCCCGCCCCCAGTTTTGTGAATTAGTTACATGCAGTGTTGCCAATTTAGTGATTGTTTGGAAATTTGAATTGAAATTGAAACATTAATACATACTTTAAAAGCATTTAAAGTGTATGATAAAATACGTGTATCTGAAAAAGTATAATAGATTTGAAAAGTATGAACATAGACTAGCTTCCTTATACAGCTCTTGTTTTTATGATGATGTCAGTGCATTCATTTCAGTGATGTCGGCCAAATTATGATTTGTAAGTAAAGTCTAAATGAGCTCTCCCTGACAGCTAGTGATGAGCTGGGGCTGGGGGGAAAGGCTTCAGGACCAGATTGTATTTACCGTCACACCTAATCTACCTAGGTATCCAGCAAACAGAGCTGTGTTGCCCAAGTAATAGATTTTGGCTGAGGTTGGGTTACAAATCACTTGAATGTGGGGGTGGGAATGAAATGTTGTTGTTATTATTGTATGAAAAAAGGGCAGTAGAACTATACTTAGCCTGTGCTGATTGAGGGCATCAAGAGAGAATATGGGGACAGATGTTTTGTTTGATGGTCTGCCTGAGTCACAAGTACTATTTGACACGCCCCCTCCACTGTTTAAAAACAGAGCTGATTAGGCTCCATAGATAGTCTTTTGTTTTGTTAATTGACCACTACAGCTGAAATCACTGATAATCAGGTCTAAGTGGAAGAGAGGGCCCAGTCTGCACTAGCAGCAAGGTTCCCCCACTGAGAGTTCAGCTGAAATCACTGTGAGCTGGGTGGAACCTCAAGAGACATGCGAACAAACCTGGGTGTGGCATCATACTTTCTATTTAAGCAAGAGATATCACACACTACAAACTGGAAGCCAATGTTAAGTGCATTGTCACTTGTTTATCCTGAAGTTGAACACTGGTTCCAAACAAGACCAGCAAATGCTCACTATCTTTCTGCAAGAAACTCAACTGACTGACTAG
This sequence comes from Malaclemys terrapin pileata, assembly GCF_027887155.1. NCBI lineage: Eukaryota > Metazoa > Chordata > Testudines > Emydidae > Malaclemys > Malaclemys terrapin. The sequence continues at coordinate 67,274,434 of NC_071512.1, forward strand.
AACATATGGTGCAACAGTGAAAGACTCAACAGTTAAAAAAGTAAAGAACTCTCTCACCACATTCAAAAAATTTGCATACATGGCTGATGAATGCACCGATGCAAATGGGCAAGTATTAAGACATTGTGTACGTTATCTTGATGTCAGTGGTAGGCCAGTAGATGCATTTCTAGATGTTCAAGTTATAGAAGACAATCTGCTGCATCTGTGACAACCCACATCTTAGAAGAGTTAAATGCTTGTCAATTGGACCCCAAACAGATGGCTGCTTGTGCATTTGATGGTGCTGCAAACTTCTCTGGAAGACATGGAGGAGTATAAGCTTTGCTCAGAGAAAAGTGTAACCCTAATCTCTCCTATACACACTACAAAAGCCATCTACTCCAACTAGCGCTAGTACAAGCTGCAGACTCTTCAAAAGACATTTAAAAAGCTATAAATTTAATGTCTTCATTATATTCTTTTTTCAGCAAGAGTCCAAAAAGACTGAATATCTTGGAAAATATAGAAGATACACTGGGACTGAAGTTCAAATTAGTCCAACCTGGGAAAACCCTCTGGCTTTCTCATGAGCGATCCTTGGCTGTTGTCTTAGAATTACTCCAGCCATTATTACTGACTTTGGAAAGTATCTAACCAGACGGGATGGATCTAAGTAGTGAGGCTGGTAGATTACTTTTGCTACTACATTCAGAGAAGACTATTGCCATTCTCTCTTTGTAAGTCTACTGTTGAAACCACTTGGGTCATTAAACAATGCCATCCAACCATCTGCTACAACAGTAGTAGATCTTTGTCCAGCAATAGAAGCTACATTTGGATCAATCAGACAGCTATCCATTGAAAAAGTACTGGAAGAAGCAAAGACCTCAGTCCAGAAGTTGACTAATGAAAGCATTTATATTGAATCCTTAAGTGAAGAGGACAAGAAGTGTTTAAGACAACTGAAAAAGTACACAGGCTTTTTTCTTAAAAATCTACAACAGTGACTTCTAGATTCTACCCAACCTCTATGTAGCTTTTACAGATCCCTGTCCTATAAAACACTAACAGTTGAGTGAAGTGAGGCACTACCAGCAATGGGGCTGCCATTTGCTCAGGACAGAATAGAAAATTCGAACACAGAGTGGAGTATCATACGATGAATTAATGAAGATTTGACTTCAACTTCTTTTTTATCATCACTAGTGGCTCGACCCGATCTTTATGCTATGTTTCCTGGGATGAAAGAAGTAGGAATTCATCTCTTGATACTCCCAGTCACAACAGCTACAGTTAAGTGTTCTTTTTCATTGTTGAATAGAATTTTGTGTTCTGAAAGAAGTCGCTTTCTGCCTGACCATGTGAATGAACTAATGAGCATATCAATTGAAGGAATGGAAGTACTGGACACATGAGAAGCCACCAAAGATGAACGCGTTGCATTCAAGAAGTTCATTAACAGAGTTGTACAAAATTATAACAAGAAACCAAGAAGGATGTAGATGTCGTGCTTCATAGAATGCTTGAGTAGCCAACTTTAATTTGTGTGATGATTTCAAAACGTGAGTTAAATCTAATAAAATGGTCATGAAACAGTTTTCAGTTTTTACTATGGTGCCATATAGTCCACCTTCACCCTCGTGGTCTCACCCCTCATCGGCCCTGACCCACCCACCCCTTTCCCCCCATAAATTCAAACACCCCCCCCAATTTCAATTCCTGGGGAAAACACTGGTCTTCATAACTGTATTCCTTCACACTTCAAATGAGACACTTTAAATAAACGATCTTTTAAAAAATAAATTTTATTGTACGGTTTGTAAAACAAAATTCAATTCAGAAAAAATGTTACTATACCAGAATTATTTTTGATTTGTTGAAGTATTTTTAATACATTGTATATCAGAATGTAAGACTTTATGTTGTAAATAGTAATGATCTGCTTGATATGTGAAAGTACCATCAGTTCCACTGGATGGAATTAGAACTGTTCACATATGTGTCTGAGGTCCATCACACTCATGAAGGTTTCTGGATTACGCATGAATAATGCAAGAATCAGTTATCCAAGGTTTAATTCCAGGATGGATCATGCCTAGGTAAGAAGGTATTCCTTGCAGTTTTGCGGGTATGGACCTATATTTATGACAACTATCAGAGATCCTCCTTTAACTTATATATATATATATATATATATATATATAAGCTTTATCCTGGTTACCACAATGAAGTGATAATAACTATAGTATTCAGGATACTGACCGTCATGAAGTGTTAGTGATCATAGATTTGTTCCAGTAGTCTTTTTTTATTACACAGAATTTTGGAGTTTTGCTTTATAATCTTCATGTATAAGAACACTTAGTCCTTTGTAGGGATGTGCACAATGGAGAACAGGCCTGGTTACCCAGTCACTAAAGTCAGTAAAAAAAAATTATAACTAGACTTTGCAGTTCTATTATTTCTTTATTTGTATTGTGGTAGTGTCTAGGAGACCATGTCATGGCCCAGGGCCCTATTGTTATGAGTCCTGTACAATCACAGTTCTAGTGGTTGTTTGTCCATGGATTTCTTCAGTAAGAGCTCTGCAAAATTGTGAAGCAACATTTTCCACTATTTGCAATTTTACTTGGACCCTTTGGCCAGTTTCCAACCAAGCAATGGGGTCACATTTGGAACGTGGGTCTGTCTCCCTTTCTCCCTTTCTATGGACTTGATCAGTCAAGTTATGCTGACTCAAGATGTTGGCACCTGATGTGGAATCCTTTGGCTGCTCACTGGTTTAATTTAGCTGGTTTGTAGGTATTACAAAACAGTTCCTACAAGTTAAACTGTAAGGCTACACTTTGTATCTTATCTTCTCAAGTGTCTGATATTCCCCTGACTGAAGAGCTTCCATTTAACCTCCAGAATTTGGGTTACTTATCAAAATAATTTTATGTCTTATTAATTATTTGTATTAGAATAGTGTCTAGGGACCCTGCCCAATTTCACTGCACTAGGTGTTGTACAAATACTGTACATAGTAAGAGAGTAGTACAAGCTCTCCTTCCCTTACATTTCCCAAACTGCTCTCTGCTTCTTCATAGTCCAGTCACCAACTTCTCCTTTGCCATATCTCTTATGCCTGGTTCTGCTTGAAGAAAGCTCCCATTGACTTCAATGGGAGCAGGTGCAGATCCTGTGCTTCCCTCCCCACATGCCACACTCTTGGAACCTGCTACTCTTCCTCCCTCTGTGCACAGACTCTTTTTTCCCCTTTTTTTGGCTGATCTCCCAGACTGTCTGTTTAAGTTAGAAACTTAACATCTGATAGTAAAATTTTGACATTTAATTTCCTTTCTTGGGTCAATGGTTGGAAATAAGAGAATTGTAAAGTGCCATTACCGCCTTTCTAAAGCTTTTTAAAATATCTTTCCTTAGCAACTCAATAGTGATATAGCTTCTATCATCGTTGGGTCAGCTAGGAAGGACCCATTCAGATGTCAATGTATTTTGTCATTGTCCATGAAAGGCTTTTTGTACATTTCATCCAGAGATACCATGGTCACTCTGGATAAACCGATGTCTCTCCTTTTTTTTTTTTTTTTTTTTTTTGTGTGCAAACCTGCTGATTTTTTAACTTGTGAGGGGCCTGCTCCCATATGGTGCTGAGTAGCCATTGTGAGGTGCAAAGTGTCCATTACTTTCATTGAGGATGCTCAGGACCTGCTAGTGCTGATCTAATCCTGAGTCACAAAATTCTGTCTCCAACAGCTTCCTCCTTTGGGAAAACCCAAACCCACAGCTCCCAGGCGAGGGCAATCTACATGATACTTAGGGCCTCCAGACTTGGACCCTGGCAGCTCCCCCAACCTCACTCTCAGTTAGTGCCTGTCCTCTGGATCCCACTTAAAGGTTGAATTCGCTACTCTGAAGGGGAGTACTGGAGATGAATACAGTCTCTAGCTTCTACAATGACCTCTGGAGGGATCTAATGTGAATCCCCACCAGCCTGAAACCACCTGTCCTCACTGTCTGTTCCTTCCCCTGCACATGTCCCAGATCTCCAAAGCACTGTCTGTGGGGTCAAAGGGAAGAGCATGATGTTGCCATGAAGGCAGCTATGAGACCCTTTTCCTTTCAGAGGGTGGAGATTCTCACATGGAAGGTCCTTTCCATACATGGATCTCAGGGATGCAGTTGGTCCCCTGCTACTTTGCAACAGGTCTCCCAGTCATTAGTGTAATCAAAAGCCTTGATTCTGCATGGTTCTGAGCACCCTCTCTTTCCTCTAGCTTCACTGCACAGGATATGGCCCTAATTAGATCCTAGTTAGAACTGAACATGGTCCATTTTGTTTTTAAACTGAGGAGTTGATTGTATTGAACTCATCAATTCTTATAAACAAGTGGGCTACCTCCTTGCCATCTCCAATGTAAACCTACTATGTTATTGTGAAATCGTGTTTATTTTAAGCTTGTAATATTTACCAATCCAAACCATATAAAATGTGTCTGTTTAAAATCCCATACCATTTTCAGCTGAATTCTTTCTTGGAAAGACATGTTGATGTATAATTAAATGTGGCTTGCTTAAACTGTTACAGTTAGTAGCTTAATATATTTTTTATTGTATTTCGAGTACAAAGGCTATATTATGCTTTTGTTGGCATCCTCACTAGTAGGTATGCCAACTGCATAATTCTGTTCTCTGCTATATGTCAGGATTCAAGTGCCGAGGGCTCAACAGGTGGTGTTGGGATAAAGTTCTGGCAAATCAAATAGCTAATGTGGTTATTTCTTTTGTCAAATTATAATTCAAAGCAGAGCTGAGTGAAATGAAACTCATATTTTCCTTGTCCAAAACAAGGTTTAGAATTAAATACAAATCAGTTACCCTGACAAATGCACATCTCTACTGGACCTGGGTCTGTAAATAAACATATAACACCTTAACTTTGATCTACAATGATATTGTTCCCTGGAAAGTTAAAACCTAAACACCAGGATGTAAATGCTAACAGAATGTAGGAAACTCCAGCTAACTTTTATCCCTCTTGAACAAAATTTGCAGGAACTTGCCAAAAGTTTCAATAAAACTTTGGAAAGATTTTAAACCTAAAATTGCAGAGAATTTGGTACTGTCTTTGATATTTAACTCAAGTGTTTAAAATAAAGAGTTTCATGCCATATTGTTTCCTAATCAGTGCTATAACCTTGCTCCCAACAGAAAATGATAAATGCAAGGAAAATTCTAATGATTCTTCTTCAAGTGATGGTCCCTTTTTGTATTCCACATATGCATCTGAGTCCAGAAGTTTTCTCCAAGCAATGTCTGTTGACCCACACATGTACAGTGTGTCTCGTCATGCTCCCGACCGAAGGTAGAAGGGGTGCTGCAGATCAACCCCCCTCCAGTTTCTTCTTACTGCCATCTGGCTGGGGTCGGAACCCCATTCCTCCTTCACTCTTATCTCGATAAGAGAGTTGTTGTATACTCATATAAATAGTTCTTTCACAGTTTTTATAGCTTAGTTAAGATAGTTTAGTATAGTATTGTGTAGTGTAGTATGGCTAGCATAGAACCTCCCTATTCAGTGGCAGAACCCTTGCTACCTGGGGACTATGCCCAGGGTTCTGGACTTCAAGAATTGCATCTCTTGCCCTCATTCCTTTTCCATTAGTGATAAGCATCAATGGTGCCTCTACTGTCTGGGTGAGGCACACATCTCAGTGAAGTGCAACATCTATAAGTTCTTCCTGCCCAGAACTAGAGAGGCCTGTGAGCTCTGACTCCACAAGTTCCTGATTGAAGAGGCTACGAGACCCTGGACTCACTCTGATCCAGGCCAGGGAGCCCTTCCTGTAAAGCGGCCTCTGCTGACCGGTAGTGCCTCTCTGAGCACGAGCCATAATGTGGAGTCACCGGCACTGAAGCCCAGTGAAGACCAAATGAGAGTAAGAAACACTTTTGCTGGCATAAGAGCAGGTCCCCACAGTGGACTGCTCATAAAAGAGTCATTCCTATCCCGAGCTGTGCCCGGTCAGGTGAGATGTCATGTGTGGGTCCCGCAGAACTGTCACTGAAAGCCCCAGGGCTGGAGGGTACGGCAAAGAAGAAGCAGGATCAGTCAGTACTGCCTGTGACCTTGGTGCTTGGACACATGGCACACCAGTCTATGAGTGCAGCTCTGGATATCCTGTCGGTGCCGCCTCACCAATACACAGACTGGCCAGCTCTGATGACCAAACCAGGTCCCTCCAGAGTCTTGATGGGCACTCCGCAGACTGTGATGTACGTTCCTGCACCAGAGGAGGGGTTCCTGCCTTACCCACTTTCTCCACTCCTCTCAGGCCTGTCCATTTTCTGGGACATCTCCACGCCTGAGGATGAACCATTACTCCTGTTACAGGAGAAGCCCTTTCCTCATCCATCGGCTCAGGGCCCTCCAGTATCGACAGTCCTGCCATTTCTGACGGAAACATCATCTGACCTCAAAGGAGTCCCAGGACATAGTACCACCAACATCTCTGCCAGCATGCAGGAGCCTGGACAGACATCCAAGGCACCCTGACTGGCCTGGCCATGACACCCTCCAGAGACCCCTGGTACCACTTCCCGTGAGGTTCACCCAGAATGATGGACCCTTGTTCTGGTCCTACTGGAGCCCCTGGGACCCATACCACAGATGTACAACATCATTGCAGGAGTCTTTATCATTCCTTCCCCATGTGCCAGCCAGCTCCTTCAGTGTACAAGGAGGAAGACATGGAATCGGTACCATCAGTACCACTGCTTCCTTTATGATTCATTTGGTTAATGTTCCTTAATTCCAAAATCATATACAAGGGTATAAAACCTTCTGTAACATAAATGCTACATATCATATATCCATAACTCCAATTTCAGAAACTGCAAATAAAAAGACCCATCTACTCTAAGTCCATCCATTTTATTATTGTAGCTGGTATTTTTACACTGAAATGTTTTTCTTTGCCTCAAAGGATCTAATCCACAGCTTCTACAATAGTTGTTTTCTTAGTGGCCTGTTCCTTATAGGAATCACTCCTCCCTATGCAAAGAAATTTCTCCTAAACTCACATCTCTCTTTTTTTAAAAATTCTAGTTTGTGCCTTGTCATTTGTGAACCTGTAATCCACTCAGGTATTGACCTCTGCCTTTGTATACTCCTTCAAACTAAAAACACTTAGTTGCCCCATCCAAGCTGTTCTCTTATTTAATAGCAGTTTAGTTTTCCTGTTTCATGTTCCAGACTCTGGGCCCGTGACTCATGCTTACTACCTTACTCCACAAGTAGTCAGGTAGTACTCAGCAAGAAGAAGGGTATCATAATCTACCCATAGCTTTTACCCTTTGTGCTCTTTATTCACCTCAGTTACTTTCATTTTGTCCTGAAGGGAGATGTGAGATAAACCTCTTGCTTAAGTTTCAAACACAAGTAGAGCCAAGCTGGAATGCCACTGTCCCCTAAACTTTGGGGATGTTTAGATGCAAATTTGAATCTTGTAACTCAGACCCATCTTTACTTTCTAGAGATTGGGGGCTTTGTTTTCCAAAGTAGCCTTTACATTTACATATCCCAAATAGGTCAGCAAGGTGCTGGAGCATGCAGTTTGGGCACATAAATCTAGACATCCATGTGCAACTTTTGCTTTCTACTATCTATGCCTACAGTCAGTGATGCAGTTGCCTTGAAGTCAGAACTGGGTGAGAAAGAGATGGAAATTGATTCATGAAGAAACCAGCAAACCCAGGAACCTTTAGGCTACTGGGCTATGACTGGTCACAAACTAAATTTCTTCTCCCTGTTCAGTCAGAAAGTATTTGGAAACAAAAATATATTATCTGACCATAAAGAGTTTGGCTCTAATTTTAGCATACACCATCTTCAGAACTCCATATTTGGGCTAAACTCTATCCTGGATAAGTTGATACCACTTCACTGACTTGGTGGAGTTTCACCCACTTACTTTATGACTGAATTTTACTCCTTAACTGTGAGTGACTGAATCAAATGTACATGGTATGGTAGAACTAAAGTTACAGTAAGTTTCCCTCCTTTAGAAATCCTTTCACGGTACTACTGTGTTGCTAAATTGACTTGGGACATGTACAGAGGATTGATCCCTGCTAATAAATATTCAAAGAATGAGAAAATGTTATTTTTTATTTTAAATAACCATGTTGAATATTTATCTTAAACCTTAGGTAGATATTTAGAAAAGAAACAAATATGTAGCAAATAATGTGCCCCTTTCATTGACAAAAGATTTATGTCTTGCCTGGCAGGACTTCATACTCACAGAGCTCGTGGTTGATAGAGTCAAACACAAATAGCACGTAGTCCAATGTTTATCCAGTGGAATTGAAACCGTTGCTCCTGCACCTCTTTGTGTGAAATTAAAACGGCCACATTTAAACTGGCAAAGATATAAAAACATGATAACATTCCTATTCAAAGGAAAAGGGAGGGGGGACCACAGAATCTGTTTGAATTAATGGATGTTGTGCAAAAAAGTGTCCAATATGCAAGAACATTTCTGCTGACCTTCCTTAGGAGCCATCTGTCTAGTTGCAGTGCTCCTTTCCCCCCCTGGGAACGGGTGAAGAGTTCAGCTCCAAAGCTCAACACCCCTCCCCCACAGCTGTCAAAATTATTGTAGTTGGACTCTAACGTATGTATCATTAAATTCCACACTGTGCTACGAAGAGAAGGGAAATCATACGAAACGTGTATTTAAGCATGTCTTTGCCACAGACTATGTACAGCGTAAGGCCATTCTCTGTTAGCTCTTGCTTTCCAGAGACTGGAGATGTAAGGCTGCATTTTAGCATCACTTTTTTGTAAACCTCAGTGAGAAAAGAGGCATTTTTTTCTATTAAGGGAACACCTACTGAGAACGAAAGACCAGGTCATTCCCCCCAAAATCCACATACAGGATGGGACCCTCTTGGGCAGCTTCTCAGCTAGGGTAAATTGTCATAGCTCCATAGATTTCAGTGGAGCCATGACAATTTACACCAGCTGAGAGGCTGCCGTCCTGAGAGCAGATTTCACCCCTCTGGTGTAGAGGGGTGGGTCAGCAGCCTTCATGGCACAGTGCTCCTCTATCAAACACCCTGCAGACAGCTCCACTGGAGTCTGGAGTCACATAAGAGGAAGGGAGATGCAATAGGGTGAACTGCACTGGGTGAGGGCAGGCCAGTGAGGGGTGTACATATATCGCTCTTCCCTTCCCACCCCACTGACCTTCATTAGAACATAGGAATGGCCATACTGGGTCAGACCAAAGGTCCATCTAGCCCAGTATCCTGTCTTCCGACAGTGGCCAATGCCAAGTGCTTCAGAGGGAATGAACAGAACAGGTAATCATCAAGTGATCCATCCCCTGTCGCCCAAATCCAGCTTCCGGCAAACGATAATAGCCATTGATGGACCTATCCTCCAAGAATGTATCTAGTTCATTTTTGAACCCAGTTATAGTCTTGGCCTTCACAACATCCCCTGGCAATGAGTTCCACAGGTTGACTATGCGCTGTGTGGAAAAATACTTCATTTTGTTTGATTTAAACCTGCTGTCAATTAATCTCATTTGGTGACCCCTAGTTCTTGTGTTATGAGAAGGAGTAAATAACAGTTCCTTATTTACTTTCTCCACACCAGTCATGATTTTATAGACCTCAATCATATCCTCCCTTAGCTGTCTGTTTTCCAAACTGAAAAGTCCCAGGCTTATTAATCTCTCCTCAGATGGAAGCTGTTCTATGCCCCTAATCATTTTTGTTGCCCTTTTCTGAATCTTTTCCAATTCTAATATATCTTTTATGAGATAGCGCGACCACATCTGCACGCCGTATTCAAGATGTGGGCATACCATGGATTTACATAGAGGCAATATGATATTTTTGGTCTTATTATCTATTCCTTTCTTAATGATTCCCAACATTCTGTTCGCTTTTTCGCAAATCAACATGTTTTAATGGTTCTCAACTAATGAGAATCACCCTTTGTAGGAAAAGAACTAAATACGATGGCAGAACAAGATTTCAATCCAGATTTTCTGTTTGCTGATTGAAATCAATCCTCCGTGATGGTCACAGATCCTCCTGCTGTGGGAGTCACAGAACCCAGCCCACCACCTACACTCCAATAAGTCCTGAGGGATATGCTGTGGGACTCATGCGGGGAGGAAGGGAGGTGGAAGCTGTGGGGCAAGCAAGACCCCTTTTCTCACACTCTGTTGGACACACCCACCAGGAAGGGGATGCTGCTGAGATGGGACCTGCCTTGGGATTCACCTGGGACCCCAGGAGGCACTCATTGGGTGTCAGACCCGTGGTGTCTCAGGAGCAGCTAAGCCCAGTGAGGACCTGTGCCCCCCACCCGGGCAAGGGCCACCAGCCAGGGATCTCGGGGAGTCGGTGGAGTTCAGAAGAGATTACAGAGAAAAGTACCTCTGAAGTTAGCGTGAGCTGCATGTGTATACTACAGGCAAAATTTGCTCTTGAAGAAATAGATCAAACATACATCAACTTTAAATTCCCATCTCTACATCTAAATAACCATATGTTATTATTATTATGTCATCTTGTGATTGGAAAAAAATAGAATAGACAGGAAATTCATTTTCTTATATGCAGTATTCTTTCTTGACTAGCTTTGTGATAAATGCACAAAATTGGGAGGCAAGAGACCTGTATTGTAATCTGACTGAGTCACAGATTTTCTTTGTGATGTCAGGCCTCAATCTCCCCAGCTGTAAAACAGGAATGATAATATGAATTTACTACTCCAAGGGGACTGTAAAGCTAAACTGATTAAGATTTGAAATGAACTTTTAGATCCTAGTGGCAGGGACTGCAGAAGTCCAAAATATTATTATTTGTGCTATTATGTAGAGAGAAATTTAGAAGATTTTTTCAGATGGTAGATAGGAACAGGGTACTAGTACTAGTATATTTTTAAGATTCCTTACAATTTCGGAGATTCTGATGGGATTTGTTCTTTGCTTCTTCACCTACTATATGACTAATAGAAATGTTATAAGTATAGTACAAATGTGTGGATTTCTTTTAGAAATAGTATGTAATGTTGGTTTGTGAGATGCAATTGTTTCCTATATGTTTCTTCTTTTTTACACTATTTATTGTTCTTTTATTAAATATAACCATTTTTGAACTACAAGAAAGTGTGTGTGTGTGTGTGTGTGTGTGTGTGTGTGTGTGTGTGTGTGTGTGTGTGTGTGTGTGTGTGTGCATGCGCATACTTTATATTGATTTTTGGTGTCCTTTTAACAAAGTGGGGGTAGAGAATATCTTCAAGTTATGAAACAGGTATCATTTCCTCTTTATTCCAGTCCTGGTCTCTCAGGAAAATGCATATTTAGAATTATATTTTCATCTCAGCTTGATGTACAAGATTTTAGCCATTCAAATCCCTTTTTCCATTAGTGGAAGTTAAGCAGCTAACAGCCTGTGTTCTGAGGTTGCCCTAGTTTTGTTTGTACATATGCATATACATATGGCATTACATTCAATTTACCTATTCTTGTATGCCAGGTAAATACATATTTATATATGTTCCAGCTAGAATAATTTTTTCTAGTATATTGCCTGCTCTGATTGTCCATCCTATGGCATATAGTCTTTGCCTCCTTTTCAAACAAGAACTGAGACATTCAGATCCAAAACTCCACAGAGTTCAAAGAGGTTTGGATCCAGTATATAGATCTGGATGTATTTGTTTGGGTTCCCAGACCATTATTCCATCTATGATGCACATGGTTCAATATCTTTACATTCAATTTCCCATTTTCATCATCATGGTTCTCACATTTTACATGTTATCACAGCTTCTACCTGTACAGCTCCTCTCTAATTAAAATAACCCTCTTCCATGTGTATTTTCTTTTGCTATAATTTCCTCTCTATTCACACCACTTTCTATGAAGGCTAAACACTGAGCTTTTAGGTGCAAAGTTTGGTCTGACCCTCATCTCCATTGAATTCAGTGGGCTTGCACAGGTTGGATTTGACAGCACAATTTGGCCCTTACTGTGTTAAACACATCAACCTACTTCATTCAGTATTAAGAACTATTTCAAAGTCTAATATCAAAACACACCCCAAACTGAATGGGAATAAGATGGAGCTTTGATTTCAGATGTTTCCTATTTCAGATTTGCTGAACTGACTCAGTAGAGTGCTGGGAATGTTTGGAAAAATTTTGAATTTAAAGGGACGTAAGATGATGGTAGGTCCTAAGACTCAGCCTAAGAATGTAATACACCTCTGAGTCACCCTAAACTCAGGTGCAAGGACCTTGCATAAGGATGGAGAGTAATTATTGCTGAGTTATGCTGGCAGGTGGATCTTGTTCACTCCAACCAGGTTATAAAGGAATTTGGACTTCTGGCTAGAAGGAATTAAGATTGGGCTAGAGGAAGTTCTGCAGTGGAACTCTGAGTAATCAAGCTTTGGGACAAACGTGAAGCTGAAGCATTTTATTACCTAAGTAAATGTAAGCCAAAACCTAGGAGGTAGTAACTTTGGACCTTACCTTTAGTCTTTATAGTTTTTATTTGGACTAGGATGGGAACTCTGAACTGATTCCTTTTAAATAAGTAATCTCAAGTCCCAGTGTCTGCACTATATGAATCTATTTTAATCCATTAATTTGTTGTCAAACTCAATATTGATAACAGTATTACTTTTATTTGATAATACTGTATAATGACAGAACAAGCTAACAAAGAAATCCTGTACTAGATTTTTAATCTGTTACACTAGTAGAGAAAAATTCCATTATAGACAATGGAATTACTCTAGGCTTACACTGGTGTAATGGAAAGCAGAATCTGACCCTCTCTTCTGAGAAATGTGCTGTTCCCTCAAATTACAGCAACAACATAATGCTATTTTAGTTTTTCATATGTAGCTACCCCAGTGAGTTCTTCAGTTATAATTGATTATAATCGGAATATGGCTTCTTCATGATCAGAAATAAAACAATCATGCATTCTTTGCAGCTGTGCTGGGTGAATGCAGATGTCTTCATTATGCAGGCATTTCGATGCAGTCATTGGATAATTCAGTTAATGTGATACTTTTATTACAAACCAATTTTAATACAAAAGTATTGAGTCCAGATCTTCCCTTTGGGTGCTGCCAAAGAGCAAAGACTATCCTATTTCTAACAATCTTTGAAAAGTGAAAACTAAATCTTACATCTGACTGTAAACTCCTGGGGGGTTAGGGATTTTGTGTGTCTGTGTGTGTACAGCACCAAAGCTAATGGAGTTCTGATCCCAAAAACTAGACTTTGGGCTTTACCACACTACAAATAATAAAGAATAATTAACAATAGGCGCCCCCTACCCATGCAGCTAACTGCCAGATGCTTTTAGTTACAGCAAATTAAAGACAGATATTTCACCACTTACTGCTTCCAGACTCTTAGGTAAAGCAGATCTTTGATGCATTAGTATGGTCCATGATGCTATCCTGCCCACCCCTCTTCCTGCATCTCACTTTAGTTCATATAACTACTCTAAACTACGAGTTCAGCTTCAGGTGGGATGAAGCTAGATTATAATACACCTGTCGTATGAAAGGAGACTCGAGGAGCTCGGTTTGTTTAGCCTAACCAAAAGAAGGCTGAGGGGGGATATGATTGCTCTCTTTAAATATATCAGAGGGATAAATACAAGGGAGGGAGAGGAATTATTTCAGCTCAGTACTAATGTGGACACGAGAACGAATGGATATAAACTGGCCGTGGGGAAGTTTAGGCTTGAAATTAGACGAAGGTTTCTAACCGTCAGAGGGGTGAAATATTGGAACAGCCTTCCGAGGGAAACGGTGGGGGCGAAGGACCTGTCTGGCTTTAAGATTAAGCTAGATAAGTTTATGGAGGAAATGGTTTAATGGGATAACATGATTTTAGTCAAATAAACAGCGTGCCATCGCTGGTAAACAGTATCAATGGCCAATGAGGGTCTGGCTGGAGAATCTTGCCTACATGCTCGGGGTTCTACTGATTGCCATATTTGGGGTCGGGAAGGAATTTTCCTCCAGGGTAGATTGGCAGAGGCCCTGGAGGTTTTTCGCCTTCCTCCGCAGCATGGGGCAGGGGTCGCTAGCCGGAGGATTCTCTGCTACTTGAAGTCTTTAAACCACAGGATTTGGGGACTTGAACAGCAGAGTCAAGGGAAAGGGGTTGGGATGGCTTTTGTGGCCTGCATCATGCAGGAGGTCAGACTAGATGATCATAATGGTCCCTTCTGACCTTAAAGTCTATGAGTCTATGAGTCTATAAATTTATAGGATGTAGTTTATTTCCAAGCTTACTGATGCTAGATCGATAGCTAGTGGATTGTAGTAAATTGTAGTACACTTGCACAGAGAGGACAGATGATTATATCTAGCTCTTATACTGCATTTTTCATCCATAGATCTCAATGAATTTTATAAATTAGACAGATTTTATTACTCTCATTTTCCAGACGGGGAAGCTTAGGCTCACAGGGGTGAGCAAAAGCAACAGGTTAGGAAAAGAACCCAAATCTCCTGAGTCGCAGTCTAGTGTCCTGTCTATTAAGTCAAGTAGCTTTGCTGAGATAAGCTGCTGTATATCCCTAACAGGAAAGGGATATACAGATTCTGCTTTGAATCTCTAAGGTATGGAAATATCAATTTATTGTTCCAGGGATTGCAAGACTGCAATGAATGACCAAGTTCTGCTTTACAGTTCTTTGGGGCTGGAAATATCAGGCCTTTTTAGGATCAGAATCTTAGTAGCTACCCGGGGAGTAGAAAGGTGAAATAGTTTTCAACTATTGTTTTAAAAAATTCTGAGCAATGTGTGATGCAGGTCCAGAAATGCTATGGTTTCTGCAGAATGGGCAAAACCTAGGTTTGTACAGTTTCAACCACCCTCATGGGGACAAAGACATTTCTTGAATGTTTCTAGTTTACAAATAAACTTAAACAGCTCTCTGTTTAAACAGGCACTAACAGAGGGCCTGATGTGTACTGTTTTCCTTGATAGGTGAACTTGTGAAGTTAATGCTACAGAATGTCTTATGAAGTTATAACTAATATTTGTCTTTTTGTCTATATTTGAAGGGAATTCTCTGTACTTTTACTTCTGAAATGTTGTTGATGACAGTAAGCCAAAGCTTGTAAAGTCTGTGTGAGCTGCACAAGTGTCCTGCATGAGCAGCATTTGATATAACATGGGTGAGTTAGAGAGAGAGAAAACATACTGTTAGTGCAATTGTTCATCCCTGGACATTTGGTCTGCAGAGTCTGACCTTGTTGATCATAAGTATGTCCTGTTTTTACCAGGATACAGCCAATGCCAAGAGTGAATTTTCTTGATCCAATTTTCCACTGTACATATTGTCAAATTTATTTTGTTCTTTGGGTCAGTAGTCTGCTGCTCTAGCTTTACTCTGCCAATAATACATGTCTGGAGATTAATCTGACCCTGGCCTCTGCTCCAGCTGCCTTAATCTTGAGGTGGTATAGACTTCAATAGTAGCACTTTCTCTCACTTCTGAGTCTCAACATTCTTCTGCTGTCAGCAAACATCTGTGAAACCCACTGCCAAAATGTCTCACCTCCCTCTAGTGGATGGTCTATATAGAGGATAGCAACCTATTACTGCTATCAGTTATTCCCTTACCTCAAGCAGTTAGGGCCTGCACTGTAGATCTAAAGATCCCAGCCCTAATGATGAACCATGTGAGCTGGAGATGGTTCAATATGATAGAATTTTGGGGCGCGGGGGGCAGATGTTCGGTTTGCTTTTTTAACTAATATAGGAAATTACATACAAAAACTGTTGAAAGAACATTAAGGTGGCTAAATTGAGCACTCAAAAGTTAGGAATTGCCTTTTTGTAAAGTTATCTGGAGCAATCCCTGCCCTACAGAGGTTGTGGGCACTATACCTGTGTTTGTCTGGTTCACGGGGCAACTCTTTCCTTTCCCATTTATGTACCCAGAGAGCAGTCAGGCACTATCGGATCCCTACTATGTAAACCTTTTCATTCCTATTTGATGATTATGTATTAACCTTGTAGCCATAGTAAGGGGAGAGTTTTAGCTGTGTCTTCTGTGGTGAAGTGAACTAAATCAGCAGCCTTCATATACTTAGAGTTTAACCAATAAAGGGACAGTTGTTTTTTTTCATTCTTGGTTTACTTCTGCTCTTTGGACAGGTAAAACACAGGAAAAAGAAGGAAGAAAAGAAAAGTCAACAAAGGAGCAAAAGGCAAGATTCCCAGAGAGCAAGACAAAGGACACAAAGACAGGACACCCAGGTACATATTTTAAACATTAATCATCCTTTCAGTGTATACACAGCCTCAAGCAAGGGCCTTGCAGTGGGAAATGACACTTCATAAGATATCATATCCCCTACATAAAACAGCCAGACTGAGATTTTCAAAGCTGCCTAGCCCTATTAAAATTAATGGGAACTGGACGTGCATATCCCTAAGCAACTTTGAAAGTCTGAGCTCCAATTTGCATCTGTGTAGGGGGCAAACTCTCAGAGCACATACCGGAAGAAACCATAGGAGAGGAAACCTCTACAGTATGTGCCCACAAACCAAACAAACTGGTCAGGGCAAGGATATTTGTGGGGTCCTCTCCAGCTACCTGGCTCACAGAAGTCCTGGAACCTCAGAGAAAGAGAGCTTGATGGCAGAGCAAAGCTTCCTGATGATTTCAGCTGAGCACTGCACATCAGAAGATACTGTTTGTCCTTCACTGGCTCCCTTGCAAGTAGCTTCCCACACTGAGCTATAAAAGGTGCTGTTGAAGCCACTCATCTTGTACTTCCCACCTCTTCCAGCAGTCTTGCCACAGCAAAAAGGAGGACAGTATAGTCAATAATGTTCATTTATGCAGTAATCTTGAATCTCTTTTTTCCCCCCGTAAGTTTAAAATGAAAAATTTCTTAATAAGCCATACATTAAGAATGTGTATGTTATAAGAAACAGGAACCTTGTTTCCTAAGGGCCAGGTTGTCTCACATCACTGCATGGATGTTTCCTTCCCCTTGAATCCCCAGTGCATGGGAAGTCCTAGAGCCCATCTGATAGCAAGGAATGAATGGGGCTCACACTCCTAGTGACCCCAAAGTCATGGGTGTGGAGAGGAAGTAGATGCCCCATGCCATCTCCATCAGTAAGCAGAGAAGTATGTACATTGTTGCTCTGCGCCACCATCTTTCTGAGTCCTCCCACTGAGGAAGACTCACTCTGCAGTACTCCCAACGTATGCCAGTGGTTTAAGCTCTGAGGACTGTGTGCTGTTTTATATTTTACTGCTGTGCTTTACCTGACTGAGATCCTAAATCTTCTCTTCAGGCCAGATCCTGGTCCCAGTAAAGTGAACAGAACATTTCCCATTGACTTTATTTGAGATTTGACCATGATTTCTATGCTGATTACCATGCTCTCTAGTCTGATCAATGTGTCATCACTGTCATCATCATTTCTAG
This sequence comes from Malaclemys terrapin pileata, assembly GCF_027887155.1. Lineage (NCBI taxonomy): Eukaryota > Metazoa > Chordata > Testudines > Emydidae > Malaclemys > Malaclemys terrapin. The sequence continues at coordinate 67,291,933 of NC_071512.1, forward strand.
AATGACCATATAAATAGAATTTTGGTAGCTGAAGAGAGTGGGCCCTGGACATCCCAGAGACTAGTTAGTATTAGGAAGAGTGTTAGTGTTCTGTAACTTATATTATTAAATTGTACTTTGTGGGAAGAATTGGGCTTTACAACTCAAGCCTATTTCATATGACAAGGCTTTGCTGACAGTCTGTCAGCCATGAATAGAAAAGCTGATCAGAAACCAAGAGAATTGTTTAATGCACCGTATATAAATTAGCACAGAAAAGAAGGCGAATTCTATAAACGGGTAAATTTGCTGTCAAATTTGATATGGAAGTTTGGTGCAAATATATTTTAATTGGGTATTTGCTTTATTTAAAAATATATTTTTGAAATCCTTCTTATTCAGGCTCCCATCCTTGGGAAAAATACAGTAACAAAAGAACAAGCTTTATAAAATAGCTCCTGAGTAAATGGAATTTAATGGGGTCAATTATCCCCACATGCTTGCATGCAACTTTCATTAATATTAATGGGAGTTAGACATGCGCATTGAGGGAATGTAGAATAAACTGTCATTGCATCTGTAATATTGGTTTTTTGCTGGCCTAGAAACATAGTGTGCAAAATAATTCTTTCAATGATACTGAATATAGTTAATGGAAGAAAAACCCCAATATATACAATATTTATTCTCCCCATTAGATATGAAATGTGTGATGAAATAAAAGAATAAAACATGAGAGAAGCAGTGGTGAATTTTTAGTGTTTGTTATAATTTAGCTTTATGTTACATGCATGTCTCCTCTATAAATAATTAATGAAATGGAAATGAATATGTAGCAGGCTGGATTCTTCCCTCTAAGGGTTAAGTTCCATTTCTACAAATTGGTTTGTGCCCTATTTCTGTTCCTGTGTCTCTGTGCATCTAGACATTTTCTTGGCATCTGTAACTCTTCTGAGATTTAGGGAGATCTTCAGAGATTTGCTAGTAATTGACCTGTTTGGATTGCACATAACTGGCATCTGCTAAAAGATAATATAGTCCTGCATTTTGCTGTTAAGTGCCGGTCACGTTATTAACTTGTGGCCAAACCAGAATAAAGACTCATGGGACATCATTTTCCTTTCGACAACTTCATTTTGTTCTTACCGTAATCTCCATTATAAATGAAGCACTTTGGTTGTAGCTTAAAGAGTCACAGAACCTACAGCTTGTCAGCTGCATTTGTCCAATAATGAATCCATGGACTTCTCTGTTCATTTTTTGTAAGAGTTACTGTACACCGAAGATAAAGGATCAACATAACACTGAAGTCAGACGATTTAACCTTCTGCCACTTCTTTAACCACTAAAAAGTCCCTGCTACCACTAATGTGGCATTTTCTGAGAAAACAGGGTTATCAAACAAAGCAGGCCACATGTTATTGTTCCCTTAGAAAACAATAATAATGAAGAACCTTAGATCTGTCCTACTCCAAAGGAGTTTGTTTGAACCCTATTTGCTCAACATTTCTTATGTTGCAGAGACAAATTCTGCTCTCAGTTACAATGGTATAAATCTGGAGAAGCTCTATTGTCTTCAGTCCCAATTCTCTGACAATTGAAACCGGTTTTATACTAGTTTAACTCAGCTGATTTCAACAGCTGAGTTCCTCCTGATTTACACCTTCTTTAAAGTCTGAGAAATTTTAACTTAGAATTTGAACCTAGAAACAATGAAGTAACAAATAAATGCATATAGTTCACTTTTGTATAGCAAAGGATAAAATACTGCTGATCTTTGCAAGTAGCAATGACAACTCGAAGATGGTGCCTTGGGGCCTGCAATAACCTGGAGGCTAATTAACTGCATATAGTATATTTAAAAAATAGATTAAATAAATTCAGCACAAATCCCTAAAGACCAATACGCATTTTTAGACAGTCTAACTAAATTTCCCCCCTGTGACACTTTGGGGTTCAACCCAGACCAGCAAGGTGTTGTGTCACCACCTGTCCTGACACCTTGGATGCCTCTGTGCTGTGTCGCTTTGATTCAGAGCCCTGACACCAGCAGCCTGCTTACAGCACAATGACCTCACACTGGCTTCCACCAGCCTGGTTACTTCGTGCAAGGAGGCACCAACACCTTCCCAGTCCCAAATTTTCTCCCAAACCATCTACCCAATAGTGTCCAGTCCTTCTGACTGTAACACTCTCAGAACCTTATTAAGTTTGCTGCTCCTTTAAAGGGACAGTACACAGCACCAACCTGTTATTTAGCTGAGGACTCACACTCTCTTCAATATATAGCACTGAGATGGCCTGTAGTAAAACTAAAAATAAGTTTATTAACAAAGAACATAGGATTAAGTGATTTTCAGTAAAAGTGAAAGAGATGAAAAGTTATAAACAACACACACTTTCTAGTGACTAAATTTAACTGCAGCAAGTTACATTCTTGGCCTAAGCAGGTTTCTCACCTATATTCAGTTTCCAGAGACTTTCCACCCCCTTGGTTGAAAGGTTCCACTTTTCTCAGGTGTACATGAGCTCTGGCCTCTTGTATCTGCCCAGTGATGGATGCTGGCATGGTTTTCTGTCCTTGCTTATATCTTCCAAAGTTCAATGACTTTGTTTCAGGAGGCATGAAGGTTTCCTGGAGCTGCAGCTTCCATCTGCCATTGAGAGGGTTAAGTGGCAATCTTCCACATTGGTTTGCCTGATAGTTTTGTTTACCCTTCATGTAAATGTAATTTCATGGTCTCTCTTTGCTGAATTCATATTGGAGAAACATTCAAGCAGGTGGAACCACCTTCCTGTGTCTAGAATCGTGTGACTTACGCCTTACCTGCCAAACTCATTTTAAAAATTTATTTCCAGCACCTATTTCTTCATATATCACTTGTACATACACCACACCACACAACCATATTAATGATCAGCATGTCGTCGTTTTATATTATGAGACCTTACCTGCCCCTTTTAGATAAAGGATATGACAGTAGAGAGTTGGGGCAAGGAGCACGACAAACCTGATATGCGTTATGTTATGCTGTTCCCTCTGCCAGTTGGTGACAAGGGGCTTCCAGGGTCACAACCCCAAAACTCACTGAGCTAAATTCTAAGCATGAAGAGGTACTGTGTGGGATTAGGACACAGAAGATGTCTGTTTATGATGTTCTCCTACAATAATCCTTTCTGTTTAATACCAAAGGAGATGGTGAGTGCTAGTATTATGAAAGGCTTCATTTGTCAGTGCTATCAGTGATGCTTTTGTATCTCTCATTATAACACTATTAGAAACAGATTTTATCCCAAACAGTTCTGTAAGGCCACCACCTCACTCACCTTGTCTCTCTCCTTAACACATACATTTTTAAAAATCAAAGCTATTTCCGTGGCCCTAATTTGGTAAAACAGAGCAAAGCAAATCATTCCTAATGTTTTGTCCCTTAGTTTTACAGCTTAGTCAAATATCATTATCTCATCTGGTTATCTCATAAAGTAAGCCCCAAGATGTACATAAACTAACAGTATGCAAGCAAAGTGCTGTAAGACCAGTGCAGAGGATGGCAGGGAACTCTGCAAGGAATTAAGAAGGGGGGAAATCCAACTTTATTCATAAAAAGATGGATCAGTCAATAACTGGGGTGTATTCAGGTCAGTATCCAATAAATGTAGCAGTCACCCAAAAAAATCTGTGGTTTGGCTGATGAAATGAAATGACATATACTAAATTATCTTTAATTCTCCTAGCACAGTACCTAGAGAATGGAAACATACTTTCCTTCACCAGGTTTTTAAATCAAGTAACATACTCTGAGCAAGTAGAATATAAAACACAGACTTGTGTTAAACATCTGTCTTCAGTGAAAAATATGTTTAAGGGAACTTAGCTCTTAAAATGCTATAGTCCTGGCCCTATGACTTGGCTGATAGTGTAATGTACCTCCTCTGTGACTTGTCTAACATGCTTATGTCACTGTTCCATGGAGGTGGGAGATCCCTTGGTGGCTCTAGAGGTACTTGTGAAGGTATAAGGCCTATCATTCCTTTGCAGTCAGAGGCCTGCAGCTGGCTGGCTGGCTGATTAGCCCGGGCTACTGCACCTGAGAAAAGAGTTGGAACTTAATTAGCTGATTCTTATAAAAGAGGGCAGCAGGAAATGGAAGGGGGAGATTGCAACACCCCTCAGAAAGATAAGGGGCCAGGAGCCGTGTTCCTAATGGACTGCTACTGGAGCTACTGCAGAAAAGAATTGCTCCAGAAACCAAATGGACTAAAGGAGACAGTGTGAAGGCTTTGTTCCTGATGTTCTGAGGTCAGAGCCAGGAAGTTTTTTGGTTGCTGAAGTTACTGGTGTGAGAGACAGATTTGGGAAAGTAGGGTTACCATACGTCCTCTTTTTCCCGGACATGTCCGGCTTTTCGGCACTCAAACCCCCGTCCGGGGGGAATTGCCAAAAAGCCGAACATGTCCGGGAAAATGGCGGCTCTGCTCCTCCCCTGACTCTTCGGCTCTGTTTAAGAGCCGAGCTGCCCGAGCGCTATGGGCTTCAGGCAGCCCCCTTGCCTCCGGACCCCAGCCGCCGGCCGGGCACTTCCCCTCCCAGGCTCCGGCGGCACAGGGTCCGGAGGCACGGGGGCTGCCCGAAGCCCGTAGCGCTCGGCTCTTAAACAGAGCCGAAGAGTCAGGGGAGGAGCAGAGCCTCCAGCCGCGGCTGCTCTGCTCCTCCCCGACTCTTCGGCTCTGTTTAAGAGCCAAACTGCCCGAGCGCTATGGGCTTCAGGCAGCCCCCTTGCCTCCGGACCCCAGCCGCCAGCCGGGCACTTCCCCTCCCGGGCTCCGGCGGCGCAGGGTCCGGAGGCACGGGGGCTGCCCAAAGCCGGTAGCGCTGGGGCAGCTCGGCTCTTAAACAGAGCCGAAAAGTCAGGGGAGGAGCAGAGCCTCCGCGGCTCTGCTCCTCCTCTGACTCTTTGGCTCTGTTTAAGAGCCGGGCATGGGGGCTGCCCGAAGCCGGCGCTTAAACAGAGCCGGGCTGCACGAGCGCTACCGGCTTCGGGCAGCCTCCATGCCTCCGGACCCTGCGCCGCCGGAGCCCAGGAGGGGAAGTGTCCGGCTGGGGGCGCACGGTCCGGAGGCAAGGGGGCTGCCCGAAGGCCGGGCAGCCTCCAGACCCTGCGCCCCCGGCTGGGCGCTTCCCCTCCCGGGCTCCAGCTGCGCTGGGGAAGCAGGGTCTGGGGGCTGCCCGGCAAACCGTGAAGCCAGTAGCGCTCGGGCAGCCCTTTCCCCGTGGCTGGGAGTGGGAGGGAGGAGGGGGCGGAGTTAGGGCGGGGAAGGGGCGGAATTGGGGCTGGGCTGGGGTGGGGAAATGGGCGGGGCCAGGGCCGGTGGAGGGTCCTCTTTTTTTATTTAATAGATATGGTAACCCTAGGGAAAGGGACTACTCAGCCTGCACAGATTTTTGAGGGAAGATTCTGTGAAGTTTTTATTTGTTTTGTTTAGAAGGCTTAAAATAAACCCACTAACCCAGCTGGAAATTGCTTCCCTGGATTCTGTGAGCGAAGTCTGACAGAATTACCTCAGGGAATGAGCTGGCTCAGTAAGTGCAAAATCTGGTCTGGTAGGAGGAGGGTGCTATATTTTAAGGCCCAATCCTTTACAGCACTGTAAAGTGCCCACTTCTTCTCTCAATTACAGCAGTTCTACAACACAGAAGCAAAACCGATTTCAGTGGAATTATTCCTCGTTCATCACACTGCAAGAGAGCAGTCAGGCCCTCTATTTCCTTTATACATACAACTCCCAATAGCATTCACGTGGGTTATGTGTGTTACAGAGAATGGAGCTCTATTACAAGGTGGCCGGGGAGTCTTTACTGGAACCTTGTTTTGGATATTAATACTAAATTATGTTTGCACATGCCAAGCACAACAGAGTCCTGGCTTCCAGGAACTCCCATAAAACAAATAACAACATAATGGTAGCAGCTCATCAAAAGATAGGCCTAGATCATGCTGTACAGAGAAAAGTCTATTTACAGGGTAGGAAACTTTGAGAGTTTCAATTTGCTGAGATCATCTCCCAGTGGGAGAGGTTTACTTCTTCAGGTTTGATCACCCCTCCCTCCTGGCTGTGCAACTCCCGCAGGGGCTGTACACTTATTGTTTCCCTTAGCTGGATCTGTCCTGATCTTTCTCTCTCACACACACACTAAGAACAGAGGAAGAAACTGCATAAGTCTGTTTTGTGTCCCTGTGCTGAATGGATGGGAAAATCCATATTACATGGGGAAATCCATGCTAATTTTATAGGGGTTGTTATGCCACAGAAAGCACTCATTCCCTGTATTGACCCCTCTTGGTTCAGCTATGTGTCCCTTCCCCATTCAGTGTCAAATATGCTAATGTCCTACTTAGACTGACATTAAGATCTAGCTCTCATCCAGGCATGAATCTCATAGAGACATTGGGTCATTCATTCCACAGCATCAGCAGCCATGCAAAACAAATCTATAGAGCTGGATTACACTGCATCTATGTTGTCTTTCTTAACACCCCCAATGGCCTCAAATGTGGTGAACATGATAGGGGGAAGAAATACATAAGCCCCCAAATCACCCTTCATGTGAGATCCCTTGGGTTGGAGGAACAATTGCCCAATTCTACCCTCTGGTGCATCCCATATAAAAAGAAGAGAGGGGAGCCAATCAAAAGAAACTCTATCCACTTCCACTAGTGACATCAGAGGAGTCAATAATTCCTTATAGTCAATAGTATGCTACGAGATCTAAAAGGTCAATATGCTTATATCTTTATCCACCACAAAAATGAAATTGTTGACCAATTCCACCAATGCAGTCTATGTCCAACAGGCAGGTCTGAACCCAGTTCAATCAGGTTAGGGAAATTTTAGGATTCCAGGTAGTGCCAGGCTTGCCTCACCACAACTTCTTAATGATCTTCCCCCAAATAAGAGGAGATATATGTGGATTTCACAACCCTGTCAGAGCCAGAGATTTTTTTAAAGTAAACATCCCCATCAGTGCCTCTTTAAGAATATCTCTCACTTTGTCATTGACTCTCTTTGGGAAGGCCTTAGGGTGCTAGCCATTGGTTGAGACACTGAACTCCCCTATCACCTCCAGTACCTCAGTGAGTGACAATGGCCAAAAGTCAAGTGCAAAAGGGCGTGGGAACATCGTTGTATCTCCTGGAGATATTGTCCTAAAACTACAGAAACAGGTTGTCTGGCAATGTGAATCTGAATAGTTTTATCCACAAAGTAACATGCAAATGCCTCATAGTGAGAGAGACTCAGCTGTCTCCAAGTAGAGGCAACCGAGTTTAATCAGATTCTTTACCCTTGTGAGATTTCTCAGATCATCTGTTTGAGGCGAAGAACTGGTGCTTTGTCTTACCCAGAGCCATATAAGACCTAGATTTCAGCAAAGCCTCAATACTGTTACTTGCAAGTGAGCAAACAACTTGTCACTCTAATTTGCAACCACTTTCTCATTTACAGCCATTGTCTTTTTTTGGTGAAATAGAACTGGGTACTTAAATGTTCCTCGTGCTCGGAGTTACATAAAAATACAAATACATAACCCCAGTGTACCTTAGGATGAATAAATTATGGAACTTCATTTTGCATTGTTTACCTCATGGCATCTGGCAGGCTAACATCTTCAAGCAGACTACCGCTGATGAGATTTAGCCCAAATCTACTGAACAAAAATCAACAGATATAAAACCACAGCCTATTTGTACTTGTGCATTTAAGTAGCCATATGGTTCTAAAATATTTTTGGAAAAGACAAGGAGGATCTCATGAATAAATGAATGATTTTACTAAAAAGAGCTTCTACTGTAGTCAAGAGTTTTCATTAATGACATCCAGATAGAGTTACCTAAAAAAAGTATGGCTTTGGTTTGTTGCCATTTAAATCATCAACTACTGTATATTTTCAAGACCTATTGGCTCCAAGCTAAGGCTACTTAAGGGACTGTGTGAGTTATGAAAGGGCCAGGTAAGAGGAAGTAGGGAATAAAGAAAAGGTATTGGATATCCATGAGCACTATAACTAATATTACTACAAATCTGAGTTCCCATTTCTTTGGTTTCTTTCAAAGAGAATTAGACATAATTGGAGCAAAGGCTCAGGAAGAAAAGTGAGAGGAGAGACAAACCCAGTAAAGGGAGCTTATATTTACAAATCCTTAATATCTTTTCAGCTTTTTTGTAATTGATTTATTAAGTGCTTTTCAACACTGTAGTTCTTCATGAGTTCACTGGTGAGACAGTCAAGATTACTAATTAACTAATCATAGAACACAGTTTATTACCAGCAGCTTGCAAAAATCCATAAGTTGGCTTGTACTGGCAAAAATGTGATCATGCCAGCAAAATTCTGACTGTGAGAAAACATTTATGATTTTGTAGATGACAAAAAATAAGATTAATGTTAACGCTGTTGCTATGTTTAAGGGACAAACTGCCTAGTTTTGAAACCAGCTAATTTCCTTACCCTTATTACTAATTATATGTTAGGCTTTTAAAATGTTTCCAGTTTCAATAATATATTTCTTTTCCTGTTAATGCAATTTGCATTTCTCTCTGCTTGGACAGTGAAAATAAACTCATCAGATTTACTTTAGTTTCTAGTCAATTTCACTTACAGGTTCTCATTCAGTAGCACAATGCTTCAAGTTGAACTCAGCTTTGCATGTGAGAACAAATAGAAACACAGAAACATCTTTATTGCGCTTGTGTTTTGTATACTCCTACTAAATTTTGTTCCTAAATTGATCTGACAGCGTTCCTTCAAACTGAATATGTAGTAAAATGAAAGACTTTTCAAGGCTGATATTTCACTTGGATATATTTTCCACCTGTGTGTTTATTCTGGCTGTGTGTGTTTACAAAAAAATCCAGCTATATTTTGGCATGAAAGGTGGTTAATAGGGAATTGTAAATAAGGATGGGTGACTCAAATGAAGAACCCCTCTTCCACCGATCTCCAGCATTATCCTTCAGACCCTTGATGAACGTTTATACCAATTTTTAACCAAATCATTTTTAATCTTCAAAAAGTTCAGTTAACTTTTTAACAATTTTTGATTGGGTTGGCACATCTTGATTCTAGCCATAAGCACAAGTGCCAAAATAATAATCTTGGCATGTTTCCAGCTTGTTCAGAAGTAACTGGAACAATTTTACACACACACACCCAGAAAAAAGCCTGATTTGAGATTTATATAAATGTTCAGGTCCAGAATTTCTGCTATTACCTGTTCATTTTGCACCACTCAGATGGCACAAAGTGGATGGATTCAGAACAGAAATTGCCAATGGAGAATTCCCTTTGCAGAAGGGAACTACCCCCTTGCATAAAACCAGCGGAGGTGAGTCCTGGCCTAGGGAAAGGTTGGAATGGAGCTTGAACACAGGGTGGAATTGATCCCTAAAAATGTATCAAATAGGTGCATCCTTATCTAAAATGAACTTCCAAAAGTTTTAACATTTGTCTGTCATTAACTGTGAATCCCATGAAGCTCAGTGGAAATCAGCACCTCACAGTATACAACACATTTTCAATATCAAAAAGCTCAACTTGGGAATAAATTTTAAAAAAGAACATCAAAATGACTGACTGGTCCACTTTTCAGTGAATCAGTGAATTTTAAAAACATTAGGAAAAATACAATGGTACAACCTTGGTCAGCTTTGGCCTGCCACCATGGAAGCATTAGCTGTGGTAAATGCAGTCCGGAGTTTTATGAGCTAAATTCACCTTTTTAGAACTCCAGGTTTTTGATCATACACAGCCCCTATAAACATGCCCTGTTGTTTATAACTGTAAGATTGTTCATGGTCACAGAGAAATGGGCCTGTACCTCTTTGGTTTATGTCTGTATTTTCCTTCAGTCTGGTATAGTAAAATGGTCACATTTGAGTTTTGTATCAGAAGAAGGCAGAGGTGGGTCACATAGATCTTTCTTGATGGAAAGTAACATTATAGCACTGTAGGGAGCACCTTGTGCCTGATATAGATGGAGAACTCTTCTCATTTGTAATTATTATGATTTGTCTCTTCAAAAAAGCAAGGTTGTCTTGACAAGTAAAGATGAATTTGGTGACATCTTGATATTGTTGTTTCATCTTTAACATAAAAACATTCTCCTACAACAAAAATAGCATTTGAAATAAGGCTTGCCTAGCTTTGTACTGTACATGTGCTGGTTTTGTATATGGCTTCAAGAGGTGAGAATATGCAGGGCAATATAGTTGCTTCTGATTTTGCCATCATTTTACATAACTATGCCCACCTCTTCAGGAACGTTCTGGGCCTTGATACACTCACAGGAGAGTTTCATCCCATTGTATCCCACTTGATGCAACTTTCACTGTTATTCTCCAGAGCACCCACAATGAACAAAACAATCAGCCAATCATTATTCCATCAGGAATGTCTGCTTGAATGTATTACCTTATGGTAAGCTCATAGAATTACTCTCTCTTATGTTCCCGAGACCTAACTACTTCCCCATAAGTGTAGCAACCTCTTTAGCATTTGGAGAATATTAAACTAAATACATCTTGCCAACGGCAAATAGTGAAAGGGCAACTTTTATTTTAATTACTGCAGACAGAAAAAAAGGAGTTCTTTAAGAAGTCTGTCAGTTGAAAGCTATATATAACTCTTTGAGGAATTCCTTAGTGATTTTCCTGCTTAAACAGATTTCCTTTAAAATACATTTGTTTTGCTGTGTAGGCTGGAATTATTGTAAAATCAAATACTCATTTTTCAAAAGTCTGCTCTGACTTTGTAATGTTGGCACAACATACAGTGCACACACATCCACGGGACAGCTTAGATTTACTTTATTGAATATGTGGAACAGAGTAAAAGATATCTTTTTTTTTAAATGACCCGACATTATAGAGCTAATGTTAGCTTCTACCAAGTGCATGTGCAATCCTGTGAGGTGAAATCAATGGAAATTGGAGCTGCAAGGAACTGCTCTCCCTTCCATTGATTTCAGCAGAATTTTTTTCCTGATCCAAAGCACCTGGAATCAATGACCGCCTTTCTAATGACTTCAGTGGGCTTTGGATTAGGCCCTGAGTGTCCATCATATCCAGAGAGCAGCTATGCTCACTTGGCCCTTTTGAGATTCCAGTTTCAGTTAAATGACCAGACAGATCAGCTTCCAAATCAGTGTTGTAGAAGATGTACAGCAGATAGGGTTCTAGTAATCTGCTTGCTGAATGGGAGGTGCAAGGAAAGCACTGGAACATGCGAAGTGTACCCCTTCTCCCTTCTCCCCCCTCCCCCCCCCACACACACACTCCTTTTGCATTATTTTAAAGTAGAAAAACATTTTAGACCCTGACTTCTTTCCAGATGCTGTTCTTTTGTGTAATTATGTGTAGTTCTGAAGAATTCGAATATTTAATAAAACCTTGAGCCATTTAAGTGCTCAGTTCTGAAAAGAGTTACTCAATGTTATCATTGTAGTGGTGATTTCATATTAATTTCAGGGCATGCTGTATTATCCCAGGAGAACACCTTATGAAATTATGATGGGCTGCTTTACTACAAGCCCATTCCCAGTGCTGTGAGACGTGACTGGAGAAGCACTGGGCCAAATTCTGAGGTCAGGTGTAAAATGTTACAAGTTACACATCAGTAAATAAGTGAAAGGGATGGGAACCTAATGAAGTCTGATAATGTAAATACAAGGCGGGTCCAGAAGAGAAAAAGCAGCTAACAAGAGGGTGTATGAAGTTGTCATTTAAAGTCTCACACATTACTTTATCTATATCTTCTGGTCTCGCCGAGTGTAAATTGTACCAGGTTCACATAGACTCCCATAGACACACTTACTCAGTTACTGACCTGTAACTTATAGCATATTACATAGCAACTCTGAATTTGGCCCATTATCTCCTCAAAACATGTCATGACTGTATATCAGTGCTGCAGATAGGTTTAATGTGCTTATGCTATTGTAAGGAGTGGCTTTCTAAGTTCTATTACTGATTAACTAGGTTCTGGGGTTTTTTTTTAATATACTCAGCAACTCAGCTTGTATGCTGAAGGGGAAAATAGTGTTCCCTAGGTTTGTGCAGACTTCTGTGGTGTGGAAGGCCCAGATATTTTTGTATTCAATCAAGACCTTAAAGGAAACAGCTCAAAATTATACAACAATCCAGGGAGAGATGGAATATTAACCTAGAAAAATCTAGTAGTCAAATGGGCATTTGTAAGACCTGGCTTGATTGCTGTTCTCTCACTTCTCAGTGCAAGTCCTGCAAAGGCTCTGAACTCAGGACCCATAGCTGTGAGGTAATCAGCACCCTCAGCTCCCATTGAATTCAATAGAGTTTGGGGTAGTTAATACAGCACAAGAATGGACCCTCCATTACTATACAGCAAGGATTGCTTGACTTCCCGCAATAGTGATTCTTGTAGTCAGTTAGGATAGCCCACTCTGGGCTACAAAACTATGAAGACTTGATTTTGAGGTTGTATAACATACATCCTAAATTTGCTTTACCCTAGTTTGGGACCTGGCTTACCATCTTCAACTTAGACTGAAATATGACAGCAAATTGTTTCATAGATAAATATATCTCTTTGTCGAGACGGTCAAAAATCAGTCGTTCCGGTAATTCTGACACTGAGGGTTTAGTTTGACTTTTCATATCTCCTGTCAGACATGACAAATTATTTACAGGGTAGGGTTTTTTTTGTTTGTTTGTTTGGGGTTTGTTTGTTTTTTGTTGTTGTTGGTTTTTGTTTTAAAGAAGATGGCATTTTTCCATTCCTCCTTATAAGCAGATTTGAAGAAAAGATCATTAGCAACATTTCTTGATCTGCCAGTCTAGCCCTTAAATCCAATTTAATGTGGATTTAAGATTGCTTAAAGAACTGAATGTACGATATTTAGGTATTACCAATATACTGAAAGATAGATGAGACATTCTCATGGTAATACAGCTTTTAACCTTTCCTCTCCTCTACCATGATGGGGGAGAATTACAGTAAATGATAGTTACCTTGTCTGCAGTATGGACAATTGATTTGACCTGACTGCCTCTGATGCTCTAATGGACTTTGTGGCTGAATCCCTGGAGATATAAAATATGTCCAAGTGAATTGGGGCAGGTTAAAGAACAGACCTGCTTTTCATGGCTGGCTCAAACTATAATAGATCTCCTAGTTGTTCTGAGCAGAAGATTAAAAGTGATCAATACCCAAATCATTAAAAAAAATGTGTTGGCCTCTGTAAATCTACTTTAGGGTTTTTCTTTTTAGTACCAAACACTTCTTTACACAGACTAGCAAAAAAAAAAAAAAAAGGCGAGGGTGGGGGGAGACGATAATCATCTTCCATGTGAACCATTTGAGATTTTATAAAAAGCATTTAGTTTTGTTTATTCTCTTGTAACATGTTCCCTTTAATATTAAGGGCCAGACTCTCAGCAGCTATGAATAACCAAGAAGTCACGCCAATTTACACCTTAAGTATCTTTATTATTGATGAAATGACAATCTTATAATACATCCTGGGGCAGAAAGAGAAATGTAGGTCATGGAGCATGATAGCTAGAACCTCAATTATAAATGCACTTTTATTTCACAGCTATTATAATTAAATTGGCTGAGTCAGAAACAAGGTTTACTCTACATCTGTTAAGGAAAGAGAAAATCCTCCTGTTATTTTTAGGCCCTGCTTCAGCAAAATATTCAGCCTAATTCTAAGTACCTGATTAGTCTCATTCACTTCAGTGGGAATCTGCACAGGCTTAAAGTTATACATTTGTTAAGTTCCTTGCTTACCAGAAGCCTGAGTGAAGAGTAATATCAATGTTCTGTGTGTAACACATTAAATATGGTGATGGTGACTGACCACAGAAATATAGACTAGAGATGAGTCAATATGCAGTCTTAGTCCACATCCAAACTTCTCCAAAGTTTGGAGATGTTTGGCTCTGGAATTTTGGTTTGGCCAGCCACAGAGATAAGAACCAGTCACAATGTACAAATTTGCATATGGAGATAACCTTTCCCAGTGTTCAAAGGTATTTGGATCTAGGGATTTAGCTCGGGCTTGTCTCAATTGTAAATATACTGGATAAATCAGACTGGAATGAATGAATTTATATGATGAACTCACATTTCAGGAGTCAGCAAATTTAAATGTAGAACTGTGGCTTATATTTAGTTCATTTCACATGACTATCATGCAATTAGATCAATGTAGAAGTTCAGCAAGTCTATATTAAAATTTTAGTTTATCTTATCCAGCAGGATTTCTTGTGCTATTTTTACCTTTTACATTTCTGTGATTGTTTGTTTTAAAAGCTAAATGTGTGATACTGCCCTATGTAGGGAGAAGATTATTTAATTTAAGGGACTACTATATGCAGAAAAGGAAAGTCAGTTGACTAGCTCTTTATTGTATGTATTTATGTCAGTCCTGTGGAGTTGTCCATATTCTCTGTCTTGCAGTAAGTTGAAAACATAGCATCCATAGGTTGTATGAAGAACAACTGGTGACCCCTCAGATCTATCTATTCTTGTATTTGGAAACATAGTCAGGTGTTACAAGCATCTAGCCATATGAAAGGCCAAAGTTGAACACTACATTATCTGAGTAGATGACACCATATTCTTATTCCTTAACAATTCTAACAACTTACGGTCCCCCTCAGTCTCTTTATGAACACAGATGTCATTTTAATGGGTGGATAGGCGAAGTGACAAGAAGATGACCCGTGGGTGAACTCAGGGGCAGGTGAGGCCTGTCAGTTTCTAATTTGAAACTGGTGTCAGTCCTGAGGAATGGTTGGTATAATCACATTTGTAACTAATATCCTATAAACTCTGCAAACATTCCCAGTGTCTCTCTTATGGGCAATATGAAATTAACAGTTCATGTTTATGACTCTGGATACCAAACTAAATCAAATAGATTTTGGTAAGTATCTCATCTCAGTACATTTTCCAGGACAGAATTATGAACTAGTTTTGCCAAAGCATTAATTGTGTTCTTGCTTTAAAATAGGCATTTTGTGTTTATTTTGAAGATGCAGCATTCGTAACATACTGTAATGTAAAAGGCATGAAAAATAATTTCTTGTTTAAACAGTTTAAAATCTCGCTTGTTGCCATGCCAAGTCTCTAAAACCATTCGCAACTTGTAAGCCGGTGTCTGTGTTCTTGGAAACAGACCACATACTGTATCTGAAGTTTCTGAATAACTAACATAAGAGCACTGTGTAAATCATCCCTCTCAGACACATAAAATTGCCAGCTGCACGAGTTCTGCCATTAAGATTTGAGCCAAGTCCATAGGGTGAAGGTAGGGCAGAGTGCCAAAAAGGGTGGAGTTATAGAAAACAAGACACTTACCCACCACATAATTTATCCCTAATCTACCCTCACTGCAGTTGAGCAAGAATGGACAGCATGACTTAAAACTGCGTTAGCTTGCACTTGATTTTTGGATAGCTTTGCAAACCCACCCTATTCCCCCTCTTTTGTATATTCCTTTCAACCAGTATTCTTATTAGAGAAAGCTAAAAATATAGCGTTTGGATCTAGTTTTGGTTCAATTCAGGTTTAAGTCTAAATCAGGGCTGGGATTCAGTTTCTGATTCAGTGGCTCCAAAACTTGGTAGTGAATAATGTAGACTTAATCATCCACAGATGTGATCACTATAGCAGAGAATGAGTTGTAAACTTTAAGTCTGATCATAAAGCATAAGTATTTGGTGCAGAGTAAAGTGTGATTAACCATGTATAAAACTTGATAAAAATCAAGCCCATTGAGGTCTTTTCCAATAATCAATAAAATATTATGCTTTCCCTCCTGCTTATACTATACAGAACAGTACAATATACCCAGTAAAAACATATACAATACAACATATGTTTTAAATAGAGTGCCTACTTCTGTGGAACATAGCCCAATACAACAGCATTTGTTCCTTTTGGTTCAAAGCATTACAGAATAGAACCTCTTGAGCAATACGGGCCTTTTAAATAAGGTGATGCTGGACTAAAGAGCAGAATACTTTGACAGAAAAAGAATGTACGTTTTTGCATTTTTTGCTGACAGGTTATTGGTGGGTTTTATTGTTTTAGGAAGGAAGGTGTTTTCTGAATCTCTACTTTTGTATAGCTATAATCTGCCAGAGATAAATTTAGTCCCACTTTAATTACAACATGTAAATATATATTTTTTTAATTCCTTAGTGAAGTATGTGTATGTATTCAGCTGCAAAAATCTTCATTAAAGTAACTTTAAGACATGATTTAAACACAGAAAAACACAGCTCAGAATTATGACTATTCCAGTTGTATTTACTGGAAAACTCCTGGATTTGTGTGTCAGTGATTAAGATAGATGACAGTCCCCCATGTGGAATGCTGGGTGATCTCACTACCACATGTGCTCCAACACCAGGACAGAAGTTAAACTGCAGTTCATCAGTTGAAATGCTAAAAAGCAGTTGAATAGGCTGTGAAAGGTGTTTTTTAAAAGCTTTTGATTGCAGTTGGCATTGCTAACCCTATTGCAGGAATCTGTCTTCACTTATTACATTGGTGCCACAAGAACCCAATGGACAAGGCTGTGTCTTGTTTCCATTCTGTTTAAAGATGGTTTAACTGTAGTTTTAATAGTGTTGTAAGGAGGGATAAGTGAGGAAGAGGATACAAGGAGCATTTGCCTTTTCCCCTTACCCTCTGACCCCCAGTGCACCAGCATGGGAGCAGACCAGGATACACTCCTTGTTACCTCTTGGGTGCTAAAGGTGTGCACCTGGCAAAGTATCTGATGTCACAGATGTATCTGGTGTTGGTCTACAGCCCTAAGGGAGTGTGGTCAGTTGAGATGAGGTGTAAGCATGTTCTCAGGTGCCCTGCATACCAGCTTCAATCTGCTGCAAGAAATGGGTGAAGGAAAGAGCACATACTTCTCTTTTTTTAGAAGAGCATCAAATAGAGCTGAAACACATTGACTACCACACCCCCGTTTTCCTAAACCATCAGGTCCAATGCAGGCACAATGGTTCCTGGATTCTTCAACTGGTCCTCATATCTCTGTTCCCCCTCTTCCTTTCCCAGAAAATTGTTGGTGATTTACAGCAGAATTCAGCCTTTCATGCTCTGTGAGGGAACATCCTCAGGTTGAAGATCCCGATTCACTGATATCCATAGAGATACTCTGGATTTACTACAGTATAACTGAAAGCAGAATTTGGCTACAAGTGTCTTCAGTAAAGCTGGAAAATATTTCATAACCATCTGAAACAAACCAAACTCCTCTGGCATTCAGGTTTAATTACCAACCCTAAACTCATTCCACATCCTGGAAATATTCATGAGTCTCAGCTGTCTTGAACAACTTCAAAACCCACCCAGTCTCCTGCCTCTCAGAGTCTAAGACCAGAAGAGACTATCACAATCATCAAGTGTGATCTCCTGCATAATTCAGGCCATATAATTTCACACAGTAATTCCTGAATCGGACCCAACCATCTCCAGTTGAACTAGGGTAAGTCTTAATCAACTCAGAGAGGCCCCGGTATGCCCCATCTCTTTACCAAGGAACTCTTCTGTAAGCTACCAGATGGTCTGCAACTCTTCTGACCTCAAAGACAGCAGAAAAGCAAGGATCTTTTGTGGAGCATGGAAAAATACAGAAATGGGACAAAAGACCTTTGCTGAGGGATTAAACTTGGCAGTTTTGATATTTTAAAAATACTCTACATATCAGTGCAGGGTGTGTGAGAGAATGCCATTGGATTGAATGCAAAATTTTCAAGAACTAGATATTCATAATACTGCTAAGTGTCTATCTGTCATGACCTCATGATAACATGTGGTTATGCAACAGCCTTTTGACCTGACACCATTAGACTGTGTCAAAACATCATCAAGTCATAACGTAATTAAATCTGAGAGCCCAAAACTGATTTCAGGGCCCATGAATGTCCCAGAACACCAACTTCTGAGATTTGGCATTATTTTGATTTTCTTGGGCAATCCTGAAAATACAGGACAGTGGGCAATGCAGGACATCTGGTTGTAAAGTAGGCTTTAATACCAGAGAAGCCAGAGTACTGCTCCACTCAAGGTGTGAAAAATGATAAAATCAGTATAAAATAAATGCATCTTCTTCTTAATGCTATGCTCCATTTACTGCTGTTAATGTAATGAAATGGTTCTTAAATGTGACACAATTTCTCCAGTGCCCTAGACTGCTTAGGTCATATAGAGTCGTAGAGTGTGAAGGCAGAAGGGACCACCAGATCATCTAGTCTGATCTCCTGAATATCACAGGCCACTAAACAGCACATAGCCCCCTCCACACCAAACCAACAACCATAATTAGGACAATGTATTACAGCCCTGGGGAGAGTAAACTCTTGTGATCCACAGACAGAGAAGAGGAGGGACCAATCCACATTCCAGCAAGGGGCTCCAAGGCAGCAGCAGAGCTTCACTGAAAAGCCTGTAGGCCACAATACAGCACTGAGGGCACTTAAATACATCCTGAAGTAGTGATTGCATGTATCGCTAAGGTGAATTACAGTGTCTCATGTAAAGAAGCCACTGAAATCACAGCCTATAGCAGTTGAAGTTTGACTGTGGAAGCCATCATGGAATTTTACCTCAGCTACAAAATTTGGTGCTGATCAAAAACTGATGGCTGCTTATCGCCCTCTATAGCAGGGGTTCTCAACCTTTTTCTTTCTGAGCCCTCCCCCTTCCCCCCAACATGCTATAAAAACTCCAGGGCCCAGCGAGGGTAGGGGGGTGGGGGACTTAGGGCTCTGGGCCAGGAATGGACCCTTGGGCATAGGCGTAGTTTGACTTCTATTTTGGGGGGGGCAAGGGCTGGCAGGGCTCAGGCTAGCTCCACACAGCAGACTCCAGGGAGGGAGTGCCACCTCCACCCCCTGTCTGACCTCGCAGGCCACCCACCTGTCAGATGCTGTGTGCCGGTGGCTGCTCCACGAGGGCTCCTCCAGGCCCCAGATCCGGGTCCCACCACCTGGGAAGCTCTGACCAGCTGCATGATCAGTCAAAGGGGGCTGGGATCTGAGGAGCAGCTGCAACCCTGGGCACCAGCAGCAGCAGATGGGGGAATGCCATGACTGCCCACTCCATGGCACCACCAGCTAGAAGAGCAGCTGCCCCTCACTGCCTGGCTCCAGCTTCCGCCTAGGATCTGGCCAGAGGGTGGGGCATGAGTGGGGCTGAGGGAGAACAGTGAACCAAGAAGTTAGTTATATTGCAGCACTAGGGTGACCAGACAGCAAGTGTGGAAAATTCGGACAGGGGGTGAAGGTTAATAAGCTCCTATATAAGACAAAGTCCCAAATATCAGGACTGTCCCTATAAAATCAGGACATCTGCACACTCCAAATAAATTGGAATAAGGCAGTTATCTGAGTCCAGAGGCTGCTATTAATGTCACTTGTGTGGTATTTTAAAGGAAAGTGCAGTGAACATTTTCAAATCTACATAGGGATGGGTGAACTGATTTGGCTAAAATGAGAATTGACCTGAGCATCTGCCTAAAACTTGAAAAGAACCTGAAGAAAACTGCTGCCCTTCAGGTATAAAAGTGTTTGGATTTATTTTTCAGCATTTTTCATTATTGTGAGCTTCCCTGACTCCAGCCAAGAGGTGAAATGACAGAAATACCCAGAGAGTCTAGTCCACCAATCATTTCCATCCCTTAAGTATCCCAAACGTCGGGATGTTTTCCAAAACCAAAACCAAACTCTGAACCTTTAAACCACTTACAGATTTATTCCATTCAGAAATGGAATGACTGTTAAAACCATTGGCAAGAGTAGCATGGAATGATAGCACCCCCAATCCAGCAAAGGGGCTGAGATCAATAGAACTTAAATGTGCGCTTAGACTTAAGCTGCCTTGCTGAATATGGATGGACTTCAACACTTCCTTAAAGTTAAGCAAGTGCTTAGGTGCTTTGCTGAGTTGGGATCTTAGGGACTGATCCTGCACCTGAATCTATGCAAGGCAGATCTTTTTGTCTGTGCAAAGCCCTGTTCATTTCAGTGGGACTCTGTGCAAGTATAAGGGTTCACTCACACAGATTCCAGATACTGCTGATCCCGCTACCTCTGAAACTGGCCAAATTCCCAGATCAACCATCTTATAGCCAAGGCTGGAGAAAGGACTATTCCATGGTTCCCTCCACTCTAACTAGCCAAGCAAGAATGTTAGAACCTAAATATTCCATTGTAAGTACAGTCTCATCTGATCAGACTTGTGAATAGAAGCTAAAACCATCTGGCCCCAGTGATAAGGGTTTTTATTATGAAATAAAACAGTTATACTGTACATGACTGTTCTCTACATGCAATTTACAGAGATATTCTGCAGATTGCTGTCACTGACAGGGTCCCCTTTAAAACACAGACTTGTATCTCTTCTTGAAATTTTCACGTTCATGGCGGGGAGAGAATAAATGTAATGTCTTTAGCTGAAAACTTCTATTAGGAAACTTAGTGAATTCTCTACAAGACTGCATGTCAAAACACTTTTTATAGCTAGTTGTTGAGAAGTACAATGACCTACAGCAGCGCCGCCATTTGCGATCATTCATGTTTGTCTGTATTCCCCATACTTAATATCAGTTCTTCATTTGAAAAGACTGACTTTTGTGAAGTTACCAGATTCCATCTTCATAAATGCAGTTTTCATCCTCACTCTTTCAAGATTTCAAAATATTTATCAAATAGATACAAAAAGGACATGCTAAATTAAAATAGAGTACTTAGCATTTTAATGATCTCTTATCATGTTTGTAAATATCATGACCTTTAAATGTTATAATAAATAAGAATAGAGAATATTTTATTGAAATTAAAAGGCAGGTGAAAGTACTCTTACACATGTCTTATTAAAGCTAGGGCCTGAAGATCCTGTTTATACTTATGTATGGGAATAAGTTAGTCATAAGCATACGTGTTTGGCAGCCTGAGCCAATGGGAAGTCAATGGGAGCTTTACCTCAGGCCCTTAGGGAGTACAAGGAACTTCACTGGCATAATGGAAAAAAAGGCCAGTGAAGTAGTAGTATAATAAATTTTTCAATAGAAAATTAATCTTAAAAAAGTGTGCTCTTTTATCTGTGACTTGTTCTAAAGTGGTTCTTTCTGAGCACTGCATAAACAAAGTAAAAATGTTGTCAGCTGAATTTACCTCTGCTATTAAATGTAAGTATTATGTTCCCATTCTAAATTGCTTGATGGTAAATGATCAGAATACAATCACTTTGCACAATGTACTTTTCCATTCCTGGAACTGAAGTACTGCAGATGTCAGATTGGGGGCTAATGTATGGCATTAAAGCCACAGCCCTAGCAGGACTCCTCATAACTTTCTGCCTCAGGTAGGTATGACGCCTTCTGAAGCCCCCACAGAGTTCAGCCAGCATTTGAACCTGCTCTGTTGGCCATTTCAGAGAGGGGAATAGCCATGTTTTCATTTCCCATTACAGCATGTGCACAGGCTAGCACCAGTGGAGGCACTAGCCCTGCATCATCCTACTGCAAGGACTCCCATTAGACCTAGTTCCTGACAAGATTGTAGGCCATAACATTTTTATTGCTAGCAGTTGAGAATTGCCTACAGCTAAGTAATCACCTAAAGTAGCACTCCAGCAACTAAGATAGGGCAGTTTTTCATATTTCTTGTTTGTCTGTTTTATCCATGTTTAGTATCAGCTCTGCCTTTGAAAAGATTCAATGACTTGATCGAAGAAACAAGATCTATCAAATCAATATGCAAAGGGATGGAGCGCCACACCCAAGCCAGGCACATCTGCTCCTTTATGTCCTTTTATTATTTGTATTAAAGAAGCAATCTTTCCAATTTGATTTGACTATCTAGCTCATACCTTTAGTATCATTGTGTGTGTACTACAGGCCTGGGGCGGGGAGGGAAGAGGGCCTATAATTGTAAACAGCAACACTGGCAAACATCCACTAGATGTCAGTCATGCAGTTAGCATCAATTTACGTTCTGAATACAAATGGGCGGATAGCAGTTTTTATTTGAAAAAGTAAACAAAAATTCCCTGTGATGCATCCTAATTCAACATGCACATGCCAGAGGCATATAGCATTAGATATTTCTATCACACTAAACTCTTTCCCCTGCCAAAGGAATTTGGTTGTGTGTTTTTCCCCCCATGACGATAGGGGTGTAGTGTGATGTTTTTTAGGGAGGCAGGGTGTTGCTTTTAGAGATATCTGTATCTCCCAGTGAATGCAGAGGTGCCAGATGTAGAAAATCATGTATTTTGGCACTTACTTTATACTCTAAGGAACTGTCAGGACAACAATGCTGCCCCATCATTAAATACTGGCCTGAAGAAAATACTACTTGAGGAAATGACATAAGTACATCTAAAACTGAGTAGCTGAAGCTGTATTTTTAGCCCATAAAACATTGTATTTCAGAGACAGTATTTCTGGGAAAGGTTTAAAATGCACCAGTCTCTGTAGGATCAATTCGTCCCTGGGCTGCTAGGTATTTTGGGGAGTACCTATAGGCATGCGTGCACACACATACCCAAAGGTATGTATTCTGGTGTCTCTCCTATTTATGGCTTGGGTGCTGGTTTACCCCTAACTTACTCCCCAACCAAAAAGTGAGATAAGTACTGTAAATACTGCAGGTTGTTTTGTGCCCTTACAATCAGTTCAGCCCTTGGGTTCATACCAGTATTTCTGTGGCCTTCGGCTTTTGTACATATGAAAAATTGTGTGGCAATTTTTCATCCACAGTTATTTGCACCCACAATTTTTCTCCTTTATGCTTATGTGAAAACAGCAATTTGCAAGTCAACTAAATATGCTTTCGTTTTTCTGACAAATCCAGGAGTCTGATTCAATACCTAAACAAAGTTAACTGAGCTGCACATTTCTGTCATATAAGCTTGTGTGTTATGGTTATCTTGGAGTTGGCACAGATTTCTCTAATTCTGGGCCTAGAAATGGATATTGATTCTATTTCACTGATCAGGGAAAAAGTCCATTTTAAGTTCTTTATCTGGTTTCACCAAAAGCAAATCATGATTTAATTCAACTCTTTCCCACTCCTAATGAAATAATCCCAACAGATTTTCTGAGGTACATATTAATGTACCTCATCAGATCATTCAGTTTAATAAAGGAAAACTGTCATCCATTTTCAGTGTTTGCAAGGCATTTATCATCTGCTGTGTGATACTTCAATTACTTATGAGCCCATTAAGTACATTACTTTTTATCCACAATCAACTTGCAAGTCTCAGAGTTTATTTGGATTAAATGTTTGCTGTGTGACCAGTTACTGGTAGGTCTTCCACATCTCATCCCTAAATATACACTCACATTCCAGATACACAAAATATGGGTTAATTGATTCTGTACAGAACAGACAGTATTGTGTATGGAGACTACAGCATCTAAATTTAGTTTTTGAATACACTTTCTACCTATATTAACTTTGAATGTTGTAAATAAAATAACACTTTCTCTAATGTCTGCACATTTTCTTTCATTGTAAAGAGTGTAGTTAGTAAAATTGTACAATCAGAAAAAATACAAAAACTTGTCTGGGAAGTAAACACCTATCAAATAGATTTTTTTGTTTATTTCTTCCTACATCAAATATTTAATCAAGGAAGTGATGGCAACTACAGTGACAACACTACGTTATCTATCATTACTTGTTTTCTCTCTATCCACATTTACTAAACTAAATAGCAGGGGAACATCTTGTATGCTAATATAGTGAAGCCCTTCTTCCTCAGAAATGCATGTCAAAGGTGCTGAGCTAGCTGACAAATATGTGAATTTTTGCTTATGTTGCTTTATGCTCTCGTGGCATTTCTACACTTCAGAAGCACTCATCCATTCTGAAGAACTCTTTGACTGCAGATATTGCATCTGCTATAGGTTCTTCACTTAACGTTTTCCTGAATTGATTCTTAGTGGTTAGATAAAGGGTGAACTAAAAGTCTCTGGGCCTAAGTCTGGACATAGTTATGCTGGTGTAACTCAGCTGAGTTACATCATTGTAAAACAGTCTCTCTCTCTGTCTTTCTTTCTCTGCAGTTCATAAAAACTAGGCACATATGACCTAGAGATGAGCCAGAACCAACCCTAGATCCACACTAACTCAAACTTTTAACTTCACATCCAGATTTAGAGCCAGACACTAGGGCTTGTCCACTAGCTCTGTAACTAGCCAAACCAAACCCCCCCTTTCAACCATCTTAACTCCTGAACTCTGGGGAAGCTTTGTTCTAAATCCAGGCTGGACAGCTTAGGCCAACCTCTACTATGAATCCAGGTATTAAACCCCCTGATATGAATATCAGAACCTGCATGCAACCTAATCCACTTGGTGCAAATGAAGAATTGATGCACATATTTGTGACACTGGAGTCCTGACACAGTTCAGATCCCAGGCTATCCACCCTTACAACAAGCACCAAAAGAGTCAGTGTTTGTCATCAATGACAGCAGACACCGGCAGTTGTGGCAATTTGGGAATGTAATTAATCACAGGATTAGCAGCCCTAATAGCAAATAACATCACTGCAAAATGTTCAAGAAGAAACAGGGAATACAAATCTGAAAGAGAGGGAAAAGGAGTGGAAAGGGTGTTGAAGAGATAAAAGGAAGGTGAAATAAGTAAGAGACACAGCAAGGTTGTAAGAGACTGGTCTTTGTTTTCTGGCACTAATCACCTGATATGTGTGTTAGAAGAGGGTAGTACGCCTGTCATATGACTACTGGCTACTGTTACGGAATAGAGAAGAGAAGAAGAGAGCATAGCAGAGGGAAATGAAGGGAGAAAGAAAGTGATTAAGGAGTAACAATGCTCTTTTTTAAAAAAAAAAGTAAAAGGCTGATGTACTAGAACTCCTCTTTTGCTCTAATCAAGAACTTCAAAATGGCTGAACCAATTGGTTTTATATACTGTATTTTCTGGCGTATAAGACTACTTTTTAACCCAGGAAAATCTTCTCAAAAGTCGGGGGTCGTCTTATACGCCGGGTGTCGTCTTATAGGGCGGGTGCTGAAACTTCCGAGCCAGACTGGAAAATCTGCGGTCGCCGCATATGGTGGTGGGAGCTCAAAAACGGCCGCGGCCGCATCCCCGCCCGATGACGAGGTGAGGGGGCGCCTCACCGGGAAGGTGTAAGTGAAGGGCGGAGCAAGCTGCAGGCGTCCGGGACGCCCGGGGTATGGAAAAAAGAGCTAGAGCGGCGCTGTGCCCAGAAAAACACGCCTCTTTCACCTGTCTGGCCCGCCCTTGTATCCTATTACCGTACCTCCTTCTCTGCCTCTCAGATCTCGCTCCTGAGGACTGCAGTGAAGCGGCGCAGGCGCGCATGTGCGAGATCTGAGAGGCAGAGAAGGAGGTAATAGGATACAAGGGCGGGCCAGACGGGTGAAAGAGGCGTGTTTGCGCTACCGCTCTGATAGTCTTGGAGACAGGGAGGGCTGGGCAGGCAGGGAGAGCTGACCAATCCAAGCAGGCTTTGTATACAACAACCAGCCAATCGCTTGCCGTGATTGGCTGGTTGTTGTATACTGGGTACCACATACAGTACAGCACCAGTATCTGTACCTGTTCATAAAGTATAGCACCAGTACATACAGTACAGTATACAAATGTCCAACAGTCAAAACCCCATCATGGCTCCACCAGCAAGAAGAAAGAAATATGAAGCCAGTTTCAAACTTAAAGTTGTAAACTTTGCCATGGAACATAATAACTGCGCTGCTGCAAGACAATATGGAGTAACAGAAAAGATGGTTCGGGACTGGAAAGCAAATGAAAAAGCATTAAAGAGTATGCCAAGGGGTAAGTGTGCATTAAGAAGAGGCACTCCACATTGGCCAGAACTCGAAAAACATGTAGCAGACATGGTGAATGAGCATCGCCAAAACGGTTATGTAGTGACACGAAATAAAATACATTTGTTTGCACTTCAGTGGGCCAAATCTAACCCAGATCACAGCAACAGAGTTAAGGCCACTGTATCCTGGTGTACTAGATTCATGGGAAGGCATAATATGGTACTGAGGCAAAAGATGAAAATTGCCCCAAAATTACCTGCAGATCTTGATAGCAAAGTAAATAGTTTCCATCGATACGTAATACAACAGCGCACTAAACATGGCTATGCGTTAAGTAGTATTGGAAATATGGATGAAACTCCAATGAATTTTGATATGGTTGGAAATAAAATTGTCCATCAAAAAGGTGAAAAAACAATTTTAATTAAAACAACAGGACATGAGAAGTCCAGTTTTACAGTGGTACTAGGATGCACAGCTGATGGCGCCAAACTGAGACCAATGATTATTTTTAAAAGAAAAACAATGCCGAAATTCAAGTTCCCTGTTGGTTGTTTTGTACATGTGAATGAAAAAGGCTGGATGGATGAAGAAGGGGTAAAGCTATGGCTTGATAATGTATGGAGCAGGTGACCAGGTGGACTTATTCAAAAATGTAGTCTACTGGTGTGGGATATGTTCAGGGCTCATTTAACTCCCAGCACCAAGCAAATACTTGCAAGACTAAACACAGATGCGGCAGTTATTCCTGCAGGATTGACATCGTTGGTACAGCCACTGGATGTGTGCCTAAACAAGCCATTTAAAGATCGCATTCAAGAACAGTGGAATGAATGGATGGTTAGCAGCGAAAAGTCATTCACAAAAGGAGGAAACATCCGTGCTCCACAGTTGGATGTTTTGTGCAAGTTTGTCATAAAAGCCTGGAATGATATTGATGCGGAAACAGTAATCAAGTCTTTCAAGAAGTGTGGCATATCAAATTCATTAGATGGTATGGAGGACGACTACTTGTGGCAAGATGAAGAGGAAGCCGAAGCTGAGACCACACCATCTGATACGGAATTCTATCCATACGATGACTGCCTTACAAATGTATCACAAGATGTCATTGATGTACTTATGATATCAGATGACGAACAGGAGGATTTTGAAGGCTTTTAAAGGGAAACTGTCACGCCAGCAAAACCTGTAAAAATACCGTAGCTTGCAGTTATGATGGGCGTTGCTAACTCGCCAGGGACTTGCCCGGCACTTGCTCTCTCTCTCTTGTTTGTTATCTTCCTCCTATCATCATCAGTTCCAGTTTGGTTGACCGCCTAGAAAACAAACAGCATGGCAGCTCCCATGGGTTTATTGTCTTATCCTTCCTTTCAGCTTTAGAGTGAATTAGGAAAAGTTTAATCCACTTGCACTGTTTTATGTTTACATGTTTGATGACAAACAGCCTTATGTTTATAAGTGACAGTTTTCCTGCTAAGTACCTGCATGTCATAAGCATTTGAATTAAAATTACCATATTGAAATCAAATCTGATGTTTTTTTAATTTTTTTTTGGTGTGCGTTGGAAGAGGGGTAGTCTTATACGGCGAGTATATCCCAAACTCTATATTTTAACTGGAAAAGTTGGGGGTCGTCTTATACGCCCAGTCGTCTTATACGCCGGAAAATACGGTATATAAAAGGATTCACTCCTGGGTAGAGAGCTTTCAAAGCAATAAAAAATTGGCTCCATACAATGCTTGTAACACTAAAACACTCTTAAGTATAACACCTTGAATGGAACAGCATTGATAAACTTAAATCTTGACAGTAAACTACTGTTGTGCTTTTGAAATAAAAATGTCAAGCTTCGTTTTTTTTTAAATTGAATGGGGGGTTGTGTTGGGGTTGGGGTTTTTTTTCTATCATTTTGAGTTAGCAAACAGACTAACAGAGAAGAGGAGGGAAAAGCCCCTGTGTGGTGAGGAAAGAAATGGTGTGTACTGAAAAAGCATTAGCTGTTCTGTACAGGGTGAAACATTAGAACAGAATGCGTTAGATGGCTTTTAGATGCTTCTTGCTTCCCCCCCTCCCCCCCCCCCCACCCCTTATTGCAAATAATCAATGTAGGCCAGCTCCCATTTAGGCACTAAAATAAGTGGCCAGACTTTCAAAAGCGCTCGGCAAGCGTAGTGCTGTGTTCATTTAAAAAAATCTGTCCATAGGAGCTGCAGGGTGCTGAACTCTTCTGGGAAATCTGGCCCTTACTTGGGTGCCTAAATAGAAGCTAACATCTTTTGACAATCGGGCCCCAGTGGTGGTTGTGGAGTTACCTTTAAAGTCACAACTGTATTTAAGTATTTAGATCCCGTTGAAATCAATGGAAGTTAAGAGCCTAAATACCTTTGAAGATCTTCGCCTCAGACATTTTCAAAAATGCTACCCAAATCACTCTCCTGACTAGTGGAACTTCTTGGGGGTTCCACTGAAGAGGTTCTTTCAATGAAAAATGTGGCTTCCACAACATCAATTTTTTCCATTGGAAAATGCTTGATTTCAGTTGTGCCAGTGTCCAGCATTTTTTTATCAGGAAAATAAAAGCAAAATATTCCAGTTTTTGTAGACGCAATGCACATCGCAACAGTTGGCTTGGTTGAACTGAATTGAAATGTTTCATTTTGGGTCAGTTTGTCATTAATCTATGTCTGCCTGAGCTTTCATGGGGCCTTACGCCCCCCATTCTCCTCTATAGGCTGAGTTCCCTGGCTAGACTCCATCTCTCTGATGGAAAGTCTAAAAGTTTCAGCAAAATGGAAATTTAATATTTTCCTATGGAAAATTTAGCTTTGTGGAAGTCACATTTTCAGTTGAAAAAATATTTTGATAAGCTCCCAAGCAATCAGGAAAGTAATAGTGTGGGGTTTTTGAAAGTGCCTAAGAGCACATGGGTTACCTGAACTACAGTTCCCATGAGGCATTGTGGCAGCTCGGGCAGACACTGATCAACATCAGACTGAGCCAAAATGAAATGTTTTGAATCAGTTTGACAAACTATTTTCTGAAATAGACTCATCTAAGGCCGGAAGAGACCATCGTGATCATCTAGTCTGACCTACTGCATACCACAGACCACAGAAAATTATCCACCCCCTCCTACAGACACATAACCTCTGGCTGAGTTACTGAACTCTTCAAATCATGATTTCAAGACTTCAAGTTACAGAGAATCCACCATTTACTCTAGTTTAAACTTGCAAGTGACCCGTGCCCCATGCTGCAGAGGAAGGCAACAAAAACCCAGTGTCTCTGCCAATCTGCTGGGGAGGGGGAAATTCCTCCCCGACATCAAATGCGGTGATCAGTTGAACTCTGAGCATGTCAACAAGACCCACCAGTCATTTTGATAAACCAAAAGAAAATATTTTGATATTTTCAAATGGAAATATTTTGGAACTGTTCATTCTGTAAAGTATTTCATCTTTTAATCCTGATTCAGGATGAAAACAAATGTAAAAATATTGGAATTTCCCACAAGACAGGAATTCTTATTTTTTGATCAGCTCTGCTGATTAGTAACAGAGTTACACACCCTGTTCTGAATTGGGCACTAACATAGCAAGTTCCCATCCATGTTAATTAATAAGTCTCTGCATTATTTTATTTTTTTAAATTCAGCAACTTTAAAAATGTAATCAAAGCAACTCAGTAAGGGATCTAAAGCCCTCTAAATTTAAAGATTAAATGAAATGCTTTAGAAAACGAAACTAAACCCTAAGCCTCTAATCAAGTACCTGTGCAAACTTAGACACTGATCCTGCAAAGAGCTCCAGGAGGATGGATGATCCCTGAACCTGTACAGAACTCATTGCAAGATTGCAGCTTTAATCATAAAAATACGTTTAAATAAAAATAGTTGAAAATCAGTTCTTTATTTTTGAAATTCTGGCTAAACCGGAGTTCAGTGTTTTGTGTTTTGTTCTTTCCATAAAACAACATCACAAACCCCCAAAGCAGAATTAACGTTGCAATTAGTTGCACTCTTTCAGGTGTTAAGTCATCAATTGTTGCAGGAGAAACAGAACAGGTGAAAAGCACTTCCTCTCTTTTTCTCAGATATGGCCCCTATCACCACAGTATCTCAAATTAATGAAGTGTACACAGAGACAGAGATTTCTCTTTCACACTCTTTCTCGCTCACTCCCCATCCCCTTCCCCCCAGGGAACAGGGACTGGATATTGGTATAGTGTTTTAACGGGAAGGATACGTCAAAGAAATGTGATTTAAATTTTGCTCCGAAGGCACTGAGCTTCACAGTCACTCTAATTTTCTCCCAGGGCAAGCTCAAAATTAGTGGCCAGTCACTAAGAAATCTCTGTTTCCCAAACACTTAAGTTTTGCTTCTTAGGTTGTTTAATTGCTCTAACAGAACATAGATGTTTTGGGAGGTCATGATCACACAGGGTGAGGTGGTTTCTATGCTAACTTGGGACAATCCTGTGGAGGACTTTGATGCAAGCCTTGATTTTTGACTTAGTATTCAATGGGGAAACAGCTAGGAGAGTTGAGCACTTAAGTGATGTATTCCTGGCCGTCTTTGTTGCAGCCATGTTCTCAATCAGCTGAAGCTTTTCTGAAAGCTTTCTTATTTAGAAACAGTGAACTACAGTAGAAAAGCCAAGAGGTCCTGACTGTCTGGATACACAAATCGAGATCTGATAGGAGGGTACACTCTTGTCTTACTGTCTGGCGATGGAAAAGGGATTTTTCATAACAATGTCTAGTTAGATATCCCAAAACAATGAGGAATCCAGGTGAAAACTTAGGTTCAGCTCCTCCACCCCCACTAACTTCACTTTGAATCACTGAAGCAGCACAAAATAACCTTAATGCTGCCCTAAAGGGAGAATGAGTATTGTCCCAGTGTGGGAAATTCTGGACTGGCGTGGAACTGGCATAACCTTACACCAACTCCTCTTGGGCAGGAAGCATGTCAGGTCTAGTTGGGTATGGGAGAAGGCAAAGCTGGAGCATGATGTACTCCATCAATCCTTCACCAGCGGAACAGTTCCTAGATGATCATTCCACCCAGCTAGATCTGCCCTGTGGCTACACTAACTTGCACTCAGAGGTGGTCCACATGCCGAGAATCAGGAGAGGCATAAAGGTGGCTTAGAGCTACATTTGTTACCCCATCTCAGCTGCATTGAACCTGAGCTTGGCACAGATGGAGAGCGTGCCCATTAGCTACAGACTGTCCTAATGATGGGAGGGCAGATGCCCTCAGTGAAAGGTGGTGCTACAGACATGGTGAGTTCTTGAACTTATTTTAGGCATCTACATTAGGATATTTTGGCCAAAATGCTTAGCAGAAGCAAAGATACTGATCTTCTGTTTGTCCTGTGTTTTTATTTTTTTACTTCTATCGCAGAACAGGATTTAGTGTAATGTGAACTTATATGAACTTTATATATTGCCCTTTATGAATGCACATCCTCAAATTTATCATGGACCTTCTAGCTCCACTTTTTGTCTGCCTTGTATTCTGTTTTCATAGTGTTTAGAACGTGCAGCTGTATATGGGAATGTAGGCGGGGTTCGTGATGAGCAGGTTAATATTTAGCATTGCATACTAGAAAGCCAGGTCTAAAAATGAGCCAAAGGAAAACACCAGTGTTCCATTTACTGTATCATGAGTTGGCAATTCCAAGGAGTCAATTCCAATTTCACAATTCATACACAAGCACCATTGCAAATCTTCCAAAATCTGTGGCAATAAATGCCCACACATTTGAGATCAGGTTCTGACCCCAAGTGGATATTCTGCTATCTAAACCCAATAGTGTGCTATCTACACCCAAACAAAACAGGAATTTGTCTGTGGATGCTGTACTTAAAGAGAACAATCAGTCCCTAAGTTGTTAGCTGAAAGTCAAACATTTTGCTGTCAGTAATATTGTGGTGATTGTTGTAGTTTTTAGGTAAACATGGGTCAGAGCAGCGTAAAGTAGTGGTTACCACTGGATGAATGCTGCAAAAACTTGTTCATGCTCAGAGTTTTGCTTTGATTGTTTCCCTGCCTCACTCTTTTGTTTAGTTTATATGGGTCTGATTTTCCTCTCACTTTCAGCAGTTTAACTTCACTGGAGTTGCTCTTGGTGTATTCATGTACTGTAACAGAAAGGAGAATCAGGTCTCTTGAATTCATTTTGGGGCCATATCTTCTTATATGTTTGTACAGTGACTAACACTATGCAGCTGGGACCTCTAGACACTATTGTAACATAAATACTTCATAATAAGGAAGTTCACTGATAGGACCATTTACTGAAACAGTGAATTAGTATCACATAATGACCATGGAAAGCAAATATCAAATTTTATGATCATGAGTATTCATATTGTAATCTGAATCTAAGAGTTAACACACAGGGAACAGAAACATAGCACATGGCCTATGTGTCCAATCAGATTGAAAATTTTGATTGTGAACTTGGAAGATTCACATCAATGAGCAGTTTGCCAGCAATCTGTTAGATAAGAGATGTTTTCAT
Source organism: Malaclemys terrapin pileata (assembly GCF_027887155.1). Classification (NCBI taxonomy): domain Eukaryota; kingdom Metazoa; phylum Chordata; order Testudines; family Emydidae; genus Malaclemys; species Malaclemys terrapin. Next base: position 67,324,347 of record NC_071512.1, read on the forward strand.
AAAACATGAATCAAATAACTTTGACCAAACATTAAATGTTCAGAAATCATGATCTGTCAGTGGACAGTTTGTTTTTGTTTAAAAAGGGGCTAAGTTCACTATATAAATTGTTGTCTGTAAATAGCTCACCCTGCTCTGCTAATATCACTAGCTGAAATCAGGCTGGGAGCAGGCAATGTGCAACATTCTCACACCGTTCTGCCAGTCCAATTCTGAATTTAGGCATCCCCACCTACTCCAATCCAGGCCTCCCCCACGAGTCCTGTCCCAGTCCTGATATGCAGATTAAACACATATATATACATTCTGTACCATTTATATAGCAGAAGACAGAATAGCTTGCCAACTGTATGAATAATTTGTGAATACTTCAGCACACCTCTGGGTCAGACATATGCCAAACAGTTTGTCAGAATTTGGGAGAAATCTGTCCCTTTGCTTCATTTCATTGATTGACTGCCTGTTCCTTAAGCTTGTTTTCTTTTGCCAAAGAAACGAATACACAAGGGTAATTAAGCCAGTATGTAGTCTTCAGGGGTTCAGAAAAGCCACAATGAAAGCTGGGTATTAGCAAAACTTGTTCTGTTCAGAGATGACAAGGTTAGATTATGGGGTGAGTACGATTTCAGTTTCTGTACCATATGTAATTATGTAACATGCTTACCTGGCACTGAAGTCAGTCAAATCTGGGAAAGCTGCTGCTGTCTGCTTTATTATGAAATTCAGTTCAGAAATCTCTGGATTTAGCACCTCTTGGAAATGTAATCCAAACATCCATTCCAGATGAAAGCGGTATTATCTCTACCATTAATACAAGCCTGGTAAAATTCTACTTGCCCAGAACAAATAAATATAATTTTACTGGTAAACAAAATCTCTATTGATTATTTTTTCACTACTGTTGTAAAGGTTTGGCAAACAGATTTTATGAGTGGCCAAGTAAATGCTCATGACCATTTTGCAAGGCTTATGCAATATGTGGTTAAAATGCTGATTTCCAGTAGCTAGTGATGTAATATTTGACAAAATGAGGGATTTACCAGTTTCATCCAATTCAGCAGTATTCCCATAGCTAAATACACTGGACTGACGCTGCATTCACAGCTCTACATGTTCCAAGTTATTCTTCTATCTTTCCTTTCTGTCTTGCTCTTTTATCAAGCAGTCAGGTAAGATCAGATTCACCTCAGTGGCTCAGCCTACTCATCTTGATCCTATTACATTTAGAGGCAGAAAATCTGAATCTTCGCATTGCTGACCTTATTGTTTTACAGGCTATTGATTACAAGTCATCGAGTTTCAACAGTGCAAAGAGGTCAGTGTTTGGAAAAAGAAACAGAAAGAATGAGTGAATTCACACACCAGTATGAGGCTGTATTCCAACTGGACTGACATGCCACATTAGTTGGGTTTTTGTGTAATTTGGATGAATAGTAATGAAAAGTGGCTCCCTCGTCTATTTTATGCACGGATGGAATTCAGCCACATAAGAGTTTTGGCTGCACATTAGAACACACACCTGGCATTCATACTTTACAGGTATCTGTTCAAAAAGAGAATGGGGGTGGGGAAAGGGGAATAACGTGTCTAGCCAACCAAACAACCAGTTTGCATAAATTCATAAACTCAGAACTTAGATAACTCTTTAAATACTTGGTTTTGCAAATTGCATAACTGGCATCTAGGTGCAGATAATCTTTATGCATCTTATAAACCTTACAGGGTGATCTTTGCATATGGAGGCCCTCTTCTTAAGCAATTTCTCAATTATATGAGATAAAAATATACTTCCCTTTAATATCAGCAAGCCAGAGACAAGATTTTCTATAGTGGGTTCTGGATGCCTCAATATTTGGGTGTTCAAGCTGAGATGCCTTAAAGAGACTTGATTTTCAAAAAGTAAAAGGCACCCACCCTTGAAAATCAGGCCTCTTTAGGGTGTCTCTACTTGGGCATCCAAAACAACTAGTCCATTTTGAAAATCCTTGCACATGTTTTATAGTTCTAAATCTTTTTACCCCCCTTAATAAATATATTTTATGTCGCCAATGCAAGATAAATGGCACTCAATCTCTAAAGGGATGTATATGGCCCTTACTGTAATATAGTCACACATACTCCTTGCAAACATTAATGAATTTATCATCACAATTGTCCTGGGGGGCAGGAAAGTATTGTTATCCGAACTCCCCTGATGCACCCCCTAGCTTGAAGTGGTTTCCATTATATACAGGATTTACAGTTTGGTTCAATGGCTCTCAGTACCCCCTACTATGCAAATTTTTCCAGCATCCCTGTCTAGAACTACTCTTCCCTCCTCTTTTCAGGGTATTACACCTTAAGTTGCAGTGAGGAGTTGAGGAAGGGGGGGGGAAGTTATTAGCCTTTCACCTAGGCAAAAAATGTCAAAGGCTAGTTTGTAATTTTCCCATACCCAGTGTGCAAGGGGTGTTGGGAGCACAGACCAGCCTCTGGTGTTCCTGTGCAGTGGCCCAGTACAATGGCATTCTTTGTGCTCCCCTAAGAACAAAGACTGAGATAGACTAGCTCCAGCAGTGGCAGGGAAGTGTGTGTTGGAATTGGAGGTATGGCCTCACTCCACAGCTTGCAGTAGGCAGTGGAGCTGGCTGGTTGTAGAGGGGGGGTATATGCAGCATTGAGACTGGTCCAGTCCTTTATCCCCTGTTCAGTTACAGATTTATTTGCCACTTATTTAAGTTCCCAGTGGGTATTTGGCTATTGTACCTTTCAGAAATATCTGATCTACAATGCAGGGGGCCTATAGGAAAGTAAAAGAAGAGGTACAGGAATTTGATGAGCTAGAAACTAGTTTGAAGCCAATTGTAGTTGGGCCTGGCCCTTTGCCCAGAGTTTTGAGTTGCCTTGTAAAGGGGAAAGAAGAAAATCTCTCTGTATAAAGTGGAGAAATCCTATAATGCAGCTGTGTGGTGAGCAAAGCCCACAGGTAAGTGGGGAACATGGAGACCGGGGAAATGAGTCGGAAACAAGAGGGAGTGTGGGCTATATTGGCAGAGAGAAAGGAGAGTCAGGAAAAAACTGGGAGGAAAGATCAAACCAGTATTTTAGATGCCTATATACAAATGCGAGAAGTATGGGGAATAAGCAGGAAGAACTGGAAGTGCTAATAAATAAATACAACTATGACATTGTTGGCATCACTGAAACTTGGTGGGATAATACACATGATTGGAATGTTGGTGTGGATGGGTACAGCTTGCTCAGGAAGGATAGACAGGGGAAAAAGGGAGGAGGTGTTGCCTTATATATTAAAAATGTACACACTTGGACAGAGGTAGAGATGGACATAGGAGACGGAAGTGTTGAGAGTCTCTGGGTTAGGCTTAAAGGGGCAAAAAACAAGGGAGATGTCATGCTAGGCGTCTACTACAGGCCACCTAACCAGGTGGAAGAGGTGGATGAGGCTTTTTTCAAGCAACTAACAAAATCATCCAAAGCCCAAGACTTGGTGGTGATGGGGGACTTCAACTATCCGGATATATGTTGGGAAAATAACACAGCGGGGAACAGACTATCCAACAAATTCTTGGACTGCATTGGAGACAACTTTTTATTTCAGAAGGTTGAAAAAGCTACTAGGGGGGAAGCTGTTCTAGACTTGATTTTAACAAATAGGGAGGAACTCGTTGAGAATGTGAAAGTAGAAGGCAGCCTGGGTGAAAGTGATCATGAAATCATAGACTTTGCAATTCTAAGGAAGGGTAGAAGGGAGAACAGCAAAATAGAGACAATGGATTTCAGGAAGGCAGATTTTGGGAAGCTCAGAGAGCTGATAGGTAAGGTCCCATGGGAATCAAGACTGAGGGGAAAAACAACTGAGGAGAGTTGGCAGTTTTTCAAAGGGACACTATTAAGGGCCCAAAAGCAAGCTATTCCGCTGGTTAGGAAAGATAGAAAATGTGGCAAAAGACCACCTTGGCTTAACCACGAGATCTTGCACGATCTAAAAAATAAAAAGGAGTCATATAAAAAATGGAAACTAGGACAGATTACAAAGGATGAATATAGGCAAACAACACAGGAATGCAGGGGCAAGATTAGAAAGGCAAAGGCACAAAATGAGCTCAAACTAGCTACGGGAATAAAAGGAAACAAGAAGACTTTTTATCAATACATTAGAAGCAAGAGGAAGACCAAAGACAGGGTAGGCCCACTGCTTAGTGAAGAGGGAGAAACAGTAACAGGAAACTTGGAAATGGCAGAGATGCTTAATGACTTCTTTGTTTCGGTCTTCACCGAGAAGTCTGAAGGAATGCCTAACATAGTGAATGCTAATGGGAAGGGGGTAGGTTTAGCGGATAAAATAAAAAAAGAACAAGTTAAAAATCACTTAGAAAAGTTAGATGCCTGCAAGTCACCCGGGCCTGATGAAATGCATCCTAGAATACTCAAGGAGCTAATAGAGGAGGTATCTGAGCCTCTAGCTATTATCTTTGGAAAGTCATGGGAGACGGGAGAGATTCCAGAAGACTGGAAAAGGGCAAATATAGTGCCCATCTATAAAAAGGGAACTAAAAACAACCCAGGTAACTACAGACCAGTTAGTTTAACTTCTGTGCCAGGGAAGATAATGGAGCAAGTAATTAAGGAAATCATCTGCCAACACTTGGAAGGTGGTAAGGTGATAGGGAATAGCCAGCATGGATTTGTGAAGAACAAATCATGTCAAACCAATCTGATAGCTTTCTTTGATAGGATAACGAGCCTTGTGGATAAGGGTGAAGCGGTGGATGTGGTATACCTAGACTTTAGTAAGGCATTTGATACGGTCTCACATGATATTCTTATCGATAAACTAGGCAAATACAAATTAGATGGGGCTACTATAAGGTGGGTGCATAACTGGCTGGATAATCGTACTCAGAGAGTTGTTATTAATGGTTCCCAATCCTGCTGGAAAGGCGTAACGAGTGGGGTACCGCAGGGGTCTGTTTTGGGACCGGCTCTGTTCAATATCTTCATCAACGACTTAGATATTGGCATAGAAAGTACGCTTATTAAGTTTGCGGATGATACCAAACTGGGAGGGATTGCAACTACTTTGGAGGACAGGGTCATAATTCAAAATGATCTGGACAAATTGGAGAAATGGTCTGAGTTAAACAGGATGAAGTTTAACAAAGACAAATGCAAAGTGCTCCACTTAGGAAGGAAAAATCAATTTCACACATACAGAATGGGAAAAGACTGTCTAGGAAGGAGTACGGCAGAAAGGGATCTAGGGGTTATAGTGGACCACAAGCTAAATATGAGTCAACAGTGTGATGCTGTTGCAAACAAAGCAAACATGATTCTGGGATGCATTAACAGGTGTGTTGTGAGCAAGACACGAGAAGTCATTCTTCCGCTCTACTCTGCTCTGGTTAGGCCTCAGCTGGAGTATTGTGTCCAGTTCTGGGCGCCGCATTTTAAAAAAGATGTGGAGAAACTGGAAAGGGTCCAAAGAAGAGCAACAAGAATGATTAAAGGTCTTGAGAACATGACCTATGAAGGAAGGCTGAAAGAATTGGGTTTGTTTAGTTTGGAAAAGAGAAGACTGAGAGGGGACATGATAGCAGTTTTCAGGTATATAAAAGGGTGTCATAAGGAGGAGGGAGAGAACTTGTTCACCTTAGCCTCTAAGGATAGAACCAGAAACAATGGGTTTAAACTGCAGCAAGGGAGGTCTAGATTGGACATTAGGAAAAAGTTCCTAACTGTCAGGGTGGTTAAACACTGGAACAAATTGCCTAGGGAGGTTGTGGAATCTCCGTCTCTGGAGATATTTAAGGGTAGGTTAGATAAATGTCTACTAGGGATGGTCTAGGCAGTATTTGGTCCTGCCATGCGGGCAGGGGACTGGACTCGATGACCTCTCGAGGTCCCTTCCAGTCCTAGAATCTATGAATCTATGAATGTGTGACCAAGACCATGTCTCCCGCTGTTGGCTGGCCTCTTAAGTATAAAAGACTGCTGCTTGCTTACAGCTATCAAAATTACTCCTTTAACTCAAGTGGTAGGGTACTTTGGGTGTTGGTGGTTTAGGACCTGGGGTCTATCCCCACTGACCTCCATGCTTTCCATGTGCTCGTGAGCCAGAATTCATGACAATTACACCTAATTTTCTGCCAGATTTAAAAAACATGCTGTTTTTCACCGGCCTGACTTTGTGTTTACATTCCAAAATATAAAATACAAATGGAGACTTCAGCTTGCTTTTTCATGCCTAACTAATGTAAGACTCCAGTTAGAAAATTGTTCAGGTTTACCACAACAGAGCCATTTAATATTAAGTTATATAATTCTCTCTTTTAAAACTCTAAATCTAGCAGTAAAAACCATTTGAAAAAGAGGCCGTTGAGTTTTTACAATCAACAACTCCTTTCATGATCCTTCTTAATAAAGATTTCCTGACGTTGCGTCCAATAACAAAACTTTAAGACTGGACATCAACATCAAAATGCAGTTCTGTAATCCAGAAAACATCATTTGGCATTAGACTCATCAAACCTTTAGAACATGAATCAGTCTGTGGATCAAGTGCATTTTTATTTAAGTATTTCGCAACTGTAATGTATTCCAAATGTTTGCTTGTTTAATTAGAAGTTAAAAGATATTTTGTTTGAATGGACCTTGCTTCTGACCCCTCTTGCCTGTGTGTGGTTTATATTGTTCTGCCTAATGAGATATAGGATATGTACTAAACATTTGCACATTAAAAGCATCCTTCATTCAGCATGAAGGTGTTGATACATCAAGGATATCTCATACATGCTGGGATTCCAACAACTTGTCAGACAAATTAGCACCTTCTCAACCAGGGGTAAAATTGAGTTTCACATTTCTCCCTGGTAGGAGAAAAAAATCAAAAATCACTGTCGTTAATGCTTTCTTTGTTAATACAAACACAAAGGCCTTATCGCTTCTAGTACTATAAATTATAGCCCTCACTGACTATCTGATCTTAAATTCATTGGTTTTAAATGATCCCTGACAATACAGACCAATCCATTATGTCATCTGCTGAGACTCTCTTCGGGCAGATACTTTCCCTCTTTTGAGTCTGTTTCTTTTCCCTTTATTAAAAATACATATATATTTAAACAGAAGGAAATCAAAGCCCCAAACTGACAACTGAAATAACATTTACCACACAGTCTCAAGGGATTATTGGCCAAATTTCTAAGGAGTGGGTTGAATGAAGGGGACATAGTGCCATGAAAGTGGAGGGGCACAACTTTTTTAAAAATTACTAGTGATTTTAGGTATCTCCATTTTTTGGTGCCCAACTTAAGGTATCTTAAAGAGTCCTACTTTTCAGAACATGATAAGCACCACTCTCAGATAATCAGGTCCTTGTAAAGTTTCCTAAATTGGGTACCTAAAATGGTCCAAATAGGGAAATAATCCATGCCCAGTAAAGGACTGGCACAGATTATGTACCTGCTATAGGAAAAGGTAAACCAGCGACTGAATTGTGACTGAGTCACAATTCATTCCCTGATCTGCTTCTGGGGAAACATGCTACATATTGGCACTTACTCGGGGCAGGTTGTATAATACAATTCAGCCCAAAAATTGGAATAAGTTATGCATCAAAAAGGCTTCTAGCAATGTATATTGTTGAAATACAAACCCACAGGTGTTTATCATCATCTGATAGGTATCCTCACATCCACCTGTCCTACATGTTTATGAGGACAAACCTCTGAAAAGCGGTGTGCTTGACCCATGGACATTACATTATTTCCCCCCTCAGCTCTCAACAATAGTTGCTTCTATAAGCAATGAAATGATAATAAATTCATTCAGAATAGTGTATGCATGTGAGTTTGTATATGTGTAGCCCAGAGGGAGTTATCTGGATGAAAATGTTTAGCATCTCCTTCATCCTTTACTGTCTCAGAATTTTGTAATGGATGTTTAATGCTCATAGATTAGCCAGAGAGTGGGGCAGGAATATTGTGGAAGATAGATAAAGGATACCATCCCATTAAGTTAACTACATATGGAAGGGCTGGTTTCAGTTTCCTGAAAGTGAACTCTGCTTTGACAAGTTTGTGAACACTGGTATAACGACTGTAATTTACCGTCAGCCACTCTCGTCTCCCTTTTAAATGAATGCACATTAAATGAGAACTCTAGACAGATAGGTATTCATATTGTATCAATCAGCACAGGAACAATATACATGTGTTGGCATAATCCTGGTTACTACTCAGTTCTCTGCTTCATCATCAAACAGTTGTTAAATCCTGACCATGATCCCAAGCGTACAACTATCCTTTACCCTTCAATCTCTCATACACACTCATTTATGTTTTAAGACTAAGAGGCCATATCCTATACCTTAATCAAGACATTGCACAGATTAGCCACCTTAGTAAAGTGTAGCGGAACAAATATGCATAAACTTCAGATAATTGGATTCCTGTTTTGTAATGTGGTGTTCTACAGTGAAGACGTGACTAGGTGGGTTATCATTTAGTGCCCAGAAGCCAAAACAAGGCACACCAAAGGGATAAAGATTTTTAAGTGTAGATGTGTGTACGGATTTAAATATGGCTTACCCAATTACGACCTGACCATAGGTGGCAGAAGTGTAGATCTGAACCCTCCTTCACCCAGAATTGTACACAGAGATCTGCAGAAAATCAAAGGTCAGCATGTGATGTACTTTCTGCTACTCTGAGATCTGCTGACTCGTGTGTGTTCAAAAGGGCCAAACTGAGCCCTTCACTTGTTGATATGTTCCCCAGACAGCAAGCACCTGTACACCTTTTGCATTCAAAAATAAATATCATGAGAGGTCTATAGAATTCTTAAACTCTGAACAGAGAAACAAAGTATTTTTGGTTCACATAAAGCTCATAAGAATTTTGATAAGGTACACCAAACTTACTGTTAAAAGATGCTGACTTTTAAAGTAGACCACAAATCTGTAATTATTTGAGTAGCCAGGAGATACTTGGTTTTAATAGGATGATATTCATAAGCTTTAATTGTATGTGGTCTGTTGCTTAACTTTTGAAATCAAATAATAAAAGAAGATCACAGTTCCTTATTAGTTAAGACCACCCATAGTGCTAGAAACCTTGGATGATCAAAGAGTAGACATACTTGTGCTGAAAATGTTGACATGATCTTCAGCTTTTTAGCATAATGCAAGATCAAAAATGAATGCTTTACACAGTAGCTATTTAATAGTGTAACACTGTTTATGAGGTTACAAGAGTTTCATTTGCTTGAACAGTAAATGACTGTTATTCAGTGCTACTTTCTTGTGGAGCTCATCCTATTTCAAGGATGAATATTTATTTTATGTTCTGCAAATAGTTTTGTATGAACTTGTATATTAGTATTAGTGTTGGCCAAATTACGTTTTGCTTATATTATTTAGTATGAATTTAACCCTTTTTTTCTGTTGGCAAAACATTTGTGAATCAGGCCACAGTCCAAAGGAAGACTTCTTCTCTGGCAGAAGTAGCATTTATAAGGAATATTTTAAACTCTCAAATAGTGAGTGATACAAATAGGTGACTTGTGAAAAGTGTAAGACTGAATGTCCTTCTCTTTTCTTGTAAAACAGCTATAGGGCCTGGTCCTGCAGCTCTTTACTCATGGATCCAAAAGTCTGGACCCCAATCCAAATTTCTTACCTCTCCCATAGGAAGAACCAAAACCTTTGGTCAGAGTGCAAATTTTCCCAGTTTGGGGTGTTCTGATTGGTAGAATAGATTAAGCCCACAAGAGAAAGAAAGGTTGGAGCTATAGATTCCAAACCAGTCCCATGTCTCAAGTTCAGACCTCTGTTTTGGCTTAGGCCCATCTCTGATTACTGATACAATTTACTCAAATTGCATTTGGAAAGTCATCTTTTCTGTAAGATGTAAAGTATTCATAAAAGATAAAAACTGTAGGAAAATTAGCATTGATGGATGTTTTCTTACCCTCCATCAGGAAACGATGTACTTGAAACTCATTACAGATCTTCGTAAAAACTCTGCTGAATGCGCCTTGGGCATTGTGCTGATCAGCACATACCAAGTTTACTGCATAATTCATATCTCTTGTGTTGCATTTAATGTATAACATGTATTTCCTGTTAATTAGGAAAATAAAAATGCATCCTTTCTTCTGGAGACATAATCATGAAATTGCTATAGAAATTAGGAAACACGGAGTTATATTATCCCCATTTTACATGAAGACTTCTATTTTATTTCAGTGCAATTTTCTCTTCCACCCAGTAATGGAAAGGGAGAAAAAAATTGCTACCGGAACTGACCATCTGGGGTTGGACTCCTCTCACCATTCTACCCATGGCCTGTCTCCCACTGAGGCCAGACAAGGAATTGTGAAGGATGTTACCATTCTCTTACCCATACACATTGCCACTTCTGTCACTGGGGCTGGGGAACAGAGGGGTCATCGAGTAGGTATCCCTTCCCCTCCCCTCAGCCACTTCTCTTACCAAAGGTTGGGGGTTGTTGATTGGCTCTCTATTCATCTAGGTGGTGACTGAGTGGGTCAACAACCTGCACTCACTCCCATTACTATTTATCTCACTGGAGCTGGAAGTTTATTCACTGGCTTTCTGCTCCACCACCCTTCCTGCATCTCCTTTCTGCTTGTCTTACCAATGGGGGTAGGTGAAGCTCATAAAGATAGGGACACCATCTCAGCATCCCATCCATACCAAGACACCTTGTGCTGCCTGTCACACTGAGAGGATAGGGGAGGAAACATGGAGGATGTGGGATAATAATTGTAGAGATGTAGGAAGAAAAATGCAGGTGGATGCAGCCAAAGACCCACCATCCTTGGTCAGAATGAGACTTGGTGGTGGGACTTGTCATACTAGCATATCCAGTGTGCTCAGGTCTCACATTTACTTCCCAAACTATAAAAAACAACAGAGGGTCCTGTGGCACCTTTAAGACTAACAGAAGTATTGGAGCATAAGCTTTCGTAGGTAAATGCCCACTTCATCAGACGCAAGACTGAAGTGGACATTCACCCACGAAAGCTTATGGTCCAATACTTCTGTTAGTCTTAAAGGTGCCACAGGACCCTCTGTTGCTTTTTACAGATTCAGACTAACACGGCTACCCCTCTGATACTTCCCAAACTATGTTCCAGCCAGTTCTATGGCAATTCCATCTCTGTTTCCAGACTTTAAAAATTAATGCATAGTAACCAATGGTTGAAGTACATGAAAAAAGAAGTAGGAGCTCATCAGAGCTGGTGGCAGCCAGCACTGGTATACATGACATGTGTCATCTTGTGATGATGGGATATAGCAAAAGCATGAGAAATTGAGAATGGGGAAGAAATGTGTCCAAAAATGAGTCAATGTTGCCAAGTGGGCCAAACATCATGATGGTCCCATCTCCTCCCACCCTTTTTGGGATGCTGTACACCCATTGGAAGGTGAGTAAGTTTCAAGTGTAAAACATTTGCATGTTCTATGCCAAGCCACAAGAGGATGGGACTCTGCTATAGCTCCCAGGTAGGGACTTAATCCTTCTAGCTCATGTTCATGTTCTAGTACTGGAGGCCTCAAGTTCAATCATCAATGATGACCAAGAAACCAGCTGTTTATATGTGCACCCTATAAAAGGATGTAGCAGCAAACATGATGCCTCTGGCTGTCCAGGAACATTCTGCCCATGAGGCAGTGAGACGCTGGACTTCTCCCAATGCCCAAGTGAGCCCTTTACAAAGGGCTGAACCAAAATCCCAGATGTAAATTTTGCAGCTAGGAATTGCCCATCTCTAATAAAATGGTAGTTCTTTTATTAGGGTTTTTGAAAATTCATTTATAAGCAAAATATTTTGTGTGGTGTATATGATAGTGTTTCAGGAGAACTTGGCCTTTATATTTAAAAAAAAAAAAAACTTGTTTTTATCAAGGATTATCTTTTTACCCTAGCAATAGTATAGTGCTATGTTATTCTACTGCTCCTCAGCTCTGTTCAGCTTCCTGTCCATACTGGAGAAACTCCCATTTTAAATGTTCCTAGGGGTAAATATTAACAGGAAAAGCCCTGATAGTGTTGCTCCAATGGAATCATACTGCCAAAGAGCTGAGGAGAGGGAGACAGGATGTAGCCCCAGACCTAGTGTAGACCACAGGGATTCTGCACACGTGGTCCTGTAACTCAGGAGGATTCCTGATATCTACCTGCACCCGGGGGATTTGCAGGTTCTTGGCAGAGAACCCCTAGTTTATTTCATGGGAGCAAACTCTGCCCTCTCCTTTGCCCCTTCCTCCCCCCCAAAAAAAGAATAATCTAGGGGAAAGTTTGCAAGGAGATCATCATGGATCTTTTCCTCCCCTGCATATCTGTGGGTGGAGAGAGATGCTCTGTCTCTTGGTGAGTTGAGATACAAACTTGTTCAGACTTTTAATCTAATGAGTTTTTGATAGTTTTCCACAACAAGTGTTTAGCCCTTGCTGATTCCATTGGAGACAGGAAGCAGGAGGTTACATATATGTGTCTTACACCTATCCAGGTACATAGCAGGACATGTTTCTCATGGATTACACATTCTCTTTTGAATAGAGAATGTGTAATCCACAAGAGTGACAATTTGAGAGCAAAATGATTATATATAGCACAAGTGATACAGCCTTGCTTCCTACATTAACTCCCGAGTCTTGGTTGGAATGGTGGATGGGATTTCACAACTGCTAAATTTTTACTTGCAAGCTGAATATTTAAGTTGGCAAGAGGCATTCTAAGTGTTCGCATGAAAATGTAAATCAGTTCCTTCTATCCTACCCTCTTTTTTTACATAGAAGAGAAGTGGCAAGAGAAAGTTGAGCTCTAGAAGTTCAGTTATTAACAGTGAGCCCAATCATGCAGTCCTTTATCCATCTGCTTGCCCAGCTATAAAAATATGACGCAAGTTAATGAAGCCTCACAAGCCCTCTGTGAGGAAGGCATTCTGCTCATTTTACAGACGGGTAAACTGCGATACAAAAGGCCTGACTCATCCCTGTTCATGTGCTTAGACAGTTAGGAAATGCACTGTGCCACTCCCATCTCAGGCTTCTGGGAGCAAGTTTGGTCCCTAATGCAGGTGAGATCAGCCTAGGGAGCTGTCCTAATTTGCACTCTAGCTGCAAAACCCCATATGAGCTATTCAAACAGCTGCGGAGAGCGGAAACTGAGACACTACCTGTACCTGAGTTGTGCTGGGGTGGGGGTGGTAGGCATAAAGCTGCCTATACTGGTTTTGATCTTGTTGGGGGAGACTCATTTGCTGGGGAGGAAGAGGAGAGTCTTAATGCTGATTTGTTGTTATTTTGCCCCAGTTATGCTGGTGCAAGGTGGTCACAGCATAGGGGTGAATTCTCCATAGTTATTTCTGCCATTTCAGTGGCATTACTCCTAATTTACACCAGTGTCAGGTCAGAATTAGGCCCTTTAGATGACTTGGGTAAGATCACACAGCAATCAGTGCATAATCCAAAGCCAATTGTGTAACCTAGTAGCCTTGGGCTAACCACATGACCTCTCTGCCTGCCTTACACACAGTGTGAGAATACACTCAAGTGTCTGTATTTTTTTTTTCGTTTGCCAACAAAGTATGACAATACATGGCTCTTGGAGGAAACCTTAGACATACCAAGAGTCCATGGATATGAATTATTTTTCTGAAAGCCTACCCCATAGAGTATCGGTGTAGGGGTATAGACATAGGGGTTTGGCTATGAAACATGACTTGAGGGCGAAGATTTCCCCTCCCACAAGAAATGTTAGGGAGTTCCCTTCTGCAAAGTCCATGTATTCAGACTTGGCAGAGGCAAGAGTATTTTTTTTTTTAATTTCTATTTGGTACACACAACTGAACCACACTCTCTTTAACTTAGCAAGGCATCCACATATATACTTTTTTATGTTGCATAGTCAAAGCCCCCTTATGTCCGCCCCTACCCGCAGGGCTCCCCGTCACTCCTCTCCCAGCTGGCTTTCCCATGCAGGCATTCACTTCAGCTCCCAAACTTGAGGCTGTCACTGAGCAAGTCCTGTTGGTAAAGTAGAGAGGACACAGGCTGTTGCAAGCAGGGCAAGGTCAGGCAGACCCCTGGAGGTCCCAGGGCCAGATTAAAGCATAAACTAACTAAACAGCAGTTTAGGGCCTCACAATATGAGGGACCTCTAAAAAAGAAAAAACTGACTCCATTGCAAATTTTATCAAAATCGGTTGATAAATAAAGGAGATATGGGAAAAAGAAGATTCTCTCTAAATATAGACATTTTCATTCAAATATGACAAAAATATACACATTTGGCTACACAAATATCCTTACCCAGCCCTTACCTTTCATTACTTGTTCATTATTGACAGGTGGGAGGCCAGGGCTGAGAAAAAGCAATAATTGCACTTGTAAAATTAGTATTTCTATGAATATGTCTGCTATCAATTTCCTAAAGCAGCACTTTGTTGGCCAGTTGCTACTGGTAACTGTGCCGTGATAACTTATTTAAATAAATAAATAATCTCACTGCCAATAAAATCGGGGAAAATGTGAGGTCGGAGACGGCAGTGTCGTGAAGCAATGCTGCCAAGCTCATATTTGTATAGGACTCGTCCTAGGAGTGATATCATCTGTAGTGCCCCCCTTGGCCGGAAATAGCCGGAAGGCCGCCATCTTTTGTTTACAGTCCAGCACGCTCAGTCTTATAATGCCTTCGCTCCTGTTTTTCTTTGTTTTCTTAAGTGTTATTGTGTTCTTTCTTCTTTTGATCTGTACATATGTAGAACTGTGTATTTTAGTTTGCCCGCCACTTTCTGCTTCATGCACTATCCATGCTTCATATGATTGAGTTTGCAGGTGATCATCTTTTGGACTTGGGTCGACTGGATCTCGAGGAGGGTAAATTTGTGTAGGCTTCCCTCCGTCAGTTCAGGAACCTTCACAGTAAATATCAGAGCGTGTTGACGAAAGGATAAATAGAGGGTTTTGAGAGAAGTGAAGGAAGATATACATATATATCAAAATATTCTGAGTACTTGGTCAGCAAGTTATTTCAAACTATGTGCATAAATGATTTATAGGCTATTAAAGCCTATAATATTCATATTATTTGCTTGAATATGGGCTAGTTTTTTTCACTTTCTCAATGCCTGTCTAGAGATTATCAGTCTTTTTTCTGGTAAATTTTCTTTTTCTTTCGCGCATATAGCTTGTTGACTCTCTGTGTGTCCGAGGTGTGTACTTGAGATTAATTAGTGGTCTTAGGGGAGACAGAGGATAGAGAAGCGAATGTGAAGAGAGATGTCTGCCTAGAAAATACTGCAAGAAAAGCTATCTGCCCTAAGCATTCTGTGCATCAAAAGTGACAAATTCCATAGTTTATCATTTGAGGACGTCATCAATGACTTTGCTCTCCAAAAATCACAGCAGAAAATGTTTTAAATTTCAGTGTTAAACTTAATGTGATGTGCAAACAATGTTAAAATTAATGTGATGTGCATTTGTACCACTTCCATTAAGCTGGTCTGTGTAACTGTAACTGTTTTTGTGTTGCTGTAGATATAAAGTTTTCATATCTACTAATTAAGAAATCATAGATGAAAATGTTAATTTGAAGCTATTTTATACGTCAAATAGGCATATTGCAAGATGTATTTTAGTTAATTATTCTATTTTTACAACTTCGCTTTTGTATATATGCAAATATAAAGCTTTGGTGTTTATATATTCAATGCCCTTTCTGTGAAAATAATAATTTTTTTTTATGGTATGGGGCCTCTTACACTTGATGTAGTTTAGGCCTCAGAATATCATAATCTGGCTCTGGGCAGTCCCCAGCAGCTCCTGCACCAGTACCCGAAACAGACCAGCCAGAGCTCAGGTTACACCCCACCACCTTGAATTGGGCCCTAGGCATGTGCTAAGGTTGGCTATGCTTTAATCTGGCCCTGCCAGTGGTGCACTCCATGCATAATATGTGCATAGCTATGGGCACCATTATTTCTAGCTCTCGTGGTTGAGGAGAAAAGCGTGAACTCTAAAGGCTCAAGAACCAGAAGGCAAAAATAACCCCAGATTTAGATATTTTTAAAATCGTGTGATTTTTAAGCCAAGCTCAGCATTTTTGGGGGATCCTGACTCATGAAAGTTTAGGGGTTGGCAAACTCCACGTGTAGCCAGATGAATTTTGGCAGTCCAATACCTAAAAGAGCCATGTAGCAGAGTGCTGGTGCAAAAGCACCTAATTAGCCCCTGCCTGGTCAGCTCCAATCAAGGGAAGCAGATTGGGGCGGATGGAAAAGCCTGATGCTGGCCTGAGGATTGGCAACACCTGCTGGCCTGAGAAGCCCCTACTCTACTTGCGCTACATTGATGACATCTTCATCATCTGGACCCATGGAAAAGAAGCCCTTGAGGAATTTCACCATGATTTCAATAATTTCCATCCCACCATCAACCTCAGCCTAGATCAATCCACACAAGCGGTCCATTTCCTGGACACTACTGTGCTAATAAGCGATGGTCACATAAATACCACCCTATACCGGAAACCTACTGACCGCTACACTTACCTACATGCCTCCAGCTTCCATCCAGGACACACCACACGATCCATTGTCTACAGCCAAGCTCTAAGATATAACCGCATTTGCTCCAATCCCTCGGATAGAGACAAGCACCTACAAGATCTCTATCAAGCATTCTTAAAACTACAATACCCACCTGCTGAAGTGAAAAATCAGATTGACAGAGCCAGACGAGTACCCAGAAGTCACCTCCTACAAGACAGGCCCAACAAAGAAAATAACAGAACACCACTAGCTGTCACCTTCAGCCCCCAACTAAAACCTCTCCAGCGCATCATCAGAGATCTACAACCTATCCTGAAAGATGATCCTTTACTCTCACAGATCTTGGGAGACAGACCTGTCCTCACTTACAGACAACCCCCCAACCTAAAGCAAATACTCACCAGCATCCACACATCACTGAACAAAACCACTAACCCAGGAACCTATCCTTGTAACAAACCCCGATGCCAACTCTGTCCACATATCTATTCAAGTGACATCATCATAGGACCTAATCACATCAGCCATACCATCAGGGGCTCGTTCACCTGCACATCTACCAATGTGATATATGCCATCATGTGCCAGCAATGCCCCTCTGCCATGTACATTGGCCAAACCGGACAGTCTCTACGCAAAAGAATTAATGGACACAAATCTGACATCAGGAATCAAAATACTCAAAAACCAGTGGGAGAACACTTTAACCTGTCTGGTCATTCAGTGACAGACCTGCGGGTGGCTATATTACAACAGAAAAACTTCAAAAACAGACTCCAACGAGAGACTGCTGAACTGGAATTGATATGCAAACTAGACACAATCAACTCCGGTTTGAATAAGGACTGGGAATGGCTGAGCCATTACAAACATTGAATCTATCTCCCCTTGTAAGTATTCTCACACTTCTTATCAAACTGTCTATACTGGGCTAGCTTGATTATCACTTCAAAAGTTTTTTTTCTCTTAATTAATTGGCCTCTCAGAGTTGGTAAGACAACTCCCACCTGTTTATGCTCTCTGTATGTGTGTATATATATCTCCTCAATATATGTTCCATTCTATATGCATCCGAAGAAGTGGGCTGTAGTCCACGAAAGCTTATGCTCTAATAAATTTGTTAGTCTCTAAGGTGCCACAAGTACTCCTGTTCTTCTTTTTGCGGATACAGACTAACACGGCTGCTACTCTGAAACCTGAGAAGCCAAGGAATATAAAGGCTGGGAGGGAAGTAGAAGGCAAGGGGGGCAGTAAGGGAGAAATCAGTCAGGGAGCGGGAGGCCTCCTAGCTGAAGGGTGACTGTCTGTAAAGCTTGTATATAGATGGGCACTGGTGATGGGACAACCTTAAGTAAATAAAGACATGGGCATTGCACAACCCTGAAGCCTCTCTGAGCCTTATTGGGGAGAGCAAGCAGGCCCCAGGAAGAGGGGCGAGTTGTGAACCCTGTTACAACCCACTAAAATACATTAATATAAACAGTAATCTCTATCTGTATGGGTATCTGAAGAATGCGATATCAACTTGTTTAGGAGGTGAAGCCATAAGCTGTTTCTGAATAATGTAAGTAAGCACGAAACAGAATGTAAAGAAAAAGGATCATGAAATATTCTTTTATGAAATGGGAGGATTTTGCATAGCTTAGCTCACAATAAAGCTTTTCCCATCACCTTAGCATTTCACCGCAGGGTAAAATCATAGATTTTTCTAGGTATTGATTCTTTTTTTATATCCTAAATGAGATTTAGGGAATAATTCTTTTTTTTTTTTCTATTGCTAGCTCTGAGTTTTGGAATATACTGTCTTGGTGTTGTTTATGCCTTTATCACACACTGAACTTGTTTCATGCTCCTTGTATACTTCGAGATGTTTTGCAGTTAAAGATATTTGATTTCTTTTGACACACATTTTATCTTTTTGAAAGTTGGTTAAAAGGTTAACAAAAAGCAACAGAATTATTAAGAATCTGAGAGATACTCCTCAAGGACAAATGATGTGCATTACAAGCCAGGAGTCACAACTACTCAACACCACTAATTAGCTTCTTTCCATGTCTTTATACTTTATGAAATCTTTTATTGGTTTTTTTCTCCCCTTTGGGTTTCCTTGATTATTCTTTCAACTGGACTAACCAGCAAGATTGATCTTTCCTTTAAAATATGTCTGTGCATATGATTTGTCCTTTGAAAAATTGTTTCATTTGTGAAATATTTCATATTTGAAAGGATTGTTATCAATCAACGATATTGGCATAAAATGTAAGGCCAGATTTGTTGTTATATTTAAATATATGTGATAATTTTCAACTCTGTTCATGGCACAGTTTAATTTCTGTACTTTTGACCACAGAGGTTCAGAAATGCCACATTGATTGGCTTCTCCAGTGCAGCTTCAGAGTCAAGAAGTCCTCTGTATTAATCTTTCTGAACAAAGACTGCGGGCTCCAGTAGTATCAAATTACGGTGAAAAAAGAAGTTATGCCTTCTCTGTGGTGTGTTTAGCTATGATTCTTTTCTTTGTGTTCTGGACCTTTAAATTTAAGAATTTTGCTCTTGTATATGTAAAGTGGCAGGACTGCAATATGCTTAGATACTGTGCTGAGCAGGGTCATCCAAATATCTAGATAGACTCAATTGAAGAGTATTTCAAAAGAAAGATACACGCTGCTTTCTCTGCCATGGAGAATTTATATTCTTTCTTTCTTTGTTGTCTTCTTTATCTGAAATAAAAATGTTCTACATTGGAAATACTGTTTGCTCTTCATGTACAGAATCATAACATAACATTCCCTCACGTCCCATTGCCCCCCATTGATAATATTAAACTGATTCGTGTCAGTTTGTCAAAATGTTCAGAGAGGATATATAAGGAAGGAGAAACCAGCAGACAGGCACCTTTGCAATCCATCTCCTTTAAAGGAAAGCAATTGTTTCCTCTGATTACCTGACTACCTACCTACACTTTTCTAACAGGCACATAAGGAAAACTAGACCAAACCAAGTTTCCACAATGTACTCCAGAGAGCTTCTATGCATATACGGGGCCTGATCCAAAGACCAGGGAAGTCCATGGAAAAGGGCTTTGGATCAGGTCCATAGTTAACAGATTAATGGAACTTGCCCCCGTGGCCTTCATCAAGGTTGTATATTTGAAAATGTTGCATAAAAATTAGGGCAAAGAAATCCCTCAGAATACCTATTTATCAAAAACTTCCAAAATTTCAAGCAATACTCTCATAAACATGGTAGTTAGGAAAAAAACAAAAAATCAAACACATTAGCAACTTAACAGCTCTCCATGTATATGTTTACTTAGCTCTGCCAAGCTCCCACATCCTCTATTAATTCCAATTTAAATTAAGCAGTAAAATTCAATAGTGAGTGGAGAAAAAACCATGGGATTCTGGAATCACTTCCAGGAGTTTAATTCTATTCACTTCAGTGGAGCATCTATTTAAGATTAGAACCTGGCTGAAAACTTTACTTGCATAACACCAATGCTATGAGACACTCATTCACCTCACCCAATATGCAAAATAATATCAAAAATAGAGATTATGTAGCACCGTTCAGCTCAAAGCATTTTACAAACTACAAAAGGATTGTTTTATCCATCATTGACATTAATTGTTTAATAGGGAGAACCTTACTGAGTTTTCAGTCCCTTTCATGGATGTTTCTCCCTAAGAGACAATCTGGACCTTATTTATTTGCTGACATTTCTGTCTTTGGTGTGCCTCCTTTGTTAGAGCATTTAATAAAACTGTGTAAGCTTCCCAACCCTAAGACTCTTGGCCTAAATTTTGCAGCTTCTGTGCCATCCTTAGTCAGACTATGTTGCTGGCGTTTTTACTTTCGTACAGTCCTAATTTGTGAGAGAGAGAACAACTGCGAAGAACTAAAAAGGCAGCAGTCACTAGGTGTCATAATTTCTAACAAGAAATTATTTCAGTCTGTATCAGAACTGTTCCTCCTGCTGGAAGTGTGAATCACTGTGTATCATGAAAATAAAATAGCAGATGTTTCCAAATATGCAGCAATGCACGCCATGCGTTTCAGCTATCTTTCTGGGCTACCGACATACATTATAACTATCTTCTTTTTGTTTGCAGAACGCCATTTCTAAAGAACAGATTTTAAAGTTTTTTTTTTTTAAAGTGGATTGGAATACTCTAAATCTTTAATATTTTAACTGATGAAAGATAACAAAAATAATAAAAGTTAATAGGATCATGCCTAGACCTTTAGCAAGTTCTTTTAGCTAAATCCCTGACCAGAAGTCAGGCAGAATGTCTATAGAAAAATTTGATACTGACTTCTACAATAGTCATTCAATGGATACTACATGATGAAAGCAATGAAGCTCTTCGTGTAAGAATCATGTTGTAAACTTGTGGCAGCTTTAATAACAAAACTGAGTAGAGCTTTCTAAAAAGGAACAAAGCATATTCTGAATCTGATACTCTCTCATTTTAGAGTTGATCTTTAATACACATAACCTCTCACAAAATAATTGCTGGCTTGTTTTTCATTTTATATCTTGGTGAAACAGTGAGAAGGGGAAAACGACAGTGTGAAATATGATGCACTTTTATTTTCATACATCAGAAATAGCTGTGTAACCTACAAGCAGTGGAGTAGTGGCACAATCTGATTGTGCATGATTGTCTGTACTGAAGGCAAATAAAATTAATGATGTATTCTAGTTATGTCATATCATCTTGTGCTGTTATTTAGTTAGGAGATTATTTTAATAACAGATGGCTGTGGTTGGAGTATATACATACTCTACATGTTGTACAGTAAACTAGGCTGAATGACTTCCCTAAAAACTGAGATTCACCATAACAGCAATTGCAGTGAGAACTGGAATGGAAAGTAGAGATAAGCCCAATCTCAGAATTTGCATTTGCGCCCAGGTTTCAAACTTTCTGAAAGCTAAGAGGTGTTTGAATCTGAGATTTTGGTACATGTTGTTACATTAATATGTGCTAGTTATTAAATTTGATAAAAATCCTGTGATTCCACCTTAACTATAACTGGCCTGAATGTCACCCTGCTACTTTAGGCTAAAAGCCTTCATGGTTAAAACAGAGGGCACACAACCAGAGGTGAGAAGTAGAACACATGCACTTCCAAACCGCTGATGATTATGGAAATCAGATCCAGTGCTACATTGCATTGGGGATGGAATGCTGCCACACATGATGTCAAGCTCACGCAAATTAAGCATTTCTAGTTTTAAATTTAAACTACTTATTGATATGTTATTGGCATTTAGCATTTCCTTATTTGGTACATATTGAAAAACAAAACAAGGGATTTCCTGAATGATACACATACACTCTCAAATTCTGTACCTAAGAAAATATGTCTTTTGTGTAGCAATAGCTAATATTAATTACTAATAACAAAAGTAATAGAATCCACCTGTTTATGCTCAATTAAGAAAAGACCACCGTGCTTTAAAGGCCATAAAATTAATCCTATCTGTTCTATTTGACTACACAAACTTTATCAAATCTGTATTAGTGGGAAGTCAAATGTAACCAATGAGCTGCATTTGTTTAGAGTCTTTTTTCTAATACTGAATAGTTACGTTGTTGCTATTGGTATGTCTCCATGTTTTCTTAAATTTTTATCAACAGAATCTTGATTCTTATTTCTTACAGGTTTAGAACCTTGAGTGTCTCCAATGGAAGTTAAGAGTGTTCAGTCCCTCACAGGATCTGGCCCTTAAAGATGAGTAAAAACATGTCATGCGAATTTGTAGAGGTTTCATTAGAGCTATCTGCAGTGACCTAGAGATTATAATGTTTCTATTGAAAGGGAAGAAAACATTTGAGTCTCTAGCTTTAGATATTTTTGGTATCCAGCTTTAATGAGGAGTATAATCTCCTACCACTTACACATAGCATTTGTACACACCCCCACTCAAGGAAATATGCTGTCCTCTTTATGTTACTATTTATCTTATCTCATATTTCATAAAGACATATTTATTGGATTTTAATTGAAATTTCAGAAGCAGGAAAGTCTTTCACTGTTGCTGTGCTAGTTCCATGATGGAGATTTGACTTTTATTTAACCTGGATGATCCAATATATTCAGTTCAACTCCTAGATCAACTGTCACTGAGTTGTCAACTGTCTGTTATGAATAGTATACAGAAGGAGAACAAGTTGACCTTGAACTCACTAAATGTTTTGTGAATACTACTCATTTCCAGAAAAATATGAATATGTTTTCCAGATTTGCTCTTTCTGCCTTCCTTAAGGCTGTCCTCAGTAACAAATGCCTTTCATCTTGTTGAGGTGCTTGTTATATTGAAGGTGTGGGCAGGGGAGAACAACATTTTAATGATGAATTTAATGCTTGTGGATTGTAAGAGATTGATTCTATTGTAGTCTGAATTCCTGGACTTAGCCAAAGGCTATGTAGAACGTTGTAGCTGTAATGCTAACTATTACAGCCAACATTACTTCCACATTCCCATAGAATTCTGTTTTATAATTCTCCATTACAAGGATAATTTACTCTCAGTGACTATTCTTTCCTTGCAATTGGCCTTTTTATTGGTGAGCAAAGATAGATTAAATAAAGCTATTTAAATAGATTAAATGAAAGCAATGAACATTTTGATCCATCTAGAGTGCACTAATCTCTGGGTTGCTTTCCTCAATGAGTGAGATTGAAACCCAAAGGTCTCCAGCTGGTATTGGAAAGAATGCAATTCACATGTATATGCTAGGAAGCGCTGCAGGAGAGAATTTGAGGAAAGCAGAAATGGGGCAGTGAATATTATAGACTACAGTTCATAGAATGGTTGTAAGCAACAGAGAAGCACTCAATTTAATTCCATTTAAAGAAATTTGTGCTCAGTGCTGGATTTTGATCTGAAGCTTCACAAGTAAAAAGAGAGGGACTAATTTACTGTGACATGGAATATATTGGTTCCTTTTCAAATACATAGACAAGCTTCTTTCAGAATTTGCAGACAAAGTGCTTTTCCAGCTAAGATATAGTTTTAAATGCTCTCCTGAAAGCCCCTTAGCTCACAAAGCTCATAGCAACAGCTCCTGCTACTGCTTTAAAAGTGCAATAATGTTTAATAAGAAGGATGCACTTCAGTTCATAGATCACTTGTTTTCTGTTTTACTTTATTTGTCCTAATACTTACCTTTCTCTTACTCAAAAAAATAAAAAAATAAAAAAATAAAAACCACCAACAACCCTGTATTGATCTCCTTTTTCCCAAAGCAGATTCTCTTGGTCTGGATCGAACCTGCCTCTGTCAGTAACTGTTTTTCCAGGAGACCATTCTATTTAAAATGTTTCAGAGGCTATCTAGTTATTTGTTCATTTGTTAGGAATGGTGGGAGAGACTATAATAGACAAGCAGTCTCAGCTGGCTGCTGGACGTAAGACTAGATCTGGTAATATTACAGGAGAGGATATATGTTCTGTACACTGTGGAAAATAGTTTTATGATACATCTTGACCCAGGACTTATTAAAAATCTATTACTTATTTTAATTGAAGTTCAAAATGCCCTTTGGAGTTTCATTTTAGGCATTTTTTTACTAAAATATTAGTTTCAGTGCTGTGAATGAGAAATAGCTTGAGTTGCCATATGGGTTACATGGCAGCTATTAATTCAGTATTGGAAACTGCATTTTCTAATTTACAGTGAAATGAAATATGTTTTCCTTCAGCAAACTTCATATCAGCGGTACCATTTCTTTACATCAGTCCTGGAAGAGCACACAGGTTCCATTTATAGGCTTGTTAACCTTTGTCTAACAAGGACTGACTCGGTTCTTGAGTTTGCTTTTTTTAAATTTTGACCCTAAGGATAGCTTCCTATGGACACAACTGTACACAAATATCAGGGCAGGAATGTGTTGTAAGTGTAATCTGGACAGTCCTCATGTCATCTGTAATATCAAAGCTCACTGATGTCAATGGGAGAGGCAGTTGGAGCTCATATCCTACATTAGGCATGGTGAGAGGAAACCTGAGACCTGCTCCTTTTCTTCTGACACACTTACAAGACAAACACATGCGCCTTTAAAAATAACACTGCTCTGTTCTGATATGTTTCCCTCCCATGTGTCTGGCTTAAAAATGTGCATCAGTTCACAGTGTTATGCTTGTTAAGATATAATATTACTGCTCTGCAATGAGGCACTTCAGAGAATACAGTGGGAAATTTGGCTCCTGTTGTGCTGAAGAAAACCTTGCGCTGGAGCAAAACAACCTCTTGTAGCATCAGCTCTTTCCTCTCCCTGAGTTTATTCTTTGCTTGGTTTATTTATTTATTTATTTATTATTTTTGCAGGGTCCACCTTTGAAAACTGTGGTGACATAATTGACATTCCTTGCAGCTGTGGCTGAAAGCACTAGTGGGCAATGTATTACATTTTCTTTTCTCTGCACAGTCATTTGTGGGTCACCAAGCATACAATCTCATTCTTAGCACATCTCATTGTGAAGTGCTTTTAATGCTAATTTGTTACCATTATTTAAGAATAGTCGGCCAATGGGGAAAGTACCAGAATGCTGCTGCATGTTAGCTATTATTTTGATCTTGGCTTACTCCTGCACTACAATCTGATAGCAGTTTTCAAGCACATGGAATGTTGTTCTTATTCACATATTACTTGACAATAGTGGCACTATAACCCATAATTGCAGGAGGAGGGTTAGTGTATGGTAATGTTGATGTGGGGTGGGTTTTTTAGTCCATATTGTATAAAGGAATTCACCTGTATCATAGAATTTTTCCATTAAAAATCATCCATCAAAATAATGACTATCCATAATGCAAGATGCTGTATATGTGGTGCTGCATACAGGGCTTAAATATGTGTGTGGTGAGGGAGAGGGGGTAATAAAAGATCACTTGAAGTGGTAAGAAGAAAGATTCCAAAAGAAGTAGATAAGCGTGATATTCCAATCTACATCTTGGTAATAAAGAAATCTTTAGTCATTTTTGGTGCCTGGCTTTTATGAATGAGCATGTCACTTTGCATCCTATTTCGGGAACGAGGAACCCTTGCATTTCTCAGGAGGTTAACCACCATGGAGATTCCATCCACTGAAATTTCCATTTAGCATTAGCACTTTAGGAGCAGGATCAATGTCATTTTAGTGGTGGCTGTGAATGCTTCAAACATTTAGTGCTTACTGATACATTAGCTGATCTTAACTGTTTATCCATTAAAAAGGTTGAAGTAAAGTGACTCAAAGTGCCTGTTAATTTCAGTTTTAAAGTTTGTTATACATTTAGTTTTTGTGAATTAAAATATCAGTATAGAATTACTTCCTGGTGGAGAAGTTTGTCACAGATGTAGATCATTCTGGTTTTGTGTAGTTTAATCAATTTCATTCTTCCTCCTCAACCTCACCTCCCCCTTAATAAATGTATGTGGTTTAGACCCAAACCTTAAGGGCCATATCTCCAGCTGATATAAATTGGCATAGGTCCATTGATTTCAATGGAGCCATCTGGCCTTAAACCTTTGCTTAGTCCTTACTCAGGCAAGAGAACTTTAGGAGAGTGATAGCTCAATCAGACATGAGAGAACAAGTATCCATCACAAGTGAATATGGGGGAACAATCCTCCTGTCCCAAATTTAGGTTTGCAAGAGGCAAATCATCCTATAATAATATTTGAACCTGTTCGTTCTCTTTGTGTCCAGCAGAACTGTAAATTAGAAAATATAGAAATGCTTGATAAAAGTCATACAGAGTTGGAGTTATAGCTTGGATGGGGGAGCAGAGGGAATGGAAATATGTTATTTTCTATTTTTCAATGGCAAATGGCCTGATAAGGAAGATGTTTGTTTACATTTCTCAGACATGCCCTCTGTCCAACATTGTGAGTCTTCAGTAAACACTAGTATTGATATGACATGTAACTATTCAGCTTTCTAATTGTATAAGTACAAATACCTGTGGCTAGCTTTTTATTAATAACAAACAATAGAAATGCATATGATAAAAAGGAAAAGGTAAATTTTGCTATGAAAATTCTATTGGGCATTATTCAGCAAAAGTACATATAATCATCAAGACATATTTTATGTCATTTTAAAAGATACCTATGCTTACAATGAAGTGAAACCTGATTAATAGGAAATAATTTTTTTCAGGGTGATTACAACTGTTTAATTTTTGTTTGTTTGTTTGTTTGTGACACACTCTGATGTGTCACAAACAAGAGAAACAAAAGATTCCACATGATCATCCCTCCAGCTAATGCCAAAGAGAGCTTCCAATCCACATCTATGGGACCTGCAAGGTCAACATCCAGCAAAACAAAGATAAGACTTGGCATGCTTGATATTTCTACATTTTGGGTTTTTTTAAGAAGGAGGAGAAAAAAACATTACAGACCTTCTTTAAACTTTTCCTTTTCTCCTCTTCAAGTCACCTTTAAGAATAGCTGGCATCCCCCCACACTAGGTAATGAAACAATACCAACCTCACCCAACAATGGGCCCAGTATCTGAAAATGGCTATTGTGAAACAAGGGCTCAACTCACAGGTTTTTACTTGGAGCACCTTCCGGATCTCAGTGAGCCATACTGGCTGAAACACAGGCAGAAAAAGAACTGAGGATTTTGGCCTTAGCATTTGCCCTCTCGATCCTGCTCTGTCTCCACAACAGTAGACCACTCAGTTCGGATCAAGAGAAATGTATTTACAAACTGACATGAAAATATGTCAGTGTGTGAAAAACTGGACTCCTTATCTTAGTAGATGAAGCCTGGAATAACCAGGTAATTGACCACCTGGATCAAGTCAACTATGCAAGACTGTGGATGCAAAGTAGAATCATAGAATCATAGAATCATAGAATATCAGAGTTGGAAGGGACCTCAAGAGGTCATCTAGTCCAACCCCCTGCTCAAAGCAGGACCAATTCCCAGCTAAATCATCCCAGCCAGGGCTTTGTCAAGCCGGGCCTTAAAAACCTCCAAGGAAGGAGACTCCACCACCTCCCTAGGTAACGCATTCCAGTGTTTCACCACCCTCCTAGTGAAATAAGTACCTGATCTCCATCTTCTGTGCAGACACAGCCTAAGACTTCAAAAACTCTTTATGTTGTAATTGATCAGACTCGGCATGGGACTTCCCCCAGCAGCAATCCAGCTGTCTCCCCTCTCATTTCATCTGTTGTAGGTCACACATAAACCATGCTGACCCCCAAGAGAAGGAAACCAGTGAATAAGATAGTGCTTTTACATGTGCACACAAGTGTAAATAAGGTGTTCTGAGACATAACTTTTGATTTGAGGGGATTTGTCTGTTTAGCTGGAGGGAGAGGGTTGCATTCATGTAAGTCAAACATTTTTCAGATGGTTTGGAAAAATAATTTTCTCAGAATGATTGATTACTCCAAACAGGGGTTTATAATGGAAATGCAGGCAGACCCTTAATTATTGCCAAAACTGGGTATGTTTCACCGTAATAAAATAAAGCAGCGAGGTCCACTTCATGTGCAGCTATAATAGGTAGACAGCATAAACAGTGCTATGACAAGCTGCCATCAAGGAAAGCCCACCATATGGGATCCAGTTAAACTTAAATGTTGTTTATTTCTGCAATCAAGGCAAAGTAAGCTGAAAATCCAAGAGACTCTATCAGAAGGAAACCTTCATGAAAAACTTTCTACAGGAATTTTACATGGAGATCAAAGACTTTTTCCTGGGATCTACCAACTGGGAATTAGGAATACTTGTTCCTACCACAGTTCTAATGTCCCACAGAGCTGACAGACTTTGACACTTACAACTGCTCAGGGAGTAAAGCAGATTTACAAATGACAGTGACCTGTTTGTCAAAAGGGAAGTAAAGTAGTTAATTCCCCCTGCCCCTTAACATGACAACATCATTCAACATACAGTAGGAAAAGCGCTTCAGCAAAAGTTTATGAAAGTGACATTGACATATCACTGTACATTAGATAGAATCCCACCAGTATACCACATTTTAAATCCTTGCAGTAGCATCTTTTGTCTGACAGTGAGACTATAAATGTTTGTTACCTAAATATTTTAGTGTCATCTGTTTTGCCAAAGTAACGGAATTGAAAAGCCATTGTAGCAGTAATTTTTAAAATAATGGATGTGTACACCACAGATATTTTATCTCTCATCCTATAGTAAAAAAAATCTATATTTAAATATTGTTGCTAGTTTTTTCTTTCTCATCTTAGATACAAGTAACATTGGGCTGTGTGGATGGCTTGTGTTCACTACCTGGTTACCTTGTTACTATAGCGACTAATAGCCAAGCTAGCCTAGAGGAAAAAAATAATAGACGTTGCCTCCGCAGTTTGTGTTTTTAAAATGAAATCAACTACTTTAAAACTTAGTTAACTCCTGCTTTTTAACCACAGTGCTTATGGCTGCCAATCCACTTCTCTCTTTCTCTCTTGCTATAATTTCTCATACATAATAGTACAATTCAACTCATCTATTTATTTTGCTGCATAGAAGCAGTAAAGCAAAATTCCTTTCTCTGTATACTTGAACAACCAATGACTAATTTGTTTTCACATAGCAGAAAATAAAATCTACTTCTGTCCATTAAAACTCTTTAAGATTCAACACTGAATTAAAGTAAAAGCAAATGTATTTAATTTACATATTTTTAAAACAGTTTAATAGAGCACATTACATAAGTATTCATAATAAATATGCTCGCTTTGGGCTGGAAGGAAGAAAATTGTTGGGCAACTTTATGATAAAGCAAGTTTTTCTTCTCGATCAATCCCAAGAGGGGCATTAACAATCCTTAAGGGAACATACTGCTGAAGATGGCATAACTGACACACACAAAAGACTCAGTAAAAGACATGTGGAGTGTTGGGAGGAAATGGAACATTTTAACATTACATCCTGGTCATACCAAGGTCCATTGACCCTATATTCATTCCAGATAATTAATTTACAACACATTAAACCTCTGTGTGAAGGAGGATGTTATGCATCAATTGTGTAGGAATAAAAAGTGTTATTGATTTAAGATTTCTACTGTATCATGTGCTGACAGAAAGACACAATCTAGCTGTTTCTTATAGACAAAAAAACCTTTTCTGAAGGACAAATTTGCTAATAAGTGCACTTTATACCACACTAATTGAAGCAGTGTTGACACCCTAAGAGATATTCTTGTGGAAAAAATTGAGCATAATTAGAAGAACATAGAGTGACTCACTAATATTGACAATCACTCTAGCAATCAAATTTTTGGAGGTGATAATGCTCTTTCTTACAGTAAAGGTTTAAAATAGCAAAACACATTGACAAATATTATATAATGAATAAAATATGAGTGAACCTGTACCATTCCCACAGTGCAAAGTCTGATGTGAGTAAAGATAATTCTTTCTGCATAGGCATTGTTGATGTTTGACTATTATGTAAGATCAGAGAATAGCTTAAAGAAGGCAAAGTTTGAAGAGACATGAACTGGATAACACAAGGCTAAGTTGTCTTGGCTGAAGTTTATTGACAGTTTACATTATAATTTTTTTTTAACTAAAACTCATACCATATATCCAAATTAAGGCTGGCAAATGTTGCTAAGCATTACCTACTAAAAAATGTAAATTGTAGTTTTAAATCAGCCTTTGTTTTATACTGAGGCACTAGTACAGTTGAACACCTAACATACAAGCTATATACACTGTAGTTCATCATGTCCAGCTTATAGAAATGAAACAAATTCACTGAATTTCCCAGGAACTTAATATACAGCCTCAAAAAAAGTCAATCCAAAGTCACTTTTACTTTACAATGGGCCTGATCCAAAGCCCACTGGACATGCCCCATATGGGTGCTACTGTAAAGCATGTGGCCCCCTGTGCAAGATCTCTTTGTGGCATCTAATGTATATTGTTAACTGAAGGTGTATATACGTGTATATATATTTCATATTACACTCAAAAACTACATTAAAAACATTAAGAAACTGGGACTGGCTGGACAAGGACACTGCAAGTGAAAATCAGGTAGGGAGGCGTGGCCAGGACTGCACACACAGGGCATATATATGTATGTATATTTCATATTACACAAAAGCACGGCATCAGAAGAATATTATTAAAGTTGCAAAGTCAAGCACTGAAAATCTGGGACATGCCCAAATTAAGGTTACCCATGCACAAAAGAAGCAAATTAAGGTTGCCTGAGATAGACTTTACCTTCTTAGTGAGCAATGCAAACAGTGAGTATCCGCAGTGATGCAGGGCAGCCTTTTCAAAGCAAGGTAGCATTTACTAGTCAACTGGAATACAGTATGAGAAATTCCTCTGGTTAGCATAGAACCATAGGACTGGAAGGAACCTTGAGAGGTCATCTAGTCCAGTACCCTGCACTCATGGCAGGACAAAGTATTATCTAGATCATCCCTGACAGGTGTTTGTCAACCTTGTCTAATCTTAAAAATCTCCAATGATGGAGATTCCACAACCTCTGTAGGCAATTTATTCCAGTGCTTAACCACTCTGACAGGAAGTTTTTCCTAATGTCCAACCTAAACCTCCCTTGCTGCAATTTAAGCTCATTGCTTCTTGTCCTGTCCTCAGCATGGTAAAGCCAAGCTCAAGTCAGAGTCCATATTGGTAGGAGCAAGCACCACAAGATGCCATGCTCTTCTGATATCCTTATTGGCTCTTCAGCTCTGTGGTTGCCTCTTTGTGATCTTCTAATGTTCCCAGCAGTCTGTTCACACCCTGGCCTTTTGTCTCTTGTTGCAACCATGCTATGCTCAGCCTTGACTTCCTGATCATTTGGCTTCCTGATCATTTAGTGTTGAATGTTCAGTCGTTGGGTCTCCCATTTTATCATCTGGCTTCTCCATTTATACAGCTTGATTCCAGCAAGTGCTTGTTAAGTTGTCTGGGCTCAACCCAGACAGCCTCTGTGACACTTGGCCATGCCTCATTCCCTTTTACACTCAGTGTATAGCAGTACATAGTGAGCAGAGTAAACTGAGGCACACATATGGATCCTTAAAATATTACCACATTCATCACAGTCACCTGTGAAGATTTTTTGCTGTTAGTTTCTACTGAGCATGTACAAACAGCATTTTTCCTTCAGAGGCTTATAATTTAGCCACATTTGGGCAGCTTTTCACAGGAGATGTGCTTTTCACAAAAAGCACATCTCCAATACAAAGATCACCTCCCCACCTTGCCAAATTTCAAGTCTGTCTTTCAAAGCATGGGATGCTATTGCTGTTCAAGGGAAAGGGTGCCAGAATTTTTTTAACATGGGCAAAGCATATTTTTTCCTCCCCTTGTTCTCAGAAACATTGAATGCACTTGTTTGACATTTTCCAGAAAAATTCAACCCAAGGTAGTCATTCAGCATGGAAAATTTCAGCCCAAACAATTCAGTTTGGCAAGATTATAAATAACTGCAAACAGGGTTGGTCAAACTTAATAAATAGGTGGCACTATCAGCCTTGCCTATAATATGCATACAGACATATATCCCCAAAACACATATTTGTTGGTGGGCTTAGGGAAGGCTAAAAGGAGCGCTGACCTGACTTGCTGAGATCATTCCATTTAGTCATAATTATACATCATTGGCTCTTGGATTGCTTTGAGTTTTCAGTTTTTCATTCGTTCTTTAGTCCAGCAATTTATGTGCCACTTGACATCGGAGAATTTCTCTAATCACACCTTATGAATAAGTTCCTAACGGACATTAGGTCAGATTCTCAGCAAGTGTTAAATGGCATAGTTCCATTGCCTTCAATGGAGCTTTGCTGATTTAGACAAGGTGAGGCGCTGGTCCATAGTATTTTTATGAGCGCATACTTTTAGGTATTAATTTAGAGTCACATATAGCCATTGAAAATATTCATGGCTGTTATTGGAATCAATAGTAACCTCAAATGCACACATCTAAGGGCATAATTTAGGCTATTATCTCAGCACTTGTCTACACTTGAAATGCTACAGTGGCATCACTGCAGCTGTGCCGCTGTAGTGCTTTAGTATAGACACTACCTACACCAACAGCAGGGGGAGGTTCTTCCATCGGCATAGGTAAACCACCTCCCTGAGAGACAGTAGTTAGGTCAACAGAAAAATGCTTCCATCCACCTAGCAGGTCTACACCAGTGGTTAGGTCGACTTAACTACGCCCCTCAGCAGTGTGGATGTTTCACACCTCTGAGCTCTGTAGTTAAGCTGACTTCATTTTCTAGTGTAGACCAGGCCTTAGTTTAATAGTTTCCAATCAATTCCTGATGTCCTGTCAAAGGAAAAATTTCAGTCAGTCCTACTTATATAATGACTACAGGATCAGGCTAAAGAATAAGCAAATTTTCAAATTAGATCAGAGAACTCCATGTTCAGGTAGATGGTTTTTAAAACTTTTCACCCCCTCCTTACTCTCTCCCATAGACGGGACAGGCTGTAGAATTCACAGATCATTATTCGTTATAGCATAGTTTCTCTTCAGTATAAGATTGTGGAATGAAGCTCACATTCTGAAATTACACACAAAAATGTTAGAAAAATGAAGTGTTTGAAATCAATTCTAATGTTAAATGCAAAGGACTTTCTTGGCTCATTAAGTAAAAATATCTCATTTAATGAGCAGGAAAGCACTGGAGCACACTGAACCCAGACACAAAGCAAATTATTTAAGTGATAAATTAT
The DNA here is from genome assembly GCF_027887155.1 of Malaclemys terrapin pileata. Taxonomy (NCBI): domain Eukaryota; kingdom Metazoa; phylum Chordata; order Testudines; family Emydidae; genus Malaclemys; species Malaclemys terrapin. The sequence goes on from NC_071512.1 coordinate 67,357,625, forward strand.
ATTTTATGGGGAATGTAAAAGTTAATAATATGCAGGGGTAAGGTAATAAATGCAGAGGTGTAACTAACTTCATTGACTGCTTTACTTGCAAACATACCATATGTACTTAGTTGCTTGAAATAGTAATAAAAGGACTGGGCAGAATCGCCTGGAACTGAAAAGTCACACAGAGACCTTCGCAGCATTCTTTTTCACTAAGCAACCTGTGTTTTATTCTTTCCAAACTCTTTCTTCTCTACCCCCTCACCCCTGCCCGCACTTTAGCTCTGTTCTCTTTACTTTTCACTTTTTATCAAATATTTGATTTTGCAGCCATTAAAACTGAAACTTCCTTATCTACCACAAGGGCTAATAAAATCAGGTGCTCATTGACCCTCCATGATGCCCCACAAGTGACCTGAATCCTGGCTTAAAGAGAACCAAGTTGCAGATGGAAGAAGCCAATGGTTCAGTATTGAATCTCATGCCATTCTAACGCTTTCCTGCTCAGTAGTGCTGAGTAGTGCTTACATTATTCTCCACCAATAATTTTTCAACAAAAAATGATTGAACCACACATGTTCTGCTGAAGCTTTCACTGAGATCAGTGTCAGTGGAGTGACACACAGTGAATTTAAGCATAGGACTAAGTCTTTGCAGGTTCAGGGCCTTTATGTAAGATTAATGCACCAAAGCTGAACCCCTCATTTTATGTTTTTAATAACACAAAGGAGTATTCTGACATCTCAGCTGAAGTAGTGGACGATATGTTTCAATTGGTACCCAGCAGAATAGGATAAATTCTACCAAAAATATTTCCTGAAAATAATGCTTATATTTAAATTTATTTTTCTTCAACCAGAGGTGGTATCAAATCATAGAAATGTAGGGCTGGATGGGCTCTTGAGAGGTCAAGTCCAGTCCCCTGTGCTGCAACAGGACCTGGTAAACCTAGAACATCCCTGACAAATATTTCTCCAACCTGTTCTCAAAACCTCCCATGGCAGGGATTACACAACATCCCTTTGAAGCCTATTCCAGCATTTAACTACCCTTACAGTTAGAACGTATTTTCTAATATCTAAGATAAATCTCCATTGTTGTAGATTATGTCCATTACTACTTATCTGCCTTTCAGTGGACAGGCAGAACAGTTGATCACTGTCCTCCTTATAACTGCCTTTAACTTATTTGAGGCATATCAGCTCCCCCCGCCCTGCCTCCTGTCTTCATTTCTCAAGCCTAAACATACCCACATTTTTTAATCTTTCCTCAGAGATCTGGCTTGCTAAATATTTTATCTTTTTGTTGTTGTTGTTGCTCTCCTCTGGACTCTCCCCAATTGTCCACACCTTTTCTAAAGTGTAGTGCCCAGAATTGGACACAGTACTCCAGTTGAGGCCAAGTAGTATGCAACAATTATCTCCCATGTTTTACATATGACACTCTTGTTAATACATTTCAGAATTATATTAACCTTTTTTGCACTGCATCATATTGGTGACTCATGTTCAATTTCTGATCCACTATCCCATACATCATTTTCAGCAGGACTGCCACCTAGCCAGCTTGTACTTGTCTTTATTGAAATTTCACCTTGTTGCTTTCGCACCATTTTGTCAGGTGCTGAATTTTGAATTCTAATCTTGTCCTCCAAAGTGCTTGCAAGCCTCCCAACTTTGTGTCATCAACACAGTTTATAAGCATTCACTCCACTCCATTATCAACGTCATTAATGTAAATATTGAATAATACCCAGGACTGAGTCCTATGGGACCACAGTAGAGGTGCCCTCCAAGTTTGCCAGCAAAGCATTGATAACTTTTCTTTGAGTGGGGTCTTTCAACTGATTATGCATCCACCTTGGACACAGCAGGAGACAAGGTTAGCAGAGCCCCTTGTGCAGACATAATTAAATAAATCAGACACGGGATGCAACTACACCTATCGCAACTAGAACTATCCTCACACCTGTGCAATTATTCTGTGTGCATATCATGGAAGAATAAAGTTAAACTCTGAACCAAGCCAAAAAAAAATCTTATGTTAGTCCTGGTTTTCTAGGTGTGAGACCTCCAGCAAAGACCATATTTCTCAGAAAGGGAAATGTTTAGAATGTGGTGCTATTCCCTAAGCTCAGGGCCGGCTCTGGCTTTTTGGCTGCCCCAAGCCAAAAAAAAAAAAAAAAGAACCACAGGGCAGCCAGAACGGCAAAGCAAAAAAAAAAACACCTGTGGCATGGCCGGAGCGTGAGTACAGGGGGACCGGCTAGTGGGGGGGAGGGATAGGGAGGGTGCGGGAGGGAGAGAGAGAGAGAGAAGGGGGGCAGCCAGGGCTACAACGGGGCGCTGCCACACGGCCCCTCCCGCCGTGCCGCTTGCTGGGAGGGCTCCGCTCTGGTTGGCGGGGAGGGAAGGACGAGGACTGCCCTGCTGGACTTGCTGCAGGGCGCTCCCGTCCTCTGCGCCGCCACCCCCTACAGGGCGGCCGGAGCAGAACAAAAAAAAAAGCGGCCATGCCGCCCTAGGATTGGGTGGAATGCCGCCTCGTTCAATCTGCCGCCCCAAGCACCAGCTTGCTCGGGTGGTGCCTGGAGCCAGCCCTGCCTAAGCCCTTTTAGCTGTGATCATTCCCAAAACTGCTCCCTCTCCTTGTGAGAATCAAAACCCAGTGACGACTTCCAACAAGCCGCCTGATTAAGAGTTATTCTGATCGAACAAACAACATGATGCCACATGACTGATCTTAAATCACCAGGCCAGTTTGCATTTGGCATGCCAAAATATCAGATATCAAAAAAAGAGAACTGTTCATGATAAATTCATAGAGTAAACAAAACCTGGTGAAAAAAATGTGTAGAGTGAGTTCAAATCATGTAGCTCTAGTAACCATCAATACAGATGTGAGGAACCATCAAATCATGTAGCTCTACAAACCATCAATACACTCAAGGTACCTTAAATCTAGAAGATGAGATACTTGTCTTTGACAAATGTAAGGGATCGTAACTTCAAACATGGGGGTGTTTGAAATCATTCAGCATTTGTGTAGGTTCACTTGTAAAATGGCCAATCTGAATTACTCCTGGTAGAAACAATCAGTTGCTCAATGGAGCACATCACTAACCAGATTACAATTTTTTAAAGGCAGAGTCTTCCAGTCTTGCACACATCCTGGGTTTAGCCGCAGGACAGGTGAAACAGCAGCAGTGACTCCAGAAAAAAAATACAATATTTGTTTAAAATAAAATGTAAATTTTAATAGTCTTTAAAAATAAGTATTATTATATTATTTGAAATTAGAAACCTATGGGATAACAACCTCATGCTTCAGGACATAAGCCAAATGCTAACTATCTGGAGTAAGGGGAAGAAATTTTCCCCAGTAGCATGTTATTGCATAGTTGTCCATGGTGGGACTTCACTGTCTTCCTCAGAAGCATGTGGTACTGGCCACTGCTGAAGACAGGCCTAGATGGCCCACTGGATTGATCAAATATGTAATTTTCTATTCCTATATACAGATGAAACTTCACATGAGGGGCCTGATCCAAAGCCCATTGAAGTCAATAGGAGTATTTTCACTAACTTCAGTGGGCTTTGGCTCAGATGCACTGTAATTGCTTTATGGCATATTTATAGTCACTACTCTTTGTAGTTGCATGAGCAACAATTTACTGGTGGTGGTTGATTTGACTGCACTTTTGCATTTTCAGACTTTAGGATCTCGCTACTCCAGACAGAGAGGTTATGATGGTGTCTACACTCTGAGGTAGGGGTGTAAGTCCCAGCTCAAGGAGACATACCTGCACTAGCTCTAATCAAGGCAGCTCACTAAAAATAAAGTGTGAGCAACAGTGTGAGCAGGTCTGGCCTTCTCAAGTACATACCCAGCTGAGACACGAGGCACTTACTCGGGGCAGCTAGTCCTGCCCTCCACTTGCGCTGCTGCAGCTAGACTCTATTTTTAGCACACTAGCTTGATCAGAGCTAGTCCAGATATGTCTCCCCGAGCTTGGAATTATACCCCCTGCTCCAGTGTAGACATAATCTATCCTGAATGGATACGCAAGATGTGATTGGTAAGTTTTTTTTTTTTTAAATGTATTTTTTTTAAAAAAATTCTGAATTTATATTTAGAAATAGTTTCTAGATCATATGGACAAATGGAGAAAAAGATTTTTATATTTTTAAGCACTAAACACTTTTCTAGAACAAAGATATCTTTTGCATGCAAGAATTACATTTGCCTGAGCACTGACTGAATGGTCCATGGAGATGGATTTATCTTCTTCAGATTAGAAATGTTCATTTCTGGCCAGGGTGGTGGTGAATTGGCATTAGCAGGTTGGTGCAGGAATGCTTGCTCTGCTACTGCTGCATGAATTCAGTGGATAGATGCAGGATTTCAGACTGCAGGGTTGTCACTATGGCATCTTTCATGATCTGTAAATCAATTTAAAAAATACTAAGTCTAAGAAAAATTATTTCCATTTCTGGGCAGAGCCTTTTTGTTTTTAATTTAAAACCCGAAAACAGAAATAATCCTGACAAGTTTCTAGACTAACTCCTGTAAGGCAGCAGTTCACTTTAAAATTTCTTTTTAAACATGTGCTTTGCTCTTCTCATCCAAGGATCGGAAAGTGGTGCAGGTAGGATTATTCCCACTTTGTGGCTGGGTAATTGAGGCACAGAGGAGATAAGTCACACAGTGAGTTAACAGCATGTTTGAGAACAGTGCCTGTGTCTTCTGAAGCTCACGAACCAGTAGCGGCTGATATCTTTACTTCTTCCACACACATGCTTTTTATGTTTCTGGTTACATGTGGAATAACTAATGTACTGGTGCCAGTCAGATATTTTATATCACTAACCCCCACAAGCAAATTTGTTTTACATAGCAGTTGAATGAAAAACATCCTGCAGAGAGTGCAAACGCAAGGGAATGAAAAGAGAAAACACAGCACTAGCAACATGATTTAAATTAATTAAGTGAACATTAATACCTCCAAGACATTGCATTATTGCTTCAACTCTTTGGTGGGAAAAGCTATAATTTACATGTACAATATTTTTAACACCGTCTATTAATTAGACATGTACAGCAGTTCTGTTTAATTGATACTGTAAACAAAAGATCCATTCGAAAACACATGCTGCAATAATTAAAATGTTATTATGCTGACAGTGTCTTTCTTTGAGGAACTAGTAACATCTGTATTGACTGTGATAAGCATTGATTATCTGAAGTGATATAAATATTTGGGGAGCTCATAACAATCAGGTAGGAATTCAGTTCATGCTATAGACGCCAAAGATAAATCACAGGAAAGCTAGATCAAAGCTGGTTAGTGAATAAGTTTGTTTTTATACTTAATGCCTCACTATAAAAACACACACAGAAAACTGGTCTGAGAGTTAAAGCACAAGGAAATGCCATAAAGAAACAGCCCATCCTGTGCAGCAGTTCTGTACATCTGTAGAATCTCCATATGTAGTAAGCAGGATGTCAACACATAAAGAGAGACATGTATCCAGTCCAGCAAGCCCCTACCATGCACAATGATTAGTAGACATTTCTTGGAATGATTAAGAATCAATTAAAAAATAAAAACAAAAAACCCTCGTATAAATCTTGCCTTTGCTCACAGGTTAACTTTATAAAGTGGCTGGGTCAGCAACAATCGAATTCCAGTTCAGATCCCGGCTTACCTGGTCAGCTGCAACCTGGTTCTGATTCAGAGGCTGAACTTTTTTATTTATGCCCAGGTTTCTGATTTACCCTCATTAATTATCCCTTTTAGCCTACTGATAGCAGAGACATTGCAGCTAGGGCTTGGATCATCTCCTGAAGATCGAAGTCTGGAGGTGGCCCTTCCCAGGTACCTTTCCTTTCCCATTCTGATGGCTCTACACTTAGACTTCCCACTTGCCATGTTGTCATGGATCCACAGGCTCTGTGCTACACCACAGCTTTTAAACAGTCCCTTCAGTCTGCTATACCCCCACAGTGTCCCACTCTTCTTTATGGTAGGTCACGAGGATATAATGTCTCTGAGACTGAACCTCTGGACTCCAGCATTCCTGTTTCACACTATCAGCTCTGCCCAGAGAGGCCAACGGAGATAGACTCCTGTTCAGAGACATTTTGCACTCCTCAGGGGTCAATGCACCTCAGCAAGTATTTCCCGGGACACCAGTAGCCTTTTCAAAATGGAGTAGGGTTTATTAGTCAACTGGAATTCAGCATCAGGAAGTCCTTAGGTTAGCGCAGAGAAGCAAAGGTTACAGTAGAGTTCCAACTGGCCAATATCAGGCCTCTACCCAGCCAAGCTGCTATAGAATCCATTTTCATTTCCTCTCTCTCTCTCTGTGTTAGCACAGAGAAGCAAAGGTTACAGTAGAGTTCAGACTAGCCAATATCAGGCCTCTACCCAGCCAAGCTGCTATAGAATCCATTTTCATTTCCTCTCTCTCTCTGTGTACCTTTGCCTGCCAGTCCAAGGTGAGAGCTGTTGTGTCTCCCCCTGTGTTTAACACAACCACATGATGCCTTTTCCCTTTGTTCTCCAACTCAGGCCCTTTGCTCTGCTTCCCTATACAGAATTGCGGGGACAGACTATTCCTCTTAGCTGCTGGTTGCTAGGTGTGAATGTCCAGACCACTGGGGTTCCCACTGTCTTCCCAGATCCTTCATTCATGATCAGTTTCAGCCATTCTTTTAGTGACCCAGTCAACGCACCCTAGCAGTACAGTTACATGCACACACCCCAGGTCATGTCTCCTGCTCTGCCCCCAGAGCAACTTTTTAACCCTTTTGCACCCAGTTGTTAGCAATCCCTCATCAAGTAAGTCACTGCCATGCATATTACTCATAAAAGGATCACAGATTCCTACTTGGTCATACATGCAATTACTCTTCCCAGGACACTTTACACAGAAGGGACGCCATACATTTCTAGAAGTGACAGGCAGTGGAGTAAGTCTTCTGGCAGAGATGGCACTGACTTTAGTGGGGTTGAAAAAAGCATACCTGAAAGCAGGATCTGGCCCCATGCATTCACAAACAGGAATTTGTATTTTTAATTAGTTTCCTCTTTCAGACACAGAACAAAAGCTCAGTCCTACCAGTCAATGGAAACAAGCACAAAAGATGGTTTTGTAAGATACATAATGATGTGTGCCTGCATATTCAAGGACAGGAGCTAGCACCAAAGATTCAATCCTGACTTGAGATACACCTATGTAATTCCCATTGAAGTTTGTGCCTGTGAGAGAACAGAATGCAGCCTCAAATATTTCACTTCGATCTGTGGGTGAAATCCTGGCCCCAGGGAAGTCAAGTCACATGTCTATGGCCCCAATTCAGTGAAGTACTTAAGCCAGGGGTCAGCAACCTTTCAGAAGTGGTGTGCTGAGTCTTCTTTTATTCACTTTAATTTCAGGTTTTGCGTGCCAGTAATACATTTTAACATTTTTACAAGGTCTCTTTCTATAAGTCTTTAATATATAACTAAACTATTGTTGTATGTAAAGTAAATAAGGTTTTTAAAATGTTTAAGAAGCTTCCTTTAAAATTAAATTAAAATGCAGAGCCCCCTGGACTGGTGGCCAGGACCCGGGCAGTGTGAGTGCCACCGAAAATCAGCTCGTGCCATAGGTTGCCTACCCCTGACTTAAGCATATGCCTGACATTAAGCACGCGTAGTCACATTGACTTCAAGTCCTGATGGGTCTCCTCACTTGCTCATGATCATTAAAGAAGCACAGTTTATATAAACCTTCATCCATGAGTCAGAGTCAAGAAAACAGAGATTTAATTCCTATTTTGTGCAAACACTCCACATTTAGTATACAATGTACTGCATTTTTTCTTATTAAGTCATATTTTTCATTTCTTTGCCTTTATAATTTCGATCTGACACTCCGGGTTCAAGTCTCTTTTTTTTTTTTTAAATGATGCATGAACACATCTTTCTATAACCTCTGTGCAGCTTTTTCTGTGATTGTTATAACAGTTTGTACTATTCAGAAGCACAGGGATTAATTGTGTCTCCAGTTTTTATCTTGTCCTTGTTTCATTCAGACTAGCAGCCTCTGAATTTTTTTCAAAACAGCTAGGAGGTTTAAAAGACATCATTTGCCGAATCACATAAACAAATGTTCTGTAGACACAACAATGGCTGTTTATTGCACCTTGCATAAACTACTTTAATTACCATCAGATTACTGTTGTTATTCAAATCATTCATTTATAGCTAAAAGGGACTGTGGACATTTACAGAAACTCTTTACAGTACATTGTACTTTGTACTAGGCTGCACTGTAATGTATTCTACTGTTTATGGGATTCAAAACAGGAGAGATTTATATAAATGGCTTTTCAGATATTAATATAGTTCCTATTTTAATATCTTTATGGCATCTATTATTTTAAATGAAAAACTGAAACACTGTAACTGAATGTCTTAGTAAAGCAGCAGTAATGTTATCATAAATGCATTGCTATGTGTTACTCTATTGAAAGACTAGTGTGGTTTTAGCAAAGTATAGTTTGGTCAAAATTATATATAAATCCACAGGTTTTTACATAATATAGCAGCTATACAGTACATTTTGGTTGCACTTTGATAGCCAAACGATAACTCTAACTCTCTCTCTCACTCGCTCGCTAGTCGTTGCATACGGTTGTAATGGTTACAAGGAAGGTAGCATGGTAGTGGGTATTGGAGTAGGAGTCAAAGACCTAGGGTGTGATTTTCAACAGTACCTTACTGATTTGAGAAAGTCAATGACCCTAAGTCACTTGGGTGATTTTAAAAATTCACACTAGTGATTTCCCTGAGTGCTGTGGACTTGCGGTGTTATGCTGGCTAAGTCACTTAAATCTCTGTGCATCATTTTACTCCCATCTGCAAAATGGAGATGATGATTTCTGAAGTTTGTAAATTGCTTTAAGGGCTGTAAATGAAGAGTTCTACATATTATTAATTATTATAAACAGATGATACTTTGCATCTTATCTTAATAGTTCTGACTAAAATGGCTTAGACCATTCTGCAAAGTATCAAATAGCATAGGTTTACCTTAAAATATAACAGGTGTTAGGTACTTACCCCACATGGACTATCAGCTGAAATATGGAAATAGGAAGAGTCCAGGGACACCAGCTCATTGTGGCTTCCATAGGTTTGGATGCACAGGAAGAAAGGGATCATAGCAGGAAGATAGTAGGCTTGTTCCACCCAAAGAACTACGGGAAAGATTAATCAGTATCTGAAGACTTGTCTCTCTACCCAGAAAGACAAGACCTATTTTCCAAAATTCCCCACCATCTCTATACCTCCACCAGTGGTACCAGTACCAAAGCTGGGAATACACTTGCAAACATGATCTCGGTGATCATCATAATTTTGACCACTGTTTTATTTAGACCTGGTTTCAGTAGAGCTGGACTAAATCATCAAGCAGGCTGACAGAGATGGTGGGAGACAGCTGTAATATAAAACATACAGAAAAGGAAGATGTCCAAGGCTAACTTGCTGGTAAGTCCTTGCTGGTCATGTTGGAGCCTTGCATTATAATGTCACCTTAATTATAGTGCTTCACTGTATTTAGAATAAGAAATCACTGTGGTAACCAAATGGTACTTGTTAGCAAATGCTGAAAAGAAATCACTGTGGTAACCAAATGGTACTTGTTAGCAAATGTTGAATTTCTGGTGGTAACCACTGTATATGGAAACAATGCTGCATAACATACATACCCACTGGCCAAATGGAATCTGTACCCCTATATCAGGTCCTGCATGTCTCCAGATACAAGCATCTAGAGCCCCATAAACACATAAGAATCTTCTGCCTTGATCTTTGTGTATGTTCTAAGGAAATTGCTTCCTACTTGTTATTAATGTATCAGTAGAAGGCAGAGCCAGTTTAGGGAAGTCATAACTGATTTGCATTGTAGCCCCAAATTCAGCATGGAGCCATGAGAGGTGCTTTCTGTCTGACAAACTAAGGAATGGGAAGAAACTGACTTGAGGAAATTAGTGTGAAGGAGGTACAGAAGGGAACGATTCAAGGAAGGATGGTCTTGTGGTTAAAATTCTGGACTGGGACTCCAGAGATCTGGGAATTGTTTTTGGCTCTGCCAAAGATTTGCTGTGTGGCCTTGGGCAACTCACACACATTCTCAGCACCTCAGTTTCCCATCTGTCTTGACTTCTTAGACTATAAGCTCTTCAAGGCAGAGGGGGACACTTGGGACCTATGTGTGCATATGATGTGTAGCACAGTGGAGCCCCAATCTCAGTTAGGTTCTTTAAGCACTACTGTAATAATAAAGTTAATAGAGTTGTACAGGGACAAAGAAAGAGGGGATTATTATTAATTATTTGTATTACGGTATCACCGAGACTTCAACCAAGCCTGGGGCCCTGTCGTGCCAGATGCTGAAGGGATGAGGTCTCTGTCAGATAACTTCACTTGTTACTATTTCCAATTTGATTTCATGTATACTTTAAAATAAAGTATGCAAAATTTGCAGGATGAATCCTAATCCTACAGGTACAAATAAAGGAAATTCATATTGATTTACTGTAATCACATATGTGTTAGACTTTTGAAACAATACATTTTACATGATGCTTTTATTTATTGTATTTTTTTTTTCAATCCAGTCATGACACCCACATTTTAAATTTAGAAACTATGCCACTTCACATACAGCTACATATCACAAAAATGGGCAGGTTTTCTATCTTATAAATATGTTTCCATGTACATATAATGACTCTTAACAGTGTATAAAGTAATTCTATTTGGAAGGTGGAAATTCCCATTTACATAGATGGTCCCCTTACATTTTTGTGTCAAAGATTACATACTAATTAGAAAGCTTCACAGCATTTTTTATTCATGCTAGAGTAACTCTTATATATAACTGTTATGTTAATGATCACTGTAATTTGAGAGTAGGCTTTTATAAGTGTCAAAGATGTCTGAACACATTTGTTTCTAAACAAGAGAGAGACTGTGACAAATACACATGCTGAATAGTAAAAGAAGGGAGAGTGGTTAGGGGGACTGGAAATTAAAAATGAAACAAAAAACATAACCGCCTGTTCTAGTGACCTTGATAAAGAATCTACTATTTAGCTTTAAGCTGGGTTTCAACTATTCATTCCATTCTGGTTCACTCTTTATTTAGTATAGGTAGCAACAGCAGAAGAAATCTGGGGGGAAAATAATAAGATCTTTGTCTGAAAATGGAAAAAAAACCTAAAGTGACTTAATATTAACATCATAAAATCGTATGTGTCTTCACTGTAAAATAATTTGTACATAACTATAAATGTTTCATGTTTCTATCAAACATTGATAATAAAGGTTTTAATATTTATTGTCACCCCCTTGGCCAAACTCTCAGAGTTCCCTCTCCAGTAGGGTAGGCACACAGAGGTACAGATTGCCTTTGGGTACTACTGATTGGGGCAGTGAACACACTGGGGATTTCCCATTGGAATATAGCACTGGTATTCAGTTCTTCTTAATATTCAGTTTCATGCATTCATCTGTAATTATCTTTATCTTGAATTCTAATGAGTTCTGTTTTTACATCGGGAGCTGCGCCTTTAAACAATCAATGTTATTAAAATGACCCTTGATACTTCATGATTCCACAGTGGGGATTTTCAAAGCTATGTACAGAAGTGCAGTTCATTACCACTTTAATGTGGAATTTAAGAGTCAGAACTTCTTTCCATGGTTCTCAACGCTATTTTAGTAGCTTTGAACAGTTGCTTGGCCCACCACGGTAAGCACTGCAAGACTTTGGCATGCTCCCCATGGCAGCCAGACAACTGTTCAAAGCAACATAAGAAACGTGGGGTAGGAGATTGGATGGCTTCTAGGATGGGTGATAGGCTCTGTCTTTGACCTCTTGGTCACTGGTCTGAATGTAGCTCAGAAAAGTAGTGATAAAAATCACTGCCATCAGACAGTTGCTTGGTGCTCTGTATCTCAGTGGTTTGAGCATTGGCCTGCTAAACCCAGGGTTGTGAGTTCAATCCTTGAGGGGGCCACTTAGGGATCTGGGGCAAAATCAGTACTTGGTCCTGCTAGTGAAGGCAGGAGGCTGGACTCGATGACCTTTCAAGGTCCCTTCCAGTTCTAGGAGATGGGATGTCTCCATTAATTTAATTTAATTTAATTTTATTTTATTTTATTGGGATAACTTCAGGGGGGTTGTTTAGTTATCTTTTAATTGTTGAATTTATGCAATGGCTCCAAACTGACATGATGGATAAAATTTATTGTGAAGTGAATTTGATGTTCGCAGTCCAGTTCCTATTGGACAGGTGAACACACCTCAGAAGCTACCAAAATAACAGCATGTTTGTTAGTGGTAATAGTGGAGAGGCTACGTGTAAAATTAGCCATCAGGTAGCAGGAGCACATAAACAGAGAGCTCCGAGTGTGTGGAAAGGGAGCCCAAGGTGACATGGAGCGGAATGTATATAGACCTCTGAAAATTAAATAACATGAAACTACTTATCTACCTTGCAGTCTCTGTTACAAGCTGTTTTTCTTTCCTGGAGAAAAGTGCAAATATACGACTATAAAGAAAAGCAGAGGTTCCATGCATCTTACTATTCAACAGCAGTTTCCTTTCCTCCTAAAAGACATGAAAGGAAAGCATAAGAAATCAAAAGATTTTTTTTAACAAAGGAAAAGAATGGTCACGCTAGAAGAACATGGTGCCAGTTCAGTGTGAAAAACATTTCCCCTTTTGACACATTTACATTAAGACTTAATACCCAAATTAATCCCAGTGGTGGATTTAAAGTAAGCAAGACAGAAAGGCAACATTTCACTGGGAAGCAGTAGGACATCTGAAATGCTCAATAGATGTTAACCTAACTGATCACAGGCTTCAATGAGTTTGCTCTAATATTTATGTACAAACACATTTATCTGGCAAGAAATAGGAAGATTCTTAAATGCTGAACTGTATCTCCAGGAGTAGGAGGCAGCCCTCAGTCACGGTGCCCTTTAATATAGTTACACACTCAAAAAAGATGTTAAAAGAACATAAAAGTTTCAAAATCAAGCACTCAGAAAGTTAGGAAATAACAGAATTAAGGTTGCCAGCGCAATGATAATTCAGCTCCCTTGTTTGTCTGCATTGGGACACAGTCTCTAATTATATTCAGTTTCCCATAGGATCCCTGCCTCATTTGGTGCACAGGATGGACATTGCTCTGGGGAGGAATCGGGGTTGGGTAAAGGAGGCTTTTGTCTGGAGATACCTGTTTTGTTTGTTGCAGAAGCTGGAAGGTGTGAATGCAGCAGGAAGCAGCAGGAAGTGAAAAGTTAGTCTCATGTTTGTAACAATTGAATGTGTTCTGGAGAATTGGATTCTTTCTTCACCTCTACCATAGGGTTTCTATATGACTCTGTCTTAAACCAGACATTTCCCAGGTGGGCTCTAAATGGGCGTTCCTTGTTTTCAGAGGGTGAATGAATGAGTATGTAAAAGCCCAACTGTGTAAAACCCTGTGTACCGTTACCCCAACTCCCAATGATCTCAGCTTACCCTCTAAAAATGCCATTGTTCTAAGATTCCCATTACAGTATTTTTCTCCAGTGAAATTTTATCTAAATTCTTATATTTTTCCTCAGAGTTTTTGCTCAGAAAAAACATAAGAATTTAGCTAGAATTTCATTGTAGAAAATAGCTACTGCTAATTACAAGTTTGTAGCTTCCCATTTAGAAGGGCCTTGGCAAACTCCAGTAGATATTATTGTTAGCATAATCTTGCAGGCTCACCTTGAATGCTCTTTCTTTATTTCTTCTGCAGTCACAAAGAAAAGTGGACAAATTTATTATCTAATATAACAATTTGATACTTAAAAATGCATATTTAAATTACTAAAATTCAGTCTCTAAAGACACTAACTTCATATGTTTTCCTAGTTAAGGATATGGTTATTACTTGTTAATGTTAGAGGAATTGTAAAGGATGATGCTGCCACACAGTTTTATTTGCTACTGTTAAAGCATTTGATTTATAGACCTTATAACAGGGGGGAAATATCTATCATTATGCTGTTGATCAGTATTCAGGTTCAGGGACGTGGCCATGTTTACATTACCACTTACGTCAGCAAAGCTTATGTCACTCCAGGGTATGAAAAAAACAAACTCCTGGATGACATAAGTTTTGCCAGCATAAGTGGCAGTACACACTACGCTATGTTGGCAGGAGAGCTTCTCCGGCCAAAATAACTACCGCCACTCATTGAAGGTGGTTGAATTATGTCGACGGGAGAGCTCTCACCCATCAGCATAAAGCTGCTACATGAGAGATCTTACAGCAACTCAGCTGCATCAGTACAGTCGTGCTGCTGTAAGGTCTCCAGCGTAGACATAGCCGGTGAATCTTTGGTGAGACAGAGCTCAGAAAGAGCCTGAAGGTCAACTCTTTTGTAATCCCTAGCAAACAAAGCTGACTTTACTTTCTCCATCACAAATGATCTATTCATTTATCCTAGAAAAAAAAATCAGAACAGAGGCTGCCTGTAGTATGAACAGTGCTCCAGATGCTATAATAATAGGCACTTTAGCAATATGTGTAATAATAAATAATGAACTGTGAGGTGAAGAAAACTCCAGTAAACTCAACATTTGTAAACTAGTATGCAAGAATTGGCTAACAGGAGTTGTCTGGCCCTTCTAAAAAAAATTGCCAGGCTCAACCGCAGTTCATTCTATGCAGGAGTAAATATATATAGTCACATGTTCTTTATGGATCAGTGGGTGTAAAAAATAAAGACATGCAGTTAATAATGTTAATGAAATAACTTCCTTATCAAGTTAACAATAATATGAAGATCAGAAAAAACTCTGTGACATCTAAGATTACTCAAAGGTTTACTTGAGGCCATATAGTATTACTTGTTTTCCTGATTAACAAATCATCACTACTTAGGTCATGTAAGAGCTACACAGGTGGTCAGTCCTCTTGGGGTCACATCAAAGAGGCCACCATGAAGTTTTAGATGTGATTCAGAAGTGATCTGAAACTTGTCTATCAATGTTTGCCACCATTGATTGTACTCCAAAGAGTCACATTTAAAGCAGCATTGGTTTACAGTGATTGGATTGTGTAAATAAGCTGATGTTAAAAAATTGTCTGATAGTGTTTTATTAACTTCTTATTTTCAAAGTATTTGTATGGAACACTATGCCAGTTTAAAAGTGTATTTTTCTATGAAGCGATGTCTGCTTGTCCTCAAGCACAAAAAACAAATGGAGTTTTACCATGTGATAACTCTCTGTATAATCCTGTCTATAACTGAAGTCAGTTTAGGTCTACAAATAAACTATGGTTAGGAAAGAAAAAGATAAAGAAATCCCACTTCAGAATTCAGAGTCTCCCACCTCTTCCTTCACGTCATTAAAAAGAAATATTGTATAATATAAAATAAGAATAATGCTTGAAATCATCTGTGCTGTTCCCTTTGTGGGAAATGTCAGGCCACTTTTGTCTAATTTTTTTAGAAATTTTTATCATGAAAATATCCTTATTGTTTGTTTTTATTAGCTGTTATCACACAATAATAAAAGTATGTTTGATCTACATTGCACAGGAGATAACATTTTATGTACATCCCAAGAAGAAGAGAAATTGAAATCTTTTTCTGAAAAATGCTTTCTGTTTACAAATGTCTAGAGTCTCCTAACATAGCATTTAAATACATGTGAGTTGCTGAAAAAGATCAAAGTCTTATTAAGTACCAGTTATTCCATCAATATCAATGCAATGTTTGTAAGCTATGTTACTCTGTGGGGACACCAGAGGAGAATTCAGACCTATAGCTCATGAAGATAGACAAAACTAACAAGATTTTTCAGCTACAGAACACTGACTGATGAATTAAGGGCAAACTCACAGGAAGAAAAACCCATTGGGACTTCACATTTTTAATTGGCAGATAGAAGGCTGATGACTGAAAGATTTCTTGGCCCTTGTTTTTCAAATGTTCCCATTCACAAGATGATGTACTCAGAAACTCTAAAGAAATGTATTTTACCTTGTAAAGGCATTCATACTATCATACTTCTTTGGTGCTATTGTATCTCATAAGTTACATAATGGGAAATCTCCAAGTAAAACATGGGCATTTCAAGAAGTGATTTGATCAGTGGCATTCTTCCTTCTAATACTGATGAAAGATCTCAGCACAATCCTATGGGCTCTGTTCTGCTAGATGTGCCACTGTTCTTTTGAGACATAAAACCAATGTCCTGAGCTTCTGTGATCATTATAGATCCCATCTCACTTTTTCACCTTCGCCAAACACCGGTTTGGTTGGTTACTTTCACCCAACCTAAACTTCCCCAGTAGTTTCAACGTTCCCCAGGAGTGGCAACGTCCTGCTCCTTTATCTCCTGTCCTAAGCTGCTGTATAGCATAGCTATGCACTGTTAAGCAGTTGCCATGTTTCACCCTAGAGATGATTGCATGGGGAATTCTCAGCTGCTTCTCTTGGGTGCCTATGCCTCTCCAGCATCTCAAAGGGGATCTCTGGGAAGACCAAGGATGTATCCCCTGTCAACCAGTGTGATACTGCATTCTATATGATTTTATGAAAATATGCTAATGAATGTGACTATAATGTAACTGGAATATGCTTCATGCAAAAGGTCTCGTGTCTTTGTATCATTACAAAGCATATAATCTACTTAGTGTGGTCATCCTATTTCTATGTATGTATCATTCTTGTATCTGAAACTAGAAATATGAAATATAGCTCTGAGGGCCTATTGTAATTATGCAAAGTGCGGGCCACTAATGGTGGGTTAGAATCTTGATGACTCCTATTAACCAGGACAATTGACTGTAGATGGCTCTGTTTTACTTGTAAGTCTTCCTGTATACATAAGTGGGTAATGAAGTCTTACAGTGACATGTGATCATGGCACCTGAACTGGAATCCATCTTTAAACTGGTGCTTTTCCATTTAGAAGGAGGGGTGGGAACCCAGAGAGGTACAAAGGATTCCCACCTTACGCAAAATATATATAAGTGGGTGGAACAGAACAAAGGGGGCTGCAGTCATGAGAAAGCCCCTAGCTACCACCTGAGCTGGAACAAGGGCTGTACCAGGGGGAAGGATTATGCCCAGACTAGGAAGGCGTCCAGTCTGTGATAGAAGCTTATTGAAACATCTGAGGGTGAGGTTTTATCGGTATTCAGTTTTCTTACTGTACTAGGCTTAGACTTGCGTGTTTTGTTTTATTTTGCTTGGTAATTCACTTAGTTCTGTCTGTTATCACTTGGAACCATTTAAATCCTACTTTCTGTATTTAATAAAATCACTTTTTACTTATTATTTAACCCAGAGTATGCCCCTCCTGGTGGGGGGCAAACAGCTGTGCATATCTCTCTATCAGTGTTACAGAGGGTGAACAATTTATGAGTTTATCCTGCATACGCTTTATACAGAGTAAAACGGATTTATTTGGGGTTTGGACCCCATTGGGAGCTGGCATGTGAGTGTTGGAGACAGGAACACTTCTTAAGCTGTTTTCAGTTAAGCCTGCAGCTTTTGGGGGACATTGTTCAGACCTAGGTCTGGGTTTGTAGCAGGCTCGCGTGTCTGGCTCAAACAGGCAAGGTTCTGGAGTCCCAAGCTGGCAGGGAAAACAGGTTAGAAGTAGTCTCAGCATATCAGCTGGCAGCTGGATCTATGATCCAACCCGTCACAACCAGTATTACAGGCAGAATTAGAAGGTAAGAATATCTGGCTCAACACTCATGTTCAGCCCAAGTGTTCCATACTGCCTCATTTAGCTGAGTTTATTCATGAGAACATTGGACCTTTTGTCAGGGCTTATCCTTTCTCTCTTCCTTGAAGGGAGCTCAGGGCCCAGCTGTCTGGGCTGGATTCTGGTGATGTACCAGAGGCCAGTGGATCCTGTGACCACCCATTTCCAGTTCTACCTATGGTAGAAAATTCTGAATTCCTTAGAATCATAGCCTTAGATATCCCATTGGTAAATACATTTCTTGTGGAAAGAACAGCCTCTGCAATTTTCTATCCTTTTCCTTCAGCCTACAACTCCCTTTTGTTTGGGTTTGATTTTATGCTGGGTACAATGAAGCCCCATTCTTTTGTCAGGGAAACTTTGCCATTTGAGTGTCCAGCATGGGGTATGTGGGGCAATCACTTTTCTGCTGCTATCTGCTCCTAATATAAGAAGCTGTGTATTCTCACACAGCACTCATTTAAAATTCCCTTACTGTGATTCAAGTGGAGTATCATCAGCTCCCTACCTTTGAAGGGTCCCTGTTGCTGCACAGAGAAGGGAGGTCAGAGGCTTGATGTCTCACACATAGGATGGGGTGGCTAAAACTGGTTTCCCCACTCCAAATATGGCGAGAATGTTAGATATCTTCCAGAAGCAACATTTTCCTCAGGGCTAAGGGGTGGCTGCAAAGAGACTTTCCTCTCCTACTCCCACCTGATCTTCATAGTCATTTATTCCATCACCATGGGTAGGACTTGGGAAGTGATGGTGGTGGCAGAGGGACTGAAGGGCACTATTAATGGCTTCCCAACATGCTACTGTAGGGTCTTCTGAACCCAAGAGCTGGCATCTGAGAGGAGTTCATGGGACTGAAGAGTCCATCACCATCTCTTCACCACCAACACACACTGTGAATCACTGTGAGATAATTAAGAAAAGACAACATGGCAAATTATAAGCCTCCTGACTGATTCACACAAGTCATTATTGTTTCAAAATCATGCATTCTTTATTAATTCATCACACAAATAGGGGACAAACTCGCAAGGTAGCCCAGGAGGGGTGGGTGAGGAGGGAACCACCGGGTGGGGTGGTGGATGAGGGGAGGAGGGAAGGACAAAGCCACACTACAGTTCAAAACTTATTGAATGCCAGCCTTCTGTTGCTTGGGCAATCCTCTGGGGTAGAGTGGCTGGGTGCCCATAGCCTCTCCCCCCACCCCCCGCATTCTTGGGCGTCTGGGTGAGGAGGATATGGATCTTGGGGATGAGGGCAGGCGGTTATACAGGGGCTGCAGCAGTGGTCTGTGCTCCTGCTGCCTTTCCTGCAGCTCCACCAGCCGCCTGAGCATGTCAGTTTGCTCCCCCATTAGCCTTAGCATTGCACCCTGCCTCGTCTCAGTGTGCTCCTCCCTCCTTTCATCAAGTTCATTTAATGCTTTCCTGGACTCTGCCATCACGCATTTTGCTGAGCTCTTTCAATGCAGGAGGACTGCATGAGCTTTGAGAACATCTCATTGTGAGTACGTTTTTTTCGCCTTCTAATCTGCACTAGCCTTTGGGACAGAGATGATAGGGGGAGCATAGAAACATTTGCAGCTGCAGAAGGAAAAAAGGGAGAGTAGTATTTAAAAAGATACATTTTAGAGAACAAAGGGAAGACAAGAGGGGGAAACGTGAGGATGGGGGAGATAAAGAGTTCTGTTGTTGTCATCAATGTCTTCACTGGGAATTCTGCCAGTGGATCGTGGGTGGTACATGGTTCCAAGAGTGCAAAACAGCACCTTCAATGGCTGTTTTCTCTTAAAGTTGTGAAATGTCCAAACAGATTTAATGTTGAGACCTGGCATGAGGAGAGAAAGAATAGTCCAAGAGCCCCTTTTGTTAAATTTCAGCCTGGAGTGCATTTTTATGTGTGTATCTGAATCCCCTGTAAAATTATTGGTGTTTATAAAGGAAATGCTGACTGACCCTTAACTATAGTAGTGTGACAAATGAACAAGAATATGCATATTCTTCTTGCTAATAAAGTTTTATTGTCTTGAAATTCAGTGTAGAATTCGTTTATTGATTTTAAAGAGAATTTTTGAAAGAAAGGCTTCATGGTGCTTTCCTGATTCCCTGATGCACAAAAGAAATAATTCCAATTAAGTTTACCAGGAGGGTTTCAGAAATGAATATGACTAGTTTCTCCTAAAATTTGTCATCTGGTTGCTTGTGATGGCTTAAGCACTTTTTCAAAAGGAATGTAATGGTTCACTCGGACCTGAGAAAGCACTGAAACAAAATATCCAAAAAATTTTATTCATTTAACTAACATCATCACTTACATCTTAGGCTCATTTTTTTTCTTTGATTTTATACTGTGCTTCCCAAAAGGTTTCCCTATTAATATTAAAGGGTTTGTGAATCTCATTACTCTGATTTATATCTTTTCAATATATTTAAGGCTATGTCAATATTAAGTTATCTGTCCCTTGTGAGGGCCTTGAATAGAGCTTAGATTAGAAATATTTTTAAATATATCCTTGCAAGCAAGGAGTCTTTCATTCCACCCTGGGCTGTGATACAATACACTTATACAGCTATATTGCTTTTACAATAGTATAATTTAAACTAACAATTAGTAAGTCTTCTTCATACAAAAATATTATAATATTCTACAGCAATGGGCCAAGTCACTGTGGTAACAGTGTATGCAGCACTGCTCTTAAGGACTCCTTACTGCAACATGCTGAGCACTCCTGGGAGGTGCTGAGCACGTTGAAAGTCCACTGATTTCACAGGTCTTGAGGATGCTCTGCCTCTCAGAGGAGCCAACAACCTGATAGAGGCTTTTCCCCCCTTTCTTGCTGCACTACTCACATTAGTCCTGTTCAGGCTGCCTGCAACCCCATGCTACCCCCCCTCCCACCCTTAAATGAATCATGCTGTTGAAATGGAGCAGAGGTAATTTGCATGGCTTGGAGCTGCTTGGGACCTGCTAGGTCCATCACAGTCAAGTCAGGGTTAGGGATGTATTCCACACACCAAAAAATGAATGTGCCTTTAACAATCAACTCATGATAAAATGATCAGGGGCACATACACTGCGGACCTGCAGAGTCACATTTTCATGGTTTTGGATGGGAGCCAGAATACAGTTTTTGCTCTGTGGTTGCCTTCCTAGCCAGGGTGTTTCTGGTGTGCATATCCCTGCAGAACAAGCTAGAATTTGTCCTGAGTTTATCAGTTTTGTTTAGGCTTCTTAAAAAGTGCGGTATGTTGACACAGATCTGAGCATCATTCTAGCTGCACTATAAGAGTTAGTAGAAAATCCTACAATGATTTTTTTTTAACTTATGCAAATGATCAACCCAAGTGACACACAGGCAGAGGAGGAGACCTAACGTAGCTTCATTTCTCAAGCAAAGGATCAGTGTGATGTGAATCGAGTGCAGCTTCTTTGGACTTGCTAAAAATCTACATAGTGCTGAAATTGATTACTTTGCTAATTACTGTGGTTAGCTGTCTTCTATTACTGCATAAGTAATAAAGCTAGTAGTTCTGTTGGAACACTTTGATGTAATTGACATCTGTATTAAGGTCTGGTTGTACAATCTTCCCCCTGCAAACCTATGTTTTCACTGAAAATGATCAGAAATATATTGGAAGTCAGGCATAAGTTCAATAGCAAGCGATGTTCCAAAAAAATAAAAATAAAGCCCCAATAGACACACATACACGTACACTACCAAGTCTACCAGAAAACGATTACTGCAAATCATATATTAACGAAATGACAGGACAACATTTTATCACCTCTTAGGTGGGATGGGACTGTGAGATGGTGTACTCACCCTTGAAGCTCCGCCTTGCAACCGTGTGTAATGTTGCCGGTATCCTCAGCTCCAGCACCTCCTCTGTCTTCCTGCCTCTCCCCAGTTTTCTGTAGCTCAGCTTTCTGGCCAAGCCACAAAGTACAAACCCCTTCCTTGTAAATCCAAATGATTCTTCTGCCCCGGTGGGCTACGGAAATCTTCAGCTGTCACTTACAAACCCTACCTCAGGGCTCCATCCCACTGGAGCCTGCTCTGCTTCCTATGCAGCTCTTCCACCTATTGTAGGCCCCAACGCGGGGCCTCCTCCCACCAGAGACTACGCTCCTTCCTATTGGTTTATTTCCAAAGGAGATAAACCTCTGCTGCATCTCTCACTGACTCTTGCCCCCTTTCCAAGCCCACCAAAGGGACCAGTTCTGTTCCTGTGGCAAGTGAGCATGACAGCGCACTCCCTCTCTCCTGGATCTTCTTCCTTCAACTTCTTCTTCACTTTTGTGGCATAAGCCGACTCGCTTCCCGAGTCTATGACCACCAGGCACTGAACTCTGTATCTAGTTCATGACTTAGAGTTTCGCTCCTTTCCTGGTATTCTTAAAGAATTGCAGAAGAGCTTTTTCATTGGGCCCCTATTCCTTGTATTCTTGATAGATGTTGCAAGGACAATTTTGTTACTTTACAGCCTCTGAATTTGCTATCTAAACTCCTCCTTTCACTGGTACAGCCTTTACAATCCCAAAAAGATATCATCATTTCCTGGACCTCACATATTACCCATAATCAATCTGTGTTCATGTTAGTTAGAAATAAATACTATTTAATTCACAATGCCCTGTTAGAATTCTAAATAGAGCCACTGCACTCTTCTTCTCTGGACATTGGATCATAGCCACATTGTCAACTTTGGACATACTTCTCGTCATTTTTTCTCCTTTGTTTCGTTTAACCACAGTTCTTGCCATTCCTTCCTTAGCTCATTTTTGATTAGGTGTTTAGATTCCAGTTTGCTTAAGGGAATTCCTAGGTCAACTTGTTCATGTTTAAGAGCACTTTTTGCATGTTTGTCCACCACTTCATTGCTTGCTATTCCTACATGCTCTGGGATCCGTGGTATTACTATAATTATATCCAATTGCGCCAGGTCAGTTTTTAGCAGTAATATTTCATTAAGAATGTCAGACTTGCCACTGTAAATTGCCTGCAGCCCTCATAAGGATTCAGACAGGAAGGCCACGGCACCTGGCCGCACATCTAAAATTCAGTTTAGTGCTAGCATAATCCCTGTTAGCTCAGCCATAAAGAGAGCTACAGAGTTAGTTAGACTTAACGGCTTTCTTGAGTCCCACTGAAGACATGCAGAAAGTTGTTCCCTGTACCTTCCTCTTTGGAGCCATCTGTACATATTTGGCAATAGTGTCCCCACTTATCACAAATATATTGATTTGCTATATCTGGTCTATTTATCAGTCTTCTCCTTTTATTTATTATATAATTCCATGTCTACCTCGAGTGGGGTTGGGGATGGTTTCCTGTGATACAGTATTTTCCCATGGTTATAGATTTTGGTCTCTTTCAATCCTTTCTTTTCATTAAGATCTTTATCTACTTCTGTACCCTATTTGCCTGGGGAATTTTGATATTTTTTTCTCCTATTCAGCCTCCACTTAATACTCAACTAACATTATATATGTGCTTCATGCTGCCATATTCGCTATTACCAAGTACTTTGGCCCAAGAGATTAAGTCTAGGAGCTCATTCTAAGAGTGATAGGCATTTCACCAGCTGCTATCTGTAGCACACCCAGACGCACAGTAATGAAGGCACGACATACAGTATGAAAGGCCTGTACTTGGCTATAGTCTCGTTTTCTCAGATTTGTGTTCACTGGTGATCCAAAAGCTTATGAATAAGCTAAACCAAATTAAGAGCACTTTAGTTCTGAATGAGAATGTCCACAAAGGGGTTCAATGCATTTTAACTAATCCACTTTTAATTCTACCTTTTTGTTATAACTTGGATTAATTTTCCTGAGTGTCTCCCAAGACAATTTTACTTTGTGGATGACTTTCTATTAACTATGAATAGTTGCCTTTTCCAGGTACAAGCATCTGTGGTTCCTGCCTATTGTCCAATCACATTTCTAATTAGTAATGGATTATCAGCACTGGTAACAAAGTAAGCCCATAAATGATGGGCTGGTAAACCTTTCACTGCTACATAAAATATCACTGGGCATATCAGCAAATGTCTAATGTTACCTTTCAGAAAGAGCTCTCCTCTGACAACAGAGTCCCAGCTCAGATTTTTTTTTCCCTAATGGGTTTCTTGCTGGTTAAGATTTTAATTCATTTATCTAACTAGCTAGGGCTAGAGCTAGAGCAAACACTCCTTTTCCTTGCAGAAGCTCACTTGACCTCCGTTCAGCTCAGCAAACTGACCTTTCCAAAATAACTTAACTGCGAAAGTAGATTGTGAGAATTCCAAAATTACAAATGGCTCATTGCCGTTAGTAAGAGCTACAATAGATCTCACTTGCCAGACTCCATTTTCAACAGTAGTGTCAAGCTTTCTATAAAAAAATAATATTCTTCTTCAGGAAAAAGGATCTGTACAATTAAAAAAGGATCAGATGCAAAACAATTGCATCAGGAAATTTCTAGGGAAAGCATTAAAGAAAACCCTTTTTTCCAGGCCAGGAAACATGGACTTTCATTGCCACAAGGGAACTGATGAGGTGCTAATCTATGTTGTTTCCCCCCCTATTTCTGCATTCACTGGCTGCGAGATTCATCAACGGAACCCAGCACTCCCATTTCTTTTCAAAAAATTAATTAGTTGCAGAGTCCCTAATATATGTTCACTGTACTGCTTTACTAATTATTAATAAAGACTTGACAACTCTTTTTTTGAAAATGAGTTATTCTAAACAGAAAATGAATAGATTGAATATGTTTAAGAGGAAGTATCTTAGTAAGAAAAGCTTGAATATGCCCATAACCAGCACTTCCATTATTCTGTAGTAATGATGATACATTGCCAGCACCTTTTCCATTGCCTTCCTCTGCCACTTGGAGCTACACTGCACACAGTGTGGACGCAGCCTGCTTTTCACTGTGGAATGCAGCTACGCATACTGCGCCACTGCAAGTGTAGACAAGGCCTCATTCCTTACAAATTGTCTGGTGGCAAATTCCTGCTGCACATAGACATCAGTGACATCCTGTTTCAGTTCCAGTAGGTCCCTTTGGAGTTGAGATGGTGCCAGTCGGGGCATGAAAGATCTCCTGCAGGCCTTGGTTCTCCATTTTTTTTTTTCATGACAGTCCTGTCCATGGCTTTTGATACAATTGACACAATGGTTCATCGTAGAGCTTTTCCTAGTGCATCTTCAATGCTTGCAGCCTGTTCAGAATGCAGCAGCAAACTTGCTCATTGCTTCAAGCCACGATGATTACATTACACCTGCAGGCATTCTTTGCTCTGGTTGCCCATGACCTGGCTCATTGCCTTTAAAGCCCTAATTCTTCAAGCTGCTTCGTGTATGGATCCCATCTGGAGCTTTATTTGGGTACATGGGTCATCTTCCTAAATGAAGCAGCTTGTAGGACTAAGGCCTCAGTAGGCACTGTGGTTTGTTAAATGGTATAGCCCCAAACTAGACCTCCATTTTGCATCTTGTCCTGTAGAGGGAGTAGGACACCACCCTGACTGTGGGGATCTGCCAGCACATCTGAGATCAGCTAGAGATATTACCTTTGCTGTGATGACTCCTCATAGGTAGAATTTGCTCCCACAACATCCATTCAGCTCCTTCTTTGTCAGATTAGAAATTACTTTAAGTATCATTTTCCGGGTTCTTTATAACCATCCATCTCTTCCCCACCTGTGTTTTTAATGAACAGGTTCATTACAGCTAGAAAGAACCATTGTGATCATCTAATCTGATTTCCTGCATACTACAGACCATAGAATATCACCCAATATTTCCTACATCTTGTGAATCAAAAGACTCATGCTGTGTTTATTAACTTTATTTAAGGTTTTATGAGGATCCATTTTTAAAAAAACCATTATCGCATATCTTCATTTTAGAATGTTTTTAATGTGTGTCATTGATGGCCCAAAATATTTCTGAAAAATGCACAATATAAAGTCATCATCATTTATTATTTTATTTCTATGGCAAGTTGCAACTCATTCTATTTCATTCACTTTTGGGGATTTGGGTAACAGTGAAAATAAGGGGGAAAGAGAACCTGTGGCCCCAGAATTTAAACACACCCACCACATGTACATGCTGCCTTTATTCTGTCAGATTTCTCCATTGATTTTCATTAAGGCCTATAGGCGTTTATATGCTTCAATGGTGTTTTTACTAAGGACTAGATTTCGGGTTGGACTGTGAGTCAATGCAGAAATGTAAGGGGCAATAAGTATATGCACAGGCTATTTAAACCTTGGATGCATGTGTGCAGGATAAATGGGCACTGCACACCTGATACTTCCTTTCCTCCAGAGTAGGTGGATAGGGAGTGGGCTGGGAAGAGCAAGGCATGGGTGCAGCTGAGCTTGTGTGAAGGGGATAGTAATTTGGTACTGGCATAAACCTGTACCAAATTACTAACCCCCTGGGGCAAAGGGGTAGCAGGAACAATTGTGGCTACCTGAGATGCTCCAATAGCACTGCAGTGATGCTCCAAGCTTGACTGTGTCCTTGTGGAACAACCTAAGTTGGAAGAGAGAGAGCGACAGAGTCCAAAAACCCAAATACTGCAAAAGCTATGGCAAAAAGTTATATTTCAACAGGCAAAAATATCTAATTCAATCATTTCACTTAGAGTCTGATCCTCCAGCTGTAACTCAGACTAAACTCCCCATTAACTTTAATGCCTGTTGTAAATCTAACCTATCTTTTAAATGTTGACAAGCGGATTTGCAATTACCGATTTGCCATTTTAAAGAAAACATGTAAAATGATGATCCTAGCTACACAATGTGTTTTCAAGGTCCCTTAATTATTGTCATTTGCCATGTTTTAACATCCCTGCTAATCTTGCCGAGAATGACATAGCACAACACTAGAAGAGACAGTCTTCAGTATTGTTCTGGTCTCTGCTTCTGTTAGAATTGTGTGAAAATAGTATTTTTTTTCTCTTGCCTTTTTCTTTGCTTGTTAGACTCGGATAAGAACACAATCTGATAAAAAAATGTACCATTGTCACAGTAAAGAATTGTGATAAGAAAGAAGAGAAGGGTATAACAGTAACCCACTTTTATGATAAACTTAAATGTGTGTGATCAGAATTTTCCTTAGATGGAGATCCGCATAGATATATAAGAACCACTGTACTGTATTTGCCTTTTCTGATGTACTGACTTCGTATGAATTTACTAATCAGGATGATATAAAACCCCACACACAAACAAGGTGGAAGCAAATCATACTCAAATGCATGCAAAGAACCAAAACTGGAATACTGGAAAGGGTAGAATCAGAAAATTATAGAGTAAACAGTTGGATTTCCAAAAAACAGCACCCTGAATCTCCTCTTGGTCTATTGAAAAACAACTGGATATAATGAAAGAATTTTTCAGATTTGTGTAGAAACTTATTGGTGATAGCACGTTGCTTTTAGAATCAGCGAAATCATTCTGCACATGGTAATCAAGTGCTCTAGATACATGTAATCTTTAAACCCTGTTTTAAATGACATTATGACGTTTTAAACTTTCCATTTGAAAAATATTCCATTGTATACATTGCTGCTCCATAAGCATAAATTTTTAGCATGTTGAAAACAGGCTGCTAAAGAAATTGACATATCTGGGTATATAAAAGTCCTCTGAACAGTAATCATGAAAAATCCAGAAGAATTGAAATAGTTTCCTATATAACAAAAATATAGCCTGAATTGTCTGTAACTGGCAATGCTGACAAATGGTGTCAATAAATGGGAACTCTCTCTCTCTCCCTTTTGCAAAAAGTAAGTGTTCTAAACCTACTTCACCAGCTGGATGATCTGTGCTAAATGGAGGTTCTCTAATGGTGAAATTCACTCCTATGCAGAGGGCCAACACAAAGCCATTGTGGGACTTAAGTTCATCCGAAGAGCACACTATAATGCAATTGTGTTTAAATATGTCGTGACACACAGACCCCATGGCACAGTTTCTCTTGTTCTTTGCAAACAACTCTCTACTCAGACTGACAAAGTCACTACAGAAAACACATGTCTTACAAGATATTTATCCATAAAGAGTAACATGGAAGGTATATACAGAAAGCTCATAACTTGTCCAGATTCATAATCACTGTGAGAGGTAGGTATGGGTAATATTGAAGGAATAATGTATTTATATTGAAAGTATGGTCTATGGGCTTAGGGTAAAAATGAATCACCAGGAGTTGTGTGTCTTGGTGATAACGTATTTGGACAAGGGTGAGCTGTCACCCACCCTGTTTAGCCACTGAGGTAATGCAAGGCTCAATTATCTAGCCTTGCTCCCTCCCAAGACTATCAATTGAAAACAAGCAGAGACAACTACAAACAATCAAAGACATAGTGGAGATGAAAGAGGAACATTACAACAAGGCAGGGGCTCACCCTATCTGTGAATAGGAAAGGTTGTGTTCAATATAACACAGAAGTCAGAGAAGCATTCTGTACCCAGTCACTGATGAATCCCCTTCAGGAGCAGAGGGCTTTCATCAATGTATGGATCCTGGGTCTTGTGAATACAGCCAGCTCTGCAACAGACTAAAATTGGGGTGGGGGGAGACTATTATATAACATAGAATAGAACTATTGATAAGTGTAGACCCATATTTACAATTTTGTTTTGTGTTGTAAACAGTTGTTTCCCATTGCTTCTTATTAAATCTTTATTCTTTCTTAAAT
Organism: Malaclemys terrapin pileata; assembly: GCF_027887155.1. Taxonomy (NCBI): domain Eukaryota; kingdom Metazoa; phylum Chordata; order Testudines; family Emydidae; genus Malaclemys; species Malaclemys terrapin. The sequence continues at coordinate 67,386,137 of NC_071512.1, forward strand.
AAACCTACTTCTGTCTTATGATAACTGCTCACAAGTGCTTAGTGGTTTACAGGAGCAGGGCCTTAAGGCTAAACTGGAAAACTGGGGTACACTGCACCTTGATGTGCAGAGGATCCAGAATTTCTGTGAGTTGCCAGTGTCAGGGGCTGGCTTTCACAGGGGAACGCTTCAGATGGACTCAGGAACTGGGGTGCACTTATGTTAACCTGCAAGTCAAAGTTATGGCTGTCATAACCCAGAAGGAAGTGCTTGAGTGGCCTGAAGGGCTGGTGGTGCTACAGAGGTGACACTCAGGTACCACAAGAAAGATTTCCTCTTGCTGGAAGAAGGAATAACAAGATGACTCTCAGTGCTGGGTACCCTGAGAATTGTCACACATGTATTAACTAACATGATTCTAAATGCAAACCAGGAACAAGCATTTTAGAATACTAACACATGATAAAACATGATTGCAAACAGTGGTGTAGCAAGCACTAAATGAAAGGCACTCTTGAGGAAACAAAAAATTTTGCAAGATTTACAATGGAACAAAAAAAAAGAATTTTGTCCTCATCCTACACCAAAGCAAGTCATGCTGTTTCCACCGCATTCTCCTGTCCCTTAGTTTGATGTTAGAGACTAATATTTTTCTCTTTCGTAAGTCCAGTACATTAAAAAAAGGAAAAAGATTGTTTTCAACATTCTGGTATCAGTAGGGAAACAAACCCTTGATAAAAGGGACAAACAGGAACCCCACACCTGACAACAATGAAGAATCTTAGTTTCAAACATCACACAATTGGCTGACACCATTTTTTTTTAATGGGCCAGCAGCTGCGTGACTCATTTATGTATGTTTTGCCTGGCTTAGCACTAACAGGACGGTGTAAATAGGAAGTGATGAGGAAAATCAATGTAGGGCAAACACATTTTTTTCAAGGCTGTAACAGGAAGAGATAGGAAGCCCAGGAAGATACTTGATAGATATTCAACTCTGTAAAAAAGAGGAAGTAACATGTTTAAAGCACTACGCTTGTTATTTTGAGTTGTTGAACGGAAACGGGATACAGCACAGAAAGGATGCAGATAGAATGCATTTTGTTGCATAGCAACCCAGGGGATAGGAGCTCCTGTATATAACTGAAGATCATCTGCTGGTATGAGAAAGAGAGAGACGTGTTTAAAGGGGAAAAGAAAAAAAAATGTGTAATGTTGAAGAAGGAAGTTTGTATACAATATACATTTCCTAAAGGTTCTTTTACAGAGCTAAATTCTCCCCTGGTATAAGTAGGCTGAATGCTATTAACCTCATTGCATCTACTTACACTAGGGTTTAATTGGCTTCATAAAAGGACCTTTAATACCAGTATCGTGTATACAAATTGCCTTCTTCAATATCCTTATTTGTTTTATATGAACCCACTTCACACCCAGGCTGAATTTGGTTCTATAAGAGCACAATGCCAATGGGATCAGTGAAATGCAGCCCTTTATACCACAGTTAGATTTGGTCCTCTTTTCTTTTCAACAATATTTGATATTGAACTGGATGAATTGTTAGTGTGAGCAAGTGCTAGCTTCCCACTCCACCATTCAGACCTTGAACATTTACCTCCATTCAGACCTTGAACACATCGCCCTGGAATAGTAGTTGCATGTGAATTTTGTGACCGCTAGTCTTCCAAAACCATGTAGCAGTGATTTTCTGATATCAGCAAATATGGTTTGTGGCATTAGACTGAGACAACACCAGACTCATTTCACTTGTGTCCCAAGTCAAACTTGAACCCATGCTTCCTGAAATAAATGGAGAGTGCTTCCCAATGCACCACACTTCTAATCAATTCATAGTGACAGACTGACATTAAAAAAAAAGGAAAGAAAAAAAGAAACATTCTGGGGAAAAGTACCAAATGGGTTGGTGTGTCCATGCAAGTGCAGTGAAAAGGAAACAAAACATTAAAACAGGCAAGAAGATTAGAGGTCCAGTGGCCCAGTGATCAAAGGTCCAGTGAGTTTTCAGATAAAGAGCTAACCTCAAGCAAAAATGCCATGGAATACTGGAACTCGCTGCTGTTGGTATTATGTCTAAAGAAATGTTTCTCCTGAGGTTTGTCAAAAATTATGTATCCACCTACAAACATTTTTGCCCATAGTTGACATAAAAATCCTACTAATCAAAATAACATCACTTAGATAGTTCAACAATGAGCCAACATTTGATGCAGGAAAAAAGCAGTTTAAAACCAAACTAGATATAGTTATTTTAAACGGGGCATATGTGGCACTTAGTCTGGTAAACATTTGATACACTTGTTGCACTTCAAAAAAAAAAATACCAAACACTGAGGTCAAAATTTGCAAAGTTGGAGTCCTACTCTTAGACAAATAAATCCATATTTAAGCTCGTGAATAACTGGACTGATTTTCAAAATGCACAGTGCAGCCTGCCAAATGCCTGTACATTGCTTTAGATGTTTAGCTTTAGGCGTACAAGTATGAAAAAAATGGCCACAGTTCTTTACATTTCTAAGAAATGAACAGTATATTTATCAGACATAAGCCCACAACCACCCGACTAAAGGTGTGCAAAATTTCTAATACAAAATTGAAAATGACACAATTAAAAAAAATATTATAAATTGAATGGGCCTATATTTAGTAAAAATTTGCTACAGCATGTTGCAGAATGGGTTCTATATTTTGAAAAGACATTGCTGAGTTATATGCATTGTAAAGCTGTAATGTGCTATTCAAAAGAGAAAATAGATCAGTTTTCAAGCAAAAATGTCTGTTTCTAACAAATATGACATTTGCATTAAAACCATGGCAGCAGTGTGCATTTTCAAAGTGGACAACACCATTTTGTTGAAAATTTGAATAAAGCAAAATTCGGGTGGTATAAAATTCTGTAAAATTAAATGGTGACAATTTTCATGCAAGCTTTCATGAAACAAAACTTGTGATTTTTGCATAACCTTGCACATGTCAACAGGGTGAACAGCTCTAAAAAGAGCCGGGACTATAGCATGACGAACCGCCTAAATCAAATCATTCTAGGAAATACCAACCCCAGAAACGTCACTGAGAATATCATCAAAGCAGCGCTCCAAACACGTGAGCGTTGTATTCAGTGCATTGGGTGTATACTTGATATTTTGTCTGTCAGATAACAGCACCAGCATGGTAGGAAGTCTACAAGGGTGGGAACAAGTTTATTTCCTCATGCTTTGACTAGAATAGGCCAGAGGGGAATGAGGAGGGTTAATCCTACACTGATTAGCCCCCTTATTGGCACTCTTATCAGAGGCCATTGATAGGCTGAGCATGGAGACTGAACTCCTCTCTTGCTGCCAGATGATGAAGCCTCCGGGTCAGGGTTCTGATACAATGGTGAAATCCTGGCCCCATTGCAGTCAATGGGAATTTTGCCATTGATTTTAGTTTGGCCAAGATTTCACCCTATATGAATACGTTAGTGACTAGTTGTCACACAGTAGCTGGCCCTTTCAGGGGAGTTGGGTCCCAACTGTCACGCCTCCCCAGGTGGCAAGAATGATGTAATGTCACATACCAGGCACATCATGTGGCTAAATCAGGCCTTCTGGGGGAGAAGAGGAGATAAAGCAGAAGCCTGTGGCGCACAGAAGAGGAGAGCCAGAAAGACTCCACGTAGAAAGTCTTGAGAACTGCTTGATAGGGAGCAAAAGGGCAAATTTTGACCTCAGTGTTTGGTTGTTGTTTTTTTTGAAGTGCAACAAGTGTATCAAATGTTTACCAGACTAAGTGCCACATATGCCCCGTTTAAAATATCTATATCTAGTTTGGTTTTAAACTATGTGAGCTGCAGTACACACAGACTCTGCTTAGCTCTCAGGCACAGTACCAGCTAGAGAAGCTGGAGCGTAGGATGAAGGAAAGCCTCAGCAGGGAGTTCTGTTTTCCTATGAACTTTGTTATGTAATAAAGCAGACCCAAATAAGGTATGTTATTTGACACATGAAAGCCTATGTGAAGTTACTGAGGAGTCAAGAGGAAGAAACCAAGGCAGCAGCTGACCCAATACAGCAGACCAGGAAGGTGACGCTGTTACACTAGGCATCATGAACGTTTTCAGGTTGACAGCCCAGCAGCCCACTGAACACTATAAGCTTCCATAATCAGCCCCACCAATGTTCCCCAACTCTGATCTGGACGGACCTTTTTTCCTGGACCTGCCAGAATCGCCATTTATTTCTTGCCTGGCCTTTCTGCCAAAGGCTGTGAACAATGCCAAATTAATTTGTGCTGGTGATGTTTTGACCGTTAATAAAGAGATGTTTAAAAGAATGCACACAGCTAACTAGAATCAAGTTCATGCCAGGGGTGCAATTCCCTTCAGTTTTGGAAATACTGAGCCAAATTGTGCCTGATAGGCACTGGCCCACGCTGGGGGTGAATGGAGCTGCACTGCCCCAGCGGGAACTCTAGAAAGGAGTGTAACTCATGTGGCATATAAAAGGAGCACATATGCCCCAGCGTCCCTTATGCTGGTGTAGTGTTCACCCCTCTGTGTGCCTTGGCCAGTGTGGCCATGGCCTTGCCTCCACCCAATCACCTTCTGTCCCATTTGGAGTAGGTTGCTTCCTTTGGGCCAATAGGAAGGAACAGCCCTTGCATTTCCCTGAATGCAGGGATGATGATTGCGCTAAGCCATTGTACAAGAACTATTGGTGCACAAAATGCTCTTTACACACACCTTCCACTCTGCACACCCATGCAAGCTTCAAGAACACTTGATCACAACATGGGAAAAGGTGAAGCAGAAACAGCTGTCCTTGTTTCCCTCATTTCATTTTTCTCTTCTTTCTCTAATACTGTGTGATAAGGCCATTTCAAATGAGCTTACGGTCATTTTCAGAGTCATCCAGTGTGTAATTGTTGAGGAGATGACTGTTATAACTGTCATTTCAAATTTATGGCCATGTACCGTGCTACTCTGACTGGCTCCTAGTAACATTACAGTGTTCACTTTGATTGTATTCATCATTATCTGGTAATGTGTGCACATGGGACTAGCTGTGGCCTGACATGTGTTCTGTTCTGCTTCTTTCTTAGCCAATCCTGGAGCTTTAATATGCCACCTGTCCTGCTGGCAAGTGCCTCTCCTTCAGAGTGAATTCCACTGAATAAGGCTGAGTTTCTGTCCTGTGAAGGAACAACCAGCTCCCATCAGGTGCATTCCCAGGTGGCAAACAGGGAAGTGTCTTATGGATATTTAGGACAACTGAATATTCAATAAGCAGTTGTGGACAAGTTAATGAAATCTCCCAGCAGGAGAGTGGTGGAGTAGCTGATATGTGGCCACCTCTATGTAAAATGCCACATAGACCCTATGACAAGGTTGTCAAAAAAAATAAAGACAACTTTGAAATAAGTCTTGCTGGGGCAGGTGAGGTTCATCAGCTTCAGCAGGCAGTTCATCTGAAGGCAGGCAGTTCATCTAAGAGAAGGAAAACTCTGATTTCAAACCAGAGGTGTCAGGCTTGGACAACCAACCTGTAAAGTTCATCCAATAGATATGCTCCTGTGAACTGATGTCCATGTCAAGAGGGCACCAGCCTTGCCCGACTGTTGCTACTGGGCAAGGACTGCTAAAGTTAAAGAAGTGAGTGAATAAACAGATATGCAAGTTGGAACACAGGAATGTTGACTGGAAGACGTTTAGAACTAAGTGAGGTCTTAAAGAGAAGAGTAAACGTGATTTGTGTACAGGAGACCAAACGGAAAAAGCCAAGATGCTGCTGGAAGGATAAAAAAATCTACTACCTGGGGAGGTCGACCTCCTGAAATAGTGTTGGAGTTATCCAGAGGCACGTGATAGAGGTTACAAGAATGTCAGATCAACTGATAACAATTAAGCTGTGCTGGGAAGAGTACAGTTGTGGACAAGTTGATGAAATCTCTCAGCAGGAGAGTGGTATCCATACAGTAAATGGGTATGCACCACAGCTGGCGGAATAAAAGGTAACTTTCAGAAAAATGGCAGGCCAGTGGCTTGAGCAGTGATATGATTGAAAACAGGAGACCAAAAGAAGTATTGTGACAGGTAAAAGGAGGAGGTTATGAGTGAGAAATGATCATCTAAAGACTCACCAAAACAAAAGAGAAAATGACAAGGCATGTGAATGAGTTTGCTTACATTAGAAAATGAGTATAGTATATTGCAAACAAATAGTGAATCAATGAACAAAGTTTGGCGTGATTATTTTTGACTTTAGTAAGGCTTTTGATACTGTCTCGCATGACCTTCTCATAAACAAACTAAGGAAATACAACCTAGATGGGCTATTATAAGTTGGGTGCATAACTGGTTGGAAAATTGTTCCCAGCGAGTAGTTATCAGTGGTTCACAGTCATGCTGGAAGGGCATAACGAGTGGGGTCCCGCAGGGATCGGTTCTGGGTCTGGTTCTGTTCAATATCTTCATCAATGATTTAGATAATGGCATAGAGAGTACACTTATAAAGTTTGTGGATGATACCAAGCTGGGAAGGGTTGCAAGTGCTTTGGAAGATAGTATTAACATTCAAAATTATCTGGACAAACTGGAGAAATGGTCTGAAGTAAATAGGATGAAATTCAATAAGGACAAATGCAAAGTACTCCACTTACGAAGGAACAAATGGGAAATGACTGCCCAGGAAGGAGTACTGCGGAAAGGGATCTGGGGTCATAGTGGATCACAAGCTAAATATGAGTCAACAGTGTAACACTGTTGCAAAAAAAGCAGACATAATTCTGGGATGTATTAGTGGGAGTATTGTAAGCAAGACACAAGAAGTAATTCTTCCACTCTACTCCGCACTGATTAGCCTCAACTGGAGTATTGTGTCCAGTTCTGGATACCACATTTCAGGAAAGATGTGGACAAATTGGAGAAAGTCCAGAGAAGAGCAACAAAAATGATTAAAGGTCTAGAAAACATGATCTATGAGGGAAGATTGAAAAAAATGGACTTGTTTAGTCTGGAGAAGAGAAGACTGACAGGGGACATGATAAAAGTTTTCAAGTACATAAAAGGTTGTTACAAGGAGGAGGGAGGAAAATTGTTCTTGACCTCTGAGGATAGGACAAGAAGTAATGAGCTTAAATTGCAGCAAGGATGGGTTTAGGTTGGACATTAGGAAAAACCTCCTAACTGTCAGAGTGATTAAGGACTGGAATAAATTGCCTAGGGAGGTTGTGGAATCTCCATCATTGGGGATTTTTAAGAGCAGGTTGGACAAACACCTGTCAGGGGTGGTCTAGATAATAGTCCTATATATGACTACATATAGACTATATATAGGAGAAAAAGATTGCAGAGGCACTTAGGACAATGAAAAAGGAGAAAGCATCTGGGCCAGATAATTTGGATAAGCTGAAGTCACTGGGAAGGGAAGGCATCAAGTATCTACAAGTCCATTCAATCATATGCTTAAAAAAGAGAAAAATGTCAGATGAATGACGTAAAAGCTTTATGGTGCCTATTTTCATACATAAAGGAGATATTACATTGTGCCCTAAGTATAATCGAATGTAGCTAACATCACGTGCTATAAAAGTATGGGAGAAAATTATTGAAAGGTGTCTGCATGGAGTATTTGAAATTTGGAAGGGTCAGTATGGATTCATTCTAGGAAGGTGCATAACTAATGCTATATTTGGCTTATGAATCCTCAGAGAATTTCAGAGAAAAAGAGACAGCAGCAGGGCATGGTCTTTGTGGACTGGAGTAGGCATAAGAATCATATGCCAAGAGAATTAGTTTGGTGGAGTTTGCGATGGAGAGGTATGACAGAAGGATATGTCCATCTTATCCAGAATATGCATGATGGAGTGACTACCATAGTCAAAACTAATAGAGAATTTTCAGTAAATGTTGGCCTGCATTAGGAGTCTTTATTGAGCCCTTTTTTATTTGCAATTGTCATGGAGGTGATAAGTGAGAATATACAAAGGGAGCCAGCTTGGAACACGCTGTTTGCTAGGAGACACTGCAAGCCAACTTTAAACAGTGTCAACATAGTTTTGAGCAGGCTGGACTTAGAATGAATGTTGGGAAGATAAAGGCTATGATAATTGAGGGAGAAGGCCTCAATATAAAGGATATCACAGGCAGAGAGCTTAGACAAGTGAAAGAATTTAAATACCTAGGATCAGTAGTTGTTGACAATGGTGCCCTTTTGAGTAATGTCCAGCATCATACTAATGGTACAAATGGTGGGAGCTGACTCCAGTTCTTTGTGACAAGAACATAACAATAAAATTAAAAGGCAGGGTGTATATAAAACTGCAATTTAACCCCTCCTAATGTACAGAACAGAGACTTGGCCAGCCACTAGAAAAAAAATCAATTTGTTCTCCACCTTGGAAATGAAGATGTTCAGGTGGTCAAATGGTAGGACACTCCATGTTAGGAAACAAAATGAAGTTGTAAGAGGCCTAATGTGGGTTGCTCCAATTGAGGACAAATTGGGGGAGGTTAAGTTATGTTGGTATGGGCCTATCCAGCAGAGACCTGAGAGCTATATTGGTAGGATGCGCTTGCAATGATCACGGATGCAAAATGACCTGACAGAGACCAAAGTCTCGGTAAACGGAGCAGTTATCAGTGGACTTCAGAGAGACCAATCTGTACAACAGCCTGGCATATGATCATGAGTTTTGGAAGAAGGCTATAAAAGTCACCAATCCCAAATAGGAAAGTGACAGGAAAGAAGAAGAAGGTTGAGTTTCTGTTTACAGAACAGGTGAGATTTTTCAGGATCAAGGATGTTAGGCCATTGGGCTAACACCAGCAACAGGTAGGTGATGGTGTGATCTAGTGGCTAGGATACTAGCATAGAAATCAGAAGACCTGCTTCTATTCCTGGCTCTGTAACTAACTAACTAACCTACTGTGTGACCTTGAGCAAGTTATTTCACTGCTGTTTCTCTTCCTACTCTTTAGCCTGTAAGCTCTTTAAGCCAGAGCCAGCCTCTCACAATGCATTTGTACAGCACCTAGCATTCCAGGCACTGTTGTAATACAAATACAGTAGTAAAACAATCTGTTTAAATTAGGTATATGAGATAAATCTTAACCTTACGCTACAAACATATAACATTACTAAAATGTTATGATTTGAACTAACAGCAAAGTTAACTCAGCCATGTTGCCAGCCTGCATATTTTACCAGCATAAACATCAGTATAGACATCTGAAGAGCCACCTAGCAATCTAAAGTACATATAACATGAACATGTGGAGGTTACTATAGGATTTGGGATGAAATCCTGACTCCATTGAAATCAATGACAAAACTCCCTTTGACTTCAGTAGGGCTAGTATTTCATCCTTTAATTTTAAAATGTCCTGCCTTTTGAGTGTTTACATTTGAATGCTGAACAGTTCAATGACATATGATTTGGGTTTTTAATTTCCCAGTTTTTCAAAAAAGGCAATGAAAGGGTCCAGAGCTGTTAGGCTTAAGGAACTTACCAGCTAGATTTACCGTCAATTGCTTCTGTTGCTCCACCTCCCAAAAGGGTTTCTCCAATGTGGAGCCTCAGGCTCCACCAGCTTTCCGCCACCTTTTTCTCTGGTGTTTGGGAAGGAGGAGAAAATGTGTCTGGCCCTCATTGGTAGCACCAGATGCCTTCCATGGAGCAGGGCCAGAGCTAGAGAGGGCCCAGAAACTGTGCAGCATCACAGGGCTTCTGTGTGCATGCCCCTTGCCCCATGCAGATTCCCAACGCTGCTGAGCTTTTGAGCCAGATCCAAGGTTTCTGATAAGAATACAGAGGAAATAGTGATGGGGGAACCTTATCACTGGACCTATTTCCTGGACCTATGCGGGTATTTTCACAAAAGATCACTAACTGGACCTCAGGCGTTTACCCATTATTATCACAGTTGGTGGCTGAATGATTTATAAAGTCACTTCACACATACTGAATGCTATACAGCTTCACTATCAAACAATCAATAAAGCCCCATCATAAATGAAACCTAGCTAATGAGAAGTTATTTAAAAATCATTGTATTTTTAAAAAATAAATTAACATATTAATAAGAGCAGTAGTGTAAATTCTTTAAAGTTCAATTGCACTTTGGTTTTAAGTACATAAAATACTTCAACTACCATAGTCTAATTATCCACCTGTGATTATTTTTTTTTGAGTGCATCTCCATACCAGCAGCTCATTTTAAAATGACAGAACAGCTAGTTGAAATACCTGTTACATAAGCCACCATAATACCAGTGGCATAAGCCACTCTCTAAGGCTATGTCTATACCACAGATCATATGTTGGCATAGCCTCTTAGTGTAGATGCAGCCTGCACTGTCAGAAGGAGTTTTTCTGTCAGTGTAGGACCTCCACCTCCACAGACACTATTACCTACATCGACAGAAGTCCTCTTCCATCGACAGAGCTGTGTCTGCACTGAGGGTTTTGTCCACATAGCTGTCAGTCAGGGAGGTGTTTTCTTCACATCCCTAACTAGCGAAAGTATGCTGACATAACTTTTATGTGTAGACCAAGCCTAACTAATTGAGGATAGGATAAAGCTTTCCCTGGGAGAAGGTTATCCCATGACTGCACACTGCAAAGAGTTGCTTGCACCTTCTTCTGAAGCAGCAAGCATTAGGCACTTTCTGAGACAGGTTACTGGACCAGATGGACCACTGGTCTGATGCAGAATAGCAATCCCTCTTTTCTTAGGCTAGTTCCCCACATCTCCACAATGTCAATAGGGGTGAGGAGCAGTATCCTGTCTGCCTTGCACCTGAAAAACGTAGACTACGTGACCCTAAAAGTACCTCTCATACACAAAATGATTACTGGGTAAGGAAAGATTATCTGGAACAGAGATCACCTAGTCTTCATAAAAGCACACGAGCCATTTAAAATACTCTGAAAGTGTTCCATACTTCAACCCTGAAGCCCAGGCAATGTATGAAAAATATACAGCTCACTGAGTCAATTCAATACTAATATTTGCCTTACATTGCCTGAGCTTCTACTTCCATGCCTTTCTGAGAAGCAGAGTAATGTTTGACAGGGTCCTCCTACAGTGTACCTTCTCATCATACATAAGCACATCTCATATATGTCACAATGTTTTCTCCTTAGACATTTAAAGGCATGTAAGGAGAATATTTTCCCCTTTAAAGACAATATCGTGAATAAGTAAATGGTCTAGGAGCTGTCATGACAAGAGTAATAAGATTTTTACATAACTAAAAGTATGAAGCTCATACTTAGAAGCACGATAAATAGGTTACATGGGACATCATATGGCATTTCCATACACAAGCAAAACTCCCACTGAAGTCACTGCATGACTAACTAAGGAAGTGCACAATTGGTCCCAGAAGCTTTTATGACATTTCAGTAGAACCCTCAGAGGTCAAGCCATTGGTCATTAATGAAAATATAGTTGTAATGGAAGCAGTTCAAATGAACATCTGTTAAAGAAATAAGATTGTAAAAAAAATTATCTGTATGAAATAAAAAATTATAAAAGAGTATATAGATACAGGAAAACTACATGTAATGTAATATCACATGACAGGCAAGGCCTCAATCCAGCAATGTGCTTAAATGTGTTTAATTTTAAGCATATAAGTAGGCCCATTCAAGTTAGGAAGACTACTTATTCATTTAAGTTAAGCCTAGCCTTAAGTACTTTGTGGGAGCAGGGAGTAAAAGTGAAGACATCCACAGTTAAAGTTTACAGTCCTCCCTGAACCCATCCCACTGTGCTTTTAGTGACTATATTCCAAGAGTCCCTACAATAGCCATGCACAAAAGGACGAATTAAGGATGAAGAGTCAGCCCTGCTTATTTGATATTATGTCAAACTTATATTAGCACAGTCCAACCAGAATACCTTTTAAAAGGCTGGAGAGATTTATTAATTATTATTATTATTAGATAAAAAGCTATGCCTTTAGGAAGAGTTTTAATAGACCAGAATTCTGACTAGGAGCATGTTTTTGATGAATTATAATGATAAGAGTTGTGTGAAAGTATCAAAGATTTGATTTTGCATGAGTATGTGAACATTTTTTCAAGTAAGTTCTGCATGAATTTAGATAAGATTATATGATTTTACATTGTTTTCATGTTCAAATGGCCCAAAAACCTAAAAGCAAATCTCATCTGAAACCAGCACATTTAATCTATTTTTGCATTGAAACTATGCTAATTTTGCATGATTTTAGAGCACCATCATACATTAAATCAGCCCAGATTCACTTGAAAGGATCATGAGTCTTTCCACACCTTTTGACAGACCTGCTCTGATGGCTGAGTGCTTAGCAGAACCTGAATCATGGCAAGTTTCACATGGCATCAGGTTTTGTTGAGAACACATCACTCATCCACTCTAGTTATAAACCCCTTAAACATGGGCAAGGCAGGTGTAAATAGGCATAGCTCAGCTGAAGTCAATGAAGCTATGTAAATTACACCAGTTGAGGATCTGGCCCACAGCATATAATAAATATGTGGCGGCAACCTGGATATGACATGAACAGTACAGGTCTAGTAATCAACTGAAATAATTTTCCAGCTATTTGATGCTAAAATACATTTTCTGTATGCTGAAGGTGCCTATTATATCTTGCAAAACATATTAGTATGTTAAATATGTTGAGAGAATACAATTGCAAAGTCATTGTTGCATCTGGTTTAATTGGAAAATACATTAAACATTATTATCTACTTATCAAAGTGAAGTTGTAGAGAAAAATCTAAAAAATGGTAGCACTTGCAGAGGAAATGAGGCCTGTAGGATGACTGATGCTCTATGGATTATTTTACTTTTCTGCATGTATAGAATAAATAAGAAAACATGTAATCAGAAATAGGAGAGTTTTAAAAAAAATTCTAATATAACTCAATTTCCTTAACTACAAATAGCAAAGTATTTTAATTGCTAGCTGCTTTTTGCACACTTTTCTATTAGGTGTGTGTAAAGAGTTACATGAACAGCTCCATCAGTAACCATTCAGTCACATAAATAACAGGGCAGAGAAACTTTGTAGGTTTCAATAATTTCTACATATGGAAACTTAAATGCAATTTTATTAGCAGTGCTTATTTAATCACAAGGTAGGAACTTTGGCATTCCACACTGCCCTTCTCTAAGGCAGATCCTAAGGATTAGGCCCTTCTAATTGTCATTTGGTATTGAGAAGAACACTGAAAGGACTCTTAAAAATACTCCAGGATTTTTTCTTTAGCCAGATATTTTTCCAAATTATTCTAGTCTCTTCAACCAACCAAAAAAGTCTACCATATCTATTACACACACACACACACAAACACACACACACACACACACACACAAAATAAAGGGAACATCAGTAAGCCTGCTGGAGGAAACCTGCTTCCAATAGATTAATATGAATGAAGACAATTACTGAACTCTCAAAAAAACAATTAATATTCTGCCACATTTTGACGGTATTTTAGTCCATTGAGGCTACAAACAAATTGTTGTTCTGTATTCTGTTCTGAGCTACATAATGATTCTGTGTTGTCTTTCATAAGTATATTTAAAGAAGCATTCGTGCCATCCTATGCTATTTCTCCCCAAAAAATCTCATGTTTGTTCAAATATGCAATCTACTTGTGTTAGAGGGAATCCTTTAAGTATTTCCCAAACCAGGAAGTTGCATCTCCACCTAAACAAGCTTAATTAATAACTTAATGAAGAATTGCTTTCTAAAAGCAACGGGCTAACCAAAATTCCCAAATTTCTGAACTTTAGCTGATTCTTTAAACATCCCATTCTACATTGGCCCTAAGTATTTTTCAGGCAATTGCTAGTGAGAACACTGCAGGCATACCTGATTGCAGTGTTTGAACTGCCTGCTGTTAGGTACTTTGCTTTAGTGTTTAAATTCTATATGGATACATTATTTAGCATGCCTATTGATTTAATAGCACAAAATCCATGTTTTTAAAATAACATCTTCGCCAGCTTCCATATTATCCACACTTTTCTCCATCACTAATGGGGTATCAAGACAACAAACAAAGGCTAACAATGAAGGTGGCACAAAAGCCCTTGTATGGTCCTTTAACAAATTTGTAATCACTAATTAAAAGTGAACATTTTGAGGGAACACTACTGAAAGAATTGAATGACTCAGGGACTGATAAATGATAATGGAATATGGAGCCTTTCTTCTCTAGATCACTAGTTTGAATGCAGCCCAAACTGATATTAGCTGAAAGTTATGATCTGTTGGCTGCTTGGTGACCCACCCATGCACCATGAAGTGGTAGCCTGTGTCGAGTTTATATTCACATCACATTCTGCATCACAAAAAACATTGTTAGCATTGGCACCACAAATGGCAGAAGAGACCGATGGCCTGGCAACTAAATCAGCCTCATTTACTCAGAAAAGTGATCTTTCTAGATCAAGAGATGAGGTATGAAACAGCTTGATGGGATGATAAGGGGAAATTTTGCTGGAAAAGTAAGTAGTTAATTCTCCAATATCATCAATCCAGCATATTCACATGCTCTAAAATCAGCTGTTATTTATTATTTCTATTATGATAGCATCTGGGGACCTGACTGAAGGATCAGGAACCCACTGCACTAGGTGCTGTAGAAGCAAACAACAAAAAAGACAGTATCTGACTCAGAGGCCTTGCAACCAGACAAATAAACAGAGGCAGGAGGCCGGTTTGGAGAATGAGAAGAAAATAAAATGAACAGATTTTTAGCAAAAATAAGAAGACGTCTGAGTTAAAATATTTATTTTAAAAATCAGTCGACAAGCCTGATTGTGCTGCCACCAATGTCAAGGACAACATTCCTATTGACTTCAAAGGGTAGGAACAGATCCCAGCTATTTTTCATTCATCTTTAGAGACAGTTTTTGTATGTATGTTTACAGTTTGTTTAGAAACTTGAAATGAGTGTTAATCCTGTGTAATGGCTGGTCTAGTCACAAGCACTTGTCTGCTGCTGTTTAATTTTGTTTTAATAATTATTTGGGGGGGAGTGTTACTGAAGCATTTAAAACACACACACTGAATTATCTGAAGATTTATCAGACATTCAAAGAGCAAATTCAGGTCATATTTTGAGACTGCCAGGCTTGGCATTGTCCCTTTTAAAACAAGAGGTGGGATAGATTTGACTGTGAAGCTAGTTTCTTTTCTATAAAAAGAAGAACAGGAGTACTTGTGGCACCTTAGAGACTAACAAATTTATTAGAGCATAAGCTTTCGTGGACTACAGCCCACTTCTTCGGATGCATATGCTTAGTCTCTAAGGTGCCACAAGTACTCCTGTTCTTCTTTTTGCGGATACAGACTAACACGGCTGTTACTCTGAAACTTTTCTTTTCTATGTATTTACTTGGATGTTTGGCTATAGGATTTGGACTTGAAGACAAGTTTTTTGTGAATGGTTCTCTTTGGGATTATCCTGCTTCCTTCCACCTTTTTCTTAACATTGCTGCTTGCAGCAGGACATCCTGCATTTTAGGAATTCCAGTTTGTTATCTCAGTAGTTTTAAAAGCATTGTCTGAGTCATGAGTTTTCCTTTTGTCCTTAGCTTGGTAAGCAGCTGGCATCTAGTCTCCTCCATGTGTGTGTAATGTCACATTTTTCTTTCTCAAGCTGACATTTCACATGGACAAACTATGGTGAAGGGTCTGAATGGAGAACAGCTCTCTATGACAAATATAGTGCATAGGACATGCCACAACAATAAAATGTTTCCCTAAAAAATATGTATTTCAGTTTAAAATTTCTGATTTCTTAGTATGGCGGTAACATTGTATGGTATTCATTGAACTCTTCTTCCTTCTCAAACAGCTCTGACTGATGGAGCTTTTTATAGTACCAAAAGAAAGCATTTTCTGCCATTCTATATGGTCTCAATAGTGACATAAAATGTTGTTAAATTCCAAAGAGCCAGACATTTTTCCTTTTTTCCCCCTGTTGCCGTCATAAACCAGAGAGTCCCTCTTGACACCTGATTAAATCAACATTATAGGACCTGATTTGTCTTAAAATCTGCACAAGGCTCGAGAAACTATGAAAGGTCATAGATCTCCTCCCCATGGTTAGCCAAGTCATTACTATTGTTTTCTTGTTATGTTGGCTTAAGTCACAGAGTGACTCTAAGGGTATGTCTACACTACGAGAGTAGTTCGATTTTACTTAAAGCGAATTTGTGGAACCAATATTACAAAGTCGAACGTGTGTATCCATACTAAGGACAGTAATTCGACTTTGTGAGTCCACACTAACGGGGCAAGCGTCGACATTGGAAGCAGTGCACTGTGGGCAGCTATCCCACAGTTCCCGCAGTCCCCGCTGCCCATTGGAATTCTGGGTCGAGCCCCCAATGCCTGCTGGGGCAAAAAATGTGTCGAGGGTGATTTTGGGTAACTGTCGTCATCCAACCGTCACTCCCGCCCTCCCTCTGTGAAAGCGCCGGCGGGCAATCAGTTCGCGCACTTTTCTGGTGGTTGACAGCACGGACGCCACAGCACCGCGAGCATGGAGCCCGCTGTGATCATCACTGCAGTTATGGCCGTTGTCATCACCTCGCACCTTATCATCCACCTTTTTCAGAGGCAGATGCTGAGAAATCGGGCGAGGAGGCTACAGCAGCGCAGTGAGGACATTAAGTATGAGAGGGGCACAGACCTCTCACAAAGCACGGGACCCCGCGCCATGGACATCATGGTGGCAATGGGTCATGTTGATGCTGTGGAACAGCGATTCTGGGCCCGGGAAACAAGCACCGACTGGTGGGACTGCATAGTGCTGCAGGTCTGGGATGAATCACAGTGGCTGCGAAACTTTCGAATGCGTAAGGGAACTTTCCTGGAACTTTGTGAGTTGCTGTCCTCTACCCTGAAGCGCAAGGACACCCGGATGTGAGCAGCCCTGACTGTCCAGAAGCGAGTGGTCATAGCCCTCTGGAAGCTTGCAACGCCAGACAGCTACCGGTCAGTTGCAAATCAATTTGGAGTGGGCAAATCTACCGTGGGGGTTGCTGTGATGCAAGTAGCCAACGCAATCGTTGAGCTACTGCTCTCAAAGGTAGTGACCCTGGGAAACGTGCAGGTGATCATAGATGGATTCGCTGCGATGGAATTCCCAAACTGCGGTGGGGCCATAGATGGAACTCACATCCCTATCCTGGGACCGGACCACCAGGCCAGCCAGTACATTAACCGAAAGGGCTACTTTTCAATGGTGCTGCAAGCACTGGTGGACCATAGGGGATGTTTTACCAACATCAACGTTGGATGGCCGGGCAAGGTTCATGACGCTTGCGTTTTCAGGAACTCTGGTCTGTTTAGACGGCTGCAGGAAGGTATTTACTTCCCGGACCACAAAATAACTGTTGGGGATGTGGAGATGCCTATAGTGATCCTCGGTGACCCAGCCTACCCTCTAATGCCCTGGCTCATGAAGCCCTATACAGGTGCCCTGGACAGTGAAAAAGAACTCTTCAACTACCAGCTGAGCAAGTGCAGAATGGTGGTGGAGTGTGCTTTTGGACGTCTGAAGGGGAGATGGAGAAGCTTACTTACTCACTCTGAGCTCAGCGAAACCAATATCCCCATTGTTATTGCAGCTTGCTGTGTGCTCCACAATCTCTGTGAGAGCAGGGGGAGACGTTTATGGCGGGGTGGGAGGTTGAGGCAAATCGCCTGGCTGCTGATTACGCCCAACCAGACACCCAGGTGATTAGAAGAGCCCAGCGGGACGCGCTGTGCATCCGGGAAGCTTTGAAAGCTAGGTTCCAGAGTGACCAGGGTAACCTATGACTATTACGTTTGTTTAAACAGAAGCTGAACCTGCCCCCGTTTCTTTACCCAGTTAATATTGACTATCCTCTCCAGTTACCAACCCCCTTCCCCACCTTCCAACTCACCTTTAAAAATAAAATAAATGAAACTTTGTTCATTAACACCATTTTCTTTATTAAGTATTTTGCGGTAAAGGGTTGAAACTGGGACACAGACCGTGGTGGGGAGCGGGTTTAGTGATGGAAAGGACGCTTCTAAACTCGAGGAATGACAGGCTCCTGCTCCTAGAGTGGTCCGCAGTGGTGGACTGGTTGTTTCAACAGAGCCTGCCACCCCTCCTTTTTGGGACTCTGTCTGTGGGGGCTATGTGACTTTGTGGCGGGGGAGGGCGGTTACAGATCCCCTGCTGCGTGGCTCTGTCATTCAGGCTAAGGACCGCTGCAAAAGATCTGTAACCGCCCTCCCCCGCCACAAATTCACATAGCCCCCCCCCCACACAGAACATGAAAACCACCTCCCAGACTGACCAGTGTGCCTATTGACTGCAATGTGTGTGTGACCTTCTGCTGAACCTGCCCCCGTGTCTGTACCCTGGTAAAGGTGACTGTCCTCTCCAATTACCAACCCCCTTCCCTCCCTTCAAATACACTGTCCTCTAAAAGAACATGACGGAGACAGTAATTAACAGAAACGTATTTTTTATTAAGAACTACACAGTTAGGGGATGAAACTGGGACGGGGGGTTGGGGTGAGGTGCATTTGGAGGGAAGGAAAGGACGTATCAAATCTTTGGGAATGAGAGCCTTCTGTTCCTTGAGTAGTCTGCAGGGGTGGAGTGACTGTTTTCACGGCCCCTGCCTCCCCTCCTTCTTGGGACTTTGGGTGAGGCGGGGATGGGACTTTGTGGCGGGGGAGGGCAGTTAGCGATAGACTGCAGCGGGGCTCTGTCCTCCTGCCTCCGGTCCTGCAGAACATCTACAAGGCGACGGAGCGTGTCCGTTTGCTCCCTCATTAGTCCAAGCAACGTTTGAGCCGCCTGCTGGTCTTCCTGCCGCCATCTGTCCCGTTCGTTGTGTGATCGCTGGTATTGCGACATGTTCTCCCTCCACTGGGTCTGCTGTGCCACCTTGGCTCGGGAACAGACCATAAGTTCTGAGAACATCTTGTCCCGTGTCCTTGAGCCATCTCACTGCTGCAGTACAGTTTTTCAGCAGCCCTTGATATCAGAGAATGATGCATTCTGGGGGGGAGGTCAGCTTATTAGAGGTCTTTGATTCCTTCTCAAATACTATGCTGATATTTAAGTGTGTATAGGATGAAGATATCCAATTTCTGTTTGTAAATTGGACATTTTTTATTTTCTTTTTTAATTTATCAATGACAGACCCAATGGTATCACGGTGGAGCATTTAAGTTCCCGCTGTGTTGGATGGCATTTCTTGCCATTCAAAGTGAATTTTATTGGGATAATACCGATCAAGCCTAAATTTTCAAGTGTCCACTAATTTTGGATGCCTCTGATTTTAGATGTCCAAGAGATACAGAGCAATGTTCAAAGGTGTTGAGCTTCCACAATTCCAATTTAACTTCAATGGAAAGATATGGGGCTTAGTACCTTTGAAAATCAAGTTAAGAACCTGGAAACTGAAGCATCAAAAATTAATGGACATTCAAAAAGAAATTGACCTGAGTGCCTTTAATAATACACCTCTTTCTTACAGGAAATACTACCAATTCAGTTCCAGCCCAGGTCAGTAATTACCTAAAGATGTTACCTTCTTATGGCTATTCAGTAGCTATGGAAAATAAATATGGTGTTTGTCCAGTTCCCAATGAACTGGTCTCCGTAACAGAAAAGCCAACACTGCAGTTGGCACTAAGTGGTAATGGTGTTAAGTTTCAGCAGTAAGGCCAAGAACTGAATGATCATGAGAAGATTCAGCACTGATGTGCCTAGAGGTGGTTCCTTCCAGGTCAGAGTTGAAGAACACACGTGGGGAAGCTTGCACAACCATTGGCTGTATTGTACCCATCCTGTGGATAAATGGAGGAATTCAGAAGCAGGTCTGCCAATCTAGCACTTTTCACAAGCACAAAGTTCCCCAGTGATTTTTTGTTTTTATTGTAACAATGTGCTAATGAGGTAATTAAGGAGTTCAGGGAGGTTATATTCAAATATAAAAATGTGCCTGTGTGATCATGGAGAATTGGTTTGGAATAGAGCTACTAAAGCTGATGCAATGTCCTGCAGTGACATATTACTCATCCTTATAATATCCAGCATACAGATGTGGTTTGGCAAGGAGGCACTGGATTCAAACTATAGTTAAATGGTTCACAGTCATAAATTTGGGAATGGGCATATTGCAAGGAAATAGTTAGGGATCCCAAGCAGTTCCTACCATTACTATTTTTAAAATTCAGAGACCATTCCAGTGAACCATTAAGGATAGTCAGGGCTATCTAATATAGCTGTTATGTACATAGGCTGCACATTTGATCTATCTCAGTCCCTGCTGTTCAACTGGGAATGTTCTGTGATAGTGCTGGCAATAAATCTGTCAAAGTTCATAATCAATAGTTGGTCCCCCAAGCTTTTTCACTCTCTGTTCTTTCAAAACTGAGACAACATAAGGGGGAGGGGCAGAGCCTGATTCAGAAATTTCTCTCTCTCGCTGAAAAACTGAATGAATTAAATATCCGCATTCACAGTTGAAGCTGTGCAAGCTGCGATAGTGTTATGGGTAATAACAAAATCCATGCCCGAGGCACTATGCTAATTGCCTGAGTGGGTTAGGAAGCACCCATGTGCTTAGCCACAGTTTTCCGACCTTGATACCTAAAGCTAGGCACCTAAGGGCTTGTCTACATTTGAAATTAATTGAAATAGCTATTCCAAATCACTCCCCATGTTATTCTGAAATAAGAGTGTCCACACAGGAGCTTATACCAAAATAAACTATTCTGGAATAGCTAGTGCAGTAAATTTCCAAGTACAGAAAAGCCTCAATCCATGTTTAGGCTCCTACATAAAAACTTTCCTGGTTTTTAGGAGTGCAGAGCACCCATAGTTCTCATTGATTTCACTGGAGAGTTGCAGATGCTCAGCACTTCTGAAAAATGGGCCTCTTATTTAGGTGGCTAACTTTAGGCATCTATATTTTCAAACTGGGTCCCAGGTTCATCATTGCAAGAAGAAAGGTCAAAGACTACGTGGATCAAAGGTGCGTACATATGGCAACTTCTAGTACCTTTGAGAGTCTTTCTAGTATACTGTTTTCATATCATGTGTTGTTGATTACAGTACTCAGTGACTAGGATTCTTCTTGGTAGAGATTGCATTGATACTGGGTAGTATCCCATTCCTTGTATTTTTATTTATTGTTACGTCCTTTGTACATATTATATCCTTAGTTATTCCTAATAAGATTTTTGTTTTGTGGCTCAGTGTCTATTAGCTAAGTAGTAGCAGTTGTATATTAGATTTCTAGTGCCCTCCCTATCTTTACCTTGCTTTTCCAGTTGCAGTTTTGCTGCATTCTTGCAAATGCATGCCTCCCATCGGTCTGGGGCACCATGTGAGAATGTGTCGTTATCACCACCTGTTTGGTTACCATGACACATGTAACATACCTGAGGATGGAGCTGCACCTCAAGAATGCAAGCAGTAATTACATTGTACTTTGCTATATTGTTCCTTTATTGTCACAAATTTTAAATTATTGTACTCCTCTTCATTATCCCAAAATATTCTTCCCATTACTTAATCCTTTACCTCCTTTCCACATAACACAGCAAGAGAGGCAATATCGGAAACCAGAAGAAAAACCAACATTTTTCACAGCATAACAGTATGTTTTTTTAAAAAAAAAGCCTATTCTTCCTACATCGAGTCTTTGATCATAGAATCCTAAATACAGGGACATAGTTTAAGACAGTAGGGAGGGACAGAGGAAATTCTAATCCACGGGTTAAATTACCAAGATTTTGAAAAGAAGCACATGGAATTACTGGTAGACTGTTCTTCAGTGACTGGGAAGGAACAAAATATGCAGACTCGCCAAGCTCTGCTGTAAATGCTTTGGATTCAGAGCCGTGCAAAGCTAAATGCCATAATGCTGCGATCCTATTTTCTTTCAACTGAAGGTTATCAGTAATTCTTAGCAAAATATCAGAATTATGTTGTTTTTTCCTAGAATTTTCTTGTTTAGGAAGGATGCTCCTCAATTGAATGAAGCAATGTACAGTTTGTGAGGACCAGAATTATCAATCTAAACAATAGAAGGGCATCAGAATAGCATGTCTACTGTTAGATTAAAGAAGAAACACTAGTTTATATAGCAGTTAGATAATTTTCATTATGATGCCTTCTCTGCATAGCATCAAGGAACATGTTGTCCTCTTCATACTTCACTGCAGTCTTCCTCAAAGATATAGTCAAAATTTGCTAATTTTGATTATAAACAATAGACTGAAGAACCTTCACTGTTTCATTTGTAATGAATATCTTTATCTTATCAGTACAGGCCAACCCCATCAGTCCAAACTTCAATTATCAGAAACTAGGTCATTGCTTCCTCATATTCACATGCACCTTACACAGATCCCCTACTTATCCAAACCTCCATTTTCTACAGGTTTTAACCATTTTGCACACAAAGCATGTGGTCTAGAAAATTATATGCTATCTAAAAATGACTGAGTGTTTGTTCTAAGAGGTTTCATAAAAGAAAAAAACTTGAAAATTAATGAGAATTGGGGACGGGGGAGATTTTCAAAGGCACAAATGGCAGCTAGGCACCTAACTCCCATTTGTACCTTTGAAAACTCTCTTTAGGCATCCAAGCCTACTAGACAGATTTGAAAGTCTCAAACTTCATATTTATTTGGACATATTTAATGCATGATCATGCCAACACTTGCTACAAAGTTTAGTGCCAAGGATAGATAGGAAGTAGAATAAGAAGCCAATATGGCTCAATCAGGAGCACTTTAATGCCGTGAAAATCAAAAAGGAATCCTACAAAAACAATGGAAACTTGGTCAAATTGTTAAGGAGGAGTACAAAAGAATAGCACAAACACGCAGGGACAAAATCAAAAAGACTAAGGCAGAAGATGAGTTACACCTAGCAAGGGACACAAAAGGCAATAAGAGGAGGTTCTTTAAATACATGGAATTGCAGGGAAGGCGAGCTAATAATAGAGGACATCAAGAAAGCTGAGGTGTTTAATGCCTATTTTGCTTCAGTGTTCACTTAAAAGGTAAATTGTGGCTAATTATTTAAACACAATTAATATTAACAACATGGGGAAAGGAACACAGGCCAAAACGGAAAGAATAGGTTAAAGCAGCAGTCACCAACCCATCAATCGCGATTGACTGGTCGATCCTGGAGCCTTGGTCAGTTGATCGCTATCTCCAGGCCACTAAAAGTCCAGTGGCACAGGAGGGCTCAGACAGGCTGGCTGCCTGCTGTGGCCCCATGCTGCTCCCGGAAGCAGCTGGCTGCTGGCACGTCTCTGCGGCCCCAGGAGAAGGGGGGGAGGTGGCTCCGCACACTGCTCCCGCCCCCAGCATGTTCCCGCAGCTCCCATTGGCCAGGAACCAATTGGAAGGGCTGGAATGGCTGTCCTGGTACAAGGACAGGAGAGGGCTGAGCCAGGGCATGGTGAGGGACACCGGGGCTATATGAACTGTTTGAACTATACTGGGGAGATTCTGGACTATGATTTATGTGCATGAGGGATAGGTAATAAATGAACCCCACAAGGATATTTATACTTGGGAAGATGCTATGGACTATTTCTGGGGAATATGAAGGAGGGAACTGAGGCATGCATGCCTGTCATGCCATGGCCTACAGCAAGAGGGTGTTCCAGATAGGGGTCAAGTGTATTAACAGGAGTATTTTAGGTAAGACACAGGAGGTAATTGTTCCTGTCTAATCAGCTGGAGCTGTTCCTCTTGAGGTCTCAGCTGGAGCACCGTGTTCAGTTCTAGCTCCACACTTTAGGAAAGATGTGGAGAGAATCCAGAGGAGACCAACAAAAATAATAAAAGATTTCGAAAACCTGACCTATGAGGAAAGGATTAAAAAACTGGCACTATTTAGTCCTGAGACAAAAAGACTGTGAGAGGACCTAATAACAGGCATCAAAAATGTTAAGGGCTGTTATAAAGAGGATGCTGATGAATTGTTCTCCATGAACAATGAAAGTAGGACAAAAATAATCTGCTCACTCTGCAGCAAGGGAGCTTTAGTTTAGATATTAGGAAAAACTTTACAACTATAAAGATAGTTAAGTACTGGAACAGACTTCCAAAACAGGCTGTGGAGCCAGTAGCAAGTCAGATAGCCAGATGGCCTAGTGGTAAGATAGTGGCTTCACAGGTCACATACAATGGCCTCACTCTCTCCTTTGTATCCTCTCTTCCCCACTTGGGTTCTTTCTTCTGACAGAGTGGTGGGGGACCCAGGCCTTCCGACTCCACCAGGTTCCCAACCCGGGGCCCTAAAGCGGTGTTGCAGTGTTCAGACCACTCATTGGCCCACTCCAAGATCCACTCCCCCTGAGGCCACTTCCTACCGGGTTGGGGCTTCGCTAGGGTTACCATATTCTGTGCCTCCAAATGGAGGACACTCCACGGCCCCCGGCCCCGCCCCCAGCCCCGCCCACACCCCTGCCCCAACCCCGCCCCCTCCCCAAAGTCTCCGCCCCCTCCCCTGCTTCCCGCGAACATTTAATTCGCGGGAAGCCTGAAGCAGGTAAAGGGGATGTGGGGGGGAGGAGGCGCGGCCCAGGCTGGCCCCCCGGCGGCTCCAGCCTGGGTCGGCTCGGGCCCTGGGGTGCCGGCCCCGGCCCCCGGCCGACCACCCCCAGCCCGCCCAGCACTGCCGGCCCCCGGCGGCCCGGCGCACCCCCCAGCTCCCCGGCTCCCCGCGGGCCCGGCTCCCCGGCTGACCGGGCTCCCCGCGGGCCCGGCTCCCCGCCGGCCCGGCTGACCGGGCTCCCCGCTGGCCCGGCTGACCGCCGGCCCGGCTAACCGGGCTCCCTGCCGGCCCGGCTCCCCGCCGGCCCGGCTGACCGGGCTCCCTGCCGGCCCGGCTGACCGGGCTCCCCGCCGGCCCGGCTCCCCGCCGGCCCGGCTGACCGGGCTCCCCGCCGGCCCGGCTCCCCGCCGGCCCGGCTGACCGGGCTCCCCGCGGGCCCGGCTCCCCGCCGGCCCGGCTGACCGGGCTCCCCGCGGGCCCGGCTGATCGGCTCCCCGCGGGCCCGGCTCCCCGCGGGCCCGGCTGACCGGCTCCCCGCCGACCCGGCTGATCGGCTCCTCGCGGGCCCGGCTCCTCGCGGGCTCGGCTCCCCGCGGGCCCGGCTGACCGGCTCCCCGCGGGCCCGGCTGACCGGCTCCCCGCGGGCCCGGCTCCCCGCCGGCCCAGCTGACCGGCTCCCCGCCGGCCCGGCTCCCCGCCGGCCCGGCTGACCGGCTCCCGGCCCGGCACCGCGCCCCCGGCTCTCCCTCCGGCCCCGCGCCCGGCCCAGCACTGTGACCCTGGTTCCCGGCCCGGCACCATGCCCCCGGCCCCGCACCGCCGGCCCGGCCGAGCACCACCGAGCCCTCCCGATTTTCCCAGACATGCCCGGCTTTTGGGGATTTCCCCCCAGACGGGGATTTGAGCCCCCAAAAGCCGGACATGTCCGGGAAAATCCGGACGTATGGTAACCCTAGGCTTCGCCATTTGGGGCATGGGCACAGTCCTAGTAGTACCTGCTTCATCACTGTCCCATTTTTCAGGGCCTTTTGTGGGTTCTTGGCTCCAGAGGATGGGGAGGAATATAGATATACTGTTCCCAATGTGGCCTTACCAAAGCTGCAGGTCCAGGCAGCAGCATCACTTCCAAGTACAGCCTGTAACTCCTTTCCCTCTCCAGGACCGGCTCTAGGCAACAGGAAAGCAAGCACATGCTTGGGGCAGCACAATTCTAGGGGCGGCATTCTGGCCATTCTTTTTTTTTTTTGCTTGGGCAGATGTGCTCTCGGAGCTTGGGTTGGCAAATTTTTTGCTTGGGGTGGCAAAAAAACTAGAACTGGCCCTGTCCCTCTCTGACTGGGCTACCAGTGCCCTTTTTAAATTGTTCCTCCACCTGCAGCATGTCCTGCAGGTATTGAAGTAGTAGTGCTGCTCCATGCCATGCTCTGGTTCCGTGTGGGGTCTGCAAACCCTATCACACCACCATTGGAGGTTTTTAAGAACATGTTAGACAAACACCTGTCAGAGATAGTCTAGGTTTACTTGGTCCTGCCATAGCACAGAGGGCTGGACTTGCTGGAAGGGACCTTGAGAGAGGTCCTCCCTACATTTCTATTATTCTACAGTGCTTACTTCAACCCAGTAGTAATTATTTCAGGCTGAAGTGTCCGTGCGTATTTGTGCAGCTATATAAAGACTGTGGATGGGTGGTTTTTACCACCTCATTATACATCTTTTTTTCATCTATGTAAGTCCATTGACACAAGCTGAGTTACTCCTGATTTGCACTGCCGTGGGGTTAAAATTGGACCTTTTATTAAAGCCAAGATACTATTCTGTTTTTGCAAATTAAAGGTTTTTAAACAAAACTGTACACTTGAAGATTAGTAAAGTAGATTAATTTAAATGACTTAGCTGAATATTTCTTGATACTTTGTAGACAAGGGGCCTGAAACTCCATTGCCTGTGCTTTATGTAGTCATTTACACCAGAGCAAAGTGAGTGCAGAGTGGATGTAAAATGCTACCATTATGATGTGGTAGCTTTTTACATCCCCTCTGCATCTGATGCAAATGGTGCACATGGTGCAGGGTAATGGAGAATCAGGCCCAGTATTCTTATTCCTTTTGAAATATCTTTGTGCATTGCCCTTACTAAGCCTGATGGCATGCAGCCCAATTGCTCTCAAAATAAGCACAAATTTAATCAAACTGTTGATTGACAATTTTAAAAGAAATAATGACTTTGTCTTTGTGGCTTGGTCATAAAAGCATTATTCAGTCACAAATATTCTAAAGGTCCCATAAAAAAACAATCCACTAGCATAAATCAAAGAATGTAAACCTTGCAAAGCAATATCACTGATGTCTATTATCTAGATATGATTGATTATCTGCTTACCTCAAACTCATCTAAGTGCCAAACTATGGTGCACAGTGCAAGCAGATTTGTTTCTAAAAATAGCAAGACAATAACTTGACCAAGCAAAACCCAGTACCACAGTGCTAATAACCCTTCACCAAACATCTGAATCAGGATGTTTTTAAAAAAATAATACAGTAAAAGATTTGTTGGTAACATATCTGGTACCCGTAACAAGAGATGCAAGATATATGGATGCTGTCATGGATTCACATCAGATCTGTGTTATGCCCCAGCTTTTAAACCTCAAGGAGTCCCACTCTTCTGCAAGGGTAGACCAGATGGCCTCGGTACCTCCACTGAGCCTCCCGACTCCAGCACTCTTTTTTCACACTGCGAGCTCTGCCCAGCAAGTCCAACTGAGACTCTTGGTCAGAGACTTTTTTCCCTCTCCTGGGATTGATGTACCTCAGCAAGTAGCATCAGGCAGCCTTCTCAAAACAGTGTTAGGTTTA
This sequence comes from Malaclemys terrapin pileata, assembly GCF_027887155.1. Taxonomy (NCBI): domain Eukaryota; kingdom Metazoa; phylum Chordata; order Testudines; family Emydidae; genus Malaclemys; species Malaclemys terrapin. The sequence goes on from NC_071512.1 coordinate 67,413,565, forward strand.
TTAGTCAACTGGAACACAGCATGGGGAAGTCCTTAGGTTAGCACGGAGAAGCAACGATGAAAGCAGAGTTCAGATTGGGCAGCATGGGGATTCTACCTAGCCATGCTGGTGTAGCATCCATTTTGGTTCTCCCTTTCTCTGTCTCTTCATCTGTCAGCCCCAGGTAAGAGGTCCTGCAATTCTCCAAAGGCCATCTCTTAACACAGCCACTTTTCAATTCATTGTCCTCCTCCACATTGCAATAAAAGACCCACGGTATAGTTGTGGCTGGCCCAGGACAGCTGACTCAGGCGGTAGGGCTATAAAATTGCACTGTAGACATTCGAGCTTGGGCTGGAGCCCAGGATCTGAGACCCTGTAACAAGAGAGGGTCCTGGGCTCCACCCCAAGTCTGAATATCTACACTGCAATTTTATAACCCTGCAAGCCTGAGTCAGCTGACCTAGGCTGAGATTCAGTGCCATTGAGTTTTTATCTCCATGTAGACATACCCTAAGTTATTTTGTCTTGCAGTGTGGATTTCATTACACTACAGGGTTGGGTTCTGAGAGTTTACAGCAATGCCTGGAGACAAAAAAATATGCTTTGGGACCTGCTGCAATGCCCAATAACTTTAACTGTGCTTTGTGTCAGGCCCTTGATGCCCAAGTCTCAAAAAAATCATAATAATCAAAATTGAATGCAGCCACAAAAGACTCTAGCAAATTTTCCAGATAAGTTACTCTTCTGACTTGAAGAAAACAGAACAAACTAAAAAAGAGTATAGCCCACTACTATCATCACTATGTTGGACTAGAAATTTAATCCAGATGTTTCCTAGGTTAATAATCTGATCTGAGCAGGACAATGTAGTGGGGCGGCTGCCCCACTCCTGCAGAACAGGGTTAAAAGCAGCCAAGCTAAGCTGATTGGGGAAGCAGCCATAGGTAAAGGACTGTGGATAAAAGGACTGTGAGGCCAGGAGACAAGGAAGTCTCACTCTAGCCCTAGAGTGGGAAGGGCTAGCTGCCTGGGAGCAAGGTACCTGAGGTGGAGCAGTGCTAGGGAAGAACAAAGGGAGACAGGGAGCTCCAGCCTGGTAAACCCCCAGGCTGCAGGCACTGGGGCTACCGAGGTGCAGCCTGGGAATAGGCAGAGGCAGCTGGTCCCACCCCCTTGCCAATGATGAGTAGCCATTACAGACTGCAGTCTGCCCCAGTGAATGGGGGCTAGACGATGACAGGCAGTAGCCACTGAGGCAAGGTGAGGGTAGAGGGTTGGTGATTCCCCTGGGAGGGGAGACCCAGAGTGTGGGGGCACTGCCAAGGGGCAGAACCCCAAGGTAAGGGGCACCGGTGTCCGGGAGGGACACGGGAGCCTGAGGCAAGCGAGACATTGGCCAGCAGAGGGCACTCAGAGTGCTGGACAAGCTAATTCCCAAGAAGACCAGCAGGAGGCGCACACCAGTGAGTCGTCGCTTCACTAGACAACAAATGAGGATCTGAAATGCTAATTTTTCATAAAAGGCCTTTAAAAGACCCTTGCCTGTCTATTTATTGTAAGTAAGAATTTTCAGCAGTTTTTATGCACAAGCACCATTTACTTGGAGAATCCCAGTTCTTCCAAGTGCAAAAACTAAAATTTATGGATGAAATGTTAGAAGATGCCTTTGAAAATTTGTCCCTGAGAGTAGGCTGAATTAAATCTCAGAGCCAAAACTGGGGCTACATCTATGAAGAACCCAAAACCAGAGTAGATGAAAGCATTTTTCAGAGATTTGGAGTCTACATCTCTTTGAACACAGACAATGGGTGGACCTGCACACACACACAGATATTTCTTCCTCTCATTCACTTCACTCCTATCAGGAGAGACTGGACTATGTTATGGAGCGTTTTGTGTTTTCAGTATTTTCTTTCATTTATTTTAAAAGGTATGGTGGGAATAAGCAATGGACCTTTTCACTTATAGTCCTGATGTTCATCATCATCTCAACCAGGACTGTGTTCCAGTTTTGAGGGCTAGTTACTGAGAATGCTCAGTCTCTTGGACTCACGAGTTTCATTCTTGAATTTGACAGTTCCAGGGGAATGTCACTCTCATGAGACACTATGATCAAAGCACATCTGACACAAACAGGCTTCCTCGGCTAACTTGGACCATTTTTTGAGGAGCTTTGAATTTTATCCTGTTTTTTCAGATAGCCAGTAAAGAGTTAGGTATTAGATTGGGATGATCAAAATACTGTATTCAGCAGTATTTGACCTTGGCAAATTTCTTCACTGTTTTCTCAAATTGCTATGAACGCTCACCACTTTGTATTTAAAATTATCTTGTCTGTTTATCCAGCATAAGTGCATTACTACAAAACTTTAAAGAAATGATTTGATCATCTTTCTCATGGACATTTCCAGAGCTGTTCAGCTACTGACTAATAACCTTTCCTGGGTATGCTATTTTCAAGAATTTTATTAACTGATCCTGATTAGAAAAAAAAAAGTCCCTTCCTGTTATTTACTATCATAAATCTGATCAAAGTTAATAACCTGATGTCACTGAATCCTACTCATCTCTGCCAGCCCTGAGTCTCAGGTGGAAAACATATTTAATCAGTTTTTCACTAAACGCAAATCTGAAATTGAGCCATATATATATTAAGTCCATTTGGGGTTTTTTTTATATAGATGTAACAATTTGGGGCAAACTGGTTAAAAAAATACACATACACCTAACATTTTAGAATATCTTTATGAGGCTCTATAATACACTGATAGGAGATTTCATTTCCAGTTTGATTAGAAAAAGGAAAAAATCAAAATATTATTAAATAGGCTGCTTCCATGGTATTCCCAGCTAGAACTGAATCCTAAGTGCTGAAAAAAATCTCACAAAAAAGTCTTTTCTTATGAGATTTTCTAGCCCAATTTTGCTGAATCAAGAGGTTGGGGGGAAGTGGTGGATAACAGAGGCCGCAAAGTCTATTGGTTAGAGCAAGGAAGTGGGAGTCATGAAACCTAAATTCCATTTTTCACTCTGCCATTATAGCTAAACAATCAGGGCAAGGTTCATCCTTGCACTGGTGCCCTCTGAAGGGTGCTACTCCACCTCCTATGCAGGACTGATTGTGTTTCCTGCTACTCCAAACTGACACAAATCAGCCAGGGCACATTAGCTGAAGCCCATGGTCCTGTGCCGCAAATCTGAATCCGAAGCTTCAGCTATTAGGCCCTTATTCAGCAAAATACTTGAGCATATAATCCTTTAAGCACATAGTCAAGTCCCATTATATCAATGGGACTTAAGTAATTGTTTAACTTTTAGTACATGCTGAATTGCTTTTGCTGAATTGGGGCCATATTGAATACGTGATTAGATTCGTCTCATTTAAAAACTGCTTATATTATAAGCTATTACTTCCTCAACATCTGTATGGTTTAATCATAATGTTCTCTGATTTAAGGCAAATGCGTGGTACTTTAGCTATCAGCTTCTGTATATTAAATCCCATTATAAATATCTTCATTTAAACTTCTAAAATTTAAATTAAACATTTAAAATCCCTGCATATAGCATTGTAATAATTACAGCTGATGTTAACTGCTAGTCAGAATTGTAAACAGTGGTCTAAACTCACATGTTGGAATAAAGACTACTGCTCCTGACATTGAATATCACAGTCTACTAAAGACACACCTGCTCTAAAAACAATTAGCTGAGAGTAGCGGTCAGGATGCAAATTGCACTACAAGAGACTGACCTTTCACTTTTCTTATATAATGTTTTTTGTAAACTGCATCAGAAATTAGGATAAAGGTGAGATTCTGCAACTGGAAGAAGTTGGAAAAGCATGGGAGTAGGGGTAAATTAACCAAAGCTGTTTGGATCAGGATTGAAATGTTAATTAGATTCTGTAGCTAGGGACAAAAGAGGAACTAATTTTTAGATCTCTTTTTAAAATGTATGCATTCCTTATTCAATATAAACTAGACCTTCTCTGATTAGTACAATTTTTTTTTAAATAACGGATGCAATCTCACTCCACCTCTCAACCTCAGTCAAGGACTTTTAAAAATACATATCTCATTCCATTATTCCTTTAGGTTATGTGAGAACTGTATAAATGTTTGTGCATGTGTAATCTATAGAAAATACAAAATGGTGTGCCATAAAGCTTTTATCAGCATGAGTTTGGTATGGTTGCATTATTCACAAGTGATGAAGATGTAAGTGGTGTAGGATATCCAAAATGCGTGCTGATGTATCGTAGGATGAGGCATTCTGTAGACAGGCAACATGTGTTACAGGAAAGTAATTCTAAGAGTACTGAAGAGATATTTTAAATGTTTACTGGGATTTCTGTTACTAACCCTCTTCTTATAACCCCACATATGTGGTATATCTTTATGATATATTGTGGAGCCACAGATATATAAAGTTGTGGAGGGAGCACGAGATCTGGCACCTGAACTTCCTTACCAGTCTAAGACCTCCAGTATATCATCCTATACCGCCATTCACTTGTGCATTTTCCCAGTTCCATAAACCAGTCTCATGGAGCTCCTGAAATCTGCTGGAAGTGCTAAAATGCTGTAAAGCCATCAATTTTTGATTGAGGCATTGAAAGGTCATGGAGACACCAGACCAAGATTGCAAAGGTGCTGAAAGACTGTGGAGCTGATGGAAACATTAAAGCTGATTAATTCTTCACATGTTAATTATGTTTCAATCTAATACAGAACACTGCAGCACATGCTCAGCAATACCAACTACCGCAATTGCATCCAATCTGTCCTCCACTCACTACACTGGCTCCCCATAGAATTTGGAATCAAGTTCAAGGTTTTGGTCCTTATCTTCAGGGTTCTTCAAGGCATCTAAAAGACCATGTACAGGTTCGACATGAAGACTGTGCTTGAGAGCTCCACTCCTCTGGCACAATGGAACTCTCTACTATGAAGGCAAAACTTGTCTGTGTGGAAAACAGAATCTTCTTGAAGGTTGGTCCAAGACTACAGAGTGAACTCCCCTAAGAACTAAGGCCCATTATAAACTTCACCACCTTCCGCTCCAAGTACAAGGCACATTTCTTTGACCTTGACTTCTCTAACATAAATATATAGCAATATGTATATTTAATTTTAAAGAAGCCCTAAAAGCCTATCAGAACAAGAAACTCTACTGCACATGCTTCTGCCACTGGGGAGAGGTTGAGAGGACAAACACCACATGACAGTTAAGTTGTTTGAGCGCCTTCTAGTAGTGCATTAGATACTATGTTCGATGAGTGCTGTGTAAGAACCTACATAGAACAGAAAAGAATCTGAGAATGTAGTTTTCTGACATCAGAAAAGTACCAAAAAAAAAGTATGATATAGGGGAGCAGGGAGACACCCAGCATTCAAAGTATTTAGAGAGCCTTATGCTGCAAATGTTGAATCCAGATTCAGATCTAAAACTGGGGTTGTTCAAAGCTGAGACTTTAGTTTGGTCCCTCCCATCCCTGATAACATCATACAATATATGCAGTACATGGTGGGCATTTTGAACATAATGCAATGGTGCATGCCTTCAATTCTTATTTCTGTTATTTATTGTAAACACAAAACAAATTGTATTGTGTAAATTGTATAATTAAATCTAGTTTTCCCTTACAGATCAGATGGACAGTGTCCTTTGAATGCTGACAGACTTTTGGCTACTTGCAATTCTTGAAAATATCGATAAGTTAAAAATATTTGGATGCTTGCATCTCTTGTCTTTGCTTACTGCAGCCTTTCTTCCTGGTCAGCTGGAAAAGTACCAGCAATTTTGTTATAATGATAAATGACCCTCATAGACAGGTCACTCTTTTTTACCTAAAGCCACAATTTGCTCCTTCCTTTAGGTCACAACCTGATTTCTCAGGATGACAGATTTATTACTTTCTTTGCGTGCTAAAAAACAAATCACCAACAATTGCTCAAAAGACAATCCTGTCACAATAACTTTGGTCACTTCCCAGCCAGAATGATGCACCACATTAGTTTTCCTGTTTTAATGTGGAACAGCAGAATCACATCTTCTCTGAAGAAAAGTACAGTTGGCTTGAATATTTAACAATATATTTAACTCGTTGAAGGATAAAATATTAACATGCTACTCAAAAAACAAAATCAAGGCTCAAGGATCTCCTTTTTAAAAAAAGAAGTGCCCGTTTTTAATAAGTGTCAGAAAAGACTGTTAAATTCCTCCCCCGTGTTCCTCTCTCCTCCCCACTTAAAGGCCCATCCTATTGCACATAGAAGTCAGTGGAATTTTTTTCATCAACTCCAATGGGCATTGGATTAGGCTCAAAGTAACAATTTGTAAGCTTTTTAGATTCTTCAGACCTCATTCTTAACTGTGTTACAAATAAGCTTTGAGACAAACTATGAGGTGATCTAAAATTTGAGATGCTCCAGGATTTGAGGAGTATAGGTTTTGAATTACTAGGTCAAGTCTTGCTCAGGAATGGTTAGATTCTAAAGGCTTTGGTCAAGGATAGGTGAGTTTAGAAGGCTTTGCTTTGGGATAATAATATGCAGGAGGCATCGCGCCAGATAGCTTCAGATCAGAGAACTTACAAGCTCCATTTGTAGTCTTATTCTTTAAATATACTCGCACACACATAGGTAAAGGCATATAGTAATCATGGCTCCATGGCTGAAGAAAAAATAGACCAAAGTTGAAAGTAAACTATTTAGTGACTGAACATTTAATGACACAGACATTTAGTGACTGAACACCAAAGTTATAAATAAACAGCACAGTGGAAACTATTTGGATTGGTGAGGAATCTTGTCCCGAGCTATGACACACACAATGTTATGGGAAATTGTGAAACTACAGAATGGCTTTAAGCTACATTGAAAACTAGGTGGCGGTTTACTCAGGGCTTGTCTACTTTGGCAATTTACAGCACTGCAACTTTCTTGCTCAGGGATGTGAAAAAACACCCCTTGAGTGCAGCAAGTTTCAGCGCTGTAAAGCACCAGTGTAAACAGGACACCAGCACTGGGAGCCGCACTCTCAGTGCTGGTAGCTATGCCTCTCATGGAGGTGGTTTTTTTAGAGCTTCTGCGACGGCAGCGCTTTAGCATTGCCAGTGTAGACTAGCCCTTAGATGACAAATCACGAGGAGCTTTTGGCACAAGTTGACTTATCCCAGTAGTTTGGAGAAATACAGATGCAATTTATTTCACTCGTTGCATGTGAAATACAATAGACAACAGGTATTCTTCCAAGTCCTGGGGGCACGGTCATAGGGACACTATGGTCATCAGTGATAGATGTGCCCGAGAACCATCCCCTTTTGGGAAAAAAATATAAAACAGATGTTTAAAATAAGGCCTGCCTTTAGACTGTGCTGGTGGCTTACTGGATAAATTCCCAAATTTACCAGAGATTAGATTACACAGGGAATTATACTACCATACTCTGATGGGGGCCAAATGCATTATCACCCACAAGTGTGAAAATTCACTCATTCCTAGACTTTCTCCAATTACGTCCAATGACTATAGGATGTGGCGGTGCTGGAAAAACTATTCTACTGTTCTAAGAATAGCTGAATACTTCCCTGGTTACCACAGTATCAGGCACTCTTTGCTCACCGAAGCTGAGGAAGACAATCATCTCTATTAAAATCCCAAAGTATCCTACAATTTTTTTTACTACACCTGAGATGCTGATAATCAAAATCAGGTTTTTGTGTATTCAGATTTAGAACCATAATGTTGGTAGTGGCTAACTTATGTTTTATATCTGTTGTGTAATATCTAAGTTTACAGCATAGTCAACATGAGACATACTGATGGGCTTTATTTTCCTGTTTCACACTAAAAAAAAAAAAAAAAAAAAAAAGACATGCTATGCTAGCTAAAGTATTTGGTTGGCTGGTTTTTGTATATTACAAAGGAATTCAACCAGTGGACTAGTATCGTGACTCTGATAATGGCCACTACCAGATGCTTCAGAGGACGGTGCAAAAACCCTGAATTAGGTAATTATGGAATAAAAACATTACTTATAACACTTAGAAGCTACACAGTTTGTGAAGAGTTACTTAATATTATTGTTTAAAAGGCAGAATACTTAGCTGTCAAAGAAAGAGACATGTGTCCTAAAGGAGATTTTCTTTTATGAAACAAAGCTGTACTGGTCTCTTGTATCCACAGTAGAAAGTATGCTCTTGTGAGTAAGACAATGGTCTGGGATTCAGGAGACCTGAGTCCTATTCCCAGCTCTGCCACAACTTTGCTGTTGGACCTTGGGTAAGACACTTAATTTCTGTGTACCTTTATCCTGCATCTGAAAAATATGGACATATGATACTCCCTTTCTCCCACACGTCGGCTATGTTATCTGTTTCGATTGTTAGCTTTTCAGGGTAGGGACTGTCACTTATTGTGTCTAGTTCCTAACATAAAGGGAAACTAAATTTCCTTGGGGCCTCTGGGTGCTACATTAATACAAATAAACAATAATGAATAGCACAGTTTGACAGCAGACATTATGAATCTAGTCACAACTCTAGTGCCTCCACAGGGTTGCAAAGTGAGAATTATTCTACTCTGATAGAGCGCTTCATGAATCTACCGCCACAAATGAAGCAAGAGCAGTTTTAATCTTCCTTTCCTTCTATCTTTGCAAGACTCAATCCTTGGAAACTGTAGTCTTACTACATTCTGTATCAATGCCTATCTGATATTAGGTTGATATGCTGACCCCTTTGCAAAAAAGAACTCATTTAAAAAAGGCTTCAAATATCAAAAAATATAAAAGTATATGAAAATGTAGATTCAATTAGTTTTTTTAAAAAATTATCTTGCCATTTTTAATTTATCTACAGAAACACAGCACTACTTCAGCTAGGCTCCATTCCTATAGTCTTTACTCTTTCAAAAAGCCTATTGAATTCAGTGGAGATTTTGCCTAAATGAAGATTGCAGGATTGGGCTCTACAAGTGTGTGACACTTTATTATCTGCAATCCACTTGAAAACAAAAATCCATTTGAACTTCTAGTAGTTAATGCATAGCTCCAAATGTTGACCAGTTAAGCATTAAACTGGATTTTCAAATGATCTCATAAAAATACATTCATCGCCAAGCTATTGTCTTCTTACAAATGTGTAACGTTTGTATCTCTATACAATTAAACAAACATATTATAAATGTATACTTCTGACAGTTTATCAAAGCCTGTTCCATTAAACTGTGTGTTTTATTGTGGGCTTCATAAAGCAGAAGATATAATATAAACACCAAGACAGAAATGAAGCTGAACTATTTCATTAAAAGACTACTGCAACCTTTGGAATAAGCTGCCAAGTAAGTTCATTGGAATGAATAGCAGAGCTGAATTTAAGAGAAAACAAGACATTGTGAGAGTGAGAGAAGAGAGCAGGCACTGAGAGATTCAGTGAGAAAGCAGTTAAGTGAGACTGAGAATAAGCTTGTTGGGGTAAATGGCCTGTTCCTGTGTAGTGATTCTATATGCCATTAAGTCCCAAGATACAGAGCTTAAGAAAGTTATATCTCCTTGCCTTAAAGTGGAGCATGGACAATCTGCTTCACTTTTTATGCTACAAATAGAGAATCCCTGCTTCCAATGCATTTTTTCCAGCTATCGTTAACAGCTAGCCTGTTTCCACTGATTTAGCACTAATTGCAGATTCACTTCAAGGACTGTAGCGCCACAGTAAGCAGAGACAATGACTGTGAGTGTGTTGGGGGGTTTCAGGCATCCTCAGTGAAATCTGTTTGAAGAACAACAGCGGTCTCTAGATGCTGAGTATCTAAGAGGGTGCTCAGGACACTCATTAACACTCTTATTCTGTTGGTAGCCCACATACGTCTATGTCCTGATTCAAAGTCTACTGAAATGAATGGAGACCAAATTAACTTTGAATCAGAATGCGAGGGGGGGGGGCATGGGGGAGTAGACTCGCTACTGTCTGTCTCACCATATCAAGAAATAGTGCTAACTGAGTCACCTACCTCTTTTGCAACTATACGTGCCACTCTATGCTCCCTGCTCCTGCCTGTACCACAACACAACAGATTTCCCCACTCCTAAGCTCTGTGTTGCTTGTAGTCTGCAATAAATAAAAGTGACATCAAGATGCTTTTAAGGAATTTGAATTGCTCTCCAAGCTCTCCAAGCTGCAATCTTGCATAGGGCTGCCTCCAGTTGACAACCTTCCATTTCAGGAAAGCCACATACCAACAGCAACTTGTTTCCATTCCTCTCTCATGGCCCTACCAATGAGTTAGCATGTTAAGATTCTCTTCTGAGATTGCTTGGTTAAAAAAAAACAAAAAAAAAAACGCTGAAGTCCAAACTCAGGCATAGCTCCCACTGACTTCCATGGGAGTTCTACAAGTGTAAGGAATGTAGTTTCTAAACATATGTATACTCTTTACACATTTTGTAATGAATTACTGACATAGGAGTGGTTAGCTTTTCTAAGAAGGGGTACTTATCTTTATTGATTGTAATGAAGACTGTTTTCTCTCAGAAGCTTTTAGTACTGTTGAAAGAAATTACTTCTTTTTTTCAAGCCCATCCCCAGCAAGAAAAGAAAATAAGGTTGGTGATCATTAGCCAGTTTTATTTTATTTACCGAGATAAGGTTTACAGCTATGATATGAGACAAAAATGTCTCAAGCCCACCTATTGTAACCTTTTAACATAGAAAATGAAAATTGGGATGTTAAAATATGATGCACCATAAGGGATGATTTTGCTAAGTCATGATATGCAATAGAATGCATTATTTAAATAGCAAACCACAACAAATGAACTGTGGTTCATTGTATTAGGTCACTATCAACTCATTACAGAATGCTTTACATGGCAGACATGCATTCTGCAAGTCATAACTAGCACAAATCAACCTACTGTGACTGGATTTGGGCTGTGTAACCTTTTTAAACACAAAAATAAAAACATACACAAATCCCATCTTGTGTCTAGGTTTCCTTCATTTTAAGCTGTTGCAGACTGACTGCCCTTTATAACAAGTGCCTACTGCACATTCAGCTGCCAGTGCAACAAGGTAGAAAACAGTGGCAAAAATATTAAGCTGTAAATCTTTCGTCTCCTTCCTGCTAGGCTAATGCCAAATATTCTCCAGACAAAGGCTGAAAGTGGGCATCTGGACCAATAAGCACCACAGATCTCCCAGATTAGAACCCTTTGCATCAACAAGAGCAAATCTAATGGCATGAGAACTATTAGAGTCAGATGGTCCCTGAGTAAGCAAAACACAAAAAGCAAAACTCTAGGTCACTGTTCACCAGAGTTGTAAACAAGCAAGCATCTGAAAAACTCATCTACTAGGCCTCATCATTAGGAGCCAGAATGTTCCCATTGGACTCACAGCAAAATAAAAATCATATCAATAAAGGGGAAAGTGCTAAATTTCCTTATGCATGAATGCCAACATAGCTGCTAGAACAAATGTCATGTTCAGGGTGTGACCTTTGTGTCATGATCTCACCCTGAACATACTTGTGAGTTGAAAGACTAGACTGAAGCAAAAAAAGTGAGGGGGAGGAGGCACTCAGGTCTGGCCTCCATATCAAATTGTATAGGTTTAACTAAAGATGTGATTTGAATCTGCTTTAGTGAAATAGGTGCAGCTTTGTGTACAGGCAATCTTAGATTGATTTAAACCTGGTTTATGTCAGTTTAGCTTGTCCTCCACATTTACAAGCGTAAGTTAAACCAATATAACCAGATTTTAAACTGATGCACACGTGTGCACACACACACACAGGCTTCCACTCGTTTAACTAAACCAGTTTAAGTGTGTGTGTAGACAAGTCTTGAGAATAGTTTGCATCAAAAGAGAATCAGGAAAGAAAGGTGCAATGGGGTATAAAGAACAACAAAACCTGCTGACAGGAACAGTTAAGCTGACGTGATGTTTGCTCCCAATAAACATTTTCAAGTACCTATATTTTTCCTTATTGTCTGACTTCAATTAAGGTGATGTCATATTCAGCGTGAATTTAGGCATGTTTTTTCTCCTTACAAAAGAAAGAGCCAATGTTGCCTAATGGGTGCAGAAGCCTAGGAGTCAGGAATCCTAGATTCTGTTCCTTGTTCTGTCACCAGCTCAGTTTACATATGTGTAAAATGTTGAAAGTCATACACCCACCCTACAATTCCTATTATAGGGCTTCTGTAAGGTTTAATTAATATTGCCAGAGCTTCTTGAATTTCTCCGCTCAAAGTGCAAAGTATAATTATTTTATTACTATAATTACTTTTAAGATCACGGGTGTGCTTAAATTCACTTGTCTTTAACAGGAATCCAATATAGAATAAAAAAGGTACATTTCCACTTTTACTAGTCTAACCAAACCAGAATCATGATTGAAGGGGGAAATGATATAATCAGCAGACTAACACATATAGTTCATCTTTAGACGAGTGGGAGAAAACCTAACTATAAGGTTTTGCTGTTTTTTTAAAGAGAGGTGGTAAATTTGCTTTTCCTTTAATGCCTGAGCCGAAGCCCACTGACATTAGTGGCAGTCTTTCCTCTGACTTTGATGAGCTTTGGATCATGTTCTTAAAGGGCCTGATTATGTGTGCGAAGCACTGATGTACCCATACTAAACCAATGTGGTCTAGCGACTGAAATGATACCTCTGGCTAGGTCATCCACAGGGACTGAACCCAGGCCCTGGATCCACAACTGTGAACACCAATTCTTGACATGCATCATCCTCCATTGCCATTGACTCTAATTAGAGTTAAAGGCATTCAGTACCTCACCTGAGCACTCAACCTCTTGCAACACCACTCTACTTGATTATATAGGGTTTATTTAACTAAAGTGGTGACATGTCAACGGAAAAGAGAGAGGTAATAGCTTGAGGGACACAGTAGCTGCTTTGAAAACTGAAGGGCGAATTTGGCAGGAGATCATTCTTGGCATTGGAGTCTTTCCCTCATGCTTGAATACTCCAATAGGGCCTGATTTAAAGCTCAATGAGTCATTCCATTGACTTCAGTGGGCTTTAGATTGGGCCCATAATTCACTCAACTATGAGCAAAACTTAATTCAGAGAATCCATCTGCAAACTGAATTAAGATTTTAGAATAAACACATACACTTTAGTTCGCAGATTAAGTAAAATGTGTGGAGAGAGAGAGAGAGAATATCATGCATAACTGGAACAACAAAACAAAATGGAACCGTTTAAATTCATAAATTGTTACATACAAACTGGAAAATAGCCAAACTGTTAACAAAACAAATCTGACTAAAGGAACAGTGAACTAGAGAAACTGAAATCTGATTGCAGGGGCTGTATGAGAAAATGTCCTATCCCATGAGAAATTAAAAGTTAGAGTTGGCAAAATACCTCAGAACATTTTCCACAAAAATTCAAATAAAAAATGGAAGTTGCTTTGCCTCAGTTGAACTGCTCGTGGCCATAAAGTTAAGCACATTTGCAGGATCATGGGCCTTGTCACTACTAGTAATTCACATATCCTTTTACTTGCACACAATAAAATAATAAATACTTCCCATGTTTAGAATGATGTGGAGTACATGAATACTACTTTTCACATCCATCCAGGGGATGTGCAACATTAGACAAGTATTTAGAATGAATGGGTCCAATCCTCCCTTCTTTGGGTTTGCCATTGGCTTCAATAGGAACAAGCTTGGGCCCAAACTTGTAAAATACAACTATACCCATTTTAAATAAATGCGCATAGAAATACAATCCTGTCTTGTTAACTACTCTACATGGGGCTTTCATATTTTTACATCATTGAAGGACATATGTACCATATTCAGTGTTTCTTGGAATAGCATTAGAGTGTTACCCAAGCTGTAATACCTGATGCTGTGATACAATATCCAGTTTTATTCTTGGGTCTTCAAAGACCCTTACCCTGCCTTCCTCCCAGTTTACTAATCACAGAAATTCTTCAGACTGGTTTGCCCCCTAATTTTTACCGTCTTACATTTATAATTCTCATCTCTTGGCAGAATCTATTTAAACATGGCTCACAAGTTAATGGTTAAACTTGTTGTTTGTAATACCATTAATATAGGTCAAGCAGCACAATAGTTACAACTGCTGAGAGGGAAGGTACATAAAGACACAGTAAGCAGTTCAAGACCTTATTACAACATGTCTATCAAATGCAGAGGTACAAACAATGTGTCTGATTCATCAAAAAGATAACTCCTGCTGACAATACACACTGTTCCCTGGAGTCTCTTACATACGGCTCAAAAATTAAAACTGGAAATGTACACTACAGAGACACATACTTGCAAATAGGGATATGTTTCAGCACAGTGAGCATTTCTATGCAAAAGGACAAATGTATGCCCTGGGATGAATTCTGCTCTCCTTTGCACTGGTGAGCCTCCGGGTAACTCCATCAACTTTAATGGAGTTTCTCTGGTGTAACAGAGGGAAGAATTTTTTCCACAGTGCCTAAGGACCCAAATTTTTCACCATGGGATGTACATGCATAATGCCTAAAAGAGAGATTACCTTATGCTTTATTCAAGAATATTCAAAAGGACAGACCTCTGTCACACAAAAGCTAGTATTTCAGAAATACCAGCAGTAAGTACTTTTTCACAACTAATGGCATCTTAAAACCTTGCAAAACATGTTGCTTATGCTCAGTGCCAGTCACTCACTGTGTGCCTGTTCAAATTCACATCATTCCTGAGCAGGTTCCCAAGCACCCTGGCTGAGGTTCCCAAACTAAAATGAATTCCCAGGCAAAACACTTAGTTAACCTGGAGTTAAAGCTGAAGGAATCTATTGTGTACTTCAGCTGAATGAAAACTTACTGATATTTATTCTTTGTATTACAACAGCACGTAGAGGCCTCAGTCAAGATTAGGACCCCTCTGGGTAGAAAACATACAAACACACAGCAAGAAGCAGTCTTTGCCTCAGAGAGCTTACAGTCTAATTGGACAAGGCAAAGAAAGGAAATATTATTGTCCCCATTGTCAAAAGGGAAACTGAGGCACAGAGCATTTAAATGACATCCCAAGGTCTCAGAAGAAATCTGTGGAAGACTCAGGAATGAACAGTGACCTGCTGAGTCTCTGGTCAGTATCTTCACTGCAGGGCCATCTTTTTCTTTCTAAGAAACCATTGTCGTTTTCTCCAAAAAAATAAGACAACGTTGTACTGACAAGAGCAGAATTACAGTTATTTGGGTGACTTCCTCTCCTCATTGGCATGTGTATATGGTCCATAAAAAATTCATAGTGTGCATTAAAGCCATCCATTATACATGCTATACATGGAAGGCTCAGTTAATATCTAAATAATTCCATAACCAATCACCACTCCCTTCCCAAAAAGGAAAAATATTAGCAAAAGACATCATTTTTGGCAAGACAAATAGCCTCCAACTCACAATTCCCTTCTTCCAGCACGCGCGGAGCCACACTGCGCAGGCATGACTTTAGCATGTTGTTTCCAGAATTGGAACCCCGTGCCTACGCGGCAGCCCCCCACATAAACACGCGGCAGTGCGCCTATTCCCCTCCCGGTCTCCTACAGCCCCACCCTCGAGAGCCTCGAAAGCTAGGGTGCCTCCGCCTGTGGTGGTGCCTGGTAAGGCCACCTTGTGTTACTGTCAGCAGGACCCCTAGGAGTCCCCGGTACCGCCCCTGTAGAGCGCCCACACACATGCCACACCCCATAAGCCCCCTTCTCCTCCCACCTCAGTAACATCCCTTATAGAGCCCCCCCATGCTACACCCCATAGAGTCCCCATACAATTTCCATACTCAGATGCGGCCCTCTGGCCAAAAAGCTTGCCCACCCCTGAGATAGAACTTCTGTTGGGCTAGTCCCCTCTTGTGTGCCTTACTAAGAAAGAGCAAATGGACAAATCACTAGATAAAGCTGACTAAAACTTTTTTTTTAAAAGAAACACTTTAAGATAATAGCAACACTGCATCTTCAAGTTGTTGTGCATTGTTTGTGGGATGTGTTTTTCCATCTAAAAAAAAAAATCAGTGGGAGCATACAATTCAACTGCACACACATCTCTTTACAAATCAACTACTACAATTGTAACTGACATCACAAAATAAAAGCACTCCAAAAGGAAGTTGAAAGCCTTCCCTTAAGGAGGTATTGCGACTAGACTGGTAATGCAGCACATAAGGTACTTTAGATAACACACAGTGGTGACTATAGTTTGCCTGCAATGCGTCAACAAAAATGGTTGCAATACAAATGGAATTTTAGGCATTTATGATGAAATCTTTGCTATTCTAAATCACAGGTCTTCACTGAAAGCTTTACATGTTGCAGTTTCCTTCACTGAGATGAGATGAGCTCTACTTTAGAGCAGATGTACAGGAAACCATACTACAAGATGGTTCCTCCCCATTGAGGTTAAATGGAGCTGAATTCTTTATGTGCAGTGACCGCTCATTATTGCTAACAACAGGCATAGCGTAATATTTTTCCCAGCATCAGAATGCACCAGTTGAAACTACAGATTTAAGGGTGAAAGCCTGCCTTAATTCAAAGGGGAGAACTGGAGTAGCAGTGGGAGAGGGAAGTGTCCAGGAACCATCCTGACAGCACAAAGGAAGATGGCTGAAGGAAGACTAAGGGGCACTATTTTCCACACCACATGTTCCTGCTGCTCCAAAAGAGAAGGGAACACTCCCCGCTCCCTCCCAAGACATGTTGCTGCTGGCAGCATACACATGACTGGGCAGGGTTGTGCCCTAAGACAGTGAAATGAAATCATTGTCCTATGCTCAGGGAAGCACTGTGCTGGAATCCTGGGTTGCTGGGGCACAGGGAAAAGACTTTGTCTTCTTGCCCCCCAACAAGACAAGATTTCACCCTGATTGGATATCTGCTGAATTTCAGTTTGTGACAATCATATTTGCAATGGGGAAAAATATTTCAAATCCCATCCTAATTAAACTATCCAAACCAATTTCATTAGCACCTTCAAAAAAAATCTCTTGTTCTAATGTCAAGGATTTAAGCCATTAGAATGTTTCAGTGCATTCTCCCACCCCAGCTCAGAGGACAAGAGGGGCTCATCTACCCATGGAAGTTGTACCAGTTCAACTAAAGATGTGATGTCATTGATGTAGTGAAACCTGTACAACTGTGTGTGGGATACTTCAATTACCGTAACATGGCTTACATCGATTTAGCTTGCCTCTTAAATTACCAATGGAAATATCCACACACAAAGTTGACCAAGTTTAACTAAATCAGTTTAACATCACACCTCTTATAAAATGTATGCAGCTTTATGTGTAGACTGGTGGGTCATGATGAGAAAATGAGTGCAAGCAAACATGTCTTCGTTAATGCCAGTACCCTGCCAATGAATCCATGAAGCAATGGAGGTAGCAGCCCATAAGAGAGCGATGCATCCATTCCTGGTTATCCTCTCCTGGAAATAAGAAGCAGTAAGTGGAGAAATGTAGACTACGTTAAGTGGTGTGTTCAAACTGTGCAGGATTGGACCCAGAGTCACTCTGCTGTAATGCAGAAAATAATCCATTTCTGTACTGTATTAAGGGCTTGTCCAGTTTGAAGATGCCATTTTGAAAGTGTCTGATAAAACATTTAGAAAGCTGCAAATAGGAAAGTCACCATTACAACACTTCAACAACCTGCTAGGACAATAGGGCTTTTGTATATTTTAGTGACTCTAAGGCTGAATCATATCATTCCAAATTCTCCAAGTAGCTTATCAGAACAATGGTGTAAAAGCAATTGGGGCTTAAAGCGCAGTACAAAGTACCACCACATAGCAGCCAGCTTTCAACATTGTTGGTAATCAAATCAAATAAGATAAAATAAGGAACACTAATTCATTCTCAAACCAGTTAGGCCTCTTTTCTTTAAGGAAGATTCTTCAAATCTTCCATCGCTTTCCACATGCAGAAAGCTGCAGGTTTACATGTTTGGCCTGCCTTTTTTTTTTCTCTCTCTCTCTCTCTTTTTTTTTTTTTTTTAATCTCAAACAAGCCTCAGAGTTCCCTTTGGCTTAGGAGGTCTTTCACAGAAGGCTCAAAATCAATTAAGATTTTGTTTAACTTAGTCTGTCCAATTGAGTCTGACTGATTAGAAAACAGAGCTGTGGGTACTATCAGGATGCTCATAGGTAGGTTGGGTGGCTTGATCAAGGCAAGGCATGTTGAATTACAATAATTGTTTGAATAGCACTCAAAATGTATAAGGTGCTTTACAGATATCTAAGATGCCTTCCCCAATATATTATGGCCCCACCCGAGAGACCCATCCAGAAGAGTTAAACGTGTATTCACAGTGGACATTATCAATGTGGTTACCTCTCATATATGGCGTGGTAGTTAGAGACATTGACAAGGATGAAGCTTCACTCAGACAACCTTTAGCAATAGGATCAGGATTAGCCTCAAATCCCATAAGAATTAATTATAAAGCCCCACAGCTAAATACATGGAAAATCATTTGAGCAGGACAGAATCTTCATGTGCAGCAGTTGAACCGCCGGAGTTTAGGCTGAAAGGGTTGTTCTGAATAGCATATGGCTCACTGAAAGAAACTTTTTCCTAATGTAATTGTTTCAATTGTGGAACATGCATAGGTGAGAATCAGCAATGTACCGTTGCTCGTGAAAATCTAGTATAGTCAGAGGAATTTAGGGATCATAGCAACATTGTGGGTTGCCAGTTTCTTGCAACAACAAAACCTTGAAGCTGTGTTAGAAGAGGTAAGGAAATGAACAAGCAGCAGTGGTGGGGTAAGTCACCAAGGTTGGAGGCAGCCCACATAAAAAAGTAATGCAATGATGGCGCAAAACACTACAGTTCACAAGTGTTACATTACAGTGCTTGAATCTGTTACTGTAGAATGCTATAGGGAAATGTTTTTAGCAGCAGTGGCAGTGGTGGTTGCTACAAGCCATTCAAAGGCTTAATCTTCCCAGGTGTGCTCAACACTGGGCAGGATCAGCCTCCCAGGCCAGATCCAAAGCCCTCTAACATCCATGGAAAGAGTCCCAAATGAGTAAAGGTGAAGACAGTGGAGAAGAGGGCAAAGAGGAGGGGCTGGAGAAGAGAAGAAGGATCTGGAGCAGAGAGGGGGAAAAAGCAGGACCAAAAGAGTGAGGAAGAGGCAGGATGGATAAATGTTTGTATTTGAAGTAACAAAATGTACTTTAACCTACTTAGTTAAAAACATTGTGATCCACCCTACTTCCCTTTAATATCCTGCATTCCATTAGTCACTAAATCCTACTGATATAAGAGAGAGCACCCAGCAAAGTTTTAGTTTCTGCCAAAGCATTAGAGTTTGTTGCAAAATTTCGTGATGTTTTGCAAGCTTCTGGGAATTTAAAAAAAGGGGGAGAGGTGATTTTCCTTTCACTCCCAGCATTTTAAACCACTAACACCAATGTAATAACTCCTGATTCACACCAGTCTAATGAAAGGAAGATTCTGGAGCGGTATTGTTTTTGTAAAAGGAAATTATAGAGTAGGCTTGAGCCTGCTCCCAAACAAGTCTTCAGTAGAAGCAGTGCTGATTAAAAAAAATTAAGTAAATAGATCAAAGTACATTTTTATATCAAAATCAAACCTTTGCTTCTCCCATCTCTCCTTCAGTCTATAAAATACTGATCTTTAGAGCTAATCAAAAAACAGAATTTCCATCCTACAGGAAATTCTAACATTTTGAAATTCTCCTTTGTCCCAAATTGGGGCAAAATATCAAAATTTTTAAATTTATTGTGGAACGCAAATTCCAAAATATTCCATTTCAGAAACATCAAAATTACGTTATTGAAACATTTCATTTCAACAACATCAAAACCATATAAAATACAAAATATTATATATGGTAATCTATAAAAACATAGTATTGAAATTAAACATTACAAAAAGTTTTAATATATTAAACATTGAAATGAAATAAGAAAATTTGAACAAAACAAACAAGAAGGCCTAAACAAAGTGAGAAAATCAAAATGAAATAGTTCATTTTGATTTGAATTATTCTCAATATTTTCCATTGAAAATTGCCAAAATCAACTTGTTCCCATGAAAGATTTATTAAAACAGCATTTTCAAATGGAAAACTGTTCGAGCAAAAAAAATTTGACCTGCTCCACAGATCTTGCTTCTCTTCATCTCCATCAGGAAGCTAATCCAAAGTATGTTGAAGTCAATGGGAGCCTTTCCATTTACTTCAATAGGCTTTAGATCAGGTCCCTAGTCTTCTCCTCCTCTATTCCATATCACTTCTCTGCCCTCTCTTATACTGACTCTCATCTTTGTACATTTAAAGTTCCGATGGACAGCTGACACCATTTCCATCCCAACCTGCACAGCTGACTCCACAACTGCTGGTATTTTTCCCTTAATTTGTCACCCCTGATCTGTCAATCAGCCTTTTGCCAGATTAAGGACTCAAAGATTTGATCCAATCTGTTTGTTTGTTTGTTTGTTTAAGTTCCCAAATAATTTGTAAACCATTGTGACATTCGGTGTAAAATTCTAAACTTTTTTAAATCCTGAAACTTTGTTGGTTCCCTCTATGCCCTAGTGAGAGAAATTCCCACATAACTTCTCATTTGGTATTTGTCCTTGGGCATAAAAATCACTTGTTTTCTTTTCTGAGATCTCACAAGTTCACAAAACAACTGAATGGGAAGTCATCTGCCCAATTTGGCATCCTTCCCTCATTACTGAGTCCAGAATTTGTCATGCCTGTTAATGTGAAATGAAGATCAATATTCATTGTCCAGTCATTACATTTAATCAATTGATGTGGGAAATCTTGGACACAACAAGGAGTTAGGGACAATGCCACTCACTAGCAGTTATTTTCATTTTGCTGTTGGGATTAAATTTGAGAGATCACAGAATTTAAAATAAATTTGGAAAAATATAAAACTTTTAATTACATACTGTGAATGATCTGAGCCCCTCCATCACCCTCAATTAACACACTGGCTCTGAGACAATGACAAACCACATTCCTAGGGTTTGGCTTTATTTAGTGACTCTATGGTTTGTTAAAACAATGTACTACAAATCCCAGCCTAAGCCCCCCTCCCTAAATTTTGCTGTTTCTAGGGTTTCCTTCCAGAAGCTCCTCGTCTTTCTCCCTCGTTCCATCTGGCACAGTGAGACATTCCCACGTCTCTGAAAAGTCCGAGTATGCTATACCTTAAAGGTCACTGAGCTGCACATCACGCCAAATGTTGCAATCCCCTCTCATGTTTTGTATGAGCAACTTTCATTGTATCTTCCCACACAAGGCATTTGTAAAAAGCTGGGAAGTGCAGTATCCCTGCAGAACAACACTTTGGTGCAGTGGGTGCTGCTAGCTCCTCACAAGCCTGATCTAAAGGCTGCTGAAGTCAACAGGAGTCTTTCCAGATGCATGTGGTATTATTACACTATGCACCCAAAGGTAGTACTGGGCCCTTACCAAAGTGGGCTCTCCTTCTCTTCACTCTCCTCATGTACATATTAATAACAATTTGATTTATTATAACCAAAGGAATCACCATCCCCTTAGTTTCCCTTCAGCTTCAGCCATAGAAGCAAAGTGCTTCTCACTCACTGCATACACTGGAAAAGCAGAAAATATAAGTGGATGGGGAGAGCCTCAAGAGGGGATAATCAGAATCCCATTTGAAAGGCCTTTGCCTTCTAACTTAAAAGCATGTATAAGTCCAGGCAAGTACATGGGCTTCATTATACAAAGAGCTGTTTATTACCCTGGGAAGAGATGAGGCATATTTGCATTAAATACACGGCAAACAAGGTGGAATGATGAAATCCTGCTCACCTTATTCACATGAACAGTCTCACTGAAGAGCAGAAAGAGGTCCACTCTGTAAGTGAAAGAATGGAGTTGCTTGTGTGAAAGTAAGCCCATTCCTTGGGAAATGGAGTGCCCTTGCTGATATGAAAGAGAAAGAGTGGAGAGGGAACATCTGGTGTATATCAACATTGCTCCACTGAGCCAGATTTACACCAGCTGAAGAATACGACCCTAAATATTTTACTTTCTGATCTAGAACTTCTGCTGGACATTACAAAAAGAGGGAGTAAAGGGGGAGTGATGTTGATGGATTGGTTTTAAGTGAATATAGTGTTCATGAAAAACTGCCAGATGTCAGTGAACAAATACGTCCTGTTTAATCAACAAAACAAGTAAAGCATGACAACATTGCCCACACCATCCTGCCTATGTGCTTTCACCCTGATCTGGAATAATCATTTCTAGGGTTAAGAGTTGAGCCTCTATGCTCCTTTGCCTCCCTGCTGAGAGTGCAAACCAACTTGCTAGCTGTAGTAATGGTTTTGTAATGTGGACACACCCATGAGGAAATGGGCTGATAGCACCAAACTCTTTTCCTATAACAAGCTTCCCATTTATCATTTTTATACTAGTAATATTATTAAATCACTATTATTATATATTTGTATTACAATAGTCCTGAAAGGTCACAGTCAGGAATGGAGCCTCATTGTCCTGGGTGCTGTACAAACATAAAATAAATGATCGTTCCTGCCTGTCATGGGGTGCACTCAGTGCAGGTGGTGCCTACTCCTGGCTGTCCTGGGGATTAGCTCTGGCTAGGTGTTGCACCCTCTTCTGGCAGCATCTATCCCATTGTCATCTCGCCCTGTGGTCCTTCTTACTCCAGGAACTTCAGCCTCCTCCTCATAACTTGGCCCTCCAGCCAGACCACCAGATGGTTTTCCCTTCTGGGGGTTACCCAAAGTCCTTCTTCAAAAATAGTCTCAGGCAGTCTTCTCCAGTACTGCTCTGATGGTGCCACCTCTCCAGTGGTCAGTAGAGAAACCCAGGCCCACCCACTACTCTGGGCTCCAGTCCAAGGACCCTCAGCTCAGCAGTTCTGGGCTTTACTCTCTCTACCCTGACTGCTTCTTCCCTGGACTGCTTTCTACTCAGCTGGTCCATCCCCGCCCTCCTTTCTCTGGGTACACCAGCTCCAAACCCTCCTCCCTCTTCCTGGGGAATGACTGCAATCTTTCCCAGCAGCCCCTTTCTGTTGCCAGCTTCCTGGCTTTATAGGCCTCATCTGTTCCTGCCCAGCTGTGTCTGCTTGCCATCAATTCCCTGCTCACTGGCTCTTCCTCCAGATGCAACCTGTGGAGTTAATAGGCCTACCAGGCCCCCTTAACTCCTTCCAGTCCTGTGTGGGGTGGATACCCCATCACATTGCCCCAGAGACCTTACAGTGTAAATCAGGGGCACCATTTGGGGGGGCACCTGCTCCTTCCTCCCCCTCCCCCCCCCAAGTTTCATATCACATTTGGGTGAAGTTTGCTGTAGGAGGAAAGATGCTGCCCCTCCTCCTCCTGCTGCCCTGCTCCGTTGCCATTTGCAGCCGCCATGCTATTCCAACACCCCCCACCCCTAGCCATGGAGCCGCTGCCTCCTGATCTGCTGCCCCAAACTGGGCGGGGACTGATGTCCGGGTGTCCCCTTGCCCCCAGCCATTATGTACCTGGGCAGGCAGAGCATATCCCTCACCCTAGTCCCTGCCCTGCAGAGCTGCCCCCACTGTGCCAACTAGGGACCGAACACATGGCTGGCCCCGCAACAGCAGTACCCCCTCAGACACAGCCCCTCCCTACACCCTGAGCTGCACCCCTGCCAACACACAGCCCCTAGTTACCCCCTCCCTGCACCCTGAGCTGCACCCCTACCCACACACAGCCCCTAGCTACCCCATTCCTTGCATCCTGAGGTACACCCCTGCCAACACACACTATCCCTAGCTACCCCCTGCCTGCACCCTGAACAATTTTCAAATGTTTTCAGCTGAGTCACACACACTCACACACACACACACACACACTTTGAGTTATAATTTTTAGTTGCACCCTTTACCCCATTATCTGCAATAACAAAAAATAGAGTTTTCAGGTGCCTAAGTAGCCTCTGGAATCATGGTTAAAGTTGCCCCCTCTCACCAAAATCTGGATTTGCATCCCTGGTGTAAATAGGGTTCCAAGACAGAGGTATAAGAATGCAGTGGAGAGAAGGGGAAACATTATGTATAGAAATACATTATCAATACTAATAGTAGTTAATATTGTAGTTATATTTCTTTGTAGACTCTCCAGTCATGGATCAGGGCACCGTTGCTCTGAGTGTTGTACAACCACATTGACTCCATTGTGACCCTGGATTTTCCATGCCCAACTTGAGATGCCTTCAAGAGGTCTGATTTCCAGAAATTGCTGAGCACCCATTTTCTGGCATCTCAAGTTGAGCCCCCCAAAATTTAGGCGCCCAAACTCATTAGTCACTTTTGAAAAACTTGGCCAAAGTATAAAATAAAAAATCCAATATCTTGTGATAGATTGTGAAACATTTTTACACAACTTGTCCAAAAAAGACAATATAAAAATTAAAAATAATATTATTAATTAATAGGTTATAAGCAATCTATTATTCATGTGAAATTGCTAGGGAGACTATGCTCTTGATGTAATGAAATATTTCTCCAATAAGTCTATTTGTGCTGATTTTAAAGAACTTCAATAGTATGTAATATTTTCAAGTAGATAGAGCCTTGATAACTTGGAAAAACACTGAAAAAGTTGTGCATATTCAATGCCACTTACAACAATTAAATATATACCTTATTCTATTTGACCATGAAGCTAAAACCTAGATATGCGGTAGTTATATGTCATGAATGATGTTGAGAATTCAGCATAAGCCCTACAGAAAACAGCCACCTTAAAATTTCAATTGCAAAGAGATAGACCAGTGTACTGTTTAATTATTAGTGCCATAAAACTGAGCAGTATTTACCTGGCAATAACAGTGCTCTGTAAAATCTATTTATCTCTCCTGCCAGGTGTTATATTTCTCACAATTATTAAGAAAATGATCAGAAATCTTTATTTTGTTTCACAATCGTTTTTATTGCACCTTCCTCTCCTTTATATTATCAACTCCAATGAAAGTCAGTTTTAAAATGAGAACTTATTCCTGTGCTTACAACTAAGAAAATGTAGTCAATTCAACTGTAAGCCCTCGCCTACTTCAGGTCCCCACCACTGGTCAGGTTTAAGCATGGAATTGCACCTGCTTACCCCAGGTTGGAATTTGGCCAGTGATGAATACAATGGACAGTTCAGTTCTTCAAAAGCCTCCAGAAACCCTAATACAGCAAACAAGGTTCAACAAGATGACATTCCTATCTCTAGGCATGAAGTACGGGCTCTGAACTGCTCTCTTGGCCCAGTCCTACATTCATGTGTACCACAAACTCCCATTGATTTCACAGTGCTGAGGGAAGGCCTGATCCTGTGAATTACTGAGTGCCTTCAGCGTCCAGTGCAGTCAGTGAGAGTGGAAGGTAGTCAGTGCCTCGCCAGAATGCTTAGCACATTGCAGGATGAAGTCTAACTGTGTAAGATTTGATATTTTAATTCACTCTTATCAAGATAGACACATAGGCACAGAAAAAAACCTATGTATGACACCAATAGCCGTGGTGTCTAGGTGCCAAATACAGGAGTTTTTAAACATCAGCATGAGTCCATTTAAGTCCTTTTCTCCTGTACACCCTCTGGAGTTGTAGATACCTGCTTTTTTATTAATAGCGATATAAAAGTGAATTATTTACATCTGCCTAGCTCTGTGTACAATGATGGGTGAGTTCAGAGCACCTGTTACTTGTGCCATATATGGAAGCTATTCCCTCCTGCCTGTTTCACAAAAATCTGCTGTTTTCTCACAAAGTCAAATACTAAGCTCTTATTTCTAGTAAATGAGTCTCCCAGATAAGCTTCAAAACAGCTAAGTAACTCATTCATATCATTTTTCTTAGTATGTCAATAAGTTAGACTGGTGAATAGCAAGGAGGGCAGTAAATTAAAAAAAACAAAAAACCTTCAATACATAGGGCACAAACTGCTAACACTTGCATGAGTACTTCAGGCTTATATGGGGTAAAATTCACTCCTGTACCGACGTGTGCTGGAGCTATGTTCCAAGTCTTACGTAAACCCTTAAAACAGTGCCTAAATGAGACATATGTTGTTCATAAACCTTATTCTGGCCTTCTGCACAGAGGTGAATTTCACCATAAGCAGTCCCGTTGGCTTCAATATGATCACTCACTTGAGCAGATCTGGACAAGTTCTGTAAAAAAGTGTTCCTGAATATTTGTTTTAATTTGTAGGTGATTTTCTTTCCGCTCTGTTCACACTCCTTTTGCCTTTGCCATCCAGAAATTAATTAGCAGAAATAGTCACTGAAATAATTTACTTTAAGCAACCCTTGCACAAATGTCATGGAAAGCTATTTTAGAATTTGTAATCCTACATATTTGTTCCAGCCAGTGCATTTTAACATTATGCTCATCCAGTCAGAGAATAGAAATAGATCAGTGGTGAGTAACTTGCGTCCCGCGGACACACACAGCCCATCAGGGTAATCTGCTGGCGGGCTGCAAGACAGTTTGTTTACATTGACCATCCACAGGCACAGCCACCTGCATCTCCCAGTGGCCGCAGTTCACTGTTACCAGCCAATGGGAGCTGCGGGAAGCGGCGTGGGCTACAGGGGCGTGCTGGCTGCCACTTCCCACAGCTCTCAGTGGCCGGGAACGGTAAACCACAGCCACTGGGGGCTGCAGGCGGCCATGCCTTTTAGATGGTCAATGTAAACAAATATCAGAGGGGTAGCCGTGTTAGTCTGAACACGTAATGTAAACAAACTGTCTCACGGCCCACCAGTGGATTACCCTGATGGGCCGCAGGTTGCCCACCACTGAAATAGATCATGTGACTGATGTGCCCAATCAAAACATCTTGAATACCATCAGTGAATACCATCACAAACATTATAAAGGCCAATAAATTATTCACTGAAATTATTCAGTGAACAATTTCAAATACTGAACAAACTTGAGAAAATTGCAATATAATTGTGAAAATTCTGTGACGCTAGTAGAACAGGTGCCAGCTCATGTTAAGGCTTTAGGCCTCAACCAAGCACTGACAAATTCATTGCTGGAAATCAGCCTGTTTCACCTGTGCGTTAGTGTGGTTAAGATGTGTACTGGACTTATAACAATATGTTTAGACTTTATGAAATGCTTGTAAATTGCTGCATGCGTTAATCTCACTTATAATATCTTTAGCACCTGCTATAAGGTAATATTTAAGTTTTTGCTTTGTAACTGTAAAAAATGTTTGCTTGAAACTGTGAACCCAGTCAGGAAGGATCATCTCCTGCCCATCAAGAAGGCTGATCAAAACTAGATGGGCAACTGTGGGACATCACAATACAAAGGCTTTGTTAATTGCCCCCTCACACTCATGAAGATGCTGGGTGCAAAAGGGATTACCCCATCAGCTTGAATTCTGGAAAAAGGAAATAAAAACAGCTGATAAGAAAATTTTTCATCTCTCTTTTGCTGTTTGGACTCTCACTGAGCCAAAGCTATGAAACAGAAGCAAAAATCCTCAGGGTCATCCTGGGTTAGCCCTAAAAGATATTCAGAGCTAACAGATCACTACAACTCCATCACCTTTTGTAACCATAGACTATCTCATTATATGCTTGCCTGCTTTAACCTTGTCATAACTTTCTAATTATCTTTCTTAGTTTATAAAGCCTTAGACTGTTTACTATAGGATTGGCTATGCGTGAATAAATTGACCTGGGTTAAGCGACTGGTCCTTTGGGTTTGGGAGTAACCTGAATATTTATTTATCTTTGGTGTATAGCCACCATCTATCATTAAATCCAGCTTGCCTGGATGGCAAGATATACTGAAGTGCCCAAGGGGTTTGTCTATGACTCACTGGTAAGACTGTTATAGTGCTTTAGGAATTCACACTTGTGACTGGGTTGGTGAAATCTAATTATACAACATACAACTAGTTGGGGTCTCTGCCCTGCATCTTGACAGTCTGTCCTGAGGTTGCCACTCACAGTCATGAGCCACTCCAGACAGCGTGACAAATTTTTGAACAAAAAAGGAAGCCAAATTCACGAAGGCCCTGATTGAAAGGATCCTTTGAAGTCAGCCATTGGGACAGACCCCGACTAAATTATTTATTAATGAATTATTCATCCACTGCAATACAAGAGTTGAGACTCCTTATAGGAGGAGTAAGAGTTTGAAGGTTTGAGCATTTATTTTCACTATAGTAATATTACCATTCTTTAGTCTACTACTTTCTCCTTCTAGAAGCTAGTTTGAATATAATTAAACCCAGAACTAGGAGGTGGCAGATTCTGAAATGTATTTCCAGTTCTAATATATGCTTCATTTTATGGAGCGGGGGGAGGGGGAGAGAATAAAAAGAACCAATCATTTCATGATGCAAATACATTCTATGATCATAGTCATTTGGAATCAGCTGCAGGAAATACATTGCTTAAATCAGAACTTTCAGTATTATAACTTTTTATATTTTTTACTGAAACACTCACAACAGAAAGTTAAAGATTGGTGGATCGATCAGATTCTCCTTTTATGGAAATACAGAAAAAAGAAAGAAAAAAAAACCACGGTTGTCTACCTAATGTGCTATTTTGGTAATGAAATATTTTGAACATCAAAAATAATATAAAATGTATCAATAAAGAAAAAATGCACAAGATATTTCAAATGAATCCTAAATGTGTATTGCCGCATCAGGATGAATATTTGAATGGATGAAGTAAAACCAAGAGTTGCAAACCCAGGGTCAGATTCTATAAACCTTACTCACATGAGTAATCCTCGCTATTTATGCCAATTAGCATGAGTGTTACAGGGAACCTGATCTGACTACCACTGAAATCAATAGCAATTTTGCCATTGACTTCAGTGGCAGGAGAATCACACCCATACATTGACACACCCTTCTATTTACACAGAATGAGAAAAAAATTTAATCTTCACTGTCTTATGTGTCTATAAAAGGTGGAAGGTCTCCTGAGATGGCATAAAAAGACATTGATGGATGTACCAGATACCAAGAGAGCAATGTTTTAAAAGCTGAAAGAGAAGGGTAAACTCCAGACTGATCTCACTAGATTTACAACCAGAGATTCAAACTGGGGTCTTAGAGCTATTTCAAAAGGTCACTGTGTATTCATCAAGCCACGGTGCAAGGTATCCTTTAGAAAAAGGGCTACTCTCCTGCCAAGCTCAGGCCCCATTAAAATGCATGCAGTGATAATGTGATGTGATTCACAGTATATGAAAAATTCCTTCCAACTCCACATTGTGGCAAATAGTTGCAAAGGATTACATAAGCAAGATTCAGTGTAGGAATCCTTGCCAATCTTTTTACAAACCACCAACTTTTTCATCTGGCAATAA
The DNA here is from genome assembly GCF_027887155.1 of Malaclemys terrapin pileata. NCBI lineage: Eukaryota > Metazoa > Chordata > Testudines > Emydidae > Malaclemys > Malaclemys terrapin. Next base: position 67,442,938 of record NC_071512.1, read on the forward strand.
ATGAAAAAAACATTGGTAAAGCATGTTTCTACTCAACATTTTCCTAGCTCCCCTCATGACCTATATGACCACGGATGGAAAAATAAAATTGTAAAAGTATCACCTTGCAAAAGCCTTCTCTTGGTTTTATCAGAAGAAACAAAGTACTGAGCACACAGAGGTAGAAAACTATTGCATGGTGCCATAACTACAACAAGGGAAAGCTGATCTCATTAAGGTCAAATGGGAGTTTTACCACTGACTTCTCTGAACAGAACGCTAAGTTCCTGATCCAGCAAATACTTAAGCACGCGCTTATCTTTAAGCATGTGACTTCAATGAGACTACTCACATGCTTAAAGTTACACACATCCCTAAGTACTTTACTCAGTCAGAGCCTGAGTCCCTTTTGCTAAGTAATGGCTGATTTACAAGCTGATGTAGGATGTCCTTGAGTTTTCCTATAACTTTCCTCCTTCCGATTGGCCCAAGCACTAAGGAAAGTTAAAAGTCTCTTTGTCTCTGCACCTGGCACAAATTCTTCTATCACTGGAGACAATGTATCATCAAGGGAAGGAGGTGCATTTTTAAATGACCTTGACATTTGATACTGATGCAAAAAGGAAAGGAGCTACAGAAGTTGAAGCCAAAACCATGGACTTTCTTTAGAATTCCTATGATTTAGTGTATCTGTCCCATGTACTGCAGATTTCTTTATAGCCACTCTTGTATATGGGCCAACAAAGCTAAAACACTGTCTCTAATGACACAGTGGAAAGTATCTAACCACAATATCATTTGCAGCATTTCTTTTATTTTAACCCTCACCCCCCACCACCACCACCCTTGAGACCTAAATAGAAAATACACAGTCCCTGATTGGAGGGGTGGGGGAGCTTTTCATTTTTATAACCTGAAGTTCAAATTCATTTGATCATCACATGAATCAAGAGCAGATACAGAATTTGAATCGAATCAGATTTTCCTATAAAATCAGTCAGAATTGTCTCCGGTTTTTGATAAACATGAACTCACTTCAACATATTTCAGTGACTGTAGAGACATGCCTAGTATTATTAAATGTAGCCATTTACTCTGGAATGTAAATTTAAGCTTTGTCAATAATCAAAAATAATAAGCATTTACCCAACACTTTTCACTTTCACAACATACAAATTAATACTCACAACACTCCTGTGAGGTACATAAGTATAGTTATCCCACTATACAGGTGAGAAAACAGAAGATGAGACATTAAGGAGCCCAGTTTTCAAATGCTGCATGAATTTACACGGCACATGCATAGTTACCATGATAGAATGCACAAATTAATGTTTATGACAATAATTGGTTATTTGGTGACCAAATATCTGATTTGCACACCCCATTGTGGTACCTACACAGGCAAATAAGTCGTGCATTTTGTACTTATGTTTGTGCACCTAACAGTTTTGAAAATCAGGCCCTACATGTCTTACTTGCAAAAGCCATAGAAGGAGACAGTGTTATAGCCCAAATTATAACTCAGGAGTTCAAGACTCCTAGTCCAGACCATTAGAAAACCACTACAGATAACCTCCCACACCCAATGCCCTGCTCTAGCTTCAGTCCTGACCAGAAGGATAGGAGTGAAAAGCAGTTCAATCGGTGCGCTGTTTAAATGGAGCCAACAACCATTCCAAAATGTATAAAAGGATGCATGTGTTGCTTTAGGGCCTGATGCAAATTTCACTGAAGTCCTTAGAAAGACTTCAGCGGGCTTTAGATCTGGCTCACAGCACAGTCCATTTTCTCTATTTTGGAATAGACTGGAAATTCGAATTAATGTAAACTGGATATGACAGGCCTGATTCTGATCTCACAAAAGTTTTACACTGATGGAATTCCAATGACTTCAGTGAAGTTATTCCTGATCTTCCCTGGTATAAGAGGAGAAACAAGCATCATGAGCCAAATTCTGCACTCAGTTCATGGATGTACATGCAGCCTAACTTTATTAAAGTAAATTAAGTTACACTGCATTTACTCCCAGGGTAGCTGAGAACAGAACGTGGCTCGACAGACGTGCTCAAAATGACATGTAGTGATCATTTGCACTACATGCCCTTATAACATTGATTTTCAGCATTGTTCAAAGTGATTCTACACGTTAGAAAAGTTTTTGCATTAAAGCAGCTTTAATTGTGAGTACAATATCGCCTATACATTATTTTCCTAGGATAACAATGTTTAACTCTGCTGTAAAGCTCTTGCTTTATTGAAAATATAGTGTACGCTTTTACCTAAATGGCTGTCATCCAAACAAGTTGGGAGTTAGTCTCCTATCTAATGAGTAGGTGCAATAAAATGGGTTTGTCTGACAAAAAATCACCATAGATTTGCTAATGCTCTTACCCAGGGAATAGAGTCCTAAGCAGATACATAGGCCTAGTTTAAGAAATTAACGTTTGCTTGTTTTGCCATCCAAGGAGTATTTACAGAAGACAAAACAGTCATACTTGTTGGCCGCTGTGCAAAGAGGTGATGACATCGAGAGGACAGGTCACAAGCCTGAGTTTATTGTCATTACACTTACATTGGTACTGGGTTTTATCCACTCAGTATGATCTTCTGACCCCACAATTTTACAACCTTCCACTCTCTGTGCTTCATAGCACCTCTCCACTTCTAAGTTAATCATTTCTCTGCCATTATCTGCCAAGAGTTCTTATCTCTTTTGCTGTCACTTTATAACAGAGTCCTCTTATCAACCTGTACAGAGTCATGTGACCATGCCGAACCTATCACAAGTTTCAATTCTTCTGATTAGAGAATATCATGAAATGGGATACATGGTTTAGGGCAGTCCACTAATGTTGGAAAAAGTACAGAGTCCATTGAAAGACATACTTGCTACTTTCTGAATTCTTGGATTTTTGTTGTTGTTGTTCATCTTGCTGACTTTCACTGAAGGTTATTGTAGCCTGGGTCTCAAGGCCAGAAAAGTTTACAAGCCACACCTTTTGCCAAACTCAATGCTGTACACCCTATACCCAAGGACATTTTATATTTATACCTAATAATGTCTTCTTGTTCTGACACTGGCAACATACAGGAATCTATAAAACATGGACTTACACCAGTTGGTAAGTAAAAGCTTTTCTAACTGTTATGGTAACTCTGCTTAACTCTGTTAACCTTGAGCCTTATCATCCATGCCAAATTGAAAATCATCATTATGGGATAACTTAACAACTGTTTAATTTACACTTTGATTTTATCAACAAGAATATGAATGCATTAAAATCCCTGTTTAAAATGTTAAGTAAACAGTTGATGATTTAATTGAATAGCTTTCTCTTCTCCAGGTATACTATAATCACTAAATACATAATCTGTCATCACTCTAGTCTAAAAGCCATATGGAATAACATATTTAATGTAATTATTTGTTACAATTACTAATATTTGTGCAATTGTCATTAAATATATAAAAGGCATAAATGCATACAAATCAGGCCTAAGCCTATTGCATGATTTGAAGTCAATAAAACTTCAGAAGCATTTTATAGTCTTATCACACATAATACAGACTTCTAATACATATGTATTTAGATGCTGTACAAATGAAGTTAAATATTCACTGAGTGTGAGCAGGGCTGTAAATAAGACAATGCATTTAACATTTTAAAGTAACATTATAAAACTTTATAAACCTCGAGTGCATTCAGATAGCCTCTGGAATCACCAGCTTCACTACACTGAAAAACTGGAAGGCATTTATTTTACTGCATTCAAGCTCTTACTGAATGTTGCATGGTGTCTTGTTCTTGATGTTGTTTCTCTGGCATGTTTTTGACTGTTTTAGGGGGGTTATGCTTCTGTGTTTTAAGCCTTGTCGATTCTCTCTGAAATACTCTCTGTGTAGTTTTTCCCTTTCATTTATACTTCACTTCGACCTTTATAAAAATGCCAAATCTCGAATTATTCTGCTTATTTGTTCCACGGAGTTCGTACAAATTAGATCTAGAGTCGGGATTCTTTTTCCGTAGAGAGAATCTAGCATCCTACTGCCTGTCATCTGAGGGAAGAATGAAATGCCTGCTGAACTCCTGGAAAAGTATGAAGTGCATAGACAGAACAGCAGAGAATCACTCTAATGGGGTTAGACCGGGATGTGATTGTGCCAGGCTTGGCGGTGAAGGAATTTTACTTTTAAATAGTTTTCCAAATCCCTTGCGAATCCTTGTGTCCCGTGGCCTGAGCGTCTCCTTTCTGTGCCTTGAGCTAGCCAGGTGTTGATCGTTGTTCAATTGACAGTCCGGGATTTGCTTGCAAGCGGTCTCCAGTTGCGCCGTCCGGGTCGTATATAGATGCTCAAACCAGGGCTCGCGTAAAAGTTACAGTGGGTGACTGCGACGCCCTGGCTGAGCGCAGCACCAGGCAGGAGGTTTCTCAGCCCCAGGCAACGTTTAAATATACCGATGTACACTATTGGGTTTCACTTCTGGGGCTTGGCTTTTTGAGAACTATGGCAGGAGCGAATTTGAGGCTTGACTTTTACAACGACTGATTATAACCCGTGCCCTTGAAAGATGGTTTTCGCCTGGTGGAAAGCCTTCGGGATGGAGACCTCTACCCCTCGGTGCCTTACACTCCCGGGTGCGCGATACATGGGTTGATCGCTGGGAGCAGAGGGATCTGAGGAAACTCTTTAGCGGGTGGTGGTAGGGGCTGGGGAATGGCTTTGAGATCTTAGTTTGCAGGCAGTCTAAAGACAAGGAAATGCAGTTGAAACATGATCTTTATCTCTTGGGAGGGGCCGCTGCTTTTCCTTTCACTGAACTCCACGGAAGACCTTAGCTCTGCTTCCCGAGATATGTTAGCCAGCCAGCGCTCAGTGACTCCAGAATCGCCCCCAGGCCAGGCTCCAGTTCTGCGGGGGGCTTTTCCTTTCACTTCGATTTCACATTCTCATGGGGCCATCTTTCAGCGAATGAATGGTGGCTACTCCGCTTGTTCTGCTCTAAATGAACCTCTGAAACAATAATGTTCAGCGCCTAAGCGTTGGTGTTTAAACTTGGCCTGGCACAGTTTACTTCTGAGAGCGTGACTGTGTCTCGTTTCAACTGCAAAGCGGCAGGTTATGTGGGTCAGCGTCTCTGTATACTAGCCAAAGAGTATAGACCTGCGTAAAATGCCCCAGTGACATGGTGAATAGGTCCATGGGCTGTGCGGGGGCTATTCCTCTGAGATCGTTTGATTAGCGGAAGGATCTCCACCAGTCTCCTTGGTGCATCTTCCCAGACTCTAGCAACCGCTTTTCTTTCTCCATCCAAAACACAGGTTGTTCAGCACAACAAAGTGGGTTTCATTCTCTTCTCATGCCAGTTGGGATATAAATCCATTGCTTTTCACTGCTCAGAGATACAGCGTTGTGAGAGGCACCTCAGTGCTTCAGGAGATTTTTACTCAGTCAAAGCAACTCTTTCTAAATTGGGTGTTCCACTGTGATGTTGGGCCACATGCTGCTCTCATTTCTTCAGAGGGGTTACTCCAGATTTATTGAGGGCGGGCTCTGGCCCAAGGATTCCATATGTGTTCCAAATGTTGCACTTTCTGACCCACTTGTCTCAGGACCATTTGAGAGATTTTAGGCAGACGTTCTCAGGTTGCCTTAACAGTCATCGGTTGGAATGAGGCTAAAGAGACCAGAAGAGGTAAATTGGACGAATTTGGGTCCATCTAAAGACTACTGCTCCAGGACGTGTTTAACAGAGAAAGGATCAACCCAAACTCCTACTGTGTGTGTATACCTGTGCTACTTTAAACCACAATTCGACAAGCTTAAGAAAAATAAGAGAGTTAGTAGAGGAAAATATGAAAAGGGATAGACAGTCTGATTCTGATCTCATTCAGATAGACATAAACCAGAACTCCACTGTCCTAAACTGGGTTAATGACCTCAATGTAAAACCAACATGAGATCAGAACCAGGTCTGCTGTATGTGTGTGTGTGTAGTATGTACTTCTACTGTTTACAGGCCAAATATATACTAGTTTAAGTGGGAATAAAATATGGCCTATTGCTGAACAATTTAAATATCAAATGTATTTTAAATAACTATAATAGGGCCAAATCCTGCAGCCCTTACTCAAGTTAGCCTAACTCCCAGGACATTAATGTGATTTTTGCCTGAGGAAGAACTGTACAATGTGGCTCAGAGTATGATATAGAATGTCTGTCTTCTTTTCTTAAAACTTTAGTATAATAAATCATTGAGTGCAACTCAGGAGTAGGAAAAATTAAAGAGAATGGTCAGTCAGGTGAAGGTTCTAACCAAGGTAAGGCCATATCATAAAGAGAAGTACAGTACCTAGCACAATGGAGGCCTAGTCCATAACTAGGGCTCCTAGGTACTACAACAATAGTAACAGTAATCATTAATAATATATTAGCATGTATCACATTTACCCCCAACTCAGTTTAAGCTTCCTGTTCATCAAGTACGTCCCTTATAGAAATATAATGATGCTACAGAATACCTTATTCTCTTATATTTTGTTTATATAGGGGCCATATCCTCAGCTGGTGTAAATTAGTATAGCTCCACTGATGGCGTGGACTTTCAAAGTGACTATATTATATGCATTGTATCTCTGAGACACTGGATCAAATTCAAATAAATGCAGCCTGGAAAAAGCCAGTGTAACTCCCAGGAGAGTCTCTGGGCTCAATTCAGTGGTGATCAATGCACTAGGCCAGATTTTTCTGTCACTTACATTGGTGTAAACCTGGAATAATTCAATTAAAGTAAATAGAGTTACTCCAGTTTATGGCAGTACAAATGATAGCAGAATCTGGATGTCAAGTCATCATAAAAGAGTTGTAAGTTAATGTAAGTGGCAAAGCACTGTAACCTTGCACCAATTTGGTATTCACTCAATAGATCTGTGTGTAACTTGCACACTATTGTTTGGAAGTGGTGTAGAAGTAAATTAAATTGATTCTGCTCTCACTTGTACCAATGTAAACTAGGAATAACTCTACTGAAGTTAAATTAATTACTCTGGTGTAAAACCAGTATAAACAAGAACTGAATCAGATCCAGAATTTTTAAAGATAAATCACTCTGGTCTGTTTTAACTTTCTCCCAGGGCCTCATTCACCGTTGGCATAATAGGCACAACACCAAGTGGGCTGGATTCTGATATCCGTTATTCCAGTTTTACAGCAGTATATCTCCATTAACTTCAGTGGAATTATTTCTAGTTTATATTTGTGTGAGAGGAGAATAAGGGCAATTGATTTCAATGGGTATATCCCCTTCTTAAAACCACAGCTGATTTTGGTCTTCAAAGAATGCAATTCACTTTGTACACTCCCTCAACAATAAAAATCACAATATTTTGCCATTCACAACCAGTTTCTGGCCAACTGATGAACAACATGTAATTTACACCATCATTCATAGCACCCATGTACTTTGTCCATTTAGTCAAATTTATATCTTGTGTAAATCAGTTAATAGACTTGGACCAGGAATGAATATGGGTGATTAAATCAAAACCTAGCTTTTACTTAGCATTTCGGGCCTGATCCAACTCCCAGTGGGAATCTTTCCATTGATTTCTATAGAAGTTCTATCTTGCCCTTAAAAGGTGAATAGACCCTGGAACATAAGCTGGCCCCTCGTTTTTCCTGACTTCCTGCCTTTTATCTTTTCCTCCACCTCACCCCAACAAAGGTCATGGTAGGCAACTGGGATTCAGTAAGAGTTGATGGTGCAGCACTCACAGGATCAGACCACATCATTAAATGGACTTTTTGAAAATATTCATCCAGGGCTCCAAATTTTTAATGGTTTTACTTTTCTTTACTCAGCCTTTTGTCTCAGGGTTCCTCAGGGAACCAATATACAATTTGTAGACACTTTAGTTATGATTATTTAACATGCCATTAACTTGAAAAACTGGTTAAGTGGAAGGAAAAAAATAATCTACTTGTAACTTCTACCTATGAAATTTTCCAATTTGCATAATATTTACTGTCATCCTAATTTTCTGTATGCCCTGAGGCAACATTTATATTTCCTACTATATTATATTATATTTATTAAAGTGTTTTAGGGTTTAATGAGTTAATTGATAAGATATAGTTTCCAGTGTATGGTGCAATATTAATTAACTAACAAATCAGCAAGATTATATTAAAAAGTTGAACATTGATGTGTGTGTGTGTGTCTTTTGTACTGTGGATAAATGTAGCTGGAAATTAGGTTTATTGAGAAATTTGGATGAGAATATCAGCATTAGCAGATAGCTGTAAATTCAAGTTTCACAGTACTTTCAAAATAGGGTCCCCTCCTTTATTTCTTACTCAGGCAAAGTTTCCACTAACAAATGTAGTTTTGCCTGATCCAGGGCATGCCCCAATACTGTCAGGACACAAGTTAAATTCTGTATTTGTTTACAATAGTGAGGTTTTGAGTCTGTCATTTTTAAATGTACTATGTCAATCTTGTCTCAAGATACTTTTGGAAATTTGGCTCCTCATTGACTAAATACTAAACTTTTTTTTCAATTTGATGTAATGGAGTAATTAGACATTATATTTAATTTTCCAACTATAGTGTTACAAAGATTAACACATTTACACCTAAATACACATTATACATGCATTCAGTCTGATTCTAAATTGCAGAATAGCTGAGATAAAGTAACAGAGATGATACCTTTAGTGTCTAAGAGGAAAGGATTGATCTCTACCAGGCACCTGCCCATGTGGGTAGGTTAGGAATCAGCTCTTAAACTTTTCCTTACATAGAGTAAAGGGGAAGAATCTGCTGTAATGGTCACCATTACAGGATGGATGAGTGGGGGAATAATTATAATTTCCTATGGTAATATATATATATTTCTCAGGTATAAATGTTTAAAGGTTTATTTTATGACTATATGTGTGAGAGAAATTATATATGAAGTATATGTATATATTGATGTATAAGCATAAACTATGTTAATTACAAAGATGAGTTATTTAAATAAAGTTTTGCAAGCTTCAGCACATAACTGGTATGTGGGGGGGGAGGGAGGAAGGAGACCCAAGAAAACTTTTTTACTATTGAATCAAGGTTACTTGTCCCTGAAATAATAAGTTTTTTTTTAAAATCTGTCTGTACAGTATAGAAATCAGTTATCTCTTATGATATAGAGACTTGGGTTTAGTTCTAATACAATTCTTACTTTCTTAATAAAAACAGATGTAGTAGCTGTATGTGTCCTCCAAGCTATAGCTTTTCTTTTACAGAGTGATCTAAAGAAATCTCAAATAGTGAAGCAGAAATATAGACAAAGGAACCTAACTAGAAAAGTACAGTGATTTAAATGACACTGCAGTAAACATGCTATAGATTTGCAACACTAAAAGTAGGTGAATGTGATAATTAATAAATAGTAATTAGACAAACGGTAATAAAATAAAGTAGTAAAAGCTAAAGCTCCGATCCTGCAAATTCTTACTCACATGAGTAGTATTTACTCTCCTAGATAACCCCGTTGGCATACCATGAGAAATGTCTATTTGTTTGTGTAAGGGGTTAAGGATGGGGCACTTCATTTGGAGTCACCTCCTCTTTGTCTATATGGTAAAAACTAAAAATTTTCTCAACTTTAAAAAATGATCAAAGCTGAACAAATCCTACCCTTCTCCCCTTCCCCCGGCTGTTAATGGCGACAGGTCTGAGCTGTATTTAATCCTTCTGCATTAGATCAGCTTTTCCATCTGAAAGGCAAACAGTGAATCGCAAGGAAAAAAAATCCTAACACCATTTCTGCCTGAAAGTTTGGATCTCAAGGTGGCCTAATGGGATTGGGTGAAAACTGCAGCCTGGACTAGACTGTAGTTTGCTACTGATGCTGTTAGTTCAGTAAATTCCTCATGCAACCTTTGGGCACGTGTTGTTCACATAATAAAATGTACCAAAGGTTGTCATTGTTTAATTTCGGATTGGATTGCAGAGTTACAACCACTTTGTCCCACCCTAAACGTCCACCCTATATACACACCTCATCCTCATCTCTTTTAAACCTCAATATCAATACTCCCAGTTTGTTTGCTGTAAGAAAGTTACATTGCAACCTAAAGCTAGTGGGAAACTATAAACTCGAGTCTTTGTACGACTGTTGAAGGTGGGAATATTTTACTCCCAAACGATACATGGCAAATGTGAAATTTGCTTTTAAACCACATAATTTTAAGTGACCTTATTGCATAATATTTGCATTGAGATTTGTAAGAGAATTAAACAGAGAACAGCTAGGTATTGTGTGGTGTCTCCACCCGCATGGGCTGGAAGGTACAGCAACTAGTACGAGGTGAAGTCATTACAACTTCTCACTGGTGATGACTCATTTCGCAATAAAAAAAAATACAATCACAGAGATACGTTACCACTTACCTGACCAGGTTTATTCGTCGCCATATAACATATCTTGTATGTTTCACTCTATGCTGCAAGGTGTTTATAAGGCATGGATGCGTTCCAATGTACAGCAGTAAGCTTTATTGTTCTTTAAAAATAGCACTGCAGTCAATAATTGATTGTGTCGAAATAGTTGTGTATTTCGGAGTAGAGGGGATCGACAGCCCCAGTAAGGTAACTGTGAATCACTCAAGCTAGTAAATGTAATAGACTTTTGAAAAGGTTGATCACCTGCGACGTATATTTTACAGCCTGACTCACTGTGCATTGAATTTTACATCGGATCAGAAAGGTGTGGTTTTGGTTTTCACTTCTCTAGACCGGGCAGTTTACTTTTTAACGCCTCCTTCTGCGAGTTTTGGCTTATAGCACTAACAATCTCTAGCTCGTCAATCCCAGGGTATTAAATACAACACTTCCAGTCGAATGGGGAAAAAAACCAACCAGCTCTTTCTCTTAAGGGACTTGCCGTGACTTCATGTCACTCTTCCCTTTCTCTGTCTGAGAGACGCGGGTATGCTTCACATTCGGATTGACAGAAAGCAAGCAAGAAAAAGAAATGTGTGCGCATGTGGTCGGGGAGATGAGGTATAAAGCGCATGAATTGTTCAGGAAGAGCTTTGCTCCCATTGTAAAGAGATCTCTTGCATTTCATGCTTTCCGAAGTTGACACTGGCTCCTCTGCTGTATTTTATGAGGGAACGTATCGGTGAGTGGACTATGGACAGGCTGCGCGATAGTGGCACTTTGCCTTCCATCTACAGACACAGTTTGTCACCGCTGATCTTTGCAATGTGAACTTTTAGCAGAGGCAAAAAAGGGAGTGCTAACCCTAAACATTACTATAGAAGCAAGAGGACTCTTGGTGTGGCTTTGGATATAGACTTCCCAACAGCAAAATTACAATTTGCTCTCATTTATTTCTCAATGTGATCTGGGGGGAAAGTTCCCTTCGCACAAACTTTTCAAGGGTTTTCTTCTGCTAGAGCCGCCTGCCTTTGTGGTCAAATAAAGGAAACCCTCTCCCCTGCAGGACACTTTACCCTACGCAAAGCAGAAGGTAGCCTAGCATTTGTTGCTCACAGGAACGCCCATCAAAGTTCGAAAAGTTCCTGCTTAGCTGGAAAGCCTTTAGGAGCGCCCAGCTTTGGGCCTCTTTCAAGTTCCCAAGAATTGGAACTGGCCTTGAAATACCACGACATGGACCCCTGCACTGTGAAAACAAAAGGAGCAGAGGAAGTTCCCGATTGAAAAAATAATGATAATAATCAACCCGTGTTTTTAATGGACTTGTACATACGTTTAAATGGGAAAACATGAATATTCCAGGGCTGTGCTCCTTGCGCTAATCAAGGCTGCTAGAGGCTCCCCAAGCCATCATCTTTTATTATTATAATTACACGCGTCAATCAAGACCTTCAGGCTACATCAGAACAAGCCAGGCAAACTCAGGAGAGAAGTCACATAAAAAAGTTTGGAGAACTTGGTAAGGAATGGCGAAGGGATTAGAAGAGAGGGTAATTAAGGTTGCTCAAGGCAATTGTGAGAGCTAAAGCTCCATGTTAAATTAAACGTAGCCACGAGGGAGCAGGTATCATTTATAATGGTTACTGCCCTAAAGTGTTACTTCGGAGAAATGTAGATGTGTAATAACCACTCCAAAGTATTTTCATCTACACTAATAACTCCTGGAGTAGCTTCGCAATGTACCATTTGAACTCCTTCCAAGTCAGGCCCCTGTGGAGTGATACTGCCTGTAACATTAACTCCACAAGTACTAGTTAAACAGAGACTTGAGTACTAAAGAGTCATTTAGAGGGTGAATTCTGTATATACCTGAGTGGGAGTAAACCACTGGGAAATTGTTCTAAACAAAATAGGGGGTGCTAGGGTTGTGGGGATAGACATAGAGAGCGATAGATGAAGCCATAGATAGAATCTTCAGAAAGAAGACTGGCTCTTATTGGTGTGAAAATAAATAATGGGGGAAATCTGAACATTAAGGGCTCGATCTTAACCCAGCGTAGATTTGAACGCTCAAAACTCCCATTGACTTCAATGCATAACCTAGTCCTAGATGACGAGCTACAAGACTGTCCTGGTTGGCAGGGTCTTTTTCTGCTTTTGCCCTGGTGGGCTAAAATGTTGATCTTCTTTACTCACCAGAAAGAGCGAGAGAAACTAAATGGATTGTCTCGCTGCGAGTTTATCGGACAACGACCCTTCTTATTTGCCCAGGAAATCTTAGAGAGCTGTAGGACTGAGGATCTGTATACGTATTAATCTAACTTTCCAAGGTCTGTTGTAAATACTGTCATAGGCTATGCCTTTCATAATTTATGTCCTGCGGGGAGGTCAGGTGGGGTGGGAGGGACAGGGCAGAGATCTCTCTAACAGAGAACGAGGTGCTTTTAAAATAGGACACACGTAGCTAACTTTGCACCCATTGGAACCAGTGGGCATGTAGGGAGAGAAGCATCTTCAGTCTATTCTGCTACATGTCTCCAAAGCAGAATTCTCTAAGACCTGCTCTTCCAAAGCACCTCCGTGTTTTTATCCATTACATGGGCTACAATCTGCTCCTCATTGCTGCGGAGACAGGAAGCCCAAAGTGTTCTCCTCTAACCTATAGCCAAACCAAAAGCAACTTACATCAGATCCACTTGTGTGACCCTTTGCCTCTATTCTGAGCCCATTTAACCGGAGCTCACAACAATTTTATAGAAGCAAAGTCTATAGGTTTAAAAAAATAAGTAAATAATATATCTACAAACGCCAAGATTGTATGGTCTCATCTCATATCCGTCCGCTCCCCTGAGCGGAAGGCATCTTTCAGGGGACACTCAAACAGCCCTCCCTAGTAAGATACCCGCGCCGCTATTTATTTTTAAAACCTGTTCACAAGAGAATTTGAGAGATAAAATTCCAGTTTTGGAAATTATGTTAATATTGAGCAGGATTTTTTTCCCAAATTGGCTATTTCAAGATTTTTAAGATGTAACACTTACAGGTCTGATTCCCTCCCCACATTTAACCCATCCCGAGAATAGCAAGTCCTGAAAGAAAGAGAGAAAGAAAGAAACCTATTTTGCAGTAACACTGACGTTTGGAGATATCCACATCTCCAGTAAATTAAGTTTAGATTTTTACTTTTAACTGCTTGATGGGAAAAGTTCAAACTAACTCAGCACAGAGCACAACAGAGTCAGTTATCGCTCTTAAATGACCCTTTGCCACTTTTTTTATCAGCAGCTCGGTCATCAAAAGTGTTTAATGAAGTTAGAGCAATAATTACATTTTATAGAATCTGTATTAACAGTCATGAACCTTTATTTTCATACACTATTATAGTCAATAGCATGTATTACTTACAGTTCAAACGGATTTTTATTTTCCAAATATTTACATTTTTCCATAAATGTGAACATGATTAACAAGAAGAATAATCATAACTGTCAGATATAGGAGGTTTTGATTATTTTGAAGATGGAACTAATGCTTGCTCATCTAATGTCAACAAAATAGATATATGTTAATACAACTAATTCGAATATCACAGTAATATTGTTACCTCGACTAATGGACGGTGAGTTTTGATTGAAATATTTCTGCTCCTCGTGCTAGTCAAATAGAATATATTAAAATCTTTGAAATCCCATTCACTAGAATGGACTGAGAATGGCTGCAATAACTGTGGGATTGCAAACGCTGGCACCGAGAATTAAACATTGTCGCGTTTAGAAAATACTATTTGAACGAGGTTTTTCTGGTAACGTTGAAGTTGATGCCATTTACTGCACTTTTAGTCGGCAGGTTGGCTGTTGTTTAACAGATTGCTCTTTAGGGCATTTGCTTTATTTAAGTTATGTAGCTCGTCTTGATAGATCTCACAAGACGCTAGAAAATGTAGAATTAATACAGAAAACCCAACCGTACCTTCATTAGGTCTCCATCGGACTTTAAAAAGGAAATGTCAACAAGGGGGATCAAGGTAGTGTTTGCAAAGATGTACAATTCCTTTATAATAGTGTGCGTGTGTGTGTGGGGGGGGTGATAGCTTCCCACCTGAGACCACCATGTACAGACGCCGAGCCTAGGACCATGTGAGACAACGCACTCTCTACTGGAGAGAGTTCAACTCCAGCTGTCCCTGCTGTGGGGCGGGGAATAGCCCTGATGGGTGAAAATGGGATAGACAAGAACGTCTCTCATCACCCCCTGTGCACGCACAATGGCTGTGTGAGAGTGTAAGGCAAGAGCGCGGCTGCACAGTCAGGAAACAGCCTGCGATGACTGAAGAAGAACCCTTAGCCCTGCCTTCCACGGAGCAGGAATAATGCATTGCCCGTCTCCTTCCTTGCACGGCACCTTCATGTCTTATTCCCCCTGGATGCAGAGATCACCTGGCTTGCTAGGGATGTTTGCAAGCTGCTGGCCGGTGCACCTCGCTCCCTTAGGCGGCCTGTGCCTGTTTTACTAGCACTGTAATATCAGGATGATTTAACAACTGTAACTGGGGGGAGCTTTAGAGGAGGGGGAAGGGTTGGTTGCTGATTGTGCCTCTTCCTCATTGGCTGGAGCGGCAGTGTCAGCCCCCCCAGAGCCCTCACACTCGCTATCTCCCCAGCCCCCCTCCCCCAGCCCCAGCCGGCTGGGAAGTGCCTCTTCTCGGTGCATGTGGAGTAAACAAGGCAGGACCGCAAGGTCTGAACTTCGCAACTCCACACTTGTGACAGGGCGAGAGCTGCGGCTGGAGGGAGCCCCTGCCGGGCCGGGGGGAGGAGAAAGAGGGGGGGCGGGGAACCCGGCCAGCAGCGCACCAGCCCAGCCGCAGCGCTGCTCCCCGGGCTGGGCGCTCAGCCTGGCTGCTGCAGCTCTCCGCCGGAGCAGCGCCGCTGGCTCCCGGGCTGCCCCCTGGCGCGCGCCGAGCCCCAGCGCCACACGCGCGCGGCGCTAGCGGGCGGCAGCGCTAGGTGTGGGCAGCAGCGGGGCGCGCAGGGCACGGGCCGGAGTGGGGGGTGGACGCCGCCGCCGCTCGCCCCCTCTCCGAGCTAAATCTGTGCTGCCGTGCCCAGGTGCCGCTCTCCCGGACGGACACGGAGCCCCCATCCCGGCCCGCAGCCGCCTTGTCATGCTGCCCAAAGTGGAGACGGAAGCCCTGGGACTCGCCCGAGCGAATGGGGAGCAGGGGCAGATGCCGGAAAACATGCAAGGTAAGCACATGGGCGCTTGCTCCTGCGGTACCTGCCGGGCAGGGCTCCGAGCCCCGGGGGCAGAGATCCGCGGCTCCCTTCCCGGGCACCTCCATAAAAAGTTGGTGGCTCCTGAGCAAGCGGTTGTGGAGGTTTCTAAAGCAATTACCAATGCGCCAGCAAGGCTTAGCGGCACCGGCAGCTGCTCTGGGCTGACCCGGGCAGCTGTGCCTGACAATTGGGAACTTTGCTGAACTTCCAGAACCGGGTTACTAAAAGCTGCGTTAAAGCCTTCGGAAATTCAGCACTAAAGCAATGGGGAGGGTTAAGTGTAACTATCCGAATCTACCGTCTGCCCCCAGTGCATGGGAGCCGTGACACTGTGCAGTCGTATCCGCAAAGCATCAGACGCAGGGTGAGCTGTTAAGGGAAACCTAGTATTTTAAGGGGGGAATGGGGCCTATGGGAGCGGGGATTGGCAGGTCCCCTTTATTTTCCTTGCTCTCGATTGCTCGCAAGAAACATATCCATCCCACTGGCTCTATTTTAAACGCGTTTTATTTAAAAAAAAAAAAAAAAAGGCAGCTCCAGATACTGGCTCGCATGAAAGAGCCTCAAAGTTTATCTCAAGCAAACGAGGGGGTAACATCAGGGAAGTCCCTGCGGCAATTCCATACTCGCCCTTTGCACGACCCAGATTCTGTCTCTGCTCTGGAAATAGTCCTCGCCACCTCTTTACAACTTTACCTGGCACAGACTCGACGGAATAAGCCTTGGAGA
The DNA here is from genome assembly GCF_027887155.1 of Malaclemys terrapin pileata. Classification (NCBI taxonomy): domain Eukaryota; kingdom Metazoa; phylum Chordata; order Testudines; family Emydidae; genus Malaclemys; species Malaclemys terrapin. Next base: position 67,459,352 of record NC_071512.1, read on the forward strand.
CTGAAGCCTCGAAGGCATCCGAAATACACAGCTGTCAGGGGACAATTTCCAAGCAGGGTTTTAGCCATTCTGCTGCTTTTTTAGCGGTCGTTTTCTGTGCTGTTCCTGTCGGTTTGCTAATTGCATTTATGGCTTTGTGTGAGAGTAAGTGCGGTAATAAGGGCAGTTTGTCTTTCCGTACAAATAACACAGGTGATCAACCAGATGCGATGAGAAACTTTGCTTCAGCAAGTCCTGAAACTGACAGTGTATTTATGCCTCTGAATTTCATTCCGTGGTGGTCAGAGAATGCAGGCGCTGGAGCTGAGTCGCTGGGGTACCATAGCTTAGCGGGAAGGATCTTTTAAAGTCCTAACTCCAGAGCGGAGCTGGAAACTTTCTGTCTGAAACTCAGAGACTTTCGCATTAACCTGCGTTTATTTTGAGCTCGGGACAGGAGATTTGAACTCTGTCTCAGGGAAGTGGCTGTTAGTGGCACGGGAACCAGTGATTCTCGGCTCGCTCCCGCGCTCAGTTAAAGGTGATTCTTATTTGCCATGCTAAAGGCAGGGGGCTTTCGCTATGTCACAGAGAGATTCGGCAACAGCGCTGGAGTTGCACCCCATTCACTCCCCTAAATGGAGGAGCAGAGAGGATCCCCTAAGTGCTGGGGACTGGCTGTATCCCATCTCCATTTCGGTCGTTCTCCACGTCCTATCGTCCCAGGTGCCTGGCGGGGCTAGCTGGCCAGACACCTAGGTCACTGTAGAAAAGCCCCAGTTTAGCACAATGTGCTACTCAACTCTAGAAGCGGGTAGCGTTGAGGGCTCTGGGCGACCCTTTAGCAGAAACTTCTCTACCGGTCGCTTGTTTCAGCCTAAATTGATCGTTTTCAGGGGGCCCTTTTCTATCTTGAGGCTAATGGGACGCAGAAGTTGTAAGGGGGTGAGGGGTGTCAGGGTAATTCAGACTTTCTTTTTCTTTGGCTGTGTCCCGCTCAACACTGTGTTGTCCTGCAACGCTCCCGGGCAGCGCTTGGAAAAAATCTTTGTTTTCCCTACTGACCCCTTTGTCCATTTATTTTTTTCTTGGGACAACCGGGAACTTTGTTCTTGCTTCGGCCCCTGCAGCACAGGCAGCGTATATTTATTGCGTGCATACCGTGAGCAGAAAACTCAATTCATCCGCTCTTTAATCTTAGTTAAAGGATCGTCCACCTAAGGTCAGGTATATAAAAGAAATCAACAAGCGTGGAGATGGTAGCTGGAGAGAGCCATAGTGTGTAACACACATTCTGCTCTCTGATCAGATTGGCCCTGATTCATAAACCGTGAAGAAGTCGTTCTGAAAATATTTTCCCTCGGCTATTTCACGCCGTGTTAATTTCACTCCAGTTCCCTCTCTAGTTCCCATGGAGCCGGGGGGGGGGGGAGGGTTCTTTCCTTAGGGGACACGGCTGCTGTTAGTTACTTAAGACTTAGCACATCTTTTTCTTAACCCAGAGACTCTTAACTCCAAGGCATCCTCAGCCGCTTTCTGGGAGATCTCTCCCTTGATACAACTACTTAGATGTAACTCGCTTAGATGACTCAAAAACGTGACAGCTGTTTGATTCTAGGGGAAGAAAATCATAACTTCTGCCGCTGCTGTGTCCATCACCCCCTTACAGAGATAACTGATTACATTACAAACCGTCAGCTGCCTGGTGTATTTTGCAGCAGGAAAAGGGAAGGAAATTGGCTCTGCGGTGAGAGGTTGTGGGGTTTTTTTTGGGGGGGGGGGGGAGGGACAATCAGACCTGCTGACTGAGCTGGTTGAGGGGGGAATCTAGATCAGTTCTATCTCTCTTTCATTCAGGTTCTTTTGCACCCCCTCATCTCCCAGCTCCTCCTCCGCCTTTCGTCGGAGTGGCAGAGGCCGCATTAGATTCCTACAGACAGTTTTTTTCCTTCAAGGTTTTGTCTAAATTGCACAGGGGTATTTGGGAAAATCAGGGCATAAGAACTGCAGCTTTCCTGTTTACATTCTGTACATCTTTTAGATCTCCCGCAAACACTGATTACTTTTGTCCGAGGAAGTTGGTTACTTGCACCTGGAACCTTAATCCTGGATCGTTGTGGTTTGATTTGGGCTTAATTTAGCATGGCGATTATATAAAATTAATTAGGTTTAGGTACTTTACCCCCCATCTCTCCAAAAAAACAATCCCAGTGCCTTCTGCTTGTCTCCTTTTTTACTGTTTTCTAGTTTCTGGGGTTTAAAAATGTTTGGAGGCAAAAGTAAATAAAATGGGAACAAATAAGCAATTTGAACATTTAATATTAAAACTGATCTATTTAGGTATTACAGGAAGCAAGCTTTTGTTAAAGATGAGCTGCTGATCAGAATCAAGCATACAGGGTTTTGGGTGTCAGGACAGCATTTTAACTTGGTACTGTAAGTAATTTACATTCAACACACTAGGAGAGTGCTGGTTATGGGGGTTTCAAGTTTAGATAAAGTAAATATTTACAGATTGGTATTATTTTAACAAAACTTTAAAGGAAGCAAACCTAGTTAAAGTTAGTTTACATACATCAGTGAGATTTAACCTTGTCAATTTTGGTTCTGACTTTTTTAAGCACTTTCCTGATAAGTGGTGAAATTAAATAATTTAATGTAGTTTCTGGTTTGATGACTGTAGATGGTTTAAGAGCACTGGAATTCTGAATAACTCTAGAATTTTTTCTCACAACACAAAACTCTGAAGTTTATACTTTTGTTTACTTGTGAAGAGTTCATATTGTTTTGCTGTTGAATTAAAAATTCCATGTTTCAATTATCAGGGGGTAGCCGTGTTAGTCTGTATCTACAAAAACAAGGAGGAGTCTGGTGGCACTTTAAAGACTAACAGATTTATTTGGGCATAAGCTTTCGTGGGTAAAAACCTCACTGCAACTGAAGAAATGAGGTTTTTACCCACAAAAGCTTATGCCCAAATAAATCTGTTAGTCTTTAAGGTGCCACCAGACTCCTTGTTGTTTCCATGTTTCAGTGTGAGTCGTGGTGGTGGGTTTGTTTTGTTTGTTTTGATTTTTTTTTAAAAGTCTTTTTATTTAATTTGCAGAAGATGTTTCTCTAATGAATTGTTTCCTCAGGTCAGAATTAATGTCTGATAGTTGGAACTGAGGAAAGCATTTTTTTAACTACCTATGCTCATTGAATGTGTTATTTCTGTTTATTCCAGTGTCTCAGTTTAAAATGGTGAATTACTCTTATGATGAAGACCTGGAAGAACTGTGTCCAGTTTGTGGAGATAAAGTGTCTGGTTACCATTATGGACTTCTCACCTGTGAAAGCTGCAAGGTTTAGTACAAATTACTTAATAGAAAACAAATCAAAATGGTTTAAAATATTTTAAAATGCTAAAGGAAAATAAATGCTGGTAAAAATAAACAAACAGGGGTGCGTAGTTTGGCTTCTTTCTGATTCCATTTATGATTAGATTCACACCCAAATTTTTGAAAAACCTCATTTGCCCAAATGGGAAAAAAAAAACCAAGTTAGGTTGTTTTGTTGTATGGCTGTGTCCACTGCTTTTAAATATTTTGTTGTTGTGAAGTGATAGAGCTGTAGAAGGACTTTCAGTCCTAAGCGACCTAAGTATTGATTTTAGGTGATTTATATACATTTAGAGTATTATTGTTCCTGTAGGATAAAGTGACAAATTAGTATCCTCAATACATTTCAACTTTACAAAATCTAATGCCACTGTTCCAAAGTTTTTCTCTTTCAATATAAAAATGTACATTTCTGTTGTCATCACAACTTCATGCTTATTTTTCCTACAAAGTATTTTATTTTAGTATTTACTTGGACATGTACACAATTAAAGTCAAGCAAAAAATTTCTTGTAATATATGAAATAATGAATATTCACACATGTAATTTATCCTGTGCATATAGTTGGAAACTAAATCCATATCTAATTAAACCAACTATTAAATATAGTTGAGCCTTGTCAGTGAATTCAATAATTTGTCATGAATAAACCTTTAAAAGTTATATACAACTATTTAAATCAGTTTTCTAAAAGCAGACTCTCTTACCCTCTACACCAGAACAATGCAATTTTAAACATTTCACTGTATGGCAAGCAGAATAAACCTAGAAAATCGCATTTTTGTTTTTAAAAAATTGTATCTAGACAATGAATGTCAAATATTTATTATGCCTCTGATATACACCATAACAATACATAGAGCAGATGTATCTTATGTTTCTATTACATTTTGCAAGTGTTCTAATTTATTCCATACAAGATTACTTTAAAAAGGCAGACTTCAGTCATTTTACAAATATTAAAGAGCAGACAAAAGAGATACTGGTCAGCATCAGTGTTTATGGTCCCATTGTTAGGGATGCAGTGGCGTACAGGCAAATCTCATCAATCTTTGACGTAAGTCTACAAAAAACACCGTACTAATACCAGAAAAACTCCTCTATAGTCTAGCAGTTTTCTCCAGAGTATATCTTGCTGAAATCTAAAATAAGCCATATAACCTCATAAGTGCTTGAGTGGTATATGACAAGTATCTGACAATGATTTCCATAAAATAAAATGCTGAAACCTACTGTTAAAGTGAAATGGGCTGACTCTTTGTCTATCATACAGGGATTCTTTAAACGAACGGTCCAGAATAACAAAAGGTACACGTGTATAGAAAATCAGAACTGTCAGATTGACAAAACACAGAGAAAGCGTTGCCCTTACTGTCGATTTCAAAAATGTCTAAGTGTTGGAATGAAGTTAGAAGGTAAGAATTATTACTGTTATTGTATATTTATAATCTATACAAACTATTGAAAATATTACATAAATTTTAGTTTTATCCAAATTATGTTGCACATTATTTACCATATCCATTTAAAAATACTTGCTGGTAACTTCTTATATGCTGCTATTGTATGTTTTAAATAAGGGATATTTTTAATCTATTAATAAGTAGTAGCAAGTCAATTATAAGTTAAAGCTAGTTAATACCACAAGAAAAAATTGAAAACATTTGATTTATACATAGTTTGATGCGTTTAAGAGTACCTGGATGAAAAAGTAAGAATAGCATGGAAATTACTTTTTAAACTTTATAGACCAAACAGAATTAATTCAGAATTAAAACAGAATACATCATCAGTTCTCAGAACGGGGAATTAATAATTGCAACTAAATTCTGGTCTTTCGTATCAGGCATGATTTTATTTAATTTATATTTTATATAGTATTTTGGTTTTGATGTGGTTTTGTTTTGCAATATCAATCTTATAGAAAATGTGAAATAAAGAAAAATTAAGAGTCTTTCCTCAGGCAAAATTGCAACTGACATCAATGAGAGTTCAGTACACAGAGTGACTGAAGAATTGAGCTAAAATATGGGTAAAATAATCTCTAAAAGTATGTCGTAAAGCTATTATGAATAGGTATACTTTCACAATGAGATTTCTTGAAAAATTTAAAGGAAATGAGAGATTTTAGAGTGGGTTTTCAGAGTTCAGAAAGATCATTCACACACAGAGAAGAATGGTAATACTACAAGAGTCTATTGAAATAACAGAATGCAAAATTACTGTCAAGAGGCTAGTAAGAAAATCTTGACACTTCAGCACAACACATTCTAAACATATCATTTACACTTAGGCACAGATTCTACAGTCAATGGGAATTTTGCCTGAGTAAGAAATGCAGGATCAGAATTGAACCTTCTATACTCATGCAAAACTCTCATTGTAATGAATAAGTTTTGCCTAAGTTAAGACTGCAGGATCATGCCAGTATTACAATGGAAATATGTAGATATAAATGCAAATATGCATTCAAATATACAGACCGCCTCACACAATTTAGTAAATACAACACTCGTTACATTTGCCCACAGTGCACAGATAAAACTGGTATATTACACTGAGCTGAACATCTTGGGTTGCAGTATATCCCTCTGAAAACTAGTGGTAAAATAACAAGTCATTTGGAATGTTTTTGTCAGTATGGACATTTATCAGCAGGTTGAAAATATATTGCTTAACTGATACTTCTAACTGTTTTTAATTACAGATAATCATACAGGGCCATATTCTGTTCTCATATGATTACATACAACTCACTTTTGTGCAACTCCTACTGAAATCAAAGTATCTCAGGGTGGAATTTGACCTATAACGTGCAGCATGTTTTGAGAAGGATGCTAATATATATGTTACATTTATCAGCAAAATATTCTATAAGACTTTTCAGTTTCCTGCATAAGGGATAGTGTTAGCAGCAAAAAATGCCTTAACTACAGCATTAACTAAAACCGAGAGAGAGAGAGACTGACTATAAAAGATTTATCTTTATATCCTTCTGTCACATCTGTACAACTTCTCTTTCTCTATCTGGAAAATTGGAAGAACACATGCTTTCATAATTGTAAATGCCTGTAACATTTATATATGTATTTCCCTGATAGTGATATATGGACTTGAATTCTAGTTCATAAATTACTGTCTATACCAAAAATCATTAATTGTTAAAGTCTTCATGATAATTTATAGTATTGTGTACCTAGGATTCATAATAAATTTTTAATGTTACACTAATCCCTAAGATAAAAAGCTCAAGAACTTAACCTCCAGCAATCTCAGCAGTCTCAACATGTCACCAAGCTGTCAAAGGTTCCTGTTTCTATCTAATTGCCATTGGGCAGGGTGGGCTTGGCGAGAACTACTCGCTAGTCCATTAGATATATGCCATAGTGACACATACTGCAGTGACAAAGACCACCAATATGATTCCCGAGGCAGCTGTTGAAGTAGATTTGTTTTAATTATTTCTAATTCCAGAGATATTACAAGCTATAACATTGTCAATAGTTTCTGAGTCAGTTCAACCTTCTGTGTGGAGTATGACAAGTGGGCAGCTTTCTCTATGCCTATTCAAATTGCATTTGAAAACATCTCTAGAAAATGAGGAATATTTCTTAAACATTTGCAACAATATACATAAACCATAAAGGAAATAATCTTTAATTTTTGCTAAGGAAACAAGATTCACCTTTATGCCTATTGAGCATTTTACAGCTTACATTTCAGACAATTTTTGTATAGTGGTGGTATACAGTAATGGAATGATTATCATGAGATAACATGGCCCTCAGGATACTTCTCAGATGAGTTCTGGACAGAAGCCATTTTTTCCTAATGATACCATGGGTTGCAGTTAAAAAAAATTATGAGATCTCAACAGGAATCACGTTATCTCATGATGTGTGAAATTTCTGCAGCCAACCACTGTGTTTGTCCCTAATTATTACATCTTAAATGACCTAAACAATGAGTTCATACATGTTAAGAAGATTTGTCCAATAGATAACTAAGACAATTAAAATTCATTATATCAAAAGATTTTTTTTTTCCTTTTGGAATCTTCGTGCTATTTTGATCAAAGTAAAGTAAGGGAGCGCTGCTGTCTTGCCACTCTTCTCTAAACGTGTGTTCAACTCAAGAGTGTTATCTGCTTAAGTTTTAATGAATATCTTACTTCCTTCTCTTTTCCCCAACAGCTGTGAGAGCTGACCGAATGCGTGGGGGTCGAAATAAATTTGGACCAATGTACAAGAGAGACAGGGCACTGAAGCAGCAGAAGAAAGCTCTTATCCGAGCAAATGGACTTAAACTGGAAGCCATGACTCAAGTGATCCAAGCAATGCCCACTGACCTGACAATATCCTCTGCAATCCAGAATATCCACTCTGCTTCCAAAGGCCTACCTCTGAACCATACTGCCTTGCCTCCTACAGACTATGACAGAAGTCCCTTTGTAACCTCTCCAATTAGCATGACAATGCCGCCTCATGGCAGCCTACAAGGTTACCAAACCTACGGCCACTTTCCAAGCCGTGCTATCAAGTCTGAGTACCCTGACCCTTACACTAGCTCTCCAGAGTCAATAATGGGCTACTCATACATGGATAGTTATCAGACAAGCTCACCGGCAAGTATTCCACATCTGATATTGGAACTCTTGAAGTGCGAGCCAGATGAGCCACAAGTCCAGGCTAAGATCATGGCATATTTGCAGCAGGAGCAAGCTAACAGAAGCAAACATGAAAAGCTCAATACATTTGGGCTTATGTGTAAAATGGCTGACCAAACCCTCTTCTCCATTGTTGAGTGGGCAAGGAGTAGCATCTTTTTTAGAGAACTTAAGGTAGGTAAAAAGCTCATATTATTTTAGATACAGGTTTTTAAGCAAGAGAATATGATTTGTTTTGTTAAAATGCATCACACTTGCTTACTTTACTTCGGCTTCATGTAGGTTTCCTATAATGAGAATAAACTTTCAATTGATTTTGCTATTTTAGCTTATTATGTGGGATATCAGAAAGACTGGGCGCTAATCAGCCTTTTTTATATTTAATGTATCTCCCTCTGATCACAAATCATTTACTCTTCTGAATACATCCATTGAGTATATTGTATGCAAGTTACACCACTATAGGTAGCATTTACCTAATTGGTCCTGTTATTGTGGTTACATATGGGGAAAAAAATACTTTATACACTTATGTATATACAGCCCCAAAATTACTGTGTACTACTGGAGCATAGGACCTGATGAAGAGCAAGCAAAGGTGGCTTAAGGTCTCCTTTGCACTCCCCTGATCCTAGAGGTACCAATGGACTGCTTTAACCCATGCTGGCTGGAACAGCCCCTTAGAGAGGCTGTTCCTTGGGCCAAGGTTTGCTGGAGCACTAAACAGCTGGAACCCCTAACACACCCTCACACATGAATGACAGCTCTATGATACCCAGGAATTCCCTCACACCAAGGGATTCCCCAGTTGATTTGTTAGGGCAGCTTTATGGCCCTATTGTGCAATTGGTCTGGCATAGAAGGACTAGGGATGGGCGGGCCAAACATTGGGCCCAGAGTGTTGGGGGTGGTGGTAAACAAGAGCATTCTATAACTACTAGCTTAATAGGGGGATAGCTTTGGAATGAACAAATTGTCTCTTTGTGTCCCCAAATGAGAAGACACATTGAAATCCACCTCTGAAACTTCCTGCTCTAGTGCCTGTTTCTGCATTTCCTTCTGCTACACAGGGAGATGCTGTTGCTTCAACATCATTTGTTGTCCAGCCTTGTGACAGTCATTGGTTCCTTGCAGGCTTACTCTGTAGCCAAGGGAAGATAATACAATATGCTAATAGAACTGCTGCTGCAGAGTTTCACTGAGCTCTGAAACCTCTCTTGTGAATCAGGAGCACTGAAGGGGGACTCTCTTAAAAAAGGCACAGGTACAGAATACCTGCATCAGAATTGTTGGCTGTTATAAGCATGATGATGCTAAGACACATTTGGAGTGATCTTTGAAGACCAGTTCAAAGGAAGCTAAGGGAACCTCATTGTGCTACCCAGGCAACTGGAGTATGGGTGACTCTGACCTCAGATGTCTGTTCCCACTCCATTCATGAGGGTGGCTACAGGAGCACTGCATACTCAGCCTGAATGATGAGGAAAGTCATTTAGAGGGAAGGTGATTTAAAAAGGGAAAATAAATGTCTAATTTCATCTGATTTATTCGCAAATATAAATTATTTAAGATTTTATAATAAGCCATATGCTCTGTTTTAAATAATTTTAAGTTTCTATAAAATGTAGAAACAATAAACTTTTAGCAAACCATTTCCTAAAAGTCAAGTTTATTTATAAAGGACCAGACCCTGCTGCTCTTACGTTGAGGAATACCCGCTGAAATCATTGAGACTATTCACAGAGTAAGATACTACTCAATGTGAGTAAAAATGGCAGGACTTGGCCTAAAATTATTATGGAGTTATCAAATGATAATCTGAAAACATCTTTAACAGATGTTCCTTAAACATTCATCTTTTGTTATCCCAAAACCCAGTGCGTATGAAGACTAACTACTCAGATGGCTGTAGTGAGGACAGTTATAGGAGACAGCCATTACCTCCAGCATCAGCCTTATAGAGTCTCTTTATCCCTTCCATCCACTATAGTAACCACACAAGATGCAGGAACTTGTTCCATACAAGAGAGAACCAACTTTTCCAGACTATAAAAGTATGGGGACTACGTACATTCTGTATCCAGCAAGCAGATTTTTTTAAATAGGCTTTTTTAAAGGCACTTTCTTCATCTTAATATTTGTACCTTTTACATCATAGGACCTTATACTTCAGACAGTTTAATATCTGCTGACAGAGATCTTCCTCTTGGACAATGAGCTACTAAACCACAGAGCATCCCTGGACAATCACAAGATAATGAAGCACACCAGCACATATAGGAAATCACTCCACACCTGATGGATTTTATGGCCCAGGTCCTGCAAAATGTTGAGCATGTTCAACTCCCAGTGACTTCAGTGGGAGTTGTAGGTGCTCAGTACTTCACTGGATCAGGTCCTAGAGTGAAAGACAACAGCATATCCCTTTGCTGCTAGAAGAAGATGAGAGAAACAACATTATAGCAGGACTTATATCCCTATCGGAGTGTGGATTCCTTCCCAGGTCCCCCCTCCCTATCACCTCTTGCATCAGTTTCAGGTGTCCACTCCTGGTCAGTGCAAGAGGAGCAGACATCTCAGAATGCTCCACAGAGCATGAATACTGAAGGAAGCATATTTGGCCTGTGGATATGATTTGGATAACTCAAGTGCAGTATGGCAGTGGGAGGCACTTGTGGGGAAAAAGGGCCTAGATTGCCAAATGAATTAGCCCTAGTCTTGCCATTCTCAACTGATTCAGATCAATACTCACAGCTGAGAAGCATGAGAAGTATGTATAAGAATGAGAAAATGTATCTCTTATTATTCCTACTTCTCCAAGTTTAAAGTATGAATCTTGAAGATCCATTGCAGGTTAGACAGGTGCATAAAAAGAGGTCTGGGAATAACAGTTTCCCTTGGATGAGGGAATCACAAGAGATGAAACAAAAAACTCTGCATAAATAGTGGCTAGTAACAAATTCATAATGATCCGATGCATATAGATCACATCTTACACAAATGGGTGCAAATTACTAAACAGATTGCTGGCAAGCCATTCGGTTCCTTCCAAACCCATTGTTACATGCTCATCTCTTTGATGCACGAGAAAGAGGGAACCTTTTCTTTTGTCCCAACCCTACCGATTTGGAGCCAGAAAGCTTAAATATCCTTTAACTCAGGAGACTGAAAAGGAGACATGATGACAAATTGCTGTCTTAGCTCATCCTTGGGGAAATGGCGCTGAAGTTTGTTCATTATTTTAAGTTTTCCCTTTATAATTATTATTTTAAATCACCTCACATGATAATAAATGCATATTTACTTTTAAATTGGTTATGTCTTGAAATTTCCATTCAGTTTATCCATGATCATCTTCCTCTGAGTGTATCTGTTCTATCAAAATGCCAACATCTCTTTTGTTGTCCATGACATACATACAACAGGAAACACCTACCACGAGAGTAGTAGACTTACACCAGGAAAAAAAGAGAGAGAGAGAGACTTACCTTGTTGTGACAATAATACATAGATTAAACTCCTCATTTTGGACCCTGCTCCTCAAAGGTCAGTTAAATGATATATTGTAGCACACTCTTTGCATTGTACTGGACTCTTCAGATCTTTGGAATGAAGTTAAAGATCTTTTCAATCCATGCATGAGTTAAATTTTGGGGATCATCCTTTCCATGTTGGAGAAAAAGAGAAGGGAGTCATTAGAGTCTTCAAATGATGTTCATTATCATTTGCGGCAATGAACTATAAAGCATGCATAACAAATACTTTTCAAGCTTGGTAGTGAAATGATATTAAGAAAATGTAATGTTTTAAGACTTTTAATCTTACTTATTAAGGGCCAGATTCTGCCAGTTTTACAATGAGTAGCACCTTATTCTAAAAGTTGTCCTATCTGAAATTAATGGAACCACTCGTGAAGTAAAGTACTACGCATCCGGGAATATGGATGTCAAAATCTAGCTCCAAGTGACTAGCTGGAGTCTGGAAACTTTGATTTCAACATCTTGCTAATATCTCAAACATAACTATATCTTGTGTGTAGACCTTTCTCCTGGATAGCACAGCCTAGATGATGGCTGTGTAGCAGGCTGTGCTATCCAGGAGAAAGGTCTTTGCAAGGCTAAAAAGAAAACATTGCAAAAGTTTCTTTGGTCCAAAGACTGCATGGCCCCAAGACTGGATACAGAAAGTTCCAGTGGCCTCCATCTTCCCTGATCAAAATGTTAGTCAACCACAGAATTCACCAACTGCTATCAAAGCTAACGTATTCCCCGCTCCATAATGGGGAACAGCCTCTGTTGCTACATAACTCAGGAAGACAATAACACTTCCATGAGCCAGGAGCTATTAAATTGCTTTCATCTTGATTATGCTGTGGCATAATATCCAGGAAAGTAGCAAGGGCCCTGGGCTCCAAAAATTAACTGAGGTTGGTAGTACCTAAAAGGCAAGGATATAATGTTTATCTCAACTTCTTCCAATAATTTGGAGAGTGGATATTATAGGTGAAAATAGTATATGGACACAAAATCCCATTATCCAGCTATGCCAGAAGGACAGGAGGCACTGGATGTGGTTTAATTAGGCCGCAACTTTATTCCTAAATGTTAGGGAGTACCCAGCACGTAAAAGTATACAGCACAGGTAATCCCATAATCATTTACATATACTAAAGGTTAGGGGGTTGATGTCAGCCCCCCCCCTTTACTTATTCTGGTCCCCAGATAATCTGCTGCTGGGCCCCCCCACCCACCTCAAAAAAGAGTTAAAGGGGGGGGCTACAAAGGAGGATGGGTTGGCTGTCAGCTGTACCAATCATAGGAGTCCCAAAACCCGTTTCCTCTCCTTTAAAGAATATCTCCTTTAAATTCTTTGCCAATCCATGTTATCTGAACACTGTATCCCCTCCCTATGGAGTACCTGCAGTGGACATCTGCCTCATGTTTACATAATGAGTTGTGACATTATAGCCTAACCTCTGTTTCATGTCCACCCAAACTAAGATCCCATCCTGCTGTGGGAAGAAGAAAACAACCCACCTTGCCTTGGCCAATCTGGCAGTGAGGGAAAAAGTCCTTCCCAGCCCTTTAAGAAAGGAGTAACTAGCATAATGACCACAGCAGATCATGGCATTTAACTACTTCTGGGGGAAAAGGGGTATGTGCAGGGGGAGGGTTGGTGCAGCTCTGCCTGGTTCAGGTTAGACAGGGATTTTCCTGCACCAGGGGTGGACCTAGGTAGTCCCTCAGCTCCACAAGTTGCACATTTTTCCTATAAGCCAGACAACGGCTCCTACCATTTAATGTGTTGTGAGGTATTTAGCAAGCGGCTGCAAGTGTGGGCAGCTTCCCTGACTTAGATGAAATTATACCCACTTACAGCAAGGAGGATTCTGGCATGTAAACCATGCTTACACAAAGTAGACAAAGCCACATTTACATAAATCCCCTCTCCTTGTCCAGGGCGCTCCTCTTTGTCACTTTTGCAACTTCAAGTATTGCCCCATTTTCTCCTGTTTTACACTACTTTTCCTTCATTAAATTGCTGGAAAGAAATGATATCAATATGTCATTTAACTGACCTTTGAGGAGTAGGGGCTGATCTGAGAAGAGTTTAATCTATGTATTGTTGTCACAATGGGGTAAGTCCCCCCTCCCCCTCCACCCTCACCCATACCTCTTTGTCATTAAGATGATCATTTTTATTATGTTGATGACAATTTGGTAATGTAGTCAAGACAGGATAATAGTGAGGAAGTGAGACCCTTACAAGGTGAGCATGCAATTTAAAATTGGAATGAGTATCTTGAACATACCCAGTTTTAAAACACATTGAGAGGACGCATTTATTAGGACAAAGTTCTTTTCTCCCCTCCTGGCTGGTACAGGAGAGACCCCCAAGAGGGCTGTCCAGAAGCTGCTTTCTTAGTTAAGCCCTCTAGCAATGATGGTTTTTGGACTTCAACTTTTGTGTGGCAACTCCATTGGAGTTAATGCTCACCTGGGGCTACAGGAGCCTTTGTTTCTCCTGTGCAGGGGAAAAGGGAAAACCAGATTTATGGAGGGCCTCTCCGTAAGTGGCTTTGCACCATTGGAGAAGGTGCTAGTCCATTTTCTAATATATTTACTGTCTTCAGGGTTGGTCAGGGCAGCGCAGAGCTGGGTTAAGAATACTGTGCCCTTTATTCCTGCACAACCATGGATCCAGAGTTTGTAGACTGAGTCGGACAATCCAGTGATTTCTGACAGAATCAGTTCAGGGCCAGAATTCTCCTTGCTGTAAGTGGGTCTAATTTCATCTAAGTCAGTGAAGATGCCCACACTTGCACCAAAATTGCATTTGGCTCTTTGACTTAAATTATATTTCTTCCGCGGTTTTAAATTCTCTAAGAAACAAAGGTTTGACAATTTATGTTCCATAGGACCCAGTCTACTCTGCTACTTCTGCTGTATAAACACTTTGAAATTTGTTTACCCTGGTAGCAGAGACAGATGGCCATTGGGCAAAAGCCATTTAAATAAATTTAGATCCCATGCTCACCATCAGTACAACAGTTAGCAGAAACTAAAATGGGTTCTAAATGTGGTACAAAGTATAATGTGGACAGAATCAACAAAATTACTGGGCTACATCTTCCATCGAAAAACATTACAGACAATACTTCATACATCACCTTTAATTCCAAATTTCTAATTCCAAACAAATAAATCAAACATCCCAAAACAGAACCCATAAAAAAAAATTGAATTACAGAACTTCAGGAAATATTAAGTTATCTCTTATAAGATAATTATATAGAGTAGGAAATCTATATTTATTTGTGGAGAAAAATATTAGCAGTGGAACTCAAAAAGTTTTCCTTTGGGTGCTGAAAGACTGTTACATTATTCAGCCTAACTAATCAAATGCAACTGGGTAGCTTGAAGTGCTTTAGATTTTTCTTGTACTTACATTTATCAAAGCAGGAAATGTAACTAACAGAGCTGATGAAAGGAATCTTTTGCAGTGTTCTTTCAATCAGGGATCTTCCAGAGCAAATAAGGAGAGAACAGTTCTGCTGTTTAAAACATTTAGGTTCAGGATTTCCCTTAGTATCAATGGTTATATTAGCTAGTTAACATGCTGTCATGTATAGTCGTGGATTTCTGGTCAAGCTTAGGAAACGGATTCCATGATATGGAAATAGGAATTGCCTTCATTCTTAGTCTGTTTCTCAAATTGTGTGGAAGAAATATTGGCTGAAAGTATTAATCTTGTACAACCAAAAGAATTACTCATTTAAAAAAAACTTTACATTGACAAACGCTGAGTGTACTTTGATGAAAAACAATTGTTCATACTGACATTTTTATCTGAGAAGACTTGGAAGGCAGTGGTAAAATCAATATTACAAAAGGAAAAGCCTCGAGAGAGGACAAGGATTGATGGAGCATGGAGACTAAGCTACACACACCATCTACAGGTGAGCCTTCTCAGTCAGTGCGGTGTGTGTGGAAGTTTACTTTGCCACTGTCTTTGCTGTATCTGTTCTAAGGGTAAATACAGGATTTCAGTATCTAGGGCCGTCATTCTGACATCCTTCTTGAACACTATATTCAGTCCTGATCCCAAGCTTTCTTGGGGTGATAAGAAAGCTGATCTTCCATGCCCAATTACTGCAGGGCTTGTGCTGAGGCAGCCCACAAACATGCCACTTAATGGGGTATGTTTGAGATAGACACTTTCCACTAGAGTAGACAGACTCACCAACCTACCTTAGTGAATAGCCAACAGGTGATAATGATGTTTAGTCATTTATGAACTGAGCAGGACTTGAGCTACTGATGATGCCATGAGGCATCCAGTCCACCCTAGAACTAGGGTCTGATGTGATAAGCAAAGGCACGCAGTACAGCAATTAGCTGGAAACATGACATGTAAAGGAATTTCCGAATTTCCATTTGTTTAACTTTCCCTTTCAAAACTGAGGTGCATAATCAGAAGCTCAAGGCAACTATTTGCACTGAACGTTGAACTGTTACATGGGAGATGTTTACCCATCCAGATTAGAATGAAAAGATGCTGCTCTTTAAGGACCTCATTCTGTAGGCTTTGGTCAAGCAAAAACAATATTAAAGTCAATCCAAGCAAGGATTGGGCCCTTGATCAGAAAGTGGGCTGCAATGAATATTGGGCCAGATTTTCAAAGGTATTTAGGTGCCTAAAGATGCAGATAGGCACCTAGTACAATTTTCAAAAACAGGTAGGCAGGTTAGGTGCCTAGTTTCCTTTGCTTTTATCAAGCCTGCTTAGATGCTTCTGAAAAATCCCAGTAGCATCTCTCTTCATCTTTAGGCTCCCAAATACCTTTGAAAATCTGCTCCATTGAGTAAAATTGAGGAGAGAATGGTACTCCCCTCAAGGGTACATTCTACCACTTCTGTACTGGTTGCTCAACCCAGATTCTCCCAGCTGGGGAATGTTCCTTCTCATGGAGGTGGAAAACTGCATTAAGTTTGACTAGATCAGCATCAAGTTATCTACTAAAGAACCATAGGGTGGGTAGGGAGACGTAACAACTTCTGCACCCATCGCCCGTCCCACTTCACACACAAATGTTGGGGCGTGCCACAGAGGCAGCACTCACCACCTCCATGCCCCTTGCACTGGTGCTGCTAGAGAAGGATATGATATGGTCCACAATCTTCCAGACTATTATTTGGACTATTATTTGCTGTGCTGATGTAGGGTGCAATTTCATTCTCTGTTAAATGACACAACTTTTATAACCGTGAAAAAAGGAAGAAATTCCAGTCCTGGGGAAAATCACATATTTGTCCTGTCACAGAGGAATGTTACAGTTTCATGGTGGAAGGTTTATCCTTGTAAAAAATTCCTTTCAGCTTTGCAAAATTCTATATGAGACCAAAATGCCCTGTTTTATGCAAACAATGAAAATAATTTTGAGGGGGAGAGGAGGCTGTTTTCAGTTACATTGAAAGTTTTCTCATCCAGTTCTATCAAGGAGATATAGATTTAAGGGCATCTTTAATTTAACCCATTGCACCTAGAAACTGCTACACCTAAGGTAAAATCTTGACCTCCTAGATGCCAATGGCAAAACTCTTACTAAGTTCAAAGGAGTGGGGATTTCGCTCCTTTGGTACTAGCCAATGTGACTTTATGCTTCATATGTAGAGGTGACATGTTGTTACATAGTAGGGAGATGATTATCTTTCTGTATACTAATATACAGTTTGGAGGCAACCCCTAGAATAATGCATTAAATTCATGGGGCAGAAAAATATTGACAAACTGGAGGGAACTATGAGAAGAGTGGCAGTAGTAATTGAGATTGGAGAAACTGACTTTAAAGATAGATTAAAAGAACTGCATATGCAGAGTTTGGTCAAACCACCACCTCGGGAACCACATAAGCACATAGAAGTGCTGTATCTGAATGAAGCAAACACCAAGGACAGTGAAGAACTGTGTTCTAACTGCAGTAGGAGTAATAGAGTGATACTAAGAAATGGAAAATTTAGGTTGACTGTCAAGAAACATTCCCTAATGACAAGAGCTAACAAACTGCGCAATAGTCTCTCAGGGGAAGCGGTGAAAGTCCTATTGCTTGAGTAATTTAAAACTGGTCTGCACAAAGTATACAGCTGTATACTATAGAGAACCATTCAACATATGCAGAGGAGTGAACTAGATGACTTACTATGTCTTTTCCATCTTTGATTTTAAGATTGCACTATAAAAATCAGTTTAAGCCCCACAGGCAGGAAGGAACAAAGATGTAGAATGAATTTCTTAGTTTTAGTCAATATAAATTAGGGGGCAGATCATTCATTGGGGTCTATTTACTGGTCCATAAATGGCATGAGTCCATTTATTTCACTGAAGCTGTACCATTTTACACTAGCCAAAGATCTGACCCCTAGATTTTTTAAATTATTTTTGGCATTTATTGAATCCTTCAAGCTTTGCTCCATTACCCACCCTCAATTTCTGAGCATTCAAATTATTGCCAGCTTTACTCGCAAACTCAAGCAGAAGGTAAAGTCATGCAGTGGAAAGTGAATTCAGCTGCTTAATTATTTTTCGTGCTAACTACTCTACCTATTTTCTCAGGAGCAAAAACAACCTCCACAGAGCAAGTTTCACTTTTGATGTGAAATCCATCATAGCTTCATTACACAAAGTGGAGGTGTGATCGTTTCGATAATTAACTTATATCTGAGTGGACTTTACAGTGTCTATTTAATTTTTTCCAATGTTAATCTATTAACACAAAACAATCAGCCAAACTTTAGAGTAGCACTTAATACAATGACTATGTCCAAATTTGTTGTTCTGTTAACATAGGTGTAAGACAAATCCTGCAGTGAGGTATGATGAATAACATGGTTATGTAATTACTAAATCAGGCAAACCTTCCGGTGAATATTTAATTTACTGCAGCACCAAAACTATTCATGACTTTGGGTCAAATTTGACAATTAGTTTCAGTCAGAAAAGAAACCTGAAAAAAAAGTTGGAAACACTGAAATATTTTGTATTGATATTTGACATTTAGCTTTGAAATAACATTTTCAAAATGATATATTGGTTTGAATCAACATTCAATTTCAAAATGTTGTTTCAAATCGACATTGGAAATGTTTCATTTGACCCGAACAAAAAAAATATGTTTTGTTTTGGCAAGAAAGACCTTTTAAAAAATTTAGTTTCAGTTCAAAACAAATCAAATTATTTTTCAGATTTTTTTCTGTTCAGCCATTGAAATGAAAAATCAATTATTTGCTCACTTCTATTAATTATTCCCTTTTCCCCTGAACCTTCTAGTATGAGCAGTTTTTAAAAAGCCAAATAGTAAAAAATATTTTTGTTAAAAGAAAGCTCTTGGGAATTGAATGTTCTAACTTCCTGTTTGTTTTCTGATTGATTTTCTAATGAAAAACCCGTCTAATTACCTTGTTCTAGTGGTTTTAAGGTTTATAAGTAAGTACCGTTTATATTCAGAGAATGAAGAGGAGTTAATACTAAATTCGAGTACATTTTGCTTACTTGTGGGCTTTCCATATCGTAACATTCATTTGAAATGGCTCTTTCATTTGTACTTCTGCAAAAATGACTAATTTTTTTTAAAAGTACTCTTAAACTATCATTAAATTTGTACTTTATAGTCTCTTAATGCACTGCTCTGTCAATTCAGCTTGGCAGCAGGATGTAGGATTGCAATACCTTGTGTGTTGAACAGAAATAGACATGCAGCCCTCACTCAGACAAAACCCCCATTGACATCAATAGGAATTTTGCCTAAGTAAGGAAGTACAGAACTGTGGCCTAGTTGTTGAAATGACTTCTTCCTGAAATGAGAAAAAAAATATCAATTATTTGCTGAACAAAAGCAATATATTTCAGGGATGCATTACCCTAACAGCAACTAGTGTACAGATTAAAATCTCAAATCTACCTGTTTGACAGCAAGTCTATTTCCATTTCATTGATGGTCACAGCATAGGGTCAATCTTATGCATTGCAAAAGGGGGCAGGGGAAGGACTCTGTACACCACAAGTGCACAGAGACACCGCAAGTGCAGACCTGTCAGATAATCTGTATCTTGCACAAGCTTCTGCACCCTGCATGAAATTCACTCTTGTACAGAGGGCCAAACCAAGGCCTATGCACTACATAAACCCTGCAAACTAGACTTAAGTAGGCCTGAGGTGGTGTATAAGCCTAGCGCCGGCCTCCTGCAGAGGGGTGAATTTCACCCAACTCACACACACTGACCCATTCCCTTTGCTCCCATCTCCCCTCCATTTTCCACCTTGGCACAAAGGCAGGAGAAGGGAATATGTAAGGCTTCAGAATAGACTGAGGAGTGGTTTGGGATGAATTTCCTGCTCCTGATCTTGCAATGCACAGCAGCCATTTTAGACAAAGTCCATTATGTCTGCCCAGTTGCAAGATAACTGGGATACACACTCAAGACAGCATATGATAAGTAGGATAAGGAGTTAGGCTACCACCTGTTCAGGTCTGTATTCCACACATGTGCAATTCCCCTTGTTACTGACCAGTGGTAAATTTGAGGTAATGCTAGCTATCAAGGAGCAGCCCCTATTGAATAGCAAATCATTGATCATTTTCTCATGCTTTCCTCCAAAACTTCTCTTAACCCAATTGATTTCAATAGAGTTAAAAGGCATGGTACAAGTTTTGCCCCCAAATGTACCTTATTTACACATTTTAAACATTGGTCATAAGCAGTTGCAACTGGAGTCACTACTATTAGGTTGTCAGGACAAGTATAAGGCACATACAAGAAAGAAAGAAATTAATTTGTATTTCTCATGAATATTATGGTGATGAGTGACTTAGAAGCATGATAGATAGATATACTGTTGGTAAAATCAAATAAAACTGGATAATTTTAAAAATATTGAATACTTGTGTCCTTATAAAGTACCAATAGTTAAAACAATTGCAATTTACAAGAAAAGTTCAAGTAAGACACTGAATAAACACATTACTGAAAAAAGGAATATTTGTTTCCTCTATTTCTGGAGATTCCTATAGTGGTCACTCTTGTATTTGGAAAGAAACAAAAATTTGTCTTTATTAATACAGAAATAGAAAAATGCTATGTTTACATCTAAACACAGCTCTTTCATTTGTAGAAAGAAAAGTAGCTTTGAAAAGTTTGTTGCTAAATAAAATCTTGGATCAAATAAATTTAATTAATAATGTGCTAACGCAACAATAAACACAGGAAATATACATGAATAAAGTGTTCAGAAAGTCAGGCAAATCTTTTAAGACTATAAATATCACCTAGGGTAGGCCACTATAATTAGCAAAGGGTGAACAAAAGAAGATATCCAGAAATAGATGGGGGGGAGGGTGAAATGTCTTGGCTAACCTTATTCAAATGTTCTTTCCATAGCATAGGAAATGGTTCTAGCTAGCTCAAGAGTTCTGTGGCTATTAACTGATTTTAAAAGGACATTTCCATGTTGTTTCTTTGCCAAGAAAATTCTTTTACTGGCATGTTTCCCATATACAGGAAATATCATCCTTCCTAAGTGACACTGGATGTGACGAAAAATTATTCTAGTGCTAAAATGAGCATGGTCTACTTGTCTCAACTGATTACTTTTATGTATTTATTGCTGAATATTTAGGGTCATATTGTAACCTCACAATCTGCCCTAAGTAAGGGACAGTGCTGTGAATTGTGGCTCTGAGGGCTTGTCTTCGCTGCTAAAAAAGCTGTGGGTTTTTTTAACCCCAGGGTAACTAATGAATGTGAGCTAGTTTGAGGTAAAAACACAGGCACATTAGTTTTACCAGGAGGTAAATTCACTAAGAGTAACCCCAGGTAGAAGTATAAGTCTGACTATGGCAAGTTAACCCCACAGTAAAATTGAAGTGCCTGGTCTTCATTATGATTTTACCTCAAAGTAGATCATGTACATTAGTTACCCTGAGATTAAAAACACAGCTTTTTTTTTTTTTTTAGCAGTGAAGACAAGCCTTTTGTCATCATTCATTCTCTGATTCCCCCCTTGCAGAGGAGGTGAGGGTGGGGACTTGGGAGGTAAGCATACCGCTGTGGTATGCAGTACAAGGACGCTGAGAGGCATCTATACCCCCTTGCGCCGTAGGTGGGTGATTGAGAAAATAACAACCTTGCCCTTAGTGATTATCAGTGTGAGTAATGTTGCGGGTGTGGACTCAGTCTAACATATCTTACTGGGAGAAAACTTGCATGGAAGTCAATGGGAGTTTGTCTGAATAAGGAGTGCAGGCTTAGGTCCTACATATGTATATTTAGAATTTAGTGTGTAGTGTCTGCCTGGTTTCTTTGATAGGAGTTCCCTTGTTAAATCTCTCACTATTATATTTTTATAAGACATTATTCACCCGTTTCCATCTTCCCAAATATTCACCCCTTTTCTCTTTCATTTCTCTGCCTCTTGAAAACTGTATTAGCACCAGCTTTGCCACCTGAAGAAGCATTTTTAGCCCTTTATATCTATGGGCCAGTTTGCATCCCTCCACAGAAAAACCCACAGCAGAGGGCCAGAAAAATTCTGTGAGCTTCCCCCTGAGACGGCTCTGTGAATCATCCTCTCAAGGGAGAGAAATTTGTGGGGTTGTGAGGTGAGGAGGTGGATAAAGCTTCCCATCCCTCTTGAAGCTGCAAATCTGTGGGAAGGGGATCTTCTGCATGGACAAACTCTGCCGCTGTGATATTCCAGTGGCCTCCTTTCTGGAGCTCAGTAACAGCCACAAAGATGTCCAGAGGTAACCAATCCAAACTCTTATTAGGTCTCCCCCAAGTTTCAACAAAGAAATCCAGCGGTTAACAAATGATGATGATGTGCAGAGTAGCCTGTCTTGTGCTCCATTCTCACTTAACTTGGTATCCATTCCCACAATTGGTAGAGTCCCTTCCATTCAGAGGGACTTCATAGGGTGCTAGAGAGGGGGAAACAGTGCCACAGATATAGAACTCCCTGTCTCCCCCTTCTGTGCAGCTTGGAAGAGATCTGCTCACAGAAGGGATTCTCTGGGCCTCTATTTAATAATTATAACTTATGCAGTAGAACAACTCCTCATAAAAAGCATGGCTAGACTATTTTATGCCCAAAACATTGAGGCAGTAATTTTTAATATGAATTAGACCCACGCTGCCAAGACTTGTTACTCTTTGGAAAACCTAAATTGCTGCAGAAAATGACATCAAAGAGACCATCTTTTTGTTATATGTTTGTACAGTGCCTAGCATATTTCCTTGTCTACCAGGACCATCCTTTCTATTCTTTCTTTTACTATCCCAGTCACTATGGAACATGACCTGCCTTTCCATAGACCACACAAAAAACTGTCTAGCAATGAAGAAAAATTAAACCTCAGCACCCTGGCGAAACCATATTAATTATATAAATTATTCAAATTATATTGTTTTGTTTTAAAACAGCAATATATGTATCTAGTCAGATAAATATTTTTAATTATCCTGATGCTAATCTTAGCACTCCATACATAAATTAGAAAAAGTTACGTTCTCTGTGTAGGGGACCAAAATTCTACCATATTTAGAGCCAGATTCTGCCACCCTTACTCACCTTGAGTAGTACTATACTATGCAAACAATCCCATGGATTTCAATAGGACTCTCTGTGGCAAGGTACTACTCAACTTGAGTAAGACTGGCAGAATCTGTCCCTTAGTTTGCACTCCTTCCTGCTTTGTTATTAAAAAAAAAAAAACTTTCTGTAACTGTAGTTAACATCTTGAGAACAAAAAAATTGTTCTGCTTTGGGATTTTGATCTCAAGCTTGCATGCCCACATGTACCCAAGGACATATTGAATAAGAGGCATTTTTCTCTCTCTTTAGAAGTAGTATTCCATGTGGCTTTATGTGCTCACATAACCCCAGTTCCAATATTTCAAAAGATACAGAACTTCCCAGCATGATGATAACGTTTTCCTGTGTTCCAATAATAAAAGCTGAACGTACCAGTAATTTCCAGTTCCTTTGTGGCCAGGCAGCTTGTGAAGACTAACTCACTCATAAGTACCCAACCTGCAATATCAGTGTGGGAGTCGGAAACAGATGTTCACTGGACAATACAATTTGTTGTCACTGTCGATACTATGTGGCACTTTTCCCAACTGAAATTGTTTGTGGATGGAAAAGAATGTAAGGAGTGATTCATGCCCAAAATGATTATTTTTTTCATTTGCTAGGTGCTACACATCTAAATGACTGAACAATAGAGAATTAAACAATCAAAATACAGTATGCTTTTGCATCTATGTAATACTCTACCCAACAATGTTTACAGCATTTTCCCCAGAGCCATGACTATTCTCAGTATTATTATGAAAATGTTAAGCACACAGGGTCAAATTCACTACAGTTATAAAATGCATAAAACTCTACTTAAGTCAATGGTGCTGCACCCATTTATGCTAGCAGAGAATCTGGTCCACAGTATCTATTTTCCTAGAAACTCAGGACACAGTTTTCTTCTGTAAAAGTTACAAATTAGCATTCTCGTACATAAAACAGTTAATTTATTTTAATGGCTTCTCTGTTTCGTGGCAATTTTTTCAGGATTTTTGAATCATTCAAAAATTATCAAACACTCAAAATAGTAAAATCTTCTCATAAGAATAGAATAGAATGCTAGCCTTGATTTGAAAATATCATGAATATTACAAAAGCAAAAGCACTAGATCATACTTACTGTAAGAGACAATGGATTAGCCTAGGTGCTTTTTAAATTAAATATTAATTTTTCAGAGATGCATCAACCATATTTAACAATATACTAGATGCAGAAAAGCTACTTGAAATCAAGCCTACCATGTGACTATATTTATTAAAACAATTTCTTCTCAATATGAGCCATAATGAAAGTTAAAGACATGATTGTCATAACTCAGGGGCATCCCTACTGTATTCTTACACTGCAAATCTGTGATATAATCTTCAAGATACGTTTAAAAATTAAGACATCTCAGCTCTGATTCTGTGCCCAGTGAAGGCAATGGCAAACCTCCGATCCGGTGACAAATTGAAGCTACAAAAAGTTATGTGAGCATGCTTCAATAGGAAAATAAAGAAAAAGAAGACTATATTCATGATAGGGTCCAAACAGGAGTGAAATTATTTTAAACCTATAAAGCCAAAGTGTTGATTTATTTTTACAAAGACATGGGGTAGTACTTGATAGAATTACTGTAATAGTAATTTTACTCTTATTGCTTCATGTATCCTGCAACAAACTCCTTTAGTACTATTTGCATTAAATACTTTTATCACCGCAAAACATGAGCTGATCTTCAACTTTGCAGGTGTGGGGGGAATTAAACTATCACAACATTGAACTTTAAGATCCCCTTATGGTCCCACAACTTTAATGGTTTTAGACTTACTGTAAAGGAATAGTTTTAATGGAGGAGCCCTATTTCTTCAAATTATTTCCTTTAAAAGTTTAAATTCCATGCCTGACTTCCAAATTCATCATGTGATACAAATGAAACAAATTAGCTGACCAGATAATGCACAACACATTCATAAATCACATATATATATATATATATATATATTTTTTTTTTTTTTTGAGTGTGTGCATGTGTATATTTGTGCAGGAATTAAATCAAGGTTTTCATCACATAGGAGTTGGCAAGTGCCAAAAGTGATTTAGGCTTAGTTGAATCTGCATTTGACCAGGGGTTTAGACTAATCGAGCAGCAGTTACATTTCTCACTTCATCATCATGCCTTGGATTGTACAGACAGATCTTTAATTTATGAAAATGACAAAATTAAATGTTCATACCAGACATGCCATTAAGTTAAGGGGGTAGAGGGGAAAGACTGTATTAGGCCTTGTCCTTTAGTCTGCACCCAACAGAGAAGAAGCCCTGAATGCACAAAACAGCTGGGAAACTTCATGTGTAGTATACAACTTGAATAATGAATCCAAGTTAGAAATTAATTCTAATTAGGGTTTGTTTCATTTGACTATTTCCTGGCCCCGTAGTCCTTGTCTTTGTAAAATAAGGATTTATAGCTGTTGTGTTGTCTTGGTGCATTGTCTTTTTCAATATTAATATTAATCTTGTTTTAGCCATCATGCAGATTGAATTCTAATAAACACTTTGGGACTTATAAGACCTTTAATTGTAAAACTATCTCTAGAATGTGGTTATCTTAAAGTTTTGCTATTACTTAGCATTTCAATAATAACAGGCGGTTTTTAAAAGTATTTTTTTGGTAAAAGTATCTAGTCCATTTTGAAAATGTTGTTGATGTTAATATATTAAACATCCACTGACTAATTTGTGGTTATCCCTTCCTGCCAGGCCACATTTAGGTGTTAAAAAAAGTATATTAACTTTTACTGGAAACAAATTTAAATCTTTATGTTACAGGAAGGGTTTCAAAGAAGATCAGAGAGAACTTAAATTAGAAAGAACCTGCCCTACCTTTTATTAACTAGAACAAATATTGTTTGGAAAAGAGGAAATCCTCGGACACTGTATAATATCACTTTGTAAACCAGAGTTAGTTAGAGTGCTCTGAATCTCATCTTTTGATCTCAGGCAATATTTTTCTCTGTTATGTCACAGAGGTCACCTGGCTCATGTGTGACAAACTGCCTGCATAAGTCACAGTGCCAGTGGCAGAGATTTGTAACCATGTCCCTGGTCCATTGCCTTTGAATTATTTCACAGGCCCTCTGCTTTACATTTACACTCTGTCGGAAGATGAACAGGGGAAGGGAGTAAAATCAAGGGCAGGGTCTCATCCTGAAGGACAAGGGGAAACAGGTGGAAGGTTAATGGCCCTGGAGCGTATCCACAAGCCTCTCAGGCTTGATATATGGGCCTCAGGCCTAAAACGGGCATTGGCTTTCAAAGATATATTATTTCATTTGAGGAGAGACATTCTGGAGTTCCTGCATTTGTCTGCTGATAGATGATCCTCTGTCCACAATTGGTTATGGCGTGTGAGTTTTCCTTGGGCCTGCTCCCGTACATAAAAATTTTGCTGAGCTCTCCAACCTTTCACATGCCTTTAAGAATGGGACGTGTGCAGGCCGTTTGGCAGGCTGTTGAATTTTTGTGGCTGCTATTTTAGTAGCTCCTTTTGAACCAGGAGGCAAGTGGGGGATGAAAGACACTTCTGTTCATTCATACATAACTTGATAAGGGTGGCCTTGCAAAAAAAAAAAAAAAAAATAGATGTCAGGAATCAATTATGCATGTGTGTGTCAGGGTCCTAAAATGAGGTTAGATCTTCTAATGCAATATTTGTGCATTGACATTTTACCTATATAAGGATACACTGAGTAATATAACAATTTAGAGAACTTCTCACAGTCCCCTATCATTTTGATTTATAATATTTCATTTTTACTAATTATTTTCAAATGTGCTTGAGTATTTGGTGCTGGAATAAATTACCCAATCCATAGCTAAACATACTTTACTAAGGGGGCCTATCCAGCCCAGTGCTGAATGCCTACTGGGAATTGCTGTACACTTACCATGAGGTGCTCAGCACCTTGGAAGGTGGAATTGAACCTAGGTCTCCCCTTTGATGAATCCCACATCCTGGATGAGTGCTCTAACCAGTTAAGTAAAAATCCTAAATTCGGCACCTTGTAATATCAGGTCCTTACTGACTACATTTTAATTAAGTTATTGTACAGTTAGGGCCCAATCCTGCTTTCATCAATATCAGTAATGTATGATTGAGTTGAACAGTCAGGATTAGGCCAATAGGACATGATCCTGCAAAAATGTATTACTTAGATTAGCACTTAATACTAAGCATAATCCTGGTGATTAAATAGAACTATGCTTAGTGGTAAGCACCATACCCAACAGTGTTTGCAGGATCAGGCCCCTTCTCTGAAAGTTAATTTATACATTCATTTGGACCCTGATTCAGCAACACACTTAAACACATGCTTAAGTCTCACAAGCATATGCTTAAATACCTTTCGATAAAGGTCTCAATTCAGCAAAGAGCCTGATCCTGCATTCATTGCACACCCAGAATTCCACTGGCTTTTCTTTGGCTGTATGGCCATGATAAATTATCATCTAGCATTTTGTTTAAAGTGCCTCTGGCTAGTTAACAGATTGTTAACAAGTTTTTCTTTTGATTTTTAGGATGTTTAAATACACATATAATGTTTGTGTCTCCGATAACTATTCTAAGACTGTATTTCTTATTCCTATAGTTTGACAGCATGAATCAAGGAAAAGTTGGCTCTATAATTTAGCTACATAAAATATTATTCATTTAAAAATTATTTTTAATAGACTTCATCTTAGTCAGTAGATTTTATTTAAAACAGTTCATATAAGTTATTTTCAAATCTGCCACATTTTTATTCTTGACATTTTTGCTACAGATATATTGGATAAAACAGGCAAACAAAATCACGATATATATCTATGTATGAAGTTACCGTGTAGTTTTTGTTTATTTGTTTGTGCTGTCCTTAAGAGTTTGTGTTTATAGAAATAATTGTTTGATTTTTATAAAATGGTTGTTAGGTTAAAAACTAAACCTAGAATCATGGGAGGCTCAATCTGAAATTAACATTGAACAGAAGTATTCCTACGTTGCGGTGTAGCCTTATGGACGTAGGGCCTGATTCTGCTGTCACTGAAATTAAAGGCAAAACCACCATCGACTTCAGTGGGAACAGGATTAAGATCATCTTGTATTTCAGTCAGTCTCTGTAGATAATGTGCTGCTGTAAAGCAATTATGAATTCCTTTAGAATCCAGCAGAGTTTAGGTTAGACAAGTGAGCTAAAGACGTGAGAGACGTATTTAGTACCTACTGCAGCAGTAGGAAGGAAATCTGAGAACTTGTTAAAAGGAAAGATTTAGAATCAGAAATTCTACAGAGGGAACTGAACAGAGGGTGTTAGCAGTCAGGAGGATCTGCTTTTCCACTTGTTGCTTTGATAATGGATAAAAGGCTGTCATGAACTCGAGGATACCAGCTGGGAACAAACAGAATATTCCTGGCGGAGGGCTGCTCCCAGACTACACAGGCATTCTTTTAAATTATACAGAATAAAAAGAAGTTGTTTTTGTCATCATCATTGGTGTTGCTGTTGGTATCTTCAGTCCATGTTTAAAATGTTTGTCATCCAAGTTTATTTTAAAATTTATTTTTATTCGTCTTCTCTGTGTTATTTGCCTATCATTAAATAGACAAAAATACTTCAGATATTTCATTTAACTGAATATGGAATCCCAGAATACCAAAGAACTAGATCAAATATAAAATTCTGCTGCCTTTGTGGATCTCTCATTTGTTCTGAACGTGAAGGGATTGCACCTAGGACTCAGATAATCATACGCATGCCCTGGGAGGAATAACTTGCTTGTAATCAGTTGCTTAGTTGTTTTCTTGTAGGCAAAATGTTTGACACTATAAAATCAATGGGTTCTATACCTGGAATGGGAATTACAGTAGCAATATCACGTTAGAACAAGTGATCCCTGCATGAAACAAACAAGTGCAAACATGACAACAAGCATAGGGCCCAATCCTGCAAACACGATCCACTTTACTTGTGCATAATCCCTTTGACTTCAAGTTACTGACATGCTTAAACATGTGCAGGATTGGGCCCATAGCATTTGCTATGGTGAGTGGTCAATAAGATCAGATATAGTGCTTACTTATGCCAAGAAGCAGTATAGCTGGTACTAAATGTTGGCAGGGCATGATACTGCAGTTCTTCCTCTGGCAAAACCACCACTGAGGTTAATGAGTTTTGACCAAGAAAGAACTTAAAGGATCAGGCCCATCAGACTGTAAATGCTTTAGTGGGGCTGAGTTATTTCAACTTGCATTCTTCCAGCCAAAGCAAAAGGCATTCTTAATGCCCCGTTTGTCATTCTATACTGTTCATTTTAATGATATATTTAGGGCCTCATCTTACTTTGTATTCTTATGTGTAATTACCTGTATTAAAAAAAACACTCATTACTGTTCTGTTCCACTGACTTAATTATACTCCTTAATTAAATCTTGACTAACTGGGGGTCACTGCAGTGTCAATGGGATTTGTCACTATTTATCAGCAGGTGTCTGGTCACATCTATTTCTGGTTTCCCTACTGCTGCAATCTGTTTAAGAGCTTGGTCTTTTCTAAATGCAAAGGACAGTTATGTGTTAGCTTATTGTGTTTATTTTGTGACAAATTAAATGAAATGCCAATGAATCCACTCAATAATTTTCTTATATATTAGCACTCACTGGATCTTTAAATTCAGGAATTGGAAGAGCAACTGTAAACCTTGTCAAAACACAATCCAGTATCTCAGATGTTCTCCTTTACAATGCTTATCCCTTTCTTCACAATAGAAATTGTAGTTTTATTCATTTATAAGATAATTGTGTATACAATAGATGTAAAACATATGTTGCAAACATCTATCCAGTGATACTTCCTCCCTCTCTTCCATCTCTTCAGCATGGAACGAATCTAAAACACTACCAGCAAGGATAAGCTAAATCTATATTGTACACATAACAAATACAACTGGCATGCGCAACCATTGCTGTGTTGCTTAGAGTCAAAATACCAACAGGCCTGATTCTGTGCTCCCTGAATAATTCAAGTTTTGTACGTGCAATGAGTGCATAACGGTGTCAGATTATATTTGCCATTTCTTTCCATTTCAAATTTGCATGTTTTGGGTTTGTTATTTTAGTAAGTTACTTAAGGGAAATACAATTCCCATGTTTAGGTATATAATAGGCATCTAATGTTCATCTGAATAATTGATTAGTCAAGTCAGGCTTTCATAATTAGTTGTTGGCTTTCCAGTATAAGCCCACAAAACAGTTGCTGTCAGTCTGCAAACATTTTTAATTTATTAATATATATGTTATCAAAAGAGCAGCAGTAGTTACCTGGAAAGCATTTATTATTTATTCTTTGGAGGCTGAGATACGTGTATAGAACAGAAATACTATTTTCAATCTATTGTAACTTTCCCAGAAAATTATCTTTTTCTGCTGAAAGTTTTCATTGTTGTTCTCTGTCTATAAGCAACTGCTTTTTGGAAGTTTTATAAAATTCTATTAAATCATTTCTGCGTTATCCAAAGGTAGAAAAGTGGTATGTTTAATTGGTTAAGAAACTATGCATACAATTTATTTGTTGTTAGATAAATAACCATCATTTAGATGTATAGGTAGTAATATCTATCAGCAGTAACACTATCGATAGATACTATGAATAGATAAACAGATCTGTTGGTACAATAAATGTAGTAGTGGTATCCAAGTTATAAATTGTGGAACTATATGATAAATTGCAGATTTATATGATAAATAATTTATCATGCACTTTGATTGCCTCACCTGAACTTGGCTCACTAATCCATCTCTGCTGCCTCAGATTCCAAACCTTTCTGCAGCTTCCAAGCAGCTGCCATTTTTTAAAAAGCAGCTTGCTGCAAAAATGTTTCCTTATTTACCTGCCAGTGTGGAATTTCCCTACAAAACTACTTCAGTGCGAAGTCTAAGAGAAAAAATATTCAGTTATAAACCCACAATAAGTTTAAGGTCCAGTGTATGATACATTATCCAGGCTAGAAATGGGTGCTTTATCCAACTGAAGAGCTAGCAATCCCCCCTTTCGATTAAGAGAGAACATTTGCTTCTAGCACAGGTAGATTGTGAGATACTGGATTTTAAAAGGACATTATGATTTATAGAAAATGTATTTTAGCTGTTATTAAGAGTCTCTGAAAATTATTGGTTATATATTTTTCTCTCTGGCACCAATTCAGGAAAGCATCCCTATTCACAAAAGTACTTGAGCAGGTACTTAATGGGACTGAAGCACATGCTTAAAGTTAAACAAGTGCATAAGTGCTTTTCTGTATCAGAGCCCCTCTAAGGCCTGTGAGCTAGGACTCGAGCTCCTAGCTTTATGGGCGGAAGAAAACAAACATCAGGACCACTACAACTTCTTCAAAAGGCAAATCTAAAACATTTTTAATAAATTTCTCCAGCAAATATGTGCTGTAAAAACTATATCATAGGGCTGTCTAGAGATTTTTTTTGCTGCCCATTTTTAGTGACTTGAAGCATGGTTTCACCACTCTAGGTTACGTTGTCCCACAAATTCATGCCAAAAAAACTTTCATACTACACCACAGCATCACGTATAAAACATATATTATAGTATATATCTATACATCATATATATATATACATATATAATACATCTGAATATATAGAAGATAGATATTCTGTAGGCATATACACAAAAGTATATTGAGAGAGACAGATAGATGCATCTATGTGTAATATTCCTCAAACTGAAGCCTAATAATGCACCTCCTAATGCAAAAGGCAAATATACTTCTAAAGTTGTAGGGAAAAGTTAATCTTGCCTTGTATTATCATTTTGTATTATTAGATGAATAGCATTTTTCATTCCCAAGTGTTATAGTAATTGCAAGATCATATTGCAATACAGGTGTCTGTAAAGAGTCAGAGCTAAGGTTACTGTGGCAATCTTAACTATAAATTTACTGATTTGTGTATTGTTAAAATCTCAAATGCAATGTTATATTAATGTAGGTTTTTTTAATGTGATATGAGTTTAAAAGCATCAGTAATTACTTGGAAAGCATTATAATTTAGTCTGTTGGGATAATTAAAGATTAGAGCTGTGTGAACATTGAAATATCCATGTTCTCATTATTACCAAACAAAGTTCTCACCAGTTCTCTTGTCTATTAACTTAAGGATTTCAAAATATTTCCCAGTGGTATTGTATGGTTATCTCCATTCTTCCTTCTAGATTTCAAAACAGTATTATTCAAAAAAGTGTATTATTAAGGGAAATGAATATATTTGTTTAAATGATTTACATTTTCATGCTTAGACAGGTGAACTGATCACAAAGAGGACTAGAGATCATATAAATAAACAATGAATTTTAAAGCTGAATAGGATCTCAGTCTGTTTTTCTAGGATACAGTTAAATGAGAGTCATTATGTAGGCTTTCAGATAAGCTCACAAAGCTCTTATCTATACAAGCCTGATAGATCTGCCATTATTCTTAGTGAATAACAGAAGTTATATCATTCAGTTTCATTAAAAATGCATTAATCCTTTTTTAGTAACCTTCTTCTAATTCATTGATTCAATTATACACTGAACAATAAAATGTTTAGTATAATAAAAATACAGTACTAAAATGTGCTTTATATATAAATAGTGCATTGCAGTCAGATTATACCGGGTTTTAAAATATATATGTATTAACATAAGAATGTCAAGATTTTAGGCTACTAAGTATGGTTTGTTGAACATTTTTGAAACCAGGTACTAGACAGAAATTTGGTGTTTAAAAAAAGAAATGCTGAAATGATTCCATGAGACAGCACTTATAGATTACACCCAGTTCTGCAATCGTTTCCCATGCAGAACTCCCACTAAAGTCAATGCCAATATGAGAGCTAATTAGTTAAAGAGCCAGGCACTATTATAAGAAGTATGCATTAGTAGTCCTAAATACTACAAAGCTCCAAGCATCCAAAAGGTTCTGAACAGTGAACACTTATGCTTTTATGGAGTGCATTGACCTGACTCTGCCTACTAGAATCCCATTGCAGGATCAGTACCTAAAGTGGTAATAGTAAGGGACACATTCTGAGGAACTTACCCACAACTTTTGACTCAGACAAATTCCCACTGAAGTCAGTAGGGTTTGGTTTTAACAACAGCCAAGTAAGAACTCAGGATTTGTTCAGAGTTAACAGGAAATATGCAGGGTTATGCTTGCTACACAGTAATTGCAGAACCTGGCAATTTTATTAGCAAAGTTAGCAGCAATGGCAGCTGTTACAATTTTATGTTAAAGAAAGTACACTAGCCATGACCTCCATAATTTAAGCATAGCTGTTAGTTTTGTTGCTTAGATTAATCAGTTACAGCAGTGGTTTTCGATCTTTTTTCTTTTGTGGACCCCTACAAATTTTGAACAGAGATGCAGACCCCTTTGGAAATCTGAGACAGTCGAAAACAGTTGAAAACCACTGTTCTATCGTAACGACAACCCCTTTCACGGACCCCTTAGACATAGTCTGCAGACAATAGGGCAGTGATGCTGGAACTAACGGTATGGGGAGTGCGGCAGCACCTCCCCCCCCCCCATCATATACAGGGTTTACAGTTTTGTTCAATTACTTTCAGCACCCCCACTATATAAATTGTTTCAATGCCACTGCCCGGGGATCTGCGGACCAGAGATTGAAAACCACTGGTTACAGTAATTCAGCCTTTCAAGAATTCTGTTCATTCACTTTGCCAAGACTAGTAATTTTTGTTGACAGGCCCGTAAAGTATCATTAGTTGTACTTTATCCATTATCTTCATTGATTATGGTAAAAGTAGATAAGTAGAATTTTACCTGGGCTGGAAAATTTCCATGGCAATTGTGCAAGGCTGGTGTAATTTCTATAAGAACTATAAAGCAAGAGGAAAATAAAAGCACACTGTATTTTCATTAGTCATCCCTTTTCAGCTTTATGTTCTTTTCTCTGTAGCAAAGGAGATTTATTAAAAGCAAAGACCTGAGGTCTTCATTCAGATATGAGGTTTGCGGTACAGTATAATTTGCACTATAGGGCAGAGGTCACACTGATGAGTCTGTTAATGCAGTCACTCTGGGATAAGATCAATCTCCATACTTCATCATATTGACCTAATAGCTCATTGGCACTTCCCTCCTTGAATTGATTAGCTCATGTGTGAAAAGAGATTGATAGGTTTCTGACCCTGAGGATTCTATCAGGGTACCACCCGTGACAGGAGAATTAGATGTTTTCACCACTTCATTTGGGTGGCTCATTATGTGTATGACTCACATAATAAGGGAATAAGGGTCATATAATTGTTTTATCAATTATTCAGAACAAGACATCAGGGTTTTTTTCAGTTTTGATTTATACTATTACTATACTGAATCTTTTCCAACCAGGACATAAAAAGTAGGCATGAATAACCTGAATGCTAAGCATGACTACCTTCAACAACCACATATTAGTGACCTTATAATGTTATTTTTCCAATGCAAAGTAATAACAGATATTAGATTTGGAAAGGACTTCATGGGTCATGTAGTCCAACCCTCCCCATCATGACAAGATTCTTTTATATATATATAGTACTAGTATTGTCGGTCCAGCTCAGACTTTTAAGTGATAATTTGCATGCAAGATAAAGAAAGATAATTTGCATGCAAAATTTGAGTTAAAACATAAAAAAACCAATTTTTTCCATTCTTAAAGATCTTTTGCAGGACCCCAGTCTCAACCTAGTTCATCAGCCAGTCACACATTTGCAAAATGCATATATCTGATACAGTACATTGGATTTTAATGCTGTCTCATCTCATTTGAGTAGGGCCCTACCAAATTCACGGTCCATTTTGATCAATTTCACAGTTATAGGATTTTTAAAATCGTAAATTTCATGATTTCAGCTATTTAAATCTGAAATTTCACAGTGTTGTAATTGTTAGGGGTCCTGACCCAAAATGGAGTTATGAGGGAATCACAAAGGTTATTGTAGGGGGAATTGTGGTATTGCTACCCTTACTTCTGCGTTGCTGCTGGTGGCAGAGGCACTGCCTTCAGAGCTCGGCAGCTGAAGAGCAGCAGCTGCTGGCCAGGAGCCCAGCTCTGAAGGCAGAGCTGCTGCCAGCAACCGTGCAGAAGTAAGGGTGGCATGGTACGGTATTGCCATCCTTACTTCTGTGCTGCTGCCTGCAGAACTGGGCCCTCAGTCAGCAGCCACCACTACATGGCCGCCCAGCTCTTGAAGGCAGCGCAGAAGTAAGGGTAGCCATACCACAATCTCCCTAAAATAACCTTGCAACCCCCTGAAACTCCCTTTTGGGTCAGAACCCCCAGTTTGAGAAACACTGGTCTCCCCCATGAAATCTGTGTAGTATAGGGTAAAAGCACACAAAAGACCACTTTTCACTGGGGGAGACCAGATTTCACGGTATAAACTGAGGGCCTGATCATTTTTTAAGTCAAGTTTTGTCTGAAAATTGGCTACTGGATCAGGCTCTAAAGTATTTATAATAAAATGTAATACAGCCCAATTTCAGATGTGTCTGATTGCAGGACACACAGCAATGCAATGTTATAAAGGACATGGAGTTAGGCATTCTCATTGTATTCTTAAGATGATGTACATGCTGCATTATTTCCCTAGACATTCTGGCTTTATTTTGGGGACTGCCCATTTATGGGGATTGGTAGATTTTTTTTTATTTACAAAGAAGTTCCTGTGCATGTTCCACACAGTGAAGTAGCTCTTTACTATTATTATTTTTATAATAGCACAGAGACCTCCACTGAGACAGGGATCCATTATGCTAGGTACTGTATAAACACACAATGAAAGACAGTTTTGCCCTGGAGAGCTTACCATCTAAATAGAAGGGACAGACAAAGGGTGGGAAAGAAAACAAAGACACAAAAACTTGCCCAGGTCATACAGCAGGTTAGTAGCAGACCCAAAAATTTCCTGTCTCCCAGTCCACACTGAATATGTTTCTAGATCAGTTCAAGTTACTTTTTTTACCTTTAAATTTTCTCCCAGCAATGCATCTGCATTAAAGTACTGTTCTATTGCACCCCGTAAAGAGTTGTTAAAATTGGGGCGTCACAATGGAATTTCATTTGATAAAGCCGATAGTAAATGTACAATAATTTTACTTACAACTGAGTGTCCAGATAGCCGTAACAACACTGCTCTACAGCCAAAATGCTTCTGAAATAAATGTAGTCAAACTTTACTAATTCTGGGTCACTGAGAACAAAAATGATGCTTAAAATTGTTGATTGGCTCTAGTTTTCAAGATATGCTATTGGGTCAGTATATACAACCCTTGACTTGGGAATGGCGGAGGATAAGTGAGTTATAAAGGGAAGGGATCTCAATTTAAACCAGAAATGACTAAAATACATCTTTGACTGGATCTATGAATAAATCTATGACTGGGTTTGGACAGTACTTGCTTTTTAGGCAAAACAATGAATGATGCAATCTGAAGCTGGTATTGCATCATACATGATATGAATTGCATCATGTTATTCCTAGAAGTCATGGATGATGCAATCATAACGAAGCTTACATCACTCTGCTGAACAAATTGCCCTATATCAGTTCTAGAAATCATACAGTGCCGTGCTCTCTTATTTGTCAGTGTTTGATTTTGCAAAGGGACACATTTCTGTTTAGCCAAAGTGAGCAGAGATGCCTCGTACTTGTGTGAACAGTGCGGATAACTTCTGCTATGTTTGTGGTGAAGTGACTTTTGCATCACAAAAGCGCAGTATAACCACTATGGTTAAGAAAGCCTATCACCTTTATTTTGGCTGCAAAATTGGAGATCAGGACAAGAGGCGGGCCCCACACATATGCTGCAACACTTGTGCAACAAATCTTCGCCAGTGGTTGAACAGGAAAAGGAAATCTATGCCTTTTGCAGTGCCAATGATTTGGAGAGATCCAACAGATCATACCAGCAATTGTTACTTCTGCATGGTGCCTCCAGTTGGGAAAGGTGTGTCAAAGAAGAAAAAGTGGACTGTGCATTATCCAAACATTCCATCAGCTATACACCCAGTACCCCACGGAGAAGGACTGTCGGTTCCTGATGCACCAGAATCATTCTCACTTGAGTCAGACGAGGAAGAGGAAGAGGATGAAACTTCTGGTCCTGAACCATCAATGTCACAGGACCCACATTTTCTCCCATCCTCCTCCTCTGAACCACACCTCATAACACAAGGTGAACTGAATGACCTTGTCAGGGATTTGGAACTACCCAAGAGTAAGGCAGCGCCGTTGGGCTCCAGACTACAGCAGTGGAATCTCCTGGCAGGTGATGTTAGGGTTTCCATGTTCCGTGACCGTCAAAAGGATCTTGTCCCATTCTTCATGGAAGGTGATCTTGTAGCCTGCAACAACATCGATGGTGTGATGGCAGCCCTCAACATCGTTCACGATCCAGATGAGTGGAGACTGTTCATTGATTCATCGAAGACAAGTCTTAAAGCTGTTTTACTGCATAATTGCAATGTTTTGCCATCAATTCCAGTTGGTCATGCAGTCCATATGAAGGAAACCTATGACAACATGAAACAACTTTTGAGGTGCATAAACTATGACCAACATCAGTGGCAGCTTTGTGGTGATTTGAAGGTTATTGCTCTCTTGCTTGGTCTGCAGACTGGATACACAAAGTACTGCTGTTTTCTCTGCGAATGGGATAGTCGTGCAAGAGATTCCCACTACATCAAGAAAGATTGGCCACTCCGACAGTCATTGGAGCCTGGGAGGAAAAGTGTTCAGCATCCACCACTTGTTGAATCAAGGAAGATTTTGTTACCACCCTTACACATCAAGCTGGGTCTGATGAAGAACTTTATCAAGGCCATTGACAAAACACAAGCAGCTTTCAAGTACCTCCGTGGAAAATTTCCAAGGTTAAGTGAAGCTAAGATAAAGGAAGGTGTCTTTGTTGGTCCTCAGATTCGTGAACTTCTTCGAGAGGATGCATTTGACCATGCACTGCGTGGAAGGAAAGCTTTCCAGTTAGTGGCAATAAATTTTCTCGGAAACAACAAGGCAGACAACTACAGGTTGTTGGTGGAAAACCTCCTCAAGGCACACAAAAGCCTTGGTTGCAACATGTCACTAAAGATACATTTTTTGCACTCTCATCTAGATTTTTTTCCACTGAACTGCGGAGCAGTGAGCGACGAGCACGGCGAGCGATTTCACCAGGACATTGCAACAATGGAGAAATGCTATCAGGGCAAATGGAGCCCATCAATGCTTGCAGACTATTGCTGGACAGTGACAAGAGATGCTCCATTTAATGAATACAAGAGACAAGCCAAGAAGCACCGAGTAGACACTGAATAGGACTAACCTATGTACATAATAGTTTTTTGCCTTTTGTTTCATAATAAATTTTATTTCTATAACCCTTTTGCTGATTTTTAAAGTGTTACATAAACAGGACAGGTGAAATATTATCATGTAAAGCAACCATAAACACATGAAAAGACCTAGGTTTACAATTTATGATTAAAACTCTACTATCTACACAATATACATAGACATAAAATGTAAAAACTTAAATATCTTAGAAACAGTAGCCAATCAGTTGTTTTAATTGTCATATGTGAATTCAGCACATCAAAATACATAATAAATAGCACATTTTATCTCTGAAGCAGACGACTTCTCAAAAATTGTAGACCAGTGCAATCAGAGGTAATTTTATAATCAAATAGTTACAAAATAATTAGCACACAAATTTCTCAGATTACTTGTGGCTTGCCAGATCCTACAACATAGTGAAAACTTAATTTTCTATGCATTCCTTGCATTCTCTATTACAAGATCATATAACTTCCCAGTGAATAAAGAATAAATATTGGGTGAGCTCTTGAACCATCTAGTTAGATCTAATTCATTGACAAACTACTGCGTGTAAGGCACTCATTGGATGAAGGGGAGGTGATCAACAGCAACAACATAGCTCCTTTCCTCATCCCCTGGCTGACACCCAGAACTGAGCAGAGAAAACCTAATAACTTGGGGTGGAACAGCCTCTTAAACTTCTTCCCAGACCAAGGAAGAACCTGCTCTTGCATATGGGCATTTTTGAGCAACATTTAGAGGTGTGCCCACAAGGCTGTGTCCAACTGAGTGAGTTGACCACTGCTTCAGCATTCCATGGTCACTTCATTGTAAAGGTCCATGTTCATTTTGTGCGTTGAACAAGCACCAAGTCCCTTACCGGAAAAATATTTTAATTAAGGCTGTCAATTAATCACAGTTAACTCATGAGCTTAACTCAAAAAAAATATAATTGCACTTATAACAATAGAATACCAATTGAAATTTATTAAATATTTGTGGATGTTTTTCTATATTTTCAATATTGATTTCAATTACAACACATAATACAAAGTGCACAGTGCTCACTTTATATTATTATTTTTATTACAAATATATGCACTGTAAAAATAATAAACAAAATAAATAGTATTTTTCAATTCACCTCATACAAGTACTGAAGTGCAATCTCTTTATCGTGAAAGTGTAACTTAGAAATGCAGATTTTTTTTGGTTACATAACTGCACTCAAAAATGAAACCGTGTAAAACTTTCAAGCCTATAAGTCCACTCAGTCCTACTTCTTATTCTGCCAATCACTAAGACAAACAAGTTTGTTTACATTGACGGGAGATACTGCTGCCTATTACTTATTAACAATGTCACCAGAAAGTGAGAACAGGCATTTGCATGGCACTTTTGTAGCTGGCATTGAAATATATTTACGTGCCAGATATGCTAAACATTCGTATGCCTCTTCGTGCTTCGGCCACCATTCCAGAGGACATGTTTCCATGCTGATGATGCTCATTAAAAAAAATAATGCGTCAATTAAATTTATGACTGTACTCCTTGGGGGGGGGGCGAGAATTGTATGTCTCCTGCTCTGTTTTATCTGCATTCTGCAGCTATTTCATGTTATAGCAGTCTCGGATGATGACCCAGCACACGTTCATTTTAAGAACACTTTCACAGCAGATTTGACAAAACGCAAAGAAGATACCGATGTGAGCACTCGACCCAAGGTTTAAGGATGTGAAGTGCTGTCTAAAATCTGAGCGGGACAAGGTGTGGAGCATGCTTTTAGAAGTCTTAAAAGAGCAACACTCTGATGCGGAAAGTACAGAACCCAAACCACCAAAAAAGAAAGTCAACCTTCCGCTGGTGGCATCTGACTCAGATGATGAAAATGAACATGTGTCAGTCCACACCATTTTGGATCGTTATCAAGCAGAACCCATCATCAGCATGGAAGCATGTCCTCTAGAATGGTGGTTGAAGCATGAAGGGACATATGAATCTTTAGTGCAGCTGGCACATAAATATCTTG
This sequence comes from Malaclemys terrapin pileata, assembly GCF_027887155.1. Classification (NCBI taxonomy): domain Eukaryota; kingdom Metazoa; phylum Chordata; order Testudines; family Emydidae; genus Malaclemys; species Malaclemys terrapin. The sequence goes on from NC_071512.1 coordinate 67,499,938, forward strand.
CAATGCCAGCTACAACAGTGCCATGTGAACATCTGTTCTCACTTTCAGGTGACATTGTAAACAAAAAGCAGGCAGCATTATCTTCTGCAAATTGAAACCAACCTTGTTTGTCTGAGTGATTGGCTGACCAAGATGTAGGACTGAGTGGATTTGTAGGTTCTAAAATTTTACATTGTTTTATTTTTGAATGCAGTTTTTCTGTATATAATTCTACATTTGTAAGTTCAACTTTCATGATAAAGAGATTGCACGACAGTACTTGTATGAGGTGAATTGAAAAACACATTTTTTTTGTTTTTTACAGTGCAAATATTTGTAATCAAAAATAAATATAAAGTGAGCACTGTACACTTTGTATTCTGTGTTGTAAGTGAAATTAATATATTTGAAAATGTAGTAAACATCCAAAAATATTTAAAATAAATGGTATTCTATTGTTGTTTAACAGCGCAATTAATTTTTTTAATTGCTAGACAGCCCTGATTTTAATGCATAATTGTCTATTCCTTAAGCCTGTTTCTTCTCTCATTCAATCAATATTTCAGATGCTTTTTAATAGCATAGATTTGTTTGCTCTTTTACACTTGGATTTTTCAGGAAAAGGGCTAATTTACTCCTAGATGGCTAAATCCTTGGGCAAGTCATTTAACATCCAGAGGCCAGAATCTGATTTCATTTACACCAGTGTAAAATCAGAGTAGCTCCACTTATACCAGGAACAGAATCTACACAGCATCTCAGCTTCCTGATCTGTAAAATGCAGATGATGATACTTTTCTGCCTCACAGGTTGTTGTGAGAGTTAATTAATTAATATTTTCATACCACTCTTTGGAGTTGCTAAACAATAGCAAGGTGATAGCTGCCTTACAAGTACAGTACCAAAGATGGACAGTAAGTATTATATGATTGCATGTATTGCTATTACTACTAATGCTAACTCTAATGTTCACTCTTCCCTCGTGGCCAGTGTAGCAGACAATCCTCATTCTCACTTCCATACCATTAGTTTTTTATGAAATCCACTCTTCATATCCAGGGCCAGCTCCAGGGTTTTGGCCACCCCAAGCAGCCAAAAAAAAAAGCCGCGATCGCGATCTGCGGCGACAATTCGGCGGAAGGTCCTTCGCTCTGAGTGGGAGTGAGGGACTGTCCGCCGAATTGCCACCGAATAGCTGGACCTCCCGCCCCTCTCCGGAGTGGCCACCCCAAGCACCTGCTTGCCAAGCTGGTGCCTGGAGCCAGCCCTGTTCATATCTCCCTCAGCTCTCTAAAATTCCCACCTTGCTTTCCATAGCATTGGAGCCATTCATTTCTGCATAGTTAACAACCTTCTTGTTTTGTCTACTGGTGGTTTCTTCTAACTTGTCATTCTCCTGGAACTTAGTGCAGCCTTTGATACAATGAAGCTATTTGATTTCCAGAGCTGCCTCCAAAGTTACACAGGCACGTCCAGCTCCTTCCTATCATGGTTCTGCTTCTGTCTAGCTTATCATGCATTCCCAGTCTCTCATGGTGCCTCTTCTCTGCATCAACATCCTTCTGTACAGTATCACAGGAGCCTCTATCTTTTCTCTCTTCTAGCCTTGGCTTCCATTTTCACACTGATGATACCCAAGTATACCAATATGGTGTCACCTTTAATGATTCCTCCTAGCCCTCCTCCTCCTCTTGTTGTTTTGCCCACAAACTTGTGACCTTATTTTCCTTAAGCCAGTTGCCTTAGGGACATCTTAGGCCACAGGAGCATCCTTATGTACAACTCCTCTTTTTTCTTAACTCAAACATTTATTTGCCTCCACTGTAACGTTGGTTCTATTCTTGACCCTGAAGTTACCATCTCCCACATCTTCTATCACTACCTCCACAACATTGCCCCTGTATAAAACTACCCCAGTTCCAGTTCTTCTGTGAACATCCTCCATGCCATTATCTCCTCTTTCATGGGCTATTGCAGTTTCCTTCGCTTTATCTTCTCCAACTCAGCACACATCCCAATCTCTTTCTCTACTGCTTTCTCTCCACTGATCTATCCCACTACACAATCTGGTTACTGTTAGAGCCTTCTCTTCTGCAGCTGTCAACATCTGAAACAACCTTCCTGTATCTTTTTATTTCATCCTTGTGCTATCTCCTTTCATATCTCAGTTGAGAATATACCTTCTCTCCCTCTCTGCTATAATCTATTACAGTAATTTTATTATTTAACTTTGTAAAGTGCATTGGAGACAATGCAGTATTGTACTATCTGCCTGGATTGCTAAAGCCATAATACAAATGCTATTCTTTCTGTTTCCTATTTTATATCAAGTAGCCATCAGGGCCAACAGAAGAGTTTTGAGGCCCATGTACTTAAAAAATAGCCAAATATGAGCATAGAGGAAAATACTTACTGTTGCATGATCAAATGTGCATCAAAGGAGTTGTGTGGAGGCTGGTAGATGGAGGGTGCTATGAAAAAAAAAAGTGTTTTAATTCTTGAAACAGAGTAGGTCCCCAAGCAAACCATGTGAACTGAACAATCAAAGACTAAACAACTCTTAAAATATAAATTTGATCATATGTCAGACATAATGCTTCATATATATTGATAATTAAGCATATAAACAGTATTGTTACAACACTAATGAATCTTTATGGGAATCCATGTTTTAAATATTTTATAACAACAGACTACTGAGAAGTTAGACATAATTGCCTGTACAATATGTAGATCAACTATAAAAAAAAATTACGCCATTCCAAGTGATGAGACTATTCTAACTAGAGGTCTGGGTGTTCATAAGAAATGGCATATGTTATCCAATATATGTATGTTCTTTGTGTGCTTTATTAAGGTGTAAGGTCTAATCATCTCTGATATCTACCCAGGACAAAATTCTGCTCTCCTTTACACTGATGTGATTTCATAGTAACTCCATTGGAATTATGATTACAGTTGAAGTTAATGGAGTAATTGTAGAATAGTACTGGTATAATTGAGAACAAAATCTAGCATCTTGTGTACAAACCAGTTCTTGGACGATATTGTAGGTGTTACCTGTTTAGTGAGAAAGGTTACATCTCCTTTCCCTTATTCCCTGGCTCTTTCCTATTATCCACACCCCTTGAGTAGCAATAATGGAAATCAAAAGATGCAGAGCCTGATAGACAGGAGAATATACACATAGTAAAATTTAAATTAGAGCCAATTTAAGCATTTCGTGTGTTTTAATGTATGCAAACATTAGCACTATGGGGCATGCAGCACTTGAAAATACAGAACCCTAAGTGCATAGAGAGGTTATTCTAGTTGTCCATTACCATGACAGAAGTTCTTTCTGAAATTAGCATGTCTCTGTTGCACAAGAGATAAATATGTTCTCCATCTTATATTTAGTTGATTGTTAATAGACTATTTCTTATTGCAAAAAATAAATTCTGTTCGTACTAGGATGAAGGTCCTCCATAATCTTTCACACTATTAGCAATGCATCTGTATGTGCTGTATTGATTTCTCTCAGGTTTTGATGTTGCTGTTTTCTAATAAATTTCACAAATGAGAACTAATATAGTGGTAAACTTTATATACAGACTACTGAAATAAGTGTCAGCTGCAAAAATGGGGTAGGTGTGAGAAAAGTGATGCATATATTTTATAATTGCTGATTCAATATATTCAAAAATAAGACTGGGACTTTTCAGCTTGGAAAAGAGACGGCTAAGGGGAGATATGATTGAGGTCTATAAAATGACTGGTGTAGAGAAAGTAGATAAGGCAGTGTTGTTTAGTAGTTTTCATAACACAAGAACTAGGGGTCACCAAATGAAATTAATAGGCAGCAGGTTTAAAACAAATAAAAGGAAGTATTTCTTCACACAACACACAGTCAACCTGTGGAACTCCTTGCCAGAGGATGTTGTGAAGGCCAAGACCGTAACAGGGTTCAAAAAAGAACTAGATAAATTCATGGAGGATAGGTCCATCACTGGCTATTAGCCAGGATGGGCAGGAATGGTGTCCCTAGCCTCTGTTTGCCAGACACTGGGAATGAGCAACAGGGAATGGAACATTGATGATTACCTGTTCTGTTCATTCCCTCTGGGGCATCTGACACTGGCCACTGTTGGAAGACAGGATACTGAGCTAGATGGACCTTTGGTCTGACCCAGTAGGGCCATTCTTATGTTCTTAAATAAAATCACCACCGGTGTTTTAAAATTCACCAAGCTTTGTCCTGTCTTCTGATTCCCAGGAATACATCATCGTGCATTGTGTAAACTAGTGCAGCCCCAGAGGGCAACAGAGAACCCACTGGGCCTAATTCTGATTTCATTTGTACTGAAGTCAATGGAGTTACACCAGTCTACTAGTGTAAGTGCGATAAGAATCAGACCCATAGTGTTTTCGTATTTGGCATGTTGGAAATAGAAGTAGGTCTACTGAAGGGAAGAGAATACGTTCATTACCAGAAACTAATATGCAAAATATGTAGCTTTAAGCAAGATTTTACTAACTATGGGCCCAGCTCTGCATAGCCTTACTGACTTCAATGGAGCCACTCACTGAAGTAAGAATACTCACAGAAGTAAGTTTGCAGGAGCAGGTCCTACGGGCCAGATCCTGTAGAAGGCATCTTCTTGACTCCTAGTAAAATATGTACTGGAAAGTATAGTGTTTCTCTTTACCGGTCTTTGTATCCACTTTGATACAGAAAAGTCCCTGCAGTGTAAGCAGAATTTTCAGTTGAAACTCAAAATAACGTGTTTTTTTTTTTTTTTTTTTTTTTGTAAAAGAAAAAAATAAAAGAACCCTAGAAACACACATTTATAATTCATCAAAAATAATGCTGGCTACAAGATACTGAATAATCTACATATACTCTAACATTGATTACAGAGAGAGAAATCTAGTTTTCTGAAAAGCCCATACTAGTATTTTAAGTGTTGCATTTGATGCATTATATAATACAAATATACAGATATAACCTCATTTTAACTTTTAAATCATTTGTGGCTTCCTCTGCATGATTAGAGCTTTTGTTAACTTTTCCTTGGGGGTACAATCTCCAAATCGTGTAGATTCTAAGCATCCATGAGGAACAGAAGTGCCAGCTCTGCAGTCTGGTTGCCATTTGCTGCTCTCCAGGGCCCCTTCTGGCAGTATGTTGTCCTTACACATATATCCCTGTGCTGGACTCTTCCAGGACGAGGGAACCACATGACCGGGGTGCTGTTAATGCCGGTATCTCTGCAAGTTTGGGAGATAAGCATGCAGTTTAGAAATTGCCACACCCTGGCAGTCTCTTGCTGCCTGACCATTGGCCTGTCCCTACTTTACAGCAATCTTATGTATAGGTGTTCATGGGTCTATCAGAAGGGAGCATGCCACAGAGCCATTGCTCTCCATTTGCACAGTTCCTTCCACCCACTTTCTTCCTTTCTGCCTGTGTCAGTGGAGAAAACTAACCCTAGATTATTAAAGTGAGTACTTGAACCTCAAGTGCAGCTTTATAAAATGCAAAGTCAAAACACAGTTACTATACAAGAGCCCAGTATGTTGCAGCTGACTATACTGTACACATTATTTTTCCATACTTTTTCAGAACAGTGGCCGGAGTTTGAATTATCAAAAGACAGTGGTTAGCGGAATAGTCAGCGGCAAGAGTTATGCATTGCATGTCAGAGTCCTCGGAAGAGCTGTGAATTGGTTTGCTGGGAATTCTGAAAAAAAAATCATTTCAGGTCAACCCCAATTTTTTTAAATTCTCAGCATATTGACAAGTCAAAAAACTGATTTGACCCAAAACAAAACATGTTTTTTTTTATTGTAAGCATTTTTAAATGTTTGTTTTAAATAAAACTGCAGGAAATTTTGAAAGAAAAAGTAATTTTAAATCAAACTGTTTCATTTTAAATGTTGAAATGAAATATTTAGACTTCAGAATTTTTTTGATGTGAACAATCTGGCAAAACTGGCATGAATTTGCAAAACTTTTTGCTGTTGCTGAATCTGCAGGGGGTTTTTTTGCCAAAGACATTTCAGCTGAAATTTTTTTCCCCAGCTTTAGTCCTAAGGTCTATTCCTTAGTCCTGCGTCTCATTCCAGGAAGTTGGTAGTGGTTGGGAGCACAGTGGAAACAATGTGTTCAGTCACTTACTAAACAAAAAGCATCGTACATCACCCTGGAGCAAGGGTGACTTTGGAGGGGATGCTGGCCTCATGTTCCCCTTACTGTTAGCTGAGGGGAAGATATAATGTAGGTGTCACTCTCCATGTCTTCCACAGACTGAGAGGGGGAAGCCAGGGCTTGGTATTCCAAATGTTTAAACAAAAAAACAGAAAAATATCTTTAAAACTTTTTGTCAGGCCACCTATGCAGACCATAAATGAGCAGCACCAGGCATACACAAATCATGATAAAATGTACAGTTAACTAATATATATCTACCAGCGCTGAAATACACTGGAATAGCCATTGCCCACCTGAGGCTATCCTGGGCCAGATTCACCTGCTGGAGCCATTCACAGAAGCACCAAGTGGACATAAAATGCTACCAAATCAGAATGGATCTGATACCCACACTGCACTGGTATAAATACAACAGGTGCAGGGCAATGGTGAATTGGCACCCTCGTTTGTAAACATATTTCCTCTCCCTTAATTAGGAGGGGCACTTTTATTGGCAGATAGGTTTCTACTACAGTTCCAAGTAGATGGCTGGAACAATCAGAGTTAATATTAAAGCATTTTTTTTCTTGGACTTTGTAGCACTTTATTGCTGAGCATACAGATAATATCAAACTTTATAATAGTGTTCACTGATTCAGAAAGTTATATGCATTGTCATTTAAAACCACACAGACGGCTATACCCTGCATTCAGAAGACAACGCTGTATGCAAGAGTTTTTCCACTGTTACCAGCGACCTATCGGGATCTACCAGATCTCTCCCCACCTATGTAACAATTTGTGAGCTACACTTGCATTCCAGGGCAGAAATTGGCCCTTCAAGTGCACTTGTCTTATAAAACTTTGATATGGGGGGATTTGCTTCACCATAGCATAAGAAAATGTAATAACTGCTTTAGCTATAGATCTGCAATGACTTTTGAGTGATCTCCAATCCACTCTTGAAAGAAAGTTCCAGCATCCCTTGAATTTCTATGCTTCAGGCTGAACAGTTCAGACAGATGTTTAATCACTTCAGATTCACTGGGAAATGGCTATTCAATGGCCGTGGAATTAAAAAGCAGCATTTTGATGTGAATGCTTCAAGTTACTTCTTGATTTTTAGAAACATAAGTAAAAACAATTCAACCAAAGCCAACACTTATAACTTTTTTATCATGTCAGTTTTAGATTTTAATTTCAGTCATTAGATACCGTCTTGAATTTTTACTAGAAATAGATCACAAAAATATATTGGCAGTTGAAGCAACTTAAAAAGCAGCTTATGTTTGCATGAAATGGGATCCTCAAAAAAGGAGCTGTAAAATTGGGACGCAGGTTGCATTCTTTAGAAAAAAACTGCAACAATAATTATAAGTAAAATATATACCTTTACATAGTGCACAAAAATGTGTAATCCCTGAAAACTCATAAAGGTCATTCATCAAGTTCCAGTTGAAAAACAATTCTTCAAGAGGAAAACTGAAACAGAGCTGAAGTTGTTGATTACAATATGATAAATATTGTGAAGCGCTATTCTAAAAAAGAAGGATACAGTGTGGTTTTGATAAGGTTATAGTGCATTTCAGCAAAACATACACATTTTTCTTCATTTTACCCTTTGCCAGTTTCAGCGTTCTTCTTCAGAGAAAACAAAAGTTTCTAATGATTAACATTCTGTGCTGTGGGAAGTATACACTGTCCAACAATACTACTGTTGTATTGCACTAGCCTCCCTCATCTATAACACCAGCATAGATCATTTTAACGATGAGTAGCCAACATTTTTTAGATAAGTCCTTCCTTTAACTAGACTTGATAAGCATGTGTTATATATTGCAGTGTCAACAAGGCCCTGCTCCTGCTCCACTGAAGTCAATGACAAATTTCCGTTGATTTCTTTGGGAAAGGATTGGTCCTGAATTAGGCAGGAATCCTCAGACAGATTTGATCCTGGAGGTACTGTGATGCCATAATGCTCAGAATCAGATCTTACATTTTTGACAGAAGATGTGTTTACCTCTCACACACAAAAAATCCTACACTGGATCCTTTTATGTGCTTTATACTGTGTAAGAGAAATAAACCAAAATGAGTATATATTTAATATATTTCTCACACGTAGCTGTTTTCTAAGCATAGTTATCTCATAAAGAGCTCCAAACTTTTATTTAAAAATAGCTTCGAGCCATGAGTAATTTGCCCAAGGTTCCACAGTGAGTCAGTGGAGAAACTCAGGCATAGAACCAAAGAGTCCTATCTTCATACTTGCATTTGGGTAATTAAAAACAATATTAATTTTACTGGACACATTCTGAGCCAGTTCTGAAAACTCATCAGCAAATACAGGGTTGTATCCTGCCATCAGCCGGCACCCAGAACACCCATCAGTGGAAGCTCCATGTGCAAATCAATAGTCAGATATAGCCCACCATTAAGCTGGCCATGTTTTTCGTTCAGTATTTTACATGCCAGGTGCTTTCCTCATAAGGCTGATATTTGGTTGTTAAATGCAGAGACCCCCGCTGGAGAAGCATCTGATAGGCAGCATAGTGGATGTTTTCTGCTGGGTGTTTGTGACAACTATGTATTTCTCTATACTTATAGAAGGAGATGATACAAATAGTCCAAGCAACAAGAGACACAAGGTTACATCTGACTCCCGGTTCTCTCACTCTAAGTCTCCCCTTCTAAACTGGGTTTCCAAGAACATCACATGGACAGGGGTTGAGCTGAATTTATTGGAGCTTTAATTCCTAGATCTCTTTACTCCCTTTGAACTCCTGTTGCCATGCTTCATTCCCAGGCACCCACTCACCAGAAGGCAGATGACAAGGACTACACCAGGGTATTCTCTCTCCCCCTTAACTCTAAGCCCGGGGTCAGAGGGTAGCTGGCTCTCTTTTCCTTCCCCATCTAAACCAATGCATAAACTTGCACTGTTAGAAGGATGATGCTCCAGCCTCCATTCTAGTCTCTTCCCCAACCTGTGCGTGTCCACGTCCATGTCAAGGAGAAAATACACTGCACAGGTCCATGCTTTTGGCCACCTCTCACTCTAATTATGTGTAACCTCCTCTATGGCCAGATCATCTTGCTCACTCATCAGTCCAACCACATCACACACACACACACACACACATGGCCAGCTCCAGGATTTTTGCCACCCCAAGCGGCAGAAGAAGAAAAAAAAAAGCCGCGATCGTGATCAGCTGTAGCTCCACCGTGCCGCTTTCTTCTTCGGCGGCAGGTCCTTCCCTCCGAGAGGGACCCGCCGCCGAATTGGGGCCAAAGAGCCCGATGTGCCGCCCCTTCCCTTTGGCTGCCCCAAGCACCTGCTTGCTCAGCTGGTGGCCGGAGCCAGCCCTGCGCACACACACACACACACACACACGTGCGCACGCACACATACACACTCTTATACTTGAATCCTTCAAGTCTGCATCAAGTTGAGGTTTATCGTCCTTGCCTTCAAGGTTTTACCTGACTTCTACCTTCTTCTGTATGTCTTCTCTCCTCTCATCTAATAGTGCAAGTCTATGCACTGGTTTCCAGTTCACTTCCTAGTGTGATTCAAGATGATGTTGATATATAAAGTCCTGAACAGTCTGGGGACCAGTTAACCAAGAGACAACCTCTTACCTTTTAGCACACTGACCCTGTTAAAATTTGATGGCATGATCTTATTGTTGGTTCATAGGATTAGAGTTGGTAGGATGAGCAGTATGGCTTTTTCAGCAGAAAGCTCCCCTCATCTTGAGAATCCATTCCATTTATTGGGCCACCAGAATTTGAGACTGGTAGCCATCAGGAAATAATGCTAGTGACACTTACTTAGTTTAGCCCTGGGTTGATTTTGATTATGGTGAGTTATATGTACACATAACTTGGCTATTAACATACCCATAGAGGTAGTGAGGCCCTTGTGGTTTAGTTGTGCAATTTTTTTAAATCTTTGTATACCAGCACTTAGTTTATTTGTTTATAGGCTTTATAAGCATCATTGATCAATCAATCATCTTGTCTTACCGTGTTTTTTTTTCCCAGTGGTGGACTGTGGGGCTAAATTTATTTCACTTATACTTCACTAACACCAATATCTTATGTGGCTCTTCCCAGTTTACAAAAGCTTACAGGAGTATTCCATAAATGATCATGTCCCATAAGATGTAGTAGACCACCACCACCACTTTTAAATTCATCTCTGTGTCCTTCTTATGCAAACTTTATAGCATCGGCTGCTCTACCAGCCTTTCTGATAGATGTCAAAAGAGATGCATCAATTAGGTTCTCTCAAGCATGAACTAATGTGTATTTTGCTTTTTCTCTGCTGATTTTATGGCCCTCGCTCATTAAATTAAAATAGGTGCAGAGTTTGTGAGCCACTGGCAGATGTTCACTGTTGCTAGTTTTATGAATCTTGTACAACAGCAGGAGCAGATTATGTGAAAACATGTTTTTTTTTGTGAATTTGCCATCTCCCAGCGCTCTCCCAGCACTGATTTTGTAATGAGACGATAAAAACTTGGGAGGTAAGCTTTGATAATGTTAGCTGCTGTTGGATCCTTCTAAAACCAGAAATGCAAAGTGTAGTTTGTTCACAAAAGTTGCTGCCTGTAGCTGAGGTAGATTTTTTTTTAAAATATATTCTATGAGCAGTTGTATTAATGGAGTCAAGTATTTCGGCCTCTTATCCAGTTATGAGTTGTTACTCATGAAGACTGCATGTTTAAACTTTGTTTCAAAGCTTGTTTTATTATGCGGTAAACAGAGTTAGAGACATAGTAATGTATGACTTGCAGTTTATGTTGGAGATTATTATAAGTAGAGCATGGTTTAAATGGTTTTATAATCCTTGTTGTGCAGAGTAGACTACAGCAAAATGACCACAAAGCAGAGTTTCAGGTATTCAGATGATAGTGGCAGATTCTGAATACAGTTATGCTAGTGTAAATTCCAAGTAATTCCATTCATTTAAAATCTGGCCCATAGGATACATCTACACAGGAAAAAAAAACACCCACGGCAGCGAATCTCAGAGCCCAAGTCAATTGACAGGTTCCTGGGGCCTGGGCTGTGGGGCTAAAAATAGCCATGTAGACATTCAGACTTGGGCTGGATCCTGGGCTCTACTTTTAGTTCCATAGCAAGAACCCCATAAACCCAAATCAATTGTCCCAGGCTCTGAGATTCACTGCTGCCGGGGGCGAGGGTTGCTTGCTGTGTAGACATATCCATAGTTTTTTGGGGGAGTATATGAATGTGGTAATTTACAATCCTCTCTCCAGCCAACATGTTGCTTGGTTGAAATGGCAAGGGGTGTCAAATACATGTTGTGGAAAGAGAAAAAGAAACATTTTTAATATACACTCAGCCTTGCTCTGTGATCTGAACAGAAATGAATTATCATGGCCACACACAGCATCGGGAGCAAGGCTGAGTTTGTGATAGCTCCAGTTTCACTTTGATTAGTAATATATCCATCCACTAAGTCTACTCCTCTTTCTCTCCTCCATCTCTATTGCTAATGGATATGTGAATTGTAGCTGATATTTGAGCGTACATATATTAACTTGGCTTGCACACTGTGATTGTAATACTACAGCAAGGGGTCTTTTAACCCATTTAAAATAATTCACATAAAAACACGTTAGAAGAACATTTTTGCTAAATCAAGCACTCAAAAGTTAGGAAATGCCAGAATAAAGGTGGTCTGTGCAACCCTAGTTTGTCCCCCTTGTGAGAATGCATCACGACACAGTCTTTAATTACCTGATCACATACTATTTTTTCCATAGGACCACTGCCTTGTGCAGTGCACAGAATGGATGGTGCTTACTGAATAAGAAACTACTCAATATTTTTTCTACATGTTGTTCAATGTGTGGCCCCAGGCCTTATTTATTGTACATTTATTCAATCTCTGCTCTGAAGACAGAAGTATTAATTTCCTCATGGTGTTTTCTGGGGTGCTCACCACTATAGTATCTAAATACTTCACAAATATTAAAGAATTTATTTTCACAACATGCCTGTGAGATGAAGGAACATTTTACAGATGTGGAACTGAGGTACAGAGAGATTAAGGTCAAAAATATCCACTAATTTTGGTGCACACGTTGAGACACCTAGGACCTGTTTTTTCAGAGTACTTACCATAATATAGCACTTTATATGTTCAAAGCACAGCTCCCATTGACTTCAGCTGCAGCTATGAATACTTAGCACTTCTGCAAATCAGACCCCAGAATCTCAGCTCAGACACACATAATGAGGAATACATTATTACTAAACACCTGTAAAAAGTCTGGTTAAAGTGACTTGGCTAGCATCACATAAGAACTCTGTAGCAGAGGCAGGGATAGAATCCAAATTTCTAGGGCAACATTCATGTGCCTTAACCATGAGACCATCTCTTCTTTTCCCACAATCTCCCACCTCATTCACTACATACCTGCCAATCCACCGCCCACCGGGAATATTAGTTGACAGCTCCTCCATAGACCAGTAGCATGGGTATGTAAATGGCACAGTTCCGAAACTCCTCCAACATCTGGCCCCTTTGTGGTGAGAGGGAGACCCTGGCACAAATCTACATAATACATCAGGTTGCAGCACCTCTTCCAGAACCTCTTACTGAGGTTCTGTGCACTTCTCCCCACATCTCCTGATCCTTGCACACTCCATCCACTGCCCCGCGTCATGAGACCTCCTCATCAACCTCCTCCTGGCATTGGCCAAGATGGCCATCAATCATACCAGGAGGAGAAAGCTGTATAGGGCAGGGGTGCTCTGCAATTGTGGAGCCTATTTCCAGTCCCTTGTCTGCTCACATCTCCGGGCATAGTTCCTCTGGGCAGTGTCCACTGACTCCTGAGCTCCTTTGAGAAGCAGTGGGTACTGTCTGGGGCTCTCTGCCCAGTTTCCCCTTCTGGTTCCTAATTTTCAACCTAACTTCACTCCCATTCCTGTTTTCTCCTTTGCTGTCCCCAACAATCAACTGTAACTTGGACTTAGTGGCTCCCCCCTTTAATTGAGGAGGTTGGCCTTTAGTTATGAGCAGGCTTAGAACTGCCAGTCCCAGTATTACAAATAGTATGTACCTTCCAAATTCTGCAACAAATGAAGCAGGTATCCTACAGTCAGCAATTTCTTCACTACAGAACCCTCATTCATCCCCAAAGCAGGTCCATCTTGCTCACTGAATGAGGCACGGTTCTGTGGAAAAAATAGTATGTGATTATGCAATTAAAGGCTGTATCATAATGCATACGCACAACAGGACCAAATTAAGGTTGCACAGGTACCCTGAGTTCTAGCGTTTCCTAACTTTCGAGTGGTTGACTTTGCAATTTTAATAATATTCTTTTAATGTAGACTTTCTGTGTAATTTCTTAGGTTTTAAAAAAAACACAAAATTCCATCATGTGGCATCAAATTGACACCTATATAGGTCATCAGCAGGGCTGGAATCTCTACCACATATCTCTGCCACTTAAACTAATGGAGTAACTGATAACAGTAGTAGGCTGTTATCCTCTGTGAGGAGGATAGCAGGAGATGGCAGTGAGTTTTACAGGTATTGGCTGGCAGCAGAGGAATGACAAGACTCAGGAATCCTGGGTTCCACTGACTGTGAAGAGGAATGTGGTCTAGTGAGCACATGCTCTTCTACCCATTCCCCGCCAAGCAATACCTCATTGCTCCATCCTCTTCAACCAGTACCTGTCCCAGTTTTGTCTCTTTCCTGTCCCTGGCTCCTCATGCCAATCCCATTCTCCTCACATTGCCAGTCCCAGTTCTCACTCCTCAAGCGTCTCACCCCAGTCTCCTTGCCCAGCCATTCCCAGTTCATCCCCTAGTTCCAGTCTCTTTGCCAAGATAGTCTCATTTCCCCATCCCACCCTTCATCTTATTTGTTTTTCTTGCCCACCCTCACCTCCATTGGCCTCACCCATGTTCCTCATCCCCCCGGCTCCCAGTCCAAATCTCCTTTACCAAGCTCCTCGTCCAGTCTCCCAGCTTCTTGTGGCAGTCTCTTTGCCTATCCATTTCCCGTTCTGCCCCTGCACCCTAGTTCCTTGTCAGATCTGACTCCCCTCTCTCCCTCCATCTCCTTTGCCCTCACTCCACTGGTTCTCAGTCTCTTTGCCCAGCCAGTCCCAGTCTCCATTCTTGGCTCCTAGTCATAGTCTGCTTCCAGTCACCCCTACTCCCAGTCCACATTTCCCTCTACCCTCCCACCCCCACCAAGCTCCAGTCCCTGTTTCTACCAACCCCCAGGCTCCTTGTCCCAACCTATCCCCCCCACCCCAGGTAGGTCCAGCTGTTGTCCCTCTGCATTTGAATCAGGCAGCTTTCTCCACATTGCCTGTGCCCAGCAGAGGAGTCACTGAGAGCACAGAATAGATGGCCTCCCTGCTCTCAGTTCATGTTCCCAGACTCAGAGCTGGCATGGCCAGCAACACCCCAGCACTGCAATTGCAGCAGAATCCCTGCTCAGCACTAGGCTGGAACATGCCGAGTACATACAGAATCTTCAGGAAATTTAGCTGCTAAAAATCTGAAAGGTCTGTACTGAGCATATGTGACCTGCAATTCTCCAAAGACTTCTAACTTGACCAAATTTGGGCAGATTTTCACGGGGCTGGAAAAAGATACATCCCTGATACAAAGGTTGAAATTCAAGTCCCTGCTCCAAAGCATGGGAGAGCTAGAGGTTCTCAATGAAAAGGTCACCAGGATTTTTTTTAACAGGGGAAGAACAAAGCATTTTTCCCTAGTTTCATTCTTGGAAATTGATTGAACTGTTTTGGTGGAAACTTTCCACAGCAATTCAGACAGACAGACAACCACCATGGAAAATTTCAGCCCAAATGGATGAAATTTCACAAAGTTATAAGCAACTGAAAACAGGAACTTATAATGGGAGGTGTCAGGCAATCTTAATAATAGGCAGCACTACTTATAATAAAAGCTTTCAGTTTCTTAGGCTAAGCAAACCATACAAATAGTACCACTCTGTTGGCTGTAGCCTAAATCTGAAAGGGTGAAACTGATAAAAAGTTAGAGTCCTAGAAGTTAAAAATTGAAAAGACCTATTACATCACCTACTCTAGCTGTCCAGTTATGCAGGATTGTTCCCTGAAATACATTTTTCTAGTGCTTTTCCCAGTCCAGTTTTAAATGTATCAAATTATGGGGTGTCCACCGCTTCCTTTGGAAGGCTGTTTTGCAGCCTAATAGGTCTGTCTCTCAGAAATTGTTTTAGGTAGATATTCAGCTTAAATTTTCCCTTCTGTAATTTTGTTTTATTTCTCTGAATTATAAATATTTTAATTATCTTCAGTTCCTATCCATCAGTGGTGTTTACAGCCTTTACATATTTATTGAATCTTATCATGCTTCCCATTTAAGTGTTGCCCAGCAAAGCTACTGTAAAAATATGTATTCTTTTAGGGCATAATCATGCAGTATCCTGAGCAAGCAAAATTTCACTTTGTGTCAGTAGGACTATTGCTTGTAATGAGACTGTAGGGTCAGGCCTTTAATCATTCCTTAAAAGTCAGACTCTCCACCCCCTGATAATTGTGCTGCTTTTATATGATTCCCCAGCAATTTCTCACTTTTCCTGGCCAAAAAAAAAAAAAAGTCCAAAACTAAAACACAATATTCCAGTTGCAGTCACACCATTTTCACTGAGAGATACAGTTGCTGGGATCATCCTGTTCCATAAGACGGTGCCTCTTTATATAAGCAACCCAAACTGCATTGCATATATACACATTGTACTGCAAGCCACTTGTTTGCAGCCATATCATATTTTAAAGTTTTCTCTCTAATTTGCTATTCGCTATTATCACTCATTCTGGCAAACCACTTTTAGCAAATGCGGTTTTCCCTTCATTTTAATGGTGGTTGGAGCAAGCCTTTTGTATTATTCAGATTTCAATACTGTGCAGTATGCCCCCACTTCTTGAGCATTAATAAAGTATTAAATATGGTTCCATTATTCTCTAGATGTTTTACAAAATTTTTCTCAATATGTTCCAAGTATAGAAATAAGATTAACAATGTGGCAATAAAGTATGATCACTCATTTTTTTGAAGCTTTATCTATGACTATTATACAGTCTTATTACAATTGCACGTCTATGACTGTTTATGTTGTATCATCTATGTCATCTGGACCAATTTCTATAAGAAAAACACTGACATTGTGTCAAGTATCAGAGCGGTAGCCGTTTTAGTCTGGATTTGTAAAAAGTGACAAAGAGGCATCTTATAGACTAACAGACGTATTGGAGCATAAGCTTTTGTGGGTGAATACCCACTTCGTCAGTGCACTTTACCTGCATTTTTCTCTCAAAAGGATTATTTTTCACTGGTCCCACTACCTAATGCCATAGCATTGGTTTAGTTTGTGTCATGTCTGTATATTCAGACTAAGTTTTTTCAAAAATGAGTGCTTCTAAATCCATAGCCTGAATTTCAAAATTGCTAAGCACATAGCAACACCTATTGATTTCAAATGTTCAGCACGTTTGGATTAAGTTGCCTAAACAATTTAGGAACCTAAATTCAGGAATCCATTTTGAAAATCTTGGTTTCAGTATACAGTAGCACCATGAATCCTCTAGGTTCATTCTGGCACTGTTTACTCTCTGTATTCAGTAAGGTGTACTACTCACAGGAAATTTACCCCTTATTTTGCATGTTTTTTCTTCTCCTCCCTTTTGGGAGAAGACAGACTCCTTTAATCTCAGGCTCTTCCACTCTGTTCTCTGACTCAGATGATAATTGCTGCAATTGCTATGTTTCAATGCATGGACAATATTCTGGGAGGTCAGAATCAGGACTAGTGTCAGATATGCATCTGGTATTACCAGATTCAGTCCGTGATACAGCTCTTACTACTGTACAAATCTCTGACTACTTCTTATACATACATTTTCTTCTCCTACCTGAGACCATCCTGTTCCATTTTGTTTCTAGAAGTAAACTCTGGAGAGGCAGCATCCTTCCTTTTTCAGTGTAACACCAGCACTGATGGAGGCAGTATTTACACTTCTTCCTGGAACTAATCCTGGACTTGGGCTTGTCAATGCATCTGGGATTTTGATACTTTTCTGCTGATTCTCCAGGATGTCTAAAGAGTGAGGCTCAGTGGCAGGGAGCGTGGAGAAGCTTACACTAGCACTGTATTTTCTGTGCATGTTCTGTGGGTCAAATAAGATCCACACCCCAAAGCTGGTTTTTTGGGTTTTTTTTTGTCAGAAGCTCTAAAATTCTTTAATTACTTCTTTTAAAACATGTGTCAAGCTCAGTTATTCAATTTATATTAATCCATGATGAAAGCTTCAGTTTAAAAGAACATTGCCCTAATAACATAATAGGCATATAATAATATTCAGCTCTTCTCCAGAGCTTTTCGCTCATAGATCTCAAAGCAGTCTAAAGGAAAGTGAGTATCACCTACATTTTGCAGATAGGGAAATTGAGGCATGAGGTCACGCAGCAGGCTAGTGGTTGAGCAAGGAAAAGAATGCTGATCTCCTGAGATAAGCAGCTAAAATGGAAAAATAAAATTAATTGCTCCTAGTGATCAGTGGGCATTTCACCCGCTGTCCGGTATAGTATGGTTATTAGTGCTCATGGATCACCTTATTCTAGCAGTTAATCAGTTATAAATATTCTACTTAACCATAGATTGTGCCATCTATTGACAGTGGCCTATTAGCTGTGATATCAATGTTCTGACATCAATAATTATTGACATCACTTCAGTTCTCATAACATTAAATCTGAATATCTGAAACTTAACCAGATAACTAAAAAGGGTGGTATTCTACCCTCTTCTCCTTCAGCAATCTGTGCAATATGAGTGAGTTTTGTAAGAGTTATTTTGAGTAATACTATCAATTTTTCTGTTTGTTTTACAGGTTGATGACCAAATGAAGCTGCTTCAGAATTGCTGGAGTGAACTCTTAATTCTAGATCACATTTACCGGCAAGTGGTACATGGGAAAGAAGGCTCCATCCTTCTAGTTACTGGGCAACAAGTGAGTGTGCAGACTCCAAGAGGTGTTGTTTTTTTATTAATCATCTTCAAAATAGCAGGAGTTTAACTAGGTCAGAAGCACTCGTGTTCTGAAATAGAGAGATTGGCTACAAATAATGTAGATAAAATGACTTGTGCACTCTGTTCCTAGTCCAATGATCACCGTTAAACTTATAAAAGCAGATATAATCATAAGCACTTTGCTTTTCCAATCTACTTGTATACCACTATGATTGAAAGAGAGTAGATCAGAAGTGTCTCTCAAGAAGTTTTATTTTCTAGGGCTAAGATGGTTTCTGACAAAAACTACGGTTTAGACCTGAGCAATAAAAGTTTATTTTTCTTTGAGAATTCTGGTTTACTCAAAATAATCGCTGGTCAGTTCAGAAATTCCTTGCAGATATTACCCAGTGTTGGTAAACAGCCTCTCAAAGAGTTGATTGTCTCCAGGCATCAGAGGTATAGTCTGTCTGTCTGACAGTAAAAAGCAGTCTAAATTATGAAATGAGGAAAATTGTGGGAAAATCTAAATAATATAGAAAGCTTTGAATCATTTATAATTTCCAAAAGCACAATGGTCTTGACAATGAAAATAAGAACCTTATTCGTAGAATACATATTCAGATTTTAATGGAACAAAATCCAAGTATCAGTGAGAGGTAGAGCGTGCCTGTACATTTGCTTCCTGATTCAAAGTGAAAACAAATGATGGTCCACTGGTATGTAAGTAACTGCAAACTATACTCCTGAGGGAATTCTGTGCTACTCCGCATGCGCAGAATTTATGTCCACCACAGATTTCTTTGCTTCCCTGCAGAAAAATGACTTTCTGACAGGGAGCAAAGGAAAGACACAAGAGCGGTCATGTTCCCAGTGCCCAGACAGCTGGCAGAGAGGTAAATCACTGTAGGGCAGGTGGCAGGACTGGGGAAGACCTGGCTGGTGGCTCCTACCCTTGCCTGAAGTCAGCTGCTAGGCCCGGCTGGGGAGGATGGGACTTCCTCTTCCCCTGCACGGCATCCAGGGTTGGGTCAGACCCACCCCCAGATTTCTTCCCCAGCTGCAGGAAGCTCTGCAAATTTTGCCCCCCACCCCCTGCTTCCTGTACCCATCACTGCTCAGCTACAGTGGGAGGGATCCCTGTACAGGGATCTGCTCCCCCATCTGCCCAACCCCCATGCATCCAGATCCCCTAATATCCAGACCCTCCCGCTGAGCCTCACCCCCCACACACACTCAACCCCCTCCCCCCCACGATGAGCCCACTCCCCTGGCACCTGGACCATCCCGACAAGCCGTCTGCACTCAGATCCCCACCCACTAAGCACCAACCAGCAGCACCTTGATCCCCACCCCACTGAGTCCCACTCCCCAGCATCAGGACCCTCCACTAAGCCCCCTCTACCCAGACCCCCATCCACTGACCCCCAACCCCTTCACTTGGACCCCCCTGCAGAGTCCCATTACTGTTGCACCCAGAACCCCCCCCCCAACAAGCCTCTGTGCATCCAGATCACCCCCCGCACCCGGATCCCCCACTGAGCTGCCCACACCCAGATTGCCCCACACAGAACCCTCTCAACCCACACCTCAATCCTCCCCACACTAAGCCCCTCCACACTTGGATCCTGCCATGCTGAACCTGCCTGCTCACACCTGATATGGAGGGGCAAGACCCTGGGGTGTTCTGGGGCAGTCCCGATCCTTGCGCTGTGTCACGGTTTGGTGCAGCCTACCGCTGAGTCCGTGTCCCAGGTGGGAGCTGCACAGTGACCTCCCACCCCGTGTGACCAGTGGCCTGTGCTCCCCAAAGCCATTGTGGAGCCTCCACATTTATTTGATAAATAAAACTCACAGAATTTTGCAGAATTTTAAAATATTGTATGCAGAATTTTTCCTTTTTTGGCACAGAATGCCCTCAGGAGTCAAACTAAGCTGCCTAGATTGATATGCACTATGGGAAACATTCCTTTTTCTAACTACAGAAATACATTATGCATGTGTCTATGTTGTGCAAAATTCGCTTAGAGACTTAGTCATAATTTTACGAATGGAGGCCCATTTCCCTATGCTCAGAAGAAGCGTTCTAAGCCTATCAAAGGTCAGAGAAGTGACCCTTCCCACTTACTATTAGCAAGTTTATTTACATGGTTTAGTGGTGCTAGATCAGGACTGGGAAGCCACACTGCTCCCACATTCTAATCTTGGCTAATCCGGATGCCCTTTGCAGCATTTGGCAAATAACTTAATGTCCCTAGGCCAAGATTCTGCCCCACACTGACACCAACTGAAATGAGTGGAATTACTCTGGATTTATATTGGTGTCAATGAAAGCAAAGTTGATCCTGTTTCCCCATCTGCAAAATGAAGATACTAGTAGCGGCTTACCTACCACACAAATAAATAAATAAATAAATAAATTAATGGAGATATCCCATCTCCTAGAACTGGAAGGGACCTTGAAAGGTCATGGAGTCCAGCCCCCTGCCTTCACTAGCAGGACCAAGTACTGATTTTGCTCCAGATCCCTAAGTGGCCCCCTCAAGGATTGAACTCTCAACCCTGGGTTTAGCAGGCCAATGCTCAAACCACTGAGCCATCCCTCCCCACTAAAGTCACACAAGGATGCTTATGATTTTTATGTTTATAATTCCCTTTCAAAATGGAAAATGCTACCTGTTACTATGAGCATATTGGCAGTTGTAGTAAATTAATGTCTAATTTATTTTATGATTTACTTATTCCCTTGCATTGCATCCATTTATGTGCAATAGTAATTTCTTACTGCCTTGGCCACTTTTAGCCTGTATTTAAAAAAAAAAAAAAAAAAAAAAAAAAAAAGATGTGCATGTGTTACAAAGAAAACAGAACATTTTGTGACTATTGGACAATAATGCACAGCAGGCAGTGTAATAATTGCATTGCTTACAAATTATCAGAGTTGCTTGGAAATTTTATTTTTCCAGGCAAAACTACAGTCTCAAACTAAATCAAAATATGACTAAACTGGACTGGTTACATCCATTTTTGCCCCACCACTGACAAGCTGGTCTAATATGTCCTCTTTTCAAACCCAATTTCACCTACATCTCTTCCAGCATTAGTCCTGCATTAGTTAGTGCAGGCACCCTCAGCATCCCCTTCAAGAGTTTCCCCTCATCCATTGAGCACACTTCCTTCAGCTTGAAATGTTCAGAGAATAGAGGGACCCACCTTGCATGAACAAAAACAGCCAATTCCAGTGCCTCTCCTTATGGATGGGCTACTGCTCACTTCACTTGTGCTGAGAACTAACTTAGTCTCCACTTCATCTCCTAAAGACTTTCACTGAGAAGTAGAGATGAACAACAGCTAGATCAAATAGGCTATCCAAAAATAACAGCAGTCTGAGACAGCTGGTAATAAGACAGTAAATAGTCTGAAATGAAACACACAGCTGGTAGATTCTAGGTATGTTGTCTCATCCTATTCTGATCACCATCAATATTGAGTCAAATTCATAGCTAGTGGAAGTGTGCGCTACTCCATTGACTGTGCCTGCTTCTGCTAGTGACCTATCCACTGGAACATTAGCAGGGAACCATGGAACTGGTCTAACTATGCCAGTATAAGTAATTTGCCACTTGCAATTTTAAAACAGTCAGTTTAAAAGGCCATGTATTTAAATGAAATTCAGGCCTAAAAGTTCAGGAGTAAAGTAAACTATTTTACAGAGAGGCTAGCTGAGTGTTCTAAGCATCAGGTTTAAAATATCCAGACTTGCTAGAACCACAAGTTCAAATCCTGGCAGGATAAACTCATCCCATTTACATCTGAGAGAGATAAACTGAAACTATGGCTTACTATGCAGGGAGAATTTTTGATGGAAAGCTTAGAAACTGTCTGTCAGCTTTACTTGATTCTAAAGATCCCACCGTGTTTTTAGTAATTCTGGGACGCCGATGTCCTAGACCAAAATACTTCCAACCTCTGCTACTGTGCAGCATGCTGTGTGCTTGTTGATTGCTGCCCAGCTCCCAAAATGTAATGCTGTGCCCCAGTTTCCCCAACAGTAAAATGCAGATAATGCCTACATCACATCAATAATGCCTACATTAAGTAATTGTCATGACATTAAATTGCTCAATGTCTGGAAAGTACTTTGAGTCATTTGACTGAGAAGCACTATGAATATTACTTATCATTATCATCCTTACTATAAGCAAGATTATAGGGCAACATACAAGCTTTCAAGAGAAATGTTTGAGCTTCCGGCTGTCATTAACTTTAAATACAAACCCATTGTTCTTGGTAAATGGAGTCCTATATAGTCTTCTTTGTTAACTTGGAGACATTAAGAGCTAGACTGTGACTAGCCCTGCAAGGTAATAAAGTTAAGAGAACCCAGAAAGCCTTCCTCCTTGCACCTTTGCCCATAAGCTGGTTATAATCATAGCCATTATGCTCTCATAGGGGAAGGACCGCTCCTGGCTAGTGATGCCAACCTTCTCCAAAAGCCATGGGAAGAGCAGGATGAACAAGTGTCATAACCTTCACCTACTCCACCCCAGCCAGCAGAACTGGGCCAGTTGCATGAAGCACACTCTGCACCCTTTCAAAGGCATCGAATCAAGTACAGTATGTCTAGGGGCTGCAGTTGGAGTGCTGCACAGCTGTACTTCCCTCTTTTCAGCCACATTCCAGACCTGGATAGGAAAAAGCATAGTCAGTGGCAAAGCAGCAAGCAGTGAGGCTTGCACAGAAAGGCCTTGTTTTATTTATTTAGCTGACTAGAGTTTCATAAATAAGGTGTGTGTGTGTGTGTGTGTGTGTGTGTGTGTGTGTGTGTGTGTGTGTGTGTGTGTGTGTGTGTGTGTGTGTGTGTGTGTGTGTGTGTGTGTGTGTGTGTTTCAAGAAAGCACTTTTTCAGATCATTACGGTCCCTCAGCAGTTCCTCACAGATGAGTTCCTTTCTGTGCACGTTTCCTTTTCTGTACTAAGTGCTGCCCCTCAGCAACAGTAATTACCATTTCAAAAGGAAATAAACTAGCACAAGTGCATTTTACATCTCTCCAAATTTCATAACACAAAACAACCAAGGAATGATTTGCACTGTATTAGTTAATTGTAAATTATTGCCACATTGCTTTCCATGTTCCAGGTTTCAGAGGCTAACCGCATGGTATGTGATGGTAACAAACCATTTCCCATTAAAGAGAAACTTTAATTTCTCCAGGGTTATGTGCTATCCTATTGGATTCTCTACGTAACAATCTGCTGCCATTTTTCTTGTACTCAGAACTCAAGGAGTAGACATTACAAATTACTAAAGAATATTATTCATTGTTCATGCATTTTGCTGCAGTAGTTAATGTGCAACATTTGATATATTGCCCAGGCTGCCAGGACATGAGTTATTCATTTTGATTTTACCCATGCTCCCCTTATATTGCAGTAAAATCAGGGCTGGCTTTACCATGAGGCCAACTGAGGTGGCTGCCTCAGTTGCCAGATTGTGGGGGGGCACTATTAGGACCCAGAGTGTAGAAAATTGTGTCTGCTGCTGGTGCATATGTATTCTCTCTGCTCTAGATGCACAGAGATGGTGGAGTGCTATGCTGGAGAAAGGAGGGCACAAGAGACATAACAAGCAGGCAGGAGAAAAGTTGAGAGGGAATAACAGAAAGCAGCAGGAGCTGCAGGGAGAGAGAGGAGGAGGAGCCTCTTATGTACCTCTCTAGCACCCCCAGGAGCCTGGACTGATTCACACCAGCTTCTCAGGGAGCTTCCTGTTTCCTGCTGCTTCCCTGAACCCACTTAAGGAGAACAGGCAGTCAACTGAAGTAGTAGGAGCCAGTTAGGCCCTTAAGACACTGATATCTTTCCTCACTCAGGCCCTGCTACCAGCCTGCTTATTTGTCCCCTTCAACTGAGTGTTGAGAGCCACTACAGCTGGTACAGAACAACACTCATGAGTGAAAGAAAAAAATGCCCCTCTGGGGCAGCATTCAGAAAAAGCAAGCAAGCAAGCAAAGGAAGGTTTTTTTTCTAAGCAGAAAGGAGCTCTCCTGAGATACATAGACACAAATGTTCACGGTGAGCCTTCTGGCCCCAGTGAGGATGAGAGTGGTGAGGAGATGCCCGATCTTCCAGTTAGTCAGAGTGCAGGTGACCTGGCAGCTACTGCAGCATCCATATCTCCATCTCAAATGGATGTAACCATGCACATTCCTGAAGAAAAGTATAGATCAGAGAAGAGTGTAGTGGAGGTGCAAGAAACAGCTGCTGCTGAGTTTAGTTCCTTAAGTCTAGATGATCCAGGACTGTGGACCCACTTGAGCAGTCTGAGGGACTTCCTTGTACTGGAAAAATCTGGCTAGAAATCTAGCATGCCATGAGAAGGCAGCAAATCACCAGAGAGCATTCCATAGATGGAAAGAGCTTGAGATGAGACTAAGGTTAAAGACCACCATAGATGATCAGCATCAAGAGAAGATTGCATCAGAGTCTCTTTACTGGCAAAATGTTTTGAAAGGCTCATTGCCATTGTGAGAATGCTTGCTACCCAAAACCTAGCACTGCGTGGCACTTCAGATCAGCTGTATGTGCCAAACAATGGAAACTTCCTTAAAATTGTGGAGCTGATGGCTGAGTTTGATGCTGTACTCCAGGAGCATCAAAGAAGAGTCGCCACCCAAGAAATGTACACATACCACTAACTTGGAAAAACAATTCAAAATGAGATCATACAGTTACTGGCAACAAAAGTTAAACAGAAGATTGTGGCAGATCTGAAGTCAGCAAGATATTACTCTGTTATTCTGGACTGCACACCTGACATCAGCCATATGGAAATAATGACTTTAATGCTGCGTTTTGTAACGATAACAGAACCTAATGAAAATGTCCCTGCAATTGTGACTGTCAGAGAGCATTTTCTAGAATTTATTGACATTTGTGATACTACAGGAGCTGGTACGACAAATGTGCTTCTTAAAAAGCTGGAAGACGCGAGAATTGCGATAGCTAACATAAGAGGTCAGGGCTACAATAATGGTGCCAACAGGAGAGGAAAGAACAGAGGAGTGTAGACACGGATCCGAGAGTTAAACCCTCAAGCTTTTTTTTGTCCCATACAGTTCTCATTCATTAGGGTTACCATATTTCCACAATCAAAAAAGAGGACACTGGGGGGGGGGGGCGGGGAAGCCCTGCCCTAGCCCCGCCCCCATCCACTGCCTCCCACTTCCCACCCCGACTGCCCCCCTCAGAATCCCCAACACCCCCCTGCTTCTTGTCCCGACTGCCCGCTCCTGAGAACCCCCCACCCTAACTGCCCCCCTAGAACCCTACCTGTCCCCTGACTGCCCCGACCCTTATGGGTGGCAGGTTTGTAGAAATTTTGGTAGTGCCCAGAACCCACCCCCCCACACACCTGCCTAAGGCTCTGGGAGAGGGGTTGGGTGTGGGGGAGGAGGTCTGGGGTGCAGGTCCTGGGCTGGGGATTAGGGTGCAGGAGGGGTGCAGGGTGCAGGCTCTGGGATAGATTTTGGGTGCTGGGTGCAGGCTCCGGGCTGGGGCAGGGGGTGGGTTTGCAGGAGGGGGTGAGGGGTGCAGGCTCTGGGATGGAGTTTGGGGGTGGGAGGCAGTGCAAAGGGAGGGGGTGCAGGCTTTGGGAGGGAGTTTGAAGGCAGGAGGGGGTGTGTGGGAAGGGAGTGGAGGGTTGGGAGGGAGTTTGGGGATGGGGGGGATGCAGGGGTGAGGGCTGTGGGTCTGAGGATGAGGGGTTCATGATGCAGGAGGGGACTCAGGGAGCAGAGGATTAGGGTGCAGGGGGATGAGGGTTGGGTCTGAGGATGAGGGGTTCATGATGCAGGAGGGGGCTCAGGGATGGAGCAGAGGATTAGGGTGCAGGGGGATGAGGGCTGGGGATGAGGGGTTTGGGGCGTTGGAGAGGTTCAGGGCTAGGGTGGAAGGGCAGGGTAAGGGCAGCCTGACTTGCCATTAGTGGATGGGGGGCACTAGGACCCTGGGGCAGCAGACAGCAGTTGCTGCCGAGTGGAGGGTAAGAATGTGCACAAGCAGGCATGGGAGAGGGGCGCGCTGCTTTCTTTCGGGCAGGGACGGGGGGGGAGGGGACTCGCGGGGGGGGACGCATGAAGGGAGGGTGGCAGGTGGAGGCCGGGGCCCACTCCAGGCAGGGCTGGGGGAGAGACCCAGCTCCAAATATTGCTGGAGCAGGGCCCCCAGCCCTGGATATTGCTGGAGCTCGGGCATCACAAAAGAATATAACCTGCCACTCCCCCACCCCATATTCACCCATCCAACCCTCCCCCTGCTCCCTGACTGCCCCCCAGGACTCCCTTTACCATGCCCATGCCGGTCAATCAGGCTCAGCGGCCAATCAGCAGTGCCGCACTCTGCATGGAAGGGAGGGAGGGTGGGGAGGGGGAAAAATCCTGGACCTTTTAACCTTGTTACCAATTCCTCCCGGACGGCTATTTAAAGACGCAAAAGCTGGACATGTCCAGGGAAATACGGACGGATGGTAACCCTACATTCATTGAACTTGGTGAACACTTTAGCTTCTAGTGAGGCTGCTGAATTTTTTAATAGAATTCAAAGCATCTATGTATTTTTCTGTGCATCAACTCATCGATGGCAAATTTTGAGGCAACATCTGGGAACATCCTCTCTGACACTGAAACCACTGAGTGCCACACGATGGGAAAGAAGCATGGAGGCGATAAAGCCTATCAAACACCAAATTGGGAAGATAGATGATACCATAGCTGCCATTATGGAGGATAATGCTATGAGAGGAACTGTTCATAGGAGAACAGTGGCAGAGGGAAATGGAATCACCAGAAACATACATAACTTCAAATTTCTGTGTGGCTTTGCATTGTGGCATGACATACTGTTTGAAATAAATGTTGTAAGCAAGAGACTCCAAGGTATTGACCTTGATATATCTGGCGCAATGGAACAACAGGACAAAGCAAAGTCATACCTACAGTCTTACCGGTCAGATGAGGGATTTCAAAACGTTCTAAAGAGTGCACAGAAGTTGGCAGAGGAACTTCACACTGAAGCTATTTTCCCACCCATTCAAGAATAAGAGAGTCACTGAAGAAGACGACATTTTGATTACAAGGCACAAGATAATCCCATAAGAGACTCCAAATAACAATTCAAAGTTGAATTCTTTAACCAGGTGCTAGATTGTGCAATACAGTCAGCTGAAGAATGTTTCATGCAGCTCAAGGAACACAGCAGTATATTTGGGATGTTGTATGATATTCCAAAACTCCTCACTATACCTGAAGACGACCTACACCAGCAATGCAGGGCACTAGAGACAGTGTTAACACATGATGACATGCACAATATTGATGCGAGTGATTTAGGTGATGAACTGAAAGCCCTTTCAAGATACATTTCAGCAAGATCAACTCCAAAGGCTGTTCTGGAATATATGTGCACAAATAAGATGACCACCCTCTTTCTAAATGCTTTTGTTGCTCTGCGCATACTTCTAACACTTCCTGTAACAGCTGCCAGTGGAGAACGCAGCTTCTACAAGCTGAAGTTACTAAAAACGCATCTACGCTCCACAATGACACAGGAGAGGCTGGTCGGCCTTGCAACCATCTCAATAGAGCATGAGCTGGCCCAGACTGTGGACCTTCAGGAAGCAGTTCAAATCTTTGCATCCGAGAAGGCATGGAAAGCACCACTTTGATTATTCAAACATAAAAATGCCAGTTTTCACTATGCAGACAAGAAAAGTTACATTTGCTGTTCAGGTGTTTGAAAGTTAAGTGTTACTTAAAATTTTTGAACAAGGCATTTTAAGTTGTTAGTTCTCCTTTATTGGGGTAGGTAGCAGAGCAGTACCATGAGAGAAGTAGAATAGGAAGAAGGCAGAATTGAGAACTTTCAAATTTTTGGCCCAAGCGAGGGGACATGGGGACGTCATTTGAGCTCCCTGCCTCAGGTGCCAAAATGTTGTGGGCAAGCCCCGAGTAAAATCCTCTGCTTCTTTAGTATGGTGTTACAAATCTAGTTGAGCTCCCCCTCTTGGACATTCATCAGACAGCTGTGAGGGAATCAAACTACTGTATCCTGTGTGCTTTAAGCCTCTGGAATCTTAACAGAGTCGACAGGCTGCCACTAGCTTGGGGTCTTCAGGCACACTCTTGGGATGCAGATCCTCCTGTCTAGCACCTCATCCTGAGAGCTGAGATTTTGTGGTCCAACTGCCAAGACCCTGGGACCAATACTGACCATTCCCTCAGATTCTCCTGTAGCTTAAACACACTGTCTCCCAGAACTCCAGTTCTGGGTCCACAGGTTAACTCTTCTAAGGTTCATGAGAGGCATAACACAACACAGACAGATTTTGCACAGATTTCTAAAACTATCATTCTTCCTTTAAAAACACAAGAAATGCACAGATCTATATAAAAATAATGAACTCTATACACATTTCCCTGCCTCAATTTCTTCACCACTCTGTGGCATTCTTTGGGCTGAAGTGTCCTCTGGGTATCTGCTGCAGCTCATGGCTTGACTTCTGAACCAGGGATTCTCTCGCTTTCTCTGACGTTAGTTGTTCAAGCAGCTGAGCAGAGAGCTCTCCCCCTGCCCCAAGCTATGAAAGCATGCCCGTCTCATCTTTTTCTACCTAAACCTTCCTGTCTCTCTCGCTCTGCGTCCCTTTAGTTTACATGTCCCAACAACAACAGGTCCTTTGTTCTGCTTCTGGGGATTTTCCACTGCTCTAAATGCCAGTCCCCAGTTCAGGGGTTGGAAAAACCTGGTTCTCCTTGCATCAGCCAACCTTCTTAGCATACCTATTATGCGGACAGAGTACAATCATTATGGTTAACTACTCTCTATCATCCCTAGTCTGGTCTGTATGTGCTACAGGCCCTGTCAGCACATGGTGAATTCCACATTTACATAGAGGTATTCCAAAATACAATATTTTCATAAGAACAACTCCAGAGTACCAATCTCAATTCATAAAATTGTACAGACAGATTACCCCAGACAGGCCCGGCTCCAGGCACCAGCTTGCCAAGCAGGTGCTTGGGGCGGCCACTCCAGAGAGGGGCGGCACGTCCAACTATTCGGCGGCAATTCGGCGGACGGTCCCTCACTCCGGCTCGGAGTGAAGGACCTCCCGCTGAATTGCCACCGCAGATCACGATCGTGGCTTTTTTTTTTTGGCTGCTTGGGGCGGCCAAAACCCTGGAGCCGGCCCTGACCCCAGATCACCACATTTGGTCAAATCAATTCAGATAAAAAGCAATGAGTCACAACTTTGCCTAAAACTCAGACTTTTTTGAGATATTTTTTAAAATTTTTGACTGGTTGGCCAATTGACTGAAACAGGTCACATGATTGTCTATCCCCAATTGGGTTTGTGTAGGATTTGGGACAAGGTGAATACAAACAGTGTATAGCAATGATTGTTTTGTTGTTCGGTTTATTGTCCTCTTGTGTTCAGGTTTGCCCAAGTCTCATCTGATCTAACTATCTCTGTCCAAAAGGGAAGGAAAAAACTGAACCATAATCCACGTATTTAAAACAGTTAGGTTTGTCCTTAACAGTCTCTCATCTCTGATGATAAAATGGGGTGTTCATTCTCATTGTGCTAAAAGTTTACAGTGACACTCCAAATTACACAAAACTCACCAGACTGCAGGCTTAATCACAAATGCCAAATTCAGAGTCGGCTAAAGGTTTGCTAAGGATCCTGAACCTTTCAAGTAACCCTGCCCAAGATTTTCAGCAATCTTGGCATGATTAGTGTTTGCTTAGGAGGTTTTGCTATATTATGCATTCAATAAAAAAACAATTTACTACTGAGATTTTGAGTTTGAATCTAAAACTCAAAAAAATATACAGGGATGAGGATCTTCACAGCAAAGAGAACACCTTCTATTAATCCCTGTGAACCAAAATTGCTGAATTTCACATAGTTTTAACACCTAGACCCTTCCTTGGGAAATGTTTTCCTTTCTCATTCTTTAATATAGTGTTTCCAGAAAGCAGGGCCGGTGCAACCTATTAGGCGACCTAGGCGGTCGCCTAGGGCGCTAGCATTTGGGGGGCGGCATTTTCTTCGGCGGCGACCGCGGCAGCGGATCTTCGGCCACCCCGGTCATCGTCGGCATTTAGGCGGAGGGAGCTGGGGCAGGGGGGATGCAGGGAGGGCTGCCTACTGCAACTAAGGGGGGGGCGGCACACAGGGGAATTCCCCGCCCCAGTTCACCTCTGCTCCGTCTCCTACCCTGAGCACGCCGCCCTGCTCTGCTTCTCTCCCTCCCAGGCTTGCGGCGCCAAACAGCTGATTGGCGCTGCAAGCCTGGGAGGCGGGAGAAGTGGAGCAGCGACGGCGTGCTCGGGGAGGAGGCAGACCAGAGGTGAGCAGGGGTGGGGAGCTGCCGCTTGGCTCCCTGGGTGGGAGGGGGAGCTGCCATGGGGGGAGCGCCTCAGGGCGGAGGCCGGAGAGGGGGTGGGGAGCTGCCATGGAGGGGGTGCCTCAGGGCGGAGGGGGGAGGGGGGGAGCTGCCACAGGGCTCAGGGAGGGGACGGAGCAGAGGTGAGCTGGGGTAGGGAGCTGCTGCACAGCTCCCCGGGCCGGGGGAGAGCTGCCGCAGGGGGGGGGCGCCTCAGGGCGGGGGGGGGGGGCAGGGAGCTGCCGCAGGGCTCGGGGAGGGTGCAAGGTGGAAGTTTCGCCTAGGGCGTGAAACATCCTTGCACCAGCCCTGCCAGAAAGACAAAGAGGGACATCGCCAAACCATGAGCTAATGGACTAGCAGTCTGGTAGCAGCATCACAAGGACGGTTCCAGTATAGGTCCCACATCAGATTTCAAGCTCTAGAACCAATAAGGGCAGAAGCAGTATCCTGGAGGGAGAGGACACTATATAATTTCTAGCAACCCCTGAGGGCAATTGAGATAGTGACACTGATGGTTTCCAGAGTGAGCATAGCCAGTCCTCCTCCAGTGGAAGGAGATTTGAAAATCTTTGAGAATGGGTGGGGAGTAAAAAGAAAAATGTAAAGCCTTGGAGTTAAAAGCACCTCCTCACTCCCTATCAGTGGGAAAATAGTGAATTACTATGACACTAATGCATCTGTGTAATCATTCACAAAAGTAGAAAGTTCTAATCCCAGATCTAAACTTCCCTGAAGTTCTGGCATGTTCAGACTCAGGGATTTGGTTCCAGGCCATCTCTATGTAGGTTGTAATCCAAGGGGAGGGTCATTCATTATAGTAATTCCTATAGTAATTTTGTAGAGGTCTCTGAGCAGTGTGTGATAGTATTAATCAAGATAAGGTGAGCAAAGGATGGAGTGGGCGCTTTAATAATGGATTGTGGTGACAGTTAACCAGATCCTGCAGGTTACTTTAACATAACATTTATAATGTTGTTAATTTGAAGAACCTGATCTTAGTCATTACTTCTATAAAAAAAATAAGTAATTGATTAAAACTGCTCTCTGTACAGCACCTTGAGAATACTTTTACAATGCTAGGTTTTATAACAAAGTCAAATCAGTCACTGTAGATAATATATATATGGCCCAATACAGGAAATTACAATCCATTCCTATCTTGATGTACTAGTGGTTTTTATAATGTAAGTTAGACAAAACAAATACAGTACTTTGAAGTGTTATCAGTTTTATTATTTGCATATTATAGCTAATTAGCAACCACAATAACATCATCCTAAGGGAAAGGTCCACTGGCAACTTAATTCATTATCTTCTATTATTGTGTACCATGTTAAAATGACAGGCATCTTAAACTGTACAAGTCATCACAATTTTAATTAATATAACTAAAACTGATTTAACTATACCTTCTTGTCTTTGTCCAAGATGAGCCCATCTCAATTTATATAAAACAAAGGTAGCTATAGAAATCTGAAGCAAATATTTATGAAAAACATTAAGTTACTGAGGCAAGTTATATATGAAAAGTTCTAAATGAGCTTTAATAGCTACATAAAAAAGTGAAATGTAGTTGCCAGTGAAATGTATACAGTCTCACGCTTCAGCAAACAATAGAAGCATAATTACGCTTGTGATAGTAAATAATCCTTCTCTATACAAACCATGCTTGTCACTATAGTATCACATCCTTATGAGAAAGTTTTAGGTATGAAGCTAACTTACGTTAAGTCACCTGCCTGTCCACCCCCTTCCCCAAACACACACCCTTGTCCACAAACAGTAAGTTAATTTACTAAATTAGATATGAATTAAATGTCACTAAGATGAAATTAAATTACCTCAGCCAGTCACAATGTCCAGTTGCTATCCAGTTATTGAGCTGTAACTGTAGCTTTATTCCTCAGTTATGCAGTTCCTAGCACTGGTTGAAGAGGATGTAAAATTCAGTGGTACAGTTGGTATTTTATAATTATACATTGTGAAAGTCACTGTAATCTACTAGTCTGAGGACAATTACTACCCAACTAGAGGATTAGTTATTGAAAAAGGACAGTACAATGATTATGCAAATCACTACACTATGACTGGCTACTGTCCCTCATCCATAAGCATTCAGCAAATATGACCACTTCAGCTTCAGTCTCCCCACTCACATGCTTCCCCCATCAACCCTCTATTTCCTCCACCTGATCCTAGATGTTAAATACAATTTAATTTTAAAAAGAATTAATTTTAATGCAGGGAAGGAGCCAGATTGTGCTTTTACATTTTAGGATTTGTATTAGGATCTGTATGGAAGAGTTCTATTGCAGTGGAATCCCTTGTGGAATTCTGGCTGGCTCAATCAGAATTCTTCCTGAGGAGCCCACTGCAGCAGGAGCTCTGTTGCCTTTCAAGAGGGTGCAGCATGCTCTCCTCTTCAGATCAGTCCTGCTCTGCTGTCCAGTGAAAGGGATGAGGACCTCATCTTTCCTAATCTATGTTTAGGAGGCTACTAGTCCTAGCGCGAATGCCACAAGACGTTCCAGCAAACGCTGTTCTCCAAGTGGCTTGTAACATCTCGGATAAAATTCCACCAACCAAGGGATGGAAGCAGCCAAGAGGCAGATCCCCTATTACATGGCTTCATCAAATCTGTTCCGATGTTGGACTCTTGGGCCGTCAAGCCCTTGCGGCCGCGCAGGAACAGACCAAATGGCGAACGACTGCTACAGCCGACTGTTCGGCTATGCCTTGAAGAAGTAGTCCTAGCTAGGAGCAATAGCTCTACTCCCAAAGACTTGCTGGCACCAGTTCAGGGCACAAAAGATTCATTGTGCCACTGCCACAACCCCTTTTGCTTGTGGACAAGGCCAGCCACAAGTCAAGTGACAGGCTGGGGAGAAATTCAGGCAGTCATGGGCAGTAGCTGATCAGAGCACATGTGAGATGGAGAGCACAATTATTATAATAAATCGTAACAGCAGGAATCAATTTGACGGTCCCTGTTAAATCAGTAGTATTCATATCCTGGCCTTCAGGCTCAAAGCTTATTTAGCCCAGAATATAGTTTTCCCTTGTAAACAAGATTTGCCTTTAATTCTTGACTTCAAAGAGATCTTTGTGTGTAAGGACTTCAGAATTTGGCCTCATCTAAGTAAATATCTTACAACTGTATTGATCAACTAGAGATTACTTGATCTGGTTTCCAATATAAGTTTTCCCAAATACAACATCACTTTTTACAATTTTAAGATGGGATTTTCAAATGTACTCAGCATTGGACTAGCATTGCTCCCATTGAATTCAATGGGACTTGGGCTCCTAAGTTACTTAGGCACTTGTGAAAATCTCACCCTCAGGCACCTAAATATGGATTTAGAAGCTTAATTTTAAGCTCTTATTTCTTAAAGCGTCAATCGTCATGCTGAACCATCTTCTGCATTAAAATCTGTTGCACAATATCAGACCATTGATCTTAAGGCAGAAATCATTTAATTTCAGTCGGGTTTTTGGTTTAATTAACCAGCATTGATGGCACAGTATGACTCACTATTAGGTAAAAGTTATGCTCTTCAGTATACAAGTGCATATGATGTGAATTTCCAGCTCAAGTTATAAGTAGTTTATTAGGGTGTTTTTAGAGAGATGTGGTGAATGAGGTAATATCTTTTATTGGACCAACTTCTGTTGGTGAGACAGACAAGCTTTTGAGTTTACACAGAGATCTTCAGGTCTGGGGAATGTACTCAGAGCATCAGAGCTAAGTACGAGGTTGAACAGATTGTTTAGCATAAGTAGGTTAAACATTTCAAAGGACCATTCAAGGTGAAGTGGCCCCTTTAACACCTCTCCAGTCATAGAGGGGAAAGGCAAAAAACTGGGGGAGTTAAGTGGATTATAGATTGTTGTAATAAATCATAAATCCAGTCTCTCTATTCAGTCCATAATTTTTAATATCGAGGCAAAGTTATGAATTTAAGCTCCCAGGCTCGTCTTTTGAAGATATTGTGCAAATTTCCTTTGAGGATGAAAACTGAGAGGTTAGATATACAGTGAGTGCTTTGTAAAAAGTATTCATCCATTGGTGATATGGTGTTTTTGTCTTATATCATTTTTCTGTGCGAGTTCATTTGGAAGTGTAGCGATTGCCTCATTTCACCCACATACACCTCTACCCCGATATAACGCTGTCCTCGGGAGCCAAAAAATCTTACCGCGTTATAGGTGAAACCGCGTTATATTGAACTTGCTTTGATCCGCCAGAGTGCACAGCCTGCCCCCCCCTCTCCGGAGCACTACTTTACCGCATTATATCCGAATTCATGTTATATCGTGTCGCGTTATATCGGGGTAGAGGTGTAGTTATTATTGGGGCATTTAGTTCACTGGATGAGATACACCATATATTGTGATAGGCATGTGAAGGACCCATGGATGATCTTGAAAGATGTGTTAATCATTGTAGCAGTGGAGATATACTCACAGATTTTGCGTCTGTTGTTCTGGCAGGGTCTGGTGCTTTGAGTTGGTGAGTCCTGGTCTGGGGCAGCTTGCTTCTGATGATGAGCTTGGAGAGGTTGGAAGACTGTTTGAAGACCAGAAGAGGGGGTTCAGGAAAGATTTCTTTCAGGATGATCCCCATCAAGTATGGGTTGTAATTGTTTGATGATACCCAATAGGGGCTCCAATGTGTGGTGGTAGGTGGCAACTAGATGTGTACAGTTGGAGGGGGTGTATTTCTGTACTGACGCAGGTTCTCTTGGGTCTTTGGGTAGCCCATTCCCTGATGAAGTCTACTTTTTTGGTGGAGTGTCCTTGTTTAGTGAAGGTGGTTGTATGTTAAAGATGTATGTCCTGGTCTTTCTCCTCAGAGCATATTCTGTAGTATCTGAGTGCCTGACTGTAGATAACAGATTGCTTGGTGCGTCTGGGATAATTACTGGATCTGTGAAGGTAGTTGTGGTTATCTGTGAGTTTCTAGTATTCAATTGCTTTGATACAGAAATAAAACCCACTCTGACCATACACCTCTAGTTGTGTACACTGCACACAGACAAGGCAAATAGGACAGCATGCTGTTTAACGTGAACACTTTTTTTCAGAATAGACATTGAGGCTTTTTCATGCACAGTTGACTTTATATAAACTGATTGACACCTTTGGGGGTCGTCTTTCCACTGACTCATAATTTTTCTCACTCTTGAAAAAGGCTTCTGTACACCCAGTATTCTCTAGTTAAAGCTGAAAATTCAACTCATCATATTTACACAATAAAAAAAATCCATTCTGTCTTGTTTTTAATTGCAAATCCTCCTCAAGGGACCAATTCTCCTGCTTAGGAGGCAGCCCTGTGCCTTCTACTAGAGAACCAAGTGCAGTCAATTATGGTAATGAAATGTCAATAAATATAAAAATTTAATACAGTCTGCTCTTGGTGAGTGGCAGATGAGGACTTGCCTCCCAGACAAATTTGCTGGTGCTGCAAATATTAAATGCACCTGAAAGAGTAGCTGGTTGCCTGAAAGCTCTCCAGTACAGGGAAGGTGGGACATTCAGACACCTACTGGGTTTTTCCATTATAGTATAATCACAGCAGTAAGGCCAGTAATATTCTTGAAATCCATCCAAACATCTTAACTTATTATTAGAAAGTGAAGATCATATTTTCACCCATGAAGATTCTGAAACTGGTACAGCACTGAGAGATTTTTTTCCCCTAACAAAGCAGTACAATTACAAAAGGAGAAATTAAGTTGTGAATGAGATGATTTTGCTGTGAATAATTTCACAGCAGTAAGTAGTTAGTATCATGTTACTATAAAAATTGCTGTTCTGACGGATATGTTAACATTACAATTTTTTATTTTCTGAAACAATTAATTTATTTTGGTGATTAAGGTGGTTTGTGGGATGCAGCTTGGGCCAGAGGCAAGAACACAGGGTTGCAAGTCAGACTCCTGGGTTCTAAATCCTGGCTTTGTCACTGACTTTTTTTTAAAATAGCTCTAGTGCATGATGTTGAAACTTGAAATTTAGCAGAGAGGATGTCTCCCTCTTACAGATAAGTGAGCAGGTGAAAATTGGCTTTTATTTATCAAAACTACTTAAAAAAAAAAGTACTTTGTGCATGCACACCAAGTTTTGTAATTCAGGGTATGAATTCCAACATTCAATTCTTTCTGCACATGTGAGGATAGTGTAGGAAAGTTCATAGGCAGTCCTAGCTCCTCTACAAAGTAAATGGGGTACATACCAATGAAGGCAAACCCCCAAAGCAGTCTTGCTTTCCGCCCTATATAAAGAAATCTGCTACATTCATTGCAGCAGTTGAATGGTGTGTTGTGGATGAGGCTGCTGTCTGTAGCACTCCTGCTTCACTCTTCTGAGAGAAATTAAAGCCCACTGGAATTCACTAAAGCAAATGGGAATTCATTGGATTGACAGGAGTTGAGAGAGATAGAAACCACTCCCACAGCCCTGGGAATTTCTATGGGACTACAACTGTAGTTCCAGTTTATGGGCTGGAAGAGAAGACACTGCCCCCAACTGTCCTATTTATGGAGGTTGCCAGAGGCTGCACCACTCCTCCCAAACACCTGGCACCAGTCTCCTCTGGATCAATGTATTCAGAGCAGGCATGGAGCCCACTTCCTTGGTACACAACAGGAGCAAAGACCACCCTATGAGGCTCCTCTACCAGTGCCCTCCAAGCAAGGGTACCAGAGTATTTCCTTAGTACAGAGGGCCTTGTACAAGACCTCTGCCAATGGGTAAATTTCACTCAGTCAGCTTGGTTACAGTGAAATGCTATCTGAAGTTGAAGGTGGATTTCATCTTATAATAAATAATAATAATAATTAGCTCCTATATAGCCCTTCTCAAACATAAATTTAAAAGTGCTTTCCATTGAAAATTCCTTTTTTAAAAGTACAGGCTTCAACTGCAGAGCAGACAAGTCGGGCCAGATTCTGTCTTCATTTACATCTGAGCAACCCAACTGAAATCAGGGGTGTGTAAATGAGGGACAGATATGGCTCTTTATATTTTAAGTACAGTAACCTTTCTGATCCTCAAAATAAAGTCCTATGGTGAAAGCCTGGCCCCCATTAAAGTCAATGGCAAACTTCCCATTGACTTTAATAGGGCCAGGATTTCAGCCCCTTGAATCTAATTATTTTCACGCTCTGGTTGGTAATGGCACCAAATGTTCCCGATCAAGGATCAGATATGCACTGTACATACATACACACACACACAATGAAAAGATGGTCCCTGTCCAAAGGGTCTTACAATTACAATCTAGATATAGGATGAGAGACAACAGTTGGATACAATGAACAGATGGAGGAGACAGTTTTGATAATACATAGTGTCATATCAAAAATATTTTGTCGTTTACTTTAGTACAAACCAATACTCAAAAATGTTGTTACATACCATAAACTCACATGCTTTACACCAATAACATTTGAAAAGTACAATGCCGTGCAAGAATAGGTTTCTAAACAAAATCATCTTGATTTGATTCCATAATTATTTTGAGATTAAAGTAAAATGTTTTACTTCCTGGGGTATCTCACTTGCATAAGATTTCTTGAGACTCTCCAACTGGACACGATATCTGGCAATGATAATCAGACAAAAATGTGACTTTCTTTTACAGATGGATTATTCAGTAATAGCATCTCAAGCAGGAGCCACCCTCAACAACCTTATGAGCCACGCACAGGAGCTAGTAGCGAAGCTTCGTTCCCTGCAGTTTGATCTACGAGAGTTTGTGTGTCTCAAATTCTTGGTGCTCTTTAGTTTAGGTAGGTAAATCCTGTTATTTGTGCATTATTTAATATTGAGATCTTTTAATTGAAAATCTTTGGCTTCATAAAATGCTTTTTATTTTTTTCCTGAAAAATGAAGTAAGACTTTGAAACATATTTTATGATGTTCACAGTAACCAGGAAATTATTTTTGAATTATCACATTTGGGGAAATGCTATAGAACGTAGGAGGGATTTACAAAATAGAGTTCTGTGAAAATGATTCGATGGGATTTAAAAGGGTATGATACTCTTTCAATGTGTACTTTAACGTGCTATACATTTTTAAACCAAATTTTACTAAATTTTAAAGGAGGGTTCAGAAAAACTATAGAAAGGCATAATTTTGTGTTGAATTCTATAAAGCAAATCTGTAAGAGATGGAGAAGTAGTAAGGTTAAAATATACATGTATTTTGGAAGAGTGTGCATGGTAAGTACACAGTCTTGTTAGCATTTTGGTGTCAGTATTGAAATACGTAAACCAACAATGTAACGAATAGTTTTTAAAAGCACAATGAAAGGCACTATTAAAGTGCAAATAAATGGTAGTCATTTTATGAAAGATCTATCCAGGAAATAGACTTTAACGAGAAGATTATTTTGTACTAGTGGAAAGGCCTTAGAATTGAAAAGATACCTATGCAAGACAAATTAGTTAAATCAGTGCTCCCAATGAATCAGTCAAGAAAAATCACTATTGCCAGGAATAAAAAAGAGATTAGGGAGATGGATTCTTATTGATTTCAGGAGACCAGATTTTTCTGCCTGTCTTCTGTTTTAGGTTTTCATTTTGTTGACTTAATAAAGCTGGCAAATACAGTTTTGCCAGGTGAATTTATTATATGCTGGCAGACAGCTGAAGGAGGAGACTTGAAAAATATAAATAGGGCCAGATCCAGCCATCCCTCCATAGACAAAAATCCCATTTATATCAAAGGGCATTTTGTCCAAATAGACGGTGCAGGGACTGAGCCAAATGTAACAAAAACAAATAAATACCTGTAAATTTCAGCACTACTGATATTTTTTCTTTAATTTCAATTTACAAGCTCGTGTGCAAAGGAATAAAACTTTAAAAATAAAGAATTATTGCAGCACATTTGTAAATAAACTGCAGGAGTGAAATGACTGGGCAGCAGCATAAATCCGAGAGCTACGTCCTAATGTTCAAAGTTGGCTCCTAGTGCCTGGCACTCTTCTTGGACTTGCCACACAGCATTTGTCGAAAACTAGAGTGTTCGTGAAGGAAACTCATTTTAAATATAGGCATCTTAAAGAAGAAAAAATAATTTATGACATAGAATGTGTAGTGAAATAACATAACCGGAAATGTTATTGAAAAAAACCCAAAGATGTCAGCATTGACAGGCATATTGGGTGATTGCAAGGCTTGTACATGCTCAATCCCAAAAACAAATGAGGTGTAATTTATCTACTGACCGCAACACACTAACATTCTATATTTGGAGATCTCTCTCTTCCCATACGTTAAGTTCAGAGAAGGAAAAGCAGACCTTTCTTGGCAGGAGTGGTATTGTCTTATGAATTAACCTGGTGTAAAGCAAGGCATCTGCTTCCTTAGTTCTAGTACAGTATATTTTTGTAGTCATTAGACAATGTTATAGAAAGGTCTGAAGAGACTTATAGCTTTTCCCTGATAAAATATTTAGAGAAATTCATCTCACTTCAGTGGTATTTCAAATTAGCTGAATAAATGAATTACATTTGGAAAACACTCACGTTTATTTTAAGCGATCTTTATGTCTGATCATTATCATCAGCTCTTCAAGTACTTGCCATTCAGTTAGGAAGTATGCTGCTCCCTGCCTTTATATTTTAGGCTCTTGGCCTGATTCTACAAGGTGATGAGCTTGGCTTCAAAGCAGTTGAGGGTACGCAGCATCTTGCAACAGTGCCCAGCCCTTTGAAGAGACAGGGTCTGATTCTCCTCTCACTTACACTGGTGTAAGTTAGGTCCACCTCTGCTGAAATCAAAGGAGTTATATATCAGCATGTTAAAACGGTGTACCTGAGAGAGGTCCAGTGCATCTGAAAACAGATTAACTCACAGGGCCAAATTCAGGCCTAGCACAGACAAGTGCAACATAATTGACTTCAATAGAATGGCTCCTGTTAACTGCATGCTTGAATTTGGCCCAATATTTGAAGCTAGGTGTTATCCTACTAAGAGTAAAATGTAAATATATTAATAATCATCATCCTCATCATCATCAGAAGTTTCCACTTGAACTAAGGCAGAAATTTTAAGTAGAACTATGAGACAATTAATATAGTAAACACAGATGTCCTTTCCAGCAAAGCACTTAAGCACATATTTAATTTTAAGCAGATGAATAATCCTCCTGAAGTTAATGATGTTGCTCACAGGCTTAAAATCAAGTATGTGTTTAAGGGCCAGGTTTTTGAAGGTATTTAGGCACCTAAAGATGCAGATAGTTGCCTAGTGATATTGTTGATATCACTTTTCACCGCAGACTTAGCACGCCATTGCTACCCTTACTTCTGCCCTGCCGCTGCCACCCCGAGGCTGACAGCTGGAGACCTGTCGCCTCCAGGTGAGGGATTGGGGATCAAGAAGGAGAGTCTGAGCTCGGGCTGCCTCCCAATGAAGGATTGAGTGATGGGGGAGGGAAGGAGACCCCAATCCTGGATGGTGGCTCTCCGGTTGTCCCCATATCCCCACCTCCCAGGTGTCCATGTCCCTTCTGCACAAGCCCCAGCCCAGCCACCCAGGCCTGACCGCCAGAGCTCTTCACACAGACACAAAAAGCGCAAGCACACAGCACCTCCCTTGACACATTCCCACACCTCCCTTGGGAGGCCCTCCCCATAGTTTGAGAACCGCTGGTCTAGATATAAAATTAAAGAAGTAGACTGTTAGTATCTGCTAGTAAAGTGGTCCAAAGGGCTTGTGCAGAAAAATGCTTTTGATTGATTCCCGAGATAATAAAAGAATGTTGAAGCTTAAATGAGAGGATTCGTGTTGTAGTCCCATAGTCCAGCCAATCCCAAAGTTAGCTAGGAACTAGAAAACAGGGAGTTTTACAGATTTTCCTTGTTCCTTTTTTTCCCTTGCCCCTTTTGGCATCTATTTTCTGGTGCCTCCCACCCTTATCCCATTGTTTCTTCTCTTGTCACTTAAGACCCCTCTCCAAACCCAGTCCCCATGGGTAGGTATTCACATTGCTAGCCCACTCTGCGGTCCATGCCACCATGTCTTTAACTATGCTAATTACATTAAAGCTAGCGCAAGTATACCTATGCCAGTTACAAATCACACCTTTGATCAAAGTCCATAGCCTAACTCACAAGGAATGGAGAGCAGAGGAGCTGAAGCAGAGCAAATCAGGAGAGAGTCAGCAAGCCCAGGTATCTGGAAACAGCATCCCCTTTAAGGAAGAAGGATGTGACCCACAGAGATCATAAGACATTAACTACCACCAAAATAAATTAGACTGAAATCAATAAACACGCCTTCTCTGCCACAACTAGATCAAGTCTCACCAAAATATAACTAAATTGTTACCTATTTAATCCGTCCCACCCCCTGAGAAATTATTCCAGACATTGACAAAATGTAACAGTCCCACTTAAGCCTGTGCTCTACATGGGACTGATCCTACCCCCATTGAAGTCAATAGGGGGGTTGAATTTGACTTCAGTGGGAGCAGGATCACTCTCAGCGAGCCTTTTATGGAAAAATCCCATGGAATTTTATGGTGATTAAACAGAGTTCTGTTGAAATTACCTTCAACATTTATAGAATTTAACAAGGAACGGGATCCTTCCTGTGGGATTTTAGAAACATCCAATAAAGTTCTACAGCAAGAGTATAATTTTCTATAAAATGGTCCAAAACCTATAGAAAAATTATTTTCTATTAAACTCTATAGGGCATTTCCAAACAGGGCAGCAAACTGTGGTCTGTAATTCTATACCCTTATATTCAAAAATAACCAGATACCACTTGATCTCATTTTACAGGGAACTGAAGACCGAGATGGGTCAAAATAGTAGAAAATAGATGCTTAAATATCCCAATACATAATTCCTCAGAAAATTTCTACCTACAGATCCTGATTCATCAATGGGTTCAGAGCTTTCAATTCCCCTTGGAATCAATGGAACTTGAGAGTGCTCAGCACGTCTTACATGTAGTTCAGCATCTCAGATGATCAAGTCCCTAATGTATTAACATCCCATGCACAGATTTTTCCATCTCCAAACACTGTACCTAGAAAGCAAAGTGGCCACAGGTACTAACTGCTTATTGTACTACCACCCAACCCTTAAAAATTCATATCTAAGTAAAATAATCAGCACACACAGAAACTGCTATCAATTCCCCCAACAAAATTAAACATCTAACATAATTAAAATACTAGTTGCAGCCTGCTTAATAATAACAGCTAATATAAACAAAGCTACAAACATATGAATTATTTACAAATCCAACAATGGCAAAATATGCCTCTTCACATACACACATGAACAGAAAAGTGCATGTATTTTAGCAACAAAACAGCATTGTCACCTTGCTGCTTCACTGACTAGCACTAACATTCTGCGACCCTAAAGCAGAAACAGATAAATACAGTACAGCATACCTTGGATGAAATCCTCACTCCCTTGAAGCAAATAGGAATTTTGCCACTGACTTCAATGAGGCCAGGATTTCACACTTTAGCTCTAAATTAGGTCCCCTTTCTACAAAAGAAAAGAGTTCAGATTAATTTTCCATTAACTAAATGACTAATTTAAGATGGACATTTTAACAACCAAGCAGGTTTCTCATTGGGATACTTTCTATCATCTTCTCAGGTGCAACAGATCTTTTCTTTATTGCTGTCTAGTATTTTTACAGTCAAGTCATTTAAACTGAAATCCAGCCATTGTTTTCCTTTTACCAAAACTTCCTATTTGTCCTGCTGGCTTTCATCATTAGAACTCAGCAAGGATTTGTCAACACTTCCCATCAGAACAGTTTGTAAAGTGAAATGCCAATAGGAAGAAAGTTAGACATCATTTGACCCATGTCCAGCCACTTGTTTGCGTGCGGAGCTTAATGCTAGAATAGGCAGCAACTGACTGGTACTTCTCTCATCACTGTCAGAACACAGATAAATGTACTTCATTTAAGAAATGAAGGCTTTATCAATGGGCAAATAATTGCAGAGCAGCTATTGATCTTGCATCTCACTTAACATGAAGCAACAGGGACTTGTCCAAACAGTAAACATTTAATCATTATGTATGGCAAACAACCGGCTATTAAACAAAGCAAAGAAAGACTTAGTTTTCAAGCAGGCCACCATGTCACAAGGGGAGACAATTGTGATTCACTCTCCCTGGACGTTATATTGTCCATTAGAGATGTGCCCCTTTTCTGCCAGATAGGAGCAATATTAGCAAAGGAACCTGTACTTATGTCTGTGTATTCTCTGTAGTACTCCAGCACAGATGGGAGAGGACAGCTCTCATTATTGTGCTCCATCATTTGCTTCTTGGAAAGCACACAGAGAAATCTGTGCAGCAACACTTATCAGTTGGTTCCAAGAGCTCAGCAGCAGCCTGAAGCTGGAAGAGCATTTTGTGATTAATTATTACTATTATTTACTTATAAAGCATCTACCATGTGCTGAGTGATTACAGACAAGGAACGGTCCCTTTCTCCAAAGAGCTTACAACCTAAACAGACAACAGCTAGAGGAAAGCATGCAGCAACGAATAGTGCAAAAGCTTTGTGGTTCACATGTAACTTGTCACTTCCACAGTTTTTGCTGAGGGTTTATTTTTTAATCACATGATTAGTTAGCCCATCTTGGGTGAGGAACACTAGGATATCATTTGGAAGCGGTATGTTTTAAAGAGGGACGTGAAGGGGGCATGTGGACTGGTTTGTGGCAGAGTTACAAGGCTTAGGGGTCCACAGATCTGGTGAGTGTGAGATGGGAACAAAGTGGTCAGTGAGTCATGTGGCTTGAGCAGGGCAAAGGGGTCTGAGGAGGGAACAGAGGACAATATCAGAGAGCTAGACAGGAAACTAATCAGTGCAGGGGTATATGATCCTCAATTTGTTATCACACACAGAGAGACAACC
The DNA here is from genome assembly GCF_027887155.1 of Malaclemys terrapin pileata. Classification (NCBI taxonomy): domain Eukaryota; kingdom Metazoa; phylum Chordata; order Testudines; family Emydidae; genus Malaclemys; species Malaclemys terrapin. The sequence continues at coordinate 67,544,527 of NC_071512.1, forward strand.
CAACAAACAGACCTTCACTGCAGCTTCCTGCATCTACCACACTTGGTCCCAGACACTTGGATTTTCTGGTTTGGGTTTGTTAAAGGCACAGTTCACTAATGGTCCTATAAATTTGGGAACATAAAATAATAGGAGGAAGGATTAGGTCAGACAAAGTTATTTCCGGAAGTTCTATTTCCAGTTCATGTGTGCAAGTTACTTAAGACTTTCTGTGCCTCTATTTCACCTTCTGTAAAATTGGAACAAAAATAGTTCTTTATCTTAACGGCTGTTGGGAGGCTCATAGATAATACTCCTAATACTTTGCATTTATATAGCATGTTTCATTCAAAGATCTCAAAACAGATGCTACAAGGTGGAAGTGAAGTATACTGTGGGACAAATTCTGCCCCCAGTAGCTAATGCAGATCTCTAATTGAGTTCAGTAAAAGCTGACTGCACACATGCATGCAAAGACAGAACTGTTGTCTTAAATATGCTTGATTCTTATTGAAAGTAACAGACAGTACTTATGGTTTAATTTAATCTTATTCAGAATGCACATCATGGTCACTCCAGATTGTTTTACCTTTGACAGCTTATAAAATATGCCTCTTTATAACTGGTCTAATATTACGATAGTTTTTAGTGATAATCATTGGAGGTCTTTGTAATGTATTCATCACATACTGTTACCCAAGTGCATTAGAAAAATTGTATCTAGTGAACTCAGATAAGCAAGAGGAATATCCTGGGGTTCTCAGCATTATTAGCATGCAGCCATGGCTTTTAACTTTCCCCATATGATAGTCTAATTTAGAAAAAATACTTACTGTATACTTGTCAAATAGATGCACATATCTTGATCCTAATGTCTAACTAATGTATGCATCTGAGGATAATACTGGCAAATAAACATTTCCTTAAATTTATGTAATGATTTGGAATTCAGAAAGGATTGATTAGCATTCAGGAGATGTGACCGTTCAATATTTACACCATAGAGACTTGGCAGAAGCAAATAATTGTACATAAAGCTGATGCTTGTCTTAATTAAATGCAGTATAATAGGTGTTGGGGTTGTTGGGTTTTTTTTTCTTTCTAGTGAACAAAGCAGTTGAGCCATGGTCAGATATAACTCATTTTGAAGTTCAGAGTTTAAACCTAATCAATATGTATTTATATCAAGGGAAGGAGTGAATTTCATTTATTACGAGATGGCAGCTGGCTGCAATAGCTAAAAACGCCATGTATTTAAGTATATTTTTCCAAACAATAGTTTGACAATATATTTATCCCATGTGATGCTTGTTACATTAATAGTTTTGTTTACTTAACTGATGGTGTTTAGCATAGATTACTTTTGGAAATGAACAAGATAGTTTACATCCCCTGTTCTAAGAATGACTTGCACAAGCAAGGAGACACCTTTAAATTCATTGAGTTGGTTGCTTATTATTGTAGAGTTGCCCTGGTTATCAAATAAAGGTTTAGTCCTGCAAATATTTACTAGTGTGAGTAATCCCACTAAAGTCAATGGGATTATTCACATTTCTGGGATCAAGCCCTAAATGTGCCCTAAATGGAACTGGTGAGAGCTAATAAATATTTTTTAGGCAGGTCATAGTAAGTAGGTGCAGTTTTAACAGTGAGGATATTTAATTATTGAACCATCACCTAGGAACATGGTGGATTCTCTGTCACCTGAAGATTTTAAATCATGCCTGGATGTGTTTCTAAAAGATATGCTATAGCTTAAATAGAAGTTATGGGCTTGATGGAAGAATTACGGGGGGGTGAGGTTCTTTGACCTGTGTTGGCCTTAAGGTCAGACTAGATGATCATAATGGTCCTTTCTGGCCTTAAAGTCTATTAAAATAAAGTTTGTTTGAACTGGGTTGGCCCAATAAAGATATCTCACATATTACTTTTGTTTATTTTCTATTTCTGTGATCCTAATTGCTTTAGATTTGAACACATTTAGGATTAACTCATGTTATGAGGGATTTTCCCAAGGGGATGGGTGTCAGGAGAATTGTTTTCTATTACTGACTGTCACAAATTCACAATGTGGCTTTGGACAATTACTCAAATGATGCCTCAGTTTCCTTATCTGTAAAATGGCAATAGTATCTACCCACCTTTGTAAGTAATAATGAGATCCTTGGATGAAAGAGGCTATATAATTGAAACTATCATAACCAAAATATCATCTGGCACTGAGACAGGGTGACTAGTCCCTGTGAGTGAAGGAGGTCTAGACAGCTTGCATAGAGTTACTGGGAACTCTGAAAGGGGAAACTGAGGCAAGCATGACTATCATGCCGCAGCCTGTCACAGGAGGACACTCCAGGCAGGGCTGCCTTATGACAGACTCCATAAAAGTCACAGCTAAAAGCCCCTGATTAAAGAACCTTTATGGATGTTGGGGAAAGTCTTTTTCTTTATAAATTGTGTAACATATTGTCCTGAAGGAGTTACCTTCTACATTTTCATGTCAGTGGGAATTAAGGGGCTAAAACTGTGTGGAACCCTTTCAAAGGTCACTTTTCACACCCAAACACTTACATTCCACATATTGTATGGCACAAAATGACATGTACTTGACTTTCCTTTGCAACCTTATATCAAAACCATATTCCTTTGCTACTCTGGCCCTTCTAAATTCAATACAGTAACTCTTCACTTAACGTTGTACTTATGTTCCTGAAAAATGCAACTTTAAGTGAAATGATGTTAAGCAAATCCAATTTCCCCATAAGAATGAATGTAAATGGGGGGTTAGGTTCCAGGGAAATTTTTTTTGCCATACAGTACAGTACAGTAGTATAGTTGGGAGGTGCCCCCGCCTTACCCCACAAAGGCACAGCCCACTGGCACTGGAGACAAGGAGGCAGGCAAGGAGGCTGAAGGTGATGTAGGCTAGGAGAAGCACGTTGCACAGCAGCAGTGGCGGCAGCTTCCCCTACTCTGCAAGCACCAGAGGTTGGAGGCTCAACCCTCAGCCGACCCATGCCACCCCTTTCCCCAAGCCCTCACCCTTAATCAGTCTCTTCTTCCCTCCTCCTCTCCCTTAACTCCGCACACTGCGTCCTCGCTCCTCCCCCCTCCCTCACCTTGCCTTCTGCCGTCAGCTGTCAGCTGGCTTGCAGTGTTCAGGAGGAAGGAGGGGGGGCCTGCGTGCTGAGTCTTCGCTCCTCCCCCCTCCCTCCTGAATGCCGCAAGCCAGCTGATTGCCGTGGGCAGGAGGCGGGGGAAGGTGCTGATCCACAGGGTCTGCCGGAGGGTGGGAGGCGCTGTGGGGGGACGTAGGGGAACTGATGGGGGGCTGCCAGCTGTGGACAAAGCAGGCAGCCAAACGATGTTATAGTGAAGCATTGCACAATTTTAAATGGAGCATGTTCTGTAATTGAGCAGGAATGTAAGATTGAAACAACGTTAAGCGAGAGGACGTTAAGTGGGGAGCATGTTTTGTAATTGAGCAGGGACGTAAGATTGAAACAACGTTAAGCGAGAGGACGTTAAGTGGGGAGTTACTGTATAGGGAAAGAAATCAAGCTGTCTTCCTTTTACTTCATCCATCATAACCAGCAACAAAAAGCCAAATAATGGAAAATGAATCCCGATTCCTGAAGTTGTTACAGATGCTAAATGATGATGTGTGGAGTGAGGATTTTGATAAACTGGGTTGCCCAGGCAAGACTACTCTTTGCTTCTTGGACAACACTTATTTGGCAAGCTGACAATTTTTTAGTCCAGCCTTCCATGCTGGTTTCCAAACACTGTACAATCAGCTTAGAAGAAAAACAGACAGCTAACATTTGTTTTCTACTTACCTTTCTTCAAAGAATTTCTAAGTCTATATCAGTTCAGTGTCTATGAAAAAAGGAAATTATTTTAAAGGAGTAAAATGAACAGAGGTGGGGGATTAATAAATTATGATGAGGAATTGAACCAGCCATTTTGGTTTTTAATCCTTTATAATTCACCTCAGCTCTGGATGTTAGAGTCATGGTTAATAAACTCCTCAAAAGGAAGCAGAGGTATCCTTCTGTTTTACGGTTACATTGATTGTGTTTTAACAAGTGCACTGAGCCAAAATTATGTAGAAATTAAATAATCATTCATTTGCATTGATTTTATCTGATAAAACACAATGAATGATGCAGATTCACCTTGGTGTAACTCCACTGAGTTCAATGGAGTTACACCAGGCATAAACTACTCCCGAAATGGTCACTCTACCTTTGGGGAAGGTGGATGTTAAAGACCAAAAAAAGCCTGCAGTTTCTTTCACTGGGTTTTTAAAAATGCAATTTTTTAAACAAAAGGATCAGATGCTGAAAAGAAAATTAGGTCACATATTTGTTAGATGCAATTTTGTCAGTAATTAGAAACATGGGTATCCAAGTGATGGTTGTATTCTATACTGACTTTATATGCATTCAGTGGGGATTTCAGAATAAGCCTATCAGTATCTTCTGCAATCACAACACCAAGGGACTTTATCTATCTAATGAATTTATAGAATGTCAGTCACTGTAGTATTAGATGCTTCCCCCATTGCTAACAGCTATACTGAAAACATCAACAGCACATATCCACATTTGAGTCTGATAGGTCACTTTGGAATTTGAGCACCATATATGGCTTTAATGTAGATTACATATGTTCAATGTTTGCATGGTACTGGATTGCATGGGGGGAGGTTTTTTTTTTGGGGGGGGGGGGGGGGAATGAGCATACATACACAATTTTCAAGTACTATAAGAAGCAGCACTAAACTCCTTAGACCAGTTCCTCAGTTTCAGTGGCCAAGGCCCCCAATCCAGCAAAATGTATCCATTTGATTAATTTTGAATTTAATAGGCCCACCCCACATTTTTAAAGGTAAACATGATCTTAAGTGCTTTGTTGAACTGAGACATAAGGTAATATTCTGAAAGTATGGATAGATTCTGAAAGTAATTGTGCCAGGCTGAGAATTACATATTTTTATGTAGAAGTGGTCATTATAGAATTGGTAATAATTCCCCCATCACCCCCGCCCACAGAGTAAAACTAAGAGTTCTTGCAAATCCTTACTTGTGTCTAGTTACATAAGTAAGGATTGGCAGGATCTGGCCATAACATCTAACTTGTAGGAGTTTGCAATACTAAATATATGGAACCTTTTAAAATCCTAACAGTGATTTTCCGAGCCAATTTCTAACATCTTGAGAGTTTGTTTACAAACATGAATTTATGATGACGTGTAGAAGGGAACAATGAAGTGCTGTAAATAACTATGAGCTAGGTCTGAAATATGGAACAATCTACCCCAACAAAGGCCAATTCCACACTGGAATCAGAGCTGTTAGCTACAAACATGTTTAAATACAGTGTGAACATAGATGATCACCTGAAAGCCAACATAAACTTGATAATCAGCCTCTAAGGGGACACACACTGCAGAGTGTGCCAAAAATCCCCATCATACTTCTCTCATCCCATTGATGCCTGACTATGGCTGTAGCAGCCCTGCCAGGCTGCGAGCAGAGCAGTGCCTTCTCCAGCCGCAAATGGCAGCTTTTATTCCTGCCACCTGCTGGCCAACCAAATGTACACTGCCTGTCTCTTTGCTGTGCAGCAAGAGTGGACGTGACCTCTGCTTCCCACTGCTGAGAGGTCTGATGTGGAGGGCCATGCAAGTGCATCGCAGCAGTAGCTCCTGCTTCATCCTGGCTCTGCATCAAAAGACTCTTTGCAGCCAGGCTGAAGAGATTCTTGGGCCTATCTTACCTACAGCCAAGAACACGCAGCTGGAATTAGCCATGGTGGAGACAGGAATGCAAGCTGGAAAGCAGTTAAGAACTGAAGTAAAGAGCTGCACAAAGGAATCCATTTGCAGTGCACAACAACTTTTATTGCTCTTAGAAAACCTGTGTGCAATGCTGCATATTCTTAAGCACCATCTTCTATCACATTATTTAACTAACTACATATATACAGACATCTCGTTTAGAGTGCACTCTTGTAACAGTGGGGACTGAGGTAGTTAAAGGAGACATGTAATAGAGGACCTGGGAAAGAACGAAGGGGGGACAACCTGGAAAGAGAGACAGAAGGGGGAGAGACCTGAAAAGGGTGAGAAAAGGAAGAAATATGGACCATGGGTGGAGAAGAAGGAACAACAGTGGCAGTTTGAGTGGCTTCCTAGCAAAGGAGAAGGAAAGAGTAATGGGTGGATCTGAGGGAGGGAAAGGAAAATGGAGGCAAGAGCAGGCCAACAAGAGAGAAGGAAGTTCAGGGAGGAAACCAGATGGGAGGAAAAAGAGCATGTCAGGACAAAAGAGGAAGTGGTAAAAGTGTAAAAGATGAAGGGTAAGAACATTATGGTATGGGGGTCAGAGGAAAACATGTCAAGAGAATGGAGGGTCATGGAAAAGAAGTCCGAAAATATTAAAAGGCAGGGAGGAGAAAATTGGCAAAAAGGAAAGAGAAAAATGGAATAGAGCTAAGAGTAAAAGTAAGAGATGGATGGAGAATGAAATAAATAAATGAACAGAAAAGTAGCAATGGAAGAAAGCTCAGAAACAGACTTCAAGACTAGTAGTTAGTCCCTGCACCAAAGAAATTGCATCTGTCTTTTTATACTGTGTTTACAGCACCTAGCCCCATTGGTCCTGGTTCATGACTGGGACTCGTAGGCACTACAACAGTACAGATATATAATTATTTATATGAGCTCTTCAGGGCAGAGGCCCTATGACTGTATCTTGTACAGTGCCTACCACAATGGTGGAGCATGCAGCAGAGAGTGAGCAGAGTGAACTAGCTTTAGAAGCCCCAAAAATACTCAATGCAGTTTCCAAAACCTCAGCCTGCACAAGATTCACTCACTGTCCTTAATTATTGGGGATATTCTTAACTTGCTTTTATAAATTAAACTCAAGAGTTTATCCAAAAAATATACTTTGAGCATCATCACCAGACAGTGACTTTCAGTGCCCTTTGGAAACGTGGGTCCCAGTATACCCCTCCACTTGCTGCTGTTGAGCTACAAAAGGGGGAAAATGCCAAAATGGGGAGTGGCACCTCAACAGCACTCTCTCCATTCTCCCAACTGCAGGGGAACCCTTTATGGGGGTGGATTGCTTGGGGACAGGGAAGGCAAGGACTCTAGGCCTCCTCCTGATAATTCCTCTCCAAAAATACCCATGGACCAAAACAGAATAAATTACCGTAGACAGACTCTTCCTCAAAGGGCAACTGCTGTCCAAGTTCAGTAGGGAGGCAGGTGATTTTCTGAGAATGTCTGTTCCCTTTGTGGATACCCATTCAGAGATGAATCACCTGCTGCTTTTTGGAGGGCTGAGAGGGCCAAAAATCAAACTCTCAACTCTTCCAAAAAAAAAAAAAAAAAAAGAACTAGAAGGCAATGCTACAAGTGCAGGAACATGGGTAAATGGCTACTGTGAGAGCCATAGAAGAGGTATGAATAATACATAAAGCTTCAGCCAGCCAGCTTTGTTATCTGGAGTTTTGCCCCCAGTAATATCCCATTCCTTTACTGTGGACCTTTACATTTTAAAAGTTTAGCAGTGAGATGAGACCATACAGTTAATAAAACCACAAGTAAAACTACCGTAGCTGGAGCAGGAGTGAAAAGGGAATGGACCAGCTGAGAGCATTCCTGGTAAAAACCTCACAAGGCATACTGTACAATTCAGACATATTTGTGCCCTGAAAACATTCTGCAGACACAGCAGCAGACACTTAAGAGCACCAACAATTATTCACATGACTTCTGGCACCCTTTCAGAACACTGTGGAACCGGAAGTGGTTGTGGTAAACGTATTTTCTGTGCAGTTGTCTTTTCTGACAAAACAACTTAAATATTTTGACACCAACAATAACCAATTCTTAGGCATTTCCTTTCCTGAGAGCTGCAGGTTTCTACAAGTTGAGAATTAATGACAACTTACTTAAACCCTCTGTGCTCTTTTCTGGAAATAATCTCTTACAAAGTTCAAGTCCTACCCATATTCAAACCATATTCTCTCTGTCTCCCTTTGCAATAAGATGCAAAATGGACTCTGCCACAACAAAACAACTGAGCTTGTGGAAATGATTACTTTGAAGATGAAACATTGTGTTGTGTCCGTTAGCACTATTACAGGCAGTCAGTCTGTTAGAACATATTGGGCGATTATAGGGTAGTCTTTTCAGAGAAAGCCATGGGTTTCAAGTTAGCAGTAACCATCTATCAATTCCTGAGATTATGCCATGATTTACTATCACAGCATCATGTATTCTCTGATTTTCTGCCTCCTGTGAAACATTGTGCTTTCCTTTTCTATTGATGTATCAACTATACTAGTTACAAGCAGCTACAGAAAAATCAATAGTGAACTTTCATTACTGTGCACATAAAGTAAAGAGTACCATGCTGTGAGAGCACCTTGCTGTTAAATAGTCACCAACCGCAAGGTACACAATAAATGTCTGTTATTTTGGTCTAAATGAAGGATGTCTGAATTTGAAACATCAAATATCTGGGATTTTTGACGCAACTGGATCCTATGTCAAGTTACGCTAGCTGGTAATTCTTTTACAGGGTAGGTGCCAAGGCAGATTTGTCTTTTCTACACTGGGAACCGTTTGTTTGTTTACCCCAAAAGCTGAACTAGGAAAGTAATATCGAGATGAAATCTTTCACTGCTTTGTTTTGCAATAATTTAATTAAATTCAGCTGGACAGATACAGTGAGGGTTGCTTTAATGTTCACTAGTCCACATTCAGAAAACTTCCTCTGATTAAAGCGAATGGTACAATAACCTCTATGTTAAACACCCAGTCACCACCACCTACTAAAAAAGGTTCACTATAATATTACCAAAGACACAGCAGATACAGAGATGGCATTTGGAATATTTAACATGTTCAGTGGCCTTCTGAAGCACACCTTGGAAGAAAGTAGTATGATTTTTAGATTAAATATGATTTACATGCCTCTGGGAGCACATTAACTTCCAATTAGTGAATGTAAATCAAGAATGCAGAGAAACAAAAGAAAATTTATGAGCTGATAGCCTGGGATATGATCAGGGCCCTTGGATTTCTCCAGCAGTTAAGTATCATTTTCTGCAGCAAGGGTGGGAGAATGCTGCAGCAAATTTTAGCAGTTCCTCTGGCATTTCTAGGATATGATCATGTATAACCAGAGAATCCACTGTTTGCTGCTGAATACCTTTGAACTTGAAAGGCTGCATGTTTATATAATATATAACATAAGGGTGCGGGTGTATTCTTAAATTATAGCCCACAAAACATATATCCCCCTTGTTTCAGTACTGCGATTTAACGGGAAAGCAATATTTCACGATCATGACCTCACATTTAAAAGTAAGAAACTCAAGCTTCTTTAAAGATTTCTGTGGCTCCAGCCAATGTAACTTTTACAGTTAATTTAGAAAGATTAATGAAAATCTGTAAAAAAAAAAAAAATTAAAATGAAAATATAAATCCCATTCTTTAAAATAAAATGGGAATGGGAAATGTAACCCTGTCCACAAGTAAACACTGCTGAAACTCATAGCTGGAAAAATTCACATGCTCTGAGGTGCATTGGACACTTACTTTCAAGTAGGACCTGGTCCAACTACCAGTCAATTCAGTAGAAACACTCCCACTGATTTCAGTGGGAGTTGGATTGGGCCCCTACAGGGGAAGCAGTAGGTGACAGTTAGTAAGCGGTGCACCTGAGCTCAGCCAAGTGCCCAGCAGAACCCTGTGGAAGAGGAAACAGCAGTAGGGTTACCATATTTCAACAATCAAAAAAGAGGACGGGAGGAGCCCCGCCCCCGTCCTGTCCTAGCCCCGCCCCTGCCCCTTCCACTCCCTCCCACTTCCTGCCCCCTCAGAACCCCCAACCCTCCCCCCCACTCCTTGTCCCCTGACTGCCCCCCAGGACTCCACCCCCTCCCTAAGCCTCCCTGCCTCTTGTCCCCTGACTGCCCCCTCCTGAGACCTTCCCCACATCCTAACTGGCCCCCTAGGACCCTACCCCCTACCTGTCCCCTGACTGCCCCAACCCTTATCCACACCCCCACCACCTGACAGTCCCCCCCCAGAACTCCTGACCCATCTAAACCCCTCTGCTCCCTGTCCCCTGACTGCCCCCTCCTGGGACCCCTGCTCCTGACTGCCCTCCAGAACCCCACCCCCTACCTAAGCCTCCCTGTTCCTTGTCCCCTAACTGCCCCCTCCTGAGACCCCCCCACCTGTACCCTGACTGCCCAAAACCTTACACCCCCAACCCCCAGACAGCCCCCCCTGAACTCCTGACCCATCCAACCCTCCCCCCTGCTCCCTGTCTCTTGACTACCCCCCCCCCAGAACCTCCCTGCCGCTTCTCTGACCCCCGGCCCCCTTACTGTGCTGCAGAGCAGCGCGCTCGGCAGCGGGGGGGGGAGCAGGGTCGGAGCTCCAGACTGCCGGAGGCCGAGGTGACAGCTGGCGATCTGCGAATGCAGGGGGGGGGGGAGGGAGAGAGAGGAGGGGACTGGTCTCAAGTTTCAGGGGAGAGGAGGGGGGAAGTGAAGGAAGGGCTCTGGCTGCCGGAGCACGATCCGGCCAGCTGCCCTGTAAGCCGCTCACGCTCTGCATGGGGGGAAGTCCGGACATTGACAAATTCCCCCCGGACGCTATTTTTAACTTAAAAAAGCCGGACATGTCCGGGGGAATCCGGACGAATGGTAACCCTAAACAGCAGTGGGAGATGGAACTAGGATTAGAAGTCTTTACAGAGATTTGATAGTGGAGGCAGAAATAAGGGCCTGATCCTATGAGGTGTTGAGCACCCTGAACTCACATTGACTTACTTGAGGGCATTCAGCAACTCACAGGATCAAGCTGTTTATCCACAGCAATGGTTCAAATTTGATTTGAGGTCTGGGATTTACTTAACCTGGCTCACCCATCCCTAATTAGCCCTCATATTTACACCAGATAAAACTTTTAAAATAAGCTCTGCTGCTCCACTGTAGAGGCCTATCTGAATAGATTTGTGACTAGGAAAATGAAGGAGGTGACTGAGAATTAAAGCTCACTTCATGAGAATGTCGTGTTCAAAACAGAATGGCCACCAAGTATAAAATAAAACAATATTTAGAAAGGAAGGATGGGATTTGTGTTAAGATTCTGAACTGGAACTCAAAAGATCTGAGTTCAAGTCCTGGCTCTGCCACTGACTTCCTGTGGGTCCTTAGACAGGTCAGTTTCTCTCTCTGTGCCTCAGTTCCCTGTCGGTAAAATAGGGAGAACAATACTTCCTTTTCCCCCATCCCTGTTGGTCCTGTCTAAACTCTGAGAGCTCAGGGGCATGGACTGCTTCTTGCTATTTATTTACACAGCATCTAGAACAGTTGGGCTTGATCTCCACTGGGGCCCACAGGCACTACCGGAATACAAATAAATAATACAATTTACGGACATGAATCTACAGTTAAGTTGTGCTATGGAAAGCATCACACTGTGGGGTAAAATTTCAGTGGAGTCTTTACCCAGCCACTATATGTGTGTGTACAAAATTGTAAACATTTGCAAATTAGCAACTGATACAGAAGACCCAATGTGGGAAATGATTAATACAGATTTTAACATTTGCATGTGTACAGGTGTTAGACTTTTTAAAGTACATATGCAAGCGTTTGTACCTGCCAAGTGCCTGTGCACATGTGGAAGCCACAGGATGAAATCTATCTCTGCAATTTAAGTATCCAAACCACTTCTATTTCCAAGCATAGACAAAAAGTCTTGGTAGAAAAATTGTGTTACCACTTCTCAGACAAGTAACCAGGCTATGTAAAAAGAAAGATGGTTTGAAATATTCTAGTAGTAAATCACATAGTTTAACTGCATTTAATGGTAGTGAAAGGTCAAGGTTTCTGGAAGTGAAGCTTGCTTTTTATCTATGGAACAAGAAGCAGTAGTGTCCAGTCTTGACCCGGCAGGACCACTTTTAGGGGGGGGAAAGTGAAAAGTCTCCAAGCCCATTCATTCCTTGGTCTCTCTGCCAGGAGTGCCAACCGCAGTACCTATTATCTGCACAAATACAGATTCTCACACTCAGTCCTGGTGGTGGATTTTGTGACATCCACATCTGCCAGTGAGGAATGGGACTTCCCACCCCTTCATTTTACATAGGCCACCAAACTGGCGTCAGATGACTTTTGATCATCACTGACTTTGGATGGATTTGAACCAGTGGCCTAGATGGGAAGGCCCCATATTTCATTACCAATCTCGAGCCATCTTTATAGTTGTAAAGTCTACATGGTGAACAACGCAGACGCTACCAATAAAGACTATCTCATATGTAATAATAATAAAGCTCAAGTTTTTCATTGATAATATTATTTAAAAATAGTCAAACTTTATTACTACTATTGTTGTTACACCATACTGCACAGCACATTACTGAACCATAACAATTATACAAACCTTTATTCTCATTATGGTAACTACTTGCCAGATATAGCAAAATAGATATTATGAACAACAAACCCCCCTACTGTTAGCACTGAATGCACGGGAAAGAGTGAGGCTGTCATTCCATTCTTAACACATCTCATTGTACCTATATAATATATATAAAGTAAGAGCTACAATGGCTAATGTACTTTGAGATTTTTTTGGTCAGTATCCCTGCTGCTCCCTCTGCCACACTATGGATTTACTGTCCGTCATACACAAAATACATTTCCCCAGGCACTTGGATGAATTAATAATTTAAACAATGTCAAAAAATTACTGATAAGAACTTGGCTTTAATGACCTTGTTAGGAAATCACTTTGACAATGGATTTTTCCCCGCCCCCAGAAATAAGACGGTTGGTCCCTGAATTATTTTCTCTCATTTTGGCTCCTGGTTTTGTAATCTTGCCATGTGGAAATGCCAGGGGCTGATCCTCATCCCATTGAAATTGATGGCAAAAGTTCCACTGATTTCAATGGTGTGGCACTGGGACCAGGAAAGTGAATGGTGAACATAGTGAGTGTGTCCACACTGTTTTGTTGCTGCAGTGATGCTCCCAAACAAAGCTGCGGGTGGGTTCCATCCTGCTGAGCACTCTGGTCCAGATTCAGCAAAATGCTTAGCACACACATTAAGTTAAGCACACACTTAACTGTTTTGCTGGGTTGGGACCAGAGTGCTCAGCCTCTTGCAGGACTGAGCCCTTTAAGGTAAGAGCTAAAATGTTCAGGTGACTACAAACAAAAGACTAAAGAAGAAATGTCATTTGCTTAATGGAAAAAAAAATTCCACTCGCATTGTAGAATGTGCAAAACTTCAAAAAAGTACAAACGGTCTATGACTGTGTTCCATTAGGAGAGGGCTGTGTGTTACCATACCATACAGAACATGTTGCTATGGTTAGCACTTCAGACTTATACAAACTTACAGCTACCTATCAACCAGACTCCACAGTACACCTATATATTTATGTTCTTCATCTGTATTTTTTTGGTTTTGTTTTGTTTTAATTACTAAATTAGGTATCTATTACGTTGGCAGAAAAACATGGCACAATACAGGATCTCTGAGATTAGTAAATCACTAAAACATCTTTACTATAAGCAATATTTTCTCATTTTAAAGAAACGACGTTACAATTCTTGTTCTTGCGGGGACTTGGTTACACTGAAACCAAATGGTGTTGTGTAGCCAAAGAAGTTTCACAGAATAATACAAAAGTAAAAGTAATATGAAGCTCTACTCTTACCTATAAAGCATCATAATATAACTGGCTGGCCTAACATTTTAGCCAAGTTGATAAAAGTTTTAAATGTAATAATTAAATGTAAATACAGTCCTGATCCAAAAACCAGAAGAATGCCTTTAAGCTAATATTTATAACAAGAACTATTTGACTGAGCTCTCTTGTAAATTTTATCATACCTGAGGCAGTTTTCCTCATTCGATTAGCTGAAAAGCTGAATTTATCCCGAGGCAAACCAAACATCTAGTACAGGCTAAATTCAGCAACTGGAGCTTAAATTTGGCTTAATATATCCCCACTTGGATCTGCCTGTTTAATTCTCTTTCATATGATAACATGGCTTATTCATAGTCTGGACTTGCCACCTGAACAAACTGAACCTCATATCTTATTCTAATAGAATAAGAAAACTTCGCAAAAACACAAAAGTTCCAGAATGAAAATCAAACGCAAACTTAGGTTTTAAAAAAATGTTTTGTAAAGGTCTACAAGATTAGCATAGAGAGGTTTTTCCCTAAGGAACACTGCTTTTTATGATCATGCATTTTTCATAGAGACAGATGGGCTTTATAAAAGGATACAGCCTGCTACTCAAGAGGGTTTCAGTGACAGCTGCACTTCTGTGTTTTAACCACAGTAGAAATTTATATAGGATATATTTTCACAAAATATTTGTACTTCTTCTTTGGTCATATTCATTCCTGGTGTAATTTCACTGACTAAAGTGGAACTACACCTGAAATTAATCTGCCCATTATTCCTCTAATAAACAGTGTTTAATTAGTAAAGGGGAAACATAATATTCCAACTCCCTCCCCCCCCACAAAATGCCTATCTAAAAAACCCCCCGTTTCTTTATTCCAAACATTCAATACCTTCCCATCCAAGGAATGTATATTTCCTCATTCCTCTAGGTTTTATTGTGGTTTGTCATTAACTAAATATAACACCTTATTTACCTTTGTGCTCAGCTTCAAGACTTTTGAAAGTTTGCCCCAACTGCCATTTCCAGGAATTTCATAAATAATTACACTGATTTTAAATATTCATAACCTACAAATTGTAAACATTATATGTTGACAAATCAGGTCCCTATGACTACCGTTAGTTCAGTCAACAACTCTTGAAACAAAGAGGCCCTGAGAAGAAAGTTTTACAAACTATTCTTCAAGAATGAGTTGCATACACAATTTGGTCTCACCTATTCTTATTTTTTTAGCTCTTTCATTCAAAATATGATCTTATTTCCTACTTTTATCAAATGTGGTACTTTACTCCTAATTTACTTAAAGGCAGTTATACACTAAATAGATCAGGACACATTTGGTTACAGAAATGTTTGGAAGCCTGCTGCTAAGGAGAATTATTGGGCCAATGAAATCACTAGCTTGCTTAGAAGTACAAATATTTGCCATATTTGGTAAGCTGAATATTTCTAGCGAATAGTCATACTGTGGACAGGGGCCTTTACTAGGAGTCAAGTAATATGGGTTCTAATCTATGTTTATGCCTACACTTATGGCAACATGTAGAGTACAGACACTGCACACCCAGCTAGCACTATAAATAATAGTGGAGACAGTGAGACACAACTTACACGAGTAGTGTGCCCCACATGCCTGAACCCCCAGTGTACATACCCGACACTGTCCACACAGCTCTCTGCATGCCCAAGTAGAGCCTCCCACGTCTATTTTTAGCAGTGTAGTGTCTTGCTGCCAGACCCTTTCCCCCACACCTCTGGCAGCCAGGAGGCAGTGAGGAAAGGCTCCGGCCACAGTTCACTGTGGCCAGAGCCTTTCCCCACCCCTCTCTGCTGCCAGATCCTTCCCCCTCTGCCAGAGCCTTTCACTGTAGCACGTAGCTACACACCGCAACAACAAGTATGGACCCCGCCTGCCTTCTTTCCCTGTGGCAGGTAGTGACACGTGTAGTACCTGTAGTGTACACGCCAAGTGTAGATATAGTCTATTCTCTGCCATAGACTCCCTCTATGACTTTCAGCAGGTCACTTCTGCCCACATTTTCCAAAATATCCTATAATTTTGCGTGTTCAACTTTAGAAACCTATGGGGAGTCTTATTTTTGATAAACCCCAAAATATCATAGTTGCTATTTAACCTTGCATATGGAAAGACAGTCCCGGTATTCAAGGGTATATAATTTAAAAAGACAAAAATAAATAATGTGGGGAAAGGATGCAAGTTACAAGCATGTGGTCACCGGAATGTATGGCACATGGTTTATTAGTTCCAGGTTTGCTTGTTTTATTCTTTGGTTGGGCAGGTAGGAGAATAATGAAGAAATAAATTGGACAGAAGGAAGGGAGGGAAGAGGTGAAGGCATGAGGAGAAAAGAGAAGAGGAAAGAAAGAGGAGAGAGTGGGAGGTTCAGGCATCTGACTGCTGATAGGCCAAAAAAGTCCAAGTGTAAATGTCAGTGGTGACCTCAGGAGGCTGAGGCTGAAGGGTGCTTCAGCTGCTGCATATGTGGTTAGGAGGCAGAAGGAGAACAAAAGTCTTCAATAGAGCACCCAAGCAGTTTGTGTACATCAACTATACTACTGTATTTGTCCATACATTTTCCCTACAGCTGAGTCCTATGAGAAACAGGGTTCAATATATAATAAATTTAAGAATTTTATATATGGCCCACTAAAGTCGATAGGGATTGGAGCAGGACTTAAATTAATTTCTACTTTGAAAAGTGGCTTGGTAAATATGCTGCTGTGGGGTTTCCTTTTTACCGTGTCTCAATTATTTCAATGATAAATGTCCTCAGTTTAAAAGTAGTAATGGCTTTTGTTTTATCTGCCAGCCCTGCAAATTCAACCTGGGATCTGAGAGTCAAGCTGGCTTCATTTCTTTTCATGTATCATCACCAGTAATAAAGATTCTGGAGGTCAAATTAGGCCTAGTGACATCTGTACAAAACTCCTTGTCTTCTGGGGTTACACAAGCAGATGTGATAGGAACTTAGTAAATATGTTGATGCACAAAGAAGGAAGGAACAGAATCCAGCTCACTCTCTCCTAGTCATATTTATCTGCAGAGCTTAAACGGAGTATGAAGCAGTTATAAAATATTTTGGCACAAAAGTAAGTAGATATGATTCTGAACACTTATAGGGAGCATATCTGTTGTGGAAGTGTGGATCATATTATGGTCTTTTAGAATAGCAAGTTACTTTAAAGTATTGTAAATACAGCACAAAACCTATTGCTATAAAATATTGTCAAAATCTACCTGTTTCAAATTTTGCAGTCCAATGTGATTTTGGAAGTCTAAGGCCTGGTCTACACTAACCCCCCAATTCGAACTAAGGTACGCAACTTCAGCTACGTGAATAACGTAGATGAAGTTCGAAGTACCTTAGTTCGAACTTACCTCGGTCCAGACGCGGCAGGCAGGCTCCCCTGTTGACTTCGCGGTACTCCTCTCACTGAGCTGGAGTACCGCAGTTGACGGCGAGCACTTCCGGGTTCGACTTATCTCATCCAGACAAGACGCGATAAGTCGAACCCAGAAGTTCGATTTGCTTGCCGCCGAACTACCGGGTAGTGTAGACCTAAGCTAAGAGAAGAGAGGCAAGGAAACATTGGAAAAAATGTAAAAACATTTTAAAAAGGAACCATTTAAGGATTTTCATCTCTAAAGTACTTACTCCACTTTCTTTGACATCTTCTGGAAAAATTCTCCTCTCTTATCTTAAAATGTTGAGAATATTAGCATTCTCATTTGTGGAACTAGAGTAGGAGCCGAGAACTCCAAAATCCAGAGAGGAGGGAGTGGAATTATGGGTTCTGTGCATGTGCATGGCCAGTTGGTTCATGTGATACAGACAGGAGTGGCTGGTGAAATGAAGTAATAAAAATTAATTAACATTCTTTGAAAAGTACTTACACAGCTCCTGCACAGTAACCATTTTTCAAAGTTAAATCTCTCATTCCCTTTCATTTTTCTTTTCAAAATTCCCAAACCAGTGAGAGCTCTCTATAGATTAATAGCACACCAAATTTCAGTGTTTCAAGTTTGGAACATGAGGGGGGGGGGAAATCTCTCTGAAACCTAAATATTTTCCCCCTCTAAAGGCCAGACCCATTTTTTAGAAAATATGCAAAAGTGTTTTCTTCAGAACCCAAGTGTGCTTATCTTGTATGCAAAGTTTCAGCTTAGAGCACAATTTGATGACAAAGATATGAACCCCTGAAAATTGAAGATTTAGTGGGAATACTCACAGACTTTTACTGTGACTATAGGGCTGCTACTGGCACCACTATAATAATTTTTTTGTCTTCATCTTCAGAAGTAAACTATAGAGAACACAAATTCTATGTTTGACAGAATAGCTATTGCTAGTTCTTGTAAAACATGTAATATATTCCAGAAGACCTAAGGGTGTACTCTCCAATAAGGATGGAAAAAGATGTGCGCCCCACTGTGAGCTCACAGTAAGGCTGTTTCATGTAAAAAGTTGGTAATTAGTCCCTGAGTGAATAAAGTAGATGAGATAAGAGATTGGACTTACTGTAGCAACACAACATACATTTTCTAGTTGCTAGAATTTAAAGGGTGTTTGGGTGGGAGGGGGGGTCTATTTCTGCTCATTTTATTTTACAAGTTTTTAAATCTTGGAAACTAATTTGTTACATTAAGCTTAAACATGTGTACTTTAAAATCTCACTAAGAGATACAAAGATAGATAAGAGACATATAGAAATTGGTTGAATAATTTTATAAAAAGTACCAGAGATTTTCTTACTATACATGTCAGGTGAATTTCATCCCAACTGATTTCAATGTGATGACTGGTGCTTTATCCATATAAAACATTAGTGGTTATTAGAATCTGTAGTCAGAAGATAAATATTTTTTATAATTAAATTAAATCTCATTACCCAGAGGTACAATCACAAACTTAGTTAAAAAAAACCTACCATAGTAGCTAGAATAAAAGAAAATCAAAATTACAGTTAAGTACCACATTATGAATAATCAGCTAAATACACAATCATCAGGAAGCAGCAATGGGCCCAATAGTATAATAATCTTCTTTGCTCTAGCCTGCAAAGCTGAAGACGACAACAGAAATACCTTACATTTTCTATTTTCCCTTCATTGTTACTCATCCTCGTCAGAGGTGGACCTCTCCCCACCTTGTCTATCTCTTTAAAAGATATTTACATTATTTATTACTGTGACTACTTTTAAGTAAATCCATAAGGGTTCCATGAAAAAAATTATGAAGTAAATGCTATATTATATAGCGGTACTGGACATCACAATGAAGCCTATATCATGTGTTCCCATTATATCAGTGCCTCATAATTATCTCCTGTGTTTTTCTACATTTGTTTTGCGCATAATTTGTGAGACCAAGGGGGTTTTCCAAGACCACAGTCAACTGTAATACTTTATTAAGAATACCTCTCTAGAGCAAATGCATTAAGAAGTGTATTTTCAACTTGAATATGTGGCATTTTAGCCACAATACTAGCATTGGTGTTTAATGTCATCGTTAATTGAAATTATATATATGGCATTCCCAGAGTGGTTATCACTGTTCTATAATGCTTAAAGCCCTGTGCACAGAGGTGAGAAAATATCACAGAGACAGATTCTGCCTTCACCGCCATGCATCCTCCATTAAATCAAATCAAGCCACTGAACTCACAAAGGGTCGCATAGGCGTAACTAATGTCATAGGTCACAGGTAGCACAAGTGTAACTGAGGGCAGGATGTAGCCCCACTGACTCCAAAATGATACCGGCACATCTGGCAGCAGAATAGGTCTCTCAATAACACATACTTTACCTCCATATCTTAAACAAACAACAAGATAAGAAGTATGTGTATTTTCAGACTTTGGTTGTTCTTCATCTCTGCTAAGAACTGAGTGGTTTTGTGACGTTACAATTGAAAACACAGTAATATTTAAGAACATAGAACAAATGTCAGGATTAAACTTGTGTTCTTTAAAAATATAATAATATTTTAACCTAAAATAGGGCCTAATCCAAAATCTATTTAAGTCGAAAGATGCCCATCAATTTTAATAGGCTTTGGATCAGGTCCACAGTCTCTGAAAGCAGCCATAGCTCAAAAGTTACATTTATAAGATGATGTTTGACATACTGATTTTGTAACGTCATTGTTCATTTAATATAGTCTAAACTGCAAACTCCCTATTTATCTGTTTGTCTTTTACTTCATCTGCAGTGTCTGTGGGAATTTCTTACATTGTAGCAGCAAACTGAGATTGTATTTCACATTTGAAAGTAACCCATTTTAAATAATTCTGATAGTTGGTAATGTTAGTATTCTTAACAATCTCCCAGAAACATATTTAAGACAGATTTTTAAACCATTGAAGAATTGCAAAATAACTTGAGAGTGTCATTACTCTTCTAAAATGCAAATAGCAGTGGTAATTTATGCAGAGCAATACAACCTTTCACATTTAATTCTGTGCACTTTGTTTTCTGTAGACTAGAAAAAATGAAATTATGTCATTTCCCACACAAGATGTTGCAAAGAGCAAAAGTGATTAATTACAGCCACCTGGAGGACATCTAGTTTGCAATTATGAGCATTGAAACAATGTCTTTAAAAACAATGCATGGTATATTTTTATAATATAATGCAAACCTGATTATCCAAAGATCTCTGGGGACACCAGAAAACTTTGGATAACTGAGGGTTTGGATAACTAGGGGAGGTGGCTGATCAGGCTTTGAAGTCTGGTTTCTAGAACCCACAGCCATGGATAGAACCTGCTCCAATTTTAGGGATTTCCCACTGGCTTCCTTGAGGCCAGCCAGCAATTCAGGAGGAGGTTGTGCTCCCAGTTGCTCAGGCCTGCAGCACAATAAAGAGGAGGCAAGTGGATTGCCCAGGGTTGATTAGTGAACTCAGCTCAGTGTAGAGGCATAGGCTGTTCCTCTCTTCAGACAGAGAGTGTAAGGGCCAAATACACCTTGGTCACAGGAGGCCTCACACACAATGTCAAACTAGCACTTTGAAGGAGCAAGGTGCAGAGTAACCACGGAGGGAAACTTAATATTTTCAGCAGGAAGAGTGACCAGATGTCCCGATTTTATAGGGACAGTCCCGATTTTTGGGTCTTTTTCTTATATAGGCTCCTATTACCCCTCACCCCCATCCCAATTTTTTACATTTGCTGTCTGGTCACCCTAGCAGCAGGCATACATAGTAGGGATTTGGGGCTATGGGACAAACCACATAGAGAGCTGTGTATGCTACTCTGAGGGGTAGCCGTGTTAGTCTGAATCTGTAAAAAGCAACAGAGGGTCCTGTGGCACCTTTAAGACTAACAGAAGTATTGGAGCATAAGCTTTTGTGGGTGAATGCCCACTTCATCACACGCAAGTGTATGCTACTGTAGCCCCAAATCTGCAGTAATGGCCATGCAGAAACTTCAGGGTGGTTCAGACCTTGTTGCCTGATTGGAATGGGAAAATTCTGTCCTCCAATCACCTCCAAAGTCTTCCTGAACACAGCAGAATTTATTTGGGCTCTGCACAGGAACCAGGCTTTGCTCCATCAGAAGCACTTTTAGGAATAGGTGCCGATGGATCTGATCTCTGGCATGGAACCTGAAAAATTGATTTGGGGTGCAAAGCATACCAGTCACAGATAGCAGGTTCTTTCTCTAGCAACTACATAGATTATTATTTAATAAATGAGATTGGTGAATCACATGAATAGAGTTTTTATTTAATAACCAAACCACCCAAATCATTCATGCAACTGAACAAAAATCAGGTGCCTAGAAACAGCCAGTCCCTAGTGTTGTCATAATCAAAATTCTGAAGACATAGGAAACAGATAAAAATAGATATAGTCAGTGGAGTACACCATAATCTGGAAGTGATGGTCCAGTTTATATCAGCTTCTCAGATGCTCACCAAAGATCAGATACACCCCTTCTTTATACCCCTTTCTTTCCCTGCATCTAAACATGACTAGGACCATATTTGACAATGGTTCAGCCCCTACCCGTTTGTTATATTCTTGGAAACCTTGTTTGGTATGCTGGCTATCCATAATTAACTTTCCGTGGTTGGCCTCACTGTTAGGTCAACCCCTTGCCCACTACATCAGTGCTGTCAGCTCCATGGATACATGTACCCCAAAATCCAGCAAAAAAGCCACTCTATAACTTGTTTTTCACTTCTTTGTGGCTAACTTGCTTGTCACAAGATAAAAATCACAAAAAGTCCCCAAAACTGGTGACCCTAGGTGACTTCTTAATGCTAACTCCTGATTTAGTTATGCCATTTTCTTACAGGCCTTGCTAGGTCTCACCTTTTTGCCAAGCCTGTAATTTATACTGTGTGTTCATCTACTTGCATTTCAAGCACTCTTATCCTTACTCTTACCTATTAAAAGAATTAAAACACATTCTAGCATTAAAATAAATTAGGTCAAAGCTTGGGCTTGAATGCCACATGTATCCCAGGCCATTGGTGGGTTTGGGGGGCCAAAACCCATTTTTGCTCTGCATAATGAAAAACTCCATTCACCTCCCTTCAGCAATAAGATTGGAAGGAGACTCCACAGGTCGGAATTCAGCAAGTTCCCTGCCTACTATGCTGGATAAACCTGCACAGGAGAAAATTTGGCCTCTTAAGTTTATGTTAATTAACATTGTGTTTCTTGTTAACATTCATTTATGTCATAATGTTATGCTAACAACCAAGACATGTTCTCACAGCAACTGCACCTTGACCACTGCATAAAGCTGTTAAATTAACAGCATCTGATGCATACATGTAAGCAGGATGATTTTAGTTATCCTGAAATTTTTAATTTCTAGATTTTTGTTTTAGTTTCTAACTATGCTTTCCATTAGTGTTGTCTTTTGCATTGAACGGAACTTTAATTTACACTTTTTTGAATAAAAAAAAAGCTCAGCATCTCAAGGACTATAATACTGCAACGTAGACACATCAAAATAAGTATACCACCAAACTACCTTTTATGGAAATAAAACAGATATGAATAGTTCAGTAAACCATCTACTTCAACATTCCTAGAAAGCTTAGAGGTGCTGTATAGTAACTGTAGATAATCATATGTTGTTAGAATGAACAATTTGCCAGTGCCCACCTCACCAGTGTGAATGACAGTTGTCCAATAGCAAAGAAGATCAATGTAATCAAAATTTATAAACCATATTCAGGTTAAAGGGCACTTTTCTTATCTTTTATTCTGTCCAAAGGACATGGGTTTTATTTTATAAAGATCATTAGTCATTGAAATATATATTTTAGAGAGTTTCTAGAAGGTAAGATTATTTTGGCAGTCACTGGAGTGTACCAGATGGTTCATTAGCATAGGCTAGACAAGTCAAAAGCTTTCAGAATCATTTAGAAAATGTCAAACAGAAACAAGAACCCTGTCACTTTTTATTAGAATTAACTACATCATACCCTGGACACAGATTTCACCTTGGGTCAGAAAAATTAATACAGAATTATATGAATTGTTTAATATACTGGGTTAAAGATAGGTCTTCCTCTGGGGACTCATTTGCTGGCAATATATTATGGTCATCTACTTCAGAAATCTTCAACCTTTCCTTTTGTAAGCTATGAAAAGAGTTGACCTTGCTCAAAATCCATTGGTATCTAATTGATTTGAGGTATATGCAAAATTTCAACAAGACAGTCTGCTAGAGTTCTTTTGTGATCATTTTCCCAGGAAAGTTGGGGAATGGATTTACTGAATATTCAGCAGCATGTAAAGTAGGCTTTTGTCAAGAGAAAAAAAAACATCCTTTAAGTAAAACACTGCTTTAGTAAACAGGAATTCAAATGCAATTGAAATGTTACTTTCTTTTTCCCCCATCAGATGTCAAAAACCTTGAGAACTTCCAGCTTGTGGAAGGTGTTCAGGAACAAGTGAATGCTGCTCTGCTGGACTATACAATGTGCAACTATCCACAACAGACAGACAAATTTGGCCAACTTCTCCTGCGGCTACCAGAAATCCGGGCCATCAGTATGCAGGCCGAAGAATACCTCTACTACAAACACCTGAATGGGGATGTGCCATGTAATAACCTTCTCATTGAAATGCTGCATGCAAAGAGAGCATAAATTATACCCATTAGAGCTTCTGCTTTCAAGAAAAAAAAATACTCTGAACTGCTCCAAGCAACGCTAATTAAAAACTTGGTTTTAAGACTTTGCAAAATGGTATAATAATCAAATACTTAATAGTAAATAAGTGATGTATCAGGGTATTTGTATTGCAAACTGTGAATCAAATGCTACACATCCCCAAAGGAATCTGTATAGGACTTTGTACTGGAATGAAACAAGCTTATAAGTGGATCTATCACCAATGTCAACATGAAAAAAAACGGAACAATTCTTGTATATTTAACTTTTCTGATCGCCACTATGAAGAAATTTAGGAACAAACTGATCTGTGTTATTAAGCTAATATAGTGGAGAAATTGAGTGCACTAAAATCCTTCATTGTACAGCAGGACTTCTAAAACAACTCTAAAGGATGCAAAACTGCACCACTACCATCTTCTATCATCCTTCCAAGGACCCAACACTTACTTTGCCTGTGATAAATGTTGTGGCACCTATTCAATCTGTAATAAAGGTCTGGAGTAGCCACATATTATATAGTAGCTCCACCAAATCATAAAAGCCTGGTTTTGAATGTCTGTGTCTCAGGCCTGCAAATAGGTAATATGAAGAGTCTGTTAATAAGTTAGCTTGACATTCTTAATATGTTCTGAAGTTTGTTTTTTGTGTGTTCATGTAATTAAATCAGGCAGTATCCCTCTTCTACTAATATTACATGGGATGGCTATAAAATATCACAAATAGTTTCTCCAATGCAAATTTGCTAATTCAGCCATGTTTCAATTACAGTATCAATGCTCTGGCATTGTCTAAGATTTTCATGCCAAATAAGCTTGCTGAAGTTTTTAAGTCTTTTAGCCATCCTGTTTAAAGTTAGTTTCTTTTAAAAATAAATAAAATCTTCTCAGATTTCAAATGGTAACATTGCTAAATAATGCAAGTCAACATCTAAAGTGCATTTAGCTATGCAAAAAACCCACAACAATCAAAATGTATGAGCTGATGAAGTCAAACTGCTTGCTAAGAAGTGATCTTTAAAATTATCAAGAAAAGACAAAAGTAAGTTTTAAACATAATTTAAATAAAACAGTTTTAAAAAAAAAAGTTAGGTAATTAAAATATTCTGCATGGGTAAAGAAGAGTGATACTGCCATGTCTATGTAGACCAAAGTCTGCTGCAGAACAAATATTGGAGAAGGACAAATAATTACATCTCTATCCAAATGAAGATATCAGTATTATAACATGTAGTGCCACAGTTATGAAAGTCTTGCCTTATTTCATTATCCTAAAAGGTAACTGGGCAAATGTGGATCAACATAAGTTTAAAATAGAGTATTAATACTTTACATTAAAAAGAACCCTAGTGTTTACATTCTTTAGGTCCTGTGGGAAAAAATCTGTGATAAGATTGCAAAGAAGTGATTCCCTTAGTGTTGCTTTCTGATTGGTAATTATTTTACCAGTACTGAATTACTGTATGTCGTGAGACACTAAAATCAAAAAGGGAATCTCATTTAAACTTTAATTTTTTGAGATTATCGGCTGCACAATCACTTGTAGAAACTGTATAAACTCCTAATCCCTTAATTTTTTTTCATGAAGATTGCTGGCTTTTGAATAGTTTATTTATATTGTATATCATAGTTTCCACTGTAGACAATTATGATGCTAATTTATTGGTCCTTGGTTTCATCTTTATATAAGATATAGCCAGAATGAAGAAGCCAAATATATGTGTTTACTGTAGCATGTCTTCAAGTTAGTGGAACATAGTTCAGGGACATACAAGGGTCTTTACAAATTAAAATCATTCACTTGATTAAATGTCTGTAAATCTTCATAATCCTAAATGTAGTTTATTTAAATCTATTGTAAATTATGTGACTTGTAGCTTCTTCTGGTTTATGTGAATGTAACAAGGTGCATTCTTATCTTAAATTCTTTTCCAAACGTACATTGTATACCAAAGACATCAGTTATTTCTGCATTAGTATAAAACAGATTATTTTAATCATCTGTATTAGTCATCTCTAATACTCTGTCCATGT
The DNA here is from genome assembly GCF_027887155.1 of Malaclemys terrapin pileata. Taxonomy (NCBI): domain Eukaryota; kingdom Metazoa; phylum Chordata; order Testudines; family Emydidae; genus Malaclemys; species Malaclemys terrapin. The sequence goes on from NC_071512.1 coordinate 67,570,454, forward strand.
GTAGGGTACAAACTTAGCTAAGCCTAGCGTCAGCAGCACCTAGATGTCTGTCTCACATCATGGAATACCACTCATGCTGTTTTACAGATCAAATGTAATATGAAAACATTTCACCTGAGTATCATGTATAATCAATAGGGATGGAAGCATCACTTGAAAGAATACAAAACAACTAAATTTATAGAAAGTAAGATGTGAATGGCATTTGAGGGTGGTAGTGAAGTTGCTGTGGTCACATATGTACAACATGGGTATAATATTTCTTTTTTCTTTTTCAAGTGTTCATATTCTGTAAATTCTTGATTTGTTTTTATGGAAACACTACAGTGAACCTCACTGAATATTAAAGCTTAAAAAATAAACAAAAATGTGTTGCTAACTGTATACACAGCACCATTATCTATATTCAGGACAAGAGTACTAATATAAGGATGTAAAAGACAAGCAACAATTTGCATATAATTTAATGGAAACAGTTTCAGATAAACTATAACATATATTAGCAGTATCTGTGGTTCCAAAAATCCCTCCAGATTGCCCAAAGTTTTCAAACAAAAATCTCCCTAAGTTAATTGTTAACCACTTTGTAACCAGACATTTACTTATGACTGCCTTATTGATTGCAGGACATATTAGTAAAAGCAGACTGAAATACAAAGGTTTTGGCTTTGCCTGGTTTATTATAGTTCTGTATTTGTAAGCGAACAATCTGTAATGTCTGAATATTTGTATTACAGATGTTCTGCAGCTGCCTTGGATTTGAATCCATGCAACTTTTAGAATGTGCAATTAGTTACTTGTTGAAGTTGAAGTTCTCTTACTGTATCAGTGAAATACCTATTGTCATGTCAGTTCTTGCCAGGAGTTATGCATCACCAATGGATTTTTTTCAGTATTTCAATAAATATTGATATGCCCATCCTGATTACTTAAAAATTGTTTTATGATAATCCCATTACATTGGAAACTAAGTCCCAGTCAAATAAAAGTCAGTTACTCGAGCAGGAGTTAAAAAATACTGAAGATGAGGCCAAAGAAAATGTGATGCAGAAAGGAATAGAAATTTGCATGTATGCAACATTACATTCAGAACCTCAGATATCATGATGAACATGGTGTAGATGCATATGCTGAATGCAATACGCATGACTTGAAAGTGTGGATAAGATAAATCTCCTTTCAAAATAGCATATTTATAGATACATGGTTATATATGTATTTTTAAACAGCATTCTTAGTTTTCTAATAGCAGTTTCATATTCAATGTTACCTACAAAGATAAAAGAGAATCAACTAACAGCATTCAGGACAACAGCAGAGCTCAAACTAACCTCTCAGCAATGTAAATACATGACAGGGTCAGGAGAAACTCCAGAGCTTCCAACACAACTGCCACAGGACTCTGCCAAAGAGACAGATGTTGCTGCTACTAAAAAAATTATTTTGCCTGCCATTTCAAGAAGATGAGGAATAGTGGTACACTATGATGTGTCAATAGAATCCTACTACTGAGATCAAACACACCTCGCCCCAATTCCTTTTCTAGCTTAAAGTGTTTGTTCTCTTAGGCCCTGATCAGGCTCCAACTGAAGCCAATGTTAAAACTTTAGCAGTGCAAAATTAGGTCTAGAATTAGTTGTGTACAAATATTTTGCTTAAAAAAAAAACACAAATTTTAAATTCATTAAAGATATACAAAAATTAAAGATAATATTGTGTGGCTTAGAGGTTGGAGGAATATGTTTTTATTTTGAAGGAGCATAGATTACAAGAAAATTTTGGATCAGCCCACACAGAAGATATGTCAAGTTTAGCAATTTAGCATCACCTAAGAAAAAACTTCCTAATAGCGATATATATGAGTGATGTATATAGTATCCACAGTACACACAAACTAGGAGGGGATTTTAGCGTTAACTAAGTTTGACATTGGTTCTGAAGCAAGCTGATGTATGTTTTTATTGCAAACATGCAAAGAGAGAGTTCAATGCAACTCAGGTCAACACAGTTCAACACTTAGTGATCTTGACAATTTCCTGGCATGCTAAATAACAGTTTTCTTTAACCCTTCACTGGAAGCCTGTAGTTCAGTCTCTAACATAAGCTATATTAACAATATTTTCACTCTCACCAAAGCATTTGCTGTGTGCAAGATTTTCTATGAAAGGTAGTAGCTCATTGTGTAAAGTTATTGTGTAGAAATTATCTGCTAATATCTAAGCTGTCAATATTTGTAGGTCCAAGAGTGTTAAAGTAACAATGATCATAGCGTGGTTCAGCCAAGTTACAGCAGCATTATTAAGTATTGAGTATACACGGTATTAAGCCAGTCTTATAGAGGTACTCTAGTGATGCTGGAATGATTCAGGTCATCTGTGTGTCCTCTGCGATTTGCATATATGCTGAATAAAAAAATATTTGTAACCCTTCTGCCAGGTGTTGCTGCGGACACCAAGGGCCAGATCCAATATTGAGGGGTTACTTTTAACATTAAAAAACAGAACTAGCTTAAACCTCCACCCAGAAAGCTGGGAAAATTAACCACCGCCCCTGGGTGCCTCTAAGAGGCAATACTTCCCCACTCACAAGCACTGAGTCTGTGTATAACAAAAGGAAACTTATGAAGAGCAGGAGGAACTCAGGATTAATTTGGGAAACCACTGCACCACTTACTCAAAAGTATGCAAACCATAATTAAACACCCACCCTGCAGTATCATGGGAAATAGACCTTTGCCTCTGTTTCTCACATTGTGGTGTCAAAGTCTGATGGACAAATGTCCCTTTAACACGCCATGCCTCTTTCCCTCCACCACACCCGCTCACAGTTGGTTGTCTGAGATCAGTGAAGTCCCAGAATTCAAGGATGTGCACGTAGGTTCACCTCCCACCCCTGAATGGGAGACGGAGGAGGATGGTTTGAGCAATGCCTCTGCTCATCCCTGTCACTGTGGTCTCTGCCACTGTTTGCCTTTGTCATTGCCACCTCTGCTTCTAGCTGCCATGCTGTGTTCAGCAGTTCCACCACTTAGCCCAGTTCTTAGTGGTTTCAGCTCTTAGTGATGTCACTGGGTAGGTCTTTTCCCCCAGTTCATCAATAGATGGCAGGGGAGAGCTCACTCAGACTCTGGCTTACATATTAGTTTAAGTATAGCAATTTGCCATTAATATAAAAGAGATGCGCTAACTGACACAGGCTTGGGACAACCAGGTCCTCATCCACTGGTGTAAACTGATGCAACTCCATTAATGTCAATGTCAGTTTACCCCAGCTGAGCACCTGTCCTAGGTTTACTAACAGAGCAGGCTGCAGAGTAACCATCAGCTTCAAAGGGACCTCCAGCTGTTACACTCTGGGTATAATGAAGAAGTCACAAAGCAAAAGCAACAGGGTGGTAGGATGCAAGTGTAACGCACACACCTTCTGGGTGTGGTGTTTTGTCCCATCTAGTGGCACTGAGACCACTTAAAGAGGGAGAGTTAAATGAGTCTGGTCTACAGCCCTAACTAACAGGCAGTTGGCTTTTAGCTCATGCAGTAGAGGCTCATGCCCTAAGCTTCAGAGGCACCAAGTTCGATCCCGCCTGCCAGCTACTGGGGTCTGTCGGCATTATACAAGCTCTTTAATCAATCCTGTGGTTCAATCTTGCTGTCACAGGCCAAAGCATCCATTTCATAGTGGCACGTTGAAATTAGTGGGAACTTTGCCCAAGTCAGAACAGCGAAGGGACGGCAGGATTTATCTCCATAACACCACATAAAACGGAAAGGGAACCAGTGGCATCAAATTAATTTTTTACAGGTTCTTTTAGAGTAAGCTGCAGTGGCAGAAAAGGTTTACCACATTATCCTCTGTTTAGCAGCCATTGGCCGTGTGAAACCCAAGTGCATACTCATAAACTGAGTGCTAAACTGTCAGCTTCACAATGTGTTTAGAAACGGCTGTCCTAAAGATGGAGTACTTTGTCTTCTTTCCAAAATGGATGCCCTCTCCTTTGATAACGGGTCTAATCTGTTAGTTATCAATAATTATATTTAACATGCTGCTGGCATTGACACATTATGCATCAACATCTCCCTAGTGATATCAGTCAATATTACTTTTCTATGGGAATACTCCACCCCTAGCATGCAGCCTCACACCCAGGCCAGACTCTGATGAGATTCTATTAAGGAAGGGTGAATGGAAGAGTCGCATATTGGCAACACCCTCTGGCTTTACCCATGGTCTATAAGCTCCCTTGTTTAACATTTGGAAAGTGTTTTGAGAACATCAGCAATAATGCACAGGATTTGTAATATGCATCATCACTTTCTTTTAATTATTTGTAGGACATTTCCAGACTGAATATTTGTTGTATATATTGTCTTTAATATTTCCAAAAGAAATAAAATGGAAATTTCAGCAGTGCTTTACAGTAGTGGTGTAAGTATTTTAAAGATGAAAACATGATAAAGGGCCCCCTGAGTGTTGTTAACCAGTGCTTTTACTGACCAATACATTCTTCTACTTCCAGAGCCCTGCGACACTAGAGTGGGGGAGAATGTTCTTGTGACCACTGGATATAATGGAGTGAGATCAGTTCTCTGGAGAGTTAACTGGTGTTCTCCCATCTTCCTTCAGTGTAGTCTTCAGAAACATAAGCACCATTGATGGAAGTCATGCAGCATCAACCTAGAAGTAAAAAGAGATTCAACAGAAGGAAAAACTGACTGTTCTGGTAAAATGTGTGTTTAGTTGCCAGAAATGCAGACTGGGGGGGATTCCCTTCTTCAGCTGTCAGGGTAAGCTGTAATCCATCCCAATATAAAAGTAGTTTCAAAGTTTTCATTCCATCCATGGGTCCAGCAGGGCCCATAATCTTTTTAAACTAACCTACAAATAGGTGGCTATTGCATATTTCTTTAAACTGACTGCCATACAAGCACTTCATATTCTGACTTGTAAAGGATCACAGATAGACCTAAAAACTAGATCTGGAGATTTCCAGTGCAGATTCTAGATATTATAGTACCTAGCACAATATATCAGAATTCCATAAAGTTGAGAGGCTCCTATCATGCAATTCCAGGTGAAAAGCTGTTTTCCTTACCATTCATCATTCTCAGAAGCCATATAAGAGTGAAGTGGGTAGGTATCTTACAGGTGAAGTTGAAATGGCATTTTCATTATTAAACTCCTGTTTTCAGAAAATTATAATAAATTCCTTCAGGGATTAAGTTTGATATGATGGCATCTCAGCTTGGGAGAAATTTCTTTTGCAGAATTTGAAGAAAACTAATTTCTCTTTGTTGTTATACTTAATTTGGTTTGTTTGTTTTATTTCAGTGGTTCATTGTAGGATAGACGTTAATTTCCAATGTGAGCATGCTTTCAGAGTGGGACTTCTCTTTCTTTGAGCTCAGATCCACCAACCCTTTAGACTTTGCTTTTGAAGTACTGCAAAAGTGAGAAGCTGGAGATTTCCACTTGCTCTGTGATTTACATTCCCTCATGATGCCAGTTTCCTGTTTTTCAAGTACTGCGGAAAAGTTTTCCAAATATGATACAAAATTCAACAGAGCATAAGAATACAAGTCAGTCAGTCCAACGTAGCCTGATAAACAGTGCAAAAATAACACTGTGATCCTCAAGAGCAAAGGATCTCAGACTTGCTGGTAAAAACTGTAGTGTGTGCCATGGACCCAAGCTAGTTCAGGACTTTGTAATTTGTCAGTTCTTGATTCCTTTATTACCATACATGTATAACATATACAACCAACTGCACCTGGTGCCATGTCCCTTTGGAAGACCACAACCTTGTGGAACTTCATGATTCTGTCTAGGTCTATATGCAGCAAAGGATGGAAGAAGTTCTTCAATGCACAATACAGACTGATGAAATTAATACTCTGCAGTTCTGTAGCATCTTTTATCCAAGGCTCAAAAGCATTTTTACTAAAGTAGGTAAGTACATTGAGACAGAGAGAGATAAAAGGGACAAAGTTTCAAGTGTCTTCTAATTTAGGGGTTCCTATCTTGAGATAACTACTGGCGTAGTCTAATTTCAGAGGTAGTGATCAACTTGATTCCAGTTGGGGTGTTGGGTACTCTCGTATTACTCGAGCTAACAGATGAGCTGGAGGACTATTTGCATTAGCATTCCATAATGAGAAATATGCAGTTGTGTCCATGTCTATGTTAGTGTGAACACAGCCCATAAAAATGTAACAGGAAGGAGATGGGGTAAGGGAAGAGCAGAGAAAGAACTTGGAATAAAAATACAATACAATTAGAAGGAAGCACAGATGCGGAATATGACATTTATGTTTCATAAATATTTAAACTTAATTCACTTTTCTAGAAGAAATAAAACTAAACAAAATGCTGGATTATTACCATTGCTTTAAGTCTTGTATAAATTATTGTTTATGTATTTCGGGGAGCTGCTATATAAAGTGACATTGTTATTAATTTACATCTAAATACATCTAAGCTTTGTTTTACACAATCTATACAAATGGAAGGTTAAGAAAACCAGAGCATTGTATAATTGATTAAATATGTTCAATCAATTCATTCAGATCATGCTGTGAAAACTGAAGCCTCTGATTAAATTAGACCGTTTTTTATTTAAAATCATACAGTATGATTGTCTCACAAACTATTAAGAAAATGCAAACTGTAAAAAGATTGTTTTCTATTTAGAATATAAGCCCCCAAAATATGATCAAAAGACTTTACAGTGAAGTCATTTTTTCTACAGAACAACTTCTCTGTGAGTAAAAGTTCACTGTAACTGGATGTACAGTTCACATTTTGCAAAGCATGGAACTCTCGTTCTACTTCATTGTAAACAGAACTTCATAAATTCAAGTTCATTAAGGTCCTGACCCAGCAAAACATTGAAGCATATCTTTAACTTTGAGTCCATGAATAGTTCTGTTGATGTCAATGGGACTACTTATGTTCTTAAAGTTAAGCACGGGTTTAAGAGCTTTGCTGGATTGTGGCCTAAGGGAGAAACTCAGCTGGTGTGGAGACCCCAGGCATGGCCCCCTTGCATGACTTACCACCAAGACATGTGTACTAGATGGGACATCTACCTCAAGTTCTTAATTCTCTACTTAGTCTCCTGGCACATCACTCATCAATGCAATGATTTTATTTTGTTTCTATTCCTTTTGGAAAATTTGTGTGCTTGTTTTTAACTTCCAGTTCGGTTCATCATTCATCGCCACCCATCTATTCCATTCTAATTCCAATGATTAATTCACTCAGGCTCTCCTATTCAGACCAAAGTCTTTTTTAACTTGAATGCACTTCTGTTTCTGTCTCCTGTTTGTTTTTTTCTCACCTCCGTCTCCCTCCCCTCGGTCTCTCCCCTAAATCTGTTCTCTATGTAATCTCTACATCATTTCTCTCCTTGTAGCCTCTTTTTTCTGTGTCTCAAAGAAAGCTTACAAATCAACTGAACAAAATGTGTGAAAGTTGTCATGAATATTACCTATGTGACCTGAAAATAGTTTCAAGGATTCAAAATAACATGCCTGCTGTGTTTATAAAGCAGCAAAATGACCAAAACATGTCAAAACAGGAAAAGCAACAGCTGGCCCTGGTCAGATCAGCCTGAAGAATCATCCAGCCAACAGCAAAGACAAGGTCATTGGTCAGCCTGCTGCATCTTGGCTCAAGTGAAACTACAGAATCAAATACCTATCCGTATTTAGTAAATTTGTTTTCAGAAAAAATGACATCTGAGAATTTTAGTTCATGAACTGGATCTCAGGATGAACTGTTACTGGTCCTCAGAAGTAACACTGACACCACTTTATCACTATCATAATTAATTAATTTAGCACCAACAATGTGCTTAGCTTTCTCCAGTGCCTACAAATAAAACAGTCTTTGCTGCAAAGAGTTTACAATACAGGATAGATGGGACATCTAGAGGTGAGGAAACATTAATGTGGATTTTGTCTGCTTTCCTAAACTTTGTTATAACACTTATTGTGTGTCTTGCAGGGAAAAAAAGTTGCATGATTTCTTGCAGTACAAATCATACAGGGCCATCCTTACCCATACGCAAAATACACAGCTGTGTAGGGCACCAAATTTCCTGGTGCCCTGAGCAGCTGCGTGCTGCTCCAGCCCCTGCTCCACCTCTAGGAACATTCAAAGACCCATCTACACAAATGTTTTCAACACTATGGTCAAGTGAGGAAGCTGCATATATGAAACCCTACCATCAAGCAGAGTTTTGAAAACTACTACTAAATTCATTTAATTGCATAACATTTTTCTTATTTCTTCAATAGACACAGAATGTATCATGGAGCACATTGTTCTTATATAAATTCATAGTATATTTACATATGCAAAATGAAGTTCAATAAAAAGAACTTTGGGGGTTGAAGGCTACATAAAAAGTAATTATGCAAAACAAGAACAAAATTCCAAAGAGGAAGTGAAGTCAGATATGCAAGGGTAATAGAATTAAGGCCAAGGATACTGTGAAAGCTAGGCTGATCTTCCCAATAGTTGCTTTGTAGTTTAACTCTTTCCAAGTTTCAAAGCTATAAGAAGGTTGCCCTAACCAATATAGCTAGTCAAAATATAGTGAAGATTTTTGTTTGTTTGTTTTGTTTTATTTGGGGAGGGTAATATGCATAGGTGCGGGAAATAGGACTTGGTTGGCTCTCAGCACCCTCGCTATACAAATTGTTTCAGCACCCCTGATTATACACGTACAAAATGTAATCACACCAAAATTTAAATCAGATACAACACACAGAATTTGACATTTTTGCCCTTAATAGTATAACCTATTATGAAAAAATATCTTTATTTTCTCTCTTTCCTTATCTTGCAGAACTCTTGCCAACCCAGCATTTTAGTTTTTTTGCCCCTTCAATGGGTTAGTCTTCAATATTAGAAATTAGACAGGGTCATCTCCCAGCAACTAATCTCAAGCTTCAAAATTCAGATCTGAACTTCCACATGTCTCTGATTTTTGGAGATCCTGGGTTTTGGATACTACCCATGTCTAATTCCAATGGTAAATACATGTTCTAATGGTAAATACTATTTCACCTTGGAAACTACAGTATGTGCCCCTTCAGAAATTGTTTACAAGCAGCCCTTCCACAGAGAATACCAATGTTATACTGTTGATTAACATCCTTTCTTTTCCTTATTGAATGAACTGTTAAAAGACCAAGACATTTTGCAGAGATAATATGAACTGAAATATATGGAGCAGTTGTTACACGCCAACCTATCAAACACTTATGATAGCTTCATTACCGATCTAAGTCCAACCAAAGCAATTCCTTCAACTTTGTACAAGACAATCTGAAGAAGACTCTGCTGGGGGAGTACTGTGCAATTCACTATCTTACCAAGCCAGAATTAATATGCATAATATATCTTATTTGCTGGCTGGTCAATCCCACGGCTGCAAAATCTTAGGTCCAAGAAAATCAATCCAAGACAGCACAGCATTGAAAGGTACAGATATTTACTTTATGGTGCCATTTAAAAAAAAAAATAAAAGCCAGAATTTAGAGTTCAAAGTGATAGCCTCTTTGGAAATAAAATCCCACCCATTAGTTCAGAAATTTGATCTCATCATGTATTTGTTGGATGATGACTTTGGGGGGGGTGTATGATCCTGCATGAGGAAACGGTACGTTGAATATTAAATTACTAATTATTGTTTGATTTGTCCTTATTCCTTTCTTCTATCAGGAAGTTCACTAATTATTTTTAAATTTAATTTTGGATGAACCTATAACAACAACAGAACTTTGTGATAAAAAAGTGATGATACCGTGCTTTTAAACATAACCGAAAACATAATAAATAGAGGTGCTTCCCACACATATACAGAAATCTTCACTGTTGTATTGCTATGAAGGACTTAGCCTAAAGACAATTTACACTGAAAACTAAGAGTCTGATTTGCCCCTTGCCTACACCAGTTTTACGTGGCTATAACTCAAAGAAGTTACTCCTGATTTACACCAGTGTAAGCGAGAAGAGAATCAGACCCTAACCTTTAGTCTAAAAAGGCAGTTTCATTTTTTCTATAAATTTTATACCTTGTCAAGTTATTGATCAGAACAGGGATCAGACTATAAATGGGAGGCTTGCAACCACTGATTTTCCTGATTTATTTTGCTGTTATTTGATATTTCTAAGTGAAAGTAAAAGAAATGCCTGCTCAGAGTCACAAGACAACATTTTGCAACAGTTGATGTGCAGGAAGTTTTATGCTGAGCTCCAAGAGGTGCTTAGCACACCAACCAAATATGTAGTCTACTGGGTCGCTGAACTATAATAAAAGACACCATTAAGTGAAGCATTTGATGGAGGTGCTTGACTCATTGGGTCGGTGGTTATAGTCATAAGCAACTCCTTGTGAAGCTAATGGATCAAAAAAATAGCTATTTTGATTTCAAAGACCAGCCTCTCTTTTTAGAGTGGGGTACTTGCCAGTTTATAGTAATGCATACAAGTAGTTCTGACACTTAAGCAGAATACAAACTGCCACTACAAGAGATTCAATAATATTTAGGCCAGTAACAAAGAACATTTACAGACACTGTTGCCATCAATGAATTCGTTAAAATAAAACTTTACTACCACTCTCCCACTTTTCCTGGTAGTCTGAGATTACAGCAACTGCTCTCAGGCTCTAGCTGATTTTCAAGAATCATCCCTCCAAACTTGATTGCTTGAACACAAAGGAGAGAGGAGCCATCATGAAGAATCCCCTAGCTATCACCTGAGCTGGAACACGAGCTGTACCAGGGGAAAGAATTGTGCCCAGGCCTGGAAGGTGTCCAGTCTGAGAAAAAACTTACTGAAGCATCTCTGAGGGTGAGATTATCTGTATTCAGTTTGATTAGGTATAGATTTGCGCATTTTATTTTATTTTGCTTGGTGACTTACTTTGTTCTGTCTGTTACTACTTGGAACCACTTAAATCCTACTGTCTGTATTTAATAAAATCACTTTTTATTTAGTAATTTACTCAGAGTATGTATTAATACCTGAGGGAGCAAACAACTGTGCATATCTCTCTATCAGTGTTATAGAGGGCGAACAATTTATGAGTTTGCCCTGCATAAGCTTTATGCAGGGTAAAACGGATTTATCTGGGTTTAGACCCCATTGGGCGTTGGGCATCTGAGTGCTAAAGACATGTACACTACTGTGAGCTGTTTTCAGGTAAACCTGCAGCTTTGGGACAAGTGATTCAGACCCTGGAACTGTGTTAGAGCCAGACAGGAGTGGCTGGTTCAGCAAGACAGGGTGCTGGAGTCCCGAGCTGGCAGGGAAAACAGGAGCAGGGGTAGTCTTTGCACATCGGGTGGCAGCTCCCAAGGGGGTTTCTGTGATCCAACCCGTCACAAGGGGAATGTATGTTGTTTTACAACATGAAAGCAGGCATGTTTCACAATACTGTAACCAAACCCAGCTTGACTGTGGGAGAAGAGACAGAAGAATGAAATAAATCATTTTACTGGTATAATTTTTCTTCACTTCCATAGTAAGGAGACTAAGCCAGAAAGGCAAGGCTTAGTGGAGATGGTCAGTAGCCAAAATAAATTGACAGTTTGAGTCCTCAGCCCTTGCTTGCTCTTCAGTTGACTATGATGTAACACTGAGCATATGGCTGCATATATTTGTTGACTAATAACCAGAAATGAAGAGTCAATACTAGCTACATTACTATTAGACAGAGGGGAGTTGGGGATTTCCTCCAATGCTCCCCACTAGGGTGACCAGACGTCCCGATTTTATCGGGACTGTCCCGATATTTGCTTCTTTGTCCCGCTCCCGACCAATGTTTGGTCGGGACACTGGACAAAAAAGAAATTTTGCCCTCCGCTCTGGCGCTCGTGCCCCCCCTGGCTCCGCCCTCTCCTTCCCCCATTGGCTCCCTCCCCAAATCCCCGCCCTGGCCCCGCCTCTTCCCCAACCACGCAGCATTCCTCCTCCCTCCCAGGCTTGCAGCATGGCGGCGCAAGCCTGGAGGGAGGAGGTGGCGGCAGTGCCTGGATCCTGGAGCTGGTGAGTCAGCTCCAGCACCCGGGCGGGCAAAGGGGGGCTGGCAAGGGAGGGAGATGGGGGGCTCAGCTGTGAACCCCCCGCCGCGCCAGAGGGCTTCTGCCCGGGCTGCTGCACCCGGGGCCGGGAGCACAGCCTGGAGGCTGCTCTAGCCCTGCAGCCCGCAGGGCAGCGTGGTGGGTCCGGTCGGGGGGCAGCGCGGAGCAGGCAGGGGCTGGGTGGGTGGCGCGGGCCGAATCCCCACGAGCGGGAGGGAGAGGCGCGGGGCTTCCTGGCAGTGGCGGGGATTCGGCCCCTGCCACCCACCCGGCTCCTGCCCACTCCGCGCTGCCCCCACCCGAACCCACCGCACACCGCATATGCCCGTGACGGGACAGGGGGCGGGAGGCTCCACGGGGAGGGCAGCGCGTGGGGCCTGCTAATGCCCCAGGCCCCTTTAAAACTTTTTTTTTGCTCCGCCCCCCCCTTTTTTTTTTTGCTCCGCCCCCGTCCCGATATTTTATACTAGTAATCTGGTCACCCTACTCCCCACTCCCATTCTTCATCCATTGTATTGTAGTTTAAATAAATTAACAAAATAATTATATTGCATTATTTTAATAAAATATGCAGAATTTTAAAATATTGTGTGCAGAATTTTGAATGTTTGGCACAGAATTCCCCCAGGAGTAATAAATGTGAGAATGTTAAATAATGTGGCTGTTTAATTAAAGGAATGGAGTGTAAGAGATGGCAGTGGCATTAAATCCCCACACTTCCACTGGTATCAAGCAGCATTGCAAAGTTACCTAGACTCATTGCAATTTTTCAGTTTTTGTTGCTCTCATTTCTATGCGTGCTCTTTCTTCATAATTTTTAATTATTAAAAAGTTGGATAACAATTAAGAATGATCAGATGGACTTTTCTTGAAATGCATTTCCCTGTAGCGCTAAGTAAGATGTCATGTTACTAAACTACCATTAAAATAATTTCCATTAATGGCTGGTTATGAATGGTTTCCCACTCCAAGACACATTTACTACTGCAATAAACAGGGCTGTATTATAAAGGAAGTACAAGCCATTGTTTCATAAACAATTCATTTGCTATTTATGATATGTAAATTCCATCAATAATGCAAATTATGACAATCTAAGGAGGAAAAAAGCCACCTAGTATATTTAAAGCAGTATGTGGTGTTTTTTGTTTGTTTTGTTTTATTTTGTTTTTTACACTAGTGATCTCGTCCCAGCCAGTCACCAAATCTGGATAGCTTTTAAATCCCTTTTTAACACCAACATCCTAGAAGAAATTGTATCGGCTGATGGAAAGAAATTTTTATTATGTCTAGCATATACCAAAGGAGACACCAAGTTCCCATGTAATGCAGACTACAGTCTCAGTCCCAGCAGCAGTCACTTGATATCAGTAGGCAAGCTCTGAAATGAAAATGACATACTTACAGCAGCAGTACCTCTTAAGCAGGCATGTAGTGATCAAAGAGAATAGTGAAGTAGCATCTGTTGGGTCGGAGAACTGCTTCTTGTCACAAAATGTGCCAAACTGTCAAGCTGTCTGTGACCTATTACAGCTACCATTTGTAACATAGCCACCCGACTTGAGTTGCTGTCAAAACAAACAAGTATCTCAGGGACCATCATACAAGAAAACACTATTGGCAGAGAGATGTAGATATAAAAGAAAAAAAATTCTATATCAGTAAAGGTGTAGCACTTCGAAAACAAGACCTAGAAACCCAAACAGCAAAAACAGCTTATATGTTTTTCTGCCTCAGTACAGTTTCCCCTGTGTTGCAAAAATCAGCAGAGGATTACTATTGTCTTCCAACCTAAGCACAAATAAGGCTTTGCCATCTTTCCTGCTACCAAGAAACTTAGCTGGGTTTTCCATTTCTAAATGCGCTAGTCAGAAAATATGAGCCTCATGAATCTGTAACAGATTTAGGTCCCGATCCTGCAAATGGGATCTTGACTTCAATTGGGACTACCCTAGAATTTAAAGTTAATAAACATAAATTTTTGCAGGATCAGGGCAATAGTGAGCTAGATTTTTAACAAAATCAAGGCAAATCATTTAGCCTCACAGTTAACATATGTGTATCCACTTATGCTCAGAAAAATTTAGTTAAACTGTAAAATGAGTTTGGAGGTTATATGCCCAGTTATGATTTCTGTATGTTTATTGTTTCCTGTGACCCTCAGCAATGATTAGTGCACCATTTTAGCAATGAAAAAAGAAGAACAGGAGTACTTGTGGCACCTTAGAGACTAACACATTTATTAGAGCATAAGCTTTCGTGGACTACAGCCCACTTCTTCGGATGCATATAGAATGGAACATATAATGAGGAGATATATATACACACATACAGAGAGCATAAACAGGTGGGAGTTGTCTTACCAACTCTGAGAGGCCAATTAATTAAGAGGAAAAAAAAAAAAAAAAAAAAAAAAAAACTTTTGAAGTGATAATCAAGCTAGCCGAGTACAGACAGTGTGATAAGAAGTGTGAGAGTACTTACAAGGGGAGACCACCTGATCAGCATCCTATACAGCAAACAGGGAAAGATTAAGAATGAGCTCTCAGAACTGGATACTCTCATAAGAAACCAACCTTCCACACAAACTTCCTCATGGATAGACTTTACAAAAACTAGACAAGCCATTTACAAGACAAACTTTGCCTCTCTACAAAGGAAAAAGGACACTAAACTATCTAAACTGCTACATGCCACAAGCAGCCACAACAGTAGTTCCCTTAACCCACCCAGCAATATTGTTAATCTTTCCAGCTATACTCTTAGCCCAGCAGAAGAGTCTGTCCTATCTCGGGGCCTCTCCTTTTGTCCCTCCAGACCCATGAATATGATACAGTTCTGCGGTGACCTAGAATCCTACTTTCGACGTCTCCGACTCAAAGAATATTTCCAACATACCTCTGAACAGCATACTAACCCACAGAATCCTCCCTACCAGCACTACAAAGAAAAGGATTCTGCATGGACTCCTCCGGACGGTCGAAACAACAGACTGGATTTCTACATAGATTGCTTCCGTCGACGTGCAAAGGCTGAAATTGTGGAAAAGCAACATCACTTGCCACATAACCTCAGCCATGCTGAACACAACGCCATCTACAGCCTCAGAAACAACCCTGACATCATAATCAAAAAGGCTGACAAAGGAGGTGCTGTCGTCATCATGAATAAATTGGAATATGACCAGGAGGCTGCTAGACAGCTCTCTAACACCACATTCTACAGGCCATTATCCTCTGATCCCACTGAGGATTACCTAAAGAAACTACACCATCTGCTAAAAAAACTCCCTGACAAAGCACAGGAACAAATCCGTACAGACACATGCCTAGAACCCCGACCAGGGGTATTCTACAAAAACAACAAAGAGTCTGGTGGCACCTTAAAGACGTATTCTATTTGCTACCCAAGATCCATAAACCTGGATATCCTGGACGCCCCATCATCTCAGGCATTGGCACCCTAACATCAGGCTTGTCTGGTTATGTAGACTCTGTCCTAAGACCCTACGCTACCAGCACTCCCAGCTATCTTCGAGACACCACTGACTTCCTGAGGAAACTACAATCCATCGGTGATCTTCCAGAAAACACCATCCTGGCCACTATGGACGTAGAAGCCCTCTACACCAATATTCCACACAAAGATGGACTACAAGCTATCAGGAACAGTATCCCTGATAATGTCACAGCTAACCTGGTGGCTGAACTTTGTGATTTTGTCCTCACCCACAACTATTTCACATTTGGGGACAATATATACCTTCAAGTCAGCGGCACTGCTATGGGTACCCGCATGGCCCCACAATATGCCAACATTTTTATGGCTGACTTAGAACAACGCTTCCTTAGCTCTCGTCCCCTAACGCCCCTACTCTACTTGTGCTACATTGATGACATCTTCATCATCTGGACCCATGGAAAAGAAGCCCTTGAGGAATTTCACCATGATTTTAATAATTTCCATCCCACCATCAACCTCAGCCTAGATCAATCCACACAAGCGGTCCATTTCCTGGACACTACTGTGCTAATAAGCGATGGTCACATCAATACCACCCTATACCGGAAACCTACTGACCGCTACACTTACCTACATGCCTCCAGCTTCCATCCAGGACACACCACACGATCCATTGTCTACAGCCAAGCTCTAAGATATAACCGCATTTGCTCCAATCCCTCGGATAGAGACAAGCACCTACAAGATCTCTATCAAGCATTCTTAAAACTACAATACCCACCTGCTGAAGTGAAAAAACAGATTGACAGAGCCTGGCGAGTACCCAGAAGTCACCTCCTACAAGACAGGCCCAACAAAGAAAATAACAGAACACCACTAGCTGTCACCTTCAGCCCCCAACTAAAACCTCTCCAGCGCATCATCAGAGATCTACAACCTATCCTGAAAGATGATCCTTTACTCTCACAGATCTTGGGAGACAGACCTGTCCTCGCTTACAGACAACCCCCCAACCTAAAGCAAATACTCACCAGCAACCACACATCACTGAACAAAACCACTAACCCAGGAACCTATCCTTGTAACAAACCCCGATGCCAACTCTGTCCACATATCCATTCAAGTGACATCATCATAGGACCTAATCACATCAGCCATACCATCAGGGGCTCGTTCACCTGCACATCTACCAATGTGATATATGCCATCATGTGCCAGCAATGCCCCTCTGCCATGTACATTGGCCAAACCGGACAGTCTCTACGCAAAAGAATTAATGGACACAAATCTGACATCAGGAATCAAAATACTCAAAAACCAGTGGGAGAACACTTTAACCTGTCTGGTCATTCAGTGACAGACCTGCGGGTGGCTATATTACAACAGAAAAACTTCAAAAACAGACTCCAAAGAGAGACTGCAGAGCTAGAATTGATATGCAAACTAGACACAATCAACTCCGGTTTGAATAAGGACTGGGAATGGCTGAGCCATTACAAACGTTGACTATCTCCCCTTGTAAGTACTCTCACACTTCTTATCACACTGTCTGTACTCGGCTAGCTTGATTATCACTTCAAAAGTTTTTTTTTTTTTTTTTTTTTTTCCTCTTAATTAATTGGCCTCTCAGAGTTAGTAAGACAACTCCCACCTGTTTATGCTCTCTGTATGTGTGTATATATATCTCCTCATTATATGTTCCATTCTATATGCATCCGAAGAAGTGGGCTGTAGTCCACGAAAGCTTATGCTCTAATAAATTTGTTAGTCTCTAAGGTGCCACAAGTACTCCTGTTCTTCTTTTCACCTGGAGTTGAAGCCAACCAGCCACCAACCTAGCACTAAGCTATGTTCAAACATAATTTTGTAAAAGAAAACAGCGTATAGGTGTCCAAGATTAGAAACAGCAATGATGTTAAAGATGGCAGCCAAGTTTTTACAGCTCCTACTCCCATGGGCACATGACTGCGCAAAACACTGCTCAGTTCTATTGGGTTGTAAAAACAATGTTATAATATATGCACATAGCACTGCATTTTGATTTATTGCCCTCTGATGGTAATTCCAATTAAATTCCACTTAGTACAGGAAATGCCTTTTGACTATGGTACGCAGAATCTTTTAATAGAATGTTGATCATTTCTGTGTTTGCAGGATGAAATTAACATATGCTAGGCTATTAGCTGCAAAACCTAAGCCCTGGATTTTCATAAGAGTGAAAAGAAAGAACATGCAAGATACTTCTATGGAAATGACATTTTTCAAGTGACTACCTCGTCCAACAACTCTGAGTATATCCTCCACCACCACCACCCACTGACATCATATGATACAATACAAAGAGTTCACAAACAAAAGCAAAGACTGTAGATGGAGTGGTATCAGAATACAGCCTATCTATGGGGTATATTGGTATGAATAAACCAGCTAGTATACATACAGGTTTTCTACTAGTTAGAAGCAGGACTTCTCAACTTTATAGACCTTTCACTGCTCACAAACAACGGGATTTGTCTTTAGCTCAGGGAACAGAGTTTGCTCTCAAGGAGTAGGAGTGTCTGAGTTCTATCCCTGCAGCTGTTGTTAAGTGCTAAGTGACCATGCTGCAGAGAGACAATTGGGAAGTCCTAGTACTTATGAATTTGTAATAGCATCAATTCCATACATTTTGGGTTGGGAGTTAAAGAGGGGAGATGATCTGCAAAATGGGTACTCACCAAAGTACATTACCAATACCACCCAGAGGTGAGGGTAATATGATGTAAGAAATTGACTAAAAGGTATGAGATCTTCTTGCAGATATTACAGTGGCAACAACTGAAAGGAGAAATGATTCTAGTAGGTTCATTAGTCCCTCAATGAAGGAAATACAGTGATTTGTAATGAAAATGTTATTGCTTATTTCCTGTAGATTTTCTTGTGAGTCCCTCTCAAACGTTGCACGGAATTGTACTTTGCTTTTGTCTCTGTGATATATGCTGGTCTGGGGCTATTTTAGTGAGGAGTAAGTAGCATTACGAACTAGTACATGGAGTTGCAACACCACTCAACTCTGACCCACAAAAAAAAAATGGTGGGCACTATGGCCCAAGTGGTTCAGCCAGTGGCACCCTTTGCAGTCAAGCAAGTGTTATGTCAATACTGCCTGAGTTTCCCTTTTGTTCAACCAATCACAGATCAGCCACTTGTCTGGTAGGTCCTCAAAGTAACTCCAGCGCTCCACCAGGATTGTTAATAGTTTCTCCCCTCTCAGGGCAGTAGAGTCTAGTGAGTCAACAGGCCAGTAACCCTAGTATCTCCATGTTGGGGTTCAGACCTCTTTGCTCAGCAGGCTTTTATAGCTCCTTTGCTGGAGTTGGTAGGGGAACCTAGACACACCCACTCCTCTGGGTTTCAATCCCATAGGCCACAGAGCTGGAGGAAGGGAACCACTTGGGCCATAGTGCCCACCATTTTTTTTTTTTTGTGGGCCAGAGTTGAGTGGTGTTGCAACCCCATGTACTAGGTCGTAATGCTACTTACTCCTCACTAAAATAGCCAATGCTTCATTCAGAGAAGGAATATTCCCTCTCTCCTTCAAACACACAATCATCCAGCCAACACGGAAGAAACCCACCCTGGTTACTACAGTCCTAGCCAACTATTGGCCAGTGTCAAACCTGTTATTTCTGAGCAAGCTCACAGCAGATCCAGCCAAAGGCCTATTAACAAGCTCACCTAACAGAAGCCAACATTCTAGACCTGGCACAATCTGCAGTTAGGCACAGAACTGAAACCTCTTTAGTGATATTGATGGATAACCTCCCCCTGTCAATGGACAGAGAGCAGATATCCGTTCTCTCTGAGGACACCATTGACCAGGAGATACTGCTGTATTGCCTGAGCGGAGGAAGGACCCCAAGGTAAAGTGCCAACATGGTTTGAGTCCTTCCTAGAGTGATTCACACAAGGAGAGGTGACGAGAAACTGCAACTTACCACTAGATCCCTCACTTGTGGGGTTCCACAAGGATCAATTCTCTCTCTGGTCCTTTTCCAATATCTACATGCAACCACTAGGTGGAGTGGTTAGATGATATAGACTAAAGGGCCAGCAATATGCAAATGACACACAGCTCTACTTATCCTTCATCACATACAACACAATCACCACCATCAAGATGGCCCAGTGCTAGGATGAGATAAGCTCATGGGTTTAGGACACCTGGCTGAAGGTGAACCCAAGTAAAACAGAGGTGACACTATTGGGCAGAGCAATTTGCAACCACGGTGCAGTCTCCTTTGGTTGAAGGTTCACATCCACAATTGGTCAATGCAGTCTGTAGTCCAGGAGTACTCTTGGATTCCTCACTGATGCTACAGCAATAGCTGCGAATAATGCTTTTTACCATCCCTGGTTGGCTAGGAGACTCTGTCCCATCCTAGCAGATGAAGACTTGGCCTCACTTATTCATGCCTTTGTCACCCCTCAGCTGGATAACTGCCGTGCAATATACCTGAGCATGAAACCTTCAGCACTTGGGAAACTCCAGCTAGTACAAAACACTGCAGCACATCTCCTCAGCAACACAGGCTACCATGAACACATCACACTTGTTCTCTGCTCTCTACGTTGGCTTCCCATACAAATTGTTTAGGATCTCAGTCTTTATCTTCAAAGTGCTCCATGTCCTAGGCCCAGCATACCTAAAGACTATTCAATGCTCCAGAACAAATACTGTGTTCAACAACTATGCTCCTCTGGCACAATGGAAATCTCAACAATAAAAGTAAAGCTGGTCTGTGCAGGACAAACAATCTTCTCCAGGGGATGGGTTCAAAACTGTAGAATGAGGTCCCCCAGGAATTAAGGACTATCACAAATCTTACTTGTTTTTTCTCCAAATTCAAGGTGCATTCCTTTGACCTTGCCTTCTCTAATATAAATCCATAGCAAACAGGTACATTTAAAATATATATATATTTTAAACAGGACACTCCACTGCACATGCTGCTTCTTCTGGGGAGATGATGAGAGAACAAACATGTGACAGATGTGTAGTCATGTTGCTTAATGTACTACTGGAAGGCACCTGGCTACTACGGTAACGTGCATAGTATAAAAACCTATATAAGAATGGAATTTGGAGGCAGTGGGTTTAGGGGCTCATGAACCAGGGGGTCAGTCTGCTGGGGGAGAGGGCATCTGAGAAGGGAAAAGAAGGATCAAAGGCAAATCTATGGCCTTTCCACTTTAAATCGTGCTCTGCAGCCCCTGAATCTAGGGATCCTGTATAAAGCAGTTTCCCTTCCCGCCTCATCTCTTATTGTTGCCCACTGTGCCTCTCTTGTAGACTGTTTCCCAGGCTCACACTCTGTGATCCTCTTCCTATGTAGGTCAAACTACCTGGGAGGCTTCCGACCAGTCTGCTGCTGAAGGCCCCTGCTCTCAGTGGTTCCTCACACTCCCTGACAGCCACCCCTCCTTTCTGACCTGCAGGCTTTTGGTCTCCCAAGGTGTTGCAGAGTCACCAATCAGCCCCCGCTGAGGAGGCCCCTGTAAACCTTTTAGAGGCTTGGAGAGGATGGAGTCTGTACAGCCCATAACAATACCACAGAAATAAATTTTATTTCTTTCATGGAAGAGTAACAAAGATGGCTGCAAATTTCACACTTACAGAAAAATATTTTGTTGGTGGAAAAACACTTTTTTTTAAAACCAGAGTAAGATTTTACATCACTATATTAATACATTTTATTATGTGCTACTGTCAAGTTTGTAGTTATCACATAATTAGGTGATTTTTTTAAGCATTTCAGATGCTGTTGAGTACATTCATTTCCATGTGTATCTTACTTCCAGGACTTGCTGAAGAGAATATTAAATTGGGCTGGACCTCAGGCATATTAATGGTTTGGTTCAGATACCTTGAACCCTTCTCAGAAACTTATGCAAAAGCTGGAAATTTTTTGAGATCATACAGTCTTGAAAGACACTCCCTACTTACCAATGTCAGTCAGGCTGTGATGGCAAGAACCTCTCTCACATATGGTAGTACTTTCACTTCTGCATCCAGCTGAAACCAGTAACTGCAGAAGCAGGGAAAAAATAAGTAAAAAGCGAGGGAAATATTCTGCTCTCAGACACACCCATGAAACTCCCATTGAGGTCAATGGGACTTATGTGCACAGAGTGAAGTGCAGAATTGTGTCCTGTAAAGAGTCTATACAAAAATTTCAAAAAATTACTTCACTTATGCAGGTTTAATTCAAGTTCTGAAGAAGTGTTCAGGTAGGTTCATAGATATTCCAAATCCATTTGCCCATCCCTAGAGACTACTGGTTTGATCCTTCACCTTTAAAGTCAATGGGAATTTTACCATTGACTTTAACAGGAGTAGGATCAGGCTCTGTCTTCCTAAATGTCATATGTATGTTTCAAACATAAATTTTGCCACTCAAACCTCCATTTTGGTCCTTAAGTTCCTATTCAACTCAACCATTCCTGCACAAGCCATGTGGTTCCAAATCCTGTCAAATTGTTTTTGAATGTGAAGCATTTTCATTAAGTTCCATTGTATTTTAGGACTTAGACTTCCTGTCCCACATACATAGATCCCTGTGCATTGACCCAAGCAGTTGGTAATATCTGGAATAATACGTTGCAAGAGCAATGGCGCCTTAATGATGTATTACATGAATACATCATTAAAGCTATGGCAGTCTTATGATATATTAGTTTAATACATCACAGCAGTGCCATAGCTTAGACAATATATTACTCAAAAACATAGCAACGACTAGAAAGATCAAGATAAGTTTTGTATTTTTTTCAATTTATTTACACTATGAGGGTTTTTTTAAGTTTCAGAAATAAAATAAGCGTTCCCTGTGGACAAGAGATTGCTAGTGCCACCTGATAAATGTGGAGGTTCCCTAGAATCCCCTTCACATTTCTCTGCCCAATTCACCCCTCCCCCACAAAAAAAAAATCTTTACAGCATAAATGAGCAAAGACACCTCCATCTGCTCAAGGAACAGTTCTGACAGTTTGCCAGAGCTCTTCACTTTGATGTCATATTCTATTCCTTTTACAGTCAGCCGTGTTTTCACACGTTCATAGCGTATGGGTTTGGGTTATTTTTCCTTTCATTCTTTCGTTATAAAAATAACTATTAATACTTAGTGCTAATTCAGGGTGAGATTATCAGACTGCAGTCTAGACTGTTGTGAGGGATAACACATTGTTGGAGCAGAAACAACCCAGGAGGGTTCTCTGACTCCTCAACTCACAGTCTTCCCTCCTTCTCCAACAATGCATTGCCTTTCACAACAGGCTACTCGGAAGAGGGAGTAAACAGTGCCAGCTCCACTGCAGTATACACTCCCCAATGCACTGGCACAGCCATCCCTTCTACACCCCACATCCACTTGTGCGAGGCAGGGCACCTAGCTCCCTTACTTCTTTGTGCTGGCGCGGAAGATAAGCCACAAACTGGCCTATACTGTTTTCTCATCTGAGAAGCTTAACGCACTTCACAAAAGTAGGCGATCATTATACCCACTTTATAAAATGGGAAACTGAGTTTCCCAAAATCGTACAGCATGTGAGTGGCAGAAGCAGGAACAGAATCCAGCTCTGACATCCATTCCAGTGCCCTATCCAAGGGGCTATGCTGCATTTCCCTGTTCTCACTGCTGGAATTCCAGTGTGGTTGGATTATATTAGGTCAGGAGGAGCCACAAAAATATCCCTTACTTAATGATCAGCTGACAGAATGCCACAGTGACCCTTCTCATGCCCTGCATCACAGATTATTTTTAAACCCTTCTTCCACATGTCCAGCATTCACTGATCCATGGTTCCAAAATCCCATTGAATTTCAATAATTCGGAAAACATAATCCCAACTATACATATAAAATGATTGAGTCTAAATCAGCTGTTACCACTCAAGAAAGAGATCATGGAGTCACTGTGGATAGTTCTCTGAAAACATCCAATGTGCAGTGGCAGTCAAAAAAGCAAACAGAATGTTGGGATCATTAAGAAAGGGATAGATAATAAAACAGAAAATATCATACTGCCGCTATATAAATCCATGGTATGCCCACATCTTGAACACTGCGTGCAGATGTGGTTTCCCCAGCTCCAAAAAGATATATTGCAATGGGAAAAGGTTCGGAAAAGGGCAACAAAAATTATTAGGGGTATGGAACTGCTGCCATATGAGGTGAGATTAATAAGACTGGGACTTTTCATCTTGGAAAAGAGATGACTAAGTTTAAAACCTGTTTGTTCCCCCTGGTTACAGCACACATACAAAATTTAGTGAAGATGTGTGGAACCATCAAAATATAATTCACACCCATATAGTACACAATCACTAGTCCCTCCTTTATGCTTGCAATTTAAGACTAACCTTAATGAAATACAAATTAATTAGCTATCTTCTCATCTTCATGGCAGTATAATAGAATATAGCCCTGTAGCGAAGCAACGACTCACTGGCGCGGTGCCTCCTGCTGGTTGCTCTGGGAATTAGCTCTCTTCCAGCTCAGAGCGTCCTCTGCTGGCGGCGGCTCACCTGCCCCAGGCCCCCATATCCCTCTTGGACCCCAGTGCCCTTTACCTCAGGGTTCTGCCCCAGCAGTACCCCCACACTCTGGGTCTCCCCTCTCAGGGGAACCCCCAACTCTCTAAACCCACCTTGCCTCAGTGGCTACTGCCAGTCATCATCTAGCTCCCACTCACTGGGGCAAACTGCAGTCTGTCATGGCCACTTATCGTTGGCAAGGGGGTCAGACCAGCTGCCTCTGCCTAACCCCAGGCTGCGCCTCTGCAACCCTCCATACCTGCTTTGGCTTTTGGCAAGGCCTGCAGCCTGGGGAGTTGCCAGGCTGGAGCTCTCCAGCTCCTCTTGCCTTTCCCCAGCCCTGCTCTGCTCTACTCCTAGTACCCTGAGCTCCCAGGCAGCCAGGCTAGAGAGAGACTCCTCCAGCTCCTGGCTCCCAGTCTGCTTATAAGGGCCAGCTGGGCCCAGCTTGAGCTGGTCACAGCTGTGGCTGCTTCCCCTCTCAGCCTAGCTGGGCTGCTTTTAACACTTTTTTTCCAGCCACAGCCCTCTCCAGGGCTGCTTTCAACCCTTGTTCTGCAGGGGTGGGGCAGCCACCCCACTACAAGCCCATAGAGTGGACTACATATTAAATTGCCAGTAACAGATTTGCAGAGCTCATCTACACAGAGCCGATTAGAAAGGTATGAGGCAGTTTAGAAAAAAAAAGAACTGTCCCAAGCAAAAGCTCGGAAAACTTTGTATTTTTTTGTTTGGTTGGGAGAAGAGGGGTGGTCTGGGTATTGGAGATTGGCAGGGGGGAGACGGGTTGTTCTCTCCTCCCTTCTTCTGCAGTTAACTGCTTTCTTTTGCGTCACCTAAGTTGCAACTTTTCCAATATTGGATTAGGCTAATCAAATGCTCTATCACCTTAGTGGATGAAGACAGTAACACAGATTGCCAGGGCCTACCTGGTAACATGGCTAACAATTATATAAATAAGTCACTTTAAATGAGTTCCTCTTGTAAAACAAACTGCATTCCACTGCCTGTGCGGACTACATAGGTGTCCCCTAGGTGATTTTACTGCATCAAAACCTTTCGTTATTTTCAGGAGTGAAGTTACAGACACAGGGGCAGTAGCATGATGTTTCTAAGGCCACGTATCTTTGCACTGTATGCCAACATTTCTCTGAAACCAGAAAACAGTCTCTACATCTATTGGCAAAGCTGCTTCTCAACAGCTCCAACCTCTTCTTGGCCTTCCTTCCTGGTGATTCTGTATCCTTTGCTTGTTTACAGGTCACTTTATGTAACACACAGGTTACTGCAAAGACCTCACACACTTTCTCTGGTACATGTTAGAAAAGCATCTGTACCCCTTCTGCCTGTCAAAGTTGGCAGCAACAAGGGCTGGGTTCAGTATCTAGGGGTTCCGTTTCAATAACACAATGCAAAACTGTCTCGAGCCCCCACCCAGTGACCTGGCCCCTGGGCGCCTCTAAGAGGCAATACTTCCCCTCTCGCAAGCACGGAGTCTGAGTGTAGCAAAAGTATTTTAATAAAGGAGGGAAACAATGTGGCATTATGTTGGGGAAACACCACAAACAGGATTCATAACACAAACCATGAGCAAAGGACCCACCCCTAAGTAAGTTTGGCAATGTCCTTTTCCCCTCAGGGTGTTAAGTCCAGCAACTCAACAGTCACCCCACCCACAGTTTCTGACCTTGGTCAGTGCAGCCCCCAGAGTTCAAGAGTTCCTCTGCAGAGTTTCCCTCCCAGCCTGGGTGGAAGTTGTGGGGGGAGGCATGGGGGACATAATACATGCTCTGCTGCTCGAGCTGACAGCCGATTGCCACACCTCTCCCTGGGGTTCTGCTGCAGTCTTCACCACCAGCTGCACCTCTCCACCAGCTGCCCTGCTATCCACTCCTCTCCACTAGCCATCCTTCTAGCCACTCACCAACTTGTCTTCAAGCCCCCTCCCACTACTTAACACAGCCCTCAGTGATCTCAGTTCTTACTAACTTCAGCTCTTTAGTGACCTCAGCTCTCAGTGATTTTAGCTGGTAGTAGGGGAGCCTCAGTGCTGGTGCACTCTTAGCCCAAAGCAACAGAGGGTCCTGTGGCACCTTTAAGACTAACAGAAGTACTGGGAGCATAAGCTTTCGTGGGTAAGAACCTCACTTCTTCAGATGCAAGAAGTGAGGTTCTTACCCACGAAAGCTTATGCTCCCAGTACTTCTGTTAGTCTCAAAGGTGCCACAGGACCCTCTGTTGCTTTTTACAGATTCAGACTAACATGGCTACCCCTCTGATACTCTTAGCCCAAAGTAGGTCTAATGCTTAGACCTAGGTACCAATGATTTCAGCTCTGGAGCATATAAAAAGACTCCTAAGTGGAGTCAAAATTAGCTCTGTTATTGCACAGTGGAGAAAGGAGAGGTAAAAGTGGTGTTACAAATACCTGCCGCCAGCCTCTCTCAATTCACTGGATTTTGGAACCCATGCCTAGTGAGTGCTACTTAGTTGAGGGTGAGTCCCTCCATCATAAAATGCCAAGTACAGTTCTACCATCCTTGATTCATGTAACCAGGATAACAACGCTTTATTACTCCTGCCCCAATAACAAAGAAACTGGGGATCCCACAGCAGCCAAAGTGACTATTTGGGCAAGCAGTCCCATCATGCTAGGCAGGGTGGGTGTGCCCATGCAAATGAGATCAGCCCCTGAATTCCTTTTCCACAGCTCACCACCAGATGTAAGGGGAGAGCTCATTCTGACTCTGCTTACACATCTCTCTCCAGTAACATGATTTTCAGTAGGCCAAAGGTTTCTGTGATCTCTGACTGTGTCTTTGTGGTCTGATTACAGTTCTGTTCAGGAGAATGGAAGTTATTTTGGGCCAGTGACTATGTCTGAAAGATGAGGGCACAAGTCTGCTAGTGCTAGGCACCCTCAGCTCAATACTGTATTAACAAACAACTACTTTTGGAAGACCCTTTGCAGCTGAGCTTAATCTCTGTACAAAGTCAGTACCATTGGATGGCCCTTTAATCTACCAGAACAGGTAAATGAGTAGTTCTGAGGCAACAGGAAGGGGGCAAGAAGAGCATTTGAGGGAAAGGTCTCGTGTTTAAGAAAGATGAATTCAAACTGGAACAAGCGCAGAGAAAGGCGACTAGGATAATCAGAGGAATGGAAAACCTAACTTATGAGAGGAGACTCAAGAAGCTTGGCTTGTTTAACCTAACCAAACAAAGGCTGAAGAGAGATATATGATTGCTCTCTATGAATACATCAGAGGGATAAATACCAGGAAGGAGGAGGAGTTATTTAAGTTATATGCCAATAGATATGAAGTTTAGGCCTGAAATTAGACAGATGTTTCTAACCATCGGATGGTTACAATGGCATGTGGCCCATTGGCAACTTGCTAGTAGTAAATATCCCCAGTAGCTGGAGATGGGACACTGGATGGGGAGGGCTCTGAGTTACCTAGGAAATAACTCACTGTAGTATCTGCCTGGTGGGTCTTGCCAACATGCTCTGGGTCCAACTGATCTCCATATTTGAGATCAGGAAGGAATTGTCCCCAAAGTCAGATTGGCAGGGACCCTGGGAGGTTTTGGCCTTCCTTTGCAGCATGGGACATGGGTCTCTTGCAAGTTTAAACTAATGTAACTGGTTGAATCTCTGTAACTTGAAGTCTTTAAATCATGATTTGAGTCCTTCAGTAACTCAGCCAGAGGTTAGGGGTCTATTACAGGAGTGGGTGGGTGAGGTTCTGTGGCCTGCAATGTGCAGGAGGTCAGACTAGATAATCATGATGGTCCCTGGCCATAAAATCTATGAGTCTATTGCTATAGAAGTGTCCCTGTTTTTCCATTTTTAAAATATAACCATCTAATTTGCAGGGGGACTTTTATAGGGAACCTCTGGATGAATGCTGACTCTTGAGGTGATGAGGTAGGACAAAAAGAGTGGGGGAAATGTGCATACCAACCTGTTACTGCTGTGTGTGCTACTTGTAAGATTCCCTACATTGACATCTCCAACTGGGTTTGACATAACCTGTAAGAGGACATCCTTTAGAGTGACACATTAATAATGATATTTCTCAAGGAAACAATCTATTGTATGCCCACAGGATGCAGTGTACCGCTACTGAGCTACAGTAAGTTACTCTGTATTAAACTGCTGTTACATAACATCCTAATAATTTATTGGCAAATGTGGGTCTGGATTTGAATTTGTTTATTGTTGGGGGGTGGGGGTTCTTCCTTTAAATACATGAATATTTTTCTATTATTTTTGGCATAGAGCAGTCCATATATTCCTGTTGGGCTGCTTCCTTCAGAAGCATAAATCAAACAAAGTAAAAACATTATTGCACATAAGGAATGAATTAGGCCCATTTGAAAAAAAAATCACAAATTTTAGTAAGAAAAACCATGCACAGAGATCTCTCATAATGTAACCAGAAGAGAGAATGATTCCGCTCCTCACCTGAAAATGTGAGGCAAATGAATCATGAACCCCATTTTGAAAAGATGAGAAAAGGCCTAATGAAAAGGACTTTGTTCACACAAAAATCAACTGCTCCACCATGGGGATGTAGAAATAATAATAATTCTTATGTAGCACCTTTCACCTGTAGATCTCCAAGTACTGTACAAAGCTGGGTACATGTCATTCCCATTTAACAGCTGGAGCACCTAAGGCAAATAAAAGTTAAGTGCCTTGGCTAAAGTCACACAGTGAGTCAGCCAATGGCAGAATAGGGAATAGTACCAAAGTCTCCTGGTTTCATATTCTGCACATAGGACCACACCGCCTCCCTGGAACAAAATCACAGCCTTGGCACATGTTGTAGTGGCAGGGCACCCACACAACCATTCCATTTCCAGTTATTCTTGGAGACAGAGGTGGAGGGAGCAATGAAGGCAGCAAGCTGCTTCCCACCTACTTCACATGGATCTGGATCCACATCACGTGAAGACCCAGCAGCTACACCCTCATTTGGAGGCAATACACACTCTTCTATTTCATGTTCCTCTGTGTCCATCTGGAGCCCACAGAGGATGCTGAGTCATCCTGTGCAGATGCTTTTTCTCACCTACAAAATGGAAGCTTATAGTTTCTCAGGTGTTAGGCCCTTTGACACCCTGCATAAGCAGTCAGGACTTGGTCCAACAGTAAGTACATTCTATCAGAATAAACAGAGATAATGGAAACATTATCTCCAAACAGCATATCTACACAGAAGATATAAACTACTTCTACTAAGTGTACAAATGCTACCTCCAGACTGCACTGTCAAGTAAGGAACCTGAAGCAATAACATATGTTGTCCAAAGCTCCTTAAGGGACCAACATGTCATTTCCATAAAATGAACACTAAGTCAGCAGCGACTGATCTTAATAGCAATGTACCAGGGTTTACTCACAGGTGGAGAACCCCTTTGTGGCTGCATCTGGGGATTAGCTCTGTCTGGTCTGATGCCCCCATCCTTCTCTTGCGCTATGGCCCCTCTTGTTCGCTAGGAGTCACAATGCTTCCCCTTTGTGACTCAGCCCTTCAGCCAGGTCACTATACAGTTTTCCCCTTCCGGGGTAACAAAGTCTCACTGGACTAGCTGTCGAGGTGCCATTCTAGGCAGTCTTCCCATTAAAGACTGTGCCACTTTCCCAGTGGCTGGGACAGGAACCCGGACTTGCCCACTACTCTGGGTTCCAGCAAAAGAATCCTACAATCAGCAGCCTCGGTTGGCACAGTCTCAACCTTTGCAGTTGTTTCCCTGGGCTTCTTCCTACTCCCCCCTCCAGAGGCTTTCTTCTCCATCATCCCTGTGGATCAGCCCTTCCCTCCAGGTCAGGATCCCAGGTTTCTGTTCCCCTCTTTCCCCCAGGTTTCCTCCTTCTCTCCTCAGTAGGCCCAGAGAATGACTGCAGACCTCTATGCTGCAGCCCCTTCTGCTCTCACTTCCTGGCTTTATACAAGTCCCAACCTTCTCCTGCTGAGATGGGCTCCATTTTCAATTAAAGCTTATAAATTAAGCCTAAATCTCCACCAGGTGTATCCTACTAGGTTAATTAGCCCTTTCTGAACCACCTTAACTCTTTCAGGGCTGGTGTGGGGTCAACATCCTATCACAAGTAACATATCTGTTGCAAAGCACCAGCACATCAACCTTATTTGGACTTTCTTTTTTAAGTCTATTTACCATCGGTGCATATGATAGGAAGGAACAGAAAGCTAGAATGGAAATAGCTGTTTCTCTTAGCAAACTATACTTCCAAAGAAAACAAATATTGTATAATCCACAAGACCATCACATTTAATAGGTGACCAGAAGGATTTCAATTTAGTTTTTAGAATAGACGGCACCCTGCAAAGAAAATCTAAACACTGAGCCAAACCACCGAAATAAGTTCTGAGTGCCCAGGGTGCGTATGGAAAAAAAAAAATCAACCCAGAAATAACCTTTTGGAAGGAGGCAATTTATTACTCCTACTACTTCTGGATTCACTGTTGACACCCCAGAGTGCACCATTGTAGGACATCCCAGCTCAGCTGTGTCAGCCCATAAAGCCCAGAGGAAAATGCTTATTGTTTCATATATAAAGCACCCATGAAGATGACAATAAACAAGAACCTTTGAAAATTCTGCCCTGTGCAGGAAAACATGCAAGTCTTTCTGGTGCCCTTATGGGCCACCTCAGTGTTCTGAGGAGTGTTCTGGTATCGGTGATGTCAATAACAAACACTGACTTTACTGGAGCTATAAAGAATTTTTTTAAAGAGGATTGTTTAGACTTATTTTATGTACTGAATTCTCCTCTCCCCACATTGCCTGGCTAGTGAGGAGATAGTGAGCTAATTTTTCTGTGCTTGGCTCAATGTGAAGGCTTCCTTTCTAGGTTATCTTTAGGCTTGGAAGGATTAGATTTTTATCAATAATGTCAGTAAATATCATTTTCACCACACACAATGAAAAAATATTTTCATCAATAATCAAAATTTACAGATAGGCATATCAAGTTCTGCTTGAGAACTTCTTAGAGTCAAAATCCAGAGATTTACACTTTTGAATTAGTCTTTTTACAAATGGACAAGTGAATGAATAGTAAAAACAAGTATGATTTGTTGATTTAAGGATATTTTGTATATTTTGACATATTATGTTGACAATTTGTGTTTTAACAATTTATAAAACTTAAACTTTTTTAATCTCAACATCTAGTATCATTAAATAATTGTCTGATCCCTCCATAATTTCCAATAATTGTGAAAATTTAAATTCATAAAAATAAAAAAATGCTTTAAACACATATCTGTTGAAATTATAAAATAATAAAAATCAAAATTCTGCCAAGCCTATTTATCTTTAATATAATGATATACATAGGTTGCAAAAACTATGGCAAAAAATTATTGCAATTTCTAGTAAACTATGTTGTTCATATGATCTTAAAAGAAAATTCTGCATCTTATTCTGAAGTTAATGTAGATAGTGCATATGACATGAAGATAATAGTAGGAGCAGAGTTTTTTTTGCAAAACCAGACATCTGAAATGGCATCTGGCACTGAGCTACAGATTTGATTAAAAATAGTGACACTTACATAAAGTAGCACTAAAACTAGTATTTTATTTCATTCACAAATAAAACAATGTAAAAGTTTCTGGAAAATTCTATGCAACCACAATCGCAGTGCAATTTTTTATCAGATTGCAACTTAAGTGAAATCAGTGAAATCTCACACCTAATCCAAAGATTTCTGACATCAGTGGGAGTCTTTACAAAAGTGGGTAAACCTTATCATCCCCATTTTACAAAGGAGTTAATTGAGAGGGTAAGTGATTTGCCCAAGATCTCACAGTGTTTCACTGTCAGTGTCAGGAACTGAACTCAGGTTTCCTGAATTCCTGGCCTATACACCAAGGACCCTATGTTTATGGAGCTCAGCAAGAAGAGTTTAGTAATTAACGTATCTGCCAACATTGGAAAGTTGTAAATACTGAGAGTGAGGGAGAAAATAGGGAAACACCTTTTAATTCTATTCGTAAAAAGAAAAATAGAGACAGCCTCTCTTAACTGGGGCGTTTAGTAAACATCCCGTTCCTGTATAGTGTGAACGCCTAGGGAAGAAAAGAAAACCATAAAAGGGCTTTGTGCCACACAACAAACTTAGGTGCTGAAGGACAGAATCCTCAGTCCAACCTGGCGAGTCTTCAGTCCGTGAATCTGAGCTGCAGCCACAAACACAAGCAAGGAGGATGAGTAACAGATGTAGCCTATTGTTTATCCCCATGGACGGTTGTGGCTTGTGGAGTCATGCAGTGGGAAGGCAAGGGGGAGCTACAGATATTCTTCACAGAGTGATTTTCTGCTGTATATACAGAAGGACACATGCAAAAGGTTACCATTGATGCTGCACCCCACATAGCCAATTCACAACTTTTAGGTCGCATCTATACTATAACTATAACCAACGCATGGAACCCAGTACAACACAGTCGTATCCTGACATGGTTGCAACATGGCTTAAGGTTGTACTGTGGATGGAACCCAATATGATTTAAGTAAACACAAGTGTTCATGTTTGAACAATTGCCTGAGGGGAAAACAGGGAAGAAAACAAGGTCTCAGGTAATTTGTACATTTGGTTTTTAACTTGAGTGGTGCTCATATACTATAATAGCAGTGGGTGCTATTATAAAAGCCTGGACGGATGGATAGTTAGGATAAATAATGCACTGAAAAAAATACAAAAATCCCCTATAAAAATTAGACACCTAAAAATATACTGAAATCAACCCAATGTTATTTTGGCAGCATCTGATATACGAGGCTCAAAATGATCAATCAAAAAGTTTCATAGTCCTCATTACCCTCAATATAACTCAACTTGTATTTACATTCCTTTTATGCCCGCTTTCCAAAGTAAGTCTTGTACAAATCGCCACAGAAATTTATTGCAAATTTTGCAAAGCTTTAGACCTGTATCATCTTATTAATCTTTTATGAAAAATCAATGGAGTTCAATCATGTTATAGGCTGTTTTTCCACACACTTCAGTGGTAAATGGAGAAGTCTATTTATCCCAAAGTCTACAGTGAAGATGTTAGTACTGATAGAAGTCTCTGACTGTAACTACGTCCGTCATAGCTGTGAACTTAAAATAGGGTATGTCTACACTACCCGCCGGATCGGCGGGTAGTGATCGATCTATCGGGGATCGATTTATCACATCTAGTGTAGACGCAATAAATCAATGCCCGATCGCTCTGCTGTTGACTCCGGAACTCCACCACGGTGAGAGGCAGAAGCGGAGTCGACGGGGGAGCTGCGGCTGTCGATCCCGCGCCGTGAGGACGCGAAGTAAGTGATTGTAAGTCGATCTAAGATATGTCGACTTCAGATACGCTATTCTCGTAGCTGAAGCTGCGTATCTTAGATTGACACCCCCCCTCCCCCCCCAGTGTAGACCAGGCCATAGAGTAAGGAAATGAAATAAAGAAATTCAACTTCGAGAAAAAGAGCAAAACAGAGAACTTAGAATCAATGGCTTTTTGAGGACCATCTTATAAATTAAGAAACTTTACTAAAAAAAAAATTGTTTCAGGTATACACTAGAGAAAGCGTACTTTTACTCAAGGATAAATACAAAGGCATAGCTGTTTGCAATACATTACTAATGCCACCAGGAGAGAGGACAAAAATGATGGACTCACTTTTTAAAAATAAAACAAACAAGCCACATTTTGAACAACATAAGCAACAATACATGATGCATCTGAATAATGAGAAACAGTCACTGCAATTGTTCACAACAATCAAAACCAGCCAAAAACTGTTATCGTGCTTCTGACAGTAGAGAAAACACAACCCATCCATGAACTCCATAAATGTTCTTCCCCTACCCAGTTCAGGGGACAGTGCTGATAGAGGTTTGGGGATATGAGCATAGCATTGTTTGGGCAACTCAGGGAAGAGATTTGATAGGAGAGGAGTAGGGAACTCACTGGTTGGCTTTGTGCAGAGGACAAGTAGCAATATATAGGTATGCTCATATGTATGTGCTCAGCTACCCAAGAGGTGACCAGGGTCTGCAGGGGTTACAAAAACAGGGACAAAATATCCATGTTTGTAAAACCACAGGGACACCAGGACAAGCCTTGATCACAGTTCAAGATCCAATCACAGTTTTCAGGAACACACAGTCACCTGGGTCATGGTCACAACTGCAGAACGCCATTTTGGAATAATACGAGCAGAAGTAGGAGTATTGCTGACCTATAGCCTCCCACAGGCCTCAGAGTGGTATTGCGGACTCTGAGATGAAGTATTCCACAGACATTTCTGTAGAAATTGCCTTAAACCATGTAAGCTGTAGGACTTTGAACAATCACTGCACAACACTGCAGTCATTTATAGAAAGATATCGACTCATGTTTGTTCCGTTTCTTTATTTTCCTTTTGTTGTCTTTTCTCCCCAGTGATAGGTGGTATTGTTATCCTTTTGACTTCCTGTTAGCTAGAGGAAGTAAAGCAGCAGGGAAAACAACGGCAATTTTTTCAATAATTTAAAAATACCCTATTAGAAAGTATGGAAAGGTGGATGGTGCCACGCTGGCTGAAGCAGGGAATTGAGTCTGAGTCGTTCCCATCCTAGATCAGTGCCCTAATCACTGGACCATCCTTCCTCTCCATACCTGCCACCTTGTGAAAGGGGATTTTTTTTAATAGAACTATAAATACATGGAGATGCACACATACACACACCCACACAACAAACATCCTTAGTGGGTTCCATCTATCCCCCACATGCTGCCCCACAGTGAGTATAACCCACAGTTCCCAGCTATAGGCATAGTACGATGCGCCATCATCAGTGACAGCATCTCTCAGGAATCCCTTGAGACTAACAACAACTAAATCTCTGTGCTCACCTGCTTGCCAAATTGGGTGGAATGCTCATTTCCATTCCAGTCAGTTGTGCCAGGGCATAGTAGGGTACATCCTCATTGTGGCAAGAAAGAGAATTCTAATAAACAAAGGAGAAATAATACCATACATTCTGCTGATTAGTAACCCCTCAGATGCCAGCAAAGAATTGCCATTATCTGGCAGTTACCAATGAGCAGACGGCAGATTTGAGGCACTGCAGCCAGGGAAGGAAGCATTGGGACCTACCTTCCCTGACCTCAGCCCCACAAACCTGCCTGTGGGCAAGAGAGAGGCGGGGATGGGGACTGCAGCCTGGATATTGGGGCTTAGCGTGGGGAGGGCAGCAGCAGGGAGAGGGACTATGCAACTCTGCAACCCCTCCAGCGCCCCTGATCCCCGCAGAAAGCCTGGCATCCAGGCTGCAGCCCCCTCCCCAACAGAGGCTCCCCCATTAGGAGCGGATGCGGGTGCCCCAATCCCTTAACTCTTGTGCAGTCCGCAGGTGCAGGCAGGTTTGCAGGGCTGCAGCCAAGGAAGGCATGTCCCAGTGGTTTCTTCCCCATCTGCAGCCCCACAGACCTGCCTGAGGCAGGAGCCTTTCTCCCAAAAAGGGTTCTCAGTATGTGGCACGCTGTTACCAATATCCAAATCCCATTACTGTGAAAGTCAATGGGGCGGGATTGGGTCCCAGTAAAGTGTGCTGTTAACTGGAACTTGTTAATATCAGGGATGCTATTAAGCAGCATTCACTGTAATTGTAAAGAAAAATATCTGGAATGTTAGACATTTTTGTGGTCACAAACCTGGTGTCCACAATTCAAGAAAGATGTTGATAAATTGGAGAGGGTTCAGAGAAGAACCACAAGAAAGATTAAAGGATTAGACAGCTTGCCTTATAGTGATAGAGCTCCTTGAGTCTATCTATTTAGCTTAACAAAGGGAAGGTCAAGAAGAGACTTGATTACAGCCTATTAGTTGGGGAACAAATATTTAATAATGGGTTCTTCAATCTAGTATAGAAAGGTGTAACACGATCCATTGGCTGGAAGTTGAAGCTAGACAAATTCAGACTGGAAATAAGGAATGTTTAACAGTAAGAATAATTAACCATTGGAATAACTTACCATAGGTTGTGGTGGATTCTCCATCATTGACAATTTAAAAATCAAGATTAGATGTTTTTCTAAAAGATATGATCTAGTAATTGTTTTGGGAGAGTTCTATGGCCCGTGTTATAGAGGAGGTTAGACTAGATGATTACAGTGGTCCTTTCTGCATTTGGATTCGAGGAATCTTTTATCCAAGAAGTAATTAAAATATCAGATTCACATTTTTATGTTACACTTATGACACAGTAAGAATGAATGTAATTAAAAAGCATACTCTATGTATTAGAACATGAGACGTTAAATGCCTCCCAGGCATGTCAACATAGGTACACAACATAGGCCAGATCCTCAGGTAGAGTAAATGAGTATCACTAATTTACCCCAGCCAAGGGTCTGACCCTTGAGAGTATTATGTGGAGGAAAGATCTTGTGGCAAATTAAACTACAGGTTTTGAACAAATATTCATTTTGACTAGCTACACTGACAAAGTCAGATCATGTTAGAAGTATATCATAGAAAGGAATTGGTACTATAGGTTAGTCTTAAACATCTGTTGAGTTCATTTTGTTCATGTATCCTCTGAAGGGAATGCTGTCTTGCTCTGTCTTTAACCTTGATTACTACAGGGAAAACCTCAACATGGGATGTTCTTTTGGTCTGATAAACAAAATGTGTGCTAATACATCTTACACTGAACATGATCATCAAGGGAATTAGTTGCATAGTCATTCTATAGTTCACTTGGGTACAGAACAATATTTGTATGAGGTTATGCTTATTCAAGGGCTGACTGAGGAAAATGGCTTAAATTGCTATTTTCTGCATTTTAAATCAAGAACTTCTATAAATAGGAAGCAAACAATAAAGGAAGATGAAAATAAATGATAATCAAACAATACTTTCCTGTACTCAAAATATAAATAATCGTACCAGTGGTTATCAAATACAATTATCAAGAAAACAGGGAATGGATGGAAAGGAATTGTGCATGCAGACTATGACTACCCATTTGACTTTGACAGTACTTGGGCAATAAACTTGATTGCATTTAATGACTATTTTGAAGACGATTCAAGCCAAATTTCCAGCATTTAGAAAAATCTTGGCCTTTAAAGAAAGACAAAGAGTACCTGGTGTTGTGGAATTTGTACAAATAAGAAAAGCTTACAATGGTGACATGGTTGATTGTGAATTTTTTTAAAAATAAGATTTGATTAAAAGGGAGGGGAAAAAATCACAATTAACTACCAGGTTTGTTCATTTTTCAGCTCACTAAAAAGGATGATGACCCAGAAAAGTTATTAGTGAAAAACAAAAATCCCAAGCAATTTCAGCAACAGTATATATACACCCTGCATTTAAATGAATACATCAAAACAACTTTTCACTGTTAATTTTCTTCTCTAAATAGAAAAGATTTAATTCAAAATACAACAGATTATGTAGAAAGTTCTAAAACTGTAATTAACAAAAAATAAAAATAAGCTTTAGGGAAATTCTTAAGTTAGTAGACCAGGTTTTAATTGCTGATAACCTCAGGTCAGATATACAATAGGCAGGGTCTCTGGGAGGCAGTAAACTTGGCATCAATTCTCTTCATTTCATGCACTCTCTGATCAGGTTTTGTTTTGCAAAGGTCATTTAATTAGTACTATCAGTAACAGTTACTACCTTAACATTATCTTCCTTTAGCTAATGATAGCATTTTGTATGTGTTAAGTAAAACAGGAATTAACAAAATTCCAATGGCTTACTTAAATGATAAATAATGAGCCATTTTAAGGAAGAAATCTCCCGGGGAGTGCGGAAAAACCTGCAGCTGAAGGCAAGCGAGTCAGGATGTGTAACTCTGCACAGGCATAAACAGGAAATGGAGCAGCTTGCATTTGGATTGACAACCTGGCTCCAAATGGCTCATCTAAAGCGGGCACGATGCTTGACCCCTGTCAAACACAAAAACTAAGATTTTGTAACAGTTTTATGTCCTGACACCTGAATGACCAAGGAAAATGGGACTTGTTAAATCAGGGAATTGTTTATGGTAACAAAGTCACATTTTATTTTAAATATTTTCTCATCCCAACTCTCCATACAGCCCATGTGATTACACCAGTAGAATCATAGAATATCAGGGTTGGAAGGGACCTCAGGAGGTCATCTAGTCCAACCCCCTGCTCAAAGAAGGACCTAAACCCCAACTAAATCATCCCAACCAGGGCTTTGTCAAGCCTGACCTTAAAAACCTCTAAGGAAGGAGATTCCACCACCTCCCTAGGTAACCCATTCCAGTGCTTCACCACCCTCCTAGCGAAAAAGTTTTTCCTAATATCCAAACTAAACCTGCTCCATTGCAACTTCAGGCCATTACTCCTTGTTCTATAATCTGGTACCACTGAGAATAGTCTAGATCAGGGGTTGGCAACTGGCAGCACGCATGCCAAAGGCAGCACGCGAGCTGATTTTTAGTGGCACTCTGCTGCCAACCGGGGTCCTGGCCGCCAGCCCCGCTCAGCCTGCTGCTGGCCTGGATGGACGGAACCCTGGGTCAGCAGCGGGCTGAGCGGGGCTGGCGGCCGGGACCCCGGCTGGCAGGGGCCGGCGGTCGGAACCCCAGATCAGCAGCAGGCTGAGCGGTTCACCGTGCTGCCGGTCTGGGGTTGCATCTGTTATCCCCACTGCCGGTCTGGGGTTCCATCCGCCAGCCCCTGCCAGCCAGCGTCCCAGCTGCTGGCCCCTCTCAGCCCGCTGCCAGTCCGGCCCCTGTAAATGTAAAATGTATTACTGGCCCGCAAAACCTTAAATTACAGTAAATAAATGAAAACTTGGCACACCACTTCTCAAAGGTTGCCGACCCCTGGTCTAGATCCATCCTCTTTGGAACCCCTTTTCAGATAGTTGAAAGCAGCTATCAAATCCCCCCTCATTCTTCTCTTCTGCAGACTAAATAATCCCAGTTCCCTCAGCCTCTCCTCATAAGTCATGTGCTCCAGCCCCCTAATCATTTTTGTTGCCATCCGCTGGACTCTTTCCAATTTTTCCACATCCTTCTTGGAGTGTGGGGCCCAAAACTGGACACAGTACTCCAGATGAGACCTCACCAATGCTGAATAGAGGAGAATGATCACGTCCTTCAATCTGCTGGCAATGCTCCTACTTATACAGTCCAAAATGCTGTTAGCCTTCTTGGCAACAAGGACAGTAGATTGGAAATTAAATCTTTTTGTTATACAGAAATAACATCTGACTCTCTTATTGCCATGTTCCAACATACTGTAGTATAGGGAATAGCTTGGTTTCCTACAAAGAGCCTGCAAGACCCAATCTTACACCACCAATTTCAATGGGAACAGTGCAATACAATGCTCTGCATCAGGGGACAGGAGATTTAGGGGGGTAAGGAAGTGGCAGGATAGCACTAGAGCAGGAGGTGGGCCGTAGGTATATTGTTATTCATATGCCCTGGGCATCCTAACCCATGAAAGAGGCATGCAAGAGCCCAGGAGCAATTTCAACGCTAAGGCTGCAGAGCACAAAGGAGATCACTAGGGTTGTGTGACGAGTTAAGGATTTGGCCCTTATACAGCACACTCAGGTGATCTTACCACATAATATAAAGAATAGATAGAACACTATAAAAAGAGTTCCATACAACACAAGGACAATTACAATCCACTCTCCACAACATATTCCTGGGAAAAAAATGGGGTCAAGATTTTCAACATCAGCATCCTAAAGTTAAGTTCCTCAATCCATAATTAGGGACCTATATAACTGGTCTCCATTTCAAAAGTACCAAGCATCCAGTAAATGGAACTGACTTCAATAGTGGCTGTTGGTAGCTCAGGACTTTTGAAAATCAGATCACTTATTTAGGTGCCTAAATATGGATTTGGGAACCTAGCTTTAGATGCCTGTTTTTTTAAAATCTTGGACTTGGATTTAGCACAAAAAGTTATCAGTCAGACATCTACTGCAGGACAAAGGGGCTATTGAATCATCATGATTATTACTACTACTAATAATAGTAATACTTATTCAAACATTTAAAAATTAAAAATCAGTTTTATACTGTATGTAATGTCAAATTTAGCTGTTAAAGAAGAAAGCTGCTCCCCAAAACAAGATATTTTATTATAAAATAAAGCTGCCAATGTAGTATTTTTAAACTTATATTAAGCAAGTCAGAGAGCTTGGACCACTCAGTCTTATGTTTAACAATAGGTTGTTTAAATTGCACTTGCAAAGTAACAAGTCACATTGTATTCCTTGAAACTCCAGTATAAATAAAGTACCTGTATATCTAGATTTTGCATTTAAAGTTGCAATTACAGGGTTTAAAGATTAACTGCACTATTTAAAAAACACACACAAAACTGCAGAACAAGGAACATAATACATGTGTACAATAGTTTTCAAAATGACCAAGGCATTTTAAACATGACTCAGAGTTCTTAGCAGGTTAACAAACCAACAAACAAAAAATCCTTATTGAAAAAATCCTGTCAATTTAATACAAAAAATAAATTCTACAGGTTTTTTTTAATCATGCAATAGAATTTAATGGAGAATTATAATCCTGTTATAGCATTCTTCTGCACAGTAAAAACGCTTCAGAAAGACTATCACCTCCTATAAAATTCTATATAGGGTTTTAGAGCATTTGCATAGTACCTTCTATTTAGATGCTGCAGAACTCTATAGATTTAGTCCCTATAAAACTTTATACAATTTGTTTCATAGAAGGAATGTGAGTTCAGGGTTCTATTTTTCCTGAATGTGAAATGACATCACTAACACCAATAGCATGAAGCTGCATGCCACATGCTGGTTTAGGTGCTAGTGAAAGCAAAAGGAGAAAAAGAAGTCCAAAAATAGATCCTGATAGATCAGAAACTATTTTCAAATATTTTATTTTAAAATGTATTTGTGTATCATTTCATTCTTCCCATTTTATTATTTATAATATGGTAGTGCCTAGGAATTCCAGCCCTGGACCAGGACCACATGCTATAGGCACTGCACAAATATGTGGTCCCTGTTCCAAAGAATTGACAATCCAGTTGACTTACTGATTTAGGACCTGAAGCAGTCTTTTGTATATATTTATTTATAAATCACTTTGCTTCACCTTTAAAACAAGGTGGAGGAAAAAATAGTGAATCTATATTTAGCAAACAGCAACATTCTGCCCATTTATAAAATTTTGATTTGATGTCATCTTTGTGCTCATATATCTTACAGATTTCTACTTCTCTCAGTTAAATATGAAAATAAAATGAGTGCAGTTAATGATTTTACTGCTTCATTTTTCCACTGTTTCAGGCATATTATGCAATAAACCAGAAATCAGATATTTGCAAAATATAGAACAGCTTTTAAAGAGTCTTCCTCCCTCACTCCCTTCCCAAGAATTTCATTGTAGCTTCTTGAAACCAGTACAGTGAGTTGGGCATTTCT
Source organism: Malaclemys terrapin pileata (assembly GCF_027887155.1). NCBI lineage: Eukaryota > Metazoa > Chordata > Testudines > Emydidae > Malaclemys > Malaclemys terrapin. The sequence continues at coordinate 67,612,072 of NC_071512.1, forward strand.
CCCATCAATGAATTTATTTAACAAGTAGAAGGCAGGGACTTGGAAATTTGCAAAGTGGATACTAGGAACAAGGGTCAAAGGAAGGAGATGTAAAATGTCCATTTGTCACTCATGCATCTTAATCACTAATAAGACAGCAGTAGATATCTCGGAGTCTGCTGGAGAAGAAAACAAACTGTTCCCTGCACAAACATCCCAATCAAATGGCCAATGAGAATTCTTGGCACAGTCTGCAAAGGCAGATAGGCTGTTAAGTAGCTATTCATTACGCACCCCAATCAGAGAAGACAGCATGGCGTTGTGCACATTGTATTTGTGTTTGGTGGGGGGAGGCTTTGGAAGGAAGGGCTACACGGGGGGGACAGCAAAGGGAAATTAGACTGGACAATCAATTAAAATATTTGAAAGTGTAGCATATATATTAGCATATAATGACCAATTTCCTACTTTGTTTTAATGCTCAGTGGCACGTATTTAAGGTATGTAATAAAGTTATTTTAACACATAAGCAACAATAGTTTATAAAAGCCTGATATGAGCTTAGGATGGAGCTAAGCACCTCAGTAGTGACACAATATAAACTTCAGTACATGAAATACTGGAAGTTGATGTAAACAGCTTTTAATAGCAGTGAACATTTGTTCGCTTTGTTTAGACCATCTGGATGTTCCATTGTGTTCAGTTCAACACTGACTGCCGTTGGGTGACAGTTGATATATGTTAAGTACAAGCAAAGTGCCGCGGCCCACTCCAGGGACTCTTAGGAGAGCTTTTCAGTGTTTTGTGGAATATTCTGTCAGATCACAGCAGAGTCACCTACATCCTTAATGGCTCTGTGCCAAAGTCCTCCGGCTTTTTTATCAAAGGAGAGTTTTGCTTTTACTGTTTGAAAGGTTAGGAAAACTATGCCAAAGTTCTTCCAGGCAGCTTGGAGAGCATCAGCTGACAGGAATGATTTTCAATATGGAGCAAAGAATAAAGAGAACCACTAATCCTGAGAGAGTCCAGGTTTCACTCACTTAACATGCAATGTGCCTAACAAACAAGCCTTTAGAACGCAACAAAAGAAAAAGTTACCACAAACATGATGTTATTGTTCTGAAAAAAGATAGGAAATGAACATTTAAAACCACACAGATTTTTCCAGTTGCACAAAACAATGTGGTATATTAGGTCTTTATTAAATTTTAGGTGGTGAGCTATGCACCACCATTAAACTCAGACCTACCTTTCAGAAGTGTTGGCCACTTGAAGCTTAATATTTGTCAAGCTCTGAGATCCTTGAATGAAAGCACTACATAAACACAAAACATTATTATCATATATAGCTTCAAATAACCAGCTAAGGGCAGTGTTTTATGCATTCAAATCTTTTCAAAAAAGAGAACAGATAGAAATCCAAGCTTACATATAGAAACACAAAAAACAGTCGAACTTATTGTACACAACTTAAATAATGTTGATCATCACCACCTTGGGATTTTTGGTCATTAAGCGCTTCATTTTAAAGCAGAATCAGAAAACTTTATGGAGACACACTGGCTTTTGCTACACATGAGACTTAAAATAGGAGATTATTATATAATCAATTTCATATCACAGCAGGAATTTAGGTGGGTCTTAATCATATATCACCAGCCATCTTTTGCTGTATTTTAAAATCAGCAGTAACAAAGTACTGCATGACATGGAAGAAAACATATTAGATGGGGCAAAGGGGTACGTGTACACTGCAAAAAAAACCCGACAGCAGCGAGTCTCAGAGCCAAGGTCTACAGACTCAGTTTCACAGGCTCAGACTATGGCACTAAAAATAGCTGTGGAGATGTTTGGGCTCAGGCTCTGAAAACCACTCCCCTTCCCGGGCTTCAGAGTCCAGGCTCCAGCACAAGCTTGAATGTCTATGCTGCTATATTTAGCACCATAGCAGAAACGCCACAAGCAAGAGTGTGCACAGCCACAGGGGTGGTTTTTTGTTTGTTTTGTTTTTGCTGTGTAGACATACCCACAGAGTACATGCCTTCCCTTTTTTCCTCTAATTATAGTCATTAGAACATTTAATATGCTTCTCATAGATCATTTAGATGTCTGAGCAGCCTTAGATATTCACAATGGCTTATTGAGAAACTATTCTAGTAATGTCTTTATCTACAGAACAGGTGCATTCCATCCATGCCCTCCAAAGCCTGGTGTATCAGGCCTGAAGTAGTCAGACCATCTTTAGAGGTGAGATGATAGGTCAGTTTCCATGCCATTTCAGTCCTTGGCCTCTCTGTTGAGAGAGCTAAAAGGGTACCAATCAGTAGATCTGTGATGGAGATTCTATAACATGGACATTTAACTGCAGGGAACTGGCCTGAGAACATCAAGCTCATTTTACATATTTCATGCTACCAGTCAACCATCAGGAGGTGTTATCTTTGGATTCCCTCGATATGTGAATTTGAACTGGAAACCTAGAGCCTCTATATCCCAATCTCTGAGCTATCTAGTCCCCTGATTGGTAATCATCTTTTTAAAAAGAGCTAGAGTGGAAAAAGTGACAGTCCAAAAAGGGGAATCTCCACTTCAAAGGTTAGAGATAGAAGCCTCTCAGTAAATTATCTTTGAGCCCTAGAAAGACTTCCTTCAAATTAAAGGTAAGAATTTGAACCAACATGGTCCTTTTCAACTACACTTAGGACAAGGTGATCCTTTATGGACCTGCTTCTGCTCTCACTGAAGTCAGCAGGAGGTAAGTTTGTTAATTAGAGAATGTTTGTATAGCACTTTAAAAAAGATATAGCACCTGATCCTAAATTGCACTGAGTGCGTTCAATTCCCTTTGGAATCAACTGAATTTAAGGATGCTCAGGGTATTGTGCAATCAGGCCAATAAAGCATAATATAAAGTGCTAAATATTACCATGTTGAAATAGAAGTTAAGACTGCATAAGAGTCATTAGGTTGTACTCTTTGGAATCAGTATTCAGTTAGTGCTTTGAAACCAAATTAAAAGTAAAATCCTGCCTCACATGAGTAGTCCCATTGAAGTCAATGGGATTCCTCACATGAGATAGGTCACAAGGATTTGGCCCTGGAGAACAGCAATATATCTATTTCCATTGTGCAGGTAGCCTTTCTAAGCACTGTACCTAAAAATACTTCTAATAAAGAGTTGAGTTTTTTAAAACCTGTAGCTGAAGCAATTAATGTAGGATCTTCCTTTTTCAACTCATTATTTCTTCTTTGGAGCATGGGAGGGTTGTACATAATAAAATAAGAATAATTTGAATTTCTATGGCACTTTTCATTGAAGGAGTTCAAAGAGCTTTATAAACATTAATTAAATCCCACAACATCCCTGAAAGGCAGGTAAGTATCATACTCACTTTACAGATGGGTAAACTAAGATATGTAAAGGGAAACTTGCTCAAAACCACACAGCAATTCAGTGGCAAATCGGCAACTTGAAATTAGTTCTTTGCTCTAGGCACTAGAACACATTCCAAATATTGCAAATCTTCATTCACCTTCTTTTTCCTATGTTGATATTTGCATTGTAAAATGGTGCATTTAATAAAAATTAAACAGCCAGGTCCCAAACTGTCTGTTCCAGTGTGACTTGGGCTGGCCAGCAAGCACTCAAGCTTTTAGTTACTGTTGACTACTGCTCGCAGATCACATTAATGGAAACTGAAGCTTTCTATTTACTTACAAGCCAGGTATTTTGTGAGCAGATGTTTTACACATTTCTCTACACTGCTCTAAACACAAATCCTAGCTTTACTTTGATTACACCTTTATTTTATTTCTTTCCCTTCCAAAATAAATGTTAATTTGTTTTTTACATGTTCTTTAAACAAAAATGCCTGTCACAACAAACTTCACAACCAGCAGACCCTAGCTTACATTTTTGCTACACATAATGCCAGTGCTACTAACACTATACAGAATAATTGTCTTAGTACAGTGGAGGTTTTTAAAAAATATCAACGGATTAATATTCTACAAGACAAAATATTTTTTATAAATTAATATATCTCATTAAACAGTTTAGTCAACAAAATCAATAGCTCTCATACTATATTTATATTTCTAGGTCGTTAAGCAAAAGAAAGATATGGGGAAAATATTAATATATATTTCTTATTTGGGAAACACACATAGGTTTTGGGGGGGGAGGGTTAAATGTTGGTATTCATGAGTTTATTTGCATTCTTGTGTAAACAGCCTAATACTTCATCTCTTAAATGTATATTGTAATATAACATTTCAAAACATTTTAAACCTTAAAAATGAAAGCAGCTGGTCTTTCACTAAAAAAGAATATGTTAACAAAGAAAGTGAACTCAATCAAATGCAGAAGTTATTCAATAGCTGATAAATATGTGTACTGTACAATTTAACGTCACCTAGTTAAAAAAAGTGAAGATGCTAATTCTGCTGATGAAGATATTGTTTTTCCCCTCTTGTGCCCTATTCATTATGCAAGGCTGCAGAATATGAAGTGTAGTGTGTGATCCGGGTGATCTAATGATCTCCCACACCTGCTCATCTGGTACAATTTTAATTAACACTCCAAGGAGGTTTGTCAAGAGTAATCAAAAACATTGTCGCTTATAAAGCTGTGGCAAGAAATCAATACTTTTCATCAGAAAAGGTAAGGTCTGGCATAACTGAACCATTTAATTGCTTCATTCCAATAAACAAAAACTGCACATTTTAATGACTTGATTCTGGAGATCAATATCTAACTACATATTGCATTAAACAGCAACATGTGGTGGGGTATTCACAGTCATTTCAATGCAGAATGAAGCATTCCTCTTTTTTATTTCATCTGGAATGGCAATAGGTTGCTGAGCCTATGCAGTGCTATGATTTATATCAAATGACTGACCTCTAGGGCCGTAAGACTAGAACGGGTGACTAGTTCTCAATGGTAAGCTATTGGCACTTGACAAAGTGCCTGAAGCAGAATGAATTTACTTCTCTTTTCCTCAATCATCAACAGGCTCTGCCCTGACCCTCATACTGACTCCTATAACAAGATCTCCTGTCTCTGACTGAAAAATTTACTGTCATGTCTACTTTTCATTGAGCTCAAGTGAGTACTTCTGTCACCTTCAGTGAACTGAGTCTGTAAAAGATTTAACTAAACACCAGTCACAGTTTAAAAACTAAATAAGTACATCTCATAAGAAGATAGGCTTTTAAGAATCTGGTGTGTGCGCTATCTAAACTCCCTAAGTTATACCTTTTATTATGCTTCTGCTTGTTTAAATGTTTGTTGGTAAATTACTGAAATTTTAAAAGGCACTTTATGAAGAAATGAATGTAAGACTCATTGTAAAATGCAGATACCATAAAACTTAGTGTATGTCTGAATTTAACACTAGTGAAAACTCCCCATCAGATACACAAAAAGGTAAATTTTACATGCTTCTGAAGCTATGAAACTCTAAAAATAAGTTGTCTTAAAGACTTAAAAATGTGAACGTCTGCATCTGGAAGTAGATTAATATATGCATATTTCATACATAGTCATTTGACTATATTACATGATTTATATACACAGTGTGTTTTTATATATTTATATATAAAAAAAACCTCATATATGCCTGGGTACAATAACTAAATTAACAAACTTACCACTATTTAGTAGATCTTTAATCTTAGAGAGCTACTAGTAAAACATTTTCTCAATAAAAAATTTTTTCAAGTTATTATAGAATATATGAAAATACCCACACAGAAATACATGCATAGTATATGTTACTTAACCATTTTAACTAATATTTTACTAACATTTTAAGATCTTAAAGTAATAAAAATTAAAATTTCAAGAACCGTTTATATCAACAATAAGGCAATTAAAAGAATGGCATTTGATTGTTTATTCCAACACTTCACTAAAGCCTTACACAAAATTTTCACTCCCTCTTTAATTTTCCATTCTTCTACCCTCCCTGCTTCACAGCTTCTGGCTATTGGCTTTTACAATCTGTCCCTAGAGAGCCAGGAGTTATTACTCCTGTCGATGGAAGAGAAAGGGATGTTATTCCCCTGTCACCCTCTTCGGCTCCAGCAGATTCCTAGCTCTGATCTATAGACTTCATTGGAGAAAAGCGTCTGACATGCTGTTAGTTCTCAGTCCTGTCAGATCCATCTACCTGTGCTACTGGCATTACTTACTGGAGCTAGAATGACACTTACAGTCACAGGAGTTAGACCAAAAAATTCTAGAAACAAACACTGCACAGCATTTCTTACCAAGTACCTACCAAAGTGAAATATCCTTTGCAAAGTGTGTACATTCGTTTGGGATACACCAAGACACGTACCTCTATACTCCAGTTCAAACTGTAACTAGAAGAGTATTACTGGAATATTATCCAGTAGTTTGTAAGATAAAAACAGCTTGTACATAATTTATTCAATAAGACAGAGCTTATTTAAAGGAAAGGAGCACAACAAAACCTTTAACTTAAAAGATTCAGACATTTAATACACCTTTCAATGCTGCTTTAAATAACTAATCTTTCATCTTATGTATTATTTGTATCGTCTATTCATAGAATCATAGAAATATATGACTGGAAGGGACCTCAAGAGGTCATCAAGTTCAGCCTCCTTCACTGAAGCAGGACCAAATAAACCTAGTCCAGCCCCAGCAAGCATTTGTCCAACCTCCTCTTGAAACCTCCAGTGATGGGGATTTCACAATCTCCTTTGGAAGCCTATTCCAGAACTTAATTACCCTTATAGTTAGAAAGTTTTTCATAGTTTTTAACCTAAATCTTCCTGTGCTGCTGTGGGGTACAACCCACACCAGTAAGGAGTTTTGCCACAGCCTGCTCTAACATTGAGCAGATTCCCCACTGATTTCCCTTTTGTTGCTCCTATGACCCTACTGGACTTTTCCATATCCCGCCAACAATGAGACATCTGTTACAGTTGCCATTTTTATGTTTACCTGTGGGGCTTTGTCACCTGCCCCCTTTGAATCTAGTTTAAAGATCTCCTCGCTAGGTTGGTGAGTCGGTGCACAAAGATTAATAGTTTCCAAAGCTAGAAGGGACCATTGTGATCTTTTAATCTGACCTCCTGTATAACAGGCTACAGAACTTCCCCAAAAGAATTCCTATTACATAGCTTTTATAAAAACATCCAATCTTCATTTTAAAATTATCAGTGATGAAGAATCCATCACGATCCTGGGTAAATTGTTCCAATGGTCAATTACTCTCACCGTTAAAAATGTATACCTTATTTTCAGTCTGAATTTGTCTAGCTTCAATGTCCAGCCATTGGATCATGTTATATCTCTCTCCACTTAGACTGAAGAACCCATTATTAAATATTTGTTCCCCTTTAAAATACTTATAGACTGTAATCAAGTCACTGCTTAACCTTCTCTTTGTCATGCTAAATAAATTGAAGTCCTTGAGTCTACCACTATAAGGCAGGTTTTCTAATCCTTTACTAATTCTTCTCTGAACCATCTCCAATTTATCAACATCTTTCTTCAACTGTAGTCACCAGAACTAGATGCAGTATTCCAGCAGCAGTCACACCAGTATCAAATACAAAGTTAAAATAAAACTTTCTAATCCCACTAGAGATTCCCATTTATGAATCCCCAGGATGCAATTAGCTCTTTTGGCCACAGCATCACACTGGGAGCTCATGTTCAGGTGATTATCCACCACAACCACCAAATCTCAGAGTCACTGCTTCCCAGGATACAGTCCCCCATCCTGTAAGTATGGCCTGCAGTCTTTGTTCCTAGAATATACATTCACATTTAGCAGTATTAAAATGCTTATTGTTTGCTTGTACCCAGTTTACCAAGCGATCTAGGTCACTCAGAATCAGTGGCCTATCTTTGTCATTATTTATCACTCCCCCAATTTTTGTGTCACCTGCAAACTTTATGAGTGATGATTTTATGTTTTCTTCCATATCATTGATAAAAATTTGAAATAGCATAAGACCAAGAACTGACCCCTGCAGGATCCCATTGGAAACACAGCTACCCAGTGAGGATTCCTCATTTACAGTTACATTTTGAGACCTATTAGTTAGCCAGTTTTTAATCCATTTAATGCGTGCTTTGTTAATTTTACATCATTCTAGAGGGTTTTTTTTTTAAATCAAAATGTTGTCTGGTACCAAGTCATATGCCATACAGAAGTCTAAGTATATTACATCAACACTATTACCTTTATCAAACAAACTTCTACTTTCATTAAAAACAGATATCAAGTTAGTTTAATAGGATATATATTCCATAAACCCATGTTCATTTGCACTAATTATACTACGTTCCTTTAATTATTTATTAATCAAGTCCCATATCAGCCTTTACATTATCTTGTCCAGGTTCGACATCAAGCTGAAAGACCTATAATCATCCAGGTTATCCAGTTTTCCCTTTTAAAAATTGGCACATTAGCTTTCTTCCAGTCTTCTGGGACTTCTCCTGTGTACCTCTAGTCTATAAAAAGGACCTACATTTCCCTTCATCTTTCTCTTACTCCTCATTACAGAAGCAGCTTTTCCTCTCCTGGAATTGACACCTTCTCATCTATTATTGTGAGTGGACGACATCCACCCTGATTGAATTGGCCCTGTCAACACTGGTTCTCCACTTGTGAAGTAACTCCCTGCTCTCCATGTGTCAGTATATAATGCCTGCATCTGTAACTTTCACTCTATGCATCTGAAGAAGTGAGGTTTTTACTCACGAAAGCTTATGCCCAAATAAATCTGTTAGTCTTTAAGGTGCCACCAGACTCCTTGTTGTTTTTATGGATAGAGCTTATAATTACCAAATTCACGGCCATGAAAAACGTGTCATGGATTGTGAAATCTGGTCTCCCCCCATGAAATCTGGTCTTCTGTGCTTTTACCCTATACGATACAGATTTCACGGGGAAGACCAACGTGTTTTAAATTGGGGGTCCTGACCCAAAAGGGAGTTGCGGGGGGGAGGGTCACAAAGTTATTTTAGTGGTGTTGTGGTATTGCCACCCTTACTGCTGCGCTGCATTCAGAGCTGGGTGGCCGGAGAGCGGTGGCTGTTGCCCGGGTGCCCAGCTCTGAAGGCAGTGCCCCGCCAGCAACAGTGCATAAGTAAGGGTAGCAATACCACAATCCCTCCTACAATAACCTTGTGACTCCTCCACAACTCCTTTTTGGGTTAAGACCCCTACAATTACAATGCCATGAAATTTCAGATTTAAATAGCTGAAATCATGAAATTTACGATTTTTTAAATCCTATGACCGTGAAATTGACCAGAATGAACAGTGAATTTGATAAGGCCCTACTTATAATTATAAATACTTTACACTTGTTTAGCATCTTTCATCTCAACTTCTCAAATCATTTTAAAAAGTTAATGAATTAATCCTCACTCCGACTGACGTAGATATTATGAGTCGAGTGTCACAGATGGGGAAACTTCCTATGCACCCAAATAGAGATCAAGAATAATCTAGCCTCTTATCTTTGTGAAAAATCACACGATAGCAGCTGAAGTATGTATGGGCTGTTTGCATCTAACACTTCTCTTTAAAAACGTGTTGATGTGAATAATAAATGTTATTTACTGAATATTTCAGTCTTATTTCTTAAGCAAGATAAAATTGTTTAAAAAAAAAAGCAAATGGATAGGAATAGGATTTGGCAGCTGTGCAATTTGCACAGATAGTTCCAGTATAAATATTTAAAAAGTGAATATAAGCCAGAAAATATGAAATAAGCATAAGTGTCAATAAAACATTATCTACTAAACAATGCAGAGATGAGAAGGTGAGAAAAATCCAACCTTTTAGCCATATGTTTCATCAACCGTGAACAGACAATATTGGGTTTTCCTGATTATCTGTTAAAATGATGTGCTGGGATATTCTGAATTCATTTGTTGAACATTGTACTAAATATTGCACTAAAACTGTTGACTCTTAGCCATTGGCACACTCATCAGTGAGTCAGTTATTCCCCAATTATTATGTATACATACCAGGTGGATAATTGCACTGTATATGACTCATTGGATCAAAATATGTTGGATGGATGTTTAAGCTAGGGCTGGGTGAACTAAGGGATCTCCTAGCTTTGGTGCTGGCTGGCCAGCTAGGTAAGAGTGCTTTCCTGCATTGCTCACACAGGAGTAAATCTTTTTTTCCAATGGATGCACTCCCAACATCTTTCTAGTAATTGTCACTTGATCCAAGCTGCCACCCTTGCTGCTTCATATTGCTTAACATGAAAATAGCTGGTCTGAAATGAGGGCTATCAACATAGCCCAAAAATCAGGGTTTAATTAGGAAATCTGATTGGTGAGAAAAATCATGAAGCTTTAACAGGGTTGCCAATATGCACAAGTTCATGGCAATTCTCATGATATATTGTCTCTTTTCTTAAAGCTCCAGCTCTGAGAATCAAGCAATTATGAAAGAATCGCAGCTTTGATTTTTTTAAAAATAGTTCCTAACCCTCATTAGGAAAAGGGTGGGTTTTTTAAGCATGAGCTAATACACACATGGTAAAGAACATTACTCTTAACAGAATTCTGCACCCAGGAGGGGGTGCAGAATTCATATGGCCTGCATATTTTTGTGCTCTTCCCCCCCCCCGCAGAAAAACGCAAAAGAAATCTGCAGAGACACAGACATCTTTCCCAGCAGTCCAGGCAGTGCATCTGTTTCAGCGTGCCTGGAGCAGCTTCAGAGATGAAAATCACTGCGGGGGGGGGAAGGTGGCTCCACATGCATGTGTGCCTGCAGGGGAGACGTTGATCACCATCAGGGGGCGAGGCTGGCCAACAAGCAAGAGAGACTCTGTACCTATCTCTTTATACTGTGGCTCGAGGGGTGTGGAGGAGGGTAGGTCTTTTTGTTACGCAGGAGGAAGGCTCTGTCCTCAAGGCAGAAATGTAGCAGCTTGCTTGCCTAGTAAAATGTAACTTCTTGAGAACTGAAAAAACACTTAATTAAATATTAGTGTCATGTTACTGAAAATTGTTTGTTTTTAAGTTAAAGAAAATAGCTTTTGTTGAAAAACACAGTTTGTTAATGTTGCTATTGATAGTTAATTGATCTTATTCTCTGAGGCAGAAATGTAGCAGCCTGTCTGCATAGTAACATTGTTAATTATTCTATTGTTAGTTAACTGTTCCCATTCTCAGTCAATTCCCCCAAAAACATAAAAATCAGTAAACGTTTTAAGGCCCCGGCATTGCTAGAGTAATGTAAAGCCTTATAAATGACAGTAAGTGAATCAGCTAGGAATATCTATGCGCTTTCTCACTTTTTTCCTGTGCCAAAGTGTAGTAGTAGAACATGTAGGAAAATACTAGCGTGGACTTGAAGAAGAACTTGGTGTGGCTCAAAAGCTTGTCTCTTTCACCAACAGGAGTTGGTCCAGTAAAAATATTACCTCATCCTCTTTGTCTCTCTAATATCCTGGACAAACCTGGCTACAACTCCTCACAAACAAGTGTGGACAAAGCAGTTTACAGTTCACACATGTGTTAGCAGATCAATGTAAAACACTACGGGGGGGCCCAGGCAACACCAAACAATGGTACCAAATGATAACAAGGAAGTTCTAATATAGAAGTAAACCACAAAATAAACTTATTTTAAATTTTAACCAGCAACCAGAAATGGTCAATATACCACAGAGGCACTTAGATCCAAAGTAGTTTCAATTTTTTTTTAACATGCATTCCAGAGAACTGGCATTATCAAGGATGGAAAGGAATGACTGAAAAGGCTCATTGTTTAGAACTAAGTATATAAAACCCTTTAAACCTGGGGAAATCAACATGATATGCATTCTAAATAATGGAGAACAGGTCCCAGCACTAATGACTTCCAGCAAGCTGATAAAATATTCTCAGTGCTATTCATCTATTCTTTTATATACAACCAGAATAATATTTAAACAGTTGGAGTTTACATTATCATTCACATGTATTCTCTAGGTTTATCCACCATTTCCCAACTATAATATCTGGGTTCAGACCTGAAATGTAACATACCTGGTTCCTAAAATGTACAGCCCATCCATAACTTAAAACAACATAGAAGACATCCCTTGGTGGTAATAAGACATTTATTTCATAGACTACTGCATGGATCCTTTGGTCCAACTTCCCACAAGGCAGGCATAAAGGTCAGAATGGAAGAAGATGCAATCAAAAACAAGAATTGAGAATGGAGGAAAGGAAACAACAATGGAATAATTACATAAGAAGATTGGTGGAAACAAAAGGGAGTTAGGAAGAAACGAGAGCAGAAATGTAAGCAAGAGTAGACTTGTTCATAGCCTGAAGGTATAAGCAATAATCATGTAACTGATGAGGACGGTAAAGGAAGCCAGTACAAGGAAATGAAGAGGTGGAAAATGGTGTATCCAAAGCAAGAGAAGAGGCATAGGTAGAGCATTATAGGAGCAGCATTGTGTATGGATTTGAATGGAGTAAAGGAAGAAGCAAGAAGGCTAGAGAGGAGAGGAGGTTATATTAGTCACAATGGCAGGTTACCAAGGCAAAGACAAGCATTGTATAATTGGGAATGGGAAGGAAGAGGTGTTTGTGAAATGCAGAAGAACCACCAAAAGGATTTTGGTAACAGAGAGAAGAGTCAAGATGAATACTGAAGTTCCAATAGGTGATAGGGAGACTAGTGATGTTAACAGTGATAGTGTTTGGTTTGAGTTAGTGACAGAATATCCAGTATGAGACATTGGAAAGGCAGCTGAAGATGGAGGGATAGTTCACAGAGATTTGGGAGTCAGCAGCACAGAGGTATCATTTGAAGCTTTACATGCAGAGAATTTTGCCCATGGGGAACATAGCATAGAAAGAGGGGTGATGGTAAGAATTATCTTGAAGAATACTGGTAGATAGGGCAGGAGAGGAGCCACCAAAGAAAAAAGATGGAGGAGCAGTAGGAGAAGTAAGAAGAAAAGTAGGAGAGCACAGAGTTCTGGAAGTCAAAGGACAAAAGGAAGACCAGACGAAAGAATGTCAGCTGTGCCAAAGGCATCAACAGATTGAGAAGATTTGGCCAGGAAGAGATGGGGAAGTAGTTGAAGAGACAGCTGAAGTCAAGGGACAGGATTTTTAATACTGAAGGTACTAGAGCATGTTTGAAGGCCCATGGAAATTTAGGCCTTGGCTACACTTGCAAATTACAGCACAATAAAGCAGCCCCGGGCGCCCTAGCTCACTTCCCACCCACACTGGCAAGGCACGTAGAGCGCTCTGACTCCGCAGCTACAGCACTGCTGGTACTCCACCTCAGCAAGTGGAATAGCGTTTGCTGCGCCCCTGCTGCAGCGCCGCGGCACCAGTGTGAACGAGGTATTGCGTTACTGCGCTGTGATCAGCCTCCGGAAACGTCCCATAATCGCCTTAAGTCAAGTGGCCACTCTTGACATTGTTGTGAAATCGGCTGCAGGAATGTGGAAATGCCCTTTCAAAGCTCTGTTTCAGAGAAGCCAGCTGCTTACCAGCTCCAAGAAAAAGCAAACGTTTACTGTTTGCTTTGAGTGAGTGAGTGAGAGGCGGTGGGGGGGTCTGAACTTACAAGACAGCATGCTGACACACTCTCAGCACCCCAAAAACCCACTCTCTCTTCCCCCACATACACACAACACACTCCCTGTCACACTCCACCCAACCCCCATTTGCATGCTTGGAATAGCTGCCCATAATGCACCGCTCCCAATGCCGCTGCAAGTGCAGCAAATGTGGCCACGCCAGTGCACTTGAAGCTGTCAGTGTGGACAGACTGCAGCGCTTTCCCTACTGTGCTCTACGAAGGTGGGTTTAACTCACAGCGCTCTACATCTGCAAGTGTAGCCATGCCCTTAGACTCTAGAGATTACCGCAATATCTGTTATGAAGACCCTAATCTTGCAGATTTTTATTCTCCACAAAAATCTCCTTTGTCCTCCACTATAAACTACTGAATACAATTGAAAGCAACAGAACTACTGACAATAACCAGAGATCACTTATTCATTTACCAATATTTCAGCCACTCCACCTCAGGGTACAAGAGGCAAATTAATTCTGGTTTCAAAGCAGTCTGTGGCAACACCAAATTTCTGCCCTCTGGATGAAGCTCCACCAGATGAGTTTCATTATTATTATCTCTAAGTCTTGTTTGGGAGCTAGATCTTCTCTCTCATTTTCCATGTTATAAATACATTACATCTCAATGTGACAATTTCATCTCTAATTGGTTAATTTCAATCACTACAAACAGCTACAAATTATATTTTTCTTTACCCCACATAGTCATGTGGTACAGCATCCTCAAGACAATGGCCTGGTCTACACTACGACTTTAATTCGGATTTATCAGCTTTAATTCGAATTAACCCTGCAACCGTCCACACAACGACGCTATTTATTTCGATGTAAAGGGCCCTTTAAATCGATTTCTGTACTCCACCCCGACGAGCGGAGTAGTGCCAAAATCGATTTTAGCAATTCGAATTAGGGTTAGTGTGGCCACAATTCGATGGTATTGGCCTCCGGGAGCTATCCCACAGTGCATCATTGTGACCGCTCTGGACAGCAATCTGAACTCGGATGCACTGGCCAGGTAGACAGGAAAAGCCCCGCGAACATTTGAATTCCATTTCCTGTTTGCCCAGCGTGGAGAGCACAGGTGACCACAGATAGCTCATCAGCACAGGTAACCATGCAGGCTGATAATCGAAAAAGAGCACCAGCATGGACCGTGAGGGAGGTACTGGATCTGATCGCTGTATGGGGAGAGGATTCAGTGCTTGCAGAACTTCGTTCTAAAAGACGAAATGCAAAAACTTTTGAAAAAATCTCCAAGGGCATGATGGAGAGAGGCCACAATAGGGACTCAGATCAGTGCCGCGTGAAAGTCAAGGAGCTCAGACAAGCCTATCAAAAAACAAAGGAGGCAAACGGTCGCTCCAGGTCAGAGCCGCGGACATGCCGCTTCTACGCCGAGCTGCATGCAATTCTAGGGGGGGCTGCCACCACTACCCCACCTGTGTTCGTGGATTCTGGATCGGGGATAGTCTCATCAGCGACGCCTGAGGATTCTGCCGATGGGGGAGAGGAGGAGGATGAGGATGAGCTTGCAGACAGCACACAGCACTCCATTCTCCCCAACAGCCAGGATCTTTTTATCACCCTGACTGAAGTACCCTCCCAAGCCTCCCAAGCCAGTACCCAAGACTCTGACCCCATGGAAGGGACCTCAGGTGAGTTTACCTTTTAAAATATAAAACTTGTTTTAAAAGCAAACGGTTTTTAATGATTACTTTGCCTGACTTTGCATTCGCGGTCAGTTCAGCTACTGGAAAAGTCTGTAGCTACTGGAAAAGTCTGTTAACGTGTATGGGGATGGAGCGGAAATCCTCCAGGGACATCTCCATGAAGCTCTCCTGGAGGTACTCCGAAAGCCTTGCCAGAAGGTTTCTGGGCAGTGCATCCTTATTCCCTCCTCCATGGTAGGACACTTGACCACGCCATGCTTGCAGCAAGTAATCTGGTATCATTGCCTGACAAAGCCTGGCAGCGTATGGTCCCGGTGTTTGCTGGCATTCAAGCAACATCCGTTCTTTATCTTGTTGTGTAATCCTCAGGAGAGTGATATCACTCCTGGTAACCTGGTTGAAATACGGGAACTTAATTAAGGGGACAGAGGTGGCCGTTCCTACTGGGCTGTTTGCCTGTGGCGGAAAATAAATCCTTCCCTGCAGTTAGCCAAGCGCAGATGGGAAATTGGCCCTGAGTTTTTCGCGTTTGGCTAGCAGGGATCTTCCCTGTTACCAGCCACGCGGTGGGGGGAGGGGTACCGTGATCATCCCAGAGAATTCATGGCGGGAGGGGGGCGGCGGCGGGGGGGGGGTTAGTTTGGTGCCTGCAGGGATCTTCCCTGATACCAGCCACGCGGTGGGGGGGAGGGGTACAGCGATCATCCCAGAGAATTCATGGCGAGGGGGGGGGTGGTTAGTTTGTTTTCTGGTGCTGCTGAATGTTGACAGAAAAACCGCAGCACTCTACTTGCCTGAAGGGGCCCAGACAAGCCCCCCCACACTGCCCCCCCCAACTGGCTGAGATTGGACACAGCTCGTGTGGAGTGCTGCCACTTCATTTCCCAATTCTGCAGCACTCTACAAGCTATGCTTGGTATGTGGGAAAGGAGGGCGTAGAAGCTTACCATGGCCGCATGCAAGCCGAATTCTGTTGCCCAGACCTGTGATCTCTAGCAGCAAAGCCACAGGCACTCAGCATTAAGAGGCAAAATGTGACCTTGCACAGAAATCACATGTGCTATGTAATGTGAACAGTGTTGGTCACCGTGAAAGAGTATAAGCATTGTTCTGCAAAATGTAGCTTTTAAAACAATTCTCTCTTTTTTCCCCTCCCTACAGCAGCTGCAAATTCCTCAAGCCTCCCTCCTCCATCCCGAAGGTTATCACAGATAAGGCGTCGTAAGAAGAGAACGCGGGAGGACATGTTTTCTGAAATTATGGAATCCAGCCGCAGTGACAGAGCTCATGTGAATGAGTGGAAGGAAACAGTTTCAAAGTATAGGAAAGAAGTCAGTGAACGTGAGGAGAGGAGGGACCAACGTGAGGAGAGGAGGGACCAACGTGAGGAGAGGAGGGACGCTCGAGATGAGAGGTGGCGGCAGGAAGACCAGAGGATGAAGGATGCAACGCTGGGGCTGCTCCGGCGTCTGGTGGAGGTTCAGGAACGGCTGCTGGATAACAGACTGCCGCTTCAGCCCCTGTTCCACCCTTCCCCCTCCCCATGTTCCGTATCCTCCTCACCCAGACGTGTAAGAACTCGGGGGGGGAGGCTACGTACACCTTCCCATTCCACCCCAGTAGACAGCCCAAGCAAAAGGCTGTCATTTTTTTAACCTTTTCTTTGTGGCTTTTTCCTTCCCAGCAATCCTCCTCCCAAATACCACCCGGGTTCCCTCCCTCTTTTTCTAATCTATTAATAAAGAATCAATGATTTTTAAATGATAGTGACTTTATTTGGTTTGAAAGAAAGCTGGGGGAAGGGGCAGGGTGGGTTCCTTACAGAAAATCAGTCAGTAAAGGGGGAGGGTTTTCATGAAGGAGAAACAAACAGATATTTCACACGGTAGCCTGTCCAGCCATGAAACTGGTTTTCAAAGCTTCTCTGATGCACAGCGCTTCATGGTGTGATCTTCTAATCGCCCTGGTGTCTGGCTGCGCGTAATCAGCAGCCAGGCGATTTGCCTCAGCCTCCCACCCCGCCATAAAGGTCTCCCCCTTACTTTCACAGAGATTGTGGAGCACACAGCAAGCAGAAATAACAATGGGGAGATTTCTTTGGCTGAGGTCAGAGCGAGTCAATAATGAACGCCAGCGACCTTTTAAACGGCCAAATGCACATTCTACCACCATTCTGCACTTGCTTAGCCTGTAGTTAAACAGCTCCTGACTCCTGTCCAGGCTGCCTGTGTACGGCTTCATAAGCCATGGCATTAAGGGGTAGGCTGGGTCCCCAAGAATAACTATGGGCATTTCAACATCCCCAACGGTTATTTTCTGGTCCGGAAAGTAAGTCCCTTGCTGCAGCCCTTTAAACAGAGTAGTGTTCCTGAAGACGCGAGCGTCATGAACCCTTCCTGCCCAGCCCGCGTTGATGTTGGTGAAACGTCCCTTGTGATCCACAAGTGCTTGCAGCACCATTGAAAAGTACCCCTTGCGGTTTATGTACTCGGTGGCTTGGTGCTCCGGTGCCAAGATAGGGATATGGGTTCCGTCTATTGCCCCACCACAGTTAGGGAATCCCATTGCAGCAAAACCATCCACTATAGCCTGCACATTTCCCAGAGTCACAAACTTTCGTAGCAGCACCTCAGTGATTGCTTTGGCTACTTGCATCACAGCAGCCCCCACAGTAGATTTGCCCACTCCAAATTGATTCCCGACTGACCGGTAGCTGTCTGGCGTTGCAAGCTTCCACAGGGCTATCACCACGCGCTTCTCAACTGTGAGGGCTGCTCTCATCTTGGTATTCTGGCGTTTCAGGGCAGGGGACAGCAAGTCACAAAGTTCCATGAAAGTGCCCTTACGCATGCGAAAGTTCCGCAGCCACTGGGAATCGTCCCAGACCTGCAACACTATGCGGTCCCACCAGTCTGTGCTTGTTTCCCTTGCCCAGAATCGGCGTTCCATGGATAGAATCTGCCCCATTAACAACATGATCTCCAAAGCACCGGGGCCTGTGGTTTCACTGAATTCTGTATCCGTGTCTGTGTCCATGTCCTCATCATGCTGCCGCCGCCGCTGCCTCCTCGCCTCGTTTCTCTGGTCCTGGCTGAGCATAAACTCCACGAGAACGCGCGAGGTGTTTACAATATTCATGACTGCTGTCTTGAGCTCAGCGGGCTCCATGCTTGCCATGGTATGGAGTCTGCAGTGTTCACCCACCCAGGAAAAAAGGCGTGAAAATGGTTGTCTGCCGTCCGTTGCTTTCATGCAGGGAGGGAAGGAGGGAGGAGGTGAGGCTGTACCCAGAACCACCTGCGACGATGTTTTTTGTCCCATCAGGCACTGGGATCTTAACCCACAATCCCAATGGGCGCGGGAGACTGCGGGAACTATGGGATAGCTATGGAATTGCTACCCACAGTGCAACGGTGCAGAAATCGACGCTAGCCCCGGTACTTGGACGCACACCACCGAAGTAATGTGCTTAGTGTGGCCGCATCCATTTCGACTTTATACAACCTGTTTTTCAAATCCGAATTATCTAAATTCGGATTAATCCTGTAGTGTAGACATACCCAATGATCCTAACCAATAAAGCTATGTCCAATTGCTTTAACGTTACAACACTAGTCCAGTCAAAACCTATACAAAAAACACAATTTAAAAGTTTCTTTTAAGGGAAATATCAAAGTCATAAAATCATATCCCACGTTCTAAATCCATTTCTCATCAGCCTTTGTATCTCACAGAAAATTATATGATCACAGCTGGAATTAAAATGGGGCCTTTTTCCTTAATCCAGCAAATGAAGAGTATTAATGCATCAATAGTTCAAGAGTCCTAATACTAGTCAAATATAACTAATTATAGCATTTCTTCTCACAAAATGTGTTCATTTAGAAAAAGATAGAAAGGAATTATTTGTATGAAACTAATAAGACTTACTGTTCCTCTTAAAGATAGTACAAAGTACAAGACATTCCCGCTACAGGTGCTTTTCTTCATCTGCACCTGGAAAAGATCCATAATATCAAAAGCAGATGATGATTTGGTAAAACTGCTGAGATTAGCAACACATAGGTTCACAAACTATTTCATAGTCTGGGCCAGTGGTTCTCAGCCGAGGGTACATAGAGGTCTTCCAGAGGGTACATCGACTCATCTAGATATTTGCCTAGTTTTACAACAGGCTACATAAAAAGCACTAGCAAAAACAGTACAAACTAAAATTTCATACAGACAATGTTTTGTTTATACTGTTCTATTTACTATACACTGAAATACAAGTACAATATTTATGTTCCAATTTATTTATTTTATAATTATATGGTATAAATGAGAAAATAAGCAATTTTTCAGTAACAGTGTACTGTGACACTTTTTTGTGTTTTTATGTCTGAGTTTATAAGCAAGTAGTTTTTAAGTGAGGTGAAACTTGGGGGTACGCAAGACAAATCAGACTCTTGAAAGGGGTACAGTAGTCTGGAAAGGTTGAGAACCACTGGTCTGGACCACATCTTAATAGTGAGCACATCTGTGGACATTCGCCACTGCCATTTGAGAACAAAAGGAAAACCAACACCATGAAAACACCCAGCTATCCACACACTACCAACAATGACTCTTCAGACAAGCAGTGGGCTATGGACCACTGCATGAACTGTGGTAACACGTAACAACTACAGGGACAAACCTATTTTGTGCTTATCAAAGTCAGCCTATGTTCCCCTTTGTTAGCAAACACATTCATGAACATTTTCTCTCGTGTATACGAATTGGTATTGGGCACACTGCGGTGATTCTGTTTCTGTGTAAGTGCAACATTAGACATAAGAAGTCTGCCTGCCTGTCAACCAGGTAGCAGGGCTGTGAGGGGATTTGAGATGGAAGCTCTTACAGAAGGAAAGGCCTGTTCTTATCTTTTCCATGTTATTTGTTTGTTGTTTACCTTAATCTGTAATTAAAATAATCTAGACTGACAGTATGCTTTGCCTTGGGGGGGAGGGGGGAAGGAAGAGAGAGAGGGGGGTGGGAATGAGATCTGCTCATTGGAAGGAACTGCATCCTTTTAACAATATAGTTTGTTCCCATTTTTACAGAAGGAGCTGTTTTCACAAGGCAGCACAGGATTTTAAAAGGCTATAAAATGTATGAGATTCCTCATAGCATATACTGCTAAAAACCTGGTACACATCAGGTGAACTACACTTCCCCTGTACAATGCTCAGATGAATTAGCTTTGTAGGGGGGCCAGTGATAACTGTTGAGAGGGGACAGAGTCCTCCTTCTTAAACTGGAGGCAGAGCACAGGGTACCTTCATAGACAGGCCTCAGTGACTGCTCCAGCCCCCTAGCTGAATCGGTTGTTATGGCTTGGCATACCCCACTCCCCACACACAAGATTCGCATCCAGAGGATCTGTCCAGTTCATGGACCCACTAGTCACACCACTGCCACTCCTATACTGACCATAAGCCCTATGTTCTCACAGAAAGCACTGCTGAAGAGCTCTGAAGCACATAGGGAACCGTGAAGCCCTCTAGCTCAGTCTTTTCATTTCCTGGCATTGACTAACCATGCATGTCCCTCTGTATTTAGGCCCCTCTGTAACTATAGAAGGGAGGTGGAGGATTTCAAACATAATCTACAATCTTTTAAAAATGGGCCCTTTGTTCCTCTAGAGAAACATTAACACCTTAGATTAGGAAGGCTCTGCAATATTAATTAACATAAAAACAGGGAGATAACTATTGACTATACTAATCAGTGTTAACATCTACTACCCACCATTGTAACGTCTGTACAATGTGCTGCCTTTGAAATACTCTTAGATTTAAAATAAACTATTAATGCCTAGTGATGTGTACTGGGAAATTCTATGCATTAGGATTATTTTGAGCAATAAATGTTTAAGTGAACTGACATTGTTATTAATTCTTTTCCAGGCAAATTACTTTGAGTTTTTCTTGTTTTGTTGCTATATTTTCCCCTTAAGGATAAAAGTAGTATAGGGTGAAAGTTACATTGAGATTTTGTGTTTGCTTGCTTGCTTTAACTTGTTTGTTTGGGATGTTTTGGGAGGGTTTTTTGATTGGTTGGTTGTTTTGGAGTTTTTTTTGTTTGTTTGTTTGTTTTTTATTTTTATTTTTATTTGTTTTGTGTTGTTGGTGCAGACACCAGTATTCTTTTATAAAGAAATACAAAACTGAGTCTGTGAACTGTATAATCAGTCCCTATCATTAGCAAAAAAGGATTTCTGAAGTCTATGCAGATTTACGTGCATAAATCAATATTCACCTAATCCTCATCTACAAGCAGTAGGCACCCATGTAAAATTAATGATTTTCCCCTTTCATAAAAACACTGTTGCTAAAATTTTTGAGAGAAGAAATTAATGACTAGCCAACATGTTTTCTGAAAATCATGTCTTAATACAACTGCAGGCTGGAGGTGTTTGTTTTGTTTTGGGAAAACCTTATATGGATATATAGCTTTTTTCCCCCCTTTCATAGGGCCTAATACTCAGTCCCTATATATAACTCCATTTTCTTCAATGGGACTTTGGCAAGAATAGGGACTGCATGACGAGGCCTATTGTGCCAATATCTATTCTCTCTCTCTCTTTAAGAAACTACCTTTATAGGCCCAAAGTGTTCATAGCCTGCCCCTAATTTTTCCACCCACAGATCAGGTAGACATGTAGACATGACAGGATGCAGTCATATCAGCAGCACTAAATATTTTAATTAGCTTGACACCCAAATCACATGTCATAGAATTGACCCTCACAACAGAAGAGTAACTTTACCGCCTGGAGAAGCATTAGAATACAATGTGGTATTCATTATTGAACAGGTGTTTGAAAATTCCCATATGACCATTCAGCATCATATTAGGGTTGCCAACTTTTTAACTGCAGAAAACTGAACACCCCAGTCCCGCCCCCTACCCCGAGGCCCCGCCCCTTCTCTGATGTCCCAGCCCCGCTCAATTCGTTCCCCCTCCCCTTGCTTGCTCTCCCCCATCCTCGCTCACTTGTTCATTTTCGTCTTGTTTTACATCTAGGAGCTGGAGGGACATGCCGGCTGCTCCCGGAAGCCGCAGGGAGCCAGGTAAGGGGCCTGCTTGTGTCACCAATCGGCCTTTTAACAGCCTGGTCAGCAGTGCTGACCGGAGCTACCAGGGTCCCTTTTCAACTGGTGTTCCGGTAGAAAAACAGACACCTGGCAACCCTAGCTCATATACCAATTAATGCACGTGCAGCTACAGTCTGCTGTGATTTGCACTAGTGTAACTGAGATTAGAATACAACTTACTAGCTACAAATATAACAAGTAACAAGTACTTAGTAACATAAATAGAAGTTGTGGCAGAACAATAAAAGTATATAAAAAGAAACTAAATACTGAAATATAAAATACTGGGGACCAAATTCTGTTCTCTGTTACATTGGTGTAAATGCTGATCTTCAGGTTAGCCTAATCCAGGAATTCCTTTATGCACCCTCAATTTTGCAGGTATAAACAACAGTGGGCACAATTTTGCATTCACAACTAATTGTGGGTGCAATTTAGATCATTTAGTCATATATATTTATATTATGCAGACAAAATCAGCAGAGTTAGACAAAAGAAGGGGACATTTTTGTTTTAAAAAAAATATATAAAAGTTCCTATTTTTCAACCAGCTCTAAGAGTCAGGTACTTAAACATCTAAATGGCTTAAAATGACACCCACAAATTAATTTTGGGTGCAAAACCTGAAATTACTTGGGCCCACAAAGGGTATGCAGGGGCACAGGAACAATTTTTATAGTGGGGAGAGCCATTGAACCAACTGTAAACCGAGTATATAATGGAAACCACGGGTACGGCAGCACCCCCACACCTCTAGTTCCAGAATCTATAAGGGTATATAGCAAAGAAAAACCCCTGGCTGGCCCACGACAGTCAACTCAACCTCATGGGGCTCAAGCTGCGGGGCTGTTTCATTGCTGTGTCGATTTCTGAGCTTAGGGTCCTACAGCCAAGCCTCCAGCCTATGAGGTGGAAGGGTCCCAGAGCCCAGGCTCCAGCTCAAATCTGGAAGTCTACACAGCAATGAAAGAACCCTGCAAGCCGAGCCCCACAGGCCAGCCACAGGTTTTTCTTTGCTATGTAGACATACTCATAATGTAGTTTCAGTAAGAGAGGAACTGTTAAAAAAATCTGACCCCCATATCTCAAGTAGCTTAACTGACTTCTCAGTCAACCAGAATTCTTTCTGAAGACCCCAGGTGTTGCACAACCCTCTAATGGCCCCACGTCTACAGCCAAATCCAAAGTACATTGAACTGAATCTTTCCATTGACTTGAATGGACTTTGATTCTAGCCCCTAATGCTCCTACATCACCTTCGTCTAATGTGCCATGGGTGCAATCATAGGTGAAGTGCTGCACATAACAAAGCATATTCTATTCAGATTCTTATACTGTTCACATCATCATGATATCTGTATGCCTTGCACATGTGAATTAAACATGACTAGCTTCTGCCGTACATGTCAATAGTCCTGTATAGTAAGGGCATGTCAGATGTTTGATGAAGAAGCAAATATTTTAAATCAGCCTTTTACAAAAAATGTGGGTTGTTTCCTGAAAAAAATCAAAAAGGCTCATAATGGAAATGCTAACTGTTGATTAACTATAACAATACCAAAAAGTATTGCAATGCTGACTACACTAAAAGCAATCTTTACTCAGAACTTCTACAACTTAAAATTAGTGGCATGTAAGTTAATGAGCATGCATTGGTGCCAGAAAAAATTGCCCTGGAACTGTAAATGTCAGTTTACAGTTCCAGAACCAATGATAGTTAAACATACTTTATTTACAGAAGCTGACCTGTAACTACAGAAAATACGACACATCTGTTACAAAGTTGACAAAGAAGGGAAGTCAGATGTGGGGATAGACATAGGTTTTATGGTTCCATTAGGAATGTGACTCCAAGAACCAGCACGTGTTATTGAAAACAAACTACTTGCGGTAAAAATCTACTGCTGGGGGTTGTTTTATTCTCCAGGGCAGTATTTAAAACTCTAAGATAAGTGCAAACTGTTTCTGAAAAGATACAGCATGTAATAAAATACATGGAAGGAAGCAGCAGAACAATACTAGATTTTTACACCAGCTAATTTACAATAATATTAAGACTTCATATATAAATTATAGGGGATTCCCAACTACAGTCTACTTATGCAGTAAGAGAAGGTTTGTTCTATTTGCTCTAGTTAAAATTCCTAAAATTTCCTGTTTTTTTTTTTTTTTTTTTTTTTTTTTGGAAGAATAGAAAGCATGTGATCTATTTCAAGATTAATTTACAAGTGAGGTGAAGAAAACAAATTATGACATTGAAATATGGCCTTCCAATTATTCTTATTTTGTGCTATAGACAAAATGATTCCTGGCACGTCTCTGTTTCATATCTGTTGCACGGTTCTATTGGCAGGATCATACGCCTACAAGCACTGGATTACAGAAGAAATCACACCTCCTGGCTAACTTAAAAAAAAAAAAAGTTAAATAGAAACAATAGGCCCTACTCTTTCTAATTTTGAGGTTGGAGAAGTGGCACAGGGTAGAAGAAGAGGTTTCCCTATAGCAGGGGTAGGCAACCTATGGCACGTGTGCCGAAGGCGGCACGCGAGCTGATTTTCAGTGGAACTCACACTGCCCAGGTCCTGGCCACCAGTCCGGGGGGCTCTGCATTTTAATTTAAATTTTAAATGAAGCTTCTTAAACATTTTAGAAACCTTATTTACTTTACATACAACAATAGTTTAGTTGTATATTATAGACTTAGAGAAAGAGACCTTCTAAAAATGTTTAAATGTATTACTGGCACGCGAAACCTTAAATTACAGTGAATAAATGAAGACTCGGCACACCACTTCTGAAAGGTTGCCGACCCCTGTATAGTATCAGTTCATAGGAACACCACACAATAAAGGGCAGCATTAAACTGACCAATGTTGAGCTAGCCAAACTCTAGCAAAGTTTTTATTCAACAGATAAATTATGAGAAGATATTTCAGACAGATGGATCACTCTCAATCTATTTACTGCAACTACTGCTTTGAAATTATGAATAGCATCTATTGTTACTATAAACTGGTTAACTTAGTCCCATGGTTCTGCTTCTTTTCCCTAACTGGAAAACTTCTGCAGCCACAAAGCAATCTCAAAATGGCCATCCAAACTCCTTTCCACAGTAAATATTCATGTTAATACATATTTGCAAATATCCGCTTGAACAAATGTATACAAAACACAAGTAAAAGGGATCTGTACCTTGTCAGAAGAATGAATTCTAATAGGGTTTGCAATATTCACCCAGGTCCAGTCCTAGGTCCTAGTCTGAATTTTCATTACATGGCTCAGTCACATGCTATCCACCTGCACACACAGAGCCCCAGACTAGTCCCATCTACACAGGCAAAACCAAGCCACGTTATGACACCTTTGCGGAACATTATGATCCCCCACAACAGGGCAGATTTGACTGTGCAGATTGGGCCCCATGTTTGGCCCAAAACTTGATCTTATCCATAGATTTACCCCAAAAACAAAAAGGCACGGAACTAGAGGCCAGAAAGAACAACTCCCCAAAGGACTTGACTCTATAGTTGGCTGTTTTTATTTCATTAAAAAGAAACTGAGGTAGTTAGAGTAGAGCAGGATATTATTAGCTGTAGTCCCACTGGCCAGATTCAGGTCCTCTTCTGGGGATCAGGGCCGGCTCCAGGGTTTTTGCCACCCCAAGCAGCGGGGGAAAAAAAGAAAAAAAAAATGTGATCGCGATCGGCAGCACTTCGGCAGCGACTCCACCACTGCCGCTTCATTCTTCGATGGCAATTTGGCAGCAGGTCCTTTCCTCTGAGAGGGACTGAGGGACCCCCAAGCACCTGCTTGCTGTGCTGGTGCCTGGAGCTGGCCCTGTTGGGGATCCTGTATCAGATGAATCTTTTTTTGTCCCTGTACAGTTTATAGGCTGCAGCCTGCTAGGCAGCACTCTCATTATCAGAAGATCTCCGAGTTTTAAAGACAAAACAGTTACTGGACTATTATAGGTGTGAAAGGTTAATATAAGGAGTTCCCTGCCCCCATTTTTATTTAAACCCCTGCTGCACACTGCACTACTGACTAATATTTTATGGTAACAGAAGGAAAAATGCTAAAGGTGTTTGTCAGCCCTACTGTCAGGAAAGTCAAAAGCAGATGGGTAGGAGAAGAAAGATTATCACATTAGACATAGAAGAAGAAAGATTAACTTATGAGAGCTGTAGGAACAGAAAGATGAGTGAAAAGCAAGGAGACTCAATGGCTCAGGGGAACTCGTAATGGGTGACAATGCCTTTCACTTCTAGATCACTGGCTGTAGAGGAGCGGACTCACCCCTGCGGCGCCTCCTGCTGGTGTCTTCTGGGAATTAGCTCTTCTAGCATCCTGGAGCGCCCCCTGCAGGCTGGTGATCCGCCTGTCCTCTGGCCCCCGTGTCCCTCCCGGACCCCGGTGCCCTTGTATCTGGGGTGCTGCCCCCTGGCATTACCTCTCATAACTAGGGTCTCGCCTCCTTGGGGAACCCCCACCCCACTATCCCTACCTCACCTGAGAATAAGGCCACTGCCAGTCTCCAACTAACCCCCGTTCCCTGGAGCAGACTGCAGTATAAGCCACTCATCACAGGCAAGGTTGGGTTTGGACCTGCTGCCTTAGCCTAGCGCTGGGCTGCCCTCTGCAATCCCCAGTACCCCTTGGCCTCCTACTAGGCCGCAGCCTGGGGCTATCCAGGCTGGAGCTCCTCAGCTCCTCAGCCTTTCCCCAGCCCTGCTCCACTTCAGGTACCCTATGTCTAGCTCCCTGCAGCCAGGCCCTTCTCTCCCTGAACGCAGAGAGAGACTCAATCTAGCTCATACAGCCAGGCCCTTCTCCCTCTGAAAGCAGAGAGAGACTCCTTGTGCTCCTGGCTCCAGGGCCGGCTCCAGGCACCAGCCCACCAAGCTTGTGCTTGGGGCGGCACCTGGAGGGGGGTGGCGCGGTGCAGCGCTCCGGCCGCTGGGGAGAGCGGAGCCCCGGCCGGGCACTCCGCCCTCCTCCCAGGGCTCCGGCCACCCTCCCCACAGCCGCCGGGGAGAGCGGAGCCCCGGCCGGGGCTCGCCACCCTCGCCCCGGCACTCTGGCCGCTAGGGAGAGCGGAGCCCTGGCCGGGCACTCCGCCCTCCTCCCAGGGCTCCGGCCACCCTCCCCACGGCCGCCGGGGAGAGCGGAACCCCGGCCGGGGCTCGCCACCCTCGCCCCGGCGCTCTGGTCGCTGGGGAGAGCGGAGCCCCGACCGGGACTCGCCGCCCTCCCACCGGCGCTCTGGCCAGCCGGGAGAGCAGAGCCCCGGCCGGGCACTCCGCCCTCCCCCCGGCGCTCTGGCCGCCGGGGAGAGCAGAGCCCCAACCAGGACTCGCCGCCCTCCCCCCGGGGCTCCGGCCACCCTCCCCGCCCCCGCGGCAAAAAAGCCAGAGCCGGCCCTGCCTGGCTCCCAACCTTTTTATACAGGCCAGCTGTGGCCTGATTGGGGTATGGCCCAGCTGTGGCTGCTTCCCCAATCAGCCCATCTTTTAGAGCTGCAGCCCTCTGCACGGCTGCTTTCAAGCCCTGCCAGGCAGGAGCGGGTGTCCACCCCGCTACACTGGCTCATATCCAGCCCACATCAGTAGTGACTGACAGTCATATTACCATCTGATGGATTTTTGGTGACCTCTGTGGAAATTAGTTGGTGGTTTCAATCCAGTTCCCAGTGAACACACGTTCACGTCACAGCTGGTACACCACTGTCTTAGGAGAATGAACACAATTCTTGAAGGGGCACTGGAATTTTCATGGTTGAGACAGAGCAAAAGAGGTCACCCAGCCTCAGGAGAGGCAGTCAAGTAAGCAGTCCACCTCCAAACATATCAACAGGTAAAGTGGAGCCTTGGAGCTGCCTGTGGAAGAAAAGATTCTGTGCAATGGGTAGAATCAATCCAGATTAGGCAACAAACATAACAGAACCTGAAACAATCCTGATTCAGGCTGGGTTCTGGGTTTTATGTGGGCATTATGCACAGCTGTATTTAAAAACGTATCAATAAAGCCCATGGGGAAGCCACCACTGCTGTTACTACACTGTATCTGCTGTGAGAATGGAGCAGTTCAATTATTGGGAATCTAACAGCTTTCAAGAGCACAACTTCTTTTTTCAAATTGACTGGTTACCCTCTGTCATGGACACCATTGTCTCTCTGTATCCTAGTCTATTCAAATATTCAGACATTTACAACAAAAATAATTCATTCCAACTTAGGATACAATATATATACTATATTTTATTAAATGAATAAACACCACAAGTTGAGGGCAATGGGAGCTGGATCATTGCAGTTACTTTCCGTATTTTTATCAGACTCCGTGTCAAAGAGCTGCTGATGCCTCAAGGAAAACTTTGGAAAATATTTTATTTAGAAACAGGCCTACACTTACCTATTTTTGTGCATTTCTTGTACCTTATTCTTTAATACTAAGCACATTCACATGAAAATTGAATGTTTATTTCTTAACAGGTGAACTGCAAAGGAAAAGAAATAGGCCAAATTCTCAGGAGGTGTAACTCCATTGACTGCAGGGAAATTACAACACTAGCGATCCAAGTGGGTTATTTCCATCAGGATGAAACAAACTTCATACAAGAAAATTGGGTGGGTTCTATTTTTTACCTTAGAAAAGTCAGGAGTATCAAACCTGGGCTCCTCTCTTTCTGCTGGATGGCATTTGGCGGGCTGGAAGGCTCAGATGGGATGGTGACCTCACAATAAACTAAAAGCCGGCCTGCAACATTCCTTTGCACTTTGCTAAAGGGAAGGGGACAGTGAAACTTTCACAAAGTGCATTTTATTCTGATTGTCATTAAGCAGGTCTTAGCAAAAAGAACCAAATAACATTTATAACAGTCCAAACAGCCTAAGCATCCCTCCCCTCTCAGTTTAGGTATGCAAAAATTACAGCTGAGGTTTTATTTCAAGGTGATGTCATTGTTTCACTAGCCTCCACTTAGCTCTCCCACAAAAACAGAAAATTCAGGACCAGATATTTCTAATCTATAAACATTTTAAACTGCAAACCTTTGAAGCTATCTCTATTGGTCATAAAGAAGGAATAAAAGGCACAATACCTTGTTTTTCTTTCGAGTTTATCTTTAAGAGTTGATATGCACATATGCAGGCCTTGTGCAAACTGCCCTATTGCTTTAGTAGTAAATCTTGAGCATAATGATGACAATGACTCAGTCCTCCAGCTAAACCACATATAGACTAAATGTATGAAGAAACCCCTTCTGGGGTAACACAGTCCAACAAACAGTTGGCCTTCTCCAGGGTCTTCAGCGCAATCTCTGGGCCTTTTTAAACTTTAGCTCCTTTCTCAGGCTTCAAAACAAAACATGTCCTCTTCTCAGGGCTTTGGCCAATTCACCAGTGGCCCACGGGGGGAACCAGACCCACCCACTACGCCGAGTCCCAACCCAGGAACCCTCCAAGTAGCAGCCACATGCTGCTTTCTTTGCTTGTTACTACTGCTGCATTCCCAGGGCTGTTTTCCACTCTGTCCCACCACCATCTTGGATTCTCTGTTCCCTGTCTGAGCAGGGTCTTTCTCAGGCCTCTTTGCCTGGAGAGCTTGTAACTATCTCTGCCCTCTTTTTAGTCAGGGTTCTCTCCCAGGCCTCTGTACCTGGAAAGCTTCACGGTCCTATCTCTGCTTGAGCAGTGTTTCTCCCAGGGTTGCCAGGCATCCAGTTTTTGACCAAAACACCTGGTTGAAAAGGGACCCTGGTGGCTTCAGTAAGAACTGCTGACCGGACCGTTAAAAGTCCAACTGGCTGCCCACAGTGGGGCAGGGCCTGGCTCCATGCGGCCCCCAGAAAACTGCTGGCATCTCCGTCTGGCTCTTAGGCTTAGGGGTGCCAATGGAGGCTCTGCATGCTGCTCCCCCCTCCCAGTGCTGGCTCCTCAGCTCCCATTGGCCAGGAACTGAGGCCAACGGGAGCTGCAGAGGCGGCGCCTGCAGGGAGATGCAGTGCACGGAGCCGCCAGGCCATGCGTCCACCTGGAAAGATTGGGAAATGCCAGCAGCTTTCTGGGAGCCTCCTGAGGTAAGCCCCACCTGGAGCCTGCATCCCTCACCTCCTCCCACACTCCAAACCCCTGACCCACCCCAGAGTCTCCTCCTACACCCCAAACTCCTCATCCTGAGCCCCACCCCAGAGCCCACACCTGCAGCCTGCACCCCTTCCTGCACCCCTCCTCCAAACCCCTTGGCCCCAACCCCCAGCCCAGAGCCTCTTCCTACACCCCAAACCCCTCATGTCTGGCCCCACCCCAGAGACCACACCACCAGCCTGCACCCCTTCCCACATCCAACACTTTACCCCAACCCTGAGCCCCATCCTGCACTCTGAATGCCTTGGCCCCAGCCCGAAGCCCCCTCCTGCACCCCAAACCCCTCATCCCTGGCCCCACCCCAGGGCCCACCCCCTCAGCTGGAGCCCTCACCCCCTCTTGCATCTCAACCCCTTCCCCAGCCCAGTTCCCCCTCCTGCATCCTGAACCTCTCATTTCTGGCCCCACTCTGGAGCCCGCATCCCCAGCCCAGAGCCTGTACCCCCTCCAACACCCCGACCCCCTGCCCCAGCCTGGAGCCCCCTCCCACACTCTGAACCCCTTGACCCCAACCCCCAGTCCGGAGTCCCCTCCTGCACCCCAAACCCCCCATTTCTGGCCCCACCCCAGAGCCCGCACCTCCCTCCAAAGCCCTCACCCTCTCTCGCATCCCAACCCCTGCCCCACTCCGGTGAAAATGAGCAAAGGTGGGGGAGAGCAAGCAACAGAGGGAGGGGGGTTGGAGTGAGCAGGGGCGAGGCCTCAGAGAAGGGACGGGGCAGGGGCAGGGCCACAGCGAAGGGAAGGGGCCTGGCAGAACAAGAGTGTTTGGTTTGGGGCAAACAGAAAGTTGGCAACCCTAGTTTCTCCCCAGTCTCTTTACCTGTGAAGTCTCACAGCCTTCCAGTCCTTCTTCATCCTTCTGGTCCCAGCCAGCAACTGCCCTGCTCAGACCCTGTAGCCCAGGGGTGGGCAAACTATGGTCCATGGGCCCCTCAGAGCTTTGGATCTGGCCCACCAGATTGCCATCCCTGT
The DNA here is from genome assembly GCF_027887155.1 of Malaclemys terrapin pileata. Lineage (NCBI taxonomy): Eukaryota > Metazoa > Chordata > Testudines > Emydidae > Malaclemys > Malaclemys terrapin. The sequence goes on from NC_071512.1 coordinate 67,643,585, forward strand.
GGCACTGAGGGCCCTGCACCGCTCCTCAGAAGCAGCCGGCACCATGTCCCTGCGGCCCCTGAGGAGCAGAGGGCTCCATGTGCCACCCTCGCCTCCAGGCACTGCCCCCCACAGCTTCCATTGGCCAGGAACGGGGAACCGCCGCCAATGGGAGCTTCAGGGGGAAGTACCCACAGGCAAGTGCAGCCTGCTGAGCCCTCTGCCTCCACCTCCCACAGGGGCTGCAGGGATGTGGTGCCAGCCGCTTCCGGGAACAGCGCCGCATGGTGCCAGGGCAAGGAGGCAGGGAGCCTGCCCTGGAACCTTTGCACACCACTGCCACCCTGGAGCTGCTCCAGGTAAGTAGCGCCGGGCCAGAGCCCAAACCCCTCCTGCACCCTGCACCTCAACTCCTGCCCTGAGCCCCCCTGCCACACCCTGCACCCCAACCCCCTGCCCTGAGCCCCCTGCTGCACCCCACACCTCTCCTGCACCCCTACTCCCTGCCCTGAGCCCCTGCCACACCCGTACTGCACCCCTGCCGAGCTCCCCTCTGCAGTCCGCACCCCTCCCTGCACCCCTGCCCTGAGCCCCCTCATACACTCTGCATCCCTCCTCTGCCCCAACCCCTTGCCCTGAGCCCCTTCCTGCACACCGCACCCCCTCCCACACCCCGCACTCTCTCCCACATCCCAACCCCCTGCCCTGGCCCTGCATGCAATTTCCCCACCTAGATGTGGCCCTCGGGCCAAACAGTTTGCCCACCCCTGCTGTAACCAATTGGACCAGGTCTGCTGGGTTCTGATTGCTTCCCTGCATCTTTTCTAGGTAGGCCTGGAGGACCCACCTTCACTGTTTTTTTTCCTGAGGCAGGGTGTGGTAGGACCACAGGGCCTCCAGCCGGGTGACTCAAAGGGCCTGATACACCCCATCACAGGACTCCAGGACAAAAATTTGTCACATTCTTACCCTCATCATTTATCATCTCACCTGCTTGTTTCACGTACAGCCATGTGGTTTGCCCATACACTTGGCTGCTTTGGAAAGGATTGTTGTTCAAAACTAAATGCAGGTCTTTGTTCCCTCCTGGGAGCTTTTTAAAAAATTCTCTCTCTACAGAACTCTTTAAAATTCAAAGTTATTTGTCTTCTTTCAAATGTGCTCTATAATCAAGGGAAGTAGCTATAAGTATCAGGTTTGAAATGCACAGATTCCCTGGCATCAAAGTTTCAAATTTTGCCAAGGTCAATTACATCCTTTGGAAGGTAGATAAACTGAGTACTAGCTGGCTGCCATCACCCTCGTAAAGGTGACTGCTCAAATAAATTTGTTAGTCTCTAAGGTGCCACAAGTACTCCTGTTCTTTTTGCGGATACAGACTAACATGGCTGCTACTCTGAAACCTGCATATATATATATGTGAATCCAAGAAACAGAAATGTAGAAATGTGCCTTTCACTGTCTGGTATATTCATAAACATCCAGAGCAAAGAGGGAGTGGAAATTAAGTTCAGCAGATCCACTGATGAGATTAATTTCCACTGGAAGATGTTACACATATTGTGGAAGACAAAGAGACAAAAATGGTATGATATTACATTATTATTTGAGAAGCAGTATGTGATAAAGACTATCACAATGCTTACAGAGGTTTCGTTAAGGTTCCAGGAGCAAAGGGTAGAAAGAAACGATCAGTTTTCACAGGCGAGAGAGGTAAATAGCAGGGTCCCCCAATGATCTGTACTGGGACCCATGCTGGTCAACATGTGTATAAATGATCTGGAAAAGGGGGTGAACAATGAGATGGCAAAATCTACAGATGTTACAAAATTACTCATAATAATTAAGTCCAAAGCTCACTGCAAAGAATTACTAAGCGATCTCACAAAACTTTGACTGGGCAACAAAATGGCAGATGAAATTTGATAAATACAAAGTAATCCACATTGGAAAACATAATCCCAACTATACATACAAAATGATGGGGTCTAAATTAGATGTATTCACTCAAGAAAGAGATTGTGTAGTCATGAAAAATGTCTGAAAACATCTGCTCAATGTGCAGCAGCTATCAAAAAGGCTAACAGAATGTTAGGAACCACTAGGAAAGGGATAGATAAGAAGACAGAAAATATCATAATGTCACTATATAAATCCATGGTACGCCCTTAAATACCACCTTAAATACTGTGTGCAGTTGTGGTCACCCCATCTCAAAAATGATATATTACAATTGAAAAAGGTACAGAGAAGGGCAACAAAAATGATTAGGGGTATAGTACTGCTTCCATACAAAGTGAGATTAAAAAGGTGTCTCTTTTCATCTTAGAAAAGAGACAACTAAAGGGGGAGATGATAGAGGTCTATAAAATCATGAATGGTGTGGAGAAAGTGAATAGGGAAGTGTTATTGCTCCTTCACATAAACACAAGAACCAGGGGTCACCCAATGAAATTAATAGGCAGCAGGTTTAAAACTAACATAATGAAGTACTTCTTCACGCAACACACAGTCAACCTGTGGAACTCATTGCCAGGGGATGTGACAAAGGCCAAAAATATAGCTGGGCTCAAAAAAAAAAATAGATAAGTTCATGGAGGATAGGTCCATCAATGGCTACTAGACAAGATCGTCAGGGACAAAACCCAATGCTCTGGGTGTCCCTAAATCTCTGACTGCCAGAAGCTGGGACTGGATGACAGTGGATGGATCAATCAATAATTGCCCTGTTCTGTTCATTCCCTCTGAAGCATCTGGCCCTAGCCACTGTTGGAAGCCAAACTGGACCACTGGTGTGACCCAGTATGTGTTTGTAGCTTTGGCATTTCTTTAATATTGAGTGAAACTCTAATCTAATTTCTGAAAAAATATAAAATAAATCTGTGCTTGAGTGTTCCATTTCTCCTTTTAATCAGTCTCTTTAAGACCTGAAATAGTTTCAAAACACAGCAAAGAACCGAGACTAAAGTTTGCTTCTTACCAAAGGAGAAATAAATATATTCTTTTTAAACAAGCTATGCAAATAAACATATATATCATAGAAATGTTATCTTAGGAACTCTTTACTCTAGTACCATAGAAGCAGACAGAAGATGCCAAAAATAGGAACAGTCAAATTTGCTGCTCAGTTCTTTGAAGAATTTTTATTTACATGCAGCAAAGTGAAAATCTCTCACATATGTTCTAGCTGTGTAAATTAAGGATCAATTTTGCTACCCTTACGTAAACTGAATAGCAATTACCCCTGAAAATAAGTACAATTAGGCTATTCATGCAGGTAAATGCTGCTCCGTGTGAGTAAGGGTAGTAGAATAGGGACCTATAGGAGCTGAAGTGCATTTTAAAACTCCTGATCCATCTCCAATTCCAGTGATATGAGGTAAAGAATGCACCTTACTGATCCAGTGATTACTTGAATTCTGCATATATGCATCATCTCTGTTTCATTCTTTAAAAAGCATCCCCCAAGCAAATAAACTATATTTATTTGTAACCTAATCTACGGTTTACTTATTTAAATCACAAGCCTTTGACAAACGTGGAAGCGATATACCCCAGATGCAGCTAACTGCGTGATTATTCCTGGAGGCTGTAAGTGATTAAGTAGTCCTGGTTTTGATTGTCTTGTCCTACCTTATACTCTCTTCAGCTGCTTTGTTCCAGCAGCCACAAAGCTGCCACTGAAGCCTTTTATTAGAGTTCAGTCATTTGCTCAATGTAATTCCAACAAAGTGAGCCAAATGAACCATGTTCAGCCATCTGGAACGTCTTCCTCCAGGTTTTGCTCCCTTTGGGCCTATAGAATCAGTCTATTTCCCTGGCATGACAAGATCCAGCAACTTGCTAGTACAGGACCTCAATTACAATTCCCAGCTTGGGTAGCACTGTCAGGGATTCTACAGTATTCTGTTCAGTGCAGCAGACACTTCATTTGTCCCTCACACATTATCACCAAGCTATTATACTTAGTGAGAATTCACTGATTACATTTTAGGGGATAAGGGGCATGCAGTACCCTACTTGAAGCAGAAAGAACAGGAGTACTTGTGGCACCTTAGAGACTAACAAATTTATTAGAGCATAAGCTTTCGTGGACTACAGCCCACTTCTTCGGAAGCAGGGGAGGCCTGTGCTGTCCTAACTGATCTTAAGAATGTCCAGAGAGCGCAGGAAGGGAAGAGGGGCTGATCAGTTGTTCTATAACCAGGACAGGGCAGTGCGCTCATGCAATCCCAACCTCTTTCTACCTCGCCCAGTAGCCCAGAAGGCTATTCCTGTCTAGGGGCAGCAGTAGCTCCCACAGAATGCCCTGCCCAGAGGATGGAGAGGGCATCAGGGGCAGGTCTCAGTATGCGTCTCCCAAGAACAGCACTTGAGAGGCTGGTAAAGAATGGAAGCCTGTGCTGGCAACCCACTCTTCCTTTTCCCAAGGTAGGGTGGATGTTTGGAGCTGACAGGCCACCCTCCTAGTCAACAGCTGTGTTTTGGAGCAGTCAGCCAGCTCTGATGCTGGGTGGAAAGGGGGAGAGAAAACCACTGACCTTTGTCACCATTTTCCAACTTGTCAGTCAGCCAGGGAGGCCAAGGATATCAAAGGAGGCACCACCTCCTCACCATCACTCCAGTGCACCCCCCGTTGTCATATGTCACAAGGAAGGTAGAGTCTGGGAGGGACTTTGCCTCTGAGGAAAGGGGGCAGGGCTACCTGGCCACAGAGCAGCTCCATGGCCCCTGGTGAGCAGCCCTTCCCCCTCAGTGTGCAGCATTGCTCTGCAGGTTAGGAGCCTAACTAGGGCATGGAGCTGTTGCCAGACTGCACACCCACAGTACAGGTGAATTGGAATTTAGCCTAAACATTCTGCATCTTTTGTGCTTCTAGTATGCTGAGTAACATTAAAACCATTTTCAGCAGGCAAGCTAACCTGAGCAAGATGTCAAATTAGCATGACCCTAACTAGAAAACGAAAGGTCTCGAGACAAACACACTGTATCCTCATCACAGAAAAAAACTGGAGTGGCTTTCCTGTTTGACACTATCAGCACACCTGATTGAGCAGAGGCTATTCGCAAATGCCCAGCCACATTGCTGCTCACCCTAGCTCAAGAAACCCTGCAACTGCATGTAGATATGAAAGCATAATAGAGGATTTTTATAATCAAAGCTGTAGCATGGATAGACTACACAGTTAGTTAGGTCCTGTCTATGCTGCCAGGAATAACTATGAATTAACTACATCAGAGGGCTGCTATCTTATAATTGAGTGGGGGGGAGGGAACCCCCAAAAAGCAAAAGCAAAAGAATGGGGAAAATAAAGGGAGATGGACTGAGGAAGAAAGCTCCTTGTTCCAACTAACCCAATACTGTGTATTCAGAGCAATTGAGTATGTCTGTGACACCCTGATGGCCCAGTGATTAGAAAGGACAGCCCATAACAATGGTTCAGGAGAAAGGTGGGATATACCAACTCTGCTATGAAGTGCAACTCCCACAGTGCAGTGTGCAGTACAGTGGGTTTTCTATACAACTTGGTCCAGTGGCAATAGATACTGTTGAATGGTCTCTTTGTGTCTTAGAATATCTGCTATCAAAATATCAGAGTAGGGCTAGGTAGACTGGACATGAAAAGAAACGTTCAAATGCAAAAATTCTATAGAAAGGCTAATTCTCTATACCCAAGGAGAACAAAATTCCTTACATTTGGGAAGGAAATTCCTACAGATTTCTCTTGTCTCTAGTGAAGTCACATCATTTACAAAGACAGGTTTCAGAGTAGCAGCCGTGTTAGTCTGTATCCACAAAAAGAACAGGAGTACTTGTGGGACCTTAGAGACTAACAAATTTATTTAGTTATAAATTTGTTAGTCTCTAAGTTGCCACAAGTACTCCTATCATTTACAAAATGTATAATCTAAAATATGCTATCTCATTTTATTCTGCCAAAGAGAATAACAATGCCCTGATGTATCCTAGGGCCCAATCCTGTTCCTGTTGAAGTTGTTGGGAGTTTTGCCACTGACTTCAATAAGAGCAGGATTGGGCCCCAAGAACAGAAGGTGAATTTCTACTTCAGTAGAAAAATATTTTGCAACACATTGTAATTTAGCCTGCTGATAAAGGGAAGAAAGAAGTGAGCAGCCTGTTCTTCCCAATTATCTACAACTCCCATGTCTCAGATACTAGCAAAAGATTTTTTTTCCCTTTCCAAAGGCAAAATTTTTGATCTGTAAATTTGCTTAATAAAATACTTACAGACATATGTACAATTCTGTATAAGTAAGGCAGAAAAATAATTCCAGTACAAAATACTGAATCAGAAAACAATTATTATTTAAAAGTTAGAACACCCACACTTTTGGAAAATACTGTGAAAATGTATAGAGACTCTACTCTTTCTGTAGCTCTTGTAAATCTACAGAACTGAACATGTAACTGTGTCTTCCATGGGTTTCTTTAGATAGTTTGTAGACAGGATACATACATACATGGGTGAAGGAACTTGCTAATAAAATATTACTTTGAAGCAGACAGCCCATTTCTTGTTTCAGGCAATATATTCAAAGCATCTGCTCCTATCTTACAACCCCACATCCTGCCACTAGAGGCTAAAAAATATAATCATATGAAACATACTTTTAGGCAGTTCAAGTTTGCCTGCTTTTCTTGGGATAATATATTTGTAACGGAGTGCATGTGCCCCGTCCATCTGCTGTTGCCCTAGTCTATTCTACTGGATAGAATGTCAACCCTGTGTCAAGTGTTTATCATTTCCCTCTGCTAATCACTAAAGAACAGTGTTTTTGTGGGGGCAAAGATCATTTGCTAGGTTACCTGGTGGCCATTGCCTCTGTGTTTGCAAGCAGTTTGGGACTGTAAGTGACTCAGACAAAGCCTGCTGAAGCAAAAAGTGGTAATGGGTTAAAATTGTAATGTGGCATTTCAGCTCTACCTAGCTCGAGGGGCAGACAGAAGAATTATGTTTTGTTTCTGTGTCAGAGTTGGGAAATCTTTAACAATTCAACTAGTTATATTTTTCATATTTTCAAACTCCTGCTTACTGTCACTGGCTGTAATGGGCCTTTAAAGCAGGTTACAAATCCAGCTGTGCCCTTCCAGTGTGACTAGTTCTCACAATATTATTGCGAATCTTGTGATATATGATGTTTTACTTAAAGTCCCCACTCCTGGAGTCATGTAATTATAGGAGAATCTCAGGGCTTGTCTACATCGGAAAATTAATTCTGATTAAGGCAGGATGCGAGTATAAATCACAAGAACTATTCCAGAGTAACTCCATGTGTGGATACTCTTATTCTGAAATAAGAGGGCCTTGTTCCTGTTTAGTTTAATCCATTTTCAAAGATTCCAGAATAATTCCATGTGTAGACAAGCCCTCAGCTTTTATTTTAAAACTAAAGTCAGTTTCTAGCTCTCACGATTGTGGAGAAAATCTTGAAAACAAGGCCCAAGTGTACCCAGAAGGCTCAAAAACCAGAGAGAAAATTAAAAGAACCCAAAATGTTTTTTAAAAAAATCTCATGATTTTTAAGTCAACATCATGATTTTTTGGGGTGGCTGAGTTTTGAACATTTGGGGGGTGACAATACGGTGTTCTATTCAGGACAGAGGGGTGCTGGGCCAGAAGAACCATGGACACTAGAGGAAAAGGGACTGGCTGTATATATGCTCCTACCCAAAACACAGAGAGGTTTAGGAGGGAATAGCTTGTGGTCTCGCCAACTCCCAAAAAGAACTGGTGGGTCTCACTCCTGAGAGGAGCTTAGGACACTCTGGGGAAAAGGCATATGAGGAAGGAATCCCAGGTCAGGGGACATCTGTGTGATTGCAGTACAGAGGCCACATACAAAGTTGGAGGTTGGTTACAATGGTTTCACAGAATACCCACAGGAGGGGCAGATCATAGGAAGGAGTCCTGGGGAAAGGATAGGTTGAGGTAAAAGCAGGTAATCACTTCAGTGTCTAGGGCCACAGGATTAGAATTTACAGAAGAGGGATGACATGAACATTTTCATTCCCATAAGTGAAAGAACCATTTCTTCTGAGGTCCATCTACACCAGAGATATAAGCAGCTGTCAGCACCTTAAAAGCTTGTGAATATTTCACATATGCACAAAAATCTCTCAACAGTGCACAAATATCACCAGCACTACTGTAAGCCCACCTTGTTACAAGTCTTCACAATGCCTCCACTTGCCCTCACTCAACACACAATAGTGCGACACCACCGTGTGTGCACAGCAACAACAAGCATTGCAGATGCACTATTGCAAGTGGCCCTTCTAGTTCCATCTCACATAACACTGTGGACATTTTATCTCCCTGGTGCACTCCGCAACTGAGTTCCCTGCCCTGATTTAAGCAGGCCTGCCACAACCAGGGCTCTCAGCAGGTCTTGGTTATACTTGAGAAGTGCTTTCTTATAAAAAATTGGAGTTACTGAAAGCAATACAGACTATTTAACTACATTTTAATAAAGTCAAACTGAATTAGAACTAATGAAATAACATTTTATCTACCTAGGTATTTGTATGGTTCTCATCACTGAGGTATATGAACTCCTCCCAAGTATTTATAGATTTAACCTTATAACACCTCTTTGGAGGTTGGGAAGTATTATTATCGCCATTTTACAGATGAGGAACTGAGGCACAAAGAAATTTAGTGACTTGGCCAGTCACACGGAAGCCTGTGGCAAAGCGAGATATTGAACACAGAGCTCCTGAGTCCCAGAACAACACCTAAATTATAAAACCATCCCTTCCTCCTGGTAGAAACTTCTCCTTTATCTTCTCCTGTGAAATGAAAAACAAAACCCCATTTAAATGCCACACACAGAAAAGGAACAACGGGGAGGGGAGAAGAGGGGCTAGATACTGTACCACAGTCACTTACTTACGTGGGTGCTAGGGCTAACAGATTCCTCAAGGAACTTCTTTAGCAGCAGCTTCTACATGGTGGATATCTGCAAGGAAAACAACAAGAAGGAATGTTGCACCAAATTCCGCAGACTTTAATCAATCAAAGCTCCGACTGAAGGAAATAGGAAGTTTTACAGATTAGGGGCTGCAAAATTTGGACCACAATGACATCCAAATTACAAACACACACACTATGCACTCTTACTCACATTCCAGTTCAAATATACTCACTATTCCCTGGCACTCTCCAAACAGCCTCATTTGCCTATCGACTTCCCAACATAACCCATGGCAAATGTAGTCAGATGCCATGATGATGAACGCAAGATAGATCAGTTAGACAGAGCTTAGCATAGAACTGCTACCAGCAATGGATACACCATCAATGAGCCATCCCCCAGATCATTCCCCAGGCAGGCAACTAAATGCCGTGCGGCAACAGGTAGTGGGGAATCTAGTTGAACCAGAGCACCTCTCCTTCACACACCTGTCCCTTCCAGACAACAACCCTGCCAACGTCTGTCACTGGATCCTAGGGAGGAAAATATGAGAGAGAGAATGAACCTGTTCAACTACAGAACGGGGGGAAAAGTTTAAAACATTCCAAAACAATTAGAAGCAAGTGACTTGCCTCCCCCAGCACCCAGTGGGAGCATGTTCATCAAAATAAAGGCCCACACGTAGTCCAGGGGAGCACCAGTGTTTCTCCTTCCCTCATTTCTGCACAAACAATGGTAGGACAGCGGAGTTAGGTATGCATGGATCAAATAAAGGACAGCCCAACAATGGAAACAATTCTTGCAAGAAATCTGGAGTTTTAATAGGATCTGAATAGCAGAATATTTGCAAATAGCCTGTTAAGGTACTGCAATAACTTGCTCATTTCAGAAGAACATTCATCACACTTGAAAGAGTTACATTGGAATATTAGTGTGTGGCCACCATTCTATAAAAGTCAGGGTTAAGCATGGACAAGATGAACAATTGCAGGAACAAACGGCTCTTGCAACACTTAGTTGCATTTCAGCATGAAATAGTGCCATCTGATACTACAGATGTTTCTATAGAGTAAGTAAAGGGTAACATGGTCCTATTGAATCTCCACACCAGTTCTTCTATGCATCGCCTGGCACGTTCCTTTCAAAAGATTAAACTCTCAGAAAAATTCCAAAGAGACTTTAAAAATGCACCTAATATTTTTGTCCATACACTTGTTTGCATGCAATAGTTCTTCACCTACTCGCACAGCTTGGTCTATCTGTATACCAGTACCTGTTTCCATGTAAAGGTTTTCTTATTCACATAACTTGCAAGTAGAAATATCCAAAGGCGCATGCAAATTTTGCGCATGCATATTTGGAGTCCCTTTCAAAAACTGATCCTTCATGTCTGTACTGTACAGGGAGTAAGGATGGTCTATTGGGCACTGGACTTAGAACACCTACGTTCAATTCCAGACTCAGCCACAGACTCCCTATATGATCTTACATAAGTGACAATCTACCCTGCACCTCAGTTTCTCTTCTGTGAAATGAGGATAATACTTCTCTAACCTCACAGGGTCCATTCATTATCATCAGGTGATCATATACTCTGATGAGGAGGCCACATATGGGCCTAGACAGATACTGTACATGCTCAGATTGAGGATTCCAACACATTTCTTGGTTTTTCACTTACTGGAATAATACAAAAGTGACAAACAGAACTGTAATCATTTGAAAAAAAGCATGAGGTTAAAAAAATAAATTAGGGATAAGTGTTTCATTGAAACACATTGGAAACTCTTCATCATTAAATGAGATACTTAAAATCCTTTTAAAATTCATCCTGAAGAAATCGCTTTGAGAATAGTGAGATTTAGCAAGTCTATGTAGACATGTGTCACCGGATTAACTATTCCATTTGTATTTGTATTTTAATAAAGATATACTTCCCTGATGGCTTACTGGTGGCATTAGGCAGCAGTTCCATGGCCACTTTCCTAGTGATGACACAATGCAATATTACAGCTCTTTAATCAATCAAAAAACCCTCCCTCGCTTTTGATTCCTCTTATCCAGGATATCACCACTTCTGGGATATAGTCCTCTTGGCAAGCTCCACCAGATCTATAAACTAACTTCTCAACATGCTGTGCTGCAATTGCCATTTCTAGATTAATATTGACAGGCACTAACAGAGTCTTCAAAACATCGTAAACTTTGTTTTAGAGCTGACACACAATTGCTGGTTTGTACATTATAGGAGCATACACAGAGCTGTGCAAGCATATCTAGTACTGGTCAGATAGATGCCTTTTGTCATCACCTCCAAACACTATCTTTCAATTAAGGCAGGGGGAGGAGGAAAGCCATAAGAGAGTGACTTCTAGAAGTGACCTATTCCAGGGGTTCTCAACTTTTTTCTTTCTGAGGCCCCCCCACCATGCTATAAAAACTCCACTGCCCACCTGTGTCACAACAACTGGGTTTTTTTGCATGTAGAAGCCAGGGCCAGCATTAGCAGGTAGCAATCAGGGTAATGGCCTGGGGTGGGACAGCTTGCTTCTCGCTGCTGACGAACGTCCTATGGTTCTCATCGCCAAGTATAATCCCTTTCTCATAACTCTTAGAAAACAAGAGAGCTGTAAAGACTTTTTATTAGGAACCCACAAGAGCAGTTACTTTCCAACTTCCTAACAAACTTCTCTTAACACTGGCACAGTCCATCTGAGTTGCAAGTTAAACACTGGAGCGAACTGTGGAGTTAGCTAGGATGGAGTTACATACATTCTGCAGTAGATTTACTGTATTATACATTGCCAATGGAAAATTAAGAACTGGTGATGGGGGAGGGGGAGCCTTTGAATGGAATCATGTCTAAGCTTCTTCCTGCAGAAAGATGGTGTTCATAATATAGAGGACCTCAAGAATAGAGGGGAAGAAGAGGGCTAATATGTAGGGGAAAGGAACAGATCCTCAGCATTCAGACAGAAACACAAAGATTTTCCCAGAAAGGAAAAATGTACAGATAAAGATATAGCATCAAATAAACACTATACTACATAAATAAGTTGTATTTCAGTTGATTTTACTGTGGTCGTAAAAGTGATATGTAGCAATAACAGTTATTAAAAAAGCCATTCTCTAAAGTGATCCGGACCATTCAAAATATAGAACATTTTCTCAAATGTGTCACAAAAATCATTTCAAAATAACTGAAGACGAACCATCACTATAAAATAGTTTCTTTTTTCCTTTCAAGTTATTAATCAACAGCCCTCCAGAGAATGGCAGACAGCCAATGAAAAATTCCACAGACTCATCTCTGTCTCTGGTTAACAGAAGCTACAGTGTTTATCTGTCCAAAGTAAAATTCTGGGTTAAGGTAGCCGATTTAAACTTCTATAATAAGCAACCCATCTTACATCAGGGGAAAAAATATTCTATTTTATACTGCCAGACATTCACTCATTCAGCTAATCATTACATTTGTATGTCTAGATTCTGTGCATAATACACACAGAATCTGCAACATGATTCTTGTCTTTTCATTTGCACAATTCATAGCATAGCTAATTAAAAACACCACTATAGTCCTTGTGTTAAGTGGAATAAAATTCAGTGTCACTAATAATATGTTCTCCATTTTATCTATTTCCTTTAAAAAATCATTGTTACTAATGATATGTTCTTCATTTTATCTCTCTTTTTTTTAAATGTATATGTACAAAAGTGGATATAAACAGTTAGGACAGTGACAATGGAGAGAGTGCTGCCACCTTTTGGTCATCTATATAAACAGCGCCACAGAAAAGACAGCAATATTTTTCCCCATTAAAATAATCCGTATTGGAAACTAGTTTTATTTTGTAAGCATGATGATGGGTCCCACTCCTGATTGTGGGCTCTGGATGCTACCAAAGATAAATGATTATTAATAACAACATTTCAATAAGTCAATGATGCTTTTATGCTACTTGTCTATACTGTATATCAATGATTTTAGTTCACATGATGTAAAGGAAAGATTTTGAATTAAGTAAATAGATAGAGCTATAAAGTCTTCTGAGTGCTGAGAAATCAGAGTTCACCAATATCTGACCTAGACATGGGATAGTGGTAAATTACCTCCAGAGTAACAAAAGCACTACACTACCATTTCTGAAAGCCAGAACATAATGAGTGCAATTATGGCTGAAAGGCAGGGGGTTTTTTTACATCAGTGGCTTGCTGGCAAAATGGATAAAAATATGAACAAGGCTATATGTTCCCTTGTTTCAGTTCTTACAAGAAGATATACCAGACCTTCCCGGGGAAATGATTTTTAATAGAAAAAAGAATTATTCCTAACAATATAAATGTGTTGGGAATAGGGGCTGGCATATTTGGGGGAAGTCACTTTCACAGAAACCCATCAAACTATTTTTGCATTCAGAAAACTATGTTAAGTTCAGGAGAAGAGGGTTGGTTTGTTTGTTTTTCAAGAGCTTTTTTCAGAGGAGGTTCCCTTTTAAAAAAAATAATGTCTTCCTAGCTAACAGAAAGTCTGTACTATGTATTAAGGACGGAAGAACAACCAAAAAGCTAAGCCAGCACAAGTGAGTGGCTGACATATATTGCCTCTCCCAGCCCCGCACTCCAATCTATGCTATTTTTGTCAGCCTCTCCTAAGTGAAATATGAGCCAAACACTGAAGACTGAGCTGAACATTCAAATTCACAATATACACGAGTTTGAAATTAGGCAGGATGTTTGCTCATTGCTTGTTAGGACTCACTCCCACCCTACAGAAATAATGTAACTGCCTGTAAGCAGTGGATGGCCCATGGAATAGTTCAGAGTTCATCTATCTGTTTTGGATGGCTGTTCCATGCTGTGCATGCATATGACTTTAGCGCTCATATAAGATGCCAGTTTGATATTGAGCTCATTTTATTCTTAGAAAAGATAAAGTACATGCAGCGACAGTTCAAGCTTCTCCATACCTTCCTACCAACATACCTATCCCCTGAACTAGAAGCTCGGTGTCAAGATGTGAATGAGTGGTCCATTTGCCACGTCTATTAAGTCTCTAGACTTTCTGCTAAGTCTAGGACAACTAGCCTGATTTCTGGGATTTGTACTGACCGAGAACTGGATTGATGCCAACATTCATTTCAAACATGCCTCAAAAACAATCATCATCTGGTAACTTTCAATCACTACCAACAACCTAGAGGTGAAAGGCTCTATAGCCTATTCAAAAATCCCTTGAGCCATACAGTTGTCCTTTCCTTTTCTTGTTCCTAACCCCACCCGTCTCTTCTCTTCATTCTGTCTTAACAACTTTGCTCAAGATCAGGTTTCACACAGCTTACTCTTCCAACCCTTCTCCACTTGTGGTTATTCTGATCTCTTCTGGAAAATCTGGGGTCCTCTCCCTCATCTGGCACCCTGAAATTTGATGTTAAAAAACACTGAATTAAAGTAGATGGAGGAGATTTTCAAAAGCACCTAAGAGATTTAGGAGCAGAAGTCCTATTAACTTTCAATGGGGTATGTGCATCTAAATATCTTAAGCAACTTTTGGAAAATCTCTCCCATAGTATGTGAAACCTCCCTTGTTTGTTAGAAATCATGTGGGACAGAAAAACCAATGAGAGGGAGACACAAGGCTCTGAAAACTCCATGAGTTTCACATCACAGAATTTCCAGTCACTAGCCTTGTAACAGTAGTTACTGGAGTCAATGGATACTGACCCCTGTCATCTGATGTTACCGATATTATTATTTGTTTGTAATATGGCAATATCCAGTGGTCCCAGTCAAGCATCATGGCTCCTGTGATAAATGAAACAGTCAGGGGTAGCTCCCCTTTATGGACCCAGCCAGCCAGTTAGATAAAAAATCCCTCTTAGTAGCTGTTCTCTACTTGCTTTACCTGTAAAGGGTTAAAAAGTCTCCCTGCGATGCATAGGTAAAAGGAAGGGAGTGGGCACCTGACCAAAAGAGCCAATGGGAAGGCTAGAACTTTTTAAAATTTGAAAAAAAAACTTCCCCTTTGTCTGTCTGTCTGTTGTTCTCAGGAAGAAGCAGAGACAGGGCTGGAACTATGCTGTAAGAAGCTTGGGTCCAGGTATGAAAAATCATCTGAAACATACCTAGAATCTACTCATTTGAAACCCCAGATATGTAAGTAGATCAGGGAATGTCTAGGAAGACGCGATTAGGTTTATCCCTTTTATTTCTTTATGGCTTGTGGACTCCTCTGTGCTAACTCCAGGTGCTTTTGTTTTGGTTGTAACCTTCAAGCTGGATCTCAAGAACTTTTCTTGATGTTTAATCCTTGTATTTGCTCTTTTTAAATCTAGCAATAGCCTGAGTTTCCAGATGTATTTTCTTTTTTGTTGTTGTTTTAATAAAATTTACCCTTTTTAAGAACAGGATTGGATTTTTGTGTCCTAAGAGGTTTGTGCACATGTTGCTTAATTAGCTGGTGGCAACAGCTCATTTCCTTTGTTTTTCTTTCTCAGCTCTTCCTCAGAGGGGAGAAGAAAGGGCTTGAGGGTAGCCCACAGGAAGGAATTCCCAAGTGCACCTTTCTGGGTTCTCAAAGGGGTTTTTGCACTTGGGTTGTGGCAGCATCTACCCATCCAAGGTCAGAGAAAAGCTGAAACCTTGGAAGTTTAATACAAGCCTGGAGTGGCCAGTATTAATTGTTAGAATCCTTGTGGGCCCCTACCTTCTGCACTCAAAGTGCTAGAGTGGGGAATCAGCCTTGACAGCC
This sequence comes from Malaclemys terrapin pileata, assembly GCF_027887155.1. Lineage (NCBI taxonomy): Eukaryota > Metazoa > Chordata > Testudines > Emydidae > Malaclemys > Malaclemys terrapin. Next base: position 67,659,252 of record NC_071512.1, read on the forward strand.
CCTTTTCACTAAATATCATGCAAACTCTTCTTAAGACTGTCCCTACCCCAAAGAGATTGCAATTTAGGTTACAAAATAAAGCCCACCGGATGCACAAACCAAATAAACAGGGAGGAGGCCACAGTAAAACAAGCATATCTTAGCAGAATGAACACTAGCCATAATGTTTTGCTAGGTGAATTAGGACCAGCAAATAAAGATCCAGCTCTTCTTAGCTCTCCTGGGTGTCACATCTGTATTGCAGTAATGCAGGTGGGATGTACCTGTGAAGGGAACCACCAGATGAGCAACAGAAAGTGACTCTTCATGCTGCTGCCCAAGCTCCCCTCTCCCTCCACAGCTCCAGTAGGAGGAGCTTCAGTACAGTCAGGGGAAAGGGGAGAGGAAGATAACACAAAAACAATACAACCCTCTCTCACACCTAGATCTATCAAGTTTTCATCCCCTTTTCACAGCTGTGGAGGAAACAAGTTGGCCTGCAGTTAAACAACCACTCGTATCTATGTGTCAGAACAGCACAAATAATGACAAATAGCAGCAAGTAATGACCATAGTTATTCACAGTCACGTTTGAGGAGATTATTTAACAATGCCAAGTTTACTACTGTCTATTAGACTAAATTATGTAACAGTGTTACAATCAACAGCACAAACCTTGGGTGGGGGGGTTGCATTATTTTGAGCAAGGGGGTAAATGACTGGCATTTTTGGAGGAATTGGATCTGACCTGCTATAAAGAGTCTGGGCCCTGGAAAATAAAACATTTCTCTTGCAAAGGATTTTGTCATATCAGGTAAATTCTGAGGTGGGATACTCTGTTCAATAACCATATGCTTGCATAGGCATGTATTGCTGTGGAAACGTTGGGCTAGATTCACTCCAGATGGCACAGGGAAGTAAATTGTACCTGCTTGTGCCAAAGACCTGTGCCATGTTTCAGAGGACATTCATACTGAGAGGGCAGGTGAAGTTTTCATCATTGCCCTCTCTTGGGTGGGCTATTCCATAGATATTGCTAGGGCCTCCAGAGGAGCCATGGAAGAGTCTGCCAAGTGGATTGGCTGGATCAACATATTATTTCACCAATGCCTCACCTTTTGGGCCACACTGGCCCCTGCTTTAAAATAATTCAGCCATTTTTCCCCCTTCAGCAAAACACAACTTCTTGAGCCACCAAAACCTCCCTTAGGACAAACTTTTTGCTGCCAGGGCCATTGCATGCTTGTTTACAGCCACAGAAGCTATTGTTAAATTAGGGTTACCATACGTCCTCTTTTTCCCGGACATGTCCGGCTTTTCGGCAGTCAAACCCCCGTCCGGGGGGAATTGCCAAAAAGCCGAACATGTCCAGGAAAATGGCGGCTCTGCTCCTCCCCGACTCTTCGGCTCTGTTTAAGAGCCAGGCTGCCCGAGCGCTACCGGCTTCGGGCAGCCCCGTGCCTCCGGACCCTGTACCGCCGGAGCCCGGGAGGGGAAGTGCCCGGCTGGGGGCGCAGGGTCCGGAGGCATAGGGGCTGCCCAAAGCCCGAGCGCTACCGGCTTCACGGTTTGCCGGGCAGCCTCCAGACCCTGCGCCCCCGGTTAGGCGCTTCCCCTCCCGGGCTCCAGCTGCGCTGGGGAAGCGCCAGCTGGGGGCGCAGGGTCTGGGGGCTGCCCGGCAAACCCTGAAGACGGTAGCACTGGGGCAGCCCTTTCCCCCTGGCTGGGAGTGAAAGGGAGGAGGGGGCGGAGTTAGGGTGGGGAAGGGGCGGAGTTGGGGTGGGGCTAGGGGTGGGATATGGGCAGGGCCAGGGCCCGTGGAGGGTCCTCTTTTTTTATTTATGAGATATGGTAACCCTAGTTAAATAGAAGTGAATCTGGCCTGTTGAGTAAGACACTATAACTTCCCCTTTGTGTCCTGACATCTCAAAGTGTGTGCAGGGCTAGAAGAAAATCCATAGACTTTATGTCTTGGTCCTGCAGTATCAGATAGCACAGGAGGGAATTATACTTAAGCCTAAAGGTGCCCTCCATTCCCATAAGTAAATGTCGCTGATGACTATGGGTACAATTGAAGTCCATACATCTCAGTCCACTCTCACATGAAACTAATAATTTTCTTTGAGATAAACATAGAACATGCATCCATTTCCTACAGCATTATGAATACGTCCTTATTTGCTAAAATTAAACAAAGACCAATACCTGCTTAGAATTTTCATCATTGCAGTCACCAGACTGCACTATGGTTGCAAAAACAAACACGAACCCTGGAAATGTGGTTGACCAGAATAAAAGTATTGAAAGAAATGGAGCCACATGCATCTGTATTAGGCTTCCACTTTTTTAAACTATTTATTTATTTACTAAGTTTAACAAACTAACAAATCCTTGTTGTGTAAATATCTGAAATACAGGCAGTCCTCGACTTTACGATGTTCGACTTATGACTAATGGCACTTACACCACTTCTGAATTGACACCCTGATTCGACTTACGACAATTGGTTTTGACTTTACAATGCTCAGTCCCGCAATGGAGTGGATTGCGGTTCAGGGTTACGACGTTTCGACTTACGATGCAATTTTCAGGAACCAATTGTGTCGTAAGTCCGAAGACTGGCTGTAAAAGAATCATTACAACAGTTAGCTTTTGTTTAAAGAGACATAATACAGGAATATAATCATATCTTTTATTTAACAGGGTATTACCATATTACAGAGTAAGCATCATTACAATGCCTATAATATGTCATGTCTAGGAATTTTATTAAATTGAGTGAAATCTCTATATACACATGTTGAACAGCCCTGATACTCTATCAAAATGTCAATATTCAAGAAAATTGGACAACTGTGCTGGGGTGGGGGTTTTTTTTGTTTGTTTGTTTTTTCCTTCCAAGTAAATGTACGTTATGTGTGTTGAACAAAAAGGTAACCAAATATCTAAGCATCTGTCTATTTTGCTGGGTACATAACTGGTGTATTAATTTTTCCATAACCTCCAATCTTTTTCAACTATTCCTCTATGGTGGGGTTATTTTACTTTTATCATCGATAGCCTACCAATAGCCTAGCAGGTGAGAGATTAATTCTTCATTTTCTCCTATGTGACCATTTCCTCTAAGAAGCCCCAGCAGGATTACCAAAGGATCATTTGACATCATAAAATATCCAACAATGTATGGTATTTGGTTACGGATTATATACCAATACTCTCTAATGAGTGGACAAGTCCCCCATATATGCATAAAATCTCCCCTTACCACAATTTATCCAACATTTATCCCCATTCAATCAGTGTGTATATTATATATATTGAACCTGTCTGGTACGAGGTACCATTGAAGCAGCATTTTTAAGAAATTTTATTTTACTGCTACACACTGAGGTTTCCGGTCCTCTTTTCCAGATCAAACGCCATTCCTCTGGGCTAATTTGTCTATCCGGGTCCTTTTCCCAGCATGTCACATATGGACTTTTTTTGGGGGGGGGAGGAGGGGGAAGAGACAGGAAAATTGCAAAGATTGATATCAATTAATCATAATGTTTTGTTTCCCAATTGATCAGATGGCATCACTTCTATTCAAATTAGTTTTCTATATAAAACAGGTTTTCTAGAAAGTTGAGAAATATAATGAAAGTACTGGTACCAGTGGAGAGTGGGCTAGTTAAAGTTACTTTTGATCTCTAAATAAGTTAGAAAAAATTCTTTACCTGAATAGCTGGCCAACCATGTGTATTGCATGGCTCTCACAATCTTTGAAGCTCTCTGGTTCACGATTTGGGTTAAGGTCTGGCTTATTTGCAATAGGTGTCATTGGCGAGGGGAAAAAAGTTCTCTCTCTAGTTCTATTCCAAACCTATAGAGAAGCCTTTGCTAAAGGATGTGTGTAAATTTCTGGAGGGTCTGATTTTTTTTTTTTTTTAATTTATGGTAGCCCAGTGATGTTTACAGTGTTCTTGTTCAATAAAGACCCAGTGTTTGGCTGGGTTAGAGTGCCCCCAATCCACCAGTGCTTTGAGCTGGCTGGGTTTGGTAGTTCCACGGAATATTTGGAACAGCTAATCCACCCTGTTTAATGGGTCTGTACAAAGTATCTGCTCTCAGTCTTGGTCTTTTCTTATTCCACCTAAATTCTAAGAACATCCTCTGTATGCCTGCTAAGGTTTTATCTGGGATAATCCCAGAAAGATTTGGAAACAAGAAAGATATCCTTGGCAGGATATTTCATTTTGATTGTGGGTGAGGTAATATCTTTTATTGGATCAACTTGTGGCTATTCTTCCCAACCAAGAAATTGCATACTTCTCCCAGCACTCCAGGTCTTTGTTCACTTGCTGAAGTAGTGGTTTGACATTTAAATCATGGAGTTCTTCTAGGTTGTTTGAGATTTGAATTCCCAGATATCTTATAAAATTTGTTGCTCAATTTGTACCTAAATGTTTTCTGGAGGAGTGACTTTCATGCATCTGTATTAGATTAACAATTGAACTGTTAGAGGAAAGATGAGCTCAATGGGATGAATGGATTTTAAAAAAAGCATTGACATAAAAATTTTATGAAAACAATTTGTATAACTACTGCAACTCATTATCTTGTCCCAGCTCTGCTGTATTCTTACCTTTTGGTATTTGTCACCTTCTTTTGTAACACTTATGGGGGGAAATTGTTCTGTCAATAATTTAGTTTAACTTTAAAATAAAAGGTTAGTTACTAAAAAAAACTGAGGAAAGAAAAATGCCATTGAAGTTAGCCTTGGATAAAGAGGTCTGCTTAATTTAATGTCAATAACTTTCTATTCATTATGCATTTTAATGCAGGCAAGAAAGCTACATCATTTTAACTTACATAGTAAAATAAAGAAAAGGAAGGACAGTAACTGTTGTGCCAAGTTCAAAGAAAAGATTGGCAATGAATTTCATAATTTTGGCATTCGCAATCACATCAGCGTTACCTCTTCATGTGATCTTGATCTGATGAATTCATTAATCAGATGATTAAAATAATATAAATTTTCAATTTATTTGAAGTTGAAAACAATCACAGAAAAGACTTAATCTGAAGGCATCTATTTTCACTATTGCTTCAGATCCAAAACACTTCAAAAAGTGAACAGAAAATATGGCAAAAGCAGCCTTCTTGTCTACAGTATTTACATGCTTTACATACTTTAAAAATATGTGGCTTATTAATGACTGATTTTTCAACCTCCCCAATAAGCTATTTTATTAACATGACAGTCTGTTACTTACAAGTGTCAAGCAACTCCTTACTGTGCATGTATCCTTTAAGATGTTGAATATAAAAGATAGTACAGTATTTATACCCCTCACAATAAGAGAATGGATTGTTTTAAGGTTATACAGCCCAGTTGTGATAAAAAAAGAAGGAACCTTACAAAATGATAAATATTTTCATTAAAAAACTTTAAAACTAAAAGTTCAAAGATATGTTCGCCTCCCTTATATCTTGTCAAAACATGACTTAGGACCCAAAACTAATCTACTTTCAATTTTATTCCATATTTCAGTGCTGTCATAGTACTCAGCAGAGAGTATTGGAATACGATCATTTTTTATTTTGTTGATGTTACCGACAGCTTTATTTCACAAAGCAATCTTATACTATGTCTACCAGTGGCAGGTCACAAAGGTCAAACAGTCTATCCTTACAGGTAGAGCTTATTAAATGGCACGTCTATTAAACCCAATGGACAACATAAAGAAACATTTCAGCAAAATACTTTTAACATAGTTCAATGAAGATATGAGTCAAAAGGATAGTAAATAATTTAAACTGAAACCAATAAGGAATTGTTGTTGTGTTTTACAAGCATCTTCAAAATTATGCTTCAAATACAATAGTTAGAACGAGGATTTTCAAGGTACTGACATTTACAATTATGTCTCTAAGTGACTAAATCAAGCTACATTTATGCTATCTAGGACTGTGTTTTAATTATATCTTAAATTTAAAATTATCATCAAATTTTGTGTAATAATTTCCTTCAAAGCTATCTGCATGTCAGCTTACTAACTACTAGACTGAAACATCATGGGATAATTTTTAGGAAACAACCTATTTGTAGTTATTTGTTTTAGAATGACACTAAAAGCGATCACATCCTGGCTTTGGAAATAATTCAGTAATGTATGTCAAAAGAATTAACTCTAAATAAGGAGGAATGTGTGGACTTTACAAGATATTACATGAATGTTTTAACTGAAAAGGATGTGTGTGTTTTCTGGGGCCAGAAGAAAATATTTATTGATACATAACTGTGATTTTATCTGTTTTCTGGCATCGTGTGATTGTTGTGGTATTTCCCTGTGACCTAACCTATCATATGTTAGATCTTACTCTTTCAATATTTATGTTTGCATAACTGTATTTACAAAAGAGGAACAAAAATAGGACATCTGTAGGATGGAGAGGTTATATATTCAAATAAAGACTCATATTCGTTATCTTTAGTCTTACTTGGATTGGAATGCAAAGGTTAAGTATTTTTAATTGACTTTTTAAAAACCAATACCTGAATTTTGGTAACCACGGTCTCTTATATGGACTCTTTTAGATGAAGTACTTGATCCACTGTTATCAGTAGGTTCACCTAGTCAGATAATTAATAAGATACGGAAACATAAAACATGAGTTGTTAAAGTTTACAATTACCTTCCCTCACAGCTTCACTCTAAATGCACTGTCCTTGCTTTAACACACAGTAAATCATCTACCTAAATGTATTTGCACCCAATCATTTTTTAAAGTCACAATCTTTGTAGTGTCAACTTGTCAAGGGTCAAAGGGAAGAACAGGCAAGATTCCCAAATCAATCTGCTTGTAGAAACTGTCTCATTTCATTTCAAATTACCTGCTGTGGCTGAAGCAGGCTATGGACAAACTGCCTTCCTCCATAAACCATGACAGCACAGGTCGAACTTATGTGATCATTCATAAGGGGCAAGTCATGCTGGGTCTGTCATTAACTACTTTTAAACTGCTGTGCAGGGTTAAGTGATCTTGCAGGGCAGCAGCAGATATAAATACTATTTGGACAGTTTAATGTCAAGAGACAACTCCTCTGGGATTAAAACTGTGTAACCCAATAGTGCAGTTGTCGATATAAGGATTAAGGTACTTTGGGACTGTTTCTTAGAGTCATGACTTTGCATGTGTTTTGTATGTTATTCAGATATCGGACCCAGAATACAGCTGTATAAATTGCTTTGTAACAGACTCCCTGAAAATATTAAAATAACTCCAGCCTCTTGGTGTTCAAATACTTGTGATCTTCTAAGTAAGCATTCTCAGATGGTCTCCTCCTGTCCTTGTGAAACTGACCAACACATGAGAGAATACTGCTAGTCTAAGCACATAAATACGTTGCAGCAACTAATCGTGCACCAGGCTATATGATCAGTGGTCAAATGGAATACTATGCGATCCCTCCCAACCACCCATGACCACCAAAGAAGCCACCCAGGACCATCAAACACCCCTCACACACACACACCCATTCAGCTCTTGGGAAATTTTGGTCATGTCAACCTTCCTGAGCTAGATCCCAGGAAGAGGAATAAAGCTGAACATGCTCCCTTAAACTGGACCCTGCCACTTCTGGCCACTTCATCTAAAGAGGAGTCATTAGACCTGTCTGCAACTAAGATGTGAAGACAAATTTCATTAAAAACAAAATATCAAGAGATATTAAGAGGTGAATAGAAATACTACCGCTTTGCCCTTTTACAGCAGCTTTTATCCGAGCATTTCAAACCTAACCTAGCAGGTTCCCCCCACAGTGCTGGATGCTAGTGAATAAGATTCAAGTTCATTAAGGGTTGCCTGCCTGCCTTTAAGTTTTATCCAGTTCTACTGATTATTTAAATAAAAGCTACAACACATTTGATTTCCAAACCATCTCTCTATTTGAAGATGGGCGCTCAGCATTTGGAAAAGGGTAAACAAGTGTACATGATTGTTTTTGTATCGGTGTTAAAACGCTTTTATGGTGAGTCCCTGGCACTCAGTAGAACCATACTGATACTGAGATCATTCTCAAACAACTCTATGGACCTTTGGGGGCTAAAAATAAAGAAAGCACTGCAAATGTGGCACCAGAATGAACAGTAACTTACAATAGTCAGAAGGATCAAAGAAATTCTTACCTGTGTGGACCTTTACAGAGTATTTTTCAAATGAGTTTAATATGCCAATGGAATATGATTGAGAAATTAATTAAGGATGAAGGACTTCTGGGAGATGTTTGATATAGTCAATTCAATCTCCTATGGATATATAAATTGGTCAATTTTGGATGTTATCATGCTAAACTACAGCTATGTGCACTACCTTCAAAAGTATTCTTGACAACAACTGAAGTTCGAAATGAAGTATAGAAAACCCCTTATGTTTCATTTCAAGTAGCATTCTTGCTCCAAATAGGCTTACAGTTATTTTACATTCAAATAAAGCCTGAGAGGTGATGTCTCTGGGAAGAACGCTTCAGCAATAGCATATGTGTGAAGGATTCTCAAGTGAAATAACTAAAGTTTGAGTCACATTCTGTACTAACAATCAGACCTGTGGCCCCACAGTAACATCCGCAGAGATCTTCAGAGAAGTTGAGCTTTCCACGGCAGCTGTATTCTTTGCATTAATCTAGTCATACAATGAGCTAACATGCAAACTAACAGGAATACCTTAGGATATATGCTATTCCTGAATCCCTACAGACAAAGAATTACAATTTAGGGAGCTGACATAAAGTAGCAGTTTTAAATAATGAGTAGGGCTGACTGACTTTTCCCCACAAAAGGCAGATAGTTATAGTGAATTGCAGACAATGCTAATACAGCAAACATAATTAAAATGCAGAGGGAAAAAAAGCTAGGATTGCATACAAACTTACTGAAGCAGCATGCAGGAAAGCAAAACACAGTTACTGCACCAAAATAATAATGATATTTATAATTTTGATCAGTTAAGGGCTGCAGATGCTTCTGTGAATATTAAATTCACATCCCAAATGTCACCAATTTCACAGATGTTAGGCTGCTGTTCAGGAAGACAGACCACCACATGTGTCAAAATTAGAAGAAGAAATTTGTTGGGCATACCATTAAAAACTTTGGTCCAAATCCTGCAGGTCATAGCCCTAGTCTACACTACAGGGTTAGGTCAAATTTAGCCACGTTAGGTCGATTTTATAATGAAAGCATCTACACAAGCAATCCTATTCTGTCGACCTACAGGGTGCTTAAAATCGACTTCTGTACTCCTCCCCAGTGAGCGGAGTAGCGCTAAAATCGACCTTGCTGAGTCGAATTTGGGGTAGTGTGGACGCAAATTGACGTTATTGGCCTCCGGGAACTATCCCAGAGTGCTCCAATGTGACCGCTCTGGACAGCACTTTCAACTCAGATGCACTAGCCAGGTACACAGGAAAAGTCCCGGGAACTTTTGAATTTCATTTCCTGTTTGGTCAGCGTGGTGAGCTCAGCAGCACAGGTGACCTTGCACTCCCCCCAGAATCGCAAATGAGCTCTAGCATGAAGTGAACAGGAGACACTGGATCTGATTGATGTATGGGGAGAAGAATCTGTGCAGGCAGAACTCCAATCAAAAAGAAGAAATACTAATATATATGCCAAAATCACACAGAGCATGATGGACAGAAGCTACAACAGGGACACACAGCAGTGCCGTGTGAAAGTCAAGGATCTCGGGCAAGCCCATCAAAAGACAAAAGGAAGCAAACGGTCGCGCTGGGTCAGAGCCCCATACATGCCGCTTCTATGATTAGCTGCATGGCATTCTAGTGGGGGACCCTACCACTACCCCACCACTGTCCGTGGACACCTGGAAGAGGGGAGTCTCACACAACACGGAGGAGGATTTTGTGGATGAGGAAGAGGAGGAGGAGGAGGAGGAGAATGCGCAGCAGACAAGCGGTGAATCCGTTCTCCCTGGCAGCCAGGACCTTTTAATCACCTTGGAGCCAATGCCCTCCCAAGGTGGGATCCCCGACCCTGAAGGCGGAGAAGGCACCTCTGGTGAGTGCACATTTGTAACTACAGTACAGGGTTTAAAAGCAATAGTGTTTAATGTTTGATTTGCCCTGAAGACTTGGGATGCTCTCCCGGCCAGTACAGCTACTGGAAAAGTCTGTTAACGTGTCTGGGGATGGAGCAGGAATCCTCCAGGGACATCTCCACAAAGCTCTCCTAGAGGTACTCTGAAAGCCTTTGCAGAAGGTTTCTAGGGAGGGCTGCCTTATTTCATCCTCCATAGTAGGACACTTTACCACACCAAGCCAGTAGCAAGTAGTCTGGAATCATTGCAGCACAAAGCATGGCAGCAAATGGTCCTGGGTTTTGGTCTCATTCAAGCAACATTCAGTCTATATCTTTCTGTGTTAGCCTCAGGAGAGTGATATCATTCATGGTCACCTGGTTAAAATAGAGGAATTTTTGTAAGGGAACAGTAAAAGGACCCCGTTCATGCTGGGCTGTTTACGCTTGGCTAAAAGGGATCACTCCAGAGAATAGCCATGCGGCGGGGGGAGGGGTGAAGGGCTCATCCCAAATAGCCACGCGGAGGGGTTAGGGACGGTGTGTGCTGCACATCCACCCAAAAACCGCAGCCCCTCCTTTTAAATGGCAAATCCAATTGGCATTGCTTGCTATGGAAAAGGAGGGTGCTGCAGTTTGAAAACATTCCCACATGTTATAAAGGCGTTAGAAGCCAAACCCGTGTACCCTTTGGTTTACCATGGCTGCCTGGAAACCGAATTCTGTTGCCCAGCCATGTGTGATGTGTCACCATACTGGAAGGCGTTCAACATAAAAGGTAAAATGCATCCTTGTACCTAAAGCACATGTGCTGTCTGCTGTGAATTGCTTGATTCACTGTGAAAGAGTCTCCCTTTTGTTCTCAGAAATGTATCATCTTAAATGTTAACTCTCCCTTTTTAGCCCCACACAGGTGCAAATGTTTCTATGTTCACCCTATCATCTCTGTTCCTGAGCTTATCGCAGATTAGAAGGCGAAAAAAACACACTTGCGATGACATGTTTTCTGAGCTCATGCAGTCCTCCCCCACTGATAGGGCACAGCTGAATGCATGGAGGCATTCAGTGGCAGAGTCCAGGGAAGCATTAAGTGAGAGCGATGAGAAGAGGCAGGATGCAATGCTGAGGCTAATGGGAGAGCAAACGGACATGCTCAGGCGTCTGGTGGAGCTGCAGGAAAGCCAACAAGAGCACAGACCACCGCTGCATCCACTGTACTACCGCCTGCCCTCCTCCCCAAGTTCCATATCCTCCTCACCCAGATGCCCAAGAACGCCAGAGGGGAGGCTCTGGGCACCCAGCCAATCCACTCCAGAGGATGGCCCAAGCAACAGAAGGCTGTCATTCAAACAGTTTTGATTTGTAGTGTGGCTACAATAAGCAATGTGGCCTTGCCCTTCCCTTCTCCCCTCCTCCCCCAGACCACTCTACCCCACACGGGCTACCTTATCAGTTATCGCCCTTTTTTTTTTTAAATTAACTTAGGCCTGGTCTACACTATGACTAATTCGGATTTAGCAGCGTTAAATCAAATTAACCCTGCACCCGTCCACACAACGAAGCCATTTATTTCGAAATAAAGGGCTCTTAAAATCGATTTCTGTACTCCACCCCGACGAGCAGAGTAGCGCCAACATCGATATTGTCATTTCGAATTAGGGTTAGTGTGGCTGCAATTCGATGGTATTGGCCTCCGGGAGCTGTCCCACAGTGCACCATTGTGACCACTCTGGACAGCAATCTGAACTCGGATGCACTGGCCAGGTAGACAGGAAAAGCCCCGCGAACATTTGAATTTCATTTCCTGTTTGCCCAGTGTGGAGAGCACAGGTGACCACAGATAGCACAGCTCATCAGCACAGGTAACCATGCAGGCCAATAATCGAAAAAGAGCACCAGCATGGACCTTACGGGAGGTACTGGATCTGATCGCTATATGGGGAGAGGATTCAGTGCTAGCAGAACTTCGTTCGAACAGACGAAATGCCAAAACTTTTGAAAAAATCTCCAAGGGCATGATGGAGAGAGGCCACAATAGGGACTCAGATCAATGCCACGTGAAAGTCAAGGAGCTCAGACAAGCCTATCAAAAAACAAAGGAGGCAAACGGTCGCTCCGGGTCAGAGCTGCGGACATGCCGCTTCTACGCCGAGCTGCATGCAGTTCTAGGGGCGGCCGCCACCACTACCCCACCTCTGACCGTGGATTCCAAGGCGGGGATAATCTCATCAGCTACACCTGAGGATTCTGCGGACGGGGAAGAGTAGGAGGAGGAGGAGGAGGAGAAGGACAAGCTTGCGGAGAGCATCCAGCACTCTGTTCTCCCCAACAGCCAGGATCTTTTTCTCAGCCTGACTGAAGTACCCTCCCAAGCCAGTATCCAAGACCATGACCCCCATGGAAGGGACCTCAGGTGAGTTTACCTTTTAAAATATAAAACTTGTTTTAAAAGCAAGCGTTTTTTAATGATTACTTTGCCCTGAGGACTTGGGATGCATTCACGGCCAGTACAGCTACTGGAAAAGTCTGTTAACGTGTCTGGGGATGGAGCGGAAATCCTCCAGGGACATCTCCATGAAGCTCTCCTGGAGGTACTCCAAAAGCCTTGCCACAAGGTTTCTGGGCAGTGCAGCCTTATTCCATCCTCCATGGTAGGACACTTGACCATGTCATGCTTGCAGCAAGTAATCTGGTATCATTGCATGACAAAGCCTGGCAGCGTATGGTCCCAGCGTTTGCTGGCATTCAAGCAACATCCGTTCTTTATCTCGCTGTGTAATCCTCAGGAGAGTGATATCGCTCATGGTAACCTGGTTGAAATACGGGAATTTAATTAAGGGAACAGAGGTGGCCGTTCCTACTGGGCTGTTTGCCTGTGGCTGAAAAGAAATCCTTCCCTGCAGTTAGCCAAGCGCAGGGCGGGGGGAGAATTGGCCCTGAGCTTTTTGCATTTGGCTAGCAGGGATCTTCCCTGTTACCAGCCACGCGGTGGGGGGATGGGTACAGCGATCATCCCAGAGAATTGGATGGGGGGGGGGCTTAGTTTGTTTTCTGCTGCTGAAGGTTAACAGGAAAACCGCAGCAGTCAACGGGCTTTGCTTGGTATGTGGGAAAGGAGGGCGCAGAAGCCGAAAGACAACGGCTTACCATGGCCGCATGCAAGCTGAATTCTGTTGCCAGACCTGCGTCTGTGATCTCTAACACCAAAGCCACAGGCACTCAATATTAACATGGAAAATGCGACCTTGTACTGAAATCACATGTGCTATGTAATGTGAATAGTGTTCACCATGAAAGAGTATAAAGCATTGTTCTGTAAAATGTATCATTTTAAAAACTTCTCTCCTCTTTTTCAACCCTCCCTCCAGCAGCTGCAAATTTTTCAAGCCTCCCTCCTCCGTCCCGAAGGCTATCTCAGATAAGGCGCGAGAAAGAGGACACGAGATGAGATGTTCATGGAAATAATGGAATGCACCCGCAATGAAAGAGCTCCTTTGAATGAGTGGAAGGACACAGTATCTAAATTTAGGAAAGATGCCAGTGAACGTGAGGTCATGAGGGACGCTCGAGATGAGAGGTGGCAGGCTGCAACGCTGGGGCTGCTGCGTGATCAAACGGACATGCTCCGGCATCTGGTGGAGCTTCAGGAACGGCAGCAGGATAACAGACTGCCGCTGCAGCCACTGTATAATCTCCCTCCCCCTCACCATGTTCCATATCCTCCTCACCCAGACGTGTAAGAACGCGGGGGGGGTGGAGGGGGAGGCTCCGTGCACCCTCCCACTCCACCCCAGTGGACAGCCCAACCAAAAGGCTGTCATTATATTGAATTTTTTCAGTGGCCTTTTACTTCCCTCCTACCCTCCTCCCAAACCTCACCCAGATTACCTTGTCGGTTCTCTCCCTATGTTTATAATCAATTAATAAGGAATACATGAGTTTTAAATGATAGTGACTTTATTTCCTTTGAAAGCAAGCTGGGGGAAGGGGGAGGGGGAGTTCCTTACAGAGAATGAGTCAATAAAGGGGGCGGGTTTTCATGAAGGAGAAACAAACAGAAATTTCACACTGTAGCCTGGCCAGTCATGAAACTGGCCAGGCTTTTCAAAGCTTCTCTGATGCATAGCGCTTCCTGGTGTGCTCTTCTAATCGCCCTGGTGTCTGGCTGCGCGTAATCAGCAGCCAGGCGATTTGCCTCATCCTCCGACCCCGCCATCAAGGTCTCCCCCTTACTTTCACAGAGATTGTAGAGCACACAGCAAGCAGAAATAACAATGCGGATATTGGTTTGGCTGAGGTCTGAGCGAGTCAGTAACGATCACCAGTGACCTTTTAAACGGCCAAATGCACATTCTACCACCATTCTGCACTTGCTCAGCCTGTAGCTGAACAGCTCCTGACTCCTGTCCAGGCCGCCTGTGTATGGCTTCATGAGCCATGGCATTAAGGGGTAGGCTGGGTCCCCAAGAATAACTATTGGCATTTCAACATCCCCAACGGTTATTTTCTGGTCCGGGAAGTAAGTCCCTTGCTGCAGCCGTTTAAACAGAGTAGGGTTCCTGAAGACGCGAGTGTCATGAACCCTTCCCGGCCAGCCCACGTTGATGTTGGTGAAACGTCCCTTGTGATCCACAAGTGCTTGCAGCACCATTGAAAAATTACTCCTTGCGGTTTATGTACTGGGTACCCTGGTGCTCCAGTGCCAAGATAGGGATATGGGTTCCATCTATCGCCCCATCACAGTTAGGGAATCCCATTGCAGCAAAGCCATCCACTATGACCTGCACATTTCCCAGAGTCACTACCTTTCGTAGCAGCACCTCAGTGATTGCTTTGGCTACTTGCATCACAGCAGCCCCCACAGTAGATTTGCCCACTCCAAATTGATTCCCGACTGACCGGTAGCTGTCTGGCGTTGCAAGCTTCCACGGGGCTATTGCCAATCACTTCTCAACTGTGAGGGCTGCTTTCATCTTGGTATTCTGGCGCTTCAGGGCAGGGGAAAGCAAGTCACAAAGTTCCAAGAAAGTGCCCTTACGCATGCAAAAGTTTTGCAGACACTGGGAATCGTCCCACACCTGCAACACTATGCGGTCCCACCAGTCTGTGCTTGTTTCCCGGGCCCAGAATCGGCGTTCCACGGCTATAACCTGCCCCATTAACAGCATGATCTCCAAAGCACCGGGTCCCGCGGTTTGATAGAATTCCATGTCCATATCCTCATCACTCTCGCCGCCGCGCTGCCGTAGCCTACTCCTCGCCACCTGGTTTTGCAGGTTCTGGTTCAGCATAAACTGCACGATAACGCGCGAGGTGTTTACAATGTTCATGACTGAGCGGGCTCCATGCTTGCCGTGGTATGGCATCTGCACTGTTCACCCAGGAAAAAGGCGCGAAACGGTTGTCTGCCATTGCTTCCTGGAGAGGGGGGAGGATATACCCAGAACCACCCGTGACAATGTTTTTGGCCCCATCAGGCATTGGGATCTCAACCCAGAATTCCAATGGGTGGAGGAGACTGCGGGAACTATGGGATAGCTACCCACCGTGCAGTGCTCCAGAAATCGACGCTAGCCCCGGTACATGGACACACACCACTGAATTAATGTGCTTAGTGTGGCTGCATTCATTCGACTTTATACAATCTGTTTCCAAAATTCGAATTATATAAATTCGGATTAATCCCGTAGTGTAGACATACCCAAAGAAAGAATGCATGGTTTCAAAACAATAGTGACTATTTCATTTGCCAGCTGTGATCGAATGGGGGAGGGTGGTTGGCTTACAGGGAATTAAAATCAACAAAGGGGGCAGGTTTGCATCAAGGAGAAACACACACAACTGTCACACCGTAGCCTGGGCAGTCATGAAACTGGTTTTCAAAGCCTCTCTGATGCGCAGCGTGCCTACCTGTGCTCTTCTAATCGCCCTAGTGTCTGGCTGTTCAAAATTGGCAGCCAGGCAATTTGCCTCAACCTCCCACCCTGCCATAAACATCTCCCCCTTACTCTCACAGATATTATGGAGTACACAGCAAGCAGTAATAACAATGGGAATATTGGTTGCACTGAGGTCTAACCTAGTCAGCAAACAGCGCCAGCGAGCTTTTAAACATCCTAAGGCACTTTCTACCGCCATTCTGCACTTGCTCAGCCTATAGTTGAACTGCTCCTTACTACTGTCCAGGCTGCCTAAGTATGGCTTCCTGAGCCATCGGAGCAAGGGGTAGGCTGGGTCCCCAAGGATAACTATTGGCATTTCAACATCCCCAACAGTAATTTTCTGGTCTGGGAAGTAAGTCCCTTCTTGCAGCTGCTCAAACAGCCCAGAGTTCCTAAAGATGCGAGCATCATGCACCTTTCCCGGCCATCCCATGTTGATGTCAGTGAAACGTCCCTTGTGATCCACCAGTGCTTGCAGCACCATTGAGAAGTACCCCTTGCAGTTTATGTACTGGTTGGCAAGGTGGTCCAGTGCCAAGACAGGGATATGCGTTCCATCTATCGCCCCACCAGTTAGGGAATCCCATTGCAGCAAAGCCATCCACTATGACCTGCACATTTCCCAGAGTCATTACCAATATCAATAAATAATCATACTCGTGGCCAGTCCCTCCCTGCTTCCAAGTCCAAGTCCTCTTGCCCAACCAGACTGTCTCACCCCAGCTCTCAATCCTGATCTCCCTTCTCTCTTTGCCAGCCTCCAGTCTCAGTTTCCACCATCCCCAAAGCTTCCTGTCCTGATCTACTCTCCTCACAGCTCTGGTTCTTATTTCCTCCGCATTCAAATCAGGTAGCTTCCTCCACTGATGCCTGGGCCCAGCAGAGGGGTCACAGAGCACAAGAGAGACAGTCTCCCCGCTCTTAGCTCAGATGGTTGCCCAAACCTATACCTGGCATGGCATGCAGCAACCCAGTGCTTCAGTTGTAGCGAGAGTCCTGCTCCATCCTAGACTGCAGAATGTCAGTGCAGATGGAATCTTTGGGGAATTCAGCTGTTAGAATCTAAGAAGTCTCTACTGAACATGTGCAAACTGATTTTTTCAAAGGCTTCTAACTTAGCCATATTTGGGCAGATTTTCACAGGGATGGTAAAAGACAAAAAGGCCTGCCAAAAGTCAAGTCTCTATTCGAAAGCATGGAGGTGCTAGAGCTTCTCAGACCAAAGGTCTGGATTTTTTAATGTAGGCAAAACAGTGCATATTTCCCTATATTTAGTCTCAAAAATGGCTGAACCATTTTGCCTGAGCTTTTCCAGAAATATTCAACCTGAAGTAAACGCCTAGCATGGAAAATTTCAACCTAAGTGATTGTAGTTTGACAAATTATAATTAACTGAAAACAGGGTCTTATAATGGGAAGTGTTGGGCAACCTTAATAGTAGTAGATAGTACTACCAGCCCCTCCTATAATAATGGAGCTATAGTTATAACATCCATAGATTGTAAGCTCCTTGGAGCTGATACAATCTTTTTAGTGTTTGGAAATCACCTAGTACATAGTGGGTACCGCTATGAATAAAATAATTGTTTAAACCTACAGCTAAAGGGTAATCAGTGCAACTCAGTAAATAATGGTATAATGCAAGCATTTTCTACATCTTACGAAGTTAAGTATGCTGCTTACAGGCAAACAATGGAAAAAGCAGAAAGATGGGCTACAAAATTATTCGCGGCATCTATATATGAATCACAGATGTTTACATTAATGTTTTAGCAGCTAAAACGGTTAAATGATTCCAGATTATTTATATGCAGTGTTGTCATAGTCATGTCAGTCCCAGGTTGTTAAAGAGATGAGGTAAGTGAGGTAATATCTTTTATTGGACCAACTTCAGTTGCTGAGAGAGACAAGTTTTCGAGCTTACACACACACACACACACACACACACACACACACACACACACACACACACACACACACCCCTCTTCTTCAGGTCTCTCTCACCGACAGAAGTTGATCCAGCAGAAGATATTACCTCACGCACCCTGTCTCTCCAGGTATTTTAGATATGTAATAACTGATAACAACATGATAAAGATAAAAAAACACTATTAGAGGAGATTCGTGAATACTGGCATCTACAAACATTTTATGAATGTGAAAGCAATGCAGACCATTTTCTAACATTCAATCAAATCCAAACATGCACAGATAGAACACAAATTGAGTTTTAAGACCACATTTTGGGTTCAGTCTACAAATGCCTAAGACCTCCTTTTTTTTTTCCCCTCCTGGCCCTCAGGGTAGACTAAAGGACTCCCCAAATGTACACACCTTGTACTCTCCCTTTGCTGTGGCCTTGCATAGAATCCATCATCCTTTTGACCAAAGAGGATGGAAGAGATGTCTTTTGCAGTTTGTCGGGGTGCAGCAAGCTTTATGCTTTTCGTGGAGGTGGATTACCAGGGGCGCTCCAGCCATGGAGTCCGGGCGCTCTATGTGCCTTGCCAATGTGGACACCTCAGGAGTTAGGGCGCCCAGGGTGGACTTAATGCGCTCCAACTCACAAGTGTAGCCAAGGCCTGGCTTGGTTTCCTCTCTCCTACCAATGAGCAGGAAAGTGTAAGGCTCTGATACTTACTCAGCTGCTCCCCCAATTCCTCCTACAAAATATCCTATCATCCATATATTTTAGCAAGTAATTATGGATATAATTCCCTACATGTTTTCAAGAAATTATTATAAATATTGGTAAAAAGGGGCAGAATTTGTAGCAATCTATTCTTTTTTATAAAACTTGTAAAATTTCATTCATTATTTCAGTTTAATTATAAAGCCTGGAATCCTCACAAACCATCACCTCACTCCCTAAAAGTTGCAAGTTTTGGTTTTTTATTCTGCTGTTGTAACATATTAATAGTACAAATGAGTAATGCTTAATGTGATAAGAAAAACAAACTACATTTTTACCTTATTTGGATCTAATGATTCGTTTGTCCTACAGATACCATTATGTCATTGCTCATATGGAGGAAATCACTGAAGCAATCAGAAGATGCAAAAAACCCCAAGAAATCCTTGAACTGATGACACTATGATCTAAATTAGTGAGAATTTCATCAGATATGATGTGTGTGAATATAGGGATGATGATGATAATCTGAAACAATGAACTACAATTCCACTAAATAATAAACTCTATTGTAGGAATTTCCCTGCATCTTCCATGAAGACTGTCACTTATTATGTCCCTTGGGGCTCCATCTTTTCAGCTTTTTTTGATATAGCACACAGTGAGAGATTATGTGATGCTAATGCATTCAGCATCACCAATATGTAACACTGTATCACCAAGCCATATGCCTCTTTAACAAATGGGGCTGGCGCAGTCTCCCTGATGACACTGTATCCAAATAAAGTGAGGACCTGGATGAAAAGTAACTGGCACAAGTTTCAATCAGAAGTCAAGCTGCTTGGCAGGGGAAAGCACTTTGAAGAAATGACTAGAGCTAAAAAGACTCACTTTAGCAATATTTTGCTATTTAGGCCTGGTCTACACTAGGAAATTAGGTTGGTATAACTACATTGCTCAGGGGTGTGAAAAATCCACACCCCTGAGCAACATTGTTAAACCGAACTAACCCCCAGTATAGACAGTGCTAAGTCCAAAGAAGAACTTTCCCATTAACCTAGCTACTGTCTCTCAGGGAGATGGATTACCTACGCTGACAAGGGAACCCCTCCTGTCAGCTTAGGTAGTGTCTTCACTGAAGTGCTGTAGCTGCAGCTCTGTAGAGTTTTAAATGTAGACAAGCCCCTATAGTCCTCTTGTGTGGGAGGCGGGGGAGGGGGAAGGACTGCAAGGAATTTCTCCCTTTTCCCCAAGACATTTCTGGGGGCATTTCTCATCTAATATATATTTGATTTTGTATTAAATTATTAAACACATTTGTGTCTTACTGTAGGGACAACTGTTATCTGTTGAACACTTTGGGAAATTACCTTGAGATTCTCATTCAAAATCTGTGAAATTCTGCAGATGATTAACTTCAAAGAATGGACCAATTTTTAACCTCTCTTGCAGGTATGCTTCTAAATGAAGATAAGTGAAAAATGACACAAAGGTGGCTCTGGCAATGTTGCTTCATTAATAAGTACACCTAATCATTCCAGAAGCAATTCAAATGATGCAACAGCAGGCAGCAAAGTGGAAGAACAAGCCTATTTTTTTTTCCAACGTTGCTGATCTCTAATGAGACTGGTCATTGCAGAATTATCTGCTGAATCACCAGAGGTAACTTTCAGAGGTAATCTGTAATACACAAACTCCTATGTGGTTGATGCAGCAGCTTGTAGAGATAAAAGGGTTTGTGTTCTCTCTTGCAATCCTTACAGAATTGTGAAAGAATGAATGTGACTGAATTGTTTCCAATCTCTTGGAAAACACACATGACACGAATAGAGACTATACATGGAAAAACGTGGAGGGAGAATGTCCCAATCAGGAAAAACTCCCTGTTACTTCAAGGAGAGTGTTCTCACTAAACTCTTCAGAGTGTGGGGTGGGGTGGGGGGGAGTTGTATTCTAATAGGAGTGCTTGTTCACTAAATCGCTTCACTTAACACTTCCCAGAGGCATGCAAGGGTCCAGATTCTGATCTCACATACTGCTGTGTAAATCAGGAGAAATTCCACCGAAACCCATAGTATTACTCCTGATTTACAGTGGTGTAAATTAGATCAGAATCGGTCCAGCCTGAGTGAATAGTTTACACTGTTGCTGTAACTATTGTTTGGCTTTTCAGCAGAGCTGGTTAAACAAAAGCAACACTGAAGCTTAAACAAGGTTTGCATTGTAAAGTCTGTTGTCACAATGGGCAAAGCAAATAAGCTGTCAGAAAAAGGTTCTTCAGAAAAATCCTGAAATTAGAAAGGGGCTAATTTTCTTATACTCAGCAGCCATTTTCCAACATCCTTTGTTTGTAACCTTATCCTAAGGCCTTGTCTATACACAAACCTGCACTGATTTAATTAAACTGTGTCAGTTAAATCAGTAGAAACCCCTGGGTGGGTACCCTTATTTCTGTTTGAATTGCTTTTTTCAGTTTGGCTCTAACCTCTTTCTACCTGACAAACTCATTAAAGCTGAAATACGAATAGCAACACAGCCTTTTGCACTGGTGTAATTAAATCAGTTTAAAATCACACCCAAGTTAACCCAGTGTGTACACAAGCCCTCAGTCCTTAAATACATCTAAATCAAAATCTAAACTAATTTCTATACAGTATTTGGACTTCAGTGGTGAACTGTAACTAGAAACTCAAACTACATGTTGATTTCCCCAATAGTAAGGTGCATAGGTGCAATTCAACACAAAACTAATTTAACTGTAACCTTTATTTTAAACAATCATTCCATTCAGCTCCCAAATGTGCTGACAGACCAGAACTCTGTGATATCACATATAGGAGCAATTCCAATGGAGCTGGTCCATCAGTACTGAGATATATTAGGCTCTGTAAAATAATAAATGTTTCAAAACTGCCTACTGAAATAAGAAGCCAGCTCCACTTGTCCCGTTTCTGGTATCAGTTACCCCCATTGAATGATACATTCTAGGCCAGCCCAACAATCAAGAGCCAGACAGAATTACTCTGATTTTTTTAAATACTTTTTTAAAATAAGAGAAGCTGAATGCCCCTCTAGATCTTCAGTCCATCCAAGCACTTTTATTTCATTTCTGGTAAACTATCTGCATTTTTCCCTTAATTAAGGTGGGGATCATACTGGCTCCATGACTTATTAAACAAATATCTACTTTAGTCATTCAACTATGTCTCCAGATCACTTCAGATAAGATATTCCCCTCACCAATTACCATCTCCTCCCCAGATCCTCCTCTAACGTTTCTTACCTCTAATAAAATATTAATAGTCACCAATGCCAGCTGCTGTAGTCCACTACAGTTGATTTTGCTTTAAAACCTATCAGCAGCGAAGAGATGCTATGCTCCATAATGCTTCCCCCTTTGGGCATGCAATGTAATCAGAGTCACCTCCACCAGTGAAAGTTTTACAGAATATAAGATTTCTATGGTGCGGGCAAAATGAGACAGCTGTATCAGCAGCTGGCAGTAAGGTTTAGCAATGTTAGTGGTTATTGTTTTATTTATTAAGATGTTTAATTACAGAAGACTCAGGGCTTATCTGCAATGTTTAAAAACAAGACATAGCTCTTCATGACTAAAGCCAGCAAAGAGAAAATCCTGCACCTCTCCCAAAATAAATGGAATGAAATGCTTAGACCCACAGGTAAAAACAGGAGAAAAGATGGCCCTTATACTGTACACACTAAAAGTCATCATACGAGTGATCTGTTGGACCAGCAAAGGAATCAAAGCAGAGCTGAGGCTATTAACAGGGAAGGGTTTAGGGAAAGAAAGAGGAGAGATGGGGTGGAGGAGATAGCAAAAGCATGGTAAGGAGGCAAAAAGTTAAATAGGGAGAAGGTAGGGTTACCATTCGTCCGGATTTACCCGGACATGTCCTCCTTTTGTGTGCTAAAAATAGCGTCCGGGGGGAATTTGTAAAGCACTCACAATGTCCGGGATTTCCCCCTCCCCTGGCAGAGCAGAGCGAGCGGCTGGGAGGGCTGCAGGAAAGTCCCGGGCTGGACTCCGGAGCAGCTTCCTCCTCCCACCCACCCCTCCCTGCATTCTGAGCCGGCCGGCAGCTCCTCCTCCTGCAGCCCGCTCCGGCAGCCCTGTGCAGGGCCAGGGACCGGGTTTTGTGTAGTGCTGGGGAGCTCAACCATGTGTCCGGCTGGCACAGAGCCCAACACCCTGTTCTGAGCAGCAGGGTAAGGGGGGGCAGGAGAAGGGACAGGGAGGTTCTGGAGGGGGCAGTCAAGAAACGGGTGGGGGCTTTTGGAGGGGAGTGGAGAAAGTTTTGGGCAGTCAGGGTACAGGTAGGGGGTAGGGTCCTGGGGGCAGTTGGGGGGGGTCTTAGGAGGGGGCAGTTAGGGGACAAGGAACAGGGAGTCTTAGGTAGGGGGTGGGGTTCTGGAGGGCAGTTAGGAGCAGGGGTCCCAGGAGGGGGCAGTCAGGGGACAAGGAGCGGGGGGTAGGGGGCTGGGAGTTCTGGGGGGGGCTGTCAGGGGGCAGGAGTGGGGAGAGGGATCGGAGCAGTCAGGGGACAGGGAGCAGAGGGGTTTAGATGGGTTGGGAGTTCTGGGGGGGCTGTCAGGGGGCAGGAGTGTGGAGAGGGATCGGAGCAGTCAGGGGACAGGGAGCAGAGGGGTTTAGATGGGTTGGGAGTTCTGGGGGGGGCTGTCAGGGGGTGGGGAGTGGTTGGATGGGGCGTGGGAGTCCCAGGGGTCTGTCTGGGGGTGGGGGTGTGGATAAGGGTTGGGGCAGTCAGGGGACAAGAGGCAAGGAGGCTTAGATAGGGAGTGGAGTCCCGGGGGGCAGTTAGGGGCAGGGGTCCCAGGAGGGGGCAGTCAGGGGACAAGGAACGGGGGGAGGGTTGGGGGTTCTGGGGGGGCGGGAAGTGGGAGGGGCAGGGGCGGGGCTCCTCCCGTCCTCTTTTTTGCTTGTTGAAATATGGTAACCCTAGAGAAGGCCAAGGGAAAAATCTCAACTTCTAGATTTGTATGAAGATCATTGCATGCCACCTGAATCTGTAATAAAATTCTGCCAGGAAACTATAGAATATACTGCACAGAAGTTTTTTTAAACTGAATAAGGACGTGGACAGGCAGTCTCAGGGGTTCTTAAAGATGCAAAATATCTCCTATAATATTCTAATTAGCAAAGTGTCTATATTTTGTTCTTTACTTCGTATTTTGGAGGATGTTTGCCTTTTGTAAATCCCATGCTTAATCTTTAAATAGACCAAAATCTTGTGGCATAGTAAGATAGAAGTTTGACAGAAAACATTTTGTATTTTGCTACCACTAATTATTACTAGAACTATCTGTGCTCCTGAGGGCTAAGTAACTACTGCTGCTAAAGATTGCTGAGTTCCATATCTGCACTGCAATTAAAAGGACCCTATGAGGTGGGAGGGTCCCAGAGCTTGCCCAAACATTTACATCACAGTTAAACAGCCCCTCAGGCCAAGCCCCGCAAACCCGAGTCAGCTGGCTTGGGCCAGCCACAGTTGTCTAACTGCAGTGTAGACATATCCTAAGTCAAATTTTAATGTTTCCAGTTTAGTTCAAAGAAATACCCTTTTTTTAAGCACTGGTTAAAACAACACCATCCACTTTTTTAAACATCACACTTGTATCTGAAAATTCGGTACCTACTCGAGTTGCAAGTTAACACTTAAAATTACTCTAGCATAAAGTGTTAGGAAAAAGTAATTCTCCATTTTTTCAGTTTTTCTTTGTGCATTCAACAGCACTTTGTGGATAGTTAATTTTGTTGTTCCCCCTATTAAGTCTTCTCTACACTGAGAACATTTACAAAAATATTCCCACTGGTACTGACCCCTATCCATCTGACACCCTGTCCAGCAATGTTGAAAGCCTTAATGTAAACTCCTCCTGCAACTAGAACTGTTTTTACCATCATTTCACTTAGAATTACTTTCAGCATGTTTAACTGAAATACTGGCAAAAACAGTACCGGGCCCCTATGCAAAGAAGCATCCAGATACCTAAAGAAACAATAAAGTTACAGCATCATATTCCATGCCAGTAAATGCTCCATAGCTCACAGATTAGGAGCCACTGCACTATACTATCCTCAATGATTTCTTCATACAAAAAAAAAAAAACAAAACCCCACACCTTTGGCTTACACATTTACTTTCAATTTAATAACCTAATTTTCACTAACACTGAATTTGGATATATTTGTCTGATGTGAGTCAATAGTACTGTATGTCCGGTGTGAAAAAATATTTAATTGCTATGAATCACTTGTAGAAATCAAAGCTTAAATCTTTTAAGAACATGAGCCAACCACGTACATTTTGTTTTCACTAATATAATTCATGTCATTAGAAAAGTACTGTAGTGCATTGTATTTGATCACCTCCTTTTTAAAAAAAATCTAATTAATAAGTACCTTAGTACACAAAAATTATTTTAAGTATTATACAGTCTTGCTTTGTCTATCAACTATAAAAAGCAGCTTTTCTGATTTAGAAATAAATAGGTAATACAAATAATGTCAGATCTTTACCTATTAGTCTGTAGAATTTGTAAACCTTCATTTCTTGTCAAATGCAATCAGACTATTATATTGTCATACAAAATTTTAAAACATTTTCCAGTTATGTACATATCAATCACTGGATTTAGTGCTCTGTGCTCATCAAGGCCAGTACCTGATATTCTGAATTTGTTTCATTTAGTATGAATAGATGTTTTGTAAAGATTTGCCATTCAGGGAAAGAAAGGAGGAATAGAAACATGAAACAATTAAATATGCAATTGTCACTGAACATGTTTCCAAGTAATAATTCATTATTTTTTCCTCACCTACCATTGAACTGCAATTCATGCAAAAAGAAAAAAAAGCCTTGGGTAATTTTGCTACAGATCCTCCGCCCGAAGTAATACTCAATTATATTGTGCATATGATATGTGCAATACCTGCTTTTACTTTAGGGCTGGGGATCAACAACCAAGTATCACAATGCCCTCATGTTTTCTGCTGCTATACAGCATATTTAGTCCAACATCCACATAAGGAATTTGGTTCTCTCTGATGATTCTTGAAATCAGTGCATGGGTATTTATCTATATTAACACTGGTGGAATCTTATGTGACTTGTTGAGATGAGTTCCTGTCTGCATCCTGTAAAACTTGCCCATACCGGTATTGCCCTGGCCTCTTCTTTTGTCATTCAGTGTTGCACGCATTCTAAAACAATATGCATTTCCTCACCTTTTGGGGGCGAAGCCAGACTTTGAGGCACCTGCTCCCCTACTTGGTGTAAACTTTGCTTGTGCCAATCAGAAACGAACACAAACAGGTTTTGGACCCCGTCCCCTATGACACTTCTATGATGTCATAGTTGGTACTTTATGGGCCTGCCTGCCATGTGCAGGCAGGGAGAGGAAAAAGAAAAACGAATCCTGTGTATCCTGTGTACACCCGTAACCGAGCTTGATCATCTCGAAGCCTCTCTCTCAGCTCACATGTTTCAAATAGAGTGTCTACGTTTGCCAGTCATTATGCGTTGGTTGGTATTTGTAAGTACCAGTTATTACTAAATGCTGCATCTTTGTTTATAAATATTGTTAGTAGATATTTTAGTCATTGTGTGTTTTAAGTTTCATTAACTCTATTAGCTAATCAAACGCTGCTCCCTTACCCCTTGTAATTATCCCCAATAAAACTTTAAATTGATTAATTTTAGTTGTTTGTGTGTGTGTGTGTGTGTGTGTCTGCAGTTTGCATCGTGACCCATACTCTCCTTGCATCCCTTACCAATATAGTCTATTGCCACGTGCAGCCTGGTAAATAACAGGCCTGCATTTTCTTTCGCCCCTGCGTGCCCGTGGCAATCCACATGGCCTCACGAACAGGATGCAAGGGAGTTGGGCCATGCCCGTGGCACGCTCCAGACCACGCAGATGATGAAACTGAACAGTTCCAACATTTGCAGTTTCACCTTTTTACTAGCCAAAATTCGACTGATCCAAAAATAGAATGGATCTGTTCCCTTGGCTCGGGTAAAACTCTAAAAGGCTATATTGTACCATTAACCCTGGCAGATACGGGATGCCTCCTTCGGTGCCACCCGAGCTTTAGGTGTCAGCCAGCCGATTGTTCCCTACAGCCTCAGTGCACGGAGACTGTGGAGAACCTCGGTGCTGCAGATCCCTCTCAGCTTTGGAGAGAGTGTAGCCGCATTGTTAGAAAATCTGGAGGTACCGTTTCCAAATTGATTCCCCCACCTCAGGTAATACCTGCTGATCCAGCACACAGATTATTATGCCAGATGATAAAAGAATTAGATTTAATTAAGAAAACCAAAAAATTGCGACCCAATGAATATAAATCTGAGGATGTTTCCATCGTCCTGTTTAGCATGATATGTAAGGCCCTCGATCTGTGCTCTGTCCTCCACGGGGGCACAATGTTTGCAGCTAAACAGGCAGCCCCAGGCTCTCCTAAAGATGATAACGAGGAGAAGACAGAAAAGGTAGAGCCCATCACTACCTCCCCCTCCCCAAGACCCTCTCAGAAAATGTTGCCACCCCTATATGAAGCTCCTAAAACTCCTGTGTATCCAGCTCTGCCAACAGCCCCAGAATTTACTGAATCTGAAACTGTAGCAGAAGCTTTGCCTATTGCGATAACTAAAACTAAAATAGATGCTCAAACAGGCAACACCACGCAGGTTACTGAACTGCGAACACGTACTAAGGCCGAACTTAAAGAGTTTTTAAAGGAAACGCAACGAAAAGCCGATGAGGCACCAATGGTTTGGGTCGGGCGGCTAGCCTTAGAACACGGAGCAGAATTGGTGGACCGTGAGAAGGCTGGCATCTTAGCCAAAACGGCCAATTGGGCACGAGGCTTCCCAGGTCATGCTTTATTAAATAATTGCATTTGACCACTTACCACCCCGGCAGCTGCCGTTTTAGCAATGCAAGGCAGTTTTAAAGGATTGTATATCCCCCCGGGAGCCTTAGTTACTCCACACGATTTAATATGGGCAATCGCAGGAGCTTCCATAGCCCTGTGGGATCCACTACAAAACCCACTTAATTTAACTGTTCAACAGCAATTGGTGGTCACACCCTTTATACATGTTACTGATCCCACCCAAATTCCTGTCTCAGCAGAGGCAGTTGATTTAGCATTAGAAGCTGCCCCTGGAGCTGACACCGGTGCCATGCTGCACTTGCATGCGGCTGTTCGCAGATCCATCTTAACGTTATTTGAAGTAGTTAGTAAAATTAAGTTGTCACTGCCGCCCCCGCCTGTTGACCTCTCAGTTGATTCGCCACCAAAAGACCCTCCAAAGAGTCAGTTTAATCCCCAAAAATATCCTGAGCGAACTAAAGCTGAACGGGCATGATTTGGCTTCCTTCTTAACAAAGGAATCCCCAAAGAAGCCCTGCGTAAAATGTCAGACCAAGAGCAGCAAAATATAGCCGAACAGCTAGGCTGGAAAAATTGGGAGGACTATGTTAGGTCAAAAAACGAATAGGGGCCGGATGCTGCCCGGCCCAAATTAAAGATCACACCGATGAACGCCCATACGCCACCCTGTTAGTTAACGGTGACACCCCCACCTCCTTTTTATTAGGCACTGGAGCTCAAGTTAGCATTATTGAGCCCAACGTTCCCCACTGTCCTACTGGCTCCTTTATGTTTGTTCAAGGCCTCAATGCAGTACAAGAAAAACCCGTGGTTTGGGTTAAAACTGCCCACGAAAAATACGTAAGAAAAATAAAAGCCTTGTTAGGATCAAAAAATCTGCTAGGTGTCTCAGATATTAAAAAATTTAAACTGCATAATCAAATTCTGCAAACCCTCCCTATAACCGTAGGCGATCATTCCCCCTATACCCCCGAAGTAGTTAACTCCCAGCCATGGAAATTTTCCCCTAGCCCCACAAAATCCGAAGGGCTTCCCCTTATTGAAGCTTTGCTCACTCAGCTTCTAGAAGAGAAAAAGATAGAAAGGGTTACTGCATCCACCTTTCTGTCCGCGGGTTGGGGTATTCCCAAGCCCGGCGATCCCTCTAAATATCGCCTTGTCATTGATTATAGACAAGCTAACAGCCGTGTAAAACCTATTGCATTTTCCAGCTCTGTCACCATTCCAGAAATACAGCGGCAACTAAGTGATGCAAGTAATCAGTGGGCATGTACTCTTGATTTAAAAGATATGTTTTACCAAATCCCACTCCAGGACACACAAGGAATCTTAAATTTTGCTTTTAAGGGCGTCCAATATAAATGGAAAGTCTGCCCACAGGGGTTCTGTAATTCACCTGCACTTGCATCGTCCCATTTCAATATCACATTACAAAAGGTAAAACCCCTACAGGATGTGTCCGTGTTAGCCTATGTAGATGACATTGTCATTTGTGGGCCCAATCCACAAGCAGTTCAAAGTACCACCCAAATGATAATAGATGCATTAGAAGCAGATGGGTGGCAAATTAACAAAACAAAGAGCCACCTGCAGGCTAGCCAGCAATTCTCATTCTTGGGACTCCATTTCACTCCCACCACTCACACACAAGCCCCAGCCAGCGTATTAGACCCTTGGACAGAAGCCCCTCCAAAAAATAAACAAGAGCTTCAGCAGCTACTAGGTCTCCTTAATTATCACCGCCAATATATTTCGGCGCAATTAATTTCTAACCTAGAAATCCTACAAAGCTCTTCTAAACGCTCCCGAGAAGTGTGGAATGCATCAGCACAAAAAAGCTTACAGAAGCTAGCTGGCTGGTTCGCCTCTAACCCCCCCCTCACCCGTTTTAATTCCCAAGAACCCCTCAACATTAATTTGTTTATCACAAAACACCATGTAGGGTTCACTGTATTGCAACATGGTAATGCCATTTACAATTGGGCCCATCGCCCATCTGGACCCCAGTATAACTATGGTCTGGTGGGAAAAATGCTACTGGCTGCGTCCAGTGCTCGTCACTGGTCCCAAGTCCCTATCCCAGGTACCTTGTCTGGACCATGTGTTCATTTAATCCCGTGGCTTACAAGTACCCCTCCACCCGAGTTTCATGGCACTACTCGCACCTGACAGCTTCTATGTTTCCAGGTTGAGGTAGCTTGGCAAGCATGGACCCTAACTCCCAGCGATAACATCTTAGCCCCCCCATCTCACCAACCATTATGCATTGAAGCAAAATATGATCCCTGGGTTGTGTCTGACGGGGGCACCTCACCATCCCCTAGGGCGGGAGTTCTTTGTTCCACATGTAATTACTTTAATGTACAGTTACTGCCCCCCTCCTGCTCCGCACAAGAATGCGAAGTGCAGGGCGTTCTTTTAGCTGCCCAGCATGTTGCTAATGCCCACTCTGCCCACAAGCAAGTTGTTTTAGGTATCGAATCTCAATTTTGTTTAGATATTTTAATTGAGCAAGCCTCTCCTTCAGCTTTTGTTAAAATGTGGGACCAAATTTTTGCCCTAATTCGTAAATTCTCTCATCCTTGGTTCATTACGCATTGTCCCTCTCATCGACCAGACTCTAACCCCCTGCATTCCAGTCTTGATCAAAGAATGAGAGCGGTCTCCCAAGTTCATATGGCAAATCCCACCCCACAGGCCGACCCGCTGTTGCACTAGCTCCACGAAGAATGGGGACACTTACCACCCACAAAATTGTACGGCCTGTTATCTGGCTTTTCTGACTAAAAGCCTGATGTTAGCCGCAGTCAGTGCAAGCTCATTGTTCAGTCCTGCTTGCAGTGTGTGCAGGTAAAAACTATGAATCATCCCCGATATGAGCGCTCTGCATACACTGCAGAACACTTTGCCCCAGGTAGTACGTGGCAAATTGACTTAATAGGACCCCTGCCAGGTGCTCGTCGTTTTCCAAAAGCCTTAGTTACTGTCGATCTGGGGTCTGGGCAAACTTTTTGTGTCCCTCTTACTAAAACCAATGCTGCTTCTGTCGCTGTGGCTCTTAAGCAAACAGCAGCTGCCTGGGGCACTCCCACTGAAGGTCAAGCAGATGGTGGGCCATCCTTTACCAGCAAAAGCATTGAACAGCTCATTTTTGGATGGGGGGCTTCCCTTCACATCCATACTAAATATCATCCTCAAAGCAATGGTGTGGTGGAGCGAAAAATCGCAGTCCTTAAGACTATGCTGCGAACAGCAAACCCCAACCCTGATTTCAAAAACTCGAGCTCATTTTTACCCCAGGTACTTATCGCACTCAACAAAAGTTACTCTCGCTGGCCTCACATTTCACCTACACCTAAGCCGCCTTGGTCCCCCGTGTTTAACACTGGCCAACTGGTTTGGCTTACAGAACCCCAAGCCTCCGGCCATCGAGAACCTATAAAAGCCACCATTCTCCGGGCCGGCAAGTACCCTAACACCTACTTAGTGGCTACAAGTACCCCCGGTAACAAGCTAGTTCATCATAACTGGCTCAGCAAATGTAGTTCTTAATAAACAAACTAATGCCCCTGAGCAGGGCTCGTATTATTCTGTTTTACAGGTTATGCTGCTCTCCCTCACAACATCTTTGCCCACGGAGCCCTTAGGAGAAGGTGGACTACAAACCTGGTTCGCCGCCTACTGGGTGCAGGAGGTCAGCGGAAACTAGTCCCTGTCAGCGCTGAGTCCAGAAGATTGTTTTGTTTGCTCCACTCAGTTCTTACCTAAATATCCATTACCCTTTCAATTTGTACCAATAGTTTATAATTTTTCTTCATTTAATATTTCTAGTGTGAATTGTTCTTCCCCCTATGTGCAGTGGGCTGCTTCTAGTGTTTGGAATAATTGTTCTTCACAATTTAATTCTTATGTGTTTCCTGTTCTTAATGCTTCAGGTCGAAGTGATCATAGCTTTCCTTTAATTGAGAGTATTAGAGTTCCAGCATCTCATTGTTGGGTTTTTGTTGGTAATAGTTTAACCCCAGCCCCTACTGGGGTTGGTACTTATTCTAATTGTTCTATGTGGAGTTTCTCTTACGCTAATACCTCCCTAACTAAACCCACTCTTAATTTTACCTATCCCCCTCCCATTAATTGTTCTTGTCGTCTTAATTATAATATTTTTTTTGGAACCTTCTATACCTCCATAACACATACGTATCTGTTTCATGCCCAGCATATGCATCATGCTGAGGCTGCATGTATCAATCGTGCATCCAGCTTTTATTCTGTAACCAATAATGGGTGGAGCCATACCACAGTTTCTTCTTTAAGACCCAGTCATTTTTGGATTTGTGGTAATGTTGCATTTGCTGTGCTTCCTCCCAAACCCCGGGGTATATGCACCATTGGCACCCTGTATCTACAGGGTGGAGGTATTTATACCTTGCCATCTAGCCACCGACACCATCGTAGTACCCACTCTTTTTGGACTCGTTTGCAAACAGCAGCTTCCTCCCTTGCCTCCTCTATTGTTAGTTTTAACCCTGTTGGTTATATGATGTTACGTGATCAAGTGCTGTTTCAATCTCTTGCTATTGAAATGCTTGCTAATACTACGGGCAAGGGCCTCTCCTTAATTAATCAGCAGTTAAATTCCCTTGTTCAGTATAGTATTCAAAATAGATCAGTGCATGGGTATTCATCTATATTAACACTGGTGGAATCTTATGTGACTGTGTGCCCAAGGTGTTGCTTTGAAAATAAATCTCATAACTGTAGGCATCAAAGATCAGGTTGTACAGGTAACTGATTGACAGACAGCTTGAAGGAAGTAAGAGATAAGGATTCACGAACAATACTTTATGGTTATTCCACAGTTTGTTTGTCCTTCAGTTCCCACAGCTGGAAAATGTTGCTGGGCTTGCCACTCATTATCATTGCTGCACATATTATTACTATTAACAGTACTAAAATAACTATAACAACAGTAACTAGGCTCCATTATACTTAAAGGTACACCAGCTTCTTCCAACATAAGGAACTAATTTTCCAGCCCTCCAGTTCAATTGTAACTCTTTTACTTAGCAACAGAGGGTCCTGTGGCACCTTTGAGACTAACAGAAGTACTGGGAGCATAAGCTTTCGTGGGTCAGAACCTCACTTCTTCAGATGCAAGTAATGGAAATCTCCAGAGGCAGGTATATATCAGTGTGGAGATAACGAGGTTAGTTCAATCAGGGAGGGTGAGGTGCTCTGCTAGCAGTTGAGGTGTGAACACCAAGGGAGGAGAAACTGTTTCTGTAGTTGGATAGCCATTCACAGTCTTTGTTTAATCCTGATCTGATGGTGTCAAATTTGCAGATGAACTGAAGCTCAGCAGTTTCTCTTTGGAGTCTGGTCCTGAAGTTTTTTTGCTGTAAGATGGCTACCTTAACATCTGCTATTGTGTGGCCAGGGAGGTTGAAGTGTTCTCCTACAGGTTTTTGTATATTGCCATTCCTGATATCTGACTTGTGTCCATTTATCCTCTTGCGTAGTGACTGTCCAGTTTGGCCAATGTACATAGCAGAGGGGCATTGCTGGCATATGATGGCATATATAACATTGGTGGACGTGCAGGTGAATGAGCCGGTGATGTTGTAGCTGATCTGGTTAGGTCCAGTGATGGTGTTGCTGGTGTAGATATGTGGGCAGAGTTGGCATCGAGGTTTGTTGCATGGGTTGGTTCCTGAGTTAGAGTTGTTATGGTGCGATGCGTGGTTGCTGGTGAGAATATGCTTAAGGTTGGCAGGTTGTCTGTGGGCGAGGACTGGCCTGCCTCCCAAGGTCTGTGAAAGTGAGGGATCATTGTCCAGGATGGGTTGTAGATCACTGATGATGCGTTGGAGAGGTTTAAGCTGAGGACTGTAGGTGATGGCCAGTGGAGTTCTGTTGGTTTCTCTTCTGGGCCTATCTTGTAGCAGGAGTCTTCTGGGTACACGTCTGGCTCTGTTGATTTGTTTCTTTATTTCCTTGTGTGGGTATCGTAGTTTTGAGAATGCTTGGTGAAGATCTTGTAGGTGTTGGTCTCTGTCTGAGGGGTTGGAGCAGATGCGATTGTACCTCAGTGCTTGGCTGTAGACGATGGATCGTGTGGTGTGACCGGGGTGGAAGCTGGAGGCATGAAGGTAGGCGTAGCGGTCGGTGGGTTTTCGGTATAGGGTGGTGTTAATGTGGCCATCGCTTATTTGTACGGTGGTGTCCAGGAAGTGGACCTCCCGTGTAGATTGGTCCAGGCTGAGGTTGATGGTGGGGTGGAAGCTGTTGAAAGCATGGTGGAATTCTTCCAGGGTCTCCTTCCCATGGGTCCAGATGATGAAGATGTCATCAATATAGCGTAGGTAGAGAAGGGGCATGAGTGGACGAGAGCTGAGGAAGCGTTGTTCCAGATCAGCCATAAAAATGTTGGCATATTGTGGGGCCATGCGGGTACCCATAGCGGTGCCACTGGTCTGGAGGTATATATTGTCACCAAATTTGAAATAATTGTGCGTGAGGATAAAGTCACAGAGCTCAGCAATAAGTTGTGCTGTGTCATCATCAGGGATACTGTTCCTGACATGGCTATCCAACTACAGAAACAGTTTCTCCTCCCTTGGTGTTCACACCTCAACTGCTAGCAGAGCACCTCACCCTCCCTGATTGAACTAACCTCGTTATCTCCACACTGATATATACCTGCCTCTGGAGATTTCCATTACTTGCATCTGAAGAAGTGAGGTTCTGACCCACGAAAGCTTATGCTCCCAGTACTTCTGTTAGTCTCAAAGGTGCCACAGGACCCTCTGTTGCTTTTTACAGATTCAGACTAACACGGCTACCCCTCTGATCTTTTACTTAGGAATACTTGAGTCCAAGTGGCATACACACTCATCCCCATGTTATTTCTTACCTATCTTTATTAACAGGTTTTCCTGTAGGTGTGCTCTTTGTATGTTATGTTTGTTCATTGCCTCATTTTAAATGTCTTTATGTCCGACACTTTGACAGTCCCTTAAGGAGCCAGCAGCAAGATGATGTTTCTAACAAGCATTCCTTAAAGCTGATGCTTGAGGTAAGAAGGTGGAATTCACTTAGGGCTGAATTCTGCCTAACTCTTAAAAATGGGTGCACAACATGGAGCGGGAGGGAAGAAGATGCTTCTCTCAACACTCCCTGCATAACTCCAAGGGCTGAGCAGAACTGCAGGTCCTGCATTCCATGATTTGAAG
This sequence comes from Malaclemys terrapin pileata, assembly GCF_027887155.1. NCBI lineage: Eukaryota > Metazoa > Chordata > Testudines > Emydidae > Malaclemys > Malaclemys terrapin. Next base: position 67,694,051 of record NC_071512.1, read on the forward strand.
GGACTGCTCCCCCAGTACTCTCCCAGAGGTGAGATGGGGCACAGAGTAGGCAGAGACCTCCTTTCACCCTCACTGCATTCTGGTCAGCAGAGCCAGGCAGCTTCATGGGGGAGGAGAGAGAGAGAAGCTACTGCACACCATAAAGGGATACAGCAGTGTGCGCACTCTGACTGCACAATGGGAGGCATTCTGCTTCACCGAGGCAGGATGCCTCCGATTCTTCCCCTACGGTAGTGTAGCTCCACACTCCCCACGTCCCAGGATTGTGCCTAAATGCCTTAGTCTTTAGAATTAATTTACAATTATTAAAATGAGTGATACATGCATTCCAAAAGCAAGCCAATAATCAGACAAGAATCTCTTTATCCTGCATATCCTTTTTAGTCTTCTCCCAAGAGTTCAGAATCCCAGAGACCCCACTTCTTGCTACACACAGATATTTGTCTTGCATCAGTAAAGCTTACTCAACTAGCATATGCTGCAATACATCTACAATAAGGTTAGTGGGAATATAGTTACTTCAGAGGGGGGGGGAAAGCAAACAATGTCAATAAGCTCTAAAAGCAGTGATAACATACACCACTGAACAACAAAAGACAAGTTAACATTAACAAGCTAACATCCAACATAGAATGAATAAAACTTGATACTTTATCTCCTTGTGTTTGTCATCCCAACTGTAGAGCCAAGTACACCTCTACCCCGATATAACGCTGTCCTCGGGAGCCAAAAAATCTTATTGCGTTATAGCTGAAAACGCGTTCTATCGAACTTGCTTTGATCCGCCAGAGCGCGCAGCAAACCTCATATGCTCTGGAGTAGAATAGTGACAATGTGGAGAAGTATTTAGGAGCATTATGGGGCAAGCTAGGGAGAGGCAAGGGATGTACTGCAATATCCAGAGGGCTCAAGTCCTAGCATAGAAGGCCCATGATGCTGTGTCTTCAACCGGGAAAACACATAGCTTTAACCCATGCTAAACTAACTCATTTTAGCTAATCCCATGTTATGATCCTAGAGGAGATTGTTAAAGTTTTAACCTGTGTTCACTGGCTCAGGTAAACATTTTGGTGGTCATAACAGGTGAATCCCTAGGGCTTACCTCAACCAGATAACATCTTAAAACCAAAATGGCCTTGTCTCCACTAGGATTGCAACACAGGGTTAACAATATATCCTTTTCCCCTAGTGAATAAGGCCCTAGTGGCTACAATGGTAGTAAAGCAGTTGTGCACAATACAGGGTTGAGAAACAGGTTTCCTTTTGCCGGATCCTTTGTGTGAAGCCTGAATATTGAGCCAGTATTTCTATAAATAAGAAAGGGCAAGAACACAAGTTTGTTAATACCATGCATAAAACACTATACCTAGTCAAAGCTTTTGTCACTCAACAACCCTGCAAGGTAGAGAAATTTCTACAGAACAATTTTGTTTTGTTTACAAAACAATTTCCTAGACTAATCACCATACCTACCTTACTCAAAAATTGTTAAGACCTTGGGTCAAGGAGACAGTGGCATTAGCTCTCAACAGAAAATGTGTTTTCCTACACTACTCTACACTAAAATAGCTTCTTAAGCAAGAATGGGGAAATGATTTATCTTGCAATGTTTAAAGTTGGATCTTCACCTCAGCTATGACTGCACAATCAGTCAGAGAGAGGATGTGATACTTTCATACAAAGAAAAGAATACTAATGGCCAAGAGAGTTCAGTATCTAACAAGAAACAATCTTTTGGTGAAAAATATTGCAAATTACAAAAAATCAGATAGGAAAACAATTCATTACTGCCATTTATAATTTTAGGATTAAAGAGATTCTTTAGGCCCCAAAATTAGTTTTTGTTTAAACAAAAAAAAGTATATTTTTTTTTTTACAAAACCTAATATTAAAAATGTTTCTTTTCTTAATTTTAGTGTAAACAGTTTGTTTGAATTTAAATATTCACGTTTGCAACCCCAAATACCCTAGCAGTGTGCAAGTGCATGACAATCAGAAAATGAAACTGAACGTTAAAAGAAAGTGAAACTTATTAATCAACTGTGATAAGCCAAAGTGCAATGAATTGTGCAAAGTTAGCTAATAGAATTAACAATGTAAAGCACATTAAATAACACTGCTCTACAGCCAAAATGCTTCTGAAATAAATGTAGTCAAACATTACTAATAATGGGTCACTGGGAACAAAAATGATGCTTAAAATTGTTGATTGGCTCTAGTTTTCAAGATATGCTATTGGGTCAGTATATACGACCCTTGACTTGGGAATGGCGGAGGATAAGTGAGTTATAAAGGGAAGAGATCTCAATTTAAACCAGAAATGACTAAAATACATCTTTGACTGGATCTATGAATAAATCTATGACTGGGTTTGGACAGTACTTACTTTTTAGGCAAAACAATGACTGATGCAATCTGAAGCAGGTATTGCATCATACATGATATGAATTGCATCGTGTTATTCCTAGAAGTCATGGATGATGCAATCATAACAAAGCTTACATCACTCTGCTGAACAAATTGCCCTATATCAGCTCTAGAAATCATACAGTGTCGTGCTCTCTTATTTGTCAGTGTTTGATTTTGCAAAGGGACACATTTCTGTTTAGCCAAAGTGAGCAGAGATGCCTCGTACTTGTGTGAACAGTGCAGATAACTTCTGCTATGTTTGTGGTGAAGTGACTTTTGCATCACAAAAGCGAAGTATAACCACTATGGTTAAGAAAGCCTATCACCTTTATTTTGGCTGCAAAATTGGAGATCAGGACAAGAGGTGGGCCCCACACATATGCTGCAACACTTGTGCAACAAATCTTCGCCAGTGGTTGAACAGGAAAAGGAAATCTATGCCTTTTGCAGTGCCAATGATTTGGAGAGAGCCAACAGATCATACCAGCAATTGTTACTTCTGCATGGTGCCTCCAGTTGGGAAAGGTGTGTCAAAGAAGAAAAAGTGGACTGTGCATTATCCAAACATTCCATCAGCTATACGCCCAGTACCCCACGGAGAAGGACTGTCGGTTCCTGATGCACCAGAATCATTCTCACTTGAGTCAGACGAGGAAGAGGAAGAGGATGAAACTTCTGGTCCTGAACCATCAATGTCACAGGACCCACATTTTCTCCCATCCTCCTCCTCTGAACCACACCTCATAACACAAGGTGAACTGAATGACCTTGTCAGGGATTTGGAACTACCCAAGAGTAAGGCAGCGCCGTTGGGCTCCAGACTACAGCAGTGGAATCTCCTGGCAGGTGATGTTAGGGTTTCCATGTTCCGTGACCGTCAAAAGGATCTTGTCCCATTCTTCTTCATGGAAGGTGATCTTGTAGCCTGCAACAACATCGATGGTGTGATGGCAGCCCTCAACATTGTTCACGATCCAGATGAGTGGAGACTGTTCATTGATTCATCGAAGACGAGTCTTAAAGCTGTTTTACTGCATAATGGCAATGTTTTGCCATCAATTCCAGTTGGTCATGCAGTCCATATGAAGGAAACCTATGACAACATGAAACAACTTTTGAGGTGCATAAACTATGACCAACATCAGTGGCAGCTTTGTGGTGATTTGAAGGTTGTTGCTCTCTTGCTTGGTCTGCAGACTGGATACACAAAGTACTGCTGTTTTCTCTGCGAATAGGATAGTCGTGCAAGAGATTCCCATTACATCAAGAAAGATTGGCCACTCCAACAGTCATTGGAGCCTGGGAGGAAAAGTGTTCAGCATCCACCACTTGTTGAATCAAGGAAGATTTTGTTACCACCCTTACACATCAAGCTGGGTCTGATGAAGAACTCTGTCAAGGCCATTGACAAAACACAAGCAGCTTTCAAGTACCTCTGTGGAAAATTTCCAAGGTTAAGTGAAGCTAAGATAAAGGAAGGTAACTTTGTTGGTCCTCAGATTCATGAACTTCTTCGAGATGATGCATTTGACCATGCACTGCGTGGCAAGGAAAAGATGGCATGGAAAGACTTCCAGTTAGTGGCAATAAATTTTCTCAGAAACAAGGCAGACAATTACAGGTTGTTGGTGGAAAATCTCCTCAAGGCATACAAAAGCCTTGGTTGCAACATGTCACTAAAGAGACATTTTTTGCACTCTCATCTAGATTTTTTTCCACCGAACTGCAGAGCAGTGAGCGACAAGCACGGCGAGCGATTTCACCAGGACATTGCAACAATGGAGAAACGCTATCAGGGCAAATGGAGCCCATCAATGCTTGCAGACTATTGCTGGACAGTGACAAGAGATGCTCCATTTAATGAATACAAGAGACAAGCCAAGAAGCGCTTAGTAGACACTGAATAGGACTAAACTATGTACATAATAGTTTTTTGCCTTTTGTTTCATAATAAATTTTATTTATATAACCCTTTTGCTGATTTTTAAAGTGTTACATAAACAGAACAGGTGAAATATTATCATGTAAAGCAACCATAAACACATGAAAAGACCTAGGTTTACAATTTATGATTAAAACTCTACTATCTACACAATATGCATAGACATAAAATGTAAAAACTTAAATATCTTAGAAACAGTAGCCAATCAGTTGTTTTAATTGTCATATGTGAATTCAGCACATCAAAATACATAATAAATAGCACATTTTATCTCTGAAGCAGACGACTTCTCAAAAATTGTAGACCAGTGTAATCTTTCAGTTTAGTAATTTAAGGTGTTATTTGTAAGACAGGAAAGGATATTTGGTTTTTATATCCGGTTTACATATGTGATTTTAAATTGGATCATACTTAAAACAATTAAAAACCTTTGTGTTCTAATAAAGGCAATTAAACTTTTAGACAACAAAACATTCACTGAAAACAATAGGGATAGTTTGATTTTGAAAAGAGTATTATTTATTTATTCACTACTCTTCCATCACTATATTAACTACAGATATTTCAGAATTTTAGGAGGACAAACCCTTTTAGTACAAGGCCCTTTCCTGCAAACACTTATGCATGTGCAAAGAAGGATTTGCAGGATAAGGCCCTAGAGGTCTCCCCATGAAAAGAAATGGATGGCTTTTGTAGAGACAGAGTCTGTGCCATGTGATCCACAAATGTGTAAGAGAAACCTCTGGTGAGGTCTCCATTTACAGAGGCATGTGAAGATTTAGAACAACCTCCTTTGTTCTTTATGAAATTCACTAAGCTGCTGGAGTACAAAGTAAGCACTTATCATATTGGACATGATCGATGTGATTCCATTTAAATCAATGTAGTTACACAAATTTACACCAACAGAGGATCTGACTCCTAATAAGAAATCTAATTTTTTTTCTCTAGTACCAACCGAATCTGAGCCCTGTTGAATAAGGACAGCAATGAAGATTTAAAAAAAAAAAAAAAAAAAGAGTAAAACTACAATTAGCACTAAATTCTGGCTCCCCTTGTCCATTTAATGCTAAGGGGGAAGATGACCTTTCCCACCCATCACAAGTGGGCAAAAAACAGATTTTAGCTCTTTATTTTATAGAAATTAAATGAATCTAGAAGAGTCAAATGGCTCCTAGAATGAAGCTTTCTGCTAAAAACTCTCCCATCTTTATATATAGCAACCCATCTATAGCAGTGAGATATAGTCTCACCAGAAATTTCCAAGGCTAGTCCTCCGCATGACATATATATATTGCAACTATGCAATTATTTTATGCTGAATCTCATTCTATTTAGTAACAACCTTCACTAAGAGCAGATCCTATCTGAGGGATTATTATATTGTAAATAGATAATTTGTAGTAATAGCTCATCTAAAGGAATATAGCACTTGCCACACCAGATAAAATGAATGGTCCTTTTAGGCACATCACTTGCCTCTGGCAATGGAATTCCAGATGCTTCAAAGAACTGAAAAAAACCAACAAACCTATCTAGTACTACATTAGGTAATGTACTGTGTATTGTAGGCTGGGCTGGCAGCCGCACCTATTGTAGGATTGCCTGTCATTTCCCCATTATAAGACCCTATTTTCAGTTGCTTATCACTGTGCCAAACTTTAACCATTTGTGCTAAATTTTTCCCATGTCAGATGGCTGCCTCAGACTGAATGTTTTTGGAAAATTTCAGTCAAAACTGTTCTGTTATTTATGAGAACAAGACAAGAGAAAAATATCTTGTTCTGCCCATGTTAAAAATACTTGAGACCTTTTCTTTCAACAACTCTACTACTCCCATGCTTTTGGTGCAGTAAAATTGGCAGATGACCACGAATCTGCCTTTTGTGGTCACTGTAAAAAACTGCCCAAATTTGGCCCAGTTTAAATCTTCGAAAGATCTTGGTTCATATACACTACAGGGGGGAGGGATAGCTCAGTGGTTTGAGCATTGGCCTGCTAAACCCAGGGTTGTGAGCTCAATCCTTGAGGGGGCCATTTAGGGAACTGGTGTTTAAAAAAAACAAACAAACAAACAAAAAAAAAACTGTCTGGGAATTTGTCCTGCTTTGAGCAGGGGTTGGACTAGATCTCCTGAGGTCCCTTCCAATACGGATATTCTATGAACACTCCGTTCTTAGATTTTAGCAGTTAAATCTCCAAAGATTCCATCCCCTCTGAGCTTACTAGGGTGACCAGATGTCCCGATTTTATAGAGACAGTCCTGATATTTGGGGCTTTTTTGAATATGGGCTCCTATTACCACCCACCCCCGTCCCGATTTTTCATACTTGCTGTCTGGTCACCCTAGAGCTTACTCTAGCCCCTCACAGCTCCCTGCACTGACCAGGCTGCACATGCAGTGCCCCTACAGAGTGAGGGAACACGCTCCCTGCAAGCCCAGGGATGCAGTGACAAAGCCAGACTTACCCAATAATGGCTGTTCCCAGCCTGTCTCTCCTGTGCTCTCATGCCTCTCAATGCCCCCACTGTTGGTACTTAGGCAGCCTGAAGCAAGAAGCCAACTGATTTGAATGCTAAGGGGACAAAACCCAGACGTGACGGGAGGAAAGGAGTTGACTGGGACAAAGAATCTAGTGAGACTGGGACTGGAGAGAAACCATGACCGGGAATGAGGGATGAAGACTGGGAGTTGAAGGAAGCAAGGGGCTGGTACAGGTTTGGCAAGGAGACTGGGAGCCACTAATGGAAACAGAGGGGGAACAGGAAGCCAGTTGGCAGGGGAGGATGACTAACACTGAGTTTGGATGATGACAGGGAGTCGAGGGGGGACTGGCTGATTGAAGAGGCTAAGAACCAGTATGGGGGGCAATAAGGGTGGTAGGGAGAGAGACTTCTGGCAAGGAGATGGGTGTAGGGAAAGAACTGCGACTGGTTAGGCAAAAAGAGTGGGAAAGATTGAGATTGGATGAGGAGTCTGGAGATGGAGACATGGACTGGGAGCCAGTGGGAGAGGAGAGGAGCGAGAGATTGGATGAGAAAACAGAAGAGGAAAACTGGAACTAGCTGGCCAAAGAGATTGGGGCCAGGAGTTGGGATGGGTAGAGTGGTACTGGCTGGGCTAGGAGACAGCAACTAGGTATGGGGAGGGAGGAAAGACAGGGAGAGTGGGAATGGCTGGCCAAGAAGACTGGAACTGAGATGAGAACATGAAAAGTGGAGACTGGGACTGAGTAGCCAAGGACAATAGCTCTGGGACAAGGAACCGGGAGAGGTAAGAGACAGGACTGGGACAGTGATAGATTGGAGGTGATGGGGCAGAAAATGTCAAACTTGGGAAAAACAGGCAGAAGAGTCTGTGTCCACTGGAGCACACTCCCCCACCAGATTCCTGAGTCTCATCATTTCTCTGCTGTCAGCAAATATCTGTGAAATCCACTGGCAAAATGTGCTTCATCCCCCTATAGTGCTGGTCCACATATGATAGCCTACTACTGTTATCAGTTATTCTTTTATTCTTTTAGTTCAAGTGGCAATGGATCTAAAGATTCCAACCCTGGTGATAGCCCAAGAGGGTGTCAGTATGATGAAATTTCTTTTTTTCAGTTTTGTCAAAAACCTAGAAAATTACATTAAAAAAAACATATGTTAAAAGAACATTAAAACTGCAAAGTCAGGCACTCAAAAGTCAGGATATCCCAGAATTAAGATCACCTGAGCAACGTCTAGGTTCCTTTGTGGACCTGGGCCCTGGTAACTAACATGTCTTCTCTAGACTTTTACCTCAAGTTACTTAAAACACACTTTTATTTCTAGAGAATATAGTCTTTCCCCCAAAATGCTTATAATCTATTATCCTTTTCACTTTGTACAAGCAAATCTATTTATTGGGGAGGAGGTTGTTTATTTTTCTGTTTCCTGTTTTATGATACTTACATTTTTAGCAAACAGCGGCCCTCACGAGCTGGATCTGGAACCTCCAATCTTGGATAATGACTTTCTGAACCATTAAGTGTTCTGATGTAAACACACACACACATACACAAGCACTGGAGTACCTTATTAACCAAATAAGCAATTATCCCTCAAAATATTTTTCATTTTCTCTTGTAATGTACATCTACAGTTTGTTATCACTTACATGCCAGTAGACTATCAGATTTAATAATAAATTTGAACAGTTATTCCCTTATCTGTTGTTTTCTAAATATTGTCTCTCTTCTCTCCTTTTGGTTATTAATGGCAATTATATCAATTCAATTTCCTCATTTGGTGAAGCTTTTGCTCACATGCTCATGTTCTAACTGATCACCATATGTGGGGTCAGGAAAGAATTTCCCCCCAGATGAGACTGGCAGTGACCTTGGTGTTTTTTTGCCTTCCTCTGTAGTCACAGAATTTAAGGCCAGAAGGCACCACCAGATCACTTAGTCTGACCTGTGTATCACAGACCACTACCACCAGCCAAAGCCACACACTAAACCCAACCATCAAAATTAGACCAAAGTATTACAAGCCACAGGAGACAAGACAATTATGTGCCACAGTAAGAAAATAGGAGGGATCAAGGTGCACAAATGCCTGAGGCCCCTACAATGGCAGGAAAATGATTAAGTGAGATGTACCCAGATGATCTTTGCAATTGACCCACACCCACACACTACAGAGGAAGGTGAAATAAACCAAAGGTCACTGCTGATCTGATGTAGGGAGAAATTCCTTTCCAACTCCACGTATGGTGATCGGTTAAACCTGGAACACGTGAACAAGAATCAGCAAGCGAAGCACCTGAAAGGAAAAATGCTCAATGCCATTTCACAACTCCTATTGGGAGGCTGTTCCAGAATCTCAGTCCTCTGATGTTTAGAAACTTTCTTCTAATTTCTAGCCTGAATTTGGTCATAGTCAGTTTATATCCACTCTTCAGCCTCCCAGGTGTTTATTGACACCCACCCCCCAATATATTTATAGAAAACAATCATATCCCCTCTCAGCTTTCTTTTTGCTAGGCTAAACAAGCCAAGATCTTCCAGTCTCCCCTCAGAAGATAGGCTCTCTGTTCCTCTGATCACATACTAGTAGCACAGGTGACCAAAATTGTACACAGGAGTCCAAATGAGGTCTTCCCAGTTCCTTGTACATTGGCATTAATACTTTTCCATCTATACTGGAAATGCCTCACCAGATACATCCTAAGATCGCACTTTGCCTTTTTCACTTCCAACTGATGAGCCCCCAGCTTATTATTAGACTCTCAGTGCATGATCTTGCACTTTGTACTATTGAATTTCATCCTACTTCGGTCACCAGGGCTGTCTGCCTGGTGTGGGATTTCGCTATTAATACACTCGAAAGCCTTTGTTCATTATAAAATATCCTTCTTTCCCTTAATGCGTCTTGTCCTGCCAAATTTGTTTTCCCCTTTCCATCCCATAATGCATTTGGTTTACAGTTGCCAAGAGAATAATAAAGAAAAGACCCTAACTGATATCAAATTTTACATAAAGTGCAAACAGGTGACCACATCTTGGTGGCTGGCTAACTCAACAGTTTTCTCATTTACAGATCCTAGCCGCAGATTCTACCAAACTTAATAATTTAGTGTATTGCTACCATTCCACATACCTTCTGACCTGCCATGCTTTAGAGAAGGGAGTGTTTATTGCCAGTGATTTCCAGGTCACTTCTCACTGTGTATTAGATATGCCCATGTGTTACTGCTGTATTGTTTTCCTGGCATGTATGTTAATTACTCGGAATATTTAACACTAGCTGCTGTTCTTCATCTTTCTTGGTTTCATGGCTTTGTAACATCATGAGCTTGTTCTGAATTTATATTTAACCTCCACTTACTGCTGGGGTTTCTTTGTTTGTTTGTGGGGGCTTTTATTGGTAGTAGGTACCTTTTTTCTGATGCAGCATAATTAAAAAAAAAAAAAAATCAGATCAAGTGTGTGAGCCATCTACCCACAGCCTGAGGGCTTATGGGAATAGCATGCACCATGAACAAGGTAATGCCCTGCTCTCCTAAATGGATAGGAGTGGGATCACTTGCAGGATGACCTAGTTTTGTACAAGCCTGGGCAAGAAGATGGCATGGCTGGTCCATTACAGGGGGTAGGACCAACCAAAGAACCCCTTGAACTGAAAACACAAACTGCCTGAGAGCCAGGGGAGGAATCTGAGCACAGGGATGATGTGCTCACAATGACTCATCCCACTGAGAAGGCAAATGAACTATAATTCCACACAAACTGATGCCTCTGCATGGCATTCACCCTCGGGCTACAACAAATGGGCTGGTCTACACTGGGGGGGATCGATCTAAGATACGCAATTTCAGCTACACTATTCACGTAGCTGAAGTCGAAGTATCTTAGTTCGACTTACCTGGCCGTCCTCACGGCGGCATGTCGACCGCCGCGGCTCCCCTATTGACTCTGCTTACTCCTCCTGCTGAGATGGAGTACGAGCATCGATTCGGGGATCGATTTATCGTGATCCACTCTGGAGGCAACACCCAGGTGGATCACTATGGTCAGATCCTCATCCAGGAGAAAGGGGCAACTGCAGCTGGAAGTAAGTTTTTTGTTGGTGTTTGTTTGTTTTTTAAACCACTGATGCTGCCTGATCATCTTCTATGCCAGTTCTTTCATGAACCACCATCCTTCCTAACACTGGTTACATGAAATAAGGAATATTACAACAATATCAAGCAGAGAAGATCAAAATAAAGTGCTTTAATAAGATAGATACAGCTGGTTCGTTACATCCTCTATTTGGTCCACTTGCTATTTATTTCCTCTCCCCAGCTGTAGACCAAATCTTTATTCATTGTAAACAATCCCCACTGCACTAATTTCCACAACTCACCTTGCAATTCTATGTGTTTCCTCTCCACAAGAAAGACACACTTTAAATAAATAAAGCTGCAGCAAACTAAGTCTTAACTAGCAGGAAGAGCCACTAATTAAGACTGACAGATCCTTCTCCATTATGAAAGAGAGTGAAAAGACTGCAGTTTGAAAACCACAGCGCAAAGTGGATGAGGCAACAAGGTGTCACCTGGCAGGGGGGCCGCCATGGCATTTCATCAGGTTATTGGTTTAGACTGGCAGAGACTCTGTGCCTTCTACTGTGAGATCTGAGTTTTATGAAGTCACAGTCTTTGTTCACCTTAAAAACTTTTGCCCCTTACTGTATCTTTGCCCTCAGCAACAGGTAGCATGAAACTAACTTTAAAGATAGAAGCCTCTTTTCCACTGCAAGGAAGTGCATACCACCAAGCTATTGTTCTACATAACAATAAATGGGAAATGTTTGATTAAGATCTGTGATATCAATTGCTGGAGCCCAGATTTTCAGACATGACTAGTAATTCCAGGGGCCTCACTTTTTGGGTATGCAACTTGAGATACTTAAAAGGTTGCTCAGCACCCCTCAAAAATCAGTACCCTTAAAAGGTATCTCAGGTTGGGCACCCAAAATATCACTGGCCACTTTTGAAAAATCTGGATTTAGTGTCTGCATCTGTCTTTGACTGCCAGAAACTGGGTCTGGACAGATCACTTGATAATTGCCTTGTTCTGTTCATTCTCTCTGAAGCATCGGGCACTGGCCACTGCTGGAAGACAGAATAATGGTCTACATCAAAGGTGGGCAAACTATGGCCCATGGGCCACATCCAGTCCGCGGGATCCTCCTGCCCAGCCCCTGAGCTCCTGGCCCAGGAAGCTAGCTCCCGGCCCCTCCCCCGCTGCCCTCCCTCCCCGGCAGCTCACTGCGACACCAGTGCAATGCTCTGGGCGGCGGGGCTGCGTGCTCCTGGGGCAGTGCAGCTGCAGAGCCTGGCCTGACCCAGTGGAGTGTCAGACGCCCGCCGAGTGGCACGGCTGCCTATCCTGTTGCTCTGGGCAGCATGGCTGTAGCGCCACCAGCCACCGGTGCTCCAGGCAGCACGGTAAAGGGGCAGGGGAGTTTGGGGTGGTAGTGGTCAGGGGGGAGGGTTGTGGCTAGGAGGCGGGGCAGTCAGAGGGTGGGGAACAAGGGGGTAGAATGGGGGTAGGGGTCCCGGGGTGCAGTCTGGAAGGAGGGGGGTTGGATGGGGCAGCAGGGGGCAGTCAGGGGCAAGGGTTCCGGGGCGGTCAAGGGACAGGGAGAAGGGGTGGTTGGATGGGGCAGGAGTCCTAGGGGGGCCATCAGTGAACAGGGGGTGTTGGATGGGGCAGAAGTCCCAGGGGGGCTGTCAGGGGGCGAGAAGCAGGGGGAGTCGGATAGGGGGCCGGGCCACGCCTGGCTGTTTGGGGAGGCACAGCCTCCCCTAACCGGCCCGCCATACAATTTCGGAAACCTGATGCGGCCCTCAGGCCAAAAAGTTTGCCAGCCCCTGGTCTAGATGAACCATTAGTTTGACCCAGCATGGCCGTTCTTATGTCCGTCCTTGACTGTATATATTTTATACTTTCTAGTTATTTTATTGATATATGCCACTAAGCCACTTTCTATTATAATAAAAGAAAAGTTAGAAAGGGGAAAGAAATCCATTAAATGAAACGACAGAGGAAAAACTTGCTCATCCCAAGGCCTCAGGTTTTACATATTGTATATAAAGCAAAAAAAAAAAAAAAAAACTTTTGAAAGTTTAGCAATCATTTGTCTCCTTGCATATTGGGAATGTCAGGGTATTACCATTAATTTAGAAACATCTGTATTTACAGATGCAAGTCTAGTAGATGACTTATAGATTTTGTAAGAGGACAACAATACACTTTTTAATATTTTACTCCAGCATTCCAAAAAACATTCTGAGTTGTGCTTGTGCCCTTTTTTTGGCTGTGAAATAAGAAACTGATCTTTGTTTTTGCCAGTCCTACTGTAATGATAGAGGTCCAGGGCTGGCCTTACCATGAAGTGAACTGAGGCGGCCGCCTCAGGTGCCAGACTGGGGGGGAGGGGATGGGAGGGGAAGGGTTGCCACTAGGACCCAGAGTGTAGAAAATTGTGTCTGTTGCTGGTGCATATGTATTCTCTCTGCTCTAGATGCACAGAGATGGTGGAGTGCTTTGCTGGAGGAAGGAGGGCACAAGACGTAACAGGCAGGCAGGAGAAAAGGTGAGAGGGAATAACAGAAAGTAGCAGTTGCTACTGGGACAGAGAGAAGGAGGAGCCTCTTACGGACCTCTCTAGCATGCCCAAGAGCCTGGACTGATTAACACCAGCTTCTCAGAGAGCTTCCTGTTTCCTGCTGCTTCCCTGAACCCACTTGAGGAGAACAGGCACTGAACTGAAGTAGTAGGAGCCAGTTAGGCCCTTAAAACACGGATATCTTCCCTCACTCAGGCCTTGCTACCAGCCTGTTTATTTGTCCCCTTCAACTGAGTGTTGAGAGCCACTACAGCTGGTACAGAACAGCAGTCATGAGTTAAAGAAGAAAACGCCCTCTGGGGCAGCATTCAGAAAAAGCAAGCAAGCAACGGAAGATTTTCTATCTAAGCAGGAAGGAGCTCTCCTGAGATACATAGACACAAATGTTCACGATGAGCCTTCCGGCCCCAGTGAGGATGAGAGTGGTGAGGAGATGCTCGATCTTCCAGTTAGTCACAGTGCAGGTGACCTGGCAGCTACTGCAGCATCCATATCTCCATCTCAAATGGATGTAACCATGCACATTCCTGAAGAAAAGTGTAGATCAGAGAAGAGCGTAGTGGAGGTGCAAGAAACAGCTGCTGCTGAGTTTAGTTCCTTAAGTCTAGATGATCCAGGACTGTGGACCCACTTGAGCAGTAGCCTGAGGGACTTCCTTGTACTGCATGGACAACAGCAAGTGAAAAACTTCATGTTCCCCAAAAACAATGAAAATAGAAGTTTCCATCCAACACTTTACTGGCGTGAAATCCCCAGTGGTGACAAAGTGGGGAGGCCATGGCTTATGTACTCAAAAACCCAGAATGCTACATACTGTTTTTGTTGCAAACTCTTCTAGTCTAATGTTCCAGCCACACTGGGTTCTACCGGAACAAAGGACTGGAAAAATCTGGCATGCCATGAGAAGGCAGCAAATCACCAGAGAGCATTCCATAGGTGGAAAGAGCTTGAGATGAGATTACGGTTAAAGGCCACCATAGATGATCAGCATCAAGAAAAGATTGCATCGGAGTCTCTTTACTGGCAAAATGTTCTGAAAAGGCTCATTGCCATTGTGAGAATGCTTGCTACTCAAAACTTAGCACTGCATGGCACTTCAGATCAGCTGTATGTGCCAAACAATGGAAACTTCCTTATAATTGTGGAGCTGATGGCTGAGTTTGATGCTGTACTCCAAAAGCATCTAAGAAGAGGCACCACCCAAGAAATGTACACACACCACTACCTGGGAAAAACAATTTAAAATGAGATCAGACAGTTATTGGCAACAAAAGTCAAACAGAAGATTGTGGCAGATCTGATTCTGGACTGCACACCTGACATCAGCCATACGGAACAAATAACTTTAATGGTGTGTTTTGTAACAACAACAGAACCTAGTGAAAATGTCCCTGCAATGGTGACTGTTAGAGAGCATTTCCTAGAATTTATTGACATTGATGACACTACAGGAGCTGTTGCATCTGAAGAAGTGAGGTTTTTACCCACGGAAGCTTATGCCCAAATAAATCTGTTAGTCTTTAAGGTGCCACCAGACTCCTTGTTGTTTTTGTAGATACAGACTAACACGGCTACCCCCGATACAGGAGCTGGTAAGACAAATGTGCTTCTTAAAAAGCTGGAAGATACGGGAATTACGATAGCTGACATGAGAGGTCAGGGCTACGATAATGGTGCCAACAGGAGAGGAAAGAACAGAAGAGTGCAGACACGGATCCAAGAGTTAAACCCTCGAGCTTTTTTTGTCCCATGCAGTTCTCATTCATTGAACTTGGTGGTTAGTGATGCAGCATCAGCTTCTAGTGAGGCTGCTGAATTTTTAATGTAATTCAGAGCATCTATGTATTTTTCTCTGCATCAACTCATTGATGGCAAATTTTGAAGCAACATCTGGGAACATCCTCTCTGACACTGAAACCACTGAGGGGTGCCCCAGCCACAGCAGGTCCAGACCAGGGCTGAGTTAGTGCTGGGTTTGGGCTGGTGGAGGGATGCCCCGACCAGGGCAGATCCGGGCCAGTGCTGGGTTCAGGCTGGGGGCAGGGCGCCCCTCCCCCGGCCGCAGCAGGTGTGGGGCTGAGTTGGGGCCGAGGTACCCCTCTCCCGGCCGGGCGGGTTCCCTGAGCGCCTGCATAGCTCTCAATAGACTGCTGTGTGGCCACACAGCTTACAGGGTACTTAGCTCCAGACCCAGATCCAACTGAAACAAAATGTAACATAGGTGGCCAGAAAAGTGCATGTGACAGGGAGAAATTTGGAGAATGCTAACCTAGACAGGACTATCCTTTGGCCTTAGAGGAGACTTCAAAATGAGGATCCTTTTGCCAATTGCTGGTGATGGTCTATACAGAGATTAAAGATCTCAGGGAACTTTTCAAAAGCACCACAGATAACCCTAAATGCTAATACAGCTCTCTGTAAAACATGCTTTAATGTCAAAGGCCGTGTGTGAACTTAATGGCTGCTGAAATTGCCTTAACAGTAACTATACTACCCCTACTTAGCTCATTAGTTCACAAAGTGTTTTGAGATAGCTAGGACTAAGTGAGGGGCTACAAAAAACTTAATTGTAAAGACCAAAGTTCTATGGATCACACAAAGAAAGATATTCCAGTTATATTTCCCCAATTCTATCCTGATTCCTGTCCATTTGATTACATACTGGATAGCTGATCAAATTTAAAACCTAATTACTACATAAGTAGGCAGCCCTCTAACATACCTTTAGAAAAACATTCACTATGGAAGACAGGCTAAGGACTGTGTACATTAAACAAACTTGTAGTAAATGTAATAAAAAAATAAACTCCCAATCTACAGACACCAAAAATTAGACATCTAAGCATAATATTACAGAGAGAGTTACACTGAAAGAACATAATTTGGAAAGTACTTGGACGTTAGAAAATGCCAGAATTAAATTGCCTGTAGAACCTTCATTCAGCTGCCTTGTGCATATGCATTTATGACAGTCTCTAGTTATGCAATCACATGCTATTTTTTCCATAGGACCCCTGTCCATTAATGCACAGGATGTACAATGCTCAGGGAATTAATCCAGGTTGTCTGTAGGACCCCTATCTCATTTGTTGAAGAAGTTGGAAGGGGTGTAGGAAGAGAAAGGAGGATTTTGCAGTTTAGGCAGCTAAATGTCACATTGGGGAATTGGATTCTATCCCTGGCTTTGCCACCTTGAAGAAGAACTCTGTGGAGCTCGAAAACTTGTCTCTTTCACCAACAGAAGTTGGTCCAATAAAGGATATTACCTCACCCACCTTGTCCATAATCACCCAGAAACTTTGTTTGTAATGTTGTTGTAGCCATGTTGGTCCCAGGATAATAGAGAGACAAGTCACATGAACTAAACTTTTCACAGGCAGCCATATTCCTCATGTTTCCTCATTTTCTGGGTACCCAACTTCTAGGATCTGATAAGTGTTGAGAAGTTGGACCTACAACTCAGTAAGAGCTGTGCTGTGAACATATGTACTATATAATACTATATTGTCTAAAAAAAAAATCAGGCCATAAGCATATCAAAATGGACCTCAAAATTAGGCTACACCTTTGAGTCTCCCTGTGCCTCAGTTCCCCACCTGTAAAATGGGGATACTACTACTCTACCTCACAAGGGTGCTGTAAAGATACGTTAATGGTTGTGAAGTACACAGATGCTACAGTGATGAACACCACAGAAAAGCCCGCAATGAAATTAAGAACTCTGTATTCAGAGCAGGATTTGAATGGTGTGCAATAAATAAGGCATGAGACCACACACTGAACCATGAGGATAGAACAAAATACTGAGTAGTTGCTCATTCAGCATCATCTATTCTGTGCACTGAAAGACAGGGACCCTGACTGAAAAACACAAATTCCATCACATCATACCATGCTGACTATCCCATGATTCTTCAGCAGGAACAACAGTACAGACTTCTGTCACCTGAGCTAAGAACGGATAGCAGTAGTACGTTACTATGTTCTATGTGGGCCAGCCATTAGAGGAAGATGAAGCATACACGTTGCCAGAGGGTTTCACAGCTTATTTCCTGACAGCTGAAGAATGTTGAGACTCAGAAATGCTGGGTTCTATTCCAGGTTCCGAGGAGAGCATACTCTAGTGGATTCAGACTTCTGCTTCTGTCATGTCTCCCTGACCCGCGAAGTGTGGCTCCTTCTGCCCCTGGACCTTCAGCCTCTCCTTGTCCCAGACTGCCCGCAATTGGCTCCTCAGCCCAGCCTCCCCTCCTCTATCACCCCTTCCCCCAGACCACAGGGCCCAGCTCCCCATTCCTCTGCATTTGAGTCAGGCTGTCTACTCCTCATTGCCTGTGTTAGCAACAGGAACACCGAGTAGAGAAGAACATGTCTCCCTGCTCTCACAGTTCTTGTGACATGTCACAGCATCTCCTTGCTGCCAAAGAACAAACTGCAGTGGAAAATCAGTCCCTCTTCAGCTCCTCCAGTCTCATGCTAGATCATATCCAGCACAGATGGAATCATCTTGAGAGTTTTGCAGCTAAATTCTCAAGTCTCTACTGAGCATGTGCAAACTGAGATTTTTCAGAGGCTCATAACTAGGCCAAATTCAGGCAGATTTTCACAATGATGACAAAAGGCACATCCCTGACATCAGAACAATCCCCCTGACAAATGTCAAGCCCCAGCTATAAAGCATGGAGGTACTACAGGTTTTCAATGAAATGGTTGTAAGATTTTTTTTTTTTTTTTTTTAAATGTAGGTAAAGACACCATTTTCCCCTATTTTTTGTTCTAGGAAATAGTTGAACTGTTTTTGCTTAAATTTTCCAGAAAATTTCAGCCTGAGTCAGACACCCAGCAGGAAAATTTCAGCCTGAATGGTTAAAGTTCGGTGAATTTATAAGCAATTGAAAAAAAGTGTCTTATAATGAAAAGTATCTGGCTAACTGCATGCCTATAATAAAAAGTAGAGAATGCAGGAAGTAAAGGCTACAATACCTTTTACACTATTAAAAGTATGCTTTCTAGTCACAAAACACACTTCCACAATCATCAACTGTAACATTACAATTAGAAGACTCATTTCTAGTGGGAAGCAAAGTGCAACCAAACAAAGATTGTTTTCATGCAAATGTTGTTAGTCATAAAAAGAGAGATAAGACTAGAGAAAATACGACAAGCTGAATTCTTTCAAAATCTTTTCAAGGTTTTCCATGAGGCATCATCAGCTTTTTATCATCTCATGGGAGCAAAAGCAAATTGGTGAGTTGCCATATTTCCCTTTTATAATACCAAGGGATAGCCTATAACAAAAATATTAAAACTTTTTGACATGCTAGAGTGCCCCATTATAGCGTTATCAGATAGATTTTTAAAAACCAACGTATTATTACAACAGTAAACATGTAAACGTATACTAAGTTGATCCAAGCAGTAACTGAATTTCTATTTTACATTATCAAATATCCTGAGACTAGAATTATTATAAGGGAACCCTCCCTTCAGCCTAATTAAGAGGTACTATGTTAGTAGCAGGGGTTCTCTGTTTAAGTGCCAGAAAAGACAAAATCCTCAAGGTAGCACAAAATTGTGCCTTTTGTGCCAACTTGTCTGCTCTTGATTTAAATTGTGTGTGATGGGATACTTAACGTTA
The DNA here is from genome assembly GCF_027887155.1 of Malaclemys terrapin pileata. Classification (NCBI taxonomy): domain Eukaryota; kingdom Metazoa; phylum Chordata; order Testudines; family Emydidae; genus Malaclemys; species Malaclemys terrapin. Next base: position 67,713,184 of record NC_071512.1, read on the forward strand.
AGCACTTCATCACTTCACCTGGAATTAGATGATGATTTTACTTACCAGGGGCTGAGAACTATAGGCAGCTAATACAATTAATTTGCTCTAGCACAGTGGGGGAAATCTTTTGGAAAGTACAAGCTTGCTTCAGGATTCCATAAAAGCCTGAAATGCTTATATTTTCATTTTCTTAAGACCCCTCCCCTCCTCAATTTGCTGCTCCTGCTTTAATTTACATTCAAATATTAACATTTTCAGCTGTGTTAAATTCCAGTTTTCAAGCAGCTCTGGAGTACACACTGAGTTTTTGCTGGTTTACACTCACTCACCCACCCATAATCTGGAGGAAGGAGAACCACATTGCTTTGTCTGTCTCAGCATCAGTTCTGAGATGCGAGCTACATATAGTGGTATGTATAAATGCTTCAATTTACGTATGTACCATTTCTTATTATCATGTATATTACTTCTTAATGGCCATTTCCTTGTAAATAATTCCCCCTCAGTTCCTTCAACTTGGTCTCTACATTTGGGGTTGGGAAACAGGATTTAACTCCCTTACATCCCTTTTTAAAATATACTTCCAGACACTGAAAGTTATGACACATGAGAAAGTTAATTTAACCTTGAGAACTATGTTCCTTTCCCTCCCCATATCCCCAAATCACCCATAGGATTGTTAGTTTGCTATATTTATACTACTGCTTCACACACATTAAGGAAAATCTATATTTGCAGTATGTAGTTCTTTCCAGCAGCTAGCAGAAAGACCAGCTTCCTAGATTTACCAGTGCTCAACATTAAGCACCCAAAACAAGTAGATGTGGCACACTGAGTACTGTCCTGGATACAAATGATTTGAACTCAGTGGTTAGCTGGAAAAAATATCTGTGTTCTACTTAGAAACACATTTTCAATTGATTGCACAATTACCAGAGTGTGAAGTGTAACAGTTTGCATCTCCCAATCCTCCACATGGGTTCCTGTCACTCCCCCCTGGATACTACCTATATTACTTGCTTACACTTAGTGTTAATGTAATTGTTTGGTTTTTGCCCATAGTTACCATTCTGTTTCTTTCTGGAAGACAATCTTCTTCCTTGAGTTTCAGGTAACTTCATGGCAAATGGAACTATATTCTGTGCTTAAATCTACTCAACTTCCCTACTTCCCTTTTCAAACTGTTTTGGGGATTTTAGCACTATTGCATTTATTTTCTACAAACAAGTTTACGAAACGGAAGATAAACCTATTAAGGAAGCACAGAACATATACTTAGGGCTGGTCTACACTAGGAACTTAAATCGGCATAGCTATGTCTCTCCAGAGTGTGAAAAATCCACACCCCAGAGAGAGGTAGCTATGCCAACCTAACCCCAAGTGTAGACAGCATTAGGTCAATGGAAAAAAAGCTACCACCTCCCTGAGAGACTGATTACCTTCGCTGACAGGAGAACCCCTCCCATCAGCATTGGGAGTGTCTACACTGAGGCGCTACAGCGGCGCAGCTGTGCCGTTGTGGGAGTTAAGTGTAGACATACCTTTATGCTACCTACTGCTTGTTTGAATAATGGTATTGATACAACCTTACTTTTGGTAGGTCGTTCTTTAAAGGAAAAAAAAAAAAAAAAAAGCAATGGGTTCAAAGCAAAAACCAGTTAACAGAAAATGTTTTGTTTAAAATCTTAGAACAAAATTATCTCTGCATAATATCTACAGAAATTCTAGCTCTCAACTTTTAACAAATTACAAAACATTCAAATTATAGTATGTGCACTACTACTGTACAAAGCCATACACAACACAGAGGATCATCTTGGTCAACTAGTTTAAGCAAAATCTAACTAATCTCAATGGAAAGCTAAATATTAATGGTATGATGCGGCTCAATTTTTTTAACAGCATATTCAAATAATTTCCAAACCAAAAAAGAATCTAAAAGCATTAAAGTATTTAAGTCTGCATGCTTAAAATACCAAGAGTATTTTTATTGATCATCTAAAAAAACAAAAATTTACAATAAAAATACCTTAAAACATGCCATCAAGCTATAATGTTGCTTCTGCGATGCTATTTAAAACATTTTATGGAATTTTCTTAATAAAAATGTCTCAGAAGTGTGACTGGATAATATAAGTGATATCTTCGTTCTTTATGATTTTGTGAATAATAGGTTTTTATTATTAAGCTAAAGCAAACAATCAGAATACATATGCAATATCCAGTACACACAATATAAAGAAAGTAAATCATAACCTCTGCAAAACAAGAGATGATAAAAAGCATGAGGCCTACAAAAGTTATGGTCTACTCCATCCCTTGATGACAGATTGGGCTCCGTGTCTGGCGATCAGAGGAAGCTTACCTCACTAAATCGAAATAAGGATGAAATACATAATCAAGTTTAGAGAAAAAGTTAATGAGATTCGATTAATTCTGTGGAAGCAGGCCTACTAATAGTAAAAAGGTGATAGTTCACTTAGAGAAATAGGGTTTAGGTTTGTTTTTTTGGGGAGGGTGGAGGATAATGGGAGATAAATTACCCAATTTTTTGTAACAATTTGTTTAATAATTCCATAGTTTTCAAAACACCACTTTCATATCAGAAGTGTTTTACACTTGCACAATGTTAATTACTTTATTATACATGGAAGCCTGTAATAGGCTGATTACACAAGAAGACTGCAAACCACCACTGGTACTTTTCTGACACCAGAAAAGTACGTAAGACTGAAACATCACCAAGAGTACATAAAAAACCATCAGCATAAACATCACCAAAAATTACATAAAAAAACTAAGCAGAAAAAAACATTTTCAAAAAAGTGGTTTAGAGCAGTGCCGCTGCCTTTCAGCAGCTTCAAATGGCCACTAGCAATTCTGGGTTTCTGTGGCTCCACAGGCATTAATCAGGATTCACATATAATAAATAATGTACCACAAAATATACATAAAGTATGGCAATAATTCCATTAAGGGGTTATGGTGACATTAACACACCACTCAAGCTCCACCCTCGTGATGTATGTCATCACCAGAAACCTTTGATGGAATTGCAGCCTTAGGCCCCAAGCCTGCAGTGAGATATGTTGTGGACCAGGGCACCTATATGGAGACCCACTGAAGTTACTGGGATCTGTTGGACACAGATGTCCATGTTAGCAAATCCCAAGGCAGCATCAGGGCCTTACTATGTACAATTGGGAGTATATTATTTCTTATTGTACATGGAAACCTTAATAGAATTATAAAATACATGGGTGTTTACATTTTTATTTTTCTGTACTTGATGTCATAAGACGACACCAGTAAGTACATAATAAATTATGCACTTTCTGGAATGTAAATCTTTTGAAATTCCAACTGTTAAGATGGGAAGTAACCAGGGAAGGACCACAAACCAGGTAGGATTGAACCAGGGAGGACAACAAAATATGCAGAAAGGGGACCTAGCATACTAACAGGAAGGGATGGAGGAGAAGGGAAAACACTGATTTATTTTAAACCATGTATAATAAATAATGTATCCCAAAAGGGTATATAAGTTATGACTGTAGCTTCAAGTTGGGGTTCTAATGACATGAACGAGCCACTTAAGTTTTGTTCTCAGGGCTTATGTCACTAGAATCTCTTTATGGAATTACAGCCTTGTACAGGAGTTCAGGGGACATTATTGTTTATATTAAAGCTACCATTCTAGGCATTTACCATGGATCCAAGAATATTTGCCCCACCAATCTGGAATGAGTCACCTGGAAGAAGAGGAGTACATTAAAAGCTACAGCAAGATGTAGGTAGCGAAATTCTCAGAATTTTGGATCATCCTAGATATAAAAGACAGCAGTCTGAAAATGTTTTAGATCCCTTCCTTAAATGGTGAAATATATTTGCCACTATCTGTAAATTGGAAGTTCCGGTACACAAATGGTGCATAGAATTTCCATGCTTCGTTACACTTTCCTGAGAGTAAAGCAATTAGAATAAACCTTAATCCTAGGAACAAAGTTAATTTTTTGCATTTTAAACTTTTGGGCTATTCCCTGACACTCTATATATGTAAATTTGATTGCTAAACATTGTCATTTGAACAAAAAACTATTTTAATCTATTGATTTTTTTATTAAAACCCATAATAAACAGACCTAAAAAAAAAAAAAATCACACTAACAAAATAAACTAAATATGAAAAGTTGCATTGAAAGGGCATGTTACATTATTCTTAACAGGACCATGTAGAAACATTCCAATGGCAGTGTTATGAAAATAAAACAAAATTCCATTAAAAAGACCCCACAGCCTGGTCACACTTGGGACCTTACCTGTAACTTTGGCTGGTAGGGGTCTTTACTCTTGTACTACATGGCTCATTTACATCAGACATCATATTTGTATACCCTGAGAAATCTGACACTGAAGTCCTTATTCTATGGTCCACTTCTCCATTAGAGTTAGTGATAAAAGTCATTGGCACCCTGCTGCCCAACTTAAATTGAGAACCAAACGCTTGTGCAAAGTTCTCAATCTGGTATGTTGCTCTAGGCTCTACATCCTTCTGGGGATCTATCTGGCTAGCTAACTCCTGAGGTGGAATCTGAAAGCTTGTTGAAGATTCTAAATTTTTCTGTTCCTTCTGGCTACTCAATTTCTGAGATGTAGACTGGTAGTTTGATGAAGTCTCTAAATTTTTCTGTGAATCTATCAGATCATCCAGCTCTTGAGAAGGAGTCAACTGTTGATGTGTAGCCTCCAAAGCAGATAAATAAAAACCTGGTTGAGATCCAAGCAACATCCCAAAAGGAGGCTTTGGCAATGCAGTTGGCAACACTGAGGTAACAGACTGGCTGAAGCCACACTCAAGAGGAGATGTAGTGTATATCTGTTTGTCTTGAAACAAACTGTGGTTATGGAGAGTTGAAGACAAACTAACAAATTGGAAACTGGGTCCAAAAGCAAAACCAGTGCTATTGGTCGTTCTTTCAAAAGCCTGTTGGAGGTATTTAGAGTATTCTTGCAACATGCTTGCCTTATCATTTGAAGCTGTTTGAGAGTTTGGGCTCAAATTTTCTTCTTGAACCATCTCTGAATGTTCTCCCGAGGCGTGCAAGTCTACACGTTGTTCAGTTATACTGAAAGGATCTTCCTTCTGGCCTTCTGATTTGTGAGAGTACTGGTCCAAGAGACTCTGCAAGACTTCATCAGGAATTCCAGACTTGTCATGGCAAGACTTCATTTCAGTATTTAGAGATGTTGAATCAATAAGAGATAATGGGGCTTCATTATCCATAACACTGACACCTGCAGACTGGATGACAGACTGTTGGGAGGCCATATGTCCAACATTTATAGAAAAGGCACTGTTACTGCTGGCAGTTTGCAAATATCTTCTTTTCTTTGAAAACTGCATGGCATCATCATAATTGCTACTTATTTGACCTGGTTTTCCACCTGCATTTTGGAGAAGGCCAATAGCTTCTACACCAGTATTGGTTACTATACCAAGAGAGCCACTTTGTTTCCCAGGCAATGGTTTTTGCCCAATAATATCTGGTAACGGTGACACAAAATTAAGGTAACTTTTGTCTGCATTTTTTCTGTTTCCTTTTTTGAAGACCAACTTTGGCACCTTTTTTTGTAATTCTTCCATGCCAGCACCAACTAAGCCACCACTGGAAGACACAACAGGAATTTCTACTGCATAATTCTGCATGGTCATATTACTTGGAACTTGTGATTCAGTTACTTTATTACTAGACTTATGTCCTTTGTTTTCAATGGATATACTTTTTGTTTTACTTTTTCTCCTTGAAGAACTTGTATTTCCCTGAGTCAACACAGCCAGGCTCCCTATGTTGTGATTTGATGATCCAGGTTCCATTCCTGCACCTGCTTTACCTATGGCTTCACCGCATGTTCGTCTGTGCTTCAACAGTCTATCAGTCCTTGAAAAATACTGCTGACAAGTGTCACATTTGTATGGCTTTTCTCCACTATGTGTTCTCTTGTGTCTCTCCATATGGTACTTCTGGATGAATTTCATGCTGCACTGGTCACATCCAAATGGCTTCTCCCTACTGTGGATCTTCTCGTGTCTCTGGAGCAAGTACTTCTGGATGAAACCCATGCTGCACTGGCTGCACTGGAAAGGCCTTTCCCCAGTGTGAATGAGCACATGTCTGCGCAAGTGATAGGAGCTCCTGAAGGCAGCGCTGCAGTGTTCACAGACATGAGGTTTCTGACTCGAGGACAAGATGGCAGCTTCTGTATCTCCCACCAGCGGGGGTTTGGATGAGGCGCTCTGCTTGCGCTTGGCTTTGATTCCCTGAGATTCTGGCTTTGGCCTCTTCGCCTTCTTGCCGTGGGCGTCGTGCTTTGGCTCATCGGAGCCCCCAGGGGTGCCATCACTCCTGCCGCTCAGTAACAGGTCCCGGTGGGGATGGTGGTGGAGGTGGTGGAGAAGGCTGAGGTCCTGAATCACACTCTGGCTGGCTCCTTCCCCACTGCCACTGCCCAGGGCTGGGTGCCTCTCCTCCCCAGTCCCTCCGAATAACCCCCCATAGTGCTGCTGCTGTTCCTCCTCGCTGGGTTTCTCCTGCTTGATGCTCACCAGCGACTGGAGGAAGCCCCAGGGGCTCCTTTGCGAGGAAGAGGAAGGGAAAGCCCCAGCCGGCTCCTTCTTGAAAGTCACGTCCTGAGGGGGGGGCGGCGCGGGAGTCTCGGCCGCCGCAGACGAGGAAGAGGCGGCGGCGGAGGGGGGCGGCGGCAAGACGCACTGCGAGGGGTGCTGGGCCGCCGGCGGGGGCGCGGCCGCCCGAGTGAAGCTGGTGACCGGCGGGAGGCGATGGTTGAACATGACCATGCTGGGGGGGAAGGTGGGCTCCATGGCCGCCGCCCTCTTGCTGCCGCCGCCGCCGAGGAAGCCGCTGCCGAGTTTCATCCCCCAGGAAGCCGGGCCGGGGAGGAGGCGCGGCCCAGAGGGGCTGCGGGACCCGCCACTCGCTCAGGGTGCCGCTCAGCGCCCGTTCACCGAGCCGGCCCCGCCCGGGCGCATCGTCACCGCCCCACCCGCGCCGTCGGGCAGCACCCGGCCCTAGCTGCACTTACGGCTCCCGCCGCCGCCTCCAGTCAAAAATAACGCCGCGTCCGCTCCACAATGGAATTAGCAGCCCCCGAGCGCGGCACTGCACATGCGCGGCGCGCGGCATGCTGGGAACGACCCAGCCAGGAGGGCCGCGCTGGGCGGGCAGCGCTCGGCAAGCAGCGCGCAGGCGTAACAGACCCCCCCACCCCGCCGCCCCTTCTCAGCCATCAGCCATCTCTGCCCTGCAGCCACTCACGCCGCCGCCTGGGCTGCGCCCGGGGCCAGGGGCCGGAGGGGAGGGGAGGGCACCTTATTCCTGGAGGAGACCCAGGTGCAGCTGCCCTCCCTGCGTGACACAGAGGGGCAGGGGTTGCTCTGCATCCAGGCTGTGTAACGGACTGTGCGCGCACCAGAGCCACAGCGCGTTGTCACAGCCCTTTGCAGCGCCTCAGGCACTAGCACTCAGGCTGCGTTTCGCAACCTCTGAGCGCAGTTTGGTTAACAGAGCCGGATCGAAAAGCCCCGTGAAGACACAGGCGAGCATGTGTGACGTTAGCGCGGTGGGTTGTAGCCTAAGTGCCCTGTTAACTAGCCCAGGGTACAACACAGCCTAACGGTGTTTCAGACCTGTTAGCATAACGCCCTTGGGGGTGGTTGTTACAGGTCTCTCTGTTTAGCCTGCAGGGTAACGGCTTTTCAAGCATGAAAATATAAATGAACTAATATAAAGGGAAGGGGGGAAAAAAACATACCGTTTCGGTCTCTCCACCCCCAAGACTGGGCCTAACACGTAAAAGCATGTGGGCATCTTCACTCCTGCACGATTAGGAGATTAGAGATATATAAATAAATCTATATGTTGTTTTTGTTGCTAGACTCAAAAATAATTACTTTGACACACATACATTTATTAAGCCCCATCTACACACAAAAAATTAATATTTTATGTATTTATATGCAGCCCAATTCTGATACCCTTATTGAGTTAGCAACTTATTGCACTGGCTTCATTGACATTAATGGAACCCATTCCTGAAACATTACTTAAGAGTAAGGCTATCCAAATTTGGCCTGTCGATTGTATACATGTATACATTCATAACATATGCATATTTGCTTGTGAACACTTCATCTGAAATTTGTGAGAGGTGCAAAGCACATCCAGATAGTTCATCCTTTCTTCCGAAAAAAAATAGCATAGAGTAAAAGACACCTCAGTTAAAGAAAACTGTGCAAGCAAATTAATTGTACATTTAGAGAATTGATAGTTAATGTACCTGAAGACTGCTACATAATTACTCTCATATCAGTACAGCCCAATTGAAACACAGTTTGGCACACAGTTGTAACCAATATGCACATGCCTGATTAATGGTGCTGCTTGCCATTTTAGTTGCATATATGAAAATCCCTTCATTATTCTTAGGCTTAGCAGAATTTGATTTTGACTTTTTGGTTTTTGTTTTTGTAATTTTGACAGCTATAAATATATATTTTAAACATTTTTTCAATTTTTGTCTATTTAAATATTTAAATTTTCACAGTTGCAGAAAATTAAGGGGTTCGGGGAGTTTGACCATTACTTAATGACAGTAGACACAGGTATAAAAAGTTAAAGCCTTATAACTATTAAAACACAAATTGTCAACATCACGTCAGCATCTACAAAGTAAATATCAATAAACTAAACTCTAATAAGTTGTCAAGCAGCATTTCTCCTTGCCTATCTGTAAATTTCTATTATTATGGATGGAGATTTTTTTTTGTCAGTTTGTGTGTATTTGGTGAAATCAACGTTGACTGACATTTACTGGTAAAAATCTAATCCTTCTAAATGTAATTATAATGGACTGATGCAACTCCAGAGACACATTCACAATCAGACCACTTTAATTAAAAAAATAACCTCTCCATGAAAGATTGCAGCTGACATTTTCTTCATTTTCACTAGTGTTGTTAAACTAGATATGCAGCCTTGACTACTACTAACTTTTGAATAAAATTCTGTTTAATTTCCAACAGTTGATTCCCAAAGCTTTTTCTTTATTTCTATGGGTTTTGAATATGGCATCCCAAATATAATATGCACCCAGGTGTATTAGTAACTGCTTACTGAACTGATTAAAACTTTTTTTTTATCATGAATGGAACTGTAAGGGCACAAGCTATGATAACAAAATTATGATTTGTTTACATTCCATTTGCTATATCTATCACCTATAAAGACCATCAAGTAATTTCCATAGGCCTGTTTGCAGCTATTAGAAAGCCTTGCAGTAAATTTTAAAAGTCTTCCAAAATATGTATAAGATGTAAATATTAAACCTAGGATATAAGAAGTTTCTATACCCTACAGAATTCTAAAGTCAGTTATTAAAAAAGACTAGTTCTTGCTACATTTCATGTAACTATAAATGCAGTTCCATTTAAACTGCATGCCAACTAAAAAACTTAGTTATATATAAAAACCAACTAGAATTGTGAAAGTTTAAGACGGTCAAGTGTAGCTAAGTGTTAAAAGAAAGACTAGGAATTCAAAAACTTAAAGCAGCAGTAAAATATTAGTCAATGCCTATGAGAAATGAGTCTGTCCCTTTATTCAGGGTGTCTATGTTTAATGGTAAGATGGGATGCATATAAGCTAGTCCAAGCATGAAGGGCAGTAGGACACTCATATGGAAAGCCAACTTTGTCCCTCAGTTATCAAGATAAGAAACCTGTCATTTCTCTCATTCACTCTGTCAGCCTTGAGATACTCCAAGCAGACTTACCTCTGTGTTGTACACCCCATATATCAGGAAGATGAAGAGACCCTGTAAAATAAAATGGAGGGAAAAAGCTGTTAACTCTAATCATTTCAGCAGTAGAAATACCTGAAATAAACTTTCCTGGGAACAGACAAAAGAAGACACACTTCATCAAGGTCAATTTATTTTTCTATTTTTCAACATTCTAAGCTGTACCTTGAGCATTTATTTGATAACGTGGGAGTACATTGCTTACAATATTTGTGCTATTCAACTGTTTGGCAATAGAATATTCAGGACCAAAGAATCTAAAATGTTAATTAAAAAACTTATGTCACATCTGAATGGTCTCTTGAACATGAAATAAAAAAACATCAAAAATGCTATTAAAACAAACTAAGAAAAGAGCAAATATTTATATTTCTAAACATCTTTTAAAATGCAATCAGTGAAAACATTATAGTTTATTACCATGTTCCATAATAAAAATATATGTATGCATGCATACACTTGTTTGTGTTTGATATATAGGTACATACACACCTAAAAACACAAATATTCAACTTTTAAAATGAAACTAAAATAGCAATAAAATGAGAGATGTACCATTATAGGAAAAGTATAGAGAAAGGTAACAAAAATTAAATGAAATAGCTAAATTGTTCAATATTTCATTAATCAGAGATCTCTGTCTCAACAGTAGGAAGTAGTGAACTCTCAAGGCAGACTTAGACAATACAAAATATTACAGAACAGTAGATACTAATCATGATTTATCAAAGCCAATATATTTTATGAGCTTCTTCAAATCTGACTAGCATCAGACAAACAAGCAAAAAGTCCACATTTGGACTTCTGTGGGGCTCTGTGTGGTCTTTTCACAGGGATCTATTTGCAAGATCAGGGGCTGAGTTAATATACTGTTAATTCTTCCAAAGACTAACCACAGGCAAAATCCTTCAAAATATGAGCAAAATACATCAATTAGGAACATAGTAAATCAGAAAAATGTTTTAAAGTTGTAGAAGTACTTTCTTAGGGAAACTTTTCAGTAACTTGAGTTCAACATTTCTGGTATAATTACCCTGAAGAAATAAAAAGGGAGTCTCATATTTGCACAACAGAATTTTGAATTCATATGTGGGCCTACCCTACGTTATAATAAGAACTTTGTTTTGTTTTTTCCATTGGCATATACAAGCCTGTAACACTATTACACATGAGGTTTTCTGAAGCAGAATAGAAGATAAGGTAACAAAAGAAGTTACCAGTTTTAAGTTCTATATAAAAATTATTTAAACACAGCTAAAGTATTTCTGAAGTTGCTACATCATCAGAATTACTGTATCGAGATATTGAACTATAAGGGAGATTATGCACATTTAGTATATTTCCCCAGGTTACACAGCATGGATGTTAAACTCTTGAGGGGGAGAATAAGATTGCTTAATTAATTTACAATAAAATAAATAATTAAGGAAATATTAAACTCCAGTACACCTTTCTGGAGTGTTTCTTATCATGATGAAAGCAGTTTATTTAATGATACATATAGACTGATACAAAGGACAGACACCTGGTTCTGTACACTCAGTATTGAACATTCTGCACTTTTATATTGTGCTTCTTGTTTGCAAAATAAGCGCCAGATTCTGCAAACACAGCAATTCGTGTAAGTGAAGTTACTTACAAGCATAAGTGTTTGCAAAATTGGGTCCTAATTTTGCTTTCAAATGAGGGTGAGCATAAACTTCCTTATGTGGAACATATAGTGTAAAACACAGGATTAACAAATTTTAGTATACCACTGGCTTCTCTCAGAGAAGAATTTGAAATCCATGTTGCTTAGACTAAAAGAGTAGATTAGCCTGAATTTACATATTTCATTAACTGAAATAAAATTCAAAGATGAATGAAATATAGATAGAAAAATTAAATAATTATGGTTGTATGATAGGTCGTAACAAAAAATAATAAGATATGAAATTTAAATTGAATGTTCAAACTTGACTAACCAATAATTAAATGAAGTTAAGGTGATACACAGTAATCGAAGCAGTATCACAATTGTTATTACAAAGCTGAAATACTATAACTTTTTTCTAATATTCTGCACAGAGAATTATTGTATAAACATGGATCCTTTATACAGACCCGAAGGTCAATCAAGCTCATGCCAATTAGTACTGAAGACTGTCATTGACAATTAACATTAAGATAATAGTTCAGGGGTTGGCAACCTTTCAGAAGTGGTGTGCTGAGTCTTCAATTATTCACTCTGATTTAAGGTTTCGCGTGCCAGTAATACATTTTAACGTTTTTGGAAGGTCTCTTTCTATAAGTCTATAATATATAACTAAACTATTGTTGTGTGTAAAGTAAATAAGGTTTTTAAAATGCTTAAGAAGCTTCATTTAAAATTAAATTAAAATGCAGAACCCCCCAGAGCGGTGGCCAGGACCCAGGCAGTGAGAGTGTCTCTGAAAATCAGCTCACGTGCCGCCTTCGGCACAAGTGCCATAGGTTGCCTATCTCTGCAATAGTTATACATTTAAATTATTTGATGACTATTTAATGGCCACACATGGACCGAACATATGCAGCTGCACAGGACTAAGAGGAGGAGTAAGATACACATCTGTATGGACTCCTCACATCTCTGTTGCAGGTGTAAAAGCAGGAGCTGAACTCTTGGTACTTCTCTTTCTGCATAGGTAGACAGCGAGTGAGTGGGGAGGGGCAGGAAAGATGAGTTGACACAGGGGAAGCAGTAAGCTGTTATTGGTAAGAACAAATAGATTACTACTCTATGGGAGCAGGGAAGGAATTGTGCCTCTCTTAGTACAGATACTCTGATCTAAAAAATCCCTTCACTAATAGGCATAGAAGACACTTATTTTATTATTTGTATTACAATAGCACCTAATGACCCCAAGTGAGGTTGGGATCCCATTGTGCTAAGTATGGTACAAATACAGAATAAGAGTTCCTGCCTTGAAAAGTTTACAATCTAAATGGACAAGACAGACAAAGGGTAGGGGAAAGGATAGAACAGGGGTAGGCAACCTATGGCATGAGTGCTGAAGGCGGCACGCGAGCTGATTTTCAGTGGCACTCACACTGCCCGGGGCCTGGCCACCGGTCCAGGGGCTCTGCATTTTAATTTAATTTAAAATGTAGCGTCTTAAACATTTTCTAAACCTTATTTACTTTACATACAACAATAAGTTTGTTATATATTATAGACCTATAGAAAGAGACCTTCTAAAAACGTTAAAATGTATTCCTGGCACGCGAAACCTTAAATTAGAGTGAATAAATGAAGACTCGGCACACCACTCCTGAAAGGTTGCCGACCCCTGGGATAGAACATACAAGCAGAGTTGAGTCTCATTTTCCAAGAGTTCAACAGAAACGTTTGACACCTCTCCTCTGTTGTTTTACCTAGAAGTTCCCACCAGTCCTTCAGATCAGCTGGGGTCTACTACTCTGCTTTTTGGGCTTTGAAAAAAAACACAACCATTGTTGCTCTAGTATTTACTCAGAAAACCTCTTTAACTGGGGCTCTCTCTTGTTCATCTTTAAACCTCAACTGTTCTCATCAAAATTGTCCCTCCTACCTTTGATAAGATAGTCCATAGACAGTTTTAACCTTTAACTATTCCTCAAAATCTGTTCTACCTTGGTTAGTAACAGCTGACTGTATTAAAAGTCCATTTGGATGTAGAGCAAGAAAGTCCTGAGGCCCAGTTCTTTTATCAGAACATTCACCCCATGATTTATCATTTATTCCTTCAATCTGCTGCTATTTGAAATTTGCTAAAAGCTTTTTTTATTGACAATATATTTGTAAGATTTGAAAGACGTAAAATATGCAATGTGTCAACATCTGTTAAACATTGCAGTACATCAAAAAATGAATATAAAGTATGTTTATGTCAACATTGTTTTAAATATTCCCTGCATCGGGACTTTTCTTTTTGGATCATATCATCCTTCAGAGTGTATGGCATTATTTAACCCTGTTTACCTTTAATAGTTATATTTTTGAGGCTCTTGCACTTTCATTTGCTTAACAAAAAAATAAAAATGAACTAACAATTCCCAAATACTAAAAACACAGCCTGAGATACTTCAGTGGATCAATTAAATATATTAGAAAATAAATTGTAAATCTAAGTTTATCACTTTGATGCAATGTAAAGGAATTAAAATACCTGAATTGTAGTTTTACTATGTAAATTCCTGACATGACCACAAATATTTTAACACATGCATCTAGTATTAACTTATTAAAACCTTTCTTTACAGAAATAAGTCTCTGTGTTGTAAAATACATTCTGTAATATACATACAGTGAGGAAACAAAGAGAACACTTCACCTGCAGACACACTGAATTAAATTATGCTTATTTATTCCATGTGTAAGAAATGGGTTCATGTTTTGTGGCAGTAGGCATGTATGGATTGCAAAAATTACATGGTGAGACTGAGCAATCTCCCTAAAATCATAGATGAATTACATCAACCCTTGTCCTGGACAAGGATATAGAAAATTTTTACCATTCCAGGGCCAGGCTTCATAGTCACCAACTTGTGTGTGGCCTTGCATCATCAGGGAAAGAACTAAGTACCCTCAACTCCAAAAGTACAGGCTTTTATCACTCAAATTAAAGAAGTACTTCCATTAGCTTGTCCAAAGTATTTGTTTTGACAGAACCATGTTGCCATTTAAAATTACATTAAAAAGCTTCAAAGTTAGCACCTCACACATACATAGGAATGGTTCACATCTCTTAGCTATTGTTCAAATCTGTCTGTATTCTGTGAAAATGCAGGGAGATAGCATGGCTTCGGTTCATATTCAGAAGGTTTTCTTCATAACTATAAATACTAGAAACTTTTTAAAATGATTAAAGATTTAATATCGAGGTAAAATGGCATTCTGACTCATTCTCCCACTGCAAGAACAAGGCCACTTTTTCCCCCAAACTCTGTCCTATGCATATTGCTGAGGGGACCAATCTACCTCGTACTCGAGAAGATCTAAAGCAGAACAAATAACTTTAAATAGCATTTCCTACATCAGAGGACAACTTCAGTCCATGACTATTCACTAAAGGTTGATTGAACCCATCCAAAGGAAAAGAGGTAGCGACTGTTGAAGACATGAGTTATAACCAAGGGAGTGATCTACTACTATACCTCACAAAGTTAAACAAAAAAAATTATCTAGACAGCTGTAGCAAACATCTTCCTCAGGAAAAAGTGCTGCTAAGAGGCTTCATGGAAATTCCAGTAGAAATAAATTAGATATTTATAAATGAGGGGTAAGCACCTTTGCCAAGCTATTAACATAAATACCACATACAGCCAAATTCTGCTATCCTTGCTCATGTTAGTAGTACCTTACAGCACAATTAATGCCATTAATTTCCATGAGACAATTCATGAAGTAAGGTACTGCTTAATGTAAGTAAGGGAGACAAACTTTGGCTCATGGGAAATGGAAGGTTTACAATTATTACCTAGAGATACAGATATAACATTGTAAATAGGGATGCAATCAAAATGTGATCCAAGTGTTTGTCAGGTACAATTCTACATTTTCAGGTATTCGTTTACCTTGGATCTACAGATAAGTTTATTTTCTGCAAAAGGTTCTGACAATATATCAAGGTGTAGCAGCCATTTCAAAATGTCTCTGTGTACATTTACCATGATCTTTAGTGTAGTTTTATGTATCATATTGCCCTTCCTTTTGTTGCCTAATAATTTAGGGCTTGATCCTGGGCCAAGTCAAGTCAATGGGAGTTTTTCCATTGATTTGAATGTTTTTTGGATTAGGTCCTTAATCTCTAAAAGTTGGATTAAACTAATTTAATATAACTTTCATTCTACTATAACAAAAATGTTACAAAGACTAATTTAAAGGGTTAGAGTACTGATAAGATAGTGAATTGGATCTAGTGCAAATTGTATAGCTACATGGTCTGAAATAGAATTTAGTGATTTTTGTCAGAATTCAGACCAATTTAAAACATCCCTTGAAGATTGAGAAATATGAATTTAGTTTCTAACAAATCAGACAGTGTTATCCATCTTATGTTTCATTAGTGAGGTATAGATATAACTTATGAAAGCTTTCCATCTAAATTCTACCCAGTCATTGAATTCATGCTAGATGTTTCCTGTAGAGCTAATGTCATGTGATTCAACAGTTCTGCCACATTCTTTCCCTCATTTTTCACAAATCAGACCAACTCTCTTTGGATTAGAAGCAGTCAGCACTGGATTTAGGGGCAGGCGACCCAGAAGACTGTCTGGGCTAGCAGGTTTGGGGGTGGGCCCCAGGCTCAGGGTGCTGTTTTTGTTGTTAGCAACAAAAGGGAAAATAGAATGTGTGCAGTAAAATGTTTCCAATATTCCATATGTGGATGCATTTTTCGCTAACCTCCTAGAATGTTCTGGACCTTTATAGAATCTCATGGAACCTTCCAGACTTTCTGGGAATTACATTTGCCTTGAACTTCCTAGAATGTTGTCAGCCATGCCCTTGCAGGTATACAAGGGGCAGGGCATTGCCAGTCAGTCAGTGAGATACAAGAATGAAGTGAAGTGAGAGCCCAGCTAGGATATTGTGAACCTTTGTTTTATTGTGTAATTGTGAAAGTGTACTTGTGTTTTAAGACTTGAAGGGTGTAAGTGGCAACTAATAACGGACATATGTAATGAGACACCAAAGATATCTATCGAATGCCTATTTATGTAACTATCTCTTTTATATTGTTGCTTTTTTTCCCAGGCTTAACACGTAATATTTGATGACTTCCTAAGACTGCAAAACACAGTTTTGCTCTTCCTATTACTGTTTGTTTTCCCCCTTAGAAAACAAAAGATGCCCCCAAAGAACCCTTCAGGACCTCAGTATAGGAAGTCAAAAGCTAAATTGCAATCTAGGTTGAAGGAAGAGGCAAATTTGATGGGAAAATATCTGAAACAGAAAAACAGACTGGGCTTTAGGCAGTTGCAATTGTCCCAGTGCAGAAGAAATTGAGGAGTGAAGTGTAAATGATGGACATCCTACTGAGGAATTAGCAGACTTACCTGAACATAAGGAATGGAAAGTGGAGGAAAGTGAGGGAGAATTGTCCAGTTTTCCTGGCAGCGTAAAGGATAGTGATGATAAAGAAGAATGTGGCTCACATGAAAAGGAGAGTAACAAAGAAAAATCTGGTTTACATGAAAAGGAGAGAAATGATAAAGAAGAATCAGCCTTGCATGATGACAGAAACAGCAGTGAAAAAAATTACATATCACAAATCGATACATCGAATCCTGCTTTATGGCGGGCAGTCCTAAACTCTGCTGATATTGATAGTATAATTTTGAACAGGCTGGGGAAAATCAGGGATATGACTTTCCAGTAAATAAGCAGAAGCGACACTTTTCAAAGTCACGCTGCGAAAGAGTGCTCAAGAATGGTGAGAAACTGACTCGGTGTTGGCTAGTTTCCTTGAAATTAAGTGACAAAGTGTTCTGTTTTTGTTTCAAAATATTTAACAAGGATGCCAAATCGTTGCTTGCGCTTTCTGGGTACAGTTACTGGCATAACTTAGCTGATGCTCTGAAGCAACATGAAAAGTCACCCAGCCATTTTATGGCCTACTCCAAATGGATGGAGGTTGAGTCCAGGCTCAAGATGAATAAATGCATAGATGCAGAAAACCAGCACATTATTAATGTAGAAAACCAGTATATTATTAATGTAGAAACCCAGCATTGGAAGAATGTGCTCAAGCGTCTGATCTCAATTACCCTCTTCCTTGCAAATGATTTGGCTTCCCAGGGCTCGTCGGATAAGTCGTTCACTCAACATAACTGTACTTTCCTTGGTTTGGTAGAGCTCCTTGGGAAACAGACAATATCATGTGTTAGCACCTACATCGAGTAGTTCGTAAAGAAGCTATGGACCGTTACTGCAGCAAAACAATTCAAAACAAATTGATAGACTTTATGGCAAGGAAGGTGCTTGATAATATATTGATGCGGCTTGGAAAAGTGAAGTACTACACCGTAATAATGGACTGCACTCCCAACATTAGTCACAGTGAAAAGATGTCATTTACAGTAAGATTTGTTGACAACGAAGATGGCTGTATCCAAGTAAAGGAACACTTTATCTGTTTCCGGTCTGTGGATAACTCTCCTGGAAAAGGCCGAACAGAACTCTTTATGAAGTTTTGAATGAGAATAAAATCAAGCTTCAGGACGGCCAAGGGACAACAATGGCATAAACGTTGAAACAGTGGCATCCAGGCAAGAATCCTTGCACTGAATCCAAGAGCTTTTTTCGTGCCTTTTGGCTGCCATTCTCTCAACCTCATTGTGTGAGATACAGCATCATCTTCTTTAGATTCAGTATCTCTTTGGAGTATGGGAAAGGATGTAAGTCCTGTTTTTAGCATCAACTATCAGATGGAAGATCCTCACGAACAGTGTTACAAATCTGACCATGAAGCCACTAAGTGACACTCACTGGGAGATCTGCATTGACAGCAAAAGGCCAGTGAGGTACCAAGTGACTGAGGTTTACGACACTCCGATGGAACTGGCACAATCAAGTAAAGCTGAGGCCAGAATCCTACACAAGTCGCAAAGCCTGGCAAACCAGATCACTGACTTCAAATTTCTGGTCTCAGTTATGGTTTGGCACAATATCCTGTTCCAAGTAAACATTGTAATCAAGGCATTGCACATTCAGTTGATGGACATTGCGACCACTACTACCTGATGAGAAGCTGCCTTGATTTCATTGTGGCCTCCAGAGACAAAGATTTGACGATGCCATCACTGCTGCCAAAGAAATGCTGGAAAACTTAGGAGTTGAGCCTGTCTTCAAGAAAACTCACATGCATCAGTAGAAGAGAGAGTTTGGTTTCAAGGGCAGAGATGAGATGATGGGAAGCTCAGAAGAAAAATTCAAGAGGGAGTTTTTTTGCTTGCTCGTTGACACTGTACTCGAGTGTCCATCGAAGAAAGGTTTGGACAAATGAAGCAGCATGAAAAAAAAATGGGTTTTTTTTTTTTTGTATGACTTTAGTAAGCTGCCAGCAGACAGGAAAACACTCTTGAATAATTGTATGGACCTTCACCAGACACTGACTCATGGGGAATGTTTGGACATCAATGATAAAGACCTCTGCATCGAATTGGACAACATCCATCACATTTTGCAACATGGGAAGGACTCTCCACTCCAAGTGCTCCAGTTCATTCATGATGCAGAGCTGAAGGACATTTTTCCTAATGTTTGGCAGGCCTACATTGGTATACTATTTTCATCAAATCCCTAAAAACTTTTCAGTAATTTTCTTCCATTACATTATTGGGCCAGTTCTCCAACACTTACTGATATGAGCAATCTCACTGAAGAGAGAGCCAAAGACTGGCCAATGGCATTTTCAAGCAATAAAATAACAAATGATGTCAGTCTCTCATTGACCATCATCGACTGAAAGTGTGTTTTAAGGAGCCTGAGCTTTGAAAAGCTGCACTCACCACTTGCAACTGTGACCAGCAGTGTGAACAGAATTCTCCTTACAAGACTGGGCCCTATTTTTCATAACTACTGTAAAGTCAGAGGTACAATCCCCAATATTACACTTCTGTAGAGACTTGGCATTTATATTTTGTAAAGGACAACAATTCCAGTAGCACATGAAAGAACTGTGATGATCCCAAAGCTTTCTCTAAGGGTAAAATGTACACTACAAAGTTCTTAAACAGATATTTGATGTGTTCACTTTAGTCTTAAAATGAGATTCTAATCTGAAAATGCTTTTCTGGGGTTCTGTGTTTATGTTCTCAAAGTCTCTTCCATACAAATGTATTCAGTTTACAAATAAAGTTCTTATAAGTGCCAGCACAGCAGAAAGTTGTGGGGTTGGGGGTAGAAGAGACCTAAAACTCCCCTGATCCACCATGTTTTTTATGTAAAATCTGTCAGCTAAGTTTCAGGTATATGCTAAAGAATCATCTCACTCACTCTCCTGAAAATCCTTATGTTGGTCCCATGCATGAAAGTGGACAGGAATCTGCTGCATTTGGATGCTGAAGAAAGGTACCAAAATTATCTGGAGATTTTAAAAAGTACAAGTTGGAGACCTCATTACTCTTTTTATATTTAAACAACAGACAAGTGGGGTAGCAGGTCATGCTCAGTGCAGAATGAGAGAGAGAAAGCTGGAGTTCAGTGGTTTTCACATTCTGCCTATTTCTCTGCTGGGATCCTCTATTTTTCTTCTCACTGTTGGCCTCTTATCACCACAACTAAATATCCTGATCCCTGGACAACAGTTATGGAACATTGTTTCCAAAAGTCTATCCCATCCCCTGGTACAAGGACACCACTGAAAATAGTCTGCTCACTGTTAGCAAGAGGGAAAAATAATCATGGGTGCCTTATAGCGGGGGCAACATTAAGAGACCTCATATACTAAGGAGTACAAGGGAGAGCTCAGAAGATGAAAGGAGGAGACAAAGGGAAAGAAGATGGTCAGACAACAAGAGGGGAAGAAAGGTGATGGTGGTGAAGTAGGGGACTACATCAGGGTGCTCAGATGGGCGCAGTATAAAAGGGATAGATCACAGCTGGGTTAAGATGTCAGAAATGTTATCAGTCTTAGACCTAGACAACAAGATGAATGTTAAAAGGCTGATCATGAAAAGAAAATGATTCTACACTGTCCAAGAGGAAGTATTAGCTATCAATAGGAAATTTGAACAAGTAAGGTATCAGTTGACTTCATGTGGTAAATATTAAACCCCCAGCTTGAGGTAGTAGTTTGTGATTGCAGCTCTGCCATTGTTAGCCGAACTAAAAGAGAAAAATATACGTTAAAAGGGCAAAGACAGCTTGAAAAAAGAAATCACACTTCTGTCTAAAAGTAAGTGGAGCTCCACACAGGCATAGAAGTCAAACCATGCGGTATGACTTGCAGGACTGGGGCTTAGCTGACTATTGAGGGGAACACTGAAACTGACTATACACTAAGCGTTGTGAAATGTACAAAGTAAAACTAAAAAAGACAAATATTGTTTCCCACTGACTTCTTTCAGTATCATAATTCAAGTTATTACTTGTTACTGTATTTTAAAGTATCTCTAGCCCTTTTCCCATTGGGATCCACATGGGCACCGGAGGAGTAGGTACAGGATCCAAATATTAGTGATTCCAGTTCTCTCATGCTGACAGGCCCCTACAAACATCAAGGAAGCAGAAAAACCCTTATGCGTTTTTTAAAGTAGGGTATTTTTTTAAAAATAGTTTTCGGGAATAGCATCTAAAAGGTCCTCTATCTAAAACTGGATTTTTTTTAAAACTAGTCAATTAAAAAAAAAAGTTAACAGTATCCCTTTAAGGCCAAATTTGATTTAATCAAAAAAGGGTCCAAGTAGGCCAGAGAACCTCTAAAGAAAGAGTGGTTAGAGAAAAATATATATTCAAAACAATAGGCAAATAGTGTTCATATCCTTTCCACTACTATTTTCTCTAATCTTTCTTCTATGAACTATTTTTCATAGTGGAAGGGTACACTGCATGAAATTTTAATTTGAAGAGACATATTCTAATAGCAATTATTAGATATATTAGCCCAGGGTGTGTACCAATAGACGTATTGGTAAACCTTTCAGGCAGTTGAAGCCACTTGGTTTTTTCTTGACAATGAAGCCAGGATATATGCCAACAACCTGTGGGTCTTTGTGTGGCTTACTGCTACTGTATGTTAAGCAGTAAGGCATTCTGGTGGTGGTCATTAGTCATTCTGCTACAGCTAGAAAGTATTGAAAAGCTAATGAAAACAATTTAAAATTAAATAATCCGATTGTCTGAGAGGAATAAAATTTAACCTTTTGGGGTTGTGATAGAGTCGCAATCCTTCCTTTCTCATGCAATATTTACACAAAAAGGGCAACATTTTTAAAGGGTCTTCAAACAAGCTTTTAGTTTTGGATCCCTGATCAACTGTAGATATAATATGTGACCCATCATTTCTGCCTAAATTTGAATTTAGACATTTAATTGCCTGATCTATGGGTATATGCAGCATTTTATTACTAGATATCCAAATTCTAGCATTTGCAGGCACAAAATTATATTCCCTTTGGAACATCAAAGATGGATGCTGTGTACTTACAGCTACATTTACCCTCCTTGAGATATAAACCCAGCGTAGTGTTGAAAGAACGTAGGCTGGGAGTGAGGAAGCATAATTATTGTCTGTATAGGTAAATAGGATACAGTGGTACTGTAGTGTACATAGCAATCTTTACCTGAGTGCTCTGAATATTTTTGGGAACCCATCTCCCAGTATTACTGGTAATGGATTGATGACTTATTTCTTGTATGTGTACAAAGTATGCAATACTAATTGTATTCATGACATGAAATGTCCACAGCATCTTCTTTGGCTGATGGACTGAGAACAAGAACCCTGACTTGTATGATTACCCAGTTAAATAATAATTTGATGGCTAACTCATTATGGGACATGTTGTATAAAAGAGCTACAATACATCTGTTCTGGAATTTTAGAGGTCCTATGGAATTCTCTGTGATTTGTTTATGATGTTGTGATGATTGACTCTGTCAGTAACTAATAAATGGTAAATAAAAAAGTAACCTGTGATATTAAAGTACTACATTAGCTACATTGTGATTAAATTACAGTAACACCACCAGCTATAAACCTTTATAGAATCTTCTCAACCATGCAGTAATTCTCCTAACTATACTATTATGTAGAGCACAAATATTTCTTTGTAAATCCAAAGCAATACATCAGGGAAGCATTTACTGCTAAAGCTAGATTGAGAGTAAATGCATCTTGGGTTGCTATGAATAAAAGCTCTAGCTTCTCATTACTTTATGACAAGACACAGAAATTCACTTTACTTTTCATTTAAGCTTTTCTGCTCCAGTTTATAGATGTATGCCTTCACGCTTTTATTCCCTTCTCGCTTCAGCCGTACGTAATAAATGATTATAAATTTTCACATTTGACCACCTCTCTGCTAGTCTCATGCTTAGTGCACAAAGTTAGGAAGCTGCAGGTAAAAATTTCACAAACACTTTTATTTATGATGTTGTCCTTGGTAACGGAAATTTCAATGTACTGAAATGAAAAGTATGATTAAAGGGATACGACGTCCTGACAAGGATAGTAGAGGGCAGCCTTCTATTTCCCACTGAAAATATATAATACTTTTTTGACATCAATTTCATAGAGAATAGACATGGGCTAGTCATGAAGAGAAAAAAAGACACAAACCATTTCTAACTTCAGCGTTGTTGTGCCTTCTTAAATAAAACTTCTCTCAGAAACATTTCTAAGTTAATAAGCTGCTGAGTTGAAAATTATTCAGACAGAATCACAGCTAATTTCCAGTGAGTGGGAGTGGCAAAATAACACAGAATAAACAAAGGAGAAAAGTGATCTGGGACCTATATGATCAGTTTTCTGTGAAATTAAAAAAAATAAAAAATAAAAAAGACACCCCTCCAAGAGAAGTAGTCACTTACTACCATTTACTGTTGTCAGACTTCCTGCCATATTCTTATCACAATGGGAATTATTTGCTGGGTTATTTATCTAATTTTTCCTTTTTATACATCTGTAAAGTGCCAGGCACACCTATGGCACTCTCTCTATAGTAATTCATAGATGAATAGTGAATGTTTTATTTTGAATTACACCAGTTTATCTAGCTATAAAAATTGTTTTCCATACTGTGTTAAAGATGCAGATATGGGGAGAAAACACTGGAACCACATTAAGTAATATGAGTTTTAATTTCCTCTACATGAAAAATAAGTTATCTAGCTTTACAAAAGTGAACTTAAATCTTTCCTGTTAAAGTTTCAAATCAATAGTCCTAATCTAGTATTGACTATCTAAATATGTGATATTAGGTCCAAGGTATATATCTTTGTTCGATGACTTTATCAATTAAAAAATGGCCAACCAGTCATACTAATCACAAATCTCCTCTCACCAAAAATATTCTAATCCTGTTTACAACAATTTACATATGGAAATAAAAAAATCTGTACTCAAAATTGTATAGGTACATGGAAATATAAATTGAATCAGTATTTCTCCAATTAAAAGAAATCGTAAGCAAATGTGCAATTTTAAAGGAAAAATAGGCTTTAAGAGACAATGCATTTTTAGCGACCCAACACAATAATGCTGCTATATAAACTAGTATACTCTTATCCTGGCATTCAAGGTCTTAAAGCTTTTCTGTTTGGGATTCTTACTTTTGAGTGGTCTAACAGAGGAACTGGATGCATCAGGGAATTGGTAAATGAAATATGGACCTTTTCACCCCTACACCACTATTTCAAATTCAGTCCAGACGGGCAGTGACTGAAAGTTGTTACTAATCTGATGGCTCTTCAGTAGTCTACATTCAATAATTTGTTGGTCTATGTCCAGTTCCCAACAGACATGTTTACACATCACAGTAACCATCCTTCTTAACTGGCATTAGCTGGACCCAGGAAGACCAATGACTTAACTATTATTTTAGTTGGCCCCTCTAGGTTAGGGCTGAGTTACATTGACAGGGTACCATGGGAAAGCTGGCACTGTTAGAGCCCATGTTGTATGAGTTCTATAGATTTAAAAAAAAAAAAAAAAAAAAAAAAAGAGCCTTTAGCACTTTTCAGCACATTAAAAAAAGATTTACTGAAGAAATCCTTGAGCACTGCATACACTAGTTATGAGAACAAAAGGATTTTTTTTTTTTTAGAAGAGGGCAAAAGAAGTTGTTATACTGCAGATGTCCATAGTCATTACATTGTTAGGAAAATATTTCATCAATGTATATGCTGAAAATTTTTCAGGCTGTGCTTGTACTTTAACAACATTACAACCTTCTTCACTAAGGGGAGTTGCAAATACTTTGTGACAGATTCCATTTGTTGGTTAGCTATCGCAGAACCCTGAAAAACATATTATGTATCATGTCGGTTATAAAAATAACACCACAAATTATAACCAAAACAAAATTACATGGCAATTATAATTTGAATGTCTGTTTTAATCCATTTCAGATTTGCTGTTACTCTGCACTGTTTTACACCTAAAATTTTTATATTTTACCATACAATTACAAACTACTGTGGTCATTTAAATTATTTTTTCATAGTCACTGCTATTATAATACCAGCAATCTACATTGCTAAGCACGCTGCATAGTGTCCTCACCATAAGTGTTTTGTATTCCAAATGTATTTAACATTTGCAGCCTGAAACTTGACAAGAAGTGCTTAGAGTGGACATGTGGTATCAATTATGGAAACTAAAAGCATACAGGTTAAAAGTACAACAACAGAGCTCACACTTTCTTTTAACTAGCTAATGTCTCTGACCCCTTTGTACAAAAGCATTTTAATCAACATTATATATATTATATTTTAGCCTCACCATTTAACAGGCAGTAAAAAATGTTTGGCTATCAATTATACACATCAAGTTGATATGCTGCAGAACTGAGGGTCATTTAAACTTAACAATTATAGCTGAAAGTTGGGGAAACCCATATGGGGAGCAAACTAGTGTTTTTTTTTTTTTTAAAGCTTGCAAGCAAAGGGGAGATTTAATTAAATTAAATAGAAAGAGTTCCCTCAGCTGACACTTATGAAAAAGCATTGAGGCTCCAAGATACTCCACTGTTGTCTCCCACTCTCAGATATTCAAGCCTTGCCCATGCATACATACAAGTGCCAATAACAAAAATGTCACAATCAAGTGATCATGTTAGATAAATTTGGTCCTGATCTCACTTTAGGGCCTAATCCAATGCTGGAACAATGGGCTAAGTCTGGATCTGGCTACTGATGGCTGGTATGAGATACGGGTCAATACACATAAGTGCTCTATTTGTAATCATAAAAATGAGAATGTATAGGATGCTAAACCACTTCTTTACATCCCCTTCATCTTATAGGGAAATTGATAGTCCATGTTCTTCAGAATGATGAGGAGAGATTGTGGCCAGTTAGAAACTATGTTTTTGCTAACCAAAGACCTTTTTAGAGGTCTCTTTTCTCACTTATTATACCAAATTCCTTGGAGATTACTGATAAATTTAAATTTCACTGCTATTTTGCTGAGGTATTTCAGAGAGGATGTCCTATTTCCTCTATTCCATGCAACCTCAATTTTAGCTCATGCCGCATAGCAAATGATCACAAATTGTAGAAATCAGCCCAAGTGTCAAATTTTGGGGGCCAGCACTGAAATCAGACCCCCACCTTCCTTCACCAGAATAGTTTTGACTGCAAGCTAGAAACCTCTCGTACTATTGTATTTGAAATCCCAGGCCTGACTTTTGTTTGTGTACTGTAATTTGGGCAGTAGAGTTAATATGATCCATTCGGGAACTGGGCATTTGACATTTTTGCATGGCTGGTGCCTTTGTAATCCGGGATGGATTGCTGCAGTATCTATTTAGCTTATTTTGGCAGAATGTAACCATTCTGTGCTGTTGTTCCTTTTCCCTGTTGGATTTGAACCTGTTGTCACAATAAATAAATTGTAGGGTAGGGGTGAGGTTATCTTATGGTTTTAGCAGCTCCTTTTCCAGAAGCAGGTATGATACTTTCAGTTGGTTGAATAGCTCATTGATGTGACTTTCAACTCACTCTTTGGGATCGACCTGTTGGACAAACAACAGTGAGCTTCGGGGGCTTGTTCATCAGAATTTGAAGCTCTGGTGAAGAGCTGAAAACAGCTATTTGTGAGAAACAAAATACTTGTGCATTTTAATTTGGTAAAAGAAAAATGACATAAAGCAAAGATGATGCACGGTCTCTTGTACCTTTCTCAAAAATTCTTACCCTGGATTGAGCATGTCTCTGAATTATTACAAATACATTGATCTGACTTCAATCTGAAGTTACCAAGGTTGTATAAGACTGCAATAAAGCTTTCTTTGCATTAACCAGCCAAGCACATAAACATTTTAATGAACTGTTTTTACATGGTTCATTGGGTAGCTCCCAATCTCCTATAATACAAATCACTCCTCCTTCACAGTCAGTTTTTTCATGCAGCCTTTACTTTTCAGTTTACAAAATGCAAATTGAATAGCAGTTCTATGAGACCTCAGCAAGTATTAGGCTACACAGGAGGTGTACTTCCTAAGAGGGAAAATGACTTTGTAATCCATCCCATCTCAACTGCACAATTCTAACAATTTAAACTGAAAACCTCCAACATCCACAAGTAACGCAACAATATGTTTAGAAACACACGCTTGCTTGTTGTCATCATGCAAACTATTATAGACCAGTATGAAATGAGCCTTGGAGATATCGTCTGAAGCCTTCTCAGCGTACTGCATGAGTGACAGTATTGCTATGGAGTGTTTGGGAAGCTAAATTACCATTAATCATAGAATAGGCCGTCTCCCCAAACAGGTATTTATTTTATATTGACCTAAAGGCAGAAATGAATTATTGAAATCAACATCAATGCAGATCAAATCTCTTTGGAATAATTAAATAGCATTAACAAACAAGTATTTTGGTGTATTCTAGTCAACCTTTAAAAAGCAACACGAACAACATTAAATATTTATAGTTATGTTTTCAAATAAGCTTTACGACATATTATGTATTTAAGATTAAAGATTAGTTCTAACACATGATTTAATAATGAATGCAAATTATAAATGAATATTTAACAAACCATATCACGTTTTATGTCTTAACATATCCTCTGCCATTACTGTGACTGAATGAGAAATGGCTGTGTGATGTATTGTCCTGCTGCCTAGGGCCCTGGGTGTTTTCACCTTGATATGGCCTTTAAAATAAATTAATTTGTTAACATTTAAGAACTCTGTGTAACAGCTGACATAAAACATTTATAAGTCTGTTTATGATCTAACCAGCCATGAACTAATCAAATAATATTTTTAAAAAAATATTTATTTGGCCAATTGTTCCATGAAAAAGATTTGGAAATGTTTATTTCCAAATTGAGGTTGGGATTAAACGGTACTAATGGTACCATAAAGATGTTATATGGTGTTAATATAACCTGAGTATTAAAAACATAATGAATTTGCTATTTATGAACCATTAAGTTTTACCTCACCCCTAGAATAAACTTCATACCATTACAGACCTATTAATAACTTTTCTCCTCTCTTTTTTCTTTTCATCCCTATTCCCCTTCCTTTCTTTCCTCTACATGATCAGAGGCACATAAATGCATAGACATCTATAGAGTAGGTACAAATAAACCTACTATTTTATTCTGAATATATTTTCAGCATTTTGTATGTTTAAACTAAAAGACAAACAATTGCACAGAGGAAATAGCATCAGTAAGAGAGCATATTCCATTCACTTAGTTTAGGGTGACCAGATAGCAAGTGTGAAAAATCGGGACAGAGGGTGGGGGGTAATAGGAGCCTACATAAGAAAAAGCCCCAAATATTGGGACTGTCCCTATAAAATCGGGACATCTGGTCACCCTAACTTAGTTTTCATTATTATTAGTTTTTAATTGTACTATCCAGCCCACTAAACTGGATTTATTTTAAGTCCATAGATCACCTAAGAGAATGCAAAAGAAATATAAGCTTCCCAGCCTCAAATATCCAAATCCAAACCCAGTATTAGAGGGTGAAATCCCAGTGATTTAAATGGAGATGCACCCATTATACCAAGTCTGAGTTTGGCCCCAACTCTCCAGCAAGTTTCTAAAAGAAAAAAACAAAACAATTCAATTTCTGTGCAGTGCTTAAAGGGCCTGATCCAAATAGATTGTTGTCCTGATTCAAAAGGATTCAGATCAGGCTCAGAGGGAGTTAAAATAGAACTGGGTTTTTTTTCCCCCAATATGGGTTGGAAGTTTTTATACTCTGCATAATATTTCTTCATTTTTAGTCTTCTAATTTAAAAGGAAAAAATTAAATAGGATTTCCCTCTTCCCCACCGCCTACCGCATTTTTTCCACAGTTTTTTCCTCCCGCTCTCATTTTTCTTTCTACCCGTCTCATTTATCGAATGTTGCTCTCCGTATTCTATTCCTGCTTTCTCTCCAATAGTCTCTTCCCCTGAGCACTCTTCTCTCCATTATTCCCACCCCTTCTCTCACTCAGTGTCCAGTGCTGTCATAGCTATCTACTATTGCCTCTGCTGTGACCCCCCCCAAAAACACACACACAGCTCCTGGCTTCAGAGATATTTCTTTGCCGGGCCACTCCCGCACTCAGAATTTGGCTATTGTCCCCATCAACATCCACCCAACTCCAATGGGGATGCTCTTCTCTCCTGCAGCTCCCCTTTTAGAGGCATAGCTGTTACATAAGAATGGCCATAGTGGGTCAGACCAAAGGTCCATCTAGCTCAGCATCTTGTCTTCCAACAGTGGCCAATGCCAGGTGACCCAGAGGGAATGAACAGAACAGGTAATGATCAAGTGATCCATGCCCTGTTGCTCATTCCCAGCTTCTGGCAAGCTGCTGTACAGCCTCTTGTACCTCTCCTTCCCGGAAATAGCCATAGTGTGTTCAGGGAGCTGTGCCACATAGCACCATGTAGTGGAGGGGAGAGGACACAGGGCTTGAGACGGCACAGAGAAGCAGGTGTGCCCTACGGGTTGGGAGTGCGTGCCCAAGAGCCAGATGTCAAACCCCAGAAGGTCCCCTCAGCTTTTTGTTTTCCCCAAGACAGATAAACTGAGTTTTCTATGGGTGGCTCTCAGAGAAATCCTCAAAATACTATGGGCCTGTCTCCTTTGCACATACATTAAATATCCCAGGGTATTTTGTTCAGAAGCTGGGTTTGCCCCAGAGTCCTTGGCCAAAATTTCCATTCTCCCCATAGCTGTGCACCAGGGAAACAATCCTGCAAGGTGCCAAACAACTTTGCCTCTTATTGAAGCCAATGGGAGTTGAGGGAAATCAGCAGGGTTGGTTTCTTGGTCCAAAGTTGTGATTGTCACTTAGGAGATGGTAATGCTCCCAGCTTTAAATCTTACAGAAGCCCTCAGAGCACAAAATTCCTCAGTGCTGAGGCCTATTGGAGAGAGATAGGAGGCACTCAGCAGCAGGCCAGACTGAGCCCTAGCACTATCCACTTAGCTGCCACATTTCAGTGTCATTGTTTATACTGAGTTTTGGGTTACATTTAGGGCCTCATCCCAAAGTAACATGTTAGGAGAGTAAAACTGAAAGAAGAGGGGGAGAAAAGTGCTTTTGTAGACTCTCATGGGCACTACTGCATTTCTTAGGCCCCAGTCCTGTAAATACTTAAGCCTGTGAGCAACATTACTCTAGGAAGTAGTTCCATTGTGCCAAGGGCTGTACAAACATGTGGAAGATGCTATCTCATCTCCAATTGAAGTCAACGGGACTACTCCCATGTGGGAAGTTACACATATGCTTAAGCGGTTGCAGGATTGGGGCCGGGACCATGTCTTCCTACAGCTCTTAGTGCAATAAACCCCAAATATGTTTAGAGACACTGATTGCAATTGTAATGTTCTGGTTGGAGAAACTTCAACAGAATAAATTCCATCAAAACGTGCAGTTCCATTGAAATCTAAACACACTGTGAAATTAGGCAGATTTTTCCAGAATTTCACTTTTGAAGAAAACTGGGTAAAAGTTCTGAAAATGTCAAAATGTCCATTTCAATATTTTTGGAACAAAACGTTTTGAGTTTTTGTTTTGAAATGACTTGTCATTTTGAATTTTTAAATTTTGTATTATAATACAAGATACAGTCAAAATCAAAACGAAATGTTCAACCAACCTGAAACAATGGAGAATTTAAAAACGTTCAGTTTTCATTGCAATTCAGAACTAAGCCACATTTTGAAATCTTTTGCAAAACAGAACTTCTGTCCTCCGCACAGCTCAATTCATAACCCAGCATGCTTTTGTTGCAGACCTCAAACCTTCAACTGTAGCATCAAATTAATGTCTCCCACATTTCTTCCCTCATACACCTAATCTTCTCCAGAGCAATTTCACATTAGGATATTTTCCACTTCACTCTGAACGTTGACATAAAAGCCTGTTTCATTTGCTCTGCTCAGACACAGAATCTCCTCCCCTTGAAGCTGATAACAGTGAGATGGCACACTCACTACCTTCAAACACAAGTTACAATCTGCTGCAAGCCGATGCACAGTACCCTTCAACCCCTCTGGTAGAACTACTTCTCTACCAAACTCATAAGATGGAGGGATATAATTAATATTGTAAATTAACACAAGGCAGTGTTACCAAAATGAGTAATATAGTCAACAAATTGCTTGACAGACCACAACACTAATTAGCTCTTTTGTTTGTAACTTGTTATAATCTTTAAGCAGAAACCAGTTTTGTGGGATCTGGGATTTAAAAAAAAAGTCTTTGTTTATTCTATTTGAAAACTCGCTAATTGACATAGTCTACTCTTGTCTGGGTGAATGTTAGATTTATTATTTCTCTGGTGCCATAGGTGTGCATAGCACTTTGCAAACACATTAAAAAAAAAAAAAAAAGACAAGTCCCTACCCCAACATATATGATCAGTATTTTCAGACATATGGATAAGTCTTAACAAAAAATAAACAAACAAGACAGAGAGAGGAACTACGTAAGATTTGTTCCTCGTGTGTTTTGTTCTTTCCTGATGATGCACATCTGCTCTAGAAGACACATGGACTAACCAGCACCACCAGGACCGGTCGCTCCACAGAGCAGTGCTGCAATAGTGGAAAGAGCAGCTTCTGAAAAGTCACTTAGGGAACAACAAGAGTAACCTATTCACTTTGGACCTGTTCCAATGGAGTTGTTCCATTGACTTCAATGGTCTTTGGATCAGGCCTATAGCTTGGAGGGACCAGGGCACCTGAATGATGATCTTCCTTCACACATTGGTGAAAAGTCTCGATTTTTTCATGCATCAGTTTTCCTTCCTCCACCTCCAGATTTGAGCTCTGTTAACTAGTTAAACAGGGAGCATTGACAAAGTCAAGCCCGCCAAATTATGCAAGACTTATTAAAATAATGTGTGCCACTGTCTACTTAAGCCAAGACCATCAGAGTCAGTTCACCTGTAAACTTACCATGAAATTGGAGTCAGGGTTTCTATGAAATGAGAGTTACAAAGTACGCTCATGATGCCACCCTGCAATCTGCTTCTGGTTACAGTCTCTCCTCTGGGAATAAGCTGCTATACCTGTGCCCAGGAGAAAAAGAAATAAGCAATGTAGATGTAAAATATAGTGTTATTTTAGATCCTCGTGATGGGGAAAACAATGGACAACGATCAAACAGCTGCTTCATAAAAGCAACAATGCTCTCAATATTTTCATATGTAACCCTAGGAATGAGGGAAAACAAAAATAATTCCACCCAGAAGTATAGACAAAGAAGATAACCCTCCCAAAGGAGCCCAGCATGATAAGTAGCCACAGTGAGAATCACTGTGATCAGTCAGAAAGGCAGGAGAGTTATTAGCTTAGCCCTGAACCTCCTACTTAATGTGGGGCCAGTGGTGATAGTTAACAGACCCTGGCTAAAGTGACAAGCTTTGGACCTGCTTGAGGAAATCCAATTGAAAAGCAGCCAAGAGGAACAACAAGCTATAGAAACAGATGTTCCAGCTACCAGGATGTGCACACATTTAACCTGAATATGTAGCAAAAATATTATTTTCTAAATATAGTGATTTCATCTCCTCCTGCAGCACAGATATTGTCAAGTATCATTATCTCCAGCTAAAATACTTCCTTCACGTTTTGGAATATATCTTAAACAAAGTAGCTGTCTAAGTGATAGCTCCGAATAAAGAATTCAGAGCACTCAATTGATTTGCTGAAGATAATTTCAGCACACAAGCAAAATGAGGCTAAAATTCAGATCCTGGAAAAACATAAAAAAGGAAATTCCACCCCAAAGTTAAAATACTTGCTAATATTAAATTTAACATAGAAGGTAAAACATTACATCAAGAAACTTAATTTTTTTAAACTTTCAATTAATGATTAGCAATTATGGCGGATTATATGTACTCCTATCAACAAGCATCTAAGGGACAACAAGGGCACAAAGACTGGCTTGTCAAAAGAATCTAAGTACAGTTGAAGGAGAGTTCTGTCAGATTTAACAAAAGAAATGTCATGGTCCTGGACAGTCTTTTGTGCATCTCTGGACTCTAATGTGTAGAGGAATGTGCATAGGTCCTAAGGGATGTTAATATCCTGCATGCAGTATATACATTGGGCTATAGCCTTCTTTCGCTACATTTCCATAATTCTCATTAATGTTAATGGAAGTTATATATGTACCTCAGGAGGAGAAAATGCCCCCGTGTTGATTTTTACAACATAAACACTCTCCTGGTCCACATTTCCAGCACACCCCTTTTTAGGGCATACAACAGTTCTATATGGTTGTAGCTAAATTTGTCTGTGGTTCTACATTAAAAATAGAATAAATTAAATGTGTACAAGAAAAAGTGATGCCACACATCATCCCATCTTTGAATACAAAAGAATAGAGAACAGCAACATCTTTTACCAACAACGTTTTCTTACACTGGAGTAGAATAAATGTACATATTTGGGAAGGGGAGCAGAGTAAATCATTTCCTTTCAATCTGTCAATTACCTTTGTGTTTTATTGAAAAGAAGTTAAATGGAATCACTTTCTTATATAGCAAAGCTGAAGTGTTGCTAACCTTGGGGACTCCCAAATATTTTTGAAAAGCAAAATAAAAACAAAAAAACCCCAAGTGTCCACAACTTTTTTTTTTTAAATCACTTCCCGTGGAGGTGGAGGAGTTCAATAAATTACCCTAATTGTATTTATATATATTTAAAAAAGCTTCTGTATGAGGTCTTTGAAAACAATATTTTCACTTGCATTCCGGAAGGAATACCATGAATGCAAAATGAGGAGAAGCACATGAAACCAAAACCTTTACTATGGAATCTATTAGGACTCTCTCCCAGGAAAACTGTAAATAATCAGTGTGGAATGATCATATTATTCCTCTGGTCTATGCAAACTCAAGGATGGAGTATGCATCTCTTTTTCCCTTCCAAACTCACTCCCATGAGTTCTAACTTGTCAAGCCCAAGTTAATGATACACGTCCTTTCCATATCTCAAGGCAATTTACAAAGTTTAACAAGATATAAATCATTGTCAAATAAAGCTTTGTGTTACATCACTTCTTATGAACTAAAAGCCACCTTGTTTTCAGTCTCTTTTAAACTGGCCCTCTGCTTGATTTAAGCAACCATCAACAATATAGGTTTGTAGGTCTTTTAATTTTTGGAACATTTGTAAAAAGAAAAGGCTTTTCCATGCTGCTGCTTCAAAAGGGACTCAGTGACCAAATGGTCAGCAATTTACCTGCCTTCTTCTACATGAAAATAAATTTAGTATTTTATTTCAGTCATTTTAGGAAATAACATGTTCTTTAATGTTGTCAAAGTCTCCAACATTAAAAAAAGTAATATTGTATATTAAAAACAGTCATCTGCTGTATTAGCATGTAACTCAATTTCTTTTCTTCTGTCGATCCTTCAGATTCAGCAATTTGAAAATAGGGTTACTTTCAGAGGAAAAACTTCTGTTCAATTTTTTTGCAGCTTTAATAACAGTTTTAAAAAGCAAGAAATCCAAATATAAAGCAGAGTCTAAAACAAAGTAAACCAACTTCTGAGAACACATACACCATCAAAACAAAAAATAACCAATGTACTTGTATGGGTACTACTGCTCAAAGCTAAGCATCATTTCCATTTACATTCAGCAACTTTTATAAAGTTCTCAAACAACACAGACAGAGGACTCAGTGTCTCTTGCTAGAAAGCACTGACTAGAAATGACTAACATGAAGTTACCATCTCCCTTACAAGAGACCAGATGTTGAATTTTTTAAGGCCCCAATACTAAAATTGATTACATATGGGTGGACAGCTGGGCCTGCCTGGAGCCATATTGGCATCAGGAATAGCTCCATGTGGGGACAGCTCCTTGCCCACATTCTGTTCATCGCAGGATTTGTTTATAGGGTATTTATTGTAGCAGCTCTAAAAAAACAAAAAACCCCCACCAAACTAATCCAACAAAAGAGTTTACAAAAATACATTTAAGAAATATTCAAACCCCCCAAATTTTTAAAAACTTATCTTCATGCTAAAATAAATAAAAAAGTTACTGATTTGGAATAGTACATGTTTAGAAACTTTTGAAAGTTAAATGAGATTTCCTTACTGGAGAGTAATAAATAAATCAATAAATAGGCACTTGAAATTTAAATAGCACTTTTCATCTGTAGATCACAAAGAACTTGAGAGAAAAATGGATAACTCATTATTCACATCTTACATATGGGGAAACTGAGGCACGGCATACTTGAAATGATTTGCTTAATACAACAGAACAAGTCAATGCAAGTGCAGGAATAGAATCCAAGTCTTGCAAGCACAGGACTGGTGCCCAACTCATTCAATCATACCGCTCCCTATTTGTACTCTCTTACAGACTGGAAACCCCATATCTATATCACTTAAAACTGGACTAGTTAAAAACAAATCTGAAACTAGCCTCCTTGGAATGGGTCTGATAGATAAATGGGCTCCCTTCTCAAAGCAGGCCACTACAAAAATGCAAATGTCCAGGCAGGCATGTCTGCCTGCCAAACTGGTACTTAGCTTATAAGCGCTTTGGAGCAGGGATTTTTTTTTTGATCTATGCACCTAACACAATGGAGTCCCTGGCCATTGACTGGGCTTCCTAAGCACTACTACAATACTAATAAATAAATAACAATGAGCCCAAGTACCCGAGCTGCGTGGGCAAGAACCTTTTCACACATCTAAGTGATTTTTGATTTGTAGGGTTTTGTAGGCCCAACAGGTGTACCCTGCTTAGAAAATCTAGCTCAATAGGTGTTTTCAGATTCCAATTTCTATGGCACTATATAAAGCAATTTAGGAATGACATTTTTTCTTGCTGTACTTCACCCCAATTAGATTCTGATGTTGGAAAATTTTAAAGTATCAAATGAAGTGACACACTGATTCTACAAGTTGGACATCTCCACATCCCAATTTGTGTGCAGTTTGTGGGGGCCGGGGGGAAGAGAAGAGTTCCTTTCCCTACTTACACCAGCTACTGTACTGTTTCCTCTATGGTTGAAGAGTCACCAGCATTTCCACTAAAGAAGCTTGCTTACAAGGACTTAAAATGCAGCCAGAAGATGGTCTGAGTTCAAGAATGAAGGAGAATTTTCACTAAATCGGATTTAAATTAATTTAAAACAGGACCAAATTCAGCCCTGGCATAGCTCAAAAAGTGAAAAAGCAGCTTCAGTTTTAAAATGTGAATGTGCATGTCCCTAATGTGTACCATTGCCGTTTGCTCATTAGATATAACTTAATACCTAGCAGTTAAATTCTTCAGATATCCATTTGGCACGAGGGCAGTATTTGGTGTTCGTGTTAGAACTTTTGGGTTGGCCGCTGGAAAAAAAATTCACTTATCAACATAACCATTTATTCTGCACCATGATCACACCACTATGTGATGAGCTGGCCATAGAATTTGGGGATGGTTTAGGAAGATAATTCATTGGGGGTACAGCCAAACTTTACTCCTACCACCACCTCCCCTCACTGCAGAAGAAAGGGAGCCTAGTGTTCATGCTGGGGTCTGTGCAGAGTTGAAAAATAGCTTGTGCGAGGGACAGTTATCCAAATAAACCACATACATTAGGGCTGCTAGGTCCCCTGTCACCAAAGTTGTAATGTGCATTTTGGTGAATTTCAGCACTTCTAAGGCACTTTTCAAACACTGTCATAACCCCTAAGTGAGGCAGATAAGTATTAACCCCATTCACCAGATGGGGAAATTAAGGCAGCAAGGTTAAATTTCAAGTCACTGAGGAGGTCAGAGCCAGAATTAGGACACAGGAGCCCTCTACTCAGTCCATGTTCACCTCTGTTATGATGCCCATCCTAAGGATCAGAGATCACAGTGTCTGCTAAGCAGAAGGCCTGGCTCAGTCAGTCAGTAGCTGGCTGAAAGCGCTCCACAGCCCTACTACCATTGCTCCCCCACAGCCACAAATTGATCCGGAATGAAGATCAAATGACCTTTGGATATGGCTTTTATGCATCCCAGCAGGAATAATTCAGAATCTATCGTTCAATTTATTTTAGGCTTTCTCCATCAGAAGGAGGGATAGCTGTGGCTAGTACATACATTTCTATGTCCACCAAATCAGGAAGCCTGCAGCCACACACGTCAGTACTTTCACATAGGTTAGTACTTTCTCCATAGGTCAGCTCTGGGGTTTTCTGACTGCTTCTTAGAGAGTTTGTGCCAGTAGATTGAGCGAAGGGCAGGTTTTCCTTGAGAAACCAAATAGTCATTTTCTAGCTCTTGAGCATTTGTTCTTCCAATGTGCCTCATTCTAGCTTTCATATTCCGAATGGACTTCCTAGTCAATGATTTCAGCTGCAACGGCCCTGGCTCTTCACTCCCTAAGATTTAGAATATCAATATCCAATGAACAATCAATGTTCAGATGAAATTCCAGACTCCTAATGGCTAAACATATGTAACATTATTCACTGAAGGACCCAAGACAGAAGTTACATAATGTTTAACAGTGGTAATAAGACAGATACAGATAAAGCAGAGAAGGGCTGATACTAGAGGGCTCTTTAACCTAGCAGATAAAGGCATAACAAGATCTAAGGGGCAAAAGCTGATACTAGACAACTTCAAACTGGAAATAAAACTCAAAGTTTTAACTGTAAGGGGAGTTAACCACTAGAACAACCACCATATCCGTTAGTGAGATTCTCTCTCACTTGAAGTCTTTAAATCAAAATTAGATGTCTTTTTTAAAAGATATGCTCTAATTCAAGCAGAAGTTATGGCCTGTGTTAAGCAGAAAGTCAGACTGGCTGATCATAATGGTCTCTTATGACCTTAAAAATCTATTCATACAGAATATTTTGTCCACAATTCTCCAATGACTAAACTTCTTTGGCTTAGCTATTATATCCCTTGAATTTCAGCCTATTATGGACCAGTCACTGTAGGATACCTTTTATCCTGTGGATATAGCCTCCTTTGCAGAGCCACAGTATATTCTCTCTCTATTGAAAGGTTATTGATCTCTCTCTCGGAGATGAAAGAAAAGCTGTTTGCCTTAGTACAGTATTAGTCTTCTTTCTTTCTGCAACAGGATAACTTTTCAACAAATAAATACTGGTAATAAAACTAAAGTTCCATACTGGGTTACATACTCTGCTGTAAGATGTTATGTAATGTGTTATGTTATTTTATACCTTACAGTATATGGAACACACATTAATGAAATCAGTATTTTGAGTGATATCATTAAAATACAAATGAAGAATAACTACTCTAGTAGAAACCGACAGGCTAAAGTGTCCCTTACAAATTTAGCACCATCCCACTTCATGTTAAGCTATATCTTGATGCTGCTTGGTCCTGAGCTGAAAGTGCTCAGCACAGGATAAGGCCATGGTGGATACCATTGTGTACTGAGCTCAGGCCCTTGCCATACATATAGTGGGTAGAATGTGGTAAGGGAAAAGGACAAGAGAAAATCTTAAAACTCTTTGCTTTTGTGAGTTTAAGTCAAACCTTTAATGTCATTTGTTGTGTCATCACGATAAAAGATATGTTTGCTTTCAGCCCACTCAATTTGTAGTTTCATGCCTTGATCCGGCTTACAAACAAGGCTTTCCTATTAAGTTCAGTGGGAGAAAGATCGCACCTAAAAAGCTGAGAGAGGGCACTGAGCAACTGTAATGAATCAGGCATTAGTGCCCAAAATACAGTATCTTAATCTACCTATACTACTACTTCTCCTCCCACCCCCAATCAGACTTTGGAAAAAAAAAATCTAGAAGATATTGGGTGAGAGACTCACTTAGAGGACCCTGAAAAAAAAAAAACAAGCAGTCAAATTCTATAGTTGGAAAAGCATAGTAAATTTGAGGATATGTAGCAGAGAGTAAACAGCAGCAGTTAAAATTAGATGCAAATACCCACTTCTACTGCAGCAAAGGGAGGACATTTCTATATAACAATGAGAATCAAATGACCCCAAGATGAAACCTTTTATTGAACCTGTTGATTTGTTACTGTAGCATTCTTTGGAGTATTTGTATGTTTAATACAATATCATTAAAATTAAAACCAACAGAAAATAAAATACCTCAGAACAAATATTTTATATTTATATTTGAAATAAGATGCAAGACTCTTGCAAATGCTTGGTGTGTTTAAAGTACAAAGTTGATTGGCACATGCTTTCACTTAATGATGGTAATTACAAAGAACAACAACTCGAAGCCACATCTGTTCAATGTAACAATCTTGTAGTGCTATGCAGATTACATTGAGAGCTGTCAGAAATGCCAATTTTACAACAAATCATGCATAAGCACATTTGTAAGACAAGAAACAGATTAATAAGCATCAACACTTTTCTGTAAACACTTGCTGAAGAGAATAAAAGCTGTTAGCACTGAAGGAAATGATACAACAGTGGAGGCTCTCTCTATCAAGCCTGAAATAAGAAATCACAGGAAGGACAAAAGTGCATGCTGAAGCCATGAAGAACCTGTCCCCCATCAAGGGATCAAAATGTAGAAAACCACACATCCACATTTCATGTGAATAATATTTGATCAAATTCACTATCACTTGTGTCACATTTTGACTAAAATCTTTATTTAACACATTCTTTAGTAACACTAAGTTGTCGTGCAAACAAGGTGTTCCTGAATGGACCTGAAATTGAGTACCTAATAAATTGAGCAATTCTTTACAAATATTTAATTGCTTTTACGGTGAAATAAATTATTGCTGTTTATATTTAAGCTACAAAAATCATTCTGTCTGCTATTTTAATTATGTGTAAACTCCGAAAAAAAATGGTGTGTGACTTTAACTGTGTATTAAAAAAAGAGTCAGGTAAAATTCAAATGACAATTGAAGTTCAAACCAATAAAAGAAAATATCTGAAACAGCAAATTTATAAATACTGTGAACTTTGTTACCATATCATAATTGTAGGTGCTTTTATTCAAAAGCTGTTTAAGATTCAGGGTCATGTTTTTTATAGTAAAGGGGCATGGAATTATAGCCAGTCAGTCATATGATCTCAGACAAGTCATTAATGTAACATGACTTTGTTTGCTTTTATATGACACAAGGCATTACAAGATATAGCTAACACACGGTAAAATTGCAGAATAAATAAATAGCATGATTTTAAAATAAAAGATCCTTAAATATGTTCCCCTCAGTAATTTTTTTAAATGAAAAAGTTAACAAAATGTATTTGTTGGAGAAATAGTTTTCCACTAAATGTGTCTTGGTCATTTATAAACAACCAATCCAAGTACAACCAGAACATGCACATGCAATGGAAAATTAACAAATCTCTCTGAAATAAATAGATTTGCAAGAAGTTCCTTATATATATTTATGTACATGACTATCCCAAACTCTTAGTAGATAAATTAGTTACAGACTGGATATCAAAATCTATTCATTCAAACATTAGGGCCTTTTTATTTTGCATCATTTGCTTTTAAATCAAATTTCAACCTACCCAGATTTATGCAAAAGCATTCCTTTATAAAAAGTTCGTGTTTCTTGGTAACGTTGAATCCACAAGGGAAGGATCACAAGAGCTCAGCAATTTAAAATATTAAATCAAGTTATTGCATCACTCCCAAGTATTTCACATGCAAACTATTTAGTATGTATTATGTAAATACTAACAAGGCTTAAGTGTAAGAAATACAGAACAATGCTACAATTACTCTCATATTTTATGCTTATTCAGTTACATATTTGATTTATGCTCCTCACTCATTTTGGGGGTATTTGTAAGATATATAAGAAAGGCTCACTGAGACTCTTAGGCCCCATTCCTGCAAACACTTATGCATGCTTTAGTCACCTAAGTAGTCCCAGTGAAGTCAATGGGACTTCTCACATGAGTAAAGATAAGTATTTGCATATTGGCAGACTCAGGTTCTTATCCTGATTTGTAGCTCTCACTCACCTAATTCTGCCTTTTTCTTAAGCCGCAATAAACTTAGCCATCTACCGGAGCTGATATGATGGTTTTACTGGCCAAAGTTCACAACAAATAAATCAAGCAAATATTTTCCCACTACATTTGAAATGTGAATTTATGAATAAGTTATAAAACTTACTGAATATTGCTTTAGAAATGGCAGCTAGAAGGATTTAATAAGGTTGTAATGTTATTTCTATCAAGCCATTAGTAGTAAAATTAACTTTTGGTGATTTTTTACAATGCCTGTCAAGCAGGAACAATGACATTATTTGGTCGACTTGCTTGTAAACTCAGTGTGGCAAGGTTGAAAATTTTTGGACTAGGAGTGCATCAGCCCGCTAGAAATATAGTTTGACCTGCTCTGAAGGGTATAACACTTCATGTTTTCTATTTCCATTGGAAGAGATTCTCCTAAGTAATATTCTTATCCACAACAAATATGTAAGCCTGAACACATTTTTCTCAGAACCAGCTGCTTCTGTGGTATCTTGGCATCTGAGTAAATGATTTGCAGAAATTCCACAGGGAAGGAGGTACTTTAAAGGCTGCCAGGCAGTGTTATAGGGCTAGAAGAAGAGTGAAGAGGCACAGCTGTGACAGCTGAAAGCAGGATAAGCTGCCACTGATCTGTTTCCATGCTTATCACAACACCCATTAATCAATTCCAATCACAGCAGGCCCACCAACTAAACCACACTCCACCTCTCAAAAACTGACTACTCAGCCTTGTAATCCTCTTGAAAAATTGTTCATCTGAGGAAAATGGCAGAGGGACAGTGTGTTGTTTACTTTATTAAAATTAAAATTAGTTTGGGAATGTAAAAATAACAGAAGCAACAGTTAAAACAGGCACAGGCTTTTCTTCTTGGATATCTTATTTTCCATCAAAATTTCACTTACTAAAATACGTTGTATCATTCTAAATGAACGGATCACATTCTACCTCTGCCTTCTGTTGTAGGCCATGCTACAGATACTCATTTTAGACAACCAAAATTCCCATCTGTTTATTGCTATTGAAATGCAAGCTAACCTTTAGTGTAGCCAATGCAATGGTTAAGGTCTGACAGTGTCATTGAAAAAAATCCATCGTCCTAGAACTACGTAAACATTAACACACTAGAATTTTGCTATGAAAATTATGCCACAAAATATACAGAATTACCTACCAAATAATATCAACCAAATCATAACAATGTGTTAGATAATGGTGGCTCTGTTTACTCCTTAACATGTGTGTACACATCCCATTAATGTTAATGCTGATATGAACGGGAGTTACGTTCTGCACCAAGGATTTAAAAGGACACCCGTCCCCAGTGACCATACACATACTAGGCTCAACACTGATTCATAAACAGGTTTTGAACTGACCGCCTGATATTTACTCAGTACCCAATTATGTCACACTTGTTCACTTTAAGTACCACTCATGCAAGCAGCCCCATCTTTTGTTTGCTTGCTCCCTAATTTCCCCATCATTAATGTGATTTAGGCCCTTCCTGTGCTGAACCTGGGTCCGCCCACACCAGGCCAATTGCAGGATCAGGACCTTAATGAGGTTCTAATGTTATAAATCAGAGACCCAAAAGAAAATAATTGTATACGTATTTCTCTCTTGCAACCATTGGGCCATACACTGATGCAATGAGCACGTAAGTTCTACACGTAGTTCAAGGACAATAAAGTAAAGACTTCCATGATCTTTAATAAGAGTCAGAATGGGCTCAGAACTCAGAGTAAGGAATAGAGA
This sequence comes from Malaclemys terrapin pileata, assembly GCF_027887155.1. NCBI lineage: Eukaryota > Metazoa > Chordata > Testudines > Emydidae > Malaclemys > Malaclemys terrapin. The sequence goes on from NC_071512.1 coordinate 67,755,923, forward strand.
CTGTTCTAAACTCTGGGCCCCCATGCCCTCTGCTGCTGTGCTGCATGGAGCAGATTTCAGCCCTGGGTTGACAAGCTTGATGCCGAGAATCAAGGAAAGCCCTTAGGCAGAAGCCTAGATGCTTGAGACCACACGTGGAAGGATTAAATGCCCTTTATGAATATCTCTGAAGTGTTATGTTTATAACAGAGGGAGATTTTCCAAAAGCGTAAAAGGGATTTTGAAGCACATGTCCTGTTAACTTTTGATGTGACTTGTGGTCCTAAATACCTTTGCTACTTTTAAAAATCCCCCCCATCTATAGTAAGTCTGTAACTTACCATGTCCTTTATTCAGCTATCATTCCTTATTTGAGTAAACAAGTACATATGTTGTAATGGTGCTAGAGTCCTGTGGCAGTATTTGGAGGATTGCTCTGGTTTCCACAGAATTGCATGGGTACTTTCTAATATTCCTGCAATTTATAGGACTTCAACACATGCTTTAGCTGATAATTCCTATTATTCATAGCATCAACACTAGCACTATATACAGCGTGTACTGATACACCAGCAAATTGAAGATGGTGAAATAATTACTGTAAAATAGCACAGATCAGGGTCAGCAACATTTGTACCATTTACACAGGATCAATACTCCATATAAGAGCTAGGCACTAGGGAGTTGTGTATGCATCCTGGTGAATTTTAGGTTGTTTTTTGTTTTTATTAATACGAATGTCTCAAATTATCGGGACCTCAGAACAGATCCAATTTTCAGGCTAATCTTAAATTCTCTCTCCAAAACTCCACAAGATCCAATATGCAATATGTGAGGTCATCTCAATATGCAATGTTGATTTATCACAACAACAATAGTGGCAAAAAATATATCAGAGGCACACACAGTTTGTGCTTTTGCATTGTGAAGATACACATTACATGGTACATATTACAAGGAGAACCCCCAAATTTCAGAGTTTGGGATCTACTCAAATACACAGTATAATATTTGCAGGCGCTTCTATGGGTCCTGTTGAAGACTCATCAGGTAGCACAATCATCACCACAAAAAGCATTGGTACCGCCTTACCTTTTGTCATGCTCTCAGCTCTATGGCCTGTTCTGCTCATCCACTTGGGGTGGGAACTAGACAATACACTTTCTTCCTCCCTTTAGTGTCTGTCTCCGGAGTATGGATGGCGGCTCTGCTCCTTCCATCTGGCATCTTTGCAGGCTCTCTCCGTTTCAAGTTTATCGTGTTAAAAGCCACCTCTGTCATGACTTGCTTTACCTCTGTGCTCTGGTTAGAATGGCAGTTTTTGGGGCAGGAACTGAGATTGCATCTTCCTCTCCCTGCTGTGAAGCACTTAAAGCACAGAGAGAGGAACCATTAGAGACCATATGTATGATGGCAAGGGTGACCAGGAACAACCAGTGATCACCTCTAACTCACTAGTTTCCTCTCCTAGCCAAGGTGAGAGCTGCAGCCATCTATTCAGACCCAGTTGCTTAAGACAGAGCCCAGAATCAGAGTTGCACCCCTATATTCAAACTAAAAATAGAATTGGGTATGTGTTGTAATAAGCCATGGGTGCAACTTTAAGTATCTTTCTGTCTAATGCATTTATCCCTTTGTGTCTTCTTCCATGTCATGTACAGCACGCTTCTGGCACTCTTTAAATAGTATTACTGTTCTCAAGATGCACTCAAGTATCTGATCTCAATTTTGGCATTTAACCAATATCTTTGAAGAGAATTACGCTTGTGAATATCTCAGAGTAATTGCTGACAAGGGTCTAGAAAGTACGTGTTACAGAGGGGAGGTGAAGAGTTGGGCTAACCATGAGTACAATAAATTTTAGGCAACCTCTTTAGCTATAAATTTTGAATGAGGAGTAATTTCTACATCTCCATCTGACTACCTAGGAAACGTTGTCATAGCAATACGAAGAGGAAAGATGATCTTGAAATTAAGGCACTGCACTTGGATCAGGAAACCTGAAATCATGATGATAACCTGAATCGCACCAGCTACCAGTTTGGAGGTGGGTCAAGGAGGCAAAACTGTGCCTCAGTTCCCGCTCTGTAAAATGGGGATAATAATACTTCCATTTCCTCCTCCTCCTCAGTCTACTTAGATTATAAATTCTTTGGACCAGGGACTATCTTTTACTATGGGCACACCAACTAGTACAATAGGGCCCTGATCTCAGTTGAGGCCTCTGGGTGCTACCATAATAAAAACAACAAATGATAATATGGTGTCTGAAGATTCTGAAAAAGAAATTAAAAATGAAATGAACCGCTGTGGTGAGCAGATAGGCAAGTAACATTCCAGAAGCAAACTGCAAACTATTTGGGAGGTTTTGCCTCCTTGACCCACCTCCAAACTGGTAGCTGGTGCGATTCAGATTATCATCATTCCTGAGGCTGGTATTTCTAGGACTGAAATATCAGAAGCAGATCAGGAAGAAAAGCCAAGGAGTTTCAACTCTGCTCTAACACCACTTTTCCATTTTTTGTGCACTCTAAGGCAGAGATGATATCTTCCTCTGTATTTGGAAAATACATAGCACACAGTGGGCACTAATGCAATTTAAATAAGAAATAAAAAAATCCTTAGACTGAAGGAATTGTGTTAACACAGCTGTCGCAGTGGCATGTGACATTCCTTAGCACACTAAAGGACACCTCCTCCCGACCCAAATATAAGAGCTGATCTTGCTTTTTGGCTAAAATAGGAATTGTTATACATTTGATATTAAAAAAAAAAATGAAAAAAACTCAAAGAATATTGCTTCCAGCAGATGAACCACAGACTAAAAACAAAAGATAATGTGAATCTAGATATTTGCTTCTTGGGAATATAGTGTACAACAATATGCTCTGAACATTGCGACATTTGGAAATATAGAAGTAATAGAAAGGAGATCAGATGTACAAATGTGCGCGCACACACAAACACACAAAAGAATATATGCTTTTTACTTTTTATTTACAAAGAAACAATGCCACTGGGGATCCATTGCATTCCAGGATTGGATGAATCTAACAAGAGTCTAATAACTCAGTCATAAACTACTATGCAGTATGAATATGGCTTTTATTGACCTCATTTTTGGCTATAAAAAGAACAGCACTATGCTCCCAAGGGAAACGTTGATACATTTTGATTTACAGAAACGCAGACCTGTTCAAGTGCTGTTATGAACAGAAAAGTGACTGTAAAAATGGCACTTTTACTCAACACGTCAGCTCCCTGTTCGTATTCAGTCTATCTTGCATTTTTAGTGGCAAAAATAAGTTTTACTACTTCTTACTCCTGCTGTGACTGCAGAGCCAATGCAGCTATGGGAAAGCAATGGATTCTTATCTGACTCACGCGTCATCAACAAAATTGTTAAGTTCCCATTGAATATTACTTGCAACTGAGTCCTTCCCCCAACAGATAAAAGAAAATGCAGACCTTCCACGACAGGGGAATTTCTGTTATCCATATTTAGGGTCATTATTGTGTTACAGTACCAACTACCAGCATACTGGTATTACATAGGTTTCATATCCAGTAGCCTAGACACAAGAGAAGCCTTTCAAAAGAAAAAAAAAAAAATCACATTATTCCCTGATGTCCTAACCAACTTCCTTTGTTATTTAGTGTATCTACAAGATCCTGTCCCCCAAGCAACTATTTTAATATTATTTAATACTTATCCAATGCTGTGAGCTTTCATTATTGTCTGCTAATACATTTTACCTTAATGAGAACAATATAAAATGTTTAAGGATTTCTTTATGAATATTAAAAGGCCAGAGGATTTTTCCCTCTGAAATCCTCAGTTATCTGACTGCAAAGAAATTAGAAGGAAGAAGAAAAGCATTCTAAAGAGCTCTGTTTTGCATACGTTTGTGCGCATTTGAGAAAAGTGGATCATTGATGTCTAGACTTCTGGATGCGGATGGCTCCTGTGGACGTAGATGCTCCTTGAGGACACAGCATTTGTTGCCTATAGCACGTAGCACAGAACTATCTTTATTCTCTGGACATCATAACCTACCAACACAGTATTGCCATTGCAATGTGTCATAAATGTGTTTTATGTATTGTATATCTCACTGAAGTCTCATCTTTCCTGGACCATTGCCGTAAGCTAATAGTATGGAATAAAGTCTAGTCTCAGATACAGTGAAAAAAGGGCCATCAAAAAGAAAAAGTTGACAATAGTGTCTGTTGGGGTTCCTGGTACTGTAATAGCAGAATTCCAGGAACAATGCTGTTCTTGCTACTAGACTGCTCTCCAACTAAACTGCAGGGCTAATCTATGTGCAGGATTCATAGGCAGTATGGTAATATACAATAATAATTTCTACTTCACCCATCACCATAGTATCTAAGGGCTGTTCTATACACAGTTTCTGGAAATAAGCTATACTGATTTAAGTACCTTTGTACCAATATAATCGTGTCTAAACAAGGGGGATTGCAATAGTTTAACTTATATCAGTTTCTTAATGGATGTTGTTAAATTGGTACAAAAACCACATGTAGACCAGCCTTATGAGTAAATACAACATAAGGCAATTGTCCTAGTGAAGATCAGAACACATTGTAGAGTTAAAGTGAACTAAAGAACCTGTGCCTGTAGCAGGGGCTGTGCATAAAGATGTCATTAGACTTGGATTCTATTCCCAGTTCTTCCACTGATTCACTGTGTAACTGTGCACAAGTCAGTTAACTTCTCTGTCTCAGTGTCTCCATCTATAAAATGGAGATAATGATATTTACACACCTTTGTATAGCACTTTGAGATCTACAGATGAAAAATGCTACACACTTTTTTTTTTCCGGTCTGATTCCCACTGTAGCAACTTCCCGCCCTGATGTGGAGAAAGGGAGACTGCCTGATGCTGACTCAGGGACACAAAGTTGGAGCGTTGTCTGGCTATGCTGGAAGGAGGACCGGAGACACAAGATGTGGTTTAATTAGGCCGCAACCTTATTCCTAAATGTCTAGGAGTACCCAGCAGAAAAAAAGCGTACAGCACAGGTAATTTCATAATCATGTACATACAGCAAGAATGGGGAGGCTGCTGCCCTTTACCCATCCTCATCCCCAGCCAACCAACTGCTGGGACCTCACACCCCCTTAAATGAAGGTTAAGGGGGCTTTATACTGCCAAACCAGTTACAGTAGCCCCAAGCCCTCCCCCCACCCCATTTCCACTACTTTAAAGAATACCTTCTTTAAATCCTTTGCCAATCCATTTTATCTGATCACATATTCCTTCCCTACAGTGTACCTGAACTGGACATCTGCCCCACATTTACACAGAGTTGTGACAATCATAGCCTAAACCCTGTTTCATGTCTGCCACAACTAAGCCTCTAACTCTTTGTGGGGAAGGCAGAAAATTTCACCTTGGCCAGTCTGTCAGTGATGGGAAAAGTCCTTCCCAGCCCCCTAAGGAGAAACTAGGGTAACAACCAGCAGATCATGACAAAACCTGGTACAGTATTTAACTACACCCATGAGTGGGAGGTGGGTGCTGCTCTGCCTGGTCCAGGTAAAAGAGGGCTTTTCCAGGGCCAGCGTGGATCTAAATAGTCTCCGCTTTCTTCCAGGAGGAAGATGGGTCAGCATCCCCCCGCTCATCTGGTCTGAAGTCACTTCAGCAAGGCACACTCTGGCCATCTAGCTCTTAAGGAGGGGGGCGGGGGGGTTCTTTTCCTACAAGCCGGACAACTGCCCTCACCACTTCAAGTATGGTTAGGTCATTCTGTCTGTTGAGAAGAATGACCAGAGTATATTGATAATCTGTAAAAGTTGTGGGAAATTCTCTCCCTACACCATCAGCACCAAAAAGCGTGCCTGCTCTTGATTTGCTGACAAATACAGGACAAAGTTCTTGTGGGCCAGACGTGCAAACATGTATCTACTTGTGCACTGTTACTGATCTGTCTGCAAAACATACTCTGCAAATTAAGTGGCAAATGGACCCTTCAAGAAGAAAAATTCCACACCACCGTTCACCTTCTAATGTCCATCTCATTTCATTTCTGTGTCTTTGGTTAACCTTTTCATCTCATAGGACTGATGTTAAATGCAGACAAAACAATACTTGAACAACCCCATACCAGCACAATACAATTAACAAATCAGGTTCTGAACCTCTGGTCTAAATTTTTGCAAGCATAGTAATTGACAGGTTGGATTACTTCTGGCCCAATTTTATTCAAGGGGCAGGATGTGGATAAATGCAGATTGCTCTCTAATCGAGGAATCTCGCTCTCTTCAACTACGCAGACTGCCTCTGGTTTATAGTCTCAGTCTCCTGAGGAGAATAGCTGAGGCTGGGAAGAGATCCATACAGCTTATTTCAAACCGTTGTAGCTCCAAAGGATACACTATTTAATTATGATGCAAAGTTAAATTAACGGATGTCTTAATTTATGTTTAAGTAGAGAATAAAGGAAAGGTTACTAAAGATACAGATCTATGTAATAATCTTCCTTGTGAGACGTATACGCAGTTGTCTCTGCTCATAATATTCGTGTGTTACTCAATCATTTATAAATGTTTATTTCACCAGGAAAAACACATTTAGAACAAGTTCTTTGTTTACAATAGTGTTCAAGACAGTACACAAACTCCTCTACATTATTTCTTAACAGGGGGGATGTTATCTAATGGTTAGAACAGGGATTTGTCACCAGAATTCATGGGTTTTATTCCCAGCTGTCACTGATTTACTGTGTGAGCGGGTAAAACGTAGACCCCCAGTACAGCAAACTATTGAAGGACATATTTAAGCACTTTATTGAATAGGGATGACTTAAGCAAGAGCTTAAAGCTAAGCATGTGCTTAAATAATTTACTGAACTGAGTATTTTATCTCTCCATGGTTCACTTTCCCCAACTGTAAAACAGAACTAGTAATACTATTTTCCTACCACACTGACTATGTAAGTATCACAAGGAAAGTCATTACTTAAGGCTGTATGTTTAGTAAGGCTTAATATTTTGAAATCATCTGATAAAAGATGTGATATTGGTGAACAGTCTTTTCTTATAATTATTAGACATACACAGTCTATGTTAGATCACAAACAAAATAGAAAACAATAGCACTAGGATTTTTTTCGTATTGTTGCAGTCAGAGTTTGTAAATATATACAGTATATTTTTCCATCTAATAGTTATGACTGTTGCATGTATATCTTGCTATTCCATGTAATTACTATTATGTGTTACATGTAATTGCTTGGAAAACTATATACAGAAAAGGACCCGTCCTAATAAAATACAAAAAATACAGGATTTTACAGAAGCTGCTTTCAGGTATGTTACAAATGTTAAGTTTTAGTTGTGGTTAGATTCCCTTCCATGAGTGAGGTTAATACAGACACTTCTTAAAGGCCTTGTAATTAGCATAGAATTGTGAAACACTTCCATCTAGTGGCTAATATGAAAACTACACACTATTGAAATTGATTGGGTACAGATGGCCAAGATTTCAGTCCATCATATTGACTTACTAGAGCGTTTGCTATTTGATCAAGCTTTTCCACCACCACAACCATAACATGAATAGCCACATCAGCAGCCACCCTTCCTCGGCCCTCCCAAAAAACACCAGCCTACCCAGCAGAGCTTTCTTTAACCTTGTATGGGAAAAGAGCCAGAGGCTCCCTAAAGTCCATTCTGGATTTCACTCTGGCCAATCTCATTACAGTACAGGGTCTTAAGCACTATGAAGAAAAGGTTACTTACTCTAACTGTGGTTCTTTGAGAAGTGATGCAGAGGTGTATTGCACTTGGGTGTGTGCACACCCAGAGCACTAGAGCCATACACTTTTGCCTAGCGGTATCTGTAGAGGGGCAGTGCTCGTGCCTTGTGGCCCCTTCCTTGGCTATATGAGGCAGCACTACCCCAACCCCCTCTGTTCTCACCACCTGTGGTTGGAGTCAAAGCCCCTATGTGGTTGTAGTCTCACAGCCTCACATTTCATCTTCGCATCATTTATTGTATATATGGGGCCCTACCAAATTCACGGTCCATTTTTATCGATTTCACAGCCAGGGGGTTTTAAAATTGGTCAGTTTAACCTTTTCAGATGTTTAGATCTGAAAGTTCACAGTGTTGTAACTGTGGTGGTCCCAAACCAAAAGGGGGTCGTAAAGCTGTTTAGGGGGGGTGGCAGGATTGCTACTCTCACTTCTTTACTGACTTCAGGGCTGTTATTGTAGCAGGTAGGATCCCTAAACAAGGATCAAACTCCCATTGTGCTAGGCAGCATACAGACAAATAAAAGAAACTGTTCCTGCCCAGGGAGTTTTACAGCCTAGGTCTTAGGACATGACAGGTAGATAAGAAGGTGTGGGGGGGGGGGGGGGAAGAGATCAGGCTAAAAACTGAACAGAGCTTAGTGGGAAAAATGTATTTTTTTAATGGAATCTTCATTCTGTAGAACCCATCCCAGATAGTGGGTAAATACCTTACAGCAAGCCAAATCTGTCCCATAGGCCTGGTACATAACAGTAACGGACTAGCTGATTTGAAGATACAAGAACATGAATGTCAGATGTTTGATACATTTGTTGTTACTGCATTTCTTTTTAGGAGGTCCAAAGGACGAGGCAGAAGAATATTTCTTGAGCTTTAAGGAAGCAAAAGAAATTCTACTTTATAACTATGTCCTGGTCTACGCACAAAGTTGCACCAATTTAAGTAAAGGTGTGATGTTAAACTAAATTCATGGAACTCCGGCAACTTTGTGTGTGAACACTCCAATTCAGTTTAAACCTGGCTTAAATTGATTTAGTTTGTCAAATTTAGTCCTGGTCTACACAGATTTAATACTGGTATAACTGGGTCTAATAGGAGCGATTTATTTAACAATACGGATATTTCACTCTAACCCCTATTGTGGGCACAATAATAATGGTATAAGGGTGCTTTACACTGATATAACTTACTCCCCTTCTCGTACAGGGATAATCATATCAATATAAAGCAGCTTTATACTACTACAACAATGTCAACACGGGGGGTGGTGGGGGGGAGGGATTGTACCACTAACAGTACCGGCATAATTGGAAGCAGCACAATTTCCTTGTGTAGACAAGTCCTTAGGATCCTAAATACCTGTCATTTTTAAAATGGGTCTTACAAGTCCAATTCACTTCTTCTTAACATGGTATCCATACATTATACATTACAGGGGTGGCCAAACTGACTCCCGAGCCACATGGGGCTCTTTTACCATTAAAGTACAGCTCATGGAGCCCCCCCACAACCCGCCTCATTGTCCACCTACCAGACTGGGTGGGGGGAGCTCAGGACCTCTGCCTTGCAGCAAGGTGGTAGGGTAGGGGATTCTGCCCAGCGGGGAGGAAGGTCCCTGGGCTTCTGCGGGGTGCACCTGCCGGGGCTTGAGGCTTCAGGAGGAGGGGGGCTGAAGCCCCAAGCCCTGGCAGGTGTGCCCCAGCTCTCAAACTTCTGAAAATTGTTGTGTGCAGTTCAGAGGGTCAGTAAGTTTGGCCACCCCGATATATTAGAATTAAACTCAATTTACTCACAATGGTTGCCTACCATTTACCATAGATACCTCACAGAAGCCATATAAAGATTCATAGGTAATATTTTTGACATGCTTGAGATATTTGGAAGGGACACACTATACTGCAAAACAATATAAAATACTTTTCTTATTACAGGTAAATGCCACAAAATTCATAATGCCCTCTAAAAGCAATATTTCTTTTTTCAGATGTTCCCCATTTCACCTCTTCCCCTCTACCTGTGCACCAGTCTGATTGGGCTTATCTAATCATTACAGGTAATTCAGAATAAATGCATCACATTCAAAGATATTTGTGATATTTCAATCTTTATCTTGTCACAGGAATGGATTCACTTTCTATGGTACTCTCTGCTCATTAAATGCCAGCCTCTCAGGAGAATGGACACCTTTTTGGCTTTCTTCTCTTTTCATTGCAACAGTTAAATTGACGTGAACGTGGACTAGATTTTATGCCATTTCCCATTCTAGCTTCCAATACTCTCGTGAGAATATGTATAACACAGCGCAGAATAACATTTTCTAAAAATGGCTGACAGTAACAACAACAAAACTGAATTGATTCTGAGGACAAGGCTAAAAATAACAGAAACAAGAGAGACTGCACACAGTATGTACCTTTTGTGCCAAACACATTGTGACAGGAACAATCTATTGTTTAAAAAAATCCACACACAACTACTCCTAGCATCATAATCTTACAGCCCTTACTGGAAGCTGCTGGTACAATGAATTGCTGAAAAAAAGAAAGACAGAAAAAGCCTTTAAAAGTAATAGACCATTTCTATTTACAGTATATTATGAAGTGAAAAAGAGGCAGAGCCCAGTCCACAAAAGCTTACTGTTGTATTTGGTGAGATGAAGTAGCTGTAATCTCCTCTGTTACCTGTGGGTGCCATTACTGAACCAAAGGAAAGTAAAGCTGCAACTTGCTGATTCACCTCATCTTCAATATTCTGAGTGCATTAATAGTTTGCCCTAATTTGAAAACTTTGCTGAGTGTCCTTTAAAAGGTGTGATTATAACCTGTCTTTTAATAAGGTTTTCTTGCAGTTAAAGGGAAAGTACTAGTACTACCATTAGCGGAATTATAAAAAGAGCGGAGTTACAGTCTCAAACGGAGAGAAATTGCAATCTAAACAATCCTGCAAAAATAACACTCCACTTCTCATTTCTGTGCAAAATTCAAAAAACAAACAAAACTCCCCTTTGTTTATAGTAGCGGTTCTTTAGCTAGCATCCAAGGAACATAGCAGTGTCTTCCCTGACTGTGGAGTGCGGGCCATGATTTAGAAAGGCACTGTATGTGCCAATATGTGGCAGCACAGACTTTGCTTTTGTATTTCCAAACCTAAAGGAGAACTATAGGACCAGGAATAAATAATCTTTGTATTCATTACAGCCACATTTTCTGCCACAAGGGACTCAAACTATTAATGCATGGACATAGGAGATACTAAGTTCCCCGATTATACCCTGTGCAGTGTCATGTGGGTGAGTCTAGTAAGCCCTTCATAATCGTATAGTGTTTGGTGGAGGAGGAGTGGGTCTTGATTAACAATTGTTTTATAATCTGCAGCTAGGCCGGGTACTATAGGCATGTATAATTAAAAAAAAATAAAAAAATTAAGGGTGAAATTCACCCTTGAGCAAACAGCCTACACAAGGCCTTATACACCACTTATGCTACACACCCTTAAAAGTGATGCACAGGGCCCTGTAGGGGCCTACTGCAGAATGGTCAACCTCACCCCATGCTTATGTGGATTTGGTGATATTTAAAATGAGAACCTACCAGTACACATTAGAACTAGGCTATTAGCATGGTGCAGGATTGCTCACACAGCTCTGATAGTGCCTCTTTGTCTTCATCTGCATCACCCATAGTATTGAGCCTACCTAGAGAAAAGCAACTCCATTAAACTGTATGGTGGTTTTGTGATCTACATGCATCCAGCAGGGAACGTTAAGACAATAAGGATGCAGATGTAAGCAGGCATATCACTAGACTGCAAACAATATTCCCAGCTGATACAGTTGTTCATTTTACTCTCTCTCATATACTACCCTGTCCCTCTGCCTTCTCCCCCAGAGCTGAGAGAGAAAAACAGAAGATTAGCCAGGTAGATTCAAGGCCCAACCCAGCCAGGGATCTCTCAGTACAGCACATCACAAAAGCAAGACTAACTATGCCTATTTTGCTTTACACGTAGCTGATGCACCAGGCCTTTGTAACATTACGTTACCTTCTGCACCACAGAAACCAAGGAGAAAATATCAGTCTCTACTTCATTCCTGCGATATATCAGGCAGGCTATACCCATATCCACCATGTTGACATCTCTCTTGACCTGAACCTTACCCACCCCCAGGTTTACTGCCGTTTAATAAGACACCATTGATAACTATATCAGTACATCCCATAATCTGCCTGCCAGGATCCAAACTCCTCAACATCCATAGATTGACCATAAACCCCTCTCCCTGATGATATATTACACCAATACATTACTAGAGTCACAGCTAGCTTGTTGATGTATACATGCAATAGGTCCTGAGAACGCTAGTTCACCCTGATGACATACAGTATAATTGCAGTATATACCCTAAAAGTAAAGCACTTTGGTGATGTATAACTGTAACAAGAGATTTAGTTAAGATAATGGGCTAAAACTGAACACAGCACTAATGTACTTTTTTTTTTGGCCTGGTATCAGCATATTGGCCAAAGTTTCACTTTTCCCTCCATAGCAAAGTTTGCTGTGTCAGTTGTCTACATAGCTGCTGCCCTCTCATACCATTGGTGGCTGCATTTTAGTAATGATGCATATTAGGTCTGCAAAAGGATAACTCCAGTACAGATATACTGGATCTGATTTTCAGAGATGCTAAGCACTTGTAGCTCCCCTTGACTTTAGTGGGAATTGTGGGTGCTCATCATGCCATGTCCTAGCTATAGAATTTCTTACAAGATAAGAAACTTTTCCTGGATAAAGGAGTCTATTATCGAGATATCAAACAAACAAGGATTTAATTAGCTTCCCAGACGTGCCATAGAAAACCTTCCAGGAAGGTTTTGCCATGTGAACTTGAGACTACAGTAAAGCCACCAATCTCAGCTCAGGAAGTAGAAAGCTTGTGTATTGTTACATTGAACTGAGATCTGATTTCATCATATACTAACTTACAGTATTACTTCGAACTCGGTCTCCCCAACCCGCATCTGTGTAACAATACTGTGTGTTAACAGAGACAAAACTAAAGAAACTTGTTTCAGTGTGAAAGACCCTCTCCCTCCACCCCCAAAAAACACCACACACATTTGTTTAGCTTTCTGTGAAATATTTTATCAGATTTTTGTAACACACTATTATGTTCTCAGCAGGTGTACCATAGGTAGGTCTCAAAGCAACCATAAAAATGGAAACTAATACAATGTTTACAAGTGTCTTAAATTATGGCAATTTTTATCTCAGTTACACAATCGGATTCTACTCTTTACAATAGTTTACAGTTATATACACAGTACATGATTCTGAACAGCAAATTACATTTTTTAAAGTTCAGTCGAATACAAAATAGCACTTTTTCAGAACATGTAAACATAGGTTGGATTCCACTTTTTAATTATTTTTAAAAGCCACACAAAAGTTCCTAACAGTAGATTATGATGTCAAGCTATGAATAAACTTTTACATTTCTTCTCAATGAAAATGGAAAGTGATTAACTCAGTCAATATCACATTTTATGTGATACAATGACAAATGCTACTAGCAATAAAAATATTCTGTCAGCATTTCTGAAAAACACATTGACAAAACATAACTGCACTGCAAAACATTTCTGGAAAAGATATTAAATTATATTAATTTTAAGGAGAGTACTGTATGTGCATTACAAACTGAAGCAAAGCTTTTATTTCCCCAATAGCAAAGACTAGAGAAATATAGTTTATACAGTATTTGCCAAAATCACTGAATTACTGTTCACAAAATATTTGGACAATATTTAATATGTTTGTGGAAAACAATTTCTAGTTAACAAAACAGGTGATTGATTTTCTACTCACTTTACTTACAGCCAATTTTTCAGGTCACTTAGTGTTCTAGTTGCTGTAGTATACAGTACAAATCACATTTTGCAGATCTTTTACTGCATTCAAGAGGACTTCAAGAAATGACTGCAAAAGGACTGTATTTTTTCCTTTTACTGGAATAAATAGTCTTTGGCATATTGTATATTTGCTTGATTATATAACTACAGCTTCCCAACTACAAAAACCTCATCCTATAATAATTCTTAACATCCAATTACTGAAGTCACAGGAGAAAATTTTTATATTGTTATTGTCTCCTTTTGTTCACTTATATCACTTCAATGAGGATCATTTCTGGTATACTCAGACTTTATTACTTAACTAACAAGACCAAGTGAAATGCTGAGAAAGGAACAAAACAAAATTGGCATTGATCTGGTGACTGAATTTAATCGAGAGAGGTAACTTTATCTTTGAGAGGAAGTTTTACATTCCAAAAGGGGGTGGGGGGGGGGGGGTAGGGGACAAAACCACTATCAAGAAACATGCTATCCCTGAATACTTGGTTGAAAGGTTTGATAATAGGCACTAAATGTCACTCATTACGAGGATGGACAACACCACTGAGCAAATCAGGTGCTCTGATTAGAACATGTTGTGTTATGATCTCTCAGTTCCCAGTGTTCAAGAACAAACACTTCTCAAATGCACCATTATTCTTGATTTTCACAACAATCATTAGCTCTACCTAGAAGTATTGTAGCCTTTTTAAACTACAGCCAACTCAAAAGGGATGTGGAAAGGGGAAAAGCTGCTTATCAATTTGACACATTGTAGCCTAGATTTGGTCCACATGTTTGCTTCTATTACTCTAGCTATTATACAGGAACAGAAAAAATGAAATAGTCTCAAAGGTATCTGCTTTTATCCTTGTAGCGAATCACAGCTGAGTGTATTTCACAACGGAACACAGAAGTAAATATTATAATAAGTGTTCTGTAAACCAGTCACCAAGATATTCTTATAAATCTTTCAACATTAGTACAACTGGGGCCAGACTGTGGCTAGCCAAAGCTCCCAGAAACAGCCAATATCACTTGGGATGCAGTGGGCTGGTCTAGTGACTGGTGTAGAGGAGAAGATGGCCATGTCCTCACCCAATTTGGTAAGCCCATTGCCAGCATTGGACTGAGAGGGAAAGACCCTGGCCCCACTGAAGTCAATGGAACCAGGATGTCACCCAGAGTCCTTGCTTTCCCTGAGATCTTAAATTTTGCTCTGTACCTACACAGGAGCATGAGGTTCTGGGAAAGATGCCTTGTATCCTTCCCTTTCCTTTGTGCACCTGCAAAGAGCTAGGCTCAACCTGGCCTTAAGATTTCCGTACGAACTTATTAAGTGTAGGCTGCATGTCAACATAATTCTCAAGTGCCTCACATGGTGACTTATTTGTATATTTTAAAAAAGTGTTATGCCTCTAAACTTCTATGCATAGCACTAAAAATTATTTAAAATCAAGGAAAATTGGTTTTTGCTATATAAAATTTGCAACATGAATCATTATAGTCAATCTGCATTAATGTTATCTTAGGTCTGTAATCCCCCCGCTTACTCCAAGGGATTATAAACCTATACAAATTATCCCCTTAAATGTGTGTTTACCCAATAATTTTTGTAGCCTTTCAATTCTTTCGTAAGATAACAGATACCAAATACCTCTCCCAAAAATATTAAAGCTGGCAAACCAAAAATAAAAAAGCTAGGAAACATAGTGGTAAGGATGACACTGCACCCTTAATAAATCATCATGCATTAAAGTGAGGCTATATTATGAATGGAGGATAAAGTGCCCATTTTTAACACTGAATTTCCTAGCTTTTCTCAATAATTTTTTGTATTTACATATTATTCTTGGACTAGATTTTAACTCACTGTCTGGTTACTTCTTGTATGTTGCTCTATAATTTACTACAGTTAGATCTAGTTTTGAATAAAAATACTCACGCGTTTATAATTTTCTTAAGTGTAGGTCTCATGTAAAGTCTTCTGGATTTACATTTGTTCCTGTGCAATTCAGGTGTACCATATCTTCTTGTACCTCAAGTCCTTTACTTTTACACTGTCCATGCTCATGATAAAATTACCAACACATTTCAACCTTCTGCAATATATTATTTTTCTTTTTAAAAATAAAAAAGACTGACATGCCCTCCTTGTCTCTCTTTCATTAAAAAAATAGCCCATAATATTTACTTTTTCCTACATTCAGGAGTCTACTATATTTAATGCCTTAATTTTATACCCACTGTATCCCACTGGGTGAAAGTTTCCCTGAACTTGTAGCTGAAGGCTGAAGTTTATATTCGTGTTTTGGAACTCCTTTCCGTTTCCAAGTAGATTCACCAGTTTCAAGCTGTTTTTCTTCAGTCTTGGTATTTTGCATACAAATGGTCTGAGATACCAATGAATTATGTCCTTGTTCAAGTTCAAAACTTATAATGAGTGACTTGGCTAGAGAATCCAATTCAGAAGTGACCATAAAAGACGTGGTTGTTCTGCAAGTAGGACTGTTTGCTGAAGCAGAAGGCAAGCTAAATAAAGTGCAGTAATTATTAAAATGCCCAGCTAAGATGCAAATCTTTTCTGTATAGCTTCTGAGTTGAGTTGTATTTCTGTATGATCCTGTGGAGTACACAAGCAAAAAGAACCAATTCTACTACTTTGCTAAGCAGCATGTTACTTCCATGCACATCTTTGCTTTCATTTCCGTTAGAAACAATACTGTATTTTGAAAGTATGTTAGTAAATCTATAGTGAGACTATGACGTTAACATGAGGAATCAGTTGGTGAAAGAAGTCTCAAGACTTTGCCTATAGTCCCAGGCTGACACAATCACAAGGTATACCTACTATCCAAAAAAAGCTAGTTGGAGTTTTCTAGAACATGATCAGCAGTGAAATGGTTAAAATTTGACATTTAGTTTTTTTTAATTAGGCTTCAGAATCAACAATGAATTGATATGAATGGAATAAAGATATTGCTTTAGTCTGTCTGTAGACTCAGCAGGATAGCATCCTATTGGTTCACTATTTGGAAAGTTCTTTCCTCAACTAATTTTTTTTCATACGAGTCTTTAAATTCTTCAAGAGCCACCAAACAAATGCTGATATAGTCAACCAGATCAACCTAGATTATCATGGGAACAAGGGTTTTAATTTGCTTATTTGTGCCTGGTCCCTGTAACTTATATAACAGAAAATTAAAGATAAGGAAGGCTGGATGCAAAGGAAAGTTACCTTAAGATAATCAGGTCACTTGAAACCAGGAAGTGGAAACACAGTAATTAACTATGTCAGAGGTTGTAAATGACTTAAAACTTGTAAATTCTCTTTCTTATTAATGGTGAAGTGATGGAAAAAATACTTTAAATTCTGTTAAAGGTGACTTGCTTCTTTATGCCTGAAAGTGTTTTTTCCAACAAAAAGGTTTTCTCTTGCTTGTCATCACCTTAGAAATTCAGCTCTAGTTTACCCTTTTCCTAAAAAATATATTGGTGACTGGAGAATTAGTACATTTAGGACATCCTCGTTATTAAAAGAAAAATGTTGTTCCCAAGAGGGGGAGGGAGGGATATTAATCAGACTGTTTAAAATATTGTTATTGTTAAAACTTATTTAACTTGAATGCCTAACAAACAGTGGAAAGAGAAGATTTCATTAAAGATTCAACACTGTTCCTTCAGGTAAGGGCTGAGAAAGACCGCAAACCACTTCCAGAAGACACGAGAAACAAGGAAGATACTGATAGCCACAGGAAACGGTTCCTTACTGTAACTGTGATTCAGACATGTATTCTACTTAAGTGTGTGCACACCCTGGTCACTGGAGCTGGAGTTTGCCTAGCAGCACCCATAAAGGGGAAGCGCTTATGCTTCATGGCCATAGCGCGCCCCCCCCCCCCCCCCAGCTACATGAAGCAGCACTGTCCCGACCCTCCCTCAGTTCCTTTGCACCGAATGCCCAGAAACAAGATTCCAATGCAGTGGGGATGGAGGATGGGTTGAGGAATACAGGTCTGCATCACATCTCAAAGAACCAGTTATGGTAAGTAACTGTTTCTTCTTTGAGTAGATGCAGACATGCATTCTACTTAGGTGACTCACAAGCAGTACACCTCCCACTGCCCTGGAAGTAGGACTCAGAGTCTACCTAAATAAGGACTGAAGGACCACCTTACCAAAGCCTGCATCCGCCCTGGAAGATGCGGTTGTGGCATAATGGTTCATGAACGTAACAACTACATAGCAGCCCTGAGTCCAATATGGAAACGTCACTGAGGAATGCTATGGGCATTGCTTGCACCTGCTGTGGGGGCATAAACTAAGCTATTTCATATGCAGTCCTGATACAGGATATTACCCATTTGGACGTCATCTGTGAAGATATTGTTTGACCCTTCATGTGATCTACATATGACGCAAACAAATGAGGCAAGGCACAAAACAGTTTAGTCCTGTCCAGATAGAAGGCTAGACATTGCCTGACATCTAAGGTGTGTAGATGCTGCTTATCTATAGATGAATGAGGTTTAGGAAAGAATACTGGTAAATAGACCACCTGGTTCAAATGAAACTGAGAAACCACTTTAGACAAAGATTTTGGAAGTGGCTGTAAAATCACTGTCTTTGGAGAACTGTGTATAAGGAGGCTCTGCTCTCCGAGCCTGCGACTCGCTCACTCTCCGAGCCTGCAACTCTCTCTCTCTGTCTCCATGTGGATGTTACTGCTACCAGGAATGCAGTTTTCTAACACAACAGCAAAAAGGGACATGATGCCAGAGGGTCAAATGGAGATCCCATTAGGGCAGCAAGGATTGAGTTAAGGTCCCACAGAGGAACTGGTTCCCAGGCCGTAGGGATGTAGATGAAGGAGCCCTTTTAAGAATTTTGATACCATGGCATTGGAGAAGACTGATCTTCTCTGAATGGGGGGATAAAATGCCAATAATTGCTACCAGATGAGCTTTCAATGAACTAAACACAAGCCCCAACAACTGAAGGTGCAGCAGGTACTCCAAAATGTCCTGGATAGAATCCAAGCAATCCTCAGGCTAGTGATCACAGTGAAATGGAAGTGATTTTCGGTGAATCGGCCATCCTGGTGGAGGGTTTTCTACAGTTGAGGACAACTTTTGAACATCCATCTAACACCGCTCTTCCTCCTCATTCCGCCATGCCACGTGATGCAGGGAGCCGAGTGCAGGATGCAAGGCACAGCCTTGGTTTTGAGTAAGTTGGGATGGAGAAGAAGCAGTAAGGGAGACTGAATAGACAGTGCAAGAAGGCCAGAGAAAAAATGGTTACCTACCTTTTGTAACTGTTGTTCTTCGAGACACGTTGCTCATGTCCATTCCAATTAGGTGTGTGCGTGCCACATGCACAATAACCAGAAGGTTTTTCCCCTAGTGGTACCTGTGGGGTTGGTTCAGGTGCCCCCTGGAGTTGCACTTCCATGGCACCATATATGGGGTCCTGCCGACCTGCTGCCTCTTCAGTTCCTTCTTGCTCCGACAGAGGGGTAGGTGAGTGAGTCTTGGAATGTCAGTTACGAAAGGTAGGTAACTGTTTTTCTTCTTCAAGTGCTTGGTCATGTTGATTCCAATTAGGTGACTCCCAATCAGGAACTTGGAGGCGGTGTCAGAGCTCATGGGTTCACTGATTGAAGCACCGCTCTGCTGAAGGCTGCATTGTACCTAGTCTGCTGGGTAATGGCATAGTGAGAGGTAAAAGTGTGGATTGAGGACCATGTTGCAGCCCTACAGATTTCCTGGGTCAGAACCTGGGCCAGGAATGCTGCCGAAGATGCCTGCTTGGAAGGCCAGGGAAGGTGATGGTTGAGGTCTGCAGAAGGGAATCCCCGCACACAGAACTTGTGGGTTGAGCCACCATAGGAGAGACTTGAGAACTGGCCCAGAAAGGGTGACTACCTTGTCTAGACTGTCCCGGTTTAGTCAATACCCCGATGGCTAGCCACACCTGAAGGGATTAGAGTCTCTGTCTGGCATGCTACACTACAGAAGTACAGGTGGCCATGTGACTGAGGAGCTTCAGGCAATTCCTTGCTGTGGTGGTAGGAAACTGTCTGAGGTCTTGTAAGATGTTGCACAGGGTCTGAAACCGTTATTCCAGTAGAAACGCTCTCACCTGTCTTGAATCCAACACTGCATCTATGAACTCTATCCTCTGTGTGGAGGACAGGGTTGACTTCTGCACATTCCATAGTAGGCCAAGCTCGTTGAAAGTTGATCTTATTGGGTTACATGCACCTCCACTTGTGTTGTGGAGTGGCCCTTGATCAGCCTGTCATTGAGGTATGGAAACATTTGCACCTGGCGCTTCCGCAAGAAAGTGGCGATGACTGCCATGCACGGGGGCAACACCCAAGTTGCTGCTGACAGACTGAAGGGGAGGACCGTGAACGGATAGTGATTCTGGTTCACCACAAATCCGAGAAACCTTCTGGGAGACAGGGTTAGGGATATATGAAAGTATGCGTCCTTCAAGTTGAGGGCTGCATACCAATCCCCCAGATCCAGAGAAGGGATAATGGAGGCCAAAGAAATCATGTGGAACTTCAGCTTCTTCATGAACTTGTTGAGGTTTGGCAGGTCTAGGAGAGGTCTGAGACCACCTTTGGCTTTCAGGATTAGGAAATAACGGGAATAAAATCCTTTGCCCCTTAGCTCCTGAGAAACCACCTCCACTGCTCCTGCTCTTAGGGGAGGCTGCATCTCCTGAATTAGAAGATGATCATGAGAGGGGTCCCTGAAGAGGGTCCGGAGAAGGAGGGTGGGAGGGATGGGGGGAGCTGGAGAGAATATCCCAGTTCTACCATGCGGAGCACCCAGCTATTTGTCGTCATCTGGGCCCATGCATGATAGAAGTGGGACAGTCAGCACAAAAAGGATTGGATAGTTGGATCCGGTGCTTGAACTGGTGTGTCGCCCTTGGGTGCACCTTCAAAAGGTTTGTTTTTGTCCAGAGGGCTGTTTCACCTGCCCAGAGCCCTGAGATGAAGGAGGAAGCCTCCTCCTGTGGTTTCCATTATGCATCTTAGAATAGTCCTGCCTATTCTGAGGTTGGTAGAATCGAGGCAGAGGCTGGGACTTAAAATGCCTCCGTTGCGTTGCCAGGGTATGAAGGTCAAGGGAATTGAGAGTGGCTCGAGTCCTTAAGACTACGAAGCCACGAGTCCATTTTCTCAGAGAAGAGGGCCGAGCCCTCGAATGGGAGGTCCTGGATGGTCTGTTGGACCTCATACAAGAGCCCTGATGCCTGCAGCCAGCAGCTCCTTCTCATAGCCACTGCTGAACCCATGGTCCAAGTAGCCAAATCAGCAACATCCGGGGCTGCCTGTAGCGAAGCTCGTATCACAAGCTTACTCTCTACCACCAAAGCAAAACTCTGCCATCGAGTCCTCTGGCAGAAGCTCCGTGAACAAGCCCCACAGGAATTGAAGCTATATCTGCTAAGGATCACCTGGTGGTTTGAAATCTGAAGCTGATGCCTCCCGGTAGAATAGACTTGCCTCCCAAAAAGATCCCGTTTCTTCATGTCTCGGGCTTTAGGTGAGGGTCCTTGGTGCCCTTGACGTTTGCATTTGTTTGCTGCTGCTGCCACCACTAAGGAGTGCAGTGGTGGGTGTGAATAAAAATGTTCAAACTCTTTAGAGGGTACAAAGTACTTTCTCTCTGTCCTTTTCACTGTTGGGAGCAGGGAGGTGAGGGTCTGCCACAACATTTTGGTGGTATCCTGTATGGTCTTATGAGCGGCAGGCATCTCGGGAGGGTCTCCAGAGGGCCAGGATGTCTACCATGTGGTCCAAGGACTCATACCCATCCTCAACTTGAAGCCTCAGGTTCTGGGCCACTCTCTTCAGGAGCTGTTGGTGGATCCTACCGTCCTTGAGTACAGGAGCCGTGGAGGTTCCAGCCACTGCTTTGTCTGGCGATGATGAGGCTCTAACCGGGACCGACTCTTTCTCCTGGCCTACAGTGCCAAGGGGATCACGCGGTGCCAGGTCTTCCAGTGTGCCATGGGGCGGCTAGTCCTGCACCGAGGGAAGTGGAGAAGATGCATGGGTTTCAGAAGCCACCGACACTGAACTCCTGGAATAGGACCCTTGGCTTTGATAGAATGGCCAGGGGGTCCAAAATGGCCAATGGGCTGGAGCCTGCCATTGAGTGAGCCACGGCATCGGGGGAAATTGCTGTCACTCCCTGTCCAACCTCGAGCATCTGCACTCTGATTTGTGCTGGCTCCACCCGGACACAAAAAGGACTCCACCTCTGATTGGGAGGACTCGCTCTGAGAAGACCACAGGGAAGCAGTGCCAGGACACTGGTATGGTTCCACTGCCAGTCTGCTGCCACAAGTACCAGGGGATCAGTGCTAAGGTGATGGTGACCAATATGGTTTGCCTCAGGATGGCACTGAAGGTCTCAGGGGTGCTGTTGCTTTTGAGCTCAGTCTTGCCTGGGTGTGGAAGGTGGTGCCGTGAAGGCAATGAGCTCTCTCGCTGCCTCAAAGGTCTCCGGCATGGAGGGCAGCTCCAAAGCCTCTCCACGACTCTCCCGGGAGGGGAGTCCTGCGGAGCTGAACTCGACTGACCCCATGTTGGGACAGCAGTCAATAATGCTGGGCTAGGTGGTGCTGCACTAGGTGGTGTGGCCTGTCGGAGAATAACAGAGTTCTCACTTTTTGTTTGGGTACAACAAGTCAAATACTTTATTTTCTCAAGCAATTGCGTAGAGGGAGAGAGCTAAATAGGTCTCTCCACAGGTAAACAATTACAGCAAGCATTTATACCTTTTGTTACAGACAATGAAAAGCAACAGCTGCATTTTGTTTATACATAGGTCATTCTGAGATCTTGTTTTTCTCACTAATGTAGACTTTTAGTCTACATTCCATATTATCTACACATTACGAGGAATGTGTGAGGCAAGTGGGAAAGAACTTCTAGAAATCTCACGTTATTAGGGTTAAGTTAGCCTGACTCTTGCTTACAAACTGTCATGCATTGCAATCCCCTTCCTGTCAGTTCTTTCTCTGCTTCCACAGGCCCAACGCGGGTCTCACTGCGCTTGAGTCTTTCTGTCCCGGTCTCGGCGTGGGTGAATGCCCCCTGTCCTGCTTCATCTTCTTGCAGAGCACTGGGGACAGGAAGTGGTGCCATGCACTACCATGTATGGAACCCCTTTGCAGGGAGCCCTGCTGGTGCTGAGCGTCTCTATCCGAGTCCTTTCTTGGCGCCGAAGTCTCCCATGTTGATGCCGGGGCACTGCGCATCAATGTTGAGGTTCGGCCAAACTCTGCTCTGAGTGAGGATGGAGGGCGGCCTCCATCAGAAAGATTTATAACCATTGGTCTTTTTCTTTTTGAGTCCTGGGGCAGAATCCCCTACAGATCTTGCAAATGGTCCTTCTGATGCAATTCCCCCAGACACTTCAAGCAGGAAGTGTGAGGGTTACTCCTGGGCATAGGCTTGTTACAAGCTACGCAGGGTTTAAACCCCAGGGAACGGTGGTCGGGGAGGGTAGGGAAAAAGGGGGGTAACCGCCAGAACAATTCCTTACTGGAATTCTAACTATACTATGACTAGTATCGGGGGTAGCCGTGTTAATCTGTATCCACAAAAACAACAAGGAGTCCGGTGGCACCTTAAAGACTAACAGATTTATTTGGGCATAAGCTTTCGTGAGTAAAAAAAACCTCACTTCTTCAGAAGCATGGAGTGAAAGTTACAGATGCAGGCATTATATAATGACTCATGAAGAGAAGGGAGTATCTCGCAAGTGGAGAACTAGTGTTATACTATGACTAAACTAACTAAAACTACTAATTTAACTATTTACAGAGAACAATTGAGGACCTCTAGGGAGAAAGCTTGCCGAACCAAGAGAAAATGAGTGTTCCGGCTAACCCTCATAGGAGGTAAGAAGGAACTGAAGTGGCGGCCGGTCGACAGGACCCTATATATGGCGCCATGGAGGCGTGACTCCAGGGGGTGCCTGAACCGACACAACAGGTACTGTTAGGGGAAAAACCTTCCACTTCTGTGCACGTGGCACGCACACACCTAATTGGAATCGACATGAGTAAGCACTCGAAGAAGAACCAGCATTGGTAGCATGCTGGGGCATTGAGAATGAGCCTGGCCTGATCTTGAGCAGACCTGAAGGATGACCAGGAGAAAAGCCTACAAGAGGGCCAATTGCCAGATGAGGTGGAAAGCATTGGAAGGGAGCTTGGACTGACGCCCTCTAGAGAGCAGAACAGATGATGTTTCCTATTGTCCCATGTAGCGAACTGGTCAATTATTGGAATGTCCCAAGCTATGAAGATAACCCAGGATGTGTCTTCAGGGACCAGTTGTGACTCAGGGAAAAATACCTGCTGAGATGGTCTGCAAGATAATTCTGAACCCCAAGCAAGTGAACAGCTATCGAAGCAATGTTCTCCTTGATGCAGAACAGTCACAGCCTGATTGCCTCTAGGCAGAGCAACCTGCATCGTGCTCTCCCTTGCTTGCAGCACATAGTAAAGACAATAGCATCGTGATGTAAATATGAACACTAAGTCTCTAATATAGTCTCACAAAGCGTGACAAATTGTAGATGGCCTGAAGCTCCAGCAAGTTGATATGGAGTGAGGCCTCCTGCTCCGACCATAGCCCCTACACTCTCAGGGACCCCCCAAGTGCACCACTCAACTCAGGAGGGAGGTCTTAGTAACAACCGATCCGGTTGGCAAGGACCAGACAAAGGGAACACCTTGGCAAATATTCTCTGGACACATCCACCACTGCAAGGAGTCTAGGACCATAAAGGAAGACTGACCAGTCTGTCTAGAGGTTGAAGATTAGGACAGTAAATCACTCTTAGCCACAATTGAAGGGGAGTGAAGGCACAGCCTTGCAAACTGGACCACTTGTGTGCAAGTGGAAATATGACCCAAAAGCCTCAGACACGTCTGAATCATCATGGAAGGCTGAGACTGCAGACTGAGGCAAAGATAGCAAACTGTCTGAAAACGGTCATCAGTAGAAATGCTTTCAACATCACAGAATCTAACAGGGCCCCAATGAACTTTGTTTTCTGAATGAGAACAAAGGTTGACTTCCAGATGTTTAGTATGAAACCCAGACAGTCGAGCAACCATAATGTGGTGCTGATGTGAGCAAGAACTTCCTCTCTGGATCTGCACCTCAGTAACAGTTGTTCACATATGGGAAGATGTGAATTCCCTTCTTCCTGAAATATGCTGTAACAATGACCATGCACTAGGTAAAAACCTGGCGTACAGAAGAGAGCTCAAATGAAAGCACTGTGTAGTGACAATGGCCTTCTACCACGATAAATTGAAGGAACTTTCTGTGGTTGGCAAAACTGCCACATGAAAGTAGGCATCTTGAAGGTCCAGAGCAGCACACCAGTCATTCTGAGACTACACAGGGAGAATAATCAATAAGAGTGACATTCAGAACCTCATATACCTGATATATTTGTTGAGGCCATAAAGGTCAAGGTTGGGTCTTACCCCTCCCTTGAATTTGGGTACCAGAAAGTACCAGGAGTAGAAGCCATGACGCTGGTGTTCCGGCTGAACCTCTTCCACCACTCCCAAAGCCAGTAGAGAGCAGACCTGCTCAAGGAGCACTATCTTGCGAGGGGGACCCTGAAGAGGGACGGGGAGGGTGGGTGAGGTGGAAGTGTGGAGAGGAACTGGATGGCATAACCTGATCTGAGTGTGCTTAGGACTCAGCTGTCAGTGGTGATTGAGCCCCAGGACCGGCTCTAGGCACCAGCAAACTAAGCATGTGCTTGGGGCAGCACAATTCCAGGGGCGACATTCCAGGAGTGGGGTTTTTTGTTTTTGTTTTTGTTTTGTTTTTGGCTTGGGGCAGCAAAAAACCTAGAGCTGGCTCTGTCAAGCCCCAAGCATTGTGAAAGCAGGCCAGCCTGTATGAGGAGGTAGGGGCAACAACAGGAACAGAGCTCTGCACCAAGGAGATAAAATGGGTACTTGGAGAGCACTGGCAGGAGGGCATGTGGACTGGCTGAACCCCAAGCCTGACTGCTTTCTCCTGTCCCTCTTTCTGGGGTAGTGCTGGTACCTCAAAGGAGGGAAAGCCTGGCCAAATGTATGCTATGGACGATACTGCTGCTGCTACCACTGGCATGGCCAGCCCCAAGGACTGCAGTGTACTGAAGGGAAGGATGAGCTGGGCAGCACAGAATTGTCCGGAGATGAAGATGAGGCCCTGGATGGGACAACTCTGGAGGGTCCACAGGGAGAAGGACCGCCAGTGCTTGGGCCTGTGGCGGATCAACGGTCACCACCACAGACCTGGCCAGCAATCTCACCTTTAATCAAGGCAAAGAGCAGGACCTCCGCAACTGAGGGGCATCCCACAGATTCCATGGAGGCCACTGACATGGATAAGGCATTGGTGGCCAGTAGACGCTGGGCCATATGCCTCCGTCCCAACCACAGGACGTACGCCAATCTTGGTACCCATAACGGTCCATCAACGACCCCCAATGCTGGTCAGGTGATGGAGAGCAGGAGGATAACGATCCCAACTCAGATGCAGAGGAGCCTTGAGATCAAGGCAGAGTGAGACCAGAGGGCGCAAGTATCTGGTCTGATTTGTTTATTGCCCAGAATGAGGCAGAAAGTGGCAGTGCCAACAGAAGTGGTGCCATCAATACCAAGCATGCCAGTGCTGGAAGCAAGCAGCAGTACTGAGTGTCTGACAGTACTGATGTTGAGGGCAGTGAAAGGCACCACAGAAGCATTTGCAGTGCTGAATGCAGCAGTGCATTCCTGGTAGTGACGTCCCCCGTACTGAAGCCGGTACAAGCCCTGCTTATATAACCTGTGAAAGGTGACAGAGGGTCCTGTGGCACCTTTGAGACTAACAGAAGTACTGGGAGCATAAGCTTTCGTGGGTAAGAACCTCACTTCTTCAGATGCAAGTAATGGAAATCTCCAGAGGCAGGTATAAATCAGTGTGGAGATAACCAGGTTAGTTCAATCAGGGAGGGTGAGGTGCTCTGCTAGCAGTTGAGTTGTGAACACCAAGGGAGGAGAAACTGTTTCTGTAGTTGGATAGCCATTCACAGTCTTTGTTTAATCCTGATCTGATGGTGTCAAATTTGCAAATGAACTGGAGCTCAGCAGTTTCTCTTTGGAGTCTGGTCCTGAAGTTTTTTTGCTGTAAGATGGCAACCTTTACATCTGCTATTGTGTGGCCAGGGAGGTTGAAGTGTTCTCCTACAGGTTTTTGTATATTGCCATTCCTGATATCTGACTTGTGTCCATTTATCCTCTTGCGTAGTGACTGTCCAGTTTGGCCAATGTACATAGCAGAGGGGCATTGCTGGCATATGATGGCATATATAACACTGGTGGACGTGCAGGTGAAAGAGCCGGTGATGTTGTAGCTGATCTAACCAACATCACCGTGCTCTTTCACCTGCACGTCCACCAGTGTTATATATGCCATCATATGCCAGCAATGCCCCTCTGCTATGTACATTGGCCAAACTGGACAGTCACTACGCAAGAGGATAAATGGACACAAGTCAGATATCAGGAATGGCAATATACAAAAACCTGTAGGAGAACACTTCAACCTCCCTGGCCACACAATAGCAGATGTAAAGGTTGCCATCTTACAGCAAAAAAACTTCAGGACCAGACTCCAAAGAGAAACTGCTGAGCTCCAGTTCATTTGCAAATTTGACACCATCAGATCAGGATTAAACAAAGATTGTGAATGGCTATCCAACTACAGAAACAGTTTCTCCTCCCTTGGTGTTCACACCTCAACTGCTAGCAGAGCACCTCACCCTCCCTGATTGAACTAACCTGGTTATCTCCACACTGATTTATACCTGCCTCTGGAGATTTCCATTACTTGCATCTGAAGAAGTGAAGTTCTTACCCACGAAAGCTTATGCTCCCAGTACTTCTGTTAGTCTCAAAGGTGCCATAGGACCCTCTGTTGCTTTTTACAGATTCAGACTAACACGGCTACCCCTCTGATACTGTGAAAGGTGAACATTGGGGTGCAGTGCAGACAGACCAGAGGGTTCAGTGGCTCATTCAATCAACAGAGCTATAGATGACAGTTCTGGCAAAGTCCTGGACCAAAGGAGAGATCGGAACCAAAAGGTGGAGGAAATCTGTAACTGCCTGGTACACTGCCAACATGGAAACAGTCAGTACTGGCATCTGCCTCTTTGGTACTGTACTCAATGGATGCCCAGAGGCCAGAACCGGAGTCAACAGTACATGGCTTCCAACCTTCCTGTTTGGTACCGGGGAAGGATTAGAGGTATCTGCTCCATCCCATGCACCAGCAACAACTCCATGTCGGGCCACACTTTTCCTGGGGGAAGCAGAAGAGTCATCCGGAGACCTGGAGTGGTTTTGATTGGTCTTAGGCAAACTTTTCCTCAGGGCAGTCAACAGGGAATGGCTCATCTGTGTCTCTGAAGAAGAGCCTGCCCTGGAATGTGAAGCAGCAGCACTCTTGGAACCTGAAGGTGATCTCCGACCCAATGAAGACCTCGATACTGAAGCAGACCATATGGCCTGTTTGAGCAGGTGCTGCTTCAGGCGAAAGTCGTGAGCCACTTGAGTCCATTTCTTAAACGATCTGCAAGTCATGCAATGCCAAGGCAGAGGAAGAACCACAGGTGGGGATCACCCCCCACAGGAAGGATAATGTTTAAACCCCAGGGAGGACAACACCGAGGGGAAAAACGACTACAATGAACACTACTCTAACACTAATGGTACTACTAACTATATTCAAGGGGAAAAACAAAACTAGTTGAGAGGTTGTGAAGTTAAGATCACACAGAGTTATGACTCCAGGTAGAGGCGGGAAGACGGAACAGTGGGATGGTCGGGGCAGCATTGCCTCATGTAGCCAGGGGAGGGGCTATGGCCACGAGGCACAAACGCCAACCCTCTATGGATGCTGCTAGGCAAAATTTCTCCAGCTCTGGTGCGTTGGGCACGCACACACCTAAGTGGAATACATGTCTACATCTACTCGAAGAACCACCTAAAAATACCAACCAGATTAAAAATAACCACCACTCTTTCTGTCTTCCAACATACACCAAATAAAGAAGCAAATAAGAGCACAAACCTCTCACTTCGCAGGTCTCCTTTAGTGCAAAATTTTCTGGTACAACACACACAGCAGCTCAGACACATACCTTGCAATGAAGTAGTAATGATCTGACAGACTTTATCTATGTACTGCTCTAATTCCAAGTATTCAGAAGCAAGATTAGTTGCCTTCTTTAGTTCCTGGTGGGCAGATTCTTCTTTTGTTAATTGAGTTCCCATTTCTCTCTGTATTAATAAAGAGCAATTTATTTGAAAGCTATAAGATACATCTGTAATGCTTAGTGGTTAGCATTCTGATAGCAAATGTGGTCATGGGTTCAAATTTCACATCAGCGTTCATAGTTTTGCACTTCACTGTTGCAATGTATTATGGGAATGTTGGGTTGTTGAAGAAGTTTCAAAATACAATTTTGGCAAGAGTTGCAATTTCTGCCAGTCTTAAAATCACCAGCTGGAGCTGTAAGATCCTAAAACATTTTTTGACATTCAAGGGATAGATAACTCCGATAACTTGGTCAATATTCCATTCCTGATTCAAAGTAAATCATGGTGCTAATAGTCAAGGTTGTAAGCTATTGCCTACACAGTGAATGTACTACTAGTATCTAACACAATACTTTGAAATAAATAAAAATGTGTTTGACAAGTTAAATTGTATGTAAACCAATGATTTCAGATAGACCAAACAGAAAATAAAAGGAATATCTTTAATTTATAATTGACAGTGTTTTGTCAGTCTCTGAATCACTTGTATTTCTGTTGTATGATTTCAGAGGTGAGACGACCAGAACAACAAGCAGATGCATTCATTGGGCTATCCAGAGTGCAATAGGGGGAGGGGGTGATTTTCAAAGGCACATACACTAGTTAGGTGCCTATCTGCCCTTCGAAAGTCTCCTCAGGTGTTTTCCTTGAGTCATTACAGTCAATTTAGAACTCAAAAACCATCTATGAGCAATTCAAGTTATTCCATCTAATGTATATTATCTTTCATTTGTCAACACTGAATTTCAATCCACAACACAATACTCAAACAGTGAAAACTAAGTCCCTCTGGAGAAGCTCATTCATTTCTAGTCGGAAATAGCCTCAAAAATTCTGCCAACAACAAATTCCGCCACCTCTACATCATCCATTTTATCAGATTATTAACAGGCAATCCAAGAACCGTAGGTCACCTCACTTAATTTTGCCATTTTGAAAAGTGACAATTTATTCCTAGTTTTCTTTTGTCATTGAACCAGCTTCTAAGCCATGATAATACTTTATTTCTGACCACACACCCACCTAGTTTCCTTACTAGCTTCTTCTTAGGGACTTTGTCAAGGCTTTTAAAAAGTCTGAATAAATTATATCTTGTTCCTCACCATTTTGTTGACACACACAAAGAATTCAAGTAGCATGGAGGGTTACGTTAAAAATTGTAAAGCAGAAGAATGAACCAAATTCTGTTCTAATAAACACAAAAATTATATTTATACAACCATAAGATAGTTAAGATAATTAAGTAAAGAAATGCAAAATGTAAAGTTCTTACAGCAAGATTAACTTGTTCACAATGCATACAGGTAGTAATTTTTATTCCTCTTTCTTGTTAAACTTTTAAACAAGAAACCCTTTGAAGTTAACATTTAAACAATGTAATTTTGTGAATGGGTTCCCTTACCTTTTTGCAGTCAGATATAGTATTTTCAAGGGATCTGGCGAAAGACACTGCATTATTCTTTATTTGATTTTGAACCTATAAAAAGGGAATTTTAATTATTATTTTGCATGCATTATTCAAAGCATTGAGAAAAAAAATGTGTAAACCTATATCCCAGAGACAGGACAATGAGCACATGTGATTATGGAGGAAAGTGTTCAGAAGAGAATTACAACACAAGCAATGGTCGGAGAGTGAATTTTCGATCATAATTCTCAACCCATTCCATAAAAAAGTTAACACTTTATAGTGTTCATATTGCATATGCAAAAATTTGAATAAGTCTACAGTAGACTTTATTCTAGGAGCAAGTGAGCAGACACTATTCTTTAAACTTTTTCTAAAGGAAGTGACCACTTTAATTGTATCACCATCATCATAACTCTCAGTGGTAGGATTTTGGCAGTGCCATTTGGCTTCTCTCTGATGCTTCATGTTATATGCACTGCCCTCCAGTGAAACTAAGACCCTTATGGTTCCATAGGTCTCTGCTACAAGCAAAGACAATAGCATTTAGCAGGTTGGCTGTTCAATCCCCACCCTGGGCAAAAAACTAAAAATTCAAATTTAATTTGCTGTGAATAGGGAGATTTGAGTTCCCTGGGAACAGGGCCAGTTGTGGGAGGTCCAGTGTAACACTGGGTTGTGGAGAGGGAGGCAGGCAGAATGAATCTTTCTCTCTGGGAGCGTGGCTTGTTGTGAGGGAAAACACAGGCACGATTGCACCAATTAGTGTAAAAATAGATTCAATTATTGTAAGTATTTGAATATTTTGTGCAAACGGTTTGTTTTCAAGCCCCAGTTATGCCATGGGCTAAACAATTTCACTCTCCAATTCCTTATCAATATAGCCGTGCTCCCTCAACAAAAGCTACCACAGAAGTTTTCAAAATGCATCCCTAACTCCAGGTGTGGTCTGCTGTATAGCACTCATTGCAGCCCTGGACCCATGGCCACTGACTCCCTATGGCAGGGGTGTGCAAACTTTTTGGCCCAAGGGCTACACCTGGGTATGGAAATTGTATGGTGAGCCACGAATGCTCACAAATGAAATGCTCACGAATGAAATTGGGGGCTGGAGTGTGGGAGGGGGTGAGGGCTCCCGCTGGGGGTGCAGGTTCTAGGGTGGGGCCAGAAATGGGGAGTTCAAGGTACAGGAGGGAGCTCCGGGCTGGGGCAGAGGGTTAGAGTGTGTGTGTGGGGGGCCCGGCTGGGGGTGCAAGCTCTGGGGTGGGGCTGGGAATGAGGGGTTGGGGGTGCAGGAGGGTGCTCTGTGCTGGGACCAAGGGGTTCAGAGGGCAGGAGGGGGGGGATCAGGGCTGGTGCAGGGGGTTGGGGCATAGGAGGGGGTCAGGGGTCCAGGTGGCACTTACCTCAAGCAGCTCCTGGAAGCAGCGGCATGTTCCCCCTCCGGCTCCTAGGCAGAGGCTCAGCCAGGTGCCTCTGCACGCTGCCTGGTCCTCAGGCGCCACCCCTGCAGTGCCCATTGGCCGCATTTCCTAGCCAATGGGAGCTGCAGGAGCGGCGCTTGGGGCAGGGGCAGCGTGCAGAACCCCCTGGCTGCCCCTATATCTAGGAGGCGGGGGGGCAAGTCCCTAATCCTGCACCCCGGCTGGAGCGGGGCAAGCCCTGGGCCCCGGACCCTGCTCCATGGCGGGAGCTTGAGGGCCAGATTAAAACATCTGAAGGGCCGGATGTGGCCCCCAAGTTGTAGTTTGCCCACCCCTGCCCTATGGCATAACATAGGCTTGGCCCCCACTTCATTCCCTCTTGTGCCTTGAGTGTGCCACCTGCACTCAGAAAGAGGATGTAAAGCTAGGAAGAGGATTATGGATGAGTGAAATTTTGAGGAGGAGAAGGGCAGGGTAAAGAATGTAGAGCACATGAAGACAAAGGGATTGGTTACAGGAAAGTAGTGAAAAAAGAGGAAAGAATAAGGGGAGAGAATGTTGTTGATGAGATGTTGGGAGTTGGTCCTAGGTGAACGAGGGTGTGTTTCTTGACTTCTCAACCTTAGTCTTCATTTTTGATTTCTCCTTCACTGGGAATAGCTCCAATGGCTACTTTTACCATTCCTCTCACATTTCTCAAGCAACAACGATGAAACTGGAAAGACACTGGTCCAGTTTCACTGCTGCTCAGAGAGTTAAGGACAGCAACAGTGGAACTAATAAGAGCCAAGAGCTTTCTCTTGTGGCTCAAGAAGCCATTGAGCACTGCTCTGGGTCACATTTGGAAGGTTTACT
Source organism: Malaclemys terrapin pileata (assembly GCF_027887155.1). Lineage (NCBI taxonomy): Eukaryota > Metazoa > Chordata > Testudines > Emydidae > Malaclemys > Malaclemys terrapin. Next base: position 67,788,687 of record NC_071512.1, read on the forward strand.
GCACGGGCATAAGGAATAGTTCATTTTGTTTAAAATGGAAACTTAAGTTTTGCAGAATTGTATGCTCTAGATGTCCCCCACTTGCTAGTGGAAAGTAAGAGAACTTCCTTGGCAAGTAGGTTATTCAAGCTCTGTCGTACTCTGGAAAGACCCATACAAAGTAAATAGAAGACAAGAGAGCTTCAAACACAAGTGAAGAGTAGGATTTGCCTTGCACACTATCTGTCCAAGATACAAGTTTTTATTCACAGAAGGTGAAAAGAGGTGGAACAAGAATGAATGTGTACCCGAAGCTGAAAAGAGATATGTACACTATGTGCAGCCTAATACTTTTTTTTAAAAGAACTTTTCATCCTTTTAAAACATTACTTGTAAGGCTGCCAGACTCACTGTCAACATGAATTACCCACTGTGTAAGAGGTATCTTTCCCAGGACTACTGTAACTTGCATTCCTGAATTTTCAAACTCTTTTCTGAGTACATATTTCATGGAAAAAATTTAGCTGCAGAGTATAGTCTTTGTTTCTATCTTCCTTTTTATGTAACTCTCCCTACCATGTATCTCCTTATTAGACTTACCTAACAAATATATATATATATATATATATATAAAATAGGGGAATACCAAGACTGTGCACCTTATTTTAAAGCAACTTGTTAGGTGGGCTCTCTTCAATTTGCTTTAAAAAAGAATCTCTGCATGCAAGAAGGGCTTGAACTATTTTAACTGAAGTGACAAAATACTGTTTCTACCATTTCCCAGGCAACCGTGTCTATCATAAATTAAAATAGTCAGGCTATGATTTTCCGCTACAAATCTTAACCAAAAAGCCTGCATTTAAAAAAAAAAATTATATACACATATACATATACATACATATATACATACATATATATACATACACACACACACACCCCAACTTTTTAACAACATTGATCTGAAAAAAAGTGTGTGAATACTGTTACGTATGCTTTCGTGCAAAACTTTTAATGCCTAATGTATAATTAAAATATCAGTTGCCACCAGAAAAAAAAAATACTACCTTTATTGCTCTAAGTGAATATGAATATTCCCTCTTATATTATAAAGAATAATTAAATTCAGAGGTCTTCTGTAAAGTTAAACAGAACACTGGTGTCACTTCTTTTTACATTACAGTGTGTCTGGGGAGGTGGCAGGGTCAACTCATTAAAATGTCATAAATATATTTGCTGTATTTATCCTATAACTTAATAAAGCAGCTGCTAAAATGGAAATACCAATGCTGCTTAGCAACCCAGAAAACTTTTGAAGGTTATTCCTGATTCCAGTTGCTACCATGAAAATGAACAACATTTCTGCCATTCATGCTGTTAGATGCTTGCTTGGAATAAGTCACTATCCTTTTAGAGGCCCCAATTCAGCATAGTGCTTAAGTGCATGCCTAACTTTAAACATGTGAGTAGTCTGGGACTATACTAAACTTACTCAGTTTTAGGTACAAGCTTAAATAACATGCTGAAAGGAGCTAAAATTATAACACCAGAATGTAGGAAATACTGTCATCTTAACCTTCTAAAGATGCCTAGAGACAGGATTTTGTAACACTAACAGCAAGTGCAGTAATAGCAGATATGTGCTTGCTATTAGTACTATGAAATGTAGTCAATTTCAAAAAAGAAGTTAAAAATAGTTTCACTATTGAGTGTCCCTGCCAATTTTTGAAGTCTTGTGATATTTTCCCTTCTCCTTCCACTAAGTTTCTCCCTCCCTTCTTGGTGTGTGAAAGACCCCACAAACAACAAGGGAAGCTGAGTGGATACTCAGGGGATACAGTAAGACTACAGACAAATAGCACTGTCAAATGCGCAAAGTAAACACTGAAAATACACTGAATACTTCAGTGGAATCCATCTGAGCAAAAGGGACCAACTGTGGAGAACTGATTGAAGGATTACGTCAATATTTTTTCCCCTCCGTTGTGTCAAGTTAACAGTAATTTTAAGTTTTGTTAATAATAATAGTATGCAAAACATTTTCAGACAAGATTTTAAGTTGATATTGTATCTTTAAAGGGTCCAATTATAGTAACAAAGATACACCTTGCAGAGATTTTATCTATAATAAATACAGATGCATATACAGTCTACACTATTATTGTATGAACGCCAGGATTTCACAAATCAAGGTATAAGTTTCCAACCCATATGTGTTATATCTGCTAATACTTTTATGCTGTCACTAAAAACTGTGACCTTCAAGCCACAAACTCTCTCTCTCACCTCATTTTGTGGATACTGTTTCAAAAGTTCTTTTTGCATCTCTCTTGTTTTTTTCTGTACAGAATCCATGAGACTCTTGAGTCCTGAGCCTACTCCATCATAAATGGCAAGTATAAAATCTTCCTAAAAAATATTCAGAATATTTAATATTCAATAAATGGTTTAAAAAACGGACATTTGCATCAATGTATTTGTAACATTTTGTTATATTAGGCAAATTGACCAACACAGACAGACCAACTCTTATGCCCAACTTAGACCTAATGTTGTCAATAGGGTTCTGATAATGCTTTTCCTTTGAGAAATCTGCATCTTCAGCTCTTATTCAGATTTCTGAGAATTCTTTTTTGAATAGACTTTTACAATGAGAATATTAGTGGCAAAAAACACACACAAAACAAATTATTTTAATTTCAAACTCTGCATACAGGCTGTCAGCACAGGATATTTTTTTTTTTTTTTTTTTTAAACTTAGATCTATTGACCTGTTTTATCCTTCCCATGGTAAAACAATTTTTAATATCCAGGACTCAGTGTGAACACATAAAAGCTGCTATATCACTGCATTGAGGTCTGGTCTATGCACACATTTTGTATTAGTACATCTATTTTCGTTAGAGGTAAGATTTTTACCACTGTAGTTATAATTATCCACATTAGGGTTGTATCAATATAAAGGTGCCTTATACTGGGACAGTTTATTCCTCGTCCCATATGGCAATAAGTTATACAAATATAAAGATGCCTTATATCAGTATAATTTCAGCCACACTAGGGAGGTTGTTCCATTTTAACTATATCAGTACACTTAAATGATTTAGGGTTATAAACAGGGTTTAAGTCATTAACTTTAAAAAATGCTCTGTTGCATTCCAAAGGTGCTATGTAAGACCAAATTTTATGCTATAGATATTACATTTATGTGACAATACACTGTGTTAGTGTACTAAATGTGCAACTATGAAAATCTGAGTGTAGACATTTAAATTATTTTAAATCTTGCCTTCACACTACTACTGTGAATATACTTTCTATAGTATTCAGAAGCGACCTTTATTTTGATCCAGTGGAGTAGTCACAGTCCATAAAAAGTTCTGATATTAATCTTGAAAGGTATTGTATCCAACAAAATTTTGTTTTTTACCTGTGAGATAGTTGCATCTTCTTTGATCTCTTCAGAAAGGTGTAGGTCAGATCCTATAAGTGCTGTCAAGTGTCCTACATGTTTTCCTGCTTGTTTCACTATTTGGATTATTTTGTTGTGTGCTTCTGTTACCATTGAGGATATATCTGAACAACAACCCTGAGAAATGAAAATAATAATTTAGTTAGAAAACTTCTGCAATAAAAGTGTAAATGTTTTATATGTGCAATTGAAAACAGTGTTTAAACTATCCTGAAGCATTAACAATATCATATCCTTATATTACTACTAAGTGGCTCAGTCATTGTCTCAAATAAAAATGGAATGAACCTCGTGACCACATACAGAAAAGTTATTACAATTACACTGCAGGATTAAAAATCATGACTGCAAATACATGTTAGAATAGAATAGAAGAAATAATAAATGGGTTTAAAAAACCCATAATCAATAACTTTATATAGAATGGCACTGAACAGACAATGACAAGTCTATCAAATTAAAAAATAGCTAAAGAGACAATCATTTAAAAGAAAAGAATAATAAGCGAGCATACTTGTGGAAAGTGCTGAATACTTATTCATCCAGCAAAGCATTCATGGAGAAGATGATTAATTTAAAACTGGCTGTAGGCATCTTTATCATATCTTTTACCAAGTCACCTTGTGATTATATGCCAGATTGTTGTTACAAAGTCTATGGCCAATAATATAATAAGAGTATATACATTACACAGCTCTCTATATAGTTTTAATTATTTTTCTTTCAATTATTTATATGAAAATATAGTGGATATAATTTACCTGCAACAGTAATTGTAAATAACCTCCCAAGTTTTTTACATCCTGTCTCAATTCATCAATTTTTAGGGAATCAGTGCACTTTTGGAAACTATTAAGCCAATGCTCAGTTAGAACCACAAGTTGTTCAAAAGCAGAGGTAATTCTGATGCTGCAGGACTGAGTAGCACGATCAAGAAAGAAAACTACAAAAAAAAAAAAAAGATTAATCAGAATCTCAGGTCTGCAAATGAAAGCAAGAACATTTATACTTATGTGTAAGACATGACAAAATATCAGTGTAGAATATTTTGTTTATGTTAGTAAGAATTAAGCTTACAATTAGCTTGACTTTCTTCATCTTGTTGTTCATAGGCATTTGAAATGCCAGTTACTCCAGTATAAATAGTAAGCAAATTAGTTAGGAGACTATCTGCTATATTCATTTCTTCTTCATGATTCTGTCCTAGTAAATCCAAAGCTGAACCAATTAATTCTTTGCAAATTCCAGGTAGAAATGATTCAGAAGAACTTGAACATATGCTGCTGGATTTATTGACTGAACCTGTATTAATAGAAGAGCAACATGAATTAAAAGTTCCTTACAAAAGTAGTGGGTCTGTTAGACAAATGTATCCTCTTATGATAGTTTCATGTTGGTTCCTTCTCTCTACTATCTAACCTGAAGGATGAAAATAATTATGAAAAATAAATTAGACATACTTCTGTTGAGAAAATTTAATCCCATAAAAGTTTCTATTAGTTAAACGAAAAAAGCATGGAAAGAAAATAAGCGTATTTTAAAGTGAAATAGATAGTAATATACGCTATCACAAACCTATTCTTATAGCTACTTATCAGTAGCTATGATAAAAGAAAAGCACAGCTGATCTAAAATGAGTGATTACATACAAGTATAAATACTTGGGAGACTCAGGTAACTTATATCTGAAAAACATATGTTTTACAATTTTAATGTCTGAAATTTGTAACCAACAAACCAGAGACAATGTCAGAGAAGTTGAGTAACTAGCAACATCTCAAGCAAAGACTCACTCAGTGACTGTACTGGAATTAATAATCTCTGGTACAGCCAACACTAGGCGCTAGGTGACAGCATCATCCTAGTTAACCTTCAATGGCTAAGTGTAGCGAGTTTCCAGCCAAAACTCTCAGCATGATAGGCAGGAGCCTTGCTCACGAGGGTTTTACCCTCAAGAAGGATGAGACAAAGATTTAGGCAAAGAAATGCTGTAAGGTCTACAGGCGGGCACAGGAACACCCACTACAAATATGAATATTTTACTTGTAAAATGTCAGGCTTCTCATTTTCTTTACAATAAATTCTCAAATTATTACACAGACATAAATTACTATTAATAATAATAAGCTATACGTTTCCAGCTTCTCAGTATGAAATAAAAGGTAATCTGCCATACAAAAAAAAAGCACCTGATAAGTGCGATGTGTGTAGAGTCTGGATTGGCTGCAATTTTATATCAGACAAACATCCAGAAATTCTCCTGTTCCTCATGAAACTTCTGCTCCTAGAATATGAGGGCATGGAGGGGAAACACAAGAGAGACAGGTCTTTATTTAGATTTATTCCAGAAGGTCAGTGGAAAATTGCAGACATTTGCCCTCAGAAAGATCAGTGAGAATCCCACTTATCTTTCAGTGACTGGATCAAAACAGCACAGACTATAAGGTGTACCAGTCATCACTGTCCCCTTACATATGAGCCAGGAAATAAAGATCAGGGTTGATCCTCAGTTAATGTAAAGTGTCATACTGCCATTTGAGTCAATGGAATTATGACAATTTAACTGAGCTGACTATCTGCCCCTACTCTCCAACTAGAACTCCTGTGTGACTCACTCTTATTACACTGGACCCTCTTCAATTTGATTATATAAGCAGGAATGATGATCAATTAAAATAACAGAATTTACCTCCTCAAGAGCCTGCTTTCTCCAAGTTCAGTTCCTTCCAATATGAATGAACAATGCATTACCCCAGTGGATCTCCACCAGGTTTCAGGGTGTCCGTCAAGCAGGACCAGTGTTGGACTCACTGGGGCCCAGGGCAGAAAGCCTAAGCCCTGCTGTGCAGGGCTGAATCCCAGGGCCATGGGCCCCACCACACAGGGCTGAAGCAGAAGTCTGAGCAACTTAGCTTCACAAGGCTCCCTGTCGTGTGGACCCCCGGATAATTGCCCTGCTTGCTACTCCTTAATGCTGGCCCTGGTTTTTATATGCAGAAAATAAGTTCTTGTGGCACAGGTGTGCCATGGAGTTTTTAAAATCACATGTTGGGGGGGGCCTCAGAAAGAAAAAGGTTGAGAACCCCTGCATTAGCCTACACACCACCCTATCTACAAGTCTCACCCTCAATCCTAGAATTCTAGGAGAGAGTGGCTATCTTGACTCAGCCACAGAAAATGGGAATAGAACTTCTCTTTATGTGCCTGCAGAGCACAGACCTTGTGTTCTGAACATAGTACCTCAGCAGGCATCCAGGGAAGAGGCTAGACTAACCATGGAGATCTTGTCTTCTCTAAAAATAAATAAATAAATAATTTTTTCCCTTAAAAACCATATATTAGCTAACACATGGTATCTACCATGTGGCAAAATCCTAGCGCCAATTTTCACATCCATTTGCTGGGCAAGATAAACCTTAGACTACCTGCTAACTAACATGCAGTAAAAAACCTCCAACCTTCTTACCTACAGTTGGCATACCCTGAAAAGATTTAGGACCATAGGGGCATGGACACAAATGGAATGCCATGTTCTTCTACTTATCCCTCTACCACATGGCTCCCTAAGGGAGGGCAACTCTAAGCACCATGCTCATTTGGTCAGAGTCCCTGCTGACTAAGTAAACACTCCCCCCATCATAAACATTCTGCTTAGCAATGTAGGTGGCTCCAGATGCGTCAGACTTATTGATAGCAGGTGTCCTTACATTCATATAAACAGCAGTATGCCCCCCCTTAGCTACGTGAGGTTCCTGGTGCTATCCAGACAGATCAAATATACTAACACCATAGTGTTATCAGAGTTTATGAGGAAACACCTGCATACCTTGGAGGCGGTCATCTTAGCTGACCTTAGATTGGGGCAAATTCAATTAAGTCAACTTGAGATATAGACAGTACCTGAAAATCTCAACTTAAGGGGATTTGCAACAGAACGAAGCCCAGTAGCTATACCTGGATGAATAGTCGTCAGACTCCGAGCTCTTCCTCTGTAGAAGCTGCTGACTGAGCTGGACTGATCTCTCTTGTTTGAACAGAAACTAGACTAAGTGAGGCTCAATTTTAATAACTTATAAGGCCCCCATTACTTTACTATCTGAGCATCTAACAGTCTAATGTATTTATCCTCTCAACACTTCTGTGAGGTAGGGTAGTACTATTACCCATATTTTACAGATGGGGAACTGAGGCACAGAGACTGTGACCTGCCCAAGGTCACACAAGAGGTCTGTGGCAGAGCAGGGACTTCAACCCAGGTCTCCCCAGTACTAGGCTAGTGTCCTAATCCTTGGACTATCCTTCCTTTCTAAAGCTTGGAGAAAACAAAGGACTGCTTCCTCCCTGGTTCATAGGGCTTAGCAACATGAAATCTGGGCCTGCCCCTTTAGAGAAGAGGCTGATTTTTGGACCCTGTCAGAAGAAAATAACTTCAGTCAGCCACCCACCTTCCTTTTTAAGGGAATAAGTGACAATAGCTTTGCTTTTCTCTGTGTCTATTTGCTCGTTTAACAAACTTAACACTACATGTCAGGGGTGGCATCAAAGGACACAGAATGCTTTTTCAAAAACAGAAACTGCTAATTACCCAAATCCACATATTTTTTAATGAATTCTTACTCACTCTCCATGCCATGAGGTTCAGTATTTTCTTTCCCCCCTGCTATAATCAGCAACATCAAACACTCCTACATAGCATATTGAATTCAATTTCCTTCACCATTAGTGATGTCACCAAGTGTTACAGAAAAAAAACAGAACCTTGAACTCAGGTGTTGACAATTCAAAATCTTTTTCTTTCAATTCACTTTTATACAGGATATTGTTTAAAATAGGCAGATTAAATACACAACTGAGACTCTGACATTGCACAGGAATAGCATTCAATTACTGCCCAGCAAGCAACAGACCAGGAAAGCTGTTGCCGTTCCAACTTTATTCTATTGTTAAACCAATATTTAGACTAGAAATAAAGAAACTGCCTGTCAGATTCCTTTTAAAGAACTTTTATTTAACCCCAGGGTAGAATTTACTTTGGGCTGTCAACAACGCATATAAAGATTTACAATCAGCTGAACTAAACTGCTTTACTGCAGAATAACAGTATCATATCTGTGCCCAGTAGCAAAGCCATAATTAAGGATCTGTCAGCATTTCTATTATAAGCTACTATTTGCAGGAGTTTGCAATTCAGTCGTAAACACGGTTACAAGGCTAAAACTTCATGTACAAGGTCTTGGCTCAGCTGCAATTTACTTTTTTAAATATGATGCTTTTAAATTATAGAAGTGTAAATAAAACCTTCGGAACCAGACGCTATTTTGTACTTCCGATAGCTAAAAACATTTGGGGGGAAAAATTGTTTTAAAACGTAACATATTTTTGGTATTTTTCACCTTTCCCAAAAAAAAAAAAAAAAAACCTACACAGTTTCAAGATTTAGGATAGGGCTATCAAACAATTAAAAAAATGAATCATGATTAATTGCGTTATTAAACAATAATAGAATATAATTTATTTACTTTTTTTGATGTTTTCTATATTTTCAAATATATTGATTTCAATTACAACACAGAATGCTGTTGAGTTAAAACCTGCATTCAAAAAATAAAACAATGTAAAACTTCAGAGCCTACAAGTTCACTCAGTCCTACTTCTTGTTCAGCCAAACACTAAGAAAAACAAGTTTGTTTACATTTACAGGAGATAATGCTGCCCACTTCTTAATTATAATGTCACCTGAAAGTGAGAACAGGCATTTGCATGGCACTCTTGTAGCCGGCATCGCAAGATATTTACATGCCAGATGCGCTAAAGATTCATATGTTCTTTGATGCTTTAACCACCATTCCAGAGGACAAGCGTCCATGCTGATGACGGGTTCTGCTCAATAACAATCCAAAGCAGTGTGGACCGATGCATGTTCATTTTCACCATCTGAGTCAGATGCCACCAGCAGAAGGTTGCTTTTCTTTTATGGTGGTTTGGATTCTATAGTTTCCGTATCAAAGTGTTGCTCTTCTAAGACTTCTGAAAGCATGCTCCATGCCTCATCCCTCAAACTTTGGAAGACACTTCAGATTCTTAAATCTTGGGCCAACTGCTGTAACTATCTTGCAGTGAAAGTGGTCTTAAAACAAACAAGATGTGCTGGGTCATCATTCAAGACTGCTATAGCAAGAAATATATGGCAGAATGCTGGTAAAACAGAGCAGGAGACATACAATTCTTCCCCAAGGAGTTCAGTCACTAATTTAATTAATGCATTTTTTTTAAATGAGCATCATCAGCATGGAAGCATGTTCTCTGGAACGATGGCCGAAGCATGAAGAGGCATATGAATCTTTAGTGCATGTGGCACATAAATATCTTGCGATGCCAGCTACAAGAGTACCTCCGAATGCATGTTCTCAGTTTCAGGTGACATTGTAACTAAGAAGTGGGCAGCATTATCTCCCACAAATGTAAACAAACTGGTTTCTCTTGGTGATTGGCTGAACAAGAAGTAGGACTGAATGGACTTATAGGCTCTAAAGTTTTACATTGTTATGTTTGAGTGCAGTTATGTAACAAAAAAACCCTACATCTGTAAGTTCCACTTTCATGATAAAGAGATTGCACTACAGTACCTGTATGAGGTACACTGAAAAAATACTGTTTCGTTTATCATTTTTACAGTGCAAATATTTAATAAAAATAATAAAGTGATCACTGTACACTTTGTATTCCGTGTTGTAATTGAAATAGATACATTTAAAATGAAGAAAAACATCCAAAAATATTGAATAAATTTCAATTGGTATTCTATTGCTTAACAGTGCGATTAATTTTTTTAATAGTGATTTATTTTTTGAGTGAATTGCGTGAGTTAACTGCGATTAATCGACAGCCCTAATTTAGGATTATAAAGTAACTGCTGTGCATGAAAGATAACTATTCTCTTTAGTTAGATTTACTGCTTACTTGATAGTCCACAATGTTGAAGGTATTATAGCTTTACAATGCCCACTCAAAAAGTCATAAAAAATATATTGTACCTATATACACTAAGTCTGCCTTTAAAAGGTACCCTTTTTTATTTTTTCCATGATACATGAATGTGGCCTGAGGTTGGGGGGGGGAGAGGGGGGTTTAAAGTTCAGGTGAGAATTCATGCCCCCACAACCTTAACTCTGCCCCTCAGAGCTGGCAATAGCCATTGGGAATTATCTGTATGTACTCCAGCTTTATTCACTGTATTAAGTATAACTGTACTGAATGGCAGAGGAAGCTGTAATAGCTTGGAAGAGCTGCGATTGTGATACAAGGTGTCCTGGGAGACTGCGGCCCTCTGGGGGTGGTGTTAGCCCCTCTCCCTGACCCGTGTGTGTAATCACATGAAAGAGGTGCAAGAAAGGGAAAAAAAAGGGGTGCCTGTGTCCCTTGTCAGACCCAGTATGCTTCATTTCATCGCTGCGCTATGTAGGCAGTCACTAGCAGGGCCTGGGATCTTCTTGCCATGGGGATTGTCAGCAGTTAGGTGAGAAATTAGCGTGGTCTGTGATTTTTAAGGAAGGGTAAGTGAAAGGATAATGTTTGGTGGTATAGTGTGCCTAAGGTTGTGAAAGGGATTGAACGGGTGTAAAATTTAGTATATGTGGATTTTTTTCTGTGGAATAAGCTAAGTATGAAAGTATAGGGAGCGCCTGTGCAATACATAGCAAAGGCAAGTGAGAGTATCTTATGGGCTTATTGGGGCAGATTTAAGACTGCACAGACATTTACTGTAACTCTGTATTTCCTGGTTTTCACAAGTTTGAGCTTTGCTGAACTCAATATTCTGGTAGGGCGTTATCACCAGGCAACCTTAACTCTGCATTAAAGTTTGGGGGTGGAGTTGTTTTTGCACATTTAATAGATATAATGGCAAACCACTCCTAGTATAGACATGGTCAAGTCCATGCGACTGGTTCCTCTAAAAAAAAAAAAACCCACCACACCTCTAGACAAACATTCAATCTCAGGAATTAAATTGATTGCTACTTTGTAAAGGTAAATCTGGACACTCCCCAAAGTATCTTAAGCTAATTGTCAACCAATTAGGTAAAAACTTTAGTGCAGACAGGCCTTAAAATAGACCTCCAGCAAAAGTAATGCAAGACTCAACATTGTTGATATCTCCAAGGGAAAACATAAGGAAAAAAAGCATTAGAAAAAACCCACATCTTTCAGGCCTCCTAGGTACATCATAAAGTAACAAGATGGGGAGTCATCCATATTTTTTTTTTTTTTTTTTAAGGTTACTTTTTTTAAAAAGATACAAAAAAGTCACTGCTAAGTGCATCACATTCACAATAGGAAAGTCATTAATATGCATGAAGAGCATACTTCTGCCATTCCAAAAATACATGAAATTATATTTATTTTATCACTATTGGCATAATGTGTCCAAAAGAGCCTCAGAGCTTGCTAAGATTATATCCGTGCAATTCCACCCTCCTCGCAAATACACAAGTTGAATGGGAAATAATTTTTAACGTGTAAGTGTCAGCACCATAATAAGGCAAACAAAATCAATAATGCAGATTTATTCAGACATTTAATTATACCAATCAACAAGTTTCTGAAAATGTAATTTTTAAATATAAAAAATTAGAATAATAAATTATTTACCTCCTTTTGGAAAAGGAAGAAACAGATGTAGTTGTAAGGTCAGGTTCCCACTCATCAGCAGGATCATAAAATACATCATCAGCTTTGTTACTACCGTTACTCTGAAAGGAGAAGAAAATCTAGTTCTTTTAGCTATGTTAAAGAGAGGAATGGTATAATAAAAGTTTACAATTCATTTGTAAAGAAAGTAGGATGGTCTTTAATATTAGCATTTGCCTTTTGAAATAAATGTTTGTTTGCTTGCTTAAGGTTATGTCAACTTGAGACACAAAGGTTTAATGTAAACTGATTGCAATTAACTTGAAGTACTTAACATATTTGTAAATGCTAATGCAGAAAGGTCTCCACAGATTTGTTCCAGGCTACAAACTTTTATGGAGTGTCCACACTAGTCTTTACAAACAAGATAAAAGTTTAGGAAAGACAATGTTATCCAGCATCCAGGATTTGGGAGAGCCAAGGACAAAACTACTTTACAGTTCACTCCCTAAGCCAGAAGCATAAAGACTCAATGCATTTAGATTTCACTAAAGTTTCTTGCATTATTATAACATTTAGAAATACATTCTAGCCATTTTTCCCATATGTAATAGCACCTGTTCTCTAGTATTGCCAAGACCAAAGCAGTTCCTAACAATAAATATATCTAAACAGAGTTTTGTTATTTGATACACATACATAGAAACAGAATTTCCCCCAACTCCGTCCCCACACTTCCATTTACAAAATTTGAACTAGATAATACTGAAGGAAGAATTCTGGAGCTTTCTTCTTAAATTTCTGATTTCAGATACCTACATGTGTCTGAAGAAATTACCCTTTCAAATGAAAGGGTTTCAGGTTTCACCATTTGAGGGGCAATTTTGTTTGAAAGTTTGATAAAAGTTACAGAACAACATTTTCCAAACATGAAAAGCCAGTATTTTTTCTGAGAAAATTTTCTGATGGTATTTTTGGGGCTCTAGTAGCACAAATAGTTTTTTTCAAATTCCAAGCTTGCCACTGAGTTAGGCCTGCTCTACACTTCAAAGTTAGGTTGACGTGTCAACCTGGTTGTACACTTAAATGTCTCTTCCACTGATGTATGTGCCCCATTACACTAACATAGAAACACCAGCTCCCTGAGCAGCATTGTGCTATGGTCAATGTGCAGAAATCAACACAACTCAAGTATAGCATGGAGTTACCCATGTCGACCCAAAAAGTCCTCCAGCAGCTGCCCCACAATGCCCGACACTGACTGCTCTGGTCACAATTGTTAACTCCAGGGGTCATGCATGCCAGAAGCCCCCCACCTTTAAAACCCCTCATGTATTTTGAAATGCCTTTTCCTAGTTGTTCAGCTGGGTGAGCATACTTCTATCTGCTCTCCCTTGTTGTATGCAACTTCCCAGCTGACTATGTCAGCTACACACTCCAGATGCACTCCTGCCTGGAGTAGAGAGGAGCTATGATCTCCTGGGACTGCGGGGAGAAGGGCTGTGCAGGCACAGCTCTGAACCAGCTGTAGAAGGGTCAACATCTATGAACAGACTGTTAAGGGGATGCAAGAGAAGAGGGTATGACAAGGACCAGCAGCAGTGTCATATGAAAGCCAAGGAATTGTGGCAGGCCAATCAGAAGGCCAGGGAGGGTAACAATCTATCTGGTGCCGAGTCATAGACCTCCTGCTTAAACCCCACCACCACCCAGCACACCACCTTAGATACCTCTGAGGAGCCTGAGTCACAGGCCCCTGCCATGAGCAGTGAGGAGGATGATGACAACGACAAGGAAGGGGTGGTGGCATATGGGGACAGGTGACCAGGAGGGTCCAGCTGTGTTGCAAGCCGGAACCTGTTTTTGACTCCACTGCAGTTCAGCCAGTCTCTGCAGTTGAGCATAGGCAAACCTGACGTAGGGGAAGGAACCTCAGGTAAGAGTGTAAATAAATTTCTCATTACTGTGAGGGCATCCCTAACAGCAGGACACAGCTATCCATTTTGCATTAATTTACTTGTACTACAAGAGGTAGAGCTGCTATCTGCTATTCATTCCCCTGTAGAGTTAGGGGGGCCATGTGGAGCAGTTTGTTTATGTACATGGGGCTGTTTTTGTAAATGAATAAAACTCCTTTGTTTTGAAAGTTGTTCATCTTTATTAGTTAACACACGTTGTGTAATGCCTGCTGGCAGTGAAAGTAGTGGTCTCATACACTCGCAACCTATAGGATCAGTGCCAGAGTAGTCGTAATAAGTGTATATCAAGCACACCAACATTAACAGGTGATTATAGCAGGGTGCTGGTGCAAAAGCACCTAATTACCCCTGCTCAGCCTGCTCCAATCAAGAGAAATAGATTGGGGCTGGTGAAACAGACCTGATGCCTGGCCTGCAGATTGGCTCCACCTGCGGGCCTGACAAGCCAGCAGTTATAAGGGCTGGGAGCCAGCAGAAAGGCCAGCCAGGGAAAGGTCAAGTCTCCTAGCTGCGGGCTGACTGTAGGAAAAGGGAGAACTAACCCTGCATGCCTTGTATATAGCTTAACACTGGTGGTGGGAGAACTGTGTGTGTAAATAAAGCCATGGGTGCTGCATAACTGGAGGCCTCTCTGCACTTCATTGGGACAGCTAGCGGGCCCAGGAAGAGGGGCAGGGCAGTGGACTTGTTACAGTGATACATGCACAGAAGTACAGCAAACACCACACAATTCCTAACAGGCCTCCAAACTGCAGTGCCAAGTTGAGTACAGTACACGACAGCACATTGCTGTGGCTTGCTGTTAAAATGCTCTTTCAAAGCTCCCTAAGACGTATAGCTCCTCGTTGAGCTCATCTGAAAGCCCTTGAGTCTAGCTGTTCAAACTCAGACGACAGCCACTTCACCACCACCCCTGCAGCAAGTTTTCCCACTTTGCTTCACAATTATTATGCAGGACAACAGGCAGCTATAATCATTGGGATATTTTTTGCACTGACATCCAATCTGGTGAGTTGACAATCCCAGCGCCGTTTCAATCTACCAAAAGCACATTCAACTGTTATTCTGCACTGCTGTAGTTGACTCTTTCCTTGGTGCTGTCAAGATTACTGGTGTACAGCTTCTAGCATTTCAATGGGGGAAGGACAGCTCAGTGGTTTGAGCATTGGCCTGCTAAACCCAGGGTTGTGAGTTCAATCCTTGAGGGGGCCACTTAGGGATCTGGGGCAAAATCAGTATTTGGTCCTGCTAGTGAAGGCAGGGAGCTGGACTCGATGACCTTTCAAGGTCCCTTCCAGTTCTAGGATATCTCCATTAATTTAAATTTAATATTGTCAATGGTAATCTGCCAGTTGGGAAGGACGGTCCATACTTGTAGCTTTCTGAACAGTCCTGTGTTCTTAAAGTGTCATGCACCTTCCCTGACCAGCCAACATTGATGCATCCCCAGTGATCCACCAACACTTGCATAAGCGTGGAAAAAAGACAGTTACCTTTTCCATAACTGGTGTTCTTTGAGATGTGTTGCTTAGATCCATTCTATAATAGGTGGCGGGGGGGAGCCAGTGGCACCCCCTTATACTGCGCCATGCGGGCACCACTCCAGAGGGTGCCAGAGCCGGTCCGCCGCAGATAATGCTAAGAAAAACTTCAGGCATATGGCAAGCACACACACCTAATATGGAATGGACATGAGCAAGCACTAAAAGAAGTAGTTACCCTTTATGTTGATGTACTCTGTAGTAAGGTGAACTAGGGCCAAAACAGGAACGTGCATGCTGTCTATTGCTCCACCGCAGTTTGGGAACCCCTTAACTGAAAAGCCATCCACTATATCCTGCACATAGCAGAGAATCACAGTCCTACACAGCAGGAAACGATTAATGGCCCTGCACTTTTGCATGACAATGGCCCTCCACAGTCGATTTTCCTACTGACTGGTAGCAATCCAGCATTGCAAATTTCCACAGTGTGATCACCACTTGCTTCTCCACTGTCAGTTCAGCTCTCAGTTTGGTGCCCCTGCACTGGATGGCTTGGGTGAGCTCAGCACACAGATCCAGGAATGTGGCCTTGTACATCCAAAAGTTCTGCAGCCACTGCTCATCATCCCAAATCTGCATTATGAAACAATTCCACCACTCAGTGCTCATTTCTTGGTCCCAGTAGTGGCACTCCACCATTAGCAGTGGTTCTGTGAATGCCACCAACAACCTTGAATTGGTTCATGCTATGTCCCACACCAAAGTGACTGCCAGGAAATCATCCCCACGGTTCTTCTTTGCAGCTCTGCAAATACTGGAGAATCGTGCATCCTGTGCTTTCAATGCCCAGGACAACAGTGCAGAGCTGTGCAAGCCCCATGCTCGCTCAGAGATGACAGACAGCGACAAGTCTCACACACGTTCATGGAAATTGAAAATGGGCAATAAAAATTATGGGATATAGATATTATGGGATGGAGTACACTGCATTATAGGAAGTTGACCCTTTGCTCTCAGTCACTTCTCCACTAGCTGTTTCTGCCCCACCTTGCTTTGCCAAAACTACCCAAAGAGAGCACACTGAGTGTTGCACTTTGGGATACCTCCCTATAGTGCACTGCACATTGACACAAACACTCCTGGTGAGTACACACAGTACTGACACAAGGAACCAAGTATGCACATACACAAGAGATATACTAACCGTAGTGGCTGTATGCTGAGTCAGCAAAGCTTTATAGTGTAGACCTGGCCTGAATGCTCCATCAGAATTAGTGTTTTTGAAATGTTTGAAGAAATTTCATTTAGAAACAGCAAAAATCAAAATATTTGATTATAAACTTGACATAGCACATTGTTTTCTACTAATTTGTCAACAGTGCATGAGGCTGTGCACAAAATAAATGCTGAAAGGAAAAAGAACAAGTGTGCATATATCCAGAGCATCACACACTGAAGCACGTATAAACTAAGACAAACTGTTTTATGGTCCCACTTGATAGCTTTGGACCCTTCCTGCACTGCAGCCAGCTCTCACCTCTGAATACCATCTACTATGTTTGTCTTAGTATGCAATTAGATTACACCCTTACCTACTGCACACGCTGAAGAAAAGATTCAACTAGCAATAATCACACCTCAGATTAACCTCATTGGCTATGATACTGCCACTGCACAATACTACACTCTGCAAAGTTCCTGAAATGAACTGGAATGCAGCAGAAACACCACACTCTGTGCCCCTTTTGTTGCCCTCCTAAAAATGGAAAGAACCTGAAGAGGCCCAGCAGGTTGGGTGGATTTTTTTTTAACTAGACTTTCTAAGCTACCCATTCTAAAACTTTACACAATGTATAAATCCATGGTGCTCTTTAGGACATATTGACCTAGAACATGGGCAATTTGCACTGCGCTTGTATGTTTATAAACAGTTGTACAAAGATGGGTTTATTTACTCTGACACATTTTCCTCCCCCACAGACCAAGGCCGACCATTTTAACTTTGATATGCAATGGGAAAAGAAGTTGGATACAGACAAGACTAAATAAAAAGGGCAATATAATTGTGAAGGTGTTGTCTGCCTTCATGAAATTTCAAATTCTAAAAGTTTTTTTTAATATGTACAACTGTGGAGTCAAATACAGATACCTTTCTTCTTTTTTCCTGCCCCCCCCCTTCCTTTGCACATGCTCCTCTTATGTACAAAGCATTAACATTAACACCGTCTATTCTAGGGTTACCATATTTCAATAATGCAAAAAGAGGACACTCCACAGGGCCTCGGCCCCGCCCCAACTCCTCCCCTTCCCCGCCCCCAACTCCGCCCCCTCCCCTGAGCACCCCACATTCCCCCTCTTCCCTCCCGCCCCACGGCTGCTGCTGCGCTGGGGAGGTTGCTTCGGCCCCCACTGCGGTGGAGAGTGGCGGGAGCTGCGAAAGTTGGAGCCCGGGGAGGAGGCGGTCCCCTTATCATGCCTCCCTATTTTCCCGGACATGTTCGGCTTTTTGGAAATTCCTCCCGGACGGGGATTTGAGGACCAAAAAGTCGGATATGTCTGGGAAAATCCAGACATATGGTAACCCTACCTCTGACACTCACCTCTCCCTCCACTGGAGGGACTCCTCTGTCCATACCTGTCCCGGGGCCTTCCTTTAAAGGGGCATCCCCATATCAGCAGGGTTTACTTGGAAAAGATAATATTTACTCCCTTGTGTGGCTGAGCTGGGCTGTGACAATCCAACCCATCATGAGTACTGTGAGAAATGGGGCACAACACTAACCAAGGCAGTGTCATTTCAAGGACTGTAGGGGCCTCGAAGTTCAAACAAACAAGCTATATAAGTCCTTTTCTTTACTCTCAAGCCAAATGGACGTTTTTCTAGAAGGGTATTTTTAGAAATCTCAGTATAATGACAAATTTCAAGCTCAGTTAATAACTTTTTTGTGAAATGATGCAGAGCACAATTAGTACAGAGACATGAATAGTGAGAGATCCAAGCTGGTTTGCCTGATATTGTGTAAAAATGTGTGTAACTTTGATATAGAAGGCCTTGCCAAACTAATCATCGTAGGCACACGTACTTAGCATTTGATTAGATGCTCAGAGCTGAAATCAGTATGAGAGAGCGGATATGAAAAAAGTATTTGATCTTTAACTTTTCACTGATGCAACAAACCATGTTCATGTGTCTTTTTACATGTACGACTGATCTCATGTAACAAAGTATAAAAGCTGAGATTTAAAAGGAGCCACACGTTTTTGGACTGGAATCCTCCCCTCCCACACACTTATAATTGGGGATTCTGAGAAGAATATCTAAAACTTAAATATTTTCACATGAATAATGTAAATTAATTTAGCTGCTATTGAAATAAATAATACTTTCCATTTCTGCAGCACCTTTCACATGAGGAAATTAAAGTAACTTACAACCATTAAGGGCCAGATTGTGAACCAATTACTCCCATAAGTACCCGCTCACCAGTGTGAATAAGGGGTTCACAACTATGCCTTACTACACTCTTGTGATGCATGTATTGTTATCTCCGTCTGCAGATGGAGAAACTGAGTAAACTTGCCTGTGTGTGGGATGAGGTCTGAGGAAAGGATGTGACTGAGAAGTACCTAAAACTTAAATTTGGTTCCTTTATAGCAAGATTATAAATATTACAAATTAAAACAAATTATTCCACCTAAAATGTTAAAGAAATAGGGCCAGATCTTTGGCTTGTGTAAATTGGCATAAGTCCATTTACTTCAATAGATCTATGTCATGATGCAAAATTTCTCTAATTCAGTGGTTCTGAACCAGGGGTATGCAAAGGTCTTCCAGGGGGTACATCAACTCATTTAGATAGTTGTCTAGTTTTACAACATGCTACATAAAATGCACCAGTGAAGTCAATACAAACTAAAATTTCATACAGACAGTGACTTGTTAATACTGCTCTATTTACTATACCAGTGTTTCTCAATCTGTGAGTCGTGATTTATTTGATAATTTATATGGTAAAAATGAGAAAATAAGCAATTTTTCAGTAATACTGTGCTGTGATACTTGTATTTTTATGTCTGATTTTGTAAGCAAGTAGTTTTTAAGTGAGGGGTACTCAAGACAAATCAGCCTCCTGAAGGAGGTACAGTAGTCTGGAAACATTGACAACCACCGCTCTAATTGACCTGGATCAAGAACGTCTTTGTTTTACTTTCTATTTCTATAGTAAGGCTATTGGGGTCTCAGAAGGATTTTTTGAATCATGTTTTTAAGAAATTTCATAAATGGACCACTGCACTTCCCCCAAATTAATGAGTCTGATGTTTCACTTTTTAAGACCAAAGGTCCCTGCATCTTCCAAGTATTAGAGTGAGCTGTTTTCCAGAAACCTAAAGGTGGAAGTTCATTAGCAATCTATTTGTGTGTAATCCTTTTTATTTGTTACTATAAAATGTAAGTCACAACTGGTCTAATCAAATTTGTTTCCTGCCCTCTAGTCAGGGACATATCTCCCTGCTGTCAACAGTTCTCTCCGGAAACAGCAAAAGAAAGATCCCAGATCAATCTATGAAACTGAAAAGGGTATTCCCAGAAACACTGAGAAAATGAATGCCAAGGGCTTTGATTACACTTTACCAGATCCAAAAACTAGTGAAAATTTGAAAAAAAAAATCCATAAGACCTTTTACAATTGATATTTTCTCAGAATGTATGAGCACGCACGCACATACAATAGTTACAAACATGGGTCCAAGTCCAGAAGTCATTACTCAGTTTTTACTAAGTAAATGAGAGCTTTAGCTAAGGAAGGATGGAGTAAAAACTAAAACGCATAAAACCGAGTAAAAACTAGGATTTCCCCTACTCTACATAAAAAGCACAGATGTTTAGTTCATTAAAATCTGACAAATTCTGAATCTAACTTTAATTGATTTCATCAATATCTTAAATTAAATGTTTACAATTAGTGAAGTTTTTCTTCAGTTTTTACAGACCTCATAGAGTTCTTTCATTGCTGCTAGCTTATATTCAAACTTCTCCGGGCTCCAGAAAGTTGCAATTCCCAGCTTGAGGTTACGAACCAGCACTTTAACAGAAGGTCCAGTGCCATCTCCTTGTTCTGATATATCATGTCTAATTAAAAAAAAAAAAAAAAGAAAAATACAAAAGCCATGATCACCAAAATTAACAAAAAAGTGGACTAGGGGAACACTATGAGGCTAATAGTTTGCCAATAGGCAAAGATTACTTTTTGAAAAATTTGGCTTGCTTAAGTAACAAATAATATCAAGGGGCTAATTAAAATAATAGAATCATAGAACTGGAAGGAACCTCTAGAGGTCATCTAGTCCAGTCCCCTGCACTAGATGGCAGGACTAAATATTATCTAGGCCATTCCTGAGAGGTGTTTGTCTAACCTGCTCTTAAAAATCTCCAATGAGAGAGATTCCACAACCTCCCTAGGCAATTTATTCCAGTGCTTAACCACGCTAACAGTTAGGAAGTTCTTCCTAATGTCCAACCTAAACCTCCCTTGCTGCAATTTAACCCCGTTGCTTCCTGTCCTAGCCTCAGGAGGTTAAGAAAAACAATTTTTCTTCCTCTTCCTTGTAACAACAGTTTTCAAATATGTAAAAGGTTATGTCCCCTCTCAGTCTTCTCTTTTCCAGACTAAACAAACCCAATTTTTTCCATCTTCCCTGATAGGTCATGTTTTCTAGACCTTTAATCATTTTTGTCACTCTTCTCTGGACTCTCTCCAATTTGTCCACATCCTTCCTGAAATGTGGCACCCAGAACTAGACACAATACTCCAATTGAGGCCTAATCAGCGTGGAGTATAGTTGAAGGATTACTTCTCATGTCTTGCTTACTCCTGTATTAGGAGTGTTGTAATCAGGTTGGTTCTATAAAATTTTCTTGTAATACAGTCAGATTCAAAGGAGAAATACCAAAATAGTATACAAGATCATGGCTCTTGAGAAGCCTTAAATAGAAGTTTCTTTGTCGTGTATTTATTATAAATCAGTTTACTCAAAATAACTTGCAAACCAACAGGTTTGAGTTAAGAGTATTAAGCAAAAGTCTTCTAAGAAAAAGATACGCTCATTCCACATCCAACACCAAATTTAGGGGTTTTTTTTGGTTTTTTTTTAAAACACATGCCTAGTGTGTAAATTAGGTAACTCACCTGCCAAAGACTGTGTGCTTTCCTAATTTGCTACTAATGGTATTGGCCTCCTGGATCATCAGAGAGAGTTTCATAGAATTCCAGTTAGGCTTAACTAAATAAAAAACACATAAGATTATGGTCGACTGGATCAAACATAATGAAATGATTCCAGACCAAAAAAGGAGACCTTTAAAGGAGTTCGGTGGACAAGGCAGTCTCACGGACTTCCAATTTACTGAAAACACTAAAAGACAGTTCACACTTTCAAAGGATATGTCAAAACTGGAATGCCATTTAAATCACTGTAGGCATCATATTTGCATGGTTTTAGAAACAAATACATTTTACCTTTCTGCTCTGGTCCTCCAGCCTCCACAACTGTGTTTCCTGCTCTTTCCCACAAAGCCTAGACCGTCTGATGATGGGAGAACCTTTGGTCTGCTGAGGAAGTACGCTAATCTACATGTTTCTGTTTGTTCACCCAGCCCAACTAAATATGAACAAAGTATCACTCTGGCGCTGCCTGATGTGCATGTCTCAAGAAGGGCAAGGATCGCATCCCAACAATAAAGATGAAGGTCTTATAACTTCAATACCATTGAGATAACATGTTGGGGTAAGAGATTAAGCTACTAGGATCCCATCTCAACCAGAAATGCAGCAATTTTCTCACAAGAAGGATAGTGAAAACAGAGACTAAAGAGGTCTCTCTGCCAGAAAGTAAACCTCCCAGCAAGCGGGAAGAGAAGAGGAGAAAGCCTCTCTCTCCATTGCCAGACAGCAGAGGAAATAATGAATTGAAAGTTACACTGTACACCAGGGGTGGCCAACCTGAGCCTGAGAAGGGGTCAGAATTTACCAATATACATTGCCAAAGAGCCACAGTAATATGTCAGTAGCCCCCTACCTGCTCCCCAGCGCCTCCTGCCTGCCGCCTGCCAGCAGCCCCCACCAATCAGCGCCTACTCCCCCCTCCCACCACAATCAGCTGTTTCACCTGTGCAGGAAGCTATGGGGGGTGGGGGAGCGAGGGCATGCAAGACTCAGGTGAAGGGGCCTTGGGGGAAAGGGTAGAGTGGGGACAGGGCTTGGGGCAGAGCAGGGGTTGAGCAGTGTGCACCCCCAAGCACATTGGAAAGTTGGCATCTATAGCTACAGCCCCGGAATCAATGCCTACTTAAGGAGCTGCATATTAACCCCTGAAGAGCCGCATGTGGCTTTGGAGCCACAGGTTGGCCACCCCTGCTGTACACAGTCTCTCTCTCTCCCCCCACCCCCCAACACACACATACTAGTTATAGTTTTATTCCCATTTCCACGATTCTGCTGGAGAGTTTCTATTTCTTTAGCAATTTTCTGCTTCTCAGCCTCCAGAGCTTCAAGAATCTTTGCATGATGAATGGTATGATCTTCTAAAGCCTAAAGAAAAGACATATAGATCCATCCATGACAATGTTTTTACAAGAAGCAAAGGATAAAATGGGGTGAGAGGTTATTTTATCTTTTGAGATTGCATGCTTTACAATAAACTTTGATCCAATCCCTCTACTACATCAGTTAAGACAACACAAATTCTACCAATTTTCATTGCTTGCTTAAATTCTGACATGTATATGTTAGAGCATTTATTATTTAAATGGGACTACTGAATTCAAGAAAAAGGGAACAGAATAATCTATCAATTATTTTAAAAAGAAAAAATCTATCATAGAAGTTTAAAGATGAAAGAAAATGTGCACTAGCAGTCATGGAAAATAATGAAGTTTTGGTGTCTACTGCAGTCAGCAAATGTAGAAACCTAACCTGGGTCAAAATGTAAGGTATTACATTTATTAATATGATTTAGGAATAATTCCTCATTTTCAGGGGTGCCGTCAAGTCTCCTTTCATGTTTTTAATCTGAGGAAACAACTTTTGAAAGTATTCTGGCTCCTTCAGATATTTCCCCAAATGCTTAACATTCTAGACATTGCTTGCACTTATGCCTGAGTCCATCATTTTTGGTGAGCTCAACATTCCCCTAAGTTTGGAATATCAGCTACCCAGCCCCCATTACATAAAATTATAGCTGACCTTGTTATTTCTGATTCCCCAAATAGCAGCTGATTTAATAAGAGGGCAGTAAATGAGACACGTCCATCTTAAAATCATTTTGGAAAGGACTATTTTTAAGAGAGCCAATGAAGTTAAATACTATTATAATGGTTTGTTTAAATATACGAGTGATCAGACAAGATGCATGTTTTAAAATTACCTGTCTGGTGGCTAATGTCTCCATTTCCAGACGCTTCTTGCTGAAATGTACTTCTAACTCAAGATGTTGCTTTGCTTTTTCCAGTTCTTGTATTTTACTAGCAGTCTGCTGGTTATTCATTTCCTGAATTTGTTTCTTATGAGATTCTTCTCTCTAAAAAAAAAACAAAAGGACAGAATGAATGGGGTATGGAAAAAATCACATGCTTCAGCTCATCCAACCCATTCGCTAAAGATGGATATTAGAGTCTGTTCTCCTTTCAGTCCATGAAAGATTTATGGCCTCTATACATTAGAGAGATAAATTCACTTTCTCAGCAATGGGAGGTTATATCCCAGTCAATGAACATCAACTGCTATACCCTATAGTACAGAGGTGGGCAAACTACGGCCCGCGGGACCATCCTGCCTGGACCTTAAGCTCCCGGCCGGGGAGGCTAGCCCCCAGACCCTCCCCTGCTGTCCCCTCTCCCCCGCAGCCTCAGCTCGCTGTGCTGCCAGCGTTCTGGGCGGTGGGACTGCAAGCTCCTGCCGGGCAACATGGCTGCGAGCGCCGCTGGCCTGCCCCAGTGCTCTAGACTGTGCGGCAGTGTGGCTGCCAGTCCTGGTGCTCTGAGCGGTATGGTAAGGGGGCGCGGTGATTCGATAAGGGGCAGGGAGTCCCAGGGGGCAATCAGGGGACAGGGAGCAGCAGGCAGTTGGATAGGCGTGGGAGTCCCAAAGGGCCTGGCAGGGGTGTGAATAGAGGTGGGGGCAGTCAGGGAACAGTGAGCAGGGGGGTTGGATAGTGGGTGGGGAACTGGGGGTTGGTTAGGGGTGGGGGTCCCAGGAGGGGGCAGTCAGGGGACAAGGAGCAGGGGGGGTTGGATGGGTTGGGGCTTCTGAGGGGGGCAGAAAGTGGGAAGCGGCAGGAGCTAGGCTGTTTGGGGAGGCACAGCCTTCCCCACCCGGCGCTCCATACAGTTTCGGAATCCTAATGTGGCCCTCAGGCCAATAAGTTTGCCCACCCCTGCTATAGTACATTTGCTGAGAAGTAAAGTATCATAAATTTATCACTTTGCCACCATATATTATTCTCTATTAATTATATCAAGCCAGCATACCCTGAAAATTGTATCCTGCTTGTAATAGTCCTTGCCCCAAGGCACATGCAAACTAGCAGAACAGCAAATACAAGAAAGAATGAAAACCCCGTGCAAAAAGAGTGCATTATAGCTGAAATACTTTGTGCAATAGGTGGCCTTTTATAAGTGTTTCAAAGGAGAGGAGAGAGCGAGCCAGGGATACAGCTGTTCAGGCATGAGAGACAGCATGAAAGGCTACACAATCCACCTTTTTGTTTAATTATGCAAAGCAATTTACCAGTTCTGCTTCTAGTGATTTTATCTTGCTTTCGTAAACTTTTTGTTGAGAAATAAGTTCTTGTTGAGCCATCTCTTTTGCAACCTGGATACCTTGCATCATTTCTTCCTTGGCTTTCAGTCGTGCCTCTTCAATTTCTGATTCAAGTCTGGAAGTAGTGAGCAACTTAAATTAAAATGTTAGCTTTTAACCTTTTTTAGTATGTTGCATATGAGTTAGAAAGAGTAACAAATGCTATATTCATTACTTTATTGCTTTGGTCAAATGTGAAATTTAGGTCTAAAAACCTCTCATTTTAATTGTGGTGGGTGTGCTAAGTTTTTGTAGTTTATTGATTATCTGTTCTCACCTCCCCCAGGGAGAAAAATCACACACAAGGAAAAAGACTTTAGCCACAGCTGCTACATTTTGGGCAATTTGATTATTAGAAACATAGATAGCTGGGTTTGCGATGATCAGGAGAACCGCATGGTGACTTGCTTGCCTGGTGCGAAGGTTGCGGATCTCTCGAGACATCTAGATAGGCTTATGTGTAGAGCTGGGGAGGAGCCGGTGGTCGTGGTACATGTAGGTACCAACAACATGGGGAAGGATAGGAGAGAGGTCCTGGAGGCCAAATTTTGGCTTCCAGATAAGAGATTGAAGTCCAGGAACTCCATGGTAACATTCTCAGAAATGCTTCCAGTTCCACGCGCAGGGCCAGTTAGACAGGGAGAACTGCAGGGTCTCAATGAGTGGATGAGACGATGGCGTAGGAAGAAGGAGTTTAGATTTATTAGGAACGGAGGAAGCTTTTGGGAGAGGGGGAGCCTATACAGAAAGGATGGGCTCCACTTAAACCAGAACAGAACCAGATTGCTGAAGCTTAAAATTAAAAAAAGCGTAGAACAGTTTTTAAATTAAGGGCTGGGGGAAAGCCTACAGGTATGGAGGAGCATGTGGTGTGGACATGTCTTAGGGGAGGATCTATAAATGGAGTTTCCTTATGTCATAATAAGGAGGAGAGGATGGAAAATGATGAAATACAGGGAGGATCTGATGAGAAACCGTCAAATGAAAAAAAGTCCCATTCAATTACATCATGTAATAGGGGACAGCCAAAAAATGAAAAGTTTTTAAAATGCTTATATACCAATGCTAGAAGTTTAAATAGTAAGATGGGTGAACTAAAGTGCCTAATATTAAATGAGGATATTGATATAATAGACATCACA
The DNA here is from genome assembly GCF_027887155.1 of Malaclemys terrapin pileata. Lineage (NCBI taxonomy): Eukaryota > Metazoa > Chordata > Testudines > Emydidae > Malaclemys > Malaclemys terrapin. The sequence continues at coordinate 67,815,225 of NC_071512.1, forward strand.
GAACCTGGTGGAATGAGGATAATCAATGGGACACAGTAATACCAGGGTACAAAATAGATCAGAAGGACAGAAAAGGCCATGCTGGTGGGGGAGTGGCACTATATGTGAAAGAAAGCGTAGAATCAAATGAAGTAAACATCTTAAATGAACTAAATTGTACTATAGAATCTCTATGGATAATAATTCCATGCTTGAAAAATAAGAATTATAGCAGTAGGGCTATATTACAGACCACCTGACCAGAATGGTGTTAGTGACTCTGAAATGCTCAGGGAGATTAGAGAGGCTATTAATATAAAAAAACTCAATAATAATAATGGGGAATTTCAACTATCCCCATATTGACTGGGTACATATCACCTCAGGAAGGGATGCTGAGATTAAGTTTCTTGACACCTTAAATGACTGCTTCTTGGAGCAGCTAGTCCTGGAACCCACAAGAGGAGAGGCAATTCTTGATTTAGTCCTAAGTGGAGCACAGGATCAGGTCCAAGAGGTGAATATAGCTGGACCGCTTGGTAATAGTGACCATAATATAATTAAATTTAACATCCCTGTGGCAGGGAAAACTCCACAGAGGCCCAACACTATAGCATTTAATTTCAGAAAGGGGAACTACACAAAAATGAGGAGGTAAGTGAAACAGAAATTAAAAAGGTACAGTACCAAAAGTAAAATCCCTGCAAGCTGCGTGGAAACTTTTTAAAAGACACCATAATAAAGGCTCAACTTAAATGTATACCCCAATTTAAAAAACATAGTAAGAGAACCAAAGAAGAGCCACCGTGGCTAAATAACAAAGTAAAAGAAGCAGTTATTAATTAACTTAGAGTATGTATTAATACCTGGGGGAGCAAACAACTGTGCATCTCTCTCTATCAGTGTTATAAAGGGCGAACAATTTATGAGTTTACCCTGTATACGCTTTATACAGGGTAAAACGGATTTATTTGGGTTTAGACCCCATTGGGAGTGGGCATCTGAGTGTTAAAAACAGGAACACTTCTGTTAGCTGCTTTCAGGTAAACCTGCAGCTCTGGGGCAAGTAATTCAGACCGTGTGCCTGTGTTGGAGCAGACGGGAGTGTCTGGCTCAGCAAGACAGGGTGCTGGGGCCCCGAGCTGGCAGGAAAGGCAGGGGTAGAAGTAGCCTTGGCACATGGGGTGGCAGCTCCCAAGGGGGGTTCTGTGATCACAATCCTAATGAGGAAAATAGAAAAGAGCATAAACTCACACAAATGAAGTGTAAAAATATAATTAGAAAGACCAAAAAAAAAAAATTGAACAGCTAGCCAAAGATTCAAAAAGGAACAGTAAAAAATTTTTTTTAAATACATCAGAAGCAGAAAGCCTGCTAAACAACTAGTGGGGCCACTGGACGATCGAGATGCTAAAGGACCACTCAAAGATGATAAGGCCATTGCGGACAAACTAAATGAATTCTTTGCATCGGTCTTCACTGTTGAGGATGTGAGGGAGATTCCCAAACCTGAGCCATTTTTTTGGGGTGACAGATCTGAGGAGCTGTCCCAAATTGAGGTGTCATTAGAGGAGGTTTTGGAACAAATTGATAAACTAAACAGTAATAAGTTTCCAGCATCTGATGATGTTCACCCAAGAGTTCTGAAGGAACTCAAATGTGAAATTGCAGTACTACTAACTGTCATCTGTAACCTATCATTTAAATCAGCTTCTGTACCAAATGACTGGAGGATAGCTAATGTGACAACAATTTTTAAAAAGGGCTCCAGAGGTGACCCTGGCAACTACAGGCCAGTAAGCCTCACTTCGGTATCAGGCAAATCGGTTGAAATTATCATAAAGAACAAAATTGTCAGACACATAGATGAACATAATTTGTTGGCAAATAGTAAATATGGTTTTTGTAAAGGGAAATCATGCCTCACCAATCTACTAGAATTCTTTAAGGGGTCAACAAGCATGCAGACAAAGGAGATCCAGTGGATATAGTGTATTTAGTTTTTCAGAAAGCTTCTGATAAGGTCCCTCACCAAAGGCTCTTAAGCAAAATAAGCAGTCATGGGATAAGAGGGAAGGTTCTCTCATGGATTGGTAACTGGTTAAAAGATAGGAAACAAAGGGTAGGAATAAATGGTCTCTATTTTATAGACCTCTATCATAGGTCTATAAAGGAGAAAGGTAAAGAGTGGGGTCCACCAGGGATCTGTACTGGGCCCAGTCGTATTTAACATATTCATAAACAATCTGGAAAAAGGGGTAAATGGTGAGGTGGCAAAATTTGTGGATGATACAAAACTACAAGAGAGTTAAGTCCCAGGCAGGCTGCAAAGAGCTACAAAAGGATCTCACGAAACTGGGTGATTGGGCAACAAAATGGCAGATGAAATTTAATCTTGATAAACGCAAAGTAATGCACATTGGAAAACATAATCCTAACTATACATATACAATGATGGGGTCTAAATTAGCTGTTACCACTCAAGAAAGAGGTCTTGGAGTCATTGTGGATCGTTCTCTGAAATCATCCACTCAATGTGCAGCGGCAGTCAAAAAAACAAACAGAATGTTGGGAATCATCAAGAAAGGGATAGATAAGACAGAAAATATCATATTGCCTCTATATAAATCCATGGTACACCCACACCTTGAATACTGCGTGCAGATGTGGTCGCCCCACATCTCAAAAAAAAAAGATATATTGGAATTGGAAAAGGTTCAGAAAAGGGCAACAAAAATGATTAGGGGTATAGAATGGCTTCCGTATGAGGCGAGATTAATAAGACTGACTTTTCAGCTTGGAAAAGAGGCGCCTGGGGGGGATATGATAGAGGTCTATAAAATCATGAGTGGTATAGAGAAAGTAAATAAGGAAGTGTTATATACTCCTTCTCATAATACAAGAGCAAGGGGCTACCAAATGAAATTAATAGGTAGCAGGTTTAAAACAAACACAAGAAAGTATTTTTTCACACAACGCACTATCAACCTCTGGAACTCCTTTCCAGAGGGTGTTGTAAAGGCCAATACTATAACGGGGTTCAAAAAGGGAGCTAGATAGATTCATGGAAGATAGCCATTGATGGACCTATTAGCCAGGAATGGTGTCCCTAGCCTCTGTTTGCCAGAAGCTGGGATTGGGTGACAGGGCATGGATCACTTGATGATAACCTGTCTGTTCATTCCCTTTGGGGCACCTGCCATTGGCCACTGTCAGAGGACAGGATACTGGGCTTGATGGACCTTTGGTCTGATCCAGTATGGCCGTTCTTATGTTATGTTCTTTATGTCTATTTTACTGCATTTGGTTTCAAGAACTGTTTTATTGAGAATCTTTCACAAATAGTATCTGCTGTAGAAACTCACAAAGCTACAGTCACATGGATTAGAAGAGCCAAACTTTAAATCAATGAGGAATGCAGATTTCCAAGTGCCACGGGTGGAGCTAGTGGGCTGATAGCATGCTTTCTGTGGGCCAACAGGGTGCCACATCACACACACACACTAAGCCCACCTTAGCACCTCATACTACCACTTACAGCTGGATACAAATGTTGTTCACCATCCTCTTTGTATTGTTGCTGCTCTATAAAAGGTAAGGTACTCTGTGCTCTTACACTGATCTAATCAGAGTGGGAAGAGAAAGCCTGCAGCCAAAACTATATTGGCGGTTAGGTAGAGGGAGCCTTTAGAATAGCTACCCTGCATCCTTCCTCTCTAGCTGCAGATTCTGGAAGAGCTACCACCATTCCTCATCTGTGTGCTTCCCGTGACAGAGCCCAGGCACAGAAAAGTATTACTCTTGTGGAAATTCTGCGCCACTCTGCATGCATATTTCATGTGCCACATATATTTTTAATTTTTGCCCCCCCAGAAAACAGCTTCTGCTGAAAAGTTGTTGCAGTGCTGCCTTTTGCCCACCAGAGGGTGCTATGGCACTAGAACACAGCAGCTGCTCCTGGCCAGCCCCAGCTAGGATAGGGAAGAGAAAGACTGCCTTCTTCACAGCACCTGTCAGGCCATGTCATAAGACATGGGGAGATAGACAGTGTGGGGTTGCTGGGGGGGGGGGGGGAGGAGTCAGAGGGGCTCATAAGGGCTATTTGGCGATAACCGACTAGAGCAGGGGCTGAAGTTTGCAGATGACACTAAACTAGGAGGCGTGGTAGATACACTAGAGGGTAGGGATCTGATACAGAGGGACCTAGACAAATTAGAGGATTGGGCCAAAAGAAATCTGATGAGGTTCAACAAGGACAAGTGCAGAGTCCTGCACTTAGGAAGGAAGAATCCCATGCACTGCTACAGACTAGGGACCGAGTGGCTAGGCAGCAGTTCTGCAGAAAAGGATCTACGGGTTACAGTGGACGAGAAGCTGGATATGAGTCAACAGTGTGCCCTTGTTGCCAAGAAGGCTAACGGCATTTTGGGCTGTATAAGTAGGAGCATTGCCAGCAGATCGAGGGACGTAATCATTCCCCTCTATTTGGCATTGGTGAGGCCTCATCTGGAGTACTGTGTCCAGTTTTGGCCTCACACTACAAGAAGTATGTGGAAAAATTGGAAAGTGTGCAGCAGAGGGCAACAAAAATGATTAGGGGGCTGGAGGCACATGATTTATGAGGAGAGGCTGAAGGAACTGGGATTATTGAGTCTGCAGAAGAGAAGAATGAGGGAGGATTTGATAGCTGCTTTCAATTACCTGAGAGGGAGCTCCAAAGAGGATGGATCTAGACTGTTCTCAGTGGTACCAGATGACTGAACACGGAGTAATGGTCTCAAGTTGCAGTGGGGGAGGTTTAGGTTGGATATTAAGAAAAACTTTTACACTAGGAGGGTGGTGAAGCACTGGAATGGGTTACCTGGGGAAGTGGTGGAATCTCCTTCCTTAGAGGTTTTTAAGGTCAGGCTTGAAAAAGCCCTAGTTGTGATAATTTAGTAGGGGATTAGGTCCTGCTTTGAGCAGGGGGTTGGACTAAATGACCTCCTGAGGTCCCTTCCAACCCTATGATTCTATGAATGGGAGAGGTGGTGCAGGGCCATATGGTCAGGGGGAAGGGGGTGCAGAGCTACAGGGGGCAGGCGGAGGACTGAGTGGGGGCACAGAAAGACATAGGGACAGAGGGTGTAGACACACTTGGAGAGGAGGGGAGGGGGCTGGCTGAGGGGATGCAGGGCCACATGGGGATGGGGGGTGGCTGAGTGCGGGCACAGATGTGCCTGACTGAATGAGAGAGGCTAGGGGTCAAGCAGGGTCTGCATAGGCGACGCTCCCTAACAATGCCTTCCCGCCCTCCCTCCAAAAAAAACCTCTGTTCTATACTTTTCCCATCCATACCCAACAACCCTTCAAATTTATACACAAGCAATTACTTCCCAGCAATTACTTCCCTCAGCTTCAGCTTCTCCATTACCCCCGACTCCCCCAAGCCTTTGCACTCCTTCTGAGGTGTGCGGGAAATATGGCTCTGTACTGTAATTTAAATGAATTATTACTCAGAGTTCTGTATTAATATGCCTAGAAAGGAATCTATTTGTCAAAAAAAATTTCCTGAATCTTTTTTGTTGTCTGTATTGTTACCGACATACTTGCTGACAGGTATTTTGAAATAAGTTACCAAAATAATTTAAACTGGTGTGATTATATTGTGTTATTTTGACAAATAAAATATGCAGAATTTTAAAATATTGTGTGCAGAATTTTTATTTTTTGGCACAGAATTCGCCCAGGACTAAAAGTATTAAGAGAAGGCCACTACCAATCTTCCTATGCTGAAATTAAAGAGGCTGTCCCTCAGCTTCACACTCACGCATTTTGCATTGCATTAAACATATCATAATTTGTATTTGGAATAACCCTCTATGAAAGTCTGATTTTTGTAGTGGAATAAATTCTCAATTTAATCTTTTGGCAAGCAAGAAGATTCTATGTGAGAAGACAATTTTAGTAGAATTCAGGCTTATCATGGAAATGTGTCATAATAAGAATTATGTATTAGAATTCCAAACAGTTAATCAAAAGAGTGGACAACTAGAGATTACAAAAATAAATGTTTCATGGTTATAAAAACACTGCAATATTATGTGTATTCAACTTTATTTAAATTTTGGATTTTACGAGAAGTAAAGAGTGACTTTTTTTTTTGTTTGTTTTTTAACTTTCACTTATTCTTATGCAGTTTATATGCCTGTATATTTCCAGAAGAGAGCATGCTGCATTAGCAGATGAGCAGTTTATTTTTAACCGGGAAGGATCCACAATACTTACTGTGACCTCTGTGCAACCAACAGTTCATTTTTGGCAAATTCAAAATCTTTTGGCCCATCACATGAAAGGGTAGTCCCACAAGATAGCCTTTTTACTTTCTGAACCTCTACTGGATGATTAAACCTGAAATAATGGTCTCCACCGAGAATCACACGATCACCCTGCAAAATACAGACACACTATTAGACTATAATCTTACAATCAAATATATATATAATACATCAAAATTAGAAAAATAAAAATATCCAGTAATCTGTCATGATGAACAATTCAAGAGCCTTCTCAAAAACTGCAGTCAACAGATAATTTACCATTCATGCCAGGTGTTTTCAAAGCCATGCATAAATATATTTATTTCTGTACCAGTGATGGATAACTTACGTGATGCATAACTGTTGGCTCTGAAATGTGTTTCCCATTAACATATGTCTTTGCTTCTCCCAATGGCGTAATACTCACTCTACCATCAACATTTTTGATAACACTGAAAGTGAGAAACATCAGATATGACAGCAATAGCTAATCATGAACAAAAAAAACAAGTTATGTAACTTAACTCTGGCTATCCATGAAATTCATGATTTAGATAATGTGACTTTGAATCTCTTCCCCCGCTCCCCCAAATATTGACTATATAGTTCAAGCTATTCTGTTATTACACCATATACCTCAACTATATTGCTTTCTAAGAGTCAATCCTCATTTTGGAACAAGATAAGTTTGGGTCTAAACACACCTGCTGCTAAAATACTTTGTGTAATTTACTGCTATCTGAAATGCTGAATCAGGTACTTGAGGTTATGGAAAAAACTTTATTAAAGAAAACTTCACCCTATCCCAGATTTCTTCAATTTTTTTTTAAAGTAGTAATGTTTAAATTTCTTGTATTCCGTAAGTGGTTCTAGACAGAATGAGAGCTGCACATTATACATTTCTATAATTTGGTCAAAGTACAACTCCATCTCGGAGATAAATTTTATTTCATCTAGGGAGTTTTAACCAATAGAATTCATACCTCAGGAGAGGAGAGATTGAAACCTGTTAGCTAAAAATAAACTGCAAATATATCTCCCGATATTCTTATATTAAAAGGCAAATTTTTCTACATATATTGGAAGATATATATGTCTAGTCAAAATTGAATTTTTTTTTTTTTTTTAATAGTTAAAGCTCGCCCCAGGTGTTAGTCTCCTCTGTCAACCCTCTCCTCCTCAAACAAACAAAATACATTTGTCAGGTGTCAGATTATTCATAAACGGAAGGTAATATTAAAGTTTACACAAAATCATCGCCACCAAAAAAAAATAAAAATAAAAATAAAAATTTTAATAAGGGCTACCAGTGTGTTTCTCAGTTCATGCAAATTTCTCCAGGCATGGAAAGTTTCATGAAAGATTTACTAATGAGCGTATATATTTTACTATACAGTGAATTCTGCTTTATATTTTCTCTTCAACAGAACAAATCCAATAAGATGCTTTTGGTTTGGTAAGGCAAGCTAGATTTAATAGTTAAATATATATAGCAATGTCATCTTTTTCATCTCAGCTAAATCACCACTTTTCTTTATGATGACTAATGACTGAGGAATTGGTAGATCATGAAGACTTGCCACTCAGTATCTCCTTTATCTTTGTAACAGGACAGCTTGTCCTAGGGCTGGAGAGCCGGGGCCAAGCCAATCCTGATTACAGAATGAGCCCCACCTGAGGGGAATCAGGCAATTTCCTATGGAAGAAGGATGTTGATAAATTGAAGAGGGTTCAGGAAAGAGCCACAAGAAAGATTAAAGGATTAGAAAACCTGCCTTATAGTGATAGACTCAAGGACCCCAATCTATTTAGCTGAACAAAGAGAAGGTTAGGGGGTAACTTGATTATAGTATCAGTATCTACATGGGGAACATATTTAATAAATAGGCTCTTCAGTCTAGCAAAGAAAGATATAACATGATCCAATGGCTGGAAGTTGAATTAGACAAATTCAGGCTGGAAATAAGGTGTACATTTTTTAACGGTAAGAGTAATTAACCATTGGAACAATTTACTAAGGGTCATGGTGGAATCTCCATCACGGACGATGTTAAATCAAGATTGGATTTTTTTTTTTTTTTTTTTTTTTAAGATATGGTCTAGGAATTAGTTTGAGGAAGTTCTGTGGCCCGTGTCACACAGAAGGTCGGACTAGATTATCACCGTGGTCTCTTTTGGCCTTGGAATCTATTAATCTATAAAGAGCAGAAGGTGGCTGCAGTGAGACTACAGAGATTGAGAGAGGCTCCTGCAGGGAAGACCCTCAGGTAAAGGGGAATTGCTGCAGCTAAGAAGGGCAGGGAGTAGCCTGCTAAGGCAGGAAGGACTCTGACCAGACCAGGAGCGTTTGGGCTGCACCTGGCTGAAGGGAAGGCTTTATGTTTAGTTTTGAACTTTAAGTTAGTAAATCAGACGATAAGAAGGGCTGTTGTGATTGGATTGATGAGCAGAGGTAAGAGAGGAACAGTCACAGGAGGCCAATGTGGTTGTACAAGGAGCTTTTTAGCTACCTAAAAAGCTAAAGGGATACATACAGGGAATGTCACGAAGAAAGTGTATGTGGGAATAGCGCAAGTGTGTAGGGACAAAAATCAGGAAAGCCAAGGCAAAGAACGAGTTACAGCTGGCAAGGAATACTAGAGACAACAAGAAGGGGTTCTTCAAATATGTCAGACAAAAAAGAAAGATCAGGGATGATGTGGGTCTGCTGCTCAATGGAGAAGGCGAGCTGGTAACAGAAGAGGATAGGAAGGCAGAGCTGCTCAATGCATACTTTGCTTCGGTCTTCTAAAAAAAATTATATATATGTGACCAGACAATTAGCGAAGCTACCATAGACAATAAAGGGGAAGGGAGACAGCTTGGGATAAATAAAGAACTCTTCTGACAAATTTGAATTAATTCAAGTCAACGGGGCCTGATGCTATTCACCCCAGGATGCTGAAGGAATTAGCCAAAGAAATCTCAGAGCCACTGGCAATAATATTTGCAAAATCATAGATGACAGGAGAGGTCCCAGAAGATTGGAGAAGGGCTAATGTAGTGCCCATCTTTAAAAAGAGGAGAAAGGATGAGCTGAGGAACTATAGACTAGTCTTCGATACCTGGAAAGCTACTAGAGCAATGTATAAAACATGCAATTTGCGAATACCTGGAGGATGAAAGGGTAATCACTAGCAGCCAGCATGAATTTACTAAGAACAAATCATGCCAAACCAACTTGATTTCCTTCTTTGACAGGATAACTGGTTTGGTGGATAGGGGGAATTCAGTGAACTTAATATACCTGGACTTCAGCAAGGCTTTTGATACAATCCCACATGACATTCTGATAATTAAACTGGAGAAATGCAGGCTCGGTGGAACTACCATTAACTGGATACATAATTGGTTATAACAACAATAATAAATAACAACTACAAACAAAAGAGTAACTATTAATGGAATAATGTCAGAGTGGAGGAAGGTCTCAAAGGTGGTGTTCCATAGGGATCTGTTCTGGGTTCGTTATTAATTACTTGGATTTAAGAATTGATTAATTGGAGAACTGGGCTATAGACAACAAAATGAAATTCAACAAAGACAAATGTAAAATGCTACACTTAGGAAAGAAAACCCAAATGCACAAATACAGAATGGGGGATAAGTGGGTTGGCAACAGCACCGCTGAGAAGGATCTGGAAGTAGTGGTAGATCACAACCTCAAGATGAATGGGCAAAGCAATGCTGTTGCAGGGGTAAAAAAAAAAGCAAACGCAATTTTAGATTGCATTAACAGAGGCATCACATGCAAGTCAGGGGAGGCGATACTACCGCTCTACTCAGCGCTGATTAGGCCTCAACTGGCATACTGTGTCCAGTTAGAAAGGATCCAGAGGTACACAAAGTGATGGAATGCAAACCATATGAGCAAAGGCTGAAGGAAAACACAATTACCTACCTTTCGTAACTGTTGTTCTTCAAGATGTGTTGCTCATGTCCATTCCATTTTAGGTGTATGCGCGCCCACTTGCACAGTTGTCGAAGACTTTTGCCTTAGCAGTATCCGTAGGGTTGGCTGTGGCACCCTCTGGAGTATATCAGGCACCGCCAGCCCTACACCCTCTCAGTTCCTTCTTGCCAGCAACTCCAATAGAGGGGCAGGAGGTCAGCTAATGGAATGGACATGAGCAACACATCTCTAAGAACAACAGTTACAAAAGATAGGTAACTGTTTTTACTTCTTTGAATGCTTGCTCATGTCAATGCCATTCTAAATGACTCACAAGCAGTATGCCTGGAGGTGGGCTCAGTTCACAGACGTGCGGCTTGTAATACTGCTATACCGAAGTCAGCATTGTCTCGGGCTTGCTGGGTAAGCGCATAGTGAGACTTGAACATGTGAATGGATGACCAGGTAATGGCCCTGCAGATATCTGGAACTGGCACATGGGCCAGGAAGGCCATTGCCAAGGCTTATGCTCTAGTTGAGTGGGCAGTTACAATTGCCGGTGGAGGTACCTTCACCTGATCATAGCAAAATCGGATGCAGGAGGTGATCCAAGATGAGATCCTCTGGGTGGAAACTGTACGACCTTTGATCCTATCTGCTACAGCGACAAACTACGTTGACTTGCAAAATGGCTTGGTCCTCTCGATGTAGAAGGCTAGTGCTCTCCTGACATCTAAGGAATACAACCTACGTTCCTCCTCAGACTTATGAGGCTTTGGAAGAAGACTAGCAAGAATATGTCCTGGGTCATGTGAAATTGTGAAGCCACCTTGGGCAGGAAAGCCAGATGCGGCCACAGCTGGACCTTGTCCTTGAAGATCATCATATAGGGCGGCTCCGATGTAAGTGCCTTAATCTCAGAGACCCTTCGGATAGAAGTCACCACTACCAGGAATGACACTTTCCAGGAGAGCAGAAAAAGGGAACAGGACGCCAAGGGCTCGAATGGGGCATTCATGAGCCGCGCAAGCACCAGATTCAGGTGCCAGGGAGGAACTGGGTCCCAGACTTGGAGGTAGAGCCACTCCAGACCTTTTAAGAACCGGACCGTCATGTTATGAGCAATGACTGACCTGACCTGGAACGGAGGGTGAAAGGTTGACTTGGCAGCCAAGTGGACCTTAACTGATGAAAGGGGCAAGCCCTAGAGCTTGAGATGCATAAGGTAGTCCAGGACTGACTACAGCGAGGCCTGCTCAGGCCTAACCCTTTGGGCCAAGACCCAGCACCTGAATAGTTTCCATTTGGCCAGGTAGGTTGCTCTAGTGGAGGGCTTTCTACGATCCAGTAGGACCTGCTGGACGTGGGCCGAGCACTCCTGCTCTTCAGCAGTTAACCATGCAGCAACCAAGCTGTTAGGTGCAGCACTGCTAGATTCGGGTGCAGGAGCCTGCCATGATTCCTGGGAGAGGAAATTTGGCCAGAGAGGCAGCTGCATCGGGGTTGTTACCAATAGGTCTATCAGCATGTCGAACCAGTGTTGGCGAGGCCAAGTCGGGGCTATCAGGATAACCTTGTCCTGCTTGACCTTCGTGAGGACTCTGTGCAGCAATGGCACTGGTGGGAAAGTGTACATCAGAGCCCCCAACCACAGGGGTAGGAAGGTGTCTGACAAGTAGCCTCAGTTGATCCCCAAAATAAGCAGAAAAGGTGACATTTCCTGTTCTGGCAAGTCGCAAACAAGTCCACCTGGGGAGATCCCCATTTTCGGAAGATCCTGTTGACCACCTCAGGGTGGAGTGAACATTTGTGGTGAGACAAGAAGGCTCAGCTGAGGTGATCGGCTAACATGTTCCTGGTACTGGGGAAATGCGCTGCCATGAGATGAATGGCATGCTGCACACAGAAGTCCAGAGCCGCCTTGCTTGTTGATATAAAACATCATGGCGGTGTTGTCCATCGGACTTGAACCACCTTACCTTGTAAGTGGGGCCGAAAAACCTGACAGGCCAAGTGAACCATCCTGAGCTCTCTGACATTTATGTGGAGAGAGTGGTCAACCCCCAACCAGCAGCCTTGTGTACGGAGCTCACCCAGGTGGGCTCCCCAGCCCAGGTCTGAGGCATCAGAAACCAGAGTTAGTGATGGGGCGGGGGCCACGAAGGGAACTCCCTGCAACACTAATGAGTTGTCCAATCACTAAGCCAGTGATGACCAGATGTGGTCCGGCACCTTGACTACTGGGTCCAAGCCATATGCGTTGGGGATGTAGACCGACACCAACCACGCCTGCAGCAGCTGAAGGTGGAGCTGGGCACGCCGGACCATGTAAGTACCGGCAGCCATGTGGCCTAGCAACCTTAGGCAAGCCTGGGTAGTAGTGAGCAGGTGGTCCCTTATATAGGAGCCCCCTAACATGGCTCGGAAACAGGCCTCCGGAAAGAAGGTTCTCGCACGCATGGAGTTGAGAACTGCTCCAATAAACTATTCGGTGCACTGGTATGAAGGTCGATTTCTTGTTGTTCACTAACAGGCCCAGGTCGTGACAGGTGGACCGGACCAGACCAGACCAAGACTGTTCTGCATTTGATCCTATGACTTGCCCTTGATAAGCCAATTTTCGAGTTAAGGATAAACCTGGATCTCCCCGCCCCCCGATGCCTTAAGTAAGTGGCTACTGAGGCCATACATTTTGTAAATACCCACGGGGTCAACCCCCGACCAGCAGCCTTGTGTACGGAGCTGAGGAGAGGCCAAAGGGAAGTGCTGTGAACTGGAAATGGTGCTGGCCCACCCTAAAACAGAGGAACAGTGGTGTCCTTGGAAGATAGAGATATGGAAATAAGCATCTTTCAAGTCAAGGGTGGCGTACCAGTCTCCCAGATCCAGGTAGGGGATGATGGAGGCCAGTGAAACCATGCGAAACTTCAACTTCTTGAGGTATCTGCTGAGTCGTTGCAGGTCCAGAATGGGTTGTAGGCCCCCTTTTGCTTTTGGGCTCAGGAAATAGCAGGAGTAGAAAACTTTCCCCCTCATTTCCTGAGGGACCTCCTCCACTGCCCCCAGTTGTAGGAGGTTGTCTACCTCCTGAATGAGGAATTGCTAGTGAGAAGGGTCCCTGAAGAGGGAGGGGAAGAAGGTAGGTAGGGTGGGAAGGTGGCCAAAAGCTGGAGAAGGTAGCCCAGTGACAATCTCTAGCACTCAGTGGACTGAGGTAACCTGCGACCAGGCCAAATGGTAAAGGACTGAGACAGTTGAGGAAAAGATGGGATGGAACCAGGGAATTGACTGGGATGTTGCTCTCTAGCGCACCCTCGAAATGCAAGCTTCTGGCCCCTGTGGTGCTTCGCTGGGCCAGGTTGCGTAGATGAACGGGAGGAGGAAGGGCAATGGAGACTAAAACTAGTGTCCCTTCTAGATCCCTGCCGAGGCTGCCAAGGCCTTGGTGGCAGGGGCAGCCGGAATTGCTTCCTCGCCAACTGAGGCACACGGAACCCCAGGGAGCGGAGGGTGGCTCGAGTGTCCTTCAGACCGTGCAGCCTCACGTCTGTTCTGCAAAGAACCCAACTCCATCAAATGGGAGATCTTGTATCGAGGCCTGCATCTCCTGGAACAGGTCTGTGGTCTGAAGCCAGGAACTGCACCTCATGACCACCACCGAGGTGACTACCCTGGCGGCCAAATCGGCCGCATCCCAGGCCATCTAGAGGGAACACCTAGCCGCTGCTGTACACTCCTCAACCAGGGCCCCGAACTCTTGGGCCACCTCCTGGGGCATGGAGTCCTTAAACTTATGGAGGGAGTCACACAGCTTAAAGTTACATTGCCCCAAAAGAGCCTGGTGGTTCGTGACTAGGAACTGGAGACTGGCTGTGGAATACATTTTCCTCCCAAAAAGGTCCAGTCTCTCGGCCAACCTTCTTTTTGGGTGTGGAACTAGAGTGCCCTTGCTTGTCCTTTTCGCTGGCCGCCAAAACAACCAACGACCCTGGGGGCGGGTGAGTATGTAAGTTTGTAAGTATTCGAACCCCTTGGCTGGAACAAAATACTTTTTCTCAGCCCTCTTGGAAGTGAGCAGGATTGAGGATGGGGCTTGCCAGAGGGTTTTGACAATCTTTAGGACCCCTTTGTGCACTGAGTGCGCAACATGTGCGGGGGTGGATGTGGAGAGCACATTAAATAAAGCATCTGATTGCTCTGCCATCTCTTCTACCTCTTGGCCTAGGTTACTGGCCACCTCTTGAAGCAGGGCTTGGTGCTCCTTAAAGTCGTCCAATGAGCTAGCATGAGAGGACCCCACCATAGCCTCATCTGGAGAGGATGAGGATGACTGAACCACCGGGGCAGGGTCTGGAGCATCATCCCCCGTGGAGGAAGGTCGTCTCGGGGTGGGCATCTGGCCCTCCACCTCAGCATCTGCTTCGCACAACGAGTCTAGTGCCATTTGATGCTTGTCTGACGCGGTGACCAATGACTGGTGAGATGGGGGATTGGCATAACTGGCACGCCCCAGGCATTCCAGTAAGGCCATTGTGCTGGCCATTGGCCCTGCTGCCAGGACGGCATCGCTGAGGTGGACACAACCTCAGGAGCCCAGTCACAACGCTGCTGTCTCGGCAAGGGGCTGAACTTCCTCTCCATGCAGGAGGAATCCTCCTCTGGTGACCAGGTTGGGCCGTCGACGTCCAAGTCCAGCGGTTAACCATCACTGTGGGTGTCTCGAGTAGTCAGACCGGTGCCACGAGTAGGGGGAGCAGCACCATGTTGGAGAGTGTCCCTGTGGTGGGAGAGTCCTTTGCGCTTTGGGTGCCGGGAAGGCGTTGACTCCACCATCAGTCTGAGTCCCCTACGACTCAGACAAAGTCGGTGGCAGATCCTTTAGTGGGGTAGGAAGTCTCCTTGCAGCTCCAGCGTGGGCAGTGACCCGAACAGGGACCCAATGCCCCTTGGTCTGTCTTGCTCACTACGGGGTCCCACTTCTTAGACTTCTTCTTGGGCATCGGCAAAGGAGATCAGTCCTGGGTAGAGCCCAGTGCCTGGGGTGTGCTATGCACCAAGGCCAAAGTGCTGGGTGTTGCATCTGGCCAGGCCAGCTCCAAAGCTGGGTGGAGAGCAGCCTCCATGAGAAAGGCCCTCAAACAAATGTCGCATCCTGTGTCCTGGGACGAAAGTTCTTACAGATGTGACATTCCCCCAAGCACTTCAGACAGCTGCCGTGTGGGTCACTAACAGGCATAGGCGTATTACAGTCAGCACAGGGCTTAAAACCTAGTGACCAGGGCATGCCCTGCCTGACACAAAGTCCCCACCAGGACCCTAACTGACTGACTATTGTAGATTAGTTAGTAAGTAGCTATTATGTACTATAAACAAAACTATTTACAGCTGGAATACGAAGTCAAAAGGGAAAGAAACCACTGACCACTTGTGAGGCAAGGAAGAGAGGTGCTCCGGGAACCAACCACCACAGGCAGTAAGAAGGAACTGGGAGGGTGTATGACCAGCAGCACCTGATATTCCGATGCATGGGTGCGGCACTGCAGAGGATGCCACAGCCGACCCTACAGATATCGCTAAAGCAAAAGTCTCCGACAACTGTGAACAGGGGCATGCACACACCTAGAATGGAACTGACATGAGCAAGCACTCAAAGAAGAAGAACTGGGCATGTTTAGTTTAGAAAAGAGGAGATTAACGGGAACATGATAACTGTTTTCAAATACTTGAAGGCTGTCATTAAAAAGATGGAGAAAAGCTGTTCTCTCTTGCCACAGAGGGCAGGACAAGAGACAATAGGTTCAAGATACATCAGAGCAGATTTAAATGAAATCTCAGGAAAAACGTCTTAACTGCAAGAACAGTAGGACAATGGAACAGACTGCCTAGGGAGGTTATGGAAGGTCCTTCACTGGAGGTTTTCAAAAGGAGGCTGGATAGCCATTAGTCTTGGATAGTTTAGATGCAAAAAATCCTGCATCTTGGCAGGGGATTAGACTAGCTGACCCTTGCAGTCGCTTCTAACCTTATGATTCTATGTTCTCATGACTGGAAAAACCATGTGTGGAGTTTATTTGGGGATCCAAAAAGGGAAACTGAGGTGAGGGGCTACATGCAGGTCTGCCCAAGGCCACCAGGGGGCATCAGGAGGCAGCCACTCATCTACAATCTTTCATTGTTCAGATTCTCTGAAGTACTGCATATCTGATGTATACAGACAAAAAAAACAAGTGTTTTGAAACAGAAATTAGATTGATATTACATGCAAACAGCACACCAGTGAATGGAATTCTGAAACTGACATGACAGCATATATTTCATTCTGCTTTTAAGAATTTAGCAGATTTTTTTCTGTGTAAAACTAATTTAATATCTTTCATTTGAGTTATTACTGTATTTTAATTTTGAACTTCCTATTTCCTAACAGGAAACTTCTGTTTGTTACATGGATCTGGCACAGATAGCATAGCTGGAGTGTCCCCACTGCAAAGAGCTAAGACACTCCAGCTATGCTAAACTAACCCAGGTTAATTCTACAGTGAAGACATACTTAGAAGAGACACTTGCTGCGGGGGAGTGGAGGGGGGGGGGGGGGAGGAAGAAAGGGAGAAGAGAGAGAGAGAGCAGTGGTTGCCCATTCTCACATAGCCACATGAAGGATCTTTCATTTTAGGGTATCACATACCAGTGATCATCAGCAATTAGCACTCCAGAGAGCTGGATATCATGATGAGAATTTGGTTTGTACTTTCCAACTGTAGTTTGTCCTTCTTTTATCATATACAGAAGCATCTCAGAGAGCTGGGGATCTTCATTGAGATTGACAAGGTTTGGCAAACGATTGTCCATCTTGAATGTAATTCCTGCTTTCTAGGTGATTGATTCAGAAAGAAAACATTAGTGATTTATTTGTATGTATTTACCAAAAATACATCAAAGTCTGCCGACTGTACCATAAGTCAGCATTTCTCAAACTGAGGTCCGTGGACCACTGGGGTTCCACAAGTGTACTTCAGGAGGTCCGCGGGCCCCACTTATCAATTTCTCTCCCTCCCTCCTACAATTCCTCCCCCATGCCACTGGGTGGGTGGTACAGGCGGCGGCCCAGGGTGGCTTGCCAAAGGGAGCACTGTGCATAAGGTTTGCCTGATTCCTACCTGACCTGACAAGAGCCAGTTGGGCTGGCGGAGGCGGCAGACAGTTGAACAAAAAGCTGAGCCAGGTCTCTTCTCTGGAGCAAGGGTGCCCATCCTGCCCCCTGCTCCATTGCCGTGTTCAGCCACCTCTGCTTCTAGCCCCCCGCCCACTCTGGACTGGGAGTGCCCTCCTGTCTGCTGTGCGGGGAGTGGCGTGGGGGGGGGGGGGGGCGCGGCACGGCTGATGTTGGGTGTCCCCCACCCATGTACCCGGTCTCCACTAAGCTGGGGGTGACAGGTCAGGGCGAAATCTGCCTCTCTGGGTCAGAAGCTGCTGGCAGCTACTTGTGTCTGAACAAGCCTTCAGACCCCTTACCCTGAATGCTTTAGTAAAGAGAGTGCGCTCAACACTCTCTCAGGCGTGCACGCACACACACGTCTCCCTCACACAGTCCCCGCAACACACACCTGGGCTGTGCTGTGAGGTGAGCAGAAGGAGCTTCTGCTCTCCTGCCCTCTCCTTATGCAGCCCAGGTGGGGAAGGTGACATGGATGTAGGGAGCCCTGACGTCGCTCCTTTCTCGCCCCTCACAGCCCCCTAGCGGGTGCTTGGGTCAAAGGAGCATCAGTCCAGTGGGGGAGCAAGCAGCAATGCCAGCTGCTCTGTCACTGCATCCAGGTCAGTTTTCCCATGTGGGTGCAAGAGGGGAATGCAGAGGTTAGGGGCACAGGAGTGGGTCAGGGTTTGGGGTGAAGGGGGCACACTGCAGGGGTTGGAGTGCAGGAGGGAGGTGCAGGGGTAGGCGTGAAGGGGGTGCAGGGATTGGTGTGAAGGGGCACAGTATAAGGGTTAAGGCTGAAGTGAGGGTGGGGAGCCTATGGTGGACAGGGTTAATGGGGCGGGGGCTGCACCACACTCACAGGGCCAGGAACATCAAAATGAAAGTGTGCCCAGGGTGCCATTTTCCCTAAGGCCAGCCCTGCAATTGCTGCGGAACAGCTGTTCTCCGGCGTGCATGAGCTGCTGGGAGAGGAGCAGGGATGGGGCGCACTTAGGGGAGGGGGCAGAAAGAGATGGGGAAGAGGAGAGGAGGGGTAGGGTGGAGTGGGAGTGGGGAATTTGAGGGTCCACAAAAAATTTAAAATAAAAATGGGAGTCCATGGGTTGCTAAAAAGTTTGAGAACCACTGCCATATATAATTTATTTGAAAGCACTGACCTGAAGAGAATGAACAATATTAACTGCTTCTTGCAAAAGAGGAAGGTAGACTAGGAAAGAGGATTCTTAGGACAACCCCAATTCTGTGCATTAATGGATTTATTGGTATTAAGCATTTTCTATACTACTTTAATTCTTGTGAATAAAGGGTACCTGTAACTCCTTTGTTTCTTCAAATTTCCTCTGTTCTGCTTGTTCAAATTTTTCTTTCCAGGCCCTTAGCATATAAGGAAAAATAAATCAAAATAATTACTTCAGGGATATTTTATTCCAATATTTATGAGACTACTACTTACTATTCAGAAGACATTAATGACTACCCCACCTTTGCATCTCTGCCATATCCCTCTCCTGTTGGTGTAGTTTTACCCTTAGGGATGTTATTTCTTGCAGATACAGTCTATATTTCTCAGGATCTCTATTTAGAGTATTTTTGCGAGCTGCTTTCAGTTTCTCAATTTCTGCTTTCAGTTCTACATTTGAAAAATAAAAACATAACTCAGCTTTTACAGTAAACCTAGGATCCTACATTAAGCAGGTGTTTAATACATAAACAAACCTCATTATTTTTGAACAGTAAGTCTGAGGATTTTATCCTCACTTTGGCAATATCCAGTGGAATTTATGTTAAATAGAAAGTATCCCATCTAAGCTTTAACATGCCCATTTAGCTACAAAAGAAGAGAGAGAAAATAATTTTATGTCACTACTCCTGAAATGTGAGACATTAAATAATCTGCTAAACTGCACACTGAATAGTGCCTTTACATATGGCAAACCGATTGTTTTTGTTTAAGGTCTAGAAATCACTTTTATATCATGCTATTCTCTGAAACACACAGGTCATACCAATTGAAGGCATGTCCCCCAAGGAAGCATTAACTAAATTAACTGATCAACTAGAGTGCGGACGATAGCTTATTACAATATACATCTGATTTCATTTGATTAGAGAGCACATAGATTCCAGTTAAGTACTGCCAGGTTTTCAATCTGCATACAATGTTTTTCAAGAAACTGCTAATTTAGAAAACACAACAACTGGTTTTCTCTCTCATATTACACCCTGGTTCTTTTTGTTTGCCATTCCACCTAAGCACTTTTTCATTTATTTTATTTCCTCTGTGCAACACCTGCTGAGTTCTCTCAAATATTTTTGTTTTTATTTTTAAATGTAAACAAAATAAACAAGTATTAAAATTTACTAAGTAAAATAAAATCGTACTTTGTGAATCAATCCCATTGTATCTCTACATAAAATCACATCAGCATGAATACCAAGCACCACTGGAGGTGGTAGTAACCCAATCCCCTCAGTAAACCTAACAAGAAGGGGACAGAATAGCAATATGAGGGTAATGCCAGTTTTTACACCCCAGTTACCACAATACTACTCCTAGTACTCATCTCTAGTACCACTGCAAGTTAGTCTGCACTTGCCTGTTGGCTGCAATACTAATGTTCCCCATAGGTAATACAATGATTATATATGCAGCTGTAAATTATTTCATAATTCAGACTGACTGGAGAAGATCATAATAGTAAGTCTGTCTGACTCCACTTTTCTGCAATAAAATACTTTCCTCCTCCATTTTCAGTAAGCACTATATGACTAAATGCCAAGAAGTTATTTTCTCTTCAAAAGGGAAACTTCAGGTGGAATGGACACTTACAGTCTACAAAATACAACAATGTCCTAAATAAGAGTGCAATAGAATGTGTCTAAGCAGGTTGGTACTGACCCCACTCAGAGGGAACAGTAAAACTATTTTGTGTGGAGAATTAAGGGCCAGAATTTGATCTCCTTGTTCACACTGCATAGCAATTTAATAGTACCACTGATTTCAATGACTACTAGTGCAGGACAGTGCTCTTTATCATGTGTGAGTATATCACAATCTGACTTTACATAAAAGCAACATAATAGCTGAGATTTTTAAGTGTACAGACCTTAGGAAATCCAACTTTAATTTAACCACCTTTCACTCATGTAGTATTTTGTGTATCACTGTGGGAATTGTACTGAATTTCCTGACTCTTATTTAAAATCTCAACCATAATGTTGAATTACATGTAAAAAAACTAAGATTAATTTCCTTGTTTCATAAACAAAAATAAACGGAAGGAAAACTTAGGTTTGCTTGAATGCACAACTGAAATGAACACATTTAACTGGATGCTGTGATATCTATACAAGTGTATACATTCAAACATATATACAGTACCTAATTAGTGCAAACAGGGTCTAGAGGTTCAAGCTCAAAAACAAAATGTAACCTATAAAAAATACTGAGATGTAAGTTTGTGAAACTGTATCAAAGAAAAGAGTGTCTCCAGTTTTAAAGTATTAGTAGGCCTGTAAACTGTTTAAAGCCAGTTATTTAGAAAAAACTTAATGTTAAAATGAATAAACCTCAAATATGCTGTCAATCATTACAAGAGTATTAATATCAACGTCTATCATGGACAATTAATTTAAAAATGCTTGCAAATAAAAAAATCCCACCTTACCTCTAATTAATTTAGCATTCACATCTTCATTTACTTTGGCAATATTGATTATCAATCGAGCTTGTTTAGCATATCGAAGAGTGCTAAGGGTTTCCTCTACATTGCTGGCAGCAGGGCTTATTGTGGCAATCATGGTCGTTTTTGAATTTCCACCAAGACTTTCCTTTAATAACCTTCATTGACAAGAAAATGAAACAACAATTATTCCCACCATTGAAACCAAATTAACTTCTCAGAGTTCATAAGGAATTAAATACAAAAAAACCTGTGTGATTTACTATATATTTCAAGATGATTTTCAACCAGATAACCAAATCCAGAACATGAGCCTGTTCCTGCTTACAGATACACAAGTTTTTTTTATGCTTAGAGAAAATTCAATCAACAACTTATACACCTAAATAATTTCACCCTATTATACTTTAAGACTCTTACAAACCATAGAAACTATTACACACAAGCATTTCTTTGTTTTCCATTTATGCTCTCCTCTTTTTGGAAAACGTTGATCCCAAATGCCTAAATATAGCAGAAAAAACATGCCTGCCTTTGTTTATATTTTCACTAGTGCACCAACACCATGGAAGATTTCAGATGAAAATGTCTTAAGGGTTATGGGAATAGGTCATAAATCAATTTTTGGTGCAATCAACATGACAACTGCTTTCATTTCTTAGTGACAAAACTGCATTAAAATAGATTAAAATAGTCTATAATTCAGATGATATTCCCCAGCAAGTTCTAATAGCAATAACTTTCTATCGCATACCAAATTACACAATCCTTGTTGCCGTCTCATCTAAATTTGGCAACGATTTCTAGCTCTTCAAGCAATTTGCAAGACAGTACACCTTGCTACAGAGTGGATAAAGAGAGGAATGCGGAAGGACGAATAGTTTTTACTTTGCCCAAGTTCTTTTCCACTCCTGAATTAAAAGAAGCTTCTCTGCCTGTGCGTTTTTACATTTTTCCCACTCCAGATTTAGTATTTATGACAGTTGCCAGAATGAAGAAATGGAAACTAAAGTCCTTTATTTACAGAAAGCCCTATTCTGAAAATAAACTCAGGTGTCAGGCATGCATAAGCCCCAGGCCACTTGCCTCTACCAGCTGATCTATAGGAGACAGATGAATGGTATTATAAGAACTACTCAGCTGACCAGCAATTCATAGTTTTAGGGTTTGTCCTTAATCTTTAAAAAATTAGCCGATTCCCAGGTGCATGACACTGTGGAACTAGTTCAGTGCCAGTGATGAAGGTTAAGAGAGTGTTGTGCCAAGGAGAGAGGAAGGATTCTGGCTGCTGGGAGGCAGGGATGGGATCAAGACCATAAAGTCCCACCCATACCTGTGAGCCTAATGTGACATGCCCACCCCTATCACTTGTTCGATCAGGCCAGCAACCTGCTGACAAATCTGTTTTTAGGAGAGAAAGAACCATCATGGAGCCAAAAAGGCAAGGCCAGCAAATAATAGAACATAGGCAGGGAATAGGAGATTGTTTCCTCTCTTGTGGGAGGGAATTTTAGCATTCAACAGATGCTAAAAATGTGAAAGCAGTCTCTTCTATGCCAGGAGAAAAAGGGAACAGCAGCGAGATGAGGGCACTGTTAAGAGAAGAAAAGGCATCAGAAGCACATTTCTTCATCTACAGTACAGAACACTGAGGAAGAATATACTGGTCCTCAAATGTACCCACAATTAGCAGAACATGAAAATAAAAATATTTTTCAAGTTTACTTTACTTCATCTAATAGTTATTTCATACAATTTGTAGAAGTGAGAGTTTACAGATCCATGAATCTACCGTCTGATAAGAGTCTAATCTTTTTGTTTTCCATAGAACTAAGATTACTTTATAGTAGCTCTTCATGAAATATACATACCACGTAAGGACAGATTCCCGATAAGGAATGAAAGCTCTCTTTCTGTTCTGAGATTGCTCAGAAAGCGCAGAAATAACTTTCCCCAGAGTCAGCAGTGATTTATTAATACTCACACCCTCCTATATAAAGCAGAAATAAAAATAAATGCACAGTCTCATTCTGAATATAAAACACTACTACTTCAAATTTTTTTTTTTAAATGGGCAAATTGCTAAAACAGAGCCTAACAGGCTAGCAGCATTCTCCTGTGAACCCATCCTGTTAACATGTGTTGTTGGTCCTATCGGGAGATGCTAAGTGAATCATGCTGACTCTCTGATGCAGATGTAGTGTATTAAACCCACCACTGATATAATGGAGACGAGAGCAGCCCAGAAGGATCTTCAATCTGATGTAATGAAGACCTACGTTTTGGACTAAGCAGTTCCAAGGAGCAACACTGGAGAAGACTGGGGATATATTTTATCTTATTGTAAACTATTTTTGTTAATAAAGCCAAACCCCAGGAAGGGGTGAGTTCTGACTCTGCACAGTGTATAGACTGTTTTAGAGCAGGTTAGGAAAGGTACTTACACATATAGAGCACTCCCCATCCCCCCATTCTTTTTAGCTTCTTTGCATTATGAAAACAGAGTTAAGCAAGTGCTTTCTCCCCTGTTTTAGACATAAAAGAATATTCAGCTTTGTAAAGTTACAACAAATGTGTGACATACGGGATAAAAGCTAAAGCAAGCATTTAATATCTAGCCTTTTGGAAGAGAACTAGAATACAAACCACAGATGTCCAAGCCTCCTATACAAAAACCACCGAAGAAAACCATTTTTTCCTGTCTTTTTTTTTTTAAATGCTTATTTTTATTTAGGTATAATCAAGTCAAGATAAAGCAGATGTGATGTTTTCCACATTGATTCAGTATTTATACTGAACCTGTGATGTGAGACTCAGATCAATAATAATTTATATACATATACAGTTTAAACCAATGAAACTGTTAAACAATTAAAGCAAGTTAGAGCAAGTACTCTATGAATAGTACAGAATATTCAGCAGACACTACATGCATTACTTTTTTCCTGTCTTGTGAAAAGACCAGAGCAGCAATACAAACGACACCGTTACATCAAGATTCATTCAACATGGAGACCAATAGGTCTTCTCTTACAAGTGCAGACCTAAAGCATTTTCATTTCATGGCCTCACAATACTGTACTCTGAGACAAACTATATGTCACAAAACTGTAAATGCAGTTTACCTTCAGCCTCTCTTCACTGGTCTGAGTTGGAGAGCAGCGTTCGCTGCCTGCTAGATCTATTAGATTTATGCGACTGGTAATCCTATGATCATGCCCTTCTTCTTCCACAAACTCTGTCTAGAGAAAAGAGATTACTGCACTTAGAAAAAACATTTAATTTTGCAGACTATGACTCATCACCAAAATAAAAACCCCATGAAGAGTCAGATCTACCATGCTATTCACTTTTAAACAATACGTTAAACATTTTCTCATTTTACTTTTTCAATAATAGTGTCATTTAACCATAGTATAACTTGCAACAAGAAAAAGAGTAAGGCGAGGATAGTAAATAGCATCCAAGAGACAAACACCTGAGGATTTCCGGTAGCACACCTGCATAAGCATAAGTAGAATTTGTAAAAAGTCAAACGCAGCCTAGCAGTACATTTTGCTACCTTAGTTCGGGAGCATATCAGGACTACTACTCACTTGGGCTTCAATCCAGCACCCATTGAAATCACTAGAAGTTGTCTGACTTCCATTGGTGCAAGACTAAACCACTGGTGAGTGAAAAGGACACTGACCTACATGCCCTGATGGGGAAAGACAGGGCAAAGTATGGTGATGGCAGCAACTGAGGAAAATCAGGAAAAAAAAAAAATCTGTGGGAGGAAAAAATTGGAGGCCCATAGACTTGGGAAGAGCTCTATCTACTTTGCCTCCTTCTCCACCCTCGTCTCTCTGTGGAGGGTGCCTGTCTCCTATGTACAAAATTATAGGGGGAAGAGCAGAGCTCATGTCTGCTGGGGATAGGTGCCACTGACCTGAGTGCACAGGTGTGTTTCGGTAGCTTCTCGTTTAACAGTGCCTGGAACACTTTGGATTATCCTATCTCTGACCCAGGTCAGGTAAGTGGCAGACATCACTGGGACATAAACATTAAAAACTGTGTATTATAGGATTTTCTCCCCTTGCTAGAACTGAACCATGAACATATTTCTATAGAGCAATAAGTATATATAGTGCAGAAACATTAGAAAAGCAGTGTCCTGAAAAGTTTACAGTATGACTCAGACATGTTTACAATGTGCTTTTTAAAAAAACAGTAGTACTGTGAGTATAGAAAATAAACCAGACCTGGCTATTTAGAAAGCAAGACTACTACTTCTTTATTCAGCCCAGTATATTTAACACAACCCTCCCCTACTTCATTCTTTTCTAGGCAGCACAGGATAATTGAATTTTACACCACTACATTATTCCAATAATTAAAAAGAAAAAAAGTCACACTATACCTTTGTCTGTGTCATCACGAGAGTGAAGACAGAATGAGATCTAGAGCTCTTGTCATTCATGCCTGTGGCAGCAGTTGCTCTCTGTTTATTTCCTAGCTCAAGCCAACTCTGATAATAGAGATAAGAGACAGGATATTAAGTGAAAGGATTCTGTGAACAGCTAACAAAAGTTTAAAGAGCTCCGCAAAAATGAATATACTGTATCTACATGCTGGTATTCGCAGTAGTGTGGGCTACTAAAAAGAAAATTTTGGTAGCCTACAAAATACTTTTGGGATGTAAGTTATGTAGGATGCCAACATTAATCAATGTTTTGATCATTATTGATAATTTTTTTTCCCACCTCTAATCACAGGGGCCAAAATGGAGCAAACTTTTTGAGACCCTGGTGCTAGCAAAAGGAAAAATGGAACCACTACTACTTTTGTCTAAGCTTAAATGAGAAATTAAAATGAGTTTAGGCCCCGATCCTGCAAGTAACTTCACATGGGCACAAGGGTCTGCCCACACATAGTCAGCTGCAAGATCAGATAAGATGTAATAGGCTAATGGACTAGGCTTTGTAAGCTCATGTTTATCATCACTGAAAACAAGTATTCAGGAGTAAAGAAAGGAGCAGTCATGAGGCAAAAGAAAGATTTTTACTTACAGCTATTAGAAGACTGATTTTTAGTACTTAAAAGCTTCATCATCATCATCTTACCTGGATATCAGAATAAGAACTGACCATGTTCCTATAAAACAAATAAATAGTTCTAGTTCAAACCAGTTCATTTTGTTTCTACAAAAGTCATTAGTAGTAAATTTTTTCAAAAATTAAACCGAGTTATAGACAAATATATACACTAAAGCCTAACTTCATCAAGGCACCATGCAAGCCTAAGGGTCTACCCCAGCAAGATTGGACAAGGTCTCAGGCCTTGATTCTGCAAAGATTTGCACATGTGCTTAACTTTACTCACTGTGAGCAGTTCCACTGGCCTCATTGAGATTATTTACAGTTCATAAAGTTAAGCACGTGCGCACGTCTTTGCAGAATAAAGGGTCCTGCCCAATCCTGCTAGGGTTGACCTTTACATCTGCAGAGCCTTTATTAAGTCAATGGGATTGCACCAGGGCATAAGAACAATAACTAGCATATTGCCGTATCAGGCCAATGTATTTACTAGAATGACAATAGTTAAGGCTTACGCTGTCAAGTCTTCCACATATGGTCCCAATACTGGATGTTCTCTTACACGGAGCTGTTGAGAATAATTGTAAAAGAAAAAGCTATTCAAATATATGAATTTGTCATAACAATTATGCAACAATCTCTTAGAAGTAAAAAAACCTAATGAAAATAGAAGTGAAAAATTATTTTTCTACATGTCATGGTATGAAGGGTTTGGGAGGCGGGGGGGAGGGGGGTGGATGAAGGCCTTACGAAAAAATTCAATGCATGCTCCAGAATAACATTACAAGAATAATAATAAAACCTTTATTTTACCAGGATGATAACTGAAAATGAATTCTCAATTACAAAAATAACCAGGCCAAAATAGGTCACAAACTGGAATACACTCTTATTTACCAAATAGAACTGAAGATGTAACAATGTGTAAACAAAACAAAATTGAGGAAAATTCATAACTGGGATTTGCTATAAATGCTCTTTACTGCTTTGACACTGAAGTTTTAAAAATACCTGCAACACACTCAGTTACATGCCCAAGACTCAACAGAAATTTAGTCAGAGTCCATCAGCAAACATATTCTCCGAAAATCACTGTCCAACCTAACCCTCCCAATTTAATAGAGCTGTAGGGTGCTCTGCAGAGAACTAGAATAAAAAAAAAGTGCTAAATATAAATGAATGCATTTCACTAATAAATGCGGTGTATTGTGGGGTGAAGGGGGGGTGTTTTAGTCTCTTCAGCATTTCTTGGTTTAGTAATCTCCCTCTCCTCTTCATTTTGTTTTTTTCCCCACTCCTGTCATTTAATTTACTCTCTTTCTTATATCTGTTTATGATCTTCTGCTTTTACAGGCAGCACAAGATCTTGCATTGTCCTCTTGTTTGTTTTTCCCCTTTGATCTCAGTTTGTCCAATGCTTCCTTCTAAACGTTCTTTCACTGTTCTGATTTCCCCAACCCCACTCCATAGTGCTACATCTTCACTGCAAAGAGGTGTGTTTTTACATCAAGGTAACTATCTTGATGTAAAATTCTAGTGGAAGCAAGGCACTGTAGTTTTTAAGTCAGTGTAGCTAGTCAAAGTCAATTCTAGGTAAGGGAAAAATAAGATTGATCTTGACCAGCTACATCAAGGTGAAAATTACCTGTATCTTGTCCCCACTAGGATTTTACACCAAGATCTCTCTCAATGTAAAAAACTTTTTTTTTAGTTAAGACAAAGCCTTAGGGTTTATTACACTAGGATGTAAAGGTGTGTTATTAGATCATATTAGCTAAACCAATCTAACGAATACCTTCTAGGACAAGTTGTTCTTTAACACAATTTAGTAATTTAGAAACTTGCCTTGCCTCCAGTAGAGTTTCAAAAGGAATTAATTAGCTACTCGATCTAACGTCACACCTTTAAATCCTACTTAAAACAAGAATTTAGGGCTGAATGGACAGGCTGAAGCCTGTGTCAAGCAGAGACCTCTGCTCTGCTCCTCCAAACCGGTGGTAGGTGGGGAATACATGAGAAACCCCAAAATGTAAATGCAGAAGATGACAAAAAAAGAGAGGGATTTTTTTCCCCCTAGAATAGGGAAATGATAGATTGAAAAATCGAAGTATCAAATCACAATTTTGGGGAAGGGATTAAATATGTGTTTCTTTCAGATGCTGTCTAACTAGCTATCAGCTTCAACTAATTTGGTATGAAGTAGGGTTGCCAGTTTTGGTTGGACGTATTCCTGGAGGTTTCATCACATGACAGTCTTTAACTAAAGATTAATCTTTGTCCTGGAGTCTCCAGGAATTAATCCTAGAGGGATGGCAACCCTCCCTACAAAGAAGATATTCAGAGAGCAATCCTCAAAAAAGTAAATTCCTCCACTTGGAAGACTGATGGGCAAAATTAAATTAAAGCCCTAGTTGCAGATTCCAGCTTTTTCACAATGTTACTTTAATTAGAAATAACCTTGGTTCTGTTTTTAACTTCTTCTATGCAGTGGCATCATCAATATCAGTAGCAGAAAGGTAGACAGATTAGTAACAGCATTTGGGAGAACAGAGACTCCCAAAATCAGTGTATATTTGTTCTTTTTATCGCTGAAAACGTTTTGGTCATGCAGTAGTGGAGAAAAATAAAATCTAGTCTGCAAAATATTACTCAGTTAATATTTAACAACCTTGAATCTAAAAACTATCTTAAAATTTGACAGTATTTTATTGAAACTGGCATATCAATGTATTTTTAAAATTCATATCAGTATAAGTTCTAGGCACTGAGTACAAAGCTAAAGATGCTTCACAGCAGTCCAACGTGTGTACCATCTTCTCTGTAACTCATTTAGTAGGAACATTTATAATAAGGTAAAATATTAGGAGATGAGCAAGCAAGAAGAAAGCAATGAGCACATCACAAAACAACGTTGCTATGTGATCTACCTATACAACTACTTCCGAGCTTGTCCGACAGGAAACTTACCATATCCTTCCAGTTAGGAGGCAGGTGCCACTACATCTTGTATATTGACAGATACACCTCTACCTCGATATAACGCTGTCCTCAGGAGCCAAAAAAATCTTACCACGTTGTAGGTGAAAACGCGGTATATTGAACTTGCTTTGATCCACCGGAGTGCGCAGCCACACCCACCCCAGAGCACTGCTTTACCGCATTATATCTGAATTCGTGTTATATCGGGTCACGTTATATCGAGGTAGCGGTGTATATTAAGAGTGTATATTATGAGTAGTAACTTACAGGTTGTTTCTTTTGTCCATTTTCAGCTTTAAAGATGAGCAAATCATGAATTTTCTCATTGTAGACTTCAAAATAGCTCATTTCAAGATGGTACAAAATCTAATTTAAAAAAAATTATATGAGTCAGATATTCTACCAGACTTTTTTTTTGTCATTTCCAGTCACCAAATTTAATGGAAGCTGCAGGTATTCTACACCACCGTTGCCAGCTTTCATTTTGAAGTCATCTTCCAACAGCAAGATCCTAGACAAGAAATCTTAAGTATACAAACTTATTACAATTCTATCCACTGCTTTCCGCAGCTGTGAAATGTCATGTTTAAAAAAAAAAACCCTCAGAAATGTCAACATTGTGCTTTTAATACATAAAAAAAAAATGTTTTATTCACTCCTGCAGGAGTCCCATATTCTTTTATGGACTAAGTTTCCACAGTATGATACATACAATACATGAAATAAAGATTCTGACTGGTGGAGCTGGCACACTTTGGTGATTTTATACCATGTCTCAGAAAAGGGACATGCATTGTTATAACTAGTATCCACAATTATCTTAATTTATTGAATGAGGATTTTCCATGAAAGTACTCACCCCTTCACTTAAACTCCGATAGTATTTATAAAATTAAAATGTGTTGTCTAAGGAGCAAAGAAGATGAAGTAAAAAACAACTGACAATGCAGATAAAAATAGAACGTGGATGATTTATTGCAACAGAATCACTTATTCACAGCACATAAGCATAGACAGTCACTTAAATCCACTCTCATTGGCATTCAAAAGAAACTGTAATTTGATGCTGACTTTAGCAATAAAGAGTAATATACTACTTAGATTCCTCAATGCCCAACAAACCTTTTATAATTTCTGCGCCTCACAGTAAAGCAAAATGATTTATAAGCTTCGTAGCTGTGAATACCAATATATTTATGTATGCTGATGTGCTGAATAATACTTTGGCAATAGATAAAAAAATTCTAAGCAAGGTAAACAAAGAAACCTTTTTGTATAAACTTCACTCAAAATTACATTCACTATTTTATAGTCAGCAACATTTAGTCACTAAACACTTGTATGCAGCCTTTTCTTTCCTATAAGAAAGCAATTATATGTTCTTGATCTCTAGTTTATCTTTACATATGTGGACAATAGCATCAAATAAGATGTAAAAATAAGGCAGATGTCCATCTGTTTTACATTTAATATCTCCTTCAATAATCTCATAAAAAAAATCAGATTTATAAATTAAAGAAAAGATTCAAAACATTCTTTCTAGGGAGCATCCATACCATTCTTACCGAGGACTGCATCTTGCATTTGTAGCAAGGTGAGATTTAGCTGTCTCAGTCCTCTCTCAAGCTCTCTGGACTTGGTAAAAAAGAAGTACAATACCAAAAAACAGTGCTCTCTACCAAATTATTAGGAATTCACTCTTAGCAAAACCTGAATCCCAGTAACCATAGAAACAAGAAAAGCACATCTCTGGAGGATAGTGATAATAATCACACAACAAAACCCCAATCCATCCTTCTCTCTAGATAGCATAGGTATACACAATATATACATACCAAATTACCATGCAGCACCACATACAGATTAGCCATTGTCTGAATGCGTCTTAACCTGCTCAACAGCCCTGGTGACCCTTCTGCTAGACTTCCTCACAAAGATTCCAAAGCAAAATTATAGAAGCTGTAATACTTGTTTCCAACTAATTGCAGATTCTTCAGTTTGGATCATATCTTGTTTGTTGATCTCTCCATCTGATAAATGTTCCTCTCCACATGAACACCACAGTTTTTCTCCTTGAAATGCTTTTTGGCTCACTAAACAATTCAGTTTCAGCATCCTTTCCAACATGCTAACTTAGAGTAATGGGACCGTCTTGCTCTTCCACAAACTCCAGCATATGCAATTGCTTTCTTCAGCTGGCATGACCTACGGTTACTCTAGAAAAACAACGAGGAGTCTGGTAGCACCTTAAAGACTAACAGATTTATTTGGGCATAAGCTTTCATGGGTAAATAACCCACTTCTTCAGATGCATGGAGTGAAAATTACAGATGCAGGCATTATTATACATGAAGAGAAGGGAGTTACCTTACAAATGTATAATAATATCTGTAATTTTCACTCCATGCATCTGAAGAAGTGGGATTTTTATCCATGAAAGCTTATGCCCAAATAAATCTGTTAGTCTGTATCCACGAAAACAGTGAGGAGTCCAGTGGCACCTTAAAGACTAAGGGCTGATCCACACTAACCCCCCAGTTCGAACTAAGATACGCAACTTTCAGCTATGTGAATAAGGTAGCTGAAGTCGAAGTATCTTAGTTCAAACTACAAGGTACTTACCGCGGGTCCACACGCGGCAGGCAGGCTCCCCCGTCGACTCTGCGTACTCCTCTCGCGGAGCAGGAGTACCGGTGTCGATGGCGAGCACTTCCGGGATCGATTTATCGCGTCTAGACAAGATGCGATAAATCGATCCCAGAAGATCGATTGCTTACCACCGAACCCGGAGGTAAGTATAGACATACCCTAACACAGCTCCCCCCTGATATGTTACTCTACATAGCACCAGTGCAACAGATGTAACAATGTTGCCTTCTAGGGTTTATAACATAGGCTCCAATATGAAATATTTAAAGAACTTTCCACTAAATTATAATTGATCCTTTCCTGAAAGAATCAAACAAGGTATCACAGAGGAATAAAAAACAAACCACCATTTGTTGTCCTGAGAAATCGAGAAGGTTATTATACTGAATGATGATATCACCCATATAAACTGTATAAGACAGATTTGCGGCGCTGAAGTTCAAACAACTGAAAGGCTGTCTCCATTTAACCATGCAAGTTACTGTACCAAAACATATTTGATGTACCTAAGTGTTGAGAGAAACTTTGGGACAAAGCTTGCGTTTTATCTTTGTCCTCCAAGTTTCTATCTGTGCTTTGGAACCCTACTTTTTGCCACTTTTCCTTTGGATAATGAATCCAGGCTTGACGGCCTAGAGACTTTATGGAATGTTCTTCCAACTGTGGATTCAGTAGATCAACTAAAAGTAAGTGCTTGTCTGAACACAAAAGTTACACAATACAAGCATGCTTTAGTCTTTCCCTTCTTAAAAAAACCAAACACCTTTAATCCCACTTGTCTTTCCAACTACCATTCCTTTCATCTGTAAATTCATTTAACACACTGTCTACAATCACTGCCTAGAGTTCCTCTTCTCCAATTCCATCCTATACCACCTTCAATCTGGCTTCTGCCTTCTATACTCTGCTGACCTTGCTCTTGCTAAAGTCTCCAGTTACCTTTTCTTAGCCAAATCTCAGAACCAGTACACCATCCTCATTCTCCTTGACCTGTCAGCTGTCTTTGACATAGTCAACCAGGCTCTTCAAGTCTTGTCCTGCATTGGCTTCTATGAAACTTTACTCTCCCTGTTATTCTCCTACCTCTCTATTTGCTCCTTCTGTGTGTTCTTTGAAGGATGCCCCTCATCCCCCGCTTCCAACTTTCTGTGTTCCCACAGGACTCTGTACTTCGGCCCCTTTGCTCCCTCTACACCTTTTCTTTGGATAATCTCATCTGTAAATACAAGTTCTACCAGCATCTTTGTGCTGATGACCCTCAGGTCTCTCAACCACAGGCCTGTCTCCTTCTGTCAAAACTAAAATCTTGGCCTGTCTCTGATATCTCCTCATGGATATCCAGCTGTCAGATCAAGTTCAACATGGCTAAACAAAGCTCTTATTCTCAATCACTGTAGACACCACCACCATCCTGCCTGTCCTATCAATCAGGCCCATGCCCTGGGTGTCATCTTCGTCTTGGACCTCTTTCAGGTCTTCACAACCAGGCTACGTCTCAATCTTGCCAATTCTTTCTGCATAACATCTCTAAGGTATAGCCTCTCATCTATCCACAATGCTAAAACTCTCATCCAGGCTGTCATCTCACATCTCAATTAGTACAACATCCTTTTCTCTGGATATGACAAATGCAATCTTGCCCCACTGATATCCATTTAGAATTCTGCTGCAAATATCACTATCCTAGCTCAGCACTTTGATGCAGTCACCTCTCTTTTTACACCCCTCCACTGTCTTCCCTTCTCCTCTATCACATCAAACACAAGCTACTTGTTTTCACTTTGAAGACCCTTCACAACCAACCCACCCCCATCCACAAAGCTACTTAATTATCGTCCTGGAAATACCGCATTTAAATGCTCTTTTGTCTTGATACCTACACAAATTTTGACAATAGTTAAGAT
The DNA here is from genome assembly GCF_027887155.1 of Malaclemys terrapin pileata. NCBI lineage: Eukaryota > Metazoa > Chordata > Testudines > Emydidae > Malaclemys > Malaclemys terrapin. Next base: position 67,848,922 of record NC_071512.1, read on the forward strand.
GCTGGTGTACCAAGACCACAGCCTATCATTCTGACCAGTCTTGTCTCACTGTTTCCTTGTACTCCTCTGCTAGTATGTCTATATCCGTTGGATGTCTTATATTTAGGTTGCAAGCTCTCTGTCTTCATGTTTTGCATTTGCACAGGCCCTAGCACAATGCTCCATAACTAGGGCCCCTAGGCACTATGATAATACAAATAGCTAAAGTGGCACAACCCCATTAGTGAGGATGCAATTATATCATTCAGCTACCCCCATATGGGAAGGGGAATAAGCTATATTCCAGTATGAGACACCTTTACATTGATATAACTGCATCCACTCTAGGGGTTGTGTCAGTATAACTATTTTTGTAAAAGAGTCACATACACTGATACAAAAATCGTGTAGAGATCAGGCCTAAAAGATTGTTCTTAAGTAATCATGGAACTTTATGTGAACTAAAAGATGACTTCACAAGAATTTTAATATAACCAGAGACAGTTCATCTAATTGTTCAAACTTTGGTTCTTTTTCATGGTTTCCTTTTTTTCATATTATACTCACCCATGTTTATCCCAAAAGTAATTGTAATAATTTTAATGCAGAAGGGCTTACATTTATTAAGTTAGGAAAGGATTGCACATACCATAACAAGAAAACTGAGGTCTTGACATTAAATAAGCGGTGCTCTGAGTAAACAAAAAGGCCGCTATACAGTGCAGACTTGTCCAATAGTAAGACATTGCCAAGACTAGCGAGAGGGAAACCCAGAATAACCACTGCCATTTACACTGGGGATCTCTTAAATCTCTCAAAATTTTAGAATCAGAAAAGTTGAGAGGAAGAGTGTTTGTTTTTAAATAGAGTAAAAATAGCTACCATTAGGCAGGTTTTATTTAATTATTGAGTTTCATTTGTATACACCACCACCAGATGTGCTAGGATTTTTATTTACCCTTCTTTCTGTAAATTTTTCATCTTTTAAATACAAAAAGTATATATAAAAAAACCACATAGCCTTTTGGTACAGCACCAACAGTATGTACATTTTCTATTTTTATTATTCCTGATATGGGACTATAGCACAATATATGATTTGGATTGTCTAGAGAACATTGGTTGTCAGTTCTAGCAAAAATAAAATTTAAAGCAGCAGCAGAGTACAGAAACTAGGAGGAAGTAAAATAGCCCTAAAGAGTAGAATGACAGGAATAAACATCAAAATCCTTGATAACAATATACTCTAATTCAATACAGCCACAATAGAAATAAGCTTTCTGACACAATACCTGCTGTGTGTCCATTTGTGCTATCCGAGTAAAAAGATCTTCACAAAATCTTGGGATTATTCCTAGTTCTTCACCAAATCCCATCATCCTGTAATTACAAAAGAATGTGTACACACACACTTGTAGTTTTTTAGAAGGTGTTTACATTTATCTGCTTAATGTAAATATTAATCATGTTGTAGTTAAGACCATATTACAGTTCAAATCCCAGATGCATTTCTAAATTATACAAATGCTTAATTATAGAAATAAATCAGAGACATTTAAGGATCAGAAAAAAAAAGTTATCAATACCTGACCTTTCACATGATCTGGTGTATACAAACCAATTTATCCCCAGATTCCAAATTGATGTTTGTGGGCCTCCCTTTCAAGTCCTGTCTGCCAGTCCAACTTCTTGAACTCATTACTACTAATTTTATGAAAAAGTCATACTTAACACATTTCAAAGTATACCAAAATGTATTAAAAAAAAATCAATGCATAGAGGCCAATTCACTTGAAAATCACCAGTTTGTTCAAAAATAAATCTGGCATAGTTGTTCCTATACTAATCACCCCATTATCTCCAGTTCGAACCGCTCTTGATTTGAGTTTTGCATCTTTAGTTCAATTTAATTTCAATTTCAATTTGAAAAAAATAGACATTAACTCAGCTGGTAAATGTTTACATTAATAGCTGCAGTAGTATAAAGAAATCTGTGCTGAAACTATAATCCCAGCACAGTACTAGTTTATGTCACACATTAAAATGCTGTAAAATGTGACCTAGTTTAATATGAAAATGAGTACTGTCCTCTTCATTCTCCTCCCCTACACAGCTACTGAAAAACTTGTTTTAAAAAATAATAATAATAATAATCACATAGAATAGCCATTGTTCAAGTAGAAAGTACAGCGTCTTGTGTACTTCTAGTAAAGAGCTATGCAATAGAGGAATCATAAATTAATCAAAGCCCTGCACAAGTGTTGTGCCAACGTCTGAGAACTGTGAAGCCGAGAACAGAGAGGTACAAATCAATGTTTGCCAGAGAGAAAAATGACAAAGTTGAGAGAGAACAAGTCATTTTAAAGCTTTTAAGAAGGATGCTACAAATATGACAATTTTATACTATAGAAAGTATTGAATGTGTGTTTTAGTCCACCTTTACTAAATACTGCATGTCAAAATTAGGATTTCAAAAGAAAGACAAAAATTTAAAAAAATACACTTCTGTCGAAATATTTTCAGTTACAACTTTTGCAAATAACAGCTCAAGATAATTATAACAGGAAAAGTTTAGAGGAAAAATTATCTTTTCCCCCCCATTTGTTTACTTTGTGCATTTGGCAGTACACCTCTACCCTGATATAACGCGGTCCTCGAGAGCCAAAAAATCTCACCTCCTTATAGGTGAGACCGTGCTATATTGGGTTTGGTCCGGTATGGCATACCGGCAAGAGCCGGTAAGCTGTGCCGGACTGGACCAGCTTCCCCGGCAGTGATTTAAAGGGCCCAGGGCTCCAGCCGCTGCTGGGAGCGGGGTTCGAGCGGGGATTTAAAGGGCCCGGGGCTCCCTGCAGTGGCTGGAGCCTCTGGCCCTTTAAATCACCGCCTGAGCCCGGCTGCCAGAGCCCCGGCGGGGATTTAAAGGGCCCAGTGTTCCAGCTGCTGCTGGGAGCCCCAGGCCCTTTAAATCACCGCCGGAGCTCTGGCAGCAGGGCTCAGGGCTCCCCGCTGCTTTACCGCGTTATATCCAAATTCGTGTTATATCGGGTCGTATTCTATCGGGGTAGAGATGTACTTTGCATATAGTCACTTTTACTCTTTCCTTGTAGTCCATTTCCCTTGATTGATGTGTGGGTGTTGGGAGAAGAATTGGTTGTTAAAGACAGTAAAAATACTTTCCAAAAAAAGAAAAAAGTTAGGCAAACTTGAGGCTTGTCTACACTACAAATGCTTTGCAGATCTAGCTATACTGGTATAGCTATCTCAGCAGAGCCTCTACTGTAGATGCAGCATGTGCCAACAGTAGTAATTTTTTTGCATCTACACTGAGTTGCATCTACACCAGGGGTTTTGCTAAGAGTGTAGAAAAACAAAAAACAGTCCCTAGCCAATATAACTATGTTGCCAAAACTTTGCATAGACTAAGACCAGGACTACACTAAAAGTTAAGGTGACCTAACCCCCACTATAGACAGTGCTAGGTCAACAGAAGAATTCTTCTGTTCACCAAGCTAGCATCTCTTGGGGAGGTCGATTAACTGCAGTGACAGGAGAACCCCTCCCGTCACTGTAGCAAGTGTCCACACTGAAGGACTATAGTGGTGCAGTTGCAGCATTTCTAGTGAAGACAGCTTAACATTTGACTGTAAAACCACAAAAATGGGCCGAGGAAGTCAGTGGGAGATACATTTGTGAAACTTTTTTTTTTTTTTTTTAAATTGACTAGATTTCAAGTTGAAAATGTCTTTTTAAAATAAAATTCCCACTGACTTCCTTTAGATTAAATATTTGGGGGGAGGGGGGAAAGGGGAATTGTTTTTTAAAAAGACTAAGATCACCTTAAAATATTCCTTCCTTTCATTACTGAGAAACTATAGCCATAACTATTTCTGCTTATAGGGCTTTTTTAATAAGCACCATACTCACTATGTCAATTTCACCAAAAATTGACAAACTACGATAAACAAAAAGGGTGGGATTTTCGGAAGCACTCAGCCTTAACCTTAATCTAAAAGTTCCCATTAACTTCACTAGGAGCCAAGTTACTATGTAAAGAAGAATCTTTTGGGGTTCGAGGCATTTCTGGACAAAAGCCTATGTGGGTTTGATAAAGCTGCCTGCCAAGTGCTATTAATATCCTCTAGGCACATTGATACGTATTTGATTTTATTACACATATACAACACTGGAATTCAAATCAAAGATCCTTAGAAGACATACATTTAAGAACATAAGTATGGCCCTCCTGTGTGAGACCAAAGGTTCATCTAGCCCAGTATCCTGTCTTCCGACAGTAGTCAGTGCCAAGTGCCCCAGAGGGAATGAACAGAACAGGTAATCATCAAGTGATCCATCCCATCGCTCATTCCCAGCGTCTGGCAAACATTTGTTACTGCTTTTAAGATAACATTTTTTTAGTACGGCTTTCTCAATATTGCCAAGCCAAACAATGTTAATTCTACTTTAGCTGAAGCCAGTGGCTCAGACTTGAATCCATTAGATCAAACAATGGAAGTAGCATAGCTCTTGATAATAGCATAATAATGTATTAAATTAATAGTATTTGTCCAGCTCTGATTATCTTAATTTCTATTAAAAGTGTTACATTTAAAGCAGATTTTCAAAAGTTTAACAAGTCAATCATGTACAAGACAATTTAAATTACGTCTCTTTTAGCAAATCCAGGTGACTTATAAATTCAGCTCAATAGAAACGTTTCCAAATTATAACATTTACAATTAAACTTACGTATATGATTTTCCAGAACCAGTCTGTCCATAAGCAAAAAGACAGGTGTTGTATCCCTCAAAGGCTCTTTCTAGGAGCGGTACTGCCAATGCCTTATATATCGTCTCCTGGCTAGCAAAGTTAGGATGACAGTGGTCAAAAGACCAGAATGAAAAGTCATAAATGAAGTCGTACACTTGTTTTGTTTCTGGATGTCGCACAACTGTCTCCAGGCCACTCATGGAGACCACCTGGAATGCTTTTTCTTTTCTCTCTCTGAATAAGACACAAAAACAAACTTTACAGATAAATGTAACATTAAAAGCAAAGTTATGTTATGGTGGTCAACTCAATCACATTTTGTGATCAATTATTTTCTTAAGAGCCAAGGTGTTTTACATTTATGTAGAACATCATCATCTAATAAAGAACAGCTTAATTTTGCAGAAAAAAATAAACCTAAGTCTTTTACATGGAGCAGTGACCGATAACATTTTCTACCAGTGGTTTCCCATCCTAGCCTTAACTACATCAACGTGCTTCTTAAAGCTTTTTTCTTTATTTCGAAAGAAATCAGATCTTTTCACATACATTATATGTCAAGAGAATGAACATCTTTAATAGAAAGACCATGCTGCCTACTTGATATGTATAAAAATGTTTATGATACCATACATTTAATTCAGCTCAGTGTATAAAATAGACCTACACCAAAATGAAAGGTTGACTTAAAAATAAAGCTGAAGATTTTTAATATGGTCAAATAAAATACTTGCTACATCCTTTCTAATCATAAACTGTAACTCTTTGCCTAGATGACCAACTGAAATGATCCAGGAAACATTAGCAATTAAACATTACTAACAAATTAAAAATTATATTACATTGCTTCTACCAAGATAATAACGATTCTATTGAACATATACTGTAGAAAATATTTTAAACTGTTTAAATCAATCTCTGAAAACAGTTGATTACTAACCTGTCACTGAAGGGCCTTACTCGCACAGCCACAGTCACTTTACTGTTTTCTACTTTGAGAGGATTTTCCTCTGTGCAAGTGTTCTGAGCTACAGTTTCTACGTTAAGTGCAGCAGGTGGCATAAATATTTGACTCCCTTCTGCCCTGGCACTTCTACTTATGGATAAAGAGTTGGATGCACTGGTGTTCTTTTTCTGTATAACTTGAAGACAAGGTGTCCTGTTCTTAAGAGTAGACGTAGCTGGACTTTTGGCATCCTGAAGAGTGCCACGCATTGGTGTAGCCTTTATTCCTTCTGTTGTACCACCTTTCCTAGGTGTTCTTTGTCTTTCCAAACTGCCACATTTAGCAACTGAATTTTGTATCCTTTCCTTTCCAGTCAGTTCATTAAAATTATCTTTTTCATTCAGCTTTACCCCTGGGGTCCTGTTAACAAATTTTGTTGCTATTAAATGTGCTGATCTAGGAATGTCATTTTGAATTTTGGCATCAGCAATAGTTGTCCTATATTTCAAACATTTACTATTCCCATTTCCACTTGAACCATTAAGATTAGCAAGGGAATCTTTATTTTTCAGATCAGAGCATCTCTTTTCATTCATCTGACCTTCAACTAACTGAGTACTAGATTTAATGTAATGGGTGTTATTAGTACTAATGCCTGGTGGAAATACATTGTTGTTGTTTGTCTGTGCAACAACAGAATCACTATTTTCTATCCCAGGTTCACTGTTCTTATTTGTTTTATGTTTCTCTATTGATCCAGTCCCCAAACGTCGCTTCAGGGTCAGTCTTCCCTCTGTTTGGGTATTTTCAATGTCCTGTGCTGTGTTCTCCTCCAACTGTTTATCAATAGAAGGGATATTTTTGCTCGCTCCAGTTCTTCTCTGGAGAGTTAACCTACCTTCGGGTTTAAACGTAACTGAAGTATCACCTGCATTTTTACAGGCAGAAATCACATAGGTCCTATTTATTTCTTTGGTCTTAGTCAGAGAAAGAGACAGTGAATTATCTTTTTCATTTTCTGGTACCTGTGATTTAAGCTGCTGTCCAAACCTGTTGCTTTTAGGAAAGGTATTTTGTGGAGGATTTTTTTGGAAAGAAGAAACACCAAGCACACCAGTGTGGTTTCTAGTAGGAACTGTGTATATGGGCATTTTGGCTTCAAGCACGTTTTAATTTTAGGATTTAAAATATACAACCCAAGCTTCTCCTGAGAGATTAACTTGATTTTTTAATTTTATCTTCTCTACAATCGAGTGAGCCACCATTCAGCTTTTACATGGAATCTGTAAAAGTAAAGCAAACATTCATTTTTATCCTGAAGAATGCAAGTTATTTTTACTACAATGTATTTAAGTCCTGTCTTGGGTAATATATATTCAGTCTGATGTTTAAAGTAAATGATATCCCCCTTCTACCTCACACACAAAACACACATTTGATTAAAATGCTACTGGCCACAACATTGCACCTCACCCTATTGGATGCAGGTTTGGCCACAGTGAATCACACATTCATGACCAATTGTGATTTTTGCAATTCATGTCTAAGAGAATGTCTACACTGCAGAGTTATGATTTGAAGCTCACGTAGGCATTCCTGTATCAGCTTTAATTTAGCTCAGTGGTTCTCAGCCAGGGGTACATGTACCCCTGGGGGTATGAAGAGGTCTTCCAAGGGATACATCAACTCATCTAGATATTTGCCTAGTTTTACAACACGCTACAAAAAACCACTAGCAAAGTCGGTACAAACTAAACTTTCATACAGTGACTTGTTTCTACTGCTCTATATACTATACACTGAAATGTAAGTACAATATTTATATTCCAAATTATTTATTTTATAATTATATGGTAAAAAGGAGAAAGTAAGCAATTTTTCAGTAATCGTGTGCTATGGCACTTCGTATTTTTATGTCTGATTTTGTAAGCAAGTAGGTTTTAAGTGAGGTGTAACAAATCAGATGCCTGAAAGTGGTACAGTTGTCTGGAAAGGATGAGAGCTACTAGCTAGTTCACTAAAAATAGCAGGGAAGATGCAGTGATGCAGGCTTCAGTGCAGGCTAGGAACATGAGTAGGTACCCAGGGCACCACTTCTTATGAAGCCCATAGCACACTTCTTCACAGCTGTTCTTAGCCATGTTAGCTAAATTAAAGCTACTGTGGCTACGACTACATGAGCTAAAATCACACCTCTAACAGTAGTGTAGATGTATTCTAAAAATTAAGCACAGATCCCAAAGAAGCTCCAGACGGTACAAAATGCAGTAGTCCAACTTAGTAACATTGGTCACCATGGGCATGTCATCCCATTGCTCTACTCTCTACACCAGTTCCCAGTTGAAGAAAATCCAATTCAAGGGCTCTTCTCCTGATATTCAAAGTCCTCCATGGAATTACCTCTAGCTACCTAAGAAACTATCTCTCCCACTATCATGATGATTTCCCACATCTAAATTCCACTGGAACCATGAAAGTATCAATCAAAAGGAGGAAGCCTGTGAATGTAGGAAGCAGATCTTTTACAGGAACTATACCTAGACTGAAATTCACAACCATAAAAATTAAGAATCACTAGTAACTACACTATGTTCAGAATCAAATGCACAACTCATCTATATAGTTTATTTCCCCCTCCCTATGTCCCACACACATACACAATAGAGAAGAAAAAAAACCCACCTTCAACTAATCAAGCTATTTCTCCTAGGATGCCAAAGGGAGACATTTCTTGTGCTTTCTATTTTTTAAGAAATAGGGGAGGGAAGGATAGCTCAGTGGTTTGAGCATTGGCCTGCTAAACCCAGGGTTGTGAGTTCAGTCCTTGAGGGGGCCTCTTAGGGATCTGGGGCAAAAACAGTACTTGGTCCTGCTAGTGAAGACAGGGGGCTGGACTTGATGACCTTTCAGGGTCCCTTCCAGTTCTAGGAGATAGGATATCTCCATATATTATTATTATTATTATTATAATAAGACTCAGGAGGCACTCAAGCACTATAGTGTTGGGGTCCATGATAGAAGTTCCCACATAGATTTGACAGATCAGACACACTCAGATGTGTATCACTCCCGACTATGCAACATTTTAGGTGTGATATGAGTATACAGTGCCTTCGATCATCCAGATGTATTACCTGGAATTTCAAAAAGGCCCAACAATCTTAGGTGCCCAACTGCCATTAAAAGTCAATATGAGCTGGATGCCTAACTCCCTTAGGTCCCTTTGAAAATTGCAGACATTTTACATAGCAACACAGGCCATAGGATATCTAAATATATTGCTAATATATCTTTGAGATGGATGGGCTGCATACAGAGAGTGCATAAGGTTGACATGACAGCAGGGAGCCATGTGTTAGTTTAGACTAAAAGAAGTTTAAAGTCTATCCATTTTTAACTATGTTTTTTGTTTTTGGATTTGATAGTGAGAAAAACCTTAATTTTCTTCCTATAGTTAATTTCTCTCTCCAGTTCTGCACTTTTCATAATTACAGGGCAGAGTTTATATAGCTCAAATGCTGGAAAAAGAGTAAAATGCCGAAACAAAACCTATTAGCCAGCCATCAGCTTGATGTAAGAAACTACTTCTACATTATTTGGAGTTTGCACAACAAAGAGATTCAGGAGTGTTCCCTTTGAGCAATGATTTATGTTACATGCTTTTGGGTCATTTACTATTATGGTCTCTAAATTATCCTTATCTCATTTTGATTTGGCTTTAAAAATGCTTAAGATTGAAGATACAAATTACAACTATATAGGAACAAGAAAGATAATGTAACTACTTAAGGAATATTACTTCTGCAGCAAGATGAATCTCTCAGTTTATAGCGGCCTTCATTTTATGAATTTTTGAAAGTTAAGTAATAAAGAAAATATACATTTATAACTTAACTATTTGTTTAGATATAAAATCCAAGTGTTCAAAATTAGGTTAAAGCTTAAAGAGATCAATGAGCTATTACTATACCCACCAAATCCATTCTCTTCAGAAAAAGCCTGTCAGATAATTTGTTACAATTTTTTTTTAAAGTCACAAACTTTTACTTTTATACCCCAAATGCAACTACATCCCCAACCCTGCACAAATGCAGTGGTGCAAGTCTATGAACTATCCCCAGTATTAGTACTCATTTTGTCAAGATACGTTTGGCCAGGACATGTCAAAACTACCATATTTCCCCAAATGTAATTTTAACAAAATAAAGATCCCAATACTGGCAACAGATGTAATACTCTGTTGGCTGAGTGCACTTAGCTTGGGAAGGCAAGGCAACAACCCCTTTCTCCCTTCACAGCTGTCTCAATGGAGTCAACAGCGTCTCACCTATAGAAAAACAACTTTCTTACATTCCTGTTTTCTCCAGGTAGGGTAACCCATTAGCCAGCTGTATTGAGAGGCACGGCGAGATCTCAGGTGGGTCCGTTTGGAGCCCTCTTTCAGAAGGCAGTGCTCCCTAGAAGGGCAATCCCAAGGCAACAGCTCAGGGCTGACCCCAGCTACTTGTAGATGCTGCGGCTGCAGGGGGCTAACGGGGTGTCCTGTGCACTGAGCGCGGGCTTGACAAAGCAGGGCCCCACTAGGACCTGGAGGCCGTTGCCCTGCACCTGGCCGGGTGTGTCGGGGCAGTTAGGAGGGCCCCGAGGCATTAAAAGCAGGCACGAATGACCGTACTTTCCCAGATCAACAGGGGGAGTCTATTCCACTAACACCCTCGTAGCCCCCTCATCACCGGAGAAGGGCCCCGGCTTGGGAGGGTGGAGGGAGGACGAACAGACCCCGGGGTACCCCATCTCCAGGGGCTAATGCGGGGGGGAGGGGAGAACGAGAGCAGGACATTTCTACTGGGGAACTAGCCCGCCCCCGGGCTCCGCACAGCGGCCTCACTTACCTGCCCCCAGGCAAACGCACCAGCGCCCGCCGCTCTCCAGCGCCCTGTTCGAATGCGCCGCGCCGCCCACGATTGGCTACAGCGCTGGTCGCGTCACACGCAGCACGCCCGGGGCGGGCCCTAGGAGTGTCTGGGGAACAGTCTTCCCTGCACCAGCGGCCTGGTCGCTTATCCTCCCGTCTGAGAAGCGGGGAGATCATTGCAGGTGCCCCAGTGAGGCAGGTTTTCCGAGCGCGCCAAAGCCTGTCCCCAGGGAATGCCCCTGCCCGAATTTCCTGCTCTTCCCAAGGGGGGACCCTGACATCGTGATAAAATGACCTCGCGCGCGGAAGCAACTGGCCTCCCGAGGGAATGCAGGTGAAACCCTCCTTCGCATCCTGCAAGGTTTACGCAAGAGAGGCAGGGCACCCTCAAGCAACTGCTAAGAATTTGCTTTGAATATTTGTTCTCACTTTTTTTCCCAACGAGCCATGTGGAAGCTGGGAGAAGGTTCCCCTCCTGAACGTGTCCTTGCCTTACTTGGCTCTTATCACCTCTCCCATCTACCCTGCGCAGCACCATTTTCAGCTACTCACAAAATGTTGGCACCTTCTTCCGTACTGCCCTGTACACATTAAATACCCTCTCTGAGCTGGCCCCCTAAGGCCAGAGCCTTCTCTTTCAGATCTGTCCTTAGGACCTCACTGTGCTACAAAGCCTGTAATAAATCAGTTACTAGTTGCTAGGTTGAGTTGCTGATTAAGATAGTTGATACTTCATTTATAACTAGCCACTGAATGCCTGTACTGTTGCACCACTGTGATTCATAAAGCCAAGGGTGTAAAAAAATTGGAAATGGCTGAGACCTTAAAACCAGTGGCCAAGAGCATTCAGAGCATGTACAAATGGTTAGGCAATACATCAGAAGAAGAAGTGAGGCTTTTTACCCACAAAAGCTTATGCCCAAATAAATCTGTTAGTCTTTCAGGTGCCACTGGACTCCTTGTTATTTTTTTAGGCAATAGATCATTTCTGAGTGGTCAAAGATTACTTCTGCTACCTTCCAGCTGATTTTAAGAAAAATATCATAAACATTACTAAGATTTTGCACTACCTATAAGATAAAAAGTGGTCAGATTTGAATCTTATACTTTAAAAAAACCAAAATAATTAAATATATACATTGAAATTATGGATAAGATATTCATCCACAAAAGGAAGGACTTTCTGAGTTAATGTCATAGCCTTAACATTTAATACAGTATATAGTGTACCAATTTAACTGATAACTTCTCTGTTGAAAGATTCTATCCTTCCCTTCCAAGTGAACTCAGTGGTGTGTTTTTGCTATTTCCCATATCTGGGAAATAATCCTATTGATCAGTTAATCAATAATCCTATTACTGTTTGCAAATTCCCTTTTCTTAAATGCCATACAGTTCAAACTGAGAGTCTTTGCCAGGCTTGATGGACTACATAACATGTTCTTCAGAGAGCTCCAGTGAAATCATTTTGACAATATAAAGTCATTGTCATATATCAAGCAACAGAGGGTCTTGTGGCACCTTTGAGACTAACAGAAGTATTGGGAGCATAAGCTTTAGTCTCAAAGGTGCCACAGGATCCTCTGTTGCTTTTTACAGATTCAGACTAACACGGCTACCCCTCTGATACCTGTCATATATCAGTTACTTCCCATAAGAGATGAAGAGGCAACTTCCAGCTGAGGCAAATCTAGTTCAGCTCAAACTGAATCAATTGTCCAAAGATTTCTTTTGGCTCAGATAAATAGAGCTGCTTCCTTCAGACCGCAAGGATCTTCGTTTAATACGTGGCTTTAGGATAAGCCACCAGATCGGATACGGCGCTTGTCTAATTGTGTTTGTCTGATCTGATGTCTGGCCAACAATTGGGGGACAAAACAAATCATATCATTTATCTCAGTTAAGATTAATAACCCTTCCCCTACTCTGCTCTTTCTCTACATTAAGAAAACGTTATAATCCAGGGGTTTTTTTAAATTTAGTTATTGCTTTATATTGAGCAAAATTATCAATTATTTTCACAAATTTTCCACAGAAAATAATCCTAAAAACAGGATAGTAAAGCTGTGTTCTACACATGCTACATGCAAGTACAGTACCCTACCCCACCTCATGTTCTTTACTGGAAAAATACTGTTAGCTGTTTAGGTTATCAGAATATCCATCAGTCTCATAATCTTATATGTTCTCAGTAGTTTTCCAGCGGGTCTTAAAGCATTCAGCTCTGTTACAGGGCAGGTAAAACAAAACAGCTGGTATTCAGAAATATTGTACATCAGCCAAACTAAAATATGAGCAAAGGTAAAAATATTCCAGCAGAGGGAGACAAAAGGAAAGATACAGTTCAGAAGCAGCAGCAAAGTAAAACAAGACATGACTGTTTTCCTCATCTTAATCAAATTATGTTAACAAAGGAATGCCAGCAGTATCTGGAACATAGTACAAATCAGGATGAAATATTAAATACAATATTTTAGCATAAATATTAGCATTTGGCACTGATTAAATGGAAAATAATTTAAAATGTAAATATAGCATTCAAACTTGGAAGGGTAAATTCTGCTAAGTGCAGAGTGCTGTGTCATTTCCAGTACGTGCATATGCACATTCACAAAGATCTTGTCTACATGAGAACATCCAGGAAAGTTAATTTGAATTAACTAAAGATGTGAATTTGAAATGGGTTAATTAAACTACATTAAATCCCCGTTGTTCAGAATTAGTGGGCTTAATTTGGTTTAGTTTAATTGACTCTGAAATTGAATTAAGGTCACTTTAATTCTGAATGAGGATGTTCATACTGGGTTAATGTGGTTTCAGTAATCCACTTCAAATTCACACCTTTAGTTAATTTGGCTTAATTTTCCTGGATTACTTAATGTCCTCATATAAACAACCTCATACAAGACAAAAGCAGTACTGATAACACTGCTCTACAGCCAAAATGCTTCTGAAATAAATGTAGTCAAACTTTACTAATTCTGGGTCACTGAGAACGAAAATGATGCTTAAAATTGTTGATTGGCTCTAGTTTTCAAGATATGATATTGGGTCAGTATATACGACCCTTGACTTGGGAATGGCGGAGGATAAGTGAGTTATAAAGGGAAGGGATCTCAATTTAAACCAGAAATGACTAAAATACAGATAACTTCTGCTATGTTTGTGGTGAAGTGACTTTTGCATCACAAAAGCGCAGTATAACCACTATGGTTAAGAAAGCCTATCTCCTTTATTTTGGCTGCAAAATTGGAGATCAGGACAAGAGGTGGGCCCCACACATATGCTGCAATACTTGTGCAACAAATCTTTGCCAGTGGTTGAACAGGAAAAGGAAAACTATGCCTTTTGCAGTGCCAATGATTTGGAGAGAGCCAACAGTTCATACCAGCAATTGTTACTTCTGCATGGTGCCTCCAGTTGGGAAAGGCGTGTCAAAGAAGACAAAGTGGACTATGCATTATCCAAACATTCCATCAGCTATACGGCCAGTACGGAGAAGGACTGCTGGTTCCTGATGCACCAGAATCATTCTCACTTGAGTCAACGAGGAAGAGGATGAAACTTCTGGTCCTGAACCATCAATGTCACAGGACCCACATTTTCTCCCATCCTCCTCCTCTGAACCACACCTCATAACACAAGGTGAACTGAATGACCTTGTCAGGGATTTGGAACTACCCAAGAGTAAGGCAGAGCCGTTGGGCTCCAGACTACAGCAGTGGAATCTCCTGGCAGGTGATGTTAGGGTTTCCATGTTCCATGACCGTCAAAAGGATCTTGTCCCATTCTTCTTCATGGAAGGTGATCTTGTAGCCTGCAACAACATCGATGCTGTGATGGCAGCCCTCAACATCGTTCACGATCCAGATGAGTGGAGACTGTTCATTGATTCATCGAAGACGAGTCTTAAAGCTGTTTTACTGCATAATGGCAATGTTTTGCCATCAATTCCAGTTGGTCATGCAGTCCATATGACAGAAACCTATGACAACATGAAACAACTTTTGAGGTGCATAAACTATGACCAACATCAGTGACAGCTTTGTGGCGATTTGAAGGTTGTTGCTCTCTTGCTTGGTCTGCAGACTGGATACACAAAGTACTGCTGTTTTCTCTGCGCATGGGATAGTCATGCAAGAGATTCCCACTACATCAAGAAAGATTGGCCACTCCGACAGTCATTGGAGCCTGGGAGGAAAAGTGTTCAGCATCCACCACTTGTTGAATCAAGGAAGATTTTGTTACCACCCTTACACATCAAGCTGGGTCTGATGAAGAACTTTGTCAAGGCCACTGAAAGCTGCTTGTGTTTTGTCAAGTACCTCTGTGGAAAATTTCCAAGGTTAAGTGAAGGTAAGATAAAGGAAGGTGTCTTTGTTGGTCCTCAGATTCGTGAACTTCTTCGAGATGATGCATTTGACCATGCACTGCGTGGCAAGGAAAAGATGGCATGGAAAGCCTTCCAGTTAGTGGCAATAAATTTTCTTGGAAACAATAAGGCAGACAACTACAGGTTGTTGGTGGAAAACCTCCTCAGGGCATACAAAAGCCTGGGTTGCAACATGTCACTAAAGATACATTTTTTGCACTCTCATCTAGATTTTTTTCCACCGAATTGCGGCGCAGTGAGGGACGAGCACGGCGAGCGATTTCACCAGGACATTGCAACAATGGAGAAACGCTATCAGGGCAAATGGAGCCCATCAGTGCTTGCAGACTATTGCTGGACAGTGACAAGAGATGCTCCATTTAATGAATACAAGAGACAAGCCAAGAAGCGCCGAGTAGACACTGAATAGGACTAAACTATGTACATAATAGTTTTTTGCCTTTTGTTTCATAATAAATTTTATTTATATAACCCTTTTGCTGATTTTTAAAGTGTTACATAAACAGGACAGGTGAAATATCATGTAAAGCAACCATAAACACATGAAAACATCTAGGTTTACAATTTATCATTAAAACTCTACTATCTACACAATATACATAGACATAAAATGTAAAAACTTAAATATCTTAGAAACAGTAGCTAATCAGTTGTTTTAATTGTCATATTTGAATTCAGCACATCAAAATACATAATAAATAGCACATTTTATCTCTGAAGCAGACGACCTCTCAAAAATTGTAGACCAGTGTAATATATTGGTATTCTGGCTGTTAACCTGAAGAGGGCACCGTTTCTGAATTTCCTAAACTGTGGTCCATGGACCACTGGTGATCATATAACAGCTGTTTTTGTTTTGAAATGGGACGAATGAAATAGATTAGTGGGGGAGATGAAATAGAGCAGAAACAGAGAATGACAACTTTCTTCAAAAAGGACAAAACATTTAATGCACTAAAGAGAGATGAATGCTTATTTCCTAATGATGCTCTTGTTGCCACAGGGATGTTATGTTATGAATGGGAGACTGTCCGCAAGACAACTTATGTTAAGAAGCGAGTCATACTATAAATTAGAGAACTACTGATATATGAGTAGGAATAAATAACACAGAAGCAGTGCTTAGGAGCAACATCTATAGCAGGTCAAGATGGCCAGCTGGTGAAACATGTGGACAATAACCCCTTACCTCCATTATGCTGCTCTGTAACTCCTGTTTTAGAGGTCCACTAAGAAAAGGTTCTTTACAGTATTTCAGGGGATACAGGAGTGAGGAAGACATGTTCCTCTGTTTTTTTGCCTACCACATAAAAAGGAACCCATGCCTTTCTGAATTCCATATTGGTTTATTGTCTGGGATTTCCTTGAAGACCATCCAGAAGTTTTAGATAGCTGTGTTAGGATGGACATGGAACATGTTAGTCTCCAGCTGCAATTTAAGGTGCTGTGTTCTCAATAAAGCACTATATAATGTAGCTGCTGGTAATTTCTGAGATCACTCTCTCCCTTTTTATCATCTCAATTAAGATCAGTGGGAGCACTTTCTGCTAACAGATCTTAGATTTGAATTGCAGTGGCCTGGAGGGAAGGCTATATCTAAATTTGTTTCCAGGATAGGTCTGAAAAAGCCCATCTTTTGAGATTCAGGGTATAGTACAAAGTTCTATTTATTCCGGTCTTGGGCTGATGGGATGACATGGAGTGAGTTGTGGTCAGTGTGAAACAGGTTTTATGTATGTTTGTTTTTTGCTTTTATTAACTTTATTTTTAATTGTGTTTTACATGTGTCCAGAGGCTTGTGTAGAACTGATGAAAGAAATTGTTTTTAATTGTTCACTTTATAAATGTAACTTCATAAGTAAAGTTTTATGAATGAAACAACGTTCATTCATAAAACCCGTTACCCCACTAACTGGCTAATTGACAATTAAGATGCTTGTTAAGAGCCATAGCTGTTCAGCCAGTTGCCCTTGTAAGTTTTACTGTCAATCCAATTCCTGCTTAAATCACTCAGACTTGCACTGTTTCAGTATTGTAACTTCTGTTCACTGTTTGCCATATTGTAATTCAAACTCCATTTTAAAATGCTTACTCCATTTTGTAAAAGCTTGCTGCAACCTTCATTTTTGCAAAACCCTGATAAATCTTATTAGTTTAGATGTGTGTCCGAGGTATGTATGGATGATGGAATCAACCTCCAGCCCCAGCCTGTCCTAATGAAATAGAGTTCAAACACCAACAGCTGAAGATGCAGACAACAGCCCTAACAAAGTAAGAAGAGCCCACCCTAAAGAGAAAAGAACAAAGGTACAATAGAAGGAAGATCAAAGCCAGGTCGGAGGCTGAAAGTCATGTCTGCAATTGACGGGTGATCAATCACACCGAACCCAGACCTATAGACTCTGGATTCAAACTAAAGCCTACAAAAAAGATGGGTGAGATGGAAGACTTTGGGAGGGTAATGTTTTGCTGCCAACAATGGAAGGGCAGACCCAGCCCTTCCTTGTGCCCGGCTTTCCTGGCCAGTTAGCCACCACAAGCTACGAACCCAAGCTGCAACATCAAGCCATGGACTCAAGCTGTGTTCAGGACTGGTAACTATACAGCAGCTGCAGAACAACTGATGGGTGTGTGTGTGTAGGTATTAGTCATAAATCAAATTGTGTTATCATAATAAATGTGGCATCTTTGTCTTACCCCCTGAAACGATGTGCAGTTTTGTCTGCATAACACTTGCAAACCAATAATATATATATTATATATAAAAACACAAAACAACTTACATTTTACTTTTCTACCAGTGGGTTATTTTAGTAGGAATGCAGCTTCTAAATAAAGATTTGCCTACGGAGCAAATGTGTTGTCTTTGTAGAGGAAAAAGGCATATTTCCATAAACCTCTGTTTTTATATACTGTATAATTCCACACCCATCCACATGCCAATACAAGTTTACATAAGACTTCAATTTTCCTTTTCTAATTCAACATTCATTCTGTTGTCTGACTCACTCAGAAAAAATGCCTGAGTTGGATAAGAGTTGTGTTTTTATAAAATAGAATGGATAAAAATAGACTCTTCTCTCCTGAAATTTCATTAATGATGGGAAGATGGTACTTTATTCTGTAATTAGCTTAGTTTTTAAAAAGACACTGCAGGGCTTCGGCAATATACACAACATAAATTTAAAATGTTAAATTGATAGGGTTTTTAGTGAAGGGAATTAAAAGGCTTTGTTGATAGAATGTCTAGAAATAGTTTTAGCATATGGGACCCCAAGCCGTCAAACAGTTATGCACATGCTAAATTTTAAGTACATATGTAGTGCTCTTGAAGTCAACATCCCCAG
This sequence comes from Malaclemys terrapin pileata, assembly GCF_027887155.1. Classification (NCBI taxonomy): domain Eukaryota; kingdom Metazoa; phylum Chordata; order Testudines; family Emydidae; genus Malaclemys; species Malaclemys terrapin. Next base: position 67,867,272 of record NC_071512.1, read on the forward strand.
CTGGTGTAAACTGTCAAACTCCATTGCTTTAATACATCTACAAAAATTTACACAAATTAAGGATTTGGCCAATGAGAATACGGTGCTTAAATGTAAGCATTTCTTTAAGAGTATGCAGGATCAGAGCCTAGAGCACCAGATTCTATCCTGTTGAGATTGAGAGCATGATCTATCTGATTCCTGTGTGTGTGTGTGTGTGTGTGTGTGTGTTTAGTAATCACACTGTTAAACAATAATAAAATACCATTTATTTAAATATTTTCAATGTTTTCTTCATTTCCAAATATATTGACTTCAAGTACAAAACAGAATACAAAGTGTACACTGCTCACTTTATATTTTTTTGATTACAAATATTTGCACTGTAAAAAACAATAGTATTTTTCAATTCACCTAAGTACTGTAGTGCAATCTCTTTATCATGAACGTTGAACTTACAAGTGTAGAATTATGTACAAAAAAAATGCATTCAAAAATAAAAATGTAAAACTTTAGAACCTACAAGTCCACTCAGTCCTACTTCTTGTTCAGCCAATCGCGCAAACAAGTTTGTTTACATTTGCAGGAGATAATGCTGCCCACTTATTGTTTACAATGTCACCTGAAAGTGAGAATAGGCATTGTCATGGCACTGTTGTAGCTGGCGCCGCAAGATATTTATGTGCCAGATGCGCCAAAGATTCATATGTCCCTATATGCTTCAACCACCATTTCAGGGGACATGTCCGTGCTGATGACAGGTTCTGCTGGATAACAATCCAAAGCAGTGTGGACCAACGCATCTTCATTTTCATCCTCTGAGTCAGATGCCACCAGCAGAAGGTTGATTTTCTTTTTTGGTGGTTCAAGCTCTGTAGTTTCCGCATCTGAGTATTGCTCTTTTAAGACACATGAAAGCATGCTGCATACCCCATCCCTCTCAGATTTCGGAAGGCACTTCAGATTCTTAAAACTTGGGTCGAGTGCCATAGCTATCTTTAGAAATCCCACATTGGTACTTTCTTTGCATTTTGTCAGATCAGCAGTGAAAGTGTTCTTAAAATTAACATGTGCTGGGTCATCATCAGAGACTACTATAACATGAAATATATGGCAGAATGTGGGTAAAACAGCAGGGTACATACATTTCTCCCCCAGGGAGTTCAGTCACAGATTTAATTAACGCATTTTTTTAACGAGTGTCATCAGCATGGAAGCATGTCCTCTGGAATGGTGGCCGAAGCATGAAGAGGCATACGAATGTTTACCGTATCTGGCATGTAAATACATTGCAATGCCAGCTACAAAAGTGCCATGCAAATGCCTGTTCTTACTTTCTGGTGACACTGTTAATAAGAAGAGGGCAGCATTATCTCCTGTAAATGTAAACAAACTTATTTGTCTTAGCAATTGGTTGAACAAGAAGTAGGACTGAGTGGACTTGTAGGCGCTGAAGTTTTACATTGTTACATATCTGTACTCAAAAACAAAAAAATCTACATTTGTTTAAATTGCACTTTCACGACAGAGATTGCACTATAGTACTTGTATGAGGTGAATTGAAAATTACCATTTCTTTTATCATTTTTACAGTGCAAATATTTGTAATAAAAATATACACTTTGATTTCAATTACAACACAGAATACAATATATATGAAAATGTAGAAAAACATCCAAAATATTAAATAAATGTCAATTGATATTTTATTGTTTAACAGTGCAATTAAAACTGCTTTTTTTGAGTTAATCATGTCAGTTAACTGCGGTAAATCGACAGCCCTATTTTTTTTTTAATAGTATAACATTCCACCCTAGCAGCCCAATCATGTTCCCATTAACAGAATGAGATCACAATTTCATGTTTTAATTACTAGATCTAATTTTCCTTATTTCTCTACTATGAAGTTGAAGAAACCACAGTCCTTGCTAGCCCAAATGACAGCAAGGAATAAATCTTGTTTATGTGTAGAGTACTGGAGCAGGATTTTTTACTGTTTCAGACATGAAATGGCAAGAAGAAAGCAATAATTTTTAATAATTCATTGCGACACAAATGAAAACTGTGTGGGTGCCTAGTATCGAGGACAATTATATTGATTTGAGGACTAAAGGGAGATTCTTAACTTAAAACATGGTTCATTTAACAAGAGTTAAAAATATTTGCAGATAGTAAACATGTCCATGCCAATTTTTTTAGTTTTATAATCAACTTTTCCTGTTTTAAAAATATTCCTCTCTTTCCACTGCGATGCAAAAGCCCCACAGAAATAACAAGGAAAGAAGACTATATATTTAATGGAAACAGTGAAAATAACTATATAGAAGATGTCACCCACACAAAGTAAACAAACTGAAAAAATGCTTTTAGATGTTACTGTACTTTTAGAATGAAGTGCAATTTTTAAATTTAGAATGTCCTTTTAGATCCGCACTATTTGGGGATGGAGATGAAAATCAGACTCAGGATTTCTCCAGAAAAAAAGCTTACCCGTTTTCAAAAATAACTTTGACAGATCTTATACCAATGATATAAATTCATGTTTAATTATTACTGAAATACAGTGCTTTCATTATATTTACACATTTATAAATAATACCATTAATCACTTCTGAGAATTACTTTTGTCATGTTTTCTAATAATGTCCATAAGATTATCACCTGTTACAAGACTATTCTGTGATTGTTTAACTTTCTGTTGTTCTTTTCTCTTTTGGTCATGAAGATAAGGGGAGTTTAGCAACTGTGGAGGAAGAATCGTGCCTGTTGGTTTTACTCTCTTTACAACATCCCAAAAAAGCTTCTTGCTGTTGTTATTGATAAAAGTAATCGCAGTTCCACTGTGACCCAGCCTCCCTGCTCTTCCAACCTGCAAATGAAAACAAAGTTTATTTTAAATTAACATCAGTAATCTCTCCCCCTTCAAAATAAAAGAAGCCTTCAAAATAAAAGAAGCCTGCTTAAACTCCATTGTGTGATAGTTTAAAAATCTATTTTTTGCTGCAGCAATACTGTATATTGGGTGTTCTTATTTGAAACTGGATATATAGTAGGGCTGTCAAGTGATTAAAAAATTTAATCACGATTAATCGCACGATTAATTGCACTGTTAAACAGAATACCATCTATTTAAATATATTTGGACATTTTCTACATTTTCAAATATATTGATTTCAATTACAACACAGAATACAAAGTGCAGAGTGCTCACTTTATTTTTGATTACAAATATTTGCACTGTAAAAAACAAAAGAAATAGTATTTTTAAATTCATTTAATACAAGTACTGTTGTGCAATTTCTATGATGAAAGTTGAACTTACAAATGTAGAATTATGTACAAAAAACCCTGCATTCAAAAATAAAACAAACAATGTAAAACTTTAGAGCCTACAAGTCCAATCAGTCCTACTTCTTGTTCAGCCAATTGCTCAAACATGTTTGTTTACATTTGTAGAAGATAATGCTCCCAGCTTCTTGATTACAATTTCACCTGAAAGTGAGAACATGCATTTGCATGGCACTGTTGTAGCTCGTGTCGCAAGGTATTTACATGCCAGAGGCACTAAAGATTTGTATGTCCTTTCATGCTTCAACCACCATTCCATGGGACATGCCTCCATGCTGATGACAGGTTCTGCTTGATAACCATCCAAAGCAGTGTAGATCAACGCGTATTCATTTTCATCATCGCAAGTCAGATGCCACCAGCAGAAGGTTGATTTTGTTGGTGGTTTGGGTTCTGTAGTTTCCGCATCAGAGTGTTGCTCTTTTAAGACTTCTGAAAGCATGCTCCACACCTCATCCCTCTCAGATTTTGGAAGGCATTTCAGATTCTTAAATCTTGGGTCGAGTGCTGTAGCTATCTTTAGAAATTTCACATTGGTATCTTTGTATTTTGTCAAGTTTGCAGGGAAAGCGTTCTTAAAACAAACAACATGTACTGGGTCATCATCCAAGACTGCTATAACATGAAATATATGGCAGAATTCGGGTAAAACAGCAGGAAACATACAATTCTGCCACAAGGATTTCAGTCACAAATTTAATTAATGCATTATTTTTTTAATGAGCATCATCAGCGTGGAAGCATGACCTCTGGAAAGATGGTCGAAGCATGAAGAGGGATATGAATCTAACGCATCTGGCACATAAATATCTTGCGACACCAGCTACAACAGTGCCATGTGAATGCCTGGTCTCACTTTCAGGTGACATTGTAATTAAGAAGTGGGCAGCATTATTTCCCATAAATGTAAACAAACATTTCTCTTAGCAATTGGTTGAACAAGAAGTAGGACTGAGTGGACTTGTAGACTCTAAAGTTTTACATTGTTTTGTTTTTGAGTAGTTATGTAACAAACACCTACATTTGTAATTTGCACGTTCATGATAAAGAGATTGCACTACAGTCCTTGTATGAGGTGAATTGAAAATTTTTATAATTTTTGCAATGCAAATATTTGTAATAAAGATAATATAAAGTGAGCACTGTACGCTTTGTATTCTGTGTTGTAACTGAAATAGATATATTTGAAAATGTAGAAAAACAATAAAATACCAACTTCAATATTTTTGAACAGTTTGATTAATCGCGATTAGTTTTTTTTGAGTTAATCACATGAATTAGCTGCAATTAATTGACAGCCCTAATATATAGTACTGTCATAGGCAAGTCAGTACTCTGAATGCTCTACTAGCTCTCAGTTGTTCCTTTAGAATAGTGAAGTCTAATAGGTAGGAACTAAGCAAAACATCAAATATTGCTATACCGATAAGCGGAGTTCCCATTCATTATTTCATTGACATTTCAGTTTTTTCCAACAAAAAATGAAAGGAGATGTTTAATATACATATATGCTTCAAAAAGGTATAGGAACAGACATACTCCTTCACACTGAGGTGGAGAGGGAGAGCTATACAAACACCACTGGCAAAGAGGCATTATTTTTTAGCGTTTCTCTATTAATTCAGACTGAAGGTTTGGTTTCAGAGTAACAGCCGTGTTAGTCTGTATCCGCAAAAAGAAGAACAGGAGTACCTGTGGCACCTTAGAGACTAACAAATTTATTAGAGCATAAGCTTTCGTGGACTACAGCCCACTTCTTCGGATGCATATAGAATAGAACATATATTGAGGAGATATATATACACACATACAGAGAGCATAAACAGGTGGGAGTTGTCTTACCAACTCTGAGAGGCCAATTAATTAAGAGAAAAAAAAAACTTTTGAAGTGATAATCAAGCTAGCCCAGTACAGACAGTTTGATAATAAGTGTGAGAGTACTTACAAGGGGAGATAGAGTCAATGTTTGTAATGGCTCAGCCATTCCCAGTCCTTATTCAAACCGGAGTTGATTGTGTCTAGTTTGCATATCAATTCTAGTTCAGCAGTCTCTCTTTGGAGTCTGTTTTTGAAGTTTTTCTGTTGTAATATAGCCACCCGCAGGTCTGTCACTGAATGACCAGACAGGTTAAAGTGTTCTCCCACTGGTTTTTGAGTATTTTGATTCCTGATGTCAGATTTGTGTCCATTAATTCTTTTGCGTAGAGACTGTCCGGTTTGGCCAATGTACATGGCAGAGGGCATTGCTGGCACATGATGGCATATATCACATTGGTAGATGTGCAGGTGAACGAGCCCCTGATGTGATTAGGTCCTATGATGATGTCACTTGAATAGATATGTGGACAGAGTTGGCATCGGGGTTTGTTACAAGGATAGGTTCCTGGGTTAGTGGTTTTGTTCAGTGATGTGTGGATGCTGGTGAGTATTTGCTTTAGGTTGGGGGTTGTCTGTAAGCGAGGACAGGTCTGTCTCCCAAGATCTGTGAGAGTAAAGGATCATCTTTCAGGATAGGTTGTAGATCTCTGATGATGCGCTGGAGAGGTTTTAGTTGGGGGCTGAAGGTGACAGCTAGTGGTGTTCTGTTATTTTCTTTGTTGGGCCTGTCTTGTAGGAGGTGACTTCTGGGTACTCGTCTGGCTCTGTCAATCTGTTTTTTCACTTCAGCAGGTGGGTATTGTAGTTTTAAGAATGCTTGATAGAGATCTTGTAGGTGCTTGTCTCTATCCGAGGGATTGGAGCAAATGCGGTTATATCTTAGAGCTTGGCTGTAGACAATGGATCGTGTGGTGTGTCCTGGATGGAAGCTGGAGGCATGTAGGTAAGTGTAGCGGTCAGTAGGTTTCCGGTATAGGGTGGTATTGATGTGACCATCGCTTATTAGCGACATTAGTGTCATTCAGTGACAGACCTGCGGGTGGCTATATTACAACAGAAAAACTTCAAAAACAGACTCCAAAGAGAGACTGCTGAACTAGAATTGATATGCAAACTAGACACAATCAACTCCGGTTTGAATAAGGACTGGGAATGGCTGAGCCATTACAAACATTGACTCTATCTCCCCTTGTAAGTACTCTCACACTTATTATCAAACTGTCTGTACTGGGCTAGCTTGATTATCACTTCAAAAGTTTTTTTTTCTCTTAATTAATTGGCCTCTCAGAGTTGGTAAGACAACTCCCACCTGTTTATGCTCTCTGTATGTGTGTATATATATCTCCTCAATATATGTTCTATTCTATATGCATCCGAAGAAGTGGGCTGTAGTCCACGAAAGCTTATGCTCTAATAAATTTGTTAGTCTCTAAGGTGCCACAAGTACTCCTGTTCTTCTTTTTACTGAAGGTTTGGTGTTTCTTGCATAGGATGGAGAAGAGTTTCTTCAGGATTCCCTTCTTCCTCCCCTCCTAAAGGGAACTTTTCCGGAGGTACATCCATCCCTATGCGTGCATCTTTCAATTCAGATCATGCATGGTCTTGTTTTGTTTTTCCAACGTTTTAGCAAATAGCTCATGTAGTGTTTAAGATACACATATCTCTTTACCTGATGTACGTATTCATCCATGCTTGAGGGCATATCAAAATTTACTACCAGTTTGACATTGACAAGATCAAGCCCTCGCCCAAGGACTCCAGTGCTTACTACGACTTCATATTTTTCCTGAAATAATCCCTGAGGGGTCAGAAACAAAATAAATTATAATTACTTTCTATGTATGCTTGTTTCCTTTGCAATTCCCTTTTTGAGACCTGCTGTAGAAGGGCAAGATACAGTTGGTTCAAATAAAGGGCAGTGTCATAATTTGCATAACAGTCTATTCTGCTGCTGAAAAAAGAAGAAAAATAGTGCCTTACTGCAGTGATTCTCAAACTTGGGCCGCCGCTTGTTCAGGGAAAGCCCCTGGCGGTCCGAGCTGGTTTGTTTACCAGCCACGTCCGCAGGTTCGGCCGATCGCAGCTCCCACTGGCCGCGGTTCGCTGCTCCAGGCCAATGGGGGCTGCAGGAAGCGGCGCGGGCCGAGGGATGTGCTGGCCGCCCTTCCTGCAGCCCCCATTGGCAGGTCAACAAACCAGCTCGGCCTGCCAGAGGCTTTCCCTGAACAAGCGGCGGCCCAAGTTTGAGAACCACTGCCCTACTGTACTCTTGATTTATGTAGCACACACAGAAATAAAATTTTGTGATTCACTAAGTCCTGCTTAAAATGATAAAAACAGCACTTCAGCAAGGCACAAAAGCAGTCACAGACTAATTTTCAAGTCAATTCCCATTTAAAATAAATAATCTATAAAGTAATCTAGAGTATTTAAAATAGCCGCTTTCTTGAAGTATTAGTAGAAATACAATCTGTGCTTTCATTTCAATTTTCCATAAACTCTAGCATTCACTGTGAAAACTCAGTAATACAAGACAGATGTAAGTACTATCATTATGCATTTCCTTCACCCCAAAGAACAATATTCTGCCTGGAGTTTAATAAAAAACAAACATTAAATCCAGTGGCATCTGGAATTGCATTAGTCAGAAGCTTTTATATAAGTGATAGACCACGACAGGATGCCTACTTTACTAACTCATTAAAACTAAATTATCTTTTTAAAAATAAGATGGAATGTTTCATAGTGACATGGAGATCTCTATTTTAGTAAGTACAAACCTGCAATATATTTGTTCTTTCAGATTGTGATTTATCAGAATGCATGGATATGCATTGTAATCCTGTGATTTTATGAACAGCATCACTCAGAAGATCTGCTCCTAGCTTGCAGTCCACAAATACCAACACTGGAGGTTTGAAGAGTTTCTTATCCTGTAAAATTAAAATAGTTGTGTAAAACCTACTGTATCAGCATAGTTTATTGCTGGTCAACCACAGCTGTTAATTTACAGTTGCTCATTTTCTCTTCAGTAGATTTTATACATTAGATTGAAACAAGCATATTTATTAAAAAAAAAATCCTCCCAAACTCCTAATAAAAAAGGACAAGATTTAAGCCCTAATTCTGCAAATACTTGCACATGTGTGTAATTTTACTCATGAGTCAAATTAAACACATGCATATGGGTTTGTAAAATCAGGTCCCTAGTTTGCCTTGACACAACTTCAAAAATAATCTTTTTGAAGTTGTGTTTTAAATACAAAAATGGTGACATTTTAAAATGTGAAATAGATCTGAGGTTCACTTAAATGCATATATCAATCTCTTACACAACTGCAGCTAAGATTACTTCAGAACGCTCATGAAATAAGCCTAGAATTACTGTGAGGATTAAGTTTTTTTTGGGGGGGGGGGAAAAGGGGAGTGTTTTATTTATTATTTTTTGGGGAAGTTTCAGTAGAGTTAGTTCAAAAGGAATAATCTAGCCCACTCATCAATCTTTTTAATGGCATTTTAAATGACAAAGTACCCTCATGTCTTTTTGTTTTATTAGGGAACCCCCAAGGAGACATTCTTGAACATGGTGGGGTAGATAAACTTACTTTCCATGACTGCTCTTGCTTTCCTCACACATATTTGAACTAGATAGGCAAGAGTTAATTAAACTCAATTAATTAAACTTTATTCACTACAAGCATAGACATAATTTGCTAAATAACACACTATACTAACATTTAATATTTCAAAGAGTTTTTTCTTTTTAGATGGTTCTTCTACCCACAAGATAATCTGGCGAACATTGGAACATGGCAGATTCTTTTCTCCAATCGTTATTCTCACAGGATTCTGCAGAAGTTGATTTGCCAGCTGCTCAATGCCAACTGGTATTGTGGCTGAAACCAATATGGTCTGACGATCACTGGAGGTGTTTTCCAAAATATCCAGCACTTGTTGCTGGAAGCCCATCTTTAACATGGTATCAGCCTAAATGAAAATATTAATTTAAAACAGTATGTTTTTTTCCTAATAATTTTAAGTATAGCATACAAAAATACACAGGAAAGCTCTGACGATCATGCACTATTCTTTAATTGATAATCAACACTAGTGTGGCGACATTGTCACCACATTAAAATCAGTTCTGATTTGGGTAGTCAGAAGAAAAGCTATGAAGAGGAATAGACACTTATTCTGTTAACACTCGTGGGTCATTGTGGCGGAGCTTGCGCTCCTATCAGTCATGTAAACTGACAGATGACTACAGCCACTCAAGCATCTTTTACATAACACTACATTCACTTTTTAACCCTCAGAAGTATAAACTATATTTTAATGAACATTGTGTGCTTAGTTGACGATCCACCACCTCGCCTGGGATGCCAATTAAACCATTTATTAGACACTATGGCCCTAATCAAGTAAAGCACTCAATCACGTGCTTAACTTTAAAGCATATGCAAAATTCTGAGGAAGTCAGTGGGACTACACACAAACTTAAAGTTAAGCACTTGCATAAGTGCTTTGCTAGAGCAGAACCTATATTAGGCAGCCTCTTGTTATTTAACAGTCAGAAATATGAGAGCTCTAACAGTGGCCATTATCATTATATTTAGATAACACTCATTTCTAATTGCAGTATTTAACTTTATATGAACTTACTTCATCCACGACTACAATTTTAATATCATGGAGCTGAACAGAGCTTTGTTTTAAAATATCTAAGAGTCTTCCGGGTGTTGCTATTATAACCTATCAGAAAAAAATAAAAACATTAGAAAAGCAAGCTAATATGAGTTAAAGCTATATGAAAACTATATTCAGTCCTTGAAAAATAATATGTTTGACATTAGCACTTGCAAGCATTGAAGGACAAGCTTTCGTTTTTTATTTTTAGTAGAGACAGAAAACAGTGGGTGACTATCACGGGTAAGTTACAGTTAGAGCACATTTGTACTAATTATCTATATTTGTGTAAATTATTCAAGCTCAGATGCAAAGAGACTTGAAATTCCTGTACGTGATTCTCCAAAGTTATGTGTATCTGAAAACAAGTGGAACAAATTAGCCCTCTGAAGATACCTGGAATTTATGAATGTCTGCAGTATGTTCCGTGCCAGAAAAATCTAAATCCTAAAGTCAAGGAACTAATGTGTTTCCTGTTGTAAATTATAATTCCTCACCTAAGTAAGTGGCAAATTGTACCCTTTGAAAGCAGCAAAAATATAAAGACGAGAAATCATTTTGAAATCTTATTCTTTATATGTAAAATTCAGAAGGATACATATAAATGTTTCATATCTGTAAAAAAAATTATATTACTATTAGGGCTGTCAAGCGATTAAAAAAATTAATCGTAATTACTCGCACTGTTACAATAACATCCAAAATATTTAAATAAATGGTATTCTGTTTTCTACATTATCAAATATATTAATTTCAATTACAACACAAAATACTAAGTATACAGTGCTCACTTTATATTTATTTTTATTACAAATATTTGCACTGTAAAAAATAAAAAATATATTTCAATTCACCTAATACAAGTACTGTAGTGCAATCTCTTTATAATGAAAGTTGAACTTACAAATGTAGAATTATGTACAAAAAAATGTTTTATTTTTGAATGCAGTTAATGTAAAACTTTAGAACCTACAAGTCCACTCAGTCCTACTTCAGCCAAACACTCAGACAAACAAGTTTGGTTACAATTTTCAGGAGATAATGCTGCCCACATCTTGCTTACAATGTCACCTGAAAGTGAGAACAGGCGTTCGCATAGCACTGATGTATCTGGTATCGCAAGATATTTACGCGCCAGGTGTGCTAAAAATTCGTATGTCCCTTCATGCTTCAACCACCATTCCAGAAGACATGCATCCTTGCTGATCACGGGGTCTGCTTGATAACGATCCAATGCAGAGTGGACCGACGCATGTTCATTTTCATCATCATGAGTCAGATGCCACCAACAGAAGGTTGATTTTCTTTTTTTGGTAGTTCGGGTTCTGTAGTTTCTACATCTGAGTGTTGCTCTTTTAAGACATCTAAAAGCATTCTCCTCACCTCGTCCCTCTCAGATTTTGGAAGGCACTTCAGATTCTTAAACTTTGCGTCGAGTGCTATATCTATCCTTATAAATCTCACATTGGTACCTTCCTTGCGTTTTGTCAACTCTGCTGCGAGTGTGTTCTTAAAACGAACATGCTTGGTCATCATCCGAGACTGCTATGACATGAAATATATGGCAGAATGTGGGTAAAACAGAAAAGGAGACATACTCTTCTCCCCCAAGGAGTTCAGTCACAAATGTAATTAATGCATTATTGTTTTAATGAGCATCATCAGCATGGAAGCATGTCCTCTGGAATGGTGGCTGAAGCATGAAGGGACATATGACTGTTTAGCATATCTGGCATGTAAATACCTTGCAATGCCAGCTACAAAAGTGCCATGCGAATGCCTGCTCTCACTTTCAGGTGACATTGTAAATAAGAAGCAGTCAGCAGTATCTCCTGTAAACGTAAACAAATTTGTTTGTCTTAGCAATTGGCTAAACAAGAAGTAAGACTGAGTGTACTTGTAGGGTGTAAAGTTTTACATTGTTTTGTTTTTGAGTGCAGTTATTTAACAAAACAAATCTATTTGTAAATTACACTTTCATGATAAAGACTGCGCTACAGTACTTGTATGAGGTGAATTGAAAAAATACTATTGATTTTATCATTTTACAGTGCAAATATTTGTAATCAAAATAATAATATAAAGTGAGCACTTTACGATTTGTATTCTGTGTTGTAATAGAAATCTATATATTTGAAAACGTAGAAAAACATCCCAAAATATTTAATACATTTCAATTGGTATTCTATTAACAGTGTGATTAATCGCAATTTTTTTTAATCGCAGTTAATTTTTTTGAGTTAATAGTGTGAGTTAACTGCGATTAATTGACAGCCCAAGTTACTATAAAAATTCAGGAGCTAATCTTTACTGCTAAGGGTCTAGATTCACTCTGTAGAGATAGGGTGCCCAACCTACAGCACACCAGAGCATTTCATAAGGCCCACAGCCTGCTTCAACACAATATACTAACGGTCGATTCATTAGTGTTTTGTGTTCTTTACTGGGTTTTTTTGTTTGTTTTACCATTTTCTGTAATTCTGATACATTTTTATACACTGATTTCTTAGTTTTTAAATAGACAATACTGTACATAGAAACAGCCCATCTAAATACATACAAAACCAGCTGAACTTAAAATATAAATCAATACAGGTGACTATAAATCTGATTAAAATATGTAGAATCTGTTTGGCCCACACAAGGTTGTGGCTTAGATTTATATGGCCCTCCTGTGTAATGATGTAAAAACCTTTGACTTGAATGTGTATGTAAGTCATCATTTTTTATTTTCTACACATACCATAAAAACATCTTTCTTCAAGGGACTCTCTTTCACACAATACTTCTTACCTTAACAGTTTGTTTCAGACGATGAAGTTGGGGTGGCAGTGGTAAACCTCCTACAAGAAGAACTGTTCTCATGTTTGGCAGACCAATCATCAGCTCTTTAGCTTGTCTCTCTATCTGAATTGCTAACTCTCTCGTTGGTGTCAGAATAAGTGCAGATGGAGTTTTAGTCTAAAAAGGAAAAAAAAAAATACTTCTCTCCACCATAGAATTTTCATTCTTAGGTGAAAACCTAACATAAATCTTTCTATAGTGACATAGTTATGTAGTGCAGTCATTTTGATCTAATTAGCTAGTAAACAGCCTACTAAAATCATGAAGCCAACTCTAATATTCAACTGAAAGATAGATAATTCTAATTGACATTTAGGTCCCTTTACGCTGCTCTGGCAGTGAGTGCAATGTAATGTATACCAACTTCAAAGCTCCTTTACGTGCCAGAGCTGTGTAAAGGGCCTTTACGGTATGTCTACTCAGCAAAGAATAACCTCCGGCTGGTCCATGCCAGCCAAGTCAGGCTTGAGGGGTTCAGGCTTCAGGGTTGTTTCATGGCTGTGTAGACTTCTGGGTTTGGGCTGGAGCAAAGTGTGTGTGTGGAACGGGAGGTCCCAGAGCTCGGGCTCCAGCCTGGAAGTCTACACAGCAATGAAACAGCCCCACAAGCCTGAGTCAGCTGGCATGGGCCAGCCATGGGTTTTTCTTTGCTAAGTAGACCTTTAGTGTCAATGAGAATCAGACACTAAATTTTCAAAGCAATTCAGTGCATTTTCTTTTTATAAAGAAAATACTAAAACAGGCAGACACCTATGTGATTTATAATGCCTTTTATTTATTTTTGTCAGGTAACAAATGCATCACTTCTAGCTGTTTTCTGAATCAAAGAATCCTTTAACTACTTTTCTCAATACTGAACTGGATACTAAAGACAGGATGCAGGCTAAGCCTTAAAACAGGAAAATAGAAAATTCTCTTAGATGTGTCATTATTCCCCTGTCAGCATTAAGAGAACTGAACCGGGAATTAACCAAGAAGTAGAATTAACTTGATCATAATTTGTATATACATTATAATATGCTGAAACTGTAATTTAATTTAGTCTACTGTATAAATAATACATCTATACAGCTGTGAAACTAGAAAGATCACAACTGTCTAGGCCTGAAAATAATATGTATCTAGCTTGTTTTCCCCAACATTACAATAACATGGACTTATTTACCAAGAAAATAGATTTCTCTTTTCGTAGACTATTGTTTATTCAAACGGTTGTTACTCATTTAAAAAAAAGATAAAGAAGAAGAGTGGATTTACAAATCCTTGGAAGACTATATTGCCCTACTTAATTCTAGAATCCAAAAGCCTGTATATATCGACACATTCAATAAATAAGTTAAAAAAATACTCTGTTAACACTACTACAATCATAGGGCTTTGTCTATATGGTGCATACATCCCCACTAATGAATAGCGCATTAACGGGACCATGCTGGCATGCACTAAAAGTTCCCTACTGTGTACTAATGTAGTCCCATTTCAAAAACACTCCCGTTTTTACATTAACATGCACGAGGGAACTTGTAGCACCAGCAGGATCCACACAGGCCAGTCAGTGCACAACACTAAATTTATACCCTCATTGGTGTGGACTAACGCGCCATGTAGACAAGCCCTGAAGCCCAGAATTATAAGTGAGCAGCAGGGCTCAGATGTAATTAGTTAACATTTCTGGTTTTATCTACACATAGGGTACAGGGATCATCCATCCCTTCCCCGCAAGACAGACAGATCAGACGTGGAGCCATTCCATGGCCTGGACTACTCTCTGGGCTACAGTAGTTAGTGTGTGTGCTGGGCTACCCCTCTCTATGGAGTAACTGGGGGAAAAAACACTTAACTGGTACAGTCACTGAATTATCAGGCTCAATTCTGCCCCTTGGCAGCCACAAAAAGAATTTCCACAGCTGTGCAAACCTACTGTGCAGATTCTCAGCATCTTGTCCCTTCTGAACAGCAGCAGAAAAGGTTACTCACTTTGTGCAGTAACTGCAGTTCTTCAACCCCTATGGGTTCTCCACTTCAGGTGTACATGCACCTCTCAAACCCTCCATCTGAAATTTTCAGTTTGTAGTGTCCTTTTGCACAATGCATGCACTATGCCTACTCAGGTCAGACACCAAAGCAACATAGGAGTGTGCGGGTGAACCATCCTCAGCTCCTTTTCCACCCAGATGTCCCATAGAGAACAGCCTGAAGCAGATGGAAAGAGAGGGTGGGTTGTGGAGCAACCATAGGGGGACACAAGTCGAAGAACCGCAGTTAAGGCACAAAGTGAATAACCTCTTCTTCGTCAAGTGACGTCCCTATGGGTACTCCACTTCAGATGACTTCTGAGCAGTATTCCTAGAAGGAAAAAGAAGCTTTGGAATTGAGTCTAGAACTGAAGATAGTACTGCAGTATCAAGTGCTTCATCAGATCTGCTGGCATCGATTAAAGCATAATGTTTCAAAAACGTTTGTACTGGGGCCCATATAGTGACCCTACATATCTCAGATACTGGCACATTCTTAAGTAATGCTGTAGATGTTGCTTGTGATCTGGTCGAATGTGCTATCACTCTTGGGAGGGGGGGAGAGATGAACGCCTGCAGCAGCATAATAAGTAATGATTAAATCCAAATATCCATCTCAATAAACTCTAAGCAGAGATTGTGGATGCCTGGGATCTATCCATGGAGGAGATGAAGTGTCTAGGTGACTTTCAAAATTGCTTAAGTCCTATCTAAATAGAAAGCCAATGCCCTTTGAACATCCAAGGTATAAAAACAGAGAGCTACGAGACTGGAAAAAAATCAGTTAGGTGACTGGATTGGTGAAGGTGGAATTCAGATGGAATCTTAGGTAAGAATTTAGTGTGTGGACTTAAAGACACTTTGTCCTTAAAGATATATGGGGGAAGGAGGGGGATCTGCCATCAAGATGCCAATCTCCCCAACCCTATGGACTGACCATGATGGCTAGTAAAAAAAGACTGTCTTCATAGATAAATGGAATAGAGAGCCGGTTGCCATAGGTTCAGATAGAGGTCTCATAAGGTAACCAAGTACCAAGTTGAGGTTCCAGGTTGGGGTGGGGTCTCTAATTTGAGGGTAGAGATTCCCCAAAACCTTAATAAACCTAGTCAATATCAAGGGAGCAAAAGTGAAGAATACTTTTAACAAAGGATGAAAGGCTGATACTTGGACCTTAATCAAACTAACTGATAACCCCTATTTCTTCAGATGCAACAGGTAATGCAGGATGGCACAGATTCTGGTAGGGAGCAGCCACACCACCACCAATGGAAGAAACTCTTCCATTTCTGCAGGTAAATAGTACAAGTTGACCTCTTTCTACTATTCCGTAACATCTGTTATACCTCTTGTTCCTGTTGTATTTCCATAGACCAGAAGGATTCTAACTCTGTGAACCATTGAGGAACCACACCCTGAGGCAGAGAATTGCTAGGTTAGGATGAAGCACATGGCCTTCACTCAATGAGAGGAGATGAGGAGTGGACAGAAGCTTAAGCTGCATTTGGACACAGATGAAGCAGGTAAGAGTACCAAGCCTGGCTCAGCCATGTCAGCATTATATGGATAACTTTAGCCCTCTCCTGTCTGATTTTGCTCATCACCCTTAGTATCAGCAGTGTTGTGGAAAAGGCATAGAACAGAGCCTTCTTACAAGACAGAAAAGAGGTGTCCCCCAAGGATTGATGGCCCAGACCTCCTCTTGAGCAGAGAAGAAGGCACCCTTCCTGTTTCTGGAGGTGGCGAAGAGATCCCAAGCAGTCCCCATTTTTGGAATATGTTTTGGACAACTTGTGCATTTAGTTCCCATTCATAGTCTTGAGAGCAGTACCAACATCATCAGCTGTGTTGTTCTGAATACCTGGGAAATAGACTGCTGAAATTTGGGTCTGATGAGCTATGCACCAGTTCCATAGTTTCATGGCCTTGGCACACAGGAGGAGGATCCTGTTCCTTCCTGCTCATTGAAACAGAACATGCAGGATATGTTGTCTGTCATGACCCTGATTAACCTAGTTGGCACCTGACCAGAAGGATGACTGGGGAAAGAAGATACTTTCAAATCTGGGGTGGGGAAGGTATTGTTTGTGCTCTCTTTGTGTGTGATCTCTCGGGACAAAGAGCGAGACCAAGCAGGTAACTCAGCTCCTAAAAAGATCCTGAACTGATGCATCTAAAAATTACAGAAATTGTAAGTAATAGCAAGGAAATGCGTTAGATTATCTTTTGGTTTAGCTTGTGAATTGTCCCTATGCTTAGAGGGAGGTTTATTCCTGTTTTTCTAACTTTGAAGTTGAGCCTAGACGGGAATCCTCTGTGTTTTAAATCTTTTTATTTACCCTGTAAAGTTATCTTCCATCCTGATTTTGCAGGTGTGATTCTTTTACTTTTTTTTTTTTTTTTTTTTTAAATAAAATTCTTCTTTTAAGAACCTGTTTGATTTCAAATCCCCTAAAAACCAGGGATTTGGCCTGTGCTCACTTTGTTAACCTATCGGTTGTTATATTATTTTCTAGCCCTCCCACCCCGTAAAGGGGGTGAAGGGGCTTGGGGGGATATTTTGGGGCAGATAGGGCTCCAAGTGGCCCCTCCCTGAATGTTTGTTTAAATCACTTGGTGGTGGCAGCAATACTGTCCAAGGACAAGGAAAAGCATTTGTGCCTTGGGGAAGTTTTTAACCTAAGCTGGTGGAATATAAGCTATGGGGGGCTTTCATGCAGGTCCCCACATCTGTACCCCAGAGTTCAGAGTAGGGAGGGAACCCTGACAACCCCAATGAGGGGTAGGAAATGAAGACAAGCGTTCCTGACAGCCCTAAGCACCAACTGATTGATGTGGAGACTGGTTTCTTGAGTTGCCCATCTTCCCTGAGCTGTGAGAATATTGAGGTGGGCTCCCCATCCCAACAGTGATCAATCTGTTAAAGTCACAATGGAGCTTAGCAACAGAAAGGGATCCCTGAAAAGACACTGATTGATCCTTCCACCAGTGTAGGGACTTCCTCCCCTGTCTGTCCAACGTATCTGACTGGGAAATGGATCATTCTGAGCCAACCCAGGAAGCAGTGGAGGTGTAGCCTGCATGATTGGTCAAAGGTACAAGTTTTCACGTGCCCCAGGAGCTGAAGACCGATCCTTATTGTAGTCTGAGGGCTGCATACCAGAACTGCCAAAGTTACAAATCTGTCTAAGGGAAGGTAGTCCCTGGCTGCCAACAAGTCCAAATACACCTCTATAAACTGGATCTTCTGTACAGGGGTTAAAGTGGATTTTTTTACATTCCGTTTCAAGCTAAACTGCAGGGGTTAACATGGGACAGAGCAAGGGCTGTCTGAGTGGAAGACAGCACTGCTTCGTAGGAGCTGTCCTTGAGTAATCAGTCATCAAGGTATGGGAAAACTATAATCGCTTCTTGTCGGGGTAAGTCGCCACTGCTTTTCTGTCCAAAGAGATCCAGTGCTTTCTGGTCTTTGTCTTACAGGGTAGATTTAGAGAAGTACTGTCTATCATGCTCATTTACTCCCTGCACATCACCACCGGGGAGTTAGGTGGGAGTATCGGAGAACAAAAGGTCAGAATCCTTAAGGAGAACATAATACTTCTTATCTGCCTGTTTACAGGTGGTCAGAACAGTGGCAGGTGTCTGTCATACAGTCTTAGATGGATCTAGGAGTATCTCGTTAATGGGTAACACCACCCTGGAGTTTGTGTGGACGAAAGGATATCCAGCAATTTGTGCTGTGAATCCTTGACTTCAAGAGAAATTTGCTAACTAGAAATTTATGACTTTTTGAAATTGCTGAAAATCTCTGGCAATGGATGGTGGTGGAGGTATAACCATCTCATCCAGAGAAGAGGATGAAATAAGTGTTTGAGGGGTGTTCTCTTTATCTGCCCTGGATTCCTGGTCTTCAAATGTCTCTTTGGGGGGGTAGGGGGGAACGCCTCATTGGGGAGGAGAGCTGTGCAACTCTAGCCTCCCTAGAGACAGTATAGGTGGTCCGACAAATTGCTGCCAATAAGCATCCCAGGGGTCCCAGTGTGGCTGCTAGGGGGGCCCTATGGAAGTTGGAGTGGCATGCAGGGTTGGTTCCATCACCCTTGATAATGAGAAGAATGTTCCCTGTGACTGTCAGAAGGGGGGAGAGGAGAAAACAATCCTCTCACTTCTTATTTAGCTAACTATAACTATACTAATTAATCAATCAACTATAGAAAAAGAGAAAAGATGAAGCATGCTCGAGGCAGTTGAGAAGGAACTGAAGGCAGTTTGCTCGTACTCACCTGTATGGACTTGGTGTCCAGCATAAGAAGGCATAAGGCACATGTCCAGGCTGAAAGCATATTACTAACTGAAAATCTCTGCTTGAGAGGCACATGCGCTGCTGAAGTGGAGCACCCATAGGGATACTACTCGAAGAACTATAGTGATTCTGCTGCACTTTGGATCATCCAATCCTAACCTGCCACCAATTACTTGAAAAAGTAAAGCCATTTCCCTCCCACCCATAATAGACAATAATTATTATCCTAAAAATTAACAAGTTATAGAGACAAACTAAAGTTTTTCAGATGTCACAAGCAAAATCACCAGGATATAAATAAGCCATTGTGTATTAAAGGGGAAAAAAAAGAAAACCTCCTAAGTTATAGAGACACTTTGATTTAAACCCACCAAAAAAAAAATATTCAACGTTCAAATGAGAATCTGGACTGAAAAGTCACCACACTGTATCCTGAAACTGAAGCACAGAATACACCTCTACCTCGATACAACGCTGTCCTCAGGAGCCAAAAAATCTTACCGCATTATAGGGGAAACCGCGTTATATTGAACTTGCTTTGATCCACCGGAGTACGCAGCCCCGTCCCCCCGGAGCACTGCTTTACCATGTTATATCCGAATTCGTGTTATATTGGGTCATGTTATATCGAGGTAGAGGTGTAGTATGCAAGATCACCCATAGCTTGAAAACTTTCCATATGAAATATAAGCATTCATGTTAGTCTCTTTTCCCTTACTTCAGATGGTATTGTCAAAGATTAAGATAAACTACAAAGCAAAAATGAAAACTGAGTTAAGTATTCAAGTATGCACTGATGGGCCCCTTTTGATGAGGTTGAGGGGAGCAGTCAGCAAAGAAATAAGTTTTACCTAACCTTTAAAAATTATTTTACCCTCTGAATTCCTCTGGATATTTGCTGGTTGGCTGAAGACATTGCAGCCTGAATTCATCTGTGAAATCACATGAATACCAGGAATGTCTTTACAGCCCTCATAGTATTTGTGATGTCACAGAATGATGCATGCTGGGATATTAGCAACTAACTCCTAAGTTACTGGGAGTACTACATAATTATTGGGAGAAAAAACACCAAAAAAGTGTCCTTTCAATAGGTTACTTTTTGTGAACAAAAGTAAACTGCAAGTACATTAATGTCAATGAACAGACTATATTTCCTGCGCACCCACCTAGAAAAATATTTACAATATTAGGGGGGAAATCTCTTTAAAAAAAATAAAGTAACTACTGAGCTTCAATACAATAACTGCCATTTTTAATTACATTGAGAACTCTGAAATCATTAAGCGTCTCACCTCTTTCTGAATATATACATAAACTTTAATTACCTCTTCCAAGGCTTTAATAATAACTGGAAGCAGGAAGGCTGCAGTTTTTCCTGAGCCTGTGTCTGCACTGGCCACGATATCCCTTCCCAAAAGTCCAACAGGAATCATCTGCATCTGGATAGGGGTTGGAACTTCATAGCCTGAATTCTTTAAATTATAGTTTAAAGTTTCAGGAAAACCACAGTGTTCAAACTCTATAATAGGTCTTGTAACTCCTTTGCCCTGGACAACAATACCTAACTGCAATTTAAGGTTCTTGATCTGGTCATCTTGCAGGCTTAAAATAAAGGAATGTTCTTTATAGGTATAAAGGGTGACAGGCAAAAGAGTTTCTGGTTTTGATTCTACTTTCACAAAGCTGTCAGAGTTTAACCCTTCTTTTTCTTGAGCTTGTAAAAGATGTTTGGCTTTACATTCCAAACTACAAACATCTTCATCTGTTTTATCACAAATATATTCACCATAACGACCACAAACAACACATATAGGTTCTCCAGGTTCTGCCCAGCGCTGGGATTTGCTGAAAGATTTAATGGGTTCTACAGAGGAGCGGTCTTCATCAACATTTTGGTTGTCACTTCCCAAAGATTCATCAGCAAAGGGGAAGTCTGAAACTGGAAAAGTTTGTAGCTCTGTGCATTCTTGTACTGCTTTATATAAATTACATCCTGAAGCAGACGCATCTTTTATAGTTGGCTTAACATCTCTTAAGTCTGTGACCTCCACTAATAAGGGTTCTCCAGAAGACAACTTTTTTATTTTTGCTGTACAGCTTAGGTCATCATCAGCATTCCTCTTGACTTTAAGAGACCTTGGAACAAACATGCTTCAATATTCTGTGAAGAAAATAATTACAATTATTAAAAGGTATTTTAATGTGGTCTGGGGGAAAAGTTGCAGAGAGGAGCTAGTCAGATACTCCAGCTGGTAGCCAAAGCAGGGACTGCTACACTGCAGCAGGGAAGCATGGGGTAAAATAGGGTCCAGCCAGGGTCACCCCTCCCTGGGTACACAGAAACGTGGAGGGGAGACCCCTGACCCCAACTCCGGGGGTGTTAGGGCCCACATGTGCCTTCCCCCACCATGTGGCCTTGGAGAAAAAATACAGAAAGCAGCCAGCCCAAGATTCCAGCCAGTAGGAGAAGTCAAGCCCAAGCATGGACTTCTAGACATTCAGAAAAAAGAACAGGAGTACTTGTGGCACCTTAGAGACTAACAAATTTATTAGAGCATAAGCTTTCGTGGACTACAGCCCACTTCTTCGGATGCATACAGAGTGGAATAAATATTGAGGAGATATATATACACACATACAGAGAGCATAAACAGGTGGGAATTGTCTTACCAACTCTGAGAGGCCAATTAAGTAAGAGGGAGGAAAAAAAAAAAAAACTTTTGAAGTGATAATCAAGATAGCCCACTACAGACAGTTTGATAAGAAGTGTGAGAATACTTACAAGGGGAGATAGATTCAATGTTTGTAATGGCTCAACCATTCCCAGTCCTTATTCAATCCTGAGTTGATTGTGTCTAGTATGCAAACTAAATTTCCCCCCCCTCTTACTTAATTGGCCTAATAAATTTGTTAGTCTCTAAGGTGCCACAAGTACTCCTGTTCTTTTTGCGGATACAGACTAACACGGCTGCTACTCTGAAACTAGACATTCAGAGAATTTTCTGCAGTTTTGACTGGACTTTCTCTGCCCTGTGCTGATTGACTGTTTGCTCCAACCCTCTCTGTCACCTTCCTTCCTAGTTTCGTCACCTCAGTTTCACTCCACACCTGGGCTTCTGACCCTCTTGACCCCTGTCCTGTCTACCACTTTCCTTTTCTTTCCATTTAGCTTATCTCCTCCTAATTAAATCCACTCAAAAGATGTGTGTATACACACACAAACACACACACACAGTTCATACCGTTTGTTTATTATACCTCTTCCCCCATCTTTGTCTATTTAGGGTTTGTCTTGTCTATTTAGATTGTAGACTCTTCAGAATGGAGACTTTGTATAGTACAATGGGACCCCACTCTTGGTTGGCCCTTAGGCGCCACTATAATAAACATGATTAATAATAATCATCGTGGTTTATTTTTACCATGAAACATTACAATCAGTGAAATGTGTTTTCAAGGCAAGAGACTGAATCAACATTGATAAGTACCTAGTAGTTAATTAACAGTTGTTTTGGCTCAGAGCACACCTCAAGGCCTTTGGGACCCTCACACAATGACAGCATCTTCCCTTTCTCTAAACAATATTGAAAATGTTTATGCTCATCCAGACGTCATCTAGGTCTAAGTTCCCTCTAAGTTGTGCAGCCATGCAGCAGGGTATCAAGGGCCATGCAGACAGGGAGAGGTGCTTTTCCCCCAGTCCCAGCCCCGGAGCTGCCAGGGCAGGGAGAGGCACTCTCCGCTGGCCCTGGGCTGCTGCGGCAAGAGAGGGCTGGAGGGAGTCCTCTCTGCCCGCCGCAGCCCCGGGGAAGCCTGCACCCCAACCCTCTCATCCTCAGCCCCACTCCAAAGCCTGCATGCCCAGCCGGAGCCCTCACCCCCCCCCAAACCCTAACCCTCTGCCCTAGCCCTGAGCCTCCTCCCGCACTCCAAACCCCTCATCTACAACCCAAACCCCTCGTCCCCAGCCCCAACCAGAGCGCTCATCCCCTCCACACACACACCAACCCTCTGCCCTAGCTCTGAGCCCCCTACACACTCTGAACCCCTCAGCCCCACCCCGACGACACCCCACCTCCATATTGGTGCACATAACAAAATTCATTCCACATATGGATATACAAAATTAGAGGGAACGTTGGTTGAGGTGCCCACCGTGAATCTCACACTTTTCATCTCATTTGTCACCTTCATCCTAATATTCTCCCCTTCCATCTCTATCTCGTGTTTCCATCTTTTATCTCATTTTCTTCCCATCACCTCTTTATACTCTCTCGCCAGCCCCCTTCAGCCTTCCTAGATAGCCCACATAATCCTTTGAAATCATTTACTAATTTTAGCTCTTAATGTGTGTAAAAAAATTAAATAAAAAGTATCTCACAATCTTTGAGATTCACGTGCAGACCAACAAAATAATACAGTAAGTTGTGATTAACCTCATCCTACCTTCCCTGACCTTCCCCACCCAACTATTTCTTGCCTTCCAACTTGTGCTGTGCTTAGCTCCAATCCTGCATATACATCTGATTGACCAGACCCTTACCCACCACCTCACCGCCCTGAAGTCCAAGTGACATCAACTAGATTCCTTTGCAGGACACAGGGCTCAGATTGCAAGTTTCCTGGAGAAAGAACTGTTTCTTATGCATCTGTAAAGCGCCTAGTATACTTTGAGTGCTGCATAAGTGAAAGTATTTTTCTGGGCTACAAAATAGTTTGTTATACAGTAGCACAGATACACTGTTGGTCAAATTGAGACAATTTTGTGAATATTATATTAATAACTAAAAAAATAACTTAACTGGAAATGAGACATCTCCCAGGTTTAACTTTAACACAGTTGTCCAGTCCAGTGTCTATGGAAAATCATCATCATCAGGATGGCAAATTCCAAAAGGAACATAGACTCCTTGCAAATCGAGTGCCACCCAGACTGATCTCTGGCAAGGTGCTTAAGGTAGTCTGATTATATATTCAGTTTATCTCTGTGATCCTCTTGAGGAGCACCAAGGATTGTGAGACATCACACCACAACCTACATACAGCAGTCTTGTCTGGGCCTACTGTGCCATGAAGCCACCAGCCTCTAACAACACAAACACTACTTTCTAGGCCCCACTCCCTACTGTACAGGTTAGTGATAAGTACAAACCAACCCGAGCCCACAAGCATTCCCTGTAGCAGCCAGTTCCTTATTCACTGAACACTCCCAGAAATACCAGACCTGTTGTTCCAAAAGGAACCGTATACAACAGCTTGTAAGATTCAGCTCAGGACCACCACTTTGCTTGCCACCACAGCACTTAGGTATAATTACAGTGAAAACAAAGATACATTTCTTATCAAAGAATAGCGATTCAACTGAGAGTGAATAAAAATATTAGAAACAAATGGTTAAATGTAAAACAAAATCATAATAACCTGTTGGCTAAGTTTGGTTTCTAGAAAGTGTAACCTCTGGTCTAAAGAAGTTTCTCTTACTGAAAGTTTCTCTCACTCATCCAGCATTTTCAATCAAGACCGGTTGAGAACGCTTTGTCATGAAGCAAACTCGCTGTCCATTTTCTTCCCCAATGAAGGGTGATAGGCTGTCTTCTTTGTCCCCCAAATAGAGCAAACCATGATGTGCACTTCAAGATAGGGATCTCCGTCCTCCTCCCACCCTCACTTTTTTTTTTCCATCCTGTTGGGTTTTTTCTTTGAAGTTCCCATAATATTTCATTTGCATTGGTTCTGACTGGTAAGTGGCAACTCCTTGTGAACTGTACAATACTTAACGTACATTTAAGCAGCCAGATAGACAAGAAATGTTTATCTGACAGAAAATCCATTTTTCACCTTTGCTGGTGACCAGTTCATAGATAGAGACATTAAGAACTTCAGTATATATACACATAACTCCTTACATAGTTTCTGTACATACATTTCACAATAATATTGATGATCAGAGTGGTACAGGATTTTATTAGAGACATAACATGACATTCTTCTGGTGAGCTAGAATGTAAACTGTAAGATTCCTTTAGAACAGCATTACGATATTATCCAAGGAGTGCATTGATATTTTCAGTAGTTAATAATGGCATATAGGACTGGTCAACATTTTTCTGTCACAATTGTTTTTCAGTCTAAAGTTGGATTTTCAACCTAATGACATTATTCAGGAAGTGTCTGCTTTCTGTAGAAACTTTCGCTTTTTTGTCAAAAAAACATATATACAAAAAAATCCAAATATTTTGATTTGGATCTCCTGCTGTGGTGCCTCATGGGACCTGTAGTTCAGTTTCCTCAGCTCTCCATTCTCTTCTAAGGCCTGGGCTCCCCACTCAAAGTGCATCTCCCAGCTGCCGCTCCAGCTGTCACACACACACACACACACACACACACACACAACCCTGTGGAGAGGCCACAGCTCCAGCTGTCACATACACCTTCCAGCGCACAGAGGCCGTACCTCTAGCTCTCAGCCTCCCTCTTAGGCAGCAGACTTCCAGGAAAACCCATACACACACTCCGTACCCTGCGACCCTCACTGCTGCACTGCTGCTGGTGGAGGAACTAGCTTTAGAGCTGGGCGCCTGGCCAGCAGCCTTCCTCTCTGGCTGCCCAGCACTGAAGGCAGCACCCTTGTCAACAGCAGGGCAGAAGTAAGGGGAGCAATCCCATGACACCCGCCCAATCCCATGACACCACACACACAATAGCCTTGCAACCATTCCATCCTGAAGCCTTTTAGGTCAGGACCCCTATAGTTACAACACTGAAATTTCAGATGTAAATATCTGAAAACATGAAATTGACTAATTTTAAAAATCCCTGGCAGTGAAATTGACCAAAATGGACAGTGAATTTGGAAGGGTCCTAAACTATAATGACAAAGTGCTTCTATCACAGACAACTTAAACTTGCAAAACTGAGTTTTTGCCAACCATCCCAGAGCCCACACGCTCCAAAATGAACCTACCGTGGAGCTTATACCAGCATACCTATGTCAATCAGGGATCACACCCCTGGCCTAGCTATGCCAACAGAAGAAGTCTGCCGTGGAGACACGGTTCTGGACCCAGAAATGGTGGGGCAGCGCAGTTAGGGCTTGTCCACACTAACCCCCCAGTTCAAACTAAGATACGCAACTTCAGCTACGTGAATAACGTAGCTGAAGTCGAAGTATCTTAGTTCGAACTACAAGGTACTTACCGCGGGTCCACACGCGGCAGGCAGGCTCCCCCGTCGACTCTGCGTACTCCTCTGTGGGTACATCTACACTACAGGGGGGAGTCGATTTAAGATACGCAAATTCAGCTACGTGAATAGCGTAGCTGAATTCGACGTATCGCAGCCGACTTACCCCGCTGTGAGGACGGCGGCAAAATCGACTTCTGCGGCTTTCTGTCGGCGGTGCTTACTCCCACCTCCGCTGGTGGAGTAAGAGCGCTGATTCGGGGATCGAGAGGTCGATTTCTACCCGCCAATTCAGGCGGGTAGTGTAGACCTAGCCTCACGGAGCAGGGGTACCGGTGTCGAGGGCGAGCACTTCCGGGATCAATTTATTGTGTCTAGACAAGACGCGATGAATCGATCCCAGAAGATGGAATCGATCCCAGATGATGGATTGCTTACCACCAAACCCGGAGGCAAGTATAGACGTACCCTTAGAAGCTCGGGCTTGATCTACACTAGTAACTCGCCTATCTAGATAACACCACTTATGGGGTGGGATTTTCTTTTTGCGACATTTCTATACCGGCAAAAGCCCTAGTGCAGGTGGTGTGACAATGGCAAAGAAGCCGCCTGCCGAAAAGCTACTCTGGCCAGGGAGCGAAACCAGTCTGGCAGAAGCGCTCGCTTGCTGTGTAGCCATGGGGCAAACGCCGGCTAGTGTGGACAAGGCCTCAGCCCAGCCCTACGTTCTCCCCGGAGACACAGGAAGGATTTGAGCGCGCGCCACCACCCCGCCTCTCCGGGGTCAACCGGCGCAGGGTCTCGTCCATACCGCTCTGCACGGCAAGGTGGATGCGGGCCCCGCCCGGGGGACCCCGCACTGCAGGGCCTGGGCTGCCCGGTGCAGACACTCACCCGCCCATCCCCCAACAAGGAGCCCCCGGCGCTGCGCAGCTCCCCGCCGCCTGCCTCGCCGCAGACGGGACCCACAGCCCCGCCGGCGCCGCTGCTTTGGAGCTAGCGCGCTCCCGGGGCGAGGAGTTGCTGGGTAAGGTAACTTACCGGTACCTCCCCGCCATGCGCCTTGTCACCGGCCCGAACTTCCCTTAGAAAATGGCGACACCACAAGCAGCGAGAAAATCGAGTGCCGAGACAGCGAGCAACCAGGCTAGGCCGGCAGCGCGGGCGGCGACGCGAACCAGAGTGCACGCGCTGGAGCAGCGAATCACAGAGGGCGGGGGCGCGCGGGGAGGAGTGGGCTGACGTGGGCGGGAAAGGAGAGCCTGGGGATGGAGAGGGACGAGATCGAATAGGACGGGGAGAGAAGAGGGACACCCTGACAGGGCCTGAGGACAGAGGGTGGCGGCGAAGGGGGGCGAGTCTGGGTGGAACAGGCAGCAAAGCCAAGAGGGGACAATGCGCGGGGGGCGTTTCTGCCCCCGACGGGAAATGCAAGAATCAAATGTCAGAAAGCAGAGCGCTTAGAGAACGGGACACGGCGGCGCCCAACGCCGAGGTCCCCCCCCCTCCCCCCCAAAGCAAGGCGATTAAACAGACAGCGGGCTCAATTGCAGCACACGACGCAGGAGGGGAAAAGAGAGTGGACGGGCAGGTGGCGGCTGTGCAGCAGAGCAGTAGTTATAGCGGAGGAGGCAGCTCTCGCAGGCTCAGCCCTTCTTCGCCGTCCCTAACTTTCTGAAGAAAAGCATCTTGTGCCAGAACTTTCTCCTTGGTCTCCATCTTTTCTACAACATTTCCCTGATGCGGAATTATTGTTTTGCAGGCTTGCAAAAGAAGAGTGGGTGGGTGCCTTTTTTATTTTTTTTTTTTGCTCTGGAATAATTTAAATGTGACTAAGATTTCACGCATGGCATGTGCATGCACTCCTCAGTAAGAAACGCATGCCTTGGGTGAGGGGAAAAGAATGGAATGGGGAAATAATGGTGTCTGGCTAACCAGGTAGCTGCATGCTCCCAAGTGAGTTTCTCACTGGATAAATATAATGAGTGTGTACCTAAGTGACACAAAGTATATACACAATATGGTATTTTCTATCAGTTTTCAGCTTGGAAAAGAGATGACTAAGAGGAGATATGAGAGAGGTCTATAAAATTGTGAATGGTGTGGAAAAAGTGAATAAGGAAGTGGGGGGGGAGGGATAGCTCAGTGGTTTGAGCATTGGCCTGCTAAACCCAGGGTTGTGAGTTCAATCCTTGAGGGGGCCACTTGGGGATCTGGGGCAAAATCAGTACTTGGTCCTGCTAGTGAAAGCAGGGGGCTGGACTCGATGACCTTTCAAGGTCCCTTCCAGTTCTAGGAGATGGGATATCTCCATTTACCCCTTCACATAATACAAGAACCAGCAGCACCCAATTAAATTAATAGGTATCAGGTTTAAAACAAAGAGAAGTACTTCACACAACACAATCAGTCTATGAAGGACAAACCTATAACGGGGTTAAAGAAACAATTAGATAAGTTCATGGACCATTGGTCCATCAGTGGCTATTTGCCACAGGGAATCCCTAGTCTCTCTGATTACCAGAAACTGTGAGTGGATGACAGGAGATGGATCACTCAATGATTGCCTGTTCTATTCATTCCCTCTGAAGCACCTGGCATTGGCCACTACTGGAAGACAGCATACTGGGCTAGATGGACCCAGAATGGCTGTTCTTATGAATTAATATCAAAACCTCTGTACCATTTCTTGCAATCTAGTTGCAGCAATTCTGCACCCTTTTCTGCAGTGCACTGAATGCAGTAGTCCAATCCATGCATGTTTAATTATATTAGAGTTTCAGAATATAAATTCTCCCAAGAAAAGCTTTTCCTCTTTCATTAATTGGATCTAGCAGATCCTTGTGGTCCTGAGGCGGGTAGCAATCGATTTATCCGGGATCGATAAGACACGCTATATTGATCCCCGAGCACGCTCACCATCGACTCCGGAACTCCACCAGAGCAAGCGGCGGTAGCACAGTCGACGGGGGAGCCGCAGCTGTCGATCCCGCGCCGTGTGGACCCCAGGTAATTCGATCTTAGATACTTCAACTTCAGCTACGCTATTCGCGTAGCTGAAGTTGCATATCTTACAGCCATCCCCCCCCCAGTGTAGACGAGCCCGAAGATGCAGTAGCCAAGTTTTGATTCCATGCTAGAACAGCCTGGTGCAGTGACATTCTGTTAAAGGGGTCAGGAACTGCCTAAGCCTGTTATACAGTATTCCAGCTTTATATGTTAACAGAGCACTGCAAAATTGGAGATGATTAAATTCTCTTAGTATCCATTCATAAAAATTCTCCCTCAAATTTGGGAGTTTCATTTTAATCCAAGAGGATATAATAATTAGAAGAAACAAATCAGAAACATACACGAGTTAAGAAAAAACGGGTTAAGATCTGCTACAACCGCTTCCCTATTTTCTACAGAAATTTGCATATACAGATTGTGATAGACCCAGACCAGTTGGGAACAGCAGAGTATACTGGCCACTGGATAAGTTTTTATCTTAGTAGTTTTCTGTTCTCTGAGTGACCAGAGCAGGGCTGCTCCAGGCTAATAGACCACCTGACTCCAATTAACCTGCTAAGAGTCAGGTGAGGCAATTAAGCACCTGACTCAAATTAAGGCCCCTCTGATGCTATAAAAGGGCTCACTCCAGTCAAGCCATGGGGAGCTAGGGAGCCAGAGTGAGAGAGAGAGAGAGAGAGAGAGAGAGAGAGAGAGAGGAAGGAAGGAAGGAAGGAAGGAAGGAAGGAAGGAAGGAACTGGGAGCAAGAGGTGTGCAAGAAGCTGAGAGTGAGTAGGCGTACTACTGGAGGACTGAGAAGTACAAGCGTTATCAGACATCAGGAGGAAGGTCCGGTGGTGAGGACAAAGAAGGTGTTGGGAGGAGGCCATGGGAAAGTAGCCCAGGGAGTTGTAGGTGTTGTGCAGCTGTACCAGGAGGCACTCTAAACAGCTGCAGTCCACAGGGCCCTGGGCTGGAACCCGGAGTAGAGGGCGGGCCCGGGTTCCCCCCATACCTCTCAACTCCTGATCAAACACAGGAGGAACTGACTTGGACTATAGTTTCTACCAGAGGGGAAGGCCTCTGGACTGTTTCCTGACCCACAGGGTGAATCTGTGAAGCGAGCAAATCCGCCAATAAGCGCAGGACCCACCAAGGTAGAGGAGGAACTTTGTCACAAGATATACACCTCTACCTCGATATAACGCTGTCCTCGGGAGCCAAAAAATCTTACTGCGTTATAGGTAAAACTGCATTATATCGAACTTGCTTTGATCCGCCGGAGTGCGCAGCCCCGCCCCCCGGAGCACTGCTTTACCGCGTTATATCCAAATTCGTGTTATATCAGGTCGCATTATATTGGGGTAGAGGTGTATATCTTTATTGCAACAGGCAAGGCTACTATGCTACCATTGTTGCAACATTCAATACACCTCTCTCCCCCGGCCCCACCTGCCGGCTTCTGTCTGCCTCCTGGACGGACCCCAGTGCACCTCTGGCTCCAGGTAGTCTCTGCTTCCCCCCACCTGTGGGGCCCACCTGTCTCCCTGGAGCTGAACCACCTGGGACTGATGTAAAAGCCTGGCCAGTCTCGGCCAGTTGTGGGGGGAGGAGGCACAGTGTGCTGGTTTGTAAATAGTGCCCTCGCACTGGGCTGGGCAGAGCGGGGCCGCCCCTGCCATGCCATGCCCCTGGCCGGCCCCTCACTCCCGGGACCAACCCCCCCACCCTGCACCATGCTCCATTCCCACCATGGAGGCCCACACATATGTTTGGCGCCGGGCCCACAAAAGGTTAATCCCGGCCCTGTCTACAATCAGTTTCACTGGACAGCAGTTCCTGGTACCTATTGCTGCTAACCTCAGAAATTCACCAAAGTAATTGGAGATGCTGGCCATTTCCTATTTCTACTAATTTTCTGGTGATCCAGCAACTCTTGTCAGCTGGGAGATCATGCTGAAATGACCAGTGACCTGCATATTCAGAAGGCTATTTTGTTGATTGTTATACTTGGAGGGAAGAATGAGGGAATATGCTGCCTATAGTATATCCAGGATGAACTCATTAATACAAGAATTGTTGAATTTGTGTGTTATATAGCCATAACAACTGTAACTTTAAGATGACTAAGACTTGGAATACAAAATGTAACAACGTGGGATAACCATGGTGTGTATGTGTTATGTTTTTTAACTGATGCACAAGCCCTTAGCTCAGATTTCATTTATTTGGACACAACATACCCGTGTTTTTTTGTTTAAACATATTTTCAAAGATACCAAATACTACTGTATAATGAACATAATAAAATGACTGAAAAATTAAATGTAGACTAGAAATCATCTGTACTACAATAGATAATGTTCATAGCTAAGAACCTTATGACTGTAAAAGTAGGACAATCCACTCAAACTGTGCATATGATGGTATGGAAGACCACAAAAATATTCTGTAATTGAATATCTTGGCAGAACTTCAGACTTGAAAATGTAATGGCTCAGTATATTTTTTTATTCAAACTATTTAGAGTCCAAAATTATGCTTCATGAACAAAATTCAAGTTTCTTGTTTCTTACAGGATTTACTTAGAATGTTTACTGTTTCACAGGATTTTCAAATATTTCACTTTTCAGAATTCTAGGATCTCTACAGTTGTCCTGTAATGCTGAGGAATGCACATTTCCAGAACACAGACAAAGTTTGGGGCACTGAAATAGAAAGGTTGTGCATCTGTCAAATTCATTAGGACTGAGAATCATGCTTGTAGATCCTAATGGGAGACAAATGGGTGATCTTTGATCACTGTATCTGTGTCAAAACAGTAATGAACACTCAAGGGAAAGGAAGGGCATGATAACAATTATAATGGCTCCTACTCTAGAGTAAAATATGTACCACTGCACCTAACATGAACATTGCCAAATATCATAATCTCATAGGCCTGAGTTTGATAACTCTGTTTTACAGAAAACTGAGCTTTGAACAAATCCAATACAACAGCAGCAGCATTCTCTAATGTGTTGTTGAATCTTTGGACATTAACGATGTTTTAGGTTCAAACTCCGAAACTTGAATAATACTGTCTATAGCAGTGGTCTCCAACCTTTTTAAGCACAAGATCACTTTTTGAATTTAAGTGCAACCTAGGATCTACCCCCCCCCCCACTCTTGAGGCCCCGCCCCACTCACATCATCCCCTTCCCCTCTCTGTCGCTCGCTCTTCCTCACTCACTTTCACCAGGCTGGGGCAGGGGGTTAGGGTATGAAAGGGGATGCAGGCTCTGGGCTAGGGCCGAGGGGTTCAGAGTGTGGAAGGGGGCTCTGGGCTGAGCCTGGGGCAGGGGGTGAGGCTGCAGGAGGGGTTGGGGGTGCAAGCTCTGGGAGGGAGTTTGGATGCAGGAGGGGGCTCTGGACTGGGGCAGAGTGTTGGGGTGCAGGAGGGGATATAGTGTACTGGTTCCAGAAGGGGTTCAGGGCTGGAGCAGGGGGTTTGGGGTGCAAGAGGGGGTACAGGGTGCAATCTCTCAGAGGAGGCTCAGGGCTGGGGCCGGGGGTTTGGGGCATAGGAGGGGGTACTGAGTGCTGGCTATGGGAGGGGGCTCAGCGCTGGGGTGCAGGCTCCTGCCGGGTGGCACTTCCGTCAGGCGGCTCCCAGTCGGCAGTGCAGCGGGGCTAAGGGAGGATCCCTGCCTGTCCTGGCCCCACGCCACTCCTGGAAGCAGCCATCATGCCCCTGCGGCCCTGGGGTGAGGGGGGGCATGTGGCTCCGCAGGCTGCCCTTCTCTGCAGGCAGCACTTCTGCAGCTCCCATTGGCCACAGTTTCCTGTTCCAGGCCAATGGGAGCTACAGGGGCAGTGCTTGCAGGCAGGAGCAGTGCACGGAGACCCCTGCCCCTCCACCTCCAGGGGCCTCGAGGCGTGCTGGCCTCTTCCGGGAGCGGCGCATTGCCAGGCCAGGCAGGGAGCCTGCTTAGCCCCACTGCATCACCAGATTAGCGGCTGGAGATCGCGATCTACTGGTTGGTGACCATTGGTCTACAGGATAAAGAAATTACATGTTTTTGTTGTCACACAGCATGATCTTGCTGTTCTGAGCTGCAAAGTAAATTATTCTTTCCATAGAATACTGTAATCAGTGGTATTTCTATTCTTCTCATATTATGCAATGATTCATTTTTGGTTGCATGCCTTTCAGTTTTTGACTCTGTATTGTATGCTGGTCCAGGAGAACACTAATGCATTTGTAATATGAGTGTCCTTTGATTAGATTTGACATTTCTGATTATTATTTGTTAGTTATAAATGCAACATAATAGCACACACTGAGATTCCTCCATCAGAAATCCTGCCTACAACTATATATCCACTTAGCAGCTTTCTTTTCTTCAGTGTTTAATGAATTAGTAGATGAGCTCATACTTTTCCATCACAGTGATCTACTGCATCAAGAGATAAAAGCAGGTCACAGAAATATTTGAAATCTAAACATTTTAATAAGCTTTGCTAGAGATATAATTATTCAATCTAGTTAGAGACTAAAAGAAACTGAGTATTCAGGGAGCAATCTGGGGGATTATTTTACTAATCCGAAAAGGAACTGTAAAATACCACTAGCTCTCATAGCATGCTTAACTGTCTAGAAACCTGTTTTAAATTGTTCAATATTAGAATGTTAGAGTTGATTATGAAGTCATAAATTGTTAATCTTTCCTGAGGTGAAAACTTTTTTACTGCCTGAAGAGGTTAATACAGCCAAGAATAGAAGGAAGATGAGAAACCATAAACACATATGCCTAATTGTTTCCTCTGTGTCTATACCAGAGCTAATTAACTATATAATTTCTAACTAGAATTTGTAGGGTAAAATGAAGCATAGCAGTATTCACACAGAACTGGAGATAGATCACATTTACACTTAGGATGAACATGAAAGCATTAGGAGTGAGGGAAAAAACACTTTTTTTGCCCTATTACTATTTTATAATTGGTTTTCACTAGTGACCACAATATGCTAGGCACTGTACAAACACAGGAGAAGGCATGATCTCTTCCCAGAAAGCACATAGTCTAATACAGACAATGGGTAGGAGAAAGGAGAAAACATACAGATAAAGGGATTCATGTGGTGACTGACCAAGTTTTGATAGTCTATATATTAAGAAAAAATGTATTCTCTCCAATTACCTCTCATTACCTGTCAGTGTTAGGCAGCTTGGGTGCCATCCACAAAGCAACTTAGGCATCCAAACTCCAGAGTTCAGTGCCTAAGTCACCGTACGCAGCACCACTGCAATCCACAAAACTCCACTTGGCTTCCACCTACCCTGTAGGTGCCTACACTCACTCAGCATCTTACCTTGAACTGTAGAAGATCCCTTAACCCCTAAGTTTTATATCCTGGGGCATGCTCTCTGCAGCATCCCTCTAGACATCTGGGTGCTTATCTCCCACCTAAGCCCCAGGTGATTCATAAATTGGAGGAAGATGGGTGGATGAATGCCTAAATCACAAATTGTGATCAGGTGCAAAGGAAAAAAGATGAGATGGAGTCTGATCCAGAGGGTGAGAACCATTCTGACCAAGATCCAACCGAGGTGACCACTTCAGTGGAATTGGCCTGATTGCAGTACCTGAGAGCCAAGGAAGAATGCTACCACTAGAGACTGATGGTGAATTGCAGATCAGGAAGACCAAAGCAGCCCAGGACACAGTCAAGACTAACAAAGAAGCTAAGGAAAAAGCCCACCAAAAACACACGCAATGCAGCAAAGGCCAATGCAGAAGCTGAGGAGTAGACACACAGGAGGCTGACAGAAGCTCAAACAATGCAGCTCAAAACAATGGAGCAGCAAAAGGAGCTTCCCCATCCAGTGAGTACATCTGCTACAACAAAATGGTGAGGGAAAAAGTCTGACCAATTTATAAAGATTATATAGAAGAGTACCTGTCTACCTTTGAGAGGCCATGTGGGATGCACAATATTCCAGAGAATAAACAGATGCCTGTCCTCTTAACCAGATTAGCTGGGAAAATGAGACAAGTTTTTAATGATATGGAGGAGGGTGATGCTAAGGTGCATGAGAAATTAAAAAAAAAAAATGTATTGAAAAAGATTGAAGATTATCCCTGAGATCTATCAATTGATGTATAGAAATCTCAAAATGTTTGACAATATCACTCATGTTGAATAAGTACATAAAATAGGTAATGGGGAGGGGGCTGAAGGTGATTATAGAAAACTATTTGATCTGTTGGCCCAGGAGCAATTGTTATAGGTAGTTACAGATGAGGTAAAGACAGAATACTACCCACGGTTTTAGAAGCTGCAGATTTGCTAATGAATATATAGACTCAAGGGCCTTCAGGGAGCACAGATCCCAGGGGAAGGAAAATCCCCATGTCACCTAAGTTAAGTAGGAAGAGGGGATTGGAAATAAACCTAACCCCAACTGTGATTAAAAAAAAATAACCCAGGGGAGCCCTGGGTTTAAAACCTCATATCAAAAGGGAAAGCAATTAATCTGCTATAATTGTGGGGCTCCTAGCCATATAAAACCAAATTGTGAAAGGCTCAAAGTAACCTTATGATCCACACTCCCATCTTCTCCAGTGAATGCCACTACCATTGCTTCAGAGGCAGGGGTGGAGCAAAACAATATCCTAGTGAACTATTAGGACTACGTCCTAAGTCCTGGGAGCGCAGTGAAGAATTAATTAAAAATGCTAAGGTAAATGGCATAGATTGTAAAGGCTGGAGGGACACTGCATCCCAAGTCACTTTGGTCAGGAAAAGTTTGGTAAGGAAGGAAGACAGACTTCCTAGCAAAAGGTTAAATATATTAGTTTTGGCCGAATTCTCTGTAACTGTACCTTTGGCCAAGGTCTATGTAGAATGCAAGAATTTTAAAGGAGCTGCTGCGAGTATCAGAAATCTACTTCCCATTGATGTTTTAATTGGGAATGATATATTAGCCATGTCTGAGCAGGTTAATATAATTTGCAGCCAGAAAGAGTATGGATCAGCCACACTTGGCTTGTCTGTGGACAGCAGGGAGGGCTGTGAAGGTAGCAAAAGAAAATTCCATCAGTCAGTCCTTTGTCAGATGAAAGTAACAGTTTGTTCCCAGAGGAGGGATTTGGGATTCCGTCATTTTGCCAGAATCTGCTCTTAAGTGACACTCAAAAGCAATTTATTGAGGCAAACCAGGCTAATCCTTCTCTGGACAAGGAGAGGGATGCAGCTCAGAATGCCCCAGCTGGGGAAGAAAAGGGTAGATTTTTTTCTAAAAGGAGGTTTGTTGAACAGGGAGAATCCTATAGCAAAAAAGAGGCACCCTGGTGAGATCTGCAAACAGGTGCTTGTGCCTGTTAAGTACAGGACAGAGGTGCTGCAGGTATCTCATGACTGTCCTTTTGCTGGACAGTTAGGTGTGGCAAGAACATGTGATAGGCTCATACAGAATTTCTGTTGGCCTCACATGTCTGAGATGGTGAAAGATTACTGTGTTTTATCTCAAAAGTGTAAAAGATTAAAGGGACCCTCCAAGGCACCTTTGTGGCCTTTGCGCATCATTAAGGAGGTGTTTGCCAGAGTTTCTGTAGATATTGTGGGACTCCTAACCAGACCTTCCAGAAATGGAAAGAAATATATACTGCCACCAGCTACCCTGAAGTTACAGCTCTATCTAACATAGAAGCTGAAACCATGGCTACTGCCCTAATTACCATTTTTTAGCAGGGTAGGTTTTCCCAGGAAAATCCTGTCAGAGCAGCTTTAATGTCTGTATTTTCCAAAAAGTTATGGGAGTTGTGTGGAATGTAGCATATAAAAGCCACCCCTTATCATCCAGAGACTGAGACCAAGGGGCTGGTAGAAAAATTCACTAGAACACTGAAATCTATGTTGAGAATGTATGTTACTTGTCAAAACAATGATTTGGATGTGTTACTCCCTTATTTGTTATTTTCTTACATGAGCATACTCCAAGAGTCTATGGGGTTTGCCCCCTTTGACCTCCTTTACAGGAGACAGGTAAAGGAACCCCTAGATTTAATTTGAGACTCATGGGAGGTGTGGCAGAGTACCTTCTTCTCCTCGGCAGGCTCAGTCCTTCTTAGCCTTGGAGACACAGGCTTGGGCAAAGCAAATCCTTGTAGGTAGCGCAGGGTCTGGCTATTCCTTCCCTCAGTCAGTCCCTTGTGCTTGTTTATCTTCCCTTCTGGGGACAGAGTGCGGCCTTCCTTACAGGAAGGGTTCAGAGCCTTGCTGCTCCTAGCTTACTGGCAGCTTCCCTGCTTCTCTCGCTCTCTCTCTCTCCCCCCCCCCCCCCCTTCCACGCCAGGGAGGGTTTAAAAAGGTCCTAAGCAGTTGCAGCCAGCTGAACCTAATTAGTTCCCTGGTAACCCCTTGCCCAGCTGAACCTTATTTCCCCATGATTCTCTCCTCAGTGGCTTGAGAGAGGCCTTTTTAACCCCCTGGGACTGATTACTACCCCTCTTTTGTAGCTGTTTGTCCTGGGTTTGCCACATATCCCCCCCTGCCCCCCGCTCAACACTACTGGGTTGGGCTACTTGGATCGGAAAGCAGTGCACTCTCGACAGGCCATCCGCATTGCCATGTTGGGTTCTAAACCTATGTCGTACTGTGAAGTGGAAGGTTTGAAGGGACAGGAACCATCTTGTTACTCTTGCGTTTTTGTCCTTGTTTTGGTGCATCCACTGCGAAGGGGCATGGTCCGTGACAAGGGTAAACCTCCGTCCAAGTAGATAGTAGCGGAGGCTTTCTATGGCCCATTTCACAGCCAGGCATTCCTTCTCCACCATGGCGTATTTCCATTCCCTAGGTAGGAGCTTCCTACTGATGAAGAGGATGGAGTGTTCATCATCTCCAACCATTTGGGAAAGCACAGCTTCCAGCCCTACTTCAGAGGCGTCTGTTTGTAGGATAAACTCCTTCCCCCAGTCTGGGGCTACTAGTACGGGGTCTGTGCAGAGGGCCGTCCTCAGATCCGCAAAAGCGCCTTTGGCTGCAGCAGACAATTTTACTATGTCAGGGCCCCGAGCTTTTGTTAGGTCTGTTAATGGGCATGCCCTGGTGGCGAAGTGGGGAATGAACCGCCTATAGTACCCCACTAGTCCCAGGAATGCTCTGACCTGTTTCTTCCGGAGTAGTCGGGGCCACTTCTCTATAGCTTCTAACTTGTTGAGCTGGGGCTTCACCATGCCCCTCCCCCCATATACCCAAGGTACTTGGCCTCAGCTAACCCAATCGAACATTTGGCGGGATTGGCAGTCAGCCCTGCCTTCCTCAGGGTGTCCAGGACCGCCTCCACCTTCTCCACGTGCGTCTCCCAGTCGGGGCTATATATGATGACGTCATCGAGATAGGCTGCCATGTACTTTCCATGGGGTCGCAACAGTTTGTCCATTAGCCGTTGGAAAGTAGCGGGGCCCCATGCAACCCAAAGGGGAGAACACTGTACTGATATAGTCCTTCTGGAGTTGCAAAGGCTGTCTTCTCCTTGTCGGCCTTGGCCAGGGGGATCTGCCCATAGTCCTTGGTAAGGTCAAGGGTAGACATAAACCATGCCTTTCCCAATCTGTCAATCAGCTCATCTATCCTGGGTATAGGGTAGGCATCAAATTGGGACACCTCATTGAGCTTGCAGAAGTCATTGCAGAACCTCATACTGCCATCCGGCTTAGGCACTAAAACCACGGGACTGGACCATTGGCTATGAGATTCTTCAATGACTTCTAAGGCCAGCATTTTCCTGACCTCTGTCCTAATCTCTTCTCTCTTGGCCTCTGGGATGCGGTATGGCTTAACGTTCACCTTCACTCCAGGCTCCGTGAGGATGTGATGGTGAATCTCCATAGTCCTGCCTGGCTTTTCGGAGAACACATCCTGGTTGCGTTTGATCAGGCTGATCACTTCTGATCATTGTTCCGGAGTCAACTCCGGGGATATCCCCACCAGGTCGGGCTGGTTGCTTTTAGGGAATGGCACCCCCAGCGCAACCACCGGAGCTTCTCTAGCCTGCCAAGGTTTCAGCAGATTTATATGGTAGATCTGCTCCAGCTTCCGGCGACCCGGCTGTCAGACCTTATAGTCAACTTCTCCTACCGCTTCTATTACCTCGTACGGCCCCTGCCACCTGGCCAGGAGCTTGCTCTGAGCCGTGGGTATGAGCACCATCACCCAGTCCCCCACCTGGAACTTCCAGGTCATTGTCTGGCGATTGTAGTTTGTCTGTTGTGCCCCTTGGGCCTTCTCCATGTGTTCGTGCACAAGGGGGGCGACTTGGGCTCTTCTGTCTTTCATCTGCAGCACATGTTCAACAACGTTTCTCCCAGGGTTCGGCTGTTCTTCCCAGTCTTCTTTAGCCAGGTCCAGTATGCCCCTGGAGTGGCGACCATATAACAGCTCAAAGGGGGAGAATCCAGTGGAAGCCTGAGGAACCTCCCGTACGGCAAACAGCAAGTAAGGCAGCAGGGCGTCCCAGTCTTTCCCGTCACGACTAATCACTTTCCGTAACAGGTTCTTCAATGTCCTATTAAAGCGTTCGACCAGGCCATTGGTCTGGGGATGGTAGACCGATGTTCTAAGGGTCCGTATGTGGAGCATTGTACATAGGTCCTTCATCAGCTTAGACACAAAGGGGGTCCCTTGGTCCATCAGGATCTCCTTAGGTATTCCTACTCTGGAAAAAATCTGGACTAATTCTTTGGCTATGGTCTTAGACGTGGTATTCCGTAGGGGTACGGCCTCGGAGTATCGGGTGGCATAATCTAGTACTACCAGAATGTATTGATGGCCCCGGGCTGACTTTTCCAATGGCCCTACTATGTCCATAGCAATATGCTCAAATGGGACCTTGATAATTGGCAGAGGTACCAGAGGGGCCCTTAAGTGTGGTCAGGGCCCATGTATCTGGCATTCCGGACAGGACGTGCAATATCGCCAGACCGCTGCATAAATGCCAGGCCAAAAAATCTCTGTAGAATTTGATCCAGGGTCTTATCTACCCCTACATGGCCCCTGAACAGATGGCTGTGGGCCAGATCCATTACGGCTCTTTGATGCTTCCGTGGGACCAAGAGTTGTTGTATGACTTGCTCTTGGACCCGGACTACTCTGTATAGCAGGTCGTTCTTAATCCTATAATATGGCCCCGGGCCCTTAACTCTCCCTTCCATGGGGACCCCATTTACCTCGACTACTTCTTTGAGAATATTGTGGTATATGGGATCATTGGCCTGATCCTGACCAAAATTCCCGCATGCAGTCCCCATTTTTCCAAACTCGGGGGGAGGTCTACCTCCATCTCCCCCTCGGGGAAAGCCCCTGGGGAACCAGGTCCGGTGATAGGGTTGTTGATCGCCGACCCAGTCCCACTGTCAGTCAAGCCCCTTCTTTCCCCTACAAGCGTAGACTTCTGGCACTGGGTCAGGACCCTCGTCCCTCTCCTTTTATCCGCCCTCCGTTCCCTCCTAGTCTTCCTGGACTTCCCCGGCAGGGAGAACAAATCCTGGCTAAATTCCTGGAAGGCCGGGGGAGGGTTAACCATCTGGGCCACACCCCGGGTCCCAGGGTCATTATTTTCTTCTACCTCCTCCCCAGCGAGTAGGCTATCAAATTCCGGGAAGTCTCGTCCGATAAGGACAGGGTAGGGGAGTTTTGGAACTACTCGCACCGTCAACCTACTGGGGTTTCCGAGAACTTCTATTTTTACGGGGATGGTTGGATAATAGTTGACATCCCCATGCACACAGGATATTCCCGAGCGTTTGGCCCGGGATAGTTGGTCCTGCTCGACCAGCTTCCCCGAAACTAACGTGATTGCACTTCCCGAGTCTACTAAGGCTGTGGTCTTTATACCATTCATCTTAACTGGCCTAGTGTATCTATAAGGGACCATCGCAACCCCGACTAGACTTATTAGATCACATGGTCCCCCTATATCTCCCAGTTCGCATTGCATAGGCTCTCTAGATTCGGGCATTGGGCAGCGATATGCCCCAATTCGCCACAGGCATAACATCGGTACCCCGCTTGAGGCAGCCCCCTATTTTTCAGGCTGCTGGGCTTTATCTCTCGAGTCTTTCTCCCCCAGTCCTCAAGTCTCTCCAGGACCGCTGGCTGCTCTTCCGCCTCCTTCCTCCCCTCCATTGTCCGGCCTGGCGCTAGGGCAAACCGGGGCCTCGGTGCAGAGACTGGTCTCTGATTCTGACGCCTTCCTTCCCCGGTGGTCCGAGAAAGTTCTTGGGCTGCTAAGTGTCTCTCTATGAGGGCAACTAGTTCATCATACGAGGAGGGATCATTTTGGCGGACCCACCCTTGTACGCCCGGCGGCAACCCCCTCATATACCTGTCCAACACCAGGATTTCCACTACTTTCTCCGGCCCATGGGTCTCAGGGTGGAGCCACTTCCAGGCGAGGTGGATCAAGTCAAATAGCTGGGACCTCGGCACTTTGTCGTCTCGGTACTTCCACTCGTGGAAGTGCTGGGCCTTTATGGCCGGCGTCACCCCTGACCTCGCCAGGATTTCCACCTTCAGCTGGGGGTAATCCATAGCTGCTTCTGTGGTCATATCGAAATAGGCCTTCTGAGCCTCCCCACACAGAAATGGAGCCAGGATGCCTGCCCACTGGTCTTGGGGCCAGGCCTCCCGCAGTGCCGTCTTCTCGAATGCAAAGAGATACGCCTCTATATTGTCATCTGTTGTCATCTTCTGTAAATAGTTGCTTGCGCGTAGCGGCCGGGTCCCCTGGAGCCCGTGCGTCAGCGTGGTCAGGGCTTTCAACTGGTTCACTACTTCATTCAGGGTGGCTCGATCTTGGGCCGCCTGGTTCATCAGCAATTGGTTTGTCTCCTGTTGGACACATACTGACTCTTGCTGGGCCGCCATCTGTACTCTGGTAGCCTCTTGTTGGGCTACAGTGGCCTGAATCAACGTCTTCACTACGTCCTCCATTTTTTGTGTGTGTGATTTACCTTGCCCTGAGATGGCTTGCCACAGAGCCTGACTACATCCCACTCCTGACATCACGTGTGGCAGAGTACCTTCTTCTCCTCGGCAGGCTCAGTCCTTTTTAGCCTTGGAGAGACAGGCTTGGGCAAAGCAAATCCTTATAGGTAGCACAGGGTCTGGCTATTCCTTCCCTCAGTCAGTCCCTTGTGCTTGTTTATCTTCCCTTCTGGGGACAGAGTGCGGCCTTCCTTGCAGGAAGGGTTCAGAGTCTTGCTGCTCCTAGCTTACTGGCAGCTTCCCTGCTTCTCTCGCTCTCTCTCCCCCCTCCCTTCCACGCCGGGGAGGGTTTAAAAAGGTCCCAAGTAGTTGGAGTCACCTGAACCTAATTAGTTCCCTGGTAACCCCTTGCCCAGCTGAATCTTATTTCCCCATGGTTCTCTCTCCTCAGTGGCTTGGGAGAGGCCTTTTTAACCCCCTGGGACTGATTACTACCTCCCCCGCCCTTTTGTAGCTGTTTGTCCTGGGTTTGCCACAGAGGGTAGTACCGAAGAACCAGCCTGTCAGGGAACATGTCACTCATTTTAAAGCGGATGTAAAGGCAATGATGGACTTAATGCATCAGAACCTTTAAAAGGGTCCGAAATCTCAGAAAACATGATAGGACAGGCATGCTGGAGAAAGATCTTTTGATACAGGTGACTTGGTGCTAGTGTTGATTCCAGTAAAGAAAAACAAGATGCAAGACAATTGGGAGGAACTTTTTGGAGTGATAAAAAGAGTGAATGAGGTCACTTACAATGTACTGAAGCCCCATGGGAGGGGAGCAGTGCAGACAATACATGTCCATCAGTTAAAAACTTAGCACAAAAGAGAGATGAATGTGAGTATGATTTGTTGTGCTGATGAGTGAACATTTTCTGTCCCTTTAATTGATTTAGTCAGAGAGAGAAAGAACCATATTTCCCTAGAGAGCACTGAGATTTGGGAGGGTTTGGACTCAGCCCAAAAGCAGATTTTGGCCCTCTTGAAATACCAAAGCAGGTATTGTCCAACCTCTCCCACCAACATAGCTACCATCACTCATTGGGGGTGGTTTAATTATGCCGGTGGGAGAGCTGTCTCCTGTCGGTATAGAGTAGCTACACAGGAGACCTTACAGAAGTGCAGCTGCAGCAGTACAGCGGTTCCACTATAAGGTCTGTAATGTAGGCATAGTCTATGATGCTTAGGAAAATCAATTGTGTCAGGATGTTAAAATATATGGGAGAAAAATGGATAGTTAGTTCTGGTGGATTTAATTCTCCTCCTCCCCATTTCTTGATGCTGCCAAACCAAATCTGCCAGGAATTACTTTTATCTCAGGCTCCTAAACAGATTTTTTAACAGCAAGTTTTGTGCCTTTAGAATGCATCAGATTATCCAAAATGTGCCTAGGGAACAATGCTCTTAGACATCCTGCAGGGGCGTTAGCCCAGCATTCTACCTCTTGAAAACGAATTAATTCAAACACTGGCTGGTTGTGAAGTTGGTTTAAAGACTTGATAAAGTGAATGGACAGTCTTTTGAATTAAATATGACCTTTTTACCTGAAAGTGGG
Source organism: Malaclemys terrapin pileata (assembly GCF_027887155.1). Lineage (NCBI taxonomy): Eukaryota > Metazoa > Chordata > Testudines > Emydidae > Malaclemys > Malaclemys terrapin. The sequence continues at coordinate 67,911,075 of NC_071512.1, forward strand.
GAATAGAGTGGGACATTGGTAAGGTTTCCCGGTTATCTCAAAAGCTGTTTCCCATATTTCACATATCCCAATTCCCCTCCCTTTGTTTTCTTTATTTGATTAAAAAAAATCAAGAAATATAATGTAGGATGTAAAGTTGTTCTTGTCTAATCTGTGGAATGAGTGTGATAGCCTATCCTGTCTATTATGGTATAATGGTTGCTAAGGAAATTATTCTTTATTGTTCAATAAGTCAACACTGAATTTAACAAATACAACATCTGCTTCATTTTCGTACTATTTGCCATTTCAGAGAAGTTACTAAAACAAATGGTATGTCAACAAAAATGAAAGAGCACATAAAAAAAACAGAATATATTGTCTTACAATTGAATTTGAGTTAGCTAAGGCCTGGTCTACACTAGCCAGTTATTTCGGAATTAGCTGAGTTATTTCGGAAAAAAAATGATTCCGTCCACATGACGAAACATTTTTTTTTTCGATTTAAAGGGCTCTTTAATCCGATTTCTGTACTCCACCTCGGCAAGTGGAGTAGCGCTTAAATTGAGATCGCAATCCCGGGTTAAAGGTATTGTGGATGCAATTCGATGTTATTGCCCTCCGGGAGCTATCCCAGGATGCTCCCTTGTGACCATGCTGGGCAACACTCTCAACTCCAATGTACTAGCCAGGTGGGCAGGAAAAGCCCCGGGAACTTCTGAATTTCATTTCCTGTTTGGTCACCAGCAGCACAGGTGACCATCAGCACAGTCCACCATCACAGGCGACCATGCAGAGTCCACCATCACAGGAGATCACGCAGTCCTGGATTCGCAGACGAGCTCCAGCATGGTCTGAACGGGAGGTACTGGATCTCATCCCATGGTGGGGAGACAAGTCTGTTATGGCAGAACTACGTTTCAAAAAAGGAACGCATCTACCTACGCTAAAGTCTCCAGGGCCATGACGGAAAGAGGCTACTCCAGGGACACAGAGCAGTGTCGTACAAAAAATCAAGGAGCTCAGACAAGCATACCAAAAAGCCAGGGAGGCAAACGGGCGCTCTGGGTCACAGCCCCATACATTCCGCTTTTACCGTGAGCTGCATGCAATTATGGGGGGTGATGCCACCACTACCCCACCACTGTCTGTGGACACCTGCAAGGGGGGAGTTGCACAGAGCGAGGAGGAAGAGACACTGGAGGATGAAGAGGATGAAGAGGAGGAGGAGGAGAGGACAGTGCACAGGCGGCAAGTGGGGAATCTGGGTTGTTTGCATTTAGAGTAAATGGCTCAGCTCATCCCTGCTCTGAGCCATGGTGGGGGGCGGGGAGGTGATGGTGGTTGTGTGCAGTGATCATCCCAGAGAGCCTGCAGGCCCTCCTTTTATATGGCAAACCCACCAGGCATTGCTTGCTGTGGGAAAGGGGACCCAGCAGTTTGAAAGCATTGAAATGAATGTAGAAGAAACAGAACCCCATGTGCCCCTAGGGGCTGCCTGCAAGATGAATTCTGTTGCCCGGCCGTGTGTGATGTCTTACTCATACCAAAGTGCCCCCTTTGTTCTCTGTAATGTATTTTTTAAAATACGATTCTCCCTTTTTCTCCTCCCACAGGTGCAAATGTTTCAACGCGGCCCCTATCTACTCCGTCCCCGAGGCTGGTCCAGATTAGAAGGCGGAAAAAACTAATTCGGGACGACATGTTCGCCGAGCTCATGCAGTCCTCCCGCACTGATAGGGCCCAGCTGAATGCATGGAGGCAAACAATTGCGGAGTCCCATAAAGCATTACAGGAACACGAATAGAGGAGAGAGGCGCGCAATGAGAGCAGGCAGGATGCTATGGTCAAGCTCATGGGGGAGCAAACTGACATGCTCCACTGTATGGCAGATCTAATGCGGGAAAGGCAGCAAGACCACAGACTTCCACTGCAGCCCCTGTATAATCAAACTCCCTTCTCCCCAAGTTCCATAGCCTCCTCACCCAGACGCCCAAGAACACGAGGGGGGAGGCTACGGGGACCCACACACTCAACCCCAGAGGATCGCCCAAGCACCAGAAAGCTGGCATATGCGAACTTTTGATTTGGTTTCTGGACTTGTCCTTCCCTCCTCCACCCCCCTAACCCACCCCCCGAGTCTACCTTCTAACTTCTCTCAATGCATGGTGCATCAAATAATAAAGAACAGTTTTTAAACAAGTTTGACTTTATTTCTTTTCATAGATATAGGGTGCGGGTAACTTCAAGAGAAACAAACACAACTGTCACACCGTACCCTGGCCAGTCATGAAACTGGCTTTCAAAGCTTCTCTGATGCGCAGTGCACCCTGCTGCGCTCTTCTAATTGCCCTGTTGTCTGGCTGTGCGAAATTGGCAGCCAGGTGAGTTGCCACAACCTCCCACCCAGCCATAAAAGTCTCCCCCTTACTCTCACAGATATTGTGGAGCACACAACAAACAGCAATTACAATTGAAATATTGGTTGTGCTGAGATCTAACCGAGTCAGTAAACTGCCAGTGCCCTTTCAAATGTCCAAAAGCACATTCTACCACCATTCTGCACTTGCTCAGCCTATAGTTGAACTGCTCCTTACTACTGTCCAGGGTGCTTGTGTACGGCTTCATGAGCCATGGCATTAAGGGGTAGGCTGGGTCCCCAAGGATAACTATAGGCATTTCAACATCCCCAACAGTCATTTTCTGGTCTGGGAAGTAAGTCCCTTCCTGCAGCTGTTCAAACAGACCAGTGTTCCTGAAGATACGAGCATCATGTACCTTTCCCGGCCATCCCACGTTGATGTCGGTGAAATGTCCCTTGTGATCCACCAGGGCTTGCAGCACCATGGAAAAGTACCCCTTGCGGTTTATGTACTGGCCGCCACGGTCTGCCGGGGCCAAGATGGGGATATGCATTCCATCTATTGCCCCGCTGCAGTTAGGGAACCCCAGCACATTGAAGCCATCCACAGTGGTCTGCACATTTCCCAAAGTCACTACTCTTGATAGTAGCTGGTCAATGATTGCATTGGCTACTTGCAGCACAGCAGCCCGTACAGTAGATCTGCCCACTCCAAACTGATTCCCGACTGACCGGTAGCTGTCGGGCGTTGCAAGCTTCCACAGTGCTATGGCCACTTGCTTCTCAGCAGTGAGAGCTGCTCTCATTTTGGTGTCTTTGCACTTCAGGGCAGGGGATAGCAAGTCACAAAGTTCCATGAAAGTGGCTCTACGCATACGAAAGTTTCACAGCCACTGGGAATCATCCCAGACCTGCAACACTATGCGATCCCACCAGTCTGTGCTTGTTTCCCAGGCCCAGAATCGGCGTTCCATGGCATGAACCTGGCCCAATGCCACCATGATCTCCCAATCGCCACAAGCCGTACATCTAGGAATGTCTGTGTCCATGTCCTCATCAGAATAGTAATCGCGCTGTCTCATAGACTCATAGACTTTAAGGTCAGAAGGGACCATTATGATCATCTGGTCTGACCCCCTGCATGCTGCAGGCCACAAGACCCTTCCCTGGACTCTGCCGTTGAAGTCCCCAATCCTGTGTTTTAGTGACTTCAATCGGCAGAGACCCTCCTGCTAGTGATCCCTGCCCCATGCTGCGGAGGAAGGCGAAAAACCTCCAGAGGCTCAGCCAATCTACCCTGGAGGAAAATTCCTTCCCGACCCCAAATATGGCGATCAGTAATACCCCGAGCATGTAGGCAAGAGTCTCTAGCCTGACCCTTGTTGGCCATTATGCTATTTACGTTCCATGTCGTCGCTTCCTCCCCCAGTTTTGCAGGTACTGAACATACTGCTGGATAATGCGCGAGGTATTTACAATGGTCAAAACTGCAGCAGAGATCTGAGTGGGCTCCATGTTTGCCGCGCAATGGCACTTTCACGGCTAATCCTTGAAAAAGGGCATGAAATGAGCTGTTCAGTTCAAGGTGGCTGATAAAAGGTGGTAAATGGTTGTCTTCTGTAGCTTCCATGGGAGCCCTGGACAGCTTACGCCGCTTTCTCCAGATTGTCTATGCAGCTCTGTTCATGATGGGTGAGAAACAGCAGGGAATTATTGCCTTCTGTAGCTTCCACGGGAACCCAGGACTGACAACATGGAAAAAGCGGTGAGAGCAGAGTTTGCGGTGAAAGCATTAGCAGAGTTTGTGGCGGAAGCTGTGTGGCTCTATTCACGATGGCCGAGAAACGGCGGGGAATTGTTGCCTTCTGTAGCTTCCATGGGAGCCCAGGACACACAATATGGAAAAAGCGGCAGAAGCTATGCAGCTCTGTTCATGATGGCCGAGAAACGGCGGGGAATTGTGCCTTCTGTAGCTTCCACGGGAGCCCAGGAAAGACAATATGGAAAAAGCGGCGGAAGCTGTGTGGCTCTGTTTATGATGGCCGAAAAACGGCAGGGAACTATTGCCTTCTGTAGCTTCCACGGGAGCTGAGCACAGACAATCTTAAGAAAGCAGCAGAAGCTGTGCGGCTTTGTTCACGATGGCCGAGGACATTCGAAGTGGATTCAACATACCAGGAGACAGGCGATGCACCGTGTTGCACCGTCTGCTGGCAGCCTGGCGTCTGCCGTAGCTTTCACAGAGGGAAGTGCGAGTGATGGCACACACCCAGAAAAACCCGCGATAATGTTTTTGCCCCATCATGCACTGGGAGCTTAACCCACAATTCCAATGGGCGGCAGAGACTGCAGGAACTGTGGGATAGCTACCACAGTGCACTGCTCCGACATTCGATGCTAGCCTTGGTACTGTAGACGCATTCCGCCGAATTCACACACTTTAGTGGGGACACATAACATCGAATATATGAACTCGATTCTGGAAATTCAAATAAAATAACTTCAAATTAATTTCATACTGTAGACATACCCTAAGTGTTAGCTGGAAGAGATTTGTCTTAAATAACAATTAAAGGGAAGACGCTGATGAGCTCTCATTATAATTGCAAATATAAATAAGTGGTTACCTCTACATTAAAAAAAGATAACAATTACAAGTAAATAAAATGAAGACAAATGCATTCAGCCACAAATTTAGGATTATCCACATTGTCAATTTGAGAGAGTCAGAAAAAAAATGGAGTAGCAGGAGCCACTTCTTGTTAGAGATCTTGTGCAGGATTCACTCAATATGTGACTTCGATGTAGTGACATAGGGGATGAATTTGGCTCCTTGGATCTCTTTTAAATAATAAATTAGTTCCTCCTTTCCCATGAAGTCCATAACTTCCACAATCATTTTTCAAAAGTATGAACCAATTCCTCCTGTTATGAATAATAAAGGATTCAGAGTAAAGCAAGATCAGATGTAAATGTAAAACTAAAAGCATCTATTAGAAACTCCCAGTAGCATGGGACAATGGTGTTTTTCTACCACGTTCTCAATAATCTTTCCCCCCAAAAAGGAGCTCAATACAGAACAGCAGGTGGAAAGACTGTCAACCTCACCTGGTGGTGGTTTTTTGAACCTTACCAGGGCCACCTTTATCATGTCTGATACCCTACTATCACAAACAAGCCGTGACCCACTAATGCAGGGGTCAGCAACCTTTCAGAAGTGGTGTGCCAAGTCTTCATTTATTCACTGTAATTTAAGGTTTCACGTGCCAGTAATACATTTAAACATTTTTAGAAGGTCTCTCTATATAAGTCTATATTATATAGCTAAACTATTGTTGTATGTAAAGTAAATAAGGGTTTTAAAATGTTTAAGAAGCTTCATTTAAAATTAAATTAAAATGCAGATCTTATCAGTTTAGTGTGATCCTTCCCCTTGCTTTTCCTTGCTGAGTTTTCCAATGTCTGGCACGTATTTGGATATTTTAAGCTGCACACAGGCTTCTGAGCGATCAGTTGCTAACTGGCTCCGAGAGGGACAGAGGACAGATTTCATGTGTGAAAATACCTGTTCACACAGGTAAGTGGATCCAAATGCTGAAAGCATTGCAAACACAATTTTCTTCAAAACAGTTAAATTTCACTGGCAGGGACGTCCAGCAGGTCAGAATAGAGGCCCCAGGATCTCTCTCAGTATCTTCAAGTGCACTCTGCAGATCTCCAAACTTTGATGCCCACAATTCTGAGCTTTTTAACTGAATGAGCTGCATTTCGAAATCTTCAACACCCATCCACTGAAATACAGACAAATCCAAGTCGCTTTCGTTGAACTTTTCAGGTTTAATTAGAAAAGAAAGCATTGGGCAAAATCACTGGAAATCTTGCAATCTGTCAGAAAATTCTGATTCCAGTTCTTGCATGTAAATTCCAATCTCATCGACACTGACAGTGCAATGTGTCGATAGCTCTTTTATGTGTTGGAAGTAGCGGAAAGTCAAAGTTTGAATATCCCGAGAAAAAACTGCTAATTTTACAACAAATGCCTTCCAGGCTTCATAAGGGTCCAGAACCATTTGCCCTGCACCCTGGAGACAGAGGTTGAGTTTGTTTAGGTGAGCATTGATGTCAGTTAGAAACATGAGTTTACACACCCATTTGTCATCATCCAGTTCAGGGTAGTTTTGTGCTTTTCCCAACAAAAAGGCCTTGATTGCATCAAAACAGTTTACAAAGCACACCAAAACCTTGCCACTACTTAGCCACCGAATGTTGCTGTGAAGCGGAATGTCGTTATAAGCACTGTCCATCTCTTCTAGCAGTGCTTGAAACTGTCTGTGAGTCAAAGCAGATCGAGCAACAAGGAAATTCACAATTTGCACCACTGTATTAATCACATTAGTAAGCTCTGAATTAGAAATTTTAGCATACAGGTTTTCTTGATGGATGATACAGTGAATATTGACTATCAGGCGGCCAATTTGATGTTCCAGTAACTTTACAAATCCCTTCTGGGAGGAGCATCATCTGTTGTCACACAAAATATTTTTCTGATGTCAACTCGTCGTTCTTCAAAATGGTTTACAAAACTTTCCACTATATCTTCCCCCTTTGTTGTGCCATGCAGGGGTTTCAGGCAACAAAGTTCCTCTTGGATTTCATCGGAAGCACAATCTCTTGCAACATGCCAAATGTGGAACGTCGTTTATATCCACGCTGTCATCAACTGCAACGCTAAACATTGCTGTGTCTTTTAATGCAGTCTTCTGCTTTTCATTAATGTTTTCTGCCATTTTGCTTATGCATCTCTCAACTGTTCTGGCAGAGACAGGCAGTTCTTTTATTCTAGATACGATCGTATTTTTATTTGGCAAATCATTGAACGAAACCTCCGAACTGCTGAGAAGAACTTCTTTTATATATTTCCCTGTCTGTAAACGGCTTTCCTTTTTTTTTGCAATGCACTGTGCAATCTTGTACCCTTCCTTCTGTAGCTTGATTTTTAATTACACTTAAGCATTTAAAAACACTGCTTTGCTTCTCATATCCTACTACTGCCTTTTTGATCAATTCAGTCTTGTCTGCTTCGTCAAGAAAGGTTTACTCGTGCTTCGTTTCAAAATGTCGTCGAACACTTGATGTGTGACAAACAACACTTTCACAACAGAAAGCATGAACAGCATGCTCCTTCTTTTGAATAAATCCAAATGTGTCTGTCCAAGAAGGCTGAAATGAACAGACATTTAACTTTGCTTTCTTAGGAGCTGACATTTTGTCAAATGTACCCCTCAACTCACAGCGGGGAAAAAAAAAATCACACCAGACGGCAAGCATGTCAAACGCAGTGTGCTGTTCCACGTGGCGTGGTATAAGCAGCAAATCAGGACTTAAAAATATCCCAGTGGCACTGGAACAATTTTTAAGGTGGGGGTGTTGAGCTGCGCCCCCTCTTGTCCCTGTCTGCACCTCTCACTGCCCCAGGCTGGGGCCAGTGGGCCACAGCTGGGGGCGGCTGCAGACCCAGGCCGAGGCCAGGAGCAGAGCCCCTGGCTGGTGGCTGGGACCCCAGGCCAGCAGCGGGCTGAGCGGGGCCAGCGGCCAGGATCCCGGCTGACAGGGGGCCGGCGGATGGAACCCCAAGCCGGCAGCAGAGTGCCACTGAAAATCAGCTCGCGTGCCACCTTTGGCACGCATGCCATAGGTTGCTGACCTGCGCACTAATGGATCACAGTACTGTATGTTTTGTGGAAACTCACTCTGTAGTGTATTACCCTTTTGTTTTATACACTTCTGAGAAACTGGGAGATTGACCTACGTATGTCCTTTTTAGGAAGCTGTGACAGGATGTATCTATCCTGTTCAGCAGGGGTTAACTGCACACTGTGGACAAAGGAAGCCACACTCCTCACCCTGTTGGGCATGCTCCAACTGGAATCAGAGTATAAAAGGGCGTCGCTCAGCTCAATCTGGGCTGATTACCAATAAGAGCAGATGTGTGTTGCAGGCTTCTGCCAGGAAGCTACCAGAGCTGAACACTGAAGCTACCAGAACATTGAAGCCAGCCAGGTTGAGACTCCAGTGGACCCCCAGCCGACTACTGATGCTGACAGAGGAGAGAGAGCGAAGGCCATGAGACTACCAGCATCGGAAGGAAGGGTAGGAACTAGAGTTCCAAGGGACTGGAACTCTAGTAATGGGTGACTGAGACAGATTACAGAAGTCCCGGTTCCCTACGGCCCTGGGTTGGGGGAGAAGGATGGGCCTTGGTCCCCCTACCCCATCTGCCCTGCCACTGGGGGCAACTGACACCCTGAGGGGTGAACTCTGAGCAGAAGGACAGTCTTACTGACTGGCCATTGGAACATACTGCCCTGAGCTACAGGGCTGTCACCTAGTTCCAGGCCATCTGGGCCACCAAATAGCCATTTTGATAACCCCACAATCTGACACCCTGTGATAGAGTGTACCTACCCCATGACAGAAGCATTCATAGATATAAAAAAGTGGCCATATCTTTTTTGCAAACAAAAATAATTAATTCCAAGCATTTAATGAATTTGTCTATATTATACGGAGGTTGTGAGCTCCAAAAAGGGCAAACATCAGCCTTATCCTGTGGTTCTGGCCTTAACGGCTACTACTCCATTGACATTAGATAACTGCAGATATTATTTTGTACCCAATTTATAAAGACAGTATATCTAGGAATATAGAATCTAAGAATGTGGCAGATCTACTTTTTGAGAAACAGTGGATACTGAATTATAGCTGCTTTTTTTCTGTCTAATAGCAACATGTTAAGATCTTACTATAACTACCAATAACTTACATTAACATGGTACATCATGCAAAGCATGATGTTGTCTTCCACAATTCAACAAGGAAGACATCTTAACCAACCTACAAAGATCTACTAGTCTCTTCAGCTACTTAAAATTTCACTGAATAAGGACCTGATCAGAAGCCTATCAAAGGTCTTTCCATTGACTTCCATGAGCTTTGGCTCAGACCCCAGATTCTCATAAAGAATCATCCAGGTAAAATGCTAATCTCCATTTTGAAGGATTAAATCTATAACAAGTCACACTGAAGGCTCTCTTTTCCACACTATGATAACACTGCTAGCTGCTGCTCCCTCTGCTTTTCCGTCTACAGAAACAGAGGTGTTGGGAGAGAGAGTATAAGATCCTACAGCTGCGTTCACCATGCCAAGAACTACACAGTGCAGAACTGCTAATCTTTTGGGAACAATCAATGGCGCTCCTCCACCAAATATCCCCACTAACAGATGGAGAACAGGAACCCCTCAACTGCATTTCCATCACATTAAAAATTCTATTGAGGGGAGAAGGGAGTGAGTTGTGGGCTCCATGTTGGCATTTTGAGTTAGCTGGGTTTTCCCTTCTTGCTGGGCTAATACAGTACAGAATTGCTTCTCTTCTTAGTAAAGCCCCAGCCTTCATATCTCAATTAAAACATTTGGACAAGGGGAGAGTATGAAGAGGACAGTAGGAGTATCTCACAAAAAATGGATAGCTGGATATTTTCAAATATATTATGGCATTCTATTTTTTTAGATATGATCTGTTTGCTTTTATGTGTTTTAATCACATATGTAACTACAGTATCTGATATCTTGTTGTTTTTGTTATCCAATATTCAAATTGCATGTGTACAAAGAGAGGCAGCAGTCAAATTTGAGTGAATTCATGTGGAAATTATACTAATTCAGGGAATTGTCCCCTACCTAATTGTATCACCATTTTTTATTGATCCAGTTTGGAATAAACTCAGATACTTTCCAATGCACAAGTTCTAACAATATGAAAACAGTGAAATCCTTGCTATGGTAAAATTTCACTCTATTAAAAATTCTACTATAGAAGGCTGGGAGATTATATTGGATTGTTTTGTGCTTGGGTAGCTCCAAATTTGGCAAAACTCTATGGGAAGTAAGGAAGTAAAAATCTCAAATAAATTCTTTGAATGTGTTGGGGACCATTTGTTCTTTCACAAGGTGGAGAAAGTAACTAGGCCACAGCCATTTTAAACTTTATTCTGACCAATAAAGAGGAATTGGTGGTGAATCCATAGGTAGAAAGCAATTTGCATAACAGTGATCATGAAATGTATTCTAAAGAAAGGAAGCACAGAGAGCAGCAGAGTAAAGACAACTAGTAAAAAAAAAAAAAAAAAAAAAAAAAAGACAGTTACCTTTTCCGTAACTGGTGTTCTTCGAGATGTGTTGCTCATGTCTATTCCACAATAGGTGTGCGTGCTCACCACGTGCACTGGTGCTGGAAGTTTTTCCCCTAGCAGTACCCGTAGGGGAGTGCCTCTAGTGACCTCTGGAGTGGTGCCTCCATGGCACGGTATAAGGGGCACTGCGTGCTCCCCCCACCCTCAGTTCCTTCTTGCCAGACAACTCCAACAGAGGGGAAGGAGGGCGGGATGTGGAACAGACATGGGCAACACATCTCGAAGAACACCAGTTATGGAAAAGGTAACTGTCTTTTCTTCTTCGAGTGATTGCTCATGTGTATTCCACAATAGGTGATTCCAAGCTATATCTGTTGGAGGTGGGTAGGAGTTCACAAATTCTCGGGACGGAGCACAGCCCTGCCGAACCCGGCATCTTCCCTGGTCTGGGAGACAATTGCATAATACGAGGTGAACGTGTGAACTGAAGACCATGTGGCAGCCCTGCAAATGTCCTGAATGGGGACATGGGCTAAAAAGGCAGCTGACAAGGCTTGCACTCTAGTCGAGTGTGCCCTCACAATTGATGGCGGAGGGATTCCCGCCAGATCATAACAGGTATGGATGCACGAGGTGATCCAGTTGGAAAGCCGCTGAGTGGAGATTGGCCGACCCCTCATGCATTCAGCCGAGGCGATGAACAGCTGCGAAGACTTCCTGAATGACTTAGTCCGGTCTGGGTAAAAGGCCAGAGCCTGCCTCACATCCAGCGTGTGGAGATGGCGCTCCTCACTGGATGCATGTGGCTTGGGTCACAGGACCGGCAGGAAAATGTCCTGACCCATGTGATAGGCAGAGACCACCTTCGGGAGGAACAAAGGATGTGGGCGGAGCTGGACCTTATCTTTATGGAATACCATGTATGGGGGCTCGGAGGTCAGAGCCCTTAGTTCTGAGACCCGTCTAGCTGATGTGATCACCACCAGGAAGGCTACCTTCCACGAGAGGTGCGACCAGGAGCAAGTAGGTAGCGGATCAAAGGGGGGACCCATCAACTGGGCCGGCACCAAGTTGATGTCCCACTGCGGAACTGGGGGCCTAACATACGGGAAGAGACGATCCAACCCTTTAAGGGATCAGCCAATCATAGCATGGGAGAATACCATGTGCCCCTGCACTGGTGGGTGGAAGGCTGATATGGCCGCCAAGTGCACCCTGACAGACGAGGACGCCAGGACTTGGGCTCTAAGGTGAAGGAGGTAGTCCAAAATTGGCTGGATTGGGGCAGCCACGGGGGAAACACCCCACTCAGCCGCCCACCGGGAAAACCGAGACCACTTTATCAAGTAGGCTCGGCTCATGGAGGGTCGCCTGCTTTCAAAGAGGACGCGCTGAACCCCTTCCAAGCACGTCCTTTCCTCCTGGTCTAACCATTGAGCAGCCACACCGTCTTACACTTTGTGAATACCCTGGGAGCAGTGGACAGGCCAAATGGGAGGACTGTAAATTGGTAGTGCTCTTGCCCAACCATGAAATGGAGGAAGCGCCTGTGCCCCTTGAATATATGAATGTGGAAGTAGGCATCCTGCAGATCGAGGGCAGCGTACTGTGACAGATTTTCATTACCAATCTGTCTGGGCCATAGTTGATCAGGTTGGGTCACAGGATCTTTTTTTGGGGAGGAGATGACGAGGCACACCAAGTGTCTAAATTTTAAAGCTTTATTGATAAAATAATAAAATAACAGCAGAGTGTGCTGGGAAACTCTCCCATGTCACTCAGGGGAAGAAAGAAAGCATTAATGCCCCAAGCCCTAACCCACTTTCATACTCACATACGTCTGACCCAAAGCCATCCAGGCCTGGGTGTAACGTGAGAAGAAGAAGGGGGGGAAAGGGTGGACGGGAGTGCTGTCCTGGGCCCAGGTCGTCCAAGAATCTGCTGTGTTGCTGCGTTCTCCGAATTGCTCCAGCTCTCAGGAGGGTTTTAAGTCCTGGCTCCTCACAAGGGGGGGGGAGAAGAGTACCCCGTTCGGGGACCTCTGGTCCTGGTGCCATCTGTGCCAGTCCAAACCGGCCTACCATGGTTTCTTCAGCTTTTCCAAAACACACCGGCTAGACTCTGTTGTCCTCTGTTTTCCTTTGTGCTGGCCTTCGCTTGCCTCGCTTGTTATGGGCTGGCTCGGCAGGTCTGTGTTTGTTCAGCTGAATCTTCCTTTCTCATGGTTGGTCTGTGGATTCCGGGCCCCCCACTTTCTTGGCCAGCAGCCGAGAGTCAGATGTGTGCTGTGGCCTTGAACTGGCTGGAGTTAGTGTCTTATCTTCGGACTGAGCTTGCTAGCTGCAGTGTTGAGTTAACCCATTCTTTGCTTTCTTCTTTCTTCCCCCCCTCTCAGCCTCTCGTACCCTGTAAAGAAAACTTCCACTCCCCACTCGCACACTTTTGACCCTCCCCAAAATGCTTTGCATTAGCAATATACAGTGCTGATCTGCCTTCCCAGGGGACTTCCTAACGGGAGGGGGCCATTGGGTTGTGACAGTACCAGTCCACGGGATCCAGGGATGGGATGATGGAGGCCAGAGAGACCATGTAAAACTTGAGCTTTACCATGTACTGGTTCAGGCCTCGCAGGTCCAGATGGGCCTGAGCCCCCCTTCGGCCTTCAGGAGAAGGAAATAGCAGGAGTAGTTCCTCTTGTGTTTGAACTCCGCTGGCACCACTTCCACCGCTCCTAAGCCAAGGAACCCCCGCACCTCCTGCTCGAGCAGGGCCTCCTGAGAGGGGTCCCCCAGGAGGGATGGGGACAGAGGGTGGTTGGGCGGGGTAGAGGTAAACTGGATGGTGTAGCCCCGGGAGACAGTGTTGAGGACCCAACGGTCCAAAGTCAGCCGCAACCACTCCAGGAGAGAAGCACACAACTGGTTGGAGAAGGGAAGCTTTATTGCTGGTGGATCCCTGGCATGAACTGGTAGGTCCCCCCCAGGTGTCCTGTCAAAACTGCCGTTTCCCTGTCTGTTTGCCCTTGGAGTACCCAGGCTAGGGGGCAGACCGGGACTGCCTCTGCGGGTGTTTTTTATAATCCCATGACTTTTTGTAAGGGGGCTCGTATTTAGAATGGGTGGCCCCGGTGGGAGCCTGCTGCGGCTTAAATTTAGGTCTAACTGGAGCCGGAACATAGAGGCCCAGTGTCTTAAGCATAGTGCGGGAATCTTTCAGGTCGTGCAGCTTCACATCCGTCTGTTCCGCAAACAGGGCCTTGCCATCAAATGGAAGGTCCTGCAAGGAGTTCTGCACCTCACTGGACAGCCCAGACAGCAGGAACCATGATGCCCTCCTCATGGACACCGCGGAGGCCATGGACTGTGCAGCCGTATCTGCTGCATCCGACGCTGCCTGCAGGGTTGCCCTGGCAACCGCTGTACGCTCCTCCACCAGAGCCTTGAACGCCTTCCTGTCACGCTTCTGGAGGGAATCCTCAAATTTGGGCAGAGAGCCCCATAAATTGAACTCAAAGCGACCCAGGAGAGCCTGATGGCTTGCCACTCGTAACTGGAAACTCGAGGACGAATAAATTTTCCTCTCAAATAAGTCCAGCCTCCTTGAGTCTTTATTTTTCTGAGTAGGGGCTGGTTGACTGACTTGACTACCATGGAGTTGGGGGCAGGGTGGGTGTACAGATTTCATGCCCCTTGGCGGGCAAAAAGTACTTGCATTCCGCTCTCTTAGAGATGGGGCAAGGAAGCCGGGGTTTGCCACAAGGCATTTGAAATTTTTGCCACCCCTTCGTGGAGTGGAAGGGCCACCCTGCCTGGTACTGAGGCGGATAGGACGTTGAAGAGGAAGTCCAAGGGCTCCTCCATCTCCTCAGCCTGAAGGTTGAGGCTTGATGCCACCCTTTTCAACAGTTCATGGTGGGCTTTAGAGTCCTCCTGCGGAACAGAGTGGGGAGGGGCTGTAATCGCCTCATCAGGAGAAGGTGAGGAGGCAGGCGCGGTACTTTGCGTGTCCACCGGTACCGGAGGACTCACCACTTGGTGGCCCTCCGGGCATGGCACCAATGATGCACGTCCCACCAACTCCTTTCTCGGAGGCTGGGACAGGGAGGCTGACGGCTGCTCTGATGCTCCGGCCACTGAGCGAGCCCCCACTGGGGGCTGTGTTGGTGGCCACGTGGCCCATTGGTACCACGGCGCTGGCCACGGAGTCCGGTGCCACTGCACCTGTTGTGGCACCGGGGGAGAAGGCTGTTCAGCCTGACTGGCCTGTCTCATCGATCGATGACTATGAAGGGAGGCCAGGCTGGCGTACGACCTGCCGCTGTCCCTGGACCGGGAGGAGCGGTGGTGTCGGGAACGGTGCCAATCACGAGACCACGATCCCGACGTGGAGGAATGGTACTGCCAGTAGCAGCTGCTCCGCAATCAGCTCCAGCAGGTGGATCCGTGACAGCGAGGCACCGGCAATCAATGCCTGGGACTGCGGAAGGGGTGCCATAGCAAAGTCCTGGAGCGAGACAACGAACGGGAATGGTGTAGACATTAGTGTCGTGACTGGCTACAGTTGCCCCCCAGAGACGAAGACCTTCGGTGTCATCTGTCTCGGTCTCAACGGGGCCTGCTTCTCGAGGCGGAGCAGTGCCTGGAGCCCCTGTCAGTCGGAACCCAGACACACAACCTGGTGGGGGTCGACGGTGACTGGCATGGACTATGCACGGGATGGTCACTGAACAGCGAACGGCATCAGGAACATTACCTCGACCACAAACGGTACCGAGCCGGCGACAACTGCGGAGATCCCAGCGGTGGCTTGCCTCTGGACCGTGGAGCCAGCATTGGCGGTGCCCCTGGTACTGGCATGGACATAACGTCCCGGGCCGCTTGCAGGGCCTCTGGTGTGGAGGGCATCCGGACATCTGGGGAAGCCTGCTCTGAATGGGCTGGGCTACTCCACTTGACCTGAGTCGGAGGCCTAGAGGCTGATGGGGACTGAGGACTGCCCAACATGGGTCTAGCCTTTCCCTCGGTTTTGCTCCAGTGTCACTGCGGAGAAGCCCTCTTCTTAGCCTTCTTGGCATGTCCCACGGATGAGGAGCGGTGCCGACTGGTAGATGGCACCAAGGGGTCACCATGCACCGATGCCACAGTACCGGGTGCCGACTCCCGGGTGGCGCACTGGAGTCGGGAACAACGCCGACTCCATCAGGATAGCCCGGAGCCGAAGGTCTCTTTCTCTCTTGGTCCATGGCTTGAAAGACCTGCAAATCTTGCAGCGATTGCTGAAATGGGTTTTACCCAAACAGCGTAAACAGTCCACGTGTGGATCACTCACTGGCACTGGCCACCTACAAGTGTCACACGACTTAAAACCCGGGGCATAGGGCATGCCCCAACCCGGGCGCACTAAACTAAACTAACTAATCTAACTACTTCAACTACATTAATACTACACTGAACAAACAAGAGTTCTGGAGGAAATCTGCAGACAAACTGGAGCAGAGCAGTTCTGAAGCACCTTCACTGGCGGCAAGAAGAAACTGAGGGTGGGGGGAGCGTGCAGCGCCCCTTATACCACACCATGGAGGCACCACTCCAGGGGTCGCTGGGGCGGTCTCCTATGGGTACTGCTAGGGGAAAAACTTCCGGCGCCGGTGCACGTGGCGAGCACGCACACTTATTGTAGAATACACATGAGCAACCACTCAAAGAAGAAAAGAAACGTTAATAAATCAGAGAACTGGAGGTAGGATCCCCTGGTAAGAAAATCTAAGGGAAAAATTTGCCCAGGAAAGGTGGCAGTTTCTCAAAGAGACAACATTGAAGGCACAATAGCAAACTAGCCCAGCATAAAGGAAAGATAGGAAGAAAGGTAAGAGGCCACTCTCTTTAGTGAAAATCAAAAAGGAATCCTAGAAAAAGTGGAAACATGGACAAACTGATAAACAAGTATGGAAAAAAATCAGAAAGGGTAAGGCACAAAATGATTTACACCTGGCATTGGACATAAAAGGCAGTAAGAAATTGTTCTGTAAATACATTCGGAGCAAGAGAAAGTTACAGGAATATGTGGAACCATTACTTAGTCAAGAAGGATCGCTAATAACAGACAACATCAAGAAGGCTAAGGTGCTTAAGGCCTATTTTGCTTCAGTCTTCACTAAAAAGATTAACTGGGACCAGATACTTAACACAATTAATATTAACAAGGGGGAAGGAACATAAATTAGAGCAGAGAGAGAACAGGTTAAAGAATAAGATAAGTTTGATGCATTCATGTCATCAAGTCCTGATGAAATTCACCCTAGGGTACTTGAGAAACTAGCTGCAGCACTATCAGAAGCATATCAGGGGCCATTTAGGGAACTGGGACAAAAATCTGTCTGGGGATTGGTCCTGCTTTGAGCAGGGGGTTGGACTAGATGACTTCCTGAGGTCCCTTCCAACCCTGATATTCTATGATTCTATGATTAGCAATTATCTTTGGGAATTCATGGAGGATGGGTGAGATCCCAGAGGACAGGAGAAGAACAAACATTGGTCCCCTTTTTACACATAGATACTAAGAGAACCTGGGGAATTACATATCAGTTAGCCTAACTGCAACACCTGGAAAGATACTGGAACACATTATTAAGCAATCAATTTGTAAGCACCTAGAAGATAATAGGGTTATAAGGTTATAAAGTAATATCCAACATGAATCTGTCAAGAACAAATCATGCTAGACCACCTAATTTCTTTTTATGACAAGGTTACTTGCCTAGTGGAGTAGAGTGAAAGTAGCAGATATATCTTGATTTTAGTAACTCTTTTGACAGAGTCCTCTATGACATTCTCCCAAGCAAACTACAGAAATGTGGGCTAGGTGAAATTACTGTAAGATGGGTGCACAAATGGTTGAAAAAACATATTAAAAAAGTAATTATCATTGGTTTGCTGTCAAACTGAGAGGATGAATCTGGTGGGGACCCACAGGGTCTGTCCTGGGTCTGATACTATTAAATATTTCATTAATGTCTTGGATAATGGAGTGCTTATGCTTATAAAATTTGCAGATAACACCAAGATGGAAAGGGTTGCAAGCACTTTGAAGGGCAGGATTAGAATTCAAAATGATAAATAGAAAATTTTGAAAATTGGTCTGAAATCAGCAAGATGAAATTCAATAAAGACAAGCATGAAGTGCTACAGTTAGTAAGGAAAAAAATAAAGGCAAAAAATACAAAATGGGAAATAATGGGCTAGGTGGTAGTACTACAAAAGAGGATCTGGGAGTCATAGGGGATCACAAATTGAACATAAGTCAACAATGTGATGCAGTTGCAAACAAGGCTAATATCATTTTGGGGCAGAGTGTCATATGTATCACACGGGACGTAACGGTCCCGCTGTACTTAGCACTGGTAAAGCCTTAGCTGGGCTACTATGTCCAGTTTTGGATGTCACGCTTTAAGTAAGATGTAGATAAATTGGAGAGAATCCAGAGGAGAGCAACAAAAATGATAAGAGGTTTAGAAAACCTGACCTATGAGAAAAGGTTAAAAATCCTGTGTATGTTTAGTTTTGAGAAAAAAAGACTGAGTGGGGCACCTGATAACAGTCTTCAATCAGGGCAGCCCAGAGGATTCAGGGGGCCTGGGGCAAAGCAATTTTGGGGGCCCTTCTATAAAAAAAAGTTGCAATACCATAGTATACTATATTCTCATGGGGGCCCCTGTGGGGCCCGGGGCAAATTGCCCCACTTGCCCCCCCTCCAACCCCGGGCGGCCTTGTCTTCAATTACATTAAGGGATGTTATAAAGAGAAAGGTGATCAATTGATCTCCATGTCCACTGAAGGTAGGACAAGAAGTACACCTTTACCCCGATATAACGCTGTCCTCGGGAGCCAAAAAATCTTACCGTGTTATAGATGAAACCGCATTATATCGAACTTGCTTTGATCCGCCGGAGTGCACAGCCCCGCTTGCCCGGAGCGCTTCTTTACCGTGTTATATCCGAATTCGTGTTATATTGGGTCACGTTATATTGGGGTAGAGGTGTATCTGGCTCAATCAGCAGCAAAGGAGATTTAGGTTAGATGTTAGGAAAACCTTTCTACTATAAGGCTAATTAAGCTCTGGAACAGGTTTCCAAGGGAGGTTGTGGAATTTCCATCATCGAAGGTTTTTAAGAATAGATTAGATAAACACCTGTCAAGGATGGTCTAAGTGCAGGGGCTAGACTAGATGGCCTCTCAAATTCCCTTCAGTCTTACAGTTCTACAATTCTTTAATTATGACGCTCCTTCCAGCTTCTTGAGACCAGGCCACTCCACTTCTGCACACTCACAACACACAATTTCCTTCCTGCTCCAACCATCTTCAAGTAGTGACAAACCCCTCTTGTCTGTTTGCAATGCCCCATGTCCTCTTGTGACACCTACTCCCTTTACATAGCTCAGGAAGCCAGGATGTAGAGCTGAAGTGCAATTGTCCAAGCGAGGGAGGGAAGTTAAGAGATTGATTCTGTCATGGCTTGCTGACACCAGGGTCAGATGGTACTGCAGCTGGAGAGTTAGGGATGCTGCTGTCTCTTGATTGCAGATCAAGGAGAGCCCCTGGAAGCATAAGGCTCTGTGCAGTTGCATAAATAACTTATTCCTAAGGCAGCTAATATTTATACCTCAAGTAGCTTCAAAAAATATCACAGACACAAACTGCATACTATTGGCTTTCACAAGTCATCCAGTTCACTGGAAAACTGCAAGTCTCTGGTATTTGCACAAATTACACAGAACATGAGATAATCCTGCAAATTTACTTAAAAGCACTTATTACATTTTGGAGGATAGCACTTTGCATGCATTTCACTATGTGTAAATTATGAGCACCATATGTGTTTATAATGAAATACATACTCTACATACAGAAGAACAGGGCCAAAATTTAACTTCTGGCCAAAACCTGGGGTCCTTCTTCAAACGAAACCCAATGGGTGCAGCTAAAGAAAGGAAAAATGGGGAAAGTCAATCAGGATTTTACCCTTTAAGAGAGTTTCAATGCCTATGTTATTTTTGTTTAAGTACAACAAATCCAAAATCTAGTGTTGAGAAAACTGCCACTGTATGAGATACCAATTTAAAATGTAAAGACCCAATTTACTATTGGCATAAGTGAGCACACGTCCATTGTTAACGGTTATGGATTTTCATCCACTTAATGAAGCAGTGAACTGGTAACAAATCTCTTAACAGTGTTTCCCTATAATCTATATCCAGCAAAGCTTTTCTATCTACAGCAAATATGCAGTCTCAGAACATTTCACAACACCAGCTAAAACAACAAGGAATCTGGTGGCTTAAAGACTAACAGATTTATTTGGGCATAAGCTTTCGTGAGTAAAAACCTCACTTCTTCAGATGCATAGAGTGAAAGTTACAGATGCAGGCATTATATACTGACACATGAAGAGCAGGGAGTTACTTTATGCAGGCATTATATACTGACACATGAAGAGCAGGGAGTTACTCTTCCAAAGTAACTCCCTGCTCTTCATGTGTCAGTATATAATGCCTGCATCTGTAACTTTATGCCCAAATAAATCTGTTAGTCTTTAAGGTGCCACCAGACTCCTTGTTGTTTTTGTAGATACAGACTAACACGGCTACCCCCTGATACTTAACACCTGCTACTTACTGTTCCTGCTTATGAAACAGCATAAACCATTGAATTAAAGAACTATTCAAAATGACCTTTAATTCTTAGAGCTAAGAAATTCTCAAAGCCTCAAAAGAGGATCAATCAACTCAGCCCTGCTCTATATTATGGCATTCTTGAAAATTTTGAAGGTTTTACTTTGCCAGTATAATAATAAATAAAATGCGTATACAGAAGTTCTCTCTTTTTGTTTCCTTCAATACTTTTAAGTTATTAATACATCTCTTTCAGAAATTACAGTAAGAAAATTTAAGGTTTAAATTCCCCTCACATTTAGGGTTACCATATTTCAGCAAGCAAAAAAGAGGACGGGAGGAGCCCCGCCCTAGCCCCGCCCCTGCCCCTCCCACTTCCCGCCCCCCCAGAACCCCCAACCCTCCCCCTGTTCCTTGTCCCCTGACTGCCCCCTCCTGGGACCCCTGCCCCTAACTGCCCCCCGGGACTCCACTCCCTATCTAAGCCTCCCTGCCTCTTGTCCCCTGACTGCCCCAACCCTTATCCACACCCCCACCCCCAGACAGACCCCTGGGACTCCCACGCCCCATCCAACCACTCCCCACCCCCTGACAGCCCCCCCCCAGAACTCCCAACCCATCTAAACCCCTCTGCTCCCTGTCCCCTGACTGCTCCGATCCCTCTCCGCACTCCTGCCCCCTGACAGCCCCCCCGAGAACTCCCAACCCATCTAAACCCTTCTGCTCCCTGTCCCCTGACTGCTCCGATCCCTCTCCCCACTCCTGCCCCCTGACAGCCCCCCCCCAGAACTCCCAGCTCCCCACCCCCCCGCTCCTTGTCCCCTGACTGCCCCCTCCTGGGACCCCTGCTCCTAACTGCCCTCCAGAACCCCACCCCCTACCTAAGACTCCCTGTTCCTTGTCCCCTAACTGCCCCCTCCTAAGACCCCCCCCAACTGTCCCCCAGGACCCTACCCCCTACCTGTACCCTGACTGCCCAAAACTTTCTCCACTCCCCCCAAAAAGCCCCCCCCCGTTTCTTGACTGCCCCCTCCAGAACCTTCCTGCCCCCTGACCTCCTTACCCTGCTGCTCAGAACAGAGTGTTGGGCTCTGTGCGAGCCGAGCCGGACACATGGCTGCGCTCCCCAGCACAACAAAACCCGGTCCCTGGCCCAGCACAACAAAACCCGGTCTGGCCCTGCACAGTGCTGCTGGACCGGGCTGCAGGGGAGAGCTGCCGGCTCAGAATGCAGGGCGGATCCGGCTCCTCTACAGCTGCTCCAGAGTCCAGCCCGGGACTTTCCTGCAGCCCTCCCAGCCACTCGCTCTGCTCTGCCAGGGGAGGGGGAAATCCCGGACATTTTGAGTGTTTTACAAATTCCCCCCGGACGCTATTTTTAGAACAAAAAGGAGGACATGTCCGGGTAAATCCGGACGAATGGTAACCCTACTCACATTGAGTACATCAGGAGTTACTCTATTAAAATAGAGTTATCCCAGGGCAAAACCAGCAGAAGTGAAAAGAGTATAAGACCCATTAAGTTTAAGTACACACAAACTGAACTTTTAATCATCAGTACTGCTTCTTAATTTCCTCTACTTGCAGTTTATTATTACTCCTGGGGGAATTCTGCACCAAAAATTCTGCGGCAGGTACTTAAAACCCACAGATAGTGGGAGGCACAGGAGCACTTGCAGGCCTCTATGGCCCAGCTAGCTGAGCAACAGCTGTATATATTCAGGCTCCTGTGGGAAGAGGTCATTAGAGGCCACAGAGTGTGAGTGGGAAGCACGGCATCAGGCCGATGGTTGGGACAGGGCTGTGTTATGCCTGTGGGTGACAAGGACACTGGAAGGGAGAAAGCTCCTACCGGGATGCGGTCAGAAGCCTCACGCAGAGAATGGGAGGAAGAAAGAGCCCAGGAGAGTCCCACATGTGAGGAAACAGGGAAGGGATGGGCATGTTGGGCCTGTGAGCAACAGGGGCACCTGCAGCGGGAGTGCCCGTACATGAGCTGTAGAGTCAAGGCTAGCCCAGATAAAGGGGCTGAGCAAAGGAGGACAATGGGAGGCCTATGGCCAAAGGGAGGCAAAAAGGTTGCTTTCAATGCCATGAGGTGGGCCATATAAAAAGACATTTCCCACTTAGGAAAAGGCAGGATAGAAAAGGCATACCCGGGAACCAGGCTAGGGTAGAGACTGTCAAGAGGGACCCTCCGAACCACAGTCACTTCCTTTCCTTTGCCTCTACTGTCACTGCATTTCCCTGGGCCACTTCTGCATGGCCAAGAAGCACCCTTGAGCTTAATGCATGAGCCTCTACCACATAAGCTAAAAGCCAACTGGCTGTTAGCTAAGGCGGTAGAGCAGACTCATTAATTGCTCTCTCAGTGGTCTCGGTGCCACTAAATGGGACAGAATACCACACCCAGTGTGTGGGTTACACTCACACTTTATAGATTGCAAGATCGGGGCCAAAGGATGTGGGATTGAGGCAAATGTAAGATTGACTGCGTGGTAGAAACTGGTTCAGGTGATAATGAATGAGCAATTGTTACATGGCAGCAGATAATTAACTGGATTCCTCCAGCCTTTCTAATGTTTAATGCAGGGGTGGGCAAACTTTTTGGCCCGAGGGCCACATCTGGGTAGGGAAATTGTATGCAGAGCCATGAATGTAGGGCTGTGGCGGGGGTTGGGGTGGGAGTGCGGGGTGTGGGAGGGGTGCAGCGTGCAGGAAGGGGCTCAGGGCAAGGGCTTAGGGTTCAGGGGGGAGCTCAGGGGCAGGGGGTTGGGGTGCAGGAGGGGTGTGTGGTGCAGGAGGGGGCTCAGGGCAAAGGGTTGGGGTACAAGAGGGGTGCGCTGGGGGGCTCAGGTCAGGGGGTTGGGGGCTCAGGACAGGGGGTTAGGGTGCGTCTGGGGGCTCAGGGCAGAGGGTTGCGTTGTGGCGTGCAGGAGGGGTTTGGGCTCCATCCCGGCGCCGCTTACCTTGAGCAGCTCCAGGGTGGCAGCAGATCACAGCGGGGCTAAGGCAGGCTCCCTGCCTGCCCTGGCTCCGCGTGGCTCCCGGAAGCAGCTGGCATGTCCACTCCTAGGCACAGGGAGGCTCTGCACGCTGGCCCCACCCCGAGCACCAGCTCCGCAGCTCCTGTTGGCCGGGAACCGTGGCCAATGGGAGCTGCAGAGGCGACACCTACAGGCAGCGCATAGAGCCAATGACCTGCACAGTAAAGATATTGGCCAACACCTACTCATGCTATTTTTGACTGTTACCAAGTTGTAGGATTTTTCTTTTACTGCATATAGTGTTAAATGCTCATGTAATGCTTCAAGATCTATCAGCCCCATAATCGTGGCTATATTTCTTCTGTGACAAACTATTACTTTTTTCCATCAGTGCTACAGATATCAATAATAGATCATCATATGGTTCATCAAGAGATTACTCTAGTTGATGTTACATAAACAGATCTTACTCTTGTTTTTCATGTTATCATTAGAACAATCATGCAAGTCTGTGGGTTCATATTTAACAGCAAGTAGTGGATATTTTGTAACGAATGGAATCCAAAATCTCCATGTTGCCTTATTCTTTTCACTGGAAATGTATTAAGTACATTACATTCAAATGCTTCACACTAGTTTGCCATTTAGATTCAAGCTCAATAGCCTGTGTAATTGATTTGGAGGCATAAACAAGAATGACACATTCCAAAATGACACTTACTGAAATTATTTTCTTTTACAAAAATTAGATTTCTTATATATTTCTTACTTGTTAAATTTTTCCACTTAAGACTAGGACAGCAGAAGGAAAAAATGAGAGAGTAGCAATCACTAGTGCTAGTGTGGCAGATTACCTCTTTACTTGATTTGTGATCCCCCCTCCCCCCGCATAAGCTTCTCTCTCTTTCCAATCATATTGGTGTTTAGGAGAGCAAAATATTTCTAATTAGTCAATGAACATATTTAATTTAGCAGTTCATGATTGGCTCCATCTCAGCTGCATTAGATGGAGACTGGTAGAAGCAGCGCAGAGTTATGATTTATTGGTGTGACAGACAAATAAAAGATTTACATTGCACACCTTTGAAGTGGATGGATACATTTTTTTTCTGTAACAGCAATGGCAGAAAACCACAGTACTTAGGTCAGACTAGATGATCTAGTAGTCCCTTCTGGCTTTAAACTCAATGAGTGGTTTCATCTGGGAGAAATGTGCTGGAAGGTGTCCTACACTTGACTCCTTAAGAATCATGGTGCCAAATTCTTCCCCGATACCAATCTACAGGTCAGATCCTGCCCTGAGTTCAGGCTGATTTGCACTACTCAGGGCAGATTTAGAACTATTGTGTGTGGCCAATCTACCCCTGCATAAAATAGTCCTGGTGTGGCACAGAGAAGTCATAGCAGCTGCTATGTAATTCTCCTTTTTGTGTTGGGAGCAAGACCAAGGTGTTTCTACAGCTATCTCCAGCTGCCAAAATTTTCCCCTAGAGGGTATCGGCAGCTGTCATAAAACAGAGCAACCTTCAGGCTCTTCTTTCCTCCAGGGACTGCCCTGGTGGCCAGACAGCCCTAGGACTGAGGTCACAAAGGTGTCCTTTGTGCCATCTCTCCCCAGCTGTTATGAGTGCTACTTGATCACAGGTGATTATCTAGCCCATTGAATTCAAATTATACACCAATTTCACCCTTGGTATGTAGAGTGTTCAGTGTAAAACCTTGTAAGAGAGTTTTCCAAAATAATCTCCTTCAGCACAAAATTATTTCCACGGAGTTACAATATGAATCTCTCATCTTCACTTTGGATATCTATTGCATATTCTGCATTAATTTAATGTGAAGAACTCCCACTCACATTAATGAGAGTTCTTCATGTGGTGTGAATATGGAATAAAGATAAAGATAAGAGAAAAATTTTGCCCTTAACAGCATACCCATATAACTTAATTTCAACCAAAGTTCTTTCCAAAGGATTATGTAAGAAGCTGGCTCAATGTATTTATATTGTCATATAATTACAAAGTCATCCCATAGGGCCATATGCTCACATGGTTTGTGTGCTGAAGGGTGTAGCTACTTTTTCAAACCCTGACACCAGAATCTACACACAAGATAAAATCTCTTATTTGGCATGGTGCCATATCAGCCTCCAACAAAAAAATGATCTTATGCTGAAAGGGCCAAATTATCTCTAATGCAATTTCACTGATGTGAATGGAGTTTCAGCAGGAATTGCTTTGGTCCAAGATCTGCAAAAGACATGCAGCCTACAAAAAAGGGGTTGTGATATAAAAAGTGTGGGATGAATCAGGGCAAATATATATCTGGTGCTATACATTCTACCCAGGAAAAATAAAGAAACAATTAATCCCTTCCACTTCTATGTATGGAGGGAATATAAACCTGAACAGAGATAATTCCCTACTAAATTTTACACAATATTAAGAAGTCTTTTCTATAGAAACCTGTTGGTTTCATTCCTATTAAAAATCTATTAGATGTTTTCATAAGAGAACCTTTACAGACTTAAGAGTAGCTGTGCCTGGTGTATAGAACAGATTCACACAATGCATCTGAGAAATCAAAATAGGCTACATAATATCCATTTGTCTGATACGGATACTTGAATCCATTGTTGTTCCATTTCTGTTCAGGCTCCATTAATATGGAATATCTACATAAAGTTAGGACAAGGTTTTATCAGATACCAGGAGTACTATAAATTTCAGTTCAGATGCTTATTGCCTTCTGTTTTCAAAATAGATTTATCTGTTTTACTGTTACTTTCATTACCTCTGTGACAAATTATTGCTCCCCCCCACCATTAGTGCTACAGATATCCGTAATAGATCATCTTATGGTTCCTCAAGAGATGACTCTAGTTGATGTTACACAAACAGATCTTATCTACTCCTACTCAAGATTCCCATTTATAATCCAACAAGTGCATTAGCCCTTTCAGCCATACCATCACAAAGGGTGCTCATGTTCACTTAATTATCCACCATGACCTCTCAAATCTTTTTCAGTCACTGCTTTCCCCCATAGAGTCACCCATCCTGTAAGTATGGCCTACATTCTTTGTTTCTAGACATATAACTTTACATTTAGTCATATTAAAATGGATATTGTTTGCTTACCCATCTTACCCAGTGACCCAGATCACTCTCTCAGTGACCTGTCCTCTCCATTATTTACTATTCCCCCAATCTCTTTGTCATCTGCAAAGTTTATCAGTGATTTTGTTTTCTTCCTTGATAAAAATGTTAAATACTGTAGGGCGAAGAACTGATCCCTGCAGGGCTCTGGTTAAGGGGCTGTTTAACTGTAGATGCTTGGGTTTGGGCTGAAGCCTGGGCCTTAGGTCCTGCAAGGTGGGAGGTCCCAGAGCTTGGGCTGTAGCCTTAGCACAAACGTCTACACTGCAGTGAAACAGCCCTGCATCCTGAGCCCCATGAGCCCAAGTCACTGGCAAGGGTAAGCTGTGAGTTTTTAACTTACGCTCTCTTTTGAGGGTTTAAGTGGGACACAGGCTTGTCTAGGTCATCTGTGCAGGGATGAATCTCACCCAGAACCGTCCCTAGGGTACGGCTAATCGGGGCGACCACCCGGGCCCCGCACTTTGGGGGATCCTGTGCTTTGTGAGGAGGCAGGCGGGGAGGTGAGGCAGGTGGGTGGGGCAAGGAGGAGCCCCCTACCGATCTCCTCCTCCCTCCCAGCGCCTACTGCCAATCAGCTGTTTTGCAGCATCTGGGAGCGCTGGGGGGGAGAGGAGAGGAGCGAGGGCACAGCGCGCCCGGGGAAAGGGGCAGAACTGGGCGGGGAAGAGGTGGGCGGAGCGGGGATGGGAAGAGGTGGGATGGGGCCTTAGGGGAAGGGGTGGAGTGGGGGCAGGGCCTGGGCGGAGCTGGCAGGGAGCACCCTCCAGCAGATAGAAACACAGTGCCTATGTCAGAGGCCCCACACCTCCCTAGGGATGGCCCTGATCTCACCTAAAGAGAATAAGAATATTCTGGAGTTTGCAGGGGAAAGCATAAACACAGCAAACCAAACTAAGTTGGAACATATTTAAATTTCTGATTTACCCAAAAGCTCATGAAAAGTTTCTCTCTCATAGTCTGAAATATTTCATGTGGTTTATTTTTGTTTCTATCAAGTTGGGGAGTGGAAAGATTAAAATCTGCTTTACAATTGGAGGTTTGCTTCAACCAAAGCTATGAAGAGATCTCTCACTCTCTCCATAATCTTAAGCATTTTAATAATGCTCATCACTGTAGTATTTTTACAACATTCATCGCTGGTGCTATTTCATTATATTCTCAAAGTATAAGGGTAACCATACCCATGCAGAGGTCTGGCCAGCAATGCAGAATTGGCCTTATTTACAAATGTTGCAATATGTGTAGTAGTACTATGCTCTTCCTTTTCCTAACACAGTATTCACAGCTTCTTGATAGCCAGTTAGTAGAGCTCATCATACCAAATAATGATTGCTATGTTTTTTCTCATGATTGGATGGCATGGGTATTTGTGCAGCTCAGTATGAGAGTATATTTAGGAGGACCATGGCCTTTAACTCCCTTTTTTTACTATACAAGTATGTGCTATGTAAAGTAAAGCAATTTTCTGCTAATTTTCTGCTTTGTATTGCTCTTTATTATTTAACACCAATAATCTTTAAAACCAATAAACACCACAAGGGCCCTGGGGTGTTTCTGGGGCAGGTCTGGTCCTTGCACTGTGTGTGTGTGTGGGGGGGGGGGGGGCAGAAGCTGCCCAGTGATCTCCCAACTCTGTGCAGCCAATGGCCTGTGCTCCCCAATGCCCATTCTTTATTTAACAAATAAAATGTGCATAATTTTGCATAATTTTAAAATATTGTGTGCAGAATTTTTAATTTTTTGGTGCAGAATGCCCTCAGGGGTACTTGTTACCGCAGTTTTGTTTGTGTTGCTAAAGAACAGGAGCCTGACAAGCACTGGGAGGTTTGCAGGGATTTGTAACTCAGCTGCAAAAATTTGCTTTGTGATCAAACTTGACTCTAAGAACGCCAAACCAAAAGTATTTTTCTTTGCTGAATTTAAAACAGATTATATATGTTTGGGTTAAATAAGTGTAAAATGTTTGCCAGTTTTAGATCGTCTTTTGTGGTTATGTCACTTTAAAACAACTTGGATAAAAAATAATTTTGTATTCCATTATCCCATTATATGGCATCTAATCCCTTTGGGATTAAAAAGGCCTAAAGTATTAAAGATTGAAAGGAGAGTGTTGTGTATGCACAGCACAGGATTCCTCCCCCCACCAACCCACACATTTTCATGAGAATTTTTTTTATAAAGTATAAACAGCTCAGAAGACACCACACATTAAAACAAGTCAGTGAACTAAATCTAGTCCTGGTATAACTCCACTGATTGAGTAAAGCTACAACAAAGATAAATGTCGCCAATTGTTTTTACAAATTTAGGCACTCTTTCTTGCAAACACATGCTTTAATTTACATGTGAGTAGTCCTAGTGAAGTCAGTGGGAGTACTCACATGCATAAAGTTAAGCATATGCATAAGGGTACATCTACACTGCAGCTGGGTAGAGCCTCCCAGCTCAAGTAGACAGACTCACACTAACTCTGCTCAAGCTAGCATACTAAAAATAGCAGTGTGAATGTTATAGCAAGGTTAGCCACCTGAATACAAGACTGCCCAGCTCCCTGGGTCCATACTCAGGTGGCTAGCCTGTGCTGCCCCCCATGCCACAATGTCCACGCTACTATTTTTAGCACACTAACTCAAGCCCTGCTAGAGCAAGTCTGTCTACACTGGCTGTGAGGCATGCTTCAAGCTGTCATGTCTACAGCAACAGGGCCTAACTCTAATTCAAAACTGTTTCAGCTAATCATAGGAGTGGGCAAACTTTTAATCCGGCCCTTGAGCTCCTGCCGGGAAGTGGGGTCGGGTGCTTGCTCTGCATGGCTCCCAGAAGCAGCGGCATGTCCCCACTCAGGCTCCTACGCATAGGGGCAGCCAGGGGGCTCCACACGATGCCCCCGCCCCAAGTGCCACCGCCACAGCTCCCATTGGCCAGCAAATGGGGCTCCCACTGGCCAGCAAATGGGGCCAATGGGAGTTGCAAGAGCAGCACCTGCGGATGGGGCAGTGCACAGAGCCACCTGGCCATGCCTCTGCATAGGAGCCAGAGGGGGGACATGCCGCTGCTTCCGGGAGCTGCTTGAGGTAAGCGCCGCCCGGAGCCTGCACCCCAACACCCTCCCGTGCCCCAACCTCTTGCCTCAGCCCTGATCCCCTTCCCACCCTCCAAACCCCTCGGTCCCACCCTCCTGCACCCTAGAGCCCGCACCCCTAGCCAGAGCCCTCACCTGCACTCCTACCCCAGCCTGGAGCCCCCTCCCGCACCTGAACTCCTCATTTCTGGCTCCACCTCAGAGCCCGCACCCCCAGCTGGAGCCCTCACCCCCTCCCATGCCCCAACCCCCAATTTTGTGAGCATTCATGGCCCACCATACAATTTCCATACCCAGATATGGCCCTCGGGCCAAAAAGTTTGCCCACCCCTAGTTTATCATACAGTTCATTTTCTATGCACACTCCTTTGTCTAAACAAAGTTGATTGAGGCTGTGAACAGCACTAACAGTTGATTGGATCTCACAGAAAACACAGATGGGAAAGACCTGTTAGGTCTGGAGTCACCTTGTAAAGCTCTTTCCCAAGGCAATATTGTTCCCTTCAGTGTAATCTATCTAGAGTGCTTTCTCTAGCACAGCTTTAAATTGACTGTGCACTACAGTACACATATTGCAACTCTGTCATAGGCTAATCATCAGTTGAAACTATGCTGTTCCATTAGCTCATAAAAAAGGGAAAGGTGAATTAATATATATTTTAAATTGAATGTAATAAGTAGAGCCCTGCAAATCTGTGGATATCTGCCCATGGATGAAGATGTCTGCAGACCGTGTTTGCAGATCGTGGATGAGACGCAGATACAAATTTTGTATCCATGCAGGGCTCTAGTAATAGGGTGATCACATCTGTACACTATATGCCTTACTATATAACTATCCTACCTCTCTCCCTCCCATTCCCCTCCCTTTTTTTAAAATGACCCTCTATTGTTGAGTCACTTCTGAATTTAGGACCCTGATCCTTAAAACATTTAGCTATATGTACAGCTTTTCTTACATGAATAGTCCCTTAGAAGTCATCTGTGGATTCAAAATGAATCTGGAGAAACATACTTGAGCAATTCAACGCTGAAACAGACAAGTAAGAGAAACTCTTGAAATGCCCTCACTGGAAGTATTCAGAACAGACTATTATCACATTAAAGGGAATGCTGTAGGGAGCAGTGGATCAGAGTGGATGAGACGTCTGTACACCCCCATTATTGCTTAACCTGCTTTTTTTTCCCTGCTGGTTTTAACATGTGCGCATTTCCCATCAAAGAACTCTAAATAACTTACAATTCAACACAAATGAAATAAGCTCTGAACTGTCTGTAATGCCTACAATAATCACTGGTACTCTTAAATTGCTTGCACACTACCCAAAAGAGCCCATGCTAAAACATTACTGGCTTGATTCTGCACTGTGTTCAAGCAGAGCTTGGATGAACTGGAGGGGGAAGTTGACAAGGAACCAATTGTAGCTCCCTGGTTCTCTGATGGTTCCAAAGTAAGTTGAAGCTGCAGGGGAAGAGCTTTAATTTTACATCACTGGTCTAAGGTCTGGCCATATTAAGACCCTACTCCTCTACACGCCCGGCCAGGACCATTCCCTACCTACTATCTTCTGGAGTTCGGTTTCCAACACAGGAGTAACACAGATGGTGGTGTAGAAGCCAGCTTTAACTGCTAGAGTTTCCGTGTACACTGAGGGAATTCTCAAGTGCAAATCGCTGGCTGTTCTAAGCAGCACAGAAGCTGCTGTGAAACACAACAATGAAGGGGCTAAATCAGAGGTGGGCAAACTTTTTGGCCCAAGGGCCACATCTGGGAATAGAAATTGAATGGCAGGCCACGAATGCTCACAAAATTGGGGTTGTGGTGCAGGAGGGGGCTCTGGACAGGGGAGTGGGTTGCGGGGGGGAGGGGTCTCTGGGATGGGGCTGGAGATGAGGCGTTTGGGGTGTAGGAGGGTGGTCTGGGTTGGGGCCAAGGGGTTTGGAGGGCAGAAGGGGAATCAGGGGCTGGGGCAGGAGGTTGGGGTGCAGGAAGGGGTACAGGCTCAAGCTTGGAGTGCAATCTCTGGGGTGGGGCTGGGGATGAAGAGTTTGGGGTGCAGGAGGGTGCTCCAGGCTGGGATTGAGGGGTTTGGAGGGCAGGAGGGGGATCAGGGCTGGGGCAAAGGGTTGGGGTGCAGGGGGAGGCTCAAGCGACTCCCGAAAGCAGCAGCATGTCCCTTCTCTGGTTCCTACGCGGAGGCGCGGCCAGGCGGCTCTGCACGCTGCCCCATCTGCAGGCGCCACCCCTGCAGCTCCCAGTGGCTGCGGTTCCTGGCCAATGGGAGCTGCAGGGGCGGCGCTTGGGGTGGTGGCAGCATGCAGAGCAGAGCCCCCTGGCTGCCCCTACACATAGGAGCCAGAGGGGGGCCATGCCGCTACTTCTGGGAGTTGTGTGGAGCTGCCCCTGACCCTGCTCCCCGGCTGGAGCGATGGAGCAGGGCCATGCCGAGCCGTAGTTTGCCCACCTCTGGGCTAAATGTATTACCACTCTGCCTATGAATAATTCTCCTGTGCAATTTACAAGTTGTCTGCCTCATGTACTTGCTGTTCTTGATCAGATGGTACTCCATCTACTAATCTATCCCATGGTCCTCATCTTGGCTAGCTTTGCCCAGTGTGACTGTTTTTTTTCGACTGTAGATCACTCTCATGTCCGGCAGGATCCTGACAGGTTCCCATGACTTCTGTTCAGAATCCTCTCATGTTGCTCCAGACCTTATCTGGTAATGTCTGGGATTACTGGGGTTTGTCAAAGAAGCAAAGAGTCCTGTGGCACCTTACAGACTAACAGACGTATTGGAGCATGAGCTTTCATGGGTGAATATCCACTTCTTCGGATGCATGGGGTTTGTCAGTTTCCCCCACCCTAAAATAAGATTAATTTTTAATCTGTGTTCTGGGAGTTTTTCCTGCATCACAGTAATTATGTTGATGCACCTTAATTTGTCTTGCTTTTTATAACAGCCTCCTCTTTTTTTCTTAACTCTTACAAATATTCTTCATTTTCTTTTCCGCTAGCTGCTTACTGACTAATCCCTTGCAACTCCCATATAATTGTCAGGAGCCTCTTAACATCATCATCACCCTCACACAGCTTGGATCCAGCTCTTCCCCATGATCTGTGAATAAGAGGCTCTCCTCTCATGTCTCTCTACTTCCCAAGCAGAAAAGGGGTTTTAACCACCTCTGCAGCACTATTTCCCCCCTTCCTCTAGATCAGTATGGAGGGAGAAGGCAGGCAGTGAGTGGGCTGGAGAAAGAGTGGGTTAGTCAGTAGTGGGACTAAGAGGAACACACTTCAGCCCCCTACCAACCAATAGAGCTCAGGGCACAAATGTAATGCAGTGAGAAGCTGAACTACATTTCTGCTGCTCCCTGCTCTGCCACTGAGCCTTCTTCCTCTAAGTAGGGTGCATGTTGGAAGCTGTGACAGGATGGGTCCACTGGAGCAAGGAGGGTTACCAAAGATGCAACAGCAGCATAGAGGCTGGAGACAACCCTGCAGACAACCCTGACCTTCTGCTGATGCCTCAGGATCTGCAAGGTGTGAAGGTCTGTTCCAAGATGGTGACTGGGCCCTCCTTTTTAAGAAATGGAATAAGAGCAAGTAATGGAATCAGAATCTTGCTTATAACTACTTGCCTAGCAGTACAATGTCATAGCACTGCCATTGTGACTCTGTATGTGTCTGCACAGTGCTTACCACAGTGGGGCCCTGATATGTGACTGAGACCTCTAGGTGCTACCACAATACAAACAAATGAATAAATACTCTACATCCTTACTGCTTATTTGTTTTCTGTCAAGTGTCCCCCTCCCTCCTTTATCTCCTGGTTCCAGGCAGTCAAATTCTCCTCTCAGTCACATCCATGCAACCAAACTGAAGTCTCTAGTGCAAAGGGGTGGAGAATTTGGTATAAGCCTTCTGCCTTGGTTACAAAGCTTTTTCTCTAATTGAGTCAGCATGACCCCAGCTGCCCTCTTAGCTTGTTTTTACAGTCTCTGAGCCAGGGTCTACTTGCACTCCTGATTCTGACAGATAATGCTGGCTGGCAGTAATGACACCATGCATTACACACTACACAATTCCATCAATGTCCTGTGCCTAGAGGAGCAATCTCCCAATGGTTATGTTATCAAACAAAACTATCTATCCTGTACCATTTGAGCACCTCTCTTCTTGCTTCTTAGAATGCCTTTTCCCTCCTTCCTCTATTGACCTTCTGTTTTAAAAAGGCTGAAAGCCATCATGTCATTCAGGCTTTCTTCTTGCTAGTTTACTACTAATAGTAGTTCAGGTTTCAGAGTGGTAGCTGTGTTAGTATGTAACAGCAAAAAGAACGAGGAGTACTTGTGCCACCTTAGAGACTAATAAATGTATTTGGGCGTAAGCTTTCATGGGCTAAAACCCACTTCATCGGATGCATGTTCAGTTACATTTACCATAAATGCATTTCATACTTTATCTACAAGTCTCTTTCCCTTCCAGTTCAAAAGCTTGTGGACAGGGTCACTTCATAGTGATTTGGGGAACATATATTATATTCTGGAGGCTGCCATCTTGTGCTCCAGAATTTAAGCTATCATTTAAAACAAATATGGTTGAGAAGGAAATGTGAACAGATTGTAATGCAGTGATGCCAGACTGAAAACAACTCCGAGAGAGTTGCAAGCTGCCCACTGCCCTATTAATATCAAGAGGTTGTTAGTTCTGAAGTCTAATGATAAGTTAAATGTCATTAACTGTTTCCTGTTCATCAAAACACACAAGAAAAGAGTTTTCTGTTATGAAAATTTACTATGAGTGGAATCTCATGTTGCCTTCTGAAGAAGATGGAACTTGATGCTTGGGAAAGTATCACTACTTTTTTTTTTTTTTCCTTCTTCAATCCCTACTCATGCACCCCTAGCAAAAGAGGGATCCATTGCTGCTTGCTGCTGCTATTCCACTGTCCCAACACTCCTCTGAAGCCTGGTTTACACTAGTCGGTTATTTCGGAATTAGCCGAGTTAATTAAAAAAAAAAAAAAAAGATTGCGTCCACAAGACCAAACCATTTTTTTCAATTTAAAGGGCTCTTTAATCCGATTTCTGTACTCCACCTTGGCAAGTGAAGTAGCACTTAAATCGAGATCGCAATCCCGGGTTAAAAGGTATTGTGGACGCAATATGACGTTATTGGCTTCCGGGAGCTATCCCAGAATGCTCCCTTGTGACCGCTCTGGACAACACTTCAACTCCAATGCACTAGCCAGGTGGGCAGGAAAAGCCCTGGGGAACTTTTGAATTTCATTTCCTGTTTGGTCACCATCAGCATAAGTGACCATCAGCACAGTCCACCATCACAGGCGACCATGCAGAGTCCAACATCACAAGAGATCACGCAGTCCTGGATTCGCAGACGAGCTCCAGTATGGTCCGAACGGGAGGTACTGGATCTCATCGCTTGTTGGGGAGACGAATCTGTTATGGCAGAACTACATTCCAAAAAAAGGAATGCAAATACGTATGCTAAAATCTCCAGGGCCATCACAGAAAGAGGCTACTCTAGGGACACAGAGCAGTGTCGTACAAAAATCAAGGAGCTCAGACAAGCATACCAAAAAGCCAGGGAGGTAAATGGGCGCTCTGGGTCACAGCCCCACACATTCCACTTATACTGTGAGCTGCATGCAATTATGAGGGGTGACGCCACCCCTACCCCACCACTGTCCGTGTACACCTGCAAGGGGGGAGTTGCACAGAGTGAGGAGGATGAGTTATTGGAGGAGGAGGAGGACAGTGCACAGGCGGCAAGTGGGGAATCCATTTCCCCCCCAAGCCAGGAACTATTCTTAACGCTGGAGCCAATAACATCCCCCCACACCCAAGGCGGGCTCCCGGACCATGACCCTGGAGAAGGTACTTCTGGTGAGTGAGAGCTGGGCTATTCGCGTTTAGTTTAAAGGGCTCATCCCTGCTCAGAGCCACACGGTGGGTGCAGGGGGTGGGGTGGGGGGGTGTTGTGTGAAGCGATCATCCCAGAGAGCCTGCAGGCCCTCCTTTTATATGGCAAACCCACCAGGCATTGCTTGCTATGGGAAAGGGGGCCCAGCAGTTTGAAAGCATTAAAATGAATGTGGAAGAAGCAAAACCCCCATGTGCCCCTAGGCTGCCTGCAAGCTAAATTCTATTGCCCGGCCGTGTGTGATGGCTTACTCAAACCGAAGTGGCAGGCACTTCAGTACAAGAGGCAAAATGCTAAGTTGTACAGAAAGAACATGTGCTGTTTATTATGAATTGCCTGTTTCACTGAGAAAGAGTGTCCCCTTTGTTCTCTGAAATGTATTTTTTAACAGTTTTCAACTAGCAATAATCACACCTCAGATTAACTTCATTGGCTATGATACTGCCCTTTTTCTCCTCCCACAGGTGCAAATGTTTCAACGCGGCCCCTATCTACTCCGTCCCAGAGGCTGGTCCAGATTAGAAGGCGGAAAAAAACGAACTCAGGACATGTTCACCGAGCTCATGCAGTCCTCCCACACTGATAGGGCTCAGATGAATGCGTGGAGGCAAACAATTGCGAAGTCCCATAAAGCATTACAGGAACATGAAGAGAAGAGGGACGCGCGCAATGAGAGCAGGCAGGACGCTTTGGTCAGGCTCATGGGGGAGCAAACTGACATGCTGCGCTGTATGGTGGATCTAATGCGGGAAAGGCAGCAAGACCACAGACTGCCACTGCAGCCCCTGTATAACCGCCCTCCCTCCTTCCCTCCTCCTCCACCCCCCTAACCCAATTACTCCCCTCCCCCCCAGTCTACCTTCTGATTCCTCTAAATGTGTTGTGCAACAAATAATATATATATATATATATATATATATATATATATATATATATATATATATATATATATATATATAGGGGGCGGGTAACTTCAAGAGAAACAAACACAACTGTCACACCGTACCCTGGCCAGTCATGAAACTGGCTTTCAAAGCTTCTCTGATGCGCAGCACGCCCTGCTGCACTCTTCTAATCGCCCTGTTGTCTAGCTGTGCGAAATTGGCCACCAGGCGAGTTGCCTCAACCTCCCATCCCGCCATAAACATCTCCCCCTTACTCTCACAGATATTGTGGAGCACACAACAAGCAGCAATTACAATTGGAATATTGGTTGTGCTGAGATCTAACCGAATCAGTAAACTGCGCCAGTGCCCTTTCAAACGTCCAAAAGCACATTCTACCACCATTCTGCACTTGCTCAGCCTATAGTTGAACTGCTCCTTACTACTGTCCAGGGTGCATGTGAACAGCTTCATAAGCCATGACATTAAGGGGTAGGCTGGGTCCCCGAGGATAACTGTAGGCACTTCAACATCCCCAACAGTAATTTTCTGGTCTGGGAAGTAAGTCCCTTCCTGCAGCTGTTCAAACAGACCAGCGTTCCTGAAGACGCGAGCGTCATGCACCTTTCCCGGCCATCCCACCTTGATGTTGGTGAAACATCCCTTGTGATCCACCAGTGCTTGCAGCACCATGGAAAAGTACCCCTTGCGGTTTACATACTGGCCACCCCAGTGTGCCAGGGCCAAGATAGGGATATGCGTTCCGTCTATTGCCCCGCCGCAGTTAGGGAACCCCAGCGCATTAAAGCCATCCACAATGGTCTGCACATTTCCCAAAGTCACTATCCTTGATAGCAGCTGGTCAATGATTGCTTTGGCTACTTGGATCACAGCAGCCCCCACAGTAGATTTGCCCACTCCAAACTGATTCCCGACTGACCGGTAGCTGTCGGGCGTTCCAAGCTTCCACAGTGCTATGGCCACTTGCTTCTCAACTGTGAGAGCTGCTCTCATTTTGGTGTCTTTGCACTTCAGGGCAGGGGACAGCAAGTCACAAAGTTCCATGAAAGTGACCCTGCACATACGAAAGTTTCGCAGCCACTGGGAATCATCCCAGACCTGCAACACTATGCGGTCCCACCAGTCTGTGCTTGTTTCCCGGGCCCAGAATTGGCATTCCACGGCATGAACCTGGCCCAATGCCATCACAATCTCCCAATTGCCACATGCCGTGCTTCTAGGAACGTCTATGTCCATGTCCTCATCAGTATAGTAATCACGCTGTTGTCGCTTCCTCACCCAGTTTTGCAGGTACTGCACATACTGCTGGATAATGCATGAGGTATTTACAATGGTCAAAACTGCAGCGGAGATCTGAGCGGGCTCTATGGCGCCTGCATGGGTAATCCTGGAAAAAGAGCGTGAAATGTAGGAGAGCTGTTCGGTTCAGGATGGCCAATAAAAGGTGGTAAATGGTTGTCTTCTGTAGCTTTCATGGAGGCGGGAAGCTCGCTAAAGCTGCAAGAGCGGGAGAGCAGAGTTTGCGGCGGAAGTTCAGTTCACGATGGCTGAAAAACGGCAGGGAATTGTTGCCTTCTGTAGCTTCCACGGGAGCCCAGGACAGACAACATGGAGAAATTAGCTAGCGCTGCAAGAGCAGGAGAGCAGAGTTTGCGGCGGAAGCTGTGCTGCTCAGTTCACGGTGGCCAAAAAAAGGCGGGAAATGGTTAGATAAAAGAGTAGATAGAAAGATGAGAGGACTTGCGAGGTGGATTCATAGTACCAGGAGACAGGCGGTGGCAATATGGCGTCTGCTGTAACTTTCACGGAGGGAGAAGCAAGTGACAACACACACCCAGAAACACCCGCAAGAATGTTTTTGCCCCATCATGCACTGGGAGCTTAACCCAGAATTCCAATGGGTGGCGGGGATTGCGGGAACTGTGGGATAGCTACCGCTCCGACATTCGATGCTAACCTTGGTACCATGGACACACTCCTCCAAATTCACGTGCTTTAGTGGGGACACACAACACCGAATGTATAAAATCGCTTCTGACAATTCAAATAGAATAATTTTGAATTAATTTCGTACTGTAGACGTACCCTGAGTCAGACATCTAAATGAAATATACAATCTGATCACACCTAACATAGCAAGATGCAGTATAGCTAGAAACAGAGCAGAAGGCACTTTGTTAGGAATAAAATATGAAATAGGTCTTCTGAAATAAATATTTCAGAGGTTTCCGTCTCAGTAAAGAAAAAGAATAGTACTACACGTGTACCCTATTACACAGTGTGGTGTCATGGTTAGAGCAGGACATTAATAGACAGACGACCCAGTTTCTATTCCTACTTTGCAACTGATTTACTATGTGACCTTGGGCAAGTCATTTAGGTCCAAATTTTCAGATGTGCCCACTAATTTTGTGTGCCTTAGCTCATGAGTGCTCAACTCAAGATTTTTAAAAGGTGCTTTACACTCACAACTCTAGTTGAAGTCAGTGAAAAAAATAGCCTTACGCTCTCTCTGCCTAAATTTCCTCATATATTAAATGGAAATACTAATCTTTAACCACCTTTGTAAAATGCCTTGAAGCCATAGGACAAAAAGTGCTATATAATATTATGTGGGTAGGTGAAAGCCTGTGTCGTTTGACAGGGGTAATTTGTAAAGTGTTAAAAAAAAAAAAGAGCCAAACATGTCTGGGAACCCCTTTCTAATGTTTTCTGGACTCTAAACCCCTGCACAGGAACACAATTGGGGATAGGAGAGGAGGTTTCTTATGCTCTCACATACCCTTGCACACATTGACAAACCAAGCCACAATCTGGCCATAAAGCAGTAATCAGTTACTTCGGGGAAGGGATGAAAAAGTTCATGGAAAAATAACAAGTAATAATAGGGATATCTATGTTTATTAGGGATAAAGTATTAAATGTTTTCTAAATTTATAATCCAGGGTATTAAGTCTGTCTTTACCAAAAGTTGCCAACAGATGGGCTCTTTTTATAACTTTAATAAATTAACACAAGTACAGGTGCAGTAACAATAGCTGATTTCAAGCAGACTTATTTACTCCTAACTTACTGGAATGATAAAGAATGTCAGGTAGATAAGCATAATTACTGACAGTAATATACTGGACAAAGAGCTAAATTCTGCCATCCTTAATTAAACAAAACTCTCATTGAAGTCACCATCAACTTAAGCAGGAGTTTTGCTTGATTAATAACTGCAGTATGCAGCACAAGAAAATTATGTGCCATAGTATATACTCAGCTGATGTACATTTTGTTGCTCTGCTCATTTCAGATGATGTATGTAGGTGGTAGGCTAGAGGTCGGATGAAATCTCATTGAAGTTGTTGGTTTAACAGCTGCCCTTCTTTCAGGATAAATGTTGACAAATTGTATAGTCAATTGCTTGACCACACTTTGGTATATAAAATATACTCAAGAGAGCAAAATAATCAATGTCAGTCAGGTTTATTAATATAGTACAGGAACAAGATTCTATATGATACCAGTCTCCGAGAAGCCATCTCATGCAGTGATTCTTCCTGTCAAAGGTAGGGGCCCAGGCAGAGACAGATGCATCATGGAGGTGAATGCCTGGCTGCGAAGATGGTGTCACCAGGAGAGCTTGGGCTTCCTCGACCATGGGATGCTATTTGAGGAAAGACTGCTAGGCAGAGATGGCGTTCACCTTTCAAGGTGGGGAAAGACCCTATTTGGACACAGACTGGCTAACCTAGGGCTTTAAACTAGGTTCGACGGGGACAGGTGAGCAAAGCCCACAGGTAAGTGGGGAACATGGAGACCTGGGAGATGGGTCGGAAATGAGAGGGAATGTGGGCTATATTGGGAGAGAGAAAGGAGGGTCACAACAAAACTGGGAGGCAAGATCAAACCAGTATCTTAGATGCCTATATACAAATGCGAGAAGTATGGGGAATAAGCAGGAAGAACTGGAAGTGCTAATAAATAAATACAACTATGACATTGTTGGCATCACTGAAACTTGGTGGGATAATACACATGATTGGAATGTTGGTGTGGATGGGTACAGCTTGCTCAGGAAGGATAGACAGGGGAAAAAGGGAGGAGGTGTTGCCTTATATATTAAAAATGTACACACTTGGACTGAGATGGAGATGGACATAGGAGATGGAAGTGTTGAGAGTCTCTGGGTTAGGCTAAAAGGGGTAAAAAACAAGGGTGATGTCATGCTAGGAGTCTACTACAGGCCACCTAACCAGGTGGAAGAGGTGGATGAGGCTTTTTTTAAACAACTAACAAAATCATCCAAAGCCCAAGATTTGGTGGTGATGGGGGACCTCAACTATCCAAATATATGTTGGGAAAATAACACAGCGGCACACAGACTATACAACAAATTCTTGGACTGCATTGCAGACAACTTTTTATTTCAGAAGGTTGAAAAAGCTACTAGGGGGGAAGCTGTTCTAGACTTGATTTTTAACAAATAGGGAGGAACTCGTTGAGAATTTGAAAGTAGAAGGCAGCTTGGGTAAAAGTGATCATGAAATCAGAGTTTGCAATTCTAAGGAAGGGTAGAAGGGAGAACAGCAAAATAGAGACAATGGATTTCAGGAAGGCGGATTTTGGTAAGCTCAGAGAGCTGATAGGTAAGGTCCCATGGGAATCAAGACTGAGGGGAAAAACAACTGAGGGCCCAAAAGCAAGCTATTTCGCTGGTTAGGAAAGACAGAAAATGTGGCAAAAGACCACCTTGGCTTAACCACGAGATCTTGCATGATCTAAAAAATAGAAACTAGGACAGATTACAAAGGATGAATATAGGCAAACAACACAGGAACGCAGGGGCAAGATTAGAAAGGCAAAGGCACAAAATGAGCTCAAACTAGCTACGGGAATAAAGGGAAACAAGAAGACTTTTTATCAATACATTAGAAGCAAGAGGAAAACCAAAGACAGGGTAGGCCCACTGCTCAGTGAAGAGGGAGAAACAGTAACAGGAAACTTGGAAATGGCAGAGATGCTTAATGACTTCTTTGTTTCGGTCTTCACCGAGAAGTCTGAAGGAATGCCTAACATAGTGAATGCTAATGGGAAGGGGGTAGGTTTAGCAAATAAAATAAAAAAAGAACAAGTTAAAAATCACTTAGAAAAGTTAGATGCCTGCAAGTCACCAGGGCCTGATGAAAGGCATCCTAGAATACGTAAGGAGCTAATAGAGGAGGTATCTGAGCCTCTAGCTATTATCTTTGGAAAATCGTGGGAGACGGGAGAGATTCCAGAAGACTGGAAAAGGGCAAATATAGTGCCCATCTATAAAAAGGGAAATAAAAACAACCCAGGAAACTACAGACCAGTTAGTTTAACTTCTGGGCCAGGGAAGATAATGGAGCAAGTAATTAAGGAAATCATCTGCAAACACTTGGAAGGTGGTAAGGTGATAGGGAATAGCCAGCATGGATTTGTAAAGAACAAATCATGTCAAACCAATCTGATAGCTTTCTTTGATAGGATAACGAGTCTTGTGGATAAGGGAGAAGCTGTGGATGTGGTATACCTAGACTTTAGTAAGGCATTTGATACGTCTCGCATGATATTCTTATCGATAAACTAGGCAAATACAATTTAGATGGGGCTACTATGAGGTGGGTGCATAACTGGCTGGATAACTGTACTCAGAGAGTTGTTATTAATGGTTCCCAATCCTGCTGGAAAGGCATAACAAGTGTGGTTCCGCAGGGGTCTGTTTTGGGACCGGCTCTGTTCAATATCTTCATTAACGACTTAGATATTGGCATAGAAAGTATACTTATTAAGTTTGCGGATGATACCAAACTGGGAGGGATTGCAACTGCTTTGGAGGACAGGGTCATAATTCAAAATGATTTGGACAAATTGGAGAAATGGTCTGAGTTAAACAGGATGAAGTTTAACAAAGACAAATGCAAAGTGCTCCACTTAGGAAGAAAAAATCAGTATCACACATACAGAATGGGAAGAGACTGTCTAGGAAGGAGTACGGCAGAAAGGGATCTAAGGGTTATAGTGAACCACAAGCTAAATATGAGTCAACAGTGTGATGCTGTTGCAAAAAAAGCAAACATGATTCTGGTATGTATTAACAGGTGTGTTGTGAGCAAGACATGAAAAGTCATTCTTCCGCTCTACTCTGCTCTGGCTAGGCCTCAGCTGGAGTATTGTGTCCAGTTCTGGGCACCGCATTTCAAGAAAGATGTGGAGAAATTGGAGAGGGTCCAGAGAAGAGCAACAAGAATAATTAAAGGTCTTGAGAACATGACCTATGAAGGAAGGCTGAAAGAATTGGGTTTGTTTAGTTTGGAAAAGAGAAGACTGAGAGGGGACATGATAGCAGTTTTCAGGTATCTAAAAGGGGGAGGGAGAAAACTTGTTCACCTTAGCCTCTAAGGATAGAACAAGAAGCAATGGGCTTAAACTGCAGCAAGGGAGGTTTAGGGTGGACATTAGGAAAAAGTTCATAACTGTCAGGGTGGTTAAACACTGGAATAAATTGCCTAGGGAGGTTGTGGAATCTCCATCTCTGGAGATATTTAAGAGTAGGTTAGATAAATGTCTATCAGGGATGGTCTAGACAGTATTTGGTCCTGCCCTGCGGGCAGGGGACTGGACTTGATGACCTCTTGAGGTCCCTTCCAGTCCTAGAATCTATGAATCTATGTTACATTCACCTTTTGCAGGTGTGCTCCCAAAGTTACACATTTCAGCTGCTATAACTTATATGATGATTTTACAAGTTACACATCTCTTTAAACATCATTAAAACCAATCCATCATTAGAGGTGCTGGAACTATGAGTGCTGCTGCACCCCCTGGCTTGAAGTGGTTTCCATCATAAACAGGGTTTACAATTTGGCACCCACACTGTACAAATTTTTCCAGCATCAGTATATTCCAGTTCCCTAATTTCTTGTTCTGTTTCTTCCTTATCTTTGTCAGGATACTCGTATTCTAGGTACTGGTCTGTGAAGGTACTTCCCTAGCTTGTACTATGACATAGGAGACTTGTCAGACTCAAGATACATTTGTTCTATCTGCTTATGACAAATGCTTACTTCAGCAAATGCAAGGAGTTATGGGATACTTAGCATAAGTGAAAAGGATTATGGTATAGGCCAGTTGGGCTATACCATAGTTACAATATTTGTGCTTAATGCTTACTCTGTGTGTGTGTGGTGCAGATTATATATGCTAGCCATCATATATTAGTCAACATAAAAA
Source organism: Malaclemys terrapin pileata (assembly GCF_027887155.1). Classification (NCBI taxonomy): domain Eukaryota; kingdom Metazoa; phylum Chordata; order Testudines; family Emydidae; genus Malaclemys; species Malaclemys terrapin. Next base: position 67,954,601 of record NC_071512.1, read on the forward strand.
ACAATTGGGCTCCTTTATGGAATAAACAGTTGAACAAAACACAGGCCATTGTGGAAAGCTGGAATAAAGGTTGAACTATGAAGTTTGAGGGGATTTCCCTGGGGTCGGAATGCAAACACAGGGGGCTGGGTATTGTTTGATTGAGCAGCGTGTGTGAGAGAGTGATCAGAAACACCAGAGAAGCACACACAGAACAGAGCAAGGAAGTCTCAGAGACAGTCAGAGAAGCATGTGTAGTGTGATTTCTGAGAAAAAGCTCAGAGAGTGAGTTTTTGGGTAGAGTCCTGGATGGCAAGTGGCTTTAGAATCATAAGCAAAGCAACTGTCTCCTACTGTTTGAACCCTGCTGTGTTCAGGGAAATAGGACTTTATGTACATTATTTGTTAATAAGCAGGACTGCATTAAAGAAATACATAGCTCCATCCCCAACTTCTTTCCCTAACAGAAACAAGCCATCAGACCCTGAATATTAACTCACTGCTTACGTCAAAAGGGCTCCTAGGCACTACAATAATACAAATAATAATGAAAACATAAAAATAATAATCTCTGTTCAGTAAATCTTAAAGTTAAGCTTGTGCTTAAGAAGCCTTCCTGAATAGGGATTGCTCTCCTGAGTCAGGGTCTCTGTGTTGGTTTGGCACTATTACTAATAATTATAATTCATATAGCAGAAATCAGGATCCAGGACCCACTATGTTAAGAACGGTATGTAAACAAAGGAAGTGATGTTCTCTTGCTATTTGTTTTGGATAGGCTATATAACTCACTCAGGGCTTCTCCACTCACTTACTAATAATTAAGATAAAATGATTGATGGATGGAGATAGGATGCTATTCCAAGCCTAGGGAACAGTAGGTCAATAAAGGGACATTATCAAGTATATGTCACAAATCTTGAATTACATCAAAACTGTTATATTTAAAATTGGAATGACAGATTTTATTTATTTAAAAGTACTTTTTGTGTTTTACTTTCTCATCAATAATCCCCATCCCAGCTAGTGTGCAGCCTTAACTATAGCATTCTAGATGTTAAACAATGCAGGTGCAGCATGTTTTTGTATGGAATTCTATCTATTTTATGGAACATACATATATATATATATATATATGTATGTATATGTATGTATATATATATATAAAAACTAGTTCTTGCCTTCTTCAGTTAGTTGGCATTTAAATGTTAAAAGGTCCAATGGAGAAGAATAAAAAATATTTTGACAGCATGCAGAACAGACAATATTAAAAATTGTATGCCTATACACACACATATATTGTTGGTCATAGAGTCCTCACTTGTTTCTTTAAATATATACAAATGTAATATTTTTTATTGCATAATATAGTTCTCAAATTGTGTACATTGTGTTGATCTACAGATCTTTTGCCATTGTTGTACCTGAAGCTGGCTAATAGTGTTTGCTCCTTCTTGTTTCCATCTGATAATTCATATGAAAAGACATGCAATAATGTATTTTATTTTAATAATACAATAATATTACTGGTACTACTTTTCCAAGTAAGCAAATTGTCCCAAAGATTTCATGCAGTCATGAGGGAAGGTGGTCCATGCATTTATGAGTTGGACAGGAGATGGGCTATGAAAATCTCTTAATTAAAATGTAATCTACACACTAATAAAAGCTATAGACTCCCTGGCATAAGATTTTCTCCATCATAATCCCTTTTAATCCCAAGGAGTCTGGTGGCACCTTAAAGACTAATAGATTTATTTGGGCATAAGCTTTTGTGGGTAAAAACCTCACTTCTTCAGATGCATAGAGTGAAAGTTACAGATGCAGGTATTATATACTGATAGATTGAAGTCTTGGAGAGTTGCCTGGCAGCCTCCTGTTCATAATCCGACCTGTTCATTATGACTACAGCACCTCTTTTGTCAGCCCCGTTGATGATAATGTCAGAGTTGTTTCTGAGGCTGTGGATGGCATTATCCACGATCTACAACTTATCCTGGAAAATGATCCCTCACTCTCACAGACCTTGGGAGGCAGGCCAGTCCTCGCTTACAGACAACCCCCAACCTGAAGCAAATAAATACTCACCAGCAACTACACACCACACCACAGAAATACCAACCCAGGAACCAATCCCTGTAGCAAGCCTCATTGCCTACTCTGTCCCCATATCTACTCTGGCAACACCATCAGAGGACTCAACCACATCAGCCACACCATCAAGGGCTCATTCACCTGCACATCCACTAATGTTATATATGCCATCATGTGCCAGCAATGCCCCTCTGCCATGTACATTGGCCAAACCAGACAGTTCCTCTGCAAAAGACTAAATGGACACAAATCGGACATCAGGAATGGTAACATACAAAAGCCAGTACATGAACACTTCATCTCCCTGGTCATTCTATTACAGATTTAAAAGTCTCTATAATTGAACAAAAAAACTTAGGAAACAGACTTCAAAGAGAAACAGCAGAACTAAAATTCATTTGCAAATTCAACACCATTAATCTGGGCTTGAATAGGGACTGGGAGTGGCTTTCTCATTACAGAAGCAGCTTTTCCTCTCTTGGAATTGACACCTCCTCATCTATTATTGGGAGTGGATTACATCCACCCTGATTGAATTGGCCCTGTCAACACTGGTTCTCCACTTGCGAAGTACCTCCCTGCTCTCCATGTGTCAGTATATAATGCCTGCATCTGTAACTTTCACTCTATGCATCTGAAGAAGTGAGGTTTTTACCCACAAAAGCTTATGCCCAAATAAATCTGTTAGTCTTTAAGGTGCCACCAGACTCCTTCTTGTTTTTGTAGATACAGACTAACACGGCTACCTCCTGATACTTTTAATCCCAAAACATTTGACAAATTACAGCCAGCCAACCCTACCCAAATGCAGCCTCCTTGAGAACAATCACCCACTAACGAAAAGAGTTGTAAACTTACGTGAATTGCAGACTCTTTGAGGCAGTGACCATCTTTTTGACGTGTCTGTATAGCACCTAGCACACTTTGGTACTAGTCCATGAACGGGGTTCTTAGGCACCACTTCAATGCTACTAATATAATAGGGAGGAATGATTTTAGCCAAGGATCCTGGGCCAAACCCACTACGACAGGAAGTGCCCTAGAAACGTTAACATCCAGGGTCGATAAGCGTGCGGATTTTCTAGTGTCCCCTGTAGAAGGTCCCACTTGGCTACTGGCCTATGCGGTGGGAGGGTTCGTGGCGCTGCTGCTCCTTTCCCGAGCCCCTGTCCAGCCTCTCTCGGTACGTCCGTGGAGCAGCGCACGCTCCTCCTTTGCTCCCCCCGGCGGGAAGCGCCCGCGCTCCCCTGGCACTGGGGCCCCAGAGGGCTGGCTGCGCCCGGGAGCCGCCCGGCCTTGGCCTGGCGTCAAGAATGCCCCATTGTCCGGCCGGCCACGTGACGCCATTCCCCGCCAGGGCTGCGGAGGCCCCGCCCCTAGCCAGCCGGTGAGCCCCGCCCAGCCCAGGGCCGCCTCACGCTGAGGAGGGGGCGAGGGGCGCATGCGCCGTGCGCGGAGCTGCTCTCCCATCCAGTGCGGCAGCGGCCGGGGAAAGCCGCAGCGGCTGGGCGGGACAGGACAGGACAGGAGCCGAGAAGCGTTAATTAGCGGCAGCCCCCAAGGGAGCCGGGGCAGCAGCAACTGCCCCCTCCCCCACCGCCCGGGGGACTCCGCTGAGGAGAGGCGAAGGCGCGGGGGCTGCGCCGCGCCCGGAGCCTGCGCTGGGAATTTTGACATCTCTTGTGTCTCAGCGGCGGCCGGGAAGGGCCAGGTCCCAGCTTCCTGCCGCTGCGGGGAAATCACTGCCAGCTCCCGCGGGGGCTCCGTCCCTGCCTGCGGGGCCGGGCTGCGGGGGGATCCCCGCGGGATCAGCCCTTGCTGGGGGGTATTTCCCTAGAAAAGGGAGGGGGGGGTCACGAACTTGTCATTTTGGGGGGCGGGGGCTTTGTCTGTGTGACTTGAGACAAAGAGCGAGGGAAGGAGAAAGAAGAGGCTCTGCTACGTTCCTGTGCGGAGGAGGCATCACCCCATATGGACAGCTGAGTTCATCATCACCATCAGCTGCTGCTGCCGCCGCCGCGTCTATTTTTTATACGTTTTTTTGGGGCGGGGGGGGAGGGCTTGGGAAGAAGAATCATGTAAATAAAAGAGAAGGTGCTGTAAAAAGATGGGGGATGCTGCAGACCTCAAGGAAATGAGAAAGACGTTTATTGTTCCTGCAGTCAAACCTTTTGACCATTATGATTTCACCAGGGCTAAAATCGCCTGTAATGTAGCGTGGCTGGTGGCCAAAGCCTTTGGGACAGGTAGGTGGCGTCTTCTTCTTCTTCCCTTTCTTTGATGCTGGTTCCTGCCTGGTTGCTTCATTACTGCGGACGTGAGCCATTCCCAAGGGAATTGAACGGGAGAAAATAATCTTGATCTATTGCTTGATCATGTGGTTTTTATTTTCGAATATCTGCTTTTTTTTCTTAGGTGTGTCAATGCTATTTCCGTCAATGAGTAATTGTCATGTTTTTGTGTCTAATTGCATTTATTTGGGGGTATTCAGCCTTCCAAAACTGCGTGTATTGTTTTTCCATGCACATTTTTTTGTTGTAATACAAAAATAGTGTTTTCCATTTAAGAGCTGGGAGGTAGTCAGGGAAATGGATGTGCACTGTTAGTTTTGATATGTATGATGATATAAGCCTTCAGTCATTCAGATAGGTAAAGATTAAACAATAACCTGGATTCTAGGAGAGAGAGCATTTAATGCCAATTGTCACCCAACAGTGTATAGAATTCTTTCCGTCTGAATGTATAACATTAATTTATTTTAATGCTTCTGAAAAGTATTAGTTCTATATTTCTAAAAACCAGGGCCTTCAGGAATACTATGCTTATTATGCTCAGTAATATTTCTAATATATCTTTTGAGGGCAAACATTTCAAAAATACAAAAATGTGTGATTTAACTATCATTTATTTAATTTTCAATTTATAAAACAGTGTTGTTGGTGTTTTTGAAAGAGGGAGTGTGCAGGAACAATCAATCATTTCACCCCTGTTCTCTGTAGAATAACAGGAAAAGGTTTCTCCTTTTGGAATTCTGTAACAGTTGCATATGTAGCCAGAGTACTGTTGCATATTGTAACATGGCTAAAAGACATACATCTTTATGATGCCATTAGGAGCTGGTAATACCTGACAACAACCTTTCTCTTTATATTTAAAAACAAAAAAAGTTTCCATGACTGCTGAAAGTGCTATTTATTAGCAGTTTCTGTATGTAATAACCATTTCTGGTTATTGCAAAACAATTTATTTTTAAAAATACTTTACTTTTATATTTTGTAGGGCTCAGATTCATGATCTCTTTTTAATCAATGCAAATTTGAACACTAAAATGCTAAGGTAGTGAAAATTCTTGGAATAATTTTCTTTGGGGGTTTTCAGAGGTGATGTAATTTAATGTCCTTATGTGATTCAGTTCTGTAGGCTTGCATGTATATGAACTAAACACATCATTTTATTTTTGTTAACCCAAAATGATCATATCAGGTGTAAAATATGCACTGTGTCTGCAGATTCAAATATGACGGAGTTTTATTCTGATGTGGCTTTGCAAATTCTTTATCTTCAGGAGATTGAGATATTTTGGTTTCTATTAGCTGAGTTTGGATTGGATGTGTAAAGCCACCTGTGGGGTTCTTTCTACTTAGCTTTCTGTAAAAGTCTGGTCCAAACCAAATTCCTTTACTTTCCTTGTCCCTCCCCATGGTTTTCATTCTGAAAGATACACAAGAAAATTCAACAAATAATCAGTTAAGAGCAGATATTCTCTTCTTTTGCCTTTTAAATTCTCTGATGCTAGTATCTGACCCACTTAATGCAACTAATGGAAATAATGTCAAATAGAACTGTATACAGCATTAAAGTGTTCCAGATCATAATTTTGTGACTAGTTTCAAGTCAGTGTTCTGCGTGGTAGTAGTTCCTGGAGTTGCAAAGTAGAATTTGAGGGTGAGAGCGTGGAAGTATACATAAAACTTGTAATGTGTATATATTTCAAACACACCTTTACATATGAAACAGATGCAGAACTGGAGGATTGACCATCTCCTTTTCATATTTTTTTTAAAGCTTTCCCTGGAATAGGTTACAACTTTTTCTGCACAGCAAGACATATATTTCTACTATCTTCTGTCATATGTTTACCCAAAGGAACTACAAAGGATGAATAGGGTTTGTGTGAATGTCTCATTCCCCATATATATCTTGAAGTGGCAGAATTTGAAGTGATCAGTAATAAGTAGTTTCAAAACTTTGTCCTAAATTCACAGAAAATACTGAGCAATAACTGTCTTGCACGTCTCTATTCATTCTGCTTTCCCTAGTTAAAATAGTGCTTTCTCCACCAGATAATTCTCTTGGATAAAAATCCTATTCCTCCACCCACTTCTATTCTGGGGACGTTCACATTGTTTCTTTTGTGGTATAAAAAAGCATCTTCAGTTTCTTCTTTAGACATAGTGTGTACACATGCAATATGTAAAAATGTACATTTGGGGTCTGATAGATATGCTTTGTTTTAAATGCATGGTGCAACACAAACAAAAATGTGAGTGACTCTTAAGAACAACTTGGTTGTGCTATATTAGAGAAGCATGTCCTCTCCAAGAGGACTTCTGAAGTATTCTGTGGGGCGCAGCCGTGTTAGTCTGTATCTACAAAAACAACAAGGAGTCTGGTGGCACCTTAAAGACTAACAGATTTATTTGGGCATAAGCTTTCGTGAGTAAAAACCTCACTTCTTCGGATGCATAGGGGCGCAGTTATGCTTTACCGAAATCGAGTCAATGCTATCCTTGTTGGAGTGATGTCTATGGGACTGATAACAAACAAACACACAGTCCCAGATTCAGCTCTGTTACATCTGTGCAATGTCATGGACTTAATGACGTTGTGCAGGGATAAGAGTAGACTTTGTTTAACCTGTATTTGGCTCATACCAAATGCAAACATACAGCACAAGAACAGAAGATGTATGTGGGAAATAGTCATGTAAAAACATCATGTATGAAAAATGAATGAGAGTAAAATGACTTTGAATATAAAAATAATGCTAGGAATTCATACTTCCTTTCAGTCTTATTCCATTTCCTTTAGCATCCATTTTCAATTCTTTCAGAGTTAGGAAGAAACACAACCTTGTCCTACAAACTATAGCTGAAATTTAACTGGCTACATCAGTTCATAGTCTTAATTCAACATAACTCGATATCAAGCAATGATACCTAACATGCAAGCAGATAAGTCAGGAGCCTATGTTGCCCTGATGATACTTGAGAGATTTAAGTTCAAGATTACATTCATTTTTTAAATGTGAAAGAAACAAACGATTCTTTTCGCTTCTGGCTACTGTTTTACTGCAAGTACAGGTACAATGTAACAAGACTCAGACAAATGGAAAAAATATTTCTTTAACAACAAATAACTGTACATGATTTATTTTGGTTCTTAAAATTTTGACACTGTTGCAGAGTTCAGGTAATATCACAGTTGATTCATAAATAGAGAAACTGGATGTCCCAGACAACGGTCTATGAGATTATAGATTTTTCTTATTTTTATGAGCCATATTTATAGTGATTATTCAGGATTTAATATGGTTCGAATCTAGTGGTCAGTATGTGTTGGTCAAATCAACTTAATGCATTTTGTTTAACATATTTAGCTCAATTTCTTTCCTAACATAAGCATAGTGCAGTGAGAGCTTGATTTCTTTTTGTGTTTGTTTTAGAGCAGGGCTTTGGTCCAGAGCAGTGGAGCTGCAGGTTTTTGCCTGGAGCTGGAGCGGAGCTGGAGCACAGCTCCAGAGCTTTGATTGGAAATATTAAGATTTTGATTTGTTGCATTATGTTTGTACTTAAAACTGCCTTTCCCTAGAGAGACCTTTATGAAATGGCATTCTTTTGGAGAGTATCTGCATTAGAGATGCATTTTCATTTAACATAATGAAAGGAAGCTTCTTAAAAAGTTCAAGGTGCTGGGATGCAGAGGTGTTTTAACTGTCAAACAATTTAAGAGATGTAGAAGTAGCTTTATTCTTCCAGTATTTCAAAGGGGAGAACATTTGGATTTAAATCCACAAACAATTACCGTATATGGTAAAGTCTATTGAATTCAACAGACTACTCGTGAGATTAGCGGTTTGGAAGAAAACAATAACTTGCCTTTAGTTTAGAAAATCTACTTTCCATACCAAATGACTGAAATCTGCTGATATTATATTCCTCATCTACCTTAAAGGAGGATAGGCCTGACTAGTGAAAATAATTAAAATACATTGTAACAGTATACAAGAGACTTATGCCCTTGAGGTCTTTGCCAGTCTTTTGAAGACATCTCCTCAAGAGTTTGTGTTCTTTCTCTCTTAGAACCATAGTCACATTAGAGAATGAACTGTATTCTGAGAGAATTTTAAAAAGTAACTCTATAGTGAAAACAGGTCTACATGGTATAGATAAGGGGGAAAAAATCCTTTTTACAATTAAGAGGAATCAGACTGATTTTTTTAAAAGTTCCTGCATAGAAGCATTTAAGTTGTAAAAACAAATTAGATTCAATATAAAATTTTGGGCCAAATTCATTCATGCTGTAATAATATTGAAGTAACAGACTACAAAGTACTTTTTTTTTTTTTTTTGAGCTTGCATTAAGCAGGAATTCTGAAAAGTTTTTACCTGATAATTCACTTTCTCAGAATTATTCTGCAGATGCTCTCCCGATGAGTAGTGGGAGCCAATATAAACAGTCTGGGTCTTTGTAGGAGATTCTAGAATGTCCTATTCTCATGGAAGACATTTTAAAAGGGTTAAAGTTATTACAGTAAAATAACTGAAAGCTTTGGTTTAGGTCAGTGGTTCCCAAACTTTAACAACCTATCAATCCCTTTCACTAAAATGTTGTGTCTCGTAAACCCCCTCCTGAAAATGAATATTTCCAGGGACTGTCTCTTTTACCTGAGTATAAATTATAAAAGCAGTGATCTTGGAAATATAAAAATTGTTTTTATGACATGCTTATTACACATTACACCTGTGACCCGATATAACGCGGTAAAGCAGTGCTCCGGGTGGGCGTGGCTGTGCACTCCAGTGGATCAAAGCAAGTCATATAACGCGGTTTCACCTATAACATGGTAAGATTTTTTTTTTTTTTTGACTCCCAAGGACAGCGTTATATCGAGGTAGGGGTGTATTTATTATTAACTATTATTTATCATTACAGTATTTTTATTACATTATGAAAATGGCAACACTCTTCCAAGATCTCACTTTTGTAGCTTGTATCACATTGAATAAGCCTGTTATAAGACAAGGCTCCTATGTTTCATCAAGGAGTATCAGATATGAAACAGCTTGAAGGTATTTAAGAAGCCAACTCAGAGTTCCTCCTACACAAGCATTCAGGTCTTGAGCAGTCCAGGCAAACAACGCATGTTACAACAAAGCTTAAACTTGTTCTTCATAATAATTTTAAAAACAATACTAGCTACCTATTTAATTTTAAAAACAGCAAAAAATATCCACCTCTCTTTCCATTTCTTATAAGGAGTCGTGAAGTTTAAATCTCCTCAGTGTGAGAGATATGCTTGCTTTGATCTGCTTATCTCTTGGAAGTCCAGGGGCTCCGGGCTGCTGGCCTCCTGTGGCCCCAGGTCCCGGTCTGCCATTAGGGAATTTTTTCCCGAGAACCCCCTGTAACATTTCGCAAACTCCAAGGGGTTCACAAACCCCAGTTTGAGAGCCATTGGTTTAGGTGAAGAAACCACACAAAACTGACACAATGTATAAGAGTACCGATTTGCACATATGTACCAGATGTGTAGCAGGTACACTTCTGTTAAGAGTAGGTATGGTATGAGGCTTTGTTGTCAGCTCAGAAGATGTGAGGTATCTTGGTGTAAAGTTTCTGATAAATATGAGTAGAAGTTATGTGGCATTATGGTTATAGAATTGAAGTTGTTTGAGCTAAAATACCCCACTTGCAGGTATGGAGATAATTCTGTAAATTTAAGTGTAATGTTAATTTAGATGCTCCTACTCTTCTAATACCTAGTTTCTGTGGTGGTAATTTTTTTCTAAAGTGTTGTCTGTAAGACGGTTTAGAAGAACTAATGTGAAACACATTGACACTTGAACTGGAGCTCTTGATGTAATGGAGTTTGTAAGGTGCACCAAGGTCTGCATCTACTAGGCTCTGAGTTCAAGTGTGTAAATTTTGAACATCTGCCAGCTTCAGTGCAGCTTACAGGTTCCTCAACCCAAAAACCACTGAGTGTGGTACAGTTTAGGAGTGCATTAAACCAAATACATTTGACTTCCATACAAAGTTGGGAAAGCGGGTAGAGCCTGCTCAGTTTGCAAGTTAAATGTATATACTGTGGATTGGATAAATTCCAGAGAGGTCCTTACTGAAAATTCTTTGCCCCCAGCCTTAAAGTTTAACCTAAAGAATGAATGGTGAGTTTGATCCTAGTGGACACGGACAAGTAGCTTCTGCATCAAGACACAGGAGTTGATCTCTCAGATAACTGGCTCCCAGGCCATTCAGGGCTTCAAGATTGTAATCAATATATTGAATTGCCCTCAGAGTTGAATAAGAAGCCATGCAGAGTACAGAATATTGATATTATGGGCATATAGTAACTTGCACCAGTCCGGTTTGCACTAGCTGCAGCTTCAGGGTACTCTTTAAAAGCTAACCTCTTTTGAGTGTACAGTATTGCATCAATTCAGCCTTTAGGTTACAAAGTCATGGCTCACTATTTAGAAGTTCTTATCAGAGACAATGATCTTAGCCTTTTGACCAACCATAAATAAAAGACCGTGGATCCAGAATGAGCTTGAGACTACAAATGTTTTGGGAAAGTAAACTTGCCAGCCTGGCCCACTCCTCCAGATGCTTCCCTCTATTTATTGATTTACTTCTGTCTGAGCCAGTTTCCCTCCATCCACTTTCTCACCTTTATTAATTCTGGAAGGTGCAGAAATTGCCATATAAGTCTGACAAAAGGGAGCTAAAAATCTGAGTCATTTATAAATTGGTGATGATGAAGGTCACAACATTTCATAGTCTTTCCTGGCAGAAGTAATTATACACCTGAACAGCAACAGGGAAAGCATAGAGGCCTGTAAAAACCAATACATGCTTTTCTTCTTCAAGGTCATGTAAAGGTTTAGGATTTCTCTTAGAAAGGATTGACTTACTAAAGGCCACTATCACAAAAGGCCACAAGCAAGATAATGGTAATTTCTACTGAAGACTGCTTGTCTAGTAATCAACAAGGATACAGTCACTAAAAAGAGTTCATAGAATCTTTTTTTTTTTCTGTATGATGCCCTTGCTTGAAACTGGATTGATGTGAGGTGACATGTGAGTACAGCCTTTTTTAACTTCACTCTTTCAGTAACCTTCCTTAGGTTGGTAGCAATAACTGGTGAGGGTAACAGTAAGTGGCCATGTTACTATGTGACTGGTATCTGGACTTGGAAAAGAAGTACACTCAGACACTGTCAATAATGGGCTTCTCATGCCGTGAATAATAAGGGTCCAATTCACAAATATCTAACTGCAATTCCCCAAAGACCTAAGACGCTGAAGGTCTCAATAGATGAAATTCCACCAGAGAACTCGATAGATTCCTACCTCTTTATCTGATAGTGAACTCACGGCTCTGAATGAAAGTCTGATCCAGTCAACCTTTCCAGTAAAGTAGATGGGGAAAACTTTTCAACGTTTTGTTGTGGAAAGCAAATGAGCGAGCACTAAACCAACCAATATTTTGAACAGGTCTTTGGGTCAAGACACTGCTCTTATGCCAGGGGATGGTGTGGTGTGGTGGTTGGTGAGGCAGGCTCTGAGCAATGCTTACCTGGGGGGCTCCCCGGAAGCAGGGACATCCCCCTCACTCAGGTCCTAGGTGGAGGCGTGGCCAGGCAGCTCTGCACACTGCCTTTGCCTGCAGGCACTATCCCTGCAGTTTCCATTGGCCACGGTTCCTGGCCAATGGGAGCTGTGGAGGCATGCAGAGCTGCTTGGCCATGCCTTTGCCTAGGGCCTGAGTGAGGGGGATGTTGCCGCTTCTGGGGAGCCCCCCAAGTAAGTGCTGCTCAGAGCCTGCCTCACCCTGTCCCGTGCCCCTGCTCCCTCCCATACCCAAAGTCTGCTGCTGCTGGGGGAAGGAGGCACAGAGCCAGGTAGGGAGCCTGTTGGCCCTACCAATCTCCCCTCCAGGACCAGCAGGGGTCCTGGGCTGTGCACTGCCCCCCGTTCCTCTTCAGCACCAGCGAGGGTCTTGGGCCACGCGTCTCCACGCCCCTCCTTCCCCCACCCCACCCCAGAACCCAGGCCACCCTACCCCAGCACCCGTGGTGGCCCCCAGGAAGCCACCCCCGAAGTTTTAGTCAGGGGTATATAGTAAAAGTCATGGACAGGTCATGGGCCATGAATTTTTGTTTCCTGACTGTGTCCTGTCCGTGACTTGTAGTAAAAACACCTGTGACTAAAACGTAGCCTTAGTTATAGGATATTGTCCCTTTATAAACTTTTTACAGTTGAGCTCACAACTAGGGTAAATTTGTAGGGCCAATTATTATAACAGTGAACACTCTCCATAAACATGTTCCATCAATCTCCTTGCTGATAAGAAACCTACAATGAAGAGAGGTCTCCACAGTCAAGATTATAGGAATAGGTTAAGCCTTAAAATGGGGACATTTTATGCTTGATTTCTAGTAATGTGAACTACCTTCTTTTTAAATGATACCCTCAAGAAAATAGCTGAAGACTTTATTTATTGACTGCTCCCATCCTCCTCCTTCTGAATAGTTGTGTACTTATTAATTTAAAACATTCCCAGATCTAAAATGGCTGATTTATAATATTAAACTGTATAACTTAAAGGTGTAGTATCATCCAGTTAGATGCCTGGAAACTCTTTGGAAAACAAGCTTGACTTTTTAAAGAAAGCTTACTCTCTTCACAGCAATGCAGGTCATTTTTTTCCAATGAATAAATCTTTCCCACACTAGATCGATTCAGTGTGGGAAAGATTATCTACCGCTTTCCCTTTAAATTACATTTATATTCCAAAATGTTAGCTTGTTTTTATTTTACTTCTTTAAAAAAGTTATTAGTGGGTATTCCTCCAAAATTTTGATGAAGCGGGAAGGAAACTATTGAGTAATCTCTGTGTGAACCTGTAACTGAAATGTTCATTTTGGTATTATCTTAAGTTCTGGAGGTACTCTCTAATAAGAGAATGTGTGGGTTAAAAATGGAAAGCGTGATTAAACTATTAAAAATTTTGGTTAACTAAAATCTTCATGTCTTATGAGAGAGACACATCTTTCAGGCCTGGATCCCCTATACACAATATATGTGTGCTTATCTTTCGCTGCTGTGAGTAATCCTATTGAAATAATAGGACTACTTGCAGTGTGTGAAGTTAAGCATGTGCATAAATGTGTGCAGGATCATTCCCTCAGTCCATTACAAATTATAGAATAGAATGACACACGGCACTATCATCAAAGTATTGGACCCAAGTAAATGAAGTGAAATAAGCCAGTTAATTTCATTTTGGGGCAGTAGTACAGAAAGGAAAACACAAAAAACAAAATATCGTATGTTGAGCTTGTGTATTTGTTTTGACTGGTCTCCTGGTAGCCCAGGACCGATGAAATCTCTAAACCCAAGTTCAAGATTGGAATTCTCCGTGTGGTTTGTGCTTTCCAAAAATGAAACCTGTGTCCTACTGACAATATGTCAATCCAGCCCAATGTAATGGACAGGTCCTGCATATTTCAGTGTTGGTTTCAAGAACAACTGTATTTTTGGGCAGCAGAGCATAACCACACATCTTTTTTTGAAACTACTCATTAACTTCAAAGCTTGACCTTGAGGTCCTTTTGGAGGCAAGGTGTGGGGAAGCAAAGGTATTAATTTACTAAAATTAGCATCAGATTCCTACTACATCTAGTAGGACTTCAGTTTTACAGACAAACTCCAGTCCTACTTGGCGCTCCATGTAAACATGGCCCGCTATGCCTGTGTGGAGCCCCATTGACTTCAAGGCTCTACACAGACCATAAATCCACCTGCACACAGCTCCATTGTAAGACCATGGTCTTAGGAAAGCAATGAAAGAAATAAGCAACAGAGGGTCCTGTGGCACCTTTAAGACTAACAGAAGTATTGGGAGCATAAGCTTTCGTGGGTAAGAACCTCACTTCTTCAGATGCAATGAAAGAAATTGTTATATCTAGCTTAAAGTCTATAACACAGTTCTTAATCAGTGGCAAACTGCAAAACTCTTGAAATCCATTGATCTGTTATCAAGACTAGTTCTGATTTCTGTTTTCTTATAATACATACATTGCACCAGAAAAAAGATTTATACATTTCTGTCAGTGAGAAATAGAATCCTGTTCAGTGGGGGTTTCCTCAAAAACCATCCTTGGATTTAGTGGCACACTTTTCATCCTGTTTTAACAGTTAATTCCTTCTTTCTATAGTTTCCCAGTGTTCTTGTAATTTTGTATGTGTCTGTGATTATACTTGTTCTGATGGTATTGCAGTAAACAAATTTATCTGGTTTCTACTTTATTTGGAGCATTTATTTTAGTTGCTTTGTACCTTCAAAAAGTGTCCACTTGACTTGAAGCCAGTTATCTATGGAAATGGGATTAAATCTTGCCATATATGCTATCCAGAACGGGAGCTTATTCTGAGCTTCTATGGCCTGCATGCAGTCTGGACTTTTTGTTATGTGTATACACCTGTAGTGGCTTGCTTTGAAAATTGGTTTTCTTTCAATTGATTGTGTACTACTCATTAATGTTTTAGCTTATAATGTGTTTTCAATCTTAAATTGGTACTAAAAAAGAAAATAATTTAATTTAGCCAGCATAATTTTATGGCGATATACCTCTCTCATAGAACTGGAAGGGACCCCAAAGGGTCATTGAGTCCAGCCCCCTGCCTTCAGTAGGAGGACCAAGTACTGATTTTTTGCCCTAGATCCCTAGGTGGCCCCCTCAAGGATTGAACTCACAACCCTGGGTTTAGCAGGCCTATGTTCAAACCCCTGAGCTATCCCTTCCCCCCCCAGCTAAAGAAATCACTGGTTCCATGGGCAAATCTCAGATAAATCTAATAAAAGCTATAAAGCATGAGGACATTGCTGCATATGGGGAAAGGAACATGTGTGGTGTCTTTGAGAAATGGCTTTAAGATGAAAGGTTCTGCAGGATGTCATGTCCTAATTTTTGTGTTTAAGGAAGGAGGATTATTTTGTGATTGACACAATCAGAGTAACTGTAAAAGTTTACAGTTCATTTGGTATTTTGTAAAGGTGATAAGTTCCTTGACAGCTTAAATATATTTATTAAGATGATGCATTTTAGGGCAGAGAATAATCATTAGAAATGATAAAAAGAATAGCAAAACAACTAGAAATGAATATGGCATCCTATATTACAGGGATCGGCAGCCTTTGGCCCACGGCCTGCTAGGGTAAGCCACCTGGCAGGCCGGGCCAGTTTGTTTACCTGCCACGTCCACAGGTTCGGCTGATCGCAGCTCCCACTGGCCACGGTTCGCCGTTCCAGACCAATGAGGGCTGCGGGAAGTGGCGGCCAGCACATCCCTCAGCCCGTGCTGCTTCCCGCAGCCCCCATTAGCCTGGAGCAGCGAACAGTGCTGCTAACACATCAAACTAATCACAGCACAGTGGTAAGGACCCTTTTTTATATTGTTTCATTTTTGAAACTATTATGACTCAAAATACACTAAACAAATGTATACAGTTAAACTGAAGCTTCAGTCAAATAGGATTCATTGTGCTATATATAAAATGTTCAGACATCAGTATTGTACAAAATCATTTACATAAATGTAGATCTGAGACTTACTATCTTTTAAGGGAGTGTGACAGACCCAAATCAGTGGGGTACAGGAGTCTGGTAGAGGGCAAATATACTGGTCACTGGATGAGTAGTTTTCTGTTCCCTGAGTGACCAGAGCAGGGGCTGCACTAGAGTAATCAGGAACCTGCTAGAACCAGTTAAGGCAGGCAGGCTAATTAGGACACCTGGAGTCAATTAAGAAGCTGCTAGAATCAATTAAGGCAGGCTAATCAGGGCACCTGGGTTTTAAAAAGGAGCTCACTTCAGTTTGTGGTGCGAGTGTGAGGAACTGGGAGCAAGAGGTGCAAGGAGCTGAGGCCTGGTCTACACTAACCCCCCAATTCGAACTAAGGTACGCAACTTCAGCTACGTGAATAACGTAGCTGAAGTCGATGTACCTTAGTTCGAACTTACCACGGTCCAGACCCGGCAGGCAGGCTCCCCCGTTGACTCCGCATACTCCTCGCGCCGAGCAGGATTACTGGAGTCGACGGGGAGCACTTCTGGGTTCGATTTATCGCGTCCAGACAAGACACGATAAATCGAACCCATAAGTTCGATTGCCTGCCGCCGAACCAGCGCATAAGTATAGACAAGCCCTGAGAGTGAGAGGGTGTGCTGCTGGAGGACTGAGGAGCTCAAGCGTTATCAGACACCAGGAGGAAGGTCCTGTGGTGAGAATAAGGAAGGTGTTTGGAAGAGGCCATGGGGAAGTAGCCCAGGGAGTTGTCGCTGTCATGCAGCTGTTACAGGAGGCACTATAGACAGCTGCAGTCCACAGGGCCCTGGGCTGGAACCCGGAGTAGAGGGCAGGCCCGGGTTCCCCCCAAACCTCCCAATTGACCTGGACTGTGGGTTCTTCCAGAGGGGAAGGTCTCTGGGCTGTTCCCCAACCCACATGGTGAATCTCTGCGGCAAGAAAATCCGCCAATAAGCACAGGACCCACCAAGATAGAGGAGGAACTTTGTCACAGAAGGCATAAAGAACTTTACCCCCTTGTTTTGTTTTGGTTTTTTTTTTTGTTTTGTTTTGTTTGCAAGGTAGTAGTTAGATTAAAATGGGAAAGCCAGCAGATAATTGTTTAATTGTGAAGAGATAACTTTTGTTTGCCAGTGGACTTAAAATGTTTTTAAAGGGCATCAATTAGTTTTGCAGACAAATCATTATGATCTGCATTTTAAGCCTAAAATGTTAAACTCCTAGCCAAACTTCAGCTAATGGTAACTTTTTGTTCTGTTTATTAAATTAGAAACAGTTTCTCTTCCCTCTTGATATATAGAATCTGCAAATCAATAGCAACATCTCATCCAACATTACCTTTATCATGGTGGGGGACTGAGGGAGGCATTTAAGAAGTACACTTTTTGTTTAAAATCTAGAAAAACATCGGGCTTCTATAACCCTTATCTCCTCCAGTAACCAATTGATAAAAGAAAGGTAGTTCTTTAAAAGCTAATTAAGGAAGCACTTTGACTATATAATAGAATAAATTTGACTTGGTGTTATAACTGAAAAGATAATCCCCATGATATTCTATTGTTCCCACTCCCTCCCACCCCCCCGTGTGGATTAAGAATATAAGTATGGCCATATTGGGTCAGAACAGTGGTCCGTCCAGACCATTATCCTATCTTCCGACAGTGGGCAATACCAGGTGGTTCAGATTCCCAGTCATGTATTTCTTATCACATCACATAAGCTGGAAAAAGCCTGCAGTTTTCTTTGCTGTTTCTTCTTGGCCCTTGATTTCTTGGCTCTTGTTTCTCCCTTCCCAGCTCTTGTTTCTCCCTTCCCTGTCACAAGTGAATGGGTACTTAAACTCCAGTCCAAAGACTGGACATATGGTCCCTTGTCCCACAAATGATACCAGTCTAGCATGCTTTGGGGTGACTGAGATTGCACTTCTGTGAGTAGACCAGGGGTTGGCAACGTTTGGCATGTGGCTCACCAGGGTAAGCACCCTAGCGGGCCAAGCCAGTTTATTTATCTGCTGATGCGGCAGGTTCGGCTGATCGTGGACCCCCACTCGCCACTGTTCACTGTCCCGGGCCAATGGGGGTGGCAGGAAGCGGCGTGGGCAAGGGATGTGCTGGCCGTGGCTTCCCGCTGCCCCCATTGGCCCGGGACGGCGAACCCCGCGGCCAGTGGGGGCCGCAATCAGCCAAACCTGCCGCGTCAGCAGGTAAATAAACTGGCCTGGCCCACTAGGGTGCTTACCCTGGTGAGCTGCGTGCCAAACATTGCCAACCCCTGGAGTAGACCATCACCAAATGCCATTGTAATGCTTTCGTTTTTACATATGGGAATGGAAATCCTGAGGCAAGATCTAAGTCCTATCTGATATTAATGCCAATATTACTTGATTTGATGTAATGACATTTTGAATTCTTTTATAGCTGTTCAGGTATACTTGTAAATGGGATATTATTATTTGATTCAAACATCTTATGTCTTTCATGAATGATGCATCTGTAATAACTGGCATATGGTACTTGGAAAAGTTGTCATGGCTTTTCCTGTAAAGCTTGTAATAGACAGCATTGTGCCAATTTTGGGTGAAAATCTCAGCATAATTTGACAAACTCTTGTGTAGTTTTTTGTTGGCTCTGCAGCCATTAATTTGAATGAGAAATGCACTCTGTTAAAAGGAAGTCAGTTACACACAGTTCCAGAGACAGCGTTTACATATTTCAGCAAATGGGTGTGGCTTTCTTTTTTTCTCCGGAAGTGTTATGTACACTAGAATGTATTATTGTTCTATTTCCATAAAATTCTGGAGTGAGACAGACAGCTTGTTGTGTTGAATCACAGCTGTCTGACATCTTTTTGACTTTGTGGCTTGAGCTATGATATATGACATTAAAAGGAGGAAGGTTTGGCCATGAACTTGGAAAAGCCAAGACATTTTGAATTAATGCTGCTTTAAAACCACATCTTGGCCATGTTGTGCTTTGCAATGTAAAACCTCTGGGTTTTCTCCCCAAGCTAATATCTGTGGCCTAATTTTGTTTAACAATATTATATTTATAAGTAACTTTTGCTAACTGTTTTGTTCAGTTCTTATTCTGTAATGGAGTCCCCCATAGATTTATGTTAAAATAATATAGAAATAATTATATAAAAAGGGATATTTTCTAGCTGCTAACAACTTTAATTATTTAAAGTGTGTATAGAGTAGGTACCTTTCCTAGTACTGTGAAGTGTTGTTTATCTGATTATATCTTTTGGTTCTTATAGAAAATGTTCCAGAGGAATTGCGAGAACCATTTTACACAGACCAGTATGACCAGGAACACATTAAACCACCTGTTGTTAATTTGCTGCTATCTGCTGAACTCTACTGTCGTGCTGGAAGTCTTATTCTCAAGAGTGATGCTGCAAAACCACTTTTGGGTCATGATGCTGTTATCCAGGCCTTGGCACAGAAAGGTCTTTATGTCACTGATCAAGAGAAGTTGGTAACCGAAAGAGATCTGCACAAGAAACCCATTCAGATGGTGAGTGTGGCTTTTGTGTTTTTTTTTCTTGGTGCTCCTAATAGCAGTATAATTAAAACTTTATTCTGTCACTGGGTTTGTTTACATGTGATTGAGAAAAAGGGGTTGCTGTTGGTTGGTTGGTCATGCAGCATATTAAAAATACAGTAATGAGAGATGTAGCATGGCTGTCTGTTCACTACAAAAGATAATTTAGAAGCAACTCTATTAAAGAAATAATCACAATGTGACTTCAATACATAAAGTCGAGCTGCTGGAGACATCTTATTTTATTTGTATTCCACTAGTGACCATACTCCAATCAGAGTGCTAGAAGTTATATAAATGAGTAAACACAGCCCATGCTTTGTAGGATTTGTGGACTCCCTAAATAAAATCCTGGCCTCTGTGAAGTCCATTGCAAAACTCCCCTTAACTTCATTGGGACTAGGCTTTCGTCCCGGCCCCTAGATCTAGTGAAGATAATCTACAGGTTATTTCTGTTTCTCTCCCTCTACTTAGAGAGCAGATTGGCTACGAGGAACCATCTCTTTTTTTGTTTTTCATAATTCCTATTTCTAGATACATAGTGGGGGGGGGAAATGACTTGATAAAAGTCATCAGCCCAATAGCTGAACCTACAGCTTCAATTTTCCCTGGATCTCTTTCACTTGGAATCTACTTTCTGAAATCTGCTCACCACTACATTTGGTAGTTTTCATGGTCCGAGCACTTCTGCAGTATTGGTCTGGGAATACAAATATCTCTATACAATAAATTCACTAGAATGAAAAAACAAAAACAAAAACAAAACTTAGCAACTCAGGTTTCTAAAGTGTGAGATTATTAGCAAGCAGTTAACATGACTTAATCTGCATCATGTTTACATTGCCAGGAAATATTTAGGCCTATTACTTAGTTGTTTTAAAAAATTCACAGAACTAAATTTCTTAAAGCGGCTTCAGGTGTTTTTTTTGTTTTTTTGTTTTTTTAAATGGATAACTCCCTTCATTCTTGTAGAGTACTCTATTTTGAAGACACCAGTGTTCCAAAGGTTGTAGTAAGATAAGGATTTAGCCAATTGAGTTGTTTTCTTCACTTCATGTTCTATATTACTGTGAAAGCAACCTAGAGCAGTGGCTCTCAAACTTTTTTTTACTGGTGACCCCTTTCATCTAGCAAGCCTCTGAGTGTGATTTTCGCCCCTTATAAATTAAAAACTTTTTTTGTATATATTTAACACCATTATAAATGCTGGAGGCAAAGCCGGACTTGAGGTGGAGGTTGACAGCTTGCAGCCCATCCTCCCCATGTAATAACCTCGCAACCCCCCAGTTTGAGAACCCCTGACCTAGAGACTGTATTGTAGAAGCCTGCTGTCTGCTTTCTCAGTGACCTGGATCACAACAAACACGCAACATCTGTGCTCAAAATTCTGCATTCCTGGGAGGCAGGGATATGGGCTGGAGCTGCTCAGGCCCCACGCCCAGGGCAGGTGGAGGGACCTCAGCTGCCAGCGTAGCTCTCCGGTTCCAGCGGGGGGCGGGGGGGGGCTTGGAGCCACAGTCCAGCCACAGGAACAGCTGGGCAGACAGCTGTGGGGAGCTGCGTGGTGGACCCTCCACTTGTCCTGGTCAGGGGACCCAAGCAGCCCCCAGCCCACGTCCTTGTCCCCCAAGCTCCCTGCCCAGGGCAGGTGGAGGGTCCATGTTGTGGTTTCTCATAGCTGCACACCTGGCTCTTGCTGTCAGAGCCCTGCGCGGATACAAAATTTGTATCCGCATCCGCCCTGCTATCCGCAAAAATGGTCCACAGATATAAAGCAGCTACCCGCAGATTTGCAGGGCTCTATGGCTTGGGTTTATTATATTTGGAGATTCATCATCATATTTTGTATTGTTTCTAAAATTATGTAAAAGTGTGGCAGATGCATTTGTAAAAATCAGTACACAAATAAAATAGCCATAGATACCGACAAGATACCTGAAACCTTTCTCTTCACCACCTTCTCTCAGAAATCGAAAAAGGTAACTAGCCAATATAAAAATTACTATCTAATGGAGACCTGAAAACAAATAACTCAACTGTCCTTTTTGCAAACATGAATTAAAGGAATCATCCCCAACCTTTTAATAGTATGGGAGAAAATAGTTCTGACACCCTGAGCAGAAAGAGAATAACTTCCTCCGTAGTAAGGAGTGAGTTATGTGGTGTAAGACAACTGGTAACATACTGTTTTGAACAATGCACTGATAGTAGCAAGGGAAGATCATGTCATGGAATTCTGGAGCTCCCACATAGTCCAAAGATGGTTATTTCAGACACATCCAGTATTCTGGACAAAAGGAGAGTGAAAAACACCCCCATATAGTAAACTAACTAATAAAGAACAAACCCTGTCATGCAAGTGACATGATTCAAGACATTTGTAATGTCCAAAGCTTGATAGAGCCTCTGAGAACCACTCCAGTAGCCAAAGATGGCTCTCTTAACAGTCTCGAGGGAGCTTACACACATCTGTGTTTAAACTAATTGTCAGTGGCCTTTGTTCATTCTACATGAATGGTGCTTCCTATCCTCTCCCTCCCATTCAATGTAATTTCAGCACCATAAACGTTCAGTTTACAGACTTAGTGATTGGAGCCTGGAGGACAGGTCATCTACCTGGATTCTTCAAATCTTAGAAAAAAAAAATCAGTACTTAGAGGCTTTAATGGTTTTGTTTTGAAGTCCCAAACAGGTATAAGGCCTTCATGTCCATGAGAAGTAGGGATGGGCTTGTGTCTAGGAAATGTATAAAGTGGTAGATGTTCAGCTGTGTGTGCTTAGAGCAGTAGATTAATTCAACTGTGTGAGGCTTAAGAGAGCATGGGAATCTTTTTCTTTTTTTTCTTGTTACCTATAACTTCCCTCCTTAACATCCTCACCTCTCACCATAAACTTGGACTTTAATTCAGAACACCTATCTCTTAACAGTTTTCTGTGATGCAACTCCACCAGGATAGAGGGGCTCTAGTGCAAAAAGTGTTTGAAATCATCATGTGGTGGTTGCTTTTCTGTATTTGAGTCAGAAGATACGTTAGAATAGGCTAGACCTGGTTCAGTTTTCAACTGTAGAAAGAATTAATTAGGGAACAGCTGCAGAAAGGGAAGAAGTTAAAACACTACTGAGCATTCTGTTGTATGTAGCGGAGGGTTTTTTTTAATTTATGAGACTATCTTCCACCAGTTGAACTAAAAGCAGGAAGCAGAACCACTGGTTGAACCAAATTGCATAAAATGTTTGACATTTTGTTTTTAATGCCTTATGCAAAAAAGTCTTAAGAAGCATGACTTTCCTCTAGTTTTGATCCTCAGGCCAATGTACTAGTCCTCATGTGGCCCTCATGGTGATTTGAGTTTGAGATCCCTGCTTTAATGATTTGGTTTATTTACATGTATAGTATTTGCCTTTATTTTTTCCCTAGGAAAAACAAAGCATTCTTCAGGTCTATATTAATACAGTACTTGTAAAGGGATCTTTTTTTTTATTCCACAGAGATATCATGTCAGGTGTATATTTTGTTTTGTTTGAGGAACTGTGTAATATTAAACTAAAGTGATTTTTTTTTTCTTCTGGTTTCAGAAAGCGTGTCACATAACATTTCATAATTATTGTAGACAATTGGAACTTTGTTATACAATTTTTTTCTAGTTATGTTTTTGCTGTACAATAGCTACATATTTTCTCGTACTGTAGTAGGCTACAACTTTATTGAGCTGCATTTGGCTCACCAATGTTGCCATTGCCCTAAGAAAGGGCTTCTCAGTTGTTTACCTTTAATCTGATATAAACCCCGGGACCAGCACTATGGCCTGGCTTATTATAAAAGCAAACTCGTTGATGATTTAAGTATTTGTATGAGCCCCAATGGGATGGACTCTGAGAGCAGGAAAAGTAAATTCCAACCCTAATTCACACTTACAGGTAGAATTTTAACAAGGGCTTCCAGGGACACCCACAGTAAATCTTCATATTACCATGCCTCTCCACAGCAAATCCCAAAGCTTTCTCTTTGATGAAAAAAGGTTGTTCATACTTAAATTACTCTAACTCTGTTCTCACCAAACAATAAAGGATAAAATGTAGAATCCAGAATTGGGGAAGAGCATCAACTTTTTAAAAAAAAACTAATATTTTTTTCTCAGAATAGAAACTTTAAAAAAATTATACTGCTAAAGAGCATAAAGACTTTCAAGGTGATCACAGTTAAGATGCAGAATTGCCTGTCTTAAGTGGGCAAATTTCATTTGTAATAGCCTGCCAGTGCCAGGATAGTTTTAAAGATGGACAACAGTGCATTTCCCCCCCCCCCCTGCATAATACAGTTATTACAACAGGACAAATTATTTTTATATTTGGTTATTTAAGAGTTCAGGTTTACTAGGTAAAATAGTAAAATAGATTTATTTAAAAATTCCCGTAAATATTCGTTCATAAGCCAAATATTTTTGGTAAAAAAGTGACGCGTCAAAGAGCGGGGTCGGCTTATAAATGGGTCTACACCAAAATTTGAATTTAAAATATATGGAATCCTTGAATATCTAATACATGGTCGTTTTGTTTACCTGGAGCGTCTGCAGGCATGGAGCCCCTCAGCTCCCTGTGGCCACACGCTCCAGCTAAACAAAATGTCCCAACCCACCAGCGGCTTACCCTGATGGCCAGGAGCCAAAGTTTGCCAACCCCTGAAATATAGGGTTAGCTTATGAAAGGGTCATATTTTTACCTAACCATCTTGGGGGGGAAAGGGGTCGGGGTCGGCTTATAAACTATCAGGCTAATAAACGCGTATATACGGTAATCATTTAAGACACAATGTACATAGATCAGTATGTGAACTGATCTTAATTTTCATAGTCCCATATTGGTTGTACTTTCAAAAAAGAAAAAAAATATTTAAACTTTCACATGCAAAATTGCCATTTAAAATATTTTAGGTTTTGGCCTTAAAGTCAGATAATAATAGAATACTGAAATTGGCAGGAAAGGTGGACTTAGTTCTTGTATACTCCCACTATTTTGAGTAATTTTATGTGAAAATATATCCACTCTAACAGTGGGCCAGAGCCATATTTGGAGGAATAGAGAATTTCATGTTCTATATTAGTACTGAATTATCTATATAAAAGTATTTATTATTGCAAGCCCAATCACCTTACTAGCACTTTTAACATAAAGTGCTCCGTTATGTATGTAGGTCAGTTTATCCTTGTCCTGTGAGTTGGAGGGATACTCTTTTGTTGTAGAGTTGATAAAAATCTACATAAACACTTCTTTTCATGGGGTCCCTTGGTGTGGTGTATAGACCCCACACTGATGAGGGAGGTGTCTCTGGCAATGTCAATCATGGATGATGGCTAAGGCTGTTTTGGTTGGATATTTTCAGTAAAAGTCATGGACAGGTCATGGGCAATAATGAAGAATTCACAGAAGCTTTTGACATGTCCTTGACTTTTACTAAAAATACCCATGATAAAATGGGAGTGGGGGGGGTCCAAGCTCCTGGGATCCCCCCCTGCCGCCCACAACAGCTGGGAGCTGCTGGGGTCCCTCCTGCTGACCACAGCGGCTTGGAAGCGTAGGGGGTCCCCCTGCCACCCGTGGTGGCCTGGGAGCAGAGGGGGTCCCCCCTACCGCCCGTGGTGGATGAGAGCAATGGGGATCCCCCTGCTGCCCATGGGGGTCCCCGCCACCGCCTGCAGAGGCTGGGAGTAGTGGCAAGGTGCTGTAGCTCCCAGCTGGTGCTGGCTGAAGTCATGGAGGTCTTTGGAAGTCACAGACTCCGTGACCTCCGTGACTAAATCGCAGCCTTAATGATAGGCCTTTAAAAGGGAGGAAACTGCAGTCAGCGGGGGCAGCGGAGGAGCAGGATGCCTAAGCAGGAGACTGCTGAAGCTACTCCTGGAGCCATAGGAGGAACTTCCATGCAGGAGATCTTCATCCTGACCCTATGGGGAGTGCAGCAAACTCCCAGGGAGAGACTTAAGAATGCTCGCAAGAGGCAGGCATGATGTACCTGGACTTCAGCAAGGGTTTTGACACAGGCCCACATGATCTTTTGATAAGTAAGCTGAAAGAAATGGGGGCTCAGTGGAACTACCATTAAGTGGATACATAATTGGTTAAACAACCACAAACACAGAGTAACTATTAATGGAATGATATCAGATTGGAGGGAGGTCTCAAATAGGGTTCCACGGGGATCTGTTCTGGGTCCAGTGTTTAACATCTTTATTAATTACTTGGATTTAAGAATAGAGAGTGTGCTGGAGGATAGAGCTAAAATTCAGAGGGTTCTTGATAAACTGGAGAACTGGGCTATAGACAAAATGAAATTCAGCAAAGACAAATGTAAGGTGCTACACTTTGGGAAGAAAAACCAATGCATAAATACAGAATGGGGGATAACTGTCTTGGCAGCAGCACTGCTGAGAAGTATCTGGGAGTAGTGGTGGATCACAACCTCAATATGAGTCAGCAGTGCGATGCTATTGCAAAAAAAGCAAATGCAATTTTAGGTTGCATTTACTTAGGCATAGCATGCAGGTCACTGGAGGTGATAGTACTGCTCTGCTTGCCGCTGGCTAGGCCTCAGCTGGGCTATAGTGTCATCAATGTATGGAAAGGATGTAGAGAAACTGGAAAGGATCCAGAGGCAAGCAACAAAGATTATCAAGGGGATGGAATGCAAGCCATATGAGCAAAGGCTGAAGGAACTGGGTATATTTAGTTTGGAAAAGAGGAGATTAAGGAGCGACATGAGAGTTGTCTTCAAATACTTGAAAGGCTGCCATACGAAGGATGGAAAAGTTGTTTTCTCTTGCCACAGAGGGCAGGACAAAGGGCAATGGGTTCAAACTGAATTATAGCAGATGTAGATTAAATCTCAGGAAAAACTTTCTAACTCTGAGAACAATGGAACAGGTTGCCTAGGGAGGTTGTGGAAGCTCCTTCACTGGAGGCTCTCAAAAGGAGGTTGGGTAGTCATCTCTCTTGGATTGCTTAGCCACAACAAATTCTGCATCTTGGCAGGGGATTGGACTAGATGACCCCTGCAGTCCCTTCTAACTCTAAGGAACCAGGTGGAGCTACCCAGTGCAAGTAACTGGGTTGTGGTCAGGTTCTCCCATCATCTGGGAGAAAAACCTCAGGGCAGTCCTTTTACAGGGTCACACATTTGACTGGTCTTCTGCTTGCTCTGTCTGATCCCAGACATGAGCAATCTCTAAATTATCCAGTTTACATGTTTTGAGCAAAATGAGCCATATGAGAAAGCAGAATTGTAGCATGGGAACCATTTGGATTCATTTGTTGACTAATCTTTCTCCTTCAGGGGAGAAGGGATTGAGAAGGGATAGTAAGGATCCCTTCTTTTGCTCTCTGCATCCAGGAAGGAGTTCTAGGGATGTGAAAAGGATATTATAGCATGATGTGGCATCATTATATGATGCCATTTTTCTGACAACACAATTATGTGATAATGCAGTATTACAGTATAACAATAAATCATCTTGATGTGACTTAGTAGCTTTCTGAAATTCTGTCAAATGACAGTGTTTCTCCTCAGGTAAATAGAGAGAGTTTTCAAATACTTATAAATTGTAACATTTTCATATGAATCTGCCCATGTATCTGGTTAGAGAAAAATTCTTAAACTGTCCATCCAGGTGCAGGGGAGATGCACTGGAGAGAGGGGAGACAAACCTGCACACGTTTTGTGGAAGGTTAAAGAGCCCAGAGTGCCCCTACTGCAGGCCTGGCATTTTGAGGAGAGGGAGCCAAGGATCCACACAGTGGATCATCTGGAAACACCTCCCACCTGTCTTCCTCCTGCATACTGAAATGTAGACAATTTGGCTTCAAAATAAATTCTGGAGTCTAGAAAATTGCAAACAGAGCATACTCTGCATCTAACTTCACCTGTCTTTAGAAAAATGAGCCGTGTCTCAAAATGTTTCCATGTATAGTCATTCAAATATAGGAAGATGGGAGTGAAGTATGTTCTTCATGTCCTAAGTATCATCTAATAAATGTATTTATAAGGTCTGCTAAATTTTGAACTTTTATCTGAGAAGATACTGCTCAATTACTCAACCCTTTATTTACTTTAACAATAATCTTAAATTTTCACACATGCACAGTGATTTATAAAATATTTTAACTTAAAACTGTAAACACTTCTGCAAACATTAATCCTCACTACACTCTTTTATAAAGGCAGTCAAGTATTATTCTCCCATTTTTGCAGTTGTATAAACTAAACAGAGGTTAAATGAATCAAATAAGTTACCAACAGCAAGTGAGCGGAAGCCTTGGGATGAGAACTCAGGGCTCCCTGATTTCCAGTGTTCTTCTACACTGCCTTTCATGATAAATTTTGAACTAAATCTTATTTTTATATTTTGTAAGTGGCTGTATACTATTATTACTATTAAAACCATTCAAAAACCTGTGAACATGCGGTTTCCTTTTTTTTTAATTGGTTGTTTGTCTACAATAGACAGAACCATCATTTTTACATGTTTAATGTATTTTAATAGCTAGGAAAAGATTAAGGTTCTCTCTGAATTAGCATACTTTTGAGGCTCCAAGCAAGATGTTAATAACACTTACACACACAAAAAGTATTTCTATACCATGATGCTGGTTTTATCAAGGCTTGATTTTAAATTAAAAAAAAAAGCTTTGCAACAACCATTCTAATATTTATCCTCCATTTAGTTGCAGCTTACCTTCTTTTAATACCCTTTCTCAAAAGTGCATTCTGTGAAGAAAACTGCTTAAAATCATTCTCCCAACACAGTCTATCTAGATTTATTTAAGAATATCTCTTGGTATGCTAAAATGTTAACTTCTATGTTGAAGTCTCCAGTGGTCATTATTACATATTTGTTTACCAACTGGAATGGAACTTTGAATGTGCCAGTATTGATATCTGTAGCCCAGGTCTATAGCTCTCTGTAATCCAATAAGAAAATGTATGCCCCAGTGCAGATTTTGGTCTCTTCACAGAATGTTTCCATTTGAAATGACATCCCTTTTCTCCATCTCATCAGAGGAATCTGTATCTCATACCCTGGGGAAGGACTCTAGAGGTTATATTTTCCCCTCACCCAGAAAGTTTGCAACTACATGCTGCAGATCCTGGAGTTTCATGTAACAGTGTAAATTGCTGTTGAATTAATTTTTACAGCATCAAAAAGCATAACAGATACTTGACAAAATGAAAAATAAGGCATGGTTCCTGTCCTGAAGAGCTTACAACAAGGGTAGGCAAACATTTTGGCCTGAGGGCCACATCTGGGTGGGGAAATGGCATGCAGGGCCATCAATGTAGGTCTGGGGCAGGGGGTTGGGGTGTGGGAGGGAGTGCAGGGTATGGGAGGAGGTGCGGTGTGCAGGAAGGGGCTCAGGGCAAGGGGTTTAGGCATGGGGTGTACAAGGGGGCTCAGGGCAAGGGGTGCAAGTGTACAGGGGGGCTCAGGGCAGGGGGTTGGGGCGCAGGAGGGGTGCAGATGTACAAGGGGACTCAGGGCAGAGGATTGGGGTGCGGGGTGCAGCAGGGGGCTCCCTGCCTGCCCTGTCCCCGCGCCGCTCTGCTCCACTCCCGGAAGCAGCCAGCACTATGTCCCTGTGGTCCCTGGGGGGCAGAGGGCACCACACGCTGCCCTCGCCTGTGGGTACCTCCCCCAAAGCTCCCATTGGCCGCAGTTCCCCTGCTTCTTATATAGAGAATGTGTTACCTTTTTCTGTTGTGTAAATGTGGGTGCCGCACGCTTCTGGGAGCGGCACAGGGCCCGCGGCGCCACCAGGGTGGCAATCCTGCCGGCCGGATCCAAAGCCCGCAGCCTGTAGTTTGCCCATCCCTGTGCTAGATTCTCCAGAGTTTAATCCATCACCTTAACAACTGATGATAATTCCATCTGCTGTTACCGCTCTCCGTGTAGCATACATGTTGACCTATAACCTGGTGAATCTGTTGTACCATGTGACATTGCGGCATGATTCTGAATGTGTCCGTTTCTTGTATAGAAAATGTGTTGCCTTTTTTTGTCATGTGTAAATGTGAGTACTTGATTTAGGATGAATGTTGCAGTAATATCTAATTAGAATTCAACATCTAATATATATTCAAATGAACGGTCAAACAGATCAGTTTGGATATTGAAGTTTCTATTATGCTGAGGAAGGACTTGAAGAGCATAATATTCTTGGTCTGTTTTTGGCTGAAGTTATGTATTGTATACTTGCTGAACAAAAATTGATTAAACTTAATATTTTTTGCACTGTAAATACTGCCATGTAGAAGTTATTAAATAAAGCTGCTTTTTTTGTGTTTCTGACAGCCTACTTTGAAGGGAAAACAAACAAACTCGAATGAAAATATATAGCTTTACAATGGAACTGTTAGAAAATAATTTAATTTATATGTAATATGTTGTGTCTCCAGAAAGTCTGCTATGAAATCACTTACCGGAGAAATTGCAATATTTTCTTTTTGTAGTCACTCATAACAAACTATTTCTCATTTATTCCAAAGTTCTCTCCTGGACAGTAGACTTTTGTGTTGGAGTATAAATTTTGGAATCAGTTTAATTCAGGGTTGCATGGGAGTAATGGTAGCAGCAGTGATGCCACAGAATGATGCATTCTTTGGTAAACTAGTCAGAGTTTCACAGAAGATTATATTATAAAACAATTAACTATTTTTTATGTATTCAGAGCCCCCTGTAGCCTGTTTTGTGTGAGAACTCAGTAAGCTTGTGGGCTTGAATTTGAAATTTATATAAATTGTGAATGAGCCTTGCTTGAAGAAATTGGCTTTGAAATACAGTTGTAGATATTTGCGAATAGTTTGCAGACATAGTTTGCAGTACTGTAGTACTTTCCTATTTCAGATTGAGCCACGTGTCTAAGACTGAAATCAATTTAAAGGATTTTATAAAACTTCATATAAAAAGAAA
Source organism: Malaclemys terrapin pileata (assembly GCF_027887155.1). Classification (NCBI taxonomy): domain Eukaryota; kingdom Metazoa; phylum Chordata; order Testudines; family Emydidae; genus Malaclemys; species Malaclemys terrapin. Next base: position 67,985,056 of record NC_071512.1, read on the forward strand.
ATTAAAATTTCAATGAAAATTGTTTATTTTTAATTTAGTTATTTTTCTAACCTTGTTTTAAATGGGCAAGCAAAGTAGTATTAAACCAGAAAGTGAAAACTAACTCATGACAGGCATTAACTTAACCAGGTCAGCATATATTAGTCTACCCTGTCTTGTCTCTAAACTAGGATATTCGTTAATACAGTCCAACATCTAATAAAACAGCATAAGGCTTTGTCTAGAAGAGGACAAAACTTGAGTTGTGCTGGAGCAATTTAAATTTGTTGGATACAAGTTTTTAACTAATACATTTTTAAAACCCTAATGTCACCAGGGCAAGTTGTGTTGCTATTTGATTTAGCTGGTAGAGCTGAATCCTAGGCTCCCACCTAGGAGTTGAAGCTCCTGCATTAGTAAAGTGCCATATTTGTTTTTCATGGTACAAACCTATTTAAATCCTTCTCCATTTAGATTGCCTTTATGTCGGGAGCGGGAACGGTTTCCTGTATTTAAACTCTTTTCAAAGAAAATGCAACATGAGTATTGCAAAACCACTGTAAAGTGCCTTATTATGCAAACGTTCTAGAGCAATGAACACATTGTCTACACTAATCAAATCTGAGGGATGTCTAAGACTTCTGTTGGAGAAGCAGAGAAATGAGTACTAGTACATTGTATATCAATATGATTTAAATCTTGGCTACTTTAACATTGAAATGTATCCCTTTGTTCACTCTAGTTAAATGACTTACCCAGATCTATACTGAAATATGTTGCTAGTCCAATTTACTAATTACTTGGTAAGTACAAGAAAAACTATTAGACTAAAGTATTGCAGATTTTAAAAAGTGACCCTCTTAGGCCTGGTCTACACTAGGAGGTTATGTCGAATTTAGCAGCGTTAAATCGAATTAACTCTGCACCCGTCCACACAACAAAGCTATTTAGTTCGACATAGAGGTCTCTTAAATTCGACTTCTGTACTCCTCCCCAACGAGGGGAGTAGCGCTAAATTCGACATGGCCATGTCGAATTAGGGTAGGTGTGGATGGAAATCGACGCTAATAGCTCCGGGAGCTATCCCACAGTGCACCACTGTGTTAACGCTCTGGACAGCAGTCCAAGCTCGGATGCTCTGACCAGCCACACAGGAAAAGCCCCAGGAAAATTTGAATTCCTTTTCCTGTCTGGGCAGTTTGAATCTCATTTCCTGTTTGGACATCGTGGCAAGCTCAGCAACACTGGCAACGATGCAGAGCTCTCCAGCAGAGATGACCATGCAATCTCAGAATAGAAAGAGGGCCCCAGCATGGACTGATCGGGAAGTCTTGGATCTGATCACTGTGTGGGGCGATGAGTCCGTGCTTTCGGAGCTGCGATCAAAAAGACTGCAAAAGGAATGCAAAGATCTATGAGAAGATCTCAAAAGCCATGACAGAGAGAGGATACAGCCAGGATGCAACGCAGTGCCGTGTGAAAATCAAGGAGCTGAGACAAGGGTACCAGAAGACCAAAGAGGCAAACGGACGCTCCGGATCCCAGCCCCACACGTGCCATTTCTACGAGGCACTGCATTCCATCATAGGTGCGGCCGCCACCACTACCCCACCACTGATCGTGGACTCTGAGGATGGGATATTGTCGACGCCCGCTTCCTCGGAGATGTTAGCGGACAGGGAAGATGAGGAAGGAGATGAGGAGGACGAGGCAGTCAACAGCGCTTACAACGCTGATTTCCCAGACAGCCAGGATCTCTTCATCACCCTCACCGAGATCCCCTACCTACCGTCCCCAGGCGTTAACCCAGACCCAGAATCAGGGGAAGGATCAGTCGGTAAGTGTTATAGACATGTAAAGATTTATTTTGAACAGAACATTAATATTAACAGTGGGTTTTTCATAATTACTTTGCCCTAGGCGCTTAAAGGTTTAGTCTTTGGCAGTGCAACTACTGCCAAACAATCTAACAATGTCCGGTTTATCATGATTGGTTTGCCCTGGGCGCTCTACTGTTTATTCCTTGCCAGTGCAGCTACAGTAAAATTCGGTCTATATGTTCGGGGATAGAGCTGAAATCCTCATGGGACATTTCCATGAAGCTCTCCTGGAGGTAATTGGAAAGCCTTTGCATGAGGTTCCTTGGGAGAGCGGCCTTGTTGTGTCCTCCGTAGTAGGAAACGTTCCCGCTCCAGGCTAGCAGCAAGTACTGTGGGATCATTGCCTTGCAGAGCATGGCGGCATACGGCCCTGGTCTTTGCAGGCTTTCACAAAGCATGCGTTCCTTGTTGCTCTCTGAAATCCTCATCAGAATGTCGCTCATGGTGACCTGCTTTGAATTAGGGGAATGTTAGTATTGGGACTGCTTGCCTGTTCCTTTACAGAACTGTAACCGGCGGTTTACAGCCATGTGGTGGAGGCGGGAGAGGGGCAGCATACAGGGATCTTTCCCAGGGACAGCCGCGAGAGGGTGGGACAAGGGCAGAGTTCATGCTTGCCGGATTGCTGGCAGCAGGAACTGGCCAATGCTAGGAGCATTGCTTTGAACGTGAAAGTAGGGCAGTGCTATTATTAAAGTTTTAAGCTGCCACAAGTCTACGGCTTACCATGTCAACCTGCTACCCAAATTCCGCTGTCCGGCCGCGCTTGTCTGATCTGCACTGCAAGACCCCATGCACTGAACACGACGGCCGAAAATTTGACCTTGTCCTGAGTGCGCATGTGATAGGTGCTGTGCATGGTCTTGTTCAGAGAAAGACTGTTCTTTGTTCACCAAAAAAAATTCTGAGGAATTCACTCCCTTTTTCCCATCCCACAGCTGTGACTGTCTCCCGACCTACCCTGGCATCACACTCCCAGAGGCTGGCGCATGTTAGGCGTAGAAAGAAAAGGACACGGGACGACATGTTCTCAGAACTTATGGGCTGCTCCCGAGCCGAGGCAACCCAGCAGACCCAGTGGAGGGAGAACATGTCGCAATACCAGCGAGCACACAGTGAACGGGAGGAGAGGTGGCGGGAGGAAGACCAGCAGGCAACTCAAACGCTGCTTGGACTAATGAGGGAGTAAACGGACACGCTCCGGCGCCTTGTGGATGTTCTGCAGGACCAGAGGCAGGAGGACAGAGCCCCGCTGCAGTCTATGTGTAACCACCCTCCCCCCCCACAAAGTCCCATACCCCCCCTCACCCAAAGTACCAAGAAGGAGGAGTGGCAGAGTCCATGAAAACTGTCACTCCACCCCTGCAGACTGCTCAAATACCAGAAGGCTGTCATTCCCCAAGATTTGATAAGTCCTTTCCTTCCTGCCTCACCCAAGCCCCCATCCCAGTTTCATCCCCTAACAGTATAGTTCTTAATAAAAAATATGTTTCTGTCAATTACTGTTTCCATCATGTTTTTTTAGAGGACAGTCTGTTTGAAGGGGGGGAAGGAGTTGGTAATTGGACAGGACAGTCACCTTTACTAGGGTACAGACACGGGGGCAGGTTCAGCAGCAGGTCACACACACATTGCAGTCACTAGGCACCCTGGTCAGTCTGGGAGGTGGTTTTCATTTCCTGGGGGGGGTTGGGCCTATGTGACTTTGTGGTGGGGGAGGGCGGTTAGAGATCTTATGCAGCGGTCCTTATCCTGGATCACAGAGCCACGCAGCAGGGGATCTGTAACCATCCTCCCCCTGCCAGAAAGTCACGTAGCCCCTACACACAGAGTCCTGAACAGGAGGGGTGGCAGGCTCCGTTGTAACAACCAGTTCACCAGTGCGGACCACTCTAGAAGCAGGAGCATGTCATTCCTTGAGTTTAGAAGCGTCCTTTGCATCACTACACTACACCCGCTCCCCACCACAGTCTGTGTCCCAGTTTCAACACTTTACCGCGAAAACAGTAATAAAGAAAATGGTGTTCATTAACAAATTTCCAGTGATTTTATTTTTAAACGTGTGTTGGAAGGGGGTGAACGGGGTATGAAACTGGAGAGGATAGTGAACATTCACTGGGTAAAGAAACGGGGGCAGGTTCAGCTTCTCTGTAAACAAACGTAATAGTCACAGGTTACCTTGCTCACTCAGGGACCTAGCTTTCAAAGCCTCCCGGATGCACAGCGCCTCCCGCTGGGCTCTTCTAATCGCACGGCTGTCTGGCTGGGCGTAATCAGCAGCCAGGCTATTCGCCTCAACCTCCCACCCCGCCATAAAGGTCTCCCCCTTGCTCTCACAGAGATTGTGGAGCACACAGCAAGCTGCAATAACAATGGGGATATTGGTTTCGCTGAGATCAGAGCGAGTCAGTAAGCTTCTCCATCTCCCTTTGAGATGTCCAAAAGCACACTCCAACTACCGTCTGAGCAAGTGCAGAATGGTGGTGAAGAGTTCTTTTTCACTGTCCAGGGCGCGTGTATAGGGCTTCATGAGCCACGGCATTAGCGGGTAGGCTGGGTCCCCGAGGATCACTATAGGCATCTCCACATCCCCAACAGTTATTTTGTGGTCCGGGAAGTAAATACCTTCCTGCAGCCGTCTAAACAGACCAGAGTTCCTGAAAACACGAGCGTCATGAACCTTGCCCGGCCATCCGACGTTGATGTTTGTAGAACGTCCCCTATGGTCCACCAGTGCTTGCAGCACCATTGCAAAGTAGCCCTTTCGGTTAATGTACTGGCTGGCGGTCCGGTCCCAGGATAGGGATGTGAGTTCCATCTATAGCCCACCGCAGTTTGGGAATCCCATCGCGGTGAAGCCATCTATGATGACCTCCATGTTTCCCAGGGTCACTACCTTTGACAGCAGTACCTCAACGATTGCGTTGGCTACTTGCATCACAACCACCCCCACGGTAGATTTGCCCACGCCAAAGTGGTTCGCGACTGACCAGTAGCTGTCTGGTGTTGCAAGCTTCCAGAGGGCTATGGCCACTCGCTTCTGGACAGTCAGGGCTGCTCGCATCCGGGTGTCCTTGCGCTTCAGGGCAGGGGACAGCAACTCACAAAGTTCCATGAAAGTTCCCTTCTGCATGCGAAAGTTTGGCAGCCACTGTGATTCATCCCAGACCTGCAGCACTATGTGGTCCCACCAGTCCGTGCTTGTTTCCCGTGCCCAGAATCGCTGTTCCACAGCATCAACATGACCCATTGCCACCATGATGTCCACGGCGCAGGGTCCCGTGCTTTGTGACAGGTCTGTGCCCCTCTCAGACTTAATGTCCTCATCGCGCTGCCGTAGCCTCCTCGCCCGATTTCTCAGCATCTGCCTCTGGAAAAGGTGGATGATAAGGTGCGAGGTGTTGACAACGGCCATAACTGCAGCGATGGTCGCAGCGGGCTCCGTGTTCGCAGTGCTGTGGCGTCCGCGCTGTCACTCGCCAGAAAAGTGCACGAACTGATTGCCCGCCAGCGCTTTCAGGGAGGGAGGGCGGGAGTGACGGTTGGATGACGACAATTACCCAAAACCACCCTCGACACATTTTTTTTCCCCAGCAGGCATTGGGGGCTCGACCGAGAATTCCAATGGGCAACGGGGACTGCGGGAACTGTGGGATAGCTGCCCACAGTGCACTGCTTCCAATGTCGACGCTTGCCCCGTTAGTGTGGACTCACACAGTCGAATTACTGTCCTTAGTGTGGATACACACGTTCGACTTTGTAATATCGATTCCACATATTCGATTTAAGTAAAATCGAACTACTCTCGTAGTGTAGACATACCCTTAGAGACTATATTTATGACCCTTAATAATAGGAACATAGGAAACCATTTTAGAAAAATCTTACTAAAGAGTGTTATAGTGTTTGTCGTAAAATATCTTGGAAAGAAATATTGAGGTTCTTTCCATATAATATAAAATGAAACAACTGTTCCAATCTCCCATACCACTTGAAGTATTGTATAAATTGTTTGGGATATATTGGCTGACAGTTTAGTAATTAGCATCAATGTTCAGCAAAAGTAAAAAACTTGGAAACTTTAAAAACGTCCAAACAAGGTTAACTGTGTAAGGTACAATATAAGTAACAGATAGTAGATTGAGTACTTTAAGACTAACATGAGCAGAAGATGGTAAAATTGAAAGTGAATGAAGACTAAGAAACATCATACAAATAAAAAAAATTGTTTTGAAGAACTGTCTTAGCAGTATATAGAGAATTTTCCATATTGTCTTCAAACTTGTTACCCTTATAGTAGCATTTTGAGAATTACTACACCCATCAGCCAGCCATAAAATCAAATGAAGGCTAAAAAAAATTTACAACTTGAAGTGGGCAACATGTACAAACCGGTGATGTACAGTTGCATGAGCTAAAGTGTTACCAACTTTATCAGACCAGGCACAAAAATCTACTCTGTCGCCTTTTACCATGATGATGATGATGATAGGGGAGGGGAGTGAAAGGGAGATGATTACTTTTATTCGTGTGCTGAAAAAAAAAAACGTATCTTAGATAAATCTGTTAGAATTTTACAAGGGTGAGCTAAATGATTCCAGAAGGCCTGCTGTGCCTTTCAGTAATTTGGTCATGATTCTTCACTGTGCCCAAACTGTAGCATGCAAGAGGGGGTGCAGGGAACTGGTTGCACGAAAGTGTATTTACTGGAATACTAACGTAAAATATTTTAAAATACCTCTGCCAAAATGGTATGGACATATTATTAGTATGGAAGACCAATGAATTATGTAGCGCATTTACCAACTGTTGCCATTACAGAGTAAACAGACTAGTCTAGCCAGGGAAAGTCAGTTTCCCTCTGCATCAAACGTAGCAGTGTTTTGCATATGGAAGAGTTGCAGATGAATCCTAATTTAGTCACTTTCTCTTTGCATGCTTCCACGTGCAAAGAACTGCTGCAAAACTTTGCAAAGAACCAAAAATAAGATGGATCACAAGCGCATAAATGACAGGGGGTGAGGGAGGAGACAAAAGTGACTGTCAAAATGGTGGAATAAAAGGAGAAAAAGATTGGGTAGAGCAGAGAGAGAAATGGTGAAAAAAGGATAATAAGTAAGGCCCTACTTGAATCGTGGAATGATTGTCAAATAATTGTGACTGAGTTGCGGACAAGACATGGAAAATCATGAAAATGTAATAATGGATCTTAATTATTTGTGGCAATTTTGGAGAGGCTGACAGCGGGAGCCTCTGCCCTTGGTCACTTGGGGCTCTTGCTGTCGGACGCCCAGGTCTGGCAGTGGGATCCCCCGCTGTCAAAATAGCGGTGGATGCCTAATACTGCAGGATCCGCAATATCGCGAATTAAGGAGGGCCTTAATAATAAGTAACGTAGTGCACTGGAGATTGTGTCAAGAAGCTCATATATAGAGAACAGGGTCCCTGGGTTTACCAGCAAGGCCCAGCAGTGTGGTAAATCTTCCAGTGTCAGTTGGCTATTAGAAATCTCCTTTCAGTAATGCAGCTAAGAAAGCCACTATTCACCACTAGACTCTAACCTAACCTGCCACCACATGTCTTCTGAAGTGTCCTTTCTCCCCTGAGAAAATATAGGAGCAGCCAATAGGGAGACTGATCCCCTGAGGTGGGGGTAAGATACAAGAGTCTTGAGAGCTGCAGCCAAGGACCTGTTAAAACTAATCAGTTGGGAAGATTTGCGAAAGGATATGCTTGCCTGCTGAGCACCTAAGCAACAAAGGATTTCTACAGGACAAGCACATCTTCAGCATAGAGTAATGAAGATGTGCTGAAGAGAGACCTGACAGCCCATTTTGACTTGTCTCTAGTAGAGTTCTTATGGTTCATGGAATAGAGCCCCTTTCCAGGAGAGCAGGGAGTTCTCAACCTTTTTCTTTCTAAGGCACCCCCAACATGCTATAAAAACTCCATGGCCCATCTGTGCCACAATAACTGCTGTTTTTTGCATATAAAAGCCAGGTCTGCCATTAAGAGGCAGCAAGCAGGGCAATTGCTTGGGGCCCTATGCCACAGGGGGGCCTTGTTAAGCTAAGTTGCTCAGGCTTTGGCTTCAGCCCCAGATAGTGGGGCCCCAGGCTTCAGCCCTGCACGGCGGAGGTTCAGCTTTCTGCCCTGGGCCCCAGCGAGTCTAATGCCGGCCTTGCTTGGCAACACCCCAGGGGACCCTGGACCCCTAGTTGAGAGCCACTGCTGTATCATGTAGGAGCTCCACAAGTAGAAAATCTGCTTGTCCTATCCGGTTCCTAAACTCTGCTGCAGCAAGGGCTGTATTTCAGTAGAGCTCTCGAAGGTAAGCGCATCCTCCAAAAACCTCCCTCAGCTTGTTGTATTTACTTCTGCTTCCTCAGATGCTGCCTAACTTCCTCTTCTCTCCAAACTCTGCGGACACTCATTTACAAAGCACACGCAGGGAAGCTGCAGCATTGAAAAATATACACAGTAATATAATCTAAGTCTCTTACTTCCCTCGTCTTTGGCTGCATAAATACATAGTATGTGCAACCTTGATAATACTTATTACTGACCGTATATTCAGCTTTACATTTTCAAAATGTTGTACAAACATTAATCCTCTCAACACCTTGTGAAATCTAAAATATTTTTGGGTATAGGGATGATAGCTGTTCTAAAAGGAAAAATTCCTGGGTTGTCCTGTACCATATGTAAAAAGACCTTTTCAATATTACTTTGTGCCTTCAGTATTCACACTGGTGTGCTATTCTTTCCTAAAATTCTGGCGGAAACCCTTCTTTCTGCAATTTTGATGTATATCAATAAATTAAAAATCCTGGATGTTTGTAGCAGGCAGTGACTTTGTTAAAAGAGCAGTGGTTTCTTCCTATTATGGGAAATCATGAATTGTATTTAGCAAGAGGTATGGAACTATAATATAAACGCTCAGAGCTTCATTTCCAGCTTTGTGTAATGTGTACACATAGCAGTAAGGGGTCAAAACCATATTGAATGCTTAAGGAATACAATACATACCATCTAGGCTGGAGCAGCTGCTTTATTAGTTGCACAATGGAATATTGCTAATCTGCAAACACAAACCTGGCAGTCTGTCCTCACCTGTCAGCAAAGGTTTACTGTGATAGCCCAGAGCGTTCTAATGAGATCTCATAAAAGTAACTTTTTTTTTTTTTCAAACTCTGTTGCAGATAGTTCAATAAGTAATTAAAACAGCTTTTTTTTAGAGTAAATTTTGTGAAATGTGTTTTGTTTGCTCCATTGTTCGGTAGTTAACAAAATGCAGTAAATTGCAATGGGCTTCCCAGTCACTGATGTGAGCTAGTGAAGTTTTAATCAGTGTTTTATTTGAATTTGTACTACTATGCAATAGAAGGGCATACTTCCAACTCTTTGGGCATCCTTGACAATCTTTTAAAAATATAGTAGTAAAGAGATCTGTAAGTTACCTCAAAATCAAACACAGTAGTAGCATGTTTGTCTTTTCTATGCATAAAATGATACATTCATGACTTTTGTATTACCCACAGTAGTTAAATGATTTAAAATAATCATTTAAATAGTGATTTGAGTGTAGCAATCTTTCCTCTGACAGAGAAGGATTCTCTTCTGAGTTACATACAGATCATTGATGAAAATGTGCATGAGTTTATATTAGAAGACTTTTAAAATAAAGTTGCTTTCTCATATATCTGATTCCTCCATTTTGACCATATGGCTTTCTCTCTTCCTCTGTTTGTATTAACTTAATTGTTACAGACCTAAAGAGAAGTACTTTAATGTCTCTTGCAATGCTTGATGGTCAATTGGCGCTTCCATTTGTATTCATTCCAAATGAAGATTGGTTAAGAAGTTTGAAGTTTTGAAAGGTGTATAAAACTGAGATAAGGTACTCTGTCTCCATTTGTTTGTCAGCATCATTTTGGGACATTCCACTATAGCACTGAAAGGAAGCATACAGTTTAAATAGAGCTGCTATACAAATAAGTGGTAGCAGGTAGGAGTACTGGTCTCTTGAAATTTGTTTCCTGAAAATTATTGGCAATTTGTTGTATTACTGTTCATAGAATCATAGAATATCAGGGTTGGAAGGGACCTCAGGAGGTCATCTAGTCCAACCCCCTGCTCAAAGCAGGACCAATTCCCAACTAAATCATCCCAGCCAGGGCTTTGTCAAGCCGGGCCTTAAAAACCTCCAAGGAAGGAGATTCCACCACCTCCCTAGGTAAGGCATTCCAGTGCTTCACCACCCTCCTAGTGAAATAGTGTTTCCTAATATCCAACCTAGACTTCCCCCACTGCAACTTGAGACCATTACTCCTTGTTCTGTCATCTGCCACCACTGAGAACAGCCGAGCTCCATCCTCTTTGGAACCCCCCTTCAGGTAGTTGAAAGCAGCTATCAAATCCCCCCTCATTCTTCTCTTCTGGAGACTAAACAATCCCAGTTCCCTCAGCCTCTCCTCATAAGTCATGTGCTCCAGACCCCTAATCACTTTTGTTGCCCTCCGCTGGACTCTTTCCAATATTTCCACATCCTTCTTGTAGTGTGGGGCCCAAAACTGGACACAGTATTCCAGATGAGGCCTCACCAATGTCGAATAAAGGGGAACAATCACATTCCTCGATCTGCTGGCAATGCCCCTACTTATACAGCCCAAAATGCCGTTCTGTGAAAACTGTTGGGTTTGTTCTCCAAATATAAAAATACTGTAATTTTAGCATTCTGATTGGTGGAGAGGCAGTTCTCTCTTTTTACATTCAAACAGTAAAACAACAATCTTAAGTTTCTTATGTGAATAAACTAAATATTAAATAATCAACTTGTCTTAGTTTAAAAAATATATAACTTATAAGAAAACTTACAAAAACAAGTGTGTGTGTGTGTGTGTGTGTGTGTTTCAATTGGGTAGGTAGAAAAAGCTAGGGCTCTCTGCACCTTTTGTGTGTATTAACAATGCACTTGTATTTGTACAAAAATAATTAAGACCACCAGACTTCCCAAAATCAAGATGAGAATCACTCCAACTGCAATTCCCAGCCCTGGCGCACACATTTCAGTCCTCAGTACACTCCTGTCTTCCTCAAAAGCCTGATAAAGATATGGTAGCAAGGTCTGTATCTGAAAGAAATGTTTGCAACCTCCTGGACTGATGAAGACAGAAAAAAATGTTCCTGGTCACTTAACATATCTGAGTACAGTTGGACCAAACAGTGCAGCACGTCTTGTGGAAAATATCCTGCCAGTAGCTCCATCTCTTTTAAAATGAGGGTGCTGAATCTTGAACCCTCCATCAAGCAGTGTGGCCTGGGGAGAGATTCAGTCCATTGGGTGAGCAGCTCCCAAACCATTTAGAACAAGGTTAAAAGGAACTTCTTCAATGCCACCTGGAAACTTACAAGAAGCCACTGTGTTGAATACATTCAGATTGTGTCACTTGGACTGATGTCACTAACAACTGACGTGCAGTAGAAGTATTTGCATGCATACATGCATCAGCTTTCATTTGTTTTGTATATCAAAAAACTTGAGTTCTGTCATCTCTTTAGATACTTTGATTTATTCCTTTCTGAAAGAATTAAAACTTCAGTTTATGGTATTTTGATTAGTTTGTGCTTTTCCATTCTTGTTTTCTCTAGTGACTTGCTTTTCTCTCGGACCTGTAAAGACAGTTTAGCTCAAATGGTTCCTCAAAATTACCCTAATCTGGTAGTTTTCAATCCCAAAATGCAGTTTTTAGACACAATTATATCCATGTTAGAAAAATCTTAGATTGGGCATATTTTATGGGTCCTAAAATATAATAAATACTTTTAGAGTTCCCCCACTCTGTCACAGAGAAATTACATTTCTGTAAACAGCAATTCTTATAGCACACTTCTGTAGTGGTGGTGTTCGAGAAAATAACCCGCTTACAGAAGCAGCTCAATTAACCAACACAAGTTTCTAGGACTGACACATACTGGATGGTTTGGGCAAACAGAGATTAACAAATGGAGTGCAGGACCATATAGGGTTTTATTTAATAGACACAGAAGGGAAAATTATCCAATTCCTACATATAAAGGACAAAATTATTTGGGAAAGAAATGCTATTTTTACAATTTCTAGCAGATTTTGTAAACAAAACAGAACTTAAATCCTTTTTTCAAAGGTGGGGCCAGTGTCCCTTTAAATATATATGTTTGTGATAAAGAAGTGGAAAGCGAGCCTGTATAAACAGAGTGGAAAAACTAGAGGTTGAAGTGAGTCCCCATGCCATACTAGCATTTTGTTTAGTAGCATAGCTCCTTGTGGGAGCAGGAATAGCAAATTGAGATTAACAAAATCTGCTCAGCTTGTGCATGAGTTTAAATGGAAGGGCTAGGGGCAAAAGATGTGCAACAGGTGGCTGACTTTGAGCTGCTGCTGATGTGAGTAATTGAATAAAATTAGTCCTCTGCCACTTTACTTCATGTGTAAAGAAACATAATGAGATTCCAGGACCCAACAAGTTTTATGATTAGTCTATAAGTACCTACACTGAGGACAAATATTTGCTAATGGGATTTTCAGTCTAGCCGAGAAAGGTATGAGTCCAGTGGCTGGAAACTGAAGCTAGATACATTCAGACTGAAGATAAGGCATATATATTTTTAATGGTGAAAGTAATTAACAATTGGAACAATTTACCAAGGGTCAGGGAGGAATTTTGATCACAGGCAATTTTTAAATCAAGATTGGATGCTTTTCTAAAAGATATGCTCTAGTAAGTATTGTGGGGAAATTTTGTGGCCTGTGTTTATACAGGAGGTCAGACTATATGATCACAATGGTCCTTTCTGGCCTTGGAATTGATGTCTCTATAAGCTAAAAGTAGGCTAATGGAGAGGAAACAAATTATAAAGTATGGAAAAGGACAGGATAATGAAAGAAAAAGAAAAATTGAAGGAAAAGGGAAAGAAAGGAGAGAGATGGGGAGAGATCAACAAAAAAGAAATTTGAGAGAGTGGGAAATCCCAGTGTTCACATGATACAACCGTTGCCTGCTAAGTCCGGTTACTGAAAACTATATTAAAACTAGCAAGTATTGCTTGGGCAGTCTCTAGTTAGTAACTGCATCAGTCAGTGGAAGGCCTCAGACTAATTGAGCATTCTCAGTAGCTGCCAAACAGTTCAACTTGTCTCTGGTTGCTCCCCAGTGTTTTCTTATTGTTGGTCAGAGCTGTGAAACCTGAATTCTCTAAGCCAGGAAATTTATACATTTGGCAAATGTTCACTATTGGGGGCGGGGGGGAGGAACCATTGTCGCTGGTGGTACTCTGTGCATATCCTCTAGTTGCTCTATCCCTGCTGAGGCACTATGGGATAGCTGCCCAGATTTGCCCAGAATTTACTGATACCTAAATACAGTTAGGTGTCATGGGAGGTATGGCTATATACATAATTGACACATGTCTGTTGTATGGAGGGAAAAATCTTGTGTGGACAGAACTCAACCAAGTTTGTTGTAACCACTTCAGATGACTTAAATAAACTCAGTTATGCTTGTATTGTACACAGGGTCTTAGTGTGGAAAATAATATATATTTTAGATAATTTCCTTCAAACAACTCTTAACCTTTCCCAAACCATCAACTGAATCTATAAAAATAATGAATGAATTACAGAAGACTTGTTGGTAGTCCCAATATTTAAAAAAGAAAAGATAAATGAAAATATCACGCTTCTTTTAAGATTATTTCTGTTTTCCAGTGTACAGTATTTGCTGTAATTATTTTGTATTTAATTTTTGTGGTTTTTTTAAAGTTGAGTTTCATAATTAAGACCTATTTTGAAAAAGGATGAAATCGTTAAAACAAGTGTCATCCAAAAACATAGCTAGCAATGTACGTTAAATGCAAGGCCTAAAACTTTTTAATGTTTTTATTGTTTCTTTCTGAAAGTGGTGTGTGTGTGTGTATGTATGTATGTATATGTGTGTGTAAAATCTATATATAATTTCAGTTTGTTTACCAAGAACTATAACCTTTAGCCTTTCATATTCAGATTACAAAAGTAAATGTTATGGTGAATTTAGCAGTACAGTTTTCCAAACTCATAACTCTGAAAACATTTTTGTGAATTTCTTGTCTGTATTAACTATGTGACGAATTTTTTATTTATTATTTAGTGGGGGAAGGAAACCATCAGATACTAACTACTTTTATGGTTGGATGGCTTTGTGGGATTCCAAAAATGAATCTGCTTAATACAACCAACCACAATCAATAGCATCTCTTGTACTTGTATTTCAGTGAGATTTCCATTACAGCACAACCTGAGTTTCTCCAGTATTGTCATTTTGGGAGTCAGTCACTGGCTTTCTTTAACGGAGATAGGGTTAATGTTTTCTTTCTTTGTTGGTCTTCTCCAGTATTTAATGTCTTTTTCTTTTTATATTTTTTTCATCTAGCATGTGTGTTATGGGTTCAGCACAGTTCAGGTGAAAATTCTTTGTTGATGTGTAAGATATAAAGGGGTATCAATACACAAATTGCTCTGTATGCTTCCTCACTTTCTCAAGGAAGTGCTCATTTGCAGACATTAACATTTCTGTTTTCTGACTGTGATGTTATCACTTGGTACTTCTGTGCTGAGGCAGACTATGTTAGTCCTGATTGCTGGCACCAACACAGATATGCAAACATTTAAAGAGCTTAGCTGGCCATTTAACTCCTCAGAGGGCTCAAACATGGAAGATTATTTTTGCAATATTTCATTGTCTCTGTTTTCACCTTGTGCGGGCAACTATCAGAGCCCATTTGTTCTCCACCACACTTTTCATCGTTGTATATAGAGTTCCATCTTGTGGCTATGTATTGAAGTAGCTGTTTAATGGCAAGGTCCATTTCTAGTTCCTGTGTAGTTTGCAAACAAGACCAAAATACTTTTTTAATGGTTGCTTCTGGATGACCATAAACATGTCTCACTAAAACTTCTTTTAATAATGTATCCTTAGTAGAAAGTTGCAGGATGAGAGAGAGCCACCTGAAATATTGCTATTTAATTAAATAACTTTTCACAATTATTGTGCCATTCACTTGGAAATCTGTCACTTATTAATCATGCCCAGATACCCAGTCAGTATGATGGGAACTATGTGCCTTTGGTCTCATGTCTTATAATACAGATCCACTCATTTTTCTGTTAAAATCTTCTGTGATTCAGGGGTCTGTGAGTCTAAGGAAAGACTTTGTGATCGTGGTCTGAATCCACGTGTCTGCTGTGAATGAGCAACAGCTCAATGTCTTGCATTCTAGTACAGCTTGCAGGTGAACTCGTGTGTGTGTGTGTGTGTGCGCGCGCGCGCAAAATCATAATGGATATCTGACTCTATCGGGGGGAACTTACAGGAGAGTTAGTGCTAAGGTCCTAAGTCTCTTTAATGTATTAAAGCCCAAATACTCCACAATAGAAATTGACTACTTATCAACTATTGTAATTTCCCCTAGGATATTGTGGACCTTGCTAGCCTTTTGGAAATGTATTTTCCGTAGTCTACGCTGGACTCCATGTGTCTGCTCTGGTATTTGCCATGGCTCTTGCTGTTGGCAGCTATGATACCTATATGACCCCCATTGGCATGGTATGTGAGTGATTCACAGTCTGTAATGGACTTATCCTCACAACATCCTGAGGAACTAAAGTACGGAGTGTAAAGCCATGTCTACACTACCACTTATGTCAGCAAAACTTAAGTCGCTCAGGGGTGTGAAAAAACAAAGCCCTGGACGGCATAAGTTTTGTCAGCATAAGTCATAGAGTCATAGACTTTAAGGTCAGAAGGGACCAATATGATCGTCTAGTCTGACCTCCTGCACAACACAGGCCACAGAATCTCACCCACCCACTCCCTCAACAATCCCCTAACCTATGTCTGAGCCATTGAAGTCCTCAAATCCTGGTTTTAAAGACTTCAAGGTGCAGAGAATCCTCCAGCAAGTGCCCCGTGCCTCAAGCTGCAAAGGAAGGCGAAAACCCCCCAGGGCCTCTGCCAATCTGCCCTGGAAGAAAATTCCTTCCCGACCCCAAATATGGCGATCCGCTAAACCCTGAGCATGTGGGTAAGACACCCAGGAAAGAATTCTCTGTAGTAACTCAGATCCCACCCCATCTAACATCCCATCACAGGCCATTGGGCATATTTACCGCTAATAGTCAAAGATCAATTAATTGCCAAAATTAGGCTATCCCATCATACCATCCCCTCTATAAACTTATCAAGCTTAGTCTTGAAGCCAGATATGTCTTTTGCCCCCACTGCTCCCCTTGGAAAGCTGTTCCTCTGATGGTTAGAAACCTTCGTCTAATTTCAAGTCTAAACTTCCTGATGGCCAGTTTATATCCATTTGTTCTTGTGTCCACATTGTATCCCTCTGCCACTCTCTGCCCCTTCATGCCAACCCTCCAGCCCCCATATCTCTCTGCCACCCTCTGCCCCTTCACGCCAATCCTCCTGCCCCCAGAACCCTCCGCCACCCTCTGCCCCTTCCCCCAACCCTTCTATCCTCGTATCCCTCCACCACCCTTCGCCCCTTTCCCACCAACATCTCTCCACTACCTTCCGCCCCTTCCCCCAACCTTCCGCCCATATCCTCTGCCCCTTCCCCTAATCCTCTTACCCTCTTATCTCTCCTCCATTCTCTTCCGCCGTATCCCCTTCGGCCCCAACCCTCCTGCCCTCGTATCCCTCTACCATCTTCTGCCCCTTCCCCACAACCTGTATCCCTCCGCCATCCTCTGCCCCTTCCAACCCTCCACCTGTATCCCTCCTCCACCCTCTCCCCTTTGCCCCAACCCACCCACTGCCCCTTCGCACCTATCCCCTCTCCTCCCTTTGCACTAACTCTGACACACCGTACCTCAAAATAACATCCTCTAACTCTCATGTTCACCACTTGTATATAGTTATGTGTTGTACAAAGTCTGCCTCGTGAGGTATCATTTGAGAAATCCTGATCTGTTGAGCGTCATTGTCCTGCTAATACATGGGTGTCATGGAGTGTGGGGGAGTCAAGGCCCTGCACCCCACTTCCTATGATTCACCGTGACTCTCAGCCAGCCAGTAAAATGGAAGGTTTATTGGATGACAGGAACACAGTCTCAAACAGAGCCTCTAGGTACAACCAGCACCCTTCAGTCAAGTCCTTCTGGGAGGCAGGGAACTTAGAGCCCAGTCCTGGGGCTCCCTTCGTTTCCCCAGCCAGCTCCAAACTGAAACCCCCTCCAGCCATCTCACACCCCCTCCCCCTAGTTCCTCCTCCAGCCTTTGTCCAGTTTCCCGGGCAGAAGGTGTCACCTGCCCCCAAACTCCCTCCTGGGCTCTCATGAACAGGTATCTTCCCTCAAGGAAAGTCTCCCATCCCACACACAGTCCCAGTAAAACTCCCCTGCAACATTCCCAGGTCAATACTCCCCACTCACCCACTGTGACGCGGCAGGATCAGCATCCTCTATGAAGTTGTGAAAATCTGCTCTGTCACTGAACCATGTTGTGAGTCTGGGGAAGGGACGCTGAGTAGTCCCTCACAAACAACAAAGGGACTGAGCACAGGTGTTGAGAAACTGTGAACTGCTTAATCAGAGAGTCACTAGCAGGGGAGTTGTAAACAAGAAATTGACAGTTCCCCTGAAGGACACTTGGCAGCTCACACAGGCCACGGGACTGCCTGGCCCTATGACCTAGCAGAGACTTTTCCAGGACAAAGGGTCAGAGTATAAACCAGGGGGAAAATCAACCTCTGCCCAGGCCCCGTGACCCCCTGAAAGGCAAAGAGCTAACGCTGAACTGGGGAGAGGGGTCTTGGGCTGAAAGGAGACAGCCTGTGAAATGTATTGCAGCGTACGGAGAAAGCAGCTTGTTCTGCTTTTCTAATGACTAGCCTTGGCAAAGTGTAAGAATTTAGATCGCAGATCTATCTTTTATTTCTGTTGTAATTACTTCCAACCTTCTAGGCCCATACTGCTTATAATCACTTCACCGCGCTCGGGCCCTCGTTCATACACTTGGTTCAACGTTTGATCTAAAACAGCATGAGCAGGGGAATATCCATTGCCCTTTGGCAGAGTGACAGACTAATGAGCCCACATTGAGGCGTGTGAGATACACATTTCTGGGGTGCAAGGCTGGGGGGTTTGTGAGTGTCTCCATGGATACAGGTCATGAGTGGCACTTCGCTGGGGAGCCTCTACATGCAGATGTCAGAGTAATAGCCGTGTTAGTCTGTATCCGCAAAAAGAAGAACAGGAGTACTTGTGGCACCTTGTTAGTCTCTAAGGTGCCACAAGTACTCCTGTTCTTCTTTTTACATGCAGATGGCTCATCATTAGCAGATCCGTGCTGGAGCCAGCCTGGGCTAGAGGGTTAAGGGGACAGCAGCTCCACAGTCTAGCTTGTAACCTGGGAGGTGTGTCAGTCCCCCCACCTCCTGCCCCCTTTGCACTAACCCCTCTACTCTCATATCCCTCTGCAGCCTCACTGTCCCTGCACCACCTCTCAGCACCCAGGGCCCAAGCGAGTCTGTGACCCAGGGGCTGGGAGCACCCAGAGGACTCACCTGCAAGCCGGAGTAGTCGAACTCCCCGACCTGCCCTATGGAGAGGCCCCCTGAGCCCAGGATAAGCACCTTGCGGGGCCGGGCTGCATCCCTGTCTGCCGGGGGCTTCTTGTAGGCCAGCCACTCCCGCAGCCTCTCGCGCACTGTTCTGGAGTTAATATGCAGAGCACTATGTTGCTGGGAGAGCTTCTCCTTCTGATATAGTTATTGCTGCTCATTGAGGTGGTTTTATTATGTCAATGGGAGAGCTCTCTCCCATCTGCATAAAGTGGCTACATGAGCAATCTTAAAGTGGCGCAGCTGCATTGGTACAGATGTGCCACTGTAAGCTCACTAGTGTAGACATGACCATTGTGACTTAGTACAGGAAGCCAGTGGCAGAAAAAGGTATTGTATCCCAGGCTAGCACTCTCACCACTAGTGCCTACATCCTTGTTCTGTTACTTTCTGTTTTCTGAGTCTTTAGAGTTCTCTGCAACCATGAGGGAATGGAATTTTAAGGGGGGAAAATCACGGTACTTAGGATAAAATCACAGAAGTTGGAAACACTATGTAGCTTTGTTTTAGACAGCTTGATATAGCTTAGAGACTAGAGATGTGAACTGCCCCATTCATCTCAATGAAGCGTTTATTCTTAGCCAAAATGAAGACACCTTTCAATAGGCAGATTTAAAATTTTAGGTTTATCCTTATGCACATATTTTAAACATGCTACTACTGTAGGTGTGGCAAGTTGCAAGCACAAATGGCCAGACCAAGGGAAAAAACAGCTTTGGTCTAAAAGCCCTCTCCTCTTCCCATTGTCTGCATTGGCTTTGCCATATTTCTTGAGAGAGGAAAGGTGGCTTTTGTGCTGTAAACACAGGATTCAGATCTGGGTTCAGTTCCTGGTTCTGTCACATGTTTCTCTGAGACCATCATTAATCTCTTTGTGCCTGAGTGGAAAATGGAATAACAATACTTCCCTGGCTTGCAGGCATGTTTTGAGGAAAAATTGATTAAGATTTCACTGTCGTGAAAGGGACCATAAAAGTACCTAAAAAGGCAAATGTCTTGCTGACTACCTACCCCGAGTGGTGCTTGATTCAACAGTAAATTTAGTTATCTAGTTGCCTTAATCTATCCTCAATCTTTGTGCAAACCTCCCATTATAGTTGGTGAGTGTAGTCGTCTGTACCTCGTGGGAACACCTTACACCCCTTTGTTCATCCTTATAAAATGATTGTGTGGTATTCAATGCAAAATTTGTCATGTCGAGTGCCTTCAGAAGGCTCATGATGCACTGAGCATTGTTATTATAGTGATGTTATAATAATTGTTGTTGTTACAGTAATGTTGTAGCTTATAATTTCATGTATATAGTTATGAGGCTGAAAATGTGACTTCATGGCTTAAAATAAGCCCAGGCAAAAGTTCTCCAGGAACAGAGGGGCAGTTCACACCTCATCAGGGCATGTATGGGACAATCCCAGCCCAGCCTCAAAGGAACAAAGGACCCTGGCCTAGGCAGCAACAAAAGGATCTGTTGGACTCTCAAGTGAGTTGCCCCCCATCCTTTGGTCAGTTTGGGACTGTGATGACTCTGAAGGGGGGGGCAAAGCGAAGAGGGAAGAAAGAACATGATAAAAGGGAGAAATGTTTGCCATGCTCTTCCTCTCTCTTCCACCTACATCTACAGACACATCAAGTGACTGAAGCCCTGATCAAAGGGGAGAGCCTGGCTGAAGAGCAGCCAGCCAGCCTGTGATGAGAAGCATCTAAGTTCTTAAGGACATTGAAAGTGTTAAGATCAGCTTAGAATGCGTTTTGCTTTTATTTCATTTGTTATGCTTTGACTTATAATCACGTAAAATCTATCTTTATTAATAAGTTAATAAATCTGTTTGTTCATTCTACCTGAAGCAGTATGTTTGGTTTGAAGCATGGCAGAGACTTCCCTTGACATAACAAGCCTGGTACATATCAATTTCTTTGTTAAATTGACAAACTCATATAAATTTGCAGCATCCAGCGGGCATAACTGGACACTGCAAGACAGAGGTTCCTAGGCTAGTGTCGTTCGGTTGCACAATCCAAGGAGCAGCTTACATGCCAGAGGCTGTACGTAAGGCTGGCTGGCTCCCAGAGTCAAGGATTGGAGTGACCTAGCAGATCACCGGTCCAGATAACACCAGAGGGGAACGTCACAGTGGGAAAGCCATTGTGGATTGATGAAATTAAAAATATAATTCATTCCTCTCTACACAGTATTACAAACCTCTGTGATATATATATAGAATGGTCTGACGCACCATCCTCTTAAAATTCCACCTTACAGAGCTTAGTCAGTTTTGGCATGTTTACTTCTGACTCACTGAGAAACTCCCATACAATGCTGCTTTCTTTCCTCGCACAATTGAGCATCAGAGACTAAAAATGTAGGGTCTTCATGAAACAGGCAGAGATATTTAGCCTAGTCTTTATTTCTGCTATCCCAAATTTTAGCATTCTTCTATATTTTTCTCTTTGAAAAAGGAACCACAGAAAGAAAATGGATCCTTAGAACCCTTCCATTCTAGCAATTAAGGTATTACAATGTTAAATTTTCATCCAAAAAACAGCAACATAAAATTATTAGTTTTATTTTTAGGAAGGATAAATCTTGCTATCTTAATGTCACACACAGTAATTGATTGAAATTGTGAATTGCCCATTTAAAATGGTGGTGTAGTAAAATAAGATTTAAAAATTGTGTTGTTTTATGATACTGGCAAGCAACAGTGCATCAGTGTGAGAAGGGGGAAATAAGTAAGGAGTTCACTTGATTTAGCAACTGAAGCAAATGGAACAGAGAAGAATAATTAAACAACTTTTAATCTTGAAGTGGGATTATGCCATGGTTTAAATATTTTTTTAAACATTTTCAGTAACTCTAATCTCAACTATAGTTTAAATTTGAATTTCATTGATGAAGTTAGTTTAATCTCTCTTTAAAAAGTCAATTGACTTTTTTCTAAGAAATGTCTACAGGTAAAGTTAAGTGACTTAAAAGCAGGTAAACTTCTAGTGCCTAATTTCCTCCAGTGGAATGCGACTATGTGAAATTATTCAACTCTGCATTCTCCCATCACACATTAATATCTTTCAATTTTTAAAAAATAGCTTACCATTGTGCAATGCTTTTCAACCAGAAGGATGCCAAAGCAGGTCATAAACTCATATAAGGGGTAGGTTCTTCACCCATAAAAGTATAGGGACCTCTAAGTCTGAATGTGGAAGAACAACACTACCATCACTACTGTAACCTCACAATCGGTAGCTTCCCTAATACATACATTTCCCACTCCACCCCCTCCTCAATTTGTACAAAATACAGTCTATTTGATCATATTACTCCCTTCCTCAGGTCCCTTCACTGGCCTCCCGTCTGCTGTCAAATCAAATTTAAGCTCTTGTTACCTTGTTCAAAGCTCAATATAACTCTTCCTTCCCTGCACCCTCCCTGGTCAAGCTTTCTGTTGGCCCCATCCAGTTTGTTCCACCAATGTTCCCTGTCTGATCTGCCCACTTGTCAGCGTCTCACACAATTATCTCCATGATTTTCCATACAATCCTGCAACTCCATCCTTATACAGGGTATCATCTCTGACCTCGTCCACATGGTTCCTTCCCTGTCCATATTAAGTCCTTCTAAAGACCCATTTCTGCCATACCCCCTACATTGAAATGGATTGACTCAGGCCCGCTCTTGCTCCCCTTCCTCTAACCTTGATCTATTTGTCAGTTTATTTTTTGTTTTTGGATTGAGTTCATCAGAGCAAAATCTGTTGTCCTCTTGTGTTTGGGAAGTGTTTAGCATAATGAACTCTACCATAATTAAGGATTTTTTTTTTTAAAGTATTTTTTTTCAAACAGGGAAGAACTAGTAGGGGAAGCAAAAGTGGATGGGAACCTGGGAGGCAGTGACCATGAGATGGTCGAGTTCAGGATCCTGACACAAGGAAGAAAGGAGAGCAGCAGAATACGGACCCTGGACTTCAGAAAAGCAGACTTTGACTCCCTCAGGGAACAGATGGGCAGGATCCCCTGGGAGAATAACATGAAGGGCAAAGGGGTCCAGGAGAGTTGGCTGTATTTTAAAGAATCCTTATTGAGGTTGCAGGAACAAACCATCCCGATGTGTAGAAAGAATAGTAAATATGGCAGGCGACCAGCTTGGCTAAACAGTGAAATCCTTGCTGATCTTAAACGCAAAAAAGAGGCTTATAAGGAGTGGAAGATTGGACAAATGACCAGGGAGGAGTATAAAAATATTGCTCAGGCGTGCAGGAGTGAAATCAGGAAGGCCAAATCACACTTGGAGTTGCAGTTAGCAAGAGATGTTAAGAGTAACAAGAAGGGTTTCTTCAGGTATGTTAGCAACAAGAAGAAAATCAAGGAAAGTGTGGGCCCCTTACTGAATGAGGGAGGCAACCTAGTGACCGAGGATGTGGAAAAAGCTAATGTACTCAATGATTTTTTTGCCTCTGTCTTCACGCACAAGGTCAGCTCCCAGATTGCTGCGCTGGGCAGTACAGCATGGGGAGAAGGTGACCAGCCCTCTGTGGAGAAAGAAGTGGTTCGGGACTATTTAGAAAAACTGGACGTGCACAAGTCCATGGGGCCGGATGCGCTGCATCCAAGGGTGCTAAAGGAGTTGGCGGGTGAGATTGCAGAGCCATTAGCCATTATTTTTGAAAACTCATGGCGATCGGGGGAGGTCCCAGATGACTGGAAAAAGGCTAATGTAGTGCCCATCTTTAAAAAAGGGAAGAAGAAGGATCCGGGGAACTACAGGCCAGTCAGCCTCACCTCAGTACCTGGAAAAATCATGGAGCAGGTCCTCAAGGAATCAATTATGAAACATTTAGAGGAGAGGAAAGTGATCAGGAACAGTCAGCATGGATTCACGAAGGGGAAGTCGTGCCTGACTAACCTAATTGCCTTCTATGATGAGATAACTGGCTCTGTGGATGAGGGGAAAGCAGTGGATGTGTTATTTCTTGACTTTAGCAAAGCTTTTGATACTGTCTCCCACAGTATTCTTGCCACCAAGTTAAAGAAGTATGGGCTGGATGAATGGACTGTAAGGTGGATAGAAAGCTGGCTAGATCATCGGGCTCAACGGGTAGTGATCAATGGCTCCATGTCTAGTTGGCAGCCGGTTTCAAGTGGAGTGCCCCAAGGGTCGGTCCTGGGGCCGGTTTTGTTTAATATCTTTATTAATGATCTGGAGGATGGTGTGGACTGCACTCTCAGCAAGTTTGCAGATGACACTAAACTAGGAGGCGTGGTAGATACACTAGAGGGTAGGGATCGGATACAGAGGGACCTAGACAAATTAGAGGATTGGGCAGAAAAAAACCTGATGAGGTTCAACAAGGACAAGTGCAGAGTCCTGCACTTAGGACGGAAGAATCCCATGCACTGCTACAGACTAGGGACCGAATGGCTAGGTAGCAGTTCTGCAGAAAAGGACCTAGGGGTCACAGTGGACGAGAAGCTGGATATGAGTCAACAGTGTGCTCTTGTTGCCAAGAAGGCTAACGGCATTTTGGGCTGTATAAGTAGGGGCATTGCCAGCAGATCGAGGAACGTGATCGTTCCCCTTTATTCGACATTGGTGAGGCCTCATCTGGAATACTGTGTCCAGTTTTGGTCCCCACACTACAAGAAGGATGTGGAAAAATTGGAAAGAGTCCAGCGGAGGGCAACAAAAATGATTAGGGGTCTGGAGCACATGACTTATGAGGAGAGGCTGAGAGAACTGGGATTGTTTAGTCTCCAGAAGAGAAGAATGAGGGGGGATTTGATAGCAGCCTTCAACTACCTGAAGGGGGGTTCCAAAGAGGATGGAGCTCGGCTGTTCTCAGTGGTGGCAGATGACAGAACAAGGAGCAATGGTCTCAAGTTGCAGTGGGGGAGGTCCAGGTTGGATATCAGGAAAAACTATTTCACTAGGAGGGTGGTGAAACACTGGAATGCGTTACCTAGGGAGGTGGTGGAGTCTCCTTCCTTGGAGGTTTTTAAGGCCCGGCTTGACAAAGCCCTGGCTGGGATGATTTAGCTGGGAATTGGTCCTGCTTTGAGCAGGGGGTTGGACTAGATGACCTCTTGAGGTCCCTTCCAACTCTGATATTCTATGATTCTATGATTCTATTACACACAGTTTTTTAGGGAAAGTTTGCCAAAGTGGCTTCTCTTAATATAATTAATTGGTGCGGGGGGAGAAAGGAATGGTTCCTATCCCTGGACACTCTTAATAGATGAACTTCTTGTCAGATAACACTGACTTTGGGCAATATTTTCAGATGTGGTTTTTCTGGGTAACAGCTGACTGAAATTTTGTTTCTTGTGCATCAGTCAGATATATGGACTAGATTTTGAAAAGTCAGTAGTGGTTTTGGGGAGCAAAAGTAGTCACTTGTGCCCAGCTTGACACCTTAAAGGAGCTTGTTTATTCAGAAAGTGCTGAACATGTGTCCTGTAACAATTAAGTTCTTGTAAGCACCATTTGGCCACCAGAAACGGTGTCAACCTGAATTACTTATCACTTTTGTAAATATTAACTGATAACTGACAGAAGTTGTTGTTGTGTATCACCGAGGAGTATTGAATGATTTTTTTTTTAAATGACACCAATTGTAACTAGCACTTGTGTCATTCACATCACTCCCTGTCCCATAAATCATTCTTGATTGGATGATCATCTTTTAAACAGTACTCAACTGCAATTCCTGTGTGCAGGTTGACAAAATATCCAAACAATGCAGCAGTGGTTTCATACTGTTTTAAAAAAGATTGATGCTCCCTTTTTTTTTTAAACATTTTTACTCCTTTTGTCTTTCTCCAAACTGCACCTTTGTGTTTTTGTTCCCTCTCCTCCTTGCTGCCAATAACACCTGGAATAACCTCTAACTTGTCCCAGTACAATAACCTGCCACACTCTTCTTCAAACCCTCATAAAAACTCTCACTTTAGTTTAGCTTTCCACTGTTAGTCTTTGTTCCAGTGCTTGTGCTCCTCCTATCTTTCTCTACCCTTATCTTAATTTAAGAAAAACTTGTGATGAAGTAGTAATTTTTTGTAATAGTTTTGATTCTTATGCACGTCTCAATTTCTCTCTCTACCTTTCATTGCTACCCAGTGGGTGCAGAGAGGATAAAACTGCTTTGAGGCAGAACAGGAGACACCAGAACAGAACAATTGTACGTTACCTAATTGTCTGGGGTGGAATGAATGGGTCCTTAAAGAACTGGTTGAAAGGGATCCAAATCAACAGAGCATCTGAGAAGACAATGGAAGCCTCAACCACTGAACAATCCACACTTAGCCACCTGCTGGAGCTTCTTGCTGTTATGTGAACTCTGCAAGGCTCTGCCTGAAGTAGGCTTTTGGGAGGGACTCAACAGCTCTCACCTGGGACTGAGAAAGCGGGAGAGAGCTGGAAATTGAATTCATAGCAGCTGGGCTAGCAAATGGCAGTGGCATGGCCAGATAGACTAAGTCGCGGTTCTCAAACTTCCTTCTGTATGACCCCCCTTCTGACAACAAAAATTACTACACCATCCAAGGAGAGAGGATCAAAGCCTGAGCCCACCCAAGCCTCACCACCCTGAGCTCTCCTGTCCAGGGTTGAAGCCCTTGGGCTTTGGCCCTGGGCCCCAGCAGCTCTAAGCCAGTCCTGGTGACCCCATTAAAATGGGGTTGTGATCCACTTTCGGGTCCCGACTCACAGTTTGAGAACCGCTGCACTAAGTCTTAATCTTTATTTCTCTATGCTAAGCTAAGGTCTTCTGATGCTGTGTTCCAGTTGACTAATAAACCCTTGTCTATTTTGAAAAGACTGCCAGGTGGCACTACATATACTTGAATGAGCTGCATGGCTCCCTGAAGAGCGTACACATCTCTGACCACGAGTCTATCTCACTTGGACTTGCTGGGAAGAGCTCAGTGTGCAGCAGGAGTGCTAATGCCCACAGGCTCAGTTTCACAGGCAGCGTGACCTACCCTGAAGGAAAAGTAGTACCTGTGGGGGGTCTGCCATACAGAAGGGGTTCCTCCAAGAGACTGTTTAAGAGTTGGGACATAGCACAGCTCCTGTGGATGCATGATCGATCTGAAATTACTAGGTTTATACAACATAGCAATACTAATCATGCCATCTTTTATTTATCATAACCCTGGTCCAACCTGTCCCTCACCCACTTTTTGTTGGCTATTTCTTCTGTTCAGCTAAATTTTGTAAATTAAAAGAGGGCATTTTGTCATTGTCCCCAGGAGCGGGATACAGTTTTAAGCATTACTTAATTTGTAAAGAAAGAGGTGCCGGGGCTCAGCTCTGGCGAGCCCCAGCACAAATTAAACTCTGATGTACCCCCTATCGCACATACTATATACACCCAACCCTACCTATCCCCCATACACCCCCCCATCCCGGACACCCTGCATGCACCCCCGTCCCGCACGCACCTCCAGCCCCACCTATCTTCCATGCACCCCGCAACCTACACCCCATCAGAAACACCCATGCCAAACATACCCCCACACTCTGCACTGTTGGGCAGGGTGCTTTGGTTTCCAAATGAGGATGTGGGAGAGCAGCGCTACCCCCACCAACCACCCTCATCCCCATTACTCTCTTAATGCCTGGAGCAGGGTGTTAATTTTCCAACCTGCCCGATCCATCGCTCCTGTACAAAGCGGCTGCGGGCCCCACCACCTGAACACAGATCACTCTGCTCTTAGTCTGGATCAGGGTATGTGCTCGGCTGGAATCACCTTTGGGGGGGGAAAGCACCCCACCCTTTGTGCAAGGGGGTCCAGAATCAGGACCAGCTTTCACCTTCTCCCAGTGTGGGGGGGTGGGCAGGGTAGCCCTCCCTCCTGCCCTGGTGACTAGCTCTTCCTGCCCTGCACTGTGCCCCAGCTGCACAGTCACCTCTCCAGTCCCTGACACTGTACCTCTCTCCTGACTGCCAGCATGGGGGAGTCTCTGTCTCTCTTGGGCCTCCCAGGGGCGCTGGTGGAAGGACTTGTTGCCCAGGGTGCAGGAGCTCAGCTTGCACCGATTTAGCTGCAGGTACACCCACTGGGCATCGGGCAGGCTTAGCATGCTGCTGGCCTTGTGCAGGGGTGTGGGTCAGGCAGCAGTGCTGGAACCTGCAGGTGAAGCAGCTGGAACCCCAGCAGAGAAAGGGCACTCTGTGGATAGCATGAGCTGCCTGGGTTGGGACCAGTAACTGAAACGGCAAGCCCAGAAATGCTGGGGCTCAGCCCTGGCAAGTGCTGGAACAAATTAAGCGCTGCCCAGAGGTGCCAGGGCTATGATCTGCCAAGCCTAGAGATGCCGGGGCTAAGCCCCAGCACAAATTAAGCACCGAGTGTAAGATGTTTTAGGGCAGGGACTATGTCCTGTATACACATGGCACTGTATAAATATGAAATATATCCTCACACAGGCAAAATAGATCTGTTTTTATGTAATCTTTTGGGCAACAAAATGGGTCAGGTTCCATATATTTAAGGTCCTTCTTAAAAAGTAACTGAACAAGCTGGAGCTCCCACCTGGAAACCTAGGAAAATGAAACATTCTTTGAGTGTCCTTAATAGGCAGAACTTCCTCCCCTGGAAGTGCTCTTAGACTGTAAAATATTACCTCACCTTGTCTCTCTAATAGCCTGCGACCAAATATATTGAACTGCTACAACACTGCAAAATAGAAGCAAGGAAATTTGGGGAATGGAAGCACAGTCATAAACTAAGGAAAACACAACAGAATGTATATGCAAATAAAGAATAAAATACTTCTCCCCTCCCACTAACTTTGGCAGTAGTCCATCTAATTCCCTTCCTACCTGCCTGGACAATGTCCCACAGGTAATGGTCCTTTGATATCACTACCTCACTCGTCCAACAAACTCACTCAGGGTTAGGGTCAGCAAGTAGCAGTAGTCCAAGTGTTCCTATGCTGAGCTGAGCTGTCTCTAGTCCCAAGGGAGCTGCTTGCATGGCCCTGCCTAGAAAGGAATACATCCAAGTATCTAAAGGGACAACAGAACTGAAATAGGTACCTTTTCATATACAAAACAAATGAAAGCTGATGCATATATGCTTATTCTACTTCTTCCACTGCATGTCACTTGTTAAATACATTAGTCTAGATTATATAGTATGCACTTACGTAGCACTTTATTTGTTCAACAGGGCTGGCTCTAGGTTTTCTGCCGCCCCAAGCAAAAAAATTTTTGGCTGCCCCCCACCCCAGCCCTGGGCTGTCTCCCCCGCCACCACCCAAACCCCCTGCCACCTCAGTCCTGGGCTCTCTTCCCCGCTCCCTGCACCTCCTGCCGCCCTAGCCGTGGGCTCTCCCCGCCCCCACCCGCACCCCCTGCCGCCCCAGCCCTGGGCTCCCCCCCAACAGTGCTGACTCCATCCACTCTCCCCTCACCTCCAGCCGGTCCGGCACTGGCAGGGTCAGGGTAAGCAGTGGGGCTCCCAGGCCACGCCTCAGCCCAGGGTCTCTCCAGCCAGGGCTCCCGCCTCCGGGACCGGCCAGGACCCAGGAGGGCAGAGCCAGGGGACTGACCTGGCAGGGGGCTCAGGAGCCGGGGCAGGGTAGCCCCAGAGGGAGCGGAGCCCTGGAGAGTGGGACATGGACCCCACATGGCAGCGCCCCGCCCTCTATGGCCCCACTGCTGCTGCTTCTGGCCACCCTGCCCCAGTCCCTGGACAGCTCGGGCTGCTTCGCCCTGCAGCGCTGGGGGGCGGCCAACCTGCGGCAGTGGTGTGATGTGGCATTTTTAGTAAGGCATGCAATGACTTTTTAGATGACAGAAAAAAAATACATTTTTTTGGCAAATGCTAGTCAAATATAATGAAAGCTGAGAATATACAAATAAGTGTGAGAGACTAAGCATCTCTGTACACAATATTGTAATAATCTTTGTACAAAATATGCTTTGTGAGGTATCATTTGAAAAATAATAACTCACTGATCATTAATATTCCGTTTCAATCCAGACCACTGAGGGGTAGCCTTGGTGCCTCACAGTGCTTTGCTGTTTCAGCTCACAACCTGAAATGCACCTTCCCTTTGCAAATGTTCTCAGTTGTACACAGCACACCAGTTCAGAAAGCAACAAATGTCAAAATTATTCAGCTAAGATGCTTCCAGATATTCAAGAGCATCAACCAAAAATGTGTCTGGAACTCCTTGAATCTTTTTGGATTCAGCATCTGGACAAATTCAAGTTCATACCTTCAAAGCATACTAATAGCTGTTTGCTGACGTTGTCGATAACCTCAAAGAAGAGTCACTTATGTTGATTGGCTTTCTCTTGATTTTTCCCCCCCAAGGTCCTGTAACCTAGCTCAGAACACCTCTTTCCAAAACGCATCAAAAATAGGTTGTTTTCAGCAAATTTGCTCTATTGCGTCTCAAATCTGCTGAATTCAAAACCTAGTATTATACATCTTTGAAGAATGTCAAACAACACGTCTGTTACTTCAGATGTGTTGCTGTAGAGGCAAAGGAGAAATAGAAACTGAAAATCATCAAGTATAATCAGAAAACCCTGAGCTGAGGAAAAGCCTGAGTGTTGCCGTCTGCTGGATTTTGCACCACACTGGATTTTGCACACTGTGAAGAGTGCAATCAGAACTTGTCTGCTCTGCTTCACAGCTTGTACAAGCCTTGAATGAAAATTCCCCCTTGTGGCACGAAGAGAAGGCAGTCTTTTTAACTATGTTTTGAAGAAGTTCAGCCCACTTCGGAGATTGAGAGAAAAATGCAGATATTCCTTCTAAATTTTGAAGAAAATCTCTGATAGTTTGCTGCAGAACCGAGGACAAGATTTAAAACGTAAACGTAGCAATGAACAAAAAGTGCACAGGGAACTTTTAATGAGCACGTTTCCGAAGCCCACTTACATCATCTGTCATTACTGCTGTACCATCATATGTCTCAGCTACCAACTTGCCACTTAATTTAAACTTCGGGTACACTGTTTCAACATGCTGGTAAAGGATGATATTGTTAGATTGTTACTAACCTCAGTAAAACTAGCAAAGTGTTCGGCAACATTACCATTCTTGATCATATAACGCAGTACAATTGAAAGCTGAGACTTTTGGCAATATCTGAGGTTTTGTCAAATAAAATAGCAACAAAGGGTGTTTCCTCAATTTCTTTGGCGATGCCATTAAGTTGGGCATTACTTACTGCTTCAATGAGGTCATTTTGAATTTTGCTAGCTGTTCCAGAAAAAAGAGTAGAGGTTTCCAAATGCTGCTTGAATAAAGGATCGAACTCTCTGACTAATCCTAAGGTTTCTATATAATTGCCCTGATTCAGAACATCATCTGATTTGTTATGCCTATGAAATACCAGCTCTTGTTCTCAGAGATGAGAGAAAACACAAATTAGTCTTTGCAAAATAACCAGATTCTGGCAAACTTTTTCATTGTGTTTTCACAGCAGTTCTTCATTGCTCACCTAAACTGAAGATAAATAGGATCTTGCCCAAAACTTTGTAACTTCATACAGGCTGTTAGATGTTGTTGGCCAGTTTTCTGACATCGGCAGGAATTGTGTAGGTTATTTAGGTCATTGTATCCTGCTTTATTCCACATATTCTTTTCATTGACGAATAGTAGACAGAGCCAGCAATATAGCTTGCTTGTTTCCATACCCCCATAGATCCATTCACATTTGTATATCTCATTTCAACTCTTCTCCTGCTTCTCTGTAAGTACTCACTAATTACAGTTTTGGTTTTGGCCTTCAATTTCTTATTTCTGTTTTTTATTGCCTAGTCTGTTGCACTAAATGAATTAGTGAACAAATTTTGCACTAAACTTTCCATCCTCATGAAGAAGTTGTGTGCCGCTAGAGCTGTTCTATCAGACAGTTCAAATCTACACTTGCATGTCTTAGCTTCTTTTTCCAACACACAGCCAGTCAGGAAATCAACTGCCTGCAGATTCTTGTTGCCTAGGCAACCTGATGCAACTTGGAGCATTGCACGCTTTTCCAGCAAAACAAGAAGATAGCCAATGTGAACAGATTGATTACATGTAGGACTTCTAAATTTTTGTAGGATACAACATTTTTTATGAATTCTTGGCGTGCAATACATGAGTTGCATACATAGCTGGCACAACACTGCTGGGCTTTATACGATTACTCCCTGAGGAAAAGCCTAATAAGTAGAAGGGTTGCTGAAGGCTTTAATTTTCACTCTGGTCACCAAAAATTTAGTGGTTTTTTCAACCCCTGATGTTGGATATGTAGTAAAATGAAGAAATCTGAAGAACCTCCAAAATAGAGTTAGGAAAAGTAACCAGGATCATCAGATGTTCACAGGCAAATGTCCTGAGAGGAAGCTTAGAGGAGTAAAGGACCATAGTAGTGACTCAGAGATAAGGTGTTGAACAAGCTATGTGCCCAGGAAGAGGCAGGTTGAGACAAATTGTTGCTTTGTACTCAATGAAGTTGATTTCATTTTTCTTTATTCTTTCAGGTTCATAGTTGTACAGTGTCTGAAATCCAAATACTGCAGTGGAATAATTTTGTTATAAAAATGACTATTTTCTTTGGACTACTTTTTTTCTTTCCAGTTTAAATCAAAACTCTCCTATGAGTAGAAAGAATGGGGTTTAGATTTTCTATATTGCTGTATTGTTTCTTTGGTGGTTTGGAGTAGCTTTAACCTGAGCCTTCAGCTTCATTCCTCATTACTGACTTCAGGATTGATTTCTCGAAACAAATGAAAACACCATATACATGCAGAAATGCCTATTAAAAAAAAGTTTTGAACTTGGCACAATTCAAATACTGCTATAATTGTTTGCTAATAGAGTGATCTAAATAGTTTTATTTTAGTATTGTATCATGAAAAAGTAGATCCTATGTTCTTTGTGTTTTAGCTTGTTTGTTTAAAGGTGAAACACATTTATTATTCTACCTCATTTTAGTTGCCGCATAAAGTTCCTGCTTCCAATACATTTATCTCAGTATGTAGCTTCTTTCTAGCTTAGGGAGTAAATTAGGACAAAGAGGGTTAAGCAATACTAGGCTAGGCAGTGAGGACAAAGATTTGCTGGTCATCTTCTACTATATTTATTTGTTGTATTTGATTGTGGTTTAGTATTTTTTAATTGAACTCATTACGCAAAATATATTTGTTTTTGAGATTATAGCACTGTTAATATTTTATTTCAAATGCATTTTTTCTAGAGTAGAAAGACGGTCACCAGGAGTTTTGTCTTATACTTGCTGCAATGAAAAATGATATCACAGTAGACTCTACCCAGGCATAGACTACTATGGTATCTGTCTGCTGAAGCATGTTTGCAACCTTTTGCTTATGTAGTAATTCATACTTTTCCAAGGCTGCTGTCTGCTGAATTTGCATAAGCAATTTAAACATGGAAATTCTTGTGCACAGAAAATTAAAGGATAGGTTGAGATACTATTTGAAAAATTAGCCTTTTAAATAGTTTTACTGATAATTACTATGCTGTAAATTTAATTGTATGCCATAGCTGGCATTTAAAGTAGTGCTGCCTTACACAGTCCAGATGAATGTATTTAGCTGCAGTGTTAAGTATAGATGTAAAATTTAAAGACCAAATTGGGATAAGAGGATAATGTTTGGTTTGATTTATTTTCCAGTTTGTGAGCTAATTACATTTGTTTTATACCAGGAAATAGAGAGAAGTGTGGTGTCATTTCTTGCAATAATTTCATAGTTGAAGGACATAATGGTTAAAGCAAATACCACTACATCTCTTCAGGTTTGGTATGTTGTATGTATGTGTGTCGCTCATTTAACTTGTAGATTAAAAGATTAGACATGTTTTCCTTTTAACTTTTTTTTTTAATTTGTAAAAGCTCATAAATGGCACATTGGAACTGTGTATCAAATTGCACACGACATTCAGAATTAAAGTAGTCCCTTTTCAGACATAATGAATCATGTCACCATAATGATCAATACAAAAAGTGCAAGGAGGTGCGCTTATCTGGTATTTCAGGGTAGCAATAGAAAAGGAAGGGTCCCTGCTTGAAAGATGCAGAGATAAGCAAGTGCAACGTGTTCATAGATGTGCATGTTTCTGTGGTTCGTCTATAGCTGTGCTTGCATGGCCTCTTCTTCTCCCCACAGGTTTAGGAGATCTAATACCTCCTGTCTACTCCAGGCAGGAGCCCATCTAGCTTGACTTTACAACCTCACCTAAGACCTTAGTTTGTCCTGTGCCATTGACACATTGGGCAGTCCAGTTCCTCCACTGATTAAGATCGCTTGCTAGTTGTGGTGCTTCTTCCCAGGTGTTTCCAGCACATTCAATATCCTCTGTTATTGTCTTCTGCCAGTTCTTCCTTGGCCTTTCTTGTTTTCATTTTCTTCCTTGGGGTACCCAAGTCAATGCTTGCTTAGCATGCCTCCCATCTTCTATACAGTGTACATGCCCCAATCTCTTAGCCTTCTTGCTTCAATGATATTTTCTAACATATCCTGCTCAGTCAGCTCCCTTACTCTCACATTTGTTATTTTGTCTTTCCATGAACTGTGTAATATCTTCTTCAGCCATATGTAATGAGCAGCCTCCAATCTCTTTTTATTAGCCCCTATTCTTGGCCAAGTCTCTGCTCTGTACAGTAGCACATTCAGCACAATTGGATGGTATAATCTGACCTTTAATTTGGTGTGGAGACTTCCCAAAAGTGGGGGGGCCAGGGTCCCCTGAAGCCCTGCCTCCTAAGACTCCTCCCCTTCCCCCAAGGCCCCGGCCCCAGCCAAGCCAGAGGCTGGAGTGGGGCCAGGGAGCCTAAAAGCAGCCTCCTGCTTGTGTCATCACCGCCCAAGTCCCCTGGCCAGGGCAGGTGGAGGGACCCAGACTCACCACAGCTACGCAGGCAGCTCTCCCTGACCCAGCTCTGGCCGGGGCCTTGGAGTTGCAGCCCGGCCATTTAAGAACCGCACGAGCAGTTGTGGGGAACTGTGGTGGACCCTCCACCCATCTGCGATGCAGAGGGCTGCCGAGAGCAGCACCCAGCCCATGTCCTCGCCCCCCAGGCTCCCTGCCCAGGGTAGGTGGAGGGTCCGCGGCTCCCCACAGCTGTCCATGTGGCTCTTACTATGTCTGGGTCACAGCTCCAAGCCCCCTCCTCTGGCTGGCCAGAGCCGGGTTGGGGAGAGCTGCACAAGGAGCTGTGGTGAGCCAGCACAGAGTCGCGGACCCTCCACCTGCCCTGGGCTAGGCATTGAGCCCAGGAGGTGCACCACAGGCAGGTGGAGGGTCTGTGAGGCTCCCACAAGTGCCCTGGCTCCATGCTCACCTGGCCAGGGGCGGGGGTGGGGGGGGTGGACTCGGGGGAAGAGGAGGGGAAGGGAGCAGACCAGGCACATCCACTTTCAAAAAGTGGGAGGGGTATGGCCCCCCTAGTTCCAGTGCCACTATGTGGAGACCTCTGTTTGACCAGATGTTGTTCATCCTTCCAGAAGTGGTATTTGCTTTTCCCAATTGTGTATGAGTATCTTAATAGCAGCCATCTTCAAAGTAATATCCCTTCCCAGATAGCAGAACTTTTCTTCCCATTCAATTTCTTTCCCATCCACATACACCTTTGTATCTGTTATCCATTTGTCTACTTTCATAATCTTGGTTTTATCTGCATTTACTTTCAGTCCAGTTTTTGCTGGTTACTGTTCTACCTCTGATGTAAAGGCAATCATTCTATTCCATGTCATATGTAGTAAAGCATTGATGAGGTCATGCAACTCATCTCCACTAACCCATTTTACACCATCCACTCTGTCTCTTGTTGCGCAATTCATCACCTAGTCTATTGCTAATGCTTTGAGGATTGGTGATAACACACACCCTGGTGTAACTTCAGTCACAATATTGAATCATTCATCTAGGCCTATATCCAATCTTACTATATCTCATCTACTTCAACATAATAAAGAGTTTATAGGATGGATCAGCTTGTCTGGTATCCCATAGCTTCCAGCCAAATTCCACAGGGTCTGTTTGTGGACACTATAGAATATGCTCTTGAAGTTGTTAATGTTAGAAAGAGTTTTTGCCAACCAGTAGCTTTTTCAATGATCTGTCAAAGAGTGAATATCTGTTGATAGTATGATACACCTGGAAAGAACCCAACTTCTTGTTCTCGTAATATTCCATACCCCTACCTTTTTCATTCTGTTCAGCATAATGGTAACCAATACTTTGCTCCGGAGTGATAGTAATACAATACCTCTCCATTTGATGCACAGAGTAAGATCACCATTTTTTGACAAGGCCACAATGATGCCATCTTTTCAGCCTTGTAGCACTTGGTCTTTCACCCATATTTCATTATAGAATTTTGTTAGTTGCTCAATCAGAATTTTACTTTCCACCTTTAGTACCTTTTATCAGGGTGGATTTGATTTAAATCATGCTTTAAATCACTAGTCAGGAAGACTCAAGTTAATCATGGATTTCTACATAAAAGTGCTTTCTTGTTTGGTTTTATAACCTTAATACATATTCTTCACAACTCAGAGTTAGATGTAGGTTTCATTTTTAGAAGATACACACTATACATTTTTAAAGTTATTTATTTTGAAAATTTTTCAGATTAGTTTTACAGCTGTATCAGAAAATGAATGATTGTTTGGTTATTTCATTTACCAAAGGCAATTGAAGCAGATATTTATGAAGTCATTGGGAGATGAACTATCTCAAATTCAACAGGTTAATCATTAATATTTGGAGAATTTTCTTGCCATGCTGTATTAGGAGGAGAACATCACCAGACAGACATTTAAATTGTTTTATTTAACTATTTCTCATCTCTATATATTATTTATTTATTTAAAAACATTTTTTACTGTTAACAAGCATGTTATCTCTGGAGAGACAAATCCACAGTTTGAGAACTGCAAAACTAAGCATCTCTGATGGTATCTTCTAGACTGAGCACTGAGTTCCAGTGGGTAGATAGAAAGATTAACCTAAATAATCTATACAGAAGCTCCTGGAACCCCATCAAATTGGGTCCCTAGTCCATGAACTATTGGAACTCATTAACAGAACTTTTCTTAAACATTACATGAATATATTGTCTCATACTATAGAATTAGAATTTATAATCCCTATTCCATGATGAGATATCTCTGAGCTATAATGTATCTTAAAACTATCTTTAGATAAAATGATTTTTGAGGGAAAAAAAACTATCAAAAATCCAATTTAAATAAAAAAAAATATGATTTTTTTACTTTTTTTTTAAGTCATTTATTTTATCCACCCTGCCTTTTATGAATTCTGTCAACCTTTCTCTTGTTTGAGGCCTTTAATGGCTGCTTTAATTTAACTGAGTGTTATTGGTCTCTCTTCCCTTTCTTACTTAGCATTGGCATTTCTCTTGAACCAGTTCGTGATCATCGGCTCTGGTCAGTTTGATATGGAATGGAAATGTTTTTTGCCATCATCTGGCATGTTGTTAATGAGTTTTCAACATTTGTCCATGAAAATCCCTGATCGGCATCACCTGTGATGGTCTTGTTCTTCCTGAGAGGTCTTTCACTATTCTGTAGAGCTGCTTGAAGTCTCTCTTCTGCAGCTGCCTCTGCCTCTGCAGCCTTCTCCTGAACTCAGATATTTCTGTCTTGCCTGTATCTCATCTTTATTTCTTTCTTTTTCTCTGTTCTTCCTGTGTCTTGCACTGTTCCTTTTTGGCCTTCAGAGCTTTTGATTAATCTGTTGATATAATCTGTGCATCTTTCTTCAACCCTCTTCAGAGGCCCACTGCTTCCTCTTCTGTCTTGACTACTGTTTTCCACCAGTTTAACCATCTATCTTCCTGACTTTCATCAGTCTGGTCCTGTAAAACAGTGATTCTCAATGAGGAGTCTGGGGCCCCCTGGGGGGGCTGTGAGCAGGTTTCAGGGGGTCTGCCTAGCATTGTCAGCATTAGACTTGCTTGGGCCCAGGGCAGAAAGCTGAAGCCCTGCCATACAGGACTGCAGTCTAGGGCCCTGAGCCCCAACACCTGGGGCTGAAGCTGAAGCCTGAGCAACTTAGCTTCCCAGTGCCTCCTGTGGCATGGGGGGGCCCAGGCAGTTTCCCTGCTTCCTACCCCTTAATGCCAGCCCTTGCTTTTATATGGAGAAAAACAGTTGTTGTGGCACAAGTGTGCTGTGGAGTTTTTATATCATGTGGTGTGGGGGCCTCAGAAAGAAAAAGGTTGAGAACCCCTGCTGTAAAACACTGGAATGGTTGCTAAGTGAAATGTGGAATCTGATCTATGTTTCTTTGTCCTTGAGCTTCTCTATTGCTATATAACACTCTTTTTGTCTGTTTTTGTGATATTTTTGAGTTGAAGTTGAACATGGCCACTAAAAGATAATGCTCTAAGCCAAGATTGCTCCTCTACCATCACTCGAAGATGCCCATCTCTTTGATATACACACATGGTCTCTCTAGTTGACCTAGTGATTTCTGTCTGGTGATTTCCATGTGAGCTTGGGCCCTTAATAGTGTCCCTTTGAAAAACTGCCAACTCTCCTCAGTTGTTTTTCCCCTCAGTCTTGATTCCCATGGGACCTTACCTATCAGCTCTCTGAGCTTCCCAAAATCTGCCTTCCTGAAATCCATTGTCTCTATTTTGCTGTTCTCCCTTCTACCCTTCCTTAGAATTGCAAACTCTATGATTTCATGATCACTTTCACCCAGGCTGCCTTCTACTTTCACATTCTCAACGAGTTCCTCCCTATTTGTTAAAATCAAGTCTAGAACAGCTTCCCCCCTAGTAGCTTTTTCAACCTTCTGAAATAAAAAGTTGTCTCCAATGCAGTCCAAGAATTTGTTGGATAGTCTGTGCCCCGCTGTGTTATTTTCCCAACATATATCCGGATAGTTGAAGTCCCCCATCACCACCAAATCTTGGGCTTTGGATGATTTTGTTAGTTGCTTGAAAAAAGCCTCATCCACCTCTTCCACCTGGTTAGGTGGCCTGTAGTAGACTCCTAGCATGACATCTCCCTTGTTTTTTGCCCCTTTAAGCCTAACCCAGAGACTCTCAACACTTCCGTCTCCTATGTCCATCTCTACCTCAGTCCAAGTGTGTACATTTTTAATATATAAGGCAACACCTCCTCCCTTTTTCCCCTGTCTATCCTTCCTGAGCAAGCTGTACCCATCCACACCAACATTCCAATCATGTGTATTATCCCACCAAGTTTCAGTGATGCCAACAATGTCATAGTTGTATTTATTTATTAGCACTTCCAGTTCTTCCTGCTTATTCCCCATACTTCTCGCATTTGTATATAGGCATCTAAGATACTGGTTTGATCTTTCCTCCCAGTTTTGTCCTGACTCTCCTTTCTCTCTGCCAATATAGCCCACACTCCCTCTCGTTTCCGACCCATCTCCCCGGTCTCCATGTTCCCCACTTACCTGTGGGCTTTGCTCACCTGTCCCCGTCGAACCTAGTTTAAAGCCCTCCTCACTAGGTTAGCCAGTCTGTGTCCGAATAGGGTCTTTCCTCTCCTCGAAAGGTGAACGCCATCTCTGCCTAGCAGTCCTTCCTCGAATAACATCCCGTGGTCTAGGAAGCCAAAGCCCTCCTGGCGATACCATCTTCGCAGCCAGGCATTCACCTCCATGATGCATCTGTCTCTGCCCGGGCCCCTACCTTTGACAGGAAGAATTTAAGAGAATACCAAGTATAAGAATAAGAAGTAATGATTTGAGTAGCGAGCACTAAGAGAGAAATTCAATCATGATGCAGTTCCATTGATTTCAGTAGTTACACCAATGATGAATATTCCTAAACTCTGTAAAAAAAAGTGTGATGCCTTTTCTATATAATATCCGTTTAAATGTGACTCAAAGATAAGAAGCTCATTTATTAAACCTGTGTTAAAAATGTGAAAATCTGATAATGTAGTCCTTGTATAGGTGCAAGATGAAAGATAGAGTTGTAACAAAATGTGAGAAATAATGTAATCCCCCGGTCTTGCCCCTTTCAAATAATGTAGACTTAGTTACTGGATAATGTGTGACTAGATAATGTGTGAGAAAAGACAGTTGGACAGATCTCAGGACTTCATGCACTGAGATAATATTGCCAGATTCTGAACAGGTTCTTTGTATGATGAGGAAAAGAGTTAAACTACTGCAAGAAAGATGTGTTTCAACCAGGGAGATGGTATGCAGAGCTGGTCTTCACTTAATGGTATTAAGCAGTGATAGTAATTTTATGTTAGTTTTTGTAGCTAGCCACTTAGAGGATATTGTTGTCTGTTGTCAAATAAGCATAGCAAATGCTAAGTATTAAGGTGGAAAATATCTTATTGGAACTCATGCAGAAAGATAGAATTGTCTTATCAGTATTAATATCTGCCAGGTATATATTGTCATCCCAAACTCTGACTAGGGATGGGATATTGAGAAAAATCGGATGAGAATTAACTTTTTCTATGATGCTGCATTACTTCCAATCAACCTTTTTGCAGAAGCAGAGGATGAAGTATCTTTGAGGCAATGGAAGGTATCAGTAGCCTATGACAGTAGCTTTCCCTATGGCATGGCAAGATATTTCTAGAAATTACTGCAGATAACTGGGTAAGGAAGCAATTGCTATGAGTAGCTATTTAAATTTGATGCAGCCAAGAGATAAGCCTAAAAATGAATTGAAAGCTGTTAAGGTACAGTATCTTATTCTGTTTGGAATAAATATTCAGCAGCTGATATAGAAAGGAAGAATTTGAACATTTGCAAAAGCTTGTGTTTCAAAAGACTCCTGTAATCCTAGGAGCATTGAGATAATACAGCATAACACATATAAACACCATATAATTACTTGCATTGGAAACTGTGTGACTTGGGAGAACCCTGAAATTTTAGGGACCATGAGGGACCATTGTGATTAACACACTGTCTGGAGTGGTTCACGAGCATGAGTACCAACCTCAGGGTACTGTGAAGAAGCTGGGCACAAACCCCAAACTGGTTGTGAGTTCTATACTTAGATTTCACCAACCAAGTAACAAGTATAAACTCCTCAGGCACTATAGAGCCTTGAAGTGGAGTCACAGACGTTCCCTTTAAGTATTCTGATCTATCTTGCCACCCAGGCAAACTTGACTCTGGAATAGGTGGTCATTTTACACCAAAGACCACAAAATATTCAGGTTACTCCCAATCCCAAAGGACCAGTCACTTACCCCAGGTCAGTTTGCACCTTAGATCTCACATCAAAGACATTGGCTTGTAGCCCATCCTATAATAAACTAACCAAAGATTTATTAACTAGGAAAAAGAAATAAGAGTTATTTACAAGGTTAAAGCAGGTAAGCATACACACACAAATGAATTACAATCAGGCTTCAAAAGATAATAGCAGCTTCTATGGTAAGCAGACTCTGTATATCCTTTAGGGCTAACCCAAGCTAAATGGTTGGGGATTCCTTGCTTATGCATAGAAATCCTCACCCCTCCACCTCCAGAGTTCAAGCGACAAAGGAACAATAAGTTCTCCTTAACAGGCATTTAAATTCCCTTCCCCCAGCGTTTAAGCTGTGATGGGACAAGGGCTTGGGTACATACCCTCTTCAGGGCTACGGGGGAAGCAATCCACCAAGTCTTTGCTCCACAATGGCCTATTCGGATTCAGTAGCCCTTCCTGATGGGCAGGAGATAACACCCCTTGTGGTGAACTTTTGTAATGCTTTTCCCCAGCTGTGGAAGATTTACAGTCTTAGCAAACATTTAAACATTACTTTATAACATGGGATACAGATACTATAAGTAGGATTAATACATGCAGCATCCTATAAGCAGACCCACCGCCACAGTGCCTCCTGCTGGTCGTGCTGAGAATTAGCTCTCTTGGACCACCAGGGTGCCTTTTACTGGCCAACTGCAGTCTCTAGTCCGCTACTCTGGGTCCCAGCCTAGGGATCCTATAGCTGGCAGGCACTTATTGCCCCTCCTATTCCTGCTGCCTCCTTTCCCTGGGCCACTTCCCCCATAGCCCTAGCACCTTCCTTGCCCTTGCTTCAGGGCTTTAGTCTGGCCATGGTCAGCCAAGAGCTCCCCTATTGCTCCACTACCCTGCCCAGCACTGCAGTATCTCCAGTGCTCTTCAGCAGACAGTTCTTCCCCTTTGCCCTCCAAAAAAAAAAAAAACCCTGCCCCTTGCTCTGCTGAGCAGCCCTTTATATACGGGCTGCTCCAGCAAGCCTTCTCCTGATTGGGTCTCCCAATAAACCCTTTCCTGATTGACTGGGTTCTGCGCAGCCTCTCCAAGGCTGTCTTAACCCTTCTCCTGCCTGTGTGCAGTGGGCAGTCACCCCACCAAACATTCTTATATCACTAATACCTGTTTTAACTATTCTAACCCCCAGATATGCCAGACTGGTTTCCAGCTATGCATTTGTCCGTGTGCAGTGAGGCAGGGGCCTTGGCGTGACCTGACACCTGGTCTGCTAGCATCACAGTGATCATCTAATCTGACTTCCTGTATAACACAGGTCATAGAACTTTCCCAAAATTATTCCTAAAGCATATGTTAGAAAAACATCCATTTGTGATTTAAAAATTGCCAGTGTTGGAGAATGGTAAATTGTTCCAATGGTTAATTACTTTCACTGTTAAAAATATATGCCTTATTTCTGGTCCGAATTTGTCTAGCTTCAACTTCCAGTGGTTGGAGTGTGTTATACCTTTCTCTGCTAGATTGAAGAATCCATTATCAAATATTTATTCCTCCACATGTAGTTACTCACAGACTGTAATAAAGTCACCCCTTAACCTGCAGTTTATTAAGCTAAATAGATTGAGCTCCCTGAGTCTATCATTATAAGGCACGTTTTCTAATCCTTTAGTCATTGTGTGGCTCTTCTCTGAACCCTTTCCAATTTAACAAAATCTTTCTTGAATTGTGGACATTGGAATTGGACACAGTATTCCAGCAGCAGTCACGACTGCTAAATACAGAGATAAAATCACCTTCCTACACCTACTTGAGATTCCCCTGTTTATGCATCCACGTATCATCTTAGTCTTTTTGACCACAGTGTAAAATTGGGATCTCCTGTTCAGCTGACTACCCACTGTGACCCCCAAATCTTTTTTTAGTCACTGCTTGCCAGGATAGAGTCCTTCATCCTGTAAGTGTGGCCTACATTCTTTGTTCTTACGTGCATACATTTA
Source organism: Malaclemys terrapin pileata (assembly GCF_027887155.1). NCBI lineage: Eukaryota > Metazoa > Chordata > Testudines > Emydidae > Malaclemys > Malaclemys terrapin. Next base: position 68,027,748 of record NC_071512.1, read on the forward strand.
CATTTAATCATATTAAAACAACTATTGTTTGCTTGCACCCAGCTTACCAAGCCATCCAGATTGTTCTGTATCATTGACCTGTCCGCTTCATTTTTACTACTTCCATAATTTTTGTGTCCTTTACCATATTTATCAGTGATTATTTTGTTTTTTTCATGGGGCAAACTTTATCAATGGTGATTTTATGTTTTTTTTTTCCATACAATATCTCTCATAGGAATAACATGCATCTTAAGGGGCTGGAAGACTTCATTTTTATTTTTTAATGTTTTCATCTTGAAAATACATGTCTTAGATAGGTAGATTGGCAATTATATCACCTACTGAAGAGAGAAGAAAAAATAGATTCTTCAGATTCATTCTGATGCCAAAAAAGTATATGTTTAGAAACAGACTTTACATACTCTTCCTATTGACAGTGTGTGATCTCTGGCATCTGCTTCACCTTGTTGGCCAATTAATTAAGAAGCCTTCTCCACTTCTTAAGATCTCCTTCAATTCTGTTTTGCTTACGTGGAAAATAGAAAGGCCTTCTAGTTGTTTAAAATATAATTTAAAAGAAACAACATGTGGGCCCAAACTAATTATCCCCTTCATTTTCAACAAAGAAAGACTTCTGGGAAAAAATGTGCTTACTGAAGATGGTATTACATGAATTACCGTATTTTCCGGCGTATAAGACGACTGGGCGTATAAGACGACCCCCAACTTTTGAGAAGATTTTCCTGGGTTAAAAAGTAGTCTTATACGCCAGAAAATACAGTAATCACTTCATAATTTAATGCCTTTATTAAAATAATTTAAAAAAAACCTAGAATTTGATGTTAAACTTTTTTGGAAGTTATCAGTTTTGTGAAAAAATTATTTATCAGAATAAGATTCCATCAGTGACAGAAGGATAAATTGTATGCATTTCAGCATAATAAAAAAAAAGGGGGGGAGACTCTTGTGAACATAAATCTACGTAATAATTTTGTTTAAAAATAAACAAGCAAAAATCCCTCGATTATTTTTGATTGCTTAATTAGTTTGCCCTCATCCACTGCATAAATTGAACTCTACATCATAGGAAAGCAGAGTATTGAGACCAGCTAAATTTTGTTTTCTTGGAAACTGTTTATCAAGTCTATAATCATGGAAAAGATCTTAATATATTTATCTTATATGTCCATTGGCTCTTACACCTACTGCAGTCTGGCATTGGAATTTGTGAATACTGTTAAGTTACTCTTTTAGATAGCATTCCAGATTTTCATAAATTTTGTTGACAGGTTTGAGCAATCTCTAGTAATGTAAATGTTCCTGTGATGAGGTGAACAGACTTCAAATAGGAATTTGCAGAGATGGGGTTAACACTTTGTCCCTTATAAGCAGAGACGCTGCATGTTTGCAAATGAAACTGAGCCCCTGGGTGCCTGTACTCTTATTAAAATGGGTTAGTGGCACAGCAGGATCTCCATGGAGGAATCTAAGTCCCTCTTCCTTCAACACAGACTATACACTACTAGAGCATGAAGGGAGTTTATTTTTCGAGGGGAAGGGGGAGGAATGGGGGAGGTGCACATGAAGTCTAGAGGCTCACAAACTGTTATGTCTTGCTCTTTGAGGATTATTACAGCTGAGGAAAGCCTATTTTATTTATGTTTGACATTTGGTCTCGCTGAGAAAAGCTTTTTACTTAGGAGGTTTGGACTAATGGGCCAGAAAGGGGGAAGACATTTTAATATATTTATAAAACAGACCAACTCCACCCCCACTACTTGAATTGTATCCCAGTCTTAGAGTGTTTCCTTTTGTCTAACATCCTCTGTTCTGGCTGGCCTGTCACAGTCCTTTATTTCCTAGATGGAAATGAATAGGGCAGCTGTCTGATTTAGTAATTCTCTTAGTCAGCAGCTTATCACTTCCAAGGTTTTTATTACTGTAATGACAAAAGGGAAACAAGCTTATTGTGATTGGTATAATTTTGTGTGTCCATTTTCATTTCTCTCATGCTACTGATACATTTCCTTTAAGTAGGAGGCTGGGAAATGTTTCCTGACAAGAACATTATAAGAGGAAACTGTCTTTGAGGAGATTCAGTCTCCCTGTCGTCCCTTCCTAGTGCTATATGATGCTGTGTGGTTCTGTCCCTCCAAAAATATAGAAAACCAAATAATCATAATGGCTTACATGACTGCCATTGCATTGATGAATGGATTTTTTTTTTTCATTTTTCTGTGCATGGTGTTAAAAAGAGCAAATAAGGAAATTGTAAGGAGTCGATTCATTTGAAAATTTGGAGGAAAACTACTTCAAGGTAGTTTTCCTCCTTTTTAAAGACAGTACCTTGGAATAATTAGAAAAGATATACTCTGAATTCCTTTAGCTAATATTTTCCTAGAGCAACAAAGAAAGCTAAACCTAAAAAGAGATTCTGGTCTTCCTGTCCTAAGAGTAGTAGTTCCTGAATCAACAGTTAAACAAAAATGAATATAACTCTTCATATAACCTTGAACAGCAGCTTTTTGAAATTTTTACCTAGGTAGTATATAAAGGAATGATGTCCTTCATAGTTCTCAGATGCTCAAATTTTTGAGGCCAGTAACTCTAAAACTAAAGCTCTCTATCAATTAAAAGACATAAATGCTCACTGAGCCCAAATTAATAACTCTAATCTGAAGTTATTCCAGGGGGTTTGGACATGATCCTCCAAAAAAAATAAGATGACTTTTGCAAAAATAAAATCCACTTATGTTTCAAATTCTCATTTTTAAACTGCCTTGCCTGATTAACCTGAACCTTCTCTCCAATATTCTCCTTTGGCAAGAGGAGAAAATTTTCAATTAGAGGCAAGTTTCCTGAGGAAGTTGGGTGGAATACAGTTGTTAAAAATCTTTCCATGGAAAGCTTGTTACAGAGCTGTGGAGACACTGCCAGCTCACCATAACATTAGTAAATTAAACATGTTTAAAATGATGTGTATATATAATAGAAAAAGTAAAGAAAGCAAATTCTTTTTTCCCAAGTACATCAGCTTTTCATTCCAATTTTGTGACTAATAATTGCTCTGGAACTGTATATATGTATTTTGTTCTACACATTCATTGTGCCCTATGGAGCATTGGTTATACTGTTTCAAATCTTCAAAAGCAAGTTTACAATAAAATTTTGAGTTCTACAAAATATTTATAAATTCCCTTTGATCCCAAAATGAGTGTCTGTGAAAAATATGTGGAACACAGCAGCTGCTTAACAGCGCATGGCAACGGAACACAATCACTTAAGAGAGGGAGTGGAAAAGTACTATATGCAATTAAAATTGCAGGGGGAATTTAGTCTAGCAGAAAGTAATTACCCAAATTGGAATTTAGGGCCTGATCCTATTACCACTAAAGTTAATAGCAAAACTCCAGAGGCGCTGAGACAGGTCATCAGATTTTGATATCCCCACTTTTCAATAGTATTAGATGATCTTTGGCCACAGGTTGGTAGAATCTCAGTTTTATATGACAACTGAATTATAGTGGAACAAATTCTGTTGTATTTACTCCTATCTTCATTGGACGCACTCTCTGGAATTGCACTGTAGCAGAGAGCAGGACTTTGCAAGCAGCACAGTACACCTTTACACCATGCTGGGGTCCGGACACTATCCGAGGAATATTAGCAGCATACTAGATTTTTCTTGTAAGTTTCATATTTAAGCACTGACCTTAACTCGATACATTTTACTTGGAGAGCTGATGAGATCACAGCCTAAAGTTTTGGAGCTGCAGGAATATAGATTTCCTGTTTTTCAAAAGTAGACTTCTCTGTTAGGGAGTCTACTGTTTTACCTTTTAACAGTACGCTTTTTCTGTGAGTTTAGAATTAAATAAATTCTGAAATGATCAAAAACTTGATTAGTATTGAGCAGCATTTTAAAACCTGGCATGGTGTGAAAACAATTCAATCAGTTATTTGTGGAAAGGTGAATCTTCTTCTTAAGTACCTTGTGTTATTAGCTATTTTAAGCTTAATATGGCTGAGATAAAATCATATGATGTGAATGGTAATAAAAGTGAAGGCTCAATACATGTAGTCCTCTATGGTAGGGAATGACAGCTATGCTGTCTGATGTTATAAACACATCATAGAATTATTTAGTTTCCATGGAGATGGGCTTTGGAGGTGAGAAGGAAACCTGCCAACATTGAAATAATGGCTTTAAGAGCACTCAGCAATATTTGCTGAAAATGTTAGTGACTGATCTTTGATATGCTGTTGGAATATTAAAAGTCAGAGTTAGGAGTTTAAATATAAGCAATCCAACCATATTAATTAAACAAAGGAGTTTTTTGTCATATTCTACTGTTGTATCCAGTTGTCCCCCACAGCAAGTGGTTTAATTTATTTTGACAATGGTACTACTTAGAGGTGATTTCTTTTCCCATCCTCCAACCTATGTATCCAATATTTCTAGTCTTGATTACAGAGCCAACAAACTATATATCAATGTCTAGAGAGAGAAATTAGCTTGTAACTGTTGTCTGTAGTTACTGCTAAACAACATTCATTCCAGTTTAGTTTGGGACATAGAAAGAGTTGTTCCAAGAATCAGAACTGTGCCAGATCAGTATTTCTCCTCTCCTTGTGGAAACTCCCGCCACTAAAATTTATCCCTATAGAAAACAATATGAAGTTCAAAAACTTACTGCATTCTGAGACTCCTACTTATTTGTTGAAACAAAAAGATCTATCCACCCAGCCTGAATTTTAGTATCTTACGCATTGGGCCACTTTAGTGAGCATATGTGACTCAAAAACCCCTCACTGCCAAGATTATCCTGATCTTGGTATGTACATTGTGGTTCATCAAATAATGTCATGTGAGGTCTTAAATGAAAGCCAGGGTCACACTGGTGAAATGAACATAGAGATGCTATGTAAGGAGTTATGTATGTATACTGAAAATGTGTTTTAAAGTTTGTTTCAAGGCAGAGTTGACAAACAGGATTTATGTCAGACAAAAGGTGTTTATTCACCTTTCTTTCTGTCAGCATGTAAATTAAGCATTGTAAGCTAACACAGTGGATGTGAAATCAACAAAGCAGTCGCAAACAGGAAAATAAACAGCGGAGGTTATGTTGACTCAGTACAGCCAATGAACTTTGGGGATATAAGTAGAAGGCAAAAACACTCCTTTATCCTGTGCTTAGAAAGTAAATGGACAGCGCATTTACATTCTTGAAAACAGGATCTCTGCCTATCTTGCAAAAGATTATGGGTAATATAAGACTTTTTTTTTCCAGGAGGTTAGCCTGTTAAGTTTAGTCTCTGGAAAGCATGTTAGGATTTTGTTTTATATATAGCCTTTTTCTTTCCCTTATCCTTCCTCACTATCTCTTGAATCTTTGATAATAAACATATTGTTGTTTTCACTATAAATATATCTCAGTGCTGTGGTGTTAAGTGAGGTGCTGGTCCTGAGTTGAATCATACAAGCTGGTGTGTAAATTCTTCCCTTGGGGACAGCAGACATTTCTGTGAGTGTTCAGTGGATAGGGGGCTGGATGCTGCAGGGGGACACTTCAAAGGGACTTGCATATTATTAACATGCAAAGCAAAGTAAGCTGGCATACTCCAGAGAAGGATTTTTGAGTGGCTAACAGGTTGGTTGTGTCATGGAGCTGACACACAGTTAAACACAAGCAAGTATCCCTCAGGCTGGAGGCAGTGGGGTAACAAGGTGACTCTCAGTTCTTGGCACCCCAAGAACAGCACAGCATATTAGCATACTTTTTTATTATTAAGGATAATTTTGCTTGTTACATTTAAACAGCCCTATTTATGGTTACTGTTTAAAAGTGACTTGCAAAACTTTTTAGCTTAAAAAAAATTAAATAGCATTCATATTCACATGTTTTTAAATTGTCCTAATTTTAGAAATAAATGAACCTTCTTGTGGTTTGTCTCTTGGGGCATTTCTTCACTACCCGCCGGATCGGCGGGTAGCGATCGATCTATTGGGGATCGATTTATCGCATCTAGTGTAGACGCAATAAAATCGATCCCTGATTGCTCCGCTGTTGACTCCGGAACTCCACCGCAGGAAGAGGCGGAAGCGGAGTCGACAGGGGAGTGGCAGCGGTCGACTCGCCGCCGTCCACACAGCCAGGTAAGTTGACCTAAAATACGCAACTTCAGCTACGCTATTCGCGTAGCTGAAGTTGCATATCTTAGGTCGACTCTTCCCCCCCCTCCGCTCCCCGTAGTGTAGACCTAGCCTTGGACATGTTGTTTTGTCACCAGCAACTCGTGTAACCTTGTTTTCTGTTAAATGACATCACAAATCCCACGGATGTGTTCATCTCTGACAAATCCAAATCTGAGTCTTTTTCCCTTTCCACACTACTGGAAAGCAGCAATGTAACAATTTTTACTAAAACAATGTAGCGAGGGAAAGAAAGAGGAAAAACTATTGGTATCTGCTTGGCATGCTGATAGCCATGATGTTAGGAGGGAAAAAGCTTTTAGATGAGCAGGGTGGGGTTAAGATGGTTAAAACCTTTTTCTTTGGTATAGTAAAGTTTCAAAGCTGTATTAAGTCAATGTTCAGTTGTAAACTTTTGAAAGAACAACCATAACATTTTGTTCAGAGTTACAAACAATCTCCATTCCCGAGGTGTTTGTAACTCTAAGGTTCTACTGTAAAAATATCGGAGAGGCCATGGATTCCTAGCTTGTGTGTGTGTGTGTGTGTGTGTGTGTGATGAAATCTGTTTCCACTAAGAAGATACTTACTAGCGGTAAAATATCCTCCCCAAATCTCACTAGGTTATGTGGTTCATGAAAGAGATTCCCAAATTTCTTTGAGACTAGTATTTGCTACTTACTCGATTGTAAAATAATTTAAGCAGATAGTTCAAAGTATTAAATTATTTAGCAAACTGAAAAAAAATCTAATATAACATTTTAATGTGCTCAAGAAAAGCATGACAAAACCTGGGATAAGGGAATGGACAAATGATATTAAAGAGCTTATCACAGCAAGCAAATATATTTTGCAAATTCACTTTTTAAAATGAGCTATAGCAGGGATCGGCAACCTTTGGCACGCGGCTCGCAGGGTGCTTATCCTGGCGGGCCGGGCCAGCTTGTTTACCTGCCACATCCGCAGGTTCAGCCACTCGCAGCTCCCACTGGCCGTGGTTCACTGCTTCAGATTAATGGGGGCTGCGGGAAGCGCCGTGGGCCAAGGGATGTGCTGGCCGCCACTTCCAGCAGCTCCCATTGGCCTGGAGCAGCGAACCGCGGCCAGTGGGAGCCATGATCGGCCGAATCTGCCGACGCAGCAGGTAAACAAATCAGCCTGGCCCGCCAGGGTGCTTACCCTGGCGAGCTGTGTGCCAAAGGTTGCCGATCCCTGAGCTATAGTTCTGCTTGACATGGGAAATAAATCAAATGTTAATGTTTTCCATAGTAATGTAATCAATAACCAATTACTGAATTTTAAAAAATCTTTACCAAATAGCAGAAGCAAACTTTTTGTGTTATAGTTAAGCCTGCGAGTTTGTCATGGAAGTCATGGATTACATGACTTTCTGGGACCTCTGTGACTTCTGCAGTGGCTGGTGCAGTTGGCCCAGGGGCCAGCTGAGCAGCTTGGGCAGCCTTATGGCCAGCCACACCGTCTGCTGCTGGGGCAGTCTTGGACCACCACACCCCTCCCGCAGCAGCAGCAGCAGGAGTTTGGGTGTGGGAGGGGGCTCAGGGCAGTGGGTTGGGGCGTGGGAGGGGGTGAGGGCTCTGGGCAGTGCTTTCCTTGAGGGGGCTCCCCAGAAGTGGCGACATGTCCCTCCCTCAGCTTCTAGATGGAGGCACAGCCAGGCAGCTCCATGTACTGTCTCTGCCACAGGCACTGCCCCTGCAGCTCCCATTGGCTGCAGTTCCCGGCCAATGGGAGCTGCAGAGCCAGTGCTCAGGGGGAGGCAGCGTGCAGAGCCCCCCTGGCTGCGCCACTGCCTAGGAGCCAAAGGAGGGACATATCACCACTTCCAGGGAGCCACGCAGAGCCAGATAAGGAGCCTGCCAGCCCCACCAACCCACTTCCCCCAGAGCACCAGCAGGGGTCCCAGGCTGCTCCCCATAGAGCACCCACGGTGTGTGTCCCCCCGCAGCACCTGCGGTGCCCCCCCCCCCCCGAGCACCCAAGATTTAGGAGTATTTAGTACAAGTCATGGACAGGTCACAGGCCATGAATTTTTGTTTACTGCCCGTGACCTGTCCATGACTTAATAAAAATACCTGTGACTAAAACGTAGCCTTAGCTATAGTAACGGTTATGGTGTGTTTGGAATGACTCAGTAACATGCATTCTTGCCGAACAAGTAAGTTGCCAGAGTTCCTGGTTCTGCATGAAAATGCAATAAGCCCAAATTCTGCTTTGCCATATTGGTGTACATCAAGAGTAACTAAATCAGGTGAGTTATTACAGAATTACAATGGAGAATGAAAGCAAAAATTGATTCTAAGGCTGCATCTCTCTCCCTTTGGGGCGGGGAGGTGGGGAAGAAAACTGTTTCTTGTATGAAGAAAATGAAAACAAATGGCTTCATATGGCTGTTTCACCTTTCCGACGAAAAAGATGAAAAATCCCTTCCTCGCTGTATAAAATAAGAAGTGTCATTGCTTAACAGTATGGTCTTGATAGAAACAGGCAATGGGTTTGAAGTTGAACCTGATTGATAACTCTTTCTTCCCATCACTAAGTTTTTTGTGTTGGAAGAAGCTCTGTGGTGAGGCATTGGTAATGGAGCGTCATACTATGTATACTTGATAATATTACAGAAGAGAGTTGCTTGGAGGTCTGACATATTGATGTTAGACCACTATGGTTTTGCTTTAACTGAAGTAGGAAAAGTAATCTAGTGATTAAGGCACTAACCTAGAACTTTAGAGACCTGGTTTCAAGTCCCTACTCTGCCACAGATCTCCTGTGTGACCATGAGCAAGTCACTTAGTCACTCTGTGCCTCGGTTTCCCATCTGTAAAATGGGGATGATAGTACTTCCGTATCTCACAGGGGTGCTGAGGATAAATCCCTTAAAAGATTGCGAAGTGCTCAGATATGATGGTGATGAAGGTCATATAAATAATTTAGCTTAAAGTATATAGAAAATTAACATTAAATTTTGGTTTTACTGGATTTTACTGAATTTCCCTACTTTTGCCTGATACTCCTGTACTTCTGTGAATATTGTCAGCTAATTTATATTTTTTACATTCCATATTTCCTAGTACCATCTTAGAAGCCTGAAATTAATTTACTTTTTTACCAGTTTTTGCATTAGAGTCAGTGTTTTAGCAATGCCCCACTACAATAGTGAAGACGTTTTTGGTGACCTCTGTCCCGCAGAAATGTGTGTGTAATCTCATGGAACTCTTGCAGAATTTTGGGTTGTTATCTCCAGTGGCTTGGCTAAGTTGCAGATAAGGTAATTGTTTTACCCATCTAGATTCTTCAGTAACTTCAGCTGGTACCCAGGGAAAATAAACTAAAACCTATTCTGACATATCTGACCGTGCCAAAAAATCCACATATATAACAACTCACTTTTCAGTCAGCAGTTGATGTAGCACTTTTTAGTCCCTCAACTAGAACAGTTGTTTTTCCTGCTGTGGGACTGCTTTGAGGTCTAGTAGGTGTAGTTCCAACCAGCTCAAAAGGAATAGAACTTATCCTAAGGATTCCTTGGACTCCTTGGACAAGGACTCCTCGTTGTTTTTGCTGGTACAGACTAACACGGCTACCACTCTGAAACCTATCCTAAGGATGTCTTCCCTGGTGTCTGCTTCCTTGATGATCAGGACAAATCCTACAGAATTGTCCGTTTTTATCAATACCCTCTTTTCGAACCAGTATTCAGTTGAACCTGGCTACCTTTTGGGCATGTTGAAAAATAATCTAATGACATTCATTCTACCAGTGGTAGGTATTGGAATCTGTTTAGCAATTCAGTCTCCTGGCTGTAATCCTCCTGCTTCTGATCTATTCAGCATAGCTAGTTCATTCAGCTACTATAGCATGTGATGTATGTGCTCCTAGTTGACAGGAAATATTTCTCTTGAACCAAATTATGTTAACTGCATCCAGGTACTACGTTGCTGGATGCTTTATAAATGTATGTACTACTAAAAAGTTAGATAAAAGTGTTTGAAAATCCCTGCAGGAGAAACCTGGCGGGTACTTTCAGCTGTAGCAAAAAGGGAACATTTGTTGTCAGGTTCCAGCCAGGAATGCAATTACTGACAAGCCAAATTCTGTTTTATAAGGGCTTTTAAGACAGGGAATGCTGGCTTGGCCTTAAGACATTCAGCTGTTTCTTAAGGGAAAAAGTTCAAAATATTAACAAAAAGAACTGGTCTGTGTTTGTTTTGTACTTCTAACAACTGAAAAAACTTGATATTTAGAAACATTTACATTATTCAAATAATTAGTCCATGATATATTCTTATCACTTTTGTTTTAAGAATGACAACAGCACATGTGAATAATCTGTTTTCTAAAGAAATATTTTAATGTTATTTACTCTTGATAGCATGTGTACTACAGTATGTGTGACATAGGTGAGTAAAGTGGGACTTGAAAGAGAGATTCAAATAATAAATGGTATAGTAAAGGTCAATCTGGGCTCCTGTTTACCCTTTCTGATAACATAAGGATGAGAGAACAGCGAATAACAAGGAAACACAAAATATGTATAATGATAAAAGGAAATACATTTTTATACAATGCATAATTTAATGTGTGGAACTCCTTGCCATAAGATATGACTGAGGCAAAGTGCTTGATTAAAATAAAAAGGATTGTGCATTTCTATGATTAGGAGAAAATTTGCAGCTATATAAATTATCATAAAGAGGCATTTTAAAATCTTAGGCTTCCAGGTATAAGCCAACCACTGGATGTCTCATGTTAGGAAGAAATTTTCCTTTTCTATTTTTACATAATAATCTATAATGGGGTTTCTTGCATCTTCATATGAAGCATCTGTTATTTGCCACTGTCAGAAAAAGAATATTGAACTAGACGACGCACTGATCTCAGTCAGTATAACTCTCATCTGTTATGTTTTGCTAGCACTTAGCTACTACAGTGATAAGCACTTCATAAATTTTTATGCATAGTTAGATTTTACATTATAAACAGTAGGTGTTAAGGTGGTCAGTTCATAAATGTAAATTTTTTATAAAGTACCTAAACTTAAATCTACACAACAGACCGCGTTTTACAATGTGAGTAACTACTGTAATGTACTAGAAAAGTTCAGAGAAGGGCAACAAAGATGATCATGGGTATGAAACAGCTTCCATACCTAGAGACACTAAAAAGAGTAGGCTATTAAGCTTAGAAAAAAGAGAGCTAAGGGGGGAATATGAGAGAGGTCTATAAAATCATGAATGGAGTGGGAAAATTGAATAGAAAATACACAGTACAAAACCAGGGGTCACCCAGTGAAATTAGTTGGCAGCAGGTTTAATACAAACAAAAGGAAATATTTTTTCACACAATGCACAGTTAACTTGTGGAACTCATTGCCACAGGATGTTGTGGGGTCCAAAAGTATAATGAGGTTCAAAAAAGAACTAGATAAGTTCATGGAGGATAGGTTCATCAATGACTATTAGCCACGACGGTCAGGGATGTAACCCATGATTGAGGTGACTCTAAACCTCTCACTGCCAGAAGCCAGAAGGGGAAGATGGAGTGGATCACTCCAGCTGCCCTGTTCTGTATGCTCCTCCTGAAGCTCTGGTACTGGCCAGTCTTGGAGACAGGATATTGGGCTTGATGGGCCATTGATCTGATCTGGCATGGCCCTTCTTATGGTCTTAACTGTATGTGGTTGGTCTCTGGCTGCCTGGCCAGAAGAAAAAGGATTATTGCCCCTTTAATGGCTCCCTGTGTAACTGGTAGCAGAGGGAACGTTTACCCTGACAGCCAGAGATGAGCAGGAAACAGCTGGACTAGGAAAGAGGAGAGTGCACTGCCCTTCCAACTGACTGGAAGAGTGGTAGGGTATTTATACTCTGTGTAGTGCCAGAGAAGCCCTCTTTTATCTGGATTGTGTTGGTAACACCCACCCACAGGATCCAAAAAAGGGCTAGATCCATTCATAATCCTCTGTGGGCATCATGCTTGTCATGCTTTTTCCTTGGGGGCTGGGGAAAAAATTGTCTCTCATAACCTTATTGGCTGAGATAGGGTGGGTGTTTTCTGCCTTCTCCACAGCAGATTTGAGATCCAGTAGAGTGGAGCATGGGGGTTAGCTTACTATGTATAATTTGTGGCAGATGGCCAGTGCAGGTACTTGTTATGGAAAGCATATAGTTATTGGATAAAATGGATTGTGAAAGGATTTGAAGGAAAGTATCCCTTAAGGGAGCTGAGGAAATGGGGTTCAGGACTCCTATGTCTGGGACACCAAAAAGCCAACCCCTCTCCTTTTTCTAGCGCCCCTCCCTCAAGGGAGCGGAGGAAAGGGCCTTGGAACTCCTACATCTGGAATAGTAGTGGGAAGCTGACCTCCTTCCTTTTTAGCCCTGTTAAATCCTCATACAAGGGGAGGGCAGCAGAGTCCCAACACTGAGGTGGCTGTGACCAGGCTGGGGATTATGTGGAAATAATTAAGGAATTGTGATGACTTGCGCTGTACAATTTATTGCCAGGCACTCCCAGATATTTTAAGTGAATAAAGTTGCAGCCTAATTAAACCACATCCATTACCTCCTGTCTTTCTTCTGAAATGTCTGGACAATGGTGCAAGTCTTAAGTGCTTTGAGACATTAGGCTGAGGTGAAGCACCAAAAAATTGTGTTCTATCTTATTTCTGTTTATAGTATGTTTAAAATAGTGTGGAACATTAACAGTGTTTCATTTTCAAAGATTAAAATAATTTTTTTTTTCCAGGAAAAAGCTTTCAAAACAAACTAAGGGCCTAATCCTCCAATTCATTCCTTGGTTCTTTTGTCAACTAATTCTAGTGAGCTGTTATGGATTTAAGTGTTATAAGATTCCTGCTTTGTACAGCATCTGTAGATTAGGAATCTCATCAGTTTCCATTTTCTGCTGATTCTTCAGAGAAAGAACAATTCAGTTGCTAAAAATTACTAGGTAAAAATGGTATCTTCTGACTCATCAGAGATGCTTCTCTGTGCATATTCAGTCATAGCTGGTGATTTACATGACAAAACTGATTCCTCCCCCCATTTTTTCCTCCTGTTAGCTCTGCAGAGCCTACACACCAGGGAGAGATGGACATTCATTCTGTTCAGTCTTGTGCATCAACAGAACTGTTTAATAAATTGCAATTTGTTATGCTAGTAAACCCAGTAGCAATAGATTGGCACAGATGTAACTGAAGGCCTAATTTAACCTAAAGAGCTTTTATTACTGGTGCTGATGCATGAAAAGGAAAGAATATAGTTTGACTTTATAATCCCAGGATTAATTTTAAGGATACAACAAAAATGTTGATATTTTTTTTTGTTTGTTTGTTTATAAGCAGCAATTTTTGGATGTAGTGAATCCTCTAGGATTACATAAAATCTAAATTACACACCTGGTTTTGGTTACTTGCAATTTTTTGAAAATTATCCTTATGGGTGAAAATTGCTATGCTTTTTATCAACCCAAAAATGACTCCTTGTAGCAAAGTTGTTTTCACTGTGTCTACAATACAAAATTTGGTCAATTTAACTTATGTTGGCTTACAGCCATGGACTTTTTTATGTCACTCAGGTGCATGCACACTTTGGCATTTGAGTTGGTGCTGCATGTCCTCACCACAAGTTGTTGCATTGATTAGAAAATGCGGTGTAGCATGGGAAGATATCGCAGTGTGCCCCACACTGCTGTCCAATGCAAAGCCCTTGTGGGACATTTTTGAAAAGTTTTTTTGTAGGATACCAGTAATTTGCCTAGGGATTTCTGGGAACTAAATGTTGAGTTCCCATAGTACTTATTCCACTCCATAATTTTAATGTAATTTTAAAAATTCACCACAGTCCTGCACACTGCTTTTCAGTCGCCAACATCTCTCTGGCAGAAGCATGGATCCTGCATGGCTTAGTGCAATTCTTATTATCATTGCTAATGCAGAATACACAATTTTAATTGTATTCCCAGTGCTGACTTTAAAAGTAAACTGAGGAATTAGAAGTCCATTTCTTTGTTCTCTAAGCATGGGTGCCATTTTTAAATAGGGAAGAAAGGTTGGGGGAGAAGGAGAGGATTCAGGCACCAAAAAGGGAAACAATCACGCTTATAGGGAATAAATCAATCTATACATTAACCTGAGCTACTTGTGTATCAGCACAGCTGTGATGCTATAAACTCACTAGTGTAGACATGGTTTAAGTAAGCAATGCAGTGTCTACACTGATACTGCATCAACCTAAGTATATCTGCTTAAGTGCTACGCCTCTCGCGGAAGTGGAGTTATTAAGTTGATGTAGTGGGCGAGTAACATTAATGGAAGCTGCATTTTACTGTAGACATTTACAGAGTTAGGTCAATGTGAGCTACCTTATGTTGACCTAACTCTGTAGTGTAGACCAGGGCTACATCAAAACAGGTTGGTTTAAGTCAACAAAACTTAGTAGTGTAGACGAACCTCACTCTTGTAGGAAACTGAGAAGTTGATAGACTTGGTTTCTCAGGATCTTAAGGATATGCTGGTGGTTATTTTTTGTTAAGCAGTTAACCTTTTTGGGAATCCCGGTTTGAGGTTAAAAAAGAAAAGAACATTTGCAGTTCGCTTTCAAGAAATTGAATATATTTGTATTTGATAACTGATGTAGCAGAAGAATTTTGCAACATGGATTGTTGTCACTGTAGGTAAAGGGTGTTATTAAACCTGGACTTGGTATTGCATGGGTATTCTCTGTAGATTAACCCTTCTATGTCTGTTCCCCTTAATTTGTTTATTAATGAACTGTCAATTGCCTAATTTATTAGAAACACTGAAATTATGTGACACAGATAAATAATTTTAATTGAGGGAACTGTAAATTTATGTTGAGAACTCAATCAGATTACAGGTCAGAAAACAACCTGAATTAAATCTGTGTGCATGTGTTTCTTAAAACTATACATAAAAAGTAACTGATTAGAAGCCTACATTTATTAGTGATGGTAATTTTGTGCAGTTAAAAATGAATAAATTATCAAAATAGTCATGGCATTTTATTTAATTTTGCTGCATTTTGCTAAACTGCACGGAGCAGAATAGGCAGGGAGGGTGCTTATGAGCAGCTGAAAACCGCAGATAGGAAAGGGCTGGGAAACATTAGTGCTTCCCTCCTTCTCCAGCTGATGGACCTGCTTTGACTTGTCCTAGGGTATGTCTACACTACGAAATTAGGTCGATTTTATAGAAGTCAATTTTTAGAAATCAATTTTATACAGTAGATTGCGTATGTCCACACTAAGCGCATTAAATCAGCGAAGTGCGTCCTCACTACCGTGGCTAGCATCGACTTACGGAGCGGTGCACTGTGGGTAGCTATCCCACAGTTCCCGCAATCTCCGCCACCCATTGGAATTCTGGGTTAAGCTCCCAATGCCTGATGGGGCAAAAACATTGTCACGGGTGGTTTTGGGTACATGTTGCCTCTCCATCCGTGAAAGCTACAGCAGACAGTCGTTTCGCGCCTTTTTTCTGCACAGATGCCATACCATGGCAAGCGTGCAGCCCGCTCAGCTCAGCTCAGCTCACTGACACCAGCGCTGTTGTGTCCTGGGTGCTGCTGGCAGCAGATGGTGCAGTAGGACTGCTAACCGTCATCATACACCGCTTCCGCTGCAACTCTGCTCTGCTGCTATTGTCTCAATAGTGAATTTCTCCATGTTGTCTGTCATGGGCCCCCGGGTACGTGTGTTCTTCCTCGGGAAATGCGCGCGGTGCTAACTGTTGTCCTCCACCGCTTCCGCTGCAACTCTGCTCTCCTGCAGACGCCATACCACGGCAAGCATGGAGCCCACTCAGCTCACCGCTGCTGCTGTGAGCATTGTAAACACCTTGCATATTATCCTGCAGTATGTGCAGAACCTGCAAAAGCAGGAGAGGAGACGACAACAGTGCGATCACGATAGTAATGAGGACATGGACACAGACTTCTCTCAAAGCACGGGCCCTGGCAATTTGGACATCATGGTGATAATGGGGCAGGTTCATACCGTGGAACTCCAATTCTGGGCCCGGGAAACAAGCATAGACCGGTGGGACCGCATAGTGTTGCAGGTCTGGGATGATTCCCAGTGGCTGCGAAACTTTTGCATGCGTAAGGGCCCTTTCATGGAACTTTGTGACTTGCTTTCCCCTGCTCTGAAGCACAAGAATACCAAAATGAGAGCAGCCTTCACAGTTGAGAAGTGAGTGGCGATAACCCTCTGAAAGGTTGCAACGCCAGACAACTATCTGTCAGGCGGGAATCAGTTTGGAGTGGGCAAATCTACTGTGGGGGCTGCTGTGATCCAAGTAGCCAAAGCAATCACTGAGCTGCTGCTATCAAGGGTAGTGACTCTGGGAAATGTGCAGGTCATAGTGGAGGGCTTTGCTGCAATGGGTTTCCCTAACTGTGGTGGAGCGATAGACAGCATGCATATCCCTATCTTGGGACCGGACTGCCTTGGCAGCCAGTACATAAACCGCAAGGGGTACTTTTCAGTGGTGCTGCAAGCACTGATGGATCACAAGGGACGTTTCACCGACATCAACGTGGGATGGCCAGGAAAGGTGCATGATGCTCGCATCTTCAGGAACTCTGGTCTGTTTGAACAGCTGCAGGAAGGAACTTACTTCCCAGACCAGAAAATTACCATTGGGGATGTTGAAATGCCTACAGTTATCCTTGGGGACCCATCCGACCCCTTAATGCCATGGCTCATGAAGCCATACACAGGCACCCTGGACAGTAGTAAGGAGCAGTTCAACTATAGGCTGAGCAAGTGCAGAATGGTGGTAGAATGCATTTGGATGTCTAAAAGCTCGCTGTCACAGTTTACTGACTGGGTTAGGCCTCAGCGAAACCAATATTCCCATTGTTATTGCTGCTTGCTGTGTGCTCCACAATATCTGTAAGAGTCAGGGGGAGACGTTTATGGCAGGGTGGGAGGTTGAGGCAAATCGCCTGGCGGTTGATTACACGCAGCCAGACACCAGGGTGATTAGAAGAGCACAGCTGGGTGCCCTGCACATCAGAGAAGCTTTGAAAACCAGTTTCATGACTGGCCAGGCAATGGTCTGACAGTTCTGTTTGTTTTTCCTTGATGAAAACCCGCCCCCTTGGTTGACTCTACTTCCCTGTAAGCCAACGACCTCCCCCCTTCGATCACTTGTTTCAGAGGTAATAAAGGCATTAATTCATCACACAAATATGGGGAAAACTCACAAGGTAGCCTGGGAGGGGTGGGTGAGGAGGGAAGCACCGGGTGGGGTAGTGGAGGAGGGAAGGACAAGGCCACACTACAGTTCAAAACTTATTGAATGCCAGCCTTCTGTTGCTTGGGCAATCCTCTGGGGTGGAGTGGCTGGGTGCCAGTAGCTTCCTGCCCCCGCCCCCTGTTCTTGGGCATCTGGGTGAGGAGGATATGGAACTTGGGGAGGAGGGCAGGCGGTTATACAGGGGCTGCAGCGGCGGTCTGTGCTCCTGCTGCCTTTCCTCCAGCTCCACCAGACGCCTGAGCATGTCAGTTTGCTCCCCCATTAGCCTCAGCATTGCATCCTGCCTCGTCTCAGCGTGCCCTTCCCTCCTCTCATCGTGTTCATTTAACGCTTTCCTGGACTCTGCCATTGTTTGTCTCCACACAGTGCGGGAGGACTGCATGAGCTCTGAGAACATGTCGTCGTGAGTGCGTTTTTTTCACCTTCCAATCTGCGCTAGCCTCTGGGACGGAGATGATAGGGGGAGCGTAAAAGCATTTGCAGCTGTGGGAGGGAAAAAAGGGAGAGTAGTATTCAAAAAGATACATTTTAGAGAACAAAGGGAAGATTATTTCACACTGAATCAAGCGATTCACATTATATAACACCTGTGCTTTTGGTACAAGGTCGCATTTTGCCTCTTATATTGAGTGCTTGCTGGTTTGGTGTGAGACATCACATGCTCGGCTGGGCAACAGAATTCGGCTTGCAGGCAGCCATGGTAAGGCAAAGTGTTTCGGCTTCTGTTGTAGCCTCTGTCCATCATGCCCTTGGAGATTTTGGCAAATATATTGACATTTCGTCTTTTGGAACGGAGTTCTGCCTGCATGGATTCTTCTCCCCATACAGTGATCAGATCCAGTACCTCCCGTTCGGTCCATGCTGGAGCTCTTTTGCGATTCTGGGCCTCCATGGTCATCTATGCTGATGAGCTCTGTATGGTCACCTGTGCTGATCAGCGCACCACGCTGGCCGAACAGGAAATGAAATTCAAAAGTTCCTGGGGCTTTTCCTATCTACCTGGCCAGTGCATCTGAGTTGAGAGTGCTGTCCAGAGCGGTCACAATGGAGCACTCTGGGATAGCTCCCGGAGGCCAATACCGTCGAATTGCGTCCACACTACCCCAAATTCAACCCAGCGAGGTCGATTTTAGCGCTAAACCCCTCGCTGGGGAGGAGTACAGAAATAGATTTTAAGAGCCCTTTAAGTCAACAAAATAGGCTTGGTCGTGTGGACGGGTGCAGGGTTAAATCGATGTAACACTGTTAAATTCGACCTAAACTCGTAGTGTAGACCAGGGCCAAGTGTTGAACACAGAGTATGCTGAAGCTGGCATTCCTCCTACTGGGTCTAGTGAGTCTCCAGCTTTTCACACAACAGCCAGTCTGAGGAGGTAGGGAACAACTAGGTTTTACAGGAAAAATGCCCAGCTGCAGTAGCAAGATGGTTTCGTGGGAGTCATAGCAGGTCTATTAAAAGAACAATAGTTAAGGCTAAGATTATGTCACGGAGGTTGCGGAAGTCATGGAATCCGTGACTTCCATGACCTCCATGACATTGGGGGCCCCCGCAGCTGACCAGCCGCTCTCTGCAACGGGGGACTCCGGAGCAGCCCAGCCTCTGTGAGTAGGTGCAGGTGGTGGGTGCCACGAGCGGCGGCGACCCCTGAGCTGCCCAGCCACCACTGCTGGCAGTGGCTCAGCTGCCGCAAGCAGCCGGGGCCCTCCTGCAGCTCCCAGCTGCCAGTGGCGGCAGAGGGACCCTGGAGCTGCTCCCCAGCTTCTGCCGCTGGCTGGGGTCCCCCTGCAGATACCCTGCCACTACAGGTGGAGGCAGACCCTCCTGCAGCTTCCAGCTATGCAGAGCGGCAGGGGGACCCCTCGCACCCACTGGGCAATAGGGTCCCTGCAGCTCCCAGCTGGACCCTATTGCTGGACCCTCCTACCTCCCCATTTTGTAAGAGATGTTTTTAGTAAAAGTCAGGGACAGTCACCGCTTCTGTGATTTTTTGTTTATTGCCTGTGACCTGTCCTTGACTTTTACTGAAAATACATGACAAAATCATAGCCTTAACAACAGTAAAACAGCTTCTGCTCCCTGCAGAGCTCATCTGCTTCTTGGTTCTTTGCTTGGATCCCTTTCCTCCCTGTAGCGCACGTTGACCCTCAGCTCTGGCTCTCAGCTGACCCCTGCCCCTCCATCCCCTAGGCAAACACTTTAGAAACCTTTGCATCAGGGACTGTCACATTATATGTTTGTGCATCTTGTCAGCTGGTCATGGGTGAACCCGATTAGACCCAAGGCTTTCCTGTGACTGGCTGATGTGATGTTAAATATGAATAATCCCTGCCTATACTGAAGGTAAAGTTGTGTTTTAATATCTTATTTAACATGACTCCTTAAGACTGTGTTCTACCTCAATGTAATTTTCAAGTCTTTGGGGTTGGTGGGGCTGATGGACACTCCTCCTGCCTCCAGTCTTGGAGGAGACATCAAGGAGGAGCCACTGTCCACCATTCCCCTAAGTCCCAGAGCTGGAACAATATATTCAGAAGTAGAGCTGCTGTCTTTCCCCCACTGTTGAAACCTAAGCCAAGCTGGCACACTGACCCAGCAGGGCATAAGTTCAGCCTTTTATAGGCAGAGCCCAGTGAAGCCCCACGCACCAGTGATTAGTAATAACAGACTTTTCCAGCACAAGACTGTCAGTAATATAAATTCATCTTGCTACGGTTGGGGTTATGGGTGTGTGTTTGGGTATGATTTTGAGCTGCTGGGCATGTACATTGTTGGTGGTTGTAGGTGATGTGCATTTTGGATGTGAGAAATGAATATGTCTCTCGGCCATGATTACGGCTCTACCAAATTCACGGCCATGAAGAATGCGTCACGGACCGTGAAATCTGGTCTTTCATGTGCTTTTACCCTATACTACACAGATTTCACGGGGGAGACCAGCGTTTCTCAAACTGGGGGTCCTGACCCAAAAGGGAGTTGTGGGGGTGGGGGTCACAAGGTTATTTTAGGGGGATCGTGGTATTGCCAGCCTTACTTCTGTGCTGCCTTCAGAACTGGGCAGCTGGAGAGTGGTGGCTGCTGACCAAGGGCGCAGCTCTGCAGGCAGCAGCACAGAAGTAAGGCTGGCAATACCATACCATGTCATCCTTACATCTGTGCTGCTGCAGGCAGCGGCTCTGCCTACATAACTGGACTCCCAGCCAGCAGCTGCTGCTCTCTGGCCGCCCAGCTCTGAAGGTAGCACCACTGCCAGCAGCAATGCAGAAGTAAAGGTAGCAGTACCTCAACACCCCCCCACACAATAACCTTGCAATCCCCCCACAACTCCTTTTTGGGTCAGGACCCCTACAATTACAACACTGTGAAATTTCACATTTAAATATCTGAAATAATGAAATTGAGAACTTTTAAAATCCTATGACTGTGAAATTTACCAAAATGGACTGAATTTGGTAGGGCCCTAGCTATGACTTTTGAGGGATAAAGCATGTGACTGTAGTTGGTTTGGATTTTAATATTTTAATAACATGAATTTCTAGGTTTGTAGTGTTTGCATTGAAAATAAATATTCTTCTGCCACTATAACTGTAAACGCATAACGGTTTTGGTGTGGAAATAATATAAATGTTCATCTGAGGAGGTAGGCAGTAAGTACAAGAGGAGGGGACAGCACAATGCAAACGTATTCATCATTCTCATACTACAGATGGTAATAAGATGTGGAATGATGTACCTATGCTACCCTAACTATAGCTCTTAAATATTACATAGTATCTTTCTCTGTGGCTTGTTATTCATCAGTGTTGCCAAGATATTAGCTGCTGTGCTTCATGAAATGTTTGTATGAATGCTGCACTATAGAATTCAGTTACATTGGTAACACTACAGAGTGCTCAGAATCTTCATTTTCATCCTGAGATATTACTTTAAAATACAGTTGTAAACTGGTGGATCAGCTCCCCAGCTTGGGACACACCCAATTTCATTTGTAGCCCCTTCCCAGGGCTCTGTTTATCCTCCAGCACAAAACAAAAGTATCAGCCCTGTTCTTGACTGAGTTTGTGGGGTCACTTCTGGTAACTGAAGGCTCTGGACCTCCGCAGCCTACCAGGGGGGGAGGAGTGGTCTGAAGGGCCTGCTTGCCCTCTTGCAGCCTTCAACTGCAGCCACAAAAGAGTAAGCTTTCAGTGCGCTCCTGGTTCCCGGCCCCCTTATGGAGTTGGGGCTTTGCTTTATACCCTCCAGCTGGAAATCTGACCCAAGAACTAGGTGTTGCTCAGTTGGGCCTGGGTCAGTAATTCCTAGCACCGTCCTGCTGGTCTTCCCTCAAGAAGAGGACTCTCTGTCTGTCACCCCTGCCCATCGAGGAAAGGTCTCAGTAGCAAGCCTCCCAGACCTGGTCTACAGACCTGGTCTATCAGGGCTC
Source organism: Malaclemys terrapin pileata (assembly GCF_027887155.1). NCBI lineage: Eukaryota > Metazoa > Chordata > Testudines > Emydidae > Malaclemys > Malaclemys terrapin. Next base: position 68,049,643 of record NC_071512.1, read on the forward strand.
ATGCTAGCACTCTAAAAATAGCTGTGTAAACAGCACTTTGTAGTTGCAGCATGGGCTGAAGCTCTGACTTGGAAGCCTCAGGAGGGGTGTGGGCTTCAGACCCCAATGGTATTTTTAATAAAATTTAACATATATCATACAAAATCTAACATACCGTAATGGGCCATACTGCAAAAAGATTATCATTTGGAAATTATTCTAGTTTGTGAGAAATGTCAATCCTAATTCTAGAAAATGATTACTGTCTTTTTACAACAAAAGGCATAAATTAATCTGTTTTATTATGAGCGCTGCTGCCACCAACTCCCAGAACTCCCACATTAATCAAGAGTCGGATGAAAATCTCTGCAGTTTTCTTGTTTGGTTGCGTGTTTGTTTTTTGTTTTTTTTTAATAGTTACTGATAATGAAACTGCCACTCTCAATCTGTAGCCCATAAAATGTAGAGAAATTGATCCCGTCCATATTAATACAGAAGGCTATCTTTTAGTTTATGTCCACATATGTTCTAGTTTAAGCCTAATTGTAACCTATGTAATGATATTTCAACTATAATTTTCTTCTGACATCTTGAATCTTTTCTCTCACAATACACTAGGTTACAGTGAAAGATTTATTTTAATTGTGTAGCTTTGATATTTTAAATAAATTTTAACATCATACAAAAATAGAATTTCCATTTCTAAATTCAGTATCTTGGAGGTAATCAAAGTGAGTTTACTGTCCAGCTCTACCCTTTTCCAGTACAGATAAAATTGTTTAACAGATTTTTTACGTATGGATATTTATTTTATTAAGGATATAACAAACTTTAAAATGATTGCATGTATCTTAGTGGTGACATTAAAACTTAGTGAGTATTCCTTTTCATTGCTTTTACATCTGACCTCACATTCACAGGTTTTTGTTGTTGTTGTTGTTGCTATGTTCATTATCTGGCTGTACAGATCATTTACTTTTCAAAAACACATTTTTTTCAAGCGCATGTCCTTGTGCTTTGTGTTGTCCTTGTTGAAACTGTTATGTATGTGTCCAGCATTATCCTTTGGCCTAAAGCTGGCAGTCAGTTATCAGACGTCTTGTGGAGGTTAGGTTTTTTTGGTGGTTTTGTAGGTTCATATACATCTAGTAGAAATTTAATGAAAAATAGAGAAAGAATAGAGTATTTAATTTTGTAAAATAAACAAATGGTCTCTTATAAAATAACTTCTTTCTTGCAGAGTGCTCATTTGGCCATGATTGATACTCTGATGATGGCATATACAGTAGAGATGGTCAGTGTTGAAAAAGTGATTGCATGTGCTCAGCAGTATTCAGCCTTCTTCCAAGCCACAGACCTGCCCTATGACATTGAGGATGCTGTCATGTACTGGATAAATAAGGTAAGAACAAAGCAAACATATGCTTAGATTGAAAAGACAATCAACATGATTCTGCAGCCATGAATGGAATTTATGTGTATTCCAGACTTCATCTAATATAGGATGTTCATTGTTCACTTTCAGCAAGGATAAGAAAAAGGTAAGTTTTCATAATCAATTAAAACATTATTGAAATAAAATTTTTTGACTGCAGTGTAGAGTATGAAGAAAAGAAAAGAATGTAAGAGAGAGATGAAACCTGCCCAGTTACTGATGAATTTTGATGACATGATAAAGTTGTTGATAAATCATTTAGCAGAACCTATAGATATCCTTGGCTTTCTCTAGTGTAAAGGAACCCAGTTTGAAACTGGGGTCTCTGTTGTACCTAAACATATATTGAGTATGAGGTTTTCAACCTGATTACTTACTACATAATAAACAAAATTTTCAGATATAATAGTAGCCTATTGTAATAAAATGTACCTGTCAGCAGCCAGCATATTCAGAAACAGATCACACGCCGCTGCCAAATCTGCTGGTACAGATGGCCCCAGATTTTTGTTTCAGTTCTGTCTGATGTGAAGTAAACATTGCTTCATGCGTTCAGTGAGTCCTATGATGGTGATAATTTAGTGGTCCCTGAAAAATTGTTATTTCTCCCTTTTATATTGGTCATAGCTGGGGCATATCACAGGTTCCTTCTCAACATGTTTAACTGGCAACCTCAATCCAGCATTCCCTAAATCAGGGATTCCCAAACTTTTTACTAAGGAGACCCACCAACTGCATTTTGTCTTTTTCTGCAACCCACCCAGGAACCAAAATTGTGGGAAAGCCCAAAATCATAGGCCAGCATCCTTCTCCTTGCCTCACTGAGGGGGCACAGACCAACTACAGCAGTGCCCTCCACCCTGGCACTGCGACCCTAATGCCAGCCCGCTGCAGCAGGGAGACGGGGAGAGAAGGGGGCCCAGGGATGAATGGAAAATGAGCCTGCCTTACACTCACGCTGATGCGGCAGGTCCTGTTCTGTGGGTTTGGGCCCAGCTGCTCCTCTGCCAGATTGTAATATTTGGAGCACAGAAAGTCAGGCCCAGTCCAGTGGAACTGCAGGGTGAGTGTGGGGCAGGCTCACTCTCCAGCACGTGCACATGTGCACAGATGCCCTTTGGGGCCTCCCCTCTACACCGGGTCCACAACCCACTGAGAACCTTCCCTTGACTCAGTGGTGGATGGGACCCACCAGTTGGGGAACAGAGCCCTAACTCTCTCCATAAACATACACTGATTCTAGGACAAAGCACCACCATCTTAGGTGTTTGGGGTAGATAAGGTTGGGGAGAGGTGGGGTTGGATAATGTTACACCCTGAATCTTGAGCCTTGCAGCCAGGGGTCCAATTTCATGTCTTTGATTTGGGCCCTAGGTTGGTTTCAACAGACCCTGATCATATTGACTATCATGTTTCAGTTGTAAACCCAGTCAGAGGACTGCTTCTTTTAAAAACAGAATAGGTCATTTGAAAAATTTGTCTCTTTAGGTAAATGAACATTTGAAAGACATTATGGAACAGGAACAAAAACTAAAAGAGCATCAGAGTGTAGAAACTCCAGGAGGTCAAAAGGTAGGTGTACAAGTTTAAATATTTAACTGTGAGGATGCGCATACATATGTAAACAAGACTTACTTTTGTACAACATGTAAAGTTACATTGTAAATTCTTTATTAAATCTAGCCAACACTACAGTGGAATTGAGCACTCTAGTGGTGCTCAGTACCCAACACCAAATGTTTCTGGGGATTCCTGGTAATCTTAGGAGCATTTTGCTTTTTAGCAAGCCAAAACATATGAACACTGCTGTAGTCCTGATAGGTCTGCTGAGAGCAAGGTGTACAGTATGTTAAAGTAAGAGAGAAGGCTTTTAGTTCAATTGCAACAAGCTATCAAAGTTTCACTTCTTCAATTAAATCATTTTTAAAATTAATTTCATACTTTGTGTTCCCTGTTGTCCTCTTTGCCAAAGCAAAGTTTGACAATGTGGAAAGATCTTTGTGGCAATATACATAAGACACATTAGTCCTAAGAACAGTATATAATAAATACTACTTTTAAAAAAGAGAGGCTACAGACAGATCTAACTCTTAAAAAGCAACATACATTTTTAGAAGTTCTTTTTGGCATAGCTTTTAGATATCTCCCTTCTATTACATAGCTTTTTTTGAAAGATTCTAATAGTGTAGAATAGCAAGAAGCATCATTTTAGTTACAGTCCATAATAATGTTTGGTTACTAGCCTAAACATGAATACAGTCAAATACATGGCATTCTATACTTTTTTCTGTCAGGAGTTTTTCCCTGATGTTCCTGGCACTAACTCAGTTAAAAAGCATCTTAGTCAAACTCGTGATACAAAGGAAGGATTATGTGGGATTCCAGACTATGGAAGCTGGTTTAGGAGCTTGCTTCTGAATGACACAATTCACCCTGTGGAGAAATGCTTATTATTGAGGGGAAGGATTCATTTTATCTCTAGACTTGCTTTGGTATTGACGTAAAAGAAGCTAGTATAGTTACCATACAACTCCAACCCTACTTTAGTCCCCATTCTCTTTTAATGTAAGGAGTAATTTTCCTTCCATCCTGTTTTGAAGGAGCCATAAGGATGCCTAGCTGTGTGAATTATTTGGTTTTAAAAAAACTGAAAATGGTTCTTTTAAAAATTGTAAATTTAAATTAGAGTTTAGCACAGAAAAGTTTCTGGCATATGAAAGAAGGGCTCTTGTTTGTTCTTTAATTCAAGTAATGTAAGATATGCCAAATAGAGAAATTCTTTGACTTTTTCATACTTTAAAAGGTGGTCTTGTTGATGAGGTCAAAATAATTGTAACTGCCCGCTCACTTACGTTTTATCAATATCTGCAAATAAGGCCCTATCCCAAGAACAGCTTAAATTTATAGCAATAGCAATGAAACAGTGAAATAATAAAGGATTAATTTCTGACACCTACAAAATACTGATTGAAATTGACATGCAGTAATGTAGTAAATTTTATGAGCAGATGGATTAAAGATTTTAATAGGAAAAATCGCTGAAAATGTAGTAGAAAGGTCAGTCATCTCATATTTGTATTACCAATATGGAAAACTGCTTAAGACTCTTTACCAATGGTATGCTGTTAGCTAACTGAAATGCAATATTTTCAAAGTAGGAACAGCATGCTGGAGGGAATATGGAGTAAAAGGAACTTTTTATCAACATATAATCATTGTGCCCTTATTCATAGCCTCTGGTCCAAAATTAGAGAACAATTAAGGCTACTTACTAAAAATAATATGACTTAACAATGATATAAGGCCTCCCTGAAAAAGAGACCTCTTACAATGGAGAGATCTCTTACAACAGTAAAAGTAGCCTGGTAGCCCATCTGATCTTGACTCAGTAATATGGAGGAAAAAAATTATCCCCCTGCTTTCTTTGCATAGTGCTGTACAGTAGGGGATGTCCTTGCCATAGAAAAGCTCACTCATCAGATTGGGTTAAAACAAGCTAAATATTTGGATATATTGTTGTCTTCCATTAGAGTCACAAAAAGGAAATTAAATAGCAGGAAGGGACTGCATGACTTTAGGCTTTCTTGAAATACTGAGGGGGCGCCAATGTGGTTGAGATTTTTTAAATAATGAACGGACTAAAAGATGTATAGAAACAGAAATTTGTCTTACCAGGAGAAATATGTTTTGTTAGTGTTAACTATTTAAAGACTATGAAATTGCATATTAAAGCTTCAATTTGTTATGAAAAATTAAATCAGCTTCTGGAAAAATAAATCTTGCACCTAAATATGAGAGTTTTAGCACAGATTACACAGATAAATCTACCCACAATACATTGCTTGAACACTAACACAGATTCACAAACAAACCTCACAAATTAGATTTTCATAAAGGTTTAAATGCATGATCTTCCAAATGTGTTGCATGAGACCCATAAATCCCTTTATGGAAGAACTGAAGCTTTTTCACACTTTATAGAAGTGCTTTGGCATGCCGTATCTTTTAATCGTGCTTGTAATAGTGAGGTTCAGAGCTTTATAATATTGCTTGTACCTAAACATTTTCATGTAAAAGCATTTTAAACTGTATTTATATTCACCTGAAGTATTTCCTGAGTTTTATAATATATAAGAGTCTGCTAGCTTCATTTATGTATAAATCTGGGCAAATAATAAAAAAATTGAATAATTTATTTGAAAAAAAATGGCATTCAGCCAACCCTATGAGCAGTATCTAAAGGTTATTTTTTATGTTAAATGCAGAAAGATAAAGTATAGTATATTTTGTACTCATTTGTATCACATTTTACCCAAGTTATCGAAACTCATGGCTTGTTACTTAAATATCGCCACCTCCTAAGCTCTCCCTGGTCTTCTAGACCAGTGGCCAACCTGCCACAGTTGAGTCTCTGCCATTCATTACTCCTGTTACATCCCATTTCTGCTAGAAACACACTCCTTAAGTACAGTGTGTCTCACATACTGTACTTTGACTATCACTTACTACTAAAGTTAATAGCTCTCACACGTAGACACTGCTGCTGAGATTTTGAAACTCAATCTCAGGTAGAAATTATATTTTCGTCACATGGAACATATTGAACCACTCTACAGAACACTAAAGTGTTTTTTTTTTTAATTGTAACTCAAGCCACCCTTTTAACCAAGTTGACTGGAATTTCCATCAACAGCTTTCTATTAAGGTGCTATGATCAGCTTAATTGTTCAGTATAATGCTGCCACTATCAAACGTCTTTCAGTATTCATACACACACTTTGGTGCAGCATACTGTTTCTCCGTTTCCAGGCTCTGACTTGTCATCCCTGTACTCCATTTCTTTTTTCACAGCTCAGTGGCAGTGAGATGTCATTTACAGTATATATCTTCGTTGACCCCCAACATCTAATACTGACAGCTGTGCAATAGACTCAGTTATGCTCCTGGGCCACTATTCTACTGCTGCTGACATACAATTGCAGCTGTTACTACTAAATACTCTGTGTGATGTTACTTTTTTCTGTCATTTTCATTCCCTGCCTGGGAACTAAGTTACTGGTATCAGTAGGCTTTGTAATTAGGTCAAACACCCAACATTGAATTCTCCTGTTGTAATATCCAAAGCAATGTAATTACACTTTTTAGATTATTCAAATACATTACATACCCTTTCTAAATAAGCATTGTTCCAAATATTTAAACAAACAAAACAAAAAATAAAAAGAACTCCACATTTACACTGAAGTTAGGCACCTAAGTGGAAGTGGCATGATTTTCAGAAATGCTGACAACCCAGACTCTATTGGCTTGAGAGCTCAGGATTGTCACCACTTTGAAAATGAGGCCACTTATTCGGTTACCTTAATTTAAGCACCTACATTTTGAAAATGTTAGCCTTAGCCTTAGTGTTCACATGCAGTTCTAGCTCTATGTTTACATCTGGAGCCCATCGCTACTCTCCTTCCTTGATGCTTCTTATATTCTTCAGCATGTTGCTTCCATTAGGACTTGAAAACCTAATAAATCAGGGGGTTGATAGTTCCATTGTGCCTCTTCTGCTTCTTTCCATCACCCTTTCCAGACTGAGGCCCTCTGCTGTAATGTGGGTTCTCCATATGGCTGGCGTAGTTTGAAGTTCAAAAGTACCTTGTTCTATAGCTTTAAGCGTCGTTGAAGGTTCTTCCTGTTTGTATGGCAGCCCATATACTGCTGAGACTTCTAATTTCCTGAGGTTTTTTAAGCTGTAGCTCTCAGGGATGGGCATGATCTTGGAAAGCTGTTTTTCTCTCACTCTGGAGCTTGAACTGGAAAAGGATCAGGGAGCAAGAATGTTTCTATCTCCCCAGTAAGCACAAATAGCCAAGTAGGCCTGGGAAGAAAAGATCTGTATAAAGATTTCAAGGATCTGGAGACCTATTTTTCATTTTAGTTTCTGACCAAACAGAAGCAAGATTGCTTATGCTAGAAACAGGCAAAATTATTCAGTATACTTTATAATTCTCTTCTATTTCCTACTTTGATAAATTTCACTCTTGCCAGGAACAGTAGAAAACTGAACTCATAACCCTCAAAGCCTGCCAGACAGTTTTACTTTAGTTTATTTAGAAATGCTACAATAAAGAGAGAAAACAACTAAATTAGTGTTTTGTTGAAAAGAACATTAAAATGATTATTTATTATGAATTAATAATTCGATTGTCTGGATTAGCTAACATATTAGATAGCCCAGACCTAACTTCCGCCTCATTCCCCAATCTAGACAAACCCAACAGGAAGCATCCCATATAACTGGGAGTTCTTTGAATGGAATGCATTTGCAAATCCATATGCATTTTCCTTCTTCTTTGGGTTTTATTAGATTTCAGTGAGGTGGGGAGGAACTGGACCCAGTTGGAAGGGGGTGTTTTAATAAGAATGGTTGGAATGTTCAGATCCAGGGGTGGTTGTGCATGTATTACCTAAAACTTAACCACTTCTAAATGGTTGTGGGACTCTCCAAATACAGAAGTCCAATCTTACACAGTGGCTTTGCAGAGGAAATACACTGAGTTCTCCCACGCCTCGTACACAGCCTTTCTCAAGTAAAAAATTATTTCATATTCAGACTAAATTAAATCTGTTTCCTTGCTACAGTTACTTTCCACAGTTTAAAAAGTATGTAGTAAAGACAATATTCCGTACAGCAAACAACTATGTAAAATAACAGAGCTTTAACATATTTTGACTTTTTTACAGTCTTTCAGTGAATAAACCTTTTGTAATAATGCAGCATGTCTAGATCTTTTTAAAAACTACATAAACATACAAAATATATACTTCCTTTGCAATATATTTTCTGCTTCAATATAAAACATATGAAAATTAGCTTCATCTGCACTTATAAATAACCATTCCTTAAAATTTTTCATTTGCACAATCAAGTTAATTTACCCTTTCGTAGAACTTGCTCTGTGTATTTGCTATACTACAATATCAATGGTTCTTCTTCGAGTGTTTGCAGACATGTATTCCACTCAGGTACGTGTGTGCCCAGCGTACCAAAGCTGGACAACTTTCTCTTGCAGTACCCAAAAGCACAGCGCTGGAGTCTTCTGGCCCTCTGGCTATTTTAAAGGTAGCACTGCCCTGACCCCCTTCTCCACCCCCCTTAGTTCCTTATTACCACCCATGGCTGGAGTCAGAGTATTCAGTGTCTTATTTTACCTCATGCGTCTCTCTCTGTCTTTCTGGGATTTTATCATCTCTAGTTACTGACTAATTAGTATAGTTAAGTAGTACCCATAGGTTTAGTTTGTAATAGTTAGGATAGACCGTTATCCTGGGTGATGCCCTCACTAGGATTTAAACATGATCTGTGGTGGCGGGTGGCTATCCCCACTAGTGACCCCAACACATGGTGTTTCTTGTACCTGGAAGGACACCAGGGACAGCTATTCTGTTGCCTCTGTTGACAACTTGGAAGATTCCTCAGGTTTGGAGACATCCTCCTCCTCTCTGTTGCCTTCTAAGTATCGCTTTTGAAAGACACTGAGACTTCCTGGGGATTACCATTGGTACTGATATTGTGAATGCTTTCATAGCTGAGAGAGGACTTCTTGGCCCAGTTCCTACTGGCCATATCCCTACCCACTATGGCCTTGTTGGAATCCCTGGAATGTTCCACAGTCAGTGAGGCTCTGATCCAGGGTGCAGAACAAGGTCTCCTATTCTGCTGGGAGCCTCTCCTCCTGAGCCTCTATCACTGCAGCCACAAATGGGAGTTGCTCCAGTGGAATTGGTTCAGTCTGAATTGTTGTTACGGGCATCACAGGAGATTCCGCTGGCTTTGCTTCCTTCCTCTTCTTCATTGCTAGATGACTCTGTAATGCCAGAATATTCCTCCCCTGTATCCGAGGATTTTAAATAATGTCAGGGCCTCCTGAGGCTCATGCTTTCAGCCTTTGGTATTCAGGAGAACATCCATAAGTTACTGTATATTCTCCTGTCCTCAGCTCCAGGGAAAGTGGCTCTCCCCATAAATGAAGTGATCTTGGAACCAGCAAGAACTCTATGAAACACTCCAGCTTCCTTACCACCCACAATGAAGCGTACAGATAAAAGATGTAACATGCCTATGCATGGTTTTGAGTGCATCTATTTGCATCCAGTACTTAAATTTCTTCCTGTAATGGCAGCTAATGAGAGGTTAAGATGGGGAGATATAAATTAACACCCAAAGAACAAGGATTTTAAAAGATTGGATGTGTTTGGGAGGAAAATGTATTCTACCTCTTCCTTACAAATGCATGTTGCCAATCAGCAGGCACTTTTATCAAAGTATGACTTTTGTAAATTGGGAAGCAATGGCAAAATTAACAGGTAAGTTGCCCAGAATCCTGTAGCGAAGAGATTAAGGCTTTCATTGCAGAAGACCATCGAGTGGAAAAAACATCACTATGGTTAGTTTGAGATATGGCTGTTGCTTCTTCTAGAGTTATGGCCTCTGCTGTAACAATGAGAAGGACTTCCTGGTTGCAGAACTCTGGTATCACTCCTGAGGTCCAACAAACAATTGAGAACCTACCCTTTGAAGTCAATTTTTATTTTCAGAGAAAACTGATGAAACATTCCATTCCCTTAAAGACTCACGTTATGTTGTGTTTGTTGGGGGTTTTTACCTCAGTGGTAAAGATGCATCACTTCCCAGAACAACAACAATAGCAGCAATATAACCCTCAGCAGTTTTTTAGTTCAAATTATCCTGCTAGACAGCAGAACTTCTCCAGAAAGGGGCAGAAGTCTCATAGAAGTAGGTCTTCTGGTCCCAATTTTAACCCATCAGCCTGTTCTTTATCTGTTTTGGGAAAGCAGCCTACTCAACACTCTCCCCAAGGTTGGCATTCCAGTTCTCAAGCTTCATGCCATTTCCCTTTCGTTTGGGAATAGGCTATCCCTTTTCTACAGGGTTTGGGAGTCAATAACTATGGACGAGTGGGCACTAAGCATTGGGACTGGGTTATGCCGTTCAGTTCCAGTCTGTTCACCCTTCCCAGTCAACTACGCTTTCCCTTTTCAGGGACCCCTCTCACTAGTTTCTTCTCCTTCAACATGTGCAGACTCTCCAGGTTTTGGGAGCCATAGAGGAGTTTCCACTTCAAAATCAGGGAAAGGGTTTCTACTCGTAGTACTTCCTGATCCCCAAGTCCAAGTGAGGGATGAGACCTAGCCTCAGTCTCTGTGGTTTCAACAAGTACATTGAATACATGAGACTGTGCATGGATACCTTAGGGACTATTCTCCCGCTTTGAATCACAACAGCCGGTTTGCAGCCCTCAATCTTCAGGATGCTTACTTCCATATGGTGATCTTCCCAAGTCACAGGAGGTTTATGAGATTTGTAGTGGAGGTCAGCCTTATCAGTACACTGTGCTTCCCTTTGGCTTTTTCTCCACGGCATGGGTATTTACCAAATGATTCACTCTGGTAGCAGCATATCTCAGAAAAAGAGGAATTCTTGTCTGCCCAAACCTGGACAATTGGTTAGTGAGAGGCAAGTCCAAAAAACAAGTCCTCTGTAATATCAATTCACACTGTCTCTTTGATCATCTGGGTCTGATTTTGAACAAAGGAATGTTGATATTAATGCTAACTGAACAAACTGATGAATTAGGTCCCTACTAGACTAATAAAGTTGAGAGTGATTCTGCCAAACAGTTTCAAGCAATTTGTCACCTGTGTCTGGCACTTCAATCCTAACCTTCAACTACAGTCCATATATGCCTGAAGTTCTACACCATATGGCTGCATGCACTTACGTAGTCCAGCCTGTGAGATTGTGCCTTCATCCTCTTCAAACGTGGATGAAGTTGATTTATTGCCCGAGTTTTCAGTTGTTGGACAAGCTTGTCCAAGTGCCTCCAGTGATCCTGAACTTCTTACAGTGATGGATAGTTGGGAGCAATATGTGCCAGGGAATTCCCTTCAGTTGTTTTCCAACAACCAGGATTATAGTCACCAATGCCTCCTCAATAGGTTGGGGAGTTCATCTAGAAACACTGAAAATTCAGGGCTTGTGGTCGAAAATGAGGCTTCCTTTCATATCAACATCCTGGAGCTTCAAGTCATTTACAAATGCCTACTCAGCCTTTCAGAATCACATTGGGGTGCAGCAGTTCATATACTGACCAACAACAATACCACAATGTATTATGAGCTTAGGATACAATAAAATGTTGGCAGTTCTGCATCAAGGAAAGTATAATTCCCGCAGCTGCTCATTTACCTGGGGTCCAGAATCACTACTCCAATCATCTCAGCAGGAATTTCTCCCAGAATCACAAGTGATGTGCTGAGCTCTATCTTCTTACAAGGGACATCCTGATTATAGACCAGTTTGCAACAAGAGACAGCTAGAAGTGCCATCAGTTTTTTGCTCTCAAGTAGGTCTCAGTCCAGGCTCCTTAACAGATGCCTTCCATCTGAATTGGGGATCAGCACTGATGTATGCCTTTCCCCAGTACCACTCATTCCTCATTATTCTTAATCTGAAGTTGGATCATGCCAAACTAATTCTTATTGCATCAGGTTGGCCAAGGCAATGTTGATTCTCTGACCTACTCAATCTGTTGGTTTGATCTCCCATCGCTCTTCCTCTTTATCATAATCTAATGACTCAGCACCACAGTTGAGTTTTTCATCCAGTGTTCAGAAGTCTACACCTCATGGTATGGATGCTGCATGGTTAGATGAGGAGGAGGAGGAATGCTGTTTGGAAGCTGTTAAGCTAGTGCTATTCAGTAATAGAAAACCGTCCACAAGAGCTACCTATTCGACCAAGTGGAAGTGGCTTTTGATGTGATCGCTAGCCCGGGGATTCGACAAAGGCTAGCCTGCATTTGGGACATTTTGAAGTATCTGCTACACCTTCAGTCTTCTGATCTGTCTCTCAGCTCCTTGAAGGTCCAGTAACAGGTGATCTTGGCGTTTCATCCTCTGATCCAAGTGAAGTCAATTTTCTCTAATACCATGGTAGCAAGATTTCTAGGAGAAGTCATTCGTCTCCACCTGGCAGTGAAAGAGCCGGTTCCCTTGGGAGACCTTAATACTATGTTAACTGCTGTTATCGGGCCTTCACTTGAGTCCCTGGCAATCTGTTCTCTGTCCCTCCTGTGCCAGAAGACAGCCTTTCTTCTTGCTATAAAAACTGCAAGGAGAGTAAGTGAACTGCAGGCCATAATGACATATGCAGTTTATGCAGTTTTTCAAAGACAAAGTGGCCCTATGGCCACATCCAAAATTTTTGTTGGAAGTGGTTTCCCAATTTCATCTTAACCAAGTAATATTTTTGCTATTCTTTCCTAAACCACACTCAAATACATATGAACAGCAACTTCATTCATTGGATATGAGATGATGCTTGGCGTTTTACCTAGAGAGGACTACGCTTTTTCATTCATCACCTCATTTTTTTGTCTCCTATGCAGATCAAAGGAAGGGTCAGGCAGACTCTAGGCAGATTTCCAGGTGGATAACTTCCTGCATTACAATAGCATATAAAGTAGCTGTTCCTCAAACCATGCTTCCTCAGAGATTATGGACTTATTTGATAAGGGCCCAACCAACATCGATAGTGTTCCTAAGTGCTGTTTTGATACTGGACATTGGCAAGGCTGCTGCCCAGTCTTCGGTATATACTTTTATCAAGCACTATACTGTTAGCTCTGCATCTAGGTCAGATGCAAACTTTGGAAAGGCAGTTTTTCAGTTGTTGTTGAAGTAGACTCCATGTCCCACCACCTGAAAGTATGGCTTGTGAGTCAACTGAATGGAATACACATCTACAACCACTCAAAGGAAAAATGGTTACTTGTACTATAACTGTTGTTCTTCTAGATGTGAGTGGAGACACAACCCAACCTCCAGCCCCTCTGCATCGGAGTGTCTTGTCTTGACATTTGGAGCAAAGGAACTGAGAGGGGTTGGGGTGGCACTTCCATTAAATAGCCAGGGAAGGGATTAAGGGCCAGAGGGCATGAGCGTCATCCCTACTGGTACTGCTAGGAAAAGTTTCCAGTGTTGATGCATTGGGTGCTCGCGCACCTGAGTGGAATACACATCTGCACCCACATCTCAAAAAATCAACAGTTACAGTACGGGTAGGTAACTGGTTTTTTTTGTAATAAATATTTTTCTGAAACCTATAAGCACAATTAGGGACTAATCTAAAACCCTTTGAAATTAATGAAATAATTTCCACTGTTTTTTTTCAATGGGTTTGGGATTAAGCATTTAGAGTGAGTTTACTTTGATTCTTTGCAAATCTAGTCACTTGGTCTCTCTTTTATCATATATATTTTATAGACTATTTGATTATGATTAAATCCACCAGTTCTGATCCCTCCCTCCCCCCCTTCCCTAGAAGTAGCTGAAAGAAAACTACACACATGAAAACTAGGTTGTACATTCAGGTCATTGCCTATCATGTAGCTGATGCTAATGTGACTTGTAATTGCAAATACATGATTGCCCGCACCCCTCATTGTCATAGGACTATATTTACAAAATATTTTTAAACTTGTATGAAATGTTACTTGTTGGCATTGGAATTAATGGTTAAAAACCTCACTGGCATTTGTAATGTTGCTATACAAGCATGTTTAGACCCGTTACTATACATTGCGTTACCTTTTTTGCTTGCTTGCATATTCTATGTTCTGAGTCACTTCATTTTGATCATAGTCTCAGATGAATTCCTCATTTGGTAAAATTGATTGCATATCCTGAGTGCAATTAGATGTGTGAGGACATCAAATAAAATAATAATGATTTAAAAATCTGTGTCTTTTTAGTGTGGGAAAATTATTCTGTTGACAGAGAGTGAAAACTATCATTCCATTATTAGTTTTACTATTAAAGAATTTCATTTCATCATGTATGAAGGTTACAGTGCCAATAGCATTTATTATGAAATTATAATACACCATTGTACGAAACTGAGAGTTTATAGCAAAATTGCTATGTAAGGTTAAACTATAAAATCTGATAAAAAAAATTCCTTTTGCTTTTTGTTTTTTCTTTTTTCTACTGCTTCCTCTGAAGTCTCCTACCAAATGGTTTTGGAAACTGGTTCCTGTAAGTTTGCCTAACTGCTTCACCTTTGATCTAATAGCTTTATATGAGAATGGGTTTGTCCATGTCATGCTGGTGTACTCATTCATTTCATTTATCTCAGATAGATTAGATTATAGTATAGTAGATTGCTGTCCATAGGGTTCACCTAGTTTAGAATCCAGTCTTTCAAGATAATCTGGGGAAAATTAAAATTTAAGGTATGATATTGGATCACAAGTTGCTTTAAGAACAGTTGACATGCATCTGTAGTGGTTATGATATTTTACTTTTTATAGTGCAGTGTGTTTCCTTCTCTTACCTCACCTCAGAATATAAAATACCCTCTCTGTACTCTCTCTAGTAAGGTTCTTTGCTTGGTTCATATGCAAACTCCTATTCAGTGTGAATCAGAGCTGCTTGTGTACTTTATTAAGAAAGTTGATCCACAGAAGCCAACCTTTGTGGCATTTGAAGTTTTTAGACACTTATTAAAAGTGTGTATCACACACACCATTTATCCTAGTTTCTCTCTTTTCAATTAGTGATGTGTATTTAAGGGAGCAAAACATTGGTTGTCCCCCTATTGTTAAAATTATAAAAGCATAATAATGTAAGTCTGTGCTTCATTAATAACAAACTAAATTTATTTCCTTGATACTCTCTCTTCTGGGGATGATCATTTTCCTTTATCGTATTGTAATTTGCACTAAAATTGTATGCAGTTTAATTAACATATCCCCTTGCTACACTTCAACAATAAGGATAATATGCTCTTTTCTCTGTCATCAATAAATCCATACTATAGGTATGGAGCTGCTTTGAGATTTACTTAGTCTGTAGATGTTCAAGTAAATGCTGTACTGCATTTTGTTCTGTTGTCCAAAAATGTACTTTTGATCTTTCAATCAAATCACACATGTAGCACTTGGGCAGGCCCTCAGATAGTTTTGTTTTAACTAATAAGAGATGGTTTATATATTGCAAAGAGAGAAAAATGTGCTTAGGCAACTGCTTACTGTAAATAAAGTTTGTCCATTGCCTAAAGAACAGCATTAAAAAACAGTTTGTAATAGTGACTACAGCTGTTCTATTTCTAGCTGATTGAACCCAAATTCATAAGAGTCTGTAGTATAAAAGTAATTCCTCTGAAGTGTTGTCTTTTTTCCGCTCTGCATTGCTATCTACATATATTTAAAGAGAATATTCAGTTTTGGACTACATAATACCATTTAAATGTTCTTATTTCAGAAATGAAAGGACAACAACATAACTAACATAGAGGAGTAAAGCCACAAGTGGGCTCTGTATGGTCATTACAGACCTAGGAAAATAAACTACATCTCACATCATAATCTGACATACAATATTTCCATTAAACCAGAATGCTAGTGAAGAGCTGTTTCAGAATAAACCTTTTGTTATTGCTGTTTTTGCATAAGGTATTAGTTTACCGATAGTTCCCCAGCAGTATATTAGAAACATCATATATATTTGCCGTGCAGTTATTAAAAGCAGTCCTGTACCCATCTTTTGATAAATATGGTACTAGCATGTTGAGGTGTTATATTTTGTTATGACCATGTTTATCATCACGCTTTCTAAATGATTAAAAGAGATTTTCTTCCAAATTAAAAGTAAAAAAACAGTCACTGGTGGCTACACAGTAACTTGAAGTAGCATAACATCTGTTGCCTTCTTTATCAAATGCTGAATAAATTCCTATTAAAACATGATACAAAATATACCTTGAGCAATGTAGTAGATTTGACTATATTTTAACTTATTTTTCCTGAAGTTGGGTATTTCTACTCTCTCAAACAACCATCTTCTTCCAGGTCTACCTTAAAGGTTTGACATAGTTTCCAAGAGAAGTCTATAGACAATGTTCCTAAGGCAACCTGAATCATCATTTAAGTGACAGGAAGCTTTCTCCCAGAAAGTCATTGTGTGGTGGCATATCGTGATATGCTGCTATGCCAGGCATTGTACTCTATATTTAAAACAACTTTAAAATGTTCTTTAAACAAAATTGAGAGACTTTGTTTTTAAAACAATATATTAAATTCTTGGGAGAAATTTTTAATTATGATTTTTGAGCCAGTCTGTATATTTTTTGAGACAGTCTGTATATTATTTGTTACTGTATCTTCTTTGCTATTGTTGTCTAATAATAAAATCAAATCTATGTAAAACATTTCTCCTTACACTTCATTTCTAAACCATTTCCATGGAGGAAAAGCATAATTCTATATTTGTGACATTATAGTGATTTCCATGACAATGGATTAGATTGTCATGAGTGAAGAATTGCAAGTTGGAGGGGGAGGAAAAAGCTCTGACAGTAAGAAAAATGTCTTGCTTAAATATAGGTAATTTAAAGTGTTACTAACATATGCATATTTATAATACATGAAAGATAAACACATTTTGTTTAGCATTTTCAGAAGTCTGCCATAGCAAGGGGAAACTGTCTTCTGCCATTTGTATCTTCATACAACATACTTCATGCAATAGTGTCACCACATTTCAAGCTTGAAGTAAAGCTTTAAAACTTACTCTTTAAATATTAAAATACTAACTGGTTAAAAGTTATCTGGGCCATTCTGGTGTGCTATAATAAAGACTTGTCTTCAGTTCAGAGTACTGGTATCTTTCCACAAGGTAATACAGTTTGGGAATTCTACATCCCTCAATAATCCCCCATTTTGGCCAATTTAAGAGAGACACGGAAATGCACCGAATGGAATCCCATCCAGTTCTCACCAAAAGAATAATTTTCAGGGTTAGAGTGAGTGAATTCTCAGAACCTCAAAAGAGAGCCCTTGGATTCCATCTAAATATATACATAACTTAAACATAAAATTAGTTAGCTCAGAGATATTCTTGACATCATAATTAGCATCATAATTAGCACTTAGGTATGAGGACAGATTGTAAACTTTCTGTAGTATCTGAAAATTAAAAGGTCAGTTACTCAGTAAGTCATATCAACAAGTTAGTAAATACATCATCTTATACGTTCTTTTTTTTTTTAATCTGCCACCCCAGAGGATGTGAGAAGACACACTAAGAATGACCAATATGAAATTAGAGCAAAAAAAAAGTTTCTTTTCTAAATGTTTTCCTTTTGTAATGTTCTTTTACCCTAGTAATCTTGACCATAAATCCTTTCCTAAATGCACTGTTGTCTGTATGACACAGAGTAAAATTAAAATGGAGCTGATCAAATCCAGATTTCTCTACTTTTGAACTTGGCAGCAGGTCTGTTATAACTGAAGCACGTATTGGCCCAGATCCTCATGTGGTGCATATTGCATAGCTCAGTTCACTTTCAAGGAGCAATGCAGAGTTACACCAGCTGAGGATTTGGCCCGTTATGTTAGACAAATAAGTAATTTTTGAATGCTTATGAAATTGAATTCCACTATTTGTAGGTTATTCTCCTAATAGTGATAAATGAATTATCTGATTTCAGAGTGAATTAGAATATTGTATGTATTTGATCAAACCTTGGTAGCACAGTAGTTTTGAATGAAAGTTGCAATATTATCATATGGGCTTATTTCCTTTTAAATCTATCTACATTTTGCCTATTTGTTTAGCATAAATATTAATCTACAAAAAATAACCACTGACAAAATGGTGACTCACTTGATATTACTTAATGCCTTTTCACTAATGGAACACAGAATCTACAGTACAAATCTGTTTTCACATATGTTTCTGAGCATATGTCTATTTTAATCTCCTCTTTCTACATGGTAGGCTCGTTACAGGAAGGAGCAAACACTGCTTAAGCAGCTGCCTTGCATTCCATTGGTAGAAAATCTGCTGAAGGATGGTACAGATGGTTGTGCTTTAGCTGCTCTGATCCACTTCTACTGTCCTGATATTGTCAAACTGGAGGGTGAGTGTGTATGTTAGATGATTCTCTGCCATTAAAAAGATGGTGATGCAAGTTAAAATGGCTTTTTCTTCAGTATACATTAGAATGGTGGCATTGAATAGCATAGATACAGAAGAGGTAAAATTTGAGAGTTTCTTAAAAGCTCTGACTCGTGCATAAAATTTCAGTTTTTAAAGAGAAAGCACTACTTACCGTGGTATCTCCCAATATTATGTTTACCATTACTATCTATAAATCACCAAGCAAATATAAGTTTGTAAAGATAATTCCGTAAGGAACTGTTTTGGCAGATTCCTCACTCTTGAGAGCACATCCTTCGGTGCCTAAAGTGTCTTGGCATCCAGTACTCCTTGGTCATTCTCTAACCTTCTGTTCTCCCCATGAAAGCTTCAGCCTTGTTGGGATCATGCACATGGATCTCAGGTTTGCTCAGATCTGAAGTGTGAAATCCCTATGCAAAACCATTCCAAAGAATGCCTTCAGTACTACAGGCCTCCAGATTAAGAAAGAAAAATTCCAGTCGCTCTTGGTTTATGAGATGGAAAAAGTTGGCTTTCAAGTTATGTAAGTGTCAAATCCAGGCACGTGCGGTTATTGTCTAGTGTGTCTGACCAGAGAAGGGTTGAAACCAGAACTGCCATGGATGCTAACTCTTTGGGTCTTTGCTTCCAGTGCTAACACCTTGCCCACTTACTGTTTGAAAACAGGCAGAGATTCAGAATTTCTGACTGATGCATTTTTTAGGCCTGGAGTTGGAATCTCATGTATGCCTTCCCACAGATTCCTCAACTCTCTGTTTTTCAGAACAGTGAAGCAAGACAGGGCTCATGTCATCCTCAAATCCCTAGCTTAATATCACCAGTTTTATTGTTTGGATCTCCTAGCCATAATATTCCATTTACCCTTTTAAAATATGCATGTGAAGTCTCCCCTTTTGTCTCAAAAATAAAGTCAGAGGTGATCAGGTCCTACTGTGAGAACCATAGAAAACATTAAAAATATAAAGTTTTTATTGAGGCATACTCTATCTAACTCTATTATTCTTGACACTTATTAGATTTGAATGTTCACATGGGAAGCACCAGGTCATTTTGGAATTAAGCATACCAGCTACCAGAAGGGTATGCACTAAAATGGAGAAGCTTTAATAAATAGGGAAAAAGCAGAAACATAGACCCAATGTCTTCTCATTTGTTGTATTCTGGACTACTTGCTTTCTTTTAATAAAAAAAAAAAAAAAAAAACGTACCTGGCTGCTTTTAGCAATTTATCATAATCTTGCACAAGTCCATGGGGCCGGATGCGCTGCATCCGAGGGTGCTAAAGGAGTTGGCGGGTGAGATTGCAGAGCCATTAGCCATTATTTTTGAAAACTCATGGCGATCAGGGGAGGTCCCAGATGACTGGAAAAAGGCTAATGTAGTGCCCATCTTTAAAAAAGGGAAGAAGGAGGATCCGGGGAACTACAGGCCAGTCAGCCTCACCTCAGTCCCTGGAAAAATCATGGAGCAGGTCCTCAAGGAATCAATTATGAAACATTTAGAGGAGAGGAAAGTGATCAGGAACAGTCAGCATGGATTCACGAAGGGGAAGTCGTGCCTGACTAGCCTAATTGCCTTCTATGATGAGATAACTGGCTCTGTGGATGAGGGGAAAGCAGTGGATGCATTATTCCTTGACTTTAGCAAAGCTTTTGATACGGTCTCCCACAGTATTCTTGCCGCCAAGTTAAAGAAGTATGGGCTGGATGAATGGACTGTAAGGTGGATAGAAAGCTGGCTAAATCGTCGGGCTCAACGGGTAGTGATCAATGGCTCCATGTCTAGTTGGCAGCCGGTTTCAAGCGGAGTGCCCCAAGGGTCGGTCCTGGGGCCGGTTTTGTTTAATATCTTTATTAATGATCTGGAGGATGGTGTGGACTGCACTCTCAGCAAGTTTGCAGATGACACTAAACTAGGAGGCGTGGTAGATACACTAGAGGGTAGGGATTGGATACAGAGGGACCTAGACAAATTAGAGGATTGGGCCGAAAAAAAGCTGATGAGGTTCAACAAGGACAAGTGCAGAGTCCTGCACTTAGGACGGAAGAATCCCATGCACTGCTACAGACTAGGGACCGAATGGCTAGGTAGCAGTTCTGCAGAAAAGGACCTAGGGGTCACAGTGGACGAGAAGCTGGATATGAGTCAACAGTGTGCTCTTGTTGCCAAGAAGGCTAACGGCATTTTGGGCTGTATAAGTAGGGGCATTGCCAGCAGATCGAGGAACGTGATCGTTCCCCTTTATTCGACATTGGTGAGGCCTCATCTGGAATACTGTGTCCAGTTTTGGTCCCCACACTACAAGAAGGATGTGGAAACATTGGAAAGAGTCCAGCGGAGGGCAACAAAAATGATAGGGGTCTGGAGCACATGACTTATGAGGAGAGGCTGAGGGAACTGGGATTGTTTAGTCTCCAGAAGAGAAGAATGAGGGGGGATTTGATAGCAGCCTTCAACTACCTGAAGGGGGGTTCCAAAGAGGATGGAGCTCGGCTGTTCTCAGTGGTGGCAGATGACAGAACAAGGAGCAATGGTCTCAAGTTGCAGTGGGGGAGGTCCAGGTTGGATATCAGGAAAAACTATTTCACTAGGAGGGTGGTGAAACACTGGAATGCGTTACCTAGGGAGGTGGTGGAGTCTCCTTCCTTGGAGGTTTTTAAGGCCCGGCTTGACAAAGCCCTGGCTGGGATGATTTAGCTGGGAATTGGTCCTGCTTTGAGCAGGGGGTTGGACTAGATGACCTCTTGAGGTCCCTTCCAACTCTGATATTCTATGATTCTATGATTCCACTCCAGGGAACAATAGTTTTTCTTCATCTGACTATCAATAGGGCATTATTTTTGTATATCTTCTAGTGTGAGGCTTTACCTTCCTGAGATTAGAACTCAGTCCTGACAAGACCACTTTTATTCCCCTGTCGCTGAAAGCTGCATTCTCAGTAGCTATTAGATCAACAAACAGGCTGAGTGAGGCTGCTTATGCCAGATCCTCCTTTCATCTTGTTCTGTAAGGTAAAGTAGATGCTATCTCCACATCCTAAATTCCATCTTAGTTAGTTGGTCCCTTGTGGTCTTTATCCCAAACCAAATGTAACAGAAGAAATTAAACCTGAATATTTTCAGTTTAAAAGTGCATTGATTTGTTGCCTGATGAAGAAAGAATTTTTTTTGTTGGTTTCAAGATTTTTTTGCATTTGCGGCCATATTCAAGTTGGTATCAGTTTCAGTTGAAAGATCAGTTGAAAGATTTATCTAAATGATTAATGTCTATCTATGACCAACATAAGTCCCTCTACCAGGTAGCCCATCCTAATAGTTGTAAGACAGCTTCCACGGAATGCTGGAGAAATGTCTCCACCCTGAAATTTGTAAAGCTGCCTGTAACAGGGTCACTCACCTCTCGCGAGCACCCCCTGACTGAGTGCGTGTGCCTACACTCACTCTCTCTCTCTTTCTCTCTCTGTTGGTGGTTGGTCTTTGGTGACTCGGCCCTCCAGCCAAGTCATATACAATCTGTCTGTGAGATAAAAGCACCACAAACCCCTTTCAGAGTACGAGTCCACCAGGGGCCTCTCTTAGTGCCCCAGGGCTCCTTCCCTGGAGGCAATGTCTTTGCCCTCTCAGGGCCTTTCTGACCCCAGCTCTTCACGTGGGCCATTAAAAGAGTTTAGTTCCCCTTCTGGGGTGTATCAAAGTCCAGGCCCCTTTTCCAGTGGCTGGTAGAGGGGAGTTGGGTCTGCCTTTTACTCCGGGTCCCAGTCCAGGGACCCTGTAGATAGCAGCTGTCCACGATGTCCTTTTAAATAAACTGTGTTGCTGCTATAATTCCCTGGCCCCTTCCCCATGGCTCCTGCATATTCTTCACCCTTATCTCAGGGTCTTGTCCTTGTGGAGTCCCAGCAGCCAGCCTGGACCACCATCTACTCTCCTCCAGCTGTAGCAAGGAACTGAACTCACTCTGGTCCTGCAGCTCTTCCTATACTGACCTGCTGGGCCCTGATTGGCTGCTTCCCACACAGCCACTCTAGGCAGCTCAGAGGACCCTCTCCTGCCCTTTTCTGGGGCGGGGTGTGGCAGGGCCACGAGGCCTCCAGCAGGGGACATCAGGACCTAGTCCACCCCATCACATTACCACATAAAACTTGGTTCACATCTTCACTTAGCTATACTCCCTCAATTTAGTAATAAAGTCTGATGCTTATATTCTTTCCTTTTTATTTCCTTCAGGACCTCATTCTTTAAGAACTTCTCTAGGGAGTTATTACTGTTAGTCTATCTCTTAAAAGACAATTATTGAAGGAGAAAGGAAAGTTACTCAGCTGTACTACATATATACTTATATGTAGAGTATATTGCAGTGTCAGAACCACACTGATCTACCCACCATTACCACTTCTGTGACTATAAATGGTATTTTGAATAGTAAAAGGAAATGAGGGCATCAGGGCCTGCAATTCCTTGTATTAAACTCATTTTGAACAATTGGCTCCAAAAAAGAGAGTATATGGTGCCCAAACTGATATTGCTTTTATAGGTGAAGCCAGAGTTTGTAATGTTGAGGCACATTCTCTCAAGAGTGGCTGTTCAGTGATAAGAAATAAATATGCTTGGAGAACTCCAGTAACAGATGTGTAATTCCATTTACCTTACTACTAGTATCTGAGCATTTAAAACCTATGCAAGAGGGATACTGTAATCAGTACAATATATTTAAATTATACAGTTATGTTTGTGATGGTCTCAAAATAATAAATGGGTTGAGTTAGATCATAACTTATTTTCAGCAAGGGTCATTAAAAATCATAATTTATAATTATCATTTCCCCAAAAAAACCAATCATAGCATGTTTTAGAAAGTATTCAAGATGTTAATCTACTTCGATAGCATAAAAACAAACCTATAAAAATGCAATGGAATAAAATGTAAGATGACATAACTCAAGATTCTGAAATTAAAATCTAATTCAAAACTTGATTTTTCAAAAATTCCTTTTGACAAATATTTTTCATTTTTGAATCTACCTCCAAAATGCATAGCACTTATTATATGTAAGGCTTTTATTTTCAGATCTGTAGCTATGCTTAACTTTTTCTGTTTCTGCTTTCATTTTAGATGTTTGTTTGAAGGAGACCATGTCATTGGCTGATAGCTTATATAATCTACAGCTCATACAAGAATTTTGTCAGGAATATTTGAACCAGTGTTGCCATTTCACTCTTGAAGATATGCTCTATGCTGCTGCTTCAGTAAAGGTAAAAAAAAAAATATTTTTTTTTTGAACATGAGATTTCTTCTGATCTGCTTTAGTAATGTTATTTTAACTGCTTTTAGGTCTATTGCTATGTGGTTCAGCGAAAAAGGATACTGCATTTGTTGGGACATGGTGATTACATTATAATGTGCATATAAATGCATGTTTGAGCTGCACATATCACCTCATTTTTGATGGTTATTATTGACCTTGAAATGTAAATATATCTATAAAAGGAGAACAGGTAAAACTTTAATTTTGGGCAGACTGTCATAACTTTGTTCTCTCTTAATTAAAAACACACAATCTGCAATATTTCTTTAAACATGTAATTGAGAGTTATGATGGCTGTGACACACTATAGTTTGAAAAACTTAGGAAAATTTAAAGTTATAGTTTCTAAAATAACTAACTCATCTCCCTTTGTCCATCTGTACAGAAATATAAAATATATATACACCTCCACCTTGATAGAATGCTGTCCTCGGGAGCCAAAAAATCTTACCGCGTTATGGGCGTTATATTGAACTTGCTTTGATCCACTGGAGTGCGCAGCCCCGCCCCTCCCCCCTCCCCGGAGCACTGCTTTACCGCGTTATATCCGAATTCGTGTTATATCAGGGTAGAGGTGTACAGTGTTAAGTTCTGTGTTTTACATGTCTATGTGCTATCTTTATTTGATAGGCTATGGTTGCTCTGCAGACCATAACTTTGAATTTCCTGAATTAATTTAATTTAAAAATCTAACACTTATGCACATCATTTGTAGTTGTGTATATTTCATTTCCTTACCTTAAAACAGAAAACTGTATTGAATTTCACAGCATGTATGTTCATTATAAAGTATGGTATGAGATTCAAGTAAGTGTTTGAGTCTTTTCATAGGTATACAGAATTCTACATATAATTGTAATTAATGTGTGTGGTGTTATCTGAATAACTGCATTTAGGGCTCATTTCTGCTAAGTGCAGAGCACCTTCAGCTGCCACTAACTTCACCCAGATGAAGGTGTTTAGCAGTTCACAGGAGCACTTAGCATCTTCCAGATTTGAGCTGTTGCTGTGTACTTCAGCCCTCATCTGCACACACACATTGTAGTTAACATGAGGCAGTGCCTTCCCCATGCCCCCGATTGTGGATGCACTGATATTGGCATAAATGTGCTTTTAATAGGTATAGCTTGTTCCATTGGGGAAGGGGAATAAACTATACAGCTATAGGGCACCTTTGTACCAATATAGCTGTGTTCACAATAGGGGTCATACTGATATAACTGTAATGCTAAAACATCACATCCCTAGTTGACATATTACCACAAAATCTGTGACTGGACCACGCCTTAGTCACTAAGGGCTTGTTTACATGCAGCATTATACCAGTTTAACTTAAGGTGTGATTTTAAACCTTTTCAGTTAAGCCAGTTCAAAACGCTGTGTGGACACTCTTATTTTGGTTTAAACCCAGGGTTATTTCGGTTTAACTTAATTAAAAACAGATTTAAGCTAAATTGAAATAAACTACTCTTAAATCAAAATAAGACTTGGTCTACACTTAAAAGTTAGGTTGACATAGCCGTGTTAGTCAGAGATGTGAAAAAAACAACACCCTGACCTACATAGCTATCCTGACCTAATCCCCAGTGTACCCAGTTGTGTCGATGGAAATGTGCTTCTGTTGACATAGCTAACTTCGCTTAGGAGGATGGTCTTCATACGCCAACAGAAACACACCTTCTGTCAGGTAGGCTGCATCTACACCTCTACCCCGATATAACACAACCCGATATAACGCGGGCTCATATATAGTGCTGTAACCCTGGGGCTCTGGCAGCGGGGCTCGGGCGGCGCTTTAAAGGGCCCGGGGCTCCGGCTGCTGCGGGGAGCCCCAGGCCCTATAAATCACCGCTGGAGCCCTGCTGCCGCTACCCCGGGGCTCTGGCAGTGGGGTTCTGGCAGCGCTTTAAAGGGCTCAGAGCTCTGGCCGCTGTGGGGAGCCCCAGGCTTTTTAAATCACCACTGGAGCCCTGCCACCGCTACCCCAATATAACGGGGTTTCATCTATAACGGGATTTTTGGCTCCCGAGGACCGCGTTATATTGGGGTAGAGGTGTACTCTACAGTTTTATGCCAGCATGACATAGTTGCCTTAGGCCAGGTCTTCACTACACTCTTAGTTTGGTATAACTGCGTTGCTCAGGGGTGTGAGAAATCCACACCCCGGAGCAACGTAGTTATACCAACCTTAGCACTCCCCCCCCCCCCCACGTAGACAGCGCTTTGTTGACGGGAGAGCTACATAGCTACTACCTCTCTCTGCCCTTAGAATATCAATATAGGGGATTGCACTGGCCTAACTAAACTGATTTAGCTAAACCATTGCACTAAGGAAAATAGATATGTGCATACACAGTACTGTTTTTATTCATTTTATAGATTTATTTCTTAACAGCTTCCTCTTAACTTGGCAAAACTCTAATTCTTTCAGGACTACATAGATGCCAAGTTTGAATTTTTAATATGAAACTGTTCTTTAGTTTACAAGTGCCAAAAAGTATCTCAGCAATATTTTCTGGGATTGTAAAACATTTTCTCTGTGCTTGGGTGATTAAAATAGCTGAATAGATTTTCTTCAAGTTATAAAATGAAAACGCATATCAGGGCAAAACATGTCTTTTTTCAGAAAGTTATATGCTTAAAACAGAGACTTACAATGGAAATTCTGTCGTGACTGTAACGATAGTGTGACCAGTATGATTCTATAATAGATATTTTCAGGCTTATCCTTTGAACATACTGAGGTATCTCACAGAGACTGAGCAGAGCTTTGGGTACTCTTTTGGTACCTCTGCTTTCTTATAATGAACTCTCCTCTTCTCAAAAGAAGAGAGTAAGAAAAAAATG
The DNA here is from genome assembly GCF_027887155.1 of Malaclemys terrapin pileata. NCBI lineage: Eukaryota > Metazoa > Chordata > Testudines > Emydidae > Malaclemys > Malaclemys terrapin. Next base: position 68,076,246 of record NC_071512.1, read on the forward strand.
TGCCTCATTTTGCTAGTCAGGTATCTTCTTTAAGGTCAGTTTAGAGAATTGGAGACAACTGCTGAAATGGTTTCTTCCCTAAATGTAACTCTCCTTTTTGTGTTTTGTTCTTTTTTTTAAAGACTCTATTTAAAATATTTTCCTTTTTTGCTTAAGATTCTTCTTTGAATGTCTTCAAAGAATTAAACATTCTTTTTGTGACATCAGCATAGCCATTGCAGATGGGATGTAATCAGTTTTCTGCATAACTGAGTCATCTTCACTGCTGCTCTTATGATCTCCAGCAGTTTCTCAAGCTGAATCAAAAGGCTGGAAGCCTGCATATTGTTCTGCTGGAACCCTACTCATATGGGTAGTCACACTGACTTTAATGGGACTGCCTGTCACAGTAAGAGCTGCAGAATCAGTCCCCTAATGTATAAGTATGGTCAGCTCTTGCTGATTATTCTGTTACTTCACATATTGAAACTTCATCAGTTGCTACTAGAGGCAGCCAGTTTCATCTACTTGAGTCAGCTTTTGGCATTTTCAAATTTCCACATCACAGACTGCTCCCTATCGACATGCTTGTTCTACTGTTATCTCTTATTGCTTAGAATATCTATTTGCTTGTATTGTGGGAGCAGACAAAAGAAAGTGGACAACAGGCTTTCCCACTATGTCAAATTTCTGCTCATCCCATCTTGAGTTGAACTTCTTCCATGCATTTTGATCTCTTTCCCCCAGCCCTGGCTATCTGGAATATATGGAATCCAGGACTCCTTACTGCTGTGTTAAGCTAATCCATGACAATGAGTAATGCTATTTTTGTACAGGAGGTGCATAGTGTATAATGATTCAAATAAGTATCCAATATAAAGCTTTGAGAACAAATATTTGAATATAAATATTTTCTTTATAAATTAATTTCTTATATTGTACACTTTAAAAATGCTACAGACTAAGTAATTTTCCTGCTTCTGAATAATTTCTTTAGAGTGGATTTAGGTCTTTCATAGATTTAGGACATTTGTAAATTGAAAAAGCTCATTGTGGCCATGCTTTCACAAGCTTCTTGTGGTACGGATACCTATTTAGATGTAAATGGTACACAGAATGGTACACAGAAAAGCTGCCAAGTTTTCCTCCTAGGTCTTGGCAGGGAAACACTAGCTGGTGCTGTAAGCTCTGTTCTGCATGTGTGGAAAAGACATCTGATTTAAAAATAAATTCACAGTTAAGACGAGGGCTTTCCAAGTTTCCCAGGATATCCATTGGGAGTAACTTCTAATAAGAATATATGCTCCCTTGACGAATCCCTTTGAAAAAGCTCGTGTTGTGAGCAGAAACCTTAAATATCGCACAACGTATTAAAATGCTGTATAGTACAGCAAATTGTTTTCTCATTCTAGAAACTGACTAGGAATGATATCAGCGTGTGATGCAAACCTATAAAATTATTTTCTATTTGCTGATTCTTCCAAAGAGAATTTTCATGGAAAAAAGTAGTTTTTAAATTTAACTGCCACATGATAGTATATATTATTGTATAAGTTTAAAACAATAGCCTGCTTTTGCAGCTTTTTGCTCTGATTTTATCAATGTATCCTAGCCCCTGTCCTGCTCATACAGCTTGTTTTCCTTATTGAATCTCTTTGACTAGAAGGGTATAATGGAATATGCTGTTTCCTTTGAGTAATGCACTGCCACTTGCCAGCAGGGGGATGGTTTGCATCATTTCTGCAGTATACACAGCCTGCAGATCACCAGGCTGACATATTTCTGTCTCCAGTTTATAAAATGCAGTGTGATTCCTTTGTACCTCAGGGAAACTATCATAAATTGATTATCTTTTAGCTCGTAGTTTTGATCCCTTTTCTGTATAAGAAGCAAAGTGATTTAAAAACAAATTATATATGTTAAGGGCAGGATTAAATGCTTCAATATAATACATTTTAGAATAGTTATTTTAAAATTTGCTAACAGATGAAGTATAACATAAATATATGTAATGTACATATCTTCAGAAGACTTAATGCAATCCAGCAGTCTGCTTCCTCCCAATTTCATCTTCCACCAGTTGCAGAAGCAGCAAACAATTTCCTTGTACTTGTTGAACTTCACTCCTTGGGTTTAGTAACAATCATTAATACAGTAAATTAGGATTTCTAACATGCTTACACCTTTCTTTGTGAAAGGGCAGAAGGTTGGGCAGAAGTTTCAGTACATTTCCTGGCCTCAATGTGTATGGCCTAGCTGTTGCAACTTGTCAAGTGAATAAGACTGCACAGTAGGTAGTGATATTATCTTATAAAAAATCAGTTAATCTCTGATATTGTTGCCATAAGTAACAAAAAGAAGCAAACTGCCAGCAGAAAGTGCATTTTAGGGGAAAGCAGTGGCACAAATCACAGTTGAGCCTCCAGGATGGACATGGAGTTTCTAGTGCAGCCCTTGAAAGGAAGCAAGGTACTCTACTCTGACTTCCTGTGTTCTGTTGTGATTAAATATATCCATCTTTTCAAACCATCTTGTTATGGTCTGAGGCTTCACAGTTAAACAGGAGATTCAGGGAATATTGCTTCAGTGTCCTACAAAGGCTACCTCCCTTTAAAGCTAGGACATATACTTTAAAAATATAGCATGCATATAGGATGTTGCCAGGTCTGATCAACAAGATTCCAGTCCGTAAGGCTATATCCACACTTAAAACACAGTGCTGTGCCCCTGTAGCACTTCCATGTAGACACTCACTACAGCAGTGGCGCCCGCCGGGGCATTTATGTGCACCCGCCTAGTGCCCACCAGGGGAGAGAAGCCGCGGCCCCGCACCTAATGGGGACAGAGAACTCCGGGGCTGCAGGCTGCGGGCACTGGTGTTCTCAGTCCTAGGCAAGCGCGGGGCCCGCCTAGTGCCCAGCAGGGGAGAGAAGCTGGGGCCCCGCAACTGCTGGGGACAGAGTACTCCGGGGCTGCAGGCGCCGGTGTTCTCTGTCCTCATGGCTTCTCTCCATCTTCTTTCTGGACTCATATATTATGTAATATTAAATATGATGTTTTTCGTATTATTTAATGTACAAATACAAAATAAGCCTTGAAAAATTGTTGGCGCCCGCCACACTCTTCTGAAAACATGAATGTTCTACTGGCCACAAAAAGGTTGGGGGCCGCGAAAAGGTTGGGGACCACTGCACTACAGCGACGGGAGGGGTTATTCTGTTGCTGTAGTTAATCCACCTCCCCAAGAGGCAGTAGCAAGGTTGATGCAAGAATTCTTGCATGATCTAGCACTATCTACCCCAGAGCTTAGATCATCTTCACTATGTTGCTCAGGTGTGTGGATTTTGCATACTCCTGGGCAATGTAGCTGGCTTGACCTAACTTTTTAGTGTAGATCTGGCCTAAATCTGGAGAAGAACTAAGTAGAATAGCCTTGTGCTCAATTTACATTTTGGACGCCAGAACAGTTCTCCCTCGTGTCTGACTTTTTCTGCGATACCCCATGAAGCCTGAGGACTCAGAAGTGTGTCATGATCAGTCATTGAAGGTATGTCTACACTGCAGTGTGAGCCTATGCTTGAGTCTGGGCTCAAGCCTAACTCCCCTTGTGTCTACACTGCAATTGCGCTAATCCAGGGTCCCAGGGCCCTGCAGGGTTGGAGCATCCGAGCTCGAGTTAATCCAAGAGTCAGGATTCAAGCCCTATTGCTTTGCAGAAGAGATGCAGGCCCGCTTGCCTGAGGTCCCTCGAGTCACCTGGAAGTATTCCACAATTCCCTGGGACAACTTCCTTAGTTCTCACTATCTCAACAATCTTCAGTCCACTCTAATGAAAACAGAAGCCATTCCCCCTCCTCTTGGCAAATGGCAGCAGCTCAGGTCAGCGTTAACCCATTCTCTTCTGATCAAAGATCTGCAAGCACACTATCAGACAGCCTCCTGGATTTGCAACGGAGAGCAAATTGATCAAGCCTTTTGCAAAGCGAGCTGCTTCCTGGCAAGGTACAGGACAGGCAGTAAAGTTTTCCCACAGTGCACCACGGTCTTAGGCTAGAGTGGCCACATTTTGGGGTTGGGAGTGAGCGCTAGGGATTCTGGGATAAGATTAGTTTGGCTTGGTCTGCTCATTGCAGTGTGGACACTAGAGCCCTAAGTTCAAGCAAGGTTTAGAAAAGTATTAACATAGGGTTAAAATACAATGTAGATGCTCAAGTCCAGGGTTCTCTAAAACAGGTCAGCTGACTAAAGTCTTACTAACCCTGGACTTATACTGCAGTGTAGACATATCCTGAGAGTTAAATGATTTCAGAGATTCCCACCACCCACTTCTAACACATGCCAGACTTACAGTCTGCCCAAACAGTTCTCAGATAATTCACTGCTGACCTAAGGGGTATCAGAGTCACCCTCATCAAGTTCCTGTCCCAGAAGACTTCAGTTCCTCTAGCTGGTTGGCTGAGAACAATAGAAAATGGTCTCTGATTTAAAATAAATAAAGGAGCACAGGGAGTAGATTATGCCCTATTTCTCTTGAAGCATGTCAGGTCAAAACTGTGTATTTTGGGTTACATTAATGTGCTCATTGCATCCTCCAGTTACACAAAGACAAGGTAGTTCATGAATATGTGTGAAAGAAGAATTCTGAGTTTGACTTAACCAAGAAGGTAATGACTGTTTCTGTCTCCGATATCAACAATCATAGAAACTAAGTCAAACAAATAGGCTTCAGTCATTAATCATCCAAAGTGTTTTATGGTGTGTACATATTGTACTGCCTTTCAAGTGATTCAACAGATAGTTATTTGTTTAGCTTACTTACAGTATAAAAGGCATGTTGGCTTCTAAAGACACCATTTCCAGATGGATTAATTAAGAAGTAGTTGGAGCATATGAAGCCAAGAAAAAAGACACCCTTTTCCCTCCCCCATTCCAAAAGATCATCACAGCACACTCACTAAGGTAACGGCTAGTGATGTTGCAGAAGATATCTGAATATGTTCCATGGATGTTTGAGGCACTACACAGTGGATTAGTAGGTATTGGCTTATTTACTTTGAGACACAAAGATAGTAGGTAAAATCTGATGAAATGGTGAGGAATAAAAAATAATCAGATAGTGGAATAAGTATTACAGAAATTTCTTTTCTAAAAATTCCTATCCTAGTCAGGATCAACCCTTCCATCAAACAAGAAACAAAAAAGAATAGAAGTTTGGGTCTCTCTTATTCTTAGCAAAGTTTAGTTGTGTCAGGTTGCCCTTTTTTCCCTTTGCCCTTTCTCTTCCCCCCACCTCCTACAAGCTGTTTTCTCCTGTGATGGTTTTCTCATATTTTTCTTTACACGTATCTGGGAAATCACTTTGATCTGGAAAAGAGGCAACAAGGGGGAGCTGTCATTATGTCTTCTCACAGACACATGTTCCACCTGGTGGAAGAATGAGTCCATGCAGGTGTGAAAATTTGCAGAAAACCTTTACAGGTAAAGCTTAAACTGTCACAGAAAAATCTCTTTACTTGCCATGTATTGTTGTCAATTTGAGTTTAAGGCATCCTAGAATTTGCACTTCCTAGCCTAATTAACACTAAGAGTGTATCAGAGGAGACATGTTTGATCGCTTATGAAAGATCACATGCTCCATCTGACAGGTGAGACATGTTAAAGGTATTGCTCCAACCATATTTGCGTTTTTTATTGCTGTCATTCTTTACCTAATTGCTGGGAAGTTTACAGCTGGCATTGAAATCACTTACAGAATGGATGGAAAGCTTTTCAGGCTTAGCAGGCTGAAAGCCAAGAGTAAGAGTAACAACATCTATTGTGGAACTTCAGTATGCTGATGACAACACAATCTTTGCCCACTCTGAGAGAGATCTTCAAACTATCTTGAATGTGTTTGCCGATGCCTACGCATGTCTTGGTCTCACTCTTAATATCAAGAAGCCTAAAGTGCTCTATCAGCCCTCTCCAAATGAGGTATTACGTGCCCCATCTATCAAAATCAATGGAGTGGCACTGGAGAATGTCGATCATTTCCTCTACCTTGGAAGTCATCTTTCATCCAAGGCAGATATTCATGCAGAAATTCAACATCGCCTGAGCTGTGCCAGTGTAGCTTTTTCTCATTTATGGCACAGGGTCTTTGAAGATCACGACATTCGAACAGACACCAAGCTTCTTGTTTATCAAGCCGTTATTCTCCCAACACTGTTGTATTGGTCTGAAACTTGGACAACCTATAGACACCACTTGAAAGCCCTTGAGAGGCACCATCAACGTTGCCTTCGTAAGATTCTGAAGATCAAATGGGAAGACAGGTGCACCAATATTAGTGTTCTGGAAGAGGCAAAGTCCACCAGTATCGAGGCAATGATCATCCATCAGCAATTCCGCTGGACTGGTCACGGATGCCAGACCATCACCTCCCAAAACGGGTCCTGTTCTCTCAGCTGAAAGACGGGAACCGTAATGTGGGTGGACAACAGAAGCGTTATAAGGACTTGCTGAAGGACAACCTAAAAAAATGTAATATTGACATTAATACCTGGGAGACCCTTGCCCAGCATCGCTTAAAATGGAGTGAAGTCCTACATGATGGTCCCCTGCATTTTGAACTTGCTCACCGACAAGCCAAAGAGGACAAGAGGTGCAGGAGGAAGGAGAGACTGTTCTCCAGTCATGGTCACCAGCTTCCTGCTGAGCCTGAAAACATCTGCCCTCATTGTAATAGAACTTGTGGTTCAAGGATTGGCCTTATTAGCCACCTGAGGACCCATAACTCCCATGGAAGATGATCATACTCGGTAATGAGTGATCGCCCATCATTGCTAAAAGAATCATATATGTACATAGTATGAGTGGAAAAGACATTTTGGGTCAGCTAGTCTCGTTTTTGGCATTATATGTAGCCTATTTCCCTTACTACTATTGTTCCTTCTAGTAGTGTTTTAGGGCTTGTCTACACTTAAAGCACTGCAGTGATGCAGCTGCACCGCTGTAGCACTTCAGTGAAGACACTACCCATACCAACAGGAGGGCTTCTCCTGTCAGCGCCAGTAATCCACCTCCCCAAGAGGCAGTAGCTAGGGCGATGGGAGAATTCACTTGTCTACATAGTGCTGTCTACACTAGAGATTAGGTCAGTTTAACTGGGTCGTTCAGGAGTGTGGATTTTTCACACCCTTGAGCAATGTAGTTATACTAACCTAATTTCCTAGTGTAGACCAGGCCTTAGAGAATATTTTTCTTAAGTCAGGAATCTTAAATGTATCTGACCTGCTTGACTTGTTCAGATCCAACAGAATGGAAGCTTTATGTTATGAAGTCAAACTTCTGTATGTGATCGGATTTAACATTGTTTTTGTCTGAAACAGTTATGAAAGGTCTGAACTCCCCACAGTCATCTAAACAGGGTGTTAAGTCTGAAATCTAATATGGACCAGATCTTCAAATAATTTAGTTGTGAAGTCGCACACATGAAATGGATGCCTTATTTCTGTATGTAATTACTAAATTAAGCATGCAAAGTGTGTAATTGCGTGCACAAAAGGCCAGATAAGCGAAGGGCAGAAATAGCGGTGGTGGAATCAGTTTTTCCCACTAAGCAATGTTAAATGCAACAGTAACAGTATCTAAGGGCTCATTTGTATTTGAATACAGTTTTGAACAGCAGTTTGCTGACATAATGCTGACTGATTTGCTAACCAGTAAAAAAAAACATGTTCAGCATCATGTCATCTAACTCAGGGCTTGTCCATACAGAGACATAGTATGTGGCACATGAATGTAAATCTATCACGCACTAGCTTACTGCATGCTAAATCGCCGTGAGGACCCTGCTGTGACATACCGTGCAGCAAGCTAATGCCTTGTAGAGTCATGCTCTGGTTTGCCATGCGCTACGTTTCCATGTGGACATGCCCGCAGTGGCTCAAAATCATGTTCATACTTTAGAAGTTTGCAGTATAGATGAATCCTAATGGTTGTGTTGCTACATAAGGGCCACGTTTTATCTCCTTCTGATGTCAGTGGGAGAACTACTGTTGATCTAGGTGATATACTGGGCCTAACATTGTAGTCCAAGCCCACAGTCCATAATTTAAAAATGTAATTTGGCCTTCTCCACAGAATGTTTGAAACATCTCAACTCTCTGGCCTTTCACTCTGTCTTCTGATCTCTCTGTTGAATATTTATATTAACTATCGACTCAAATTTGAGGCAGCTCATTAATATGTATTTTTACATGAATAGCTTTTGAAAGACTGATTATGTTTGCATCCGGCTACTTCCCCTCCGGAACACAAGTTGATTGAAGTTTGGTTATAAAAGAATTGTGGATTTTTTAATTATGTTATGCTATTAATTAAGCTTTAATTTTTAAATCTGCAATTCCAAAATTAATAAATATTAAGACAGCAAAAATGCTCTATAAACATTAAGATTAACTATTTCTGGATGATCTGTGAAATTTTCTGACATGTAATGCCTTAAGTATATGGATTCTTTCAAATTAATCTTAATCCTAAAACTGTGTGTGGGGAAATAAAGAGATTCTGAAGGAAACTTAAAAGATCATTTATGTAAATTTTGCTGAAACATAAAAACCACCCTTACATTGTTTGCCTTTTATACAGAAACAAGAAATGCAATTAGTAAATTTTTGTATAGAAACTTGTATTCATTTACTCTGACAACTATATCTGAACAGTAGGATTATTTCATTGTACTCCATTAAAAGTCATGAGTAAACTAATTTTTCTATCAAGTTAATTAATAGCTTTTAGGTAGGCATGAAATGTCAAGAAGGGGAAAGACGTAACTAAGGTCAGAATCGTTTAGAAAATGAGAGAGTAGAGCTATAAACCCGAATGTTTACAGCTGCAAGTCTGCCATCTAGTGTTGAGTAATTTTTGAACCAGTCTAAAATGTGTTCAGAGCACAGTTATGAATTATCATCATTAAGATGATGTCATGCTTCTGCACTAACTGTAGATTAGTATGCAGATGATATATCAAAAACCAGCCAAAAGCTTGGTTGGGAGAGTAATGCTCCCAGCAGTGACGCAAGAGCATGAGTGACAACCTCAGGGCAGACTGTTAGAAACCAGGGTACAAATCCCTAATTGGTTGTGAGTTCTAAACTTAGATTTTGTCCACCAACTGCACCAAATTCAAACTCCTCAGGCACTATAACAGCCTTCACACAGAGTCAAAGACAGCCCCTTGGGTACTTGGGTGAGTGTTGCCACCCACGTGAGCTTATCTCTTTGATAGATGGTCCCTTACACCAAGAATCACACCAATATTCAGGTTATTCCTGATCCCAAAGGGCAGTCACTTACCCCAGGTCAATTGCACTTTAGGTCTCACACCAAAGCCACTGCTTGTAGCCAATCCAGTAAACTATATGAAGACTTATTAATAGAGAGTTATTTACAAGGTTAAAGCAAGCAGACAGACAAACAAATGAGTTAGGCCATGTCTACTCTACTAAATTATGTTGACCTAACTTACATTGCATACAGTCACCACAGTTATTAAAGTGTTCATGTGTGCACATTTGGCTCCTTGTGTCGGTGGTGCGCGTTCTCACCAGGAGCGCTTGTATCGATTCGTATTGTCAGTGTGGAGGATTGGGGGATTGTTCCTGGAGGCTAGTAACAGTCGATGTAAGCAATGCAGTGTCCACTAGGGTTGCCAGCTGTCTAATCGCAGAAACCCAAACATTCTTGTCCTGTCCCTTCCCTGAGGACCTGCTCCCTCCATCCCCCCTCCCTCTGTCGCTCACTCTCTCCCACCCTCACTCACTCGCTCATTTTCACAGGGCTGTGGTGGGGGGTGGGAATGCGGGCTTTGGGCTGGGGGGTGGGGCTGAGGGGTTCGGAGTGAGGGAAGGGACTCTGGGCTGAGCCTGGAGCTGGGGTTGGGGTCCAGGAGGGGGTGTGGGCTCTGGGAGGGAGTTTGGGTGAGGGAGGAGACTGGGGCAGGGGGTTGGGATGTGGGAGGGGGTGAGGGGTGCAGGCTCTGTGCGCTGCCCCTGCCTGCAGGCACCACCCACGCAGCTTTCATTGGCCGTGGTTCCCAGCCAGTGGGAGCTGCGAAGTCGGCACACGGGGCAGGGGCAGCGCACAGAGACCCCTGGCTGCCCCTGCACCTAGGAGCTGGACATGCTGGTTGCTTCTGGGAACTGTGCAGAACCAGGGCAGGTAGGGAGCCTACTTTTAGCGGCCTATTAAAATCTCCCATATTGGTTTCAGGAGCTACCGGGAGATCGATGCCAATCTGGGAAGGTTGGCAACCCTAGTGTCCACACTGACACTCTGTCGACCTAATTATGTCGACTGTGACTCTATGCTGCTCAAGGAGATGGTGTTACTAAATCAGCATAAAGAGGCACTTACATTGGTGGGAGCCAAATTTAAGGGAAGACGCTTCCACAGTTCGGTCATCTAACCATATAGTGTAGACCAGGCTTTAGTCTTGGGTTTCAAAAGGTAATATGGGCTTCTATAAATCAGCAAACTCTATTTGGCCTTTAGGGTTAACACAGGCTTAGCAGCTGAGGATATCTTGCTTCTGCCTAAGAAAACCTTGGCCCCCTCCTCCACGTCCCTTCCCCCCCAAGAGTCCAAGCAACATAGAGATACCTATGTTTTGGTTGAGGTTTTTATCCCCCTCCTGCCATGTGCTCTGAGCTGCAAACTCAGCTGATGGGAGGAATCCATTTGCATGACTCATCTTCATGGAGAAGAGAGCAGAACAACACTAAGAGTCTTGAGTCCTTTTGTTGATGATTCCTCAATGCAGATGTCTGGATTTCCCAGTTGTAAGATTCACCCATAGCTAAGGCCCTACCAAATTCACGGCCATGAAAAATACATCATGGACCGTGAAATCTGGTCTCCCCCTGTGAAATCTGGCCTTTTGTGTGCTTTTACCTTATACTATACAGATTTCACGGGGGAGACTAGTATTTCTCAAATTGGGGATCCTGACCCAAAAGAGAATTGCGGAGGGGGGATCACAAGGTTATTTTAGGGGGGCCGCGGTATTGCTACCCTTACTTCTGCACTGCCTAAAGATCTGGGCAGCTGGAGAGCAGCGGCTGGTGGCCGGGAACCCAACTCTAAAGGCGGCACCCCACCAGCAGCAGCACAGAAGTAAGCTTATCACACTGTCTGTACTCGGCTAGCTTGATTATCACTTCAAAAGTTTTTTTTCTCTTAATTAATTGGCCTCTCAGAGTTGGTAAGACAACTCCCACCTGTTTATGCTCTCTGTATGTGTGTATATATATCTCCTCATTATATGTTCCATTCTATATGCATCCGAAGAAGTGGGCTGTAGTCCACAAAAGCTTATGCTCTAATAAATTTGTTAGTCTCTAAGGTGCCACAAGTACTCCTGTTCTTCTTTTTGCGGATACAGACTAACACGGCTGTTACTCTGAAACAGAAGTAAGGGTGGCAATACCATACCATGCCATTCTCGCTTCTGCTGGCGGTGGCTCTGCGTTTAGAACTGGGCTGCTGGCCAGCAGCTGCTGCTCTCCAGCTGCCCAGCTCTGAAGGCAGTGCCGCCACCCGCAGCAGTGCAGAAGTAAGGGTAGCAGTACTGCAAACCCCCCCCAACAATAACCTTGTGACCTCTCCTCCCCACCACACACAACTCCTTTTTGGGTCAGGACCCCTACGATTACAACACTGAACTTTCACATTTAAATAGCTGAAATAATGACATTTATTATTTTTAAAATCCTATGACCATGAAATTGACCAAAATGGATCATGAATTTGGTAGATCCCTACCCCAAGACTGCCTGTTATAGATGGGTCTCCTCTTCTACAGAAATGTAACAATTTCTGTAGAAGAGCAGCTCTTCACGCTAATTAATGGCCCTCTTCTGTATTGGACATTACAGTCACAGAGGGTCACAATACAACCACTCAAACATAATATTACACTATGGAACACCAATATTACAAGTAAGATTACTGCATGCAGCAACTCACAAGCATTCAATAGAGACTAAACACTTTCTGATAATTCTAATACTTATTTTATCAATGTTAACCCACAAGTGAGCCAGACAGAGTCCTGCCATGTATCTGTCACTGTCCAGCTAAGACATGTGGACCCTGGCATGATCTGGTGCCTGTTCTGCCAGTGTCACTGGGATAATCAAGGCAAAATGTTCAAAGGGATAACTCCTGTCCTCTAAGCTTGGATAGAAGCGTTTGGTACAGGAGTAGAGCTCGATGAATAACTGATTATCAGTTCAGCCAGCAAACTGAAAAATTAGAAAAAATATTCAGTTAGATTCTGAAAATGTTCAGAATTTGTCAGGAAATCAGAGAAGTGTTTTCAGTCATATGACTGTGTGTGCATGTGTCTGCCCCTTATAACTTGTAGGCAGTGGTTAGAGCACTTGCTTGGGATGTGGGAGATCTAGGTTTGACTCTCCTCTAGAGAAGGGACTTGAAAACCTTTCTCTGCCTAAATTAGAGAAGGGATTTTAATCCATGTATCCTACCTCCAGGTGAGTGCCTTAATCACCAGTTGACGTCATTCTCTCTCCCTGGCTCAATTTATACAAAGTATGTATTTATACAAAGTAGAGCAGATTTAACAGGAGAGACTGAAAGACTAGCCTATAACCAGGTGATTAGGATGCTGACCTGGCACGGGGGATATCTGAGCCCTGGTCTACACTACGAGTTTAGGTCGAATTTAGCAGTGTTACATCGATTTAACCCTGCACCCGTCCACACAATGAAGCCATTTTTTCGACTTAAAGGGCTCTTAAAATCGATTTCTGTATCCTCCCCCAACGAAATCGCTGAAATCAACCTTGCCGGGTCAAATTTGGGGTAGTGTGGTCACAATTCGACAGTATTGGCCTGTGGGAGTTATCCCAGAGTGCTCCATTGTGACCGCTCTGGACAGCGCTCTCAACTCAGATGCACTGGCCAGGTAGACAGGAAAAGGCCTGTGAACTTTTGAATCTCATTTCCTGTTTGGCCAGCATGGCAATCTGCAGGTGAGTGCAGATCTCATCAGCAGAGGTGACCACGATGGAGTCCCAGAATCGCAAAAGAGCTCCAGCATAGACTGAACGGGAGGTACGGGATCTGATCACTGTATGGGGAGACGAATCCGTGCTACCAGAACTCCGTTCCAAAAGATGAAATGCCCAAACATTTGAAAAAATCTCCAAGGCCATGAAGGACAGAGGCTATAACAGGGACCTGCAGCAGTGCCGCGTGAAACTTAAGGAGCTGAGGCAAGCCTACCAAAAAAACAGAGAGGCAAACAGCCACTCCAGGTCAGAGCCCCAGACATGCCGCTTCTATGATGAGCTGCATGCCATTCTAGGAGGTGCAGCCACCACTACCCCAACCCTCGGCTTTGACTCCGTCGAATGGAGTAGCATGCAACAGGGATGCGGGTTTTGAGGACGAGGAAGATGATGATGAGGAGGTTGAAGATAGCTCACCGCAAGCAAGCGGAGAAACTGTTTTCCCTGACAGCCAGGAACTATTTCTCACCCTGGACCTGGAGCCAGTACCCCCCGAACCCACCCTAAGGCTGCCTCCTGGACCCTGACAGGCGGAGAAGGGACCTCTGGTGAGTGTACCTTTGTAAATAGTATACATGGTTTAAAAGCAAGCATGTTTAATGATTAATTTGCCCTGGCATTCGCGGCCAGTACAGCTACTGGAAAAGTCTATTAACGTGTCTGGGGATGGAGCGGAAATCCTCCAGGGACATCTCCATAAAGCTCTCCTGGATGTACTCCCAAAGCCTTTGCAAAAGGTTTCTGGGGAGGGCTGCCTTATCCCATCAGCCATGGTAGGACACTTTACCACACCAGGCCAGTAGCACGTAGTCTGGAATCATTGCATAACACAGCGTATGGTCCCGGTGTTTGCTGGCATTCAAACAACATCCGTTCTTTATCTCTCTGTGTTATCCTCAGGAGAGTGATATCATTCATGGTCACCTGGTTGAAATAGGTTGATTTTATTAAGGGGACATTCAGAGGTGCCTGTTCCTGCTGGGCTGTTTGCCTGTGGCTGAACAGAAATGTTCCCCACTGTTAGCCACGTGGTGGGGGGAGGGGTGAAGCGATCATCCCAGAGAATTGGGGGGGGGGGTTAGTTGGGTTTGTGCTGCACGTTAACCCGAAAACCGCAGCCCCTTCTTTTAAATTGCCATCCCATTTTAAATGGCCAACCCAATGGCTGCTTGGTATGGGAAATGAGTGCGCTGCTGTTTGAAACCATTCCCACATGTTATGAAGGTTAAAGAAGCCAAAAGATTGTGTCTTACCATGGCTGCCTGCAAGCCGAATTCTGTTGCCCGGCCCTGCGTGAGTGATCTCTCACACCAAACCAACATACCCTCAATAAGAGGCAAAATGCGACTTTGTACCGAAAGCACAAGTGCTATGTAATGTTAACAGCAAGATTTACCGTGAAAGAATCTACCCATTGTTCTCTAAAATGTGTCTTTTTGACTACCACTCTCCCTTTTTTTTTCCTCCACCAGCTGCAAATGTTTCAACGCTCACACAATCTTCTCCTTCCCAGAGGCTAGCGAAGATTAGGAGGCGAAAAAAACGCACTCGCAATTAAATGTTCTCTGAGCTCATGCAGTCTTCCCACACTGAAAGAGCACAGCAGAATGCATGGAGGCGACAGTGTCAGAGTCCAGGAAAGCACAATATGAATGCAAGGACAGGTGGCGAGCTGAAGATGATAGGTGGCATCAGCTTGCTGACAGAAGGCAAGAGGCAATGGTGAGGCTACTGGAGGAACAAACTGATATGCTCCAGCGTATGGTTGAGGTTCAGGAAAGGCAGAATGAGCACAGACCGCCGCTACAGCCCCTGTGTAACCAACCGCCCTCCTCCCCAAGTTCCATAGCCTCCTCACCCAGATGCTCAAGAACGCGGTGGGGGGGCCTCCGGGCTCCCAACCAATCCACCCCAGAGGACTGCCCAAGCAAATGAAAGTTGGCATTCAATAAGTTGTAAAGTGCATTGTGGCCTTATCCTTCCCTCCTCTCCCACCCCACCCGGTGCTTCCCTCCTCCCCCACCCCTCCCAGACTACCTTGGCAGTTATCCCCCTATTTGTGTGATGAATTAATAAAGAATGCATGAATGTGAATCAACAATGACTTTATTGCCTCTGCAAGTGGTGATTGAAGAGGGGGATGGAAGGGTGGTTAGCTTACAGGGAAGTAGAGTGAACCAAGGGGTGGGGGTTCATCAAGGAGAAACAAACAGAACTTTCACACCGTAGCCTGGCCAGTCATGAAACTGGTTTTCAAAGCTTCTCTGATTCGTACCGCACCCTCCTGTACTCTGCTAATCGCCCAGGTGTCTGGCTGCGTGTAATCAGTGGCCAGGCAATTTGCCTCAACCTCCCACCCCGCCATAAACATCTCCCCCTTACTCTCACAGATATTATGGAGCGCACAGCAAGCAGTAATAACAATGTTTCTCTGAAGTCTATCCGAGTCAGTAAACTGCGCCAGCGAGCTTTTAAACGTCAAAATGCACATTCTACCACCATTCTGCACTTACTCAGCCTATAGTTGAACAGCTCCTGACTACTATCCAGGCTGCCTGTGTCTGGCTTCAGGAGCCATGGCATTAAGGGGTAGGCTGGGTCCCCAAAGATAACTATAGGCATGTCAACATCCTCAACAGTTATTTTCTGGTCTGGGAAGAAAGTCCCTTGCTGCAGCTTTTGAAACAGACCAGAGTCCTGAAGATGCAAGCGTCATGTACCTTTCCCAGCCATCCCACACTAATGT
The DNA here is from genome assembly GCF_027887155.1 of Malaclemys terrapin pileata. NCBI lineage: Eukaryota > Metazoa > Chordata > Testudines > Emydidae > Malaclemys > Malaclemys terrapin. The sequence continues at coordinate 68,092,047 of NC_071512.1, forward strand.
TGGTGAAACGTCCCTTGTGATCCACCAGTGCTTGCAGCACCATTGTAAATTACCCCTTTCGGTTTATGTACTCGGTTCTCCGGTGCCAAGATAGGGATATGGGTTCTGTCTATCGCCCCACCACAGTTAGGGAATCCCATTGCAGCAAAGCCATCCACGATGACCTGCACATTTCCCAGGGTCACTACCCTTGATAGCAGCAGCTCTTTGATTGCGTTGGCTGTTTGGATCACAGCAGTCCCCACAGTAGATTTGCCCACTCCAAATTGATGCCCAACTGACCGGTAGCTGTCTGGCGTTGCAAGCCTCCACAGGGCTTTCGCCACTCGCTTCTCAACTGTGTGGGCTGCTCTCATCTTGGTATTCTTGCACTTCAGGGCAGGGGAAAGCAAGTCACAAAGTTCCATGAAAGTGCCCTTACGCATGCGAAAGTTTCGCAGCCACTGGAAATTGTCTCAGACATGCAACAGTATGCGATCCCACCAGTCTGTGCTTGTTTCCCAGGCCCAAAATTGGCGTTCCAGGGCATGAACCTGCCCCATTAACACCATGATATCCACATTGTAGGGCCCTGTACTTTGGGAGAAGTCTGTGTCCATATCCTCATCACTCTTGTCACTGTGCTGCCGTCGCCTCCTCGCCTGGTTCTGGTTCTGCATATACTGCACATGGTGTTTACAGTGCTCATAATTGCCGCGGTGATTTGAGCGGGCTCCATGCTTGCCGTGCTATGGCGTCTGCGCTGAAAAAAGGCACGAAATGATTGTCTGCCATTGCTCTGACGGAGGGAGGGGTGACTGACAACATGGCTTACAGGGAATTAAAATCAACAAAGGGGGTGGGTTTGCATCAAGGAGAAGTACACACAATGGCCCCCTCAAGAATTGAACTCAAAACCCTGGGTTTAGCAGGCCAATGCTCAAACCACTGAGCTATCTCTCCCCCCACTATTTACAGAGGGAGGGCGGGGGAGCAAATGAATACAAAACAAATCTGGTCTCTTTCTTGTTTTGATCCACTCCATCTCTCTTATACATCTTAGGCTGGCAGCAGCCGGTGCGGTATGACTGCTAGCCATTGTCGTCTCCTGGGTGCTCTCCAGAAGACGGTGCAGTATGACTGCAGGCAGGACTGAATCACCATGAGACAAAACTTAAAAAGAGAATGACCTGGAGTCACTCCCATTTATGTCCAGGCACCCCTGACAGACCTCACCGAGGTCTGCCAGGAGCACCCATGTCTGCCCAGGCGCCCCTGACCGACCTCACCGAGGTCGGCTAAAAGAGCACCCAGGAGTACGACGACGATGGCTACCAGGTGTAATGCACCGTCTGCTACCAAAAGGCAATGAGCTGCTGCTGTGTAGCAATGCAGTCCCACGTCTGCCAGCACCCAGGAGACGTCTGGTGACGGTGAGCTGAGCGAGCTCCATGCTTGCCGTGGTATGGCATCTGCAGAGGTAACCCAGGGAAAAAAAGCTTGAAACGATTGTCTGCCGTTGCTTTCACGGGGGGAGGGAGGGGGGGGCCTGACGACTTACCCAGAACCACCCGCGACAATGTTTTTGCCCCATCGGGCATTGGGATCTCAACCCAGAATTCCAATGGGCGGCGGAGACTGTGGGAACTGTGGGATAGCTACCCACAGTGCTACGCTCCTGAAGTCAACTCTAGCCTTGGCACTGTGCACGCACGCCGCTGGGTTAATGGTCTTAAGTGGGGGGACACACAATCGACTGTATAAAATCGATTTCTAAAAAATTGACTTCTATAAATTTGACCTAATTTCCTAGTGTAGATATACCCTGAGTCTCAAGTCTCTGATCCAATGAATATTTAAGTATTTATACTGAGTGGAACAGCTTCAACAGGAGAGATGGAGAGCAACCCACCCCATAATAGCCGGTAGCCTCTTGGTTAGGATACTCACCTAGGAGGGAGGAGATCTGAGTCTAAACCCCTGCTCCAGAGGGGGGATTTAAATGTGGGTTTCCCACATCCCAGGTAAGTGCCCTAACCACTGGGCTAAAGGTCTCACTGTCTCTAGCACATATTGCTGCTGTCCTGCAGCTGGCCCTGAAAAACTTTTTCCCATAAGACACTAATTGGGTCAAATTTACAGATAGTTTTGGGTTGATTGAAACTGCATTTTTCAGCAAATAAACCGATGGTTTGAAAAACTTCACCTAGCTGTATGCAGGAGTTCCATGTGGGCTACAAGAAAGGAATGCTCCCTCTTTCCCCAAAGTGTGGAGCCGAGCCCAGCCACTCAATACCTGTTGCTGTAGTTCTGAAGCTGCAGTCATCCCTGCAGCCCCCCAACTCCCCAACACAATTCTGCCATGACCTTAAAAGAGGCAGAGGGACTCCCATAGAACTGGGTTCCATGGCTTAACATCCTGGTGCAGCAGAACTGTACCATTTCTGCTGTACCACAAAGGGGTTCAGGATTTGCCCCCAAAGACAGCATTAGCATCCATAAAAAGGTGCAATGGTACCTACTAAGGCACATAATTGTGGACCTGCAACATCGAGTTTTTCAAAACAAGTCTTTCTATATTCATTTGGAATGTGAGAAATAGCTGCTGTGGTGTTTGTATGTTTTTTCCTAAGAATACAAATTAATTTTTATGTGAGTATAAATACTTGTGGATCAGTTACTGATACATTATTTAATAACTAGAGCTGATCCGAAAATGGAATTTCCACAGTAGGAAATTCCAATATTTTGAAATTTGATTTCCTCCTAAATTGGGAGGAAAAGTAGAATTTTTGCAGAATGGAAATTCTGAAAAAAAATTGATTTGGGAACATTGAAATGACCATATTGAAACTTAATGATGTAATATAAAATATACATAAAATATTAAATATAATATAATATAAAAATCAAGATGACACAATGAGAAAATCAAAACAAAATATTCCATGTTTATTTCAAATCACTTTAAATTTTCAATAGAAAAATTTCAATCAAAATCACATGTTCACATGAAACGTTTTGATTTCAATGAAACAGCATTTTCTGACAGAAAACTGTTCCATCAAAAAATTTTGGTCAGCTCTTTTAATAATGTTTGGTACTTAGATTGTTCTATAACTTCTTATGCTATGTCATCTATATTCATTTTCCCTATTTATGTCAATGAGAGCTGCTGGTTGCCCAGCACTTTTGAAAAACACCATATTTTATCAGCCAAGGATGAGGTAGAAAATATTTACAGACTTATAATATTTGAGTTCGTCACAATATGTTCATACAATATTTCAGTATATAAAAATGAAAAGTACTTAACTTATAGGGCTCTTCCAAATGAGGGCAAAACTATCACTAGTAGAGTAACTGACATTTTAGTTTATAGTAAAAATGTGTATCTGCAAGATAGGAGTTGGGGTTTTATCCCTGGTATAGAAATTATCCCAGTAAGAAAATCATATTTATTTTGAAACTTAGGTCTGATTTTTTCCTCTAGTAGGTGTTATAGTCCAAAAGATACCCTATACTAAACCAGAATTGCTGAATAGAACACTTTTCTTCAATGGAAAAGATTTCAGTATAATTTTCCCCTCATTTAATTATCATGCTGAATGGAAAGGCAGGGCTTTTTTTCTAATAATATTTGTAGTTGGTATTCCATAACTATGACAACATCTGGATCAGCTGTTGGCCACTAAACCTTTTTATTCTGTGAGGTGTATGAACAGGTTTCAGTTTAAGCACATGTGATCAGCTCCCAAATCTGAGCATTGGGTTTTCCTACCCCGGGTTGTGAGCAGCCACTAGTTACTCTGTCCTTACTATTAATAGATGCACTTACTTGTGTTTTTTGCTAGGACTGCTGGATATATCCAGTGGTTTTTAGTAAGGTGCGTCACTGTATAATTTATTTCTGATAAATAGTGGGATAACTTGTCTGTCCTTCTGCATTCATGGGGGGAATTGTGGGATGCATCCGAGGACTGTCAACATTCAAGTGATTTAGCCTGCATCCTCACTGCAAAGTGTGCAGGTTACTAGTTCGAGTGAAAGCAGCACTTGGGCTTTAGCCTATAGCCCCAGATAAGATGGCTAGTCTGGATTAAAATCACGCCCAAACTCAGGACAGAGGTTTTTATGTGTGGGTGGGAGCAAAGTTAGGGACAACACCCAAATAAGAACCCACGTTAATTCTGCGGTAAAAATATATCCTGAAACAACTTTAAACAGTTTGAATGTACTATTAAGTTAACATGTCTTTCTCCATATGGTTTGAATGATGTGTCAACTTTCAACTGCAGCTATTAAGCTGTATCTGGGAGAGTATGAGGATGCTGCTTATTTTTATGTTAATAAGCATCAGAAGTCATATTTTGTCCCAGGTGCTGGAAGCTAAGGCAGCAGCTATAATTTCATATTTTCCTGATGTAGTTCTATACTAACAGACTACCTTCAGTTTTGTTAATATACTGTACAAAAAATGGACTGTTTATTAAGCTTGATTTGTTGTCAGGCTGTCTTAATACCTGGAACTCTCAGAGAAGGATCTCAAATATCAATATGTGCATTCTTCTATATGCCACACCAGATCACTCGTGATGTTCTCCTTCTCGTTCACTTTACCACAACCCAAGTTAAAGAAGCCATGGGGTCACCGCATGAGATTTTCACATTGATCCCCAAAACCATGAAGCCAAGGGTATTCAAAATTGAAAAATCAAGCTACCAGTCCTTTTAAATTCAACTGCCAGGTGGTGAGATAGGCTGTCCCATATGCTGTTAGATGCTTTTGTATTTGAATTGTTTTCTTTACGATATTCTCATGTCTAAGATATTCTCTTAGGCACTTTTGAAAATTTTACCCAGGATTTATAGGCTAGACGTTACCTGTAAAGAAAATCTTGCTCTTGAACCTATCTTAACCTTTGGTTTACTTACATACAAACAGCCAGCCATGGTAAAAGTACTGTCTGTGGAATGTGGTAGTTCTACAAAAGACACGGTAGAAATAGTTACTCATAGTGTCTGATGCTACAATTATATTCCCCAAAGTACAATTTATTGTAGTGGAACTCGCACTGTGATCTGTAAAATGTTTCTGTCAAGGGCTTGGGAATCAGCAGACTAGGGTTATGTGCCTGACTCAAAAAGTTGGAGCGGTAGCAAAAATGAAAGGATGAAACTTGATTGAAAAGTGTTCTAGAGAATTGAGGATTTGAGGCCCAAAAAAGGGAGAACTTGGTGCTGTTAATAATAATAAATTAAAATACTCCTGGCAGTGAACTCCCATTGACTCCAGTGGTGCTGGATTGAACATTTGGGCACACAATTCCTTTTAGCTATAATAGTTAAAAATAATAATCCAGCGTCGTATCTGAAAGTTATCAACCAAGAAAGTAGCGCTCCTCTTTATCTTCACTCTGCAGTAGGTATTAACCAAAAACTCCGCAAAAAAGTCCCAAAGAAGAAATTAGGTACACTATCATGTGACATGCTAGCAGGGTTGTAACCAGTGCGCTCTGATGCTTCTCAGAAATTAATACCAAAAGAACATAAGAATAATCATCCTAAATTACAGATTCACATAGCACCCAAATACTAAGATGGCTTCACTTTTCCCCTACACTGACCTTTTGTGGTCTGTTTATATGATGACAGATATATATGTATGTATGATGGATGAATTGATGGTGAAAAAAGAAAAGCAATGCATGAATTGACATTTGCTAAGTCTTTTTGCAAAGTATGCTCTATAAATTTATTTGTACAAACTATCTGAAAGTTGCCTGTAGATAAAACAATGTAAATGTTTACAAAAGAGAATTTTAAAAAAAATGATTTTACTGATTTACGCCCAAAGCATCCTTTTAAGCTCTGAAAACTTATTACATTTATGTGGTGTGTGTGTGAAGTGGCATTATGTTTATGGTAAAATGTTGAACTCATTAATAGATGTCGCACTTTTATTATTTCATACAGTGAGTGGTCCTGGTGCTTTTTAATTTCATTTTTAAAATTATAATTAACAATCCTACCACTCCAATTAAAAGGAAAATATGGAAATTTTAACTATTTTAAAATTATTTTCTCTATAATCTTAGTTCTGGCATTTCCTGACTTTTGAGTGCTTGACTTCACAACCTTAATTTCTTTTAACATAGAGCTGTGTCTGTGTGATTTCCTAGCTTTTTAACAAAGCAAACTGAAAACAGATTCCAGCAGGTGCCATCATGTTGACACCCAGGTGGGTCATCAGGTTGAAACCTTTAGATTCACTGCGCAGACATCTGCCACTAATGGAGTGACTTACAGCAATAGTAGGTTGTCATTATCTGCGTAGAGCAGCATTGGGGGAGGGTAAGATGAGATACTTTGCCAGTGTGTTTCATGATTTGCTGGTAGCAGAGGAATGGTCAGACTCAGAAATCATGGATTCCATTCCAGACTCTGGAGGAGACTCTTCTGCTTGTTCCCTCTCCCCTTGCCAAGCTTGACTGCCCTCCACCCGCAATTCCAACTCTTGAGCTTTTTGTCTAGCTATTCCCAGTTTCATTTCTCCTCTCCCCAGCTCTTTGTCCCCAGTCTCCTTGTCTATCAGTCCTAGTTTGCCCCCATCCCAGTTCCTTGTCCAATCTGTTTCTCTTCGCCTGCCTGCCAGGTACATTCCCTGTCCGAACTGGCTCCCAGTCTCCCACCCTGGGCTCCTCATCCAATCTTCTTTCCCCCAGCTCTTTGTCCCAGTCTCAGGCTCAGTTGTCCCTCTCCCTTTCTGCTTCCTTCCTTTTGCCCCACTGGTTCCCAGCCTTTCCCACCAGCTACTCATCCAATCTCAATCTCACCCACTCATCTCTGGCTCCCAGAACCTCCACCTCCATTTCCCTCCTGGGTTCCCAGTCTCCTCTGAGATCAGACTAGATTATGTAACGGTGACTTCTGGCCTTGAAATCTATGAATTTTCTGCCCCTCCATCTCCCAAGCCCAGTCTCCTTTCCTAGCCAGTCCCAGTCTCTCCACCACACCAGCCATGTGTCCTTCCTTGTCCCAATCTAACTCCTCCACTGCTCTCTCCAGGGTGGCTCTTGTCCCCTCCATATTCGATTCAGGCAATATCCTCTTCTATGCTCCAGCAACGGGGGGCGGGGGAGAGGGGTGTCATTGAAAGCACAAAATTGACAAACTCTCTGCTCAATGTTCCAGTGCCCAGTCCAAGCACATGCTTGCAGCAGGCCCAATCTGCAGTTGCAGGGAATATTCTGCTCATCCCTAAACTTCAGCATTCCCCAGTGTACATGGAATCTTCAGAGTTTTTAGCTGCAACACTCTAGCAAGTCTCTAATCAGCATGTGCTAACTGTGATTTTTCAAAAAGCCTGTAACTTGGCCAAAATTGAGTGGAATTTCATGGAGAAACCAAAAGGCACATCCCTGACACAAAGACCACCACCTGCCAATTTTCAAGTCCTTGCTTCAGGAACGAAGGCGCTAGAGAGGTCCAAATAAAAGGTCACCAGAATTTTTTAACATGGGCAAAACAAAATATTTTTCAATAGTCTCATTCTCAGAAATGGCTGAGAACTGTTTTGGCTGAAACTTTCCAGTAAAATTCAGCCTGAGGCAAACACACAGCATGGAAAAATTCAATCGAGACCGAGTCTGGTAAAGTTATAAGCAGAGTCTTATAATGGGAAGTGTCAGGCAACCTTAATAATAGGTTGTGCTGCCAGCCTATGATACATATATATATACACACTGCTAATCTGACCATCTAAGTAGTTTAACAGATTTGGAAATGAAGACTGGACAAAATATGGATACCTCTTCTGAATGTTATATGATTATTTTATTTAGGGTTAAGATTTGTATGGTTTTATCTTTACCTAAATTTCCTTGATTTCTTGTAGAGTAATTATTTGGTGTTCATGGCAGAACTTTTCTGGTGGTTTGAAGTGGTGAAGCCATCATTTGTACAGCCTCGTGTTGTCATTAATCCCCAAGGTAACAAAGTATTTGTTTTTGATTTCATGTTAACTAGTGCTGTACAAATCCCATAGAGTTCAGGTTTCTATAGTGTAAACAGATTTAATCTACAATTCAATTCACAGAGCTTGGCTACAGACCAGCCCCTTAAAGAGCTGGAAAGTGACCATGTAAACAGGAAACCTTCCTTGTATGAAATTTGAATGTATTTTTCAGGAATCAACAAAGCTGAGAGGCAGATTCCTCTTCCTTCTCAAACATCATCAGCAGACATGTTGATTAAAGTCTTTTCTAGACTAGGAAGATTTGCCTAGCTGTAACTACATTGGTATAATCTAGATAAGCCTTAAATTCCACTCACTTATATCTGTGAAAACCCTGTAAAGGCAGTGGGATTTTTGTAGTCATACCTGAGGGCAGAATTTTGACCAATATAAAATTTTATTGGTGAGAATGAGACACAAAAGTGAAAGAACTCAGGGCAGGATGGTGAAACAACTACAGGGAAGGATGACAAAACTGTGCACCTGCATAGCAAAAATCATTTCAGTAGGGTTACCATATTTTGAGTGTCCAAAAGGAGGCCCCAACTCCACCCCTTCCCCAAAGTCCCCGCCCCAACTCCGCCCCCTCCCCTGCTTCCTGCGAACATTTGATTCGCGGTAAGCCTGAAGCAGGTAAGGTTGGGGTGGGGGGAGGAGGCGCGGCCCAGTCTGGCCTCCCCGGCGTCTCCAGCCTGGGTCGGCTCGGACCCTGGGATGCCGGGTCCAGGCTCGGCCCCCGGCCGAGCACCCCTGGCCCGCCCAGCACTGCCGGTCCCTGGCCCGGCCCCTGGGCCCCCGGCCGAGCACCTCCGGCCCGCCCAGCACTGCCGGTCCCCGGCCTGGCCCCCAGGCCCTCGGCCCGCCCAGCACTGCCGGTCCCCGGCCCAGCCCCCAGCTCAGCACCTCTGGCCCCCGGCTCGGCACCGCCGGCCCGGCCCCCAGCTTGGAACCGCGCCGCCGGCCCGGCCCCCGGCTCGGCACCGCCGGTCCCTGGCTCGGCACTGCCGGCCCGGCCTCCAGCTCGGCACCGCCGGCCCGGTCCCCGGCCCGGCCCCCGGTCCCCGGCTCGGCACCGCCGGCCCGGCCCCCGGCCTGGCCATCGGCCCCCGGCTCAGCACCGCTGGCTCGGCACCGCCGGCCCCCGGCTCGGCACTGCCGACTGCCGGCCCGGCCCCGGCCCAGCACCGCCGGCCCCGCATGTCCCGATTTTCCCGGACATGTCCGGCTTTTTGGGATTTCCCCCCCAGACGGGGATTTGGAGCCCAAAAAGCCGGACATGTCCGGGAAAATCCGGACGTATGGTAACCCTAATTTCAGGCACAATCTTTCTTCAGCAATTTTTCTGATTGATAAATCTGCCTCTCAGGTAGACCTTTTAGAGGCTGTGGAGGCAGGGCAAGAATTATGTGCTATAGTACCATGGTCTCAGCACTGACACCTGGGATCACAGTTCTGTTGTGTAGGCTTTTACTGCCTTAAGATTTTTTCATGCACATATTGTATAATAAAACATCTAGAAAAAAAATAATTTAAAATGGTGCTAAATAAGTTGTAGCCCAAATATTTCAAAATGAGAAACTTGCAAAAATCATTTTTTCCTCTTGAAATTTTCCTCAGAAAACAAAATACTTGGTGGCTTTTTCATTTTTTTTTTTTTTATTTATCAGCCTTTCTTTGTTCCTCTTATTCTTCCTTTCCCTCTGTTCAGTGGCAAAATGGGGAAAAGGGGACAGAAGAGGAGATAAGAAAATAATGAACACTTTCCATTGAAAAAATTAAAAAAATATTGGTTGTGTAAGCTTATGGAATAAAAATTACTTCAAAATATTTCAACCAGCTTTGTTGATAAGGTTTTGAACTGCATGATAAACTAAACTAATGTGGAGGTTTTGTCTTCTATTGCAGCTGAACCTGTGAAAGATGCATCTTCTGTTCCTATTTTGAATGCTAATAGAAGAAATTATATGGATAGTTCATGTGGTTCTGACTTTATAGCCAGGTAATATCAGTCTCTTTAGTACCGTTTTACATTTCTCCCCCATTCCACTCAAATCAAGCACAAATATTTGTATATTTTCTGATGCCCTTTCTAGAAATGTCCAGAGGGTGTATTACCAAATAATAGGGGAAGCCATATTTCTCATACATGATTCCATAAACATAAAGCAAGAGACTGCTAACAACTATTATAGAATTTTCTGAACCTGGTCCCATTGATTCCTTTTCATTCTGTGTAAGAATACATATGAAAAGATTGAGAAACCTTGTTAAATTCTGAAAATAAATTTAGTTATGAAAGTGCAAGACCGATAGTTCTGGCTAGAACCAGAATTGCTTGTAATATGGAAGCCTGCCCCACATAGCTCTGACAATGTGCCTTAGCAATGGGATTCATTATCTGCATTTCCAGTTCTGGGCTTCACTTTCTCACAATCTCTCAGTCCTGCAAGTCATGAAGGCACTCAACTCTCATTTAAGTCAGAGAGAACTGAATCTACTTAGCACCTCACAGGATTGACCCATTCAGAGAGATTGCAATTTATCACCATCTGTACAGTGGAGACTAGAATGGAAATAATAAACTCTGATTTGCTTGTGATCTACAATATAGAGGATTTGAATTCTGTCACCAGTGCACTAACATACTGCACCACAAGGAACCCTTGAATCTGGAGATTCAACATTCAAACCAGTCAGTGTTTTCACCTCCAGCAGCCCCAAAACTTGAATCTGTGTTATCAGGCTTCACAGCCTGTCCCAGTAATCCTATTTAAGCTGCTATGTAAAATAATCAGTTATTTGTTTTGTTGCTTTTTAGTATTCTTGCAATATCTGCACTTAAAATAGTTACTTAGAACTAGCTATTCAAAGCAGAGGAATGAATGCCTCTATGGAAGAGCCTCTTGAAGTACTAGAGATCACATTCTTGGAGATGGAAAAAGAATAAAATCTTTTCTTTATCATACTGGTAGTGCACCTAGATATTGTGGTGATGGGTGCCTTTAAAAAACCATTTATAATGCTTCCTCTGGTGTTAGGTAGATTAATTATAGCAGAAGGGGATTTAGACTCTTAATATCACACACAGAAATTACGATGACTGAAGAAATTGGGAGAAAATCCCAGACATGACTTTTTCTGGCTGGCAGCCATTGTTGAACTATGTTAAACTTTGTTCAGCATATGTGAGGCCAAGAAAAGAGCTTGTTTTCCTGAAATCCAGAGCGACTATTTCTAAAGTTTATAAAGAAAGTGAAGTGAAAGGAAAAATACAGAAAAGACCAAATGCTGATCTCTCAGTGGCACATCTTTATACTAGCTCTTAGGGTCATGAAATCTTAACTGAGGGAAAAATCAAAATGTGGCATAGTTTATTATGAGGAAATCCTGTGGGAAACCAGTGGGAGTCCAGAGTAGCGAATACACTTAAATATGTTTTGGTTTTGTTTATATTAAAAATAGGGCTGTCAATTTCAGTTAACTCACACGATTAACTAAAAAAAATGAGTCATGATTAAAAAATTAATCGCTATTAATTGCACTTATAACAATAGAATGCCAATTGAAACTTATTAAATATTTTTGGATGTTTTTCTACATTTTCAATATTGATTTAAATTACAACACAGAATACAAAGTGCACAGTGCTCACTTTATATTATTATTTTTTATTACAAATATATGCACTGTAAAAATGATAAACAAAATCAATAGTATTTTTTAATTAACCCCTTACAAGTACTGAAGTGCAATCTCTTTATCATGAAAGTGTAACTTACAAATGCAGATTTTTTTTTTTGGTTACATAACTGCACTCAAAAACAAAACAGTGTAAAACTTTAGAGCCTACAAGGCCACTCAGTCCTACGATTTATTCTGCCAATCGCTAAGACAAACAAGTTTGTTTACATTGATGGGAGATACAGCTGCCTGCTTCTTATTTACAATGTCACCTGATAGTGAGAACAGGCGTTCATATGGCACTTTTGTAGCCAGCGTTGCAAGGTATTTACATGCCAGATATGCTAAACATTCGTATGCCCCTTCCATGCTTTGCCCACCATTCCAGAGGACATGCTTCCATGCTGATGATGCTCGTTAAAAAAAAAATGTGTCAATTAAATTTGTGACTGTACTCCTTGGGGGGAGAACTGTATGTCTCCTGTTCTGTTTTACCCGCATTCTACATATATTTCATGTTATGCAGTCTTGGCTGAAGACCCAGCACATGTTCATTTTAAGAACATTTTTGACAGCAGATTCGACAAAATGCAAAGAAGGTACCTATGTGAGATTTCTAAAAATAGCTACAAAAGCACTCGACCCAAGGTTTAAGAATCTGAAGTGCTGTCCAAAATCTGAGAGGGACGATGTGTGGAACATGCTTTCAGCAGTCTTAAAAGAGCAACACTCTGATGTGGAAACTACAGAACCCAAACCACCAAAAAAGAAAATGAACATTCTGCTGGTGGCATCTGACTCAGATGATGAAAATGAACATGCATCAGTCCACACTGCTTTGGATCGTTATCAAGCAGAACCTATCATCAGCATGGAAGCATGTCCTCTGGAATGGTGGTTGAAGCATGAAGGGACATATGAATCTTTAGCGCATCTGGCACATAAATATCTTGCAACGCCAGCTACAACAGTGCCATATGAACACCTGTTCTCACTTTCAGGTGACATTGTAAACAAGAAGCAAACAGCATTATCTCCTGCAAATTGTAACCAAACTTGTTTGTCTGAGTGACTGGCTGACCAAGAAGTAGGACTGCATGGACTTGTAGGCTCTAAAATTTTACATTGTTTTATTTTTGAATGCAGTTTTTTTTTTACATAATTCTACATTTGTAAGTTCAACTTTCATGATAAAGAGATTGCACTACGATACTTGTATGAGGTGAATTGAAAAATAATTTTTTTTTTGTTTTTTACAGTGCAAATTTTGTAATCAAAAATAAATATAAAGTGAGCACTATACACTTTGTATTCTGTGTTGTAATTGAAATTAATATATTTGAAAATGTAGTAAACATCCAAAAATATATAAAATAAATGGTATTCCATTGTTGTTTAACAGTGCGATTAATCGCGATAAATTTTTTTAATCGTTTGACAGCCCTAATTAAAAACTTTAAATTTATTTTGACTTTACTCTCCCAGTTAAGTTGAGTTACATTTGTGGAATCAGTATATGTCTTCTTTTCATTTTGTTCTCTTGCTACAGTACAATAGATATTGTGGAGAAGTTTACCTTATCCCTGCTTAATCTTTCGTTTGATAGAGCCAGAGAAGGCCTTCAGTTGAACAGAAGTGGAATATGTGTTGTATGACAGTCACATTTCAATATGGGTTTATTGATTATGACTTTGGAGCACAGAAGGAGGATAAAATTAGCATTTTAATTGGCTCTTTGGTATATTCTTTTTATTTAGCTAACCTGGTTAATCATGTTCAGTCTCTTCTAAGAGATAGAATAGAGAAACCTGTCAAGCAAGGAATGATATTTCCTACTACCCATTAGGTGGTAGGGCCTGATTCTCCTCTCACTTACACTGATGTAAATCAGGAGCTATTCCCCTAAAGACAATGGGGCTACACCAGTGTATATCCAGTATAAGTGAGATAAGAATTGGAGCCCTGGTCAGGGATGTCCTTTATAAATTCCATAAAAGACAGCAAATGGCTTCACTTATACTTAAAATATTGAGCTTTGTGCTACTGTATATTAATATGGAGGCAACTTTATTTACATTATATTTTAAAGAAAATGTTAGCTTAAAACTGAATCAATAGCAAAGAGAAGGAAGTATATAGCTTGCAGTTATAAAAAAACAAGAGTTGAAGCCCTTCATAAGGGATTTATCTCCACTCTGACAGAGTTCTTCGATGACATAAGCACCTTTGTTACACCAAACAGAATTCCCCACATTGGATAAGAAGAGAATCTGTCTGTGTAGATGATTTTGGCTTCCAGAGTGAAGAGGATAGATTGGAATCTCTAAGATAGACATTTGAATTCCATTTGTAGAAGGCCCCTAGAGATCTCAGATCTTAAAGGGCTTTACTTTTATTACTATCATTAGGACTTCAGAGTTAAGTATTGCCTGTAAGCTGCCCCAGATAGGTGCCTTGACACACATGCTGAACTTATAGTAGGATCTGTTTCTTGAGACCTGTTCAGAGCTGTAGTACAAACCATCATCAACATTGTATATAATGAGGTAGCATATTGTTCTAGTTCATCATTGCAACAATAGTTTTATTGTCTCTGTAAAGATCAAGTATAGTTTTTGTGTTGGAATATTATGAGCCCACTAATTGATTATCTAATTGTAGGGTCTCTTGTTTTTATCATCAAATGCAGTACTTTGGTATGATAATAGTGCACAGCACTTCATAGTAAATAAATAGATGGCCTCTCCCCAAGGAGTTAGGCTTATAATGCTAGAAAATTAATAGCGCGTGCCAACATCAGGCTTTTCCTGAGTGGATGATGTGATTGGGATTTAAGCAGATGGATTTTCTTTCTGATGGACAGAATGTTTTACAGATCTTTTCCCAATGAATTTTTTTTTAAATAATATACAGGCACTGGAGTATGGAATAGGCATTTTTTAACTGAAATCTAAAATAAGGGTAAAAACCTCTATGCCAGTTATCCACTGCTTAGAGAAATCTGCAGAAATAATCAATAGGAATTTTTATTCAATTTTCTTATGTACCCATGGAAAATGCTTTATTTATTCATCCATATTTTCCATTATCTCACAGTAATGTCCTTCTCATGAAGGTTACTTAGATGCCAGTATACACTACACATTAGGCAAAAATCACATGAGAGCTGCAGATTGTGCCTGTGGTGCTGGGTTGTCTTTGTCTTATTGCTAGTCATGTGTTTTTTTAATTAAATAATGAAAAAGTGGTTGTAACTTTTGTTGTATCGCATTACATTAAAAAAGCAAGTTGCAAAAATCTATTGAGGTATTTGTAAAGAGCTTATCACTATAGTATGTAGGAGGCTGAAATAAGGCATTATATAAATAAATTAGATTACATGTCAGCTCTATTGAACTGACACAACACAATAAAAAAATGTTTTGAAGTATGCTTTTTTGTTCAGATTAAACACAAAAAATAGTAGCATGTAACCCTTACAGTTTGATTGGGAATGTGTACTCACCAGAGGTGCTTCCCCGGCATCACACTCCACCATCAACTGGTCCTGTAAGAGGATGGGCTCCAGAGTTAAAAACAGTTCTTGGCTGTCAGGGAGAATGGATCCTCCGCTTGCCTGCTTAACATTCTTCTCCTCCTCCTCAACAATGTCCTCCTCATTGTTGCTCCACAGACATGCCACCCAGGGCGCCTGGGAAGTATCCACAGAGCGTTTTGGGGTAGTGGCAGGGTCACCACCGAGAATTACATGCAGCTCCTCATAAAAGCGGCATGTCTGTGGGGCCTCCCTTGTCTTCTGGTCCACTTGCCAAAGCTCCTTTATTTTCATGCAGCACTGCTGTGTGTCCCTAGTGTAGCCTTTCTCCCCCATGCCCTCCACAGTCTTGGCATAGATATCAGCATTTCTTCTGCTGAATCAGAGCTCTGCCTGCACAGACTCTTCTCCCCACACAGCAATTAGATCCACCACCCCCTGTGTACTCCATACTGGAGCGCGTTTGCAGCCTTGAGTCTCCATGATCAGCAGTTCTGGCAAGCTCTCCATGCTGATCAAATAGGAAATGAAAATTCAAACTTTCCAGGGGCTTTAACAGGCGAGCAGCTCTTTCCTGTGCAACTGGCTGATGTGCAGTGAAATTGAAAGTGCTCTCCAGAGTGCTCAGAGCAGAGCACTGTGGGACGCCTCCTGGAGGCCAATTCATTCAAATTACACAATGCAATGTCTACACTATCCTCATGTCAACCTGTGGATGTGAAATCAAGTGCTACATCTCTTGCGGAGGTGGAGTACAGAAGTCGACTTTATAGGCCACTTAGGTTGGCAGAAGGGACTCGGTAGTGTAGACACATACATTGGAATGGGTTACCTAGGAGGTGGTGGAATCTCCTTCCTTAGAGGTTTTTAAGGTCAGGCTTGACAAAGCCCTGGCTGTGATAATTTAGTTGGGATTAGGTCCTGCTTTGAGCAGGGGGTTGGACTAGATGACCTCCTGAGGTCCCTTCCAACCCTGATATTCTATGATTCTATGATTACTAGATCAACTTAATGCAGTTTACGTTTGCCTAAGTTTGTAGTGTAGACCAGGCCACTGTATGCTGTGGACATCAGGAAACCTCTATCTTTACATTATGTGCTGTAGTGTGTGTTGCCAAGATCAAACCTAAAGAAGTGACCTTCATGTGAAGAACATTAGCATGGAATAAGTGAAAAGACAGATGTTTGTTGGTAAAACAAACATTTTCAGTAGACATTTCTGAAAACTACAGAAAAGCTTTCTATTTTAAATTCTGTGCAGGTTTCTTTTGGCTCTAGTGGTGGTAATTAATATGCTTGTACTTTTTTTTTTAATAAATTAATAATATTTCAAAAGCAAATTTACATTCAGCTGTATTCCTTCACACAAAAAATAAATTACTTCTTGTACTGTCTTAATATACAAAGTTTGGCTGTATTCTTCTAATGTGGCCTCTGTCTATTACTTTGTTTTGCTTTACAGTGTGGAGGGTCCAACTTTTACACCATCTCATCAACTTGTGCCTGTTAGGCATACACACCATCAGCCTTATTCAGCTGCTCCAGGTAACAGCATAGCACTGGGTTTTTTGGATAAAATATTATCTATCTTGTTTTGTTGATACTCTTGACGGATATCTTGTTGCAGAACTCCCACTGACTTCCGTGGGAGATCCACACATGGATAGCTTACAAGGTTGGGTCTATAACTCAAGACAGTGGTTTTTGTAAAGACTTACTGGCTGTATACGTTTTATGAAGTTTGGTTTCCACTCTAAGTGGAGTATGGCTTTCAAGTTATTTATAACATAATTAATATTGTATTCAGTAATAAATTTACCTTTATCTCTTTACTGAGTGATGGGTACTGTGTGCATATGATATAATTCATGTATATGATTGCCATACTCTTGTTTACATGAAAATAAAGATCATTTTACATAAAAACAAAAAACCTCCTAAAATTTGATAATTTACCATTGAAATATTCAAAACAATGAAAGCAACTGATTTGCTGAACTAACTTGTTTATTTTAAAATGATTTTCCAAGTATTTCCATAAGTTGTAACTTAGTTACATTATATTCTATTTTAATTCCAATTAGGAGTCATTAGAAGATCCACATCTATGTCTTATGTGGATGGATATGTAGGGACTTGGCCCAAAGAGAAAAGGTAAGTCATCATTACGTAGAAGCTGGTTTAAGAAGTAACTATGGATCAGCCACTAAACAATACTGAACTATATTTAACATAATTTGGACTTTCAGAAAGCCTTTGACAGGAGGCTTTTAAGTAAACCCAAGTCATCACAGAGTAAGAGGTAAAGCAATATCATTGAGTAGAAACTAGCTAATAGAAAAGAAAACATAGGAATAATTGGTCAATTTTTCAACCTGGTGAAAGGTTAACATTGGGGTGCTCCAATATTTCATATTATAACTGGTGATGTTAAATATATTTGTCTGCACACAATATACTTGAAGTGCCAATAGAAGTCACTGAGATCAGGAGCTGAGTAGGATTTTTTTTTTAAAGGTACTTTTCTATGGATAATGAGAATAGGCTGATGAGAGAGGATTTTAGAACAAAATAGAGACGATATAAACTCTTACGTTGTAGGTATAAACCATCACTGTATGGCTTCTTGTACTTTCCTTTGATGTATCTGGTACTGGCTGTTGTGAGAAAGGAAGGATGCTGGATTACATGGACCACTAATGTGATTCAGTATGACCAGTTCCTGTATTCCTAAAATTCCTTAATTGTATTACAAGATTGGCAGGAATATTATTATTTTCCCTCTGAAGTTACCCAAAATGAATAAGCATATTTTTCATATGAAAATACAAGTTGTGACAGACCCAGACCAGTGGGGTACAGGAGTCTGGTAGAGGGCAAATATACTGGTCACTGGATGAGTATTTTTCTGTTCCCTGAGTGATCAGAGCAGGGGCTGCACTAGAGTAATCAGGAACCTGCTAGAACCAGTTAAGGCAGGCAGGCTAATTAGGACACCTGGAGCCAATTAAGAAGAAGCTGCTAGAATCAATTAAGGCAGGCTAATCAGGGCCCCTGGGTTTTAAAAAGGAGCTCACTTCAGTTTGTGGTGCAAGTGTGGGGAGCTGAGAGTGAGAGGCGCAAGGAGCTGAGAGTGAGAGGGTGTGCTGCTGGAGGACTGAGGCTGGGTCTACACTACCCGCCTGAATCGGCGGGTAGAAATTGACCTCTCGGGGATCGATTTATCGCGTCCCATCGGGACGCGACAATCGATCCCCGAATCGACACTCTTACTCCACCAGCGGAGGTGGGAGTAAGCGCCGTTGATGGGAAGCCGCAGAGGTCGATTTTGCCGCCGTCCCTACAGCGTGGTAAGTCAGCTGCGATACGTCGAATTCAGCTACGCTATTCGCGTAGCTGAATTTGCGTATCTTAAATCGACCCCCCAACCCCGTAGTGTAGATGTAGCCTGAGGAGCACAAGCGTTATCAGACACCCGGAGGAAGGTCCTGTGGTGAGAATAAGAAAGCTGTTTGGATGAGGCCATGGGGAAGTAGCCCAGGGAGTTGTAGCTGTCATGCAGCTGTTACAGGAGCCACTATAGACAGCTGCAGTCCATAGGGCCCTGGGCTGGAACCCGGAGTAGAGGGCGGGCCTGGGTTCCCCCCAAACCTCCCAATTGACCTCGACTGTGGGTTCTCCCAGAGGGGAAGGTCTCTGGGCTGTTCCCCAACCCACATGGTGAATCTCTGAGGCAAGAAAATCCGCCAATAAGCGCAGGACCCACCAAGACAGAGGAGGAACTTTGTCACAAAGCATACATGTGGTTATAATTTAATACAAGCAATTAGAACAAACAATAAAAGCATGAGCCTGAATAAAATGTTATATTCAATTTAATTTTGTATTTTCATAATGCTAGCAAATGAAGCTAATCATATCTCATTAGTACACGTAGCCCTACAATTTTAGATTGTTTTTTTCACATTAATATATGTTTGTTCATTGTATTAAATGTGAGTTGTTTAACAGCTTTCTTTATTTTAATCCCATTTAGATCTTCGATGCATGGAGTTTCATTTGACATTTCTTTTGATAACGAAAACAGTATTCAGACATCTACTCCAAACAGAGGAATTACTAGATCTGTTAGTAATGAAGGCCTTATGCTAAATATCAACCGCATGCCCAAACATATTAGGAAAAACCTGTCCTTCAAGCCAGTAAATGGAGAAGAGGAAACTCAAGATATTGAAGAAGAAAAGGACATAGTATCTCATATCGACCCAAATGCAGCATCTCTTAACACAAATGAAAGGAATGCCAATGAAAACAGCCAATACAAGCTTCCAAATGGAGCTCCGCAAAACAGGGTAGTTATGGATGATTTTGGCAATCAGATTGAGACTCCAAGCATTGAAGAGGCTTTGCAGATAATTCATGATACTGAAAAATCCCCCATTGTTATCCAGCCAGACCAAATTACAAATGGGTTCTTTCTTCATAACCAGGAAATTAGCATCTTAAATTCAAATATTAAACTAAATCAGCCTAATCCTGATATCATTACAGACACAAAAGTTGCCCTAAGTCCTGTGACTGACAATACTGAAGTGGATACTGGAATACATGTTCCTTCAGAAGATATTCCAGAAACTATGGATGAGGATTCTTCTTTGAGAGATTATACTGTAAGCATGGATTCTGACATGGAAGACCCACCTAAATGTCTTCAGGATTATGATATACGAGCTAGCAACCACAGAGAGCTATTAAGTCCCTGTCCAAGCTCAATAAGTACCAAATCGCAAGCTGGCAGCAGTGCTTCTTCAAGCTCGGGAGTCAAAATGACCAGCTTTGCAGAGCAGAAATTCAGGAAACTGAATCACACAGATAGCAGAAGTAGTGGAAGCAGTTCTCAGAAAACTACCCCAGAAGGCTCTGAGTTGAATATTCCTCATATTGTTGCTTGGACTCATATACCTGAGGAAACACCTGTCCCTCAAGGAAGAGACACTACACAGTTGCTTGCTTCAGAAATGGTCCATCTTAGGATGAAGCTGGAGGAAAAGAGGCGAGCCATAGAAGCACAGAAGAAGAAAGTAGAAGCTGCTTTTACTAAGCAGAGACAGAAAATGGGAAGGACAGCATTTCTTAATGTAGTGAAAAAGAAAGGTGATGGAATATCACCTCTTCGAGAAGAAGCAGCTGGAGCCGAAGATGAAAAAGTATTCACTGATAGTAATAGATTGAATGAAAAAGACACACAAAAACCAGTTGAACAAATTAATAAGACTGCAGAGGTAATAAAGGAAAGTGCTGAAAATTCTCAGGCCAAGTGGTTAAAGTCCCCTAATACACCTATGGATGCTGAAAAGCAATGGAACTTAGTGAGCCCCGCAGAAGAAACCTTAAATGAAGGGGATATTTTAGAATATACAAAATCTATTGAAAAGCTAAATGCTTCTCTACATGTCCTACAGCAGGAAATGCAACGCCTATCCCTTCAGCAAGAGATGTTGATGCAAATGAGGGAGCAGCAGGCCTGGGTTATTTCACCTCCTCAGCCTTCACCTCAGAAACAAATCCGAGAGCTTAAGTCTTCAATGAGGCAAACAGGACTGTCATCTTCTATTGCACCATTTGCTTTGGAACCTCCTCGCCCTACTTATCAATCACCACAGTCTTCTAATAGGAAGAATGCCTCTCTCCCCGTTAAAATGCAAAGGACTCCTAGGCCAAATGAACTGAAAATAATACCTTTTAATCGCACCTTAACTGCTCCACGGTCTGTGGATAGTCTTCCTCGTTTGAGAAGATTTTCTCCAAGTCAGGTTCCCATTCAGACTAGATCATTTGTATGTTTTGGAGATGATGGAGAACGTATCTCTGAACCTCAATTAAAAAGAAATCTTTTGAAAGAAGTCAAAACTACAGAGGATGGAGCAAAAGAACAACAACAACAAAAAGGTACTTTGGAAGAATGTGAACAAAAAGTGAAGGAAAAGGAGATTAAGCCTTTTGAATCTAAGGTTTCTGAAGTATTATCTCAGCCCATCACAGAAACTGTCTGCCTCACCCCAAATGAAGATCAGCTAAGCCAACCTGTTTTGCCAACACCAATTCCTAAAACAGCTAACCTAATTGAAGTTTCCCTCTCAGATTTGAAACCACCTGAAAAGGCTGAAGTATCTGTTGAGAAATATGAAGGTGAGAGTGATAGAGAACAATTCGAGGATGACCAAAAAGTGTGTTGTGGATTCTTTTTTAAGGTAGGTGAACTAGAACAATGCATGAGTCTATTGTAGGGTTACCATTTGTCCGGATTCTCCCGGACATGTCCGGCTTTTTGAGTTTAAAAATAGCGTCTGGGGGGAATTTGTAAATGTCCGGATTTCTCCCCCACCCCCCATGCAGAGCGCGGCACGGCTGACAGGGCAGCCAGCCGGATCAAGCCACTAGCACGGGGTTCCGGCAGCCAGAGCCCTTCCTCCGCTTCCCCCTCCTTTCCCCTGCAGCTTCAGATCACTCCCCTCCTCTCTCTCTCTCTTCCCCCCCCCCCGCCCCCCCGCATTCGCAGATCGCTGGCCGTTCACATCGGGCCTTTAGCAGTCTGGAGCTCCTCCCCCTGCTCCCCTCCCCTGCTGCCCAGCATGCCGCTCAGCAGCACTCTGCAAGGGCAGGAACCCGGCCATGCGCTCTGTGGGGGAGCGCGGCAGGCTCTGCGTGGAGCCCGACACGCTGTTCTGAGCGGCACAGTAAGGGGGCCAGGGGGTCGGAGAAGAGGCAGGGGGGTTCTGGAGAGGGCAGTCAAGAGACAGGGAGAGGGTTGGATGGGTCAGGAGTTCTGGGGGTGGGGCTGTCAGGGAGTGGGGGTGTGAATAAGGTTTTGGGAAGTCAGGGGTCAGGTAGTGGGTACAGTCCTAAGGGGGCAGTTAGGATGGGGAGACTCAGGAGGGGGCAGTCAGGGGACAAGGAGCAGGGGGGTTGGGAGTTCTGGGGGGGCTATCAGGGGGCAGGGGTGGGGAGAGGGATCAGAGCGGTCAGGGAGCAGGGGGGTTTAGATGGGTCGGGAGTGCTGGGGAAGGGGTCTGTCAGAGGGAGGGGAGTGGTTGGATGGGGTGTGGGAGTCCCGGGGGTCTGTCGGGGTGGGGTGTGGATAAGGTTTTGGGCAGTCAGGGGACAGGTAGGGGGTAGGGTCCTAGGGGCAGTTAGGATGGGGGGGTCTCAGGAGGGGGCAGTCAGGGGACAAGGAGCAGGGAGGCTTAGGTAGGGGGTGGGGTCCTGGGGGGCAGTTAGGGGCAGGGGTCCCAGGAGGGGGCAGTCAGGGGACAAGGAGCAGGGGGTTAGGGGTTCTGAGGGGGGCAGTCAGGGGGCAGGGCTCCCACCGTCCTCTTTTTTGATTGTTGAAATATGGTAACCCTATCTATTGGAAACACTTTATTTTTTCAAAGGGAGTCTTTTATTTCATAGATGACTTTTCAATAACTACTTTCCACTGAGGCCAACTGCATGTAGTGATTAAAAGTGTGTCTCAGCCTTTGTGACTCCTGATTGATTTGGGATCACAGGGACTGTCAAAATCTGCCAGCAGTTTTCACCACCTCTTTCAATTCATAAAGTTTAAAAGATATTTGGGGATTTTCGGAGGAGGGGAGCATATTGAATATAGGCACACTTTTTTTCTTTTAACACAAGCTTTAGTGTCCACACATAAAGGACATGAAAGAAATTTGTTTATCTCCTGACAAACAGTTCTATAAGATTTTGGAAATTTCTTCTCCTTCGAGTACTCTGTGTATTTTAAAAGTGTCACATTTTATATGTGTAGTTAAAAAAATGAACATGTTGTATACTAAAATACTTATGTGTAGGCAGAATCTTTTAATCAAAATGTGCATTTTAAAAAGGCAGTTTGGATGCCGAAAGCCACTACTGTTTTGAATGTAGGCTTCAAAATTTTTCTTGCATTGCACAAAATCTTGCATTGCACTGTTTGAATACCATATATTTAAAGTAATACCGAATTGAGACTGCCCTCTCATGGCCCAGGAGCACAGTTTTAGCATATTTTATTCCCTTTTCCATTCATCACTGAAACTGCTCCATCCACAATATGCATGCCCTATCTCCCTCTGCAAACCAATCCATGGTGCTAACAAAAGCTACTGAATTGGCCAGCAGAGATTGCTTTATGTATTGCATAGTCATATGCTCCTCCTGGAAAACTGTCATCGTCTCCACATGCACAGCCTACAGGTAACTGAAAGTGAAACTCCTGTGTTCATTCCTGCACCCCTTGAGTTTCATACGATAGTGCCTTGGTTCCTGTTATGGTACAACTATACAAGCTAACTTAGAGTAATAATGGCAAACCTTAGTATCTCCTGTTTTAATATGCCCTGAATTCACCATTTGGAAAGAAATTAGAATTATTTGTATTCATCTGATGAGCAGCAATTTGTGCACATTCTTCAAGATCTTTCCCATTACAAATTCTGTTCTGTTTTTGGTTGTTGTTTTTTTTTTTTAAGAGTTTGTGAGTGTGTAGAGTGCAATGTAAGACCCCAGTCCTGCACTAAGGTCCACTAATATGGACACCTCCACTCATGTGGAATCTCATTGAAGCTAATGGGACTCTGCAAGTGTTTGTGCCGTTGGATCTGAATAGGATTATGTAACTGCAGGAGATAATGTGAGATGGCCTTTAATTTAATTTAACAAATATAAACCCCCTGTAGTATGTCAGAAAAAGTAAATACTGAGTTATTTCTTATTTCCTTTTTGTGGTATTCTTCTGCAAATGTTTAGATTTTTGTTATTATAGAAAAAAATCAGTTGGGCCTCAATTCTGCAAACAGGCACTGAGGACCTGATTTACAACCCATTGAAATTAATGAAAATACTCCCATTGACTTCAAAGGGCTTTGGATCCAGACTCCTGAGTTTAGTATGACTACTCAGTGCATAAACTTAAGATAAGCACGTTTTCAGGATTGGTGCCTTATTTTATGCTTTAGTCATCCTCACCTGCATTCTGCCTGTTGACCATCTTTGCTTACATTCAAAACCTCAGAGCAGCTTTTAGTGAATTTTGAGTAGACAGCCCCTTTCACATAGATGAACTGAAAATCTGGGACATCTGAAATATGATGAAAGAAGTTCCTAAAGCACCAATACATCATAAAAATAACCAAGACTGTAACTTTAGCTGTGCAGCACTTGACAAGTTCAATGCATTATATAAACATTAATAAAATTTCTTAACTAGCTTTCTAGTAAGGATATGTGATATAAATGGCGGTAACACATTTTTTGAAATAATGTTGGGATAAACTTCATAATGCCCCCTCAATCAACCCCTGGTTGCTCTTTTCCCCTTTTGTTTTGGAATGGAATGAGATCTGAAGCTTTTTTGTCTTCAAGGGCAGAGAGATGTGCTGCTGATCTAGCTGGGGGGTACCCTCATAAACAGGTCCCAGTGACTTAAGTTGGAGGCAGCTGTTCGTGTCGCCATGTGCTACTCCTCAAGTGGACGTTTCCTCCTGCTATGGTTTGATAGTTAGATCTGTATAGGTTTCACCACTTTAGTCATTATCTCCATTGTTGATATAAGTGAAGTATAAATACTTCTTTGACATAACTAAATAATCTCCAAGTGTGTACTGGTACGGGTTTGGGGGTTGGTTTTGGAGGTTTGGTTTGGTTTTCCATAGGGTAGGGGAAAGATATTGGAAGATTTTTCAATAAGGATATTTAATGGATTATATCAACACAATCTAAAAAATGTAGACTTTTAGTGACCTGAAGTATACCATATGCAGAATCAAATTATCTTAAAATCTCCTAATCTATTTCTTCCTAAATATTGTTGCTACTAGGATGATCAAAAGGCAGAAAATGATATGGCAGTGAAACGGGCAGCATTACTGGAGAAACGGTTGAGAAGGGAAAGAGAGACTCTACTTCGAAAGCAGCAGCTAGAAGCAGAGCTAGAACATAAGAAGGAAGAGACAAGGTAAAGCTAATTGCATGTTCTAATTGCAACATAAGCAATAATAATATACATGAGAATCTTTGCTATGGCAAAAATTGTAATCATAATGCAATGAGGTCTCCCTTCTTTGTTTTCCACAACAAATCCTTTTTCCACTGTGAGCCCAATACTTTATTTAAACCAATTGATTTCAGGGAGTTCTGGTACTGGCAAACTGAGTTAAAGACTAAGAGGATATTCTGTCTTATCTATTCACAATTCCACTTGAATGAAAGAATAATTTTTCATATGTATTTGAGGGTAGGGTTTGAACCATACTATACAAGTAGATAACCTTTTTCATCCCGTTATTTACATCTACAGTGGGGATGAGAAGTTGATCCTCTGTTGATGTAAACTGGCAAATTTATATCAGCTGAAGATCTGGACTCAAATCTTCTGATTTCCCTGATGCAATTTAAAACACGTCCAAAATCTATGGTGAAAAGAAAGACAAGCTCTCAATAAATAAATGTGGGGAGGGATAGCTCAGTGGTTTGAGCATTGGCCTGCTAAATCCAGGGTTGTGAGTTCAATCCTTGAGGGAGCCACTTGGGGATCTAGGGCAAAAACAGTACTTGGTCCTGCTAGTGAAGGCAGGGGGCTGGACTCAATGACCTTTCAAGGTCCCTTCCAGTTCTAGGAAATGGAATATCTTTATTTATTTATAATGGAAAACTTTTTTTAAAACAATTAAATCCAAAAATTCCACAATCTGAAGTATGGCCTTAATTTTTCCAATAACAACATTCAAGTGTGTTAAGTTTTTAAACTGTTTGAAAACTGAGAATAGACCAGTTCATCTTACTTGTATACGAGAACTCAAAGATTCTGGAATAGCCATTTTTTTCCCTGTCACTAGTATTATGGTGGTTACAACTGCTAGTCTTTTTACAAGGGAAAGTTTTCTACTAAAACTTTATTTCATGATTTCTTAGGCGCAAGTCAGAGGAAGAACGTCAAAAGAAAGAAGATGAAAGAGCACGTAGAGAATTTATTAAGCAAGAATATATGAGACGGAAACAGCTGAAGCTCATGGAAGAAATGGATACTGTAATAAAGCCACGCCCACACTCATCCAAACAAAAAAAGCCACGTCCAAAATCTATTCATAGAGATCATATTGAATCACCCAAAACTCCAGTTAAAGGTCCACCAGGTAACAAATATCGGTGTAGAAAAAGAGTCTGTTCATGCTAAAACACCAGCTTGAATTGTGGTACTAACTAAAATATGCATAGATTAGCCTCATGCTAAACTGATGTACAATTTTTGAAGCTGCATGTGACTGAATTGGAAAAAGTAGAATTTACAAATGGAAGCTAATGATGACAAATGTTGCTGATATATTATGCATGCATGCATATAAGAAGAAAACACAAAGGTTTGCTAGATGAACACCAGCAAAAGCACTAATGTCTGGCATGATTTTGTGCATGCTCATGTATTCTTTCCAGCCACTAACCTCTTCCTTGCACCTGTAGAGCTAAAAACGAGTAGAACATTTGGGAGATGTGAGATTAATAAATAAAATGGTGACTATAAGGTAAGAGTCCTTAAACTGCTGCTTCATCATAGACAGAAACTAAAGTACATCTGAAAAGTTACCTTTATGTTCTGGTGTGTTTTTATTATGACTACTTCACCTACTTGCCTGACTTAGTGCATGTGTAGTTGTGATCCCTGTGAGAACAGTCCTATGGAAAAGTGTAGCATGTCATTAATTATTTAATAATTTAGAATAATGATTTCAAAGAAAATATTAACAATTTACAGATAGAGGAAAGTGCAATGTCCTCATTTGTGTTTTTAGCAGTAAGGTTTCCATATCCTTCGCTGTCATCCCATGTGTCTGTGTCCTGGCTGGTTGTTACCCTCCACCTTATTTCAGTGCAATTCAAAACGCTCCATAACAATCCATTCAAATTTCTAGTTTATAATGGGAAATTAATTCCATTGTAACTAGACCTGCTTTGCTGATTTTGCAACTTTAATCCCATATTTCTGCTCTATATTTCACATTTATGCTTAGCCTCAGAAAACTCCAGATTCAAATAAGTTCCATTGGTATTGTGTCTCTAAATACATGGATTAACTGTGCGACAAATGCATGCAGGCATACTGTATATAGAAATAAGAACACTTATCAATTTCCCTCTGCTGGTGTTGTGTCTAATGAACAGACTCTTTACTATTTGCCTGCTTTTTCATGAATTTTAACTTTGTTTTTATCCAGGTTCACAACTTTATCGTGTTTTTTCAGTATCTAGCCTCTCATTGGCATCACTGAACACAGGAGACAATGACAGCGTGCAGTCAGGCAAGAGAACACCAAGGTAAAGCTGCAATAACACCTTTATTTAATATAAATTGGTGTTTATCTTCAGAAAACTGGCATACATACTAAAATGCTTAAAGTACCCAAGTTGCATATTTTATATTCTGACAACTGATACTCTTTCTTGATCTGAAACACTGATCCTTCACGCTGTCGGCTGATGAAGAACTGAGTCGTGTGTGTTAATTTTCACAAGTGCTGCTGATTGTGCAGCTGTGAATGAGTGCAAAAGTAAAATCCAGTGGATGTGCTATCAGTGCTATCTCTTTAATTCACCTCCTTGAGATTTGGACTCAACCTATAGATTCTTTGTTCACATGTTGTCAGTTTATATGCCATAGTACTTTTTTGCTGATTTGATAGAGTTGTGTTCTTTGTTTTTCTTAGTGGCTGCACAAAAGTAGTCAGGAGCTCACCAGAATTTAACTGGTATTTTTTTCACCAGCCTAGGCTGAATACCAGAATTTATTGTGAGTTAAAAGCCAGTGTGGTGTTTTCACTTGAAAATGATATAATGAAAGATTGAATTAAATAAACAGAAGTTCATACAATTACATTCAAGAAGAGAGGAGAAGAAAAAAAAGGAAAGGTAGTTATTCCGAGGCTCAGATAAGACTTAACCCAACTCTATCCTCTATTTACTGCCACCGTGCTTTACTTCTCAACTGTGACCAGCCCTGTAGCTTTAATGAGCTGCTGCCTCACTTTTCTTCATGCTTTGAGCACTGGCTCATTGCTTGTCACAGTAGTGCATAAATTCTTTTAATTAAATGTATTGTGTATTTGACATCTCTTGAAACTATTGGTTTTATTTGAGAGGAGGTGTACTGTAACTATATTTAGCTATTCTACAGAAAAAAATAAAGCCTTGTCTACAATGGGTTTATTTACACCAGGTTAGCCACATGGATTTACCTGTACTTGTGCAAAACCTTAGTGCAGATCTGCTGCACTGAAGTAACAATGACTGGTACCCATGCATCTTACTGTGGCTTCAGATGAGATTCAGAGCTTGAGTTTCAGAATGTTGTAGAATCCAGTAAAAATTGATGAGAGGCATGGAATTTTCAGGATAATTGATTTTATTTTATTTTTGGTTGGGGTAGGGAAGGGGTGGGAATTGCCATAATTTTCTCCTTTTTCCTCATGTCAGAGAGTTAAAGGTGTGGTTTTTTTTGTTTTTTTGAGGATTGTACTGTGTGAATTTCATAAAGACATTTTGCAGTCTCCCTCATGCACAGGCTGAGTAGAGTGAAAGTACAGTGATATTACAAGTGAAATGAAGCATAATTAGCTGCTAAGATTCTACCAGATGTCAATTGAATGTGGTCAGAAAATGTTTTTAAAAATCACTTTTTTTTTCTTAATTTCTTCAAGCAAGGCCTTTCTCTTGTTCAGGACCACATCCCTGCCAAGTTTCAAACTTGACCAATTTTTGTAGTAGTCCCATTCAAAGAAATTTAGAATTTAACTGAAAAAAACTGAAGGGATTTTGCTCACACTTTCCACACATACAAATATTCACATTTGGAGCGGAGTGTCATTTCATAAAAATTCAGGGGAGGCTGAAGGAGAGGATAAGGTGGTGTCAGCATATAGAACATTATATGTAATTACATTATATCCTGCAAAGTCTGGGGGAGGGCAAAAAGTGGAAGACTTATAAGCTTATGAAAAGTCAGGGGGAGCAAATAAAGGTCAAGGGGGAGAACTCCCTTCCTTGCCCCATAGCAAATGACTCCCCTGATTTAAGGACAAAGCATTGATTATTTCATCCCCAATGGTTAGTGTTAAACAAAAGGTTATAATGGAAACTGTTTTGCAGCCTTAACTATAGCAGTCCTTACTGGCAGCTGCTATAATAATGTCATCATCAGTAGAAATGGGAAAACAAACCTTGTACTTCTAATTAATCATCCTGTCAAGAGCAGGCTTTTTCCTTATGGAAAATTCTCAAATGTTTTGCTCAGTGTAGTTTTAAATGAGTCAACCAAAATTCAGTACGACTGTTCTACAGTCTAATAGATTTTGTTAGAACTCTTTCCTTGATGTATAGTCTACAATTTCATACTACTATTACTCTTAGTAATATTTTTTTGGAACACCTTAAATAATACATGTGACAGAAGGTAAACATACAGAGTTGCTCCTCTAATTCTTCTGGTAGCATTACGGCTTTTGGCTTTTAGTCTACATTTCATATCCTGCTGTCTTCTATCATAGTAATATATTCTAAGCACAGTTGCCAACTTTCACATGGTAAATAAGCACCCCAACTTTCACAGCAAGCCAAAAATCAAGCTAATCCCATTTCAAAACAAGCCAATCCCTAAGAACCACAACACTCTATGTGACTAGATCCCCCCAGCATGCAGTCTGGGACTGTCGTGGGCCTGCTGTGTGACCCTGACCCTCCCCCTGCTTGCCCCCCGGTTGCCAAACAAGTTACAAGCCAAAAACTAGCCAACAAGCAACTCAGAAGCCAATTAAGCCAAAAACAAGCCCAATTTCTCTCCCCCCTCCCCCCCCGGGTTTGGTACATCTGATTCTAAGTTTTCTTTTGATCTTAAAAGGCCATTCTGCTGAAAATAAGGAGACTTTTTCATAGATATGTTCTACTCAGTTCTGAAAGGAAAACATATTTTTGTACATTTTTAGGTCTGAGTCTGTGGAAGGATTCTTATCTCCAAGTCGTTGTGGTAGTCGCAATGGGGAAAAAGATTGGGAAAATGCATCTACAACTTCTTCAGTGGCCTCTGCTACAGAATACACAGGTCAGTGTTGGTAATGTTCTTAGGGAAATGTTTGGGTATAAAGAAGGGTCTGTGTATGGGGAGTTTTGGTTCTCCTTTATTTGCCATTCCTACAACGTGACTCTTCCTTAAATTCTTGAAATTAATCTTCTATAATAAAGAAGCAAATGTCTAGACTGTCTAAAAATGGCGTAATTTAATATATAAAATAAAAAATATTGATACAATAGGAAATGTGGTGTATTAAATAAACAGACTAAACTACAAATTTAGGACAAATCCTGCAAACACTCACCTAAGTAACTTTATGCAGGTCCTATTAAAATTGTTTCTATAGCAAGGGGAGGAAAGTGTAGAAAATATGAGATCAGCTGTAACCAAAAGCTTCAAAGAGAAAAATATAATTACCATAGGAGAAAAAAATCTATTCAGTAATATAAATTTAAATATAAAAGAATTGAAGAATTGTTTGAAAGCCAACCATACACCATAGTTTACATCTTGTTTCAAAACAGACCCCTCTTTAAAAACTAAGACATATTAAAAACTTTCTACTGCCTTGCTTCTAATATTTCAGTGCCCTATGAGTCTAACAGTAGTGACATCATCGTCATCCTCTTTTTCCGTGTGTGTAGCATGTGATATTACAAAATATCTTGTATTGTTATAATAATAAAATCTGTGTTTTTGTCCATGTAATATCACTCAGTCTGGCAAAGAATAACTCTGAAGTATCAACAGGTATTCTAGATAAACAAGCTTTTAAGGAGGTTAATTTTGATCTATGAGGCTGTGCAGCTCTAGCTATGCTGAGAAATTTGTATGTTCTGAAAATAAACTATTTTCCTCTTCAACACTACTGCAATAACTACAGAAGAGGCCAAATTTACAATCTGGATACTGCACAGTACTTATCTACCAATCTTTGAGAGCACTTTCAACCAATTTAATCGCTTCCTCGCATCTCCTCAGGATTAAGTCTAATACAGGTACTAACACTGGACTTAGGTTGTCTCCTTTAGTTCTCTCAATTAAGACCCATTGCCTAAAGGTTGGGTTTTTGTTTTTGTTTTGTTTTTTTAACTTTTCAGACTTTGTTTTTAAATGCAGCATGATTTTTTTAAGAAACTCAATCAGGGTCTTTTGCCACATAATTTTGAATACTCTGTGGTTTATAAATCGGATTTCTTACATCTTTTCCCATTGATTCTGTTCTTCCCTCCAAACAGTCAGTTAGTTAGTCTGAGACAGTGAAAGTTAATATTGATTTTAAATCATTGGTGGCCTTTAAGATTATGTTGCTTTTTGTCTTCATAACTATGCCTCCTTTCAAAGTGTCTTGACTCAAATAGGAAGATAAATTGCTGAATCTATTCTCCATTGACCAATCCCTCAAAATTATTGTTAGGGTGAAGAGCCAAATATCTTCTAGAGGGCCTCTGGTTCTTAGGCTTCACATGTTGCTTTGATGCCAATAGGTTACATCCCCACCCCAAAGAACAGTTTATACAAAAATATACTTGATACAGTTTTCATCTGGGGGAATTGGTTTGTGCTTAAACTTTTTGCAGTAAAATTTTCTTCCAATTTATGGCTTTTCCATAGGACTGGGTCACCAATTAAAGTCAGCAAAAGGGGGATACTATCAACCTCTCTACAGCTCACAACCCTACACTGCACACCTGTCAGAAACCAAAGCAGAGACAGTTTCTAGTCATTCCAGATGGAACAAGCCCTTCAGGCTGCCTTGAATGACCTGTCAGAATCAGCACCAAGACCTTCCGCCTTCATTATGGGCAAGTCACAGTTGGGGTTCCACAAGACTCAAATCCCAGAAGGCAGGAGACCAATAACTCTAAACACTGCAGCAACTCACTGTTATCTGTTTCACGCTTCAAAACTAGGGGCAGAGGAAGAAATTAAACTACTACTCCTCCTAGTTGGTTGAAGGATTTTTTTTTTTTAAATACAAAGTATTTGATCATTAGTAGATTATCATGTGAACAGTTTTTATGGGGCATATTCAAGATAGGGGCATTTTAGGGAACTATCATGATCTAATGCTGAAGGACATATCATTGAGTGAATCTAGTAATATTTAAAAAAAAAACATCTTTTTTCAGTTTTGACAGTTGTACCACATTATATTCATATATACTGTGATACAGTAACAGAAGAATAGCAGTCAATCAATGCATGTGTATAACAGGTCTGATCTCTACTTATTTCTTTTGTGGGTGCTAGGATTATATTGTTACATACACAAATGATACATGGAAAAAGTGTCTCATGGTGCTCAAGACTGCTTTCTGTATAGCTTACTGAATCACTTAGCTGATTTGTCAATTCTGTTTCATAGGACCAAAGCTCTACAAAGAACCCAGTGCAAAATCCAATAAGCATATTATTCAGAATGCTCTGGCTCATTGTTGCTTGGCTGGAAAAGTAAATGAAGGTCAGAAGAAAAAAATATTGGAGGTAAGGAGATTTTCCTTCTGATGATTAAAAAAAGGATTAAATCCAGCCACCTTTGGACATTAGGGAGACATACCAGGGTGGAGGGAAGAGTGGAAAGGAATCTTCCTCCCAAGGCTGTGTAAATGCTTTGTGGATGGCTAGAGTAGTCTCAGTGATCCCGAGCCTGTCCCCTCTGTGAGTAAAGGACCAAAAGAGCAAGCGGAATTATGGAAACAATTCTATAGGATCATGTAATTAAAGAGTATCATAATGCTTATGCTGAAGGAGACTGAATTACTTATATGCACAGGCAATCTTAATTCTGGCATTTGCAACTTTTAAATGCTTGATTTAGCAACCTAACTTTTTTTTTTAAAAAAAACAGGTTTGGGGATTTTTTAAACATGATTTTCTATGTGTTTTTTTTGTTTGTTTGTTTGTTTGTTTGTTTTTTTAAAGCAAACTGAAAAAAAGCCATTCCATTTTGTGAAACCTATATGGGTCATCAGCAGAATTGGGATCTTTAGATCCATAACACAGATCTCTACTATTTAACCTAATGGAGTAACTGGTAGTAACAGTACTGTTATCCTCAATGTACACTAGCCACCAGAGTGGTATGAGACACACACTTTGCCAGTGGGTTTATAGCTATT
This sequence comes from Malaclemys terrapin pileata, assembly GCF_027887155.1. NCBI lineage: Eukaryota > Metazoa > Chordata > Testudines > Emydidae > Malaclemys > Malaclemys terrapin. The sequence continues at coordinate 68,125,478 of NC_071512.1, forward strand.
TGCTGAGAGCAGAGCAATGTCAAGATTTAAGAGTCCTGGGTTCAATTCCAGATTCTGAAGGGATGTGTGCTCTAGTAGATAAGACCTTCTGCCCCATCACCTCCCTCTACTCCTCACCCCTCTGTATTCATGTCAGAATGCTTCCTTCTCCTCTATACTATCTGGGTGAAAGCAGAGGGGGAGCACGAGCACAGGAAAAACCGTCTCTCTGCTGGCAGTGTTGGTGCCTGGCACCATAACAGCTCCCAGCAGTATAAAGGAGCAATTGCAGAGAAGGTCATGCTCCACTCCTGCAGCCCTAGAATTGAGCAGGCTCAGTCTAGTCAGCAAGTAGGAGCTGTTTCAGATGGATCATGATCCGTGCAACTGGGATCTTTAGACCATAAGGCTTACAGCCTCTAACAAGCCTCTACTGGCCATGTGCTAACTGCAATTTTTCAGAAATTTATAGATTGGCCAAATTGGGGTGGATTTTTAGGGAATGGCAACAAGCATATCTTTAGTACTAGGGCAACCTCCCTTGTAAATGCAAACCCCTGCTCCCAAGTATGGAGGTGCTAGAGCTTCTCAGTTAAACAGTTGTAATAATTTTTAACCTGGGCAAAAATAATAATTTTCCCCTTACCTCCATCTTAGGAACAACTGCACAGTTATAGCTTTTTTTTTTTTTTATAAAAAATGAAAATTCTTCTTGAGGCAGACATCCAGCATGCAAAAATTCAGCTTGGGAAAACTTTAATCAACTGAAAACAGGGTCTTATGGAAAGTATTCTACAACTTGAACTATAGTTCAGCCTATAATGTGTTTAAAATAAAACCCCCTACAACTTAGAGTTGAGGGTTTCCTACATGTAATATAAATTTCACATTGTAAACACGTTTTTTCTTTTTCTTTTTCTTTTAAAGGAAATGGAGAAATCTGATGCCAATAACTTCTTAATCCTATTCCGGGATTCTGGCTGCCAGTTCAGATCTTTGTATACATACTGCCCTGACACTGAAGAAATAAATAAGCTGACTGGGATAGGCCCCAAATCAATCACAAAGAAAATGATAGAGGGGCTATATAAATACAACTCTGATAGGAAGCAATTTAGCCACATACCTGCTAAAACGATGTCTGCCAGTGTTGATGCAATTACCATTCACAGCCATCTGTGGCAAAGCAAGAGACCAGTAACTCCTAAAAAACTCTTACCTACCAAGGCATAGTGGGGAAAATATTTGCTTCAGACATTGTGGTAAACTTGCACTTCATCTTTACTGCCTATAGAAAATAGGCTTCTAGTTGCCAACAAGACTTACAGAACTTGAAATTGGACAAGCTCTTTTGTCATCCACAACTGGAATGTAAACACAGTATTTAGGAGTACAGAAGATTGTCACTTAGGTGATACAACTACAAGTGATAATGGAAATGTCTGATTCATGTGTGGAGATGTGTATGTGCTAATACAGACTATAGGGTACATTTACTCTATATTTTGATTAGATACGTAAGCACTGAATGTTGTTCATCTGCAGTGACTGCAATTACATTTTTTACATTTCTTGCCTTATGCTTTTGTGTTTGTGCTTGTCTTGAAATTTAATTTTCTTGCTGTTTTTTCCTTCACTTTTCTTATTATTTTCAGTGTCACTGAATTTTACCTAATGAATCCCATCATGAAACACAAACAAAAACGTGGTCTGTTATGAGGTACAGAACACTCTATAGTTATTCTAAGACATCCTGGTCTTGTTCTGAAAGACCCTCATTGTATGTTCTAATCATTACTGAAAAACCCATCGCACTGAGTATTTCCAGTTCCATTTCAACATTGTAATACTGGTTTGTTTATTTTTTTTTTAAATTAAATATTAAGGAAATTCTTTGAGCTGCTTAAAGGGAGGTTTCCTTCAGATTAAATTAATTTAGCAACTAAAATATTCAGGAGAGTCACAGTATTCAGGAGAGTCACAGTATTCACTAACTAGCTCTGCTTTTTTCACCTCAGTTCTACCCAATTCAGCCTTAAACAAATGTTACTGTGGATAGACATCTGATATGGGTTTCCGTCTGTCCAGCTTTTGAAAAAGTAAATCACTTTTTTTACATACTCTGACAAATGACATTTTGAGAATCTCTTATCCATTTAAAATAAGTATGGCAAAGAACCTGGTTGATATTTCAATCTTTATAACAAATATAAACATTTTTGAAAATAGCCATTGGAACATATTTCAGTATTATTTACAAAGGGCTGCATTTTGATTTCATAACTGTTTCATTATTTTGCACAAGTCACTATTGTGCTTAGTGTTTTTCTTTTGTATAATTATTTTCAGTGTAGCACTGTTCTGAAAAAACTACAAACTTGAAACCTCCCCCAAATCTGTGGTTTTTTTGGCAACGTGTACCAGACGATTAGTTGGTGGGAGGGGGGCGAACTCATTCTCAGGAAAAGATTTGAATGATTTATGATCCTGTTTTGTTTGTGTTGTGACAACTGTGTAAATATAAAGACAGTGTTATGCTATAACTATGAAGTTCATTCTGTTTCATGGGGAGTAGAGACTAAAATTATGTACATTTCTCTCATTGAACTGCTTAGGGAGAAATAATGCCTCATTACTATGATGTACTCTTTTACTTATATAAAAGATTCTCAGAAATGAGATGTCCTTAAAGAGTTTAGAACAGTACTTTTTTAATTATTAAAAGGCCTTAGGCATAAATGCATTGGGTTGTTTATCAACATTTTCTCAAATGCTGTCAATATTTTACTATAATTTATGTTCTTATATTTATGTATATTTGTTAAAACTGTAAAAAAAAGAAAAAACACTTTAAAATACATGTTTAAGATGTATGTGGCTCAAAACTACTTGTGGCTAGCTGATTCCTACTGTTTGCATGTATATGATCAGGATATGTAACTCTTATATTTCAAGTGTATACATATTATGTATATATTATATAAAAATAGAGGTGAAAGAGGGTTTGCACATTCTGCCTGTTAGCTCTTACAACTACTGTTAGATGAACTTTGTATAGTAAAAATTAGTTCAAGAAAAGTCAGTGCTGGAGGAGGGTGCGGGTAGATGGAATTAATAGATGTGGATATGATGAATATGTTTATAAAGGTTTATCATGGGACGCCTTTTTCTTTCTAAAACTGACCTAGGATTTGACTGAACACTTGCAATACTCACTAGTACATGCACGTCCATCTAAACAAAGTGAGTTAAAATACATGCCACAGGGATTCTTTGAATCATTTAAAATATGACTGAATGTATTATGTTCATATTTGTCTACAGGTTAAAAAAATGTGCAGTGTCTAAAGGTAGAATATGAATAATGCAGTTGAAAAGTTCATTGCTCAGTCTAAAATTTTTCTTAATACAGGAAAAGTGAAGACGGACGCTTTTTCTTTTTTAAGCCTGCAAAATTTTCTAATTACACTGTATCTTTGGTTGGGGTCATGTTTAAAAAAATAAAAAAGGAAAAAAGCTTTTCATAAGGCCAGCATTTATCACTGATCTTTTCAGAACACACTGGTGCTTTCATCAGGGGTATTATTATTATTGTTGCTATGACTGAATTTGCCAAACACTCATCTTAATTTCCAGAGCAAAACTTCAAATTTTAACAGTCATAATTGCTACTGAAACCATTTTTTAAATTTTAGTATGACTGTTCGTTTTTACTGTTTGGCTGTTTAAAGCCAAATACAGCTATTTAATTATGATTTAATGGGCACTGTTGAGAAATGTACAGTGTATTGTGTGCTTACTTGTCCACTTCTGTGGATCATTGCTTCCATATTTTTTCAAATAGTGTGATGTAAAATATTGTCATATTGCTACTTATGTGGTACAGTGTAGTTTTTCCTTTCAGTTAAATAAAAGCATGGCACCAAAAATCATACATTTTCTCACGCGCTCTCGTATTATGTTTAAATATAAACAAAGTGTGATTAATCAATTTACCTATCTGTTCAAAGCATGCTCATCATGGTAGCTGAACACCTTACAAATTTTAGAAAAAAATGCATACAGATTTCTATTTTCTCCTCATCCCCCATTTTATGTTTATTTTATTTAACATGTAACTCAGTGTTCTATTATCACAAGAAAGCTGTTGAAGAATTGGATTTAACAACTCTTTGCCTTCAAGAATGAAATGTAATCCTAATCTCTTCCAAAAAAAGGTTCACAGTTGCAGGCCAGTTGCCAAGAAAATTTTGTCTCCCACGCACACTAGTCCCAATCTTATGGTTAACTTTCACTGTTTCAAAGGATTGGTTTGATTTTGGGAGGTTATCATTCAGCATAATGTGTTCATGTCAATAGCTTTGGTTCAGCCTGTGGAGGGTTTTTCAATATAAAATGAAGCCTTGTACTTGAGTGCTGTTTAAAGGGGAAATGGTACAAAAGGCAGAACATGAGGTGAAGTGTTCCCGGTTATCTGTGTTGGAACACAGAAGGGCTGCTGCCTTTTGAATGAACTAAGGCTTCTTAAGCGTTGTCAGCTTTTTGTGAAATCACTTGTACTTCCCAACTGTCGTGTATATCTTGGTCAGAAGAAGTTTCCAAAAATTAAGTTATCTTTTTCCATATATGTAAATTAGCAATTTAAATATTTTGAGCTAACCTATGCCCATTTGATGGACTTTTGCATTTGTTTTTTAGCTTTATGGTCTTTGTTCTGCATACTTTTCTGTAATTCCAGTGGCTGCCAAATATATAAAATTTAAAACTCACTGATGGATTTTTCCAGCCAGGTTTAGAGACTTAACTGAGGTTTCAACTCTCTCCTGTTGACCAAGATATCATACCTCAGGTCACCTGTTAATAAAAAGCAAGAGGAAACTTTGCTTATGGAGCTGCTAAAAATATGAGGAGCCAGGAAATCTAATGTCTGTTACAATACTAGATAAGACATTGGAAAATAAGGCACTGGTTCAGAAAAGCACTTAAAAATGTACTTGTCCATCACTGAATCAGGGCTGAAGCTCCTGCATGAATGTTGTAAGAAGGGTACCTAAACCACCTTGATCAGGCAGTGCTTCAAGATGACAAAGCTATAAACAGAAGAAAAGTATGTTAAAACAGTAAATGAAATAAATTACTTAACTTTGATTACAATTACAACTGATTACAACTTGAAAACCAGGTGCAGGATCACATTCAAATACTTGCATTGCAGACAAAAACAAATATGATCTAATCTTATTCTTGGAGAAATAGACACCAGAGACATTCCAACAAAATATGCCAGATAATCTGGTCATGGCAGAAAGAGCCTGCTGGTTCACCACCATAGGACAGCATCTTTTTACCAATCTAATGGACTAAAGAGTGAATTCTGCAAGAAGATAAGGAACTGGAATAAAGGGACACAAACACATCCCCTTTTTCCAGATCTGAGGCCCACCACACAAAGTTAAAAGGTGATGCTTGGCCTCATTCAAACAAGACTTTAAAATAAGCAGAAGTGCTTATTATATTCTAGAATATTCAAGTTCAATTCCATGGGAAGTAATGTCACAGCTATTGAATCAGAAAGACAACTGTTAAACCTATTGCCCAGTAGATTCCTTGTCCAGGCTCATTAAACCCTAACATGATGACAACGATGGCCAAATCATCTCCAGAATATTTAAATGCACTTCTTTTAGAATTTGGTTTAGGGATTCTTTTGTTTACAGTGCTTGTATCATTTTCTTCATTTATAATTTTCTTCTCACTACAGCAGATGAAAGTAAGGTAAAAATCACATTATTTCACCTGAGATAGTAGTAAATTTATATCTATACTGACATACTGCATACAATAATTGTCAGCATGACTGACCATGTAACCAAAGAATCAGAAACTTCCTTTCCAACACCATTACAATTTTAATCACACAGCCCATGATAGACCTTTTACATTCTAAATTGAAATTTATATTTAATCTTTGGTCTGTCGGAAGTTGTTTCTATAAATATGCACTATAAAAACCTTTCTTCAAGAACCATTATCTTTACAAAAAAGAGCAAAATCACCTCTGCATGATGATCCTGGAAAAACAGGAAATATTTTGGTTCCTTGGCCTGAGGTTTCTACTCATTCTGCAAGATAGCATACTCCACTCTCTAAACACAACAGTGAGGAAAAAAAGCCTACTGAGTGCAAACCCAAGAATTTCCTCTTATACAAAGGAATAATCTGTAGAAGAGACAAATGGGTCCTGAGATATTTTTGTTCTCCACCATATCTGCAAATTTGGGGAACAAATTGTTAGCTAACTACCAGCAGACAAAATCTGTCAATGACTTTCAAAGGAATTGAAAAACAATTTTTATTTCTCGTGACTGAAAATTTTGTAATTTAGAATTCGGAGAATATTCCCACATAAAAACATGAATTCTAAAATACTCACATTTTTATTTAAGCTATTTAAAGCATTCATGTATTTCAACATGTTTCATAGGAATTCTAATTCCACCATGAAACTCTATTAATACAATTTGGATAGTTCTCTAAGTCTGAGAATATAAAAAATGAAGACAAACACTATAAAGTTATTTTAATAAGAACATCACTGTTCCAAAAATTTTGAAGTCAATTTTTTTCCTTTAATTTGGCAGAACTACTATAAAGACCTGAATTTCATAGATGTTGAGCAGCTGAAAATCTCATTGGCTACAAAGGGCAAATGGGATGCTTGGTAGCTCTCAGAGTGCACTTACACTGTTAAAATTTCTTACTCTCCTCACAATTTGGTTAAATACAGAGAGATTCTATGAGCCTGATTCTTAGCTCCACTCAAGTAACACTAAGTAGCCAGGAAGCCATCTTATCTGGCTTCCTAAATAGTCCCTTTAGGTAGGGGATGTTGCCTCTTGTGGCCTGAACAGTTAGCCAACAGTTCCCAATATTCAGGATCTTAGGGGTTGTTTCTGTTAGGAGGAGAAATTGATGAATACAACCGATACTACTTTGATGCAATCCTGCTCCCAGAAACACTTCCATCAAACAATGCTCAGCAAAACCCTTCTGCTCCCATAGTTCAGTTTCTGACCAGTCTTGCATGAGGCATGTGTCTTGGGGATGGCTCTTATTTTTTCAGCTATCCTACTCCAAAAAGGAGCTTAACTGCTTCTTGCATTTATCCTGTATGAAGGGCGGCTGTCATACGCACCAGCTTCACAGAGGTTATGCCACTCGCTAACATCATTTCCTGGAGCAGGGGGCATTCCTGCGAGAAAGGGGCAGAATATTTCTACACCTCAGTGATCCTCAGCAGACAGAATGACCCTTTTGGTCGATAGGCAGCTAAGTGTAACTTAGAGCACCACTGTGGCTCAGTTCTAAGTTATAATAGGGAGAGGATCAGCCCTGGGATCAAGAAAAACACAATGGTGATTTAGAACTACCTTTATTTCCCCACCCACAGCTGTGCAGAGCCTATCTTGCCTGTAGATGAGGATCTAGCCCTAGCTATCTGCAGATATCTTTTTCCAATTCCTCTATTATTTTTATTAAAGATGCTAAAACCTTAGCCCTTGCAGAGCTATCTAGTTGTGTAATCTCTGATACTAAAACAGCATTTCTTTGCCACCTTCTGGTGTTTTCGAGAGCTGAGCAAGCAGTCCTTAAAGAAGTGTGGCCAAAGTGTGACCTGGAGATCCGTAACCCCTTCCAAGTGTACTGTCAACTTACGTTTAGTTAGCTAATCTTTTCAAATGGTGACATTCAAGTATCCTCCATTTTAAACAAGACTTCAAATTATCTTATTCTAAATTTGGACTTGATAGAAGTTCAACAATTTAAAAGAAAACATTCTATACCTCCACAGCTTCTCTCTCTTTTCTTATAAAGAAATCACAATTTAATTTTTCTATAGCCAACACAGCAAGTCTAGGAAAAGATCAACACATTACTATTGTGGAATCAAAGCTGATGTCTAAAGTGAGGTGCATGTAGACTCTGAGACCTGCTCACCTACACTTACTGATGTAAAAGGGAGTCTAAAGAGTGCATCTTACATGTAGAGGAGCCAGAAGAAGGGGTAAGTTACAATTAGTGATGGGGCTGCTTTAAACTTACACCTTCCTGCTAGAAAGAAAAGCAACTACATTCTTATCTTCTTATAAGTTACACCAGCTAAGATTCCCTCACAGTCAGTCTCATTGGGCTGTGTCAGTTACATGTTGACAATAAGTGTGAATCTAAGAGAGCTAAGTAAGCCAAGGAAGCCATACAAAAACAATGAAAGGGCCAGAAGACGACTCACCTTCAATTTGGCCTTGAGATTCTAGGTCAGTCCTAACTGATCAGCAAGATTTAGGAACACTGGATCCAAAGCATTCAACTCTTGATTGTTTTTTAGGAGAGGGAGTTCTTCAGACCTTACTCTTTAGTGACTCCCATGGCTAACTGAAGAGCAATATTCAGGGATCCTAGTGTTCAGGGATCCTAGTGTTCCATGATATAGAAACCAAAATTCTCTGATTAAAAAAAACAACATAAAAATCTGTGTTTTTGCATGATTAAAATTAAACACTGAACTTTAGTTTCCCTAGCCACAACATACATACCTATATATCAGTTGAACACAATGTCTTATTGCTATATTTACAATTTTCAAGCAAGTTCAAAGCCTATCAGTGCCATCAATCATTATAATAAAATTAATAGAATTGCAATGTGTATATCTTACATATAACAAATACTTCTATGTCTGTTCTCCATTTTCAGAAAATTATTTTTTTTAAATGCTGGAGTGTATTCTAGTCACAGTGTATTATTTCTTTACCATTGTCAATAGCCCTGCTGTTTCAGCCTCTTGTTTTCATTTCTTTTCATTCAGTTTGTTCAGCACTTTCCATGTGTTCCACAACTGTTTGCTTTCTAACGTAATTTACAGCACTGCTGCATACGGTACAGAACAGCACATTAACAGCAACGTGAAATTTGCCCTTGCCAAACTCAATGACACTGTCTTTAGGGATAATTTTTATAGTTTTCAGCATCTTTTCATAACTTTAATTAACTTACATGTGGCAGCTGAAGTGAAATTTGAGATGCATTAAAACACTAAGCTGTATATACCAGAAGCAGTTTATTGGCATATGTTTAGCTATGTAAATTTAAAGCACATTCAAAAATCAACCACAAGAGAGGGAGGTTGCGTGCATTCAATAACAGACATTGGTACTTTCAGTAAAATTTAGTTAATATAGGTTTTTATATTTTGTGAAAAAAAAGTTTCTCTGTAAAGACACAAATTCTGCATTCTTCTGTGGCAAATGGATTTCTAGGATCCCTGGAGGGAGCTGTCCCATTGGCCAGAAAGACTGCTCAAGCTATGGGACTTTGAGATAGAGGGCAGAAAAGTGGAAAATAGAATTAACAGTTCTACAAAATTTTACAAAAATAAGTCCCTCCAAGCTCTTCCCAAAACTCACTAAACGTGTGGATGCGGTATATATTTATACATGAAATATATCATCCACACATGAAAATTAATCTGGAATAAGTTAGGGTGTGAATTTAAAGTACATCAGCTATTCCTGATTAACTCCAACCGTAGACATTCTTATTCTGGAATAAGAGTGCTTTATCTACTGTGGATTAAGCTAATTCAGAATAACACACCTTATTCTAGAATAAGAGCATCCACGAATAGGGTATGTCTACACTATGAAATTACTCGGATTTTACAGAATTTGATTTTTGGCAACAGATTGTATAAAGTCGAGTGCATGCGTCCACACTAAGCACATTAATTCAGCGGTGTGCGTCCATAGTACCGAGGCCAGCGTCGACTTCCGGAGCATGCACTGTGGGTAGCTATCCCATAGTACCCACAGTCTCCTCCGCCCATTGGAATTCTGTGTTGAGATTCCCAGTGCCTGATGGGGCAAAAAACATTGTCGCGGGTGGTTCTGGGTACATGTCGTCAGGCCCCCCCTCTCCCTCCCTCCCTCCATGAAAGCAATGGCAGACAATAGTTTCACGCCTTTTTTCGTGGGTTACCTGTGCAGACGCCATACCACGGCAAGCATGGAGCCCGCTCAGCTGACCATCACCGTATATCTCCTGGGTGCTGGCAGACATGGGACTGCATTGCTACACAGCAGCAGCTCATTGCATTTTGGTAGCAGACGGTGCATTACACCTGGTAGCCATCATAGTCATGCTCTTTTAGCCAACCTCGGTGAGGTCGATCAGGGGCACCTGGGAAGACATGGAAGTGACTCAGCCAGGTCATGCCCATCTTCTAGCGAGCAGCCAGGAGAGGACGGTGGCTAGCAGTCATAATGCAGCATCTTCTGCTGAGCACCCAGGAGATGACGATGGCTAGCAATCGAACTGCACTGTCTGCTGCCAGCCTAAGATGTATAAGATAGATGGAGTGGATTAAAACAAGAAATAGACCAGATTTGTTTTGTATTCAGTTGCTTCCCCCCCCCCTCTGTGAAATCAATGGCCTGCTAAATCCAGGGTTTTGAGTTCAATCCTTGAGGGGGCCATTCTGTGTGACAGTTGTTTGTGTTTCTCCTTGATGCAAAGCCACCCCCTTTGTTGATTTTAATTCCCTGTAAGCCATGTCGTCAATTGCCCCTCCCTCCGTCAGAGCAATGGAAGACAATTGTTTCGCGCCTTTTTTCAGTGCAGACGCCATACCACGGCAAGCATGGAGTCCGCTCATCTCAACGCAGCAGTCATGAACATTGTAAACACCTCATGCATTATCATGCAGTTTATGCAGAATCAGAACTTGAAAAACCAGGTGAGTAGGAGGCGACGGCGACACAGAATTCTCTCAAAGCGCAGGCTCTGGCACTTTGGAGATCATGGTGTTAATGAGGCAGGTTCATGCCGTGGAACGCCGATTCTGGGAAACAAGCACAGACTGGTGGGACTGCACAGTGTTGCAGGTGTGGGATGATTCCCAGTGGCTGCGAAACTTTCGCATGCATAAGGGCACTTTCATGGAACTTTGTGACTTGCTTTCCCCTGCCCTGAAGCGCAAGAATACCAAGATGAGAGCAGCCCTCACAGTTGAGAAGCGAGTGGCAATAGCCCTGTGGAAGCTTGCAACGCCAGATAGCTACCGTTTGGTCGGGAATCAATTTGGAGTGGGCAAATCTACTGTGGGGGCTGCTGTGATGCAAGTAGCCAAAGCAATCACTGAGCTGCTGCTACCAAAGGTAGTGACTCTAAGAAATGTGCAGGTCATAGTATATGGCTTGCTGCAATGGGATTCCCTAACTGTGGTGGGGCGATAGATGGAACCCATATCCCTATCTTGGCACCGGAGCACCAGGGCAGCCAGTCCATAAACCGCAAGGGGTACTTTTCAATGGTGCTGCAAGCACTGGTGGATCACAAGAGACGTTTCACCAACATCAACGTGGGATGGCCGGGAAGGGTTCATGACGCTAGCATCTTCAGGAACACTAATCTGTTTAAATGGCTGCAGCAAGGGATTTACTTCCCGGACCAGAAAATAACTGTTGGGGATGTCGAAATGCCTATAGTTATCCTTGGAGACCCAGCCTACCCCTTAATGCCATGGCTCATGAAGCCATACACAGGCAGCCTGGACAGTAGTCAGGAGCAGTTCAACTATAGGCTGAGCATGTGCAGAATGGTGGTAGAATGTGCATTTGGACGTTTAAAGGGTCGCTGGCACACTTTACTGACTCGCTCAGACCTCAGCGAAACCAATATTCCCGTTGTTATTGCTGCTTGCTCCACAATCTCTGTGAGAGTAAGTGGGAGACGTTTATGGCGGGGTAGGAGGTTGAGGCAAATCGCCTGGCCACTGATTACGTGCAGCCAGACACCAGGGCAATTAGAAGAGCACACCAGGAAGCGCTGCGCATCACAGAAGCTTTGAAAACCAGTTTAATGACTGGCCAGGCTACGATGTGACAGTTCTGTTTGTTTCTCCTTGACGAAAACCCACCCCCTTGGTTGAATCATTTCCTGTAAGCCACCCACCCTCCCCCCATCAATCACAGCTTGCTTGCAAAGGAAATAAAGTCACTATCATTTAAAAACCATGTATTTTTTATTAATTGATTATAAAAGTAGGGAGATAACTGACAAGGTAGCCCGGGTGGGGTGTGGGAGGAGGGGAAGAGGGAAGGAAAAGGCCACTTCAAAACTTGTTGAATGACAGCCTTCTGTTGTTTGGGCTGTCCACTGGGGTGGAGTGGTTGGGTGCCCGGAGCCTCCCCCCACACTTTCTTGGTGAGGAGGCTATGGAACTTGGGGAGAGCAGTTAAACAGGAGCTGCAGCAGCACTCTGTGATCCTGCTGCCATTCCTGAAGCTCCACCAGACGCCGGTGCACGTCCGTTTGATCCCGCAGTAGCCCCAGCGTTGCATCCTGCCTCCTCTGATCTTCCTGCCGCCACCTCTCATCTCTATCATCCCTCCTGTCCTCACGTTCATTGGCCGCTTTCCTGTACTGTGATACTGCGTCCTTCCACACATTCAGATGAGCTCTTTCATTGCAGGTCGACAGCGTGATCTCAGAAAACATTTTATCACGCGTGCGTTTTTTTCACCGCCTTATCTGAGATAGCCTTCAGGACGGAGGAGGGAGGCTTGAAAAATGTGCAGCTGCGGGAGGGAAAAAAGGGAGAGAAGTATTTAAAAAGATACCCATTATTCTGTAAAATGTATACTCTTTCACAGTGAACAACACTATTCACATTACATAGCACATGTGATTTCAGTACAAGGTCACATTTTGCATCTTATATCGAGTGCCTGCGCTTTGGTGTTAGAGATCACAGACGCAGGGCCGGGCAACAGAATTCGGCTTGCAGGCGGCCATGGTAAGCCATAGTCTTTCGGTTTCTGCAACCTTCATAAAAGCAGTGCCCTCCTTTCCCATACCAAGCAAAACCCATTGAGTGCTGCGGTTTTCGTGTTAACGTGCAACAGCAGAAACCAAAACGAAACCTCCCCTCCCCCATCCAATTCTCTGGGATGATCGCTTTACCCCTCCCCCCACCGCGTGGCTGGTATCAGGGAAGATCCTTGCTAGCCAAATGCGAACAGCTCAGCGCCAATGCACCCTCCCACCCGCCACTGCTTGGCTAACTACGAGGAGGATTTCTTTTCAGCCACAGGCAAACAGCCCAGTAGGAACGGCCACCTCTGAATGTCCCCTTAATTAAAATTCCCGTATTTCAACCAGGTTACCATGAACGATATCACTCTCCTGAGGATAACACAGAAATAAAGAACGGATGTTGCTTGACTGCCAGCAAACACCAGGACCATATGCTGCCAGGCTTTGTCATGCAATGATACCAGATTACTTGCTACTAGCATGGCGTGGTAAAGTGTCCTACCATGGAGAACGGAATAAGGCTGCTCTCCCCAGAAACATTCTGCGAAGGCTTTTGGAATACCTCCAGGAGAGCTTCACGGAGATGTCCCTGGAGGATTTCCGCTCCATCCCCAGACACGTTAACAGACTTTTCCAGTAGCTGTACTGGCCGCGAATGCATCCCAAGTCCTCAGGGCAAATTAATCATTAAAAAACGCTTGCTTTTAAACCATGTTTTATATAACAAAGGTACACTCACCAGAGGTCCCTTCTACAGCTTCATGGTCCGGGAGGGTATTTCAGTCATGGTGAGAAAAAGATCCTGGCTGTTGGGGAGAACGGTGTGCTGTGTGCTCTCCTCAAGCTCATCCTCCTCCTCATCTTCCCCGTCCGCAAAATCCTCAGGCATGGCTGAGAGTACCCCCTCCTCGGAATCCACGGTCAGGGGTGCGGTAATGGTGGCGCCCCCCCTAGAATTGCATGCAGCTCAGCATAGAAGCGGCATGTCTGCGGCTCTGCCCCAGAGCATCCGTTTGATTCTTTGGTTTTCTGATATGCTTGTCTGAGCTCCTTAACTTTCACGCGGCACTGTGTTGAGTCCCTGTTGTGGCCTCTCTCCATCATGCCCTTGGAGATTTTTTCAAATGTATTGGCATTTCGTCTTTTGGAACATAGATCTGATAGCACGGAATCGTCTCCCCATACAGCGATCAGATCCAGTACCTCCCGTACGGTCCAGGCTAGAGTTCTTTTTCGATTCTCGGACTGCATGGTTACCTGTGCTTATGAGCTCTGCATGGTCACCTGTGCTGATGAGCTCGACTGGCCAAACAGGAAATGAGATTGAAAAGTTCACGGGGCTTTTCCTGTACACCTGGCCAGTGCATCTGAGTTGAAAGTGTTGTCCAGAGCGGTCACAATGGTGCACTGTGGGATAGCTCCCGGATGCCAATACCATCAAATTGCGTCCACACTAACCCTAATTCGAACTGGCGATATCGATTTCAGTGCTAATCCCCTTGTCGGGGAGAAGTACAGAAATCGATTTTAAGAGCCCTTTATGTCTAAGTAAATGGCTTCGTTGTGTGGATGGGTGCATGGTTAATTCGATTTAACGCTGCTAAATTCGACAAACTCGTAGCATAGACCAGGCCATAGAGTTGACCAGGAATAGCTATTCTGGAATGACTTCCCATGTAGACAAGCCTTAAATTGTCATTGCTGCCTTTTTGCAGATCCAAGTAAATATCCTGAAAGGAATTTCTGTGACCCACATAAGATGCATCACAAAGTACTATGTCTATGGTACATGAGCTTTATGTATACATAGTCTGGCAAACATAAGAAGTAATAGTTACCTATGTTTTTATGTCAGTGCTAATCTGCTAATGGAGTCTTTCATAAAGATTAAGAGCTAAATAAGTACTGAGCTTTGCATTAAACAGCATTTGCCTCATCCTTCCCACAACATCACAGACCTAACTCCTGGTAAAACAAGACCTGACAAGAGCACACAAGTCAACACTTATTAAAATGATCTGGATGCAGATTATCTTTTGTTGGCTCAATATTTTTTGTTGTTTGATCTACCTCGAAACTGGAATTGTTAATGCAAAGATGAACTAAAGGTTGTCTAGTTTCAGTGAAGGCTCTATAAGCAATTCTAGCTCCTTTGTGGAAATCTTAGACAAGATAAATGATAATGTCTTTTATTGGACCAACTTCTGTGGGTCCAATCACCTCACCCACCTTGTCTCTCTAATATCCTGGGACCAATGCAGCTACAACAACACTGCAAATACAGGCTCTGTTGTTCTCCCAGGCGGACCTCTCAAAGGGAGCTAACTGCACCTTCTCTGAGGACAGATGTCTGCAGGGATTTGTCTATCCTCACTAAGAACCCTGTGTTCCCTACATAGAGGTAATTCTCACACATGGAAGTGTAAACACTTTGAACTCAGAATTTCTTCTTCTTTTTCATCATCCTGTGTGTGTGTTGGGGGGTGGGGAGGCTTACTCCCAATACAAAACACTGAGTCTCAGGTGTTCCACTAGAGACAAATCATCTGCACTAAGGACCTGTGCCTCCATATACTCCAACAACATATTAATGGATTAGCCACAATAAAACAACATGATAGACTTTTCTTTTAATTTATATATGTGTTTCTGCTAATGCTTTGACTGATTAAAACTGAAATAACATTTAAAATCGAATGTACTTTTCAAAATTTATGCCGATAGGTCGCTTTTTGCATTTTTCTCAGCTTGGCCAGTGAAACTAAACAGGTCCAGTTCCCATTTGTTTATAGTCACTTTCATTTCCTTATGCACCATCAGGTTGCTGATGTATTGCAGAATATGTACATTTCTTTTAAATGGTGCATTTAATTCTTTTAAAAATCATTACATTAATAAACACCTACACTGCCCATTCACTCCAATGAGAGAGCTCTGAACCTGAGTGATATTTTTACAGGTAAATGGGGGCATTCATTGTCTTACCTGAGAGTCAAGTTACATGCAATGTGATATCAGAACTGTAATCATGCAGAAGGGCTTCCTTCCAGGACCTGAAAGTCGTGTATTCATAGCCCTTTAATTGCAGAGTCACTGCTGAATAGCTGGCACTTTGTCTGCATCACTCTTCACAGGATAAAGAGTTTGGCATCCTTTTACATATTCCTTTCTAGAAAAAGAGAACAGGATAAGAGGGTTGAAAGACTTAATATTTTTTCTTGCACATTTTGGCTGTTTCGAGATAAAACAGAAATAACTTGTTTCTTTGGGGTGCGACTCTGTGCAGAATTGAATACCTCATAGAATCAGGGCCCTAGGAAGTTCCCAATCCTACTATACTGAAACCCATGGTAATCCTTTCAATACTCTAATGGAACTCTTAGATGGTCATATTTTCCCATTCTTCTACTCTCTTCACCACAGAGTTTATATACATGTCTGTTGTGTAAAGGTTAGAAGTGAGAAATATCTATTACTGTCCATGTGGCGTTCGTACATTTTGTGTTTTTGGTTTTTCAAATGCTGCACTGAATATTCTAAAGCACTCCCTTCTGCACCCTATCTCATGTGACTGATTCATTTAATACTAAGAAATTTATTTTTTATATATATATATATATATATATATATATATATATATATATTATATATATACATATACATACATACATATACATATATTATACACACACACACCACACACACACACACATACATACAGGCACTGAAAAATGAAAATATCTAATAAATGGACATATTTATTTCATCCAATTAAAACGGTCTCAAGAATGAAGTGGTCTGCCTCAGTTCAACATTTTAAAGCATAGTTACCATAATTAAATAAGGCCAAACAGATTTGCTGTAGCACACAGGAAAATGTGAGAAGACAGTAGAACAAAATTCCAAGACTAACCTGGAGGCTCACATCTAGTAATTAAATATATTGCCAACAACCCATAAGTCTCCACTGCATTAGCAAGGGAAATATGGTTGTAAGAACACCCGTCACAGTGTTTATAATGCGTTATCCCAAAGGAAACAAGTGCACCTGTTCTATATTAATTGTAGGTGATTTTTCAGTAGTTTGTAGAATACTTGCTTAAATAGCTCTCAAACAGTGTTATAGTAATATAGCCAAACCACAAAAAGATTAAGGAGCTATATACTAATAAAACAAAGGTCTCACAGCACATTTTTATGGAGCTATTATCTGGGTGTGTGTGAAAAAAAGAGGGCACACAGAGTGCATCTTAATTCCCACATCCCCTGCACACGCATGCAGCCATTCTTCTTCTTCTTATACAACAGCAAGTGCAAAGGCGGTGAAATGGATAACCTGTCCACCAGTGCCCCACAGCTTTAAAGGCATGTGGTCTGCCAGCTAGGGTTCCCAACCCTACATATGCATATTTTAGTTGGCAGCACTGTTCTTTTCTGGAAAAGCCAAGTGATTCCCCACCTCTTACTGTGATGGCAGGGAGGTCCAGGAACTCACCATGCAGCTGGCAATATTTTACTCATCCCCAACGCAAATACATTCAAAACTAGTAAAGACTAGATTTTCATATTGTGTATTTGGAGGCACACACATGCTATCGATGTATATAGATTTATTCTATATATATGGACAGTGAAAAAGAATACTTTGGTGATATGCAGCACAGAAATAAATAAAATAGTCTAATAATGTTGAGGTTTCCTGTTCTAGCTTCCTTGTCAAACCCTTATTGCAGTTTGCTTATGCCATGGGCCCTGCCCTCATTTTTACCGATGTTCACTGCCTCCAGGCCAACACATTAAAAAAAACAAAGTATTCTACATAGAAATTGCTCTGCTTTGCTAACAATTTACACCCACAGACTGACTGGTGGGCAACTCATTGAATATGTAAGGACAGTTAGCTAAGAGGCCTTGTACTTTGATCATACCCTCCTTTTGACACTTTCCGGGTCTTTGTCTTATAACAAGAAACTTTACAAAGACTATCATAACAAATGCATGTACCAGCAACTTGTAATTATGAGCAAGCTATCTCATTACTTGTGGTCTGCCTGCCCTTTGCTAATTGCAGTGGGTATGACATGGGAGGAATCTTTTGTTCTTGGCTGCTAGGTTATTTATATACTTTTCCATGCGACTCACCACATACCTGAGCACCTCGTAAACATGAATGAAGATATCCATACAACACCCACTGAGGCAGGAAACTCTTTTAAATCACCATTTTACAGATGGGAAAGTGAGGCACAGACAGATTGACTTGCCCAAAGCTACACCTTACTAGCTATAGCAGAGTTGAAACCAAAATCCAGACTTCTTATGTCCTTGTCCAGTACCTTTGCCACAAAACCTTCTCTGCAGACCTGCCTCTCCTTCTGATACACTAAAGTCTTGGAATCTTACCTACAAGTTTGGGCTCAACTAAACCTGCTCGGTAGGTGCACACAGACTAATGTAAGGGATGGGAAATGTTCAAGGTGATAATCAGTGCTACGGAGATGCTCTGACTTGTGCCAGGGGCAGGTGAACTGTGCAGCAGCGCAGAATCCAGGCAGAGCCAAGGTGGCACAAACCATTTCGGAACATGAACCATCTTTGACTAGATGGTGAAGCGTAGGCAGACACATTAAGTAATTTACCCGGCAGAGTTTCCTTCATTAACATGTATAAGTCCCTGCTAGCCAGGGTTAGTTTCTGTGGCTGCACAGCTCTCATCTCTCCCCGTTCCAAGCCGAGTGACCACTTGAGGAGAACTTTCCCTTTTGCGTTGTCCTAAAACGTAAACCGTTTTCGCAGCTGCCTTCAAGGCGAGCTTATGTTTTCACCCGCAACGTCCGTACTCCTGGGGGCTGGCGGGTGCAGATAACGCCTCTTCCCCACCGCAGCCGCCTGCAACGGGGCCCGCTTCGCCTCCTTCTCGCTTCTTTTCGCCTTGCTCATCGGTTCCGTCCGGACCAGCAGCGGGTGTCAGGAGGTCCCGGGGCCCACCCAACGCTCCTGTCACGGCCCCAGGCGGGCGCCCAGCCGCCTCAACCCCGCCTCAGAGCTCCCTAGGGCAGGGGGCAACCAACGCACCCGGCTGCCCACGGAGCAGCCGCCCCTGCCCCTCCCTGTCTCCCGTTTCCATTCCGGCGGCTGCGCGGTCACCCCGCCCCGGCGCGGGGAGGGGCCTGAGGAGCGGCGCTGCCGGGCCGCGATTGGCGGAGCCGCTTGACAACCGCAGTCAGGGAGCCGGAGCAGCCAGAAGCGGAGCCGTAGGGTCGGGGCAGACGCCGAACTGGACCCCCTTATTCCTGGGCCAGGGACCCGCCGCCATTTTGCGTCCCTCCCATCCGCTCCGTGTGTATCTGTGCGTCCGGGCCCCCCGGACTTCCCTCAGGTAGGTCCGCGTCGTCATCGTCGTGGGGAGCAGCCCCGGGCTCGGGCTGCCTGGGGAGAGTCCCGGCCTGCTGGGGACCCCTTCCTGCGGGGGCCAGGCTGGCACCTCCCGAGAGAGGGTGATAGAAGGCAATGGGGGGGGAGTGTCTGGGAGGGAGCAAACCGGAGGGGCGGGAGGGGGGAGTGGGAGCAGGAGCTGGGGGTGGGGAGGCGGCGGGCCTGTCAGGGAAGGGGGGGTAGAAGAGAGTCTGGGGCGGGTGGGGTGACAGCGGGAGCTCTGAAGGGGGGGAAGTCCCAGGGGATGGCAGGGTCCCCTGTCATGGGGAGGAGGTCGCCTGCCAGACAGTGGAGCGGAGGGTGGTGCTGAAGGGACCAGGTGAGACAACAGCCTGGCTGCTTTGGTGCTGGTTTGGCGAAAACCCATTCATCTTGGCATTCTCTCCTACCCCGCCCCAGACCCCGGTATCCTCCAGTCTAAATGTGGTGCGTGTTCCTGTTCTGTGGCCTGCAGCCCCGGTTCATTCCCCGCGTGAAGAGCAAGGGGACAGTGTGGTTCTAGCCTGATTCCTCTGTTGTGATCCTGGCATCTAAGTACTGATTTCCCTTTGTTGTAGCGTTTACAGGGCAAGTCCTCTATAATTAGGTGTCTTGGACATAAAAATGTGTCGACTCTTAGCATGCTTGTGTTTGCGTGAACAAGATGCGGTTTCCTTTTTGCCTTTATTGCTGACAAATGGGATGTATAAATATGATGCATTAAACCTTAATATTTAAGTACAGTAATCTCACTGAAGTCCTACATGTTCTTAGTTCTTTTGAGTAAACATTCTGGAAATATTTTCTGTATCTTGATACTGTATCATTAAGTATGTTATTGTTTCAGGGTTTTGAGTAGCAAAAAGGAGAAAATACTCTTAAATACACATGAGATAAAACGAATGAAGTATGCCAATACAAAAGTGGTGTACCAGCGACTACTTAGTCAAAACACATTAGCTAGTTGCTAGATTGTCAAAAAAAATTTTTAGTAAAAGTTGTTTCCTTTTTCCTCTTTATCACAACATACAAGTATTCTGTGGTTTAATTTCACCTTTCTTTTTTTTTTTTTCTTTTTTTTTTTTCGGCGTCCATCATACACTTCTCTGCATGATGTGCATTTATAATCTAGACAAAGAGCATTCAGGTTGTAAAAGAAACTGATAAAAGCAAGGAAATCTGCCAGTCAGTTATCAAATATAGTAGGTCAAACCTTAATGAAGTATGTAATATTGTCTCTCTCTAAACTGGGCCTTGCAGACCACAAGGAGGTGCTCCAATATGAAACACTTGGATGCTAAGTAGTGGAGGTGTGGAGAGAGAGGGTGGTGCATGATAGAATCTTTATTTTGACAACTGATCAGTGGAATGGAAAAAAGTTGAGCCATTGAGTTAACGCTGTTCATTTGGGGGCCAGGTATGGGAAAATGCGTTGTATAATTCGTCCTTATACACAGGTTTGTCTTTTTAATTAAAATCAGAGTACCTGTATTGTAATGTAGTTTATATGACTTTTTATATTACCTTGTTCCTAAGGGCTAAGTGATCTCCAGTGATTTCCACCCTATATATCCCTATTTCATGGGAATTAATTCAGATAAAAACTTGGCCCATAGAATGTAATTTTTAAATATTTCCTCTTTTATTTAGGGCATCTGAGAATTATTGAGGACAGAGTGAAAATGGAGCCGCAAGTTAATGACTTGGGCCCAGATCCTGCAATGAACTCTCTGCATGGACAGACTCCTGTGCTCACATGGAGATATCATTGCAGAATCAGGGGCTAGGTTATGCTAAAATGAATGAATAAAAATGTGTCTAATATTTCACACCAAGAAGTGAACATTTTAATTATAATTTTTTATTTTAAATGTTTTTTTCTTTTTTCCCTTAATACTACTTACGGAGCTCTTTTCTGTGAAGTTGTTTATGCTGCAACGGTTATTATTGTGAGAGAGTCTCTTCAGAAGTGTCTGCATTTTAAAAGGCTTATGGTTTACAGCTTGTTATTTACACCTGTTAGGAAAACTAGACTTTTGAATGCATTTTGCTCTTCTGTGTACAATGATAGCTGTAGAGATGTTTTTTAACTACATCAGAAGCAGGAAGCCTGCTAAACAACCAGTGGGGCCCCTGGACGATCGAGATACAAAAGGAGCACTTAAAGACGATAAAGTCATTGCGGAGAAACTAAATGAATTCTTTGCTTCAGTCTTCACGGCTCAGGGTGTTAGGGAGATTCCCAAACCTGAGCCGTCCTTTGTAGATGACAAATCTGAGGAATTGTCACAGATTGAAGTGTCGTTAGAGGAGGTTTTGGAATGAATTGATAAACTTCACAGTAACAAGTCACCGGGACCAGGTGGCATTCACCCAAGAGTTCTGAAAGCACTCAACTGTGAAATTGCCGAACTATTAACTGGTTTGTAACCTGTCCTTTAAATCAGTTTCTGTACCCAATGACTGGAAGATAACTAATGTAACACCAATATTTAAAAAGGGCTCTAGAGGTGATCCCGGCAATTACAGACCGGTAAGTCTAACATCAGTACCGGGCAAATTAGTTGAAACAATAGTAAAGAATAAAATTGTCAGACACATAGAAGAACATAAATTGTTGGGCAAAAGTCAACATGGTTTCTGTAAAGGGAAATCATGTCTTACTAATCTATTAGAGTTCTTTGAAGGGGTCAACAAACATGTGGACAAGGGGGATCCAGTGGACATAGTGTACTTAGATTTCCAGAAAGCCTTTGACAAGGTCCCTCACCAAAGGCTCTTACGTAAATTAAGTTGTCATGGGATAAGAGGGAAGGTCCTTTCATGGATTGAGAACTGGTTAAAAGATAGGGAACAGAGGGTAGGAATAAATGGTAAATTTTCAGAATGGAAAGGGGTAACTAGTGGTGTTCCCCAAGGGTCAGTCCTAGGACCAATCCTATTCAACTTGTTCATAAATGATCTGGAGAAAGGGGTAAACAGTGAGGTGGCAAAGTTTGCAGATGATACTAAACTGCTCAAGATAGTTCAGACCAAAGCAGACTGTGAAGAACTTCAAAAAGATCTCACAAAACTAAGTGATTGGGCAACAAAATGGCAAATGACATTTAATGTGGATAAATGTAAAGTAATGCACATTGGAAAAAATAACCCCAACTATACATACAATATGATGGGGGCTAATTTAGCTACAACTAATCAGGGAAGAGATCTTGGAGTCATCGTGGATAGTTCTCTGCAGACGTCCACGCAGTGTGCAGCGGCAGTCAAAAAAGCAAACAGGATGTTAGGAATCATTCAAAAAGGGATAGAGAATAAGACGGACAATATCTTATTGCCCTTATATAAATCTATGGTACACCCACATCTTGAATACTGCGTACAGATGTGGTCTCCTAATCTCAAAAAATATATACTGGCATTAGAAAAGGTTCAGAGAAGGGCAACTAAAATGATTAGGGGTTTGGAATGGGTCCCATATAAGGAGAGATTAAAGAGGCTAGGACTTTTCAGCTTGGAAAAGAGGAGACTAAGGGGGGATATGATAGAGGTATATAAAATCATGAGTGGTGTGGAGAAAGTGAATAAGGAAAAGTTTATTTACTTGTTCACATAATATAAGAACTAGGGGCCACCAAATGAAATTAATGGACAGCAGGTTTAAAACAAATAAAAGGAAGCTCTTCCTCACACAGTCAATCTTTGGAACTCCTTGCCTGAGGAGGTTGTGAAGGCTAGGACTATAACGAGGTTTAAAAGAGAACTAGATAAATTCATGGAGGTTAAGTCCATTAATGGCTATTAGCCATTTTCCCTAGCCTCTGTTTGTCAGAGGGTGGAGATGGATGACAGGAGAGAGATCACTTGATCATTACCTGTTAGGTTCACTCCCTCTGGGACACCTGGCATTGGTCATTATCGGTAGACAGGATACTGGGCTGAACGGACCTTTGGTCTGACCCAGTATGGCCATTCTTATGTTCCTATGACTCTGGGAATATTTGTAATATGATGAAAAAATATAAAAGGAGTATATTGGAGATCTTTTGATGCCAGAAATTAAAACTTCTTGCGGAAATTAAGGGGTGAATATTGTGTCTTTAAAAAAAAATTAAGAATATGTTCTCTTTAATTGTCTATTTCATCCCTTAATAACTGTTTTTTTAGAACTAGTACAAACATCCATTAGTTTAGACTTTCAAAAGTCTAAATGAATTCCCAGTATGACTGCCCCTCAGTCATTGATCATTATCTAAGGGCACTAACATTTTATTTTAGAAATGCATTGCTATCTAAAATGTGAACAAAACTGGGTTTTTTTTAAACTCCCTTACAAAGTTCTTTATGTAACTTCTACTAAAAAGCCATAGATACAAGTTTGCACAATTGGAGTTACCATTCCATTTATCGGCAAACACCCTGTGTAGGATGTTAAGCTTAAATTATGCCCCCAAGAATAGATGTTTCCTGATTCTGTTGACCTTCCAATACTTATAATACTCTGGTTTTGGTTTTTGGTTTTACATTTTTTAAAGGAAAACTAGCACAGAAATCTGAAAGCTTAGGATATAAATGCAAAGAAAGGAATTTTAAACCTTTAACACTGCCGCTCAGTCATTCTTGAGTATTAGTGCTTGATCAGATCATTGGTGACGTTATGTGCCATATGTGCTGGCAATACGGAGTCACAGTGGGCTGGTTTGAAGATGCAGCTTGAGCTCTAACCATCAGTTTTTCTGCTGCTCGGTGTTTAATACCTATAATGTTTTAAAAAAATTGATATATAAACACACATTTCACAAGATCCTGTGTGCAAACTTCTAGATTTTTCACATTGCATACTTTACAGCTCATTATTCCAGTGCATCTTAGGTTAACTTGACTGTGTAATGCATATAAGTGTATTAAATCTGAGTTTTTTTTCTTGTTACCCTTAAAAACCTTCAATTAAATGACAATTTTTCTGTAGTAGACCGCTGATTTATTTCGGGCTCATTGCCATTAGACTAGCAATTGTGAAGTATCCCTCTCATCTGCATTTTCAGTCAGTCCCTTCAGAGTCATGTTAATGAATTCTCAGTATGTTGCATCTTTTCCTCAGAAATTCAATGTCCTACCACCATTTTTTTTAAATGGGGCCCAAAAAATGTTGCCATAACTGATAATGAATCAATAAACAATCTTTAGGTCTCCTGCAAGATGTACAGGATCTCCTGGATTGTATTGAGCCCTTTATTTCAATTGCAAGCAGAATGTAAGTAGTCAAAATGTAATTATCCATGTTGGAATTTGGCAAGAACACTAAATGAGCACAGACCGACTCTTGCAGAAAGTACCATGGAATCTGGAAACAGATGATACTTGTCATCTTGCAGGACTGGACAGTTTTGGGCCTAATCCTGCTTCTACTGAAGTCACTGGCAAAATTTGTCTTGGTTTCAATGGAATCTGGATCAAAAGGAAGACCCTCTGAGCTTCTCATTTTAGTTCCAGATACGACTGATTTATTTTAGTTATAAAAGCATTTTGGTGTCAAATGCTTACCAAACCATTGACACTTTAAAGTACTGACTAGGATTATATGAAACCTCAGATTTTCTCTTTGCATATTGTAGTAAAATGTAAATTTCTCATGCAGTAGCTTAGTTTATTATGATGTGGTGGCTTTTTTGTTTTTGTTGTCAGTGACAATTTTGTTTGCAAAATGGGGCTCACCTGTTGTTGGTCCACTGAAATTGTTAGTTCTCTTATCTCTAAAGGTATACAGCAGGGGTTCTCAAACTGGAGGTTGGGACCCCTCAGAGGGTTGAAAAGTTACTACATGAGGGGGTCGTGAGCTGTCAGCCTCCATCCCCACCCCGCTTTGCCTTCAGCATTTATAATGGTGTTAAAGATATAAAAAATTTTTTATTTTTTTTTAATTTATAAGGGGGATTGCACTCAGAGGCTTGCTATGTGAAAGGGGTCACCAGTAAAAAAGTTTGAACCACTGGTATACAGGAGAATACTCTTCTGTAGTACTGATCTAAAAAAATTGTATAGCTGTAGAACTTTACATCTGCATTCAAAGATCCAAGTTATCTGTGCGGAAGATGAGTGGTGCTTTTACATGTTGCAGTGCCATAGAATTCTCCTAGAATAACTTTGCGGAAGCAGGACTGTTCCCGGTTTACAGACGTGGTGGTTGTTTTTTGTGCTGATAATTTCTTTTATGTCACAGCTGTTAGATCTTTCACTTAATGTAATTGTACTTCCAAGAATGGTATTGTATATCACATTGGTTTCTGCATCAGTAAGGTGTGTAAATATTTAACTTTAATGCAATCGTGGAAGGCATGTAGAGCCTGTACTTCTATTTAGCTTTTATCTGTGGTGCCATCCAATCCAAACAAAAGTCCAAACTAAATGTTCCATTGCTCAATTGGAGGTCTTATTCTGCATGAACTGTACTAGTAATATCCTACTGAAGAGACTCATTTTAAGGTGGAGTAGTAGTTTTACCTGTCTGCTAGGAAATTATTTGAGGTTCAATAAAAACCATAATATCATAAAACATAATAAAAGGCAAATCTGAAGTCTAGAGACCTACTTCAGAAGATGAGGTTGGGGATTAAGGTGTTGACACTTCAATATTACAGTATATGTTCTGATACGGTTGTTAGTTTTCTCCTTCCCTCTAAAAGATATGACTGGATTATCTTCTAGGATCAAAAAAACCCTTCCCCAGTTGTAGAAAGAGAATTAGAAAAATGATGAAAGAAGAGCATCTGTTGGCATTAGGGAGGGAATGACATCTCACCATCCAATAGCTTTTTGAAGCAAACACAAAACTATGTAACTCTGTTTCTTTTCATTATTCTACTCCTGGGGAAATAATAATGCCAAAAATATAAAAATTATGCACACAATATTTTAAGATTCTGCATATTTTATGTCAAAATAACACAATATAATCATTGTGGTTTCAATTAATTAGGTAATTTAAACTACAATACAATGGATAGAGAATGGGAGTGAGGAGCATTGGAGGAAATCCCCAAACCGCCTTGCCTGGTAGTAATGTAGTTATTAGTCAACAGATATACGCAGCCATATGCTCAATGTTACATCATAGGCAACCGAGGAGCAAGTGAGGGCTGGGGAACCAAACTCATAATTTATATTGGGTACTGACCCTTGCCAGAAAGCTCAGTAACAAACAGTTCATGGAGCAAATTTTGACAAGAAATTTTTTCAGTCCAAAAATTCAGACCAGTTCTAATCACTAAAGCACTATAAGCATTTATAAGGCCATACTGTCCTTTACACCACTTTTGCCATGTAAAGGAGCCTTGAAAATTTTACATCTGTTTTATACTTCTGGGGGAATTCACAAAGACAATGGGAACAATTCACTAAGCGGGCAGGCTACTATGATTTGCTCTGCCTGAGGGGACAACCTATGCCATGCCTACCTCCTCAGACACACCCTGAAGCCCTTCCCCTCCATGCCGAGCATGCCGGGAATAGTGAGCGAGAGGGACGGAGTCCGTCTGTCTGTCTTTCTCTCTCTCTCTCTCTCTCTCACGCATGACTGCCCACCCCTTCACACACCCGCGGTGGTTATTTATGTCTCTATTGGCTTCTCCGGGTTCCCAAACCAACCTGCCTGTGCTGCCAGGGAGGGGAGTGTGCCTGTGTGGTTTTCCTTTGCTCCCCCATCAGAAGTCATTTTTCTGCGGGGAAGCAAAGAAATCTGTGGGGGACATGAATTCTGTGCACGTACAGTGATGCAGAATTCTCCCAGGAGTAATTATTTACATATAATGTTCTATGAGCCAGCTGACTCTTAAATAGAAGAAAAAATTGCTAGCTGAGAGCATAGGCCCAAATAATGGTTGTGCCTGCCATTGGAGCCACTAGAATATTTAATGATGACTAGAGCCTTCTGTGACTAAAACATGAATTAAAACTAGTCATATTAACAGAAGGCAGGCTATTCTAGCTGGCACAGCCAAATGTACACTGCTCCAAAATAAACGAGGCTGCTCTAACTAAATAATTTTCCAGTCAAGTGTTCTGGGGGGGAAAAAACAAAGAAAACTGGCAAACAGCTAAAGGAGGAATATGGAAAATGCTATGATTTAACTGATATATTTTTAAAAAAAGTCTGAGTTCTCATATCTGTTAGAATTCAGCAGCATAAGTTTACTGTGAGCAATGAGAACTTTCAGATTCAGGTATTTATTCTTTCATTTTTCCTCTTGACATTGCCTGGTAAACAGTTCATCTGTTCACTAATCCCTCGTAACACATTTTACTTGGAAAATCAAGCTAAACTGATTATTTAAACTTTGATATGGCAAACTTCTTTTTATTTCTATCTTTTGCTTTTTGATTACTATTTTCAGTACTTTCCAAATTGGAAGTAGATTAGTAATTACCTGCTCCTAAATGGAGGACCTCTAGAGCAGTGGTCTCCAAACTTTTTTGATCGCGCACCCCTATCAGTAAAAAAATGTTGAGCACACTCCCACTGCTGCGCCGGCTCTACCATTTTTGCTGAAGCAAAAAAAAAAAAAAGCCACTCGGACTCCTGCCCGAACTGACGAAGAAAAAAAAAACCGCTCCTCCTGCCGTGCACCCCCAAGGATCCTCCTGCGCGCACCCCACTTTGGAGACCACTGCTCTAGAGTATACACCACATCTTGAATTTGACTTGGGAACCACATCCTTTCCCGTTAGCAGTCATTTAACATCCTGTTGCAATTACTTACTTATGTAGAAAAGTAATATTAGAAAAGTATATACTTTAGATATGTCTAATTAATTTTTTGTCATTCTTGAAATGAGAAAAAAGTACAGACTTTTCAGACCCTACTTCAGACAACACTTTTCATCTTGCTCTGTGATTGTTTCTTTTCCTTACTCATATTTCTGTTCCTCTTCATCACCCCCTTGTCCTCTGCAGACTAGCCACCTGGCTCTCTTGTCCCGTTTTCCTGGACATTCTTTCCTACTGATGGTTCCAGTCCTTGAGAGTAGCTTCACTTTCCTCTCTTGTTGCCAGCTGCTTTTAGGGTATGTCTGTACCAGTGGTTCTGAAACTTCATTGCATCGTGACCCCCTTCTGACAACAAAAATTACTACACAACCCCAGGATGGGGGACCAAAGACCAAGCCCTGCCGCCTGAGCTCCACCGCCCCGCCCGGAGGGGCCAAAGCTGAAGCCCAAGGGCTTCTGTCCTGAGCAGGTGGCATGTAATCTTACCTCTGAGTGGTGGGGCTCAGGTTTCAGCTTCAGCCCCGGGCACTGGGGCTTGGGCTTCTGCCCTGGGCCCCAGCAAGCCTAACACCAGCCTTGGCAACCCCATTGAGAACCCCTGGTCTATACTGCACTTGGGAGTGAGCCTCCAAGCCTGATTAGATAGACTTGTGCTAGTGGGACTTAAGCTGGCACACTGAAAATAGTAGTCTGGATTTTGAGGCTTTTGCAGAGACTCGACAGAGATCCAGGGGGTCATGTGGGCTTGTGTGCCTGAGGTGCAATGTGGACATTGCTATTTTTAGTGCTCTAGCTCGAGCCCCACAGGCTGGAAGGGCTCGTTGCCACTGCAATGTAGATATACCCTTACAGCTCGCTCCAGGCTCCTCTTTGCAATGAAGAGCTCCTGAAAAGATGGTACTGTGTGATCTGCAAGCTTTCTACAGACCACCAGCAAGTGCCCAGTGGGACATCATGTGGGAGCCAGCGTTCTAGAGTAGTTTCCAAGATGTTGAGCACCCTCACCCCAACTGATATCAAAGAGAGCTGAGGCATTTAACATCTTGCAGGAATTAGCCAGTGAACTAGAAGGTTATCACAGATTTCCAAATAGAGATGTATGTCATTGCTTGCCCATACTTCTGCGGAGAGGTCTTGACATTGGAGGAAAACCCAATAAAATATGTTGACATTTAGATTCCCCATAAAACATTGCAATGGAAATAGGCCTCCTTACAAAGTAAGGATGGGAAGTCCTGGCTTACTTACCATGTACTGTTTCAGAATGGCAAAAAAAATCAAGATAATGCTTTTTATATATCATAAAACTGTTCTTCGTGTATCTTCTGTATAATTATAAAATCTTACAAGTATCTCTGCATACCTTAAATACTCAAATACTATTCTGTTATCTTGCATTTCCTTTTCTGAGAGAAAGGGACTGCAGTCTTGCAAATGGAAATGTTATTCCAGGGTAAAAATATAGTTGAAAACTTCTTGATCGGTTCATTTCAGTGGGCCATTTAATGAATTCAGGGTACAACTGGGTGGTCACAGCTTCAGGATCAAGTCAGAGTTATGGCTGCATGCTCAAATGCATGAGATTGATTTCCTAAATCCCACTAACCAATTTTGGAATACTACAATATTCAGTACTGTCAAAACAAACATTTATTTGCAATTTCTGGTCAACAGCATTTGATGACAAGGCATAAGACAAAATATGGACCATATTACTTTGTTTTTTTCCTCTCTAGGCTACCATCATGACTGCTGAAGAAACAGTGAATGTAAAAGAAGTTGAAATAATAAAACTAATCTTAGATTTCCTGAACTCGAAGAAACTTCATATCAGTATGCTGGCTCTTGAGAAAGAAAGTGGAGTCATTAATGGCCTGTTCTCAGATGACATGCTTTTTCTGAGGTAGAAATTATTATATAAATTAGTACAATAGAAACTAACTTAATATCTGCTGGCCATATGTTCACTAGCCAAACTAATTGACTGCTGACTGCCATGAAAAGCATTGAGTCATTGTTGCCATAACTATTTTCTCTCCTCAAGTATTGCTTCTCCATTGTAAATTGTCCTATGTGTAGCATTTAAGCACTTAGGATGTCCATGGGCTTTTAAAACATCCTGAGATACTCATGAAAAATGTCAACAAAATATTTTGATAAAATATTCTGGTAACTATGTCTGATGAGCCATCTATCTTGGATGGTTTAGACACAACAAATCCTGCATCTTAGCAGGGAGTTAGACCAGATGACCTTTGAGGTCCCTTCTAACTGTGTGATTGACATGCTCTCTAAATCAAATGTTTTCCAGAAGATGTAATCTGCCTTTCAAAAAGATGCTCAGATTTTCTCTAACATCAAACTGGGGAAGTGGACCCTACTTATCAAAACAGGGTTCATGGCATATGTTGTACAGCAAAATGTTTACTGAAAGGTCCTGGGTGACTACAAGTATGAAGATAGGTTACTAAACCTTACCACAAACGTAGGAATAAGTTCATACAGGGAGGAGTTTCTGTTTGTTTTGGTTGGTGAGGGGGAAGGAGAGGGTGAGGTTGGGGATGTTGGTAGCTTGGACTTGGACCAACAAGGCTCTTTTGTTCATCTGTAGCTGAACAGATATTCCAGTCTTGTTCTTGAGCAGTTTCCCTCAGGCTAAAACTTAACAGAGGGCTGACTACCAGTTTTAATATGGACCTAACATTTGTGATGATTAAATTGGGATTTTTGCTGTGCTGACAGAAAGGCAAGTTTTTCTGGTAAAACTTCCTAGTGTAGACCAGCCCTCACCAGTATTGTGGTTATACTTCTAGGACTACTTTTAAGGCTGTCACCATTCCCATAGTATTACCCTCCAGTTGGAAAAGTGACTACTGTAGAGGCACAATAAATAGACGTTTAATATCTCACATTTATTAAATAGGTATTTGCATGATGAAACCATTAAGCACAAATGAGGTTTATAATATACATGCTAAGGGATTTTACAGCTTACCGGAAGCATAGGAAAGTATTTATACATCTATGTTTAAATAACATTAAACATGATCTGTAAAATCTCCTTAACAACATTTCTTGCCCAGCCCCAATTACGATGTTCTTGTGGGTTTTTGGCACATACTGCTAAAACTGAGTAAGCATAATGAAAAATAGGTACGTACATTGATAAATTCTGGGTTGAGGTTCTTCATCCTTAATTTGGCTGTATTCTTAGTGATAGCAGGAGTATTCATCTAAGGTGAAGTTTTCCTCTCCCTACCAAAGTTAATAGGCTTTCTGAGGAAAACACTGTGAGGGCATGAAGAAATGGTATTTACCCACCCAACGGGGGATGAGGCTGAAATGCAGCCCTGCCTGCTATTCCAGTTTATTGGAAGTGGCTTTTCTGCTTGCCTGGGAGTTTTGAGCCCCTGGATCCGCAAATGCTCTCCTTACACATTGCTCCCTAGCATAGGGATTGTGTCCACTTTGTGTTTGTACAGGGCCAATAGAACAGTTGGTTGTGCTATACTATAAATAATGTAAACAGATGCGGAGCCCTGCTGCACAACTGCTCTGTTTACACACAACCGCTGTAGGCAGTTAATACTCTTAGGCTTATTTCCAGTATTTTTCAGGATGTCTTCAGTCATGTTTTGTATTGTGACTTTTTAAAATCTCACTTGTGGAGAAAGAATGAAGCATCTTGGAAGAAATCCCTAAAAACATAAAAAGCAGCAGATACCTGAAGAGATACTCTTGTACCTCTTTACAAATACATAAATATCTACCATTTGTCCTCTTGGTGTTAGAGTATGTAGCTACCAAGGCAGTATTGAGAAAAGATTTAGGTTATACGTTTATCTCTGTTTAAATCTGATCTTATCTGCTTTGCAAAGCATTAACTTTACAAAGCTTGCTGGTCAGCTGTACATCAAGCTGTATGTAAATTACATTTGTAAAAATGTTAAGTAAAAAATGTCCAGCTAAATTAAATGAGTGGCTTTCTTTTTGTGTAGACAGTTGATCCTTGATGGACAGTGGGATGAGGTTCTTCAGTTCATTCAGCCTCTTGAGTGTATGGAAAAATTTGACAAGAAAAGGTAAAATTATGAACTCTGAGGTAGTAGCATCGTAAGTCATATGGTGAGGTGGAAAATCTCTGGAATAAGACTTTTCCAAGTCTTTAGAAAAATAAACTGTAACTACTGAATCTGAGAACAATAGTTTACAATTTCAGTTGTATGGCTTTATAGATTTTTTTTCAATCTATACATCCAGTATAAAATTATTTGAAAGTGTGTTAGAACTTACTACAGACTTTAAAGTATTCTATAACATGTCTTGGCCTGGTTAAAATGCTTTATACTTTAAGAATTGTGCTCAATTTAAAAAAATGTATTTTCTTTGAGATCACATCAAAGTAACTCAGGTATTCAAGAAAGGAGGAGACTGGCTGTGGATCTTTCTCTTATGAACCAGCAATTATTTTAACATGTAATATTTCTGGAAGTAAATCATTGGAAAAAGACATCTTTTCTGCAAAGAACCAATTCTTTTATTGCTTGGCTTGTTACATTTTGAGAGCAAAAGCTTTGCAGCTGCAGTTATCTGTGGAATGTACTACTTAGCTACTGCTTTAAGATCTTTAGTGTCTTATACTTCACTTCCTATGTGCAGGTTTCGCTATATTATACTGAAACAGAAATTTTTAGAAGCCTTATGTGTGAACAATGCAATGTCAGCAGAAGATGAGCCTCAGCACGTAAGTTTTTATACTTGGTTACATTAATGAAATGCTTTAAGATCCTCTTATTGATTAGACACTATGGAAGTCCATAGTACCATATTGTTGTTCCTGAAGGCTTATGGTAGTCATTTGTTTAGCTAAAAGTTCCATTTTCTGCAGCTAACATCTCAATTTTAGTGTTGCATTTAAGCTTGCCTTCTGTTTTAGAATTTGTTGAAAATTAATCAAACACATCTGTGTGTATTTGAATATGTGATCTGCAAAGAGCTGTGGAGATTTTCATCGCTTGTTTTTACACACACAGATTACGTATAGTCTGAGAATAAGCATGAAAAACTTCAACACAAAAAGTAACTTTCTCAGAGTTTCCAGTGACTGAAAATTACAGAAACTTAGGACTTGATTCTCTTACACCAGTTTGATATTCTAACTTAAATGGAGTTTCTCCTCTTTATGGCTCTGAAAAGAGAATTCAGCTCCTAAACTGGAAATGCCTTCTCAACCTACAGTTGTAGCAAATTTGTTTAACTACAGATATTAAAATTCTGAGAGCTTAAAACATATAGTGGCTTCTAGGAAAACAGCCACATCAGCATGACCTTCATTTTATTGATCAAGTGATTTGAAAATTGGAGTCCCTTAAGAAGAATTTGGTCTTAAAACTGCTGACGTGAAATCTGTTGCAGACTCCATATACGCTAATGTAATTAAAATGAAAACTATAGTAACAGCAAAGGAAAAATGAGGGAAATCCTAATGCATGTTATCCTTCTGCAGCTAACTGTCCTTGTAGTAGAAGAATAAATTGGTAACTTTAAAGTCAACCATGTCCTGTTGGTATTTAATATTTCTTCTATAGCTGGAGTTTACAATGCAAGAAGCTGTACAGTGCCTACATGCCCTGGAAGAATATTGTCCTTCTAAAGAAGACTATAGTAAACTGTGTTTGTTACTTACATTGCCCCGTCTGACCAACCATGCAGAATTCAAAGACTGGAACCCTAGTACTGCACGAGTTCACTGCTTCGAAGAAGCTTGCATCATGGTTGCAGAGTTTATTCCTGCCGACAGGAAACTGAGTGAGGCTGGTTTCAAAGCAAGTAATAATCGTTTATTTCAGCTCGTAATGAAGGGATTGCTTTATGAATGTTGTGTGGAATTCTGTCAGAGTAAAGCAACAGGAGAAGAAATTACAGAGAGTGAAGTATTGCTTGGCATTGATCTTTTGTGTGGTAATGGGTGTGATGACTTGGACCTGAGCTTATTGTCATGGCTTCAGAATCTGCCAGCTTCTGTTTTCTCTTGTGCTTTTGAACAAAAGATGCTTAATATTCATGTTGATAAACTCTTGAAGCCCACAAAAGCTGCATATGCTGATCTTTTGACACCTCTTATCAGCAAACTTTCTCCTTACCCATCATCCCCAATGAGACGGCCTCAGTCAGCTGATGCTTACATGACTCGTTCCTTAAACCCTGCCTTAGATGGGCTGTCATGTGGATTAACGAATCATGATAAGCGAGTCACAGACCTTGGAAATAAAACCTCTCCAATGTCACACTCCTTTGCCAATTTCCATTACCCAGGAGTGCAGAATCTTAGCAGAAGTCTCATGCTTGAAAATACAGATTGCCATAGCATTTATGAAGAGTCACCTGAGCGGTAAGTTTCATTTAACTCCACATTTTTTTTTAAAAGAGAGAGTTATTAATACTGAAGTGTAACTGACCATGTTAAACATGTAAGGTTATGTTCATCCAGGTGCACTTGTGACTTACCATTAATGGTAATTAAAGTTGGATGCGTAAATCCTATTGCAGTTCAAACTGTTTCTTTTTTCTCTCCTTAAGCCCCTAAGAAATTTGACTTTTAAATTAAAAATGGGTATGAGCCTGACAAGATTTTAATTCAGTCTTCCCCAAAGTTCAGGGATGTTCAAATCTGAAGCTTTTATTCAAGCCCATCTATAGTTTACCCAAAATATAGCAGAAAGATGAAGTTCTGGCTTAAAACTAAAACCGGATATACGCTAGATTCTATAAAAAGCAACAGAGGGTCCTGTGGCACCTTTAAGACTAACAGAAGTATTGGAGCATTAGCTTTTGTGGGTGAATGCCATCTGATGAAGTGGGCATTCACCCACGAAAGCTTATGCTCCAATACTTCTGTTAGTCTTAAAGGTGCCACAGGACCCTCTGTTGCTTTTTACAGATTCAGACTAACACAGCTACCCCTCTGATACTTGATACTAGATTCTAGTTACTGAAGTTCTTATTGGAACTTACTATGTATGTAGGTATATAGTAGCATGCATTGGAAGTGTAAAATATTTCAATGGTTGATTTAAAATATTCTGAATGCCATTTATTGAACTGTAAATAACAGCATTCCAACTCTTTGTATTCTTGAAAAAGCAGAAATTCTGAGGTTTCTGTGAATTTTTTTAAATTATTACATCAGCAATGTAGCAAATGAAACTAGATGCAGTGTCTGTCTTAGAGAATTCCTAAACTCTGTTTCTTTCTTTTCTCTCACCTACGTAATATCCCTGTCTCCACACTTCCTTGTAGATAAATGGAATGTCCACAGGATGGCAGTATGCCACACCAACTATCATTGCAAATTTAGGTCCTGATCCTGCAAAGAATTAAGTAAATGTTAAACTTCATATTTAGTCAGCGGAACTGTGCCCATATGTAAATCTGCAGGAGCAGAGCCTTAAAAAAATTCACCAATATTGGAGACTTGTGCAACTATAACCACAGTTGCACTTAGATATATTGTACCTAATTGATCTTCAAACATAATCTCAGCAAGACTTTTGGATTTGCTTCACTATATTTCTATTTAAATTCCAGCTAATCAGGTTATGATGGCTATAGGAATTAGTTAATACTTTGTGTTAGTACACAGTAGTATGCAAAACTGATTTTTGATTTGATGTAAAATGTAACAGATAACTAATATGAAAACCTTGTATTTTTTATTAAATATAGTTCTCATATCTCATGAAAGCTGGAAGTAGGCTGAGGACCAGACTTTCAAAAATGCTCACAACCCCCAGTTGAGGTTAGATTTTTCAAAAGAGTTCAGCTTCCATTTAGGTACCTAAATTAACTGACCAGATTTTCAAGAGTGGGAGCTCTTGGCATTTTTCACAGGAGCTCAGCACCCCTTATTTTACTTCTCTCTCCTAACCTGTAAAGGAGATTTGTCTACTGAACACAAGAAGAAATAAGGGAGATCCTTAAATGTCTATTAATCAGATTAAATTGTTTTTGCTAATGCACACATACACCAGTAACTCAAAAATAATTTCAACAAATCGCTGCTCCAAACCATTAAGTATTTGCAATTTTGTCAGGTTAGAGTACTCTTTAAAGAGTCCAACATTTTCTAATGTATTCTGCATATTTACTGGCTATTGAACTGTTTTCTAAAATAATTCCATGTGGAAATACTTCTTACCCTAATTTTGTAAGTCCCTATAAAGCACCTTAAGTGAGAACAGATTTTAGTTGCACTCTTTTTCCTATATAGCTAATACCGGAATTTTCTAGCTTCCCAATGTTGAATGTCATTTAAATGTAGTTTAAAGAAATATTATCCTGTACAGAATGGGAGGCAGTTGCGGAGGTGGCTTGTGATTAATGTAGGCTTCTTCCCCTCCCAGAATTTTAGGGAACAGTGGGAGAAGCCAACAGATGTAATTAGTGTTCCTCAAAAGTGGGAGAGATCTGAAAATTTAACAAAGAGCTTGAGTAATTTGTTGATGGTGTTTTAGATTGTTGAAGGAATGGACAGCCTTTCATGGAAGGCATAAAAATAGAAAATAGAAGCATAATGGGACTTCCAAAATATAAGGCTTTTTGGAAAAATCTGAGAACAAAGTACATTACCTCTATTTTTAGGGCTAGCAACTGTTAGTGTAACAGGTTAAAATGGGATATTTTTGTCTGCTCTGCCAGTAATATCTTTGGGCTTCATATAATGGGGTGCTTTGTACATAATTATTTCAGATTTATTCTATAAATATATATTTCTTTACTTATTAGAGGATTTTCTATTAGTCAGATTTCACAAATAAACCTCTTCTTCTGTTTTTCATATCACTGAAAGAAGTGATACTCCTGTGGAGCCACAGCATTCCATTGGCAGTGAGACCATTTGCCAGAGTTCAGTTCCAGAAAATGAGCCAGTAAATGGAGCGCAGAATCAAGGACCAGCCAAACCAGAAAAAAATGAGGTAACATTTGATTATTTCCATATAAAAAGGCCTTTTGAGCTTCCTGCTCTGATAAATTGCATAACAATTTGCCTGCTATGATGGGAACTTCATCCACGTATATAATACAGATGCTTTTGAATCTTGTTTTGCTCTAAGTAATATACTTGTAACATAAGATATAATATATCTAATTGCCTTTCCATTAGACAAACTTTTGCTGTCATACAACTGGA
This sequence comes from Malaclemys terrapin pileata, assembly GCF_027887155.1. Lineage (NCBI taxonomy): Eukaryota > Metazoa > Chordata > Testudines > Emydidae > Malaclemys > Malaclemys terrapin. Next base: position 68,162,698 of record NC_071512.1, read on the forward strand.
TGATGCAGCAGGTGATTGTGCTCTTAACTCAAATGTAACAAAAACTACTGTATATTTTAAAGTATTGTGCAGATGAAGTTAGCATAATGGTTAGAATATTCTGATCTAAGAATGAACCATTTTTGTAATTTACTTTTCTGTTTGGTAAATAAGGAATCCAATATAGAACTTACCTGCCGCTAGTTGTTTTGTGGGATGTAGTGTTAACATTTTGTATATGTCCTGCCTGTGACAACTAAGAAATTAAAATTATGTACACCCTATTGAGTGGACTATTCAATTTAGAATATAAAGATATACTCATGATGAATAACGGAAGCCTTGTTAATTGTATTTGTTAGAAAGTAAATCAGATTTAAGTTGCCCAACTTTTTTGTTTCAGTAAGCTTTCGGGAAGATACTGTAGGGCTTGAAAAACTTATCAGATGGCCAGGGAACTAAACCTAGCAGTCAGAACCTGAAAGTGTTAAGCAGGATCAGAAGGGAGGTTCATGGGCTTTTCACCAAGGTTTCTCCAAGCAGCAGCAGCAGAGTGAAGTGAAATGAGAGTTGTTGGCTTTAGTGCTTCCCACTGAACAGAGTTGCCTTCACTTTCCACCACCCAAATATCGACCTCTTTATTCAACAACAATGGATTGCAGTGTTTGCTGGATTTTTGTGTTACAATTATTGGTACTGAAATAGTGACAGATTGGGGACATATCTGGGTCAAATTGTGAACCCCATTTTCTTCTGAGAACACCACTTGGTGATTGTAACTTTCACTTTGACCGTAACTCTGTATTGTAATCTTCAAGTTGGATGAAAATATAATCAGGTAGTGTTGAAAACCAGTCTAATCTTGACAAGGTTAATCTACTTGAGACATTATGTGCACATGCTAGGGTGTGGGACACCTTAAAGAAGGCTAAGCTATCAGGAGCCATCAGCATTGAATGACTCTTCCCTACTAGAATGATGTAGTGGAGGGGTTGGAGCTGGGCATATGGACAGAGACTTTAAAAGGAGGCTCTTTTCTCAGCAAAGGGCCACTTCTTCCTCATTGTGTAAGCAAAACAGGCAGAAGAAACTCTGCCTCACATAATGATGCTAACCAAAACCAGGACTTGCAGGCAAGATGAGATCAGAAGGGAAGGTTGCGTTGAGGACTGTTACAGATTTATGGAAAACTTATTCAGCTTTTTTTAAAAAGTAAAATGGTTGCGGGGGTTTTTTTTTTTTTTTGGTTTAAAAAAAAAACAAGGAATTCCTTTGCTAAGCCTGTGTTCCTAACTTTACTGCTCAGTTTCCCTGAAGTGGTTAATCTAGAAATCACAGTTCCCACAACTCGGTGGATTCTGGAGAAATCCCTTACCAAATGGGGGCTCAGGAGGGCTATAACACTGGTTCTGGGTCTAGGCAGACAGATTGCAGGGTACCAGTGCTCAAGAAGGATGCCAGAGATGGGATCTGCATCTGTAAATGTGCCTGAGAGACCCAAAACTAGGAACAGTGATCAGTTATTGCCCACACCCAGGGGGCTTAGAAGCACGTGGGATTCAGCCGTTGAATCAAAATCACAGTTGACTGGGATCTGTCTAGAAAGGGTGATTGGGTCAGGTGGTGATAGACAACATTGTTTCCATTTGTACTTAACTCATACATCACAGTTAACCTCTTGATGAGGTGAGTGGGGATAGTTCACATCTTTCAAAGCTTTTATTTTAAGCTGTCTGTAGTTTTGTGATGACACCCTTGCATTGTTGCATACAACAGTGTTTTACTCACAACTATTAGAAACTTTCTTTAAAAAGAAAACAAGGTTTAGACTTTGCAGTATGATTCTGTGTTCCTTGACACTAATTGTACAAGGTACTGATTTCTGTTCCTACTGTATCAATAGAAGATCCACCAGCTTGTCTAGTTGTCCTGAAACAGCTCCTTCTAATCTACAGTTTCAAGGGTCATGAGGGTGTTTTGCCTTGGGTTTCATGTACGTGTACATATTAGTTGACAAAAGAAGTCCTACTTGTAATGCTTCTGAAAAAAAGAGAATGAAATCATCTTTTTTTCTGCTGCTGAGTAATTTTTTTACCTTAAATTTTGGTATTCCAGTGTTTAAATTTTGTCCTGAAGGATTGCTATAGCTTTTTGCTTGTATTACTAAAGTAAAAATCTGCTCTAAAAACTGATAGCAGAAATGGCATCTTTAAGCAGTAGATAAATTTCTTATGTGTATTCAGTTTTACTTGCTTACTATAGTGACAAAACCACTTTCATTCTTCAGTCCTGCAAAGCCAGATTCAAAAAATTAAAGCTTTATAACCATTAAAGCACAAACTGCTTTGTATATTTTGACATGTGCTGTTGACAAACATCCTTAAATCAAACTGTTCTCAAGGAGCATTTTCTTACTTTGTCTATTTTTACAGTTTGATTATTATTGATTAAAAAAAATGGTTGATTTGTGTGTGTACAATGAAATGGACCTTTACCAACATTTACTATTAAAATTCTAACCTTTTTAAGTCTAATTGTGTCTAACCCAAATAATCCTTATTTCATTAAGCTTCGTGATTCAACAGAGCAGTTTCAAGAATATTATAGACAAAGATTACGTTACCAACAGCATTTAGAACAGAAAGAGCAACAACGACAACTGTATCAGCAAATGTTGCTTGAAGGAGGAGTAAACCAGGAAGATGGGACAGACCAGCAACAGAATCTTACTGAACAGTTTCTTAACAGGTTGGCTTTAGTTGACTGTTCCACTGATATGTCATTTTATGCTCTTTAGTACTAAATTGCCCCCTAGATCCTAATCTGCTTAGATATTCAGAATGCCAAATATGGAATTACTCTTTTTGCAGATGTACCCAAAAATAACTTTCTGGGCTAAAATTATGTTTGCCAATAAATTTATCTGAAGTATAAACTCCTCTGTGATGAACAGGAATGAAAAATAACTCACTAAACAATTTAGTGAAATAACAATGAACTTGTATACAGATATTTGAAGTTGTTTGTGGTCTCTCTTTAAATGTTTTATACTAAGATAACCCTGTAATTGGGAGAGCTTTTCTCCATATTGGCTTATATTTAGACAATTCATTACTAAGATTTGGGGTATTGATATGAAAATCATGAGGAAAGCCAACTAACTGCTAACAAGAACAAATCTGCTTTAATTAGTCATATTCTTTGGAAGCTCAAATAGGCAACTGACTCACTTTTTATTTTTCCTTGGTTTTATAATATAATGAACTTAATTCAAACCAAGCAGCAACTAAAAAGCTGGCTTTGGGTATTTTGGTCTAAAAATAATGACAGTTGTCATTGTGTTGGTATTCTAAAGCTACAAATCCCTCTTCAAATACAGTATCCTCTAATGGTCAAAATTTGAATAAATAGACATAAGTTTTGCAAAGAAAAGCTTGGCACTCCCCCCTCCCTTTTCCCTCCCCTCCCCCCGCACCTCCACTCAAAAAAGGTTTTACTAACTTTTTGATGTCTGCTGACTAATGATTATAATCTGACTTTTTCCAGCATGGCACTTGAGCACACCTAAATTCAAGAATGTAAAGTTTAAGCATGGGTCTAGGTGCTGTACTTTGGACCAGGGCCTCTGTTTTTCTAGAACCTGAAAAACTGGATATATTTGAGGAAAGTTTTAAGGAAACTTACTGTACAGCCATTTTTTATAATGAATTCTTTAGCGGGGGAAAATGTTTAACTTCTTGTGATATATTTTGACCAAGTCTGCTGTGTACACAGTTCTGTTGCATAAACCCACCTTGCTTTGCTCTAAATGATTTGACCAAGCTCAAGGATTATTCAGTTTAAGGAATAAAATTATAGACCCTAGTAATTTAAACTACTGATAACTTAGCATTTGGGAATTTTAAACTAGACTGGAATATGGCCATCAGGCAAATAAAATATTCTACATATATCCTTGAAATATTTATATTAATTGGCTGTGCTTTTCATATGGGAAGTATTACTAAATCAGGCTCTTCATGTTAAACTGTCTCATATCTAAATTTTAGCCCTCCTGGAGAAGAGTGAAATTTTTATAGATTTGTTTTCTGGCCATGTAAAATAAACTTTTCTTTTTAAAATTCATGTCATAATAGGGAATATCACACTTGTGTAATTGGAATATTTTTATTTTCGTTAGTTCATAAGACCAAAACTTATTTGAAGGAATGTGTGAATACTATTTGAACTCTGGTAGCAAAGAGAGGAAATTCAGTTCAGAGGCAAAATTCATCAACTAAGTCTATTAAGTATTATTACCTAGTTCTAGTATTTTGGGCCAAGTGTTTTTGTCTTTTTATGAAGGATTCCTGTTGATATTAATGGAAATCCTTTGTACGTGTCTAGTGTATAGCCCAATATTCAGAAACCCATGAAAATTCAAATGGACAGAATTTAGCCCTTAAAAAACCCAAAAACTCTTAATGTTTGTTAGGTCTGTGCTAAATAACCTGCCCCATGTATGAACTGTTATCAAACACACAATTCTGTCATAAAACAATTGTGGCAAGGCACCTCCTTTATCTTGCTGGGCGCAGCGTTTCCCCCTCTGGCAGTGGGGACCTGGAATTAATCAGTCCCAGTGTGGACCTCAGGGTAGGCCTAAGCAGGAGTACCTTTTAGCCAAACAAAAAAGAAACAAGGTAATAACATAAAAGAGGGAATACTTTTTTCTCTTCCCCATCTCTGCGGTGTTGCCTCATTATGCTCACCTCTGGGTGCCAGTTCTTCCCCAAACAGTCCATTTGCATAGTTACTTTCCGTATAGGGAGGAGTGCAGCCCTCCACTCAGGAGAAGCCTTTTTCCCTGTGGTCACTAGCCCTGCTGCAGCTTATCTCCTTTTCTGGTGAGAGAGAGAGGGAGGGTTTTTTAAAGGTCACAGGCAGCCCTTAATTGAACTCAAGTCTCCCTCATTGGCCTGAGGTAACCTCTTTTCAGTTCATGGGGGAGGACCTTTAACATTGCAGGGCTGAGCGAGAGCTCCTCATCAGCTGCCTCCTAGCAATGGCCAAAGTGGCCATCTATAACACCAGGGAGAGGATGTTGGCCGAGAGGCAGCTCTGCGACTGTGGGGCCTATTTCCGTTCCTCTCTCTGGTCACGTATACAAGCAGAGTCCCTTTGGGCTGTGTCCGCTGGCTCCCTTGACAGCTTTGAGGAGCAGTGGGCACTGTCTGGGGTTCTCTGCTCAGTGTTCCCTTCAGGTTCCCTGCTTTTGACACTTTGCCCTCACACCTGTCCTTGTTTTTTCTTCTGTTGTCCCCTGTATTTGAGTCCTGTGATCAGTGGCTCCTCCCCTTAGGCTGGGGGAGGGGCCTTTTGCCATGGGTGGGCTCCTGCCAGCCCACTTCCTGGACCTCAACAAGACCACTCTCTTACAGTTGTCTGGTCTGACTTTGTCACATAATAGATTCACTCTAGAAACCTCATGAGCTTGAAATCCCCAAAATGTAATTATTTCAGTTATGTAGTAAATACATAACCTAAAATAAGGTGCTCAATGTTTGATTCTAGTTATCTTCATTACTTTCTATGGTTCTCTTATGAGTGTGATATTAGGTTGTCACTTTGGTGACAAAGTGTAAAGAAGTATTTGTATGATTATTTTATGATGGGAGAAATAGATATTAAATGTAAAGGAAAACTTATTTTTTACTTTGACATCTTGTCAGTTTGTTCATATGAAAATACTCTTCCTTTCATTTTGGCAGGGTGGGGTTAAAGCATGTCAAAAATATTATCATTCTTTAAGTAAATGGGCTGCTAAAAATCTTTGGGTTAAACACCACTGTAATTAAATATAATCTTTTCATAGATGAATTATTATACCTATCATGCTACTGGGCAACATGGGTACAACTTCACTTTTCAAGTTCCCATATTATAAACTGTTTCTTTAACTTTTATTGTCTGTTTTCATCAACCCTCTGCAGGTCTATTCAAAAGTTGGGAGAGTTAAACATAGGTATAGACACTCTTGAAAATGATGTTCAGACGCTCAGCCAGCAATGTAATGGGAGCAAAGGGCATGCATCTAACACACCAGCAACTAGCTTTGTATCACCACCTCCAGATGTTAGTCAGAGAATAGGTACTGATAACCAAAATGTTAATACGAGCACTCCTCAAAAGCGTGGATCAACAAATCAGATACCCTTTCTTGAAGAATCGCCAGTCCATGGGAGTAAAACGTAAGCACTAGAGATTGTTCAGAGCTGGAAATGTTATTCATAGTATTAACTGAAGATTAGCATGGGTACTGTATTTTGAAAACTAGAAAATTCATTTATTTGTGGTGATGTATGGAACCCTATGACCCGACCTGAATCCGATGGGACCTGACTAAAAGTGTTAGGTCCAGATCAGGTGGGTTAGGTTGACTCTCCTCCTGCTGTGGAGTCATTGAAGTGGAGGCAGTGTGCCCCGCTCCTGTTGTCTTCTGTCACCCTTGCTGCACTGTGCATGCTACAAAGTGAATGTGCCGAGGAGTTGTAGCCCTCTCAGGCCATGTCTATGCTTCCTGGGGATCAATGCTGCTGCGATGGATGCAGCAGCTGGGGTCGATTTAGCGGGTCCACTAAATCGACAGCAGAGGGCTCTCTGGTCGACTCCGGTACTCCTCCAGAACAAAAGGAGTAAGGTAAGTCGACGGGAGAGTGTGTCCCGTCAATGCAGCGTGGTGTAGACACCGCGGTAAGTTGACCTAAGCTACATCAACTTTAGCTATGTTATTCATGTATCTGGCGTAGCATAACTTAGGTCGACTTACCCTGGTAGTTTAGACAAGGCCTCACTCTATGGGTATGTCTACACTATGAAATTAGGTCGAATTTATAGAAGCCGGTTTTATAGAAATTGGTTGTATACAGCCGATTGTGTGTGTCCCCACATAAAATGCTCTAAGTGCATTAAGTCGGCGGACCGCGTCCACAGTACCAAGGCTAGCGTCGACTTCCGGAGCGTTGCACTGCGGGTAGCTATTCCACAGTTCCCGCAGTCTCCGCCGCCCATTGGAATTCTGGGTTGAGATCCCAATGCCTGAATGATGCAAAACAGTGTCGCGGGGGGTTCTGGGTACATGTCGTCAGGTACCTCCCCCTCCATCAGAGCAACGGCAGACAATCGATTCGCGCCTTTTTACCTGGGTTACCTGTGCAGACAACATACCACGCCAAGCATGGAGCCTGCTCAGCTCAGCTCACCGTCACCATATGTCATCTGGGTGCTGGCAGACGTGGTACTGCATTGCTACACAGCAGCAGCTAATTGCCTTTTGGCAGTAGATGGTGCAGTATGATTGGTAGCCTTCATCGGCGATCTGGGTGCTGGCAGACATGGGGCTGGCAGACGTGGGGCTGCATTGCACACAGCAGCAGCCCCTTGCCTTTTGGTAGAAGATGGTATATTACGACTGATATCCATCATCGTTGTACTGCAGTGGCTGTCAATCATGGGCACCTGGGCAGACATGCTCAGTCCTATCGAACAGTCTCGACGATGATGGCTATCAGTCGTAGTATGCTATTTTCTGCCAAGCGCCCAGTATTTTCTGCCAAGCATCCAGAAGATGCCGAGGGCTATCAGTCATGCTGCACCGTCGTCTGCCAGCTTAAGATGTAAAAAATAGATTTGTTCTGTATTCATTTGCTTCCCCCTCCCTCCGTGAAATCAACGGCCTGCTAAACACAGGGTTTTGAGTTCAATCTTGGAGGGGGGGCATTCTGTGTGACAGCTGTTTGTGTTTCTCCCTGATGCACAGCCACCTTTGTTGATTTTAATTCCCTGTATTTGTACGCCGTGTCGTCACTCACCCCTCCCTCCGTCCATCAGATACTAGTTTCGCGCCTTTTTTCAGACCAGACGCCATAGCTCTGGGATCATGGAGCCTGCTCAGATCACCGCGGCAATTATGAGCACTATGAACACCACGCGCATTGTCCTGGAGTATATGCAGACCCAGGACATGCCAAAGCAAAATCAGGACCAGCCGAGGAGGCGATTGCAGCACAGCGACAAGAGTGATGAGGAAATTGACATGGACATAGACCTCTCACAAGGCACAGGTCCCAGCAATGTGCAAATCATGGTGTTACTGGGGCAGGTTCATGCCGTGGAACGCCGATTCTGGGCCTGGGAAACAAGAACAGACTGGTGGGACCGCATCGTACTGCAGGTGTGGGACGATTCCCAGTGGCTGCGAAACTTTCGCATGCGTAAGGGCACTTTCATGGAACTTTGTGACTTGCTTTCCCCTGCCCTGAAGCGCCAGAATACCAGGATGAGAGCAGCCCTCACAGTTGAGAAGGGAGTGGTGATAGCCCTGCGGAAGCTTGCAATGCCAGACAGCTGCCAGTCAGTTGGGAATCAATTTGGCGTGGGCAAATCTACTGTGGGGGCTGCTGTGATCCAAGTTGCCAGGGCAATCAAAGACCTGGTGATATCAAGGGTAGTGACTCTGGGAAACGTGCAGGCCATAGTGGATGGCTTTGCTGCAATGGGATTCCCAAACTGTGGTGGGGCGATAGACGGAACCCATATCCCTATCTTGGCACCGGAGCACCAAGCCACCGAGTACATAAACCACAAGGGGTACTTTTCAATGCTGCTGCAAGCCCTGGTGGATCACAAGGGACGTTTCACCAACATCAACGTGGGATGGCCGGGAAAGGTACATGATGCTCGTGTCTTCAGGCACTCTGGTCTGTTTCGAAAGCTGGAGGAAGGAACTTTCTTCCCGGACCAGAAAATAACCGTTGGGGATGTTGAAATGCCTATCGTGATCCTTGGGGACCCAGCCTACCCCTTAATGCCATGTCTCATGAAGCCATACACAGGCAGCCTGGACAGTAGTCAGGACCTATTCAACTACAGGCTGAGCAAGTGCCGAATGGTGGTGGAATGTGCATTTGGACGTTTAAAAGCGCGCTGGCGCAGCTTACTGACTCGCTCAGACCTCAGCGAAAAGAATATCTCCATTGTTATTGCTGCTTGCTGTGCGCTCCACAATATCTGTGAGAGTAAGGGGGAGACATTTATGGTGGGGTGGCAGGTTGAGGCAAATCGCCTGGCCGCTGATTACGCACAGCCAGACACCAGGACGGTTAGAAGAGCACAGCAGGGTGCGGTGCGCATCAGAGAAGCTTTGAAAACGAGTTTTGTGACTGGCCAGGCTACAGTGTGAAACTTGTGTTTTGTTTCTCCTTGATGAACACCCCCCCCCCTTGGTTCACTCTACTTCCCTGTAAGCTAACCACCCTTCCATCCCCCTCTTCAATCACCGCTTGCAGAGGCAATAAAGTCATTGTTACTTCACATTCATGCATTCTTTATTAATTCCTCACACAAGTAGGGGGATAATTGCCAAGGCAGCCCAGGATGGGTGGGGGAGGAGGGAAGGAAAAGGACACACTGCAGTTTAAAACTTTAACTCTTATTGAAGGCCAGCCTTCTGATGCTCAGGCAATCATCTGGGGTGGAGTGACTGGGTGGCCGGAGGCCCCCCCACCGTGTTCTTGGGCGTCTGGGTGAGGAGGCTATGGAACTTGGGGAGGAGGGCTGTTGGTTACACAGGGGCTGTAGCGGCGGTCTCTGCTCCTGCTGCCTTTCCTGCAGCTCAACCATAGGCAGGAGCATATCAGTTTGATGCTCCAGCAGCCGGAGCATCAACTCTTGCCTTCTGTCTGCAAGCTGACGCCACCTATCATCTTCAGCCAGTCACTTGCTCTGTTCATCCCGCAATTCAGCCCGCCACCTCTCCTCTTGTTCATACTGTGCTTTTCTGTAGTCTGACATTGACTGCCTCCACGCATTCTGCTGTGCTCTTTCACCGTGGGAGGACATCTGGAGCTCCGTGAACATGTCATCCCGAGTCTGCCGTTTTCTCCTTCTAATCTTCACTAGCCTCTGTGAAGGAGAAACATTTGCAGCTGGTGGAGGAGAAGGGAGAGGTGGTTAAAAAAGACACATTTTTAGAGAACAATGGGTACACTCTTTCACGTTAAATTTTGCTCTTCACATTACACAGCACGTGCTTTCGTTACAAGGTCGCATTTTTCCTCTTATATTGGGGGCCTGCCGGTTTGGTGTGAGAGATCACTCACACAGTGCCAGGCAACTAGATTTCAGCTTGCAGGCAGCCATGGTAAGCCACAGTCTTTTGGCTTTTTTAACCTTCTTAACATGTGGGAATGGTTTCAAACAGTAGTGCCCTCATTTCCCATACCAAGCACCCGTTGGGTTGGCCATTTAAAATGGGTTTGCAAAATAAAAGGAGGGGCTGCGGTTTCCGGGTTAACATGCAGCACAAACCCAACTAATCCCCCTTCTTCCCCCCCCCCCCCCCCAATTATCGGGGATGATCACTTCACCCCTCCCCCCACCGCTTGGCTAACAGCGGGGAACATTTCTGTTTAGCAGAGCAGGAAGGGGCACCTCTGAATGTCCCCTTAATAAAATCATCCCATTTCAACCAGGTGACCGTGAATGATATCCCTCTCCTGAGGATAACAAAGAGCGATAAGGAATGGATGTTGTTTGCATGCCAGCAAACACCGGGACCATACGCTGCCATGCTTTGTTATGCAATGATTCCAGACTACGCGCTACTGGCCTAGCGTGGTAAAGTGTCCTACCATGGCGGACGGGATAAGGCAGCCCTCCCCAGAAACCTTTTGCAAAGGCTTTGGGAGTACATGAAGGAGAGCTTTCTGGAGGATTTCCACTCCATCCCCATACACATTAACAGACTTTTCCAGTAGCTGTACTGGCCGCGATTGCCAGGGCAAATTAATCATTAAACACGCTTGCTTTTAAACCATGTGTAATGTTTACAAAGGTACACTCACCAGAGGTCCCCTGTGTGCCCTCAGGGTCTGGGAGCACGCCTTGGGTGAGTTTGGGGGTTACTGGCTCCAGGTCCAGGGTGATAAACATATCCTGGCTGTTGGGGAAACTGGTTTTTCCGCTTCCTTGCTGCTGTGAGCTATCTACATTATCTTCATCCTCATCTTCCTCGTACCCGGAACCCGCTTCCCTGTGTGTTTCTCCAGTGACGGAGTCATAGCACACGGTTGGGGTAGTGGTGGCTGCACCCCCTAGCATGGCCTGCAGCTCCGTGTAGAAGCGGCATGTTTGCGGCTCTGTCACGGAACTTCCGTTTGCCTTTCTGGCTTTGTGGTAGGTTTGCCTTAGCTCCTTAATTTTCACGCGGCACTGCTGTGCGTCCCTGTTATGGCCTCTGTCCTTCATGGCCTTGGAGACCTTTTCTAATATTTTGCCATTTCGTTTACTGCTACGGAGTTCAGCTAGCACTGATTCATCTCCCCATATGGCGAGCAAATCCTGTACCTCCCGTTTGGTCCATGATGGAGCTCTTTTGCGATCCTGGGACTCCGTCACGGTTACCTGTGCTGATGAGCTCTGCGTGGTCACCTGTGCTCTCCACGCTGGGCAAACAGGAAATGAAATTCAAACATTCGCGGGGCTTTTCCTGTCTACCTGGTCAGTGCATCTGAGTTGAGAGCGCTGTCCAGAGCGGTCACAATGAAGCACTGTGGGATAGCTCCCGGAGGCCAATAACGTCGAATTCCGTCCACACTACCCCAATTCCGACACGCTAAGGCAGATTTTATCGCTAATCCCCTCATTGGAGGCGGAGTAAAGAAACCGGTTTAAAGGGCCCTTTAAGTCGAAAGAAAGGGCTTCGTCGTGTGAACATGTCCAGGCTTAATTCGATTTAACGCTGCTAAAGTCAACCTAAACTCGTAGTGTAGACCAAGCCTATAGCACATACAGTGCAGCTGGGGGTGGTGAATGACAGGAGTAGCGCACACAGCCACCACCACATGGGGCTGCCACCATGACACCATGAGCGGGAGGAGGGGAGCCCACTCCAGCAGCAGCAGGCAGTATCAGGTTTGAGGAGAAGGGGCCGGGCTGGGCCATAAAATGACTGAACTCTCTCAAGGTCAGGTCTGGTGGGCTTGGGTTGAAAAAATCAGGCGCTAGCAGACCTTCAGTGATACACAGTTCTTGCTAAATGGTCAATGTAAACTCAGGTTTTTTTCAGTTCACTTTAGATTTCTGGTTTTGATAGATCACCCTGTAAACAATATATCCTGATTTTTTTTTTTTTTTGCTCCCTATTTGTATACGTCTTGCCAGTTATTTTCCATTTTACTGATTGACTGCCTACACAGGGAAACCATAAAACTGACTATACACCTTCTGTATAATGTAGAAAGTAATGGGACAGGAAGAGGGAGACTTACTCTTTCCTTTTTTTAAGATGTTGCTTGTAGTAATAGTAAATACAACACTCCCAGACAAGTTAATTTTCAAGATGACAATGTCGCTTTTTAGTTATATATTTAACATTTTATTTTACTTTGCAAAAATATTTTTAAAAATTCTGTAAAATGATGGCTTATTGTTAATGTGTCAGACATAAGTGCTACTGTTGCTCCTATAAATTAATGAGTTAATTCTGAGTGCCTGGTTGGATATTGTTGTTTTAGTCAGAATATATTCATCGAACAGACAAATTAGAAATGAGAAAGATCTGCTTATCTTGTGTATTGCATTGAATTTTTTTTTTATTTTTAAAAACCAAACAGTATGCCAGAACACACTATCATTCAGCCACAACTTGAAGATTCTTCAGGGAATCTAACTAGGACAAGAGGTGATGAGGTGAGACTTTTTTAAAGGGTATTTATATTATCCTTACAGGACACAGCTTTTGAATCTGACTATATAATATCTTAATAATATTAGATGTTAAGAGCAACAGTATTTGTAATGAGTTTCTAATACATGCCAAGTTTCAAAATGAAGAAAATGTAGATGAGGGTTAAGACTAAATGGGGGTACGAGGGGGCTGGGTGCAGCAAAATTTCAGGCTCCCCTCATATCCACCCCAAAACAATTCCTACTCCATGAAAATCGTCTCAGACTGCAACTTGCTCTTTTAAGTCCTTACCATCAGTGCTCTCCTATGCTGGCCCCCAAAATACTGCTTATGGGACTTTGTCTATTACCTTCATAAAGTAATATTTGGAGTATTCTGAATGGAGTCAGGCAGCACATAACTATCTTCCTTACAAAGTGGAGGGTTTGGTATAATGTGGGGGACACATACCATGATGATAAATGTATCAAATGACCAGATATTAATTCTTTGCATATTCTGATTCTAAGAAGGGAACTAGACCATTTTCTTTCTCTGTTATAAGAGGGCTTTGTGGAGTAGCCCGTTTCTCACCCCACTCCCATCCACTCATTTACAGTCCAAAAAACCTCTTGCATAGTAGTAGGGATCTTCAAGGTTTCTGCCTCTTTTCTGGCTTGTAGGAGAAAGGGAATGCCAGGTGGCTCCAAAATGCTTGTTGGCCCAAGAACAATCAGAGGGAGTAGAGCACTGACCACATCATACAGTACTGAGGCAAATACACCCATGAAAGGAGCTGCTGTTGCCACACTGAGTGACATATTTTTGCAGGTGGTTGTTCATGTCCGTTCCAATCGGGGGCGGGGGAGATGTGTGCGTGCACATGGCAGCCAAAAGATTTTTCCCATAGCAGTATCCGTCAGGTTGGTCCGGGCACCCCCCCTGGAGTGGCATCTTCATGGCGCTTAATATAGGGCCCTACTGACCCACCACCCCCTCAGTTCCTTCTTACCGTCAGTGACGGTTAGCTGGAACTTCCCCTTGCTCTTGTCATGACAAGTGCATTTGGCAGTCTGTATATAGTTATTCATTAGTTTTTGTAGTTAGTGTTAAGTAGTTAGTTGGTACTTAAAGTTAGTTCTTAAGCTTCCTTTGGGGGGCGGGTTTCCCTCCAGCGCTATCCAGGCGCTGGGGCATGCTGTGGTCCCCAGGCTTCAAAGCCTGTGAAGTCTGTGGCAAGTGTATGCCCAGAAGCGATCCTTAGACTTTGTGTGTGAAGTATTTGTGGGAGAGCCTTCAAAAGGATCGCTGTAGGATCTGCAGGGGGGTTTGCCCCAGGTCATTAAAAGGTAGGGATGAGTGCCTGAAGATCCTACTAATGGAAGTGACACTCCGACCCCGGGTCGGTGGACCCTGCACCGAATACCTCCTCCTCGGTACCTCAGCTACCAAGGCCCCTCCTCAAAGAATTGGGAGGCAAAATGACTCGACCTTTTCAGGAGAAAAGTCTGCTGCACTAGCGGCTTGCAGCTCGGCATTTCTAATCAGCAGGCCATTGTCAGCAGGTACTGCTATAATACGTGCAGGGAAATGGCGAAATTTGCAGAGCTGCTGCCGCAGGACTCCCACACCGAGTTTTCGGCCCTGGTGGAGGAGGGCAAGCTCATTTCCCGAGCTCCACTGTGGGCCACACTGGGCAGAGCTGATGTGGCTATTCGGGTTATGGCTACAGGGATAGCCATGAGAAGGGGTTCCTGGCTACAGGTCTTGGGCCTGCCGTACGAAGTCCAGCAAACTCTTCAGGACCTCCCCTTTGAGGGTTTGGCTCTCTTCTCTGAAAAGACGTATAAAAGGCTACATAGCCTAAAGGACTTGAGAGCCACCCTCAAGTCGCTGGGCCTCCACACTCATACCACGCAGCGGAAGCACTTAAGGCCGCAACCTCCTCTGTTTTTTTTTTCAACAGAACCGTCAAGATGATTCCCCGAGGAGGAATAGGAGTGGCAGAAAGAGACCACATCCATCCTCAAGCCAGGGCTCTGGCCAATCCAAGCCACCTTCGGGCCAGAAACACGCCTTTTGAAGGTGTGCATGAGGACGGTGCACCAATGAACGAACTGGATCCAAAACGCCTTACATTCTCGTCCCAACTATCCCCTTTCTACCCTGGTTGGTCCTGTTTCACATTGGACTGTTGGGTGCGCCACATGGTAGAAAGGGAATACTCCCTCCAATTTTTGGCCCTCCCACCTTTCTAACCCCCTTCCCAGTCCCTCTTCAGGGACCCTTCTCATGATCAACTCCTATCGATGTGGGCAGTGGAAGAGGCTCCTCAGGAGCTGAAGAGCAAGGGCTTCTATTCCCGGTATTTCCTAATACCGAAAGCCAAAGACAGGCTCAGGCCCATCCTAGACCTGCAAGAGCTCAACAAGTTCATGAAGAAACTCAAGTTCTGCATGATCTCCTTCGCATCCATCATCCCTTCCTTGCATGCAAGACTTCTGAGCCCACTTGACCAGGAGAAGTGTATCAGTTATTACAGACAACACCACGGTGATGTTTTATATCAACAAATGGGGGTGCATGCTCCTCTCCCCTGTTTCAGGAAGCCCCCAGGCTGTGGGACCTTTTTGTGTAGAACGTTCAATACACCTACAAGCGTCGTACCTCCCTGGAGTGCAGAACAAGTTGGCGGACTATCTCAGCAGGGTCCTTCCATGGCCATGAGTGCTCCCTATGCCCGGATGTCACAAACTACATCTTCCAATGGTGGGATTTTCCTCAAATAGACCTCTTTGCTATGCAATGCAACAGGAAGTGGCAGCGGTTTTGCTTCTTCCTGAATCACAGCCTGGGCTCCATTGCAGATGCGTTCCTCCTCGCATGGGGAGGCCATCTCCTATACACTCTTCCACCTATCCCTCTTATTCACAAGGTGCTCCTCAAGATTCGGAGGGAACAAGCTTCAGTGATACCTCCAGCCTGGCCCCACCAATATTGATACACATCACTCCTGGAAATGTCCGTGGAAACCCCAGTCACCTTGCCGCTCTTCCCAGACTTAACTCCGGATCACGTCCATCTCCAGCACCCGAACCTCAAGTTGTTGCATCTCACAGCATGGAAGCTCTCCTGTTCTGACCTGGTCAAAAAAGTCCTCTTTGGCAGTAGGAAACCCTCCACCAGGGCTACCTACCTAGCCAAATGGAAGAGGTTTTCGATCTGGTCGGTGCAACACTGTCCATCTCCGATGCTTGTGTCTATAGTCCAGTATAAGGGGTATTTTCTCCAGCTTAAGCAGCAGGGACTGTCCATATCATCAATAAGGGTTGGCTGCCATCTCTGCCTTCCATCGAGGCGCAGAGGGCCGGTCGGTCTTTGCCAACCCTATGGTCAGCCATTTCCTGAGAGGTCTTGACAAGCTATATCTGCACGTCTGACAACCAGTCCCGACCTGAGACCTCAATCTGATCCTTTCCAAATTGATGGGTCCACCCTTCGAACTGCTGGTGACTTGTTCCCTGCTCTACCTCTAGTACAAGGTGGCATTTCTGGTAGCAATAACCTCAGCCAAGAGGGTGTTTGAACTCAAGGCCCTAACAACAAGCCCCCTTACACCATGTTCTATAAGGACAAAGTTCAGTTCAGGCCACATCCAGCTTTCCTCCCGAAGGTTGTCTCCCAATTTCACATCAACCAGGACATCTTCCTCCCAGTGTTCTATCCTAAGCTCCACGCAAGCGGCAGAGAGCAGAAGCTTCACTCTATGGACATCTGCAGAGCGCTAGCCTTTTACATTGGAAGAACGAAACCTCATTCTGGAAGTCCATTCAACTGTTTGTGGCTGTGGCAGACAGGATGAAAGGTCTTCCAGTCTCCTCTCAACAAATTTTGTCATGGATCACATCACGTCCTGCATCCATGATTGCTATAACCTGGCAGAGGTGTCTGGTCCACATCCCACCCTTGCTCATAGTGCACTCCACCAGGGCGCAGGCTTCTTCAACAGCCTTCCAGGCACATGTTCCCACCCAGGAAATATGCAGAGCGGCGACGTGGTCCTCAATACATACTTTCACATCACATTATGCTAGCACCTAGCAGGCTAGAGATGACGCGGCCTTTGGTGGAGCAGTGCTCCAGTCAGTGGACATCTGAACTCCAACCCCACCTCTGGAGCTTAGGCATGGGAATCACCTGATTGGAATTGACATGAACAAGCACTCGAAGAAGAAAAAATGGTTACTCACCTTCTCGTAACTGTTGTTCTTCAAGATGTGGTGTTCATGCCCATTCCAATACCCACCCAACTACCCCCCTGTCGGAGCAGCTGGCAAGAAGGAACTGAGGGGGTGGTGGGTCGTTAGGGCTCTATAGTGAGCGCCATGAAGGCGCCACTCCAGGGGGTGCCCAGACCAACCTGACGGATGCTGCTAGGGGAAAAATCTTCCAGCTGCCGTGCATGCGTGTACGCCCACACCTGATTGGAATGGACATGAACAACACATCTTGGAGAACAACAGTTACGAGAAGGTGAGTAACCGTTTTTTCAAAAACATCTGCTTTACCACACACATTCAAAACAGTAGAGAAATGGTGTTGGAGATTCCTGATAGCATATGGGAGGATATATAATGGAAGTCATTACCATTATAAACATTAAGGTCCAAATTTTCCAGTGTCCACTAATTTTAATGGCCAAACTTGGTCTTTGATGGAAAAATTAATCTTAAAGGTGCTCACATTTACCAGTGACTTAAGAGGTACAGCCCCATATTATGGATTACAGGAGACGCTTGACCTGGTTCCGTTATAAGCACAACTTTGAATCCCTTCTAACTTTCACCATAAACTATCTTTTGTCTGAAAATTTTTGTACTTAATGTCATTGCAAAGAGGGGTTTTGGTTGGAAGGTTATTTTGGAGAAGGTGTTTGGGGATTTGGATTTTTATTTTATTTTTAATTTAAAGTAAGTTGTGAAAGTAAGTTGTGAAAGCAGGTTGAGTTACAGGACTCTTCAAAATGTAACTTGTAATTTTTTGTGATTAATTTTTAATTTTCATAAAGAAATAAAAATACAAAAAGTAAACTATTTGCAGCTTGTATATGCTACCAAATACTGCATAATTTATAACTTAAAAGTTTTATCCATCTGCTACTCAAGAGTCTTGAAGTCTTTCTGTTTAGTTCTCATTTTCCTATATATTTAAATCAGAAAATAAATTGGTACAATTTAAAGTATTCTGGTGAAAATATTGTATGCTTGTAACATGTAACATTATACTGTAATATCTTTTACTGTGTATTTTAGTTTCTTCTTAGTCTAGTACAAATAGCACCAGAGGTTGTGAAATGTCACTTCACCTGTTCAGTATTATGTGGCTTTCCCTTAACCCACGAGTCTTCCATCTTAATTGGTTATTTAACAGCTGTATGTAAAATATTAAGCTGAATTTTAAAAAACTACAATAATTGGATGGCTTTGAGGAAGGAAAGAGAAGCATTTTATTGGTTCCCTAATTTGGAAGTAGAAGAAATAGGAACAAGCTCTTGCAAAGAAGAACACTTGAAAAACTTTTAATATTTTAGTTGTTAAAATATTAAAAGTTTTTCAAGTTCTTTGCTCAGAAAAATGTGAGGTCATGCCATCTTTGTTTTAATTTGGTTTTGTGTAAGCATTCTTGTAGGTCTTTTAGAAGAACCTTTGAAAAACTTCCTTACATGATTTTATTAAGATCAAGATGTTATGATATCTTTACTCTCCGTATCACAAACAGTCAAGGGCTGGTCCTCCCAGTCTTTCCCCTGTAAGCTTTACATTTGAATACATTATTTTTTTTAATGGGGATAGATTTTAACTTCTCTCAGTCTTGAACATGTGTGTAAGCGATTAAAAATGTAGTTATGTTTGTGAACCTATTGTGACTGTCACACTTTTACACAACAGGATGATAAATCAAAAAAGCAATTCATTTGTATTAATACTCTAGAAGATACACAAGCTGTCAGAGCTGTGGCTTTTCATCCGAGTGGGAGTTTGTATGCTGTTGGCTCAAATTCTAAAACTTTGAGGGTGTGTGCCTATCCAGAAGTAATTAACCCAAGGTAAGAAGGAAAATAAATTAACATACAGTCCTACCATAATCATTTCTGTTCCACTACCTATCACTGGATATCCAAAGCTGTCTGTAGATATTTCTAGTCTGTTCTTGTCTTTGACCCCTTTCATTTTGTTAGTTGAAACCTGTCAACAATGAACTGTTACAATATTGCTTTGAGAACATAGTAACTACCAAGACAGAATAAAAAGACCAGCTGCAGTATTTTTGTGTTTGTGACTAGTTTGACTAGTTTTTTTTCCCCTACTGCCAAGCTGTTTTGACATCAGTACTACAACTTTTCCTTTTGGTAGTAATCTTCCCCTAGAGTCTTGGACGCAATGGCATTGTAAAAGAAACTTTTGTTTAAAATATACATTTCAGGAACAGAAAAAGATGTTATGGCAGAATACTTCTGACCTATTCTACTTTTGTCTTAATTTCACCTTCCTGAATTTTCATATCCATTATTTCCTTCTTTCTTTAGAAATAAATCTTGGTCTCAAACTCACTTTCTAGTCATTGCTTCAATTCCATTACTTTTTTAAAAGTTGGAGAGTTTTCAGAAAAATTACTCTAAAATGGCATTCTTATTGTGTGTATCTGCTCCTGATGAGTCTGGGACATCGTCCCGGTTTGGCTAAAAAGCATGCGTTAGCCTCTAATGTCCTTGCCTAATAAGAGTGGTATGCATTCTGTTTTCCCTCAAAGGTAATAAACAAAGGAGCCAGTGAAGTTCTTATTCCAAAATGTTTGATGTTGATGTATGAAGCAGAAAGAACATGGTTTGGGGAGATGTGGAGTGTGTTCTGAGTCCTTCTCTCGCACTCCCCCCACCCCTGGCTCACTTATTGGTTTGGCTTGTTATGCTGGAAATTAGAAAAATCTGTTGTTGTTTTTTATTTATAAACAGATTATCCCTCTAGCTTTTAACACCCTAGTTAGTGTGTGTAGTTTGATTTGGTGAACTTGATGTGACTATTGACTTGATAAGATAGAAAATTACAGCACAGCAAGAAACTAAAGGGAATGTTCTGAGCTTTCCACACCTCTTCCTGAGGTCTGTCTATACATCTCCTTACCCACTGTCTTGTCAGGCTGTAAACATGGTGAAAGATTGTTCATATTCTTAATCTTGAGAAATATCTATTGCATCTAATGAAATTCTAAAATGGCCCATTAAAAGTTAAGATTTGCTTTCTCACTTTTAAAAAGCCCTAGTACACCTGGTACTCTGTCTAGTTTAAGTGCATTTAGCCTTTTGGTAATTGTTTGTTTATGTTATGCAGTTCCTCGTCTGTCGTCCCTCGAAAACTGATACCTGACCTAGGCAGATCTTCACTTTCTTCCTCTGTAAAGATGGCAACAGAGTAACTAGTAACTTTATTTCCTTTTATGAGCTGTCTTCTATAACTTTAAAGTGGCCAGATTATTAGCTTTCCCTGTTGCATATCTATTTAAAATCCTTTGAGATCTTGTCATTTTTTGTGCTTTTTTCCCTCTTATCATTCTTCAGTCATCCTCATTTTCCAGTTTCTGTGGCAAATTTTTTAAATGGCCTATTAGCAGTCAAAGATACTTAGTTTCTGTTGCCCTGTTAGCTTCTTGCCTTTATTAGAATGAGCTTTTATTCTCGATGCTGAATTGCATCTTAAATACTTTGTAGCTTCCCACTAATTTCCTATAAGCGTTTTATTTACTCATGTCTAAATAACCCATAGAAATCGGAGAAAGGGAATTAGGAATTTCCCCATAGCCAGATGTAAGTAAAGGCTGGTTTAGGATGTTAAGAAATAATGCCAGGAAGGTTATGACTATAATGTATAATTGAATGAGTTTTGAGAGAGAGTGCATTAGAGAGGAGCAAAACTAGCTGTGCTTTTTCCACAGACTGCCTCATTCAGTCTCCTTTCTTGTTAATTGGTGAAATGTTCTTAGTGTCATATTGCTCCTCTTCCTTACTTTTAATGTCCAATACATGGAGGTAGAGTGGTATGTTGGTCTGAGTAGGTCTTTGAGGTGACCTAAGAAAACCAAGGCTTACTTCCTTCCTAGGCCTCTGCAAACACTTACATAAATGCTTAACTTTAAGTACGAAAGTAGTCCATTGAAGTCAAGCACATGCATCAAGTGTTGATACAAAAAAAAAATATTTCTCTCTGGTTTTCACTTGTTTTGGACTCTAAAAATAAGGTATTTGGGGTTTTTTTGTTTAGTTGTTAGGCTTTTTTTTTTTTTTTTTTTTTTTTTTTAAAGACAATGCCTTTTTAATAATAGCTAAGTGTTATCTGTGTCAAACCAAGTACCTCTGGCAGACATTTCTGAATTTTGTTTCAAGATTGCTGGGTTTTTTCCCCCCATCAAGAACACACATAATTTAGTGTGTGTTGTAGAAATCTGTTTCAGGTCACACTTGGAATGTTTCTGTAGTGAAATATTGGAGAACAAGGAGGAGCTTTCTTTGTGGTTTCTCTGTTATCCTAATATTCTACCCTAGTTGCCTTCCAGCATTAAAACTAACACTTTTTTTTAAAGCAAAAGTTTAAATTGCCACCCACACGTGTCCATTTTCATTGCCCTTAAGAGCACTTGCTTATGCTTGCAAGGAATCAGACCACGATAAGTGTGGTATGAAAGATGTTTTCATAATGCATGGAAGCTAAAATTTGCTTGGGGAATATAGTTCCTGTGTGGCAGCAAAACACTATACTTTCACATTTAGTTTAACTTTTATTGCCTACCATTAGAAAACAAAATAAGTAGAAATTAACTTGCTTGCCTACTTTGGATTTTTTATTACAGTAAATAATACAATTGACTTACATTTTAGATTACATATAAAAGAAATAGTTATCTCTTTTTTTTTTCTTCCAGTGCTTATAACACTCCTAAACAACCAGATATTCGTTTCAAAAGGAACAAACATCACAAAGGGTCAATCTACTGTGTGGCATGGAGTCCTTGTGGACAGTTGTTGGCTACTGGTTCTAATGATAAATATGTTAAAGTACTACCTTTTAATGCAGAAACTTGTAATGCAACAGGTAGGGTGTATCTATATACTGCTATAACATGTTATCATTTATTTGGGATGGTCATGTTAGTGACAAATGGCAAAGCAACTTGAGTTATATCTGTCATATTACGGCAACAAAGTGTATTCGGCTGTGTCTACACTACCGCTTTCAGCACTAAAACTTTAGTCATTCAGGGGTGTGAAAAAACACACCCCTGAGTGACAAAAGTTTTAGCGCTGAAAAGCACCAGTATAGACAGCGCTCCCGGCAATAAAGCTACCATCCCTCGTTCAGGGTGTTTTTTGGGGAGGGTTTTTTTGTTTTTTTTTTATCATCGCCGGGAGAGCTCTCACCCCAGCGATAAAGCATGTCTACACAGCCCATGTCACAGCACTGCCACATTGTAACATGGTCAGTATAGACATACCCTTAGATTATCACACTTAGTCCTGAACCAATGGTAGGTTAGAACAGTGATCTCCAAAATGGGGTGCGCGCTCCCCAGGGGGTGCATAAGAGGATCCTTGGGGGTGCGCGGCAGGAGGAGCGCTTTTTTTTTTTTTTTTTTGCTCAGGCACGGCAGGGGGTGCATACTCAAAAAAAATTTTCTGATAGTGGTGCACGATCAAAAAAGTTTGGAGACCACTGGGTTACAATGCTGCCAAACCTGGGCTCCAGATCAGAAACTTTGAGTACCTGATTTGCACTTACTCATGTTTTGGGGGGAAGGGAAATCTAGCATTTCAAACTTCCAAGCAGGAAGATACTCCGCAGCAACAGATTAATGACTAATATGCAGATGAGATCAAAGAGAGTTTATTCTGAGGTGCCTGGCATACTTTTTTGGTTTCTTTAAGAAAAATATTAATAAATAAGCAGAATCTGACAGAAGGTTTTGGTCAGGAATTTCAAGATAATTAGCCTATTTTTAACTTTGATAAATATATTCCAGGGTAATCCAGTCACAGAAGTACAGATAATCTTATGGGACTTGGTCTTTCAGCACATGCATAAATATGCTTCTTATTTTGATGTCACTGGTTTAATATTGACAATATTATTTCAGTTAGATAACTGTGGGATTTTTTTGTTAACTGAAATAAAATACCATGAACAAACATATTGAAATCTAGCTCTAGAATTGAGAATCAACTATTGGTTGAACATCAAAGGTATGTCTACACAGCAAAGAAAAACCGATGGCCTGTGCCAGCTGACTCTGATTCAAGGGGCTCGGGCTGCAGGGCTATTGCATTGCTCTGTAGACTTCCAGGCTCGAGCCCTAGGACCCTGTGAGGTGGGAGGGTCCCAGAACTCGGACTACAGCCCAAGCCCAGAAGTCTACACAGCAATGGAGATAGCCCTGCAGCCGACCTGCGAGCCCACGTCAGCTGGCACAGGCCAGGCACGGGTTTTTCTTTGCTGTGTAGACATACCCTTGATGCTCAACCAATAGTTGAGTCTCAATTCTAGAGCTAGACTTCAATATGTTTGCTCATGGTATTTTATTTCAGTTAAGATGTGAACCTCTCACAGAGGGATTAACTAATACTGAAGAAACAGAAAGTTAATATACTCTGATACACAGAAATCTGTCAGTTTGCCCGTTAAGTGTGAAATTTTATCCTATGTTTATGAAGTTATATTCTCCACCTTGAAATTGTTACATGTATCAAACTCAAGCTTTTTAATTAATACTAATGCACTGTTACAATAACTGCTTAAATGATTACATAATTAATTTATACTAAACAAAGTATATCTCACTTTGTTCTTGGTTTATTTTACATTTTTTCAGGACCAGACTTGGAGTTCAGTATGCATGATGGGACAATTAGAGATCTTGCTTTTATGGAAGGCCCAGAAAGTGGTGGCGCTATTTTAATTAGCGCTGGAGCAGGAGACTGTAATATTTATACAACAGACTGCCAGCGAGGTCAAGGCCTGCATGCTCTGAGTGGCCATACTGGTATGTTTATAAAAATGCAACAGTAACAATCTGTTCTATGCACTGGTAACAACAGTGACCAAATCATGCTCTTCTTATGGACAGCACCTCTGTCCTATCAACAGTGAGCTCAGGAGAGATTTTATTTCATTAATCTAGCCCATTACATATTTTAAGCCCTTTGTCTCCCTGCAAATGCCAGGGAAGATGTAGAGCAGAGTGTTGCCATTGTACTGGTGGCACTTCTTCAGTCCATGCCACATTGCAACCTTTCCCAAGAGATGCGTATATGTGGAATAACAGATAATAAATTGAGACCTACAGAAATCGGCTAACAAAGGCTCTCTGAAGAGAGCAAGTTGATTACCTCCAACCCTCTGATCTATCCAAGACTACTACTTTCTTCAAACCAAAATATAACATTTAATCTACTAATTGTATGCTGATGATGATCCTACTTAATGTGTAAGTGCATATTCAGAACAATAATATGCAGAGAATTCAGTAGTGATCTTTAAAGAATGAGTAATACTAGTAAAGTAAAACATGTTCTTATCTACAGGTCATATTTTAGCACTTTATACATGGAGTGGGTGGATGATTGCATCTGGTTCCCAAGACAAGACTGTAAGATTCTGGGATCTTAGAGTACCGAGTTGTGTTCGTGTAGTTGGAACAACATTTCATGGAACTGGTAACACTATTGCTCTTTTCGCACCGAATAAAAAACTTCTTGCACAATTACATATTTTAAAGATTGTTCTTGTCATTGGTTTGTTGAGAACAGGGATCTTGCATTGTAAAATGAAGACTTCTGGCTTGTTCAAAACAATCCCCAGTTGCTCATTTTAAAAAAATAACAAAAATTTGGTATATCCATTCAAAAGCTGGTTAGTTCTTTGCTTTGTGACCTTTTGATGTTAATAGCTATTTATATAGCACCATAAGCGTACATGATGCTCTAAAACAGAGAATGTACAACCTTACCCCAAAAAATCAACACTTTAGACTGACAAACTGCCTTATAAAGAATGACACTCTTTGTAACAGTGATTTTTTTTTTTTATTGATAACAAATGTAAACATGGTGGCTATAAGGAATATTAGGCTGTTAAAAACATCAACCTTGGAGTTAAATATGGCTGTTGGAATTTGGCAAAGCTGTTGTGTAAACGACATAGGACACTACCTAGCAAGTGATGTCCTCATATAGTTAATGAAACACTTCCAAACTGATGCAGCTCAAGTCAGAAAATAAAAACATGTTTTCTCAAACTCCAAAATGCAAATGCACAAAGGATGGTGTTTGTCTAAACTACAGATGTACAGTATTCTACACAAGAAGTATTTTGAAAAAAGTGAGTCAGGTACAGAACTTGTTTTCAAAACAATCTCTTTATTGCCAATATATTTATAAATCCATTATTCTGCTATGAATTCTAACTATGCAGAAAATTAAAAGCCCGCCAACACTCTTGGATATTCCCTTTTTCTGTGATGAAACATTGAACAGATACTCCTAATCTCTTTCCACTGTTAAACACAATTCTCTGATGCAGCTTTAACTGTGACTTTGCTACCACTCCATGATTAGAAATCAGCATATGCTACAAGGCAAACTATAAAATGGGGGCAATATGACATAAGACTTGTCTTTTAATATAGACAAAATGAGTTGAAGTACATTTAGCTTGGCTAGATATGTACTTTACCTTTTTAATATTAACGGTTCTACAAACATCTCTCAAACCTTTCTATATTCAAAAGAATGCAGAACTTATCTATAAGTCTATATTAGTTTATGGACGGCATTTTCTTCTTATAGGTAGTGCTGTGGCATCTGTTGCAGTTGATCCTAGTGGTCGCCTACTAGCTACAGGGCAAGAAGACTCCAGTTGCATGTTGTATGATATTCGAGGCGGACGAATGGTACAGAGCTATCATCCTCATTCCAGTGATGTTCGTTCTGTTCGCTTTTCTCCTGGGGCTCACTACTTGCTCACAGGATCTTATGATATGAAAATAAAGGTGACAGACTTGCAAGGTAATTCATCTGATGTGAAGTGTATTAAGCAAAACTGAGCAGTGAAGTGTGTTTTGTTAATATCAGAGGTTGTAAGAAAGTTTGGATCAAAAGAGATTCATTTCTGAAAATGTAGAAATCTGAAATCTATTAAGGCTATAAAGTGAAATTTAAAAGGCTTAGAATACACATGACTATGGTTCTTGTCAGCTCACAACAGATTGCTCTTATTATAGTCAAGACTCTAGTCTGACATATAAATATGATTAAGGAATATAATTGCAGTATGGGAAACAACTTGCAGCTGTTTAATGACTGGACTTCTGCTTTGAGGTGGTGTGCAGAAAACTCAAACCCACAAAGAAAAATGTATGCTTGGCTTATCTTTTCTGGGGGAGGGAGGGATTAGTCAAAAGGAAGAAATTGAACAAGTCCTCCAATCAACCTGATTTTTATGGACCGTTAATTTGTATTTAAACTTTAGTTTATGAATACCAGTGTTGCAAACAGTTGTATGGTACCTAACACAATGGAGTCCCAACCTGGTTGGCCTCTAGGCACTGCTACAGTATAAATGTTAAATAATTCTTTATAGCAGTCAGTTACATTGATTATAGAATTTGAAAGGAAGACTGTCATGGGCCTTCCAAAATAGACTTTTTCCCCTTTAATGTGAATGAAAGGGTTTGTGTGTATTCTTCCTGTAACAATATTCTTTAGGTACCTTTAAGTTATCATCTAATGAAGTAATTTGTTATTTAGCAAGTGAAATAGATATGTAGAGTTTATTCAAGAAAATTATTTTAAGTGTTCACAAAACAAGTAATTATTTCTATTCCTCTCTCCTAGGGGACCTTACTAAGCAACTTCCTATTATGGTGGTAGGGGAACATAAGGACAAAGTGATTCAGTGTAGGTGGCATACGCAAGATCTATCCTTCTTGTCATCTTCTGCAGACAGAACTGTAACACTTTGGACCTACAATGGTTAGAGTGCAACTAAGGCAACGTATGCAGATAAAGCACAGAGAAATAAGACTACCGGACTGTAAAAATAATAATTTAGGGATTCAAAGAGCAGCATCTGACCAGGAAAGTGTCTTAGCAAGAAGAGGCACTTGTCACAGATTTTTCTGATTGCTAGGAGGTCTTGGTGTGTTAGTATTATTTTGCAGTGCTTTCAGTCTTCCATGTGAACTCTTGCTGCTGTGACCTATTGTAGTCTTGTTGCCAAAGTCTGTTGGAAGAGCTCTTATGTTGTCAATGTGCACTCAAAGTAAGATTGATGATGTGTTTACAGTTTAGTATTAATTGCATTCCTTGGTCTTTGCCTCAATGACAATTTTATATAGAAACTTAAACCGAATTACACTTTTAAACAACTCAGTAACTAGTTCCACATAAATGTAGAAGATAAAAATGTACTTCTGCTGTTTCACACTTCTGTTGTATGCATCACTTGTCAACCAGAGGTCAGACTTTTTTTTCCCTTTCCACACTTTCAACATTTTTTTTTTTTTTTTTTTTTAGTACGTATAATTGTAAAATTTTAAAGGTGACTAGGCAGTAACTGCTTCTTGATGATAGTCCACTATATAGCGTGTTTTGCTTTTCACCTAAACCGGGGGAAATGTTGCTGTTTTTACTACATGATATTGTTTTCAACAGGCTGATGTTGAAAACAAAAAGTAAAATGTTGGGTTTGCTCCAGAAACCATGTAATGTTTCATTCTGAATGCAACATAATACCTCTGTGTATAATGTACTGTAGAAAAGAGTGTGGATTGGCAGCAGTTATCACAGTGAGCTAAATGGCTAGCTGTTCTCTCAAAGAAAAATGGTACCATTAACACTTATAGACAACAGCATGGCTTAAAATGCTGTCTGCATGATAATTTAAAAAATTAGATCATTTAACTTCCCAGTCTAGAAGCATTTTTGGATTTTTCTTTCTTGCACTGTTTATGTAATGCAGAATTGCAGTTTTATTTCTATGAAACTTTAGATTCTAATGTTTAAGTATTGTTATATTTTCATATTGTACAGTTCCTTTTAAATTAAAACTTTAAATTTTAGGTTATTTATTTATTTGAAATGCAGTTATTTGGTTTTAATAATTAAATTATCGGTTCACTGTAGCAAGCATTTTTTAACTAATTGTATAAAAGTGAAAAGATTATTATGGAAGTGTATCTCTGCTATAATCTCAATAAAGACCTCTGACACCTGAAAGCACAACTACTACTTATTTCACGATCTCTTAGTCTGTCTCTTTTATACTACTTTTATAAATCTCCACGTTTCAACTCTAGGTTTACATGTTATTAAAAGATGAAGACTTTATACCGTCCATATCCTCTTTAGTAGCTGATTTAGCAGAGCTACGGTATTATAGAAGCCTGTTCTTGTTCTACATATAGAACAAGTGCAATTTTGAAGTTAAGTCTGAGTTTTAGTTCTTCTGTCCTGTCTTGTTTCCATACATATAGCTGGTTGATCTATGGTCTCAGACACACAATATTGTTACACACTGATTGCATGTTAATTCTATTGCAGGGAAATTGCTAGATCTTATTCAAAATTTGAGCCTTATTTCAACTGAATTCCTGACTACCACAAAACTTCAGTTTCTCTTCCATTTTTCATTTCTGTGTCCTAATCACTGCTTCCCTGTTGTGATTTGTGTTAACATGCAGCTATACAAATTCTGATTTTTAACACTTGAGAGATTCCAAGGTTATCCTCTTTGTGCTCTTCAGACCACCTAACCATGCATCTGAGAATACCCAAACAACATATAGGGGAAATTTTCCCCAAAAATGGTGTCTTGTCCGCAGCTTCACGCAGCACCTTTAAAGCACTGAGTGTGAGGAAAATAATTTGGAATACACCCATCAAAGAGGTAGAAAATGTGAGGAGATCCTCAGCTGGTAAATTGCCATGGCGCCATCTATCCTGTAGGTGTGCTATTGCTCCCTTTGATATGATGACTGTGTGTTGCTGTTTGGTGAGGCCTTATTCACAGCTCCATTATCATTTGGAAAATGTAACTTGATATTATTTGTTTTGCTTTATTGACTCTTCTGATCAGCTTTATTCTTACTACTTCAAGAGTTTAGTGCTGTTTCTCACCGGTCAGCAAGAGTCCAACATCCAAATGTAGTAACTTTTATTTGAGATGAAGATTTTTCACCTGCGTACTTCATTCTAGACTCAGCTCAACTTTGTCTCTTGCATTGTTGTATCATACAAATGTATGACTTTATATGGTACTTTATTATTTGAAAGAAAAACTTTATATGACAAAAAGAGATTTGTTTATTTTACCTGGACCTGTTTAATGGTCAGAGCATGCATAAAGCACAATGTAATATGAGAGAAAATAGACAAGTTTTAACACCATCTACCATAAAGTACTTGCCAAATTATTAAAAAAGGTAAAACATTCTAATCAGTTATTTAGATACAAGATAAACCATACAAAAAGCCGCAGCATAACATGTCACAATAGGCGGGAAGGTGTGGAGGAAGAGAATTAGATCACTCCAGGACTAGTTACACAACCTTTCACCTTTACTGATTTTAAAATCCACCTGAGATTGATAGAAACATTCAGCTGCTTGTCCAGGGGTCTTTGTAAAATTAGTCTGCTCTCAGTCCAGCTAACAGCAGGTATGCTGCAACCCACTGTAATGGCATTGCTCTTAGCTTCAGCAGGGAAGCAAATGGCATTTTCAGGTCAGCGTTGAGACGTGTCCTACATTGCCCGCCCGCGGTGCGCCGTTTTGAACGGATTGCTCCTTATCAACACACGATCTGTATAGCTTGTTTTCCGTCGCCGCCGGCCTCGCTTCTGTCCCGAATGGAGAGGAGCGCCGAGCGCATGGATTGGGATCCCGTCTTCTCTATGCGGATACACTGACCCGCCCGCTTCACTCTGCGCTGGCAGAGGGGCTGGGGAGGGAGGGCTCTGAGCGGAGCTGGGCCTGGCTCGAGGCTGCCGGAGCGGGGCCGGGGGAGAGGGCAGGTGTGCTGGGGCGCTCGCTGGGCGGGCTGGCGGCTTCTGCGCCGCCGGGATTTGGGGAGGATTTTAGGGCGTTGGGGCGTACGGGGGGGGGCTCCCTCGCGGGGGGGTTGTGGGATTCGGAGAGCGGTTCCCACGCTGGGGGGCGGGAGTCGGGGGCCCTGGCTCCCTGGCAGGGGCCTGGCTCCTGGGGTTGTGGAGGGCGGTTGCGGCTCCCTCGCGGGGGTTCCGGGATTTGGGGGCGGCTCCTATGTTGGGGCGGGTTTGCTGAGGCGGGTCTCTGGCTAGTGAGACTCGGAGTCAGGGGGATGGTGCCCTGGCCGGGGGTTGTGGAGGGCGGCTCCCTGCCTGGGGGTTGTGGGATTTGGAGGCCGCTCTCTGAGTGGAGGGGTTGTGGGGGATTCCCTGAAGGCCGTGGCAGTGCAGGAAACTAACCCACTAGGTTAGTGAGGTGGTGGTGGCTGTGTTACAACACAGTTACAGTTTGTAGCGTGCATGAGAGGGTAGCTGGACGTAGCACAACTCAAGTCCCAGGCTTTAGCTTGATTGCAGAATGTGGCTGGATTCATCAAAAGACTAATGGGGGAGGCTTTATTGCCTTCCAAATTTTAACAGTTATAAGTGTCATTCCTGTTTTGTTCTTTGTCTGTTGTTCAGTAATAGGTTTTCTTAATTACTGGTAGCAAATGTAGATAGAAATTGGCACACAAAGACACTATATGGATAACAACCAATATTTATCCATAACCAGTTATTTTACACATGTATATTTATAAAAGTCCCACTCTCACTACTTGACTTCTCACTTTGATATGCTTATCATGGTTGGAATTTGGAAAAGGAAAATATAATATGGATACTGTTCAAAATGAGTAGTTATGAAACTTTCTAGTATTATTCTGTTCAATATGATTTGTAATACTTTAAATCCTTTTGATAATTTACTTTAAAAAATAGTTGTTCCAATCCTGCAATTTTATCCAAGCATATGGAGCCCTATGGATCCACTTTCAGGTCTCCAGGATCTATATTGTGCCATTGTTCAGTAAATAAAGATCTGACCATAAATCAGCATTTATGGACTTACATCTATTTAATCTTCAGAGTGCTTTCTTATGTAGGAGGTTATGTAAGATATCCTGTTACCTTTTTATGCATGTTTAATGCAAAATTTACAATGTTATACATACTGTATAAGGTGCAATTTATTAAGATTTTAGATTATTAGAAATACTAATATTTACAAAAGGAAATGATGAAAGTTGGATCTTTTTCATTCACTTGAATGAAACACTTTTACTTTAAAACCAAAAATCTTGTTAAATCCATGTAGTTGGTGAGGTGAAAATATTCTTCAGGTCATAATCATTGAAAGCCATATAATTAAGGGGAAAAACTAGGCAAAATTGGGATTCAATAGCAATAGGCTTGTTGAAAACAAGGCTTCTTGAGTGAGTGAAGTTGGAGTTTGCAGGATCAGACAAAACTTAGTGATAGAGCTGAATCCATGTTTTAACAAATAAGGAGACACCTGGATTTAAACTCAGGTATTTTGAGCTTGACTCTAGTAGAATCTTAGTCCTTTGTCAGTTATTGTGGCTTCATCCATATATTTGCTTACTGATAATGGTCCGAATCCTGCTCCCATTGAAGTCAAAGGGAGTTTTGTATTCCGTAAATTAAGTAAACTGTGTTGATTTTTTTTTTTTAAACACTACTTGCTTGTATCTGTCAAATTTGGACTTTTACATATGCTAATCTCTGTGTTCTTAGCCAGTAATTCTTGCCTGTTAGAACAGTGTGGTGAGCTAACACTGTTGAGTCCTCAGTATTTGTAATTTTCTTTTGGCCAAAACAGTTATTTAGACAAATCTGTTTTATAGGAAACAAGTTGGGAAAAGGTTGATGTTGTATAATGTTATGAGACTTCTAACCACAGTTTTAATTATATTTGTGGATTCTGTTGTACTCAGGATGCTGGTTCCCTTGGTACTGTGTGCAACTCTCATGATAGGAAGTGGTGAAATTCAAGGTGATGAATGGATTGACCCCACAGATATGCTCAATTATGATGCAGCTTCAGGAACAATGAGAAGACCTGGCAAGGTTAAAAAAAGTGTCTGTGTCTCTGTATATTACACATATATTCTTATGTCAAAAGAACATGATTAATTCAGCACCCTTATGAGTATGCATTATGCTCATGATTACATACTGTTTTTTCCACAGGACTGTTATTCTCAGTTCTGTTACCCAGCCCAGCCTGCAACAGCTGACTGTTGCAAATGCCTTGGCTGGAGCATGCCCACTGAGAAAGGAATCTTTGGGGGATTTAGCTGCCAACCTCTAGCAAGTCTGCTGAGTATGTGCTAACTGTGATTTTTCAACATCTTATAACTTGGCTAAATTGGGGTGGATTTTCATGGGGACAACAAAAGGCACTTCCCAGACACAAAGGACCACTCCCTGCCAAATTTCAAATCCCTGCTCCAGAGCATGGGGCCACTAGAGGATCTCAAAGAACAGGATGTCAGGATTTAACATGGGTAAAACAACATATTTTTCCCTAGCCTCATTCCCAGAAATGGGGCAACTGTTTTAGTTGAAATTTCCCAAAAAACTCAGTCTGAGGAAGACACTTCATTGGAACCAAGTTTATAGGAAGGAACAGAAGAGTTGGAGGGGGCCAGTGAGGAGTGGGATCTCTGGGTTTTGGTGGGGCCAAACAGCCTTGTCTGTTTCATCTCTGTTACTTATGATAGAATAATCTCAGCAAGTCTCCGCAAAGTTTTCCTCCTCCTGATCTCCATGTTTTTCCACTGGAGGGGGCAAGTCTGTTTCCAAACAAGGAAATTGGATTTACACTAAACAGCAATATGTTTTGCTGCTACTTTACACTGAGAAATGAGAGATTCCTTTGGGCATGAAAAATTATGTTTGGGGAAGCTTCATGTTATAAAGTGTATAATGTAATCAGAATACTTTGGAAAATATTTATACAAACTGCTGTTAGTAAGCTAATACTGGTATTTAATCAAAGATGCTATTAGTTCTGAATATACATCTTGGGGATATTTGCCACTTTGCCTTTAAATGTTTAGAGTGAAATTCCTTTTCATGAAAGTAATATTGGCAAGTGTGTCAAGCATTGGAGAATCTGAGCTCCTACTTGTATTAAAGTCAGTGGCAGTTTTGCTATTGACTTCAATGGGAGCCAGAACACATCAAAGAGGATTATCCTGAGACCCCCATCCATCTGCTCTTTTTTCAGCATGTCTCTGCTGCTCTTGTTTGAGGGGATTTGTAGGGAGGCTGTGTGGACTAAAATTCAGTTGGTTTCAGCTCTTCAGTTAGGCTTCTTTTCTTTTCACATTTTGTTGTATTGGATAAGATGACCTGATTGATTAAAAGATAACATTCGCCTGCATTAACCAAAATCTTGCCTAAAACTATAATATGAGTAATTTTTTCTTTACTCTATCGGCAGGTAAATTATGATGACTCTGAGAATAGGGAGGCACCAGATGCCGTTGTGAACTTGCCAAGCACTGCAGCAGTATCAGAGTGCCATAGGAAATTAGAATCCTTAATTCAGAAGGTTTGCTTATAGCTTTATATTCATTCAGAACACTATCAGGAAATCTAAAGTATTTTCCATCTTTTTACATCATTTACATATTTTTCTATAATCATCAGAAATGTTGGCTTGGAACAGGTGAATTACTAGAGGATCGGTCAGTTTTGGGGGGGGGCGTGCTGCTGATTAAAGCCATGCAATTTATTTTTTGTAGTACTTGATATTTCAGCCTTTTAATGTGATTAATATGCCAAGTCTGCGGATATCTATGTACTGTCGTATTTTTGGCTTATTTTAGAAAGGTATTGACAGGAAGGCAACACTCAAAATGTATGCTTTGTGTGTGATTGTCTGTTTTAAAAAAACAAAACAAACCCCAGAATATGCACACACTTTGACAATTTTACACTTCAATGGAAGAATAGATTTTTGGTTGGAATTAAATCTTCTTCCCTTCAGTGCTGGCAACTAAACTGTTGGAGCATTGTGTTAGTCATGGGCACTAAAAAGTTAAACTGACTAGAAACAAGGAAAATTGACCTACTTCTCTTTCACTGTGTGTGTGTGTGTGTGTGTAATATGAAGAATGGGGGGAGGGCTAGTGGTGTGAGTGGTTTGTTAGGAGCAGGGCCACAACACGTAGGCTTGCGGAGATTCTAGGCAACGTTGCAGCCCTAAAATACTGCTGTAACTTAGACTAGCTCGCAGGGCTGTCTGAATTATGCGGGGAGCCTTTCCATCCCCCAGAGTAGCCCAGGATCAGGGATTGCAAATATGGCTTAAAGCCACCTTGACCATGTGGATGCTTCCCTGACCCATCAGGTTGAGAGTTCTGTGCTGTGCCCTTTTAGATCTCACTTAATACATAACTGATTTTTATAATTAAACTGAAGATTTTCTTCTGATCTAAACTTCAAACTATTGAGAGATGAACAAATCTTTAGTTTTTCTAGTCCAAGGGATATACTGAGGTTAAGAGTCAGCCACATCATCAGAGGGTTAAAAGTCCACAACATTTATGACTTTGAAACAAGTACCATGGAAAATAGTGTGCCAACTGTTGTTCTTAAGTACATTACTATGATTTTATGTGATACATTAGCTGCAATAAGTTTATATTAGGGTATAGGAACTTGTTTCATTCACTGGAAACTTTATTCATCCTTTGCTTAATTAATGTGTCATTAGTGTAAGATTGTAACTTAGAATTTGCTTTATTGCTCCAGATTGAAGAGTATGAGAAGAAAGAGAAGACCAAGTTAAGTGAAAGCCATAGCATTTATGTTTTTAGGAGATACTTGAATAAGATTTTAATTGAAGCTGGAAGACTTGGCCTTGTGAGTATTCAAATGTTAATGAAAATATGGTACAATTTTAACTGCTACTTTATATATTTTTCGTTATTACAAATCAAAACAACATAGTGATTTAAGTATTCCAGTTACTCCAAACTAAGACACACAAGATAAAAGGAATCATAGTGAAAAGACATTTTACAGATTGAATTTAATGCAGCATAATTTAAATACATACAGTAAAATAATGCACCTGCAACCCTAGCCCTCTTGTGCCTAGTGTGTCCACAGCTGCAGAGGGAGCCCACATGAAGCTGGGCTGCACTCTGCATGAAGGTGTGCACTCCCCATGCAGCCTTCCTAAGTGCTGCCCTCCTGTTTGTTCATTGGAAGGCTCCAGTTCTGCTTCCAGAGAGCCCTCTACATCTATGGAGATGTGAGCAAGATTTGCCATATAGAGAAGAGAATATAGCTGACATAATTTATAAAGTATTCAAAAGGAGATAATTGACGTTCAGAATACTTATGTATTAGTCCAGTCTTATGATGCAGCCACTGCTGAGACAATGCGCATGCTACCTGCACTTTAAGAGACAAGTTCTGTTCAGTCTTTTTGTCGTTTGACAATTCCAGGTCATTAATTCACTTGTTTACAGGAGCTTGCATAAAGCAAGATCACTCAATTACTGATTTCATTTTGATGTCTTTGGATGTAACTTTTTCCCTATCCTGAGGCAGAGGGAGAATTTTTTCTTAAATATAAGCAAAACAATCAGTTAACAGCATTACAAGAAAGAAGCACATGATAACATTTCTTTTAAGGAGCCCTTCTTCCTTTTTGTAGTAAAGTATTCACCAATGAACAATGCCATTTTTCTCTCTCAATCCTTCCAGCTACAAATTGGATATTCCAGTCTGTTTGAGAATAGATTAGCTGTTAATATCTGCAAGTGAAGAGGTGTTTTGAAATCCTAATAAAACATTTAACATGAGGTTCTACTTCTTTTTCCATAAATATTTTAATAAAGTTATGACACATGAACTTCACAGGTCTGTGAATTAGCAGTTTCATTGGTACAGAAGAGTGAACAAAAAGTCTATAGAAACCCCAGATACCAAATGTGACTCTGATCTTGCGGACTGACCCATACAGAAACATACTTATGACCATGCATAATTACGACTCATCCTTAGGACTCCATATGGTAATATGGGTCTCTTTGCATAGATGAGATATACTGCAGGTTTGAGGAAAGTTCAGGTAATTCTTCATACTTTTATTTGTCTTTCTGATAGATTTCCTATTGCATGTAAAATGTTTAACCATTGTTTTGTATTACTTTCAATTAGCCTGATGAAAACATTGGTGATGTGCATTATGATGCTGAGATCATCCTTACAAGTCAGGCTCTTTTGGAGATCAACAGATTTCTCAATGAGGAGGACTGGAAATCAGGCGCTTTGGATGAGGCAGTTAGTGATATTCTGATTAATTTTAAACATCATGATTATGAAGCTTGGAAATGGAGGTTTGAGGACACTTTTGGAGTTGATCCATATAATTTGCTTATGGTAAGAAAGAAGGGATTCTCTGTACTTTTCTATTCTCCAGTGTTCTTTAATAGGCCAGCCCAGTCACTGAGTATATCCTTCTACTAGTAGATGGGGATCAAAATAAATAAAACTTAGGATGCTCTTCCCCTCATAAATTGCTGGCTGAGAATTCCTCACTTCTTCCATCCCAGCAAGTGAAGATGATCTATTTGCCCAAATTAGGCATTTTTAACTTTGTTTTTCCTCCTACCTTTTTTTATAACTTTTTTCTGCTTGAAATTATCATTTGGCCTCACAGTTATTTCTCTTTCTTCTCCACCTTTTGGATCTCAGTGTGGAGTGGCCCATTGAGTTGTGCATCTTTCTTAGTCCTAGATATTCAGGTCCAGATATTGGATCTTAAGGTATAGGGTTTCAGAGACACCCTTAGGGGCAGTAGTTTGGATTCCGTTGATGCAGCACTTGGGATTGATCTGTATAATGTGCTTGCTTCTGATGAGAGAGGAGAAAGATTAGTTTAAATGTTGCAGCTTTTAATAGTTCTGTGTCTTTAGATTTAATAATATATGAAATGTTAAAATGTAGATTTTGAGTTTCTCATGAATAGAGAGGTATAATTCCACTGAAGGTCTGTGGTGAATTCATAAATCATAAGTTTAAAGCTCTTTATAATTCAAAATGTGCCTGTGTATTTGATTCAAAATAAAAATCCATGTATTGGATCGTTAATTATTCTTTATCCCACTCAGGTCCCAGTGGTGCTTTAACCTCCCTCTTCAATGGTCTTTTCCTGTGTTGCCTCTCTTTTCTCTCCCTCCCCCCCCCCCCCCAAGGTCCCACAGAGGAGTCTTGCTGCTGCTTTCTTCTTCTGCTTAAACCACTGACAAGAATAGGTTTGCCTCACTGCCCTGCTGCAGATGCTGGAGTGGTGATTCTCTGTTAATCACCACCAGGCATTTTGTTTTTAACTCTTGTACTTTGCCATTGTAACAATTCCATCACACTGAAAATGTTAGATGTAATTGAAAATAGTGAGAGATTTTGTGCCAATATAGAAGATCTTGTGACGATATGATGGAATAACCATTAAAGTCAGGAAAAAAATTTCCTTTTCCCACAGTCTCATAACCTGAATGTATTTGGATTAATTGAATCTGTTTCCTTATTTCTCACTGTTTCTGTTCCTTCTGATGGTCCTTCCTTTTTGTTCAGTCCCATAAGGCATCTGTACATTTTTCTTTTCCTCATTCATTCCTGTCGTCGTCATCTCATTACTTTTCCCTTTACAATATAAATCGACTGCAGCATCCAGATCCAGCAGTTTCATTTTAGCAAATTCCATATCGGTCTCTGAAAGCTCGTATCCTCTCCTGGGAGGTCTGGCTTTTCAAAATGCTGTTCTGCTCATCTTGTTTGTTTGTTTTTTACACTCATAAACACTTAGACTTTAAAGTCAAAAGAGACCATCTCATCATCTAGTCTGACCTCCTGCACATTGCAGGCCACAGAATCTAACCCACCCACTCCTGTAATAGACCCTTAACATCTGGCTAAATTACTGTTGTCCTCAAATCATAATTTAAAGACTTCGGGTCACAGAGAATCTGCTATTCACACTATTTTAAACCTGCAAGTGACCTGTGCAAAAAATCCCCATGGTCTCTGCCAATCTGACACTGAGCATGTGGGCAAGACCCACCAGCCAGATAACTGGGAAAGAATTCTCTATAGTAACTCAGAGCCCTCCCCATCTAGTGTCCCATCACTGGTCATTGGAGATATTTGCTGCTAGCAGTTGTAAATTAGCTACATGCCATTGTAGGCAATCTCATCATACCATCCCCTCCATAAACATATCGAGCTCAGTCTTGAAGCTGGTTAGGTAAATGAAGCTGAAAAAGAGATGTTTGTAATTCTCTCATTTTACTAGCAATAGGCTTGAAAAACTCCAAATCTGGTTCATGACTTTCCTCCCTCATTTCCTTTTCAGGTACTCTTGTGTTTGGTGTGCATTACAGTAACTGTAGCTACTGAGCTATGGACACACATTGGTTGGTGTACTCAAGTAAAACGCATTTTATTCATCAGTTTTCTCATCAGTTGTGGATGGAACTGGATCTACTTATATAAGGTAATTTAATCAGAAATCCTGGCTCTGTTTTTTAATAGTAAATTTTTAAACCATGATAATCCAGAGAGTTTGGGGATTATTTTTGTTACATTATAAAATACAGTTATTGATTGCCAGAGTGAATACTGTAATGGAGACTTCAGATTGCACAAATTATTAATTTAGATTAAAATGCCTGCTTCTCCTCGCTGCAGTGGAGCACAGAGTTCAAAAGGCAGTGGAGCCATCATAATTCCACTACAGAGGGTTTGAAGACTGTATGTGACTCTCCAAAGCACCATGGTGGGAGGGATTTAGGAAGTGGATAATTGATCTGTGTACTACATTGATTCACTGGCTAAAACCCTATATAGTGGGTGTATACTATACAGCAGCTGTTACTAAAACCCAGAGCTTCAGTAATGATCACAGAGCAGCTGATTGTACCTTGGGTTGTGTTAGGGTAAGGATTCTATTTCTTCAGCTCCTACCTAAAAATCCCTGTACAAAGCACATTTGCTTTGCCCAGGTATGAGGCCTTGGTCCTTAATTTGAAATTGAGAGTTTAGTTTATCGCTAGGTCAATTTAAAACAAAATAGTCAGATCTCTGATGTGTTTTGGCATCTTTGGTCAAGAAGAGTCTCATGCAGATGTGCATTTTACAGGGACCCCATCAATTTAAAAATTACACTTTATTCAAAAGATTTTTACCTACTATTATTACAAATTACGTCTACATTTATTATAATAGAGATTTGAGGGAGAGGGAAATTCTCCCATTGTCCAGTTTGTTCATTTTATGCATAGTCAGTTTTGCTGTTTCCCTATATAGTCAATTTCTCTGGGATTTTATGAGGTCTTCTTTTACACATCAACAGGGGAAGAAAAACATTTTTAAAATTGGAAAATATGGTTGTAAGACCACAAAAATTGTCAGGGGTAGTCAGGGCAGTTGAGACTGTTCGTTTGTTTTTTCACTTTCTTTTAAACTATCCCTTTAAATGAATATGTCTAATAAAATTCTTTACGCCAATCTAGAGTTAAAAAATAATGTAATGAAGCTCTTTGAACTGAAGACAGTTAAGAAAATAAACTACTTGTCCATTTAAGTTGACCTGTTAAAGGAACAAATTTGCTATAAGGATACTTTGAAAAGCACATTAAATGAATAGGATAACTGCTTGCTACAGACTCCTCTCCAAAGAAATGTTTCAGTGCTCTTTCATGTGTGTTACAGGTCTCCATATTTTCTGTATAATCTATGCTGCAGATAATTAACCAGTAGAGGGGCCTTCCACAGATCCAAAGGAGAGTGGAAGTAAAGAGAAAATATATTTTTTTATTCCCTAATAGTGCCCAATACTTAGTGGGTACTACAATTATTATTTATTACTAGTTTATTTCTATAGTGAAAAACACAGTCCACTTCCTACCAATGTTCAATAATCTTTTGTTGATCTCTCTTAAAAGAAGTTATGCACTGTATCCATTATTTCAAGTATAACACTTTGAAAATCTTGTATTTGATCACATGTAGCAGCAAAGGGTAGATGTCAAAATTGACTGTGTTTATTGAAAAATTGTATGGATTGTTGCAGATTAAAACTGAGATGAAAATAAGCATGAGTGTGATTAGTACACTTTCGTTCAGAAATATTGTTGGGGTGATGTCTTTTTGAAGATATGTCAAATAGCTGCCTCAGTTAGGATGCCGCTTATTTCGAACTGAGCCAACTGAATGCTACATGCATTGACAAATCTTTCTGCTAGAACAGTATTTCATGTTGGATACAATTGGGAGCTTAAGCTATTTTATAACTTGTTTTCTCATGTGTAGCCAGATGTAGTAGAACATGGGTTCTCAACCTTTTTTTCTTCTGCAACTTTCTTTCTGTGATACTATTGTCTCAGAATCCTTTGTGCTATCTTAACCAACCCCCCAATGTTGTACTACAAAATTAATGTTTTTGTAAAATTCATTCATATTATCACAAATAGGAATTTGCATTCAGTGTCTGTATCTTTCATCCAGAATAAAGTTATTTCCACTCAGAAGGATCTCTTGCAGCCAGAGTAGCTAGAAACTTTTTTAATGGACGCGTACATTCTGCAGAACACTCCAGAAACCCCAAAATGCAGTTTCACCAACCTTGGTGTTGCAATCTCAGTATGGTAACCCATTGCTTTATGCAGTAGCTTGTGAGGGATTTCTTTCAGAGTTACAGTTCATTTACTGTAACTAACTATAATTATCTGAACAGTGTTAACATCTAAAATTTGAAAATAATTTTAAAAACTGATTTAGGAAACAATAGAAATGTGCCTGGTTTTGTTTCTGAAAATGGTAAGAAGTTCTTGGTTTTTCAGTTCTTTATGTACTTGCCTTTTAATTCAGTAATACTTGTGTGGGTGGTGAGGGTTTGGCCCAATTCCAGAAATTGTGTTATATTTAACTAACACTTCCTTATTGTGAAGGAAGCAGTCAGTGCCTTTTGACTAGCTAAAAATAATTATTATTCTCCCTATTCAGGGATCATAGGTTTTGGCTGAATTTGATTTGCTGTGGTGTTTTGCTTTTGCAGATTCTTTTATTTTTAATACATTTTAGACCACTTTTTGGTTGATGGCAGAAAGTGAAAATAATGGGGGTTTTTTATTCAGTGTAAACCACTTTTACCA
Organism: Malaclemys terrapin pileata; assembly: GCF_027887155.1. NCBI lineage: Eukaryota > Metazoa > Chordata > Testudines > Emydidae > Malaclemys > Malaclemys terrapin. The sequence continues at coordinate 68,203,710 of NC_071512.1, forward strand.
AGGTTAATTCTGGTTCTGTTGCAGATAGCCTTTGCACAGCATCAAGCTGAAGTGGCCAAAATGGGAAATTATGACACAGTATGTGATAAGAAGATAGACTGGAGTGAGAGTCTTTTTGGTGAGGTATTTGTAGTTATTTTCTTTCTAATACTTTGCCAGTTTTTCTTTAAATAAAAACCATGATAAAATGAGACACAAGTCAATGCTGGCATCACCCAAGAAGTAGCTTTTTGATTTTATTTAATTTTTTTTTCTAATCTTGCATTTAAAATTCTCTAATCATATAACTGGGTAAGCCAACTACTAATTTATCTAACACATAATTAGCATGCTATTGTATTTGGTCTCTAAAATTATTAGATACAGGCTTATCATAAGCTATATTATGGTATGTCACCTCCTCCTGGGCTTAAACTTCTCCTTGCACTGACTAGTAGAATCTGTATCTGAAATATCTCTCTCTATCCCATGAATATTCCCCAGCTGTCCTGTACAGTTCAGTACACAGTATCTTAAACTAAGGAAGGGAAAATCCTCTTGGCTTGAATTCCACTTTTCTATCCTCCAGTTATTTCACTCTATGTGAATACATGGGCTGCAGTAATTCACCAACACAAATAAACTGAAACAAAAATATTCTCTTTATTTCAAACTATAACTAGATATTTTTGCAGCACGCATCCAGTTACTTTACATAGTAAATGGCTGAGCTTATTTATATAGCACACGTCTTGCCATAGCAGCTAGAAACCTTCCAAGTTTAAAATACTGCATGCACTTTTATAAAACCATCCATGATGGATAGCATGAAAGAATTACTTTTGCTGCCTACAGAAATGTTAGCAACCATGTCTTTTTGTTAGGAATAAAACTGTGTCCATTCAGCTCTGAAGCTTGCTAGACATGGCAGTGATGGGGAGGGAAATGCACTCCAGAGCCTTGCCACTGGTCCTGGGGAGTTCAGTAACTAACATCAAGAGCCTCTAAGAGATCTGAATTGTTATTGTGGAGTGAGGGTGAAAGTTGGGTTGCTGATAATTTTAAAGTTTAAAAGATAATGATCAACCCCTGGAATTGCACCTGAAAACATGTAGTAAACTAATACGGAGACTAGGGCTATTCTATACTGTGCTACAGTACAGACTATAAGGGTCAGAATTTAGAGCGTATCAAAGAGTTATGCGCTAACTGCCCTGCGTGGATACTGCTGGCACAAACTAAAAGATGCCTAGTTTGTGTTAAAGTGCAGTCCTGTTTGAAAGAGGACTACAAAGGCGAACTAGGTACTACAGAAACACCTGCACCAGCATGGGAACTCCCCCGTCCAGCATGACCTCTTATGCATGGTATGTGTGAGGTCACAGTGAGCAGAGGACAAAATGGCATCCTCTGTGTGGCAAAAGTTCTGGAACATTGTTCCAGCAAGTTTCAGCTTTGACTCGGGGGACAGACCTCTGCAGAACCCAAGGTGGACTGACAGGACTACAGGGACCCAACTTTGGGAACCACTGCTTTAAGGTACTGAACTAGGCAAATACTGCCTTCTGTACACTTATGATCCTCCACTATTACCCTTAGCCAGTAGCTGTCTGAAGACACAGCAAACCTTCTAATAATTACAAAAGTACAAACCACATTTTAAAGCACCCTTCACAAATCCCAGTTCATCACAGATATGCAAGAAATAACGTTGAAAATGCCCCAAACTCCAGTGACAGTGTGCAACATGTGCCAGATATTTCATCATCTCTTTAGACAATGCAAAAATTGCATACCTCATTTCCTCGTTCAGCACAATTTAGTGCCAAGTGTTGAAGTCTAAGAGAGTGCTAGGAAGGATTTAATGTTAAGAAAAATTTTCCTTCCCCCAGCCCTCTTCTGTGCTTGGATAACTTTAATTTCCAACCAGATTGATGACTTTTTAAAAAATATAATTAACTTCTGAGCTGAAATGAGGCATGTAAAATTTCAGTTAATTTTTCTAAGGGGAAGGCTTAAAATTAACTGACTATTGGATATAAAATGTAAATGCTTAATTACATCATTATAAAATACATTTGCCACTTTTGTATATATTTGTCTTACTTTTGCTTTCTTTTAACTGTAGAATGGTTTAGAAGTTCATGGACATTCCAGGATGATCCTTGTCAGAAGTACTATGAAACGATACTAGTAAATCCCATTTGGCTAGTCCCCCCAACAAAGGTATATGCTGTTCCTAAAGAAACCATTCACCCTTCCATTTTGTATTTGGAAACTGAAGAAGAAGAATCCTCACATCTTGTTACTATTTCTTATTTTAGGTATTGGCTGTTACATTTACCAATTTTGTAACAGAACCATTGAAACATATAGGGCAAGGAATTGGTGAATTTATTAAAGCCCTTATGAAGGAGATACCAATGATGCTACAGATTCCAGTGTTAATCATCCTAGCTGTGGCTGTTCTGGTAAGTATATGTTCTTGATCACATTAGTGAGACCTAAAACAAAATGAATAGTTCAAGTATCCATGACAGACAAAATTACTAAAAACAAAAAAACCCACTGATCTAAAATTTTAGAAGCATTAGTGTATATAGATCTGAATAACAGTTTGGTAACATTGAAGCTAAAATTTTAAAGTTATTTCTTGGATATATTTTATTTTTTCTGTGATTTACTTGTTGATCTCCTGACTTAAAACATAGCAATGTGAATTTTTCTCCATATTCAAGATATGTGAACTATAAAAGTGTGTGTGTGTGGGGGGGGGGGGGAGTTGTTATATTTTTAAAGATTATTTCTCAACTGGTATAAGCACAAAAATTATTTGAATTAAAATAGTTCAAAATCCCAGGCTGCATGATAAATGAAAATGGGTTTAGTTTCACACCAGCTCTGGTTGGACCACATAACAGAACCTCTGCAGAAAGTGGCACTTTGTACTTGAGAGGACTGAGCTAGAATTAGCAGGGAGTGTTGTGGAGGCTTGCACCAAAAAACATACTATACTGTAACCAGCTCATACCCATACTGACCGACTAGTGGAGAACAGGACACTGTGAAATCCCATTGACTTTAAAAAATGAGACAGTAAAAACCTGAAAATATTTTTTTCAATAATCTTTCAGTTACGGTAGTCTTAGGAGTTGTAACAAAAGTAGGTAAATTTGTTCAGACACATTAATTTAAGTTTGTTCCTAAACTCTGTTCCAAAGTAATGAAATTGTGTACTTTTTAAAAACCACTTTGTCAACTTAAGAGTAATTTTCTGAAGTAGGAAAGCTCTTGAGAAAATGGTAAATCATATACTGAAATTTTCCCTTTAAACACTATTGTGTGGAAATGTAGAGATGTAAAAGTATCTCTGTAGAAAAAAAGAAGAAAACTGTACAAGTTGCGAAAGTGAATGTCTGTTATACTTAAGGAGACAGTATCTTTTCTTTAGGGTTTCTGCTATGGTGCAGGAAGATCAGTTGCTACACTAATACATTTAACAGGTCCTGAGCGGAAACCACCTCCTTCACTTCCTCCAAGTGACAGGCCACACTGGGAACAAATAAATTATAGTGCAGGTGATTCAGATGCCAATTACAGAAGGAATGTTGGTGCCCTCAGTGGAGGACCTCATGACAGAGGAGATGATCACATGAGACTTCAAAATGGCAACAGAAGCTCTGAAGTTCTGCTGCCAGGTGGTACACCAAATGCACGAAGAGAAGAGCATCACAAGGTACCATCTAGCGTCCATTAACAATTAAGCATTTTAATAGCTATTCAAGCTAAGCCTAGAATAATTTAGTTTTCACTATTTAACTGTACAGATTTTTTTTTTTTTATAATTTTCATGTTTAAAAGGGTGGTGTAGTTTAACTAAGTGCTCTCTCTAGAGAAGTTACCTGGTGATCTGAAAAAACAGTTTAATTCCATTCCCCTACAGATGTTCAGAGAGAATAAATTCCTATATGAAAGGATGGTATGTGGATTAATATTTCTGGTAATATATAGCATTCATGGAGTATTAGCTTCATTTAATGATAGTGAGCTGAAGTGGCTTCAGAGTTTTTAAATGTTGAAACCTTAGCAAGATTTGAGTATCTCTAGATCTAAATAACTCTTCATGTGTGGTTTCTTAGTTCACTTCCAAGTCAGCCTATGAATGATGATTGCCAATGAAAGGAACTGGAAAAAAAGAACTTACAGATTGGTCTAAGTTGTAGGTCATATTTAATGTGTATTGTACATGAAACTAGTTCAGTTCATGAATGTTTCCTGAAATTAGAGATTTATTTACACTCTTCAAAAAATGCAAATTATGATATTCTTCTTAGGTTTGGGGAGCCATGCTTCTCAGTCTGATAATTTAGACCACTGGATAAAATACCAGCAGGTCTTAGGTTGCCTGCTCAGGTTAAATCACTTAATATTCCCAATTAATTGTCCGAATAACACAGATTATCTATTTTACAGTGTGGATTGCACCCTGTGTCTCAAGATCAAACAATTTTTAGAGTGAAAACCAATGTAGATGAAAACCGTGATAGAGAGATTGCACCTGAAGAGCAGAAACTGTGCACACTTGGAGTTGAACAAGAGTCTGAAAAGAATTGTGAACCTCAAGCAAGTTGTAGCTTAAAAAAGGAGAAAACAAATAAGCAAAACTCAATTGATAAAACAGGAGATCAGGAAAAGACGGAGAAGGGCAGTTTACCTCGATTAATGGAAGGCACAGAGGAAACTAAAGAATCTTTGAACTCTACTGTAAGTTTTGTCTAAACTTTGATTCATGTGTGTTTGCTTTTGCTTTGTGTTCATATTTTTAGTTACAAACAATCACTGAACTAGAAGTAGTCTTGGCAGAATTTGATTATTTTTTAACTTTTTTCATTATCAATTTAAATTTTCACAGTTGTGGGAAGTTATGGGCGTGTCAGACAATTATTGATTGACAGACCTTGAGATTTAAAAAGTTAGTTTTATAACCATTAAAACAGTTATGTCAAAATATGCAAGATAAATAGCCTTGTGTAGGTTCTCAAGCAGCATTTTTCTTCTTTTGCCTATGTGTAAATTTAAATTATTGATGGAAATACTTTTTCATCCGTTTGTAGTGAAATTGATGTTTGACATTTACTGACGATAAATCTAATCCTCCTAAGCCAAACTAGATGGTTGATGTGAGCTCATTTTGAGCCAAATACTACTTTGTTAGACATAGGCCCCCGTGCTTTTAGAATCCATTTGATAATATCTGGGCGTACTGACAAGGTGTTCTTCTCAGAGCTGTTTTTATAGTGGAACCTGTTACCATTACAGATTCGGAGGTGCTCCAAGTTTCTGCATCTGTTAAATAAGGATAATAATCCTAATGCTGTCTTTTAAATGGCCAAGAACTTGATCTGAATTAATACAAACTATGCACATTTTTTACACAGGTGAAATTTAGCTTGCAGTTCATGCTCTTTTGGCCCCCCTCCCTCTCAAATTTAAGCTAACTTTTGTTCTGAAGATAGAGATTAAATACATAACCTGAAAATTAAAGATTCAGAATGTTTCAACTAGAATTTCAAAATAAAACATGGTTCTCTCATAACCTGTCCAGGGTAGCACTGAAATGCTGTATGTATGACCCAGCCCTTCAGGGCCACCTGGAGGAGATAATGGCCCACTTTGTGCTGGTATCACAGATTTGATTTAGGCTCAAATGTAACTTATTCTATAGCATAATTTGAGGGATGTGTTTACCACAGTGAGCTTCAGTAACCTAGATTGGAGGCTAGCACATTTAAGGTAGTTCTATTTAAAACAATTTTTAAATGCTGCTTTTCTGCATTTAATTGCATTTGAATCCCCATCCAAATAGAGCTTACTATAAAGTAAAAAAAAATTAATACATTTAACATAATAAAATATAAACATTAAGATTCTGAATAAATGTAATTCTTCTTCGAGTGGTGTCCCTGTGGGTGCTACACTCTAGATGTCTGTGCATTCCTGCACCGGAAATTTCTTGCAGCAGTACTCGGTCGGGGGAAGGGTGTGCACAGGAGTCCTCTCGCGCAGCCGTTGGCACCTCCTGTAGTGCGTGCTCCCCCGACTGTCCCCTCAGTTCCTTCTCAACTGTCCTCGGCTGCAGACAGAACTCTGCGGCAGTGCTCTCTTGGATTCTTTTTTTTTTTCTTCTTCCAGAAAGTAAGTTACAAGTTACATAGGAACTTCTTTTTAGTCTATACATAGTTACATTGTTTAGTTAGTCTTAGTCTATACATAGTTTCGTTAGTTCCTCTTAGAGGTTTTTCTTCAAAAAAAAAAAAAAGAAAAAGAAAAAAGAAGAAAGAGAAGACTTTTTCTCTCCTTAACTCCCTGTTTGGGTACAGTTTCTACAGTTTACCATTACAATTAACTCCCACCCTCATCTCTCGAGAGGCGGGAGAGGCTTACCTGCAGTCATGCCGGGCTCAACAGGATTTAAAAAGTGTGACTCCTGCCATGAACCGATGCAGGTCTCTGGCCTGCATTCGCTGTCTGGGAGAAACTCACATCTCCCAGAAATGCATACATTGCACTAACTTAACAAGGGCAAGACGTGACAGGGAACTCCGCTTGAAAATGCTTCTGCTGGAGAAATCCCTCCAACCTCCACAAGAGACGTCCTCCAGGGAGTCTCATAAACCAAGATCCCTGAGCTCTGATAAGGCTCCAACTCCCAAAATTGTCAGGAAGCGAGCCTAAACCTCTCCAGCAAGGGTCTCTCAGAAAACAAGAGCTTTCCAGTGAGGTCTTTGGATGAGTGGAGCACTGAGGGTAGAGTGAGCACTTATAAAGCACCGGGCTCCTCCGGCACCGTCCCTCAGTGAGCCCCAACACGCGGCATTGGAGTTGAGACGTCAAGTCTCCTCCACGGCACCGACTACCCCGGTGCAGAGCGCGGCACAGGCAGCGGCACCGCGATCAATGCTGCCGGCACCGACCCAAGACTTGCTGCCGCCTAACAAGCCGAATGCAGCACCGGTCAGCGCTTCAATGGTCGACCGCAACACCAAGGCGGGACCAGCGCAACTCCTGCGTCCTGCTGACATAGCAGTTTCTTCGGCATCGCAGTCACCACTGCTCGGAACCGAACACTTCCCGAGCTACATAGCACGGTACCATCCTTCATCTCCTGCACCACTCTGCATGCATAGTCGCGAGGAAGGGGACATGCAGAACATCCACTTCTCCTCTCAACATTCATCCCCATCACAGATGAGACCACATGGAATGCTGTGAAGCCTAAGCCTCGTCCCTCCGAGCATTCACAGCCCTGGTATGCACAGCACTGGCCTTACCCATTACCACCTTACCCCGTGCAATGGCCACAATGGAGTCCTTGGCCCACATACCAGAACCCCTATTATGGTCCCCCTTCTGCAGCAACAAGCGGTTCCAGAGCACACCCATCATTACCAAACAGAGAAACCTCTGACCCCCCTGACACAGAGATAGAAGAGGAAGAGATACTATCTCAGGCAGACCTGGATGATTCACCACCTGCCCCACACTTATCTTTTGCACCAGACGAAGTGGTGACGCCATCTACCCCTATGACATCAGATGACCTGAAACAGTTCCAAGAACTCTTCAAAAGAGTAGCAAACAGCCCAAAAAAAATTGCTTTACATGAGGTGCAGGAGAAATAAGGTAAGTTGTTAAAAATCTTACAACCAGCATCATCGACCAAGATTGCTCTCCCCATGGATGAGGCAATATAGCAAACACCGGCATTGGCACCACCCACCAACAAACGGGCCAACAGAAAATACTTCGTTCCAGCCAAAGGCATGGAATTTTTGTTTTCACACCCTCAAGCCTGTTCTCTAGTGGTAGAGGTTGCTAATCAGCACAGTAAACAGCCTCATTTCCGCTCCTCACTGCAAGATAAAGAACACAAGAGACTGGACCTCTTTGAGCAGAAAGTTTACTCATCAGCCACCCTTCTGCTTAGAGGTGCCAACTATTCTGCTCTACTAGCAAATTACGACTATTCTAACTATAGTAAAATACAAGAGCTTGTGGAGGACCTCCCTGAGCATAAACATCCTCAACTCAACACCATTATCAACGAGGTCAGTTAATAGCCCACACAGCGCTGCAAGACTCAATGGATGTAGTAGACTCAGCTGTCCGAACAACCGCAACAGCTGTGGTTATGAGAAGAATATCATGGTGCAGGCTTTGGGAATTCCAAAAGAACTACAGCTAAAAGCGGAGGACCTCCCCTTCGTTTGAGACGAGAATAATTTATCCCTATCGATGTCCTCCATACCATGAAGGCCTCCCAAGCGACGCTGCGTACATTAGGCATACACCCACCGCCTGACAAACACTCTCGCTTTACACCATACCAGAGGTCACAAGATACCTCGTTTAACTGTCAACAACCACAATACTTCACTCAGAACAGACCCAAACAACGGGCTCAGAGACAACGAGCTCCACAGAACCAGGCCTTGTCCATCTACATTTAAGCCACAATTTTGAAGTCATGGTCGAGGGTATGCACGACCTCCTCACACCTCTAGCGCCAACAGATAACCCATCCCACAATTTTGGTCACCGCCTATGCCCAAATTATTTTACCATGCCTGGGCTGTGATAACCACAGATCAATGGGTTTTGGAGCTCATACAATCTGGCTACACCATTCCTTTCACAGCCATCCCCTCTACCCTCCTCCCCCTCCCCGTCCCTCTTCAGGGACCCCTCTCACGAGCACCTTCTACAACAGGAAGTAGACCACCTCCTACTGCTGGGTGTTGTAGAACTAGTACCACACCTATACCGAGGGTGGGGTTTTTATTCCAAATATTTCCTGACAGAGAAGAAAGGAGGGGACGGAGACCAATCTTAGATCTCCAAAAACTCAACCACAGGTTCAAAATGGTCACTCTGGCCACATTAGCGCTAGACAGGGGGGACTGGTTTTCAGCCCTCAGCCTCCAAGATGCTTACTTCCATATTACAATACATCCTGCCCGCAGACAGTTCCTGAGGTTTACAGTAGGATCCAACCACCAGCCATACAGAGTCCTTCCCTTTGGACTGTCAACTGCTCCCCACGTATTTTCAAAAACACTCGTGGTAATAGCAGCACATTTACGATGCAAAGGAGTCATAATCTTCCCCTATTTGGACGATTGCCTTCTTAAGGGTGCCAACTGACAAGAAATGGCAGGCATGCTGAAAACCACAATGGACCTGTTTCACCAGTGAGGTCTACAGATAAACGAAAAGAAAACCACCCTGGAATGAACCAAGCGATTGGAGTTTATCAGAGCCAACCTAGACTCCATACAAGCCAAGGCAATATTGCCAAACCACAGATTCACTACATTGACCAATCTTATTTCCACGGTGACCATCAGCCCACAAACTTCAGTGAGGACATGCCTTCAGATTCTGGGATTTATGGCAGCAACGACTTTCGTAGTAAAGTATGCCAGACTCCATATGCGCTGTCTGCAGCACTGGTTGACCACGGTCTATGCACCCAGCAAACACTCTCTCAACAGATGTGTGACACTACCACCAAGGGTTATCCTCTCCCTACAGTGGTGGACACAGCCAGGGAATGTATGCTCCGGGATTCTCTTTCAACAAGACCCCCCCATCAGTGACTATTACAACAGATGCCTCCCTGATAGGTTGAAGTGCCCACTTGGGTCACCAAATGTACAAGGCAAGTGGTCGGCGATGGAAATCCAACTACATATCAATCTTTTGGAACTCCCCGTGGTACACAATGCATGCCGACACTTCTTACCACTCGTACGAGAAACCTCAATCTCTATTCTCACCGATAGTGTGGCATGCATGTTTTACATCAATCACCAAGGAGGAGCCAGGTCTCACTCACTATGCGTAGAAGCCATGAATTTATGGAACTTCTGCATCTGCAACAATATAAACATCACAGCATCATACCTACCAGGGTGCCAAAACACTACAGCCAACAACCTCAGCATACACTTCTCACAGGAACACAAGTCGGAAATCCACAACCATGTTCTTGACACACTATTCCAAAAATGGGGTCACTCAATAATCAACCTTTTCGCCTCAGCGACAAATCACAAATGTCCACTATTTTGCTCCAGGGCAGGCCTGGCACCGGGATTGATAGGGGATACCTTCCTCATCCCATGGAACGCGTCACTCATGAACACCTTCCTGCCGATACCACTGATCCCATGGGTCATCCGCAAGATACGGCTCGACAGAGCTTAATCAGTCTCATTGTCCCCACATGGCCCAGACAGACTTGGTTTCCGTACCGCTCACGTCTAGCAGTCTGTGCCCCACAACCGCTGCCTTTACGGATGGACCTCCTGTCCCAGAACGAGGGCCTGATGCTCCATCCAGACCCAGCGAAACTCCATCTCAAAGCGTGGCTCCTGTGTGGTTCCAACATGGGGGAATTGAACTGTTCGGAGAAAGTAAAACAGGTATTACTAAATAGCCATCACCTTACCACTAGAAATACTTACCGCCACAAGTGGAGAAGATTCTTCCTTTGGTGTCAGCAAAAACAACTGGATGCGACCAATGCACCTCTATCTATGATCCTAGACTACCTACTAGAACTGAAGGAAACGGGGTTAGCCATAAGCTCTATTAAAGAACACCTTGCTGCCATTACGGCCCTCCACGAACAGAAGGGGCTTCAATATTCCCTCGCCCGATTACATGGCACTTTCTCGCAGGTATACAGAACATGTACCCAGCAGTATGCCAACCTACACCACCATGGGATTTCAATCTTGTGTGCAAATTCATAGATTCTAGGATTGGAAGGGACTTCGAGAGGTCATCGAGTCCAGTCCCCTGCCCGCATGGCAGGACCAAATACTGTCTAGACCATCCCTGATGGACATTTATCGAAACTCTAGCAACCCGCTCGCTCCTTCATATGTTAATAAAGATTGCGTTCCTAGTGGCAATCATGTCTGTCAGACGTGTCAGAGAAATAGGAGCATTGATGGCTGAACCACCCGTTCACTGTATTTACCAAATACAAAACCATGTTATGTCCTCACCCAAAATTCTTGCCCAAAAGTGGTTACAAATTTTCATATTAACCAAACCATACGCTTACCTGCCTTCTATCCCAAGCCACATAACGACTCTCGAGAAGCAACGTTATACATGCTAGATGTCAGACGGGCTTTAGCCTTATACTTGGACAGAACTAAACCATTTCGCAAGTCACCAAGACTATTTGTCTCTACAGCAGAGTCTTCCACGGGCTCTACAATATCGACCCAGAGACTCTCCAAATGGGTGTCTACCTGTATTCAAAGTTGCTACCACCTGAATCACAAAGAACCCTCTGTGGGCATCAGATCCCACTCAACGTAAGCCAGGGCGACATCAATTGCATTCCTGAACAATGTCCCCTTAATAGATATTTGTAGAGCTGCAACCTGGACATCGGAGCACACTTTTGCAAAGCATTACGCTATAACCCAAGGCCTTGTCTCAGACTCCGAACCCCTACCACCCCTGGTGGGGTACTGCTCTACAAGCACCTAGAGTGGAGCACCCACAGGGACACCACTCGAAGAAGTTGTTGTTGTTGTTGTTACTCACCTTGTGCAGTAACGATGGTTCTTCGAGATGTGTCCCTCTGTGGGTGCTCCCCTACCCACCCTCCTCCACTCTACTTTGAAGTTCACACAGCCGTGCTCTGCGGTAGAGAAGGAATGGAGGGGGTGGTTGGGGGAGCATGCGCTACAGGAGGTGCCAATGGCTGCATGAGACGACTCCTGTGTGCGCCCTTCCCCCGACTGAGTACTGCTGCAAGAAATCTCCGGCGCAGGGAACCACCAACACCTAGAATGGAGCACCCACCGGGGGACACATCTTGAAGAGCCATCGTTACTGCACAAGGTAATTTCTTCTTTCAACTATATAGTTCTTAACTGTGTGTATAGATACACTAACGCCTTGTCTTGCAAAAGGCTATATTTAGTTGCAAATCAACATGTTTTACTAGAGAGTCAATGTAATTGCAAATCAATATTCAGGAAAATAACTAAAAATACAATGAAAATGGATTTAGTTTCACACCAGCTCTGGTTGGACCACATAACAGAACCTGTTTGTACTTGAGAGGACTGAGCTAGAATTAGCAGGGAGTGTTGTGGAGGCTTGCACCAAAAAGCATACCTATCCTCTGACCAGCTCATACCCATACTAACTGACTAGTGGAGAGCAGGACACTGTGAAATCCCATTGACTGAAAAAAATGGGACAGTAAAAACCTGAAAATATTTTTTTCAATAATCTTTGTTACAGTAATCTTAAGGGTTGTAACAAAAATAGGTAAATTTGTTCAGACACATTAAGTTTGTTCCTAAACTCTGTTCCAAAGTAATGAAATTGTGTACTTTTTAAAAACCACTTTGTCAACTTGAGTAATTTTCTGAAGTAGGAATGCTCTTGAGAAAATGGTAAATCATATACTGAAATTTCCCCTTTACACACTATTGTGTGGAAATGCAGAGATGTAAATGTATCTCTGTAGCGAGAGAGAGAGAGGAACTACAAGCTGCAAAAGTGAACGCTTAATACTTAAGGAGACAGTGTCTTTTCTTTAGGGTTTGTGCTATGATGCAGGAAAATCGGTTGCTACATTAAGAGATTTTAAAAGTCCTGAGCAGGAACCATCTCCTTCATTTCTTCCAAGTGACAGACAGCACTGGCAACAAATAAATTATAGTGCAGGTGATTCAGATGCCAATTACAGAGGGAATGTTGGTCCCCTCAGTGGAGGACCTTATGACAGAGGAGATGCTCTGAGAGAGAGCGATGATCACATGCGACTTCAAAATGGCTACAGAAGTCCTGAAGTTGTGCCGGCCAGTGATGTACCAAATGCACAAAGAGAAGAGCATCACAAGGTAGCATTCAGTCTATGTTAATGATTGTGCATTTTAATAGCTATTCGAGCTAAGCCTAGAACAATTTTCACTATTTATTTAACTTAACAGTACAGATTTGTTTTTATAAATTTAATGTTTAAAAAGGTGGTGCACTTTAACTAAGGGCTTGTCTATACTTATGCGCTGGTTCGACGGCAGGCAATCAAACTTCTGGGTTCGATTTATTGAGTCTTGTCTGGATGCGATAAATCGAACCCATAAGTGCTCTCCGTCGACTCCGGTAATCCTGCTCGGCGAGAGGAGTACGCGGAGTTGACGGGGGAGCCTGCCTGCCGCGTCTGGACCGCGGTAAGTTCGAACTAAAGTACGTCGACTTCAGCTACGTTATTCACGTAGCTGAAGTTGCGTACCTTAATTCGAATTGGGGGGGTTAGTGTAGACCAGGCCTAAGTGCTCGCTCTAGAGCAGTTATCTGAAAAAACAGTGTTGTTTTGTCCCCCTCCTGCTGTTCAGAGACAAATTCCTATATGAAAAGGCAGTACGTAGATTAAAGCGGATCTACAGCAGCGGTGTAAACCTTTTAATCTTGCCCTTAAGCACCTACCGGGAAGCGGAGTTGGGGGCTTGCCCCACACTGCTCCCAGCAGTAGTGGCACGGTGGGCATGTCTCCCCTCTGGCTCCTACACATAGGGACAGCCAGTGGGCTCCACGTGCGGCCCCCGCCCCAGCTCTGCAGTTCCTCATCATTGGGAGCTGCGGGAGTTGTGTCTGCGGACGGGCTGCGCGCAGAACTGCCTGGTCGCACTTTTGCATGCTGCTTGAGGTGAGCGCTGCCCGGAACCTGCACCCCGACCTCCTTCCCCGCCCCAGCCTGCAAACCCCCTTAGTCCCCCGGAGCTCCCTTCTGCACCCTGATCTCTTAATTTCTGGCTCCACCCCCACGTCTGCTTCCCCTCCCACAGCCCAACCCCCATTTTCATCAGCATTCATGGTCTGCCATACAATTTCCATACCCAGATGTAGCCCTCAGGCAAAAAAGTTTGCCTACCTCCAGCTATAGGAAATAACTAAAACTACATGTGCAAAACAAGATCAAAATTGGTTAGATTTAAACTTGTCCACCTTTGATTTTTTTTTTTTTTTTTGACTTTCAGAGAACATTTGATAAAATCCTTTACAGGAAGTTACTATGGCAACTTCGTCATGGGAAGATAACAATGCTGAAAATTAGCCTATGTGGGGTGCAGCAAGCTTCTCGACTACTCTTTGTATTTAACATATGGAAAAAGGGGGTAACTAAGTAGAGAAAATCTGCAGATACCACAAAATATTTAGGTTCCAGAGGCATCTGGGTTTGCCTAACAAACTCAGGGAAAGGGGTAGTAGCACAATAGTTTACATTTGTCAGTTTTATCTATCACATTAAAAGGCATAATTTGAACTCCTCATACACGGCTATCAAGAAGAGTTGCGTGTAATTAGCCTGTTTTGCAGCTCAGTTAAAAAAAAATAATGTTCAAGAACAATACAATGACATATTAAAAACCAGTGGTACATCCTTTAGAATACTGTATACATGTGTGGTCACTTCATCTAGAAATAGAGAGCAGAATTAGATGGGGGCCAGATTGTCTATAACAGTTTTAATCTTTAGACAATCAACTAGAAAGGGAGACTGAGTGTTGCCATGCCCCCTTTCTAAAAATGTGTGGTTTGCTCTCTTACAATACAAAAGTTAGCTCTTGGGGGCCAGGAGCTATAACTGTGGCCCTTACTGTAATATTAAAGGGACACAATGAAACTAACTTCGGTGATAAACAGGGAATGGGTTTTGTACCTCATCTAGTGCCAGTGAATTGCAGATATTAGGAAGCAAGAGGATTTTATAGATTGACACCAGCAGTTATTCAACATGTTTAAAAACTGTTTCAGAGCATAATTCCAGGTTATTCTTGAGCTGTCTGAGTGGGGGTTGATTGTTTTGCACCTTGTGAAGCATCTGGCAGTGGCTGCTGTTAGACAGATGAGCCTCTGATGTAACCCAGTACATCAATTTCTATTTTGCAAAACTTAAATAAAATGCACCTTCTAACATGGGACCCATGGATAATGCATTTTTGAGCCCGGTCTGGAGATGGTGGTCACTTCACTGGAATAATTAATCATTTTGGGGAGGAGAGTTGAATGTTTTGAACTGCAGAATCCACTTGCTGTTTATTAAACATTTAAACCTTCTCATTGCAGGAACAAAGTCAGCAGCCTACTATTGAAGATCTTCCAGGACCCCCTTAGTTCCCTGATTTTATCTTTCTGATGCAGTGGAACGCCAGTGTAGATGAAAGTGCAGCAATTAAAGAAATTTATCAATGCCAGTTGGCAAGTGAGACACTAGCTACGGCTTGCCCCTTAATCAAGAAGACTGGATTCCTAGCAAATTCTCATCCTTCAGATTTTTGCTCCTTATGGATCAATACTCTCCCTATGAAGCTGTTTATAAAAGTCTTGTGATGGAGAACTGGTAACTGTATGTATTTCAAAATAAACCAAGCCTGGTTGTAAAGCAAGAGCTTATTTTTGCATTTAAATAAAGTAACTTTTAAAGAAAAGTGGCCAACATGTGATACATTCAATTTAAGCTATGAGATGCCAGCAATCTTGGTGTTAACTTAGAGTAGAAACTGTGTCCTAAGCCAAATTGGAAATTGTTTTTTTCTGACTTCAGATATCAAGATGAGTCAGTAAAAGTCTTGTTATGATGAGCTGAGTTCTGCAGAGAACAACTTTTCCAATCCCAATTAGGTTTTCAGTAGCTTGAAGGCACACACACAAGAGGAATAAGCAGTCAGAGGTAATTTATTCCTCAGTTTGTGGGTTTTAAAAAAAAAAAAAAACTGATATAAAAAAGTCCAGGGACTAAATGTTCGTTCTAGAAAGGTAAACATACAAATTGGGAAAAAAAGTTTTTTAAAAGGACATTTAGAACTATGAAATTTGTATTACTGTTAAACTGCCATAAACTTGTAGCATTTTAATCAATGAAGCAGAGTACCTTAAACACTACATCTTACTGATCACAATGCTATCCACTTTAGATAGTTAAGAAAGTACTCAGTGACTCATTTTAAGCTTTGACATACAGTTCATCTCTAGCAGTAGTAGCAACTGTAGACCGTACCTTTTGCAGAATACTCATCACAGGAATGTACAACTGTCAATTTACTAGCACTATTTTTGAAAAGTAAAACTATTTACACAATACACTTAACTGAATATCCAAACATTATTAGTGCTACAAAAAACCCTTTTTTCCTTTAAAGGCATATTATCATTTTCCCTGCAAACAAAGGAAAGTGACAGATTCTTTGTTAAAAAATACACTACAAGCCGACCCCCTAATCTTTGTGCTGTAGTTGAAATTCCAACAAGGCTTCTCTTTCTAAAAGTCTTCGTTAGGATTTAGTCTCTTTATACTGGAGGGTAAAGGGACTCTCTGTTCATCCATTCTCTTGGCCTGTGATCTCAAAATAAGGCAGAAGAAATCTTCATCAGGTACAGTTGGTCCTTTTGTAGCAGTTGATGGTGGAGCACATCTTTGATCATCTAATCTGGAACCCTAAAGATTTAACAAGAGAAATTTAACCAATGCCTGTCAGAAGCTCATACAATGATACACTTACTATTTCATTGTTAATATTCTGTATTTTCTCACTGCAGACAGTTTATTTTTATGCACAGGAACAGATTCATTAAAAGCAATCGGGATTTCTTATTAATAAAACAGGATTTTAATAAAATTATAGTAATATTGCATCTAGAATACTGGCATAGTTAATACTGAGAGTATATAGCCTTACCCAGTGTGCGGGCAGCTCAAATTCCTCCCTCCCCTCTAGCAGTTGGATGGGAAATACTGTAACATACCCATTGAAGATGTCTCATCAAAAACATCCTGTATTAGATTTGTGTACTAAGGGTACGTCTATACTTACGCGCTGGTTCGGCGAACTTCTGGGTTCAATTTATCGCGTCTTGTCTGGACACGATAAATCGAACCCGAAAGTGCTCTCCGTCGACTCCGGTAATCCTGCTCGGTGAGAGGAGTACGCGGAGTCAACGGGGGAGCCTGCCTGCCACGTCTGGACCACGGTAAGTTCAAACTAAGGTACGTCGACTTCAGCTACGTTATTCACGTAGCTGAAGTCGCGTACCTTAGTTCGAATTGGGGGGTTAGTGTAGACCAGGCCTAAGTTAACAATGTGATTTAGTTTAGTTTCTGGTGAGTCCATTGAGGTGTGAGTAGTAAGTATTAAAAGAATAACATTTTTGCAGGGGAATATTTTGGTTTTGTATTCCTATTTTCTATCTATATGGAAACTAGACTCTCCCTCAACCTTATTAGTGCCATTCATCCCTTACATGAGGGGCATGTAAGAGTTAATTTCCATTCCCAATTTGATTTTCTGTATCTGACATCACTCCTATAGTTAATAAAGAAGAATACAATTGCAAAAGGCTTCAGCTATGTGTTTAACTCAGGAATAAAATGGAAAATCAAACAGGAGGGGAATGGAAGAAGACATTTATTTTAAAAACATTAAATTAAATACCACAGACCAACCTGTAGCAGAATCCTTAACTAGGATTAATTTCTGTACAATTGCATCTTACATAAAAAATGAAGAAGCAGTTAATTCTGGCTCTGATCCAACTCCACTGCTAGCAATGGACAGGTGGGTGGGATCCTCTAGTTTAAATTTTTTTTAGCTACAGATTCTCTTGTTTTGCTATTTTCACTTAAAAGCCCAGTAAAACATATTGAGCAAACTGAAGAGGTAAAGCTTATCTGGCTTCACAGTAGTTTCTGTAAGTATATATTGTCTGCTGCCATGCACTTTAGTAATTTCTTACAGCAATCTTCTCATCGTAACAGATTTCACATTCTACCACAGACTGCCTAGGGAGGGGGTAGAAGCTCCTTTACTGTAGGTTTTCAAAAGGAGGCTAGATAGCCATCTGTCTTGGATGGATTAAACGCAATAAATCCTGCATCTATATGACCCTTGCCATCCCTTCTAACGTTATGGTTCTATGCTTCTGAGGAGACTCTTTTACATCCCTCCTTCTCTGGCAGTAACAACACATTTCAAATGTGTCCAAGTAGTGCTGGACTAAATAGTAATTTTCCTAGCGCTAAATTCTGCTGTGGACTTCATCCTCTGCAACCCCTATTATCTCCAATAGGGGGTGTAAATATTTTCCTCACACTGGAAAAACCCAAATCCTTTTCCTTAAGTGTAAGACTCCACAAAGGCTTAATAAGAAAAACACCTGCACCACCCTAAATATATCTGCTGTTCCAACATGAAAGTACACATTATACAGAATGGAAAGCAGGTGATTCTACAAAACACACAACATCAGTAGGAGTCACCAGGATACTTTCTACCTATTATACTACTTCCTTCCTTTGGATACAGGCACATTTTTACCAACTTATTTTAAAGCATCTAGCCTATTGCAATGGTTTAACTACAGCAATGTGCTGAAGTACACACTATTAATGCTGTACTGACTGCACAGGAGTGTGCAGTTATTTTTAAAACTGAATAGAAGTCTACACAATATCCTCTAACTTTATTTCCACAAATTGCCATCAGTCTGCTGCAAAGTGTGGCACTTCTCTGGCTACTGCAACAGATTTAGGGTAGAATTCAAGCTCTTCAGTGTTAAGAAAAGGAACTAATGATTACATTCCATTTAATCCTCTTTCTGTTCTGGACCCAGCCTGACCTTTATTTCGGATCACTCATGTTAACGAAGTAGTAGAAATATTTCATAGCTTCTCTGCATTAAAAAGTTTTGTCCTTATGAGGTTCCAGTTTTGTTTACTAGATCAAGACAGATTTCCACTGAGACTGACAGCTGTAATCCATTAAAATCCTTCAACACCTCCTTCAATGGTTTTGTAAATTTAGTTGTTCTTTGTAGATTTTCAAGTAATACATACCATATTTTAATCAAAGTCCTACTTGTACTAAGCACAAACTTATGATAGCTAGAAGCAGTCTTCCTCAGAGTTCCAATGAATATTACAGGGAAGCTGGGATATCAATCTTCTTTTTCAGCCAGCCACCTAACCAATTAAGCTTAAGGCTGATGGTAGTAGTGGAAGAATTTTTCATCTTTCACAGAGTGCCTTGAGACTGTACTGGACTTTACCTCTTAGCTAGGTTTAGATAGCATAATGCACCCAACCATACATCCCAAGTTAAGGAGGATTACAGGAGAGAAGTTTGCATTTATTATTTGCTATCTAAGCAAGTGGCAGAGACCTTGTAATACTTTGTTCTTGAACAGCATCTTCTGCTGCTTAGAAACCAACTCGTTTCTTTTC
Source organism: Malaclemys terrapin pileata (assembly GCF_027887155.1). Classification (NCBI taxonomy): domain Eukaryota; kingdom Metazoa; phylum Chordata; order Testudines; family Emydidae; genus Malaclemys; species Malaclemys terrapin. The sequence goes on from NC_071512.1 coordinate 68,223,010, forward strand.
AGCTATATATTGTGCATTAAGTGGGAATATTTTTCTTGTATGGAGGCTTGCAGCTACTATTATGTTGTTTCAGCTTCAATCAGCCATCTTGCATTACTGGCACTCTTGATTGTTTTAGTTATTGCTTTAATTTTCTCTCTCATTTGCACATGTAATGAAACTAGAAGTTTAAATCTGTCTGGAGATGTCCAGGGTGAAATGCTTCAGTCATTCCTTTTAAAAATCGCTAATTTTGTACTAAACTGGATGCAGTAATGTAGAAGCAGGTTCCTACTTTATCAAGTTAAAGACTGCTATAAAAACTGGAAACGGGAGGGTGCAAGTACATATATTTAAACCCCTTAGCCAGGACATATTTTTTCTCTGTCCTTTTCAAGGTCAGAGGCAGGGAAGATGGTATCTGCCACAGCGCCCTCACCAGCTTCAACACCCCTTCATGGACTGGTAGGGCCACTTTGGAGGGGGCCGCTGCAGCTAAAATGTCGAACAGGCTGTCCATGGGCTCCTTGCGCTCCTCCACCTCCAGCTTGTGGCGACAAGGAGCTCTTGATAAACCCTGAAGTCGTATGGTGGCAGTGGGTTGGCAGGACCTGCGACCTCCACATCTAGGGACGATGAGGAAGAGGCTACAACCATAGGAGGGGCTGGTTCCTTCTCCACGGTTGCCTGGGGTTGCCTCCACGGGGACCACTACCGGGGTCCTGATACTGGGTTGCAGTCTGAGTCCAGCACTAGCTGGGGCGGCACAGTGGTTCGTCTCTTGGATACAACCAAGGATGACAGCTGGGAGTAGGAACCTGGCATCAGAGGGAACCCCCACAGGTTCCAATGTTGCCATTGTACCAACCACTGCCCCAGCGGCCAAGCATCTGCAGAAGGTGTGGCGCCAAAGGCTGATGCTGGTGTCTCCTCAGAATGGATTCATCCCCGGCCTCCGACGTGAATTCCTCCCATGGAGACCATGGTGGAGCCATTGCCATGTCCGCCTGTCGGCGATGACAGGGGAGCTGGAGACTGGTGCTGTGGAGCCAGTGACCATTGACATGGGATCGTGGATATGTCACGAAGTGGGGATCAGTGCTGTGAAGCTGGAGACCAGTGGTGGGCCCATGGAGGGTCTTTCTCTGGTGGTGGTCACCTTCAACGATTGAGGAAGCCAACTGGGGATCTCAGGGCATGGGCAGCACTGGGGGGACATTAGGTCCCTTGCTGCCTGCAATGCTTCAGGTGTCGATGGGGCTCCCAGGAGTCAGTGTTGAGTCCTGGACTGGGCTTGTTGCCCTCGGTGGAGTCACCACCACAGACTGCACCTCTGGGGAGGACAAGAGGCCTGGCATGGGTATCACCTTATCAATCACTCCCCACCTATCCCTCTTTGGCACTGGGGAGTGCCCTCTTTTGGCACCCAGTTTCTTGTGCCTCTTCCTTGGCACCAAAAACAGTGAATGGTGCGAGGGGAGTGCTCCGTACCCAGGCTGATTGCTCAGTGCAAAATCAGAGCGGCACAACTCCAAGGTCAGTCTAAGTGCTGCTTCCATTAACAGGGTCTTCAAACAAATGTCCCTGTCCTTTTGTGCGCATATCCTGAAGCCCTGCAGATTTTGCACCCGTCCTTAATGTGGGCTTCCCCAACGTACTTTAAGCAGCTTGAATTGGGGTCTTTCACTGGCATGGACTTAACGCCGGCAACAGACGATTTGAAACCCGGGGACCAGGGCATGCCCCATTCTTATGACAACGTCCCGATATGGGACTGCTATCTACCTTAACTAACTACAGCTATCAACTAAACTTTTAACTATATATAGAACAACAAAGTCCAAAACCCACTGGAAAGCTTGCAAGGCAAGAAACACTCCAGCAACCGTCCTGTGCGGTAACAAGGAACGGGGGGGGGCGCCTAGCAGCGCCCCTTATACTGGCGTCGCATAAGCACAGGCTCCCGGGGACGACAGGGCCAGCGCCTACAGCTACCACTAAGGAAAAAACATCCAGCAACTGTGCATGTTGCGCGCGCGCACACCTACCATGGAATTGACATGAGCAAGCTGTCAAAGAACCTCAATGTACTCCTCATTTCAATATATTCTGAAAGATTCAATAGGAAGCTTCCTTCACAGATTGAATTTAGAGCCTAATATTTCTAGTATCAAGAGTCTTAATTATGTTGAGTGTAAAGATTGCAGTGACATAAGTTAAAAACATGGAAAAAACCTCACTGAATTTTCTCTCCAACTCTGCACATATTATAGCACCTAGCACTTTTAGAATGCTTTTCATATATCAATTTCAAAGTGCTTACAGATATAGTCATTATCCCCATTTTTGAGATGAGGTAAATGAGACCTCGTGGGGGCAAATTACATGAACACCCAGTTCTTTTGACCCTCAATGTAATGTAATAGCCCCATCCCATGTAACTGAGCAGCAGTTTTGTCCACATACCGTTCTTATTGACTTACTTGACATTTTATTAAGATATCAAAGAAGTCATCATCTGATTCTCTGTTGTTGCTAGCCATTAGGTGGCCAAGGACTGACTGACTGTTGTGCTGATTGAGACGAAGCCCAGGTAAATTGCTAAAGCTGGCTCGTTGATCATCTAGGCGGCGGCTCTGTGAGCTTGCAAGTAGATCTAAAAATTCATCAGTGTGCGGTGAGACCATGGAAGTAGAAAAGGCTGAAGATGGAAGGAGAAAGCAAACAAGTTAGTCTGGAAATGTGCCTTGGAACAGTAAATCTTGAGTGTTAGAATAGTTTAAAAGACTGACATCAAGCCAAGACAGAGGCACATGATTTGGGTAGATTTTTTTCAAACAATCAATCAAAAAAATGTACATTTTCTCATTGTTTTAGGTGGGGTGGAGGATGATGTTGCAGCTGTCATTCTGCTCTTCTCCTGGAAACAGCATCTCTGATCATCCATCCTATTGCTTTGAAACCGGCTCAGCAAGTCAAAGAACCCTTCATCTCCAGTCATATCAGGACTGTTTTTCTGAAAAGATAGGCAAGAGTGTCAGGGAAACTTTGGGTTACGATTGTCCCCTATTGAACTGTAATGCAGAAGTTATGGCAGTTTAATCCGGTCATGTTTGATATTTGGATATTGTTTAAACACGATGTTACAATGGAAAGTGATCAAGTCAACAAAACAAGCCCACTCGTGGAAGATCTTTTAAAACAATTGAAATGTGAGCATTATATGGCAGAGTTAGTAGTCAAAAGGAAAATAAAGCTGCCAGGTATAAGCCAGAGACATGTTTCCAGTTGCTGCTTTAGTTCTCATTATCACAAATAGATTCTCTCCTCTGACCTTGGATCAAGTTAACTTAATTTTTATTACTTCACTTCTTTCAAATTTAACATGAAATTGAACATTTATTAATCTTGTGACAAAGCTAGTTCTGTACAGTAACTCCTCACTCAACATCATCCCGGTTAAAGTTGTTTCGTTGCTGCTCCTGCGCTCTGCCTTGGAGCTGCTCCCAGGAGCCGCCTGCTTGCTGTGCAGGGCAGGGGAGGGAGAAGAGGGGTGCTATGTCAGGGTGTCTCCTCAGAGCGGGGGGACAGACGGACATGGAGAGAGCTTGCTGGCAGCTGCTGTCTCAACTTGCTGATCTATTTAAAAAGGCAGTGTACTTACAGTGGGCTCAGCGTACTTAAAGGGGCAATGAGCGTCACACACACAATGTGAGTCTCTGTCTCTCTCTTCATGCTTCAGAGTAGCAGCCGTGTTAGTCTGTATCCGCAAAAAGAAGAACAGGAGTACTTGTGGCACCTTAGAGACTAACAAATTTAACAAAATTTGTTAGTCTCTAAGGTGCCACAAGTACTCCTGTTCTTCTCTTCATGCTGTGTCTCCTCCCTCCATTCATGCTGCCTTGTAGAGTATGAGGCTACATTAACAACGTGTTAACCCTTGAGGGCTCAGCCAAGTGCTAGTTCATCATTTAGCAGTAAGGCATCCCCTGGGAAATATCCCACCCTCTTCCCAGCACCTCAACCAAGCTTCACAATCATCATTGCTGTGTACAGTATTAAACTGTTTGTTTAAAAGTGTGTGTGTGTGTGTGTGTGTGTGTGTGTGTGTGTGTGTGTGTGTGTGTGTGTGTGAGAGAGAGAGAAGTCTTGTCTGGCAAAAAAAAATTCCCGTTTTTTTATGGGGAAATTGGATTCGCTTAACATCCGTTTGCTTAAAGTAGCATTTTTCAGGAACATAACTACAACATTAAGCGTGGAGTTACTATACTTTAAATCACTTTTTTCTGATCAAGTGAACAATAAGAACTGAAATTAACAACTCCAGAAATGAGCACTCATTTGTAACTTAGAAATTTTTACCAAGCAAACAATTAAACCTGTTTAGGCTTTAGTTCTCCAAACATACCCTCTGAGAACTTGGAAGTCGATGATCAATAGAATTACTAGCATCCTGCAGAACTTTGGAGGATTTGCCATTTTTGTACTTTTTGCCTTTTAGTCGATTTACAAAGTGCAGCTTTGCTGAAGGTTTGGCAACCAGGGGTTTCTGTTTAGCTAGAATGTCACTGTTCCAGTTCTGAATCTAAGAAAACAAGAGTCAGATGAAACAAGCCTTCTTTACATATGCTGCTGCCTATCATCTAACTAGCTTCACTCCCCATCAGTGACGAATCTCTAGATTGTGTGTGTTTCCTTTTCAGTAGATGGATGAACAAAATTTAACTGTTAGGTTACATCACCTGACCTGTGACTATGGAGTCTTCTATTATCTCTAACATACAATAGGAAATGAGCTCAATGTCAGTGAATCAAAGAAAGAACATTCCATTCAGAGAGAGTAATAGAATTAAAATCTTTTAATATTGTCAGTGAAATTTAGAACTGTAACTTAAGCTGTAAATTAAAATGCTAGAGCATTTTTTAAGTAAACTTGTCTTTTCCTCAGAAAGTCAAACCCCTTAACATAACAAACATAACGGACATACTGGGTCAGACCAATGGTCCATCTAGCCCTGTATCCTGCCTTCCGACATGGCCAATGCCAGGTGCTTCAGATGGAATAAATAGAAAAGGTAATCATTAAGTGATTCACCCTGTGTTGCCCATTCCCTGCTTCTGGCAAACAGAGGCTAGGGGACACTTCAGCACATGGTTTTGCATCCCTGCCCATCCTGGCTAATAGCCATTGATGGATCTATCCTCCATGACATTATTTAGTTCTTTGTTTAACCCTATTATAGTCTTGGCCTTCACAACATCCTGGCAGAGTTCCACAGGTTGACTGTACATTGTGATGACATAGGAGCCTTTTAGAGCTTTTTCATAGGGAAACTGTGCAGTTGAATTTTAAAATCAGACTTCTCCCTTGTTACACAGATGCCAGACAACAGTAGCAGCATGGCTCTGAAAGCAGAGGTGGCTGCCAAAACAGAAGGATATCAGGGACCTAAGCTTGGTTAATGCTATAAGGCAGATTCCTTCTCAGAGATTAGTGTACCAGTATTTTTTGCCCTCTTGACATAATTAGGTATAGCTGCATTAGAAGCTGATAAAGACTAAACAAATATTCTGGTTCTGACAAAACCATTCATTGGCTGGCACTAACGCCTTCTTATTTGTACAGTCTCTTAGTGTTGGATATTCTAGACATATCTTAAGGTCTTTCGGAGCCTCTGCTTTTGGCCTTATCTAAACTCCTAAAATCAGGCTCCTAAGCTGGGCTTTTCCCCCCATTATGTCTTTGGAACCTCAACCCTCAATTAAACTCCTTCTCTTGAGTTTAGAAGAGTAGTATTTCAAAGGAAGTCCTTTGTTACAGCGATGCTATATTTAGTTTTGGGTTCTTATAGAGGCATCTTGCAAAACTCTCATTACACAGTACCCCAGACTATACTGTCACATACAGGACTCATATTTTTAAAAGGTATCACCTAAGCAAAAGTTTAAGTGATCAGAGCAGTATAGGATAAAAAACTTCAGCTGGAACTAGCTGAATGTTCAGCAGTACATTGTGGGAGATGCAGGTTGGAGGCCAAACTTAGGATCTTGTATATCAGTCCCAGCAGGGGGTCAGAGTGCAAGAAGTGACAAACTTCAGCACCATCAGCTGCCCAACATGTCAGTCCTGGAAGAGATTTAACTCTCTTATCTGCAAAACTAGTGAACAGGTTTGTACTATTGGAGGAGATGGGGATGAATAGTGTCCCAGGATGGAGGTTGAAGTAGAAGTTCCAACCTCCCATTAAAATCCTTTGGGAAACATGGATTTATACAAAATTGTCAACTTGGCTCATGAGGCAAACAGGTTCATTTTAGATAACTCTTGCCTTGAGGTTAAGGTACATCACTACTAGTCAGGAGACCTCTGTTCTATTCCCAGCTCTGACAGACTTCCTGTGTGACCTTACAGTGCCTCAGAGCTTTTACATTTCTAAAATATATCTACTTAACGTGGATGTTGAAAGGCTTAATTGTTTGCAAAATGTTCTGAGAACCTCAAACAAAACACTATAAACATTTGATACATAAATAAAAATATGAAATTGTTTCATAGCTGAGGAATGATTGCTCCAAGTTCTATGGACAGCTTCCCTTTCATTTTATTCTGCATCACTTGACTACCCAGATAAACTGAAGCTCTTAGGGGAAATACACACTCCCTACACACTTCTGATATGTACTGCAGAAAATAAATTCTACATTTCTGAGAGAACATCCTCCAGTAAACCATTACATAGGACTGACTTTGCTACCATTGTGCTTTTGATCATGAATACTCTTTGCCACAACTAGTTATTGAACATGTCTCTGACTTCTCTAGATTTGTATCTGCTTGACACTTCATTTCATTGATCAAGATTTTACTAGCCCCTTCTAAAGTTGTTAGTATATACAATTTCTGATCACATCTTGCCTTAAAACCCATGCTCCTATCATTTGAATGAAGAATTTATATGGAATGATTCACGTTAGGCATTTCATAGCACTGGTGCACTGAAAGCTATGAAACATTACTGCAATTCTACTACTCAGAACAGAAAGAAAAGAAAGGAAGTGCCAACCTTTTCAGGTGTTAATTTCATAAGTTCCATGTTTTCCATACTGTGACGGCGTCCTACTCTGGATCTTGCACCTTTGGGAAGAGATGAAATAAGACTAAATAAGTTGGTTGCCTATGAAGGGGAAAGATGCATTTTCTACATTTCAAAGCTATGTTGTGGTATATACCATCTAAGGTTTAAGACGTGGTAATTTTAAGTTCCAAAATGATGTAGTAAAAAAATATTAGCATGGAGTAAACATCTGTAGAGTACCCAGGTTAAAAACACTTGGTTTTGCACTTCAGAGTTTAAGGCTAATTACCTTAAAACACAAATATAGACTGTCTCCTTGCAATAAGATTCTTTGATCCAGGAATGCTATGCTCTTGCATCAAAATACCACGCACTTTCTAAAAATAATTGGCATTACACTACAAAGTCACAGAAGATCAACCGAGTTTTGAAGAGGCTACACAAATGTGGATGGGGAGCAGGGAGAGAAAGGTTTGATTAGGGAGTTTAGACAGAGGAAGAGGGACATCAGATGAGCCCACGATTTTTGTTGTAAGCTCCCCAATGCCAGTAAGAATGCTATGGAGAAAGGAGGCAAGGCAAAACCTGTAATCTGGTGCATAAAATCAGTCTTATCTCAGATTTTTTCTAAAAAAAAAAAAAAAAAAAGCTGTTACATATTTGCTCTCATTTAAAAAAAAAAAATTACCCACAGACAAAATGTAAACAATGGACTATAAAGCAAAAATTGAACTTTGTTTGTATTCTTTCCAGCTCTATTAAGATGCGGCTTTAATTTTTTATTTTTTTAAAAATGGGATTGTTTTAAGCATTCTTTCCTCTAATTTGGAAAAAAGTCAGGTCCTCCAACTTCCCTCTTTATTAGAGGACTGACATTTTTTTGGAGGATCTGCATAGCAACATGAGCCTCTCTTCTCCCCTTAAATGAAGTGGTTGGGGAACATTCAGATTTAGACCATTTAACTTGTGGAGCGGGACAGCCTGTGTTGCAGGTCTGTCTGATTCCATGATGCAAGTCTTCCAAACATAAAAAGGTCCCTTTATCAAAAAGAAGGCCCAATATTCCAAATGGAACAAGCAGATATTTGGGGGGCGGGGAGGGAGGGAGATAGGAGAGTGAGAAACACAAATGCAAAAGCCTCTGAACACAATAAAGGAGCAATCATTTTTGCCTCTCAACTTCAGCTAAAAAAATATGCTGGAAAGAAGCACTTACCATTCAAACTATTATCTACAGCATGGATTTCTGACATCATGGAGTTGTTTGTGCTGTAGCTTAGACCAAGCACCATTTGAAGATCTGAGAGGTTAAGTCTAGCTGTTAATTCTCCACTTCTATCCCCTACCTGCAACCAAGTACATTTGAATATGTTTATTCAGTTATTATTTATTTCCTCAAATTTCTAAAAATTTAACTATTGGTATCAGTCACATGCTCTGAGCACCTATCCCATGAATCAAAATCAAACACACAGCAAGCAAACACATATCTGCGCATGTGTGTGCTCTCATTTTGCAATTGTGGCCTGAGGTAGATATATCCAGCTCAGCCCACAATTGCAGAATGAGAGCATGCTGCTTATGGATTTAAAGTTTCATTTCAACATCTTAAAATTTGGTGTGCATTTAGGCAAAGTTGACTGATGCACCAGAGAAAGTGAACAGCATTTCACAAGGTGACAGAAAATAGAAAGTGAAGAATTAGTCTGCTGACAACTTATGTTGCTATTTTTGCCAATTTTTGTTGATATTTAAGAAAAATCTACGAATGCTGTACCTTTTGCTTTCCAAGAATATTACACGATTACTTTGTGGCTATGGCCTTGACACCATTACAGTGGTGACATTTCCATACAGAAAGACTCTTCTTGAATCCTTTTACTAATGCATTAGGTGCAAAGCCACAACTTTTCATTCCAACTATTTTTCTTCTTCACACACATTTACTGGGGCCACTGTAAACTAACCCGGCTCAGATGACACTAAGTTGAGACAGATTTTTTATTTTCTTCCTCCAAACACAATGTGTCATGCAGTCTGGATGTGTGACATTAGAAAGATCTTCAAGAGGAAAAGCCAACAGCCAAAACAGAAGAATGCGCAAGTCATACCTCTCTTGAAATTTCTAAATGTTTTTCTGCAAAGTGCATAGCTTGGTCATGATTTCCTAATGCTGTGTACGCATTTCCTAAACTCCAGCACGCTCTTCCTTCACCAATTCTGTAACACAATTGAAGCAAATATTCAGTTGTAATCCCAGGTGGTCAGAATTTCATGCTGTAGCTTCTGGGACAGAATCTGTTGCTGGGCCCAGTAAGCGTAGGAAAACTCCCATTTCAAGCACCAAAATATTAAGTACATTATAGGCAGTAATGAAAGACATTTAACCAAGTATTTAAACAATCTATTCAGCATTCATTTAAAACACTTGCTACTTAAATTAGGAATTTTGTGAAGGTAAGATCTTTGATTTTTACTTTACAGAACAGACAAATCACTCCTTCAGTCTTGTGAACATTATGATTCAAATGACAAGATGCTGATAATGATACAAAGGACCCAAGAGTTTAAAAATGCATAGGGACCACATTTTGTAATCCAGTTCATAAGCATTTTTTGCTTGAATTGCATTCTCTGGCCCATTCTTAACAAGTCTTTCTCTACAAATCAATAAGCATAACATTTAAAAATTATAAAGCAATTTTAGTTGCCCTGCATATTAAAATACAGGGCTTAAAAATTATCTGCATTTAAAAACTATATCATTTTAGTGGACTTGTCCTTTTCTCTCCACTTCATTCCTCCCCAGTGAAGGCACAAAAGCGCATCTATTGGTATGAGAAGGCTGCAAAATTACAGCAATCATTTGTTTTGAAGTAAAGATTGAGAGCTGCTGTCTCTTCCCTTAACAATTAACCAAAAAGCTGACAGAGGTGGAAGTCAGTCTAACAGTATCAGTGATTCCATAAGTCACGGGATACTCTTCATCTCAATACAACTGCACAAAGTCTACCTTTCATCTCACGATTCATTAATGTGATATCTTTAAGACTACCACTTTTTCCTATGAAGGGTATAATCCTATAGCCAATCCATGCCGGGAACTCATATTGATTTAAAAGCAAGTTCCATATACAGAACAATTACAGGAGACGAAGGGTCAATCCTATTATCCCTCTAGGTTAAATATACAATATTGGCTCCAAAGGACTTACCTATCATTCAGTTCCTGAGCGATTGTAAGGTGCTTCAGATGATAGTCAATTGCTTTTTCATAGTCTTGGAGCAAAGTGTATGTATTTCCAAGACTGTAACAAGCCTGTGCTTCCACAGCTCTGTCTTTAAGCTGTCGAGCCAGTTGTAGTGTCTTCCTAAGAGAATGGATTATTAGCCTCAAAAAATCACTACGGGAAAAATTCTGTTCTCAATCTATACCTGTGCAACCCCACTAAAATCAATACAGTTGCCTGGATAAAATGGTAAAATTCAACCTTGTTTTGCAAATAATCATCCCACAAGAGAATAATTACAGTTTTTCCCCTTCCTATTTAACTCTAACCTTAAAATGGAAAAAAAAAAGTCCAATTGTTTTCAATGGGAGGAGGACTGGGCCCTTAAACTGCATATTCTAACTTTAGCCAGCTGCTTCATTACTGCATTATTTATGCTGATTTTCTTCACTGTATAAAAAAATCCAGAGTGCAGTTTACACAAAGTATGATGCCAACTTTAGAAAATAACAGACACAGCAAACGTTTAAATCAATAGGAGTAGGTAGTGTTAGGATACTTCTGTAGCTATCAAGGCAGACTTGATTGCTGACTTAGTTAACTGTTTGACCAATAAAAAGCGACAGAGTCCTGTGGTACCTTATAGACTAGCAGACGTATTAGAGCATAAGCTTTCGTGGGTGAATACCCACTTCGTCACATGCATGTGACGAAGTGGGTATTCACCCATGAAAGCTTATGCTCCAATACGTCTGTTAGTCTATAAGGTGCCACAGGCCACACAGTCACTTTTTACAGATCCAGACTAACACGGCTACACCTCTGATGTTTGACAAATGTTCAGGTCAGTTCTTCTCCCTTTTGAAAACATGAGGAGTCCTGGGCTTCACAGCTGAAATCTGAACTCATATGTAGCCCATGTACCTAACATTTAATTTTACTGAACTCTGCGCAGCAACTATATTTGCCTTGCTGTGCAGAAGATTAGGAGATAAAGAAGGGATGTTTGTGAATAAAGTATGAGTATATAGCCCACTATGCAAGACTGCCTTTGGCATGTTTCAGTTATTTCTTAATGCACTACCAATCTCAATACAAGTACTTAAAGTCTGTGGATCATCATCCTAGAATTTGGTGGGTATCAAGGCAACATGCTTAGGACACAGGAGAAAGCTACTAAAAGCATGTTAACAGAAAGCAATAACCTGTACTATGAAGAAGTGCCTCTTTAAATATTCCTTCTTACTAGAAAAGGTAGAGAAGACATAATACAAAAATCCAGACTTTAGGAAAGGCTGAACAGTCAAATGACTAGAAAATTAATTTAAAAATTCCGTTAAGCACTGCATAATTAATTCTCTCCCAATCTGTGTTGTAAGGATGATTATAAAGCAATATATCAAATGCTACGCATTATTATTACTAACAGAGGTAAAAACTTGCCTGCTTTGATTATGTAAAAGAGAATTGGTACTATGTTTATATATAAGAAATAAATTAACTAACTTGTAGTATTCAGAAGCTGTTTCAAATTCGCCCAGGAATATGTAGGCATTTCCAAGATTGCTGTATGCTCTTCTTTCAGCAGCTCTATCACCAAATTCTTTTGCAATTAGGAGACGCTTAAAAACACAGAATCTTACTGATGTACTCAGTCACTGCACTTCACAAATTTATCTCCAAGAAAACATTTATAGGGCTTTACCACTTCATATCAACATTTGATTGCTCTTCAAGCAAACAACTCTTGAAAAGATTGTATAAGCGCTTGAATCTGTACTATTAAGTATCAGTGAAGTATGGTAAGTTAGCATTTAAAAAGCCTACAGAGACAATACATGCATACAGAGGATCAATCAGCAGCTGAAAAGTGTTCTGCTAAAATGAACAAAATTCCATAGAAGTACAGTCTTGTACCTGTTCATGGGCTATAACAGCATTCCTGAAGTTGCCTAGAAGGTAATGTGTATTCCCCAGATTTCCATACGCACGTCCCTGGGCTGCTCTATCACCCAACTCTGTCACTATTGTCAAGTTTTCCCTGATGAGGGGGAAAGAAAAAAAACAAAACAAAAAAGAGACCTAATAGGTTGTCCATAGGAAACTACAAGCCAGAAAATAATTGGTCTTCCCATTACTACAAAGGAAGAGATTATTTTCCCTTTACTGCCTGACTTAGTGGCCTTGAGGTAGCACTAAGCATTACCCAGTCTGATACCAACAGATACTAGACTCTGTTTTATCCTCCGCAGGCTGGAGTACTCAGCTCTTGGAACAGGGGAAGATCATCTGCTCAGAACCTGCTAGCCAGTCTCAAAGTACATCTCAAAATACATCCATTCTCCTGTGACAGTTGTGGTGTTTCCAGCACGAAGTGGGTAGAGGTTACTTAAGGAAAAAGACCAAATGTCAACTCAGATCTGCTGGTGCACAGGTCTTAACTTTTCATCTCTTATTCTGGTTCCTGAGCAGATGGCAGGGTCCCAAGATGCTGGAATGACTTATAACAGGTAAAAACAACAAGGAATCGTTGTGGCGCCTTAGAGACTAACAAATTTATTTGGGCATAAGCTTTCGTGGGATATAACCCACTTCATCAGATGCATGGAGTGGAAAATACAGTAAGCAGGTATAAATATACAGCACATGAAAAGATGGGAGTTGCCCTACTAAGTGAGGGGTCAGTGCTAACAAGACTAATTCAATTAGGGTGGATGTAGCCCACTCCCAAAAGTTGACAAGAGGGGGCACTTGGTAAGGTGCCACAAGGACTCCTCATTGTTTTTACTGATACAGACTAACACGGCTATCCCTCTGAAATTTATAACAAGTAGAGATAAATAAGAGTTGTGTGGTATTACAGAGAAGCATATAGCAGGAATGAAATCAAAGCCACCCTAAAAAAAATCCCCAGGTATGACTCTTTACTCCTTTCATGCTTTATTAACTTATCCCAAATGCCAGCATATTGCTGCTGGTACCATTAACTGGTGCTACTCTATACTTTAATTCACAACACTAAAGGTCTCTTAATATTTTAAACTATTTATATGCTGCTTGAGCTAGTGGTTTTTCTCTTTTCAGTCACAGCCTTTTGAAATCGTTACTTACTCATAATAATCTGCAGCTTTTTGTAATGCAGCCTTTACTTCATCTGGAAGTTCCCCTGGATCATGAGTCCCAGCACAGGCTACATTTTTTCCTTTGGAGTGATACACATTTCCAAGATTATAAAGTGCTCTTGCTTCTCCAACCTAGAACACAATATCAATCTGTTGGAAAGATTTCGAAATCCTGTGCAGCACCAATTACACTGGTCTACAATTTTTGAGAAGTCGTCTGCTTCAGAGATAAAATGTGCTATTTATTATGTATTTTGATGTGCTGAATTCAAATATGACAATTAAAACAACTGATTGGCTACTGTTTCTAAGATATTTAAGTTTTTACATTTTATGTCTATATATATTGTGTAGATAGTAGAGTTTTAATCATAAATTGTAAACCTAGGTCTTTTCATGTGTTTATGGTTGCTTTACATGATAATATTTCACCTGTCCTGTTTATGTAACACTTTAAAAATCAGCAAAAGGGTTATATAAATAAAATGTATTATGAAACAAAAGGCAAAAAACTATTATGTACATAGTTTAGTCCTATTCAGTGTCTACTCGGCGCTTCTTGGTTTGTCTCTTGTATTCATTAAATGGAGCATCTCTTGTCACTGTCCAGCAATAGTCTGCAAGCATTGATGGGCTCCATTTGCCCTGATAACGTTTCTCCATTGTTGCAATGTCCTGGTGAAATCGCTCGCCGTGCTCGTCGCTCACTGCTCCACAGTTCGGTGGAAAAAAATCTAGATGAGAGTGCAAAAAATGTATCTTTTGTGACATGTTGCAACCAAGGCTTTTGTATGCCTTGAGGAGGTTTTCCACCAACAACCTGTAGTTGTCTGCCTTGTTGTTTCCAAGAAAATTTACTGCCACTAACTGGAAGGCTTTCCATGCTGTCTTTTCCTTGCCACTCAGTGCATGGTCAAATGCATCATCTCAAAGAAGTTCACGAATCTGAGGACAAACAAAGACACCTTCCTTTATCTTAGCTTCACTTAACGTTGGAAATTTTCCACGGAGGTACTTGAAAGCTGCTTGTGTTTTGTCAATGGCCTTGACAAAGTTCTTCATCAGACCCAGCTTGATGTGTAAGAGTGGTAACAAAATCTTCCTTGATTCAACAAGTGGTGGACGCTGAACACTTTTCCTCCCAGGCTCCAATGACTGTTGGAGTGGCCAATCTTTCTTGATGTAGTGGGAATCTCTTGCACGACTATCCCATTCGCAGAGAAAACAGCAATACTTTGTGTATCCAGTCTGCAGACCAAGCAAGAGAGCAACAACCTTCAAATCACCACAGAGCTGCCACTGATGTTGGTCATAGTTTATGCACCTCAAAAGTTGTTTCATGTTGTCATAGGTTTCCTTCATATGGACTGCATGACCAACTGGAATTGATGGCAAAACATTGCCATTATGCAGTAAAACAGCTTTAAGACTCGACTTCGATGAATCAATGAACAGTCTCCACTCATCTGGATCGTGAACAATGTTGAGGGCTGCCATCACACCATCGATGTTGTTGCAGGCTACAAGATCACCTTCCATGAAGAAGAATGGGACAAGATCCTTTTGACAGTCACAGAACATGGAAACCCTAACATCACCTGCCAGGAGATTCCACTGCTGTAGTCTGGAGCCCAACAGCTCTGCCTTACTCTTGGGTAGTTCCAAATCCCTGACAAGCTCATTCAGTTCACCTTCTGTTATGAGGTGTGGTTCAGAGGAGGAGGATGGGAGAAAATGTGGGTCCTGTGACATTGATGGTTCAGGACCAGAAGTTTCATCCTCTTCCTCGTCTGACTCAAGTGAGAATGATTCTGGTGCATCAGGAACCGGCAGTCCTTCTCCGTGGGGTACTAGGCGTATAGCTGGTGGAATGTTTGGATAATGCACAGTCCACTTTTTCTTCTTTGACACAACTTTCCCAACTGGAGGCACCATGCAGAAGTAACAATTGCTGGTAATTGTTGGCTCTCTCCAAATCATTGGCACTGCAAAAGGCATAGATTTCCTTTTCCTGTTCAACCACTGGCCAAGATTTGTTGCACAAGTGTTGCAGCATATGTGTGGAGCCCACCTCTTGTCCTGATCTCCAATTTTGCAGCCAAAATAAAGGTGATAGGCTTTCTTAACCATAGTGGTTATACTGCGCTTTTGTGATGCAAAAGTCACTTCACCACAAACATAGCAGAAGTTATCTGCACTGTTCACACAAGTACGAGGCATCTCTGCTCACTTTGGCCAAACAGAAATGTGTCCCTTTGCAAAATCAAACACTGACAAATAAGAGAGCACAACACTATATGATTTCTAGAGCTGATCTAGGGCAGTTTGTTCAGCAGAGTGATGTAAGCTTTGTTATGATTGCATCATCCATGACTTCTAGGAATAACATGATGCAATTCATATCATGTATGACGCAATACCAGCTTCAGATTGCATCATTCCTTGTTTTGCCTAAAAAGCAAGTACTGTCCAAACCCAGTCATAGATTTATTCATAGATCCAGTCAAAGATGTATTTTAGTCATTTCTGGTTTAAATTGAGATCCCTTCCCTTTATAACTCACTTATCCTCCGCCATTCCCAAGCCAAGGGTCGTATATACTGACCCAATAGCATATCTTGAAAACTAGAGCCAATCAACGATTTTAAGCATCATTTTCATTCTCAGTGACCCAGAATTAGTAAAGTTTGACTACATTTATTTCAGAAGCATTTTGGCTGTAGAGCAGTGTTGTTAGAACCATCAGCCAGAGAAAGCAAGTTTCTTGACTATTAATGGGGAGCTGTGATCATTTTGGAGAGTTGCATCCCAACAAAGCAATTGTGCCTGTGCCTCTGGTGCTTCCACCTGTAATATTTCGTAAGTAGGAACACTCAAACTTGCAGGTATCTTCATAATGTAAGTGGTTATGTGACAAGCCACTCAAGACCACTATACAAAGGCTCATCAGTATGTGTTAGTACTTCTATAATTATTGTTCTATAAAATTACAGCCAGATTGACAGTAACTGAATGTTCGCCATTCTTACCTTGTCATTAAGCTCTCTGGAAATATCTAGGTGCCTTTGACAGCAAACAATAGCATCTTCAAAATTCCCAAGCACCTTTAAGGTGTTTCCCAAATTACCACTAGCTTTAGCTTCACCTAGTTGGTCTCCAATGGTCCTGAAATTAAAAGAAGACAACAATCCAGTAAATCCTGTACATTTGCAATAGGTATATGTTCAATGAACTGTAAACAGAATTATATGGAAGATATGTCTCTTCATAAGATCTACACTAGTATAAAGTGCACATTTCGTTCACAATTTATGAGGTTATATGTTTATTTTACTTTTATAAATAAATTATATGCACATACACAGAGTTCAATTGTAGAATTCAGCTTAGCAGAAACTGTGGGGGACATTTATTTTAATGTTATTAGAACTGCTATTGACTACCTTTGTATATGGTGTGACACTGTGGTATCGTTGGAAAGAAAGGTTATGGTTTGCTGAATATCATTATCCTATTTGTATGCATGTATCATTTTTGTATCCAAAGTTATGAATATTGACTATATCTATTTCATATGTAGCAATTCCTGGACAACGCCCACTAGGCAAAATGCGCTCAGTCTAGATGGCTGGCTGGGAAAGGCCCATTCAGGTTAATGAGCCATTACGAAGAAACAATAGGATTTAGGAGAAGCTTATCTCCCACCTGGTGAGCCGTCCTGTGAACCCTCTAAACAGACAGTGGGGGGTGGCTGCTGGGACTCTACAGGAACATGTGATCGGATCACCTGGTGCTGGACTCCATCTTGGCATGGGAACAAAGCGTTGAAATAAAGGGCTCCCACCATATCTAAAACCTATATAAGGCAGGGGAGTGACATCATGGAGGTTCTTCACTGACTCCCCACCCAAGACGACTCCTGGAAACACCTGAGAAACAAAGACTGAACTTGCAGAAATGCTGGACCTAGGCTAAAGAGATTTTTAGCCTGTGAATGGAACACCTAGGGATTCCAAGCTGTAAGAAAGTGCAGCTTGCCTCTTAAGAATCTGCAGCCTGCTTGTATCATCACCTAGGGTAAGAATCTGCTATTCATATCCCATCTATTTAGTATATTAAGCTTATTTTGCGTATTTTGTTTATTTGCTAGGTATTCTGTTTTCATCTATTTACTATCCCTTATAATCATTTAAAATCTCTCTTCTGTAGTTATAAATTTGTTTTTACTTTATTTAATCCAGGGTGTGAGAATCATAACTCGGGGAGAAAGGCTGTTGCATATTCCTCTCCACACTGTGGGAGGCGGTGAATTTTATGAGCTTACGCTGTACAGCTCCCTGTGCAGCGCAAAACAGAATAATTTTGGGTTTACACTCCAGAGGAGGTGTCTGCCTGAGGAGCTGGTAGGTACCCTAGCTGGAGCCTCCCCATGCAGGGGATGGTCAGAGAGCCTGCCTGCATGTAACTGCAGCTGGATGTGCTCCTTCGTGTATGTATGCTGGTGAAAGTGCAGGCTAGAGAGGGCTTTGCAGCTTATCACAGCAGTACAGTGTAAAAGGGAGCCCAGGCTTGTGGGCCAGGGCGGCACAGTGGTACCCTGGTTCCTGTTGGCACCCTGGGGGGAACCAGTTGCATATGGCAGCTTACTTAATGGTATGTTACACCAAAAAACCCAGCCCCTGGAAGCTAATTGTGATAGTACTCCAAAGGAAGAGAAAAAAAGTCAATGCAAGAAGCTATTTTTCTTCTGGAAATCTGAAATCTCTGGCTTGAATCTACAACTGTTGACTGCTGTAATTTGTCTTGGGGGGGACAAGGATGAACTCAATACAAATTAATGTGTCAATTCTAGATACCTTTATTATGCAAAGTTGGCAATGAATAGTAAGTGCAATAGCACTATGTTCACACCTTCCCCAGAACCTAAATTAAGCTCTACTAGAACATTTGTCTTCATGAGAGAGGAAAAATTTCCAATTAAACAGTCAAACATAATTATCCAGACCTCCTGCACTTGAGGTATAATTTTTTTCTCACTGTTGTAGAGGAATAGCTTCTTTAGATTACACTGCTGAAAACTTAAAATTTAAACATGAAAGTCTGAAAACTAGAAGGGCTTGGAAAAAAGAATCAAATGTATGTAATGAAAACCTTAAATCTTTAAAAGATAGCTGTAGAAACACCACATGAAATGCACATACTTTGTATATTTTAATCACAACATCACATTATTAGTTTTAAAGAGAAATATACTAGTGAGTTATGTCTAGTAAACATTAATGGCAGCTTAATTTTTGGGGAGCCAGGGAGCATTAGCTTTAGAAACAGGAAAGGGTGAAGAACTGATAGATTTAAAGAGGAAGCTATCTATGTATCCACAAATCTGGCAACCCTAGATCTCCCCAGTAAAGGGATAGCCAAATTATTTGCCAGAATACTAAAAACCACCCAATCTCCCACCACTAGCACATCAATGTCTCTAAAAAGCATTAACGATGAATGTTTCACTGAACAAACCATTGCTCATCTTCACAAGAACAGAACTGAGATTGAGGATGTACCTAAAAGAATACAAAATTACCTTGCTAGCGTTAAATCATGGTGATGGTATTCCAGGGCTTTTGCATATTCATGCAGGTAGAAATAAGCATTGCCTAGCTGACTGTAAATAGCACTAAGTGTTTTTAGATCTTCTGTTCCAACCTGAACTGCAGCTTCAAAGAAAGACACGCCAGCTCGACAATCTCCTGCTTTACACAATCGCTCGCCTTCCAAGGCCAGCTCCAGACAGGAAGCTTCCATTCTGCACAATTTGAGGGGAAAAAAAGATAACATTCAGTCTAAATATAGTTCTTTCCATAACAGCCTGAATTCTGAACACATTTATGCATAGGAAGTTTCTCTGAATACCAGAAACCTACAAATACACATTAAAAACTCTTTACGTTGGTTTGTAACAAGGTTACCTTATCACAAAGCAAGCATTAAGTTTACTACTATTACATTATAGAAACTGGTGCTGGTAATGAACATAGAATGTTCTACACAAAGTCAGAAGAAAAAAATCCTCTCTCAATATCTAAAACCAAAAATTTGGATATTGGGCTATGTCTCAGCCAATCAGGGCCGTCCTTAGGATTTATGGGTGCCTACGCAGTATTATTAAATTGGTGCCCCTATGCCCGATGGTAGCCCGGGCTTGCAACGCAGGGTGGGGGGTGGACAAGGCAGCAAAGGATACCAAGATGCCCGGCCTGCCTCATGGCAGCGGAGAGTCACAGTTCTCCGCCGAGACCCCCGTACCCTCTCCCTCCCGCAGAATGTGTGGCGCTGGTACATTCGGCTCTGTGAATACGGCCCCTGCCTAAGGAGACTGCAGTGCACACTAGGTGTGCAGGAGCCCACCCGCTCTTACCTGCTGTCATGGGCAGTGGGTGAAGCTCCCACTTGGGGATGCTACCTCCCCAGCCCACCTCTTCTGCCTGTGGCCCCACCCATACTCCACTCCTGCTCTGTCCCAGACCCCACCCCACTCCACCCAGGCTCCGCCCTCTCCCCACTGTCTCCCTCCTCTCTTCCCTTCCCCACCTTGCTCACCCCCTTCCAGCCAAATTCCTGAACCCAAATGAAGCAAATGACATTTGAAAAACAATACTTCTACAATTTATTTCTTTCTAAAGAAAATGAAGCATGTTTTCCACTGCATACCAGATGGTGAAGACTGGACATGCAGAAGGTACCTCATTAAAAGCACTAAACTTGGGAATAAAAAATGTCAGTCACAGGTTTTTTTGATATGCCCTGAAGTTTGTCAGAGATTTATTTGCAAAAACTTTGTAGTAAGGACGAGTCAGCTGTCTTGCTGAATACAACATTAAATATTATGGAATACATGATGCAGCTCTTTTCTATTTTACATTTTCTTAATCAGTATTTCTAAGCTGATTTTATATTTTAAATGTATTCTTAAGCCTTCATAAATCATTCCAGATTACTACATATTTAACTCACTGAAACAAAGACATTATTTTAAATTAATCAGTCAGAGAGGTAATGTGTTCATAACAACGTTCATTGCTTTTAGAAAAAGAGAACACTAATTTACTTTGTGTGATCGCCATAACAAGAGACATGTTTATGAAATTTCACCAACTTTAAAAAATATGTTTTCAAAGATTTTAGGCATAACAGAGGATTTTATAGCTTACTAGGTACTGATTTTTCAGGAGGATTATCTTAAAACTAGTTCATCACGTAGTCAGAAATAAAGAAAGGGAAACTCTTTGTCCAGCTATTTGGAAGGAAAGGGGTGTTGTCCCTTTAAGGGCTCTCTTCAATGGGAGAAAAGGATGGACAGAAAGACTTTGGAAGCAAGTTTTTTTTTTACTATAGTAATTAAAATTAAAATGTGTATTTTAGATAAGGGTGGTCTTTTGAAGGACATATTTAAAAAACTGCATGTCTGAAGAGCCAAGCATTTAAGGCTAAAGATGATTGTGCATCAAAAAAAAAAAAAATCTATGCAAGGATTTTTTAGAGATGTGATTTTATAATCTTCACCAATTCACTAATGAAATATTTTTAAAGCAAATTTTTAACTAAGGTCCTGTAGACTAACATGTTCTGAATAAATATTATAGTAATGCACAACTGTTTTTGTCAGTAAATTCAGAAACTGACAGTATATATCTGGGGGTTGGCAAATGCCTGTTAAATGGCTTCATTATCACTTGAGTGGCTCTTTAACAGTTTCGGTGTTGTGCTAATAGGTCTGGAAGGCTTTTTTACTTTTAAGTTACTAGATCCCCTCCAGAGTAAGAGGCCTGGTCCGCACTAACCCCCCACTTCAAACTAAGATACGCAACTTCAGCAACGTCAATAACGTAGCTGAAGTTGAAGTACCTTAGTTCGAACTTACCGCGGGTCCAGACGCGGCAGGCGGGCTCCCCTGTCGATGCCGCATACTCCTCTCGCCAAGCAGGAATACTGGCGTCGACAGCGAGCACTTCCGGGATCGATTTGTCTTGTCTAGACGCGATAAATCGATCCCAGAAGATCGATTGCTTACTGCCGGACCCAGAGGTAAGTATAGACCTACCCAAAGTCACCAGGCTGCTGTGGGAGCCTGCAGGAAGTGTCAGAACAGGGAAAGGAAGAGCTGGGAGGATGGACACTACGGCTGGACACTCAAAGAGCTGGGAGGATGGACACTCAAAACTTCAAAGCGCTGCCACGGGAGCGCTCCCGCGACAGTGCTTTGAAGTGCGAGTCTGGTCTCCCAGCGCTGCAGGTACTCCACCTCCACAAGGTGATTAGCTTACAGCACTGGGAGTGCACCTCCCAGTGCTGGGGCACTGTTTACACTGGCGCTTTACAGCGCTATAACTTGCTGAGCTCAGGGGGGTGTTTTTTCACACCCGAGTGAGAAAGTTGCAGCGCTATAAAGCGCCAGTGTAGCCATAGCCTAAGACTCAGTGGTGCCCCAAATTTTCAGGTGCCCTACGCAGCCGTGTATGCCTAAGGACGGCCCTGCAGCCAATTACTGGGAAAAATTGTGTCAGATTTTGGCAGATAAACCAAACCAAAACTCCCAAAACACTACAGTGTAGTCTGAGCAACTACTACAATTTTGAAATTTGCAGGATCAAACCTTGAGGTCTTACCCAGGCAAGTTTTCATTAAGGTCAAATGGGATTTTGCCTTAGTAACAACTGAGAAAAAACAAAGGAGATCAGAATTCAGCCCATTCAAGAGCACTCTCTCTCAACACTATTCTTGTTCTTCGTGTCTCATTGTCATTCCAGCAAGGAAACCATGCAGCATTCAAGAACAAAACTGAAATCTTTCCTATGAAACGTCCTATTTCTCTCAGAAGAATACGATAGATGAAGCAGGGTGTTTTTCTTTAAAGTCACTCTTCTCATTTATGCCTCCTGCCACTACTATAGCACAAATAAACAAAAACAAACAAACAAGCCCCTCTTTAGAGCTCGGAAGTCTAAGTTTGCTTAGAAAATGTAACAATTTGAAGTTAAGAGAAGAAGTGGATTTGTTCAACATGGAATTAGGATTTTTAAAATATCCTGATTATATTGAAACTTAAATCCACGTCAATATTGCTACCATGCAGAATGTGCTGTTAAGAACTAAAGAAGTGTTGGCTTTTTTTATACAGACTGATTTTCCAGAGATTTACGATATTTTGGCCTTATATAAAACCTTAAGGACTCTAAAATGCTTTACAAAGGTTATAAAGTTTCAATATTTAGTTGAGCTAAAAAATTCTACTGTCAAAATTATTAGCTGACATTTGGTTTGGACAAAATATAAACTGATGGTTTCAATTTTAATAGATTTATGGTTTACAGTAGCTAAGAAATGAAAAAGGATCCAGTTTAATATGTGCTCATCTGATGTATGCTAGTAGTTAGTCAGTGGAACTACACTGACTTCCCCAGCTGAGGTTCCCTCCCAAAAAGATGATTTTTTAATTTTAAAGTTAGATACCATAATTGCCTGCAAAATGTCATGATTTTTTTTTAAAAAACAGCTAACAGAGAAACATTAAATTAACTATTGAACAAGTACATTAGCTACTTTTACTAAAGTTTTAGGTACAATATTTTTGTACTCACGTCAATGGTACTTGCCATTAGATGGCCTCGTAATGTGAATGCACCTCTATGGAAACTAAATGGCACTGTAAAGAACGAAGCGAACCAACTACCCGACAAACTGAGACGACAACAACCACAGTATGTATTTCAATTCAGGTTGTTTTACTCAGAAGAAGCAATCAGATACTTGGAAGATGTTTCACTAATGTGAGCCAAGAATGTGAATAGTTACAGCTATTTTCTGCACTGTTTACAATATAACATTGCTATCAATTTATAAAGAATTACGAAGCAAAGTTGCAACTAAAGTACATTTTGAACCTAGGCCACGCACAAAGCAGCTTTGTTAGGAGAGCTGCAGTAATCAAGAATGCCCTCCTTGTGCATTTAAGTTATCATTAATATTATGTTAAAGGTGCATTCAATCTTATAAACAGGTAATACGGTTGAACTGTTAGTAATTACACATGAACATTTTCTAGTGTTCCTCAACAGACCCATAACTAAACAAGAAGTTCAGGATTCTCAAGCTAAAGTAGTATAACCACGTTATTTTCAAAAGTATAGACATTTATATAAGCATTAAAAAAGATAGCATACTAATAAATTCCAAAAATAAAATAGAATTCCATACTTTGGAAAAAAAAATCTAAAACTGAAGTCTTATTCTGGAAAACCACTCACTAAAATATACCCGTAACTTCTAAAAATTCTTCTTTAACTTGGTTTACAAAGTAGATACAACAGCTACTCAATACCAAACTGCCTTTCATCCCCAAAACTATCTTTCAGAATCTAATAACTGCTTATTCTCAGCATAACATTTTAAATGCAATTAAAACATTTTCCATGATTAGTGTTCCTTTCCACCACTAAGACAACTAGTTGTAACTCTTCATCTGATGTTATCTATTTTTTATTAATATTATTCTGCACAACAGCAACATCATGCATTTCTAAGCTAAACAGAAAACTCTTTGGCCTCTGAATTATTGAAAGTTTTTATTGTGTAGGACACTGACCTAATTAAACGTCAAAACTAGATCTGAGAAAATTAGTGCACAGTACCATAAAAGCTCAAAAACATTAGATAACATTTTGCCTAAGTTGGGTGGAAGAATTTAAGCATAGAAATTGCATAGAGCAGCTAATACAGTTTATTATATGCTCATACCCTAGTGACTTAGAAAACATTTAACAGCCAAGCAAATCTCTAGTACAATGAGAATTAATACAATGTCAAAACAATATTTTCCTTGAAAAGCAAAATCACTAACATTGGCAATTAAAAATAATATCCCTCAACACCAACAGCTATTTCACTGGCAATACTAAAGTGCAGATAGATATCTAGGCAAAACACTGAGCTGAAGAACACTTTATGTAACTTTTATATTATGAAATATTGATTAAGGAGTTAGTAGGTAACAAAACATTTTATAAAACCTGAACAGGAACAAAGTATTTTTGAAAGCTCCACTGGATTGCTTTTCAGGAGAGCCAGAGTAGTGTAGGCCATAAGTAAAATGAGTTAACAAAATTGTACTGTACCTGGTAGTCTTTGACATTCCACAACTTAAGCAGAGTGACATAATAGACATACTTAGCTTTTGTAATTAAATACAATGTATGCCTGGTAGCCGGTAAAAATGCTGAAGAAAAAAGATGGGTCAACCAGGGAGTTCTCCCCAGGCCCAACTTTCCAGACTGGATATCCATAACACATGCAGTACTTTTATGTTTTGAGAAGTTGAAGAACTGCTATTTGTTCCGACACAGAGCCATCTTCTTTCATTTTATTGCACAGTGTATGTGTTCAACGTTGTTTGGGAAAAGCCAGAAATGATTATGTACAGTATGTCATACCATCAGCAACAAAAGATTTAAGATTTAACACACTTCATTGGGTAATCTTAACTAATCCTATCCCAAGAGGTTCTCTCCGGGCACCTCATGTTAACTGACACATCCAATTAACTCGACGTGTAGAAAATATGGTGCTCCTCAATGCTAAGACTTAGAATGTCACACAATCACCTAAGTTTCTTTAGATTTTTAGCTTATAATGTTTGCAATGGTCTTTGTACTGGAGTTTCATATTCTTGAGAAATAAGCTATGTGTACTGCTTGACTTCAATTCTATAAACTGAAATCTAGCTATCACTACCTTCATAGTAAATGAACATTTCGCTTGGATATTATGACGTACTTGGCAACTATGCATTAAAACCACAGAAAAAGGCACAAGGAGGCCTGAGGCATACAAGGGACATAATTTAAGAAAGAGTGATATAAATCAGAAATAAACCATTTAAAATATTTTTTCTCTGCTGTCATGCATCCAAATAATTTTACACTACACAGGTTCCTTAGCAAATAAAATATTGTTTGATGAAACATCAGTTCATCAAGGAACAAAATACAAACTTTTGACCTTTTTTTAGTATGTACCAAGTGAAAGATAAAACGGTTATTAACCTTTCCATAACAATTGTTCTTTGAGATGTTTTGCACATATCCATTCCACTGTAGATGTATGTGTGCCCTGAGTACAGTTGCTGGAAATTTTTCCCTCAGCGGTACCATTAAGTCAGCTCTGGCACCCTACTCTTGGACATCACCGACTAAGAGCATCTTGAATGGGGTCTTGGCATCAGGGGGAATCTCCACAGGTTTCAAAAGGGCCACTACATTGGCATAGGAAAGTGACCACTAGGCCAAGTGCTCAATGGTACTCCTGTGCCAGGGACCACGGCGGGGTAGGGATGCGTGGAGGAGTGGCAGAATCTATTCCTCGGATGAGAAGAATACAACCCAATTTCCGACTCTGAAAACGAGCCTTCTTCCAGGGACCATGGAAGTGAGGCTCCCACTGGTGCTGGAGATTACTCCTGGGGCGGGAGGCGTGCAGCAGGGCCAGCTCTCGACGGTACCATGCGACCCAGTACCAGATGGCATCTGGGCGCTACGTGATCCCTCCTGCCCGCAGGCCCCAGCACCAGCGATGGCAGTACCAAGAGGGCCACCAGGTCTCTGGCCACAGTGAATGCCTCTGGAGTGGATGGAACCACGACATTGCTGATGCCACACTATCCCTGCGATGCAGACGGTTCATCCGGGACCAGATTCAGCACTGGCTGCATAGGGGTTGGAGTCAATGGTGCCACCTGCAATGCCGAGGCAGAGGCGTGGCCTGACTTAGGTTGCACTGCACTCTGCTCCCCATGCTTGGACTTCTTCAGTGTTGGAGAATGACCCATCTCGGTCAGCTGCTCCTTATATCTCTTTCTCGGCATTGAGGATGGTGAATAGTGCTGGGACTCCTGTACAGCGGGAGGAGGGCTCTACATCAAAGCTAATGTGCTCGGTGCTGAGTCCAACCAGCTTGGCTCAGAAGAAGGTCTGAACACCGTTTTCATCAATAAAAACTTTAACCTGGCCTCCCAGTCTCTCTTCATATGAGATTTAAACTTGCTGCAGATCTGACAGCAATCCCTGATGTGAGCCTCACCAAAACACTTTAAACAGCTAGAGCGCAGATCACTCAAAGGCATAGCCTTGTTGCAAGGGGCACAGGGCTTGAAGCCTGGTTACCGAGGCATCCCTCGGCACCAGGAACCGACGAAATTCCATTAACTGATGGAGCAATGCCAACTACAGTATCTAAACTAAAAAACTGTTACTAACCTTTCCATAAGTGTTGTTCTTCGAGATGTGTTGCACATGTTCATTCTGTTGTA
This sequence comes from Malaclemys terrapin pileata, assembly GCF_027887155.1. Lineage (NCBI taxonomy): Eukaryota > Metazoa > Chordata > Testudines > Emydidae > Malaclemys > Malaclemys terrapin. The sequence goes on from NC_071512.1 coordinate 68,249,774, forward strand.
GGTGTGTGCGCACCCCATGCACAGCTGCCGGAAATTTTTCCCCCAGTGGTATCCGTCGGGTTGGCTCTGGAGCCCGCTGGTGCCACATGTTCATAGCACCAGCATAAGGGGCTATGCTGACCCTGCACTCCTCATTTTCTTCTTACCGACCACTCCAAGAGTAGGGCTAGCGGGTGGGTCTTGGAATGGACATGTGCAACACATCTCAAAGAACAGTTATGGAAATGTTAGTTAACCGTTTTTTTCTTGTTGGAGTGTTTGCACATGTCCTTTTCATTGTAGGTGACTCACAAGCAGTTGCGTTGGAGGTGGGCTTGGCGATCAAGGACAAGCCAACTGTAGTACTGCGCAGCCAAAGTGTGAATCATCTCTGGCCTGCTGAGTGATGGCATAATGTGTCGAGAACATGTGTACCATAGACCAGGTGGGTGGCTCTACAGATGTCTTGAATCGGAACTTGGGCCAGAAAAGCTGTGGAATAGGCCTGAGACCTTGTGTAATGAGCAGTCAGGTTTGGTGGAGGGGAAGTTCCCGACAGGTCATAACACTCTGGGATCATGATGTGATCCAAGACAAAATCCTCTGTGCAGATTCAGGGAGGCCTTTCATCCTTTCGGCTACTGCTATGAAGAGTTGAGGCAATCTACAGAATAGCTTAGTCCTTTCAATGTAGAATGCCAAAGCCTAACTCACGTCCAAAGAATGCAGGCACTGCTCTTCTCTGTTCACATGCGTTGTGGGGTAAAAGACTGGGAGAAAGACTGGCTGGTTACAGTGGAACTGGGACACTACTTTCGGAAGAAATTTTGGATGTGGCTGTAGCTTGACCTTACTTTTTAAAGAAAATTGTGTATGAAAGCTCTGCGGTGAGGGCCCGAATCTCTGATACTCTCCTGGCCAATACAATGACCACCAGAAAGGCAACCTCCCAAAAGAGGTGTAATAATGAGCATGTTGCTAGTGGCTCAAAGGGCGAGTCTATCAGCTTTGAGATGACAAAGTTCAAATCCAAGGGAGAAACTGGGGCCCTTACTTGGGGAAATGCCTTCTCCAGGCCTTTCAGAAAACAGCTTACCTTCTCATGAGAAGAGAGGGACTTACTGTCAACTTTGGGATGGAACACGGAGATGGCCGTCAGATGAATCTCGATTGAAGAAAGGGCAAGGCCTTGGTGTTTTAAGGATAAAAGGTCATCCAAAACAATTTGCAGGGATGTGCACTCCGGTGGAACTCCTTGCTGTGATGACTGCACAGAAAATCGCTTCCATTTTTCCCCAGTAAGTTGCCCTCATGGAGGGCTTCCTGCTGCCCAGCAGAACTTTATGCACCTGCTCGGAGCAAGTTAGTTCCTCAGGGTTTAGCCATAAAGATTTCAGGCCTTCAGATGCAATGCGCTGAAGTTTGAATGAAGCTGTGGCCCACATGGGTGCCAGGTTTGTATAATTTTTGGTGGTGCCCAGAACGGGTCCAAGCAGAGCCATCCCGTCGATAGGACGGACCGGGGTAACCGCCTCAGGCCCCATGCTTTGGAGGGCCCCGCGCTTCAGGGGGACGTGGGGTCCAGGGCAGCCTGGGGAGCTAGTGGGGGGGGCCTGGCGCCGGCAGCAGCGAGCAACCTGGCCCCAGCCCACCCCGCTCCGCTGGCATCATTCTGGGGAGGAGGCGGAAGCGGGAAAGAGGAGGAAGCGGGGGTGAGGGCTTGGGGGAAGGGATAGAGTGGGGGTGGGGTGGGGTGGAGCAGGGGCAGGAAGGCCGAGCCCCCCACTAACCCTCCAGGCTGCCCTGGACCCCGCGTCCCGCTGAAGCACGGTGCCCCCCAAAAGCACGGGGCCAGGGTGGTTGCCCTGGTCTGTCCTATGGATGGGACAGCTCTGAAAATACAAGCCCAAACATCGGTGGAGCCGGGCCCACGTTCCTGAAAATTGGTGGAGCATGGGCACCACAGATCCATATAACTCGCCGCCTATAGTGGCCCATAGTCCTGCATGATCAGGATTGGAATAACGAGAGACTGTTCAGAGGCTCCACGGACAGCCATAGTAGTGGGGAGTACCAATGTTCCCTGGGCGCCGGTGGAGCTATTAGGATGACCCAAGCTCAGTACTGCTTGATCTTCATCAGAACCTTGTGAATCAACAGGATGGGCGGAAAAGCGTACAGTAGGTGATTCGACCATAACAGGAGAAAAGTGCTGATGAGAGACCCTCAGGGAGCAGAATTGCTGACACTTCCTGTTAATATGGATGGCAAACAGGTTTATGTGGGGAACTCCCCACCTACGGAAAATGTCACTGGTGACATCCAGGCGGAGATAGCACTCGTGGTGAGCAGAGAAGGACCTGCTCAGGCGATCTGCAAGAAGACTTTTTCACCCCTGGAATGCAAGACGCTTCGAGGCCTATCGAATTTGCTATGCAGAATTCCCAGAGACAGACTACCTCTTGACAGAGTACCTCTGTCTGTTGATATAGAACATGGCCAAGGTATTTCCCGTAAAAACAGAGATAATTGTGTTTGTGATGTGAGGCAAGAATGCCTGGCAAGCCAGGCGGACAGCCCCGGTTTCCTGATATTGATATGGAGCAAGAACTCCTCTCGAGACCACAGACCACATCCTAGCACTGAGATATCAGTGATCAGATGTGCGGATGGTCAGTGCCTCGCGAAAAGTACCCCCATGCTGACCATACTGCGGTCTAACCACCACGTCACCGAGTCCAAAACTTGCGGAGGTATCGTGAGAACCCTGTCCAAGTGGCGCCTGGAGGGGGAATAGAGAGTGGCTAACCAAGCTTGGAGAGGTGATCTAAGTCTCAGACTCGCATGTCAAACCACATAGGTGCACGATGCCATGTGTCCGAGGAGGCTTAAACAAACTTGAACTGTCGTAATCAGCTGTGACTGCAGGGAGCTTATTTTGGATGAAATCTCTCAGAAGTGGTCCTTGGATAGAAGAGTTTTTGCTTGTAGAGAGTCGAGAACTGCTCCTATAAATTGCACCAGTATGAGGGTCGACTTCTGGATGTTTATTAGTAGACTCAAGGACTGAAAGGTTATTTGTATCAGAGCAATGTCCTGCTCCACCTGCACTTGGGACTGACCTTTGATCAGCCAGTCGTCAAGTTACAGGAAGACTTGGACCCCTTTCTTTCTCAGAAAACCACTACCACTGCCATTCATTTAATGAATACTCTTGGGGCCACGGACAGTCCAAAAGGCAGGGACACAAACTGGTAATAGGCCTGGTTCACCACAAACCTTAGGTACCTCCTTTGGCCCTGGAATATCAATTTATGGAAATAGGCATCTTTCAAGTTGAGGGCAGCATACCAATCCCTGGATCCAGTGACGGGATGATTGAGGCCAAGGAGACCATGCGAAAGTTCTACTTCTTGTGATAATGGTTGAGACCGTGCAGGTCTAGGAAGGTCCTGAGCCCTACCTTGGCCTTGGGTATAAGAAAATACCAGGATAGTACCCTCTTCCCCTTAGTTCTTCCACAGCTCCCATCCGAAGGAGGGATTGAACCTCTTGTTACAGAAAAAGCTCGTAAGAAGAGTCCCTAAAGAGGGATAGGGAAGTGGGGGGGGGGGAATAGAAACAAACTGGAGGGTACAGTAACTCCTCACTTAATGTTGTAGTTATGTTCCTGAAAAATGCAACTTTAAGTGAAACAATGTTAAACCATTCCAGTTGTCCCATAAGATTTAATGTAAATGCGGGGGGGTTAGGTTCCAAGGAAATTTTTGGGGGGCAGACAAAAGGCATTATACTATACAGTACTCTACTGTGGTTGGAAAGTGCCCCTGGCTTACCCTACACAGGCACAGCCCGCTCCAGGCAAGAATGCTAGGAAGCACCTTTGCAGCAGCAGTGGCAGCTTCCCCGGAGAACAGGCTCGGATTTTGCCAGGAATACTCCAGGCCCGCCTCTTCCTGTCCCCGCTTCACTCCACAGCTGTTTGGCGGCACTTAGGACTTTCTGGGAGGGAGGGGGAGGATCAGAGACACGGCGCTTCCCCGCTCCTGCCCCTCCCTCCCAGCACTTCGCACTTAGAACTTTCTGGGAGGGAGGGGCAGGAGCGGGGAAGCCCTGCGTCTCCGCTCCTCCCCCTCTCTCCCAGAAAGTCCTAAGTGCCGCCAAACAGCTGTTTGGTGATGGGGAAAGCGCTGGGAGGGAGGGGGAGGAGGCAGAGATGCGGAATTTGTGCAATACTCCCTTGTAAAGTCGCTGCTCTTCTACAGAATCTTACAAGCAGACAGCCAAACGACGTTATAAGGAAGCATTGCACAGCTTTAAACAAGCATGTTCCCTAATTGAGCAGGGACGTAACACTGAAACAACATTAAGTGGGACAACATTAAATGAGGAGTTACTGTATCTAGATTCCACAGTGCTTAGGACCCAGCGGTCCAAAGTGATGTGTTCCCAGGCTTGGAGGAAACGGGAAAGGCAGTTAGAAAAGATAGGGTTGACTGGATCCTGTAAGAGGGGGGTTAGTAGTCCGTCTTCAAGTGCCTCGTCAAAACAAGTATCTTAAGGTGCAGGATTGGCTCGGAGCAACCTGAGAAGGTCCCATAGAAGATGAGGGCAGAGGGGGTCTGCGCCCAACCCCCCATTTCTCCTCCTCCTCTGATCCTGCCTGTGTGGCTGGGAGTAATAACATCCATACTGCTGAGGTCTATAGGACCTTCTTGACTGGGCAGGCATATGCAGACCCAGCAATTTCAGTGGCGCCCTAAAATCTTTAAGGCCATGTAGCCTCACATCCTTTAGTTCAGAAAAGAGAGACAATCCCTCAGAGGCCAGGTCTTGGATTGTCTGTTGCACGTCCTGAGGAAAACCTGACCGTTGCAACCACAAAGCTAACATATAGTGACAGCCGTGGCCATTTACCTGGCTGCAGAATCCAGGGTGGCCTGCAATGAAGTCCTCGCCACTGTCTTTCCCTCCTCCACGAGGGCCAAGAACCCCTATTGTCCTGGGGGAATCTGTCCATTAACCCCCCACATATTAAAATCGTAGCAAGACAACAGGGCTTGCTCATTCACTATTCGGAACTACAATCCTCCTATAGAATAGGCCTTTCTCCCCAGGAGATCTAATTTTTTAGGGTCTTTTGGCTTAGGCGTCGGTCCTGCCTGGTCTTGACGGTCTCTCCCTCTGGCAGCCACCATTACGAGGCATCCTGTGGTAGGGTGAGAAAATAAGAACTCACAGAAAGCCCTTGGCTGGTACAAAATATTTTATCTCAGTCCACTTGGCAATGAGAGGGAGGGAGCCACAAAGATTTTATGGGCTTCATAATCACATCACGTACGGGAAGGGCCATCCTAGAGGGACCTGCCATCCCTTAGATGTTCAGGAAGCCTTCAGTAGATTCCCTTACTTCCTCCACATGGATGTTTAGGTTGGACGCCACCCGCTTTAATAAGTCCTGGTGGGCCATATAATCATCCCATACTGGGAACAACTCCTTCGCCAACAGCGCTTCATCAGGTGAGGAGCAAACACGCGGTGCCAGCGTAATGTCCGCCCCTCCCTCTGCCAGAGGGCTCTACTCCTGCTGTCCAGCGGGCTTCTCCATGTAGTCAGTACCGGGTTCCAGTGTATCTCGATGCTGTACTTGCAGCCCCGTCCCTACCAATTATGGTGCCCTATGCAGCCCAAGCTCCTGCTCCCCGCCCCCTCCCCCCCCCAGCGGGTCTGGGCTGCACTCAAGGCCTGCGGGGCCGTGGTGGCAGGAGCTGTGTGGGGGGCGCTTTGGGGATTTGCGGGGGGCCTGGCAGCAGCAGCAGGAAGTGAAACGACCCGGCCCCAGTCCACTTCACTCCCCTCGCCCCAGCCATGTCGCTCAGGGCAGGAGGCTTGATGGAAGGGGTCCGCCCCCCTCCCCCTGCATTCACCAACACAGCGGGGAGCCAGTGAAGAGGAGCAGGTTGGGCTGGGTTGCTCTATTTCCTGCCACTACTGGTGAGTGCGGGGATAGGCTTGACCCCTGCTGCCAGCGCCAGCCCCGCCCACTAATCCCCTGGGTTGCGTCCGTTGCTGGGGGAGGGGGCTTGGGAGAAGGAGTGGAAAATGGGGGTGGAGGGAGTTGTCCAGGGTCCCGCATCCTCCTAGGAACGTCCCTGCTCCTTGCAGTGGGCGCACCCCACAGGGGGGCCAGTTGGGGAATGGGGCTGGCCGCCAGCGCTGCCGCATACGAAGCACACAGCTGCATAGGGCACCATGAAATTTGGGGCAATTTGGTGCCCCAAATTTCGTGGTGCCCTATGCAGCTGCGTATTCTGCATATGCCCAAGGACTGCCCTGTGTACTTGAGGGGCTCAGCTCTCCAAGGCCACAGAATATGAATACCTCAAGCCAAAGCCTTGTCCCAATGGGAATCCCCACAGGCTGAAGAATGCCCAATGGTGCCACCAACCAGGCTCCCTGGTACCATGGCAGTAGCTGTTCCAGTTAGCTGGGTGGGTGCGGAGAGCAGTGCCGGCATTCTCAGCAGCTCTGACAAGAGTAGCAGGACTCCGCCTCTGACTCCGAAGAGGAGGTGGAAGAGGAACGGGGCAATCATAGCGGTGCCGAGCCACCTGGTGCTGGAGAGCGGTGTCATGGAGAAGCTCTAGGCAAGGTGCGCCCAATGGGGGTTTTCCCCTAGAAACCGGCCTCAGTGCTGGTCTGACTGTAGAGGGACCTCTTTGTCTGCTGGCTGTGCTACCTTCTGATCCCCTAGAGACCTTCGTACCAGAAGCATCATTTAATCTCTTGCCGCCGCATAAGCTTCTGGTGTGGATGGCACTGCAAAGCTCTCCATGCGCTGTCTAGCGGAGGGCTGCGACGCATCCCTAGGTGGAGTATATGGGTCCGATGAGGCCGCTGACTGAGGCGGTGCTGGGGAGGGAGAGCGATCCAACACGGGTCTCGATCCATCCTTTTGTCTCTGCCCATCTCCCCTTGGGCACCGGTGGAGAGGTAGTGAGCCCCCCACCTGCTGGAGGTGTGCTGCGCACCAATGCAGATGTACTTGGTGTTGATTCAGATCCTGGCTCCAAGGCTGGTCTGAATGCTGCCTCCATCAGGACTTTCAATCTCACTGTGCCGTCTGTTTGAGTGTGAGGTTTGAACTCCCTGCAGATCTGACAGCAGTCCTTCCTGTGGGTTTCCCCCAAACACTTGGGACAGCTTAAGTGTGGGTCGCTTGTTGGCACTAGTTTACCACAGGAGGAGCAGAGTTTAAACCCTAGCGACCAAGGCATGCCCCAGTACCGGGTAGCCTCTAAAGCAATGGAGAGGTATCCCCCAAACCAATCTAACAACTATTAAAACTACAAACAACTATTTCTATACTTATAAATACTAACTATACACAACTAGGTAGAGAGAGCAACTACTAGAGAGTCTTGCTGAAGCAAGGAGGGAAGTTTTAACAGCCATCGTGGGCAGTAAGAAGAAACTGAGGAGTGTGGGCTCAGCATGGTCCCACCCCTTAACCCAGCACTACACATGTGCAGCACCAGGGGGTGCCAGAGCCAACCCAATGGATACCACTGGGGAAAAATTTCCAGCAGCTGTGCACAGGGCGTGCAAACACCTACAATAGAATGGACATGTGCAAGCACTCAAAGAACTATTTACACGTTAACTATATATACACAATATGAAGAAAACACTAAGACCACTGAGAACAGCTTGATGAAGCAAGGAGAGCAGTTCCACCAACTGTCATGGGCGGTAAGAAAGAAACTGAGGGGCACAGGGTTGGTCAGGCCCTTTATACCGTCACTATGAGCACACAGCACCATGGGGCGCCAGAGCTGAGCCAAAGGGTACCACTAAGGGAAAATTTTCTGGCGACTGCTCGGGGCATGCGCACATCTACAGTGGAATGGACATGTGCAATCACTCGAAGAATTATTCTTACCATTCAAAAAGATAAGAAATGCTGAAGTATACCTCTACCCCGATATAACGCTGTCCTCGGGAGCCAAAAAAATCTTACTGTGTTATAGGTGAAACCGCGTTATATCGAACTTGCTTTGATCTGCCGGAGTGCGCAGCCCCGCGCACTGCTTTACCACTTTATATCCGAACTCGCGTTATATCGGGTCATGTTATATCGGGGTAGAGGCATATATTTAAGTTTTCTCTTTGGTTAAAGGTCATCAAAACTCAAGAGCACTGAATAGCTTACTGAAATACAAAAATTCTAGATTATTTTTAGTGTAAGATTTCAGTTCAGCTCTGTCCGTTTTGGTTAGGATCTTACCAAATTAACAGTCCATTTTGGTCAATTTCATGGTCACAGGATTTTTAAAATGGTAAATTTCATTATTTCAGCTATTTAAATGTAAAATTTCACAGTGTTGTAATTTTAGGGGTCCTGACCCAAAAAGGAGTTGTGGGGAAGTTGCAAGATTATTGTACGGGGGGTTGTGGTACTGCTACCCTTACGTCTGCGCAGCTGCAGGCGGCCGCGCTACCATCAGAGCTGGGCAGCTGGAGAGTGGCGGCTGCTGGCCAGGAGCTCAGCTCTGAAGGCCAAGCCACTGCCAGCAGCAGTATGGTATTGCCATCCTTATTTCTGCACTGCTGTCTGGACAGCTGGGCCCTCAGTCAGCAGCCGCCACTCTCCGGCCGCCCAGTTTTGAAGGCAGCAGCGCACAAGTAAGGGTGGCATGATATGGCGTTGCCACGCTTACTTCTGAGCTGCTAATAGCGGGGCATTGCCTTCAGAGCCTGCAACTCCCTTTTGGATCAGGACCCCCCAATTTGAGAAACGCTGGTCTCCCCCGTGAAATAGGTATAGTATAGGGTAAAAGCACACAAAAGACCAGATTTCATAGAGGGAGACCAGATTTCATGGTCAGTGACGCGTTTTTCATAGCGGTGAATTTGGTAAGGCCCTAGTTATGGTAAGTGAGAATAGGGAACAATAATAGTTTCAATTAAAGGGGAAAAACCACAGGAAAGTAAAGATTTTAAAAAAAATACTACCACAAGCACAGCTATATTGATTCATATATTATAAGGCCAGAAGGGGTCACTGAGATAGAGTCTGACCTCCTGTACAATGCAGGCGATAGGATTTCCCTGAATTAATTCCTGGTAGAAGTAGAGCATATCTTCTTAGAAAAAACTTCCAATCTTGGTTTAAAAATTACCAGTGACAGAGAATCCACCACAACTCTTGGTAAACTGTTCCAATAGTTAATTACCCTCCCTGTTAAAAATGTGCACCTTATTTCCAGTCTGAATTAGTCTTATATAAAGAGTCTATTGATTTATAAAACCTGTTTTTAGGAACCAGTGGATGCCAAAAATCTAAGAACTACTTTCCATTTGGATCACTCTCTTACTGACTTCTTTCAAGTTTGGAGTCTAGCTTAATTGTGCGAAAGGAAGGAAGAGAAGGAAATATCTGTCACAGACTAATTGCAGATGCCTGCACTGACCAATTTTTCAATATTTTTAGTCATACCATATTATAGACTGTTACCCAACTCTCAGATTTTGCCAATGTAGTTTTGGACAAACAGGCTGTTCACAGACTTCTGCTCTGGGTCTAAAAGCTGCTAATTAAAAAAGGAATTACACATAACCTTCAAAGTTAGTTACAGGAACAGCCTGAGCTACTGAACACACACTATTCTCAGTTTCAAAAAAATCCCCCTTTTTTGGAATGCTCTCAAAGCAGGTTTAAATTGCTGCTGCTAACATGGATAAATTGCAAGCAGGCAGACAAAATGAGGTTGGGTTATCAATTTTTTAGGAAGTAATTAAATAGTTACAAGAAAGTAATTTCATATTCTTCCTGTCTGTTATATTGTCTGACTTGAATTACTTCATTATTCACTAACCAAGTGCATAACAAACGATGCATTGAAACAGTAGAGACCAAGAGAGAACAAGCTTCATTCATTTGTGTAATTCTAGGGCATTCTGTTCCAGCTAAACAGGATAATGCTCTTTAAGACGTTTTTGTGGAAATAGTCACACAAGTGCTTCATTTTGTTATTCTGCTTATTCCCCTGGTCCTGCTTTTCTGCTAAAGATTTTTGTTCTGTATAAATTCTCATTTGTAAAACTACCTCACACTCATTTGTCACTCAAAGTAATTCATTTCATCTGACTCGTTTTTAAAATCTTCTTTGACCTTTTTTACCTTCTCTTTTGAATTTTCCCTAATAAAATAAAAACCGTTTTTTCTCCACTGTTTGGAATCTCCTTTACTTTAGCTGCAGTCTGCAAACAGTGAAGCTGCAGAAAACTGTTATGAGGAAACAGAAATTAGAAGAACAAAACAAGACCAGAAATACTATCGTCCAGAAATACTAATCAATCAAAACTCAACTTGTTCATTCCTGTGAATGGGATTTCTGAAGACTCCTGATCAGATTTTTACTACTACTAAATACACACACAAGTTTGTTGTGAAACTGTTAAGACTGCTACACAGAACATCTGACACAAAACCACAGATGCAAAAAAATTTAAAATGTAAGGAACGTGTTATACAACACAGACCACACACCACCTTAACTCTGTCCCTCAACCTTCCTTTCCACACACATCCCTTTACTAGACTAGTCCCTCCCAGCAATTCATGTGTTAGCTAGCATGTTGTAAAACTGTAGTTTTAACAATGCAAACTGTTTAACAACGCAAACCTTTGCACATGCTAGCTGGCTGAGTTGAAGCCTGATTGGAGTATCAGTTTCAACTTGACCACCTAGTACAGGGGTGGCCAAGCTTACTGACGCTCTGAGGTGCATACGACAATCTTCAGAAGTTCGAGAGCCAGGGCGCACCTGCTGGGGCTTGGAGCTTCAGCCCCAACAGGAGGTGCCTGCCAAGGCTCGGGGCTTCAGCCTCGCTCCTGCTGAAACCCCAAGCCCTGGCAGGCGCACCCTGCGTGGTTGAAGGCCCTATCCCACCACCCCACTGCCAGGCAGAAGTCCCAAGCACCCTCCCAGTCTGATAGGTGAAGAGTCGGTAGGTATGGGGAGTTCTGTGTGCCACACTTTAACTGTAAAAGAGCCACATGCGGCTCATGAGCCACAGTTTGGCCACCCCTGACCTAGTACAGCTTGCCTTGTTTATACTAGAACTTTACAACATGCTTACATGAAGTTAAAAAAAAAAAAAACTACTCAAGATAACCCCTTAGTTGTGGGATGTTTGGTGCACTAATTTAGTGTTCTGGGGTGGAGGTAGTTTGCCAGTAGTTGCTCCATGGAGCATTTGCTGGTGGTCTCTGGAAAGCTGGCCAGTCACTGGTGTTGGCATCATCCTTATTTCCAGACAGTGAATAGCAATAGAAGACAACCCAAAACACATTTAATGTTTTTCCATGTAGGCAATTGATGTAGCTGCCACAGGGATATTGTCTGACTATAGAGTGAGAAGAGGGATGACCCACACAATTAAAAACAGATCCACAATCGTATCTCTGTACTAAAACGTGGACCCTGCCATTCAAATTGTTTGAGAACCCTTGCTATAGGAATCTCTTCGGAAAGGGAATTCTGCTCAAGAGACAGAAGGACAAGAAATTACCTTCTGCATATACAAATACTGACAGAAAATAATAGGTCATGAGCTGAACATAAAGTATTGGGGGGGGGGGTTACCTTGAAATTCTACACTCTACAATCAACTGACTCGAGAACTAAACTCTTTAAACTACATCCATTTAAATAAAAGCCTCAGATCAGTTCAATATCTGAATCAATATCTTACTTATGCATTTTTTCTTTATACTAGGTTCCTTGGAAATTAAAAAGGTGTAGCTATTACCTCACCACCACTACCTTTTAGAATAACTGCCACAACCATCCTTAGGCACAGAGTAATCTCACCATTATTTAAGAACCATCATGATTAAATAGAATTTCTGCCCTCTGCTCTCCCCACCCCCATTAAAAAAAAAAAAAAGTTAAGTCTCCATTTTTAGTTTTAAAGAAGTTGCACTCAGTCTTGTTTTGTGATATGGAACGGTACTTAGTAATGTCACTATAACTCTGGCTGTCTAAATGTTTAGAGTTATTGCAAGCTATTGATTGTTTTAGTCATTTTAAAAGTATGCCTTGTTTTTTTATTACTTGTTTTTTCAGTCTCAGGATGCAGCTATACTAGATGTTTGTACTGTTGCAACCATACAATTACTATGGGAAAGCTGCAACATTGCACAGCATCCACACATTTTGTTTCACGTGCATGCAGTGAAGAGTGGTCCAGAAGAAAGGCATCCCTCTTCGTGGCCTAACTAATTTCCCCATCTCCCTTCCTCTACCTATTGCAGTAGGGGCTACAGGGGTTAGTGAAACAGACCACACTGTGGGTGACAGTACTATGCAGAAAGACATGGCTTTACTTGAGAGGATGGAGTAAGAAGAGGATGGCCTTGATGCTTACATGTTTAAAATCCACCCTGCTCTACTTTCTCTTTTTCAGAGCTCAGGAGAGTGGGAGATGCTAGTGACGCAGTGAATGGACACGTGGCAACCCTTAGTGAAGAAAGTATCAAAGGGGTAGCCGTGTTAGCCTGGATCTGTAAAAGCAGCAAAGAGTCCTGTGGCACCTTATAGACTAACAGAAGTATTGGAGCATGAGCTTTCATGGGTGAATACCCACTTCTTCGGATGCAAGTGGGTATTCACCCATGAAAGCTCATGCTCCAATACGTCTGTTAGTCTATAAGGTGCCACAGGACTCTTTGCTGCTTTTGGTGAAGAAAGAGCATGCAGGTACACTTTCATTCCCCAGTGTATGTCCACATGTTGTACTAACCAGCCATTGATTGTGTCTTTTCAGGGTTTCCCTGATCTGGTGCCGATTTCATGTTAAAAAAGTTAGGATTCTATTTAAAAACTGTATTTCTCATTATATCCCAGTGTTTCTCTTAGTCAAACTGGCGTTTAGAGAGTCAGTTGGGAGTCAGAGCCCCTGTTGCTCTTGAGACTGCCCTGAACAGGTGTATTGGGAGACCAGACTGAATTGAGGCCACCCTCATCCTGCATGCAGCTAGTTTCATGAGAGACATGAACAAGGACTCTGACGTGTTCATGCTGTCACAAAAGAGTGGGCCGGGGCATTCCAGAATTGCACTGGGAGAACCAACTGCATCAGTGCAGTTGTTAGGCCACTGCTTGGCATCTACACTAGCACTACTGTGTACAGTGATACAGTGGCAGACAACATTGTTATTAGCCTTGCTGAAGGGGCCACCACAGGACAGATAATACAGGTTCTGGGAAGAAAAGGTGTGCATCATGCTGACCTGCCACCACCCAACAGCAAGAGCACTAAGTATTTCTATAGTCCTTCACCTTTAACATGCTTTATAACCAAATTTCAACATCTACACGAGGAAGGTGAATATCCCCATTTAATGAAGACAGCATTTGTCTCAATAAGAGCATATCAAGCAAGTTTAACTTTGACAGCTTTTAAGTGTTTAGAATGTCAAGTTATATCAAGATATAGCAACTTCACCTCCAAGCCAACATTCCTCCTCTTTACACCTTTAAGCATTGTCATCCATATGTATGCAAGTACCACCTCTTAGGACACTCTCCCTAGCTCATATAGTCAGCAGATTATGAAACTACACATAGTTTGTGGAGGTGCTGGGGGTACGGTCAAGGGGGTAAAGCAAGATAACACAATACAGCAGAAGACTATCAAATAAAGTGGACCATTTCAAGCAATTAACTGATAAAGTCAATGAAGGGAGGTACACATGAATTACACTACTGGGATTATGCTCCTCTTCCTTCTTAGAACAGAACAAAAAGTCACATCAAATTGGCATACTAAGCCCTCATAAACACAACAATATTTTTATAGTAAATCACATGCACCAGTTCATTTTGCAACAGCACACAGTTCCAGGACAGTGACAGTTTCAGAGCAGAGCTATGGAAGGTATAAAAAATGGAACTTCTTGGAAGAACAGTACCAAACTTACAGAAGTGTAGAATGACAGTTTTTTAAAATTATTTTCTCATCTCACACAATTCTTGCGTTCAGGAACCAATGAGACACTGTCAGGTCAAATCTGAACCAAATTTTAGGTTTTGCAAAATAAGCTTTGACGAAACCTAATACCATTAGAAAAGTTTCTAATGGAAAGTTCCCCCATCCAGTGCAAATATTTTCCACCAGAGTTTGCAGTATACTAATGTATGAATGAAATCAGCCAGGCAACTGACTAGTCTATTTTCATTGTTCAAGCCAAGAAAAGAAAAAGAGCAAAACTTTTAAACAGTAAGAAGTGATATTTTTAAATTTCTTTCAGTTTTAAAGGTACAGTGCCACTAGTAACACAGGTAAAGAAATAGGTTCCTGTTGAAATTATGTTTAACTTTGCTATTTCTCTTTAAAAATAACAGTATTGAACATTCACATAAGGTTTCTATTGTTAACACAGTACTTAAAGTTTTATACAAAACAGTACATAGTCTTACCTGTAGCGAACATGAAAGGAATGATCTTCACGCATACTTATCAAAACATTACTTTCCTCCATTGAATTGCATTATCAGTAGAGAAAAGTGTTCTGCAGGCAGGACAAGTACCTTAATACGGAGAATTGTTGTCAGCACATTATCCCAGTTAGTATATTAACAAGTTAGAGTTAATACATCCTAAGCTCCCGCTGAAATACTCTTCTTTATTAATAAGGAAAAGAGATCAGTGCCAAACACAGCTTAATTTTCCATAAACGTGTCCCAAGTTCTTGCGTCTGTGGCCCTTTCAGTTCCATTCAGCTGCATTTCTGCAAAGGGAACACAAGATGCTTGCCTTGAAGTCTCATTTTCAAAGAACTCATAACCACCTTGGGCTGATGCAAAACGCAAAGCTATCCCTGCTGAGTGCTAAATCTTATCAATCATTTAAAGTGAGAGAAGCAAAGTGTTTCACTGTGACTTTTTGCATGCAGGCAGCTGGGGAAAAAAAAAAAAAAAGGTTCAGCAGAAAGCAGTACTCTGTGTTCAGCTAGAGTTTGAATCAGCCATCATTATGTTGCTATTCTTTTGTCCTGGGTACAATTCCAAGTGACAAGCTTAAAGGATAAATATGTATGAGTTTGGTTTTAATATAGCATCTTTCATGTTTATATGTAAATCATGTTAACATGCACTTGTGAATTACATGGCTATGCATTCCAGCAAGAGATTTTAGAGATGTCAATACATGACAGCAAAACTCAAGCACTCTATACAGTCACCAGAACACCAAGAGGAAATTCTGAAGCTCTAATTCAATCCACCTTTATTTAATTCATAGATTTAGTCTTGGACCCACATTTTCCACACAGCATCCTTCCATCTCTCCACATACACTTCTCCCCTCCAAATTTTTTCTTATATCTGCTTCCAGCATCAACCACTTCCATAACTTGTAATTCCAACATAATGCTCCCATTTGCCTCCAGTAGTGCTTTTTCCCCTACCCAGTCCTGCCAAGACTTCCTCTCTGGCCAGCACTCCATAACCAAATTATCAACCCTCTTCCAGTACGACAGTTCTTTCACCCCTTCCATGCAGGTGTTACAACTGCCTCAGTCTCAATAAGTGGGTGTGAATTTTTTTTAATAATAATAATTCAAGGGAGGAACACATACATTTCAAAATTCAATTGAGTCTTCATGAATTGGGAAGGACTTATGTTACAATCTACATAATAGAAATGCCAAACAAGCCCTGCCCCACTAATGCAACAATATGATTAAAGATTTTGAATGCACAGGAATAAGGGAGTTATAGCTTCCATGGAAGTGATAACTGAACCTTCTCAACCTACACATTGTATACACACTATGCTTTTGTATAATGGCATAAAAATTAATATGTTAAACAACGTTACAAACAATGCACAAGGGGTCAATTTATAGTTCCTGTGATTTCCCACAACTTTAAATTATCCAATTTTTACATTTATGTCTGAATCATAGCATTTGTGTTCTGAAGCTCTGAAAAAGAGACAGAAGTAAACTAGAAATCAGTGCATTGTTGAACATACATCAATGATCACATATTCAAATAAACACAATTTTTTGTTCATAATACAGTCCACATGTATAAAGGAAAAACATGAGAACCCTTAGACACTCAAAGGATATGTCTGCACTGCACACGAAGCACAGGTCTGCAGGATCCGGGCTTGTGGACTCTGTTTCCAAGCCCATGCTTGAGCATCTACATTGCATTATAAATCTTCGTTTACAATTACTGGACCCAGGTCTCAAACCTTCTGACTCAGGTTTGTGGCTTGACCTGCATCCGTACTGCAAAATAACAGGGTTTGGATCAGAGTCTCAGCAGGACTTGGGCTGCCTCCCCCGCCCCTGGCAGGGTGCTAGGACCTGGGCCCTGAATGCTTGCTGACCCAAGTTAGACTGATTTGTGTGTGGATGGAAGGGGGGCTTGGATTCAAACCTTGAGTCAGAGCCCAGGCTTACTGTGCAGTGTAAATGTACCCTTTTATACTCATATGGGTTTAGATTTTCTAAGATGATTTAGAGAATTTGGCATTTGTTGCAATGGGAGAAATTTCATTTTTGGGTGCGTCTACACAGAACAAAATAAAAAAATAATGTGGCAGCGAGTCTTAGAGCCTAGGTCAACTGACTCAGATTCATGGTGCAAGCTAAAAACAGAAGTGTAGACATTCAGTCTCAGGGTACGTCTACACTACCCGCCGGATTGGCAGGTAGTGATCCATCTATCGGGGATCGATTTATCATGTCTAGTGTAGATGCGATAAATCGATCCCCGATCGCTCTGCCATCGACTCCGGAACTCCACCACGGCGAGAGGCGGAAGCAGACTCGACGGGGGAGCGGCGGTCATCGGTCCCACGCCGCGAGGACGCGAAGTAAGCGATTCTGTCAATCTAAGATATGTCGACTTCAGCTACACTATTCTCGCAGCTGAAGTTGAGTATCTTAGATCGATCCCTCCTTCCCCAGTGTAGACCAGGCCTCAGAGTCCAGGCTCCAGCCTGAGCCTGAACATCTACACTGCTATTTTTAGTCCCACACTGCGAGCCCAAGTCAGTTGACCCAGACTCAGACTCGCTCATGGTGTGTGGTTCTTGGGGGGGTGGGGAGAGGAGGGATATATTTTCTTTTGTGCAGGTGAACCCTTAGAGAACTGTATCTTGCTATTCAATATTAAAAATGTAACAGAAAAGTGGATATTGTGAGTATACAGTATGCCTATATATATATATATATATATATATATATATATATATATATATATATATATATATATAAAAAGCTGTATTTTCAACTAAAACGTCTTCAAGCAGGACAATGACACCTGTCTTCACCAAGGAATAGGTCCATAGTAAGGATGAAGTTTAAAAAGAAGTCACTTGAGTTTAACTCTTCCATGACTTTGAACAAAACTAACTCACAAATGTGTGAAAGAGTGCCTTTTACTGATGAAAGCCTTATTGGAAATTAAAATACAAAACAAAAAAAAGCCATACATACAAGTCAAACAAAGGTTTACCATATTTCCACCACACCAACCTTGCACATAAAGTCATATCTGGGATGGAATAAATGAATGAGGGTTTAGCTCAATGGATTTCTTTTCATAAAGTTTTAAAGCACCTGAAAAATTAGGATTAGTAGGAATTTCTTCCTGAACAACATTGTAAGGGAGCATTGCACAACTTTAAACTAGCATGTTCCCTAATTAAGCAGGGATGTAACATTGAAACAACGTTAAGTGGGACAACATTAAATGAGAAGTTACTGTAAAATATACTGACAAGTTTCTTACTTAAATCTAGATGTTAGTATGGGCCCAGATTTTCAGACCTGTGCGCACACAAAATTCCACAAAATATGGGCCATGGTGCAAAGAACACAGAGCAGAACTAGAAGAAGCTTGATTTTGGCTTTTGATTCAATTTCAAAATACTTTTAATAAGTTCACCTGAATTAATAAGTCACATCCCAATACATGAAGCAGATAATGGGCTCACTAAACCAAAGACATAGGGTAGTACATTTGAAGCAAAATTATCACATTGAGTAATATAAATATTTTGTATAGTAACTAGCAGAAAAATAATATCCACTATTCATTCTTGATTTCTGATATTCCAGGACTGGGACTCAAACAGCTGTTCATAATGTGTTGGGAAAACACAGATTTTCTGAACCATTAATATAGAATGCCACATAGTGGTTAGACATGACAAGGTTATTTATGATGGTGTTGTAGCTATGTCAGTCCCAGGATATATGAGAGTGAGAGAGAGAGAAAGTGGGTGAGATAATATCTTTTATTGGATCAACTTGTGTTGGTGAAAGGGACAAGCTTTTGAGATTCTCTGTGAAGCTCAAAAACTCATCTCTTTCAGCAACAGAAGCTAGTCTAATAAAAGTTATTACCTCACCCACCTTGTCTCTGTCAAAGTTATGTACAGTTCTGCACAGCTTTATGGATTCCGGGTAAAAGAAAACACCACACTAATTTCTATAAATTTCTCTGCACCAGTTTAAGAGTTTCAAGTTTCCTCTCCTCAGCTGGTAGGTTGAGAGAGAATAAGAGAGGTTCTTTTACTAATGATCTGTTCCTTTTGGGATTTAAATTGGGACAGTGTTGATTTGAAGTCTAATGATTATTTTTGTTTTGTTGTTTATAATAATCATCTTCCCTACCTCTTGGCTTAATTCCACATGCAGCAAATGTCTCCAGGATGAAAGCTATCTTGAGAACAAACAGGCTAACTGTGAAGAGACTCATTTTGTGGTAACTATTCTTCCAGCAAACAGGTAGGAAGCAGAGCTCTCCAGAGACTAATGAATTATTATTTTCAGATTTGCTTGAAGGAAAGGGCAGGGGACAGAGGTTTACTAGACAACTACACAAGCCCTTCCCTTCCCCTTCCTCCTTCCCCCCGCCCCCCACCAGATGTGCGAAAGCAGGTTCCACAGAGCTTCTAACCACTGTGAACATGGAAGAGAAGCCCCAGTCCAATGGTGCACTGTACTATCACTGGACCATCAGCCCAACCTACATGTAGACTATTGCTAGTGTAAATGCTTTGTACACTGATCTTAATTTGCATGTTTTTTCCCCGGCATTTTTTTTTTTTTAAACAATCACCCACAACTTTAGATGGAAACATTTTTAAATTAAGTAATATGTACTTTATGGAACACTGCAGACAATCAAAAACAGAAACAAAAGACATACGCCTCAGATAAGACTGACATCCTAAGATTCCCAAACACTTTGAATATGTTAACTTTGACTACCTATTCCTTGAACAAAACAGAGGTTTCATCAACCAGCCACTTCACAAGAAATTTCCATCAGTGTATGATTATAGGCCTGAAAAAAAAAAAAAAAATTCGGAAAGGTCCACTGATGTATAAGAATCCCTGAACTCCTTTTCCCTCTGGGAATAGAAACAAAGCATCTTGACAGAATAAGACTAGGCAAGCACTTTGTTATTAGCTATTCCTATACCTCAGGGGTAGGCAACCTATGGCACACATGCCAAAGGCGGCACGCGAGCTGATTTTCAGTGGCACTCACACTGCCCGGGGCCTGGTCACCAGTCCGTGGACTCTGCATTTTAATTTAATTTTAAATGAAGCTTCTTAAACATTTTAAAAACCTTATTTACTTTACATACAACAATAGTTTAGTTATATATTATAGACTTCTAGAAAGAGACCTTCTAAAAACGTTAAAATGTCTTACTGGCACGCAAAACCTTAAATTACAGTGAATAAATGAAGACTCGGCACACCACTTCTGAAAGGTTGCCAACCCCTGCTATACCTCATTCTAGTTAGTTTTTTCTGAACCTGCAGATATCAAAATTAATAGCCAAAACCAGTTTACAAAGCTCACTATGAAGATGCATTACAGTTCTGAGTTCTTACCTCCTCAGCGTCTATCAGCTTCCAGGACTCTTCAGACCCTTGAAGTGCTTATATTTAATTAGTAGTGTCTTCTCTGACAGCCCACAGAACAGTGGAGATTCCCAATAGAAGGGAAAAGGTAGTAGCTGCACCGCAGATAAGCTCCCCTTTAAAAAAATACATTTAAAAATATCGTTTTTAACAGAAAAATAATGAATACAAACAAATTTTTAATACATTAATTTGATTCTCAATCGACTCACTCCCATAGCTGCCTTCCCTTTTCATCTTACCTTTCATCCCTTGCTCCTTCCCCAATGGCTGAGCAGTGGGGAGCGAAGGAAGTCAGCTCCTTCCACTAATTAGTGGACTGTCATAATTCATGGATATGACATCACACCCCATTAAGAAAGATTTTATTCTTGAATAGGTGTTCAAAGGCTATTACAAATACACCTCTACCTCGATAGAATGCTGTCCTCGGGAGCCAAAAAATCTTACCGTGTTATGTGAAACCGCGTTATATTGAACTTGCTTTGATCCACCAGAGTGCGCAGCACCGCCCTCCCAGAGCACTGCTTTACTGCGTTATATCCGAATTCATGTTATATCAGGTCGCGTTATATCGAGGTAGCGGTGTAGCTTAAAACACACCATCAAAGATACAAAGTATAGGTGCCATTTCATTCAAGATATGGGAGCCAAAACCATTCCTTTTATAGCTTCCCCTATCCCACAAGAGAAAGAGTGGTCTAGGAGACTGAGGACAAGCACTGGAAACCAAGAACTAGCAAACTGTAATCCTGGCTGTACACCAAATCATTTAACCTCTGTATACCCGTTTTACCAAATTTGGATAATGCTTCCTTTTCTCCCTCCCTTACCTGTTAAGGATTCATGTTTGTACAGCACTTTGATGACAGAGAATGCTATGCAAGTGCCAAGTATTATTCTTGGTATTAGTCATACATGACCTACCCTCAACATTAATTAATATACTCCTATCTACAAAACAAGATCAAATTATTTTATCCACCTCACAAACAAGCAATTCCCGATTCAGAAACCACCTTGAGTCAGAAAGAAACTCACCAGTGTTCTTAAAGGACTACTTCCTTTTCACTTCTGTAAGATGTCTAAAACCAACACCCAAATAGGAAGGATAAAAAGTGTGCATATATACCAAAAAATTGTGGAGACAGTTACTGTCACGGGGGGAGGGGGAAGAAACCTTTCAGTTCATTTAATATTCCAAATTTAGAACCAGAATCTGACTTTACTCACATTGAGTAATACCCTATTTCACAAGGTAGTCCCATTGCAATGGGAAAAGATTAGGAACAATGGGATCGCTTCTGGAGTAAAGTGGTATTCAGCTGGCACTGCAAAACAAGATGTGGGAAAGGAAAAGTTCAGGGACCTTGAAGAGAATCGTGCACTTAACGTACACTCGGAATGAAGCCTTAAATTTTGCCAAGTTTACATACGATTTTAAGTATGGTAACCTTATTATAAGCTTGATCCAATTCCCATTGACATTTACTGCAATGAGATGGATTGGGTCTTATCTGCAGAATTCTCTACTGTTAGATAGTTAACTGAAAATGCTTAGTTAAGGCATGTGGAAAGATTTACAGGCCACATAATGACTTGAAAACACAGAACTACATTCTCTGAAGACACAGTTTAGCCTGTATAACTTTTATTAACAACAACAATAATCCACATTGAAAGAACCCAGTCAAACTCTCAGATCCAAGACTGAATATACACAACTGGTAGTTCTAAGAGACATCTTATTACTTGTTAATTAAGCATATTTAATATAGAAGTGATTGTGAGGATCAAAGATGAACCTCACAATGTCTTTATTACAGAGTAACTTTTCAGAGCAGAACTGCTCTTTACATACAGTATTATAACAATCAATGTTTAGGTCAGAGTCAGCTAACTACTTTTGTAGCTCTTTATTATCCTATGAACAAGTTAGTGCAGAGAACTGGGCGTAGCCAAGAGGACAAGTAGTAACCACAAATACATTGATAAATGCAAAGTAATGCACATGGGAAAACATAATCCCAACTATACATATAAAATGATGGGGTCTAAATTAGCTGTTCAAGATCTTTCTTGAGCAGTGAGTCATTGTGGATAGTTCTCTGAAAACATCCATTCAATGTGCAGTGGCAGTCAAAAAAGCTAATAGAATGGTGGGAATCATTAAGGGAGAGAAAATATAAAAATCCATGGTACGCCCACATCTTGAATACTGCGTGTAGATGTGGTTGCCCCATTTCAAAAAAGATATATTGGAATTGGAAAAGGTTCAGAAAAGGGCAACAAAAATTATTAAAGGTATGGAACAGCTTTTGTATGAGGAGAGATTAATAAGACAGGGACTTTTCAGCTTGGAAAAGAGATGACTAAGGGGGGACATGATAGAGGTCTATAAAATCATGACAGGTGTGGAGAAAGTAAATAAAGAAGAGTTATTTACTCCTTCTCATAACACAAGAACTAGGGGTCGCCAAATGAAATTAATAGGCAGCAGGTTTAAAACAAACAAAAGGAAGTATTTCTTCACACAACACACAGTCAACCTGTGGAACTCCTTGCCAGGGGATGTTGTGAAGATTAAGACTGTAACAGGGTTCAAAAAAGAACCAGCTAAGTTCATGGACGATAGGACCATCAATGGCTATTAGTTAGGATGTGCAGGGATGGTGTCCCTAGCCTCTGTTTGCCAGAATGGGAATGGATGACAGCAGATGGATCACTTGATTACTTGTTCTGTTCATTCCCTCTGAAGCACCTAGCACTGGCCACTGTCGGAAGACAGTATATTGGGCTAGATGGACCTTTGGTCTGACACAGTATGGCCGTTCTTATGTTCTTATATGCAAAGCATTTGTTTAAGTGCTTAAGTATGGCAATACCACACTACTGCAAAATAAAAAACAAATACAATGAGAAATGCCAGCAGCATAATACCATTTTAAATTCTTACAATAAGTCTAGTCAGCAAACTGAAACAGATTCAAAAACACAACAAGAATTACTTCTCGATCACCCATTGGTATTTTAGTGCGGGGGTGGGAGGGAGAGGTGTTTGTTTGTTTTTGATTAAGTAACAAAGCATGCATAACTGAGGAGTTATTCCTCTTATTAAATTTTTTAACACATCAAACCACTGGGATTTTCTCATTTTTGGTTTGGCCAGACCAATCCGATCTATAAATATACTCCTGGGTTGAAAGCCAACACTCTGTAGACAGTATTCTTCATAAACCTCACACAAGTAGGGACTGCATTTGCAATTTTAAAGTTTGCTTCAGCACCATGCAAACTGAACAACCCCCAAAGTAAGACAGGGCTTTTACTACTCCTATTTTAAAGACTGCATTCAATATTTTAAGAACAATTCAAATTATATCAGTACTCCAACCAACCATTTGGTAAGTTTTGTTACCAAGATCTAACCTCAAAGTTTGAATGTTATCCCAACAAACAAGAAAAGTAATCCTGTCCTCCAAGTGTCTCTGGACAGATTTCAAGCCTCTCTTATCCAACAGGGAAACTATTTAGTACAATTTGGGAAATGGAGCATGTTAAATGATGTCAAAGAACAGCAGATGGGGAGAGACCAGCATTAAACGTTGATTATTTCTGTGCCAAGATGGTCCAGGGTGGATCAGAAGTAACACGGCATATTACACAAAAAAAGGCAGATCGATACTCTGTACTTAGTTCAGCTCCTTCTTAAAGCATGGCATTTCTTCTTCAAAGGGGATCTAATAAATCTGCTTAGGCCCCAACTTTACTCTTTCATTTTTCCCTTTAAAAAGTGAGAGAACTCTACGCTATTTGGGTCCTCTAGAAAAGAGGGGCAAAAGAGCATATATTTTGATTTCTATAAGTTGATAACCAGGTGATTAGTGTTGTATTCCTCTTTAGTAGTGATACGTATATACAAACTAAGGCAAGATTGCACATTACATCTTTGTGAAGAGTTACATAGTTGAGCTACAGAAACATTCAATTCAAGGCAAAGAGAACTCATTACTGTACCAGCAAATGCCATTTTTAACCTTCAGAAATGAGAGTTTAGACACACAACTTTGACAGATGCTGGATATCATATACAGTTAGAATGACCCACAGCAGTTTATTGCCACCAACACTGACTGGCCTATCACCTATATCTATCATTCCCAGTTTAACAGCAGCATATTATGGTGGAGTGGAAAAAAAAAAAAAAAAAGCTACACTGGAAAGGAGGTTAGTCTTTTCAAAACTGTGGACTGTCAGTTGAACAGGGTGAACTAGCGAGGACAGGATGAACACGTACTAAAGTAAGTGAAAGCATTCGGGAACTATTTGCTTTCCACAAGATAGTTAATGCTAATTTACTTAAACGGAAAAAATAACATTTATTTAAACTGCCTTACTGTAAATAGAGAGTGGGGGGGGGGGGGGGGAGTCTGACTGTTTCCTTGTGTACATCCCTCTCCCCCTCCCCCCCACCCGCCCCGTCAGTATCCATCTGTTTATTTTCTTATATTTAGATTCTAAGCTCTTCTGGGTAGGGATTGTCTTTTTGTTCTGTGTTTGTACATACAACAGGTTCTTGGTCCATGACTGGGGCTCCTAGCCACTATGATTATGCAAATAATAAATAATACTTATTGGATATATGTATTAAACAGTTCATTATGCAGTTGAATTATACCTTTGCTTTTAATAACTGTGTACTCCAATGATGTTGGGGAAGCAGATGCAGATCTGTCACAAAGTGCCTAATTACTTTCCCTCATGGCCTCCTTGTAGAGCAAAGTGATAGGTTGGCCTGCATTCTGCCTCCATTCCCCCTTCCATCTGATATATCAGATTAATTCTAGTATTTATTACTGTATAAATACTGCTTGGTCACAATAGGATCATCTGTCCTCTCCGATAATAAACCCTTGCTTGCAAGATCAGATGGAGAAACCCTGGAGCATTAGAACAAAACAAAAAAGCAGCATAACACACTGTAGGTATTGAGAGGAGCAGAATGCAGTAAATAGAAGACAGCCAAAAAGGATTTTGAGAAACTTTTTGAAAATGTACATGGCTTTAAGTAGGTTCTTTTTTCAGAACATAATACCAGTTGAAGGTTCATAAGCCATGCACATAAACTTCATTGTACGTATGCATCTACTTTTAAGGGTAGAACCCAAACTGTGAGAAAGAACCATATTCTCCAAACATGATCAGAGTTAAGTGTTGTTAACAGTAGCCTAGGCTGAGCTACCAGAAGTGTTAAACAGCTTCCCATCAAAAAACATAAACCAATGGTTAAGGTAATATGCCACTGCTCATCCAGCTATAACACAAAGTTGATAGAGCAATGCTTTTGCAGCTGTATCAAGAGAAATGTAGATAAGTGTTGTAGGAGATCAAGTTGGGAGACCAAGTCTGTCTCAATCTTTCTAAGGTGGCAGAGGGACAGATCCGTTAGTTCAAATTCAGACACACACATCAAGTCACTTGATCAGCTACCAAACTCCTCAGAAGTACTCCAAAGTTGTTCTAAGAATATCAATATACTAACATAACATATATATGATATATGATATGTGATATATGCCATCATGTGCCAGCAATGCCCCTCTGCCATGTACATTGGCCAAACCGGACAGTCTCTACGCAAAAGAATTCATGGACACAAATCTGACATCAGGAATCATAATACTCAAAAACCAGTGGGAGAACACTTTAACCTGTCTGGCCATTCAATGACAGACCTGCGGGTGGCTATCTTACAACAGAAAAACTTCAAAAACAGACTCCAAGGAGAGACTGCTGAGCTGGAATTGATATGCAAACTAGATACAATCAACTAAGGATTGAATAAGGACTGGGAATGGCTGAGCCATTACAAACATTGAATCTATCTTCCCTGGTAAGTATTCTCACACTTCTTATCAAACTGTCTGTACTGGGCTAGCTTGATTATCACTTCAAAAAAATTTTTTCTCTTACTTAATTGGCCTCTCAGAGTTGGTAAGACAACTCCCACCTGTTCATGCTCTCTGTATGTGTGTATATATATCTCCTCAATATATGTTCCACTCTATATGCATCTGAAGAAGTGGGCAGTAGCCCACGAAAGCTTATGTTCTAATACATTTGTTAGTCTCTAAGGTGCCACAAGTACTCCTGTTCTTTTTGCGGATACAGACTAACACGGCTGCTACTCTGAAACGTAACATAACACTGGAACATTAGAGCTGAAGGTGATCAAGTGAAGTATACCTCAGGATCCTCACATCATACTGAATAGCTGTAAAAGGTTACTTAATACTGTAAGTAGGCACTGGTATTTTCTTTCCTCTGGCACTAGTGATAAAGCAAGACTAGATTTTGGCCCAAACAGATGCAACAGAAGGGGAATTTTAGCTAGTTCTCACCCAGATATGCCAAAATAACTTTTCAAAGCTTGATCAGCTTAAGCAAGAGTAGGATATTTCAGTTGAGCAGAAACACAGCCTTTATTAAGCAAAATATTGTCAGTATTCAGATTTTATATGTTGGAAATCTGGAGCCTTAGAACCCAGAAACTTAAAGTGTACTAACTCAGAACAAAAACAAGGAAATAAAACTATATTCTGCCACTAGTATTACTTACATGTTTATCAACTAAAAGGAAAAACTGGAAAACAAAAACAAAACAAAAAACAAACACTAGTTTGTAAGAGAGGGATACCATCAAGCCAATCAGTTAAAAAAAAGAAATATTTTCAGATATTATGCCTGTTCCCAAGTTTTTGTGGGACTTTATCTTTTTTAAATATTTTCTTCCTGTTTATATAGGTCTTTCATAAATAGAATGACTATACAGAGACAATAGTACATACAAATGTAGAAGTAGTATCAAATGCACAGAGAAAAAAAAACAGGAAAAACACTTCAGAAACACTGTCTCTAATCTTTCATTTATAGGATTTCTGTGTGTTACTCATAAGAATAATAGGTAAATGATTTTTAAATTGACATTTCTTTCTGAAAGATAATGTCCCTTAGCAGTGACACTGAACTTGAACTTTTAAAAAGAAATTAAAGCAAATTTTAAGTAATATAGCCTGAATTTTATTTTTCTTTAGAAGTTTTGTCAGGAATTTTTATGTTTACAATCATCTTTCCAGCAAAGAAAAAAATGACAAAGGTACCAGTCTGGCAAATATTTACACATGCTTAACTTTAAGAATACAAGTAGTCCGATTAAGAAGACTGATGCTATTCAGGTACTTAAAGATAAATATATGTGTGATTTTAGGATCAGGGCCTACAGGATTATATAGAGGAAAGAGTGAAACTGGCTGAACCACAACTGCTGTCAAGTGCACAAAGTAAAATTGACTAAAAGGGAAAAATATTGTGATAGAGGGTCTAGAGTCTATCCATAATTTATATTTCCTGGCAAAGGAAAATTGAAACAAAATGTTTAAGAAAAAGAACTGGATAAACTGGATGCAACCAGACACAAGGATCTGTGGAAAGCTGTACTAGAGTTCAGTAGCGAAGCATTTTAAAGGCAAGTAGTAATCATCTGAAGAGGGCTATCTTCTCCCCAGTAGGCCATTTCCTGAAGGGTGGGGGGAGCAGCTGCATTCCCAAACTTCTACTGTGTGATACAGATCTGGAAAAAAAAACTAGTTAAGAAAATGGGGTGTGCTGGATCAACAGGAAATAATAAGTAGGTTCAAGACTGACACTAGAGATCATTCTGGACACAGGAGCAAGAAGCTGTAACTCTGACTGGAGTGTGGGGAGGAGTGCATGAGATGAGACCTGCTTTTTAGGCATGTAGATTCTTTTCTTCTCTGTAACAAAGCTAAGAGAAGCCTGTTTGGGCATTTGCAAAGTTTTTACCTAACATATTTAATTCTTCTTAACCTCTGTTATTGTTCTTAACCTCTGAGGCTAGGACAAGAAGCAATGGGCTTAAATTGCAGCAAGGGTGGTTTAGGTTGGACATTAGGAAAAACTTCCTAACTGTCAGAGTGGTTAAGCACTGGAATAAATTGCCTAGGGAGGTTGTGGAATCTCCATCATTGGGGATTTTTAAGAGCAGGTTGGACAAACACCTGGCAGGGATGGTCTAGATAATACTTAGTCCTGCCTTGAGTGCAGGGAACTGGACTAGATGACCTCTCAAGGTCCCTTTCAGTTCTGTGATTCTATGAACTACTTATTTGTATCTGATTCTCTATATTTAATAGATCTTGTTTTATGGGTGTGTGTATCATGCAGTACCTCTGGAGAGAGTGAAAGCCTTCTCTTTAAGGAGAAATACAAAAGGTGTTTCCGGAACCTATAGGTAGTGATGTCCTCTCCCAGTGAGGTGTTCGGCAAAGGACTACCATGGAGATACATAAGAGGAGAAGCCTAAGGATCCAAGGAGACATGAGAAGGCCAAAATGTGCACAACATGTTTCCTTACCATTTTTTTTAATTAGGGTAATCTTATACTGTCCCTTTTGTGATGTAAGAGTTGGCAGGTCCATCAGAATTCTGAAATGGTTGCCTGGCTCTCCATGGCAACCCCAAGATACACGATCTATGCATCTTTGGGGGCTAGAAGCTAACAAACAGTCAGGAGCTAGAAACCTCTAAGAATATGAGGGCTGCAACTTGAAGGTGGGAGTCCAAGTTTGGCTCTACATTGCCAAAGTGGTAAAGAAGAGTAATGAAAAAACAAGGATTCCCAAGTACCTGTATCTCCTTTTTAAGAGGCGAGGGTCTAGGGTCAGAGACATCTGCTACAACCTGAACTAGTATAAACTGCCATTTCTATTTATTAAAATGTTTATGGACTTTGCTCCTTATGTAGTTTTTAAATTTGTTTCATATAGTTCCCTTCTCTTTAGTTTTATGATGTAGTTAATAACAATCTTGGTTGTTTCATTTCTCCCCTGATCTAATGACTATTTGTCATTCAAACAACCAGCAAGAGTAAGGACTGAAGATGCTTAATGTGATGTCATCATGTTATTGTCTCACACTGGAGAAATCAAGAAATTAATCCCGCACAGATTATTTTTTAAAAAGGGTTGGTTTGGTGACAGCAAATGACTATTTTCCCTCCCAAGCAATGAAACTACAATAAGCCCTTGCTGTGTTTGTTTTCGGGTCTATAAGAAATTGATTGCTGCTATAGTTCTGTAAAACAGAATATAATATTAAACAACTGCACAAAACACTGAAAGCACTTTAAAAACAACTGCACTATGCTTTGGATTTGGGAATTAAACACTATCATTTTTTCACATTTATTGTAAGTCAGACACAGCTAACAAACAAGACATTTCATGGGTTAAATTATTCAAACAAGTGACACTGCATCATTTTAAAGCCCCAAATTGCTTTGCCTTGACACTTTATCTCTTTGCACTACAGAGAACTCTTCATCAGCCACTAGAGCAGTGTTTGATTCCATGTTGCGATTGGGAAAGGACTGATGCAAAACTGCAAGGTTGGTGCAGCGAGGTTAACTGCAATTATTTCTTTGGGAGCAACAACCCAGCATGCTTCTCTCAGCGAGGAAAGAAGCATCATCAGCCCGCTGGGCTTAGAGAAAACCCACAAGGGAACAGTAGCCCCCATGAGCACAACCCCGGTACGAACATCGGTATATTGGGCGGCATACATCACAAGAAACAATTCATCGCCTTTCCCTGATCGACCCCCTCAGCTCAGCATCCCCCCTCCAGCCAGCCTCCACCCTCAATAACTGATCCCCCCACGGGTCAACGCCCCCCCCGCCAACCCCCACAGCTGCCCTCGCCTTCAGCGAGTTACCCTCAGTCACCCACCGCGCCTCTAGCGCCCCCCAATATTGTTGTCTCCTCAGTCGATATAGTCCTACCCTCTAGGCGACACCACCACATTGCCCCAGCAACGTCCCCGGCCTGCCCCCTCCCTCACCCATACGGCCGCTCTGCCGAGTGCGGCCCCACTCTCCCGCCTGCCTCGGGCCGGACCTCACCTCAGCACCGGGGCCGCCTGCAGCCGCCGGCCTCCTTCTGTTCCGATCGCTCGCCTCGCACCCCCGCAGCACCTCACTGATGGACCAAACCTAGAGCGCCCGCCGCCGCAGCGCGAGGAGGGAGGGGAGATCCCGAGGCTGCCAACAAACGCTGCCCCGCCCCCCGCGCACCCCACACTTCGAACCCGCCAATAGCCGGCGCCCTGCTCGTTGCAGCTATTACACCAATATCGTCTCCCTCCCCCTGTGACAGGGAAACCCAACGGCTCTTCCCACCCCCGCCACTGGCACATTCTGCGCATGCGTCGAGGGTTCCCTCACAGTTCTCTCTCTCACTCCCAGCGGAGCCCTGCATCATTCACGCTGGCCAATGGGAGGCTGGGGTTTGAGTGGGGCAGTGTGATCCTGTTCTAGGACGGGAGGTCACGTGGGGATCAGGGTCAGTGTGCGGTGGGGAGGGAAGACGTCTCGGGTGGGGCAGCCAGGGATGGGTGGGGGAGCTGGATTTCGGAGGAATCGTCCTGCTCCACGCTCTAGCCATGGGTGGGGTTAGGAGCTTGCCGGAGGGGGGGCGTCATTTAGGCCCCATGTCTCTCCCTCTGGGGAGGGAGATATGCTGCACTGCTGTAGCCTTCAGTGTAGCAGCTACCTATGCCAATAGGAGGTGTTCTGTTGCTGCAGTTAATTAGGGTGACCAGATGAGAGGAAGAAAACATTGGGACACATGGGGGGGCTGCCGGCAAAGCAAAAACAAACAAAAAAAACCCACCAGAGTGTGAAATATCGGGACAAATTGCATCCTGACCAAACATTGGTCGGGACACAGGACAAACACCTAAATATTGGGATAGTCCCGATTTTATCAGGACATCTGGTCACCTAAATTAATCCACCTCTCTGAGGAGTTGTCTACTGCAGGGACAAAGTTGCATCATTGAAGATGCTTATGCTACCTATGCAGATGGGGAGAGCTTCTCCTGTTGGCAAAGGTACTCCACCACCCTGAGACACGATAGCTATATCAAGGAGAGAAGCCCTCCTGTTGACATAGCACTGTCTACACCGGGAGTTAGGTTGGTATAATTGTGTCGCTCATGGGTGTGGATTTTCCACACCCCTGAGTGACATAGTTATACCGACATAAATTTGTAATATAGACCGGGGCTGAGAGCAGATAGCTAGGTCGAAGGAAGAATTTGTCTATTAACATAGGGCTTTCTACACCAGGGGTTAGATTGGCATAGCTACATCTCATAGGTGTAGATTTTTCACCCCACTGAGAGACTGGCTATGCTGATGTTAATTCCCAGTGTAGACTAGCCCTATGACATTCATCATCTTTCCTCCTGCTGCTGACTCCAAACCTCCATAGTCTGCCTGGGTTAGAGTTTTTGGTCCTGCTGTTACCCAAATTAGTTTTTTTGTCTCCTAATTAAAATTATTATAAATGCTAATCTAGGCACCCCCACAAACATTTGTTCCTGGTCTTGGGTCACTGTAGGCTGGGGCCTAAGAATAAGATGATATAAATTAAAAACACTTTATATATTTTAATATATATATTAATATATAAAGTACATGAAATCTACAAAACAAAAATAAATAATGTAGTTATGGCATTGAATAACCAATATATCTAATTGCTGTCCCCACCAAGAACTAGAAAATGTTTGTTTGCTGTGTTGTGGGGCCTTTTTGAAACCATTGAACCATAACTGACTGGAACATTATATTAGTAATATTAAATAGCAAGGTATATGGTTACACTTATTGAGAAACTGCGCTTGTACTCACCTGGCTGTGTTAGAGATAGGGTTACAACAATGTAACCAAATGCATCCACTATGAAACAGAGTACCTGTATCACGTGTAGACTAAAGCATTTAGAACTGTAAAAATTTAATACCTACCTAGGTATAAATTTCCAGAGCATCTACTATAACTCTAGCAGTGGTCTAGGAAATGTAACCATTCACCTACAATTGGTATTAGGGAGTATTTATTCTGTAGCTTTTTCAGATTTTGTCCACTTATTGCAGCAATTCATTTCAAGTCAACATTTTTAATGACTGAAGTAAGTTTCCTTCTATTTCTGCTGAAGTTTATGTTGCTTTCATATATGGTGTGAGAATTAGCTATACAATATCATTCCTCACTTTGTGAGGCTAAGAAGATTGCTGGGTAGTGTACTGAAAGAATCTACAGTACTTTATGTGACAAAGTACAAGAGAACAGGAATGGATTCAAAGAAAGAGGCTTTGTTGGGATCATCCGTGAGTACAGTTGTGTGAGAAATGCATTATGCTCTGTGAAGTGAAGGATGAGAAATGAAATTGTATTGCACAGTAAATTTCATTTTGTCTAAAGAAAAGTTACTTGTTTAATTCCCCATATTTGTCTTTTGTGTCTAGCAAATAGATGATATATGTGCTCCCAAAGGTTCAAAATATCTCTGGAAACCTTCCTTAAAGCAGCAGCAACACAGTCCCTTGTGTGAAGGGAGAAGA
Source organism: Malaclemys terrapin pileata (assembly GCF_027887155.1). Classification (NCBI taxonomy): domain Eukaryota; kingdom Metazoa; phylum Chordata; order Testudines; family Emydidae; genus Malaclemys; species Malaclemys terrapin. The sequence continues at coordinate 68,282,214 of NC_071512.1, forward strand.
AGACATATGTTTTGGGTCGTATTATTTTGGTGTACAACATTATTCTGCTATTTATAGAGGCATGTAGAAGAGTGCTTTCCTAGTAAAGTATCACAATAGTAGTAATGATTAGGGTCTCTTATTAAGATTAGGTCCCCATTGTGCTGGGCTCCATATGCACATATAATGAAAAGATGGTCCTTGGCCAAAAGAGTTTGTAGTCAAAGGTCTTGGAAATTTTACCATTGGAGTAAAAGTACGCCAACACTGAGTACCTTTAAAAGTCCCACCCATAGTCAGGCTTGGCCTTAGAATTGGAAGGGCCAAGCTGCTAGAGGAAGAGGGGAGGATCACTTGATGAGTCCCAGTCCCACTGAGAGAGGGGAGAGAAAGAGTCATTTTATGATTTGAGAAGTCAATAGAGGAGTTGGCATGTGCCCAGAACCCTTTCAAAATAAGTGATTGAGAAGTATAAGACTCACACATTTAGAACACTTACGTGAGGCTATAAAGGTGGGGGATGGCTCCTAACTTCCTCTCTTCCTTTCCAGCACCTGTTTGTACAACACACTAGCAGCACTCAAATAATACTGATAAAATAATACCTATAAAAGTGAAAGCAACCACATAAGTTCTCATATGAAGTGTTCAGTGTAAAATTAAAGGAATTTTTGAATTCCATCTCATTAGAAAAGCTATTTTTCTTAAGGTGACCAATAGCAAACCGCACTGTACTCAGACTGCTCTGCGTTGTGCTGGCGGTAGTGGCCAGCAAGGTGTAATTCCAGCATCTGAAGATTGCTCTTTCTTCTCCCAACGCTGCTATATGAGTAGTTGGCTGGTTAAGATGCCTTTACTGCTGTAGTGAGGACAGAATCTAACCCTGTGTGTAGAAAAATCCATCTTCATGTTATGCTGATCTTGGCCCTTATTATGCATAAAATAGGTGCTTTTACTGTTCTTGGCTCCATTACTAACTTCATTCATTTTTATTTAGTTTGTAAACACTGCAGTTTACAAACTAGTAAAGACAAATATCCTGGTATTATAGACTGTGGGCCACATCCTTTCCCCAGTAATTTGATATTTGTGTAACTCTATTGACTTAAATAGAGTTGATCCTGATTTATACCAGTGTAACCGAGAGGAAAATCAGGCCCTTTATGTACATGTCTCCCATGAAGAAGACTATGGAAGTTTGTGTGGAGAAGGACTGCAGGATCAGATCTAAGATATATGCTTATGCTTTTACTTAATATATTGTAAGATATATTTAAATGTGAGCTAGTTTTCTCATGTATTACAGAACTTGATACATACAAATTAAAAGCTCTACATGAAAGCTGAGGACCAATGAAATGTAAATGGAATATAATCAAGACATACAGATTAGGACAAGTAAAAGCAGACAACATCACCATCTGAAAAAACAAGTGAATAACATATTATTAGATAACTTTGACTATCCTGAGGATGCAACTGATGAGGAGCAAGAAGACTTACCTTATGATGGAGACCTAGAAAGAACTTATCATCACAATAATGAATCAAATAATTTGAAAGCCTGTGTTTCTGTAGAAAACATTTCTGATAATTTCTTAAATTTGACCTGTTCTGAAATTAACAGAAGTTTAAAAGAAGAAATAAATTATGAAACACAACAGCTATCTCAAGAAAAGGTCTTCAGCCACCGTACACCCGCCACAAGAACAAATGGAATAATGATTGAAATGGCAATAGAAGCTCCTGTGAGTGGCATGCCTTTGGAGACAGAATTATCAGTTGGAGCTTTTAACAGCCTAGATAGGAAGGAACATTTCACCAACTCAAAAATTTCTGATGTTCTTTTGCGTCATTTTTCCAAAGAAGAGTTATCAAACACAAGCCAATTAATTGATTGTGAAACTATCCCAGAAACATCCTTTACTGAAAGTGTTGATGAAACCATCCTCACTAAAACTAGGATTTCAGAATGTACCAAGCGCACTTTACTAACAGAACAATGGGCAGAGCATTTTGAAGACTATCATTTAAACAGACAAGAAGAAATATCTGAAGATGATTACAAAGATAAAAATTTGCTAGATGAAAATAAATTTGTTATAGATGACAGTGCTACTTCTTATGGTGATGAGAAAGACTGCATACAAGAAAATTCACAGTTGATAGCTGAAAATGAAGATACAAATAATTTCCAAAACATAAGAAAAAATCACAGTCACCAAAAAGGTTTGTTGGAAAGAACAGGTTCATCTCATGAACTCAAATATGGTCAAGGCCAAGTTAATTATTGTCTTCCTGACTTCTCTAAAGTTGCTCCAAAAGTCAAAATACCAAAAAGAAATAACAGTGATAAATCAGCTCCCATAATTAAAAGAACCAAATTCTCGCCTAATTTGGTTGGTAAATCAGCAATTGTGAACAATGTTTTAGAAACTATGAATTATTTTGATTCTGTTGAAGTAAAGAATCAAGAAGAAGAAATGAGAATTCCTGAACTTTTACAACAGCTAGAGGTAAATGAGATCTTTTCAGATATCAGTCCTGGATTTAATAAAATATTTATGCCAAGGGAAATGAAAGAGATAGTCCATCAGAGCCGATCATGAGTAGTCCTATATGCAAGTGGTTCCACTGAAGTCAGTGGTTCTACTAATTTAATTAAGAATTACTTATACGAGTAAAGGATTGTAGGATTGGGCTTTCAGTCTATAACTTCCATAAACTGACATATTTTATGATGTTATAGAGTGATACCTTAATTATTAATAATTTAAAAGTTTCCCTTCAAAATATTATGAAATTGGTTATAGTCAATTTCATTTTTTAATTCTCACATACTTGCAAAACGTTGTTTCTAATACTCTCGGAAAATGTTTAAATCCCGCCAAAATTATTTTAATTGAAATGTTTAATATTTTAAAGAAATAATTAAAGGTTTGTTTTCATATTGTGTTTTAACCAGATCCTATTTACGTCAATGGTGATTTTGCCAATGGATCTTTAAGATTTATAAATGTCTTTGAGGATCACCTATGCTACCTGACTGATTCCCTTTAAATGATTTGTTCCAATATTTTAGGATTTCCTTTATTCTGGTTGTAAATAGATCATTTAACGGTCACTTTTAATATTTAAACTCAGTCATTGAGACTACTCACATCTGTAAAGCTAAGCACATGCTTAAATCTTTGTAGGATCAGGGCCTTAGTGTATAAGGAAGACTTATTACAACACATTAATACTTTTTTTCTTTATTATTTCTGGATTAATGCAAGTTGCTGACAAAACATGCTGAGGCTCAGAATCGTATTGATCATTTGAGGTTTGATCCTAAGGTAAATCTACCAGAATATTATAAAATCAGATAAATTGTTTAGGAGAGCTTTTTCTTAGTACAGTATATTTTCTCTCTAAGGGTCTGATATGAAGCGTATATTCTACTAAACAACCTTTTATATTGTTGTTCCTATTTATAGAACTTCTCTAAAGATAGATTTGGCTAAGTAACTTGAGACTTCTAGATGTCTAAAACACATACAGTGAGAATAGGCCAACTAGAAACATACATGTTCATAAGTTGGTGTGTTTATGGGAAATAAACACAGATATTCTGAAATTTTTCAATATGTTAATAAAAAGTGAAAAATAATGTATTCCATATTTTTTATGTGTAATTTAAATAACTCCTTCTAACCAACTTCTGTAAGGATATACAGTATTAAAATAGTTTCCTTTTAGCATTCCAAGTAAATATTTTTATATATAAAGCTGTTCTTTTATTTTAAAATATTGTTTTGTATATTTTAACAGATATATACTCATTCAGCTTCTCCTAATCCAAACCTTTCCATTCACTCAAGATGTATGGGTGCAGCTTCTGAAGAGTCTATATTTCATCCCCTTACTGTTCCTATCCAGCCTCTGCTTGGTTTGTCCCAAGCATCTTTTTCAGGTAGTTGAAATTACAGTGGTTATACAAATAACAGAGGTTCCTTATTTTACATAATTGTGCACTTTGTTATTCTGTTCCATAATCATAGAAACGTAGGACTGGAAGGGACCTCGAGAGGTCATCTAGTCCAGTCCCCCGGATTAATGGAATAATAATCTGGAAAGCTGTATACAGAAATCCAGTTGGTACTTTACTCTTTATTTTCATTATGTTATAGGATTACAATCTGGGAGAATGATTTCATCATTACCGTCAGCCAATTCAGCAGGAAAAGTACACTGTTTAAATCCTAACTTGATGCAAAATACAACAAAAGGAGAAAAGATGTCTCAAATGCTAAAGGAGCAGGCAGAGCAACTGAAAGCTAAAGTAATATGAAAGAGATTTATTTCAATACTTACTTAATATTGATGCTCTTGGTTTTTTTTTATGAAATCTAAAATCCCAAATACAATCTACCAATTTTCTATTGAAGGTGGAAGAATTTTCTAAATGTATAATGCAGGAGGCCTTCCCTTTGCAAGATCACTGTCTGGTAAATTATTTTTTTCACATGTATTGCAGGGAATTGAAATGTGCTTTAAATGGCATTGGACCTGTATTTATTGTGGTGAAATTTTCAGTGTTGTTCAGAAAGATATATTTAATAACAAATTAAACTCTTTCCTCCATTCCAGAATTAAGTTATAGGCATGAAAAAGGCCAAGGTGAAGTTTGAGACTGACAATATGTGTCTGAATCCCCTAGACTCCTTTGAAAATCTTAAACCAAACTATTCATGAAGGCAGCCCTTACTCAGGGAAATTGCCATTGAAGTTATTATGAGTTTTGTTTGAGCAAAGACCTGAATCAATACCCCACAATTTAACCGTCTATTTGTACATCTGCTGTGGACCACAGAGTGTTGTTAATTGTTCTGTCCAATTAAATAGTAAAGTCATTCATTATTTACATCTCTTTTATTGGTGAAGGTATTAAAAGAACTAAAAGGATACCTGGACACATTGGAACAGAAATATTTAGCCACTAAGGAGGAGCATCGTGGTTTACAGCTACAGCACTACAATCACAAATCCATAAGTGTTGGCGAGTTTGATCCCGACAGGTCAGAGATGCCTGCTAAATAGTATGTCTGTATGTCTATGCTCCCATAGTATATGAGCACCTGGCAGTCATTAATTAATTTATCCTCACAGTATCCCTGCGAGGTACAGAAGTAATATTGTTGCACATTTTCAACCTGAGGGGCTAGTCAGATTTTGGGGCCCTGAGGATGTTCCAGTTGGATGTAGAAGTTGATGGAGTCTGGTATTCACTTTGATGCAGTCTTGTTTAGTTACAATGAATGTGCAAAGTCCTGCTTCTCCAAACACAGGAGGAGCTCAGAACAAAAGAAGCAGTTTCGTAGCTTACAGCAAAGCCTTTTCAGACAACAGACCCAAAAGTGCTCTCCAGTTTTTCCCAGGGTCACACTGTGCTCGCAGGTGACTTCATGGCTCTCTTGCCTTTTTTTTGGCCGTTGCCTCTCTGACTCCTCTTATTGATTCTCAGTTTCTGACAGTTAGGAAGTTTTTCCTAATGTCCAACCTAAACCGCTCTTTCTTCAATTTAAGCCCACTGCTTCTTGTCCTATCCTCAGCCGTTAAGGAGAATAATTTTTTCTCCTTCCTCCTTGTAACAACCTTTTATGTACTTGAAAACTGTTATCATGTCCCCCCTTGGTCTTCTCTTCTCCAGATTAAATAAACTAAATTTTTTCAATCTTCCCTCATGGGTCATATTTTCTAGAGCAGTCTCCAAACTTTTTTGATCATGCACCCCTATCAGTAAAAAAATTTTGAGCACGCACCCCCTGCCATGCCGGCTCTACCATTTTTGCCAAAGCAAAAAAAAAAGAAAACCCGCTCGGCTCCCGCCCGAACTGTCAAAGCAAAAAAAAAAAAAAACGCTCCTCCTGCTGCGCATCCCCAAGGCTCCTCTTGCGCACCCCATGGGGTGCGCACACCACACTTGGGAGACCACTGCTCTAGACCATTTTTGTTGCTCTTCTCTGGACTTTCTCCAATTTATCCACATCTTTCCTGAAATGTGGTGCCCAGAACTGGACAAAATACTCCATTTGAGGCCTAATCAGCGCAGAGTAGAGCATAAGAATTACTTCTTGTGTCTTGCTTACAACACTCCTTCTAATACATTCCAGAATGATGTTTGCTTTACTTGGCAACAGTGTTTCTCTGTTGACTCATATTTTGCTTGTGATCCACTATGACCCCCAGATCCCTTTCCACAGTACTCCTTCCTGGGCAGTCATTTCCCATTTTGTATATATGCAACTGATTGTTCCTTCCTAAGTGGAGTACTTTGCATTTATCCATATTGAATTTCATCCTATTTACTTCAGACCATTTCTCCAGTTTGTCCAGATCATTTAGAATTTTAATCCTATCATCTAAAGTACTTGCAACCCCTCACAGCCTGGTATCCTCCGCAAACTTTATAAGTGTACTCTCTATGCCATTATCTAAATCGTTGATGAAGATATTGAACAGAATCAGACCCAGAATTGATCCTTGTGGGACCCTACTCAATATGCGTTTCCAGCTTTACTGTGAACCACTGATAACTACACTCTGGGAATGGTTTTTGAACCAGTTATGCACCCACTTTACAGTAGCTCCATCTAGGATGTATTTCCCTAGTTTATTTATGACAGTTGTCCCCAACCTTTTCAGGGTCATGCCCACTTTACCTCTGTCTGCACACACACACACCCCGGGAAGCAGGCCGGGAGCGGGGCCGTGGCTCCCAGCGGGGGATGGACAGACATGGGCAGGGGCAAGGGGGCTGAGGCTGGGGCCAGGGCCAGGAACAGAGCTGGGGGTGGAGCGGGGCTGGGGTGCGCTCCCTCCCTGCTTCCCATGGGGAGTGCACCCCCCCACACACATTCCTCTTTGCCCCCCCGAGGGGCATGCCCCATCATTTGGGAACCATTGGTTTATGAGAAAGTCATGCGAGATGGTATCAAAAGCCTTACTAAAGTCAAGATATACCATATCTACCGCTTCCCCCATATCCACAAGTCCTGTTAAATGTTATTAAATTGGTTTGACACAATTTGTTCTTGACAAATCCATGCTGACTGTTAGTTATCACCTTATTATCTTCTAGGTGTTTGCAAATTGCTTAATTATTTGCTCTATTATATTTCCAGGTACTGAAGTTAAGCTGACTGGTTTGTAATTCCCCGTGTTGTCCTTATTTCCCTTTTTATAGATTCAAGCAGTTAACTGTGGTTTAATTTAATCTATTTAATTTTGTAATGGTATTGTTTTATTTTTGGACAGTGCTGCAACTTTGATACTGCAGTGATATACAAAAAGCCAGAAGTTTATTGAAAGGCTGATTATATAACTCTGTGTTTTGTATTTGGCTTTAGAAAGGTGGAGGGGGAAATATTTAGGCTTGGTATGCTGCTTGAAGATGTCAAAGAGAAAATTGATGACAATATATGTAGTCCATGTCCATCTTCATTCACATCTCCTACATCTCCTTCGCTCACGCCATGTGAATCTGTGTGTTCATCCTGTTCTCATCTTTGTGAGGTAACTCATCAAGTTCTATAATCTACAGACCAAACTCTTCTTTCAGTTACACTGATACAAACCCCATTAATTTCAGTAGGGTTGCGCAAGTATACCCAAGAAGAGAATTTGCTCTTATGTTTCTAAGAGTGAATATCTTGCTACAGTGCAGAATGTTAATTCAAAAAAGTAATGTATTTTATTCCTGAATGTAAACTTTAAGATATCTCATTAGCCATGTTGATCAAAACCTAAATATGTGATTACAGTTGTGTTGGGGGAAAAGATTCCCAGTCTCAGTGGGGGAAAAAAATTGTTTTCAGAAAAGCAAAATAGTCTAATCTTTGCAAAAATTTAAAAGCAGTTTTTGCAAGTGAATCACTGCCATTTAATAGAGAAAAGCTATGAAAATGGTAACTTTCTGCTTCAGTGAGATTCATAAAAATCTCAGTTTGTCTCAAAGGATCAAATTCTTTTGTGTCACAGAAAGCTGGTGAAAATTATAACGTTTAGTCCTGGATCATAGCTTGCAAAGTGGAAATTGGTGGTTTCCCACTGTTCTACATGTGACCAAGCTAAATGCTTTCTAACTGTACTAATTGTTTGAAAATATCATATGAATTCTGATGATTCCTCCTTTGAATCCTGAATTGCATAGATATTCAGGAAATCTTGGATTGCAGGAGGCAAGATTTTAGGGAATACAATAAATGACAATCTATTGTACATGTCTTTATGCTATCTATAATATGGTTATTTTGTACAGAGCCTTGTGGTTTCAAGCATTAGTGATCCTCCAGAAAGGTCTGCTACTGAAGTGAATTTTCATAATAATGAAAGGAACGAGGGAGAGAATAGAAGTCATGCAATCGATGTGATCCCAAAGAAAACCAGTCAGCTTTCTTTACAAGATGACAATTGTGATCTTTTTCCTAAAATGTAAGTGTTGAACTTTCTGATAGGTATTGAAGTCATTTACTAAAATGGATTTATAATTACTTATTAAGTATGAAGACATTTATTGAACGTATCTGATCAAATGTCCACTGAAGTCAAAAGAATATAATTAATTTAACTGAGTGTTAGATCATGCCACTGCATGGCCTCGATTGTCACCATAGATATTCAAGATGGAAAAGACATATTGGGGGACCTGATCCAACAATCCTGCCAGTGCATAATTTTTCCCTTCAGTAGTTTTTTTTAAAACAGGTTGAAGGTATGTCAATATCCAAAATCACTACCTATTCCATTCTTTAGTGACTCAACAGAGTATTAGTATATTTCTGTGTGTTGTATCTTTGTTGAATCCAGCCCTGATGGAGAATCATTTGATGATAATCTTGCTAAAAAACAGTGTTTTTAATATGTTTGAAAAAACAGTATTTTAAAATAAAAATTGCTTTTCCCTTAGCCAATTGGGATTACAAAAAAGAGATGCATCTGCCTATGTAAAAGGAATGGAGCCCCTGGAAAAAGCAGAACTGCTAGCAAATAAGCACTCTTCAGATGTAATGGTACAAGGTCTATTTTCATGCATAATTAAATTTTTTGGATGAACTTGTTTGTTTATTTTATCCAATGGGATAATTTATTTTAGATTATATTCTACTGTCCCAATGTTAAGTTTGCACAACAAGCCAACTCAACTGTTGTCATTGTTGAGGTACTACAGTATCTCAGAACATTGCTGTACAAATGCCAAGTAAGATGATTCAGGTTTAGGAATGTTGCTGTCAAAACTTGTGAAGCATTCATACTGTGCTTTGATTCTGAGGGGAACTGTTCTGGAAGAAGTTGCATAGGCAACTATTGGATTTTAAATAGTATCATTTGTGCTTGTTTAGGGCTGCAAGGAAAAAAACATGAATCCTTGCCAGATCCACTGAAACCTACACTAACAAAGTCATTTCACCTTTGTGTCTCACTATAGAATGGGGATAATGTGCAGACTCTGTGCAGTCCATTTAATATAGCCTAGAATTGTAAGTGGATAATAAAGCAAGAAAAAGCATTGCTAAAGCCATGGAAAAATTATATCCAAATATATGTGTTACTCACATTATATTTCTTGAGAAATACACAATAATGTGAATAAGTGTATAAAAATCTTATGTTCTGGTTTGTGGTACAGCAGTGCTTCCTTGCACCTGTGGCAGACAATGGGCCTGGAGGCCTGGAATCCCAAAGGCAGCTTATATTAAGTCAAAAACGTAACACTAATCAAGAAAACCCAAAAGGGTAAGTGCTTTATGTATTTTGGCTGATTAAAAATATTTGTAAACGGCCAAAATGAGTGTATGCATTCATGGATACAAGTTGTGCTGTTGGACTCTGAAATTTAATGCATAGTGGTAGGCTCAATTCAAAGTAAAGCTGGTTGTCTTTGAACATGGGAAGATCTGGTTGGAAACAATTATTGTGTTTCTACATTTTACACAGGCAATAAATCACACAGGATGAAATCTTGACCCTACTAAAAATAGCAAAACTTCCTGTGACTTCAATGACAGCATTTCTCTCAGTGAAATCCAACCCTATCCAGAGAACTAGCACAAGGCCTATTACATCACTTAAGTTCCACTTAAACATTATTTTGAGGGCTTAAGTAGAGCATAGGTCTTATGTTGGCCTTCTGCATGGAAGTGAATTTCACCCACGGTAACTAAAAGTTAAGTAATAAATTAGTTCTACAATTATATTAAAAATATTGGAGACAAAATCCAACATCCAGATTAAAAAAGGGCCTTGCCTGAACAGTGAGAAGCACAAGTAAAAAAGACACATTTGTGTAGACCTTCAGCATTAAGTTTGGTTGTTTTACTTACTTTTATCATATTAGTACTTCTGTATGCTGTCTTGTTTATTCAGGAGTTTAAACTTTTGGCAAATGAAATCTCCACCCAAAACCAAGTCTTACAGTATGTGCAATTTGGAACACAAAATTATTAATCTAAATGTGCAGCAAGAGCAAGGTAGGAGAAAGAGGAAAATGCTTTTATTTAATAATTTGTGTCGTTTCAATAATTTTATTCCATTTTATTCAATAATTTGTATAATTTCATAACTCTGATAAAACTCACCCACTATCCAATTCTTTCTTTTTTCCCCGGATCATTTTAGGCAATTTAGTCCATCCCTCAGATCATTGTTTTTGTGAAAGGGTAGAAAGCTGTTCAAATGCACATGAAGCTGCTCTATATCCCAAATGGAAAATACACTGGTCAAAAAATGCAAACAAAGAACTTTGTTCCTGTTCTGTCAATAGGTGAGCATGTGCTGACTATCGCTCTAAGCTCCAAAACAAATCAAAACATTAACAAACTTCAAAAGTATTCCAGAGGGTGTTATTAGAGTAATTGTGTCCTTCTAACCATTGTGCCTGTCTGTGTTCATGTGTGCACATGTATATAAATGCACACACCTAAGATTTCTTAAGTGCTTTGCTGAATAGAGGTGGGGTTACTCACATGCTTAACTTTAAACACGTGTTTAACTGTTCTGCTGAATCTGGGTTTCAATGCCATGATCCATACTATAATTCAAGGTGTAATGTGATTTTTTCCCAAGATTAGACCATTTAGTATGGATATAGTTCATATGATGAATAAATCTGTTTTTCCTGAATTAATAATTTGGCAATATTAATACCATAGGTATTAATGCTCAAAAACTTTTCATACAGTTAATATTTAATTCAGATCTTGTACTATTTTTGTTTTTATCATGTAGAAATAAAAAGACAGAGGACAGAAAAACTGATAGTGAAAAGTCAAAATGTGGAAGGTATTCAGTCTTCATTCAGGAAAAAGCAGTGGAGCTAGATTTGTCAGGTACTAACCTTTGTAAGTAGAGATTGCATACAGTGGCCAGAACTGTATATTTAACTACTGTTGAGTCCTTATAGTAATTTGATGTCATCTCACAAGACCTTCAGAGTATGAAGATCTTAATGGACTTTTACCAAACTTTACTGGCTAGGCTACTAGGACCCCATTTTCAAACAGGCTTTCAAAAAAGCATCCATGACACTTCCATGTGTAGAAGGGCACTGGTGTGTACAAAATTCCGTTTTGCTCATGCATGTGCAGGTTTTTGTATATGCTAACTAGTGCACTCCCAATTTCAGCATATCTCTGAGGATAGTTTGAAAACTTGACCCCTAAAGTGTTTCAAAATTTCCGGGCCAGATTATTTCCTCCCCAATGAAAAAGAGTGAGGATTTTTATGAGAAAATCTCTGCCCAGCATCCCTTGTTGAGATTATTCCCCATCATTCTGCTGATGGGAAGGAGGGTGGAAATGCCGTCTTAAACCTTATGGATCCTTCTTACAACCCTTGCGGCCTCCCCAGCTCCTTAACAGCAGTGTTCCATTGGAGTCTCACTGCCAAGGATGTCCCGTGCCCCATTGGGCAGGGCAGCTCCCAGCTCCCTCAGGAGTTCAGTTAACTTCTCTGGGGGCAGAGGAAGGACAATAGGCAGTCTTTCTTCCAGCCAACCCTGACTCCACACCCTCCCACTGCACTGTCCTGTATCGAGGATGGTACTGTGAAGGTGAGCGTACTCCATGTGTGAATTGGAAGGCATGAGCTGTTTCTGGATTTGATTTCAGATCAGAACATGTGGGCTTGTCCCACCTGAGTTCTGGGATACTTTTTGCCCCTCTTTTCTCTGTGATGCCTTTCCATTTAGATACATATTGATAACTAATACTTTAACTCTATTACCAGTGCTGTTATATGGATCAGCTAGTACAGGGGTAGGCAACCTATGGCAGGTGTGCCAAAAGCAGCACGCGAGCTGAATTTCAGTGGCAATCACACTGCCCGGGTCGTGGCCACTGGTCTGGGGGGCTCTGCTTTTTAATTTAATTTTAAATGAAACTTCTTAAACGTTTTAAAAACCTTATTTACTTTACATATAACAATAGTTTAGTTATATATTATAGACTTATAGAAAGGGACCTAAAAACGTTAAAATGTATTACTGGCATGCGAAACCTTAAATTAGAGTGAATAAATGAAGACTCAGCACACCACTTCTGAAACGTCGCCGACCCCTGAGCTAGCACAAGGTGTTATATGAGTGCCACGCTCAATACTCTCTCCTCCACTCTCTTTTATGGTCCCCTGGGTTTCCACTGGTTCTGGAGAGGCAGGTCAACCTTCAGCAATTTTAAGGAAAAAAATTACTGAGTCAGACCTCAGTGGGACAACCTACCTTAGGACAGGAAGCTTGTCTTGTGTAAAGGCACAGGCCTGACACTGGTGAGATTCGAGTTCAGTTCTTAGCTTCGACACATATGACTTTGTGCAAGTCAGTGCATCTCTCTGTGCCTTAGGTCCCCATCTGTAAAATGGAGATGATACTTCTCTCCATCACAGGGATGTTGTGAGGAGAAATTCATTAATGTTTGTGTGACACTCATATCCTAGAGTGTTGGAAGCTATGTGGGTACCTAGATATAAAGCTACAGCACCCAGCTTATGAGCTGTAATATTTATGTAAGACCTCTTTGATACAATTTCTTTTAGGCAGTGATTCAGAAGACATCTCATTCTGTGATTCCTTTCGTGAGTCACACAGTGATGAATTTCTGGAACACAAGACTAAAAATTATAAATCACGTAAAGCAGGATTAAAAGAACAAAGCAAAGGTATAGTGGTTTCATAGCTCCAAAAACATGTTTGTGTGGAAATGTTGTTTGCAGTGTAATATTTTACCTATATCACTTGTTTGCAGGTCTCAGATGGAGGTGCAATAGGGGAAACAGAGACTGGTTTAAACTTGGGAATTATAAAGAATTTGTTCAGTCCTGCACCTTATGTAGAAATAAAAAGCTCAGTTCAACTCGTGAGTATAGTGTGTTGCCAAAAAGGTTACAAACTACAAGCTAAGCTTTACATGGCACAGACCCATGAGTGGAATACACATAGGGACTAGCACTCGAAGAAGAATTAAATATTTAGTTCCAAAGCTACATAAGGAGCAGTAACCCAAAGTCTAGCCTCACCTCAGTTCTTCCACAACCACAGTGGAACTGTCCATTTTTCACTTGGTGGGAGTGATGACATTTCCAGTTTTCCACCAACCTCTTCAAAATGCCGAAGTCACAGGCACCACCACTATGCCAGCAGTCATTTCCTGTTGGCCACCTATACAGTGTGGTCTAGAGAAATGAACGGAAATTCCTCAGTTCTTATGCCACCTCTGCCACTGACTTGTGTTAACTTCAGCAAGTCAATGAGAGCCTGGTTTTCAGAAATGTCGAGCACCCGCAGCAACCTTTGAAGTCTCTTAAATCTCTGACTATTTCCTCATCTGTACAATGGAAATGATGATACTTATCTGTTTCACAGGGCCAGAGTGAATATAAATTAGCTAGGTTTGAGAGTGGTAGCCGTGTTAGTCTGTATCAGCAAAAAGAACGAGGAGTACTTGTGGCCAGTAGCATAGTTGGGGGGAAGCGGGGCAGCGGCCGCTCCCCCACCGAGCACAAGTGGCACCTTTTTAATTTTACTTACCCAGGAGCAGGAAAAAAAAAAAAGGCGTCACCCGCTGCAGCGCTTTTACTGACGGGGCGGCGCTCCGGGTCTTCGGTGGCACTTCGGTGGCAGGACCTTCACTTGCTCCGGGTGTCTTCGGCGGTACTGAAGCTTCATCGCCGAAATGCCGCCAAAGACCTGCAGAGCGAGTGAAGGTCCCGTCGCCGAGGTGCCGCCGAAGACCTGGAGCGCTGCCCCGTCAGTAAAAGTGCTGCAGCGGGTGGCGCCTTTTTTTTCCCACTCCCCCTCTTCCCTCCACCTGGCTACGCCATTGCTTGTGGCACCTTAGAGACTAACACATTTATTTAAGCGTAAGCTTTTGTGGGCTAAAACCCACTTCATCGGATGCATGCAGTGGAAAATACAGTAAGAATATATATATATATATATATAAACACAGAGAGAACATGAAAAAGTGGGTGTTGCCATACCAACTATAACGAGTGTTATATTTCTTGAGAAACTGCTGAATTAGAATTAATTTGCAAACTAGACACCATTAAATTAGGCTTGAAAAAAGACTGGGAGTGGATGAGTCATTACAGAAAGTAGAATTATTCCCCCTACTGTTACTCACACCTTCTTGTCAATTGTTGGAAATGGGCCATCTTGATTATCACTACAAAAGATTTTTTTCTCATGCTGACAATAGCCTACCTTAACTGATTACACTCGTTATAGTTGGTATGGCAACACCTACTTTTTCATGTTCTGTGTGCGTGTGTGTGTATATATATATATATATATATATCTTCCTACTGTATTTTATACTGCTTGCATCCAATGAAGTGGGTTTTAGCTCATGAAAGCTTATGCTTAAATAAATTTGTTAGTCTCTAAGGTGCCACAAGTACTCTTTGTTCTTTTTGATAAATTAGCTAATGTTTCTACATGTTGTTTGGAAATGTAAAGTGTTATGCAAGTGCTACATTGTATTAATGTATTTATTATGATAATGCTAAGTTGTCATTACAGTATGCTTTCTCAACAGCCTTACAATACAGGGATTGGAATATAAATTTCTGCACTAGTTGTCAAAGAAACAAATGCAGCAGGGAATCTGACAAGAATAATATTGGTAAATGATTCCAGACTATTGGTCTTAATTATGTTTAAAAGATTTTGCCTGGCAGTTATGCTTTATAGATCATGTGCAAACTTTTTAAAGACACTTTTATAGATAGTATAATGAAATGTACAATAACAAACTGAAGTCTGATCTGATCAAGAAATGGATTTGGCTAAAGAGGGAAGGGCAAAGAAGAGAGCCCACCATTTTGAAACACTGCTGGAATGATGATATGAGAAGCAAACGTACTCAGGGAGTCTGAGAAATGCATCTAAAGTTAGGTTATTTTTTATCCTTAATGCAGGGTTCCAAAGTGCTTCACAAACTATGTACATAGAGCACCAATGAAATGCACTTTGGAATTGCGTAGTACATTGGAAAAAAATGGCACAGTGATCACCAGGAACAATCTGGACTGTTTTCCCTTTCTAACTTGACTTCCAGTTAGTGGGTACCTCAGAACATTATTAACTTATTTATAGCTAAAATATGGGTGCTCCTTTCCATTTTCCTGTTTGATATTTAGGGGACCTCTTAAATGTCTGTTCAGAACATGGGGGAGGGGGAGCTGTTAAAGAAAGTATCTTGACTTCCACAGCTTATACATAGCACACATAATAGAAGGTGGAAGAGATGAATGAAATATGTTGGGTACAGTGGGAGAGGAGGCAAGGAAAAAAGACAAGAGGCAGATCAAGATATTTCATCTTTACCCCTTCTTTCTCTGCCATTTGCTTCAATTTCATGTCATCTTTTTACTGCATTCCTCCTCCTCCTTTGTTTTTTGCCTTTTCAGGATTTATTATCCTTCTCATATCAGGTTTTTTGAGCAATCATGCAGTACAGGACTTATTCCTAGAGATTGTTGATGCATTTGCAAGCAGTATTTCCAACCTCAAATATTTAAAAATTATGAGTCAGGCCCCCCACAAAAAGCTTGAGATTTTAAAAAATGATACAATTTTTAATTCTTTTGTCTTCTCATTTTGAAGCATTTTGGGTGCACTTAGGTCACAATTTCATTCTTTTCGCCACAATTATAAGGGCTAGAAAGATAATTTTTTAAATTAAATCTGAGATTCTCAAGTATTAAAAAAACTTCTGCAACTGGGGCTTTAAGACAAACAGCAGTCATGATAAAGACATGATAAAATCATGCAAGTTGGCAACACAGTGCATGTTTAAAGAATGTTGGGTTTAATTGTTAAATTGATTTAGTAAAGAAATAAATCTTTTGGATATTAGAACTAGAGTGGGCCTTTCCAGTGGAGATATTTTTGCAGGGATTCCATTGATTGGAGCTGTGGCGTTAACAAATGTCAGGTCACACAAGGATCCTAAGAGCCAAGGCTGTGGAATAGTAAACTGTTAAAATCCACTTTGTGTTGATGAACAATTAGTATTTAACTGTAATACATAGGGGCGAAAGAGGTACAGCGTCAAGACTGTATGATGCTCTCTGGTAACATACCTAAAAACAGACAACTGGCTCTGATCTTTTAACGTTGTGTGCACGTAATTCCATGCCTAATTTGTCTGTTCCATTACTGCAGTTGGCCATGGTAACTGAGCGCACACACTTTTAAAAAAACAGCCCATTCTGTCATTTGTGCTAAATATAAGAAAGTATAGTTTTCTATATATTTGTTATATTTTGTTTAATTATGGCCTCCAAAATTTCAGCTTCTTCACAGAAGAAAAGAATTGCCGCCAATAGTGTTTGTACAAGTAAGCAACCAGATCAATTTGTATACAGACTTTCTGACAAGTAAGTGTTACCAGTAGCTTAATATAAATTAGTATCACAGAAGATGTGACTATTGAAGATATAGTGTGGGCCAAATTCACTAATGTCATAAGTGGCACAACTCCATACCTATGCAATATGTACTATATATTAGAATAGTAGTCACTAATGAAAGTAAAATATATAATGTAAATGCAATTTTGAACAGATTTAACTAGATTTTTTTCTGAAACTTTTCGATTACATGGAAGAACTAGAAATTTAGCTAATTCTTTTAGTATAGGATCCAGTCAAGAGGTCTCTTTTCATTAACTAAATGTGTCATTATCATTCCAGATAACAGTCCTGGCAGTGACGTTGTGTATAGGAATAATGATACTGCAGTACTATTTATCCATCTCAGAAATGTCTTTTCCTATTTTTACTTGTTACTAATATTAAATTATATCTGGAGTATATGAAGTAGGACAGGTTCTTAATTATAGTGTTGACAATGTATGCGGAGGTAGGGAATGTTGGCCAAGAAATTAAATAAATGAAAAGCTTTTTGGGCTTCTCTCCTGCTTCCAGAGCAGGCAGTGCTACACATTCTAATGAGGATAATTAGATGATGCCAGATTCCCTGAAGGTTTGTTTGTCTGTGACTATAAGATGTATGTTATAAATGTAACACTAACTATGCAGTTGTATTTTATGATTAAACAAATGAAGAACTCTACTGAAATTATGATGCAAGGATGCTAAAAAGTTATAGACATTGAACACACATTGTTTAAACACATTTTGTTTTTAACTATAAAATGTTTTTCTGAATATTTTATGTATTACCTTCTAGAGACAACTTAGAGACTCCCAAAACCTGCTACTCAAGGATGTATGATACAATTATTCTTTCACCTCACTACCTAGCCAGCAGGAAGGTTTATGGAAGTAAATCAATGGTCAATATTAGAAACAGACACATCAGTTATACTGACACAAAGGTAAGAATTTAGATTGTGATTTTAAAAAATGTCTAAGTGACTCGGGAGCAACAAGTCCCACTGACTTTCAGTAGCACTTTTGAAATCTCACCCATAGATGCTAATGATTATAATCCAACTTGTCTTGCATTCAGTGCCTTGTGAGGTGCTAAAGGTGTCTTGTTGGCTTTTAAATATGAGTGTGTGTTATTTATTAACGTGTCATGTTGAAACTGGCTTATTCTTAACTTTTTTTTTTGCTTCAGTAATAGTAGGTTCCATTTACTCCAATAAAACAAATATATCCCTTATCAGCACAAGGCATAAGTATTGTCACTGACCCAGCTGCAGGTTCCATTGAGGGAGTTGAAATACATCAGTCACTCAGAGATCTGGAATGAGATTCTGTGCTATGCCGCTAAAATACACAGCACAGAACTTGCAGCTTAGGTAGACAGGAGGCGAAGGTGGCGTTAAGCCACTTTTACACTTTCCTGATCTGGGGCTGCTTTGTCGCCTACACTGTAATTTAGACAGCCCTGGAGGCCTGTCTAAACCAGAGCAGTCTCCCTGTAATGCCCAGAATTTCTCCACAGTGCTACATAGAGAGCTTCTCCCTCAACACACTTCTCCCTCCCCCAGTATGCCCCTTACACCAGGACTTGGGAGAGGATCCTTTGAAAGCAGTCTTACAGCTGTTGCCTGCAGCACCTGCACTGGGGGAATCGAATCCTCCCTTGGGCGGATACAGGGATTTTAGGGGTTCTTTTACACAGAGTAAAGGGGCTAAAGCTGGGACTGTTATGCTTTACATACAACAAGCTAAGAAGCAGTCACAGTCCAGGCACTTCATGCACCAGACTGTAGCCCTAGCTGTCTCTTAAATGCCACACTCATGCAGTGGGAAAAGGACATGTTAGGGCTAGCACTATGGAAGTGTGGAAATCCTCTGGGTGCGATGGCTTAAACAGTTTAAAAAAATATAAAGTATTAGCTAACTCAGGCCCTGAGGCAGTCCAACACAGGACTCCAGCATCAGAGTAACCTGAAGGGCTTCTCAGTTCTAGTCCTTCCAGTCCACCCCTTTCCTGGTGCCAGAATTCAGTCATGTTGTTGTCTGATCTCATTCAGGACCTCTCTTGTCCTGTCCATTGTCTGTACATGCAGTTGCATCACGCTTCTTAACTACAGGGTACTGCTGGCTCCCTGTTATCAACAGCTTGTGTTCCTACTCAGGGTATGTCTACACTACGAAATTAGTTCGAATTTATAGAAGCCGGTTTTATTGAAATCGGTTGTATACAGCCGATTGTGTATGTCCACACAATAAAATGCTCTAGGTGCTCTAGTCGGCAGACCGCGTCCACAGTACGAGGCTAGCGTCGACTTCCGGAGCATTGCACTATGGGTAGCTATCCCACAGCTATCCCACAGTTCCCGCAGTCTCCGCCGCCCCTTGGAATTCTGGGTTGAGATCCCAATGCCCGGATGATGCAAAACAGTGTCGCGGGCGGTTCTGGGTACATGTCGTCAGGCCCCTCCCTCCCCCGTCACAGCAACGGCAGACAATAGATTCGCGCCTTTTTATCTGGGTTACCTGGGTTACCTGTGCAGACAACATGGAGCCCGCTCAGCACAGCTGAGCTCACCGTCACCATATGTCCTCTTGGTGCCGGCAGACGTGGGACTGCATTGCTACACAGCAGCAGCTGCTAACTGCCTTTTGGCGGTAGACGGTGCAGTAGACTGGTAGCCTTCATCGGCGATCTGGGTGCTGGCAGCCGTGGGGCTTGCCTTTTGGCAGTAAATGGTGTATTATGACTGTTAGCCGGCCTATTACAAGTCGGGTCATCGCACATTAGCAGAGTCTTCCCTGAGCAGCAGCTCGTGCAATAGGCCTGAAGACCATCGTCATACACCGCCCCGTATTTGCTGCCAAGCACCCAGAAAGATGCCGAGGGCTATCAGTCACGCTGCACCGTCGTCTTAAGATGTAAAAAAATAGATTTTCTCTGTATTCATTTGCTTCCCCCTCCCTCGGTCAAATCAACGGCCTGCTAAACCCAGGGTTTTCAGTTTAATCTTTGGGGGGGACCAGTCTGTGACAGTTGTTTGTGTCTCTCCCTGATGCACAGCCACCGTTCTTTATTTTAATTCCCTGTGCCTGTACGCCATGTCGTCACTCGGCCCCCCTCCCTCCTTCCCCTAGGCCGTCAGATACTACGTTTGCGCCACAGCTCGAGCCGAGAAGCGGTTCGCGACTTTTCTTTGAATTCTGGGTTGAGATCCCAATGCCCGGATGATGCAAAACAGTGTCGCGGGCGGTTCTGGGTACATGTCGTCAGGCCCCTCCCCCCTCGTCACAGCAACGGCAGACAATAGATTTGCGCCTTTTTACCTGGGTTACCTGTGCAGACAACATACCACGGCAAGCATGGAGCCCGCTCAGCTCAGCTGAGCTCACTGTCACCATATGTCCTCTGGGTGCCGGCAGACGTGGGACTGCATTGCTACACAGCAGCAGCTGCTAACTGCCTTTTGGCGGTAGACGGTGTAGCATGAGTGATAGCCGTGGGGCTGGCAGCCGTAGTGCTGCATTGCACCAGCCCCTTCCAGGCGATGGTATATTATGACTGGTACCCGTCATCGTCATACTGGTATGGCTGTCAATCATGGCCACCTGGGCAGACATGCTACTGTTTTGATGATGACGGTTACCAGTCATAATATACTATTTTCTGCCAATTGCCCAATATTGTCTGCTAAGCACCCAGAAGAGGCCGAGGGCGATGCTGGGTGCTGGCGGACGTGGGGCTGGCAGACGTGGGGCTGCATTGCTACACAGCAGCAGCCCCTTGCCTTTTGGCAGATGATGGTATATTATGATTGGTACCCATCATCATTGTACTGGTATGGCTGTCACTCATGCTGCAGCGTCGGCTGCCACCTTAAGATGTAAAAAATAGATTTGTTCTGTGTTCATTTGCTTCCCCTTCCTCCGTGAAATCAACGGCCTGCTAAGCCCAGGGTTTCCAGTTTAATCTTTGGGGGGACCATTCTGTGTGACAGTTGTTTGTGTTTCTCCCTGTTCCTGTACCTGTACGCCATGTCGTCACTCGGCCCTCCCTCCCTCCCTCCCGCCCTCCTTCTCCTGGTCCATCAGATACTACTTTCGCGCCTTTTTTCTGACCAGGCGCCATAGCTAGCACTGGGATCATGGAGCCCGCTCAGATCACCGCGGCAATTATGAGCACTATGAACACCACGCGCATTGTCCTGGAGTATATGCAGAGCCAGAACATGCCAAGGCGAAACCCGGCCCAGGCGAGGAGGCGATTGCAGCACGGCGACCACAGTGATGAGGAAATTGACATGGCCATAGACCTCTCACAAGGCACAGGCCCCAGCAATGTGGAAATCATGGTGTCACTGGGTCAGGTTGATACCGTGGAACGCCGATTCTGGGCCCGGGAAACAAGCACAGACTGGTGGGACCGCATCGTGCTGCAGGTATGGGACGATTCCCAGTGGCTGCGAAACTTTCGCATGCGTAAGGGCACTTTCATGGAACTTTGTGACTTGCTTTCCCCTGCCCTGAAACACCAGGATACCAAGATGAGAGCAGCCCTCACAGTTGAGAAGCGAGTGGCGATAGCCCTGTGGAAGCTTGCAACGCCAGACAGCTACCGGTCAGTCGGGAATCAATTTGGAGTGGGCAAATCTACTGTGGGGGCTGCTGTGATCCAATTTGCCAGGGCAATGAAAGACCTGGTGATAGCAAGGGTAGTGACTCTGGGCAACGTGCAGTCAATAGTGGATGGTTTTGCTGAAATGGGATTCCCAAACTGTGGCGGGGCCATAGACGGAACCCATATCCCTATCTTGTCACCGGAGCACCAAGCCACCGACTACGTAAACCGCAAGGGGTACTTTTCAATGCTGCTGCAAGCCCTGGTGGATCACAAGGGACGTTTCACCAACATCAACGTGGGATGGCCGGGAAAGGTACATGATGCTCGCGTCTTCAGGAACTCTGCTCTGTTTCGAAAGCTGGAGGAAGGGACTTTCTTCCCGGACCAGAAAGTGACCATTGGGGATGTTGAAATGCCTATCGTGATCCTTGGGGACCCAGCCTACCCCTTAATGCCATGGCTCATGAAGCCGTACACAGGCAGCCTGGACAGGAGTCAGGACCTGTTCAACTACAGGCTGAGCAAGTGCCGAATGGTGGTGGAATGTGCATTTGGACGTTTAAAAGCGCGCTGGTGCAGCTTACTGACTCGCTCAGACCTCAGCGAAAAGAATATCCCCATTGTTATTGCTGCTTGCTGTGCGCTCCACAATATCTGTGAGAGTAAGGGGGAGACCTTTATGGCGGGGTGGGAGGTTGAGGCAACTCGCCTGGCCGCTGATTACGCGCAGCCAGACACCAGGGCGGTTAGAGGAGCACAGCAGGGCGCGGTGCGCATCAGAGAAGCTTTGAAAATGAGTTTTGTGACTGGCCAGGCTACTGTGTGAAACTTCTGTTTGTTTCTCCTTGATGAACCCTCCAAACCCCCCCCCCCCCCCCCCGACCCGGTTCACTCTACTTCCCTGTAAACCAACCACCCCACCCCACCCTCCCCTCCCCTCCCGCTTGCAGAGGCAATAAAGTCATTGTTTTTTCACATTCATGCATTCTTTATTAGTTCCTTACAGAGGTAGGGGGATAATTGCCAAGGTAGCTGGGATGGGTGGGGGAGGAGGGATGGAAAAGGACACACTGCATTTTAAAACTTTAACTCTTATTGAAGCCCAGCCTTCTGATGCTTGGGCGATCATCTGGGGTGGAGTGACTGGGTGGACGGAGGCCCCCCCACCGTGTTCTTGGGTGTCTGGGTGATGAGGCTATGGAACTTGGGGAGGAGGGCTGTTGGTTACATAGGGGCTGTAGCGGCGGTCTCTGCTCCTGCTGCCTTTCCTGCAACTCAACCATACGCTCGAGCATATCACTTTGATGCTCCAGCAGACGGAGCATTGCCTCTTGCCGTCTGTCTGCAAGCTGACGCCACCTATCGTCTTCAGCCCGCCACCTCTCCTCTCGTTCATGTTGGGCTTTTCTCATCTCCGACATTGACTGCCTCCACGCATTCTGCTGTGCTCTATCAGCCTGGGCGGACATCTGCAGCTCCGTGAACATCTCGTCCCTCGTCTTACGTTTTCTCTTTCTAATGTTCACGAGCCTCTGCGAAGGAGAAACATTTGCAGCTGGTGGAGGAGAAGGGAGAGGTGGTTAAAAAAGACACATTTTAGGGAACAATGGGTACAGTCTTTCATTACAAGGTCGCATATTTCGGCTTGCAGGCAGCCATCGTAGGCCACAGTGTTTTGGCTTTTTTAACCTTCTTAACATGCGGGAAAGGTTGCAAACAGCAGCGCATTTCCCATATCAAGGATGAATTGGGTTGTCCATTTAAAATGGGGTTTCAATGTAAAAGGAGGGGGCTGCGGTTTCCCGGTTAACATGCGGCACAAACACAAGTAAACCACCCCCCCCCCCCCCCACACACACACACACGATTCTCTGGGATGATCACTTCACCCCTCCCCCCCACCGCGTGGTTAACAGCGGGGAACATTTCTGGTCAGAATAGCAGGAACGGGCGCCTCTGAATGTCCCCCTTAATAAAATCACCCCATTTCAACCAGGAGAGCTTTCTGGAGATGTCCCTGGAGGATTTCCGCTCCATCCCCATACACGTTAACAGACTTTTCCAGTAGATGTACTGGCCGCGATTGCCAGGGCAAATCAATCATTAAACACGCTTGCTTTTTTTTTGTAATGTTTACAAATAGTTACAAAGTTACACTCACCAGAGGTCTCCTGTGTGCCCTGAGGGTCTTGGGTGAGTTCGGGGGTTACTGGTTCCAGGTCCAGGGTCACAAACATATCCTGGCTGTTGGGGAAACCGGTTTCTCCGCTTCCTTGCTGCTGTGAGCTACCTACAGTACCTCCATCGTCATCTTCCTCGTTCCCCGAACCGTCTTCCCTGTGTGTTTCTCCAGTGAGAGAGTCATAGCACATGGTTGGGGTAGTGGTGGCTGCACCCCCTAGGATCGCATGCAGCTCCGCGTAGTAGCGGCAAGTTTGCGGCTCTGCCCCGGACCTTCCGTTTGCTTCTCTGGCTTTGTGGTAGGCTTGCCGTAGCTCCTTAATTTTCACACGGCACTGCTGTGTGTCCCTGTTATGGCCTCGGTCCTTCATGGCCTTGGAGATCTTTTCTAATACTTTTCCATTTCTTTTACTGCTACGGAGTTCAGCTATCACTGCTTCATCTCCCCATATGGCGAGCAGATCTCGTACCTCCCGTTCGGTCCATGCTGGAGCTCTTTTGCGATCCTGGGAGGACTCCATGACGGTTACCTGTGCTGATGAGCTCTGCGTGGTCACCTGTGCTCTCCACGCTGGGCAAACAGGAAATGAAATTCAAACCTTCGCGGGTCTTTTCCTGTCTACCTGGTCAGTGCATCTGAGTTGAGAGCGCTGTCCAGAGCGGTCACAATGAAGCACTGTGGGATAGCTCCCGGAGGCCAATAACATCGAATTCCGTCCACACTACCCCAATTCCGACCCGCAAAGGCCGGTTTTATCGCTAATCCCCTCGTCGGAGGTGGTGTAAAGAAACCGGTTTAAAGGGCCCTTTAAGTCGAAAGAAAGGGCCTCGTTGTGTGGACGTGTCCAGGCTTAATTCAGTTTAACGCTGCTAAAGTCGACCTAAACCCGTAGTGTAGACCAGGCCTCAGCTTTTCACCCAGCCCTTCGCAGTCAAGTTCCAAGCTGCTGCCTCCAGCCTGCTCTCACTGTCAGGCTGTCATTTGGCTCTCTTCTTGAGCCAGATACCCAAATAAACAACCAAAAATCTAAAACGCAGCACTTTTCAAAATACTATAGGGTAGAATTGTTGAAAATGTTACTTAGATCCCAGGTTGAACATTCCTTCCCCTTCTGTTTTTTGTGTTTGGGAACATTTACCTTTAAAGCATATGTATTATCAGAGAAAGTAGATATTAACTATCCAACAATTTGACTATGTTTTATGTCCACCAGATTTTAAACTCTACTTTGGATCATGCAATACAGACTGCAACCACTTTGAAGGAAACTACAGAACGAATGGTACAAGTAGTTGCAGAAGATCTAGCTAAAGTTAAAACTCATCGAAATAAGCAGTTTTTTAGCTGATCTGTTTCAAACATTTGAATTTGTCAGCTGAAATGTAGACAGAACTTTGAGTTGTGAAAAATGTGCATTAACAAGTTGTGCAAAAGTTAGGAGAGCAGCTGCCCTTAGGTGTGATATTAGCAACAGTTTAAGAGCAGAAAAACAAATCAGAGTGCCACGTTTATAAACCAAGAGCCCTTGAAAGTTGTCACATCTATTAGTGAAGAATGGCCATATAGCTGACTTCCTTCAGCCTTCAATAATGGTAGTTCTTTATAGAATTGCTCTAGGTAACCAAGTTTAGCTGTAGTTTCTAAAATGTGTAATTTGGGGCCAAGAAGATAACATCTCATCCGTCAGTGTGTTCTCAGCAATATCACAACCCACCTCTGTATCCTGCTTGGTATTGGACATCACAGAGAGAAACAACTGAAACCCTTTGTTCCTGGATAATCTTTTTATAATGAGTTTTAGCTGTAACATTGTCAATTTTTGAAGGACATATTCAAAGAATAGTTTGTATTGTTAAGCATATGCTTTTGTGCATCTCAGTAAATGATCTCTCATCACTCCTGTTTATATTCTAAAATGTCAGTATCTGTACTGTGGCATTCTTAGTATCTGTTAGATTTGGCTTTCATAATACAAATCTTCAGCTATTTCAGCATTATGAATATAAAAATTGCAAATGGGCTAAACTCCTCTTATGCCTGTAAGGAAATCTGGCACTAATAAACTGATTGTATATGTATTCTGAAATGCAGTGAGTGGTTTAGTGCATCAAAGTTGGCGATTAAGGACCAATCACACACATTAGATACTATTAGCATTCCTTTTTAATAACTTCACACATTAAGGAGACTGTATATTTTGATTACTCCCAAATATGTATGGGTAAAGGGGTAGGGGACTTATAACTGGCCTCAAAAATTGTGACTGTAGTTAAAAAAACAAAGGCCTAGTGTACTGAGTAATACTTGGCAGATTGCTTTTACTTTTCACCCTCTCGGGGTGAGTTAAATGTCTGAACAGTGTTGATCTACCATGTCTAGATGTGATTTTGACAAATAGGGAGAAAGTGGTTGAGAATTTGAAAGTGGAAGGCAGCTTGGGTGAAAGTGATTATGAAGTGATAGAGTTAATGATTCTAAGGAAGGGTAGGAGGGAGAACAGCAAAATAAAGACAATGGATTTCAACAGAGGGTCCTGTGGCACCTTTGAGACTAACAGAAGTACTGGGAGCATAAGCTTTCGTGGGTAAGAACCTCACTTCTTCAGATGGATTTCAAGGCAGACTTTAGCAAACTCAGGGAGTTGGTAGGTAAGATCCCATGGGAAGCAAGTCTAAGGGGAAAAACAATTGAAGACAGCAGTTTTTCAGAGACATTAAGGGCACAAGAGCAAAATATCCCCCTGCGTAGGAAAGATAGGAAGTACAGTAACTCAACATCCTCCTGCTTAATGTTGTTTTGAAGTTATGTTGCTGGTCCATTAGGGAACATGCTCATTTAAAGTTGTGTAATTCTCTTATAACGTCGTTTGGCTGCCTGCTCTGTCCACTGCTTGTAAGATACTATGGAAAAGCAGTGACTTTACAAGAGAGCATTGCACAAGTTCCTCTTCGCCCCCATCTCCCCCTCCCTCCCAGTGCTTCCCCTGCCACCAAACAGCTGTTTGGCAGTGCTTAGGACTTTCTGGGAGGGGGGGCAAGGACACTGTGTGCTCTGGAGAGGAGGTGGAAAGAGGTGGGCATGGAGTGGAGCAGAGACAGGCAAAGGCAGGACTGGGACATCCCCCGGCAAAGTCGGCGCCTGTTCTTCTTGGAGGAAGCTGCCAGGGCGGAAGGTGCTTCCTACCATCCTTGCCTGCAGCAGGCTCTGCCTGTGTAGTGTAAACCAGGGGTACCTCCCAACCACTGTACACTGTATAATGCCTTGTGTGCCCCCAAAAAATTAACAAGGAGATTAAATCCAGAGTCCTACAAAAAGTGGAAATTGAGTCAAATTACAAAGCATGAATATAAACAAATAACACAGAAGAGAATAAGGTGATAAGTAACCAGCAGCATGGATTTGTCAAAAACAAATCATGTCAAACCAACCTGATAGCTTTCTTTGACAGGGTAACAAGCCTTTGTGGATAGGGGGAAAGGTTAGACATAGTATATCTTGGCCATTCCCAGAGAGTAGTTATCAGTAGTAGTTCAGTCATGCTGGAAAGCATAATGAGTGGGATCAGTTTTGGGTCTGGTTCAGTTCACTATCTTCATCAATGATTTAGATAATGGTATAGAGAGTACACTTTTAAAGTTTGCAGCTGATACTAAGGTGGGAGGGGTTGTAAGTGCTTTGAAGGATAGGATTAAAATTCAAAATGATCTGGATAGACTGGAGAAACAGTCTGAAGTAAATAGGTTGAAAATTCAATAAGGACAAAGGTAAAGTAGTCCACTTAAGAACAAGCAGTTGCACATATACAACATGGGAAATGACTGCCCAGGAAGGAGTACTGTGGAAAGGAATCTGGGGGTCATAGTGGACCACAAGCTTAATTCAAGTCAACGATGTAACACTGTTGAAAAAAAAGCAAACATTCTGGGATGTATTAGGAGGAGTGTTGTAAGCAAGACACAAGAAATAAGTCTTCCGCTCTACTGTGCTGATTAGGCCTCAACTGGAGTATTGTGTCCAGTTCTGGGCACCACATTTCAGGAAAGATGTGAACAAATTGGAGAAAGTCCAGAGAAGAGCAACAAAAATGATTAAAGGTCTAGAAAACATGACCTATGAGGGAAGCTTGAAAAAATTGTGTTTGTTTAGTCTGGAAAAGAGAAGACTGAGAGGACACATGAAAACAGTTTTCAAGCACATAAAAGGTTGTTACAAGGAGGAGAGAGAATTGTTCTCCTTAACCTATGAGGCTATAAGAAACAATGGGCTTAAACTGCAGCAAAAGAGGTTTAGGCTGGACATTAGGAAAAACTTCCTGTCAGGGTAGTTAAGCACTAGAATAAATTGCCTAGAGAGGTTGTAGAATCTCCATCATTGGAGATTTTTAAGAGCAGGTTAGACAAATACCTGTCAGGAATGGTCGAGATAATACTTAGTCCTGCCCTGAGTGCAGAGGACTGGACTAGATGACCTCTCGAGGTCCCTTCCAGTCCTATGATTCTATGTCCCATAAGATACTGAGATGGTCACAATTCATGCAAAATATTATACACCCTACTTTGGCTTTGAGTGAGCCACTAGCATTTTGTGATTTATATGCAAGTTATGTGTTTTTGTTTTGTTTTTTTTAGTTTCACTGCAGCATAGCTATTTTTTCTATTAGTTAAAACTAATCACTGACACTGTAGAGAAAGTGGTAAAGCTCAGCAATTTTTTTTTAAAAAGATAAATGTTTAGTTTACATGTAATGCAACAACTCTAAAACATGAGAAATTACAGTACTTATTTTTGGACTATAGTATAGTAATCAGATTTCTTGTTAAGCATCTCTGTCCAGCCCGTTAATTGGCAATCCTTATTAGCCACTGTTTGGATTAGCCTTTTGCAAGAGCAAAATGCTAGATTTAGGTTATTAAAACCACTTGCTTTTGTTCTATGCAGCTGTAGGGATGGGGGACAGATCATTTAAACAAACCAGAGAGGACAGATTCCTATTAGCATTTTAAAACATAGGTGCTAGAACTAGCGGTGCAGCCGCACCCCCTGGCTTGAAGCGATTTCCATCATATACTGGGTTTACAGTTTGGTTCAATGGCTCTCAGCCCCCCCACTATACAAGTTGTTCCAACACTCATTTTAAAACACCAAATTTTATCATGATTTAAGTCAGGGAGCAGGAAATGGTTATTCAAATTTATTTTAATCATGTTTTGCATTTGTACTTCAATTAGATTTTCTGAAGAAAGGTTCATTACCACTGAAATTAGTTGCAAATCAACATTATATAGCTTTTAGATTAGATTTGGAGACTGCACTATATTCATACACATTTATTCAGATTCTTAACTTTTACATTGTTAGAAAATAGTGAATGATTATTTACTAGCTTTATTTTACTCTAGATTTCATGCCAAGCTGTAATTGGAGGGAAACAACTCAATTGAAATGTACAAACACATTGGTATTAGTTAAATAAAAACTACCTTTCTGCTGGATACATAAGAGAGAAGAAAGTGTATCCAAACATCCAAAAAAAAAAAAAAACCCACACACACACCACCACAGCTTTAAATGCAAAGGCAGCATTAACTGTAGCTAGTGAATTGACAGACTGTTTCTGGTTACTGTGAGCCAAGTTTTCAAAGTTATTTAGGTTCCTAAAGGATGCAGATAGACACCTTGTGGGATTTTAAAAGGGCCCAAGCACCTAACTCCTATTTAAACCAATGGGAATTAGGTTGAAAATCTGGCCCCATGTCCTTAAATCTTGAAAAGTTGGATCTTATCCTCTCCAACATTGTTTTCATTCATAGACTGGAAAAGGAAAACAAGCATTTCCACTTTTTCAACTTTGAATGAACTAAACCTAGGGTTACCATACATCCGTTTTTTCCTGGACATGTCCAGCTTTTTGGCAATCAAACCCCTGTCCAGGGGGAATTGCCAAAAAGCTGAACATGTCCAGGAAAAATGCCGGCCGAGCACTTCCTCTCCTGCGGCTGGTCTGCTCCTCCCCCAACTCAGACTTCGGCTCTGTTTAAGAGCCAAGCTGCCCAAGCGCTACCGGCTTCAGGCAGCTCCCATGCCTCTGGACTCCAGCCACCGGCCGGGCACTTCCCCTCCCAGGCTCCAGCTGCTCTGCTCCGGCGGCGCAGGGTCCGGAGGCAAGGGGGCTGCCCGAAGCCGGTAGCGCTGGCTCGAGCAGCTTGGCTCTTAAACAGAACTGAAGTCTGAGTCAGTGGAGGAGCAGAGCAGCTGGAGCCGGGAAGGAGAAGTGCCCGGCTGGCGGCTGGGGTCCGGAGGCAAGGGGGCTGCCCGAAGCCAGAGTGCTACGGGCTTCATGGTTTGCCAGGCAGCCTCCAGACCCTGCGCTCCCAGCTGGGCACTTCCCCTCCCGGGCTCCAGCTGCACTGGGGAAGCGCCGGCCGGGGGCACAGGGTCTGGAGGCCGCCCGGCAAACCGTGAAGCCGGTAGCACTCGGGCAGCCCTTTTCGCATGGCTGGGAGGGAGGAGGGGGAGTTAGGGCGGGGACTTTGGGGAAGGGGCGGAGTTGGGGCAGGGCCGGGGGTGAGAAAGGGGCAGGGCCTGGGCCCGTGGAGTGTCTTTTTTTTTTTTTTTAAATATGGTAACGCTACCAAACCAAATAAAGACAAATATTCCTTCTGCATCTGCTAGCTAAACGGAAACCAAAAATAAAAGCTTTTCTATACAACAGAAATTGAAAGTACTGACATTTGGAAATATATAACTACCCCAGTATTTCCTCCACTATAAAAACTGAAAATATTTAATTCAGTTCAGTGATGACATGTGTAATGGTTGGGTTGACCTTTAAAATAGAATGTATCTCCCCCCCCCCCCAATTATTTTTATTATATATTTAAATAAATAAAAGCAGCATCCTTTCATGCATCAAAATCTGAGGAGGGCTCAGTGATTCTGCATATTTTTATTTAAATGGTTAATTACAGGAAGTTTACACTTTAAAAAAATCCAATTTAAATCAGATCTTAAATACTTTTCCTTTTTAAAAATAAACCTGTTTAAAATTAAATTTTGAAATTGACAACCTATGTTAGTCATTGATTTTTCTCCACTCTGATAAACTACTCACAACCACTCGAGTGTTTTTTGTTTTTGTATTCACATGACATGAATAAACAAGAGGGGGGTACTTTGCAATGCATTAGCCACTGTGAAGTGGCACCAGGAAATCTTCATTAGATTATTTCACAAGCAACTCAATTTACAAAATAGATGTACCATGCACACACAATAGTAGGGAAATTTTTTAATAAACCAAAGCTGCTTATTTGTTTTTGTGAAGAACAACATTGGGAAAGTCCTAAAGAGTAGTATTACTGCACTGAAACATTTCATATAAGATGGACAAGCATGTTCTCCAGAGTTTTACTGAAAGTAAAACCATTTTCTGTTAGTACTTCCATGATTAATTCCCCTCCCCTCATAATCTACCACCTGAAAGCACCAACAGAGTCATATTTTGCCCTAGGATTTTTTGCAAGACAATATACATTTCCTTTTTTAATATAAATTGTTTTAATTGAATTTTACATATTACAAGAGACATTGCACTTATGTGAAATAATCTTACCATATGTTTATATTTACAGCTTTTGCCTCTGAAACTTTTCTAAGTCTAGGTACTTTCATGTCAGTTTCAGAAAACCTCTCCAGTTTCCAGCATAGAAAGCTTTCATAATTACTGAAAGAGCCATTAGTATATATACAAAACATGATGATTTCTAAATTCTAGAATGATTTCTTGCAGTGGTAAAGATGTCCGTTTCAGAAAGCACTTTACTGTGAAATGCTGTCCATACCCCATACAACATAAAAACAAGGTGTTAGATACTTTTTCCCTCTTCTTCCTGCCCTTAACTCCAAAAAGAAAATCAGCAAATTTAAATTATAAAATGATACTCCATTAGTTGAGGGTGTGTACTTTCCTAAATACATCACTGGAAAAGTTAATTCCATACAAATATTTACATGCTATTTATATTATGTGATCTCTTAATGCATTTTTAATTAATCACTACTGAAACAGTACTGCTTGAACATTACTGCTTCTCTTCATCCTTAATGCAAACTGTATCCTTTGGTTTATTAAGCATCTTTACATCATCCAGCAGTCTTCTGGGTGTCAAAATATGAGTGGAACCTGGTAAAACAGAATACACTTTTAGATGGATGCAGCTAACTATGTATGATTTGCAGACATCAGCATGACTCACCACCAAATCAAAATTGCGTGTTAAGTATTTTTATTGTACCTTTCATACGTTAGATACAGTAGTTTAAAATACTTTACTTTAATGATTTTGATGCTGGACATGCAGTGATTATGGAAGCAAATGCTCCTCCCACCCCCAAGTTAGGGGGTGGCTTTGACTGTGTTAGCAGGAGAACAAAACCTTGGGGGCCCTTCCAAGGATTCCACTCCCCCTCCCCCCCAACCACATGGGCTTGAGAAGTGGAGAATCAGTGCCTAATAGGCTGAGGATTATGCTGTGCTCTTTTGTACAGCTTATTTGCTTCCGCATAACTATAAACCCTTCCCCCTGTCCATAGCTGCCATAATCTGAGCACCAGAAAGAAAAGATCCCCTTCTCCCTCCCCCACTTCTGGGATCAGAGGACCACCAGCGTTTGGGGCTGTGTGGTAGGCACTACGGTAGTCACCTTTTAAGGGCTAGGAAGTAGTGGCCTGGGCAGCAAGGAGTGGGGTTTTTGCCTTCCTCCCAGTAGCCCAGTGACTCAACAGGTTGGCTAGGTTGTAAAATGCATTTTGGCACAATGTTGCAGGTGCCCAGTGCAGGTTATTGTTCAACAGCGTTCTCTGATAAACCTGAGTTGGAAGCAAATTAGGAGATATCTCCTAAAGAAGGCAGCAAATGGGGCTGGGCTTCTACTGTCTGGTACAGTAAGAAGACATCTTTCCCCGCACTCTCTTGTTAGGTGATGGAATCCCAGAAGCTGTACTAGAATCAGTTAACAGAGTATATGTGGTTGGGGGCGGGAGGGAGACAGACATGCTGATGGCAGCCTTTCACCAAGTAGAATAGATTCATCCAGTGCAGGTCATTTGTCCTCTGTAGTTGCTGTTGGATGGTTTCCTGATGTGTTACTTAAAGTTGAAGCTAAACCACATTCCTGGTGTCCTGTCTTCCTTCTTGTGGTGTCTGGGACAATAATAGCCACCATTATGCCCTCTCTCAGCATCAGCTCTGGATATCTGACTTTTTTAAACTGAAGTTTTACTCCTCTGACACATGCTATAAGATTTTTAACTGCTATCTAGACAGAGCAACAGCAGCTGGTAGAAGAGCTATCTCCAATAATTCCTGCAGCAGCTACACTGGTAAGATCAATTCTTGGCATGTGTCATGAAACAACCAGGACCCACTACAATTCTTAGGATTATGTGGACTTCATCAGAAGTAAATGATTGACCCCTGGCTAGAGCTAGAAGAATGCTACCAAAAGTTCTGGGCCAAACCTGTTGCCATTTTAGTTATTACTGCAGAAAAATGTTCTAAGTCTGTAATATTTTTGCACTACTCTGGTTTGTGTTTTCCAATTTCAGCTGGTAACAGTAACTGCAACAAGTTCAGTAATGGGCTAGGTGCAAGTGAATGCAAAGATGAAACAAAACAGTTGTCAGGACATTCACTGTAATGCGTACCTTTAACGATCAGCTGCATGACTCCTGTGAGTCATACATCTGATTCAGTAATTAGGATACTACATTTCAGCAGCAAGACTGAGATCTGAATTGTCTCACATCGGTTATCAATTCTTCTTTAGGGATTTTCAGGGTAACCGTGGGAACGTGTCTTTTTAGAACAAGAAACGAAGGCAATAGCCATAAAGGACCAATTCAGATCTAGGGATACTGGATGTAGTTTCAAAAAAGAGCCTAGTGGCCATATGATGCTTTTTCTAGACTGACCTAGGGAATGCAGAAAAATATGCTTGTTTTTCAAAAATGCACTTAAAAATTAAACATTAGGCTCAAATGAAGCACCTCATCTCATCTACTACTTCCTCTTCCCTAGATAGGCTTACCAATAATAACTTCACAAGATTTGTAGGCTTGAGAAACTTCATAAGCACTGCGTATCTCAGAGTATGTGATGCCTCCAATTACAAAAACTATCAGCTTTGAACCACTCTTTCGGTCATCCAGGTAACTAGTCTTGGACTTCTGGCGAGCACTGTAAAATAGTTCATAAAAAAACTTGAACACATAAGAGCACAGTGATATATTGCATCTAGTTTCATCACCCACACATAGTGTAATGTACTAATAAAAATGACAGAAAATTTCCAGGTTTGCAATGTTGCTGTAGCCTTCAAAAGAGGAGACTGGGAGCTTAAATTCATAACTTTAACCTGGACACTAAAAATCATGGTCTTCTGCCATAAATCCAGGGTCTTTATTATTACAACAAATCTGTAAGCCACTAACCCGGTTTTTGGCCTTATGACAGCAGAGGTGTTAATGTGCTATTTCACCTTCAATGGTCCCTTAGAATGTGTGTTAGCTACTTATGCTAAACAAATCTGTTCCATCTCATATTTAGCTGTGACACTGATTACCTTTCCAAGACCTGAAGAAGAGCTCTCTGCAGTTCGAAAGCTTGTCTCTTTCACTAACAAAGGCTTGTCCAACAACAAGATATCTCACCCACCTGGTCTCAGAAAATTTCCAGGCAAGTCTGACCAATTAGACATTTCAGGAAAATTTAAAGAAAATTAGACACTTATTTTTCACAGTTCTGTAGTAGAATATCTTTTGACTCAAATTATAATTTGATGAATTACAAGAGGAAGTCACAATTACGTAAAAAAATTTGACCAAAAAGTGTACTACACCATAGATACAAGTCTAAAACCTACAGTTATCACAAAAGGGAAAAGTAAATACAAGTGAGAAATTTAAGATACACCTGGGCGCTACACACCACACACACACACACACCCCTATGAGAAAAGCTTGAAAATTCTGAATGCGAATGATCCAATTAAACCTTTCCCAAAAAAACGGTTCATCTTCTTTAAGTCAGACAAACATCACTGTCCTTCTCAATACCTAGCTGTAAATAGCACCATGATGAATATTGGCCAAAACTGAAAAAGACTGCTGGACAGTGTGCTACAGCTGCTGGAGGACTGTTAGGTCACACAGTCTCTACATTTGCACTGCATTGACCTCAGTAGGTCAGCAAACTACTAATACCTCCAAAAGACACCCAACTTCAAATCCGTGACTAGCCAGAAAATTGTGCCCCTACCTATCAGACAAAGACCTGCCTATAATGATCAATATTTGTGACATCTAACATAGATTATTGCAACTCCCATCTGAATCCACACGTTGAAAAAAGCTTTAACCGGTACTATGCAAAGATTCACTGAATATATAAACACACATCCCCTCCACACTAGCTGTCTGATATTCAAAGACTTCCATGGGACTGGACTTAGCTACCCGTGATCACCTCTCTCTCTAGGGATCACTGATTTCCACAAGAGTTAAATTCCACTAGGATAATTAAATTGTTCAGTAAGGGGAGGCTTGTGAGTACAGGAGACAGAACTTTCACAAAACTCAGACCTAGCCTACAGACTTCACTCTTTTGAAAAAATAATGATGGGAACTGTCACTTTCAGAACTAAATGCAAAACACATTTCTTCAGCCTAATACAGACACAAGACACAGTCACACACAAGCCACCACTTATAAACGACTCAAGCTAACTCTCCTAAAGGTGACTTAATTCTGCTAAGAAAGATGTTATTTAAAATAAAAATATGTGGGAGGTTCTCAAACTACAATTATGAGCTATATTAGTAACTAGCTTGAGGGTCATGCAGCAAAGCTCCAGAGATTAACTGAAATGCTTTTTAGTAGATTTCATTTTGTACTAAATAGTTACTTCAGCCCTACTGGGCATCATTTCTCAAAATGAAAGTTATACAAGGCACGTAAGACAATATAGTGAGAATAGTCAATTATTATCCTGAATATAAATTGTAACAATTTACCTTACTGCCCCTGAACCATTCCAGGATGCAGGGCACTGGGAACAGTAATGCCATTCTTTTGAATCTAGTTTGTTTTCTATAGCATCCTAGAGGAGGGGAAAAATATATATATTCATTTTAACCGAGTTATGTTAACTTGAAACACTATACATATACAAAACCCCATAAATTTCAACTTCTGACAAGACTGGCTGGTTTAAAACTTCAATCCAGAAGTAGTGACAAGTCAAACAGATTTCACAAGCACCAGTGCTCCTACTGTGAAAAAGACTAAGCACCACACCACATCTATATTTAATTACTGTAGTGCTGAAAGTCGTTTGTGACTTAGACGCCGTGTATCATGACGAGGAAGAAAAACAGCGGGAAGTAATTTCTAACTAATTTTTAACACAACATTGATTTAATTGTTCAGATTTCATCTTTGATTTTTTTTATGTATAACTGCATTAACCTACTTAATTTCTCTACAAAGAGAATATATATATATACACACACCCAAACACATACACATATATATAATGGGAAGTCCGAGTTTCTAAAGACAAAACTACACTACTAACTTTGCATGGATTTCCCAGGTGACTAATGGCATCCATTACATGAATTTAACATTTAAACTACAGTCTAAAGATCCACTACACACACACACACACACACACACAGTTTAATTTAAAGAACCCAATATCAAACTATCAGCCACTGGAGAAGAAATTCAAATGTCTCCCTCTACCTTAATTTGCTAGCTTTAAACTATTTTCCAGTTATACTTAAAACTAAGTTTACCTTATAAATTTAATTTTTTATTTTAATATACTAACTAGAAATTTAGTGGTTATGTGCACATGTCTAAAGAACTTTCCTCTTAAGAAAATTTTATGGAATATAAAATATAATTAACTCAAAACTTTTATAATGCCATTTCAAAAGATCATCTTAGATAAACTGTTAGAAATATTCTTAAGTACTTTATAAGCTATATTGCACCTAGGAAACAACTATGTTCTTACAGTTTACCTCCATAACATCTTTGATAACAGGTGTCCATCTAGAAAGCTGAAATGTTTCTTCTGAAGAGCGATCCTTCCTTGATTGTCTACGTTGCTGAGAAGCAGACTAAATAAAGATTTAAAGAAAATATATTTATATATTAAAAAAAAAAGAAGCTATAGTTTTATTATACTATTTCTTTTAAATCATTCCCAACAAAACAAAGTTCTAAGGAAGTATTGCACCATGTGCATTAAAGTATGTAGAGTACATTTCAGCTGCAATTCAAAATTAAGTACTGGAAACCTCTATTTCAGAAACAAAGAGCTGGATATAGTGATGTTTACCCAAAAAAGTGATTGTTTGAATGCTGAAGTGTATATTATACAATTGCTAAGCTAATGGCTCCCCACATATAATTCTTGCCCAGTTGCTGGAGCCTAAGGTTTACAGCAGTGGTCCCCAAACTTTGTACCTCACACCTGTCCACCCTCGTACTAGATTTTATTATAAGGCACCTATACACTTTGATAGAACAGTGAAACGGGAATAAAGAGTGTTTCCCAGGAAGTATGATTAAGCTATAAAACAAAAAAAAATGAAAAAAAAATTTTTTTTTTTGTTACTATGAGGACTGCCTATCTCACTTAAATGATCAGATTCTTAAAATTAAGTGTACGAAAACTCCAGAGTTCAGACATTACATTACACTATACTCAAAGCCTGCATAACTTTGACAAGTTATGGAACAAACAGCTTGCATCAAAATAAGATTATTTTTGTAAAAATGTTAGATATTACTTGGAAAACTATCAAGTGTAAAACCAGCATACTGTTTTAAAAGTTAGATATGTCGCAAATGTTAGCAGTGGGAATTTCTCAAGAATTCCTAGCAAAATAACTAACTTCTGTAACTTCTAGATTCTCCCAAGAAAAATGTGGAATGCCATATTAAGAGTTGCAGAAAAAGCCTTAGAGCTAAATGGAAAAAATGCAGTATTTCTTACTGTAGGAGAGAGTGAGAGCTTGGAGCACTCGACCTGGTGCAAGACCTGAGGCCCGAACCAGAGACTGTGAACCAAAGTCAGGCCATGTATTAAAGTAGATGCTTACAAGTACACTCTCTGATACATGACCTTGGCAAAGGTACTGCTAGTGTTGCTAAAATACAGGCACTCCTAAGAAGCAAGGGGGTGGGAGTGAGGGTGTCCGTCCAACATATTAGCCCAGGTACATCCTGACCTAACACCAGATAAGAGGGTTTGACAGAAGTGATGAACAGGGATGTTTGGCCTGAGACATCTAGAGCAAGGTACAAGGGGAGGGAACAAGCAGATGTCATGAAACATGTAAGGTGGTACATAAATTGTTTGTCTCAGGTCCATAAATGTCGGGGAACCTTGCCTTAACCCAGAGGTGGGCAAACTATGGCCTGTGGGCCAGATCCAGCTCATCAGGGCTTTCAATCTGGCCCACGGGATTGCCAGCCCCGTGGAGTAGTGGGGCTAAGGCAGGCTCCCTGCCTGCCCTGACCCCACACCATTCCTGGAAGCCACCCGCACCACGTCCCTGCGGCCCTGGGAGCGGGAGGAGGGGCGGGGGCAGAGGACTCTGTGCACTGCCCACGCCTGGAGTCACCGTCCCCCACAGCTCCCATTGGCCAGGAATGGGGAACCGTGGCCAATGGAAGCTTCAGGGGTGGTTCCCACAGGCAAGGGCAGTACACACGGAGCCACCTGCCCTACCCCACCCCACCCCCAGTAGTCACTGCAAGACATGCTGGCCACTTCCGGGAGCGGTGTGGGGACAGGGCAGGCAGAGAGCCTCTGCCTTAGTCCTGCTATGCACTGCTGTCACCCCAAAGCTGCTCGAGGTAAGTAGTGCCGGGCTGGAGCTCGCACCCTGAACCCTTCCTGCATCCCAACCCCCTGCCTTGATCCCCCTGCTGCACCCCTCCCACATCCCAACCCCCGGCCCTGAGCCCCCAATGCTGTCGCACTCCTCCTGCACCCAAACCCCCTGCCCTGAGCCCTCTCCTGCACCCCAATCCCCTGTCCTGAGCCCCTTCCTGCACACTGCACCCAGTCCCACACCCTGCACTCCAACCCCACATTCATGGCCCTGCATACAATTTCCCCACCCAGATGTGGCCCTCCAGCCAAAAAGTTTGCCCAATCCTGCCTTAACTCTTTATGCAGCTGAGGGGACAGCAGAAATTCCTGCTGTTGACTGAGCCGCTCTTTGCCACTGGGCTCTCGTGTTAGTGTACCCATAGCTCCTATGAGATGCTAGTACTGTGCTTGAAGATACTAAATCTGGTCAAGTGCCTCTGTCACCGAACCATTCCTGTGGTCTTTCTTTATGAGTAACACTGAGGCCTGCTGAATTAGCAGGCTGAATTGTCTGCTAGAGCTAATAATATCAGAGCTCCAAGACCAGAAGCACTGAGCAGCTGGAACAGCTAAGTGGCCCCTGGATAGCGTTACCACAGCAACAACATTCCAGCCTTCAAAACTTAACACTTACCGAGACCACAACAGGTACACCAAGGTATTTCCAATTTTTTATCATGTCGCTATCACTTTCTATTTGTACATTCTGGATCAGTTTGTCCAAATTCTCTTGTGTAGTTCCTTTTGCCACAAAGAAAAAAAATTAGTAAGTTAGATTTTGAATTAACAAGGCCATCTGATACTTTAGGATAAAATTAGCTCTTGGTCCCAGACATGACAGGATTTTTGATTATTTAAAAACTAGGGTATATTTATTTATTTGATAGTTCATAATAAATCTATCCTTTTAAATTTACCATAATCTGCTTCAGATACTGAAATAAATACTTGAAAATTCAAATGTCACTTCATGCCAATCTTTGAGACTACATTAAAATCTCTATAGGAGTCTCTATTTCCTTTACTCCAACAGCAATCAGTACATTTCTGGGTCCAGTCCAGCAGATCTTGATGGTCCAAGGTCCCACTTGGCAAAATAATTCACTTTTGGGGAAACGGAGGTGGAAGGAAAGGCAAGTCAAACCTCATTCAAAGCTTAATCACATTATCAGTTACCTAAGTTTGTGCTACTCAGTGCTTATGATTGAGAGCTCAGGAATGCATTCTCCTCTCCAGTTTCTTTTCACCACTCTTCCCCATCTACTCCAAATCCCAGGATGCACCTAACAGCAAATCCCACCCCAAATCCTCCAAACACTGACCTGGGTAAGGAAGGGACAATTCAAGAAAATATCCCACATACCAAGTACTGAGATGCTGCTCAGATAATCTATTGTAAAACATAAATGCGCTTGCTTGTTGTGCTGTATCACTTCTAGCCCTGTATGAGAAACCTCTTCAAGAGGCATCTGGGGAAAAGAGACTACATGTTATGGCAGAATTTCCTTTTAACCTGCCATGGCCTAGTACAACTGGTCCATACCCAGTATTGGTCTCTGCACTAAAACCTAGTATTGAAATCTAACACCTATTGAAAAACAAAGCAACTTATCATACCATTTGTGCTGAAGATATAAAGGAGGATAGCTCTTATTTTATCATAAGAGTCATGGTTTTTGTTGAGTAGAACTGGAAGAAGGACTCTCATTGCGTCTTTCACTTTTTGGCCCTCTGCATCAGTTCCAAGAGCTAAATCCTAAGTTAAAAGCAAACAAAGTGGTCTTAGTGACCAATCATTAAAACAAATAGCATCAGTTTGTGTTTCTATATTTAGTTCCAGCAAAATGCGAGTTACCACTAACTTTACAAACATTACCACCATGGTGGTTGTGATGGAAGTGTTTCACTAATGACTCTGTTAACACTGAACTTAAACTAAAGGTCCTGTGTCTACACAATTGAAACAGCTATGCTAAACTATTATAGTTGTGTATTTCAACTGTGGTATCAGAGCTTGTATTTTTTAAACCCTGTAGCAAAACAATTTTGACAGTCCATGCTGGCCAGTCAAATCCTGTTAGAAAACAGCTCTGCCAAAGAATTTCAGCTATAATTAAACACAGTTGTCAGTAAGGGCCCTGTCTGTACAGATGAAACTAACAGCCTGAATATGAACATTTTCAAAATTGAAGAGCTTTTACATTGTAAATATTGTAAAAGTTTGGTCAGATTTTGTTTAATGTTGTATTACCAAGTTCCAGACCAAAGACCACTATAACAAAAGTTGCTTCTTATACCCATGTTATATTTTGAAATTATAAGAGTCTTTATGTTCATAATATTAAAGAATAAGCTTAAACATTTTAAATATGATTTTGTACTTCATACTTCAGGTTAACAGTATTAACTTGTTTGTTTATGGTACTGCCCACAGTATACAAGCTGCTTTCTATACATTCAGAAAGGGAGAGTACCAGCTCTGAGGAGCTCATAATCTAAGGTGAGACATAACTAGACAAGAAATTAGGGAAAGGGAAAAACAAGTTGGGATTTTTTTTTATTTTTTTTTTTTTTTAAATAAAAAGGTCAACTAGATTACCCATAGGCAAAGGTAGGTCTTTTAACAGACTTAAATATTGACAGGATAGGAACCTCGGGGATGAAGTCTTACAGTAAGATTACTCAAGAGTAGACAATTTAAAAAAAAAAAATCAGAATGAAAAAGGCAGATACAAGCTACAAAATTAGTGTTATGAAAATAACTATTTCTGCATAGACTGCAAACATTAGATTTATTTACACTAACAACTTTCACATACCTGTTCAGTTTTGCACAGCTT
The DNA here is from genome assembly GCF_027887155.1 of Malaclemys terrapin pileata. Lineage (NCBI taxonomy): Eukaryota > Metazoa > Chordata > Testudines > Emydidae > Malaclemys > Malaclemys terrapin. The sequence goes on from NC_071512.1 coordinate 68,323,722, forward strand.
TTCTATACTTGATTTAAACTTACTCATGCAATCTTCTGCAATGTTAAGATGGACTACTTGCTGTAAGAGAACAAACATCGTAACTTACTTCTTTTCACATAGTTCAGTCATAGCAGGAGTACAATTTAGTTCATTTTTACTAGTTACACAGTCATCTTTTGATTATCTGAGCTTAATTTTGTAACCACCTCATGTTTATGTGTTTTACTTAGAACAAGTGATGGCTTTTTCAGTAAGGATCAAATTCCTGGTTTTCAAAGGCAGAAACTTTTGCATGTGCAGTTTTTTTGTTTTGTTTAGTTAAGACTATAACTATGACAGCTGCAGGTTAAGGAAGGTAGTAATCTATATGATTGGTAGCTATAGCCAAATATAGTTTAGATGACCCGTCTTGGCAGTAAAACACCAACCAGAAATTGCTGTGTCGTGTCAAGGTGGAGATCAGTCCCAAAGACATGAAATTTAGGAAGCCTAGTGTTCACATATTTCCATAACAGCCATCAGTCTGATTAAAGTGCAAGGAGGAAGAGACGGTCTAAATTAATTTTGATAATCAAATTGTAGTTACAAAATCTACAATGAAATTATTGGAACTGAGGTCCCCTCCCCCTTTACTAATTTCTCATTTCTCAAAAAATCTCAATCAACAGCCTATAATAAGTGAAGAACCTTGTGGCCTAAAATAGGGAAGTGTTGACTTATGACCTTCGCTTAGGATATGGGAATTAGCTTATGATTCTATATTTTGCTAGCTTCCGGTGACTGCCTCACCCTACTTGACCAATCCCTTACATCCTGCCAGAAAAGCACAATGTGACTGATTACAAGCTGATGTCACTCCATTAGGCTTTTGTATAAGGCCGCTTTATGATTATGAATTTTGAAATATGCCTTTACCAAATCCAATAATTTGAGTACTTCAATGTTGTGAGATCATGAGAGAGGATTAAATTCATCTGGATTACCTCAAATTCTAGCCCATTAGAATGTCTTCTCACAAATAACTAAGATACAAAATATGATTTTCTAAATATTAGAGTTCATAAAATGTATCAAATGCAAGTTTTGACCCTGGATGTTGCTGTTTTTTGACTGAAGGCAATACCAAAAATAAAAAATGAAGAGGACACTTTAAAACAACAACCAAAGATTCTTTTTTAGGTGTTTGATTAGGTAATTAAAACTTGAGAATTTCAAGTTTATCATCTGCTAGTCTCTATCTGCAATGTCACTACTCTATTCCATGGAGTGAAAAAACAAAAAAAGAATGCACCAGGAGAGTGCCATTCACAAAGAAAGATGGTTTATTAGACTTCTAGGTACTATTATTCATCTATAGGAGACCTCTTTCCCTCAACCAGCTTAAGTGATAAAGTCGAGATATGCAACTGGCTGGAACCTGATCTCACTCAGGAGTCTAGAACATCTTTAAGGGGAAATGCGTGCAACAGCAGTACATCTTTTTAAGTCTTGGTTTTTAATTTCTATAATGCATGAAGATTCTGCAGTGGGTTTACAATTAGCCACACCTGTTAACTTATGATTACACATCAAGTGAGAACATGCTCATGCTTCCGTAGTTTCCTTTAGATGTGTATTTTTGCAGACAGGGTTTCATTTCAGTTTTAATTGATGCATCTTACACTACTTAACTTTAGAATCTTTACTAAGAAAATAAAATACCGTGGTGTAAAGTTAACTTTGACAATATACTAATTGTGTGTTGATCCTATTAATTTGAAACATTTCTTCCATTCATCATTGCTATATAAAGAGAAAGTAAAAGCAATACTGCGAAGCATTAGTTGTTCAGACAGGTATCTACAATCATAATCCAAGTGCATTAGTTTACTTAAAGAGTATGAATCATCCAACAGAAGGCTTTAAACATTTCATATTGACAAAAAAAGCAGTCACACTTGGAAGAGGACTTATTCTTCAAAAAAGGTGTTCATTGAGAACAAAAATATGATGCACCTAATATAAAACCATGCATGACAAAAGCTCAACAAAAAAAACAAACCAACAGATTTTTCCACCTTCAGGTTCTTGAATTAAAATCATAAAAATATAGCCCTTAAAACCAGAGATATTAATTGGTGAGAACAGTTGACAAGCAAAGTGTAGCAATGTACAGGATGCTGCTTACCTTGGTAATCTGTTTACGGAAGTGTGGCATCTTTTTCATTAGCTGGGCCAGATTACTTAGTGATAACTGTGATAACAGGACAGAGTTTAAAATGAACTGATGTTTCTTATTCAACAAATACAATTTTATTTATTTCCCTTACTGCTGGAGGCTGGGATTTCCCAACTCCACAGCTGAGAAACTCGTATCAATTTCTCAGGTAGGTTAAGAACCAATAACCAAACACAGAACTTTAAACTGACCTTGTTGAAAAATACACTAGGCAAGCAACTAAACATTAGAAAAAAAATGTTTAACAATAAGTCAGTAATAAGTAACTATTTCTTACTTTTCCTTCTGTTGCTTTTCTCTTTGATGAAACTTCTTTCAAAAGTTTTGGAATTTCCCTGTCAGATTAAGAAAGTAAAGGAATGCTTTACAATCTGAAACAAGTAATTTATTATTTATAAATTAAATTAAGTTAACAGTATGATAAAGTAGTAAACACAAGAGATTTATGGTTTCCAAATATCATAACTGCTTTTAGTGAAAAATGAGGTTTTAAAAAAAATAGATAAAAGATACGTGTTTCCATACATTTCTAGGTAGAAGACTAAAGCTAAATATTCTCAGTAAGAATACCATCAAGTTAAGGCAAACATTTTGGTATTCCATCCTGCAAAAATACTCCTTTTGGATGGGAATGAAATCTCTTTTCTCCATTCATGGCAAAGCTAAGTGCTTCTTGAATTCTAAATTTCCTTGTCAAAATTTAGATGAAAATTGTGAAGTCTCATCATCTTTGAAAGATATACAAATAATTTTAATTTCTAAAGGATTTCAATAAATATTGGTATATGATTTACATACATTTGAGTTATTTTGCTAACATCAGTTTTTGGACACTAGAATTTAATGTGTACAGTACTGAGAGGTCTGTAAAAACTATTTTCCCTTAATAGCTGGCCAAACCAGATAATCTTTTCCCCTTACAAATCTGTAATCTTTCTATAATTATTCAATGTCTTTATACCTTTGTCAATTCTATTACTGTAGTATTTTCTAATTAAATAATATCCCTGAAATGTATAAAGTATCATAAACATCAAGAACGTATTCACATACTCTAACACATCTGCAATATGCTTGTGCCGAATTTTCACCCAGAGCTCATCCTCCTCCTCCAGAATTGCCTCCCTTTCCTTTCCACTGGGTCCATCTGTTTTATATCTACAGACAGGAAATCAGGTTATGAAATTAGGTATTTCTAATGTATGGTTTACATAAAAGCAACTGAACATGTAGAATAAAAGTTAAATAACTATTTTTAACATTGGCAGATAATGCACAAAGATGATTTCTTTTTTAAAAAGAAATGTGGTTCTGAAACAATATGTACTATTTTAAGCATATTTTATGCACAATGCTCAGGAAAAGTTAAGGCTGATCCAAAGTCCTTAATAATTAAGGCAAAATTACATGAATTTTAGAATAATTTTCTTATGCAGTAATCTAGTTAAAGCTGGAAATCCATCCTGGCTTATCCTTTGACTATTCTGTAGGTTGTTGGTTTAAAAAAAACCACACACAACAGATTTACATGCGCTTTAATTTCCTCTAGGTTTCTGATTTTCTCCTTTTGAATTGAAGTTGTGTGCAAAGTCAACCCATTGGAGATGACAAAATATAGATAGCATTAGACGTCTATACACCTCTGGAGGTGCAGAAGGACTTGTGTCTACAAACTCCATGTACAGCTACAGAATAGACTTTTGTGGACTAATCACTCCACAAATCTACAGCTAGCATGCTTAGCATCACAGATTTCAATTATTAAGCCGTTTTCTGTGAACAGAAGGAATATGATGCATATTAGATTTCTTATGACACAATACTTTCATTTATATTTGGATATAGTTGCAGAAACTCACAAATAGTGGTTAAACCAGAAGGCAGTAGAAAGAGAAAAATACAAACTTAATAAAAAAAATAGTGGCTCTACCTACTGGATAAAAATCTAATCAATAAGTTTCAAACTCGTAAGAATATAAATATAAATAAATGTTGCAAGCTTCGCATTATTTCTGAAACTCTTGTAAATTTCCATTTGATATATAGTTCTTCAGCAGATTCTCAGATATCTGAAATGCATCCCACAAAGGTTGCCTGATAGCATGGCAGAAGTATGATGACTTGTTTGTGACAAACAAATTTGGAAGCTGATTCAAGATTTATGAGACTTGTATCCTATAAGGTGGAACTAAATTAGATCCAAGTTGCAGAGCTCATACCTGGATCTCAACTTCAATAAATATAAAAAAATTCAGCTCTACTAGTCACCAATTAAGATTTCAGATTAGGATAGTAAATATAGCTACATCAGCTAGAGGTCTTCATTTTTCTGATCATAGGATAAGCCAAACATTGTTGCTGCTATGGACATTTTCCCCTCCTGCCATAGTTATCCATACCTCTGGGACACCCTCCCCACACCAAATCAGTCTTACTATTGGGGCCGTATCTTTGAAGGCCCACTCAGAAGCTTCAAGACAATGTAACCATTCAAAAATCTCTGGCAAAGAGAGGGCAGAAGAAAAAAGTTTAAATAAACTGTAGTCACCTTTATACAGCATAAAGTAGTAAAACAACAAATAATTCCCTCTGGAGTTCACCTTTAATGACTGTACAAATAAAGCAGATATCAAAGACAGTTCCTAAACTCAAGTCAGAATGAAGTATTTAGATACAAAAAGTTATACTTGCTTGTATGTATCATTTTCAATTGGTAGCAGATCATATGCCATTGCTTGGAAGGTAAGTTCATGGAGTACAGTGGACACAGGGTCAAAGCCACGATCAATTATTAACAGCTGGGAGTGGGTTTTACCCTAAAAACATCAGGACAGAAAAACTTTTAAGACGTACTGTACAAAGCTACAATGCTCCAAATCTATTTGAAGCAACCAAATCACATTCTAAGCCTTCTTGGAAAATCCTATAGAGTGCCAAGACGGTTTATTCTCTGATCAAGAGCAAGATTTTTTTTTTTTTAAATTCAAAAACCCATTACAGTTAAGTTGTCATTAGCTATACCAAACTGGCCCAGCTACTACTCAGCCACAAAACGGAGGAAGCTCTCTGTTTAAAGACAATATGTGTTCATACAGGATGTTTATGTATTGGGTTTTCAGGTACACTACAATCCTTTCACTTCACCTCAACAGCAAAAAAAAAAAATCTCTGTTGAACTGGACAAAACAGAAAACAAGCATGTCTTAGGCTTGACACACAGAAACGTGGATATTATCTGAATCCTAGACCAAGAGAACTTACAGTTTTAAATGTGATAACCAGCTGATCTTGATGTGGATTCAAAATTAAGTTCTTTAGGAGTCACTAGAAGATCAGCATCACAAAACCTCAGCGCTTTGATCAAGTCAGAAGGTCAGCAAGAGACAGGACCAAACTGAGCATTCAGAATGGCACCAGAGGTCCCAGAATGCATGACTGGTTCCCAACCCTTTTATCAGAGGCTCTTCCTTCCCCCAATAGATCTTTTTCTTCTTTTTGATTTTCTCTTATCTTGTTTGCTCCTGTTTGTGCTCCCAGTCTCTTGGTGGTTGTGCCCATCTCATTTCCCCAGATACTAGAAAAGTACTTCATGCTTGGGTTGGGTGGAGTATCTATTGGTGGCACAGGGGACTCAGCTGCATTTATTCTTGTGGCTGAGCTGAATGCCATGGAATCAGAGACACTTGGGTCAGTGGGCCACTGCCTGAGCATGCAACCACCTGTACACGTTACCTATGACAAACTATTAGGGACTACTGTGGGAGAAATGAAGGATGGTAGGCATATTTCTAAGACCCCTGTTCTCTCACAGCAATGGGATTTCCATGAATCCTGAAGTGGGAAAATTGTACCCCCGAAATAATCCGCTGCTTTGCCCAGTGCCCTAAAAAGTGGGATGAGTCAAAATCATGCATTTTCCCTCTGATCTGCACCACCCATTTATTAGTCTGGCAACCCTCCTCCAGGTGGGACATCTGTGTGTGTTATATGAACATAGAGCATCAATTCTGTTTTCTTTGGATAAAAAAAAACCTACTGCACAAGTTCTCTTCCAACCTGTTTTTAAATTACACAAAAAGCAACTGAAGGGACAATCCGTTTTCTATATTTAGTAACGGAATCTTTTTTTAAAAAAACAGCAGTCTAACATCCTTTAACAATTTTGTTTACAAAAATAAAGCAAACATGCGATATAGCTTTCACTCTACCTTTATTTGGCTTTTCTCATCAATTTTATAGTAGTTTTCAAGCTTATTTTCAACTAGCTCTGCAAGTTTGCTGGCATTATCCAATGGCTTGCTGGAGGGGAAAAAACAAAACATCTCAAATATTGTTTATTAAATTTCTGTTCCAAGACATTTTAGTGTCAGTGTTCTATAATGCAACTTCTTATCTTCAAACACCTGTAGTTACAGAACTCCTACTTAATTTTAAAACATTTCAAAACACATTTTTTCCATAATGCAAATTTCCAGTATTTTCCCTCAACTGTGACATAAAACAGCTTAAGAGCTTACTCCTAAACACACTTAAGCATGGAGGGCTTTGGAGCGAAGCCCGGAGCTGGAGCGCAGAGCAGCGGAGCTGCAGGTTTTTGCCTGGAGCTGGAGCGGAGCACAGCTCCAAAGCCCATAAGCATTTCATTCTTATTTTCCTATCAAGCCCACATATCTATATGATCAAACCCTAAATTGTTATCTTGTACTCAAAACAAAGTGTACACAGGTGTTTTTTAAAGAAATATAAGCAAAACCAAAATGGATAGCAAGTCTTACCTACATGTACAATAGTCAATAAGAAGAGCGAAAGAACAATAATGGGATGGTTATTCAATTCTGGTTGCAGAAATACTTGAGTGAAAAATTTCAGTGTTTCTCCCCATAATTCTAGTTGCAAAGCTAATCACAAATAACAGTGTGTTACACCATATAATATTCAGATTTATAGTAATTTTTAGTTTAGATGCTATAAGATAAAAAGCCTTTAGTTTTATGGTTTAACTGTCAAAATCCTTTAAGTATTTAACTGTAAAAGAATGCTGCTTGTTGAAAATTTGTGTAAAAAGTTGTGCCCACACCACTCACAAAAAAACCAACCAGGAAACTTTTTCTACTTTTAATTTACTATTTAAACACAAGCTTGTTTAGTACTTTGTTCTTAGTATATTATAGGAAATGATAGCTTTAGAGACTGTATGGTGAAGTGGTAGAGAAATTTAATAATCTGCATTTCTATTATGCCTTTGATCAGAAAATATCAAAAGATGCTTGAGAAGTTTTAATGCGTTTAGGCTCTGATTCAGAAGAACATCCTTACTCAAAACACTTAACCACAAGTATAAAACTTTAAGGATGTGTTCAAACATATAAAAAGTCAGACGACCTGGCTCCAGAAAGAGTAAGTAGCTACTAAAGAGAAGGTATCTTTTATTGGACCAACTTCTGCTTTCAAGCTTACACAGAGCTCCTCTTCTTCAGGTCTAAGCAGCTAATAGGCAGACAGGCAGTTTTTGCTTAACTATTTTACCTGAGAATGAAATACTATTTAAATAAATGGCACCATTCCAACTGGTCTGGGGTTGTACCGTAATTATCTCTGAGCAGAACAACCAATACTAAAACAAAACCAAAATGGATTTAAAGTTACCAGTGAGACTGACATCCATAAAAAGCTAAAAAATTCAATGCTAGAGCTCAGAATATCTATTCACTACCCCACACTGGGCAAAATGAAAAAGAAAGAAAACTAAAGGGACAACTTCTCCTTTTTTTAATTAAGTTTCTGTATAGTACACTTTAAAAAAGTGTATTATCTTTAACTTTCAAATTTTAATTTTTAGAAGGTTTTTTTCTGCTCCTGCTTATTTTTTTTAATCATCTTTTCAGCTAGGGAGACTGGGCAGCTTGAAAGAGAGAGAGAGGCAGGCCTGAGCAGATTTATTTCCCACCCCAACAGCAGTTGTTTAAATCCTTCCCTATGACCTGCAAAGGGCTTTGAGAGAATGGAAGTCGGGAACTTTCTTGGTCCCCAAGGATCAATTGCTCCCTGTTCTCTGGAGGGATTCAGAAAGAGACGGGGACTCTCAACTGCACTCCGATTGCTCCTTAGGCGCCCCCCCCCCAGATCTCAGACCTTAGCTTTTTCCCTTCTCCTCTGGCTCCTGTTGCTTCCCAAATCCATGCAGGGATCCCAGAAAAAGGGAGATCTTCTCCTAGGCTCAAATTTAGTAACAGAAGTTCTGTTGATAGGTTACTGGTAAAACACTCATGCAGAACCTGGGGAACAGGATGCATGCAAATCCCCCTCTCCCACCCCCCAAAAAAAGTAGTACATGAAAATGATGTCACACTAGCAAATGAGACAGTAAGTGCAAGTGATTAGCAACAAAAGCACCGAGACTGACTATATACAAAGAGTTGTCAAATGCTCAAGATAAGCAAGAAAACAATCTGCACCACACTTACTCTATACGTGGACTCACATCAACTTATTTAATTATAGTTAAGGATAAAATATTATGTTTTCATTAAAAGCACATCAGAAGATGGAACATTGCTGTTTCTAAACAGCACTGCAAGTAGGAAGTCATAACACTGAAAACCCTACATATATTTAACACTATTTTCTGCCCTACCTTTTATATCTTACTCCTGGGTTTTCCTCTAAAGTTGCACATAATGTAACAATTTGTTCAGCCATTGCTTCCATGATGGCATCTTTACCATTTGGCTTTTCCACAGTTGGACTGTAACAGCAGAAGAATGCATCTGGGACATCGAGAGTAAATACCTAAGTAAAGCATAGACATGAAAGAGCTTAGCATTGTACATTTCTTTAAAAATAAGAACATCTGGTGTAAGAACAGTCAAAGGGGTGGGGACCTTATTTTGTAACAAAAAACTCATGCACAAGAAAATACATATCTAAGCTAACATTGCCTAATGATACCATTTTATTTTTATCTCAACCATCTCTCTTTTTCTCTGTCCTCTTGAGCTCATCTTTGTTTCTTGTTCTCACTCTCCTTTCCTCTATTACTCTCCTCCATTTTCTCTTCTCCCTGAAGAGACATTACTGTATGTTTCAACCTGTTCACTACCTGTACAGATGGAGGAACCTGAGGCAGTCAGAACTAAATACCATCCAATGTCTGGCATGGAGCAATATAATGCAATGCCAAAGTCATTATAAAGGGACACAGCTAAGCCTCCTTAGGCCCACAATTTGACATACATTTAAGAAGTTATAGTCGGGGGGGATGGGGAGGAGGGGTAAGAGAAATATACACATATACTTGTAGAACTTCAGCAAAAGATTTTACTTGTTTCTGACCTTATTAAAAACTACTCTTCTGGCTGCTCCCCAGTTAAGCAAGTTGCTGCCAGAGATTCACATAATCCTTATATCAACAGGCTCTCTTGACAACTTAAAATTACCTCCGTAGCTACGTAGCCAAATTCCAAATAGGAATTCCCTCTTCAGACAAAGGTGCAAAATGCTTATTTCCTTCTTGCATAAGATGGCCATTCAAACCTGTCCCAGGATGAAGTCTGACTCTACCCAGTTCTATCACCATGCAAATTGGGCTTAGGAGACTAATCAGGAGAAGATGCATCTGAAGAAGTGGGTTTTTTACTCTCAAAAATTTATGCCCAAAATAAATTTGCTAGGTCTTTAAGGTGCCACCGGACTCCTCGCTGGTTTTGTGGACACAGACTAACATAACTGCCAGGATACTTGTCATCAGGAGATTCTTATCTACCAGCCAAGCAAGCAAAAGTGCCCTTTATTGCATATTTATGATTCACAAAAGACCTCAAGGGTTCCCTGATTCCAAGGCATAAAAAGCTAAAAAAGGAAAAGGAGTATGGATTCTGCTTACTTTTTCCATTATAAAACCAATTATCAATTTTGCAGTTTCAGATAGAGGTTCTCTGGAGGACCAGAATAGTGAAATCCCACAACAGACAAACGTTTTCACAGCTCTCAGTTGATTTTGGATGCAGATGTTTCATCAAAACTAAAAAACTTTTTTTGGTAAAAGCAGTTTAATAAAAACAACCCTCTAACACTTGTGATAAAAGCCCTTTGTGTAAGTCAACATTAGGAAGAAGATTCTCATTCCATTACTACAACCCCATAAACTCACCCAATAAAAAGTAGTGAGGAGAGGGAAAGGAGTCCTTCAGTTAGGAAGCTCCCTTACCAGAAAACAACAGGAGGCAAGAGCCTCTCCTACACTCATATACCAGTTGGGGTACAAGCGTTTGTGACCCTAGCAGTGTGGCACATAAGAGAGAAAGGGAAGATACACAGAAAACAGGGAAAAGTAATGTGAGAAGAAGAACAGACATTTCTACAACTTCCTACAGTGGAGCAAGGGTTCTTGGCCTTGTGGGCTTCCCTATCTTGGCCAGTATTGATGTAATATTTCATCTTGTTTTTCTTTTATATGAAGTGCATGAGTGACAAATCTGCTATTGCAGACAGTTTTCAGCCTCTTTCACTGGTGGTTTTCACTCTAGCTGGTGATTATCCTCACCAGTGTCCTCATATTACTATTCTTAAATATATCAGGTTGTCTTTGCTTTTAGAATCCTAAATTCTCTGAATTGTTTGCTCCCTTGCTGAATTCCCATCTCTCAATGAGTAGTTGATTCTGGGGTCTTAACTAATCCTATGTAGTTACATGTCAGGATAACTATATTGCAAAATAGTGAGTAGTGCAGTTTGACATTGCTTAAAACAAGCCAGAACTCATTTGCTGCACTGAATGACAAAAGCTTTGCATGTCAACTGAACCCAGACATGCAATGAAGACAATTGAAAATAAATCTTTGATAGCAATAGCAATTTGTTTTCATCTTGCAAATACATTGGAAAGAAGCCAAAATGGTGGTAAGCTTTGTGTACTGTGTCACAAAGTCTGAAAAATATATTTAAAATAAAAACCAGCTACATTTCAGGACTTTATAGTGGATAAATCAACACTTAGAAATATAAAATGCAGTATAATTTCTGGAGTTATGCTAATATAAAGACTAAAGTTTACCTGAGATTCATACGGAAAGAAGGAAATATTTATTTCTTTGCACCTTCTTATAGCCCTTGAGCAGGAGGACTTCATTTTATTAAAGAGAATGTCAGGGCAAACTGGAAAAAGAGATTAAAGGTTATGAAGCCATTTTATATTTATTTATTTCAGTTAATTCATTCAGATTTAAATTTGCAGCATAAAAACCTCATTTATTTATAAATCTTGTTCTTTAAAAGTCAGATTTGTTTCAGAGAATTACCATATTAGTCTGTGGTTCCAGCATGTGATCAGACAGGTATTCTCCCAGCTAGAAAATTCTGAACTTTTAGAAACCAGAAACATGCCCATGGCTTACAGAATTCCATCATCAGGTCCTTTCAAAAGAGAGGCTGAAACAAGAGTCAATCACTATTAATAGATAAAAAATATTATAGAACCCTCCCAAAGGGAAAGAGAAGCGGTGTTAATCCACCGGGTTTGGGATCTCTCTTCAGAGAAGAGTTACAGGTACTTTTCTTTCCAGTGGATTCCAGCTTTTGGACACCGAAGCCCGAGAAAGATTTAAAACAAATTTAAGAGATACTGGAACAAACAAGGAGAAGAAAAAATAGTGAAAAACAACAAGAGGGTTTTGTGTAGGTTTTCTCTCCCCTTTCATACCAGTAGCAAGGCACCTCCTAAATATTACAAAAATGAGATTAAGATAGCCATCTCCTACACCCTCAAAATGGGCAATACACATCCCCAAACAAAATATAAAAGCAGATACAAGAGTTTGGTTGCACCTATTTTAGAAATATATTCTGTAACACTGAGAGGTTAAACTTGGATTCTTGTCTAGAAGCTGAATTTAAGCAATGATTAGTAAATATATGCAGATAAGACCATATGGATGCTTAGCAAATTCCTTGAACAGAGAGCCAAAATGGGTTTTCCTTAAATGAAATAAATGGACAAACCTTTAAGTTGCAGATCTGTAAACCTCTAACAGGGAGATATACAATTAGAAAGCCATTCAGACATGGTTCTCTTGGAACATCAGAACCTATTGTAGGAGTGTTGTATGACACAAAAACCCAAGTGGATTTTAAGGGCTCTAGAGCCTATTTTAACTAAAAGCCTACAGACAAGAGACCACCAGGCCTCTTGAAGGTTGTTCACAGCCACCAAGAAACTGACTTGTAAAGATCTTCCATTAAAAAAAAAAAAAAAAAAAAATAGCTCAACTACAAAGCAGCTCTATATGGATGAAATGTGGATTGTGAGGGAAGCCAATTTTGTAGCACCAAAGGATAACCAAAGTCGCTAACAAATAAATGTCTTCTCATATGAATGCCAGGTCTAGGATCACTAGACACCCAGAGTCTTTTTTTTTTTTTTTTTTAAGAGGTTCTTGCTACATTTGAAAAGGGAGATTAGAACCCATTGACTTTTAATGCTCATCATTAAATGCCTGAACCCAGTCTTAGTTGTAACAGCTCTTCCTTCTCCCTGGTTTCCTTGATGGAGTAAGAGAAGGAGGACTGTACAACAGACCTAATGAAACCAAGGATAGCATTGGTTGTTAGATCTGTCAGATTCACTTCCCTTTTCTCCCCACAGAGAGTCCTTTCATCATTCAACAGGCCCTCAAGCTTCTGATAAACCTCCATAGGAAGGCTGATAAATATTTACACCTGTAAGTACAGGTTCCAGAGGCAGCTGGCTCTCATTGATTGTCGTCACTAAACACATCACCAAACCAGATGTCTATGTCCAAGCCCTACCAGAGGTGGTGTTCAGATGTGAGTTTCTCCTGGAGGAGAGACTAAACAAAGAGGCAGAAGTTTTCTTCCATAAACTTGACAAAACTAATGCAAGTGAAGAAGCTGTGCTGTAAGGCCTCTGATTGGACCTGGACTGAAGTGAGCGTCAAAGCAAAATCCTAAGCCCAGCACAGGTGCTAAATTCTGTTCTTCACTTTTACTAAAGCCTTTGAGGTTTTCTGGGTGAGCCAACTACAAGTCTTATTCAAGATCAGAAGGGGTTTGAGGCACTCGTAAGGCCTGATGGCTCAGGGGGATATCTGAGAACAGTGCATAGGCACATCGACCATGTTGCACCGAGCATCTTCTGACGCAACTGCTACATCTACCTCCCTCTTTCTTGCAAGTGAAGTGGCAACTAAGTGAAGAGCATAGTACCACAGTGCATTGATGAATCATATACTAACCACTGAACAGATCCAAATCTTGGTAAATCCCCAGAAAGTCAACTGAAGGGATGGAACCTTAAGACTACTAAGAACATGGTGTGTCAATGAAGAACCTCTGTAACAAGAGGGGCTATTAAGTACTCCAAAAGTACTTAAGGCCCTGCTGTTTGTTGGCATAGCTAGATATTATACCAAGAAGCTAGGGCCAAAGCCTCAAGTATGTCAAGAATGCAGATGACTAGCATGAAGAAGCACAGAAAGGAGCAGGAAATGAAGCCCCAACAATTGTTGCTGCTGATTTGGCAACTGTTTTGAGATAGAGCAGTTTGCCCATGAAGCAAGCCGAAGACATGCTTTGGGCAACAGACTGACAAGGAATGGGGGGGGAGGGGGAAAAATCAGTAAAGGACACTGGAAGGCAGTGGGGAAATATATACTGAAGCTAAAAAGAGTGCTGCTATAAGTTGGAACCTTCACTAAAAAATGCTGCCTGGTCCCAAGGAACTCTGTCAACTACAGTCAGAAAGGAGCAGACCTTGGAATTCTGGGGCCACCATGAAGCACACATACAAAGGGTATGGAATGCCCTCTTGGGAACATTTCACCCAATAATATGCTGGAAAACACAAGGCTACAGTGGAAATCTACTGTAATATGTATCTCAGAGGAAAGTTTCTGTACTGTTCTCGATTTTTTCATTTTAACATTAAGGTTTTTAAGTTCTACCACAACAGCATAATAAAAAAACCCCAAAAACATACACACAAGACAGAACAGTGACACCACAAATCATAAGTCAAACAGCAGAATGTAGTTTGGCTTTGGGGGGAGAGGGGTAGTCTAGTAGTGGATTTGCATTAGAGCTTTTTTTTTTTTTTTTTTTTAAAAGATATAGACAGGCGTCTTATAATCTGGCCTGAGTAAGGGGAAAGCGTGTAACTGCACAGCTCCAAGAGTAGACCAGGAACCAAACTGATGCAGCCAAAATTCAATGTCTGCTTCCCATGGGGGAAGGAAGTTAAACAAGAATATAAGGACATAAGAATGGCCATACTGGGTCTGCCAAATGCTTCAGAGGGAACGAACAGAACAGGCAATTAGCGAGTGATCCATCCCTATCATCTAGTCCCAGTTTCTGGCAGTCAGAGGTTTAGGGACACCCAGAGTATGGGTGTCCTTTTCCTAGCACAGCTTATTTCCCTTTCCACACTCTTTCAGCTGTGCTGACTGATAATGGAGGGGGTGCAGCCTTAGTTCCCACACATGCACAGGTTGAGGGATTACCTATGGAATGACAGCTGTTCTTTCCTTTGCATGCAATTTATGATGCAAGTAGACTATGCAGAGGAATTAAGAGGACACCTACACTTTCTTACTCCCCTACAAGCATGTGGAGGCCAGCTCAAAACTGAGTTCATAGTGAATAAGTGAAATATAATCAAACTTCAAACCACTGTCCTTGCAGTACAGCAAACTGTCATCCCAAGAAAGTAGTTTTTTGATGTTATTTATGCACAGGATTATATGTTTGTGTACCTCATAATTTTGCTCAAAAGCTTCTTCCTTTACATTCTATAGCATACAAATACAGTTAGCAGGTTATAAAAATAAAACCAAAATATGTAACATTGAAAACTAAAGCATAAAATGCAAATGTCATATTTATTCTGGGAAATAAGAAGCCACAGTGCCACACTGAACAGAAACTCTAATTCCACATCCTGTGGCTTTCCATTTCTGGCTACAATGCCTTCCAGCATAATTAACAGGCAGAGACAAAATTATGGGTTGGAGGTGTTTTAAAACACCTCAACTTAAATTTTCAACTCTGGTAAACAAGCTGAGTCTCGAAACTCCCCTCACAGCTTAGTGCAGTAGTTAATTTTTCAAATATGCACCAACTAGAAAATTAGAATAGGTTAGTAGCAAGATAAGACTGACAACCACTTTTTAACATTCATCATTATCAAACTCAATAAAAAAATTACTTACAGTCAGTGAAGTAGACATATGCTGCTTTGTACTTGCTGGATGTTTTACTTACAAAGTCATTTATAAGCCCATCTACAGACTTAAGATAAAAATGCTAAATTGTAATTTACCATAAAGAAAATAACTGTCATTCGTGTCTATTTTGCCTGCTCTTAGAACAAACTTTCTTGGTCTATATTTTTGAAAAGTTAGTGTTTATTGATCAGTATGAAATCAGAAATACTGTAATCACAGTCACATGGGAATGTAAACACTGAACTATAATATTTATATATATATATATATATATCCAGCCCAAGGATGACAAAACAATGAAAGAAGATCAGTAATATTCTCATCTATAGAAGTTGTACAAAAGATTGCTTTAAAGAAGCAAAGAAAGCAGAGGGGAGAAGGAAAAATCTTACATTATATTGTTATGGATTGAAAATGATTTAATAATTGGAAATTCAGTCTCTTCTGAACATTTCTGTAGCATCAGTACAGCCAACTCTTTTCTACAGCCATTATTTTGAATGACAACTTTGTAATAGCTCAGTCTGTAATATTACGATGGCTTAGTGCTTTATGCTTTCTGTACTACAAAAAGAAAGAAAAAAATCAAAAAGAAAAACTAAGTAAAAGTTTTTCCCCTTAAAAATACTAACCTTATTGGTTGGAGTGATGAAATAAATTGCCTTCATGTGCGGGACAGGCTCACGGTTTTTATAAACATTCTCCACAGCTAAAATATATAAATTTCAAAATGCAATACTCAATATATCTTTCTTAATTAATTAAGTTTGGAAAACTACATTGAACAGAACTACACTGAACACTAAGGTTTATAAACAAAAAAACTAAAGCATTCTGGATTGCATTTTCTAATAATGCTCTATTTGACCAGTGATTGTATTTTACATTAGTATTTCCATAAGCTAAAATGGGTGTAAAACTCAGTCTATGGAGAGAGATGAATTACACTTTTAATTGATTAAGTAAGGTCTGTGGGTGGGGCCTTAAAAAAAAATAAATAAATAAAAGTCAGGGGCCAGATGCTACCTAATCTATAAAGAATCCCCATTTTTCACATTGGAGGTTAACACAAAGACAGAGTAGAACAGAGTTACGTACTAACTAAACCTCTAGGTCCCAATCTTGCAAGTTGTTCTACACAGATAGACCTCTGCCCTTATGTAGAGCCCCAGTAAAATCAATGGATCTCCATACGTGGGGCCAACGTGCAAACAGCAGCTTACAGGATCACAACCTTAGTAAAATTATGCTTCTATTCAACATCAGAAGGGAAAAAAACAACACAGAGTACCTTTAAGGCTCTAGCTTTTTTTGTCCTTTTAGCATTTCTTGTGCAATTAACCTACTGGACACGTAACTGCATGCACAAGTTGGTCATTTTTTAAAAGCCAACTATTTCGTGTAACACGTCCTAATGGCTTCTCTGTTTAGCTTACTCATTACACTACAGATATTACATATAGAGGATTTCTTGAAATAGGGCTGCAATGCATTGGTGGGAAAATGTGGGAAAACTTGTCTTGCTTCCGATCATGCCACCGCTTTTGTAAATTAACAGAGAACTTCAGTTTCCCGGACTGTCAGTCTGGCACTTCAAGCAGCACTTCACTTACTTGGTGGTTAAGAAAAGTTATACCCATTTGTTCTGAAAAATTTTCAGATGGAAACAGCAAAGCAATTTACTATGAGTAAAATACACTTGAAAAGTGAATTACAGTTGAGATTTGAGCTTATTGTTCTTTCTGAAGTGGCATGTGATATACTGGACATATGGAAAGACAGTATCCGAGTAAATAATCGGTCTTAAAGCAGAACAAATTTAATATCAATGTTTAAAATTACATACTAAGGGTCCAATTATACAATCTCTCCTTAAAGTAGCCTCATTGATACTCATGTGAGCAAGAATTGTGAAGTTACCATCCTAAATACTGTCTCACCATAAAATACGGATTTTTTTAAAAAAAGAATCTATTAGAGAAGATTGAAAACTGCTTTCATAAAGTTTAATATATTCACTATCAATTTCAAAACATTACTTTTCACCAGGGTGATTTAGGCATCAGGCATCACAGAAATACTAACTTTAAACACACTTCAAATAAGTTTTATAGCGAGAAATACTTACTTTTTGAATTTTAAGACAGCTGAGACAAAGAAAACATAAGTGTTCCCTTAAATAAATGGTTTTTACAGGCTATAAAGTTTATGATTGCAGTGTTTCATCTTCTCAAGAATATAGGTAAATCTATTCTCAAATATATCATATAGCAATTATACTATCAAATGAAATCTCATCTGATATTCTGCTTCTGACAGAGGCCAATACCAAATGTTTCAGAGGAAGGTGCAAGAAACTCCATAATGGACAGATATTGAACTGCCCATCAGGGTACTTTCCCCTTAAACACTTGCAGAAAGCAACTGTCTGAAGAATGAGGAGTTATAGCCTTCATTTTTTATTCTAGCTAATTCTAGCCAAGAATATTTTCATTATCCATTTTTAATCCTTTTTATTCTGGAAAGCTCTTGGACTCTGACATATTGTAAAAATGAGTTCCTGTGATAAATGAAGGGGGGTGGGAGTAGCTCCCTTTTATGGACACCCAGCCAGACAGTAGCTATAAAATCCCTCTTAGTAGCTGTTCTCTAATTGCTCTACCTGTAAAGGGTTAAAAAGTCTCACTGCTGCATAGATAAAAGGAATTGAGTGGACACCTGGCCAAAAGAGCCCATGGGAAGGCTAGAACATTTTAAAATTGAACAAAGACTCCCTTTTGTCTGTTGTTCTCGGGGAGAGGCAGACAGGGAGCAGTTATGCTGTGAAAAGCTTGGACCAGGTATGAAAAAATCATCAATATCATACCCAGAAACTACTCATCTAAAACCGCAGATATGTGAGTAGATCAGGAAAGGTCTAGGAAGACGCGATTAGGTTTATCCCTTTTATTTCTTTATGGCTTGTGGATTTCTCTGTGCTAACCCCAGGTGCTTTTGTTTTGCTTGTAACCTTTAAGCTAGACCTCAAGAGAGCTGTTCTTGATGCTTAATTCTTGTAGTTTTTTTATTTAATCTAGCAGAAGACTAAGTTCCCAGATGCATTTTCTTTTATTAATAAAATGTACCTTTTTTTTTTTTTTACAAACAGAATTGGATTTGTGCGTCTTAAGAGGTTTGTGCACATATTGTTTAATTAGCTGGTAGCAACAGTTGATTTACTTCCCCCCCCCCCCCCGTCCTTTCCCAGCTCTTCCCTGGGGAGTGGGGTGGGGGTGAAAGGGCTTGAGGGTACCCCACAGGAAGGAATTCCCAAGTGTGCCTTCCTGGGTTCCCAAAGGGGTTTTGCATTTGCGTGGTGGCAGCATCTACCAATCCAAGGTCAGAGAAAAGCTGTAACCTTGGGAGTTTAATACAAGCCTGGAGTGGCAAGTATTAACTTTTAGAGTCCTTGTGGGCCCCCGCACCTTCTGCACTCAAAGTGCTAGAGTGGGAAAATCTGTCTTGACAGTTCCATAGGTTAATTTGGCATTGAATAGAAGGATTTCCTTTTAGCACTTTTAAACTTTACCTTTTAGTTTCATTGGATGTCTCTTATTCTCTAGATCATTCATTATTTTATTCACAGCTATCATGTCCCCTCTTCTCTCCACTCTAAACTTAAACAGTTCTTAGTCTTTCCATCCTTCCCTGGAGACTGCACCCTGATGTAGAGGGAAGGCTTGTGTGTTCCAGTGAACCTGACAGCTATGCTTGCAGGTGTTTTAACTCTTGATAGGGCCACACAAACTGAACAGGTCAAAGGTAGGGATCAGGCTAAAAGCAGCCTACTGGTCCTCCTATATGATATATTTGAGAATAGATTTACCTATATTCTTGAGAAGATGAAACACTGCAATGGAACAACCACCCATCTTTGTACAAAAGTTATAGAAACACAACAAAGTATTCTGAGTACAGTAGAAGCTCAGAGTTACAAAAAATATCTCAGGAATGAAAGTTGTTCAATAACTCTGAACAAAACATTATGGCTGTTCTTTCAAAACTTTCAAAGCTGTATTTAAATCAATGTTCAGTTGTAAACTTTACTAGCTAGAAGAAAAATGCTGCTTTTAGCCACCTTAATTTAAATGAAACAAGCACAGAGAGTTTCCTTATTTTTTTTTTTTAAATATAGAAACTTTTTTTTTTTTTTAGCAATTTACATTTAACACAGTAATATCCTTGCTGGGGTGTTTTGGGGGGTTTCTGCTGCTGCCTGATTGCATACTTCTGGTTCCAAATGAGGTGTGTAGTTGACCAGTCAGTTCGTAACTCTGGTGTTCTACTCTAGTGGCACGATGGACAGGGATGGAAGAGCCTTTTCCATGCCTTAAACAATGCCTGATGGCATGGAAAGGATTCAGATTCAGTCTTTTCCATAGGAAAGTTTTTCCATGCCTTCAGCAATTTTGGTTTCCCTTCTCTGGACCTCTCCTATTTCTGTTTTCTCGAGACTGGATACAGGATTCAAGATGAGGGCATTCCATTGATTTATATGTGGTGAGAATGCTGAGAATGCTATATCCTGTTCTTCATACATTCTAATACTTTGTTTTTCTTTGTCCAAAACTCTACACTAAACACGTATTTTCACTGAGCTAACTACAATTGAAAATACATTCTCAAGAAGTCCATCTTGTGTCTGACCACATACTTGATTTGCTGCTTCCCTGAAAGTACAGGGGAGCATCTAGTCACTTATATAGCATGAAAAACACTGAAGAACACTTTGCCCAAAAGTGAAGTCTCCAAGTAAAGAAAAGTTAACTATCATCCAACTGTAAAGTTCTTTCAAGCAAGTCTTCCTACACTGGACCTTCAAATTTGATCAAGCATACCAGATTTTAAGGAAAGCAGAGAGGGAAGAGGCACGTCTCTCAACGGACAGCATAAAGTTTCAAGACTAAACAGCCAGTCAGCTATGGCAGACCAGTTTCTGGATTTTACAAATATTATACTTGCCAACATGCCACTTTGCAGCACCAATGCTGCAAGGTTTTTTCAAGAGAGCAGCATTAAACGCAGTTTTTCAGACTTGCAATTAACAAACCATGGAATATTAAACAAGTAAATAAAGAAACAGTCTTATGAGCTTTTTCTCATTTATAATAGTAATATTACATACAGTGCATATATTTATTAGTAAGGCTGCTAGTCCATTCGGAGGTCACGGATTCTGTGATTTTCTGTGACCACTGTGACTTCTGCAGCCGCTGGTGCTGGCTCAGGGGCTGCCTGGCCAGCAGCAGCAGTTTGGGTGTGTGGGAGGGGGCTAGAGGTGGGGGCTCCCCGGCTCCCACAGCCCTGCAGCTCCTAAGCAGCGAAGGGGCTGGGGGGAGAAGGGGGAAAGCACTGCGCCACATGCTGCTTGCATCCACAGGCCCAACCCCCCCAGCTCCCATTGGCTGCAGTTCCTGGCTAATGGGAGCTGCGGGAGCGGCATGCCGAGCAACCCCCCCTCTGCTGCAGGGACGCAGAGCTGGTAGGGAGCCCCTGCCAGGCCTGCCAACACTCCCCCCTGCACGGAGCTCCAGGCCTCGCAGCAGCAGGGGTCCCGGGCCATGTTGCTCACCCCCCATCCCCGGCCATGCTGCCCAGCCCCTCCAAGTCACCTCCCCCAGCACTTCTGTCCCCCCATGGTCCCCCACCCATGTTTTAGTCAGGTATTTTTAGTAAAAGTCATGGACAGGTCACAAAACACACACAACAACAAGGAGTCCTTATGGCACCTTAGAGACTAATAAATTTATTTAGGCATAAGCTTTCGTGGGCTAGAACCCACTTCATCAGATGCATGGAGTGGAAAATACAGGAGCAGGTATAAATACATGAAAAAGATATGAGTTGCCTTACCAAGCGTGACGTCAGTCTAACAAGACAATTCAATTGACAGCAGGATACCAAGGGAAGAAAAATGACTTTCGAAGTGGTAATGAGAGTGGCCCATTTCAGATAGTTGACAACAAGATGTGTGTAATGGTAGGGGGAAATTAGATTTAGGTTTTGTATAAAAAATAATAATAAATAATAATAATAATAATAATAATGGAGATATCCTATCTCCTATAACTGGAAGGGACCTTGAAAGGTCATTGAGTCCAGCCCCCTGCCTTCACTAGCAGGACCAAGTACTGATTTTGCCCCAGATCCTTAAATGGCCCCCTCAAGGATTGAACTCACAACCCTGGGTTTAACAGGCCAACACTCAAATCACTGAGCTATCCCTCCCCCACTCCCAGTCTTTATTCAGGCCTAATCTGATGGTGTCCAGTTTGCAAATTAATTTCAGTTCTGCAGTTTCACGTTGGAGTCTGGTTTTGAAGGCTTTTTGTTGAAGAATTGCCACTTTTAGGTCTGTTATTAAGTAATCAGGGAGACTGAAGTGTTCTCCTACTTGTTTTTGAATGTTATGATTCCTGATGTCAGATTTGTGTCCATTTATTCTTTTGCATAGAGACTGTCCTGTTTGGCCAATGTACATGGCACAGGGGCATTGCTGGCTCATGATGGCATATCTCACATTGGTAGATGTGCAGGTGAACGAGCCCCTGATGGTGTGGCTGATGTGGCTAGGTCCTATGATGGTGTCCCTTGAATAGATATGTGGACAAAGTTGGCACCAGGGTTTGGTTCCTGGGTTGGTGTTTTTGTTGTGTGGTTGCTGGTGAGTATTTGCTTCAGATTGGGGGGCTGTCTGTAAGCGAGGACCGACCTGTCCCCCAAGGTCAGTCAGGATAGATTGTAGATCCTTGATGATGTGCTGGAGAGGTTTTAGTTGGGGGCTGTAGGTGACGGCTAGTGGCGTTCTGTTACTTCCTTTATTGGGCCGGTCTTGTACTAGGTGACTTCTGGGTACCCTTCTGGCTCTGTCAATCTGTTTCTTCACTTCAGCAGGTGGGTATTGTAGTTTTAAGAATGCTTGATAGAAATCCTGTAGGTTTTTGTCTCTGTCTGAAGGATCGGAGCAAATGCGGATGTATCTTAGAGCTTGGCTGTAGAGTGTAGACAATGGATCGTGTGATATGGTCTGGATGAAAGCTGGAGGCATGTAGGTACGTATAGCGGTCAGTAGGTTTCCGTTATAGGGTGGTGTTTATGTTACCATCGCTTATTAGCGCAGTGAATTTGTTTACTGTCTGTGACCTGTCCGTCACTTTTACTAAAAATACCGTAGCTAAAACATAGCCTTATTTATTAGCCCAACATTTTTATCTGCCCCAGATTAAAGGTGCTTTTTTTTTTTTTTTTTTTTTTTTTTAAAAAACAACTATTTTACACTTACCAGTGATGCCTTCTGCCAGTAAATCAGTCATTTTGCCACATGACGACAGTAGTTTAGTGGTAAAGTCGTCTAAAATAATTATCTAAATATAAAAACAAATGAAGCAGCATTTAGACAAATAATTCAGAATCAGCTACAGTTACTGTAAGACAAGGTATATTTCATGTTCTTAATTCTCTTTCTTTGATAAGCTGTGGAAGCTTGAAACTGAAATTATTCTCTTACCAATTTATTTTTCCTAATCGCTCACTTTATTACTGCAAGGTTGCTATTTTTATTTTAAGGGGTTACAAGTAACATGGATTTTGCAAAGCAAAATTTTATTTTTATCTATAACATTTTTAAAACCTTATTTACTTTACATACAACAATAGGTTAGTTATATATTATAGACTTATAGAAAGACTTTCTAAAAACGTTAAAATGTATTATTGGCATACGAAACCTTAAATTAGAGTAATTAAATGAAGACTCAGCACACCACTTCTGAAAGGTTGCCGACCCCTGCTCTAACCATTTTTCATCCTAGGTCTTCCATGACAATTGAGATCAGCCTGGCTGGCCTTACTCAATATTCCAAACTTCCATCTTGCTTGGGTTGAGAACTTTGTGGCTCAGAGAGCTATTTGCAGAATATGCTATGTCAGAAGATCTCCTTGAATCCTGCAGTGGCTGTCTTCATTATGTTTGGTTTAGTGTAAAGCCTTCCTCTTCAAATCAGTTTATCCTGAATTATTTTAAGCTTCCTCTCCCCATCTCCCTGGGCAAATTTTATTCTACAGATCTTTTTGTTCACGGCAAGAACAGCTGCATCCCCATAATGGGAGTATTTTTATTGTCTGTGTAACAACCCTGATGTTTTTCTGATTTAAAAAAAAAAACCCAAATTCTAAATAAAGCACCATATTGTCTAATTTCAGAGTAGCAGCCGTGTTAGTCTGTATCCGCAAAAAGAACAGGAGTACTTGTGGCACCTTAGAGACTAACAAATTTATTAGAGCATAAGCTTTCGTGGACTACAGCCCACTTCTTCGGATGCATCCTAATAAATAATAAATTTGTTAGACTCTAAGGTGCCACAAGTACTCCTGTTCTTTTTACATATTGTCTAAGCCTGCTCAAAACAGATACCCTTTAAGTCTGTTGTGTATAAGTCTACACTGCAATTAAAAAAGTGTCTGGCTTGTGCCAGCTGACTTAGACTCTTAGGGCTTGGGCTAAGGAGTTGTTTAATTGTGGTGTAGATGTTCGGGCTCAGGCTGGAGCCCAGGCTCTAGGACCGTGCAAGGTGGGAAGGTCTCAGAGCTCAGGTTGCAGTCCAAGTCCGAACTTCTGCATTGCAATTAAACATCCCATTATCCTGAGCCCAAGTCAGCTGGCACAGGCCAGCTGCAGGTTTTTAACTGCAGCATAAGTATACCATATAAGGCCAACATAGCATTCCCACCGGTGGAACTCAATCAATGGAAAGTTACAGAGAAATGAGTGAGGCTGTTGTGTCTTACCCTATTTTCCTGAAAGACAAGACCTGAATTTCTAAAGTTTAAAAACCAACAGAATCACCTTTCAGGTCTTCTTTCTACATCACTAGGAAACCAGAAGACAAATCCATTTGTCCATCTACTACAGGTCATTTAATGAAAGTGCTGTGAAGAAATCTCAGGCAAGCAAAGAAATAGAGTTAGCGTACTTAATGAAACAGACTATTGCTTTTAGTAATTGTCAAGTGTTGCAAAAAGCAAAATGAACTATACCTTCCATTCTTCTTCCTTCCTACAATCATCAAATACTGATAATTTTAGCTCTGTTAAAAAAAAAAAAAAAAAAAAAAAAAAAACAACAACATGTCAGTTTAAAGACATACAAGAACAAACACCGTAACAACTTATTCAGTAACAGTTACGTTTATGGAGATGTCAAAAAGCACAAGATGTAATCTTTTGCTAGGCGAGTCTCCAGAAGTATCATTTTTGCAACTAGTCCTTTGCTCTATTTTACAAAAAGTAGTGCAAAACTTGAAGCTGTAGTTTTCACTTGAACTAGTTTCATAATTTACAGATCTATATAATCAGTCCAAATGATTATCCTGATCCTGCGAACATTTAGTCACATTCATAACTTTATGTTGGAGAACAGTTCCTACTGAATTCAACAAGACTCTTCATGAGCACAATGTTAAGCTAACACTTAGGTACGTGCAGGATCAGATGTATATATACACAAACAAAAGTATGCAAAAACATACTGCATACTTTTAAATACATAGCTAGGCATTTTTGCTTTACTCTACCATCCCAAGAGTAACCTATGAAAAATACCCATTGTTTTAGAAAAGAAAAAAGCAAATGCTTGGAAGTATGATTCCTTTTATATTGTGATCTCTGAGGAGCAACTGTCATTTGTAGGCTCTGTACAAACATAACTAGCTGCAAGGGATATACAGAACAAATATGCCTTGATTAGTTAATAACAACTGATTCCTTCTGTCCCTTAAAAATTGGAAAAGCTATCCACCACTGTTTATCCCAAAATAAGATCCACCAAGAAAGACAAGAAGAAAATGGTTCACATCATGCGAGACACTTTGTCTAAGGACTGACAGTCAAAGTCAGGAATTCTAATTAAAATGATTAAATGAGAATATTGTTATATCTAGGCAAGAATCTCTCAATTTGCATACGGATAAAACCTTTTTCCTCCCTCCCAACCTACCTAAAAAGAACTCTAAGTTACCATGTGAGGGTGACATGCTGCTTTCTTATGCAAAGTGACCCATTACACATTATGAGTGGATAAAGAAATGGTTGAGGAAGATGCAAGTTAAGCAAAATTAGAAATGTTGCTGTAAGACTAAAGGTCAAATTGAACAAAATAACTGTTACACCAAGAAATCCAAGCAAAATGTTCACCTCAAACTATACATTGTTTTCTTTGTAACTCAAATATACTGTAAATAATCTTTCACCCCATATCAGAATCTGCTCATTTGTTTGCCTTGTGAGTCAGATCTACATCCTTCTATGTGTGGAAAATGTCTTGTTCTATGGCAAGCCCAACATAACAAACTGCTCATGTACAATCAAGGAGTGTATGGAGTATGTCCTCCAAATTTAAAATATTAAGGATTTTGTTGTTTTCATTGTAAATAACTGTTGCACTCTAGAAGTAATAGGAACTGTCTAGCACAAGGAAAAAAATATCAAAAAATATCAACCAGGGTACAACTTAGGATATTAAGAGAACTTGCTTAAAGGGGAGGATCTCAGTTGACAGCAGGGGCTAATAATGAAATACAATCCTTGAAACAAATCAAACTTAAAAAAACGCTGATAAGGAAAGGATTAAAGAAATTTGTTATATACCATCACCATCTATTGCAGGTATCTCAAACTCAAGTCACCACGAGGGCCACAAGAGGACTAGTATATTGGCCCGAGTGCCGCATCACTGACACCTGTTCATATAAAGATACAAAAGCCGCCCCTTCTAACCCTGGCCCTGCTCTGACTCCACCTCTTCCATGAGGCCCCGCACCTACCCCACCTCTTCCCCACCCTCATTCCAACCCCTTCCCCAAAGTCTCCACCCCAACTCCGCCCCCTCCCTGCCCCAATTCCAATCCCTTCCCCAAATCCCCGCCCCTGTCCCGCCTCTTCTCCACCTCCTCCCCATAGCGTGCGGCTCCCCCTCCTTCCCCTCCCTCCTGGAAAGCACTAAGCACTGCCAAACAGCTGTTTGGCGGCAGGAAGCACCTGGAGGTAGGCAGAGGAGTGGGGACGCGGTGCGCTGGGGGGGCGACAGGTGAGAGGAGCTTGGTGGCCACAGGAAATAACTCCGCCGGCCAGCGAGCCACATGTTTGAGACCCTTAATCTACTGATGGAAGCAACACAAACAAAGAGCTAAAATCTAAGCACTCACTTGGCATGTGTCCAATAGGAATAAGAGGGCAGCACCTTCCTACAAGTCCTGAAACTAGGCTATATAAACTGAAGTCACCACATGCTCTTGAGAATTGACTGAACCCAACAAGCTGAAGAATCCTAAGCATGACAGACACCTGGACCAACCGTGTGGAAAGGACTCTACCCCATCCCACAGTTAAGAAAATAACAAGTATTCAAAGATTATATTACAGAATAGAAGGAGAAATACAAATAACTAGTTTATGTTGCTGAGTCTATACTCTCTAGTGAGACCTCAAGTAAACCATATTTTAACTTCTTTATTCATCCAAGCAAACTGGCCTGAAAAAATTGTTTTAAGCAACTGCTTTTAATATTCTAAATTTGTCCTTTTGAGACCAATCTATTCAAACCGTACTAACTACACTTTTCAAAGTGCCTTAAAAACAAGTGCCTCCCTGGAAGTGTGATAATTGTGTTAGGCACTAATGTATTGAGAATGGATCATCATAAGTAAATCTAATAATAAATCTTAGTAATTTCCATTGTTCTTTGATATAACTGCTGAGCCTCAACTCTAGTCTATGACAACTGCTTGCACAACTGTGATTATGATTATGGGCGATCACTCGTTACCAAGCATGATCATCTTCCATGGGAGTTATGGGTCCTCAGGTGACTAATAAGGTCAATCCTTGAACCACAAGTTCTCTTACAATGAGAGCAGATGTTTTCAGGCTCAGCAGGAGGCTGTTGACCATGACTGGAAGCCAGTCTCTCCTTCCTCCTACACCTCTTGTCCTCTTCGGCTTGTCGGAGAGCAAGTTCAAAATGCAGGGGACCATCACGTAGGACTTCACTCTATTTTAAGCGATCCTGGGCAAGTGTCTCCCAAGTATAAATGTCAATATTGGACTTTTTTAGATTGTCCTTAAGCAAGTCCTTATAAATGCTTCTGTTGTCAAAAGAACATAAAAACGGACATACTGGGTCAGACCAAAGGTCCATCCAGCCCAGTATCCTGTCTGCTGACAGTAGCCAATGCCAGGTGCCCCAGAGGGAGTGAACCTAACAGGTAATGATCAAGTGATCTCTCTCCTGCCATCCATCTCCACCCACTGACAAACAGAGGCTAGGGACACCATTCCTTACCCATCTTGGCTAATAGCCATTAATACACTTAACAGGATAAATTCATGGAGGTTCTCCTTTAAACCCTGTTATAGTCCTAGCCTTCACAACCTCCTCAGGCAAGGAGTTCCACAGGTTGACTGTGCGCTGTCTGAGAAGAACTTCCTTTTATCTGTTTTAAACCTGCTGCCCATTCATTTCATTTGGTGGCCCCTAGTTCTTATATTATGGGAACAAGTAAATAACTTTTCCTTATTCACTTTCTCCTCAACCCTCATGATTGTATATACCTATCATATCTCCCCTTAGTCACCTCTTTTCCAAGCTGAAAAGTCCTAGTTTCTTTAATCTCCCCTCATATGGGACCCGTTCCAAACCCCTAATCATTTTAGTTGCCCTTCTCTGAACCTTTTCTAATGCCAGTATATCTTTTTGAGATGAGGAGACAACATCTGTACGCAGTATTCAAGATGTGGGCGCACCATCAATTTATATAAGGGCAATAAAATATTCTCCATCTTATTCTCCATCTTATTCTCCATCCCTTTTTTAATGATTCCTAACATCCTGTATACCTTTTTGACTGCCGCGGCACACTACACGGACATCTTCAGAGAACTATTCAGGACAACTCCAAGATCTCTTTCCTGATTAGTTGTAACTAAATTAGCCCCCCATCATATTGTATGTACAGTTGCGGTTATTTTTTCCAATGTACATTATTTTACATGTATCCACATTAAAATGTCATTTGCCATTTTGTTGCCCAACCACTTAGTTTTGTGAGATCTTTTTGAAGTTCTTCAGTCTGCTTTGGTCTTAACTATCTTGAGCAGTTAGTATCGTCTGCAAATTTTGCCACATCACTGTTTACCTCTTTCTCCTTTGTCCACCTATGTTACGGTACCCTTCTTTCACCTGAGAGAACAGGACCTGTTTTGGGAGGGGATATTCTGGCATCTGGACACCGTTACCAGTCCACCGGAATTGCTGATAGATCATTGCCTCAATACTGGTGGTGTTAGCCTCTTCCAAAACACTAATACTGGTGCGCTTGTCTTTCCATTTGATTTTAGAAGCTTACGAAGGCAGCATTGATGGTGCCTCTCAAGGACTTTCAAGTGGTGTCTGTAGGTTGTCCAAGTTTCGGACCCATACAACAGTGCTGGGAGAATAACAGCTTGATAAACAAGAAGCTTGGTGTCTGTTCAAATGTCATTACACAAATTGAATCTATTTTCCCATGTTAAGTATCCTCACACCCTTTTTCAACTGTCTGAATTGGGCTACGTTGATTATCACTACAAAAGTTTTTTTTTCCCTCCTGCTGATAATAGCTCATCTTAATTAATTAGCCTCTTATAATTGGTATGGCAACTTCCACCTTTTCATGTTGTGTGTGTGTGTGTGTGTGTGTGTGTGTGTCTTCTTATTATACGTTCCATTCTATGTATCTGATGAAGTGGGCTGTAGCCCATGAAAGCTTATGCTCAAATAAATTTGTTAGTTTCTAAGGTGCCACAAGCACTCCTGTTCTTCTTCCGGATACAGACTAACACAGCTACTACTCTGAAATCTGTTTCAATGTTGTGATCTCAAAAACCCTGTGCCATAAACGAGAAAAAGCTACACTGGCACAGCTCAGGCGATGTTGAATTTCTGCATCAATATCTGCCTTGCATGAAAATGACTTCCAAAGTAGAGGAAACGATTGACATTCTCCAGTGCCACTCCATTGATTTTGATAGATGGAGTACGCAATACCTCATTTGGAGAGGGCTGATAGAGCACTTTAGTCTTCTTGATATTAAGAGTGAAACCAAGACATGTGTAAGCATCGACAAACACATTCAAGATCGTTTGAAGATCTTTCTCAGAGTGGGCAAAGATTGTATTGTCATCAGCATACTGAAGTTCCACAATAGATGTTGTGGAAATCTTAGTCTTGGCTTTCAGCCTGCTAAGCCTGAACAACTTTCCATCCATTCTGTAAATGATTTCCAACGCCAGCTGTAAACTTCCCAGCAATTAGGTAAAGGACGGTAATAAAAATCGCAAACACGGTTGGAGCGATGATACAGCCCCGTTTGACTCCTGTTTGTACTTTGAAAGGTTCACTCGGGGAGCCAGTGCTGCTCAAAACAGTCGCTTTCATGTTATCACAAAGCAATTTTAGGACATTGATGTATTTATCAGGGCATCCAATCTTAGAAAGTACAGTCCAGAGAGCACGGTTATTCACTGAATCAAAGGCTTTAGTTAGATCAATAAAAGCCATGTACAGTGGTCGGTTTTGCTCCCGACACTTTTCTTGCAGCTGCCGTGCTGTGAAGATCAGATCTGCAGTTCCACAACATAGTCGGAAACCACTCTGTGGTTGTATCTACATTTGAATGGTTAACTTTGATTATATATTAATGTTGTTCTGGCTGAATAAATAAATTGTTGGTTGACAAGTGTCCCGATTTGAAAAATACTGTTCAAGTTAAAAGTTGACTTAAGAAGCCAGTATTTGAACTAGTAAGCTAACAGTCTCTGGATTCAATAAATAGGGGGTCAGCCTACTGGATTCTATTACGGCAAATGCAGTATGTTAGTCCTTAGCTTTAAAAATCAAACTGGCACTCTGGCAAATTCATAAATTCACCCTCCTTGCAGGCTTACATAGCACAACGGGATCCAGTCTGGTAGTTGCCTTTAGGTGCCACCACTTTATAAACGCTAAATAAAGAAGTATGACTAAACTATTCTGTTCTCTATTTCCAAAAGCTCTATTTCAGTCACAAATATCCACTATGTTTAAAACCACTAAGAAGTATGTCAGACCATTTATTCAAAAGAAAACACACAAGCAAAGAAAAAAATCAGAGTTATCTGAAAACATGAACCAACATCTCAACCCACATTATTGCAGAAGTACTGCAAAATGCATGGTAAAGTTTCAGGATGGTAGGAGGGCATGCAGCTCAGAGGGCATCCATTTAGTGTTTGTACATATACCATGCCTGCTAGATCCAACAACCCAATGTCTGCCATGATTACATGGCTGTATAATTTGTCCCCATCCCAACTATTTTTCTTCTTTTCACTAAAACAGAAATCTGTAAGCAGTACAGGAGTAAAGCTCCCCCTTTGAATCCCTTAAGGATGCTATATGCTGCCTCCTTCTTACCCAGGCCTTCCTCTATTTTCATTCTGTGTGAATTTTTTAGAATTTCACTAAAATTGAGATGATTTTGTCACACAACTCAGCTCTGCCACACTGCATAATTTAGCTCTTACTATGCTGCACAGTGAGATCACTCAATTTCATGTTTACAGTTGTTTCAGCAGGGACCTAACTTGCATGTTGTGTTCATGCTATTAATGAACATAACTAGAGAGTTTAAAAAAAAAAAAAAAAAAAACCTCAACTTCTCTCTTATATAACCCCTAAAGCCCTTTATCATTCCGTGCTATTGCCTTATGGGTTGTTTCCAATTCTAATAATTCAACTTCCTTCCCATACTACACAATGCAAAGTTGTGCATAACGCTCCAGGTGTGGTCTCCTTAGACTTTTGTACAGAACGACAGTGATCCCTGTGGATTTGTTCTCTATTCATGTGTCAATATCCATTTTCTCCCTGTATTTGTTGCTAGAAACATAACTGGTAGTTTTAAGTTTGTTAGCTATTAGCATTAAGAGACCTTTCCTGATCAGCACCTAGCACACTAATATACTGTTGTATCAGACCAGTCCTTTTTATAACACTATACTTATTACCATACATTCTTCTAAATCTCAGTTTCAGAAGATCAGATGGGAATTTTTAAAGTGTAATGAAATCTGAAATAATTCTATTTTCATTCCTGAGAATGCTCAGCCCAGTGATCTAATTTTAAATTAGATCTTGCATTGTATAAAGACCACAATGTAAAAATAAACGTATTCCTGGCAAATGTTTGCTACTATCATCTCAATTTTCAATGAAATATTTGTTTTAGTTTCTTGGCCAAAAACTAAAACAAAATGTTTAAAGTAAATGTTAAACCCACTTGTTAGCTCATGTCCTAAATCTCATCTACCTATTATTGGTATTAGTTGGCATTCCCACTCATGACATCTGAACAATTCTTCCAAGTCATCAACATATCACATGAACATCACCCCTGTGGCACTCCAGCTGTCACCATCCCCTGATCGTGGATCTGTAACTATTCACCAAATTCCCTGGCTTAGCTTGCCAAGGCAGTTGAGTATTTCACCATGAATTGTTCTGAAAGCCTTCCGGTCTTTTTAGTTATCTATATCAGGCATTTCAAATGCACCTATCATAGTATCTAGGCACCAATTATAAACACAATTACGTCTAGTATTGCATCCACGTCCACACCCATTTCTTGAACACCTTTTAGAATTTTTTTTTAATTAGGCAGCACCTAGTGTGTTTGTCCTAACTGCTCTGTCTCCTTCCAGTCTCCCCATATATGTTCAAATAAGTGTTCTTTTGTGACATTTTTCTCTCCTAGTGCCTGAGTCTGAAATAATCAAGAGGACCCCCACACACATCTCTGGCAGAATGGTATCAGTGATATAAACAACTATTTCATTCAAACCAAAATGCACTTTCAATTTCTAAAAAAAAAAAAAATTAATTT
The DNA here is from genome assembly GCF_027887155.1 of Malaclemys terrapin pileata. Lineage (NCBI taxonomy): Eukaryota > Metazoa > Chordata > Testudines > Emydidae > Malaclemys > Malaclemys terrapin. The sequence goes on from NC_071512.1 coordinate 68,356,155, forward strand.
TCAGATTTGGTTCAAGCCAAACTGATTTTTCTTCTCTCTTTCTTTATTTTTATTAAATATTTATTACAGCTGTAAGTGAACCAAAAATCAGTTATCTGCCCAGTTCTACTCCTTATATCTGAAGCAGCATTATTTCTACAAGGCATTTCACATGCTTCATTTTTACAAGTTCAATATGCAAAATCATACCGAAGTGTAAACTCCACTTTCGCCTACATCTTTAATCTGATTATGCTCTCTCTTGCTCCGACAATGATGCCACCTTCAGACTCCCTTCATATCCTCCTCTCATCCTGAGGTTTTTAATCCATACTATTCCCTATGCCTAGAACAACCTAATACCAGCATGTCAGATCCCTCTTCACTCAAACACCTCCTAAAAATCCATTTTCTTCTAGCACCCCATATCAATGAAAGGCCCAATCAATTCAACTTAATGTGAGAGAATGGAAAGTAGTAAAGAAGAAATAATTCTAAAGATTAGATTATAAGCAATCCAAATATTAAGTACATAATCCCATCTACATATAGAAAATGATGGGGTTCTAAATTAGCTGTTACCACTCAAGAAAGATCTTGGGGTCATTGAGGATAATTCCTTGAAAGACAGGTGCAGCAGTAGTCAAAAACACTAGCAATGTTTGCTAAGGTGTCACAAGTACTCCTCGTTCTTTTTGCTGATACAGACTAACACGGCTACCACTCTGAAACCTAGCAATGTTAGGAACCAATAGGGAAGTGATAAGTAAGAGAAAAATATCATGTCATTATATAAAGCCATTGTGCACGCACACCTTGAATACTGCATGCAATTCTGGTCGCCCCAAAAAATAGAATTGGAAAAGGTACATACAGAAAAGAGCAACAAAAATTATGTGTGTATGGAACAGCTTCCAGATGAGCAGAGATTAAGAAGACTGGGACTGTTCAGTTTACAAAAGAGATGACTAAGGGGAAGGTAGGGGGACATAATAGAAGTCTAACGTTATGAATGTTGTGGAGAAAGTGAATAGGGAAGTGTTCTTCACCCCTTCACATAACAACAAACAGATTTCCCACCCCATGAAATTAGTAGGTAGCAGGTTTCAAACAAATATAAGGAAGTACTTTTTCGCACAACATACTGTCAATCTATGGAACTTGTTGCCAGGGGATGTTATGAAGACCAAAAGTATAACTGGGGATTTAGGGATTAAAAAGGGATTTAGATAAATTCATGAAGGATAGTCCATCATCAACCGTTAGCCAAGATGTTCAGGGACGCAATCCCATGCTCCTGGTATCCCTAAAACTCATACTGCTGTAAGCTAGGACTAGATAACAAGGGATGGGTCACTTGTTAAGTTGCTCTATTCTGTTCATTCCCTCTGAAACATCTAGCACCAACCACTGTCGGACAGCATACTGGGCTAGACGGACCATTAGTCTGACCCAGTACGGCCATTCTTATCTTACATAAATAGAAACAAACAGTAATACCATTAAGTGGCGTACATAACTTAAGTCAAATCTCAAAGTTGTTCTTGCAACCCTCACCCTTCCTTCCCTTGTCTGCACACACAGTCACGCTCGCTCGTTGTTTCATGTATATGACTAAAAACTCCTCAGACCCAGATCTTTTAAGTTAATTTAATTTGTAATGTTAATTGCGTCACTGCTGTATAAACAGCAAATAATTTTAAGAACTTAGCTAGATGTACATATAATGTACTGAATGTAGCTAGAGCACTTTGTTTACCCACATATTGAGAATCAAAACGACTCAGACTAGGTCTACACTACAGAGTTTTGTCTACAAAAGTTATACCGCTTTAATTAAACCACTGTTGCATATCCACCCATTTCTCCTTGTGTCAGCAGAGCACATCCACACGAGCAGCTCTTGCAAACACAGAGAGCAGTGCACTGTGGGTAGTTATCCCACTATGCAACTGGCTGCAGGGTGCTTTGGGAAGGGTTTGCAATGCCTCATGGGGCAGGTAGAGCATCACATGATGCAGGTTTCTCAACTCTATCATTCCATGGGCATCCTCATAGATGGTCTGTTGCTTTTCAGCTGAGGTGGGGAAGGCCAGGGAGCACTGTGTGACAGGAAGTGTTGGGGGGGAAAAAGAGGGAGAAAGAGAGACAAACAGAATGTGTGTTGGGGAAGTGTGCGTGTTGGGGAGAGCAACTCTGTTAACATGCTGTCTCTAAGTTCAGACAGCTTCCTGACAAAGCTACCCTGAGACAGGGGGACACCATCACCCCCACCTCTGCATGGCACAGCAGTCTCTCCCCCTTTCTCTCCCCCACAGCAGCAGCCTGCTCTGCGTGCTTATGGTTCTGTGATTCCTTCGAAGTTCTCCCAGAGCCTCCTCAGATGAGTGGAGTGGCATCCTCAGCAGCTCAGTGCGCTCTCTACACTGAGGAACGTCACAGCAGTCCCCACAGCAGTTCCACCCCCCACCAGCAGTCTGCCTGCTGCTGTGTTCCTAGTGAAAGGGAGAACAGGAAGATTCCACCCTAATGATTTGCTCTTTGCTGCCAAAGCAGAAGGCATTCTCAGCTGTCAGAACTTCCCAGAGCTTTGAAAGGGGAAGGGCAGATGCCTGCAGGGCAGCAGAGTTCAAAACAGAGAGCAGAGCGGTCATGGCAGGCATTGTGGGATACCAGGAGAGGCCAGTTATGTCAACATGAAAGGCAGCATCTACACTGATGCTCTGTCGCTTTAACTATGCCACAAAAAGTGTTATGCCTCTTGTTGAGGTGGTTTTATTTTGTCAGCAAAAAAGCAGTTTTGCCACCCAAAAGTAGCTTTATAGTCTATACACGTTCCCTATTTTGTCAGCAAAATGCAACTTTTGCCAACAAAAGTGTGTAATGTAGAGAAGGCCTCAGTGAGAAAACTGTACGTTGGGAGAGGGCATATGTTGGAGAGTTTACTAGACAGTTAACTATCTGCAGGACTCTAAAAAAGCCCAGGTTCCCCTTTTCCTTAAAAAAAGGAGTTTTACTTTTTCCAGGAGGGGTAAGAGTGTTGCCCCAGACTCCATTTTTATACCAACCTGTAACTAGCACATGTCTGATAAACATGAAGCTCCCACTATTACACATCTCTGAAATGGTGGAACTCTTCCTCACTACTCAATTCCAATACTTCCTGCCTGTTAGGGGAAGGAGGGGGAGAAACAGCCCTTCTGACTGCTTCAAAGCCTTATTTTTCTGTTTGTTTGGGAGTCCTCCAATACCCTGTCCATCTCCCACACAAGTCAGACTTTCTGATATTTTACTTTTCCACCAGCAATTCAGCTACTGAAGGGGGCATATCTACTATATGCAGCCTCATTTTCTTAGGGTGGGGGAAATCCTTCTCCTTGGACAGCAACAGTACCTGCCTCTGCTGCTGCTCAGAATGACAGAAGATTGTTGCCATTTTCACTGATATTCAGAGACCTCTGAGTAGCAAAAGAAGTGCTCAGTCTCTCTTGGTAATCTCACTTTTTTGCAGCTTTGGAAAAGGAGCACTACAGGGAGCACTGAAGAAAGATTCAGGAATGTCACACTACATGGGTATATATAAGTAAGGTTACTTTCACAACCATAAAGGCTAGAAACTCTGCTGCCATCTTGCAACACCAAAGGAAAGTTTACATTCTGTAGACATGGCTTAATTCCCTTGTTTTTTCCTCACTGGTGACTGGAAAGTTTTCCTGGAAAATGCAAGTGACTCTTTCAAGTTCTGGATGACAAACCCAATTTTCAAACTCTACATACTTCTGTGATAGCAACTCTCCCAGTGCTGCCAAATTTGACAATATGCATTGGTAATAAATGCTTTGCCCTCCTCATTTATTTCACATTTTCTGAAATGCACATCCATTTGTACTATCATAGCAGCTAAAGATTTTGCTGTATAAAATTTTTTTTTTTTTTTTTAATAAATTTTCTGATTGGACTTCTACTTTCCCAAATATGTTGTGTTACTAGTATCAAGTTGCCAGAAGAAAATGTTCACTACATCGATACAAAAAGTAGTATGTGGTGTTTTAAACAGCAGTTTTCTGACAAAAAGTAAGTGTGCTAAGAAAAGTACACTTCTGCTCATATATGCAGTCTAATAATAAACATCAGTGCTAGCTATATGTTCCTTGTGGTCATTTGGCAACAATTAAAACAAAGCAGTCTGTAATTAACATTTGAGAATAAGCAAAAAAACAAGTCTGTAGAAATCCTTGAAGAACATTTACTTGAACATATTCAGTAAAATTGACCATTACCTTGAAATATGATAAAAATCCCTTTTCAGAAGCATTGGCTCCATACTCTAAAAACTACTGCATTTGACAGCGGGTGCCTTCTCTCCGGAGTTGGCAACCTCCCACTTCCCTCAAAAACCACTGAAGAAGGAGACTGTTGAGCTTGAGTACACAGTGCCAACAAACTTCAAAATTTGTCATTATCAATTTTTTCCTACAATGGGTGCTCCATTTGGTGAGCTCTGTCAACACCCTGACAACTGTTTTCGCCACTGACCATAGGAGGAAGATTAGAAAACACTGTGCTTAGAACAGTGTCAATGCTGCAGTTTTTGTAACAGAGCTATTCCCTTATAATATTCCAATGAAAAATAACGATCGAGACAAAGGCTAAACTAATTAAACTGGTGCAAATTGGAGCATAGAGGAGAACTTACAAATAAAGACCTGTTGTCAGTGTAATAAGTCAGTGCTACTTCCCAGCATCTGTAACACTTCCCTTAAAATGAGACGGCGACCAACAGGATTTCCCAGGCCAGTGAAGACAGGACCCACATGGGGCAAAACCTCATTTTTCAACATCACAGTCTATACTGCGCTTCCGCAAAACATTTACAGCAGGCCCCGTGCCTTCACTGACCGGGGACTGTCCTGGCGCTTACGAAGAAGCGCGCGGCTCCGCAGCAGGGCGCTACAGCCTCCAAATCACTAGGCGGAGGCAGCAGCTCAGGCCCGGTAGGGCCAGCGGCTGTCTCCCGTTCAGGGAGGCAAGGTCCATGCTCCCGCAGCAACCAGCCCTTGACCCTGCCGCTCCGCACCCTCTCGGCGGCGCGCAACAGGCCGCGGGCTCGGGCTGCAGGAGCGCAGAGGCGGAGCGCAGAGACCCACCACGGGCTGGGGGGCACACGGAGGAAGGCCCCCAAAGGAGTGAGGGCAGGACCTCAGCCCGGGCTCCCCTCCCCGGGGCTGCCAGGCGCGGCGCAGCCGTAAAGCGAGTGCTGGTGCCCCAGGGCCGGGACTCGCTATCTCGGCGCCAGAACCGTGTGGGCCCTTCCCTAGAGAGAGGGAGCGAGCAGCGGGAGCCCGCAGGGACGGAAGGGAACATGGGTGTCCCGGACTTACTCTGCCACACCAGGCTCTTGAGACCCCGCTCCCCGGACGCGGCCCCCACCGTAGCAGGCGCCATCTTACCCCCCAAACTCCACCTCCCCCCTGACGTCACTTTTACACAATCCCCATGCCGTTTACGCTTCATCTACGTCATACTACCCGCCTCGAAGTCCGCCCTCTAACCCCACCTAAGCCTCGCTTTTGTCTGGGAGCCACGCCCCTTTGGCACTGCGCCGTGACGTAAGCCGGGCGCGGCCGGAGTGCGCCCTGGGGGGCGGGAGAGGAATGGGGCCTAGGTTAGAGCTGCGGGGTAGAAGACGGGCTGGAGGAGGCGGGTGGGTGTTAGTGGGAGGGTTCTGGTTCTGGCTCGCCCCGGCACGGCTCCGAGCAGAGGCTTACTAACGGGAACTGAGCGTTACCAATGGGGACCGTGCCCGGTGTCACAGGAGAGGGACATTACACTCCGTCCTCTGGCGGACCAACACCAGAATCATGGTCCACATCCGATCAGGCTTGGGCTGTCCCAGTCTCGCAGACAGACCCACATGCACCAGTGCCCTCCCCAATATCAAGTAGCACTCATTCACCATACTACTGCAGAACCTAAAGGCAATATAGGAGCAGCTGAGAATCATGCATCAAACTCCATGACCCACACGTGGTGCCAGGCCAGGTGTCTACTCTCATCCCCTTCACATCAAACACAAACCATCCTATTCAGTTTTCCTGTTGCCTGAGAACAAAATGCATCTGCATGAAGCAGCTGACAAACTAATCTTTGGCAAGATAGACAATTATGTAAGTGTGGGAAGTTACCCAAAAGAAATGTCTATAACTACAAAAGTCACCCTCACCTGAAGAAGTCTTCAGTGTAATCATCAAGTCAGTTCATGGCCTGGGGAGTCTTCTGGACTCTGCGTCTTCTGGATACACAAATAGCTATAATGGCTAGAAATGCCTCTTAGTAGCTCCAACTGCTCAGGGGATGCATTCAGTCCTATTGTATAGAGCCCTGGCCATGGTGATGTATTTCAGTGCAACCCAGGGTTGTGAGTTCAATCCTTGAGGAGGCCACTTAGGGATCTGGGGCAAAATCAGTATTTGGTCCTGCTAATGAAGGCAGGGGGCTGGACTCGATGACCTTGTAAGGTCCCTTCCAGTTCTAGGAGATGGGATTCCTAACCCTTTCCCCACACGATGCATTGTACCATGGATTGAAAGTAAAGGGTTTACACTCTAGCTGATCAAACATGGAGTGGTTTCTCTACTAACATAGGATGGGTGATATATGCACAGCAATTTAATGCTCCAAAATCTACAGTGACTCCCTGTCCAAAACTAGATTCAATTCAAAATCCTGGTCTTGATCTTCAAATCCCTGAGAGAGGTGAACCCAGATGATCTCAGGCACTTTTTCTCTGTGATTTATTACAGCAATTACATTTTTCAGGGACAAGGGATAAGGTCAGTAGCAAGGATTACACTTGCTGCAGGAGCAAGAGGGTGACTAATGACTGTGGAATGCCTTTCCATCAAAAATGGTAATGACCATGGGTTTGCAACTTTCAGACACAAATGTAAGACTCATCTATTTGCAATTGCTTTCCCATAAAAACAGCCTTAAGACTCTACATTGCTTCCCTGAACATAACGAATTATGTAATTTAAAACTATTTATGCATACTTTAACTGAACAAAAAAGAATAATGAAGAGTGGAGAATACAGTATTTCAGATGGACTGTTTATGTAGTTTTGTTAGTGCCTGGATATCATGGTGATATTAGATAAACTGCTACAGATTTTTACACAGAAGATTACCCTAGCATATTCTTTGCCACAGTGAAATATGAAAAATACAGGAAGACTTTTAACAAATAAAGAATCATGTATCACAAACTATAATAATAATCTGGAGACAAAAGGAAACCCAAAGATGAACATTTGTACCAACCACACTAGAGACATTAAAACTGAAAGTAATTTCTACTTCACTGTGCACCATACAAAGAAGTATAAGAAAGATACTTCCTCAAATTATTAACTATAGTATGACATTTTCCTATTACAATAGGAAACAAAACCCAAGCATAATTCTGAACAAAAAGAAAGAGATGGCATTTGGTAGAAATAGTATCACAATATGTAGTGAACTTCAACCAGTAAGACCAAATTCCAATGTAGTTATTTAAACTGGGCTCAATTTTGCAATCTGTTACATAGGTGCAATATAGGAATTGCACCTGTGTAACAGAGGAAAGAACAGAACACAGTCTTCCCATGTAACATTTTCTGCATTTTCAGTTGGATGCAGTATGCTTCATTTCACTAAATATTCCTTGCAGCTGCTTATAGGCCATCCGGAAAAGGGGAGGAGGAGCTACACACAAATATTTCTTTTCACAGTCTCAAAGACAAGTCTTAACAACAACTATAGTGAGGTGATTACTTCTCTTTATGGGGTATCTGATTGATCACATCCAGTCGCAAAGAGTGGAATAAAAGTTTTGTCTGACAAGATGTGCAGTGGAAAAGGTAAACCTTTGGTACTTATTGGATTTATTCTCATGAGTCTTGAAATGGTGAGTTTAGTTTTGTTCTCAAACATTTTTAAGAATGACATGTCCTTTTTAAAAATAAACCAAAAGCAACCTATTTATCAAATGTTTATTCTTATTTTTGATTATTATATTTTTTGTAAGAGTTATACAATTACTTTTTCCCAGACTCGTAACAGACCCACAGAAAAACTATGCCATTATACTTTTAGAACACAGTGTCTTTCAAAGTCTGTCAGCAACTGCAAACTTTCCCTTCTGGATCAATGGCCAGATTCAGAGAGGGTAATGAAATAGTAATGTGAACTGCATACCTATGTTAAATTCACTAGTAACAGCTTCGTGGATTTACCTTACTACTGTACATACCTTTGCATGCTTAAATAAACTGAACAAATAAGTAAAATTGCACATTAGTAAGCTATGTTCACAAAATACAATTTTAAAGAAGTCATTGTTATTACTGCTAAAAGTGAAATGTTCTCCCTTTTCCCAAAATAATTTTTCAATTTGTGTTTCTAATGTTCTATATCTTTCTTTTCAGATTGTTTCAGCTAACACAGGTAAAGTCTTAAAAAGGTATTTTTACCAGTTCATTTTTAGATGGACACTAAAGAACAGAGAAATCTCTGATTACTAATCCAAATTGATTTTTAAATTCTAGTAATGTTGCAAACAGAAGTTTTTTAACTCAAATGAAATCGGACTCAAAAAATGTAAAGAATCATATGTTTCTTTATATGATATAATTAAAAAAAATTTTATTTGAAAAATAGTTACCTATGCTACTATACATTTGCATAAACTTTCTAACATACTTCTTACAATATGACACTTACCTAAGGCTACACTCAGTTTGCACTGAACAGTACCTTCTCAGACTATACCCATTATCTACACAATCTATTCAGTGTGTGTGTATGCTTTTCTCTGATATTTTGGCCCTCTTAAAATAGCATAATTTTTGTTTGGTTTTAAAAATTAAAGATAAATACACCACACAATTTCCCTTTTACCTTTCTTCAATCTTGCGTTCTTTGTGCACCCAGGACTCCTAATGACTGCAGTGTGAGTTTTGGCTGAGCAAGGAACGCAGGATTGGGCTCTTACAAGTCATCCATTTAGTATACATTGTGGCAGTACATATTAGTATATATTACAATATTCTAGATTCCTAACCATTACATAGTACCATAAAGTTACTACAGTATTTGGTGATAGGTTTCAGAGTGGTATTTCTTGTCAACTGTTGTGAATAGACCACTTCCACCTTAATTTAATTGGCTCTTTAGCACTGACCCCCACTTGGTAAGGCAACTCCCATCTTTTCTTGTGCTGTGTATTTATACCTGCCTATGATATTTTCCACTCCATGCATCCGATTAAGTGGGTTTTAGCCCACGAAAGCTTATGCCCAAATAAATTTGTTAGTCTCTAAGGTGCCACAAGGACTCCTCAATGTTTTTACAGTATTTGGGCAATTACTTCAGCATACCGTATTCTTTTCACAGAGATTTAATAAACCACAGGCCTGATTGTGCAAGCTCTTCTTGTGTGGAACTCTCATTGATGTCAGAGGGGTTTCCATGCACAGAGTGGTAGGATTAGTTCCACTATTTGCAAGATTACAAAAGCCATATGTAAATAATTGCAGTATTGCCAACCTCAGATGTTAAAAAATCATGAGGCAGCCCTCTAAAAATCATGAGATTTAAAAAACTGCCACCAAATTTTGGCTTCTTTTTATTTGCCTTCTGCTTTTTAAGCCTTAGGATGTACTTGGGTCACATTTTCATCCTTTTTTTCTGCAACCATGAGAGGTAGAAACTCTTCTTTAAATGAAGGATGAGATTTTCAAATATTCAGAAAGCTCCAGTAGCTGGAGCTTGAGTAAAATAGCAATTATCATGAGACTTGCAATATTATCATGAGAGCTGGCAACACTGTACACTACAGTGTATAATGGATGATAGAAATGAGCAGAAAAATTATTTCATTTATAATTTAATACAAAGTTTAATTTTCTAAAGAGATTATTTTGGGTACCCTTCTTGAGGCCCCTTAAAGGGGCCTGATTTCAAAAAAAGTGTTGAATAACTGCCCTCTGAAAATCAGGCTACTTAAACATTTTCAAGAGTCTTGTCCAAACAATTTGCCCAGTAGTGTATTTCAGGTTTCAAAGACTAAAATTGGTGTGGGTTTTTTTGTAGGTTTCTCTATATCCATATATAATGTGACATCAAGAAACATTTATCTCAGATGGTCCAAGTTTTCAGGAGCCGTTTCCTACAGAATAACAGCAACCCCCAGAAACACAGTAGGCCACTCTTTGTTGGCACATTTCAGTGATGTTCCTGTTAAAGGCATTCTTACTTCACTAACTCCCAACACTGTCCACACTGTAAAAGTGGAAGCCATTGATAAGAATGGAATTATCCTGGCGGAAGCACAGACTAAGCAGTTAACAGGTTAGTATGGGATGGGCTGATAAACAAGATTTCTGTTGACTTCAATAGGGCCAAGATTTCACCCTGCATATTTTATTTGACTTTTAGGGCTGACTCCTACTCATATTAAAGTCCATGGAAGTTTTCCCACTGACTTCAGAGAGTGTGTGTGGTGCATCCCTTGCATCAATTCTCACCTAATCACAAATTTCAAAATCAGCTGCCTTGTTTTTAATTGAAGAGGTCATATAAATGTGAAAAACGGACATTTTATTTCCATTTAGAACCTGATTCTGTACTGTTTAAGTTAGCCTTGGGCATTATAGAAGAACCTAGATAGACAGTATTCCCTCTTCCCTGTTCCATAACTGATATTTAGTTTTGAATAAATCAATTATTTGAAATTCTCTTTTAAAATTATTTTAATTGAAAAACTTTAGAAATATCTGTTTTCTTTTCAAAAATTTCAATTTTTTCATCTTATTGAGGAAATAACTAAAATTAAATTCATGGTTATGGTCACCCTGAAAGTTTAGAATATAATCTACCTCTTTTTCACCTCTTGGTTACCTCAGTATGGAAGAAATAGCATAATGTTTTAATGCTCTGTAATGCAGTTCTGAAATAAATAATATACTATGGATCCACTCCTGTAAGCCACGTGGGCACACAGCTCCTTTTGACTTGAATAAGAGTTCCCTATGTGGAAGGTTTGCAGGATTGGTCCCCGATTAAGGGTGAAATCCTGCAGTCATTTATCAGACAAACTCCTATAGACTTAATTTAAATTTGCACAATATTTTAAAAGAAAAATGTAGAAATGTAGAAAATAGGGGTTTTTGTAATTTTTACAAATGGTGGAAAAGGGGACATGCCTAGCTAATGCTGAATGAAAAAATATTTGGGCCTAATACAGTAGAGATATTGTTCAAGAGTTCATACTTGTGGAAATATTACTCCTGTAATTGCTGCCAAAGTCTCTGAACTCCTGGGTTAGTTGCCTTGAAATTGGTAGTTGTGCTGGTCCAAGCTTACATTCTGGATACATTTTCACTTTACAAAGCAACAGAGAATCCTGTGGCACATTTAAGACTAACAGATGTATTGGAGCATAAGCTTTCGTGGGTGAATGCCCACTTAATCGGATTCACCCACGAAAGCTTATGCTCCAATACATCTGTTAGTCTTAAAGGTGCCACAGGACTCTCTGTTGCTTTTTACAGACCTAGACTAACATGGCTACTCCTCTGATACTTTTCACTTTACGGTTAGTGCAATTGGATCACTTTTTCATCCATTTTGTGAGGTTTCCTGCTCTTTTTGGTCTTTTGCAGCCTTACAACATATGGAACCTGCTATATGTGCTTATTCAAGGCCCAATATCCTGATTACTGCAGTTTAGTTGGGAGAGTTATAACTAGGTACTTGTCTGACTGAAGTACATGACATTTAGTTTTCTGAATGGCTCACAGTAAGGGCTGTTAGAAAAAGGTTCCTTTAGTTGCAATATTTAACATATAGTATCTAGGATTCAGTCTTCCCATTTTAGATTGTTTTGTAGAAAGCAAAGCTATTTCCTGTTGATTATAATACGAACACTTTCCAGGACTGATTGGCTACAGAGCAACATGGGAAAGATGCACTTAGATTATCTAAGGTGACCATGATCAAAAGGTTGGTATCGTCATTAGTAACTTCAATAATGATCTAAAATAAATCCAGTCTTGCATGTATTGTTAGTATGTATTTAAAATTGTTTAAAACCTGCAGTAGTAGCACATTTTACACAGGTAAATCACAGTGCTTGTTTGAAAGACTGTAGAAGGGCACAAGTGTCCCCAGAGATGCAGAGTAATTTAGCATCTCCTCTTCCTCAGTTTAGCAGATGATCTCCTTAGGGGGCTGCAATATTCTGGTGACTCAAGCCATGCTGGGCCATATTTATCCCTGATGCTACTCTAATGAAGTCAATGCTTTAAGGAATAATTTGGCCCACTTTTTACAGCCTTTTAAACATTTGATTTTCTGGCTGCTGGTCATTAGGCACATGATGGATTGGATTAGATTAGATTAGATTAAGATAAAGTAGATATAGCTCAGAGTTAGGGAGACCAAAACCCAGCTCCATCACTCAGTAAGGTACAGAGAGGAATGACAAATTTGCAGGATAGGAACTACCCAAGTGACTATACAAAACAACCGTTCTCTAAAGTCAGACCAACTGAATTGGTTAATGTGCCACCGTTCCCCTTTAAAGAACAATCTGAATACATATATAAATTGCATATCATCAATGCTAACTATTTGCAGTTTTTCATTGCTAAGTGCACTGTGGACACTGAACAAACATTTCTTTTGTTTCATGGCACAAATAAAATCAATTACATTTGTATGGAATTTTGCTATTTCATTTAGAGAAGTAAAATTAGAAAGAAATTATATCCCAGTTGTCTTGAGCACCTCCTGCAAAATGCTCAATGCACTTAGCACCTGACAGCAGCAGGTCCTTATATTTGAACATGATTATGGATTTTTAACTTACCATAATTTCACTTTTAGCTCCTGAGATACCTGTTATTGACCAAGCTTATTCAAAACTGAGCAACAGTATCACAGTGGAATGGGCAGGTGTTCCTGGGGCTACCAGTTATCTACTGACTGCACAGGATGGAGAGTCTTTCATTGAAACTATAGTCATAAATTCACCAGGCACAGTGACAGGATTGAAGGCTGCTACATTGTACAAAATCACCATCAGATCTATAAACTCTGGAGGAAGAAGCCTACCTTCGCCTTCAAAGAAGGCAAAGACGGGTAGCTTTTGATTTTATATAGCAACTTTCATATTACTAGAGTGCATAACATATATGGCTCATGGAATTTTCTAAATGTATCTTTTAAAATGCTAGTACAGAAAGTAAAAATAGTTCAAGCATTTACTGGGGATGAATTAGTGCAATCTTTTATTTTAAATATTGAACGTATCACCACTGCAGTGTTCAAGAATATAATTATAGGTATATAGATGTAGTGGCCTTATGGCCAGTGCATAGGACTGGATTTCTGAATTCAGTTTTCAGCTCTGCTTCTGTACTTAACGTCTCTGTACTTTAATTTCTCATCGGTGTAATGTGAATAATGACATTAAGGCTTAATGTTTTCCAAGAGCTTTACCATCCTTGGGTGGAAGGCGTTATATAAGTGAAAAGTAGACATAGACCCATGCATGTAGTGGTGATACCCAGCTGATATATTACTGTGCCATATGATAAATTGCATTTATCACTCACGTTTGACCAGTTCTCAGAATTTGGCTTTGACTCAAGATGAACAGTATTCAGGCCTGAACCAATGATAAAGTCTAATATCTAATGTCCCATCAAGACTAGAAATGGGAGTTTTATACATTCAGGAAAGAGAGTTTCCCAGTCTGTCTGTGGGACACAGCATTGAGAGACTGGGCCTTAAAATCAGGAAATGTTTATGAATAGGTAAATTATGCTGGGTAAATTCTATAGATTTCTGAAGTGTGTAAGTTGTAATTTTTCTCTAAGGCCTGGACAGTTGGCCTTGGTATAAAAAAAATTATTGGAACCCATTTAGGGTGACCTCCATAACTTATGCATGGCGTAAGTAACATAGCTGTCCAAACCCACGTCAGTAAAACGTTTATATATTTCTTTACATATTGTTTAGTAAGTCAGTATAACCTTGTGGCTTTACCTTCTAATAGAAGATGTACACTGACATTCTTAGGGTGTGGGAGGGGTGGGGAAGCAACTGAAAGGAGGGGTAAGATAACAGGACAAAATAAGGGAATCTAACTGACCTCACACACTCCTTTTAGTTGCTTTTCTTGCTGCACTCATCCACTTTTCACCCTTTAGTGTGCCAGTCACTTTCACTATACAAGTCTATTAAATAGTAAATTGGTGCAAACTATGCTAACTTTACCACTTTATTCTCTGATCAACTTATACTATTTACATCACCACTGAATTTGGCCCAGAGACGTCCATGAAAGTTGATTCTGTTTACCCTATGCTGAATTTGGCTCTTCTAACTTTTAGACAGCATAGCTATTAATGAAAATCGCAATAGTTAATGTATATTTGTAATTAACAGTCTTGGCTGCTCCGGTCCTGTCTGTAAGTTCTCCAAGTTACAACTCCATAGTGGTGAGCTGGGGAGCTGTATATATGGCAGTTGGATTCTCTGTGTCCATCATGAGATCAGATGGTTTAGGCAGTATGATGAAAGAGAACACTACCCATACCTCCTTGGTATTTACCAGTCTAGATCCAGGAACTCTCTATACCATCAAGGCACATGCCTGGAATGTTAATGGAATACCTGGAGATGATTTCACGTACAACCAAATAACAAGTAAGAACTGTTTTCTCTTCTGAAACCAAAGTTAGTGTAAAATTATAATTTAAAATGCTATTGACAGTAGTATGTGTGTTTTTGACAAGACACATTGGGGGTATATCCTCAGCTGGTGTAAATTGTCCAAATGGAGCTATGACAATTTATGCCAATTCTAGTTTCAGGAAAGTTCTAGAGGACATAGGTCAAATTTTATAAACTTTACTTATGCAGATCTGCCATTGACTTCAATTAAAGTTTTGCCTGAGCAAGAACTGAGTAAAGGAACTTAGGATATGTCCATTAATATTTATATAAATATTAAAATTTCAACAGAAATTTTTGGGTCCGAGCAAAATTAGAGTAATTGTTTAAAAAATTCTGTGCAACTGTAATAGGTGTAAGAAGAGGGCTGAGGCCTATGGCACAAAAGTTACATTTGGATATAATGTTTCCCAAAATTTGCTATGTTTGGATTCAGGGGTCTGGTTGATGATCATCTCTATAAAACACCAGATACTAAGTGTATTTACAGTTGTTTCTAACTAATGTAGGTCCTCATGCACCACCAGATGTTCAAGTTGCTTTTGATAGTGGAACTTTGAGGGCCACTGTTTCTTGGATACCGACAGAGGGAACTTTAAATTACAGTGTGACAGCCAGCAGTGGAGCCTCCAAACTGAACTGTAGCACATCTTCCACTTCCTGCACTTTGTCTTCACTCCAGTGTGGATCTGAGTACTCTGTTTATGTCATAGCCAATAATGGTGCTGGATCCAGTAAACCTACAGATGCAGTGAGTTTAAAAACTGGTATGTGAACTATAGTGACCCTTGTATAGCCCATAATATTATTTCTCTTTTGCCATAAAATGAAAGAAGAAAGCAAAAGTTGCCTACATTTTAGCTTAATATTAAAAAGTTTTAGGGGAATTTGCTATACTAATCATTAAGATATTTCAGAACAGTTAAATACTGTCAATGTCTGGCCCTCACGTGGTATTACATTCACACCTTATTTTAAAAGATTCCATTATTAGGTATATAAACTGCCTCATCATGGTTGTCCGTTGCAGCATTCTTTTAAGTGCTGCTGTTTCCATAAAGCAGTCCACTGAAAAACTGTTTTGCTGCTGCATTTTACTTTATGGAAAAATATTTTTTAAAGAAATTGAGCTGTATTTTGCTCTCAGTGACACCAATATAAATCTGAAATAGCTCCACTGAAGTCAAGTAATACAGAGAAGAATCTGGTCCATCTTGTTTATATAAACATATTATTTTTATCTCTGGCTTTTTAATTATTATATATTTGAAAGTTTGGGGAAATCAGCATTGGGCCAATTTTATCTTTACAGGTGATACAAATTGCACCTGTCTTCATCAGCCTGACTTCTCTCAACTCTTGGGGATTTCTCCCCCAGAGGAGGGCAGGCAGTATTTTACCACCATTGCCCCCTAGGGATTATTCCAGGGAAGGTCAATTTAAATTTCCTTATGGGTAGAGGTGCATCCCCTGGCTGCTCTGGTCATGTCCCCTTCTTAGCCACTGCCATCCTCTTTTGGGGGTTGGTTTCAAGTCCCTCAGTGAAGGGGATATTGTAGGCACCTTCACCATTACCTCCTCCTGCAGAATTTCCACTTCCAAGGCCATATGCCAGGATCTGTGCTATTGAAAACTATGCAGACCCTGGGTGAACTTGGACTATCATTTATGGGGAGGTAGGAGGAGAAAGACCCTTGTCTTTGAGTGTGACCTCTACTGGAGCTTCTGTTGCTCTTGTTAAATATTGAGATACTGTGTTTCTTTTATAAGAAAATTAATCCCTATATTGAAAAAAAGGCTCTGTTTCTGTGGTTATCATGTTATTGTGACACTTAACAGTGTGTATTCTGAAACTTTTGTTGTATTTCATGCATGAAGCTTCACATTTACCCTCTGAATCCTGTGCTAACTTTATTTTTATTTCTTTGGATTATTTTGCGAATGGCATATTTAGATGGCAGATATAACAGGCCTGATTTTCCTCTCACACCAGTGAGAATCAGAAGCAACTCCAGTGAAGTCAGTAGAGTTACACCAGTCTAAAACTGATCAAAGTAAGAGGAGAACAGGCCCAATATAAGTAGATGGTGTGCAAGCTTCCCCATACTGAGTGAGAAAGGATAATCTGGTGATTAAAGCACAGGACTATGAGTCAGGAGACTTCTATTCTGTTCCTGTTTCTGCCACAGAGTCACTCTGCAACCTTGGAAAAATCATTTAACCTAGTTGTGCCTCAGTTTATAATGCTGCCACCTTACCCTAACTTACTGCACAGGAGTGTTTGTAAGACTTAATGTGAGCGTATTAGAAAAATGGATTGAAATTGTTCAAAAAATATGCTGTATAAATGCAAAATATTATGAGGTTCTGCCAACATACCCAGTTCTGACCTCCAGTGCTCCTGTTATTTTTGTCCTGGGTTACTCTTAAAACTCAAAGACCACATTTTCCTGTTTATACAATGCCGACCACAATGGAGCCAGGGTCCTGAGTGGGTCTTTGGGTGCTACCTTAAATACAGAGGATGATGATTAATAATGATAATGCAAAATTGGTTGGTGATAAGATTGAGAAGTCTCCAATTCCAGCTAGAGCGGCATTGAATTTCTTGCCTGCGATGTAAACCATTGAACCAGGAAGGGAAAAGGGAAACGTTATTAAATCTATGAACCACATGGTCCTCATTTGTGAGTCTTATTTTGGGATGCCACCATAAAATAAAACCGAAGCAAAAAGACCAAGCTTTTTGATGAAGTACAGAGTTAACAACTGATCTGATGCCATTATACAAGGTGTTCTTGTGTCCAGGCCATCCCTTGCCAACTGTTATTCAATCATTTTGCTGAATGCCATCCAAACCTACAAATTGCTATCATAGATATTTCACTTCCTTGTTGAAATACTGCATGATGCCTGTGCTGTCATTTATGAGTGGCCCTTAAAATGGGATCTTTTTCCTGCTTGTGACTGAAATAGCATGTACTTTGTTCTATAGAAATTTTATAAATTATTACGGTGTTACGTGATTAAAAAAATTAATCGCGAATAATCAGATGATTAAAAATTTAATCGCAATTAATCGCTCTGTTAAATAACAATAGAATACCATTTATTTTAAATTTATTTTGGATGTTTACTACCGTACATTTTCAAATATATTAATTTCAATTACAACACAGAATACAAAGTGCACAATGCTCACTTTATATATATTTTTGATTGCAAATATTTGCACTGTAAAAAAACAAAAAAATATATTTTTCAGTTCACTTCATATAAGTACTGTAGTGCAATCTCCTTATCATGCAAGTTGAACTTACAAATGTAGAATTATGTACAAAAAATAACTGCATTCAAAAATAAAACAATGTAAAAATTTAGAGCCTACAAGTCCACTCAGTCCTACTTCTTGGCCAGCCAATCACTCAGACAAACAAGATTGGTTACAGTTTTCAGGAGATAATGCTGCCTGCTTCTTGTTTACAATGTCACCTGAAAGTGAGAATAGGTGTTCGTATGGCACTGTTGTAGCTGGCATTGCAAGATATTTACATGCCAGATGCACTAAAGATTCACATGTCCCTTCATGCTTCGGCCACCATTCCAGAGGACATGCTTCCATGCTGATGATGAGTTCTGCTTGATAACGATCCAAAGCAGTGCGGACTGACGCATGTTCATTTTCATCATCTGAGTCAGATGCCACCAGAAGAAGGTTCATTTTCTTTTTTGATGGTTTGGGTTCTGTAGTTTTCACATCAGAGTGTTGCTTTTTTAAGACTTCTAAAAGCATGCTCCACACCTCATCCCCCTCAGATTTTGGACGGCACTTCAGATTCTTAAACCTTGGGTGGAGTGCTGTAGCTATTTTTAGAAATCTCACATCAGTATCTTCTTTGCATTTTGTCAAATCTGCTGTGAAAGTGTTCTTAAAATGAACATGTGCTGGGTCATCATCCGAGATTGCTATGACATGAAATATCTGCAGAATGCGGGTAAAACAGAGCAGGAGACATACAATTCTCCCCCCAAGGAGTACAGTCACAAATTTAATTGATGAATTATTTTTTTAACGAGCATCATCAGCATGGAAGCATGTCCTCTGGAATGGTGGCCAAAGCATGGAAGGGGCATACGAATGTTTAGCATCTCTGGCATGTAAATACCTTGCAACGCCAGCTACAAAAGTGCCACATGAATGCCTGTTCTCACTTTCAGGTGACATTGTAAATAAGAAGCAGGCAGCAGTATCTCCCGTAAATGTAAACAAACTTGTTTGTCTTAGCGATTGGCAGAATAAAACGTAGGACTGAGTGGATCTGTAAGCTCTAAAGTTTTACATTGTTTTGTTTTTGAGTGCAGTTATGTAACCAAAAAAATCTGCATTTGTAAGTTACACTTTCATGATAAAGGGATTTCACTTCAGTACTTGTATGAGGTGAATTGAAAATTACTGTTTCTTTTGTTTATCATTTTTACAGTGCATATATTTGTAATAAAAAATAATAATATAAAGTGAACACTGTGCACTTTGTCTTCTGTGTTGTAATTGAAATCAATATAGAAAATGTAGAAAAACATCCAAAAATATTTAATGTTTCAATTAGTATTCTATTGTTATAAGTGCGATTAATCACAATTTTAATCACAAATAATTTTTTTGAGTTAGTCGTGTGAGTTAACTGCAATTAATTGACAGCCCACACACATAATTTATGTTATGAACAAGGACCATGTTAAAATAATCACATACATGTCATCCCAATATCCTTATAAATCCAGATGAGTTGCTCTTTTCTAACTGGACATGTGCCAACTATTCAAGCTAAATATATCACACATATTCTATATATCTTTCATTGATGTTTGTGGAGTAAAAATGTTGCTTAAATAAACTCCTGTGAGTACGGTTGTAATCTCTTCCTTCCCCCCGTTTTTGTTTTAAATCTGGTTTCTCAGTTCCTTGTGCACCAGGAAGTATAACAATAGAAGAGGACAACCCTGGTAAATTGTCAGTGTCATGGTCTAATGCAGATCTTGGAGATTATTACGTGGTTTTTGTGAAAAGTGATGATGGCTTGGAAGTGCACTGCAACACATCCCATACCCAATGCCACTTCCAATCAGATTGTGGTTTCACCTACTTCATTAGTGTCTTCGCATATAACAAGGCAGGACAGAGTCCTTTAGGGGATATATTCAATTATACGACTGGTAAGTAGCACTTTGTTTATGCAAACATATTTGGTGATTCCCCTAGTAGTATTAACAGTAGAACTAGTTGGAAAATGGTTTTTTTCCTTCAGAAAATATCAATTTTTGGTGATGAATTGAAAGGTGAAAATTTTTGGCTGCTACCCCAAATTTTGGCTAGAAAACTTTTCGTTTAAAACAGAGCATTTACATTTTGAAATGCTGCCTTGGTATTCCATGGGAGTTGTCATGCAAGTGCCACATGCTCCTATTTTCCTGTATGGGTTGGGCTCCGTGGTGGACTACATCTCCCATAATACACCACATTCTCCTCTCTTTCTGATTTACTTCAGTACATCTTCAAAGTCCCTGGCCATGGTGTGTCATGGAGATGTAGGGTGGCTGTGGAACTTGGCCTATAGATGCAAATGTTTTGGTGTTCAGTTTTTCAACAGAAAGTTGAAATTTTCTACCGAAAGCAGATACTTGTCACTGAAAAAAAATTAGTCAAAAACCCAATTTTCCATTGGAAAAAAATGTTTTTGATGAAAAATTTTGACCAGCCCAAATTAACAATGATTACCAGTGCTTTAGTAAATATATATTTTTAAAAGGAAAAGGGTTAAACTTTAAAGTGTAGTCAATGTTTATTTGAATAGCTAGTTTATCAGTCAAGTATGCCACCAGCTTATAAATTACAAGGTTTGATCATTCAATCATTCTAAAACATGTTCAAAAGGTGGGGAAGGATAGTGTTATGGATGCACAGGACTGGAATCAAGATATCTGAATTCTAGCCCTGGCTCTGCCATAGCTTTGCTGTGTAATCTTGGGTAAGTCCCTGACCTTCTCTGTGCCTGTTTCACAATGTGTAAAATGGGGAAATATCTGATTATGAGGCTTAGTTGGTGATTCATAAATGTTTGAGAACCTCAAATGGAAGGTGCAACATAAGTGTACAGTATTATTTCAGATTAATGGATTATTACTGAATTCTATTGTAGGGACACTAAAGAGATGTAAGAATACACTTTGATTACAAAAAAGAGTATGCAATAGAATTCTCTTTGTCCAGATATCATGAGGGACATGGCACTTTTTTTTGATAGATTAAGTTTTGGATAAATGAAGGACTTCAATGTGGGGAACATAATTCATTTTTAAATTTTTGATAATGGAGGTTTCATATAAGAGGTGTTTGTGTAAACAAGTCACTACCCTGTTTAATATGTAATATTTTTCAGTTCATGAGCGCTGTTGACATTTCCTCTCTGTTTTGGCTTTTTTAGCACCTTGTTGCCCCAGTGACTTTTATCCAGTGTTTGTGTCCAGTGATACAGTTGAAATTGTCTGGTCTCCTGTCCGTGGTGCTGAAATGTATGAAACAAAAGCTGTTGATGGGGTTGGTGTAGTATTGTGTCATGACACTGCCACAATTTGCATCCTGTCTGCATTGCAGTGTAACACCCAGTATAATATCACTGTGTATTCTTACAGTGAAATCAGGGGCAGCAATACATCATGTGTATCTAAATATGTGGCAACAGGTATATAGCTATTTTTCTCACGTCTTTTAACACACGGAATAATTAGCTGTTTGCGTTGTTGTTGTTGTAGTTAGTTAAATAATTAGTTAACAGTCGTAAAGTGCTTTGAAGGTGGAAAACATAATGTGAGTGCTAAGAAAGGTTATTGTAATTCATGGTTGCAAATGAAAAGAAAATCTAATGTCAAGATTTTCAAAAATGAGTGCCTAAGATTGGATTCCTAAATCCATAACCAGGCACCTCAATAAGTGGCGAGGTTGAAAGCTGCTAGGTAATCAGCACTTCTGAAAATGAGATTTATGATTCCAGTATGTATATTTATATGCAAAACCTTAACATGTCAGTTTTTCAAGAGTTTTTCCCTGTAAAACTCATTTAAAGTTTGTATGTTCATAAACTATTCCAAATTAGTCAAAGATTATTGATTAGGATATCACTGTCAGAGTGAGTTTGTCAAATATCTACAATAATCTGCAGCTATTGACATAACTTCCATTTTATATTGTATAGCTATGTACTGATAATAACACATCTTAAATCTCTATCTAAAATCTTTCAGCTCCATGCAGTCCTGAAATAAAAAATGTCTCACAGGATGATCTTTCCATAATTAGTGTGCACTGGCAGGCCAATAATGATGAAGCTATATACACTGTTACTGTTAGAGGAGAGGCTGGATTGTGGCACTGCACAAGTTCTGGAAATTCCTGTAGCATAACTGGTCTTCCCTGTGGATCAGTTTTCTCTGTTAGTGCTGTGGCAATTACAACAGCAGGGCAGAGCTTACCTAGTTACAGTGTTCCTTTAGAGACAGGTACGTAGCAATCAATATGTAATTGAAAATATAACCTTTACTTTATTTATATATATATATATATATATATAAAAAATTCTGTGCTAAATGTGTGTGTCTCTATGTCCATGTGTTTTTTTTTTTTTTCACAATGTATCTACATGTATTACTCTTTCCTACTGAATGGAATGGCATCTGCTCAAATGTGTGTGTGTGAGAGAGAGAGAGAGAAAGAGAGAGTGAGTGAGAGATCATGTTACTCTTTAGTAGCTGAATCCTGCTGATAAACCCAAATACAGGTACTTATGTTTCCTGGGTCACTGCTAATTAAGCTATCATGGCATAATCTCTTTATGCAATGCATGGCTTCCTTTTCAGCACTTTGATTCTTAATGTGGCTGAGAAAACCACTGAGATACTGATGATGCATTGTAGATATTTTTTTATTACCAAGATCTACCAGTTGGAACAATCTTCACATAATAATCCTGGGGTAATAACTGTCTCACACAATGGGTGAAGAAGGAATAAATTATTTATCTTATGCTGTTATTCTATATATTAGACGTTAGCTACTGTAGCATGCCGAAATTTAATATCTGACTATTTTGGTAACATTAGCTAAAAAGTACTTAGTTTTCCTCTTTTTTTTTTTAAATTGCTACTACGATTATTTTTCTTCCTAAGGGCCTGATCCATCTCCCATTGAAGTTAATGAAAAGACTCCCACAGACTTCAACAAGAGTTGGATCAAGCCTTAAGATCAGAAAAATGTGGTTGACAAAACTGGCAGTTTTTGAATAGATTTTAAATAAACCTCTATCCCGATATAACGCGGTCCTTGGGAGACAAAAATTCTCACCCCGTTATAGGTGAGACTGCGTTATATCGAACTTGCTTTGCCCCCCCCGTTCCTTGTTCCCTGACCACCCCCTCCAGAGACCCGTCCCTAATCACCCCCAGAACCCCACCCCCTACCCAACCCCCTGCTCCGTCCCCTGACTGCTCCGACCCCTATCAACACCTCCAACCCCCTGATAGGCACTCACTGGCAGCAGCGGGAAGCGGAGTAATATGGCCCCAGCCCACTCTACTCCACCACCTCCCAGGCGCACTGCTCCACTTCCCGCTGCCGGTGAGTGTGGGGAGGTTGGGGAAAGGCCCCCCCCCGTACTCATCTGTGGCAGGAAGTGGAGTGCGGGAGCTGGCAGAGTATAGCGGGCTAGGGCCGGGCTGCTCCGCTTCCCGCGAGTGCGGGGAGGTTGGGGAAAGGACGCCCCCCCCCCGTACTCACCGGCAGCGGGAAGCAGAACGATGCGGCCCCAGCCCTAGCCCCGTCACTGGGGGGGTGCGGTTGGGGAAAGATCCCACACTCACCTGTGGCAGGAAGCGGAGCACCGTGGCTGGGAGTTGGCAGAGTATAGCAGGCTGGGCTGCTCCACTTCTGCCGCTGCCGGTGAGTGCAGGGGGGATCCCTTCCCCCAAACCACCTTCCCCGAGCGACACGGCTGGGGCTGGGGCGAGGGAAGCAGAGCGGGCTGCTCCTGGCCCCCTGCTAATTCCCCGGGCCACTCTGGGACTGCAAGGCCCCCAAAATTGCCCCCCCCCAGCTCCTGCCTCAAAGCAGCGTGTCAGGCTTTACCGCTTTGTATGCGAACCCGTGTTATATTGGGGTAGAGGTGTAAACTATTTCTCAAACAAAATAATTGACTAAAATATCTGCATAGAACCTCAGTGGACACAATAAAGTTGATCTCCCTTTCTTTGTTTCCTTTTAAGCTCCTTGTTGCCCTAATGATCTGACAGTAACTCAAGTGATGCAGTCTATAACAAATATCAGCTGGTCTGTTGGGGCTGGTGCAAAGACATATATAACAATACTGGAATCACTGAAAGGACCAGCCAGGTGCCACACTCTCCAAAACCACTGTCTCCTGGGATGCATTACATGTGGCACCAACTATACAGTGGCTCTGAAAGTGATTAGTGAAACTGGTTTGGCCTCATACTGCACATATCAAGACTATTCTTCCAGTATGTAAACGATAAATGGAATTGAAAAGAAAAAAAATCAGAGTATAGTAGGCGGATGATTTATTTTCATATCAAGGTTGTATGTGAGATTAAAGAAATTGCTAAAACCTTTGCAGTTCCCCGTTTTAAATAGTTAAATATACTTAGGATGAAATTCATGCAAGGCCCTCTGTATCACTTAAACTTCATGGTAGGGCTGCACTGTGGGGGAACTGAGTCAGACTGTGCAAGGGGACTTTTGTACTCTTTGTGCACTATGGAAGGGGGTCGCACAGCAGACCCAAACAAGCCAATATCTACTTGAAGTTTGGAGATGGGAGAGAACATAAGAACGGCCATACTGGGTCAGACCAAAGGTCATCTAGCCCAGTATCCTGTCTTCCAACAGCGGCCAGTGCCAGGTGCCCCGAAGGGAATGAACGGAACAGGTAATCATCAAGTGATCCATTCCCTCTCGCCCATTCCCAGCTTCTGGCAGAGGCTAGGGACACCAAGAGGTTCTACAATTGTGTGAATCCACTAGCCCTAACATTCCCCATAGTGGCTGGGGGCACAATTGTGACCAGTATTCCAATGTATGATATTAAACAGTGTCTGGAGAGGGGCTGTATTCCAGCACCACAGCTTGTTTGGAGGGTGACTTCCATTCCCTTATTCCCCACCATTGCCTTGTACAATTACCCTGACTTTGTGTGAGATGATGAACCTTTGTAGTTCGAATGTAGGTGTGAAACCTGTTAAGAAAATTTATAATTTCCTTTCAAGAACAAGCATAATCTGTAGTTTAGACTTAATCTTGTTTATTTTCTTTGTTAGGTGCTTGCTGTCCTTCTGGGGTGAAATTATATAGACTGGGCAATAATGGTATCCGAATATACTGGCGAGCTTCTGCAGGGTTGATAAGTACAGATCTATATGGATCAAAAGGCAATTTCACCTGTATCCCTACTTCAGGTTTGAATTATTGTGATGTCACCGAGATACCTTGTGGGGATGTCTATACAGTGGTAGTTTCTCCTGTTCCTGAGAAAGGATCAAAGATTACATTTTGCCCTAAAAAAATATATTCAGGTAAAACTCAATGATAGACCTTTTAACTATGTATATTTTGTTAGATGCATTTCAGTGTAATTTAATTTATATAGGGCCAAATTCTGGCTTGTAGTTGTGTCTTGTCATATTCCAGAATAAGAGGAAACAAAGATACAGCATGGAGCAGAAGTTTTCTATCCCAGTGCTGGCTCACCACATAACCTGAAACATGAGGGGCATTTCAGGGTCAGGGCTTAGAAATCAAGGACATTTTCTGCTTATGTGCTTGGCTGTAAAATGACACACCCCAATTCACATGAATTTCTCTTGATCCTGACATGAATAATCAGTATTGGAGCAAAGGGCTGTGTGTGTTGAGTCTGGATCCTAGTGGTTGATGTAGATGGAAAGGAATGACAATAAAATGCACAATAAGGCTGCTTTTTGCATCATGCTTTACTCTTTTGGGGATCAGTTTTAGTTGCTGAGTACCAAACTCTTATTTTTTTTCTTAGTCTGCTTTTAAATTAATGTAATTCTTCATCTGTACTGGTTTTCAAATACCTCAATGCCCTCTTTTTAATTAAAAAAAAAAAAAAATCAGAAGCAACACTAATGAGCCACCCTTATAAAAACAAACTGTCTCTACAATCTTCCTGTAAAAATTATGCTTCATATTAGCAGAATTATCTTGGAAGCACGGAACAAAAAGCCAAACAAACAATGATTTATTTGTTCATGATAGACATTCAAATCCATTATGGAATTATTTTTAAACATACTAAACTTTAATGAGATTGCCTAGTTGTATAATATGGCCCTTACTATACAAATTGCTAATGTTTTTCAGCTTATAATTATACACTTAACTTTCATGCCCCTTCTTTGTATTTCATTCTAGTGACCTGCTCTGGAAGTTCTGTTGGAATGGGTACGAGAATGCTGTCAGCATTTCACCTCTAATGAATATGATGGTTCTAGTGAGATATGTTTCTCTTAGAATGAAAGAGTACTTTATTTTTAAATAACATTATTTTCTGGCAGGGGGACTCTCTTAATTCTATCACAGATAAAATATTTACTCCTAACATAATATGTATTACAACTTCTATAAGCTACATTGTACAAAACATATATACCATGGCCTAGATAGATCCTCAGCTGGAACTAAGAAGCACACAGTATGACTCAGGAGGGAGTGTGCAAAGATGGTTTTGGTCCCCTCATGTTGGGGTCACTCTATGCCAATCCAGTCCTCCAGTGTAAGTTAGAATAGCCAGAAGGCTGCTGTTAAATACAATGCCTGCCAAAGGCCCCAAAGGGCTCTTATAAGAGCCAGGGATTGCTGAAGTCCTGGGAAATCCTAGCCATATCCATTTTCTCGGGGCACAGCCCCTACTACAGTTGTAAGAAGGAGGTTGGCAAAGCACCTGTATGCCAGCTGTAGAAAACCAGTGGATTCCCCTATATGGTATTCACCCTGTGCAAAAAATGACAAACTAGTGAGAGAATCTGGCCGTACACATGTCCAAATGAGATCCATGAAATTAACTGAAGACATATTATAACAGCACAGACATGTCATACATTTATCTTGTGTCTATCTGCCCAGTGCCCAATAAAATGCAAATTTTGAACAGTGCGTAAAAACCATTGGAACATCTTCCATGAGGATGTGGTATTCTGGTCACTTAAAGTCTTTAAATCAAGACTGGATGTCTAACTTTCCAAAATTCTGAGGCGTTTCAACCAGCCACAAACAAAAATACATGTCAAGGAAATATTTCATCATTGTTCCCTAAATGTGCAGTTCACACCCACAAATTACACTTCTCTGAGGCCGGGGAGAGGCAAGATTCAACTTTGAGCTACTAACAGCATTTTCTAAATGCCACAGCTGTGAAGTTTGAGCTCTCACAGCCTTACAGGGGTAGAAACAAGAGCTTTATATCATTAAGGAGATTTTCTCCTTTCTAATCAGAACCAGCACTTACCTCTGCCCTTCCAGGGTTAGAGACACTACACTTTAAAGTTATGTCACCTTTATATACAGAAAAATTATTTTACAACTTTTGGAGATGGCTTCCTTTGAGCTTTGCACAGTTGGATTCCTGGCAGCTAGCTTTACAGGCAGAGGGTTACCAAAAAATGGTCCTAATTTTGTAAAACTCACAAAAACATTCCTAAAATACTTTTTCTCCAACATATGTGGCACATATAGAACTCGTGATTGGTGTGGTGTGGTATGGTATAAATGCTTTACTGGTGTTTGGTTGAGGATGGTGCCCATCTGTGGCTTCACCCCTCTTGTGTATTGGGACCATTCCAAACTCATTCACATAAAGACTTGTTAACAACATCATGTATTCTTAAACTCTAAATAGACTTAAGTGGGACTCCAATCACCACCTACACAGATAAATAGCTATATGTGTCTTGAAAAATTAGATTATGAGTATGTTTTACAAATATTACCTATATTTTGGCCTGCAGCCATATCACGTCAGGCTGTATTCGCACTAGTTCTTACAAGCCAAGTAGTGTCAGGCCTAGTCAGCACTTAGATGGAAGACCTTGAAAAACAGAGTGCTAGTAGAAGGGTGTAGATGTGTCATGTAAGGAACATTATACCCTCTGAATCTGTACTGTCCCAGTAGCCTAGCATAGTACTGCAAGACTTTTATACTCTTACATGAGACCTAAAACTGAGGTTTGAACCACTCATGGTCAGCAGAGTCCATGGCACTTTTTGAAAGTATGTGTTCTATCTTTTAGAGCCTGGCCAAGTTACAATTATTAATTAAATTGAAGTATATTGTGCCACTGATTTTTGAAACAGCACTTACTTTCTGCTAACAAATTGGTGACACTGTATGGTCCACTCTAAGTTTTTTGTGTGGTTTCAAATGAGTACAATCTTTCCATTCAATTTCCTGACTGAAACTGCTGGGGACACCAACATAAGCAACTATTCAAACATTTATTGAATGCGTTGGTCATTTATGTTTTTCTCTCACCTGAATTTAACCCTCTGAATTTTTGTTGTAGTGATCTATAGAGGAAAGAGAAGTGCAGAATAACATTTTTCTGGATGGAATCATTGGTTCAGATAAGCAGGTAAGAAAAAGAGTTTGTGTTACTTGAATCACAGTGGAGCTTGAGGAAGTGGGGGCTGCTGTGGGGAAGTAGCCCAGAGAATTATATGCATCCTGTTTCTAAAATATCAGCTACTATAGCTAATACTATTAGGCTCCCTGGGCTCTTCCCTTTGCCCCCCTGATTAATCACTGAGACTGGGAGACAACAGACTGTGCAAGGGAGGATAGTTTCTCCTCACCTCCCTCACTGGCTTATGATGAAAATGGCTCTCTTGCCTCTAGAGAGAGAAGGGCTATGTGGAGGGTCACAGTGAGCCTCTGAGGCTAGCGAAATCCACCAGGAAACACAGGACCTATGGAGACAAGGACAGAGCTTTGTTACAACAGTCAATAATAAGAGCTGCACAGGGGTGCTAAGTGTGGGTTGCTAATGTTAAGCTAAGTAGTAGGTCTATGTGCAATAAAAGCAGTTCTGGAAATAATTTGTCAGTGAACTGCTGTCAAAATAAAATAAGCAGTATTAAAATTCTTGAACTATTTGGATTTTAATATTTGGTAGCAGTTTAGTCCCACAAAATAGATTTTAACCATCACCTCCCCCCAAAAAGGGTTCAAGGCCTAATGTTAAAATGTTTGTTGATTGACACAATTAAAATGAAAATAGGCCCAATCCCCCTAGCAATGTCTTCTTTGAGCAGAGGTGACTGTTCAGCTTGTGGATCTTGGGAGCGAGCCAACATGCCATCTCCATGACATTTCCCTCCCTCTCCCCAACCTTGCTGTAATCCTATGGCAAGGATGAGGCTTTGCAGCTGGAGAAGTAGTGGCTGTTATCCATACCACACATTGCCTCCTTGGGAGAACACACAAATAATGCTGACCCTTGCTCTCCTACTTAAAGGTTATGAATGAAGTGACTATCTCATCTTAGAGATAATTTGAGGGCAATAGTCAGCTTGGAAAGTGATGGAGCAACAGACATTGGGATGCATGCAGACATTGGGGCTGGCCTTAGCCTCTGTGGATCCCTCAAGACCTTATACAGCTTTTGGACTAACAGGGTTGGGAAGGCAACCCTCCACATTCCTACATAATGATGCTGTGGAAGCTTCATGAATGAGAACTTGAAGTTTCCTCTTTTCTTTCTGGAGGCTTTATAGAGAAACCTTGGGGAGCTTTATTTTATTTATAAAATAACCATTCCTATGCAGTGTGGAAACTCCAGCAGGTCACCATGATTTTAGTTCTTGACAACTGGAAAAATGAAACTGACTGGAAACAAAAGTGAAATTGGCAGTGTATATAGTTTCACAGGACAACCTAAGTGACATTTAAAAAGTAAACACCCCATAACGGGAGAGAGTACATTATAAGCATTCTTTCAGGTTTAATAAACCTATCTGTAACACAGGTACAGCATTTATTGGGGCGGAATAGAGGGAGAGAACCATGTTTTGCCTTCAGAATTGCACTACTTAGTAAGAAATAGCTAGTTTTTATTTCCAATTTAGGGTTTGAAAAGGTAGAACATAGACATTAGTGTTATTCTGTTTGGAAGCTTTGCTACCATGCACTCAGCTGTGGCCCACTGGGGATATTAGTTGGTGGTTCCTTCACTGAGGCATGAGCACAGGCATGTAATTGGCATGGTTCACTGTCCTCCCCCATATTTGCTCCTTTTGCAGCATGAAGGAGACCCTGGCATGTGCCAGGTTGCAACCCCTTTTATGGCTGCTCCAGAACCTTCTCTTTAGATTCTGGTTGCACTTTTCCCCCACAGCTCCTGATCTACACTCACCCAACCGTAGCCCCACAAAGTTACAAGATCTCCTTGTCAATGACCTCCTAGTGTTGGTCAAGGTGGCCATTCACCATACCAGGAGTATACTGGACAGGAAAGTACTCTGAGACAGGCCTATTTCTGCTCTTCCCTTAGATCATGTATCTGGGCAGTTCCCCTGGGCCACATCCACTGGTGGGGGTCTTCAGAGGGGGGCAGGCTTGTGCCTGTCCACTCCCAGAAACTCAATAGGTACCATGGACTCAGTCAGCCACTGTCACTAAGCTACCTCTCTTCCCCAGAAGTTCATAATATGCAGGCAGTGAATTTGTGCCAACAATTAATAAAGCCTATACTCTATTACATTTTTGAGCCACATGCCCTCTGAAAGCTTCTCTGTAGAGTCTGGAAGTTTGGTAGGGACGGCAGTTCTCTCACCTCTTCCAGATGTAAGATAAGTTTAGATTGGTGCATTGTACCTGTTTTTATAGATGTAGAAAAGCTTACACGAGTGACGCTCGCCAGCTGAAGGCCAACTGGCTTTAGCATGTAGGTTGCATTCACTAGTGGCTCCTAGACTTTTAACCTATTTTTTTTATCCTCCAATTGAAAAATAAAAACAGGCTGCAACCACTTTTGAAAACTAAACCATACCTTCAGGAGTATGGAACCAATTACCTCATATTTTAAGGCACAACTTTTAATATACATGTCTTCTGCATCCTCCCTTGGGCTAGTCCTCATGTGTGGCTGTCTCTCCCCACCCTCCACTCACATACACAGAAACATGAATGCAGATCTGCATTACATAATCCCTCTCCTTTCTGACATGTTTTGGTAGGCTGTAAAATAGTTAATGTTGATATTTAAAGTGTCATTCTTGGCATGTAAGTTACCACCCATTGAGATGAGTCAGTTCACAGAGAAAAATTATTGCAGAGGAGGGGTTATACTGGCTTTGTGCTTTGAAAGTTGTCACCATTACAGCTACCAATTTTCTTTAAAAAATTAAATGTAGAAAACAATGGATAAGTCTAGCTATGCTGCTCCATAATTTTTGTACCTCATATCCTTGTAATGTTATCTAAAGAGGATGTCTAGCCATTAGTTTTAATGAAACCAGTAGCACAAGTTTAAATGACTTACAGATTTTCTATAGCAAAGGTGAAAAGTTAAGTCCACATATGAATTTTTTGTTAGTAAAGTAGCAGGCTGCATGAATAATATTAATAAAGTGAGAAATCAATAGAATTTCAAGAAAAATACTGCTAAACAGTGTAGGTACACTAATTGTAAATGAATACCTTTATGATGGTCCTTGATAAAATCAAATTACATTGAATCAAAACAACCAGCTGCATAAGATTTGCATATCTTAATTACATATCAGCCCTCATTTAAACTCAAACATACTTAATAAAAGACTGAGAATGAGTAACTTTAATTAGAATTAAATATGTAGTAGGTGAATAGCTACAAACAGCAACGTACTCTTTAAGGAATGAAGGTTACTTACCTTTAAGCAGAGTTTTTCAAGATTGAATATATGTAGAGTCTTACTCCCCACTCATGTTAACTCCTAATGGCAGCTGGGGCACAATGCTTCCTTTTATAGCTCTGCCTTCAGAATTTAAGAATATCAGAGGTGGGGAGGGGGCAAGCACTCAGGTACTACTATTAAAAGGTTCCACCATCAAGGCATCCTATGACTAGAAATACACAGATTCCATCTCTGATTACTACTGTGTATAAACAATTGGGTTTGGGTTTTTTTCCCCTTCACAGACACTATGGAGTCCTCATCTACTGTGTCCCTTGCTTTCTATCTATTATAGAAGGACAGTATATATCTGCAAAACCTCTTGCTATAGTAGGCCCCACTACTGCAAGATTACCTGAGCCCCACTGAAGTCAGTGGGGTTCTGTGCAGGCACAGGTCTCCATCCGTGCAGCTCATTTTTGTAAAATCTAGGCCTTTCCAGACAAAATTGGCAGGCTCACCTCACCATTAACCTAGATTGGGGGAGGAGGAGGAAGAGGGATGTTTAAAGAAGCCAGGCATTTGAATGGATCTGCCAAATCTTCCAAGATTAGAGTACAGACAGTGGGACAAATCATGCTCACTTAGCACTATTCACATGAATAAGTTAAGCAAGAGTTGGCTCCTTGTTGCTCCACATTATAAAGAACCACAAAGTGCAAGTAATGTATAAACACACAAGGTTTTTCTTCTTGTCTTTTTACAGCAGAAATTTAGCTGGGTCTGGAATCATTTACAGATAATGGGATAACTAGTATAGGATTAGGGCATCATAAATACACACAAAATGAAACCTGATGGAGTGATCTTTATTCAAGCCCCTTAAGACCATTTGCCTTTAACAGCAATTTAAAATACACTTGGAGGTGGGAGGGGGAGATTTAAGGTTTCAAACCCTCACTCACCCTAACGTTGAGTAAGCTCCCACTACATGCTTCTGAGATGTCCCAAGAAGTCCTCCAATAAAAACAAAATTTATATTCCAGATATTTACCAAGCCAACTGAAATACAACAAACAAAAGTAGTGGAAATTAACACTGGGTATGTCCCATTCCACACCTAGCAGGACAGCCAAGGCTTAGCTAATGTGGCCAATGGCAATACAGTTCCTTGGGTCATGCTGCCAGGAAGGTGGCACAAAGAGATAAGTCTGTAGATGGCTATATAAGAACTAGTTATTAATGTGGGCTTGTAATTTTGATTCCCCACCTTCCCTTGGGTTCAGCTGGGTTGGGAGACCACAGAACCTGCATTTTCCAAAACCTTTCCCTTTTAAGTGAGGCATTAATCAGAAGCACTACCATATTTGCTTTGCATAATTTTATTGCCCTCATTCCTTTTCTCCCCCACAGGTTTTACCAGGAAAGGGTACAATACTGCATAAAGGATGGCAGGATTTATTTGTAGTATGTTTATCTGTTCTAGTGTTTGGCAAGGGTTCAACTTCTATGCCTTTCCCCAATTTACATTAACCATTGTATTAAGTGGCATCTCATCTACTGGAACAAGTGCTTGAAATGTACTACTTGCCACATATAAGAAATTACTGCATTAAAGGATTGAACTCTAGGCATTTAGAACACACTAATCACTGAATTTTTAACTGAAAAATACTATGATTATTGTATACAGCACTGTGATGATACTCTCAGAGGAGAAAATGCCCCATCATTACTGGACACCAATCACTAGACTAGACAGTTAAAGAGGAACCTCAGACTTAGAGAATTCTTCCTGATTTTCTTCAGCCAGAGGGATGCCAACTGAAAAACAGGGTTCTGAGCACATGTTAATCAAGTCATGAAAACAGAAAGCTTCTCAGCACATCACTTTCTCTCTCACTTCCATCCTTCCAGATACACACTTTTTGCATGAATAAAGTAAAAGTTCTATGGTATGGAATGCCAGGTCAAGATTCTGAATTTAAGTGTAATGCTTGGTGTTCTCATATGCTAAGCAACCAAAAGGGCAGCTGAGACCTATTGCCAAACTATAGTCTTCTTGCATTGGCTGGTGGTCTGCCAAACCGACTCAGAGGGTGACAGCTCTTAAATATCATTAAGACGACTAAAATACACTTAATTTTTTCATGCAAGCAAACTTTAGTTGGCACAAGGTGATTATGATCACATGTGAAAGGGGAGATTATCCATAAGAAACTCTATTAAAATGTGAATCCAAAATCTGAAAAATGAAAACACGTGAGGCTGCACTTTTAGAAGTTCGGGTATATTTGCATGTTCTCTTGAAAGCAAAAGTTTAGGATTTTATTCACTTTTACCTGGCAGATTGTTACTGCTGATGGTTATAAAGGATATAGTAATTCACTGGCAATGAATCAGCATGCAGTGTTGTAAATTACAAAGCAGCATAGGTGTTCACTTCTGGAAACTTAGGCCACTATTTACTTATGGCTACAGCCAAACCATCCACAACTTTTATCCACCATATAAACTATCCAATTTGCTATGATTGAGAGATTCTACACAGAAGAATTACAGGACTACAACAGGGCTTCTGCACGTTAGAAGCAAGGCAGCAGTGGCTGAGTTGTGGAAGAGGCACCTTAGGCCTACCTGCTCCTTGACCACCCAGTGTTACCAGTTTTTCACTAAACTATGTAACCTTGCAACTCTGTCTCCTTATTTTCTAACTTAGAATATCAGGGTTGGAAGGGACCTCAGAAGGTCATCTAGTCTAACCTCCTGCTCAAAGCAGGACCAATCCCCAGACAGATTTTTGCCCCAGATCCCTAAATGGCCCCCTCAAGGATTGAACTCACAACCCTGGGTTTAGCAGACCAATGCTCAAACCACTGAGCTGTTTTCATTCATTACACCATATCTCCAGTCAGACTGTAAGCTCTACAGAGCAGGGCATGTACTTATTTGTCTGAAGTATCCACCATAATGTCTGTATTACTGAATGGAATTTGAAGAGTCACATTATTTAACCAAATGTTAACAACAGAAACCTGGTCTCAATCAGAACAGCCAAGGAGGAAAATAAATGGAAAGATGTGTTAACAGACTTATCTACTAAGCCATATCCAATTCATCAAGAGAAGTAAAACTTTTTGCAAAGAGCCAGGCAACGACTGAGAACAGTACAAAAGAGGAGTAGCAGTCAATCATTTAAAGCCAAGTATCTGAACTGTCAATGTTGTTGCTAGCCCCCCCACCCCATAAAACAAGTAGAAACTAAAATAATCAAAATTGCGAATAAGATGCTGATTATACATTCATCTTCTGATTAAAAAGCCTCAAATGTTTTGTTTGTTTGTAGTTTTTAAAGCAAGAGAACAAGATAGAGGGCAACAACAGTCTGGGTTTTCTACTGCAGTGGATACTCTTACACCCATACAAGTTTCTCCCCAAACTCAGATTTCAAACTCAATTACCTATCGATTTAAAAAAAAAAAAATCACAAGGGAGTAGCACTTCAATACTAAAAAGTGTTTCTCTACTGCTGGAGGAAAAACTAGGAAGATTAACAATACATTTAGAATTAAAGGTGACCGGGGAGGGGGAGGGGGGGGATGTGAGGAATTGAGCTTGTGCTACCATTGCTTCTTTAATACAGAAATGAAAATATTTTGGAGGGGGGGGGGGGAGGAAAATCAGCTCT
This sequence comes from Malaclemys terrapin pileata, assembly GCF_027887155.1. Taxonomy (NCBI): domain Eukaryota; kingdom Metazoa; phylum Chordata; order Testudines; family Emydidae; genus Malaclemys; species Malaclemys terrapin. The sequence goes on from NC_071512.1 coordinate 68,391,564, forward strand.
TTTTGCCTTAGTAATTCAGGCACTCGCTATTTATTCTGCAAGATCAGAGACAACTAGAAAGTTGTTTTACTACAGTAAATTAACTAGATTTATTGACATATACTATGAAAGTAAGAACAGGAGAGGGAAAGTGAATGTATTAAACACTTGTTTAAACTTAATACCTAGAAGTGCTACACCATGCAAAAAAAAAAAGGGGGGGGGGGAGAGAGGGATGACACAAACCTCAATTTCTTTCACCTTCACATCACTCAAACCACAAATGATCCACATTTCAGTCTTAAGCCCTGAGTTAACCAGGTTAGTCTTTATATGTTGACCTATTACTTTGAAGTCCTGGTCCATACATAGTATCATTTCCCTTTATATCAAGGCAAAGAAATCCACACACACAGCTTTTCAATACGGGGAAAAGCTGACACCCAGCACAAAGGTGTTAATCCAGTGTTTATTCCAGACCGATGGTTCTCCTCACTCAATACACAAGTCATCAGAACAACCTATCAAGCAGAACTGGACTTTTATTATATGATTTTTCAATAGTGCATTTTGGTATTACCTCCTACTAGCTAATCTGTTTTTAAAACTTATTTACTTTTCCCACTGCTGGAGATGAAAGTTTCAGCTCAGAACAGCAATCTTTACTATTTGTAGAAAACATTATGAATTAAAAAAGGACACTATCAAGGTATTTATTTTAAATATGTTTTTCATTTATAAAAATGCTTTGGAAGCCTGAAACTCAAATCTGTTTCTTGGCAAAAATTCTCCTTCCTACCTCCCTCCTCCATTCTCACACACCTTTGTTAACCTAGATTTATGATGAGTGACAGGTTGACAGCACTGATTTTTTATAATCAAAACAAACTGAAGAAAGTGTTGAAAAGAAGAGCAAATTTACATGGATTTTTTAAACAAGTAAGAAAAAATGCATAGGTAGTTATGGTACACGCTTACCAACCTTAACAGTGTCCCTCTGAGGTAGCATTCCTAAGAGGGTTACTAAATAAGCCACAGCATAATCTAAATCCCTGCATTAAAAATTGCTACCTGCTTGAAAACCTACTCTGAATATAACACTTTGTTGGGGATTAAAACATAATACATTTTAAAAAGCTTTCTAAGACAGTAGATACAATGGACACAAGTTAATTCTAAATCTTCAGCCCTTATGTACATCATATGCACATAAATATTTGAGCTATAATACACAATCAAGACCCACCCCCAAAGCTTCTGTCATACTATTATGCAAAGCACAGCCATGCTAATTTCTAGATATAAACCATAATTCCACATCTACAAAACAAAAGTAGAATTAGTGGCAGTTTATTGCCTTATACAAATTTAACCAACATGGCAACCATACCAAAGGAATTAAAACATTTTCAGGACATATGTACAGACTGTACATTTGAGAAACATTTGAACAATAAAAACGCAAGAACAATCTTTGCATTATGAATTAAACTAAACACATGGGTTGAAACCATCAATGCATCAAATGGGATTACAAAGGCACTTCCCTACCCAACATAGGAAATGACAATCTGCAGCCTAGAGGGAGGTTGAAAAAAGAGTGCTCAACTACTGCACAATCTCAACTTTAAGAAAAAAATAAGCAGGATTTAATCAAAGATTTATAGGATTCAATGTGATCCACTTTTCACTGAGTTCACACAGTCTCATCTTTGTTTTTATGTTGCTTTTCTTGGCTCTCTCGTTCTGTACTTTGGCTCCTTCTACGATCATGTTTGTCTGAATGGTCCTTGCTATCACTGTAATCATGTTTAAGGGATCGTTCTTTGCTTCTACTACGCTTTCGGGATCTCTCTTTGCTGGGACTGTGGTCTCGTTTTCTGGACTTTTCAACACTATCGGTTCTTCCTCTGCTTCCACTTCTACTTCGTTTATTTGATTTATCTTTACTTTCATTTTTATGTTTACTTAATTTCTCCTTGCTCCTGCTTCTACTGTGCTTACCTGTATTCTTACTTCTACTCCTACTCCTATGCTTCCTCTCCCTGCTTCGGCTTCTGCTATGTTTTCTGTCTTTTTTGGAATCTTTCTTATCATCCCTGTGCTTCTTTTCATCCTTGTCATCTTTGTGTCTTTTCTCTTCTATTTCACCCTTACTTTTCCTGTCTTTTGACCGTTCCCTCGATCTCTCTCTTTCATTACCCTTTTCCTTGTCATAGTCTCTATCTTTTTTCCTGCTTCGTTCATTTTCTTTCTCCCGCTCTCTATCCCTGTCTCTTCTATCTCCCTTTCTATCACGACTTCGACTACGGCTTCTGTGTCTCTCTCTGCTTCTGCTTCGCCTCCGCTCTAATGCACGATCAGTACTTCGTGATCTTCGCCTCTCTTTTTCTTTCTCCTTAGCTTCACGTTCTAATCTCTGCCGTTCTCGCTCCCGTTCTAGTTCTCTATCAAAACTAGATGATCCATGGCCTTCCCGATGATGACTTCTGCTTCTGGATCTTCTAGGAGACTTCCTAGGGCTCACAGACCTTCTTGGAGACCTACATTAAAAATAAAGGGATTTACAAGTTAAAATTTTTAACAATGAGCTCTCTGGATTTTTCCAGATTGGGTTTTATGAATCTTCATGTTCCACATGCTAGCCTTAATTGCCAAACATTACACATTTATTTCAATATCATTTCATTAGTTTATTCATTAGTATTACCATCAATCAACTCTTTTGATTGATTGGTTTAGAAACATTAGTTGTCCCAGCAAAGGCAGGACACTATTTTTTCTGATAATACAGAGTGTAAGGTACTAGATATTGGCTTTTACAATTGCACTATTTTGAAAAGAATGTATAACCTTGAACGTCTACGCTCTGCATGTCGGTCTACTTCTTCCACTCCCTCCTTGGCATCCTTCTTGATTTTTCTAGGTCTGGTTTTTATTTGCTGATCAATGTTTTTCTGGACTGGCACAGGAATTCTTGGAAACAATGTTGAAAACCATTCGAGCTTAGTAAGAAAGGAACGAAGCATCTCCCCAATGGTCATAACACAACCCCCACCTGCCTTCACATCCAGGTCCTACAAAACACAAAGAAAAAATATCCTGACCGTCAAAAAAGTTCTTTGCTTAATTTAAACAAATGCTGATATATTTATTGCCATCTTGAAGTCTCATAATTATGAAAATTTACTTGTTTCACACTTTAATAAAGGTTCTTGAAAAAATTCCAATTCTTGTACCCTTTGGATTTGGCAATAAATGTTACAGATAGGGAGTGGGACTTAATACACATGCATGCAGGTCCATAGTAAGCCTGCAGCCATCTGGATGTTAAGGGACTGTCTCAATGAACAGATTAAGGTGTAATCCTCTTACTCTGTCTAGTTGAATGATATGATCTTGTATCTTATTTAAATGCTACAAAACTGAGAATTTCTTTGTAAGACTATATTTAATACCTCATTTTATGGGTGCATGACTGTACACAGTGATAGCCAACACTGTGGCCTATCCACATAAGAACTACTTCATTTCCTGTCTACAAATGATCATATAGAAAGTTGTAATACAAAATGGCGTCCTAACAAAATTGGAAGCAATAGCAAACCAACTGCCATGAAGCAGTGAGGTTTCTAATTTAGAAATATGTAAAAAAATAAATAAATGAACAAATAATTGGAAACGCATAATCCATGATGACCATTGTCTCTGAAAAGGGTCATTACCGCATGAAGGCCTTCTTGCTATGCCCTCTCACAGCTCAGGACATGTTAGTCAGCTATTGTCAAGTCCCAAACCTATAGTGCAAGCACACAAGGAAAGTGAGATTTGTTATCTAAACATGAAGAGAAAATCTAAATGTAAAACTGCTTGCACTCACACACATTTAAGTGTTCAGATATACAGTATTTCCAAATATAATCGTTGCACAGAGATCTAAAGAAGAAAACAATGAGTTAGCTTAAATGTAGCACCTCGCAAGTATCTACATGATTAAACAGAACAAACATTAGAAGCATTTAGAAAAATAACCGTGGAACAGAAAGAGGCCTTCTGTTACAGGAAAGTGTGACAATGTTGAACAGCTTCAACATATTAGATTTATGGACTAGAGAAAAAACTTTAGAGGTTAAAATTATCCTTCTTATAAATGTTTACCGTATCTTTAAATGAGTTTGTGCAACACTGGCAAAAAATGCATATGAACCAGCTGTAAGCACTTCCTCCTACATAAAGAAGTCCTGGGAAAGCAGCAGAGAAAGACTGCTTCTAATGTTTCCTCTAACATACAGTTTTGGAGAGACAGAAGACATGAATGTATGCTGCTATTCAAAATATTAGAGCAAAAATTGTGTAGTATGTCATATATATAAACTAAAAGTAGGGCCTTTAATAGTAAAGACACCAATTAAGGCCTGCAAGTTCACTCATTTTCTTGTTCAACTTGTCCTATGAATTAAGTAGCTTGTAGGACACTGGAATTGAAGCCTCCCCCAAAAAAGTTACAGGGCAGCACTTTATAGAAATATAGTTAAATGTTCATATCCAAGAATTAAAGTAGCACCCACTTGGGGGGGGAATGCTAACTATTAATTATGCAGTCACCCCACAACTGAATTCTTAATTAAGGAATATTTTGAGCACATTACAAATATACAATAACACAGGTTTACCTGGATTAACAAATGTCTCCTTTGTACAGTATTTGATGCTTAGTATGAAAGTAGCTGTGTAAAATAAATATACTGTGTTGTAGTCATGCGTATGTATTACACTGCATTTTTATTAAAAATAGGGTTTTTCTGTAAACATGAAGTTTGATATTTCTTGTAATACAGGGTGTTAGTCTCAACCAGTCAAGGAAAATATGTTCTTAAATCTAGTAAATAACTTAAGACTCAAACTCAGTAAATACTACGTATTACTGCAATTTGAGGATTGTGTATTTCAACCCTCTAACCCTAGAAATGTGTTACATATGCTCCCACTCAATTTCTCTAGCCAGAAATTTGGGGATAAGGGATAACAATAATTCCCATAACACACTATTTTCTCATTCTCCTTCCCTACTGCATAATAATGCAATCTGTTTGACTGAAGGGGTTCGGAACTTAGCACTTAAAATTGCCTCTTGTTACTCCATGGATCAACAGGAATGTTCATCAGACAAGTACAGGTGGCACCATCCTACCCATTAATTAAGCTGCTCGCTTCTGGTTAGTAAAGTTCAGTTTCTAGTGACTTGGGATATAATAGCCACAGAAAGGAGCCGATAAAGTTTTGCTGTAAAATGGTTGATCCCAATCACACACCTCTCTCCATCCGAAGTACAAGATTAATTTTTTCAATAATACACAATACATACATTTAGGAGCCTAATCTTTCAAACGCATTTTTGAAAGTCCTGGCCATAAACTCTTATTTATTGTGATCTGTTTAACATATCCTTTTCTCTCCCCCTTCTTAAAAAAAGGTGCAACAGTATAGAGTATAAAGCCATTAGAGACACCACCATGCAGCCCAAAGGTCTCACCTTAAAGAATTTATTTAAACTTTTTTCACATCAGTTTCTAATATATGTCATAATTTTTAAACAATCATTAGTCTTAGCCAGTGGAAAATTCAATTAAATCTTTTGATAACAAAAAACAAAGTTTGTTTCCAGATCAGACCTACTCCCCACATTAATCTATTAGTGTAATTAAATTAAAAGAAAATCACAACTTGAAGATGCTCAAACTACAGGAAAATGTATCAACATTTTTAATCTAAAAAAGCAGCATGAAAGGAAACAAAAGAAAACAAAAGTATTACCCTCGCCGACATACCTCTTCATCATCAAGGAACGATTCAAACCAGTCCCATAGATCAGTAGGAGGCTGTGTGTACCTTGAAGTACAAAGAAAATGTGTAAATTTAATACAATTTTCTATGTATTAAACTAGTTTATAGTTAAATACATTGCTACTCACCTAATATACATAAATCCAAGAGCCCTAATGTACGGAGAATCTGTGTGTGTAATGAGGCCCATCACTTGCTTACGAGTGAGTTTTAGAGTAAATAATTTGTATAGCAGGCAAAAAGCTGTAGACACAATTCCTCCAGTTCCAACACCTCGCACCTTTAGTGACAGAAAAAAGATATACCAGATGTTTAACATAGCCAGTCGCCAAAATATTACTCCAGACTTTCAGTGGCAGAAGAACCTAAAAAGAATGAAGCTTTTCCATTGGAGAAAAGCAAGAATATTACTGCTTGCCTCCCCAAACTCACATCCTTCAGAGTCAAAGGGGGTATCTCAGTCCTCTGTAATTTGGAAATTTGTCATCTTCATTCTGATCCAATACTCAAGTCTCATGTGTAGACAAGACTGGAACATTTCACAGGTGATTATACAGGTGATTATTTATCACACAAAAGTATTTAGGAAGGCACGTACTTCTACTTACCCCTCCGCACATCCCTGTCTGGCCTGCTGTTTTTCTGCTCCCTTTCTCCCATGGTTCAACATGTGTAACCTGAAAGTGTGAAAAAGATTACTATCACAGCCATCATATTTAGCTTCACAGATTATCTACAAGTACATAAAACAATTATCACGTGCCCAAATACAGTTAAATTCATAAAAAAAATTCCTAAACCAATTTTCAGTAGGTCTCATCAATGCATACCAAATTAAAGACAAGCTGGATACTTCAGCAAACAAACGTTACTCAAGATTTTAATAATCTTTCCTTAAAAGATTAAAAAAAAAAAGTCAAAGTAAGTAACTGTTTTTATATTGCACTGCAGTCTCCCCCAAGTATTTATCTGGGGATAAAAACAATCATTACTATGGTCAATGCTGAGTAATTCCACTTAAACATACTATTAGCATTATGCTTGTTAATAGAGCATTTTAGTCTGTGGTACTTACTGCACATGACTATGGGGTACATACTCCACTACTTATGCAGTTTAATAAGAGATTAATATTTTCTTATTCTCTCCTCGTTATAACCTAAATCTAAGACAATGAGAAAAAACAACTATGAACTGTAATATTTTAATTTTAAAAGCTAATGGCTTTTTTGTAGATTGTGATGATTCTCTCAGATAACGACCTGCCCTGCATACTAAACAATAATGGCAGATTTAGTTTTATGAAGGGTTTTAGCATAGTTCAAGTACATCTTAAAACAAGATTAGATGATCAGTGCTAGAACTAAGTTGACCAATACCATCCTTGGACTCTTGTAATGAGAGTCAAAGATCTGCTCAAGTTACATTAGAAATTGAGCAATCCATAGAGGAGGAAGTAATCACTTGATTACACAGGTATGTAAATTTTATAAACTCATCAATTTAATATGGGTCAGTTTCACTACCTGGTTCAGAAACTGGAAGACAAACATCCACTGGTCTTACACGGACGCTGTGTAATGCTCGAGTCCGAATATAAAATGGTAAAATTTTACTTCACTTTACACTTCAGAATTAGCGTTGTCACGTAATTTAAAAAATTTATCGCGATTAATCACACTTTTAAACAATAGAATACCATTTAAATATTTTGGGATGTTTTCTATATTTTCCAAATATATTTATTTCAATTACAACACAGAATACAAAGTGTATAGTGCTCACTTTATATTTATTAAGAATATTTGCACTGTAAAAAAACAAAAGAAATAGTATTTTTCAATTCACCTAATTCAAGTACTGAGGTGTAATCTCTTTATCATGAAAGTGCAACTTACAGATGTAGGAGGTTTTTTGTTACATAACTTCACTCAAAAACAAAACAATGTAAAACTTTAGAGCCTACACATCCAATCAGTCCTACTTCTTTTTCAGCCAATCGCTCAAACAAGTTTGTTTACATTTACAGAAGATAATGCTTCTGCTTTTTGTTTACAATGTCACCTGAAAGTGAGAACAGGCATTTGCATGGCACTGTTGTAGCCTGCATCGAAGGATATTTATATGCCAGATATGCTAAAGATTCGCTTCCATGCTGATGACGCTCGTTTAAAAAAAAAAAAAAAAAAAAATTAATTAAATTTGTGACTGAACTCCTTGGGGGAGGATTGTATGTTTCCTGCTGTTTTACCTTCATTCTGCCATATATTTCATATTATAGCAGTCTCAGATGATGACCCAGCACATGTTGTTCATTTTAAGAACACTTTTACTGCAAATTTGACAAAACACAAAGAAGATACCAATGTAAAATTTCTAAAGCAGCTGATCCCAGATTTAAGAATCTGAAGTGCCTTCCAAAATCTGAGAGGGATGAGGTGTGGAGCATGCTTTTAGAAGTCTTAAAACAGCAACACTGATGCAGAAACTACAGAACCCAAACCACCAAAAAAAAAATAAAATAAAAATAAAATAAAAAAATAGTAATAAAATTTAAAAAAATATATCAACCCTCTGTTGGTGGTATCTGACTTAAGATGATGAAAATGCATCGGTCGGCACTGCTTTGGATAGTTATTTATCAGAACCTGTCATCAGCATGGACGCATGTCCTCTGGAATGGTGGTTGAAGCATCAAGAGAGATATGAATCTTTAGTGCATCTGGCACGTAAATATCTTGCAATGCCGGCTACAATAGTGCCATGCAAACTTTCAGGTGACAATGTGAACAAGAAGCAGGCAGCATTATCTTCTGCAAATGTAAACAAACTTGTTTGAGCGACTGGCTGAACAACTTTTAGGACTGATTGGACGTGTAGGCTCCAAAGTTTTACATTGTTTTGTTTTTGAGTGAAGTTATGCCACAAAAAAAACCCTACATCTGTAAATTGCACTTTCATGATAAAGGGCTGGTCTACACTGGGGGGGATCGATCTAAGATACGCAACTTCAGCTACGCGAATAGCGTAGCTGAAGTCGAAGTATCTTGGATCAATTTACCTGGGGTCCAGACGGCGTGGGATCGATGGCCCCGTCGACTGCGCTACCGCCGCTCGCTCTGGTGGAGTTCCGGAGTCGACGGTGAGCGCGTTCGGGGATCGATATATCACGTCTTAACGAGACGCGATATATCGATCCCGGATAAATCGATTGCTACCCGCCGATACGGCGGGTAGTGAAGATGTACCTAAAGTGATTGATTACACTTCGGTACTTGTATTAGGTGAACTGAAAAATACTATTTCTTTTGTTTATCTGTGCAAATATCTTATTTGTAATCAAAAATAAAGTGAGCACTGTACACTTTGTATTCTGTGTTGTAATATAAATCAATACATTTGAAAAATGTAGAAAAACATCCAAAAATATTTAATAAATTTCAATTGGTATGCAATTAGTGTGATTAATCACAATTAACTTTTTTGAATTAATCACGAGTTAACTATGATTAATCGACAGCCCTACTCAGAATTATTTAAGAGAACCTGTGAAATAAAACTTTGAATACATGCATAAAGCATGCTGAAATCCAATGAAGTAGTCCAAGGTTTATCTTACAGTCAAACAGCTAAATTACTGTTGTCAGTAGCCATCTTGCTAAACATGTGAACTTGTTTCATACCAATAATATGGAAACCCATTCAACCTGCTTTATCACATACATCCTACATATTACCAGCAGCACATTTGAAGAGCTCAGAAATACCAAGTACCATATAAAAAGCAACCGAGGGTCCTGTGGCACCTTTGAGACTAACAGAAGTACTGGGAGCATAAGCTTTCGTGGGTAAGAACCTCACTTCTTCAGATGCAAGTACTTTACTTTACATCTACATTACTTGCATCTGAAGAAGTGAGGTTCTTACCCACGAAAGCTTATGCTCCCAGTACTTCTGTTAGTCTCAAAGGTGCCACAGGACCCTCTGTTGCTTTTTAGAGATTCAGACTAACACGGCTACCCCTCTGATACTAAGTACCATATAAATTATACTGAAAGAATATTTCATATTATTCATTGTGAATTGTACCTTTTATCTCACACAGCAAGGCACTAATGGGCTGAATAAAGTTTCAGTCAAAGGACAAGAACCAAATAATAAACACTGAACACAAAAAGATGTTCTTCAAATTTGATTTGTATTACAGAAGTGGCTAATGGTCCCAACCAAAACTAGGGCCCTGTTATGCTAGATATTGTACAAACACGTAATAGGAGACAGTCCAGATCCCGATGCCTGTGCTTAACTTGATGGGACCACTCAGAGTGCCTAAAGTTGAGTGTGTGCAGGATCAGTACCTAATTGTATAAAACAGTAGAAGAAAGGAAGTGCACCAGTTTAGAGAGCTGAACTGAAACACGCATATATTAGGGGATAGATTTTAAAGTTAACTAATTCGGGCATCTAAACAGAGGCCAGATTTTGAGTAGTGCTCAACAGCGAGTAGTTCAGAGTGTGACTCCAGGTCAGTTTTGCCAATAGCTCAGCACCCAACATGATGAAATCTTAAAAATTTGACTATTTTGGTGCCAAAATGGGAATAGAACTCTTTTGAAAAATGGGGCCATAAGTGATTTGACCACTATTACTCAGAAAGTGTGTGGCAAAGCAGAGAATTAAATCCAAATATTTTGCACTCAATCTACTGCACCCCAGTGTCTTATCCACAAAAAACGGTCTTTTTAATCACACCCACTTTACATGTAAATGCCAGGTAAGAATTCTGTTGAATTGAAACTAAGAACCTCTATGCCATAAACATCTAAATATTTTTAAATATCAGGAGTACCATTTCTGTGTGTCAAATTAATCTACTAGACATTTTTATTTATAGAAGAATGGAAAATATATTTCCTTTAAAGGTTTTCACAGATTGAAGTTAAATAACGACCAAGGGTCCAAAACTACAGAACACACTGCTTTTCAACATGAATATGCAAACTATTTCAACTACCCTAATTAAACTTTAGAGAGTATTTAATTTAGTACAAAGCAATTTATATGTACTAATTTTAAAATATTTTGGAATATATCTAAAATGTAAAACACCTTCTCATTCCAGATATGCTATTCAGTATTTAATCTCAATGTAGGTGACAAAAATAGTCTTTACATCCTTTCACTTCTATTAGTCCTACACTTTTCAACACACTCTAGGAAAGTGAAATGGGCTCTGTTACTTCTTTAGCATCAACAGTATTGTTTATTGAATCCCAATTGATTATTCCTATGCAATCTCACTGACTGTAATGAATAACACATGTAATTGGGAACAATAATCTGGCCTCCAGAATCTGTGTTACTGGAAATTATGCATGATAACGAAAGAGTCCATCTTGACTCTCAAGAGACTAGGTTGAGTTAACAGCACTCTAGCATTTAGGGAAAAATGCCATCCTCTTTAACCAGTAAACTGAGCAAACCTGATACAGAAATAATCAAGACACAAACATGGAAACCCACACAGCTATTATTACAGAATCACTCTTGAGAACACTATTCTTTAAGCAATGGACTTACCCATGAATAAAATTTTAAGCCAAGCAAGAAAGTAATAAAGCTTATTGCCAAATATATTTACACTATATTTATAGTGACAACGGAACTGAGGAGTAGGGTCAATACACACCAGAAGAGTGTCAATATTTTCCAGAGTACAAATGATTGAAAACAACGGCCTAAATAACCCTAAACTTGTACACATTAGCAGGACAATGCATGTAATTGTGTTGATGAGCATTAATTTTGCATACCTCTACCTGGTACCCTGGCTTGATGGAAGCCTCGCAGCAAGACTGATTCAATCCTGCTAACGAAACAAGAACTGAGACAAGGATGCACCGAGGAGTTCATTTATCTCCCCAGCACAGCCAGACTAACGCCAACAGCAGCACTATAGTCTGATCTCGTTTCAATAACTGGATGCCCCAATCTCTAACTGGAAAGGAAGGCCGCATGCAAGCTCCTATTGGGACCGCTGACTGGCACCGCCATCCCTTTTACACCCCAGCAGTATAACGTCCTAGCAATCGCTAGGTGGTGGGGGCTGGCCGTGGCCCCTGGAAAAGGGGCACAAATTGAGGCGATTCCTATGCTCTGCGCACTGAGCAGACAGGCTCCCTTTCGGAGACGTACGCTCGTGCTTCAACCGCTGCACATGGGTTTTACAGCCTCCTACTCACCGTGTTCACGGACTCGGCTCCACGCGCCCTTGTGCGAGAAGACCGCGGATCCCCGCGCCCAGGGCCCTGAGCGGCCATTTCATCCCCGCAGCGCTGACACAGCCCCCGCGCCCACCATTCCGCTCAGCACCGGAACGCTCCACTCGCTCTCGCGGGGGCCGCGCCACTGAGCCCGGCTAGGCTCACGCGCAGGGAAGGAGGATGCCGCTCACTGCCGGGCCGAGATAAAGGACAAGGGGACCCCGCCACCCGGAGCGAGGGCGAGCAGGGAGGAACCCGCAGGCCGGAAGCGCCCGCACCAGACCCGCTCCCCCGAAGGAAAGGGGCAGCACGCAGACGAGCGGGAAGGCCTCGGGGGCAGCCAGCCGGCCCAGGCCCCAAGCCGCTTCCACGATGGGCCCTCCCCGCCCCCGCTGGCCTCACCTTGAAGTAGATCTCGTCCACCACCTCGTGGTAGGTCTTGAGCTCGTAGAGCTGCACCTTGAAGTAGGGCGAGGAGAGGATGTTGGTGAGGATCATGGGGTTCAGGTTCATGGTCTTCTCGTTCCCCCACAGCGGCAGCACGTTGCCCTGCTTGCCCGAGGCCGCCGGTTTGGGGGCCCCGCTCTGGAGCGGCGGCTGGGCCGGCGGGACGGATCCGGCCTGGTGCTGGGTCGCCTGCTGATGCTGGCAGTTGCCGGCGCCTACCGCGGGGCTATTGTTGGCCATTGTGCCACGGCGGCTCAGTGCTCCAGCCGGGGCGGGGGACTGAGTCGCTGCACCGAAAAGCGAGTGGCCGAGCCGGGCACTGTCTCCACTAACTGCCAACAAGATGGCGGGCCCTGCGGAAGTGACGAGTTCGTCTTCCGGGACCGACCGCACCGCCGACCAATCGCACCGACCCGGCCGCTATGTCCCCAGAAACCCCCGGGTCTGAGAGAGCTGGGATGGCGCCGTTTCCCTGTGCTGAGAATTAGGGCCCCTTCTGCTCAGGGAGACGAGTGATTCCCGGGTCCCCACTCGCAGCGGGCAGAGGATCCGTAAGGCGGGGTCTCTCCCCGCTCCTTAGCCGTCGCTTTCTTTGGGGCTGTGCAATAATTTCGTTTGCTTGAAACCAGCTTGGCAGGAAATGATTTTCTGCGGCCTGGGACGTGTCTCATGCAGCTTGGGCCTATCCTAAGAACAAACTGGCTGAAGAGTTATGAGCCCCTGGTTCTGGTACCAGTGGAGAGCATACACTGAAGTCAGGGCTACAACAAATGGGAAATAAATTCTCTCTTGGGGGTTTTAGGACATAATTCCATGAAAAGGGCTGCTAACCAAAATCCTTTAAACTGAAAGCTTCCTGTTAACAGCAGCAGCCTCTAATAAATTAGGTCCACAAACTGTAATAGTGTAGTGCATTTGGAAATTACAAGTTTCGGGTACGTAGCCATCAAAATATAAAATAACAGAAGCTAGTGGAATGAGAATATATAAAACCTGGTGCCATAGGTGCTAGAACAGTTTTTATAGTGGGGGTGCTGAAAGTCATTGAACAAAACTGTAAACCCCGTATATGATAGGAACCCCTTCAAACTAAGGAGTGCTGCTGCACCCCCAGCACTTCTAGTTCCAGCATCTATGTGTTGTGCTACATCTGAATAAACTGGAATACCAAGGTCTCATTCTGCACTTCTATCTCATGCAGATATCATTTTCAACAAGAGCAGTGTATACAAGTGACTGCAGGATTAGATGTAGAGTCTAAAAATATGAAACCTCTCTAGTCTAGCCTGACAATTGTCTGATACTGACTCTTGTAGCCAAATTATTTAGCTTAGTGTTTTCTGTGAAATAATATTAAAAAGGATCATTAGAAATATTTCATGCTGCTAAATTTAAAAATGAGCAGAAATATTTAGGAATATCTTTTCCTCCAGAAAAAGTTTCTACTACAATACTTAAGGATAGATAGAAAGAAAGAATTACAGACGTGTAGGCCTGGAAGGGACCTTGAGAGTTCTTCTAGTCCAGTCTCCTACGCTAAAGGCAGGACTAAGTACTAACAGTCACACATTTTGAATTTTAATCCTATCTTCCAAAGCACTTGCAACCCCTCCCAGCTCGGTATTGTCTGCAAACTTTATAAGTGTACTCTCAATGCCATTATCTAAATCATTGATGAAGATATTGAACAGAACTGATCCCTGCGGGACCCCACTTAATATGCCCTAACAGCTTGTCTGTGAACACTGATAACTACTGTCTGGGAATGGTTTTCCAACCAGTTGTGCACCCACCTTATAGTAACTCCGGCTAGGTTGTATGTGAGAAAGTCAAGCAAGACAGTATCAAAAGCCTTTTAGGGTATGTCTACACTAAAAAATTAGGTCGATTTTATAGAAGTCAATCTTTAGAAAGCGATTTTATACAATTGATTGTGTATGTCCCCACTAAGTGCATTAAGTCGGCGGAGTGCGTCCTCAATACCATGGCTAGCATCGACTCATGGAGCGGTGCACTGTAGGTAACTATTCCACAGTCCCCGCAGTCTCCGTTGCCCATTGGAATTCTGGATTAAGCTCCCAATGCCTGATGGGGCAAAAACATTATCACGGGTGGTTTGGGGAACATGGCGTCAGTCTCCCCTCCCTCCCTCTGAAAGCAATGGAAGACAATCATTTTGCACCTTTTTTCCTGGGTTACCTGTGCAGACGCCATAGCACGGCAAGCATAGAGCCTGCTCAGCTCACCGCTGCTGTTGTGAGCATAGTAAACACCTCACGCATTATCCTGCAGTATGTGCAGAACCTGGCTACAAGCTGCCAGCACGAGGACGATTGTGTGGAGGACATGGACACAAATTTTCCTGAAAGCACGGGATGTGGCAATTGGGACATCATGGTGGCAGTGGGGCAGGTTGATACAGTGGAACACCGCTTCTGGGCCCAGCAAACAAGCACAGACTAGTGGGACCGCATAGTGTTGCAGGTATGGGATGATTCCCAGTGGCTGTGAAACTTTTGCATGCATAAAGCCACTTTCCTGGAACTTTGTGAGTTGCTTCCCCCCACCCTGAAGCGCAGGAATACCAAGATGAGAGCTGTCCTGACAGTTGAGAAGTGAGTGGTGATAGGCCTGTGGAAGCTTGCAACGCCTGACTGCTACTGGTCAGTTGGGAATCAATATGGAGTGAGCAAATCTAGTGTGGGGCTGTGATCCAAGTAGCCAAGGCAATCACTAACCTGCTAGCAAGGTTAGTGACTCTGGGAAATGTGCAGGTCATAGTAGATGGCTTTGCTGCAATGGGGTTCCCTAACTGTGGTGGAGCGATAGACGGAACACATATCCCTATCTTGCCACCGGACCACCTTGCCAACCAGTAGGTAAACCGCAAGGGGTACTTCTCAATGGTGCTGCAAGCACTGGTGGATCACAAGGGACGTTTTACCGACATCAGTGTGGGATGGCCGGGAAAGGTGGCTATTCTCAGTCAGGGATGATCCCTTTTAGCCAAGCGCAAACAGCCCAGCATGAACGGGGTCCTTTTACTGTTCCCTTACAAAAATTCCTCTGTTTTAACCAGGTGACCATGAATGATATCACTCTCCTGAGGCTAACACAGAAAGATATAGACCAAATGTTGCTTGAATGCGACCAAAACCCAGGACCATTCGCTGCCATGCTTTGTGCTGCAATGATTCCAGACTACTTGCTACTGGCTTGGCGTGGTAAAGTGTCCTACTGTGGAGGATGAAATAAGGCAGCCCTCCCCAGAAATCTTCTGCAAAGGCTTTCAGAGTACCTCCAGGAGAGCTTCATGGAGATGTCCCTGGAGGATTCCCACTCCATCCCCAGACACATTAACAGACTTTTCCAGTAGCTGTACTGTCCGGGAATGCATCCCAAGTCTTCAGGGCAAATCAAACATTAAACACAATTGCTTTTAAACCCTGTAGTGTAGTTACAAATGTGCACTCACCAGAGGTGCCTTCTCCGGCTTCAGGGTTCGGGGAGCTGCCTTGGGAGGGTATTGGCTCCAGTGTGATGAAAAGGTCTTAGCTGCCAGGGAGAATGGATTCTCTGCTTGCCTGCTGCGCATTCTCCTCCTCCTCCTCTTCCTTATCCACAAAATCCTCGTCCCTGTTACGTGAGACTCCCCCTTTGCAGTTGTCCACAGACAGTGGTGGGGTAGTGGTAGGGTCCCCCCCCTACAATGACATGCAGCTGATCATAGAAGTGGCATGTATGGGGCTCTGACCTGGAGCGACCGTTTGCCTCCTTCGTCTTTTGGTAGGCTTGCCTGAGCTCCTTAACTTTCATGCATCACTGCAGTATGTCCTCTCTCCACCATGCCCTGTGTGATTTTGGCATATGTTTTAGCATTTCTTCTTTTTGATCGGAGTTCGGCCTGCACAGATTCTTCTCCCCATACAGCAATCAGATCCAGTGTCTCCCATTTGGTCCATGCTGGAGCTCGTTTCAGTGGTGTAGCCAGGTTCTAAGAACAGGGGGAGCAAACATAAAAAAAGCCCCCCCCCCCGGCTCCTCCTCTGGCCATGCCCCTGGCTCCTCCTCTGGCCACACCCCCCCGGCTCCTCCGGCCACGCCTTGCCCCCCACTTGGCTGGCTCCTCAGACCACACTGCGGCCATGCTGCGCCCCCCCCTCGCTCCTCTGGGCGCACCACTACCCTGTGGCTGTAGAGGGAGGCTAGCAGAGGACAGGGAGTTTGAGGGGAGCTGGAGGGGAGGGATGTAGAGGGAGGGTGGCAGGAGACAGGGGGTTTGAGGGGAGATGGAGGGGAGGATGTAGAGGGAGGGTGGCAGAGGACGGGGGTACGAGGAGAGGTGAAGGGGAGGATGTGGAGGGAGGTGGACAGGGGGTTTGACTTGAGGGGAGGTGGAGGGGAGGATGTAGGGAGGATGGCAGAGGACGGGATACGAGGGGAGGTGAAGGGGAGGGAAAGGCAGGGGCATGGGTACATGGGAGGGGTACACGGGGTATGGAGCTTGAGGAAGGGTTACCGGGGATGGGAGTGGGCTGGGGTCCCCAGGGCTCTCTGTGCAGAGGGGGCTGGAGCTGCCCCAGGGACTGGGGGAGCCTGGGAATCCACTGCCTGGCCTTCTGCTGCTTCTTTCCGGGGCCCGGCCACTAGGCCTGGCCCAGCCAGCAGCAGAGAGCAAACCCCACCATGGTGAATCACCCGGCAGATCAGTAGCCAAGATCGCGTGCGGCTCAGCAGCCAGGAGCCGGGGGAGCTGCGAGACACCGCCTGGCGCCTGGTGGTGGATGGAGATGGGCAGACGATCCCGTTCGGGGCCCTGGTCCGGGAGCACAGAGCCATCGTGGTGTTTGTGCGGGTGACGGGGGAGCCGCTTTTTGTGTCGTCCCACCTGCTTGTGCAAGTGGCTCTTGCGTAGCGGGACACCGGGGCATCTCCCCACTCAGTTCCGGTCTCCAAACCCACATCTTGCGGGGGGGGGGGAGGGAGCAGGCTGGCTGCAAAT
Source organism: Malaclemys terrapin pileata (assembly GCF_027887155.1). NCBI lineage: Eukaryota > Metazoa > Chordata > Testudines > Emydidae > Malaclemys > Malaclemys terrapin. The sequence continues at coordinate 68,409,099 of NC_071512.1, forward strand.
TGGGTTCCCACGGTGCCCCTCACGCTGTCACTGCCTCGGAGGGGCTCGCCGCATGCAGCACCAGCCCAGGCTCAGCGCTGACCCTACCCTTGGGGGGTGGGGGCAGAAGGCAGTGAGCTCCGCCAGGCGCGGTCCGAGTGAGCTGCAGCCCGGCTCGCCTGCTCAGCCTGGGGGCGCTGCCCTGCCCGGAGCTGCTGGTGGAGCCTGGCTGTGGGTGGGTTGCGCTGACAGGCTGCGGCAGGAGGGGGGAAGCGCTCTCCCCTCCTTGGGGGAGTTTTATTCCGGTGAGCCGAGGGCGGCGCCGAGGCTCCTGCTGGGAGTGACCGGCTGTGGGGTCCGCCCGGTGTGGCTGCCGCGAGGAGGCGGAGGAGACCCTCCCTGCCCCGGGGGCGCCCCGGGACCCGGTCAGTGCAGGAGGTGGGGCGGGCACTGAGCTGCCCTCGCAGCGGGCTATGCGCGGAGCTTGCCACGAGCAGCGCAGAGCCGCGGCATCCGCTCCTCCAACATGCACGGGCTCTGCTGCTGCCTCTGCACCACAGAGCACTCCAAGGGGCCCGTCCACCAAACCGTCCACATCAAAGTTGTCTGCGGGGGGTTGGGGGGGGAGTTGTGGGCCACCATGCTGCGCCCCCCCTCGCTCCTCCAGCCGTGCCGCCCCCTCTCCATGGCTCCTCCAGGCGTGCTGCCCTCCCTTGCCTGCAGGAGCCCAGCCCCGCCCGACAGTCCAAGCTTCAGAGCGGTGCGTGGGCCCCGCTTTTCGAAAATGTGCTGAGGGGAAGCGGCTGCATACCCTGCACCCCACTAGCTATGCTACTGGCTCGTTTGTGATTCTGGGACTGCACGGTCACCTGTGCCGCTGAGCTTGCCATGCTGACCAAACAGGAAATGAAATTCAGAATTTCCCGGGGCTTTTCCTGTATACCTGGCTAGTGCATCGGAGTTCAAAGCGCTGTCCAGAGCGGTCACATTGGAGCACTCTGGGATAGCTCCTAGAGGCCAATACCGTCGAATTTCATCTGCACTACCCCAAATTCGACCCAGCAAGGTCGATTTTAGCACTACTCCCCTCGCCAGGGAGGAGTACAGCAGTCAATTTTAAGAGCCCTTTAGGTTGATGGAACGGGGTTGGATGTGTAGACACGTTGCTTATAAAATCGACCTAACGGGGCTAAATTCGACCTAACCTCATAGTGTAGACCAGGGCTTACTAAAGTCAAGATATGCCACATCTACAGCTTCCTCCCTATCCACAAGACTTGTTATCAAGTCAAAGAAAGCTATTAGGTTGGTTTGACATGAATTGTTCTTGACAAATCCACATTGACTGTTACTTATCACCTTATTATCTTCTAGGTGTTTGCAAATTGATTCCTTAATTATTTGCTCCATTATCTTCCTGCGAAAAGAATAGGAGTACTTGTAGCACCTTAGAGACTAACAAATTTATTTGAGCATAAGCTTTCGTGGGCTACAGCCCACTTCTTTGGATGCATAGAATGGAACATATATTGAGGAGATATATATACACATACAGAGAGCATGAAAAGGTGGGAGTTGTCTTACCAACTCTGAGAGGCCAATTAAGTAAGAGAAAATTTTTTTGAAGTGATAATCAAGATAGACCAGTACAGGCAGTTTGATAAGAAGTGTGAGAATACTTACATGGGGAGATAGATTCAATGTTTGTAATGGCTCAGCCATTCCCAGTCTCTGTTCAAGCCTAAGTTGATTGTATCTAGTTTGCATATCCATTCAAGTTCAGCAGTTTCTCGTTGGAGTCTGTTTTTGAAGCTTTTCTGTTGCAAAATTGCCATCCTCAGGTCTGTTATTGAGTGACCAGACAGGTTAAAGTATTCTCCTACTGGTTTTTGAATGTTATGATTCCTGATGTCAGATTTGTGTCCATTTATTCTTTTGCGTAGAGACTGTCCGGTTTGGCCAATGTACATGGCAGAGGGGCACTGCTGGCACATGATGGCATATATCGCATTGGTAGATGTGCAGGTGAACGAACGCCTGATGGCATGGCTGATGTGATTAGATCCTATGATGATGTCACTTGAATAGATATGTGGACAGAGTTGGCATCAGGCTTTGTTGCAAGGATAGGTTCCTGGGTCAGTGTTTTTGTTCAGTGGTGTGTGGTTGCTGGTAAGTATTTGCTTCAGGTTGGGGGGTTGTCTGTAAGTGAGGACAGGTCTGTCTCCCAAGATCTGTGAGAGTGAAGGATCTTCTTTCAGGATAGGTTGTAGATCTTTGATGATGCGCTGGAGAGGTTTAAGTTGGGGGCTGAACGTGACAGCTAGTGGTGTTCTGTTATTTTCTTCGTTGGGCCTGTCTTGTAGGAGGTGACTTCTGGGTACTCGTCTGGCTCTGTCAATCTGTTTTTTCACTTCAGCAGGTGGGTATTGTAGTTTTAAGAATGCTTGATAGAGATCTTGTAGGTGCTTGTCTCTGTCTGAGGGATTGGAGCAAATGCGGTTGTATCTTAGAGCTTGGCTGTAGACAATGGATCGTGTGGTGTGTCCTGGATGGAAGCTGGAGGCATGTAGGTAAGTATAGTGGTCAGTAGGTTTCCGGTATAAGGTGGTATTTGTGTGACCATTGCTTATTAGCACAGTAGTGTCCAGGAAATGGACCGCTTGTGTGGATTGATCTAGGCTGAGGTTGATGGTGGGATGGAAATTATTGAAATCATGGTGGAATTCCTCAAGGGCTTCTTTTCCATGGGTCCAGATGATGAAGATGTCATCAATGTAGCGCAAGTAGAGTAGGGGCGTTAGCGGACGAGAGCTAAGGAAGCATTGTTCTAAATCAGCCATAAAAATGTTGGCATACTGTGGGGCCATGCGGGTACCCATAGCAGTGCCACTGACTTGAAGGTGTAAGTTGTCCCCAAATCTGAAGTGGTTGTGGGTGAGGACAAAGTCACAAAGCTCAGCCACCAGGCGTGCTGTGGCCTTATCAGGGATACTGTTCCTGACAGCTTGTAGTCCATCCTCATGTGGAATATTGGTGTAAAGTGCTTCTACATCCATGGTGGCCAGGATGGTGTTTTCAGGAAGAACACCAATGCATTGTAGTTTCCTAAGGAAGTCAGTGGTGTCTCGAAGATAGCTGGGAGTGCTGGTAGCGTAGGGCCTGAGGAGAGAGTCCACATAGCCAGACAATCCTGATGTTAGGGTGCCAATGCCTGAGATGATGGGGCGTCCAGGATTTCCAGGTTTATGGATCTTGGGTAGCAAACAGAATACCCCTCGTCGGGGTTCTAGGCATGTGTCTGTACAGATTTGTTCCTGTGCTTTGTCAGGGAGTTTTTTTAGCAGATGGTGTAGTTTCTTTAGGTAATCCTCAGTGGGATCAGAGGATAATGGCCTGTAGAATGTGGTGTTAGAGAACTGTCTAGCAGCCTCTTGGTCATATTCCAATTTATTCATGATGACGACAGCACCTACTTTGTCAGCCTTTTTGATTATGATGTCAGAGTTGTTCCTGAGGCTGTAGATGGCGTTGTGTTCAGCATGGCTGAAGTTATGGGGCAAGTGATGTTTCTTTTCCACAATTTCAGCCTTTGCACATTGATGGAAACAATCTATGTAGCAATCCAGTCTGTCGTTTCGACCATCCAGAGGAGTCCACACAGAATCCTTTTTTTTGGAGTGCTGGTAGGGAGGATTCTGTGGGTTAGTATGCTGTTCAGAGGTATGTTGGAAATATTCTTTGAGTCAGAGACGTCGAAAGTAGGATTCTAGTTCACTGCAGAACTGTATCATGTTCGTGGGTCTGGAGGGACAAAAGGAGAGGCCCTGAGATAGGACAGACTCTTCTGCTGGGCTAAGAGTATAGCTGGAAAGATTAACAATATTGTTGGGTGGGTTAAGGGAACTACTGTTGTGGTTCCTTGTGGCATGTAGCAGTTTAGATAGTTTAGTGTCCTTTTTCCTTTTCCTTTTTCTAGACATTGAAGGTAAGATGATGGTAATTCCCCAGGTTGTCTTTATTCCCTTTTTTATAGATTTGCACTGTATTTACCTTTTTCCATTTCTCTGGAATCTCCTGTTTTCCATGACTTTTCAAAGATAATTACTAATGGCTCAGTTATCTCCTCTTTCAGTTCCTTGAGTATTCTAGGATGTATTTCATCAAGCCCTGGTGACTTTAAGACATCTAACTTGTCTGAGTAATTTTTAACTTTTTCTTGCCCTATTTTAGCCTCTGATCCTACCTCATTTTCACCAGCATTCATTAAATTAGATGTCCAATTGCTACTAAACTTTTTGGTGAAAACTGAAACAAAAGAGTCATTTAGCACTTCTACCATTTCCACATTTTCTGTTATTGTTTTTCCGCTCCTCATTGAGTATTGGACCCAGCCTGTCCTTGGTCTTCCACTTGCTTCTAATGAATGGTATTGGGTTAATGCATCCAAAAGATAAGAAAGAAAAATTTCACAAATCTCAGTGGAATTTAAGGTCACTGTTTCTGCCTTTGAATGAGTTTCGGTTTGTCATGATAAAGGGAGAAAAGACATAATACACCAATTTAGACTAAGTTTAACAAAATATATCTGATGCTTGGGCTCTGGCTTGAGTTTCCACTTAAATATAAGTCTAATTTGTTTATTCAGAGGCTCCCAGCAGTTTCTGAAATATACGTGTTATAAAGCACCAATATTCTTTAGTAATGAAACACAGTATCACATAATGCTTTAAAACAGTGGTTCTCTCAACTTGGGGTGGGGTGGGAGTCAAATTTTATAGCAATGTGTGGCGAGCCTTCCCACTAACTCAAGGGATCACAACACCATCCATTAAATTTTGGCCCAGCTTCTCCTCTGTGATGATGGAGGGATGACTGTGCAAATTTGAGTGAGTGGTGGTGTGACCTGACACAAAGGGTTGCAATGTCCACTAGCACTTTCTGATGCTGACACTGAGAAATATTACCCTGAAAACTTTGTGGATGTTAAGATATGTGCTTTTAAGAGATTTCCTGGCCTATGCACAGTTAGACAGCAGGATCAAAGGTCTGATTTATTTAAAGTAGAATACCCTTTCTTAGGGTAGGTCTATACTTACCTCCGGGTCCGGCGGTAAGCACTTTCTTAGGGTAGGTCTATACTTACCTCCGGGTCCGGCGGTAAGCAATTGATCTTCTGGGATCGATCCCGGAAGTGCTCGCCGTCGACGCCGGTACTCCTGCTCCGCGAGAGTTATTCACGTAGCTGAAGTTGCGTATCTTAGTTCGAAGTGGGGGGTTAGTGTGGACCAGGCCTTAGAATCAATGTACTGGTCCCAGTTCCATCTAGATTACATTGTAAAGTCCCATTTTGTAGAGGGGGGGGTTCAAAGTAAAAAAAAAAGTTGAGGGGGCATGATTCAAGAAAGTTCGAGAACCCCTACTTTAAAGAGTCAGTCATAAGCTAAACTACAAAGGAAAGTTTTAAGGCAAAATGTAAAGGGAGGACTGTGAGGGAAACTAAAAGGACCTAAAACTTGAATGACTAGAAAACAGGATGACATGAAATTTAATAAGTACGGCTGTCAAGAGATTAAAAAAATTAATCGCGATTAATTGTGCGATAAATCGCACTGTTAATAATAGAATATCATTTATTTAAATATTAATAAGATAATTGCAAGGTTGTGCAGAGTGGGACAACATAATTTGAATGTTGTGTATACAGTGATGGCCTCTGCATTCATAAACTTCTGAGAAAAAACATGTAGATATTATCATGGAAAGGTCTATAAAGATATCTTTCCAACATGCTGTGGTGGTTAAAATGGTGAATTGTATGCTTGAATTTATGAATAAGGGGATAAAGGAGGTTGTAAATTTTATCTCGTCCCTTTCAGCTGACCAACAGCTTTTTCATTGCATTTAGGTTCACATAGCCTTTACTTTTAAGATAACACTGATCTGTGGGGTGGTATGGTCCATGTTGGCTCCTTTTAAGACAATTTTTTTATCTTATTTAAAACCATCTGCAGTCACCCCTATTAGTCAGAGGCCTTCTCTTTAGAAAATCCCTTATGCCTTTAATTATTTTTTGAATCAGACATCGTTCCTACTCCATTTCTTCTGGCCTTATGACTCATTATTTTCAAGGCCTTCCTTCTACTTGCTAGTCAGGGCCTTTCTTTATAACACATTTATTTTTTTCACTAAACTTAAGCTAACTCTAATTCTTTAATTTCATATTTTTTCTATACTCACCATTTTGGTTATGTTAATTGGCCAGGGAAGAAATGTATACAAAGGACTTCCAGAATAATTTATTTTTCTGTTACGCTACACCTAATATGCATAATGACAAGTTTCAGAGTAACAGCCGTGTTAGTCTGTATCCGCAAAAAGAAGAACAGGAGTACTTGTGGCACCTTAGAGACTAACAAATTTATTAGAGCATAAGCTTTCGTGGACTACAGCCCACTTCTTCGGATGCATATAGAATGGAACATATAATGAGGAGATATATAATATGCATAGTCTTTCTCAAAGGACTGAAGTCTTAAAACCACCACGTTCTCTTGTGGAGGTCCATCAGGCACATGCCATGTCTGTTCCACATTAACAAGTCTGTCTGTATGATGAAGAGTTTCTAGAACCCACTGCTCCAAGAAAGAATGTAGAACCATAACTTATTTGCCTTATGGCAGTCCTAGCAGCCTGGGAACATCTTTGATTTGCTTAGCTAAGCTTTTTTAGTTTAGCTTTGTATTATAATTAATTATTTATCCACAGCAGCACCTAGAGGCCTGAACCAAGATCAGGGCTCTAGGGTGGTAGGCATTGTATATACACACACATTGTGATTTGATCCCTGCCCCAAAAAGCTTGCAATCTACAGATAGAATTTTCAAAGGAGACTAATGGAAGTTAAAAGCAACAGAGGGTCCTGTGGCACCTTTGAGACTAACAGAAGTACTGGGAGCATAAGCTTTCGTGGGTAAGAACCTCACTTCTTCAGATGCAAGTAATGGAAGTTAGGCACCTAATTCCCTAAGGCTCATTTGAAAACCCCAGCCTAAATAGACAAGACAAAGTGGGAGAAAGGAATTAGTAATATTCCCATTTTACAAATGGGAAATTGAGGGACACAGAGAAAAGATAACATGCCCAAGGTGACACAGGAACTTAACCCATACCTCTGAGACCCAGTTTAGTGCTATAAACACCCAAGACTATCCTTTCTCCCCAAAGGATAATTTTTTTTCTAACCCCTGCCAATTAGCGACTAGCTTACCCTAGAAGCAGGGGGTCTGTATCCTTATTTAAAAAATCCTAATACAATTGTGAAGGGTCTTATTTTCCATGCAAATTAAAAAATGTAGTCTGTGAACAGTGATTCCTCTTTGAAGGTGTTTTATTTTTAAAATTGTCCCTCATCCTCTGAGTTCCTTCCCCCTTCTTTCCATTTCATTCACAATCATTTCAAAATACTGTATTTTCCCTTACTTTATTGTCTGTTCTCTATGTTATTTACTCATGCATTTGTCTGTCCTTGTCAGGGTTTTTTAGTTGATATCTTTATAAAGTTCTCCCTTTGTGTAAGTGGCATCTCCTTGTCTTTCCACAAAGGTCCTCCTTGGTGGTGATGCTGAGGCCTTTGGTACAACTGCAAGCTATAAATGTCTCTGTCTAAAATTAGATTTCTTCCCTCAGGGATCTCAGATGGTCTTCAGACTATCAAATCCAATCAATCAGAAAGGTGATTTAACTTGCAAAAAGTGAGGAGTTGCATTAAAAGAAATGTGCTGTGGTTCAGTGCAAGCCTCATTACCCAATAATACAGACTGACTCAGATCTCCTTTTCTAGACAGGCTTAGTCTGTCAATTGAAAAAGGGAAGAAAAATGGCAGTCTTTAGTACCTTGTTGACCATAGCAACCCTTGAGTCTGGTTGCAGAAGAATGTCCATTTGCCTTTGAATTATAAGTAGAGCAATATTGCCATATGTATTTTCTTGTCAAATATTACTCTTTAGTAATGTCGGCTGACAGTGTTGCTTTGCCAGTGTTTCCTTTGCAATCACATTCAGTTACATATATTTCACATTTAAAGGGAAGATATGTGACAAGTGATAGCACCTGGTTTTCAAGATGCATTATCTAGCACCTGGTTTTCAAGATGCATTATCTCTGAAATTAATAGAGAACAGTACACAAATCTGCAGTCAGATTGCAAAGGACATAGACTCATTTCCTCAAAAATCAACGGAAGTTAGGAATCTTAATACCATTGAAGATCTGGGCAATAGTTATCATTCTAACCTATCTTACCTGCTTTTTGTTCCAGTTACTGAAGCATCTTATGGAATTCCAGTGACTTAGGCCATGTCTACACTGGTGAGCTTACAGTGGCACAGCTGTACCGATGGAGCTGTACCACCAATGGAGCTGTACCACTGTCTGATCGCTTGTGTAGCTGTTCTATGCCGACGGGAGAGAGCCCTCCAATTTCTAGTTTTAACAGAATAACTAAAATGGGCAATAAATCTGAGTCTTCCTCCTTACCTAGAATGGAGGTGATTGAACAGAAAAATCCCTGCAGCATGTGAGATATGGGATTGTGTTGATATCAAAGAAATCTGTATGATAATTAAATTTATTGCTCTCTGTAGACTATGGTAGTTTAAAAACTCTTAGAGCAATTACACTTACCTTTAGATGCTACTAGAGTTGAATGAAGCAGGAGTACCCTGCCTGAAATTACTGATTATAATGTGTAATGAAGAACCTCTTGGATGGCTGGATCTGCCACTGCATGACAGAAATTAAACAAAGATTTTAGATAACAGACTAAATCTGAGGAACTCTGCTTTTATGAAGTGAGGGACTAATTTAAAGAAATTGTTTCCCTTCTAATCAGAAAACCTTTTCAAAACTTGCAGTAGTGACAAAAGGAGATCAAGCATTCACTTTTGAATTCTTCAAAGCAAAACACTGAAGTTGAAAATTGCTGACAGCACTTCCTACTTCTTTCATTCTGACAATCTTCAAAGGTTCCCATCTCCACCTCTATACACATTACCTAATATTTAACAATCAAGAAAAATGTTTTCTTGTGATGATTTTTGTTTTGTGGGGGAGAAGTGACCTCAAAATTTTGTGGAGAAGGCCCCCTTTACAACAAATTCATTTTATGTCTGTGGGTTCGCTTTTCCTCTCTTCACAAATGCTATACTGACTCTTATATCCAGTGATGATTCTACCAGGCTATAATGAATCAAAACAGGAAATACAGAACCTTTGCTCCAAAGAATTCAAAGTGTTTTACAAATATTAATAAAATCTCACAGTACCTTTTTTGAGTTTCACAGCTAAATATGAGGTGGAACAGATTATTTAGCATAAAAGACAAAACCACCCTATCACCAGTGGACAAACACTTTTCACAAAATGATCGACCTGTCAGTCCTTGTCCTCAAGGCAATCCTGCACAACTACGGTTGCCAACTGTCTAATCACACAAACCCAAACACCCTTGCCCTGCCCCTGCCATGCCCTTTCCTGAGGCTCTACCATTGTCCTGCCCCTTCTCCTAGGCCCCGCCCTACTCACTCCATTCCCCCTCCCTCTGTCACTTGCTCTGCCTCAGCCTCATTCACTTTCACTGGGCTGGGATAGAGGTTTGGGAGATGGAAGGGGGAGCAGGCTCTGAGCTGGGGTCGAGGGGTTTGGAGTGTGGGAGGAGGCTCCAGGCTGAGTCTGGGGAAGGGGGTTGAGGTGCAGGCGGGAGTGCGGGGTGCAAGCTCTGGGAGGAAGTTTGGGTGCTGGAGGGGGCTCAAGGCTGGGGTGGGGGGTTGGGGTGTGGGAGGGGGAGCTAGCTCTGAGAAGGACTTTGGGTGTAGGAGGCTCAGGACTGGGGCAAGGGGTTGGGGTGCAGGCACTGGGAGGGAGTTTGGGTGCAGGAGGGGGCTCAGGGCTGAGGTTGGGATGGGGGAGGGGGTGAGAGGTGAAGGCTCCAGACGAGCGGCGCTTACCTCAGGTGGCTCCCGGGCAGCGGCACAGTGAGGCTAAGGCAGGCTTCCTGCCTGCCCTGCCCCTACGCCGCTCCTGGAAGCTGTCAGTATGTCCCTGCAGCCCCGGGGGGGAGGGGGAAACGGGGTTCTGCACACTGCCCCGACTGCAGGCACTGCCCCTGCTGCTCCCATTAGCCGCAGTTCTCGGCCAATGGGAGCTGCGGAGTCAGTGCTCTGGGTGAGGGCAGCACGTAGACCCCCCCTGACCTCCCACACCCAGGGGTCACAGGGACATGCCAGCCGCTTCCGGGAGCGGCGCAGGACCAGAACAGCCAGGGAGCCTGCCTTAGCCCCGCCATGCCACCGGTCTTTTAGCGGCCTAAAATCTCCCAGTTTGGCTTCAGCAGCCTCCGGGAGACAGAGCCTGATTCTGGGAGACTCCTAGCGAAACCAGGAGGGTTGGATAACCCTATGCACAACACCTTCAAACAACTATAATGGGAGCTTAAATTAATAATTTTGCTACAGGTTAACAATCTTGGTCTTAATAAAGACCTTGGATTTGTGGTTTGTTACAACAACTTGTAACCCACTAACCCCTCTTTTTCTGTTTGATGTCTGCAGAGATGTAACAGGGCACCTCCCTTAGAACATATGTTAACTACTTATGCTAAACAATCTGTTCCACGTTCTATTTTGCTGTGACTCTCTGAGTACTTTCCCAGGCCTGAAAAAAGCTCTGTGCATCTCAAATCTCAAAAAGTTGTCTCTTTCACTAATAAAAGTTGGTCCAATAAAAGATATTTCCTCACTCACCTTCTCTCAGTTATTTACAAGACATGCAGGAACTATAACAACCTAAAAATGCGATATCCAAAAACTTAAAAAATATGGACATGGTCCTTACATTACTGATAACCATATAAAAAGATGTCTGTTCTAACTTCAAAACCATTTTATAATGAGGTAAGTAATTGATGGTCAAGCCATATCCTGGCTTGGATCTGTGTGGATCTGAGCCTTGGTGACTGGCCTGTAATTCCAGTGCATTTCTGTAACAACCTACCTATTTAAAAACTATTTTTAATTTTGGAATTAAATTTTAACTTAGATTTTGTTTAAAAATATATAAGTATATGTTAAAAGGATGCCACTAATACAATAATCACACTTCTGCCTGAGAGATGTTTAAAGCCTACTATGGTTAAAAGTAATACAAAAAATACTACAACTAAAAGATACTACAAGGAAAAACATTTTCTCTATTGCTTTCAGTTTGTGTATTTGATAGCACTTTGGCCCTGATCTTCCAAGAAGAACTATGTAGGCAGAGCCCCAACAAAGTAAACAAATGCAAAGGTCCAACCCCCCAAAGGGAGCTTGCAGGATCCAGGTCCTTTACATGTAATCATTTTAATCAAAGTCAGTTTTCACTGTTTGTCCAGGTTTTTCATATAGAAACAGGAGAGAAAATTTTTTAAAACAGAAAAAATCAGCTGTAAAATAAAAATTTATAGGATGCTTGGGCAGGTGTCTTACCTGAAACTAAGTTTAATTTGTATTTGGATGTTGACTAGAATTCAAGCTGATGCTGTTCCTAAAATCTCTCTCTCTCTCTTGCACACACACACAACATTCTTTGTTATGCAATTATAAGATGACGTAGTCTACAAAATCTCACTCTTGTGGTTCATACTATGAAAAAGTTTGAACACCATATGTAAATAAATAGACTTTGCTAGTAGTAATTGCATTAATGCTGAGATGCTGTTTCCATTCTTACACCACTTTTTCACTTGCTCCTAACTAGAGCCCTGCGCGGATACAAAAAAAACACCCCCTCCCCCCAAAAGGTCCATGGATATAAACCAGATGTCTGCCGATTTGCAGAACTCCAGATACAAAATTTGTATCTGTGTCTCATCCGTGATTCACAAAAATGGTCCACGGATATCTGCATCCGCAGGTGCGTGTATCCATAGATACAAAGCAGATATCTGCAGATTTGCAAGTCTCTACTCATAACTTCTTTAAAAAAAATCCTTTGGGGCTGAAACTTTCCATACTGAAAAACAGATTTTGCTAAAAAAAAGTTTGAGCAAAATGGGCTCTGCTATTTTGCGTGGTAAGTGAATTCTTGCTCCTTTCCCATGAATTCTAAAGTAAAATGTTGTGGCCATATAAGTAAAAAACGGCTGAAGCAAGAAACTTCAAACATGGCTTATTTTACAGTCTTTACTGAAGGAGACAGACTTAAGACCTGGCTCCAACAGAGGGGAGAAGCCTCATTCTGGCTTTGGCTGAGTAATAGACCTAGTCCTTTAGGAGCTCATCAGCACTTGAGTGGTGACTTGGATTTGATAACTCTTTCTTCCATTGCCAAATAAATCCCATGGTACTACTAGCCCTTACAAGTCCGGAATCTTTTCATCATGGGGCTGTGTTGAAGAAGGTGACAGCTGCTCAGTCACTGTGCGTTGCTGATCTGCCTGACCTGCAATAGGACTGCTTCATTCTTTTCCTTCTTCCCCTACAGGGGGGAAAAAATCCCTAAAGTAAAGGAAATATGGAGAGTAAGGCTGGGACAGAAAGGACTGGGAGGTGACCCAGGCAGAGACAGAGGGTGGCTTTGGTTGGGGGTGGGGCTGTCAAGGTGAGAAAGAGCGGGGAACAGACCAGTACTGCGGGTTAGAGAAAGACGAAGGGGCCCTGGGAATACAGAGAGCCCGGAGGGGGCTTAGAGCAGAGCAGATGTGCGGTAGCCAAGTCGAGGGGAGGGAGGAACTGGGTGTTCCGTGAGACACGGAGAGGCGGGGCGCTCTCTGCCACCGGCTAACCGCCCTCGTGTGGACTGCTCCGCGAGAGCCCCTAACTCTCTGCCTCCGCCTCCCCTGGGCCACGTGGCCTGCAGGGCGGCCACAGGTATCAGTCGCGGGGGCGGAGGAGCGGCTCCTGGGGCTGAGGCAGCGTGAAGAGCCCTAGGGTTTAGGAGTGGGGCAGGGATCGGTGCTGGGGAGAGGAGCTCCCGAGGATCTGAAACACAGCGAATGAGGTGTAGGGAAAGGCCTGAGGGTGCAGGGGCTGCAGCATGAGGTGGGGGCGTTTCCTAGTGTGTGTGTGGGGGGGTGGTGTGGGTGCAGACTGAGGGGTGGAGCCCCGGAATTTGGGGCTCCAGGGGAAGATATGTGACATGAGTGGGTTTTTACTCCAAATTCAGTAGTTGGTGATACCACAAAAAACAGTCCCGGTATTTCGCTTGGAATGGCTGGAAGACGCACAATTGCCCAGCCTGGGCACTGACCCTGGAGCCTGGCTCACGGCACAAAGAGCTGTATTTCCCTTCATTTCTTGTATTTCTTGAGAGAGATCCCAAACCACATCTCTTTCAATGATGAGACAGCCCAAGAAGGCTTTGAAGGCCATGCAAAGGCAACATTGTCAGTAGCCTTGTCACAAACATGTTTGATAGCAATTTTCTAATTAGGCCTGCCAGGGAGCTGTTCACCACAGGTGCAAACTGTGAGCATTGAACTAGAAAGACACCTATTCAAAAGACTTTGCACTGCCTAGCTTACCTGATTCCTGCTGACTTCATTCATAATTTATCATGTTATTAATATTATGAAACCCTTGTTTTTAGGTTTAGGAGGATATTTCTTTCCAAATATCTATTTGTACAAAGATGTAACAAGTAATGGGGAAAAATGCAGAGCTTGGAAGTGCAGTAATGATTATCTTTCCAATGAGACATTGCATTTTATTAGCAATATCATGTAAAACTTTACTGCAGGCACTGATTATATGCCTCTAATTTGTAATAAATCTAAAGCTAAGGGCTGACTGAACCTTTCATGTTATATAGGAACGTTAATCATAAAAAAAACACTTCCTGTTATTTGCCACTTTACATAAAGTATATTGAGCCAAACAAATATGCAAACAGTAAATATAAAACAAAGCAGATGAAATAGGAAAGGCATGAAAATTATATTTTGGGTAGGATATGCTATTGTTTGAAAAATTAGCCAACGAGACTACAGAGTGGATTGTGCTGACACCTCTTCTCCCCTCTTGCTTCCCCCCCCCCTTTGGATGGACAAAGACAAACAAGCTCTTGGGAAATGGCTGATTTCTATTATGACTGTGTAAAGGGTATTTTCATTGTCAAATATGGTGAAAGGGGTATAAAGTCTCATTTTGTTCCCATTGACATCAGTAAGAATTTTGTAACTGACTTAATATGAAAACAGGATCACATCTAAATTTGCTTAATTATGAAGTGAGTACCACAGAGAACAATAAACTGACAGAATTCGTTGTGAAAATGTTTCAGAAACATCATTTATTTTTAATTTTTAGTGTGGACAGTATGATGGATACTAATCTTCAAAAGGATGATCTCACAGGAACAATTAAGTTCATACCTCCCCTGTACAAACAACGTTACCAATTCATTAAAGATTTAGTGATTAAATACAGACCTAAGAAGGTTGGTATGTTTGTTTTTTCAGAGCTTAAATTTTAAAAGATACAGTAAATGCTGGCACAAGACATCTAGAAACAGGAAATACCAATGTTGTCTGACTTTCAATGCCAAGAACCAGCACTTCGGGAAGTTCTGTTAAATCTGAGTTACCTTGGCAAACTATTCTTGGCAGCCATGTTTGGCTTTTTCCAGGCTCATACAACTAGTCAACTGAAGAAAAAACACTTGAACTCAAGTGTTCTTTGGAGCTTAAAAAACACAAATAAAAATATGTTTGCCTCTTGCTGGGCAGCGGGTGGTTTTCTGAACATTTTATTGTTTTCTTTTGAGAGGAAAAAATATTTAAAAAGACTCTTTGAAGGGCTTAGTCCCAGCTCCTTCCCCTAAAGGTTTGTCTTCACTGCAATGTTAGCTTGAACTAACTCAGGTTTTGCCCCTAACCCAACTCCTGTCCACATATAACTCAAGTTAGAGATTTTTAAGTGCTGCTTTAAACTCAAGGTAGCTTGTGGGTGTGGGGTTGAAACTCAAGTGCTGCTGAGGCTTGCTAGTAATGCTGTGGGGATGCAGCAGCTCAAGTTACAACAACTCAGAAGCAGTTAATCCAATCACTCTACCTATATGTCTACTTTGCATCTGGAAACATGACTCGCAAAGTGGATAGGAAGACTTGCACTAGCTTTGCTCGAGCTAGCACACTAAAAAAAATGTGATGGATATTGCAGCACAGGTGGCAGCTTGGGGTAGCCACCTGAGTCCAAGCTCAGCCACGCTTGAGTGGCTAGCCTGAACTGCCAGCCACGTTGCAACGGCCACACTGTAATTTTCAGCATGCTAGCTTGAGCAATGCTAGCACGTGTCTGTCTACTTGCATTGGGAGGCACACAGCCAGCTGCAGTGTAGATGTACCCTGTGCTGCTAATCAAAATTACTACATACAGTGTTGCTTAGCAGAGTGGTTGCTCTCATCAAGTTAAGCGAACTGTTGCAATGAAGACAAGCCCTAGACATCTTTCAGTCTCTCTGTTTTGTAGTGTCAGTATAGTGCCAAGCTCATCTCTCACACTCACACAAAAGAAAGACATTAAGAATCTGGGATAGTGTTAGTATGCAATCCTCTGGGCAAAAATGAAAGAGTCCTTTTTTTTCACTGGAAATTTAAGATGCCAAGGCACTTACTGTTTTAAAAAGCTTTGAAGATGAAAAATTAAAAGTGCTAACCTTTTTAATTTTTTAAATTTTGAAATAAAAAAATGTTGGTATCTAGGGTTAACCTCAGTGTCCTCCCCAACATTTGGTCTCTGTGAAACAGATTTTAATGTCTCAGGGAATATGTGAGCTTTTGGCAGTCATATAATGACAATTGTGTTTCTTATGTATTCATATTACCAACAGCTAATTTATTGCTTTATAAAGCAATTTTCTGTTCCACTTCATGAGATCAGGACATTTTGATATGGTTTTGAACAGGATCAGTTCAGTAGCTCTGTTGCATCTGTATCTATAAAGCTTTGATGCTCCTGTCTTGGCAATGCAAAATTAAAATTTTTTGGGGGTAAATTAATTTAGTGTAAAAACTGGAGTTCTCTGTTTATCAACAGGTCAGATTTAGCCTGAGTAGAAACAGTTTTGGCTTCCCCACATCAGCTGAGCTTCAGTGTGCTTCAATCCTGATCTGCATGGAGTACCAGGGTGTAGGGTGATTGTTTAGTTTACATGCTCGTCTAGTCCTTGAGATTACAATAGATACCCCCTTTCCCCCCAAAAAAAACAAAACCCAAAAAACCCAACCTAGACTGAGACTACCAATTCATTGTTGATAGGGCCCTGCCTAGCTATCTAGATGGTGCTGGGCAGGTTCTTAACTTTATGCATTGTGAGTAGTCCCAATTAAACCAATGGACTACTCATTGCATAGAGTTAAGCATGTGCAGTGGTGCTGGAACAATATTTATAGTGGAGCTGCTGAAGGTGGAAACCATGTATTTGGGTTGGGGGATGGGGGTGCAGTAGCACCCCTAGTTCCAGCACCTATGAGCATGAATAAGTCTTTGCTGGATCAGAATCCAACCTATTGCACAGGAGTGAACTCTTATGCTCGTGTGGAGCCCTATTAACTGCATAAAGGCCAACCTGTGTAGAACACTTTGCAGGACTGGGGCCTAAATGTCCTTTGTAAAGAATCTTTTCAATTCATGTAACTCTTGTAAAACTAAATTATAAAGTTTCATAGAAATGCCATGCATTTAATTCCTATTTCATAAAAATGTTGTTTAATATCAACGCAGAACATATTTTTTGAGTCACACAAATAACTTAAGAATACGGGGTGTTAAAATGCCATTGTTTTCAAATCTACTTTATAGGTTGCAGACTTGGGATGTGCTGACTGTACATTACTCTGGATGCTGAAATTCTGCAAATGCATTGAGGTGCTAGCTGGGCTAGATATCAGGGAGAATGTGATGAAGGAGAAAATGTAAGATGCTTTTTGCATTATTTTTCTTAATAATTCAGTATTTGGTTCAGCCTAACAGCATGTTGCAGCAGTAGTTGTCAAGAGATTCAGCATAAGGATAAATGTAAAGTTATGAACTATTTGGTATGTAAAGATTGAGTATATTGGGAATTGGTATGGTGGTTTTGTAAAACTACTGGTATGCCATATGCTATTGTTGGCATCAAATCTGTTTAAGTTCTTATGTGGCACCCATCACTATGATTAGCTGAGCACTTCCCAAAATTGACATTTGCATAAGTTATATTTTGCTCTCTTTTCTTTCCAATCAATATGGATTGGACGTTGTTGTTTCTGTTTTTATTGTGGGAAGGTGAGGTCAGAGAAATGGGGTTTGTATTTTGTTGAGAAGGCATAGGGGGGGTTGTGGTTATGTGAACTCTTCAGGACTGAGTTCCAAATTTATGGACCAGTTGGTGAAAAAGCTGTTTCCTGAACACAAAAGTTGAAGTTGAAAATACCATTGCGCCAGTGATAGCTGCAGGTTATAGATTGTACCACACACAAGTTTTCTTGGTGGTGGTTATTTACATGGGGTGAAGGAGCTTTGCAGTTATTTATTTTATTACTGTATATGTTATTTGATAATGTATAATTTAGAAACAAAATTTAAAAGGAAATTTATAAATGTCTTCAATAACCAATTTATTTTGGTTATTTTGTTTTGAAAGGAGGTTAATATGCTTGCATAGTAACTTTTTAATTGGAAATTATAAGGATTGTTTTTTTAGTTTTGGTTTGGTTTTTGTAAGCATCTCAGTTTGCTATGTTTCTGGAACTCTGTTGCCATCAAAGCTGACAATAGCATCTCTTATCTTCAAAGATATCTGGCAACAAAGTAGGATTTTTGCAATCTTGGAGGACTATTGCTGAAGTCCAGTTCTTCCTTTACTTTCTTGTCTTATTGTAGATAGTCATGGCAGGTGGCTGCTCATTTGCATTAGGTTTGTTTCTTTTTCCAACAAATAATAAGAGGACTTCATAGATTCCAAGGACACACCACGTACTTCCATTTTTCAATTATGGGTTCTGCCTATGTCCAGGTCAAACTGCCTTTGAAGGGAAGAAATCACAAGTTTTTTTTGGCCACTTTTTTTTTTTTTTGCCACATCAATTCACAAGAAATATGATAGGTTAACACAGAAAGAAGCAAAGAACTTCAAAGACAGTATATTAGTTGGAAACAAAGCAAAAGGCAGCTAAGAATGCTGCTTTCTTGTCACCTTCCTTCCCCCATACTTGAATAGGTTTGGTGTGAACTTAGAACTGTACTCTCCTGATTGGTGGTGCAGTCTTCTTTTCAAGGTTGAGATTTGGCCCAGGTCCTCTTCTGCAACACACATGGTGAAAGACTCTTTAAGGTCAGGTCCTATAAAAGGGCTCAGATTTTTTTTTTTAATTCTGTATCAGTTCTCACTTGAGGCTTCATCACAGTCAAGGTTTCAGGCTCCACATTTAACTTAAATGTTATTTTTTCTGTATAGTTGTGAAGCTGAGCGTTCATCTACCATTTTTTCCTGTATCAGTCAACTACTGCAGCAACCATTTGTCAAACCCCCATTGTCCTGTGCCGTCCACATAGGACATTGTGGTTATGTTTTAGTCTTTTTAATATCTCCAGGCTGCAGTGATTGGGTAATAAGGAAAAATGTAAGAAGAATCTTCATAATTTCAAAAGAAAAACAAAGTAAAAATAAGTTTTAGGTTTAAAATCATCAAGGCGAAACATCTAAGCTGGTTTTTTTTCCAGTCAGGAACTTATTGTTGTTCCCATAGATTTTAAACATTATCATAATTTAAAGATGGAGCCTCAGCCTGTGCACTTATTTATAGATTTCAATTAACTTCAGTCTTTACATAATAGGTTTTTCTTTTGTTTGCTTCCTTTAAGTCTTGGATGTCTATTGACACACTCAGAAGATTATTGATTTATTGATATTTTTCTATGTAGGGGACTGCAGTGATTCCATCTTAAGCAACTATCCAGGAGATCCTCAAACATCATTTCCTAGTAAAAATGGTCTTTAATTGAAGACAGAATTGTACTGGAAACTGTTTTGTCTGTTAACTTTTTACCGAGGATAAGTACCTCTTAACTTTAATGTTTTTTAGGAAGATTGAGTCATATTAATTGTTCAGCACCAAACAATTACAAATGCATACTTATCCTTTTGTCTTGCATGTTCCTGTACCTGTTTGTTGCAGAACATGCTCAACTCCCATTGAAATCAACAGAAGTTAAGCGTATACAGCTTTTTACAGGAGGCCCTTATTAAGGAGAGACTCAGGACAAGAATCTTGTCTCAACCAGATCCTTCTTGTATTGTGTTACAAATTGAGTGAGGTTCCAATTTACTCAGTACTTAAAGAAACCTCAGATTAGTCACTTTAATTGATTTTATTAAATAATTTGTTAGTCAGAGCATAACAGAAAGGTACATTGTCAAGTCTGTGAGAACTGCTCCTTGCAGCCTAATGATTAGCTTGACCTATTTGTCTGGTTCTAATTTTGCTTACAACATGGCATATTTTATACAGGAATTGTTTACAGTTTGATTTTTTTAATTTCCTCTTTTTCACAGACAGACTTATTTTTAGCATATTTACAAACTTTCCAATAAATCTCCAATTGCATGATCAAATATCTGTTATTTACTTACTGTATTTTGCTAACCTAAATATCTGGTACTTGTTGGGGTTAGTGAAGAATATTGCTAACAATATTTATTCTTATTTAACAATTCCTGAGCTAATAATTTCTAGCAAGCTGGCATTTTCCTCTTCTTAGCACAACTACATAGCATATGGGTACACTTGCTCACATAACCAAGCTAATAGCCTTTATAAGGATATAGAGTTTTTAGGTCAACAGCTGTTTAATTTTGAATGTTTTCCTAGGCATAGGTTGTCTCCCCTTCCTGCTGATTATCTGCAACCAAGTGAAAGATCTCTAACTGTGACCCTGCATCATGGCTCAGTTGCTCATAAAGATCCTTGCATGCTTGGTTTTGACTTGGTAACATGCATTGAATTGTGAGTATTAAGCTTACGTACTCCAATTTTTCTTATCCAACACATTGTAAATATAAATATTCATAGAGCAGAATTCCACGTTTCATTCTGTTCTTCCTTTGCATTGTACTTTGTAATGTGTTAAGATTCATTGAGGTCAGGAGCGTTGAAATTAGAGTTTAAAGCCTTTACTCTTAGCAAACTTGTTCAATCCTGTACATTTAACACTTTCATAATTCAAATGGAAGATTAGCAGGATGTGGCTGACTTTTCTAATGTGTGAAGTTAATCATATTAGGAACCTGGGGCAGTGTGTGTCGATAGAAGGGTGAAAAAAAGTATGAAAGAGGGAGAGATTATGAAAAATAGTAAAGAATCACCTTCGACAACTTATATTTATTCACTTTGCAGCACATGACTAAAATATTAGGACATACATAGTCTAGTTGAATTGATTGTAGAGAAAGTCAAAAGACTCTGTGAGACTTTAAGGACCTATGTAATCCTATCCTTTTCAGAATAGAGCACCTGGAAGCAGCAGAACTGGAAAAGTTTCCAGAAGTGGTATTTGGTTTTATGGCTCCAGCCATGGTTGTAATCAGCACTCCAAACTCAGAATTTAACCCTTTGCTCCCAGGAGTGACACTGTTCAGACATTCAGACCATAAATTTGAATGGGACCGAGCACAATTTCAAAGTTGGTGAGTTTGCTGGTTACTGTACATTACATTATTTGTACTCAAAACAGTAAAAAGCAATGGTAGAGATTTACTTTTTAAATACAGTTTATGTGTGAGGGTGGTTGGTGTGTTGAAAAGTGAGTGTCTTGGGCCCAAATAGGGATAATATGTTAATGAAATCCTTGTATACTGTTACATTAAACAGATAACTGTGGGCTGGGGTTTTGTGTCAAGTTGCCACTGGCTTACTCTCATTGTAACAACTGTTGTTAAAATCTTAAACTTTTGGGTAAATATGCAGAAAAAGAAGGAAAAACAGCTAAAACATTTGAAATGTGAAGTTTTAAGTAAGATTTTCATTTTTAACAATATCCAATTTTCCCTTTAGCTGTAGAGATTTTTTTGTGGGTAAAATACCCTGTTTTGACAGTCTTGGATGGTAGTAAATATGTTAATAACTGTCCTGTTTTGGGAAAAGAGAAGAATTTAGTTGTTCTGATTAGGAGCTGTTGTTGTTTAAAGTCCAGTCCTGTTTCCTTGAAGACAAAACAAGACAAACACACAAAATGGGAACAGAAAAGAATACCAAATATAGAAAATGCAGCTTCTGTCTCTGGTGCTGACTCTCACTTGCAGCTTCACTACTGGAGAAACACAGGTGCAAAACACATGCTCTTATCAGCCAGTCCAAGGCTTGGCAAAATGGTACCAGCTTTGGGTTGTTTGGGGGATTGCTTTTAGCTGCCTCACTAGTTGTGAGCTCACAGCTGTGTTGCAAAAGATGCAGACTCTTATTAAACAGAAGGCAAAAAAGAGAGATAGAAAAGAGGAAGAAATAAGTTGCAAGAAGGAAAAGAACTCACAAGGGAAAGGGTGTGAGCAGGAACCCAACTCTTACATTCCAGGTAGTATTCAGGATTTCTGGTGGTGGCAGCGGTTCTCTCTCTCTTTGGCCTTTTCTGGTCAGGATGTTTAAGAACATAAGAATGACCATACTGGGTCAGACCAAAGGTCCATCTAACCCAGTATCCTGTTTGCCAACAGTGGCCAATGCCAGGTGCCCCAGAGGGAATGAACAGAACAAGTAATCATCAAGTGATTCATTCCCTGTCACTCATTCCCAGCTTCTGGCAAACAGAGGCAAACACCATCCCTGCCCATCCTGGCTAATAGTCATTGATGGACCTATCCTCCATGAATTTATCTAATTCTTTTTTGAACCCTGTTATAGTCTTGGCCTTCACAACATCCTCTGGCAAGGAGTTCCACAGGTTCACTGTGTGTTGTGTAAAGAAATACTTCCTTTTGTTTGTTTTAAATTGTTGCCTATTAATTTCATTTGGTGACCCCTAATTCTTGTGTTCTGAGAAGGAGTAAATAACACTTCCGTATTTACTTTCTCCACACCAGTCATGATTTTATAGACCTCAATCTAATCCTCCCTCCCCCTTGTTTCTCACAATCCAGACTATGAAGGCCCAATATGTCATAGTGGGTCCCGGGAGACGGTGTGAGTGGCAGCCAGGATGGTAAAGCTCGTTCCTTCTAGTCCATCCATGCCCATAATACTACCATTCAGTGACACTCAGATAAACTACATACAAAAAGGTGTGCCAACCTAATCCCATTAACATTAATCAATCAAAACACATTTCACTGTAAACATTTCCTCTCATTTCTAGAAATTTGCACCTCATTATCTCAACCTGTGACCTACTAGGAGCCTCCAAGACTACTCCTGAGGGAATTCTGTGCCAAAATATCTCTGGAGACATTTAAGAGTAGGTTAGATAAATGTCTATCAGGGATGGTCTAGACAGTATTTGGTCCTGCCATGTGGGCAGGGGACTGGACTCAATGACCTCTCGAGGTCCCTTCCAGTCCTAGAATCTATGAATCTATGAAAAAAATTCTATGCACAATATTTTAAAATTCTACATATTTTATTTGTCAATAAATAAATGTGGAGGCTCCAGAATGGCAGTGGGGAGCACTGGCCATTGTCTGCAAGGAGGTGGGAGATCACCCTGCAACCTCTGCTCCCCCAATACATGGATTTGGTGTTGAGGCTGCACCAGACCCCGACACAGTGCAAGGGCCAGGCCTGCCCCAGGATCACCCTGGGGCCCTGCCCTTCCACGCCAGGTACACCAGGAAGGCTAGCGAGAGGGACAGAGTCTTGTAAGCATGCCCAGCCCTGGTCCCCAATCCAGGTGTGAGTCAGGCAGGCTCAGCCCGGCAGGATCCAGGTGGGGATCCTGGTGTGGAGTGAGAGGGTTCTCTGTGGGGCAGTTGGGTGTCAGCGGTTCAGTGTGGGGATCCGGGTGCAGAAGGGGATCTTCTTGTTGCTTGTTGGGAGGGTTCCAGGTGCAGGGGGAATAGGACTCTGCAGGGGGTACAGGTGCAGGTAGTTGGGGCTAAGTAGGGGGGTGTCTGGGTTTGGGAGCTTCTGGGGTGTGTGTGTCTGGGTGCTGGGGGAGTGGGGCTTGGAGGGGTGAGGGTCCTGGTCACTGGAGCTCAGTGTGGGGGTCCAGCTGCAGTGGGAGTGGGGCTCATCGGGATGGGGCTTGAGTTCGGAGGGCTCAGAAAGGTGTGGTCTGGGTGCAGGGGTGCAGGTGGATGCAGGGAGGAGGGGCTTGACAGGTATACAGATGCAGGAGGGTGGAGCTTGGTGGGGTGGGGTTCAGGTGCAGGGGGAGTGAGACTCAGTGGGGGGGTTGGGTATGGGGGGGGTCCGGATGCATGGGGTTGGGTGGATGGGGGAGCAACTGCCAGCATACAGTGACTCCTTACCCCTCGGTTGAGGAGCGATGGGTACAGGAAGTGTGTGTGTGTAGCTTCCTGCAGCTGGGGGAGGTTTCTGGGGATGGGTCTGACCCGTCCCCTCCTTGCAGGGGAATAGGAAGTCCTGTCCTCCTCAGCCCAGCTGGGACTAGCAGCTGAGCCCGTAGGAGCCATTAGCCAGGGCGTCCCCAGGTCCCCTCCCCCCAAACCCCCCCCCACACCCCCCCCCCCCGCTGATACCTCTCCACTGGGTGCCTGAAACAATGCACCCATGGTGCTGGGGAGGGCCTCTTATCACAGTTCTTTTAACCTAACCAATTCAGTTTGAACCAGTCGATTTGTCTTTACCTTTTGCTGACAATTTTAGGTAACAGTTTGAATTGGACTTCTGTTATCTTGGACAATTTAGGTAAAGGACTTTGCACAGCAATGTGAAAAAATACTTAAATAAAAATAAAACGATCTCCCAGGTTATTATATTGTTAAGGTTCTAATTTAAATTGGGAGATTCTCATGTCTGTCTTGGAAACTTTTTTCCATAACTACTTTTATTTATTTTTAGTAACTGCTGTATGAACTGCTATTCTGGCCTTGAATTTTCTGAGGCTTGTGTTCTGCAATTCATCCTTCTGTTAACTATACATCTGTGATGGTTCTTGTTTAAGTGATGGTCCCTATTATATTCCTCTCAGCTATGTGCCTAGAGCCAGAGCTTTTTCAAAGGACTAATGTCTGTTGGTCCATGCATGCGGCTTTGCACGGTCTTGTGGTTTCGCCCAAGGTGACCGTGTCTTCAGTTCCTTCTCACCACTGCATGGTCTGAGTTGGAACTTCTGCTGGTCTCTTGTCTTTGGTGATGCATTTTCCAAACTTTTCAGGAAAAAAATGTTTTGATTTTTGTACAGAGTCAGGATTCTTACAGTTTTCATAGTAGTTTTCTTGATTCTAGAGTTTTTGTAGGTTTAAGGGCTGGAAACACTGCTTTGGCAGTTTCCTGCCAAACAGTTCCTAAACCATCCCTCTCTGCTCCCCCAGTGTCCAGTTTTGGATACTGTATATAGTCAAGGGTTGTTGTTTTTTGCTGTTTTTGTAGTACTGTAATTTTCTTCTTTCTGAAAGTTCTGGTATGCTTAAAGACTTTGGGTGCCGCTTTTGCAGTTTCCCACCAAATTATCTTCATCCCACCATCCAGGTTGAGATACTGGATTATGCTGAAAAGGCTGGGATTCAAAGTCTGTAGTTTCTGCCCTCATCGGTTTTCCCTCAGTGATGAGCATCAATGTTGTCTGTACTGTTTGGGGGTAACCCACACTACGTCCAGGTACAGTGTCTGCCTCTCCTTCCCTGTTCGTACTTGGGAAAGCAGTCTTCCGTCTTATGAAGCACCTCATGGAAGTCGCCATGGGGCCACAGATCCCACCCCCATACACCTGCCTGAACAGTCCAAGAGTGTGCCTCCTACTGTGGAGCCTGAGTCTGGCTCTGCTGGTACAAGTGCTATGGACCCCGCACCAAGGCCTAGCCATAGGTCACAGAAGCATGTGCATAAGCATGGCAGGAAGTCCTCCCCTTGAACAGTACTGAATGCACTTGGTACCAATGCATGCAAAATATCTAGTACAGTAACTCCTCACTTAAAGTCGTCCCGGTTAACATTGTTTTGGTGTTAAGCTGCTCGTTTAAAGTTGTGCAATGCTCCCTGTAGCGGGGTGGTCACCCGCTCCTGTCCTGAAGGGCAGGACTTGGTGTCCATTCACAAGACGTCACCCTTGTTGACTGGTTGGATCGAATCAACTACATCTTCCCTCCCCTACCAGTCTTGCCACGTGTCCTTCACAAACTCTGACAGGAGAGGATGATGGTCATCCTGATCGCTCCATTCTGGCCTTGCCAGTTCTGGTTTCCTCTTCTTCACCATATGTTGAAGCATCCTCCCCTCCCGCTACCGACTTTTCTGGTACTGCTCACACAACATAACAGCAGACTGTGTCACCCCGATCCAGGGATGCTTCACCTGACAGCTTGGTTTTTGGATGAACACCTCTGCTAGCACAGGAGTGTTCGTCAGCAGTTTGAGATGTCCTCTCAAATAGCAGGAAGGACTCCACAAGACAATCCTATCAAGCCAAATGGTCACATTTCACTTCTTGGGTCCAACAGAGAGGTCTTGTCTTGTTCCTGAGGCTGTGGACATCCCAATGCTCATAGATTATTTCCTCCATCTGAAAACCTCAGGGTCGTGCTCAGCTCCATCAGGGTGGCACGCAGCAGCTATTAACACTTTCCACCCTCTGGTAGAGGGACATTCGGGTTTTTACCCATCCTCTGACGGATTCTGGAAGGGCCTTGTATGTAAATACCCGCCCATTCAGTCTATAACTTCCCAGTGGGAACTCAACCTAGTTCTTATGTCATTAGTGAACTCCCCCTTTGAACCTCTGGCTTCCTAATCTTTTTTCGTCCTTTCTATTAATATTGCCTTCCTGGTTGCTATTACCTCTGGTGAACTGGGGGCCATGGTGGTAACTCCCCGCTTTCATCACGTTCAATAAGGACAAAGTTTCACTGCACCTGCATCCCAAATTTGTACCAAAACTGGTTTCCCGCTAAACCAACCATACATCTACCCACTTTTTTTCCTAAACCACATACCTCAAATGATGAACAGCAACTTCACTCTCTTGATGTACATAGGACCCTGGCCTTTTACCTACAAAGGAAGAAGCCATCCTGGAAATCTCCCAGACTGTCATCATAGCAGAGAAAATTAAGGGGCAGGCCATCTCCACCCAGAGAATCTTGAAGTAGGTCTCAGGGTGCATTATGCTCTGCTATCAATTATCGGGATGGTCCCCACCAGGTGGGATGCAGGCCCATTCCATGAGAGCACAAGTATCAACTACCGTTGTGTGCCACGACTGCCCCTTGAAGATATATAGAAGGCATCCACGTGGAGTTTAGTACACAGCTTTTCTTCTCATTATGCTCTAGTGCATAATTCGGCGATGGATGCCTTGTTTGGCACAGCGGTCCTCTGTTCCACAATTTTGTCATTTTCCTCGCAACCACCGCCTATCTAGGCACTGCTTGTTAATCATCCTCCGTGGAATATAAGAAGGACCATCACTTGAAGAAGAAGAGGATGTTACTTACCTGTAACTGGAAGTTTTTCGAGATGTGTGGTCCCTATCTGTATTCCAATCCCACCTTCTTTCTCCTTTGCTGCAGATCTGGTAGATGTGTGGTGGAGAAGGAACTGAAGATGTGGTCGGTCTGCCCCACCCTTTATCGCCTCAGGTGAAACCACGAGGAGGTGCAAGGGTGCATGCACGGACTGATGGACGTTGCTACTTAGAAAAAGCTCCGGCTCTGGGTGCCTGGTACATGCACATAACCCTCAGTGAACTACAGATAGGGACCACACATCTCAAAGAACTTCCAGTTACAGGTAAGTAACTTTCCCTTCTTGGGATACCCAGGACTGTGAGTCACCTTGTTACCCTGACCTCCAGTGAGGAGGAGGCTTGCTTATGTTTAACTGGATGTCATCTGCTTGACAGTACCAGCCTGTTAGTCACACATGCTCTCTCTTCTGGGGTATGCCAGCCTTACTTTGCCTTACAGATTAATAATAGGTGTGACTCAGTCTCGGAGTCCCTTTCAAGCATTCCCCTGTAGTGCCAGCCTCTTATCCACTGAATACTCACAGAAATACCAGGTCTGCTGTCACCAAGGAAAAAGTACACACAGCAACTTGTAGGATTCAACTCAGGTTCAGCACCTAGCTTAATATCACAGCACTCTGATATATTTATAGTGAAATCAAGGATAAGTTTATGACCCAAGATTCAAGAAATAGTAAGGATATTGGAAGCAAAAAAAAAAAAAGCATGCTTTCTAGAGACTAAACTTAATTGAACAGGCTAATCTCCTGTCACCCCAAATGTCCTCTGAAGCATTTGAGTCAAGGATGGTTAAGATCCTATTTTCATGAATCTAAACACACTGCCTGTTTACTTCCTCAGTGAGGGAGGGTGAGGTGTCTTCTCTGTTCCCCAAATATAGTCCAGCAAACCTTTGAAGTGTGGCTCAAGACAAGGTTCTCTTCCCCCATTGCGTGCTCTTTGTGGTTCACTTCATATCTTTCTGTTGATTTTGTATGTAAATGTGCCTGCACTGTGTTAGCTTACAATGCTTAATTTACATGCCAACAGAGAGACAGAGGAATAAACATCTTTTCTGTCAGGAAAACTCTTTGCCTCTGCTGTGATACAGATGCTAAGAAATATTTTCAGTATACACCTATAACTCCTTACATAATATTTGTACCTACATTTCACAACAATATTAATGACCTGTGTGACCCTGGCTTTCATTTAAGGCATCAGATGACCTTCTTTGGTAAACCAGAATGTACATACTAGAATTAGGATATTCCTGTAACTCCCTTGCCAGTTGGCATTGAGGAGTTCTTATGTCACAACATCTGTCTGTGTTTTTGGTGTAATAAATATAGGAAAATATTTAAATTTTGTGTTATGAATTGTGTGAGTCTTGCATTCCTGATCTTCTGTGGCAAAAAATTCTACAGCTGGGTGCTTTGTCTCCAGTGAGCTTCTTCTTAGGTTCGCCAGTTTTATCATACCCATTGGCCACCGTATCCTTGGAATAGTGCAGAGGAAGAGAGGTGGCCCTTTTAGATCTCTTTCTCACCTTAATATGATTCCCATGCACAGTGTTATGGACCTGAGATGCCTCCGTTCTCCTCAGCTGTATAAGATTCCAAGACTGTCACTCTGAAGCCTTATTATGTCTGTAGAGTCAGTGAGAAGTGATGGGAACTGCTACAAGCATGCTTGCAGCTGTTTTCTTTGCATCACACTGACTCAACATTCTAGGCTTCTCTTTTTGTTCAGAATATCATCAGGTTGGTTTTGCAGCCTGCTACTGTCCAGTTTTTAAGTTCTTAGCCATTTTGACTTTACAAATTAAATCTATTAGATAGCAAGGCATGTATCTATGCCATGCCAAGAGTCCCTAGAAGACCATTGTGATACCAGAGGTAACTAAACCAATCACCCCCTCCCCATACAGCCATATTGCATAAAGCAGTTTAATTGATTGTATAAGGGAGACTGCACAGATGAGGGAGACATGACCCAACTGCCAGTTTTTCAAATCCATCCACACAGCAACACAACCAGCACACACAATAACCTTAAGCACACGCAGCTCCTCACTGCAGCATATATCCCTCATTCTCTACATGTACAAATCAACACAAATCTCCCAGCACATCTCCCCCAGACACAAATCAATGCAACCACTTACACAAAAACACAGCCAGCATACACAGTAGCCCCAAACACACACAGTCCCTCACCACAGCACACACCCTTTATTTACTACCTACACAAATAAATACAAATCTTGCAATACAACACAACCACCCACACAACAACACAACCAGCACACTCTAACCCCAAACATCACTCTGAAGCCGAGAATATTGAGTAAGTGTGATGCAAAGGAAGCAGCTGCAAGCATGACTCTAAAGATGCTTTTGTTTAGAATATCACCAGATTCAATAATCACTGGAATTCATGGTCTGGTACCATCCAAATTTTAAGTTCTCAGCCATTATGAATTCATAAATTACACCTCTACAACAGTGTGGGCTTTCAGATACTAGTATAGCTATACTGGGCCTGCAGACTTAGAGATAGATTCAAGCATATATTTCTATCATTTAGCCAGTATTGTCTTTTTTAAATGCACTCTTCTCAAAAGATAATAGTGTGATTAAATTCTGAAAACTTAAAGCACAAAAAGCTGATGTTTTCTATAAGCTGTTGTATTTTTATTCATTCTGTCTGCTTTAGAGAGAGAGAGAGAGGGCATAATAATGAATATGTATATTTTCCAGCAGGTGCTTGCGAAATATTAAAGGAATTCTGGTTTATTTAAAAATGCAGAGATAACAATTTAATCCAGTGGTGGGCAAACTTTTTGGCTCGAGGGCCACATCTGGGTGGGACATTGCATGCAGGGCTATGAATCTAGGGCAGGGGGTTAGGGTGCAGGAGGGGTGTGGAGTGTACGAGGGGGCTCAGAGCAGGGGGCTGGGGTGTAGGGAGGGGTTTGGAGTGCAGGAGGGGGCTTGGGGCAGGGGGTTGGGGTGCAGGAGGGGTGCGGAGTGCGGCGGGGGCTCAGGGCAGGGAGTTGAGGTGCAGGGTGCGGGCTCCGGCCCAGCACCAATTACCTTGAGCAGCTCCAGGTGGCAGCAGCGCGCAGCGGGGCTCAAGCAGGCTGCCAGCCTGCCCTGCCCCCACGCTGCTCCTGGAAGCAGGCACCACGTCCTGCGGCCCCTGGGGGAGAGGGGAGCAGAGGGCTCCGCACGCTGCCCTCGCCTGCAGACACCGTCTCCTGCAGTAACGATTGGCCTCAGGGACATGGTGCTGGCCACTTCCAGGAGCAGCGCGGGGTCAGGGCAGGCAGGGAACCTGCCTTAGCCCCGCGTTTCCACAGGGATGGCAATCCCACAGGCTGGATCCGAAGCCCCTGACAGGCCGGATCAGGCCCACGGGCCATAGTTTGCCTACCCCTCATTTAATCTTATTTCACAGTACTAAAGACTAAGGCTCTCATCCTGAAAATGCTTATGTATGTGCCTAAATTCGAGCACATGAGTAGTTCCATTGAAATAAATATTCTTGAAGTTAAACAAGTGCATAAGAGCTAGCAGGATCGGGGTTTTATTTTTTGCACTGGTGTTCATATTTCTACATCACATTAAAAATATGACCATTCAATATAATAAGATTACATTATTTTTCTTAGGGCAGTAGCTGCAGCTACTAGCTATGATTATACAGTGGAATTTACTGGACTTGGGACCTCACCACCTGGAACTGAGGATGTTGGGTTTTGTACCCAAATAGGTGTGTTTGTGAGAAAATATCCAAAGAATGGTGAAACTGTTAACTCTGAGAAACACACAGAACATGCTTACAAAACTGTAAGTATCTCCGGCTCTCCCTTTACATATCCATTTAGTTTACTTTGTATAGGGATCAATAAATAACAACAAAGGGACAATTTTGTGAGACAGAATCATAAGGGTTATGTGTATACCAGAGTTGACTATTGCTACATGCCAGAGTGGCTCAGCTGCAGTGCTTCAGTGTAGATACTGCCTACGCCGACAGGAGGGGTTCACAGCCCTGAGCCATAGCTATGCTGATGTAAATTCCCAGTGTAGACCAGCTCGTACTCAAGAGCATTGAGAAAAGAATAAGCCTGTGATTATGTTTTTAAAAATACCAAACATTCAGACTGACGTTATGACTTCTTGCCTGTGGCAGGGAGATTCATGCTCAGAATCTGGTCAGCTGCCATGGTCCCGGCAGGGAGTCGGACCCTGGGAACCAGTAGGACTCCCAGCAGGTAGTGGGAAGCCCGGGAGCAGTCCAAGCCGGGAGCCTAGGTGGCAGCCCACCTTGGAGCAGAGACCGGGTAGCACCCTGGCTCGGGAGCCCGCTTTCTTGTCAATTTCACGACTCCAGCAGAGCCATGAAATTGACAATTATGACAGCCAACAGCCACTGTAAGGAATGCAGTGGCTACACAGACACTGCATCACCCTCATTACAATGATATAAGCCCTACGCCTCTTGTTGAGGTTGTTTTAGTATGTCGGCATAGCAGGTGAGTTACATTGGCAGGAGGAGCATTTCAGTATGTACACTGCCGCTGTTTTGTTGCCAAAAGCTGACTTTTGTGTAGTGTAGACAAGGCCCAAGTCTGTTACTGTCTGCCTTCTGCTTGTCTCTCTCACACACTCTTATCCAAAACAGTACTCAGCAATGCCTCCCACCCATATAGTTCAAATTATTGAGTGGCCTTGGATATGCCTTTGTTTTGGGCGGTGACATTTGTGTGCTTTGTTTTGGAGACTTCTGTTGTTTCTGGGTCTGTCATAATGTTAAATATTTTGGGTTTTTGCACATTGTAAAGGTTTTCAAGGCAGTGTACCCAAGTCTTAAAGATGAAAAGTACCTACAGAATGCAGTGGTCAGTGAAGTTCTTTTCGGAGCAGACATCATTAAAAGACGACTACTGGGCAATTTCAAGTCTGAGTGGAAGGAGCATAGTGATGGCCTTGAGACAAAATTCAAATTCCAGCCATTTAAATATTTCATGAGGCGTTCAAAGAACCTTCCTCTAGCTGAAACTGAAAAACTTGCTGCTGATAGAAGCATGGAGCCATTCATTGATGGAAACACAGTTTATATACCTCTGGCAAAAATCTTTTCTATTCCCAAAGTGAATCAACTTTGTGGCACCTTTGAGAAGTTAAGCAAGCTTATTGCTGGCAAAGTAGCACTGAGCAATGATGGTTCTGCTGTGATAGTCACTATCGAATATGAAAATGAAGAACAAGAGAATTAGAAAACACTTCAAACTGTGGTGACAAAGAAAACCTTGTTAGTAGATTCATGCCGATGTTATTTCTATATAGTGACTAGTTACCGTACTCACTTATAGTATTTTTTTAGTTTTAAATATTTCCAGCGGGACCTAGAATTTTTGCTTGTTAAAGGCAGCACCTTTAAGGATTATAGGGCAGATTTTCAAAGGCACAAAAGGGAGCAGTTAGGCATCCAACTGCCATTGAAGAGCAATAGTTTATTTAGCCATGTTTTGTTTGCTCTCCCCTTATTTATCTCTCAAGTATCATAATTACACACTTTTAGGTATGTTGGGAGTATATATACAGATTTCACTAGCTGTAACTGAGTCCCCCGAGACTAGTCATGTGAATGGTAGTGTAGTAGAGCACTACGGCTTCACCACCTATCTAGCTATAGGTTTCACATATTGATTCTAATGCTAAAACCTAGACAACAGTTATAATTATAGCATATGTCAGCTATAAAACAAGCTGTTGGGTAAGGAGGACCAAAATGTTAATATTTTTGGTAAAATTTACCTACATTTTTTTGTTTGTAAGTTAATTTTTTTTTTTTTTTGGTTCAAAGGGTGAATGTGAAGACAGAGAAATGGAAATTCAGAAAGCCTATCTTATTGATCACTGTATAGTGTAGCTGGAAGAGAAATAAAAGCAGCAGGTAGAAGACATGTAGCAGGATGGGAGGGGGCAGGGGGGGGGAGAGCATAAATTTGGACTAATACAGAAGTAAAAATATTCCTGTAGAATCAGCCACTAATGGAGAGATGGGCATAGCCATTGTACCAGTTCTTATATGTTTTCTTTCTCCTTCCCTTTTTTGGTCATCTTATTGTAGCAGCACTGATCCCATGGACATAACTTGATGGAAACATAGGGATGTGTCCTCCTCTGTACCTGTGTAAAGCCCATTAACGTGAGAGTCTCACAACTTTAGGTGGTGTTTATTAAAAAAAAAACACTTTTCATGGACGTCATTGCAACCCAGAGCACAGTTTTAGGCTTGGAGAAAGTCAAATGCTTCTTCTAGGTTAATGGGAAAAGTGGTACAGCTAGTTAGTTCGTGGTGGCAGGAGAAGTTCAATGAGAATAATCTGATGGGAAAGTAGTAGACATTAAAATATAAAAGTACTGTATTTCTAAATAAAATGTGTTCCCACCGTTTTCTGTTAAATATCTCTGACTTCTGTTTATTTTATTAAAGATTTTAAAACTTCCTAGAGCTGCTTTAAGGAAAAATTACCCTCAAAGTAATAAGTAATTGTTCCCTAAAAATACATGCTATTCCTAATACTTCCAATAGAAATAGAAGGCTGTGCAATACCTGTGATAGTGGAGCTGTGTGATTTAGGCCATGGAGATGATTCTACTAGAAAGAGCTGGCCAGCCTGCCTTATGCAAGGATATATCACACATATAAATGTGTAGTAAACAAACAACTAACTATTTATTAATCTCCAAGAACTAAAACTGTTATGTATGCACAAGAATAGCATGTTCACACATGTTGCAAAATTTCCTCCTCAATTTTCTCCTTTGTCCAAGGTAAGTAATATTTTTGATGTGACTAGGTCAAGCCACATGGTTTTCTTTCGTTAATATCTGATAAATGCTAAAATGTTTCTCATGGATAATGCATAATTAACTAGTGAACAGGCCTCACTCTTCGGATGCTCCCACTGATATCACTGGCAGATTTCGGGGGGGGGGGGGGACAAATGCTGCAGGATCAGGCCTAACGTTTGTGAGATATTTACAAAAATGTAAAGCAGTTCTGTGTAAAGACTAGTGTCGTAGAGGATGACCTTTGCTCCACCTTCAGAATCTGTGGGTGGGGAGGCTCCTGTCTCTTCTGGCCCTCCTTCAACTCTCAAATCATTCATGGTGAAAGACCAGACAGAAAAGGGGGGCAGTAACTTAGAGCAGAGGGATAGGTTCAGAATCTATAAGTAGGATGAGTTTCTCTGAAAGAGACAAATGCTTTGAAGCATTCCACCTCCCTCCAAATGCTTTTATAACTTCTTGATACTTTTACTTTGTTTTGTGTAGAATTTTTTCATCCCTGTTAAACAGCTATGCTTACTAAACGTTAACTTGTAATCAAAACTATTTAGAACTACTTCCTCGGTGGTTTATTTTTTTTTTGGCTGTACAGTTATCTTGTAAAATGCCTTAAATGTTACACATGTGAACTTCAAAGCTTGTAAATAAACTGTTCTTTGGCTAATAATGAGCCTGTTTAATTAGTGCAGAGTTCAGTACCATTAGCTTGGCCATTTTTTTTTGAAGATATCCCTGCAACTCAGTGATGTACTGTAAGGCACATTTAGCAGTTACTATATCTGTTAAGGTTTTTTGTCCCCCGCCCCCTTCCTTCCTTCCCCACTCTGTTTTTTCTTGTTGGTATTTCTTTATTTAGTGTACTTTGTAGCCTAGGCATTTAAAATAAGGAACAGGTGGTTCTGGCAGAATTGGAACAACATTTGCCTTGAATGTTATGTTACATTACATCTAATTATAGGGGTGCTTATAGAAACACTTACTTTTCTTGGAAAGATCAGACCCTTAACATTTTGTTCTGTAAACCCAGTTGGAAATTGGTGTATGTGAATAGTGGGTTGGCTACCTTTATCCCAAAGGATTTATAATATCCTCCAAAAAACTCAACTTACACAGAGCAGCATTGATTAGTTTTTCCTTCTATAATCTTGACTGTTAGGACTTAGTACTGGATGTTAACATCTTAAAGGGAGAAGAAGGAATCCAAGAATAAATAAATTGTGCTTCTGTGATGCCTTTCATGGGAAGACAAACCACCTCATAAATGTTAAGACATATAAATCCCAGTGAGGTAGGTAGGTAAGCTTCTTTGTAAAAGTGTTCAGAGTCATGGTGAAGTCATGTGACTTGCCCAAGCTATTACAGCAAATCAGTGATAGAACCATGGTTTAGGCTATGTCTACAATACCACTTATGTCACTTAGGAGTGTGATATGTCACTCAGGGGGGTGGCTTAAGTTAAACTGATGTAAGGACTGGTGTGGATTGTGCTATGTTGGCAAGAGAGTTTCTCCCTCCGACAATGCTACCACTGCTCGATCATCATCATCACGTTCCTATTACGCCTCTGATGTTTAGGGCAGTGACGAAGCTCCTCCACTCCTGTCTGTTTCTGGCATGTCTTTCAGTGGTTCCCCAGCTGTGCCCCAGGTTTTTCAGCTCAGCTTCCACAGCTCTTCGCCATGTTGTTTTCGGGAGGCCTCATTTTCGCTTGCCTACAGGTGTCCATCTTATTGGTACTCTGTTGATGGAATCAGTTTCCATCCGAAACACATGGCCAATCCATCTCCAGTGGCTCCTGGCAATGATAGTGCTCAGATCCTCTTGGCTGCACTGGGTCAAGAGATCTTGGTTTGAGATTGTTCTGGGCCAAAAGATACAGAGGATTTTTTTGAGGCAGCTTGTATGAAATGAAGACAGTTTGGACATGTCATACTTTATAGTGTAGAATGCTGGGGAATGAGAAAGTAGTGTTGAAAGTCCGCAGCTCTGATAAATCTTGAGTTTGGTTTTGGTGTTGTATTTTGATTTCTAGACCGTATTTAAGCTCCTGATGGTGGTCCTGGCTTTACTGATTTTGTTCCGATGTCCTGGCTTGTTCCACCGTCCTGGCTGATGGTGTTGCCCAAGTACGTGAACGTTTCTACATTGGTGAGAACATAATCCTCTATCTGTACTGGTGATGGTGAGGCAATATTAAAGGTCATGATATCTGTCTTATTGCGGTTGATTTTCAGTCCAATTTGCTGGCTGAATGTGTTGAGTCTAGTTGTTTTTTCTTGTATATGGTGTTAGATATATGATAGGAGAGCGACATCATCTGGAAAGTCCAGCTCTTCAAGGGATGAGAAGAGCATCCATTTAATGCCTCTTGGCATGTCTTCTGTTGTATGCTGCATTACCCAGTCGATGGCAATGTTGAAGAAGATTGCAGACATGACACACCCCTGACGTGTTCCTGTTTTGACTTCAAAACTGAGCTCACTGATCAACACTGCATGTAAAGTTGAAATAGAAGCTTTTGATGACGTTGATTCTACGGAAAGGAATTCCATATGCCCACAGAATGTGCCATAGGCTGGTCCCGTGAATGCTATCAAAAGCCTTCTCAAAGTCTATGAAATTTATGTAGAGTTGCCGTTGCCATTCTAAGCACTGTTCTGTTATGTTTCATAGAGTGTAGATCTATCTGGTCTGTGCATCCACGCCCTTTCCGAAAACCAGCTTGCTCTTTTCTGAGAACGCTATCAACTGCCTCTGATATACGCTGGACTATGATCTTACACAATATTTTGCTTGGCATAGATAAAAGTTTGATACCACACCAGTTATAATTGAGAGTTCCTTTCTTTGGTTTCTTCACTATAACCCCATTGGTCCACTCATCTGGCACTTTTTCCCTTTCCCAGACTGATGTAAATAGAGGCGCCAGAATAGATGCTGCTAATTTAGGATTTACCTTGAACAATTCTGCATTCAAGTTATCCTTGCCAGGAGCTTTCCCATTTTTTAAGGATTTAATGACTTGAATGATCTCTTCCTTAGTTGGGGTGTCTGCATTGATATTAAGATCTTCTTCTGCCTCCTGGATGTTTGCTTCCTTTTTAGGTGGCTCCCTGTTCAGCAATTCTTTGAAATCTCTGTCCAGCACATTTCTTGTTCTTTTTCGGTTGTTAGTAGCTGTCCTTGTTTGTTCCTGATGAGTGTTTGTTGGTGTCTTCCGTTTACCGCTGATAAGCCACGTCATTTTGTAGACTGTTCCTTGTTCACCACAAGCAGCTGCATCCTCTGCTTGTGTTGCCAGATTATCAATATAATGCCGTTTGACCTCCCAGTGTGCCTTGCTGTACTGCTCGTGGTATTTGTCCTTTAACTTTTGGGATTTTGTGTCTAAAACTTTTTTCTTCAGGGCTCATCTGGTTTCTATGGCATTCCACGTAATCCACTCCTTCCTTTTCTTCTGCTTGTAGCCTAGACAGGCTTCACTGCTCTGTTTATAAATTGCTGTTACTTTGTCCCACTTCTTGTTGATCTCCTCATCTGCATTCCCCTCCTCTTCATCAAGATCTGCAAGTGCTTGAAACCTGTTCTTTAACTGCAGAATGAAGGCTTTCTGTATTTCAAGGGACTTTAGCTTGTCAATATCATAATGTCTATGTCCCGTGTTTGGTGGTCCCACACATCTCTGTTTTAGCTTGATGGAGGCTGTCACAAGGTGATGGTTGGTGCCAACATCTGCACCCCTTCTCACTTTCACATCTGTCAGTGAGCGTCCCCATTTGCCATTGATCATGATATGATCAATCTGGTTCTTATCTCTGCCATTTGGAGAACACCATGTCAGCTTGTGAATTTCACGATGTTTAAATAGGGTTCCACCGCTGACTAGGTCATTCATATTACAGAAATCAACAAGCCTTTCTCCATTTTCATCAGAGTGCCACACCCATGTCTTCCCATTGCTCTGTCATTTTTTGTGTTGTCCTTACTGACCTTGGCATTCGGGTCTCCCATGACGATAGTTAGGTTGTGGCGTGGTACTCTCTCTAACGCTTCTTGTAGTGTAAGGTAGAATTTGTCCTTTACTTCTTCATCACGGTCATTTGTTGGAGCATAACACTGAATCAGGGTGATATTGTGTTTCCCTTTCAGTCTGGCTCTCATGAGTCTGCTGCTGATAGATTTCCATTAAAGCAGGGAATGCTCCACTCCCTTCTTCAAAAGGATGGCAACACCCTCATGGTGTTGTCCTTCATCCCATCCAGAAAACAGCAAAGTTTCTCCCGAGGCTGCTGCTAATCTTCCTGATCCCGTCCATCTGCTCTCGCTGACACCCAGGATGTGTAAGCTGTAGCTTCTCATCTCTGCTGTGACCTGAGCTAGCTTCCCTGCTTCGTTAAGGGTGGATTAATTAAGTCAACAGGAGAGCTCTCACTGGAGTGCAGCCATAGTCTTATATTAATTTAGCTTAAGTTGGTAATTTACAGATTTGAGTTAAACTGACATAAGCAAAGGTTAAACTGATTCAGGTAGGTCTACATTATGGGGTTTGTACTGGTTTAACCAGAGCAATTTTTAAATTAAACTAGTGTAGTTCTCTAGTATAGTAAAGCCTTCCCTCAGAATTTCCTGTAATGATAAACAGGACTCTTCATAATAATCAGTTTGATTTTAGAGGTTTTAAATATAGGCATTCAGTTAGATTACTTACTAATTTAAAATCTGGGCCATATAAAAGGTCAATCCTAATACTATAAATGAGGAAGCCAAAGGGGTGTACAGAATAAAAATTTCAGTCTTCATGTGACACTGTCATTGACCAGGAGATGGCACACTTCTCTTAGCAGTCATTGTTTGGGACTCACATGTTAGACCAAGGGTAGGCAACCTATGGCATGCATGCCAAAGGCGGCACACGAGCTGATTTTCAGTGGCACTCACACTGCCCGGGTCCTGGCCACCAGTCCGGGGAGTTCTGCATTTTAATTTAATGTTATATGAAGTTTCTTAAACATTTGTTGTATGTAAAGTAAATAATATTTTAGTTATATATTATAGACTTATAGAAAGATCTTCTAAAAACGTTAAAATGTATTACTGTCACGCGAAACCTTAAATTAGAGTGAATAAATGAAGACTTGGCACACCACTTCTGAAAGGTTGCCGACCCCTGTGTTAGACTGTCTAAAAGAGTTTGTCTTGATACTATATTCTTATTATCCTTATCTCTTTGTAAAGTGGTTTGAGGTCTATAGATTGAAAGCACCATATGAGCTAAATAGTATTCCTATTATGACAATCACTGTGTTTGTAGTAGGAAGTATTACACCATCATAAAATAGGTCTCTTCCTATTTTTAATTAATTTAAACCTATTACAATCTCAATTTACACCTGCTTTGAATCTGCTAATGGATGGGAAAATCATGCTTTATCCTTAGCTTTATTTCTGTACTACCACAGAAATCAAAGTCAATGTCCTGGAAGCTGTGTAGTTAAAGGGGAAAAAAATTTCCTTCCCCAAAAGAGTAAATTTGTGCTAGCACATAATGCTAGATACATCAGAGAGTAGAGGAGAATATTGACTATCTGCAAGGAAGAGGTGTTTGAGCCCTGAACACAACATTCCTGTTTCCAAATGTAAGAACAATCTTAGTTGTAGTCACCAAGTTCACGTACAACTATAACTTCCACTTTGGACCAAGCTTAATTGGTTAATTTAGAAAAATGCACAGGGCTGAAGATGGGTACAATATTTAAAGTCAAGTAGCTTTTGAAGAACATCAGCAAAAAAACTATATTATACCCAAAAGGAGAAAGTCTTAAAATGTAAGTAGATGCCCTCACTAATCCTCATTACTGCCTTTGATATGGAAAGGTGCTACATGAGAATCTGCTGCCCTATGCAGTGCAAACCTCTATGTATTTGCTAGCTCTAACTGTGAAAAATTCCAGGAGGAGGTAGGATTAGTGTGCTGGTATTTATATCATCACTAGATTTTCTAGGCCCTGCCCTGACGATGTGTGGTTTAACACACAAATCCAGTTAAGTAATAAATCACTTCCCACTCTTCCTGATGATAAATGTTATCCATTTGTGGCAGGTCTGATCTGAGAATGCAGTTACATAGTAAAATGTAAGCATTCAGTACTAAGGTGTAAGACCTGGTATTTCATGTCCCATCTACCCCCCTTTTTTCATTAGAAGGAAAATTCCCCTTCCCTGCAGCCATAGCCATCTTTTTCTTGCCCCCCCAAAACAAATGTGTTTACACATTCATATTTCTTGTTCCTTAAAAGGTAGTCTCTTCCTCCCCTAACTCCAGAATTAAACTTACCATAGTAATGATCATTTTACATCCTACTATATATAAAAAAATACACACACACACACACAAAACACCAAGGAAGAGAGTGAGTAAATAAGACAAAGGGACAGAAGCAGAGGGAGTAGTGTTTTTTTTTGTTTTGTTTTTAAAAAAGCCCACTACACAAACTACCAATCCTGTCCATAATCAAAAAGGTTTTTTTTTGTTTTTTTTTTTTATTTAAAACAAATGTGTCTCGAGAGAAAACTTAACAGGATCTGAGTTTGAGTTTTCTTATTGCTACCAATATCCAAAAGTATACTGATGCATTTGTTTTTGATTTTCTATAGCCAACTATGGTGCAGTAACTTAATTCCTCACTGTGCAAGGGTAGCATGGAATGGACCCTATTGCTAAAATAGCCAGGCATATTTTCATGAGCCATTTGTGCCAATTATCTATGGTCCTATCACCAGGCCAGAGTTTTACATTCAAGAATAGTGTTACTGTGCTGTCATAATGAGTAATAAGAAAGAGGTAAAGAAACACTAGGCTTAAAACTGCCTCTTTTTTAGTAAGCTATCATCTATCCAGCAAAGATTGATTTTTAATTTACCACCTCATTTTCCCTTCTTGACAAAACTTTCTCACTTCCCCCCCCCCCCTTTTCAGTATAACCTCTTGCCATTCATATTTAATTTAAACCGAGTTCTGCCCGGTATGTGAAGGATTTTAAAAGTATCAGGGTTTTTAAAAAAAATAGCAAGTTGAGTTGTGTGCTTGAAGAATGTCAAGTGCTGGGTAAAGAACTACTGATGTACCTTTACTTGAAAGGGAACTTTGGTTTTTTCCTACTATAAATTTCTGCTTACCGTTTGCATAAACGGTCGGGCTTAGTTTTAGTCATCGTTCATCTCTACGGCTCTAACTTTTTCAAGTAATTTGTGGAGATGGTGCTGCTCTCTTTTGTAGTGAGCAGTGGGATTTAGGATTATAAGAGTCAGTTTAAATATATTTTTAAAGATGGCAAAGGGGTGCATA
The DNA here is from genome assembly GCF_027887155.1 of Malaclemys terrapin pileata. Taxonomy (NCBI): domain Eukaryota; kingdom Metazoa; phylum Chordata; order Testudines; family Emydidae; genus Malaclemys; species Malaclemys terrapin. The sequence goes on from NC_071512.1 coordinate 68,449,923, forward strand.
TAAGTGTAACCCTTCTGCCCATCTAAGTTGGCAGCAACAAGGGCCGGGTTCTGTATCTAGGGGTTCCGTTTCAATAACACAATGCAAAACCGGCTCGAGCCCCCACCCAGTGACCTGGGACAATTACATACCACCCCTTGGGCGCCTCTAAGAGGCAATACTTCTCCTCTCGCAAGCACGGAGTCTGAGTGTAACAGAAACTGTTTAATAACATGAGGTAAACAACATCAGCATTAAATTGGAAAAACACCAGAACTAGAGTTCTTAGACCAAACCATGAGCGAAGACCCACCCCAGCAAATTGGGCCGTGTCCTCTCCCATTGGTTCTTGAAACCAGCGACCCAAGAATCACCAAAGTCCCAAAAGTCCACCCATCCCAAAGTCTCTTGGGTCCAGCAACCCAAGAATCACAAAAGTCCCAAAAGTCCGACAACCCCCCAAAGTCTCTGTCCATGATCAGTGCAGCCCCAGAGTTCAAAAGGGGGGGGTGAGCAGGGTGTTAAGGGGCACCTTACGTGATCCGAGGCCAACCAGCTGCTTCTCCGTGGGGTTCCACCGCAGCCTTCACCACGAACTGCTCCATTCCACCCGCAGTCCCACTCCTGCCGTCCCACGAACTGCTCTGGCAGCCGCTCTCCGCCGCTCACCGACCTGTGAGCCGCTCTCCACCACTCACCGACCTGTGAGCCGCTCTCCGCCGCTCACCGACCTGTGAGCCGCTCTCCGCCGCTCACCGACCTGTGAGCCGCTCTCCGCCGCTCACCGACCTGTGAGCCGCTCTCCGCCGCTCACCCCCGCTAAGCTAAGTTAGCTTAGCAATATAGCTTCAGGCTCCTCCACTAGTTAACATAGCCTCAGTGATCTCAGCTCTTAAATAGCTTTAGCTCTTTTGTGATTTCAGCTCTTAGTGATTTCAGCTAGTAGTAGGGGAGCCCCAGTGCAGGTGCACTATTGGCCCAAAGTGAACTCAGCTCAGCAGTCTGTAACTAGACTCCTAAGGGAATCAAAGTTAGCTCTGACATTCAACAGTGGAGAGAGGAGGAGGTGCAATTGGTGTTTCAGGCCCACAAAAGGGACCCACACCACCAGGTACCAATACCTGTCCCCATCCTCTCTCAATTCACTGGGTTTTGTAACCCATGCCCCTTGACAAGCAAATGCTACCTAGGTAATGGTGAATGACTCACTCAGTCCTTCTGTCATACAACAGTTCCACTGGCCTTGATTCACAGAACTTTATTCTTCCTGCCCCAATAACAGAGAAACTGGGGATCCCACACCAGCCAAAGTAACCACTTTGAGTTGCTGTGGTTTCATGCCAGGCGAGTGGGTGTGCCTATGCAAACAAGATCAGCCCCTGGAGTTCTTTTCCACACTCGCCATAATTCACCACCAGATGTCAGGGTAGAGCTCATCCTGACTCTGCTTACATCAGAAATGCAGCATAGGACAGTATCTTTACTGTGACCTGCTTGGCACTAAAATGAACTTGCTGTGCCCCAATAAGATGGAGATTTAGCCAGCTCATTATGCAATGCTCATTTGCCTATTAGATTATACTTGAACAACCCCCTCTCTCAAACAGAATTCTTCTGGGCAAGTAGTACATGTGTATTTCCCCAAAGAGTCAGGAGAGAAAGCAAAATTATCTACCTACTCCTGGTCAGAAGAGGGAACACCAGGAATCCATCCCAAAACCATTAAGAAGGTTTTCTAGTAGTCCTTCCCAAGAAAGAAAATCTACATTTTTCCTTACTTTATAGTAGACTAGATTCTTTTAATCTCAACAAGCACTTGTTTTTAAAAAACACATTCCAAGCTGAAGACATGATTTTTAATTGTCTACATGAGGCCATTTTTACATTACAAATTTTACATTTTATTAGAAAAACAGATTTTACTATATCAGTCTCCCTAGATTTCACTATAATACAGTTTACACAATTAAGTACTGTACCTAAATATGAAGGTCATTCTCCAAGTATAAGAGACATACTTAAGGAATCACTTCGTGGAGAGTTTTGTTGTTAAGTGTGAACAATAAACCAACAAAATACAATGGAGATTTATTCAAATTTTGACTTACATACAAATGTTTCCCCCCTACAAAATCTTATGTGGCCGGAGGACAAATGACTTCAACCAAGCTACACAAACTGCCTACTGCATAGGCTTTAGTTATCTGTGTACTTGAAAACAGAATTAAAAGCTAAATTTACCAGGTAAGATACTACATAAGTGTTCGTACAATTGAATTTTAAAGAAGGCAGCCTTTAATTACCCATTTTTCCACAAGTAAAATAAATAAATAAATAATAATAATTTCAGCCTGTCACCATCTAATGACTTTCTTGTTTTTGACAAGTTTTGTCAAGACATGCACCAAAATCCAATTTGGGAGTAAATAAAACCACATTTGCAAGTTATATATGCAGTTTGGCTTTCAGTTACACAGCTTGCTGCAATAGTAATAAGTGACATAAAAATGCAAAAATTTGCAACGCGAAGGGAGAGGTAATTACGGCTTTATTTCTTCACACTGAAACAGAGTACAAATAGCTTATTACTCAATGCACAAAAAAATCCTGCTGGGGGACATAATGGACTTTGCATGAATAGTTGTCAAAATTAGGTATGGAATCCAGAGGATACAGAGGGCTTAAATACTTGTAATGTTATAACTAAACCCCATGCTTTTTGTACACTACATGATTAATGATGCTGAATGTTATTTCAACTCCCAGGCACTGAATCAACACATCAATCTGTAGTAACTCATGCTGTACCTCAACCAAATGCTGGACCCATTGATATCAATGCAATCAAAACTACATTTTTCAACAATTTTCTAGGTTTTATGGAAAATGCCAAACGTTCAAGATTCCTCTGAACTAACGGACAATGGCACTTGTTGCTGAACGAAGCAGTTCTACTGAAATAACATTAGGAAAGCCAGAAGGACGAGAGGGGCATTTTTGGTTACTAGATTAACTAGAAATGCCTGAGTATTTTAAATAAAATTATCTGAAACCAGCCTGCTCTTTGGACTCACAAACTTATTTTCCTCTAAATATCAACATTATGGGGTTAGCTTCTGCCCTTATAAACTGTGAATTGTAAATATGCATTTTATATTATTAAAATATGGATTACATTATTTGAAGAAAAGAATCAGTAGCAGCCAGCTCCTATTCCTCAAATTCTTTAAGGACACTTCAAGTTCTGCTTTTTGTGCTTAAAAATGGTCTTTTACAGTTGTACATTTTTAATAAAGTCTGGTAAATGTCTATCAAATAACATTAGCTGAAGGACTGGATTCATTGATTTAGCTTTTTAAAAAAAGCATAGTATGCTAAAGAGGATGAAATAGCAAGATGTGATATTAGGCACCTTGCATATAAAGAGACTGCAAACGTAAACTAGAAGCATTTAAAAATTAGAGTTACTGGTTTGTGGCAACAAGCAAATTATGGATAGTTTTATAGGAGTAAAAGTCAGTTTAAATCAGTGTGTACAAAACCAACATCCTTAAGTTTCAGGAAAAAAATAGGCCCCATTTGAAGTCGTGTGCCCCTTAGAATGAGCTATAAAGCTAGCATTGGTGCTCTTAGGCTCCACCATCACTCTCCATAAACAATTTAGTACTGCAAAAAGTTTTGTCCATTTCATAAAACCACCCTTCATACTTTGTTGCTATGATTTCTCAGCTTTAACTTAAACCCAGTAACCTTATCAATACTTTCTATTCAAAAATTTGGAAAACAGAAACTGGCATGTTTTATCTGTATGATGTAAACACACACTAATGGCAACTTTTTTATGAAAGGATCATTTTTACATTTCTTGTAAGCATTTTGTCATCTCCCCCACAATCTCACTCTAACTGCAGTTATTACAAACAAGTTGTATTTAATACGTTTTACCCATTAGAATAGTCCAAATTAAAAAAATTACAAGCAATGGGAAATAGAAAAATACTCCTTTTAAATACCATAATTAAGAAGAAATAGCTCTTATCTAACAGTATTCAACAAAATTTGAACTCTAAGGTTTCCTTTAAGCTAATATAAATAAAACATTGAGTTCAATAATGAACAGTTTATACTATACACTTATGAAAAAGTAAAACCTATTAAAAACCATGTAAAACAAAATTTTCTTAATACAGCCTAAGAATTAAGACTTCAAATTTTACTTCCAGAGAAGGAACCTAAATACCAATTGTTTCAGAGAAGAATTTGAAACCTTCAGAGTGTTAAAGAATAAAATGGCCACAATATTGTTTTGATTCATTCAAACCTATCTGATCATATTGGTAAACTGTATGGCTAATTTTCAGCAAAACTAGGTTTTCTACTGCAATTTAGTACTAAAATACATCTAAACCTCAACTGTTAGATTGTCATTCCACCAGAAATCTTTTTTAAAAAAATAAGCAAATACTTTTACAGCTGTCAGCAAAACAATGCTTTTGTTAAAAGATCTTTAATTCTCACCTTTTGCTAAAACTAATACATTTTAGACCAAGCCATTCCATTTGTGCAAGTTAAAGTACAGTACATTTTGGTCAAAATGTTTCATGCCTCAAAGTGTAACAATGGACAGATAGTGAAGCTGTTAGTGATTCTACACAAAAAAGGTGAGGCCTTTGCCCAGAGATTGATTTTTCAGACTGCAGAGTGCATGTATACTATATAAAGTGCTTCTGTTAGTAAATTATATTGGCAATAGTTAGTCTAGATGTCCATTTATTCTTAAAAGCTTCATTTGGTAATCCATCCTTCCCTCCCCATCTCCCACCCGCAGGAACAAGGCACCTTCAGCTGTAAGAGATATACTACCCAACTGCAAAGGGTTAAGCTAGAAAAACGTGTTCACAGTGGTGTTAAGCTGCTGACTACTTTTCACTTGACACTATCTTCCATTGAGCTTTAAGGTTCATGTGTTATTGAAATCACATTTGGAAGAAGCTTTACTTTTTGTTTAGACAGCTGAATCTCACTTACCGAGATTAAAGTTTTATACCCCAAACCATAAAATCATACTATCCTCAGGCATACAAGACCAGCTTGTTGAGTGCTTTACTATGATTTGGTAATTCTGATGTGAAATTTTAAATATATTTTGTCATTTACATAGGGCCAGAAGTCATACTGATGCACTTAAGACACCAGATTTTATTTACAAGTAGCAACACATATTGTTTGATGTTATTAGACCTAGTCACTTGTATTTTGCTTTTATATATTTGTCTCTACCATCTGCTACTCAACCTTACAGTTAATTATGCTCAATGCATTTACAAGTTTAATATTACTGAAACAAATAGGACATCTTAAAGCACAACTAAGTTGTTTTCTTGGAAGCATTAACCCCATTTTATATTAATTATGGCCTGATAGAAGGAATTAGCCATTATAGCACTGAAATGGCAAGTAATATTTTAAAAGTTATTTATGAAGAATTATTTCTAATGGTAGAATTTAAGTTTTGAACTAGATTAATTTAAGACTAATTTTTTTCTAAGGGGCTTCTTCTGAAAGCCAAGTTGCAAACAGAACACATCGTCATCACTAATGAACTTCTATATAAAACTATGTTCAAGTAGACACCATTTATCAGGTTTCCACAAGATGTTTTACACATAAATTACAAAAGCAAGTAATCCACTAACATTAGGTAACAGTCACAACAATGGTTATACACTTGTACAAGGCATAGATACTAAAAATTGCCTTTATACCACTGTAGATATGAAGGATCTTTTATGAGCAGGAGGTACTCAGACAATTCAGACCAAATGTGAGTTCCCCTCTTGAAAGAGTCTATCTCATCACATCAACTTTGATAACTGTTGGAATTAAATGAACACCTCTTAATTATCCATGGAGGAACTCTACAACTATTCTTCTGTTCAAGTCCTGCTGTTCTAGCGTTTAATCACCACTTGCTCATATGCTCCGGATCCTACCCTGAAAAAATAATGCAAAATAAGTTTTCAGTTCTAATTTAAGTGGAAGATACTAACTAATACTGAATATAGAACAATGGAATTTTTGTTTGCTTAAAAATTCAGAGAAAAAACAAAATGAAAAGTGTTTTCAGATGTCTATTTGAATGTATAAAACTGTTATAGTACAACAGCAGAACATGCAGGTTAGAAAATGCCTTATGGCATTGATTAATAATTGTTTTCATTTATATATTATAATAGATTTATATTTTCAGGCAAGTACAACAGATGATATTTCCCTACTACACAGTGGTTATGTATGGCCTATTGTTTAAAAAACACTTAAGTCTCACAAAGCCAGTAAAGTTGTATTATTTATCAGAGAAGAAATAAAAGCATCAGTTCCCTCAATCTGGTTACAAGGAGGCACCTGTAGTCAATTATTGGATGGTGTCATGTATTAGTCTTTGACTATGTCTACACAGACCCTCAGTGCAGACTATGGAGGTGTGAATTGCAGCATGCACCGAATTGTTGAGCTCTAGTTATCCTGTGTGGATGCTGCTGGTATGAACTAAAAGGTTGCTAGTTCACATGAACACAGCCCTCTTTCAAACAGGACTATGTTAATGCAAATTACCTTTTAGTTCATGCCACCAGTGTCCAAACAGGGCAATCAGAAGGCAGCATGCTAGCATGCACTGCAATTCACAGCTCTGAACTGCAGGACCAGGTAGCCCTTGGACACAGAATTAAGTCTCTTGCTACCCCTTTCCCCTTTACAGAGCACACTGTCACTTGTGTGGTGTGTGCACAACAAAAACACTAACCCAGAAACCAAACCCCAACAAACCCTAGTGCCAACTCTGTCCACATATCTATTCAAGGGACACCATCATAGGACCTAACCACATCAGCCATACCATCAGGGTCTCGTTCACCTGCACATCTACCAATGTGATATATGCCATCATGTGCCAGGATTGCCCCTCTGGCATGTACATTGGCCAAACCGAACAGTCTCTACACAAAAGAATAAATGGACACAAATCTGACATCAGGAATTATAATGTTCAAAAACCAGTAGGTGAACACTTCAATCTCCCTGGTCACTCAACAACAGACTTCAAAGTACAGACTCCAACGAGAAACTGCAGAACTGGAATTAATTTGCAAACTGGACACCATCAAATTAGGCCTGAATAGAGACTGGGAGTGGATGAGTCACTACAGAGAGACTAACAAAGTGATTTAGTTTAAGGTGCCACAAGTACTCCTAGTGGTTTTTACAAAAACTAAATTTCCCCTTGCTAAATACTCACACCTTCTTGTCAACTGTTTGAAACGGGCCACCTTGTTTACATTGGTTCATTAACACTACAAAAGTGATTTCCACCCTTTCTTGTCAACTATTGAGAATTGCCTACTTCCAACTTAAATTGTCTCGTTAGCATTCCCCCTCCACTTGGTAAGGCAACTCCTGTCCTTTCATGTGCTGTGTATTTATATCTCCCTACTTTATGTTCCACTCCATGCATCTGATGAAGTGGGTTTTAGTCCACGAAAGCTTAATGCCCAAATACATTTGTTAGTCTCTAAAATGCCACAAGGACTCCTCATTGTATCAGCAAAAACAGACGAGCATGGCTACCACTCTGAAACCTGTATCTGTATAGTCTGCTTGAGAGATCAAAAATGAAAGAAGCGGGAAGGGTACATCTCAGAGTTTACAAATATTTGAAGTATGAAAACACAGAGAAAAAAGATTAATTATATCGAAATAAGAGTAGCAGCTGTGGGATTAAATTGAAGGGAAAAATAAACTGAGTATCAGGAAAATATCAGAGTTTAGATACTAAAAAAATAGTCAAGACTGACAGGAAAAAGGCTTCCTGAGAGCAATTAGCCTACGGAATAATTAGACCCAGAGGAAGTCTATAAGGCCAACATTTTCGAACCTGGATGCTTACAGTTAGGCTTCTGAATACACATTCAGATACCCAGACTGAAACTCAGGTCACTTCCAAGATGCTGAGCAACCCCAGCTTCCAAGTGTTCAGCACCTCTGGGTGCCTAAATATAGATTTAGGAACTTAACTTTGAGCATCCAGGTTTGAAAATGTTGCCTTGTATTATCCATATCATCTGATTCATTGAGAAAATGGAACTGGCACATATCAGAAACAAAATATTCATAAAAACCTAGTACAATATGCTTTTGCTAACTGGTACCTAACAAGTATTAATGGTTCAAACTACATACCTATTGGGTAGATGATGACTTCCAAAAGAAGTACTTCCCCCAGGGCCCACAAATAATCTCAGCCCTTCTTCTACAAAGGAAAGAAGTTAACATGTTTAAATATGACACCATCAATGTTGCCAAACAAATATTCTCTAAAGAATCTTTTTAAAAAACATTTTAAAATCCATGAACTTTGTAAACGATATTTAAAAACGTTTGCATCTGAAAACAACTGGGACCCAATCATAATAAGCTGTGCTTCAGGGAAGGCAATTTTCTTGTAGGATTGCCCCTGCCCTTTTCGGCACAGACTTAGTTAAAGTGATGAGCCCCAGTGGCACAAAGCCCAGCAACCTTCCCTGCCTCTAAGGAGACAGCAGCAGTCAGGAGTTTTCCTGGAATGGTCTATAAATACACCCCACCCGCACTGGAAGTAGGAGCTGGGGGGGTGGGGGTGGGGGGGGGGAAGTGTTCATTAAATTAGTGCATTTGGGTCTCTACTGTACTGTACATCATCTTTTCAAGTTTTTACTTGTTTTCCCCATATATACCTTCTGCACTGGAGTCTAAACTGAAGTCTTGACTCTGCAATATTTTTTCAACTATATCATCTGCATCTACTCTGGTGGCATCAACCCGCTTCAGTTGTGACTCTACAGAGTCTTGCTTCACTGGATGCCTGTCAGGATAAATACATTTAGAGATTCTAAAAACTAATTGTCAATATATTTAATTCAGAGTACTGTCACTATAAGAAGCCTTTCAAGTTATGTTAAGTGTACCTGCTGAGTTTTTCTGAAGATATATCTTTAACAGGAGTATCAAAATTATCATCAGTTACTTTTGGTTCAGTCTCTTCACATGGCTCTAGAATACTTCCAATTCCTGTAGACGTACTTCCCACTGAGGTGTTTCTCCTATGGCAGAGATCAGAAAAACTGGATGATCTGGAGTGACATGTGCTATACCCTATTGGAAAACAGAGAAGAGAACCACATTAGTTACATTATTAATGGCTAGGGCTGTGCTTTTCCCCCACTATTTGGTTTGTTTTTACTCCTGACGAGAGCCTACACATGTTTTAAGAAGCACATACACTCTCACACTCTATCCAATTCACTTAGTATATTTTCCTTTGGAGTCTTCATCATTTTTCTCTCTGCCTTCTTGGATGGTATCTTCATCAGGTTGAACACATTCTGTTGTTTTCTTTTCAGATTAAGAAAGAAGTGTATTAAGTAGGAATGCATTTTTCCATGTGGATGACTGTAGCAATTATCAGATCTTTTTCATATCTGACTGACTAATTTTGCCTTTATGGTCAGTGTTGGATTTTTTCAGGTCTTCCTTTAAAATTTTTTTCTTCTATTTCTTCACTTCCTGCATCTAGAGACAAATATCCAGAGCAAACATGCTTTGGTAATTTTGTTCATGTAAAAGAAGGATGAAACTTGATAAAGTTCAAGTCTTTCCCTTTCAGTATTTTATGGCATTATCACGGATTGATTTTTGCCAGTTTGTGAATTGTGAAGACAAATAATTTCAGGCGCAGCATCTGATGTTGACGAGCTGCTGGAAAAAGGAACATAAGGGACATTGCAAAAAAAAATTATATTGCAGGTTTGTCTCCTCATTGTTCTGCTCCACTACATCAGAATTTCATTGAACTTACACATTTGATCTTGACTCAGAGTAATCTAGTTTTCAACCTTTTGGGATGAGCATGAATCCTTTCTATCTTGCTCATTTACCAACTCTTGAAAATGTTTTCATTTTACTTCAGAAAAATTACTAGCTTCCGTTACTTGATTTTATTCAGTTGCTCCTTCCCTATCACTTCTTTCAAGGCAGGTGGAATCAGATAAAGTCATACAATGATGGCTGGTAATCACTAGTCTTTCATTTGTGGTATGATCAGCAACTTAATGTCTACTACAGTTAGAAGGAGAATTTATCATCTAGTGAATTCAACACTTTGAAGAATGAGAAATAAGGTGAGATAGCCAGCTTTCTGCAGAACCATGTTATTAGATGCTCTGCCAACCTTCCAGATAGTGCTAGAGTCTAGAAAACTCAAGTGCTTGATTTTATAACTACCTAGTCCCCTTTTCAACTGATTGCACGCATTAGCCATGACCCGGTCTCCAATCACCAGTAACTCCACCCATTGCCTCCTAGCCTTTTAATTCTCATTTCCTAATCGACATAACAACCCTGGGGTTTTCATCATCATTTCCCTTTTACTTTTTAGAACGCTTGAACCTTTTAGTCACAAATTAGAAACAGGTTCTAATGTCAGTTATTTGTTAATAAAAGCTTTCATATACACTATGTCCATGTAAACATTTCCGAGTGGCAAAGTTAAAAAAAAACCTCTCCCTTTTCCAAAAAACTAAGTCCCCCAAAAACCAGTAGGTGCGATTTTTCTTAATTAAAAAACAAACTAACACAAAATCAGGTAGTTCCACAACTGTTGGTAGTTTGGTTTTAAAAGGGTTCACAATTCAAAAGCCTTAACTAGGTAGAATGTTTCTTTTTACCCACAAACAGCCTATTTATATCAAAATGCTTTGTGAAGCTTCTGAAATACTAAAGCTAATAAAACTAACTCAAAGGAATTCAACATCAACTTCTACCTGACAATTTTGATTGCTGGCTTGCATAGCTTGATGTTCTGGAATGTCCACATGCACCAAGTTCATCTGGGACTGATGCACTCTTTGCTGAGAGATCTACAATAAACGACAATCAGAAAATATTGTTGAATCCAGCACTTAGTTTTTGGCCTACAGCTATTATCAGACATATGTCAGACCTCACAAGATAAGCAGAATGAGACTTGATACTAGTTAGATAAGAAACCTCTAAGGAAAATCCAGGTGCTGCAAGAAATGTTGTCAGCGTTCAAGTACATGACACTCACCTGAACTATAAATAATTATTGATTCAAAGGAGAGCGTATCGGAGGGTACACAATTGGACAGCTTTTGGCTGAAGTACATTAATGACCAGAGGAAGCTGGGCCTTGAGTGAAGAGCCAATAACACTGCTTTTCTGGGGAAAGTGCCAACGCAAATGTGCTGGCCACGTTTCAAGCAGATACTTTTATAAAATTCTCTGTAGTTTCAGTTGACGGAATACCATTTCCTGTCCTAATCTCTGTCTAATATTGATGTGCACTAGTAAAATAAGACAACTCCCACCTGTTTATGCTCTCTGTATGTGTGTATATATATCTCCTCAATATATGTTCCATTCTATATGCATCCGAAGAAGTGGGCTGTAGTCCACGAAAGCTTATGCTCTAATAAATTTGTTAGTCTCTAAGGTGCCACAAGTACTCCTGTTCTTCTTTTTGCGGATACAGACTAACACGGCTGTTACTCTGAAACCTAGTAAAATATATTGAGGCTCACCCTAGAGTTGCAGCATTATCTCTAGACTGATTCTTGCCTGCACATTTATACCTGCCTCTGGAAATTTCCACTACATGCATCTGACGAATTGGGTATTTTTTACAGATCCCAACTAACATGGCTACCCCTCTGATATTATTAAAATGCTCAAGTAAGTGAACTGATTTCTATAGTTTGTCAGCTTTCAGTATGACAAATGCTAAGTGATTCTTAAACTTGTACCATTAAAAACCTTATTCAATATCTATCCATAACACACCAAATCACAAAAGAGCTAGCTAATTTTAAGGGCCAATACACCTATGAAAGCACGATCATTCATAAATTAAATATTAAGGGCCAGATTCTGCTTTTTAAATTCTCAATGCCATTGAGATTCGCTTAAGTAGCAGAAAATACGCTCATAAAATATTTTGAGTTTTAAAAAGGGACACAGGCAATTGATCCGATTTCCCTTTCTTTCCCACTTCTAATAGAAATACTGCTCCATTACATCAGTGTAAATCCAGCACATCAAAAGGAATTACTCTGCATTTACATAGTGGTACCAAGAGCAATATTGCTCAACAAACAGAGTAGAAAGGGGATTTGGGATAAAATGTCCATGTCTATTTAACATTCAAAATATTTCATGAATGTATTTGCTGCTACTTAGGTCTCAAACAACAATAAAACCAATAGCATTATTTCATACCTGATACACCCAGACGTACCACTTTCAAGTTCTCTCCACCTTTCCTGTCTTCATGTAAAGATTCCGATTCTCCAGCAATTGAGATGGACATTCCTGTGGAAGGAGGCCTGTAAGCAAATGCACAGAGATCAGGGTTTGCTTTTATCTGTGCTTCTGTCTTTTTGGAAGCATCATCGTGATTTGGGTGGTGGTGGGGGTTATAGGTTCAATTCACATTGGACTTCACTGGGGCTTAATAAGATTGTAGTATCAATAAATTTAGGAACACAGTCCTCCAGTTCCCTTTGTCCAAAACTGTTCAAATCCAGGTTTCCTGGCAAAGTTCATCCATTTTCTCAGCCTTCTGGGGAGGACTGAAACTCTTGGAGGATCCATGAAAAAAATACAGATACATCTTGTTGACTGATTGTTGGTTGTTATTATTTTTTTTTTAATTGGAAGGGGAGGCGTTTGGTTTGGATTTAGTTTTTAATTAAAGTACTCCGAGCCCAGGATAGGCATTTTGAGTGTATACAAAATGTTTCTATCCTTGGCAGAACACACAGGTTCAGTAAGAATAACCAAGTGTCCAGTGTCCCCTTTCCATAACATTTACATTACTAGAATGTAAATTTGTTTGCAGGGATATAAAGTGAGGCACTTGACTCCAATTCTGACTTAAAACGTACATGTATTTTATTACAAGACATTATTAATTTGTTTTACTTCAAGAGAGCCAATGTGGAATGAGTGACATTTAATACCGCAGTACTAAGCTTATGATTACATGATAGCTGGCTAATCAAACAATAGCAGAGTTGAGTTGTTTGGTTTATTTCCAGCTGGAAATGCTTTTCATGGCCTGCCACAGCAATAATAATTTAACAACTGCCTCAATGGCCTCACCCACGTACATGGGTCTATGGACAATGACAAGGTGTAGCAGGCATATTTCCTATTAAATCTTAATCATAGGGAAGGATTTTTTTTTTTAGGTCAAATGCATACCTAAGCAATAGGTTTGCTTACACACATCCTCTCCCCCACAAGTAATGGGCATAAAGATACATACAACCAGAAACAGTTCAAAATATGAAAATGTAATAACTGAGCTATCCCATACAAAATATTCAACCAACATGCCAATTTTAACTATACTCAAAGAGATACAGTTTATTGAACACAAACTGGTTTCGCTACAGAAGAGTATCTACCGCAAAATCATGGAGTCCGAGAGCCTCTGTGCTGTTGAGGCGGAGGAAAGTCTCAGGGAAGGAGAACATCAAACAGGAGCAGAAGGAAACGATCCCATAGTTGGGAACCTCTTTCCAGATGTCATGCTGTCCTCTCACACTGAGGATACCCCTCTGAGGAAGGGGACCCGAGTTATTAGGAAGAGAGAGGTAATAGTAATGGGGGATTTGATTATTAGCAATACAATATAGATAGTTGGGTTTGTGATGACCGAGAGAACTACATGGTGAGCTGCCTGATGGGTGTGAAGGTTGCGGACCTCTCGAGGCATCTAGATAGGCTTACGTGCAGTGCTAGGGAGGAGCCAGTGGTGGTGGTACACGTACGTAAAAATGACAAGAAGTAGGAGAGAGATCGTGGAGGCCAAACTTAGGCTGCTAGGCAAAAGATTAAAGTCCAGGACCTCCATGGTAACATTCTCTGAAATGCTTCCAGTTCCACACCCAAAGCGAGTTACACAGGCAGTAGCTGATTTTCATTTGATTAGAGAATTTGAAAAAAGTTTCCATTTTCTAAGAAAACAGCCAGCTAATCAAAACAAAACTAAAAACAAAACCCCACATCTGGATCAGCTACAATATTTGCTGGGTTTGATTTGAAAGTTTAGTATTCCAGGAAAGAATTATATCATCAGTTTGGAAGAGATCAAGACTGAATCGTTTTGTCAAGCCATTGTGAAGTAAAATACAAGTTTTAACACATAACCAAGAGATTCTTTTTGCCTTTATTGCAAGCCCCTAACATCAATTATACAACAGAAAGAGACTTTATAGTAGTCCTTTAACAGGGCTTTAGAAAGCCTGATTAAATTTTTTTCTGGAGACAAAGTTATCCATAAATCTCAGATACACTTTTTATGGCAAAACAGAAAACTCAATTTAAATGTTGATTTCAACTTTATATGTACTAGTGTACAGAGAAAAGGAATAAATTATTTTATTAAAAAACAGGCTAGAATTTAGTAGTCCTTTGGGAATCACTGCTCTGAGTAATATCAGGTTAATGCAATCAGTGCTAGTGACATATGTAGACATGTGACAATAAGTAAATATAGGAGTGTGCAATAAACAGAGATAAAACAAACTCTGCCCTGCTAAACAAACTAAGATAATACATCTCCTGTCCACTAGGTAGTGGGTGAAATCCTCATCCTTCCACTCAGGCCCATTTATACCAGGTTAAAAAAGGGGCCAGAGCAGGGTACAAGGGCTCTAATAGCCCTGGATCTGACCCGGGAGAACTCCCGCACTGTAGGAACCAACGAAGATTGCAGGCGGGCCATACTCCAAGGCCACCCTCTGAAGCCTTAGTGTAGGGGGAATATGGCCACAGCATGTAACTCTGCAAAGATTCTGGTTGCCATAACTTAAACAGCCCCTAACTGCTGTCTGCATTACATCAGAGTCTGCTTTGAACCTTGGAGCAACCCAGAATCTGGAGGGTGCAAATGGTAACCTTAAAGCCACATCAGCTCCACACATCACATTAGGCTGAGAATACTGTGCTGTATCTTTTAGAATCCAGTCCAGAATATCTCCCATTTTATTTTAATACTTAATTTTTTATTAAATTTGTTTTATATTTTACACAACAAATAAACTAGGGCTGTCAAGCGACTAAAATAATCGCGCAATTAATCGCACTGTTAAACAATAATAGAATATCATTTATTTAAATATTTTTGGATGTTTTCTACATTTTCAAATATATTGATTTCAGTTACCACACAGAATAAAAAGTGTACAATGCTCACTTTATATTTATATACTTTCAAGATAACACTGAACAGCGCACTGATCTACAGATACCCTCCCACCAACAACTCAGAAAGAAGAACTCCACATGGACTCCTCCTGAGGGTCGAAATGACAGTCTGGACCTATACATAGAATGCTTCCGCCGACGTGCACAGGCAGAAATTGTGGAAAAACAACATCGCTTGCCTCATAACCTAAGTCATGCAGAATGCAATGCCATCCACAGCCTCAGAAACACCCTGACATTATCATCAAAGAGGCTGATAAAGGAGGTGCTGTTGTCATCATGAACAGGTCTGACTACCAGAAGGAGGCTGCCAGACAACTCTCCAATACCAAATTCTACAAGCCACTTTCCTCAGATCCCACTGAGAAATACACTAAGAAACTGCACCATCTACTCAGGACACTCCCTACACTAACACAGGAACAAATCAACATACCCTTAGAGCCCCAACCGGGGTTATTCTATCTACTACCACAAACCTGGAAATCCTGGACGCCCCATCATCTCGGGCATTGGCACTCTCACTGAAGGACTGTCTGGATATGTGGACTCGCTACTCAGACCCTACGCCACCAGCACTCCCAGCTATCTCCGTGACACCACAGATTTCCTGAGAAAACTACAATGCACTGGTGACCTCCCAGAAAACACCATCCTAGCCACCATGGATGTAGAGGCTCTCTACACAAACATCCCACATACAGATGGAATACAAGGTGTCAGGAACAGTATCCCTGATGATGACACAGCACAACTTATTGCTGAGCTCTGTGACTTTATCCTCACGCACAATTATTTCAAATTTGGTGACAATATATACCTCCAGACCAGTGGCACCGCTATGGGCACCCGCATGGCCCCACAATATGCCAACATTTTTATGGCTGACCTGGAACAACACTTCCTCAGCTCTCGTCCACTCATGCCCCTTCTCTACCTACGCTATATTGATGACATCTTCATCATCTGGACCCATGGGAAGGAGACCCTGGAAGAATTCCACCATGATTTCAACAGCTTCCACCCCACCATCAACCTCAGCCTGGACCAATCTACACGGGAGGTCCACTTCCTAGACACCACCGTACAAATAAGCGATGGCCACATTAACACCACCCTATACCGAAAACCCACCGACCGCTACGCCTACCTTCATGCCTCCAGCTTCCACCCCGGTCATACCACACGATCCATCGTCTACAGCCAAGCACTGAGGTACAATCGCATCTGCTCCAACCCCTCAGACAGAGACCAATACCTACAAGATCTTCACCAAGCATTCTCAAAACTACGATACCCACACAAGGAAATAGAGAAACAAATCAACAGAGCCAGACGTGTACCCAGAAGCCTCCTGCTACAAGATAGGCCCAGAAGAGAAACCAACAGAACTCCACTGGCCATCACCTACAGTCCTCAGCTTAAACCTTTCCAACGCATCATCAGTGATCTACAACCCATCCTGGACAATGATCCCTCACTTTCACAGACCTTGGGAGGCAGGCCAGTCCTCGCCCACAGACAACCTGCCAACCTTAAGCATATTCTCACCAGCAACCACGCACCGCACCATAACAACTCTAACTCAGGAACCAACCCATGCAACAAACCTCGATGCCAACTCTGCCCACATATCTACACCAGCAACACCATCACAGGACCTAACCAGATCAGCTACAACATCACCGGCTCATTCACCTGCACGTCCACCAATGTTATATATGCCATCATATGCCAGCAATGCCCCTCTGCTATGTACATTGGCCAAACTGGACAGTCACTACGCAAGAGGATAAATGGACACAAGTCAGATATCAGGAATGGCAATATACAAAAACCTGTAGGAGAACACTTCAACCTCCCTGGCCACACAATAGCAGATGTAAAGGTAGCCATCTTACAGCAAAAAAAAATTCAGGACCAGACTCCAAAGAGAAACTGCTGAGCTCCAGTTCATTTGCAAATTTGACACTATCAGATCAGGATTAAACAAAGACTGTGAATGGCTATCCAACTACAGAAGCAGTTTCTCCTCCCTTGGTGTTCACACCTCAACTGCTAGCAGAGCACCTCACCCTCCCTGATTGAACTAACCTCGTTATCTCCACACTGATTTATACCTGCCTCTGGAGATTTCCATTACTTGCATCTGAAGAAGTGAGGTTCTTACCCACGAAAGCTTATGCTCCCAATACTTCTGTTAGTCTCAAAGGTGCCACAGGACCCTCTGTTGCTTTTTACAGATTCAGACTAACACAGCTACCCCTCTGATACTTGACACTTTATTTTTTATTACAAATATTTGCACTGTAAAAAACAAATGAAATAGTACATTTCAATTCACCTCATACAATTACTGTAGTGCAATCTCTTTATCATGGAAGTTGAACTTACAAATGTAGAATTATGTACAAAAAATAACTGCATTCAAAAATAAAACAATGTAAAACTTTAGAACCTACAAGTCCACTCAGTCCTACTTCAGCCAATTGCTCAGACAAACAAGTTTGGTTACCATTTGCAGGAGATAATGCTGTCCACATCTTGTTTACAGTGGCACCTGAAAGCGAGAAGAGGCGTTCACATGGCACTGTTGTAGCTGGCGTCACAAGATATTTACGTGCCAGATGCGCTAAAGATTCATATGCCCCTTCATGCCTAAACCACCATTCCAGAAGACATGTGTCCATGCTGATGATAGGTTCTGCTCGATAACGATCCAAAGCAGAGTGAACCAACGCATGTTCATTTTCATCATCTGTGTCAGATGCCACCAGCAGAAGGTTGATTTTCTTTTTTGGTGGTTCGGGTTCCGTAGTTTCCGCATCAGAGTGTTGCTCTTTTAAGACATCTGAAAGCACGCGCCACACATCATCCCTCTCAGATTCTGGAAGGCACTTCAGATTCTTAAACCTTGGGTTGAGTGCTGTATCTATTTTAAGAAATCTCACATCGGTACCTTCTTTGTGTTTTGTCAAATCTGCTGTGAAAGTGTTCTTAAAATGAAAGTGTGCTGGGTCATCATCCGAGACTGCTATAACATGAAATATATGGCAGAACGTGGGTGAAACAGAACAGGAGATATTAAACTCCTTGGGAGAGAATTGTGTCACAAATGTAATTAACACTTTTTTTTTTTTTTTTTTAAAGCATCATCAACATGGAAGCATGTCCTCTAGAATGGTGGCCGAAGCATGAAGGGACATCTGAATGTTTAGCATCTCTGGCATGTAAATACCTTGCAATGCTGGCTACGAAAGTGCCACGCGAATGCCTGTTCTCACTTTCAGGTGACATTGTAAATAAGAAGCAGTCAGCAGTATCTCCTGTAAATGTAAACAAACAAGAAGTAGGACTGAATGGACTTGTAGGTGCTAAAGTTTTAAATTGTTTTGTTTGAGTGCAGTTATATAATAACAAATCTACATTTGTAAGTTACACTTTCATGAGAAAGATTGCTCTACAGTACTTGTATGAGGTGAATAGAAAAAATACTATTTCTTTTATCATTTTTATAGTGCACATATTTGTAATAAAAATAATATAAAGTGAGCACTGTATTCTTTGTATTCTGTGTTGTAACAGAAATCTATATATTTGAAAATGTAGAAAAACATCCAAAAATATTTAATAAATTTCAATTGGTATTCTATTGTTTAACAGTGCAATTAATCGCAATTAATTTTTTTAATTGCAGTTAATTTTTCTGAGTTAATCACGTGAGTTAACTGCAATTAATCAGCAGCCGTACTTAATTCACAAGGGGACTGACTTTGATCCAGATTAAGGCTCAGAAAGCAGGAAAATACAATTAGAAATCTTCAAAGAGAAGACATCTGAGACACACTGACAGAATAAGAAGGTAGACATCAGATTTTTCAGATTCTACACTAGTTTTTAATCTTTGAGTGTCACCTAAGGTTTTTCTATCTTGTCCCATTGGATATTGTTTGAAAGGACTAAAAGAATAGTAGCTAACACTATAAACTGAAGAATTCTATACAATATTTTGAGTTTGTGCTCAGCGCAACATACTGTTAATAGAAACATATCATGTAACAGAACCACACCCCATCCTTAACTAGTTTAGTTAGATTATCTGTCTCTCTCTTCCCCCATTAATTATAAAGTGTCCATTATCCTGGACTTAAAGCTTTGTATGTAAACAGTGGTTGAGCCTAAAACTGGCAATTTAGGATTTCAGTTCAGTTCAGAGAGGATTTATAAATCATCTAACATCTAATTTGAAGTTACAAATGTGTACATGACATCCAAAAGTCTTACCAGTTCAAAATACTGTCATTTTTTTAAAATGAAGGCAAGTGTATAATTTTGCATTGAGTGTTAAAAGAAAGCAGCAGAAGCATACCATTAGGGGAGGGAAGGAGAGATACTTCTTAACATGAACTTTGAAGGATTAATGTTTCTCCTGCCTATCCCTAAACAGCAGCTCTTTATTTTGGACATTGCTGAACTGGCTCAAGCGTCATGATTTTAAACATGTAACTCCTTTTGATTTGCAGTTACTTCCACTTTTTGACAAAATATTCTGAGAGATATACATGTAATCAAACATTAATGTTCCAAAACCATGTTAAATTTAAACTAAAAAAGTCACATCTAGAACACTGCATTTACAGGATGTAATTTCATTTGAACAGCAGCCTGGATTGAATAAAAACCTCAGTACAAATAAAGTTCAAATTACTTGAATGGTTTAAACATAAGCCGGACAGATCTGGTTGAATAAGACAAAAGTGTTTAATAGCTAAGGCTGTGAATCATTCATGGAGGTCACGGAAGTCACGGCTTCCGTGACTTTCTGTAAGCTCCGTGAATTTTGCAGCTCTGGTGCGGCTGACCCCAGGACCACCGCAACAGCTGGGGAAGCCCCGCACCAGCCACTGTCCTGGTGCTGCCCCAGGCCGCTCCCCCCTAGTGCTGCCCCAGGCCGCTCCCCACCCGGACCAGCAGCGGGGGGCCCCCCGGGTCGCCCCCCCACTCCAGCAGAAGCATTGCCCCACATTGCCCCACCCCAAGCAGCAGTCTTCAGGAGCACCCCCTTTCTGGCAGGTAAGATTTAGTCACAGGTATTTTTAGTAAAAGTCATGAACAGGTCATGGGGCCGTAACTTTTTGTTTATTGCCTGTGACCTGTCCATGACTTTTATTAAAAATACCCATGACTAAAACGTAGCCTTATTAATAGCTTTTAAGTGCAACTAGAAAATCTTGCCACAAATTTCAAAAAGCCATTTGGAACTAGAATTGAAGATAGCTTGTCATTTTTAAGAGATTGAAAGCGCTTTGTACATCTTTACAAGCCAGAAAAGTAGCATTAGGTTTTGTACTGTTCTGGTAATAGTGGTAGGCCTTACAATGATGCGTCTAATATTTAAAAGCTTTTCCATTTAATGTTAATGAAAGTGGTCTCAAAAAAGCACATTTTAAAAATAAAAAACTAACCTTCAGAGTCCTACAAATATGATTTATGGTGGTAACGCTAAATAGTATCTCCATTCCTACTGACCAGGTTATCTAAATTGTGTTTAGCAAACTGTGGCTTTGCTGGAAATAGGAATTTTCCCAATTGCACTGTTACAATTAGGCCACCCGCCAAGCTTGTATGACTCAGAATAAAAAGGAAAGAAGGCAAAATTTATCGTACTCACAACTACATTTTTCCCTAAGGTGCAGCACATGATTTTCTGCTATGTGGTTAGCTGCAGAAGTAAACACACAATGAAGTAGAGCTATTGTATTCCCTTAGCTACAAATCAAACACAGATCCTTGTTACAAAGTGAGTATTTTCCTCACTACCACCTCCCTTCCCAAAGAAAGCATGACGACATTTTTTGCTATCTTACACAATGGCCTTGGTAACAAATCTTTTTTATATGAAATCAGATCACACAGACTTTTGAATTTTAAAGAAATCATTTATAAACCTATGAGGTTTAGTTACTGAAAGATGTAATAGCTTTTCTAAAAACGTAGGCATCAATAGAGTTCCTCTCCACCAACCAAGTTTACATAGGCTTTGTGCAGGGAACAGTATTTGCCCTTACACGTTTAAAATTTGATATATATTCAAGTAGAGAATATAAAGTATTTCAAGGCAATGAAAAAACTGCCTCAACTACCAGTATTTATATTCTGTTAGTCAGTATTCAGCTACCATGTAAATTTTCCATGTTTCTTTAATATTGTCACTTTGAAGATAAAGATTTGGACACGTACAACTTTAAACAAGAGTTGAGCCACTAAATTACAACTGAAATTCCAGACCCCATAGCATTCATAAACTTACGTTTTAAAACATGGGTCTCCGGACATTAGCTGCATGCTGATCAATACCTACAAATCAGGAAAAACAATACACATAAGCAAAACAAAGAAAACACCATAAGTCAGCAAAGGAATTGATCTGTGATGTTATATGGTGTGTCAATAAGTAATACTCATTACCAAATTTGCATTTAAATTGAAAATATATGTGTGTGTATACACACACACACACACACACACACAGGATGGCCACATGCTTCTGTAAAGAAAACTAATTGTGTCCAAAATAATACTGGTACAGAAGAGAGAGTTAAACCGCTATAAATCTTACATGGCAGTCTTTTAAACAACTCCAAAAGCTACGAACTAGTGTTTGAAATCAGTTACATTATCTCATTTCTACCTTACGATTCTATAAGAGGACACAAGACAATACAATAAAAATAAGTATCAACAGTAGGGGGTTCAAGAGAGAGAAGGACTGTAGGAGATCTCGTCCATCCCCCTAGATCAACAACATGAATGTACAAGGAATTCCATTTGCACATACACCAGCAGCAGGCACATTACTCCACCGAATCATCATTTATTAAGAGTTTCTTATTAAATTGTCAAGAGAAAAACTGGTTGTGCTACCATCATTGGGAAGGTCACAGGTGAAGGCAACCATAAAGGCAAATAATGTCATCAAACATCCATAAACACGGCAAGTCAGGACTCATTTGACCAAAAAGTTGACATCACCAGCAGCGTTTTCATGAATGTTTTCTGGAATAAAGAAACATGTTCTGGAGGAGCCTAGGACTGCCCCAAACAAGCAGAAACTGAAGACCTAAACTGTATAGTTACCTTGTGACTGATCAATCCCAGTGCCCCAACATCACAATTTAATCAAATTACACAAATCTGTCCCAAATTCTACTGATCCAAATGGATTAGAACAGAAAAGGATGGTGGTTCTAGATCACTCTCAGGGGTTCAAGATTTCAAATATTTCCACAAATTCTTTGGCACTGGTTAGAGAGTGAGTGGAAGGGGATTTCCACCTCCCATCACAATCCATGACTGAATGTTAAAGCTGGCTCATTCTTTAGTTGGCTTGCCTAATTCTGTAAAGAAAAACTACCCTGAAAAGAACTAACTGCATAGTTACATGAACATATAACTGTTACAGTATTTATATAAACTATGTCTACACTAGACTCCGATTGTCTTCTTATATTGAATTTACTTTGCATTGCCAATTCCTATTGGAATAGGAAACTAAAATTAATTTAATACTTAAAAATGGTTCTCCAATATAGCTCACTTATCAGAGTTCCAAAACCGGCAAAAATAATCCACCAATTTGTTGCTTGTATGGATTTCACTTGGTTCTCAAAAATAAAGCTGAGATTGTCACTACATTATATTACTTACATGTCCAGTCTTCCTCTAGTAAGAGTGATTACTGACAGAGAGGATGTTCAGCAACAGCAAATATATTTTAAACCTTGTTAAATGCTTGGCTGTCATGTTTGTGGTTTTCAGTTCCACAACATATTAGTTCCAGTTTTTCCCTTATGCAGTTAATAGAAATGCACTTTTACCAAAGATAATATGATGGGAAAAAAACATGAATTACTTTGAGAATGGAATTATCCTGTCTGGTATTTTTGGTATCATAACCTTCCAATAAACAGCGACGAGTGGTATTTCCCGATCCAGCAAACTCTGCAAGGTTTAGGTCTGCAAAGCCCAGCTATTAAGAGAGAATGAAGAGTTAGATATCGTAGTATAATCCAGGGACACTTACTGTATGCACAATAATTAGTATTCATTATTAGCCTTTAATCACACTTGAATTAGAATGACTGCTTCATGCAGAAGGTATGGACTCAAAAAAAAAAAAAAAAAAAAAAAAGGAAGGAGGAAGTAGTTACATTAGAAAAGAAGAGAAAAAAACTGGTCTACAAAACCTCATAAATATTGTTAGAATTGATACGGTTTAATATGATTAAATGCCAAATGCTGCTCAGCTGTACTCTTAGTTTCAACTTACACCTAAAAAACCCTAGGAAGGCTTTTTAAATATTGAAAATCCCATACACACAAAAAATATAGAAGTAAAGACTTCCATCATTCTTGAGAGGCAAAGAAAAGCGAACTCCAAGAGAGGTGGGGGGAGATTTAAGTATGTCCAACCTACCTCTCAAATATCAGTACTTACCCAAAATTATCTTCCAGCTCATCTATTTTGTAGATCAGAATGATAGGTATTCTAGCCTATTATTAAGCTAAAATATGTAAAGAGCATAAGAGAGCAAGAAGGAAGTATCAGTTTATAGAACAGATCATGTCTATTTACCTTTGCATATGCCTTTCCACCTTTTAACTCCTGCAAAAAGAAACATACACTAGTAACTAAACAAGTCATAAAAATTTAAAATATTGCCTTTTTGAAGGAATCCAACATGTACACATATTTTAAGAGATATCTGAACATAATATTGCCATAGTATTAGTCTATTATATTGCTAATTGTAACAGGAAGAGACCTTGTGTGCTTCTCCCAGCTTCTTCTCAAGCCTACCCAGGGACCCCATCAGGAAGCCAAGAAAGATCACCAGGAGGGGAGGGGAGAAGTAAACTGCAGAAGCCTAACTTCTCCCCATCCAAGTGATGAAGGGGTGTGCATAACCCCCATCACTGTGGGACTGACCAACTACATACCCTGGTTTGTGAAATAAGCATTTTTGCAAAAAATAAATTTCAAACACCTACCCCTGAATGTTGAGGAACCAGCTAGTAATTAAATAAAAATGCAAAAGTCCTCCAATTTATTTTCTAATGCATGCAGTTGGAAGGTTCCCAAAAAAAATCCCTGCTGCCTTCACAAAGTCACCTCAGGATAGATGGACAGCTGTTCAGTGCTACAGCACCAGTTTGTTTCTGCTGCTAGGGGTAAGGCGTGCAGGAGATGCACCTCTGGAGATCAGGAAAATCAAGCTAGTACATGGCACGAGTTCAGGGCCTCTAACGGTATGTCTACACTACAGCTGTGAATGAGTTTCCCAGCTCAGGTAGACAGACTTGTGGTAGTGGGACTTGAGCTAGCATGCTAAAAATGGCTGTGTGGACGCTGTGATTCTGGCAGAGACTCAGGCTAATCACCCACGCTCAAGCCCACCTGAGCCACTGGGCTTGAGCTCAGGAAGCTAGCTTGTGTCTTAACTGGAGCCACAACCTCCACACAGCTATTTTTAGCACAGTACCTTGAGCCCTCCTAACACAAGTCTGTCTACTCCAGCTGAGAGGCAATTTCCCAGCTCCAATGTAGACATACCCTAAGCTTGCTACTTCTTGCTCTTGACTTCTATGCACTGCATCAGTCACTGACCAGGAAGAGTTGGGCTTTTCCCAGGAAGAAAGTGAAGCCAGCTGTTACTGGATGAAAGAATAACCAGTTTAAATATATTTCTGCTACTCGTCCTTGAGTTCTTGTTGAAAAGTGAAGACATTACTGTTTCCTCATTCTAATCTTTTCAAAAGACTCTGAATTCCCACAGCAATAGAGAAGATCTGTTTGTGGCAGAGTAGAGAGATGCAGTCACCTTGTTACAACTGACAAAGGAACAACTGAACACATTCAATCTGCAGGCTCTTAAAAATTTCTGCTACATTTAGTACCTTAATATAATTGAAGGCAAGTTTTATAACTTGAGAGTTTTATCCTTCTGTAAGTATGTTGAAACTGCATCTGCACTGACCTACCTTGGTTATGTTACAACATAAATTATGAAAAGAAAGCTATCAAACAGGATAACTATCTGAAAATACCAGTGCGTATATAAAACACTATGAATGTTCCTTTTGAAATCATACAAATGCTTTGTGCTTCATATATTAACATGGTACTTGAAAAATCATATAATGAAAGTAGCAACGTGCTTATACTGCTCAAGTTGTGAACCAGCAAAACCACTTAAAAAGAGTGCTAAGGATGTTGGACACAGGAGGCGGTTCTTAATTCAGAATGAATTTTAAAATTAATCATGGCTGTTATGCCATTTAGCTAGCATAAATTAAGTTCACAGTTACAGCTCCCTCAAATTACAATACAGTAACTCCTTGCTTAACATTGTAGTTATGTTCCTGAAAAATGCAACTTTAAGCGAAACGATGTTGAGCAAATCCAATTTCCCCATAAGAATTAATGTAAATGGGGGTGGGGGGTAGGTTCCAGGGACATTTTTTTCACCAGACAAAAGACTATATATATACACACATATATATACACACATATATATACACACATATATATATATATACACACACACACACACACACATACACACACACACAAAGTTTTAAACAGACAACTTAATACTGGTACACAGCGATGATGATTGTGAAGCTTGGCTGAGGTGGTGAAGTCAGAGGGTGGGATATTTCCCAGGGAATGCCTTACCACTAAACAATGAACTATCAATTGGCTGAGCCCTCAAGGGTTAACTCGTTGTTAATGTAGCCTCACACTCTACAAGGCAGCACGAATGGAGGGAGGGAAGAGAGCATGGCAGACAGACACACATTGTGTGCGTGTGTGTGAAATGCGCATTGCTCCTTTAAATACGCTGACCCCACTCTAAGTACACTACCTTTTTAAGTTGATCAGCAAGCTGAGACAGCAGCTTCAGCCAGGAAGCTCCTCTGTCCTGAGGCCTGTCGTGTGTCCTCCCCTGCTCAATAGGGGATGGGGTAAGCAGGCTGCAGGAGAAAGGGGGGGGGGGAAGGGGAACACCCTGACATTAGCTCCCCTCTTCCCCCCCATCCCTCCCACACAGCAAGCAGGAGTCTCTGGGGAGTAGTTCCAAGGCAGAGGGCAGAAGCAGCACATAGCAGTGGGGGGAGGGACAGCTGAACTGCCGGCAATTGATAGCTCGCTGGGCGGCTGCCGCACAGGGAACTTAGGGGAGCGGGGGGCTGCCGGTCCACCCTGGTTCCAAGCCCCCACCAGCTAGCTCCAATGGGCTGCTCTTCCTGCAAGCAGTGGACAAAGCAGGCGGCTGCCAAACAACGTTATAAGGGAGCCTTGCACAACTTTAAATGAGTATGTTCTCTAATTTATCAGCAACGTAACAACGTTAACTGAGACAACTTTAAGTGAGGAGTTACTGTGTGAATTAGAGTTAAGTAAGCAAATGATCAGATGACAAAATTATGTTTACTACTACTGAGTATTTTACCTGGCTATAGCTACAGTTCATTTTATAATGTCTGTTAGCTCTATAAAAATAGAGAGGACAGTAGTAAATGATCAGAGCTACAGTGGAAAAAAAATTATGGTCTAGAAGAGGAAAAATGCTGTTTTTACCTTCCGTACAGATACTCTGCAGATGCAAGGATCCAGAATGCCTGTAGTGGCACTGGCACTCATTTTACACATAAATAAGAACTTCTTCTTCCAGTGAACAGAGTTTGCCTGCACGACCTCTCTGCAAAAAGGAGGGGGCGGAGAAGAAAGACAGCCATTATAAACAAACATCTAAAAAACAACATATGCAGTCAAAACCACAAAAGACCACTGGACAAATTTGAGTAATATGATAGATCCAGGTCAGTTGGGTACAGCAGAGTAGCAGAAGGCAGATATACTGGCCACTGGATTAACAGTTTTCTGTTCCCTGACTGACCAGAGCAGGGGCTGCTCCAGGCTAATGAGAACATCTGACTCCAATTAACCTGCAAAGAGTCAGGTGAGGCCATTAAGCTAATGTGACCACCTGACTAATTAAGCAAAAAGAAGAACAGGAGTACTTGTGGCACCTTAGAGACTAACAAATTTATTAGAGCATAAGCTTTCGTGGACTACAGCCCACTTCTTCATATGCATCCGAAGAAGTGGGCTGTAGTCCAGGAAAGCTTATGCTCTAATAAATTTGTTAGTCTCTAAGGTGCCACAAGTACTCCTGTTCTTCTTTTTGCGGATACAGACTAACACGGCTGTTACTCTGAAACCTGACTAATTAAGGCCTCTCTGATACTATAAAAGACTCACTCCAGTCAGGCAGAGGAGAGCCAGGGAGCCAGAGAAGGGGAAGTGTGGCTGAAGGGCTGGTTAATGAAGACATGCTCAAGTAATTGGTAAGGGAGAAGTAGGAGAGCTGTGAGGAAGTGGCCCAGGGAAATGTAGCAACTCTGGCAGTGAAAGGTTGGCTGCCAACAGCTGCTACCATTAGGCTCCCTGGGCTGGAACCCGGAGTAGAGGGCGGACCTGGGTGCCCCCCAACCCACCACTACAGGAACACCTCCTAGGAGGGGAAGTCAGGCCCCTGTCAGGACAGGAGGCTAAACTATTCTGAAACAAGCCCCTAGGGACAACAGAGACTGGGAGTTCTCTCAGCAACCTCCTTGCTGGCTTATGATGAAAAGGGCTCAGTAGACTGTAACCCTGGCCCTAGAGAGCAAAGGGCTACGTGGAGGGTCGTAGTGAACCACTGAGGCTAGCATATACCGCCTAGAAGCACAGGACCCGTGGGGACAAGGTCGGAGCTCTGCCACAGTAAACATTGAGTTGAAGTGGCACAAACATGAATCACTATCAAAAACTTGGTTAAAAATGTCTATATATGGTGAAAAATTAAAACTTTCTTCCTTTTTTTTTTTAAAAAAAAAGTCTAACCATGTTTAGTACTTTCGGTGTTTAGTACAGCTCTTGTGACAGCCACAATGCAACATGCTGGGTGGAAAAAAAATTGACAACTAAGTTCATTTTCATAGAAAAGCAAAATGAAATGGTTGAGATGCATCTCAACCATGCAAGGGTACACAGACTTGACACTAAGAAGAAAGATGACTAGACTAACTGTTAGGACAGCAGTAATGGAAAGGATTTTATTTAAATTAGTTCATTTACTGTGCCTAAAAGTGAAGAGCTAAAGCCAACTAGCTTAAGTTAGGCATAACATAAGGAGGAATTGTACAAGTTTCTCCACACAGTTTGTGCAAGACTCATCAATCCTGATATGTAACATCCCTGCTATTCCACTGAGGGCTCCAACATGACTGGTAGCCTCTAAAAACGACTCTTTCCATTTGGCAAAACTAAGTTAGTAAATGGAGCTTTGATGAGACCCGAGCAGAATTTCAATCCTTATCTTACAGAGATAGAAGACAAGTGCATTCACCCACTGCATCACCTGAGAATTTTAGACATTTAAAAAAAAGGCAAAACACACATACATAAGTGTTATTTGATTTTGTTTTTAAAGACTATTTGAAATATGGCAAATAGCTGAAGTTCTGTCCAAATCTTCCATTTAACCTCAAGACAAATCCAGCACAGGAAGTGGAAGTAGAAGCTTCCCTACACTCTTGTCAGTGTGAATCACTCCTGACGTGGACAGGGGAAAATATAGTTCGTTCTTACCAAAACAGAGAATTACAATCATGAGCTTTCCCTCTAGGTACAATACCAGGGATTTCATGTCTGAGGGAATAGGAAGGATGCAGTCTTTCTAGCTCATCCTTTAGGAGAGTTTTCCTGGTTACTAGCAGTTGCAGACCTGCCAAGTGTCAAGCACTGGGAATGACATTCCTGTCTGCAGGCCCTATCTCATGCATCCAGTAGGGACTAAATAGGGTTTTCTTTACCATTAATCCTGACCACTGCAGGCCTATCTGGCTGGTTTCTCATCTCCGTGGCAACTCACAACCTTCATGGACTCCTTGACAGCAAGGAGATGATGGATGCTTCAGTGCGCTCTTCTCAGTAGAAGGTGGACAGGATGGTATCAGAGGCCGACGTGGATGGGAGAGTGGCTGAATAGGATAGGGGCAGATGGCCAATATGGAGGCTATTAAGATCATATGCAGAAGGGGAGAGGCTCCCCAAATTCCTCCACTAAACTCTAAATACCGCCATCCACCTTGTATGACAACCCCAGGCTTCCTCTCAGGAGTTCCTCCCAATTCCTGTCTGCCCAGCTCTTCAAGTTGCAGCTCGCTTGCCTTCCCCCACAAACCTTCCCACTTCTGAGGGGTGCAGAGAATGAACTTCTACCTTCCCCAACACCTGCTCCCACTCCTTGGGAAACCCTATAGGAAGAATAAGTGGCTTGTCACTGGTGAGAGACAACATACATGAAGCAGCACAGAACTTAGCATCTATGCAAGTTGTTTACTTTCTGTGGCTAGATAAGAGATAACAGAAATTATCCTCCCCCTCCAAGAAGCTACAAAAGGCAAGAATATCCTCCACGTTAGAATTCTCAGTCTGCTTTTTGGGGCTCAGGAACGTCAGGGGTGAGAAAGGTAGGAGTAGGAGAGAAATAAACTGCTTTTTTGATACATCAGGTGCCACTGCCAGGCTCTTACTTTCCTGCCCAGTTTGGCCTGATTTTGGGGGCAACGAGGATTATATGCGGCTTTCTGCAGATGCATACGTCTGACAAGATGCTGTCTATCTGGGGCTTCTCCTCTATCCCTGGTTAGGGGCAAGGTGGCTTAGGCTTGCCTTGCTAATTGGTCCCAGTTTCTTCACAGTAGGGTGACTAGACAGCAAGTGTGAAAAATTGGGACAGGGGTGGTAGGGTAATAGGAGCCTATAGAAGACACCACCCCAAATATCAGGACTGTCCCTATAAAATTGGGACATCTGGCCACCCTACTTCACAGCCATTCCCAGAACAGTCTGTGTATTACAGTCCTGGCACTTCAGGGGCTTTGAGTCTAATTTTTTGACAATCACAAATCAGAACAAAAACAATGAAAGAAAAAACAAACAAACAAACAAAAGGAACTGTGACCATTGCCTGTGGGGGAAGACAGATGATTGGGGAAAGGAACCTTCCAGAAAGACAGCAGCTGAGGAAAACATGCCAGAAATTCTCAATCACACTTGGCTTTGCTGCCTGATGGTTTTGTGGAAAGTAGGAGCAGACAGAGGAAGAGCACAGGCCAGATTTTGTTAAACAGCTTTTTGTTCTGTTTTGCTTATGCTGATTTTCTTTAAGAGGATGAACAGGATAAGGAGATACCTGAAAGTTGTATTATATTGTATGCCATCAAAAGAGGCTGTAAATAAGGCTTTACTTAATTCACAATATTGCAGATTCCGCACCATTAGGCTTCCATTGCAATTCTGACAGTGAGCCCCCCACTCTCAGTCCCTGGGTGGTCGACAGCAGAAAACTGCAGAAAAGTGATAATGGATCTTATTATTTGCAATAATGAAGTCCATTATTACTTTTCCATGATTTTCCATGGCTTGTCTGCAAACTCAGCTGCAATTCTTGGACAATCATCCCACGATTCAAGTAGGGCCTTAGCTATAAAATTATAAACAAAAATAATAATCCATCTGAATTTTCATATTTGATGTGAAGTTGGGTACTATTATTGCCCAAGTTTGAGTCTATTAAAATAAATGCTTAACTAAGCTGCTTTTACTTTCTGGGATATTTCAGATTGTGGAGCAACACCGCCACTGGTTTAGTTAGGCTAGACTGTTTGAATAACCTGAACAGTTGTCGGGGCTCAAGGGATAGCATATTTTGAATCCACTTAAGCATTTTCACTGCATCTTTTCCTCCTTTCATATTCTTTAATTAGTACTTTAACAGGTAATGCCCAAATGAGGGGAAATTCTTATGCTGCTATCCTGTAGGGTCTTTTCTGAAACCCTAACTATTGTATTTAATGCCCCACCTTTGCCTACAGCACGTGCAGTACTAAGGTAACTAGTGCTTCAAGATTTGACCCAATATTGGCACTAAAGAGAATTCAGCAGTCATATATAAATACAGGATCCCTTTCTTCAGTTTTCTTGTGGGAAGTCTTAAATGTTCCTGTACATAAGGACCTTATGAATTATCCTATCCTGATCTCTACTTCCCCAAACTTTGGTGGCTTTGTGGAAGGGTGTGCGGGATGTATCGAATAGTGCTGTCAGCTTTGGCAAGCTATTTTCCAAAACATGCAGTAACGATTTATTAAAAGCCAGAGGTAGCTTACAAGTACTGAAAATGATGGAATCATGTAACTGCGCCGATAAACCATTCATTCCGATACTGAACTCTTTAATTGACGTTAAAGGGAATTTACACATTTCTCTCTAAATAGTAATGAGCTTATGGATGAAGTCACAAAGAAATGCACAAAATAAATAGTAGCATGAGACAGTCATTTATTTTAATAGAAATATATTCAAATATAAAAACACTGATTTACTATTAAGATAATTAAATGAGTAATTGTGTTCTTTTCTTTTTAATTGTATAGTCTGAGTAAACTTTTCTCTTTTAGGTAACTTTACTTCTCTTTCTTTCATATACCCAAGTTACAAAAAGTGAAAGCCATTTAGATAAAACAAGAACTTTGGCAGGCTGTTTTAAGTGAGCACCAATAATTCATTTGCAGTATTGTTGTAGCTGTGTTGGTCCCAGGATATGAGATAGACAAGGTAGGTCAGGTAATATCTTTTATTGGACTAATTTCAGTTGGAGAGAGAGAGACAGGCGCAAACTTCGTTGGTGATTAATAGCCACCACTCTGAGTGGGGGGGTACGCTGATTTGGATAACGATACTGGACAGCTGATGGATTGAGTGACTAACAACAACTTTGTGTTGCTTCACAATGCAAAAACACAGCACATTTCTTTTTGCTAGATGGTCAAAAAAGTACCCGCCCGACCTTCGCTGGGTCAGTTCGCTAGGCGGCTGTTCACAACCAGTGAACCGTATAGTACTTGATAACTTTCCTCACAGCCAACATAGACCATCACTTATTCATATTGGGCTCTAGCCATGGGTGGCAGGTATTGTAGGCAGGGGGAGGCTGTGCCTCCCCCCACAGCCTAGCGTGGCCCTGCCTATGCTCCGCCTCCAGGCCAGGCCCCCTCCTACCGTTCCCAATGCTCTGCCCTGGCTAGCCCAGGCTGCTTGGGGCTGGCCAGCCTGCCTTCCGCAGGGGTCCTCGCCCCTCAGCTGCCCGGCACAGGGGCTGGGGGCCAGGGGCTAGTCTCCCCCAAACAGCTGGGTCACCAGCTGCCCATGCCTCCAGCTACACATCATTTGAAACTCAATGAAGCACTGGTGGAATTTCTGCAAGGCAGACAGAGAGAAGTTCTGTGATGCACTGGAATGTAATGTGGTTACCATTCCGTTGCATTGTATCCCAGTCAATGAAGCCTACCATTGATTTCAAAGAGCCATTTATAAAGCTGCATGCTTAGCTACACTGCATGGATTGTCATCCAATTTACACTCCTTGTCTGAATGCTGAATGCAAAGCCTTGCTC
Source organism: Malaclemys terrapin pileata (assembly GCF_027887155.1). Lineage (NCBI taxonomy): Eukaryota > Metazoa > Chordata > Testudines > Emydidae > Malaclemys > Malaclemys terrapin. The sequence goes on from NC_071512.1 coordinate 68,482,800, forward strand.
AGGACATTCAAATTATCTGGTGACCTGGATATCACTGACCACCTGACTGAGTCTCTGGAAGGACTCTACGGAGAAGCTTGACTTCACCTATTCCAGCCAGCTGGACACTGCTCAATAACCTCCAGGTCAAAATCGCCCTCTGGTTAAGCCCAGCAAGGTTGTAAGCCACCTTCTGTGGGTAGCAAAATGTCCCACTGGAGAAGCGACTCAAAACGCAAAGTATATGATGAATGGCGCCAACTTCAACATCAGAATATGGGTAGAAGTTAACCAGAGCTATTCATGGTAGACGAGCTAGATAAGGCCCTTAACTCTATCAAGCTAGGCACAGGGGCAGGTTATGATAATATCTTGCTGGAATTCCTCAAGCACCTTGAGGTTACAGTGACTTACTAACTTCTACATATGGGACATCAATGAGAAGTTACCACACACTCTGTTTCAAGCAAAGATTACTGCCATTCTTAAGCTGGGAAAGGACCCCTACAACATGTCAAGTTACCACCCAATATCCTTGCTGTCAGTGTGTTTTAAGGTGTTTGAGCATTTGATCTGCCAACAAATCGCTCTGGATTTGAACAATGTCTTCCAGGTTGAGCAGGCTAGGAAAAGAGGCAGCACCTGTGATCAAGTCCTGGCCTTGACCATCTTTATCAAATGGTTTTCAACAAAATCTAAAGACAGAAGCCGTCTTCTTAGATTTGACCACAGTTTGGCACAGAGGGCTTTTATTTAAACTCTCTCGAGTTGCCCCGCTTTGGGCAGTTGAAATAATAGAGTTCTTTCTCTAAAACAGGAGGTTTAGAATACACATGGGCAACTGCTGTAGCTTTTGGAAGTGTCAGATCCAACGGCCTCCCTCATACTGTTCAATGTGTAAATCAACCACCTGCCAGCTACACTCTCGCGTATCTATGCCATGACATCTGCTGCAGCTACCAAGCTCAGTCTCTCAGAAAGTGACAAGGCCTTGAATGAAGATATGAAGCTTCTGGCAGACTATTGTAGTCAATGGTGCCTGCAGCCGAGCTTTTCTAAAACCATTTCTACAGTATTCTATCTGCATAATGCAAGCTCAAGCCGCGAGTTAAATGTTTCCCTCAATGGTCATTGCCTGCAGCATGATCCAAACCTAGTTTACATCAGTGTGATTGGATAGGTCATTAACATATCACAACCATTTGAGGACGACCGCAGTCGAAGTCAGCAGTCAAAACAACCTGCTCAGAAAATACTGGTCCACAATTTTTAAGAAGTAGTCTGCTCTAGAGATAAAAATGTGCTATTTATTATGTATTTTGATGTGCTGAATTCAAATATGACAATTAAAACAACTGATTGGCTACTGTTTCTAAGATATTTAAGTTTTTACATTTTATGTCTATGTATATTGTGTAGATAGTAGAGTTTTAATCATAAATTGTAAACCTAGGTCTTTTCATGTGTTTATGGTTGCTTTACATGATAATATTTCACCTGTCCTCTTTATGTAACACTTTAAAAATCAGCAAAAAGGTTATATAAATAAAATGTATTATGAAACAAAAGGCAAAAAACTATTATGTACATAGTTTATCCTATTCAGTGTCTACTCGGCACTTCTTGGCTTGTCTCTTGTATTCATTAAATGGAGCATCTCTTGTCACCGTCCAGCAATAGTCTGCAAGCATTGATGGGCTCCATTTGCCCTGATAGCGTTTCTCCATTGTTGCAATGTCCTGGTGAAATCGCTCGCCGTGCTCGTTGCTCACTGCTCCGCAGTTCGGTGGAAAAAAATCTAGATGAGAGTGCAAAAAATGTCTCTTTCGTGACATGTTGCAACCAAGGCTTGTGTGTGCCTTGAGAGGTTTTCCACCAACAGCCTGTAGTTGTCTGCCTTGTTGTTTCCGAGAAAATTTATTGCCACTAACTGGAAGGCTTTCCACGCCGTCTTTTCCTTGCCACGCAGTGCATGGTCAAATGCATCATCTCGAAGAAGTTCACGCATCTGAGGACCAACAAAGACACCTTCCTTTATCTTAGCTTCACTTAACCTTGGAAATTTTCCACGGAGGTACTTGAAAGCTGCTTGTGTTTTGTCAATGGCCTTGACAAAGTTCTTCATCAGACCCAGCTTGATGTGTAAGGGTGGTAACAAAATCTTCCTTGATTCAACAAGTGGTGGATGCTGAACAGTTTTCCTCCCAGGCTCCAATGACTGTCGGAGTGGCCAAGCTTTCTTGATGTAGTGGGAATCTCTTGCACGACTATCCCATTCGCAGAGAAAACAGCAGTACTTTGTGTATCCAGTCTGCAGACCAAGCAAGAGAGCAACAACCTTCAAATTGCACAAAGCTGCCACTGATGTTGGTCATAGTTTATGCACCTCAAAAGTTGTTCCATGTTGTCATAGGTTTCCTTCATATGGACTGCATGACCAACTGGAATTGATGGCAAAACATTGCCATTATGCAGTAAAACAGCTTTAAGACTTGACTTTGATGAATCAATGAACAGTCTCCACTCATCTGGATCGTGAACGATGTTGAGGGCTGCCATCACACCATCGATGTTGTTGCAGGCTACAAGATCACCTTCCATGAAGAAGAATGGGACAAGATCCTTTTGACGGTCACGGAACATGGAAACCCTAACATCACCTGCCAGGAGATTCCACTGCTGTAGTCTGGAGCTCAACAGCTCTGCCTTACTCTTGGGTAGTTCCAAATTCCTGACAAGGTCATTCAGTTCACCTTGTGTTATAAGGTGTGGTTCAGAGGAGGAGGATGGGAGAAAATGTGGGTCCTGTGACATTGATGGTTCAGGACCAGAAGTTTCATCCTCTTCCTCTGACTCAAGTGAGAATGATTCTGGTGCATCAGGAACCGGCAGTCCTTCTCTGTGGGGTACTGGGCGTATAGCTGATGGAATGTTTGGATAATGCACAGTCCACTTTTTCTTCTTTGACACACCTTTCCCAACTGGAGGCACCATGCAGAAGTAACAATTGCTGCTATGATCTGTTGTCTCTCTCCAAATCATTGGCACTGCAAAAGGCATAGATTTCCTTTTCCTATTCAACCACTGGTGAAGATTTGTTGCACAAGTGTTGCAGCATATGTGTGGAGCCCACCTCTTGTCCTGATCTCCAGTTTTGCAGCCAAAAGAAAGGTGATAGGCTTTCTTAACCATAGTGGTTATACTGCGCTTTTGTGATGCAAAAGTCACTTCACCACAAACAGAGCAGAAGTTATCTGCACTGTTCACACAAGTACAAGGCATCTCTGCTCACTTTGGCTAAACAGAAACGTGTCCCTTTGCAAAATCAAACACTGACAAATAAGAGAGCACGACACTGTATGATTTCTAGAGCTGATATAGGGCAATTTGTTCAGCAGAGTGATGTAAGCTTCGTTATGATTGCATGACTTCTAGGAATAACATGATGTATGACGCAATACCAGCTTCAGATTGCATCATTCATTGTTTTGCCTAGAAAGCAAGTACTGTCCAAACCCAGTCATAGATTTAGTTATAGATCCAGTCAAAGATGTATTTTAACCATTTCTGGTTTAAATTGAGATCCCTTTCCTTTATAACTCACTTATCCTCCGCCATTCCCAAGCCAAGGGTCGTATATACTGATCCAATAGCATATCTTGAAAACTAGAGCCAATCAACAATTTTAAGCATCATTTTCATCCTCAGTGACCCAGAATTAGTAAAGTTTGACTACATTTATTTCAGAAGCATTTTGGCTGTAGAGCACTGAAATTGGCCTGTTCAACCTGGGGTGCAAGCGCCCGACGCTTAGATCATCAGCCCTTGCCCTCTGCTATACAACAGCAGATTACTGTGCTCTTGTCTCATGTCGCTCATCTCACATGAGGCTGGTCGACATAGAGCTTAACAAAACTATGCGTATTGTTACTGTGACTTTACAGGCACCTCTGTTGCCATGGCTATCGATACTTAGCAACATAGTACTGCCCTATATTCGCCATGGAAAGGCCTCTGTCACGCTGCTTGCCAAGTTCCATGAGAATAGCAACCTGCCATTTTATGCAGACCTCTTCAATCAGGTACTGGGCTGATTATAAATATTTGCACTGTAAAAAAGATAAATCTACAAGTCGAAGCATGAAGGAGCATAGGAATGTTTAGCTTATCTGGCATGTAAATACCTTGCAATGCTGGCTACAACAGTGTCATTCGACTGCCTCTTCTCACGTTCAGGTGACACTGTAAGTAAGAAGTGGGCAGCACTATCTCCTGTAAATGTAAACAAACTTGTTTGTTTTAGTGATTGGCTGAACAAGAAGTAGGACTGAGTGGACTTGTAGGCTCTAAAGTTTTATATTTTGTTTTTGAGGGAAGTTATTTAAAAAAATAATTCTACATTTGTAAGTTGCACTTTCACGATAAAGAGATTGCACTACATACTGTACTTGCATGAGATGAATTTAAAAATATTTTTTTACAGTGCAAATATTTATAGTAAAAATATAAAGTGAGTACTATACACTTTGTATTCTGTGTTGTAATCAAAATCAATATTTGAAAATGTGGAAAAACATCCAAAAATAGAATACATTTAAATTGGTATTCTATTATTGTTTAACAGTGTGATTAAAACTGTGATTAATCATGATTAATTTTTTTAATCGAGTTAATCGCTTGAGTTAACTGCGATTAATTGACAGCTCTAGTTGCCAGGCTTTTAAGTTGTTTGTTATAAAAGGATGGAGTAAAGATGCTCTATCCATTGCACATATGTATCATTAAACTGATGATTTTACAAAGTTTAAAGGCTATAAAAATGTGGATTCCTACCATAAGGGATTTCCAAAAAGCACCATTTATTTCCCCTCACACGGATAGTTACACCTATCCATTTCAGAGAACCACTAACATTCCATTACACTCCAGTAACAAGATAATCAAAACAAACAAACCAAAAAAGCCTTATCCTAGCATATATAGTTTAAAAAACAAAAACAAACAAAAAAAACTTTTGACTTGAATGGTTCTTACTTCAAGTGTTCCACATGCAAATTTTAGGTTTACTGAGTCTCCAGAGAATTCATACAGGGCATGTTTTAATATTTGTGATTTTTCTGCAGACACTATCAGTACTCAAGCAAACAAGTCAATAAACTGTTATAAACGTCAACTTTTAAGAACCACATCACAATTTCTGAGACTTCTTATTTCATGTGCAAAGCTTTCCCCACTATACACACAAAATATTGATTGGTTGCCATGGATATGAACTCAGATGACTACTTGGTAACTATGACTGTGCTAATGGACACACTGGTGAAAGCCTTCTGTTATGAGTCAGTTTCCTGTGAGCCTCATTGCATCATTTCACCAGGTAAAAAGCAAAGACAGTTGTTACTCCTTGACAAATCAAACGCAGTTTTGTAACTAATGTTACAATGTTAAAAGAAGATGAACACTGGCAGTAGGAGTAAGCTAAGACTGATGCAAAGCAACAATCAATATCAAACTTTACATACAGGAAGGATCATAACTTATGCCATGCTAACTTGCAAATAAACTGATTCAAATAAACTATATTTGGTGATTTGCTGACACTTTCATGTGGCATAAAGCCTCAAATGTAGGACTAACTGTAAATACAGCTCTTCTCCAGGCCAGCATTGTATGTCTGATGCAGAGCAGGGTTATTTTTTCGTTTTGGGGATTCTGTAGTAGATAGGCCTGGTTTACACTACAGAGTTAGGTCAACATAAGTCACCTTGCATCAACCTATTTCTGCATATGTCTAAAGGCAGATTTGTCTCTGGCAGACCTCAGTGCCCCATTACAGCAACACAGAGTGTAAACACTGTGTGACTTTTGTCAATCCTAATAGTCCTTGAGCAGCTGTTTCACAATGTCCCATTCCCTACAAAAGTGACTACTCTGGTCACAGTTGTAAATTCCACTGCCATGGGCCACCTTTTAAAATTTCCCATATGTTTTTTAAATGCCTTTTCCTGCTTGCCAAAGTGGGCAATAATACTTACACAACCAAGATGAGCTGCTAACTCTATGCACTGGGTGGACTCCTGCCTGGAGAAAACAGGAGGTATTGGATCTCCTGGGCCTGTGGGGAGAAGAGGCTGTGCAAGCAAAGCTACAGACCAGCTTTGGAAACATGGACATCTATAAAAGGTTGCACGAGGAACGCAGGCAAAGGGGTATGACAGGGATCAGCAGCAGTGCCGTGTGAAAGCGAAGGAACTGTGGCCGGCATACCACGAGGCCAACAATCAATCTGGCGCTGAGCTGCAGACCTGCCACCTTAACAACAAGCTACATGGTATACTTGGCAGAGATCCCACCAGCACCCTGCAAACCACCATGGATACCTCCGAGGAGCCCAAGACAGAGACCCTCCCCACCTACCTACAGTCAAGAGGACGAAGATGCGGCAGGGGTGGGGATACCTGCCATAAGCGAGGACCTGTTTCGAGACTCCACCACAGTCTAGCCAGTCCTGCCAGCCAAGCATGTACAAGCCCAATGAAGGGAAAGGGACGGTGATGGTCCACGCTCCTGGGGTCAGGGCAGCATGGACTATCAGTCACAGTCCATAAAGCAGCCCTTCAGTGCAGGGCAGCGTGGCCTAGCGGCCGGAGTCTATAGCGCCCCCTTTGGTGCAGGGCAGCGCGGCCTAGCGGCCAGAGGCTATAGCGCTGGGGTGTGGCTGCCCCAGTAGGAGGGCCCGGGCCCACCCGACTCCACCGGGCCCCGACACAGGGCCCTAACTGCTTACCACTGACTCAGCGGGGAGGTCCTGCCGAAACACACCGAGTTTCCCTGGGTGGGAGGTACCACTCCGACACCCTCCCTGGGTCACTTCCTACCTGAGTCTGTGATGAGGTTTCCCATGAGACATCGATTCCCCTGTGCTCAGCAGGTCCAGTCGTCTCCAGGGTCTCCTCCAGTTGCTGGGGTGCAGGCGGGCCATGGACGGCTGCGATTCCCAGCATATTCAGAGGCTGTGGCTGGCCCTCCGCAGGAGCTTCTCTGGCAGGTCCTTCCCCTGCGGCCTCCAGCCCAGAATGAGCCAGTCTCCCTCCCTTTATACTGCTAGAGCACTTGGAGCATGCCCAGTCTTGCCAGGGACTCCCGCTGTCAAAACCTGGGGCTTAACCCTGTCTGAGTTAGTGCGGGGTAAGCGACCCCGTCACGCCCTCCCACCTCTCCCAGTCTAGAAAAGAAATCCGCGTTAGCGTGCGCCTTACCCGGACGATGAAACATGCAGAAGTCGTATGGTTGGAGTGACAGGTACCAGCGCATGATTCGAGGGTTTGCATCTTTCATGCTGTTTATCCACCTGAGGGGAGCATGGTCAGTGATCAATTTGAAGGTGTTCCCCAGTAAATAATAGCGCAGAGCGTCGATAGCCCATTTCACGGCCAGGGCCTCTTTCTCTATCGTTGAATAGTGTTGTTCTTGAGGAAATAATTTGCGACTCAGGTACAGTACTGGGTGTTCCTCCCCCTCCCATTCTTGGGAGAGCACGGCCCCTAAGCCTACCACTGAAGCGTCGGTTTAGAGTATGAACTCCTTTGTAAAATCAGGGTGCCGCAGGACTGGTTCCTGCGTGAGCCATTCTTTCAGGATCCTAAAGGCCTTGCCACACGGATCGGACCACTGTACCTGTCGCAGCTGAGAATTCTTCGTCAGGTCTGACAAGGGGGCAGCAATGGACACGAAGTCTGGTACAAAGCGGTGATAGTACCTGGCCAGTCCCCAAAATGGCGCACCTGCTTCTTTGTTTTGGGTGTGGGTGTATCCATAAGGGCTTGCACCTTATTGATTTGGGGGTACAATTTCCATCCCCCTACGATGTACCCAAGGTAGGTCACCTCTTCCTGTCCGAGATGGCATTTCACAGGGTTGGCTGTGAGTCCGGCTGCTCTGAGGGCCTGGAGGACCCCGGTGAGGTGTCTGAGGTGATCCTTCCAGTTGTTACTGTAGGCCACAATGTCGTCTATATACACTGCTGCGTATTGGTCATGAGGTAGCAAGAGCTTATTCATCAGCCGCTGAAAAGTCGCTGCGGCCCCGTGTAACCCGAACGGCATAGTTACAAAGTGGAAGAGACTGAATGGTGTTGGGAAGGCAGTTTTTTCCCGGGAATTTGGTGTAAGAGGGATTTGCCCGTATACTTTGGTTAAATCTAGGGTTGACAAATACCTCGCTCCCCCGAGTCTTTCGGGGAGTTCTTCCACCCGTGACATTGAGTACGCGTCGAACCGTGAGATAGCGTTTACCTTCCGGAAATCGATACAGAAGCGGGGGCAGGGGGGTCCCGTCGGGTTTTGGGACCAAAACTATTGGACTGTGCCATTCACTCTTTGACTCCTCGACTACGCCCATCTCCAGCATCGTATCCAATTCCTGTCGTACTGTGGCCCACATCTTCCGGGGCAATGGTTGATGGCTGTCTCTCACCTTCTGCACGGGCGTCGTCGCGATATGATGGCTCATAAGATTGGTTCGTCCCAGGCGTGTTGATAGCATGTTGAGGAAATCCTTTATGAGCTGCAATATTTGTTCCCGCTATGCTGTGGTGAGGCCGGTCCCCAGTGTAGCTGGCCTTGGGTCTAGAGGTTCCTCGGCTAGCAGTCCCAGGTCAGGGTCCGGGGGCGACGGAATGATGAATAAGGCCTCTCTGGCCTTCCATGCCTTCAAAAGATTCACGTGGTATATCAGAGTGTCCCTCCGGCGTCCGGGTAACCGGACTTCATAATCTACGGGCCCGACCCATTGGATCACCTCGTAAGGCCCCTGCCACTTGGCCAGGAGCGCTAAGTCGGCCGAGGGCAACAAGAACAACACCCGGTCTCCAGGGTCAAAACTCCGTACCTTAGCGCCTCTGTTATATACCCGTTCCTGTGTCTCTTGGGCCCGCAGCAGATTCTCCCGGGTGAAAGTTCCCAAGGCTTGGACCCGTTCTCGGAGGCGTAGCACATACTGAGTGGTCCCGAGTACTCACGACTCCTGTGCCTCCCAGTCTTCTCTCAGGAGGTCCAGGATTCCTCGGGTCTGCCTGCCATACAAAAGTTCGAAGGGTGAGAACCCGGTTGATGCTTGGGGTACCTCCCTTATGGCGAGCAGCAGGGCTGGGAATAGTGTGTCCCAATGACTGGGGTCTTCCTCCACGAACTTCCTCAACATGGACTTCAGATTACCATTAAAACGCTCCACTAGACTGTCTGTTTGTGATGGTACACCGACGTTCGGAGGGTCCATATATTCAGGAGGCGGCACAGCTCAGCTATCAGTTTCGAGGATACGTTAGTCCCCTGGTCAGTCAGGATCTCCGCGGGTATCCCAACCCTAGCGAAGACCTTCACGAGTTCGGTGGCAATCACCGGCGACGTGGCTGCTCGGAGGGGAACAACCTTGGGGTAACGTCCCGCGTAGTCCACGATCACTAAAATAAATCTGTTCCCTGTCTTGCTTCTTTCTAAGGGTCCAACCAAGTCCATTCTGATGAGTTCGAAGGTACACCGACCACAGGCAGGGGTATTAACAGGGCTCAGGGTACACCCTTTGGTCCGGCCCGCTGGCATTCCGGGCACGACGCACAATACTCCCGAACCTCTTGGTGAATGCCGGGCCAAAAAAAAAAAAAAAAAAAAAAAAAACAGCAGGCCACCCTCTGAAGGGTCTTTTCTCGTCCCAGATATCCTGCCCACGGGTTTGCGTGCACTAACTGTAGGAGGCCGTGTCGCAACCTCTGGGGAACCAACAACTGCCGAAGCGTTTCCGGTGTTCGTGGTTCCTGAACCACCTGATATAGGTGGTCCCGCTGGATCTCAAACCAAGGCCCCTGTGGAGGTTGCGTAGGTGTGTCCTCTTCAGGGCCGGGAACGGTGGCCTGCTCCCAGGCCCTACTCAGAGTCGGGTCTTCTCTCTGCTCCCTCACGAAGTCAATGTCCCGCTCCAGCTCTGTCTGCGAGTCTTCCACGGAGGGATGTCGGGTGTTAGCGGGCGCCCTCCCCGCCATAGACATCACTTCCCCGGGGTCTGCCTCCAGTGTGTGTCCGAGCAGTCCCCTTCCTGGGGACATAGCCCCTTCCATATGTGAAGCGGGTGGTTGATACTGCAGAAGGATCTCCCGAAATTCTGGCCAGTCTCGTCCCAGGACTAAGGGTCATGCCCACGTGGAGGACTTCCTCCCGCTGGCCAATCTCGATCCTCACCCAGGCCGTGAGGTAAGGGCAGATGTCCCCATGGACACATTGTAGGTGTATCTCCCCCCCACCCCCCCGAGAGTCTAAGATCCGGGACCAGCCCCTCCCGTAAGAGGATCTGACTGCATCCCGAGTCCACAAGAGCATTTGTGGGGGTCCCCTCTACTCACACAGAGATCACTAATTTTCCCGGCCCCCTTTTCCAGGCTCGGTGTCCGGCCACCCACATTTGCCCATAGTTGCAATCCATGAAGGGGCAGTCCAGCCGAAAATGTCCCTTGTCTGCACCCCCAACAGTGATTCCAGCCTTCTGAAGGTCCAAGGCCTTCCCTTGACAGGCTCCGCCCCCCTTGTGGGGGCCATTCCCTTCTAATCGGAGTCCTTGGAACTCTGTGCCTGGGTTCAGGCCTGGGAGGCTTAGTGGGTGTGGAGCGGGTGTTGGACAGAGATTCCCGAGCCTCCGTGCCCCGAGGGCTTCCTTTGTCTGGCCCATCTCTCCTGCTCGGGTTTCTGGACCTCCATGGGAGTGCCTCGGCTCCTTCGACCGCCAAGTAGTCCTCCATCAGGCCCATGGCTGCTGACAGGGTTGCCAGCCGGTGACGTGGCACACATGCTTTCCCTCCTGCCGGGAGGATCTGTGTGAACTGTTCAAGCGCCACCATCTCCGCCACCTGAGGCCCAGTCAAGCCTTCTGGCTCCAACCATCTCCAACAGTGATCCCGTACCCGTTGGGCCACGGCCCGAGGTCGAACCCCAGGAGGATACTGCTCTTTACATAGGCGCTGGCGGTACATCTCAAGGCTAATGCTGGTCTGGTTTAAAATGGCCGCTTTCACCCAGGGGTACTCCAAGGACTCTCAGGGATCAAGCTTACGGTAGGCCGTCTGTGCCTGTCCCATCAAATAAGGGGCTAGCATGGTGGCCCAGTGCTCTGAGGGCCACCAAGCAGCGGTGACGACTCGTTCGAATGTGACCAGGAATGCCTCGGGGTCGTCGCCTGATCCCATCTTAGTAAGACGAACTGGCAGCCCCACTGGAGCCTCTACCGATCCTGTCGGTGTAGGGACTGGAGCTCCCGGCGGGCGCAGTAGAGTTGCCACTTGTTGGACTAGGCATTCCTGTTGTAACTGTTGCTGGGCAGCCAGCTCTCGAAGGAGTTGCTGCTGTTGTTCCTGGTGCTGGGTCATCTGTAACTGCTGCTGGCTGGCCATCTGCTGCATCATGTGAGCCTGCTGCTGTCGCTGTTGGGCCACCTGCTCTTGCTGGTTCTCCAGCAACCACTTTAGAAGCTTCTCTGTATCCATCTTAGATGGCGGTGGGGCTCCCACCGTCTAGATTCCTTACACTGGACATTTCAGCAGGTCCCAGGCGATGCCCACATTCTCCACCACGTGTGACAGTCCACGCTCCTGGGGTCAGGGCAGCATGGACTATCAGTCACAGTCCATAAAGCAGCCCTTCAGCGCAGGGCAGCGTGGCCTAGCAGCCAGAGTCTATAGCGCCACCCTTTGGTACAGGGGAGCACGGCCTAGCGGCCAGAGGCTATAGCACTGGGGTGTGGCTGCCCCGGTAGGAGGGCCTGGGCCCACCCAACTCCACCGGGCCCCGACCCAGGGCCCTAACAGTGGCGTAGCTGCTTGCCACTGACTCAGCGGGGGGGTCCTGCCGAAACACGCGGAGTTTCCCTGGGTGGAAGGTACCACTCTGACACCCTCCCTGGGTCACTTCCTACCTGAGTCTATGATGAGGTTTCCCATGAGACATCGATTCCCCTGTGCTCGGCAGGTCCAGTCGTCTCCTGGGTCTCCTCCAGTTGCTGGGGTGCAGGCGGGCCGTGGACGGCTGCGATTCCCGGCGTATTCAGAGGCTGTGGCTGGCCCTCCGCAGGAGCTTCTCTGGCAGGTCCTTCCCCTGTGGCCTCCAGCCCAGAATGAGCCAGTCTCCCTCCCTTTATACTGCTAGAGCACTTGGAGCATGCCTAGTCTTGCCAGGGAGGCGGGACTTCCGCTGTCAACACCTGGGGCTTAACCCTGTCTGGGTTAGTGCGGGGTAAGCCAACCCAGTCACAGGGACTTTGGGTAAGCATATGCATGCATTTTCCCTTACACTGTTTAAATTGAAAGATGGCATCTGGTCCATCCTTAAGGTATCATGAGGTGTCAAGGACAGCAGTACAAAAAACAGATAGAATTTGGTATCTGCAGGATTATGGGGAGAGAAGTGGGGAGGCAGCATCCAGAGCAGTTCATGTACATAGAGATGTCCCTTTTATCCTCCTGAGAGATCTTGATGAAACGTTCATGGAGATACTCTGCAATCCTTTCCTGAATGTTTCTAGGGATGGCTGCCTTATTTCTTCCTCCATGGTAAAACTGAACTGGAAAAGACAGGACTGGAACAAATTGGAGGAGAGGAGGCAGAAGGGTCAAGGATGGTGGGAACTAGCAGAAGAATCTGTGCCTACTAGAGAATTATTCCAGGCTCTGGAGAGGAGCAAACCCAAGATTCCCTGAGTCTCACCATTCCACTGTTGTCAACAAATAACTGAAACCAATAGGTATCGTTCATCTCTCATCCTGCTCTACCACTGGTCCATACAGAATATAACAATCTATGACTGCTAGCTCAAGTGGTCTATGCAGTGGATTTAAAGGTTTCTACCCTGCTGATGAACCATCAATGTCAATATGATGCCACATGATTACATTTTTTGTTTGCTTTTTAAAAGACGTAGGCAGTTGCACACAAAAAAGCTACATTAAAAGATTAAATGCCAGAATTAAAATGGCCTGTGCAACCTTAATCCAGCCTTCTTGTGCATAAGTATTATGATAGTCTTTAATTACATAACATACTATTTTTTCCATTCAGTGCAGTGGACCTACTCTGGAGATAAACCAGGATTATGCAGTGAAGAAGACTTGTCTGTAGGATTCCTGTTTCATTTGTTGCAGAAATTGGAAGATGTGTAGTCAAGAGAAAGGAAGACTTGTGATTACAGCAATTGAATGCTGCCCTGGAGAACTGGATTCTATTCCTGCTTCTGCCACATTGTAGACAATGTTTTAAGTTGATGTAACTTACATCGCTCAAGGGGTGAGTTACATCAACTTAAGTGGTAGGGTAGACTAGCACTAAGTCTTCACTAATGTACATATTGTACAATTACTCCTGTGGGAATTCTGCACCACTGCGCAATGCAGAATTTTGCAGAAGTTAATGTTGCGTGCACAGAATTTCCTTTCTCCCACAGAAATGGGTTGCAGTGCTTCTGGCCACCACTAGGGGCTACTGGACCCAGCAGAGCCCAGCTTGCACATAGAAGACACTGCCAGGGGAGTGGGGGGGACGGGAGGGAGCTAGAGTGTTCCTGGCAACTACAGTTCCCCACATGCCCTGAGGGAAGAAGACAGCAGGGATCCAGCGTCAGGCTTTTTCTCCCTATGGATCCCTGGTCTCTGGAGGGGAGGGGGGTAGGTGTCTAGGCTCTGGAGGGTGAGGGGGTGCAGGTGTATTGGCTGGAGGGAGAACTGCGGCTGGGCTCTGGGGGGAGGGGTTGTGGGTGACTGGCCCCCCAGCTGGCCTCCAGGGGGAAAGAGGGCAGAGAAACAGGAACTGGGTGGTCATAGGGGTTTCTTTAACTCTTTACTCCTGGGGGAATTTTTGTGTCTCTCTGTATTTTTACAGACATACTTGCTAACAGGTATTTTGAAATAAATTACCAAAATAATTGAAACTAGTGTGATTATGTAATGTTAACTTGACAAATAACATTTGCAGAATTTTAAAATATTGTGGGCAGAAATTTTTAATTTTTTTGGCGCAGAATGTGTCCAGGAATATACAAGGAAGAGATAACAGTGCTGAAGAATAAATATTTTCCAACAGCCTGAACTTTTACCTGACATGTCCATTTTCCCCCTTTGCTCAGTAGGACTACTGACATATGAAAGTGTTTGCAGGATCAGGCTTTTAATCGGTAACATAATACAATTTAGCAAGACAGTTTGTGGATACAAGAGTTGGATCCATTTGGCTTATAACACATATACACAAGGGCCGCGAGTTGTATGGGCCCCATGGTGCCCGGACTCCAGCAATATTCAGGGCCCGGGGGTCCCAGCTCCACCAACGTTTGGGGCTGGGACTCTCCCCCGGCCACGCCTGCCACCCCCAAGTGCCTCCCCCGAGTGTCCCCCGGCCCCCACTTGCTGCCCCCATGCATCTCCCCTGGGTCCCAAAGTGTCCCTGCCTCTCCCCTGCAGCTCCATGCTGACTCTGCTCTTCTGGCTCCCGGCATCAACTGCCGCCACAGGGTCCTAGTGCCCACCATCCACTAGTGGCAGGGCAGGCTGCCCTTCCGCCTCAGACCCTTCCCTTTTCCAGCAGGACCCTCCACCAGCACCCCCCCCTCCCCCACCCGCAGGCACCGCTCCTGCCCCATGCTGGACAAGGGGCAGCCTCATCCCCCACCCCTAGGGAGGCTACAGTGAGGGGCAGCAGCAGGGGAGGAGGCCACACGTGATGGCAGCCCGCACCCACCACAGGGGAGGCAAGAGGGCTTCCTGGACCTGAGAGGGGCCCTAGGAGCACATGCAGTGACAGTGGTGCGGGGTGAGTGTGCTGCCGGGGATGAGAGGGGGCCCCTCCCCCAGAGCTCACTGCTGCCAACTGGGAGAGGGCTGGGGGGAATCCTCCTCTCTGGCCCCAGCCCTGGGGCAGTCTGCCTGCACCCCAAACTCATCCCCAGCCCTTCCCCACCCCAGAGCCCTCACCCCCCGCACTCCAACCCTCTGCCCTAGCCCTGAGCCTCTCCAGTGCCCCAAACTGCTCATCCTGAGCCCCAGAGCCCTCAGCCCCACCCCAACCCTCTGCCCTAGCCCTGAGCCCCCTCCCACAGCCCAAATCCCTCATCCCCAGCCCCACCGCACAGCCCTCACCCCTGCACCCCCTCCCATCCCCAAACTCCCTCCCAGAGCCTGCACCCCCTCACCCTTAACACACACCACCTCCTGCCCCCAAACTCCCTCCCAGGGCCTGCAGCTTCTCCCTCTGCACCCCCAAACTCCCTCCCAGAGCCTGGACCCCTCACCCCCTCCTGCACACCCACCCCCCTGCCACAGCCTGTCTGCACCCAGCACCCGAACTCCGTCCCAGAGCCTGCACCCCTACCCCCTTCCCGCACACACGCTCATACCCCCGAACTCCCTCCCAGAGCCTGCACCCCTCACCCCCTCTTGCCCCAGCCTAGAGCCTACACCCAAACTCTGTCCCAGAGCCTGCACCCTTATCCCCTGCTCAAGCCCAGGGCCTGCACCCCAGACCTCTCCCCCCCACCCAAACTCCCTCCCAGAGCCTTAGGCAGGTTGGGGGTGGAGTTGAGGGGGGGGCGGCGGGTTCTGGGCACCACCAACATTTCTATAAACCTGCCACCCCTGCATATACACCTCTACCCCGATATAACGCTGTCCTCAGGAGCCAAAAAAAAAATCTTACTGTGTTATAGGTGAAACTGCATTATATCAAACTTGCTTTGATCTGCCGGAGTGCGCAGCCCCCCCCCCGAGCACTGCTTTACGGCATTATATCCGGATTCGTGTTATATCGGGGTAGAAGTGTACACTGTATTTTATGTCACATTTTGTCAGCATCTAATGCTATCTTAAGATGTTGATGTATATTTGGCTCTTTTGTGATATCATGTTTAAGAATTAAGTGTTGGGAAGGAAGTGAAAGGCAATTTACAAAGCTGTTTTACAGTTCTGAATAAGACTGTTCTTAAAAAGGGAAGATTTCCAAAGACACAGATGTCAGTTAAGAACCCAACTCCCAGTCAGTGGGACTGGAGCACCTAACCCCATTAAGTTTCTCCCCAAACAATTATGTTACCAGACATTGGGTGAACACTTAAAAAAAAAAAAGGCCGCATAGCCAACAATGCAGTTAATTTATGACACATACAAAATTTTCTCAAAATATTTTAAATCATTCTCTGAAACATTTAACAGGCTTCCCTGAACATCTTAAAATGCTATTAAGTTAACTATTTTGAGCACATGATAATCAACTCTTAAATACTAGTGCAGTTTGCATTTTATCACATTGAACAATAGAAAGACAATGCTCATTTAAAAAATAAAGACTAAGCTAGTTTGAAGATTCTGCTGAACACTCTAACCCCTTCATTTTATTGGTACTTGTCACTGTCGGAGACAGGATACTGAGCTAGGTGGGCCATTGGTCTGACCCAGTATGGAAGTTCTTATATTTTTATTGAAACAATTTGAGTTCACCTATGTAGGAATAAAGCAATTCATTCTGGCGCCAATAGCACAGACACTCCCTAAATTGGCATAAAAAGAACTACTGCAAAGGAATTCTATACCTTCCTCTACAAGTGCAGCAACATCTTAGTGACGCATCCAACTCTCCCAGCCAAAATTTTAGAGACCCGCACTCTGGTTTCCTGTAATATGAGCACATAACTTACTGCTCGGTTCCATTTTAAAACCACACTCCAAAGAAGAAAAAAAAAAAAATAACTAAGGAGGCTCATCCTCTCAGGTCCCAATCTTGCAATTCAGTGCATACTGGTGGATCCCTGTTCCCCCCGGGGAGCCCCACTAAATTCCTTAAGAGCTGCCCAAGTACATCACATTGCAGGATCAAGACCTAAGGCCCCTCACTCTGCAAACACTTAGACACATGCTTAATGCACATATGAAAAGTTAAGAATATGTGTTTTCAAGATTGGGGTCTCACTTTGACATCACATAGTGCTAAGGGTGCAAGGTAAAGGAAGGACAAGGCTTACAATACATGCATCTGCTTGGTTGTAGTCTATTGTCTTTTAACAAAGAGATTTCCCAGATGATATACATCAACTAGAGAAAGTGACTAAGGCACTGTCTGCACTACAGAGACTATAGCAGCACACCTATGGTGCTGTAACTATGGTGGCAAAACTCCATGGTATAGATACCACCTATCATGATGGAAGGGTTTTTTCTGTCATTGTAGGAACACCCTGGCCCCGAGTGACAGGGTTAGGTCGGCATAGCTATGGCACTCAGGGATGTGGATCATGCACACCTCTGAGTGCCATAGCTACATCGACCTAAATTTTAAGTGTAGACCAGGCCTAAGACAGTAGTATCTGCCTATAACAGTAATGGGATGTTAGCATCTAAAGTAATCAGCACATGAAAATTATCATCTGTTACTGGTAAAGCAAAATCATTCAACAGTATGTTAAACAGAAATGAGATGAGAGTAAAGTGTTGGTGGTCTGAAGTCCCTACTCCCACCAAAAAAACCCCAAACATCCCAGTTACTTGGGACTACACTTCTGTGTAAGGTTACAGTTGATTCAGAAGTGCACGGTCCAAAACTCCATTTTGGTAAAATTGTCTGTGATGCTGGCAGACCCAGTGCCAGCTCATGCCAAGGCCCCAGGCCTAACAGAACACTGTTTAACGCATGGGTGGAAACCAGTCTGGTTTACTTGGGGGTTAGTATAATAAAAACAGATATTAGTATAATAAAAATGTGTTTAGACTTTATGAAATGCTAGTTGGCTGCATGTATTAATCCTACTTATAATATCTGTATCCATGCTATAAGGTAATACTTATGTGTGTGCACTATAACTGTAAATTTTTTGTTCTGAAACTCTGGAACTCAACCGGGTGGAGTGAGGAATTAAAAAAATACCACTTTACTTAATACAAAATGCTGGATTCCTACAGAAGGCATCCTCTCCTGATCCTCAGGAAGGATTACTGAGTCCAAAAGGGCCACTGTAAAACAAAGACTTTGTCAATTGCTCCACCCCTGAAGAGGTTATATGCAGAACCGCTCATCCCATCAGCTTGAACTCTATGGAAGGGGAGATTAAAATCCCTTAACAGAAGGAATTGGGGTCTCTTTATGCTATCTGGACTCTGACTGACTAAGATTCCTAAACATAAGCAAGAGATCCCCATGCTGCTTGGCATGGATCAGCCCTAACGGATACATAGAGCTGCTCATTATATAAACTTATATAACCCTTTTAAATCTAAGACTGTATTTCAATTGTGTGTGTACATTTCCTGTTTTAACCTTGTAAATAATTATCTTATTTCTTTTCTTAGTTAATAAATCTTTAGTTAATTTATTACAGGATTGGCTACAGGCACTCTTTGAGTTGAGATCTGAGTACAACTGATCTGGGGTAAGTGACCTGTCCTTTGGGACTGGAAGTAACCTGAACATTGTGATTTCTGGTGTAAAGTGACTATCTGTCACAGAGTCAAGCTTGCCTGGGTGGCAAGACAGATTAGAATGTCCAAGAGGACTGTCTGTAACTCCCTGTTAAGGCTGTATAGTGCTTGAGGTGTTTACACTTGTTACTGGGCTAGTGAAATCTAAGCAGAGAGCTCACAAACAGGTTGGGGTTTGTGCCCTGCTGCTTAAGAGTCTGCCTGGAGGTTGGTATTCTCAATTATGAGCCACTCCAGGCAGCATAACTTTATCCTTATAAAACACTTCCATCCACAGAATCAAAACAGATAATTCAGTAAACTCTGTGACTAACATATATGGTAATTTAATAATAAGCACTGAATGGCAATATAATTTTTTACACTGATTTCTAGCTGTCCAGCCTTGAAAAGTTGCAGCAAGTAATCATTTTTGTAATGATATTAAAGCAAAAGATGTAATCCATGTCATGGACAAATAATATATTGGGGCTGGATATTTAGTCTCTCAAGGATTTACTGAAGAAGCTGACAAGCCAAAATAGAAAAAAAATTATAACTGCCAATGCTGCAACTTCCACCTGGTATCTGGAAAGATAAAAATCAAGTTATGTTCTGTCTCACATACTATCAGCAGCAAATAAATATTCTGCAGTCAGAACTGAGCTGACAGTTCTGTTCCTGATGTATGAGGCAAAAAGGAATCCAACTGTCTTTCCACAGCTGCATTTGCTCTGCAGTTTGACAAATGGAATTATTCCTGTTAAGTACATGGCTTAGACACATACAAGAAATAAGATGCCATTTTTCTATGGACACTTCTATGTTAATACTTTTACTGTGATTCTCAAGTACATAAAAAAGTGAAAAGTGGCAGTAAAGTATCAAACAGAAGACAGAAGAAGAGTACAGTATAGGCTGCCTTAAATCAGATTATTAATGGACCCTGCTGACTGCAACCATGTGTTACACTAACTGGGTTGCGGGAGCTTGAATATTCTTATTTCCACTCTTTTACATAGAATGGGTAAACTGTCCTTCCTTTCTAGTCATATTATGTTATATAAATTAACTCTAGTCAGAATTGACTTTAAAAAAGTCTGCACAGGAAAAGACAGTACATAGTCAAGTTACATTAGCCAAGAAAATTAGCACCTTTCTGTCTACAATATTTCAGCAGACAGACTTCCATATTCTTATTCCATTAACATTATTGTTGATAGAAGAGACTGGAAAAAACCCACTAATGTGACTACAGTAAATAAGTCTACATTCCCATGAGCTTTTAAAATCAATATAACTTTGCCCTTACTGAAGAGTCCATGCTTTAGAACAGCATGACTCTTACTTAGAAAGACAGCGTGTCCGTATGTGTGTACACTATTACTTTCTAACTGAGGAAATAAACAGAAATTTGGGGAAGCATGTATGGCAAATCACTTTATCTAGCTGAAGCCTATCCAAGCCTTTTCTAGCTTCTTCCAAGCTGTTGCATCACACTAAATGCCATGTCTATATCAGAAGATAAGAGATGCTCTAAAGCCCATTGCTAAATGCCAAAAAAACTTGCAAGACATTTTTTTTTTTTAAAAGCTTCAGGGACGGATACCTCACTTCTGAGTCACCTAATCTTTCTGCAGTGGTTCATTAATGGCCATTTCAAAATACGTAATCTAATCACAAGCAGTAAATAATTTAAGAGCAAGTCCACAATGACGAAGCTCCAAAGGTAAAGTGCTGCTGTCACTTTTGTGCAAGGAAAGTAGTACACTGCATGCTTAAGTTTAGTACATTGCACTGTATACCCCCATAACCCAACCAAAATAAGAGCCCTGAAAATCTGCGGGTATCCGCGGACCATGTTCGTGGTTCGCTGATCGGATGCGGATACACATTTTCTATCCGCGCCGGACTCTAGTAATCATCATTCAATAAAGGGCTCAACTGCTTGCTCTTACGTGTTTCTAAGTTCAGAAGCTTGCTAGAAACCAACAGAAAGCGACTATGAGATGGATGTAATTGTTACCTTCTTTGCAAATGTAGTTACCATGGTACATACACTAGAGATAAAGCAGCAGAGTGACAACTCATAAGTGATGTACTTACAGCGCGGGCTGGTGGGTGAAGGGGGTTATAAGCTTTTAATTCTGAGCAGAGGATACTGCTTTTATCGCAAGGCTACAGAGGCAGAGGGCTGCAAGTCCGCTGGGCCGGCATTTGGAGGCAGAAGGGCTGCACAGCGGCGGGTTTGCAAGGCGCTCCGGAGGAAGGCGGCTGCACGGGTCTCTGTGGCGGGGATGGGCTTTCATGGCGACGGGGGAGGTCTGCATGCACCGCTCGCCTGACTGGTGCCAGGGGACGGGGCGCGCAGGGGGCCAGGCACCTACCGGGAGGACTCCCCGCTGAAGCTGCCGCCGTCCAGCAGCCGCACCTTGCAGAAGAGGATGCCGTTGACGAAGGGCACGGACGAGAGCTCGTCCAGCTCCAGCTCCACGCGGAACTTGAACTTCTTCTTCTTCATCATCATCATGAAGGCCATGGGCGGGGGCCGGGGAGCCTCCGGCCGGGCCCTCAGCGCCTCGCCCCGGCCGGCCGCCGCCCGCCTGCGGCGCTCATGGCTGCTGGGACGGGCACGCCCGCCCCCTGCCCACGGTGCTGCTCACCCGGCTCCCAACGGCGCCTCCTACTGCCGCCCGCCCGAGCCACTTACATGGCAGCCGCCGCCGCCGCCTCCCTTTCAAACCAACCCGCCTCCGCTGTCCGAGGGGAGGGGGCAGCGACGCGCTGAGCCCCAGCCAGGGCTGCAAAGCCCTGCCCTGTTGCCGAGCCGCTAGCCGCGCGGCCGCTGTGCGACTCCCGCCCGGCGGGCGGGCGCCCCCAGCGGCCCCGGCCCGCCGCGCACCCTGCCGAGAGGAGGAGGGAGAAATAGGGCGGGAGGGCGCCTCAACGCACTAAGCACACGGCGGGGTGTTGGGGGGAGGGAGGTGCTGGAGGAGGCGGCTGAACCGCTCTGGGGCCGGCGGCGGGGCTCCCCCGACTGGGCCCAGCGGCATGCTCCCCTGCGTCCTCAGCTCGGTGCAACACAGTGCTCCGCCGCCGGGCTGCTGCGCGGGGGCTCTGCACGTGAAACCCTGCCCAGTCGGCACCTGCCCTGGGGGTGTGCGATCAGAGAAATCTTCAATCCACGGAAAACCTTCCCCGCACCTGCAAAGCCTCCATGACCGCTTCATGTGTCCAATGGAAAGCATAGATTGGGGGGCGGGGGTGATTACAGCTTTAAATGCTGGCAGGTGCTTGACTGAGCACGTCCAACATTATGAGTACCACTGGGGATCGCAGTAGTAGAAAACAATTTAGGATGATCACACATACCAATGGACACTTGTTGTCTGTTTCCAGATGTAGGCCACCATCCTACAAAGACTGTGCTTTTACTTTATGCCTGCGAGTAGACCCACTGAAGTCTTATTTAACAAGGTCCCACCACTCAGCAGAGTTGACCAGCTGCAGAGGAAGCAGCAGGTTGTATCCCTTTCAGCAGCATAAAGTACTTGCTATGTGCTGGTGATCTTTCAGTGTTTCCCTGTGCATTTTGTTGGGGGTGGTGCATAGGGTTACCACATGTCTGGATTTCCCTGGACATGTCCGGCTTTTTGGTTGTTAAATGGCCGTCCAGGAGGAATTTTTAAATATCAAAAAACCCAGACTTTTTTAGATATTTAAAAATCCCTCCCGGCCGGCCGGCATATGGACGTATGGTAACCCTGCCGGAGCAAGCCTCTGAGCGCCTGTCCCAGGGACTGCAGGGCTTGGAGAGGTTCTTCGCGGAGGAGCCGCTAGGGCTTCTGTTGAGCTCGGCGCCACGTTCACAGCTGGGCGCTCCTTGAACCCGGACCCATCCAGGGACCCCCGGTCCCAGCCCCGGGTGGCGAGTGCCAAGGCCCTGATGTGCTGCCCTGCCCGAGCTGCAGCCGCGCCGGGGAGCATCCGAGGGCTGCAGACAGCGCTGGAGCCAACGGGGCTGCCCGAGGATGAGTCAGAGCTGGCCCTGCACCAGTGAGTTGTCCCGGGAGAAGTTTCCCTGGGCATTCAAGTCCATAACCTCCCTCCGTGCGGCGCCCAAGACCATAACCTCCCTCCCTGCGGCGCCGCCAGCACGGGCGCCCTCGGGCTCCCGGCTTTCCGCCAGCTCGAGCGGAGCCTGCAGGGAAACTTCTCCCGCGACAACTCCCTGCTCAGCCTGTTGGTGCGGGGCCAGCTCCAACTCATCCTCCAGCAGCTTCAGCGCTGCCTGCAGCCCTCAGACGCTCTCCGGCGCGGCTGCAGCTCGGGCAGGGCAGCGCGTCAGGGCCGAGCTCTCACAAAGGAGGCTGCCTGGCGAGGGGGGAGAACGGGGGGTTTCCTCCCCTCCCTTCCAGCTGCTGCATCGCACCCGCCAAGGCAGTGAGTGGGACAAGGGAGCCTCCCGCAGCCACGGCAGGAGGGAGGGAGATTCCGGGAGTGGCAGCCCCTGCAGCTCCTAGGGCCAGGTGCAGCTCCCCAGCTGGAGCAGGAGGGGTTGCACCAGTGACTTCAGGCGGGGTCGGAGCTTCCACTCCCAGGTACCCCACAGAAGTCAAGAGCAACTCTCTCCTCCCCCCTTCAGTGAAGCAAGGGCAGGGGGTAAATTTAAAACTGGATCCTGCCACATCTTATGTGGTGTGGGCCCAACCCTCTGCCCCTCCACTGTCTGGACAGAGAACATGGTGGGGCAGTTAGGGTGGGGGGTCCCAGGAGGGGGCAGTCAGGGGACAAGGAGCGGGGGGGGGGGTTGGGAGTTCTGAGGGGGGCAATCAGGGGGCAGGAAGAGGGAGGGAGTGGATGGGGGTGGGGCTGGGCTCCCCCGTCCTCTTTTTTGATTGTTGAAATATGGTAACCCTAGTGGTGCAGCTCACTGTCCCCACCAGAGAAACAAAGCCCATTATTTTCATAATGGTGACAATTTTAAAATGTATTATTCTGTAGAAGTTAAGAAAAATAAAACAGATCTGAGTTCAGTTAGAGGGTAACATTCACAATTTTACTTTATTCTTGTGAGCAGATTAGCAGTTGAAACTTCAACTCTGAAACATCTAGACTCCTTGGAGCTCTAGGTTCAAATCTTGGCAGAGTCCAGTTCTTTATCTTTCTATAGCAGCTTACTCTGTGTAAGGCTGGCACTTTAAAAATACATATATTTTTGCTCCAATTTCTGACCCCTATGTCCCATTCTGACACTGTCACCTATCTGCCAGCAGTAAGTTACCAGTAACAGCTATCCAGGGCCTTGCAGGTTGGCTTCCCAGTGGAGGGGAAATCAGTGACACTGAGTTACGTATAAGCCACGTAACTTGTTTTATTCACACATATACATCAGAGTGTATGTGTGTTTTTCCTCTGAAACCTACATTTTATGTCAAACTTCAAAACAAACAGACAAAAATAAATAAAAAATAACCAAACAAAAACACTGAATATCCTATTTCAAAAATTAAGAATTGCAAAGTTCCATTTTAATAGGGTGGAAGCTGATGTCTTAATTATCCTCAGATCAGGTGCACATTTTCCTGCCAATGTGACTCAGCATAGAGGTGGAGAGCCCAATCCTCAGATTAGAGCAGGGGTAGGCAACCTGCGGCACGTGAGCTGATTTTCAGTGGCACTCACACTGCCCAGGTCCTGGCCACTGGTCTGGGGGGCTCTGCATTTTAATTTAATTTAATTTTAAATGAAACTTCTTAAGCATTTTTAAAACCTTATTTACTTTACATACAACAATAGTTTAGTTATATATTATAGACAAAGACCTTCTAAAAACGTTAAAATGTATTACTGGCACACGAAACCTTAAATTAGAGTGAATAAATGAAGACTCAGCACACCACTTCTGAAAGGTTGCCTACCCCTGGATTAGAGGGTAGTTCAGTATAAACCCTTCTCACTGCAGTCATTCTACTGAGCCAGCCACCAAAGGAACTAAGTGTGCTCCTTATGGGCACCTGAGTCCCATCAATAGCACCAGCACAGTTAGGAAACAGGATGGGCAGTAAAGTTTCCCCACAGCGTACCATGTTCCTAGGGCTAGAGTATGATGGGGGGCCCTAGGCACTTAGGGATATGTTTACTTTGGCTCAGGTCTGTGCACTGCAGTGCATACACCAGAGCCTTAGGTTTGAGCACGGGTCTGAAATTTCTTAACCTAGGGTTAAAATGCAGTGTAGATACTCAAGTCCAGGGTTCCCTGACATGAGTCAGCTGACTCAAGTTCCACATTGCAGTGTAGGATGATTTGTGGAACTCCTTTGGCTTAATTTAATCAAAAGCTGTCCTTTGTGCCATAGTGTCTTTGAACTCATATGTTCCTGGGACTTTAAATAAATTATAGCAAGGTGCTGTTACTACACAAACCTGTATGTATTTTCATTAACTACAGTATTATTTGATTGATTTAATATACATAAGGAGAAAACATTTCATGTATAAACATCAGTGTCTAAGGCCTGGTCTACACTACAGAGTTAGATCTAACTATGTAAGTATCTACACTAAAATTTCACGCCTGTCAATGTCACTGCCCAGCTACGCCGACTTAATAACTTCACCTCCTCAAGAGGCATAGAGTCATTGTTGATAGATCGATACAGTGTCAGTGTAGACACTTCATTGCTTATGACTGTTACTGTCTTTCAGAAACCATGCCACAATGCCCTATGCTGACAGTACAATCAGTGCAAGGACTCCTGGTGAGGATACGCACTGCTAATACAAGGAGCGTAGTATGGACACGGAAAAGTGAATTACTGTGGTAGCTGTATGCCAACATAACATAGGTCGACATAATTTTGTAGTGTAGATATGTCCTAAGTGTAGTAATTTAATAAAATGTAGTGTCTACTTTTGTACAGTTAGGAAAATGTCAATGCCAACAGATTCCTGTGAGTATTTACATGCAATTTTATTAATCATGTGGAAATGATTAGGTGATGTTGAACATAGAAATGACTTATTGGCTCAGTATGTAAGTTAAAGTTGCCTGAGGTCAACTTTAATTTATGCTCCAGATGTTTCTGTGTTCACTTTGGGGCAACTCTAAATCATACACTAGATAGCACAGTACTTGTTATATTATCTTACACAGTACACCAGAAGAAATAACTAACAATGACCTTGCTTCAAAACACTTTATAACTTTACAACATTTTCTGTTGCTGCAGTGAAAACACAGAGGGATTGAATCTGGTCTCACCTTTATTGGCATAAATCAATAGGTGTAGGTCCATGAAAGTTAATGGTATTACACTGGTGAGAGGTCAGATTCAAGCCTGTCGTATTAGAAAAATTGTTTAGTAGCGCTGATCAAAAAAAAAAAAAAAAAAAGTTCTCCACACCTAATGTAGAGCATTCTGTGATCATGCAAAAAATAATTAGCCATTGCATAACTGATACATAATATGGAATAAATAACATACAACATGTATTTAAAGATTAATGCATGTTGTGGCTGTCGTATTATGTAAGCTTTGGAGACAATAGATTTTCTGTGGTAACGCGCTCCAAGATGTTGCAAGTGTTATGCTTATAAGAAGCACACAGGATCTTTTTCAGGGGAAAAGGCAACACAACGCGTTTATTGAAGATACAACAATTAGCATATGCATTCAATCACACCACACACACACACTCACTCCTGCCAGTTGATATTATAGTTACCAGTCTAGAGTCCAGCTCAATCTAGTGGCCAACTAGGTTGATCATGGGTAGGGAGGAGCCGGGTTCCGTCAGTCGCAACACAATGCTCTGGGGAAGTCTTGGCAGGACAAACCCAAAGTGTCATGGCACCCTGTTTATATAGTGATTTTCCTTCATTGGGATCAATGAGTTTTGCATCATGATGCTGTAATCAATTGTTGTTTGACGAGTGCTTGTTTTCTTAAATTGTCCTTCTCATCCTTTATCTTGTTCTTTCATCAAGTTCCTCAGGGAGTTATCCCATGGTGGTTTTGATCACAGCTATCTTGTCCCCATTGATAGGTGCCGGTCTCATTTTTAGAGTCGTCAATCTGCCCTCCCCTGACATTTCAAAAGGGGCTTGTTGCAGCCCCCGGCGCCCTTGCATCTCTCTCCAGTTCCTCCCTTGTACATCTGGTTCAGCGATGGCCTTCACACTTATCTCTTAACACATACATTCCTCATTCACACACAAAACAGAATTAATTTACACAGAACATTTTGAACAGGAGCATCAGATTGCAATGCAAAAGAAAACAATCATGGCATTCTTTTACTTATTTTAAAATGCTAAACCTACAACAAATTGGTGACCCTCAAAGGTTCTGTTACTGCCTCAAAATCAGTCCAGACACAAATTCTGGCTGATGTATCTCTACCCATTGGCCCATTAGGCCATTCCTTTCTGTTATTCAAAAATAGTGGCTGGCAGGATATGATCAAATCATACACCAGTACCAGGACCGGCTCCAGGCACCAGCTGACCAAGCAGGTGCTTGGGGTGGCCAAGTGGAAGGGGCGGCACGTCAGGCTCTTTGGCGGCAAGTCCCTTGGTCTCTCTCGGAGGGAAGGACCTGCCCCCGAATTGCCACTGAAGAAGAAAACGACGCAGTGGAGCTGCTGATGATCACGATCGCGGCTGCAGCTTTTTTTTTTTTCCCTGCCGCTTGGAGCGGCAAAAACCCTGGAGCAGGCATAAACATAAAATCCTACTACTACACAAGAAATAAAGTCATATCTTGCTAAAGCAGCATGGTGTTAGCCTTACACCTGGGGATATTAACAATGATCAAAGGAAGGACTAATTTAATTGTGTTCCTTAATGAATAGCAATAGAAACCCAGTCCTTGTTTTGGCCTTTATGATACAATAAAGGTAACATAAATAAAAAGAATAAATTAATGATGATGGCAAAACCATAAGTGTTACCATTCCTAAATTCTGAAATGCAACCTAAAATGGTTGTGGCAGGGTACAGAGGCCCTCTAGAACATGGGTAACAGGCAGGGAGCTGACTCATTGTGCACATCCTCCTTCACCCTCTCTCTGATTGTGGTTTTGATTTGTTAAAGCTGATTAATTTTCCTCACTGGACAATAGAAACTTTGGAGGGAAAAACTTGATTGATTACATTTTGTTTTTCCATTGGCCCATGTGAATTGCCTTTGAGAGCTTACAATGGTCTAATGTGTCTTAGATTTCCAAAAGGCAGATGCATGGTTCATGCTGTTCAGTCAGATACACAACTAAGTTAGAACACACACACATAGGTTAGAAAATCAGTAAGTGACCTTAAAATGCAAGTCAACCTGGATAAGCATGTCAGGGCAGACTGCAGTAGATTAAGCCTCTATTTTAAAGCTAGTTTATAATCTTAAACACATTTTTCGGATTCTGTTTATAAATAAGCTAAACAAATATAGTGAATGCAATCCCTGGGCCAACTCTTGCACTTCCTTGCGTAGGTGTACTTGGGAGCAGGGTGGATAAGGGTACAGGAATCCCCTTCCCTACTCAAGACATGTATGCAGCAGCTAGACAGAATGTCCACAGTGTTTCCTTCAGTGCAAGGTGAGTAACCTGGCTAATAGACTCAATAATGATCCATGTGGGGTATGGTCTGCTATTTTGGTGGCCTGGCCAGACCCCTGGCCATTCTGTATATATGCTGCTGTTGGCAGCAGGTTCTGGGGATATATGTGTACACGTTATTCCCTTTTGGAATAACAATAAGGAGTGTGGCTGAGCCTATTGCTGCAGAATAAGCAAGCAGGATGGCTCGTGGATCCTCTGCTTGACTACTTCTACTCCATTCTTTCTCCAATGTAGTAAAGAATGTTAAAGGCAGGGTTTTCTCCTGTCACAAAATAGAACCACATTATTTGTAAGAAAATTATCATTAGTGACTTTTGAATATAATAGAGGTATGAAATAATTAGGAAGAAAACACTACTTCCTCAACTACACATTTCAGTATACTTAGTTGATGCAGCATTGCAATCACATTTACCCAAAGTCCAATCCTGCAACCACTTATGCCTTTGTTTGACTTTAATCACACGAGCAGCTGTGTTTAAAGTTAAGCGCATATTTACAGGATTGGGGCCTCAATGACTATAAGAAAGACCTTTTGGTGCGTGCTCCATGTAATAAGACTTAGCCCTGGTCTACACTACGAGTTTAGGTCAAATTTATCAGCGTTAGATCGATTTAACCCTGCAACCATCCACACGACAAAGCCATTTTTGTCGACTTAAAGGGCTCTTAAAATCGATTTCTGTACTCCTTCCTGACGAGGGGATTAGCGCTGAAATTGACCCTGCTGGGTCGAGTTTGTGGTAGTGTGGACGCAATTCGACGGTATTGGCCTTTGGAGCACTCTGGGATAGCTCCCATTGTGACCTCTCTGGATAGCACTCTCAACTCAGATGCACTGGCCAGGTAGACAGGAAAAGCCCCGCGAACTTTTGAATTTCATTTCCTGTTTGGCCAGCATAGCGAGCTGATCAGCACAGGTGACCATGCAGAGCTCATCAGCACAGGTGACCATGGAGTCCCAGAATTGCAAAAGATCTCCAGCATGGACTGAACGGGAGGTACTGCATCTAATCGCTGTATGGGGAGATGAATCCGTGCTATTGGAACTCCGTTCCAAAAGACAAAATGCCTGAATATTTGAAAAAATTCCAAGGGCATGAAGGACAGAGGTTATAACAGGGACCCGCAGCAGTGCCGCGTGAAGCCTACCAAAGAACCAGAGAGGCAAACGGCCACTCCGGGTCAGAGCCCCAGACATGCCACTTCTATGATGAGCTGCATGCCATTCTAGGGGGTACCCCTACAACTACCCCACCCCTGTGCTTCCCTCCTCCCCCACCCCGCCCAGGCTACCTTGGCAGTTATCCCCCCATTTGTGTGAGGAATTAATAAAGAATGCATGAATTTGAAACAATAATGACTTTATTGCCTCTGCAAGCGAGATCAAAGGGGGGAGGGGAGGGCGGTTGGCTTACAGGGAAGTAGAGTGAACCAAGGGGGCGGGTTTTCATCAAGGAGAAACAAACAGAACTTTCACCTATAGTTGAACTGCTACTTACTACTGTCCAGGCTTCACGAGCCTTGGGAGCAAGGGGTAGGCTGAGGTAGGTGCGACCGCGTGGTGCTGACGACTGGGAGAGCAGCCTGAGACAGAAGCCTCCAGCTGGCATGATATTCCAGGCAGGACTGAATCTCTGTTAGATGAAATGTAAAGAAGAGAATGACCTGGAATCATTCCCATTTTTGACCAGGCGCCTCCGACCGACCTCACTGAGGCCGATCAGGAGCACCCATGGGACAACAACGGCTAGCAGTCGTATTGTACCATCTGCTGTCCACAAGGCAAGGCAAGAGGATGCTGCTGTGTAGCACTGCAGTACCGCATCTGCCAGCAGCACCCAGGAGACATACGGTGACAGTGAGCTGAGCGGGCTCCATGCTTCCCGTGGTATGTCGTCTGCACGGGTAACCCAGGAAAAAAGGTGAGAAATTATTTTTTGCCGTTGCTTTCATGGAGGGAGGGAGGGAGGGATGGACGGAGGCCTGATGACATGTACCCAGAACCACCAGTGACAATGTTTTTGCCCCATCAGGCATTGGGAGCTCAACCCAGAATTCCAATGGGCGGCAGAGACTGCAGGAAATGTGGGATAGCTACCACAGTGCAACACTCCAAAAGTCGACGCTAGCCTCGGTACTGTGGGCACACACTGCCAACTTAATGCGCTTAGTAGGGACACACACAATCGACTGCATCAAATCAATTTCTAAAAAATCGACTTCTATTAAATCGACGTAATTTCGTACACTAAGAAAAGTAATACCATTCCACTTAACAATTAATGTCATCATGTTTCAGGATTGATCTTATTGGTCATTCTTCCTTTGGATCTTCCATAGCTTGTGACAATGTTTCCTCTATTAACTTATAAATTGCAGCCTCTTGGCAGTGGCAAAATTCCAAATAAAATAAGTCTGGATTAGTATCTCAAGTCCTGAGCCTGCTTTCATTGAAATCAATGACAAAACTGTCATTTATATTGGGATCAGGTACAGCCTATTAATTAAAACGACACTAGGTCAAATTCTGCCCTCAGTTACACCCATGGAACCTTAGTAGGGTATGTGTGTGTATCAAGAGAGAATTTGGTCAATTGGCAGGCAATTTAGACTTAAAATGTAGAGGTTAGCTAAAAAAAGAAAAATAATAAAACCTACTACTCATAGAAATCAATTTAAACAGGTTTTCTGGTTGGGTATAGTCTCTTACAGTTTGTGCAACTATTGCAGGATTGCTGTTGCATGAGAATCTGAAAGTGAACAGACTACAAACAAAATGAAACTATCTTAATTGTCAAAGTTACATAAAGTGCAAAAAGTAAAAGTAAATTGGATATAGCAAATTATTTTTAGTTTTGTAATGTAAAGCATTAGTAGCATAATCAGGGTTTTTTTTAAAATGTGAACTTCAACCTGGCAGTTTCCCTTTAACCACTTCCCATTGTGTTTTATAATATTCATTCTGAAATTAGTATCACATAAATGCCCAGACTCAGTGTTGGTGTGTGTAGTATGTAAAAGCCTATGAATCTTACTATATGTGCTCTATTACCACAGTATCCGAGTGCCTCACAGTCTTTAATGTATTCTCTTCACAATACCGTGTGAAGTATGATCTCCATTTTCCAATGGAGATGCTCTAAGTGGCCTCCAGGAGGTGTCCCACAAACAATGCCCATCCTGACCGTTCTGGTCAGCACTTCGAACTCTGAGGGGACTGAGGTACAAGACTAACCTAAGATCACAGAAGTGTGCAGGGAATTAAACGCTAGTCTACTGAGTCCCGAGGCACCCTAACCACTGGACCATCCTTCCTCTCCATGCAGAAGAAAAGAGAGACAATAGTCACCATAAATGGAAAGACCAAGGACAGCAGAAAATGTGGATGAATACAGTTTGAAATAAACAGAGTATCTGCAGGGTCCCACCTTGCTAAGCCCTGACCCGCTGCACGCACTGGTACAGGGGGCTGTAGTTGGGTTTCAGTGAACGGGGAGCTTCCATTACCTGGGTGTCCCTGGCCTACAGGTGATGTTAAGAACTCTCTGTTTCCAGCGCAGCTTTCCCGTATCGACCCTTCTTCTCCAGCTGTCCCGTGTAGCTCATCCCAGCCGCCGCACCCTGCTCCGCCATCGCCGCCGCCTGAAGCGAGAGGGGCTGACACTGCACAGGCTGGTCCCGCCCCTCCTTGAGCAACCCCGCCCGCCGCAGCTCTCCCATCCCCCCCGCACACCCGTCATTGCGGCGGCTTCCTTGGCTCGCCTGGCCCAGCCCGGCCCAGCCCAGCAGCCGGCTCCGTTGCTCAGGGAGGAGAGTAACGCCCCGCCCAGCCTGTGGCGAGGCAGGCCCAGGGAGCCGCCCTTCCCCTTCCCGCTGCACTCCCTGGCTGCTCCTGCCGGGCTTGCCTAGGCTCTGGTCTCTCCTTCCCCGCTCCCCCCTGACTGCCTGCGTCTCCGGCCCGCTTCCCGCCGCTCCGCCCGTCCCCAGCGGCACCATGTTTCGCTTCCTGCGGGGCTTGGTGCTCCCCGAGGCTGCCTGCGAAGAAGCCAACAACAGCTCCAGGTACGAGAACCTCTTCAAGAAGCTGGACCTCAATGAAGACGGGAGAGTGGACGTCGCCGAGCTCCATGAGGGCCTTAAAGCCCTGGGCATCCCCCTGGGCAAAGATGCAGAAGAGGTAGGGGCTGGGTGGGGCTGGGGCCGGAATGTGTGTGAGAAGAGGTGTCTCCTGTGAAAAAACTCTGGCCTTCGAGGCAGTGAGCAGGCACTGGCCTCTGCAGTAGTGCGTGGGATGTCCCCAGTGACCACTCGCCTCTGGCCAGTGTGCAGAATGGGGCCCAGCCCGCCCAGGAGACTGTCTACACTACAGAGTTTTGTTGGCAAAAGGCAACTTTTGTCAACAAAACAATGGATGGAGGTGTACATACTGCAAGGCTCCTCCCGCCGGCAAAACTCTCCTGCTTTGCCAACAAAATAAAACTATCTCGACATGAGGCGTAGAGTTTTTTTTGCGGCAAAGTTAGATGGACAAAGTGTCAGTGGAGACACCACGCTTGGTTTCGATGCTGTAAGTGGCCTCCAGGAGGTGTCCCACAATGCCCATCCTGATGGTTCTGGTCAGCAGTTCAAACTCTGATGCCCTGCACCCAGGTACACAGGCATCTCCCCATTTCCCCCTGCTTTTAAAGCCAGCTGCTGCAAAGCTCTTTGTCTTTCCCTGAATAGTACGATTACTCCCCAGCTGTTTTTTTATTTGTTTGCTCTGTTGCCCATTTCAGATCCCTTCTGCCCTGCGGAGGGGTACAAGGCCAAACCCATTAGAAGAAGCAGGCCTTATAACCAAAATGGAACTACATTTCTAAAGTCATTTTGCTATATTTAGATATATCTTGTAAAAGAAGGGCTAGATCCTCCTCCAATATGTGTTAGTGTAAATCAGGAGTAACTCATTTGAAGTCCGTGGAGTTACAGTAGTCTAGGTGAAAGGAGAGACAGGCCTAAAATATGCAAATCTTTTTGTCAGGGTTCTGGTGGGAAACAATTTTTTTCCTTTTAATATGTCTAATTTAGATATCTTAGGCCAGACAATTTTTTAAATAAAATGCCAGGACTGCTCGAGTCATTAGCTCTTTATAACCCCAGTCTTTGAAATGGATCTGCATTTCAGTGGGACTCGGTGCTGTCATAATGGTACACTTGTGTGCATTTAATTCAGGACTGAGGCCTGTGTTTTTAATTCCTTAGTATACAGTTTTTATTGTAGGAACTATCATGTATAGGCTCTCTGTAAGGCTGTAAATAGATTAAATGTCCTGAGTCAACATTTTATTAATAGCTTGGCAGTTGGTCATTCTGTGGGCAGTTGGGCTTGGTCTTGCTCACAGTGTGTCATCTTTGGTATCTCGCCACCCCTTGTTGCATGATACCTGATAGCACATTCCAGGCCCAGCATAATAAAGAGAATGATTTGCTGATTTTGGCCCTGGCTGTACAATTTGCATCTCTCTGCTTGCATGATCTGAGTCATGGCAGTGTAAATTCCTCTTGGGCAGCAGATAAGAAAAGTTTTAGTACCCTCACCCGTCAGCCTCCGTGTCAGTGGGGTGAACATTAGCACTGGCTACTGAAGAGGAGATGCAAGTAGAAATGATGGACATGAGCCTGGCCAATGGAGAGTTAAAATACTTTTTTTAGTTTATATGTTTATAGGACACATTCCATGACTTCACACACACACAACCCCAAAACATTCATACTTCACTGTGTTGTGATGTTCTTGTTGACTCATTGCACTTGCATGCGCTTTACTGTCAGTGATATAATTTCATTTATGAATATAAAAATCTGACTATATTACAGAAATACCATGGGCCAGATTCTTAGCTGGTGAAAATCACCCTAGCTGCACTGAGTTTCATAGAGCTATGCTGAGTTACACCAGTTGGCTAGGGGTATATTGTGAAATGGCTTATCATACATAATCCTATGGATAAGAATCTTCTTATGGTACGGTGATTTTATTCTGAGAAGGCAACATTTGATCCAATGTGTGTGACTTTTAATTAGATCTCCTTGTTAGCCAAAGCTGGGGAGATTGGCCTTACTAGGATAGCTAATCTTAAAAGTTTTCCTTTGTTTTAGTTATCTTCAATTTGTATTGACTTTCCAAATTTTGTTATCAAATTTTGTTATCAAACCTGAGTTTAGTTTGGCAAGATGGATAACTCTATCCAGTGTCACATACACAGTGTATCTCAGACGTCTGTGTAACACAGGGGAGGGCAAACTACAGCCTGCGGGCTGGATCCGGCCTGTCAGGGCTTTCAATAGGGCTCCCTGCCTGCCCTGGCCCTGCGCCGCTCCCAGAAGCGGTTGGCACCACATCCCTGCAGCCCCTGGGTGGGTTGGGGGGGCAGAGGGCTCCGTGCACTGCCCTTGCCTGCAGGTACTGCCCCCCACAACTCCCGTTGACCGGGAACGGGGAACCACAGTCAATGGGAGCTCCGGGGGTGGTACCCGCAGGCGAGGGCAGCATGTGGCGAAGCCCCACCCCACCGCCAGGAGCCACTGCTGGACATGCTGGCCACTTCCGGGAGCGACACGGGACCAGGGCAGGCAGGGAGCCTGCCTTAGCCCTGCTGTGCGCCGCTGTCACCCAGGAGCCGTTCAAGGTAAGCGGTGTCGGGCTGGAACCCACACCCCTTCCTGCACCCCAAGCCCATGCCTTGAGCCTCTTCCTGCACATTGTACCCTCTCCCGCACCCCTGCCCCAGCCATACACTCATGGCCCTGCATACAATTTCCCCACCCAGATGTGGCCCTCGAGCCAAAAAGCTTGCCCAACCCGATGTAACATAACCATAGTGTAACATTATGCATTTCTCTCATTTTTATTATATGGAATAAATAATTTGTTTTTTAATAATGCCATGAGTTATTGATTAGGCCTCCACTTATGGGAAAAAACTGGTGTGTGTGGGTGTGTGGATGTGTGCACTTATCTTACAAAGAGAATGGGAAACCAGGACAAAGTGGCCTAATCATAATGTTACATATAGTGTGTATTCTTAAAACTCATCACTTTCAAGTTGATCTTGAATAAATAAAAGATTACCATACTTAAAGGAGCTTTTAGCTTCCTGACTGTCCTTGGTATTCATTCATATTCTATATTGTCATTACCCAAGGCAATTTATTAATATTCATACAGGACAATAAAACAAGATATGCACTTTTGAGACAGAAACACATATCATATGGCCTCCAAATCAGAGGGATTGATTTTGTTTTCAGTTGTGAGAGTGCAAATCCAGAGCAGGTCCACCAAAGTGAATGGAGTAACAACTGTGTAAAATAGGTGCAAGTGAGACCAGTACTGGATGCGTTGAATTAGAAAATCTGATTTAGTTGCAGTGTTCAAAACCATAATTGCAATGGGTGGATTTGTGTTCTTTATTTTTTATCAGTTACTGAAGGGAGGGACGGTACAGTCTGTTTGCTTAACTATGAGAATTGTCAGTTTTAAATTGCATACCAGCAGTGAATGTCAATCCTACTTTGTATGCTCATTATTGAAAACCTGTTGCACCAGTTTCATGCCTGTAGTAAAGTTGGCCTTTTACCTGGTGCAGGGGATGAAGAGTGTGTGTGTGTGTGTGCGGGGGGAGGGAGCACGTTAGGGACCCAGATTTTCTCATATTTAAGGGAAACGGAATGTTTAATTTCTCTACCTACGGCACTGAAAACCCCATTTCTAAGGTTATAAGTAAAAAAGTTTTATCATGGCAACCTCCTAATAATTGTGTCAGCCTCTCCAGTTTTGCTTGATAACTTTTACATATGGAAAAGCTGAATCAAATGTAGAGACTGAGAATCTCTCTGCCAAGTACTGCTCAGTTACATGAGTGTAAATTGGAAATAAATCCATTGAAATCAGTGGAGTTACCTGAATTTACAGTGATGTGACTGAGAGCAGAAATTCTTCCCTTCCTTTAGCGGCTACAAAATTAAAAAACAAAACAGAACAGAAAAACCCTACCTTCCATAAGTCATGCCATGCATGCAAGGGTGGGAAAAATATATGGAATGCACTCAACTTCCTGTATGTTGGTTGTTTTAAACTTAGGCTGTACTGTAGAAATAGCCTATGTCAGCAAAATGTATGTTGCTCAGGGGTGTGAACATTCCACCCCTCTGAGCGACGTAGGCTACACTGACATAAGCATTTATGTGCACAGCGAGAGAGCTTCTCCCTACACCCTGGGCATGTCTACACTACAAAATTATTTCGACCTAAGTTATGTCAGCATACAGCTGCCGCAGTAATTAAATTGCATTTGCACATCCATTCTACGCTCCTTCTCCCACCAACATAGCTTATGCCGCTTACAGAGGTGGCTTTTTTTTTTTTATGCCTAGACGAGAGCTCTCTCCCATCAGTATAGAGCGTCTTCAACAGATGCACTAGAATTGCGCAGCTGTACCGGTGCAACTGTGCCACAGGTAGCCTCACCTCCCGTTCTTTTCCTGTGCTTAGGTAGCTACTCAGTTTCTTCTGTCCTTTTTCTGAGTTTAAACAAAGTAAAATTGTCCTGTTCTGGTGCTTTGTTTCACTTCAAGTCTTAGACTTGGTCTACCCTACAAATGTATGTTGGTATAACTACGTCACTCAGGGATGTGGAAAGTCCACATCCCTGAGTGACATGGTTATATCGACATAGCACTGTCTATACTGAGGGTTATGTCATCAGGAGGACTTCTCCTGTCAACATAGCTACTGCCTCTCAGGGCGGTGGAGTACCTGTGCTGATGGGAGAAGCTCTCCCATTGGCTTAGATAGCATCTTCTCTAAGTGATACGGCAGCACAGCTGCACTGATGTAGACAAGCTCTAAGGCCTGGTCTATGCTATGGAGTCAAGTTGATGCAAGGCAGCTTGTGTAAATTTAGCTCCCACTGGCATAACTACTCCACTACACTGATTTAATACCTCCACCTCCATGAGAGGCGTAGAGTCAGTATTGATGTAGTACAGTAAAAGCTGTTTTATCCGGCATGTTGAGGGAATGGTGGAAGCTGGAAAGTGAAAAATGCCATTTAACTAAGAGGGAGGGAGTTTGGGTGCAGGAGGGGGCTTGGGGCAGCGAGTTGAGGCATGGGAGGGGGTGCAGGGTGCCTGATCCGGGGGGCGCTGACATTGGGCAGCTCCCTGCAAGTGGAGACCTGTCCCAGCTGCTCCTGGGTGGAGGCATGGCAGGCAGCTCTGTGCGCTGCCCCGCCCTGCCCAAAGTGCTAGCCCCACAGCTCCCATTGACTGGGAACCGCGGCCAATGGGAGCTGCGGGGGCGGCACCTGCAGGTGGCGGTAGCACACAGAGCCACCTGCCATGCCTCTGCCTAGGAGGAGCCGGGACAGGTGGCTGCTTGCATGGAGCCAACCGAGGTGAGCGCTCCCCCCCCCCCTGTATCTGGCATCCCGTACCACCTCCTGCACCACAACCTGCTGCCCCAAGCCCCCTCCTGCACCCAAACTCTCTCCCAGAGCCTGTGCTCCACACCCTCTCCTGTGCCCCAACACCTGCTGACCTGGCGCCAACCGGACTATAAACAGGAATTTCAATGAAGATCTGAAATGCCAATTTATTGAGTTTTCCAGTTGGTGAAGTGCCGGATAAAACAGCTTTTACTGTAATTAGGTCGACGCAGTATCAGCGTAGACTCTGCATTGCTTACAGCGACTGCTACCGGCTTGCAGAAGCTGTCCCACAATGCACTGAAGTGACAGTATAGTCTGTACAAGCACTCCTGATGAGGACATGCACCACCGACCCAAGAAGAGCATAGTGTGGACATGCAAAAGCGATATAATTACTGTGATGGCTGTATGCTGATGTAACTTAGGTCAGCATAATTTTGTAGTGTAGACATGCCCAAGGTGTATACAAATGCAAATTCAGTGCATAAAATTAAGTGCACATATAAGTCTTTGCAGGATTGGGGCCTATGAAAAGATAAATCTCATGCTTCATGGTGTAAGTTAACTACTTGAATGGTTCAAGAAGAAATTTCCCTTTCATATTAAAGTATTATATAATTGGCCTCTTGCATAAGGAGGGATAGGGTATCTGGATTCTTCTAAAGAAGCATCAGATAAAGGTCACTGTCCATTTTGGGTTAATGGACTATATGGTATGCTCTGGCATTTCCTCTTCCCCTGTTCTCATTCAACTTTATTCATTTCCAATATTTGATCAAACATTCTGGCAAGTGAAATAACATTGTAGCTATATGAGGATTTATGTGCACAGCCCTTAATTCATCTCACAAAAGGACCCCATAGAGCACACTAATAAAACATGAGGAATTGACAGTCTACTTGTCCTTCATCTTGTCAATTTGCAACAGACCAAACCCAGACTTCTTAAAAATTATAAATGTGCATATATGAAAAGCTGCCAGAATGGCACTGATTAGTTTGTAGTAAATACTACTTCCCAGAATCAAGTGGAGGTACAGATCACATTACAAAGTTGCGCAAAAGCCAAATCGACACACTATTTCAAATCAAACAAAGAGGAAATGCAATATGGCCACAGTATCGTATAGCTTTCCATAGACCGCATTAACTATAATAATACCGTTAATGCACAGTCATTCTGAATAGTGGAAAAAATCCTTTTGCTGAGAAGCAAAAGGAAAATAAATACGGATTTCTTTTTAAAATGAGAGAGAGAGAAAAACTGGGACCAGATCCTCAGCTGGTGTAAGTTAGTGTAGCTCCGGTGATCTGATCTACTCAGAATACACTGAAGGTGTTAAACTAGCATCCCATAAACAATGCATTTACATGTAGAGTTCTATTTCTAGTTCTACGTGAATAACGTAGCTGAAGTCGAAGTACCTTAGTTCGAACTTACTGCGGGTCCAGATGCGGCAGGCGGGCTCCCCCGTCGACTCTGCGTACTCCTCTCGCGGAGCAGGAGTACCGGCGTTGACGGCGAGCACTTCCGGGATCGATTTATCGCGTCTAGACAAGACACGATAAATCGATCCCAGAAGATCAATTGCTTACCGCTGGACCTGGAGGTAAGTATAGACCTACCCTCTTATGCTGTGCTACTTCAGATTCTTGGCAACTTTTAACTCCCAATCCATGAGACTGAGAGCAGGTCTACACTAGCAGTGCTACATCGGTGCAGCTGTACCGAGGCAGCTGTGCCACTGTAGCATGTCTGGTGATGCTGTATGCCAACAGGAGAGCGCACTCCCATTGGCATAATTACTCCACTTCCATGAGAGGCGGAACCTCTGGTGACATAGCGCTGGTGTGGACAGCGCTTAGGTCACTGTAACTTGCATCGCTCAGGAGGGTGTCGTTTTCACACCCTGGCAAAGTAAGTTAGATCAACTTAAGCAGTAGTGTAGACCTGCCCTCAGTTGAGAGAGTTAATCCAGGCTTTACAATGCCTTTTCTGCATGCCATACATAGCAAACTCATGGGATTGGCATCTGATTCGCTAGGCTCATTTTGTGGATTTTGTTGCTTGGCATGGACTGGTGAAAAGATCTCTTGCTCCCTAGTACTGTAAGAAGGGAGAGCTTCAGGTCAATAAATGGTGTAAAGTGCTAACAGGGACAAAGTTGTCATATAGTGATCAGCATCGCACATTTATATATCATGGTTCCTTCAAGCTTCTTGGATGGATGGATGTCAATTTTGGGAACAGGAAGAGACCACTGCATATATTTTAAATGACAGCAGTACTCCTGGGAAGGAAGGGAAATAATCCAAAATACAATGTCTGGATAGGTAAGCCTGGCCTCAGGTTCATTTGGGTTTGAAAGGATCTGTACTGGAACTATCCCTCAGCCAGTGCAATGTGGAAATACTGATTTATTTATAGAGTTGTATTTAATAGTGTCATTTACAGAGTTCCATAAGTGTTCTTTACAGATAGGACAAGGGGCCAAAGTTAGCCTTGGTGTTAGGGGTACACATCCACTGAAGACAGTGGAGTTGCACTCACTTAAGCAGGGTTGAATTTGATCCAAGAAGCTTGCAGTCTAATACAGAGGTAACATTAGACTAGGATGCAAAGTTAGATGATCCCATATGAAGGGATATTCAGTAAGCAAGCTTTCCTTCTGCTATACCCCCTCTTCAGTCTAGGGAAAACCTGTGAAACAAGTGGTCAGTATACATGACCTGCCTGGTTTTAATATTTAACGTGAAAACATCTGGTCACAGCTGGGAAGATAGTTACTGTTCTTATTGTGGTGCTGTTTTGATCTTGGCTTTTTTGTAATGCATTTGCAGCACTGCACTCTATTTACTAGTCATAGTTTACGGAAAGATCATGAGTCACTAATTGCACCAATTAAGAGTCTTTAAATGCTGTTTCTTTGTCCTTATTTTCTCCTCTAGATGAAGAGGCAGGAAGTTGGAAACACCCAGCAATCTCTTGGTGACTTCTGACTTTTAAGCATTCATAAGATTTAATTAATCAGTTAAAATAACAAGTTAATTTGATTGAGAATTATTTTATAAAACAAAACCAGCCTCCTCACCCACCACTTCTTTATTTTGGAACAATGATAAATTCTGAATGTGAAAAAGTTTCCCTTTATTTAAAAATCATAGTTACAATACTTTAATAGTGACATTTTCAGGGATTTAAAAGAAAAATCTACATACAAATATAAAATAACTTCTATCCTCTTCTACTGTGTAGGTACCATCATGTTGAAAATATCAGTGGGTCATAATTGTACCACTCAGTAATCTAACAATGTGCCAGGTCAGTTATAAAGGTATCAGGTGCAAAATATTTAGTGGCTTATTTAAGAGAGACTGTTGCAGGTTTACCTTGTTTGGCAATGAATATTGTTTGTTTATTAACAACAAATCATAGCTGTGGATGTAGCTGAGAATACTGGGGAAAATTAAACACTGCAGCATTCTTACCTATTTCCCCAACCCAAGTTTTTTATTTCTTCTAGTGTTTCATTCCACCTCCAAATGCTTGGGCTTGTGTTGCCTTAGTGTGCTAGGTTGAGAAAAGGTGAAACAGAGTTAGCTGTTTGTACAAAAGGCACCAGAAGCAGAAGAACAGTGACAAACTGTTCATTTGTTAGAAACCACAGCTTGAATGGTATAACATGTCAGAACTGGATGTTCAGTCAAAAAGTGGAAGGCCTTGATATTAAAATACAAATAGACAAACAAAAGGCAATTTTAAGGTTTGTGTACCATTAAATCTGCTGGTGCGCTCAACTAGTAGTTATCAGCATTGTTGCTATGTCTCGTGTAATATCTTTATTGCTTGGGTTCAAAGTTTCAGACAGTGAGTCGTGAAATGGCATGCCTTGGGGAAACATGCAAACAACATTTTTTTTCCCTTGCTGTTGGACCTAACCAAGGGTGTGGTGAGCCAACAGCAAGTCTGTACCAGGAAATAGCAGGCTAGCTCTCCTGGCAGCTCAGGC
The DNA here is from genome assembly GCF_027887155.1 of Malaclemys terrapin pileata. Taxonomy (NCBI): domain Eukaryota; kingdom Metazoa; phylum Chordata; order Testudines; family Emydidae; genus Malaclemys; species Malaclemys terrapin. The sequence continues at coordinate 68,524,352 of NC_071512.1, forward strand.
TACCAGCCTCATCATTTGCCTCCCTAAGCCTCTGTTGTCTGGTTCTGGGGAGTAACAGGGAGGAGCCTGCATTGTAATTCATCTAATTACCCCTTATGGGGAAAGCTGGAGAGCAAGAGGAAGCAGCAGGCAGGTTCCAGGAGGACAGGAAGATAGAAAACTATGTCTGGTACCAGTCTACACGTGCAATGAAATAGAAATTTGGTGGCAAAAGTGTTGAAACCTGTGGAATCTTAGAAAAATGCCAAATTCTGCAACCACAGAATAGCAGAGTCCATGGGGCCCTCATTGAGGTGAAGGAGCAATTCATATCTCAGAGTTATTGTTTCAGGTTCTCTGTAGACTCAAGCAGGCATCACTGCATTGTCTATACTCACAAAATACATGGGCTGCAGCCTATAATGAATTTCTGATCTTCCAAGCATTGCTGCTCTCTTCTTTTTGTTTTTAAATTTAGGGCAGAGAGGGGAAGGAAGAAGCTTTTAGTTTTGGAATATAAATTCTGGTTGTTTTTCAGTTTCTTTCATAATCAAGTCATTTTGTTTTCTGTGGTGTAGCTTCACAGTCAAATATCTGGGTCTGTTCCCAGTGCTAAGTTGGGGGCGGGGAGAAATAGAGCACTGTGCACCCCGTCTATTTTCAAAGTCTGACACATTTAAAAAAAATTAAAAACATACCTTAAAAATGTGTAAATTAACTGCATTCACGACCTATTTATTTTCAAACACATGCTTTGAATTCTGAAGAGCCATTGCAATTAAATTTGTATTTAGGACACTATCCAGTTTCCACTGAAGATAATAGGGAGTCCCTTTATCTGATGTTGGTTTGCCAGAATGAAAACTGCTCACTGGATGTATGTATTGGCCTGCTACATGCCAATTAGCTTAGCCTAGAGAGCATATCAAATGGGTTGATGAGAATTTTGCCCCAGTATCTGAGGATAAATTGACCTATTATGTGTGTCAGCCTATCAAAAACCAGGTTATCTGTATTTTTTTTTTTAAAAGCTTATGGTCCTTTTCATGTGTAAATAAGGATCAGTCGTGCAGCTATCTGATTGGCACACTTTTCCACAATTCATCTAAATAAATGTTGTCTTTAAAAATTTCCTTTTATTATTATTTATAGAAATGATATAGTGTATAAATAACACACACCACTATATTCTGGCATCATGAAAATAATTCAATTATTGTTCTTGCACTCATGAGTGATTGCTCTTCTCATATGACAAATGAATTAACAAATTACTACATGGCAAATGAATTAACAGATAATCAACTAATTTGCTTCTGATACCAGATTTTCAAACAGTTGGTGTCACAAATGAAGTATGTGCTGTAAGATGTCCACCAGCAGGAAGCGCAGAAATGTCGGCTTCAAGCCAAAACTTTATCTCAAAAATAAATTGTAGATTGTATAGATTGAAAGAAGATTTTCATCCTAGGAACTTCCAGACTTCTAGGGTGAGCAAAATGGATGATCCTTCTTTTGAAACACACCTCCTCCTCCCCCTCCTCAATCCCCCCTTCCATCTCTGCCATGTCAAAGTGGTTTGGAGAGGCTCAGACTGTGGCAAATGATTGTAAAGACAAAATTAGGGAGTCCACATTTATAACTTTCTGCTGACTTCCATATAAAATGTGTTGAGTTTATAAGTAAAATTTATGTTTTCTAATTGCAAGCCCTACAAACTCAACCAGGAATTTCTATTCTCTCGGACTCTCTTGTTCTCCAGTAATAGAGATTCTATAATTGGAACTTAGTTAGTTAGCATTCTGTTGCAGCTATGAGCCAAAACATAATCTTGATCATTTTCCCATAGGGGTGTGTGGGGAGGGGAGGGGGTGCACACAGAAGTATGGAGTAGTAATTTATTTTAGTCAATGAAGCATTTGGAATATAAACATGTTTATTGGTTTAGACAGTGCTACTTCTAGATAGACAAGGTGGACGAGGTGTAATATCTTTTATTGGATCAACTTCTGTTGGTGAGAGAGACCCGCTTTTGAGCTTACACAGAGCACTTCTTCAGGCCAAGCTTGAAAGCTTGTTGGTCTAATAAAAGATAGTACCTCATCCACCTTGTCTCTCTCTAATATCATGGGACCAACATGGCTACAACAACACTGCATACCACTTCTAGATGTCACATTTCTGACCAGAACTTCAGTGTAACAACCTTTTTCTATAAAGGACTAATCCAGAAAACAGACTCTTATCTCCTAACTAAGAAAGTCAGTGACAAGAAATCTGTTGATGAACTTCTGAGTGATGTTATTAGTAATGACAGAATCTGGAAGGACCAACCACACTGATAAGGGTGTTTGAGTGAGCTCAGCTTGGGTGTCCCTCATCAACCAGTTGTTGCTAAAAGGAATGAAGTTATAGCCATAATCTACAGTGTATTAAGAGCAGTAATACTGAAACAAGTTGTACCCTGCAGTCAGTTAAGAATAGTTGATATAGTGCAAAATAAAATGTATAGTTGTTTTTAAACTGTGCACAGTTTGCCATGCTAGAGGAAGGCATGTAAGTCACTTTTTATTTATTTCATAACTGAGTGCCATGTGACCTTCCCCTTCTAAATATTTATTCACAATTGTCTAATCTCATGAATTTTGTTCAGAAGATCAAAAATGTTTAAAACTTCAAATATGGGCATAGATTGCTTTAGTGGAAGGGTTGGGGAAGAAGAAAGAGACAGTTAACATACCAAGATGTTTTAGAGATCTCCTCCTGGCCTGTACACCTAGCACATGATAAATTTTTAGTTTTCTTTAAGATCAGTAGATTCTTTGGATGAATCTTATTGGGCTACTCATTCTTGGAATGTGCTTTTTATTTCAAGGCATGGCTACACTTGCAAATGTAGAGCGCTTTGAGTTAAACCAGCCTTCGGAGAACGCAATAGGGAAAGCGCTGCAGTCTGTCCACACTGACAGCTGCAAGCGCACTGGCGTGGCCACATTTGCGGCACTTACAGCAGCATTGGGAGCAGTGCATTATGGGCAGCTACCCCACAGAGCACCTCTTCCCATTCTGGCACTGTGGCTTGTGGGAAGGGGGGGCATTCTGGGTCCTGTCCCAATGCCCATGATGCATCAGTTCGCATCCCAACAATCCCCGTGTTTCCATCCATATTTGGTGCCATCTTTCAACGTTTTTTTGTACTGCGCGCTCTGTCTTCCCTTTCAGTCTGCGGGAATGGAGCCCGAACTGCTGAGGAATATGCTGACGAGTCTTGCCAGCACGTCATGTTTGGCAGTCGAGTTACTCCTTAAGATCCAAATAGACAGTGAGGACTCTGACGATGATATCGACTCGAGTAACGCATATGACACGAGATTGCTTGTGGCATTCACGGACATGCTCACCACCGTGGAACGCCGCTTTTGGGCACAGGAAACAAGCACTGAGTGGTGGGATCACATTGTCATGCAAGTCTGGGATGACGAGCAATGGCTGCAGAACTTTCGGATGAGAAAAGCTACTTTCATGAGGCTGTGTGATGAGCTCGCCCCCACCCTGCGGTGCAAGGACACGAGATTGAGAGCTTCCCTGACGATGGAGAAGCAGGTGGCTATTGCAATCTGGAAGCTGGCAACTCTAGACAGCTACTGATCGGTCGCTAACCAGTTTGGAGTGGGAAAGTCAACAGTTGGAATCGTGTTGATGCAAGTTTGCAAGGGCATTAATTGCATCTTGCTCACAAGAACCATGACTCTGGGTAACGTGCATGACATTGTGGCTGGCTTTGCACAAATGGGTTTCCCTAACTGCGGAGGGGCGATAGATGGGATGCATATTCCAATTCTGGCATCAGCCCACCTAGCCTCCGAGTATGTTAATCGGAAGGGGTATTTCTCTATGGTTCTCTAGGCGCTTGTGGATCACCGTGGGCATTTCATTGACATTAACTCAGGCTGGCCTGGAAAGGTGCATGACGCACGTATCTTTCGGAACACTGGCCTGTTCAGGAAGCTGTAAGCCGGAACTCTTTTTCCCAGACCAGAAGATCACAGTAGGGGAAGTCTAAATGTCCATTGTGATCCTTGGAGACCCCGCTTACCCTTTAATGCCGTGGCTCATGAAACCCTACACAGGGAACCTTGACAGCAGCAAGGAGCGGTTCAACAACAGGCTGAGCCAGTGCAGAATGACTATAGAGTTTGCTTTTGGCCGTTTAAAGGGCTACTGGTGCTCTCTGTATGGGAAGTTGGACCTGGCTGATGACAACATCCCCGCAGTTATATCCGCGTGCTGTACCTGCCATAACATTTGTGAAGGGAAGGGTGAAAGATTCACTCAGGCATGGAACTCGGAGGTTCAACACCTGGAAGCTGAATTCAAACAGCCAGAGACTGGGGCTATTAGAGGGGCCCAGCATGGGGCTGCAAGGATTAGGGATGCCTTGAGGGAGCAATTAGAGGTTGAAAGCCACCAGTAATGTTTGGTGCCCTGCATGGGAGTGAAGTGCAGTGGTTCCAATGTTAGTAGGAATCTGTGTTTGCTACGCTGACTTGCAGGGCCTGTTGCTTTCCTGGGCCAAGGTATCTTTTACTTTATGCAATAATAATAATGTTTTCAAAGCCAAAAAATCCATTTATTGAAAAGAAACACCACTGCTTGGGAAACAGAAAGGGCAAGGGGGTGGGGTGGGGACCGGTACAATCACAGATTTGCATATGTCCTGTTATCATACTCAACCTTCCTGTCTGGAGTGCTGTGCAATGAGTGCTGCACTTCAGGATGGTTGTAATGCATGGTAATGGGGGTTGAGTGCAGTGGGTAAAGGTCGTAGTTTTCAGGGCTGGGTGGTGAAGCTACAGGTGTTGGAGACAGCTGGTGGCGATAACCTGGATGTTGGGGAAAGTGGGTTGGAGGTGACATGTGGGCACAAGGGAAAGAGTTTTGGGACACGGGCTGCGGGGGGTGAGGGGGGCGTGGTAGTGCTCCGCCTGCATGGCTACGAGTGCCTGGATCAAGTCTGCTTGGTGCTCCATGATGCTTATCAGTTGATCCGTACTTTGCTGCTGGAGCTCTGCGCTTTTGTACCAGCACTCCTCGTTCTGTTGGCGGATCCTTTCACTCTCCCTCCACTCCTGCACTTTTAGATTCTCGTTAAGGGACTACTGCATTACTTCATGCAGCATGTCTTCTTTGCTTCTATGGTCCCTCTTCCTAATTCTTTGCAGTCTTTCGGCTGGTGATAACATGGACGGCTGAGATCTCAAGACTGCATCTGTAAAGGCAAAATACAACACTTAACAGAGGCAGCATTGTTCACACCAGACAGAGCAATGATTCCCCCGTACTTAAGGGCAAGCACAGTCTACATCAGGGGTCGGCAACGTTTGGCACGCGGCTCACCAGGGTAAGAACCCTAGCAGGCCGGGCCAGTTTATTTACCTGCTGACGCAGCAGGTTCGGCCGATTGCGGCCCCCAATGGCCGCGGTTCGCCGTCCCGGGCCAATGGGGGCGGCGGAAAGCGGCGCAGGCGAGTGATGTGCTGGCCGTGGCTTCCCGCCACCCCCATTGGCCCGGGACGGCAAACCGCGGCCATTGGGGGCCGCGATCGGCCGAACCTGCCGCGTCAGCAGGTAAATAAACTGGCCAGCCCGCTAGGGTGCTTACCCTGGCGAGCCGCGAGCCAAACGTTGCCGACCCCTGGTCTACACAATAGCATAATTTGCCTGTCCCAAAGCAAGCGCACACAACCCACGGGAGCCCCAAAATGGTGACTAAGCACAGGGTCAAGGAGGACTGATTGTTTCACAGCTGTACTGTCCTCTGGGTTTCTGTGCCTTGGGGAGAGCCAACAGCTGCAGGGGGTCCCTATACTGAACACTGTCCCCACATTTTCCACAGGAGTTCATCCTGGAAGATATCTTGCTGCTGAGGTGACCTGGGAAGCAAGGGAGGGTCTTCTACTATAATGCGGCTTCTGCCCTGGCCCATATGCAGCTTGCCTGTGTGCAGCAACGATCCCCCCACCCCTCATAGCACAGTGGTGCGGACATGTTAGCCTGATTGGGACAAGGACCACAGTGGCTCTCCCAAGAAACCTGCGCAAGCGCATTGCCCAAGTTCTGGATGAGACCTTTGAAGAGATCACTGAAGCCGATTACCATGATGTGAGAGAGCACATCAACGCCCTATTCTGCATCTAGGCATACAGCCCTAACCCTCCTCGCCCCAAGAGCCCACACTGAATAACTTCCTTCCCAAAATAAAAGTTGCTTACCGGAAACCTCCTCTGGTGTTTGTCCTTCCCCAAGCACCGGCCACCGCGACTGGCCACCTTCCTCCTGGCTTGAGAACAGCTCCTGGCTGCATGCATCTAGGGATTCCAGGGTGTCTTCCTTCTCCTCAGTACCCTCACTCCTGCTTTCCTCCTTCTGCCTTGTTAAACTGGGCTCTGAAGTGTCCATTGTGGTCCTCGGAGTGGAGGTGGGGTCGCCCCCAAGTATCGCGTCCAGCTCTTTGTAGAAATAGCAGGTCATGGGGGCACCACCGGAGCGGTGGTTTGCCTTGTGGGCTTTGCGGTAGGCATTCCGCAGCTCCTTCACTTTAACTCTGCACTGCAGTGTGTCCCAGTCATGGCCCCTTTCCATCATGTCCCTTGATATCTGCCCGAAGGTACCGTAATTCCTACGGCTGGAGCGTAGCTGAAACTGGACAGCTTCCTCCCCCCCCAAACACTGGGGAGTGCTCCATACTGGGGATTGCCTGGTGCATGGAGGCATGGTCACCTGGAAAGATGCGCTGAGAGCACTCCAAGCCTGGCTGAGCAAACAGGAAGGGGATTTTCAAAATTCCCAGAGAATTTAAAGGACGGGTCTGATGGTTGGTCACCTGAGGGCAGGGCAGTAGAGTTCAAAGTGATGACCAGAGTGGCTAGAACAAGAATTGTGGGACACTTCTGGAGGCCAATCAGAGCGCATTAACAGACCAGGGCATCCACATTGGCGGCGCTTCAGCGGGGGCACATCAAATGTTATTCCACTTGCCAAGGTGGATTACCAGGAGCGCTCTAGCCGCGGAGTCCGGGTGCTCTATGTGCCTTGCCAGTGTGGACGCATCATGAGTTAAAGCGCCCAGGGCTGCTTTAATACGCTCTAAATCACAAGTGTAGCCATGCCATCAGTAAGTTGTAACTGGTTACAGCGGAATGAGCACTCATTGCATATTGAGTGATTTTGTCTCCAGATCAAAATAAGCAATGTGGTTTCAGTAAAATGTCATAGTTCAGAATAGCCATACAAATTTGTACCGAGATTGATTACCTACCTATATAAGTGCCATAGGTATGCAAGGCATTTTACGACAAGGCCTGCATAAGATCCTGTGGTAATATAATTCATACAGATAACAGTACATGAGTGGGTGGCTAAGGTAAGTAGAATGGAACTGATGCGGACGTTCTTGGGAGACCATTTTTGTTTTAGTGCATGTAAACCCTGATTTGCAATTACTTGAGTCATGTTAGGTTCTTGGTTCATTTGTTTTATAATCCCATCCTATTCAGGAGCAGGAGTGGCAATGGGGAGTGCCAGAGTGCAGACAAGCCATAAATTGGCAGGGATGTTGTATTTATACAATGAGCACATTTGGATGTAACTGGTTGTCACAGATCCTAGCAAGCAATGCCTCCTGGCCATCCACTAGAGCCACAGTGAGAGGAATCCAAAGCCTCTGTGCTAGGGTCTCCTGGGGTGTATTAAGCTTCTGGAGCCTCAGCAGGCTGCATCATTGGCTCCTCCCTGAGCTTTTCTATCACATTTCCTGGGTACTGACCCTCAGTCTGCTATCACTCCTCAGAAATGGAGCTCCTCAGCCCACCTGTCCTAGGCCCCTAGGACTAGTGCTGGCCTGTGAGAGACCCCAGTTACTCAAACACACACCTCTCCCAGAGCTCCATCCCAAAGGTGTGAAACTTCTGGTTATAATTTAACTCTCTTAGGGGCACACAGCAGTTGTCAAGCAGTCAACACACACAAACTATGCACAGAGTCTAACAACTTTATGTTCTTTTATGGTTAAAGTACAGGAGAGTACAGATTATACAAACCACTGACACTAAATGCATGTCCCTACCTCAGTTTTCTCACCACTCCAGGGCATTCTTTGGGGTTGGATTGTTGTCCCTTGGGGCCATCTGGGTGCAGGAAAGCAGGTAGGGCCCCCTTTCCTAATGAGGCTGCTACATGCTGGGTGACCTCTTCCTCCTGGAGCTCCTTACTCAGCTTCTGACCCCTTCTTTCTCTTGCCTCATGCTTCCTCTTCTTGTCTGGCTCCCCTATTCCTGTGTGTTTCTTTATTTAAACCCCTCTTGGTTACCTGATCTCTTTTGTTCCACTGCTTCTACCACCCCCACTATCTTTGGAGGTGTTAAGCTAAAACTGGATTTCTAAAGCTTCAGTTACTTTATATCATGTCCTTTTGTGAGTTTCAGTACTATTGTTAACCTTAAGTATTTCCCACTTTCCCTGGCTTGTATGTATCTGCTACAGGCCCTGTCAGCAATAGTGGATCCACATACATATAGACACTCATAATACAGCAGTTTTTCATAATACAGCTTCACAATATCAATCTGAATTCATAAATTGTACAGATATAGCCCTGATTCATCACACTTGTATGAAAATATTTAAACTAGAAACACATTCATTCTTATTTTTTTTTTTTTTTTTTTTTTTTTTAGCAGAGATTTCAAACGTACCATGAGGTGCTTTGAAATATATTCTTCAGAATTCTGCTCTCAGATCAGGCTCTGATCCCCTGAGTGCATCTCTAATTCTGTATTCTGTCTCATTAGGAACTCTACATGTGCCAGGAGAGTGGAATATAGGCATTCATATCCATCCTGAAGTATGAGAGCAGAACTTCACCTTAAACTCTATACTCTAATCAGTGATTCTCAAACTTTATTCATTTACATCCTACCTTAAATTTTTTTGTGTGAAGTCAACATCAAGCTCCTGTACCACAGTTTGGAACCCCTGCTCCAAGAGATTAGCATGCTACAACTCCCCATTGTCTCACTTCTTTACACTTAAGCAGGGCAAAGTGTTGAATGTAGACTAAATGTCTAGTAAGGGCTTGGCTACACTTGCAAGTTAGAGCGCATTAAAGCAGCCCCAGGCGCCCTAACTCCCGACCCGTCCACACTGGCAAGGCACTTGGAGTGCCTGGACTCTGCAGCTAGAGCACTCCTGGTAATCCACCTCCATGAGAAACATAATGCTTGTTGCGCCTCAGCTGAAACGCCCCAGCATCAGTGTGAACGAGGTATTGCATTACTGCGCTTTGATCGGCCTCCAGAAACGTCCCATAATCCCCTTAAGTCAAGTGGCCACTCTTGTAATTGTTTTGGAATTGGCTGCTTGCTGTGAGTGCGTGAGAGAGAGGCGGGGGGAAGAGGGGTCTGAACTTACAAGACAGCATGCTGACACACTCTCAGCACTCTCTTCCCCCCACATACACACAACACACTCCCGGTCATACTCCACCCTACCCCCCGCATTTGAAAAGCATGTTGCAGCCACTTGAACGCTGGGATAGCTACCACAATGCACTGCTCTTTGTGGTGTTGCAAGAGCTGCTAATGTGGCCACGCCAGTGTGCTTCCAACTGAGAGTGTAAACACTCGGCAGCGTTTTCCCTGCTGCGGTCTCCGAAGGCTGGATAACTCCCAGCGCTCTACATCTGCAAGTGTAGCCATGCCCTAAGTAAGATCACAACTTGAATCCAGTTCATCCCTGTGTCAAACATGTATTTATATAGGCTGTATTTAACCCTTAGATAATTTCATAGGTAGAACTACATTTAAGAGTGTGTTTTATTTGTCTCAATGTGTCTTATCATTGCTTCCTAACGACTGTCTTACAGACAGTCATTTTAGTATAAAATGGAAGTAGCAATACTTTCCTACCCAGCGTGGGTGTGTTGAAGTTCAATTGGGGGTCAGTTTTAGAGAGCGAGGAAAAGTGTTTCTTTCCCAAACTCTACCAATGTGAGATGCCTGTAACAGTTGATTGTGCAGATCTTAATATTACAAAGCACTTTTCTTTCATTCATTTTTGATCAATAATATTTCCTTCATTATTTTTCTCTCAACAGAAAATTTTTAAAACTGGAGATTCTAACAAGGATGGGCAGCTGGACTTCAAAGAATTTATGCAGTACCTTAAAGACCATGAGAAAAAAATGAAACTAGCGTTTAAGAGTCTGGACAAAAACAATGATGGTATGTCTTTATTTTCACCTGACCTGGGGTGCAAAAACCTGTTTGAAAGAAAAATGTGTGATACCAATTACTGAACTAGATTTCAGAATAATTCAGTACAAGATGGTTATTTCCCCAAAACATTCAAGGACCTAAATATATTGTTTGTAATGTAAATATTGATTGTAATAAATGGAGGTAAATTTTTTTTGTTGGAGTGTAAAATTTGCTGAGATGGAACTTGTATTGCTAATATGGAACTTATATCCTCTCCAATTAATTTCCATTGGAGTAGGAGCAGGCTCATAATTTTGATTGCGTATCCACATCATAGTCAAATAACTAATTATATAAGGATTATATTCTCCTCCAGTTAACAGCCTTCAAGATGGCAGACCTAAGGAATTTTGCCCTACAGCTAGAGGAGCTGTGAGGAAGTCACTAGTTGGAAAAATATATTTTTCCCTCTTTGATAAAGGGAGACTGACTCACTGGGTGTTTGTGATGCACTGATGTATTACAAAGACTGAGCAGATATTATCCAATTATATCATTTAGGACTTCAGTGTAAAAGTGTATTAAATGGTCTGTGCTGCTTTGTTTGTACTAAATGATAGTTTAAAGACTTCCCAAATCTTTAAGTAAAACAAAGATCATTGTCATGTGAGTTTACATACCAAGATCTGAAGAAGCTTTTAACTTGCACATATTTTCTTTTAATGCTTTAAGGAAAAATTGAAGCGTCAGAGATTGTCCAGTCTCTCAAGATATTGGGTATAAATATTTCAGAACAACAGGCAGAAAAGATTCTAAAAAGGTCAGAAACTATTCTTATTTCTAGTCAGTGTTTGTGACTTTGTGTATTCTTCAAATGATTGTTCATAAACATGTTTACATAATTCCAAATCAGATGTAAAAGGATAATTTTTAATCAAAGATAACTATTGATTAGCAAAGTACAACACTGTCTAATTTTTATTTTCATATTAATTTAAGACTGAATCGGAGTCATGCTAATATTTAGGTATCACACCTATCTGCATAACCAATAGTAGTTGGCCTCCAGTTTAACAATAAAAACATGCTCTATTTTCCTTTTTTAGAGGACTAAAGAGCCAGGCATACCCTTCCAAATGTGATAGTATAGTAGAATTCCTATTCTACTAAGTATTTGAGTTCATAAAATTGAAAGATTCATAAATCGAACATCTCAAACTTACAGTAGGTATGGTGCATAAGTTGTAGCATGGTGCACTGCATTGTTTTATTGTCCTTCAAACCACTGCAGAGTGTGATTTCCAATGCATTGAAGACATTGGAAATGTGAAGGGATGTCAACTTGTTTTTCATTAATGTGATTTTTATTATGTCCGCTTACCCTTCCCCCACACCTCAGTTGGGAAAAACGGTTTGTGTTACTGAACAGTTATAAGATTGGTATCCACTGCTGTATGTGGATTTTCACACTCGTGTGAGGACTGGTTTGCATTGGTTCACAGGACTTTAAGCCTGAAAAAGTTTGCAGGTAGAGTAACCCGATATTTTATTTATTTATTACTATTTTCCAGACACAATTTAAAATTTTGCATACTTTTGTTTTGTTTTAATTTCAGCATTGATGCTGATGGGACAATGTCAGTGGACTGGAATGAGTGGCGGGATCACTTTTTATTTAACCCAGCTACAGACATTGAGGAAATAATCCGTTACTGGAAACATTCTACTGTAAGTTCAGCTTGTATTTTAAAGGAGATCTATTTTATGTAGATATATTTGTGTGTGAGAGATTATCCCGTATCTTTGACTCCTCACCTGGATTCTGCTTCCAAATCCATCTCTGCCAGAACTAATTTTAGAACTTCAAACCTTCTGAGAAGCTTTAGATAGCTGGTATAGTTTGTGTTTTTTTCCTCCCCAGATGTGGTGGTCTTATCCCATCTTCCTGCCCCAAACATCCTTGTGTGAATATGAGTATTTAGTCCTGGATCAGTGAAAAGTCTAAGGTCTGGAATCTTGCCAACCATTAGGACTAGAAATAAGTACTTTGTCCCTTTGGAGAGGCCTCACAAAACAATGTCACATAATAGTAAATCCTTTTTCTAGTTACTATGTGAATTTTATAACTGACTGTTGCTTTCGTGTGATCATACAAGTTGGAGAAGTATTTTAGCTGTTTCAGAATATTGGTATTGTGTCAGCAGTTTCATTTAACCAGCAATTTTATCATAAAGTTCACAAAATTGCTAATTTCATGTAGACTTTAGGTGTGTGTTTGCACACATACATGTACATGCTCTCTGTAGAATTTTAAGTAAGAAGAATAGAATAGGTAATGGCAGGAAGTAATGCACTACATTTGTCTCAGCCTTGGTAAGTTCAATTCCTCAAGAGTGGAGATCTTATTTTATTAATAATTCTTTCATATGCAAGCAATGTGAAGTTATAGGTAACCCTCCAGTAAAATATTGCATGTGCACAAATAAATAATTTGACAGAATGACCGTGATCATTTACAGGAAAGTTAAGACCACATGGCTAAAAACTGTAATTACTTTAAATATAATGAGATCATTTGAATCCTTAAGGATCTGTCAGCCTTTTCATGATAAAAACTTGCTTATAGGTGTTTACAATTTTGGTTGATTTGCAGTACACAATCCCAACCTGAGGATAATTTTATAGTTAAAAGTTGGAGGAGAATATTCTTTGACCTTTATTAAGCTATGAAACTGTAAGAAGAAAACTACTCTTCATAGTTTTCTATTTTAAAACCAGGCTAAACGTATATACCTGCCCTGGTTGATTTCACAATGGGAGTATCACATGGTTAATAACATCCAGCTATCCTCTTAAATGCCTCGCCAAAAGAAAACATGAGGCAAATATATGAAATTGGATAGTTCTGGGTCTATACTATTTAGTGAAAAATGCCCAAGATTTTTTCTGTTTCTTAAATGATGAAAATTACAAGTTCTTTTTCTGGTTATTATGGAACCTCCTCATCTAATCCTAAGTTAGGGTTACCATTCGTCCGGATTTACCCGGACATGTCCTCCTTTTTGTTCTAAAAATAGCGTCCGGGGGGAATTTGTAAAACACTCAAAATGTCCGGGATTCCCCCCCTCCCCCGGCAGAGCAGAGCGAGCAGCTGGGAGGGCTGCAGGAAAGTCCCGGGCTGGACTCTGGAGCAGCTGTAGAGGAGCCGGATCCGCCCTGCATTCTGAGCCGGCAGCTCCTTTGCAGCCCAGTCCGGCAGCACTGTGCAGGGCCAGGGACCGGGTTTTGTTGTGCTGGGGAGCGCAGCCATGTGTCCGGCTCGGCTCGCACAGAGCCCAACACCCTGTTCTGAGCAGCAGGGTAAGGGGGCCAGGGAGGTTCTGGAGGGGGCAATCAAGAAACGGGGGGGGGGGGCTTTTTGGGGAGAGTGGAGAAAGTTTTGGGCAGTCAGGGTACAGGTAGGGGGTAGGGTCCTGGGGGGCAGTTGGGGGGGGTCTTAGGAGGGGGCAGTTAGGGGACAAGGAACAGGGAGTCTTAGGTAGGGGGTGGGGTTCTGGAGGGCAGTTAGGAGCAGGGGTCCCAGGAGGGGGCAGTCAGGGGACAAGGAGCGGGGGGGTGGGGAGCTGGGAGTTCTGGGGGGGGGCTGTCAGGGGGCAGGAGTGGGGAGAGGGATCGGAGCAGTCAGGGGACAGGGAGCAGAGGGGTTTAGATGGGTTGGGAGTTCTCGGGGGGGGCTGTCAGGGGGCAGGAGTGTGGAGAGGGATCGGAGCAGTCAGGGGACAGGGAGCAGAGGGGTTTAGATGGGTTGGGAGTTCTCGGGGGGGCTATCAGGGGGCAGGAGTGGGGAGAGGGATCGGAGCAGTCAGGGGACAGGGAGCAGAGGGGTTTAGATGGGTTGGGAGTTCTGGGGGGGGCTGTCAGGGGGTGGGGAGTGGTTGGATGGGGCGTGGGAGTCCCAGGGGTCTGTCTGGGGGTGGGGGTGTGGATAAGGGTTGGGGCAGTCAGGGGACAAGAGGCAGGGAGGCTTAGATAGGGAGTGAAGTCCTGGGGGGCAGTTAGGGGCAGGGGTCCCAGGAGGGGGCAGTCAGGGGACAAGGAACGGGGGGAGGGTTGGGGGTTCTGGGGGGGCGGGAAGTGGGAGGGGCAGGGGCGGGGCTAGGGCGGGGCTCCTCCCGTCCTCTTTTTTGCTTGCTGAAATATGGTAACCCTACCTAAGTATTCAGTTTAGAAGTGTTCCATGAGTTCTACAATTGTTGCAGTTGGCCTACTTGGTCATCAGCTGAATTCCAGTTACCACAGCAACACAGGTGGTGCCCTACGTAGGCAAAATGTTTGAAATCTTGTTTCAGTTTCTCACGGTAACAGCCTTTTGAAAACTATTTTTATTTTAAAATTGAAGGCTCTTAGTTCTGATTGGACTCTGGTGAGCAGGAATCTAAATTAGCATAGGAGTGTTGTGGGCTGGCTATTGTAATAACTTTTATACAGTAAAATCCCAAAAGGTGACTTTAGCTTTCTTTCTTTTTTTTTAGGCTTAGGTGTAAGGTGATATTAGTGTCCAGTGCATATAAGGCCAAATTCTGGCAGGTGCTATTAATATAGGCACAAACTAGAACACCCAATCAACATTTTCAAAAGTAACTGGTGATTTTGGGGGCTTCCATTTTGGATGTGCAACTGGAAACCCCTTACATGGACCAGATTTTCATGGCTGGTCTAGACTTCAAAGTTATCTTGGCTTAACTACATTGCTCAGGGTTGTGAAAAATTTCATGCCCTGTACGATTTAATTAAGCTAACCCAAGCCCTGGTGTTCATCACTAGTTCAACAGAATTCTTCGGTTGTTGAGGTGGATTTTCTACAGCAATGGAAGAACCCTTTCTGTTGTTGTAAGTGTGTCTATGTTACAGTGGCACAGTTGTAACTGTGCTGCTGTAGCGTTTCTAATGTACACATACTCTACATTAGAGTGTTGAGCACCCACCCTTTGGGAATCAGGCCCTTTTAAGATGTCTCTAATTAGGCACCCAAAATCACTCATCACTTTCAAAAATTTATGTCTCAATGTGCTAGGCACTATACAAATGCAGAGAGATAGTTCCTGCCCAGAAGAGTTTGCAGTCTAAATAAACAAGACAAAATGCTACAGAGTGTACTATCTCCATTTTACAGATGGGGGGGCGGAACTTGAGGCATTAAGAGTGGTAGCATCTAAAATTAAATTCAGCAACAGTATAAATATAACTCACTTTATTAAAGGAAAAAAATTAATCCTCCCACTCCCCAGCTACTTTGGCAGTAATTGCTTTCTCTTATTGGAAAGATTTTTCGCTCTCTCTTTTTAACGGCAAATGTAACTCATATGTGAAACTGGATTTGTAGTATTAAATGGTGCAGTCCCTCTAATTTATTATTATTACATATTCTGTGATGAAAATGAAGGTATATATTTAAGTTATTTATAAAAATCTATAGCCTTCTGTCACGGGAAACCTTACCCCCGTCACCTTTGATAATGTTCACTGTTGTTCAAGTTGAACAGTAAATATTTTAAAGTAAACACCTATCTGGCAGGGAGATTTCAGACTTTCACAATGGAATGATAGTCACTAATGTCTCTTCAAAACATTCAGTAAAATTGTTGGTTGGAACAAGAAAGATCATAATGGATTAGTGAAATGAATCATATAATTAGGTGCTATATTAATTTATCAATAGAAAGCTATTTTTAAATGTGTGTCTGTAAAATACATGAATAAATTACCTTGAATGATTAATCTCTTGACAGCATCTTTAAGAGATTATCAAACTAATCCTTAAAGGCTGCCTGGATGAAAGGTTAGTAGCTGGTAAGCATTTTGGACTTGGACACTGTCTGGAAATCTTTACTGAGCTTGACAAAATGTCTTCATTACAGCTATGGTCAAGAAAGGAGTTTGTCATAATTTTTAATGATGATGGTGCTGTCTTTGAAATGGTGGGTTTTGGGTGGTGGTGTTCTAAATATATTTAAAGGGAACAAAGGGTCACTTTTGATTTTTGTTGTATAGAATTGCTCTTACTGTAATTTCATTCCATTGTTATACAATTCAAGTATGTACATTACAGATTATTGATAGCTATTTTTATGTCTTTAATGTAACTTTTTTATGCACTGTCATTTGGTATGGTATCTATTTGTAGTCAAGCCAGTGTCAGAACTATCAGTAAAATCACTAAATAGGAAATATAGTTATTGCCCCTTTCTGCTTTGCATTGTGACAGGTGTTGGATATAGGAGATAGCTTGACTATCCCAGACGAATTCACAGAGGAAGAGAAAAAGTCTGGGCAGTGGTGGAGGCAGCTCTTATCAGGAGGAGTGGCTGGTGCCGTCTCTCGAACAGGTACAGCACCATTAGATCGCCTTAAAGTCATGATGCAGGTGAGTTGCAACATCTAAGCAAATTTTTTAATTCTGGTAAATCACTTTTCCCCTTTAGCATAATCTGGGCCATGTTGTGGCAGTTTTTTAGAGGAGTTCCAGCTGGCTGGGAGTTTTTGTAAATTAATAGCAGAATATAGCCTCTTACTTCTAGAGAGGCTCTCATTGTGCTTTTAAAACTGTTTCATAATTTGTATTGATTTAGATCCTAATCCTGCA
The DNA here is from genome assembly GCF_027887155.1 of Malaclemys terrapin pileata. Lineage (NCBI taxonomy): Eukaryota > Metazoa > Chordata > Testudines > Emydidae > Malaclemys > Malaclemys terrapin. Next base: position 68,541,230 of record NC_071512.1, read on the forward strand.
AAGATTGACTACATCTAACTATTCTTGTGGGCATAATGGTTTGCAGGATTAGGCCGTAATTTGTAGATGTATTTTGCACCCTGATGGTTGCATGTTTGTTTTATGCATTTTGTTGCTTTTTTTTTTTAAGAATTCAAATGCTGCATTTTTGTAATGAGACTTGCTTTGTGGTGTCTTGTGGTACAGATATTATATTAAATATGTTCCCGTTTGATATCTGAAATGATTAATAAAAGACTGATACGGGAAAATACATGTACCCTCTCAAAATCAGTTGTGCTGGTATAAACTACAACAGTGTATTAAGATGAGCAATAAATTTCACACTTTTTACACACTTCCCATACATTTTTTCAAAATTACAGGATTTTAAACAGTAGCTTGCTTTATGTTTTCTGAGTCTGCCACATAGAAAGTACTACTCAATCTAAAAAGCACATTATGTAGTGTTTCTATAGTATGCATTATAAGAAATATATTGCATTTCTCCTGATAATGAGCATTTATATTCCCTTTCGAACCAGTAGCCAGTTTGGAAGAAATATCACAACTGCTATAAAAATGAAAGACTGGAATATTGTTACTATAGTGTTAGCTTTCAAGAAATGCAACAGATAACGTTAATGGTGTGAAAACAATCCTTAGTTTACAGTCATATTGCAGCATCTCAGATTGACTACAACTATTCAATTATGAGACAAGTATTTATACTGTCTGTCTTATAAGAGTTTTGATTTAAGTTTGACTACAACTTTTATCCTTTGTTGCTTAAAAATGAGTCCCCTATCCAATCTAAGCATTTTTTTTCTTACTGTGGTTAATAGGTTCATGGTTCAAAGTCAAATAAAATGAATATATCAAGTGGCCTTAAGCAGATGGTGAAAGAAGGAGGCATCCGTTCCCTTTGGAGGGGAAATGGTGTGAATGTTATTAAAATCGCACCTGAAACAGCTATTAAGTTCTGGGCATATGAACAGGTAATGTGTTAAATCAAGGTGATGAACACTAAATACAGAAAAACAAAGAATGCAAATGATGATGGGAAAATATATATATAAATGGTTTTATTGATCAAATTTAAAATAGTATCATGACTGGTTAATAAAATATGTGAGTAATGTGGATTATTACTGTTGTACTGTGAACAATGTAGGAAAGAAATCAAACTCGCATCATATGAGTTTAAAGCTACCTACTTATCTGTGTAACTTTTTATGGAGAGGTGCTCTAATGTTAAATACTTCAGTTTTGATTTCTAAATAGTAACCACATAAAAATTTAGCACGTTGTTTTAGCCTCACACATACCCATGTACAGGATTCCTTTTAAGTCAGATGCTGCAGTAAGATGCCCTCAGCATGGGTTTCAGAGTTATATTTACCTCTGAATCAGCTTTACACAAGATATTAAAGGCCTAATCCTCCTTTGGAATAGAGATCTCCCTGCGATCACAGTTTTAGTTTGGAATTCTAGAACACCCAGTAACTGATCTTTGCTTTCTCATCTGTGAAGATGGCAGAGTCTTGCTAGGGCCAGAAGTAAGAGCAAAGTAATGTACAATACATCCACACTCTTCTGTGCTGTAAACAAATAACCCCAAAGCTATTTTAAAAAATTATCCTTTGTGTATAGGATATCTGATTTACAACTTCTGATGAGAGGTGGTAATTTGCCCTAATGTGCAGTTATTGCTTACCTCCCTCAGTACATTACTCCTTACTTCAGCTCAGCTTATCAGTAATTGATACAACTACTCAGGCAGAACAAAGACAAGACTGCAGTATTTGGCTGTCTATAGCAAGTGATATGGTGCACATAAGGCCTAATTCTCCATTCCTTGAGTACCCATTCACTTAAGTTGGAGTTCTGGGTGTGCAAGAAATGCAGGGTTCTCTTCTGTTATAAAAATGCAACCATATAGGTATTGAATGACCAAAAAAACAACATTTCTGCAGAGTTAGGGTTGCTTATTGATATGTTGTCCCCTTGCAGAATGTTGAGTGAATCAAAACTGAAACTTCTGAAAACCAGGAAATGCAGAGTTAAGGCATCCAATCTTTAACTCTATCCTCCTTCAGCAGTTACCCAATTCATCCCATTAACACATATACTGCTCCTCCTCTCCATAATGCCCTCCTTTCCTAGATAAGTTCATGGAGGATAGGTCTATCAATGGCTATTAGCCAGGATGGGCAGGGATGATGTCCTTGGCCTCTGCTTGCCAGAAGCTGGGAATGGGCGACAGGGGATGGATCACTTGATGATTACCAGTTCTGTTAATTCCCTCTGGGGCACCTGGCATTGGCCACTGTCAGAAGACAGTATACTGAGCTAGATGGACCTTTGCTCTGACCCAGTATGGCTGTTCTTAAGCATTCACATGTCTAATTCCCCCCTCATACTCTGATTTTATTCCCCACAAAATAAAACTGCCACTCATGACTCTCAAATTGTAGCACTACAACCACTCAGTTCAAAATTCTTATTGTGTTATGTGGGTGCTTGTGATTAACTTATCCTTAGTTATGTTAATTGAAGGATGACTTCGCAGCAGTCAAACAGAATGAGCTCTAATTCATCCAGTGATTAGTAACTTTCAGTTTAACAGTACAGGGCAGCATAAGGAAACTTTTTTTTAAGACAACCTGTAAACTGGTAACCTCTTTGTCAAGTGACCCCAAATTTGAATCTCTAGCTCTACCCTGTGCCCTCATGAGAGAGACCAAATTTTCAAACCAAGCCGACTAACCATTCGGATTTCAGAGTACTTGGAAGACTTGAGCTTTAAAGCATATAAAATGGTGGGAATGAAAATCCTCTAGCTGCTTTTCTGTACTGGTACATGTGCATTGTAAAAACGTACAGTAACTCCTCACTTAAAGTCATCCCGGTTAATGTTGTTTTGTTGTTACATTGCTAATCAATTAGAGAACATGCTTATTTAAAGTTGAGCAATGCTCCCTTATAACGTCATTTGGCAGCCACCTGCTTTGTCCACTGCTTGCAGGAAGAGCAGCCCATTGGAGCTAGCTGGTGGGGGCTTGGAACCAGGGTGGACCGGCAGCCCCGCATCAGCTCCCTGTTCACTTAAGTTCCCTGTGCAGCAGCTACCCAGCAGGCTATCAATTGCCAGGCAGTTCAGCTGTCCCTCCCCCCACTGCCATGTGCTGCTCCTGCCCTCTGCCTTGGAGCTGTTCCCCGGAGCCTCCTGCTTGCTGTGCAGGGTGGGGGTTGGAGAAAAGGGGGACTAATGTCAGGGTGTCCCTCTCCCCCCCCTGCTCCTGCACCTGCTTACCCCATCTCCATATGGGGACACACGACAGGGCTCAGGATGGAGGGAGCTTGCCAGCATAAGCTGCTGTCTCAACTTGCTGATCTACTTTAAAAGGCATCGTACTTAAAGTGGGGTCAGCATACTTAAAGGGGCAATGTGCATCTCTCTCTCTCTCACACATGCTGTGTGTCTCTGTCTCTTTCTGCCATGCTGTCTCCCCTCCCTCCATTCGTGCTGCCTTGTAGAGTATGAGGCTACATTAACAACAATGGGTTAACCCTCAGCCGATTGCTAATTCATCATTTAGCAGTAAGGCATTCCCTGGGAAATATCCCACCCTCTGACTTCACCACCTCAACAAAGCTTCACAATCATCATCGCTGTGTACCAGTATTAAATTGTTTGTTTAAAACTTCTACTCTGTGTGTGTGTGTACACACACTTTTGTCTGGTGAAAATCTTTTTCCCTGGAACCTAACCCCCCCTATTTACATTAGTTCTTATGGGGAAATTGGTTTCACTTCAAGTCACATTTTTCAGGAACATAACTACAAAGTTAAGTAAGGAGTTACTGTACATTTTCTTAAACACCATTCTCAGTTTGGGTCCCTCAGAGATTGTGTGTGTGCAAAGCACTACCTTGGATAAAGTTTGAGAGATCTAGACCATTTTGACCCTCATCACATCAATAGCTTGATTCCCCTCCCCCCTGCAACTTTTTTTTTTAAGACTATTTTTTCTCAGGCTTATATGTCCGGGACCCCTGGCACAAATGATTCTAAATTTGGGTCACTAATCCTACCCTGTACCCCCCCTGAGGCATACCAAATTACAAAGACTAACCAAGTCAATTTTAGAGGATTTAGAAAGGTTGATCTTTAAACCGATGTCTTGGGGCAACCTTAACTATAGAGGTGCTCCCGTGCCATTATAGTATGGGCAGAATTGATCCCACTCAGTGGGACCAAATGTAAAGGACTTTCACAGGCTGGAAGATCTATGTTTTTATAAATCATTACACAGAGAATTAGAATGTAAATATTTTTAAGTTGTGTTAATTGGACAACTATAATGCAAACTTAGTGGGAAAACCTCTTGTCATATTTCTGCTTCTGCTGGTGGATTCTACCTGCCTCAGAAAGATGTGTGATATATTTGTCTTTATGTATTTTACCTACACAGTATAAGAAGATATTTGCTAATGAAGATGGAAAGATAGGGACCGTTGAAAGATTTGTATCTGGTTCTTTGGCTGGGGCAACAGCACAAACCTCTATTTATCCCATGGAGGTAAGCAAGAGAGGACCGGGCTCCCATTGAAGTCAGTGCCAAAAAACCTATTGACTTCACCAAGAGCAAGATAAGGCTTTTTTGTGGAAATATTACAGGAGTTCTGTCTACATCACAACTTTCACGTGCATTCTGTAGATTTACTCCTTCAGAATCACACCATAATGCTACTTAACACTTTCTGGGATACAACATGGAATGTTCTATACACCCCTACCCCGACATAACGTGGGCCTCGGGAGCCAAAAATCCCTACCGCGTTATAGGTGAAACCCCATTATATTGGGGTAGCGGCGGCAGGGCTCCAGTGGTGATTTAAAAAGCCCCGGACTCCGGCTGCTGCGGGGAGCCTGGGCCCTTTAAATCGCCGGCTGAGCCCCGCTGCCGCAGCTCCAGGGTAGCAGTGGCAGGGCTCCAGTGGTGATTTATAGGGCCCAGGGCTCCCTGCAGCAGCCGGAGCCCCGGGCCCTTTAAATTGCTGCCCGAGCCCCACTGCCGGAGCCCCGGGGTTACCGCGCTATATGCGAACCCGTGATATATCGGGTCGCATTATATCAGGGTAGAGGTGTACTTAGATTTTCTGGTGTTTAGTGTTATGTGGGGTTTTGCTGTTTTCTGAGTTTTATTTTATTTAAATTGCCTTATTTAAAACAAACAAACCCAAACCACCATGTGCATATGTGTTGGGGGCTGTGTTGTTTCTCTCTTAAAATGTTAGAAATTGGATTGTCACAAATTGCATGATAAGTCTCCAAGTCTGGAAAGCATCTTTGTTCAGCGGGTACGTCCAGACTACCTGCCAAATCAGCAGGTAGTAATCCATCTATTGGGGACTGATATATCGCGTCTTGTCTAGACGCGATATATCGATCCCTGAACGTGCTCCCATTGACTCCGGAACTCCACCAGGGCGAGCAGCGGTAGCGTAGTAGACGGGGGAGCCACGGCCGTCGATCCCGCGCCGTGAGGACCCGAGGTAAGTCGAAATAAGATACGTTGACTTCAGCTACGCTATTCCCATAGCTGAAGTTGCGTATCTTACATCGACCCCTCCTCCCAGTGTAGACCAGCCCAGCAGAGCAGTTCAGTGTGTATTTAAGTCCCATGAAGTAAAAGACGTAAGCATATGCTTAATGTTAAGTGTGTGCTTAAGTACTTTCCTGAATGTGGCCCTGCCACTGGGACTGGCCCTCTGAAGGCCAGGCATCTAGCCTGACAGGCTTCACTAAGGCAAACGAGCCAATCCAGATCCACCTGTGGATAGTTAATTGGATAAGCAGCTGTGCAGTAATTAATTAATTAAAGAAACACTTGGTTTATAAATGGTTCTGAGGGTCAGGCAGGAGACCAGAACATAGAGGGGAAGCTCCTGGGAAGAGAGCTCTTCAGAGGAGCTGGGTAGGAAGCTACGCCCATTGGTAGCAGAGGCTCCTGGAGAGAGGAACACTCCCCAAAACATAAAGAGAGACAGCTCCAGAGGGGAGAGACTACAAAGCTCTTGAGCCAGGGAGGCCTGGGAGATACCCTGAGATCACAGGGGAGAGACTGCACAGCTCCAGGCAAAGGAGAAGCCTGGGAACTTAAGGGAGGAGAAGGCTTGTTTACACACTGTTTGGCTGTTGATTAAATAAACAAAATCCCTGAAGGGGCATTGTTCACTGTATATAAGCATCATTCAACTTATTGGTGTCAAGTATCGGGGGTAGCCGTGTTAGTCTGTATCTACAAAAACAACAAGGAGTCCGGTGGCACCTTAAAGACTAACAGATTTATTTGGGCATAAGCATGCATCTGAAGAAATGAGGTTTTTTTACCCACAAAAGCTTATGCCCAAATCTGTTAGTCTTTAAGGTGCCACCGGATTCCTTGTTGTTCAACTTATTGAAAACCCGCTGGGGGAACTGAAGCAGAAATTTAACTGCAGTTCTACACCAGAGCACCAGGGGGCACTCCTTTGGTGAGTCCCTGCCATTACAGGGCCCAAGTCCCTGGCATGGGGTGAGGAGGCCTTGCCTGCAACAGAACCAATGCAGGTCTGCTGTGCAGAGTTGGGGTTAGATTTGTAGCTTGTGCAGATAAAGGTAAGCTACCTCTGTTGGATTTCCTTGCACTATGGGCAAAGTGGGCAGATTGATCTGCTCCTCTGTGGAGTCGCTGCTATTATACCTCCATACAACAGGTAGCGGCTTTCAGAATGGTATTACAGCAATTTTTCCAGCCTCAAGAATAGAATAATAGCTCCAGAGTGGCTATTTTTCATTCTGCAGCCTGGGTAGAAAATCAGTTTCCTCTGCCTGAAAGATGAATGACTCTAGTATCACACAGCATAGTTGCCCAACCTGTGTGCTGGGACCAGGATTTAGGTCTGTTCAAGCATCACAGCAAGATTTGAAACTGATATAAAATGGTGATTCACCCTGAACTCTTTCTGATACAGAGTATCTCTCTGTGAAGATAAAAAAACAATGGCATTCTACATAAACTATGGTGGAGTTTTTTGTTTTTAGTTGAGTCATTATTGTCCTTAGAAAATCAAGTCACAGCTGGCTTCTAAGCACAGAATAAAGCAACCAAATGTTACAGTGTTGATCATTTTATATGCAAATGGTGTACTACACAAGAATGGGTGTGGAGGTATGTAGGCCCTGTTCTACAATAAGGCCTGGTCTATACTTAAAATTTAGATTGACGTAGCTGCATTGCTCAGGGGTGTGAAAAACTCTCACCCCTGAACGCCATAGTGATGCTGACCTAAAGCCCTGTTGTAGATGTGGCTAGGTAAGTGGAAACCTTCTTCCATTGACATAGCTCCTGGTGCTCAGAGAGCTAGATTACTTACAATGACAGAAAAACCCTTCCATCACGGTAGGAAGCCTCTGCACTATGGAACTGCAGTGGTATACTACAGGTCTGTAGCTGTGCCACATCTTCCTAACCGTGCCATAGCATTGCAGTAAAGCTGGTTTTTATGGTGTTCCTGGCCAAGATTGGATGCTGACGTGCCAGACGTCACATATGGGAGCCATCTCTTACGAGACTTCCAAGCAGGCCAAATTCCTGCTCAGGCAGTTTCATTTGAACATGGTGTTCTTCGCTCCCTATCTTGCAATGCTGGTGTAAAGTCACAGGCACTGTTAAACAGCTGTTGTGTTGCATTTCAGTAGTGAGTGAAGTGATCCCTGTATATCCCTTAATTATCTCATAAGGATGTCATGAGTCGTCTTTAATGTTTTTAATATGATTTGCAATCCTCAGTTGAAAAGCTTGATCCAGTGAAGCCTTAGAAGGAATTAGTTCATGTTCCTGCACAGTCTCTGCTTTCTAAATGCTAATTTTGCTAAGCAACAGCCCTAATTATAGGCTCTAGATATCTTGTAATTTGTTTTTTAAAAAATTGTCTCTCTTGAATATGAGAAGGGGAAAAAAGGCAAATCACAACTTTCATCTTATTCTGATTTTGACTAAAAATAATACACCCTGTTCCTTCACAACCATGAGCTTGTTAGGCGGGCTATTCCTCTTACAAATGATAAAACCTTGAGAAAACTAGTGCTAACTGAACCTTAACTCTAGTTGTTACAAAGGAGACTTTAAGCAGCAAATGCAAAGAGGTTCACTTTTTGGAAATAGAAACTTATGAGTATGCAAAGATTTGTTGTGCCAGGTTTCCTATAGGTAATCTGTGTCGTTACCTGTCAAATAATTAATTCTACGTTTCTTCTACCTTCAGGTCTTAAAGACCAGACTGGCTGTGGGTAAAACAGGACAATACTCTGGGATGTTTGACTGTGCTAAGAAGATTTTAAAAAGAGAAGGGTTGAAAGCCTTTTACAAAGGTTATGTACCCAACATTCTGGGCATAATTCCTTATGCTGGTATAGACCTGGCTATCTATGAGGTCAGTTTGTTTACTTGATGCGTGTATTATTTCTTTAGACACACAAAAATGTAAACTGCCCTCCTATTACCCTCTTAAAATATGTATCATTCACTCACATCTGTAACTTACTTGTAGTTACACTTATTTGTGGATTCAAAAAATATCTGCTGTAGTATGCTCAGGGCCAGTTTTTAACACATTTTTCCTTACTGTGTTACAGTATTGCCAAAATCGTGAGTCAGACCCACCAAAATCATGAGATTCCCCCAGAATCATGAGTGTTTTGTTTGTTTTTTTTAATTTATATTGTGGTTTGGTCTGTCTGGATTTAGATGATTTTGGCTCCCACTGTGGAAGCTCTCACCCCCACATCTCCTCCTTCTGCAGCTTCAGGGATTCTTTACCTCTTCTTTCAGGCCTGTGGGGAGTCAGCTGCAGTGGAGTCTCCTCCTTCCCAGGCCTGGAGGAGGCCTGTTGCAAGGAGGGAGATAGGAGAGGAGCAGAGGAGCGATGCCATTGCTCACAGGAAGGAAACTGGGGAGGAGAGAGCAGAACTATCCTGAGCTGCTGAACTTTTTTGTGTCCCCCTCCCTTCCTGTGAGAACCACTTTGGCTCCTGAGGGGGGGAAAGAGAGAGCTCTGCCTGCTTCCTGCAGCAGCCCTGAATGGCTGCCCTTCCCAGGAGGCAGGTGAGTAGAGAAGGGGGCTAGGGGGCTTCTCCCAGGCAGGCCTGAATTATCTATTTTCTATCTGTTTTCTTTCTGAAAGAAAATTTATTACTCTTTGGAGCAGGGGGCATCTTTCTGTTCTGTATTTGTACAGTGCCTAACACAGTGGGGTCCGGGTCCATGCCTAGGGCTCCTAGGTACTTTGGTAATACAAATAATAAATATTGCTACTACTACAGGGAGATAAAGTGGCAGGATTGGACCCTTGCACAAGTAGGTGATCCTTTCATAGTCAACCTCTTTTTCCCTGTAACATCCAACGGCATTGCTGGCATGAGTAAGTGTTGCAGGACCTGGCCCACGTTTTGGAAGCGGATTTTGGTAGGTTTAAATCAGAACATTAGATAGCTGGTTGTTGCAATGCAATATACTCATATCTTTCTTTTTAAACACCCCCCTCTGGCCTGCAGCACATCCCTTCTACAACAAGCTTAAACCCTAAACACCTGACACTATTGCATGTTATGTAGCCCTATGGCTATGATAGAGTTGAACATATGTAATTATTCCCTCTCATTATGACTGGATTATATTAATGTGAATATATCATAAATGTGCTTTACACTGAGGGGCTGCCTACACATAAAATTAATCTGATATAAAATAGGGTGTGAATTCAAAGTGGATTAACTATTCTTGATTAATAAAGCATCCACACATAGAAGAGCATGTGTGGATGCTATTATTCTAGAATAAGAGTGTTTTATTCCAAATTATATTAATCTACTTTGGGAGTGGATTAAACTAATTCAGAATAAGAGCGCCCATACATGGATTTAATCAGAAATAGATATTTCTGAATAATTTGATGTGTAGACAGGCCCTGAGGACATGTTTCACCAATGGCTCATTTTGTAGCACTGGCTACCAATTAGCTTCTGGGTATGGTTTAAAGTGTTGATTTTGTCCTATAAAGCCCTAAATGGGACCCCTAAGACTGACCAGGACTAGCTAACATGTTTTTAAACATCCACTCTCTTTGCCTACACTGGGTGTAAAGGGGTCTCTAAAAACATGTTAATTAACACAAATTAGCTAACACATTGTATACTTTTTTAAAGACTCATTTCCCCAGTCTAGACAAGCAGCAGAAGTGCTTGAGCTGAAGGCCCAAGTTTAAAGCAGTGGTGAGACCTGATAGCATTTTCTATGAGGGGGTCTTCTATTGTGGTACTCATTTTCCCACCTGCACTTGATCTGAAATACCTTTGTCAGCCTTCTGTGCACAGTCTGTCTTATGTAACTGGGGTATAGTCACTTAATTCTGAGAAATATGCTTCATAATAAAACTTGAAAAGGCAATTTAATATTTTTATCTATCACATTTTTAACTTTTATTTTGTGGTGCTTGTGGATCACCACTATAAGGCTTTATCCTCTACTTGTTGAGTGCTGTGGTCTGATCAAAGAAAGCTCTTAAGCATGCTCTTACTTTAAGCATCTAAATAATACCACTGAAGTCACTGGGCTTACTTATATACACATAAAGTTAAGCACATGCTTAAGTGCTTGTTGGATTGAGGCAGAGCACTCAACACCTTGCAGGATTGAGCCCATGAATGCATTTGGAATATTTTTATGGAGACAAAGGAGCACCTTAATATTGTTGTTAGCTATAAAGTCTGCTTAACTATCTATTGTAAACTTTTATATACCTCATTCAAATCTATTTATGTTTTCCTGGCAGGCTTTGAAGACTGCTTGGCTAGATGGTTATGCATCAGACTCTGCTAACCCCGGTGTCTTTGTGTTGCTTGGATGTGGTACTGTCTCCAGCACCTGTGGTCAGTTAGCCAGCTACCCTCTTGCTCTCATCAGAACTCGCATGCAGGCTCAAGGTGAGAATTGGGATTTGGGTTTGGGAAGAATGTCTTTTAAAGGTATTTATAATTTGGAGAATAATCCCTACTGTTTTTAAAATCCCTATGCCTGTTTTTAAGGTGTCTAATACCATACTGACCTTGCCCATCTAAACTTTTGATTGGCTTTGTTAGTGCTTGACACAACCTTCATGTTACAGATTCCAGCTCTGTGTGTTTTAATATTTATATTTTATAGATTTGTGTCAATCACCTTATATATTTTAACCCATTTATGGAGCTCCTATCACAAGCTATGTAAAGACCATATTGTAAAATCAAAGGACAAAACTGAAGTTTGAATAAATAAATAAATAAAGCACTAACCACCAGAGCAAATGCATGGCCAGAGGAGACCAAGGAATTTGGTGTAGAGGAAAGCTCTGTGACCCTCAAGGAAAATAAGTCCAGCACTGAAAAAGGGTTACTTACCAGCTGTTAAAAGAACAGGAGTACTTGTGGCACCTTTAAGACTAAGAAATTTATTTGAGCATAAGCTTTCGTGGGTGAACGAGCCCCTCGTGGCGTGGCTGATGTGATTAGGTCCTATGATGATGTACACCCTGCACATCTACCAATGTGATATATGCCATCATGTGCCAGCAATGCCCCTCTGCCATGTACATTGGCCAAACTGGACAGTCTCTATGCAAAAGAATAAATGGACACAAATCTGACATCAGGAATCATAACATTCAAAAACCAGTAGGAGAATACTTCAACCTCTCTGGCCACTCAGTAACAGACTTAAAGGTGGCAATTTTGCAACAGAAAAGCTTCAAAAACAAACTACAACGAGAAACTGCTGAACTTTAATATGCAAATTAGACACCATCAAGTTAGGCTTGAATAGAGACTGGGAATGGCTGAGCCATTACACACATTGAATCTATTTCCCCATGTTAAGTATTTTCACACCTCTTGTCAAACTGGCTATCTTGCTTATCACAACAAAAGTTTTTTCCCTTAATTAGCCTCTTAGAGTTGATAGGACACCTCCCACCTTTTCATGTTCTCTGTATGTGTATATATATCTCCATTCTATGCATCCGATGAAGTGGGCTGTAGCCCACGAAAGCTTATGCTCAAATAAATTTGTTAGTCTCTAAGGTGCCACAAGTACTCCTGTTCTTTTTGCGGATACAGACTAACACGGCTGCTACTCTGTTATCAACTGTTGCAAATAGGTGAAAAGAAAGGTAGTAGAGCGAGGTCTCAGACAGGAGAGGATAGATCAACTTCCAGCATGTTGTTAGTGCAACAAGCAAGGTATTCTTGTGGACCTTTCATGGGAGGGAGTTCCAAGGCACAGGTCTGCAGCTGAAAGAGACTTGCCCCAAACTTAACGACTGAGAGCAGACGTTGCTGTGCTAGGAAATAGTGTTGAGAAGACTCTGTACCAAGTCCGTAGGGTTAGAGGTGGTAAGTTGTGCATCTGTGTAGTGAGGAGCTTTATATGATTAGAATATTAACATCACTGGAACTGCTGAACAATGGAGATTGCTATCTTCCTTTTCTTTTCCAGCTCTGTTGGAAGGAGCCCCACAGCTAAACATGGTTGGACTCTTTCAAAGGATAGTTGCTAACGAAGGAATCCTAGGACTTTATAGAGGCATAGGCCCAAACTTCATGAAAGTGCTTCCGGCTGTCAGCATCAGCTATGTGGTTTATGAAAAAATGAAGCAAAATTTGGGAATAGCATGAAAAGAAGGAAAAAGCTGATAAGCCTCTAGCCTTCTCAGGAATATTCAAACCAAAAGGATTTCTCAAATAACTGGTTTGTTCTTGTTTATAATTGGAGAACAGATCACTGTGCAAAGAAGCTGTGGTTTTGTTTTTTCCCCCCAAGCTGGAAGGAACTGCCTTAGTTTCTAACCTCCAACCCCAAACTGCTATTAATATACTATGGATTTTAAAAATAAAAAAACACAGCATCTTTAAATCAGCTACACGTTAAGACTATCAGGAAACCACCTACGGTTTAGCTCTTCGCTTTAATTTTTTTGTAATTACTGCTCTCTTAAATATGCATTTGACTGGGTGAGGCCACATTTGGGAGAAGTGTATACTGCATTGGTATTAAAACTCATAGATTTGTCACACCATCTTATACTCAAGCAATTCACAACTGTCCTTTTGCACTTACCATCTGTAAAGGCATATTGCTTTTTTGATAAACTGTTAAAATAAGTCCTGGGAAAACATTGTCTTAGAAGCAGGTAAGAATAGAACACCACATTAAACTTTGTCTCCTGATAGCTTTTCTTTCAGGATGACAAAATGTTTGGCTTTTATTCCTCTGCTTTTCCTCTAAAGAAATGAAAGTGCAAGGGGATGTTGTTCTATGGCATCAGAATACCTCAAGCTGAGTTAAATTCTATGTTTTTATGGTACAGTCACAATGACCTTCATAGCTCATTTCACTGGGCTGCTTTCCTCTTAATTTATAAATGCTGGCAGCATTAGCCAAGACTGCCTTGGTTCTCGATGCAAGTTTTATAGGATCTTAATAGTTAGCAACAGAAAAGAACTACTGGATCACTAAACTCCCTGCAAACGCAGGTTACAGTTCCAGGATAAAGGAAATATCTAATATGAAATTGATGCTGGCTGTATCAATTGGAGTGTACCAAAACAAGCAAGTTAGTAAAGATCACAGGGCTGATTATTGGGAGGCTTTTGAATGATTTTTCTCAATGGGGTTTGGAATGCTGTCCTCTTCTTCCTAGAGTCTGAGGACTCATTTGTTTCCCATTCAGAATGGTTGCAGTTCAACAGCATCCTTCTAGTTGATAATATTGGAGGGGGGAGTTGCTGTTGAACAATGTGAGGCACTTTCTCCCCCCACCTTCCGAACCTGAAGGTCTGAGAGCACTGGCTCAGGGAGTCAGACTGGGACCAGAAAATGAGATGATGTTGCTGAGTGACTAGGCAGGACACCACAATCAGACCATTAAAGTGGCTCTAGGTTTTTATATTAATGAGGAAAAATACAAACAAAGCACTCAAAGAGCCCAAGAACTCATTTTTGATAAGCTATTATTTCACAGTTTCTCCCATATATGGGATGGATATTTTAATGTACAGACACTTTGTAAATGGCTTCCCCACTAAGGTATATTTCAGCTGCTTGCTGGCCTGAACACTGGCACAAAATAACTGGTTTTGTAGTGTTAATTTGCACTAATTCCATGTGGACGGACAGAACAGATAGAATTTGGCCTTTTATGTAAGACACACACACAGTGTAACCATTTTTCATTCTTGATCTTATAAATCCTGAGAGTTAATCTGGTGATATTATAAAATGGCAGCTTTTTCTGGCTTTACCTTTATTTAACCTGCCGTCTAGTTTATGCACTTCTTTTAAAAGCCAGAGTCTATTGCTCTACAGAAGGTATTGTGGTGCTTATGTACAATGTCTTTATGATCTGATTGTCCATGTTCTTTTGTCTTTGCCAATCTCTTTGTACCTGCATATAATTCATGGGATCCAGTTTTGTTTCTCAATTATCCCTTTGATTGTAACAGATATATTCTTTATGCAATGCAAAGATGACCTATGCAGCGCCTCTTGTGTAGCAGACTCAGTCCATTTTGTTAATATTGTATAAGTGTCATTATGAGTGTTCAGTTGTGGTGGGGACATTTTCAACTGCCGAAGAACGTGAGACTATTTGAGTTTTAACTTTTCACCATGTGCCTCTAATGGGCTGTGTTCAAATTATGTATTCTTAGTCTGTGTACTGAAAAAAGTTGATCACTTTTATAGATCTGTAAAACTACCAGTTTATAATAAATGTTTGTTTCCTAATCTGTCTGGGATGTATTATGTTTTTCATGGTTTGGAAAACAGATGTTCAAAAGTGACAATTCCCTTAACTCCAGTACTGTGTGCTTTAATGTCAAATGAAAGACAAAGCAGCTCTAGCCAAAAATTAGTACTGAAATCAGTGTACCCTGTACCCATTACAATGGTATTTGAACACCTATTTTAGCATTTAAAGGCTGTGTCCTGGCTACACTACAGAATCAACTGTCAGAGGTCCCAAATGAAGTATTAACACTGTTCTATCTTGCAGTGTAGATGGGAACAAGCAAAGTCTCCAAAGTCTTGATCCTTAGCACAGTTCAAGGGACACTGTAAAACCATGATTTGGTATGGTGTACACGGCAAGATGGAAGAGCATTTTACCTGTCCAAGAACAGACATGTTTGTAAGAGTGACTTAACATAGCTGAAGCTTGTTGTATACTTAGTGCTTGTCCGTCTTTAATTTCAAGCTAGCTTAGAAAGCGAAGGATCAGTCTATACAGCCTTTTCAGAACAACTGGCTTCATTTCCGCTGTACACTTAATGGTTTGTTTGCCCAGCTAAGCATGGAGCGAATGGCCAGCATAAAGAATTCCTTTTGATGTTGCAGTCTTTCACATCACTCTTCTCCTTCTAACGGTTGAAATTCTACGGGAAGAAGCCTCCCAAAATTTGAATGTCACTCAATATCCTAAAGTACTGTGCATCATATATAACTAAACAGAGATTCTGTACAATTACCCTCTTAACCTGGTGAGTTAAGGGCTGTGTATGATTCCTGACAGAACAAACATGTCTGCTATTCAGCTCTTTATTCAGAGAAGGCAAGAATGTGCATGCGCAGAACTGTTATTGGAAAGACTTAGCCCTAAATGTAGAAAAGGCAAAAAAAAGGATCTAGTGCCACCTGCCTTCTGATGTGTTTGGAGGTAATGGCAAGAAACTTACAGCACGGTTTCTGTACTGAGACGGTTCTGCTAGCTATTGTGAAATTGGATATTAATTGAGAAGGTAGTTGTATGTAGGGATGTGTATTGGAAGATGTATAAATCATGTTGTCTGAGTCAGTATAAAATGTGGTGTGTGTGTGTATATATATATATATATATATATATATATATATATATATATATATATATATATATATATATATATATATATATATATATATATATATATATATAAATAAAACTAGTACTAAAACATTGCTTTTCTTTAAATCTGCTACCCTGAGAGGCTGAGTTCTACAGTCTTCTCACTGGTATCTGGTCCTGATCAGATATTCTCAGATATACCACAGCTATCATAATTAAGAAAACACGACTGCCTCTGATGATTGGTTTTGAGATAGCAGTGATCCACAATGCAAACAGTGCCATATTAGGATAAAAAAAAAACCCACATTAAGAATATTAAGATAGGCAATGAGGATGTGGAAGAGAGAAGACTGGGATGGCAGGATGAAAGTGACAGGACAGAAGTGTCTGCACCCATTAGAGTTTACACCCCTCTAAGAGGGAAACATTTGGACCAGCATCTCCCATTAAAACCATCTGGCACTAGCAGAGAAGCAGAACACTGACTATAAATCAAGAACCATTTCTTCATACCTGCTCCATAACTTTCAATGTACTCTACACCACTGATGATGACACAGTTGTCAGCGGGCCTTTATTAAAGGAAAGTACGATCCAGAAACATAACAGAGTTCAGTCTTGAAATTATTAGTGTTGTAGTTGTTGCACACACCTTTCTCCTTCCCACTCCTCAAATGATCTGTGTCTTGAACAAAACTTTTGTTAAACTCTGCAGCCCAGGAAAATGTGTTTTTTCTCCTTCCTATATCTATTTACATCATCATTTGCTAAATATACTACATGTCTGATACTGCTTCACTTTGCAGTTTCAAGACATTTTGGTGCAAGGTAGTTAGATTAACTTAGTGAAATGTCTATAACTCATACAAACAATATCCATAGGGCCAAAGTGTGGAATTAACATTTTTCATCTATAGATCTCAAAGGGTAAATATAACTATTCTCATCTTACACATGGAGAAATTGAGGGACAGCTAGGGTAAGTGATTTATTCAGTCACACAGCAAATCAACAGCAAGGCCAGGAATAGAATCCTTGATTCCTTGTCTACTGCCCTACCTGCTGGACCTTGTAGTCACAGCCCTGGGCTTCTGAGACACACAGTGCTTGTAATAGTTGCAGCATGCTCACCCAGCCTGGCTGGTCGTCTGTAGGAAGGCTCATGCACACATCTATTCCCTACTTCCTTTGTTAAAGCTAGTGATTACAGCAGACCCAGCCCTATGTGTTTCTGAGCCAAAGGATTCCCATTGTGCCCTGCCCCTTCAAGTGGGAGGAGAGATGGGAGGGAAGAGAAAGGATCTCTGCATCCTTGCCCCCTCAAGCACCCATGCAGTCCAGCCATTACTCTGTACCCCTGTTGCACCATTAAACTGACATTGAAGGAGCAGCTCAGTGATCAAAAGGTGTCTGTACAGCTTTTCTGAGCCAGCCAATTAGCACAGCTGCAATAGGAGTGTTGGCCAGCCAGTCACTCCTTAGAAAACAACAGAGGGTCCTGTGGCACCTTTAAGACTAACAGTTAGTCTTAAAGGTGCCACAGGACCCTTTGTTGCTTTTTACAGATTCAGACTAACACGGCTACCCCTCTGATACTTCACTCCTTAGAGTACATCTGTCCACATTGCTTGCCTCAGAGCTGTCTCTCCAAAATGGTGCCTCCAAAACTGCTGCAGCCTAGCCCTGGGTTCTTTGAGCCTATTGATTCATATAGCCCTGCTAATGTGAAGTGTAGTATATCACTGAGCATGATGCAGTGAAACAAAAACTTGCCAATTACACCTCTACCCCAATATAACATGACCCGATACAACACGAATTCTGATATAACACGGTAAAGCAGTGCTCCGGGGGAGCGGGGCTGCGCACTCCGGTGGATCAAAGCAAGTTTGATATAGTGCGGTAAGATTTTTTGGCTCCTAAGGACAGCGTTATATCAACGTAGAGGTGTATTTTCTTTTCTACAGAATGAGCAGCACACACTATTCCAATGGTGCGGTAAGATGTGGCTTTTCAATGGGCTTCTGACTTGGTCACCCATGAACAGTGAGGTATTTATCTCTATGCCTGACATTAACTGAATATCATGCAAGAGCTTGAGCCCCTTCATTGTGATGCCTGTTTTTACTCACCGTTTCATTTAAAACTCTTGGGTTGGTGGCAGTTGCATGCAGCAGAACCCACTTGCACAGTCCATCTTTAATCGGCTTAGTTAGAAGTTTAGCCTGGAGGTGGATCCCAATGAACAGCTTTTGTGCTGGGGTATGCAAACCCCACACTAGGTAACACAGGATTAATGAGCTGTCATAGCCTCAATCTGCTGCACCACACCTGTGAGAAACGTTAGGCCTGGAGGGAGAATTTTAAAACAGGAAACCACTGCATAATTAGTAGCAGACCAGAGGAGAGTAGTCTCCCAGTGCTCGGCTCCTAGAGAAGGGTTAGATGAAGGCTGGAGCTTTGCAAATGGCTGCTGCCTGGCAGCCGCTGGCCCCTCCCAAAAGGGAGGGATAGCCTGACTCTGAACCACTATTGTTACAGACTAGCTCAAGCCTGATTGGGGCTACTGCTTACCAGAGGCTCTCTGAGGAAATAGTCCTACCGTGTCTGTGTGACAATTCATTGGTAGCCCAGAAGGGGTGGACTATCCTAGACCCAGGTAAAGTGTTTAGTCTCTCACCACTTGACCTGTGTGGTAGACTGCCTGACTATTGCCAACCGGAGGCCAGGTGAGTGTAAAGACCCTGTCCTGCCCTCCCCGCCTGCAAAGTGCCCTGAGAGAGGAGCACAGCACAGTGAAAGGAGGCTGCTGTTCAGAAATGATTGTTAGGAATACCAATGTGAGCAGACCGTTGAGGAAGACCTATCAGAAAGGTAATCTGAAATAAGATACTGTCCACACTGAATGGGAATCAGGGATGGCTGATTATGTATTCATAGTCCTTTCCCCATAGTTTCATTTGATTCAGAACTATCCAATTGTGCACATTGTTAGCCAATGTAAATTGTAGGCTCCTATTAATATTAGGGCTTGTCTACACAGAGGAATTGACCATCAGAGCTATAACCAACACCCACACACCCCATGCTGGTCAGTTTCCTCACCGTGACAAGTCCTTGTCTTATCCTCCCTTCCTACTATTTCTTGCACTCATTTACCGTGTCTTGTTTAAGATTATAAACTCTTCAAGGCATGGATCTTCCTATGTGTTTGTACAGCACCTACCACCCTGATCAGGTGGTACATGCTGTACAATAGGGCCCTGATCAGACTGGATGATACCACAATACAAACAAATTAACTGATTAAGCCTTTGCTCAGGAATAAAAAAAAAAAAAGACCTTCCACAGGTTTATTTTTTCACTGTACAATGAAAAACTAGCCTCATTGAAATAGCTCTGTAAAAATGAGCAAAGATAGGTAGATAAGATAAAGGATCAGCGTGCCTCTACCCTTAATATTCAAAATACCATCAGGGATATTTTATGGAAAAGTTGAGGCAGCTATGATCCCAAGTCCTGCTAGAAAATGCATAACAACCACTGCCAAGCATTGCATAATATTATGAAATTTAGATCTAAACAGTATATAAGAAAACGGTAGACTGTAAGAACCCCAATTCTGTGATATGCATCCGAAGAAGTGGGTTGTAGCCCACGAAAGCTTATGCTCTAATAAATTTGTTAGTCTCTAAGGTGCCACAAGTACTCCTGTTCTTTTTGAGGATACAGACTAACACGGCTGCTACTCTGAAACCAATTCTATGAGACGCTGAACTCTGAGAGCTGAGGGCACTCAGCACCTTGCAAGAATGGGCCCTGAACCAGGAATTGAAGAACAAGACTTGCAGTGATATTGCATATGGACAGTTCTAGCTAAGCTCTAACACCTTACGTTGTCTTGTAAGATGCAGAAAATTTGGATACCATCAATGTAAATATTCTCTACATCCCTAGCAAATGAATAGCAGACACATAATGATAGTTAGCAGGGTGCCAGATATCTGAAGCTACATGCCTTTGCAAGCGTACATTGTCATCCAAAGGCAGGTTCCCCATTACATTTCATCCCTTCTTCCTGACCTCTTCCTTTAACACTTCAATGCTTCTTTAGTGAGCTTTGCAAGGTAATGCAGAAATTCACCTACCCTTCTCTCCTATGGGCTGAGTGTGCCAGTGTTATACAGGCACAGCTTCTGCAAGAGACAATAGATGCAGACAAGTGTCCTCTATGTGGTAGCATGTGACTATGCTATCCAAACCTTATGAAACCAAGGCAAGAATGTTTTAGACCCACTGCAATATTATGTGATATAGCATATCCACCACCACACTAAGTTATGTGTGTAGGAAATGAGAAATAATCTAAGGATGGAGGGCAACACTTTATTACAGCTAAATGGCCAGCACTTTTATCTGAGCTGGAGCCATTACTATCTATTAAAGAAAGCTCTCTAGTTACAGTACCTGACCTACCTTTCAGCTCCTGTCAGTACACCTCCATCTAAGGCACAGGAGTACTAAATAAAAAAAGGTTAACTACGATGTTTTTTTATTTCCAATAACTCATTTAAAACAACCTAACACTGTATACATGGTAAGTCCCGGTAACCCTTTCTTCGAGTTTAAATTGCATAATTTACATGTATCTAGGCTTTAAACACAGCAGTGCCATCTATTGGTACACTGCAGTATAGGTGTAAAGAAGTGAACTGCTCACAGCTTTCCAGGTGTCCCCTGCCAAATGTGTAATGTATTGTACAGAGTTCAGATAGCTGAGCGGCTCTACAATGGGAAAGAAGCTGGCAGGTCTCTACCATGATTGGAAAATGCCAGCAGCAGCAGCAGGGGTAACTT
Source organism: Malaclemys terrapin pileata (assembly GCF_027887155.1). Lineage (NCBI taxonomy): Eukaryota > Metazoa > Chordata > Testudines > Emydidae > Malaclemys > Malaclemys terrapin. Next base: position 68,562,028 of record NC_071512.1, read on the forward strand.
TCACCTTTGTTAAAATAAAGGAACTCTAGTTTGTAGCCGCACAGCCACAGACCTGCTTGGGTCCTATGCGTAGTGATCCAAGGTGGCATTGGATTCCAGCTGCAAGACAGGCAGCTGACTTGTATGAGTTCTTGGGGGGAAAAAACTCTTCCTCTAACTGAAAAGGTTATGCAGTGACCAATAGCGGGGTCACACACTCTGTAGCTTCTGTCAGCTAAGCTCACTGAACACACCAGAGGTTTCTTGCATTCCTCCATTTCCCTCCCTCCCCTCAGGGCCGGCTCTAGGGACCAGCAAACCAAACACATGCTTGGGGCGGCACAATTCCAGGGGCAGCATTCCGGGAGTTCGCTCTCGGAGTTGTTGTTTTTCTTTTGTTTTTTGTTGTTGCTTGGAACGGCAAAAAACTAGAGACGGCCCTGCTCTCCCTGTGTGCCATCCTCCCAAACCCCTGTTTCAAGGGTTCCCTACAACTCCCCCTTATCTCCCCTGTGCCATGGGTTGTGTGCCCTCATTTACTAGGGTCCCCCATTCTTTCCCATAGCTAGTGCTCTGTGTATCTCCCATTCAGGGGTCCTCCATGGCTTGGGCTGTGTTCACACTCCCATTTGCACTACCATTATTTTTAATCTGGTATTCAGGGTGTTAACCTGTTAAATTCTACAGGGAGGATAAGCAGAGATGACATGATGTACTGTTGTAATGCAAGATGTTAATATGGCACCTATATATAGCTCTTAAAGAAGGCTCTCAAGTTACAGTACCTTACCTATCTTTCAGCTCTTGTCAGTACACCTCCATCTAAGGCACAGGAGTACTAAATAAAAAAAGTTAATTACAATATATTTTATTTCCAATAACTAATTTAAAACAGCCAACCACTGTATACATGGTAAGTCCCTGTAACCCTTTCTCAGAATTTAAATTGCATAATATACATGTATCTAGACTTTAAACCCAGCAGTGCCATCTATTGGTGCACCACAATACTGTAGTAAAGAAAATGAACTGCTCATAACTTTCCAAGTGTCCTCTTGCAAATATGTAATGTAATGGCACCTATAACTATATAGTCTGAGCAATAGAAAATGGCAGAGCTGGTTGAAGCTGTACTAAACAGATGGTAGAAGATCTATGTCCCCCCCCCCCCCCCTTCCCTCCCTTGGTTTTCCAGTTTCCCCCAAATTTAACATGGTTCAGGCCATTGATCCTTAGAACATACCCTAAACTTTAGTGTTCAAAAGTTGTTACATATTTAAAGATGCTATCAAATTAAGACCTTTGCAAACTCAGCCAATGTGAGGAATATTCATTCCACGCAGCCCCTGACTGGCTTACAGTGGGGGCCAGAAGGGGCCAATTAACTTTATAGGCTGCACCTGAAGGGGAGTCAGAGCTTGATAAGAATTAATTACAGCTGAAGCCAGTGGGGTAGGATTATAAAACTGGGAAGTGAGACCACAAGGTGGCTGTAGTGAAGGGGCTGTAGCTTTTCATGACAGGCAAATAGAATCAAGAGGATGCCTGGGGGAAAAATAAATCCTGGGATACTGGCCTGGTCTAGGTCTGGCAAGGGTGAAATAGCCACAGGGAACAGAAAAGGATCTGGTAGTAAACCCAGAGACAGGCCATGAAGGAGGTTGGGGGCAGAAAGGAGCCCAGGAAAACATAGACTGAGATAGAGTCATAGTGGCCTTGGCTGGAACCCAGAATTGTTGGGTGGGGGCCCTTTGGTTCCCCTCCCAGCTGTGGGGAAGTGGCACAGGATCTAGAGGCGGAGTGAAAGACAATCTGAAATGGCATCTGGCCAGCTTGTCTGGTGAGGACTTTGATACTGTGGAAGTGGGGGTGAGAACTGTGTAGTGAGCTAGAGGGCTGAGTCTCAAAGAGGAAGTACTTCAGTCACAGAGACACACACACACCCCCCCCATAGCATGAGCAACTGACAACAGGAGTTGCCATATAGGGCAACAGCTGCTTCCTGGGCCTAGACACAAAGAGGTGCAACTGTAAAGGGCTCCATTCACCACAGCCAATAATAGGGGTGTTCAACTTTTTTAAAAATAAGATTGTGCGGAATGATAGATCCATAATTAAATATAGGGACATAGGCCTATAAATGTTATAACAACTATCTTGAATGTATTTTTGGAGAATTCTAGATAAGGTTCTTGTATGTCACACTGTGACAAGTATTGATTTTAGTACCAGATGGTCAAGGTGAGGACGGAAGGTTTAACCTTCCTCCCTCCCACCCCCACCCCCAAAGGCAGTTCAATAAAGTGATTGCGTACTATGTTACTATAAGTCTATTGAGTAAGATCTCTTATGAAAATTTGTAAAGTGCTGAACTTAATAGTCATGATGAGATGTACAGGGTGTGTATGTTTTAATTGTAACTCTGGTGTGACTTCAGCATCACCTCACAACAAGTGGTGAAGCAATCAGCCAGAAAAGGGCTACCTCCCCAATGAGAGGAGATCGCTGTTTGTTTGTTTTTCCTTTCTTCCTTGGGCTGAAAAATGGCTAGGTGCTTGAAGCCAATAAGGAATCATCAAAACAAATGGGAACAGCTTGAAACTGAAAAGAAAACAGCAGTCTTCAAAAACTAAAGAGAGGAGGGAGTTTTCCTTTCGATCACTACAGATATTCCAAGTGGGGAAAACTCCCCCCAAACATACCTGTAACCCTTTAAAATGGAAGAGGTTTGACCTGAAGGGCACCCAGAACTAGGGGGACAGTCTCAAGGTGGGAGGTTGTCAGTGATCAATGGAACACTCATATAGCTAGGGGGTATACTGGGAAACTGATTAAAGACAATAAGTTTCCCTTTCTTAGAAAAGGGATTTTATCTAATATGAAAGTGTAAAGCCTGAAGTTGTCTTTGTTGGTTTGTTTTTCTTTTAAAAATGGTGGCACCTTAAAGACTAACAGATTTATTTGGGCATTAGCTTTCGTGGGTAAAAAAAACCCCACTTCTTCAGCTGCGTGGAGTGTAAATTACAGATACAGCCATAAATATACTGGCACTTGAAGAGAAGGGAGTTGCCTTACAAGTGGAGAACCAGTGTTGACAAGGCCACTTCAGTCAGGGTGAATGTGGTCCACTCCCAATAATTGATGAGGTGGTGTCATACCAAGAGAGGGAAAATGGCTTTTGTAGTGAGCCAGCCACTCCCAGTCCCTATTCAAGCCCAAACTGATGGTGTTACAATTGCAAATGAATTGTAGTTCTGCAGTTTCTCTCTGAAGTCTGCTTTTGAAGGTTTTTGTTGTTGTTGTTGTTGAAGTTTTAAATCTGTTATCGAATGTCCAGGGAGATTGAAGTGTTCTCCTACTGGCTTTTGTATGTTACCCTTCCTGATGTCTGATTTGTGTCCATTTATTCTTTTATTGTTTTTCTTTGTAACTTTGTTTGCTCTTCTTTACCATTTCATCTTTGAATCTGAAGTTTTTCTTTTAAACTCTTTATTTTCATTCCAAGGAAATCTGTGCTGTGCAGACTCTCTGGAGTGTATATGCCAAAGTGAGCTGATAACTGGTGGGGGAGGGGGGCTGATAAACCAGAGGGGAATGATTCTAGTGTCTAGTAATGAAGAACTCAGGGAGGATGTTTTGGGGGGAGAGTTGGGTCTGGAGGGGTTGTTGGTATCATCCTGCAAAGAGTAACTAGGCTGGTGAGAACCAGGGTAAGACCTTCTGCATGTGGGCAGGCAGCTGATGTCAAGGAATTTGGGGGCCTCTGTGCTGTGAACCATAGCTGCAAAGTTACAGGGCAGGTGGTGACAGACCCCCTTACTGGTTTGGGTGGACCCCAAAACATCACACCCATATTATCATGTATCTGTGCACCTTATAATTTTAATGTAGTTATCCTCACAACAGCCCTGTGAGGTAAGGAAGTGTGATTAGCCCCACTTTACAGCTGGGGAATTGAGGCACAAAGGAATTAAGGGCCAGATTTTTAAAGGTATTTAAGCACCTAAAGAAGCAGATGGGTGCCTAATGAGGCTTTCAAAAGCACCCAGGTGCATCACTTCATTTCAACTGAAAATTCCCCTAGTCATCTATCTTCATCTTTAGGTGCCTAGGGAGGAGATGACAATCTTCACACAGGCTGCCCGGTTACAAGCGGAAGCATAGTGAATGTCATATAGACAATTGAACATCTTTAAAGGATCTCCTGGTCAGAAAAACAATGGCAATAACAGCCCATGTCAGGGCCAAACTTTCCTTCAAATAGGCTGATTGCTGTGAATTATGCAGCTCAGCATTGAGGGACTATCTAAAGCAAAGTGTGAATACATCGCAACTATCCTGCAGACTTAAAACATTGATGTTCTTGGACTAGAAGAAATGTCTGGAGAGTGAAAACCACCAGTCAAAGGATATGTTCTCATATCTGCAAGCCATCACCCCAAATACGGACTCATGACACATGTAAAACATGACCCTAAGGATCCTGTCCTGGCCACCAAACCATCCTGCATGCAATCACTTACGTGGTGGCACCAAGGGCATGTATCTAGCTATCCCAGAAGCATTAGCATGGCTTTCAAATTTCAAGATTCAGTTATATTCTCAGCCTGTTGTTTTTCAAATGCTATATGAAAAAGTGCCTAAATACCTTTAAAAATCTGGCCCTAAGTCATTTATGAGCTTGTGAAAATTGTACTCGTAATATTTAAACTCTATATTTTTATCATGTTATCTTAGCTCTGTTCCCACTTGTTTTCCTGGCTAGATGGTTTATATACATCCATGTAGCAGTATTGTTGCAAATGGTCATTGGAATGCATGTAGACAAATGCTAGAATTCACTTCTGTGGAACTCAACACGACAAAGAAGAGTCATAGTCCTTTCTCATGTCTACTTATTATGGCACTCCTGTTACTGAACCACACTCAGTGGCTGTTCCTGGCTCAGGGGGCAGAGTTAAGTCCAATTTATGTTGTCTTTGTGATATCTGTTTCACAGGGATGGGGAAAAGTGAAGATCTACCCCTCATTGGGGACATTGCAGTCTGTATATACTATGTGTGCTGCCCAACCCCAAAACATCAACATACCCCTATACTCTGTATGTTACCCCCAATGACCAATAACTGACGCTTCAAATTTTCTGTATTGTTTATTTTTTAAATATTCTGAGGGTGCTCCATATGTCATATTTTGCTACCCTCAGACCAGTGGATGGAGAAAGACGTAACTCAGCAAGTTCTGACAGGGCGACTCGCCTCTGTCAGAATTTGCTACCTCTGTCTCTGAACAAGAGGAGGTATATTTTGATGGAGTAGCAAAAATGATATGCCCCCAGTAACAGATTTTGCTGCAGATAGAAACTGCTTTCTGTCAGAACTTGCTGAGACTACAGCAAACGATAAGAAAAGAAGGGAAAACAGTGAAAGCATTTGATCTATAAAGTATTAAGTAAGGCTTTTATTTTAACATTCCTTGTCTCCTTTCCCTTTAGCTGGTGAGAGGTTTTTTAGAAGTGTGTGTGGGTGGGGAGACTCCAAACCTTATTTGATAGGTCTTTAGATGGTGGTAACGGCCCTTCTTTGGGGAAAGAAGTTAGCTGAGATGGATTGGATCTGTTGTTGTTGTTAAAATCTGATTTCACTTCTTAAAAGGAAAAACAAGACCAATACATGCAAGAGGGGAAAGAAGACTAGCAAAGATATAAAATACAGCTTCTGGCTCTGGTGTTGACTCCCACTTGAAACCTCACTGCTGGAAAACAGAAGCTTAGCATCAGGGCCGGCCCACAACATTTTGGCACCTGAGGCGGGGAGCTCAAGTGACACCCCCATGGCCCCTCGCTTGGGCCAAAACTTTGAAAGTTCTCAATTCTGCCTTCTTCCTGTTCTTCTCTCATGGTACTGCTCTGCTACTTACCCCAATAAAGGAGAATTAACAACTTAAAATGCTGTGTTAAAAAAATTTTAAGTAACACTTACATTTGCTGTTCAGGTGTTTGAAAGTTAACTTTTCTTGTCTGCATAGTAAACACTGGCATTTTTATCTGTTTGAATAATCAAAGTGGTGCTTTCCGTACCTTCTTGGTTGCAAAGATTTGACTGCTTCCTGCTGAAGGTCTACAGTCTGGGCCAGTTCATGCTCATTGAGATGGTTGCAAGGCCGACCAGCCTCTCCTGTGTCATTGTGGAGCATAGATGTGGTGTGTGTGGTTTTTTTTGGTTTTTTTTTGTTCAGCTTGGAGAAGCTGCGTTCTACACTGGCAACTGTTACAGGAAGTGTTAGAAGTATGCGCAGAGCAATAAAAGCATTTGGAAAGAGGGTGGTCATCTTATTTGCGCACATATATTCCAGGACAGCCTTTGGAGTTGATCCTGCTGAAATATATCTTGAAAGGGCTTTCAGTTCATCACCTAAATCGCTTGCATCAATATTACGCATGTCATCATATGTCAACACTGTCTCTAGTGCCCTGCATTGCTGGTGTAGGTCTTCAGGTATAGTGAGGCATTTTGGAATATCATACAACATTCAAATATACTGCTGTGTTCCTTGAGCTGTGTGAAACATCTTTCAACTGACTGTACTGCATAATCTAGCACCTGGTTCAAGAATTCAACTTTGAATTGTTGTTTGGAGTCTCTTACGGGATTATCCCGTGCCTCGTAATCAAAATGTCGTCTTCGGTGACTCTTGTATTCTTGAATGGGTGGGGAAATAGCTTCAGTGTGAAGTTCCTCTGCCAACTTCTGTGCACTCTTCAGAATGTTTTGAAATCCCTCCTCTGACTGGTAAGACTGTAGGTATGACTTTGTTTTGTCCAGTTGTTCCATTGCTCCAGATATATTAAGGTCAACACCTTGGAGTCTCTTGCTTACAACATTTATTTCAAACAGTATGTCATGTCACAACACTAAGCCACACAGAAATTTGAAGTTATGTATGTTTCTGGTGATTCCATTTCCTTCTGCCACTATTCTCCCACAAACAGTTCCATTCCTGTCATAGCATTATCCTCCATAATGACAACTATGGCACCATCTATCTTCCCAATTTGGTGTTTGATAGGCTTTATCGCCTCCACGCGACTTTCCCATCGTGTGACATTCAGTGGTTTCAGTGTCAGAGAGGATGTTCCCAGATGTTGCTTCAAAACTTTCCATTGATGAGTTGATGCAGAGAAAAATACATAGCTGCTTTGAATTACATTAAAAAATTCAGCAGCCTCACTAGAAGCTGATGCTGCATCACTGACAAGTTCAATGAATGAGAACTGCATGGGACAAAAAAAGCTCCAGGGTTTAACTCTGGGATCCATGTCTGCACTCTTCTGTTCTTTCCTCTCCTGTTAGCACCGTTATCGTTGGCCTGACCTCTCACGTCAGCTATCGCAATTCCCGTAATTACCAGCTTTTTAAGAAACTACAGGAGCTGGTATGACAAATGTGCATCGTTAATGTCAATAAATTCTAGAAAATGTTCTGTTAGTCACCATTGCAGGGACATTTTCACTAGGTTCGGTTGTTACAAAACGCACCATTGAAGTCATTTGTTCCATATGGCTGATGTCAGGTGTGCAGTCCAGAATAACAGAGTAATATCTTGCTGACTTCAGATCTGCCACAATCGTTTGTTTCACTTTTGATGCCAATAACTGTATGATCTCATTTTGAATGTTTTTTCCAAGATAGTAGTGTGTGTACATTTCTTGGGTGGTGATTCTTCTTAGATGCTCCTGGAGTACAGCATCAAACTCAGCCATCAGCTCCACAATTTTAAGGAAGTTTCCATTGTTTGGCACATACAGCTGATCTGAAGTGCCACGCAGTGTTAGTTTTTGAGTAGCAAGCATTCTCACAATGGCAATGAACCTTTTCAGAACATTTTGCCAGTAAAGAGAGACTGATGCAATCTTCTCTTGATGCTGATCATCTATGGTGGCCTTTAACCTTAGTCTCATCTCAAGCTCTTTCCACTTATGGAATGCTCTCTGGTGATTTGCTACCTTCTCATGGCATACCTCATTTCTAGCCAGATTTGTGGAGGATTCCAGTCCTTTGTTCCTGTAGAACCCAAGGTGGCTGGAACATTAGACTGGAAGAGTTTGCAACACAAACAGTATGCAGCATTCTGGGTTTTTGAGTACATAGCCATGGCCTCTCCACTTTGTCACCATTGGGGATTTCACGCCAGTAACTTGTTGGATGGAAACTTCTATTTTCATTGTCTTTGGGGAATATGAAGTTTTTTCACTTGCTGTGGCCCACACAGTACAAGGAAGTCCCTCAGGCTACTGCTCAAGTGGGTCCACAGTCCTGGATCATCTAGACTTGAGGAACTAAACTCAGCAGCAGCTGTTTCTTGCGCCTCCACCAAACTCCTCTGATCTATGCTTTTCTTCAGGAATGTGCATGGTTATATCCATTTAAGATGGAGATAAGGATGCTGCAGTAGTTGCCAGGTCACCTGCACTCTAACTGGAAGATCAGGCATCTCCTCACCACTCACATCTTCACTGGGGCCAGAAGGCTCACCGTGAACATTTGTGTTTTTGTATCTCAGGAGAGTGCCTTCTGTTGACTGTCTGTTCTCCTCAAGTGGGTTCAGGGAAGCAGCAGGAAACAGGAAACTGGTGTTAATCAGTCCAGGCTCCTGGGGGTGCTAGAGAGGTATACAAGAGGCTCCTCCTCTCTCTCCCTGCAGCTCCTGCTGCTTTCTGTTATTCCCTCTCACCTTTTCTCCTGACTGTCTGTTATGTCTCTTGTGCCCTCCTCCTTCCAGCAAAGCACTCCACCATCTCTGTGCATCTAGAGCAGAGAGAATACATATGCACCAGCAACAGACACAATTTTCTACACTCTGGGTCCTAGTGGTGCCCCCCCACAGTCTGGCACCTGAGGTTCGCCTCATGGTAAGCATGCTGTCTTATCAGCCAGTCTGAGACCAGGCAAACTAGTGCAGTGTTGTGCTGTTTAGGGCATTGCTTTTAGCTGGAACTTTGGTTACAGGCTTACAGCAGTGCTTCAAAATATATAGTCTTGGCCAGCTAAGCCAGACTTCTATTAGATGAGGGGCGGCGGGGGGAAGCGGGATAGGAAAGAGAAGAAATAAGGTGGGAAAGAAAAAGGACAGGCAGGAGGACTGTGTTACACACTGGTGGGGTTGGAATTTAGCCAGAGTTGTGGAGGTGGTGGTATCATTTGGGTCTGTCTCTCTGTCTGGCCCAGCCTGGTCAGGATATCTTTTGTGATCAGGATGACAAAAGCATAAGAGAATTATGTTGGATTTTGAGTCCCAGGTGATGGTGGCTTCTTACAGCAGTTGTTGGCAGACAGCTGCTTTTTCTGATAATTTCTCCCCCTCCCCAAATTTGTAGTATTTAAGAACCCTAAAGGGGAGTGTAGGGCAAACCAGTCCATCTTCTCATTATTTTGTCCAGCAATAGGCCTCATTTCCAACACACCAATTTTGGTTCATTGATATTTTTTTAGGGGGAGGTGGGGGTGCTCACTTTCCATGTTTACAAAGCATCATCTCAACACAGTTTTTGAATTATATTAGTAGGCCTTTTTTGTTTTAATCTAAACAAAAAGGCCTAATATAATTGAAGGACTTTGTTCAGAGCATGCCTGGTAAGTGTATGTGTGTATTTAAAAAAAAAAAAAAAGTGTGGGACTGAATTAGTTTAGTCTGTCTCCCTTTTCTACCTTTGCCCATCAGCATTTATTATTATAGATTATTGTGATACTTTATAAGCTATTATACACCTTCTACAGTTGAACTCATAATTTGGGTAAATTTGTAGACCCAATTATCAAACATAATGCATTCTGATTCCAAGCTGCCTGCAGATGGATCAACTGTGGCGCACACAGCTCGTACCTGATAGCTGGCTCATAAATATTTCATGTTGCATTAGCCAGCCACGGTTTGGGAAGGGATCAGATACCAGTGCAGCACAGCATTTCTCCTCAGGGAGCTTCTGCTATACTTCAGCTTTCTTCTTCTTGACTATAAATCACACTCTGGTACTGTCCATCTCTGTATCCCCTTTGTTATGTTAAAGCTGACATAACTTCATGTTCAATGCCCCTACTGGAACATCTGCCTTTTAGTTTATGATTTGACCAATAGGTTTTAGTCAAATTCACTATATTAAGGAAGAAGAGAGAATAAAGGGGAGATTTATTTAATCAATATTACTTGTTTTGGGAGTTTTTTGGAGTGGGTACCTAATACCTACACCTTGCTTTACGTATAGTTTGGACAATGCTCCAGTGCCACTAATCATTGTCACAGGGCGATACCTTTATTAGGTGAGAGTATAACCCAGTAGCTAGGGCATTAGACTGGGAGTCCAGGAGATGTGGGTTCTTATTTCAGCTCTGACAGTGACCTTGTCAAGTCACTTCACTTCTCTGTGCCTCTGTTTTCCCCTCATAAACTCGGTCTCTGCCTCAACTAGATTACAATGTAAACAGACAAGACCATCTAACACTGTGTTTGATCAGTACCTAGTAGAATGAGGCCCTGATCTTGGGTGGAGACTTTTGGTGCTACTAGAATACAAATAATAAATAATATTCTGATGCTTCCTTAACTCACTAATCTTGGCTGTCTCTCACAAACCCCATCCAAGTGCTGTTGCCACTCAGTACAACTGTATCTGGAGCCCCTTGACCAACTAGATTGCATCTTTCAGAGTAGCAGCCGTGTTAGTCTGTATCCGCAAAAAGAACAGGAGTACTTGTGGCACCTTGGAGACTAACACATTTATTTGAGCATAAGCTTTCGTGGGCTACAGCCCACTTCTTCGGATGCACAGCTATTTGTTAGTCTCTAAGGTGCCACAAGTACTCCTGTTAGATTGCATGGATGCTCCCAGAGCCACTCTGGAATCACACAAAGAAAGGCATCAGTTAAATCGCTCCCCCACTCCAGCCTTATACCACAGGGAAATATTGTCTTGCACTCCTCAAGACCCTTTTTTGAGCAATGGAAGCTTATTAATTGGTTCACCACATCATCAATGGAAAGTGGACACGCACTAGCCTTTGTAACCTGAGCAGATTTACCAAGCACTTCAGTCAAACTCACTGGTAAGGATAAACACTAGAGTAAGTTTATTAATTAGAAAAGAGACTTTAAATGATAGGCAAAAGTCAGTAGTTACCAAAGGAAAATAAAAGATAAGCGTGCAGTCTAAATTCTCAACCTTATTAGACTATGCAATATCTGGACTAAGCAGTTTTCCTCTCCCCACTGGATACTGCAGGTTGGTTACAGTCTTTCATACACTGGCTCTCCCTGTTAGCCTGGGGCCGTCTCCTCAGTTCCAGCATTCTTGTTGCCTTCAGTGTAGGTGTGGGAAGACAGGACCAACCATGGGGCCTCTATCCTCTATTTTATATCCTCATTCCACGTGCTTGGAGAACACCAGTCCAGGCCTGTCTGGTGGGCATTGCTGACTCACCAGGCAAGGTTGAGAAATTCCCCTAGTGTGACCTTGTGCAAGTGAGTTTTTGAGATGTAACTCTCTTGCTGGACAATGACTATTGATGGTTGTTCGGCACCTGCCTGGGCATTGGTTACCTTCCTTGTTGTCTCTGGGGAGCTAATATTTGGGGGATTCCCCAACCCACAGCATATTTTAGTGACAACCATATAACACAATCTCATAACTTCATATGTACTAATGATATACATATTTAGATAGAACAATGGCTTCCAGAAAATCATAACCTTTCCCATGATACCTTATGTCATGCTTTATATGAAATATCAGTTATATTTAAATGATGAATATGGGGATTATGGGGTGCTCCCCTGAGGTATAGAATGTCACAACATTATGATCTGGTGGGATAGGTGCTAAAGGTATAGATTATGGCTGCATTAGAGAGTTTACAGCAGTGCAGCTGCACCACTGTAAGATCTCTCCTGTAGCAGCTTTAAGCTGACAGAGAGCTCTTCTGTTGCTTTAATTACTCTAGCCCCGGCGAGCAGCAGCAGCTATAGTGCTGTCCACACTGGTGCTTAGGTCGGTGTAACTTGTGTCACTCAGCAGTGGTTTATTCACACTCCAGAGTGACACAAATTGTGCTGACATAGGCTGTAGTGTAGACCTAGACTGTACCTAGAGAAAGGAATTTGACTTCCTGTTTGATTGGCAATTTTAGCACTGCCTCTTTGTTTAATTCATTGGCAGTGCTCCTTACAATATGACAGCAAACCAACCCTAATCCCCAATATGGAGCATATCAGACTGCTGAGAACGGGAGTTACAAACCTTACTTGCAGAGGAAAAGTGTTCAGCATCCAGAGAAAGGAGAGGAAGGATGTAATGTTCTAATGATACGTAAATTTAGCTTCACTGTCTAACAGGGACCTTGGTTTTAGAACTCAAGATGGGGTGCAGAATTTAGCATGCACATGTAAGCAGAGTCAGGATGAGCTGTACCCTGACATCTGGTGGTGAATTATGGCGAGTGTGGAAAAGAACTTCAGGGGCTGATTTTGTTTGCATAGGCACACCCATCCCGCCTTTGGCAGCTGTGGGATCCCCAGTTTCTCTGTTATTGGGGCAGGAGGAATAAAGTGTTATTACTCTGATTATGTGAATCAAGGACAATGAAACAGTTTTATGACAGAGGGTCTCACCATCACCTAAGTAGCACTTGCTAGACAAGGGGCATGGGTTCCAAAACTCAGTGAATTGAGAGAGGTTAGGGACAGGTATGTGTACCTGATTGTATGGTCCCCTTTTGAGGGCTTGGAACACCAATTGCACCACCTTCTCTCTCCACTATTGAATAGCAGAGCTAATTTTGATTCCCTTAGGAGTCTAGCTAAAGGGTACTGAGCTGAATTCACTTTGGGCCAATGGTGCACCAGCACTGGGGCTCCCCAACTAGAAGCTGAAATCACTAAAAGAGCTAAAATTACTGAGCTGAGATCACTGAGTGCTGTGTTAACTAGTGGTGGAGTCTGAAGATATATTGTTAAGCGGCTGGCAGAGTGGAGCAGTTTGCAGGATGGTTGGAGCGGAACTCTGAGTGGAGCTGAGCAGTTGGTGGGGACAGCTGGAGCTGTTCATGGGATGGCTGGTGGAGTGGAGCGGCTGGCAGTGCGGAGTAGTTTGCGGGGACAGCTAGAGTGGCTCATGGGACGGCTGGAGGAGCGGAGCGGCTGGTAGAGCGGAGCCGTTCGTGGTGAAGGCTGCAGCGGAACTCCACGGAGAGGCGGGGCAGTCGGCCTTGGACCATGTAAGGTGCCCCTTAATACCCCGTGTGCCCCCCCCATTTCCACCCAGACTTGGGGGGGGGACTCTGCAGATAAACTTTTGAACTCTGGGGCGGCACTGACCAGGGACAGAGACTTTTGGGTTGTTGGACTTGGGGGTGATTGGACTTAAGACCCTGAGGGGAAAAGGACACTGCCAAACTTACGTGGAGGTGGGTCTTTTGCTCATGGTTTGTGTTATGAATCCGGTTTGTGGTGTTTCCCCAACATAATGCCGCATTGTTTCCCTCCTTTATTAAAAGGCTTTTGCTACACTCAGACTCCGTGCTTGCGAGAGGGGAAGTATTGCCTCCTAGAGGCTCCCGGGGGGTGGTATGTAATTGTCCCAGGACACTGGGTGGGGGCTCGAGCCAGTTTTGCATTGCGTTATTGAAACGGAACCCCTAGGTACTGAACCCGGCCCTTGTTGCTGCTAACTCAGAGGGGCAGAAGGGTTACACACAGAACAGCCAGGAAGGGAATAAGGGAATTGCAACTTCACCTCGCCTTAGGGTGACCAGATGTCCCGATTTTATAGGGACAGTCCCGATTTTTGGGTCTTTTTCTTATATAGGCTCCTATTACCCCCCACCCCTGTCCTGATTTTACACATTTGCTATCTGGTCACCCTACCTCACCTTCCCCCCCATTCACACAAAACATGTTGTCATGTATTTATACTGCAGTTGTAAAAACGAAAGTAGATATTCCATTATTTCCTTTTTCCCTGCCAGTTGCAAAAAGCCAGCTAGATGGAGATGATAGTAGAGCTGTTTTCTGTTTAGAATGCCTTAAATAGTGCTGCTACCAAAACACTTGTGAAGGTTTCCCCTTCCTCTTTCACACTCTGGAATTATCACCAGAGATAATAGGTGACATTCTGGGCCCTACCTGGCTCCTGGGAAGGGTGTAGTTAACTCCTACTCAAGTTTCCCAATTCTCTTACTGGTACTCATGAGAAGGCCTGTGAAACTGTCTGGTTGTGGGAGGGAGGGGAAAGAGTGCTTTGGGGTGGTAGAGGCCTAAACTCCAGGACTGGGATGAATTTAAAGCTAGGGAATGTTCTATTTTTTAGTAGCATTTAAAAATTATAATTTTAAGTGCCAGCAATGTGCTAATATGCAGGTTGTGTTAGATATCCTGGTTAGTTGAATTACCTTATTTTCTTGTAAACCATCCTATACCCCTCAAGAATGTCTCTTGGATGAAGAGACCTTGCTGACAAAGACATGAAAGGTGAGTGATAAGAGAATGAGCCTTGATGCAAATTTGGAGTAACAATATTTAGCTCTTATATCAGTTTTTCATCTAGGGATCTCAAAGTGCTTCAGAAAGCAAGTATCATCATCTGGGATTAAACCAGGCAGATTCCCAAAGGGAATCCCTGCTGTGTAGGGAATCTCTGCAAGTATAGCTGCCTTCTACACCAGCTCTCGTCTGTATTTCTGGTGTAAGAGGTGAGTTGGGGGCATGGTGGAGCTGAGCTACACTTTGTCTGATCTTCCACTGCTAGAAGGTCCAAGAATGGAAGTTAGAATAGCCCTTCTGCTCTACCTTCTCGCACAGCCAAGTGGCCAAGGATCAGGGACCCATAAATGGGTCTCTGTGGTGGCCACTCTAGACATCTGATCCGCATTCTGACATAGTGAAGAATCAGGACCACAAGATGTAGGGCAGAGGAGTGTTGGGCCCTATATATTGTGGTGTTTGGGCTCTGTCCATAGAGGGGAAATGGCTTTTTACTGTCACAAAAGTGCATTCAGCTGTTTGTTTTCTGGTTCTTGTTCTTAGGGACCAAAACTACCCCCCCAAAATCAGCCTACAGTTAACTACTTTGTCCAGTAGGTGGCACACCTTTCTCAAACTAGACACAATCAACTCAGGATTAAATAAGGACTGGGAATGGCTGAGCCATTACAAACATTGAATCTATCTCCCCTTGTAAGTATTCTCACACTTCTTATCAAACTGTCTGTACTGGGCTTTCTTGATTATCACTTCAAAAGTTTTTTTTCTCTTACTTAATTGGCCTCTCAGAGTTGGTAAGACAACTCCCACCTGTTTATGCTCTCTGTATGTGTGTATATATATATCCTCAATATATGTTCCATTCTATATGCATCCAAAGAAGTGGGCTGTAGTCCACGAAAGCTTATGCTCTAATAAATTTGTTAGTCTCTAAGGTGCCACAAGTACTCCTGTTCTCCTTCCACACCTTTCTCAGTGCTGAGAGGTGTTTTGCACTGCAGACTATTGCCAAAACAGATACTCTTTGGCGCTGATACTCAGACCTCAGTGGTTCAGGGTCAAATTAGTGATCAACACTACCCAAAAGAGCCACAGTAGTGTGAATTCATTGTTTCATTTACTATAGTACCATATATTCATATTTAAACAGCATAACAGGGGAAATCTTGGTAATGCTATTATTTTCATAGCAAAAACTATTGTTTTATAAACTACAGTTGGTTAATAACCTAATAAAAGCATCCTGATTGG
Source organism: Malaclemys terrapin pileata (assembly GCF_027887155.1). Lineage (NCBI taxonomy): Eukaryota > Metazoa > Chordata > Testudines > Emydidae > Malaclemys > Malaclemys terrapin. The sequence continues at coordinate 68,577,787 of NC_071512.1, forward strand.
GTAATAACTTAGATTGGTTAAGAATTACAGCAGTGTTTTAATATCAAGTGCTGCAAAGAGCCACAGGAGACACTTTAAAGAGCTGCTTGTGAGCCTCAGTTTGAGTATCACTGCTCTCTAGTCTTGGAGAGTATTTTGTTAAAGTTCTTAATGTCTGTTCCCCATGAGTTGGAAAAAACACTGCACCTTTGAGGCAGGATATAAATACTCTCCGCCTTCCATAATTATGTGGAGAGGGGTGCAACACAGTTATTTTGCCTGATGGAATAAAAGCCTAGCTGGGCCCCCATCTCTGCCCGTTTTACTGGCTAGACGGCCAGTGGGAAGTCGCACCTTTTTTTGTCTACAACATCTGACTAGGAAAGCCCAGCTAACATTTTCACCTCAGCTCTTGCTCTTTACGCCTCTTCTTCCTCTCAATTTTAATAACAGGTTCTTTCAGTGTTTGTATCTATCATTTGCTTTTCTTCATCTTCGTCCCTTTTTCTGCTGTCATGTCTGACAGGCTAATTTAGGGCCTGATCATTCAACCCTTTCTTTATGTAAATAGTACGTGCTCACACAAGGAATCCCGTTTAAACTATATTATGGCTGCAATGAGACAGCACCTCTTGTGCTATGTACAGAATAGGACACCCCAGTAACAGATGGTCAGCAAATTGAAGGGACCTCAAGGGAGGGATCCAAAAATGGCTAAGGGATTTAGGAAGAAAGTTTCAAAATTAATAAAATGTATCCTGGCTATACAACAGCCAGCTCTGGAGTATATGAAGGGTGTAAACACCAAGATGAAGGAGGAAAAGTGAACACGGTACCAGTAGTGGGAGTTGGCTAGGAGGAAATGGGATCAAAGTGAGCAAATGAAATTTTAGGCTGAAAATCAGTAAGTATTTCACTACCAGGGAAAGTCTCCCAAAAGATTCTCATTGCTTGGGATGCTATTTAAAGATGGAATTAATTCAGACCCATTAGGACATGCGATACAATACAATCCTGCACTGCCTGTGTGTTGACTAGAGTTGAACTAAGAGATCTCTTGCCTTTGTCTATGACTACTGTTTTTCTCCATCATACAGAATTATTGTTGTATCTTCCCTTGAATCTATACCATTCTCCTCCTCAATTCTTGAGAATTGGTGAGTCAGAGCTTAAACACTGACAAGGCACATCTTGTTAAAACAAATAAAAGGGATACGAAATGTCCACACTCCAAATCTAAAGAGCCCCATGTGTTCAACTTCATGTCCAACCCACATACGTTCTGATAAGAATGTCCAGAGAATAATTTGATTTCAGTCATGTTTAAGTATTAATATATCAAAAAGATGATGTAAGTAACTTCTTTTAGAGAACTAAAAGTCAGAATTTCTCAAGCTTTCCCATTGTGGTGTTTAAAAGAAGTCAGCTGATTTATTTCTAAGACTATGATCCCAAATGGCAAAAGTTCTGGAAGATCTGGAATTTTAAAAAGTCTGACTACTAACAGTTGTCTCTAAGGGGATTTATACCATTCAAAGACATCCAGGGCTGGAGTTTGTCATAAAAGAAACAGTAGGAAACCGATGCTCTGGTGCCACCTTAATCTTCAGGAACTGTTGCTCACTGGAAGTATTTGAAACTTGTAATTACAGGCTTTTTTAACTTTCAAGTCTATCTCATTAGTATTTGAAGTTTAAATACTCGGTGGGTTTGTAATGGAATGGATCTGTTGAGAATGGACCTTATACTTTGAAAAAGAGAGATTCTGCTTTCAAAGGCTTTCTACAAATGACATTCTTAAAATTTTTTTTGAAAGGTGCTTTTTGGAGGTGAACCTATTATCAATATTAGGATTTTTCAGTAATCTGGCCTGTTGGAATATCTGGGCTTCAGTCTGAGTTCTCAGGCTTTAGACTTACCCAAAGTTATTTTGTCTGATGGCTCTTCAGTAGCTTATGTGAAATCGGTTTCATGGCAGTCCAATTCCTAAAGGTCAGGAGACTGCATCACAAACCATCATCACAATGAGTACTAACTAGCAGCTTGCTGACAGCCTTAACAGAAGACTGAGGTTGGAATGGGTATGGAACATGAGCTACTCTCTTGCCTTTATAAGTGCTCTCTCCAGGTGTGAATTGAGGCATGTGAGTAGGGTGGTTTGAGGATGCTTGTGGTGCTTTATTTGTACTGGGAATAGAGAACTTCAGTCTCTCAATCTGCCTTTCACAAAATTTGCATGAGAACTTCTGTGTCAAGATGAGACCCACAGCTAAACAAGTAGAAGTAGGGGAGGCTTTGGGTCACTGTGGGATGGAAATAGAAGAAAGCAAACACAAGAATATCAGCAAAAAGAACGAGGGGTACTTGTGGCACCTTAAAGACTCACAAATTTATTTGGGCATAAGCTTTCATGGGCTAAAACCCACTTCATCAGATACATGCAGTAGAAAATACAGTAGGAAGATGTGTATATACACAGAGAACATGAAAAAATGGGGGTTGCCATACCAACTCTAACGAGACTAATCAATTAAGGTGGGATATTATCAGCAGAGAAAAAAAACTTCTGTAGTGATTATCAGGATGGCCCATATCAAACAGTTGACAAGAAGGTGTGAGTAACAGTAGGGGAAAAATTAGCATGGGGAAATAGTTTTTAGTTTGTAATGACCCATCCACTCCCATTCTTTATTCAAGCCTAATTTAATGGTGTCCAGCTTGCAAATTAATTCCAGTTCTTCAGTTTCTCATTGGAGTCTGTTTTTGAAGTTTTTGTTGTTGAAGAATTGCGACTTTTAGGTGTGTAACTGAGTGTCCAGCGAGGTTGAAGTGTTCTCTGACTGGTTTTTGAATGTTATAATTCTTGACGTCTGATTTGTGTCTATTTATTCTTTTGCGTAGAGACTGTCCGGTTTGGCCAATGTACATGGCAGAGGGTCATTGCTGGCACATGGTGGCATATATCACATTGGTAGATGTGCAGGTGAATGAGCCCCTGATGATGTGGCTGATGTGATTAGGTCCTGTGATGGTGTCCCTTGAATAGATATGTGGACAGAGTTGGCAACGGGCTTTGTTGCAAGGATAGGTTCCTGGGTTAATGTTTTTGTTGTGTGGTTGCTAGTGAATGTTTGCTTCAGGTTGGGGGGCTGTCTGTAAGCGAGGACTGGCCTGTCTCTCAAGATCTGTGAGAGTGAGGATTCGTCCTTCAGTGTAGGTTGTAGATCCTTGATGATGTGCTGGAGTGGTTTTAGTTCGGGGCTGAAGGTGACGGCTAGTAGCGTTCTGTTACTTTCTTTGTTGGGCCTGTCCTGTTGTAGGTGACTTCTGGGTATTCTGCTGGCTCTGTCAGTCTGTTTCTTCACTTCAGCAGGTGGGTATTGTAGGTTTAAGAATGCTTGATAGAGATATTGTAGGTGTTTGCCTCTGTCTGAGGGATTGGAGCAAATGGGGTTGTATCTTAGAGCTTGGCTGTAGACAATGGATCATATGATGTAGTCTGGATGAAAGCTGGAGGCATCTAGGTAAGTATAGCAGTCAGTAGGTTTCCGGTATAGGGTGGTGGTTATGTGATCATCGATTATTAGCACTGTAGTGTCCAGGAAGTGGATCTCTTGTGTGGACTGGTCCAACCTGAGGTTGATTGTGGGATGAAAATTGTTGAAATCATGGTGGAATTCCTCAAGGGCTTCTTTTCCATGGGTCCAGATGATGAAGATATCAGTGTAGCGCAAGTAGAGTAGGGCATTAGGGGACAAGAGCTGAGGAAGCGTTGTTCTAAGTTAGCCATAAAAATGTTGGCATACTGTGAGGCCATGCGAGTACCCATAGCAGTGCTGCTGACTTGAAGGTATACATTCTCCCCAAATGTGAAATAGTTGTAGGTGATGACAAAGTTCAGCCACCAGGTTTGCCATGACATTATCGGGGATACTGTTCCTGATGGCTTGTAGTCCATCTTTGTGTGGAATGTTGGTGTAGAGGGCTTCTACATCCATAGTGGCCAGGATGGTGTTTTCTGGAAGATCACCATTGGATTATAGTTTCCTCAGGAAGTCAGTGGTGTCTCAAAGATAGCTAGGAGTGCTGGTAGTGTAGGGGCTGAGGAGAGAGTCTACATAGCCAGACAATCCTGCTGTCAGGGTGCCAATGCCTGAAATGATGGGGCAACCAGGATTTCCAGGTTTATGGATCTTGGGTAGCAGATAGAATACCCCTGGTCAGGGTTCTAGGGGTGTGTCTGTGCAGATTTGTTGCTGTGCTTTTTCAGGGAGTTTCTTGAGCAGATGGTGTAGTTTTCTTTTGGTAACCCTCAGTAGGATCACAGGGTAATGGCCAGTAGAATGTGGTGTTAGACAGCTGCCTAGGAGCCTCTCGTTCATATTCTGACCTATTCATGATGATGACAGCACCTCCTTTGTCAGCCTTTTTTATTATGATGTCAGACTCTCTTCATCATCTGGACCCATGGAAAAGAAGCCCTTGAGGAATTCCACCATGATTTCAACAATTTCCATCCCACCATCAACAAAAACAGACTCCAATGAGAAACTGCAGAACTGGAATTAATTTGCAAACTGGATACCATTAAATTAGGCTTGAATAAAGACTGGGAGTGGATGGGTCATTACACAAACTAAAAACTATTTCCCCATGCTAATTTTCCCCCTGCTGTTACTCACACCTTCTTGTCAATTGTTTGATATGGGCCATCCTGATAATCACTAAAGTTTTTTTTCTCCTGCTGATAATAGCCCACCTTAATTGATTAGTCTCGTTAGAGTTGGTATGGCAACTCCCATTTTTTCATGTTCTCTGTGTGTATATATATCTTCCTACTGTATTTTCCACTGCATGTATCTGATGAAGTGGGTTTTAGCCCACAAAAGCTTATGCCCAAATAAATGTATTTATCTCTAAGGTGCCACAAGTACTCCTCTTTTTTTTTTGCTGATACAGACTAACACGTCTACCACTCTGACAACAATATCAGGATTCCAAACCCCCTCATATATTTTCCTCTTAGATGCACATATACACTGTATAAAGTGTTAAAATAATGCTTGATCTTGCCTTCATAAATAGAACCAACCATGTAAAACTCTTCCTGATCTAAGGCTGTAGCACAGCTTAGAAACATGAGCCCAAGTCTCCTCTCACACCAATGTAAATCAGTATTATCTCCAATGGGAGCATCTCACTCTCTCTCCTCAAAGCTCTCTTGCTCCTCAGATCTCCTTGGCCAGCCCACTGTCCTTGCACTCATGTTCCTCCTGAGGCTCTATTATGTTGGACAATTGGTCAGGAGCTTTCTTTGGGTGTGTCTCCCTTGCTTGTCATGCTCCATGTCTCCTTTGGGTTTATCTTCAGATGGGGAGAGGAGATAGCCTGCTGCAATGAACCAGTCTCTATCAGTGCTTAATTTGTGCTAGGGCTGAGCTCCGGCAACTCTAGACTTGGCAGTTTATAGCACCTCTTGCTGCATCAGTTATGAAAGTTAAAAAAAAAAAAATTGCTTGAGCCCTGGCACCTAATTGCTTGAGTCTCAGTACCTCTTTCATTACAAATTAAGCATTGGTCTCAAGAAGCCCGTTGGGAGGATAGAAGTGCATGGATTGTTTCTTAAACTCTGCTCACTGCTGGGACCTCTGGTTGGGGGAGCTGTGAGGAGTTGGCACTACCTTAGGACTTTATAGTTGTCACTATCCGGCATCTTCTGGGCACGTGGAACAGAAGGGCTAAAACTTAAATCCTCTTGCTCCAAAGGCACAGAGGCCTACCTCTTGAGCAAAAGAGAATTTCTCTAGGGGTAGAGTCTATGATATACAACAGAATAGTTCTGATTTCTTTCAGTAATCGTAATCTTAAATGTAAGTAATGTTAGAAGTATTAATAAAGATCAGTGGTGTAAACATACACTGATCAGATCATTACAATATATTTGAGAATGTTTTGTTAAGATGACACACTTCTTGTTGTTTATTTTACATGTAGAACACTCTTGATTTGCTGAGGATTACTGGAATCTATTTTTTTTTTGTATACATTTGCTGAAGTAGTGCTATTTAACTGCATGACTGACATCTGAGCATAGCCATGCTGGGAAGTTTTTTATTAAATTCACTTAAGATATAAAATATTAAAATGAATAAAACTGACAAAAGCTGGGAAATGCATTGTCCAGGATAAACTCCGTCCTTAGCTCATGTTGCTGTGCCATAGTCTTGTAACATATGTAGTATCTTCCTCAGTTCTGAGGCCACTGATAAAGGATCTTAACAGCTGTAGTAAAAGTTCAAAGAAGGGCTATAGAATGAATTTCCTGCTTTTTGTCCGCTTAAAACAGAGCCTTATATTTGCTTCCTATATAGTTTGGTGTGTAACTTCCTTTAAAAATTTATTCATTTTAAAATAAAGCAAAGAGAGATTTCTAAATCAATCACTTTTTAAAGTCTGCATCTTATTTGCTTCAACTATCACATGTTCCTGAAGGGTTAAATTATAAATCAAACTACCCACAAGGCTGGAGCTCTGGGGAGAGTGTGCTTAAGCTACTGGGAAGTCTTGAGTGGGGTTCAGCTCTGGTCTTGGACTAGGGCAGCTGGATGCAGGGTCCCACATCCAGGGTACTGAAGCGGTACTGGACAGTTCAAGGAGAGAGCCTTGAGGCCAGAGGAAGAGACAATGGCAGGAGCCTACCCAGACCAATGAATCCAATGTATGGATCTAATCACATCAGCCTGGGGGAAGCTCAGCCAGGTCTGTGACTGTCCCACTGGAAACTTGAAGGCACCTAAGCTTCAGTCCTATTGAGAAGAATGGGAGGAGGTAGCCATTTTGAATAAGGGTAATAGAAGAGAACGGAAGACAAGAGTAAGAGTGATCATGAAATCAGGAGCAGCTTTAAACCTCCTTCCCCTCCCCCCCGATATCACAAGGCTTGGAATAATAACATAACTGGCAACTCAGTAGCTACATGTTTTGTAAAATTGACCAAGTCTGCTGACAGTGTGCATTGCCACAAGTCTTTCATGAAGTCCACACTTTATCTAGTCCTCATGAAATGGCTGTGACTTTATTGTACATATTTAACAGCAGCTGTTCTAAATGGAATACTTCAGTCATTTAAAATGTCTCAAACTACTCTATACCGCTACCTCCAGAAAAACCTTGTTACCCCTTTTGATCTGGGCAATTAGCCAAAAGTCAGGGTCTTGTGGGTTGTTTCCATTAAGAGAAGACACTAATGATGGAGTCAGTATTTGCTTGATGCAATCTTGTTTACAAGAGCGTACATAAAGCCCTGTTTCCCTGAATATAGCAGGAGACCGATTCTTTGCTCACCGTGCCAAGTCTCTTTCCAGCTCACAATCTACCCAAAAGTTTCCCCCTCAAGTTTTTCTTGGTGTCATGTCCTTCTCTGGCTGTCTGTGGCTTTCTTCTGCATTATTTGTGTCTTTCTGTGGTGATTCTCAGTTTTTCTCTTTCATTCACGCACACTTGCACGCACACACACACACACACAACTGCAAACAAATGCAGGGGTGGGAGATTGAGTGGATATTAGATGTCTGGGAAAACCCTTGGGTCACATGGCCCAGCCCCTATTCCAGCCTTACATGTAACCTGTGCTGGGCTGGAGGCGCTTATTGGTTCAGTTATCTGCTCTATAATGGAGCTCAATTACTTTTTGCATTTATCTTGAATGAAGGGTGGCTGTTACACCCACCAGATTTAACAAGGTTTCACTGAAATTTCAGCACAAGGAATAATAATGTTAGTCTTATTTCTATTTTAGGTATTTATATGGCCTCCACTACCACAGTGTTTGAACACCTCAGAATCTTAAACGTATTTATCCTCACAACAGGGTATATCTACACTGCAGCTGGGACCATGCTTTCCAGAGCACGTAGAGCAGTTGCATGCTAGCTCTGTATGAGCTAACACACTAAAAATAGCCGAACTGCAGGTAGCATAGGCTAGCCCACCAAATACATACCTAGGGATCCCCAGCAGGTTTGTATTCGGAGCTAGCCCAAGCCGCTACCCCTGGCTACACTATTTTAGTGCACTAGCTCAAGCAGAGCTAGCATGTGTCTGTCTACCCTATGCTGGGAAGCGTGCTCCCAGATGGAGTGTAGACATACCCTGTGAGTAGGAAAGTGCTGCTATCCCCATTTTACAGATGGGGAAACTGAGGCACGGAGACTGAAAACTTGCCCAAGATCATGCAGTAAGTCTGTGGCAAAGCGGAGAATTGAACCCATATCTCCTGTATGCCCAGCTAGTGCCTTAACCACTGGACCATGCTTCTTTCCTTTAGCATTTTAGTTTACAAACCAACGCTGTTCAGACTGACTCGCATCGGGGGAAGGAGGTCTGTATGGTTTCTGCACTATAATTATTTTTTGTATATGAAAAATGTCTGAATTTTCCCTCAAAAAATGCAGTTCTCAATGACTGAGAATTTAAATTAAAACACCAGGAAATTCTCAGTCAGCAGCCAATGTTTCAATACATTCAGGCATGCTCCCTCTACAGAACAGAGAACCACTCCCTACCCATTACCATACCATGACTTTTTTTTAACTGAGGGATTTTTTAAAAAATTTTGCTCAACTAAATATAAATTAGGGGATTTTTCTCTTTTGTTTCTGTTTATGATTATTTGGTTTCAGGTTTCTGGTTTCCCAAGGTTGTGATGGGCAGGCATGTGGGTGTGAGGAGGAGGGGAGAGAGAGAGAGCTGTGAACCAAAGCTCTAACTCCCATCATGTACGCACATTAATTTCCACTTTGAGTCTTTATTCATGAATAATCTTCACTTGAGGGAAAATATCATACTTAACAGAACCCAGTCTAAAGCTAGCTGGAAAGTTTCTCAAATAATAAAATGAATGAGGTTGCTGAGCTAAATGTTTCCCTAAAGACTGTATTAATGAGCATGCTGCTTATTTTGGATAATTCCCCTTTCATTTAATGGCAAATGTCAAAGATTAAACAAACCACTACTGTATATGTTAAATTCATACACACTTGTGCCCTTGTAGAAAGTATAACCACCTGGTAGGATGATCAGATGGGCTGAGAGGGGCTGAGCACAGAATTGCTAATGAGAAAGAGTTTAGGTACTGGCAAAAAAAACTTACAAGATTTGCTCCTGGCTTCAGTCTCTGGGTGGTGCTTCCAAAAATTAAAGGACCACCATCAAGTTTAAAATCCTATTGTTTAAAAAAATTGCTATCCTATGTTGCTAATAATACCTTGGGTTATTAATCTGAAAGAATTTTAAAAATCGATGTTGGTTTTCAAGACTTTTTGTTTACTGTTGGTGTACCTGTGAGCTTGGACAATGGGAAGCAGCTGGTTTCTTTCACTTTTATTTACCATCACTTTTTGGTTCTCACACGCCCAGTGTTGTGATGTTTGGGATGCAAATGCTGCAGGAGAAAGTTCAAATCCAAACAAAACTGTTTTAATTAAATGAACAAATGTTATGAAAACATTTCTATTAATAGCACATTTGAGGTTTTTGGAGGGGGTGATGAAAGGCATTAGTTTTAAAAAAAAAACTACATTTGGGGCCAAACTTCCTGACAATGCCTCTTAAATTTTCCCATTCTGATGCAATAGGAGAATGCAAAGCTATTTAAATGCCTTCTTTGTCCAGCATCTTCTAAATAGTACCTTCTATCTCTTTTGTTGCAGTGCTGAAATTTGAGGATCCCTGACTTGAATAGCCCAAGACCTATTTGGGGACCTACTTAGATCATGGAGAATTACTCATTTTAATGCGACGTAACATAGTATTGGCTTCCTTTCACTTATCTAGACTGCAGAAATGGGACAGTCCCTTATGGTGCCATGTTCTGCCTGCTGAGAGACAGATCCATGCAGGATTGGAGCAGGGATGAATTGCCATTGGTCTTGGCAGCACTTCCACTACAGATGGTGTTTTTGTATGGAGTTAGAACTCTGCTATATGAATCCTCCAAGCTGGCAAATCAATACTATAGCTCACAGTTCTTAGAGCATGTTGCTTTCTCTGCCTTAGCTGTTATGGACACTCTTGGTTGAATTGGTAGATCTCAGATGGATGACTTCAAAACATGAGTTCTGACTAGGGCTGTCAAGCGATTAAAAAAATTAATTGTGATTAATCGCACTGCTAACCAATAACAGAAATCCAAAAATATTTAAATAAATGGCAGTTTTCTACATTTTCAAATATATTGATTTCATAGAATATCAGGGCTGGAACGGACCTCAGGAGTTCATCTAGTCCAACCCCCTGCTCAAAGCAGGACCAATCCCCAACTTAGGCCTGGTCTACACTCGGGGGAGGAGGATCGATCTAAGTTATGCAACTTCAGCTACATGAATAACATAGCTGAAGCCGACGTACTTAGATCGACTTACTGTGGTGTCTTCACCGCAGTGAGCTGACAGCTACCGTTCCCCCGTCGACTCCGCCTGCGCCTCTCATGGCGGTGGAGTACAGGAGTCGACAGGAGAGCACTTGGGTTGATTTTATCACGTCTAGACTAGATGCGATAAGTCGACCCCCGCTGGATCAATCGCTACCCATCGATCTGGCGGGTAGTGTAGATATACCCTAAATCATCCCAGCCAGAGCTTTGTCAAGCCGGGCCTTAAAAACCTCTAAGGAAGGAGATTCCACCACCTCCCTAGGTAACCCATTCCAGTGCTTCACCACCCTCCTAGTGAAAAAGTTTTTCCTAATGTAAGCAGAGTCAGGATGAGCTCTACCCTGACATCTGGTGGTGAGTGTGGAAAAGAACTTCAGGGGCTGATCTTGTTTGAATAGGCACACCCACCCCACCTAGCATGAGCCCACAGCAGCCCAAAATGGTCATGTTGGCTGCTGTGGAATCTCCAGTTTCTCTGTTATTGGGGCAGGAGGAATAAAGTGGTGTTACCCTGATTATGTGAATCAAGGACAATGAAACTGTTTTATGACATAGGGTCTTACCATCAACTAAGTAGCACTCGCTAGACAAGGGACATGGGTTCCAAAACCCAGTGAATTGAGAGAGGCTGGGGGCAAATATTTGTACCTGGTGGTGTGGGCCCCTTTTGTGAGCCTGAAACACCAATTGCACCTCCTCCTCCTCTCTCCACTGTTGAATGTCAGAGCTAATTTTGATTCCATTAGGAGTCTAGTTACAGGCTGCTGAGCTGAATTCACTTTGGGCTAATGGTGCACCAGCACTAGGGCTCCCCTACTACAAGCTGAAATCACTAAAGAACTAAAGTTACTAAGAGCTGAGATCACTGAGTGCTGTGTTAACTAGTGGGGGAGCCTGAAGCTATATTGCTAAGTGGCTGGTGGAGCAGAGCGGAGCAGTTTGCGGGACGGCTGATGGAGTGGAGCAGCTGGCAGAGCAGAGCAGTTTGTGGGATGGTTGGAGTGGCCCACGGAACGGCAAGCAGAGTGGAGCTGAGCAGTTTGCGGGGACGGCTGGAGCGGCTCACGGGACAGCTGCTGGAGTGGAGTGGCTCGTGGTGAAGGCTGCAGCATAATCCCACGGAGAGGCGGGATAGTCAGCCTCGGACCACGTAAGGTGCCCCTTAACACCCTGCGTGCCTCCCACTTCCCCCCCCTGTTTCCACCCAGGCTGGGGGGGGGGGGTAAAACTCTCTAGAACTCTGGGGCTGCACTGACCAAGGACAGAGACTTTTGGGTTGTTGGACTTTTGGGACTTTGGGTGAGTCTTGGTTGCTGGACTCAAGAACCAAAGGGAAAGGACACAGCCCAATTTGCTGGGGTGGGTCTTTGCTGATGGTCTGGTCTATGAACTCTAGTTGTGGTGTTTTCCCAATTTAATGCTAATGTCATTTACCTCATGTTATTAAACATTTTCTGCTACACCGAGACTCTGTGCTTGCGAGAGGGGAAGCATTGCCTCTTTGAGGCGCCCAGGGGTGTGTGTAAGATTTTCCAGGTCACTGGGTGGGGGCTTGAGCTGGTTTTGCGTTACGTTGTTGGGAGGGGACCCCTATGTACTGAACCCGGCTGTTGCTGCTATCAACTCGGCCTGGCAGAAAGGTTACACTAATATCCAACCTAAACCTCCTCCACTGCAACTTGAGACCATTACTCCTTGTTCTGTCATCTGCTACCACTGAGAACAGTCTAGATCCAAACTCTTTGGAACCCCCTTTCAGGTAGTTGAAAGCAGCTATCAAATCCCACCTCAGTCTTCTCTTCTGCAGACTAAATAATCGCAGTTCCCTCAGCCTCTCCTCATAGGTCATGTGCCCCAGGCCCCTAATCGTTTTTGTTGCCCTCCGCTGGACTCTTTCCAATTTTTCCACATCCTTCTTGTAGTGTGGGGCCCAAAACTGGACACAGTACTCCAGATGAGGCCTCACCAAGGCCAAATAGAGGGGAATGATCACATCCCTCGATCTGCTGGCAATGCCCCTCCCTATACAGCCCAAAATGCCGTTAGCCTTCTTGGCAACAACGGCACACTGTTGACTCATATCCATCTTCTTGTCCACTGTAGCCCCTAGATCCTTTTCTGCAGAACTGCTTAGCTACTTGGTCTCTAGGCTGTAGCAGTGCATGGGATTCTTCCATCCTAAGTGCAGGACTCTGCACTTGTCCTTGTTGAACCGCATCAGATTTCTTTGGGCCCAATCCTTTAATTTGTCTAGGTCCCTCTGTATCCTATCTACCACTTCTCCCAGTTTAGTGTCATCGGCAAACTTGCTGAGGGTGCAATCCACGCCATCCTCCAGATCATTAATGAAGATGGTGAACAAAACCAGCCACAGGACTGACCTGTGGGGCACTCTGCTTGATACCGGCTGCCAACTAGACATGGAGCCATTGATCACTACCCGTTGAGCCAAACAATGTAGCCGCTTTCTATCCACCTTATAGTCCATTCATCCAGCCCATACTTCTTTAACTTGCTGGCAAGAATATTGGAGACCGTATCAAAAGCTTTGCTAAAGTCAAGGAATAACATGTCCATTGCTTTCCCCTCATCCACAGAGCCAGTTATATCATCATAGAAGGCAATTAGGTTAGCCAGGCATGACTTGCCCTTGGTGAATCCATGCTGACTGTTCCTGATCACTTTCCTCTCCTCTAAGTGCTTCAGAACTGATTCCTTGAGGACCTGATCCATGATTTTTCAAGGGATTGAGGTGAGGCTGACTGGCCTGTAGTTCCTCGGATCCTCCTTCTTCCCTTTTTTAAAGATGGGCACTACATTAGTTTTTTTCCAGTCATCCAGGACCTCCCCGGATTGCCATGAGTTTCCAAAGATAATGGCCAATGGCGTTGCAATCACATCTGCCAATTCCTTTAGCACCCTCACATGCTGCGCATCTGGCTCAATGGACTTGTGCTCGTCCAGCTTTTCTAAATAGTCCTGACCCACTTCTTTCTCCACAGAGGGCTGGTCACCATCTCCCCGTGCTGTGCTGCCCAGTGCAGTAGTCTGGGAGCTGACCTTGTTTGTGAAGACAGAGGCAAAAAAAGCATTGAGTACATTAGCTTTTTCCACAGCCTCTGTCACTAGGGTTGCCTCCTTCATTCAGTAAGAGGCCCCCACTTTCCTTGACTTTCTTGTTGCTAACATACCTGAAGAAACCCTTCTTGTTACTCTTAACATCCCTTGCTAGCTGCAACTCCAAGTGTGATTTGGCCTTCCTGATTTCACTCCTGCATGAGTAATATTTTTATACTTCTCCCTGGTAATTTGTCCAATCTTCCACTTCTTGTAAGCTTTTTTTGTGTTAAGATCAGCAAGGATTTCACTGTTAAGCCAAGCTGGTCACCTGCCATATTTACTATTCTTTCTAAGCATCGGGATGGTTTGTTCCTGCAACCTCAATAAGGATTCTTTAAAATACAGCCAGCTCTCCTGGACTCCTTTCCCCCTCATGTTATTCTCCCAGGGGATTCTGCCCATCAGTTCCCTGAGGGAGTCAAAGTCTGCTTTTCTGAAGTCCAGAGTCCGTATTCTGCTGCTCTCCTTTTTTCCTTGTGTCAGGATCCTGAACTCAACCATCTCATGGTCACTGCCTCCCAGGTTCCCATCCACTTTCGCTTCCCCTACTAATTCTTCCCTGTTTATGAGCAGCAGGTGAAGAAGCTTAGTTGGTTCCTCCAGCACGTGCACCAGGAAATTGTACCCTACACTTTCCAAAAACTTCCTGGATTATCTGTGCACCGCTGTATTGCTCTCCCAGCAGATATCAGTGTGATTGAAGTCTCCCATGAGAACCAGGGCCTGTGATCTAGTAACTTCTGTTAGTTGCCCAAAGAAAGCCTCGTCCACCTCATCCCCCTGGTCTGGTGGTCTATAGCAGACTCCCACCACGACATCACCCTTGTTGCTCACATTTCTAAAAACTTAAACCAGAGACTCTCAGGTTTTTCTACAGTTTCATACCGGAACTCTGAGCAGTCATACTGCTCTCTTATATACAATGCAACTCCCCCACCTTTTCTGCCCTGCCTGTCCTTCCTGAACAGTTTATATCCATCTATGACAGTACTCCAGTCACGTGAGTTATCCCACCAAGTCTCTGTTATTCCAATCACATTATAATTCCCTGACTGTGCCAGGACTTCCAGTTCTCCCTGCTTGTTTCCCAGGCTTCTTGCATTTGTGTATAGGCACTTAAGATAACTCGCTGATTGTCCTGCTTTCTCAGTATGAGGCAGGAGTCCTCCCCTCTTGTGCTCTCTTGCTTGTGCTTCCTCTCGGTATCCCACTTCCCCACTTACCTCAGGGCTTTGGTCTCCTTCCCCCAGTGAACCTAGTTTAAAGCCCTCCTCACTAGGTTAGTCAGCCTGCTTGCGAAGATGTTCTTCCCTCTCTTAGTTAGGTGGAGCCCATCTCTGCCTAGCACTCCTCCTTCTTGGAACACCATCCCATGGTCAAAGAATCCAAAGCCTTCTCTCCGACACCACCTGCGTAGCCGTTCGTTGACTTCCACAATTCGACGGTGTCTACCCAGGCCTTTTCCTTCCACACGGAGGATGGATGAAAACACCACTTGCACCTCAAACTCCTTTATCCTTCCTCCCAGAGCCACATAGTCTGCAGTGATCCGCTCAAGGTCATTCTTGGCAATATAATTGGTGCCCACATGGAGGAGCAGGGAGGGGTAGCGATCTGAGGGCTTGATGAGTCTCAGCAGGCGCTCCATCACATCGTGAATCCTAGCTCCTGGCAAGCAGCACACTTCTCGGTTTTCCCAGTCGGGACGGCAGATAGATGATTCAGTCCCACTGAGGGAGGGAGTCCCCAACCACCACCACTCGCCTCCTTCTCTTGGGAGCGGTGGTTGTAGAACCCCCATCCCTAGGACAGTGCATCTCATACCTTCCAATCGGTGGAGTCTCCTTCTGTTCACTTCCCTCAGATGTCATCTAGTCCACTCTCCGCATTAGTACCTGTGGAGAGAACATGAAAATGGTTGCTCACCTGTATCTGCATTGCTGGTACATGGACGCTCCTCTTTCTTCTTCTGGAGGTCACATGCTGCCAAATTTCTTCACCGTCCTTCTGTCCCCGCTGTGCAGCCTGCTCTGATTCTTCAGAATGTTGTGCCCGTAGAAGCATATCCTGGCATCTGTCCAGGAAATCTTCATTTTCTCTTATGCAATGCAGGGTTGATACTTGTTTCTCCAGACCTTGAACCTTCTCTTCCAATATGGAGACCAGCTTGCACTTTGTACAGACAAAGTCACTTCTGTCCTGTGGAAGAAAGACAAACATGGTACATCCTCTGCAGGTCACAACAGCTTATCGCTCACCATCCATATTACCTTCTTTCTAAGCGCTTCCTCAGCTGTTGCAATAAATACTCAGAGAAGCCTGCAAGATGAATGCCACAGTGGGCTCTCCCCAGGTGAACTACCAGTCAAACTCCCTCTCATAGTCTTGCCGCTCAGCTAGTTCACAGCTGACTGACTTTTTATAACAGTCAGGCCACTCAAGGCCCACCTGGAACAAAGCAGTCCCAATTCACACTTTTCAACAATCAAGCACTCAAATTTGAGCGAGTGGCACTGCAATCCCATGAGCCAATGAAATGAATGGAGTCATAATTAAAATCCCTGCAGAAGCGGTGCTAAAAATAAACTGGCTAGATTCTAAAGGGATTGTGGTGAATGGAATAACTGTAATGAAAAGTCCTGCAAAATATGAAGGAATGTGATGTTTGAGCTAGACTACCTTAGAACTCCTTTCTAGTCCTATCAAGGAAGCTATATTATAAAACCTGTATTTGCTGTAGATCTAATCCATTTACAGAGAACTCAATATGGAGACACTAAGAAACCCCATTGTAGTACATAGATTGCAGTGACATAAAATCCTGCAATTCACTGGAGTGACATAACTTATTCCTTAAAAAGGAGCAATTTTTAGATCTAACAACTCTGGTGGTAGTTTGAAGAGGGAGGAGAAAAGAAGGGCAGATCCATGCAACATTATTATTATTTTATTTTTATTTTATTATTTTAAAAAAGCTTGTTTTGAGTAATTGAGCTGTAATTACATCTGTAGGCTCGGGTGATCCCATAAACCACTCAAATTTTGCTCTTTTGAATTGACATGAGCAGAAACTCTCAATGTAATTACAGGTTTGTAATTTGCAGTTGCCTGTTGTTTGAGAATGGAGTTTTCTTTAATATCTAAATCGAAGAAACTTACCTACTTGTTATTTACATAGCTGCTTCATCTAACCTCGTGTCAAGAATATAAGCAGGACTTTAAGGATGCCAATGTGTAAATCCAGCATTTCTTGGGTGCCTCTGTCAGTCCCCACAGAATTCAAGCTATCATTAAAACACAATAGAAAATCTTCCACTGCGATCCAATGCCTTCCTCAGTCTGCAGACAGGCTGAAAAAGTAGCTGTATTAACTGCCTCATTCAGCATGGGATATTAACTCTGAAGCCTAATGATAAATTACATATTAACATTAAACTGTTTTGCCCCTTATTGTTTTAGCTGAAACATCTGGTATCGCTGGACATGGTAGATTTTTAGAGTCAGGAAAGATCTGCTAGGTTATTGCGTACATCCTCGGGGTCTACTGCAGGATTGTTCTCATTATTCTCCACAGCTTTGTCCAGTCTAGCTCATCCATGGTTGCTGCTTAGGGACTGCAACAGAAAATGCTGCCATATCACATGCTCTGTGCAGGTGTTCATGACCTCATGAATGTGAATGTAGTGGCCCCTCCCTAATTCTCCTTTCCCTGTCAGCTTATTCAGTGCTGGTCCAAAGATCCCTCTTCCCCTATACCCAGAGTCCATAGCTTCCCCATGCAGCTGGTTTGCCCTCCTCCCGAAGGTACTACCCATAAGCTGTCCCTCTGACAAGGGGTCACTTTATCTCCAGTGAATTAGGGGTAAATTATTATTACAGGTGTATCTATACAGGGTTCATCACAGTATCATCTGGACACTGTAATTCACACAGTGGTCAGATCTTTACTGCCACGGATAATGACAACAGCATCTTATGAACATCTATCTCATTTAGTCATATCAGATAGTTTTCATTCACTATTTAATGCATGGGGATATAAAGTATTTAGTTGAGAACAGGGTTCCTTTTATTTAATTTATATATATATAAAATGTCATAGAAAGATTTATGAGGATCACAAGAGCAAGTCTGCAGTTTTAATTCTATTTAAAACAACAACCTTTGTTCTGCACTTGAAGCAATGACAGATTGATGAAGTGCATCCTTAGGTTATTTGGCTTTCTCTCTCTCCCCGCCCCCAGATAAGTGTGAAGTATTAACTTTTAAACAATCACCCTTTCACTCCCTTCATGTTACAGATCATATCCGGAATAAGCCAGGTATAACAAGGTTGATTAGTATTTTGCATTGCAGGGAACCATGTATGCCACTGTAGTATTAAAACTTTTGACTATTATAACACTTTCCATCCAAGGGTCTCAAACCAGTTTAAAAACATTAGTGAAGTATTCATTGATATGGTGGCAGGGTAGTATTATTGTATCCCATTTTATTACAGGGGGATACTAGTGTATAGAGAAATTACGTAACTTGACCAATGTCACAGGGAAATCTGTGAAAACTAGTGATAGAATCCATATATCATGAGACCTGGTCCTATGTGTTAACCTCAGCTTGAATGTCGTCAAGAAGAAGTGATGTTTCTTACGGTTTGGGAGAGGCTGTTCTGGTAATTCTGGCATTTTTTAGAAGGAGGATGTTTTGTCTTTCACATTAAGAATTGACTGCACAATCCTGGTGTACTCCTCATTTAGTAATTCGGTCTCTCTTGGGTATTTGACAGAAAGCTATTTTTCCTAAACTGTCAAAAGAGGGCTTCTTATCTATTTCCCTCCAATCCTTCTGTGAGTGAATTAACTATAAATCATCTTCCATCGCATGCTGTGGACTCCACCAGCTTTAAGGGATATCCTGGGTCCATAGTTGAAGAATCCTTATATGATAACTGGGGAGGCAGGGAGCAAGCGTGAAGGCATGGGACCTTTGTGATGGTGATCAATGACTATAAGGATCCTGGGGGATTCACTGGTTTGGGTGTCAAATCTGCTTCTGGAACATGGGTCAGAGCTGGACAAAGAGTATATATTCCATGAGACTATAATAAGGAGAAAAGTTCTTGAGTGTTGGCTTTTTAAGCCAGTTCCTATCTTCAGCATGGGTGATGAAAGCAGGAGCAGCGCCAGGGTTTTTGGCGCCCTAGGCGGGGGTCCTTCCGCGCTCCTGGTCGTCGTCGTCAATTCTGCAGCGTGGGGGAGGGGTCCTTCTGCGCTCCTGGTCTTCACAGCACTTCGGCGGTGGGTCCTGGAGCGAGTGAAGGACCCCCCGCCGCCGAATTGCCGCCCCCCCCCCAATCCTGGCGCCCTAGGTTACCGCCTAGGTCGCCTAAATGGAAGCGCCAGCCCTGGATGAAAGGCAGCTATGTGTTCAGATATCTGTTGTATAAACTGTTCTTATGGATAGCCCAGGGGTAGGCAACCTTTCAGAAGTGGTGTGCCGAGTCTTCATTTATTCACTTTAATTTAAGGTTTTGCGTGCCGGTAATACATTTTAAGGTTTTTTTAGACAGGGTCTGTAGTGGGGTGGTTACCCTGCTCCTGCAGAGGGGTTTAAAACAGCCCTGGCAGAGGGCTGGGGCAAAGAGAAAAGCTACTGGGCTGATTGGGGAAGTAGCCAGAGCTGGGCCACGCCCAAATCAGGCCCCAGCTGGCCTGTATAAGAAGGCTGGGAGCCAGGAGCTCAAGAGTTTCTCTCTGCCTTCAGAGAGAGAAGGGCCTGGCTGCAGGGAGCTAGACAGGGTACCTGTAGTGGAGCAGGGCTGGGGAAAGGCTGAGGAGCTGGGGAGCGCCAGCCTGGATAGCCCCAGGCTGTGGCCTGGTAATAGGCCAAGGGGTACTGGGGGTTGCAGAGGGCAGCCCAGGGCTAGGCCAAGGCAGCAGGTCCAAACCCAACCTTACCTGTGATGAGTGGCCTATACTGAAGTCTGCTGCAGGGAGCGGGGGCTAGTTGGTGACTGGCAGTGGCCTTATTCTGAGGTAAGGTGGAGATAGTGGGTGGGGGTTCCCCAGGGAGGGGAGACCTAGCGTGTGGGTACTGCCAAGGGGCAGCACCCAGAGCAAGGGGCACCGGGGTCCTGGGAGGGACATGGGGGCCTGAGGAAGAGGACAGGCAGATCACCGGCCTGAAGAGGGCGCTCCAGAGGCTGGAGAGCTGATTCCCCGGAGTAACCAGTAGGGGGCACTGCAGGGGTGAGTCTAGACTTCTTTACAGGGTCTCTCTCTAAGTGTATATTATATAACGAAACTATTGTTGTATGTAAAGTAAACAAGGTTTTCAAAACGTTTAAGAAGCTTCATTTAAAATTAAATTAAAATGCTGATCTTATGCCGCCAGCCTGCTCAGCCTGCTGGATGGGGGGTTCAGGGCAGAGGGCTGGGGTGTGTGTGGAGATGCAGGGCAGAAGTCTGGGTGTTGGGGGCAACTCGAGGTCAGGGCAGAGGGCTGGGGAGGGTGTGGGGGGTGCAGGGCAGAGGGATGGGTGTGTTGGTGTGGGGGGTGCAGAGCAGGAGGCTGGGGTGCTTGGCTAATGGCAGGGGGCTGGGAGGGATATGACCTGTTCCACCCCCTTCCCCCTGGCCCGTCCCTACCTCTCTCTGCCTCCTTTACGGAGCAGCCACCATGCTGCGCTCGGCTCTGCTCCTCTGGGAGGAGGAGGGGCCGGAATGCACTACGCTGTGGGAAGAAGCGGGGGAGGGGAGGGAGTGTGGCTGCTGCAGGACCAAGCTTCTGCCCCCGCAAGGGAGAGTGGTGGGCGGGGGGGCTGAGTGGGGCGGGGGGCCGGGACCTCCCCACCACCACTCTCCCCTGCGGGGGCAGGAGGCAGAAGCTTGATCCTGCGGCAGCCAAGTTTCCCCCTCCCCCTTCTCCCAGTATTGTGCTTTCCGGCCCCCCCCCCTCCTCCTCCTCCTCTCAGTGGGTAGCAGCATGCCACTCAGAATCGGCTCACATGCCATGTTTGGCACGCGTGCCATAGGTTGCCGACCCCTGGGCTAGCCAGTTATGACTTCCCAGATTTTCATAAGCCATCTGCCTAGCATTCTCTTTTTTCCAGTTTGCAGCAATAGTAATTCTAGCAGCTTATAACCATGAAGTAGCACAAACTGGCAACACTTAACGTAAAGTAAGAGAAACAATAGATTAATTTAAAATTTTATCCACCAACAATCAGAATCTTTTGATTTTTGGACAATTCGGGAATATGATTTCCTTAGTCATTTCAGGATAAATCATTTTTAGGAAAACCACCCCTGTGCTGAGGGTTATCACAAAGCTTTCGTACCAATCTGGTTCCATCTAAACCCATTTTTCAACTGCACAATTAGCTGCAACAGGAACAGATTAATTCTTCTCTGAAACTAAGATTTTTATTTGCATGCCAATGAAAACTGTCAATAAAAATCAGAAAATATTACATGCCACATATGGTCTAAGTAGCATGTATTTCAAGGAATCTCAGTGTGACAGAAACTGAATGTGGCCAAGAAATTCCCAGCTAAACCTGCAGATCTGGCTCTTTTCTAGCACTGTTATTCCTGTGTGTCTCACAACAGCACATATATTTAATGCAACACAGTATCAAGGCTGAAGATAGTACATTGATTATGGGACAGCAGCAGCCTTAGCATTAATGCCCAGATCTTTAAAGGTATTTAGGCATCCAATTTCCATTGAAATGAATGGGAGTTAGGTGCCTGAATACCTTTTGAGTAGCTGGGCCTAAGTTTCTTAGTTATTGGTGGTTTATTAGATGCCCTAATGTTATTGGAACTAGGGCTTGTGTGACCTCTGCAGGGTCCAGTCTATGTGGGGTTTATGACCCAAACCTTCTATGGTCTCTTTCTAAAACAGAGGTCCCCAAACTGTGGTGCCCCCCCAGGGGTGTGGAGGAACATCCAGGGAGATGTGGTGGGGCCCAGGGAGGGAGCGCCACCTAGCCCCTCTCCACCCTAGCTGCCCCCTGTGTGTGGATCTGTCCCCAGCCTCGGCATGGCTCCGCTCCTGGCCCTGCCCCTGCTCCCACTCCCAGCCTCTGTCACTGGCCATGGCTCCATTCCCTGGCCATGGGCCTGACTGCCAGCTCCCATTTCAGCCCAGCTGTGGCTCCACTCCCTGGCTACAGCCCCGCTCCCAGATCCAGACCGCCCCCAGCCTTGGCCCCCTTACCTCTGTCCATGTCTTCCCCCCGAGTCGCAGTCCTGCTCCCAGCCCTGGCTCTGGTGGGGCACAGACGGGGGCATGATCCTCAAAAGTTTGGGGACCACTGTCCTAGGATTTAGCAGGAGTGGGCCAACCCTTGATGGCTCACTTTGAGGTTGAGGTTCTACAGAATTTTAACCTGCAGCCAACTCAGCAAATCACCCCACAGCATTCATGTTGCTTAGCAACCATGTGCTAAGACTTAAGGGGTGCTGTCTGACTCTTCTGCTTCACCTAGCAGTGGCTCCAGAAGGACAAGGAATGTGTCTACTTTCCTGCTGCTTCTGTGAGTGCGGGAGAGGTGTGGAAGTTAAGTCACTTCCTGACTCCTGCTGAAGAGCCAGTGGATTAGTGGTGTTGCTGGGCCAGAGGGCCCGAGGGGGCAACAGGGTTCGTTGCCCGGTGTGCGTCGCACCAATAGACACACCAGGGCGGGGTTTCATCGGCACTTATGGCCTTCCACCCCCCACCCCCCTGAGTTACCTGGTAGCTATGCCTAGTGACACCAACAATTCCCTCCTTTGAGAACACTCAACAAACCTTTGGCAGAGTTTTCTCATACTCTAACAACAAAATGCGATTAAGCTCCATGCAATTGGGATCATCAATGAGAGGGCATAAAGGAACTTCTGGGGAATGGGAGGTACAAATCTTATGTATGAGCACCTTACAGCAAGCGAGCAAAAGAAAAAGAACAAAACATATCACAACACCTATGAGCAAGAGGCGAACAATGCCTTCCCCCTAGGGTAACCAACCCCAAAGGGAATCAAAAATAGTGGATTCTCCTTCATGGGCCTTCCAGTGGTTCAAGGCCTGTTTGGCTAACAAGATGTGCTTGTTAATATCCTGTGAAAACTCTGGGACATAGGTACAACATTCTTCTCCAATAAGGGCACAGACCCCACCCCATGAGACTAACACATAATCTAAGGCCTGGCGGTTTTGCAGAGCCAGCAATCGAAGCTGGTACAGCTTGGAGCTTATGCCTTTTTCTATGGCCAGGGTATCATTGGCAAACTGGGTGAGAATTTAGAATGTCTCCTGTAGAGTTGGGTTAGCCGTCCCACCCCATAAGTAGGGAGGAATATCATCCCAAACCTGTCTCCCTTCCCGATGGGTTCAATGGTAGCTCTCAAGGACCGATAGTACCTGGAGCGACCTGAGGGAGCCTGGGTCAGAACACGGAGGGGAGGAGCGAGATAGCCTTTGTAACAGCTACTATGCCAACCATGAGGAAGCCATTTGTAGGCACTATTACCACAGACCCAGAATGCTTCACCATAACTAGCCTTTCCATTGTTATCTTGTAGGTTCCATAGGGTGGCTTGTGGGGAAAGGGCAAAAAATGCAGTGCCGGTTTGCCAACCGGTGGCATTTAGTACAGGAACAGTGAGACTTATACCAGGACCAATATAAAATCTACATGTACTAATGCCAGCAAATCAGGTATGATTACTTGTACTGGCTTGCTGAAAACATATGAGACCAGTGGGTGGAGAGCGTAAACGAATGGGCTGGGGTTTCCGAGTGCTACTATAGTGGGAATTCCAAGAGCCATTGTGTAGGCTATAAGGAGCTTCTGCAGTACAGTTAGATCGCAAACTTAAATTATCAGAGGTGCTGCTGCTGGTAACCATCCACCTTTGACAAAAGTCTGACCAATTTTGGGGAACTACTCTCCAGGGCAATCTAGCTGAATGGTGGGGAGTCTGGGCACATATCCAACAGTGGGAGAGATTGAACTCACGGGCAAAGGCAATTTTCAGGTATTGGTAGCCATGTCTGCAGGGATGGCTCCCCATCCTGCATGCGATATGGGTGAAACAGTAGGTAACAGAAGGATTGCTTCTGTGACAAAAAGGAATGTTGTGAGAGACCCTAAACCTGAACCCATATTGTAATTACAACAACCCAAATGCCCAGAAGATAAGAATTATTGACACCAAACAAATCAAAAAATAAAAGGACCAGGACCATAGGCTAGGTCGGCCTGAATAGATAGAACCAATGCTCAGGGTTTTCGCCGGGAGTGCGCTGTGGCTGTTCAAAGAGATTACCAGGCATTCCCAGTTACTCTTACTGTCTTTTGAATAACAGCTTAAGTCCCAAATCGTCGCTGGCAGTCTTTTCTGCAGGCTGGACAGTCCACTGTTCAGGAGTGGGTACTGCTTTCAGTCGAGAGTGATGAATCCAGTTCTTGTGTCCTTCGACCTTTGCTGCCGTGTGGGAGACCAGCAGGACGGTGTGGGGTCCCTTCCACTTCTCTTGGAGAGGCTCGTCCTTCCAGGTCCAAATGAGAATGGAGTCACTGGGGCATCCAGCAGAAGAGGCTGTGAATCTTTGGTGTATCTGTGAAGAGAAGAAAGAACAGCAGACAGAGAGCACATGTACTGAGACAAGAAACCACACTCCATTTCCCACTCTCCTGCCAGAACCGGTGTACCGTTCAGAGGCCATGCCCTTCCAAACATAATTTCGAAGGGACTAAGCCCTAACCTGCCCTTGGGGAGAGCACGAATGCGGAATAACACAAGGGGCAAAGCATCAGGCCACCTAAGAAAGGCCTCCTGACAGACCTTTGAGAGGTGTTGCTTGAGGGTCTGATTTGTGCGTTCCGCTACTCCACTGGCTTGTGGTCGCCATGGTATGTGGAGCTTCCAGGGGATTTGCAAGGCACTTGATATCTTTTGAACAACTTGAGATGTGAAGTGTGTTCTGTTATCAGATTACATCCACTGGGGGAGTCCAAAGCGAGGAATGATCTCCTTGACAAACTTAAGAGCCACTGTTTTGGCAGTGTTGTTACGACATGGGAAGGCTTCGGGCCATCCGCTGAATCGATCCACCAAGACGAGGAGGTACCTGTACCCTTGGGTCTGGGGAAACTCAGTAAAGTCTATTTGCCACACCAATCCTGGACCTGGGGTAGGTTCCAGGGTGGCTGGCAACACTGCTACTCCTGGTCGAGGGTTATTCTTTTGGCAGATTAAACATTCAGCTTGTACCTGGGATGCTAGGGGTTTAAGTCCAGAGGTTAGAAAATATTTATTCATAAGCTGGGTAAGAGCCTCTCTGCCTGCGTGGGTGGTTTGATGCAGTTTCTGCAACACTGGTCGGATCAGGCCCTTGGGCAGGAGGATTTTTCCCTCTGTGGAATAAAGCCATCCCTCCTTTTCCTGGAGACTGAGCCTGTCAGCCAGGTTTCTGTCATCATGGGAGTACTGAGGAGCTGCAAGCTCACCTACTGATGGGATGAGGGCATGCATTTGGGCATTCTCCTCTGTTGGTGATTTCAGGGTAGCAGCGCGCTTGGCTTCCCTGTCTGCTCTGGCATTGCCCTTAGTTACATCTTGATCTTCCCTTTGATGGGCTCTGCAGTGCACCACTGCTATTGCTGAGGGGAGTTGTACTGCTTCTAACAGCCGGTGAATTTGAGACCCATGCTTAACCGGGGAGCCTTGGGCTGTTAGCATCCCTCTTTGCTTCCACAGACCAGCGTGAGCATGCAATACCCCCAAAGCATATTTCGAGTCAGTAAAGGTATTAACCCGTTTGTCTTTTGCCAGCTCGAGTGCACGAGTCAGGGCCACTAGTTCAGCAAGCTGGGCAGATGTCCCAGCAGGTAAACTCTCAGCTTCCACGGTATCATGAAGGGTCACAATAGCATAACCCGCCCTCCTTTGCCCATCCACAACGGCATTACTGCCATCGGTATACCATTCCAAGTCAGCATTTGGGAGTAGTTGATCTTTTAAATCTGAGCGGCTGGAGTATTGGGCATCTATGATTTCCAGACAGTCATGTTCCTGCTTTTCTGTTTCTGGTAGCAGGGTAGCTGGATTAAGGGAGGGACAGGTTTGCAGAGTAACTTCAGGGTTCTCTAACAGTTTCGCTTGGTACCGAGCAACCCGAGCCTGTGTGAGCCAGAGCCCATCCTTAATGTCCAGCAGGGCTTGGACCATCTGGGGAATATACACTTGCATAGTTCCTCCCAGTGTCAGTTTTTCAGCTTCCCCAAGCACTAGGGCAGTGGCTGCGACCGCCCTCAAGCATACTGGCCACCCCTTTGCAACTTGATCCAGTTGTTTAGAGAAATATGCCACAGGATGTTTCCAGGTGCCTAATAACTGAGCAAGCACTCCGAGGGCTACCCCTTTTCTTTCATGCACATACAGTTGGAATGGCTTAGAGAGATCCGGAAGACCCAGGGCTGGGGCTTCCATCAACTTCCTTTTCAAGATTTTAAATGCCCTGTCTGCTTCTGGGGACCAGTGAAAGGGGTCATGATCCGTTTCCTTAACACACTCATAGAGAGGTTTAGCCCACAGTCCATACTCTGGGATCCATATTCTGCAAAAGCCTGCCATGCCCAGAAATGCCCTGAGCCGTTTACGGTTGCTTGGGATAGGAACTTGGCAGATAGCCTCCTTCCTTTCATTTGAGAGCTGCCTCTCTCCCTGCCTTATGTGAAATCCCAGATACTGTTCTTCTGAGAGAGCAATTTGAGCCTTGCTCTGAGCTACCCGGTATCCTCGGAGTTCAACAAAATTCAGGAGGCTCACAGTATCAGGGGGGTAGCCATGTTAGTCTGAATCTGTAAAAAGCAACAGAGGGTCCTGTGGCACCTTTAAGACTAACAGAAGTAGTGGGAGCATAAGCTTTCATGGGTAAGAACCTCACTTCTTCAGATGCAAGGAGGCTCACAGTGGCTTTGAGACAAGGGATCAGACCCACAGCAGCAATTAGCAAGTCATCTACATATTGCAGGAGGAGGACTCTGTCTGAATTATTCCACTCCTCCAAGTCTCTGGCCAGAGCCTGGCTGAACAGAGTGGGGGAATTTTTAAATCCCTGGGCCAATACCGTCCAGCAAAGCTACTTTTTAACCCTTCTGTTGTCCTCCCACTCGAAGGAGAATATCTCCTGAGATTGGGTGTTGACTGGAATAATGAAAAAAGCGTCTTTTAAATCTAGGACCGAGAAATGGGTATACTGCCCCCCTTTTCTTGGTTGTCAGCCAAGTCTTAGCTGTGAACAATATCCTTGGATGGGGCCAGCATGACTGAGCTTGCTAGCTATATTTTCCAGTTAACTCGTTCTGTTTTTTCCTTCTCCCTTTCTTGGCTTCTTTTAACCTACAAAGGAACCTTCCACTCTTCACTCATACACCTTTTCCCAACAATGAACACATACACATTGCCATTATACACCCTTCCAGTAAAATAACTTCTATACAGAGCTTTGAAGCAACAAATTAGGACGAGCACGCTCACTTTTGAGGATTCCACTCAGTACAACCTCTGGTGTCCAATAGCTTTCCTTTTTAAACCTTAAATGCCTTCTCTGTGCCTCCTCCTTAGCCTTAGCTATAACCTGATTCCGCTCCACCTCAGACAACAAGGTTCTCATAAGTATATTGCAATCATCCCAGTCAGGCTTATGGCTTGCTAGACACCCTTCAAAGATTGAAATAAACTTGCTTGGTTTCGTTGAGAATTCCCCTGCTTCTGCCTTAAAGGCAGCTAGGTGCACTGGGTTAAAAGGAACATGAGAATACACTGGCACAATCTGGGCTGCACGATCCTGTGTTCCTGGACGGGCTACCACATTCTCAATAATCAACGGATACAATCCCACTGAGGGGGTACTCTCTGGAGCCTGTGGGGGTGTTGGAGCCGAAGGGGATACTGATTCTGCCATTACAACTGTGGGAGGGTTCTGGGGATTAGCAGCAGGTACTACCGAGTTTGTCGGAGCCAAATGGCACTTGTGCAAAATATCAGGCCTATTTCTTAACATCATAAACGTATACGCATAGAGGTGTTCATTCCATTTACCAGTTCTCTGACAAAACAAAAGTAACTGAAGGATTGTGTTGTAATTAAGTGATCCTTCCGGTGGCCACCTTTCCTGGCACTCTAGCTGGTATTGAGGCCAGTCAGCTGTACAGAACCTTTTCAATTTACTTCTAAGCATCGAATCTGACCCAAACACGTCCCAATTTTGCTAGAATGCATTCTAAGGGCGTACACTGTGCCCCACCGGCTGTACTCTGTCCCTGCCCCATACTCTAGGGAGACACTGGGCGTCCCCGGGTAAAAACAGGTAAAGTCCCCACTGGACTGTTCCTACCTTATCCAAGGGTCCGGTTCCTCACTGTCGCCCACAACTGCTTCTCCACTGTCTGAGCGCGTTGCACCGTTGTGCCCTCCGGGGTCGATCACACCACGTCTCCGCCGAGGCCCCCGATGAAGTCACTGGTGCGCGCTGGGCGTTGGTCGTCGCCGTAATCCGTCGGCCTCCAGGAGGGATCCGGGCAAGGCTAAATTTCAGCCTCAAGCCCCATGTTGGGCGCCAAAACTGTTGCCGGCCCAGAGGGCCTGAGGGGGCAACAGGGTTCGTTGCCCGGTGTGCATTGCACCAATAGACACACCAGGGTGGAGAAGCAAACCAAATTTATTCAAGAGCTCTGAATAGGCACTAGGAGACCAGTCTCAAATCAAGCGCAGCAAATACAAGCAAGTTTCCCATTTTATATTCCAAGCTGTTTGCGTACAAGCCTTTGTTCTGTTCCCCCCCATACTCCTCCCTTCCCGACAGCAGTTACAGCGGGCAGTACATTGTGGCGTGTTAGAAAAGTTCTCGTCCGCATGGTTATCTTTGGCCTTGCAAGCTCTACGTAGTAGGCCTCTCCCTCCCCTTTTCCCCCTCGTTATCACTACTGCTTCTGCTAGTGTGAGCGAAACTGCAGCTGTCTGCTAAAAAAGCTGACCGTTACATATTCTGCTTCAGCATTTAGGCTGTTAGCATGGAGGCTGGTTAAAGTTCACAAGACGGAATTACTGTGGCTCACTTAGACCCAGAGCAGGGGGGTTTCATCGGCACTTATGGCCTTCCACCCCGCCGAGTTACCTGGTAGCTATGCCTAGTGACGCCAACAGTGGGGTATTGGCTACTTGCCAGACACAGAAGAAACAAGATGGCTGCCTGGTAACCCTTAAAGAAGAAAGCGGCATCTGATCTATGGGCATCAGGTCACTGGCTTCTCAAAGTCAATGAGGGTAGGATGGACAGCTTCCCAGGACCTCTGAGGAAGGCTCCAAGTGGAGAACATAGCAGGGTGGGAGCCAGGACTTGAGCATGAGCTCATGTCTGTGAAAATGTTACATACCTAACTACTTGTTTGAGGGCTTATTGATTTTCGGTTGAGTTCTGGGTTCTGCCTGAACCCTTTACATAACACTAATGTGCCATCACTTTTATTGTACCTAACTTTCTTTGGATGTTGACCATGGTGAAACATACAGAGAGGTTTTTTTTTTTTAAACAAAATGTCTAACTGGTGTGGTATGATATTGGCAGATGCCCTTAAACTGAGTAACTTTACTTACATTCCAGCAGTGTTCTCAGACCAATAATACTGAGAAAGAGACAGTGCCAAGTACACGTGGTAACATCAGAATATGCTCAAACAAATATCTTGCTTCTGTTTAAGAACTGCACTCAAAAGCCATAACAATATTATTTAGGCGTCAGACTGGTTGGATATGGAAATTTTGTGTGTGTGAGAAAATTTGCCCCTTTTTCTTAGAAAAATGTTGAAACTCAAAATGTTCTGACCAGCTTTATATAGGTGTTTAACCCTAACCTTTTATTTCGAAGTCAGTAATGGGAGAAAAAGAGGAAAGTGTCTTAAATTCTATCTGTTTGGGGGTTTCTTTTGGATCCAGCATGTTGTGAATAGAAATAGTATAGTTCTTCTTTTGGCTTCAGGAGCTGTTGTCAAAGAAAATGAGACACTCCTGTTGGCACTGTACTGTATCTGCAGAGCTTCTGTGCCCAATACACTGTGAACTGAACTGTTACAGTTCTTCCAACGGGTGCTGTAACGGCTCCTTCAGGGGTCGGCAACGTTTGGCACATGGCTCGCCCTGTCTGATTTAACGTGAGATAAAAGTAACTATAGATGATATATCTGTGTCATATAAATGATACAAAAATAGGAATTACTATAGAGGATCAAACGTATGGTCTGTTTAGTCCAGGGTTCTGCCTCCAATGTTGGCCAGAAGTTTCAATGGAAAGTGTGAAATTCACAAATGAATAGTTATACAATAACATGCTTGTAAAGGAAGTCCCTCCCCCACATCCCAAGTGGTTAGTGGCTGGATGATATCCTTAAGCACGAGTGATGATGTTTCTTATAGATTTTTATCCTCGCTAATGTATCTGCATATTATATCTTTTACATGGTTTATTTAATAGCAAAACAAAAATCTTGAAGTTACGGTTAATATTGCTAAGTGAAATCCGAGACCAGATGTACCATTAAACACACATCTCTGACTAAAATAATCAAACGACCCTCCCTCACCCAACAACTCCTCCAGACAGATATTCAACTCTACGGAAATAACTTTAATTGCTGTGTCATTAAAACTTTAATAACTAAGTAGCTGACAGAGCCCCAGTTCATAATGACAAAGATTCAGTATTAGAATTTTAAAATGCCCTGTGCAGGAGTGCGCAGAGCGTGGGTAAGTATAAGTAGTATATTTGTCGCATCCGCCCTGGTGGGAGATGGATGGTGCAGTCATTATTAACCCGGGCTGCTGCTATCAGTCTGGTATGGACATGGTTGACTTGCTCAGCATATGGTGTGCCTTGTGCAAATTTCTAACCTGGCAGAGCCCATCCCTCTCCAGGCAGCCCCCATTTAGTCACCTCTTGCGACATGCAGGAGGAGCAATGGGCCTATTCTGTCCCCAAACCCACAGAGGAAAATGTAGTTTTATAGAATATAAAACCCAATTGGTTTGCCACATGGGTGTGGAATTGCCTGTCCAGTAAAACCATTAGATTAATAATGCCGACTACTAGATAGCTGAGGTCTAATCCTGAAGGCGCTAAGTAGATCTGGGTGAAAAAGGTAATTATGTTTCATGGAGGATTTTGAAATTTAATTTCACTCTGATTCTGAACAAAAAAACAAACATTTTGAAATTCTCCACTTAAGGGAATGGAGCCCTGGCTCAGGGACAGTGTGACTGGTCGGCTGCCCCAGAGCCATGGACTTGGAAGATTGGGAGCCCCTAACTCCAAGGCAGTCTGGTGAATTGGCAGGAGAATAGGCAGGTTTCCATTGGACCTTGCCTAGCAGGCAGGCTTCTGCCAGTCCTCTGCCTGTGTTGTGACAGAACTTTGTCAAAATTGGACCACTCCACAACACATTTAGATTTTGCAAATTTGACCCCAAAAAGGGTTTTGGCTGAATTTTTCCAACCAGCTCTAGTGCTGATTGCCTGCGGAACCCACAGAGGACCTGATCCAAAACCGATTGAAGTCAATGGAAGTCTTTCCATTGGCTTAGTTAGGCTTTGGATCAGGACCTGAAAACATAGGGCTTCTTGGGAGTTACTTGGCAATTCTCAAAATATGGCCCATAGTTATTAATAATGGTTGTAGTTTTATCAGGCCAAACAAAGTGCAGCTACTTTAGTTTCTCTTCTAGTCCAAATGGATGAGTGGGAAAGAGTTAATTTTATTTTCTTTGTCTATTTCATAATCATATTAATTTTTTAACTAGGGGCTGCACATATCTGTGGTATTAAATCCAGGGTCAGCCTTGATGCAACTGATGGAAATTGACATTTTCCATCTGTGACCTTAGCTTAATATCGGTTAAATACTTAGCATTTTGCAGTGCTTTATCTCCTCAAAACACTTTATAATTAACTAATTAATCTTAACAATATGTCCATGAGCTGGTTGCTAAAATGAACATGTTAATATTGACCTATGGGGAAACCCAGGTAGAAAGATTAAGTGATTTACCCATGGCTTTCCAGAGAGTTAGTGGCACAACTAGCAATAGAATTCAGGAGTTCCATGCTATAATATCCATGCTTATTCTAATTGACACTGTCTCAGTGTGAGTTAAAGCCTCACACAATTATCCTGTTTAGCCTGCACAATTACTTTTGTGCCTTTTAAAAATTAATTTTATCCTGTATTTAGAACCACCCAGTTTCTAAATACAATTCTGAATCTTACTATAATGCCTGAGTGGGACTCTCCGAGTAACTACCAACCACCTTTAGGCTATGTCTACACTACCGCAGTAAGTCAACCTACGCTACGCAAAGTCGATGTACCGTAGGTCGAGTTACCGCAGGGTCTACACCGTGGGGGGCTGATGGGAGAAAATCTCCCATCGACTTACCTTACCCTTCTTGTCAGGGGTAGAGTACAGGGGTCGACTGGAGAGCAATCCAAAGACAATTTGGTGAGTCTTTACTAGACCCACTAAATCGACCGCCGGTGGATCGATCTCAGACTGTCAATCCCTGCCGTAGTGTAGACCTGCCCTTAGAGAACAATGTTTTTATTTCATAGTGTTACTCATTTAGATGCTGATCCAAAGCCAACGTACCAAAGACTGGTAAGGCCAGCTCTTATAGACAGTGGACCTAAATTCTCTTCTCATTCACACGTGTAAATTGTGAGTAACTTAATGGAAATTACATCAGTGTACATGAGACAAGAATCAAGACCAATATGTTTAAATACACCTCTACCTCGATATAACGCTGACTCGGGAGCCAAAAAATCTTACCATGTTATAGGTGAAACCGTGTTATATCGCACTTGCTTTGATCTGCCGGAGTGCGCAGCCCCGCACCTCTGGAGCACTGCTTTACCGCGTTATATCCGAATTCGTGTTATATCGGGTCGCATTATATCAGGGTAGAGGTGTACTGTGAATTAATCCAAGCAGTGAGAAAACTCTCACCCCCATGCGAGTACCTCCATGTACTGATGACAGCAATCTCCTCAACTGTTATGATTAGCTTGAAAGTCTCTGGTGCCAGGACCACAAATTTTATAAGTTTTATTTCCTGTTCTCTGAGAGAGAAGATTTTTCCACTATCCAATTAAATGCCCAAACATGTAATTTCTTCATGAGGCCTCTACATTCTGTACTCTGCCAGAGGGATCACCACCTGTTTTCTTAACTCCACTGCAAAAGCTCTTGGCAAGTTTCCGCATTGGCCAAACTGACAAGCAATAAAAGAGTCTACATAATGAAAGTATTACTTTTTAAATCTGATTTTCTCATTTAAAAATGTACTAATACAGATGCTCTGGAACGCCTTGCGTAACTCGAATTTTGCGTAAGTCGGAAACGTATACCCGACCATTACGCAAAAAAAAACCCAACCCTATTTCTAGCTTACGGAACTTTTTCCGTAAGTGCGGATTTGCATAAGTCAGGTTTGCGTAAGCCGGGGACGTCTGTATCTTAAAATATACAAGAGAGAGTCAGTTCTGGCACATACTTATTTGCATATAGCCCCAGTTTTTAAATTTAAAACCCAGCAATACTATCTATGGTTACACTAACTAAGAAGTGAATTAATTCTTTACTTTTGCCATTAGTGAGTCTGTCACTGTTTCTAGTTATCTCAATTGTCTGAGTGATGGAGACATAATTCTAGTGAATACAATGAAGTCCACTTCTATTGGACCTTTATAGTGTGATATTGCTCAAAACTCACCTTTATCCTTATCCTTATCCTTATGAAGACTCGACAGGGCCACTTCATCCATAAACCTGAGTGACGCTTGGCATGAGGATTGAGGTGGAGGCACAAAGGTGACACTGTAGTAGGCCTAGCCTGGGACATGTTGGAATTGCTTTGACCCTGGTGCAGGTTACAGCATAAACTTGGACTCCAGCAGCAATGGCCTATATAATCCATTCCAAAGCTGGAAATAGCAAGGACAGAGGAATTCCCAAACACATCCATTCCTTCCCCGATCTATCTGTTCTCCATGTCCCCTGAGGCAGAGGGTCCTGCAGGAGATAGTGTAGGCCTGACTATACCAGCTCTGTCCCTGACAGAATTCCTTGGAAGTTGTTAGAGTGGTATTTTGTCTCCTTTATGTGATGGAGTCAATGCAAAAGGGCTGCAGTGGATCAGCAATTTTAGCCCTATGTACCTGATTGGGGTTAGTACTTTTTATAATCGCATCTGATCTGTTGTATACCTCCCCTTTGATCTGATAGACTTGCCTAAACTTTTGGTGTCTAGGGGTGTACATTCACAGCTGGAACATTCATTCATTTATTTTGTAATGAGGTTTTAAAAATGAAGGCAGTGATATTCATGCCTTGTCTTGCAATTGCATCACCATTAGCATTGGCTCAAATTGTATATGCCGAAATGTCAATAGCTGACAATCTGAAATGTGGACAAAGCAAGTCATGGGATGAAATGGTACCAGCCTGCTGGTTTATTCATTTTTTGCCATAGATCCGTGTCAGCTTATTCTGCTCCTTAGCTGGTCACCTACTGCCCTTTGGATTGCTCATTCTGGTCATTTTGCAATATGTGAGATGAGTGGGTCTGAATAAGGCACAGTATTTTATCAGGGTATTTTCCCCATTTCACACTGGTTAATATTCTGAATCCAGCTGTCTGGTCTTCTTGTAGGTTTACCTTCCTTAGCTGTGTAGGATTGCTCTTGTCCTTTTTCCTAATGGCCTCCCATCTGATTCAGAATGAGAATAAAATATCCACACATTGCTTGTGCTAAATTTCTTCTGTGTGGTGGCTTTGGATTGACCCATGACTTCTTTTGTTGGAACTTGAGATGCCTAAAGTTGAGATCCCTGCCAAGAAATGAGTGCAGGAGAGAGTGCTTTATATTCAGTGGCTTCTTCCTATTCTCAGAGGGAGGACTAGAAGGTTCAGTTTATTTAGCCTGTTTTGTGCCATAGCTGTACAGGTCCATTCACATAGGGAGAAACCTATGTAACCGATTGTTGCCCATAAACATACACCGCAGTGGGGCCCAGAAGGCTTAATGTTTACAAAGAAACCGTACCCATTTTGCTCAGTGCAGCAAAGTGAAAGCTCACGTGATACTCATCTCTTACTGTATAAATGGTAACATGCATTTTTATAATGACACTTAACACTGACATTTCCAAGGCTCCTGCTAGCATCCTGATGAAAAGTGAAATTATTTTTGCCTCCAGCAGTGTCAGCACCCAGCATATGGAAATTATATCAATAAAAAACCAAAAAAAAAAATCACCTCCTGATTCCCTACCAGCTTAACAGGAGAAGCCAAACTTTCCAATTCAAATACATATTTAATGTTCTGCAATCTAATTCTCTCTTGTGTGGTGTTAAGCTAGTATGAAAGCACAATGGGAGCAGCCTTTATGGTGCCTTACCATGGCATCCATAGAGCTGGACTTACACATGATATTACAAATGAGAGAGTATCAGAGGGGTAGCCGTGTTAGTCTGGATCTGTAAAAAGCAACAGAGTCCTGTAGCACCTTATAGACTAACAGATGTATTGGAGCATAAGCTTTCGTGGGTGAATGCCCACTTCATCAGACGCGTATTCACCTACGAAAGCTTATGCTCCAATACATCTGTTAGTCTATAAGGTGCCACAGGACTCTTTGTTGCTTTTTACCAATGAGAGAGTTGCCGCTAGCAGGAGCTTCGGAAACTCCAAGTTTAATGGAACACTATATTCTGAAAATCCCTTGAGAGCGTGTGGTGTTTTGGATTGGTACACTGCCAGCGGTTTCATCTTCACGTCTCCAGCAGCATTACCACCTAGAAGCAAGGTTAGGCGGTCTTTAGCTGCTTTAAATCCGGGCACTGTCTTCTCCTCTCAGGGAAATATAAGTCTGCTCAGGCATCCTCTTCCAGTATGGGCCCGTTTCATCGACATTGAAGACTTGTTTAGGGGAATAGCCACCTTCCTCAATTATTTTCTTGAGATAGTCGAGGAGTTTTTTAGCTGCTGCAGTATCAGCACTAGCCACCTCACCAGACATCTTGATGTTATGCATGTGGAAGAACCTCTTGAACCGATCAAACCATCCCTGACTTGCTGTGAAAGTCTCTGTCTGCGATCTTCACCTTGGTCTCTCTTCAAATTGTCATACAAACTTTTTGCCTTTAGTTTGTATCACTAGCTAACTTAGAGGTATGTTCTGCTGGTTTTGGTCCTCTATCCACCGTGAAAGAAGATACTCCATGTTTTCCAGCAAACTACTTCTTGATTGACTTATTGTAGTAGCACTAAGCGGTGTTACACACCGAGCACTAGCCCTGATCTTGTCGGCATTATTCCAAAATATTCTCACAATAAGACCTAGAGCGATGCCAATGTCTACCGCATGCTCACCTGCATCAAAATGCCTTAAAATGTCAAATTTAGTACCCAAACTAATGGTTTTCCTGGTTTTCTTGCTGCTAGTGGTACTGCTACTGCTAGGCACTCCACTATCACTTGTTGGACGTTTTTGACTCATTATGCTGGGTGATGCTCCTCTGGATGGTGCATGCATGTGCTCCTCTTCACTCCTTTCACCCTGGAGTGGCCAGGGTCATGCAGCATCAATCAACTATTGCAAGGGAAAAAATTTGGAAAACCCATGTGTAGTAGTTTTGGGCTGAGGTTCGGCCCTTAGCGGGGCTTTGGAGTATCCCACCACCTTGCTCTGGTCCAGCGGCAGTTGGGGACCGCAGACCCACAGTTAGAGGCTCAGGCCTGTAAGCAGGGTCTGGGCCAAGAGGATTGAATGCAGGCCCTTAAGCAAGGGCTGAGGCAAAGTCTATAGCAGCCCAGGCCTTAAGTCAGGGCAGGGCAGTAATCAAATAGTCAAACAGAGGCCCAGGCCCTTAAGCAGGGGCTGGGTCAGTTTGTAGCAGCACTGGCCCTAGGTCAGGGCAGGGCAGCAAGCAAATAGTTAGTCAGAAACCCAGCCTCTCTAGGCCAGGGAAAAAGGGGGAGTCTGCCACCCAAGGAGTGGGTGGTAGGGGGGGGACGCAGGCCCACTCCACTGCGTCTCAGCCCGGGGCCCTAGCAGCGGCGGATACTCGCTGCTGTCAGTGGGGATCCTGGCCGCAACACACTGACGTCAGCTCTGGCAGTGCAGCAGCCAGACTGGGGTCGGCTGCCCCGGGCTACTTCCACACTCCCCCTCGTATGGTACCTGGACCATCTTAGTGTCCTCGGTGCTCTCGACCAGCATGGGCTCCTCAGGGTACCAGGCGAAGGGCAGGCTCGGCTCCTCCTCGGGGTAGCTGGCACGGGGCAGGCTTGGCCAGTCCTCCTCAGGGTAGCGGGCGAGAGGTAGGCTCGGCTCCTCCTCGGGGTAGCTGGCATGGGGCAGGCTTGGCTCCTCCTCAGGGTAGCGGGTGAGGGGTAGGCTCGGCAGGCCTGGTAAGTCAGCAGGCCGGTCGCGGCCTGCGGCTGTCTCCCAAGTGGGAGCTCGGCCAGAGACGTCTGCTCTCTCCGCCGGCGTGGGCTCCACTGAGCTCCGCAAGCGGGCTTTTATACTTCTGGGTCGGCACCGTGACCTCTGAGGGGCGGGCACTGGACCCTGTGGCTCCGCCCACGTCGGTATTAGAGGAGGTTTGGCCCTCAGCGGGGCTGTGGGGTATCCCACTGCCTCGCTACACCATGTCATTCTCCATCGTAATCTGCTCCCCTACTGGAAGCCCTGTGAGTTTAGGCTAGGACTAGTTATGGAGGTTCTTACTTTCACAGGAGCCCTGCTGGAGGAGCAAAGGCCTGTCTTCCAGGGTGCCCTGGAAAAGCTGGCCCTGATATATCTCCCCTAGTAACCATGCACTCAGCACCCGGGCAGCATTGCAGGCAATGTAGTAAGAGGAGGAAAATAACATTTGCTGCTGGGCTGTGCCCCTCCCTGCTGTGTGCATGCAGGGGCAGAGAGATGCAGCTGGCATTAAAATGAATGGCAAAGCTCCCATGGATTTCACAGACTTTCATGGGAGCAGGGCCAGGTTCTGTGCATCTCTATGCTGCTCTATGCTCTACCCCCTTGCTACAGCAAAGCAGGTGCTGGAACACTATTACTGTAACTTGCTTTGGGTGAGCTGCTGCCCCCTGTGTTCTTACCCCCCCTCCAGTGAAGGGTGGGGGGGATCGGATGGAACCAGGGCTTTGGAGCTGTGCTCTGGCTCCGCTCCAGTTCCAGGCAAAAACCTGCGGCTCCACTGCTCCGGAGCTGCTCCGCGCTCCAGCTCCGGGCTCCGCTCCAAAGCCCTGGATGGAATATTGTTTATTCAGCCACAAGACAGCAAGGCAGGGCTGCTGCCGAGCACCCCCCCGCAGCTGCTTTGCAGGCGGCTTGTAGCCTCGCAAATGCTTGGCGTAGCGCCCTATTCCCGAGCAGGGCGGTGGCTGGGCCATATAGTTGCTCTTTTATAAAGTTGCTGCTCTTCTGGAGAATCGTTATAAGGGAGCATTGCCTAACTTTAAATGAGCATGTTCTCTAATGGAGCAGGGACATAACATCGAAACAACGTTAACCGGGAGGACGTTAAGTGAGGAGTTACTGTATATTGGGAGTGGAGAAATTCTTATGATATATGATGGCATTCACCCAAAGTACCTTCTAGTCTGTAGTGTTTTGGACCATGACTGTATAATATGGTAGTGCTTTCTTTTACAAAAATAACACCCGAAGCTGAGCTAATAATTTTTAGTGTTGTTTATCATTTATTTTGCAGGAGCAGTTAGAGTCAACTGGGTTGGCGCACCATTGTGCTAGGCCCTATACAGACATAGGTTAAATGAGGCCTCTGTCCCAAAGAGCTAACAATCTAAAAGGCAACACATAACAAATAGATGATGCAAACAAGCAGGATGTCATGGAGTTCAGAAGACAGGATGAAAAAGAACACTTGGATTGTAAGCTCTTTGAGACAGGGATTGTTTTTGTTGCATGTTTATACAGGGAGTATCTTTGTTGCATGTTTATACGGCGCACAAAAGATTCCTGGCCAATAACTGAGTCTCCTATGTGCTACAACAATACAAATAATGAAGATAGGATGTGCATAGTTTTTAGCTAATTGGGAGCAGTAATCACAACTTGCTACTTGCCTCCCCATTATCAGGTTGCAAAAATGTAATGAAAATGTCAGTAATAACAATTTTATTATACAAGGTTAGCCTCTTTTCCTGCTGCTGAAATTCTTCTGAAGCAATTTATACTTTTTATGTGTGTAAAATTAATGGACTATCATTGCTTTGTAAATGTATTGCTGAAATTATTCAGTCAAATTATTATTTTGCAATTTTTAAAAACTCTGATGGCAGACAGTTCTCTGAGTTGTCAGTATTTCCTATTTAAACTGTTAATTATGAGTAGGGCCCTACCAAATTCATGGTTCATTTTGGTCAATTTCACAGTCATAGGATTTAAAAAATCATAAATTTCATGATTTCAGCTATTTAAATCTCTGAAATTTCACAGTGTTGTAATTTTAGGGGTCTGACCCATAAAGGAGTTGTGTGTGGGGTGTGTGTGTCACACTGTTATTGTGGGGGGGTGTCACGGTACTGTGACTCTTACTTCTGCGCTGCTGCTGGCGGTAGTGCTGCCTTCAGAGCTGGGCAGCTGGAGAGTATCAGCTGCTGTCCAGGAGCCCAGCTCTGAAGACACTTCTGCTGGCAGCGGCTCTTAGGATGGCATGGTATGCTGTTGTTATCCTTACTTCTGTGCTGCTGCTTGCATAGCTTGGCCGTCAGTCAGCAACTGCCATTCTCCAGCCGCCCAGCTCTGAAGGCAATAGCGCATATGTAAGGGTGGCATGGTACTGACACCCTTACTTCTGTGCTGCTGCTGGCGGGACACTGCCTTCAGAGCTGGGTGCGTGGCTAACAGCTGCTGCTTTCCAGCCGCCCAGATCTGAAGGCAGCATAGAAGTAAGGGTGGCAATACCGCGACCCCCCCCCCCTTAAAATAGCCTTGCGACCCCTGCAACTACCTTTTGGGTCAGGAACCCCAATTTGAGAAATGCTGGTCTCCCCTGTGAAATTTGTATAATATAGGGTAAAAGCACACAAAAGACCAGATTTCATGGTTTGTGATGCATTTTTCATGGTCGTGAATTTGGTAGGACCCTAATTATGAGTGGCCAGAGAAGTCACATGGTATTGCTTCTGTTCTCTGTTCAGATAAGCATACAACCACTTCTTGTGTGAAGATTAGTATATGTAAATGTAAAAATCTTATACTATTTATGGTTATCAACTGATATTAAGCTAATCCTGGAAGGTAGGGAATGTTCATTTCTATTGGTATGGCAACGTTCAGCCTGGATGTTTGTTGATGTTTGCAAGCCAATAAAAAAAAAGTTCATAAATACTAAGAGTGGGAAGTAGATAAAAAGTAGTTTTCCCACTCTCCTACCTCCCATAACAGAGACCTCCAGATGTGCTAAGGAGATTCAGAATAGAGATAAACCTAATACAAAATTACTATAGAAAATACCTCCTAACCTTTTATGATCTGTGGGGTTTTTTGTTGTTGTTGTGCTCACTAGTAACGAAGAAACCTTGTAAATTCTGAGAGGTATAACTGTATAAATTACACAACAAACTTAATAAATCACTTGTAAAACTCTGTTCTTTTCTGTGGGCTGCTATAGTATGCCACTTCTGTCAGACTCTTAACTCTCCTCTTCTCACACTCTAATTAAATTAGTTCTACAAGGAGGCTTTTTAAAGATAATACAAGGAAAAATAAGCCCACATTAATTATGTTCCTTACAGACAATCATACAAAATAGTAGTATTGACTTAACCAGATCATTACAACAAAGACATCTGGCTTTAACTGCATGGAAATAACATCCCAATAAAGGCCAGGTTTTCTGGTATTCAGCGCTCACAGTTGGGGCCAGATTTTCAGAAGAGCTCAGCACCCTTCATGTTGGAGTCTTAATGGGTGCTGATCTGTGGTGTCTAAATGGGAGCAGAACTCTTGAAAATGTGACTCCAGTTGTGAGTGATGAGCTCTTTTGAAAATCTGGCCCTAAATGTAACTGCAATGTACTGAGCACCTTTTGCCATTCAAGTTGAGGGTTGATTTCTGTGGGAGTTGATTAAGCCCTGACCTTTTCTTGCACTGAGGAACAGGAACTGAAGGTCAAACCACTGTGCCGCTGTAGTGCTTCAGTGTAGGTACTGCCTATGCCAACAGAAGAGGTTCTCCTGTCGGCATAGGTAATCCACCTGCCCAAGAGATGTAGCTATGCTGATGTAAGTTCCCAGTGCAGACCAGCCTGGGACTGCCTGTGGGGACTAAGAGTGCTTCCCTCACTCTGACATGAGGAAGTGGGTTGGGGGAGTATTTTCCTTTATTTTTAGACTTTACATCTCCCTTTATATCTGGTCTGCCCAGAGAATGACACAGGAGGTGAGTGAGGTGCCTGCTGTCACTCCGAAGAGGCGGAGGTGGCAGTAAGAAGTTAACCTTTGACAATCCAAAACAAATCTCCATCTCCAGTTGTTCTTCTTCTGCAGGCAAGTGCTAGTTCAAACAATTATCACCAGGCAATGCTTCAGTTTTTCCCGGTTACCAGTATGTTTTGAATAAACACAGATGAGGGGAAGTAGGAGCCACTATGTCAAAATACTTCCCTGCTCAATGCCTCAAGGAAAGACCTATTACATTGGTACAAATGCTTGACATACAGATCATAGTCAATGTTTGATCATCTGTCATTTTTCTTCCAAGAAAGCATGCTATCATTTGCCACTGTTTAAAATAACCCCAGCGGAAGTCAGGAATTAATCTTAACCTCAAACACATTGAGCCTTATATTTCCTGTCCTGCTACAGAATGTGCTATCTGGTTTCCTACACCTCATGTTTGCTAAGTTTAGTTCCTTGAAGCCAGCTGTTTAGAAGGAAGGGAAGTGAAAGAAAACAATGTTCTTCATGGATAAAGCATTTCACTGTCCATAGTTATCCTGCTTATTTTCCCCTCTCCCCGAATATCTTTTACTTTTTTTTTTTTTTTACAAAAATTACACAAAATAGTAATTTCCATGAGATTTTTCAGTACAGAAAACAGTTGAACTCTTTTCCTTTGTCCTATATTTAAATTCTGGTGTGATGTGTTGTAGGAAAAAAACTATTATTTAATTACTTTGTCATAATCATTTAGCAGTAACTAGTGTCACGCACTCAAGCCGTAGCTAATTTCAATATTGAACAGTTATGCATTAACATCATAGCAAATCCAATTCGATCACTCAAGACCTTCATCTTAGAAAGTAGACAAATTAGCAGGATACCAGACATGAATTTGAATTGCTTCAGTAGAAATGTTAAATACCGTAAAAGGTAGTCACATAAATAGTGCAGCCAACCCATTTTGCCTATACATCATCACATTTCTCAGCCCATATACTTTAGACAAAAAGTACTTTTCCTGAATAGGAAGTTTCTCTCTCTCTCTCTCTCTCTCTCTCTTTTTTTTTTTTTGTGTGTGTTTGTTGCGAAGGATCTTTCTTGCTCTGTTCTGCCACTACAGGCAACAGAATTTCAATGGCATACTGTCCAAACTGAAAACTTGCTGGGAACCTTATTTTTCCTCTATGGGCATTCAGCTGCCTCCTTTGTTTCACACCCATTTCTCATGACGATTCTTGGTGGACTAGTGCTGAATCTTCAAACCGTTTCAGTTGTTGGATTGCTCCTAGTACCCCACATCACAATCCAGACCTCCTTTGGGTATTTGGGACAGCTCAACCTTAACAGGCTGTTGGCTTTTCTTTTTGTTTTTTTTATTGTCTCCTGATACTGTTGTGCAATGATCCATTTCTTCAGAAAGACACCTTATGGAGCTTGAGCTTGATTTTATTTTATTCTGTGTCCTCTCTTTCCATAGCATATTGGTTAAGCTCTTTCTGTCTGCCACTTTTAAAATATATCTGACCTTTCAAACCATGAAAACCATTCAAAGGACAATTTCCTTTTAATGAAAAGGTTTTACAACATAATTAGATGCAGACAAGCTATATACAATCTTTTGACAGATGCAATAACTCAGCATAGGCATGAATTTCTGCACATCTATGTATGTTGAATGATCCTCTTCAAATCAGAAATTAAAGAACTTCTTATATGAGATGACAGTTAAAGTCATTACTAATGGTTCAAAAGGCTAAATGACTAATGATGGGACTTTGGGTGTTTTAGTTAGACTGAATTTATATTGTGAACTGCTATTTCCCTTTTAACCTTCCTAGAAGTAGTTGTAATGCCATTTGGGTTGCTCTGGTGTTTGCATAATATTGCATCCTTCCAGGATCCTGTCACTAATGGCAAACAACTGTTATACTCATTTGCTGTGCTTGAAATTCAGATCTGAATTGTACACTCAGAACTCATATCTATTAATGTTGGGGTGAATAAAAAAATGCTTACCCATCCTTGTAAAAATATTTTAAAGAAGGTAGAATTCAGTGGAGGCTAGTGACATAT
Organism: Malaclemys terrapin pileata; assembly: GCF_027887155.1. Classification (NCBI taxonomy): domain Eukaryota; kingdom Metazoa; phylum Chordata; order Testudines; family Emydidae; genus Malaclemys; species Malaclemys terrapin. The sequence goes on from NC_071512.1 coordinate 68,620,922, forward strand.
GAAAGTGAGCTGGTGTATTCAAAGTTTACTGACACTATTGTGTAAAGATCATACTGTATCAATGTCAAGCTTAAAACAGTGTCAGAAAAGCCTATCCTGACATTTTGCTTTTCCATACACAGAAAGCAAACCATTATTTTCAGTCAGATTGATTGCTGCTTTACAGCCAAACAAGAAAGCACAGAAGTACAGTCTCTGGGAGAGAGCTCACAGCGTTTGTATCTCCTTTGTGATGGCTGCATTGAAGTGGGGACACAATGGATTCCTGCCTCTGTGGACTTTTGAGCTTTTAAGTTTTAAAAGTACAGTACGCAGAAAACCCAGGCCAAACTGCTACAGATCTAAATTAATCACATCTGCCTAATCTTAGGTATACCCACTAGGAGAATTAGTGACAGATGGTGGTTCAACTTCTACAAATATCCAGACACTGGTTAATAGAAAAGCCTGTTTAAAATACATTTAAAAAGAATTAAATTAATTTGTAAAACAAATATAATTGTATATTGGAAATTTACAATCAAATGTCTCTTTTTCTCTCTTACCAAATAATGGGCCCAGTTCTCCTCTCATGTATACCCAGTTTACAATGGTGTAACTCCATAGACTTTAATGACATTACTCTTAAATTAAATCAGTATCAGAAAGAGGAGAATTGGGCCTTGTGTTTGTGTTTAAAAAAAGTTTTAATTACATGGAAGAACCCCCCCACACACACACACAAAAACCCAACCATCCAAGACGAGTTTCATGCTCACTGATACATAAGCAGTATTTTATACTGTGGCTATAGCGTTTATGACAAGATGAAGGGAGAAGAGAATGGGCACAAAATCAATTAACTATGCTCTTGAATAGAAAAATTGTCCTAACATATGACTGTATTCAGATTAATTCCATGAAGGAGACAGGATTGGCTAATGTTTCTACTGTGTTGCTAGGGCTGGGAAACTGCAAAGAAGATGACAATATCTAATTCAGATCTGATTGTTCTACAGATGTACTGTAACAACTCTGCAGCCACTAAGGAGTCTGAGGCCATGTCTACACTCCTCACTAGCAGGGCTTGCATCGACGCACAAAGCACGGCACTGTGGGTAGCTATCCCACAGTGCTTGTAGCCAAGTGGAATTTTGGGTTGGGCTTGCATGCCTCATGGGACCAAAACATTTGTGCGGGTGGTTATGAGTACTTGCTTACTTATGGGTACTCCCATGATGCACTTGCCTGCCTCCCTCCCTCCCTGAAATCAACAGCAAAGAAAGCAAGCCTTTTTCACTCTTTTTCCTAAGCCTGGTTTACCCTCACACAGACACATGATATGCTTGCCAAAGTGCCTTTATTTTCACGGGGCACTGCTGCATGTCCCTGGTGTAGCTCTTCTCCCCCATGCCCTGTGTAATTTTGGCATAGATGTTCGTGTTTCTTTTGCTGGATCGGAGCTCCGCCTGCACAGACTCTTCTCCCCACACAACAATAAGATCCACCACCTCCTGTGTACTCCATGCTGGAGTGTATTTGCAGCCTTGAGCATCCAGGATCAGCTGTGTGGCGAGCTCTCCATGCTGATCAAACAGGAAATGAAAATTCAGTGTTCCTGGGGCTTTAACAGGGCGATGGCTGTTTCCTATGTACCTGGCTGATGTGCCATGGAGTTGAAAGTGCTCTCCAGAGCAGTCACAGTGGAACATTTGAATTACACAACACAGTGTCTACACTATCCCCATGGCAACCCGTGGATGTTCAGATCAAGTGCTATGCCTCTCATGGAAGTGGAGTACAGAAGTTGACTTTACAGGCCCTTTAGATCAGCGGAATGAACTCAGCAGTGTAGACACATACATTATTAAATTGACCTACTGCGGCTTATGTCGACCTAACTTTGTAATGTAGACGAGGCCTGAGATTGTGTCACTATTCTGCACCCCACAGCCACTCAGAACTTCATGGCTGCAGCAGGTAAAGAGCTCAGATCCTTTTGCACCAATAGCACAGGCTCTTGCCACTTGAGCTAAAGGAATATATCCATTACTTACTAGCAGTATAGTGCTTGTGGCACAGAGCTGAGTAATTCTGCTCCCATCCAGTAGTTGGAAACTCTTTACAACAGTAAATAAGAAAGATGGTAGGAACATATTTGCCACTTTCTTCCCATAACTAGTGGGCCAGGTTCTGCCACCTTACTCAAGATGAGTTGTACCTTACTTCTTGAGTAGTCTCCCTGATTTTAGTGTGACTCTACTTACAAAGTAAGGCAATACTCAAGATAGTTAAGGATGGCATAAATTGGGCCTAAGTAAGCAGCTTCAACAATATATAGCTTTAGGTCTAGCTGCTATGGTCTCAGCACTGATAGCATGCTCCCTCATGGAGGTAGCCTCGAAGAGCCTCCTTTTACCCTTGTAGAATCCCAAAGGTAATTTCCTGTAGATTTACTATAAAATCATGGATTTTGTCTATAATCGCATTACAGTAAGTGTCCACATTTCATATTTCTGATCTTCACTAATTGGAAAAAAGGATCCAGATGAGAAACTTAAATCAGTCCTATCTGTCTATCATGATTTAAACAAATGATGCTGCTGACATCAGAAAGTGTATTGCATTTGACAAGGGCATCTTTATCTACTTGGAAGTAGATAATTTAGACATTATGAAATATAAATTAAGTGAAGTCAACATTTCATAGTAGTGGCAGGGTCCTGGCTGATAGTCATAATGGACTGAAAAGATTATAAATGAATATAAAAAGAGTACAATTAAATTTTAATGTGCATAAATATATAGATTAGGTGAAGATTTCCAAAATGTTAACATCTATCAAATTCTTATATATTATTTAAACAGTTTTTAAAGTAGGAAATACATTTTTAACTATTTTAAAAATACAATATTTATTACTAGGATAATTTTGGGTTTTTTAAATAGATGTGGTAGGGTTGAGGAACTGTACATGGAAAGCAGCAGGGGTTGGTGTTTAAATCATTGTCCTATACACCCAGATGCCCTAGCCCCCACAATCAGAATTGCAAAGGAAATCAGCCATCTAATACTTTGGATGCAAGCTACCTGGCAGCTAGACAAACCTGGAGCGCAGGAGTTCCTTAAGAGAATGCTGATGTTGCAGTTAGCACCTGAATCCCAAGGGAGAAGGGGGATATAAATAATTGGCAGGGAAGGAGCTAGGGAATGAGAGCAATATAAAGAAGAGATAGAGAGTTGAATGCTTGAGGAAGCCAGATGAGTAGTGCAACAAGATGGCATGTTTCTTCCAGTTCATGTGTTAGTAGCTGCTAGAGCCCTGCGTAGAGCTCCTGAAGTTTAGCTGATTCATTGTGGCAAGCATAGTTTGTTATATCCCTTCTGGGATACAAGAGATGGAGTGGACATTCAGGAAGAGGGAACAGATCAGGCCCCAGGGAAAGCTTAGTCATCTTTACATGTAGGGAAAAGTGAAGGTGGAATGCAAAGACCCTTCGAACACTCCCTTTGCAGGGGTGGCAGGTTTGTATAATTTTTGGTGGTGCCCAGAACGGGTCCAAGTCCCGTCCCCCCCCCCCACACACACCTGCCTAAGGCTCTGGGAGGGACTTTGAGGGGGTTTGGGGTGCAGGTTCTGGGAAGAAGTCTGGGTGCAGACTCCGGGCTGGGGCAGGAGTTTGGGGTGTAGGAGGCGGTGCGGGCTCTGGGAGGGAGTTTGGGTGCAGGAGGGGGTTTGGGGTGTAGGGTCTGGGAGGGTTTGGGTGTGGGGTGGGGGCTGGTCTGGGACAGAGGGTTGGGTGTGGGAGGGAGTGCGGTGTGTGGGGCTGGCCCAGGGATGAGGAGTTTGGGGGGCAGCAGGCAGGCTGCCCCGGGGCTGGGGCAGGGGGCCAGAGAGGACTCCCTCTCCCCCACCCTCTTCCCACTGGGGGAGGAGGGACCCCTCCCCCCCAGCACGATACTCTCCCAGGCTCCCACAGGGTGCTGCTCAGGAGGTCCAGCCAGGATAAGCCTCCCCTCCTAGTGTCACCGTGGAGTCGCCTGCCGGGAGGGGGTGCTGCCATGCACTTCCTCCGTCCACAGGTGCCTCAGCCTTGTAGCCAGCAGCAGCCGTCGAGGGAGTGCAGCATGGAACTGCAGGGGGCAGCTGCCCGGGGGAGGCACGTGTGGGCAGCAGACGGGGCCACGGGACGCGGGGGGGTGGCACGCGGTGCAGTAGCTGGGGGAGAGACCCAGCCCCAAGCATTGGTGGAGCTGGGCCTCCCGGGCCCTGAATTTGCAGGCACCACGGGCCCATGCAACTTGCCCTTGTGCTGCCAATAAAAAGCATAGGGACAGTTGCAGTCATTACATTTGGATGAGTGCAGGGACTGCTCTCTCCCTCCAGTGCCTTCAGGTGCTCAATCTACCCTCAGATGGGTGGGGTGGGGAGAAGGGCATGTCCTTTCACCCTTCACACACCCCAGTTCATGGAGCTGTGCAAGTGCAGAGCATAATGCAAGCTGTACTAGCCTAATGGATGGTGCAGCCTATATGCTCAAGTGCACTGCAAAACTTGGGGTAACACTGTACCTTTTGAGGCCCAATCTATCTTCCAGCCTAGACCCTCCTGGAGATGCACTCACCTAATGCAGGCCAGTGGTCAAGTAGTTCTCGGTTTGGGTGAGTTCAGAGAAGTATAGTATATGTTTACTATGTTGACAAAACCTGGTTTAGCTTTTAAGTAATAAGCAATTTTCTAAAATAAATGATAGAAAGGTTTCACTTTTTAAAATCTCTATTTTAATATGTTCTTTCAATAGACTTCAGAGAATAATGCAGATCTGCTAGCTTGTGGAGTCATTGATTCCAACCATTGCTCTGACAATCATGGCAGCCTTAATCACCCACCAGCCTGCTTTTCCCTCAAGCACATGTTCTCCCCTGCCACCTGGTTGCACGGGAAAAAGTTCATGTCATAATTAATAAAGCCACCAGCTAAATCCTTTAAAAACTTTCTCTGCTGTTATGCCTGTTAACATGCTCCTGCCTGGCATTGGTTAAATAAGTGGTGAGCTGTGACTTCTGCTTTTCTGCTAACTCTGTGTTCATTTTATCATTGCGTCATCCACCCTATCTTAGCCCCACAGAGTTTATCTGTTTCATCCAGCTGGTATGGCCTGTCTGACATGCAGTGTGTGAGCTCTCTGGGGCAGTGGTAATCTCTTTACTTTTCTGTACAGTGCTTGGCACAATAGGGCCCTGATTTTTGATTGGGGTCTTAAGTGCTACTGCAAAAGAAATAATAAATAACTATCACGATTTAAAAGGAAATTTTGAAGCTGTGATTGGTGGCACTGTAATTAGTGTTTCTGAACACACATTTCTGAAGAAAAATGAGGTTCTTAGAGTGGCATTGCTATAGGACAGAACAGTATTCCCAGCAAAAACATTGCTGTGTACATATATGATATATTTCTTTAGTATCTTGAGCAATAGATGACTAAGTATCATCTGACACTTCATCAAAAAATAGATGAATGTTTGTTTCCCTAAAACAAGGAAATGATGAAAATCATGTAACAGATTCTAAGTAACAACCCAAAATACCTCCCATTAAAATTAAAGGAAAGATTCCAATCAGCTTCAGTGGGAGCAGGATCAAGCCCAGAATGATGAGAGAAAACAGACATTTGCTTGCAAAGTCCTCTAGAATGAAGACAGTGATGGCAGAGAATTCAGGATTTTTATTGTACATGTTGTCACAGTTCAGGGCAACTGTACCTATATTCCCCCCCAATGGTCCACCAAGGGGATGTACATAAGGTTTCCGGTTCACAGCCATCACCTCTTCTATGTGGATACCCGCGTCTCTTTCTCTCTCCTGACCAGAGATTTTCCAGGCTGCACAGTTCAGTGCTTATACTGTGATATTCCCAGCATACCAGATTGCCTAAAAGGCCAGTATCTGCGCTTTGCTTTTTCTGTAGAGGCTGTGCCTAGTATATTTCCCACAGTTATAAGTTATCACACAACTCATTATAAGCAAGCACATTTATTCTTAAGGTGAAAGCATTACATCATATTAAAAACAATAAAAGAATCTACATGCATACTGAAAAGCTTACCAGAGGTCACCCCAATTCCAACCTCAGGTTCTGGTAGGTATCAGTCCTTCAAAACCCACACCTGGCTTTTCCCCCCTGGTTACAGGTTCATTGCTGTCTCTAATCAGAGCACAGGCTGGGTAGAGAAGGTGTTTCTTTATACTGCTTGGGTCTTTGATCTTGGCCTTCAGTAACAGGTAATCAGCAGACTAAGATCCTCTCCTCAGAGTATAGCTTCAACAGGCTTGGTTTTTGCATAACCAGAGTTGGGTAATTTGCATTAATCTCTCCCTAGGGAATCTCCAAGAAATCCAGTTGACACTTATTGTCCAAAAAGTGCATACTCATCTGGTAACTTTTCAATAGTCCTTTGAAGTCCCAGTTGTTACATCACTCACATCTCCCCCCTAGAGATATTACATACAACCCTAGCCCACAATAATATATAAACTTAATACAATAAAGTTTTTCAAGAATATTGCAGGAAATTGTCATATCTGTCACACATAATCTTCAATGTAAAGTGATAACATGGAGTTATCAAAACATTTCCTGCAGCCTATAAGACAACTCAGGTTCTCTGAGGTTCAATTTACAAATTATTCAGTGTAGCCAATTGTACTCCCAGTTTAGAGTGAACATCATTCCAAACCAAAAACTTCTAAAATAAACTGATTTGATTTTAATGTGTTATCACTACTCATGATGGTCTAGAGCAATGTGATACAATATATAACAATGAAAAGAAGCCTTACCTCTCAGAAAGAAAACTGATTATTAATTCAGATAGTTTCCTTGTATTTACCAACAAAGGTCAGCAGTGTTTGTTGTTGGATTTATTGACATAAGAGAACAGCATACGAGGAACCAAAAGTTTGGTCTAGCAATCAGGTGTCTGGACAATGTTTTCTGAAAGATTGGGTAATTAGAGTCCTGCACAAACTTGAGTATAACCTGCAATGGCAGTAATCATATGGACCTGAATAACCTATGGGGTCTGACAAACTAATGGATGGCCTGCTATCTTTCTGTTTCTGAGGTAATTTTCATGACTCCAGGAAAAGACACTCAGACAGAAAGAGGAAGAGAAGCCTAGCTGTAAGCCAGGAGATACCATGAGAAGGCTAGTTCTTGTGGGATCTTCAGCCCATAAAGTCTATTGCGTCATGCAACATCAGCTGTTTTTTTGAGGTAGTTGGGCACTGAGGGAAGAATAGTAGTTTTGTGAAACTGGTTGTTGGTGACAATCGTTCTATTAATTAATTCAATTTTTCTGGGGAATAATCCCTACACTTATTTTAATAAACCCAGCAACCATTTATGGGAATTATCTGTAATTTAGTTGAATAAATTCTGGCTTTGGAAGAAAACTTCCAACCTTAGGAAGACAAACTCAGCTGTCAGAATATTAGAAGGAGCTAAAATTCAAAATGCAGCAAGGGCCATTCTTGGCAAAATGTTCAAACCTGGGTATTTAAAGTAATATGCCCACATCCACATATGGGCACATAAATAGAAGTGGCCCGGTTTTCAAAGACACTGAGACCCTGAAGCTCCCACTGACTTCAATACGAACTTTGGGCATGCAGCATTTCTGAAAGTCTGGCTATTTTTATTTGGGTGGCTAAATACTGATTTAGGAACTTGATGTAGGCACTGAGGTTTGAATATTTTTTCTGTTGATGACATCTATTGCTGTGTTGTGGCCAAATTCAGCCCTGATGTAAAGGGAAGGATTGGTGGGGATGCGGGGGGGGGGGGGGGGAGAGAGAAGGGTGGGGAAAGAACTCCACTGAAGTCAGGCTTTTGGTCTCTTACACCAGAGCTGAATGTGGCCAAGAGAAACATAGTGATTGGGCACTGCACGCACACTAATAATCTAATATCGTTTGGTGTTGGAGGCTCTGGAGAGTCCTGCGCACATTTGCATCATTCTAACAAACCAGATGTATATCTATTGCATTATCAAATGGAGAGGAAGGTTCTTTGTTATTGCCTGATCCGATATGTTTAAGCTCACTGTAGCACAGCATTTTATTTGTTGGAACAATTATAATTACTTCCGCAGAAAATAGCTCTCCATGACATGGCTGCTGACCACAAACCTGGTGGTAATTCTTTCTTACAGTCACCAGGGCATCACAAAGGCAGATTTGCTGAGGCCATTTGAGCATACAGTTCTTGATTTCAGCAGGCATATCTGAGCTAGGTCACCCATATTCTGCTGGTTAAAACTCATATTCTGTTGGCTAAAATAGAAGACTAGCCGTTGAGAAGTAGATTGTGGGTGTGCAATTATGGGAATAGGCATAAGTACACATTTTACACAGAGTTCAACAATTGCTTGGTGTGTTTCTGGTGCTAGTCTTTCCAAAGGTGGTAGAGAAGAAAGGATCACACCCACTGGCTAGTGGAACTGCCCAGGTAGAGAGGAGAAAAAAAAATTCAATCAAGCCACTTCAAGTGTGCAGCAATCACCGGGTTCTAAGCATGGGTGGCATGTTTGTAGAAATTTTGTCGGTGCCTAGAACCCGCCCCCCCAAAAAACTCCTCCCCCACCTGCCTAAGGCTCTGAGAGGGAATTTGGGTGGGGGAGGAGGTCTGGGGTGCAGGCCCTGAGCTGGGGATTAGGGTGCGGGACGGGTGCAGGCTCTGGGATGGAGTTTGGGTGGGGGAGGGGGTTTGGAGGTGCAGGCCCTGGGCTGGGGATTAGGGTGCAGGAGGGGTGCAGGTTGCAGGCTCTGGGATGGAGTTTGGATGGGGGAGGGGGTCTGGGGTGCAGGCTGTCGGATGGAGTTTGAGTGCTGGGTGCAGGCTCTGGGCTGGGGTGTAGACTCTGGGATGGAGTTTGGGTGTAGGCTTTGGGCTGAGGCAAGGGGTGGGGGTGCAGGAGGGAGTGAGGGGTCCAGGCTCTGGGAGGGAGTTTGGGTGCAGGCTCTGGGATGGGGCAGGGGGTGGGTGTGCAGGAGGGGGTGAGGGGTGCAGGCTCTGGGACGGAGTTTGAGTGGGGGCTCTGGGCTGGGGGTGGGGGCGTAGGAGGGGGTGAGGGATGCAGGCTCTGGGAGGGAGTTTGGGGGCAGGAGGGGGTGTGTGGGAAGGGGTGCATGCTCTGGGAGGGAGTTTGGGGATAGGATGGGGTGCAGGGGTGAGGGCTGTGGATGAGGGGTTTGGGGTGTGGGAGGGGCTCAGGGCTAGGGCAGAGGGTTGGGATGTGGGGTGAGGGCTGTGGATGAGGGGTTCATGATGCAGGAGGGGTCTCAGGGCTGGGACAGAGGATGAGGGCTCTGTCTGGGGCTGAGGTTGAGGGGTTTGGGGCATTGGAGAGGCTCAGGGCTAGGGCAGAAGGGCAGGGTAAAGGCAGCCTGCCCTGCCATGAGTGGATGGGGGGGGGGGCACTAGGACCCTGAGGCAGCAGTTGATGGCGGGAGCCAGCATTGCAGAGTCAGAGTGAGCTGCAGACTCCCGGGCCCGGGGGAAGTGAGCGGGGGCAGCAAGTGCGGGCTGGGGGACACTCGGGGGAGGCACGTGGGAGCAGCAGGTGGGGCTGAGGCAGAGACCCAGCCCCAAACATTGGTGGAGCCGGGCCCTGAATGTTGCTGGAGCCTGGGCACCACGAGTGTATATAACTCGCTGCCCCTGGTTCTAAGGGTATGGTTCCTAATATAGGCACATTGCTTGTTGGAGCTCCCAGCTAGGCAGTGCACTTCCACCCCCGCCTCTAAGATGAGGTATTGTGCCCACCTGTGGTGTTTAGATGTTGCTTGTAATTATTAGAACTGGGAGCATTGGCTGTTAGGAGTCTGAAAAGACAGGAAACAGGAAGGAGGGGGCAGGAGTTGAGGAGGCTGAATGAGAACTACTGAGGGTACAGCAGCAGCTTGGTAAAGAGGTTTCCACTTTAAAAATAAAGTCCTGTTGAAGTTTGTTAGTACCTTGCCTGGTTACTATAACACCACCACAGTGGTTTCCAAGCACCTAAGAGTAGCTATCCTATTAGAAGTGCAGTCTCTTGCTAAAATCTTTGCTCAGCATTTTCATAGATGTCCTGACAGTCTATCAGAGAACAAAATGTATGTCTTTTCCAGTGCTTTTGACTCATATCAAATATGTGCTTTTACTCAAACTATACAGCAGTATAAAAACTTGCTGGTCGTGGAAGTTAGGAGGTCTGAGAATCTTCATTTTTAGTTAATACTGATGACACTCCCCTCCTCTGCACCGCCGCCCCCTACAGGGCGGCCAAATTGGTGGTGGTGGGGGGGAAAGCGGCTGTGCTGAATGGGGATTGGGCGGAATGCCGCCCCGTAGAATCTGCCACCCCAAGCACAAGCTTGCTCGGCTAGTGCCTGGAGCCGGCCCTGCTGCCTGTTCAATCCCCCATCACAACATGCAGAGTTTCCCCTTTTTGTGGCTCTCCCTTGTGTAGGCTGAAGAGGGAGTGTTTGGTCAGTTTGGCAGTGCTGTCTAGCTCCAACATTGTAGAGGGCTCTTTGCAGGATCAGGGATCTATGGCTGGGGAAGTAGAGAGAGAGGCTGTGGGCCTGCCGGTGGCTGGGCTGAGGGGGAAACACGTTTCTCTCCTCTCCCCACTACCCACACCCTACAGAAAAGCTAAGCCTGAGGTATTTGGAATCTACATGCACTAAGGTGAGAACTTCTTACGTCTACCATTCCTAACACAGAAAAGATTTGCAGGGAACCCCTTTGAGGGGTTCCTCACAGAGATTCTGTTCCTTTAAGAGTCAGTTATTTCCACAGAACTGGGCAATTCAAATTGAAAAGGGTGGAGGGGTGGGGGAGGGACTCCAAACTTGTCATTTGTTTAAAAACTAAAACCTCAAAAAGGTTTTGAATTTGGTTCATTTTGAATTGCTTTGATATTTTAGGCCAATTCTCACTTTATCTGAACCAGTTTGCCCACCAGTTTTCTGGTGGCCAAAAAAAAAAAAAAAAAAAAAGAGCCAGAGAATACAGCATATTCCTTATGTGTAGTTTTCATTTAGAGATGCTTTGAGATCTCATTTAGAGATCTGAGTGTCTGCTAAATAGGATGTATGCCAACAATCTTGCACGAAAACATTGCTGATGACCTTATACCTATTAAATAATACAAATGCTGTTCCTGTTTGCCAAACAATATGACAGTGGGAATCACTGCTATGCACTGGGGAGGCATGAACTATAAATGTCTTTATCCTTTTTTAATTAGGCCATGTCTAATTAAAAAGGTGGCATGCAATTACTAGCATTCATAAAATGTTTTCCAAGTCAGCATGACTCATAGGTGTGGATGGGGAAAGAGGGCACTTTAATCTACTACATGTATATATCCTTTTGCTGTGCATCTATTCCTTGTAATCACAAGCAGGTTTGTTTGAATTACTTATTGTGTATATGCATTTTTTGTTGTTTACTGTCCAACACAGCAGCTAGGTTGGTGTCATTTTACAAATAGCGTTGGTTAATAATGTTTGGATAGTCCATATATGGGAAATCTGATTTTGGGGTCAAATTTAGGATTCCCAAAGGGCAAATGAATTTGAGAGAGGGAGCAGGATTGAGAATGGAAGGGGAATTTAACAGTTCAAAATGACAGGGTAATTAAAGAACTGATGCTGAATTATTAAAGTCAATAGGAGTTTTTCCATTCAGTTAAATGGGAATAGGAACAGGCCCCAGAACTTCAAGGATCCCACTCAAATCAGCCCACCAATGACTGAGTCACTACTTTGAGAGACATGTGCAAGCCCTTCTTCCAGGGATATTACTGCATATGAAACATGGATCTGATGCTATTGTTGTCTGCCTTCTAGACAGTGAGGCCGTATGTAGAATTGTAGTAGGACCGGAAAGGTCCTCGACAGGGCCGGATTTCCAATTAGGCACAGTAGGCACATACCCAGGGGTGCCGGTGTTCTAGGGGCACCTAAAAGTTAAAAGTGGATTAAAAGTTTCATTTTTACAGAAAACACAAAGGTCAGCTGTTGGAGGAGACGTGGGGCACTGATGATTTGCTGTGCCTAGCGGCACATAAGATATAAATCCAGCCCTGGTCCTCAATAGCTATCTAGTCTAATCTCCTGCACTGAGGCAGGACTAAATATTATCTAGACCATCCCTGACAGGTCTTTGAGTAATCTGTTCTTAAAAACCTCCAGTGATGGAGATTTCACAATTTCATTAAGTAATTTGTTCCAGTGCTTAACTATCCTTATAGTTAGGAAGTTTTTCCTAATGTCTAACCTAAATCTCCCTTGCTGAAATTTAAGCCCATTACTTCTTGTCCTGTCCTGAATTGATAAGGAGAACAATTTATCACCCACCTCTTAATAATAGCCTTTTACATACTTAGGCCTGGTCTACACTCGGGGTGGGGGAGAAATATTGATCTAAGTTGATGTACTTAGATCTACTTACCGCGGTGTCTTCACTGTGGTAAGTCGACAGCTGACGTTCCCCTGCTGATTCTGCCTGCGCCTCTCGCTCCAGTGGAGTACTGGAGTTGATGGGAGAGCGCTCGGTGGTCGATTTATCATGTCTATGCCTGTTGATCCAGCTGGTAATATAGACAAGCCCTTGAAGACTGTTATCATGCCTCTCATCAGCCTTCTCTTCTCCAGGCTAAACAAATCCATTTTTTTCAGTCTTTCCTCATAGGTCATGTTTCTGAGTAGACCTTTACTCAGTTTTGCTGCTCTCCTCTGAACTTTCTCCAATTTGTCCACATCTTTCCTGAAGTGTGGTGCCCAGAACTGGACACAATACTCCAGTTGAGCCTTATCACTGCTGAGTAGAGTGGAAAAATTAATGCTCGTGTCTTCCTTACAAAACTCCTGCTAATATATCCCAGAATGATGTTCACTTTTTTTGCAACAGTATTACATTGTTGACTCATATTTAGTTTGTGATCCACTCTAACCCCCATATCCTTTTCTGCAGTACTCCTTCTTAGGTGGTCATTTCCCATTTTGTACGTGTGCAACTGATTATTCTTTCCTAAGTGTAGTACTTTGCATTTATTCTTATTGAATTTTATCCTATTTATTTCAGACTGTTTCTCCAGTTTGTCAAGATCATTTTGAATTCTATTCTGGTCTTGCAAAGTGCTTGCAACTTCTCCTAACTTGGTATTGTCTGCAAACTTTATAAGTGTATTCTCTATGCTATTATCCAAATAATTTATAAAGATATTGAATAGAATTAGACCCAGGACAGATCCCTGCAGGATTGTCAGGAATTCAGCTGCCTCTGGGCTTGGTTGTCTAGCAACCCAATGAACTGGGCTGGGCCCAATAAACACACACTAAATGACTCTGCTCCTTGATTGGTCAAAACAGCCAATAGATTGCCATTTAAGCCTTGTAGCAACAGCACCACGGTGGCTGCTCAATGCATTCCATGCCAGCAACTGTGCCATACGTGCTTCATGTCCAGACCTTGCTCCACCCTTTGCCTGCTCCACTCCTGCCTTAGTTCCTGCCTGCTTCTGAACTCCTGATTCTTAACTTCTGGTTCTGACCACTGGCTTGTCTCCCGACCATGCCTCTGATTCTGCTCCAACCACTACAGTGGGTTCTTGCTCTGACCACTAGGTCGCACTGCCTACACCTTGGTGTGTGACTGAGACCCCACTCAATATGCCATTCCATCTTGATTGTGAGATATCTATCCACAAAGCTTTTTACCCCAACAAAGAAGGATACTAGGTTGGTTTGACATGATTTGTTCTTGACATCCATGTTGACTCTTGCTTATCACATTATTATCTTCTAGGTACTTCCAAATCAATTGTTTGATTATTTGCTCCATTGTATTTCTGGGTACTGAAGTTAAGCTGACTGATCTATAATTCCCCACATCGTTCTTATTTCCCTTTCATAAATAGGTACTATATTTGCCCTTTTCTAGTTTTCTGGGATCTCTCCTGTCTTCCACAAGCTCTCAAAGACAATCGCTAATGACTCAGATCCCTTTATCAAGTTCCTTAAGTATTCTAAAGGAGTACTTGTATTTTGTCAGGCTCTGCCAACGTGAAGACCTCTAACTTGTCCACATAATTCTTAACTTGTTTTTTCCCTATTATTGTCTCTTATCCTACCTCCTGTACATTGCTATTCAGTATGTTAGTCGTCCGATCACTGCTAACCCTTTTGGTGAAAACTGAAACAAAAAAGGCATTTAACACTTTGGCCATTGTTTTGTTTTTGGTTATTGCCTTTCCCTCCTCACTGAGTAATGAGCCTACTCTGTCCTTGGTCTTCCTCTTGCTTCTAATTTATTTGTAAAATGTTTTCTTGTTACCCTTTATGTCCCCAGTTAATTTCATTTCATTTTGTGCCTTGGCCTTTCTAATTTTGTCCCTACATGCTTGTGGTTTTTATTTATTTATTTAATATTCATCCTTTGTAATTTGACCTAGTTTCCACTTTTTTGTAGGACTTTTTCTTGAATCAGGGCATTGAAGATCAGCTGGTAAGCCAGATACTCCCTATCTTTCCTGTGCAGTGGATAGTTTGTTTTTGAACCCCTAATTATGTCTCTTTAAAAAACTGCCATCTCTCCCTGCATGTCCTTCCTGAACAAGCTGTACCCTTCTATGCCAATATTCCAGTCATGTGAATTATCTCACCAAGTCTCTGTGATGCCAAACCACAGAACTGGGTTATTACTTATAATTTTACCATAATATTTCTCAGAGGTCCCTACTGAGGGGAACCTCTGTACTAAGGGTGTTGGTGTCACTAGGCATCACCCTAGGTAACTCGGGGGTGGGGTGGGGTGGGGGTGGAAGACCACGAGAGTCGATGAAGCCCCACCGCTCTAGGCCAAAGTGAACCAAAGCCCCTCCATGTTAAACTTTACTAACCTCACAGGCCAGCAGCTGGAAAGCGGTAGTGATAAGGGGAACCTACATGCTTCTAGCTGAAGGACAAAATAACTTGCAGAAGGGAACATTGTGAACAAGCTACACAGCCAAGGTCATTTAATGTAACTGCTACAGGGGGGGAGGTAGGGAAGGAAGAAAAGGATAAAAAGGGCAAAACTGCTTATATCAGCGCGCTTGATTTGAGACATGCTGGTCTCCTAGTGCCTATTCAGAGCTCTTGAATAAACTTTGTCTGCTTCTCCACCCTGGTGTGTTCATTGGCGCGAAGCACACCGGGCAACGAACCCCGCTGTTGCCCCCCTCGGGCCCTCAGTGCCGGCAACAAGGGGACCTCTATACTAAGTGTTATGCCTTTGGAGCCTAAAATCTAAATGAACATGACAGACAAAGTGTGGGGAAAGGAAATATTTTTATTCTCATTTTATAGATTCACCCAGAGTCATAGAGGAAATCGTGGCAGAGCTAGGAATTGACACTATGCTGTTGACTCTTCAGTCGAGTCTTCCCCACAATCCCACTCTCTAGAGCTCTCTGTTGGAAATGCTTATTCTGGATATTAATACATACACATCATCCTCATATAAAACACAATGAAATGATGTGTTAAAGTACAGTACAGACCCGTTTACGCGCAGATGTCGGGAGTCAAGCCGTCACGACTGTGTGTTAACAGACCACGGGTTAAGAGGGCCATGCTGAAATATCTTAAGATATCTATATATACACATGTATAATTATCAAGGATTATATACGCATTCACAGCGTCCCAAATACTGCAGGCCTATTTGTTAACGGCGCTTTGCAAGAATATAAATTCAAATGTGTAATCTAATAAAAACATTATTATTACTACACAGGGGTGAAAGTAACTCAGGACACTTACCGGTACGGGCAGGGGCGGCTCTGGCCTCCGGAAGGGGCAGGGCTTCAGGAAGAAGGGGCGGGGCTAGGGGTCAGCTCCCCTAGCCAGCCCTTCCAGGCTGCCTGGTCTGTGCCACCCGGGGTTCCTGTGGCGATTTAAAGGGCCCAGGGCTCCAGATGCCGCTGCTGCGGTAGTGGTGTCCAGAGCCCCAGGCTCTTTTAAATCACCGTCCCTGGGGCAGCTGCTCCCTTTGCCCTCCCCCTGGCCATCGACAGCCAAGGGGGGGCAAAAGTGGCAGGGACCTTAAAGTGCTGTAGGATCTTTTGCTGCGGCAGCACTTTAACATTGCTGCGCCGCCCCCACCCCCCATCGGCGGCCCAGCGCTGCCGTGGCAAAGGACTGTCCTTAAAGCGCTGCTGCAACAGCGCTTTAATGTCCCTGCCCTTTTTGCCTCCCCTGTCAGCAGCCCTGCCGGTAGGGTCCGTACCAGCAGGGCTGCCGAGCGGGGGGGAAGGAGCAGCAATGTTAAAGCGCTGCCGTGGCAGCGCTTTAAGGATGGTCCTTTGCTGCAACAGCGCTTTGAGGATCCTTGCTGCGGCAGCGCTTTAATGTTGCTTCCCCTTCCCCCCTCCCCGTCAGCGGTAAAGACGTACAACACATTTCCGCTTTGCACTTCCTGTCGATTTCTATGTCAGTGAGTTAGTAAGCAAATCTGTAGTGCTACATAGCAAGTTCCTGTACCGCGCGTTAACGAGTCTCGCGTGTTAAATAGCAAGTTCCTGTACCGCGTGTTAACGAGTCTCGCATGTTAAATAGCAAGTTCCTGTACCGTGTGTTAATGAGTCTCACGTGTTAAATAGGTAGCATTGGGAGGCATGGCGCTACCGCTCATTAAGCGGATCCGCGCGTAAACAGGTCTATACTGTAATTTAAAAACACTTGCTGAGATATGGAGGGTTGCTAAAAACTTGGAAAGCGAACTTTTGCCTGAGGTTTCCCCCTTCCCAACTACCTCCCACCTTGGGCTAAAGTACAAGGATCATGTGCATATTCCACACATGATCCTTACATTATGCAAGAGTGTCCAGGGCCGGTGCAACCACTAGGCAAACTAGGCAGTGGCCTAAGGTGGCAAGTGGTTGGGGGCACCTGGGGTTGTCCTCAGGCATAGGCAGCTGGGTAGGGCACCTGAAAATTTGGGGCACCACTGGGTTTTAGTGTCCACCCTACTGGTGTTCCTATCCCTGTTCTGACCCTTCCTGCAGGCTCTGAGTCTTCCTGGGAAAGGGATCTAGTAGTTGGAAGAGAAAAAGTCTCCAGCCTGCCAGACCTATTAGCACAACACTGAAACTGTTAAAGAGCCATTCAAGGGGTAATGAAGACATTTAACAGGCATTTGCCAACCCCCAGGTATCTACTGTCAGTTTCTGAACGTACTGACAAAAACAGTTGTGCATGACTGCACCAGGAGCTGGGAATACTGGTACCACGCTTAAAGACCCCGGACCATACCATCGTCACCCGACCGCCAGATCTATGCTGGAAAAGACCCTGAAGGACACCATCTGCTGCCACTATGCCGAGAACCTCAAGCGGAAGCCGGACCAAGGCAAGGTGTTCGAGGTGTCCAGCAAGTGGGACGCCAGCAACTACTTCCTCCCCAGGGGCAGCTTCACCAGGTTCGCTGACTGGCGGTTCATCCACAGGGCCCGACTCAACTGCGTTCCCCTCAATGGAACCATCCGACACAGCAACCAAGACAAGTGCTGCAGGAAGTGCGGCTATGCAAACGAGACCCTGTCCCACGTCCTGTGTGGATGCAAACAGCACTCCGGAGCCTGGCGGACCGCCACAATGCCATCCAGAACAGGCTGGTGAAAGCCATCCCACCGTCCCTGGGGAAGATCACCCTCAACTCTGCCATCCCCGGGACAGACAGCAGACTGCGACCCGACATCGTCGTGACAGACACAGAAAAGAAGAAGGTCCTCATCGTAGATGTCACGGTGCCTTTTGAAAACCGGTCACTGGCCCTCCACGAAGCCCGAGCACGGAAGGCGTCAAAGTACACCCCGCTGGCTGAGACCTTGAGAGCCCAGGGCTCTGAGGTCCAAATACACGCCCTCATCGTGGGAGCCCTGGGCTTGTGGGATCCCCACAACGAGCCGGTTCTGAGAGCGTGCAGAGTCGGTTGACGCTACGCCCGGCTCATGAGACAGCTCATGGTGTCCGACACCATCAGGTGATCCAGAGACATTTATATGGAACACATCACAGGACACCGTCAATACCACAGTGAGTAACCGAGACCACCAACCAGGGAAATAACCCACTTCCTTCCCCGACGGACCAAGGGACTCATCCCACCCATGTACTTATCCACTACACCGATACTGACTTGGACTCCTTATTCATTCCATGGATGGCGTACCTGAGCCCACCTATCCACTGACACTTTAAAAACCCTTGCACCCCAATCTGGGTCTATGCAGGTTATGAAATATGTATATATCTTCTCATCCTTGCAAACGATATCTGTAACCCCCCATAACCCAAGCCTGACCCCAGATGTACAGTACCTTGCCTCTTAACTTGTGTATATTTCATTTTAAACATTCACTTTAATAAATGTTTTACTCAGAACATGTCAGTCTACAGGACCTTAGTGTAAAATTTGCTTTAAAATATTTCATTAGTGAATTGGTGAAGATTATAAAATCACATCTCTAAAAAATCCTTGCATAGATTTTTAGATGCACAATCATCTTTAGCCTTAAATGCTTGGATCTTCAGACACATAAATTCTTCAAAAGACCACCCTTATCTAAAATACACATTTTAATTACTATAGTAAAAAAAACTTACTTCCAAAGTCTTCCTGTCCTTTCTGTCACCCCCTCTTGCGCCCCTCCCCCCCATTGAAGGAAGCTGGACATAGAGTTTCCCTTTCTTTACTTCTGACTATCCGATGAACTAGTTTTAAGCAAAATCAGTACCTTAGTAAGATATAAAATCCTTTGTTATGCCTAAAATCTTTGGAAACATATTTTTTAAAGTTGGTGAAATTTCATAAACGTGTATTGTTATGGAGATCACACACAGTAAATTCGTGTTCCCTTTTCCTAAAAGCAATGAGCATTGTTATGAACACACTAAACCTCTGTGACTGATTAATTTAAAATAATGTCTGTTTCAGTGAGTTAAATATGTAGTAATCTGGAATGATTACTTTATGAAGGCTTAAGAGTATATTTAAAATATAAAATCAGTTTAGAAATACTGATTAAGAAAATGTAAAACAGAGAAGAGCTGCATCATGTATTCCATAATATTTAATGTTGTATTCAGCAAGACAACTAACTCACCCTTACTACAAAGTTTTTGCAAATAAATGTCTAACAAACTTCAGGGCATATCAAAAAACCTGTGACTGACATTTTTTTATTCCCAATTTTAGTGCTTTTAATTAGGTACCTTCTGCATGTCCATTCTGTGTGAGGGAGAGGGAACAGGAGTCTCTGCGGGGAACTGTGACTCTCTGCCACTGTGAGGCGGGCTGGGTGTCTTGTTATTCTTTCTGCCTTGTCCCTCCGCCCCCGCCCGGCTGCAAGCTCAGGCTGCTGTTGGGCATAGGGGCACCAGTTTAATAATACTGCATAGGGCTGCATAAATCCTAAGGATGGCCCTGGGGGTGCCAAAAAGCGGTGCCCTGGCCAGGGCCGGCTCCATCATTTCTGCCACTCCAAGCAAAAAAAAAAAAAAAAAAAGCCACGATCGGTTAATACATACATTCCTAGAGGGAATGAGGGACCTGCCACCCCCGAATTGCGGCAGATACTGCCCCTATCCTTTGGCCGCCCCAAGCACCTGCTTGTTAAGCTGGTGCCTGGAGCCGGCCCTGGCCCTGGCTCACCAGGGAGAAGCCGCCTTCTGGAGGCACCAGAGAGCCAGAGCGTCGGCTTGCAGGGGCATGAGCCCCAGCCATGGAGGAGCCGGCGCGGCGCAGGGAGGCAGGAGCCCTGCAAAGGTGGTGACACCGCTAGCGGGGAGCAGCCGCGCCCCCCACCCCTCCTGCCCAGGCTGCGGCCTGGCGCCCGCCCTGGGGACTCCTGCAGGCTGCAGCAGATGCATGCGGGCAGAGGCCCCCGTGTGCCCCCCCAGATCCCTCCTCGCCACGTTCGGGCTCTACGGCTCCTGGGAATGCGAGCCACCGCCAGGGTGCAGGGCCTGAGCCTGTTCCGGTAGGGACAGCAGCAGCGGCGGCTCACGCTCCCGGGAGCGGCAGAGCCCGAGTGCGGTGAGGGGGGAGTCAGGGGGACGCATTGGGGCCTCTGCCCACATGCATCTGCTGCAGTAGCCCCCAGGAGCCCCCAGAAGGCAGCTCCTCTCTGCTGAACTGCTGCAGCGGCCCAAGCCCGGCAAAGCCACTGAGTAGACTCGGGGCGGGGGCTGCTGGGGTGGGGTGGGGAGGGCTCACAGGGGGGCTGTGCACCCTCCAGGGGAGTTCAGAGGGCAGGAAGGGAGGAACCTGGTCTGGGGAGCAGCCCCTGGGCATGGCTGGCCCCTGGGGTCTATAAAGGCTTGTTGGGATTTGCCCCTCAATGAACCGATGTTACGGGGGGCAAGGTGGAAGTTTCGCCTAGGGCGCAAAATATCCTTGTACCGGCCCTGAGAGTGTCCTTTACTAGGTATACTCCTTACATGTTAATGCATTAAACTTGAGTGACACATCCATGTATGATCCTTGAACTATTTTTGTTGGCGTAGGACCAAAATATAAGGAAAAATAAATAAAGCTCCACTCTACCCCTCCCACATGTAGTGTAGTGATTAATATGAACAGAGCAACAGGGTATGTAACTGACTTTTGTCAATATTCCTTGTGCTCCTTTCATGTCACTTTACCTACTTGGTAGGGAAAGCAGAAGCTGAGCATGGAGTATGGCTGGCAGCTATCAGAGCTGAGCTTTGGAGTCATATTTTCCTGCAGTGAAAAACACTAGGTAAAGATCTAGTAACTAGATTAAGTTTGTGAATGCTTCATTGGCTGGCTTTGCAATTTTCTTCTGGCTAAGTGCCAGCTCTGAAATATTTTTGGGCCTTTGCCATGATGAAGCAGCTGATGAGCTGTCTGGATTATGATTTCCTCCCATGTCCCAATTTCCTTTTGATTTGACTTTAGTTTTCAGGAATGTGCTCGTATCTATAGAATGTGAACAGAAGCTTGTGTAAACTCTGAGTTTGGCAACCAGTGTTATCCAGTGGCAACAGAAGAAGATTGAGGCCTTGTCTCCATACGGACAACCAGGGCTTGTCTACACTTGAAACGCTACAGCAGCACAGCTGCATCTCTGCAATTACACTGCTTCAGTGTTGACACTGCTGTGCCAATGGCAGGGGTTCTCCTGTCAGCATAGGTAATCCATCTCCCTGAGAGGTGGTAGCTAGGTTGATGGAAGAATTCTTCTGTCAACCTAGTGATGTTTATTCAATGATTTAGGTCCGCTTAAGTATGTTGCTCAGGGGTGGGTTTTTCACACCCCTAAGCAGTGTAGCTGGATCAAACTAATTTTCAAGTGTAGACAAATCTCTGGAAAGTTAATCCAAATTAACTACTAAAGTAGATTAGTTAAACAGCATTAGATCCCTGTGTGAACACTCTTATTCAGAATTAAAGTGGCCTTAATTCAGTTTAGCTTCATTCACTTTGAAAGTGAAGGAAACTAAACCAAATTAAGGCTACTTAAATTCTGAAGGAAAGTGTTCACATAAGGATTTAATTCAGTTCAACCAATCCACATCTTTAGTTAATCCAAATTAATTTTCCTGGATGTCCCTGTGTAAACAAACGTTAGGAGGCAGGATACCTGGGTTCTGTTTCCAACTGCCCTTCACTCCTTATGTGATATTGCATTTACCATTTGTACCTCTCTGCACTTCAGTTTCCCCATTTATAAAATGGGGATAGCAATACCTACCCTTCATCGTATAGCACGTTGATATTCTTAGATAAAAATTAATATATTTGTGCAAACTGTTGTAATAGTGATGTCAAGTTTAAAATGGTAAAACCAGATGAATGCCAACAGCCATGTTCACTATTTTCTAATATATTTCAACAACGTGGCATTGAAAAACCCTCCTTCAGTACTCTGGTATATGAATCTATTTCACATCTGTGTTCAATTCAAGAATTAAAAGTAAGGCTTTTAACTGCTTTTGTGCACAGAGTGCTTGATTACAGGATCCCAGATATGTAATCATTTTATGTTCCTGCCAAATAGCTGACAGCTGTGGCTCTGCTATCCTGTATGTATTCCATGTGGCTCACACCTCACATGATCAGAGGTAAACAAGTGCACAAATGTTTTGTAAAAAGTGTTTTAATACAAGATAATGCCTTGAAGTATGTTAGGTACATTGTGCCATTTACCCAAATAGAACTAGATACATGGAATTGCTTTAGATGGAACAGGGTTAAAAAATACATTAGGAAAAAGCAATGAAAAAATAACTTCATTTGAAGTGAAAATGCTCCTACAGCTGTAAAATGTATCATTGTTAATCATTCCCAGCAGCAAAGAGCAGTGTCAATTAAAAAAAGTATTTATACTTCACCGGCATGTATTGATTCTCACTTGCTGATCTGTGTATTTTATAAGATCTATATGTACAGTCCCACATGTAGTAGAAGATGGTCCCTACCGCAAACAGCTTAAATGAATGTTGATCTCATGTGTAAAACTTACTTTTTCGATAGAAATTGTTGGTATACGTTAATTGCCCATTTCTTGTCTAATTGTTTTTCAGGCATTATATTTTGTTTGGTATCTAAAGATTAGAAAACAATTAGGGCTGTCAAAAGATTTTTTAAAATTGCAATTAATTGTAAGATTAAAAAAATAGCCACAATTAATTGCAGTTTTAATTGAGCTGTTACACAACAATAGAATACCAATTTAAATTTATTATAAATATTTTGGATGCTTTTCTACTGTAGCACGGCAGGCACTCACCGCCACACCGCCTCTTGCTGGTTACCTCGAGGATTAGCTCTTCCAGCTCCAGAGCACCTCCTGCTGGCTAGTGTCTCCCTACCGGTACCTGCTTCCTTTCAATCTCCACCACTGTACTTCAGGCCCCGCATCCCTCCTGGCCCACAGAGCCCCTTCTCTGGGGTACTGCCCCACAGCAATGCCCCCAGACTCAGGGGTCCTCCCCTTCCTGGGGAACCCCAATCCCACCTCACCTCAGTGACCCACTGCCAGTCTTCATCTAGCTCCTTCCCTCAGGGGCAAACTGCAGTCTGAAATGGCCATTCATCATTGCCAAGGGGGTCAGACCTGCTGCCTCTTCCTTCCCTGGCTACTTCCCCACAGCTCCAATACCTCCTCAGGCCTTGGAAGCAAAGCCTCAGCCGGGGAGGTCACCAGGCTGGAGTTCCTCCTGCTCTTCCCAGCACTGTTCTGTCCAAGGTACCCCTTTCTGCTTGCAGGCAGCCAGTCCTTCCCTCTGAGCAACTGGCAGCCTTCTGGCCCTGCAGCCCTTTTATAGGTCCCAGCCTGGCCCTGACTGACTGTCTCCCAGACTTCTCTGATTGGCTCTCAACCCCAGCCCTCCGCAAGGACTGGCTTTTAACCGCTTCTGAGCTGGAGCTCTTCTGTCCCGCTACAGCTACATTTTCAAGTATATTGATTTCAATTACAACACAGAATACAAAGTGTACAGTGCTCACTTTATATTATTTTTTATTACAAATATTTGCACTGTTAAAAAAAAACAAATAGTATTTTTCAATTCACCTCATACAAGTACTGTAGTGCAATCTCTTTATCATGAAAGTGCAACTTACAAATGTCAAATTATTATAATTATTTTTTTTATATAACTGTACTCAAAAACAAAACAATGTAAAACTTTAGAGCCTATAAGTCAAAGAGTGAATGGGCACATGAATGTTTAGCATACCTGGCACGTAAGTATCTTGCATCACTGGCTACAACAGTGCCATGCGAATGCCTGTTCTCATGTTTAGGTGACATTGTAAATAAGAAGTGGGCAGCATTATCTCCTGTAAATGTAAAAACTTGTTTGTCTTAGCAATTGGCTGAACAAGAAGAAGGACTGAGTGGACTTGTATGAGATTAATTGAAAAATCCGATTTCTTTTATCTTTTTACAGTGCACATATTTGTAATAAAAATAATATAAAGTGAGCACTGTATACTTTGTATTCTGTGTTGTAACTGAAATCAATATATTTGAAAATGTAGAAAAAAATCCAAAAATATTTATAATAAATTTAAATTGATATTCTATTATTGTTTAACAGAGTGATTAAATCTGTGATTAATCACAACCATTAAAAAAATCTCGTTAACTTGTTTTGTATTAATTGCATGTATTAACTGTGGTTAATTGACAGCCCTAAAAACAATAACTTATTTTGAATAACAAGGACTTGTGGTTAAAGTGATTTAAGTAAAACTGGGATTTACTGTATATATTCTTTGTTTTCTAAATATTGGGATGAATTTAGAGCATATGTTTGTATGACTGTATCACCAATTGATAAAATTTTAGAAGAGGTAAAACAGGATTAGAAGTACAGTAAACTAAAGTGAGTCTCATGCAAATGTTGCATTGCTGTACTTAAGGCTCTATTAACTATGCTGAGAGCTGAATGCAGTACATGTTACATTTTACATAACCAAGCAAATGCTTAGAGCAAAAAATTGTATTTCCACAAGTGGTTGTACTACTGATAAGTTACAGTTGACCAGTTTTCTGTTTTGTTACCACTCTCCATGCAAGGGCAGAGGTCGCACTAACATTGTATCCAGGTGGCAAATTTTTCTGTGTGTAAAAAGTGCCCAATTGACATTTGTACTGCAAAGAGATGACACATCTGTTACCACACTGGAAAGAGTTTCTGTACTAGCATCCACAATGCAATTTAGGCTTCAGAAATCTAACAACATATCAATAGCATAAAACTTGCTATATTAAATTCTGAACATTAATATGTTAATTTAAAATAATTCATTTAAACTCTTGCTTCCCTCCATACTGTCTGTGCTGAGTTGGTTGGGGTTTTACATGGAGAAAGTGCACCAATTTCTCATTGATATTTTGAATATTAAGTCTATTATTCTTCTGGGAAATAAAAGGAACTCTTTATAAGGGAGGTCCAGTCACAGAAATGATGTGAGTCCATGTGACAAGCCAGTGTATGGAGCAGCTGGTCAGACGGGGAAAGGGACTGAAAACTTAATTGTAAGGCTTAAGCATGTGAGTAGTTCCACTGAAGTCACTTGGTCCCAATGGGAGTTTAGTCATGTTTAAAGCTAAGTGCATATATAAGTGTTTGCAGTGTTTGTCAGCTTCTTGAAGCAAACACCTGTCTTGTACTTGTTCTGTGTAGCATCATGTACTTTTCAGGCATTGTGTAAATAAATAGTAGAGTCCCCAGTCTTTAGGGGAATCAAGAGCTTCATGGCAATTATTTTTAAGCCAGCAGGAGTTTCAGTGGGGGAGAGAGAAAGTTGATAACTCGGGGGTCTGAGATTGTCAGCTGGAAAAAAAATCCCAAACCCTAAAGGTATTAAACCTTCTGTGTTTGGCAAATACCAAACAACTCAGCATTCAGTGCAAGGATAGACTAATCTCCTTAAAGTTATTAATAATACTAGTTGCAATAGTAATAGTATTAGTAATGTTTGATAGACTATGTCAATGTGTATAATTCCTAATTAAAAGTCTGCTCTGAATAATTAAAAAGTTTGCTAGTAAACATATAATCAACATAGCGCTACTTTACTATTTGCTCATGACTCCAAGATATTTTAATGGATAATGTCTGTCTGTAAAAATGACTCATCACCTCTAAATCAGTTAGTGTCCAAGAAACATTGGAGTATCAAAAGCCTTTTGAAAACAGCATGTTTTTATGCCCTCTGTATCACAATATATGGTGTCTTTAACAAACTTTAGCTGGTGAAGGGGTCACTGTAGCTTCTGAAGTCACATCATGCTCCTCTCTCCAGTTCGTTGCAAGCTATAAAGCTCTTTGGTTATTTCTGTGTGGAAAATATACAAATGTACGTCTATTTCCTTTGTAGTCATCTTTCTTCCTCCTGCACTAAGCATTTTCCGATGGTAATTTATATAAACTAAACACTGACGTCCCAGAGGCTGCACTTCCTCTATGTTCATCAGTCAAATACCAAGCCATTCAAGCTGTGTTAGGCAGATTCAAGGCAGGTATACACTATCTCCTCAATGTTTTGACTGTGCTGTTCTCAAGGAGCCTGATTCTCTTCTCATTTGCATTTTGTGTAGCTATCTGTGCCTGTAAAAGGGGGGGTATAAAATGCTATCATTTTGGATCTGGTAGTGTTTGAGACCCACTTTGCACAACTCAAGGTGCCAAATACAAGTTTGAGTCTATTTTATATATTTGTAAGGATCAGGAATTGAACTCTTTCAAGCGATCAGACTATCTCCATTTTGAAGTAATTATAATAAGTTGTAAGATTCAGGATGGACAAAATCTCCACTAGTTTGTTCATATGGCACAATAAAAAAATACTTGCAGTGGTTAGTGAAAGATGAGTGACCTTTAACTGTTTTTAATATGTCTCAGAAAAATCCTTGGCACTGCAATTGAAATGTTCACATACACTGTAATCAAGCTGCTGTACAGAAGCTGGTATCAGCTGAATATATAATCATTAGGCTTGGAAGGATTTGATTTTTATCCGTAAATGTCAATTTCACCATTAGGGTGACCAGATGTCCTTATTTTATAGGGACAGTCCCGATTTTTGGGTCTTTTTCTTTTATATAGGCTCCTATTAGCCCCCCACCCCTGTCCCAATTTTTCACGCTTGCTGTCTGGTCACCCTATTCACACACCCATCATACACATACAAGCCGATGAAAAAAATATTTCCATTGATAATAATCAAAATGTACGGGTAGGCAAAGTGGGAAAAAAAAAACTTTAGAGTCCCACCTTAATGTGTATAAAATGTATTGTGTGTAATGAATGATACATACATACACTGAGCAGCACAGTATGGGGAGGAGGTGACCAGCCCTCTGTGGAGAAAGAAGTGGTTCAGGACTATGTAGAAAAGCTGGATGAGCACAAGTCCATGGGGCCGGATCTGATTGCAGAGCCATTGGCCATTATCTTTGAAAACTCATGGCGATTGGGGGAGGTCCTGGATAACTGGAAAAACGCTAAAGGCCAGTCAGCCTCACCTCAGTCCCTGGAAAAATCATGGAGCAGGTCCTCAAGGAATCAATTTTGAAGCACTTAGAGGAGAGGAAAGTGACCAGGAACAGTCAACATGGATTCACCAAGGGCAAGTCATGCCTGACTAACCTAATTGCCTTCTATGACGATATAACTGGCTCTGTGGTTGAGGGGAAAGCAGTGGACATGTTATTCCTTGACGTTAGCAAAGCTTTTGATAAGGTCTCCAATATTCTTGCGGCAAGTTAAAGAAGTATGGGCTGGATGAATGGACTATAAGGTGGATAGAAAACTGGCTAGATTGTCGGGCTCAACGGGTAGTGATCAATGGCTCCATGTCTAGTTGGCAGCCTGTATCAAGCAGAGTGCCCCACAGGTCAGTCCTGTGGCTGGTTTTGTCCACCATCTTCATTAATGATCTGGAGGATGGCGTGGATTGCACCCTCAGCAAGTTTGCAGATGACACTAAACTGGGAGGAGTGGTAGATACACTGGAGGGTAGAGATAGGATACAGAGGGACCTAGACAAATTAGAGGATTGGGCTGAAAGAAATCTGATGAGGTTCAACAAGGACAGTGCAGAGTCCTGCACTTAGGATGGAAGAATCCCATGCACTGCTATAGACTAGGGACCGAGTGGCTAGGCAGCAGTTCTGCAGAAAAGGACCTAGGGTTTACAGTGGATGAGAAGCTGGATATGAGTCAACAGTGTGCCCTTGTTGCCAAGAAGGCTAATGGAATTTTGGGCTGTATGAGTAGGAGCATTGCCAGCAGATCGAGGGATGTGATCATTCCCCTCTATTCGTCATTGGTGAGGCCTCATCTGGTGTACTGTGTCCAGTTTGGGGCCCCACACTACAAGAAGGATGTGGAAAAATTGGAAAGAGTCCAGCGGAGAGCAACAAAAATGATTAGGAGACTGGAGCACATGACTTATGAGAAGCGGCTGAGGGAACTGGGATTATTTAGTCTGCAGAAGAGAAGAATATGGGGGGATTTGATAGCTGCTTTCAACTTCCTGAAAGGAGGTTCCAAAGAGGATGGATCTAGACTGTTCTCAGTGGTAGGAGATGACAGAACAAGGAGTAATGGTAGTAAGTTGCAGTGGGGGAGGTTTAGGTTGGAAATTAGGAAAAACTTTTTCATTAGGAGGGTGGTGGTGGAATCTCCTTCCTTAGAGGTTTTTAAGGTCAAGCTTGACAAAGGGGATTGGTCCTGCTTTGAGCAGGGAGTTGGACTAGATGACCTCCTGAGGCCCCTTCCAACCCTGATATTCTATGATTCTATGATAAAGTATGTATTTACAACTCTGTTAAAATAGCCAGTTCAGGCATTAACCAAGCTGGAACTGAAGATAATTATATGGCATTCATAAAGCTTTAACTTTTTGAATCTGAATGTTTACATTAATTAGAAATTTATTGTCTGACACCTTCCCCCATAATTTTCTGAAACTCTGAAAATTTAAATGGATAAAAATCTAAAACAACCCACTTAAAATAAATTATATATATAAAAGAATTCTACCAAGCTTAATAATCATTTACTTTCATTGTTTCTATTGTTGTTAGGCTAATAGAACTGAAGACCTCTTTGGGACAAAACAGAAATAGTGGTGTGTTTCACCCCAAAATGACTCTAATTGTCAGGTATGCACAGTATTAGTAGCATAATGCAACACACTGTGTTGACAACAGATGGAAGGAGCCCTGGGGTAGGCGTCACTCAGAGCCTGAATGGCCCATGTGTCAAAGATGTAGTCAACTTGGCATACAGTAGGATGGAAAAAAAATCCATATAATCCATGCACAGGGGGTTGGACATGGGGAGAGATGGGATGGGAAGAGGAAAAGCAGAACCTCTGTACATATGATCCAAAAACCATCTTGTTAGTGCAGAGTACAATGGTTCAGTATAGATGATTGGACATTAAAAGGTGCAGCATGTGCCCCCAGCCTACCATATGCTGAAAACAGTATCATGCTATCAGCCAGCTGACAGCTTGATTGTGCCCTACTGCTTCTAGTCCCTTATCCTTCCACTGGTCTTCCTTGTTTACCCATCCTTGCAGCAGACCCCAGTTCTTTCTGGTAATGGGCTTCTAATAATGATCCAAACTTTGTGGATCTACGGACTCCCCTCCTGGCCTGGATCTATAGTTCTTTACTTAGGCCATTCCTGCTGTTCAGTAGCCAGCAGGCTGTATCCTTTTGGGACTGGACTGTGCCAACAAAAGCCATAGACAGATTTTTTCTAATCCTCTCTTGTGCTCTAGTATGAATCCATCTTTGCTGCACTGGGGATGGTTGTGTTGTAGCAGAAATTAGCTTCCTGTGATCTCTCCTTCACCTCACTCATCTATACAGCACAAAGCATAATTCAACCCTTAGTCTTTTGCATATTCATGTTTCTTCAGCACTTCCTATAGATAAAACACAACTTCATTTTGTGAAGCATTTTCCACACAAAATATGGGCCTAATCCTGCCAACCCAAACCTGACTTAATTGGGGCTACTCACATGAGTAAAAGGTGTGAAAACTTTGGGCCTCTATTTCAAATGGCTTAGGAAATTTAAGCAATATAATTACATTGTTAATTAATAAATAACTGCAGATGGAGATACTGAGGAAATATGAATTAGGGAGAAAGATGTATTGTTAGATTTGTAAAGTGGAGAGTCAATGAGACCTTCTCAAGGACTCTCAAAGTCTTCCTGCATCTATAAAATAGTCTATTTGATGGCCTAGTCAGTTCTACTTATACAAGCAAATCATAGTCTTTTAAATGGTGCATCTGTCTACCCTAGATCCCATGCCACATGCTCCTTGCTGACCTTCAGTATCTTGTACCAGTACATACTGCATGGGGTTTAAATAGCAGAATAAGTCCTTACTGCTGACTTCACTCCCATATTTTACAGGATTATTATGTTTTGATAATTCTATCGGCCCTTTACCTGAATTCAACTTACTCATATATGTTGAACTGTAGAAGTCTCTTCAGAGCTGTCCCATCCCCACCTTTCATACATATTCCAGATGTAATCTTTTTATATTTATTTTGAGGGGACTTAGGTCTGTCTTCACCACTTCATTATTAAATAGGTAGCTAGTCACTTTCATTCATTGACTTTACAGCTTTAGGACCCAATCTTGCTCCCAATGAAGTCTGATGCAAAACTCTAATTTACTTAAGGGTTAGGCCCTTAAACAGCACATACTTTATAACTGTTGCTTATTTAGTCTGCATCGTAGAGGCTTCTTGAACATTTAGGCTGAGATTTGCAAAGTCACCCAAGAGGTTTGGCCACCAATTCCCACTGAAACAACTAGGAACGAGGCATCCAAATCCCTAGATGTCTCAAAAGTCGCAGTCTTAATTTTTCACTGTCTGTGTTCAGATTCCACTTTCTTACTTGTTCTATTATTGGGCTTCATTAGAATGAAATGTTTATTTCCCTGAAGAAGGTGTGGGTGGCCACTTCCTCTTTACCTGGAAGTGGTCAACAGAGGAGAGTTGAAAAGAAAAAGGTTTTAAAATGCACACATTTTAAAAACAGTCCCATATCTTATTTTGGCCTATCTGTCCTCCAGTTCCACACAGTGTGTACAACTGAGTAAAAAAGTGAGACTGGAAAGAACAGCAGCAATCAGCACCTAAGAGGGGAAAATGTTATTTAGGTTACGAAATCAAGTCTACAGTATTGGTTTGCGTCTTCTTGGAAAAACAAAGCAAAACATAAAAGACCCAGCTGCAGACTCTAAAAGTAGTTCTTAGCACCTAAAGGCATTAGCACTTTGTTATAAATAATTTAATGCAAAATACTCAAGCAGTTATTTATTTGTTTTAAGGAGGAACCATTTTCTGAAAAAGCCTCAGCAGTCACTGGAGTTGAGAGGAGTTGAAGGCCCGCATAACAAGGATTGACATAATTGTAGGTTCACACCCAAAGTAAACAGAGGGCCAAATTCATCTCTGGAATAATTCCATTAACAATGACATATTCACTAAGGATAAATGTAGCCCAAAGTCTCTTACTCTCTACACATCTTAGCCATAAACTATCCGGATTGGTTTGTTTCTTCCTGGAACCAAGTACCCTGCCTTCCTACATTTACAGACCTGCTTTCCTGAAGAAGACCAGCTGCCAGTCTTCCTTCCAGGAATAGCAACTTCCTGCAGGGTGAGGTAGGTATTGTATCTTCCTTCCTTCCAGAGATAACCCTTTCCTGCTTTTGCTGAGGATGAGGTACATACATCCTGTCACAGTATCCTCACACATAGAAAATGCTATCTTTAAATAACGTTAAATAAATGGATGTTTAATTAAAAAAAGAAGTAAACACATTTTAAAGTAAAAGTAATAATCCCCCTCAAGCAGTTTGTATCAAATGCTTTCACTTCTCTCATAACTAAATGCACTCACACTGTAACAAATACGCAGCTAGTCAGATATAGAGAGATTCAGTGATAAGTGTTTTGTGCCTGTGCTACTCACAATTACCCGTGAATACCAACTGGGGCAGCTTTGGGATGGTTCTGGACAAAACATATTGTTCATCTGTAGAGTGCCAAGAAATTTCTTGCACCACAGGAAAGATGAAAGAATCTGGCAAACATGGAAGAACATGATCAAATCACTGACAAGTAAAGACATGTATGAATTAACCTGGAGTCTGCATTTTCTTCTGCTAACTCATTTATGTGATCCACAGCATTAAAACATGCTGTGACTATTTTTTATAGTACAGAAAACCACAGTTTCTGCAGTGTGAGGGGCTCCATTGTGTCTTATTGGCAAAGGCATGAATGGGGGTGATGTGAAGCACTAACATGCCCGAGGAATAGGCGATACTCTGTCAGTGGCATACCCCGGCAGGCATTGAGAGTGTGCTGCTGCCATCCACCTTTTTAAGAGGGGCCACCAAGACAGTTCTTTGAACATATACATGGAGTTACACCAGGGATGAACTTGGCCCACGTGTCTAGCTAAATCATACACGGGTTGCTCTTTCAAGGCATTCAACAAGTGCTGAGCACACTCAACTGCCCAGGAAGTTAATGGGCACTCAGCACCTCCTAGCAGAAGATCAGTAGGTCCGGAACCCAGGAATGCTGGCTTTCAGGCTGCTGTTGCATCCACAACACCATTCAATGGCTCTACTAGTGACTGGAGAATTGGGAGACCTAAAGCTTTACACTCCAATAAAACTACTGCCCCAAGAGACATGACTGGAAGATATGCAGAGTCTCTGATTGGGCCAGGTGTGCTATTTAAGCCAGAAAGAGACACAGGAAGTGGTTTATCCAGCAAGGTGGATTCTGGCTTGTTGGTACTAAGACTGTGCCAGCTGCTGCCTGACTCCCAGCCTTGTCCACAGTTCCTGACTTTGACCCTGCCCTGTTCCTGGCTCCTACCCTCAGTCTTGTTCTGGTCCCTGAACCCTGTCACTCTAGTTTCTGACAACTCTAGCTTTGTCATAAATATAAAGGGAAGGGTAACAACCTTTATGCATGCAGTAATATAAAATCCCTCTTGGCCAGAGATATAGCATCACTTACCTGTAAGGGGTTAATCAGTTCAATTAACCTAGTTGGCACCTGACCAGAAGGACCAATGGGGAAAGAAGATGCTTTCAAATCTGGGGGCGGGGGGAAGGTTTTGTTTGTGTGTGCCCTCTTGGACAGAGAGAGGGACCAGGGCAGGCAAAAACATTTCCTAAAAAGATCCTGAAATGATACATCTAAAATTACAGAAATTGTAAGTAATAGCAAGGAAATGCATTAGATTATCTTTTGTTTTAGCTTGTGAATTTTCCCTATGCTAAGAGGGAAGTTTATTCCTGTTTTTGTAACTTTGAAGTTGAGTCTAGAGGGGAATCCTCTCTGTTTTAACTTTACAGGATAAATAAAAAGATTTATCTTCCATCCTGATTTTGCAGGTGTGATTCTTTAACTTTTTTTAAATAAAATTCTTCTTTTAAGAAACTGATTGATTTTCAGCGTCCAAAAAACCAGGGATTTGGTCTGGGCTCTCTTTGTTAACCTATCGCAGGGGTTCTCAAACTGGGGGTCGGGACCCCTCAGGGCGTCGTGAGGTTATTACATGGGGGATCACGAGCTGTCAACCTCCATCCCAAACCCCACTTTGCCTCCAGCATTTATAATGGTGTTAAATATATAAAAAAGTGTTTTTAATTTATAAAGGGGGGTCGCACTTAGAGACTTGCTATGTGAAAGGGGTCACCAGTAAAAAACGATCGGTTGGTATATTATTCTTAAGCCCCCCCCCCTCCAGGAAAGGGGGTGAAGGGACTTGGGGGAATATTTTGGGGGAGATAGGGCTCCAAGTGGCCCCTCCCTGAATGTTTGTTTAAATCACTTGGTGGTGGCAGTAATACAGTCCAAGGACAAGGAAAGGAATTTGTGCCTTGGGGAAGTTTTTAACCTAAGCTGGTGGAATATAAGCGTAGGGGGTCTTTTATGTGGGTCCCCACATCTGTACTCCATGGGTGACAGGTTTGTAGAAATTTTGACAGTGCCCAGAACCCGCCCCCCCAAAACTCTGCCCCCACCTGCCTAAGGCTCTGAGAGGGAGTTTGGGTGGGGGAGGAGGTCTGGGGTGCAGGCCCTGGTCTGGGGATTAGGGTGCAGCAGGGGTGCAGGCTCTGGGATGGAGTTTGGGTGCTGGGTGCAGGCTCCGGGCTGGGGCAGGGGGTGGGGGTGCAGGAGGGGGTGAGGGGTGTAGACTCTGGGAGGGAGTTTGGGTATAGGCTCTGGGCTGGGGCAAGGGGTGGGTGTGCAGGAGGGGGTGGGGGTGCAGGCTCTGGGATGGAGTTTGGGTGGGGGCTCTGGGCTGGGGGTGGGGGCATAGGAGGGGGTGAGGGATGCAGGCTTTGGGAGGGAGTTTGGGGGTGGAAGGAGGTGCAGAGGGAGGGTGTGCAGGCTCTGGGAGGGAGTTTGGGGATAGGAGGGGGTGCAGGGGTAAGGGCTGTGTGGCTGAGGATGAGGGGTTTGGGGTGTGGGAGGGGGCTCAGGGCTAGGGCAGAGGATTGGGGTGTGGGGTGAGGGCTGTGGATGAGGGGTTCATGATGCAGGAGGGGGCTCAGGGCTGGGGCAGAGGATTAGGGTGTGGGGGGATGAGGGCTCTGTCTAGGGCTGGGGTTGAGGGGTTTGGGGCATTGGAGAGACTCAGGGCTAGGGCAGAAGGGCAGGGTAAAGGCAGCATGCCCTGTCATGAGTGGATGGGGGGGGAGCACTAGGACCCTGTGGCAGCAGTTGATGTCGGGAGCCAGCAGAGCAGCTCAGAATGAACTGCAGGCTCCCGGCCCTGGGAGAGATGAGTGGGGGCAGCAAGTGCGGGCTGGGGGACACTCGGGGGAGGCGTGTGGGAGCGGCAGGCGGGGCCGGGGCAGAGACCCAGCCCCAAACATTGGTGGAGCCGGGCCCCCGGGCCCTGAATATTGCTGGAGCCCGGGCACCACGAGTGTATATAACTTGCCGCCCCTGCCAGCATTCAGAGTGGGGAGGGAACCTGACAGGCTTGGACCCTAGGTTATGACTCTTTGGCCTCTGACTCAGCGCTGACCATTAGCTTTGACTCCTATTTCCTGTCTGACCCCAGGTCTGACTTTCAGCGGTGACACCTGGCTCCTGACTCTGGACATGCCCATGGGCTTCTGGTTCCTGAATATTGCACTGACCACCAATTCAGACTGCCCAGGGTCACTGGCACCTATGTTCCACAGACCCTCACAGTCAGCTCTTTGCAGCATCCGGCACCCAGCAGTTAACAGGGAAGACTGTTAATGTGGTGTGGTTGAAACAATGGTCTCCAAGGCTTCCAAAGCCAGGAAAAACATAGCCTGTATCACGTTTTTTTTTTTTTTTTTTTTTTTTTTTGCCAGAAGCTGGGAATGGGCGAGAGGGGATGGATTACTTGATGATTACCTGTTCTGTTCATTCCCCCTGGGGCACCTGGCATTGGCCACAGTCGGAAGACAGGATACTGGGCTAGATGGACCTTTGGTCTGACCCGGTATAGCCATTCTTATGTTTTATTTTTTTGGGATGGCCATGTTTGAACAGAACTGAAAATTATTATTACATATTTATGAAGCTTGATGATCATTCCTCTAAGGTGGAATAACTTCTCAAGTGAGGACATCTAAATTAAATGTCCAAGGAAACATGAAGGCTCATTCTAGGATTGTGGTCTGCACAGATCTTGCTGGTGATCCAGAGAGCTGGTTGGCCACATGGTGCTGCCTCTTATCATCAATTCCAGAACCTGATGCTGCACTTGCTTTACGTCAAGCAGCAAAGCGGAAAGAAGTTAAGTGGAAAGACTTGACAATCCTCTCCACCTTCATATTGCTGGCAACACTGTCAATAATACAATCCATAAGAGTTTTACTGCTATCTCCCACAGATATCCAAAAGCAACATTTACCCCACCTTCATCAAACTTGTGCTCTAATGGAAAACCTTAAGTGACCTCAGCAGGGTTAAGGCAGAATAACTTCCCAAATGCAAAGCATGTGTGATAGTCAGATATACTGACTCAGGACAGATGTTGAGATAAAGTTCTTAGATACCATTAATGACTTATTCTTGGAGCAGTTAGTTCTGGAATCCACAGGGGAGAGGTAATTCCTGATTTAGTGCTAAATAGAGCATGGGATCTGGCCGAAGAGGTGAATATGGTTGAATTGCCTGATAATAGCAACTATAGTAATTAAATTTAATATCGTTGTGGGAGGGGAGATACCAAAGAAGGCCACCACAGTAGCATTTAACTTCACAAAGAGGAGTATGCAAAAAAAAATGAGGAAACCAGTTAAATGGAAAGTAAAAGGTACAGTCACAAGAGTGAAATGCCTGCGAGCTGCATGGAAACTTTTTAAAACCACCATAATAGTGGCTCAAATTAAATGTATAACCCAAATTAAAAAAACATAGTAAGAGAATCAAAAAAGTGCCACCATGGCTAAACAACAGAGTAAAAGGAGTGGTTAGAGGCAAAAAGGCATCCTTTAAAAACTGGAAGTCATATCCTACTGAGGAAAATACAAAGGAGCATAAACTCTGGCAAGTCAAGTGAAACAGTATATTTGGCAGGCCAAAAAAGAATTTGAAGAACAACTAGCAAAAGACACACAAACTAGCAGCAAAAAATGTTTGAAGTATATAAGAAGTAGGAAGCCTGCCAAACAATGAGTGGGGCCACTGGATGATCAAAGTGCTAAAGGAGCACTCAAGGAAGACAAGGCCATTGCGGAGAAGCTAAATTAATTCTTTGCATCAGTCTTCACTACAGAGAATGTGAGGGAGATTCCCATACATGCGGTATTTTTCAATGACAAATCTGAGGAACTGTCACAGGTTGAGGTGTCACTAGAGGAGGGTTTGGAACAAGTTGATAAATAAACAGTAATAAGTCACCAGGACCAGATGGTATTCACCCAAGAGTTCTGAAGGAACTCAAATAAGAAATTGCAAAACTACTAAGTGTAGTATGTAACCTATCACTTAAATCAACTTCAATACCAGGTGACTGGAGGATAGCTACTGTGACATCAAGTTTTTTAAAAAGGTTCCAGAGGTGATCCTGGCAATTATTGACCAGTAAGCCTAACTTAAATACCAGGCAAATTGGTCGAAACTATCGAAAAGAACAGAATTACCAGACACATAAATGAACATGATTTGTTGGGGAAGATCCAACGTGGCTTTTGTAAAGGGAAATCATGCCTCACCAATCTATTAGAATTCTTTGGGTGTGGGTCAACAAATGTGTGGACAAGGGTGATCCATTGTATATTCTGTACTTGGACTTTCAGAAAGCCTTTGACAAGGTCCCTCACCAAAAGTTCTTAGGCAAAGTAAGCAGTCATGGGATAAGGGAAGGGCGTTTCATGGATCAGTAACTGGTTAAAAGACAGGAAACAAAGGGTA
Organism: Malaclemys terrapin pileata; assembly: GCF_027887155.1. Lineage (NCBI taxonomy): Eukaryota > Metazoa > Chordata > Testudines > Emydidae > Malaclemys > Malaclemys terrapin. The sequence continues at coordinate 68,657,957 of NC_071512.1, forward strand.
GGAATAAATAGTCAGTTTTCAGAATGGAGAGACGTAAATAGCGGCATCCCCCAGGGAGCTATACTGGGACCAGTGTTGTTCAATTTATTCATAAATGATCTTGAAAAAGGGGTAAGTAATGAGGTAGCAAAATTTGCAGATGATACAAGATTACTCAAGATAGTTAAGTCCAAAACAGATTACAGAGGGATTTCACAAAATTAGGTGTTTGGTTAACAAAATGGCAGATGAAGCTCAGTGTTGATAAATGCAAAGTAATGCACATTGGAAAACATAATTCCAACTACACATAAAAAATGATGCGTTCTAAATTAGCTGTTAGCACTCAAGAAAGAGATCTTGGAGTCATCGTGGAGTTCTCTGAAAACATTTGCTCAATGTACAGTTGCAGTAAAAAAAGCTAATAGAATGTTTGGAACTATTAGGAAAGTGACAGATAATAAGACAGAAAATATCATCATATCACTATGTAAAACCATGGTACACTCACACCTGGAATACTGTGTGTAGTTCTGGTTGCTCCATTTAAAAAATGATATATTAGAACTGGAAAAGTACAGAGAAGGGCAACAAAAATAATTAGGGGTATGGAACAACTTTCGTTTGAGGAGAGATTAAAAAGACGGAGACTGCTCAGCTTAGAAAAGAGATGACTAAGGGAGGATATGATAGAGATCTATCAAATCATGAATGGTGCGGAGAAAGTGAAAGGGGAAGGAATATTTACACCTTCAGATAACACAAGAACCAGGGGTCACCCAATGAAATTAATAGGCAGCGGGTTTAAAACAAACAAAAACAAACTTGTTGCCAGGGGATATTGTGAAGACCAAAAGTACAGTGGTTCAAAAAAGAATTAGACAAGTTGGTGAAGGATAGGTCCATCAATGGCTATTAGCCAAGATGATCAGGGATGTTCTGGGTGTCCTAAGCCTCTAAGAGAAGCAGGATGATGGGGGATGGACCATTGGTCTGACCTAGTATGGTCATTCTTATGTTCATATGTCTTGATACAATTGACATAAATCCCTTGAGGCAACTGCGAGGGCTCTGCTGCTGTAAATACATATGGAAAAATCAGTGCAGTCCAAATCTATATTAACTTTTCCATGGCCCCCCTCTAAGTACTAGGTAACCCCTCATGAGGGATTCTGGGCATGGCTGAAAAGGACATCAAGACACCAAATATAATATTTTTAAATTCTCATGATTTTTAAGATGATCTTAGAGGTTTGGGGGCCTGTCTCACGATTTTAAAAAATATTTTGGGGGGGTTAGCAATACTGAAAATGCTAAGAGCCAGCATGCTGTTCTAGTGCAGGGGTTCTTGCAACAATTTTTTTGGTGGCCTCAGAGAGCGGCCACTAACTCTTGCTGGTGGCTGCACTGACACTTTTTCCTAAAATTATTTATTTTTCCTAAATTAATAAAGTACTATGCACATATATACATCCAAATCATTGTAATTTATTTATGTAAGGTTTTGGAGTTTTTTTGCAGACTCAATAATAAAAATAATGCATAGTTATTTCTATTCTTTACTGGACCTAACAGAATAGAAACACAAATAAGGTGCTTTGCATGTTCTTGTCTTTTTTTATTATTGTTTCTTTTGCTTTTTTGTAAAAGTGGTTGTACAACAATTCTGAAGTAAATTTAAAAATGCTTTGACATAATAGAAGTCCAAATAATAATGAAAAACATATCTGGGTGGCTTGAGTCTGGGGAGGGGAGAAGAGGGGAGGCAGGGCTGTGGCTGCAGCTGGCCCGCGGCTGCTCTGGGCAGGTGGTGGGACTTGGGGCCCCGTCCGGTCCTGAGCTCCTCTGGCCAAGGCGGGGGGCGGTGCGCCGGACTTCAGCGAGCCTGGGGCTCCTCCGGGCAGATGTGTATGTGTGTGTGGGGGGACACTCGTGGCTTCGGCCAGCCGGGGCTCCTCCAGCTGAGGGTGTGTGCTCGGGGCTTCTCTGGGCGTGGGGCTTGTGGCTCCAGTTGCAGGGCAGGGCAGAGAGGTCTTGGGGCTCTGGCTGGCGGGGGTGGGTGTGGATGGAAGGGGTGGAGTCGGGAGCTAGCATCCCTAAAGGGGGACTCCACCCACTGCGCATGTGCCCGCCGCTCGTCTCCTGCGTTCCTCCTCAGTCCCCCACCCACCGCTCACCTCCTCACTCCCCTGCCCCAGACACCCCTCTGCCCACCGCGAGAACCCCCGCTTGCTCATGGCTCACCACTCACCTCCTCACTCCCCCGCTCACAGACAGACCCCCCTGCCTGCCTCCTCACCCTGCTGCTGGCTAGCCACTTGCCTCCTTATTCCCCTCCAGGCCCCACCACCACTCGCCTTGTCGCTTGCCTCCTCATCCCTGCTCCCTCGCTGCTCGCCTCCTCCCCACCCGTCGCTTGCCCCCACTTCCCCGTTCACAGCCAGACCTCCCCGCCCACCTCCTACTCTGCTGCTTGCTCGCCACTTGCCTCCTTACTCCCCCGCCAGGCCCCCCCCGCCGCTTGCCTCCCCGCTTGTCTCCTGACCCCCCCTCCTCCCTCACCTTGCTCCTTAACTGTTGTGCGTCCCCCCACCTGTGTCTCCAGAGAGGCAGCACCTTGAGCAACAGGGAAGAAAGCAGTGTTCCCTCTAATTTTTCCCACCCATGTGCGAAATGAATTTTGTTATGTGCACCAATATGGAGATGATATGTGACACATCACCTCCATATTGGTGCACATAACAAAATTCATGTGGTGGCTTGGGGCTGAGGGGTTTGGAGTGTGGCGGGGGGTCAGGGCTGGGGCTGTGCAGGGATGTGAGGGATCCACCTGGGGGTGTGGGCTCTGGGGTGGGGCTGAGGATGAGGAGCTCAGAGGCTGGGACAGAGGGTTGGGGTGCAGGGGTTTGAGGTTTCCGGTTGGGGGTGGGGCCGGGGATGAGGGGCTTGAGGTGCAGGAGGGTTGTCCATGGAAACGGCGGGGAGAGAGGACTCCCCCCCAGCTTTCTCTGCCCGCAGCAGCACCTGGGCTGGGGGGGGGAGAGGTGCCTCTCCCCGCTTCGGCAACTCCGGAGCCAGAGCTGCAGGATAGGCTCCCCGTTGCCCCAGCAGGTTCGGGCCAGAGGAGTGGCACCCAGGTTGGGCCTGGGGCCATGCTGTCAGGCAGGGCCGGCTTTAGGAAGTGCGGGGCCCAATTCGAACAGTTTCGACGGGGCCCCAGCAGGGATGACTAAAAAAAAAGCCACTTAAAAAGAACCCTTTCATTTCTTCCATGTATTATTTACTTTCCATGACTATATAAATAATAACAAAATTATATATTAATTAGCTGATTTTCACTTTCATATTAGGAAAATAATTCATGTTTTGATAGTTGTACAACTGATTTTCTTCAATAATGTTTATTTTATTAAAATTTATAAAATATTTCCTTATTAATATAAAATTGTGCCCTCCTCCCCCCCTCAGCGCCTCCCGGCCCACGGAAACAAACTCTGCTTCCCCAGCGCCGCCCGTCCGAAACAGCTGTGGGCCAAAAAGGAAGAAAAGGAAGGTTTGGGGGTGGGGGGTGACATAGGGTGACCAGATCACAGCAGTAAAATAGGACCTGACCCCTCCCCGCTCGGCCCCACCATCACACCCCTCTTCACCCCCTAGCCCCCCGCTGGCTTGCTGTGTCCCTCCTAGTCAGTCGCCCACCCACCACTTGCCTCCTTTCACCTTCTCCCTCCCCTGCCAGAAACCCCCATGCCCGCCCCTAGAACCCCTGCTGGCTCACTGCTTGCCTCTTTGCCCACCCGCCGCTTGCCCACCCGCTCGCAGCTCGCCCCCCCCAAGTATAAAGCCTCATTCAAAGACCCAGGGGTCACTATATTACTGCACACAGCAGTCAATCAGTGCAGTTGAAGATAAATCTCTGCATTATGCATTTTTGTATAACTTTTATATGACTTTGTATTGAACCTTGATAATGTTATAGCTGGCCCCTAAGGTAGTATAATTAAGGTAAAAGAAAAATGTCTTTTTGCTAGAAGTAGAATAAGTTCTTCCCCCACTTTGTAATCAATTGACCTGTTGAATGAATGAGGTGTGAATGTGGAAGGCAGGCACTTCCAGACAGCTGCAATCCTTGGAGAGGGGCTGGGAGCCAGCCAAGGAGAGCTTTGCCCAGGGCTGAGTGGGACAGAGTTTGGGTGCAGGCTCCGGGCTGGGGCACAGTGTGGGGTGCAGGATGGATGGAGGGGTGCAGGCTCTGGGAGGGAGTGCGGAGGGGTGGGTGCAGGCTCTGGGACAGAGTTTGGGGGCCGGAGAGGGGGTGGTGGGTGCTGGGTGGGAGGGGACTGCCATCACATGTGGCTTCCTTCCTCCCCTGCTGCCCCTCACCATAGCCTCGGTGGGGGATGGGGCTGCCCCTTGCCCAGTGTTTGCAGGAGTGGTGGCTGGGGGGAAACCCAGTCAAACTCTGGTTTTACTCTTTCATTGATGGGTCACTTTAACCCCTTACAAACCCCTTCCCGCCTCTCTCACCCCCATTTTCTACTGGGCTTGTTTGATCTTTTCGGTGGAGCCAGATGAAAACCACAAACCCCAGCAAGAGCAACAGGCTGGAAGACTAGACTGAACCCACCACCCACCCAGTCTAGTCCATCCCAGAGCCCAGGACTGAGGGCAAATGTCTCCCCCACCCCCGTGCCACCTGCTTCCACTCCTGGCCTCTCCTAGCACCGCCAGAGATTCTGTGTGGCTGCATAGGGTGGGATTTCAACTGGACCCCCCCCTCGCTAAATTCACCCCTGTTTTGTGATCGCTCTGCACCAAGAGCACCTTCCTTCCCTGCCCTAGAGCTGCTGGATGGCTAGAAAGCTGAGCTGGGAGTTTGATCGATCCGGAATATTATTGTGCCCCCCCCCCAAAAAAAACCTTAATGTCCACACAGCTTTGGGGGGGGGATATTCCTCCCCCCCAAGCCGGTCTATTTTATTGTTGCAGGACAAACAAAGGAGCCAGAGTTTAATGGAAATATTCAGCCCCTACAGTGGTCTTGCAGCAGGGGAAGCAGAGTTGATGGAAAGCGAACCAGTTTGGATAGGAGCCCCCATCCCCCTCCTTTGCAAAATAATTTGGGGAGGGGAATCAGATCACTCCTTGCCTCAGTTTCCCCTCTCTTGGGGGAGAAGGGAGAGATAAAAGTCTCAGCCTGCCGTGTTGCAGACCTTTCACGTTCTCCCCTCTTGATGTATTTGATTTCCTCCTCCAAACCCCCCCACCCACCTGGAATTCACAGCACTAAGTACTGGATCGGGGCTTTCTTCCTGGGTTACATGATCCTGAGTTTAGTTTTGAAATAGACACAGGCAGGCACAACTCACCCTCAAACAGCAACACCACCGAAAACCACAAAACCAACCCAATATTACAAATCTATGGGGAGTCACGGGGTCAAACACTCACTGACCGAAGCCCCAGCAGCTGCTAAGGTGAGTGAGGTCCACTGCAGAGATTCCTGTCTCCCACCGGACCGGAAGCCCCCTAGGTGTCTCCTCCAGGTGAGTGCTGGGGGGAGGGGAGGGGAAGGCTGCAAAGCACATGTGCCTTCTCCTCCCCTCCTGACCTGCAACAGTCCCCATTGCCTCTGCCTCAGCTCCCCGCCCCCACGGCCAGCGTCTCTCGTTGCTGAGCAGCAACAGCTGCTGCTTCCCGGAGAGCCCCAGAGCTTTGCTTTAGGCAGGGACACTGCGCGGGGCCCTCTTAGGGGCGGGGCCCAATTCAGGGGAATCGGTGGAATCGGCCTAAAGCCGGCCCTGCTGTCAGGGCTGTGGCTGGGGCCGCGCCGGACTGTTCGGGCCGCGCCTGGGCTGCTCTGGCTGCACTACCCCGGCCACAGCAGAGTTGGGGCTGGTGGAGGGGTCCCACCCGGCCACAGCAGAGTTGGGCGCTGGGCTAGGTTAGGGCCGGGGGAGAGGTGCCCCTCCCCCGGCCGGGTTCCCGAGTGCCTGCGTGGTGCTAAATAGGCTGCTGCGTGGCCGCTCAGCTTACAGGGAACTTGAAGGGGCTGTTGCTTTCCCCTCTCCCGCCCAGGAAACTGCCGTGGCTGCAGGGAAAACCCCCTGGTGGCCGCATGCGGCCATGGTGCCCACATTTGAGAAACAGTGTTCTAGTGTCAACCCAATGCCTGGTGGAGTTCAGGCCCAAACACATATCCCTCATTCCTCGGGTTTTCAGAGGCTGAGTGCGCTATGGAGATAGCAGGCCAGTCCATGTTGGGTAATTTTATGTTCAAAAGTGTAGCCTAGGCAGGGCCATATTATACCTTTGTACTGAACCACAATGATCCTTTCAATTTATGCTCTGTTTTCCTGTGCGTTCCAGTGTTCTGCTTACTCTCATCACTGCAGCCAGATATTGACCTGATGGTTTTAAGTTTCCATCCACTGTCAGCCAAGCACATTATCCTGATAAGTGTGTTTCACTTGTGACCAATTAGGGTGCACCCCTTGTTCTATTCTCCTGCCTGATTATCATTATTTTATATAACCTCTTTTTACCCCACAGCCTCCTTTGTCCAGGTTCTTTTAAGTCCAGTGTTGTCCTCCCTCTGCATAAAAGAAATGGAGAGTTATTGATCCATTGCAGTTACTAATATAAGGGAATGTAAATGTTAAGATAAAATAATCTCCTTAAAATATCAGCTGCTAACAGGACTTTTGTTTTTCAAGTTCAATATTATTTTAACTCTTTCTAAAATAATTCATCTGGATAACTAAATATGGGTTACATCTTAAAGCCCTTGCCAGGCAAACTTCCATATGAGTCAGTGTAAAAATGGGTAAGGATGTAGGCAAATCAGCAGGAAAAACACAAAGGGTGAAATCCTGGCCCTATTGAAGTCAATGGCAAAACTCCCACTAACTTTAGTGGAACCAGGATTTCACACATAAAGGCCAAACACTGCACTCCTAAATCAAGCTAACCTGAAGTGAGTTCAGTGGAAACTTCACTTGATTAAGGGCCATAGAATTTGTTTTGTGGGAAGGGCTGGAGAGGAAAGCAATAGCAATAAACACTGTACAATACTCAGTAAATCATACACAACAGAAAACTAATGATAACAGGTGAGTTTTAGTAGATATGCACAGCAGCAATATTATTAAACACAGATTATTAGAACAATTGTGCAGTTAGAATGGCTATCATGGGGGAGGGGGAGAGTAGGGTGTTTTCATTAATTATTCAATAGTTGGAAGATCTATATTCTGCCTCAGACTGACATTTCCACCATCTGTTAGAAACCTCATTTTCATGTGAACAAATCATAAAACACTTTCCCAAATGATAAAGGCTCATATTTTCGTAATGCTTTGCCCTTTCAGAGTAATTGCTATTCAGTTCTTCTAAGCTGTAAATAAGGTTGATTTGTTTTCTTTAAGGTTTCCAGTGTAAATATACAGGAAAGTGTTACAAAGACCAGATCACTGTAATTGCTACATATTTGGATGTGCTTGACTGGCATCCTGTTAGGGATACAGTACACTTGTTTTTCTAAATTGTAATAAGGGTCATTTTGAGGCCCTGATCCTGTACACACTTATGCATGTATTTAGCAGTATTCCCCTGAGTAAATCCCAAATGTGGGACTGGGACCCTCATTTTAAAAGAACGCATCAGGTCAGATTCATTCCTAGTGTAACTCTAGTGAAATAAAGTCTTCACTGGGGATTAATTTGTCTCAAGGATGTTTAATTATCTGTGAAAACCCCTTATTAAATACAGATGCACTGCTGCAAATGAGCATAATGCAATTACATGGTTTAGAAAATGGTCATGCACTTGCCCTTTCTTTGAGGGTGCCATTTAAATACATAAAAAATGCTGTGTTGGCCACTGGGGAAATTGATGAGGACTGTGAGGAAATGCCATGGGCCAAGGCACATTGTTAGGGATTGTGGGAAAACTACACTGCTGCTGCTCTTGCTCAGTCTATTCTGAGAAGACCTCAAGTTCCAGGGCTGGGTCAGCACCTTTCAGAGGCATTGAAATTTCTACACTTGTTTTAAAGAACAAAATAGTCCCTATATCACAATAAAATTCAGGAAAAGCTCTGGTTTGAGTTAAACAGAAGTCGAGGGTCTATTATACAACACACTTATGGTGATTACAGCAACAGATGGACAAATTCTGCCAGCCTTTTTTACCCCTGCTATTTTTTGAATGTTGGCTGGTGAAAAATATGGCATCCAACAGGGCAATATGGTTTAGCAGTAGGCTAATCCTGAATCACACTGCATATCATTCCACAGCTTGAAGCAAAGACAGGGGAGGGAGACCATCTTCAAAGTGCAATCCTGTTTATGGAAAAGCACAATCTGGGGCTAACATCAGCCAGGCTCACTGCCTAGATTATCATGATGGCTGGCTCATATTCAAGAACTGCCTGAGGAACAGTTTGGAAGTACACATTACTCCGCTTTGCATAGAGGATTACATCCAGCTTTCAGGAAATCTAACACTGAGTGTTGTGGTTGCCAGTAACATAACAGGCCAGATCCTGTAGTCTTTATTCTGTTAAAATTTTCACTGGATGTAATGGAAACTTTCCTGAGAAAAGAATGCAGGGTTGATCCCACCATTTAACACTGTTTCTACTCTAAAGTGAAACTTGTTTACATAGGTCTGTATTTTTACAATACATTTGGAACGTTGTAATTTTGGAGAAGATGTTACCAAACTGATCATGGAAACATAAACTTCCCTCTTGCTTTTTCACTGCAAAGGAAAGATGAAAATTGAATAATAAATAACGTGCAGCTTGACTCTGTAAAAAGGGCATTATGGGAGTCCACTTTTTTAATTGTTTCTTTTTATGATTTCCAGGATGAACTAGCTGAATTTACAAGAAAGACAATGTTTGCATCTAATTTGTAAAGTCAGGCTGAGTTCCGAAAGTCAGGCTGCGTTTTTTCTGCTCATGTACCATCACCAACCATCAAGATTCCGCAGGCCACATTCTGCTCTCCTTTACACCTATTGCAAATCCATTGGGCCTGGGTTTCCACTACTGTGAACCTACAACAGGCATTTACACCAGTGCAAAGTGCAGGTAAAATGCTCCCAAATCACAATCACCTTGAATTTTAATATTAAGAAAAATAAGAATCTTTTCCCTAGAGTTTTTCAGTAGTATGACAGCAAGGTCATCCATGCAATGTTACCAGGTCCATCCATGTCTTTTCCTTTCACCATTCACACACTCCAAAAATACCCTGCATCAGGTACTTGTTAGGAACATGATTAGTAATATAAACAATGCACACTAAAATAAGAATTTATTTATCTAGCTCCTACCTTTTCAAAATATTCCTTTTATAATTCACATTTCTGGGCAGTATTCAGTATTTATGGTTAGAATAAATACAGAAATGGCTTTTGTGCTGGATTCTGTTTTTTTCATAACAAGTTGGCAATTGGATGAACTTGTCAGGATGAGTCAAATTGAGACAATACATTCAGTTTAATTCCCCTAGCCCACAGCAGAACCTCTGCCTAGGTCATACATTACATGAAGCTTTAAACATGTCCTGCTACTACAGCAAACTCCATCTACTCTGTGAGTGTTAACTTACATGCTTCAGCAGTTTTATTGTCTTTCAAATGGAAAGCATCTTCAAATGAACCTCTAGGGAACTTTTTAGAGCAATATGGATCCTTGTCTTTACTAACGTCTCTCACAATTCTTTAATAGCAACGCACAACAGATGGACAGCTACCAATGTTCATAACTGTATTTGGCATTTTATGACCTATACAATAATGCCAAATGTAAATCTCAAATATATTAAAGTGGTATGTTTCTGTCACTGCTTTTAGTGCAACAAAAACAGCAGATCTCAGTTTTGGTATTTGAGTTTATATGGTAGTTCTGAACCCAACTATTTTTTTTACTTCCTTGTTTTCAATTCCTGATTTTGCATGAATGGTGAAGCCAGATTTACCACTAGATTGACCATCTTCAGATATGAAGGAAGAACTTTGCATACTGGCACATTAGGGTGGTCCTAGGGCTAGGAGATAAAAGATTATTCCTGTCTTTGTCACTGATTTCCTGTATGATTGGAGGTAAGTCACTGATAGACAACTTTTCAAAAGTGGCCTCCAATTTGGGGTGCCCCAAGTTTTGGGTGCCCAACTTTAGAGCCCTAGAGTCTGGTTTTCACAGGTGATGAGCACCCACAGCTGCAGTTTACTTCAATTGGACTTGTGGGTGCTCAGCAACAAAATCAGATCCCAGTGTAAATCATGACCCTGCTGAAATGAATGGAAATTTTGCCATTGACTTCAGTGGAGTAAGGAGTTCACCCTCGAGTCTAAAATTGGGTGCCCAGAAATAAAGGCACCCAAAACTAAGAGATCAGTTTTGAAAAATTGTGTCTTAATCTTTCTGTGTCTCAGTTTCCTTATCTGCAAAATAGGAATAATAATACCTATGTCTCAGGGGTATTATTGTTATTTATTACAATGTTGGCACACTGAGTGAAAATTAGTCCCCTCCTGCTAGCTAAAACCATGACAAATCATCTTTGTTAAAACTCTCTCCCCCCTCTCTGAGGGTGTTTTACTCTCCATGGCAGCAAACCTTTTACCTGCATGATCCCATTTTCAGATTTACTGTTTCCCACAGTCTCAGACAGCATGTAGAGAAAAATGGTGTTCTTTGCACAGAAGATTGCAACCCCATCCACTTGGGGCACCGCTGCTCTATGAGTACATTGCCATGCATCCTTCAGTCCTTGCAGATGCTGCATGTGGTTATCTCACAAAAGTATCTTAAGACTCTTGAGATTGATAGGGGTTGATAAAGAAAAATCATGGAGCAGGTCCTCAAGAAAACCATTTTGAAGCACTTGGAGGAGAGAAAGGTGATCAGGAACAGTCAACGTGGATTCACTAATGGCAAGTCATGCCTGACCAACCTGATTGCCTTCTATGATGAGATAACTGGCTCTGTGGATATGGGGAAAGCAGTGGACGTGATATATCTTGACTTTAGCAAAGCTTTTTTGATACCGTTTCCCAGAGTATTCTTGCCAGCAAGTTAAAAAAGTATGGATTGGATGAATGGACTATAAGGTGGATAGAAAGCTGGCTAGATCGTTTGGCTCAATGGGTAGTGATCAACGGCTCGATGTCTAGTTAGCAGCCGGTATCAAGCGGAGTGCCCCAGGGGTCGGTCCTGGGGCTGATTTTGTTCAACATCTTTATTAATGGTCTGGAGGATGGCATGGATTGCACCCTCAGCAAGTTTGCAGATGACACTAAACTGGGAGGAGTGGTAGATATGCTGGAGGGTAGGGATAGAATACAGAGGGACCTAGACAAATTAGAGGATTGGGCCAAAAGAAATCTGATGAGGTTCAACAAGGACAGTGCAGAGTCCTGCACTTAGGACGGAAGAATCCCATGTACCGCTACAGGCTGGGGACCACCTGGCTAAGCGGCAGTTCTGCAGAAAAGGACCTGGGGATTACAGTGGATGAGAAGCTGGATATGAGTCAACAGTGTGCCCTTGTTACCAAGAAGGCTAACGGCTTATTGGGCTGCATTAGTAGGAGCATTGCCAGCAGATCAAGGGAAGTGATTATTCCCCTCTGTTCGGCACTGGTGATGACACATCTGGAGTATTGCGTCCAGTTTTGGGCCCCCCACTACAGAAAGGATGAGGACAAATTGGAGAGAGTTCAGCGGAGGGCAACAAAATTGATCAGAGGGCTGCGGCACATGACTTACGAGGAGAGGCTGAGGGAAATAGGCTTGTTTAGTCTGCAGAAGAGAAGAGTGAGGGGGGATTTGCTAGCAGCCTTCAACTACCTGAAGGGGGGTTCCAAAGAGGATGGAGCTCGTCTGTTCTCAGTGGTGGCAGATGACAGAACAAGGAGCAATGGTCTCAAGTTGCAGGGGGGGAAGTCTAGGTTGGATATTAGGAAACACTATTTCACTAGGAGAGTGGTGAAGCACTGGAATCGGTTACCTAGGGAGGTGGTGGAATCTCCATCCACAGAGATTTTTAAGGCCTCTGGCTGGGATGATTTAGTTGGTGCTGGTCCTGCTTTGAGCAGGGGGTTGGACTAGATGACCTCCTGAGGTCTCTTCCAAACCTAATTTTCTATGATTCTAAAGTGAGAAAGTTAGGAAGAAATAAGGAGAAAAGTCAGTTGCCTAAAGGCAGGGGTGGGTTGGAATTTTCCCCAGCAACATAAAATCTTACAAATGCCTGCAATCATATATTATAATGTGCTATATTAGAGATGGGCCTGATCCATCTCCCACTGAAGTCAGTGAGAGTTGAATTGGACCTGATAGGCATAGGTGATGTCAGGACATTGTTTGCTGTTTCATATCACTCAGGCCTGGTCTACACTAGGCGTTTATGTCGAAGTTAGCGCCGTTACATCGAATTAACCCTGCACCCGTCCACACCGCAAAGGTATTTAGTTCGACATAGAGGTCTCTTTAATTCGACTTCTGTACTCCTCCCCGACGAGGGGAGTAGCGCTAAATTCGACATGGCCATGTCGAATTACGCTAGGTGTGGATGGAAATCGACGCTAATAGCTCCGGGAGCTATCCCACAGTGCACCACTCTGTTGACGCTCTGGACAGCAGTACGAGCTCGGATGCTCTGAACTGCCACACAGGAAAAGCCCCGGGAAAATTTGAATTTGAATTCCTTTTCCTGTCTGGCCAGTTTGAATCTCATTTCCTGTCTGGACATCGTGGCGAGCTCAGCAGCACTGGCAACGATGCAGAGCTCTCCAGCAGTGATGGCCGTGCAATCTCAGAATAGAAAGAGGGCCCCAGCATGGACTGATCGGGAAGTCTTGGATCTCATCGCTGTGTGGGGCGATGAGTCCGTGCTTTCCGAGCTGCGATCCAAAAGACGGAATGCAAAGATCTACGAGAAGATCTCTAAAGACATGGCAGAGAGAGGATACAGCCGGGATGTAACGCAGTGCCGCGTGAAAATCAAGGAGCTGAGACAAGGCTACCAGAAGACCAAAGAGGCAAACGGACGCTCCGGATCCCATCCCCAGACATCCCGTTTCTACGAGGCACTGCATTCCATCCTCGGTGCGGCCGCCACCACTACCCCACCAGTGACCGTGGACTCTGAGGATGGGATAGTGTCCACGGCTGGATCCTCGGACATGTTAGCGGACGGGGAAGATGAGGAAGGAGATGAGGAGGACGAGGCAGTCGACAGCGCTCACAACGCTGATTTCCCCGACAGCCAGGATCTCTTCATCACCCTTACAGAGATCCCCTACCAACCCTCCCCAGCCGTTACCCCGGACACAGAATCTGGGGAAGGATCAGCCAGTAAGTGTTGTAAAAATCTAAACATTTATTTGTAACAGAACAGGAATATTAACAATTTAAAAAATGGGTTTCTCATGATTAGTTTGATTAGCTTAACGGTTCAGTCATGGGCAGTGCAACTATTGAAAAAAAATCTAGCAATGTCCGGTTTTGCATGATTGTCCTGCCCAAGCCGCTCTACTGGTTAGTCACTGCTACAGCAGCTACAGTAAAATGCGGTCTATATGTCCGGGGATGGAGCAGAAATCCTCCTGTGACATCTCGAGGAAGCTCTCCTGGAGGTAATTGGAAATCCGCTGCATTAGGTTCTTGGGGAGAGCGGCCTTATTGGGTCCTCCGTAGTAGGACACGTTGCCACGCCACGAGACTATCAAGTACTCTGGAATCATTGCTCTGCACAGCATGGCGGCATACGGCCCTGGTCTTTGCAGGCTTTCCCGGAGCATTCTCTCTTTCTCGCTGTCAGAGATCCTCATGAGGGTGATGTCGCTCATGATGACCTGCTTTGAATGAGGTAGGGGAATGTTAGTGTTGGGACTGCTTTGCCGTTCCTTTACAGAACTGTAACCGCTGGTTTGCAGCCACGCGGTGGAGGCGGGAGAGGGGCAGCCGAAAGGGATCGTTCCCGGGGACAGCCGCGAGGGTGTGGGACAGGAGCAGACTTCCTGCTTGCCGAATTGCTGGCAGCAGGGACTGACATTGATTTCAATGTGAAATGAGGCCATTGCTAATATTAAAGTTTTAAGCTGCCACAAGTCTACGGCTTACCATGTCTGCCTGCAACAGAAATTCCGTTGTCCTGACACGGTTCTCAAATGTGCTGTGCAAGACCCCAGGCACTGAATGCGAAGGCCGAGAATTCGACCTTGTGCTGAGTGCGCATGTGAGAGGTGCTGTGCATGGTCTTGTTAACAGAGAAAGACTATGTTCTTTGTTCACAACTACATTTATCTTTCTGAGGAATTCACTCCCTTTTTCCCATTCCCACAGCCCCATCTGCGACTGTCTCACAACCTAGCCTGTCATCACACTCCCAGAGGCTAGCGCGGATTAGGCATAAGAAGAAGAGGACACGGGAGGACATGTTCTCGGAGCTTATAGCCTGCTCCAGAGCCCAGGCAGCACAGCAGACCCAGTGGCGGGAGAACTTGACCCGAATGCACCAAGCCAACATGGATCGGGAGGAGAGGTGGCGTCAGGAAGACCAGCAGGCGACTCAAACCCTGCTTGGACTAATGAGGGAGCAAACGGACACGCTCCGGCGCCTTGTGGATGTTCTGCAGGAACGGAGGCAGGAGGACAGAGCCCCGCTGCAGTCCATCTCTAACCGCCCTCCCCCGCCACCAAGTCCCATACTCCCCTCACCCAAAGTGCACAGAAGGAGAGGCGGCAGAGTCCCTGCTAACTCTCACTCCACCCCTGCAGAGAGCTCGAGCAGCAGAAGGCTCTCATTCCCCAAAATTTGACAAGTTCTTTCCTTCCCGCCTGACACAAGCCCCCGTCCAAGTTTCACTTTCCCAGTTCCATGTTTGGTTGATAATAAAAAATACGTTTCTGTTAACTACTGTTTCCATCATGTTCTTTTGCAGGAGGGGGGGATAGGGGGTTGGTAATTCGACAGGACAGTCACCTTTGGCAGGGTATATAGTCGGGGGCAGGCACAGCAGCAGGGCACATACATAGTGCAGTGATGCAGTGACTAGTTACCCTGGTTAGTCTGGGAGGTTGTTTTCATGTTATGTGGTGGGGGGTGGGTTGCTCTGTGACTTTGTGGCAGGGGAGGGCAGTTACAGATCTTAAGCGGCGGTCCTTAGGCAGGATCACAGAGCCACACAGCAGGGGATCTGTAACCGTCCTCCCCCTGCCACAAAGTCACATAGACCCCCCCATACACACAGTCCCTATCAGGAGGGGTGACAGGCTCCGTTGAAACAACCATCCCACCGCAGCGGAGCCTGTCAATCCTTGAGTTTAGAAGCTGCATTCGCGCCACTACAGTACACCCGCTCCGCACCACAGTCTGCGTCCCAGTTTTAAAAAATTCCCGCGAATACAGTATTAAAGAAAACGGTGTGCTTTAACAAAGTAGAACTATTTTTATTTTGAAATGTGTGTTGGAAGTGGGGTGAAGGGGGTATGTAACTGGATAGGATAGTCAACATTAACTGGGCAAAGAAATGGGGGCAGGTTTAGCTTCTCAATACACAAACTTTAAAGTCACAGGTTACCCTGCTCACTCAGGAACTTTGCTTTCAAAGCCTCCCGGATGCACAGCGCTTCCCGCTGGTCTCTTCTAATCGCCCGGCTGTCTGGCTGTGAGTAATCAGCAGCCAGGCTATTTTCCTCAACCTCCCACCCCGCCATAAAGGTCTCCCCCTTGCTCTCACAGAGATTGTGGAGCACACAGCAAGCTGCAATAACAATGGGGATATTGGTTTCGCTGAGATCACAGCGAGTCAGTAAGCTTCTCCATCTCCCCTTGAGACGGCCAAAAGCACACTCCACCACCATTCTGCACTTGCTCAGCCGGTAGTTGAAGAGTTCTTTTTCAGTGTCCAGGGCGCCAGTATAGGGCTTCATGAGCCAGGGCATTAGCGGGTAGGCTGGGTCCCCGAGGATGACTATAGGCATCTCCACATCCCCAAGAGTTATTTTGTGGTCCGGGAAGTAAATACCTTGCTGCAGCCGTCTAAACAGACCAGAGTTCCTGAAAACACGAGCGTCATGAACCTTGCCCGGCCATCCCACGTAGATGTTGGTAAAACGTCCCCTGTGGTCCACCAGTGCTTGCAGCACCATGGAAAAGTAGCCCTTTCTGTTAATGTACTGGCTGGCCTGGTGTTCCGGTGCCAGGATAGGGATGTGAGTTCCATCTATGGCCCCACCGCAGTTTGGGAATCCCATCGCTGCGAAGCCATCTATGATCGCCTCCACGTTTCCCAGGGTCACTACCTTTGGCAGCAGTACATCAACGATTGCCTTGGCTACTTGCATCACAACAACCCCCACGGTAGATTTGCCCACCCCAAACTGGTTCGCGACTGACCGGTAGCTGTCTGGCGTTGCAAGCTTCCACAGGGCTATGGCCACTCGCTTCTGGACAGTCAGGGCTGCTCGCATCCGGGTGTCATTGCGCTTCAGGGCAGGGGACAGCAACTCACAAAGTTCCAGGAAAGTTCCCTTCCGCATGCGAAAGTTTCGCAGCCACTGGGATTCATCCCAGACCTGCAGCACTATGCGGTCCCACCACTCAGTGCTTGTTTCCCGTGCCCAGAATCTCCTTTCCACGGCATCAACATGACCCATTGCCACCGTGATGTTCTCGGCGCTGGGTCCCCTGCTTTCTGAGAGGTCTGTGCTACTCTCAGACTTCAGGCCATCACCGCGTTGACGTAGCCTCCTCGCCTGACTTTTCTGCATCTGCCTCAGGGAAAGGTGTATGATAAGTTGCGAGGCGTTGAGAGCGGCCACAACTGCAGTGATGGTTGCAGCAGGCTCCATGCTCGCAGTGCTGTGGCGTCCGCGCTGTCACTGACTAGAAAAGTGCGCGAACTGATTTCCCGCCGGCGCTTTCAGGGAGGGAGGGCGGGAGTGATGGACGGATGACGACAGTTACCCAAAAGCACCCTGGACACCTTTTTTTTACCCAGAAGGCATTTGCGGCTCCACCCAGAATTCCAATGGGCAGCGGGGACTCCGGGAACTGTGGGATAGCTGACCACAGTGCACCACTTCCAATGTCGACGCTTTCCCCGTTAGTGTGGACTCACAAAGTCGAATTACTGTCCTTAGTGTGGACACACACGTTCGACTTTGCAATATCGATTCCAAAAATTCGATTTAAGTAAAATCGAACTACTCTCGTAGTGTAGACAAGGCCTTAGATTCTTAGCACATAACTGTAAAAACAAAACATCTCTGCTCCTGAATATGAAGCAGCAGCCCATTTTGATGGTGTTCTGGTAAAGATGCAGGTTTTCTAAAATGCTAAATCTTGAAATATTCCCTTCTCCATTCTGCCCTCAGGTGTTCTTCCCAATTTATTGTTGCCATGTCTGCATATTTACAGCAAAAAACAAGATGAGCTTAATTATTGTAAATTATGATTCTTCCTTGTGTTAGTCTCAACCAAACACCTCACCCCATATGACCATGCATCCTCCTTTGGTTTCCCAGATCTTGGAATTGTTAAACTGCTGGAATACTACAAAGCTGATCTTTCATCACTTTCTTTAGAGAGAGTATTCCACAGCTTATTACATCTGATCGTCAATAAGTATTTCCATATACTGTATTCAGCCTATACTATGCTAAATTTCATTCCATTACTATTTGGGTCCCTTTGTATTACTTATGTGTCCTCCACAGAATCTGCAACTCTTCCCAATTTAGAATCATCTGGACATTTAATTAGCATGCTATCTTCCAGGTCATTATTGAAAAGAGGACCCTATATTGATCCCTATAGTACACAACTGTACATGTCTTCCCAGCTTGATACATTGCTATTTATTCTTGTCCTTTTGTTTACAGACATTCAGATAGCTTTCAGGCCACTGTGATCGTGCTCCTCTCCAAGCCAACTTGAATTAATGTTTCATGTAAGTTTTCATGAGCTATAGTTTCAAATGCTTTACTAAAATACAAATATGTTACCCCCAGGCATTCCCTTTATCCACTATTATTGTAACCCTATATTTTAAAAAATGCTATCTAGTTTGTATGCGAAACATATTCTCCATAATCTCGTTAACATTTATTAATAACTAAGGTTAAGATTCTATTATGGGTATTTTTAGTCAAAGTCAGGGACAGGTCATGGATAATAAACAAAAATTAATGGAACCCCACAACCTGTCCCTGACTTTGACTAAAAATACTCTGGGGATGGGGGGGACAAACAAAGCGCTGCTGGGGATTTGCAGCTGCTCCAGCCCCACTGTTGCTCCTGTGGCAGGGGCTGACCCAATCCCGGCCGCTGCTCTGGCGGCCTCAGGGCTGACCACTGGCCAGCTGTGCTGGTGGCTCCAGGGGCCACTGCTCTAGCAACTGCTGGCTGCTGTTCTAGCGGCCCTGGGGCTGCTGCTCCTGCTCTGGCAGCACCAGGGTGGACTGCCAGCAGCTGCTTCAGCCACGCTGCTGCTCCTGTAGCAGGGTCTGACCACTGCTGCTCCAGCCCCAGGAGTGTTGACCCAAACCCAGCTGCTGCTTCAGCACTGGGGCTGTTGCTCCAGCGGCCCCGTGTCTGACAGCTGCTCCAGCCTGCCCCATAAGAAGTCACGGAGGTCCTGGAAAGTCACAGAATCTGTGACCTCTGTGACAGAATCATATCCTTATTAATAACAAATGTAAGGTATACATTCTAAGTGGATATTAAGGAGCATCAAATCTGAGAAACACTGGCCAACAACTTGAATATAGCCAGACCTATCTGAGAGGCACTAACCCTTGATCACATTCATTTTCAGTGGTAGACAGAGGGCAGACTGGAAAATTCTGGTCAATGGTCTCTTAATCTCATTTATTTTCACTGGGATGTAAGCAGGCTGCTTAAGAAAAGTTGGACAGGGGCCACATGCCTACTATTCATGTTCAATTGAAAAGAGGCAAAGTCAATGAGAAACTCTGGCCAGCAGCCACATTTTCCCAATGGACTTTCAAATGGGAGACAGATAAAAATGAATGATGATAGGCACTGAAAGCATACTCTTATTCACTTTCACACTCTATGTAGATGAATTCCCTATCACTGTAATCAAGTGGACTTGAGACATGCTGAGCAGCAGCTCAGTAGCTGTTTCACAGTCTAGGCACAGGCCTTTATTACCTATAAATAATGATGACAGGCCTTCACCTCTAGCGTGCAGCAGCTTCTCACCTAATCAAAAACACACTCAAGAAACTGCCATACTCAGAAAGCAGAAAAGCCTTTAAGCTTCAAAACAATTGACAAGTTTGTCAGTCAACAGGGCCGCTCTTCCATTTCAGAATGATGGGAATTTATTGCTGCAGGGAAGGATTAAAATGATCTGTGTTTGTTTATTAATATAGCAACCAAAAGTGTGTGAGGTGTTTCCTATAGACATATAGGATGACAAGTCCCTGTCTGGAAGAATATATGGTCGATAGGTTGAGCTGCAAACACAATCACTTCAATAGGGCTTCTTACTGTAGTAAGCGCTATGCTAGGTAGTAAGGTCCTCATCCTACAAGAAGGTCTGTGTGTGGGTGGAACACTATTGATTTCAGGGAGCTCTGGCTAAGTGCTGGGGCTCTTCTGTGCAGAGCTCATTGTGGAAGTAGTGTGTAGACAGATGACAACAAAGACAGGAAAGGGAAGTGGGGAGAGGTGCTTTTTGGGAAAGGAATCATCATGTTGCTCTGTGTTTGTACAACAGCTAAGACAGTAGGGTCCTGGTCCAGGATTGAGGCACAGGTACTACTGCAATACAAATAATTAATAATGCACCATGCATCTTTTAAAAAAAATTGGAATATAACTAAGGTGTTAATTTAAAATTTGATAAGAGGGAAACATCCAAGAAAATTTCCAAAATCACTCTTATAAAAATGTGGTTTAACATAAAAGCCAACGAAAAAATAAAGGAACTTGGAGGTTGCCATCTTGGTAGGAAGTAGCACAGGTAGAACTAAAGAAATTTCACTGCAAACTCCAGTGAATAAGAGAAGCGGGAGACTATTTGAAGGCTATTTCCAGTGACATTTCAATGTGTAATTCTTTCTTAAATGTAACATTCTTCTCATAGAAATGTTCTTTCTTTTCTTTTGCAACTGCTGTCCAGGTTTTTTAAAGCAAGACTGTAATGTAGGGGTATTAATGGTTTTGTTACAGGAATTTGAAGCTAAAAATATCATAGGTGAATAGGTTAATTAAGTGTTGTTAATAAGAACTATGTGAAATATTCACACTGAACCTTAAAACCCATTCAGACTGAGCTTCCGGTCTCAGGTATGTGAACCTCAATCTGTGCTTGTGAAAGAGTGGAGGATGTGAACTGAGAAGATTAGTAAAGTGGCCTGCCTTCCTCCTCAGATTATTTGAGCCCTCCCACCATAAAGACATCTTTGGTGAGAGAAGGGATTCCTGGGGCATGGGAGAAGGAGAGGATGGTGGGTGTTCCCTTGAAGGATAGAGTTAGCCAGACTCAATCTCCAAACATAGGGTTACCATACGTCCGGATTTTCCCGGACATGTCCGGCTTTTGGGGGCTCAAATCCCCGTCCGGGGGGAAATCCCCAAAAGCCGGGCATGTCCGGGAAAATCGGGAGGGCTCGGCCGGGGCCTCTTTGTCTGGGGTCGGCGGTGCGGGGCCGGGGCCGGTGCGGGGCTGGGGTTGCGGGGCCGGGGGCATGGTGCCGGGCCGGGAGCCGGGCCGGGCGCGCGGTTCCGGGCCGGGGGCCAGGCCGGGCCAGGGTCGCAGTGCCGGGCCGGGGTCCGGGCCGGGAGCCGGGAGCCGGTCTGGGCCCGCGGGGCCGGGAGCCGGTCCGGGGTCGGGGAGCCGGTCCGGGCCCGCGGGGCCGGGAGCCGGGCCGGGGTCGGGGAGCCGGTCTGGGCCGGGGAGCCGGTCCGGGCCCGCGGGGCCAGGAGCCGGTCCGGGGTCGGGGAGCCAGTCCGGGGTCGCGGGGCCGGGAGCCGGTCCGGGGTCGCCGGGCCGGTCCGGGGGCTGGGGTCGCGGGGCCGGGAGCCGGTCCGGGGTCGCCGGGCCGGGCCGGGGGCCGGGGTCGCGGGGCCAGGAGCCGGGGGGTGGTCGGCCGGGGCCGGCACCCCAGGGCCCGAGCCGACCCAGGCTGGAGCCGCCGGGGGCCAGCCTGGGCCGCGCCTCCTCCCCCCACACTCCCCCTTACCTGCTACAGGCTTCCCGCAACTCAAATGTTCGCGGGAAGCAGGGGAGGGGGCGGAGACTTTGGTGGGGGCGGAGTTGGGGAGGGGGCGTGGGCGGGGCTGGGGGCGGGGCCCCGGGGAGTGTCCTCCATTTGGAGGCACAAAATATGGTAACCCTATCCAAACAAGTCTTCAGGAATTGGTTCACTTGAGAACCAAATTACAGACTTCAGTTTTTGAGTCCCTCACTTAAAAATGTGTTGCTTAACAAGAAAAATAAAATATTTTTAAACAGTTAGGACATAATGAAGATATTGTCAAATAGCTCTTGATATAGAGCAGATTTGGGAATATTGGAAAATTTGAACACCTACAAATGAGCTGTTGTGGACAATTTGCAAAATCAGGGAGAACTGGGAAAGTACTGAAAAATAGGAGGAAAGTAAATGTTGTGCAAATCTTCACAAAAGAAAGAAGAGTGATCCTGACAGCTCTGTAACCTCTTTCTCTAGTAAAATAAAGGAACATATAATGATGTGGGAAAAAGCACCAACAGCCATTCTTATTTTCATTACATTGGTGTAAATCTGAGTAACTACACTGAAGTAAATAGATTTACCCTGATTTAACTGGAAATTCTAAATTTGTAAGACTAAATTCTGTCTCCATTTATACTCTGCAACCTCAACATTAGTGAAGTTGCAGGGCATAACAGGCAAAATGAGGGGAATGGAACTATGAGCAGCAAATAATATGGGCTTATAAGAAAAGCAAATAAGGCCAATTAACAATGCTGAGTCTTGCCCAATTATGGTGTTTTTTCGATAAATTACAAAATGATACTTAGCAGTCACAAGCCCCCTTCCTGTCCCGTTTCTTCCCCAAGGGATGTGCAGGGTTAACTGCCTCCAATTCCAGACCAGGCTGCTTGGACAGAGATTGGGCATGGAGCCTATTCCCCTCAGGTTCCCATGTAGTTCCTTCTTCAAAGCCAATTTGCTCAGGATCTGCTTAGGTATGTGTATTTGTGTAAAAAAGTTATTTGAGAGGCAGGAAGTGATACAGTATAGGAATCAAGAAAACACATTTTGGACAACATGGGGAGTCCTCATGGAGTAAAGTCAGAACCTTTAACTTTGTAAAACATTCCAAATTTGCAACAGGGATTTCTAAGATATTTGGGATTTCAATTAGGTATCATTTAAAGAAAACACTTGTTTACCAATGCACGGCTTGATTAAACAGCACTGGAATTTTCCTTCGCATAAAAAGATTTGATCCATCCCAGTAATTAGCTTGCAACAATTTTAGATATGCCATTTAGAAATCAGAGTATCAGATGATACACACTCATTCACATATATTGTTTGTAAATGCAACCCAACATTTATACTGCAATTATATGTGATGTCTCATTGATTCCAACTGGCTGCAGGTGACATGGGGATGTGTGACTCTCGCTTTCTATTTCTTTCTTTCATTTTTTTGGCGTCACTGGTACAATTCTTGTCAATTCATTAACAGGAAATAGCTTGTGGTTACTGTCGAAAACTCATTTTCTTATACCATTTTATGTTAACTTAAAGATAGCAGATAAAAACATCTAATTATAAAACCATGTTTTTTCTGTATTCTTGATCAAATCATTTTCACCCATTCTGATTGGTGATGACATGCAAGTGATCAAAGTGCAATTTGGTAATTTCATCTCCTTTCCATTTTAAATGGAGGAATTAAGTTTTCTATAATTCTACATAGTTGCAAGCATTCAGATTCTGTGCTAGCACATTATATTACAAGCTCATAGCTCTTCCAATTGTTCAGAAAATAAAATAATTCATACATTGCACTGACTAAATAACTTTACAGTACAGTTATTTACTCTCAGACCCATTGACCCAATCCTGAAATGCTAACTAAGGGTCTGAGTCTATGCTGAGAAGTACTTTACCATGCAAATACCCCATTGTGTAATAAGGTAGTACTGAATACAAGGATAGCAGGATTGGAACTGCAAGCAGGACTCCCACTGAAGTTACATCTTCCCCACCAATTATTATTTTGAAAAAACATAATAGCATAGTCACACTGTCACAAATCCTTAAAAAAAGTATGTTCCTTATTTTTTCAAACAAAAATACTTACTGCTAACTTGAAACTTACAAATTGTTAAATTGTATTTCTACTCTGACAAGCTGCTCTGTGAGAATGGCCTTTTTTGCCTTCAGAGCTTTCTGCTCATTAATCATAGCCCACGTTCGAGATGTAAGCCATGGATCTTTCTTCTACCCTCTTTGGAGGCCCACTATTTCCTTTGCTTTCTCAACTACCATCTTCTTCCAGTTTGATGATCTATCTTCCAGATATTCATCAGCCTGGTCCCGTAAAACACTGGAATGGTTGCTGAGTACAATCTGGAATCTGATATACGTTTCTTTGTCCTTGAACTTCTCTATAGCTATAACACTCTTCTTGTCTGTCTTCATGATCATTTTAAGTTTACATTGAAACGTGGCCACTAAAAGATAGTGGTGTGAGCCAACATTGCTCCTCTGCTGACTCTGATATCACTCAAAGATGATGGTTATCTATACCTCTCTGGTTGACAGTCACATTGTCTGGTGATCTCCTTGTAAGCTTGTGAATCCTCTTGTGCTAGAAGAGATCGCCTCATATCTTTGAGATGTTTGTGCCACAGAAATTTAAAAGCCGTTTACCATCATCAGTTCGGATGCCATCCACTGCTGTTCCTATGATTCTTCCCAACCAGTAGAGTCGTTGCTGGTTTGTGCATTGAAGTCACCTATCATCAACTTGATGTCATGGTTAGGCACATCATTCAATATGTGCACGTGCATATTGTTACCTGATGCATTTCTTTGTGCATATACTTGGATTATTGTACACTTGACATATTTTGTTTGCTGCCTGACTACTATTATTCTGTTGTTCAGTGACTTCTAAGACAGCAAGGTCTTTGCTATATTATCTAGCATAATTCCTACACCTCTTTCATGCATTCATCCTTGTGACTATAAGATTGTAGCACCATCTGACACCATCTTGCCACTCCCTGCTCATCTTGTCTCACTGACACCAAGTATGTTCAGATGGTATTTTTTTATTTTTCTTATAACCTGTGCCAGCTTTCCCCTATTTTACAAAGTATGTGCATCCCATGTGTCTACTCTTGTTACAGATTTGATCATCAAGATTTGATATCTCGAAATCTCAGTCTCCTTTTTAATTTCACTAAGATCTATCATAATTGGGTTTTGAGCTCCATCTGTATCTACTATCCTCAAGTTTTGGTTTAACCGACCTATTTCCGTTGCAATAAGGTTTTACCTGAGTGGGTTGCAAATCCAACTGCAACTCCCTTTATCTGGCCTTGGGAAAGGTACTGTTGCTAATAGTGGTTGTGATGAAGTAGGGGATTTTCTTATCTTTTTGTGGTTTTCCAATGGTTTGCATGCAGAGGGAGTGGGACTCAGTGCCCCTGGGTGTTACTGGTTTAACGAGGTGAGGGGAGAGGGAGTTTGTTGTTGCAGAGGACCGGAGAGGGAACTTGGGACCCCAGCCAATGGCCTGGAGGAGGGACACCCCGGCAACTGGTGACCTGACGACCCTCACCAGAGACCCAGCTCAGGAGTCGCAGCCAGTTCTGGCCAGTGAGAGGACAATGGGCTGCGAAGAGAGGACCCCATGACCTAACCAGCCAGTTCCAGCCGGGGGGGGGGGGTGGAGAGGAGAGGAGGTCCAGAGGACCCTATTTACCTGGAAAGAAGACAATGGACAGAGGCGGGGCCTGGGGCCGGTGATATCAGATGCCCAGCTGGGAAGCAGGGGGGCTCTGGGCTGGAGAGGGGGAGCAGGCAGAGCCCACCTAGATGCAGGGCAGACTGGGATGTACTGTGCTGAGGGAGGCCAGGCCTGAGGGTCAGAGGGTTTCCTGTGCTGTGTTCAGTCGCTCAATAAACCCTCCTGTTTTACGCTGACTGAGAGTCATTCTGGTCTAGAGAACAGGGTTGCATCAACCCCTTCGGGGGGGTGGAGGCCCCGGGGGTCCAAAGCGAGGGGACTCCCTAAGGGGGCCCACAGCGAGAGACAGATGTGCCAAGGCTCAGAGAGGTGCGGCTCCAGGAGGTGGAGGGGCCTGACCCTGAGAGAGAGTGGACCCCTGAGAAGGGCTGTCTCACTGAAAGGGGCACCCCCCACGGACCGCACAGGGGCCAAGAGTGGGCACGATCTGTGAGTCCGTGACAGTTGTAGAGTTAATAAATCTGCGTAGTCTGTCGGTCCTTCATCAGTTAAGACTGAGCCGATCACAGCACGTCTTCCAATCTTAATAATAAGCTTCCAATCCAGTAATAATGAGTGAGAGTCAAATGCTGCTCTCAAGTGCACCTGAGCACCCCACTCTCTTCAAATATGCTCTCAGTTACACCTGTGCAATCTCACTATCTTCAATATGATTGCAAAGATAGAGTTTGACCCTACTTACTCTTGGGGCTTTGAGTCATTCAGGGGCATTCCCGTTTGTTTTTTGGTAGGATATACAGCACCAGTCAGTTATGCAAAACGGTGAGGTAACTACAGACCCCCATCTGATACACCTGCACTTATTCGTGTAACTCCTATGATGCCAGTGTAGCTCCTTGCATAAGTAACACCACTCACAAAAGCACTGCTCATTTGTATAAATGTGAAAAGAATTTTATGATTAGCAAAATACAGAAGTCTCTTGTTGTTAAGTTACAGCTTTTTAAAACTCTATTGTCAGGGAAAAAAACATTTTAATTGGTCCATAAGTTATTAAAAAGGTTGGGTGAAGTATTCTGACCTCAAGAAGCAACAGGAGTCAAGATTTTGCCAGAAAGGACATTTGAAAACTGCAGGTGGCATTGGGTTATCTCATATAATCCTGCTGGTGTTTATAACCAAATTAAGATGCTGGAAGAATTTCTGATCCCCTAGATATTGAAGGAAAAAGATAGTTTTTTTTCATTTTATACTAGTGCTTCTTTAAAAGTTTTGTAGTTACAAAACAAGCATATCATTTTAATTAACAGAAACATACTGTTTGCGTCATCTAGTTTGTTGCTTCTGTGAGGAATAAAAGGTACCTTCACAGAAATCCAGAGGAAATGATGACTTTTAAGAAGCAGATCTAGAGAGTACTGTGAACGCTGATGGACATTAGTACTGTTTCTCATAAGAACTTAGTCATAATTCTTGTTCGTTTTATAGTTAAATAAGAATATTTTGGTTGACTGCAACAGTTTAATTTGAATGTTTTATATTCAGATTACCTGTATGTTGGTTGGGAGGTATTACATAGATGTTCATTTTTTCAACAGCATTTAAATTGATCTAATCTGGTTTAGCTGCTGTGTATGATTGACAGCTATGGATGGCCTTCCAGAATATACTGGTAATTTATATTAAAGTTGAGGGTAACTTACTTTCTTAGTATAGAGTAAGAATAATACACGGCTATCAATTTATATCACTTCTATTTCATCTTTGAATTTTTATAGTGCAGTCTCTAATCTTAAAAACCCTCAATTTTTTAAAAATGAGCAATATTTAAAACTAAGCTTATTCAAACACCCTATGTGGCTTCAGTAGTGAAAGTTACAATATGCTATGGGATTTATTAAAGTTCTCTACAGAATTTTTCACATGGCCAATGCATATCATGAGTGACTCATTTATAAGAAACATATGGCCAAATTATGCCCTGGGTTACCTCTGTGCAACCCCAATGAAGCCAGTAGGGTTGAACAGGTGTAACCCAAGGCCAAATTCAGCCTCCAGTGTTTAGTGGTGACATGCAAAGGAAAAAATTGAGTTTGTATCCCTTTTAGGTTCTTTTTGATGTATAAAAGGCAGCCTGAAATATTTCTCTCACTAGTGTCTCTCAATACTAAAGTATTTTTTCTGCTTGTATTTTTAAAATGGAAGTACCAGGATTAGCAACTTTGGCCCAGATCCTCAACGACATTAAGGTACCTAA
This sequence comes from Malaclemys terrapin pileata, assembly GCF_027887155.1. Lineage (NCBI taxonomy): Eukaryota > Metazoa > Chordata > Testudines > Emydidae > Malaclemys > Malaclemys terrapin. Next base: position 68,685,169 of record NC_071512.1, read on the forward strand.
CTCTCATTGATTTCTATGGACATTAGGAGTCTAAATATGTTATGGATCTGGGACTTTGTCCCCTGTTTTTCATGGTGGACTCATTGATTCAGAACCTTGAAAGGCCTTAATTAGGGGGGAGAGTGTTTGAATAATTAAAAAAGGAGAGCTTTCCTCCCCAGGGTGCGTTTATAAAAAAAAAAAAAAACCCACCAAAATAAAAGTTTTAAACATTTTGTATAAAAAAATTACTTCCCTTCTCAGTTTAATGAGCTATTATTCCCTTTGTTTCTGTGTTCTTTCAATCTTACTAGTTCTCCAATCAGCAACAGAGACTTCCAGCGTAGAGAACACCTGAATTTCTAATGTCGGGGGGGGGGGAGAGGGGAAACAAGTCTCAATAAACAAACTTCTAGCATTCTTCATTCATTATATAGAAGCAAAAGGCATAAACCTCACTTCATTTTCCTTGTAGATCACCTTTAAGCTATTCTGTTCTCAAACTACACTGGTTTCAATCGCATTACAGAAATGAAAACAATAGTTACTCTGGCTTGACACCGGCAGAACTGAGCCCAGAGAGCATATGTGCTGGAACTAGGGGTGCTGTGCTTAGGGTTGCCAACTTTCTAATCACACAACAACGAACACCTCAGCCCTGCCCCTTCTCCGAGGCCCTGCCCCTGCTTGCTCCATCCCCCCCCCCCCGTCCCTTTGTCGCTCTCTCCCACCCTCACTCACTTTCGCAGGGCTGGGGCAAGGAATTGGAGTGTGGGAGTATGGGCTCTGGGTGCTGGCTCCGGGTGGAGCCAGAAATGAGGGGTTCAGGATCTGGGAGAGGGCTCCAGGCTGGGACAGGGGGTTGGGATGTGGGGGGGTGAGGACTCTGGCTGGGGGTACGGGCTCTGGGTGGGGCCAGGGATGAGGGATTTGGGGTACAGGAGGGGGCTCTGGGCTGGGGCCAAGGCGTTAGGAGTGCAGAAGGAGGTGCAGGCTCCGGACTCTGGGGTGGGGCTGGGGATGAGGAGTTTGGGCTCTGGGCTAGGGTGCAGGAGGGGGTTTGGGATACGGGGTCCTGGCAGCACTTACTGTGGCTCCCAGGAAGCGGCCGCCAGGTCCCTGCAGCCCCCTGCAGCCCCTAGATGCATGGGTGGCCAGGGAGGCTCCGCGCACTGCCCTCGTGCCTGCAGGCGCCACTCACATAGCTCCCATTGATCATGGTTCCTGGCCAATGGAAGCTGCAGATCCAGTCCTCTGGGTGGGGGCAGCATATGGAGCCTCCCTGGCCCACCCATGCCTCTAAGGGGTGCAGGGACTTTCCAGGAGCTGCGTGGAGATAGGGCAGGCAGGGAGCCTGCCTTAGCCCTGGGCCCCCGCTGCGCTGTTGACTGGACTATTAACAGCACGATTGGCAGTGCTGACCGAAGCTACCAGGATCCCTTTTCCACCCGGCGTTCCGGGTGAAAACTGGATGCTTGGCAACCCTGGCTGTGCTGCCGCCACACTCCCTGGCTTGAAGTGATTTCCATCATATACAGGATTTACAATTTGGTTCAGTGGCTCTCAGCACCCCCACTATTAAAATTGTTCCAGCACCACTGCAGAGAGACTGCTGATCTTAATCAGGACTGCAGGAGCAGTACGTTTCCGTGGAGTTAAAAGGTGCATGGTAATTTTGAGGACCAATCCTAAATTACTGGTGTACCGCCCCACAGGGCCTGATCCTACATTCTTGGTACTGCCCCCCTCTGCCAACGCTCAGGGAAGAAGACTGCTGGGTCCCTACTGTCCCAGTCCACTGGTTCAAGCTGCGCAATGTGCAGGCTTGTAGAAGTTACAAGAAAGTGGCTACATCAGATAAACCTGATCATAACGAGCCCCCCTCTCTCAAACGGGGCTGGAGGAGCCTTTTGCATGGCAGGGGCTTCCAGCTACAGCAGAAGCAGGCAGCACCGACCCCTCCGCAGAGCGCGCACCACTTGTCCAGGGACAATGCGCGCGCACCTGTCCCGAGCCCATCCTCTAGTCTGCGCAGAGGGGGAGGGGGAAGCTCGCACGCAGCCTCTCCAGGCGCCACCGCCCGGCAGCTGCTGCCGCTCGCGCTCTGCAAAGGGCAGGGGCGGACGGAAGAGCCGGAGCGAAGCACTGCGGCAGCGGGGAGCCCCGAGGGCTTCCCTGCCTCTCTGGGTTTGGGGACCGGGCGCTTGTAGCCCGCAGCATCCTCCCCGCCTGGGGCCCGGCATGGAGCCCTGGAAGCAGTGCGCCCAGTGGCTGATCCACTGCAAGGTGCTGCCGCCCAACCATCGAGTGACCTGGCCCACGGCTCAGGTGTTCGACCTGGCGCAGACCCTCCGCGATGGGGTCCTGCTCTGCCAGCTGCTCAACAACCTGCGCAGCCAATCCATCAACCTGAAGGAAATCAACCTCAGGCCTCAGATGTCCCAGGTAAGGGCGCCGCTCCGCAAGGGCTCCCGCTGCCCCCAGCTCGCATCCCCCATTAATCAGCGGCTTAATTTCTTTGCGCAAATGCGGAGATGCTCTAAATAGCCTGCTCGTGTTTTGCTTTCACTTACCCGGTAGCATTTAACTCTAAAGTGTTGGAGGAGAGGATGCACGCGAGGTGAAAGATGCTGTAGGGAGTTAAGTCGTATTGTATGGAGGGGCACATGCCCACCCTCCATGCCCCCTACCGTAGTCACAGCACGTTTTATGAGAAGTACTCAAGCTACTCTGTGTTTACAATAGTTATTGTGAAGTAAGGAGGTATTGAAATGCCTTCTATTTTTTTTAAAAAGCAACAAGCAACCCTCCTAAAACCATACAAAACACAACCCCTCCCCAACATATTTCAGTTTTGTTTTGTTGTCAAATTCTGTCCTGATGACTAGGTCAGCAATTTTAAAATGAACTGTGTCATGTAGAATGAGGAATCTAGGAAGTTGAATTACCATTCTGTATAATTATAATAGCTAGGGGGAAAAAACTCCCAAGAAGACTAACTTGACATAAATCTGCTGCAGCCCTCTGAAGGTTTCTGGGCATGTGATCTAATCACATGCTGCTGTTTTTAGTGTTTCCCCAACCATTCCTCAAAAGACAAGCAAAAAATATAACAAAACCTGTGTGTGAGATTGTTAGGTGTCTGATCTTCATGGAGATCAAAGTTAAAGCTCAGGGTCCCTCTCAGTCAGTCCTGTGTGCCTACGTCTTGGATTACATATTGTATTGGGAACCTCAGAACAGAGAGGCTCCTTCTGGACCTCAGAAGCTGTGATATCCATGCACAAAGCTGTGATAACCTAAGCACATGATTTCAGTTTCGACTGTAAATTTCATGCTTTTTGTCAGATAAAATTGGACCTAATGTTACTTCTTTCACCCCTCTCCCCACTGGTGTTTTTGAATTTCCTTTTCATTTATTTTTGAGAGGCCCCCATCCTATAAGGCATATGATGCAGATGGGGAGCTCCTTTGAAGTCATGGGGGTTTTGCACAGGTGTCTTTTCTCGTGGAACAATTTACAAAGATCAGAGGTCCAGTCACTGAACCTGCAAAAAAGCACATGCCTAATTTTAAGCATGTGAGTAGTCACATTGAGTTAAATATGCAGAAGGTTAATTAGATGGATAAGCTTTTGCAACATCAAGGCCTTGTTTTGTATCCTCCTTTTTGAGTTGTATGAATTATAGTGTTAATCCTGATTTATGGAGCGGTAATAACCATGGTTAAGCTACCTTCCCAATATAAGCCTGATTTTTAGTACACTTTGCTTTTCCTTCTAATCTTCCTGAATCTTTACATCCTGCACCTCAACCCTGGTAGATTTTATCTGAGAAATTGTTTTTTTAATTTTTAAAAAATTAAAAACTGAGCAGTTATAAAGTTATGGTGTTTGGAACTGCAAACACCTGACCTTCAGATTTGAAAAATTTCCTAATGATTTTTTTGTCTCTTGTCTCAAAAGGACTTAGAATTTCTGAAATTGGGCCTGAACCTGCAAATGAGTCTGCTTGGGTGGACTCTGTGTTTCTGTGGAGACTCATGCAGAACTGGGGTTGCACTTTGTTGGCTTTGCTGAAGACCAGTTCCGATTAGTCTTATGGGGGCGATAAAGAGCACTGTTCAAACTAATAATATGAAAAATGTAATCAATATAAACAATTTATAATTAACTGACTTTTTGTTTCTGGTTTTGCTGGATTGACCTGGATAAACGGGTACATAGGGGGGCATGGATTGAAGTGGGAGCATGGGGGAGAATTGTGGTGAGATAGGAATCTGAGAAGAGATATGGAGAGCATGAAGAATAAACAGAGGATGATGGTAGGTCTGAGGACTGAGAGGTACCTGGTGAGGTAGCGTGATGCCATGTTTCCTGTTTTTGAATGGAAGGGGTAGTGGTGAGGATGCGAGTGCATGGAGTGGTAGGCAGGATGGTGGCATTCATAAAGCAGAGAGTAGGGTTCCTCAAGTGCATGGAAGTTGCAAAGGACAGGGAAAGCACAGGGCATGTGTGCAGGAGGAGGCATGAAAGGGTTACAGGAACGGCGTGGGGTGTAATTGTAACTTGTTGTTTTGACCCTGGCATATATTTTTGCAAATTTTAGGGTGGCAAGTTAAGGTTGGTTGATTAAGAGTGATGAGGATTATATGTCTGTGGAGAATTGGTTGGGTCTCTTCACTATTCATTTCCAGCCATTCTTGTGTTTTGTTTTTTAAAGAATTTTTGGTATGAATATATATGTTAGGCCATACCTGAATCATGAGATGATTGTCAAATAATTACAGCTGAGTTGCGGACAAGACATGGAAAATTGTGGAAAAGTAATAGTGGACCTTTATTAATTGTGTTAATTTGGAAACCCAGAGAAGACCTATTTGTTTAAGAAAAATTTGCTGGAACAATATAAACACTCAAGTATTATATTATGCCTGCTAATTTTTTTGATAACCAGACATTTTGCTGCAACTGTATTACAGTCATTAATATCCGGGACTCTGGCCGTCAGCTGTACGGGGCTGACGGCGGGAGCCCTGCCATGTGTGGGGCTGACAGCAGGACCCTGGGCTTCCACTGTCAGCCCCGGGAGGCTGAAGGCCAGGGCTCCTGCTGTCAGCCCTGCACTGTCAGCACTGCGTGGCTGACAAAAAGAATGTCAGTCTTTAATATGGCTATGTAAAATATTAACATTATATTAAAATATTATGAGAAGAGATTCTGAGTACAAGTGGTCTGCATCTAATCTCACTTGATACGCACCAGTAACTTCACTGATGTATACGGAAGTTAAGTAGATGTCTGCTGAAGCGAGAATAGACTTTAACATTTTCTAACATTTTGCAACACTTTCAGAATACCAGAAGGACCTAATAATTTGTAACATTTTACTTTTTTTATTGAAGCTTATTTTAGACTAGTGGGAATGCAATATTGCCACCGAGGTTTAGGAACCTCTCTCATTTCGTGTGTTATTAAACATAGATGCCTGTACAATTAATGTAAATTGGACTATGCTCGCTTGACATATTTAGTCCACAACCACTGGTTGGGGTCAGTTATTTTCTTTCTTTTTATTACACCATTCTTATCTTGGCAAATGCATTTACTGCAAAATATTCTGTAAAAGCCAATAATGCATTATAAAAAAAAATATATCAAGAATAAATTGCAACCAGTCAAAATAAAAACTACACCAGCTGCGTACTGGATGCAAATGTTACAACAGACATTCTAAAATACTTAAATCTTCAAAATCTGAATAGTAGGGGGACACTGTACAGAAGAGGTGGTATTCTGTACCTTTTGTTAAATGACGTAGAGATGGTAGAGGACATGAATTTTAAGTGGAACAAATTCAGATGAAATTCTCTGATAGCACACATTTAGTAACAGTATACGCTAAGTAGGATTTGCTAGATTGGAACAGAGCACTAGTTCATCTACTCTGGCATTCAGCTTCTGGCAGTGACAGTCTTGGAGGGAAGAATTCTTCTTCCTCCAAATCCTGGTTCTCCAACTCATGATATATTTAGCCATTTATGTGTGTGGATGATTCCTTGCTGATCCTTCTAGGCAATCAGTTTTGTGTCCTAATGCATAAGGCCTGGTTGCTATTACTTCCATAACTTGCAAAACTATAAATAATTTACAGATAAACTGTTGGATATAGCTTCATATAATACTCAAATTTCATTATGGATAAAAATATGTAAATATATTCTACTGGGTTTATGAAGAAACCTTTCTAGTTCATTATAACCCACAATATTTTCTGGGTCAGTAACTAATTGGAATCAGCAATGGCTCAGAATTAATACTACTTGTCTAGACCAATGCTAGTTGATTTTACTTCTGAACAATTAAAACTGTAGTAGTTTGATGCTTATTTTTAGCAGACAAAAGCAAAATACCCTCCTGCATTCTTTTTCAGAGAGAACTTTCTGGAGAAAGATACAATGTGTAAAGTATGTATGTGTTTAAAAAAGCAAGATCATTTGGGGATTATTCAGATTCATACCCATTTGGTGAATATTCTCTGTAAATATGAGCCTTCAAATATGATTTAAAATGTTACTTTGATATTTATAATATATTCTTGAAATGAAACCTTGATATCTGTATATTATATATTTGTATAATGTCAGAGATGTGGTAAATGCTTCATAGACAGGTAAGAAGGCTGGGTTTATGGCCCCAAAAACTTACAGTCCAAGGTCCTGATCTGGCAAGCTGCTTTGTGCAGATGGACACTTGCAACTGCTTCAGGCCCACTGACTTGAACTTGACTCTTGCGGGTACAGGGGTTTGTCTATGTGGATCAAAACCTATAAGGGCCTAATCTTGATCCTAGTAAAGATCTTGCTAATTTATGCTAGGTGCTAAGTGCCTCTGCAAAGTGAAGAGAAGCCTCTTCTCCCATTGATTTCCATGAAAGAAGTCAATCAGACCTTTGCAGGAGGCACTTTCCATGTTAGAGAATCATCTCCTGAAAGTTTCAGAAATTATTAAAACCTTGGATATGTTTAAAAATGTATTTAGGTCAGCAATGCATAAATAGAAAATGAAGTGCCTAATCTTGTGAGTTGCTGAGCATTCTAAAAAGGTACTGAGCATCAACTCCCATTGTAGCTTAAGTGAGCTGAAGGTGCTTGGAACCTCTTGGGGAGATACTCAAAATCTTTCATGACTGGGCTGTGTATTTGCAGTGTTTTCAGAAATAATTACACTTGTCGGTAGTCTAATAAATTATCTGCATTATGTAATATCTGTCGTCGGATCTCACAGTGCTTTGTAAACACTAGTTAATTCTCCTATTCCTGTGATGTAGCAAGTGGTATGTTATCCCCACGGGCACTGAGAGGGAAAGTGACAGTGGTAGACTGGGAATTAGAACTTGGGAGGTCCTGGCTCCCAGATGCATACACAGTCCACTAGTGCATATTGCTTTGTAAGCCAAGATGCCTGTGTTAATATTTTGCCTGTATTGTTTGACCCTCATGTGGCTCTTTATGGATATGCATCAAGTATCAGAGGGGTAGCCGTGTTAGTCTGAATCTGTAAAAAGCAACAGAGGGTCCTGTGGCACCTTTAAGACTAACAGAAGTATTGGGAGCATAAGCTTTCGTGGGTAAGAACCTCACTTCTTCAGATGCAAGTGAAGAAGTGAGGTTCTTACCCACGAAAGCTTATGCTCCCAATACTTCTGTTAGTCTTAAAGGTGCTACAGGACCCTCTGTTGCTTTTTATGGATATGCATGTGTCTTTTGTGGAGTAAAACTGGTATTTTCCTGTTCAGTTTTGTCAACTCTCATGGATTTGGCCCCTGCTACAAGCAGAGTGATAATGACATGAAGAATTCTGGTCATCAAACAATTTTTGGGAAACAAAACCATAGAGCAAGACACTGACCTCATAAAATGCCCTGTAGTCTAGTGAAAGGTGCATTAAACTGCAAACCCAAATAGCATGAGTTCTATTCCCAGCTTTTCCTCTGACTGCTGTTGACATTTCTATGTCCTTCACATCATTTATTGTGAACCAAGGTTTCATGCCTTGGGGGGTAGCTATCATTCACCAGTTTCAGAGAGAAGGTAAGTGATAGCTTGCATTGCAGGCAGAGCTGGGAATAGACCCCAGGCCTCTAATATTACAGAGTCAAGTCTCCTCCACTTTGCCACATAATGCTTTCAGAAGGAGCACGGCAAATTAGATCTTTCTGTAACCCACATTAATACAGTGTGGCTCTATGCCACCCTTTAGCAGCTAGACGACATATAGAGATTTATGACTTTGTTCCCATGGTAAGAGAACTTGTTCTTTAGATGACATGGTAGAGACTCTGGTTTTTACATCCAAAGCTCCTGGGTTCAGTCCCCACAGATGACTCAAGTAGGGCTGTTGTTACGTTTGGCTATGATGTCTGTAACTACTAGACCATAATCTGCTGTCAGTGCTAGAAATAGAAACCAAGCATCCTGCTGCCCAAGCATTCCGCTGTTGTGTCACAAACTCGTGTGTGACCCACTGGCAAGGTGTGTGTGGTTTCCCCCTGTATGGGCTGGGCTACATAGAAGATAGCAGCATGTTGTTCTCTCCTACCCAAGTTACTCCTATAACTAAAGTGGAAGTGGTTTGTGCTGTGGATCTGAAGGTTATGGATTCAAACCCCACTGATGACACATGTCGAGGTAAAAAAACACACATGTGTACAAGTCAGTGTAAGGACCCCTGGAGTCATTGATTTGATGGTTTTATATCACAAAGCATTGTATTTAGAAGCAAATTTGGTTATTGTGCAAATGTTTGTTTTACTGTTGCATTTTTATTATTTGTATTTGGTTACAGGGAGTTGTCCCTTTTAAGAATAGTGTTTGGCTGACTGACAGCAATGTGCGGGAGATTTTGTGTGTGTCATGAGAGTGGAAGACCCACTGTGTTCAAGCTCTAAGAAGGCCAGCACTTGATTTAATAAACTTCTCTTTCCAGAAAGTCAGCCTCATTTTTGAAGGACTAACGTTAGTGCTTATGAGGGACTGGAAGTCTTAGGGCATTGCTAATGGGCTATAGAGCCTTTTGCCTGTAGGGCACCAGTGTGAATTGTGCCCAGCTCAGCAGGGATTAAAAGTTGTTCCCATCAATGGATATTTAATAGCCCCTATGGCCTGGTCCACACTAAGCTCCCAGTTCGAACTAAGATACGCAACTTCAGCTACGTGAATAACGTAGCTGAAGTCGAAGTATCTTAGTTCAAACTTAAAGGTACTTACTGCGGGTCCACACGCGGCAGGCAGGCTCCCCCGTCGACTCCGCCTACTCCTCTCGCAGAGCAGGATTACGGGCGTCGACGGCGAGCACTTCTGGGATCGATTTATCGCGTCTAGACAAGACCCGATAAATCGATCCCAGAAGATCGATTGCTGGCCGCCGAACCAGCGGGTAAGTATAGACGTACCCTATGTGAGAGGAGTCTGAAAGGTCTCAGTTCCAGCTCCTATGTCACAAATTCACCACTACGCTTTGCACTAGAATAGAAGCTCTTTGGGACAGAGACTGTCCCTGCTGTGTGTTTGCACAAAGACTGACAATGGGACCCTGTGTTTGAGGGTCCTGTAGCAGGGGCCAAAATCACATTACTTTAAGTTTGCAAGAATTGGCAACAACAGTTGTCATGCGCATACTGGGAGAGGGAGTTCAGAAGACAACAAAAACCACATTTAGTCTTTAAAAAGACTTTTTTTTGCCCATATGTATTTTTGGATTTGACTCATGTGTTTTGAACTTTGATGTTGGTAATAGTGCATACTTTGTGTCGTGTTGCACAGAACAAACAAAGCTGTGCCGTTACAAGCGTGATCCTCACTGTAAAGTAGTGCTGAGCCTTCCTAACAGCCAGAAAGGGGGATAAGAGAGGAACTGTGTTAGTTTAATTACAGAGACCATTGTATGATGCCTTAACATTGTGTTGCAAAAGTTTTCGTGAGATGTCGCATCAATGCACGATGACCTTGAGTCATGAGGATTGCACAACACAAGGTAATGTCGGCGTGTTGCATTGTAACTTTGTGGTAATTCCATTTCATGACAAACTGCTTCCCCAGGGCTGGACTACACTAGTGTAAAGCATAAAAATAGAAATGACCCATAACTCAAAGTTCTAATCATAATGTTTAATCTTAATTGTAACAGATATTGGATAAATTGTCATCAGAAATATGGGCTTTAAAACAAATTAGCTGTGCTGACCTGCATTAGACTATCTTTTTGCAACTTCTATATCTGTGGCACTTTGTAAATTTCATTTTGAAATAGTTTTTGCAAGGAGTTCTGTTAACTTGTGAGAAATTGCTAAACAGGAAAGCGGCAAGTGATGTGCTGCTGGCATCGGAGTTCACTAAAGGGGATGTTTATATAAATTATTTATTTAAAATAACCATTTCCTGTAATCATTTTTAAAACAATAAAATAAATTACGGTTTACTTTGTCTAAATTTTATAAATTTTTACCCCTTATTTTCAAGGGAGTAATTTTTTCATATGATCACCTAAAAATATGGAAGGTTTCAGAGTAACAGCCGTGTTAGTCTGTATCTGCAAAAAGAAGAACAGGAGTACTTGTGGCACCTTAGAGACTAACAAATTTATTAGAGCATAAGCTTTCGTGGACTACAGCCCACTTCTTCGGATGCATATGCATATGCTCTAATAAATTTGTTAGTCTCTAAGGTGCCACAAGTACTCCTGTTCTTCTTTTTTTAAAAATATGGAAGTACATTGTTGTTGTCATTCTGACTCTGAGTTATCTTTAGGTGTAGAAATTAAGATTTAATGAGAAACTTCTTCATGCTTGCGTGGCAATATGTCTGCCAAACTCCCTGTGCAAAGTGATGTGACTATATCCCTTAAATCTTAGGAGGGGACCAAAGGATCTGAATTTTGAAAAAATATAAAATAATTTATAGTAGTCCGTGGCAATGTCCCAGGAGCCAAGATTGTCTGAGCATTTTTATTATAATCTCTTTTAAAATTTGATTTCTCAAGGATTTTGAGCTGTGACAGAGAGTCTTTCAAGATTGGAACTTGGCATACTAGTTATCAGCTCAGGAGAACAATTTTTTTTGTTAACATGAGAAACCCTATTTGATGAACTAATTGGGGATTTAGGAATTTATAAAATCAAAAAGTTCATAAAATTTAACATATCAGAATTACAATATTTATAGTGCATAAATTAATTTATTAATCATCCAATGACAGTGTACATAACTAACAGTAACTAATGTATACTGTGATGTTTCTTTGTTTGATAGAATTGCTTCTTTTCGCTGCTGCCAAATGGATCAGTCTTTTCAAACCTGAACAGCTACTTGAATATTGGGTGAAGGATTGAAGTTACATTCAGTGGCAGAAAAATGACTTTGGCAGCAGAAAAATGATTCAGATAACTGGTTGTTCATAAGATTGATGTTCATAAAATCAGAGTTCTATTGTGTTTTGCACTTGGGTTATTGAGTTATGAGAATGCTAAAAGGGTTATGTTTAGGTGTTAAAGATGCTTTTTCTTTAACTATAAAAACATTTTGTTTAGCTAAAGTTGGAAAATGATTTAATCTTTGATATGAGGTGAGGGGAATAACGAGAGAGAAACAACAATATGAATTAATCAATTTGTAATGTCTGTTGTTGAGCATAAGCAACAATATTTGAGTGATAAAGTGTTTGTAATTCAGATAGCAAGCAGTCCCATTAAACATGCCCAATTAAACAAGTGAATATTTTGATTGGTTTTAGCCCCTGATTCTGCAAACATTTATGCACTTGTTTAACTTTATTTACATGCTTAGTCTCATTGAGGTCAAATTAAATATGTGCATAAGTATTTGCAGAATTGGGGCCTTCATGAAGTAAATAATGTAAATGAAAAAAAATAGAGATTTCCTTGTAAAGAAAATGTAGCTGTAACCTGATCAAATTTTTTTTTTCCAAAAAAAAAAAAAAAAAAAAAAAGAGAGAGAGAGAAAAAAAAAACCACAGGAAGAGTAATAACCTGGCTCTTGGTATGTAACTTTCTGACAAAGTTACCAATTGCACTTACTATTCTAAGAAAGTGAAGGAAATAAAAATGGTCATCAGATCAGTTTCCAAATATCCTTTACTTGATTCCCTTGAAGAGAAACAGGAATATGCACTCGTAACGTTTTTTAGGATTATATTTACATGTTAACTACTTAATTAGTGCTTAATGTAGCAGGGTCATGTTGCAAAGCTCATCTCAGGTACTGCCCTGTGCACCATGTTTAAAGTGCTGCATGTTCTATAGAATATCAGCACTAAATATGCTGCCACTGGTCTCTCACAGAAGCTATAGTGGGTATCAGCAGCAAAGAGTTAAATTAAACATCCAAAAAGGCTTGAGGAAACATTCAGTTGGGGTGGCCTATGTTGTTTTCTGCTGTTTTATGCAGGAGAAAATGAATTATCACCTGCTCTTTTGCTGACAGAGGGTGGGAGTGCTGTGGTGACAGCAGGCAGAGCAAATCCTTGTGAAAAGAGATGGTGGGGGACAGAGAAGAGAGGTAGCAGAAGTAGCAGGCAAGCAGTCAGAAGAAAAGAATGTGAACTAAAGAGGGAATAGGCAGGAAAAGAAGGGAGACAGATCAGAAGGGGCATCAGAGAGCAAGTGAGAGATTGGAAAGAAAAAAGGAAAATCATTTAAGATTCATGCTAAGAAAAATCCATAGAGCCAGATCTTGGATGTCCTGTGTTACTCTTTATGCAGTGATGGTGGCACGTCAAGAAAACTTATGCTCAAATAAATTTGTTAGTCTCCAAGTTGCCACAGGTACTCCTGTTCTTTTTGAGGATACAGACTAACAGGGCTGTGACTCTGAAACCCATTATAACCTGCTGACTGTATTCTAGGAGGTTAATTACCAGGGCAGTAGTATTTGACACCAGGAAAATCTACAGCTATATTGTCTGTGGATTTAAACATCAGAAGGATAAAGGATCTCAGTTTTCTGGCTCCAACCTTTTCCTTTTACTGGAGGTCAGATTAAAACCTGGCAAAGAGGAAATTATGGAAGTAAAGAAGCAAATGGGAAGGTAAAGACAGTAAGGTGACTGGTAGATGAGAAGGAAATATGTGAGTATTGGAAGGGGAAAGAAGGAGAAAAAGAGAGGTGTTTATGGAATATGGAACATTGTCAGATGATGTCAGCATCAGCTTGGTGGTAGGGTGAAAGTGAGTGGCAATGCTGGGAGATGATTAGGGGACCTGGTAATTATAAATTAAATTCCTGGCAACTGACAGAGCTTCATAGGCTTGACTGGCAAGGAAATGAGGAGGGAAGGAATTAGCTAGGGAGTGACAGATAATACATTGGTGAGAGAGAGAAGAAGATTAGGTACATAATTTGAGAGCAAAAGGATAAAATGAAGATGGAGGAGAAAATTGTGAGGGGGCAGAAAAAGAAAAAAGGAGTTAGAAAGATGATGATGTTACCTGCCAGTATCATTTTTGTGTTGAAGTTATGTGGACCACCAAGGAATTCAGGGCAGCCAGGTATCTTATACTGTGGAAAAGGCCACCTAGAACGCTTTCTAATCTGCGCTGCTGTGATGTGCCAGGAAATGGGGAGGCAGCTTGAGATGGGGGGTGTGCTGCAGCCCTTCAAAAGAGCAGGGAAGTTTTTCTCTTGTCCCATGTTTAGATGACTCTGAATACTGAGAGAGTTATTTTATTAGACCACCAGCACTTGTCTCTTATTGGTTCACTGTGGGGATAAAAAATAGCAACCGGTCAATTCCTTTTGAAGTTCTACCTTTACAGTAGTGTTAAAAGTTCATTATTGATTCTGTAAGGAATTACCTTAAATAGGGTTACCATATTTCAACACTGAAAAAAGAGGACACTCCATGGGGGCCCTGGCCCTGCCCCAACTCTGTCCCTTCCCCGCCCCCTTCCCCGCCCCAACCCCACCGCTTCCCCGCCCCCATTCCAACCCCTTCTCCAAAGTCCCTGCCCCAACTCTGCCCCCTCCTCTGAGCACCCCGCATTCCCCCTCCTCCCTCCCGCTCTGATCTTGGTTGGGGGTTGCTAAGTGCTTCCCTGCTCCCCACTCGCCCTGCAGCCTCTGTGACCCCTGCTCCCCACTCGCCCTGCAGTCTCTGTGACCCCCCGCTCCCCCCTTGCCCTGCAGCCTCTGCACCCCCCCTTGCCCTGCAGCCTCTGCACCCCCCGCCCCTGCTGCCTCTGTGACCCTTGCTCCCCGCCTGCCCTGCCCCTGTGCCCCCCTGCCCCTGCAACCTCTGTGCCCCTGCCTGCCCTGCTCCTCCTCACCCTGCAGTCTCTGCGCCCCCTGCCTGCCCTGCTACCCCAGCAGCCTCTGCCTGGCGGGGGCTTTGGATGGCCTGCCTGCCCTGCTACCCCAGCAGCCTCTGCCTGGCGGGGGCTTTGGATGGTCAGCGGCGACCGGGGCAGCGCGGATCCCTGCAGCCCCAGCACACGCTGCACTCCCCGCCCCGCTCTGCAGCCTCCTTCCTGCCGTCGCCGAGCACGTTCCCCGCTGGAAACAGCTCCCACGGCACCGGGTTCCGAGCCGCGCGGGACGACAGGGCCGCAGGAAGGGTCCCCCAGTGGCCGGGGGTCCCCGCCCATGAGGGAAGCCCGAGCTGCTGGCTGGGCCCGGCCTCCCCGTGGTCTTGCGGGCTCGGCTGGGGCGCGTGGTCTGCCCGGCCTGCGGGGGCAGCAGCGGCCCCTCTGCCACCTTCTGCGGCTGCGCCCCACTCCTCCCCCCGCCCGAGCTTGCTACAATGTAGCTGGGGCGGCGGGGCTGTGCCGCGGACCCGGCGGGTCGTGCTGGGGCCGGGCGGACCCTGGCTTATGCCTCCCTATTTCCCCGGACATGTCTGGCTTTTTGAAAATTCCCCCGGACGGGGATTTGAGGACCAAAAAGCTGTGTCCGGGGAAATCCGGACGTATGGTAACCCTACCTTAAATGTACACAACTTACTTGTGTCTGTTCTATGGAATCTAATTACCGTGCTTGTTTCTGTAGCATTCCTATTCACATTCATTTTGATACATTACCAGACTTGGTGACATAAAGAAAACATGACTGTATATCTGCATACTTTGGTTTTTCTTTTGGTGGCAAATTGGCTCTATTTTCTATGCATCCTGGTTGTACTAGGTATCATCTGCAGTTGACTGTTTTGCCCCCTTTTTGCTTCAGTTTGATAGGACAAGTGCCAAAACTTAGAGTTGTGAAATACTATTTTGTTTTCCTCCTACGATTTCTTAGAAAGATGTATAATAGTTTCTAAACTGATAACTTAATAGCAAGGGTATGTCTTTTTATTTTAAGGAAAAAGACATTCTCTCCTATGTAACTGAACACTGTTGAGCCTGACTCAACTTGTAGTTCGGTGGGAATATATAATTTAGAAAAACATTCAGTCAAATACCACATTTATTAAGAACGATAATAACAATCTTGATAGCCTTGCATAGTCAAAAGAATAGTCGCAGAATAATTGTTTGTTTCCATATTCAAAAGTTGGAGTCTTAGACCCCAATCCTGCAAAGGGGTCCATCTATGAGGAATCCTATTGAAATACCCTGCGTGAACGTAAGGGTTGGTGCTAGCAAACAATTTGGAACAATCAACAGGATATTAATACAAAGATTCTAAATTCTTAAGCCATAGACTTTTCTGCACCTGTGAATTTCAATTGTTCTGCATTATGACTTAAACTTGGTTTCTTCCTCTTGTGATTTTATCTGTAAACATTACTTTTATTTGATCATAGCTTTTCTATTTCTCTCTGAACCTAAATACTAATCCTGATTTCACATCTGGATATTTCCATGTCTGTGTTCTTGTCATCACACTGGTGTTTTTGCTACTACAGCTTATTAATGACAATGGAATTCACGAATGATCCTTATTTAAATATAGCTTGCTGCTACCTATTGCTCCACATCAGCACCACTGAGAATAGCATTCCAGTATTGTCTTACTCTTATTATAATGTACTAATAACAGTTTCCTCACACCCTGTGCTATAGGAGAAAAAACTTGCATTCCTTTCTGATTCCTTGCCTTCTGTCCCGTGATAATGATCGTGATTTTTATTTATAAAATATATCCTAATACTTTAAGTAGTATTTGGGGCCAGATTATTAGCTGATGTAAATTTGGGTTGCTCTGTTGAAGTTAGAGGAACCATAATGATTTATATAAGCTGAAGTTCTGGATCATGACATCTCTTGACTAGCCTTTCTCTGAATTTCTTTTAAGTACGTGGTGTATTTCTGTAGAGTTTTTGAAAGTGGCAGACCGATTAAATTGTCTAGAGCTTAGGCAGATGTTTTGAAAGCTGCTTCATGCTACTCTCTAACATACCTTAGCTCTGACTTGTGGTAAGCATGCTTTGCAAGTCTTGAGTTGTTGAGCAGCAGCAGTTTTGCTAAATCATGCCAAGTTGTGTAAGGGTTTAGAGAATAAATTTTCACTTAATCTTCTTTTCTCTTGATACTTGAAACAGGTTTGAACTTTGGTCTTCAAAGATGTGAAGTTAATGCAGTAACCTACACTTCAATCCTGTACCCTGTCTGATTCAGTAATGACACATCTTTAAGTAAAAAGCTAAAATTCTTACCGAGCTTCCCTCTCTTAATAGTTAAAATGTTAACACTCTTTTGGACTACAACTTGGTTTTGTGGGGCCCTGAGTAAAATAACGGCTGATGAGCTTTGGGCTGGTTTCTATCATCCACAGAGCACATCTGGCAGCTGGGCTGCGTCAGGTCAAGATTGCATGCCATTAAGAAGATACTAGGGCATTTTAGCAAGTGGGGGAAGCAGGGCAGGGCACATGTGCCTAATGGGGGGTGGGTGGGGGGGAGAAATTGGTAAACAAGGATTTTATCAACTAAAAGTGGGTGTTAGGCTTGTTGCAGTTAGAGAGGTTTGGCCTCCTGAAGTTCATCTCTCAGGAAGGTGTTGGTGTATTCAGGTTGTGGGCGGGCCATTAGGAAAGCAAGATTCTAACAAGTGGTGAGCCATGCCTAGGGCTTGACTTCATTGCTGCTTCTAGAGAGCTGTTTTGTTTGGAATTCCTACCACACCCCTTCCAAGTTCCTGTTCCCTTGCAAAAGGTGAAAAATCTTCTGTCCTATCCATAGAACAGGTAGTTCATGAGTAGCTTGAGCTTATCCACATGCTGTTCCACCAATGTGCCTCGGCCTGCCCTTGAGGGGCTACCTCTAGTAATTATGAGGTAGCTCAAGGACTGTGTTTGTTCAGTCTTTGAGCCAGCATGGCTGATGCGATAAATCTGGTGGTTTTCTCTGATGTGGGCTCCCGTCCACTAAGAGTTCGCACTGATGCCACTGACTTGCTTCACAGAAGACCAAACTGAACAGAGGGTGATCTTTGTTAACAAGGTTGATCTTTTAATCCCTCACTTCTGGCTTGTTCTCAGACAAAACATAAAAGCAGTGTCGCTGAGGAGACTGTTGGTTGGAGGGATTGTGCCTTAGAGAATTTTAGTAACTAATTGGTGCTGTTCAGTTACAGTCTTTATGAAGCATTAAGCAGATGAATTCAGTAATCCTGTTGGAGTATCCTATATTTGGGGCAGGGTCCAACAGCTTTCCCTTTTTACAGAAGACCCTGGAAAATTGATTAGCTGTGATGAAAGCCTTTGCTGCCTGGAACAGTGTGATTTGCATCAAAATGCAGTCTTGGTGATGAGAGAGGATCACATATGTAAAGACAGATGAGTGGTGTTGGGAACAGAATGCCTGCTGTTAATACTATGTGTGCAGCTCTTAAGCAGCAAACTGGAACACAATTCAAGTTTGTCATCTGTTCTAAGCTAAAATTGTCCAGATTCATGGATCCCTTCGGAGTCTAGTTCATTTATGTGGTACACATCCTGCGCTCTAAGAATTTAAATGGTCTGTTGTCCTTGGAGGGGTTCTCGGTTGCAATAACCAAATGTTGTTTTATAGTTTTTGTAGGAATTTTAGGTATAACATTTGCCCAGCTAACACAAGAAGAATAGGAAAGTGTCTGTGAAATTAAAACACAGTACCACATTATTTGTTTATCTCTGACATAGGCAGCGGTGGTTTTGGCACACATTGCCAAGAATAAGTCTAATGGATGATTCTGCTTCCATCAGTAACACAGTGACAGCTGTGAATGCATGAGACTCATGATTAACACTGTCCTGCTGTAGGCCAAGTCTGGCCTTATGGCTGAGTTGTGAGTTTTTCACTGATCCTATACTTCATGTAGTCCTACAGAGATCTAGGGTCAGCACGTAAATTAAATAAATAAATAAAGAGGATGGCTCTGTCTTGATCCTAGAATGCTCTATTGGCATTTGTGTGCCATGGGACAGATGGGACTGCAGTTTTATGGAGTATTTTTCCAAATCTAAGAGGGAATTTTGAAAATGCATTGCACTGTGTAGTGTTCTGCTTGTTGGACTATTATATTTTATGATGTGTGTTTATATTTTAAATCTTCCTTTTATGTTTGGAGAAGTGCAATAACCCAGTTCTGGTCCCTTGAAGAACTATTATAACATTTGGAGTTGGTTGAAAATTTTTCAATTGAACAGTTTTTGGTGGGAAAATGCTGTTTTGTTGAAATAGAAATGTTTCCTGGGAATTAGAGCTCTCGATTAATCGCAGTTAACTCACGCGATTAACTAAAAAAAATTAATCACAATCAGTTTTAATCACACTGTTAAACAATAGAATACCAGTTGAAATTTACTAAATATTTTGGATGTTTTTCTACATTTTCATATATATTGTATTCTGTGTTGTAATTGAAATAAAAGTGTATATTATTTTTGATTACAAATATTTTCACTATAAAAAGGATAAACAAAAAAAGTGTTTTTCAGTTCACCTCATACAAGTACTGTAATGCAATCTCTTTATTGTGAAAGTGCAATTTACAAATGTATTTTTTTGTTACATAACTGCACTCAAAAACAAAACAATGTAAAACTTCAGAGCCTACAAGTCCACTCAGTCCTACTTCTCGTTCAGCCAATTGCTAAGACAAACAAGTTTGTTTCAATTTCCAGGAGATAATGCTGTCCTCTTCTTATTTACAATGTCACCAGAAAGTGAGAACAGCCATTTGCATGGCACTTTTGTAGCTGGAATTGCAAGATATTTACATGCCAGATATGCTAAACATTCGTATGCTCCTTTATGCTTTGGCCACCGTTCCAGAGGACGTTTCCATGCTGATGATGTTCGTTTAAAAAAAAAAAGCGTTAATTAAATTTGTGACTGAACTCCTTGGGGGAGAATTGTATGTCCCCTGCTCTGTTTTACATGCATTCTGCCATATATTTCATGTTATAGCGGTTTCAGATGATGACCCAGCATGTTCGTTTTAAGAACACTTTACTGCAGATTTGACAAAACGCAAAGAAGGTACCAATGTGAGATTTTTAAAGATAGCTACAGCACTCGACCCAAGATTTAAGAATCTGAGGTGCCTTCCAAAATCTGAGAGGGATGAGGTGTGGAGCATGCTTTCAGAAGTTTTAAAAGAGCAACATTCCAATGCCAAAACTACGGAACCCCAATCACCAAAAAAGAAAAAAAGCTTCTGCTGGTGGCATCTGATTCAGATAATGAAAATGAACATGCATTGGTCCGCTCTGCTTTGTATTGTTATGGAGCAAACCCGTCATCAGCATGGACGCATGTCCCCTGGAATGGTGGTTGAAACATGAAGGGACATATGAATCTTTAGTGCATCTGGCATGTAAATATCTTGTGACGCTGGTAACCACAGTGCCATGAGAGCGCCTGTTCTCGCTTTCAGGTGACCTTGTAAACAAGAAGCGTATAGCATTAACTTCTGCAAATGTAAGCAAACTTGTTTGTCTGAGCGACTGGCTGAACAAGAAGTAGGACTGATTCGACTTGTAGGCTCTAAAATTTTACATTGTTTTATTTTTGAATACATTTTTTTTGTACATGATTCTACATCTGTAAGTTCAACTTTCATGATAAAGAGATTGCACTGCAGTACTTGTATTACATGAATTGAAAGATACTATTTCTAGGTTTTTTACAGTGCAAATACTTGTAATAAAAATAAATATAAAGTGAGCACTGTACACTTTGTATTCTGTGTTGTAATTGAAATCAATATATTTGAAAATGTACAAAAGATCCAAAATATTTAAATAAATGGTATTCTATTATTGTTTAACAGTGCGATTAATCACATGAGTAATTGCGATGAATTTTTTTAATCTCTTGATAGCCCTACTGGGAATGCTTCTATTTCAACGACATCTTTGACAGAAAATTTTGAATCGATTTGAAAGTGAAATGCAGAATTTCGTTTTGGCTTTCTTGTTAAATTTTGGCATCCATTGTATTAATGTTTTGAGTTTATCAAAATGCAGAATTTCAATAAGGTAGTTTTGATGTTTCTGAACTGAAATTGTTTTGAATTTCTGTCCTATGCAAAGTTTTAAAACTTAGACATTTTGCCCTAATTCAGGATGAAAACAAATTTCAAAATGTTATTTTCCTGCAGGATGAAATTCCATTTTCTGACCACTCTAGTAAACTAGAAGCATGGCTGCTTCTTAATCTTTCCTCTTCCTTTAAAATCTTTAAAATGGTTTACATTTTTCTACTTGGGTCAGGTGTTTGGATCTTATCAGCTGTGTCTAGAAGCCCAAGCCCAGATGGGCTTTTCTGTGGTCTGTGACTAATTGGAGGTGCTGCTCTGACAAGGTCTGTTTTTTTGGTTGGTGTTTTCTTATCGTTACCTCTCCATTCTCAGTTTTGACTCATCTCTGTGTTAGTTGCATGTCCTCTTACCTGTCTCCTCCTTGTACTTTATTTTTACCTTCTCTAAACCCCTCTCTACCAGGTATTTTCTTTCCCCCTTTCTTTGATACCCCTATTTCCCCTTTTCTACATTCCCTTTTTTCCCTGATGCAATTCCTTTGTTTTCAGCTATTTCCCCTTCCCTGTTGTCTCCCTCTTTACAGTTCCTGTTGGCCTCAGTAGGGAACATGTCTCTGCAAATCCTCTAAAAGCTGTTTTCCTGTATTTGTGAGAATGTTAGACAGGAAGAACCTAGTAGGTGATCTGTATATAGAAACACTGAACAATGAGATTTAAAGGGACAATGCAGAGCATGAACAGAACTTGTATGGCAGCTTCTCTTCCTTTTTAGTGAGGTTCCTTTACACACCCCATCAGCCATGAGTGGTGCTGATAGATGTGACAGTCCTGTGGTCCTGTTGTGGAAGGTGAGATCAGATTTGGTATCAGGAAGTAGTCACATTTCAGTGGTGAATTAAGTGATTCTTGTGTAAATAGTTTTGTGAAGCACTTTGGGATCCTAAAGAATGAAAAGAACTATCTAAACCTATGATTATTATAATTAGTAGGATATGATGTAGAAGCATCGCTGCTATGTGTTTGGCTCCTGTCCTCTCAGAGAATGGCTCTAAATAGGAACCTTAAAAAAATCCCACTGTGTTGTGGACCCAAACAATAATACCAGTGGGAAGAGGATGAAAGAGGTAGAGACAACAGTAAATAATAGGAAGTTCTTAGTTTGTGGGGAATTGTATTTGGTTTTCTGTTGGCTGTTGATCCACTTATCTTAGTTAGACTGGTAGCAGAAAGATACTTAGAAATAAAACTTTGCCCTAAAGTTTGGCTTCTCTCTCCCTCATTTGAAAATGTATTTGGGGTAAGGAAAGGAAGAACAAAGTAGAATTTCCCTTCCTTCCCACATCGGAAAATGAAGTTAGTCTTGCATTTGATAAGATAACATACACAATTTTCAGTCTGGATACAGACTAGAACCACAACAAAATAACTCAGTGCCAGATAACAGCCTTTGCAGAAAGACTGATTCCCCATGGAACTGGCGCAGTGGCAGTATTTTCTAATGACAAACGTAAATCAAAGAGAGGAAAAAATCAGGTGTCCACATGCGTCTGACGAAGTGGGTATTCACCCACGAATGCTTATGCCCCAATACTTCTGTTAGTCTATAAGGTGCCACAGGACTCTTTGTCGCTTTTTAAAGGTGTTGTGGTCTCTCAGCCTTAAAAATTCCACCCTTGACTTCTTCTACCTCTTTCACTACCACTTTCACCTCTAAACTCATTTAAAAGTTACCTTGAGTTCCAATCCTCCAAATCTATTCTGGATCCCCTCTAATCTGGCCTTCCCTCTTTCCCCCTCCCCTCAAGCTGCTGTCACCAAGATCTCTTCTGACTCCACTGTGGCTGGATCTCAGGGCCTCTCTTCTAATTCCATTGTTTTTGGCTGCTGACAAAAATAAGGCTAACACTTTGTGATGTGTTAAAACCAGAGTGTGAGGGTTGTCTTTCAGCTTTAATCCTGAAAGTATTTATTTACAGAAGTTTTAGTCAGATCCTTAATATTAGCGGTGTTCATTTTAAATTAATTAATTTAATGGGCAATGGAATGGATCACTTGATGATTATCTGTTCATTCCCTCTGGGGCAACTGGTACAGGCAACTGTTGGAAGACAGGATACTGGGCTAGATGACCTTTGGTCTAACCCAGTACGGCCGTTCTTATGTAATTATTATTTATATATATTTTTTACCCCTAAGTAAATGCAGGTCAGGAATGGCCATGCTATTTTTACTCAGTTTTTATAGATTAATGTTGTGATACATATGCCCTGAGACTGCTGCACTCTTTTGCCAACATATCCTGTAGCCTTAGGCTAGCTTACTATTGCTTTCCTATTCTGTAGATAGTCTGTTTACAAATGTGTTAGGTTTTGGATATGCCATTGTGAAAATGTTTCTTCTCACTGAGGCGTGCAATTGCACCTTACTTCACACTTAAAATGTTCTTTGAAAATACTGATTTGAGTGCAAGTCCCTTAATATTACAAAACAAAACAGGCCTGGAAATGTTGGGGAAGGATTAATGCACATGCAATAGGCAAATACTTGTTTTTCAAACATTAAAAAAAAAATTTGGTTTATGTCTGACCATATGGTATTAACAGTAAGACACCACAGTCGTTATGTGCATTAGAATAACTTAAGGCCTTGTTTGGAGAGAGGGAGAGAGCCTCCAAGAATGAAAAGGAGTAGAGAGAATGGTTGGTACCTTCATCTTTCTCAGGCTGACTTTAGGAATGGCCATGGCCAATCATCCATCAAACTTCAAGTATTCAAATTATCACTGGTTGATTAAAGGAAGAGACATCTGTTCCTTATGATACAAAGACATGCACTTTCCTGGCTATTAGGAGATCAGTGGACTTCCTATGCAGGCTCAGTAATATTTCCTAGCCTCATCAAGAAATGGTTATTATATTTAGCAATCAGGCTGGGCAGAATCTCAAACTCGTTGTTGAGGGGTAGAATGAAAGATTTATATTAGTGCTGCCTGCACTGCTGTCAAAGAATCAGAAATGTCCTCCAATTAATTGGCTTATGCAGAGGGATAAGCCAATTAATTGGCTTATGCAGAGGGAATTTCTTCTTGAATTGGGATCTAGGGCTTCATTAGAAGTACGTAGGATATCTAGAAGGGACTTTTCTGATGCCAAACCAGGATTCATTACAGTAGCAGAACTACTTGAGACAAAAGTATTAAGTTATTTGACTCATTACACATTAACTCAGTACTAGTGTTGTAAACTCATCAGGAGTGAGCACATGTTACCGCAACATAAATATGATTTGAATGTGCTCTAGAGAGTTATAAGCTTTAAAAATCTGGCAGAAGGTTAAAAGTATTTCCAGCTGACCACACTTAGTGACTAATGGAAGGAAGTAAAGTCATCCATCATTACAGATGCCATCCAGTGCTTATCCAAACTGATAAGTGTTATCCCATGACATCCAAATACTGTTTTTTTTTTAAAGTAAGTTATGTGTAGTTATATTGATGAGCTCTGGTTGCTGCAGTGAGAGGGTGGTGGTGGGGAAGCAGTGGGTAGTGATAGGGAGTACAAAAGGCAGAGATTGCCCATTCTGCTATGCACCCTATTCCCCTGTCCCTGTGAAACTCCTTCCATAGGTACTCTGTGGTGATTGGCTTCTGCAAATCCTGATTTGCATAATTTATTGCTGGAAGTGTATGAATTTAACATACACAGATTCCCCCCAACCTGAAGGAGTTGTTTCCTTCTCCAAGGGGAGGTTTTAGGGCACTGGCACGTGGGGAGGCATTGGCAGCATGCGTGGCTGCTGGAAAAGCTTGCCAAGGAAACATGTAAAGGTGTAGGGGTTCCCATGAAAAGATCAGCATAGATATTGGGAGATCAATAGATCACATTCACAGGATCCATCAGTTTAGTGTGTGTGTGTGTGTGTGTGTGTGTGTGTGTGAGAGAGAGAGAGAGAGAGAGAGAGACACACCCTTCTGTGCCCTCTCTATCAGGGAATAATGAATCAGAAATTTGGAGTTTCCAGACCCTTATGTAAGAATAATCCACATAATTGTTCCTGTGGTTCTTCTAAGCAAGGAACAATGCTAATGTTAAGCAGATAGTATTAGTGAACTTTTTAAATGAATAAAGTAGCATATTAATGCCACTAATACCAAACTACTTGCTTCTAAAAACAGATTTTATGGCCTGACCAAATGTTTCCTGAGCCACAACCATGTAGCTACAGCACAATTTGAAAAAAAAATAGGGCTGTCAATTAATCACAGTTGACTCGTGATTAATTCAAAAAATTAACTGTGATTAAAAAAATTAATCATGATTAATCGCACAGTTAAACAATAGAATACCAATTGAAATTCATTCAATATTTTTGGATGTTTTTCTGCATTTTCAAATATATTGATTTCTGTTACAACACAGAATACAAAGTGTACAGTACTCACTTTATATTAGTTTTTATTACAAATATTTGCACTGTAAAAATGATAAAAGAAATAGTATTTTTTCAATTCACCTCATACAAGTACTGTAGTACAATCTCTATCGTGAAATGTAACTTACAAATGTAGATTTTTTTTGTTACATAACTGCACTCAAAAACAAAACAATGTAAAACTTTAGAGCCTACAAGTCCACTCAGTCCTACTTTTTGTTCAGCCAATCGCTAAGATAAACAAGTTTGTTTACATTTACAAGAGAAACTGCTGTCTGCTTCTTATTTACAATGTCACCTGAAAGTGAGAACAGGCATTCGCATGGCACTTTTGTAGCCAGCATTGCAAGGTATTTACGTGCCAGATATGCTAAACATTCGTATGCCCCTTCATGCTTCAGCCACCATTCTGGAGGACATGCTTCCATGCTGATGATGTTCGTTTAAAATATACTGAGTTAATTAAATTTGTGATTGAACTCCTTGGGGGAGAATTGTATGTCTCCTGTTTTGTTTTACCTGCATTCTGCCATATATTTCATGTTATAGCAGTCTCGGATGATGACCCAGCACATGTTTATTTATATTTACGAACACTGTCACTGCAGATTTGACAAAACACAAAGAAGGTACCAAGGTGAGATTTCTAAAAATAGCTTCAGCACTTGACCCAAGGTTTAAGAATCCAAACTCTGAGAGGGACGAGGTTTGGAGCATGCTTTCAGAAGTCTTAAAAGAGCAACATTTCGATGCGGAAGCTCCAGCACCCAAACCACCAAAAAAGAAAATCAACTTTCTGCTGGTGGCATCTGACTCAGATAATGAAAATGAACATGCATCGGTTTGCTCTGCTTTGGATCATTATCCAGCAGAACCCATCATCAGCATGGATGCATGTCCTCTGGAATGGTGGTTGAAGCATGAAGGGACATATGAATCTTTTGTGCATCTGGCATGTAAATATCTTGCGATACCGGCTACAACAGTGCCATGCGAATGTCTGTTCTCACTTTCAGGTGACGTTGTAAACAAGAAGGTGACGTTGTAAACATTTGCAGCATTATCGCCTGCAAATGTAAACAAACTTGTTTGTCTGAGTATTTGACTGAAGTAGGACTGAGTGGACTTGTAGGCGCTAAAGTTTTACCTTGTTTTATTTTTGAATGCAGTGTTTTTTTTTTTTTTTTTTTTTTTTTTTACATAATTCTACATTAGTAAGTTCAACTTTCATGATAAAGAGATTGCACTACAGTACTTGTATTAGGTGAATTGAAAAATACTATTTTGTTTTTTACAGTACAAATATTTGAAATACAAATAAATATAAAGTGAGTACTCTACACTGTATTCTGTGTTGTAATTTAAATCAATATATTTGAAAATGTACAAAACATCCAAAAATATTTAAAGAAATGGTATTTTATTATTGTTTAACAGTGAGATTAATCACGATTAATTTTTTTAATCACTTGACAGCCCTAAAAAAATACATTCTAATCACTTTGCACTTTGCCTATTGTAATCTCCTCTCTTCCCTTGATTCTAGCAACCTCGGCCCCCTCAAATCCATTCAAAATCTTGCTGTGAAAATTTTCTTCTCTCATTGCTCTGACTACATCATCTCCCACTTTAAGTCCCTCTATTAGCTCCCTTTCTTCCAGTGCATTGAATAAAACCTCTCATTCTTGTGTATAGAACCTCAAGAATTTAGCCCTATCTATCTGACCTGTTAGCTTGTTGCAAGGTTGATTTATACCTTTGCGCTGCCAATGATGCCAGGCTCAGTTATCCACTTCTCCAACAGGCATATTCATGCTTTTTTCCATGCTGCCCTTTATAAGTGGGGGAAAAGCTACCAGGCAAAATCTGTAAAGCCACAAGCTTGTCCTCCTTCACATCACTCCTCAAAACTCAACTCTTCCTTAATCTATACAGGAAACTAAAACCTGATAATGGATAGGCAGGTGAAAAGCTGTGATTGCTACTACTCACTGGTTAAGAATTGCACACATCTTATTTTTGTTACCCTGTATCCCTTACCCCAACTGGCTTACTTGTCTCATCCACCTGTTCTGTCTTGTCTTTTGTAGACAGCAAGCTCTTTGGGAAGAGACTATCAAGTACTATGTTTGTATGGCACCTAGCATAATGGGGTGTAATGTTAAATAGTAATCAATAGATGCAGTGTTATTGTAGCTATGTTGGTCTCAGGATATTAGAGAGACAAGGAGGGTGAAGTAATATCTGTTATGAATTTTATTATGAAGTTGGTCCATTAAAAGATACTACTTCACCCCCTTGTGTCTCTAATAATAATAATCAGTGTCAGAATGGCAAAGGTGATTTAAGACCATTTTTATAGCTTAGCTTCAAATTTATCACACAATACATTTGACAAAGGTCCTAAGAGATAATTTGTGTTAGAATTTTAATATTATGTAGCTTAAAGTTTTAATATACTGGTAACTTTTCAATTATTCAAGTGATGTTGAAAGTTGATAGTTGATAGTATGTTGATAGTATGATCGACAAAATTTCATTTATGAAAGGGACGCTGTTGACTTGAATTTTGGTTTTTGATAGAGCACCCTTGAAATTGTTGAAAAATTTTAGATGTTACTGGTAATAATAGGAGATAACATTTCAGATAGCAGGTAGGGCTGTCAAGCGATTAAAAAAGTTAATCGCGATTAATCACTCGATTAAAAAATTTAATTGCGGTGTTAAACAATAATAGAATGCCATTTATTTAAATATTTTTCAATGTTTTGTACATTTTCAAATATATTGATTTCAATTACAACACAGAATACAAAGTGTACAGTGCTCACTTTATATTTATGTTTATTGCAAATATTTGCACTGTAAAAAACAAAAGAAATAGTATTTTTCAGTTCATCTAATACAAGTACTGTATCATGAATCATGTACCAATCTCTTTATCATGAAAGTTGAACTTACAAATATAGAATTATGTACAAAAAAACCCCCTTCATTCAAAAATAAAACAATGTAAAACTTTAGAGCCTACAAGTCCAATCAGTCCTACTTCTTGTTCAGCCAATAGTTCAGACAAACAAGTTTGCTTACATTTGCAGAAGATAATGCAGTACGCTTCTTGCTTACAATGTCACTTGAAAGTGAGAACAGGTGTTTGCATGGCACTGTGGTAACTGGCGTTGCAAGATATTTACATGCCAGATGCGCTAAAGATTCATATGTCCCTTCGTGCTTCAACCACATTCCAGAGGACATGTGTCCATGCTGATGACTGGTTCTGCTTGATAATGATCCAAAGCAGTGCATACCAACACATGGTCATTTTCATCATCTGAGTCAGATGCCACCAGCAGAAGGTTGATTTTCTTTTTTGGTGGTTTGGGTTCTGTGGTTTCCACATCAGTGTTGCTCTTTTAAGACTTTTGAAAGCACGCTTCACACCTCATCCCTCTCAGATTTTAGAAGGCACTTCCGATTCTTAAATCTTGGGTCAAGTGCTATAGCTATCTTTAGAAATTTCACTTGGTATATTCTTGTCAAATTTGCAGTGAAAGTGTCCTCAAAAGGAACAACATGCTGGGTCATCATCCGAGACTGCTATAACATGAAATATATGGCAGAATATGGGTAGAACAGAGCTGGAGACATACAATTCTCCTCCAAGGAGTTCAGTAACAAAATTAATTAACGCATTATTTTTTAACGAGCATCAGCATGGAAGCGTGTGCTCTGGAAGGATGGCCGAAGCATGAAGAGGCATATGAATCTTTAGTGCATCTGGCATGTAAATATCTTGTGACACCAGCTACAACAGTGCCATGCGAACACCTGTTCTCAATTTTGGTGCATTGTAATTAAAAAGTGGGCAGCATTATTTTCCATAAATGTAAACAAACTTGTTTCTCTTAGTGATTCGCTGAACAAGAAGTGGGATGAAGTGGACTTGTAGACTGTAAAGTTTTACATTGTGTTGTTTTTGAGTGCAGTTATGTAACCAAAAAAAAAAAAAATTTGTAAGTTGCAGTTTCACTAAAAAAAGATTGCACTAGAGTACTTGTATGTGGTGAATTGAAAAATACTATTTCTTTTGTTTACAAATATTTGCACTGTAAAAATAACCAAAAATAATACAAAGTGAGCACTGTACACTTTGTATTCTGTGTTGTAATTGAAATAGATTATATTTGAAAATGTAGAAAAACACCCACAAATTATCTGCGATTAACTGACAGCCCTAATAGCAGGGTAATTTTTTTTCATGTTAATAATTTCCCTTTAAAGGTGGTTCTTTTATAGGAGATGTAAGCAAAAATAAATTATAGCCACTATTTGCGTGGGTTTTTTATATACACATATATACACTATGTAAAAACATGGCTTATTATGCTTTGTCTTTGCCTTGCAGGCAGGCTTGTGCTTTTACTTACTTCCACATTAGGCTGTTGCAATTTCCTTTATGTATGTTTTGCAGCCAAAAATATTAATAGATTACCAGTCATGCAGAAAAACTACTGAGCTGTTTATCTGTGTCAAGCATGATCAGAGGCTCTTTAGGAAATTTTACATTGATGGTCAATATATGAGACCAATTTTTGCTATTTTTGTTTAAAAACTTGAATTTTATGTAACCATGTACATAAATAAGTTTAAAGGTATATGTATGTAAAAACAAGTTGAATAATATACCATACACTGTTGCTTAAAACATGAAAAAACAGATTCTGTTCACCTTACTCACACAAACAAGTTTAATAGGATTACTTTTGTGAGTAAAGTAAGCAGGATTTAGCCCTCATTTGATAGGATCAGAAGAGTATACTATATATACAGGGATTTGCTGCATTATATTCAGTTGAGAATAGTAGCTACAGGATCCCCTCTGCTATTGAAAGTTTCTAAATGACTGTGTTTTAAAACCATAACTACTCTCAAATTTGAAGAGGCTCACATATAACCAGTGATAATCAGTTATGTGGCATCCCTTTAGTGCTGAAGAATGACATTTGTAGCCATTGTTAGCAATATATTTTTACAATTTTAAAAACTGTATAATCTGGGATTTTTCACAACAAACTTTTTGGTGGCCTCCGAGTGTGGCCAGCAACTCTTGCTGGTGGCCGCTCTGACAAACCTCTCTCTCGATCCCTGCGTTCTGCAGCTCCTCACTGAGAGCTCACCTCGGGGAAGGTGGGTAAGGAACTCACTAGGCACCTGCTCCCAGGCTCCCAGTGCCCTGGCCTGGCGGGAGTGAGGGAAGTGCCCCGGCAACCGAATGCTGCAGCTGCCACCACTGACAAGAGCCCCCTCTAGTGTTGTGCACACCAGCCACACATGTCTCCAGTGGCGCTTCACAGAGCCCCCAAGGAGGCTGTGTGTGGTACAGGGCACTGATCCCTGCCAGTAGCATCAGCATAACCATCAAGGCAGTGCATCTTGCTTCCCTTTGTAACAGCTAGTCAGGAGCAACACCTGGGTGTTGCAGGGAGGGCCCGCTGCTTTGCCGCCCCAATCTCTGCCCATGCTTTGGAGGCTGTTGTGGCTGCAAAAAAATCCACTGGTGGCTGCATGCGGCCACAATGACCACATATGAGAAATTAGGGTTACCATATTCAAACATTTAAAAAAGAGGACACTCCACGGGGCCCCAGTCTCTACACACACACACACCCCCCGCCGCCTGCCCTGCTCCCCCCGCTCACCCGGCAGAGGGAGAAATGCAGGCTCCACGTGGAATCAAACACTGCCGCTGCTCTGCAGGGGAGGAGGGAGCCAGGGAGGGGGAGGGACTCTGGCTGCTAGAGGCCCTAGTGGCTGCGAGCGGCTTTCAATCAGGCCAGGCGTCCAATCAGCCGCGCCGCACTCTGCAGGAGGGGAAGGGGGAAATCCCGGACATTTCTACTTGATTAGAAATCTCCCCCGGACGGCCATTTAACACTGAAAAAGCCGGACATGTCCGGGGAAACCCGGACGGATGGTAACCCTAGAGAAATACTGTGTTAAACCTACAGGGCCTATCTCATCCCTCTTGTAAACGCAGTGACTTATACAAGGGATGAATTGGGTCTGATTATTTAAAATGATCCCTCAAACAATCTTCCGTTCACTGTCAGTAATAATACTTAGCTTTTATATAGCCCTTTCATCTGTAGATCTGAAAACAAAGTAGCAATAATATTTTTGTAGAATACTCTGTGGCTGGTCTCCCAGAATAATTATTTATCAGGACAGTGAAAATGTCTGTCAATAAGAATGACCAACATGAGTTACTGTTAGCTTGCACAAAGATGGTCTATTTAAGTGGAGCCCTCATTTTATTTATGATTCTTAATTCTTTGCGTGGCCTGGGTCCTGCCTCCGTTTCTGAAGGGATATTTTGTACCTTCTTGGTGCCTTTTGGTTTCCTGTGCTGTCCTTGCTACAATAACTGTCCCTTTACATACAGTAAAACCATATGGCACTATGGCAGTTGCCTGCTGCACTATGCATTTGAAGGATTTAATTTTCACAGGATTTTGCAACCATTTATCTAAAGCAAAACTGAAAAAATAATCCTTCCTTCCATCTTTTGGGCCACATATTGCACTCATATGAGCAGCCAATCCAATTTTAGCACCTAATATTGAAGGCTGTCTAGGCAAAAATCTCCCATTGACTTCACCTACAGAGGATTTGAAGGGCTGAACCTTTTAAATTGTAATGTGTTGTACTATAAATGTGTCACCATCATGGTAATTATACTGAACTGTTTTAAGTAATGTAATGTAATACATGTGAAAGTGTCTTAAGAGTTATCTACATTTTTTAGCCCTGAGCTTGGAATGGAGAATAAATGTGGTATCTTGACTATCACTGTGTGGTTGGTAAATGCTGATTTATTTATTTATTTTTTGATAACTGGGGCTTCTGTGCTACATTTTCACCTATGGGCCTCCAGAACATTGCTCAACAGGCTCTGAGTCCAGCTAATTTGAAAACATGCTGTAGAAGGGTTTGTGTTCTCAGATTTATTCACCATTCATTAACCATTTTAGACTGTCCAGTGTAGTCTGCTATACACCATGGGATTTTGGTTTTAAACATTTTTCCATTTCATAAATATCCTTCCTTCTGATAAGACACCTGCACATCCTGTTTTTTTGTTTTTGTTTTTTTTTTAAGTTAGTGATAGTTACTGAATTGATAGCCCTTGAGAGGGAAGGCCTCTTTTCATCCATGGGTCAGACAGTGATATATTGCAGGCACGACAAGCTGCAAATGTTCCTTCCGCACCAACATGGCTCAGCCTTGATCTGGAAAGGGCCACCTGTAGAGGTGACAATAATTTAGTCTCTGGGACCATTTAATCATTTGCCTCTGCAGAGTCTGCCACAGGTATCGGTTCATGCCAACTGAAATTGTGATTCTAGGACATCCCCACTTAGACCTCGTCTACACTTGTGTCAGCGTATAGGGTACGTGTAGCTACATGCCGCAGTGAAAAGCTTTGTCCACGCCGCAGTATATAATTATATGCAGAAGTGAAAGGGTCTGGCAGGGGAGAGGCTGTGGGGAAAGGCTCTGGTAGCTCCTTACTGCTGGAGCCTTTCCTCACCGTTGGACTCTTTCACTGCAGTGGGGATAGGCTCTAGGAGTGGGAAGGTACTGGAGCCTTTCCCCACAGCCTCTCCCCTGCCGGAGCCTATCCCTATGGCAGGGAAAAGCTCTGACAGTGTGGAGGCAGCGGGACACTACACGTCTAAAAATAGCAATATAGATTTGGGAGGCACTGCTTGGATATATAGAGATATTTCATGTTGACAAAGACAAAACTGAGAGAGAATAACAACTTTTGGTCATTACTGACCTGTGCCAGTATTACCTGGTGTATTACCCATTGGGAATCCCTGGGAGAATGTTCTGGTATACACCTGGGCAGCCCCTGCTGACAATCTGTTTTCCCATATTGTCTCAGCAGGGTTGTAGAAACAAAGAGGGAAATGCTGAATTCCCCGTGTTTATCATCATTCTCAAGATGTGGAACCTACTGCTGTGTATAGGTTTAATAAAAAAAAAAAAAGTAAATTTTTTAAATACAATTTGATGATGTAAACTGGAATTCAAACTGATCTAAGAACTTATAGATTCTTGTTTTACAAATTATATAGATACTCCAATCTGAATTAATTATTTAATTAGGGAGATTATATGTCACTGAAGAAATAGGGGGCTCTGAGAATTTTCCTGCACTGGATGGGATTCAGTTGAGTACAGAATTACTGTACAAGTAGAATTGTAGCAGGTGTAAGGAAACATGGGTGTTTAAATGTTTATATATATCTATATATCTATAGAGAGAGAGAGAGAGCAAACAAACAAACAAACAAACATTGCCCTCAGGGAATGTTTCCTGTTACCCTCAATAGTAAGGATTTGTTTTATGCCCCAAGTCTTGAGGGTTTATATCCTTTACAAAGCTCCTGTTTGTTTTTGAAAGTATTTGTTATTCTAACTCTGGATGTTCTTTTTATCCCTATAAATGTCTAATCTTTTTTTTTTCTTTTTTTTTTAACTTCTTCCAAGAAGTTGATGGTAGAAGTCTGCCACTAATGACAAACCAGACCTTAAAGGGAGTCATAGTGCCATACAATGCCTTTTACTTTGTGTCATTTAACTATTGTGTGGACTTTTAGCTTATAATAGACAATAGGAACATGCCCTGAAAATGTACCCCTGTCTGTCAGTATCTGTGCACATTTTTTTGAAGGCTGCCGTCCAGCTGTCAAATCTTCTGACATGGGGTAGATTGCACAATTAGAATGAGTTTGTGAAACTCCTAATGGAAGTAGTAAATATGCAGTGAAGCTTGCACCAAAGACCTGTGACTAACCCCTTTCTTAAGTGACCGCTTTAGTATACCCCCAAGGTTATCAGGGTAGTTTTGTTTGGCCCTTATTTAAAGATTACCTCTAATAGACAGCTATTTTTGCTAGATCCTTAGGTGGTTGCTTAAGACATGGTTCGTGGTCCTAATAATAACAAATGATGCACTTTTAGAGCTTTTCATCTTCAAAGCACTTAGCCCTCTTCTCCCCCCATGTTTGTTAAACATCCCTGTGGAAATGGAGGCATAAAAAGATTGTGACATGTCCAAAGCCACAAGAGAATGTGCCAGCTGGAACTGGCATTTAGGAGTTCCTTGTTCCTCCTCTGGTGCTTACATCATGAGGCTGCACCACCTGTATATGCTGTTACTGATATTGTAAAAAGAAAGTTAAGCTTAAAGAACAAACAAATTCGAAGCAGGTGGAAGGAAGATAAAGATGTTTCCTTTTCCTCTCTCAGGGACTCAGGGAAGTGACACTTACTTCCATCAGTCTGACTTTCCCATCCCTCCCACTAAAGTAATTAATCATCAATGCTGAAGTCTGTAGTAAACTGAAATTTCTCCATCCAGATGCCCAGTTCTTATGTGGTTCTGTAGTTTTATTTATATTATATACTCTTCAGTACATAATGTATGTGTTCAGGAAGGAGACCAAGAACAAAGGAGTAAAGCAAGTGGTGTGAGAGAGATTATGAGAATTGCAGAGGTTGCGTAGAACTACCCTTGTGGTTATGACGATTACTGGTATAAACACGGATAATCAATGCCAACATGTACAACTTCATAATATGTCAGAAAAGTGTTAGGGCTGTGCATTAGTGAAGAGGGGGATAGCATGAAAGGGAAGAGAGAGGAAGTATTAGTGATACTTGTAAGTAGATCAAGATGTTCACATTTATAGGTAGGAAAAGGAATAGTAAAATACAGAAAGAGAGAGCGCATGCTACAGAAAAGGGAAGAGCTAGTCTTTGGGAGAGAACTAGTAGAGTGTTAGTGATTAAGAACAAAGTTGATAGTCAAAGGTGGAGGGTAGACTGGAGACAGGCAAAGAGGTCTTGATAAGAATAGAAAGGAAGGCCTGGAAAATAGAGCATTTAAATTGTAATCCAAAATAGAGGGCAGGGAATGAGATAGATACAGAAATAGAAGCCTTAAGGTAGAATAATTACAGAAGAAAAGAATTAGGGGGGCGTGGTGTCTATTATACAGATAGAGAGGGAAGAATATAAACATGAGATAGAATAGGGAAAAGACATGTATGACATAACCAGTTACAGGGAGAACCTGGAGGTGGACAGAATCTATTGAGCACCATTCTTATGTTCTCAAACATTAGAGTGGTTCAGGGCATATGGGTTTGTTGGACAATTTGCAACTTCAATTTTTTTTCTCTGGTATTTGCATGGTAGCTTTTAAATAAGTGTGTTCCGTAGGGTTAGATGTCTTAACATTGCAAGTGTTTTTAATGCTAATCTGAGACAATACTGTACAATAGACCATTTGATCTGTCAAATGCAAAGTAGGAGTTTGCTCACCAAATACATCTTTCCTCTGAAAGAGCTACTACAATATGTAGTATAAGTGATGGGCATTTTAGAAAACTAATAATTTACATGATACAACCAGAAAAACAAAATATGTTCTAAGTTGAAATGTTTTTGTTTGTTTGTTTTATTTACTTTTTATTTGAAACATTTGTATATCTGCAGTTGGTGAGGATGCTGAAGATCCTGTGGTGACACCATCTGCTCGCTCTGAGAATGTGTACTCAGAAGTGAGGCATGTGGTGATTATACATTATAGCGATCTGCATGATGAGTTCTGCATTTAAATTATTTTTTTTGTGTTAAGAAATTGAGTTTTCTGTGGCTCTTGTTTTCACTGCCGTGCTACATCAGCGCCCTTGGCACCACTGCATCAATGAAATGTTGCATGTCTGGTGAAGACACACTACATCGACATGAGAGTGCTCTCCTGCCAACGTAATTACTCCACCTTAACAAGAGGTGGAAGTTATGTTGGCGGGAGATCATCTCCTGCTGACTTAGTGCAGTGTACACACTACTTGAAGTTGATGTAACTTATGTCGCTCAGGGGTGTGTTTTTTTTCATCCTCCTGAGTGATGTAAGTAGATTCTACTTAAGCGGTAGTGTAGACAAGCCCTCAGTTAGATTTTTAGTGCTGTTTTACTAGGGTTGTAGGTTTTTATCGCCTAGGACTTCTTACTTTCCAGGTATCATCAGTAAAATCTTATGAGGCTTATATTAATCTTGGCAGAGATTTCTCCTGTATTTGCTTGAGGCTCCAGGACCAGGCATCCCACGATAACAGGAAATTAGTGGTCCTGCAATCTCATGTATAGAGTCAATGATCTCTGAAGATGTGGGTGGTGGGTATTTGGAATTCTCTCTTTTATCTTGGAGCTTTTATTGGAGCTAGCTATTTGTGGTTTGTTACACAAATACAAACTGTTGCAATTTGTGAGCCATAACTGAGGGATTTTAGTTTTATACAGTTTATTTTTTTTTATTCTGTGTAGTGTTCAGTGGGTGCATATTACACATATTTTGACTGGCTCAGGAGGAAATACTAGTATAATATTTCTAGGGTGGGTAATTACTAAGACAGTGATATATTGCACTAAGCCAAAGGTCTGTATGTGGTCACGAGTAGGGATAGATGAGGTTGCTCTTTCTGAGCAGGGCCGACTCCAGGCTCCAGGCACCAGCCGAGCAAGCTTGTGCTTGGGGTGGCAGATTCTAAGGGGCGGCATTCCGCCCAATCTTAGGGCGGCATGGCTGCCCTATTGTTTTTTTTCTTTTGCTTTGCTTCCGGGTCTGGCTGCCCTGCACCCTGGGATTTTTTTTTTTTTTTTTTTGTTTTGCTTTGCCTCTGGCGTCTGGGCACCCTGCGCCCTGGGGTTTATTTATTTATTTTTTTGCTTTGCCTCTGGGTCCAGCCGCTCTGCGCCCAGGGGTGTTGTTTTTTTTGTTTTTGTTTTTTGTTCTTGTTTTGCTTTGCCTCCGGGTCCGGCCGCTCTGCGCCCTGTTTTTTTTTTTTGCTTGGGGCAGCGAAAAAGTCAGAGCCGGCCCTGTTTCTGAGAGATTCCAGAGGGTAGTATTGAAGAATTGCTCACATGTGGTGGTTCTACAGGGTTCCTTTCTGTGGCCCCATCCTATTTCAATGTGTCCGTAGAGCTGTTAGGAGGATTGCTGAGTAAATGTGGGCTGTGGTGTCTCTGGTATGCTTAGAAAGCCAAGCTTTCTATATCTTCCTCATCTAATTTAGTCAGTGCAGTTGAATGAGATACCCAGTGCCTATTGGAGATTGAAGTTTGAGTGAGTGTAATTTGGTTAAGGCTCATTCCAGACAAGAGTGATGTACTGCTTGTAGGCTGTAGCATGTGCCAAGAGCATGTGGACAGATGCATTTCAGAAATCAAATCAAGTGAATACGTGCACAATTTGCAAGAACTAAAGGCATCTGAGACCAATAACTTTTTTTCTATTGTCCCCTTGAAAATATTTCTTATTTGTGTTTTATAAACTTTTGGTATGTTTTTCTTAATAGCTTCCTTGGGTTCCCTGCCCTTAGGAGAGTAGGAGAAGACTTCTGGAGTTTCCCTCCCCTAACCTAAAACAGTGAGGCAGAGGAGCAGTCGTAAGGGAATGGGGGCCAAAATCTAATTTCAAATTAGTTATACATATTTCCTTTCAATAACATGTTAGTTATTGAGGGGGTCAGATAGCTCCTTACTGCCTTTTTACCTCTTCAGTTTTTTGCTGTTGCAGTATTTGAGAATCTGCTCCATCTCTTTTCAATTTGTGCTGAGAACTGGTAAATACCTTTTTAGGTGTGTTTAATTCATACTCCTACTCTGAGAAGAGAGACCTAACTTAGAAGTTCCCCATGTTAGCATTCATACTCAGTGAATACATGCTAAAGTTCATCCAGACAAAGGCTATCTGGTTTCTTAACAAATGGGAAGAGAAAACTAAATGTATTTTTTGAATGGTTGGCACTATTGCGTATAGCTTGGAAACATTAAGGTGAAACTCAATGATTTGCTTTTATTTTAATTGTGCAGCATTAATGGTAAGCACTCATACAGTGCTATTGAGATGGAGGCCATTAAAATACCCAGATTTCACAATGTGATAAGAAAAGAGTAGGTCTGTCTAGACTCATAGACTTTAAGGTCAGAAGGTACCATCATGATTATCTAATCTGACCTCCTGCACATTGCAGGCCAAAGAACCTAACTCACCCACTCCTGTAATAGACCCCTAACCTCTGGCTGAATTACTGAAGTCCTCAAATCATGGTTTAAAGACTTCAAGTTAAAGGCCTGGTCCCCACTAAGCCCCCACTTCGGACTAAGGTACGCAAATTCAGCTACGTTAATAACGTAGCTGAATTCGAAGTACCTTAGTCCGAACTTACCGCGGGTCCAGACGCGGCAGGAAGGCTCCCCCGTCGATGCCGCGTACTCCTCTCGGCGAGCTGGAGTACCGGCGTCGACGGCGAGCACTTCCGGGATCGATCCCAGAACATCGATTGCCTGCCGCCAGACCCTCCGGTAAGTGAAGACGTACCCACAGAGAATCCACCATTTACACTGGTTTAAACCCGCAAGTGACCCATGCCCCATGGTGCAGAGGAAGGCGAAAAACCCACAGGATCTCTGCCAAGCTGACCCTGGGGAAAAATTCCTTCCTGGCCCCAGAGATGTGACTAGTTAGGGATACAGGTATTATTAGGGTTTCATCACGTTCCTCTGATAGAAGAAACAAGTCAGTTGTACTTGTATTACCACATTCGGTTCCAGAAAGATTGGCAGCTGGTGCAAGGGCAAGGATCAATGTGCTATGGAATAGTTGGCTAAACCCCAGAGAATGTTGTGAGATGTAGATACTGTATACGGTGCATGTCCAGTGCCAGTGGGTTTTAACTTACAACTGTGCTGCAAGTCTTCTAATGGTATTTGTCTTTCAGACATGGGAATTCCCTTTGGGTTATAGTACAGATTAGGTTTTTATAAAATAGCTATTGAAAATACCAGAACTCTTTTGGTAGTTTGTGAAAAGTTGTGTTGGGTCCTACAGATCTTCTGTGATTGCTGGGAGCTCATCCCATGAACACAGGTCTTGGGAAAAGACCAATTCTTGATATGAGGCAAGAAAATAACATTTTACAATTTTGATTTAAGAAGCTACCTTCACTCCTAACCATAATCGTCTTTAACCCCCACTCTACAGTCATAAATGAGATCCCTATCCCTCCTTCCTCACCGCCCCCAAAACCATCTACATGAAGGTAGATGTCTACAATATGCACTTCGGGTACATAAAAACATAGAAGATATTTCGTTTAGCTTCATGTCTGATATATCTGGTTTGTACCAATGAGCAGCCTGGATATTTAAAAGGTAATGTTGCCTGTTATGTGGGGATTTAGAAATCACACATCCCACATTTCAGTAAAGCAATATGTGGGCCTTGTAAAACAAAATGGAGTTATGAATAAAATCCAACTAAATATCATATAAGCAGAAATCTAGCATGCCCTGGTGTGATGCCTACCCCACGCAGATGATGAAAAGGCTAATGTGGGCTGATGAGGGTGGGGGGTGGGCCAGGTGTAATTAATGATGTGACCCAGCTGGAGACTGACTGATGTTATTAACAGAAGAAGTTTAGCGCAGAAGGAAGCTGCCGGGAGAAACTCTGCAGTCACTCTCCCGATAGTAGGGAATGAAGAGACCTGGGGGAATAGGAGGGCTCTGGCAGGGTGAGGAGAAAGCCCAGGGAAATGCTTGGTAGGGAGTACTCCAGAGAGGTGGCAGAAAGGAATCTGGTGGAGTGAACCTTGCCTGCGTGTTCTAGTGTCCCTGGGCTGGAACCGAGTGTAGAGGGCAGGCCTGGGTTCCCCTACTAGGCATTAGGGAAGGTGATGTAAAGCCTCTGACGTAAGCTGATAAGGACTTCTGAGAGCCCTGAGAAACAGGTGTATAGACCACTGGGCCCAGAATTGAGGATGGGAGCCACACCGAGGGATCAGATATTTGTTTTTGCTACACCTTCTGTTAATTTGAAATGTGACTTGTTGGAGAGCTGAGTTGCGAGATGAGGCAGACCACTGCAGGGCCAGAGCAGCTGTTGGCAGGGGGCACTAGATGAACAGAGCATGCTACGCTATGCCAATCTGTGAGGGGATGCTCCAGCAGTAAGTGCACTCTTGTACCCCAGGAATCAGTCACAACAACTGAAATAAATGTAGCAGTGCCCCTAAGTGGCATGCCTTACCAACAATCTTAGCTGTGTTTCATATTGTAGCTGTTGTCTTTTTTTATTTTTCTTTCCTTTAATCATCAGAGCATCTTGAATGCCAATTTATTAAAATCTTCCAGTTGTTGACAGTCTGATTAAATCAGGTGGATTACAGGGATACTTTTAAAGTAAGAAATATTCAGGGAAGTGCTAATGTTTCATCATCTGAAATGAAATGTGAGTGATTAGAAACCCTGTATTGAGATCAATAAAATATATTCTAGCAGAAAATCAATGCATATCATAGCTTTGCCTTTTAAAAAAGCATTCCCCACATCACAGCTCTGAATACATAAGATCAGTGGACAGTAATCAATATGTTGGTTTAAAGTGCAGTTTCATAAATGCTTTTACCTGGAAGCATCTTAATGCCAAAGAAATGTGGCCTCTTTTTTCCTCTTCCTGTTGAGTTTTTCTTTCTAATCTTCCTACCATTGATTCAGTGATTCAGGCCTCCCCTGTTCCTGCTGCTACTTTCCATTGCATCTATTTTTAATTTCTTCTCTAGACCATTGTTCCTGACATGATTCTCATTGTCTATCTCCCCTCTCCTTTCCCATTCTCTCACTTCTGATTCTTGTTTTCCTTTTATCTTTCTCCTTCCTCTCCTGTCTTCCAGCTGCTCCCATTCTTTCCTTTTCTTGTTTTCTTCCTTCCCTTTGTCTTCCTCCCCCTTTCTTAGCTGTTTGTAAACCACTTTGGGATCCTCAGAGGAAAGGTGCTTTAGAAGTGCAAATACAGAATGAAGCTGTAGATAGATTATTAGTTATAAGAAAAGGTAACTAAATATGTGAAACCTACTGCCGGTTGGGTCAGGTCTAGTGAGATAATGCAGTTTAATAATGCTCTTGTATAATGTGAGATAGCACAGTTCAGTGATATTCTGCCAACATTTTAACAAAGGGCTCTCACAAAAATTCTCTTTTGTCCTAGGATTAGGGTGACCAGACATCCCGATTAAAATCGGGACTGTCCCGATTTTGAGCTGTTTGTCCCGCGTCCCGACTGATATCTGGTTGGGACGCAATTTTTGTCCCGATATTTTGCGCCGGCTTTTTTTATTTTATTTTATTTTTTTTTTTGCTCTCGGCTGGCCGGCAGCACTTGGCTTTTTTATTTTTATTTTTGCCCCTCCTTCCTTCCTCCCCCGGCGTCCCGATATTTTCTTCATCTCATCTGGTCATCCTACCTAGGATACGCTCCAGAACTTCAGCACCACCCAGTTCCCTTCATGCCCATTACTTCCTTAATACAATTAATTTTCATGAGGGAGACTATGGTCTGGGCCTCCCTATCCACTTAGTGACTGCTCACCCTCCCCCAGGCTGCCTCTCCTGTTCCTCCAGTTGCAGTGAGGTCTCTGGAAAAGAAGGTCCCCTACTGCTTCAGGGGTGCCTATGACTCCATAACTGAAAGGATGGAGGGATGTGTGTGTGTGTGATGATGCTTTTCATCAAATGTTTCTGTGACTGGTGATGCACTGGTTCCTCTAGCCATGCTTGAGACTATAGCAGCGGTTCTCAAACTTCATTGCACTGCGATCCTTCTGACAAAAATTACTATATGACTTTGGGTAGGAGGAGGGGGAACTGTAGCCTGAGCCCCGTCACCCTGGGCGGTGCGGCCAAAACCAAAGCCTGAGTCCCACCATCCTGGGTGGAAGGCCAAACCCAAAGCCCGAGCTCTACTGCCTGGGGGGGCGCAAAGCCAAAGCCCAAGGGCTTTGGCCCTGGGCGAGGGGTCTGTAAACTGAGACCTGCCACCCAGGGCTGAAGCTGAAGCCTGAGCCCTGCCACCCAGGGCTGAAGCCGCGGGTCCCAGCAAGTCTAACGCTAGCCCTGGTGACCCCATTAAAATGGGGTCCTGACCCACTTTGGGGTCCCGACCCACAGTTTGAGAACTACTGGGCTATAGGAACAAAGATGACAGAAAGACATTCAAATCCCCCCTTGCTTTTATAGCACCCTGGCATCAGTGCAGCGAAGGAGAAAGCCTCCTGCAGAAGTGGAAGGGGAGTTGTTAGCTTTCTCTGACCCATGTTGCTCTGTCTCCTCCCATCAGTTCTGTCTACAGCTCTGTATCCTACTAATGTGCCTCTGCTCCATCTGCGAGAAGTAAGGCAGATGATCAGTTCTCCTCTTCTTGGTGCTGGAACAGAGCACTGAGAACAACAAAGGCATTTAAACAAGAATCTCCCTGAAGCCCTGTCCACAGTGTCCCAGACACAATTGACTGTTAGCTTATTATGAATTTTCTGGAGGTCTTTGCCTGGGGTGTTTAATTCCTACATATCCTGAGAGTGTGAGTCTTCAGGAATATTTATTATTAGTAGTAGTAGTACTAGTAACAATATTTTCATGGATTTAGAGTAAAATAAAATAAAATGTTTTACAAACATCAGCTGTACATGTGTGCTCACAGTTGTTAATACAATACAGAACTCCCAAGTTATTACTTCTGCGGGACTTCCCAGCATATAATATCCTCTCTGGATTTGCTTCTTAGATTGCATGTTCTGTTGGGCAGGGACTACTTGTTTTTGTGTGTTTTACGGCACCGGCACTTTATTATTAGTACTGATACTCCACATTTTATTGTTTGAAAATGAAATGATTCACTTTCACATCATGAGTCTTCAGCTATGGAAGGTGTAAAAAAATATTGCCTTCAACCATCTGATTAGCTGCTAATGATTTTAACCCTTCCAGACCTTGTTACCAACTGTACCTATATCTATAACAAGGCCGATACGCCAACAGGGAAACATTCAAAACATCCCACTTGAGGAGTGGGGTTGGGTGTGTTTAATTTTTCGTCCAGTAGAAACTATAAGCTTAAGGATTCTGTGTGAGCTGTGTAACTTGTCTCTGAGGCTGAGGATGCTGCTTCCACAGCATTTGTAGCCCTAGCATTTCACAGAACCAGGGAGCAAATTTGGAATGCAGTGTTGGATCCGCAGGATGGTGGGTGCAATGTGCTTTTACTAGATTACCAATCCAGCATGTTCCCAGGTCCTTTTAAGGGCATTAACAAGCCAGTAAATTATATTTGAAGTTGGAAAACAATAATGATCATAGGTTAAGTTGCATTGTGGCGCCTTTGTGATCCAAAAACAACATATTTGGAAATGGCCATATGTGCTCACTCCCTTCACCAATTCTGGTGCCAGAATTGAATTGCTAAAATCCCATTTTTGACACTTGAGTGTTGCGATTTTTCCTCTTGCTGGCTCAGGAAAAGGCATTAATAAATGCTGAATTAAGACTTCATCAGAAGTCCCTATTTGATTAATTTAGAATGCTTACAGCTATTTTTATTGAATGTAGTGACAATTACAGCTGTTGGCAGAGCAGAACTAATTTAATCTGTTTGGCTGCTGAAATTTGTGAAGGAGCCAAGAATGATTTCTGGAAAAAATTGTTAACCTTGAACACGCAATCCTGTAAGTTCCGGAGTGTGCTATCATCCCCTTATTGTTAAATATCAAATATCCTGATGCTAATGAATATGCAGGTTTTTTTAAAAGAACATAGGCAGTAGTGGGAGTGCAACATGTTGCATTTTGGCAACCCTGGGTTTGAATGAAGATTATGTAGGTTAGGGAATAGACCTTTATAATTTTAGAGAAGATGAGCACTGCATGTGTGGGAAGCTACATCTAGGGGGGATTCTCTCTTTGAATCCTGTAAGGATCTGATTTTCTTCCTTTTTTGGGGGGGTGGTGGTGGTGGTGGTGGAAAAAGTTAACTCAGGATAGACAGACCCAAGCATTCACTGATAGTTGTATAAGGTATGTGTAGATGGTATATACCTTTTTATTTTTCCTTACAAAGTCACATTATAACTTTTCTAACCTTGTCATGGAACAGCTTTGCTTACAAAACTGGGACTTTCCTGGTGGGCAGGTCATCACAGAATATTCATTACATTTGTATAAGAGGTGACAGCTTTGTTGGCACAGAACAAAATGTGAGGCTTGCAGTCCCTAGTCTAAGATTTAGATTTAGCAGGATTAAAAAAAGGATTAGACATTTATATGCATAGCAACAATCTTCAGAGTTGGACTTGTTATAACAAATATTAAAACAAACAAGCAAGAGGAGAGAGATTGAGAGAGAGAGAGACCTTCAAGCCTCAGGGAATAAACCAGATTCTTAGGAGGAGACTTTCCCTTGAATCAGGTTATTCTGTTGCAAGGTTTCTTTCTCTGAAGCAGCTCAGACTGGCCAGGCATTATGACAGGATACAGAACTATATGTGGCACTGGCCTGATCCAATATGGCAATTTCTGTGTTCCTGTTCTTCCCTAAGACATACTATTGCACTCCTGCTCCTTTCCTTGTGCCTTCTTGGTGCCATAGAGTGGGAGTAAAAATGATGTCTTTCTATCTAATCTCTTTGGGACCATGCCGGAAATGGACTTTTCCTACTTAGGGAGGATCAAGAAGCTTGCCAAGTTCTGCAGCAAGAGTTGAGAACTTGGAAAGCAGAAAGACGTGATCAGTTCCTCTGTTGTGCTCCTCTCTCCTATTTTGGCTTAATTCTACTTTCCCAAGAATTATAAAAAGGTGCAGTTAGGAGAATCACTTTCTCCCCCAACTCCCACTTCACTGGTCTTGCTTATCTGAGTAGTGGTTCTC
The DNA here is from genome assembly GCF_027887155.1 of Malaclemys terrapin pileata. Taxonomy (NCBI): domain Eukaryota; kingdom Metazoa; phylum Chordata; order Testudines; family Emydidae; genus Malaclemys; species Malaclemys terrapin. Next base: position 68,729,885 of record NC_071512.1, read on the forward strand.
ATCATATGTATGTGACATCACTTCTTTAAAAATAAATTACCAGACTTTCTAAGACACATTGACAATGGCCAGTTTTTTTTATCCAATAACTTTGTCATATGTACGATTTGTTGGAATCTCTTGCCTTTGGTCTACAATTTTTCTCATATAAAATGCCGATTCTTACATCAGACCCCACAGTTGTGTGGGTACACTTTGTAAGACTTTTTAAACCACAGTTAAAAAGCCTGTAGGCCAGGGTAAGTGTAGGTATCTAGAAAGTCATTAAGGGATGGTATTCTGATCTCTCCCTTAGTTGATGAGTTCCCATATCTTCAAAGAAAAAAAAACACATGGATCTAGAGGGCACAGAGTTAAATAATGTAATTTCTTTATTTGTACTGCAGTAATCTCTCCTTATGGGTTCTGACATCCTCCCTTTTGAATACTAGTCACTATGAATCACCTGCCTGAGTTCTAGTGCTGTGATACCTTTGGAATCTGTTAACTTATTCATATGACAGTTTGAAACCAACAAAATACGTTTTAAAGACCCTTTGTTTAAAATGTATTTTTCATTGAGAATTATTTATATATTTGTTTTGGAAAAGTTTATCTTAAATGTTTCTCTGAAGGAAATATCCTGGATGTCTTGTGTGGATTTTCCAGAATGTGATCTTTACTGCAAATGCAGCATTTTATGTTTTTAGTATGTAAAGGATTTTCCCATATAATTTCAAATAACTTTTACTGAAACAAAAGTGAAAATAAATATGTATATCTTTTTGGTTTTAGTAACCTTCAAATTATATCCAGGAAGCTATTATGGTTAGTTTAGCTGTTCAGAGATGATAAACCTTTTAATCCATTTGAGTGATAGCATTGATAGTTATTGAACCGTTAAGTCTAAAACCAAACTTGCTAAGTATGCTTTCAGCTAACAGGCGATTTCATCATATTGTCAGGGGGCCTGTTATTTTAAAGAAATTATGTTGTATGTAACTAATGATGTGGTCCCGGAAGCAGGCTCATGCAAAAGAGATAATAGAAGTGTTGTGTTGTTGCGACACAATACCTACTGAATGTTAGATAACAGAGGTAAGAATTATGTCAAACTCAGGGCCCATTACTTACCCCTTATCAATCTACTTACATGTTCTTGTAATGTGCATGTACTTAAAAAATCGTTTTATCCCATTAATCATTCATTTAGAATATTCTTAGGAATTTTATTTAATTTCCACTAATATTGGTACTCATTTATCTTAACACAATTTCCTTCAAAATATAAAGCCAAGTGGATATGCTTGTTTAATACTGTTTTATTTGCTTTTATGGCTTATTATATATAATGCACAACATGCAGATATCACAGAGTCATCTCCAGATTTGACATAACTGTTGGTTCTTTATCATGGAATATAATGCTGAAGTCCTTTATTTTTAGTTTTAGTAGGAATAGTTTTAATTTAGTAGGAATATTTTCATGGTGAGGAACCTTATTGAATGGTAGCAGGGGTACTGATGTATATGTGATATATATGTAGTGTATTGATGGATAAAATAGATAAATTATCTATATGAACGAGCTTAGATGTATTTTCATAGAAATGCCATTGAAAGTGGGACTACAGCAGACCAGTGACTTCACAGTTGGTGTATGTAGAGGGGTTGCCTCAGTGTTTACCATCATGTTTCTTGCTCTGTACCCCAAGGTGGGGCCAAGTCTTGCAGTCCTTAATCACGCAAAATTCCCAGTGAAGTAAAAAAATTGTTTTGTTTTCAAATATCTATTTTTCCCATTTTTGTTCCAATCCTTGTTTGTTCTAATATCTTCTCCCACTGCAAGTACATTTATTTAGATAAAAATCGACTGCTTAGTTTCATGGGGGATTCTGTTGGCCTTGTTCAATTGAGTTTTAAAGATGTCTTGTTTTATTGTAACACCAGTATTTTTGCTTTTGAGCTTCTGGTTTGAATGAGCAGAAACACTCAGGGAAAAACATGGCAAACAGTACTAAATTTTGCATGCTTTCAAGGCAAAATTGTTAATCCCTCTGTCATTTCCTCTAGCTTGGGTGGGGAGAGGACTTAGGTCAGGGGTGGGCAAACTACGGCCTGGGGGCTGCATCTGGCCCTTCAGACATTTTAATCTGGCCCTCAAGCTCCCGTTGGGGAGCGGGGTCCGGGGCTTGCCCTGATCTGGCACTTCAGCCAGGGAGCGGGGTAGGGGGCTTTCCCCATTCTGCACGTGCTGTGGCTCCGTGTGGCTCCCGGAAGCAGTGGCATGTCTCCACTCTGTTTCCTACATATAGGGGCAGCCAGGGAGCTCCGCACGCCGCCCCTGCCCCAAGCACCGCCCTCGCAACTCCCATTGGCTGAGAACCGAACCCTTCAGTCCCAGCCCTGCACCCTCCTGCACTCCCAACCCTCATATACAGCCCCACCCAGAACCTGCACCCCCAGCTGGAACCCTCACCCACCTCCTGCACCCATGCCTCTGCCCCAGCTTGAAGCCCCCTCCCTAGGGTTACCATATTTTGTGCCTCCCAAAGGAGGACACTCCACGGGCCCGCCCGCAGCCCCGCCCCCGCCCCAACTCCACCCCCTCCCCAAAGTCTCCGCCCCCTCCCCTGCTTCCTGCGAACATTTGAGTCGTGGGAAGCCTGAAGCAGGTAAGGGGGAGTGTGGGGGGAGGAGGCGCGGCCCAGGCTGGCCCCGGCCGACCACCCCCGGCCCGTGGTCCCCAGCCCGGCCCCCAGGCCCCTGGCACCGCACTGCCGGTCCCCAGCCCGGCCCCTGGCCCCGCCGGCCCATCCCCCGAGCCCCCGGCCCGGCCCGGCCCCGCCGGAGTCCCCGGGCCCGGCCCCGCCGGAGCCCCCGAACCCCTGCCGGAGCCCCCGAGCCAGGCACCGCACCACCGGCCGGCCCCGGCCCCCAAGCCCCCGTCCCGTCCCCCGTCCCGGCCCCCCCGATTTTCCCGGACATGTCCAGCTTTTTGGGCTTTCCCCCCGGACGGGGATTTGGAGCCCAAAAAGCCGGACATGTCCGGGAAAATCCGGACGTATGGTAACCCTACCCCTCCCGTACCCTGAACTCCTCATTTCTAGTCCCACCCCAGAGCTTGCACCCCCAGCCGAAGCCTTCATCCCTTCCTGAACCACGGCCCTCAATTTCTTGAGCATTCATGGCCTGCCATACAATTTCCATACCCAGATGTGGCCCTCGGGCCAAAAAGTTTGCCCACTCTGACTTAGGCCAAGACTCTGTTTCCTCTTCTCCATGACTTCCTCTCTACCAGTGGGCCACATGCTTCCTGCTGTCCTTGGGGGTTAGAGGACATATCTTAGTGACCTTTCTTAAGCCCCCTCCCCCTCAATGTCAAGATTGTGTGATGGCTGGTTCCCTCCCTCCATCTTAGATTCTTCTAGGGTGGCTATCTGGCTTATCTTCATAGGGCTGGCAAGGTAGATTTCCCTCCCCCTCCCCACAGAAAGATCTTGTGACAAGGGATGTGGGAGGAAGTGGGTGGCATCAGTCTTGGCTGACACTTGTTTCTGGCTTACTAAAATGTTCTCAAACCTTTTGGCAAATCTGGGCAAAGTTTTAGGCTCATTACAACTCCCATTCCTTCTGGTAGGTCATTTGCCGCTGAGTTTCCAGTTCCTTAAAGGCGATTTATTTCACAAGGTTTTAATTTTTCTTTACACTGGCAAATTTTGTCTTTGATTAATGTACAAAGTGCTCCTCCCTGCTAATCTTTCTAGCATGTAGACGCATTAGTGATTACAAGTGTGTTGTATATATTTCATTGTGAGGACACCATTAAATGCAATACATACTCTATAATATAAACTCTGTTGAACAAACCTGGTGGCTGTAACTTTTAAAAAGTAGCAACCCCTCCCACCTGAGTAATTTCTGTGTAGGTTATTTTGTGACTCAATTCTTGGAAGTCTCACACTGTAGTGGTATGGTGGGGGCAGGGGTACATGAGCTTGGCCTCCTCAGTTAGCAGGATAAAGAGGCATGTATTCCACTCCTCTTTTTAGTATTGGCTTGAAAACCATAAGGTTCCTGAAACCAGGGAAGAAGTTTGTAATGCAGATCCAATGAAGTGTCTTGTCTTCTGTAAACCTGACACACATTTGTGTCTGATTCAAACCTTCTTATTCTGTTCCTTATTCTATAAATGGTACATCTGACACATAACTACCGGAAACCTTTAGTTTATGGTTTGACTGCTATGGTTTGTTTTACGGTGCATTACATTGAATTTGTCAGCCATTGTCTTATCTGACATTCCATGACCATCCCAGATATTTTTTAATACCTAAGGTTGCTAATGTTGAATGAGTGCTTTTACAACATGAGTACAGACTTGTTGGAATCTGTTTTTGCCTCCTACTCTCCCCAGGCTATAAATATTTTTCTCATAAACCATTGTTTTGTGATATTTCTTACCCAAATTTCCACACTTGTTGTTGTTACAGAATGTTGAGGGACCATATACCTTGTACCCACACACATGCATATACTTCCCTCTAATTCATGATGAGTTCTTGGTCCTCTTTGCAATGTGTGCAATTCAAAGTGTGTGTGAGTATGTCCCTTAAACTTCTTTCAGGTAGAGCAGGTAGGCAGTTTCTCCCTTGTCCCAAATCCTTTGCATCTCTTCAGCACCAACAGTTTCAAACTCTCACAACCAGTGGTAATTTCCTGTCTCTTTCGCTGGCTCCCAGTGAGATAGTGAGTACACCATCTGGATCCAAATAGATTAGCACAGATTGGAGACCTAGACCTTGTAGTGGTTGCATCTTATCCCTCTTTGGTTCAGCTGCTGAGTTCTACCAGGCTGTCTCCAAACTCTCACTGAGGTATAGTTGGCTCAGCCTTCAGATGGTGACTATGATACGTCATGCCAGGTGGTCTGCCCACAAGGAGAGCTTCCTGTATAGCTTCAAAAGAGCTACTGAGCATGTTTAGTGCTGCACCCCAGATTGTGGATGTTTTTGCTTCCTCTGGTAGTGTCATTTTGCCCAACTCTGGCAAGTCTGTAAACATAGAGTCCCCAAAAGTAAACCAATAACCTATGTCTCCACCTCACTATTTCTTCCCTTATTTACACCACTAAATGCTGAAATGCACGAGTGAGGATAAACCATTTGGCTGTTATTCTGCATATGAGAATGTTGGCATGAGTATCACAGTTTCTCTTTGATGAAGAAACAAGTGTATCACTTTAGTTGTATATAAACAAAAGCTCAGTTCAGTAATCCTTATTCTCATGGATGAGGCATTGAGAGAATTGGGTTCTGATCCTGGTTTGCTGAGTGACTGAGGCCTGGTCTACACTGGGGGGATAGTTGTAAGTTACGCAACTTAAGTCACGTGAATAACGTAGCTGAAGTCGACATACTTAGACCTACTCACCGCGGTGTCTTCACTGCGGTGAGTTGACTGCTGCCATTCCCCTGTTGACTCTGCCTGCGGCTCTCCCGGCAGTGGAGTACAGGAGTCGATGGGAGAGCGCTCGGAGACTAGACGGGATAAATCGACTCCCGCTGGATCGATTGCTGCCCGCTGATCTGGCGGGTAATAGAGACATACCCTAAAATAACATTTGAAAGAAAATTTCAAGCAGAGTGCTGTGTTCATTGAAATAATACTATTGCCTTTAAACATTTAAAATTTTTTGTACTGTTATATATTGGATTGTAAGATTTAATAAAAATAGACTCTGTGGAGTTGTATCTTCTCATAAAAAGAACTGGTACATCTTGCATTATTTTATTTTTAGGTATGTGTCTTTCACAAGTTGCTGCAAAATTATTGACAAGGGTTGTCACTTTCACTGCTGTTTCAAAAGATAACATGTCTAGGCTATGGTGAAAATAAATTACAGCCCCTTATCTAGAAAAAAACATCTTCTAATGCTGCTGGTACACAGAAGTGGGGCTATGCAGCTACTGAGGCTTCTCCCTCAAGTGGTTATTTCTCCCGCACTGATGTAGTTTTTTTTTTTTAATTGCTTGTGACTGCTCTCCCTTCTTCAGTTAGGAGACCTAGCCCATGGCTAAATCAATTGCTATTTGCTCTGAGCATTCTACAGAGGGAGTGTGGAAGGGGAAAATTATTCCCTAATTAACAGCCAAGGAATAATTTTAACGAGGAGGCCTGTCAGCCTGAAAACAGAACTCCTTGTGTTAGGGTTACCATACGTCCGGCTTTTCCCGGACATGTCCGGCTTTTTGGCAATCAAACCCCCGTCCGGGGGGAATTGCCAAAAAGCCGAACATGTCCGGGAAAAATACCGGCCGGGCACTTCCTCTCCCGCGGCTGCTCTGCTCCTCCCCTGACTCAGACTTCGGCTCTGTTTAAGAGCCAAGCTGCCTGAGCCAGCGTTACCGGCTTCGGGCAGCCCCCATGCCTCTGGACCGGAAGCCGCCGGCTGGGTACTTCCCTTCCCGGGCTCCAGCTGCTCTGCTCCGGTGGCTGGGGTCCGGAGGCACGGGGGCTGCCCGAAGCCGGTAGCGCTCAGGCAGCTCTGCTCTTAAACAGAGCCGAAGAGTCAGGGGAGGAGCACAACAGCTGGAGCCGGGGAGGGGAAGTGCCTGGCCGGGGGCGCAGGGTCCGGAGGCAAGGGGGCTGCCTGAAGCTTGAGCGCTACCGGCTTCATGGTTTGCCGGGCAGCCTCCAGACCCTGCGCCCCCGGCTGGTCGCTTCCCCTCCCGGGCTCCAGCTGTGCTGGGGAAGCGCCGGCCGGGGGCGCAGGGTCTGGGGGCTGCCCGGCAAACTGTGAAGCCGGTAGCGCTTGGGCAGCCCTTTTCACGTGGCTGGGAGGGAGGAGGGGGAGTTAGGGCAGGGACTTTGGGGAATGGGCGGAGTTAGGGCGGGGAAGGGGCGGAGTTGGGGCGGGGCCAGGGCCCCGTGGAGTGTCCTCTTTTTTTATTTTTTAAATATGGTAACCCTACCTTGTGTGACAGCTGTGTTTTGTGGCTCAACTGTGGACAATAATAGTTCATTGGGCTACAGATTCTCCCAATTGCCTTTTCATTTTCTGTTTTGTGCATGTGTGTGTATTAGTGGGGATTATTAATGAGAAGTGGTTATTGGGGTTGCTAAAAGGAAGTGGCCCCTCCCACCCCTTGAAGTCTGGTCCGAAGCTGAGTTGAGACTATGTGGAGTAGGGCCTGAAGAGGATACAGTCCACAATGTATAGAGGGAGTAGTGGAGTCAATGCTTACTTGATAAAACTTTCTCCAGTCCCAGGCATTAGTGCAGTTCCTCAGCAGAGTATGACTCAGAAGTGCAAATCATTGGTAGCTATAGCTGTATTCAGGCAAATCGAATCTCTGATTCCATCCTAAAAATCAGGATCGTTCCATCAAGCTAATTTGCCACTTGATAAATTGGGAACTAGTTCTCAATTGTGCAAAAATTACTATAAAATCATAATTGTATAACCCCCCACTGTGTAATTATGGTCCATTTTGATAATATTATTTGGGGTGTAAACACAGTGCATGCATTTACAGTAAATCTCTGCAACTACACTTCCAATTAATTCTTTTTAATGAAAATACTTGGTATATTGCAAATTGATTGCTTTTCTAAGTTCAATGCTGTGGTAATTTTTCTTTTAGCACCTAAAGAGTTTGGTCCACTCTTATACACTAATTGCTTACAATTTTTTTAAAACTGAAGCCATTTTAAAGCTAACTTAAACTTGGTAACTTCTTAGTTTTTCTCTTTGCCAACATAAAATTAGCTTAAACAAATTATGCTCAACAAAATTCCTCTCTTTAGGCCTTGGATAACACTATTTCAGTCTAAAGATAATTTTAATGACTGAATTACAAACCATCTGAAAATAATGGTTTAATAGAGGTGCTAGCTAACCCTTAGAAATGGTAATATTGCAGTGGGTTTTGCTATACATATATAATGGCAAAAATAATCACAAGCTTCCAAAGTATACCACAAAGCAGTTGGTAATTACATGCCTGTACACTAACAATATTATTTGTTTTTTTTTCTCTAGTTTCTCTGCTTGAAGAATATAAGAACATTCCTTTCAGCATGTTGCGAGATATTTGGGATGAAGAAAAGTGAACTTTTTGAAGCATTTGATTTGTTTGATGTGCGAGATTTTGGAAAGGTAATTTAAAATTTCTTGTTTACTAATATCTTCTTTTTTGGGTGGATAAAGTTGTTATTTGGTAATGCTTGCCATTAGTTTTATATAGCAACTACCTTGATGCAAAAGAGAGGTTTGGTCTGGTTTTGTTTTTTTCACACTTGTGTTGTATTTTTCTTTTCTTTAAGTCATAGTTGACAGAGGCCACCTGCCTGGGTGTTTTAACCATTGTGTCCTTTAGATCTGCTCAGAGCAGACAACCCAGTGGCTAGAATTGCAGTGGCCAATGTACACTAGCACTTCCCATCATTGGTGCTACTGGTGATGCACTAGTGCTAGCACTGTTGGAAGACTTTAGGGGAAAAAATGTAGTGTAGGAGAGGCCAAAGAGGTCAAACACCTGATGTTCTACTGATGGATTCACCTCTTGGTTCCTCTCTAGGTTTGGCTTGCTCACAAGGGCTGTTCTGTTGGGAGCAAGTTACAGGCAGAAAAGTAGCAATGTTATGGGGCAGTGAAGGACCATACAGTGGATTGATGTCCTAAGGGAACATGTACACAGCTGGAGGAACAGGGAGTAGCAGTGGTGGGTGATGAGAAGAGGAGTCTGGGCTGACTGTAAAGTCAAGTCACTTGGCGCTCCATATCTTTTGGGGGGAGCCTCCTATCCCATGCAGGCTCTCAAGCTCTTGGAGTGACTCTACCTTCCTCTCCAGCAGTGGGACTTAGGAGGGGGGAAACAGTAACTCTCAGACCCTTCTTCCCCACTCCCTTGTGGTGAAGGGAAAGGAGTGGTAGGCAACTCCAGACTTGAATTCTGTTCCCCCACTTCTAGTTGCTTGAAGCTGCTGTGTTGTCTGTGGGCCTGCAAATTGTAAGGCTTGGCACTTAGAGGAGTAATGGGAAGAAGAAAAGGATGATAAAAGTGCCTAAGCATGGGGAGGGAGAGAAAAGTGAGGTTTTTGTATGAACAACAGGTGGTAACAGTAGTCAGATGACGTGACAGTGGAAGTGGGATGTCCCTAACCTGCAGCATCACCGTCTTTGCACCTATAATTTTTTTCATTGTCTAGACTGGCAGACGTGGATGGTACATTTAGTACAGACACTCTGCCTTTTCTCCAATATTTTCAAACCAGACTATCAGACAGCAGGAACATGCTGTGGCAGGCAAATGTCCTGGTGTTCAGGACTACGGTCTGTGGGAACAAATCTGTTACGTACAGTTTGTGTGTCATAATGGATATCCCAATTGCATGACAGGACAAGCAGTCTCTGAAGTCTGAGGAAAGGATATAATTGCCAACTGTGGTCCACAAATAGCAGGTTCATTTTAATAAGAAATACAGACATTAAGATTGTATACAGTGGAATTGTTTGAGCAAAGCCCTCTTTTGATGATTACATCTGAATGAACACTACATGCGGGTCTATGCCAATGTTCTAATAGGCAATTTAATGCCAAGACAGGTCAGTTTGGTTATAATTAGCGCTCCCACTAGCTACTACATTCTCTACCTGTGCCACTCACAAAGGTGCAATTTGTGTTCTGCCTTTCAAAAACCAAATAAACCCTTTTTGTCTGGTCCTTACAACTGAATGTTCATTGTTCAGTATAAATGAGGCCCAATTTATCACCATATGTAGGACCTGGCTTTTGGCAAGTATGGTTTGATAGATTCATGTAGCCAAATGATCACTGAAAATACTAATCTACATAACATAGTTCCACCATATTGGCTCTTCATGTACCTTTGGATTTCTTATGTTTTTTCTACATTTTTTGCTCTAAAGCAAACATTACAAGTAGTCTTCCTTTTGCTTGCTTTCTAGAAGCACATATACCTTACTATTTGGTGATGGAAGGACTTCTGTGCACAGGCGAAGTAGATATGACCAAAGGGATAGGTATTTAGTATAGGAGGAGGGTGGGAAAGAGAGAAGGTGAGGGTGAATGAGAGACAGAGAATAGAGGGTCAATGAAGTAAAAGAAGGGGCATGAGAGAGGGGGAAAAAGAGGGTTGGGAACTGTGAAGAGGAAAGCTTGGCTTGAGAAGGAAGAGGATAGATGAGGGAAGATAACGGGTCAGAAGGATGTGAGAGATATGGGGTTAGGCTGGTTGAACAGAAGGAAGGAAGGTGCTCCAAGTGTAGATATATCCATAGTTAAACGGGGGAGGGATAGCTCAGTGGTTTGAGCATTGGCCTGCTAAACCCAGGGTTGTGAGTTCAATCCTTGAGGGGGTCACTTAGGGATCTAGTGCAAAATCAGTACTTGGTCCTGCTAGTGAAGGCAGGGTGCTGGACTCAATGACCTTCAAGGTCCCTTCCAATTCTAGGAGATAGGATATCTCTATTAATTGATTTAATTTAATTTAATTTAAAAATAGTGGTGGGGTGCCACAAGCCAGGGGCCATTCCAGTCTGGAACTGCTTGACAACTCTGGCATCTTTTTTTTTTTTTTTTTTTCCCAAACAGTTTTAAGATTTAACTCCCTCACCCTCCTTGTCTGTTTTAACATGTGACAGAGCTCCAAAGTACCATTTTTACTGCTATGAGACTGAGACACAATGATGATTAGTTACTGTGGGCTACTCTGAATTATAAAGAGCTATGTATGTAAACCTGTGATTAGTTTTTCTGTGTGCAAAAGCTGGCTTTCTCTAGTGTATTGTTTGTAACCTCCTACATACTTGTCTGCAATCTGCTGTTGCCAGCATGTATTCAGCACGGATTTCTACTTCTGAGTCAGTGCATCACTCCCCTAGTTTAACAGAAGAGCCTATAATTATCTATAGACCATGCCATATTAAAAATATTCCAAATCAGAACAAATATCACCGTAATAATTTCCCCTTTTTAATATCTGAAGATACAGTATTTCCATTACGTTTTATACACTGCACTTTGTAATAGACAGGAGGCCTGATTCTTATTTCCACTAAGGCCCCTTTAAGCTGCCTAAGTGATGTAAAGAGACCTTAGTTTAAATAAGAACCAAGCCCAAGGGGTTGCTTTCTGGTCCTGGTGATTGAAGTGGCTCACTGAGCATAGCTAACTACTTCTGTTTGATCGTTTGTGCAATATAAAGAGATTGGCAAACCAAGAAGTTCCACCTGTCCTTTTATGCTACTGTACATTTTTTGCCATACTAGGAATAGTTAAGATATAGCATTGTACTTCCAGTCTTTTGCTTTCAAACTTGTTATATTGCCTATTCAAAAATACCAAAGATTTTTTCTTGGTTCTGTGAACAGCAGAGGAATTAAAACAAAAAGTCTTTTAACAGCTACTGTTGCAGTGACTGCTCTACCAGGTATTCAGTTGTTTGCTATAATTTTAGGGTCCTTATCTAGACCTTTGTGTCAAGCCTTTGCTACTTGTTTAAATAGGCTAAAAACTGCTTTATGATAGAGTAGCATTACTGTTGATTTCTAGTTAGTTGTTGAGAGAGATCCTGGTTCACATAGTTACTCTAATATGACCATAAAGGCCGGGCCTGATTTTTAAGACAGCCACTAATCTTGAAGGAAAATGTTTGCACATTCAGTTAGTTACTGGTGCAACATTGTACCTGTGAAATAACACGCGGGATTGAGGCCTGTCTCAAAAATGTAGCTCACAATGTACAATGGCTATTTGACACATGGCTTTTGTGGTTTGTGCTTTGTAAAGTTTTGTGTTCCAAAATAAACTTTTATCTTATGTAAAACTGAAATAGAATAATGTAAGCTGGCATTTGCAGAGATACTATCTCTTTCATGAAAGATTTTAACTATTGCATTTCTCTTCTCCCAACACAAAATTAGCCTTAATACTACATCATTTATTTTATGTATAGATTGTAGTGAACAACATGTGCTAGGTGCTGTCCACCATATAGGAAGGAAGAGATAATTCCTGTCTTTACAGTATTTGACAATTTCATTGTCTGTGCTGCTCAGTGTCAGGGGCCTAACAATGTCTTAAAAGTCAGCAATTCCTGCTGTGCATGCATGCAAACATGCTTCCATAGTCTTAGTCAGATTAGTGACAAAGGCACATGGGGTGATTTAATGAGACTTGCCTCCCTTGAGTAATAACAGCTGTTTGAGCAAAAGTGGTGCTGCTAAACCAAACAGCAAAGATAGTGTAATACTTGCAGTGGCTTTGTGTGATGGGCATCTTTTCAGCTTCACCATTACTCTGTTTGTAGTTCATCTGTTTTCACTGCATGCAGGAATGAAAGCTTGTCACACGTGACTTGAGGTTGCTGTGTGCTCTCTCTAATGGTAGATAAATTGACTTGTGTTTAACTAGGCTCTTTAAATGCCTCGGGACATAGTCGACTTTCTAGAGCAGATAGTGAATTTGAAACCATTAAAAAGGAGTGGAGTACTGGAAAAATATCACATAGTGTAGTCTCAGAGTTGTAAAATGTGTAGGAGAGTATAACATAGTGTGAGATTTGAGCTAACAAGACTAACAGAATATGCTTTATTGGTTTGGAAACGTCTCCAGTTACTAGAAGCAGTGGCGATGAGAAGGAAGGTTTCCTCTGATTAGTTTGATTTTTCTGTGGTCAAACCAATTTTCTTAAATTAATTATTTTTTCTATATATATAAAAATGTTTGTATACATTCCCAACCCTACAGTCTTTACTCCCACAAATCCCTTTGTGAATTCAGTAGGAGTTAGGCACATGCAAAGGGCTACAAGATAAGCACCACTGGATTTTCCAATTAGTCATCAACTAAAAAAAATTCCATTATGTTTTCTTTATTTTAAGAACCATTTTCTGAATCGTTCTCCCTGCACATGTACATAATTAATAGGAGTTTTGTGCACAAACAGAGAGAAAGTTGGTAGTGGTGTGATCACTCTAGTTTTGAGAAGATTTCTAGTTTAAAGAGGATCTTTTGGACCACAGGCATTTTCCAGACTGCTGGCCAAATGAGTGATTAGGTGGATGTGTGGATATTTCCACAGCTTCTAATGCACTAAAATCTTAAAGTAGATATTTGAGTTGGAAGAAACTGTAGTGTAATGCTGACCAATGCTTAATGCTTTTAAGGGGCTAAATTCAGATGTATAAGTGAGGGCAACTCCACAAGCCCCACGTGTCTTGATTTTCACAAACTCCTTTTATTTAAGGAACCACTCTGGAAACCACATACTGTACAATCACAGATGTATTGAGTTTTTGTTGCTTGTACTACAATTATATTTTTATAGTTGTTGAATTTTTAAACGTATTGTAATAGAAAAAATGTAGTCCGTTTTACACTATGGGTTTCCATTTAAGCAAACAAATTAGGAAGAACATGTCAGATGCAAATGAATAATTGATTCTAAAGAAAGGGATAAAAAGGGGAGAAACAAAAAGGAGACCTGGTGATTAGCATTTGAAATATTCCACAGTTATGCAGTTATTTTATTAAGATCCTATTTTTTAAAATAAGTGGTGGGATATGACTTATATGTCTAGTATTGCCTTTTTGTCCTCCCATGGAAAAAAAGGTTTTATAGTTTTGATCTTTTCCCTCTTGTAAGTTTCAAGTCTTTCCCCTTGGTTAGACAGTGGCAGCCACAGATGGTGAGTGCTAGCTGTAGCTGGATACTTCCTCCATGTTTTCTTCCCCATAAAGCTATAAACTCCAGTAGTAGATGTAGTGCTGTCAGGGGCAGCCTGCATCCAATCCTTTAGTATACCAGGCTGTAACTACAGTACTTTAAAAAACTATTTGGTGCTTTTTAACTACGGTGAACAGTTGTTACAAACTGTTAGGTATAACAATAAAACTAACACAGGTAGGAGCAAGTGAACTGTTTTTTGAACCCACTATGACATAATGAGATTGGAAATTTGACTTGAACCCTAATGTTATTGAACTTGTGTTCTGCTTTGCAGTGACTGTGTGTGTGAGAGAGAGAGTGAGAGTGAGAGAGAGTGTGAGTAGTGAGGGGAATAGAGATTAAAGTTCCTAAGGAAAAAGTTACGTGGATGAAGCAGAGAGTGAACAGCATGAAAAACATATACCGATGCGTTAATACTGGGATCGAGGTGAGGGGAGTATTCCAAATACATAGCACAGATTTCCCTTTATTATTTTTTAAACTGAATCTGCCTTGAGGGGGGAAGGATTTTAAATTGCAGAAAAAAAAGAAGGTTCTTGAACTAGTTCAACAAAATCAGAAAAAAATAAGTTGAGACAGTTGCCAAGCCTCAAACTCCACGAGGTTCATCCACTTCTAATCACAACTACCTATTCTTCTAGTAGATTTCAGTGCTGTGTATAGCTTGCTGATGAAGCATGAAAACCTCCACCCCCATGCACATTGGTGCCAGGCAGTGTTTTCATTAAAAATTCCATCTCCAAGACTCATTTTTCACCAAGGACTGTTGAGTTCTTCCTCTCTATACCTGTGTGCCAGAATCAACAAATAATTTTGATGCTTGTGCCTTCAGTTCTGCCAGAATTACATAGTCCTCTAGCATCCCCAGTCTTTGGTGTGTCTTGTGTCTCAGCAATTGCAGCTGTCATAGCTCCTCAAAGGTGATTTCAACCTACTGTAGGACTCATTTGATAAAGAATAGCTCTGTGATGAAATGGGAATCTAAAGGCCTGCTGTAATCAGTGCGAGTCCTGTTGACTGGAGCTATCTTTACTTTGGTCGTAGGAAGTGTAAGGAATAGAGAGCTGATCATAGGTGTACTCCTTGCTTCAAGCAGAGCTCAGTTTTCTTACCTTGTTTAAATCAAGTCTGTAAAGTTAATAAGTTTGAACTTATTTTCATAATAGGTATTTGATAACATGCTATTATACAAGATTTGTGAATGACATCAAAAAGAGCAAAAGGGCATTAGATTTACTAAGCAAAAATGGTGTAAACAAGTATTTGATCATTCAAAATGCTATATAAGAGCTAGGTTTTATTAAAAAGCATATAGTGCAGCTTCCAGTGCAGCTACATCCTCCATCACACTCGAAAGGCTCATTTGCACAAAGTACACAGCAAAGTGCTCTGAAAACACTGAATGTGTAAGCAAGAGTCTTGTACTATATGGTCATTTTAGCAACTCTGTCACCATTAAGGAAATCCTGACTCTGATTCAGCAGAACATCATGAACAAGCTGAAGTATCACGTTCCAAGTGTGTTGGAATTCCACCAAGTATGTGTTCAAAAGATTCCAGGAAGAGCAGACAGATGTGAGTATTCACATGCCAAAGTCTACATGGCAGCTTGATGGTTATAAAAACAATGAAATTCACAGACAAGAACTAAATCTCAGTACATAGAAATCAAGTGCAGTTCAGCAGTACAATGATGTGATAGTCCACCACTGTCTTGGTCTCAGGAGGCACCTGTCAAATATTAGGACAGCATCGCAAACTGTGCCGAAGGATGCTTGAAAGATGTGGACACTTATATAGAAGCAGCTGCTGTCATGTTTCAGGCCCTTCAGTGGCCTCTGGGGATGTTGTGACATCAGGCTTGCTACAAAGCTCCAGATCTATAGAAGCGTGGTTATGCCACTCTATTGAACGGAAGTGAAACTTGGGCACTGAAGAAATCTGAAGAACACAGGACAGATGTGTTCAATTCTTGTCATCTTTGTCAGCTATCCCATGTCAAGTGGGAGGAAAAGAACAGAAATGAGGATATTCAAAGCTGAACCCAGCAACCACCTCCCTGAGCACTTGTTCAATTTAGGCAGCTTTGTTGGTATGGACATATTAGAATGGAAGACAAATGAATTTTGATGTGTGTGTACCAAGGAACGCTGCTACACAGCTGACGATCACATGGGTACCAAAAGCTTTGGTAGCATGACAAGAGTGCCAGTGATGAACATGAACTAAATATACAGCCAGAATATACAGTCAGACCACCCAAAGTACCTTGCCAGAGATCAAGCTGAGTAGTGCTCGATCTGCAAGGAGGCTACATCCCTTTAGGATTTGCTATGATGATGACAGTCTTGTACATAGCTCTATATTTTTATTTAATGGTTTATGTATAAGTGTGTGTGTGTGTGTGTGTGTGTGAGAGAGAGAGAGAGAGTAAGGTAGGGAATGTGGCAGTGCATCAGAGAGAATTGGGTGGAGCACAGAAGTTTGACAGAACTGTAAAAGAAGCTTGTGGGATGTGGCCCTTCTTTGTAAACTTAAACACAATGAAAATACACCCTGCTGTTAGTAATGCCTTGTGGATGTTCAAATAATACAGTTAATAATACCTAATTATGCTGTTTAGTAAGTCCTGGTCTATACAGACATTTTGTATCAGTATGAAAAAAATCACCCTCCTCACTGAAATAGTTATTAATGTAGTTATACCTGTAGAAGCCCTAGTGTGGGTGCCGCTGTACATGAAATAAAGGTGCCTTATATGGGTGTAACTTATTCCCCTTCCTGTATGGGAATAGCTACACTAGTATAACTGCATCCAGATTAGCGGGTTTTATTTGCCACTTTTACTAAGTTAAAGTTAAAACTGCAAAACTTTTAAGAGTAGACAACGCCTATCTGATGTTGCTGAAGACATAATTCTACTGTATAGAATTTTGCTCCTTAGGAGACTGATCCTGCTAGAAAGAACAGGAGTACTTGTGGCACCTTAGAGACTAACAAATTTGTTAGAGCATAAGCTTTCGTGGACTACAGCCCACTTCTTCGGATGCGTGCTGCATGTCCTAAATTTCCATTGAAGGTAATAGAAGTTCACTGAAGGCAAAATTCGCCTGTATTTTAGGACAGGTCTACACTAGAAGCACTACATCTGTGTAGCTGCACCACTGTAGTGTGTCTAGTGAAGATGCTCTATGCCGACGGAAGAGTGCTCTCCCGTCACATAATTACTCCACCTCCGTGAGAGGCAGAAGCTATGTTGGCAGGACAGCGTCTCCCACCTATAGTGCCGGCGTGTACAGTGCTGGTCATTGTAACTTGTGTCGCTCAGGGGGGTGTCTTTTTCACACCTCTGAGCGACATAAGTTAGATCGACTTAAGTGGGAGAGTAGTCTTGCTCTCAATCTTTACATTTTCTGCCTTTTTCCCTTCCCAATGTGTATAACCAAAGTATTGTGTTTCTTATTGAGTTAAAATTTTCATCTGTGAATAAAAGTTGCCACTGGAGTTCAAAATACTAAAGGATGTTCTTTGTATTATGTATTTGTAGAAGGAAGATGCAAACATAGAGTATTTGACTGTAGTATGAACTTGTTCCATGGGGCTGTCAGTCAAGATGCTGGTGTAAAGGTGTAAAGGTAAAAGAGGAGAAACTATATATGAAATCCTAACGAAAGTTATGAGTTTGAGATTCATGTACTGTTCTTTTTTTAAAGCAAAAGTTATGGCATCTTAATGACTTTTATTGAGTATCAGATACTGAAATGCAGCACTTCGGGGAACCGTTAATTTAAAATGTTCCTGGTATTACTTTTCATTGTGGTGGAAGTGCTGAAATGTGGGGAAATAGTTTGGAGAGAGTGAATTTACAAAGATAATGGAGTCATACAAAATATATACACCTCTACCCCGATATAGCGCTGTCCTTGGGAGCCAAAAAATCTTACCACATTATAGGTGAATCCGCGTTATTTCGAACTTGCTTTGATCCGCCGGAGTGTGCAGCCCTGTCCCCCTGGAGCACTGCTTTACCACGTTATATCTGAATTTGTTATATCAGGTAACGTTATATCGGGGTAGAGGTGTATTATGTATCTCCACTAAAAACAAGATCCCAGTTATTTTATAAGTGGATGTAGAAAAGTGGCTTGGTGGTTTGCTTCAGAAATTAGTTTTTTACTAACTAATTAGTAAATTAGGGATAGTTCAGTGGTTTGAGCATTGGCCTGCTAAATCCAGCGTTGTGAGTTCAATCCTTGAGGGGGCCATTTAGGGAACTGAGGTTTTAAAAAAAAAAAACTGTCTGGGAATTTGTCCTGCTTTGAGCAGGGGTTGGACTAGATGATCTCCTGAGGTCCCTTCCAACACGGATATTCTATGAACATTTTCACAAGTATTTAGCCTTTTCTTGTCAAATTCTTAAATATTTAGGCTTCTCAAATATAGTTATGGCTCAGAATTTTATTTTGATAGTTTATCAGTGAGATGTGCTGATTTGTCTTGCCACATCACAAAATCATTAGGCAATCTGCAGGTGTTTGAGGTCTAATGAAGAGTTCTCATCCAGGCAATGAAATGTTCTTGTCAGTATCTGAGCCCTTTAGGACTTTTATAATGTGGACTTTTGTTCAGTTACATTCTTCTCAGTAAACATGACCTGCTGTCTGTGGAGCCTGGATTAATGGAAAATTGAGCTTCCAAGCTCTCGTTTCCTGCCCATGTGTCTCTGTTGCTATAGTGATCTTACCAAAATGTTATTCAGCAATGACTCAGGTATCCTGCAGGGTAGGGTAGCATTATGAAATTCTGTTTGGGGTGAGGGAAATATTGAAAAACAGGTCTTTGTTTTTGGCTTGAATAGATTTAAAATGGTTAAAGGGGATACTTAAAGTCTGACCTAAAATTAAAATGTTGTTAAAATAAACTTTATAAAACCTATAGAAATGTTTCAAAAATTACAAAAAATGTAAGTTTTGTTTTGTTTTTCATTTCCTGTAGTATTTGAAACCTAAACATTGCAGCACTAAGAAACTGAAAGTGAAACTGATTGTAAGCAAACATGAAACTGAAAAGAGAAATAAATAAAAGGTATTTGTGGTTGACAAGTACACTGGATTTTCATAATTCTTTCATTTTTAACAATTTAAGGTTGCGTAGGTACTTCAAAGGGACAATACCAAATTAATATCACATGTTGTAAACAATTGTCAAGAAATATGTTTGTTTACAATATATGACGTGAGTAAATCTTTTTCTTTGTTTTAGCAATTTGTTTGCTATGAAGAATCGGAAGCCTCATTTTAATGTAACAGGGAACACTACATATAGAGTAAAATTTTCAAATTTTGTATGTAAACTTGTGTTTCACACTAATTCATATTACAGGTTTTGGACTTTTGTTGACCCAGTAACTGTCCAGAGACCTGTTCTTTCACATCAACCCAGCAAGTTAGGGATGGTGAGCCTAGGATGATGAGACTTCCAAGATGAAAAACTAAGGGCTGGTCTACACTGGGGGGGGGAGGTCGATGTAAGATACACAACTTCAGCTATGGGAATAGCGTAGCTGAAGTCGATGTATCTTATTTCAACTTACCTCGGGTCCTCACGGTGCAGGATCGATGGCCGCTGCTCCCCTGTCGACTCCGCTACCGCCTCTCGCCCTGGTGGAATTCCGGAGTCGACGGGAGCATGTTCGGGGATCGATATATCGCGTCTAGACAAGATGCGATATATCAGTACCCAACAGATTGATTACTTCCCACCGATTCAGCAGGTAGTATGGAGGTACCCTTAGACAATTTCATGGCAGTGGAGCAGAGCAGGCAAAAGGAGGGACTGATAACAAACTTTTCCACCCAGTATTTTGGTCACAGTAACAGTTGATGTAAAAACAAACCAATCAGTTCCCCCTTTCCTCTGCCTTTGAATCTCCTTACATCTGCTGACTTGGCTCCCTAGCTTCTCCTCTTGCCTCCCATATGTTCTGAGGTTGCAATGAAATTGGCACAAATTTCTGGTTTCACTAGAACTTAATAGGTAGGGACCTATCAAATTCTCGGCCATGAAAGATGCGTCACGGACCGTGAAATCTGGTCTTTTGTGTGCTTTTACCCTATACTATACAGATTTCACGAGGAGACCAGTGTTTCTCAAATTGGGGGTCCTGACCCAAAAGGAGATTGCAGGGGGCGGTCACAAGATTTAGGGTTAGGGGGATTGCGATATTGCCACCTTTACTTCTGTGCTATCTTCAGAGTTGGGGTGCTGGAGAGTGGTGGCTGTTAGCTGGGCGCCCAGCTCTGAAGGCAGTGCCCCGCCAGCTACTCAGCTCTTAAGGCAGTGTCGCTGCCAGCAGCAGCACAGAAGTAAGGGTGGCAATACCATACCATGCCACCCATACTACTGGGCTGCTGCTGGCGATGGCTCTGCCTTCAGCGCTGGGCTCCTGGCCAGCAGCCGCCACTCTCCAGTTACTCAGCTCTGAAGGCAGTGTCGCCGCCAGCAGCAGCAAAGAAGTAAGGGTGGCAGTACTATACCATGCCACCCTTACTTCTGTGCTGCTGCCTTCAGAACTGGGCACCCAGAGGCTGCTGACTGAGGGCCCAGCTCTGCAGCGCAAAAGGATGGCAATACTAGATCACGCCATCTTTGATTCTGCGCTGCTGCTGGTGGAGGCTCTGCCTTCAGAACGGGGCTCCCGGCCAGCAGCTGCAGTTCTCCAGCTGCTCAGCTCTGAAGGCAGTGCCGCTGCCAGCAGCAGTACAGAAATAAGGGTAGCAGGATCGCAACCCACCCCTCCAATAACTTTGCAACCCTCCCCTCACAACTCCTTTTTGGATCAGGAGCCCTACAATTACAACACCGTGAAATTTCAGATTTAAATAGCTGAAATCATGAAATTTACTATTTTTAAAATCCTATGACCGTGAAATTGACCAAAATGGACTGTGAATTTGGTAGGGCCCTACTAATACAGTATCATGAGACTAGCTCAGTAAACTGGGACCCCTCATCACCATAGTTGATCTAGTTGCCTCACAAATACCTGTGACTTGACTTTAGCTCAAAATGCTAAAGTTGCTGAGCTAGTGACCTTGTGGCAACCTGTGCTTTGATATCAGACCAGAAAACTATATAGACGGTCTAACCCATAGAAGCCTTTGTCCTGAAATCTACCCAACAAATTAGAGATGATTGGCCACTGACTTTATAGTGGCTTGTCCTTGAAATCAGACCAGCAAAGCAGAAATGTAGAACCATCATATATGCAGAAAAGTGGTTAAGGTACAGAGGAGCGTTGGAGAGTGCAGAGGCTTCCCTTCCCCTCACTTCCCTGGGATTGGGGAGGCTCAGTTCCCTTAGAGACTAACAAATTTATTAGAGCATAAGCTTTCGTGGACTACAGCCCAAGAAGTGGGCTGTAGTCCACGAAAGCTTATGCTCTAATAAATTTGTTAGTCTCTAAGGTGCCACAAGTACTCCTATTCTTCTTTTTGCGGATACAGACTAACACGGCTGTTACTCTGAAATCAGTTCCCTTAAATCTCTCTCTCCTCATGCCTCTTTAGGTGGGGGAGTTTCAAGTGGTAGCATCAGTAGGAAAGGGTGCCTAGCAGGGAAGTTGGTAGGACTCCAAGGCCTACCTGCCAGTAGCACCAACATCTATTTAATGGAAGAAGAACTGTCCAAGCTGTGATTTGCCAATTTGTCTTCTCTTTTCTCTTTTTCAGGTATTTCATGGTAATTTCCACTCCTTTCAAGGGGGCAGAGAGTGGAAGTAGGGAAGCTTGTTGCCTTCAGTGGGAAAAGGGACACCTTTTTACTCTTCTCTATCCAGGGAAACAGAACAGCCTTGTCAGTTCTATCTCCACTCCTTTCCATATTGGATTGTGGTTGTGGGAGCAGTGTTGCCCCTCTACACAGCTCCATGCTCTTTGTGTGTGACTGGCCATAGGGGGTACTGATTCCCCTCTGATATGCTTGTTCTGTTCTCCCTGTTGTGTCTCTTGTGCCATGTCTTATAGCACAAAGATGCTAGAATGTCACTTTGCTACAAGATCTCAACATCCATGATGAAGTATAACCATTAAAACTAGTCGGCTCCACCCCTTCCCCCCTCCCCCTGGTTGCTTGTGACCCAATCAGAGCATACATTGTACAGTGAGGAAGATTACCATGCTTTAGGGCTTTACCCAGGCGGGGCTGAACTCCTCCTCTGAGGTGCCCTATGTTGTCAGTTCTAAATCTTTTGTGTTTTTCACTTAGATACTAATTTTCCATAGCGGTGCCTTTTGGTAGGGTTGACTGCACATCCTTTATAGAAGGATGAGAGAAGATTTACTCATGTTGCTGGAAAGTCATGTATTGGTTCAGGGCTCTCTTTGTGTTCAGAATTTATATTCGTGTCTCTGGTGAGGCTATTTCCTGAATGGTTTGGATTCCCTTTTCAATATCAGGAATATTAAAATCTAATGTTCCATTAAGCCAGCTGGACTCAAACTTTTCAGTTGATTTTTGAGTGCTGGGCTAGTATTGCACACTCAGAAGCAAGACATTCTACTATTAAATGATGACAAAACCATGGCTCCAGAAAACGTTCAGTCATCGTGCATAAATTCAAGCAGGCTGAGAGCAATCCTCTGTGCCTTTGTCTATTATTCTTAGTGCCACATCTTATGTTGCTTAAGAAGTAATGGGCAGCAGACTCTGATGTGCTTGGATATTGACACACTTCAATGTAGAGGATGATTAGGCTTGTAAAGGACTTGAAAAATGATGCCTACAAGCCAGGGTGACAAATATCTGCTCTGCAATGTACGTTTAAAGGAATAAAACGTTTTCTTTGCTGTGTACTATATTTCATTGCAACATTGTGTAGTCAATGTTCTATTTTAATGATTTTAAAATATGTGACTTACCGCCTTGCTCTGCCTTTGTTAGACCTTCTTTCTCTTCATGGCTTTGCTCAGTTTTTCCTCTTTTCTATAATATGTCCTTGTCTCCCTCAATCCTTTATCTGTTTCTTTCTCTTCAATGTACTGTCTACCTCCTTTCTTATATTTTCTGTCTCTCCTTTCTTTTTCACTCCCGCCATGTGCATACATTAACATGCATGTCCCCTAACCAACACTGTAGGGCTTAAAGATTTTTACCAGATTTTGAATAGTCAGAGGGCCTAACCCTCGGAGCCAAAGACTGATAGAAAAGATGGGGACTCTCAGTGTCCAAGGAGATGCCTGTGAGAAGCCAATTCCCTTCTCACTGATACATTATGGACATGACTTTCAGAGGTACTGAACACTTGTTGCTTCAACGGAAGTCAGTGGAAGCTATGAGTGCTCAGTATCTTTGCACTTTAGGCCTATATAACTAGAAGATACTTCACAATGGATTAAAGTGTCAGAATCTCTACTACCGATGCAGCACCACATCCTACGTTTGAGAGAATGACTCTTCTCTTTTGGAATAGATTCCCTTTTGCTTCCTGTGTCAATTCACAGAGCATGGAGGGAGCCCAAGTGCAGTTTATTATGGAGAGACTGTATTCTTTTCATAAGCAAGGTTGGGACTAGCTTTTCAGTACAAGTACATTCTGGTTTTGCCCTAACTTAACTCAGATTGAACAAACTCACTTGAAATGTTTTAGGTCTGTTCCTCTGTTTGAGAATTTTTTAGCAAAGTTTGCGGAAGAGGATCTGACAGTCTATCCAAACTTCTCTTCTGGTGGTGCTATTTTCCTGTGTTGATTGGGGAGACTTCCTGCTGTCCATCATCTCTCAGTAGGCCCCGGTTGAAGAGGCCCACCTCCCATCTGTTCAGGATCTGAGCTCAGGAACTCTGCAAGAGCAGGGCTTTTGTTCCTCCTCCTTCAGCTTGCACCATAATTGGGGACATAATTTCTCCAGACTCAGAAGTCAGTGCATAGTGTACAGAGCTGATATCCCCAATTACCCGACTCTGACTGTATTACAGTGATATGGGCATTACAGTGCTTACAGGCTGTTCTTGTGGATAATATCCTTGATGTCTGATCCATGATGTCTGTTACTTGTAAGCCTCACAAGGTCTAACGTGGGTGTTCACTCCATGTCACAAATGCAGAGATCTTTGGAGTTCTTCTGTCTTTGAAATCAATAAAGCATGCTGAAATGTCAGAGCAATTTGTTAAAAAAAATTGCATGCCAAATTCTCCTGTAAAACAAATTATAAAACAAAAAGAGCACACAGTTTTTTATTATGCTAATAGTAACACCTAGCATTTATGTTGCTTTACAGACATTGATCTCCATAACATTCCTATAGGTAAGCAAGCAGTAGTATCCCCATTTCACAGAGGAACAAATGGGAAAACGGAGGCAGAGGGAAATTACGTGACTTGTTCCCACAGAAGTTGGGAATTAAGAGCACAGTTTTATGTAAATACTGAAGCTTAATTTGTGATAGAGAAATAGTGAATTAATAAGCCAATTTTGAAAAATAAAATCTGTAAACAAGCCTTAGTGACATTAGGTGTAAGGTATTATGATACTGATTCCAAGAGTAAAAGCCAATAGAGTATTAAACTTGGTGTCCTCTTTAGAATGGGCACCAGTTTTGCTACAATGTGTCAGGTGTGCCAGGCAGAGTAGTTTAATCCTAATATAGTCTGTAATTGCACACGTCCAGACAGTCTTGAATGCAACACTTACTTAATTGAAGTATTGTTTAGGGAGTTGTTAGCTCTTGCTTAGCTGTGTCTCATCTGATGTGGAATGCCTTTCCTCTATGAGTAATCTACTGCATGAGTAACATATGCTCTGACAAACATCACTCCATGAAGTGGCTATCTCTTAAAAAGGGGACTAAAGCACAAAAACATTTCTCATTTTAACTAACACTGCCTAGACATAAATCAAAAATTAAGATTTTCTTTTTGCAAAAAGTAAAAACTAAAAGCCAGGCACTATCTAGAGCTAGGCAACCTAGAGACCATTATTTAGGAGAACCGAGTCTAAGTATTGCCTACCAAATCCTTTTTTCTGCAGCTGTTAAAGTGTAGAATTCAATTAATCTGACACGGGTGATCTGCAAAGCGTTTTAAAAATAATTTGGCTTGTGCTCTTTTTGCTCTTTTTAATATATTAAGGGGCCAGGATGACTTTTTAAGCTTTTGTTTGTTTGTTTCTGCCTTATCTTAGAAATTTCAAGTCTTGTCTTCTCTAATTCTTGGAGGACTTCCTGGGGGCTATATCTTGTATGTTGTGAACTTTCACATCTTAATTGAAAGGGGTTGTGTGTGCTGAATCTCTAACAGACATCCGAGGCAGGATTCCTAGCTATGCCTGAGAAAGTACAAAGCGCGTATTGAGGGAGGGGGTACGAAGGCTGCTACAGTTGCACAGCGTGCAGGACCAGAACTCACTGTTCTGAGTTACAGCAGTTCTCTCCCCTCCTCACTGCTCTAACACCATCTGCTAATAGCACCAAGGGGCCAAAACCAGAGTTGGGTATTTGTACGTTGTAGGGGGTGTTGGCGCCATGGCCCCTTTGCTCTGGCCATAGCCCTTTTGCCTTGCTACACTGGCAGCAGGAAAGAAGAACACAAGATTCTAGTGGATGATTCTTCTTGCACTGGGGCTGGATAAACAAACAAACTAAAAACAACAACAAAAAAAGCTCAAAGCTCTGTTATCATCCAAATAAGTTCTCAGACATTTGCCCTTATGAGTTGCACCTGTGCATGTACAGCTATAGTAAGGCATTTATCTATGCCATGCCAAGAGTCCTAGATTGTCGTATCAGAGATAACCAATCCCTACCCTTAGTCTGCAGCTAATTTGCACACAACAATATCATTGGTTGTATGAGGGAGATTGCATAGATGGTGGAGTACTTGGCCTAACTGCCATAGCTGGGCGACAGCGTGGGCTTTCAGTTACTGTACTAGTAAGCAGCATAAATGTTTTGCATATAATGACAATGGATTGTAGTCAACTTGTTTAAATTTCAGCACAGTTGGAGAAGATTCAAACTTTAGGTTAATGTAATATTCAGTCTTCCCAAGAATGATAATTCTTTCATGCCACATTAGTATTTTATTTTTGGAAACAAACAGCAAAAATCTGATGAGAAAACTCAGAAAAGTCTCAGGACACAAACACACAGTTTCCTTGAAATGTGTAGTACATGATGCCATTTAGAGCAAAATTTATTTCTTAGAGCACAATATTTATACATTTCTAGAAGGTGCTATGCTTTGCACATTTTACATGTAGCTTTGGCTATTTTTTTAAAAGTAGGGTTAAATAAGGTTTTATTCATGGACATGGATATATCTTAAGTTGAATATGAGCAGCAGAAAACATTTTCTACAGTACATCTACTGTAAGTGACATTTGACATAATTGTTTAGGAAAACAGTTGAGAGCTAATCCGCTTGCATATATAATTAATCCTCCAAAAGTCTACTTCATGGGTTATTTAAAACCTTAAAAGGTTTAAAGTGTTTCTAATATATAACTGACTTGAGCAGAAGTACGTTAGCAGCATCGTACGAGTGAATGCTGTGTGCTACCTACAGTAGCAAATTGATGTTAGAAAAGAAATTCCGTGCACGATGTTATCCAGCTTTCACCAAACTGTATAAATGAGTTTAGGGAATATTGGTTGATGGTGCTCTTATGGGAGAGAGGAGTAAAAGTATAATGTAGGTCACAGTGAAATAAGGATTTAGAAAGTTTACTTCCAATATTTGGTTCAGAAAAACCCACAATTCAGTTTCTTGTGTTGGTAGTTTGTTGTTCAGAATTTCAAAACCGGTCCAAAGCTTAAGGACAAATATATTCATTATAGCTAATGTTTACTCAGAAATTAGGGGAGGTTTATTTTCTAGCACTAGGTAAAAACAAGAGAACAGATCTTTAATTCTGCTATTTATTGGTTTGTGAGCAACGGGACAGAGAGGAAGAGGATTGGCAGGGGCGGCCTCAGGGGTCCTGTTACCAGCAATTAGAAAGGTGACAACCCTAGACTGAATTCTGCCCTCAGTTACAGAGATTTGTGGCAAGTTCTGTTGAAATGAATGGGAGTTGTACCCATATAATTGAGGACAGGAGAGGATCCTGTGAGTCTGATTTTGATCTAATTTAAAATTAGTTTATTCCACTGTAACTACATTGATTTCAAAGAAGTTAGTCCTGATTAATAATTTTAAATGACATCAGTATCAGGCCCTAAATGCTTAGATTTAAGTAAGGAATGTGAAAGTACTAGACCGCTTTCTTCAATAACGATGAGAGACAACGTATAGTCACTTTGCACCATGAGAGTGAATAATGTGGAGAATCAGTTGCGATATAAACTTGAGAATTTTGGGTATTGAGCTGGCATTCAGGCAATACAGCTGCTTCTGGTGTTAAGGATTTACTGGCAGCTATTTTTGAGATGAAATTTGATCCTTCTTTACAAACAGAAAAAGTTTAATCAATACTAGTGAAGATGAGGTTAGGTTAGACATCCCAGTTTAGTGTAGCTTCTGATAAATTGTTATGTATTTTTGATCAAGACAGCATACTTGCACCAAAGAAAGGTATAAAGCAAGATTTTTATTTGAAGAATAAAGTTTATATTTTCAGATCTATCTTATCAAATGCAGATTTGCAGGCAGAAAAAAATATTGTAAAATCTGATTTCTCCTCAGCTGGAATGCAGCTAAATTATCTTTGATTTTCTTGGATGCTGTTTTGTCTTCTGGGGCTTATTATATTTCCATTTTATTTTATTCAACCTGAATATTTTTAATTAATTGTAACAAAAAGCTATGTTAGAAAGAAGAGTTCAGTTACATACGTGTGTGATGGGCTTGACTCACCAATTCATAAGCTTGCAAGATATCTTCACCATTGCCCTGGGAAGGTGGCAGATGACAGTGTTGTCACTTCCCTGTTTTGGAAGGTTTGCTATAGGAGGGACAGTTGAAGTTCTGGATGGGATCCCATAAGAGCACTTAATCAGTGCATCTATAGAGTGCGTGCTGTGGCAACCTTATGCTGCTGTGCCCTCCCTCTAGGCTAATATTCCATCCCTGGGGGCTCCATAGCCGGTTATGCCAGCAGTCGCCAAGGAATTAATTTGACCCAGCATCTGTCTAACATTGATTCAAATGTTTGTGCTCATACTAGGTAGCATGCCTGGCTCATTTATAACGTTTTAGTATGTAGTCTGAATCACTGCAAATGCAAGCTCTGGGCTGGGTCTCCTCATCACTCCCACAATACATTCTGAGTCTTTGCAGTGTTCCACAGTCACCAGCATAGGCACTGCTGTTTCTGCTTTATACAAGGCAAGACTCTTATTCCTGTTTCATTAAAACCACACTGGCAATAAGAGCATGTGGAAGCAAGGGACTGCTATGTAGAAGGTTCTCATGGGAGAGAGTTGCTGTGCTACGTTCATGTGGAGAACTGTAGCAGGTACTTTAGGAGAGCTAAAGGCGCATCCTGGCCACCTATGGTAACTATTACTATATCCTTGCACAGCTCAATTTGTTGCAGTTGTACAACTTGCAACTCCTCAAGGGCTCCATTTGTCTTTGGACATTACGGTTCAGTCTCAAGATATCTGCAACTGGTTTAATTCCATTTACCCTAAACAATTCAGCAGAAAACAAGATCTATAGACATCCTTGCAGTGGGAAAAGCTTATGGAGACCATATTAGGTTCCAGGTCTTTCGACCTTTTTGCTTCCATTATCAAGTGTCTTTCCCATAATTTTGCACCCTGACTACAAAAATTTCTTAATAAAATAAAGTGATAAATTTAAGTTTTCTGTGTAAGAGGTCTATTAAAACACAGCAATGATGTTTTCTGCTTCCTGAAAAAATTTGAGGTATTCCTATCCAGCAAACGTTAGATAATTTAATCAAAAGTTTGTAAGGAGTTACACAGGACATAAACATAGAAAAGAGCTGGAATACTAAATGCTTGATAGTAAAATGTCCCTTGGTTATGTGGATTTTATGGAGCAGTTGACATCTCTATTTCCTGTTTCTTGATGGAGATCTATACTAATCCCATCCTCCACACATACATAAGTATTAATGTAATTCAGGAACGGCAGACGCCACAACCAGAGAATATTCTGACATAAAAGTAACAGTTTTCACATACACTTCATAGGGATTAGATTAACGATATATTCAATTTTGAAGCCTGGAATTAAAGCAGAAATTTAGGGCAAAGACCTTTTTAGTGGACAGAGCACCTCCTGGAAAGGCTGGGCACAAAATTGAATGGGAGCTGAGGATATCCAGCACTTCGCAGAAGGTCTTTCATTTGAGATTAGCAGGTATTTAGATCTTCTCATTGTTCTGGTCTTTGTGGGAACATTTAATTTCTCTCGAGACACGATACTTCACCTTTGCCTTGCACAGTTGCCTAAATCCAGTAGTTAGTTTACCAGTGTTGTCAGTACCAAATTAACAATACCCCCTTAATAAGAGTGTTGAGTTCAAAAGGGTGGGCGTGGAATATAAACTGGTCTCTCCCTTTCTAGGTTACAGCTTTGCTAGTGGTTCCCTGATGGTTCTGAAGATTAACACCCTATTAGTCTGTATGAAATGAAGACGAAGGAAAGAGGAGAAATTAAAAAATTGCAAGACACAGAAAGGAAAAGTATGAGGAGAAAAAGGCAGAATCGGAGCAGAGGGGAGAATCCATTATTATTAATAATAATTATTTGTATTATTGTAGTGCCTAGGAGCACTAGTGATGGACCAGGATCCCATTGTGCTAGGCGCTGTACAGACACAGAACAAAAAGACTTATGCAGTGAGGGTCTACAATAAGTTGTGATGATAAAGGCATAGGAGATGTTTTGATCAGTTAAGACTCATGTAAGCTAGGAAATCAATGTTATTGATGATAGTTTTCCAAATGATTCCTTCTGAACTGGAACTGAAAATGATTCTGGTGGTTGTGGAAACCGGACAAAACCATTTCCGATACCATTTTAGAAAGACTTGCTGCCACCATGTCTTAATTGTATGTTCTTAAATGATTTTGCCTACATTAGCACTTGAGCTGTTTTCTATGGTGGTTCAGTGGGAACAGTTGTTGAAAACCATTTTAAGCTATGTTTCAATCCCCTAATAGGCAGAACTCTAATTAATATTGGGTATTAGATGGCATATGAGGCTACTTCACCACTTGAACATAATTAATATTGGACCTGATTCTGCAATCCTTATTCATGTTGAATATGCTTTAGTCATGAGGTACCCCACTGAACTCAATGGAACTGTTCACAAAACCAAATTATGCTTATTGTAAGCATAGTATTGGGCCCATTATATTTTTATTTTATATTCTGTTTCTACTCCTCCATGTCTCCACTCTTCAAACTGTGTAGTAAATATGCCAGGGGAATCTCTTGAATTGATCATTAATGGTTATTTTTGAATGAACTATGCATTTTTGATTCATATATATTTTAAATTAGAAATGAGGAAAAAGCTGAATCCTGGTGTAAATCTATTTTGTAATGTTAGGTAAAATGTTGAAAGCAAGGTTAGCATTTTCAAAAGTGCTATGAGCTGTGTGCAATTTCATTAAGCCTGCCTTGGCTTTGTGCAAAAGAATCAATTTGACAGAATGCCACAAACTGTCTGATGGCTTTACATTGATCGGTGTGAGTTCATCACACATTGGGCAGACAAATCCTCAGGGCAAAATCCTCTTCTGTGTGAAGCTTCTCATGGCCTGAGGATCCTGGTGCACTAGCAGCCCAGCGAATCTCATTTGGAATCCTTTTTCTTTCCTGCTCTTCTACTACTGTTAATAGGCTGTGGGAGGTTTTTGTAGAGCCATACTCTACCTGTTCATGGTGTTAATGTCAGTAGGCCCATGTGATATACAT
Source organism: Malaclemys terrapin pileata (assembly GCF_027887155.1). NCBI lineage: Eukaryota > Metazoa > Chordata > Testudines > Emydidae > Malaclemys > Malaclemys terrapin. Next base: position 68,760,516 of record NC_071512.1, read on the forward strand.
CACCAAGTGTATTGTTCTAATAGCCATGCAGGATGGACAACTGAGGTAATTTCAACGGGCAAAGACCAAAAAAAATCACACTGCACCATGCAAACAAAATCTCAGCTCTTTGTATTATGTTTATTCAAAAAAGCACTGGGCTGAGGACTGAGCCTTGATCTCAATGTAAATGGGAATAGATCTAGAACAGCATAGTTATGCTGTAACAATGTAGTACCTAGTGAAATACAAACTGATTCAAAAGAGCTCTGTTTCTACCTTTTCAGTTTTCTTTCTCTTTTCCTCTTCATTCTCCTTATTTGCTTTTGTTTCTCATTTTTCTCCCTTTTATCTAGGGCTGCCAATTTTGGTTGGATGTATTCCTGGAGATTTCATCACACAACATAATCTTTAATTAAAGATTAATCTTTAATTCCTGGAGACTCCCGGTCAATCCTGGAGGGTTGGCAACCTACTTTTATCTCACTCTTCTCCCTTGTTTCCTCTCTCTTCCTCCCTTGCACTTGGCTCCCTCCACTTTACCCCAGTAAGAAGGACCAGAATATTTCTTCCTGTGTCTAGTAGGCTTTTATACAATTCAGCATTGTGGTGCCTTAGTCAGGTTTTGGCATCAGTCCATTCCTGAAGTGAATATCGTTGGATGTGTGCAGTACAAGAGATTTCTGTTCTGATGGAAACAGAAGTGGGGAAAAATCAATGTTTGTTAAAATAAAAAGGGAAAATCTGTTAACTAAAGGATTTTTTGGTCAAGCTTGTAAAAGCATATTACAAACAGTGTAGAGTAAACACATACATACCAGTTGTTGACAGTGTCTTTGAAGTCTTGGCACCATTTCAATGATCTTACTTAGCATTCATTCATTCGTAGACCTGCTTTATTCTTTAACGCATCTGTTGTTTTTTATGTTTGAAATTGAATATGCAGCAATGAATAGCATGAATCTGGGAAGTTTTAATTGCTTATTAACATGCTCCCCTCCCCCCCAAAAAACAGTTAGAATATAAAAATCTAATCTGCTCAAGCTGTTGCCACACTTCCTGACCACGTTAACTGTATAATTGAATGACTGACACACATTTCAGTATTGCTCCCTAGTTAAATAAGACCATTATCATCTTCATAAATAATTATCAGCACGGTTTATAGAAATAGAAAATGTTCTCACTGCAAACAATGTTTAATAGATTGTACCCCAAAGGGTTTCACATACAGTTTATATATTTTGTTTGAGCAAATGATGTATTAGCAGTTTGATAGCCATATATTTTCCCAGCAACCTTAGATGTAGGTTCTGTGTCCCATTACCAACCTCCTGAGACAGTCAGGCTTCTCCCTCATGTTTTGCTTTTCACAGAAACAGAAAATTATTGCACTTACCCATAAAATATATATTATGCTAAGAAATGGTCTTCTACAAAATGTCACTATATATAGTGTGTGTGTGTGTGTGTAATTTTGATTTGCCTATATTGTATTTACTACAGTATGAATATTTAAATATACATTTACATTAAGAATTCAAAATATCCATCTACACTTGAAATGAAAACTGAAGTGGAATAGTCTCCTATCTGAAGTACATTTTGTAAAGGATGGGGTAGCAATATTAGAATTCTATCTTACTTTACTTTTCCGTGTTCAGAAATTGGCTTTGTAAGTTTGATCTGCCCTAACTCTCACCTGCTGTTGCAGTTCTTAAAATAACAGCAAACACACCAGTTGCCAGGAATTATCACCATGGACTATTGCACACTGTTGCAATAAAAGATTCTTGTTGTTTGTCATCAAAATTAACATCCCAAGTAAGCCAGGGGATTTTGTGGCCGCTGTGTGGAGCGGTGGAAGAATTGGTGCTAGAATGGATGTGAAGAATGTTTTTGAAAATAAAATTCTAAAACCCACCAATGATGATAACCAACCCCCCCATCAAATAAATGGGTGGGGAGGAGTGGAAGGGGGAGGAATTCAAAGAGGATGGCATCCATGTATCAAGTCACAAGGTAGTGGGTGTGTTTTCTTCCGCTAATTTCACTACATGAGTCACACTTGAAAGAGCTAGAGATGTCACATGATCAATTTCTGATGTATTTTGTTTTTAAAATACGATGTGCACAAATTCCAATAGTTAAATTCAAAATAGTATCAAAATGAGAGAAGGATTCTGTTGTGCCTGTACTGCTTTTACTTGTATTAAAACACTTTCATGTTTCAATATTACTAGCAGGGCTTTGGAGCTGTGCTCTGGCTCCGCTCCAGCTCCAGACAAAAACCTGCAGCTCCACTGCTCTGGAGCTGTTCTGCGCTCCAGCTCTGGGCTCCGCATTTCTAGTCTAGAAATGAGTTTGGTCCAGTGGTCGCACAGAACCAAATAGCAGTGGTGTATAGAACAGATGTGAGTTAAAAACAGCAATAATTCAAAATCTACTACTCTGCATTTCCTGGTTTATCCTGCTTTTTTGTTGTTGTCATTGGATTGTATGCTCTTTTGGGAATCGTCTGTCTTTAATTTTCATGTCATATGCAGCATGAGCACAGTCTCAGTATAAAACAAAATACTGATACTGAGATACTGACCAGCACAGCCATTGTCTTTTGTAAATAAGAAATTACACCTTATTTGTCTAGCTTCAGCTTCCAGCCGTTTGCTCATGGACAGTACAATGCTCTGTTTTTATTACAACAGTGCTTAAAGTAAGGTTGCCATTCTTTAAACAATATCTAAACAACCTTAAGGCATTGTAAAGATTCAGAAGATATGCATAAGAGTCAAAACCACAAAAGCAGACAGGAAACTGCTGTAAAAACTCCCCTCCCCCATTACTTTCTTTTTTTAAACATCTTAGCCTTTTGGACAGAGAAAGAAGTCTAGAGATCAGCAAGGATATACTGTTTCATGCAGTTTGGATTATCTGAGTCTCATACAACTATCTAGGGAAGCTTTTGTACTTTAAAACTGGCAACCTTAATCTTGTCACTTGAAAATGGAAATAGATGTTAAGCACAACTTTGTTAATGAGTAAAATATATATATTGTTCATAACCGGATACTAATTTATTAATGGTTTACTCATTGTGTGTTTAATTTAGTCCTGTTCTGTTAAAATTGTAGCAGAACTATCAGTGTTGTGCATTTTTCAGCTTTTTCGTAATTATAATGGTGAGCATAGCCTTCCCAAGCTAGCTTGAATCCAGCTAGTGCAGGAAGCACTAACAGTGAAGACACTGCAGTGCAGGCTTTAGCATGGATGGTATAAGCCAGGGGTGGGCAAACGTTTTGGCCCGCGGGCCACATCTGGGTGGGGAAATTGCATGGAGGGCCATGGGGCAGGGGGTTGGGGTGCGGGAGGGAGTGCAGGGTCTGGGAGGGGGTGCAGTGTGCAGGAAGGGGCTCAGGGCAAGGGGTTGGGGCAGAGGAGGGGTGTGGGGTGTATACAAGGGGGCTCAGGGCTGGGGGTTGGGGTGCAGGAGCTTTGCGTGGTGCATCAGGGGATTGGGGTGCAGGAGGAGTGTGGGGTGTGGCAGGGGGTTGGGGTACAGGCAGGGGGCTCAGGGCAGGGAGTTGGGGTGTGGAGTGCAGCAGAGGTTGGGGTGCAGGCAGCGGGCTCAGGGCAGGGAGTTGGGGGATGGGGTGCAGGAGGGGTTCGGACTCCAGCCCAGCGCTGCTTACTTGGAGCAAACAGTTCCCCGTTCCTGGCCAATGGGAGCTTCGGGGGAGGTACCCACAGGTAAGGGCAGCATGTAGAGCCCTCTGCTCCCCCTCCCCCAGGGGCCGCAGGGATATGGTGCCAGCCGCTTCTGGGAGCGGTGCGGGGCCTGTGGCGCCATGGGAGTGGCAATCCCATGGGCCGGATCCAAAGCCCTGAGGGGCCGGATCCGGCCCACGGGCCGTAGTTTGCCCACACCTGGTATAAGCCCAAAATGCACCTCGGGAACGTATGTGGCTCACTAGTTCATTCTGAATTTCATACTATGTTATCGTCACTGCTAGCTTGGGTTGGGCTTATGCTGTGTAGACATATCCCTAGAGTGGATGTTAAGTTCCAGGGTGAAAGGTTTAAGTTTGGAGAAAAATGCTTCTTCTCTATGCAAGATGTCATTGAAGAGATTGTTGGAGAAAACAGATGCCAGACGAGACTTCTCCAAGTCAATTCAGATGTTGTGCAGGCTGCCTAAGAGTTGTCATAATTCATAGAGTCGTTTTTATTTTCTTTTACATCCTCCCGGCCCAATGTTAGAGCACAGGGTGAAAACCAGTCTTTTCCATTCCTCTCTGTCATCTGCTGCTGCTTCCATTTGCTGTATGGTGTTGGGATTGACTATTCAGCCGTCTCTGTTAAGGCTGCTCTTGGACACCCTGGTTTCCTTCTACTAGCTGGTTTCCATTTGACAGCTTCGTCTGATTGTGGTGGAATAAGCCGCTGGTTGGTGATTTCTTGGATCTCTTCATTGTTAATGAAGTCTTTCTAACCAATACCCAGAATCTTTTTTAGGCCTTTATTTTCAACGGTGTCTAGTTTTGTTTGATGTTTTAGTCGCTGTCCAGCTCTAACAGTCATATGTTGCCACTGAGATTGTGTTAGAATTTAAAATTCTCACTTTTGTTCTGGGGCTGTGTCTCTTTGATTTCCCTACATTGCTGAGTTTAGTAAATGCTGAGGGTGCCTTTCCTATCCTTGATGTTGCTTTCTTTTTGAGATCTCTGTTAGGTTAATATGGTGCTGCCCAGGTAGATGAACGGTTCTACGTTCTTGATATTTCTGCCTTCTAACATGATGTTACTGCTTGACGTCTGGGTTTCAAAGGTGTTTGTTTTAGCATAACGAATTTTGAGCCCTACTTAACCTGCTATTTTTGCCAGGTTTCCAGTCTTTGTTTGTAACTTTTTGGGGGTGTTGCTCAATAGTACAGTATCAGCAATAAAGTCTACATCTTCTAAGCATTTGCCATCTACTCATGCTGTCTCCGGTGTTTGTGCTGCTAATACACATCTTTGTTATCCAGCCTATGGCAGAGCCAAATACAGTAACTCCTCACTTAAAGTCTTCCCGCTTAATGTTGTTTCGAAGTTACGTCGCTGCTCCATTAGGGAACATGCTCATTTAAAGTTGTGCAATACTCCCTTATAACGTCGTTTGGCTGCCTGCTCTGTCCACTGCTTGTAAGATCCTGTGGAAGAGCAGTGACTTTACAAGGGAGCATTGCACAAGTTCCTCTTCTCCACCTCCTCCCGCTCCCTCACAGCGCTTCCCCCACCTTTTTGGTGGCGCTAAGGACTTTCTGGGAGGGAGGGGGAGGAGGTGGGCTTTCTGGGAGGGACGCGGCGTGCTCCGGAGAGGAGGTGGAGTGGGGATGGGAAGAGGTGAGCCTGGAGTGGAGCAGGGATGGGAAGAGGCGGGCCTGGAGCATCCCCCGGCAAAGTTGGTGCCTGTTCTTCTAGGGGGAAGCGGCTGCTACTGCTGCGCAAGGTGCTTCCTAGCGTCCTTGACTGCAGCGGGTTGTGCCTGTATTGCGGGGTAAGCCGGGGCACTTCCCAACCACAGTACAGTACTGTACAGTATATAATGCCTTTTGTCTGCCCACCAACATTTTCCTTGGAACCTAACCCCCCGCATTTACATTAAATCTTATGGGAAAATTGGATTAGTTTAACATCGTTTCACTTAAAGTTGCATTTTTCAGGAACATAACTACAACGTTAAGTGAGGAGTTACTGTAGTGGAGATAAAATGCAGCCCTCATTCATTCAAGTGTTCACATTGAACCACTCTATTGTCTGATTGTCCACACTTATGTAGCACTTTGCATATCTGTACGTGGCCTTGATTATGTTGATAACTTTATCTGGGATCTGTAGGACTGAAGAATATTCCAGAACGTACATCTGTGTAGGCTGTCAAATGCCTTTTGAAAATCAGTTAAATTGATGAAGAGGGGAGCATGCCATTCTATACATTTTTCTATGATGGAATCCTTCTATCATGATGCAATCATTATCAGAAACAAACAAAAAAAGGTGATCTCACTGATTGTAATGAACTGGAGGGGAGTACCCTTTGTAGGGAAAGCCTTTTGTGGGGAAAGTGGTGATACTACACAGAATGAAAGAGGCAGTGGAAGAAGGTTAGAGAAGAACAGGGTTGGATTCAGGTCCAAGAGATCCTGTGTAGATCAGATATACACTTTAAGGGCCATGATAGAAGAATGAAGAACTTGCCCTGTATTAATTCTGAAATATCACTTAGTTTGAGAAATCCTCTGTCTCAACGGATGTGTCAGTTTCTCTGAAGGATCCTTGCAAATAAAAGCTGGAGTCAGATTTTTGAAAGAACCACAAGCATCTTGTTCAGTCATAGCTCCGCCATTGCCCTTTGTGTCAAGGCATTAGGCATCTGGCTTGTATCTAATATCATTGGCAGGTCTTTCTCAGTCACAGAAGCCAAGACTCAGTGTGCAGTTAATGAATTTTCCTACCATGCCCTTGTGAGCTGGCCACACTATTTTCTTTCCTTACCAGCAGTCTTATGTGTAGAGAAGTTGGCTGCCCATTGTTCTCTCTCAGGTACATCTCAGGCAGAAGACAGGGAAGAGAGAGAGAATAGATATAGTTGAGTGGAGATCTGAGGCTGGATGTGAAGGAACGGAGGCTTCAAACCATACTAAATGAGGCAGAGCTATATGTCACTGATGAAATGGCTAGCAACCCACTATGAATTGGTGGTCATTTATGCAGAAAGTGTACAAACTTAAGATGAAAATCCTCCTCTATTTTGCTGCTATCAGAGTTCAACACCTGGTGCTCATGTATTGTTTTTTTTTTTTTTTTGAATGAGTTAAAATGTACCATGAATCTGTAAATAGTTTTAATTACAACTTTTTTCTTTAATAGTTCAAAAGTGATTGGAATTTCTTTAAAGGAAGTAGTTAATAAAGAAGGGAATGTGCATAATCCACTTATGTTCCATTAGTCATTTTAACTAAAGAGTAAATAGGAACAAAGCAAAACTAGAGAAGTCAAAAAGAGATTGTAAGGTGAGGGACAAATGAAATGATATGAAGGAAGTACAGACAGTATTAGAAACTGTTGTATGTTTGAAATAATGCTAAAAAAATGTTCTTGTACCACATGAGGCAATATTGCTAGTAGTTAAGAGCTGGAGCCTGAGAATCAGGACTGCTGGAGTCTATTCCTAGATTTGCCAGTAACTTATTGTCTGGGGTTCCTGATTTAACCTCTGTGCATCTCCATGTACCCATGTAGAATTCAAGTACCAATAATTGTGTTGTTTGACACTATCAGATTTGCATGGTTGGTGTTCCACAATTTGCATTTATTTATGTGTTTAAGAGCTTCACTTGCACCAAAGTGAGGATCTGGTGTTGTGCTCATTATTTTTTTCTTTTTAAAAAGATTTTTACCCAGATCCACATATCTTCTGTGTTTGTTTTTCAAAGAGCCCTTGTCCCTTTCCTCTTCCCCAAAGAATTGTGGTTGGATTGAAAGTAGGTTGAATTGGCACAGTATGCTAAATCTTACAATTATCAGGGAAGACAGACGGAGAGAAGTTTTCAGCATAAGTTAACAGCAGCCTTTGCTGAAATAATGTGCTCTTCACATCAACAGTTGAGTAGTCACTATGGAGTTATTTGGCTACATGTCATTTTTCACATCTGTTAGCTAAATTAGAGCTTCGAATGTAAAAGTAACACTTCCTGGAGAGGACTGTGGATCCAAAAGTCAACAAATGGAGTACAATAATACATGAATATATTTTTTCCCCTTCTGTTGAGATAAAATGTAGACCTAGTATTGTTTATGATTTGTAAAAGGAAACTCCAGCCTTCTTCCTCAGAGCAGCAGTCATAAATTTGAAAAGATAACAATTGTTTCTCAGCATGAATCAACTGAGAATGTATAAGTAGTGCAATTTGGCATTATCTTTTAAAGCTGCATGCTCCTGAGATGTGCAAAATTGGGAACATTTCTCTTACTTTTTTCCCAACACCTTACGTGAGTGAACAGGACAGAACGGAGATGTGAGATTGAGTGGCAGCATTGGCTGTGGTTGCTTGCATGTTATCTGCATAAAGTGTAAAGGAGGTCCTCAGACACTAGGGGGGATGAGGGTTGTGCAAGTAGCTCGATCTATAGCTTGTAAACATCTTTGTTTCCTCACAGGCATTTGATTTTTCCGTTTTATTTTAGTTATTCCAGTGTATCAAGCATCCGACTAAAGCTCTAAACATAAAAGTATACATCCAGATAATCTCCCATCAAACAATTATTTTCCTCAAACCACTGAACATCCCTAAGAATCTCCCTCCCACCATATAAAAGCAACAAACTCTCCCTATAGCCCACTTGCTCCCTTTCAAACTCCCCCCTCAGGAAAAGCCTAGGAAAACAGATAGAATGTAATGTGTGCCCTAAACATTAACACATCTGGGCTGAAGGAGAGGAAAAATTTCCAGAGTTGAAGGCTGTTCAGTGAAACCATTTTGCTGGTTTAAACCAGAGAGCTGTTTCTTGAAGTACTTCATCTGATTGCAATTACATAAGGCGAGAGCTGGTCTCTTGGTAATCAGGACCTAAGTCATTTAGATCCGCAGTTGTGTTTTTTACCTATAAAGTTTTGATTGTAGTGCAAGCAGAAGTATAATATGTTCCTTATCTAAAACATTGATTGCATATTAAACTGGTGGGTAGATTCTTTGCTACCTGAAGTTTGAGTGGTCTTGGTGCATAGCCAGGAGCGGCACCAGGGTTTTTGCCGCCCTAGGCGGCAGCGCTCCTCCTCTGAGCATTCAGGGGGCCTGGGGTCTTCGGCAGCGGGGGTCCTTCCGCTCCGCATGTTCGGGGCACTTCGGCGGCGGGTCCCGGAGTGAGTGAAGGACCTGCCGCCGAATTTCTGCCGAAGATCCTGAGCGGAAGGACCCCCCACTGCCGAATTTGCGCCAAGGGCGGCAAAATGCCATCCTCCAAATCCTGCCACCCTAGGCGACCGCCTAGGGTCGTCTAGTGGAAGTGCCAGCCCTGTGCATAGTCCCATGAGGAATCCATGCATGAGGTGACTAAGGCATGCGTGATTGTTGTCAGGTTTGTAAGTAAAGAATGCTACATCCTTGCCAAGCACTGATGGGGAAAATGTACTCCTGGCTGGGTAACAGAGAGCAGGTATGCTTGCTCAGTTGAAGGAGCACATAGCAGCTATGCCATTTTTTCTGGTGCAGGCATCATTACCTGGGTTTTAGTGGTCTGACATTCAACCTGATGACTCTCACCCATGCACTGATCTTGGCCTGACACTGGATAAGTCGTTCAACTGCATTGACTGGATCTGATGGAACTGAGATGTAGGTCTGGGTATTAACTACATAGTAGAGTCATTGCTATATCCTGTGACATCTTCAAATATAAATGGTCTGGATAGGGTGACAGAAAAGAGGTTTGTGTGAGAGTGTTACCCAGGGCAGACGGTTACCTAGTACTAACCTGTAGAAAGAAAACAAACAAACAAAAACCCACCCAAAACCACAGGGCACTACAAGAGGAAGTATCAAAAAGAGATGAGTGTATCAGAGGCTGGGGTCACTGCTCGAACCATAGAAAGGAATTGAGGCAGTGGATGGGCTGTGTTGTAGTCCTCTTGCCTGTCTGAAGATTGTGGCAAGTAGGGGTGACTTCCCAGTACCCTTGCAGTTAACTGCACAAATCCCAAGTTATTCAAGTTTTGTGTGTGATGGAAATGGTGAAATTACTTATAAAATAGGGGAAAATGTATATTTACCTTTTATCTTCTCCTGAATCCAATGGTCAAAGAGGTTTTGCTCAAAATGTAAAAACTTAAAAAAACAACAACCCAAACATTTGGATAAAGACCGTGGTGTTTCAGAAAGAGTAAAAATAGGTTTGTAAGGGAAATGTTTTGCAATGTTAACCATAGCAGTCGCTACTGAAATGGCTGCTGCATTACTGTCTGTCTGTCTATGCTGATTAAACTCATTTTAGGGGAAGAATTAAGGGTCAGGGCTTCAAAAAGCTCAGCATGTAATCTGGCCATAAACTACATAATGGTTGTTGCAGGGTGCTGGGCATTTGTGAAAATCTCATGCTTATTTAAGTGCCTAAATAGGAACCCTGCTACTTTGAAAATTTGAGCAGGTCTGTTCGTTCCAACTTGTTGCAGAATAACTAGGGTTACCATATGTCCGGATTTCCCCGGACATGTCCGGCTTTTTGGTTGTTAAATGGCCGTCCGGGAGGAATTTTTAAATATCTAAAAAGCGTCTGGGTTTTTTGATATTTAAAAATCCCTCCTGGCCGGCCGGCATATGGACGTATGGTAACCCTGCCGGAGCAAGCCTCTGAGCGCCCGTCCTAGGACTGCAAGGCTCGGAGAGGTTCTTCACCCAGGAGCCGCTAGGGGTTCTGTTGAGCTCAGCACCACGTTCACAGCTGGGCGCTCCTTGAACCCGGACCCATCCAGGGCCCCCCAGTCCCAGCCCCGGGTGGCGAGTGCCAAGGCCCTGACGTGCTGCCCTGCCCGAGCTGCAACCGCGCCGGGGAGCGTCTGAGGGCTGCAGGCAGCGCTGGAGCCAACGGGGCTGCCCGAGGATGAGTCGGAGCTGGCCCCGCACCAGTGGGCTGAGTGGGGAGTTGTCCCGGGAGAAGTTTCCATGGGCACCCAAGTCCGTAACCTCCCTCCCGGTGGCGCCCAAGCCCATAACCTCCCTCCCTGTGGCGCCGCCAGCACGGGCGCCCTTGGGCTCCCGGTTTTCTACCGGCTGGAGCGGACTCTGCAGGGAAACTTCTCCCGGGACAACTCCCCGCTCAGCCTGCTGGTGCAGGGCCAGCTCCGACTCATCCTCCGGCAGCTCCAGCGCTGCCTGCAGCCCTCGGACGCTCTCCGGCGCAGCTGCAGCTTGAGCAGTGCAACACGTCAGGGCCAAGTTCTCACAAAGGAGGCTGCCTGGCGAGGGGGAGGAATGGGGGGTTTCCTCCCCTCCCTTCCAGCTGCCACATCGCGCCCGCCAAGGCAGTGAGTGGGACAAGGGAGCCTCCCGCAGCCACGGCAGAAGGGAGGGAGATTCTGGGAGTGGCAGCCCCTGCAACCCCTAGGGCCAGGTGCAGCTCCCCAGCTGGAGCGAGAGGGTTGCACCAGTGACTTCAGGCGGGGTCGGGGCTTCCACTCCCTGGTACCCCACAGAAGTCAAGAGCAACTCTCCCCTCCCCCCTTCAGTGAAGCAAGGGCGGGGGGGTAAATTTAAAACTGGATCCTGCCACATCTTGTGCGGTGTGGGCCCAACCCTCTGCCCCTCCACTGTCTGGACAGAGAACATGGTGGGGGCAGTTAGGATGGGGGGTCTCAGGAGGGGGCAGTCAGGGGACAAGGAGCAGGGAGGCTTAGATAGGGGGTGGAGTCCTGGGGGACAGTTAGGGGTAGGGGTCCCAGGAGGGGGCAGTCAGGGGACAAGGAGCGGGGCGGGGGGTTGGAGTTCTGAGGGGAGCAGTCAGGGGGTGGGAAGAGGGAGGGAGTGGATGGGGGTGGGGCTAGGGTGGGGCTCCCCTTATCCTCTTTTTTGATTGTTGAAATATGGTAACCCTAAGAATAACTGTACTTTTAGTCAAAGCTATTAAGATGTCAATGCATTAGACAACTTGCAGTTTATGAAATTACCACAAACAAACATTTTATTTATTATATAGCTAAAATACAGTATTTATTACAAACATGGGTCCAATCCTGAAAACAACCCTGAGTGTGTAGAGCTTACTATCATGTCTAGTTATATTGACCTCAGTGGGCCTACTCAGCATAATAAACACAAATCTGTAGTGTTTGCTGGATTGGGCCCAAAGATTACAGTCAACAAAAGCATTTAATTGCTGAGATACTGTAAATAGTAAATGAACACAGATTAATTAATTGTACATATACTCTTCATGTGTGGCCAGGTGCTTCAGTGTATTTAAACTGTTGCCTGTTTAAAGGATGAATGTAGACTCAGTATTACATTGCAATATGGTTTATTTTTATAGCCGTCTTCTTAAATATCAGTGGGAAAGGGTTTTAAGAAGACACTCTAATTCTGTATTTGAACTGCAGGACTTGTAGGTTGACAGTGTTGTTAAAAATACACCACCATCAACACAACAACACTCATATTTGCCTTTTCATAGTACAGTTAAACTAGGAGAAATCTCCATGACTGGAGAAAGATGAAAAAGAGTCACCCTACAGTACTGTTGCTATAACTACACATAGGAATAGCTGATGTGACTTACTGAGGAATATTGCTGCAGGAAGTTACAAAATAACATTTCAACAGAGGATACAGATGTGCATACACAAACAGCTAACAAGTGAATGGCTTCTTAACCTATTAATATACAACTGTTTAGCACGTGTATCTAAGTTGTTGCAGTTTTTGGTTTTGAATCAGGTGAAACAATAATAAATACTAAGTCCCAAAAAAACTATTGTCAGAGAACTTCATGAAGTAAAAGTTAATGTTTCGTGCAAACCCATTCACTCTGCCAACTATGCTTGAAATATATGAATCAGGAAGACATCACCCACTGGGGAGGAGTGTCCTGTGTTTGAATTTCATGCCCTATTTTGCATAAACTCATCATGCACCGAAAAACAGTCTTGGGTGTTATGCTCTAGAAATGAGAGTTTGGCTTTGATGTGACGAAGTGCTTCTGAAGCAGTGCATAACCTCATACTCAAAGATTTAGAGTTGCTTGTAAAGGAAATGTAGAAATAGCATACCGGCAGAGCTTCCTCTTCATTTGTTTGACTGTCTCTTTCCCTGAAGGCTCCCATGTTCTGCTAGAAAAGTGTCAGAAGGGTTTTTTCTCTTGTGTAGTGAGCTGTAGTAAACTTAGCCTAATTAAATCTTTTCACCCAAAAACCTCACACGCAAATATTGAAGTGTTTAAAAAAACAACAACAATAGATCTAGGTTGTGCATTTGTGAATCAACCCTGAATAAGGAGCAGTTTGTAGCTGCACTGTCCCTGGAGGGATCCCCTGAGTCATTGTGCCTCCCCAGTTATATTGGATGAATAATTTGTTACAGCTCTTTTAAGGGTATAACTTACTTCTTCCCCACATCTCCTGTAGTCAACCAGCACAGAGTTATGACTCTGCTTTCTTCCGGCCTATTCCCCACCCACTTGTCTCTGAGGGGAGCAAAGTCCCATGCACTCCCGTTGTTGTTTATTAGTGTTGCAGTAGTGCTAGTAGCCCCAGTCCTAAATCAGAGCCCTGTTGTGTTGGCCATTGTACACACACAGAACAAAAAGATGGTCCCTGCCCCAATCTTACAATCCAAGTTAGCACCTAAAGCTAAAATCCAGCTAAGTCCAGTTGTGCAATGTAGCCTATTGTGCCTATGATTTGCTGGGAGGAAGTATTTTTCTGGGGAAGAAAGCTGAGAATCCTAAAAGATTCCTTAATTCCAGTTAAACAGAATATTCAGTTCCTCTGAAAATAAGAATGAAGGACGGAGATAATATGAAATACAGCGTGAAATACAATGTAATGGGCATTAAAGATAGGGCACATTGTAATCCATGAGTGTGGAGCCTCTTCTAAGATGTATTGTAGCTTCCTGCACAACGCTTTGAATAACCTATTATCATATGAAATATTGTAAAATCAGAAAATGTTGTGTGTGTATAGCAAGTACTTCTAACAAGAGCTAGTTGGAGAAGTTCTGATGAAAAAATTCTCACTGGAATTTGCACAATTGTCTAAAGTGAAATGTTTCACAGAGGTGGTATGATTTCAGCAAAGCTCTGATAAGGGCCACATCCCAGGCAAGTGTTCTGAGCTGTAGAGTTAGTGTTTTTTCTCTCTCTCTCTCACTGTCTCATGTTGGAGCTCTTCTACTTTGTATGTACAAATATTCATTGGTCTGAGAGAGAGAGACTGACTCTCTAGCCTGGTGTTCACAGCTCTACCTGATCTGGAGCAGAAATTTGAACCAGGGTCTCCTACATCTCAGGTGAGTGCCCTCACCACCTGACAGTTGGCTACTCTCGGGTGGGTGTCTCCCTTTGACCTGAGAAACCTTCTCGACTAAAGCTTAATTGAAGCCAATGAAAAAGCAACAGAGGGTCCTGTGGCACCTTTAAGACTAACAGAAGTATTGGGAGCATAAGCTTTCATGGGTAAGAACCTCACTTCTTCAGATGCAAGTAAGTACTTGCAACCCTCTGTTGCTTTTTACAGATTCACACTAACACGGCTACCCCTCTGATACTTGAAGCCAATGGTTTCATGAAAAGCTTTGGTTTCAATGAATCAGCATTTTCTGATGAAAGAAGTTTTGTCGAACATTTCTCAACCAGCCATTCTTACTAGCTATGGAGGTTTTTTTATCTGCAGTGTGTGCAGTGAGTTGATAACTACTGTGTGTGTTTTAGCACATTGTTTTTCTCTCTAAACATTGCATTGCTGTTCTGTTGTGGGTGATGAGGTCTTAATTTGCAGTTTTATCAGCAGGCTACTATACTAATTATTTGTGGAGGGCTATGTCCAACCAACGCCAGGCTTATAGAATGTGGCATTCCTAGAAATATATTAAATATATTTCCTCTGATATGCAAGGCTTAGCTTAATATGGACTAGACAATCAGCCCAATTCAGTCCTAGTGTAACTGGGTGTCGCTCTTATGGCTTCAGTGGAGTTGCAGGCATTTACATTGGGTCTCATTTGACTCAATTTTTCTGGAAAACAATAATTGCTAGCCTTACAGTCAACAGTCAGTGCTCAAAGTGGGAGAACTTATGCGTGACAGAGCAAATCTTGACGGTGGGCAGACCACAAGGTGGCCTTGTATTGCAGAATAATTCCACACATACTATCAAATTAACTCTCCCTCTTTCCCCTGTATCCTTCTCTTTCTTGATGTATGTTCTTGAGCACCCTCCTTAAAATGAAACTCTAAGAACGTTTTCATTTTCTAGAGATGAGCTGGGACTTGCTTCCTGTCTGCTGCCAGCTTCTTTAGCAGAAACACATTAAGAATGATTTGTCTTATGGTTCCCTCTTCTGGTCAGTTGGTGGAATAGCTGGAATTAATATTCTTTTCTTTCTTGGTGGCTAAAAAAACAGCCTTCTCGTGGCGGTCTTCAGGATAACATCTAGTAAACATTTCATTCATGTCTAAATGCAAATTGAACCTGCTAGTTATGGATTTAAAAATATTATTTTATTGTTACTCTGAAATCTATTTAAATTGTTTAAACGTACTAACTCTTTATCAAGAGCCCATTTCTCCACTCTCCCCCTCCCCCGACCCTCCAAAAGTGCTAAAGACCTACTCTTGGGAGCTGCTGAGACCTTGGGAGTTGAGGGTATGCAGCACTTTGCAGGGCCAGATCTGGAGTGCTTACTATCTAGGGTTACCATACGTCCGGATTTTCCTGGAGATGTCTGGCTTTTTGGGCCTCAAATCCCCGTCTGGGGGGAAATCCCAAAAAGCTGGACATGTCCGGGAAAATAGGGAGGAAGGGCTCGGCGGTGCTCCGCCGGGGCCGCTGGGGCTGGGGCCGGCGGTGTGGGGCTGGGCCGGGGCCGGCGGTGCTCGGCAGGAGCCGGGGATGTGGGGCCGGGAGCGCGGGGCCAGGGGCCGGGAGCGCGGTGCTGGGGGCACGGTGCCGGGGGCGCGGTGCTGGGCTGGGGGCCAGGCCGGGAGCCGGGGGCGCGGTGCTCGGCTGGGGTCGGGGGCGCGGGCACTTGGCTGGGGGCCAGTGCCCCAGGGCCCAGCCAAGCCGGGCGGGAGACGCTGGGGCCAGAGCCTCTTGGCCTGGGCCGGCCAGCCTCCGGAGGGAGCCGCTCGGCCAGGGGGGCCGGACTGGGCCGCGCTGCACCCCAGCCCCAGCTTATCTGCTGCCTCCCTGTTTCAGGCTTCCCGCGAACATTTGATTCGCGGGAAGCAGGGGAGGGGGAGGAGCAGGGGGTGGAGCGTTCAGGGGAGGGGGCAGAGTTGGGGCGGGGCAGGGGTGGAGTTGGGGCGGGGCTGGAGCCCCATGGAGTGTCCTCCTTTTTAAAAATTAAAAGATGGTAACCCTATTACTATCTGTGGTGTATGATGCAAATTAAGCAGGATCTCATTACAGAATTGAAAAATAGAGTACAAAGTATGATATAGTTTCTGTTCCACAACTAAACAAATATTTTTGTTCCCTTTTTCTGCAGGTCATAGAAACACTATCAAAACTTTCTCGCACTTCTGTGGCATTAGCAACAGGAATAAGGTATGACATTAGTGCTACTCAACTTCCATTTTATCATTTATAAAACAAGTACTGTAACATTTTCCATGATATACAATTAAAAGAAATATGATCTCAGTTGCACTGTTTAGCCTTCTTTTTTCTGTGCTTTTAATTGTATATAGAGGTCCATTCTTGTCTAGAGTAGCACTACCAGTAGTTCCGACGTTAAAACTCTACATCTTTAAATGAAATTCTTATCACATAGCCCGCAAATTGGAGCTCCCTCATGCTGAATCTCCAGTGTGCTAATTCATGCTACTGTGCAACGTACAGTGAGAATTTACATTTTCCAGAATTAAGAGCTGAAGCTGCCTCCTTTCCTTCCCCTGTCATCACCCAGAAATTTGTTTCTATCTTTTTTGTGGGTTTGTCTGAATTCTCTATATTTAGAAGTAAACAGCTATGTTAAGGAACAGCCATTTGTGCTGTTGTTGTATCTAAAGACCGATATCTATTTTTGTATAAAACACTTGCTTTCAAGAGTTTATAATTTGTCTGTTCAAAATCACTTTGGAATGGAAATAGCAGCTTAAGTCTTACTCCCAGCTTTTTAAACCATATTTGAAATATATATTTGGCTCTTTATAAATAGATGTAGATAAAACAAAAAATAAGTGATTAAAACATTATTTCTTTTGCATGTAAACAACTTAAAATTTGAAATTGATCAAATGGCTTGTCTATAATATATAGTCCAGTTGCTCTTAATATTTTGACAAAAATATTTGTTTTAAAACAATATAACTTGTGACAAATAACTTTTTCGAAGAAATTGTATTGGGTTTCTATTGATAACCTGCTGTATGTGTGTACTCAGTTATACAGCATAAAGGAATTGTTGTGCATGTTTTAAGTATGTTATAATGAGACTTCCTCACAAAGTGTTTACATATGTTGTGAACTAATACTCCTGCGTAGGGCTCAAAAATGGCACTCACCAGTGGCTATTGAGATGCTTTCTCTTACTGTATTTGGGGCCTACCTCATTAGTTTAAAAAATATTAAAGCTCTCTTTCAAATAATAATAAACATATTTACAATATGGCTGTGAAGATAACCTTCCAAATGTCAGCTGAATGTAAACCAAATTCAGATGTTTTCCTGAGCCAGTAGGCAGCTCCCAGTGCCTCTGGTGCAGCTGACAGATTTCTCAAGCAGCAGCAGAGCAAAATTTACAAGGTTCTATTCAATTTTCATTACTGCTCTTTGGAACCCTATGGGCAATAGTTAAAATATCAAGAATATGAATTTCATGCTACTGCTTGGGAAAGCTGTAAATGGCAACAAAGGCAAGCCTAGAGTTTTTAATGCCTGGGGAGGATCAGAAAAAGGAGAGTCTCGGGAAGAGACCGCCTCCTTCCCCCCTCGCAATAGCTGGGGAGTAATGAATGGGGAAAAGAGACAGAAATCTCCATTTCCTTTCCAGCATCTTAGGGGGTGAGAAAGAGAGTATGGAGTTTCATGTTCATCTGATACCTGTGAGTCAGAACTTGACACAAAGGACGGAGCCCTCAAACACATGACATTCTGGTAGAAATTCCTCTTCCTAACATTAGGCACAACATGACTGTGCTTCTCACCAGCTCATTCCCATCTCAAGGCCACTTTCTGGTGGGGCCCTCACCTTACATCCTTTTCTTTAATGCTCTAACTATAAACTTACGAACTACAGGATAGTTAAGCTCTGGAATAGGCTTCTAAGGGAGGCTGTGGACTCCCCATCTTTGTATGTTTTTAAGAACAGGTGGGACAAACACTTGATCCTGCCTCAGTGCAGGGAGCTGGGCTTGATGACCTCTCAAGGTCCCTTCTATGATTCTGTCTCTGTCTGGTTAGTAGGCCAGCTAATAGGTGTCTGGTGAATTTTCAGCATTTATCTGCTCCTGGTATTCAACACACTGGGACAGTTTGCCTTCTCCCAATGTACATTCTCCTACCCACCTCACCTGTAAAACTGAAAGAGCGTAGAGAAAGAGAAGGGAAAGCAAGAAATACAGGGCATCCCCTAAGGCAAAAGAAATTTCCTCCATTAACTCGGACATTATTAGGCACCTCATGGATGATGACCTGGGTTCCCTCGTTGGACAAGTAACCAAGGATCTCTGAACCTTGAACTCTCTGTGGAGCCTACTAGGGCATTTTCTGCCTCTCCTTTTGGTATGTTTGCTGAGGAGCACTAGGCCTTCCACATGGTGCTAAGGCAGAAGATGAACTGGTGAATGGCCAACATTACAGAAACACAGTTTACGGTGGGGAAATAATTATATAGTAAGGGTCAAAAACTGCCTTATAATGCACACAGATGGCTCCCATAGATGTCAGTGATATGAGCCTCCTGTGTACATAGCCCACTGCCTATTGTTTCAGCCGTGTAGCAATAGTGCAGGAAGCAGACAGATGAGAGCTCTGCTGCTGTCCTGCCTCATTCTCTGCAAAGGTAGCAGGAGCAGCAGTGTTGTGCAGATTCCTCTTAACACTCTGTGTAAGTGTTTGCCGTGGGGGCACGGAGGATCTCACCGGCCCATGCACTGCAGAACACAATCCAGCCACCGGATTTTTTTCTTCCTTTTTCTTCAGGGCTTCACTTTTATTTCTTCAAACCAAAATTGTTGAACTTGTGTTATACAATCAACCATCTCCTTTCCACCTGGGGGTCTTCTACAAAGGCCTATCTGCTCCCTGTAGGATTGCGCTTCACAGGACATCTGCTTAGAGTCTGGGCGAACCCCCTGACTCCCTTCTCCATCTTAGCCTGCTCCCTACAGATTTATGCTCTACATGCTGTCTTCCTCAGAGTCATACGTATCAAACTGGGTTCTTTTCCTTGATCCAGGGACTCCTGCAGTTCTCAACTCAACTACTTGCTGGCTTTTACAAGGACCAGGTGATGTTCCAAGTTATCACCTGAACCCTGACCTCACAGCCTCAGCTGGAAGGCAGCTGATTAATCACAGGTGAGGCTGGGCCCAACTGCCCTAAAAGGCCAGCCACCCTGTGCCCGACAGTAAGCTTCAAAGCCCCTCTGCTCGCCCCCTCCTAAAATTAGAATGGCATTTGGATACTCCCACTTTGACAAACTAGGAGCCATAATTATACCTTCTCTCACCTTCCCACGCAGCCCACACTTTGACTTGGTCACTTTCAAGCTTTTCAGATTCAATTCGCGATCATCACATTCACCCACCCAAAATATCAGAAGTCAAGGCTTTAAAAATAAATGAACAAAAAATCCTTTGAAAATCATGGAATTTAGACTTAATTGTAAATACAGAGTAGTTAACACTTGCTTTTAAAATCTCTGATTTATATTCATGATTACATGTAACAGTTCCATCCTGTATGTGTGGCAATTTTTTTTTAATTGTTAACTCATATAAACCACAATATCAAGGGAGAGAGAGAGAGACACACACACAGATTGACAGACATATTAATCCAGATTAAAATTTCAGCAGCATACCACCCAAACTGAACACCCATGCTGGTTCTGTCTTTGATTAATACTGTTGTCTTTTTTCTCTCTAGGCCATTCCCCACAGAAGAAAGTGTTGATGATGATGAAGATATCTACAAAGGCCTTCCTGATTTACTAGAGTATGTTGTAAATCTTTAAGCAGAATGAAAGCTTTTAGTTTTCTGATATGTAGCTATTATTTAAATGACGTGATGAAATACACTGTTCTAAAATAAGTTATTTTATCTGATTGACCAAGGATTGATTAGAAAGGAAGAATTAATTGTCCAGAAAAAAGCACTTTAGTTTAATGATTGATTTTCATACATATGAAAATAAGGTTTCATGAGGGGGTCTGGTGATGAATTAAAGTATCAGTGCACTCTCTAGAATTATTTGTTTGTATCATCAGAATGCTTACATTAAATGACAGCCTCGGTGAATGCTTTTCCCTGATCCTGCAGATAATTATGTGTATATATATTTTTATTCATGTAAGTAGTCCCACAGAATCCAATGGAACTCTTCACTTGAGTAAATTTCCACATGCAGTTAAGGGTTTGCAGGATGCTTGCTGTTTTGGGCAGAGTCCATTGCTGTACAAGGGAAAGTCAAAAGAAAAAAGGGTTTATATTTTAGCCATCCCGCTTCTTCTGTTTGAGTAGCAGAGCAGGCTATAACAGACCTTGACATTCTCTCACTTTACAAGGACTAAAATCTTGTGGAAAAATCCTAATGACACTTATAAATTTAGCAGTTAAAATCCCCGAGTCTAACAATTTACAATGCAGAAAATCATACAGCTCTGCCAAAATTTGTATTTATAGCAATATTATTAAACACAGAATCTTAATACAAAGGAATAGAAATATGATTTCAGCAAGAACAAGAAGTTTGGTATTACATACAAAAGTTACCATTTAAGATTTATAGTTTTTTGCAATATGTGCATCAGCATTAAAAATACACCTCTACCCCGATATAACGTGACCCAATATAACACAAATTCGAATATAACGCAGTAAAGCAGTGCTCTGGAGGGGGGGGTGCTGCTCACTCCGGCGGATCAAAGCAAGTTCGATATAACGCGGTTTCACCTATAACACGGTAAGATTTTTTGGCTCCTGAGGGCAGTGTTATATAGGGGTAGAGGTGTATAGTTCCTAAATATGCTTCTAAAATAGAAATCTATTACAGTATTAGGTGCAATAGCCTCTATTTTGATGCACTGTTATAGGATTCACATGTAAAAATCTGCAATGGATTTATTTCGGATTGGTTATTATGTCAGGTAGCATGTACCATATACTGGATTATAATAGTTAGATGCTCTCTAAAATATAGATCTGAAACAATTGGAAGAAGTATGTATTTCATAAGAAATATAAATAGTTCGAGAGAGCTGGGGTTTCCTCCTAACTAGTGAAGTTTATTTTACAAGAATAATTCCACCTTAATGATCTCTCTCTGGGTCCAAATGGTGTTGGAGGACCTGACAGTCCCATTTAGTACATGACAAGTTTCAGAGTAACAGCCGTGTTAGTCTGTATCCGCAAAAAGAAGAACAGGAGTACTTGTGGCACCTTAGAGACTAACAAATTTATTAGAGCATAAGCTTTCGTGGACTACAGCCCACTTCTTCGGATGCATATAGAATAGAACATATAATGAGGAGATATATATACACACATACAGAGAGCATAAACAGGTGGGAGTTGTCTTACCAACTCTGAGAGGCCAATTAATTAAGAGAGAAAAAAAAAAAAAAAAAAAAAACTTTTGAAGTGATAATCAAGCTAGCCGAGTACAGACAGTGTGATAAGAAGTGTGAGAGTACTTACAAGGGGAGATAGTCAACGTTTGTAATGGCTCAGCCATTCCCAGTCCTTATTCAAACCGGAGTTGATTGTGTCTAGTTTGCATATCAATTCTAGCTCTGTAGTCTCTCTTTGGAGTCTGTTTTTGAAGTTTTTCTGTTGTAATATAGCCACAGACCTGCGGGTGGCTATATTACAACAGAAAAACTTCAAAAACAGACTCCAAAGAGAGACTACAGAGCTAGAATTGATATGCAAACTAGACACAATCAACTCCGGTTTGAATAAGGACTGGGAATGGCTGAGCCATTACAAACGTTGACTATCTCCCCTTGTAAGTACTCTCACACTTCTTATCACACTGTCTGTACTCGGCTAGCTTGATTATCACTTCAAAAGTTTTTTTTTTTTTTTTTTTTTTTTTTCTCTTAATTAATTGGCCTCTCAGAGTTGGTAAGACAACTCCCACCTGTTTATGCTCTCTGTATGTGTGTATATATATCTCCTCATTATATGTTCCATTCTATATGCATCCGAAGAAGTGGGCTGTAGTCCACGAAAGCTTATGCTCTAATAAATTTGTTAGTCTCTAAGGTGCCACAAGTACTCCTGTTCTTTTATTTAGTACATGGGGATTCACTCGTTTTAGGATAGATTTTAATTTGACCTGACGCTGAGGCCCATCTGTAACTTAGGTAGCAAGAACTCAGTGCCCCATTTTCTCCTTAGAAACCTTACTTCAAGTCCTGTCATGGTTCAAAACTTACTTCTTTTTCTTCAAACTTGTGTTAATTTTATAAAGTCAGATTTTAAATGTGTTGAGGTTAAAAAAAAATCTTATTGATTGTATAGTCCCTTTGTGGTTTAGTTCAGTTTGAGAGTTCTTTTTCATTCATCTATTTTAGATTTACTGTAAAAATCCAGACACTTGGTAAATTCTGTTTCCTAGTGTTGACTCTATAATCCCTGTTCAATACACCGATCCTTTATGTTGTTGCTTTTCCTTTTTTTCTTTTAGTGAAAGTGGTGGCGATGAGGATGAAGAGTTATATGATTGTGTCTATGGAGAAGATGAAGGTGGGGAAGTATATGAAGACTTAATGAAAGATGAAGCCGCACATCAACCTGTATGATTTCTATTTTTTGAGTGACTACAGACATATTTGTAAAGAAATAGTGGTAGTGTGAAAGTAAAAGTTTTACTAACATTCATTAAATAACTGTTAGCTGTTTTCACTAACACTGTAAGTAATTTTTTTAAAATTTAGATATTTCAAATTTGCTTTGTTGTTATGGTTGAGTTCACATTTGTGTGCAGTAACCATGTAACATATGCAGTGGATCATAACATTATCATCCTGCTATGAAATCCAACATTCTCTTACATATAAAGGGTCAAAGATTCACTCTGGTAATTCTTTCTGTGAAAGAAATACTAACATTATTTCAACAGTAAAAAGAGAACATTAAAATAAATTGTTATTTAGTTAAGATCCAGTTAGGTATGGATATTAAGATTTGTTAGCTACTTGAGTTAAGACCAGTTGAAAAAATACTCAAAAGAATGCTACTTAAGATAGAGAAAAGAAAAGTGTTCCCCATATAATTTTGGCCATTTTGCAACATTAGTCATGAACTAGTTAAATAGAGAGCTAACATGTATATTGTACATATAGATATACATGTGTGTCAGTTTTACAAAAATGCCATGAAAATTTACATGCCCATGCACAAAATTTAGTCAATAGCTATATTTAATGGACTGGTAATTGGGAGGGGTGTGATGTCAAAACCTGTTCTAATAACTTACTATCCATCTCTTTACAAGCATTCATTTGGCTTACCTGCAAAACTTTAGTTTGCTATTGTGATGACACACACTTTTTCAAGGAAGTTGCGTGTTTTAAGGTGGAAGCTGACATCTACATTTTCAGATTGAATTCCAGTGATATAGTAACTTGGAGAAGTGAGAAAATGAAAAGGTCTGAAGGTTGTTTTCCTGTGTTCTGCTGCTATAAAAGCAGCAAGTTGTAGGTATCTTGTGTGGTTCATACAATGTGTTTTTGTTGTGGTCCGGAGAATTTACCATTATGTCGTGAGAAGACTATTTCCTTGGAAAGATTTTTTGACTTGTTTCAATATGATTCATGTAAGTCTAGGCTCTGCCAATTACTATGCATCTTAATGACAATTTAAGAGCATCATCACTTTTTCTAACACATTTTTATACTAAGCACATTTTACTTTAAGGTGATGCAAGTTTCTGAAAGTAAAATAAGTGATGTGTAAAATATTGTGAAACTTGGGAGCTTCAGTTTGTAGTGGTTTATGTTTTGTTTAGATTTGATCAATACCTGAGGTTTGAGTTTTGGGGTAACCTATGCCAAAACTCAGTTAAAAGTACAAGTTTGGCATGATTTCAATATATAACCATAAGTCAGATCAAGATACTGGGCCCAGTTGTTTGCTTGAAATGTGTGTTAACTAATGGATCTTTTGATGATCTTAGTCTGAGTTTGCAATGAAACTCAGAACCAATGTGAATTTCAGGTATCATTATGGATATTTCTCCCAGTCCTAGCAGTTGATGACGCCTGACATATTTTCCACTTTGCAAACTTTCTGTTTCTTTCTTGCCTATTACAAATGAAATACCACCAGCAGCTTTAGTGGACATAACAGGGTGAGTTTAGGAGGGAATGGCAGCCGTAGTCTGAATTTGCTTATGGGAAGAAAAAATAATACTAAAGATCTAAAAAGGTTTAATATTAATTTTTTAATTAAAAAGAACAGTAGATTAAAACATGCTGCATTATGTCTACATATTTTTATACCTGATATGGTAAGAATGGATGTATTATGTTTGTTTCATTGGCATTGTATATCTTTGTTGGATTTGATGACTGTCTTAGTATGCAATCATTTATTATTAGATTTGCAAATGTGATGCACAGTAACATTACACATTGGCACAATTCTTTCATTTGAGTCCTTTAAATGAAATTCACTAGCATAGGGGACTTAGAGGTGACTTGCAATTGCAAATCAATTTTAAAAGAATGAAACTGCTTTAGAAATATGTGTTTGATGTTCTAAATAGTTAGAGAAGAATAAGTATCAGTTTAAAACGATACCTTCCTTTTTTATTTGATGTAACTGCCTCACAATGTAAACTAAGGTACCTAAGTTTCCTGTGCCAGCAGACTGCTGCCACAGAACAATTTTTTCAGTGTACTGAGCAGACTGTTGTTGTTTTTTTCCCCACCCTTTTTAGTCCCTTTGACCATTGTCATTACTTCCTGCATTCAAATTCCAAGATATTGTAGCATCTGCTAAAGATGGCAAATTGATGTGTTAAATAGTAACACTCACAAAAAGAGCCCGCTTGGGCAGCCCTAATTTGTGTTGTGTGAGCACTAACAGACAAGATCAGTCCTGTTGACTCAGGCTCTTCATTGGGGCTGCTCTCATGAATTAGTGCTCAGCAACATAAATAAGGGTTGGTCCCAAGCTATACAAACCGCTTTTGGAAATGTACTACAGTTCATACACGTTTTATTTACAAAATAGCTCACAAAAAAGAGATTAAAGATAGACTCAAATCAAAATAATAATTTGAAACCCAAAAACTTGTTTAAAAGGAACAGACATGGGTAAAGTGTGACACTCCCTCCAATACAAACCTTTGATAGCAAGGAAATACCACGTTTTGGGACAGCTCTTAATCATAACTTAATGTCCACACACCAGGTTGCCAATGACTGTGACAGACTCTACATCCTCACAGAGAACTTCATTCTGCCTCAAACTGATAAGAAAATGCACCAAACACAGCATCTTCCCCACACTATCTAAATCTTTCTCACTAGGCTGAAGGAAATAGGTTTGAAGGAGGGATTTGCAGGAAGAGAATGAAGTGGTTTAGTGTGTGGGAGGGAGGAGGCAGATGTAGGGAACTACTTGAAAGAAGGTGTGGAGTGATAGGCAGGGGGAAAAATACACAGACAACATGAAGGGGTTGGGGAATAGTAGTGTGACTTTTTGTGTCTGAGTGAGTGACATTGCTCTTTAGTAACTAGACTATGGAGTGGATGTAGACTTTCTACTATGATCAACAGCTATAGGAGTCTTCCTTTAGCTCAAGGGTTAGAGGCTAGTGTGCTTTTTTTAAGCTAAAGTCTCAGGGTTCTAGTCCTGACTTCCTCTTTGTGAAACAAATGTATCTAGTAATTGTTTTTGTCTGCTGCACATGGATTCATTACAGTAGGCAATGAGCTGAGATACAGGCAGGGCAACAGTCATGAAAATCCTTGGAGATGTGAATGAGGAGCTTGGATAGAATTTGGAAGGAAACAGGGAACAGGTGGGAAGACTTTAGGGGAGACAAGTTACATTATTATTGTTTTATTATTTGCTGAGGTTTTTTGGGTGTGGAGAATCCAATCATGACAATGACATGCACAATAAATGTCCATGCAGGAGCAATCCAGGAATTGTGTCCAGTGTCCAAGCTAGCCAACACCTGCCCAAATGTTTCTTTAAGAATCTTTTGAAACACATTATTTCATATTTGTCTATATCCTGGAAAAAGAACTCTGATACCTTGGAATTCTGAACTCCAGTGCATGCATGTTATGCTCAGCCTTAATAAGCCTGATGTTGCATTGGGTCCATGATGATCAAATCTAACACGATCATCAGCTTCTGCTCTGTGTGATGCCCCAACATGCACTATATTGCTGATCTCACACCAGCAGGAAACTGAAGCAGGCCTGTTAGGGTGAGGCAATCCCAGAGTCCTGTAAAGAACAACAACAGCAACAACAAAAATTGCAGACTAGAGCCCTAAGATCCAGCTACTGTCCTTGACTCAGAACAGATTATGAATATGGGCCTAAATGCAAGTTCCTTTCAAGGAAAAGGTAAAAGGAAAAATTATAAACAAACACAAAGAGTTAGATGCGAGCCCATTACTCACAGCAGTTACTGGCATGAGAGTCTCATTGATTTTAACTATTATGAGTAACTTCTCACTGTTGTGAATAAAGGCCCAAATTAAATAAATATGGATCTATATTTCATCTTAATCTCATTATATTATTTTTAAAAGTATATAAGAAGGATTAAGTTATTCTTTACCTTAAAATATAACATACTGAATGCCAAATTTTATCAAAATTCAAGGACTACTAAAATTCTAGAAGTTGCCAGCTAATTGCACTTTTAAAAACTATTCCCTTTGTAGTTGTTACAATCTTTTGAAGCTGCAATACTGAGAAATTTCCAACAAGCAATGTGTCTTAAGCCAAGCAGTAAACAAATAAGTTTGTTGTACAAGAGATGTCCACAAATAAATTAAACTTAACTTACTTCTAATTGCAGAAATGTACTGAAAATGACATAAGAAGCTGTTGCCTTACTGAAATAAAACAGACTGAAGAGAAATACACTGAGACTTTGGAGTCAATAGAGAAAGTAAGCCACTGAACTTTATGCTAATAGAATAGTTATTTATATAGTAATAATGTAATTGTATAATGGAATAGAGAATATATTAATCCAGTCAATGTTTACTTTTCTTAACAGTTTTTCATGGTGCCATTGAAAAGGTTTCTGTCCGCATCAGAGTTTGATATAGTGTTCATCAACATTCCTGTAAGTAATCGTATACTTAAAGAAAAAGGCAGAGAATTTGTGTCTGGTTATCATTTTGTGCAGTCACATGCCATTGAACAAAGTGATGACTTGAAATGTGATGTGCAAATTCCCCTCAAAGCTTTTTTGAATATGCAGTAGGACACTATACATCTTAGTGAAAATGATTTTAGACCTTATCTTTTGATAGTTACTGTGAGGGGAAAAAAATGTTGCATACAGCCACAGTAGATTGTCAGCAATAGTATGGACCAGATATTCCGCTGGTATACATTGGAGTATATTTGTTGATTTATACCAACTGAGGATCTGGCACTATAACCATACAGTAACTCTTAGAAGATCTGTTATATGCAAGTATTTTATTGATTGAATTTAAGTTAGACATTAACCATGTATGAATTTCCTCACATCCCTCTATGCATAATAGAGAAACATAGATCATATTTTGTGTAGATAAGATGGAAAACCTCTCTTCAGAAATTTACAAAGCACATGACCATCATCAGCCTTATACTTGAGCGTTGAATCAATGTAGAGAATGTTTACACATTATTTTGATTTGAAGGAATGCTTCTGAAGAGACATTATAGCAAGCTTGCAGATTCTCATTGGTATCTGCCCTCGATGTGTTGTCACTGAAGACATTTAAAAATCAATATAGCTTACAGCCTTATACTCAGAATTTGACAGGGAAAGTTGTGGGGAAAAAAAAAAAGAAATTCTGTAATCTAAGAAACTTCCTATTGAGTTGAAATGTGTTGAGGTTACCTGTGTGAACTCCATATGCTTTGGGAAATCAACTTTACTTTTGGAGACTTTGCAATCCAGCATACTCACAAAAAAGGTGCAATTCATACTTTTTTAAGTTGGTGCTGATAACTTACAGTTGCAGAAATTTAGTAACTGTCTTAGGCCTGATCTATGGTCTGCTCTACATTACACTGTTACTTCGATGTAAGTCACCTTGTGGGGACCTATGTGTGCATGTGTCTACACTTGAATTTGTCTCTGGCCAATGTAAGCACCCTGTTTTAAGGAGGAAGTAAAACCACCTCCCCAGTTGGCGTAGAACCGTGGTTGCCTGACTGAAGTTGACACAGTGCGAGTATAGGAACCTTTGTTGAACCTGGAGGTCCTCTAGCAGCTGTCTCATAATGCCCCATTCCCTGCGACAGTGATCACTTTGGCTGCAATTTTAAACTCCATTGCCCAGGAGTCACAGAGACCAGAAGCCTCCCTGCCCCCTTTAAAGCCGCCTGTGTGTTTTTTGGAATGCCTTTCTCGGATTGCCCACCTTGGTAAGCATACCTAGTAGCTCACCCTTCTTGCGTGCAACTGCCTAACTGACCACTCTGGCTCCACATATTAAATGCACCGCTGCCTGGAGTAGACAGGAAGTATTGGATCTCCTGGATCTGTGGGGAGAAGAGACTGTGCAAGCATCGCTATGAACCAGCCACAGAAATGTGGACATCTACAAGTAAAAAAAAAAAAAAAAAATAATGGAGATATCCCATCTCCTAGAACTGGAAGGGACCTTGAAAGGTCATCAAGTCCAGCCCCCTGCCTTCACTAGCAGGACCAAGTACTGATTTTGCCCCAGATTCCCAAGTGGCCCCCTCAAGGATTGAACTCACAACCCTGGGTTTAGCAGGCCAATGCTCAAACCACTGAGCTATCCCTCCCCCCCCCCCCCAAGTAGATTGCATGAGGGATGCAGACAAAGGGGTATGACAGGGACCAGCAGCAATACTGCATGAAACTTAAGGAATTTTTCCAGGGAGGCCACAAAGCCAGGGAGGCCAACAGTAGATCTGATGCTGTGCCACAGACCTGCCGCTTCTACCAGGAACTGCATGTCATAGTTGGTGAAGACTCCACAGACTACTGTGGTTACCTCAGAGGAATGTGAGAGACAGACCCCTGCCATGAACAGTGAGGAGGAGGAGTGTGGAGTGCAGGGAGGAGAGTCCAGCCTTACTGCAAATCAGGACCTGTTTAAGACTCCTCCACAGTGTAGCCAGACCTTCCAGGTGAACGTGAATGAGCCAAATGAAGGGGAAGGGAATTTGAGTAAGTTTGTGCATGCATTTTTCCTTACAATGTTTACCCTTAAAGATGGTGCCTGGCCCATTCCCAAGTGAACAAGAAAAAGGCATTGACTCTTCACTGTTTTACTCATATAAGAAGGGATAGAGGTACTACAAACAGTGGTAGAATTGGCATGTGCTTTCATTCCCCCATGGATTAAGTGGGGCCATGTGGAGCACTTTGTTTACATGTCTAGGGATGTGCCTTTTATCCTTCTGAGTGATCTCAATACAAATTCCATGAAGATACTCTGCAATCCTTTCCTCAGGTTTCTAGGGATGGCTGTCTTCTTTCTTCCTCCATGGCAGGACACTTTCCAATGCCACTCTGCGATGAGTTTGGCTGGCACCTTTACAGTCAACAGGCTTGAAGTGTACGGGCCTGGGTGGCTTCGGGATGCCAGTCACAGCTGTGTTCTCTGTGCCTTTGTCACCTTCAGGAGTGAGATATCAGCTAACATCATCACCACCACCTGTGAAAAATAGTGCCAATATTCAGTGCCATTGCTCTATAGCTGTAACCATGGAAATAGAGACTGACATTTTATAGCTTCATGCAATAGAAAATCCTCCCCCCGCCACCACCTTTAGCAGGCCGTACTCCGTTTGTGCTGACGTGACCCAAAGCTTAAGTGTGAATAAGCATTTCTTGTTAAAAGTGTCCATAGGAATAAGGGTAGGGAGTTTTGAAACATATGGTTCCCTTTCTGTTGTGACTGTAAATCCAGTGGTACCTGCCTGTTTTTATCAGCAGCTTCTGGGCATGGTGGCCTTGAGAGGGTGCCCCTTCCACACCTGCAGAACACCTAACCCTGATGAGGAGGAGAAAGAAGAGGAAATGTTGCATTGGACCATGAAGAAAGGACTTGGGGGGTCAATATGACCAACAGAATGGGAATTGACAGGCAGAAAACCAAATGCTGCAGATCTTGGTTACCCTATATCTCCACTCTTTTCAGTCTTGGAGAACTCCACAGTCACTGCTTCCTACACTCCCAAACATACCACGTGGCATCACGGAGTGCATCAGTATCCTTACCACTCCATGCCAGGGAACAGCTAGGAAAACCACAGCTTCACATACACAGATTGTGAATCAGTCTTTTTATTTGTAGCCACAGTGGTCTATATCTGTGCACTCAAATGGACATAAATATTTAAATCCTTTCTAATTTTAAATTATCAGCCTGTTAAGTTATGTTAAACATTTGTGTAATGTTGCCTGTAGTTATTTTTGCACATTGATTTTCTGCACTGTTTTTCCACCACTCAGTAAAGTTCAGTTTGTGGAGAATGAAATTTATCTTTCTTAGTTCACAACAAATATTGCAGAATACATAGAGATAGTCAAAGCAAACTGTAATTGTAAATACACAACTAACACCACAGTATTCATAATTTCAGGAAAATACCTAGTCGTATTTATAATTGTACAGCAAATGCTATACAAATCTTTACAGCACCAAAGCTCCAGGCCCAGACAACACTGCTGTGGCTGACTGTTAAAATGTTCTTTCAAAGCCTCCCTCACCCATATAGCTTTGTGTTGCTAAGAATTGTATCCACTTCTGCCCTCTACCCTGGTGGCAGCTTTGCCTCACTAATATTATGCAGGACACAGCAAGCAGCTATAACCATTGGGATATTTTTCTTACTGAGATCCAATCTAATGAGTAAATACTACCAGTGCCACTTCAATCTAGAAAAAGCATGTTCAACTGTAATTTTGCATCTGCGGAGCCAATAGTTAATCTTTCTTGGTGGTATTGAGATGGACAGTGTGTGACTTCATGAGCCAGAGGTGCAAAGGGTAGGCTGAGTCCCCCAGAATCACTATCAGCATTTCAACTTCGGCAATGGTAATCTGCCAGCAGGGAAAGAATGTCCCTGCTTGCAGCTCTCTGAACAGTCCTGTGTTCTTAAAGATGCGAGCATCGTGCACCTTCCTTGGCCACTGGTGATCTATCAATGCTTGCATAACCAGAGAAAAATAGCGCTTTCTGTTGTTGTATTCTGTAGCAAGGTGAGCTCATGCCAAAATAGGGATAAGCATGCTGTCTATCGCCCCAATGCATTTCGGGAACCCCATTGCTGCAGATTCATCCACTATTTCCTGCAGGTTGCTGAGAGTCACAGTCCTGCAAAGCAGATGATTAATGGTCCTACAGACTTGTATGACAATGGCCTCTCACTATAGATTTCCCAATTCCAAAATGATTTCTCCACTGACTGGTAGCAATCTGGCATTGCAGCTTCCAAATTTTGATCACCACTCAATTCTCCACTGAGGGGTGAGCTCAGCACACAGATCCAGTGATGTGGGCTTTTGCATCCAAAAGGTCTGCAACTACTGCTCCTCATCCTAAACCTGCTTTATGATGAGATCCCACCAGTCAATGCTTGTTTCCTGGGCCCAGAGGTGGCGCTCTACCATCTGCAGCTGCTCTATGAATACCAACAACAACCTTGAATTGTTTTTCATTATGCCCCTCAGCGAACTGTCCTTGAAGAAATCCTCATGTCGCCCCATTGTTGTGGTACTTCCTGCAGGCCTGCAAAGACAGGAGAATCATGCATCCTGTAGAGGGCAGACACTGAAAAGTGCTATAGAATCATAGAATATCAGGGTTGGAAGGGACCTCAGGAGGTCATCTAGTTCAACCCCCTGCTCAAAGTAGGACCAATCCCCAACTAAATCATCCCAGCCAGAGCTTCATCAAGCCTGACCTTAAAAACCTCTAAGGAAGGCGATTCCATCACCTCCCTAGGTTACCCATTCCAGTGCTTCACCACCCTCCTCATGAAAAGTTTTTCCTAATATCCAACCTAAACCTCCTGCACTGCAACTTGAGACCCTTACTCCTTGTTCTGTCATCTGGTACCACTGAAAACAGTCTAGATCCATCCTCTTTGGAACCCCTTTTCAGGTAGTTGAAAGCAGCTATCAAATCCCCCCTCATTCTTCTCTTCTGCAGACTAAACAATCCCAGTTCCCTCAGCCTCTCCTCATAAGTCATGTGCTCCAGCCCCCTAATCATTTTTGTTGCCCTCCGCTGGACTCTTTCCAATTTTTCCGCATCCTTCTTGTAGTGTGGGGCCCAAAACTGGACACAGTACTCCAGATGAGGCCTCACCAATGCCGAATAGAGGGGAATGATCACGTCCCTCAATCTGCTGGCAATGCCCTACTTATACAGCCCAAAATGCCAATAGCCTTCTTGGCAACAAGGGCACACTGTTGACTCATATCCAGCTTCTCGTCCACTGTAAACCCTAGGTCCTTTTCTGCAGAACTGCTGCCTAGCCATTCGGTCCCTAGTCTGTAGCAGTGCATGAGATTCTTCTGTCCTAAGTGCAGGACTCTGCACTTGTCCTTGTTGAACCTCATCTGATTTCTTTTGGCCCAATCCTCTAATTTGTCTAGGTCCCTCTGTATCCTGTCCCTATCCTCCAGCGTATCTCCCACTCCTCCCAGTTTAGTGTCCTCTGCAAACTTGCTGAGGGTGCAGTCCACGCCATCCTCCAGATCATCAATGAAGATATTGAACAAAACCGGCCCCAGGACCAGCCCTTGGGGCACTCCTCTTGATACCGGCTGCCAACTAGACATGAAGTCATTGATCACTACCCTTTGAGCCCGATGATTTAGCCAGCTTTCTATCCACCTTATAATCCATTCATCCAGCCCATACTTCTTTAACTTGCCGGCAAGAATACTGTGGTAGAGCGTATCAAAAGCGTTGCTAAAGCCAGTTATCTCATCATAGAAGGCAATTAGGTTAGTCAGGCATGACCTGCCTTTGGTGAATCCATGCTGATTGTTCCTGATCACTTTCCTCTCCTCTAAGTGCATCGGAATTGATTCCTTGAGGACCTGCTCCATGATTTTTCCAGGTACTGAGGTGAGGCTGACTGGCCTGTAGTTTCCCGGATCCTCCTACTTCACAAGTTTGGGGGATTTTTTAAAAAGGCACAAAAATTTTGGGGTATTGCTGGATGGAGAAAGTTGCATCATGAGAACTTGACCTCTAGCTCCAGAGATCCCTGGGAAAGTCATTTCTTTCCCACAACACATTGTGAATGTTTCCCAAAAGGCATTGTGCCGGACGGTGGCATGTGGCACATTGGGATACAGACTTGTGATGCACTGCACTTTACATCGACACAAGCACACCTAGTGAGTACTCATAGCACTTACATGAGCAGCCAAATATGCACGAGTGATGTACTAGCTTCTGTGGCTGTTCGCTGATGTAACTTGCATCAAACACAGTTTGTGTGTAGACATGGTCTAACAGTATTTCTTGAGTCCTTTAAGGAAAATAATGGGCCACTTCATCATGATTGGTCCCTTGAAATATGTGTTTACTACTTAGACTAAACTATCTGCTCCACCGTGTATTTAGCTGTTACATTCTGAGTATGTTTCCAAGACCTGAAGAAGAGCTCTGTGTAAGCATGAAAGCTTGTCTCACTCACCAACAGAAGTTGGTACAATAAAAGATATTACTTCACCCACCTTGTTTCTCTGATTCCATGGCAGTTTAGTTAAAGTCCTGCACAAGTCTGGGAAAATGTATCCCTATTTTAATATATTCACCTTGAAGCATTTCTATATATTGCATTTGAAGCTCTGACTGTTATCTTGTACTGTCATTAGGTACTGTTTTTTATATACTGGTCTTGAACTGAAAATCTTAAAATTTCTGCGGCAGTATAGCTTGGCTCAAATATTTCTTCAGCATCCTTGTCT
Organism: Malaclemys terrapin pileata; assembly: GCF_027887155.1. Taxonomy (NCBI): domain Eukaryota; kingdom Metazoa; phylum Chordata; order Testudines; family Emydidae; genus Malaclemys; species Malaclemys terrapin. Next base: position 68,794,581 of record NC_071512.1, read on the forward strand.
TATTCCTGTGCCATTAGTGGTCCATTGTATCAAGAAACTCATTGCGATTGCAGTTAACTTAGCACCAGGATGCCACTAATTGACCAATGTAATGTACAAAACTGGTTTTTCACAGCTCAGGGAAACGAATCATTACTTTGGTCTTGTCACTAAAACATTGACTTGACTTGCTTAATTTTAAAATTATCATTATAAAATGAAGATGAACTAACAGTGCACATTTCAAGTTGGAATAAATTAGCCTTTAATAGGTCTCTGAGTTTAGTTTCCCTTGTCATGTTGTATGGAAGATCCGGCATTTCAAAGCAAATGTTGAAAGTAGCAGCTACTCATAAGTGATCTGTGTCTTAGTTTGTTGGAATTAACAGATATACATGGAGACACTAATCTTCATTCTGGAAGCTATGGGGTTCTATTTGCATTTTAATTTTTTTCTTATTTTACTGTTTTTAAGGAATTGGTGAAAACCCACAGAAGTCTAATGCAGGACATTTTTGACTCCATTGTAAACAAAAATGACCAGAACCTGTATCAAATTTTTATTAACTACAAGGAAAGGTAATATTTATACACTAACTTTTACATACTTTAGTGATAACCTACACTCAGTCTATTGAAGTGTTTCTCTATGATTAAATACTCCATAAGCATTTATATAATTGAACTGGATATCCATGGATAACAGCATCAGTATATGTAATGGGCTTTGAATGTGGAAAGTACCAAGGAAGTGCTATTATTATTTTATAGAATGGATTGTTCAATTTCCTCCAAGTATTTTTATCACTGCTTTTTCATTTAAAAATAGCATCCATATTTTATATGAAATCATATAACTTATTTTGCACAGCTTCTGGCATAAAAACTATCTTCGAATGCTTTATAGAGATAAACAATACAGGTACCGAGATAAAATAATCAGAGATGGGGAGAGAAATAAAATAAGGCAGAAAGATACAGGCAAGGCATTCCAGATGGCAGAAAGGAGGACAAAAAGAAGGGTAAAACAGGCTGAGGAGAAGAGAGGAGAGTTTGAGGGGGTCCATAGAAGGTGTTAATGAAGTCACTTCTGAACTGGAAATTGAAATAATTGGGGAGCCAACTGAGTTGTTTGAGAAGTGATGCAGTCACATTATGCTGGTGAGAAAGTAGGTATAAGCTAACAGAAAACGCCTGAATCTGGAAAGCTGGATTTTGGGGAGATGATGGGAAAGGAAGTTGCTATAATCACATTGAGTGGAAATGAAGCCATATATGAAGGTTTCAGTAGAGGAGGAGCTTATGGCAGTGGTATGTGTGTGTGGGTAGATGGTGACAGACTGAGGGAAAGGGTGATTATTGGAAGGATACGGGCAGTGACGGCAAATGGCAGGTCTGAGTGTAGAGGGGAACTACAGGAGCAGGAGTTGGGTCTCAGGATGCTCCTTTTCTCCAAAAGAAGCAATGTAACTTAAGGAAGCTGAGAGGAAACTACAAGTTTATTTTGTCAAGGGAGGAGAGATACTGGGTCTAGCTTATGCTCTAATAAATTTGTTAGTCTCTAAGGTGCCACAAGTACTCCTGTTCTTCTTTTTGCGGATACAGACTAACACGGCTGTTACTCTGAAATGGGTCTAGCTCTATTTGTACTGCAGTATAGGTTTAAAATAATAATTAAAGGTGAAAGATGTGCAGTTAGTATCATCACTTTTGAAGTGGAAGCTAAGGCTAAACAGAAGATGATCAAGAGGGAAAAAAAAGATTAAAAATAGAAGGCAAGAACTGAGGCTTGTAGATCCCCAAAGATGGAGCAGTTTAAAGAGGAGTCACCTCTAAAGATTTAGAACAGTTTGAGAAGAGTGGAATGAATCGTTACTGAAGGGAATGGGAAGTTCCTGATACAAACCTGGATTCTTTTCAGTAGCTTTACAAAAATCAACCAGTGGCTACCATGCTGATCTCTGACTGCTGTTAAGAATTTCTTGCATTTACATATGTTAGCTGTTATCTTGACCCAAAGCCTCATGGAATGTAAACTCAATAGAAGCTGTTAAATCAGTTTGCAAAACCTACTGTTGCTGTAAAAAGAGTGGATGTAATTAATCCTGGGCTAATCCTATGTAACAGAATTTATTCATTGCATCCTTTGAAATCTATCTCTTAACATTGTAAATACTAATGGCTCTGGTGCTGTTAAGGAGCAGTTACATTGCTTTGCAGCCTGAAACAAATGCTTTATTATGTCAGTGTATGCATGTCAGTGTTAAAGTGAATTGAAATGATTTTACAGCATTTTGATTATGATCTTTAGGATTTTTCAAACATGCACCTGATTATATTCTTGGGGAAGCTTTGTAATACACATTTAGGGCCAAGTTATTACGTTTGGATATGTAGGTACAGCTCCCACTTGAAGGGAAGAATGTGACCCATATATTTGTTTGTGAAGTGTGAACAAAGACGGTTTCTGTTTTTTTTAAAAAAAACCACACACACTCTCCCGCTTGTTTTTTTTCTCTTGCTTTGGTTTAGAATGGTTATTTATGGGCAGTACTGCAGTCAAGTGGAGACAGCCATATCCTGCTTAGACAACATCTCTAAGACAAAAGAAGATGTTAAATTGAAGCTAGAGGTACTGATATTTATTTTTTTATATACAAATATATATCTGCCATCCCCCCAAAAAAGAAAACTGTCCATTCTGACATGTGGGTCTATGAGTTTCTTTTCGTTTCCTTTTTAACTGGAGTAACTGATCAAATGAACGTGTCAGGTAGAGACAGAAGAGGTTGAATCCTGGTCCCACTGAAGTCAGAAGAAGTCTTGCTAATGACTTCAGTGGGGTCAGGATTTCACCCAAGAAGTGGTTTTGTCAATGAAACACTTTTTTTTCATAGTGTTTTAGGTGAGTGTGAAGGTAGCTGAGAGTAAAATATGTTAATGTTATAATTAGAATAACATTTAAAGACTAAACTCTGCCCCTAGGCACATCTCTGCACAAGCGATCGTGTGTAAGACGCACCACCGCAGATGTTCAGACAACCTTGGAAGCACAGTTCCTCTTTAGATAAGGGCTGTAGCTGATTTATAGGGTACAGCATACTGCCCATCAGCTTTGGTGGGGAAGTGAATGTGCAGGGTGGGAGTTTGATGATCCCATCTGTAATAACAGGATTTCTAGTTTTTAGGTTTACTAGTCACCTTCAATCCACACAGTTGTCATGCCTGTTGTGCTATTTATGCCTACATCTAATAAGAAAAAGAGTCTTCTATTTACCTGCAGTGTTGCACTTGAACTACCTGCTGGGCACTAGCCAGAGTGATTCCAACTGCTATCTCTGTTGCTCCTATAGACATTCACAGCTTCAAATCAACAAAAACTCTGTGTGGTTTCTTATCTCTAATTACAGTGTTTATACCATAGTCATCTGAACACCTGAAGAATAGGATCTGGTTCTGGATCCAGATCTTGGAAACCTCAAAAATTCAGGGGTTTTGGTTCAGCTTATCACTATGGAGATGATTTTTTCCTCATTATGGTGGTATTTAGTATCCTAATATCTGGGTGATCTGGCAAACTTATATATCTACTTAAAAAAATTAGGAGTGTACTTTGTATCTTATTTTTATTTTGCAAGAATCAAAGTTCAATCTTTTATTTTATTTTTAAAAACCAGGAATGTTCCAAGAGGGCCAACAATGGGAAATTTACTTTGCGGGATCTTCTAGTGGTTCCTATGCAACGAGTTCTGAAATATCATCTGCTGCTGCAGGTACTTTATTTTTGAAGTTTAAAGTGATTAAGTGCAAAGCTGTGATGGTTTATCATCAGAGGATTGTTATAATGAGGGTTCAGTGTCTTTATTAAAGGACAGTGATTAACATTTTTATTGACTTGAATTGCGACTTAGCTGTCTGGAAGTTAAATCCAGTGCAGTTCAGCCTTCTCTGTGGTGATCATTCCATACAGTTGAAGCATATCTGCGAATAACAATCACTCTTCATTTAATGGCTTATTTAAAAGTTAGTGATGGCAAACTATGAGAATGGTGGTTTTGTAATGTAGACCACTACCCCCAAAGACTAAGCTGAATGAGACTATACCATTCTTTAAGATACTTCCCTGCTATAGTAAATAATAATAAAACCATATTTATTTTGAAATGCTTCTTGTTATAACCCACAAAGCTCTTGGCTTCCACAGTTAGTCTTATAATGAGGGTGGAGAGTCTTATAAATTTAATTTGATAGCTGTTCCAGGAGACTCATTAGTTCAGCAGCAAAGAAATATATTACTGTATTAGATCGTCAACCTTGCTGATGCTTGTAAAATGTCATTTTAAAAAGGGCTACTACCTTTATGTGAAGCATAATTTTGACTCTGCAGTGCTTTGTGTAATTCAAACTTATTACATTTCTTGAAATATATCTATATAAATGCAAGTCATCAATATTCTGATCAACAGAAAATCACAAAAAAACAAAAAAAACAAAGCTGATGACAGAACCACTTTCTTAAAACATTTGAGACCTGAACCAAAGCAATATAATCAAATTGTATATTATGAAAAAATAATATGAAAGATTATGTCACTCATAATGTTTTAAAGTGTGAGGCATCATAAAACTACAATCAGGTATGTAACGGGGTGTCAAAATATATCACAGTATTTTCAGGAGAAAAATATCCACAAAAATTGCTAGAAAAACTGCATTTTTAAGTAGAAGCATCTATTCCCACCATTTTCTAGTATTTTAGCAATATATTATGTTTGGTTACAACATATAGTCGTCTTCTTATTTCTCTCTGGATTTTCTTTTTTGCTTTTAACTAACCCATTAATTTTTCTAGATTCTAGATGGGCTATGTATCTTTTAAAATATAGCAAATAGCTTAACATTCTTATACTGTCAAGATATGTCATCCACATTCAAGTCTATAAAATATTATATAAATGCAGCTAAACTTGTACTTAAGAGTAGTGACTATCTCATTATGCTTAGTCACATATTTTAGCTAAAGCTTTTGTTAGCATATATTCCTACTTCATCTTTGCAAACAAACTCATATTTTGGAGTTTTGACTATTCATGTTATTGCTAGTAACATGAAAACTATCTAATATTGTTTGCCTAGGCTTTCAGCACAGACTACCTCTCAGGGAATTCTGTGCCAAAAAATTTAAAATTCTGTGCCAAAAATTGTTAAAGGTATACACATAATATTTTAAAATTCTGCAAATTGTATTTGTCAATAAATAAATGTGGCTCCAGCATGGCAGTGGGGAGCACAGGCCATGGCTGCATTGAGGTGGGAGATCACCCTGAAGCACCCACCTCCTCCAGTACAGGGCCTTGGCGGTGAGGCTGCACCTGACCCTGACACAGTGCAAGGGCTGGGCCTGCCTCAAAAACACCTCAGGACCCTGCCTCTCTGTGCCAGGCGCACCGGAAGTGGGTGGGCAGGCTCAGCCCAGCAGGATCCAAGTTTGGAGGGGCATAGTGTGGGGGAAACCTGGTGTGGGGTGAGAGGTTTCTGGGCAGGGTAATCTGGGTGCAGGCAGCTCAGTGGGAGATCTGGATGCACAGGGACTTGTTGGGGGGTTCTGGGTGCAGGGGCAATGGGACTCTGCAGTGGATCCAGGTGAAGATGGTTGGGACTCAGCACGGAGGGTCTGGGTGTGGGGAGATGGGGCTCGGCAGGGGGGTCTGGGTGTGAGGGCTCAGTGGGGGGACCTGGTGCTGTGGGAGTGGGGGTCCAGGTGTAGCTGGTTGGGAATCAGTGCAGTGGAGGTCTGAGTGTGGGGGGCTTGTCGGAGGGGTGTAGTGGGGTAGGGCTTGTCAGGGTGAGGGTTCGATGGGCCTGCTTAATGGGGGAGCCCCAGCTGCTGCCGATGTGATGCTGCATGTTGGGCTCCTGCTTCCCCCCATGATTCACCTATCCCCTTTTCTTCTCCATCCCCTCCCCTCACTCCCACATTCCCCTCCCCCTGCCCTATTTCACTCCCTTCCTTCCCCACTGCCTCTTCCCTCCATCTCCCCCTTCCCTCATTTCTCCACCTCCCCCTTTCCCAGCCCCACCGCTGGCACTCACTGTTGCTTAGAAAACAAAGGCTGCCAGCACACAGAAGAGGGGAATGACTGGCACTAGGACCCAGGAGGCGGTGTTCAGCTGTAGAGTCAGCGAAACCCAGACACAGCCTCCTTCAGCTGGGCAGCTCTGCGCTTGCAGAGATGGGGGAGGGGCAGGGGCAGGTAACCCTGTGTGCCTCCTCCTGCCTCACCTCTGTTTGGTGGGGAGCAATTCCCCCCAAACACCTCTGCCCATGGTTGTACCCCTTCTTCCCCCCCATGCGTCTTCCATTTGCTTCCTTGCCGTTTTCTGCATGGAAGCACAGGAATTCTGCGGGAGGACCGTTTTCTGTAGGTGCGCAGTCACGCAGAATCTCCCCAGGAGTAACAGATATATACAGTGAGGATCTGAGTGATAAATTTTAATTCTTACCAGAATAGAATTAGCTTTTACTGACTGCTCATTGTCAATATTGTTAGTATTTAGGAAGAACAGTGCTCACACTTAACACTTGCTATTTAACTATTTGTGGTAATCCCTAGTTGTGATACGTATAGGGAATCATAGAGAAAAATAAATAAATTCTAGGGCTGTTATCGATTTAAGGCAAAATTGGCAAGCTTTTAAGAGTGACCAGTGCACAATAGTCATTTTATTTCAGTGATAAATGTTTAAACTGATTGGCAGCTGGCTGAGTGAAAAGTTGTTATAAGAAATATCCCTGCATTTTGCCAAATAGGAACTGGTGAAGCACACTACTGACCCAAATGAGAAGGAAAATCTGAAGCTGGCACTTGATGCAATGAAGGTAAGTGTGCCATGGCAGGTAGATGTTTACATCTTCACTGCCAGTTAAAATGGTTGGGGCCTTTTTCAGAATACACAGGCATGCAGAAGTGAAGTTCACAGTATATTTTCTACTGAAGGAGGTCCTGCAATTCACAATAGAGCTAGCAAATCTTTGTTAACTAGCCACAAACTCTCGTGTAAGGAGGCTAAATCAAGGATATTGCTACAGGCTTTTAGTAACTGAGTCAATAGGTTATATATGGTATGGAGTAGAGATGGTTGGCTTCTATTTACTTGTAGTATCCTAACTTTTACATTCTGTCCCATAGTTTTCAGCCTCCTAACCGAAAAATTTGCCTTTCCCAGTTTTACTAGTCTTTTACAAAATGGGTAAAACTTCCATTACTGCAGATCACCTCAAATTTTGGTTAACAGTTTCCAAGTGAGATAAACACAATTCTCTTTCCTCACAATTTATATCCTAGTAATGTCTTTGTTGCCTTAGGCTAGAAGGCGTTAATATCTCTCCTAGTGACCATTACTCCACATGCTACTGCAAATGGCACAAACAAGTGCTTTTAAAAATAGCAGTATCTCCTTACATGTTTGGTGCTGTATCCCGTGGCAGTCTGCAATTCCCTCTGCAACTAGCTCAGGGCAATGTTGGGCACGCGGCTCGCCAGGGTAAGCACCCTGGCGGGCCGGGCCAGTTTTATTTACCTGCTGACGCGGCAGGTTCGGCCGATCGCGGCCCCCACTGGCCGTGGTTCGCTGTCCCGGGCCAACGGGGGTGGCGAGAAGCGGCGCGGGCGAGCGATGTGCTGGCCGCAGCTTCTCGCCGCCCCCATTGGCCCGGGACAGCAAACCACGGCCAGTGGGGGCTGCGATCGGCTGAACCTGCCGCGTCAGCAGGTAAATAAAACTGTCCCGGCCCGCCAGGGTGCTTACCCTGGCGAGCCGTGTGCCAAACGTTGCCAACCCCTGAACTACCTGTACTCTCTTAGTTTCCTTTTCTTCTGACGCTGTGCACTGAGTTCAGTTATTGTTTTCATTATATTTTCCCATTCTATCCTTTTCCTGGTTAATATGTTAGAAAATTGTTCCATTTAGCACAAATTTTTTTGCTCCTAGATATTACAGATTATATACTGCTGAGGACACACAAATGAGGACAAACACCTTATGTTGAATAGAGAAAGATAAGCAGCAAATTTACCAGCACATTCAGAGCACAAATATAGAAGATATACCAGTCCACGGCTTAAGATCATACCTAAACTTTTTCCAGATCCCAACACATAGGTGCAAGAGATTTATTTCCCAGTGTCAGTCAGGCACATTATTGTTCATGGGACCTGAGAAAGCTGGCTGTTGGTATGCTATGATATACCTTCTGTTTTGCTATTCAGACATTACTGCCCTCTTATTATATGCCTGGGTCTTGAAGTTGTAGATATTTGGGCACCCTACTAAACCTAGCCATGATTACTGCATATAGGAGCAATTAGAGCCTCGACGTGGTTACATCTTTTACGCAGGCCTTGGCATCAGATCTCTGAAATCATGTTCAAATATCAAGACCAAAGGAGGTATCCCAATCCCAGACTGAAAGAAGCACTCCACCTTTAACTTAAATGCTGGTTCCTGTAGGTGGAGATGACATTCCTTATTTAGCTATTAAATTTTTTTTAGCCCAGCTGATAGCAGTGCTTCTTTGTGCCTGGCTGATTTGGGGTAGGTCGCTCTCAGTCTGTCCAATTGGAGCTCTTTCACTTTGGATAAATAATTAAATATTTTTTGGAGCACAGCCATGAACCTGAGTCTCCCATATCCTAGGTAGTTTCCTGAACCATTGGGCTGTTGGCTATTCCGGGAGTCTTTTGCCAAAAAATTCCAAAGGTCTAGATTTCCTCTTAGTGCAGAATGTGAATATTTTTTTAATTCTCAAAATTTTTACAGGATGAGAATATCATTTTCTGCCCAGCTTTAATAGAGACAGTTTTTTAAAAGCTTGCATTCTTCAGCAGGTATATCAGCAACTTCTGAACACTTAAAATAACGTTTTAAAAGCCTTATTGTGCAGATTAGGCAAAATAAGGACGATAAAGACAGTTGCTTAAAATAATGTATTGGAATTTTTCTGACTGAAATATTCCCCCCTCCTTCTTTTTTTATGCTTTAGGACTTGGCTCAATATGTAAACGAAGTGAAGAGAGATAATGAATCCCTCCGTGAAATTAAACAGTTTCAGTTATCAATAGAGAATTTGGTATGTGATAGGCTATATTTACACCCTTGTTTATCCCAGCTTTTCACCATTGTTCTACTTTACTGAAATCTACTGCTCCTTACCATCTTATATAATACTAGAAACCTGGGTAAAATTCAGGTATGTGTATGTGTTGTTCTTTTGGCTGGCCTGGAATGATATCTGTATACAGTGACTTCCTCTCCATTTCCTTAGATGCATGCAGCTAAATCAGTTTTGTTGCACAGTGCCCCAAGTCCCTTGGTGGGTGGAATAAAAGGAGTTTATTTATGCCTTATCATCCTTAGTAGGACCAAAAAGTGCCAAGTTCTTTTTGACTCTTGGAGAATCTGGCTTTGTAGTATAATGACCAACTGACACTTGAATGTCAGATATTATCTTTACTCTTTCGCTGGCATATATGTTAAATAATGAATTTATTTTCTTTTTTGTTTTTAGAACCATTCTCTCTTAATGTATGGAAGACCACAAGGTGATGGTGAAATAAGGATAACTACATTAGACAAACGTGCAAGGCAAGACAGGTGAGAATATAGATCCAGTACTTGGGTTGCTAAAGACAGAATTGGTATTAGATAAATGCTTGTAAAATACAGCATGGCATATGCCTGTGAAATTTGGTGTCAGTTCAGGAATTCTTGTGCATACATCCTCCTTTCATTATACACACAGCGCTCCTATTAACATTAATGCCAAGGAAGTAAATTTTCAAAGTGGTTCATGAGAAGTTAGCCATTACATTAACATCTAAATCCCTATGCACTTCTTGCAGAAGTACTTTAAATGGTTCATGTTTTGTTACCCAATAGTTTAATTGCTAACTTTCAAAATCATAAGTGCTCCAGGCAATGTTTTATATGATAGTGTATTATTTTAAAAGGATTAGTGTACTGGCATACAGACAATTTTTTTAACCCTTTATATATATTATGTTTTCATAGGCATATCTTCTTATTTGATTTAGCTGTAATTGTGTGCAAACGGCGAGGTGATAATTATGAAATGAAGGAAATAATAGATCTTCAGAAGTACAAAATCACAAATAATCCCACTACTGATAAAGAAAATAAAAAGGTAAATGTTTATAATACTACTATATACAAAATATATGCCACTATTAAATATTTGAAATCCGTAGGTCTTGAGTGTATGAAATATTCTGCAACCACACTTCAGTAATTTGTATATATATTTTTAAATTTTAAAGCCATATAGTATCAAAAACACACTGGACATTGTGGTTTAAAGTAGATGACTATTAAAGGGCTTCAACTATGTTAATTTCTGATGTAATGAAGGGATATGAATGAGCCATTATTAAACTGAACAAAGGTGCAAAATAGTATGACCTCCATTTTTCCGAGCTCAGGGTTGGTGTTATACGATGAATATAAAAATATTGTCTTCTTTCTGCCTGAATATTAAATTGTTAACCAGTGAATTGCAATACCTTTCACACAGTGGTCTTATGGCTTCTACCTCATCCACATACAAGGACAAAATGGGTTGGAATTTTATTGCAAAACGAAGGATTTGAAGAAAAAGTGGCTTGAGCAGTTTGAAATGGCACTGTAAGTATATACTTTTCTGTTATGTAAAATCATTTCCTTAAACAGTATATAGGACTATTTTAAACAATGCTTTAATATGCATTTTAAATCGTAACAATAATTCTGCACATGCAAGGAAACTATTTTATTTGAATTTTTAAAAACAGAACTCGTAGCTGACATCTACAATGTAAGAGTATTTCCCTGAAACGCTTCTAGGAAAAGATAGAGGGCACTCTAAGCTATGTTTTGCTTTCTAGCATAGCTGGTAAGATTGTTTTAAAAATACAGTCTGAAACACCTAGGGAAAATATTAATTGTTTTAGCAATAAATATTTAACATAATGGTGACTGATTTTTCCATCTTTATTTCTTGGTACATTGAAATACATTTTAAGAGATATGGGGATGTTGGCTTTTTTCCTAGTGGCTTTAAACTAATTTATTATGTAGCATTTGGATCAAGTTGCTTGGTTTATTAAGTTTGATTTCCATTGCTTGACATTGCGTGTGTGTGTGTGTGTGTGTTTCTAACGTAAAAAAATAGCATGAATATGTTAGACTTTTCAAAAAGTAATGTATCAGAATATACCACTTCAGATTGCATTATAGTTATGTGCTTTCAGCTTTATTTTTATTTCCGATTCCGTTGGAGAAACAAACATGGGTATTGGTACTGAAAGTATTCTGATTAAATTTAAAACACAGGAACAAAGAAATCAGGTGGAAAAGAGACAGTCACTGCATTTTTTTGTAAAGAGGGATACAGAGGGATATTCCCCTAAGAGTGGTGAAATTAACAAAGACAGGGTATCACTTTATATGAATTTTTGGTTGAGTGAAAGGGTTGTCGTTAGCTGCACTCCATTGAAACACACTTACAACCTTAATTCCTGTTAATTATATTTTTTGTTTAATTTTTTTCCCTTTTTTCTTTTAATGAGAGCCAAGAGTTTAAATTGGGTAGCATAGAAGGTATGCAAGAAGAGAGCCTTGCTCTGCCATATGTTCTGAGGCCCACCAAATATGGTTTCCCTTCCTGCTGACATTATCAAATCCGTAGGAGTATGTGTGCTAGTGGGAGTTGTTCCTGGGTGTGATAGGTGGGGAGCAGAGAGGCTTTTAATTGGCCAAATACATCGAAAACTAAGCTCTTTGCCATGTCTCTCTGGTTTCCTGCATATACTGCCTATGCTGTCATTGTTGATATTTCTTTATATTTAGATAACAATAAAAGTATCCCTATTAAAAGCTCCTAATTAATTAGATTTATAATTAAAAATAATGCCCACCCTGCCATAATTATACAAATAACGATTAGCTCAGCCAGCCAGCTAATAAATCAAAGCAGTAAAACAGCCTCCCCCCACACACCCGTCCCCAGGAACATACCTACAGCCTTGTCCCAGAACCTTTTCTGGTTCCCTGCATGCCTTTTTCATGTCACCTCTCCCTATTCCCCTTCTCTGTGCTATTGGGATTCCCTGCACCCTCTTCATCCTATTCCCACCAGTGTCCTCCCCCAAATCCATGTGTCCCTCCTCTTGCCTGCCTCAGAGGCACCCTGCCAATACTGGGAAACATGGTTCCGTGCTGCATTTTCCTGTGACCCTCCCTCTTGCCCCATCCCCAGGCCTATGCTCCCTTTCCCTCCCTCACCCCTTCCCAAACGTCTTTGCAGCCATGTTAAACCTGATTTCCAGCACCCCCATATTGTGATTCAACTAAAAAGCACAATGACCCACTTTAAATGCCAGTGTATTTGATGCTGTGCAGGGACTTGTTTAATTTTGGCCAATGTTTGCATGAAAGTTTTGGTGTTTTCATATCTTCAAATTATCCTGTTTCTCTCTCTGTGTATGATGAGCTAATGTAATCACACATACTTATAAAAGTGGTAGGTGTTAACCAAGGCATAGCACTACTCATAATAGTGCTTTGGGAAAGGTAATTTATTGTTCCTGATTATCATAACTGATCAGAACACAGGGCTTGAGAGTTCAATGAGTTAATATAATAGCCTTTCACCTGGGTTCCCTTCTGGCCTAGGTCACCAGTGAAAATGAGATTTGGTGGTCTCAGCCTTGTCCCTTAGGATATTTGTCCACCTCATAAACCCACACCACAATTTAACACTATTCCACTTGATTGGCAGTCGTAATCTAGAGCAGCACAGGGCTGGAATAGTAGGGTTACTGCAGGTCAGGGCTGAGTTGTATTAGCAGAACTGAATTGTAACCTTGCATAGTAACATTCTTTGCTCTAGCCAGTATTATTGCTCCCTTATTTGTAGAACCACTAAAACTCACTAGATTTAAAAGAACTTGCAGCATTTAATCAATTTTGTAATCTCATACCTTTTTATTTTTTTCGTTATTTGTGGGTTTTGGCTTTATAGAATATCTCCCAAAAGTTGCACTCCCCTTGGTAGGATCCCTGATTTCCTACTTCCATGAGTTACCTCAGCATGTATTGTGCTAATGAAATTATAAATGCTGAAGCATGGAGTCTGCCTTTGGGAATAGACTAACTCCATTGTTTTTCCATATTGTTTGGTGAGTCTGTTTTTTTTTTTTCAGTTGTATTTCCTACTATATAGGGTGTCTATTAAAGTTTGATTCTGTTCTGAAAAGTTACTATAATAAAATGACAGTTTCTTCAGCACATTCAGAATTGTAGTTGCTGACTTAACAGGCAAAACATTTTAACTATGTATTTAGGACTGCAAAATCAACGCAGCTAAAAAGGAGTGAGCTGGATTCTTTCCTGTGCATCAGAAATAGCATTTTACTACCTTCCACTCAGTAATATCTATGCAAACCCACTGCCGTCTGAGAAGCTTCCTGAATGAAGATAGGGCTGCCCAGGTGTTACTATAAGAACCTAATTTGTGAGGAAATTCAGATCTCATTTACATCAGTTTAAATTAAGAACAGGGCCCAGTCTACCCTAGAAAAGTTTTACGGATATAACTGTCCATTCAGTTTAAATTAAACTAAAATATTAAGATCAGAATTTGGCCCTCTTTGTGCAGAGCCTGACATTACTGATGAAATATATAATGGAAAGAACCGAACTTCTCTCTCAGAAACCTAGGCTGAATTTGCAAGACTGGAAGAAAATGAGCAGATCTCATCCGGAAAACACTGAGGAAAAAATAAACATGGAACCCTGCATTGTCACTTTTCAGATTAGAACAGCTCTTTACGTAGAAAATTGGGAATACTTTTTATCCCCATGAGGATACTCCAAACTCTAGGCCTGATCTATGGTAATATGACAGGTCATCTTGTGGGGGAAGCTTGAGAGCAATGGGCACTGCTGCAAGAAGATATAAAATACATTAAGATATTTTTAACTATTTCCATTTATGTGGCAGTTCTCCTGTCACTGTGTCTGTATTTACTGTTATTCTGAGACTATTATTTTGTTTAGAAAAATGGCTAAAATCTATGCACCTCAACTTTTATTACCAATAAAAATTTCCTAAGTATTTTTAATAAGAGAGCTAGTACAGATGCTCTACATCCTCAGTGACGAGATAAACTGTAACACCACAGCACTAAATTTGATGCTGTTGACCTGTTCACACTAATCTACAAAATTGAGGCTGGCTCAGCTGGCCTTGAATCTAATGTATTGTGTACAACCTTTCAAAATTGTCAGTTAGTTTGGGGTGCTGGATCTTCTTGGCAGCATTAGAAAGAAGTGGGCCACTGGGGCAGCACACTAAAAATCACAATTGGCCTCCTAAAGCTAGAACTTTTGATAGACTAACATGTATGATGAGTTTGTGAGAGTGTTGCACATGAATAAATGTAACTGGCAAAGAGTAGTCCGATGTGTTTTTAACAGTAGCTTTTCCATTTTGAGGGGATTAGGGTTCTCTCTCTATATCTGCTTAACTCTCATTAATATTAATGGGAATTGTGCACGCACAGGTGGAGAACAAAATCATATGTTGTGTGATGGGTTTCCCCCAGGGTGCCACCTGGAATTAGGGTACCATTGAGCCCGCTGACCCACCAGCCTGGGCTCCCTCTCACACTGTACTGCTGTGACGAGCTGCAGACACGTTCCTGTCCTTACACTTCCTCCAGCATTCACACAGGTAGGGACATACCCAGCTGCAGTTACATGCAGGCTCTCTGACTAGCCACTACACGAACCAACAGTAGAAAGGCTAAAGCCCAGGTAACTCTCAGCTCCTCAGGCACGCACACGCCCCTGGAGCATAAACCCAAAATTATGCCATCTTGTGGTACACCGGGAACGGTACAGCGTAAGCTCATAGAGTTCGCCTCCCCTGCCAACTTCACTCCAAACTCACTGGTTTAGATTAAAACATAAAATAAATGTATTCACTACAAAAGATAGATTTTAAGTGATTATAAGGGATAGCAAACAGATCAAAGCAGATTACGTAGCAAATAAACAAAAATACAAACTAAGCTTAATATACTACATAGATTGGCTATGAATTAGAAGATTCTCACCGTAACTGATGGTACAGGCGGACTTATAGATTCTTAAGGCACAAGCTGCTTTAGTCTTAGAGCTTGGGTTTCTCAGGTCTTCATATACAGGTCTTCATGAAGAAATCCCTTTAGTCTTGGTCCAGCACTTTCCCCAGTTCAGTCTTTTTTCCTCAGGTGTTTCCAGGCGTCGTCTTGTGTGGGGAGTGAAAAACAACAGATGATGTCAGTCCCTCCCTTATATAGTTTTAGAATATGGCGGGAACGCTTTGTTTCAAAACTTGGCTCCCAGACCAGTTTGTGGAAAAATACTGACATCCCAAGATGGAGTCCAGAGTCATGTGGTCTGGTCCTATGCCTTTGCCCTCTTATAGCAGCTATTGTTTACAGGTTTCAGAGTAGCAGCCGTGTTAGTCTGTATCCACAAAAAGAACAGGAGTACTTGTGGCACCTTAGAGACTAACAAATTTATTAGAGTATAAGCTTTCGTGGGCTACAGCCCACTTCTTCGGATGCATATAGAGTTGAACATATATTGAGGAGATATATATACACACATACAGAGAGCATGAACAGGTGGGAGTTGTCTTACCAATTCTGAGAGGCCAATTAAGTAAGAGAAAAAAACTTTTGAAGTGATAATCAAGCTAGCCCAGTACAGACAGTTTGATAAGAAGTGTGAGAATACTTACAAGGGGAGATAGATTCAATGTTTGTAATGGCTCAGCCATTCCCAGTCCTTATTCAATCCTAAATTGATTGTATGTAGTTTGCATATCAATTCCAGCTCAGCAGTATCTTGTTGGAGTCTGTTTTTGAAGTTTTTCTGTTGTAAGCTAGCCACCCGCAGGTCTGTCATTGAATGGCCAGACAGGTTAAAGTGTTTACAGGGTGGCCAAAACGCCCACAGGAAGGTTAAGCTATTCCACAGTCCATTGTCTTTACTGATGGGCTATCAGCCCTGTCTGGCTTCTTCATTGTTTTGCCTGAAAGGCTGGCTGTGGGTGTTTTCCAGCGTAAGCCCATTTGAAATACAGATCACTATTCTGTATTCATAACTTCAGATACAAAAATGATACAGTCATACAAATTGGATATCATATTCAGCAAATCATAATTTTTCCAATGACACCTCACATAACTTATCTTGTATAAAATGCATCATAATTATGCCATAACCATATTATATTACTACTATGATGAATATGGGGTGCAGTGTCACATGTTGTTTCAACAAAGTTGTGCTCCTTAAAAGCAGTTCTAATAAATCCAGTCAGTTGGTGTTTTGTTTTTGCAGCTGTATTAGTAATTTTGGATTAGATTATAGCTATGTAGTTTAATGTGTACTGTTGTTTTTAAAAGAAAAAGTGCTACAAAAAGTGTTTAGTATACACAAAGTGGTAGGCTACATGCAATCTTCAGCATGCCTAATAATGTAGATGTTAATGGAAAGGCATTACATATCTAAGAAACTGTTGATACTGTGTTCAGCCAAATTATTACATGACATACAATGTAAGTATAGTAAAAGTAATAATAGTGAGCTTTGACCTAAGAGATAAGATCCACTGTTTCTTGTTATGCTTATAAAGCTAAAGTGTGAAGGCATTATTTTTCTAGAATACACCAATTCCCCATCTAGTCCATTATCCTTCCTCCAAGAGTGACCAGTGCTAGTTGATTCAGTGAAAATGTTAAATTCCCCATGATGCACCTAATAATTATGCAAAAGAATACAAGATGCAGAGTTAAGATCCCTTCTCGTTATCAGTCAGTATTAAGTTTCTGCTACAAAGCAGGAGAGTCGATGGCTCTTTCAGCTTTATTCTAGCTATTTCTACTGCAGCTGCCTTTCTTATTCTTACAAGCTAATTTCTTCACATAACCCTGTGGCAATGAATTCCAAAAGTTAACTGTGCTTTACTTAAAATGTTTTTCCCTTTTTATCAGACTTAAATGTGCTTTTCTTTATAATTTTATCAAGTTATCCTCTTGTATTCATAGAATCGTAGAAATGTAGGGCTGGAAGGGGCCTCGAGAGGTCATCTAGTCCATCCCCTACACTGAGGTGAGATTAAGTAAACCTAGCCCATCCCTGGCAGGCATTTGTCTAACCCGTTCTTAAAAACTTCAAGACCTGGTATTGTGCAACCGCTCTTGGTAGTCTATTCCAACTGTGACCCAGACCCTATTAATTGGCTGTACTGGACTCACCTGATATGATCCAGGTGTGATGGGCCTACTCCACCCACAGGAATCAGCTACATAGTGATAGCAAGGCAGGGATGCACAATATTGATTTATATTGGCATTAGATTTTCTGTGCTATTCAGTGTTCACTTCTTAATGCAGAACTTATTTGCATTCTTTGACCACCACTGTACACTGAAGTGTTCACAGTGACATCTAGATATTTTCCCTGAAAGACTACAATTGCATACTAGATTTACACATTGAGTTAGCAACTCAGAACCCATCAGTGTAACTACAACATGCAAAATCTTGCACTCCCGTCTGTGCTGAATTTCATCTGTCATCCTGATGTCCAGTTTGCTAATTTCATTAGGTCTTATTGTAGTTTCTCGTTGCCTTTCTCACTGCCTAGTCTACTGTAAATTTTTCCATCAGCAAACTTCAGCTTCACTATTCAAACCTTCTTTCAAGTCATTAAGAAATACGCTGCATAAAACAGTGCTGCACGGGTTCCAAGATGTATAGAGCCAAAGAATATTGCAGTACCTCATGTAACATTGTTATCTTCAACATTCTCCAAATCCATTGAGTCCTATATGCTATCATCAAATGCTCTTTGTGGTGTGGAACGGTAGATTTTGAATTATCAGTGCTGTTTTGAACATTGTAGTGATTAGGGTATATTATGGGCCAGTTGTCCCCATGTGTAGTATTAATATGAGTCCAAAATAAATGTGTTTATGTTTTTACATAAAACTGACTTCATCTTATGCAGGACCCGCTTAGTATATTAACAATTTCACAAGACTATGGAATCTTGTTCCAGATAAGCCTCAAACTGGATGTTAAACTGTTTCTTTGTCCTAGGAAGAATCAAATATTTCACTGAGCTATCTTAAATCTCTCATTTTGGGCAGCATTCTTAAATATTTGAAAGCTGTCTCTCTCATGAAAGAGTTACTGGATGTTGTGCTTTTAATTTTAACAGTGTCGTGTCCAGTTTTTGGGGTGATAATAGGTTCTTAAGTAGTTTGTGCTGCAGTAGAGGTATGATCTAGTCTACTAGCTTTTTAAACTCATTCTTTAATTTGGACACCAGCTGTCATCCTCTAACACAAGAAAGCCAGAACAGTCCATCTGGATGGAAGAAAACAATCCTGAGATTCATTGACACACAAACCTGATAAATATGTGCATCACACCTTGCATAAGCACACACCTACATTTTAAACTAAGAAAGCTGCATAATGCATGGATATAGTCCTTTGGTTACCTAGAGTGTTTTTTTTATGATTATTTTTTAAACTAGTACTAGAGACAGGGTAAATGAAAATGATTCTCCTATCTATTATTATATCTCCATTTCCCAAATTTGCTTTATGCTCTGTGACTAATGACTTATTGGTCAAAGCCAACTCAGATAGACCTGCTCCCTCAGATACTGCATAAATAATGCATATGCATTAAAACTCTTTCTGAGAGACTATTTGAGCTGTGACATATTGAACACTGACATACTAAATTAAAGCTGTTGCTATCGATGCATTTTAAAAGCTTTAGCTACACACTGCATTTTCCAAACAGTCTGGAAAAGTATTTCACTTTTAACAAACTGGATCTAAGTTCACTTAGTTTACCAAAGCAAAACACAAATATGCCTGTCTGGATATCCTGGATATCCTGCCTGTTTTCTGAAGTGGTATGAAATGGAAGAAGGAATTGTGTTCTATACCTACAGAGGTAAATATGTTGTTAATCTGAGTCATGCTTTACAGCTAATGTACCACAAATGGTACCTTATTTGAAAAAACAGGAATCAATGGGGGTAGAGGAGGGGCCACAGAAAGAGAGTTCAGATGTCTTCCCAGTGGCAGAATAGAGGGTAGGGATTAAAGTGGCCCAGGCTGCAGCTACGTGCTGGGGAAAAAGTGAGGAGCTCATGTTGGCTTCACTGCCTGCTATCCAGTCCTGAACAGTACTTCCCTCCTGTGCCCTGTATCACCATCTGCTTGCCTAGCATCTCCAGGTTTGTCAGTTTTGTGGATGCATGGCCTCCTGGCATTTTTGGGGCAAGGGAATAGGTGTTGTAAATGGACATAGTGCGCCTTCCTTCCCCACACCATAAGTCTTCTTAAGGATGATGCTTCTTGGAAGGATCAGCATCCTCTTGTCTTCAGGAAGTTCCTGGTGCACCTAGTGTTTCTGCTGGTCCCACACCGATAATGTAAAAAGGGGCAGGGTTATTTCTTCAAAATGGAAAATTTAGGCGATGGCCCTAAATTACCTGAACTCAAGCTAAGTGTTAGTTTTACTCACTAAAACTGTGGGGAAGAAAGAGGTGTTTTAAGTTGTTGAGTTACACATAGTTTTATCCCCAACATTACTAAAAATCAACAGAGGGTCCTGTGGCACCTTTAAGACTAACAGAAGTATTGGGAGCATAAGCTTTCGTGGGTAAGAACCTCACTTCTTCGGATGACTTCTGAAGATGCAAGTCATCTGAAGAAGTGAGGTTCTTACCCTCTGTTGCTTTTTACAGATTCAGACTAACATGGCTACCCCTCTGATACATTACTAAAAATGTAGTCTAGAGCTGTGGTTCTCAACTGGGGGTCAGTGGCCCCCGGGGGACCATGAGAGAATTTCAGGCAGTCTGCCAGAATAAACCAGAGAGCATACAAAAAATAAAAACTGTTTCACCTTGCACTATTTGGACACATTGCTTTTTTTTTTTTTTTTAAACCAGAGAACATGTTAATTTTCCTGCTTGATATGCTGAAACCTGTTGGCTTCAGCAGGGCCGGTGTAGTTAGGGAGTAGCAAGCAGGACAATTACATGGTGCTCCACACCACAAGGGGCCCTGGACGGCGGGGCTTGGGCTTTGGCTTCAGTCCTGGGCGGCAGGGCTCAGGCATATTAATATTTGACCATAATATTTAGTTTTTTTATTTTGTACTTATATTATCCTTTTCTTTTTTATATTATATAGGTGTGTGGGTTTAACTGTATAACTATCAATTTAATACAGCTTTTAATCTACTAGATATGCAGGAAAGCAATTGTTGTGGCATACGTGGGCCGTGGATAGCATGTCCGGGGGCGGGGGGAGACTCAGAAGGAAAAAGGTTGAGAACCCCTGGTCTAGAGAAACAAGAAATGGGAGGCCAGATCTTAATAATTATCTCCCTTAAAGCAATCTGGGAATTTGACTCTCACTGTTTTAGTCATATAGGGGTCTTTCCATGCCTTAGTGGACACCAGAGTTAAAGACCATCAAATTAATCAAAATTATTATTTGATTATTAAAGAAAGGGGTGGGGAGTAAAAATAAGTACAATCCAAACAGATACAAATAATAAACATTGGTTACTTCAATTACAATTATTTTGTCTGTCTGTGGAGAGCTTTCAACAGGAATCCTACCTTTGTGAGTGGGTCTACACTGTCGGAGATTCTCTTCTCTAGGTAAACTAAAATGAAAGCATGTTAATTCCCAGAATCAATGGGAAATGGAATTTTGTTTAAGGGTTGGTGGATCCTGTTTGGTTTAACATGGATTACTTAAACAGTTAATAAGTGGGCAGTGGTTAGTAATCTTAACTAAGTCCTATGAAAGTAAATAAAGTTTTATTTCAGTTATTGAAAAGAAGCTCTTCAAGGAGAAATCTTGAGCAAATTAATTAATATTAAGAATCTTACACTATTTCTTTGTGTTTAACAAGATTAGATGTTGTCTCCTCTCCTGCAATAATCTAAACAATCTGGAGACTCTGTAAATATCTTAAATTGCAACAGCATTTCAATATTCCAGTAAAATGATTAAAAGAAAAAATTAAATCTATTCTCTTGACAGTGTTTTTGCAAACTTCGTCTAACCAGTGATGAAGTCTCAGTGATGTTATAATATAGAAACCACGCTGGGCTGGAAGGTTGCTTCTTTTAATGGTGTATTTTAGCTTCTTTTATTCTTCTGAGCTGTCTTGTTGCTGATGCTGTTTGCTTGCTTGCTTGTAGAAGTGTCTGCTTGAACAGGCAGAGCTGTGTTGAGTATATGTATGCTGATGACTCCATTCAGAGAGATTTATGCCCTTCTCTCATCTCTAGTCTTACTGAAGGTGGAGGGTGCGCTTCTTTCAGAGGCTTGGTTAGATTCAGATATCCGCCACTGTCACCTCTGATTGCCTGAGGTTCCTCAGTCCATATCTGGGGGTCTAATTTATATTCCTGATTTTTCAAAAGTGCTGAGCACACAGTAGCTCCCACTGCAGTCAGTGCTAACTTTCTGGGTGCTCAACACTTTGCAAATAAGGCTATTTACTTATTTAGGTGCCAGAGTATGATTGAGGAACCTAACTTAAGGCAGCCATTTCTGAAAATCTTGGCCCTTGGAAAACACCTAGTGCAGATCTAGATAAATTGCCTTGTTTCTTGCAGTGATACCTAGTATTAAGATAATAAGTAAGACCAAACGGAATGGAAAGTTTTGTTGTCTTTGGATATCCGGTTGTATGATCTTTATATGCTGCCAAAAATGATAGATATAATATCCAACTTCATATATCAAACACACTTTAAACTGCTTGAGCAGCTTATGCTGAGTGTGCCAACTCAGTATTCATCCTTCACACCAATAACGTTCACAGTGTTTTAAATTTTCATAAGCAAAACACTAACTGCAGAACAATAACAGAGCTCTTAATTGAGAAGGTCTGACACAAGGTTGAGGGGTAGAGCAGAGTTCAAGGCAATGAGCTCTATTTAACTCCCTGTAGCATTTCTTCTTCAATACTTGAAACAGTTTTAATTCACCACAGATTACTTGCTTGATACTTCATATAAATACTTATTTGATATGCCACTAGGGCTCACTGGTTGGCATGTATTAAATATGATTCTCCTCAGTCAAGATTTAATCAAGTGAAGTGGCACAACAGTTAAAAAAACAAGATGTCATATTTTTGACAATGATTTTATTGATATGCAAATATCTATTAACTTCTTGAAATCAGATCCCAAGTTTCAGAATATTTTCTGCTGAAACAATTAGCCTGACTTACTGGAGGAGCTGATGTGGAATATGTGTTTTTCAAAACAAAAACAAACAAAAAAAGCTAAATCATACCCTCCTTTATAAATCTGACTAGGAAGAAAAAGTTGACACAACCTCAGAAAATCCCACCATAGCATCTCCTTCTAGGAGAGAGTTTTGCAGGCAAGTATGGGGGGCAGGAACCTAGCCCTCCAATCAAACAGATTCTGCCAAAGATCTATTGGGAACCCAATCCTCAACCGTAGGTCATCCATATTTGAGGGCTTACTGCAGCTCCTGTGGTCTTCCTATCCATACAGTAGCATGGTTCCCTGAGTCTCCCGTGAGGGCAGGCTGCCATTGGGGTAGACAACTTTGAGTGGTCCCAAATGAATGGTATCCATATAGAAAGGAGGGATCTTGGATGATGTCTCTGAGGTTCATCTTCTCTCTACCATGTGGATAGTGGCTAGATTAGGTCAGTGTTTACACTGCTTTCATCCTCTCTGTACCTCTTAGCAGAAGAGATGGCTTATTCCACAATTTCTAGGTCAGTGGCTGTTTTTCTTGATATCCTATTTCCATTTATGGCTACTTAGGGTGTATGCTGGGTCATTCTGGGTTGCCTCTGCATTTATTTAATTTTAATTGTGAAGTATTTGTGTTTAGTTTTGTCACCTAGATTTGCTGTGATCCTTGCAGTACGACATGTGATTGCTCCCTTCATGGAAATCTGATACACAGAAATGTCCAAGGGACATATCCTCTTTCTCTATTTTGTTCTGCAATACATTGTTCCTTGTATTATGAAGAAAATAAATTAGATTGAAGTTATTTGGAATCTTGGAGGGAAAAGTTGAGTTGTTAATTAAGTGCCCCAGAGAAGCAATTTTTCAAGATTAATTGAAATGTTTTTAAGCAAAACCTCCACAATGGCCTTGACTGAGAGAGGTGAGAATCTGTACAGGTTTTAATTGCCAAAACCTAGCTAGTATTGAAAAGCTGCCAGAGAAGCAATTAAAAGAAATGGCCCTTAAATATGTGAGAGAGGTAGAGAACCAGTCACTGAGTAGCAGAGGACAGCACACGGCCAGCAGTTTTTGAATTAAAATCCTAACTGGTACCATTAATGGTAATGGTAAATAAGTTTTTAAACCCTAGGTAAAATAAGAGATAATACCTTCTTCATGCCCATTCAATACCTGGTCTTGCTCCTCTGCCCTCCTGAAGAGGTATGAATTGTGATGTGGACATTTATCCACCACAATCTGGACTGAGGACCACAGTTCTTTTCTCATAGGCTGTGAGAGTTGTTGGATGGAGAGTAACTTTTGGTCATTAAAAAGAAGAACAGGAGTACTTGTGGCACCTTAGAGACTAACAAATTTATTAGAGCATAAGCTTTCGTGGACTACATATGCATATGAAGAAGTGGGCTGTAGTCCACGAAAGCTTATGCTCTAATAAATTTGTTAGTCTCTAAGGTGCCACAAGTACTCCTGTTCTTCTTTTTGCGGATACAGACTAACACGGCTGTTACTCTGAAACTTTTGGTCATTAATAGCCTGTCAGACCTATAACAAGAGTTCAGAGGCTTCTTTCTTCCAGTGCTTTCTATTCTAAGACATTCACTTCTTTCTTTCACTATTATATCATGTTATTGTCACTTTTGTCATTCCCCTTTTGAAATTTTAAGTTTCATACATCTGTAAGAATTTAGGAAGTTTAATTACGGACATATCACGTTGCTTTACATACGTCTTACCATATTTCTTTTTATGGCAGATATGTAAGCAGCTGATATTCTTTGTTTGTAATGAGGGCTATAGTGTCTAGTCCTTAAAGAAACAAATTTTCTTTATAATTTTGTTTGCATTATTTTTTATAAATACTTATTTTAATAGCCTCATCCAGAACAATTTCAGACATGTAGCAAACAAAAGATCTTTAAGTCAGTTATACTAATATTGAAATCTGTAGACTGAAATTCCTTCTCAGGAGTCTCTACTAGAAATATAACATGATTGGAGACATTTTCAGTATTTTAGAACTTTTGCAATAGGGATATGAGCATTTATATTTTTAGATACATGACCTTTCAGAGCAATGAAAACAGAGATTTTGATGTCCTTATTCCCACATTGTGGGGGAAGCCAGAATACTGTACGCTTCAGCCCTTTCCTTATCTAGCCTGTTGGGTCATGCTATCAATAATAATTACATATTTAGGGTAGTGCATACTAGAGATATATAAGATGGAGTGTTAAGGCTGCAAGTTTAGTAGTAGTCTTGGTGCAATTTATTTATAAGATATAGTGCAGAGGAAGTTTAAATTGATGGTAAGGAAAAGCATGTTTGTGCCTAACGTACTAGAGAAATTATTCAATAACAATTAATCTGTTTAGTCTGACCTCTCATTATGAAAGGTACTTGGGTATTTTTTTCTTGTTGATAATAAACATAAACCTAAAATTGACAATAAAAACTTAAATTGCCACTATGGAAGCCAAATGCTACTGAACTCCATCACTATTAGAACACTCTTCTCATCTTATGTTCACAGTATCTCAGATTATGGCCTTATTTAAGCAAAGAAATGTCATAACATGGCTGATCTGATATAGCTCTTGTACCGCTTTCATTGTGGCATACATTATGGAAAAGTTGTTGGACCTGAAATTTTCAAACTTGGGTGCCTAAAGCTAGGCACTTAAATAAGTGGCTGGATTTTTCTGGGTTCCTGAACATCAACAGCTCATATTGACTTGAGTATCAATGTTTTCATTTAGGCATGTATTTTTGAAGAAATTGCTTGGAGTGTCAGAGTTTGGAAAGTACATATTCCCAGGTTATTAGAATATTCTCAGTATTTGAACCACTCTCCCACTTGGCCATGTCAGTGGGAAAAGAATGCATCATACTCACATTTGCATTTGTATTTCAATCAGCTATATTTTGTATATACATACATCGTCTATAATTCTGAGGTCTTTGTTGCATGAAAAACTGAAGCAAAAGATTATGAATTGGAATAGTAGAAAAGAACAAACACATTATATTAGGCATTGAATGTTAAGTGTTAGCATGTTTTGCTGTCTCACCCAGTTTTCTTTCATAATCATGTTTAAACTACTGTATTTTTAGACATGTTTTTCAATGAATTGGTGTAATTTCTCTTTCAGCGATGGCTGGGTATTTTGAAGTGGGTATTGATGATGATGAGAACTTATTCCATATTGTGTAGGCATGTGAAGAATTAGAGTGTGTCCCTCTGACAGAGTAGTACTGAGCTGCTTAAATAACCTATGGCATTACCTCCGGTCTCTCTCGCCCTTGATTTAGGGCAAAGTGATTGCTGGGAGAAACTCAGGTTGCAGAAGCTTGAGGGACTAAGTAACACTTTCTGACATGGTTTGGAAAGTGGCTGAGTTTTATGTGGGTGGCTAAGGACAGCATGGTCTATTCATTTGATTTCTCTCCTGACAGGTAAGGTTGAAAGAGAACAGGTAGTACTCAGTATCTGGAATTATAATTATTCAAACGTGGCAGTATTTCACAAGTATGATGTTGGCAAAAAGACTTAACACATGAAGCTCTGGTGGTATGAGGGTTTTGTCATGTGCAATATCTGGGAAGCTGATAGTACAAAACTATGAGAACTATGCAGGAAATGGATTTGTTCAAAAACTAAGGCTTTGGAGGAGATAATGGAGATTCTGATCCTAGAACAATTATTTGTATGGTTGATGGAGAGGAGATTATCTGAATGACAAGGGAGGATAACAAGACAAGTATGTGAAGTTCTCCTGGGTTGATCAGGTAGCAGTGAATTGGTCCCAGCGGGGCTAATGTTCAGTAAGTCACTAGGAAAGAAAAGGCTTTACCAAGAAGGCTGAGGGGCAGCCCAAGGCCATTAAAGCAAAGACTGGTGGAAGAATAAAGTTGGGAAGCAGAATGCAGCTATGTGCTGAAGAGAGCTCTCGGGCACTC
The DNA here is from genome assembly GCF_027887155.1 of Malaclemys terrapin pileata. NCBI lineage: Eukaryota > Metazoa > Chordata > Testudines > Emydidae > Malaclemys > Malaclemys terrapin. Next base: position 68,820,928 of record NC_071512.1, read on the forward strand.
ATAGTTGTCCTTTGGAAAGTTTCTGCTGCTGATTGAAATGAGAATTGGGATGATTTCTCTGTTTATGGTTTCATCCCTTTTTTGTATGTTGCTAATTCATCCCAGCAGGAGATGACATCCCTGGGACTCTTTGAAGACTAAAAACGAGGAATATTTTTCCTTTAGAGTGCACCAAATTACCAGTTATGTTTTTAAATATATTCCCAAGGTGGAATATCTTCACACCAATCTGCAAGGGTGTGTGTGTGTGTGTGTGTGTGAGAGAGAGAGGGAGAGGGAGAGAGAGTATGACATACTCTGTTGTATACTATATACTCTGTACATTCTTCAGGACCAAAATATTTCGAGAGACTGCAGTTTAATATGTTTCAGAGTAACAGCCGTGTTAGTCTGTATCCGCAAAAAGAAGAACAGGAGTACTTGTGGCACCTTAGAGACTAACAAATTTATTAGCTTATGCTCTAATAAATTTGTTAGTCTCTAAGGTGCCACAAGTACTCCTGTTCTTCTTTTTGCAGTTTAATATGTTTATCAATTGATATTTCTTCTTTCTTTTGTTGTGGCTATTAGAGGGCGTGTTTGTCTAAATGAGAACATTAGAAACATGGCTCATTCCTTCTCTTTATAAGAACGTGCGCTAATACTACATAGGGCTCACAGAGTAAGGGAGAAATGTGAGAGCCCCCTTTAAAAACACTGACCTCATGTCACTGGTAAAATGTTGTGTAATCATATGATATACTATATAGGACTTAAAGCAGGGGGACTTAATGTTGGACACCTCACAGACACCCTATTAAACAGTTTCATAACAAGTCTTCCTGAAGTCAGGGGAGATGGCCTACCTTAGCATAACATTGAGGTTATCCTGGAGGAAACTTTCCAGCTGTATTAGTCTGGACTCTTCCCTAATAGAAGTTTGTAAAGGAATTGGCTAGTTACCTTGCGGTTGGTGGAGGGGGCATATGTAATAAATCCCAAATTCTATCCCCCCCATAGAGCTATGCACACAAATTATTGTTTTCACCATTAGTCTGAATTTTTGAGAGGTATTCTTTCATGTGCTGTGATTCCTGCTCTTCTGTTTGTATCAATACATCATCCTTCTAAGAAACCGAGTTTGACATTCACACTTGTCCATGTTCTGGGATATCATTGCCACTACCACAGACCGTAGCCATCAGCTGATTCTACACTGGGAAGTAGAAGGGAAAAAAATCAGTTCAAGCACCAAAAAGCTGCAGCATCCACAGGTAATCCACTGGCAAGCCACCAGACAGTTTGTTTACATTTGCATGGCCACTCGCAGCTCCCAGTGGCCGCAGTCCACCGTTCCAGGCTATGGGAGCTATGGGAAATGGTGTGGGTCGCAGGGATGTGCTGGCCACCACTTCCCGCAGCTCCCATTGGCCGGGAATGGTGAACTGCAGCCACTGGGAGCTGCAGGCGGCCGTGCAAATGTAAACAAACTGTCTGGCATCCCTCCAGCGGATTATTCTCATGGGCCGCATGTGGACCACAAGGTTGCCCACCACTGCTCTAAGCTATTGTAGTATGTGCCAAATGTCTGAAAAACTACACAATACATATTTTGAAAATCATTAGCAAAGAAGTGCATCGAAATCAAGAAACAGAATTCAACAAATTTCAGTTTAGGAAAGGAGACTTTTAGAAATTTGTGACTTGACATATGCTGTTGTAGTACCTCATATCACATTATCTCAGTGTCATCTGATGCTACATGTAATGTGACTACATAACTCACTGTAACATAATATGTTATGACTGGACAGGATATTGATATGTGGAAAAGAGTTTTCATACCCACAGCTAGTGATGAACTGTATTTTGTTTAAATAAGGACGTTTTGGGTTTTTTTCCTTGTTAAAGCAGAAAACACAATGGATAATATATATACAGTAACTCCTCACTTAAAGTCATCTCGCTTAACATTGTTTCGTTGTTATGTTGCTGATCAATTAGGGAACATACTCATTTAAAGTTGTGCAATGCTCCACTCTTACGTTGTTTGGCTGCCTGCTTTCTCCACTCTTACGTTGTTTGCAGCCTCCCTACGCCCTCCCCAGTGCCTCCTGCCCGCCGGCAGACCCCGCAGATCAGTGCCTTCCCCCCCCCTCCCCCTGCCTCCTGCCCGTGGCAATCAGCTGGCTTGTGGCGTTTTGGAGGGAGGGGGGAGGAGCGAGGACTCGGCGCGCAGGCTCCCCCTCCCTCGCCTGCCTCCCGAAGCAGCAAGCCAGCTGATTGCCCCGGGCAGGAGGGAGGGGGAGGAGCCAGGACGCAGCGTGCAAAGTAAAGGGGGAGGAGGTGGGGGGGGAGAAGAGATGGGTCAAGGGTGGGGGCTTGGGGGAAGGGGTGGAGTGGGCGGGTTGAGGGTTGAGCCCCCCCATCCCTGGTGCTTGCAGAGTAGGGAAAGCTGCCCTGGAACCTAACCCCCCCATTTACATTAATTCTAATGGAGAAATTGGATTCGCTTAACATCGTTTCACTTAAAGTCACGTTTTTCAGGAACATCACTACAACAAGTGAGGAGTTACTGTATATCAGGTTTTTAAAATTTTTATTTATCCACAGTTTTTGTCTGATTTGTTACTGTATCTTTAGTTAGCTTTTCATACTGTGATCACTTTACCTCCTTATGTCATCAGGGTATGAACAACGTTATTTTTACCATTACATTGTTAATTGTCTAATATTGCATCTGATAAAACATCCCTAAACTAAACTAGAAATTTTGTTACATGATAATTTCCTTTCTGGAAATGACCTCTTGCCCAATCTGGGACAGTTGGGCTGTGTCTTTCTTCCTACAAATACTGGAAGCAGTATTTGACCAGGACGCTTCAGGGAATGGCCATACCCCTTCTGCCATCGCACCAGATAAGTCCTTCAAGGCTGTATAGAAATACTAAATTTTTGTAGTTTAACTGTAAATAAACCCCGAAGAGACTATCAATCATGTAGCTGCTTGGGGTGAAATCCTGGCCCCTTTGAAACTTAATGGGGGTCATGATTTCACCCTTTGAGAACTTATTTCAGGTGGGTAAGCTGGAGGAAATGTCAGTCCCAGGAAGGAAATTACCAAATAACAAATTCCTGCTCTAGAACCTGTCCCATCCCCATTCTGAGACAAATAGGATGCTGTAAAAAGTAAGGAAAAATTAGTAGGGAGCGAGAGATAAAACAGAAGAAAAATTATCCCACTTTTCTAAAATATATCAGTATTCATCTATTTTGAAACTACTGCTTGGAAGTATCTTCCTTCATAGGGATGCTTCTGCAGAGCAGTGAAGGTCAAGCCTGGAGAAAGTATTAATAGATGACCAGGTTCCAACTTTTCAGTATTCCTCTCTTTTCATATATGCCTTTTTCCTCACGGGAGGCCTCTGTGCAATGTGTCGAGTGGGCTCTGAGACCGTCTAGAATCACTTAATCTGTGGCTGGATATACTTCAATGACACAGCACTTGATCCACCTAGTTATGGAGATTTTAGATGCTCTCAGGCTCAGGCATTATGTATGCGGGAGAGGAGTAAAGATGCTGGTTTCCTTAACTAACTGATTGTACTAACGTATAATTTATCTGCTCTTTTCACATCTAGAATGTGTTATACTTTTCCTTTTTGGCGTTATGGCCCTGGGCAAAATGAAAAAAGAGTGATTTCCTGTGTGGTAGGGAAAGAGAAGTTAACCTGGTTAAAAGTTACTTTGGCTTACAAACAGCTGCCTTGTTTTCATAGAAGATCCAATGAGGCTCATGTCTTTCAAGAACAAAGATTTCAGAGACTCCTCTTCCCAAAGTGGTTGCAACCCAGAGATACATTTTTATGTAAAGGAAATACTGTGAGAGCTTGTATTGCTGTGGGCAGATCTGACATAAAGAAGATAGGCCTAACTCTTGGTTTAGACCGAAATGTTGATCTAAAGAACCTCTAATCTAGACCATTATGTGAGTTAAAAATAAACCGTGAAGAACTCACTTTCATGAAGCTGTTTAAAGCTGAGACGTGATATGCAATGGAAGGATTTAAATGGCCCAAGTCTAGTCCATCCTGTAAGAAATGCAAACAAAATACTTGGTTTTCTGGAGCTGATCTTTCTTCCTTGACACAAGTATTTGGGATTTAGACTTGAGCTTCTGGTTTATGTAGTATAAAAAAAATAAAAAGAAATATGACATAATATTTGCCAATATGGTACTAATGTGTTCATTTCATTTGTAAAATTCTTGACCTTTACACATTTGATTTTTGCTTTCTCTACTAACATGATAGTGGAGGCAACATTTTTTCTCTTACTGAGGACTGTAAAATAGGTGTTACCCATGTTAGAATTGACATACAAAAACATTTTGGGATAATCAATTTTTATTTTAAAAAATAACAATGTAGGTCATACGCATAAGGTTATTATGTGTTCTGTTACTAGCTGGTGTGTTTTCAGCGGCTTGTATAAATTAGAATCTTTGCAGACAGACTGAAAGGAGAGCGTAGGACAGTTGCATATGTATCAGAGCAAATGGTAAAGCAGTGTAATAATAGCTGACCTACTGCGTGTGTTACTGTCCCCTTCTCTGTTCACCCACTATACTTGTTACTTTGAGGCTTGATTCTGCTCAGTTGAACTTCATGGAAATTTTGCCCTAGATTTCAGTGGGAAGATGATCAGGCTCTTGGGATTATTTTGATTTGCTTTTTAACTTTTAGAAGTACTTTGAGTCTCTCTGGCCAGTCTACACTTACCAGGATCAATGCTGCTGTGATCATTGCAGCAGGGGTCAATTTTAGTGGGTTTAGTGAAGACCCACTAAATTGACCGTGGAGCGCTCTCCAGTCGACACTGATACTCTACCGGAACGAGAGGAGTAAGGTAAGTCAACGGGAGAGCGTCTCCCATCAATGTGGCGCAGTGTAGACACTGCAGTAAATTGACCTAAGCTACACTGACTCCAGCTATGTTATTCATGTAGCTGGAGTAGCGTAACTTAGATTGACTTACCCCGATAGTGTAGACAAGGCCTGAGTGTGTGAGGCTGGTACTCTTGAAATACCTTCACAAACTGGATCCTGCTCTGAATCGAAATGTTAAAGAAAAAAGTAGCTTTTGTTAGGAGCATAGTGTGTACTGTAAGTTATTCTTGAGAGTTTTTAATTCTTACATTATTATTAGCATGGCCTAAAATACCCATGTCAGAACTGTGCCTCATTGTGTTAGACCTTATACAAACACACATTAAGACACAGTCCTTGCCCATGAAGAGTTTACAATCTAAAATCACATTGCTCCACATTAATTTTGATAGGATAATGATAATCTCCAAAATGAAATAATATAATATTTGTATCTTTCTCCTCTAGGAGGATAATATACATGACAGTTGCATCACTGTATCTTGTACATATAGACAACAAGAGATATTAGTCATATGGTGGAAAACAATGCTAAAAGTAAGGTCATTAACAAGCATAAAAGCAAAGAAGTCTCATTTGCCTTTAAAATTCAGTTTCATTTTCAGCACACTCATATTCAGGAGATGCGTTAAAAGACTGACCTTTCTGACACCACTGCATCAATACTTACTACTTAAGAGCTGCTTTGAATATTTTTCATAAGTGTTCACTCAGTAGTAAAGATCATAGAATATGAGGAAGTCATCTAGTCCAACCCCCTGCTCAAAGCAGGACCAATCCCCAGACAGATTTTGGCCCTAAATGGCCCCCTCAAGGATTGAATTTACAACCCTGGATTTAGCAGGCCAATGCTCAAACCACTGAGCTATCCCTCCTCCCAAAATACTGGTGTTTGGATCTTTGCCTGTGTTACACATCACTGCAGTTCACTGCTATAAAATATCTTATTCTGAGAATTGCTTATAATATAGAAAAAGTGAAATTTCATCTTATCAGTATCTCCAGCTTTATCAGCCAATTATATGTCTCTGATAACACCTTGGGTACTTCCTTAGGTGTTTCAAATTCTTAAATTTTCTCCCCTTCCTTTACTTGATTTTCCCCCCAATTCTAATTCTTGTATTATTTTAGCAAACAAAGCACCAGAGACGTACATAATCCTAAAAACCTCAGTGTGATAAGTAATTGGTTTTGTTAATAAAACATTTTAGTAAGGATTAATTTCATTTTCCCTTATCTACGGTTATAGATTTACACAAAGGTTATCTAGAAACAAAGTATGTTCTTAGCATATCAATGATCTTGTTCTTTTAGCATTATATTAATCTAAATGTGATTTTTAAAAAATGCTTGTGAGCTTTATATAGAACATAAAAAGGAATAAAAATACTAATGCGGCAGCAACAAAGACAAAACAAAAAACAAAACCCTGTAGTGGAGAAAAATACACAGTGCAAACAAACTCCTTGAAATGGAAAGAGTTACAGAAGAAGAAAAACTGAACGAAATGCTAAATAATGTTCTTCTTCGAGTGACTGTTCATGTCCATTCCAACCAGGTGTGTGTGTGCCACGTGCAGGACAGCCAGAGATTTTTTCCCTTAGCAGCGTCCGTATGGTCGACATTCATGGTGCCCAATATAGGGCCCTGCCGACCCTCCACCCCCTCAGTTCCTTCTTACCACCGGTGACGGTTAGCTGGAACTTCGCTCGCTCCTGCAGTAAGCGCTCTAGCAGTGTCTGATAGCATATCGTGTATATAGTTTCTCAGTTAGTTAGTTAATAGTTGTTCCTTATAGTTATAGTTAATTGGTTCCCCCCCCCCCCCCGCAACATTTCCCCTCCTGGGGTATGCCCGGGTCTCCAGGGTTTAAGCTCTGCAAGGCCTGTGGCAAGTTTATGCCCAAGAGTGATCCTCACTTTTCCTGCTTGCGGTGCCTTGGTGAGAGTCCCCACAAGAAGTGCTGTATCTGCAAGAACCCTTAAAGACCGGTAACGGAGGCTAAAACTTCTGTTGATGGAGACGGCATTGAGGCCACACTCTGACCCGGGACCCACTGAACCGGCACCGACCATGTCCTCATCGGTGTGCAGCTCTCCAGCACCAACGGCACACAAAACGGCCCTGACTAAGGACTCCAAGGCCCCCCGGCATCGCCACGGCTCGGACCGTAAGAAGTCAGCCTCAGCACAGAACCGCTGTCCATCCCCGGTCCAGTAAAGAAGAAGAGGCTGGTGGGAGGTTGATCATCCCTCTCGAAACCTAAGGGGTCTGTGGCGTTCACGAGTGTATCAAGACGGACCACCCCCTCCTCGCTTCTGCCCAGGGTCTCATCAACTCCTGCCCCGGCCAGGGTCCAGTTTAGTCCGAACCCTCCTCGGTCCCCAGACCACCAAGGGAACATACAGCTACCGTCGACGCTGGAGGCGTTCAAGACAGCCAAAGACCTGATGCGCCTCCCGGTGCCATCCTCCCCACAGAGGAGGGACAAGTCGCTGGTGACCGCACGCCCCCCATTCCACTCCAGGGGCAAGCCTGCCATGATGGCCCACCGGTCTCCATCACAAGCACCCCAGGCACCGCCCGCGCAGACAGAAGGGCCGCACCGTTCCCTGGCTTCGCGGCACCACTCGCCAGTGACCCAGGGTACTGCTCCTACATGGTCCTCCTACTCAGAGACCTCGAAGTCGGAGGCGGACTCTTATCACTCCAGCAGATCGCGGAGCAGGAGTCCAGGTCTCAACGGAGTCACCAGCCATACCCGGCACCGTGGCAGCAACAGTGGCAGCGGTCTGCTCAAGTCCCTTCTGGACACCCTGGGTTTACCATCAGAGCCAGGGCCAAGTCCGTGGTCTGCGATCCAGGACTGCATCGGTGTCTTCAGCATCTTTTGTGCCAAAGACAGTGCAGGCACCCCCGCCAGTGGTACCGTCGTCCGAGGGAGCGGCACCGCTGGCACAGCCAGCTCCGGCACCGTCTCTCCAGACAACGGCACCACCAGGGGCTCCCACTTTGAGCCCGCCGGCACCGTTGGGATCAGTACCGTTGGATTTGTCAGACCCGGCACTAGCCGTGGTGCCAAATCCCCCAGCAGCACCAGCATCGCAGCTTGAGTGCCATATGCCGAGGGACCTCAGAGGGGCCGAGGGTAGCGAACAGGGCCTGCTACCCGTCCTCTCATCCTTGTCCTCGCCGGATGAAGTGGTCTCAGTGACATCGACAGCCACGGCTCTCGAGGACAACTGTGTTCTCCAGCAGCTATCGAGACGGGCCGCTCAAAGCCTGGGGATACTGGCCGAGGAGGTGGAGGAGGATTTGGATCCTGTTGTGGACATCCTGGCTCCCTCCGGCCCATCCAGGGTTGCTCTGCCATTGATAAAAACATTAGTTGACACATCCAAAAATCTGTGGCAGACCCCCGCTTCTCTGGCCCCTGTGGCCAAGAAAACCAAGCGGTGCTACTTCGTACCGTCTAAGGGGTACAAACATCTATATGCCCACCCTCCCCCAGAATCTTTGGTAGTCAATTCAGCCAATCAGAGAGAGCGCCAGGGGTTTTAAGGCTCCACCCCTAAAAACAGGGATGTCAAGAAGCTGGACCTATTTGTCCGAAAGGTCTATTTGACCTGGGGCCTGCAGCTCCTCATAGCCATTGTAAGCCACTATGGACATAACACCTGCTCGGCAATGGCTAAGTTTGCGGAGCTCCTGCCTCAGGACTCTCGGGTGGAGTTCTCCGCACTTGTGGAGGAGGGGAACTTGGTTTCCCAGGCCTCGCTGCAAGCGGCTCTGGATGCGGCGGATGCAGCCTCTTGCTCCTGGCTACAGGTCTCTGGACTGCCCCACGAGGTCCAGCAGACCATACAGGACCTCCCCTTTGAGGGATCCTCCCTTTTCTCTGAAAAAACAGATAAGAGACTTCACCGTTTGAAGGACTCTATGGCTACCGTGCGCTCACTGGGGCTGCACACGCCAGCTACCCAGCACAGGCATTTTAGGCCTCAGCCTGCCCCTCGGCCTTACAAGCTGCAGAACCACCAGGACGCTCCACGTAGGAGAAACAGGAGTTGTAAGAAGAGGCAACATCCCTCCTCTGGGCAAAACTCTGGCCAGCCCAAGCCTCTGCCCGGGCCTACGCCACCCTTTTGAAGGTGCGGTCGAGGACGGCTCACCAGTACGGACTCTGGATCCTTCCCCTCTTACCTTGTCATCCTGTCTATCCCCTTTCTACCATGCCTGGTCCTGAATTACTTCAAACCGTTGGGTTCTCCACACGGTAGAGAGGGGATATTCCATCCAATTCTGTGCCCTGCCGCCCCTCCAACCCCCTTCCCCGTCCCTCTTCTCACAAGCAACTTCTAATTCAAGAAGTGCAGTCCCTCCTCTCGGTGGGGGCAGTGGAGGAGGTTCCTCATGAGCTAAGGGGGAAGGGGTTTTACTCCCAGTATTTCCTAATACCGAAGGCCAAGGGGGGCCTCAGACCCATCTTGGACCTGTGGCAGCTCAACAAGTTTGTAAAGAAACACAAGTTCCACATGGTCTCACTAACCTCCATTATCCCCTCACTGGATCCGGGTGACTGGTACACTGTCCTCGACTTGAAGGACGCGTATTTTCACATCACAATAGTCCCACATCACAGACACTACCTCAGATTTGTGGTGAGCAGCAGCCACTATAAGTTTGACATCCTCCCGTTCAGACTGTCGGCAGCTCCCCGAGTATTCACAAATTGCATGGCAGTCGTTGTGGCGTTCCTGTGCAAGTGCCAGGTTCAGGTTTTTCCTTACCTCGACGATCAAGGGTCGTTCAAGAGCCCAAGTGGAGGGTCAGGTCGAATTCATAAGAAGGACCCTCATCGAATTAGGTCTCCTCCTAAACGAGACCAAATCCACTCTGTCCCTGGTGCAGAGGATAGAGTTTATGGGCTCGGTTTTAGACTTGACTCAAGCCAGGGCATACCTCCTGGAAGCCAGGTTTTGCTCACTAGGGGACATCATACGGGTCCTCAGACAGTTCCCCACAACCACAGCAAGGAATTGCCTAAAGCTGCTAGGACACATGGCTGCATGCACCTATGTGGTACAGCACGCAAGGCTCAGACTGCGCCCACTCCAGTCTTGGCTGGCATTGGTGTATCGGCCAGCCCGAGACACTCTGGACAGCATCATAACCCTGCCCTGCCCGGTGCTGGACTCCCTCCTATGGTGGCTCGACCCGCGAGTGGTTTGTGCGGGAGTGCCCTTTGCCAGCCCTCAGCCCTCTCTCATTGGTGACAGACGCCTTGGATCTGGGCTGGGGAGCTCATCTAGGGGACCTCAGGGCTCAAGGCCTCTGGTCTCAAGCAGACCTTGATCTGCACATCAGTGTCAGAGAGCTGAGAGCGGTACAACTGGCATGCCAGTTTCAAAATCCACATAGCAGGCAGGTGCGTCTCAGTCCTCACGGACAACACCTCAGCGATGTTCTATATCAACAAACGGGGAGTGCATGCTCCTGTCCCCTATGCCAGGAAGCCCTTGCGCTGTGGGACTTCTGCATAGAGCACTTGATCCACCTGCAGGTGTCATACCTCCCAGGAGTGCAGAACGAGCTGGTGGACTATCTCAGCCAGACCTTCCACGTCCACAAGTGGTCCCTCCGGCCAGACGTGGTGAGTTCAATCGTCCATCTCTGGGGCTCTCCCCAGATAGATCTGTTTGCCACTCGCAGAAACAGGAAATTTTCAGCTATTCTGCTCCCTCATGAGTCACAGTCCAGGGTCCATCGCAGATGCCTTCCTCCTCCCGTGGGGGGGCTGCTGGCTCTATGCTTTTCCAGCAATTCCGCTGCTCCACAAGGTGCTCCTCAAGATCTGCAGGGACCAGGCCCGAGTCATACTGATAGCGCTGGCGTGGCCGCGCCAGCACAGGTTCACGTCGCTCCTGGGAACGTCTGTAGCAATACTGCTCACTTTACCGCTGGTCCCAGATCTGATCACGCAGAACCATGGCTGACTCTGGCACCCGAATCTAGAATTGCTCCACCTCACGGCCTGGATGCTCCGTGGCTAAACATCGTAGAGTTGTCATGCTCGAATCAAATCAGACAAGTAGTAGAAAGCCCTCCACCAGGGCAATGTACCTTGCCAAGTGGAAAAGGTTCTCCATCTGGGTGGAGCAACGCAGTCAGTCGCAGTTGCTCGCCCCAAACCGTTCATACTGGACTACCTCCTTCACCTAAAACAACAAGACCTGTCCCTGTCATCAATAAGGGTCCACTTAGTCACCATCTCTGCCTTCCATCCAGGCACAGATGGCTTCTCGGTCTTCGCAAACCCTCTGGTCAGTCATTTCCTCAAGGGCCTAGACAGGCTCTCCCTGCAGACGCATCAGCCTGTCACGGCCTGGGACCCTAAACTAGGCCTCTTCAGACTTACGGGCCCTCCATCTGAACCACTGGTGACTTGCTCCCTGCTCTATCTCTCGTACAGAGTCGCGTTCCTCGTGGCAATGACCTTGGCTAGATGGGTATCGGAGCTCTGGGCTCTAACGTCCGAGCCCCCTTACACAGTTTTTCATAAGGACAAGGTCCAACTCAGATCTCACCCGGCCTTTCTCCCTAAGGTTGTCTCCCAGTTTCACATGGGCCAGAACATCTTCCTCCCAGTGTTTTATCCCAAGCCACACTTCTCCAATAGGGAGCGCAGGCTGCAGTCATGGGATGTACGTAGGGCCCTAGCCTTCTACGTAGAGAGGACTAAACCATTCCGGAAGTCCATCCAACTCTTTGTGGCCCTGGCAGAATGAAAGGTCTCCCTGTCTTTTCTCAATGCATCTTGTCGCGGATCACATCCTGCATTTGGGAGTGTTATGAGGGTGCCTGCCCTACCAATTACCGCCCACTCTACCAGGGCCCAGGCCTCCTCGGCCGTGTTCCTGGCACAAATCCCCACCCAGGAAACCTGCAGGGCGGCCACGTGGTCCTCGATATATACATTCACGACACACTATGCAATTACACAAGAGGCCAGAGACCATGCGGCTTTTGGACACGCTGTGCTCCAATCAGTGCATGACTCTGACCCCACCTCCTAAGCTTTGGCTTGTGAGTCACCTGGTTGGAATGGACATGAACAATCACTCGAAGAAGAAAAAACAGTTACTCACTTTCTCGTAACTGTTGTTCTTCGAGATGTGTTGTTCATGTCCGTTCCAATAGCCACCTTCCTACCCCTCTGTCGGAATAGCCGGCAAGAAGGAACTGAGGGGGTGGAGGGTTGGCAAGGCCCTATATTGGGTGCCATGAAGGCGCCACTCCAGGGGCACCCAGGCCGACCCTTCCTACACTGCTAAGGGAAAAGTCTTCTGTCTGGAGTGCACGTGGAGCACACACACCTGGTTGGAATAGACATGAACAACACATCTCGAAGAACAACAGTTACAAGAAAGTGACTAACTGTTTTTTGTTTTTTTTTAAACCCTCAACAAGGTAACAATGCAACAAAATGATTAATGGAATTTCTCTAAGCTAGTACTGCTTAAAGAGAAACAGTGGGGAAGATAAACTAGCATATGATCACAACAAATAGTCCACATGTGTTTATAGATGTATTAGTTCTGTAGGTACATATTTCCCACAAGCAAGCTGATATTATAGCAGCATAACTAGAGGTCTTCCATTTTATTGGCTAAATTAATGTATAGAGACATCTGTAGGCATTAGGAAACTCATTCAAAGAACACTAGCTAAAAGAACAGTAAATATTCTATAATTACTTTTGAAATAGCTTTAGTCACCTAATTTGTTGTTGGATAACTGTGACTCAACTCTGTCCAGCATATGCTGCTCGGATTTTCTAATGCGGTGGTTCTCAGTCTGTGCTACATGGTCTTTGCTGATGATCCACAGAACGAAACATTTTGAGACCCAAGCAGTGGAGAATTGGAAGGAGAGGCAGGTCCACGAGATGATCCTTGTCATATGAAGTGGTCCTCAGAATAGAAAGGAAAAAACAGACTATGGTTTTTCTGATATGTGTGGCTATTTTCCCAGTTACTGTGGTCTCTAAGAAATGGCTGTATGTCTTTTAGGAACAGGCTTGGATAATAAAATATTTTGTTTCATGGTCTGTGGCACAGACTGTGTCTCTTAAAGAAATATCAATGCAAAAATAAGGCTCACAGTGTGTGGATTCAGATTTCCTGTTTAGATTTGGTGCACCGTATTCCCAAATTTCTTTTATTAAAAGCGTATTATCAAATAATGTAATTTACTTTTCTCCAGATCCAACATAAGACCGGACAATGCAGATACAAATTTTCATGAGTTCAAAATGCACACCTTCACTCGTGTCACATCCTGCAAAGTCTGTCAAATGCTTCTGAGGTAAGTCTTATAGTGTAAAGTATTGACTTTAATTTAATTCAAGTACCTTGCTGGGAAAAAAGAGTATGGAAATGACATGCATGGTGAGAGAACTGTCCAAGATAGGTTTCTTTTACAGATAGTCTAACCTATGTAGATTTTTTTTTTGGTATTGAAAAGTTTTACCAGACCTCAAAATGAGAGCAGAAAGGCCTGCAACATTGTGACCCATCACTACCAAGCATCTTAGCACCACTCTTTCCTCTTCTATTTCCTGATTCCAGCTCTTCAGTTTTATATAAGTTGTTAATAGGGCTGTCAAATGATTAAAACATTAATCACAATATATTACAAGATTAAAAAAATAGTCGCAATTAATTGCAGTTTTAATCACACTGTTCAACAATAATAGCATGCCATTTCTTTAAATATTTTTTGGATGTTTTCTACACTTTCAAATGTATTGATTTTAATTACAACACAGAATACAAAGTGTACAGTGCTCACTTTATATTCTTATTTCTTATTACAAATATATGAACTGTAAAAAGATAACAGAAATAAAACAATATAAAATGAGATCTTACATGCTGATGCTGGGTTTTGCTCGATAATGATCCAAAGCAGTGCAGATGGACACACATTCATTTTCATCATCTGAGTTAGATGCCACCATCAGAAGGTTGATTTTCTCTTTTGGTGGTTTGGGTTCTGTAGTTTATGCATCAGAGTGTCACTCTTTTAAGACTTGTGACCGCATGTTCCACACCTCATCCATCTCAGATTTTGGAAGGCACTTCAGATTCTTAAACTTTAGGTCAAGTGCTTTAGCTATCTTTAGAAATTTCATTTTGGTACCTTCTTTCCGTTTTGTCAAATCTGCAGTGAAAGTGTTCTTAAATTGAACAACATATAGTGGGTCATCATCCAAGACTGCTATAACACAAAATATATGGCATAATGCGGGTAAAATACAGAGAAGGGGACAAACAATTCTCCCCCCAAGGACGTCAGCCACAAATTGTTTTAATACATTATTTTTTTAACAAGCATCATCAGCATGGAGGTATGTCCTCCTGGAATGGTGGTCGAAGCAGGTACCAATGAACTTCTTACTTCCCTAGTGGGTCAGACTTGGAATAAAAGCCATGGGTAGGCTTGAATCTAAACCCCACTTGAAATTCAAAGGGCTTCAAAATTGAACTTATAATTTATGAGAGTTAGGGTATGTCTATACTTAGGGTTGCCAGCCATCCAGGTTTTACCTGGACAGTCTGGTTTTTGGCATCTGTGTGTGGGTGCCATTTAGAGTTGCAAGGTGCCCAGTTTTTGACCAGAAAGTCCAGTCGAAAAGGGGACCTGGCCATATCCAGTCAAGTGTACTGACTGGACACCAAAAGTCCAGTTACTGTGGGGTCAGGGGAAGCGCCAGGTTATTAACCTTCGCCAGCCCCGGCTCAACCGGGGCAGCCTCCCACCTGCATACAGGCTCCTTGTCAGGCTGCAGCAGCTCCCCTCCCAGCCCCAGAGCAGAGGGAGCCCAGATGTGTGTGTGTGTGGGGGGGGGGGGCCGGCGGAGACAATCCAGTGAGCAACGGGGGAGGGGGAGAGAGGAATGAATGATGGGGGCACGGCTTTGGGGAAAGAGGTGGGGCAGGGGCCATGTCTCGGGAGAGGAGGGGTCTGGTTACCAACAATTAGAAAGGTGGCAACTCTATCTATACTGCAATTAAAAACCCACTGTTGGTTCCATGCCAGGTGACATGGGCTCGTAGGGCTTGGGCTAAGGGGCTGTTTAATTGTGGTGTAAATATTCAGGCTCGGGCTGGAGCCTAGGCTTTATGACCCTGCAAGGTGGGAGGCTTCCAGAGCAGTTAAATACCTTCTTTGCCCAAGCCCTCTGAGTGCAAGTCAGCTGGCACAGGACGGCTGTGGGTGTCTAATTGCAGTGTAGGCATACCCTTCCTCCAGGGGAGAGCTCAGGGCTCTCCGAGGTGTGCTCAGCGGCTCTTAACATTCATCAACGGCTTTCCTTATACTTTTCTTTTTAATGGAAGCAGTTTATAGTCAATAATATAGGTAATAAAATCTTCTATCCTGAAAAAAAAAAAATCCCTCCAAAATGAATCCTGTCCTAGTATGCATGTTCATTATACATTCCTATTGAAATCAAATGGAGTGTGGATCAGTGATAGAATAGGGACACTGTGGTATTTATACTTGGTACAATTTTGGCATGTACCATGCCAAACCCTATTTTGTGCCCAATTGATATGAAGTGTGTTAGTTCCCCTGGTTTACTGGTGGAATATCTGGCTCTAAATGGCTTGAAGTTCTGAAAAGGAGACTGGAGTTCCATGTTACCCATGATCTGTTGCCACTCTTCCTCAAGCTTTTAGGTACAATCATTGTGCAGCACAGCAAATGACTTCTACTGCCATCTGCAGTATTTTTTAATTTTTTCTTTATGCTAATTATTTCATATATGCAGCTTTTTATCACTTAATGTATCACTATCTAATTTTACTTTACAGAGGAACATTTTATCAAGGCTATTTATGTTCTAAGTGTGGAGCTGGGGCGCACAAAGAATGTTTAGGGAGATTAGACAATTGTGGCAGAGCTAATTCAGGTGGTAAGTCATTTTTATTGTTGGAATACTGTTTTTAATTAGGACATAAAACTTGCTAGATATAATTAAGGTTTAATTTACCTCTAATTTGTGTTTATTGTAACATGCATACTTTTGAAACTACCATTTATAAGCACAATTAGAATTGCATTTAAAATTCATAGTGACTTTTATTCTTGCTAAACTGAAATGTAAGAGAGGAAAGGAGTGAGAACTGCTGTAGGACATAGCAGTGTTCCTGTACAGCAACAGATTGTTCTGGTTTTAATCACGAACTGCTCATAAGTAACATCTGTTATAAAGAAAACCATCCTTTGACACACCCCGCCCCCAATGTCTCCATCTAAATTTTCCTCTTTTGCTCTCATCAGCTCCTTGAGCTATTTGTTTGTGCTGCCTCACCTTCCTCTCCCTGTTAATTCTCTCTTCGATCTCCTTGGTTTCCATGGTTCCCACACACTCCACTCAAATGTTCTCACTAACGTAATTGATGGCTTACTACTGTCCACATCTAAGGACTTCATTTCTATTCTCATCCCACCTGGTGACTCCTTCCCCATTGGTTTTCTCCCCCACCTATGTCACTCTAGGCTTTCCTGATTCTCTTTCTACCTCTCTAATCATTCCTTTAATGTATCTGTCTGAGGCTCTCCCTTCTTAAATAAATAAAATATATGGAGATATACCTATCTCCTAGAACTGGAAGGGACCCTGAAAGGTCATTGAGTCCATCCCCTTGCCTTCATTAGCAGGACCAAGTACTGATTTTGCCCCAGATGCCTAAGTGGCCCCCCTCAAGGATTGAGCTCATAACCCTGGGTTTAGCAGGCTAATGCTCAAACCACTGAGCTATCCATCCCCCCCCCCCCCCCCATTGAAACAAGCAATGTATATGATCTGTTTGCCATTAGAGATCTATACTCCCTGGGAACAGCTTTCTCTATTTCCTCTCTGTTGAGATCCTGCAGAGCTTCGTCCTCTTCTTTCCACTTTCATCTTATCCCTGGTACCTCATCCACTCTTGTGACTTACACTACAGCCTCTCTCCTGCAACTACCAAGCTTTCCCTTCCTCTGACCTCTTCTCTCTCTTTAGTATTGCATCTCTGTTTATCTGTCTGACATCTCCTGGATGGACTACTGCTAACTAAAACTGGACAGAATTTTTCAACTATTTATTTCTGTAGGAACTTTACAGGTTTACAAATCCATGCCATATAAATATCAGAAACAAAACAATAATCATTACAATGGTGAGCTTTTGCTTTTAGAGAAACATGATACAGTAATATAGTCATCCCTATTTAACACCGTTACCCTATTACAGAGTGAGCATTTTTACATTGCAGGAGCATGCGCAGGAATAAAATTTGGCCACTTTTTGGAGGGGCACTTTCTGTGCCCCACATGGCTGGAGAAGCTTCCCTCCCACCCCCATGGCCGGAGGAGCTGGTTGCCCTGGGGCCGATGGAGCTCGCTCTCCTGGCCCCGGAAATGTTTTGTGCCCATGCTGATTGGGGGGTAGGCATGCCCCTGCTTGCTCCCCTTTCCATATGCCCCTTTCATGACATGTCATTTCTAGCGACTGTATTAAATTGAGTGAAATCTCTGATTACACATTTAACAAACCAGGCATGTATATCAAATATCAATATTAAAAGTATTGGACAGGTGTACTAGGATTTTTTTGGTGAATATACTTTGAGTATTGAATAAATAGTAACCAAATGTCTAAGCATCTTTTTGTTGTCTAGAACTGGATAGTAATGTTAATTCCTCATCTTTCTTCCTTCCTTTCCTTCTTTCTGCCTACTCAGTTGCTGTCAGTAATTCTGCTACCCTCCTTGTCAATCACGCTTATAACTTTAGTGTCATATTTGACTCTTCCCTCCATCCAGGCTCTCAGCAAATAATGTCACTTCTTCAGAAAAAAAAATCATAATGTTGGGAAATGTACAGATGTTTGACAGAATTTTCCAAACATCCATAGAGCTCATTGAAACATTGGGGGGGAAATTGTGAAAAATTTTAACTGATAAAAATTTCCTTATTTTGTTGGGAATTTTTTTTTCATTTCAACTTTTCTGACCAGTTCTTTTTCTTACCTCTCTCAATCTGGTCTTTGCTCTCCAGTCTTACTGCTTAAAACCTTTTCTGTTGCTTGTCCATCTCTCACTTAGGCTGCAGAAATCTCTTCTGCTTTCTGACTTCATTACTTACAATCTATGCAAAATGTGTTTACAAAAATAATCTCTTCCACTGCTTGGACCATATCATTTCCTTGTATACAACCCTTCACTGGCCTTTGCTTTCAAGGCTCTGCACAAGCCTGCTTGTACCTACATCTCTGCTCACATTTATTCCTACTTTCCACTTGGTTATGCAAAAGCCTCCTTCCAAACTGCTCTCCTTTAGTTTTCTTCTTCACTGTAAACTCCAGTTCAGGAAAGCATCCCTAATCAGGAGAGCATTTATGTAGGTGCTTACATGGGATTTAGCGTCTTCGTGAGGGTTTTCCTGAATCCTATCAAGTATCAGAGGGGTAGCCGTGTTAGTCTGAATCTGTAAAAAGCAACAGAGGGTCCTGTGGCACCTTTAAGACTAACAGAAGTATTGGGAGCATAAGCTTTCATGGGTAAGAACCTCACTTCTTCAGATGCAAGACATCTTCTTGCATCTGAAGAAGTGAGGTTCTTACCCACGAAAGCTTATGCTCCCAATACTTCTATTAGACTTAAAGGTGCCACAGGACCCTCTGTTGCTTTTTCCTGAATCCTGTGTCTTCTTACATGCTGTCCTAAGAACAGTCTCTCACTTCTTGTATACCAAATGATCCACGTGCTTTTTCCATTCAAATCTCTCTCAGAAACATAGTTCTTCCACAAAGCCTTTTAAGGATAAGCTGTCAAAGTCAGATTTTTAAATTATATCATCATTTTAAAATATATTTAAAACAATCAAATGTAACTAATTGAAACAAACAACGTATATGGATCTGTTTGCCATTAGAAATCTATACTCCCTGGGAACAGCTTTCTTCCCCACTCCCACCTTCTCCTGTTATCATTTTGCTCGTATTTTTATCTTAATTATATTACAAGCACCTTAAGGGAAGGGACGTCATATTTCAATTTGTCTGAAAAGTATTATATATACACATGGTGCCATGTAAATCAACAATAATAGTCATAAATGTTTAGTTAACTCAGGTTCTCTGATTTTTCCTCAATTCTCCTGAATATACACTGAAGTAAAGCTGTTCAGTTGCTGGAGGCAAAATAATCACACACATGCTACTTCATGAATTAACGAACTGAATACATTTTCATTTTACAACATCCAAAGATACAGTATGTTCTTTTTGATTTTATTTAGAATGTTTTACCCTGATTTTTTAAAAATAGAAGTACCATATGACTCTGTCATGAATCAGTGGTTGTTCAACACACTTTGATGCAATTGGATTATGTAATTATTGCATATTACTTTATTTATTTTCGTTTATCCTGATTGTTTAATTTTTTCTGTCTATGTGCACTTTGCTTTCTCACCATTTGTCCTTTCCTTGCCTATATGAAGGCTCCCATGTTTCTGTACTTATTATACAAACTTCAAACTTGTTAAAACAAAAGTACCTCCCCGCCCCCCCAAAGAATCAGAAAATTTATTTTAAAACTGATCACTAAGGAACAGGATGTGACTTCTTTACAGTCTTCTATTTCTGCTATATCCTTTTGGGATGGGGTGACAAGAATTCAAAACAATAGTCCAGGTCAGGGTGTGTCATTAATTTATGTAGTGGCATTCTAATATTTCAGTATTTTCTCTCTCCTTTTTAATATAGTTTAACAGTTTGTTTTCCTTTTAGACCACTGAGCTGTCTGAACTGATGCCTAGAACTTTACCTGAGTGGTTTAAGGCCTTTTATAGTGCATTCCAAGCCTGTTAGAATCATAGAATATCAGGATTGGAAGGGACCTCAGGAATGACTAAAAATTCAAAAAATAGACTTCTAGAGACGGATGAAACCTTAAGAATGACAAATTTAATAAGTGTCACATTTAGATGATACACTGATGAGGAAGATGTGACTAAAAATAAATTACTACTTTGTCAAGCGATGACTTATATGCAGACATATGCCAGTTCTTTAGATTATCTTGCTTCAAAGAAGGACAATTCAATAGATTATAGAAGTTGCAATGATAAAGGTGCTCTGGTAATCAGTTGAATTGCTGAATGGTATAAAATGTCCAAATTCAGCCCTGGCTTTTCTTATTGTTATTCCTGCCCCTACTTCACTGAGCATCTCCTGTGGAAGTCCTGTGGCTGTGTTCACTTCCTCTGCTATCAGCTTATCCTTTCTTCCTGCAGTGCTGCTTTGTTCATGCCCAAGCAGTCTTTCATTTCTTCTGTCATTCACTTCCAATCCCCACCAGCTCTTCTCTACTCTTAACTCTCTGATCAAATCCTCCTCCCTGCCTCCCCTTTCTGCTCATATTCTAACAGATTCCTTCAGTGGGGTTGTATAGTTGTAACAAAGCATAGATTTTAGCAAATATGTATATATTTTCATTACAGGAGCATTTATAAGGGCATACTGGTTCCCAATTGAATGGCTTTTGTGAAGATGCACCCAACTTTGTCCAAATCAAACACTTAGGCTACTCAAAATATATTATGCACACCAGGGCCGGCTCCAGGCACCAGCCCACCAAGCTTGTGCTTGGGGCGGCACCTGGAGGGGGGCGGCGCGGTGCGGCGTTCCGGCTCCGGCCGCCGGGGAGAGCGGAGCCCCAGCCGGGCACTCCGCCCTCCTCCCAGGGCTCCGGCCGCCCTTCCCCCCCCGCGCCCTCCCCTGCCACACGGGGCGGGGGAGGCGGGGAGGGGAGGGGCGGCCAGAGGCTTTTTTTGCCTGGGGCGGCAAAAAAGCCAGAGCCGGCCCTGATCCACCCTGCTTGTGCTCACTAGCTTGAACTCTCCACCACTACATCACAGGCTGGTATTTCTTCCCTCACTCCCTTCCTCTATTCCTTTACTGTTCTTCTTTTCACCAGCATCTGAAGTTAAGGTCTCCAAACACCTTTCCACCTCCAGTCCCTAAGTCTGTCCCTGTCACGCATGCATTGCTGCTCAGAACAGGGGATAGGAGGGCCATTTCACCTTGATTTCCTGTCTGGTAATGTGGGATCTTCCTATCACCAGAGGAAGGTGATGCTATATGGATGGAGTGAAGAGCGGGATTAGGGCAGCAGCACTCCTTGGGGCCAGGGAGTGGGAGAGCAGGGGGGGAGGATTCTCCCTGTGCTTTCTGAAGAGATGGGGAGAAGCTGTGCCACCTCATGTTCCCCCTTTCATTGTGCACACGTAATAGGAGTCAGCTCTGTGGGCCTTACAGTTTCTTGACGTTCCTCAGGACTACCCTAGAATGCCAATAACTGAGCTTGATTCCATTTTAATAATCTAAATCAGGGGAAATACCAATCTACTTTACTACATTATCCTACTTCAACCAGACCACCCCTTTTGCTATATCCTTCCCGTTAAAATAGGATTGAGTGTCTCAGACAATTGTTTCCTGGTTGCATAGACAATTTACTCTTTCAATGAGATAAATCCCTGAGCATAGGCAAAAGTATTAGAAATATTTAATAAATAAAGTAAAATCCATTACAGCCTCTTGTTTATAGCTGTCTCTAGGTTCCCCAGAGAATAGATGTTAGAATCATCTCCTATTCAGACATAGATAAATAGGAAAAATCTTAACTGGCATTTTTACAGTGTGCTGTAGCTAGGCAGGTCTGAGCACCCAAAATTTGCTACTCGAACAACTGGATCACTTCACACTGTCATCTTTTAGTAAACAAATGGTATCAGGAGAATTCCTCTTCCACATGAGTTCTGATTAAAATACAATTTTAACGTATATTACTTGATAAAAGTCTATTGTCATTTGCTCCCTACCAGACCAAACAAAAACCACAAAACAAGTAGCCTCTGCTTGATTCTTTTTTCATTTAAATTCCTCTATTTCAGATAGTTCTGCCTGAGAAAGAGCCAAATGGACTGAGATGGAAAGGATATATAGCTTTCATATGCATGGATAGTATGTGATTACTTGTTAAAAAATGTTAGAGGTGTATGAACTGTAAACGAAAGAAGCTACTACTTTTTTTTATTATAACATATTTTTGCAAAAGTACATGTGCTACTTGTGTAGATTTTCATATGTTGCAGCACATAATTTTTATCTCACATGGGATTATTCATAATCAAGATGTGTTTTTGACATGATATAAAACCAGCAGCTTTCCCTATTTACCTTCCCTGGCTTTTTCAGTAGCTACAGATTTGCTGGCTGTCCTTCAAAGCCACCATATCAGCAGCATTGGCCAGCAAATGTTCAAGTCCCAGAACGCTCATTGGAGAGTTGCTGTTTCTTGTTTAACTTAATAATATTGTTCAGCCTTTGTTGAATGAATCATCCTTACTGAGCTTGAATAACAATCACTGTGGGATCAGGGTACTTTGGGGCAAAGTCCTGTCCTGGGCAACTGCTGGTGCTACTCTCCTAACACCTCGCTATATACAACGTTAGGTCATAGAGTCCATATGCCCTCACTGTGAGCCATACAGAACAGATAGCCCCATTCCTCCTTTTAGAGTAGTCTACTGTACATTTTCTACATTTTAAAAATAAAAGTTAAAAGATTTTAAAAAGAAGACTGGTATTCCCCTATTGTATCCCCATATTTCACTGTTCATTTAGTTAGCATGTAAGCCACAGTTGCTCTGCTATATAACTGAAGATTAAGCTATTCCCACTTAGACTCTTCTTAGGGCACGTCTTCACTATCCGCCGGATCGGCGGGTAGCAATTGCTCTATCGGGATCGATTTATCGCGTCTAGTGTAGATGCAATAAAATCGATCCCCGATCGCTCTGCTGTTGACTCCGGAACTCCACCACAGCGAGAGGCGGAAGCGGAGTCGACAGGGGAGCGGCAGCGGTCGACTCGCCGCCGTCCTCACAGCCAGGTAAGTCGACCTAAAATACGCAACTTCAGCTACGCTATTCGCATAGCTGAAGTTGCGTATTTTAGGTCGACCTCCCCCTGTAGTGCAGACCTAGCCTTAGACTTTAAGGCCAGGAGGGACCATTGTGATCATCTAGTCTGATCTCCTGCACATTGCAGGCCACAGAATCTCACCCACCCGCTCCTGTAATAGACCCGTAATCTCTGGCTGAGTTACTGAAATCCTCGAATTATGATTTAAGGAATCCAAGTTACAGAGAATCCGCCATTTACTCTAATTTAAACAAGCAAGCGACCCATTCCCCATGTTGCAGAGGAAAGTGAAAACCTCCCAGGGTCTCTGCCAATCTGACCTGAGGGAAAATTACTTCCCAACCCCAAATATGTCAGTCAGTCAGCCCTTGCGCATGTTGGCGAAACCCATCAGCCAAACACCCAGGAAAGAGTTCATTGTAGTAACTCAGAGCCCTCCGCATCTAGTGTCCCATACTGGCCATTGGAGATATTTGCTACTAGCAGTCACAAATGGCTACGTGCCATTGTAGGCAATCTCATCATACCATCCCCTGCTAAAAAGATGAGTCTTCAAAGATGTTTTAGAAGTTGAATAGTAAGTCAGAGAATCCAATGTGTTAGGAAGAATAAAATCCAAATCTCTATAAAATTGTCAAGCTCAGTCTTTGAAACCAATTAGGTTTTTTTGCCCCCACTGCTTCCCTTGGCAGGCTATTCCAGAACTTCACTCCACTGATGGTTGGAAACCTTCATCTAATTTCAAGCCTAAACTTGTTGGTGGCCAGTTTATATCTATGTGTTCTTGTGCCAACATTGGCCTTTAACTTAAATAACTCCTCTCCCTTCTTGGTGTTTATCCTTCTAACGTATTATAGAGAGCAGTCATATCTCTCGTCACTTTTTGTTTCCTTAGGCTAAACAAAGCCAAGCTTCTTAAGTCTCCTCTTCTAGGGTAGGTTCTCTAATCTCCTAGTAGTCCTTCTCTGCACCTGTTCCAGTTTGAATTAATCTTTCCTAAACATGGAAGACCAGAATTTCATACAATATTCCAGATGGGTCTCACCAGTGCTTTGTATAATGGTAATAACACTTCCCTATCTCTATTGGAAATACCTCGCTTGATGCATCTTAGGACTGCATTAACCTTTTTCACAGCCACATCACATTGGCGGCTCATAGTCATCCTGTGATCAACCAATACACCCAGGCCTTTCTCCTTCTCTGTCACATCCAACTGATTATGTCCCCAGCTTATAGCAAAACTTCTTATTTGCACTATTAAATTTCATCCCATTTCTATTGTCCAGCATCTTGTATGAAATTAAAGTCCGCCTCCATATTGGCAATACCTCCCAACTTTGTATCATCTGCAAGTTTTATTAGTACACTCTCACTTTTTGTGCTATGGTCATAAATGAAAATGTTAATTAAGATTGGTCCAAAGACCAATACCTGAGGTATTCTACTAGTAACCTCCCTCCAGCCCGACAGTTCACATTTCAGAATGATGTTGTAGTCTCCTCTTTAACCAGTTCCTTACCAACCTTTTAATTCTCATATTAATCCCCATCTTCTCCAATTTAATTAACTTGTTTATCTGTTCAGTCATTCATTTGTCTGGGCTAGATGCTGTTCCTGTTGCTTTTGTAGTAAGACTTAATTGGGAGAATGTGTCCAAATGTTCTCATGACTTCAGTCTATAAACAAAACCTAAAAATTGTGCTGAACTGATCCATTAAAGGCAGCTTGCTGTCAAAATTGAGATCCCTCAGTTCAGGAACTGAGATCCCTCAGGATTTCAAAAACAACCACCATCAAAAAACCCATACCCCATGGCAATAAATCTCAGAGTCCAGGTCAACTGGCTTGGCTCATGTATTGGGGTTAAAAATAGCAGGGTAGATGTTCCTGCTTGGGCTCGAGCCTGAACTCTGAAACCCAGCCAAGGGGAGGTTCTGAGAGGGCTCTTAGCCTGAGCGGGAATGTCTACACTGCTATTTTTAGCCTTGTAGCATGCATTCCATGAGCCCAAGTCAGTTGACCCAGGCTTTGATACTCGCTGCTGTGGGGCTTTTTTTTTTTTTTTTTTTTTTTTTTTTTTTTTTTTTGCAGTGTGGACATACCCTCAGTGGCTACACTCTCCTGTTTATAACCAGTCCATATTTAAATTAAAAATTTCTTATGTAAAAATTCTGCTGGTGGACATTGTGACCCTATTTTATATAGCAGCAGTGTAGGAACTGGTTTGTCTTGCTTTGTTGCCGGTTTGGATGTTTTACAAAAATAGTGTTATGTAGAGATTATGAAAATGCAGTGCTAAAAAGATGAGTCTTCAAAGATGTTTTAGAAGTTGAATAATAAGTCAGAGAATATAATTTGTTAGAAAGAATAAAATCCAAATCTCTATCAAATGAAATGGTACTGTCCTTACTCAAGAAATTCTCCAAAGGCCTTCTGAACAAGAGTGGAGGTTATGGGTCCCATACTATGGACCAATAATTTTTCCTGATATGAAGAATCATGCTTGTTAGGAGTTCTGCTACTGAGTAGGTTGCAAAATATTTTAAAGTTAGCATGCTGCCTCACTGAAGGCAGGTGAAGTTTTCTCAGCGCTAGACTAGAACATCTACAGATCATTGTTCCTTTGAAGAGTCTAGAGGCACAATTCTGTGCAAACTGTGAGTACTTAAGTGAAGTAGAGGAAGATCCACAAATTATTAACTGCAATTATCCAGGAGAAATGTGATAAAAAGAATGTGGAAGCGAGTCAAGATCTTGGTAAAAAGATATTGGTGACACCCTGAAGAACAAGGAGTACTTGTGGCACCTTAGCGACTAACAAATTCATTTGAGCATAAGCTTTCGTGGGCTAAAACCCACTTCATCAGATGCATGCAGTGGAAAATACAGTAGGAAGATATATATACACAGAGGACATGAAAAAATGGGTGTTGACGTACTAACTATAACGAGGGTAATCAGTCAAGGTGGGCTATTATCAGCAGGAGAAAAAAAACCTTTGTAGTGATAATCAGGATGGCCCATTTCAAACAGTTGACAAGAAGGTGTGAGTAACAGTAGGGGAAAAATTAGCATGGGGAGATAGGTTTTACTTTGTGTAATGACCCATCCAGTCCCAGTCTTTATTCAAGCCTAATTTAATGGTGTCAAGTTTGTAAATTAATTCCAATTCTGCAGTTTTTCATTGGAGTCTGTTTTTGAAGTTTTTTTGTTGGAATATTGCGACTTTGAGGTCTGTAATCAAGTGACCAGAGAGGTTGAAGTGTTCTCCGACTCGTTTTTGAATGTTTTAATTCTCGACGTCTGATTTATGTCCATTTATTCTTTTGCGTAGAGACTGTCTGGTTTGGCATGGCAGAGGGGCATTGCTGCCACATGATAGCATATATCACATTGGTAGATATGCGGGTGAACGGGCCTCTAGTAGTGTGGCTGATGTGATTAGGTCCTATGATGGTATCCCCCGAATAGATATGTGGACAGAGTTGGCAATGGGCTTTGTTGCAAGGATAGGTTCCTGGGTTAGTGTTTTTGTTGTGTGGTGTGTGGTTGCTGGTGAGTATTTGCTTCAGGTTGGGGGCTGTCTGTAAGCAAGGATTGGCCTGTCTCCCAAAATCTGTGAGAGTGAGGGATCGTCCTTCAGGATAGGTTGTAGATCCTTGATGATGTGCTGGAGAGGTTTTAGTTGGGGGCTGAAGGTGACAGCTAGTGGCATTCTGTTACTTTCTTTGTTGGGCCTGTCCTGTAGTAGGTGCCTTCTGGATACTCTTCTGGCTCTGTCAGTCTGTTTTTTCACTTCAGCAGGTGGGTATTGTAGTTGTAAGAATGCTTGATAGAGATCTTGTAGGTGTTTGTCTCTGTCTGAGGGGTTGGAGCAAATGCGGTTGTATCTTAAAGCTTGGCTGTAGACAATGGATTGTGTGGTGTTGTCTGGATGAAAGCTGGAGGCTACCACTCTGAAACTTGTCACCAATTGTAATATGGGTTCATAGTTCGATTACTGTGAACTTCCAAGATAAAGCTGAAAGATAACTATGAGTCTAAGATAACAAACTATGGAAATGCTAAGAATGGAAATGAAAATGTTAGAGGCAGAAAAAAGAGAACTTCTGCCTAATAGGTATGGCATTGTAGGACATGAGTATGAATAATTCTGTGCAGATGAAGCAAGGAATCTGCTCTTGAACTCCTAATCAGAAACCCATGGGGAATTGATTCACATAAGGATCTGATGCAAAGTCTCCTGGATATACGGACAGTGAAATTGAATTATAGACTATCAAGGTTGGAAGGAACCTCAGGAGGTCATCTAGTCCAACCTCCTGCTCAAAGCAGGACCAATCCCCAGACAGATTTTTGTCCCAGATCCCTAAATGGCCCCCTCAAGGATTGAACTAACAACGCTGGGTTTAGCAGGCCAATGCTCAAACCACTGAGCTATCCCTCCCCTAAAGGTAAGGTTTTTCCTACCTTGAAGTAGTAATGATTTCACTTTGTTGGAGACTATAGATTTTGCTTTAGCAGTTTTCGTCTCACCATAATGAACGATATTTGTGTATATATGCTGCAGATAAACAAGGCTTTTTTGGCAATATTGATATCAGGTGGTTAGTTTCACTGTGCTCTATAGACATGTTGAAGGGGCTTCCTGAGTTAAATGTCACATATAACAGTTCAGTGTATGCCAAGGTTGGCAAAGTTTTATGGTCTAATTCAGATATGGAGTAAATAGATGAAATACTGTCAACTTCAGTGGAGTTGCATTTGCTTATGCTGAGTTTGAATTTGGCCCTCAGTCTTTAACAACAAAATCTCTGCTGGCTTGAGGTAATGGAGTAGTATAGTATTTACTTTGAACACTAAATATCACTAATGTTACCTATTACCATAAATACTTCTCTCAGTAAAACTCATAGGTAGCTATCAGGGATATTTATAGCCTTTCTATGTTACTGGTTTTTTGCATCTCTCTGAATACCAAATATTAGAAGTTAATCATTCAGCTTCTCTTTCTATATCAAATCACAACATTGGGATACTGAACTCACTTTATCCTAGTGAACTTTGAAACTCACTCCAAGATTAGTGTTTATGATATTCATAAAAAAGCAGCAATAAGCCACAGCAGCTATTAAGACAAGGTGCTTTCTTCACTCAAAAGCAAAACAGTTCACAGGACTTTCATGTGTCATCCATAAAGCCCAAGTCTCCTCCTATAAACTCTCCCACACCAGGACAGAAAGGCACCCAGTGCACTCTAATATTTGAGACATATGAAGATAAAACACTAACAGAACTGATGATTGGGAATGAACTTTTATAAAGATTCCATTTTCATGGTACTCACGTGGTACTTAGTTCAGTTTTGAAGTCATTTATAACACCACGGTAGTGAAACTATACAGGAGTAAAGGCCAAAAAGGTAATTCATTCTTACCCTCGTGCCCTTACCATAGGTTGGCATATTCAAAGTAGTCCAAGAGAGTTAAATGCCTAAATCCTATTGAATTTCAGTGGGATTTGAATACTTAACTCCCTTGGGCTCCTTTGAAAATCTAAGCCTTAATAATCTCCTCAAAACTATTTTTTTGCTTCCCCCTCTCTCCCTGCTCTTTTACAACACAAAGATGAATGAATATTTTTGGGAAGGCTGAAAAAAAATCTTTACAACCTTTTTTAAAAAAAATTCCCTTAGTGTGACAAAATGATTTTTCCCTCATCCATGAGGGGAAAATTATACTGCTCCTACTTGGTAGCATTCTGTCCTTCCAGTCTCCTGCTGAGATTTCTTGGTTCATATTCTTATTGTCAACAAGTGTGTTTATCTTTAAATAAAATGTGAGTAACCAAGAGGTTTGTTTCGTATAATAAGTACCATTTTGGATGCATTTTTTAGCTTTAGCAAATCAAAATGTTTAGATTTAGAGCTTCATATTTGGCTCATTCAGTATATGGTCCTTGGTAAGAAATGCGTGATTTGCCACTGGGATGCTCTGCTGAGGACACTCAGAACCATAAACCACTGTGTTCCCTAAGTGAGGGACAACTAGAATGTCTTTTTGATCCCCTTCTGTTTTGCAAAGTCCAGTGTCTTTGCCTCAAAAGCCAGAAGACTTCATGGGGGTATTGACTCTGTTCCCCCTCTGTTGCTAGTTAGCTTGATTGCTTGATTATAGCTCATCTTAATTAATTAGCCTCTTAGAGTTGATATGGTTACTTCCACCTTTTCATGTTCTGTATGTATATATATCTCCTTACTATATGTTCCATTCTATGCATCTGAAGAAGTGGGCTGTAGCCCACGAAAGCTTATGCTCAAATAAATTTGTTAGTCTCTTAAGGAGCCACAAGTACTCCTGTTCTTTTTTCTTGATTGCTTTGTTTACCCGATATGTAAATATGCTTTCATAATCCTCTGCCTGTAATCAAGCCAGTCAGACAGATAAATCCACATTTGTCTGTCTAGGGCAGGTTTGATTTATGCACTGTTTCTAAAATACATTTTAAGAACATACTGCCAGGACACATACATAATTCTTTATACACATCCCATACATAGATCATGCAGTAATATCCGCGACCAATTTATCACCAGTTTTTATGACATCTTACTCAGTACACTTTTATAGTACAATAATATTGTATACAGTCAGTTGATTCAATTGCTTATTCTTTGGGGTTCAGACCCCCTGAGGTATCTGGACCCTGATTGTCACACCAATGTTTGAAAAAGTTTGGAAATTGTCTGTGGTTGTAAACTAAACACTGGACATGTGCAATACATAATTTTCCTTACCAGACATCAGGAGTGGGCCTGGAGAATGCCACATAGAAATAAACACAGCTGTGTGATAAGGCAGTAAAATAAAATCTAGGATGCAGTGATGTTTTTATTAGAAAGTATGCTGATCAGATCACACACTCCATAATCTCCTTCCCCATTCCCCAAACCCTTGCTGGGTTCATAGATCTATGTGGTGCTCTGTATGCACACAGCTTTAACACACTGATGCAACCATTCCGATAACCCACAAGAGTACCTTTCTTTATCCTTTTCTCATGCTGCTTTTTTTTTTTAACTAAAAGAAAACAAGAAAACTCATTGCAAAAAAACCCCTCCTATAGTATGTTACTGCAGTGCTACTTGAGAATTTAAGTATATTGAATCTCAGGAAACTTCAAAGCTAAGGTTCCCACCACAACCAGTAGGCAAAACATTGAACTGATTATACAGCAATATAGAATATTATTAGGTGCAAAGGGATTAGAGGAAGTTTAAATTACAGTTGCAATAGAAATCTTAACTATAGAATTTCCCAAAAGGTGTATGCGGTTACATAGTGTTTTTGAAACTCAGTAGAACCATTTCTAAAGATTTAAATGATTTGATTGTTTGGCATACAACTGTTGGAAAGTTCAGCATAACTCAGAAACGGGCCATTTATAGCGTTAGTTCAGTGTTACCTGACAAGAGCCAATCAGCTCTAAGAACACAGTTTGCAAAACAATAACTATCTTAGCTCCAGGGCTGTCGGACCATATTACAGGTATCAGTTAGCAAAACAAAGCAGTAGTGTGTTCTCATGCAGCGCAGCACAGACAGAGATTACTATATAAAAGAACAAATTGACAGGCACTGATAATGCCCATTTTTACTTTTTTTTCAGAACACGGAACCCTGAAACATGAGGTAAGGATTCATTTTCAATTTTTATGCGATATTTATTTTTTTGATGGCTTACAAATTGTTCATTTACTGCATATGGCTGTGCCAGTGCAATAAATAATGTATTTTTCTGCAGCTAACTTACATTTATTTAGAGTTATGCAAACTCTAGCAGTAGAAGTGACTCCATGTACATGCACTAACAATTAGATATATCTGTATTAAATTGCAGGGGATTAACCTAATTTTCATTGAGATTTTTCAGTGTTTAGGATACGGGAATAATGTAAGTTTTCTTAAATTATAGGGGGAAAGTAAAACAATGTTGTTAATTTAACTCAGAATATCAGTGATCACAGTTCTCTAGCGCTTCTAGGCCAAATTTGGCAGCAGAGATAAAACTATCCTTAGGTAAATTTCAGCAAATTCTGCAATAATAATATACTACTATGGACTAATAAATCTGCAATTCTTCAGCCTACAGTAAGCTGCAAAATTTGCAGTGGAATACTGACTTTTTACATAACCATATTCTTCCTTAGTGTCACTCAGCAACCATGGAATTTGCTTAATCCTGACAGGACAGTAAAATGAACTACTAATGTCCAGAGAAGTTAGTCAGTATGCATGATATGTCATGACAAAGCTCTAAGAATATTGCAAGTCACAGTGAAGTATCTCGCTGCATATTGCTGATGTCTTTCCATTATGGTACAGAAAGAAGTAAAAGTCCTACTTCCCACTAACTTTGACAAAATACAGACTATGTTTTAAACCCAGGACACTACATTGCATTTCCAGCATCCATTTTAGATCAGTGGATGTAAATTCATTTTGTAAGCTGGCAGTACGGTTATGAGCACCAGATACATTTGTATAATGATGATAATTTTACCTATTCAGGTTTGTGATTGTCTCTACTTGCATGCTGTCCTGCCATGACTCAGGTTGGCAATGCAAATCAAAAGAAAACGATTACTGTTATAAAAATATAATGGCAGATTAATGCTGACTGCTAATA
Organism: Malaclemys terrapin pileata; assembly: GCF_027887155.1. Lineage (NCBI taxonomy): Eukaryota > Metazoa > Chordata > Testudines > Emydidae > Malaclemys > Malaclemys terrapin. The sequence continues at coordinate 68,852,592 of NC_071512.1, forward strand.
AATGTTACATAATTAAGACTGTGTATTCTCAGCCTGCTCCTCGGATAGTGCACATTTTTAGCAAGTTTCCACTGTCGAATTGCTATTTGGAAATTCATATGTTAAGAGACCTGTTTAAATTTCCTTAAAACCTATTGGAGGAATTAATAGAACTCCACTGACAATTGGTTTTGTTTTACACCACTTACCTGAACAGAAGTGTTATATACAGGTCCGTCATCTTTAGTAATGTTAATGTTGCATGATCTAGTGGCTAAATGAATTGTAAAAGGAAATGTAGGACTGAAAATATAAGCCCTCTATATTGAGCAGGTAACAGGTTTTTTTACTCCCTTGACTTGTGGAGAATTTCATGGAGAATATACATTTCTGTCACATATAGCTTAGAAAACCTAGCGCTTTGGATAATTAAAGTGTAATGTTAGGGGCTCCGGATGGTTGAGATGACTGGTAAATAGATATGGAATCTTTCACCTGTGTGGTCCCATTAAATGTTAAGATCTGGCACAGGTCATTATGGACCATGAACTATTACCTTTTGATAAGTGTTCAGTGGCCTATGTGTAATGAGATGGTGAATTCAGTTCAGCTCAGCCCCTAGTGGGCAGGTGTCCATATCATAAAACAACTCTTATAGTTGACATTAGTTTGCCCTATTTTGATAGGTTTATGGGACGGGGCAGGATTTAATGGGTATAGAACTACTCGGTTTTCCTTGAGGGGATCACACATTATAAGGATAAATAAACATTGCCAGAACTCTGAGGGGAGGAGGGAGGAGTGGTTGGCATGCGTTTATACATGTTTTATGGTTAAGTAGAAGACCTCAGTTGCCAGTGCTATAAGCTCACTTTAAAATGTCTGTTGCATGTGCTCATTTTAATAGAATCCTCACCAGCAGCTTGCTTACCTTACCTTCTGCCATGTGCTGTTTGTTTGTTTTACATTTTAAATCTCTCTGTAAACTGTTAAACATGAACATCTTAAACACCAAAACTATAGCATGGTTTGTTTGCTTAAAAGTCTGTTGATCATTACACATGGCATACAGTAATGAAGAATCTATAAACAGATTGCTTATGGTATGTTATGGACAAGGTTGCCAGAAGTGAGTAAAACTACCAGTGATGAACATATGTGGCTGGATGAGATAATATTTATCCTAATTCTGTTTTATTCCTCCTCTTTGCATGCCTCTTCCTTTAACTTGATTCTTGAGATTTTTGTAAGAAAAAATTCCTTCTCCTGATGTTTCTATACCTTGATTTTATGTAGAATGTAAAATTGGAGCCTTATTCTTATTTGTGCCATGGCCCCTTTAAATGGTGCTGGCAGTATAAAGGGGCCTTAAATGTATTTAATATGTCTTTAAGGTCCCTTTATGTTGCCAGAGTGGTGTAAAGGGAACTTAGTGTAAATGAAATCAGGTTTTTAAGAAAAGATGGATTTATGTTACAGAAAATGTTATGATCTACTGATGATAATAATATAAGATGAAGCATTCATTACATTTTCACACCCTCCCAACATTTACTTCCTTGAATATTTTTATGCCCTCTTCTTTCCTTTAGTGTATGTAATTTTATTGTTACATTGATAAATTATCACATTTTTTTTCCAGTTAAGCCATGGAAACATTTTGCAACCAACCACAATAACTTCCCCTCAGCTTTCCCAGCTTCCCCTCACCCCAAGCTTATGGCTCCTCTCCTCTCTGTGTCAGTGTGAATAAACAATACAGTCTCAATTTAAAAAAAAAACTGATTGCACCCTTTGTTTTTGCTCTGCTTGGCTTGAGTAAAACATTGTGATTTGTATGAGCCCTCATGCAAGCTACTAATTAAAACAAGTAGCAGGAGGAGATGACTAACGTACAAATATACCTTATTATGCACTGAAGTTCCTCGGGGCCTATTTAAACGCAGAGGTCTGTGCAATTGGTACAAATCAGCACTTGCCAAATAATAAACCATCCTGTTTGTACAGCGTACTTGGGATTTCATATAGTTCCAGTTTGCCTAAACTAAACTTAAAAAAAATAGAATAAAAGTTTACTACTTCACGTTTTTTAAAAAATCAAATACTCATTTGAGAGATGGGACAGGCATTGTTAACTGTAAGGAGCTTAAGTACAAAGGTGTAAGGCTCCCACCCTATTGGAATTGCAACTTCATTCACATGCATTCTTGCTGCTGTTCTTAGTCCTGGACCTTCCCTGAGGCAGACAGTGCCAAACTGTGTGGTGTATTTTTCCATTATAAAATAGGCTGAGTTATTACAATCATTTTCACATGTGATCTCAGCAGAGTTTCAACCCAGATGTCAAGAGGTGACAGGCTAACACATGAACCTTTTGTGTCACTTGCACCCCAACAATAAATATTAATGCATGATATTTCTGTATTAACCCCACTGTATGATGGAAGAGAACTTTTTAAAAATTAGCTTTGCCTAATAGACTACAAACACTAGTTTAGTTGAGAGTTACAAACACCTTGGGAATGGAAGTTGTTCATAACTCTGAACAAAATGTTATAGTTCTTTCAAAGGTTTACAACTGAACATTTACTTAATACAACTTTGAAACTTTACTATGCAGAAGAAAAATGCTGCGTTCCCTTAATTTTTTTAGTAGTTATGTTTAACACAGCACTGTACTGAATTCCCCCCCCCCTTTTTTTTTTTTTGTCTCTGCTGCTCCCTGTTTGTATATTTCTGATTCCAAATGAGGTGTGTGGTTGAGTGGTCAGTTCATAACTGTGATGTTTTTAACTCTGAGGTTCTACTGTACTTAGAAATTAAAACTGGTTTATACATGTCCTTGACTTGTATTTTTGCTTTGCAGAAAAGAACTAATGGAATTCGAAGAAACTCCAGACAGATGGACTCAGGTTTGTTTTATATCTTTTATTAATTACTCTTTTGAATTAAAAAGGCAAAAGAAAGCTTCAACTATAACATTATCTGTATCATGATCAGCATTACACTGCACGCAGCGTTGAGAACACATTGCTTATTTTTCTGTTGGGAACCTAAAGTCTTGCAGGTCTAAATCAATGGCTTGGCTGTGTTTTCAAAGGTATGGTCATATAACTGACTGAACTCCAGGTTTTTTTACATGCATGTTTATAAGCAGTGCTTGTTCAGCTTTGTTTGCACATTGAAAAGCCTCTGGGCTTTTGGTTAGCAGTTTCTCCACCCTTGTGTACTTTGCTGTTAAAAACAGGCAGCTGTGTATAAACCTTAGTTTCTGATCCTGCAAAGTTCTTGGTGCTTTCAACCTGCCTTGGGATTTATCTGTACCTTGCTGGACTGGATTTTAGCTGCTCTCCAAAAAAGCCATAAATAGTCTGTAATTTTATATACACCTTCGTAAAGGCTGTATTTCCCACTATAGTTGTTAGATTTCTCACTATAGTTTGTTATAGAATCATGGACACTGGCTCTTAAGAAAATTAAGGGTTTAATTACAAACTATCTACTAACTGGGTGAGCATCTCCTCTGGAGACCAATTATTTGTCTGAATAGAATATTCAATAGTTCTTCTATTTAACACTGACATTTTTTACAGTAATTATGCTTTTGTCTTTTGTATGTTTCTTTTCACAGTTTAATTACTGGAGATTTGTTATGCATATGGTGATAACTTAGTTTTATTCAGAACAACTATTTTAAATGTTTCTGAATGTAGATACCTGAGAACAATTTGAGTAGAACACTAAATGGGCTAGCAGCCTTGCACCATCTCAAAACCTGGTAAAGCTGTGTGTTTGCTGAGGAGTAAGTGAGGTGGTTAGGCAGCCATCGTTCCAAATGTTCAGCTGCACAGGTTCTAAATGTTGAAACAATCCACACCCTTCTTACTCATGTCAGATTATGAGATGTTTTAGAAGGCTTACAGTTGCTTTGTTGCCTCTAGCCAAAACTTGCTTCACTCTGCACTTAGGTCAGCCTTTATGCCGTTTTACTCAAGGAAACTTGAAGCCAAAACTTTTAATGTGTACTGCTGTCAGAAGGGGCAGCATAAAGAGTAACAAGCCATTGGCCTAGTGGGGCTATTGCCTATTTACTCATTCAATTATACAAACTGATGTTTTAAGCGTATTGTTCGTGTGTGTGAGCTCTCATTTAGGCCCTAATTTTTAAACTTTGCTGTCTACTGTTAGGTGCTCAAGTCCCTGTGTAGCCACTTAAATACAAGTAACTTGAGCATTTTCAGCTCCCATTGACGTCAGTAATTATTGAGATCCCTTATTCAGGAAGGTGGCATAAGCCTGTGTTTAAATGCCATTGAAGCAATGGGATTTAAGCACATGCTTAAGTGCTTTCCTGAATCAGGGCCTAAATTATTAAGGCCCAGATTCTCCGAATAACTTATTCTGGAGGTTGAAGACCATTCAACGTTAGTATTGATGGCAGACTCTGGTCCTCAATTGTTTTTTGGAAGCCAGTGGTAGTTCAGGACCTCTGAAAATCATTCTACTATTTTTTAAGTACCTAAGTTTATGTCCCCTGGTTGAAAATGTTGGTCTTGAATCTTCAAACTTCTGCAAAATTGATTCTGCTATTACATATATTTGAAATAAGAGCTAACCAAACATAGCTGAAAACTACATATTGATCACATTCTTCTGTATAAGCAATGTGGCAATTTTCAAATTAATGGCATAATGACAAGGCAATCTCTATCTTATTTGTATCCTTCTAGCACACAGTCTTGGAGGCTCCTGCAATAATTTGGTTGAGTTAACATTTTAAAACAAGAACGTCTGTGGGTTGAATCCTGGCATCTTTTTTGCATTTTCTAAATGTACTGTTGACTGGTAGTGTTTCCATCAGATAGCAGCTTCTATCTCTCAAAGCAATGTGCAATCAAGAGAACAACACTTGTAAGAGACAGATCAATTATTTCAGACATGCATTACTACAGCGGTGCTAGTATCTTTTCAAGAACACAGGATCATAAATCTCTGAAAATCCTAGCACTACTGTGATATTTCTGTTGAAAGTGATAGTCAAGGTCAAAGTTACCAATTAAACTTTAATACACAGGCTTTAAAAATGCCTAGTCTAGTACGTGTTTGAGAGATCTGATGTGGTTTGCTCCCCACAGTGTTGTGATACTGAAGCCTGGGCCATATTTTTAACAAAGCTGATATTTGCTGTTTTTCAGTAGCATGTCCTTGCAATGTCCAAATATTAGTTGATATCAGCAATAGATACTCTATGTAATCATCAGTTTTTTTTTTTTTTTTTTTTTTGCAAATCTGCTGTAGCCTGCTTCTGTTCTGTGTCTGGCTATTTTAAAAATAAGAGTTGTCTATGGTAGACCCCAACTTAATAGAAACTGAGTTGTCTTTGGAGTATAAGGACCAAATTCTGCCCCGGATTACACTATGCAATCCCCAGTGACAGGGATTTAGATCAATTAAAAGGTTGGAGGGGAGACTGTGGGCAGTATATGGCCCTAAGGAAGTAGCAATTAGTGTGAAGGTATTGGAATTTTCACCTGGCTTAAAGTAATTCTGCTTCTTTTCTGGCAAAGCTCTTACTTTGGTGAAGAAAGATCCCTAGCCCAGCTGTGCTACCCTATAAACGATAAATAGATAGTGTCTGTTTTTCTCTTTAAAGATTATGTGGTTGCATTTGGCAGATTCCTTTTAGAGTTAAAGATATTCACTTGTCACTCTTTCTGCTTCATAAGAGGAAAGGATAAGAGATGGGGCCAGAGGGGCAACAGATAAGGAAGGGGAGAAGCTGGTAGCCGCTGGAAGAGCCAGCAAAAAGGGAGTGTACCTGTGCAAAAGAAAAACAAACTGAAAAGCAAAAACATATGGTCTACTGTTTGATTCTTTCCCTATGCCTTGTGGCTTCCCCATGTGGGTCCAGTTGAGGATGGTCTAGCCACTGGTTTTTATAGGTACCAGGCCTGGGGCAACCATTCTCCACATTACACTGCAGTTAACAAAATGTGTATGTGTGTGTGTGTGTGTTGCTGGCATATTTATGCACATCTGTGAAGCAAGCAAGAATTTGGCCCAGTGTTCGAATTTTCTTTATAATACAAAAGATGAAATGAAAGTTTGTACCAAAGAGGATTTAAGATGTGATTTAGGTTTGCAGGAAACTTTGCCTGGAATGGGAAATCTGAAATGATAACTCTAATTTTTTGCATTTTGAAGAGGGATCCATATGCACGTTTTACTTTAAGCATGCTATTGACATGCTTCAAGTTAAACATGTGCATGAGGATTTGTATGACTCGGGGCTTATTTTGATAAAAACATGCACTGTGCTGAACATCTATAATGTCTTTCTTTTGTTACACTTTTTGTTAATAAGGAAAAATTGTCATAAATAGCTTGCTCCCCAGTATTTGTAAAAACACAATTATTCTCTTTGATATAGAAGTGGTATGTTGCAAGTTTGTCGGCTGTCCCTTTTATTTCCTGGTATATATAGAGCTAAAATGTAATGGATTCACTGTTTAGTGTTTTTAAACTAAGTTTACCCTAAACATTTATGCTAATGCAAATATTGGGACTTTAATTTCTAAAACTGTAAAAAACATATTTCATGTCAGTATGATAAACTTGGCAAAAATGGGAACACTAGAAGCTTGTACTTCAGATTTGTTGCAGAGAAACTTGAAATCTGATCTGTGAAAGAAGGCTATGGTGAACGTGTTCTGATTTTTAAAATAGCTGATTTTCTTGCAAGCATGGATTAAATCTTGGAAAACAACCTTAGTTTTGGATTGAGGGGCAAAATGAAGATATGTATCTCATAGTTTACTGCAAGAAAACCTAAAGAATTCACTGTAACATTTAATCTGATTTCCAAATATTTACAAAATTGTGTGTGTGTGTGTGTGTATATATATATATATATGTATGTATGTATCTGGTCAATGTCTGGTCTATACATGCTTTGCAAAATTAGTCTTTAATACTGATTATACACTGTTAATAAAGGAAAGGAATTGAAGGAAAGTGTGAGGTTATTGCTTGAAGAACATACGTTGGGAGCTGTGCAATTGGAAATAAAGTAACAGAGATATGGTTATTTAAATAAGATATAGTGGGAGGTTGGATACACCATGCTTCAGGGTTTTTATGCACGTTAGACTGTGAAATCTCATAACCAGAGTGTGGTATTGTAATTCCCTGTGTTATTTAAATATATGCAATGAAAAGAAATATTCATCTATTTTTATGTATTATAGTGAATGTCTATTTTTCATATTAGAAAAGTAGGAAATATTGCAATATATTCTGAATGACGTTTTCCCTTCCCAAGTATATGTCATAAGCATACTACAGAGTTTGATACCATGTTTCAACATAATGGGAGATATTTTTCCCTGTGATATGTATGTCCGATTCATTTTGATTCATTGCTTTGGGAGCCTCGCCCCAGCATGGTATATTTAAGAGTAAAATCTGTCTTATTCAAATGTTTAATTGTCCTGACTTAACTGTAACCTCTTGCTAAGCATTGACACAATTGTTAAGTGCATTGAAATTGCAGCTACAGCTGAATTCTATTTAATTATCACTTTTCATTACAAATACTAAATTTCTGCATATCTGATACTCTCATCTGCGGGACCTATCCAGGCAAAAATGTGCAAGCCCTTGAAGGCTCTGGATGATTGCTACATACAGACTTTTGTCATTTACCGCAAACACAACACATCCCATTACAAAGAATTAGCTTATTTCAAACAGAATATCATTGGCAGAATATCATTGGACAGTGGTTCTCAACCAGGGATATGCAGAGGTCTTCCAGGGGGGTACATCAACTCATCTAGATATTTGCCTAGTTTTACAACGGGCTATAAAAAACCCACTAGCGAAGTCAGTACAAATTTCAGACAGACTATGAGTTGTTTATACTGCTCTATATACTATACACTGAAATGTAAGTGCAATATTTATATTCCAATTGATTTGTTTTACAATTATATGGTAAAAATGAGAGAGCAATTTTTTAGTAATAGTGTGCTGTGACGTTTTTGTATTTTTAGGTCTGATTTTGTAAGCAAGTAGTTTTTAAGTGAGGTGAAACTTGAGGGTACATAAGACAAATCAGACTCCTGAAAGGGGTACATAGTCATAGTTGAGAGCCAGTGTCATAGGACACCAAGCACAGGATCTTAGCAAAGAGCACCCAATAGCAAATAGCCGTAGACAAACCCCCACTTCAATCTGTGGCTGGCAAGAAGATTATGATCCAGCCTGTCAGACTCAGATCTATCCCTAGTGATCTACACAGTTATGACCTCTGGGTTTGATTGTTGCAACTCATTAGAGATAGAAATGAAGCCATATACCATGGAAAATCTTTAACTGGTACAAAACCTGTCTGGTTATTAACCTGCGTCATTGTGAACATGTTACCATCATGCTCCCCATAGAATATAGAATCGAGTTCAAGGTCTCTGTACTGATATTCAAATCCCTGCAAAGCCACACTGGGGTATAAAACCATCTATCTTACTCCCCTGTGCACTCAGCACTCCCCATACCCAGAACAAATGGGTGGAGAAGGGCAGGAATCTGGCGGAACCTTAGCTTGCTCCGTCTTCCCAACACTGGCCAGGTTAGCTGTTGTGGTAGGGTTGTGATTTGCTGCTGCAGTAAACCAGCAATAAATTACAAGTCCCTCTTCCCCTAAGCAAAGGGAAAGCAGTGAAGAAATTTTGTGTTAGAAGGTGGCTATATATATCATGCCTCAGAGGGCCTTGGGTGTGCCCCCCAAAAATCTGAAGTAGTCACACAGGACGCAGATAGGTACTTGTTTTATCTTGTTTTATTATTTAAACCTCAAGAAAGCCTAAGGGCCAGATTCCAATCTCTGTTGTGCTTTTATAAATATATGGTAACATAACGAAAGCCTTCTATATGCCAGTATACCGGTGATCAGAGACTGGCCCTAAGAGTAATAGCTGAGCTCAGCATCCTTACTGAAGAGTGATGGATTCTTCATCATTATGAATTTCTGTGGATCACAGTATGAGAATCATTGGTGTAGAAATCTGAGGCATTTTTAATGTTTTAAATTTTCTCAACAAATTAGATTGGGTCATGAATATGGATACTACTTTGTAAACTATGAGAGGGGTAGCCGTGTTAGTCTGAATCTGTAAAAAAACAACAGAGGGTCCTGTGGCACCTTTAAGACTGACAGAAGTATTGGAGCATAAGCTTTCGTGGGCGAATGCCCACTTCATCAGACGCAAGACGCTTGCATCTGATGAAGTGGGCATTCACCCACGAAAGCTTATGCTCCAATACTTCTGTTAGTCTTAAAGGTGCCACAGGACCCTCTGTTGTTTTTTACTTTGTAAACGTATAGCACCTTTTAATAATGAATTTTATGTTCTTAACATTGTTGAAATGCTGCATTAGATAATTTGGACTTTCAAAGCACCATACCAGAAGTATAGTATTAAAAGACTATGCTACTAATTAGAAGTGCTGCTAAAACAAATTGCTGAATGAGACTAGTATTTCAAACATACTGTGTAGGTCTGATAATAAACAAAACCTTACTGCCAATCCAAACAGGGGAGACTAGAATAACAGGCATCTTAAAAACAACCATTTTACTTTATTTATAGCATGGTAAACACAGAATAAAGTTAGGGCTTGTCTACACGGTGCAGCAAAATGTACCACAAGGTTGTGATCTGTAAAATGCTCTAACTGCCCCGGGTAGATCCTGCTGTCTAAAACACTGATACTCAGACTGAGTCTTGTGAGCCTCAGTGGCCCTTCAATGTGTCTCTTGCAGCTCTTTGCAGCACATGATATTAAAACATTGTGTGATTTAATTATTAACCAATCAGGATGCTTTTATTATGTTATTAACCAATTGAAAAAATAATAATACTTGGTTAGACATTTTGCTGTGAGAATATATATTTACTGTTTAAATAAGAATATCTTGTACCATAGTAAAGGAAACAATGAATTCACACTACTGTGCCTCTTTTGGGTAGTGTTGATTGCTAATTTGGCTCCTGAACCACTGAGTTCTTAGTATCACTGCTCTAAAAGCTAGCTAGTTCCCTTTAATGTAGTCCTGAAGTAGGAGTACGTTAATGCAAATGAGGTACCTTTTAGAGCTAAATGTACACAGGGCAGTTGGACTACCACATGTTAGAGCACACCTTTGGTGCACTTTGTTAGCACTGTAAAGACAAGCCCTTGGAAAGCGCTGAAAGTATTCTCGAGGCCATTGTAGAGACTTGAAGGAATTCTTTAACTTCTACTGTTTTTGGAAGAGTAGGTTGCCTGATAATTAGCAGCTATGATAAAAACAGAACACGTACATTTGCATGTTTTACTGGAGATATTTTTTCACACTATGTAGCTTTATGCTTGCTAAGTCTTCACTAAAATGTTTCATTGTAATAGATTAAACTATTAAAACTGAAAAGGGCTTTGATGATACACATTTAAGAAATTTGTTTAACTTTTATGGTTTATCCTATATACAACATTATTCAACTTCACTGTAATATTTCTGTTGACAAATCTAACAATACATTTTGTATGCATTTGTAAGCATGGATAGAACATCACTAGTAGGTTGCAATTATACATAAGGAAATACTGAATACTGAATGAAAGGTAATATGGAACATAATTATATTATTGGTTTAAAATTCTAGGCAGTGATTTTCCTGAAAACCAGTCTGGAAGTAACACAGGAAGAAGTTTTCAAAATATCTAATTTTATTGAGGGGAAAAAAGTCAATCCCAGTATTAATCTATTGTTGATCCTTATTTTGCTCCTTTCTCTTTTTTCATCCCCATGTTTATTTGCTACCTCTTTGATCTTCACATCTGCTTTTATTTCATCTTTTTTTGTAAGCTGGAACAGTGGGATAGTGTGTGTTATTTCAAAGTGACACTCTGTGAATATGCTTGGGCAATAGCTTCATTTTCCTTTGTCCTGGGCTACAGCTAGAGCTGGATGGGAATTTTTAAGTGACACATTTTTTCATTGGAAAAATACAGATTTGTTGAAACTGAAACTGTAGGAAAAGGACAGTTTCCACAGATCTCCCTGATTTGAAAAAATATTTGGGAAAAAGTTTCGAATGTGTCAAAATGTCCCTTTATGGCATTTTTGAAATTAAAAGTTTTGTGTTTTGCTTTGGAAAATCTTGCTTTGAAATTTTAATTTATACTAAAAAAAGGTTACAATAAAAAAGGTCAAAACTGAAACATAATGTTTTAATTGACCCAATCAGATTTTTTTTTATCATTGGTTTGTGAAAATCTTTGAGATTTCAACTTTTTGTCCCAGTTTGAGGGAGCGGGGGATGTTTCGAAATAGAAAACTCTTTCTGGATGGGAAAATCATTTCCTGCCCAGTTGTTGAGGTGCAGTACTCATATCCAAGGATGATATGTCAGGGCATTAAACTCTGTGCTCTGGTGATCCTAGATCTGGCCCTTCAGGTGTAACTTTACCAGAACATAGTAAGATCAGCTGTCTTCTGACACATTCGTGTGTAATGTGGGTGGGATAAAATGGCTCTAAAACTGTTTTAGTGAATTGTTACAGCCCCATTTCCTTGAATGCTGTAGCACAAATAGATTCCCCAAAACGGTTCTGTAACAGTTTTGTCTCTCACACACTGCAAACAAAAGAGGAGTTAGGATGTGTACCACCCCTAAAGCATGCTGAACCCATCAGGTAAAAAAGTATCTGCTGTCGTACCCAATTAAATATTGAGCTAGATGGCTGCTAACCTATATTGTGATTTCTCATCTCAGGGTTTAATACCACTGCTACTTTTGCTGTAGCACTAATGCTAAGTGTAGGTATTTCTTCTCCCCAGAATAGTGTATCATGATGGCACAAGAACCAACTTGCCTAATGCAAAGATATTTTCCAGTAACTCAAGTTTTGTCTCCATGTAAAGTGTTTCAGTCTGGGTTTCTTGTCCTTTATTTGGGTTAATGTATTTAAATAAAATTTGTTTTGAGATTCATGGTAGTGGGATGTCATTTACCTGAGCACAATGGATATATTTTATTTCAATATATTTGCATAGCTCCCATTTGCATTCATGTTACTTACATTTATGTATCTGTATTTTCAATGTGCCTGTTGCTTTAGTATCTAAGCAGCGATCTAGCATTAAGAGCAGAACATAGCCGCTAGGATACATCCTTTTCTTTTAATTAAACATCAGAAGACCCAGATGCCAAAAGATGAAACATATTTATTTTGTCAAACTCTTTCATTGTTTTCTGGTTAGATTGCAAGATTAGGCTGCAGGTGGGTAATTAATTTTCTCTAACTTTTTGGTTGTATTCCTTGGAGCTGTTACTTTGCTTTGGTTGACTAACAGGTTTTAGTTCCCTCCCTAGGAATGCAATGTTTACCCTGTGTTCAGCATTTTTAATGTATGCCAAGGTCAAAGTTCTTCAAAACCCTTCTTTTACGTCCACAAGCATGCTATATTAACGTGGATTGTTCAGTGCAAAATGTGATATCTAAAAGGGACTTGGCACATGGGGATGGGGGGTGAGGGATTAGAGTGAACAGGCACAAATGGACATACAAATCTAATCAATGAAAACCATAGAATACTGCTTTTCAAAAAACAATACACTCCCTATAAAAATGCAAGTGTTCAAATTAAAGATGTCCCAGAGTTGCTTTTATTCAGTATTAGAGAGACAAGGTGGGTGAGGTAATATCTTTTACTGGACCAACTTCTGTTGATGAAAGAGACAAGCTTTCCCGCTTACACAGAGCTCTTCTTCACCACTGGGAAATGCACTCAGTGTGTCACAGCTAAATACAAGCAAAAGTCGTTAACACATATTTCAACGGACCATTCAAGGTGAAGTTGCCTGTTAACACCTCTCCAGTCACTGCGGTCAGGGGAGCTTGGGAGGGTTATAGATTGTGGTAATAAGCATAAATCCAGTTTCTCTATTCAGTCCTTGATTTTTAGTAGCTAGCAATGTCATGAATTTAAGATATGAATTTAATTAGTGTTGTCAGATGGCAAGTAGAAGAGAATGGCATGTCAGCAAAACTGTTATTTACAGGGACTTGTAAATCTCCCATTAATTTGCAAGGGTAGAATGTCACTTACCTGTATATTTCCATGTCTATTTTTAATTGTTAGAGTTCTAGCATTCTCAGAAAGCAAAACAGAGATAATAAGTCAATGAATTATAATAATCATAAAAAGTCACTGAATTTTAATATTACTCAAAAGGATATGGATTTTTTGTGAGTCATTCCTTTAATTTGATCACTACTGAGAGTAATGCTTAAACAAAGAATTTAGGAAACATTGTAAAAATTTCTAAGAGCTAAATGTTCCCCTCCTGTGGGAGAAGAAATACTGCTAAAACGCAATTAGGAGAACTTCGCAGAGTTGCTGATGCACCCTGCCCTCATCAGGGGAAGGTTTTGTGGCCATGTGACAGGGAGAGGAAATGGCCTTCAAACCTTGGGAACCTGCTGAGAAATTGTGATGCTTCTCAATAGAGAGCTTGATCTATACATCTTTTGGGGGTTTTCTGCTACCCATGCTTGTTGCAATAATACTCCTGCTCTGAGTCTACCTTCAAAGCTAGTAGGTTTTGATGGAAGCATGCCACGCAAGACAGTTACCCCCTATGTCAAGAATGGCAAAGGTCCCGCAAACCCATGGATTCTTAGCTGCCTGGTGTTTGTCCAAAACAGTTTTTGTAGGTAATAGGGGGCATGTAGAAACACCAGTTGCCCTTCTGGTGAATTTGGAGTTTTTCTGGCTTTAAAATGTCATTTTGTTTCTAGAGAAGTTACCAGTTCTGCCAGTATTCCTTGTTTTAGGTATAGGGAATTGCTCTAAAACTGGAAATAACTTGGTAAGGCACCTAATATCCCTATCTCTCAGAGTTGGGAGACTGATTTGTTAAAATGAATAGTGTAGTGTAACTGATAACTGTTATTTAGTGTTTTTACTTTTCATATTTGGGATTCATTATCTTTACATTAGGACACATTACATTTACATGGCTGTTCCTTCTGGTAGATGAACCCATAATGTGTTAAGTGAGGCCTAGTTTCCATTGCATGATAGAGATATGGTAGACTATGTAACAGAATTATTGGTAACTAATTTCCCCTTCCATGGCACATTATCTGTTACCAAAAGAAAGAAATGAATTTCTGTACAGGTGCTAATTATGTAAACTGAAAACAACTATCAGAGGGTATCAACTTTGTGGTCTATGTAAAAGGAACTTGGTGCTTTCAGTTCAGATCATGGTGGATAAGTATCCATGTCACAAGAAGTACCATCATAATAGTCAAGGCCTGAAAAATGTACCTGACACTTATTAGCTAGTGCCTCTCTCTTCCTTTTGTTGGACCTCCTTCCCTTTCCTGGCTGCACTCCACATTTTCTGTCTTATTTTTGCTATAGTATATTAGGATGCAACTTTTTCTGGCTTGGTTTCTGGCTCTCTCCCTTCACTCCCTTATGTCAGTTCCTTTCCTTACATTGTGTTCTTTTATTCCTCCCCCATCTTTTTGTCTTTCCTTTTTTTTCTTTCATTTCTCCCCCATAATCTTTGTAAAACTGACTCTTTCTTAGTACCATACGTCTCAATTTCTATATAGACTCATCACACACACACTCAAACACCTCCACTCATTGGTACTACTTTCTTGGAAAGTGTACAAGATACCCCTAACAGCTAGAAGACTATTAGCCAGAGGCTGATATGGAAAGTAGTGGGTGCCCTAATGTCCAGGGGCAATGCCCAGATGAGAAATCTGTAATCTTCTTACATCCACTCCTCTGGCTGCTGGGATTTCTACCAGGATGCTATCAATGGGCCTTGTTAAGGGGATCCATCTTTCATATCAGCTATTGAGTAGTAGCTGTCTCAGTATTGCCAAGCACAAGCATTCAGAAGTTACAAGTCAGCCCTCTTTCTTTCCCCTCTCTCCCACCCCCAAAGCTATTGGAATAAAAATAATAAGATTTTAAAAATTATGCATTTTGTTTGTTTTTTTATTTGCCTTTTGGTTTTTGAGCTTTTGGGGTTCACATATTCAAGCTTGTCTCTGTAACTGTAAGGGCTAGTTCCTTAGTACTTAGAATTTTTTCTCCTTTTTTTTTTTTTTATGAAAGCTGAGATTCTCAGTAATCATTTGACTCTAGAAGCTGGAGCTTTAAGAAAAACACTAAATATTGACTTTCATGATAAAATCATGAGAGCTGGCAATACTGCAGGGTTGGATAAGTGTAAAGACCTCTGAAGAGCCTCATGGCTGTTGCACAGGATGTGCATATTTCACCTGCTCTCTTCAGATATGTTTCTGAAACAATAGGAGTGTATTCACTTCTCCACTCCTTTCCCAGCCTCAGGTTTTGATGACTTCTCCCCAGTGAACAGCCTCAATGTCTACCCGAACTGCTGCTCCAGAACTTTCCCAAGCAGGAATAGAGTGAAATCGACCTGTTTCTTATTTCAGTAGAGTCATTGATTTGAATGTATCTGAGGATGGATTAATTAACCCTTTTATCCCTTCAGGATGGTACCTTCAGGTTAATGCTCGGGCACATTTGCAGGGAGGTGTGGGAAAACTAGTATTGCTGTAGCCCTTGCTGCTCTGTGAATAAACAGAAGACTTTGCTCTCCAGCTCTTTCATAAGTGTTTAACTTTTTCTTAATCTTTAACACACAGCACTGAATTAAAAAGTAACTTTATTATCTGAAGCATTGAGAACACCACCCTGTTTTCACTAATCTTTTGGGTTACTCTTTAACCAACCCAAGTGGGGGAAGGAAGCATTTGGAGTTGCCATTCTGTTAGTTCAGGTGGTAGACCTGCATGTCTAAAGCTGCTTTTGAATTGCTTCCCTAATTGAATTTGATGGCAGCAAATTGTATGAAGTATGATATATCAACAAAGCCTTCATAGGTAGATGACGGCATTCCTTCCAGAACGACGTGACTTAGGTCAGTGAGGGTTTGCTTGAAAATGTACTTATCATTACAGTATGATTTATGTTTACAGCACAGCAATCGCCTTGGATTCACGCCATACGATCTCCTTTCCACTGCTTTAATGCTTGTCCACTGTAGGACTCTGGGCCTTTGCTTTAGCAGAACATTGAGTTAAATGAAGAGCAGGTAGAAAGACTGAAAAGGAAAAAGATCCCATAATCTAAAGATTTAAATCCAAAACTGATTCTGTGCACGTATGTTGCATATGGTACTGTCTACTTCCAATGGTACTTATTATGGTCTACATCAAGAAAAGTAAGAGACAGCCAATGATCAGCTGAGGTGTTCTTGCTGACAAATTCTTAGATTTGAACTCAGGACCACTTGAGGGGAGGAATATTCTTGATGGAAAGATCTCTGGAGATAACTGCCATTGTTGGACTGCTGGAGTCAGTATATTGACCTTCGAGGCATGGTTGATGTTCCCTCTGATTTACCCAATGTTTGCTTGAGAGAGGGTAAGATGATAGTTTCTATTTTATTTTCCATAGGGGTTGAGTGGTTGATGGTGACTTTATCTTGTAAATTTCCATCTGTAAAGTTGTGGGGTATTCCTTTATACTGCTTATTATTGATTCGTTATGTATTTTATCTTAATTTTCTGTTCTTTGAGTGGCTCTACATATTCCCATTTATGGGTACCGTACCACCTATTGGTGCCTTATGGTAGAACTTCTAGCAGTGTCCCCTCAGCATCATGACACATATGAAGGGGCAGAGCTCCCTCACCACCTCAGTTTCTTCCATACTTGGATGGATGTGACTGCTCTTTGGAGTTGGAATTTCTTTCTGCTTAGAAATAGCCCATTTAGTATAGGTAGTGAATTAATAGTTAGCAGTTCCAGATTATGGTGGAACCGAAGAAACAGAGGAAGCCAGGATTCAAGAAATGCCCTTCCTGTCTGGCTGTCTTCCTGGCATCTGATGACTTAGGCTGGTGCCTCAAGTGCCTGGGAGAAGGACAGTTGCTTTCTGGGTGTTCGATCTGCCAGACCTTTACTCCCAGAGCCTGTAAGAATAGGGAAACTTGTTTGCAGATTATTCTTCTAAAGAAAGCCTTTGAGACTAGACCCTCTGGACCCGATCAGGCCTCAGATCCTAGGTCTAAGACGTCAGTCTCTGCCCCAGTGGCTACCAGTGTGAACTGACTGCAGGGTCCCAAGAAGTTGCAATCCCTGTCAGGATTGGATTCTGTTCCCACAGCTCCCTCAGTTAAGCCCCCAAGGTTACAGATGACTGAACTGAGGGCCATGTGGTCAGGTCCATCTGCTCTGGTTCTGCAAGAGAGGTAAAGAGACAATTTGGCTACCTCATTTCCCCCCAGTAATCCAGCCCTGACAGAACCCCTGCTGCTGCAGGACCAGGTCTGGTCCCGACTTCCACTTGCAGATTGAGGAAGATGGAATTGATCAGTGTGTCAGAATCTGGGCTTTTAGCACCTTCGGTTCTGTCTGTTGAGCTGCCAAAGAAAAAAGAGGCATAGAGAAAAATTTTTTAGCAGTGCCAGTTCCTGTGCATCAGAGCTGTTGCATCTGCATGATTCAGAGAGAACTGCTATGGTTCCGAAGCGGAGATCTGTTCCACTCATCTATAGTAGCAAGGGAGATGGATTTGTGTATAATGTCAGACCGAGGTTGTTCAGATCCTTTGTTGATTACTGAGTCGGTTCCAATTACATCCACAGTTCCAGAGAGCTCTGAAACCGTGGTTCACCTTTCAGCTCTGGTTCACTTTTCACCAGATTCACATTTCAGCTCTGATGGAGTTGTCAGTTCTAAATGGGAAGCACAGGGTTTCCAAAAGAAGGTATGTTTCCCCAGTTTTAAGATCTTCTTCCTCATCCCCTGTTAGGAAGAAGAGACTAGAAGACGCTGCTGTACTTACTCTGGAATATCCCATGCTTCCTCCTTCTAGGACCCCTACAGGGTCTCCAAGATCTGGTTCTTCCTCCAAGGATGTTACGCAGTTCCACAGTTAGATGGATTGTATAGTGTCCTCTTTAAATCTTCCAGCAGTGTCTGTAGAAGAGACTTCTCACCCAATGTTTGATATCCTTGGTGCTGCTTCAAGAAATAGAATATCCCTATCCAAAGTTTGTGGGTTTGGTGTATCCATCATGATGTTTATCCTGTGGCCCTATATCTAACAGGGGGAAACAATGAAGTCATGGATCATCTCAGCCGAGAGAGCTCCCAAATGCATGCATGGTCTGTAAAAAATCAGTTGGTTCAAACTATCTCCAGCTAGGGTTGACCAGATGTAGACTTGTTCACAACAAGGTCCAGCAAAAAGTGTCACCTCTTCTATTGCAGATTAATCAGGGACTGTCAATTCCTTTCAGTTGCCTCCTTTCTGTACTGAGGGAAAAGCTTGATGTATGCTTTGCCTCCCTTTCCCTTGATCCAGAAGGTACTAAGAAAGATATGTCATGATAGGGCAAGGATGATTCTCATTTCCCTGGCTTGGCTACATCAACCGTTGTTTACTGATCTCCTTCAAATGTCTGGCGGAGTCTTTGTGTCTTCTTCTGTCCCCAGATCTACCCCAGCAGAAAGTCAGGATCATTCATCTGGACCCACAGTCTTGTCATCTGATGGTATGGGCAATTGGACTTTGTCTGCTCTTGAGCAGTCATGTTCTTCATCTGTACAGGGTATACCAATTAAATCTAGAAAACAGGTCACTAGAAGCTGATACAGTTTAAAGTGGACCAGATTTCAGAGTTGGATGAAGGGAAGATCTGATTTCTTTGTGTCTGCTTCCATTCCTTGTGTTCTAGAATACCTATTGTACATTACTTTGCTGGTGTGTTGTTGCCATGTACATATGGCGAAATCCATCTAGATCAGGATGGGTCCCATTGTGTGCAAGATAACAGCTATCAGGTATGTGGTAAAGGGCATGCATATCAAAATCAGAGTGGAGGCCACAGTAAAGGTTGTGGAAGAGGCAGATGATAATATAATCCATAGCTGAAGCATTCAGAAGCATTACTGAAAAGTCCGGTGTCCAAATGAAACCAGTTCTGTCATTTAGAATGTCTTAGATTTTATAAATATTTGCAAGAATCCTGTCCACCTTGTCAGGTTTCTCCCAACTTTTTTCTCTCCTGTGTTACGGCTACAACCCTTTCTCAATGGAGCTTGGTGGACACGCACAATATGTTACTTATGAGAATGTATTTACATCAACTGCTCATTAAATCTATTATTGGAAAGGCAGATGCTATTGTTAAGCACTGAGTGCAAAAGAGAAGAATTTAAACTCCTTCTAATACTTAGTTTTGTAATTTGTTCTCTATAAACCATCAGTGGATACATCTTCTGCAATATGTGTGTGTGTATTTGTGTAAATGTTATTATACATTGTAATTAAAAGGAAAACTAGTCCAAGAGCCTAAATGTCCTAAAACTGCATTTTCAAAGATTTCCTTGTGCACAGTTATTTAGGCTACCCCGCCATGAGTACTATTTAAATATCTGTGTAGTGCTGCCCATATGATGATTAACCACCCATTTTGCTGAACTGACATATGGAAAACAGGGCCTTCTCCCATTGTCATGCTTTTAATATACTTTGAGTCACACTGCACATAAGCCCTGCCTGTCATATTCTTGTTGTTACACATTTTGGAAGCCACTCCTTATCATCATTATACTTGTCTCCAAGCAAATAACCAACTTCCATCCAAAAGCATCTATTGCCTGAGTGTACCAGGATATTTTCTTCAAAAATGTACACAAGTTTAGGCTGTATACAAGACCCACAGCATTGTACACCTCATGGTATTCAATGTCTTGTTTTCCACAGTGAAGTCTTCCATTCACATTCTCAAGTTCCTGTCTGCCAAAGCAAAGCTTCTTTCCCCTTTTATCATACCATACTTTTCTTTAAAATGTACATGTAAGTGAACAGCCCACAAAATATACTACACAAAATATAGGCAGGTCCTCTGGAATATCTGCTTAGTAACTCTTCCACGCTTCATTCCCACTTCTCTTGCCAAGTCTTGCATTACTGATCATCCACAGATCTGTCTGCTCATGCCCTCATGGCTCATCCTTTAATTGTTTGAATTTTGTTTGTCCTATTTAAGTTGTGAGCTCCTCAGGGCAGGTACCTGTTTAAACAAAAGTGTTTGTAAAGTCCTGCACACCTATGCCACTATATTAGAAGGAATAACAGTCAACATAACACCTTCTATTTGTTCAGCATCTAATAAATGCCATTTTGTGCTTTCATATACTATAGCACCTCAATAAACCACACCTATTAATTCACATACCACAGAAAAGATAGTCTCCTCACTTCTTAGTAAAGATTTAATAGCAGAAGTTTTTAGTGAAGGCTTATATTTCTAATACATCATTATTTGTAAAACTATACTATACCAGTACAATATAAATTATTTAAATTACCTTTCAGTTGTCAAAGTAAATGAACAAAGTGCATGTTTTGTGGTATTGTTCTCTTTTTTCATTTGTGTGTTCTTACTTGTTAACTCCCAACAGTTAGTAATTTCCATTGTCAGTTTAAAGTACTGAGATTCTTCAACATTTAGACATGACCCTGAAAACCCTTACTTAGAATCATTCAAGTCACTTGAAGTAAAAAATGGTTGTTTGAATGCGAGTTTGAAATGAAATATGTACAATGAAATTATTCTTAATACATGTCTATTGAAAGAGGAAATTTCATGAAAGAGAACTCATAGCCAATCAGCGAAGAAAATCTATGTACTGTCTAATGTCTCCACCTTTTATACCATGCTCATCATTGTAATATTTGAATGCCTGGGAATATTATCATTACCACAGCACAAAGGCGTGCATGTTATCTAGTTTTTTTTTGAAGCCTCTTTCTTTTGAAGCCAACCAGTATTGTATTGGGATTAACTGGGAAGTCAAAATACAAAAGAGGAATATTAAGATTCCAAGCACACATGTCTGAATGTTGAGTATAGGCTGTCTACCCAAGTTTCAATTTTGCATGGATTTTCTATTGCTTTAACTTCTGTCTCTTCCTCTACAATCCACATTTATCCATATGAGCCATCTGTGTTGTCAGTGATTAGGCTGTCTAACCTAGATTCTCAAAAGTTAGTGGGCTAATGTTAGATTCCTATGGGCCAGATTTACAGAAGTTTTCAGCAAATGCAATAGGGGTTGCTTCATTCCCCCCCCTCCCCCAATAAATAAATAAATAAGTTCCAAAAAATCTTTACCTGTGCCGAGACTTTCTTACACTAGGAAATTTCACCTTGGAAGGGATTTATCTTGATGTTTTATAAATCCTAAAGTAATGTGTTGATGCAAACTAAAAGCTAAAATCAATGCTTGAGATCCCAAATGTTGCTATGTGTGTTCTAACTTTGGCTAAAAAATGGGGTGTATTCTTATGACAAGATATGCTCATCACGATATAGGTATGCACTGTACTCAGTTCTGTAAACTGAAGATACAATCTCTGCAAACTTGTTTGTTAACAATCAAATCTTGTAAACACAATATAACAAAAGGGCTTCTTGAAGTTGTAAAGTTGTAAAGTTTTTCCATTTCTGATAAAGACATGAATGCTGATCAGCCTGTGTTAGCAGAGAATTTTTCCCCTCACACCTTGAACTTTAGTTGCTCGCTGATATATTTTTTCAGAAGTTGCTATCCAAAAAGTAGCTGATGCAGTAAATGGTAACAGGTAGAAAATCAGTCCTTACAAAAGCTCCAAGTTCCACAATTAGGGAGGATAAACTAGGGAGAGATTGGCAGGGGACCTAGAGTGCTGCTTCAGGGAGGAATTTAAAGAGATACTGTACTAGGAAGTGTTGAAGGAGAACTGGAGTGAGTAAATTAAAGATGAATCAGAATGTCACTGGGAATAGATTTAGGATTGCAAAGAATTTGAATTTCTCTAGTAGATTTGTCTGTCCTGGGGGATGGAACTTCAAAAGCTTTTATCTGTGTGGAAGTGGAGGGAAGAGAAATGTAAATATTTTTCAATTAGGCTTTGGAGCTACACCTCTACCCCGATATAATGCGACCTGATATAACATGAATTTGGATATAACGCGGTAAAGCAGCACTCCGGGAGGTGGGGGTGGGGGGCTGCGCACTCCAGCGGATCAAAGTTCAATATAACACAGTTTCACCTATAATGCAGTAAAAAACAAATTGGCTCCCGAGGACTGCATTATATCGGGGTAGAGGTGTATGTTGTAAATTTGTCAGCTGAGGTGGGGGAATAGGATGGTGCAGCTCCCCTTCCTCCTCCCCCCGCCCCCATATCCCACTAGAGTATTCTGTGCTCAGGCAAGAGAGCAATGCAGTGATACAAAGAGAGCCTTGCCAGGGAATCTTCTGTCTAAATGCCTCCATGAGTGGAACTTTAAACTGTTAATGGAGGAAAGCAGGAGCTGAATGTTAAATATGCAAGAAGCCAGATTTAGCAAATTTGTAGATTGAAAGGAACCATAATGAATGTAGGGCCAAGTGAAGGAGAACATGTGGTAAATGATACAAGTGGAAGGATAACCAAACATCCACTTAATGCATCCTCTTTCTGATCCTCTTTCTACCACATATTCAGTAGTTTTATCCAACATTAATTATATTTCTTAAATCCCCATTCTATTCTGAAAAGTACCCTTAAAAAGATTGTGTTGGGATGTTCCATGTATATTGGCTCAGTATCGTTAATCAGTGCAGTGTAAACAGAAATAACATGTAGTAAGAACATATTTTTGTCACAGCAGCCATGACTCTGAAGAGTCATCATCAGATCTGTGGAGTACAATAAGGCCCTGTTTTTGCATAGTCACCTTTCAGAATAGAATTGGGCATTAAATGTTCTTTTCAAATTGGATTACTGCACTTTAATGATAGTGGCTGGGTAGTTGGCCTCATAGAGATTATTGACTTTTATGTTTTATGTCTCAGAGCCATCAAGTTGTGAACATAGCTGTTCACTGTATTCACATGCTTCTCTCGTTACTCTCATCATCCCATCTGCTTTCCCTCCATTGTTGTTATGCTCACTTGTTGCTTTTTTTAAATCTTAAATTAGATTGAGAGCTCTATAGGGCAAGGGCCATGACTTTATATGTGCTTGTACAGTCCCCACCACAACTGGGTCTTTGGGAGCTACTATAATTCAAGTGGTGATGATCATTTGAAAATCAAAAGCTTAAACTCACAGATTTAGCTAAGTTCTAGTACTTGGTTCCCAGTATATCATTATGTTGGGTCTTCTACATGATTAGTAATATTCTGAGTCACATTTCTGACATTTAACCTGAATAGTTACATACTTACAAAATATTGGAATGGGCTTCTCTCCCCAATTAGTTGGTTTGTAGGTGGATGTGGCTTGAGAGGAGTTACCCACCTAGGGGACTAGAATT
Source organism: Malaclemys terrapin pileata (assembly GCF_027887155.1). Taxonomy (NCBI): domain Eukaryota; kingdom Metazoa; phylum Chordata; order Testudines; family Emydidae; genus Malaclemys; species Malaclemys terrapin. The sequence continues at coordinate 68,876,040 of NC_071512.1, forward strand.
GAAACAAAGTCTTGTGGGAGGCAAAGCAGCCTGTCTTCAGCTCCAGAGAGGCGGGTGCTGCTGAGCTAGGGCTCTGGCTGAGTTATTTTTTTTTTTTTAAAGAATGTGGTCTTACTTCATTCCTTCAGATACACTTGACGGTATAATATTAAGCACTTGATCCAAAGTGCATTGAAGTTTGTAGAATTCATTCTATTACTTCAATAGCCTTTGGATCAGACCCCAAATATTTGGATGATTCCAGAAAATTCATGAAACAGACTCCAACCATAAAGAAGGGATCATGAGACAATCATTGTCAACCCGATCCTCTTTCTGATTCTCAAGATTCAAATTAACTTGCACTGAACTTTCAGTGCAAACAGAGCTCACTCAACGACATAGTGTGACCATAAATTCACCAATATGCCCCATTCTCCTATATTTTTGTTCCATCATTCTCTATGATAAAATGATCTCTGACTAAAGCCTAAACCAAACTTTTGATTATTCAGGAATAACAGATGCTGAGGTCTGCTCTGGCAGGGTTATCACTGACATGAATGACTCCTATTGTAGGAAGGGATAGTATTTATATATCTTATTCCTCCTGGGGAATCTTTGTATCTGACTCTGATGGACCTTCAGGGCTGTTCATAGATATAGAGATGCTTTAATGCACAGATGTAGCTTATTCCTAATGTAATGGGTATTCTCTCTTAATACTCATTTTAGAACTAAAACTGTATGGAATATGTGAGCCTTCTTCCTTGTCCTGTAATTACCAGAGAACATATTCAAATGTGTAATACAAGTTTAAATTAAAGGTAAAATCTGCACTGTAGCCAGATTGGTACTTTATAAAACATGACTACAACAGACCTGTGTTCATCCCTTGTTTTTTCATGAATTGTGATTCAGCTCAGCCTTTTGTGTCATCCGGTCTTGGCTGCTAAGGGGCGTTCACCTGGAGGGTCGAGTTTAGTCTGGCAGCCAGAGGGGACATGATTTCAGCCATTTGATGTCTTATGAAGGCCGATATTGTAGCTGTTTCTTTTTAAAGATCAGACGTTGGCACACTGATTTTGTTTGTTCGTATTGGGAAGTTTATTGGTATAGACGTGTAAGCACTTAGGTAAAATCCTGGCCCTAGAATGGCAAAACTCCAGTTGATTTCAGTGGGGCCATGATTTCAGCCTATCACTTTTCTTTTGTTACAGTAGTTCTATGTGCATTTAAATCCATTCACAAGCACCTATTTTTGCACCAGATATATACCTCCCAAACTGCTTTCTGTGAATATGCCAGATCTCCTTGATACTGCAGCTGTAATACCTCACAGTGGTAATGTCTCTAGAACTATATTTTACATTATCAATTTTAGTTGTTAATTCTCTGTTTCTACTGAAGATGTTTTGTACTTTCATAGTCCTCTCAGTGAGGTGTACCTGAGAATATGTTGCTGAAAATAATGGGCATTACCAACATTTAGTTTCAGTTTATAGAAACTGAACTGTACTACCGTGAAAATCAACTGAATTGTTTATACCTGCTAATCTACACTTTTAAAATTAGTGATAGGGTTCTATAGGGCATCTGAAAAGTGTCTGGTATAGCTGTTCCTGTGTTTTGTTATTGAGACTTTTCTTTGAGACTGCAATGACCTAATGAATAATATATTGAGACTATTTTCAGTTTGCCGAATTGTAAATATATGTCTCCCTGTATCTGTCTTGTGTTAAATACATTATGTGTTCAAAAATTACAACAGGTAAAAAGCACATTAGTTTATATTGAACCTTCAATTTCAGCCTACTTTAAGGAAAATGTTTCATTTTCAATTTATATTTTGTTTTAAAATGCCAATATTCATAGAGCTGAAAAATTTCTTTTAAATTATTCTACTTTAGCTGCAAAGCAAATTTCAGAAGTTAAATTAACATGAGGTGTTTGTAAGTAACAACAAAAATTATTCATTATTTATATAGGCAAATATGGCAAGTAGGCTCAAGGTAGTCAGGTGACATGACTGAGTTCCTACAGCTGCCACTAAAGTTTTCAAGTGGGCAATGAGAGTGCTCAATGCCTGTGTCACTGGCATCATTAATCCATGGTCCAGCGCGTTAGCCAGTTCTTTTAGGAAACTTCAGTTTTGGCACCAAAAAATGGGTGTTTTTCTGGTGGGGTCCTGCAGGGATCTGTTCTTGGCCCTACGCCATTCAACAGTTTTATCAATGACATGGAAGAAAACAAAATCATCATTGTGAACTTTGGGGAAAGGAAAATAATGAGGAGGACAGGTAATTAATACAGAGCAATGAGGACTGCTTGGTAAACTGTGTGCAAACAAATAATATATTTGAAGGGTAGTCTATAGACAGACCACGGGCCAAATCTCGACTACCAGATGCTTTTAAACAGACCCTGAAATCTTTTTATTTACTTACTATCATTATTGGGGTTTTTTTAATTATTTTTTCTAGAGTCTGGACCTTTACTATACCTTGAGCAAGAAATTTGGACCTTGACAAAAAATAATTGACTACCCCGATATATGTTTTAATACAGCTAAATTTAAATTATACATCTAGGAACAAAGAATGTAGGCCATATTGACACAGTGAGAGACTCTACCCTGGGAAGCAGTGACTCTGAAAACAATTTGGGGGTGATGGTGGATAATCAGCTAAACATGAGCTCTCTGTGCGGCAATGTTACTAAAAGAGCTAATTTGATCGTTTGATGCATAAACAGGGAACTCTCCAGTAGGAGAAGTGTATTTATATTATCCTTGTTTTGGCACTACTGCAATCACTGCTGGAATACTGTGTCCAGTTCTGGTGTCCACACTTCAAGAAGGATGTTGAAAAATTGGAGACAGCTCAGAGAAGAGCGCCGAGAATGATTAAAGGATTGGAAAATCTCCCTTATAATGATAGATCCAAGAAGTTCAATCTGTATAGTTTAACAATTAGAAGATTAAGGGCTGAATTGGTTACAGTCTATAAGTATTACATGGGAAAGAAATATTTAATAATGAGCTCTTCAATCTAACAGAGAAAGGTGTAGCACGATCCAATGCCTGAAAGTTGAAACTAGACAAATTTAAGTGGCTTGTGTCTCAGGAGATGGCATTTTCACCTTTGAAAAAGACCACAATTCAGATGCAGCCAATATTGGTGCAATAGGGCCAAAATGCTACCATGAGTTCTGCTTTTTAAAATGAAATATTAACTATATATCCAATAACACTTAAGAAAAATGAGTTTAAAAACAAAACAAAAACAGATTGCATCAGAAGCATGGAATGTTTGTCACACTGATTCTCATAGACATGTTCCATTTAGTGGCACCATTTTTGGAACATTGAGTCGAGCCTGGAGAGTTTCTCCATTTCAATGTCTTAAGTATTACTTCATCACATCCATCACATTTTTGTTTTGGATTACAAAGATAATCTTAAGATTTGAACCTTATACAAGGCCAGTGTTACATATACACAGAAAAGGATGAGCCCTCTTAGTGATGAAATCAGCTAGTGCCCCAAGAGGAAAGAAAGAGGCGGTAGGGATGGAGTTGATGGGGAAAAATGATTCTTTTCCATTAAACTGTATGTGTTGTGCTTTTTTGAAGTAAGCAGTAGCCTAAAGAGAAATATTTTTCTTGAACTAAAAAAATATAGTGATGAGCTGAGAGAAATTTCTCATTTCATTACTTGTTCAAATATCAAATACAGTACCTGGTGAAATGTGCTTTTACTTCCTCCCCCAACTACTGCTAGTTAAGCTCCTAACATTGATACATGATCTTTATTCTTGTTGTTGTTATTATTATTACGATTACTATTACTATTATTATTATTTATTATTTATTAATTGTCTATTATTTTATGCACATTAGAATTTCTTAGATTGCCATGTCATTGACCAAAAACCTGTATTCAATTTTTGGCAGGTTTACCAAAAATGCAAGTCGTTAGAAACTACAATGGGGTACCACAGCCAGCTCTACATGATGGCCCACCATTACACATCCAGACTGGAGACACTATTGAACTCATCAAAGGAGATGCACATAGCAGGTTTTGGCAGGTATGGAATTAGCAATGGCTCCATTCCATTGCTTGAGAGAGAAAACTGTTATTTGCTCATTGCTGTTATACCCTGTTTTTATGTTCATCATCATCATCAACAACAAAACCTTTAGTTTTTATGCATTTTACCCAAAATACATGTCTAATGTAAGAATTTCACCTTTTGGATGCCAGCAGTGCTTACCCACTGCTTTTTGTATCTAAGGGATTGATCTTGCAACTGTATTCATTTAAGTGAGGAAGTTTGCAAGATGGGGCCCTTTGTGTGAACCATTTTACTTAAATGATTTAAAATGAAGAAAATGCATGGCACATAAGCACCAAGAGTACCCTATGTGCTTTGAATTCCCAAGTCCTCTCAGACAATAGAACTAAGGGGCATGCTAACCAGAGAAAATATTTGACTTGGACAAGAATAGCGGATAAAATAGTTATCTGAGTTTGAGACAGAATTGTTTTAATTTGTTTGGGGGAAGCCTAAATCAAATAACGACTGTTTTGTGTTTATAGGAAAACTATAATATATTGATTGGATAAAGGAGTTGTTTCCATGGCAACTCAATATCACATGATTCTAGTTGCTACTTCTGTTACAGAGATTGTTTTCTTCATTGAACACTCATACCAAAAAGAGATTCAAACTACGGCAGCTTTCACATTTTGCTCTAAAGACAGGCATAAGAATTTTAATTTTTTTGAATTACATTTTTTGTTTGTTTGTTAATTTGTCAAAATGGGGGGATTGTGTTTGTGTGTGCACAAAATGGACAATTTGAAAATTAATAACAGTTGGGAGAAAGCTGATGGTAAAGAAAAAAGGTATAAATGCAAGGGCATCTGAAAGGTGTCTAGTATAGCTGTTCCTGTGTTTTGTTGTTGAGTCTTTTCTTTGAGAATGCAATGACCTAATGAATAATATATTGAGAATACTGTGCAAGATTTTTTTAGGGGAGAGAGAGGGAGGGATCTTTGGACATATTTGATTTTTATAGATTATATTTGTTCACTTAAGGATTGATTGATCCTGTGAGGTGCCAAAAGCCTTCAAGTCTAACTGGCTTCAGTGGCAGTTGCGGTTCCTTGATTCTTTTTAGGATCAGATACATGACTCTTGCTTATGAGTTATCACAGATATCCTTATACAGCAGGAATCAGACATTTTATAAACTGATCACTCAAGATGCTCAAGCATACTCACAAAAGAATACCCAGCAACCTGTGTATACCCATGCAGGACATAGTCTTTAGGACCATGGAACCACAGATTCTCATGTGAAATGTAAACAATTCTAAAAAATACAGTTACCAGATAGACTATGACAGCTTCATGACATGATATACTATGTTAGGGGTAGGCAACCTATGGCACGCATGCCAAAGGCGGCACGCAAGCTGATTTTCAGTGGCACTCACGCTACCCAGGTCCTAGCCACCGCTCTGGGGGGCTCTACACTTTAATATAATTTTAAATGAAGCTTCTTAAACATTTAAAAAACCTTATTTACTTTACATACAACAATAGTTTAGTTATATATTATAGACTTATAGAAAGAGACCTTCTAAAAACGTTAAAATATATTACTGGCACGCAAAAGCTTAGAGTGAATAAATGAAGATTCGGCACAGCACTTCTGAAAGGTTGCTGACCCCTGTACTATGTAAAGACATTCAAGTGTGTTTTCAAACATTGGCTTATGTACGTTTGTATGTTGGGAGTTTTTCAATTGTGTACATGTAGGGCTCAATCCTGCAAGATGCTGAACACTCTGGCCCAATCCAGAGGGGCTCCTAAGCACATTCTTAGCTTTAATCATAAAAGTAGTCCCACCTCATATGCTTAAAAGTTAAGCATATGCTTTAGGCTTCTCTGGATAGGACCAGAGTTCCCAGCAACATATAGGATTAATCCCATGGCCTCACACTGGCATATCTGTCATTTTTGGCTTTTGGAGCATCTCTTTGATATTACTTGAATCTGTCATGTTAAAGGATTTAAGCAGAAAGATGTTATGCTTGGCTAGTGGAGGGAGACTGGTAAGTGGGTGATGCTGTGTGCCAACAAGCTATCTCCACAGCAATCTTAATATTAGCCTTCAACCTTAATGGGAACTGTCATCCCCATTAGCATCTTTGGGTGATTTTTTTCTGATATGTTGTCAAAGACATACTCTGATGTCTTGGTCAATTTGTAATGCATATTAAGAAGTAACCGCAAAACAAGGTTTTATTAACATCTTGATGTTTACTCAAGGGACATTTTGGAATAGTTTATTTCTGACCTGAAAGACCATTGTGGATACTATAGATTCATAAATTGACCAGAAGCTCAGATGTTAGTAATAAATAAATGTTTGTATGCACAGTTATGTGCAATTTGTTTTTTTGTTCTTTACAGCATACCTAAAAAAAATACATAAATAAAAAATATGGTTTCATCTTCTCTAATAACTTAAACCCAACCAAATACATTTTGATAAATGTTAAGAAAATCTTCCCAAGTGAAATATTTGTATGCTTGGTCTCAGTCCTTAGCAAATTTTGTATCGTCATTTTCTGTGGCTCAGTCAAGACTGTATACATCCTGGGTTCCTCCTCTTTACTCCCTCTCACAAGCAGGATAAACATGAATTGTCCTAGAAGACAGCAAAATTCTGGATTGTGATAGGTCATCTTTTGGCCTGTCTCAGTGCATAAGAAGGAGGAACCCAGCACCTGTACTCTCTCAGCTGAACCATCGAAAGCAAATTCCCAGGGAATATAAATTGCCTTAATATAAAACATTGAAAATGAGAGGGGGGGGGGGGTTGATGCCACAGTGGTTTAGTCCACTACGTCCAGCTGAAGATCTGGGTTGTCACAAATGAAAATGAGAGAGGTGGTCTCATGGTAGTATCCAGGCACACCAGTTAGCATGACTGGCTTTCTTTGCTCAAGGTCCAGAAGTGGAATAGCCACAGAGCTTATCTGTGTGTGGCTTGCGCTGGTACTACTGATCCTTCACTTTTACACGTAGTAAAATCACTCACAAAGTTAATTAAATAAGAAAAGGAGAAGGGAAAGAGAGAAAATTTGGTGTTTTAAATGGAAATTTAAGACCCTTATCTGGAACACTGCTGGTTGGTGCAGCTGTAATAATGCAGAGTCTCATTTTTATTATTGATGTGGTTTTTTTCTCTTTTGAGTTTGTTCAGAGCAAAGTACTTACTTAACCTGAGGGTAAGCTTTCAGGGGTGACAGGATGTATCATATAAGGTGTGATGTAATGCTGGTTTTACAGGTTTCCATTGCAATTATACACTGTCCTCAGGGCAATCATGTTTTCCATGTATGCCAAAAGCATACAAATGTGCACTGTACTAGTTTCTTCCACTGTGAAAAAACAACACTTCTTTGATACAGACTAAGACCTGTAGCAATTCATTGCTATTACAGAAGTCCAGGCTAATGCCACTGTTGTTGATGGTCCCCCTACATTTTCAATGTAACTCCCTAAGAACAATAACTGTGCTGTGAACATTTGTTCTTGGATGAAAAATTAAATCTTTTCCTTTTGGGGGGAAATTTTCTGTTCCAGTAGTAGATAGAACTCACCAGGGACTAAGATACAGTGCTGTTATGTGAGGTCACTGCAAGAAGGGAGAATAGATAGAGACCTGCTGGCTTGAAATCTATAGTAACAAAACAGTCTACATCAAATCTACAGTAACAAAACATCCAGCATAATAACATTGTTCACCTGGAAAAAAAATCTTCCAGTATTGGGGAATTATATATGAAAATACATATACTATACTTAACAGGGGGAAATGTGCATGTGGGGGTCTCTAGGAAGTAGTTACCTATTTGCTATGATTGACTATTCAGTACATTTCCCCATAAATGACCCACATTTGGAAGAAAGTAACTGAGGATCCTATGCACAGTCTCATGAAATGTTTCTATTTTGTCTTGAAATTGAATTGAAAGAAATTTTGTAGAGAACCTGAGCCCAAAGTAGGTCTGCAAACTGCTTTTGTCCTAGTATGAGTTTGGTTGCCATCTGTTTGATCTATATTGCTAGGGCTGATTCAAGATATATCTGAGGACATCTGTTGTGGTGTCAAATGAGGAGATGTGTCAGGGATTTTTCCCAAGCTCTGGCCCCATTTGTTGCCAGAAGTTATGAGACTCTGTAAGTTCCTGTAAGTTATAGTAATAGTGTAAAATCTTCTTTGGTGCCTGCTGAAGAGTTGATGGGTAAACATTTTCAGGTGCAATTTTGCAGGTTGTGTCAGTTCGTAAGTGTGGACCAAGTCATGTTAGTCTTTTTTGAAAATGCATTAGGTTGGTAGAGCTATTAGGCTGAGATTTTCAAATCTATCTAGGGAATCTGGACAGCCAAATCCCATTAAAATTATCCAAATCCTGTAGGCAGTTATGAAAATCTCAGCCTTAATGTTTAAAAAGAAGCTTAATTTTCATTGTCAGTGGAAATCTGTGAAATTTATTATCCTTTTTGTATGTTGCTTATACATCACATATTGCATGTAACATGTTCTACACTGTGTTACCTCTGATGGCCATTTGGAAACATCAACACAGAATGTGGGCATCACCTCATAGGTGGGATGGATGTATACTACATGAACAATGTATAGTACATGAATATATACCATCTGTCTTGTACTCTGCCCTAGCTCTTAGTACACCTGTAGATGAAATTTCAGGTACCAATCAGTGTTATTTGCATATCTCTGAATGGAACTGGATCAGATTGTCTCAGAATTTACTTGTTACTATATGCCCCTTTGTAGCATTCAAGAGGAGCACTTTTGCTCTCTGTCCAAGATCAAACTTCAGGGAGTGGAAGGAACCTTGATTCTTCCTCCTGTTGGCGTGCCATTTAGGTGACTTTTAGGACATGGTGCAGACATATTCAGTTTGGGTCTTTCCTTAATTTGGGCCCATCATCAGAAAGTGGAGTGGGGAGAGACAGAGATAGGATGTGATTTTTTGCTGAATGTGAACAGCATTTGTTCATTTTAATTTTGGTAATGTGTCTACTTATAACTGTGCCAGGCATGATGCAAGTAAACTAGATCTGAACATAGTCTAAAATTTTATGAACAATTTTTTTCTAAAAACAAAACCTGCCCTTTTCACAAAAAATGAATGTTTCATATTTTTTTTTTTTTACTAACCCGAGCAAATTAAAAATTAAGGTTTTTTTTCAACTTATCGTTTTCCATTTCCATTTCCCCAACCTTTTCAATGGGAAAATGAGAAAAGGATGGGGGCGGGAATGATAAAGTAGATAAATAATGACTACATTTTTCAGTTTCATTTAAATGTGAAAAAAACAAAAAAGGGGGAAATGAAGAGAAAAAAGCTGTGGAGGAAAGGTAGAAAAGCAGAAGAGGAAGGAAACCCGTAAACTAAACAGGCTTTTTCAATAAAAATCTTCATGATTTCAAATGAGTGAAAAATTATTCCTCTTCTCTAAACTTGCAGAATTGAAAATTGCTTGAAAATGTTCAGATTACAAGAAATGTTTTACATTTTTTGATCAGCTTAAATTATAAAACCTGGTTTCTTTTCACTGTTATTGCCTGTCCGTGGAGAGATTAGCAATTTCTCAATCAGAGGATGATTTATTTATCCATAGCCAAACAATAAGATGGAAACTGGATACTGTACAACCTAGGGTTAACTTTTCAGCTGTGCACAGTCCTAGCTGTGGATGAGCCCATTGAAGTTAATGGGAGCTGCAGATCTAAACCTCAGGCAGCACTCTGGAAATTTAGGGCTACTGTGCAAAATGGTTCCAGGAAACCTCCCCATTAAAACAGGTTCAAGAATAATGAATCATCCTCTAGTCTCACTGACAAGTGTCATTTAAAGTAGCAATCTGAAGGTGTTCATTGCTTCTTTATATGCTGCAAGCATTCTATAATATAATTTCTTTAGCAATTTAGCCCAGACATTTACTAGTGCATTTGGGATGGCCTTTAAGGCTTTTGTTAGAAGGAAATTGACTACTTACTCATTGCATGAGAAACAGTTAACAAGGAAGAGACATGTGCAGTTGAAAGAAATGATTAGCAAACTTGAGGTGCAGCGGTGCGACAAATCCACTGCTAGTTGCGATAGTCTAGTGCCTATGCACTCAGTACAGAAATCCGCAGTCATACCAGACAGCATGCATTACAGTTTTTTATACAAGGTGACATGAGCACCTTGAGGGATTTAGCAGGATATCTAAAAGTAAACAATAATCTAGTATTTTAAACATAATTAGGAATGAACATAAAATTATTCAGATCAATCCTATAATTAGCAAAGAATTTTAAAAACAAAAAGCTCCTTTAAGCCTGCTGTAATTTTTATACACTGGATTTGAAAACTCACACAATTATATGAAACATGAAAAGCTTTTATTTAGAAGTGCAGATAGTCTTATAGGCAGTGCGGTGCTATGATCATGCTAATTTCCTAACATGTAAGACAGCTACCTTGTGTTGGCTAACTTTGTTGATAGTTGATTTGAAAAAGTAATCAGAGTGATATCCTCCTTCCATGCATGGATGACCTAGTGGGAAGATGACTATTTCTCCACATAAAATACCATGCAGCCTCACTAAGGTGGCCACTGGCGCATCCCCAGAATACAGGAGATTTTCACTCCCACTTGCATGGGCCTGCCCCTGCCTGTGCCACTCCTCACGGGATGCCGCTCCCATGTCAACTGGTGTCCTCCTGCATTCACATAGATTTGTATAGTTCACTAAGCCAGTGATCATCCCCTCCCCGCCTCAGACCAGCAAAATGACCGCTCTGTGTTGTTGGAGATTGAACTGCCATGGAGCAGTGTGCCATACTGCAAAGGGAACATGGAGTACTTCTCTAGGCAACCTAGGGTTGCCAGGCATCCAGTTTTCGACCGGAACTCCCAGTCGAAAAAGGATCCTGGCTTCACTCAGCGCCGCTGATGGGGCTGGCTCCAGGCACCAACCGACCAAGCACGTGCTTGGGGTAGCACCTTGGAAGGGGTGGCCAATCTTGGGGTGGTGGGGGGCGCTCAAAAACACAGCACCTAAGTTTTTTTGGTTCGGTGGGGCGGCGCTCAAGGTTTTTTGTTTGTTTCAGCGGTGCGGCACTGGGGGGGTGGGGGAGGTGGAGGCTGGCGCGGCACTTGGGATTTGGGCGGCCCAGTGCTTGGGGGGGAGGCGGGGGGTTGGGCGGTCCGGCGCTCGGGGTTTGGGTGGCCTGGCACAGCCTGGTGCTCGCGGGGAGGGCGGGGGTTTGGGCGGCCCGGTACAGCGCTCGGGGCGGGGGTTTGGGCGGCCCGGCGCGGCGCTCAGGGTGGGCAGAGGTTTGGGCGGCCCAGCACAGCCCAGCCCGGCGCTCGGGGGTTTGGGCGGCCTGGCCCAGCAAGGCCCGGCGTTCAGGTGGGGGTTGTGTGGTGCGGCCCAGCCCGGCGGGGGTTTCGGAGGCGCGGTGCTGGGGAAGGGGTGGGGGGTTCGGCGGCACGGCGCTGGGGAAGGGGCGGGGGTTTCGGCGACACGGCGCTCAGGGGGCGGGGGGTGTTACGGCAGGGCGGCGCTCTTTTTTTTTTTTTTTTGCCTGGGGCGGCAAAAAAGTTAGAGACGGCCCTGGCCACTGACCGGGCTGTTAAGTCCATTTGGCAGTGCAGTGGGGCTAAGGCAGGCTCCCTGCTTGCTCTAGCTCTGTGAGGCTCCTGGAAGTGGCCGGCATTTCCCTCCAGCTCCTAGGTGGAGGTGCAGCCATGGGGGTTCTGTGCGCTGCCCCGCCCAGAGCACTGGCTCCACGGCCAGGGGCCGGTGTCTGTGGACGAGGGCAGCATGTAGAGCCGGCTGGCCGCGCCTCCTCCTAGGAGCTGGAGGGAAATACTGGCTGCTTCCAAGAGCTGCCTGAGGTAAGTGCCAACCTGGAGCCTGTACCCTGAACTCTCTCCTGCACCCCAACCCTCTGCCCCAACTCTGAGCCCCCTTCTGCACCCAAACTCTCTCTCAGAGCCCACACCCCCTCCTGCACTCCGGATGGCTCAGTCCCAGCCTGGAGCCAACACCCCGCACCTCCCAGCCCCATCCCAGAGCCTGCATCCCCAGCTAGAGCCCTCACTCTCCCTTGCACCCCAATCCCCTGCCCAAGCCCGGAGCATCCCCCCCCCATACTATGAACTCCTCATTTCTGGCCCCAGCCCCAAACCCGCACTCCCAGCCAGAGACCTCACCCCCTCCTGCACCCCAGCCTGGTGAAAATGAGCAAGAGAGCGAGGGTGAGGGAGAGCGAGCATTGGAAGGAGGGGGATGGAGTTAGTGGGGGGCAGGGCTTCAGAGAAAGGGTAGGGTGGGGCATGGCAAGAGTGTTCAGTTTTCTGCATTCGGAAAGTTGGCAACCCTAGAGCACCCCCTTCACTCATCTCACTTACAGCAAAGCTACCATTGTGCCTTCTGAATTTTGAGCCGGATGTCAATTAGTCAGTGGTGCAGAATTTTCCCCAAAGTGTTTAAATGAGTTTAGAAGTACTATAGGAAATAGCAATATTCGTGCTTTGTACTTATCTAACACCTTCCAGCTAAGGATTTGACAGAGCTTAGCAAATGTTAATTACTCTCTTTGAGTTAAATATGTATAATCTCCATTTTACAGATAAGAAAACTGAGGCACAGAGAAGTTAAATATTGTCTTCAGGGTCATGAAACAGTTCAGAACTTTTGACTTCCAGTGTTATGCTTTCACCATTAGGCAGTGCCACCAGTACCTGAAGTCACATCATATGCCACCTTGTTAGCGATATGGTGTTTAGCATTAAAGATTCAGTATTGACTAACAGCTGCCACATAGGAGTATGTAGGAGCTGCCACATATGTTTTGAGAAGTGGATGGTTCTTAATAGTGACCTCACAGGACTGCTCTGGCACTTGTGGATGCATCCTACAGCAATCTGAATTTCGTGGGAAGACTTCTTGTACAGTAATTCACATGCAAGGATGTCCACTGACAGTGTGATCTCTTGTTATATTTCATAAGAATGTATGAGTGTCTTGTGCCATTTGTACCACACATTCTGCTGAGTGCCCCACTGACTAGTTAAATGCGGAACACTTACAAGGAGAGATCAGAAGTGCATATGTGTGGTACTAAATTAAGGCAATAGGGAGATTATACACATCCCAGATTTGTCTCTTCCTCATTTGAGGTAATAGAACAATTTAGTTTAATATGCTGCAGTGCTAGTTGAACCAGCCTAATACTGAAATGCATTATGCATTCTAGCTGGACAAAAATAGTTTTTTGTACAAAAATCAGAGTTAAACATGTAAATATTTATTAGAGGCCTATCCTTTACCAGTGATTTGAAAGAGACCATACGTAGAGATTTCTGTGAAGATGTTTGTCTGCATTTTTAAACTGTAACTCAATAGTCTGTTCATTAGCTCATCAAATTTTGATTCTAGGCGCCTATCTAATTGCCTTGTAAGTATGTTACTTGCTGTGTCATTTTATTGTGTGGGTATCATTGATGTCTTTTGCTTTAGATAGTATATATAATAAAGGAATATTTATCAGATTGTATAGCATGTGTGCACATGCAAAGTTGATGTTGTAGGGTTCCATTCCTGTAAATCCTTACTCACATGAATACATGTTACGCACTTAAGTATTCTCATTGACTGTTGTGGGATGAATAAGATCCTGCACTGTGAGTATAGTTTTGTGGACTGGGCCCTGAGTTAGTAACAGTCCTGGGTGGTTAGACATTGAAATCTGTAAAAAGGTTCACTTTGGGGTATAAACAGAACACGAGAAAATACATAAACACCATGAATAGCTAATACTTAGTAAGGAATGGGAGGAAAAATCATATTCTCATATGGGTTAAGAGATGCAAGAATTGCTTCCTTATGTGCCCCTATTTTGCTTTATTTTAAATGCATATCAATAATTCTCTCACACATTATATTCTAACTAGTGCTCTTTACCCCTTCCTCACCTTCCTACACATTTCTTTCTATTTGGAATCGGTGACAGTTGCTGTGATCATTACCTGGGTGTGATAAATTGCATAGCAATCTTCCCAGGAAGATAATGTTCCCATTGAATATGCTTAGGGCACTTCAATTCAAGAAAACTTCCATTTTTTCAAGAACACTAATTAATTCTGCTCCTTTTTACATCCAGCTCCACCCTTGTTTTAAATTCCTGAATGATGGTTCATGTGGTGTGTTATGGTGCATTAATTTCAATGGGAGTTAGGCACCTCAGCACTTTCAAAAATCACACTAGGCACCTCTCTGGATCTTAAATTGCCTAAATACCTTTAACAATCTGGACTTCAAAGCCTAAATATGGATTTAGGAGCCTAACTTTAGGCACCTGTGTTTGAGAATGCTGGCCTAGCCCAGTTGTGAAAAGGGCTGCCAGACCTGGTCACAGATGTGCAGTTTATGGATCTGAAAGGCATTTTTTTTCTAGCTTCCCTACCTTCAGAAGGCAATCAATTCATTGGTAAATGCCAAAGTATGGTGCTTTAATGAACAGTTTACATTTGGTTATGAAGAGTTGGTAAGAAAGTGAGTGGAAATATGAGGGGTTATGTAAGAGTTGAACTCCAAGGCGATTTTTTCACATATTCCCAAAATATGTAGTTATAGCTGTACACACTGAGTGCATGTATGTTTAGGGATTTGTGACTCTTGGACCACTTCCAGTATGTGGCTCAGGAGACATATACTTATTAAAGTTAGGTAAAGCCCATTATAAAAAGCGATCTTGATTTGTCGCTAACTAGTGGTGATACATGATGGGGAGAATAGGTGGTAATAATAATTGCAGTTGGGTTGTATAGGAGTCCCACCAGCTGATGCTGTGCTGAGTCAATACATTGTTTCAGTTGCCCTATGAATACCTGTTCCCTTGCCAGCATTTGCTCACATTTGGCCTTGCTTCAATATAACTCCATTCAAGTAGACTTTCCAGAAGACTCTGAACCCAGGGCTCAGTTTAGGTGGATTATCTTAAATTGAATTTTTCTGGTGAATTGACCTGTTCTGAATGTTGTTAAAAAAATCATTGCCAGTGTGCATGGGATGTGGTCCCATTTGAATCTTTCTTCTAAACCATCTTTGGTCTATTAAAAGCTTTTCGATGTTAGGGCACATGAGGGATCTTGCTCGTTTAATTTAATATAAATCAGGTCAGGATATTTTGAAAAGAAGCTTTGGTTTTGGGTTACTGCATCAATGCAGCTCTTAAACTGACTGTATTTATCCATCTGATCATCTGGCAAATTGAAATCATGCTGACTTCAGAAATGGTTTATTTTCCCAAATGAATGTGCATGCTCTTCCATCAAGATGTTTTGAGGGTGGTGATGGATTTGAAAGGAAACGTCCATTATCTTTAATGAGGATTTCCTGCATAAATCTACCAGATCTGTATCAGGGAAAACACTCTGTGCTCCCCAGATCTTCTATTTCAGGCTCTCTGATTACTGAAAGGATTAGTGCTGGGACAACAAAATAATTAAGTTCTTCTTTGAGTGCTTGTTCACGTCCATTCCAATCAGGTGTGCGCGCACCGCGTGCACGGTCATCGGAAAGTTTTCCCTTAGCAGCTCCCATCAGGTCGTCTGTGGAGCCCGCTGGAGCGATGCCTTCATGGCACTCAATATATGACCCTGCCGACCCACCCCAACCCCTCTTCAGTTCCTTCCTACCGTCCATGACCGCCGTTGGAACAGTGCTCACTTACTCAGCAAGTACTCCCTTAGCGTTCTTCTGTTAGTCATTACAGCTTATAGTTAGTGTTCTAGTTAATGTAGTATAGATAGTTTAGATAATAGGTTGGGAGCGGGGTCTCTCCCCAATCCCTAACCCCCCTGGGAGTCTGCGGCATGCCGCGAGCACAAGGCTTTAAGCCCTGCAGTGCTTGTATAAACCTATGCCCATCAGTGACTCCCACAACTCTTGTTTAAAGTGTCTGGGGGAAGTGCACCAAACTGAATGGTGCAAAATCTGCAGGGCTTTTCATCCAAGACCCAATAAGGAGCATGATTTCCAACTAAAACAATTGTTAAGGGAATCTGCTGTCCGCTCACAGCCGGCTGCAGACCGCCAGGACCCGGCACCAGGTGCGCCCGTACGGAGTGCTCTGGCATCCGTACACAACACGGTGCTGAGGAAGGACTGTACCACAAAAGACCCTCAGCACCAGCACTCCCCGGCACCGCACCGAGGGATAATGGCCCAGCACCGCTCAACTTCACTGGTGCCACACAAGAGACACAAGAAGACCGAAAGAGGGCACTCACCAGTACTGATATCTGTGGGACAGTCAGGAGATGCACGGGCGCACCCCAGAAAGGACCCGGTGCCAAGTCAGCACGAGTCGGTGCCATTGACTTCAGTACCCCACAGGGAACCGTCAAGTCCGGCATGTAGCAACTCTTCGACAGGGCAGTGCCAGGTGGAGGTGTTAGAGCCACCCTCCACCCCGGACACTTTTGAAGCCACCGTACCCAGCGCTGCTCTCAGTCACCTTCGCCATGGCACTGCTCATCGGCACCAAGCCCCACGAGAGCACCTCTGACACTGGCGACGCGACACTCCCCGTTCCGAGCACTGAGGCCAGACAGATCCCCGGTGCCAGCAGAGGATCAGCACCGACCTGCAGCACGAGGCATTCAGCCTTGATCGCCGGCACCAGATACCCGCTACTGGTCCCCATCACTGGATCCCAGGCCCCGGTCCCCAGCGAGATCATCCAGGAACTGGTCCCCCAGTTCATCACGGCACCAGTCATCGGTGCCTGGGCCCTTGCACCACCATGGTCCTCACAATTGGTATCTGCTTCCTCGGAGTCTGATGCCAACTTGTACAACTCGATGCACAGTCAACATAGGTCCAAGAGGCGACGAAGGAAGGTGCCGCCAGCCTGGCAGCTGCAGTGGCAGCCCCCGGCTCAGTGGCCCTTTTGGACCCCCTGGGCTTACCATCAGGCCCAGGGTACCTTTTGAAGGGGGTTGAGATCAGTAGCATCAGAACACTGGTCACCCCACTCTCCTAGGGACAGGTCTATGCCTCGGGGATCCAAGGCTACTCTGTCCCAACTGCCCCTTCAGTCTCCAGTTTCAGCAGAGGCGACCCCAAAACGGGACCAGTCACAGAGTCCGGATACAGCATCCGAGGCACTAGCTAACCGCCACAGGGGCGTTCACTGACCAAGAGGAGGTCAGAGAATCGGAGGGGTAGGAGGACCCGGTACCCCCTTTGGCTTCCTTGTCCTCTTCCCTGATGAAGCTGTGGCAAGGGCGTCAGCTTCGGGCCTTCCTCCGATTGACCATAGGGCACATCAGGACCTCCTTAGGCGGATTGCCCATCACATGGGGTTGCAAGTGGAGGAGGTGGTTAAGGCCAAGGATCCCATTGTGGATATTCTCGCTCCCAAAGATCCATCACAAGTAGCTCTGCCTTTGATCAAAACTGTTCAAAACAACATAAAGACCCTGTGGCAGACCCTGGCCTCGATTCTGCCGACTGCTAGGGGTGTCAACCCAGAGCAACAAGAAGTGCCCAGTGTTCTGCTCCTTCCAGAAACACAGTCCGGGTTCAATCATGGATACATTCCTGCTATCCTGGGGACTGCTTCATGTATGCCTTCCCATTGGTCCCACTTGTACACAAGATGCTGCTCAAGATCTGCAGGGACACAGTGGAGGTCATTCTGCTGGCCCCTGCGTGGCCCGTCAATGTTTGGTATACCACATTTCTGTAGCTGTCAGTGGACAGCCCAGTCATGCTACCACTCTACCCCGAACTGATCACTCAGGACCAGTCACCTCCATCACCCAGACCTCCAGTCCCTCATGGCCTGGAAGCTTCATGGTTAAACCCCATGGAGCACCTATGTTTGGAGCCGGTAAGGGAGATTCTACTCGGCAGCAGGAAACCTTCCACCAGGGCTACTTATCTAGCCAAGTGGAAGAGATTCACTTGCTGGTGTCCCCAGCAACACACACCCCCACTCTAGGTGTCTATACCACTCATCCTGGAGTACCTTCTGCATCTCAAACAGCAGGGCCTAGCTGCAGCATCCATCAGGGTGCAGCATCCATCAGGGTGCACCTTTCTGCTATCTCAGCCTTCCACACGGGAACATCTGGACGCTCCGTATTAGCCAATCCATGGTAGGATGTTTTCTCAAGGCTTGGAACGCCAATATCCACAGATTAGGCAACCAATTTTTGCACGGGACCTTAATCTGGTCCTCACCAGCTCATAGGGCCCCCTTTTGAACTGCTGGTGACTTGCTCCCTGCTCTGTTTGTCATAGCAGGTGTCCTTCCTGCTAGCCATCACATCAGCCAGACGGGTGATCAAATTAAAGCTCTGACCCACCCTACACGGTCTTTCACAAGGACTAGGTACAGCTCAGGCCTCACCCAGCCTTCCTCCTCAAAGTAGTGTCCCAATTCCGCACTGGTCAAGACATTTTTCTATCCGTCTTCTATCCTAAGCCTCACACCAGTACCCAGGAGCAGAGGCTGCACTCACTAGATGTTCGGAGAGCACTAGCATTCTACATTGAGCGCACAAAACCATTCAAGAAGTCAAACCAACTGTTCATGGCGGTAGCAGACCAGATGAAAGGACTCCTGGTCTCATCTCAAAGAATATCTTCCTGGATCACATCCTGCATCCGCACATGTTACAAGTTAGTCAAGGTCCCATTCCCAACTCTTATGGCACATTCCACAAGGGCACAAGCCTCGTCAGCTGTGCTCCTGGCCCAGATCCTGACACAAGAGATCTTCAGCAACAACTTGCATACGTTTACCTCTCACTATGCTATCACCCAACATGCCAGAGATGATGCAGCATTCAGCAGGATGGTGCTCCAATCAGCGATTCCTTAACTCCGACCCCACATCTGGGTGGGAGTCACCTGATTGGAATTGACGTGAACAAGCACTCGAAGAAGAAAAGACCCACGCTCCTTCCCCTCTGTCGGAGTAGCCGGCAAGAAGGAATTGAAGGGGAGTCGGGTTGGCAGGATCATATATTGAGCACCATGAAGGCGCCACTCTAGGGGGTTCCACAGCCGACCCAATGGGAACTGCTAAGGGAAACTTCCGAAGACCGTGCATGCAGCACGCGCACACCTGATTGGAATGGACGTGAACAACACATCTCGAAGAACAACAGTTGCGAGAAGGTGAATAATCATCTTTTTGCAGTACATAGCACTTACATACTGCAGTGCTTTGTCATTCAAGGATCACAAAGTGCTAGGTGGGTCAGTATTGTTATCCCCATTCAGTGGTGTGGAAACTGTCACACAGCAGAGATTATATGACTTGTCCAAGATCACATTTTCTTTGCTGCAGTGTTTACTCAAGTGATGCCCCTAATAAACGACTCTTAACTCGAGTGTGGTGGTGCTTTTAAATCAAGTTGGCTGAGGGTACCGGCTGCGTCTGGAGTTAACACAACTGATCAACTGCTAAGGACTTGTCTGCATGGGAAGTTAGTGCCCAGCAAGCTACAATGTGCATTTACAGCACTAGCTACTCTGCACTTACACTGCATGTGGACAATCTTACCATGCATCAGAAGTGCCTCTGTGTGCTTTAGGTTAATATGCTTTAAAGTGCTAACCATCTTAGCTTGGTGCTCACTAACTTCTCTTGTAGACAGGCCCTAACACAATCACACTGTGCAGCTCAAGAGTTACTTTGCAGCATGGTTGCTCACACTTCAGAATAGTTAACTCAAGTTACCTACATTCGAGTTAACTCTGCAATGAAGATTTAACCACATGAGTCAGTGACATAATTGGGAATTAGAACCCAGATCTCCTGAGTCTAATCCTCTCACTCTATCTACCGGACCACTCAGATTTAACCATTTGTAATTATTACTTAGTTACAGAAGTCAAGAAATTATTACTTTACAAAATTTGAGTAAGACTGGCACTGAATTTTAGAACTTTTACCGTTTGTTTATTTAAATGAATCCCTGTGCATACAGGATTGCTTCCAATCTACACAGTCATTTGCTCACAATGGGAACTTTTTATCTATTTCTAGGGTAGAAATCTAGTCACAGGGGAGCTTGGCTACTTTCCAAGTGATGCCGTAAAGCCTTGCCCATGCGTAAGTACAAATGTTTAATTGTGTTTGTCGGTATAATAGTTTCCTCAGGAACATTCATAGGAAAAGTTGCCTGGTTCACACCAGGGTTTCATTAATCCTGCCTTGTGGGAAGCATTATTTTAGTTTTTGTGTTTGTATGTTACATTTGATGTTGTTTAAAAATATAACATTCTAATGCTTTTGGTTATT
The DNA here is from genome assembly GCF_027887155.1 of Malaclemys terrapin pileata. NCBI lineage: Eukaryota > Metazoa > Chordata > Testudines > Emydidae > Malaclemys > Malaclemys terrapin. The sequence continues at coordinate 68,896,459 of NC_071512.1, forward strand.
GGATTTAAATTGTAAGTGTTAAGCAAACATGCTCAAGAGATAGATTTTAACTTTTGGGAGTTTAATAAATTAAATTGTCTAAAGAGTTTTCAGATTAATACAGTCAGACTATAGAACAAATATATTGTGCAGTAAAGCTGTTGGCTTTTTTACAGTGAGATGAAAATGCTGTGGTTTTAATCTGTTTCCCAGTCACTTTGAATTACAGAGAGAGATTATACCATAAATAGTGAGTTTAAAAAAAACCCTGTAAAAGTAAAAATAGAATAAAGAACAAACAAATGAATAAATAAACCCTCCAACCAGATCTTTCAACATACTCCTGTGTCCCTGTATGCTTTGACCTGCCTGTGTTTTGTGTTAAGAAGACAAATACTCTCAAAATACTAAAAATTGCAGCAGGATAATGATAAGAAAAATTAATTTACAGTATGTACTCCTAATTTTTTGTATGAGCATGTTAATATATTTTGCACTCCTTCATTGTGACTTCCATAATACTTTGGATCAGATCACCATTGTGTTACTCCAGATTTAATGTAGTATAACTCCATTGAAATTAGTAGAGTTACATTGGTATTAAACCAGAATAATACAATGGTTAAGGGGCTCCCTTGCTTTGCTGTAAACATGCTTTAACTTGATTCAGAACTAAATTCAACTCTATTAATAAATCTACTTTGATTACAACATTCAAGATGTCATCATGATGGTAATGTTATTAGGTAGAGTCACCTTTTAATGGATACAACAGTTTTGACACATTATGATAGGCCTTTAAGGTTGAGATCAAACCTTAGCTCCAAAATAAATCTCTACATTAGTAATACATCATAATATTGTTTAACAGCAGATCAACATATCTTTTACCATTTATAATTCGGGTTGTCGATTAATCGCAGTTAACTCACGCGATTAACTCAAAAAAATTAACTGCAGTTAAAAAAAAATTCATGGTTAATCGCACTGTTAAACAATAGAATACTAATTGAAATGTATTAAATATTTTTGGATGTTTTTCTACATTTTCACATATATTGATTTCTATTACAACACAGAATATAAAGTATAGAGTGCTCACTTTATATTATTATTTTTAATTACAAATATTTGCACTGTAAAAATGATAAAATAAATGGAATTTTTAAATTCACCTCATACTGTAGTGCAATCTCTTTATTGTGAAAGTGTAACTTACAAATGTAGATTTTTTTTTTGTTCTATAACTGCACTCAAAAACAAAACAATGTAAAACTTTAGAGTCTACAAGACCACTCAGTCCTCCTCCTTGTTCAGCCAATTGCTAAGACAAACAAATGTATTTACATTTACGGGAGATACCGCTGACTGCTTCTTATTTACAACATCACCTGAAAGTGAGAACAGGCATTCACTTAGCACTTTTGTAGCCGGCGTTGCAAGGTATTTACGTGCCAGATATACTAAACATTCATATGCCCCTTCATGCTTTGGCCACCATTCCAGAGGACATGCTTCCATGCTGATGATGCTTGTTAAAAAAAATTATGCATTAATTAAATTTGTGACTGAACACCTTGGGGGAGAATTGTATGTCTCCTGTTCTGTTTTACCTGCATTCTGCCATATATTTCATGTTATAGCAGTCTCAGATGATGACCCAGCACATTTTAATTTTAAGAACACGTTCACAGCAGATTTGACAAAACGCGAAAAAAGTACCAATGTGAGATTTCTAAGGATAGATACAGCACTCAACCCAAGGTTTAAGAATCTGAAGTGCCTTCCAAAATCTGAGAGGGACAAGCTGTGGAGCATGCTTTCAGATGTCTTAAAAGAGCAACACTCTGATGCGGAAACTACAGAACCCGAACCACCAAAAAAGAAAATGAACCTTCTGCTGGTGGCATCTGACTAAGATGATGAAAATGAACATGCATCGGTCCGCTCTGCTTTGGATCATTATCGAGCAGAACCCGTCATCAGCATGTCTTCTGGAATGGTGGTTGAAACATGAAGGGACATATGAATCTTTAGCACATCTGGCACGTAAATATCTTATGTCGCCGGCTACCACAGAGCCATGTGAACGCCTGTTCTGACTTTCAGGTGACATTGTAAACAAGATATGGCCAGCATCATCTCCTGCAAATTGTAACCAAACTTGTTTGTCTGAGCAATTGGCTGAAGTAGCACTGAGTGGACTGTAGGTTCTAAAGTTTTACATTGTTTTATTTTTGAATGCAGTTATTTTTTGAACATAATCCTGCATTTGTAAGTTAAACTTTCATTATAAAGAGATTGCACTACAGTACTTGTATTAGGTGAATTGAAATATATTATATTATTTCTTTTGTTTTTTACAGTGTAAATATTTGTAAGCAAAAATAAATAAAATGAACACTGTATTCTGTGTTGTAATTGTAATATATTTGAAAATGTAGAATCATCCAAAAATATTTAAATAAATGGTATTCTATGATTGTTTAACAGTGCGATTAATCTTTTTAATTTCTTGACAGCCCTATTTATAATCTCACAATCCTGTTCACAGAGATACTTATCATTCCATTGTTACTTTAAATTTAAGGCTATGTCTACACTATGCAGCTCTTAGCAACACGGCTGTGTCACTACAGCTGTGCTGCTAAAAGGCGCGCAGTGTAGCCGCTGTTTGTCGTTTTTTGTCATTCAGTTGCCGGTTTAGACATAGTCTTAGTCCTGTTAAACAGAGTGACAAAGCAGATGCCCGATAAAGATAATATACGACTCATCAAAATGTTATGTAATAGAGCTTAACTTTTTTTGTAACCCTATTACCATATTTTATTAAGCATAAAGGCTGTGGCAGTTTAGTGTCCCACAGTCATGCTGGATGGTGTTGGGTACAGTCAGCACATGCCTTGAGCTAGTGTCAATCATTGGAGCTGCCCTGTGGATTTGGAAACACCACTCTAGGGCAGTACCTAAGATAAATATAGAGGGCTACTGTAAATACTGTGGAGACCATATTTATTTATCGGGCAAAATCAGCTCATTTTGAAAGAGTACCACTGTAGTTTAAAGTGGGAAACTCACATAGTTACGGAAAAACTCTTCTGTTAAAGCTACCACAGCAACACAGAGATTACTTAGTGTCTAGTGACATAGCTTTCTGCTAAATTTAGAAATATACTATTAAGCAGAGGATTGAATGAAAATAACATGATTTTACAGTATGAATAAATATTATTCATGACATGTTAGCAACCAGAGGCATAAACTGACAAGAAAGATGAATTGATTCTTCACCACTGCTAACTTGGAAGGGGAAAATATAAACATCTTATTATGACAAACAATGCAGTTAAAGATACCGAAACATCTATCCGATTTTTAACATATTATAACTTGTACTATTATTAAGTGTTACAGTCTTTACAACCGGCCAATATAAAAATGCCCAGAAACAGCATAAAATACATATATCAAAAGGCTTTAGGAATGAATATTGAATGAAAAAGTGTTGAGTTCCAGAATATCAAATTCCAGTCCCTTCTCAGCTATACCTATAAATGCTTTATTCTTATTGCAATATGCAGTATTTGTCAGCAGACATTTTTATACCATATGAATAGTATCAGAGTCTGTGTCTTTTGTTCAGTTTTCTCATTGCAGTTGCTTGGATTTGGATGTATAATACAGTGCAAGCCAACAACTTCTAGTACGTTTGATTGTTTTCTTTTTTTCTCTGCAATGGACAATCTTTATTTTACAACTCAACACACTCGGGGTTGAAAAGGATTAATGATTGCTGGTGTTCTAGCCGTTTGCAACCAAAATGACCTGCTATGATAGATGAGCCAAACCAATTCAGAATTTCAGATTCCATCCAATATAGGACTGTATGGGAGGGTAGTCGTCTTCCTAATTGCCACTACTGTCTTGCCACTGGTACACTCACATCAAGTAATTTGAACTACTTTCAAAACTTTATTCTAACAATACAAAACATTCAAAAATGTAAAATTCTGTAGGCTAACATAATTATAGAAGTATCTTACATATAAAGACTGGCTTTATATACACTGGGCTTTTTCCTGACAGTTTTTGAGTGGAGCAGCTTCACTAATGATAGGAAGGTAGGAGTGCTAGCTGTCAGCATTTTTAACGTTTAGACCATCTCTCAGCCAGGTGGGAATGTTGCCCGAGCCCTATCTACTACGCTGTTGGTAGCAACGGCCTAGCTGGTTTCATTCTGATATAATGCTGATTTATTTTCCTAGTGCTTGTCAGAGGTTCGTGTAGGGATATGAGAGAATGTGTCACCAACTAAATCCCACGTCTGTTGTAGCTAAGCTTTGATGCAATGGTGTTACAAATGGACAGTATACTTTTTGAATTTGTTTAGGCTGTCATGGCTTTGGAGTCCATTATAGATTCACAGCTGTTCTCCTTCTTGTTCTCTTACAACATATACTGACATTTGGCTAGCAATAATTCCATTCCTGATCTCTTTGCATTTTACAAAAGCCTTCCATTGTTCTGGTTAACTCTTGCCCTCTCTCCCCCAATCTCTCTGCCTAGTCTAATTGCTTTTAACACCATCCTGGGTGGGAAATTTATTATCATACAAATAAATAGGTCACACTATTCTTAGAGCAGAACTCTTTTAATGACAACAAATTCACACTAGTGGCGCCTTTGTGCTTTGGGGAAAATACAGTTTTTGGTGATAATGTAATAAAGATTGTCAGCATTAAAATCATAGATTCAGATGCATTCAAATAAGGTTAAGAGGCTGGTTATCTGTCCAAAGTACCTTTTACAAAAGCACTTAGGAGGAAAAATTGGCAATCACACAAAATGCCCAGGGCAGTAAGCAGGACTCTGTGAGCTCTGCAAAGGTCATTTCAGAACCTGAACCTTACAATTTGGATCACAAGGGTTGGAAGCAAATCAACACTATGCAGGTTGGGAAGTTCAAGCTAGCCAAACTTGTGCCCTCCAAGAGGGTCTCGGGTTTTGGTATCTGTTGGTGGGGAGCATGGAAGTCAGCTGGGGAAATATTCATTCAATTCACATATTGTATATGCATATATATACTATCCTTTTTTGTATGTTTGATTTTAGTATATTTTAAACTATTTGAAAATTAAAGCAGGAACACATTTTGAAAGGACAACTATTTAAATTCAAGTTTAAAAGTAAAACTTGTGTCATGCAAATGTATTAATAAATTCATACAATACCTCAGAAATGTATGGATTATTCAGTTAACCATCTCAAGAGATTATATAACATGCCACCTAAGCTTTTACTTCAACTAAGAATAGTGCCTTTTCAAGGCAATCTAATTCAAAAAGCACTTAGTGAATTTAGTGTACATCATTGTACATTCAGTTGCACACTTTAATGATGCATTGCAACAATATGCCCTATTAGATGAGCATTTTATGGATGAAATGAGAGTGGAGGCACTGCCAAAATCCACTTCAGATAGATTAAGAAAAAAAAGCAATATGGAATTTGTAGCACTTATCTGTCCAAAATTAAAAAAAAACTCCCCCAACAACAACAACAACAAAATACATTAGCTTAATATTCTGTCCTGTTTTCAGACCTATACAAGGTATTCACACTATTAATTTATTCTGAGTAAAGTAGACTAATAGATGAAGAAATGTGATCAATCTGATTCTTATCCCCCCGGTTTGATGTAGGGTATTTGGTCATTAGATCAGTGCTAACTAATTTGTGAGTCAATTAGAAAAATATTCTTTAAATAATTATATTCTATGATATCTTTTTACACCCTAGGTGCCTAAACCAGTAGACTACTCTTGCCAACCATGGTGAGTCCTGAACTAGTCCTATGAAAATCACGTTGAAATGGACAGCCATAGAGAGAAAACTGTGTTTATCACAATCTAATTTAAATTGCTTTAACCTTTCTTGGCTTCTGAAGAAGGTATTGTGTAGCAGTTTTGGAAAACAACACTGAATATGCACTGCCTAAAAGCATTTCTCATATAATAATATGCTTAATGATTTTGACATTTTGTTTACAAGTCTATATATACACAGTCTGTATCCCAGAGGTCTCTAAAGTGGTATAAGAAAAAATCAGTACAACATGAATTATGCAAGAAGATCTTACATTTTAAGTGGCTAAACAAAATGAAGAAAGTGATATTTTGTTTTGTGAATAATTCTGCTGAAATTTTGTTAGACAGAAAAGCTATCTATTAAGTGATGTAAATGGACAATGTATCAATTCTACAACCACTGTCAAAGTGAATCATAATGTAGTGTAAACCCTCTGCTCTGGAGTGAATTTGACTTAAAAGGATTATAAATGCAGAGTGACTGATTCTGTTTTTACAAATTTATTCCTGATTTATACTGGGTTGCAGTAAGTGAAATCAAAATCAGATCCACTGATCCAAACAAACAAACAAAAAAAAGCTTTCATAGACAGTGAATAAAATCCCAAAGGGAAAAAGTTGCTGTTTTTAATTTGATTCTAGCTTCAATTATGCTCCTTATAGTTTTGACAGAAGAAAGGACAAAAATAGCATTGTGTTCAAAACCTAAAGTTGAGGTTCTTTCAGGATAAAACTTTATTTTCTAAGCATTTGTAACTTAAACATGGGAAATTGCCTTAGGCTGAAACTTGCCTTAAAAAGTCTCAGCCTGGGAGCTCATATTTTGTGATAATTTGAAGAACATCCTCTCTAATACTTTCTTTTAAAACTAAAAGTAGCCCTAAAGTTGAAATTGGAATTTTTTTGTGATATTTAAAGATTTTTTAATGATAGATTAAGTAGTATAACTATATATACAACTAGATTAAGAATCTTAATGTATTATAGTTATATGTATTCATTTTAAAAAATTGTGCACAGTACTGGTTCCAAATATTGACTGAAATTATTCTGCTTTTAAAAAGTAAAAATAAGCAATTGTTTCATTTTAATAAATGCATATTTTTCCCCACAGTTAAAAATGTAGGCCCCAATTCTGCAAGCAGATCTCTGCAGGCAGACCCTTATGGAATCTTTTGTCTCAACCATTTCAGACCTGGCCATAGTTTAGGGCTGAAGTAGATTTTGAATCTCATCTGTTGGGTTTTAGTCTGCACATTTACATTTTAGCTTTTAGAGTAAAATAAATAAATATGAATCAAATGAAATTATTTTTGTTTGTTTAAAAACAAAATTAGTGCATCAGTTGGCTGATTCTCCAGTCTCTTACACCAACTTCACCTGAAGTCAGTGGAGTTACACTAGTACAAACTGGTATAACATAGTGTATATACAAAATATTTCAAATAAGTAAATTCCATCACCTGGTCCAGGCCACCGTTTAATTATATTTTCAGTATAGGCCCCAGTTTAGCAAAGTACTTCAGTATGTGCTTAAGTGCTTTTGAAGTCAGTGGGGTTTAGGCAAATGTTTAAGGTTTTGTCTGCACTACCACTTTTGACGGTAAAACACACCCCAAAGTTTCACCAGCAAAATTGCTGGTCCCAACATAGCTAATGCCGCTCATTGGGGGTGGTTTAATTATGCCAGCAGGAGAGCTCTCTCTGGCCAGCAAAGAGCAGCTACATGGGAGACTTTACAGCGGCACACTTGTAGTGGTACAGCTGTGCCGCTCTAAGGTCCATAGTGTAGACATAGCCTAAAAGTTAGCACATGCATAAGTGCTTTCCTAAACCGGGATGAACATAATCTTTTGCTTCAGTGCTTTTCTGAATAGAAGCCATAGTCCTTTGTGCCAAAAAGTGGGAGAGCGTATTGCACATTTTACCATTACTTATAAATTTCTGTGCTTTTTATTATTTTCCATCACAATCTTGAAATACAGTTCATTTACCAGTAGCTTTTGACATATCTGACATTCACCATCTCATGTAAAATATTGGAACATTAAATTGTGTATTGGAAAGACCTACTGCACAGCTTCAAAGATGAGCATGACTAGTATTTATTTGCTTTCCCTACAGGTATGCAGGAGCAATGGAGAGGCTGCAAGCTGAGAGTGAACTTATTAACAGGGTAAACAGAACTTACTTGGTGCGACACAGGACCAAAGAATCAGGAGAATACGCAATAAGCATTAAGTAAGTGGGACAAGCACTTTTACAGAAATAGATTTCCTGTTTTCATTATTGCCTAGGCAGATGTTTGTAATCAATAAATACAGAAAATCATGAATCTCATTGCAGCTTAGATAATCATCTAATATCCTGTCAGTACATAAAAATATCAGTAGCTAGAAAAGTAGTTCAGGCATATAGGACAAAAAGTGTAAATCAGCAAAGCTCCCCTGAAGTTAATGGAAAGATACCAGTTTACGGTGGCCTCTTGGATACTAACAGGCAATTGTTTAGTCCTGATTCAGCTCCTGTTGATGTTAAGGGGAGTCAGTTCAAGTCTTTAGTTTCTAGGACATTTCAGTAAAGAGTGTGTTAGAACACACTCTACTGAAATGTATTTGCTATCAGCACAAATTACTAAGAGAGTCTTGTTTGTTTCTGCATCGATCCTCAATATGAACTTGAAAGCAAGCAATATGGGATCCCCTGATTAGAAGTAACTTTTTTTCGGCATACAGGCTACATCTTCATTCATACACTAATAAATATATTTGGTTAATTAGATGTCAACTGTGTATTGGCATGGATATACATTTTGTCTTTAGAATTTATTCATGTAGTGTTTTTGAGGTATGCCCTCGGGTAATTATTGATCACCACTGATTAAAAACACATTTATATTAATAAGTTATTAATTGCCCACAGGTACAATAACGAAGTGAAACACATCAAGATTTTAACAAGAGATGGCTTTTTTCACATTGCAGAAAATAAGAAATTTAAAAGTTTAATGGTAAGTATTAATGGTTTTTTCAGTGTGCAATTCCCATGTAACTATTGCTGTTAAAGTACATGGTGGCTCTCTAGATTTGCAGAAATACTTTCAGGTTAGAATCATGTCCATCATTCCTTTATATATTTGTCATGTTCAGTCTTAGATGTCAGTGAAGATGGTGTTGGTGTATGCTTAAAAATATTTGTATGTAAAATTAGAGCCAGCTTGGGGCCCTTCAGTGATATGCTTGAGAGGGGAAGAAACCTGCACATGGTCAGCAACTGGTGAAGTCTCTGCATTCACCTGAGAGCAGAGATTACTCCCTGGAGTATTCCTTATCATGCTAACCACCCCAAAAAGGGCAGGGAGTAGGCTGGACAATGACCCCTGCACATCTAATAAGCCTTAAATGTCAGGGGACATTGTCCTGCCTATTCCCTGGTCTGTGCTAATAGGGACTATGCTACCCCAGAAGAGAAATTTTGTTTTTCTGTCACACATCAATATAGGCCAGTGCCTGTCGAGCACAGTCTGGTGCTTGGATTGTCTCTACCCAAAGAAGTTTTTTTTATTGTTGCTACCACTGGTTCCGCTCTTACCGTGTAAGTAGTAGTGTTGATAAGGCTCTAGGTGGTTTTTGGCATTTTCAATTTTGTGTTGGCTAACCCTGTTGGGACCAGCTCTGTCTAACCCTGTTCAGAATGTCTAGTGTATATAGAATAAACTTTGTGTCTTATCTATCATGGCACTCTCAACACTGACAAACTGTTCAGCTTTCAGCTGAGGAGTCCCACAAGCTATATAACCAGCGTTGTGTCCCTTTATAGCATGGGTGGCCAAACTTACTGACCCTCTGAGCCGCATACGACAATCTTCAGAAGTTCAAGAGCTGAGGCGCATTTGCCAGGGCTTGGGGCTTCTGTGCCTCGGGAGGCACCTGCCAGGGCTCGGGGCTTCAGCCCCACTTTGCTGAAGCCCCGAAACCCAGCAGGCATGCCCCGCGCTGCTGAAACCCCAAGACCCTCCTCCCCATTAGGTAGAAGCCCCTATCTCACCACCCCACTGCAAGGCAGGGGTCCTGAGCTCTCCCCTTTCCCCTCTGCCCAAGTCTGGTAGGTAGAGAATAGAGGGGGTTGTGTTCTTTACCTGTAAAAGAGCTGCATGCAGCTTGCGAGCCCCAGTTTGGCCACTCCTTGTCTATAGCAAAGGGGGCATATCCAGAGAATGGACCTGTGACTGGAGTGCTGACATACTAAAGAAAACCTTAGCTGGAGTAATGGCCCATTGGTGTCATTGTCACCCAGCCTAAGTAAAACAGCTGCTCTAATTTATGATGGGGGGCCAAAGTGTCGTGGATTGGGGGAATGCAAAAGTGGTCCCTCCCGCCACCTTCAGGTCCTACACCAAGCACAGCTGAGCCACGCTCAAGAATTGAGCCCAAGTCGTCATAATTGTACAGTGTGTTTTCATTTTGTTACTGATTTAAAATGTTTCCCCAGAATCCTATGGTAACGGGGAGAAAACCTTTTGAATCCTGAAATCTTCTTTGGACGATTTTCTCAATAAGAATCCTGACCCTTTATTTTGTTAATACTTATACATATAAGGAGTCTGAATGAAGTACCTCAAATGCATTTGTAAAATTTCACCAAGCAAGCTTTTGCTGGTATGGTGTTAAGGGAAGCTAGTTCAATATATTATATTTAGATTAATCAGTTAAATAACACACTGCACCTTTCCTGCATACTTCTTCAAAGCACTCTACAAACAATATATTCAAATGAAGGATAATGCAAAGCAAGAACTGGGAGGGATGTTGCAAAACAAGACAGTCTTAAGACTTGATTTAAATTTAGCACATGAAAAAAAAGGGTTCCAGTCTTTAAAGCAAGAATATTCTGTGAGTGACAAGGAGTTAAACCAAGATCTACACTCAGTGTGATCCTATCTCAAAAAATCCTCATTTGAATGCAAGCAGCCTAGACCCCATGGCAAGTACACTCCAAGCTGATTTCACAAACTGATGTGTGTCTTCACTTGGCAGTGAAGTTCTCTTAGAACAAGAGCAGTGTGCCCAGAGATCTCAGTTTTGATAACAAGAGAGCTCAGTAGAACTTGCAAATGCATGAGGAAAGGGGTAAACAAACATTTCAGTAGTCCATTTGGGAAATGATGAAAGGGATATCAATATCTTGTCGAGACATCTCATCTGGAGTCAGATCCTGTAGAATTTCCTTAGGTGATGGTGAGACAGTTTTACAGTGTGTTTGATACAGATCTCAAAAGAACGCTGCAAATCAGAAATAACTACAGGATTGCCAGCTTCGAAAGCAAAAGAATGGAGCTCCCATCAAAGGCAACAAACAGGGAAGATAACAGAAACCTATGCTGAAAAGGCCCATCAGTAGCAGTTTGGCTTTGTTAACATTCAGTTTGAAAAAGTTGCTTGATTCCCTAACTGTAGTATTATAAAGTATGCCATGCAATGGTAGAACAGACTGGTGGATCTATGTGAGCACCATTGGCATGTGCCATAGACCAATTACTTTGCTGTAGAGACCAAGAACATCATCAATACTGTCCAGAAGAAGCAAGTAAATCCAGTACAAACTTAGTTTTTAGAGTGGATCTATGAGTGGTAGGGAAAACCAAATCAGCTATCATGAGAACCCAAAGCAATGACCTGCAATGGCACTGTATATTTCTTTTAAGGTAATAAACAAAAGTAGGAGCTCTCCAACCCTGCTTTTTGTTTATCAAATATACTGTGAAAACTATGGCTGTCATGTGGAGAACTTAGGGTGCCTGGCTATAACATGTAAGAATCCAGTAATATAGGGCCAGATCCTCAGTCTGTGTACTCGTATCTCAATTGACTTCAGTGGAGCCTGGTTTACATTGGCTGAGGATATGACCATTCATCTCTCTCTAGACTTGTCACAGTAGATGTGTCTATCAAATGTTTAAAGTCATCATTTTTCAAATCATTTAGGTGAAACTGTGTTATATTGAACTTGCTTTGATCCACCGTAGTGCGCAGCCCTGCCCCCACGGAGCACTGCTTTACCGTGTTATATCCGTATTTGTGTTATATTGGGTCGCGTTATATCGAGGTAGCGGTGTAGTTGATATCCTGTGATCCTGACATAAAATTTTGCTAGGCATGGGGCCATTTCACTGATTTGTCAGTTAATAAAATCTGTCCCGTTATAGCAATAGACTTACTGTCTTAACCAAACATCATCAACTCCTCCCAACTAATCTGTACCAGGTTACACACCATTCATTTTGGTGTTTCATATACCAGGGAATCCATTTCTGAATGCTGCCTACAAACCACCCCTTCTAGTGCCTGTTGCCTTGGTAATTTGAATGCCTGGGTACTCACTGATTATTTGTGAAAGCCACTTGCAATGCTGACATTGTAGCTTGCCTGCTGTGTTAATGTAAGATAACGGAATCCCAAATATTTCTTTTTGTTCCTGGCTTTTCTGTTTACTTGTAGTGCCTGGAGGTCAGTGATTGTGAACTACTAAAAGCAGGTGTGGATTTTACTTTTGGTTTAGACTCTACCTTTGAGCCAGCTACTGAGACGTACAACACTGTACAACATGGGACTGAAGAGCTCCAAAATTCAGTTCAGAAGTTTACCAATAAGACTGTTTTCATGAACTTACACTTAGTGCACTAGAACTTGGCTGAATAATTTAAGGGTCATTTTATTCATTGGAATTAATTTATTGCATGGACCACTTTAGATTTTTGTAAGAGAGCATAGGCTGGTTTTGGGGGGGCTTGTTTATAAATCAGAATGAAATTATTGCTTTTTCCTTATTTGCACTGAAGCTTGGCCTGATTGATTTTGTTTTTGGAAACTTAAACATGACAGAACAAAATGGGATTATTGAATGAATTGGTGACGGGAGTTAAGTGTTTACAATAAATGAATTACTGTATTTGATTTTGAAAAACGAAATGCCATGCTTGAAGGAGCAGAATAATTAACTGAAGTGTGTTTGCTTTGATTTTCCTACTCAACGTTTACCCTCATTCCTTACTCTGTAGAGAAACTCTGTACTGAACTTATTCACGTAAATTTGTTGATCCAATCCATAGACTGGCTCATTCAAATCTAAGGACTTGTCTACACAGTAATGTGTACTGCAGGGGGATGATTTCTAAATCATGCTAACGTCACTCATTTAATGGTCTCTGTAGACCCTGCTGGTGTGCATCAAATGTTCACTAGTGTGCTTTCACAAACATACATTAAAGTGCAGTAGGGAACATCTTATGCACACCAACAGGATCTACATGGACCACTTAATGCACAGTATGTTAGTGTGCTTTAAATATCACAGACCCATTGTGTACATTGCCCCACCACGCAGACAAGTTTTAAGAGTTGCATACTAGATTTGAATACTGCATAGAAATATCACGAGTTCTTAATGTTTGGAGGTGTTCCTTCATATTTACAATGAGAACTGTATTGTATTGTACCTCCTTAGCTTTCATATTCTATTTTGGCAAATATTTTATGAAACATATGGAAAATTCTCAGATTGGATCCATGGAGAATGTGAAAAGCTGTGTACTCTGGACTTATTCCTGATGCCATCTGATACAATGCACATTATCTTATGAAATGACCTTGAAACCTTTACGTGGTCCATATACCTGAGGAGAAAGCACCTGTTGATTATAAGGCTCACACTGTTATCTGGTGTCTGTGTTTTCAGAAAAAGATTTGTGGATGATCATTGTTTATCACTGTAGTAAAAAGCTGAGAAAGTAAAGATAGGTACAGTGAGTAGTTAGCAAGCTGCTGACCTCCCCTTTTATCTTTGTTCCGTAAGGCAAATATTAATTAATCAACCTGATTGAAAGGAGTAAATACTCCTTTCAAACAGAGAAGTGCGATTTTTTTTGTCCTATAAATTTGAATCAAAGCATTAGTAACTCAAGTACAACAAACTAAATAGAAGGCAGTGATACAAATAGGGTGTTGAGCTCATCTATGCAGGGAGTAGGTATTTTAGGTAACATGTATGTATATTTGTATATACATGTATGTATAAACTTTATGTATATTTACTGTGCAGTTATCCATTATAAATAGAGTTGGGTGGAAGTTTTTCAGCAACTAATAATCTCACCAAAAATGCATTTTTCAGGGCACCGAAACTGTTTGTGAATCTAGGTAAAATTCAGCAAAAAGTTTAATCTGCAAAAAAGATTTTTAAAATATCAAAACAACATTTTGAAAATAAAATGCCAGTTTGACCCAAGTGAAATATTTCCATTTCTTGAATGAAACCAAATGCAATTATTTTCAGGGTGTTTTTTGTTTTGTTTTGTGTTTGGCCCTGAACTGAAAAATCAATTATTTGCTCAGCTCTAATGATAAGATCACTTGTATAAGAAAACTATCATTAACTGTATATCTTACTGTTGAAAAGGATGCAAATTAAATTCCCAGTAATGTTTTATTCCCTCTTGCTCAAAGGAACTTGTAGAGTACTACAAGCACCACTCTCTCAAAGAAGGTTTCCGAAGTTTGGATACGACTCTTCAGGTTCCATACAAGGAATCTGAAAATTCAGATGAACAAAGGAGTAATAAAGCAAGCAGTAACTGTGAGTATTATCATTTTACATATTATTTGCTGTTATTTTAACACTAAAAGCATAATGATATTTATATAAACATCTTCATTTTGCATTTTTGACATGTAACTAATTAATATGGTAATGCGTTCAGCTAGGATTTTTCTACAGCTAAGCATAATCAGATCTGCCAACAGGTTTATGAACATGTCTAGTGAGACTTCCTTGCTGCCAAACTTAAAATCAGGTTAGTGTTCAAAAATCTATTAGAAATGCATGTGAGAGATTTAATTTGGAGGCTGCCTAGTTTTTGCAGATGTTTACATAGGCGGCACTGTTTTCAGTTACATGCATAAATAAGTAACCATTTCTAATCTTATATTGAGATTTAAATAGATCAGTCATCTAATATAACTGCATTTTTGTAAATTAGGGTGTCAGTAAAGACACACACACAGTTTTTCAAGTAATATGTCATTTGTTGAATCATCTCATTTGTTTTTTTATACCTGTCTTTTAAGGCCATAATTTGCAAGCCTGTACAACACTTCTAAAAGAGTTTTCAAAATACATACCATATAAATACCTGTTAAAAGACTTTGTATTTTTGGAGTAAATAGCTACAATATGTGTCAAGTATCAGAGGGGTAGCCGTGTTAGTCTGAATCTGTAAAAAGCAACAGAGGGTCCTGTGGCACCTTTAAGACTAACAGAAGTATTGGAGCATAAGCTTTCGTGGGTGAATGCCCACTTCATCAGACGCAAAGCTTATGCTCCAATACTTCTGTTAGTCTTAAAGGTGCCACAGGACCCTCTGTTGCTTTTTACAATATGTGTAATATTGCTCTTATGAACATGTAACATGTTCCATTTTAAAGGAAAGTCTATAAAATTGTTATTGCCTTTTTAGAAGTTCAATGCTATTTAAAACTGTTATGTGGTCTGTTGAAAATATTTAATTTTTCCCTGAAAGAACATTAGACTTCACAGCATTTCAGGCAATGGCCTTATCTTTGCACTGCACCAGATAAGAGAAGAATATAAAAAATAATGATGACTTCAACAATATGAAGACTGCTGTGAATGAAGATACAGTCAAGCCCAGTGTCTTGTGGCAATGATTTTGACTATTCCATCATTTTCACTTACTAGATTTCTTCTTGGATTTTCACTTGTTTAGCTATACTCCATGGACATGCATATATAATTTCCAAGGGACTTTCTAATTTTTATTTGGTGAAACGGGAGCATTAGGGGAATTTTAGGACACATTATTTTCAGATTATTTTTCATCCATTTTCATTGTTTTTCTTTGTTTCTTTCTATCATCCTGTTTCCTCTTTTCTTTCTTCTCTTGTTTTCTTTCATTGTTTCCCCTGGGTGTATACAGTACAATTAAACACCTGTGGCTGGCCTGTGTCAGTGGATTTGGGCTCCAGCTATGGGGCTGTAAAATTTCAGTGTAGACGTTCAGGCTTGGGCTGAAACCTGAGCTCTGGGACCCACCCACTTCCCCAAGCCCAAACATCTACAGTGCAATTTTATAGCCGGGTGAGCCTGAGTCAGCTGATATGGGCCAGCCACAGGTGTTTAAATGTAGTGTAGACAAACCCTATGAGTTTTTTGAGTTTTCTCCCTCCTATTGTATCCCATGTTCTCTCAGGACTTCATGTCTGTTCCTAGTTATTCTCTGTCCTTGTCTCTTTTCAAATGATCTTTTCCGCCCATTATCCTATCTTCCTTCCTTTCCCCCTCCCTCTCAATCTCTATCCTCTTTTCTCCTCACCCCTACCTGGTGTGGAGTGCCAGGGCAGTGACTAGCATGAGGAGTGTACCCTGCCTGCCTTACCTTTGTGTTTATTTTGGTTATTCTCTGAGAGGAGCAGAAAGGAAGCACTGCCTCTTCTTCTTAGACCAGCTGATAGGAGGGAGGCTCGGAAGCAGGCATCTGTATCACATGTAAGAGTATTAACATATAGGAGAAATATCACAACTTTTGCAAATTTCTTCATGATACAAGATTTTATATAGTGCATATTCCACTTCCTTCACTGTACTCCAGAAAAAAAATCTGCCTTACAGGAGTTCAAAAGGGATTATATGGAAGAACAAGAGAAATTAATGTGGGGCACTTTCCACTTAAGAGGTTTGGCAGGCTTGGCTTTGTGCTATGTTGAAATTCGAACATTTTTCCACTACATTTGCTGGTGGAAGCTGGAAAATTTCCCTCCAAGGCCAAATTGATGAAAAGTCTCTCAATTCTCAGATTCCCCGTGTAAAACCTAATATATTACCACAGTGCTAAAAACAAAACCCAGATTGTTTGATCCTGGATGACACTTTGGTTAATGGATTTGAAGGTTGTTATAAATCTGATTGAGCTTTTCCTTCTGGACACTCCAGACTTTAGTGCTGGACCCAAACCGTGAGTCTAGTGTTCTCTTGAGGCTCAGCAGAGTTTAGGCATTATTTCTGACTTTGGGCCGCTAGGCACACACTCCAGATACAGACACCATATCTTGGCAGGCTCTGAAAATAGCTCCAGCTGTCCCAAGCCTCACCAATAGCTGTTGCGTGCTCTCAGAGTTCCACTGAAGCTGATTTACTGTTTCCCTTTTTGGGGACTATGTGACAGTGTAAGCAAGTAACACACAGACTCTGCAAAGGAATTTCTAAACTAACACACTTTATTCTTAGGCTAGGTCTACACTACCTGCCTGAATCGGCGGGTAGAAATCGACCTCTCGGGGATCGATTTATCGCGTCCCATTGGGACGCGACAATCGATCCCCGAATCGACGCTCTTACTCCACCAGCGGAGGTGGGAGTAAGCGCCGTCGACAGGAAGCCGCAGAAATCAATTTTGCCGCCGTCCTCACAGCGGGGTAAGTCGGCTGCGATACGTCGAATTCAGCTACGCTATTCACGTAGCTGAATTTGCGTATCTTAAATCGACTCCCCCTGTAGTGTAGATGTACCCTTAGACAGCACAAATGGTACAGATGATGGAAAAACAACAAAACCTGCACACAAAACTTGATCTCACTTTCCTTGCCACTCCCACAGTCCTTTGGGATTTGGTCAGTGACTTTTCTGGGGTCCAGGATTTTCCTCTCCCTGTTCTCCCCCTGCACAGCCTTGTCTGCTGCTCTCTCTTGCTCTCTCCCTTTCTATTGAATCAAGCCATTTTTTCTGAAGTTGCAGTCGCCTTTATTAGGTGATCACTAGAAGCTGCTTCAAGTCCCTTTCTCAGGTGATCCACTGCTTGTTTACAAGGCCACTGGAGAAAAAGGGTTTCTCTGCCCCGCTCAAATATTGTTGGCAGATTATCTGCAACTCGTGCGTTTAGTTTTAATGCTGCCCTGTTAGTTTTCACTAAGTTGGCATTACCCTCATAGTTAGGGTATGTGAACCCTGCAATGTTTGATCTGCAAAGCAGTTAGAGAAGTTGTACCCTGGAATTTTGTTAGCAGGGATTGCAACTTGGAAGCAAACTAGCTGCTGCAGATTTTTTGGACATTTGAGTTGAATTCACTTCATTCCCCAAGGGAATCTTCACTCAGCCAGTTCCTCTCTGACCACCTCCTGCTCTCCTTTGAAGGCATCTCATATAAGAAGGGATAGCTGTTGAGAGGGAGTCTGAATGGCAAACCTCCTTCCCCTCAGTTTGTCAGTTTTCCAGCTGGATGCATAACCTGAGCCCATGTTCACCAGATTTTCACAAGCACAGGCTGAGGCAATTAAATATGTCAAGCTTCCAACTTCAATCTGAGATTGACTGGAGGTTTGAGAGAGACATTTTTCACTGCTCAGCTCATATGAACACCTGTTTAGCAGAGAGAGACATTTCTGACTTGGAGCATTTTTTAGAAATTTAGGAAGCTCTACTACAGACATTGCAAAAGTCCATCAAGTACTAATGCCAAATGTTTTGAGAAATCCAAAGGCAGCTTCAAATCACCTAATGGTCTAAGATGATAGGAAAAAGGGTTTTATTTTAAAGGGTTTATTTATTTCCCCTTTGAAGGTCAGAATATTAAATGGCTGTTAGGTTCTCCTGTAATTTTTTGATATGACTTTCAATACAATTTCCATATTATTTCTTAGAATTTCAGGCAAAGGGTGATTTGAAAGCTGGCCTGCTTGTGTCACAGTTCTCTCAATACTTAGTTGTTAGGACTGAATTATCATTTCATTCCTAAAATTAAGTTGACTTTTCACTTACTTCAGAAAATTGTCCAGTGGTTCTTTTTAAACTCCCAATGTCCCAGGACTTGTCTCCTCTTTTTAGATGTTCATTGCACGCTTTCAGTAGGCATGAGGATACCTCGTCAGCTATCAAATATGTCAAGACATCTAGATGTACTTGATTTTTTTCTTAAAATGAATGTAAACAAACAAAGATGGGTTTTAGTGCTGTGGTATGTTCTTTGGTCCCAATTTTCATTTCAGACTGCTTCTGCATGCACAATGATTGCACCCACAAAAATGGGCATGTACTCTTTTACGGGTAGAAAACATACTGTCACCCAAAGGAGAGCAATTGGGTGACCAGCAACCTGATTACTATAAATGTGTTGGAGATTTAATTAGTGTATCCTTAATCCTTTGATTACCTGAGGATACATTACATTTATCCATCAAAGCAGAGGCTAGCATACTGGCTGCACAAGTTTAAGTTCCTGAGCCAAATTCTGCCTTTTGTGTGTGCTCAGAACGTCCATTGAACTGAATGTGAGTAGTATATATGGATCCAAAATATCATTTAGTCCTTAAAGGATACGAAACGTGCACCTAATTCCCATTGATGTTAAGTTATCAGAGTAGAATGTTGTGATCCCTACATGCATGGAGTGAGGTCCAGTTTAACAAGGTACTTAAGAACATGCCTAAGTTAAGCATGTGAATAATCCTATGAATACCAATGGCAATATTTATGTACTTGAACTTAGACACATGCTTAAGAACTTGGCTGAGTCAGGGCCAAAAGCATTTTAAAATGTACAGGTATTAAGAAAAGAAACCACTTTATTTGTAAGAAAAAATAGTTTAAAATTCTTTTCTGCCAAACCCAAAATGGATTTATATTTTTATTTTTTGTTTTTGAAAAATGTAATTGTGAAAAATTAAATCATAGATCTACATTTTCCACTTTTCACAGTCAATTTCTTTCCAGACTTCCTCAGTGAGGAACCATAGTTTCCTTATTACCAATGACTTACATAATAGAAATACTAATATTTAAATATTTTGCCAATATTTCAACATTCTTTTGCTTCTCTCTTTTTCTCTTTCTTTCTCTAAGCCCCCTCTTTGTTCTGTGGGTTTTCTTTTGTAACTCCTCCAGACTACAGCTTTGTTCCCCCTTCCTCCACTCCTTTCTGGTCAGGTACTGCTTACCGCTTTTATATTTCTTCTAAATTTGCTTCTGTTTGCAAATTCTTTCTATGTGCAGCCAACTAGGGAAGGGACGAATCTACTTTTTCATTTCTTGACTAAATGCAGAATAGCACCTAATGCTATACCCTGAAGACTGACTCCAAATCTCAGTAACTGGTTAACATGATAAGCTATAAAGACAAGGTAATCAGAGGGTAGAAAATTGTTGTTCTTGCAGTCCAATAAAATCAAACTCTTGTAAAATTAACTTTTAAAAGTATACATTACTATAAGCAGAATTTGAATAGCCACAGCAGATCTCAAATGGCCACTAGTTCACCATTCAGTAATGGAATCCTATAGCAAGTATTATATTTTTAATTGATGTATTCATACAAATGTGCATACCTGAAAATTGCACTGTTCATGAATGAATCAAGTATTCGTCCCATCTCTACAGCAAACCATATTGTGGCAGCGTCGTAAAATGCCGTTGCTAGAGTTCTGTTGTAGCAAATGTTAGATTTTGCACTACCATTGTTTCAGTTAATTTTACTCATCTGTTTTTCTTTATTCTCTTTTAACCTTCTCTTGCTTTGAAAATATAAGAACATTTTTAACTAACAGACTGTACAAAAAGATTGAAATTTACAGCCATGCTAATCTCAATTCCAATCACATTATGGCAAACTTGCACTCCATTAATAAACACCAGTAAGTAAGGATGCTGTTGTGACTTTTAAGCTGCACCACTTTGCACCCAGTAATTTTGCCTGTGGCAGGCAAAAAGTCTCTGGGAACCCTGAAGGAGCATACACAACAGCAACTGCTACCCCCTCTAAAAGAGTGCAGCATTTGCTCTCCTTATGCTGGTTCACTTCCACTTATAGAGGGTGGATTATCTGGCCTAGGTATCACAAGGTTTTGGAATGGAGGCTGGCCCCCCTTCTACCCTTGTGCATAGCACTAGTCCCAACAGAGCCCTTTATGTTGGTAATTAGTAAGGATTAACTGCACTCTGTCTCCTCCACAAAAAGAAATCCTGACAATATCTGATGTAAAGCATGTCTTTGTAACAATTACACAACAGCAACGGGGTGTCAGGTAGTGTTAGGTAATTTAATCATGTCGGCTTGGATGGCATTTCATATTCTGGCAGATACCATGTGTGACTCTTTGCATTATTTATAAAATCATTTCTTTTTAAGACCCCAAAAGAGTCTTCATTAAATTCACAACTAAATGATATAAATGGAAAACATGGTCCCAAAATATTATGGGTTGGGTTTTCAAAAGCACCTTCAATGTTGGCTTATCTCTGCTCCCACTGGAAGTCAGTGGTAAAATTCTCATAGATGCCAGTGAGAGCAGAATTAAGCCAGCAATGTGTGAGCACTTTTGAAAATCCTCTCCATGCTTTCATACTGGCGAGAACTGATGTACAGTTTCGTAAAATTAAACAAATGTACATTGCTTCAAGACCCACAGAACCCACTAGCCAAAAACAACCCTGTATGGGGATAAAGTCATAAGTTAAGAGAAATACATAGTGTGAGATCAAACTGGTTACAGTGTGTATTAATGAGAAATTGACCTGAGTGGAAGCAAAGGCAGAAATCTGACACAGACCAAAGTGTCCTAGTTCTCTGGGGCTACAAACATTAGTGAGTCTTCTCAGGGTATGTCTATAGTGCAATTAAATACCCGGGGCTGGCTTGTGTCAGCTGACTAGAGCTTGCGAGGTGTAAAATTGTGCTGTAGATGTTCAAGCTCAGCCTGGAGTGCAGGCTCTGGGACCGTCCTAACTTGCAGGGTCCTAGAGCTCACGCTCCAGCCCGAGCCCAAACATCTACACTGCAACTAAACAGCTCCTTAGCCCGAGCCCCACGAGCCTGAGTCAGCTGGCATGGGGCAGCTGCGGGTTTTTAATTGCACTGTAAACATAGCCTCTTTCCTCTTTAAAATCTTCCCTACTGCTTGTTTCAGTTCTTTCTTTTCTTATTTCTCTGATCCTCTCTTCCCTATCTCCAGATTCCGTCCTTCTCCTCTTACTTCTTTCTCACTTTCCCCTGTGCTCCTCACTTTGAAAAGGATTTGAAATATTCCCCTCCTTTCCTCCAATTCTGCCTCCTTTCCCCCAATATTTTACTGCCCACTATTCCCTGCATTTCTCCTCTCCTTAGTTCTTTTCCTCCCTCCAATCCACTGGAATGGATTACCTTTCCCCTTGTTCTCTTCTTTCGTATCCACTTCCTTTTGTTCCTCCCCCACATTTCCCCCAATGTACCTTGTCCCCTTGACCTCTCCTGAGTCCTATCCTCTTTCTAGAGTCCAGAGCGGCTCTCTGTTTCCCCTCCCCTCCCCCAATGATTTACTGGTCCTTATAACCCCCAAATCAATGATCCCCTTCCCCAAATAGTTACTGCTATTGCCATACACCAATATACTGACCCCAAAATCAGTAAGTGCTGCTAGTGCCCTCTTCCCCCACAAAATGTCAGTTACTGCCTCTGCTGCACCCCTTCTCCTGCAAAATCAGTTCCTGCCCCATCACCACTTATTCCTGCTGCCCAGTATGGTATTTGACATAATATTGATGTAAATAGGCAAATAGTCATGGTATCTGACTTGCTAGAGCGTAAGTAGTATATTTTTATTATAATCTACTGTGCATGATGGTCTATATTCTTCAGTATCTTCATATTGTGCACATAAACAATATATCAAGCTGCTGATTCTCTTCTATATAACATATTTATATCCTATAGGCATATTCTCAGTGACTGTTCTCAGTGGTACCAGATGACAGAACAAGGAGCAATGGTCTCAAGTTGCAGTGGGGAAGGTCTAGGTTGGATATTAGGAAAAACTTTTTCACTAGGAGGGTGGTGAAGCACTGGAATGGATTACCTAGGGAGGTGGTGGAATCTCCTTCCTTAGAGGTTTTTAAGGTCAGGCTTGACAAAGCCCTGGCTGGGATGATTTAGTTGGGATTTGGTCCTGCTTTGAGCAGGGGGTTGGACTAGATAACCTCCTGAGGTCCCTTCCAACCCAGATATTCTATGATTCTATGATTCTAAATACTAATGCTGAGTGTAAAGTTATAGTACACTATGATGTTGTGGAAAAATAAGGTCATAATTCATTTTCAGACATATGATTTGACTTTAGGTATTTCAGTTTTAATCATTGATGTGCGCACAGTTGTAATTATTTGAATGCACGGTATCTATTATGCAAAAGCTGCTGTTCATATGAGGTCACAATAAATATCAAATAAAAGTATATGCAGCAAGGCTATCAATTAAGTGGTTGATTTTGTCATAGCTGTTTAGATTTTCTAGTTTATATGCCATGATTCGTATTTCCCTGATTTTAAATCAAAGAAGGCAGCTTGCTCTGATTCTTTACTGTTAAATTTTGATTACATTTTCAAAACTAAAATGTTAATAGCAATTCCTAAAACTCTTTGGGAAACGCTAGTAATAATGTGCTTGCTCTCTTGTTCTCTGAATTATGAAAAAGAGAATGGTTTTAATGATTCCTCCAACTCACCGTTGTTGGCCATACTCCAAATACACCCAGGATTTTTTCAATAGGGATTTTAGTCTGTACATCTCCCTAGCTCCCTTTGTAAGGAGCTAGTCAGAACTAATGGGAGTCCATTTCTATCTACAGCAGCTGTTTACTCACGGAACCAGTTGAAAGGGAGATTGCCTTTATTGAAAAACACTGTTTGGATGCCTCTTTGCATACCTTAGGCTTCCACCTTTGCCAGTTGCTGGTCTAACCTCTGAATCTAATGTATTAGCCAGTGTATATTTTTTCTAATATACTCAAATTATAGGTCTCACCCTGCAAGGTGCTGAGAACTTTTATCTCCTAATGGGAAATGACACTCCTCAGCAGCTTACAGGATTGGATTCTATAAAACTTCATAAAAGGATTATCAGTTTGCTACAATTAAAGCCATTTTTGAATTGGACATATTAGAGACATGCAGTTTTTGCACTTGTATCATTCAGAAATGTTTGAAGTCATTTTTATATCAGTTTAAAAGATTTAAGCCCCAGTTCAGCAAGGTATTTTAAGTCGGTGCATCACTGTAAACCTTTAAGTGTTGATTTTGTTGGGACACTCACGTGCTTAGACTTATGCTAATACTTAGGTACTTTGCTGAATCAAGACACTTTTGCTTTGTGGTGAAATTTTGTGAGCCAGGTTCAACTGATCATTTTTGATGTTTGATTTACAGTGTAATCCCCAGAAAAATGGTGGTTTACATGATCCAGTGGCCATACAACAGATAACCCATACTGTAGAACTGCATTTCTTTTTTGCTGTTAGTTGGAAGGAGTTGGTCTACGGCAGCAGTTCTCAAACTGTGGGTCGGGACCCCAAAGTGGGTCACGACCTCATTTTAATGGGGTCATCAGGGCTGGCTTAGACTTGCCCAAACTGTAGAAATGCATTTCCTCTTTGCTGTTAGTTGGAAGGAGTTGGTCTACAGCCTTATATGGATAGTATTTAACTTGGTTTGCTTCTCTGAAGGAATAGCACCATAATCTATTTATTTTGCCACATTAGGGGTTTAAAGTTATATCAACAATAAATGCCAATAATCTGTTTGGAAACAAATTAGTGACCTGAAAAATATGTTGATGTATGTACTTTGCAGTAAGTTTTATTATAAACTACAAAAGTATAATAAATTTTACAGTATTTTTGAATCCTTGGGAAAAATTTTGACTTAATGGCATTTACATTCAAGCTCATGTAATGTTTTTTCTATTTCGCCGCCCCCCACTCTCCCAACCACATAAAATCCTCCAACCTTGTGTTGAATTAACCTTTAAAGAAGGCTTCTTGATTTCTTTGGGTGGTTACTTTCACATTTACATAAAATTGTTGCCAGTTTATTTTGTAATGGAATCATTGCTATACATTTTACAGTATTGACTTAATTGATTAGTCTGCAATTAACAGATCATAATAACATTGATTTCCTGTGTTCAATTTCAGTGCTAAGTCCAAAAGCAATAGGCATAGCCATTGCCCGGTATGACTTCTGTGCAAGAGACATGAGAGAACTGTCCTTACTGAAAGGTGATGTGGTAAAAATTTACACAAAGATGAGTGCTAATGGCTGGTGGAGAGGTGAAGTAAATGGAAGGGTAGGTTTTTCTTTTATTTGGCATAATTTTGTGCTAATCTCATTGATAACGCTTTTAAATGGTGTCTTCAGACATCATAAACCTTTTTCACATATTTTCTCTCACAGCATATCTGACACATCATCAGCTCTGTTTCAGACAATCCAGACAGTATGCTTGATCACCTTTCCCAGAGTCTAAATGAACTAGGGTCATGGATGAGCACTAACTGGCTGATGTCCAGAGTGGATAAGACTGCTTGGTGGGGGAAGTAGCAGAGGTTATAACCCTTAGCAGCAAAACATCAGGGTCTTGTTGGATCCCTGGTTGCTTCTTAGTGTTCAGCTAGCAGCAAAGGCAAGGAGTGCATTTTACTATCTTTCCTTTTGGATGTGCATTTCATCATTGCCTTCCATACCTTTGTCAGCATAAGACTGGATTGCTGCAATAGGATTTACATTAGGCTACACCTGAAGAGCACTCAGAAACTTCAGCTAGTACAAAATATGGCAAGAGGCTTATGTAGCAGTGATTTTTAGAGGGAGTATGTTACGTCTGTGCTCGGAGATTTGTGCAGGTTGCTGGTAGTTCCCAGATACAATTCAAAGTGTTAGTTTTGTCATAGAAGCCCTAAATGGTTTCCATCTCTACCTTAGGTTGCTACCACTCTGCTCATGTAATACCTCTGCAGTGGAGATAAATTGAGGTACTCAAGGTCATGGTTTAAATGGG
Organism: Malaclemys terrapin pileata; assembly: GCF_027887155.1. Classification (NCBI taxonomy): domain Eukaryota; kingdom Metazoa; phylum Chordata; order Testudines; family Emydidae; genus Malaclemys; species Malaclemys terrapin. Next base: position 68,922,170 of record NC_071512.1, read on the forward strand.
CTGGTTTAAACCACATCCATCCTTGGTTTAAATTGGTAAGGGAGGGTGGATGTGGGTTGGATGGTGGTTGGAAGTGAAAGTTAGTCCTGTGGGATAGGGTGGGGAGAATGCTGGGATTTTGTGTTTTACATTATTTGAAGGGTTTTTTATTTTGTACATGTGCCTAGAGCATGAGACAAGCACATTTTAAAAAAGAAATAAGCATATAGATTGGAAGCAATATAGAAACCTAAACTATTTTTGATGGTCCTGTGTACTGTGTGAAATAAGTTGATGATCTCATTCCAGGTGTTAATTGACAGACAGCCACATCCTAAAGAAAAACATTAGGAACTGGCATTCTGTTTGACAGTCTCAGCAAGATGGGCTTTGGGACTTGAGTTCTCTTCTTTCTCTAGAGATAGTTCATCCAGAACAGGGTACATTGACAGGTCAGCATGAAGTAGCCTGCCCTTGTGTTGCACTCTGCTATAGATATAGGACTTCACTCTCCAAGGTTAATGGTCTAGTTTCTTTCATGAGCAATACAATAACTTAGTAACAATGCAGTATAAATGAAAAACTTCGGGCTCTGCCCTGAAATTCTTTCTCATTTAAAACGACTCCTGACTCCATTGAGACTTGAGTGCATGTAAGGACAAGAAAATCAGTTCCTATTTAATTTAGGCAAATAATGGTAATGGAGACTTGTGAGCCTGATGGTAGCTTTGCAGAATACTTAGATGTCCTTCACCTCCAAAGGGAAATAGCAGCTGCCTGCCTCTAGTAAAACTCCTTGTTTCTGCTCTTACTCTTCTTCTTCTTCTTCTTCCACGTTTTAGTGCTTTGGGGCACAGTCACAGCTAGTTGGTTAGTTTTGATCTTCCAAAAATAGGTTTTAATGTCCAGTGCTGCAGTTTCCAAATCATGGGATCAATAATTTGCATCACTTGGTTGAGAGGCGTTATTCTAACTAAGTGTTGTAGCAGCACAATCAAGTTTATCTTTATAATTTTGTGTCCTCTTGTTATTAAACAGAACCATTATAGTTTTTGCCCCGGCAGGCCTTTCAAAGAACTGTCCCATGTCATTAGCATCTTATCTATTATTTTTCTTCTGCTTTTGCCTTTTTTAGGTGGGCTGGTTTCCATCAACCTATGTTGAAGAAGATGAATGAATTGAACACTTACTATGCACTGTTGACCAGAAATTTCAGGGACTGTGGAATACAACAATCTGCAAAGCATTATTAGTCTTGTTAAGTATTTCAAAAGCAGCATTTTCTCTCCGTCCAAACCCTCCAGTTTTATTGTTGGAATTTCTACAGAAGTTTGTGCTGACAGATTAATGGTTTGCCCAGAGCTATGCAAGAAACAGTCTGCCAGTTTGCCATCATCGGGGACCAGTATAAAGCCCAAACCTCACCTTCCCAGACGATCCTTGCAAAACAGATTTCTTTATGCTGCTTTTCATGCGGTGGTACACAGCAAATGCTACCTATTGGTAAATGTTTAATACGTTTTTTTTTTCTAGTAGCTAACATCTGTGATGGTAGAAGGAGGAGATGAAGGCTTATTACTCGTTATCACTGCATACAGAAAAAGGAAAGTTCAGTCATGCCAGTGGGCATGAAGTAAAGTCAGTATTACCTGTCTTGAAACATCAAGCAATGTTACTTATCACATAACAAACAGTTGTGCACTCATCAAACCATTCTGAGAAAAATAGAAATGTAGTAAATATTAATAGCCTTCTCTTCTAAGGTACATGCGTGGGATAATTATAACAGACTTGAAGTCCTGCCTAAATTTTCAAACAACTTGTTTTTATGACAGCAGTTTTAAAAAGGGGAGTGTTACTTAGTGTGGTTCTGCTAGAAAAAATGACTGTAAAATGGGATTGTGGCGCTCTCTTTTTGTTTTGTTGTGCGCTCCAAAGCTAATTTTACTCAGTTTACAAATAAGCAACTAACTATGTAAACACAACTAGGAATCTTAAAGACAAAACGTGTTCTTTATAGCTCATGTATTATCAGTAGTTTAAACATGTTGTAGGTCATATTCTGCCTATAATGTGGCAGATTTGGCTTTGTAGTAGGAATTTAGTTAACAGTTCCTTTCCTGTGTGAGCACAAAAAGAATCCCGCTCACTGTCCCATAAGTGTATTGGCTCTGCAGGGCTGAAAGAATTAAATAGTAATAAAAATATATTTTTGGAGCAAAGCAAGGAGATTTCACCCTAAATACACACAGGAACCGATCTACTGGGAAAGAAGGTATCATTTTTAAGGGTAGTACTGCACTTACCTTAAACTATTGGCACTTCTGTATTTTAGTTTTGGAAGCTTTCTACATCAGGTCTCCATGAAGGGATTTTTCTCTTTCCCTTGCTAGCAAATGAGAGCATGTATCATCCAGTGTATACCTTCTTGATCATCAGGGCATGGTAAAAGAATCTCTTAAAGATTTTTTTTTCTTCTGTTGCCTGCCTTTCTGTTTTTCAGGACACTAACCCTGATTGCTACTTCTCTCCCAGAGTGGCAGTGATGTTATGGCAATGCAGTGGTAGGGACTGTTCCTTCCACAATGTATGCATAAGTGTCTATTATCCTAAGAAAAAGAGCCCCCAAGTTAGCATGAAAGCCTGTAAGCTTGGTGTCAGGCATGAGCAAGTGATACCTGTCCTTTGAGATCCAGAATTTTAATGAAGTTTGAAAGGCCTGGGTCACAGAAGAAAAAGTTGAAACAAGTGTTAGTGGTGATGTTGTACAGGTGTGAATATACAATGGTTAATATTTAGCTAATCTCTTACCTGTAAAATTTGGGCTAAACAAAATGTTCCTGCATATATAAAATTCTGAACTGCATTTTTCCTGTGTGTGACACTCTCCTCCTTCCAGCATAAAACGCAGGAGAATCCATTCCCACAATGTGCACACAGACCAGCAATACAGCCCCTTTGCAACTGCTATCCACCCCATAGACTACATAATATCCAATGATCCTCCACAGAATGAGCACATACCCCAACTCCCCTCCCTTGGGCTGCTCCTCCCCTCCCCCGTGGTCCCCACTTTTATGCTCAATTATTTGTGGCCAGCACAGGCATCCCATTCACATCCTGGGGGGGTTGCAGAGACACACACATACCTATGCAGCCATTCCTTCCACACATTGCATCCTGCAGGCAGCCCCTTTGCAGGGCCGAGTGGTGCAGCGAGCCTCTCAGAAATTCTCTGCAGATGGGTGAATTTTAACCTTAGGGATGAATCTCCGCCAAAGTAGCATCGTTCAGGGAGTTTACCTCAAAATTATGTAACTGTGATTGAGTTGAATACATTATTTGATGGAACTGATTTAGAGCATTTGTAAATGTGTAAATGATTCCTAAAAGATATTTTATAAAGTGATCTGTACAGCAGTTTAGACTTGGGTATGTTGTCTGGTTATATTTTGCCATGCAATAGTATTATGTGTTGTGGGCCTGATCCTATACTCCTTAAGTGGACAACACTGGTTCTTTGGCAGCTTTGCCTGCTTTAGGGGTAAAGGAATAGGCTCTAGCTCTGTGAAATGTTTTGTGCTTAGCTATTAGCATATAGTTCTTGTATGAGGAGAAGCAGTTTAATTCAATACAGATTAAGAAACACATCTGTTATGTTCAGTAACCTAGGGTTCTTTTAACATTATTTTGATAAGTAGACTTATTACCCTAAATTTGTTGTGTGCTTTTTAGCAACTCAGGGGTCCAGCAATTTACCTTGGAGAAGAATTAAAGTAATATCTAAACACTTTTTCATAGTATTCATACTGTATATCTTTGTTGTCTCTGTTTAATACCCTGTATTGAATGAGTTAAACGCTGCATCTTAAACTATATTTCTAATACCAAAGACTTATGTAACTATTCCAGAGCCGCTGCTTCTCAATGTGCTTTCTTTTGCCTGTATGGAGACCTTGCTGTCATGCAGTGACTTAGTACAGTACTTTAATTTGTAATATTTTGTACATATGTGAATATAATAAACTGGTTAATTTCTTGTTTAAATTCACGTGTCAGAATTCATACTTGGTAGTGTAAAGGCATGGTCTGGCTCCTGTGTGGTTTTTTAAATAATTGCTGTTACTAGCAGGAATTGTTAATGGTCTGTTTATCAAACCCATACTTGTATAAACCTTGTTTATATGTAAGATTGTGTTGTCATCATATATAGGTCAGTATATCCTTCCTTCCTTCGAGGATTTCTTCTTAGACTAATGTCCCTTGTGCTATATCCTGAATAGCTTTGTATATGGATGGATGGATGGATACTCAGAATCAGCTAATATATTGTTGTTAATTGCTTATTTGTATGTTTTCCTCTATCTAAACCTGCACTTGTAATTTCTTGCCTGACCATATATTTTTAAAAGAGATTCCTCTTGTCCATCTTGTTTTATAGATGTGCCCATCCCTCCTCCTCTTTATCCATTCCCTCAGTGCTTAGACACACACGCACGTGCATTCAAGTTGACTTGAGATCAAGTCTGAAAATATGCTGTGTGCATAATTTCTTGGGCTGCTAAATTATCTTTTTATAATGTACCCTGTTCACATAAAATTTTGAAAATATAGCCCTTTATTTACAAACAGAATAATTACTGTGCCAATTTATTAATTTAGCCAGTTCAATGATAACACAAATCAAACACGGCTTTACCGTGTCACTTCTACTTTTCAGTAACAAAGCTTTTCTTTGTGGAGCCACTTTTATGATAATCATTAAACTTAATGAGGCATTTACACAGCTCTACAGATGGAAGGCATAATTTTCCTGTCATATCATATATCTAAGAGTCACACCTAACTTGAAAGACACAGAATGCATTTCAATTAAATTCTGCTCTTAACATCTCTCTCTCTCTCTCTCTCTCACACACACACACACACACACACACACACACACACACACACACACGCAGGTCCCTTTTACTTATATGAGAGAGAAGAGAGGTGTGCCCTCTGCTGAGTGAGAAATTAAGAGAAACTGTTGTAATTGATCTGTAGGGCTGTTCATGATGGGGTTCTGAATGCCACAGTTTGCTTTGTAGGAATTAGAACTGAACCAACCACTGAAAGTTGATTTGGAGGTTTGAGTTAGACAAATTCCTTCCTCAACATGGAAAATCACCCCCACCAAGATCACTCCTTCCTATACCCCAAAACAAGCTCTAAATCTCCTCCAAAGGTAAGGTGAGGTGGGGTTCCCAGGGCTTGTTCAGGATATGGGGGCAGGAGAGAGGTGTGCCACTTGGAGGGGCTTAACATTGTGGACTTTTTCTTTGTGCAAACATTCTCTGCCTATGTTTGTGGAACACATGCAACCTCAGACCCAGGCTTGGTTTAAGTTCAGTGCAAATGTTTTGCATGTCTCTGGTTTTCATTGATATTGTCACCAATTGTATTTTGCAGTCAAGCTGCAATTGCAGTTTTAATGACTGCAGTAACCCAGGGCTCTTTCACACTCAGTTTCATGTGTTACATTAATACTGCAGTACATTCATGGTTGTGGCTTTGCTGCACACTATGCCCACTCAGAGATTCACATTGATGTTGAAGATAGAATTCAGATTCTCCTGCCCTGAAAGCACTGGCTCCTCCCACTTGAGCTAAAGATGAATCACAGCAGGCTAGGGTTTATGACACACAGCTAAGTAGTTCTAATTCTATCTTTTAGAAAGCAGTGATCCGTGTCATATGCGTGCATGCACACACACTGGTTTTAGCCAGTTTATTCTGATCCTGTTGAAGGATACTTACTAACAGAAAACAGTATTTTTTCTGATTATTGGAAAGATGCTAGCTGCACATCTTGTGCAAATAACTTTAGCATGAGGGGTGGATTAGATGACCTCTTGAGGCACCTCTAGCTCTACATTTCTCTGATTCTTTGATTGTATCCCAACAGTGCTTTAAAAAACAATGGTAGTGTAAACTGGGTAAGCAAATTCAACAATGCTTCAACCTCTTACAGCATCAAATCTTAGAATCTGTTTTATTATGAGAACAAATGTTAATCTGTCCTCTAATACGCCTTGAAAAGGGCTACAGAATTTTTAATGTTTATCTGAATTTCCACTAGTGATCGGTAGCTGGTGGTTCACTTTAACATCACAGCCAAAAGCTTTATGAAGCTAATGATAAATAATATATATTTTTCACAATATGTTGAAATTTGTAATTCAACAACAGAATATACAAAGAATTCAGCATCAAAATTCCAAATGCAGAAGACTGATTCATTGCATATCTCAGCAACTTTCTTTTCAAGAGCTAGGAGCTATTTGTTTTTATAGCAAATTAGATTTGGGTTTTTAATTTAGTTTTATAATTCCTGATTCACTGTACAGTATGCCACCCATTCATTATAAGGATCTCTGCTGCTTACTCTGAATATATTAGATTTTATTTAGTAAAAGAACCCTCCTGAAATGTTTGAGACATCTGTTTCCTTCGCTTGTTTTGACTACAATTTTAATCTTGTGCTTTTGAAAGCTAGCTATGTAGTTGCTTTAAAATGTTGCAGTTTAACCTTCAGTAAACTCGTAGTTAGAACAAATGACATGTTAGGAGGTGACTATTTGCTAAAAGAGTTGTTTGCGTCTTTCAGAAATCAGGTTTTACTAAAATTGCTATGGCAAAATGTAGCTCTAGAGAGGACTGAAATTGTCTGAAAAGAAACAGGGGACCAGGAAATAAGAAGACCAAAGCTGATTGCAGGCCATGTGTGTTGTAATCCTACAGTCTGATGTGTAAAGTTTCCCATTAATACCATTTCTTACCCTGGATAACTTTTTTAAAACTATTGCCCAATATGTCAGATGCCTGTGCTAGCTTTGGCTTTGAACCAGATATCCTTTAATGCAGAGGTGGCCAACCTGAGCCTGACAAGGAGCCAGAATTTACCAATGTACATTGCCAAAGAGCCACAATAATACGTCAGCAGCCCACCATCAGCTCCTGCTCCCAGCGCCTCCCGCCCACCGGCAGCCCCGCCGATCAGCGTCTCCCACTCCCTCCCTGCACCTCCCTATCAGCTGTTTTGTGGCGTGCAGGAGGCTTGGAGGGGGGGAGTGAGGGCACTGCTGGCTCAGGGGAGGGGGTGGGAAGGGGTGGAGTGGGAGGTAGGACCTGTGGCAGAGCCAGGGGTTGAGCAGTGAGCACCCCCTGGCACATTATTAACTTCTGAAGAGCCACATGGGACTCCGGAGCCACAGGTTGCCCACCCCTGCTTTAATGCTTCAGCAATCTGAAACCTTCACTAATGCAGATACTATAATTGATTGGCTTTGGGGAATACTGGGCCTGATCCTAGATGCTTTTGTTTGCTTGTAACCTGAAAGCTATTTTGGGTGCTTAATTTGTGGAATTGCTCTTTTAAAATCTAGCAAAAGCCTAAGTTCCAGATGTATTTTCTTTCTTTTTTGTTTTTAATAAAATTTACCAGAAGCACAGACCTCAGGATTTTAAATGAACACATTTTTCCTTTTGGCTGCTTGAAAACCAGGGAGGTTTTTTTTTTTTTTGTTTTGTTTTCTTTTCTTTGCTGCCTGAGGGGGAACAGGCAAGGAAAGGGTTCAGCCTGCCAAGCCAGGGAGTCCAAGCAGTTTAATTTTTTTTCTTTTCTAGCTTCGTGGCAACAAAATAGTTTAGGCTAGAGTAGGACAGACTGTGCATGAGGTTGAGGTCAGGCACCAAAACCTTAGAAAAACCAGTCTTCCCAAAGCGGGACGCCACGGAGAAGACAGACCCAGATCACACCCAGACATCCAGCTCCATGATGGAAATGAAGGGAGCAGATGGGGGAATAGGGACTTCCCAGGAGGGAAGGGTCAGCCCTCCCCTAACTGAGATCCTGGTGCCAAAATGGAGGGATGCCCTTAACCCGGACCGAGTTCTGACTGTGGAAGACAGGGATTTCTTTCTACAGATGATGTGCTTGGAAGCGGAGGACAAAAGAGAGGCAAAGCGCTTGGAGTTGGAAGCGGAGGAGAGGAGACAGGCGAAGCGCTTGAAGGTGGAAGTGGAAAAAGAAGTGAAGCACTTGGAGGCAGAAATGCAGGCGAAGCGCTTGGAGGCGGAGCTAGAGCTGAAGCGCTTAAAGCTGGAAAGGTCTAAGCTGGGTCCACCAGGTAACCCTAACAGCCCTTCTCCAGGTACCACTCCCCATTTCAAGAAATTCCCCACATACAAGGTAGGCGATGATACACAGGCCTTCTTAGAAAATTTTGAAAGGGCCTGCCTTGGGTACAACACCCCTACAGACCGGTATATGGTGGAGCTAAGGCCGCAACTCAGTGGACCCTTAGCAGAGGTGGCAGCTGCAATGTCTAAGGAATACATGAATGAATACAAACTTTTTAAACCAAAGGTCAGAATTAGAATCGGGCTAACACCCAAACATGCCCATTGGTGGTTCAGAGTCCTAAGGTGGAAACCAGACGTGGCATTTTCCCAACACATCTACCACATTGTAAAATACTGAATGCCTGGATATCAGGAGCAAATGTTAAATCTCCGGAAGATCTGTCTCTCCTAATACAAATGGAGCAGTCCTTAGAGGGTGTTCCCGAGGAAACAGAAAGGTACATCCTAGGTGGGAAGCCCAAAACTGTAATTGAGGCGTGGAAGATCGGAACCAAATGGGTGGAGGTGACGGAGAAGAAGAAAGTTAGTAGCAGTTGGTGCGGATACCAGAAGGGGCAACCCGAGATGACACTCCACCATTGGGGTCAGCGAAGGCCCCATCTCACAAGGAGGAGCCCTCCACACACAGCCAGGGAGACCCCAGATGCCCTCTCATCCTATCACCCCACTCTCCAACCACCTGCCTTGCCCCAGCCCATAGTCAGCTGGGCAATGCTTTAAATGTAATGAGCTGGGGCATGTGAAGATCAACTGCCCCAAGAGCACCAGCCGACTGCAACTCATCGCCCCGGTGTCCCACCGAAAGCCTTCAGGCCCAGATGCCTCGCAAATACCCACAGACCGAAGGGAAACTGTGAGTGTGGGTGGGAGGAAGATTACTACAAGGAGAGACACTGGAGCACAGGTGTCAGCTATTCACCAATCCCTGGTAGACCCCAAATTCATCGACCCAGAGGCCCAAGTGATAGTGCAACCCTTTAAGGCCAACTCGTTTAACTTGCCTACAGCCAGGTTGCCTGTTCAGTACAAGGGCTGGTCAGGAATATGGACTTTTGCAGTCTATGACAATTATCCCATTCCCATGCTGCTGGGAGAAGACTTAATCAACCATGTGAGGCTAACAAAAAGGATGGGAATGGTCATCCGCAGCCAAGCTAAACAGGCATCCGCACCTAATTCCATTCCTGAGCCTCCTACAGGAACCCAGCCAGAGGTGGTGGAACCAAACCCCAAACCAGAGTCTATGGCAGCAGTTGTAGATCCAGTTCCTGGAACCCAGCCAGAATCAGCCCAAGGATTGGAGCTGGCGGAGCAGTCGGCACCAGAGCCCATGCTTGCAACCCCACTAGAGTCAGGGGAACCAGCACCAAGGGGCACCACAGCGCCTGCACCCGCTGCAGCAGCTAAACCGGCGCAAGAGGCGCAACCAGAGCCTGAAATACCACCTAGTGCACCAGCAGAGAGTGGTTCATAGTTAACAGAAACAACCCCATCACCTGCATTGCTTCCGGTGGGACCAAGCCCAAGTCCACAACCCACCAAGGAACTAATGTCTCCAGCATCAAAGGAGCAGTTCCAGGCAGAGCAGGAGTCAGATGAGAGACTCAAGGGAGCTGGGACGGGAGTATGGAGTGACCCACCACCTCTCAGCTCTTCTAATAGGTCCAGGTTTGTTATAGAAGGAGGACTCTTATACAAGGAGACCCTTTCTGGTGGGCACAAGGAGGACTGGCATTCTCAGAGACAGTTGGTAGTTCCAACTAAATATAGGGAAACGTTCTTGAGCTTACCCCACAATCACCCTAGTGGCCATGCTGGGGTGAACAGGATCAAAGACCGTTTGGGGAAGTCATTCCACTTGGATGGAATGGGCAAGGATGTTTCAACCTATGTCCGGTCTTGTGAGGTGTGCCAGAGGGTGGGAAAGCCCCAAGACCTGGTCAAGGCCCGTCTCTAGCCACTCCCCATAATTGAGGTTCCATTTCAGTGTGTAGCTGTGGATATTCTGGGTCCTTTCTCTAAGAAGACACCGTGAGGAAAGATGTAATACTGACTTTCATGGATTTTGCCATCTGATGGCCGGAAACAGTAGTTCTAAGCAACGTCGGGGCTAAAAGCTTGAACCAGGCATTGACAGACATTTTTGCCAGGGTAGGTTGGCCCTACGACATCCTTATGGATTCGGGAACTAAATTCCTGGCAGGGACCATGAAACATCTTTGGGAAGCTCATGGGGTGAACCACTTGGTTGCCACACCTTACCACCATCAAATGAATGGCCTAGTGGAGAAGTTTAATGGGACTTTGGGGACCACGATACGTAAATTCGTTAATGAGCACTCCAATGATTGGGACCTAGTGTTGCAGCAGTTGCTCTTTGCCTACAGGGCTGTACCACATCCCAGTTTGGGATTTTCACCCTGTGAACTCGTATATGGCCCCGAAGTTAAGGGGCCATTACAGTTGGTGAAGCAGCAATGGGAGGGGGTTATATCTTCTCCAGCAACTAACATTTTGGACTTTGTAAGCAACCTGCAAAACACCCTCAAAGACTCTCTAGCCCTTGCTCGAGAAAACCTACAGGATGCTCAACAAGAGCAAAAGGCCTGGTATGATAAACATGCCAGAGAGTGTTTCTTCAAAGTATGTGACCAAGTCATGCTCCTGAAAGCGCTTCAGGCCAATAAGATGGAAGCGTCGTGGGAGGGGCCATTTATGGTCCGAGAGCGCCTGGGCACTGATAATTACCTCATAGAGTTCCCATACCCTACCCTAAAATCTAAAGTATACGATGTTAGTTCTCTAAAGCCCTTTTATTCCTGAGAAACCAAGGTTCTCCAGTTTACAGCCCAGGAGAAATACAACACTGAGTGGCCTGAAGAAGTCTACTACCCTGTTTCCCCGAAAATAAGACAGTGTCTTATATTAATTTTTGCTCCCAAAGATGCGCTAGGTCTTATTTTCAGGGGATGTCTTATTTTTCAGAAATGAAAAATGCCTTATTATCGGTGGATGCCTTATTATCGGGGAGGTCTTATTATCGGGGGGATGCCTTATATTACAACGAGAGGCAAAACTGTAAGTAGGCCTTATTTTCGGAGGATGTCTTATTTTCGGGGAAACAGGGTATGAAGGAAAAAGCAACAGTGGCGTAGAAGAGGTAAGCCTTTCTGTGATCCTTGGGTGTAAGGCAGTGACAGAAAATCCAGGACCTGTGCACCAGCTTCACGCCAATATTTTCAGCCACCCCAGGATGGACGGAACGGGTGTACCACTCCATTGATACAGGTGATGCTTGCCCAATTAGAGCCCAACCCTACCGGATGGCTCCTCAAGCCAAAACCACAATAGAAAGGGAGATCAAGGACATGTTACAGATGGGTGTCATCCACCCCTCTGAGAATGCATGGGCCTCTCCAGTGGTTCTGGTTCCCAAACCAGATGAGAAAATCTGCTTTTGCGTGGACTATCGTAAACTGTATGAATTTAATGTGCTCCCTTTCAGACTGTGAAATGCACCCGCCACCTTCCAGAGACTGGTAGATAACCTTCTGGCTGGCTTTGGGGAATTTGTAGTTGCCTACCTTGACGATGTGGCTATATTCTCAGATTCATGGGAAGAACACCTGGAACACCTCCAAGCTGTCTTCCAGCGCATAAGGGATGCAGGATTAACCGTTATGGCCAAAAAGTGTCAAATAGGCCTAAACAGGGTAACGTACCTTGGACACCAGGTGGGTCAAGGTACTATTAACCCCCTACAGGCTAAAGTAAATGCTATCCAAAATTGACCTGTCCCTAAGTTGAAGCAGGTCCAATCCTTCTTGGGCTTGGCCGGGTATTACCGACAATTTGTACCACACTACAGCCAAATTGCCACCCCACTAACAGATCTGACCAGGAAAAAACAGCCAAACACAGTTCAGTGGACTGAGAAGTGTCAGAAAGTCTTTAACCAGCTTAAGGCAGCGTTTACATCTGACCCTGTACTAAGGGTCCCGGACTTCGACCAACCGTTCGTCGTAACCACAGATGCGTCCAACCATGGTGTAGGAGCAGTTTTCATGCAGGAAAGACCAGATCAACAATTCCATCCTGTCGTGTTTCTCAGCAAAAAACTTTGAGAGGGAAAGCCACTGGTCAGTCTCAGAAAAAGAATGTTACGCCATTGTGTATGCTCTGGAGAAGCTACGCCCATACATTTGGGGACGGCGGTTCCACCTGCAGACTGACTATGTTGCACTGAAGTGGCTTCACTCAGTCAAAGAAACTAACAAAAAACTTCTTTGGTGGAGTTTAGCTCTTCAGGACTTTGATTTTGAAATACAACACATTTCAGGAGCCTCTAGCAACGTGGCTGTTGCACTCTCCCGGGAAGGTTTCCCAGAATCAACCGGGTAAAAATGTCCCTGTATTCTAAGTCATTGTAGTTCTTAAAATGTAAGAAGTACTGTTTAGTTTTTCATGTAATTAGTAGTGAAATTAGAAGTGCATGTATCTTATTAACTCTGTTTCCTAAACCTCCAGGAAAAATTCCGAGTCGGTGTTGACCCGACCTAAACCAGGCTGGCCAGCACTGTCTGTGATTTGGGTGGCGCGTGATAAATGAAAGTGGGGGGGAGAGCTCCCTTTTATGGACACCCAGCCAGCCAGTCAACTATAAAGTCCCTCTTGGTGGTTGCTTGCTTTACCTGTAAAGGGTTAAAAAGTCCCCCAGGTAAAGAAAAGGGAGTGGGCACCTGACAAAAAGAGCCAATAGGAAGGCTAGAACTTTTTAAAATGGGGAAAAAAGCTTTCCCTTTGTGTCTCTGTTGTTCTCTCTGGGCTGAAGAGACGGGAGCAGCTGGAATGCTGTGTAAAGTTTGGACCAGGTATGAAAATCCACCGTCCATACCTAGGAGAATTCACTGGGACAGGGAACGTTTAGTTAGACGCAATTAGGGTTATTTCTTTTATTTTCTGTAAGGCTTGTGGACTCCTCTTTGCTAACCCCAGGTGCTTTTGTTTGCATATAACCTTTAAGCTGAACTCCCAAGAAAGCTATTTTGTGTGCTTAATTTTTGGAATTGCTCTTTTAAAATCTAGCAAAAGCTTAAGTTCCAGATGTATTTTCTTTCTTTTTGTTTTTAATAAAATTTACCTTTTTTAAGGACAGGATTGGATTTTTGGTGTCCTAAGAGGTTTGTGCACATGTTGTTTAATTAGCTGGGGGGGGAACAGCTAATTTCCTTTGTTTTCTTTCTCAGCTCTTCCTAGGGTGACCAGACGTCCCGATTTTATCGGGACTGTCCCGATATTTGCTTATTTGTCCCGTGTCCCAACCTACCTTCGGTTGGGATGCGAATTGTCCCGATATTTTGCTTCTGCTCACAGGCGGAGCGGAGCCCGGAGGGGGCTCACACCCCCCACACACACCCTGACTCCGCCCCCTCCTTCCCCATTGGATCGTCCCCAAATCCCCGCCCTCCTCCCGTCTCCCTCCCAGGCTTACGCTGATCAGCTGCATGGCGGCGCAAACTCTGAAGGGAGGGGGGAGATGGAGATGGAGGCATGCTGGTGCAGGCGGGGGCGGGGGCGGGCAGGGCGTGGAGCCCCGGCCGCCGTTTTTTTGTTTTTGCTCCGCTGCCGGCTTCTTCTTTTTTTTTTCCTCTCCCACCCATCCCCCTGCATCCCGATATTTCACCTGTGTGATCTGATCACCCTAGCTCTTCCCCAAAGGAAGGAATTCTGAAGTGCACCGAGTTTCAAAAAAGGGGTTTTGCATTTGGGTGGTGGCAGCGTTTACCAAGCCAAGGTCAGAGTGAAGCTGTAACCTTGGGAGTTTAAAACAAGCCTGGAGTGGCCAGTATTAATTTTTAAAATCCTTGTGGGCCCCCACCTTCTGCACTCGAAGTGCCAGAGTGGGGAATCGGCCTTGACAATATCCTTGAACATTTTACTGCCATTGGCCCTGGAGCCGGTCAGTATTATTATTTGTATTGTGCTAGTGTCTAGAGCCCCAGCCCCATTTTGCCAGGTCCTGTATAAAAACAACTCTTTCCTCCTCCTACCTGCTTTCACAGACTTTTCTGTCTTCCACCTTCCTGGCTGTATGTGAATCTTCCCCTTTTGCTTCTCTAGCCCATTTCCCCTTTCCTCCATTAGTCGTATGTAACATTTATATCCAGAGACCCCAGTCATGAGCTGGGCACCATACAAACACTTGGAGTGTATCTAAATGGAGAGTTAGTGCACAGCAAGGTAAGGTGTCAATCTACAGCACACTAGCCTGCTGCACACTAACAGGCTCTGGCGACCCTGTCTACTGCACACTAAAAGTTCCCTAGTGCATTTTGATCTATTCCTGTCAAGAAGCAGAAGGGAACTTTTAGTGCATGGTAGCTGGTCTACATGGCCAATAAATGCATGGCAGGCTAGTCACAAAGGGCTTATCTATACAAAGAGTTAGTGTGCAGCAACCTGGAGTGTAAATCTTACAAGGCTGCCTTGTAGATTTACACTCCAGCTTGGTGCACACTAACTCTTTGTATAGATAAGCCCTTTGTAAAAGAGAGTTCTTGCCAATCGAGCTTACATCCTGCTTCCCTGTTTCTCTCTCCTTTCTTTCTCCTCCCTCCATTGCTCTGTTCCTCCCCATTACTTAAGATAAACTGTGTAGGGCCAAAGGGAAAGATTTCTCCTAAGAAGGAAATGTAGAACTATTGTTAAATGTAAGAGAAGGATAAATACATTTTAAAGTGAATCAAAATCTCTGAGAGCCTGGCATGAGATCTACAGTGTCTGGTATTGCAGGTCAAGCAGTAACCATGAACTCTAACGAGGGTAACACATAAGGCTAGATTATGTGTCAAGGGCACCCAGCCCACAGTAACAAGCACGTAACTGAGCTATCTCAGGGTACGTCTATACCCACTGGTTCGGCAGCAAGCAATCGATCTTCTGGGATCGATTTATCGTGTCTTGTCTAGACGCGATAAATCGATCCCGGAAGTGCTCGCCGTCGACGCCGGTAATCCTGCAGAGTAGGCAGAGTCGACTGAGGAGCTTGCCTGCTGCGTGTGGACCCGCAGTAAGTACCTTTAAGTTCGAGCTAAGATACTTTGACTTCAGCTACGTTATTCACGTAGCTGAAGTTGCGTATCTTAGTTCAAACTGGGGGCTTAGTGTGGACCAGCCCTCAGGAGCAGTGCAGAGCAGAAACTGTGACCCAGGATGCCATGATCCTTTCCCATCATCACTTTGCTCTAGGCAGGTAGTAATGTGCCACTCATCTATCCCATGGGAATTGGGGGTGGGAGGACAGAGACAATACTCTGTCTATTCCTTAGCTGCCTTCTTCAGGAGGCTGGAGTGTAAGTGGGTGTGCATCTCCCCTTATGCCCTAAGTTCCAGGTAGTAAGCACAAGCGAGTTAAGGGTTTTTTACTCTCCTGTGCAGGCATGCACTCTGTTTCAGAATTTCACTCATGGATTTCTGAATGCCTTACATAATTGCTTTCCGTAAGTAAGCTGTAGATTCACTAGACCAGGAAAGGCTCTCAAGTTAAGGGATTAAACTTTTTGAAATTGTATGGTTTTTGTAGTGTTCCATTCACTGACTATCTCTCGGGTTCAATTCAAGTTAGATAAAACCGAAGTGTTCTGTGTGAGGGAATGCTAAGTGTACTGTATTTAGGAGAGGAGTGGTAATACCTCTCAGGGTGAAGGTAATAAAACCCAGCTGAGTAGGCCCAACTCCGAAATTGTATTGGCTCAGCCAGGTTGGCTCTGGAAAAAGGGCACTTAGATTGTAAGGGGCAATTGCACTTCAATCCTTTACTAATAATGTTCATCCTTATTGTTGGGGAGAACCTTTGTTATAACTCAGCACACCAAGTAGACTTCCAAGGACAATTCTAGGAAGATGATGGAATTTTCATCTTTAGTGTTTGCGATGTAACAAACCTTTAAGTATTACTAAAATTAAATTAAATCATAAGTATAGTGAGAGTAGGTGAAGAAAAGAATGATAATATCAAAAGAGAATCACTGACAAATGTTACCTATATGAACCTACAGGGCCAGATTCTGATCTCACACTGGTGTTAATCTGGAGTAAATTCATGGACTCAAAAGAGTTTATCCATGGCATATCTGAGATCAGAATCTGGCCTATACTAAGTATTATTATCATAAAATACTTTACCATAAATATTTAAACAAGTAAAAAGCTATGGTTAATTCTGTATGAGATATGAAAGTAGATCTTTCTATTGACTGACTATCCCTAGAATTATTAACATAAATTAATATTCAAACTTATGGGATCGTCTTTTCTGCATTCTTAATGTGTATACATAACTACAGTGGCTTATCTAGCAGACACAAATGAATTTTTTCTTGATTTTTGGACTTGTCCTGAATATATTGTAGTTATCAGTTAAATGAATCAATAAGTACAGAAAACAGCTGTACTACAAATAACATGCATCCAGTCAGTATGACACTAATAAAACTAGATATTTTCTCTTTCTGCCTCTTCATCAGTGTTACACTGTGAACATCAAGAAGCTTTATTTGA
This sequence comes from Malaclemys terrapin pileata, assembly GCF_027887155.1. Taxonomy (NCBI): domain Eukaryota; kingdom Metazoa; phylum Chordata; order Testudines; family Emydidae; genus Malaclemys; species Malaclemys terrapin. Next base: position 68,938,895 of record NC_071512.1, read on the forward strand.
ATGTCACTAGAAGAACAGTTTTAATTACCAGTAGAATTCATCAAAACATTTAGTGGAGAAGTGACATTAAGTAATAATTAATAGACTGTGTGATATGGCTGTTGTGTAAAATGACAATGATTAACCTGTGACATAACAGAATGTGACTGCTTCCCATGCAAGCACCAGTTATTCTACAATGTAGCTATGTCTAGGCTGGCCCGTGCCACTAGACCTCTGCCTATCTCTATACACAAAAGGAAATTGGGTTAAAAAAACAAAATTTGTTATCTTGACTAGCAATCTGGAATTTTGGATCAATTACTTGTCACCTTAAAGGGTGATGCCTGGGCTTATTTGTAGCCACTAACAGTAATTGCTCTGCTTATTACTACTCTGGTTGCTTATTACAGAGTAGGTGCTGATGCTAGTATATATATAATTTTTCTCCCCATTGGGTAACTGTTTCTTGCTGTGTATATGCTTGAGAACATATCTTGGCCGAAGTCTTAGCTCTCTGAATGCCCAGATAAAAGCATTGTACAGAAGAAGAATAAACTCTAGATTGATCTGAAATGAACTGATCTCAAATGCACAGGTAGGTGAGTATTAGCAGCCTTATTTTACAAATAGGGAAATTGAGGTAGAGGTTAAAGGCCCAAACCAATAGATTGCTGAGTGCCCTCAACTCCCATTGACTTCAGTTGGAGCTGAGGGTGCTCTCCACTTTCCAGGACTTTAAGAACACTGCATGTTCTAGTCTGTTAAGATCTGTTAAGATCCTGTCCAAATGACAAGTGAATTGTTCAATATGTTGGCTGTTATGTAGATTAACCCCAGTTGTTTTGACAAGTGTTTCCTTTCCTGGTCATAGTTGAGCACATTGTACCTATTGGGATCCAGGAAGTGGGCGGGCATAAGCCCGCCCACTGCTAAAGGACCCCCCCCCCCCTTAGCCTAAGGGGAGGATCTACAAGACCTGGAAACCAACTAAGTTTGGGGCACATTGTAGAAGGGCAAACTTCTTCCTCTATGGAAAACTGCTTGTGATCAGAGAGTGCTGTAGATGGCTGGTTAGTAAGTGTTGACATACATCTGAGGGAGAGAGCTGTAGTTCCCTGGGGCATTAATGATTGTATAGTCTCAAAATACTATAGCTTCCATTTTTTGTATCATTTACTTTACTGTATGGTGTTTAGAACTATATTACAGCATGACAGGATGTGCCTGGCCTTGGCAGCTCCCTACTGGAGGCCACATGGTCTCCCCTAGAAAGGAGCAGTGAAGGTCTGCTTCCAAGCCTGTCATGGGCCTTAGCAGGTCAGTTCCAGGCTGGAAACCAGAAGTGTACTCTCTGGCCAAAGGAGCTCAACAACTAGCCAGAGGATATCGCTGGTTGAATTTACATAATTGGGATTGCTGAAAGAGAAGAGCCTGAGTATGTTGGCCCTGAGATAGGACTGGAGATAAAAGGGCCAGCAAGAAGAGGGAAAGTGCAGTGAAGGATTGGGTAAGCAGTATGTGGCTGAGGTGTATAGGGTCCCTGGGTTGGAATTGGAGTAGTGGGCAGGCCCAGGTTCCCCTACCAGCCATAAGTAAATGGGGTATAAACCCCACAAAGGAGAAAGGATTGAGCCCCCAAAAAGGGCTGTATTTAAAGGGACTCAGAGCTAGGCTTGAAGGCCCTAGTAAGGGCAAATAAATAGTTTTGTTATTTGGACTTGTGACTCAGTCCCACTAAGACCCACTAAGGTCATCTGGCAGCCTGCAGGGGGCGCCAGGGTTGAGAAAAGGACTGTGGTACCACACTCAGCCACTAGGAGGCACTCAAGAATGAGTGCTCCTATCACATGGGGCAGTCCAGAGACATATCATTCTAATAAAATTATACAAGCCCCGTTCTTCTGCTTACATTTCTCACTAATAATTTCATGTTTGATTTCTATATTTTACATTTTGGTGTTGAAATCAAAATTACTCTTTGTCAGAACCCAGCCATTCTTCTTGTCAAAAAGACATATGATGCATTAGCTTAAGGGCGATTGCTAATAACTACATAAGTGACATTTGGCTATATAGAATGGGCAAGGCTACATATATCTTTGTCAAGCTATCAAGATTTGCATACACTGCAGTTCGTGCTGTTTAAGAGAGCTGCTGAACTAATGCAAAACAAAACAAAACAGATTCAGGTTTGGCCTTTATACCATTTCATTGCAATTAACATCTGCTCTCTCCCAGGTTCACAGAATATACCTTTTTTTCGTGTTTGTGTTTATAATTGAGCAAGCAAAATGATCTTGCTGCAGTTGAAGTGAAGAAAGCCATTTGATTGCCATGTATTCTAAGGAGGCACTGGTGAAGAGAAAGGTTTCTGTTTGTTTGGGGGTTTTCTCATTGAGAGAAATGCAGCAAAGTGGTTTTTTTGGGGGGAGGGTTGCATTGGATTAAGTAGCATAAGATTTCCTATATGCTACATTTTACTGCACCCTTCTAATGTGTTTGATGTAATACTCACTTCCACTTGTCACCTCTCAAAGACATAAAATAACAATGGTTTATCGTTGTTCAACACCACAAGACATCTTGTGTCTTGTTTCATCACTAGTGGACAAAAGGCCACATTTCTAAAGGTATTTAGATGCTTCTGAAAAATCCCACTTGGTGCCTATATGCATTTTTAGATGTCTAAATACCTTTAAAATTCAGACCATAGGAGTATAAGCAAAACAGGACAAACACTGCTCTCATTCACAGTGACTCCGGTGGGAGCTTGTAGCAGTGTAACAGAAGAATTTGGCCCTAAAACTGTATGATGTAAGCAGAGCAAAAATATGGTAAAATATTTTTTCCTATTAATACAAACAGTTTCACAGCATAGTTAAAGGTTAAAAACCTAGAACCAGATCCTCATAGGGTATAAATTGGCATAGCTCCATTTATTTACACCAGGTTAGGATCTAGCTCAGTACACTTAGGGTGAAATTCTGGCCGCATTGAAGTCAAACTTCAGTAAGACCAGAATTTTATACTTAAACTCCAAATGTCCATGCCTATTAATTTACATTTAATTATTGAAAGTGAAAGAATGTTACCATGTCACTTACCTGTTTTCTTTTGCACCGTTTGCCCTCTTTCACTTCAATGAACCTGGACAAAGAAAACAACTGGTCAGTTTTCTTATCTTTGTGGTCTGCTTCACTGTTACTCTGGCTCTCATGCACCTGCACGGTGCTATATTGCTTGGGCTGCAAATACCCCAGGAGAATGTTTAACCTCTAAAATTTAGTGACATGTCACGCCCATGAAAGCATTTCTGTTAAATGGCACCACTGTTGTACCAGATTGCTTGGGCAGGTCCTGAGAACAACTTCCCCTTCCCCAGGAGATTCTCATGCGGTGCTCACCAACCAATAGCACTGAGGCTGGCAGCTGGGACCGGGGCCGGCAGCTGGGACCTGGGGCCGGAGGCAGAGCCCCCAAGCATGGAACTGGTGGCCAGGACTCTGTGTGGGTGGGTGGGGGCTGGTGGCTGGGATCCCATGCAAAACCTGGGGGTGCTGCAGCACTCCCCACACTCTTCGTTCCCATGCCTATGCACCAGTGGGGTTCCCTCGCTGGCCACTGGCAGTGTGCTCAGACACAAACCATGCTCTCCCTGCACCCCTTACCCCACTGTGCTGCTCTTCTCTAGCCTCTCCTGCCCCTTAGTATGGCAAGTTAGCCATGATACTGTGACTAGGTAGGCCAGCCACTCTCTCGCCCTTACCACGGTACTAGTGGCACTGTCCAGTAAGACCCTCTTCCTTTCTCTAGGCTAGGGGGCGTCCCTTCAGCTATTCTCCCTGGTGGCCCACTCCACCATCTGCCAAACCCACATTCTTTGCTATGCAGCTGCTGTAATTTTGTTGCTCTATCACCTTACTCATCCCACCAACACCACTCTACTATCGTTATTGCTGTTTGGTGATGGGAATCATGCCCCCTGATTTGCCTGTCAAACCTTATGTAATAATCTAGCTAAGGTCGCCCCTGGGCATTTAAACTTTGCCCTTCACTGTGGTTACTGCTGACTAGCAGCCCAGGCTGTCTCTCCTGCTTGTGTTTGATGGCTCTACTCTTTTTTGGTAGACCCCACGGGTGGGCAACAAGAGCTCTGGCTGAGTATTGCTGTCTGTAATAGGGTGGTCTGCCCCTTTAAGGGCCAGAGGGCTGAGGCCAGCCAGCGTTGTTTACTAATGAGATGTAGCTGAGAAGAGAATAGGTGCTCCCTATAATGAGCTGCAGGTGGGGTCTCAGTTGATTGAGGGGGGAAGGGTGTGGCCTGCCAGAGTGTCCTGGTAAGGGAAGCAGTAGAAAGGTGCTGGGGAAAAGAGCTCTGGGAGCAGGAAAGCTCAGGAGCAGAGTATGGGGGAAGAATCCAGGATGGAGTAGGAGGAGGATAAGCTCAGGGGAATGGACACTGATTGCACAGGACTTTCATTTTGCTCCAGGTGGGTACTGTTTGTCTGACTCCTTTGTTTGGGGTCTATTAAGAGCCCCTGGGGGAAGCACAGGGGCTGTCCACTCTGAAGGATGAGTGGGCTAGAAGAAGAGCTTGGATTGGCAGAAAATGACAGAGCCAAGTAAGAACTTTTGAGTTATGATATTGGACTTTATTTTAGGTTATTTTGAAGTCTCTATGTTAACAAATAAGCCTACAAGAAAGGGTAGCTTTAGCCTATGGCGTGTTGGTCTGACGCAGGGGTTCTCAACCTTTCTTTCTGAGCCCCTCCCGCAATATGCTATAAAAACTCTGGGGCCCAGCAGTGCCACAACAACTGTTTTTCTGTATATCCAATAGATTAAAAACCAGGGTCTGTGTTAGGGGGTAGCAAGCAGGGCAATTGCCTGGGGCCCTATGCCACTTGGGGCCCTTCAAAGCAAAGTTGCTCAGGCTTTGGCTACACCCCCAGGCAACGGGGCTCAGGCTTTGGCTTTCTGCCCTGGGCCCCAGCAAGTCTAACGCTGGCCCTGCTTTCTAGTTTATTTTGGCCGACTCCCTGAAACCTGCTCTGGGCCCCCAGGCTCCTGGTTGAGAACCATTGGTCTGAGGGACTTTTGACAGGGGGAGCTGAGGCTGGGGACCTGTGGGGCATGTTCCTGCAATGGAGGGGGTATCTCAGGTAACACTGTCCCATATGAGTTCCTTCCAGCGCCACCTGTTATGCTTCTATACACACTAGCCTATAAATAGTTTCCTTTTGGATAAAGGAAAACAAGAAAGAACTAAAGTAAATTCTTCATGAAAGAGACAGTGTGTCTCATGTAGTAGGTTGCAACAACTCTGAGAATTAAATGGCTGTTGTTTCTACAGACGTGCATAGCTCCTACAAATATAAAGGTGCATAACAGTTACATGCCCCTTTTTTTCCAGAACTACAAGGAGAGATCAGGGGGCTAGCAGTAGGGACAAATCTTCCTTTTAGCCCCCCTTTGGGCCTTGTAGTCTCTGTCATCAGCAGCTGGCCACCGAACACTTAAATTCAAGCAAAACATACATAACAAAATGCTTTTAGTACAAATACAAAGTCACGACAACACTTCTATGAAGACTTTTGCTTTATTTTAAAATGACGAACAAGAGCTAACTTGGAGTAAATTAACTAGCATTGTCCCTTTAAAGGCCAACAGCCTGATTCTCAATTGGTGTACACACTGGTGTAGTTTCACAGAAGTCAAAAATGCAGATTTTTCCAGTTTACGCTAGCTGAGGCTCTGGCCCCAAGTATTGTGTGTAGTCAGTAATATTTCAGGTTATTCAGGATGCTAATGAGATGCAGCTTTGTAGTTGCCATTTCTTGAACTTTATGCTCATTACTAACATAAAACTAACAAACCCACCTGTGGTTCTAATTTGAATGTTGCAATTATTTTTAAAAAATCTTTTCCATGCGGGCCTAATTTAAAAAAAAATGAAAAGGGGAGCTGGCCAGTTGATGAGCTGCAAAGCCTTATGGTGCCAGCTGGAATGCCAAGGGAATGCAAGTGAACCTGAAATCATTGGCTGGGGCTTGGTGGAAGAACAGGTGCATTAGCTAACTGATGCCCCTGCTCTCCAGCAACCTTATCCCGCTCCCTCTAAAGACAATGAGCGTTTTGCTGTTAACTTCAATGGGAACACGAGCAGGCCCCGGGGAGAAGTGCAGTTGGATCTGTCATGTAGCAATCTCCAGCTAGCAGATCCATTAACCAGCTTTGGTGTTGACTTCAGAAGTAACAGCTGCTCACTCTCTTGGCTGGAGAAAAAGACTTGGGGAGATCTGAATAAATGTGGGAACATCTGGTATGGAAAGAAATCAAACCGCATAAATTATTTTCAGTGTGTTATTGCTTAATTGTTCTTTGCTATGCCAAAAAGGAGAAGTCGCAGCGAGCATCAAACCTCTTCAGGCAGTGCTCCAAATCTTCCCAGTCTGAGCCCCTCTCTCCCTTGCACCCCCCACAAGATTAAATGTATTTTTCTTTAAATTGAATCAATAGTCCTCTCTTTGGGAAAAGCAACACAAGCTACTCATCACTGGGTTCCCCCTACCCCCAACTGTTCGTATGTTTGTAGTCAAGAAAACTATTTTTCATTAGCTATTTATCATCCTGTCTGAGAGGGATTTTTTTTAAACTCCACTGCACTAAAGCACTGCATGTTCTAGTCTTGTTGCAGAGAGCAATTCAGTCCCTATGGCAAAAATCAAGGCAATATTAAAAGTCACAATTTCAAAGGAAAACTTTCAGATGCTTTGGCCATTTACATCTCACATTAGATAAATAATAGTTTTGAATGTATGTGATCAATTTTTAGGATTTCAGAATATTACCTGAAATACTTTAGAAAGACAAGGAGAATGAGGTAATATCAGAGACAAGCTTTCTCACCAATAAAAGATCCAATACTCATCCATCTTGTCTCTCTAATATTCTGGGACTGACATAGCTATAACAACACAATATATTGAAATAGTTTAGTTAACCAAAATCCCAGGTTATTTGTAATGCATTTTGTCTTTAAAATTATGTATCAACTTGTCCCATTAACACACAAAACTGAGACCAGTACCACATTTAATTAGATGAAATAATTGCATCTTGCAGTGCTCCAGAGCTATTTTGTTTTTGTGTAAATTATAATGCAGTCATTAGCATGCTCATGTGCATCAATGACAGTGTACAGATGCTTGGTTTGCAGAATGTTATGTTCTTTGTGGCCACAAGATGTCAGGCTAAACTGAGTGTGGGAGAATGTTTTACCTATAGAATTTAGGTGTTTATTAAATTATGACAATTGAATAACTAGAGCTGGGCTTTTTAAATAAGCCAAAAGTTAGGTTCCCAACTCCTATGAAGTTCAATGAGATTTGGGCACCTAACTCAGTTAAGATGCTTTGAAAATCCTACATCTTGTGGCTGTTGAAACTCTTCTGCAGAAAAACCCTGTGTAGCAGGGTTAAAAGTAAAGTATAAAGTTAAGTTACATGTACTAGCCACAGGCAGACACAGGTTGGGATTTTCAAATGGTCACGTTGGGAGCAGAATTAGGCCAGCAGTGAGTGATTTTGCAAATCTCACCCATACATGCTAGATGTTGCCCAGAAGATATTTTAAACTGTGAACAACACTATTACACATACCTGTTCACAAATTTACTGAAGTCATTCTACATTGCTTTGATTATATATTACCTTCAGCAACCAGAAATGCTGTTTTACATTACACTTATGTTAGGGTGACCAGGCCAGACACCAGACCAGACACCCCAAATATTAGGGGATTTGTCTTATATAGACAACTATACCACCTCTTCCCCCCTCCCACCCCTAAAAAAAGAAATGCCCTGATTTTTCACACTTGCTGTCTGGTTAGCCTAACTTCTGAAAGCTGCTCCAGAGTTCTGTGAGCAGGAAGGTTTATTAACATATCAACTACCTTAGCTGATCTAAGAGGCTGTGATGTGCTGCCAAATTTTAACAAGGGGCTCCTCCAAAAATTTTCCACATCACTCAGTGATACTTGTGACATTTTCTGGGTAAAACACACTCCTCTCCCTCTCCACCCTGAATACACTAATCAATTCCATGTTCTTTTCTTATGCAGATTCACTGATCCTTCCACCTACCTCTGTCCAAGCATCTGTTGTTTCATCCTGAGTCTCCCTCCTGAGCAGGCATGCAGATGGGTGAGTTGTGCCTTCTGGCTGCAGTGGTGGGAAACAAGTTGTCCTGCAGACTCCCATTGTTGGGCACTTAGGCAGGTATGGAGTCAGCCCATTCTAGTGGTTGGGTGACTACGCTACATAGCACAAGCTATGCTCCTCTGTCTGAGTTACAGAGCTAGGATGCTGAGTACTGTCCAGTGTTCCTCAGTACAGCATCACTTTTGTGTTTACTACACCTGAGTCCTGTCTCTTTTTCATTGTGAGAGACACTGCAGATAAAAGGCTGATTCTGTTAACAAAGGGCACTTGGGAGACCTCCTGGTGCTCCATGGTAAGGAGCAGGGTGAAAGTCCTTTAGACAAGAAAAGTGCACAAAAGAGAAGATTGGTTAGGTTAAAAAGCAATGTGCTAGCAAAAATACCTTGCGAATGAGTGGATGGATAGAGATTCAGTTACTCTCTGTGTATGTTTGTGTAATGCATATAAATACTATTTCATAGAGGTGTGAATATTTGTAAGTCACTTAGAGATCTTCAGATGGTAGACAGTTCAAAGTATTGATGGGTTTGTAAAAATGCACACATATAATATATTAATATGTATGTATTATTTGTGAAGGTCTTTACTCTGTCCTCATTTTAGTTCCTCTTAAAAGGTGATTTCTGCCCTGCTGTCAGTAGTGAATCTAATTAACTGGTATTAAAATATTGCTGTTCACTATGCCTCTGGCCATAACTTTTGTCCACCTTCCTCTCTGTCCTGAGTTTGTGCACAGGAACCATTCCTTCCTATATGTCTGCAAAATTCCCAGCACATTGTGAGCACTTATATTCAAACATAGTGGGAGACCCATAGAAAGGTAACGTGTTAAGGTTTTTTTTTTAAAATATGTTCACAGTAGCATAGATCCTGAATAGAAGTGGATTGGTAATGGGATCCAGAGCATTTGATAGGTCATCAAACCAAATCCAGTGCAAGGTAGTAGTGACTGAAACTTGGTACTGTCTACTGGCTGTTTGGTGGCACGCATGAAATTAATTCAGTGCTCAGAGTCCATTTCCCACTGGCAGGTGTTCATGGCAAAAACACCAACATTTGGTACTAATTGACTTGGTGACAGTCTGTTTGGGGTGTTTGTCTCCTAGATCCTGACGTTTCTATAATCTTCCTGTATGTCTCTTTCCTCTAGTTCTGTGAGAGTACAGACAGTCCATTCTGGGTAGCCATTAACTGGCCAGATAGGCGCCACCACCTTGTAATGCTGTGACTATTGTTACCTCCTCATGGATCTGCTGTGAGCCAGACTTCCTGTTGACATGGAAATTGGCTCCCATGTTTGCAATCTCAGCAGAGATATTGAGAGCTTGAATGGAAATGCAGAGAGAACTATCTGTTCTCTGAAAGCGGCTTTCCTTTTACTGCTCTGGGCTTAAACACCTTAGTAAAGTAGTGGTGGCAGGAAGGAAAACATGTGAGTTACTCATTCTAGGTGTGTGTGTATATAGTAAAAGTTCATCTCCAAGGCTGTTTGCTTGTGGAAGGTCCCATAATGTATCACTTAGAAAAGGTAAAACAGGAAATAAATTCCAGCCTCCAACTGAGTGACATAAGTGATCATTGTGAATTTGATTTATTCTCAATTTGTGTACATCTTAGCCATGCAGTGATACAAAGTGTATAGGCTGCAGAAGGACTTCAGTGCTTTAGTAAGTAAAACAATTACAAAGACTGGTGAGCTTTTAGTTCCTTGGCAAATGGGGCTTTCACAGAGGAAAGAAAACTGGCCATCTAGACAGTGCAGTGTGCATATGAGTGTGTGTTGGATTCAGTCTCTACAGTTGGTTAGATGTTTTTCTTTAGAGACAGATGTCTACTTCACAGTATACTACTGGGACTTAGTGAGTCCAGATATGTCCATTAGACTCCTAGACATCCAGTCATTGGTGGATGTTGCTGAGACTGAGACCAGGCAGAAAGAACGATGTTAATAGTACTGTCTCCCACTGTGAAATGGTCCCTGATTGGATGAAGGGAATGACCATGAAGTGGAGTTCATGAACACCAGGTAGATCAGATGAGATGAAATGAGTGAGGCTTTCCAGCAGAAACCATTCAAATGAAATTGAAAACCATGACAAATTAGAGAAAATTAAAATCTCTCCCCCCACCCCTTCACACAAACGCAATCTTAAGTATGTGGCTAAATTAAACAGATTAGACTTCAGTCTCTCATACTTTCAGCTATACATTTGATTCATATTATGAAATACACGTTTAGTTCATTTAACTGTTGAAATGTGACGAATTGGGCCTAAAAAGGAGAAAGTTGACTAATGTGTTGGCTAAAAAGCCTGAAATGGCATTGGTTTTCCTGTTGTTCTGAACACTTACTACTTCTCTACCCCTGCTCCCTGTCCCCACTGGAGTCCAAAGATACACCATGAAGACTTTTACTAAGTTTTATATATTTCTGTAAGAAGACTGAATTGGGTTTAAAAGTATGTGCTGGTACATGTAGGAAAGCAAATGTTTCCCTCTTGGCTGTTTAGTTGTCTGTAACAATAACGTCATAAATAATGTTTCTGTATAGAAAAAAAGAAAAGAAGGGGATGTTTATCAGATAAAATACATGCCAGTTAGGATAACTGAACAAAATGTTAACACAGATTAAACAGAAAAACATGCTGCTGGCAAACAAACAGTAGGTGAAAACAGCTTCAGCTAGGGAGTTCCTTTTGTCAGCTACATAGAAATGGTGCCTGCCATATAGGTGTGATTTTTTAAATTAAGATGTTTGTCACGAATAGTGCTGTGGCTGTGAAAACATTCAGATGAGGACAATTTCAATGTTGAAGTAGGATAATGCACAATAAATGGACCTGTACAAATGTGTATAAAATAGCATTTGTGGGATAATGCTTCTGTGGTGGTGGTTTAATCTATTCTTGAAGTTGTTATTGTTCAAGTTAATTTAAGGCCTGATTCAAAACCAGTTGTAGTCATTGGAAGGCTTTCTATTGGGTTCAATGGACTTTGGATCAGATCCTTGGTGAATGCAGATTAGCCAACCTTTGGAGAATGAAGGATCTGTTTTTCCACAGAACTGAAACAGCAGGGACTGTGGGATTACATTTGCCAACGTTGATGGAGCCTAAACTGATCATCAGAGCCCGTATAAATAAACATGCCATCCATCAGGAACTTATATTTGTAGCTTTCATATCTCCTTTCACCTGCTTACCGAGAGATGCTTTTGCTAGAGAGCTGAAGATGGAAAACTATGGGAGTTTTCACTACAGACTCAGAATGCTCGTTCTGTGATTCTTACTATTGATTATTGCTTAATGGTTTCACATCAGGATACCACAGAATACAGAAAATACTTGGAGCATGTTTAGTAATGATTTAAAATTGCTTGGAGTGGTGCATGTAAAAATAGGAATAAAATTTTAGGAAGTAGAATGAGAAAATGCGGAGGCACTACTAAATGCTTACTGACCAGCTAAATAGGTACACAAAAGTTAATAGTCTGGTAAGAAGTATGCACTAGAGAGAGGTAAAAATCTGAAGAATTCAGTTATGTTCAACCATTTTTGCTGGCTTTTGGATAATCTGCACCATACTGGGACATATTGATTTATGAACTAATTAGTTGTACACAACAAAAATATTTATAGAAAATGTTTCTCTCAACCAGCCCCCAAACCACCCAAATACAAGGAAAATGGTCTTTGTGTCTTAGAAAATTAAATTTAATATATATTTATGAGGACATTCAAAATGTAGAGTCCTTCACTACCAAGTTTCTAGTAAGCAGAAACATCCATGTATCAAAACCTAATTGTGTCAGAAACCAAGGCATTTGGGAATAAATTTAATTCTACAGCTGCAAAAGACATTGTATTAATTTATAAGCTTATTATAGAAATGATTATATAAGCGCTAATAAATCCAACAAAAAAATCAAAGTGGCAAATAATATATAGTCATCTTCTTTCTTTTGCAAAAATTTGGAGCATTTACTATTATTTTTCTAAAGTACAAAAACAATCTGCATTACTTTGGCTCTTATCCCATTTCTGAGTGGATGCCGTAACTGTGGATTACCCCCCAGCCTTAGATTCAAGAGTAGGATGGGAACCAGCAAAAGAAGAATAGAATCACATATATGAAGTACTCCGAGCCTCTTGTGGTATGTATCATGAGACTCCACGCGTTACAGGCAAAGATGACGTTATGGAAAGTGTAATGTAAAATGGATTTGGAGTAAGCTTATTTGAAGTATTTTTTTGGCTGGAAAATGCTTGTAGATGTTTGATTTTGGACTTACAAGAATTTGGTGAAGCAGGAAGCACTGTGCCCAGTAGTTAGGGGAAGGGACTGGGTGTCAAGACTTGTGTGTTCTTCTCCTGATACCCTTAGTGAGTCAGGGAGGGAATGTCTATGCTGCCCGCCAATCCAGCAGGGGTCAATTTATCGTGTCTAGTCTAGACACGATAAATCAACCCCCGAGTGCTCTCCCGTCGATTCCTGTACTCCACCACCGTGAGAGGCGCAGGCGGAGTCGACTGGGGAGCGGCAGCAGTCGACTCACCACAGTGAAGACACCGTGGTGAGTAGGTCTAAGTATGTCGACTTGAGCTACATTATTCACATAGCTGAAGTTGCGTAACTTAGATCGACCCCCTCCTCCCCCAGTGTAGACCAGGCCTAAGTGACTGGGTAAGTCACTTAACCTCTCATTGCTTCACTTTCCCCATCTGTGAACTGACGACAATCAGTAATGTTTGTGAGGTGCTCAGACAATGATTAACGCTGTGGAAATTATTCACCAGTAAATTTTTCCTGGTTTAGTCACCACTTTATCATACCCTACCCAACAATTGCAGAGATTATTATGGCTCTGCCTACCAGAAGCAGGGAGGCAAAAGATCTCTGTCAAGGCAAGTACGTAAACACCGATACACCCACTTCTTTTCTAGTTGAAGACGTCTAGAGCAAAATAATGAGGGCATAAAAAATATTCGGAGACAGGGAGGCAAGAGGGATGTAGGATGGGATTAGAGAGGACAAGAACAAATATAATTACCCATACATATTTTCTGTTGTACTTCCCTCTTCTCCCATCCTACTGAGCAACAGCAATTAGACAGCAAATGTTGCAAGAAATGAAACAAAGGAGTCAAGGTAACCATTCAGTGGTGCTTGGTGCAGCTACTGGCCAATAAATGGCTGCAGATAAAGACAGGTCTAATTGGTATTGCCGAATGTGAGTGTGCGAATAACTGACCAGGTAGCTATCTCACAAGTTTTTCCCTATGAATCCACATGGAAATCTCACCAGCAATTTAGAGGGTCGAACCAACAATCTATAAAGAGCCCTGGCGCAAACAACTCAAACAGGCTAGAGATGCTGGGTCAGTCACATCAGAGTCTGACTTGACAGCTGACCTGCAAACTGCAGTTGCTGAGCAGGATCATAGTCCGGGTAACATGTTAGGAGCACAGTTCCCCCTCCTTTGCTAAAAGCAGAGTGAGAGTTTTCCTCCTCCTCCTTTCCCTAGACTTGAAGGTCTCTCCAGGTATGTCTACACTACGGGATTAATCCGAATTTACAGAATTCGAATTTTGGAAACAGATTGTATAAAGTCAAATGTACGCGGCCACACTAAGCACATTAATTCGGCAGTGTGCGTCCATGTACCGGGGCTAGCGTCGATTTCTGGAGCGTTGCACTGTGGGTAGCTAGCCCATAGTTCCCACAGTCTCCGCCGCCCATTGGAATTCTGGGTTGAGATCCCAATGCCTGATGGGGCCAAAAACATTGTTGCGGGTGGTTCTGGGTACATCCTCCCCCCTCTCCGGGGAAGCAACGTCAGACAACCGTTTCGCGCCTTTTTCCTAGGTGAACAGTGCAGATGCCATACCATGGCAAGCATGGAGCCCGCTCAGCTCAAGGCAGCAGTCATGAACATTGTAAACGCCTCGCGCGTTCTCGTGCAGAACCAGAACCTGCAAAACCAGGCGGCAAGGAGTAGGCTACGGCAGCGCGGCGGCGAGAGTGATGAGGACCTGGACATGGAATTCTATCAAACCACGGGCCCCGGCGCTTTGGAGATCATGCTGTTAATGGGGCCGGTTATAGCCATGGAACGCCGATTCTGGGCCCGGGTGGGACCACATAGTGTTGCAGGTGTGGGACGATTCCCAGTGGCTGCGAAACTTTCGCTTGCATAAGGGCACTTTCATGGAACTTTGTGACTTGCTTTCCCCTGCCCTGAAGCGCCGGAATACCAAGATGAGAGCAGCCCTCACAGTTGAGAAGCGAGTGGCGATAGCCCTGTGGAAGCTTGCAACGTCAGACAGCTACCGGTCAGTCAGGAATCAATTTGGAGTGGGCAAATCTACTGTGGGGGCTGCTGTGATGCAAGTAGCCAAAGCAATCGCTGAGCTGCTGCTACGAAAGGTAGTGATTCTGGGAAATGTGCAGGTCATAGTGGATGGCTTTGCTGCAATGGGATTCCCTAACTGTGGTGGGGTGATAGATGGAACCCATATTCCTATCTTGGCACCGGAGCACCAGGGTACCCAGTACATAAACCACAAGGGGTACTTTTCAATGGTGCTGCAAGCACTTGTGGATCACAAGGGACGTTTCACCAACACCAACATCAACATGGGCTGGCCGGGAAGGGTTCATGACGCTCGCGTCTTCAGGAACACTACTCTGTTTAAACGGCTGCAGCAAGGGACTTACTTCCTGGACCAGAAAATAACCATTGGGGATGTTGAAATGCCTATAGTTATCCTTGGGGACCCAGCCTACCCTTTAATGCCATGGCTCATGAAGCCATACACAGGCAGCCTGGACAGGAGTCAGGAGCTGTTCAACTACAGGCTGAGCAAGTGCAGAATGGTGGTAGAATGTGCATTTGGATGTTTAAAAGGTTGCTGGCACTCGTTACTGACTCGGTCAGACCTCAGCGAAACCAATATCCGCATTGTTATTGCTGCTTGTTGTGTGCTCCACAATCTCTGTGAGAGTAAGGGGGAGACCTTTATAGCGGGGTGGGAGGCTAAGGCAAATTGCCTGGCTGCTGATTATGCGCAGCCAGACACCAGGGCGATTAGAAGATCACACCAGGAAGCGCTGCATATCAGAGAAGCTTTGAAAACCAGTTTCATGTCTGGCCAAGCTACAGTGTGAAAGTTCTGTTTGTTGAAAACCCGCCCCCTTGATTGACTCGTTCCCTGTAAGCAAACCACCCTCCTCCCTTAAATCACAGCTTGCTTTTAAAGGAAATAAAGTCACTATCATTTAAAAATCATGTATTCTTTATTAATTGATTATAAACATAGGGAGAGAACCAACAAGGTAACCCGGGTGGGGTTTGGGAGGAGGATAGGAGGGAAGTAAAAGGCCACTGAAAAAATTCAATATAATGACAGCCTTTTGGTTGGGCTGTCCACTGGGGTGGACTGGGAGGGTGCACGGAGCTTCCCCCCACCCCCCCGCGTTCTTACAGGTCTGGGTGAGGAGGCTATGGAACATGGTGAGGAGGAGGGAGGTTATGCAGCGGCACTCTGTGATCCTGCTGCCATTCCTGAAGCTCCACCAGATGCCGGAGCATGTCTGTTTGATCACGCAACAGCCCCAGCGTTGCAGCCTGCCACCTCTCATCTCGAGCATCCCTCATGACCTCACATTCACTGGCATCTTTCCTGTACTTAGATACCGTGTCCTTCCACTCATTCAAATGAGCTCTTTCATTGCGGGTGCATTCCATTATTTAAGAGAACATCTCGTCTCACGTCCTCTTTCTCTGTCGCCTTATCTGAGGTAGCCTTCGGGACGGAGGAGGGAGGCTTGAAAAATTTGCAGCTGCTGGAGGGATGGGAAAAAGGAGAGAAGTTTTTAAAGAGATACATTTTACAGAACAATGCTTATACTCTTTCATGGTGAACAACACTATTCACATTACATAGCACATGTGATTTCAGTACAAGGTCGCATTTTCCATCTTAATATTGAGTGCCTGTGGCTTTGGTGTTAGAGATCACAGATGCAGGTCCGGGCAACAGAATTCAGCTTGCATGCAGCCATGGAAAGCCTTTGTCTTTCGGCTTCTGCGCCCTCCTTTCCCACATACCAAGCAAAGCCCGTTGACTGCTGTGGTTTTCCTGTTAACCTTCAGCAGCAGAAAACAAACTAACCCCCCCCCCCCAATCCAATTCTCTGGGATGATCGCTGTACCCCCTCCCCCCACCGCGTGGCTGGTATCAGGGAAGATCCCTGCTAGCCAAAGGCGAAAAGCTCAGTGCCAATTCGCCGCCCCCCACCCCCCCACGCTTGGCTAACTGCAGGGAAGGATTTCTTTTCAGCCACAGGCAAACAGCCCAGTAGGAACGGCCACCTCTGTCCCCTTAATTAAATTCCCGGATTTCAACCAGGTTATCATGAGCGATATCACTCTCCTGAGGATTACACAGCGAGATAAAGAACGGATGTTGCTTGAATGCCAGCAAACGCCGGGACCATTCGCTGCCAGGCTTTGTCATTCAGTGATACCAGATTACTTGCTACTAGCATGGCATGGTCAAGTGTCCTACCATGGAGGACGGAATAAGGCTGCACTGCCCAGAAACCTTCTGCAAAGGCTTTTGGAGTACCTCCAGGAAAGCTTCATGGAGATGTCCCTGGAGGATTTCCGGTCCATCCCCAGACACGTTAACAGACTTTTCCAGTAGCTGTACTGGCCGCGAATGCATCCCAAGTCCTCAGGGCAAATTAATCATTAAAAAACGCTTGCTTTTAAACCATGTTTTATATTTTAAAAGGTAAACTCACCTGAGGTCCCTTCCATGGGGTCATGGTCTTGGGTACTGGCTTGGGAGGGTACTTGGGTCAGGCTGAGAAAAAGATCCTGGCTGTTGGGGAGAATGGAGTGCTATGTGCTCTCCGCAAGCTTGTCGTCCTCCTCCTCCTCCGCAGAATCCTCAGGTGTGGCTGATGAGATTACCCCCGCCTCGGAATCCACGGTCAGAGGTGTGGGGGTAGCAGTGGCGGCCCCCCCTAGAATTGCATGCAGCTCAGCCTAGAAGTGGCATGTCTGCAGCTCTGACCCAGAGCGACCGTTTGCCTCCTTTGTTTTCTGATATGCTTGTCTGAGCTTCTTGACTTTCACACGGCACTGCTCTGAGTCCCTATTGTGGCCTTTCTCCATCATGCCCTTGGAGATTTTTTTCAGAAGTTTTGGCATTTTGTCTTTTCGAATGAGGTTCTGCTAGCACTGAATCCTCTCCCCATATAGCGATCCGATCCAGTACCTCCCGTATGGTCCATGCTGGTGCTCTTTTTCAATTATCGGCCTGCATGGTTACCTGTGCTATGAGCTCTCTGTGGTCACTTGTGCTCTCCTGTGCTAGGCAAACAGGAAATAAAATTCAAATGTTCGCGGGGCTTTTCCTGTCTACCTGGCTAGTGCATCCGAGTTCAGATTGCACCATTGTGACCGCTCTGGACAGCACTGTGGGATAGCTCCCGGAGGTCAATACCATTGAATTGCGGCCACACTAACCCTAATTCGAAATGACAATATCAATTTCGGCGCTACTCCGCTCATCGGGGAGTAGTACAGAAATCGATTTTAAGAGCCCTTTATTTCAAAATAAATGGCTTCGTTGTGTGGATGGGTGCAGGGTTAATTCGATTTAACGCTGCTAAATTCAAATTAAGCTCATAGTGTAGACCAGGCCTCCTATACCAGAGCTCCTTCTGCTTTTGCCTCTTTTTACTAGCTTCCATTGACTTCAATAGGGCCAGGATGTCACCCTGTGTGTGGCTTACAAACACATGAACTGACAGTAGTTACTGGTATTTGTGAATATAAATGTTATGCTGTGCAGCCTTATGTATATTTCCAGCTACTGCTGCTCAGATCTTGTATTTTTATGGCTATTTTAATGTTTTTATGCTTTCTTCATTGCTTATTTTAAAAGCAGCTCATGAAATAAACCTGGATCTATACCAGCCTAATGTAATCCTGACTCATCTAATTAGAACAATTATTTAGGATGATCTTTCTATTTCTACTCAGTTGTGTCAGTTAACAAGGTATTTTTGTGTTATCTACAGAATCTCAAAGAACTTGCCCACTCCAATTTTGTTTTGAGTTTAAAAAACCCCTTCAAATTGTTTACTAGTTCATATTTGCTAAACTGTAGTTATGAAGAAGACAATCACAGAACCAGGCATCAGGAGATCTAAATTCTATAAATGGTTCTGCCTCAGACTTTGGGCAACTTAGCCCCTCTGTACCACAGTTTTTGCAAACTATAAAATGGGGATTAATATTTTTTACCCTTATATGGGACCACACATTTGTGTTGGGCAATTTTAGGCATTAATATTTGAAGTTTTTGAGATGTTCCAAAGTACTGTCTAGCCCCTGATGAACAAACCTCAAATTAGGACATTTTCTGTTTACTTTTTTGCTTCTGTATCTTATTTTACTTTCTTGTTATGAACACTATCTCGTGGGATAAGAACTTGCTGATTGCAACTGTATTTTTAATTTATCCTTGGATGGAAGATGCTATAGATGTGCAAAACATTTTTTAGCTCTTTTTTGGGTCCTCAGAAATGTAGTGATAAATCAAGTCTGTATGTTTCTGTGAAATGTACAAACTCTAGTTTTTGACATTTTGTGCACATGAATCTCTTAAAACCCAAATTATTTAATGGGAAGATTAGCTGCCATGCAATGGTTTATCTGAAATTCCAGAGCTCACTCATTCTGTTTCATACATCTCCAATTTTTTAATGAAAAGTAACACTAATGCATGGATCTCTCATTTATACTATAGCAGCTTCAGTATTTTCGCATGCTAGAATTTGGTGTCCATCAAGGAAAGCTTGTCAGCCATGTGAGAGGAGGTGAACATCTACAAAAGTAGATGGAGGTAACTTTAAAACAATTGCAGAATGGTAAAAAGCGCAAGGGAATATTTATATTTCTGTCTTCAGAACACCAAATTTCCAAAACTAAGTGCATGAATGTAACCTGTCTGTAGACCAATTTGTTACTACTGTAGATCTAGCTATGGCTCATGACACTTGCATTACCTAATATAATTCCCATTAAACCAATTTAATTCAAATTATCTTAGAAAATAGGTGAGAGAGAGGGATATTTACCCATTAGTGATATGATGAACCGTTTTACCTACAGTCACTTGGCAATCCATGAAAGTCAAATAAAGGAGATTCCTGAATGATCCCAGTGGAGGAATGATATTCATAAAAATGGTTCATAGCTGCTCTTCTAGACAGTTAGTTAATGTAGTGCAGAGGGATACATCTGGAGGACAATAATGCTAATAATGGAAACATTATTGCAAATCTTTTAACGGAAAAAATGGACATTTAGTAAAATAATCCCCATTTCAAATTCTGCACAAGACTATGAACATACTTTTGGGGATTTTGTTGGGAACTGCCTGGTTGGGGAGTTCTTTTCTTTCCTTTACTCCTTGTTTAGAGAGCAAGATTCACCTCATTTCTGATACCATGTAGTGTGAGGACGCAAACACAGAGAGCCATGCTTTAAG
Organism: Malaclemys terrapin pileata; assembly: GCF_027887155.1. Taxonomy (NCBI): domain Eukaryota; kingdom Metazoa; phylum Chordata; order Testudines; family Emydidae; genus Malaclemys; species Malaclemys terrapin. The sequence goes on from NC_071512.1 coordinate 68,958,672, forward strand.
CAGTAATTAGAGAACTTCATAACCAGGAAATTCCTATATTTGTTAAGCTCCCTGCTGCAACACATTCTGGTCTTCTCTGGTAACTGTGGAGGATCAGGAACTCTTTACCCACTCTACACACATGATACTAGAATACATTCAGGGTGAAATCCCAGCCCCACTGAAGTCAGTGGCAAAACTGCCATTGACTTTAATGAACAAGGATTTCACTGTCCATTTTCAACCATCCCACAACAGCTACAGAGTCAAATGAGGCTTTGCCATCATCGTGGGTATCCTTGAACAGCAGGTAGAAAATGTAGAGTGTGATGCTGAAGCCTTCAAAATTGATGCAAAAATTCTTTGTCATTAATAGCGACATGTTTCTGTTACAATTTATACTATATTGGTTAGAGCTATGATATGACATAAAACCCTAACCATGCCTAACATGCACCACCATTCAGACCCACATCTTTCACACAGGCCAGCATGGGGTTCCAAGAGAAATATCACTTCTTTACTAAGACAACAGCAGGACATAAAAACGTATGTGTCCATAAGATTTCCCCTGCCCCATCCTCCAAAGAGGCTGTGTGGATTTACAGGATCTGGGTTATATCCTGGGCTGTCTCACACCACACTCCTTATTTCTCACAGTGGCTCACAACAGGAGTCCAACCAAGATCAGACTCCTGAGAGACGCTTTTCCTTCTTAAGGAGCAATGCAAACAGTGAGTATCTGCAGTCATGCAAGGCAGCCTTTTCAAAACAAAGTAGCTTTTCTTATTGACCTGGAATACAGTATTGGAGAATCCTTAGGCTAGAATGGGAAAGGTAAACTTAAGACAGAGTCCATATTGGTGTCAGAGTAGCAGCCGTGTTAGTCTGTATCCGCAAAAAGAACAGGAGTACTTGTGGCACCTTAGAGACTAACAAATTTATTTGAGCATAAGCTTTCGTGGACTACAGCCCACTTCTTCGGATGCATATAGAGTGACACATATATTGAGGATATATATATATATATATATATATATATATATATACACACACACATACAGAGAGCATGAACAGGTGGGAGTTGTCTTACCAACTCTGAGAGGCCAATTAAGTAAGAGAAAAAAACTTTCGAAGTGATAATCCAGCTAGCCCAGTACAGACACTTTGATAAGAAGTGTGAGAAAGATTCAATGTTTGTAATGGCTCAGCCATTCCCAGTCCTTGTTCAATCCTGAGTTGATTGTATCTAGTTTGCATATCAATTCCAGTTCAGCAGTCTCTCGTTGGAGTCTGTTTTTGAAGTTTTTCTGTTGTAAGATAGCCACCCGCAGGTCTGTCATTGAATGGCCAGACAGGTTAAAGTGTTCTCCCACTGGTTTTTGAGTATTATGATTCCTGATGTCAGATTTGTGTCCATTAATTCTTTTGCGTAGAGACTGTCCGGTTTGGCCAATGTACATGGCAGTGGGGCATTGCTGGCACATGATGGCATATATCACATTGGTAGATGTGCAGGTGAATGAGCCCCTAATGGTATGGCTGATGTTATTAGGTCCTGTGATGATGTCACTTGAATAGATATGTGGACAGAGTTGGCATCGGGCTTTGTTACAAGGATAGGTTCCTGGGTCAGTGTTTTTGTTCAGTGATGTGTGGTTGCTGGTGAGTATTTGCTTTAGGTTGGGGGGTTGTCTGTAAGCGAGGACAGGTCTGTCTCCCAAGATCTGTGAGAGTAAAGGATCATCTTTCAGGATAGGTTGTAGATCTCTGATGATGTGCTGGAGAGGTTTTAGTTGGGGGCTGAAGGTGACAGCTAGTGATCTGTTATTTTCTTTGTTGGGCCTGTCTTGTAGGAGGTGACTTCTGGGTACTTGTCTGGCTCTGTCAATCTGTACCCAGAAGTCATCTCCTCCTACAATTTCTGCTGAACTAGAATTGATATGAAAACTAGATACAATCAACTCAGGATTGAACAAGGACTGGAAATGGCTGAGCCATTACAAACATTGAATCTATCTCCCCTTGTAAGTATTCTCACACTTTTTATCAAACTGTCTGTACTGGGCTATCTTGATTATCACTTCAAAAGTTTTTTTCTCTTACTTAATTGGCCTCTCAGAGTTGGTAAGACAACTCCCACCTGTTCATGCTCTCTGTATGTGTGTATATATATCTCCTCAATATATGTTCCATTCTATATGCATCCGAAGAAGTGGGCTGTAGTCCACGAAAGCTTATGCTCTAATAAATTTGTTAGTCTCTAAGGTGCCACAAGTACTCCTGTTCTTTTTCCATATTGGTGGAGGCCCTGGCACAAGATCTGTGCTGTTTTCAGATCCCAGTTGGCTTTCCTAATCCCTCTGTCCCTGCTCTGTCTGCATCACCAACCTTAACATCCAGTCACAAGATACATCTTGCCTTTTTTCTCTGGCTAGGGAATTTTTGCTCTGCTTCCCTGCAGAGAGGTGAGGGGGAAAGTAACCTTTTTCTGGGAGTAAATGTGTGGTTATTGAGGCTTCCATTGACTCTGTAAGGTCTTCCATTCAAACGTGTTGATTCCAGCCCAGACAGACCTAGTAGAAGTATGTCTCAAATGCTAGCCCTGATCTCTCCATCTCCCAGGGAGAAAATTAATTCTCTCCCCCTCCCCCACCAACTCCTGACTCCAATGAGCATTAATGCGAAGTGGATAGGTACAGAGTCATACAGATAGTTCATAAAAATATTACAGAAAATCCCCACATTTGTCACATCAGTATTGATTTTTCATCCCATTGGTGGTGATAACAGAAGTCATGGGAGTACAGTGATCAATTTTTCTCGATTAAATATTGACATTCACGATGCTTATGATATATGCATCTATTTGAAATGTTAACTGCATAGTGAATTATAGAGCAGAGTTAGCAATCATATTTATAAATTTCAGCATAAACTTTAATGGATTTCCTGAGCACAATAAGATTGTGTGTTTGATGCTAGGAATATATCATGAGTTTATGACTGACAGTATATCTGGACCTCTCCAATTAAAACAAATGTAGTTGCTTATTTACCTTTTGCTAGTACAATTTAGCTTAAGAATAGTGAATCTATTAATTTCTCCCTAGAATCTGCAAAGAAGGACTCAAATAGTTAGTTAAAACTAGATTTACAAGGTCAAGAGTCTGTAACCCAAAAATTGGTGCAAATCATAAAGCCCCCAAAGGAAGATTTGCAGGACTATAGTAATAAGATCAGAGAACTGGGACGAGATCACAAGAAATGGAAATCAGACAAACAACTCTTGGACTTCTAAATTCCTCCTCCCTGAAGGTCAAATGTAGAAATGCAAATTGAAATCCAGGCTGAAGAAGATGATCTTACTGAGAAGAAAACTGAAGGCCAATAAAAGAAAATTAACCCCCAGAATAATAACCAGCTTCCATCTACAGGTTAAAGATCAAAAACTGGCCCAGGTCCAATCAGAAATCTAACATTTAAAGGCTTTAGTGGAATCCAAAGGGAAAGAATTCAAGCACAGGAAGCACAGATAAGAAAACTAGACTATATTTTAGGGAATTCCAAGACTCAGATATTGGAAAGAAAAAGGGGGGAAAAATGGGCTGCTCCTGTGTGAAGTGTGTGCTAGGAAAAAGGAACGAGCAAGGACAATACAGAATGGTCTAAGGAGTCCAAGGAATTACCAGTTTCAATGCTTGTCATGCTAGGTGTTATCATGTAGTGAAGAGATACCACATTGTCTTGTGTGATTGGACATGACATGATGAAGACAATAGAATCAAGGGAATAAATCTATCTGAAAAGAGTACATGTCCCCAAGCACATCCACAGCCAGTCCAAATACGTACATGTTCATGTGCACATGTGATAAATGAAGGGGAGGGAGTAGCTCCCTTTTATGGACACTCATCCAGCCAGTAGCTATAAAATCCTTCTTAGTAGCTGTTCTCTAATTGCTCTACCTGTAAAGGATTAAAAAGTCTCACTGCTCTGCCTAGGTAAAAGGAAGTGAGTGGGCACCTGGCCAAAAGAGCCAAGGGAAGGCTAGAACTTCTAAAAATTGAAACAAGACTCCCCTTTTATCTGTCTGTCATTCTCTGGGGAGAGGCAGACAGGACTGCAACTATGCGGTAAGAAGCTTGGGGCCAGGTATGAAAAATCATTGGTCTCATACCTAGAAGCTCCTCATTTGAAACCCCAAATATGTAAGTAGGTCAGGAAATGTCTAGGAAGACGCGATTAGGCTTCTCCTTTTTTTATTTCTTTATGGCTTGTGGACTCCTCTGTGCTAACCCCAGGTGCTTTTGTTTTGTTTGTAACCTTTAAGCTGGACCTCAAGAAACTATTCTTGATGCTTAATCATTGTAGTTGCTCTTTTTAAATCTAGCAATAGCCTGAGTTCCCAGATGTATTTTCTTCCTCTTGTTTTTTAATAAAATTTACCTTTTTTTTTTTTTTTAAAAAAAAAAGAACAGAATTGGATTTTGTGTCCTAAGAGGTTTGTGCACAAGTTGTTTAATTAGCTGGTGGCAACAGCTGGTTTCCTTTGTTTTTCTTTCTCCGCTCTTCCCCAGATGGGGATGAAAGGGCTTGAGGGTACCCCACAGGAAGGAATTCCCAAGTGTGCCTTCCTGGGTTCCCAAAGGGGTTTTGCAGTTGGGTGGTGGCAGCATCTACCAATCCAAGGTCTGAGAAAAGCTGTAGCCTTGGGAGTTCAGTACAAACCTGGAGTGGTATGTATTTTTAGAGTCTTTGCAGGCCCCAAACTTCTGCACTCAAAGTGCCAGAGTGTGGAAACAGCATTGACCGCATATATTCATGCAGCATTTGTACCTAGTTAGGGACAGCCGTTGTGTTTCCAACAATTCTCCTCACTATGGGCTATGAGGGGCCTGAACAGTTTCCCCCAGAATCAGGCTAGGGAAATAGAAACTGGGGCAGGGTCTCCCTTTTCCCCTGCCTGGAGGGAGAGCCTAGAAGCAGCAGGCGCTCTCTCTCTCTCTCTCTTTTTCCCTCTGTCCCCTTGGAGGGGAGGGGGAACCTGAAGAGGTAGAGATCTTGCAGTATAAAAATCTAGAGGACGATACAGCCAAAGGCAGAATTTTTTCTTTCATTTTCCAGTGTCAGCATTTCCCCCCCACAATTTATAGCTCACTAATTAAAGACTACTAAAAGTGACATCCAAGGAAAATTCTAGGACTTGGGTAACAAAATGGAAGTAAAAATTTAGTATTAGCATAATTAGGTATTGCAAAATATTGGCCTATTTTGCCAGCAATTATTGAACGCTAATAAAATATCTCCTAATCTTAAATGGTGCCACTCTGTTCAATTTACCATTCTATTACAACTGGTTTTTAGGTGATGGGAGAAAGCAAAGAGGGAATTAATGTATTAATTATATACTGGACTATTTATGTCTAAATCATGCCCAAAGAAATGGAGGAAATCTTCCTCCTTTTCCCACTGAGGGACCTATTTTTTAAAATGTTGCCCAGAGTCATTGTTATGCCATGTTAGAATGGAAACAATTATATTAATTTATTTAAAAAAGGGTCTCCACTAATAGTAAAGCAGCTACATTTCTTTCAAATAGTATGTCAGGTATGTGCATCCCACAATACAGAAACACTTCATCTACCAAGTTAATCTTGCATTCCTAAAACTCCTAGTTGCCTTCAATGAGTTTTGAATGCATTGGGTATGCAGGGATCAGGCTGTGGGTGTGCAAAGTGCTTATTCACATGCTTAACTTTAAGCATGTGAATAGTCCCATTGATTGCTGAATTGGGGCTTTAATATGAAATCAAATTCTATTTCATGTTTATATGATTTATTAGTATTTATTTTAAACTCACCTTGCAGTAGTGCCTGGAGATCTCCATGGGGCCCTGTACAAACATACAGTAAATGACAGTTCCTGCTTCTCATAACATCCTATTGTATGTTAATGTCACTTTTATCCTGTGCATACACCTACCTACAATTAGGAATGATATATCATTTTTGTAACTAATAGGGTTGTGTGGCTCTTGGATTAAGACTCTTCAGAGTATGACAGCCAAACTCATTGTGGGTTTTGTTGCACTTTATAAATTATAATAGGACTTTATTTTGATTTGTGTACCAAAATAGTGCAAGTTGCAGATATATCTTTTGGCACACAAAAGTCAATGTTTTCAAACATGGCTGCCTAAAGAAAGGTACCTAAATTAATATTTAGTAGAGCTGGTAGAAAAATGTTTGAATCCATGAAGGAAATACAGATATTTCAACATTTTTCTTCTTGAATCAGGACAAAACAAAATATTGAAAATTTTCAAGGAATGGAGAGTCCAGAAAAAATTTGATTGGTTGAAAGGTTTTGTTTTGGCTTATTTCAACATTAATCTGTGTTCCCTGAGCTGTCACGGTGACTCATGTCCCCATTCTCCAGTATAGGCTGAGTTCTTTGGCCAGATTTAATTTCCCATAATGTGCTGTGGTCATGTGACTCCCATTATGCATTACTGCAATTCACCCAGATGGGAGACTGCAGTGTACCAGGGGAAATGTAGTCCAGTCAGGAAGCCTTGCCCATAGTGGAGAATGGAGGGCATGAGTTACCTGAACAACAGCTCCCATGAGGCACCATGGCAGCTCAGGTGGACTCAAATTAATGTCAAACTGAGCTGAAATGAAAAGTTTTGATTCATTTAAACAAACTCAAATGTTCTGATGTGGTTAACCTGACCCAAAGCAGAATATTTCATTTCAATTTTCCCAACAGGAAATCAAAAAATTCTGAAAAATCAAAATTTTTCTTTGGAAATTTTGATTTTTGTGGAAACTGCTTTTTCTGTCAAATATTTCATAGTTACTGCTCACTTTAATTACAAATGGCACGTTTCCACTGCTGATAACATACTTCATCAATATATTGCAAACATTTGCTGATATAGCATTTTGGAACATGTAGTAAATATTTTAGTTAATCTAATCCACCTAGCACTTATGTTCTGCCCAAGACACACAATTAAGCACTCACTTCATGTCCAACTCTATGCCTTCTTCCAGATGGCCTTCCATGACTTGGAGCACAATGCATGTTCTTGAGTCCTTTCTTCAAATGCATTTCTTCATTGAGGGGCTGGTATCCTAGTTCTTTCAAAACATGTATTAGGTAAGCAGAAAACAAATGCAGAGGTGTCTACAAGGCACAATGGTAACCCTTGCTTGTTTCTATTTATTGCATAATATCAGTCTTCTATATTGTTCATTTAGATTGTAAAGCTTTTGAATCTGTGGCCTTGTCATATTTGTCTTAAAAGAGCCTGATGCACATTTGGTTCTATATACATAGTGATGTGATGGCTTTACCACAAGTTGGGTTTTTGTCTCTAGCACACCATAATACAAGCAGTGTGCCTTCCATTTCATTCAGGGAGATGCCACTGCTACAAAATGCTGCAGTACGCTCTCATGTTTTGCACAAGTAATTTCCATTCTCTTGTGCTTTCTAGTACATAGCATTGTGAAAGAGATAAATAAACGGAGTTATATTTCTAATAGGGCTGTCAAGCAATTTAAAAAATTGCATGATTTAAAAAAAAATAGAATACCATTTATTTAAATACTTTTGGATGTTTTCTACATTTTCAAATATATTGATTTCAATTACAACACAGAATACGAAGTGTACAGTGCTCACTTTATATTTTTATTACAAATATTAGCACAGGGAAAAAAACCAAAAGAAATAGTATTTTCAATTCACCTCGTACAAGTATTGTAGTGCGATCTCTTTATCGTGAAAGTTGAACTTAAAAATGTAGAATTATGTACAAAAAAAACCTGCATTCAAAAACAAAACAATGTAAAACTTTAGAGCCTACAAGTCCAATCAGTCCTACTTCTTCTTCAGCCAATCACTCAAACAAGTTTGTTTACATTTGCAGAAGATAATGCTTCTGCTTTTTGTTTACAACGTCACCTGAAAGTGAGAACTGGTATTCACACAGTGTCGCAAGATATTTACGTGACAGATGCACTAAAAATTCATATGTCCTTTTGTGTTTCAACCACCATTCCAGAGAATATGCATCCATGCTGATGATGGGGTTCTGCTCGATAACGATCCAAAGCAGTGCGGACCGATGCATGTTCATTTTCATCATCTGAGTCAGATGCCACCAGCAGAAGGCTGACTTTTTTTTGGTGGTTTGGGTTCTCTAGTTTCCACATCAGAGTGTTGGTCTGTTAAGACTTCTGAAAGCACGCTTCACAGCTCATCCCTCTCAGATTTTAGAAGGCACTTCAGATTCTTAAATCTTGGGTCAAGTGCTGTAGCCATCTTTAGAAATCTCACAATCTTTGCATTTTTGCCAAATTTGCAGTGAAAGTGTTCTTAAAACGAACATGTGCTGGGTCGTCATCCGAGACTGCTACAACATGAAATATATGGCAGAATGCAAGTAAAACATAGTAGGAGACATACAACAAGGAGTTCAGTCGCAAATTTAATTAACACTTTTTTTTTTTTTTTAAGCCATCAGCATGGAAGCGTCTTCTGGAACAATGGCCAAAGCATGAAGAGGCATATGAATCTTTAGTGCATCTGGCACATAAATATCTTGTGACGCCAGCTACACCAGTGCCATGCGAACATCTGTTCTCACTTTCATGTGACATTGTAATTAAGGTGGAGGGGGCAGCATTATCTCCCATTAAATGTAAACAAACTTGTTTCTCTTAGTGATTGGCTGCACAAGAAGTAGGGCTGAGTGGACGTGTAGGTTCTAAAGTTCTACATTGTTTTGTTTTTGTAAGTTGTAAGTCTACAGTTGTAAGTTGCACTTTCAGGATAGAGATTGCACTACAGTACTTGTATGAGGTGAATTGAAAAATACAATTTATTTTGTTTATCATTTTTACAGTGCAAATACTTGTAATAAAAAATATAAAGTGACCACTGTCCACTTTGTATTCTGTGTTGTAATCAAAATATAATGATTTGAAAATGTAGAAAAACATCCAAAAATATTTAATAAATTGCAATTGGTATTCTATTGTTTAACAGTGCCATTAATCGCGATTAATTTTTTTGAGTTAATCGACTGAGTAACTGCCATTAAGCTACAGCCCTAATTTCTAATCTATATTTAGAACCCAGACAATAAGCCAGATTTTAAGCACTAGACTGTGTGATGAGTGCCTTTTTGCATTCATAAATAATTGCACTCTCAATTGTGCACCTAAATTAAATTGCTGTACCAAATAGTAGCAGTTAGATCTCTGACTATGTGTTTGCAAGAGAAAACATGAAGGCGGGGCTGAGGCCTGGCTGAAAGTCTGGTCTCACTTATTGGGTGAAAAATATGACTCAAATTATCTCTCACAGGTGAATAAACTCCATGCACGAATGAGTTGTTAATTCGGTATTTAATAAACCTACAATCCCAATTAGGCTATAACAAATCCACATGGCTTATTCCTGGGGGAATTCTGTGCAGAATTCATGTCCTCTACAGATTTCTTTGCTTCCCTGCAGAAAAATGATTTTCTGACAGGGAAGCGAAGGGAATCTGCAAGAGCAGTCGCATACCAGTCCCTAACAGTGCAGGTACATCGTTTCAAGCACCTGGAGCAGCCAGCAGCGAGGTAAATCACTGCAGGACTGGGGACACTTCAGCCAGTAGCTCCTACATTGAGCCAGGATCAGCTGCCAGTCTCGTCTGGGCTGGAGGCAGGAGAGGACGGGACTTCCTCTTCCCCTGCAAGGAGTGGCTGGGGCTGTGTCAGACCCACTCCCACAGAAACCTCCCCGAGCTGCAGGAAACTCCTCATCCTCCCCTGCTTCCTGCCACCATTGCTCCTCAGCTATGGGGGGAGGGGTTGTTGGACAGGGAGTCGCTCCCTGATCCACCCAATCCCCATGAATCCATGCTGCCCATACCCAGACACCCCTGCTGAGTCTCACCCAGTACATCCAGCACTCCCCTACTGAACTTCAACCCCTGTATCTAGAGCCCCCCTGCCTCCAGACCCCCATCCCTGCATGCAGACCACTGCCCCCTGAGCTTCCTGCACTCAAACCCCCACCCTGATGCCCCACTCCCTGCACCACCCTGAGTCCCCACATCCAGATCCCCAGGCCACTGACCCCCAACTAGCTGTACCCAGACCCCCACCCCAAGAAGCCCTACTCCTCCAGCATCCAGACCCCCCTGCTGAGACCGCCACACCCAGACCCCTCCACTAAGTCCCAACCGCCTTCACCTGGAAGCCTCCACAGTGTCCCACTGCCCCTGCACTTGGAACCCCCCCACTCCAATAAGCCTCTGTGCATCCAGATCCCCCCTCACCTAGACTCCCCACTGAGCTGCCTGCACCCAGAATCCTCTCACCCCTCACCTGGATGCCCCCACACTGAGCCCCTCCACATTTGGATCCTACCTGGTTGAGTGTGCCTGCCCCGCACCTGGCACAGAGGGGCAGGGCCCCAGGGTGTTTCTGGGGCAGGCCCAGGCCTTGCGCTGTGTCAGGGTTCGGTGCAGCTTCATCACGGAGTCCGTGTCTTGGGGGTGGGGGTGGGGGGGGAGCTACATGGTGATCTCCCATCTTTTTACAGCCAGTGGCTTGTGCTCCCCACTGCCATGCTGGAGCCTCAGAAGTCATTTATTGACAAAACGTGCAGAATTCTTAAATATTGTATGCAGGATTTTTAATTTTTTGGCACAGAATTTTTTATGTTTGGTGCAGAATGCCTTCAGGAGTAATGGGTCTCTGAGGACTTTAAAAAGCCCGCTCCTAAGAGACCAGAGGAGTTAGCGAACAGGAGCAGCTAACAAGGGCATTTTGTGAGGGAGTTTACAGGGGGAGTCATTCCTTAAACTTCTTTAAACTTAAGCTAAAAAAATCCCCTGATAAAAACAAAACAACAAAAAAGGAACCAGCTGCAGGAGTAAAAAGAGAATGCAGGCAGAAGTCCAGCAACAGAGTAGGGGCTACCCAGTTTATTGCACCCAATGCAGCACATATGATTACCTGCCCATACATGTGCATTCAGTGCAAGGAGCTCCTTGCCCTCAGAGATCGTGTACAGGCTTTGGAGACCAGGGTGGGTGAGCTGGAGTGGCTAAGGGAGACAGAGAGGTACATAGATGAGACTTCCAGGACACAGTAGAATGGTTCCACCCCCAGTCTGACAGCCTCTGTGCTGTTGAGGAGGATGAGAGCCTCAGGAAAAGAGAACATCCAACTGGAGCCAGAGGGAAACGATCCTATAGTTGAGATCCTCCTTCCAGATGATGATGTGGTATCCTCTCGTGAAAGCATAGAATCAAATGAAGTAAAAATCTTAAATGAACCAAACTGTACCATAGAATCTTTATGGGTAGTAATTCCATGCTTGAATAATAAGAATATAGCAATAGGGATATATTACCGACCACCCGACCAGGATGGTGATAGTGACTGTGAAATGCTCTGGGAGATTAGAGAGCCTATTAAAATAAAAAAAAATAATAATAATGGTGGATTTCAACTATCCCCATATTGACTGGGTACATATCACTTCAGGAAGGCATGCAGAGATAAGTTTCTTGACATCTTAAATGACTGCTTCTTGGAGCAGCTAGTCCTGGAACCCACAAGAGGAGAGGCAATTCTTGATTTAGTCCTAAGTGGAGCACAGGATCAGGTCCAAGAGGTGAATCTAGCTGGACCCCTTGGTTATAGTGACCATAATATAATTTAATTTAACATCCCTGTGGCGGGGAAAACACCAGAGCAGCCCGACACTGTAGCATTTAATTTCAGAAAGGGGAACTACACAATTATCAACTGTTAAGAATAGCTCACTTCCACCTTAATTGAATTGGCTCATTAGCATTGACCCCCCACTTAGTAAGGCAACTCCCATCTTTTCATGTGCTGTGTATTTATACCTGCTACTGTATTTTCCACTCCATACATCTGATGAAGTGGGTTTTAGCCCATGAAAGCTTATGCCCAAATAAATTTGAGGTGCCACAAGGACTCCTAGTTGTTTTTGCTAATACAGACTAACATGACTACCCCCTGAAAGAAATTAAAAGGTACAGCACTAAAAGGAAAATCCCTGCAAGCTGCATGGAAAGACACCATAATAAAGGCTCAACTTAAATGTATACCCCAAATTAAAAAACATAGTAAGAGAATCAAAAAAGAGCCACCATGGCTAAACAACAAAGTAAAAGAAGCAGTGAGAGGCAAAAAGGCATCCTTTAAAAAGTGGAAGTTAAATCCTAGTGAGGAAAATAGAAGGGAGCATAAACTCTGGCAAATGAAGCGTAAAAATATAATTAGGAAGGCCAAAAAAGAATTTGAAATACAGCTAGCTAAAGACTGAAAAAGTAATAGCAAAAAAATTAAGTACATCAGAAGCAGGAAGCCTGCTAAACAACCAGGGGGGCCATTGGACAATTGAGATGCTGAAGGAGCACTCAAGGATGATAAGGCCATTGCGGAGAAACTAAATGAATTCTTTGCATCGGTCTTCATAGCTGAGTATGTGAGGGAGATTCCCAAAACTTAGCCATTCTTTTTAGGTGACAAATCTGAGGAACTGTTCCAGATTGAGGTGTCATTAAAGGAGGTTTTGAAACAAACTGATAAACTGTACAGTAATAAGTCACTATGACCAGATGGTATTCACCCAAGAATTCTGAAGGAACTCAAATGTGAAGATGCAGAACTACTAACTGCAGTCTGTAACCTATCATTTAAATCAGCTTCTGTACCAAATGATTTGAGGATAGCTACTGTAACGCCAATTTTAAAAAGGGCTCCAGGGGTTATCCCAGCAATTACAGCTGGTGAGCCTGATTTCAGTACTGGGCAAACTAGTTGAAATGGTAGGAAAGAACAAAAGTGTCAGACAACTAGATTAACATGATTTCTTGGGGAAGAGTCAACATGGTTTTTGTAAAGGAAAATCATGCCTCACCAATCTACTAGAATTCTTTGAGGGGGTCAACAAGCATGTGGACAAGGGAGATCCAGTGGATATAGTGTACTTAGATTTTCAGAAAGCCTTTGACTAGGTCCCTCACCAAAGGCTCTTAAGCAAAGTAAGCAGTCATGGGATAAAAGGAAAGATTCTCTCATGGATTGGTAACTGGTTAAAAGATAGGAAACAAAGAGTACGAATAAACGGTCTGTTTTCAGAATGGAGAGGTGTAAATAGTGGTGTCCCCCAGGGGTCTGCACTGGGCCCAGTCCTATTCAACATATTCATAAATGATCTGGAGAAAGGGGTAAATAGTGAGGTGGCAAAAATTTCAGATGATACAAAACTACTCAAGATAGCTAAATCCCAGGCAGACTGCAAAGAGCTACAAAAGGATCTCTCAAAACTGGGTGACTGGGCAGATGAAATTCAGTGTTGATAAATGCAAAGTAATGCACATTGGAAAACATAATCCCAACTATACATATAAAATGATGAGCTCTAAATTAGCTTTTATCACTCAAGAAAGAGATCTTGGAGTCATTGTGGATAGTTCTCTGAAAACATCCACTCTGTGCAGTTGCAGTCAAAAAAGCAAACAGAATGTTGCGAATCATTAAGAAAGAGATAGATAATAAGACAGAAAATATCATATTGCCTCTATATAAATCCATGGTATGCCCACATCTTGAATACTGCACAGCGGCGGCTCCAGGCACCACTGCTTCAAGCGCGTGCCCGGGGCGGCAAGCGTGCCGGTCCCTGCGAGGGCGGCAGTCAGGCAGCCTTTGGCAGCATGCCTGCGGGAGGTCCGCCAGTCCTGCGGATTCGGTGGCAATTCGGTGGCAGGTATGCCACAGCCGTGGGACTGGCGGATGTTCCACAGGCAAGCCGCTGAATCTGTGGGACCGGGGACCTCCAGTAGGCACGCCGCTGAAGGCAGCCTGCCTGCCATGCTTGGGCTAGCAAAAAAGCTAGAGCCGCCCTGATACTGCATGCAGATGTGGTCATGCCATTGCAAAAAAGATATATTGGACTTTGAAAAAATTCAGAAAAGGGCAACAAAAATGAGTAGGGGTATGAAATGGGTGCTATATGAGGAGAAATTAATAAGACTTGAACTTTTCAGCTTGGAAAAGAGACGACAAAGGGGGGATATGATAGCGGTCTATAAAATCATGACTGGTGTGGAGAAAGTAAATAAGGGAAGAGGTTGTTTACTCCTTGTAACACAAGAACTAGGGACCACCAAATGAAATTAATAGGCAGGAGATTTAAAACAAAAGAAAAAGGAAGTATTTCTTCACACAACGCACAGTCAACCTGTGGAAGTCCTTGCCAGAGGATGTTGTGAAGGCCAAGACTATAACAGGGTTCAAAAAGAGCTAGATAAATTCATGGAGGATAGATCCATCAATGGCTATTAGCCAGAATGGGCAGGGATGGTGTCCCTAGCCTCTGTTTGCCAGAAGCTGGGAATGGGTGACAGGGGATGGATCATTTGATGATTATCTGTTCTGTTAATTCCCTCTGGGGCACCTGGCATTGGCCACTGTCAGAAGACAGGATACTGGGCTAGATGGACCTTTGGTCTGACCCAATATGGCAGTTCTTAAGTTTCAGTTAGGAGTAGAAATTGATGACTGAGTCTGGCATTTTCTTTTATACAGTCTTGTTTAATTACAAGGATTGTACAAAATCCTGCTTCTCCAAATGCAGGCGGACCCAAAATCAGGGGATAGCATCTTTGCTTGCAGTCCTAAGCCTCTTTAGCCAGCATCTGATCCCAAAGCTCTCTTTATCTTCTCCCAGGGTCATGCTGTGCTTCCAGGCTTCTCCTTGCATTTCTTGAGTCTCTCTGCCCCTTCTTCCCCAATGGTTCTGTGTTAGACACACACAACCTTAACCAAAACAACAGCAATTTCCCCTCCCCCCCCCACACAATCCAAAACTCCTGACTGGTTCACTTACTCCTTTTATCTGAGATTTGTCCTTAGTTATGCTAAGTAAAGGGTGAATTCACACCCCATCAATCTCAATGAGGTTTTACCTCAACCCATAAGAAGGTTGAGATAATGGGTATTAGTTTGGGTGAGTCAAACTGACCTTTTTTTGATTTTTACAGCACAGAGATATGTTAGACATACATAGCTTTCTTGATGCACCTTTAGGAAAAAGGTAGTTTTGAGCTGAAACTGTTGTCAGACTCTCAAATGTATAACTTGTTCATTATTTTTATTATTTCGTGCATGTTTCTGAGTCTGAGATCAGAACTGAGTCCATAGTTAGTAGAAAGGAAACCTGGAAATTGTTCAGAAATAACTAAGTTTGGATTGTTTTGTCAACTAACATACCTGTGCATAAATTTTGGGTTTAGAGTCACATTACCTCCGACTGTAATCATAGAAGCTAAGCAAGGCCAAGTCTGGTCAGCACTTGGATGGGAAAACTTCAAGGAATGACTATTGGATGCAGAAAATAATAATGGTAATTCAGCAGCAGGCACTATACCCTCTGATCTAGTGGAGAACCATAGCCTCAGTATGGTGGTATTCTAAGTTCCCTCTAAGCTGTGTGACCGTGCAGCAGCCTATTAAACGCTGTGCATGTGCTCAGGGCTGCGGTGGGGAGAGATGAATTCTCCCCCATCCCTGGACCTGCTGTGGCACCCCTCCCCAGGCACCGACCCAGCCCGGCCTGGTGCTCCACTTCACATGCACTGCAGCCCAGTGGCCACAGCACTGGCTCGTCTCCGGACCTTCCCCCGCGCTCTTCTCAGCCAGTCGGCTGAGGACTCCTCTCTCCACCCCCGTCCTCCATCACCGGCAGGCAGTAGCCGCCGGCCAGCTGTGCACGGGAGGGGGAGGCAGGAGGGGGCGGAAAGGAGCCCACAACTGCTGTCACTCCTCCGGGCTGCCGGTGACAGATGGTCTGCCACTTTGGGCTCCCCTGGGGTCCAGAGACTGAAGTAGCAGACCATCACTGTCGGACAGGACTGTAAACGGACCTGCCGTGGCCTGGGGAGTGGTGACCCTCCCCTGGCCCTAGCCCACAGAGGCGTAGCGAGCACCCTCCGTACCCTCCGATCGGAGGGGGCCACGCAAGGAAGGGGGCCCCTAAAAGTGGCAAAATAAATATCACATTCCAGTTTCTGCATTGTAAAGGGCCCCGCCCGGACATATGTTCAGAGGGGGCCACCGTTCGGAGGGGGCCACGTTCTTTGTTGCTACGGCCCTGCCACCCCAGCCTCCCAGACCTGCTGTAGATGGGGGAGAGGCACCCTAGCCCAGCCCCCCTGGACCAGATGCAGCCCGAGGAGAGGTGCCTATCCCGTGGTCCCAGCCCCGGGGTTGCTGCGGCAGGGAGAGGCACCTTTCCCCCCGAGACCAGGTGCTGCTGTGGGTGGAGAGACCTGGATGGAGTCCTCTCTCCCCACCATAGCCCTGGGGCAGTCTGCACCCCAAACCCCTCACTCCCAGACGGAGCCCTCACCCCTTCCTGCACCCCAACCCTCTCTACCTCAGCTCTGACCCTCCTCCCACACGCCTAACCCCTCAGGCCCACCCCTGCCTCATGAATTTTAAATATTGGTGCACATAACAAAAAGTTTCTGCACACGTGTGGGAAAAATTAGAGGGAACACTGGTGGTATTAGTATTACAATTTATGTAGCACTAAAGAAGTGTAATTTTTAGTAAAAGAAGGGCAAGGTTCCTGTGCCAGGAAACTGGAAGGTGTGCTTTTTCAGATAAGATATAAATCAGCAGTCATGACAGTTCCGGACAACTGCTCCTGTACTTCCCCTCCGTGGTCCCTTAAGGGCACAAACTCTAGGCTCTTGGCTCCTCAGCCATCACCTGTCTTGGACTGAGACCAGTGTCTCTCCCTCCTGACCAGCGTTTTTCCAGGCTGCTCAGTTCCCTGCTTATACTGTGATGTTCCCAGCAAGCCAAACTGCCTAAACAGGGCTGCATCCGTGCTTTGCTTTCTCTTCCCAGGCTTATGAACAATACAATTGCCAGCAATTATGAGTTACCACATAGCCCTTTATAAGCAAGCACATTTATTTTTAAGGTGAAAGCATTACAGAAGTTAGCCAGCGTGTATGTTAGGTGTAGTATACACCATGTTAATAGGTGTTATATGCATGATATTAATTTTATATTCATAAGTGTTGTGAAGTTAATCTAACTGAATATAGTATTCTCTTCTCACAATTCTGTTCACTCATGTCAAGTATCTCTCAACACTCTGCAAAACTGAAGTCAGCTTTGGAATTAGAAAATAAGAAACTTGTAAAAACAAAGATGCATGAATACTTTGTACCACATACAGTTAAAGAGTACTTTTATGGCTCATCCACACTTAGACTGTAGTATTCAAAATAAGAGCTGGAAATTTTAGGGAGGTACCTTCACAGACCGGTACCTAGAATGCTTGTTTCCAAAATAAAGATAAGAAAGGTAGAGAACAAGAAGTTAAGGAAGGATTGGGGCCCCCTTTCAACAGAAGGTCCTGCATGAGAAAGAAGGCCCTGAGTCAGTTTAGACTCAGGCTCTTTATTCAACAGTTCTTTTTGTCTGTTGGTCTCTGGAGTATCCAGTTTGAACTAGTATATGTGAGTCTGTCCAGGTAGGTGGTGGTACTTCTCTGGAGGTGTACCTAAATACATTTGCCTAATCACCCCCTACTGTTCTTAGTTCCTGGAGGAGCTGTGGTCACCTTCTCCCATGGAATTATGTCGAATCCCCAACCCACAATGATACATAAAGTTCATACAGTAAGTTCTCCCAGAGATATTGCAGGAGATTGCCACATCTTGCCCTTAATGAACTGGATGTAACTACTGTGTTTGACCTACATCCTAGGGAAACCCATTGACTTATTTCCTGGACAGGTTTATTTCTGTGGATGGTGTTTCTGTCATTACTTTTCATAATTTCACATTTCATCCTGGTTTGCAGGCACCTGGACCACCACTGGCAGTGATGCATTAGGGCTGGACAGAATGTGGTTGCTGCCTCTGTCAGCTTCTCTCTGGCCTTCTTCCCGGGAGTCGGCTCCAAGATTTCCCCTGGTGGGCTGGATGTGTCCTGCAAACCATCATTCTCCCCCCTCCCCACCCCTGGTCATCAGCATACTGCAAGTTCACGAGCAGTACTGTTGTCTGATCCTTACTGCTGAGCTGCCTTTCTTTGCATAGATCAAGCATCTGACCTGTCTTCAACTGTTCATAATTCATTCTCTTTGTCTCTCTTTTCTCTCTTCCTTTCCCTAAAAAACTGAGACTTTTCTTTTTGCTTTTCCCTTCCATGGTACTTGCTTTCACTGCTGTTGGGACTTATGGTAATTCACCGAGTCATAGATCCCACACATGCTGACACCCTATATGTCACAGTTCAGGGCAGTGGCACCTATATTCTCCCCTTTATGGTTCCTTGAGGGTGCCAACTCTAGGCTCCTTAGCCATCACCTCTTCTGGGTAGAGACCTGCATCCAGGGATTTTCCAGGCTGAATAGTTCCCTGTCTGCACTGTGGTATTCCCACCAACCCAGACTGGCTAAACAGTCCAACATTTGTGCTTTGCTTTGTCTGCGAAGTCTTACAACAGTGTAATTGCTGACAGTTATGAGTTACCACACAGCCCTTTATAAGCAAGCACATTTATTCTGATGGTGAAAGCATTACAGAGAAAACATAAAAAATAATAAACGTTCCTATATGCATGCTAAAAGCTCATCTGATGTCATCCATCAGTCTTATGCGGCCTTAGTAGGCCAAAGTCCTTCCCATCCTTCCCAGGAAGGATTGGGGTATCCTTTGGACAGAAGGTATTGTCCAGTTGCTGGATCAGAAAGAAGGCTCTGAGTCAGTGTAAACTCAGATTCTTTACCCAAAAGTCCCCACCACACTGTTGTTAGTTTCTGGAGGAGCTGTGGTGCCCCCTCCCCCATGGAATTACACAGAATCCCTGGCCCACAATGCTACTTCTTAATAGAGGAAGCTCTCCCACAGATATTGCAGGAAGTTGCCATCTCTGTCACAATGACTATTTGTGGTCACTAAAAGATCCCATGGCAATTTCAGCAAGATGTCTGTTGTTCTGACCAATTTTCAATATGGGAAATACACTCTGCCTCCCTAAATTCCTCATTGACTTCAATGGAAACAGAGTTAAACCAATACAGAGCAGTGCGGAAATCTCATTGTGTGTATGTGCATTATATAATTATTCATATACTCTGAATATTATAGCAGAATTCACGCTCAAAAATCTTCAGATACTGCAGTTCCTTTACAGTGTGTACAATGGCAAAAATAATGAGGTTTGATGAAAAGGATGATTGAAAAGAAAATTCACTTTCCATTGGATATGTACCTAAAATTGGCATTTTATTAAAAGCAGGCTGACCTATGTGGTGAAATGCAGAAAATGCTATATAAATATATGGAAAGCTGTGTATTCCACATAGTTTTAGATGCTTGTACCTTCATGAAATTGAAATGCAGATGAGCTGATTAAGATCTGATATTCATTATACTTTAGTATTGTCTAGCAGAGTTCAGTATAATCAGACATGCACAACATGCTTCCTGAGCACTTTCACAAAGCCTTGACTGTATAATGACAGTTAAAGTGCATCTTTTCCAATAATTACATGGTCTGCATTTGGTCTGGGTTAATAAACTTCAAGACAACTTAAATTCCACATTTTAATATTAGAAATCCATTTAATTATAAGTAATCTTCAGATCTGTATGTCACCTATATTTGCATTTATATTCCGCAGTGACTCTGCAATATCATTTTCTGTTTATTGTCTTGAGCATGCGTCTAATATAAATCTACAATTTCACATAGGCCATGCTGGCACACAGCCAAACCTTTAATTTATCTCACCCTTGTTTTGTAAACTAAAAGAGACTGCTGGTGTGATTAGCAAACATTCCAGAGGCGGGGCTGAGGTGGTAGCTTGAACAAATACTACCTGTTTACCTGTATTGTCAATCTCCAGATGAGTTTTTCTAGAAACAAAAACTGTTAAGATACGCTGTTTCCTCATGTAATATTCCTACAAGGTATCTGCCAACAATGGGCTTTTTCCCCACTGGAGGTGGAGAGGCTATCAAAGAAGGTAATTTTCAAATTCACAGTCTGTTCACCACAGGGGAGTAAGTAGCCAAGTAGAATCTATTGCCGTTAGGATTTTTGCCTGTGCTGATTAATTGTTTTCCATTCTAGGCTATCATACTGGTAAAATATTTACATTATGTATGATGAAAATCTGCTAGGAAATGAATCCACACAGTGTTGCTGTCTTTTGATTTTCCTTGTCTCTGCAATAGCCATGGTTTTGGTTTATTTGTACTTTTCTCTCTATCCCTTGCTGTCACACTCAGTAATTGGCCTAATAAAAGGTAGAAACAAGAATTTATTACACCTTGAGCAATACTTAAAACAAACTTTTATTTGCTGGAACAGCACTTTTTATCTACTTGCTGCTGTATATTTTGACACTCCCTCTAAATACTAAATCTGACTTTATTAAAAGTTGAATCACTGCACTTTTTTTTCTGTGTGTAGGGGGTTGTCATTGCTTTTGCGGTTTCTGAGGCAGACTAATATTTCTATATAAATAAACATTTCATTTTAATGAAGCTTTAGGAGACACATTTAAGCAGGGGCGATATCGACTTCATTACTGTCAATCCACAAAAGTTGCATGATTTAAAGAAAATATTCTTTAATACTTTTGTAAATTACCCTTGGAATAATTCTGGCGATGATTAAGGTGAATACAGATTTAGTGTTTTTATAACATTTTCCTCAAACAAAAGGTATCTTTTTATTCAGAGTGGTATTTCATCCATATAGCAGACAGTAAAAGGATCAAGGAAAATAATTTTTAAAAATTGTCTTAAGAAATTGCAATACAAATTCCTGAAATTGTTTGTTTATGCAGGAATTTTTATTTTTTTTTATCTTCCAGTGTTAAAGCAACAAGAAAACATTTAGAACGTCCTTTGGTGGAATCTTATTACACTTGTTATATATGTAAACTGATATTCTTTGATGCCAGCACGTTGCCCATACAGAGAAATCTCTGCACAATTAAATGAAAGAAGAAAAGAAAAAAAAAGATTAAATAAAAAGTAATTTTTCTTATCCGATTAGAATTAAATACATGAATAAATTGTCTGGTAACACAAATTGTCAATAATACAAAAAATCTACATTGTACATTATTTCAAGAAAAATAACTTCATTTGAATACAAAAGGATAAATACACTTTTTGTCCTATAGCCACTCTTGTACAGTAGATGAACACAGCATCTTACTGATGCGGTGCTGCTAAAATATACAAGGATATGACTGTCTTGAGTTTTATTGAGGGGGGCTGTTACACATGTGCATCACTAACATCAGACAAAGAAACCTTTCAACCAACAAGGGTTACAGAGCAACGTTCACTAAAGCACAGGTTGGAAGGGATTTAGGGACTGAAGCAGGCCAATATGGCAGCTTTAACAGATTTCCTTATACCCACAATGCACTGACAGCAAAGAATGCCTCTATTTGGTTGGTCCACACACTGGGCAGAGGTACAGTAGCGCACCATATCAAAGTGGCAAATGTTTTTTATTTTCCATTTTGGGGGCTTGTCAAAGCCTTTTCAATCCTGTGTACTCTTTGCAGCTGGCATTGTTGTTTGTAGTAATAGACTTGGCAGCTGCCAACTTGTCTTGAGTCAGAAATTAACAGTCGTTTGACTCAGAGTGCTGTCCACAATTGATTAATATGGCTTAGTTCAGTTGGGCCTTCTTAGTTTATACGTGGTTTTATTCTTTTTCTTTTTTAAAATTTTAGTAGCAAATGCTTGGGTTTTTTTTTTTTTTTTTTGTGGCACATTCCTTCTGAAGCAGTCTGAACGTGATGCCATCAACCAGACGGAGCCTAGAATATGAAAAGCCCAGTTACTCCTAGTAGAGCAGTCAGCGGTAATAGAGGGCCATGTGATACTGCCATGTTGCCGGAGTTTTGGCTGCAACCTCCTGGATCCCTTTCACACTTCAGCTTCTCACACAAAATGCCAGTGTAGGCTGGAGGGCACTGGCATCGCATGTTTTTGAGGCATGTTCCTCCATTCTGGCATTGCAGTAGTTCTTTGTCACATACATTTGCTACAGGACAAGGGGAAAAAATAGAAGAAGAGCAGAATAAGCTTAAGTTCATTTGTTACAGAAAGCTTTGAACTTACATTTTTTTTCTCCTTAGAGATGTAAATAGATATGTGATTCCAGTTTCCCAACAATTGCAGTTTAAAATTTTTGATCATTTAGCTATTTTCCCATACATTTTTCTTGCTTTAATCTTAGAGTATATGATCTTCCATTTCAGACAACTGAATACTAAGTTACTTAATATCTACTGTTTGTCAGTGTCTTTACTATTATTGAACTGGAATGCTTGGTGAGTGCCTTATTTGAAAGGACATTGTGTATGCTAGCATCACAGAGCTCTTGAAAAACATTAATGGCAATTAAAAATGCAACACAATGAGGTGAAATGAATAGAACTGTATGATAAATCTGACCCTGATACGGAGTGACTTTTATGTAGTAATGTTCTGGAAGATCAACAAAAAGCAGTAGGGATATGGCATGGGAAAGTCAGCATGCTCTATGGGTGTTAAACGCCGTTAGTTTAAATTCACACACAGTGTCAATGTGAGAACAGAGAGAATGGGCACCATTTTCATTAAAAACCTACTTATTTCTTCTTAATTGTGTCGGTGCTTAGGTACCAGGGCGAGACACAATTTAGAAATACCTAAGATAGCTACTGGAGAAAGGGTCACTAGACTTTTGCTTTCCATTAATTAAACAAAACTGGATTGAAACATTCCCCTATAAGGGGGTGTACAGGCACACCGTGCTATTGTCTCACTGTACATTCTAGATTATATTATAGAGTAGAATATGCTATAAATTATATTCCCATTTAAATGGAATATTTTCATAGCTTCAAAAGCCAGAAGGGACCATTGTGATCACCAAGTCGGACCTCCTGTATAATACAGACCATAGAACTTCCTCCAAATAATTCCTAGAGCAGATCTTTGTTTATTTTAGTTTTACTTTAAGGAGGACAAAGGGACTGACCCTGCACTCCTAATTTGGGCAGAATTCCCATGCAATCATTAGGAATTTGCCCTGAATAAAGGAAAACATGATTGGATCTAGTGTAAGGCCTCCGGGATTTGGAACAATATTATATATTGCTTAAGAATGGAACATCCAGAGAACACCCTAAAGGAGGCAAAGTAGAAAAAGAAATTATTCCCAGTCTTTCCACTGTGAGATATGCTAATTGTTCTTTACATTCATAGATTTATAAATGCTTCACTTTTTTAAGTGTATAAATACCATGAAAGCTAAAATCCAAACAGGTGGCCCAGATTCTCAAATGTTATTGTTTGGTAAAGCTCTACATAGCTTTACCAAGGCTGTATGGTGATTTACATCAGATTTACGAATGTCTGGCTCAAAGCGTTTCTAAAAATGCCTTTGATTTGTCAAAAACCAAGTTATGTTTTATCTACCCCATCTTAACACCATCCTCTTGAACCAAAACAACAACAAATAAGTCCAACCATCCCAAACACCATGAGTTGTTTTCATCCTTAAATATCCTTTCTCACACATAACCACTTTCTAATTCAGTTCATACAAATGAGTCAAATGTTGATGCGCTTCCTCCCTAGCATGTAATAATATGAAAATAACCAAAAGGCAACATCTACCCAAGTTTCTCACTTGACACCTTTCTCAATTATTCTTTCTTTTTGACCAATTAATATAACATTGACAAGCATCCACAGTTTTTGTTCAATAAGTGTCTCAACTGATTATCAAAGTTCAACTAATGCAGTATATTCAGGATATTATGACAAGGAAGACCGTATGTCTGCATTTCAGTGTTCTTTAGTATAGTACATTTGGCTATTTTTACATGATGAATATAAACTAACTGGAATAATAATAAAGTAAATTTGATGAGATTTACAGTTTGGGATAATACTGAATACAATGGTACCAAATCCAGAATGGTAAACTAAATGTTTCCATATTCAAAGTAAAATTGAATATTTGGTTGTCTGTTATAATGAAGACCAAAAATATTTATATATACATACAATTTATGTAGTATTAACTTAATCATAGCAAAGATCAAATACAAAATACTGTCTTATTTAAAGATAAAGCTGGTGGACTTTGCTTATTCTAATGTAACAAGCCTGTAACATTTTCTTTGATTTGGGCAATAGTGGTGGTGAAATATCAATAAATACATATATGGAGATATACCTATCTCATAGAGCTGGAAGGGACTTTGGAAGGTCATTGAGTCCAGTCCCCTGCCTTCACTAGCAGGACCAAGTACTGTCCCTGACAGGTTTCCCCCCCCCCCATCCCTAAATGCCCCTCCGATTGAACTCTCAACCCTGGGTTTAGCAGGCCAATGCTCAAACCACTGAGCTATCCCTCCCCCCCAGCCTTGAATAATTGAGTAGAAATCAATAGTTAATTAAATACTCTTTTTAAATAGAAGATGAGATCTTTTTTCTTAATGTTTGGTTTTGAATCCAAATTAGATAGATATTTACCAAAGTTTGCCTTTTCCAAGTAGCCAATTAAACAAGTTTATTTGCTAGTACATTTTCTATTTAAAATTTTTGTTTTTGACAGACACACTGATTTTTAAGATAGTCTCTGATCTTTTATCCCTAGTTTTCTGCGTGTGAATTATTGTGGTAGCATTCCACAGCACATTCACTGCTAACTCTACCTGATCTACAGACACAATAAAGCACTTAGAAATCTAACTGCTATAAAATATCCCCACAATAATTTGCACCTACAAAATTGCAGATGCAACATCACCTAGGATGCTTTTTAAAATTAGGCCCAATATCTTTCATTATATCTGATGTTTTCTCAAGTCATAAAAAGAACTGATGCATAAAAAGTTTCAACATCAATGCTTTTTGTGTACTCACAAAAACCACATACAAAGGCTAATGAAAGTAGACAAAGGCATAGTTTAATGCCTGAGCAAAGTACTAGGAGTTAGTAATTCCGAGTTTCTAATCCTTGTAATGTCAGTGACTTCTCTTATGAACTTGGCAAGTCATTTCATTTCTTTCTTAATTTTCTCATCTGTAATACATAGCTAATAATTAGGATTGTTTTGGAAGATGGGGGCAAACAGTTGTGAAAGTTTTCATGAAATTTCATTGCTGGTTTCTAATAATTTTATATTTGTTTTAATTTTCCAATCAGTTCTAATACCCTAACCTACATCACAGCGATGTTGGTAGGAAAGATGCATTGTTTGCAAATGGCTATGAAAATGACAAGCCCTATCTACATTCAAATTACCATTATTTATGTTGCTACTATTTTATTGACTTAGAACCTGCATTAACTTCAGATAATGTTTCCAGCACATAAGTAGCACAAAGCTATGTATCTGTACTTAAATTGTGACCAAAGTTGCTCACTTAACTAAGCCTACTCAGCTTACTGCAAAGACCAAGAGAAGGGCCGATGTGTTAGTTATAGTTAGGAAAAAATTAAGAGATTTTCCAATCTTCTACGTTTTAAATGTTAAATACAATATTTTGTCAGGAGAGTTTACCCTGATACTTGTATTATTATGTACTTGCTCCCTATCAAACAAACCCAATGATAAACAATAATAAAAATTTAACATCCCCCTTCCAACATTGCGAAATGAACAAGGCTCTATTTGTTCTTGTTTCTATTAAAGAAACGTCAAGGTGGAAACAACTGTATGTATTAGGCTAGGAATAAGATCCACAAAGTACCCATCCAGCTACTTTATATTAGTGGTGGTTATTTTCAGAGTTTGTGGTACCATCTTTTGCTTCCATTTATTGACACCATTCAGATAAGCCATGCCTTAGTAAGAGGTCTGCAGTCACTCCTGTAGTGAGAAAAGGACTATATGTAATGTCTTGAATATAACTATGTAGGGCTTTCAGAGTCCAGAGTCAGCTGTGCCTGAGCAATGCATTTTAAATTTGATTTTTTCTTCTAAGTGTCAACACAAATGTACCTCATTAATAACCTGGCAGATATCCGCTGGGCTGCCAATTCTGTCAAACTGTGTGGTGGATTTTTTGCTAATGCACATACATAGGACAAAGATGATCCCACCAAACTTATATCCTTACCCAGAACTGTAAACCAGGGAACAAATTCACTGCTGGAGTAATCAGACACAACTCCATTGACCTTAAAATATTAGCTATTTGCTTTTAGTGTTGGAGGCATGGTGCAGTGTGTGTGTGGTTAAAAAAATATATAATATTAAAATGAGTCATTTTAGGCAGCTTCAATACAGTAGAACTCAGAGTTACTGACACCTGGGGAATGGAGGTTGTTTGTAACTCTGAGCAAGCCATTATGGGATGCTCCTCAGAGCGGACTGCTTGGAGCGGGGGCTCACAGCTCTGCAGTGGCTGTCTGGTGAGTTGGGGTGGGGGGGACAGGCAGCTGGTTCTAGCCCGTCTGCAAGGCTGATGAATGAAGCACTCTGGGGCACCGTAGTGTCAGTGGGTGCGGGGTGCAGGCTGTGGTCCTTTAAAACTGAGCTGCTCCTCCTGAGCACAGCATGCAGGCACTGCCAGGCAGGAGCTCGGGCTTCGGCTCCAGCAGTTTATACTCCAGGCCGGGTTTCGGTAGCAGCTCGGGAAATTTCTTTCCCAGGCTCTGAACTTGCAAGCTTGTCCCCCTCCCATCCAGGGGGAAGGGAGAGGGGAAAACAGCAGTGACCCTGGCGAGTAGGGGGTGTTTGTGGGGACAGGCAGTCCAGATGTACCTATCTTTAAGATGCAATACAGGCACAATACAGTATAGTGGGTTTTTTTTGTCTCACTAAGATTACTTTAAAAAAAAATCAGGTTCAGAAAAAAACCTCCAAAAGGCAAATAGGTTTGTTTTTCTGTTTCCCCACATTTCCCTCCTCCCTCCCCCCACCCCAAAAGCAAGCTTGTTTTCCACCACAGAGCAAATGCTCTCAAGATGTAAGAAAAGAAAAGGGCCTTTTTTCTCTGCAGGACCATTTATGGGATCATATACTGCTAGTATATCCATCCTGAGGCACAAGTGTCTAGCCTAATATGTAACAAGGAATGAGAGGGCAGAGCAGGATGGATTCTAGGGGGAGGAGTATTGGATGTATGGTGTGCTTTTGATCATCCTACATGGGATTTTGTGCCCAGTGAATCCACACAATACAGAAGTCTACTTGTCAAATCCCTATCCCATCCTGAATTGGAGAAGGGAAGTTTTGTGGTTGAAGCCCTGGACTGACCCTTTGGAGATATGGGTACAATTTCTGGCTCTACTACAGATGCCCTGTAAGATCTTGGACAAGTCACTCAACATTTATGCATCTTAGTTACTCATCTATACAATGGGGATACTCTTTTGTTGTTGTTGTCTGCTTTGTCTATTTACATGGTACATTCTTCAGGTGAGGGATTCTTACCTTATGTGTGTGTATATAGTGCCTAGCAAAATGGAGCACCAATCTCAATTGGTGCCTCTAATCACTACTGTAATACAAATAAATAATAACCCTTCACATCGGAGCTGCAAAGATCTATGCAGGAGATCTCTGCAGAATTCAGGGGTATTGATTACTCCCTCTCAGCAGGTTCTCCATGGTTTCTGATGAAATGACCTGCATATTTAAAGCTGCTTTTGGTGACTCAGAAATTAGTATTTTGCTGTGGTGTTATAGCCGTGTTGGTCCCCAGATATTAGAGAGACAAAGTGGGTGAGATCTGAAGAAAAGCTCTGTGGAGCTCAAAAAGCTTGTCTCTTTCACCAACAGAAATTGGCCCAATAAAAGATAATACCTCACCCACCTTGTGTCAGCAATTAGTATGTAGACTACAGTCTTCTGATTATGCTATTCTCAGATCACTGCACTAGATGGATGAAAGCCACCTGCAAAACTGAACAAAGTTTGCAAGCTTTGCCAACCTAGGGAAAAGACACTGCAGTTAACTTAGAGAATTAATTCTCTAAGTTAAAACTAGGCACCTTTCCCAAAGTGATCATTAATAAAATATTGAAAATGTTTGTAGGTTAAGACCTCCATAAATACTGAAAAGATGATTTCTTGTGAATATTTTGTGACTTCCAGCAAAGCATTTGTTTTGTAATTCCGATGTCATTTAATAATAATAATAATAATAAAGGCAATTTTAAAGCCAGCCCTGTTCTTCCAACCAGGTCAGGCAGTTCAAATGGCAGATGGTACAATAATGTTTCACACAATTTAGTTGGACACTTAATCAAACATATTGATTTTGCATTATTGTTAATTATCAGGAGAGAATAATTGATAAGTTTTAACGAATTCATACTGTATTCTTAAATATTCACATATGAATAATGCATGGAGGAATTTCTCAGTTTGTTTAAAGCTTAACTTTCAGGCATTTGCAAGTTAAAAAAAAACAAAGATTTTATCAAGACTGCTGTTAGTTACGAAGCAACTATATAGATGATGTTACTACAACTCAGAGGAAAATTATATACAAAATTACTGTGTTTCTTTCAAGTGGGGACCGCAGGATCCAATTATGAGCTCTTTGTACCCTTATATCCTGTATGAAGGTCAGTTCAGGGAAGAGAATGTGTTCCCCTCCTTTTTCTGGGACACTTTCTTCTACTTTTGCTATATACAGCTTACTTAAAATAGCATCATAATGCCAAAAAGGATAGGCAGGTGGGTCAGAAACATAGATATGAGAGAGAACAGTCAGTTTTTCAAAAGGAAAATGAAGGTGATAACAAGGTTTGAGTCAGGAAAAAGGGGAGTTGCCTCTCGTCATCTGAAACTAGGACAGTCTTCACATTGTATGTGTGTGTGCTAGAAACATTAAAAGGACCATTAAATGACAGAGTAAAAAGGTTATGGAAAGCAAACTTTTGATAAAATAGAGCTAGTGTCTCATTTTTTTTTTCTCTTCCCTTTGTTCTTTCTATATCCTGATTCATCTTTAGGTCTCTGCAGTTTTTCCTTTCAGAATTTTTCATCCTTTTGAAATTGTTCAGTTCATATTTTCTCTACAGCCTCCCTCTCTCTTTCCTACAAGATATTTTTCTTTTCTGATCTGTCTCTTGCCTATTTGTATTTTTTTCAGTATCTTCTCTCACTCTCTGTCCTCTGTCTATTACAGCATTCCTTCCACAATCCCTTCCCATTTCTACCTCCCTAAATTATTTCTCCACCCCGAGGTTAGTCCTCTCTTCTTCATGCTCCCCTTAGTTTTCTTGGGAGCTGGAGTACAGGTATTGTTAATCCTCTAAATACATGTGATGAGTGAGTTGTAGAGGGTAAAAGCATGACAGATATGAGTATCACCTTTCAAGAGTGGATGGATTGACAGCCCTGACTACACTGTAGGACCTATCTTGGTCAGCTTTAATGGTTTTGACTTCAATAGGCTATGGATCAGGCCCTGTGAATGGTGAGTTAGCTACACCATTCCTCAACAGTCCAAGTGTGA
Source organism: Malaclemys terrapin pileata (assembly GCF_027887155.1). Taxonomy (NCBI): domain Eukaryota; kingdom Metazoa; phylum Chordata; order Testudines; family Emydidae; genus Malaclemys; species Malaclemys terrapin. Next base: position 68,988,245 of record NC_071512.1, read on the forward strand.
AATCCTGGATCCACTGGAAGTTTGCAACTGACTTCACCTGGCCTAGGATTTCATGCCTGGTGCATATTTTGACAGCATGCATATCCACTGGGCTGGGAAATATGAGTCCCACTTGCAAGGTTGTGCACATCTGTCCCATGTTCACTGGTTGAGAATGATATTTAACATCATCTTTGCAGAAATCTAAATAGTTTAGTTTACTATAGGTTTTCAGTATGCTGATATACTTACCTGTGTGCACGTGTCCAGACTGATTGTTCTGTTAAACCATATCACGTGGAAGAGGAGCAGTTACAGTGGAACCCAGATTTAAGTAAAGGTGTTCACAGACAGCTTCAGAATGTGTGTGTGTTTGTCCACATATAGAAAGAGCAGTTAGCTTTTGGGTGGAACTGCAAATAGCACATTTACATGCAGTGAAAAAATTAGGGACATTCATTTCACTTTGGCATAACAATGTCACTGTATCAAAGCGCAATATAAGAGGTTTAACTTTACTGCCAAATGCAGATCAGTGAGTAACTAGAGGTACTGTAAAGGCTCTGTTACAAGTATTCTTCTATAAAAAATGTGTTCACTTAAGTCAATAAATTGGTGGTGTGGGAATCTGGGGCGGCTCCAGGCACCAATCGTGTGCCTGGGGCAGCAAGCCGTGGGTGGGCGGCCTGCTGGTCACCGTGAGGGCGGCAGTCAGGCAGCCTTCAGCAGCATGCCTGCGGGAGGTCTGCCTGTCCCGCGGTTTCGGCAGCAATTTGGCGGCAGGTATGCCGAAGGCGCGGGACCGGCGGACCTCCCGCAGGCATGCTGCCGAATCCATGTTACCAGTGGACCACCCACAGGTGCGCCACCGAAAGCCACCTGCCTGCCGTGCTTGGGGGGGCAAAAAACATAGAGCCACCCCTGGTGGGAATATGGAGAAAGAAGAAATCAACCAAAAAGAAACTGTCTCTCACTCTATTATAAACATTCTCTCTCTCTCTCATATATTCAGGTAAGCCTCTGCAGGCATGGGGCAGAAGCAGAATTTATCCATAAATGATCAAATTGATACTAGTTTAATAGGGCCACGAGAAATACCTACACTGATTTAGCTAATAGGTTTTAATTTTTCCCCAGCAAATCACATATTAAGACATAAATTAAAAAACTTACCAAATTATTGTAGATCCCTTAGTAAGATTACCTTGGTTTCCGTAATATTTTCTAGATGTTCTGTATAGCAATTATAGGCCCAGTCCTACAACCTGTTGTGCATGGTTTGACCCCTCTGCCTATGCAGAGTGCCATTGATTTAAATAAGACTCTGCCTGAATGGCGTCAGTTGTAGGATTCAGGCCATAGGAAAGTACAGGGAATACTTTGAAAACCCGGGCCATCATAACTAAGATAAACTTGCCTAGTTTTTGAGAGTGACCATTGTTGTGTTTATCACTTCAGAAGTTACAATGATAGTCCTTAGTCAGGACTCTGCAATTAATGTTGCTTTAGCTACAGCTAATTTGATAAACTCGGAATTTTGAGGGTTTAATATCTGACCTATCTGAAATTATACAGGGCAGAAAACTGATTTAGGGTTCTTGACTTCAAGGATTTTTACAAAATAGGAAAAAAACAAAAATATAACTTGTGTCTAGTTTTGGATTGTGTTTTTTTATGTTTTAATTTTTCTGATGCCATATATAGAATTATTTAGTAATTCTAAATGTTGATTGGGCTTTCTTAGGGGGTTTAAGCGGAGATAAAATATGAAGAATAGCTACTGCTCTTGCACAACAGTAACTATTCATAATTATGTATATTTGTAGTGACACTAATTCACCGTTTGCTGCAGTGGGCATATCATTAAAACTCCCTTATGACAATGTCAAATCAAGTCAAGGTAGGTGATTTGATAACATGAAAACAAAACCATTTCTGTGCAAATCTATCAAGGCAACATTCCAAAGTCAAGTCAGAAATAATCAGTGTTCATAAGTGGAAGCCTATGGAGACAATCTTACATCATCAAGATAATGGCCATAAGATGACAAACTGTAGAAGGCGGTCTCTGGTGCAAATATGAAACAACGTCCTGACTAATTACATTGCATTAGAAACAAATCTGGGAAAATGAATACTAATTAGATGAGAGTGGCATGCGAAAACTGATAGCACCTGTCTTATGGATTCCTGCTGGACGCTCCATTGAGTTGAAGCTGTTTTATTTACCAATTTAAGAACATTGCCAGTGTATGTGAAAGTGTGGGCTGCAGAGTATAGGGTGACCAGACAGCAAGTGTGAAAAATTGGGACAGGGGGGTAATAGGAGCCTATATAAGAAAAAGACCCAAAAATCGGGACTGTCCCTATAAAATCGGGACATCTGGTCACCCTAGCAGAGTAGGCTGTTTTTATTGTTTGTTTTATTGCTGTTCTATTGTTGCTCCACTGATCGCCAGCAATTGGTTTTTAGATTATTCCCTAACTCACAATTTTTGATGTCACTGATTCCTATTCACTCCCTAGTCACACCGGCATTGACCAGGCTTCAGGCAAACTCTTGGCAGCAAGTTAGAGAGAAGAAGGGAGGCAACATTACAGAGAGGAGGGGACTGGAGCCAGCCAGCACAGCTCCAAAAACAGTCAGGTGCACCTAGCATTCATAGCTTCTCCTAGCCAGGGGAGCTCCTGTAGTGCCACAGCTACTTTTCCAAGTTATCCTTTCTCCCCTGGTCCAAGGATGGTGGTGGCACTGGGGTGATTACCTACCTGCCCTTCAGCACAGGTGCAAATTGCACTCTCTGGCATCCATGTGGGTAAATTTGGCCCATTATATCCCATTCCTGTAAGAACAAAATCCTCTGGAGAGAAAAGGTGGATTTTTTTCCAATTGTGATGTAGGGTCAGCAAAGATGATGGCTTATTATTTTCCACAAGTACTGTCTGTGTCTCCATTCTCTCTAAAAACCCTGGTTGGACAATTAGAAAAGATCCATACAATCTATCAAACTACAGTGCAAGGATTCTCAGGACTTCCTTTTCACTGAGTGGAACAAATAACTGAAATTCTGGAATCTACAGTTCCACATCATAGAGCTGTTGTAGCAGGCCTGGTAGGAAATAACAAGAGATTGCTTTCTAAAATGGATGACACTGAAAATAAATCCAAGATTACTCATCTAAGAATTACTGTTGTTCAGGAGTGGACAGAGTGCTCCTATCTCTTTCAGTTTAAGGAAATGGGTAATGGAGCTGTATGATTGTCTGACTGAGTTGGTTCTGATCAAGTGTTTTCAGTTAGAAGGTTCCCAAGGGGAGGGAAAACCCTCAGCTGCATCCATGCTATTTAATGTTTTGATTATATGCGGATCCCTGTCATTTTGTAATTAAGTTCTTAAAGCTGCTATAATAACTTGTGTATTACTCTTTCAGAACTCTAAAACAGTCACGTATACTTGTCTCATTGAAAGGAAAAATATTTTGCTTTGGTCAATAGGTTATTTTGAAAAATAAGACTCAAAGCCATAGTTGAATCCATCTGGATTTATGTGGAGGGAGATGACCATTCCTACAGCTGTAAGTCTGTGGAAGAGGTAGATAGCTTTGCTTCAACAAAAATCCAAGTATGCATTTGGATTCACCATTCAATGAGTCCAATATGAGTGCAACACAGGTGGAAGAACCACAAACAGCCAATGTGCCCCATAGTGTAATTTAAAGCAGCTTCAGGACTGCTCTAAACAATGTCCCAGCTCAAAAGGGACAAATGGATAACAAGGGCATGCCAGAGTGCAGTATTGTGTTCATGCCCCTTCTTTCTCCTATCTCACCCACAATGATGGAGACTGGGAAAGGGGTGGGTGTGCCAGCTTTAAGCCACTCAGAAATTCCCTCTAAACTGGGAATCCCATATGGCTGTTTATCTGGAGCACAAAGGGGCTGTAGCAGGGCTTAGGAATAAGCCCATGAAGTCTGAGTGACACCAGCTATTGTTTTGACCCTATCATGAAAACTAAGTTGTTTCAATCTTTGTTTTGCCCCACGTATGCAATTAATATATTTTGAATGTGCAAAGCTTGTTCATTTTTGTTAGATTTTAATCTTTGGTCTGTCACAAATCTCCAAACAGTACTGGAAAATGTTTAGTTTGTATTACAAATGTTTTCAGATTCTGTTTCTTCATTATTAGTTGCTAACGCTTCCAAAAATACTACTTTACTGGGTTTAGGCCATTGAAAGACAGATGGCAGGGCTCATTTGGGCTCTGATTTAGCAAAGTACTTAAGCATGTACCTAACTTTTTAAGCACATGAATAGTTCCTCTGGGAATCAGTGGGGCTCCTTATATGTTTAAAGTTAGATATGTGCTTAAATACCTTACTGAAATGGTCACACTTGTACTGCTCCTGGTTACTTATGATACATATATGTATGAAGACTAGTATTACTGAGCTTTAATAGTCATGGCTTACAGTGTCTTTCTATAGCACCTTTTGTAAGAAGGAATCTCTTATTTCCCTAAAGATTACAAGGTGTAAATAGTTTATATCAGTTTATAAATGGTTTAATATCACCTTTCTGGTTTTTTGAGTGGAATTTTCAAAAGCACCAAGTGACTTAGGGCATAAGTCTTACTGAAAGTCAATGAAACTTGTGCTCATTAGTCAATTAAGTGCTCTTGAAAATCCCACCCTTAAATAATATCTGAATGCAGCAGTGCTTAATTTGTGCCAGGGCTGAGCCCCGGCACCTCTAGGTTTGGCAGTTTATAGCCCCGGCACCTCTGGGCTTGTCACATCAGTTATGAACGTAAAGAAATTGCGTAAGCCGCGGCACCACTTTATTACAAATAAAGCACTGGAATACAGTCAAAAGATATTCAGCTCTGAGAAACACAGTAATGCTGCTAGGCCAGGATTCTGTGGTGTTTTCCTCTTTTTAGCAGCAACTTAGCAATTACACTTGTATGTGGTGGCGGTGTCATTATTTCCATCTTCTTGGAGGAGAAAGATATGCCAACACCATTATGTAGGAAGCATGAAAGTTAGAGGATAAGAAGAGCCTCCCCTAAAGCAGAGTTTCTCAACCCATGGTTGGGACTCAAAATTGAGTCACCAAAATGTTTCAAAGGGTCGCGTGGCGGCTCCTGTTGCGCAGAGCTGCCCTGGCTCACCTCCCTGGTCCAGGGGTCCCACCACCACTGAGGCTAGGCCCAGCCGTCATTGATGCCAGGAGTCCAGGTAGGCCAAATCTGAGTGAATGGCATTGCAACCCCATGAGCCAGATCATAACTCCACTCCTGGTCCAGTGATTGGTTTATATTTGCCAGGCTATTTACAAAAGGTAAGGGCTAGAAGCGTACTTAAAAAATAAATGTTGACATTAGCATTGCCACTTCTAGCTCTCAGAATTAATATGGCACCAGTGCCACAGACTTTACAGATGTCACAGGCTGTCTCAGTGATTAGCATCACTTTAACTGATGGCTCCACAAACTCTTTGCCTGGAATGCCAGGAAGGGATTGGCGGAGACTGGGAGTGTATAGGATTGACCTGATGACAGAAACACTGCTGTTAATACTGACACAGGCCCCATAGCATTCATGGATTACTGTGCCAGCAGGAAGAAGCAACAGATGTAATGGCAGGATTCACGAAAATGGTCACTTAAAAATGGTTCTCTGCCTGCTCTTGTAACAAGCCTTCATTACCCTGCATGTTGTAATTCCTATTCTACCCATATTTATTTCTATTATTTTTCCAAATACAACTATTTCCTGAATTTGACCCCTAAAATAAATATAATCCAAATATGAGCCCAATTGCCCATGATTAGTGAAACAGTATGAAGGATATCACATCTGACAAAAATTTCGTAGCTAGGAGCGAGAGGAAGTGTCCAGAACAGGGCCGCCCTTAGGATTTATGGGGCCCTACACAGTATTATTAAACTGGTGCCCCTATGCCTGAAGGCAGCCCGGGCTTGCAGTTAGGGTGACCAGATTAGCAGTATAAAATATCGGGACAGGGGCGGAGCAAAAAAAAAAGGGGGGGGGAGCAAAAAAAAAAAAAAGAGTTTTAAAGAGGCCTGGGGCATTAGCAGGCCCAGCCCAGCGCGCTGCGCTGCCCTCCCCGCAGAGCCTCCCGCCCCCCGGCCTGCCACAGGCATATGCGGGGTGTGGTGGGTCTGGGCGGGGGCAGCGCGGAGCGGGCAGGAGCCGGATGGGCGGCAGGGGCCGAATCCCCGCTGCTGCCAGAGAGCCCCGCGCCTCTCCCTCCTGCTCGCGGCTGTGGCTCCTTCCCGGCGGGACGCGCCTCCCGCTGCCCCGGGCACATGCGGCGCGCATCCCCCGCACCTAGTCTCCCTCCCGCCAGGAAAGAGCAGCTGGACGCGCGCCGTATTTGCGCGGGGCAGGCCGGGGAGGGGGGGGGCACGTCCCGGGAAGGAGCCGCAGCCGCGAGCGGGAGGGAGAGGCGCGGGGCTCCCCAGCAGCAGCGGGGATTCGGCCCACACCCCCGCGCCGCCCACCTGGCCCCTGTCCACTCCGCGCTGCTCCCGATCGGCCCCACCGCGCTGCCCCGTGGGCTGCAGGGCTGGAGCAGCCTCCAGGCTGCGCTCCCGGCCCCGGGTGCAGCAGCCCGGGCAGAAGCCCTCTGGCGCGGCGGGGGGGGGGAGGCCTCACTGCTGAGCCCCCCTGTCTCCCTCCCTTGCCAGCCCCCCTTTGCCCGCCCGGTGCCCGGGTGCTGGAGCTGACTCACCAGCTCCAGGATCCAGGCACTGCCGTCACCCCCTCCCTCCAGACTTGCGCCGCCATGCTGCAAGCCTGGGAGGGAGGAGGAATGCTGTGTGGTTGGGGAAGAGGCGGGGCCAGGGCAGGGATTTGGGGAGGGAGCCAATGGGGGAAGGAGGGAGCGGAGCCGGGGGGGGAGGGCGGGCGCGAGCGCCAGAGCAGAGGGCAAAATTTCTTTTTTGTCCAGTGTCCTGACCAATGATGCGGGACAAAGAAGCAAATATCGGGACAGTCCCGATAAAATCGGGACGTCTGGTCACCCTACTTGCAGTCCAGGAGGTGGGGGGAGAGATGCAGCAAAGGATACCGAGACACCCGGCCCACCTCACGGCAGCAGAGAGTCATGATCCCCGTACCCTCTACCACATGCAGAATGCGCAGCACCGGTGCATTCAGCTCTGTGAATACGGCCCCTGCCTAAGGAGACTGCAGTGCACTCTAGGTGTGCGGGAGCCCACCCGCTCTTACCTGCTGTCATGGGTGGTGGGTGAAGCTGCTGCTTGGGGCGGCTAGCTCCCAGCCCGCCTCTTCTGCCTGTGGCCCTACCCATACTCCATCCCTTCTCTGCCCCCACTCTGCCCAGGCCCCGCCCTCTCCCCATTGTCTCCCTTCCCTCCCCCACCCTGCTCACCCCCTTCCAGCCAAATCCCTAAACCCAAATGAAGCAAATGACATTTGAAAAACAACACTCTTCTGTAATTTCTTTCTAAAGAAAATGGAGCATGTTTTCCACTGCATGCCAGAAGGTGAAGACTGGGCATGCAGAAGGTACCTAATTAAAAGCACTAAATTTGGGAATAAAATATGTCTGTCACAGGTTTTTTGATATACCCTGAAGTTTGTCAGAGATTTATTTGCAAAAACTTTGTAGAAAGGGCGAGTCAGCTGTCCTGCTTAATACAACATTAAATATTATGGAATACATGATGCAGCTCTGCTCTGTTTTATGTTTTCTTAATCAGTATTTCTAAGCTGATTTTATATTTTAAATATCAGAGGGGTAGCCGTGTTAGTCTGAATCTGTAAAAAGCAACAGAGGGTCCTGTGGCACCTTTGAGACTAACAGAAGTATTGGGAGCATAAGTTTTCGTGGGTAAGAACCTCACTTCTTCAGATGCAAGACTTGCATCTGAAGTGAGGTTCTTACCCACGAAAGCTTATGCTCCCAATACTTCTGTTAGTCTCAAAGGTGCCACAGGACCCTCTGTTGCTTTTTATATTTTAAATGTACTCTTAAGCCTTCATAAAGTAATCATTCCAGATTACTACATACTTAACTCACTGAAACAAAGACATTATTTTAAATTAATCAGTCAAAGGTTTAGAGTGTTCATAACAATGTTAATTGCTTTTAGAAACAGGGAATACTAATTTACTTTGTGTGATCTCCATAACAATAGACATTTTTTAAAGTTGGTGAAATTTCATAAACATGTTTCCAAAGAATTTAGGCATAACAAAGGATTTTATAGCTTACTAAGGTACTGATTTTGCTGGAGGGTTCTCTTAAAACTAGTTCATCAAATAGTCAGAAGTAAAGAAAGGGAAGCTCGTTTGTCCAGCTATCTGGAAGAAAAGGGGTGTTGTCCCTTTAAGGGCTCCCTTCAATAGGGGGTGAAGGGAGAAGGGGATGGACAGAAAGGACAGGAAGACTTTGGAAGCAAGTTTTTTGACCTATAGTAATTAAAATGTGTATTTTAGATAAGGATGGCCCTTTGAAGGATTTATTTAAAAACCATATGTCTGAAGATCCAAGCATTTAAGGCTAAAGATGAATACTCAGATTGTGCATCTAAAAATCTATGCAAGGATTTTTTAGAGATGTGATTTTATCATCTTCAGCAACACACTAATCAAATATTTTTAAAGCAAATTTTAAACTAAGGTCCTGTAGACTAACATGTTCTGAGTAAATATTATAGCAGGGGTTGGCAACCTTTCAGAAGTGGTGTGCCGAGTCTTCATTTATTCACTGTAATTTAAGGTTTTGCGTGCCAATAATACATTTTAACGTTTTTAGAAGGTTTCTTTCTAGAAGTCTATAATATATAACTAAACTATTGTTGTGTGTAAAGTAAATAAGGTTTTTAAATGTTTAAGAAGCTTCATTTAAAATTAAATTAAAATGCAGAGCCCCCCGGACCGGTGGCCAGGACCCGGGCAGTGTGAGTGCCATTGAAAATGAGCTCATGTGCCGCCTTTGGCATGTGTGCCATAGGTTACCTACCCCTGTATTATAGTAATGCACAACTGTTTTTGTCAGTAAATTCAGAAACTGACAGTATATATCTGGGGGTTGGCAAATGCCTGTTAAATGGCTTCATTACCACTTGAATGGCTCTTTAACAGTTTCAAGGTTGTGCTAATAGGTCTGGTAGGCTGGAAGGCTTTTTCACTTTTAAGTTACTAGATCCCCTCTGGAGGAAGACTCACCAGGCTGCAGCAGTCAGCTGTGGGAGCCTGCAGGAAGGGTCAGAACAGGGATAGGAAGAGGCGGACGGCTGGACACTAAGACCCAAGGGTGCCCCAAATTTTCGGATGCCCTAAGCAGCTATGCATGCCTAAAGACAGGCCTGGTCCAGAATGTGTTTGCCAATAAAAAGTTATGACATGTCAGTTTGAAAGTAGAATCTGGGCCCTGCTTGTGCATGCCTTGGCATTCTTCTAGTTTACTTTAAAACATTCACGGGCCTCAACCTTCAGTGCTTTGCAGATAAAACTTCAACTAAGGTCATGTCTACACTACCATTTATGTTGGCAAAACTTATGTTGCTCAGGGGGGTGAAAAAAACACCCCCTGAGCAACATACGTTTCACCAGCGTGAGTGGTAGTGTACACAGTGCTATGTTGGCGGGAGAGCTTCTTCCGCTGACATAATTACCACCGCTTGTTAGTAGTGATTTAATTATGTTGACGGGAGAGCTCTCTCCCATCAGCATAGAGTGGCTACATAAGAGATCTTACAGCGGTGCAGTTGCATCAGTACAGCTGTGCCACTATAAGGTCTCTAGTATAGACTAGAGATAATTTCAATGACATTTGTGCAGAGAGAACTGTAGGATCAGGCCCACCTCTTAAAGCTGTTTAACAGCAGTGGGCTTTTTCTGCCCCCTTCTGGTTTGAGCCACACGTATTCCAGTAGTTTTAAACATGCTTAATATGTATTTAATAAACATAAAGAATGTCAATCAAACATAAACCTGTATTGTTGCCTGAGAGGCTAGAATAGTTCTGGCTTAACTATGTATGCATTTTTTGTTATGAAAAAGACACATTTTAATAAGTGTTTAGAATGGCTCCCAAGGAAAAAGTCAGGTCTGTTATGTAAAATTTTGTTGAGGACACATGCTGTGCATAGCAAAACTGCTTATGAAATTTCTTTGAAAATAATGACTGCACATTTTACTAGCCAGTTTTTAAAGCCAAAATCCCTTGGATTTATATTTTTACACAATAAAAAATGCATCTGATCCCAGTATAGATTTTTCATGCCCATTTAAAATTTTAATCATTGGCATTCTTTAGTTATATGTGAGCAAAAAATCATCTGTTGTTGGCAGCTCTTCACTTTTTAATGTTTCTTTAGCTTAAAAGCAACTGAACTAATTGTTTTGAAAATTAGTAGCAAAAAAATTCTGAACTGGAAATGAGTCTTTATGGTCAAACTATAAATCAGATATAATAGGGGTGTATAATGGAAACATCCATCGATCCTTAGCTACAGGGTCATGAACAGAAAAGCTGTTATAATGGGAAAGGGCCGAATAACCTAATGAAAGGAAACACGTTTTCAATTATTTTAAACATTTATCACTATATTTTACAGGGGTGAATCATAATCTACTACATTAATCTACTACTACAATGACCAGATACATGGATAATGACATGTTTCTGTTGATTGCCTGTCTGTGTCAGAAGTGTGAAGATAATTGAATGATAATGTTCTAGTACAGAAGACCAAAATCCCATTGCCAGATATTTTGGGAATTTCCATACAGATCATTAATAGTTACATGTTTTACATTAGTAATTACATTGTATTTGTTCCCTGTAAAACAGGAATATGCTGAAATGGAATGAAGAGCAATCTCTTGGTTAGAGCAAAGTTACCAGGACTCATAAATTCTATTCCTGGTTCTATCATTGATACATGGTGTGATCTTGGATAAGACTCTTCTCAATGCTTCCGTTTAACCACTGGTAGAACAGGGATAATAATACTTCTCCAGCAGGTCTGAAAATCCTTTTCATAGGTTGATAAGAATTATTATCCTCACTTAACCAGTGGGGAAGCTGAGGCAGAGGAAACTTACATTACTTTCCCAATGTCAGTAGGAAAACAAGGTAAAGAACCCAGTCTTGAGACTTGCAGTCTGCTATCTTATTCACTGGATCACTCTGCCTAACAGGAGTGTTGGAAGGGTTAATTAATCTTTGCAAAGTAATTTTGAGATTCTCAGATGACAAATGCCATATAAGTGTAAAGTACAATGTGAAAAGAGGAGTATCCAATCTTGCCCATTTAAAGCATTTGCAAATGGTTATAGGTAGACACCCCTGTTTGATAAAGAGTTAACTACAGGATCTAGCATGCAATGTTTTAGCTTGACATGGGCAATCAGAGCTTCAGCATCTCCATACTTACCATAACAAGGACACTGTACAACTTCCACTGGCTGTTTTTGCCCATGGGCTGCATTTTAGCCTTCTCTGTGTTAAAATATTACCTAATCTTTCTTTTTGTAATATTACAGTGAAACAGAGCATTAAGAATGAGAATTAATTATACTGTAGTCTCTCCATCAAAATAAAGGAAACCTTTTTTATTTGCTAAATCTATTGGGCAAGCTCATGAGCTGGTACATGAGTGATGTACACTGATCTAAATTAGTTGAGGATCTAGTCCATTAAATTTAACTATAAACAGATTTTTAAGGAAAAGGAAAGGTGTAGGGTTTTTTTAGTTTAATTGTACCACTCTTGCTGTGAACAACTTTTTCTGGATGCTGGCACAATATACTATAAATGGAGTCCAATTTGGGTGGATGTATTATTCCATAATGTCTTTTACCTAGGGTTACCATACGTCCGGATTTTCCCGGACATGTCCGGCTTTTTGGGGCTCAAATCCCCGTCTGGGGGGAAATCCCAAAAAGCTGGACATGTCCGGGAAAATAGGGAGGGAAGGAGGGCTCGGCGGTGCTCGGCCAGGGCCTCTGGGGCTGAGGCTGGCGGTGCGGGGCCGGGCCAGGGCCGGCGGTGCTTGGCAGGAGCCGGGGGTGCGGGGCCGGGGCCGGTGCTGGGCCGGGGTCGCAGGGCCGGGGGCACGGTGCCGGGTCGGGGTCCAGGAGCCGGGCGCGCAGTGCCGGGCTGTGAACCGGGAGCGCGGTGCCGGGCCAGGCCGGGAACCAGGGGCGCGGTGCTGGGCCGGGGGCCAGGCCAGACCGGGGCACGGGGCCGGCCGGGGGCCAGGAGCCGGGGGCGCGGGGCTGGGCCAGGGGCCAGGAGCCGGGGGCGCAGTGCTGGGCCGGGAGCCAGTGCCCCAGGGCCCGAGCCAAGCCGGGCTGGAGACGCCGGGGCCAGAGCCTCTTGGCCTGGGCCGGCCAGCCGCCAAAGGGAGCCGCTCGCCCAGGGGGGCCGGACTGGGCCACGCTGCACCCCGCCCCAGCCTACCTGCTGCCTCCCTGTTTCAGGCTTCCCGCGAACATTTGATTTGCGGGAAGCAGGGGGGGAGGAGCAGGGGGCGGAGCATTCAGGGGAGGGGGCAGAGTTGGGGCGGGGCTGAGGGCGGGGAAGGGGCGGGGCCGGGTCCCCATGGAGTGTCCTCCTTTTTAAAAACTAAAAGATGGTAACCCTATTTTACCAGAATAGTGACAGGATATACAGATAACCAGCTGTAGTTGAACATTCAATGAAAAAAATGAGAAATAATAAAATAATGCATCAAATAATTAAAGCTATTAGCCACTTTGGGATAACTTTTATCAGCCGCATTTCTTGTTACATGGAAGATTGCTCTAGGGTGCTTTGTGTGCTTAGCCTCACTAGGAGAAGTCACTAGAGGCAAAAGATATGTGGGATGCATTCCAACGTGATCCTCTATGGTCATACTAACCTCTCTCTTCCAATATGGTGTGACGATGTCCCAAATGAGATCACGATCATCAATGTCTTAGCCCAATATTTTCTACTTTCTCATAATCTGAGTATTATTCAGCATAAATATCCAAAAGAAGTCTATATCAAAGCACAGACCTTGTATTACAACTTTATTAAATTATATCTATCTAGTCTACTTTATTCCTTTCTTCAAAAATACTAATTATTGTATTTTCAGAGCAAGTTACAGATGGGTTCACAGTTAAATTTATAAGGTTGCTGCATACATACAAAAAGGTAGATATCTTTATGTAGGATGCTATATACAAGCTGCTAATACAGCAGAAGGGCTATGTTGACCTGGTTCTTGTCAGTTTCACTAGTGCCCTTAGTTTACAGATGTGCTGACACAACACTGACCGGTCAGTTTTTGCAGTGCTGTAACTTGGGAAAGCTCTGAGGAGCTCCATTTAAAATATTACCAATTATTGGTGCTTTTTATAGATTCCAAAGCCAGAAAGGATGACTGTGATCTGCCCTCTTGTAAAAAACAGACCATAGAACTTTCTCAAAATAATTCCTGGAGCATATCTTTTTAGAAAATCATCCAGTCTTGATTTTAAAATTGTCAGTTATGGAAAATCCACCATGACCCTTGTTAAATTGTTCCAATGGTTAATTACCCTCACTGTTAAAATTGTACATTTTATTTCCATTATTTTTTCCTATCCTGGCAGTTCCTAATTTTAGACTATTGTCATTGGGTGTCAAAGAGTTGAACAGTGAGACCATTATATCACCCCCATTAATCTAGTCAACAGACAAAAATAAGAACATTTTCAACTGCTATTAGAAATATGTTGAAGGAAAAAAGATCAGTGATTTAATGTTTAAAACACTGCACCAATACCATAGATGTTATGATGAAAATGACTAATTGTTGTATTGGAAATGTCTCCCACTCGCACCTTCTAAAAGTGTGATTTTGAGGATTTTTTCTTATACCTCCAACTAAAGAGCTTTAAATGAGAACTAAAATACTCATAATATTTTCTCTCTAAACTACTCATAATACCATAGATACAACATTAATGCCTTGTCTTCTTTCGATATTAGTGGCAAAGTATTAGGTTAATAGCTTCCGAACATTTCAGGAGGGATACACGTAGTAACACTACAAACTCCTGTGACTACTTTATCTTAACTTAGGTAAGGAAGAGTCACATCTGAGGATTGCTATAAGAATGTTGTACTTATCTCAAAAATACTCTCTGAAAAAGAAATAAAGAAAAAGAAATGAACATAAGAACATAATAATAGCCGTACTGGGTCAGACCAAAGGTCCATCCAGCCCAGTATCCTGTCTGCCGACAGTAACCAATGCCAGTTGTCCCAGAGGGAATGAATCTAACAGGTGATGACCAAGTGATTTCTCTCCTGCCATCCATCTCCACCCTCTGACAAACAGAGGCTAGGGACACCATTCCTTACTCATCCTGGCTAATAGCCATTAATGGACTTAACCTCCATGAATTTATCTAGTTCTCTTTTAAACCCTGTTATAGTCCTAGCCTTCACAACCTTCTCAGGCAAGGAGTTTCACAGGTTGACTGTGCGCTGTCTGAGAAGAACTTCCTTTTATCTGTTTTAAACCTGCTGCCCATTCATTTCATTTGGTGGCTCCTAGTTCTTATGTTATGGGAACAAGTAAATAACTTGTCCTTATTCACTTTCTCCACACAACTCATGATTTTATATACCTCAATCATATCCCCCCTTATTCTCCTTTTCCAAGCTGAAAAGTCCTAGTTTCTTTAATCTCTCAATGGGACCTGTTCGAAACCCCTAATCATTTTAGTTGCCCTTCTCTGAACCTTTTCTAATGCCAGTATATATTTTTTGAGATGAGGAGACCACATCTGTACGCAGTATTCAAGATGTGGGCGTACCATAGATTTATATAAGGGCAATAAGATATTCTCCATCCCTTTTTTAATGATTCCTAACATCCTGATTGCTTTTTTGACTGACACTGCACACTGCATGGACATCTTCAGAGGACTATCCACAATGACTCCAAGATCTCTTTCCTGATTACTTGTAGCTAAATTAGCCCCCATCATATTGTATGTATAGTTGGGGTTATTTTTTCCAGTGAGCATTACTTTACATTTATCCACATTAAATTTCATTTGCCATTTTGTTGCCCAATCACTTAGTTTTGTGAGATCTTTTTGAAGTTCTTCACAGTCTGCTTTGGTCTTAACTATCTTGAGCAGTTTAGTATCATCTGCAAACTTTGCCACTTCACGGTTTACCCCTTTCTTCGGATCATTTATCAATAAGTTGAATAGGATTTGTCCTAGGACTGACTCTTGGGGAACACCACTTGTTACTCCTCCTCATTCTGAACTTTTACCATTTATTCCTACCCTTTGTTCCCTGTCTTTTAACCAGTTCTGAATCCATGAAAGGATCTTCCCTCTTATCACATGACAACTTAATTGACGTAAGAGCCTTTGGTGAGGGACCTTGTCAAAGGCTTTCTGGAAATCTAAGTACACTCTGTCCACTGGATCCCCCTTGTCCACATGTTTGTTGATCCCTTCAAAGAACTCTAAAAGATTAGCAAGACACGATTTCCCTTTACCGAAACCATGTTGACTTTTGCCCAACAATTTATGTTCTTCTATGTGTCTGACAATTTTATTCTTTTAATTCTTTACTACTTTACTGAATAGCTACATCTTTTTAGATCTTTCTCTCACACATAAAAGTTGGAAATAAAATTGTTAATATTTGGATCATGCTTCCTCCTCAGCCAGCCAGCCTATCCGCTCCATCCAGCCACATTCCTTTTTCACCCATACAGCCAGCCTCCCTGTTTACCCTCTCTCAAAGAAGTAGTACCACCACCTGCTCCAGTGTGTGACTTCCCTCCAGTGGGTTCACTAGCAATGCCCATGCTGGGCCTCAGTCTATTACTTACCAAAATCATACTCCAAGATCCAGTGTGGCAATGTGGTAGATTTGATTGGGATGGTGGCTTTCTGAATATCAGGCTTGGAAGGGACCTCAGGAGGTCATCTAATCCAACCCCCTGCTCAAAGTAGGACCAATCCCCAGACAGATTTTTGCCCCAGATCCCTAAATGGCCCCCTCAAGGGTTTAGCAGGCCAATGCTCAAACCACTAAGCTATCCGTCCCCATGGCTGCTGGACCTGCTGGAGAGAGAGACAGTGGAGGAATTTAGACGGACCGGAGCTGGGGGGGTAGGAAAAGTGTGTCAGATACCTTGGCTGGCATATTGGGATAACATACATACGAAACTTTACCACTGAACAGTATCTACAACACAATCAAGATCCTCCAGTGGTGTAGAGTTGACAACGCAGCCTTACACTACTGAGTCTGCATGGGTGTCTATGCTGGAGCTGAAAGGTGTGACTCCCAGCACAGGTAGACAGACTCGCACTAGCTCTGCTCAAGCTACTGTGCTAAAAATAGCAGTGTGCGCAGTAGGGGCAGCAGTTCAGATCAGCCTGTGAACTTGCACTCTGAGGGGCTTGGGCAGGCTTGGATTTATGTGGGGAGATTGAGCCGCCATCCAGCTGCAACATTCACCCTGTTTTCTAGCATGCTAGGTTGAGCAGAGCTAGTGCGAGTTTGTCTAGCCATGCTGGGACTTGCACCTCCCAGCTGCATTGTAGGCTACCCTATGCTGCCAGACAAGGGAACAGGGGGCTTGGAGAGAATGAGGTGCCCTAACGTATCCTTAGTTGTGTTTTCACCCCATTGCAGTCTGGCATGAGTTAAAGAAACCCTGAGGCTGTTCTGATCCAGTACATGGTAACCAGGCTGCACACAATATTTGGCTCTATTTCTGTGAGAGGTGCAAATATCGGGCCATATTTTCCAAACTTTGCACATACACAAATTCTGCTGCACACATGCTGCCCTTGTTTTCCATATGCATATAGGGATGCACAGAGAGGTTGTGCACCAAATGGGAGTTTGTGCATGTGCAAATTGGGCAGATGCATTTTGAAATATCTGAGCCATTATGTGCACCAACTGTATGTGATGCAGCATTACAATCTATTGGTAAAGAAGCTCCCAGGGATGGAAAGTGTTTCTGTGAACTGAAGATTGATGGCACAGAACTGCCTTGTGTTGCATAGCACTGATGCAGTGGGACTGATTTTAGTGTGCTGTGTCTGCTCTAAGAATTTCCTTGCACTAGTGACTCCAGTTGACATCCTATTGTGAGCACAGTCCTGCTCTCCTTGAAGTCAGTAGGAGGTTAGCCAGTGGAAGCAGTTTGGGACCCTGTGATATGAACCTGTCCTCACTGTAGTATTCAGTTTCTATAGCCTCATTATCCAAATTCAGTGTCAGTTCTTGAAAGGAAGAGCTACATGTAATGAAGCTCTTTTCCTCCCTTGGAAATAAAACTCTAAACTTTTCAAAGTAAGAGTCCCATTTCAAGGATCATTTGGGTTAAAAGAGAAATTCATTTTCTTCTTAAAATATGTATAATATTCAGAGAACACTATGAGGCAGCATCTCGTTATCAGTACACCCTGCTGAACTGTCTCCTGTGGACTTAATGAGGATGCTGTTTATATTTGTTGTTGCCTGTCAATGCAAATGAAACTGAAAATGGTAAGCACACGACAGGTAGCCTGGTGGCTCTTTAGATTCCAGGCCTAGTGCTTCCCTTAGGGCTGCTCAGCATTGCTTTCCAAAGCTGCCCTAAAGCCAGCATAGCTAGTCAATGAAGGATCCCCCCATAAAGGGAGGTGCTGCTGGAATGACTCTGTGGGTCCATTAAAGAAGTCTTAAAGTTGCTCTAATTTAAGCAGGGACCAGACCAAGAACAGGATGGCTAACTGTGTTCCCTGTACTGAAGTGCAGCTTAACTGTAGCCTCAGGGTGTATGTTCTGTAGCTTTGAAACACCAGCTCAATGTTTGCAGTTTCTATTCAAGCACCCCAGAGCAGATCAATATTTTAGTTTATTCACTCATAAATGAGTATTAAGATCTGGCTTTCGTGCTTCTGTTCTTTGTAGACCAGGAAGATTTGTTGGGTTTTATATTTGTCTGAAAAGTGGGAAAGAACCGGTAGGGTCAAAATGACCCAATGGATGATCATTAAAATAATAGAAATATAAATCTAAACACTTGTTTCTAGTTTCAGTGGGTAGGCATTTGTTTGAATGTTAACATACTGCTCTGAAATACTATCTGCAGAGTTTGGTCCACGAAGAGGGCACAGATAACCACTGGAAAGAAAGAATAGCATCTATAAACATGTAGCTGTCCAATGTGTAATCATACAGCAAGAAATGGCTTTGGACACAATGCGTTAAACACTGCAGACCCTTTACTGGGCTCCAGACATAAACTGAGATACCTGATATTTGAGGACTGTTCCTTTAATGTATTTTACCAAGCAGATCTCAACTATTAGGGCAGGTCTATACTTAATATGCTGCATTGGCACAGCCTCTGCTGCGCTTAAGGGAAGATGCTCCTATGCTGATGGGAGAGATTCTCCCACCATTGTAGTTAATTCAGCTCTGTGAGAGGTGGTAGATATGTTGATGGGAGAAACTTTCCCACCGAAGTAGCACTTTCTACACCGGGGTATAACTACATCGCTCAGGGGTGTGGATTTTTCAGTCCACACCCCTGTTATACCAGTATAAGTCAGTAGTGTAGACTTGTCTTTAGTGATCTTCAAAAAGCACCAATTTCCAGTAATAGGTTCATAATCAATCAATCTCCTTCCCTTTCTCTGTAGAAATCCTGTAACTTCTGTAATGTAGTGTACTGTACTGTAACTCATCATCCCCTTCTCATCTCATGATCATAGGTTAAGGTTTTATTTTTGATTTAATTATTTTCTTTATAAGAGAAGATAATGATAGTGAAGGTGGATCTGGCTTCCAGTGAAGTCTCTTTTAGTCATTCTGCCACTAACTTTGGTCCAATGTAAGAAAACAGTAACTGGTAATCAACAGATGTGTATCTTGAAATCATATTGATGAAAGAGAATGAAAGGGGGTAATAATATTAATATCTTGTAGAACATTTTAACATGTATGTGCTGTATGGATGCCTGCAAATCTTTATTCATGTGAGTAATCCTTACTTAGATGAAGAGTTCCACTGAAATCATGGGAAGAATGATAGTCATCCTGTGATCAACCAATAAAAAGACTATGAGCTGTCAATGTGATGCGGCCATGAAAAAGGCTAATGCAGTCTTAGGATGCACCAGGCTAGGTATTTCCAGAAGCGAGAGGGAAGTGTTAGTATCATTATACAAGGCACTGGTGAGACCTCATCTGGAATTGTGTATGCAGTTCTGGTCTCCCATGTTTAAGAAAGATGAATTCAAACTGTAACAGGTGCAAAGAAGGGCTACAAGGATGATCAGAGGAATGGAAAACCTACCTTATGAGAGGAGACTCAAAGAGCTTGGCTTCGTTAGCCTAACCAAAAGAAGGCTGAGAGGAAATATGATTGCTCTCTGTAAATACATCAGAGGGATAAATACCAGGGAGAGAGGAGAGTCCCTTCTGATCTTAAAGTCTATGAATCTATGAGACTTTTGGTGAAGACACTGGACTCCGGCACTCAAGAGATATGCCTTTGATTCCCAGTTCTGTGGTTGAATTTTTGTGCGACTTTGCCTTGATCCTGAAAACACTCACATGCTTAACTGTCAGCAAAACTTGAAGTCAATGAGATTACTAATGTGCCTATTTCAGCACAGTGTTGTCACGATGCATTCATTAAAGGTGCTACAGGTACTGGGGCCCAAATGAGTTTGAAGATAGACAGACTTCTTGCATGAGTAAAGGTTTTCAGAATCAAGTCCTTAAAATAGTTTGGCTTAGATAGGGGTTCTGGGGAAAATACATTGAGGTAGGAATCAGATAAGGATATGTGAAAGTTAATCTCTTGTGTTCCATAAAGGAAGCAAATAATGACAGGCCTTCATTTATTTTCAGGAGATCATTTATATATAAAGTAGTTAATCTACTGACACCAAGCAATAAATCCTTTAGCTCAGATTTAATAAAATAGGTATTCAGTTTCAGAAGATTTTTTGGGTATTCATAACAAATATTGTGCATGGGTGAAAAAGTCCAAAGTCTCTCAGAAAATGCCCCAAATGGAAGTAATATGGTTCATCAACTGTTCAGGTACTGCAGTATTGGGCCAATATAAATATACTGTATAGAGAATCGGCCTGGGAAAGGAATTGCTGGATACTTAAGGACTACATCCTTGTAGTATGTTCAAGTCCAGTCAGTAGTCAATGCACCGTAACATTAGTTATGCCTCCTGAACTTAAAAGAACTTAAAGCCAATTGCAAACCATTCAGTTTTCAGGCGAACTAGGCCAGATAGTGTCTTTTGGAGACTGCAGGAATGTAAAAAGTATAATGTTAATAAACAGTGTAAAAACACTGGCTTCAGCAAGAATTGAAGGGAGTTCATCTCAGGAGGCCCTCAGCACCTTGAACGCTCGAACACTTAAGTGTGAGAGAAACATCATCTATGAGAATACAGACCTTGTACAAACTTTAATTATTTCTGTTTTAAATGGGTTATTTTGATAAGCTTTAAAGTAACTTGCTGCTCTACAATGGGAATTCCAGACACAAGTTGTGTAATCTCTGACACCATTTTAGAAGATGATGGTTGCCAAATTGTCTTGTTTGCAAGAAAAGATGGTGACATCTGTCATGAGATGTCCATATTAATTTTTAGTATTGCTGATGGATGCATGATGAGTGGTTGGTGTTTTCTCTGAGGGTCTTCTGCAAATCGTTATTTTTATAGGACGTTTAGGGCTCTTTCCCCTACAAGTTGGGGGCAGATGTTCGTGTCACCCTAAAAGGAGCAAGGGTTATGGCAAGTACCTCAAAACCAGGCTTGTGCCTTTTTATGTTGGGGGTCACAAGCCCACAGTGCATATGGTGTGCAACAATGAATATTTTTTTTAAATGCTTCCTGAAGTGGGACTTGAGGGGAGATTGATGCTTCTGATTCCTGAGGAGAGCCTCCTAAGGGGAACAGCAAGGCAACAATGAACAAGTTACGCCAGTCTCTGACAAGTCTCCCAGCACCTGAAAGGCCCCACTAACATGAAGCCCCGTTCCAGCCCCGTCACCATATAGTTTCTTGACTGTCACTCCAGATCCAGCTCCTACACCATGTGAATCAATAGACTCGGAGTGCTGAAGCAATAACCATTATTATTATAAGTATATTATTTATCCTTTTACTATTTTTGTCCTTTGTTTTATTAATGGAGACACATCCCAACCTTTTATTAATTTAGGATGTGGAAGGGTGGTTGTCTGCATGCATGTGTGTGTGTGAGCACTTGTAAAATCCACAGAGGGAAGGCACCAGTAAGAAAGTTTCCCAGGTATAAACAGACCTCATAAAAATACTTGCTACGAGTGTTCTTCATTCTGTGCAAGCCTCCAATAAAACCTTTAAATTGTCAGCTGTAAGCTGTTAAGTAAGATTGGTTAAACTTCTGCTCATCAAAGGGTTCTATTAAGGCTTCCATTGTCAGTATTGTAGGGAATGAAAAGAGTTAGCCATCACATTGCAGTAAAACACACTTAAGCTTTCACTGGCTGTGAGGTTGTGACTTAAGATATTAAATTACAATTTGGTTTTAATATTAAATATAAAACCAGTTAAATTTTTATAGTAGTGCCACAGGGAAAGTTCTATAATTTGGTTTTGGGACTTATAAGGATTGATTATCTGCTGTATTAATTTGATGATTTGACTAAATTGACGATTTAATTCTAATCCAATTTTACTGTTAACTTGTTGATTTTATCTTAATTGTAACTTGATGACTGTATTGCTTAATTCTAAGTTTAGGAGTGTTAACAGTTTAGTTATATATATATAGTGATATGTTTTCTTGATTTCGTTTATTAACATTCATAAAATGTCGTATTTCCTCAATAAGAAATATGGTCCAGAACCTTTCAGAATCAGCTGGAGGTCAGCCAGTCCATCTAGGAGCCTAATCAGCTCCCTTTAAATTAACCTTTGGTTCTCACGCAAGTGTTATCATGAACAGAAAAATCTTGTTGGTGACTTTAGGCACTGATGGAAATATTTGTGCATGTTAGTGTGTACTTGTGTCAGTATTGCATCAATAACATGGATGGCAAGGAAATGTCAAGTACCTTTGATTAACTCAGGTCAATAATCTTTTTTTGTCTCTAATTAAACATGACGATTGTTTTATTTCAACCTATATTGTCCCCTTTAGACCCATGTGATCAAAACCTCAGTACTGGTTGAATGGATCTTTTCTTTTTGTTCTCATGAAATGGTAGCAAGCAAATTACACAAAGGTTAAGGCCACTGAGTAGGTTTAAAAGAGAAGCACGAGAGGTTTTCACAATAAGAGCTACCCTGTTCATCACAGTTGAAATGAGCAATTAATAATTCATAACAATTAACTGAGTTATATGCTTCCTATTCAATATGTTTCCAAACATGAATAGATTAAATGGTAATTGCTATCAAGCTTTACGTTCTATTTCATGTGCCTAATAAAAGTTTATCTTTTGGAGCTTACTTTGTATCTCCTTTTGATCTACTCCTGACTGCAATATACTATATTAAAATATTTATTATTCACCTATCAAATATTAACCATTTTAAAATTATACTGACTAAAGAAAACAAATAGGATACTTTAACTTTTTATGAATTTCCTAATATTTAGATATGCAGAAAACTTCCATAATACACCGCCAACAAAAACTGATGAACCAAAAAATTGTATGCACACTCTTTAAAGAGTGCTGCTTTGAAATGCACTGCTATTATATCAATCAGCATGATTTATTTTGGCTCTTTACATATACAGTAGAAACTCAGTTATGAACATGCTGGGAATGGAGGTTGTTCATAACTCTGGAATGTCCATAATTCTGAACAAAACGTTATGGTTGTTCTTTCAAAAGTTTACAACTAACACTGACTTAATACAGCTTTTACTATGCAGAAGAAAAATGCTGCTTTTCCTTTATTTTATAGTAGTTTATGTTTAACATAGTATTGTACTGTATTTGCCTTTTTTTTTTTATTTTTTTTTTTTTTGGGCTGCTGCTGCTGCCTGATTGTTGTACTTCCAGTTCTAAATGAGGTGTGTGGTTGGTCAGTTCTGAGCTTCCACTGTAATACTATGTATGTATTCAATAAAAGGTTAATATCTTCGCGTCTGTACAATATAATTCCTGCAGCACTGCTTATTTTTATTAAATTAGTATTTTATCTTTTTTCAGTAGTTAGGTCTTGTGAGCCTCCCTATTTTTTGCATTTTGCTTCTTGACCACTTAAAAATGGATTAAGTTAGTTTGGTCAAAATTCCAATAGCTAGCTTGACAGCTGACAATACTGATAACCATATGATGGAATCTGAAAAAAATAGTTGCTACCCTAGTAAGGCTGAAAGACCTGAAAGCTGACACCTTTGTGAAGGCAATTGGAGTAGAAAATAACATAGCATCATGATGGTAAGGGAGCTCTTTTCTTTTCTTAAATGGCCAGATTGGTGCTGTGGTTTTATAAATACTGTCCATGTATAATGTGCTCTGATTTGGGGGGAAAATACACCAGGTGATCACACTAGCCCTTTTAAAAGGAGAGTTATTGCTCACTAGTACCCAAAGGCCTAGCAGTGTGATGCAAACTCTTTACTCTGTTCCCTCTCCAGTTGTTTGTTGGCTGTCATCTTCCTGGGACTTTCTTCGAAATGCCCGAAGACATCACTAGCTGTTGACCATTGTGTTTACAACCAATGTCTTGGTCATGCATTGTTATGGAAACCTTTCCTCCATGGAGAGGAGCAGACACAATTCCCTCCAGTGCCCATCAATGCCACTTTCTCTGTAGGTCAGAGTAGATTGCTAACGAAATCATTGTAGAGTGGAAAATGCTATTTTGGCACCGCTCCTTAGCCTATGCCAGCACTACCAATGCTACCAATATATATCCACTGATTTCATTACATTCTACACTGCAATCTCAACATTTGAAACATCCTCTCACCTTCCTCATGCTAAGCACACTCCCTTTCCCTCGTCAAATCAAATCCCACACTAAAATACGCTTCTGTCATGAAACCATGCTTTGACCTAAGTGCTTTTGTCCCTTATATGTTGTTGCAACTGTATAGTTATCCCATATATTATATTTGCCTGAACCAAGGTATGGATCTTGTCTTTTCTGTCTTTAAAGATCCACAGTGATAGGGGGCTATACGGAATTATGAGGCATATTTTCTGCTGGTAAATTGATAGACCTCCACTGAAGTACATTGATTTATACCAGCTGAGAATCTGACCCAATAACTCTGTGGGGATTCATAATTTTGCCTTGTTTGTTCTTGGATTGCACATCCTTACATATTTCAATAATAGTATTCCTTGGGACATCAGTGTGATTCTGGATTAATTTCAGTCAAGTTACTCTGAATTTAAACTGGTGTAATTTGGTCTGGTATATTCAAAGCACTACCTAATGAACCACCACAACAGGCTTGTGAGGTAGGTTAGTAAATATTATCTCCATCATAATAGATGGAGAAACTGAAGTAGAGAGGGTAAGTGACTTGCCCAAGGTACATAGCAGGACCATGTCAGAGCTGCATTAGAAATCAAGGCTTCCTGATTCTGAATTCTGTGCTTCTTCCTCTTCAGTATAACTTCCTCATATGCATAAGATTCATGATTATGTATTTAGGGTGATGTACAATGTGTATCTTCCTACACAGATATATACATGTTAAGTATCCCTGCAGGCGAGATTTCTATAGGACAACTGCATTTATTTATTTCAACTATTTAGAAAGAACAGAAGGCTGTAATATGTCTTTTAAGAATGACATGTTTGGAAGTTCTCAGTAGCAAAAGATTTTTTGTTGAATTGCAAATGTTAACTTCCTACAAGCAATGTTTATATAATTCATTGGCTCATGGTTTCATGTTTGATTTTCTCTGGAAATTCATCCTGCATGATGATTTTCATAAAATGCTTTAGCTGCTAACACTTGTAACTCATGGCAGAATTCAGACAATAAAAGAAGCTTATTTATATTTAAATAATCAGGTAATATATAGAAGGCATGGTGACAGAATAATCTACCATTCTATGGAATGATATAAGTTCAGTCTACAAGACAGATGCAAGCAGTTTGTATAGTTTGAACATCAGAGATGAGAATTTAAGTGTAATCCTCTGCCTGCCTTAATTAAAATTATTAAAGAATGGAAAAAGGAGCAAAATCAAAGAATATATGAAACGGCTACTTACTGTAATTGTGGTTCTTCAAGATGTGATGCAAATATGTACTCCAGGTAGGCATGTTTGTGCCCTGCACACCGGAGCCAGAGGCTTTTGCCTAGCAGTATCTGTAGACGGGCAGCATTCACATCTTGTGTGTATCGCCTCTTCCTTGACTATATGAGGCACACTGCCTCCCCCCCTCAGTTCCTTCACATTGAACATCCAGGGTAAGGCTCCGATGCAGATGGGATGGAGGGCGGGCTATGCATCACATCTCAAAGAACCAGTTACAGTAAGTAACCATTCTTCTTCGAGTAGATGCAGACGTGTATTCCAGGTAGGTGACTCAGAAGCAGCACCCCCTGTTGGAGTGGGGCTTGGAGTCTATGTAAGTAGGAATTGCAGGACCACTTCTCTAACGTTAGTGTCTGTTCTGGAAGAAGCAGTGATTGCGTAAACCTATGTATAGACAACCATGTGGCAACTGTTCAAATGTCCAATATGGAAATGTCTCACTGAGGAATGTTACCTTGTCCTTGGTAGCCTGTGCTCTCATTGAAATGAGTCAATATCTGCTGAGGAGGCATACCCCACGCTATCTCATACACTGTCTTGATATAAGACATTATCCATCTAGAGATGGTCTGTGTAGAGACTGCTTGTCCTTTCATGTGGTCTGTATGTGATTCATGCTTCTCCTTTCCTGTTTGCAACTATTCAGTCCTGTTCAGATAAAAGGCTAGGCAGCATCTAACATCTAACATTGCTTCTCTGGAGAGGAATGCAGCTTAAGGAAAAATACAGGGAAATACACCGCTTGGTTCAAATGAAACTGAGAGACCATCTTGGATAAGAACTTCCGCTGTAACTGGAATGTTACCTTGTCCTTGGAGACCTGCATGTAAGGAGGCCCTGCCTTCAAGTGCCTGCAACTCACCCACCCTCCTAGCAGAGGCAATGGCTATGAAGAATGTAGTTCTTTGAGACAGGAGGGGCAGTGGACAGGATACAAGGGGCTCAAATGGAGGCCCCATTAGAGCTGCAAAGAAGTGTTCGGGTCTCAGAAAAGGACTGGCTCTTGGACTACAGGATGCAAGCAAAGAAGTCCTTTCAGAAATCTCATCACTGTGGCATTGGAAAAAAACGATTTCCTTTGGATAGGGGGATGAAATGACAATACTGCTACCAACCCCGATTTTGAAGGTGTAGCAGGTACTCCAAGATGTCCTGGATTGAAGTTCCAGCCAGATAGGCCCTATGGGCCAAGGACCACACTGAGAACCTCTTCCACTTAGTCAAATAGGCCATCTTATTGGAAGGCTTCCTACTGTTAAGTAAGAACAGTTGGTCTGCCTCCAAGCAATGCTCTTCTTCATTCAGCTATGCAGTATCTCCTCCATAAGGTGCAGGGAGCTGATCACCAGATTTGGGGTGTGGTCGTAATCCTGTGTGAGGAGGTCAGGAAGAAGAGGAAGCAGTATGGGAGGATGAATTGACAGGGTGAGGAGGCCCAAGAACCAGCTATCATGGCCACATCGGGGTGATCCACCTTGAACTTTTTGCTGCAGTGGAAAGAGTTTGGTGATGGAGCCCAGGCTGAGCCTCCCCATTAAAGTAGAATGGCGACACTTCTTGTTTTCCCTGGTCGCAAATAGGTCAATTGTGGGAATTTTCCATGCTGCAAAAACAATCCTCCTTCAGCAGCCATTCCGAGGGCGATCTGTGACCCGAGAAAGGCCTCAGTACCGAGTCAGGCCACATGGCCTGTCCAAGCAGATGCTGCTTGAGGCGAAGGTCCTGCATCCCCTGAGCCCTCTTTTTGAATGATCTACAGATCGAACAGCGCACTTTAAGGTGTGCTTTACCAAGGCAGAGCAAGCATCTTGTGTAGGTGTTGGGAATTGCCACTCCACAGAAAAGGCAATGCTTGGGCCCTGGTCAGGGCATCACTACCGCTAACACTACTCTCGCTTTTTTTTTTTTTTAAACTAACACTAATTACTAACTATTAACTATGTACAGTGAACTCGGCTAAGAAGGATGAATGCGAGTTTGTGAAACAACAACCACACTGAGCTCCGACTCCGGCTGATGGGTACTGAGAAGGAACTGAGAGGGGTCAGGGCGGCTCTGCCTCATATATTCAGGGGAAGGGCTATAGACACAAGGCACCCCTCTACGGGTACTGCTAGGCAAAATCTCCGGATCCAGAGGCACACACGCACCTACCTGGAATACACATCTGCATCTACTCGAAGAAGAATTAGAGTTTAACATTAGGTATCTGACTGAAAACCCACACTTCTGAAAGGAATGTTATGCTTGCTAATTGTTTAAGATTTGTACTGTTAAATCAACAGATGATAAACAGCTGATCCAATACTTCACAACAATAATGTAATCAGATCTGCAGAGGGACCGCTACACCTCCCCAAATCCCCACTTGGGCTCAGTGACGACTCAAGGATCTGCTTGCCAGGATCTCATTGCAGTAGCTGCTTTACCTGCTCACAGAATATCTGGGAGCAGATTGCTGGTTTTTTTTTTTTAAACTGTATCCATTGTTTGATTTTTATCTGACTTTTTCAAACTCTTTTTTTGTAACTCCGTGAGTTGATCAAACTGTGTTGCTAAGTTGTCACTGGTAGAAAGAATCACTACCAAAGTATTCTTTCTGTTACCTGATTGCAAACATTTCCAGCATAACTCCTTGCATAGGGGAAATTAAAAACTGGTTTCTGTAAATATTCCTGCATATATCAAGTAAAATCCCTTGAAACTGTATGGTAATTGAACACAAAAGAGGTGAGACTATGGCAAAAGAAAATATATGTAGAAATGTAATGTGGAAAATGCTCTTTATTATTCACTCAGCTTTAATTTTAAAACTGACAGTGCCTTTGTCTAGATGCAGATGTGTCCCCACTCTGATTCAGGCTCCTCTTATCACAGGCCATTAAGAACCCACTCTGGACTGGGCCATGATGTGCAAAGATGTGGTTGGTCTTCTTGCTTTGTCTGTATGTATGTATTTATTTTTATTCAAGATTATTTAATTCCTAGAACTGCAAAATAAAAAACAGGATCTCTGATAATCTGGGTCACTTTCTCAAACTCTAAACAAGCTTAAGGGCTAGACTGTTTTTCACCCATTTCCTAGACTTTGGGGGAGGAGAGTGAGAGAGAGAGGGGAGGTGGTGTGTGTGTGCGCACCTGAGATGGAAATGGGTGATTGGCACAAAGCAGTCACATCAGCTGCACCCTTTTATTTAGTACAAGCATTCTCCTTGAACCAGCACACCTCTGCTAGATGCTATGTCTGCGTGGTGGAATCCCTGAACTCTGAGGTTACTGCTGCTAATGTTAGTACTTATGATCTGGAAGGCAAGGACCAAGATTGTATCTGGCCCCTGTATGAACAGGGATGCAAGGGGTGAGCTAGGTGTCTCTATGCCTTCTTCCCACTTGTGTCCATGCAGTACTAAGAACAATCTGGACCTTAATTTATAAAAAATATTGCAGCACCTTGGTCCATAAAACAAAATAGGCCTTTGTATATCATTTTTTAAAGAAATGGATTAACAACTGTGGAATGCTATCCACTTGGTATGTATAACAATGTTTTTTAGTATTTTAAATCTACACTATGAACTGACATGACATAGAATATGGATTTGTGTGATAGCAGGTCAAATTTCTGGCTCCAGTAGGTCAATACTACACACTGGGAAAGCTCTCTAAACATAAATATGCCTAA
Organism: Malaclemys terrapin pileata; assembly: GCF_027887155.1. Classification (NCBI taxonomy): domain Eukaryota; kingdom Metazoa; phylum Chordata; order Testudines; family Emydidae; genus Malaclemys; species Malaclemys terrapin. Next base: position 69,017,227 of record NC_071512.1, read on the forward strand.
TTTTGTAAATAAGCCATATTTTTTTAAAAAGGAAAAGGTCCCTTTACATATATATATATTTCTGTAGCATCATGGCCCAGAAAAAGCTGTTACAGGGAATTAGATCAACACCACCCTTGGCATGCTCAGGCAAATAATCCCTCCAGAGTCTTGATAATGCAGTGCAGTGATTTTTAGTTTTCATGTAATTTTCTAGAAGAAAATAGTAAATAAAATCTTCCAGACAGAAATTAATTGGAAAAAAAAAATGGGCCAATTGCAAAAGCAACTAGATCACAGACTCATCTGCTGCACACTGAAATATCAGACAGCGGATTTTAATCAGTGTGTACTCAGCTTGATATGTTGAATACATGGCAATCTGATGTCCATCCTATAACCCTGACAACTGCATTCAGAAACAAGTTTTTTCTGACTTTTGAATAGATGAGCGTTGGTATTTGTTTCCTTTGTGCCAAGTAAAGAAACTTATTAAATATCCCTTGCTGCATTTTAACTTTCTGAATATATCAGTCTTCTAGTGTTTTAACTAGATATCCTGAAAAATATTTTGCGGGAACTTTGATTCAACAAAATTTAGTTTAACTACATATTACACACAAAAACCACTATGAAGAAGTCTATTCTGACCAAGGACATGAGACAGTGAACAAAGCATGAATTGACAGCAGTGTTCACAGTACATATAAATATGTAACTATTAGATACGGGAATAGTAGAGTAGTGATTAATGTGTAATGGATGGCAGATGTGTGGCATGTGAACAGTTCATGATGTGTATGGAGTATGGTTCCCAGAAATTAATGAACCAATCACAGAGTGCGTGATATGATGTAAAATAAAATGTGCACACGGCATTCTCTTTCAGGAATGTATATATAATTAGATTAATGATTATGTACTTTGGACTTGTGTCAACCCCCGTGCTAGCAGAGTCTGATCAACTCAGTGTAGTTTTACTGTATACCAGTAAAGAAACCTAAATGACTAGTTCAGAGTCGAGCTGAGTTGCTGGGAGGTTAAGGTATTGGAGGGAATGCCAACACTATGTTAAAAGAAAATTGAGGTTGCAAACTCAGGCACTCAAATGGTAGGAAATGCCAGAAATAAGGTTGCCTGTTTAATCCTTAATCCTAATCTTGGGCATGTGCATTATGATACATCTTTAATTACATGATCACATAATATTTTTTCCCACAGGACTCCTGCCTCATTCAGTCCATAGAATGGGCAGTGCTCATTTAGGGCTTGTCTACACTTGAAATGCTACAGCAGCAGCTGCACTGCTATAGCACTTCAGTGTAGACACTACCTGTACCAAAGGAAGGGGTTCTGCCATCGCTGTAGTTAATCCAGCTGCCCAAGAGGCAGTAGTACTGTGTATATCGAGGGTTAGGTCAGAATATCTACGTCTCTCAGGGGTGTGGATTTTTCACATCCGTGAGAGAGATCGCTATGTCAATGTAAGTTTCCAGCGTCGAACAGCAATTCAATAGTTTTGTTTTCTCCTTGTTGTTCAGCATGTGGCCTCATGCTTTATTTGCTGCACTAGCTATTCCAATCCAGTTCTGAACACAGAACATAAGAATGGCCTTACTGGGTGAAACCAATGGTCCATCTAGGCCAGTATCCTGTCTTCCAATAGCAGCCAATGCCAGGTGCTTCAAAGGGAATGAACAGAATAGGGCAATTATCAAGTGATCCATCCACTCCCAGCATCTGGCAGTCAGAGGCTCAGGGACACCAAGAGCATGGGGTTACATAAGAACATAAACTATACATATATCCAACTATACATACAATATGATGGGGGCTAATTTAGCTACAACTAATCAGGAAAAAGATCTTGGAGTCATCGTGGATAGTTCTCTGAAGACGTCCACGCAGTGTACAGCGGCAATCAAAAAAGCAAACCGGATGTTAGGAATCATTAAAAAGGGGGATAGAGAATAAGACGGAGAATATCTTATTGCCCTTATATAAATCCATGGTTCGCCCACATCTTGAATACTACGTACAGATGTCTCCTCATCTCAAAAAAGATATACTGGCATTAGAAAAGGTTCAGAGAAGGGCAACTAAAATGATTAGGGGTTTGGAACGGATCCCATATATAGAGAGAGATTAAAGAGGCTAGGATTTTTCAGCTTGGAAAAGAGGAGACTAAGGGGGGGGGGATATGATAGAGGTATATAAAATCATGAGTGATGTACAGAAAGTGGATAAGGAAAAGTTATTTACTTGTTCCCATAATATAAGAACTAGGGGCCACCAAATGAAATGAATGGGCAGCAGGTTTAAAACAGATAAAAGGAAATTCTCTTCACACAGCGCCCAGTCAACTTGTGGAACTCCTTGCCTGAGGAGGTTGTGAAGGCTAGGACTATAACAGGATTTAAAAGAGAACTGGATAATTTCATGGAGGTTAAGTCCATTAATGGCTATTAGCCAGGATGGGTAAGGAATGGTGTCCCTCCCCTTTGTTTGTCAGAGGGTGGTGTTGGATGTCAGGAGAGAGATCACTTGATCACTACCTGTTAGGTTCACTCCCTCTGGGGCACCTGGCATTGGCCACTGTCAGTAGACGGGATACTGGGCTGGATGGACCCTTGGTCTGACACAGTATGGCTATTCTTATATTCTTATGTTTATTGTAGACCTGTTGCCTACTAATTTCATTGGGTGACCCCTGATTTCCTGTGTTATTTAAAGCAGTGAACAACACTTCCCTATTTACTTTATCCACACCATTCGTGATTTTATAGACCTCTATCATATTCTCTCTTCCAAGCTGAACATTCCCTTTTTAATCTCTCCTCAAAGCTTCACAAATATTATTGCATTTATTTTCATGGCAGCCCGGTGAGATAACAGAATTGTATTATCCCTGTTTTACAGATGTGAAACTGAGTCACAGAAAGATAAAGGTCAGAAGTATCCACTAATTTTGGGTATCCAATCTGAGATGCCTAGAACCTTCTTTTTCATTATATAGCTCTTTATGTGTTCAAAGCACAACTCCTCACTGACTTCAGCTGTAGATGTGAGTGCTCAGCACTTCTGCAAATCAGGCCCCAGGGTCTCAGGACAAGCACTCAGGAAATAAGATATACACAATTACTGACCATGTGAGAAAAGTTTGATATAAATGACTTGACTAAAATCACATAAGCACTCTGGCAAAGGCAGGGAGAGAATCCATTTCACCAGGGCAGCAGTCAACTGCTTTAATCATGAGATCATTCTTTCTCTTATTGTAGTCCCCCTGGCTCATTCACTATACAGCTTCCAACTTCTGCAACAAATTAAGTAGGGGTTGAACAGCCTCCTTTCCTTCCCTCCTGTATCGTTTCTGGAGCAAGTCCATCCTGTGCACTGAGTAAGGCAGGGATCCCGTGGAAAAATAGTACATGATCACGTAATTAAAGTCTGTGTGATAATATGTATGCAGAAAGGGGGCAAATTAAGGTTTTGAGTGCTTGACTTTGCAGCCTCAATTTTCCTTTATTGGGCCTAATTTCCTAGGTTTTCAAAAAAAGCAAACTGAAATTCCATCATGTGGCCCAATATTGACACCCAGATAATTCATCAAGAGGGTTTGTACCTTTAGATTCACTGCACAGACCTCTGGTACTTGAGCTAAAGGAGTAATTGAAAGCAATAGTAGGTTGTCGTAATCTATGTGGAGCAGCACTAGAAGGATTAGGAAATGGAGCTCTTACATGGTTCATAGCCTGATAGTAGGGAACTGGGCTAGGATACAGGAGACTCAAGTCCCTACTCAGCTTGCTTCACTGCAGTTTTTTTTTTTTTTGTTCATCCTGGACCACTCTGAATCAGGCAGAGCAGGGACTTGAACCAAGGCATGGGGGGGGGGGACACACTGATTCCCAAATCAGAAACCTCAGGTTTCAGTCTCAAAATGTACAATTCGACACAATTCTGTTTTTTCCTTAAAAGCATTTGAAAAATTTTGTTTTAGTTCCAGTGAGGAAGGAAACCAAATTTCAAAACCTTGAAAGTTGCTGTAAAATATGTTTGCATAAACCAGTTACTGAATAACAAACATGTTAAAATCAAATCTGTGTGTATATAATTCACAAATGTAGAAACAGGCCAAATTCATTGAATAAAATGTTTGCTGTGAATAGGTCATTCATCTCTATAGACTGCCTATGGCAAACCTTCAGTAGCTGATACTTTCTATTTTGGGAGTTATAGTCTTCGTACCTGCAATTCCTGATAGTTTTTCAAGTTCCTCGCTTTGGAACTGTTGTCTGCTTGTTTGAAGGCCAAGGTCTCTCTCTCTCTCTCCCCCCCCCCCCCATAGTTGTATTTTAGGAGGCGAAGTAATCTTAGGATATATCATTTGTATTTGGTTTTAGAGTATTTTAGAATCTATAGCTAAGACACTATGCCAGTAATTCTTCTTGCAGAAACTGTCTCGTGTGTGTGTGTGTGTGTGTGTGTGTGTGTGTGTGTGTGTGTGTGTGTGTGTGAGAGAGAGAGAGAGAGAGAGATACAAATGCTGAGAATCAGGGAGAGAAGGTGAAAGAAACAAATAAAAGGATGTTCAAGCGTTTGTAGAATTAAATCCTCAAAAGTAGTAGTTATAGAGATTAGAATATTAAGGAGTTAATACAAAGAATCCAGCAGCAGCACCCTAGCCCAATATGTAATGGTGTTGCATTTGCTTGTGTTATCCAGAAAAAAAGCTTACTGTATAGCTAAATATTGATCATCTGCTACTAAAAGTTAATATTAAATGCTATTTTTGTTAAAATCTTTAGATTTATTAACTCTGGTTTAGACTGTATTTTTGGTTTAGGCGCTATAATATGAAGTAATGAGTTAGTACGCTGTTCTCTATATATTATATAGATGTAATTTAATTTATGAACTCAGATTTTTAAGTTACTCAAAAAGGCAGAAGTTCAGTCACAGAAATATGTTAATACACTTAGATATCACCTTTTGCCTTTCAGTAAGAATTTTTAAGTTTGGAAAGTTGCACTTGTGGTTTAGCTCACACAAATTAATTGATAGCGGGCAAGACACACAGATCTGCATATTTCAGTACAAGCTCCTCCAGGCATTAGCACAGAAAAGGGGAGAGGGCACTAAAAGCATAATGAAATAAATGGACTGCACAGTCAATTTACTGCCCTCATTTGGAAGTATCTATAAAGGTTCAGGCAGTAAGGCATTTTTAAAGCTTGTAAAAGTTTTGCTCTTTTTCAACTCTAAGTAGCTGCACATGCTGGGATACAGAAGCACAGACAGCAAAGGTGCAGGAAAAGGGCAGCTCTCAGTTACTTACGTTGACAGCCTAAGCTGTGCCAGATATATCCCAGCAGACACTTATCACATTTAGTCCCTGATGTTCCCTCCTTACACTCACAGAATCCTGTGTCATTACAGCGATCATGGACAGAGCCAAAAGGGTTACAATTACAGTCTGCAGAAACAAGACAACACACATACGCTGGCCATAATTCAAACAATAGCAATAAAGGAAGCAATTCTAGTGTTTAAAAGTAAAGGAAGACTGTCTATTAATGACATTTGGAGGAGAGAGAATAATTACCACAGGTCCACTTTTCATTTGTTTGGTCTTTTTAAGAGCAGACCTCTGTCTGATTATGTGAGGGGGAAAACTAAACAGAAAAGATGTAGAGTAAAAAGGTAACTGATCATAATGGATATTCCATTTTAGTAAGGAGGTTTTGTATAGTTTAATGAACAGAAGGAGAGATTTGTATAGCAAGGATAAATCGATATGCCATCAGGATGAAATCTGTTTTAAATTATTAAAATAGGTGTAGCTGTATCACTCAATACTTCGAGTTCTGCTGAATATTTTTAAAGTGCTATATAAATGCACTTTACTTATTTCCAAGATAGTCTTCCCTTTATATTTAGGAGTAGTATGTTTATTTATGTAGGTACTTGCCATTGTAGTGATGAGAATTTACAATGCACCTTTCACATATTCCAAAACAACCTTGAGGTGGGGAGCAAAATACTACAAGACTTTGTCAGTACTGACTTTTAGCTGTCATTTTCATTCTACCTCTCTTCTTCCACTCCCATGGGGGGTAGGGGGTGGATGTGAGGATGGAAGATCCAGTGAAGCACTCCAGCACCCAAATGTAGATTTTTTTTTCCTCTCATGTGCCTGAACCTGACCAAAGACTAGTAAATTGTGGTGGTTTGGGTTGACCCCTTTATTTCCACAACCTTTTTTCTAGGGTAATACAGTAACTCCTCACTTAATGTTGCAGTTATGTTTCTGAAAGTGCGACTTTAAGTGAAATGATGTTAAGTGAATCCAATTTCCTCATAAGAATGAATGTAAATGGGCGGGGGGAGGGGGGGGTTAGGTTCCAGGGAATTTTTTTTTGCCGTACAGCATTGTAGTATAGTTGGGAGGTGCCCCTGCCTTACCCCACACAAGCACAGCCCACTGGCACTGGAGACAATGAGGCAGGCAAGGAGGCTGAAGGTGCTGTAGGCTAGGAGATTCACATTGTGCAGCAGCAGTGGCAGCTTCCCCTTCTCTGCAAGCACCATGGGTGGTGAGCTCAACCCTCAGCCTGCCCATGCCACCCCTTCCCCCAAGTCCCCATCCTTAACCCGCCTCTTCTTTCCCCTTTACTTCACACGCCGCGTCCTCGCTCCTAACTCCTCCCTCCCCTGCCTCCTGCCCGTGGCAATCAGCTGGCTTGCAGCATTCAGAAGGCAGGAGGTGGGGGGGAAGGAGTGAGGACACAGCGTGCAGGCTTCCCCTCCCTCCTGAACATTGCAAGCCAGCTGATTGCCGCGGGCAGGAGGCAGGAAAGGTGTGCCGTGCCCTCGCTCCCCCGCCCCCTGCCTGTGGCAATCAGCTGGCTTGCGACATTCAGGGGCCAGGAGGGGTGGGGAGGAGCGAGGACTCTGCTCTCCCCGCCCTCCCCTGCCTCCTGCCCGTGGCAATCAGCTGGTTTGCGGTGTTCAGGAGGCAGGGGTGGGAGGGGGAGCCTGTGCGCCGAGTCCTAGCTCCTCTCCCCTCCCGCCTGAATGCTACAAGCCAGCTGATTGATGCAGGAAGGAGGCGGAGAGAGGAGGGGGAAGGCACTGATCCGCGAGGTCTGATGGAGGGCAGGAGGTGCTGGGGGGGGCGCATAGGGGAGCTGATAGCGGGGCTGCCAGCTGTGGACAAAGCAGGCAGCCAAATGATGTTATAGCGAAGCATTGCACAACTTTAAATGGAGCATGTTCTGTAATTGAGCAGGGACGTAAGATCGAAACAATGTTAAGCAAGAGGACGTTAAGTGGGGAGTTACTTGAACCACAGACTTCTCTCTTTAACACCATCACAAATTCAGTGCTCAGCTCTGGGCTCCACGGCAGGTGAGAGCCCTTCGAAGAAGGAAGATAACTGACAGCAGTGTTGAGTTTTCTGGCACTACTATGGATCAGCTGTATATTTTCTCTAAGCTTAAGGACCAAATTCTGATCTCGTTTACACCAACATAAACCTACAGTAACTCCACTGTTGTATCTGAGGCCACACCCTACCTCTAACAATAATTTTGTCCACACACCTGATCTCTGCTGCTATCAAAGGCAAGAGATACAAATCCATTGGCAACCTTGCTGGGTGCATTGTTTATTTTTTTTCCCTTTTAATCAAGCTACCTTGCTGCTATTGTTTGCTAGGACTATATTAAATTGCAGCAATATTACAAATGACAGAAGAGGAAAAAGCATTAAAATATTTTAAAATCCAATGGAAATTTTTTTTATGGGGAAAGGATTATTACCAGTAACAAATTTGTCACCTGTTGCCTTACTGCTTATTAACTTTAAATTAAAGAGGACATTTCAAACATTTGGCATGCTGGAGAAGAATAGTTACCTCTGGCAAACACAGTTCCACAATAATAATCCAGTCAATTAGCCAACAACATTAATTAATGAAGTTGAATACTGACATAGCCCCCCAAAAAACATTGTGGAACATTGAGCAGTTATGCCTCAGTGGGTGCCATATAAAAAAATTGGCACTCCTGATGTTAATCAGACATTCAAAACCTTTATGTAAATAGGCATAGGGTTGAGGTACTAAATGCAGACAGTCACTTTTATTTAAAGAAGTGTAAGTCAAAAGCTAACAGCACTGAATATTATAAGGAAATGGCCTGATTCTCCTCTCACTAAACTGAAAGTAACTCAACTGAACACAGTGGAATTAAACTCATGTAAAATGAGTATAAGTGGGAGAAGAGTCAAGCATGGAATAGACTATCTGTATATAATATATTGCCCCACAAAATGGAAAGCCTGATCTAAAGGTCAACGAAAAACTCCCATTGCCTTGAATCACATCAATAAGTAAAGAGTATCAGACTTATATTTTGCGACTAAAGGGGACAATATATACTGGATTAAAAAAGCTGTTATGACAAACCTCTTTATAAATGTACTGTTCTGACAAGCCTCTTTAAAAAAGATACGTTAAAGGGGTATTACCAAAAAAAAAAAAAAATTTAAAGTGCAGCTCAACAAATTATTACCCCAATCTTGCAAACACTTAGGCATGTGCTTAACTATGTGCATTTGCATAGTCTCATGGAGGTTGTAAGATTACTCCCGTGTGTAAAGTTAAGCATGTGACTAATGTCTACAGGATTGGCACTTATTTGAGAAAGTTTAAAAAAAATCATTTTAGTATCTCTTTCTGAGGCAAAAGAAACTTGGTGTCTCATCTGTAACTACATTGTATGCTATAGTTATGTATGCTCCATGGTATTATGTATGGAACTGCATTTTTAGGTAGCTCACAGCTTCTTGCTTACAAAGGTTCATTCACATGACACTAAATGTGTTACCTTCATGTAATTATGGTATCACACCACAGAGTAATTGCATAATTCAAAGACCTGGTACTTGTATTTGAAGTTTATATAGAAAAGCCAAGTGCTTCATCAGTAATTACAAAACAACTAATCACCATGTACATGCAGTACAAAGTAGCCAATGGCCTCTGCAAAATAAAGCATTATATGGCTTTTGAGACTTTGTGCAAATTATATTTAAGTGTAAGTCTTCAAATACTGTTACTGTTCCTTCAGTGTAAGAGCTTGTTGATTCAGATGTAAGCTCACTGTATAAAATGTTCTTATTTGAGTTCACAGCTAAAAACATTCTCAGTATCTCAGTTATTTGTATCTCTGTCATTTCTAAAAGCAACATATTGTGTTTCCTCCATTTGGTCTAATCTTGACTAATGTATATTATGTAGCTGTCACTTTTTTTTTATCCATACACTTACCATGCATGTTTTTCACTTGGTTTGAATAATGTCAATAAATATTTCCTTTGATGAAGCTAGCTTAGCCAAACATTTTTTATTTTCCTAAACACTCTGTCTGGAAATGGGAAAAACCACTGCACTGGAAAAATAAGATATTCATACGTAAATATCAATGCAAATCTCCTTATTAGTTTGTCCACCGATCTACTAAATGTGTAATTAAAACCCACAACACTGAGTGGCTCTCAGGCTCTGGGTAATCAAATGAGCATTTCCAATAGAGTGAGACACGTTGCAGACGTGAGTCTCGGAAGTGTTGAGTATCTTTAACTCTCACTGAAATTGAGGGGAGTTGAGAGTGTGCAGCGGCTTGCAGGAACAAGTCTCTAGAGCCCCAACACAGGAAAGCACTCAAGCACATGTTTACATCCAATCCTTTTCAGGAAAGTTTTGCAGTTTGTGCCTAAGGGCTTGTCTTCTTGTACAGTACTAGAGCAGCACAGGTGCCACTGTAGCACTTTAGTAAGACGCTCCTACACTGGTGGGAGAGCTTCTCCTGATGGTGTAGTTAATCCACCTCCGCTAAAGGGCTATGTCGGAGGGAGAAGCTCTCCCGTTGACATAGTGCTGTCTATGTTGGAGGGAGGGTTAGGTGTGTATTCCACACCTCTGAGCAATGTAGTTATACACCTCTACCCCGATATAACGCTGTCCTCGGGAGCCAAAAGATCTTACCGCGTTATAGGTGAAACCGCGTTATATTGAACTTGCTTTGATCCGACAGAGTGCGCAGCTTCCCCCCGCCCCAAGCACTGCTTTACTGCGTTATATCTGAATTTGTGTTATATTGGGGCGCGTTATATTGGTAGAGGTGTACTACTATAGGTCTGTAGTGTAGACTTGGCATTAGTCAAACTGACTTTAAGGACGTTTTCCTGAGTCGGGGCATCAGTCAGCATATGTAGATTTTGTATGCAGTATGATAAACTGCAAACCTGAGGAACTGTTCTATACTTGATTTATATTTTTTATTTAAAATGACATTGTCTGATAGGTACTATTTTGCCCTTTTTGCAGTCATCCCACAGGGTACAATGCCGATAGGAGTCCATGAGAATTTTGCTTACATTAGGGTGTGAAGGTCAGAAAATGCTCTGTATATTTTTATTTTCTGAAGAATCTTCCTGATTAAAGTTTTTAAAATTTTATTTCTGCTGAGTCTGAGGAATGCTGAAATCTGCTCAGTTGTTCATTTTGTGAACTAATTCTAAATGTATTGCTTGCAAATTATTTTTAAAAGTCATCATTTTTGGCTCCTGCTTTATTAACCCCTCCATGCTGCCCACACTGCAATAACTATTGATTCCCGCCCCACCCCAGTATTTCAATGAATATTAGGTGACAATCTAGTGAATGTGTCTATGGGGAAAAAAAGGAAAGGTTACTAGATATCTTTCCATATCTCTGAGCTTCTTTAGCCAGTTTAAAGTACACAACCCTGTTGTCATAAAGACAATGTCCCTTGTTCACAGCAAACAATTACTAGGAAGGGATAGTTCTGTTCAACAGTACTATATATGGCATATGTTTATTTTATTTATCAGGATAATGTGAGCTGCTGACTTTCTAGTTGTCATACTGAAGTTCATATTAGCTCAGTTTAATTAATGTCAAAGGGAATAATGCACTTTATTTCACATGGTATCAACCAGTGTTAAAAAGGACACATGAAATACAGTATGCCTGTGTCTTGTTTTTCATTAAATAAAAAATATATCGATAAGTTGCAGATTGGAACAAATGATCATCTAAATAGGTTTTGGCTGAATCTTTCCAATGAATTAAAAAAAGTCACATGAAATGTGACTTACTATGAAAATGTCCACAGTCTATTTTTGAATTGCACAAAAATATTACTTTTTTTCAGTCCTGTATTAACTCTTTGGTTACTCTCTGATTAATGACAGAAAGCATCCTGCTTTGTAGATGGGGTGAATGGATATAGTTGAAATCCATGACTGACTGTAATGAGGATCATAGTTATAAGCAATATTGTAAATTTTATATTTATATTATATATTTATATTATATCCAATATTATAATTGGAACAAGCTTTTAAGGCCATTTGTTAACTAATGGCCATAGAATGAACCTGTATTTTCAACATACTATATGTTAAATTTTCATCCAGATAGTCCAACCTCTTTCTCACTAAACAGTATCTGAGATAATGTAAGTCTGCCTCAGTGCAACAAATGTCTTATATTTTCTTCTGTATGTCATTCTTATTAATGGTGTTCTGTTCTGGCATTCTCCTAGTTTTAGCTGTTTGGAAGTTTTCATGGGATTATAGTGTATACATGTTTGAAGCATCATTGACCCTCAGGAGTTTTCTTCAAAACTATCAGATATGGCTCTCAGAAATTTTTTTTGTGAGTTTTGGCATCTGACTTATTTTGTTGGATATAACTGATTTGAAAAATTATGCTCTCAGCTACAAGGGCATACATTAAAAATGAAGGGAATTAACTCTGAATTTATACCCTTTTATTTGAGAAGACAATTGGGCACAGTATGTTTATTTTTGAAATCTGGATGCAAAAAATTATGTTGTTACAAATATAGACACTGGTCTTGCCCTCAGATTAACTCTTATGGGTCTCCCTGTAGGTGCAAGGGTCTGTACGCATTGGCCCAACTGCAAGATCTGAGTTTATAACTTAAGGCTCAGTCCTTATGTTTTGCAACTCCCATGTGATTTCTTCTGTGTGGAAGCACTGCACAATCAGTTTATCCCAGAGCTCCTGTGAAGAGCTTCCTAAAAGCTTTAGCAATGATTTTGCTGCTTTATATTGTTCTTATAGACATTCAAAATACAGCCCCAAGGCCACAATTAAAACAGGGGCAAATGCATACAATGTCTACACAGAAGATGCTCTTATCCATTGAAAAAGCTCATTCTAGGTCAGCTGGCCAATATATATAGCAGTGGTACAAATTGCTAGCTGACTCACTAGTAGCTCCCAATAGCTGAAAAGGCAAAGAACAAAAGCCGGAATTATAATGAAACTGACCTATGCATACATTTTCATCGTCCAGCTCTGCAGAAGCATTTCTGAAGTAGCCCAGCCTGCATAACTCACAGTGCTGCCCTCTAGTGTTGTGTTTACAGCTCACGCAAATGACTGTATTTAGCAGCTCGATGTAACTGCACAGGTTGGAGTGGCCGAAGCATTCACAGTCTTGCAAGGAAGAACAGAAATGTATACAAAATGTATACAGTAGCAGAGTAATAGCACATTACATGCTTGGTTAAAATGAACTATGCATAGAAGATGAATGGGAGCACATACATGTTAGTCAGTGTAACACATGGACAACAACAGATGTTTGACTAGCATGAACATGACATCTGTTTCAGGCAGGTTAAAATGATCAGACATTCATGACTCTGAAGATTGCTTCTCCTCAGTAGATCTGATGGAAATGACGCATTTGCAGTTGTAAACCTTTCAAGGGTTTTGTAGGCTCGGTTTACAAATGCATATCTTTTGCACATTTGATATGGAAATACTCAAAACACGTGCAAAACTTTCTTACACTTAAAAAAATTACAAAATGTTAAATACATAGGACAAAATTGTCAAACTGGGGTGCCCAAAGTCAGGCATTTAAATCCACAGTTAAGCACCAAAATAAACCACTCTCATTCTTAGAGATGCTGAATAAGCATAACTCGTGCTTAAGTAAATAAAAGTTGTGGATGTTGAATACCTATGAAAATCAGGCTATTTCACTGAGATACATAATGCACCCGAATTTGAAAATTTTGGCCAGCATTCCCAAAACAATTAACTTGTAAGGACAGAAAGGAACAGAGATGAGTGCCATTTTAATGCCAGTTAAACTGTCATCTTGAGTCAATACCCAACCTATCTTTATACCGATGAGAGAACTTTTAGCATTTCAAAAATATCATGGAAAATTCTTCCGTTTGTGTCGAATAGGAGGAATGGTTACCATAGCCATCTAACTTGTAGTGCCCGCTTTAGCCACTATAATTGTATTGAAAAAATATAACAGGCATTGGAATTCTGTCTTTATTTATAAAACCAATTTATGACTTGGGCACAAAAAAGTAATCCTAAACTTTTATTAGCAATTTTTTGTTGTTGTTGTAACTAAGCATAACACATAAGGCTAAGATGTCTGATCAGCTTGTCCTTAGCTTGTGTAATGACCTGCTAGCAACACAAGATTTTGAAGCAGTCCTGTACCCTTATCTCTGGTCTGACAGAGACTCTGTGGTCTGCTATTGTGGCATAATTAATTTCTGGGATGAGGACACCAAACATACTGAGCCTACAATCAAGCCAACTGGCCAATCAACGAAGTCATATTGTAGGTGGATTTGGAAGAAATAATTTACCTTGCTTTGCCAACTTCCAACCAGCCGTTGTATAATATCAGATCATTAGGTAATGAAAGTATGTTCATTATAAAGGGGAGGTAGGGAATCTGACGGTATGATTGCTAACATCTATTAGTGAGCAGAGAGGAAGCTAATGAATGTGCTATGAATGACTGCAAAACTCACCCGCATGGCCCTGTGATGTAACCTTTCAATACAATAATATCATAAACTCTTACAAAGCTAGGAAAAACAAAGCTGAATAAAAATTCATTAAAGTGTTGTAACAGAACTTGGTCCAAAATATAGTTTGGACTAAAGAAGCACATTCTGTAGTTATGGCTGACTCAGTTTTCTCTCCCTCTTTTTCACACACTCTGACAGACATATCATAGTAGGTGACTCCACGCACTTGTTCTTGTTTCATCAGTAAAGAAAAAAATGAAACTGTGTCTTGTACTTAATCACACTAACATGGACCCTGATACTTCTATTACATGAGAGAAATGGCTTTGTGAGTTAAGGCTTCTCCTGTCAACCCAGTTACCTCCTCTCGGGGAGGTGGAATACCCACCTCAATGGAAGAAACTCTCCCGTCGGCCTAGACAGAATCTTCACTAAGTGTTCCAGTGCTGTATGTGTAGCCAACCCTGATAGTTTACTCCATTAAGGTTAGGTGAAGATTTGGGAACCTTGGCCATTAGACTGATAGTGTTACTAGATATAAATTAACCTCAGAGACAGTCTACTGTCTGATTAAGGGTAAGCTGTGGTGGAAAGTGAAAGAAATAACCACAGCTTCTTTATCATTAAATAAGATAATTGCTAATACAATAGTGAGCGTTCTGCCTTGGCCTGTAGCCACTGGGCTTGATTTTCATTTACACTAATTCTCTTTCACACTGTTCTGATGCCCTAAAATGGGCTTACATTGTGAAAATGGTGTAAAGGGGTCTTCATGTAAATGAGGATCAGGTAATTTCTCCACTTGTAATATTAGGCCTGTTATCAAAGCCCAGTAGAACATAGTACCTAGAATTGCATGCTATATCCTACAAGCTAGGACGATAAAACAGGGTTGGCAGAATTCTATTTTTGTTTTTTGATATTTTTGGTGGATAATATCAATGTTTATTTTAAAGGATTGTTCATTTTTCATCAGTTTAAATGTTCACAGTTGGAAATTATGGGATGAGTGTCAGACAATAGGAGGGTCAGACAATATCTATTTAATGGTAGTAGACACTGAGATTCCAAAAGTTAAAACTTTAGATGCATTAAAACACAAATTGTCAAAATCACATGTCAAAATATACACAGTAAATATCGTTACATCAAACTTTAATAAGTTCTTAAGCAGCATTTTTCTGACTTTGCTTATCTGTATATTTCCATTATTGTTGATGGATTTTTTTGGTATGTGTATGTACAGTGACATTGAAGTTTACTGACATTTGACAATAAACATTTAATCTGTCCACATCTAAAGATAATGCATATTGCCACTGTTGCAGCTTTCTCACCTTTCTGGCATAGGAACAAGTGAGTCACCCTAACCCTTACACTGAAAGACCAGAGTATGATATTATTACCCTCTGATTAGTATAGGCTGAAATACAACTTTAGTTTCTTAGACACACAGGTCTGTCTGGCAGCCAAGGCAGAATTCCATCATAGGCAAAGCCATTCAATCACTGATATAGAGGGGGGGGAAAGGTGGTAAAAGCTAGGGTGCTAAAGCACTAACAAAAAAAATATGAGAAGTGCTTACAATGTTGGCATATGCTGCTTTCAGTTTTGAGCACCACATGTCAGAAAAGACAGACAAATTGGAGAGAGTTTAAAGCTGAGTAACAATAAATGGTAAATGGTTTGGAAAATAAAATCTCAGAGGAAAGGTTAAGATAGGTGGGTATATTTAAAGCACAGAAAAGGAGTGCAGAGATAGTCAAGTCCAGATTCGATAACCATCTCTCTGGATGAATCAGGAATTATCAAATCCCTTATCAAAATGCAAAGGGATGAACGAGAAGACCCATTAAAGGTGCTTTTCTATAAAAAGAATCCCATCAATATTGTAAAATCAAGATACAATTGCAGTTTAAAGGAGATGCATAAAATATCAACCATCAATTATTTTATTCTTCTCCGCTTCTAGTTTTAATACCTCTCATTCCTTGATGAGGAAATGCAGCTATGCAGTCACATGTGTGAAATGATACTGTCCTGTGCTGTGGAGTCTAGCTCCAGCTCAGGCTTGAACCATTCCCAGTGAAACTGTCACATGAACAGCTGTAGAGGTATATGGAAGAGAATCATAATTTTTGAAAAAAGACATTCCTTAGGTGATGCGTGAGACACCTGCTGCTTCCCTATTTTAATTAACAGAATACAAGACTCTTTCAAGAGAGAATTTTTAAAAAAGTCTCATTTTTTCATTTCCTGACAGATCTCTCTCTCTTTTCCTCCACTACACACTAGCAAATTAGATTTTCATTATAACTTCAGAAATAAGCTGCTTCAGTTTCATAACAAACAGTATGGTTCATTATCAGTTTCATTGACTGGGTCAAACTTAATTCAGATTTTTGTTAAATAAACCTATGCCTTAGTAACTCATGTTTCATGAATAATGAGCTGTTGACAACAATAAATGAGAAAAAACAGAACACCTTTTATACATACACCAGACAGATCAAATGATGAGGAAAAAGTTCTCAGATGGATTTCAGACTGTGAATGACAGATATTTAGCTACAACTGCTTGTCTTTAAGTCATCAAGGCAATACTGCTATCCTTTAAAATGCCAATATAATTCTGTGATGTTTATATTAAAATCATATCTGTTGATATGTAAACCAATGCATGCCTATAAATGAAGTTTGTACTTTATTAACATACAATGGAGATGTATGGTATACTACCAGTGCAATAGGAAACTTTTTTGAATATCATATCCTTACACCAGATGGTATTTGTTTTATTCTAGAGGATATGAACAAGAGATAATTTCCGTATTGCCTGCCCTCAACTAATTCATTTACATTTCCTCATTTACAGTCTATGTAAATTAGGGACAAAGATAATCGTTAGGCTAACATGTTAGTTTTCTAAACAACAACCTGGACTGCCATATTCTTACATTTAATTCTTTCAAAAAACAAATGCTCCACTATTTTATATACAAGCAGAGATTGTCTATAAAGCATATTTATTCTGTTCTTCGCTATGGCTTATGTTGTTTGTGATACTTAATGCTTTTATTGCTGTCAATAAACATGCCTCACCAATAAACTGATAGGTACACTTCACAGATATTCCAGATTCATACAGTGCAATGTTCTCACAACACATAACACTAGGAAATCACTGTATGAATCCAAGAATTCCTACCTCTCTTGTGGTTTGCAACTTGAACTGATGAAACAGTTGACAAAGCTAATTTGGGAGCAACTGGATAGGTTTAAAAACATGAATAATAAATTAGAAAGGTATCCTATAGGAACAAATAAAAAAGCTTAAAAATGAATTACTTTAGTCACTACATTTTTAATTAGCTTTAAAAAATTCAACATAAGTGAGTATTTTTTCATTGTTTACTGTTCTGAAAGGGAAGGTTGATATTGAGGTGAAAATGGGTGAAGCACTATCAATGATTAAGGTATTGGAAATGATGAAAGGTTTTAAAACGGGAAGGAGAGGGTTTTAATAGTCATATCTGCATTCTTATTTGGCTTTGGCTCAGATGTTATACATGACCTAAGGAGTTTCTTCCCAAGTCCATAATTACTGACTATACAATATGCCTCATGGTCTATATAGTTTTTATCAAATTTATGTACAGATGTTGTTCTAATTGTACTATAAAGAAAAGCATAATAAATAATGTACAGGTATAGGCAGCATTCTGTAATCAGGATGTGCATATATTATACTTCATATACTTGACTCAAGGATCTTAATTCTGATAAATATTAAACTCTTAACAATATGCTCCGAACAAGTAATCTAACCACAAAATAGTTGAAGTTTTTTGTTCTTTGTGTTCTCTCCTAACATGTAAAAGCTAAAGAAAAACTTTTTGTGTGTGGGAACAATGCATAATCTTGTACTGCTCAAGATGCATTGTGAAGTGATGTTAATCACTTGCAGTATAATTTGTTAAACTATGAAATCCATTTGAAATGCTAAGTGTCATTTTGTTGAGGATGTTTTGATTGATAATGCATATGAATAACAAACTAAACTTTGCTGCTAATCCTTAAAGAAAGCAGAAGAGCAGAAATCAATTTGTTTTTCTTCTTTAAGGAACACATGCAGAAACTTGGAAAATATAACATGGACTAGCTGGTTAAGATGATTCTATTTGTTAGTAACCTATGTGTATCTAGGGAAGTCTCAGTTTCATCACCATGATCAAGGACTAATACTGTAGTCCTTACAATATAACTCCCCAACAAATTGCTAATGTATTTTGTTTAGTTTAACAGCCATTTCCTGGATCTTCCTCTTGCTCATTTCCTCCTCCTCCATCTGTATTCATTAGAGTTTAAAAAGAACATCCTGTGAATAACCACGGCAAGCTGCAGGCCAGAGTTCTGCAATTCTGGGGGGAAGGTGTAGGGGAGGTCGGGGAGAGCAAGGGGATTTCATGTTAAATAATGAACGGGTTTACATTTGATTGTCAAAATTTGTAGCATAAAAGCCAGTATGAACACAAATTCAAATGAAAAAGCATTTTACTTTATATTTTATTACTCTTAAAAATCACTCTATCCCTTTCTGCAGTAATCATCATGCCACAGTCTGTCACTGTAATTTTTTGTATGTCATTGGAATTCAGATGCAGAAGTACTGCACTAGGGATTTCAGAGAGATTGCTGTCAATGCTAGAGGAAATGTAGCTTATAGAGCACAATGAAGAATACTTAAAAACATCTCTTCTGTGACCTGACCTGCTAAAAAAAAAAAAAAAAGGAAGAAAATCCAAATTCTGAAAATACTGTATATAAGATTGTTAAAATAAATTCCAGGAGACTATGGTCCAACTGTCTTGGACTATGCAGCTGAGCTCTGAATACAAATGGGAATAACATTCAGTTCACTTAAGAAAACAAAGTGAAAGAGAGACATTAAGAAATGGGTTTGATGTAGACAATGGAAATCTCTGGCACTCAAAAGGCTTGAAACTTTCTCATAAAGCAAATGGTGATGTCTATACAATTCTAGGCTTCTCCAGAGACTCACTTTAAATTTAATCTATGAAATTGCTTACAACTTTGGTGGCTTCTTTTCCATACTTTTTGCAGTAGTGTTTCTAGTCCAGAATCTATATATTAAAAAAAGCCTTTTTCATGTAAAATTTCATTTACGCTAATTCTCAGTAGATTGGTTTTGACAATACCATTACTTAGTACCAAGAGAAAAAGGAACTGGATTATTATTATTTTTTGCCAACATGTGGGATTTTATTAAAGCAATTTAAGTAACTTTCAACCAGTAGGAATTTTACAGAATCCTACCTTGATTTGGTTTAGAAACCTCAAGGGAAGAAATATTCGGCCATATCCTATCAAACTTTGGTGGATCTGCATGCATCAGGAAAAATCATGATTTGTTATTTACATATGTGATATTGTTCTAAACAGAGAAGTGTATGGACAAAGACATAAACCACAAACATCTGCTACTGGACTTATCTATGATGCACTTGAACAATATGTTACTCCCACATTGAACAAGAACAAGCAATTGATGATTCCCAAAACATTGAATGGACATTAAATACGGTATATAGCAATTTATCTTTCAGGATTTTAGATATTAACTGCAGTGTTAAGAAATATATATCTATATATAAAACACTAATCCCAAACCAGGAACCTTTCTGTTCATGCTATTATTTTAAACCTAGTGTCCAGAGATAAAATGACAATATAATATAAATACAGTAATTTCTTACCATAACATCTCATTTTAAGGACTTTAAACCTACATATACTTATATTAAAAAAAGCTTCTGCTATCAGCAAGTTATATTTACTAGGGGAGTGGGTTATTTTGTTCTTAATTTTGTGTTTTGTATCTCTTTCCCCTTGCTCCATCAATATCTTATATAAGGAAATTATTTTTTTCTTAAAAACATTAAAGGGAAAGATTTCTGAATTAGTTGGGTAGGTTCCCAAACCACATATTTTCCAATAAAAGATGAATCCCGCCTTCTCTTCATCAGATGCACCAGTTCACACATATAGAAAGTGCATGGCAGCAGCCAATGGGAAAGGGAGCACACATGAATGAAAGGTATCAAAAACGTGTATTTGTAGAGGTAGAGAGATCACCACAGCACTTGATGGAAGAGTGGCTAGAATTGTATGCACCTGTGAGATAGCTTCCCTTTTTCTAGAGTACTGACATAGCTCTGATAAAGGATCACCAAAAGCAAGTCGACAAATTACTTTATTTGGTCTTGTGTTTGAATAACTGAGGATTGATCTAAAGATGTTAAGGGACTGTGAATATAGCCTCTGTATGTCTCACACACATGCACGCACGCACGGTCTGAATAAAGAGAATAGGAATCTCCTAGCTGTCTTACCTGTGGTCTGATAGGATCTAATCCTTTTACTCCCCTAGCCACTGTGTAATAATACATCAAAAATCTTTGAGACAGACTAAAGTTACGTCTAGCAGAATGGCTCTCTTCTTGGCACATACCCTCCAAAAATTAGAATAGTAAGGTGGCCATCAGCTGAAATGGCCTAGGCATTATCAGCAATAACATCATACTATGTCAAAGCTCAAAGGAAATCTGCACAACATTTTCAAAAGACGAACTTGGGAGCTTAAATTCATAACTTTGCTAGATACTAAAAATCATGGACTGAATAGACACACTCGATTTATGGGTTACTACAATGCTCTCTCTATCCCACTAACGACCCCCCTCCCAGCTGCTTTTCCCCCCTTCCCTTCCTCCCTATGACTGGAGGAGTGTTAAAGGGCCACTTTCCCTTAAATGGCCCCTTGAAATATATGTTAACTACTTAAGCAAAACAATCTGTTCCACCTTGTTTTTAGCTGTGACACAAGTACCTTTCCCAGACCTGAAGAAGAGCTCTGCCTAAGCTCAAAAGCCTCTCTCCCCCCCAACAGCAGTTGGTCTAATTAAAGATATTACTTTACCCACCTTGTCTCCCTAAAGCTCTGTAATACATTTAAGACCAGCCCTACTGAGGATCTGTCACTAACTGAAATATATGCCTTATCATAGTAATCAGAGCAATTCCTACTTTGAGACCTATATTTTCAGTCTCTTGTCTGAATGAGACTACTAATCACATGACTAGAGATATCAACCAATTTACAGTTCTCTCAGCAATATTGCTGATAGCCGTACAGGATGTTTTCACTCAAGTGTTGTAGATTATATTATGAAAGCTTGTTTCAGAAAACCTATTTAAGCTATGGACCACATATAGGGGATGAACCAGGATAGAAAATACAACTCTAATGACCTTTCAAATTTATTTACAGTAAGATGAGTTTGCCAAGGGGACGCACAAGAACATGATAAATGTGTGTTTGTATTATAATTGAAGTAATTTTGAACATTTTTGTGCCTGGAGGTTACTCAGTGTTCAGGCAAATATACCTGATGTGTACAAGTAAATATAAACCTTTTGGACCTTGGTAATGTAACTAATGCACTGACCGGTTTAGTTTTCCTACTTAGAATTTTTTCCTTCTCTTCTAGAAAAGTCTCCTTTGACTACTCCATGATGAGTAGAAGGTTTATTTTGTTACCTCCCTGTCTATTGGTGGAACTTGTCATCACCAAGATTTTCAATTTCTCAAGAAGAGCCTTTGTTCTCATCTCTGAAACCCAATGTTTTATTTTCTGGGTACTATTTTTATTGCTCTATCAAAACTTCCACGTGAGACTCACCTCACAAAGAATATAGACTGTCCTCCTTATTATCTGGTACTGACCTTTAACATCCACAGGTAAAAGGTTTGTGTTGACTGGGCTTGAGTGTGTTAGGGCTGTATTCCATGATGTGAAAGTGATATTATTTTATGTATGTTTAAAAATGTAGATGTTAATTCTAGAAATTAAGCTTTTAAGCCTACAGGATCCTTCTATTATGTATTTTATCGTGTCTGTGGCTTTATGTAGTAGGAGCACATTCTTGTAATTGCATATTTTCCTGTGCAGTTAGGTTCTCTCTTTTTAACCTCAGTTGTAGAAGAGTTTATGAGTCATCAAAGGAGCCCATTGCATGCATACTGTAAAAGCTAGATACTGGAACAGATTAGTCAGCCTCTGAACAGCCACCAGTCAGAATCCCTTAATACACAATTCATTTACAGCAATTTGTGAAAAATTTTTTTTTCCTGAGTTACTAATAGGCAGGCTTTGTCTACACGGGGCAATTGACTGGGATAGATATATTCCAATATAGCTCTCCATGTGGGCACTTTAAATCTGGAATAAAAATCACCTTGTTACGAAAGAATTACTTGTGATTAAATAATTTATCCAGAATACAGTGACTCTTATTTCAGAATAGTGTGCCCACATAGGGGCTATTTCAGAATAGTTCACTCTACAATAGCTATCCCTGTGGCAATTTTCCTGTATAGACAAGACCTAACAATAACAGTTCTGAGAACACAGGAGGAGCTAAGTTTAGCTTAAGAGGAAAGCTATGGAATTGTGATTTCAGAAAGTACATTTTGAATATATCTTTTTAAAAATGTAAGTACTTTAGGCACATTTAAGTGTAGAGAGATATGAGACATGTAGCTTAGCAGACAATCCATTTTAAATATTACTTGAAAAAAAATTCTGTACTGCTGGTTAATCCATCTAGGTACAGACAGTGCATTGCTGCAACATCTTGCTCAGGTAGTAAGGAGAAAACTATTGTATGATGTTTAACAAGTGCATAATCACTTACTTATAGATTTAAAGTAGGGTTACCATATTTAAAAAATAAAAAAAGAGGACACTCCATGGGGTCCTGGCCCCGCCCCTTCCCCACCCCCAGCCCTGCCCCTTCCCCGCCCCAACTCCGCCCATTCCCCGCCCATTCCCCCAAAGTCCCCGCCCTAACTCCCCCTCCTCCCTCCCAGCCACGCGAAAAGGGCTGCCCAAGCGCTACCGGCTTCACGGTTTGCCGGGCAGCCTCCAAACCCTGCGCCCCTGGCCGGCGCTTCCCCAGCACAGCTGGAGCCCGGGAGGGGAAGCGCCCAGCCGGGGGTGCAGGGTCTGGAGGCACAGGGGCTGCCTGAAGCCGGTAGCGCTGGCTCGGGCAGCTTGGCTCTTAAACAGAGCCGAAGAGTCAGGGGAGGATCAGAGCAGCTGGAGCCCGGGGGGGAAGTGCCCAGCCTGGGGCGCAGGGTCTGAAGGCTGCCCGGCAAACCGTGAAGCCGGTAGCGCTCAGGCTTCGGGCAGCCCCTATGCCTCCGGACCCTGCGCCCCGGGCTGGGCACTTCCCCTCCCAGGCTCCAGCTGCTGTGCTCCTCCCCTGACTCTTCGGCTCTGTTTAAGAGCCAAGCTGCCCGAGGCAGCGCTACCGGCTTCAGGCATCCCCCTTGCCTCCGGACCCCAGCCACCGGAGCAGAGCAGCTGGAGCCCGGGAAGGGAAGTGCCCGGCCGGTGGCTGGGGTCCAGAGCACGGGGGCTGCCCGAAGCCGGTAGCGCTGGCTCGGGCAGCTTGGCTCTTAAACAGAGCCGAAGTCTGAGTCAGGGGAGGAGCAGAGGAGTCGCGGGAGAGGAAGTGCCCGTCCGGTATTTTTCCCAGACATGTTCGGCTTTTTGGCAATTCCCCCCGGACGGGGGTTTGATTGTCGAAAAACCGGACGTATGGTAATCCTACGTGACTGGTGCCCGGGGCCGGGGGCGCAGCTCCAGCCCCAGGGGGACGCAAATCCGGACAGTGCCGGCTCCCCACAACGCGCTGGCGTCCACAACCCTCCCTGGGGTGCCCCCAAGCCCTGCGATGGCTGCCGAGCGGCGCCCAGAGACACCCCCCACCCAAAGGACAGGGGCCCGCGACCCCCCTCCCCCGACAGCTTGCTGCCTCACAGGGGCACGTTGGTCGTGTCGCAGGGGCCGCTGGGAGTTGTAGTTCTCGGCCGCTCCCCTCTCCCGGCTCTCCCTGGAGCATGAGGCCCGGCCGGACTACAGCCCCCAGCATGCCCTGGGCAGGAGCCGAGTGTCGCACCGAGATGATGTCACAGCGGGCGACCCACACACACAGATTCCGAGATCCTAGCCTCCCTATTTCCCCGGACATGTTCGGCTTTTTGGCAATTCCCCCCGGACGGGGATTTGGGGACCAAAAAGCCGGACATGTCCGGGGAAATCCAGACGTATGGTAACCCTAATTTAAAGGCCAATAGGAACTTTCCCTATTGCTTTTCTTTTAACTGGATTCTTTTATAACAATGTTAGAACAATCTGTAGTGCTAAAGGAACGGAGGGAATATGTATCAAATGGCCATTGGAAATCAAAATTTGGACCAACTGGCACAGTATGGTCTTAATTTGGAGGGTTTATGTGAAACGAGTTGGTAGTTTCAGCCCAATTCCAACTGGACGGACTGGAACACAAAAGACACTGCCACAGTCAGCAGAAATTAAGCATCACCCTTACTGGCTGTTTCAAGTGGCCAAACACTGAGTTGACATGGTGATTAAACTGTACTCTCAATCCAAGGTGCTGTCCTTCCAGAGGAACGTTGAGGAACGTTGTTGATGGAGTGTGTGGAAGAGGATATTACTGCTCCATGTGCTATGCATGTTCTTTGCCTAACCAGAGTATTTGTCTCCTAAGCTATTACTATTACACAAAGATTGCATTTGCTTACAATTATTAATAAAAATAATTTAATAAAAAGTAGTCTTGAGTTTAGTTCACTCTGAAGGTTGACAGGGGCCACTTGAATAACCAAGCAACAGAGGGTCCTGTGGCACCTTTGAGACTAACAGAAGTACTGGGAGCATAAGTTTCGTGGGTAAGAACCTCACTTCTTCAGATGCAAGTCACGAAAGCTTATGCTCCCAGTACTTCTGTTAGTCTCAAAGGTGCCACAGGACCCTCTGTTGCTTTTTACAGATTCAGACTAACACGGCTACCCCTCTGATACTTGAATAACCAAGTGATCATTTGATTGGTACATAATAGCAGTGACACAACTGTCTGAGAAATTTAGAATTTTGTGATTGGGGAAAATTTGTTTTAAAGTCTTCAGCTTTTAAACCACTTTTATTTAAAAAGTAGGAAAAGCATGAAGGCTTAAAAAAATCACAATCCAATTTCATGTAAACCATTCCAAGTTGAAGTAAAGCTTCATTTAGGCTTGGCCCTGCTATTATCTTCTTAGACTGTAAGTTCAGTTAAAGGCATGTCTCTTTATAGTGTGTATGTAGAGTGCCTCGCACAAAGGGGCCTGCTCTCAGTTGTAGCCTCTGAGTGCTACTGTAATACAAATAATTAATAAATGAAACAATATGTCACTCCTATTTAAATCAGTGGAAGATTTGTATATGAATTGCTGGCATAAATGGGTATAATTAGATCAGGTGATATTTTTATCACTCTCGGGGAGTAAACTATGACAAGGAGAACACTATTTCCCCCTCATTGTATTTCTTATTAGGGTGATGCCTACCTCATGGGATAAGCTTACCTTAGGGATGAAATCAGCTTTTTCTCACAGGTTAATAGAATACTATAGAATAAAACTGAGCAAAAAAAGAAGAAATGTTACAAAATTTAGTCTAAATCTCCCTCATTTTAGAAATTCAAAAATTTAAAATTAAAAAAATGTAATCCAGTGCTAGCTAGACTGGTTTTTTGGGGCAATGTAGGGCATCTCATACCTGTTCCTTAGACGGATGAAAATTCTGCATTAAAGTGGAGATGGAGTTGTTTTATTTGGCCTGGAAGCTCCTCAGCCCTAACAGCTTTTACAATTGTTGGAAGAATTTGAATTGAATTAGTGGCTTGGGTGTCCAGCTATTCTCTCACAGAAGGAGAGCACTCTTCTGCAGAAGTGGTTTCAATGGGCCCCGATGAGCCTGTGGTGGAAAGTTTTCATAAATCAGAAAAAATCCACTGTTTCTAACCAGCAAACTGTCTGGGTCTCTTCAAACTCAACAGGCTTGATGGCATTTTCTAGTTATCTAAAGGAAAGTAGTAATAAGAATACATAGTAGAGCTAAATACTTCATGGAGGAGGAGAGTGCTGAATCTTTTCCTATGGAGTAGATTATTTTGGTCTATTACAGAACTGGTGAAATTGGCTGTTAAGTGTTGAAGACCTGGTGTATCAGTCTGTGGTGCAGAAGATCTCTCTCGCTCGCTCTGTAATCAGGATCTGATTAAAAGTCAGAGAGCTGATTTGGAGAGTTCAGTCTTCTATACTCTATGGAATTCACTGAATATTGTTAGGAAGGAGGAGGAAGAGGTGGAGGTGGGGAAAGAGTGGTAGAGAAAAATTTCATATTCTTTTAGTCATCTTAGCTATACATTTTTCTGTGGCTTTGCAATAAGAACAGCCAGCACTGCACAGATTAAATGCTTGCTGACATTCTCATACTTTCTCCAGTGTCTCATCATTTGATTGCTTTTACCTCATTAACAATTAAACTGAAGACAGCAGTGCAGTTCCTATAGTGTAGGCAGTTAAAATAGTGCTGCAAAAAGAATCTTTCTGACATGGTAACTTTGAAATTAGCTGGAGGTGATAAAGATTGCACCTTCAAAAATGGTGAATGTGAAAAATATTGAAGTGCCATTGGCTGTGTCTACTGATGGCTAAAGCCAGGCTCTTCAGATGTGTGATGTTGGTGGATCTGGTGAAAAAAAAATTTTTTTTGCGCCCCAATAAAACTTCTGTAGTTTACCTTTCACAATGTTGCAGCAAATACATTCTCCTAAACTACTGTCACCCCACATGGGAATTTTCTCTTCCAGGGTTAAGTAGTTGTTAAGTTCCCTTGCTCATTCAATTTCAGGAAGTGCTGTAGGTTGTACAAATGTGAAATAGATTTGTGATGAGATTTACTGAAGAAATGGTATAAAAGACTCCCAAACTCTTTTCATATGGGACATTAAGGTTTTCCTCCAGATCTGGAGTTCAAATTAATGCTCTACTTGCACAATTAATTTTTTATATTCTAGAAAACCTAATTAGTTAAAGAGCAATTAAAATTAAACTTATTTTTGGGATTTAGAAGTATTAAAGCAAAGGCAGAGGGAGTGTGGGGACAAATACTGTAGCTTCCTTTGATGTTATGACTATGATGATTAATAATAATGCTTGGCTAAGAAGATGATTAACCTTGTTATTTTATTCACAATTCACATTTGTATCAAACAAAACCTAAATCAGAATATGTTGTTGCTGTGTCAAAACCAACATCTGTATAATATCAAGCCAGTTTCAAATGTCTTCAAGGAGAAAAACATTTGAGAAGTCTCTTGTCAGGGTGATGGATTTCTGGGAGAAACTTTTTCTTTATGCACTAATAGATCAACTCAAATAATAATAGAGATTAATAAGCAAGGGCCAAATTCTGCACTTCATTATGCACGTTGAATCTCCTACTTTAAGTTAATGGAGATTGCATGTGTCTATTCAGGACTAGAACTTGGCTCTACAAAAAGGGCTCAATCGTGCAACCCCTAAAGTTAATGACAAAACTTCCTACTGACTTCAGTGGTGCATGATATCAGGACCATAATATTTACGGTGATGTAAATAATGAGAGAACTGGAACTCAACTGTTTGTTAGCAAAAACCTTGGGTAACATGCAAATTCGTATAAGCATATCTGAGACCACTTAAAAAAAAGTGTTCATCCTGACACTGTTGCCAAGCCTGAAAACCACCCAGCTGATATTTTAAGGTTATGAAAGCAATGCATGAAAGTCATGCCAATACAATCTTTTTACT
This sequence comes from Malaclemys terrapin pileata, assembly GCF_027887155.1. Classification (NCBI taxonomy): domain Eukaryota; kingdom Metazoa; phylum Chordata; order Testudines; family Emydidae; genus Malaclemys; species Malaclemys terrapin. The sequence goes on from NC_071512.1 coordinate 69,044,909, forward strand.
TTTGTGTCTTGAATTGGTTATCATTCCAAGAGAGATTTCTGTTTATTTGAAATTGGCAATTAGAAAAACAAAAAACAAACTCAAAACAAAACATAAAATGCCATTTGATTATCTTGATTGCATCTTGCATTTCAATATATGGTCTGTCGCTAAACTCTGACTCATCTGCCACCAGCAGGCTTCAGAGGTGATAATCACCCACACAAAGCTATTTGCACATCATGTCAATCTTATCCCATGTCTAATTATACTCTTTATAACAAACTGTTTAGCATAATTAGTGAAATTATGCTCCACAGGAATAAGGATAGAAGTTAACTGATAGAAGATTAAAGTTTTTTAAAGTCAGGCATACAGGTACAAGCTAATAACTTTGCTATTTGGTCACAATAAAATACATTTTAATATATTTGCCTACATACAATTATTGTTGAAAGTAAGTCAGAGTAACTTTTTGTATAATATTTACAAATTTGGATGAAGGCATAACTGATCATAAAAGCTTACATAATTATGAAATGGTTTTGGGATTCATAAATTGCTAACAATCTCACCAATATTTTTCCAGCTACGGCTGAAAAATGCTGTAAAGACCAGCACTGGAATCAAGTATGCTGGAAATGATCAAAGAACCTATTACTCAATTGATAGACAACAGCAGGTACAAATGACCTTAATGGGAAAGCTCTGGTTTAATTTTTTTTGTGTGTGTAGATGATCAGAAAGGATGTTTACTTAATGACCACTCTTTCTTTGTGTTTAAACTTTAATGATATGCTGCTTTAATATGAGATGCTTTGAGATCAAAGAGAACACAGTATTATACATATATGTACACAAAGATAAATATATACATCGTTGATTTTTCTTTGGGCATGCTTTGATTGTAAAAGTCTTATGGGTGTTACATGAACATCTGTTGCAGTGACATTTTTTTTGTATGTTGGCAGTTTTGTGTTCATTTTTTCCGTATTAAACTGGGAAAAGCTTGAAGCATACAAAAGCCAATACACCAGTTTATTGTTTCATAGCAGGCAAAAAACGGTCTCACCTGAGAATAATTTCCTGTCCCCAGCTGAGGACAGAAATCTACCCTTATGAACACAAATATTGTATTAGCATAGACAAAAAGAAAAGAAATCATGCAGAATCCATTAAAGCAGCCTCAAATAATTAATCATGTTTGTTTTTTAAGTATTGATTGTAATTCTGTTAAAACATAGTTACATAGTGGAGTAGAATCAAGAAGTCAAGGGGCTCTCCATTGTTTAACAACAATTCTGTTATTTCTATCATACAGGAAAGGCCTTTAGAAAATTGTGCCATGAACAGCCACTTTTCCCCCCGAGCTACTCAATACCCCTGTCGGGGAGGAGGAATGTAGTGGGTAGAAGCCAAACAATGTAGTCATCTCTTTGTGTACTCATAAATTGGTGCTCATGCTTCATGCATTCCACATGGGTAGGAAAATTTGTTGAACCCTGCCTCATCTCATTCAAAGGACATCTATACCAGATATATTTAAAATAATACACAGACTTGCAGTAACTACTGTATTTCCTAAGGGATGTTAAACTGAATGTTGTCTATTTTAATAAGTAAATGACACCAATCACTTCACTGTAAAAGTTCACAGAATTAAGAGGTCAACAATGCATCCTTTCAGGTCACCATTGATTAAAAAAATATTTGAGTTTCCCTATTAAGTATTCAAAGGCCAACATCTGCTGATGCTCAGAGATGGTGAATGTGGTGAAGAAGGCTGTATGGAGCGTAAAGTGAAAATCACAACGATGTAGTCCATGCAACACAGTATTGACAAACAGTAGCACAACTGAGCTCCAAAAAGCTATTTTGCCATTTATCCATTTCTGTTACTTATGATTGTGAGATTCCAGATAATAATAGTCTGATAATCTCTTTTTATTGCCTTTTATTTAGTTCCTTTTTTGGATACAAAATACATGTGCAAATGCAATTGTCAAGGTTGTGAAAGTAGCACATCATTGTGCATTTGCAGTGAGGCAAATGTCGAGGGAGACACTAAAGCAGAAAAATTAGACTCTCAAAACTGAAGACTTTCATTGGCAAGTTGTTGTTGATGCTGTTTTGCTATTTAAGGTGGCAAACTGGATGCGATAGGATTAAGCTGGCATCTAAATGGACATGAAATACTACTCCCCTTTACAAAGAGGCTAGTTTTGATGGCATTTAATATGCTGTCTAGTGCTTAACAAATCAGTGCCTAAGCCTGTTCATGCGCTTAAGTAAACTGAACTGATTTATAAATTGAAAGACCTGACCACGCATTTATAAGAAGCAAGGCAGCTGCTTTATCCAAATTATTAGAATATTGCTTTTCAGCCAGATATCAGGTATTGCAAATCTTTTTTTGACACTGCTAAAATTGTGATAGACCTGCAGAGCACAAAATCTGTGCCTAAAGCCTATGCAAAGCAGAGGCTTTCACTCAGCTACTGAATGATACCTTTTCTGCTTCAGCGCTTTATTTCTAATTAGCTATCATTCCATGACTATACCCGCTTCACAACTGTCGGATGGTTTGACTCAAAGACCATATTCTTATTTTTTTGCATTGTTTTTATTTATAATAGCTGATTTTTGTAAAAAGGCAATTTTGTATTTTATTAGCTGTTTTAAATGTTTTCATTTTATACAATAAAATGAATCTCAACAAAGAACCTATTTATTCTGTTCAAGCGCCTGAGCTAGAGTCCACTGATGTCAATTAAAAGATATTCTCTAGTTTAGCTCTATGGCCTGTGTTATACAAGGTCACGTTAAATGATCACCATTGTCCCTGTCTGGCTTTGGAATCTATGAATCAATTGAAAGACTCCGATTGATACAGTACATTCACTAGATTAAAAACAAAAAGAAATACATTTTAGTGCATTCTTCCATTTCCCCTTATATTTGTCTATTTGTATATATAGCTCTAAGGGCTCTACTCTTCTTGGGTATTAATAAAGTTTGATGTTTTAGAAAATGTACTTGATAATATTTTTCTACCCAATGCCATCCTGATGTTCCAATTTGTAATGCTAACGCTTTTATTTGCTGATCAAGAAGCTGTGTTTTCAGACAGATGTACTGTCATGAGCTACATATCATATTCTCTTTGATCACATAATGCAGTTACATGTAAATGCAGCATGGCAAAGTCAATAATATAGTCCCCTTACCGTAAAGCACATTTCAGTGAAACATTATCTACAACAGAAATGGATGTTGGGAAAATAGAGCTAAGAAGCTGAATAACATAGCAAAGCTAGTCTAAATTTGCTTTTTATTACTTACTACCAATACTGGAAATACTGGGAATACCTGTAGAAAAAGAGAGCAAAAAGGGCACAGTTAGTGGTTTACTGTAGGTGTCTAAAAGGCTACAGCATTACATCAAATATTTGGAACTTCTTTTCTCATACTTCCATAAACTTCAGAATACTGTATCAATTAACAGCTAGAATCAAGCACTTGCACATACATCATGCAAGCCTTCTATTTCTAATTGTAGAGGCTTTGGGTTCTTTAATATGAGATTGCAGGGAATTTTGGAAGGTATTTGTTGTGTTCAAAAATGACATTTGGAGTATTTCTGAGACATTCAGCTTTTTTCTGCTCTCATAACTTCATGCAGTTGTTCAGAACAATTCTGTACTCATACTAAACAGTTATTAGACAATGTTCTGGACAATAAATACAGGCCATAATGTATCAGGTATATCTAGGAAACTATTTTAATACAGGTCTAGATGCATTATTAGCTGCTTCAGTTGACTGCTGAAAATCATTTGGTTCTTTATTAGATTAACTTTATCTAGCTATCATTTTTGTTCCTCTTTTACCTGTCAATTGTCTGGATTAAGCTATGTAATAGAAATTTAATTGAGCAAAATAATACAACACATTAGGTCACTCATATTGATCATGCCCCTCATTGATTTTTCTGCTCTCACTTCAATTCTCAAGTTGAAATAATGTGGGAGAACCACTCTAGAGTGTGACTGGACTTTGTAGAAAATGTGGATGTGCAATACTCCTTGCAATATAGTTCTCCTTAGCTAAAGTGAAACATGTCTATGAGACTATTTACAGGACCATAGGCTAAAGTCACAAACTGCAGATCAGTATTTAAATCCCTGCTACTTGCATCATCTCAGTTAAATAGTTTGCTTTTTATAAGTTTTATTGACTTTTGATGGCATGGTATTATAGTGTAGAAATCTATTTCTCCATTAGCATCTACTATCCTTTTAAATTCCTTCCTGAAATTCTTAATGCAGAGAAACTATGGGATGGATTCTGCAACCTTTACTCAAGGGAATGACTTGCAGGAGTATGCATTACTCAGTGTAGACTAGGGTAGCAGAATCAGGCTTATTTTATTATAATTATTTTCATTATCCTATATTAGGTAGTAACCTACTCTGCATTATGGCTATATCCTAGGCCCTGTCAAATTCTTTGCACCAGTAGAGCCTTGGGCTTCTCAAGTCTGCTGGGAATTCTGCCAGGGTGGCAGCATCACTGGGGATGTAGAATACACAACCGACTACAGGCAGTCCTGGGATTTACGACACAATTGGTTCCTGAAAATTGCGTAGTAAGTCGAAACATTGTAACTTGGAACTGCAATACACACTATTGGGACTGAGCATCAAAGCCAATGGTCGTAAGTCGAATCAGTATGTCAATTCAGAAATGTTGTAAGTGGTGTTCGTCTTAAGTAGCACATCATAAAGTTGAGGCCTGACTGTACATTCCCCATGGCAATCTGGTTTAGGAGCATGGCTGGGAGGAAAAGGAGTACATATTGAGGCAGCTCTAAATTACGTCATGATTGGGGCCATGTAGCACTACTAGCTCCAGAGTCAGGGAATCATAAATTGCTCCTTTGTGACTCCCCACCTCAATTACAGATGGTGCTTTTTGGGCACTTGTGAGAATTGTGCCCTAAAAGTCTTATATTCTGTTTGGAAACTCTATGTGCTCAGTCATGCGAGGTGCAGAGTATCACCTTATAGAAGGCTCTCAGCAATTTTCAGGACTGGGTTCCATATGCAAACACTATTTATAAAATAATGTATTTTACTCCTCCTGAAAATAAACTGATGTTTAAAGGGAAACTCCAGCAATCTTTCAAAATTTCAGAATCATATAATTAGTATCATAGACTACAACACTGATATTTTTAAAGAGAAAATTAAAATTATATTTATAGAAATAAAAAACCTCTCATTCCACTGCTGCCATCTTTTCTTGGAAACAGATTAACAATGATAGAATCTCTTTCCCATTGTTTTAAATAGAAAAGGAACTCAACTTTGAACATTATTTTTAGATGAGCTTTAGTAATATTTCTGTGTGGCAGTTTAGTCATGTTTTTAATTAACATGTTTTATTTTCTTTATACACAGATGGGACTTGTACAGATAAAAAGGCAGGTAATATTCTCACAGCTCCCCTGTGAAATGGTATTTTAATATTTCCTTTTATGTGTACACACACACACACACACACACACAAATATACACACATACCCCCCACACACCTTCTCTTCCTCTCCAAGGCAAGTTGCAAGGTGGGGCGAGGTTTTCTTATTTATTTGTACTTCTCTTCCTTTACTGTATCTCAAAAATCTCAATGAAAAATAACAATGAACATTTCCTTCGCAATGAGGAGTAATGAAAACAAGGTAACTGCTTGCCTGAAGGACTTTGCATTAATCTTGTTAGCTTGTTTTCACATTCCCTATTTGAGAAGCTTCTTTTGCTATTTCCATACAGATTTCTCAATAAGGAAAGAGAAGCTCTGAGTGACAGTGTACTTTTCTCTGTCTCCTAAAATATGTTTGGCCCTGGAAGGAGACAGAAAAATAAATTGTGCACATAACAGGAAAACGCTTTATAGCAGCAGTTCTCAAAGGGTGGGTTGCAACCCCAAAGCGGGTTGCTACCCTGTTTTAAGGGGGTCATCAGGGCCAGCGTTAGACTGGCAAGGAGCCAGGGCAGAAAGCCCCACCCTGAGTCCTGCAATCATCGGGTTCAGACTGAAGTCACGGGGGGGGGGTGCATTTAGGGAGGGTGGGGGACACCTGCCCCCCTGAGTTTCATACCACAAATTTCAGCTCTGCACATGGCAAGGCTGACAGCCAGAGCCCAAGCTCCTCCACAGCAGGGCTTCAAGCCTGCTTCAAGCCTGAGCAACTTAGCTTTGCGCACCCTGTGGCATGGGGCCACAGGTAGTTGCCCTGCTTCCCACCTCTTAACCCCAGCTCTGTGCATCACTTCCTCTACTCAGCACCTAGCAAGGAAACAGCACATGTTGTAGTTAAAGCCAGTTTGAAAAGTTGCTGTAGAAATAATTTTAGCAAGGGACTGTTTTCTGAAGAAAGGTGGAGGAAAGGGAGGCAATGAATGGGAGTCAGTTGCCACTTGCAGCAAAAGAAGAGCTCACAATGAGGATCTAAGCAGCAGTAAAATACCAGGAAACCAAAAATACAATTAGAAGTATTTGGAATAGGGATTTACTGGGCTGATTTTGAGGGGGAGCCATGGTCACAGTGTCTGGTGTATGGTGAAGTTCTGGCAAAGGAGAGCTTAAAACCATCTAAAATGTGGCACCCATTTGGAGACATGGTGCAGTTCTATTCAAACAAAACTACTTGATTTCTTTTTTTCTTCAGCAAAAGCTGAGAGAGCTACAGGGCCAGAAGAGAGTACTGAGTTTGGGAGCTACAACAAATGAGAGAGCCCTTGAGGCATCTTCTGCTGTGTCATACTGGATAGGTAAAACTGGGAAACCACACTCTACTGAAGAAGCTTGTTTTCTGCCATGTGCCAAGGAATGATTTGATTATATTGGGGCAAGGTGCTGCGACTCAACTTGATTCAATTCCCCTGTCTAATGACACTATTGCCAGGTGTATTCACAGTATGGAAAATGATGTGACTAAGTGATTGCCAAAATCAAGCAAAGTTCTTTTTTTCCCCATTCAACTTGATGAAACAACAGATGTGTCGGGGACTGTTCAGGTGCTGACATATGTAAAATTTGAGAACGATGAAAAACTCCAAGAGGAATTTCTGTTCTGCCGGCCATTACTACAGCGTGCTACATGGGAACAGCTCTTTGCACTTTTCGATGCTTTTGTTTCTGGTTCTGGCTTGGAATGGCAGTGCTGTGTAGGAATTGGCAGTGACAGTATTTCTGCAATAACTGGAAAAAACAGTGGGCCAGTCACCCGAGTGCAGGCTGTTGCACCGCAAGCAGTTTGGATGCACCGTTTTATACACAGGCAAGCCCTAGTTACAACAACAACAAAAAGCCAACTGTTCTAAAACAAGTTCATGATGAAGCTGTTCGCACAGTCAACTTAATCAAGAGCAGCTCAACAAGTGTATATCTGTTTGGAGCTTTGTGTGGTGAGATGGGAGTTGAGCACCATCAGTTACTTCATCACAGAAAAGTTTGGTGGCTGTCTCGGGGAAAGGTTTTCAAATGTTTGTTTGAGTTCAGATGAAGATTCCCTGCTGGCTGAAAAGTTTGCAGATACTAAGTGGCTTGCTTTGCTGGCTTACCTGGCAGACATTTTTGAATGCCTAAATGAGTTCAATACCTCACTTCTCTCTCTGACAAAATTGAAAGCTGGAGCAAGAAACTTTCCTTATGGTATGTGTGTGGATACTGGCAATTTTGAAGGGGTTTTTTACTGGATGACTTTTTGGATGAAAATGCCTTGCCAAAGCATGACTTGCAACCCATTATCATCAGCCACCTGGAAAGCCTTAAACTACAGTTTCAGGAGTACTTCCCTGAAAAGGATCAGAAAACAGAGGTGTGGATTAGAAATCCCTTTAATGTAGAAGTGCTGTTATGTCACTTACAGTGAAAGAAATGTTAATGGACCTTTCCTGTGATGAGACATTGATGCTGGGATTTCCGAACAACCTCTTGCTAACTACTGGATTTCTGTGTGAGAAGAATATCCAGAGCTGCCATTTGCAGCACTGAAAGCGCTTAGGCCATTTTCGTCCACCTACCTGAGTGTAGCTGGCTTTTTAGCACTGACCTTACTGAAAAACAAATACAGGGCCTGTCTCACCGTTGAAGATGACCTCTGTCTTTATCTCAGCCACACAGAGCCCCCTTCGAGGATTTGTGTTCATCAATACAAGCATACCCGTCCCCTGAGGTACATATTTATTTTTTACTGCTGGATATAAAGATTGTCTTGTGAATTTAAATATTTAGTGGCTACTTTTTTTGTAGATATGGTCTTGTAGTGCATTTTTTTATTTAAAATATTAACTGTTTCAGAGTAACACAGTGCACTGGGCTCCTGTAGTAATTTCTGTTTTCAGAAGAGAGTCGCAGTGCAGTGAAGTTTGAGAACCCCTGCTTTATGGTAACATCAATTGTCAGGAGTTCTGGAGGCATATATTAGACTTGATTTTCTGGTTGAGCTGTGCTTGCTGCAAGCACTTAAGGTGATGAGCAAAAGGAAAGTTTAAGGTACCTTTTTTTTTTTTTTTGGCTGATCCTGGGGTCATGTAGGAGTTTGCACCTTATGGCTGCTCTACTATGCACCTGTCTGTGGCACTAATGGGCCATTCTGGCATCCAGGAATAACTGGAGTGGAGAGACAACCACATTGCCATGGCAGGTTTCAGAGTAGCAGCCGTGTTAGTCTGTATCCGCAAAAAGAAGAACAGGAGTACTTGTGGCACCTTGGAGACTAACAAATTTATTAGAGCATAAACTTTCGTGGACTACAGCCCACTTCTTCAGATGCATGATTGCCATGGCAGGGCTTCTGGGGAGAGTCTGGCCTAAAGCTTCTGTGTCACTGGGAGAATGTTTAGTTGGTCTGATTAATGGGGATTCTGGCCCCTTTACACCAGTGGAATGGTGCAAATAGGCTGTAGAGTGATGGAGAATCAGACCCATTATCTATCTTGATATAGAACTCCCACTCCTCATCTAAATATAAAAAGTAAACAAAACCAAGTTAATTTATAACAAAACTGCATTTTCCTATACACCGCTTTAAAATGCATTTAAATTTAACTAAATACAGTGTTCATATCTGAATGCTTTCCCCTCTGAAATCAATGGGAAAGAGATTCTCTCTGTCAGTTAATCTGATCACAGGGAAATTAGCAACCTCCATAAGTAAAGCTCAGAACCATGTACTGCCACAGATAGCTCTCTAGTAATATCTATATTTTTAGATTTGACCTGTTAGAAGCAAATTCACTGTAAATATATATACATATACACACAATATTTGATAGAAAATATCTGGAGTTTTCCTTTTAAAGGCTTATAACTTGGATTTCTCCAATTATCACTCATCTGATTTTTATGAAATCTCAAATTTTTCTCTATTGCCTATCGAAGGAAAATTATACTTAACTTTTTTTAGCTACACAGTAAAGAAATTTAATAAAATCAGATGCTCACACAGAAAATAAATTTTAGAATTCTTTTGCAGGTTTGTATAAAGTATATATCAGCCAATAAACAATTGTTTTCAAAGATGGATTGATAGTAACTGCTGATTATTAACTATATCAGAATCTTTCTTGAAAAGGATGTTTTCCTGTTATTGGAGCATTCCACAGTGCATGTTTTAACACCTGGAGGTGAATTAAATTTGGATCCTGTACCAAGGAGTCAGTTCAGGGCTGTTAAGTTCCGCATCTGATGCTTTGCTAGAATATCTGTACTGCAGCATGACCTGGCAGTGAGTCTTTTTTCCTTTTTCAAATCCCCTGTGGAGGTATGATTACAGCATCATAACTTCAGCATCAATTGTAGAAGCTCTAAATTTCCTAGTGATTGAAAATCCTGAGATGCTGTAAGAAACTTGCCTCTTCTAATCCTCCAAGGGGACTGATTAGTTATGATCATGTGTTTTCAAATTTCTATTGAGCCAGAGGACTACACACAGCAAAACATACGTTTCTCAGGAAACCTGGCTTATGTGTTTCCCTGTAATAGCCCTAGAACTCCTGCTACTGTAAAAATTGCATTTGTTTGCTTTAGAAAGTCACAATTTTTTAATTCACTGCAAGAGAATGGTGTATGTGAAGATTATCACTTATTTTGTGTTCATGCTCCTCCAAGGAATATCACTAGAAATGTGTCTCTATTTCATTTGAACAGGCATGAGAAAATATTTGATCAGTATTTTAAAACAGAGGTGGGCTGACTACGGCCTGCAGGACCATCCGGCCCTGGTCCGGGAGGCTCGCCCCATTGTCCTCCCTCCCCCTCAGCCTCAGCTCGCTCCCCCGCCGGTGCAATACTCTGGGCGGCGTGGCTGTGAGCTCTTGGGGCAGCGCAGCTGCAGAGCCGGTCCTGACCCAGTGCTCTGAGCTGCGTGGCGGCAGCGGTGTGGCTGGCTCCAGCCGGGCGGCGTGGCTGTAGCGCTGCCAGCCACCGGTGCTCCAGGCAGCACAGTAAGGGGGCAAGGGGGGGGTTGGATAGAGGGCAGGGGAGTTCAGGGTGGTGGTCAGGGTGTGGGAGTGTGGATAGGGGTCGGGGGGGAACAGGGAATTGAATGGGGGCAGGGGTCCGGGGGGGCTGTCAGGAATGAGAGGAGGGGTTGGATGGGGTGGTGGGAGTCCAGGGGCGGACAGGGAGAGGGGGTGTGTGGATGGAGCCATCAGGGAATAGGGGGGGTTGGATGGGGCAGGAGTCCCGGGGATGGGGGGGCAGATAAGAGGTGGGGGCCAGGCCACGACCCCCTCCCCTAACTGGCCCTCCATACAATTTGTGAAACCCGATGCGGCCCTCAGGCCAAAAAATTTGCCTGCCCCTGTTTTAAAACATAAGCCCTTTTCCCTTGATGATTCAGTCTCTCAGGCCCAGTCTTTCAGTCTCTATATGTAGGAAGCTCCTACTGAGGTTAATGGGAGTTTTGGGTGTGTAGAGGCATACTTTATGCCTGGGCATACTTTATTTCTAAGAAAGCACAATGCATGAAGAACTTTTGGAAGCCACAAATAAAACACAATCCATTCTCGGACTCTTAATAATTTGTGCAACAGTTACCTGGCTTTCTTATGCTAGAATTTAGTGACTGTTTAGTGCTGCAGTTTATTTTACCCTATGTAAACAGATTTGTTTCAAGTCAGTCAGGGAAACTGAAGTATTCCATCTCCCAGCAGTAGGTGTCACTATAACTATCAAAAACAACTGCAAAGGCTTAGTGGAGAGGGAACAGTGCATTAGAATAATTTTGCAAGTCACACTTTTAAAAAATATAGCAAATGTTACCTACAGTGTATTGTTTTTCAAGTGTGAATCTGGAACCTTTTATTAACCACTAAAGTTGATGTCTAATATGAGGGAAGACAGTTTATCAACTGCAGTTTATCCTGACATTTCTCTTTCCCTGAATTCCCCAGCTCAAATACACTGCAATTTATTTTCTTTTCTTTTCCCTTCATCAGGTCTTCCAACTTCTCTCTGTGGCTTACTACCTGCTCTAAGTCCTCATGAGCTAGCCAAGTTCAGTAAGTTGTACATGCTGAGAATAACAGGAAGCATTTCTATTTTGTAACATTTTACCCCACTTATCTCATCTTTCCTGCCTATCATGGATCTATCATCATTGTACAACACTGCTCTTCAAGCAGGTTCCCATACTTCATATCAGTATCATACCACAAAGGCTTCTTCCTACCTACAGATCGAAGTAGGATCTCTTTAGAAAGCTACTTCCAGTCACTTGAGCCAACCTCAAATACTAACTTCGTGAAGCTAATTTAGCTTTGACAAGGAATAGGGATGGGATCTCGCTCTAATTGTGGGCATGCATGAACAAGATGGGTAGCTATTTAGGGACATGACTAGGAATCCTGCTAATATACAAACTCTTGGCCCCTTTCACTCATATCACTCCATTAAAATGGCACTATATCATCACATTTTAATAGGAATGGGTGCCAAAAGAGATGAGTTTGGATGAGAAATCAGCATACTATCTCAAGTGTCATATCTTCTGCCAAAACCCCTCTCTGTGACAGCTGTGCCACATTGCAAGTAAAAAGAGTTATGAGGCAGAGAAGGATTAAGGCAGTATTGCTGACATCCAGGTCCTATTGTCAGAGAGAGTCCCAGTGCAGATGTAATTTAGCAAGCTGCTTATGGCTGGCTGTTGCCTGGGAAGGAACCTAGGTCCATGTTGTCCTGATCAATCCCTCATTTCATGTGACACTATGGCCTGGGAGAAGGACTGGCAGAAGTAGGGAGATGTGTAATTCTGAAGTGTCCAGACTGTTTGGTGCAGTTTATTCACTGATGGGATAAATTTTGGTGGCTAGGACCCAAAATAATCTTAGATACCATTATTCAACTGAGCAAAGTAGGTAACACCTGAATGTGAAAGAAAACCTAAACAATTGGAGAAAGAAAAGACCAATGCTGTCAGACGTTTGTGGCTGCTGACTAGAAAAGCTATTCTATAGCAGGCACGTGGGAAATCTGGTAAGATCACTTGGAGTGTCAAAACATGTTGCATAACAAAACTGACTATGGCATGTGACAGCATCAGGAGACACAAAAGAGTAAACAGGATGGAACTCGAAATGTTAAGCAGCAGTAAATACAGAGTTATCAGTCATTCCAGTAAGTGATGGACTAACCAATGCCCTTTCACAAGGAACAAAAGCAAAGAGGGGAAATATTTTGCACAGTCAAGAAAAAAACCCAGTTGATGATAATTAAGAACATAGAAAACAGGATTATCCCAAAATTCAGATTATGGTAGACTGATCTATTAAGTTTCATGAACAAAAGCTGGCTGTGATGGTTTCAGCAGTAGAGCTAAGTGAAGGACAGAAGTTTTATTTCATGATGGATTTAGAGATTTTCAACTTTGCATTTGTTCCAAATTGGAGCAAAGATTAAAAAAAATTGAAATTCTCTTCGAAGGAAAATTCCATTTTTTTCATTTCTAGCCCTTCAAAACATTTCATTTCAATTTTAACTTTTAAATTTTGTATTATATACTAATAATTCAAAATAAAAAAAATCAAAACAAAAGATGCAAATGTTTTGTTCAGAAAATGTCAGCACAGGATTTTTTGACACCTGTTTCTGTTGGAATTTTTGGGACTTTTTTTTTTTCCCCAAATAAAATTGGGGGAAATTTGACCCAATTTCAAGAAGCATTTTGATGTAACTGCACATTCTGATGGAATATGATTCCATTAAAGTTTCTCCAACCAGCGCCAGTCAGTAATCTATACCAAGTGACAATGCCATTGTTTTGCTGGCACATGCTCAGTTGACGTACGATTACATAAACGGCACAGCAAATATGGAGGTAGAGGGAACATTGATTTCACACACCGATGTATTTTACCCCTAGACTCAAGCACAGCAAGTTTATTTTGGAGTTGGGATGCTGAATGAAGCCTGTAGAGAGCGTGTGATCAAAAACAGTGGCTCTCAAAATTTTGCCGGACATAGTTAGACAATCACTTTTTCTACAACATGGAAAAATGAGAATACTCTTACAAAGTACCCCTCCCCTTTTCTTTTTGAAGGTTCATTTTTTCTACCTGGTAAGAATTTTTCATAATTTCATGCCTCACACTTCATGGTTTGTTACTTGGTCTATTACTCTCAGGTTTAACTTGATAAGGTCCTGCTTCCTGTGATATTCATTTTTGAGTTTTGATTCCTCCCTGCTGCTGTTTTGAAGTGTTAGATAACATTTGAAGCATTGCACATTGCTGCTGATTTTTAAACTTTTCATTCAACTGCACTACATAACTCTATTTCTTCTAAATAATTTTTCAGTGAATGGTTATATTCTAAAACCAGCCTTTTGCTTTTAATCGGGGCAAAATGCCAGCCTTTTTTCTAAAGCAGCTAGTAAGTGATATCCAAAAGGTTTGATGATTTTGTTTATTTCTTTTCCTCATAGGGATTTAGGTGCATAACTTGAATTAGAGGAAACTGAATTATTGTATATTTCCAGAATGCATAAATAGGAGAATAGATGCCTGTATTTTTGTTTTCATGCCCCTTTTCTCCATATCCTGTCTACAGTCTGTGCACATGACTCTCAATAACATCAAGCAAATAGGAGTAGATGGCCTATAAAGTTGTATCGTAATGGTGGTTAAGCATCTTACACTGGCAATTATGCTAGTGTTGAGCTAGAAATATACAGACACAACTGGTCACATTCTGCCTTCACTGCCTATATCCTGGCAATCCCACACAAATCAAAGAGGTTGCATGTGTATAAATGAATCTGGATCAAAGCAGAGAATATAGCTCAAAATCTGAAATTTTCCTTCACAGTGTTTAAAACCTATTATTATACCCACCAAGGTCACAAAGACTTGGTCTGAAGTTTAACCTTAAAAAAAGGCTGACCTCACGAGCCAGGGTGCATTTTTATGGGTCTGTAGGCAATGGGAATACCCAGCCCTTCCCCCCCTCACTGCTGGGTGGAGGAAGTGGGTCCAATGTGAGGTCCCTATAACCCATGGGCCAAGAGCACAATGATGCACCATAAGTGGGTACTCTTCCACCATGTCTCACACAATGTATAATGTTCCCCTTATCTCATCTCTCTTACTTCCTATGTGAAGGAGGAGAATAGTCTGCGGCTTTGGCTTCCACCCCGAATCCCTGGGCAGGGATTCATGTAAAGCGTTATTGCCCTCATGCCATCCAGGATTGTAGTAGCGGGGACATTGGTTCCCGGCTGGAATCTGCACTGATACAGTCCTGATGGGTAGTTTGGGGAGTGGTCCTCATTGGTTAAGGATTTTCAATAAAGTTGTGACCTTCAAATTGCACCATACTATGGCATACTTATCTTATCATATCCATGTTTGCATCAAAATTTTTGAAGAAATTTATTTATGAAAACATCTGCCCCATTCACAACACAACAACAATCCAAAATCTCCAACCCTGACATTTCAATTATTTTCTACATATTTAGGGAAAAATTTTCTCCAGTTTGCACTGTGGATCTCCTACCCTTCACATGATCTCTAATGAAAATTCCATGCGTGGAAACATAGTGGAGAACATGCAACAAAGATCCGCAGTGTGGTACAGGGAGGGACCAGAAGGCCATGCCCCCCCACTTTTTACTGGCCATGAGGGAGATAGTGTGTGGGGGGAAAGTGAGGGAGGTAGTAGGGGGAGAAGAGTGAGTGGGGGGGCAGAGTCTTGTGGAGAAGAATGAGCAGGGCACAGGGCCTCAGTTGATGGGGGCCACGGTTCGGGCGCCAGTGCCCCCCACTTTTAGGGTGCTTCCGCCACCCCGATAGCACTTAATTTTATTGTAGGGGGCCAAGTTCTGCCCTGGAACGCAAACACACCGTTCTCATGCAGAGTTGTTTACATGCATATGAGGGCAGAGTTTAATCCAGACTTGGAATTAAATATTTTTATCTTTCCATCAAATTATAGACATCGATTTGTTTCACATTTGGATCCCAAATAAATGACAAACTTTGGCTAGCACTATTTTTCTCCCCTCACAATCAATATATGGACCAGAATTATAATTATATTGATGTATAGTGCCTTGTTGTACAAAACTACTCACAGATATTTGCTGTGCCCTTAGGAATAGGCAGATATGAGCCAGGACTCCAAGGTCGACCCTGATAATTCTTCTTGCATTTCCCGCAGTCTGGGCCCGTAGTATTGTGCTCACATTCACAAAACAATTTTTTGTTTTCTTCTTTACAGCCAGTGGCATGAAGGTTACACTTGCACCTATCAGAGAAAAGATAGGGTGTTATGTCAAGTTGACATCTGATGTCAGACTACTAAGATCCTACTAAAATACTCCTTATGGCAACCAATATATTTCTCTCTAACTTTGCGGTGTTATTGTTTTAACATGTCTCCAAAGAAATCTATCTAGCTTAAATTGGTTTCATGCATAAATGCCACATTATGGAATCCTGCTGTTTGGCAGCATTTTGACAATAATAGCTTCACCTGAACTCCAAGGGGCCGATCTCCTCTTATTTACACCATTTTTACACTGGTGTAGTTCCACTGAAATCAATGGAGTTACTTCTAATTTTCATTGGTCTATCATCCTGCAAAGAGTTCAGTGGGACTAGTCACATGGATAAAATTAGTCATGTGCTTCAATCTTTGCAGGATCTGGCCCAAAGTGAGATGAGAGTCACATCTCAAGCACAGGTTTTCCATTAAATGTACTCTACAATACCCATTCTTTATTAATAAGGAACGGTTATACAGTAAATGCAAACATTTTTAGATGTATTTTTTTATACATACAACCAATAAAATGGTGCTTTAAATATACCAGAGATGCCAGAAAAAATGTTCTCAGAGAGCTAGTGTGAATTCCCAGGTTCTGAAACACAGATTCAGTGGATGATAAATTAGTAATCAGAAAGTCTCCAGGAAATAAGCCCAATTACTCTGAAAGAAAATGTTTACACAAAACAAGAAGTACTGCATTACATATGTTTGGAAAACTTTTGCTAAGGTCCTGTTTTTATGGCTGTGGATAAGATAGAGATATATAGCAGGTACCAACGGATATGCAATATCCACAAAAATATGTTACCCACATCATATTTGAATGTAAAATTGTAGAAGCCAACTTACTTGTTGAAGTTATTACTTTGTATTGTACTAAGCACTGTCCAATTGCTCAGAAAGGACAATTAATTTGACAAAATTATAGCACCTGAAGGGCAGAAAAAATAATTTGGTAGAAGTGTTTTTTTCAAAATGGGAAATAAACTAACCGCAATTCTTATAAAAACCATTACATGAATTAGAATTTGAACTACATTGTTTTTAAAATCGTTGGTATTTTCAGGAATGGAAAAAGCTAGTTTCAGAGACACTAAGGCATCGTTATTTCTTTCCAGTAGATGTCAGAAATGGGTAAAATCTCCTTGTTATTGGCCCTGGAAAGGAAACTAGTATTTAGCAACTTTGGTTCTTTGTTTTCCTAATGATTATAAATCCAGTGATTTAAAAGGTTCTCATGTGGGCATTTGTTACCTGTTCCATACAGTGCCCAGTAATTAGAGCAAAGCAGCACATGGAATAGCCAAGATTTTTAACAAGTGCAAATTAACAGCTGCCAAGCTGACTTCCATTTAAAAGGAATATGACCTGAAGCAAGTGGCCACACACACACACACATCCCCAGGGTAAAACAAACTTGCAGTTGCCTTAAGTGGCAGCTGGAGAAAAGCCACTAGAATTTGCAATACAGAAGATGCTGTATGCATTCTACTCACTGTTAGAAAGGAGACAGAGTGAACTGCTTGTTATTTAAACAATGCTCCCTCTAGCTGGAAATATAATCAACACCTTTTAAATTAAAATTTGCAAAAAAAATCTTTTTTTAAACATGACTGAAAAAAAAATAAGAAGAGAGACTGTTAAGCAAACAGTATTTAATTATGAGCTGTGTCCTGCATATACATACTGCATGCAGTGAATTATTTGTAGTGCTAATTTGCTTAAGGGACCTTTTTTCATACAACATTAGCACCTTTCTTTGATGGTATCCTCTATATATGTAGTACATCCAAAACTGCTATGTTAAAAGAATGTTTAGGTTACCAAGTCAAGCATTCAAGAGATAGGAAATGCTGTGTACCCTTAATTTGGCCCCTTTGTGTACATGCATTACGATAGAGTCTTTAATGACATACTATTATTCCACAAAATTCCTGCCTCTTTCAGTGAATGAGCAGTTATTTAATATCTTTTATCCACCTCATTCAGTGTATGTCATGAGGCCTTATTTAATACACACCATCCAGCCCCTGTACTGAATACAAAATTATGCATTTCCTCATGGACAGTTCTATGGTGCTCTTTCCATAGTATCTGAGTGCTTCACAGACACTAATGAATTTACCTTCATAACATTCCTCTGAGATAAAGAAGTATTATTATCCCCATTTCACAGATGGGGAACTGAAGCCCAGAAATATTAAGGTCAAAAGTGTCCACTAATTGTTGGGTGGCCAATCTGAGCCTACCTATGAACTAACTTTTCAGACTACTTAGCATTTTTATAGCACTTACATGTTCACGGCACAGCTCCAACTGATTTTAGTTATAGTTGTGAGTGCTCAGGACTTCTGCAAATCTGGCCTTAAGTATCTCACACTGGGTACCCAGGCAATAAGTAACACATAAGTATGGGGCAACTCTGAACATTTTAATTTAAGTGACTTTCCCAGCACACACAGGAACTCTGGCAGAGGCAAAGAGAGTGCGGCATTCAACTGCACTAACCATAAGACCATCTTTTTTCTTCCTGAAATTCTTATTTCTCATTCACTGCACATCTTACAACTCTAGCTCACCACCTCCTTTTCCGACAAGCCTCCAGCTCTGACCAACTCCCCCACGGCACAGTGTTGGGCAACCTTAACTATATGTGGCATTACAATCTCTGCCATAATACATATATAGGTGCCAGATACAAAAATGCAGATTTACACCAGCTGAGAATTTGTCCAGTGCATGTGTTTAAAACCCTCATGGTAGAATCACCCACAAAATAACAATATAATAATGTAGCATCTACATATGAAAGAAAATCTCAGACAAGCACCAAATGATTACAGGAAAAGGGAAGAGTAGAAAATAGGAAGAGAGAGAGTAAAATTCTAGGATCAGTGATTGTAATTGGATTACAGAAGCAGTAACAAATTTGAATGTTGAATGACTGGAAATGAAAACTGTCTCAAGAGTGCTGAGGGGGCTGAGTGAATATATGGGGGCAGAGCAGAGACAGACATAAAGACCTGTGATTCAGATAACATTGATAATTAAACATAAAGCGTAGGCAATGTTGAGGAATCCTGAAAATGACAGTTATTCAGACAGAACTGTCTACAGTTCCCTTGAAGAAGACTGCAAGGAACAAGAAGTGGCTAATGTGACTTCATGAAGGATTACTTAAAGATCAGAGGTTAAAAAAACAACAACTGGTATTATAAAAGGGGAGAGTCAAAAAGATGAATACTCAGAAACAATTAAGGCTTTCAGGAAAAGGAGAAAGGCAAAGAAATAGAAGAAGAAATGAGTTAGTGCTCAGAGGATAGCCCAAGTGAAATACAGGAACAACTATCACATGAAAAAGATCACCACCTCATCTAGAGGATAAAGGAATCATGACTGCAATAAGTAGCAATATGTTTATAAAGAATAAATCATGTAAGAAAAAACTGACTGCTTTTCCTGCCACAATGATACCATAAATATGAAGGGGATGAAGCAAGCATAGCATATTTGGATTGTAGAAAATACTTTCTGGTACACTTTCACATGATTGGAAAACTAGCTGAAAAACTGTACCAGAAACAAAAGATAAAGGGCTTGTCTACCCAGCCCCACATTGTGAACTACTGTGATGTGAACTGTGGCTGTGCTAAACTTTTGTGCTATAACTGCTCTGTGTAGACTCTGCTAACAAGAACTACAAGGTATGTTGTTTGCATTAATGTAGTCCTGTTTGAAATTGGAATACATTATAACAAATTAGGTATCTCTGAGTTTGCGCTAACAGGATCTACAGAGGCCTACACAACACTTTTGTGCCGACTGCAGGTCACACCCCTGTAGTCCATGCTGTTGGGCAACGTAAAGAAACCCAAAGACTAATGGCATTGTATTGCTCTGCGGAAAGATCTTTAATGAAGTACTATTGCAGGGATAATGTCAGTGTTGAGTCTGATCTTCTGGAACACCATTGTTAATGATCTAGAAATGGGACTAAACTGTGTGCTAAATGAAATCTGAAGAGGATACTAATTTGGGAGTAGTGAATATCAATGAAATCATACAACCTGACCCAGAGAGTAGAAACACTAGCAGAAAAATAATAAATTGTGAGTCAGATAATCTGAAAAACATAAGGTCTGATTCTCTTCTCCTTTATGCCAGTGTCACCCCACTGATTTCAGTGGAGTTACTCCTGAGTAACAACCAATGTGAGAAACAGGCCCCTACTCATTGAGAGGGTGAAACCTAGATAGCAATAATACTAAGAGACCAAAATATAATAGTGGACAGCACATTAGACATGAGTTTTCAATATATTATGCTTACCAAAAAAAAAAAAAAGCCAGTGAAGTTGTGTGCTGTACACAGAGAAACATCACATTCTGGAGAAGGGGTCTATATTCTCTTTCTATATTGCTCTAGTGAGACTGCACTTGGAATCCTGAAGTTAGTTCTGGGCATTTCTTGATGCATGCATTGATAAACTGCAGGGAATTCACAGACGAGCAATAGGAAAGACTTGAGTGCTGGAAGGAGAGAAGGGAGGGTGAAAGTGTTTCTCAGACCTACTTCCTTCATGAGTATTTGTACAGATACAGTTGACAGAATATGTGAAGACGTAATAGAAACTGGAAAGTCTTTTCCCATCCTGTTTACAAAGCAAGTGTTAGATGATCATAATAAAATTTCATGTCTAGAGTTTTTTTAAGTCCAAAGAAATCCGAAGTGCTTCACAAACTTTTGTATATGCACATAACTTTTTATATAAAGAAATCCAGCTACGTCTGGCACACCATACAACAATTTGTTTGGGTGTGTTGGGGGGAGGAGCAGAGCGAACAAACAGAGGAGCTATCAGAATGTAGGTAAAATGCTGCAAATGGACGAGGATATACTCAGTAGCCCACTGTACACCATGTAAGAATAAAGCAGATGTTAAAGACAAAACATAAGTCTCGTACTGCATATATTTAAAATAAGAGGTTATGGCAAGGTTTAATGCTTTCCCACATCTTCATAACCCTTCAATAAGCTATTGACTGCTCCACCAGCAATTAGAAGAAAAAGGGGGAGAGAGAGGCCCCACACTGGCTGTCTGCCCAAAGGGAGTGGTTTCATCTGTCTGTTACATCTGATGACAAAGCAATTTTCCAAACTCTCTCTTTATCGGTCATTATGGCAGCCACCTTGTCAGAGCTGAGCCTGTGAAAGTGAATACCAACTCTCCACAACGTTTATCTATATTTGGAAACTTACATCCTGATGTTTCTACAGCTCAGCTGATTTTCATCTTTCCAATCCAACGTGTGAGAATGTTTACTGCCTAAATGTCGTGTTTAGGGCATACACAAGAATACAATTCTTTTCAATGTGCAAATTTAATTCTGAATAGCCAGAGATTGATATCACTGTCCAACACTATAAACTCCACTCTAATTGTGTAGGAGAACAAAATTGTTTTTCTGACCACTCATCTTTGACAGACTCATTATTTTGTCATAAAGCAATTTCAAACAAATGATATTTTTGGCAGTTATATAAGGTGTAGGAAGCATTCTGGTGCGTTCAAGGAATAGCTCTGCTTTAGTGGGAGAAAGAAGCCTTGGCATCCTGAGTTTCTCACAAATTCTATTTACATATAGACAACTGACATTAAAATGCTGTAAATATCACTGAGGTAATTGCTAACAGCATGCTGATTCACTTGCATGTAAGTGCCAACCAGCAGACTGGAGGTCACATGAGGGATCATTCATGTCAACAAAAGAGAGAGAGGCTCTTTGATACATTTTTAATGACAAGCCATATGTTCCTCACTTAAACACATTTTTGGATTCTTTGATGTCATTGCCAAAGTTTAACAAATCAACTTAAAAACAACTTGCTATGCAAAATGAAGCATGCATAAAATAGATCTGCATCAGCCAGTTCTTCACCCCAAGTATTCTGTCAGCTAACCTCGAACTTGAACAGGATTCTGTATAGAGCCCTTCTAATGCTACAACTCCAACCATGACAGAGACACTCCTGAACCCAGTTTCCACACAATTCCTTTATGTAGTGTAGACAGGATATAAACAGTATCCTACTATGCTAAAGCTTTGGAGGCATTGTCTACATTAGGGAATTTTTACCAAAACGACTGAGTGTTAGCAGCATTGTGCGTCCTCATATAGGCAACTCTTCAGCTCCAGCAGCTATTTACAGCACCTTGCTGGTTACACTTGCTCTGAAAAGGGTGAGCTGACACCATGCTGAAGATGGCTGCCAGAGTCGGAGAGCCATTTATATGAATGCTGCCAAGGTTGCAAACAATGGGTCAACTTCACCAGTGTTAGCAACATTGGGCTTTTTGATCTTGTACAACAATCACTAATGTAGACGAGGCTGGAAATTCATGTTGTAATGACGTAACAAGTTTCCCCCTGTCATGGATGAAGATGGAGTATAGATGGGCTATCATTTTAAAGGAACACTGTCAATATTTTTTTTAAATAAAAGCTCAAAGTAGTTTCAGATAAACATCTGCCCCTGAATTCCTGCTATTTTCTGTATTTTACAGTTACAGGGTTCTTTTTTAAATTTTGTTTTATATTTTCCTCTCCTCTGTTGTGTTGTGTGGGAAACTCACTCTAACAACAATGGAAAAGAATGGTAACTTACCTTATAGTAATTGGAGTTCTTCGAGATGTGTGGTCCCTATCTGCATTCCATTGTAGGTATGCATATGTTCCATGCACCTGAGACTGGAATATTCTTGCTAGCAGCGTTTGTTGGTCTGTACCTGTGCCTCTCTCCTACTAGCTAGGTCATAAGGGACAACATGGACCAATCACCTCTCCAGTATCATTCTACTGAGAATTAACCTAGGATAAAGTATGCAGCAGAGGGATTGGAGGGCAGGTAGCAGAATACAGATAGGCACCACACGTCCTGAAGAACTCTAATTATTGTAAGGTAAGTAACCTTATGAGTCTCACTGTGGGTGACTCACAAGCAGTATTTATTGAGGAGGAGGAGGAGGAGGGTGTGAAGACCCCTGCTGTACCACTGAATGGAGGACTGCTCTGCCAAGGTTGCAAACAAGATAGAAGCTTGCACCAGGGCATAATGTCTCATGAAAGTGTGAACAGAGCTACCTGTTAAAGAGTTTCCTGGAGAGGGACTTCTTAAAGGGAGGCTACTGATGCAGAGTAGGATCTAGATGAATGGGCCCTCAGCTCTTCTGCGGGAGGGGTTTCTGTTAACTAGTAATAGAGCTGGATGCAACCTGAAATCTGTGTAGACAATCTTTGGGATGAGATTGCTTCATCCTTGCTCTGCAAAGAATATATATAATCTAGGTGATTGCCTAAAGATTTCTCTGTAGGTAGAATGCCAATTCTTGAAGGACATCCAGAGAATGAAGCTTCTTATTCTCAGTATAGGCCTGTAGTTTTGGGAAAATGACAGATAAGTGAATAGCCTGATTTACATGGAGTCCCGAAATCACACTGGGGGTGAATTTTGGGTGTAACTTCAGGGATACTTTGTTTCTACGGAAGACCATGTAAGGCGGACCAGCTATAAGGACTCCCAGCCGTGCTGGTCACCAGAAAGGGAATTTTCATCAATAGGTTGACTAAAGAATGTGTGGCTAAGGTGCAAGCAGAGTCTTCATTAACTCTGATAGGACTAGACTGTGGTTCTAAGTTAGGGTGAGTTTCAGTACTGGGGAAAGGGTTCTAATGATACTCTTTAGAAAATGGACTGTCACAGTATGGGTGAAGATAGAATGGTTGTCAACTGGAGGGTGACTGGCACTTACAGCCATTAAGTGCACTCATATGGAACTAAGATAAACCTGAAATCTTTAAGGAGAGGAGATTTTCCAAGATGACAGGAATGTTGGAATCCTCTGGTGTTATCCAACAATGCTGACATCAGATAGAAAACTTTTTGCACTTTACTGTGTAATACTTGCTTGTGGGTGCTTTCTTACTATTATTAAGGATGGACTGAACTGCTTCTAAGCATGTCCTTTCTAGATTCATCACCCTTTCAAACACCAGGCTGTTAGGTAGAGGGATGCCAGATTGGAATGCCTGATCTGGGCCTTTGTCCTGGGTCAATTGGTTCAAGAAGAGTTGCATATAGATGCATGGATGGATGTATCCAAAGATTTACCGCTTCTATACAAAGAGGGGTGGATCTTGCTCCCCCCTTGTTTTTTGATGTAGAACACTGTTGTCTGACTTGACTTGGACATGCAGGATTCGAATGAATGGTGGGAATCATTTGCTGGCTTTATGGACTGCTTACAGTTGCAGGAATTTTAGGTAGATCCAAGACTCTTGAGAAGTCCATGTCTGCTTTGCTACATGCTTATCTTGATGGGTGCTCCACCTTAGCAAGGAAGTGTCAGTGATCAGTCTCTTCTTGGGTAGTGAAGGAACAAAGGGGACCCCCAAAATACACCCCGTTCTCCTACCAGAAGAGGGAAGCTTGCACTCTGTGGGGGAGCAAGACTAGTTTATCTGCACTCTGTCAGCTAGGCATGTATACTCTCCATAGCTAAGCCTATAGACAATGAAGGCAAAGTCTTGTAAACGGTGTCACACATTGGTACAGAAAGCCACATGATCCAGAAAGATCAGACATGAGTGGACTGACATCCGTGGGCTCACCCAGCTGTGAGTAGCAAGCTCCTTCATGGATTGGAACCTGTCCTAAGAAAAGTATGCCTTGGCCTTGATAGAGTCCAGGGTTCCCCAATACGCTGTACAGGCAGAGTCCCAATGAGCACAGAAGATTGAGCAGTTATAGAGTTGATGTCCACGCCTCCCGATGAGATTTCCCAGTCAGTAACCAGTCATCATGGAATGGGAAAATTGATGAGAAAGTATTTCAAGTAAAATCCTTTTCCCCTGTGTTGAGGAATATTGGTTCTATGACTCCCAGATGGAACAGGGAGACTACTTCTTGATGGAACCTCCTTTCATCAGAGAGGTCTTTCAAGAGAAAGAGGGGTTGAGAGGGGAAAGAGAGAGAAATTCTGTGGTGTAGCCAGTATCAGTGATCTCCAGAACCTCTTTGTCTGTTGATATGAGATGCCAAGTTTGGGATAAATGAGCTAGGCAGCCACCAAATTAGGTACTGGAGTTCTGAACAGAGGGATGTGGTAGAGGGATTGATTTGCAGCTCCTGAAGGTCCCCTCAAAAGTGTTTTCTAGTGGAAAGCTGGGATTGGAAGGAGGGTGAAGGGATGACATCCTGCCTGTCATGCTGCACCGTCTGTTGTTTCCTGGGTGGCTCATAACCCTTTTGATTATAAAAAGTTTGAAGGGCTGGTCGCCGCTTGTTGGGTTGAGATCTGTGGTATTTCCTCAGTGGCACTGGAGTGTAGATATCCATTGAGCAGAGTGTTGCCCTTGAGTTTAGGGTTGCCCTTGACTCATTTGACTTTTCACTGAACAACCTATTTCCCTCAAAGGGCAGATCCTTCACCACGGATCGGACTTCTTTGGGAACTCTGAAGGATTGAAACCATGATACCTGACACATGACTATAAGTGTTGCCATCAAGCAGGAGGCTGTATCTACTGCATCTACTGAGGCCTGGATGGATGATCAAGCAAGCAATTTAACCTCCTTGATGAGGACTTTGAACTGCAGGCTATCCTCCTTTTTCAGACAGTGGTTCATTTATACACAGAAACTTCACCAGCCTACTGAATAATATTATGCATTAAACCATAGGATTTCCCATGTCATGTAAAAAACGGCTCATCCTAATTTCCAAAGTTTACTCACTGTCTACATCGCTTTGCTATTAAAAAGGGATTTTGTAGGGATGAAAGTATAGAGCATATTACTGTTGTGATGGGGGCAGCATATCGCATTCCCATATTTTCCATGACTACTGGCTGCCTTAAGACATTCATAGATTCATAGATTCTAGGACTGGAAGGGACCTCGAGAGGTCATAGAGTCCAGTCCCCTGACTGCATGGCAGGACCAAATACTGTCTAGACCATCCCTGATAGACATTTATTTAACCTACTCTTAAATATCTCCAGAGATGGAGATTCCACAACCTCCCTAGGCAATTTATTCCAGTGTTTAACCACCCTGACAGTTAGGAACTTTTTCCTAATGTCCAACCTAGACCTCCCTTGCTGCAGTTTAAGCCCATTGCTTCTTGCTCTATCCTTAGAGGCTAAGGTAAACAAGTTTTCTCCCTCCTCCTTATGACACCCTTTTAGATACCTGAAAACTGCTATCATGTCCCCTCTCAGTCTTCTCTTTTCCAAACTAAACAAACCCAATTCTTTCAGCCTTCCTTCATAGGTCATGTTCTCAAGACCTTTAATTATTCTTGTTGCTCTTCTCTGGATCCTTTCCAATTTCTTCACATCTTTCTTGAAATGCAGTGCCCAGAACTGGACACAATACTCCAGCTGAGGCCTAACCAGCGCAGAGTAGAGCGGAAGAACGACTTCTCGTGTCTTGCTCAAAACACACCTGTTAATACATCCCAGAATCACGTTTGCTTTTTTTGCAACAGCATCACACTGTTGACTCATATTTAGCTTGTGGTCCACTATAACCCCTAGATCCCTTTCTGCCATACTCCTTCCTAGACAGTCTCTTCCCATTCTGTACGTGTGAAACTGATTTTTTCTTCCTAAGTGGAGCACTTTGCATTTGTCTTTGTTAAATTTCATCCTGTTTAACTCAGACCATTTCTCCAATTTGTCCAGATCATTTTGAATTATGACCCTGTCCTCCAAAGCAGTTGCAATCCCTCCCAGTTTGGTATCATCCGCAAACTTAATAAGCGTACTTTCTATGCCAATATCTAAGTCGTTAATGAAGATATTGAACAGAGCCGGTCCCAAAACAGACCCCTGCGGAACCCCACTCGTTATGCCTTTCCAGCAGGATTGGGAACCATTAATAACAACTCTCTGAGTATGGTTATCCAGCCAGTTATGCACCCACCTTATAGTAGCCCCATCTAAATTGTATTTGCCTAGTTTATTGATAAGAATATCATGCGAGACCGTATCAAATGCCTTACTGAAGTCTAGGTATACTACATACCTTATCCACAAGACTCATTATCCTATCGAAGAAACCTATCAGATTGGTTTGACATGATTTGTTCTTTACAAATCCATGCTGGCTGTTTCCTATCACCTCACCACCTTCCAAGTGTTTGCAGATGATTTCCTTAATTACTTGCTCCATTATCTTTCCTGGCACAGAAGTTAAACTAACTGGTCTGTAGTTTCCTGGGTTGTTTTTATTTCCCTTTTTATAGATGGGCACTATATTTGCCCTTTTCCAGTCTTCTGGAATCTCTCCCGTCTCCCATGATTTTCCAAAGATAATAGCTAGAGGCTCAGATACCTCCTCTATTAGCTCCTTCAGTATTCTAGGATGCATTTCATCAGGCCCTGGTGACTTGCAGGCATCTAACTTTTCTAAGTGATTTTTAACTTGTTCTTTTTTTATTTTATCTGCTAAACCTACCCCCTTCCCATTAGCATTCACTATGTTAGGCATTCCTTCAGACTTCTCAGTGAAGACCGAAACAAAGAAGTCATTAAGCATCTCTGCCATTTCCAAGTTTCCTGTTACTGTTTCTCCCTCTTCACTAAGCAGTGGGCCTACCCTGTCTTTGGTCTTCCTCTTGCTTCTAATGTATTGATAAAAAGTCTTCTGGTTTCCTTTTATTCCCGTAGCTAGTTTGAGCTCATTTTGTGCCTTTGCCTTTCTAATCTTGCCCCTGCATTCCTGTGTTGTTTGCCTATATTCATCCTTTGTCATCTGTCCTAGTTTCCATTTTTTATATGACTCCTTTTTATTTTTTAGATCATGGAAGATCTCGTGGTTAAGCCAAGGTGATCTTTTGCCACATTTTCTTTCTTTCCTAACCAGCGGAATAGCTTGCTTTTGGGCCCTTAATAGTGTCCCTTTGAAAAACTGCCAACTCTCCTCAGTTGTTTTTCCCCCCAGTCTTGATTCCCATGGGACATTCTTGCTTGTAAACACCATTGTGTTGTTTATTTACAGTGTTTTAATCCCTCCACTAATACATAGCAGTGCCTCCACACCTTTACACTGTATCTCAACTTTTTAACCCCTTCTCCAAAAGGGGAGGGGAAGTAAGGTACCTCTACTCTGAGGACTCTCTTTGTCAGGCTCTCCTAGTCTTCTGTCTCTCTATTTCTCTTCCCCCCAAACCCACCTTCCTGTGTCCTTTTATAAAGCTTCCCTGTTAATGGGCTAACTGGCTCATTGCCTCACTAGCCCCAATCTGTCCTGGTACACCTCTGTCCACTTAGGCCTTTTCCAGAGGCACCTAATTAGTACTAATAGTGACCAGAGTGCCGGCTCAAGTGCTCGCTCTCAGCACTGTGTAACAATGTGAAGAAATAAAATCATCTCTGACTAATTTACAGATAACTTTTGGAGAGTAACAGGGGAATACAGAGATAAAAGAGGCAACAAGATAATTCCTGCAATCTACACTGCCGCTGCTCACTTCAGGACCAGTCAATCTGAGGACGTTCTGAGCTAAAAGACTCAAAACAACTAAGGACAACTGGCAATCAGCAAATGACCCTGGTGGTCATCTGCTATAAGGACAGATCTAGTGAACTACTGTACTCCATTTGAGTTAAAAAGCCAATTTGGACTATTCACTATTTTCAGAGCCATAGGAATGTCTCAGGGGCAAATTCAGACCTGGTGTAAGAGGTGCAACTTCTATTAAGCCAATGGTGTTACATCCTTCTCCAGCAGTTCTGAACTTGACCTTCGTGGTCATATAACCCATTATTAAAAAATAGCCATATTTAAAGATCTGTAATAAATGCAGGCTATTTTTATAAATACACTTGGAAAAATGGGTCATATCTATCTATCTATCTAATCTCATTTTATATCTATCTATCTATCTATTGATAGATAGATAGATATAGATATAAAATGGTTTTTTCACTGTTTTTTTTCCCCCCCCGTCCCCGTGCCTGAATGCACTTAAGGTATTAGAATCTCTCCTCTTAAACATGAAATTCTTGGTAGAAAGTGTTTGCATCCACAACTAAAGAAAAAATGGTTTCACTAATAATAAATATAACTTTATATATAGAGATATATTATTCTTTCATTTGCAAAGCAAGGACTAATGTTGGATCAGCTTTTTAAGCTTCTTAAATCTGTAAGTAGCTTTGTGGCTGGAAAAGAAGTTTAACCTGTGCTCAATAATCCTACTGCACCTTAGTACAGTACCTTAGAATCCAGTGATTTACAGAAGCCTCTTCAACCTTATTCTTTACTGCTTAGTTTTCACTGCTAAATTTGGGTGGAAATTGAATTAGATTCCCACAGGCAGTATGGAAAATTGGGGAAAATAGCTTTTTTCTGATTCCCCCTCTGTGGAGTTTAATATATCTAGCAGGGAATGTATAACCCAGGCAAAGGGAGCATACTTTCCTTTCTTGATGGCCTACTTTTAACTAGTTCGGAGAGCTTGAAATTTTACAAATAAAATCCCAAAGGTCAAGCATGATCCACTGTACTTCATGAGTAAAACTACTCCTGGGCCTCCTATAGCTAAAAATGTGATTCTGAAATAAAACTTAATGGAGACTGAGCTGCTGCACCTGATTCAGATCCAACCAGCACAATAACATGGCTGGACAACGCTGAATTTAAATACAAATAATATCTCTCTGTGGTGCTGGTCACATTGGTGAACACTTACATGAGTTCTGCTTACAGGAACGGAGATACTTTCCTGAGTTCAGTGCTTACCAATGTGAATAAGGGCTCTGTCACAGCTCAGGGCAGCTGCACCTCCGTTTCCCCTTTGCAGTTCAGTAAAGGCATCTACTCTCAGGCCTTCAGCTCTGTCCTCAGAGACAGTACACAGTGTAATTGCTACAGTTATAAGTCAACATACAGTTTTTTTTTAAGGAAGCCTATTTTATCCCTCCGATAAAAGCATTACAAAGAAAACATATTTAAAACAATAAAAGAACCTACATGCATTCTCAAGATCACCCCCAGCCCATTCTACAAGGGCTCTGGCTAGTGTCAGTCCTTCCAACCCTTCCTTAATGATTGGGGCTCTTCATAGACCGGAGGTTCTGTCTGTTTGCTGGATCAGAATGAAGGTCCTGAATCAGCTTAAGATCAGGCCATTTATTCAAAAGTTCTTTCTTTGTCTGTTGGTCCCTGGTGAATCCAGATTGGATCTTTAAACTGTCCTCATATAACAGGTGCTCAATAGACAAAAGGTCCACTGTCAGTGCAAAGCTTCCAAGGCTGAGTCCCTAGGTGGGGGTTGCCATTCCCTCCTCCCCTGTACATCCTACGAATTCCACTTCACACATATTGTCCCAAAAGATTAATCATATCTGCTGTGTGTTCAACTTAGTCTTTTGCAGTTCAGATTATCTCCCAGAGAGTGTATTAATCCTTGTCCCCAGTAAAGAAGTTCCATACAATCCTACAACAGTACACAATACAATGGACCCAAACGGTATTAAAAGTAATGCAATAAGGTTTAATTTAATTCCATAAGAATTTGCCCAGGATATTGCAGGATAGTGTCATATCTGTCACAGGCTGAACAATCGTGCCCCCTATATCTGCATGTATGTAGTGATGTCTGTTTGTGCACGCTATTTTACCTTTCTGAGATCAAATGATACCTACTGATCTTTCTTTGACACTGCTCCATATTACAGATTGCAGTATTCCTCATGTAACTGACTAGTAGAGAGATTGCCTCCTTTCCTGTCTTCCTTAAAGAGGGTAGAAAGAATATTCTGTTCTAAAATGCCACCCAATGATTCCCCTTCCATATACTGTAGCAGTGAGAGTCAATTTATCTCAGATCAAGCAATAAAAGTGTTTACTGGAAGATACAGCAGAGAGAGAGAGAGAGAAGGAAAAAAGAAGCAATAGATTCTGAACTCTTGTTCTACCCTGAAAAGTTATTCTGTAAAAAGGGCATAGTGGGGTTCACCACTGTTCTTTCTCAGTGGTCCCCAAATCAAATTAGCTCACTGAACAAGTAATATAAAAACTTTTTCTATCAGCCAACTCTGTAAACTTAGAATTTGAAAGTCAAACTAGGATATTCCTAGTTTGCACCTCAGCAACTATAGAGATTGGCAGCACTGGAACTCTGAATCACCCAACCAGATGCAAAACCTTGAAGAAGAAACATCTCTGCTTTTGGGGTTCAAAAGCAGAAGTTAGGTGCTGCTCCACATCCCTTTACTATGTCTGGCAGTGGTTTCTGGAATGTGGGCCTATCAGTCTCCAAACCACCCTCCCTCAGATTCTGCAGGCTGCTTCCTTTCACAGTCTCTTTATAGGGGGCTTCCAGAACAGACCCGACTCCACCTAATACAACTGAGTCTTCTGCGGGAATGGCAGCTGGCCTGACCAAAAGGACCTTAAGGAATAGCACAATCCATTTCTACAGTTCCCAGCTGAATCAGTTGATGCCGCTCATTCCCTAGTAAAGACCCATGTATGTAATGTCCATTATTCTCCCTTGTTGTGAACTTCTTTGCACTTTTGGGTTTTAGCTAGGACCAGAACTGAAAGTGGCAAAATACCAAAAGTCATTCACATGATATTGCTGGCTATGCTAAAAATGGGAACTACCTACATCTTGAAAGAAATCTTGTTACAGCAGACCAAAGAGGTTCAGATAAGCTTTGGCTAAGTAGGCATCCTGAACTTACACTTCCAGCCTTTTGAAGTACACAATTCACTAAACAAAATGATGACATCCAGTAGTCACCCTGAAATCAGATAATGAGGGCCAGATCCTCTGCTGTAAATTGGCATAGCTCCATTAACTTTTCCAACTGAGGATGTGGCACAAAGTTCTGAAACTCCACAACTTCAACTCCTCTAACTTCCTCTCCATCCTCTTAAATATGCTGTACAAACACAGATGAAACACATGGTCTCTACCCCAAGAGGCTTCCAATCAAAATACCTTCAGCCTCTCCCTTCATTATGATTGCACCAACATTTCTTGGGTATTGATATTAGTACAAACGAATAACTTACTTAAATATGAGTGGCATGATATGGCCCATATTTAGAAGACTGCTACAGTACATATAGCGTTACTAATCCTCATATGAATTTTTAGCTTTCCTGTTTCAAAATGTGACATTCAAGTGAGACATCTTTTTTTTTAAAGGAAGAATTGAAAATGTTTGATAGTGCAAGTGTTTAGAGCCAGCAAGTGTAGAACTACTGCGAAACACAGGAGAGACAGTAGCATGTTAGGTAAACTTCTTCAAAGGATCTAAATACTTAAGCATTTGAAGGTACTCTGATTTATTGACTAGATAAAAAGCATTTTAAAAAATCAGAAATATATTTTACCAATAGAAAAGAACAGCTTCAGAGCCATTCCAGTCTCTTAGGTAAGTAAAGAGCATTTAAAAAAAAAGCTATCCATGTACGCACTAGACTAGAACAGCTAGTTCAGAGCCATTTCAGGTCTAACATGTAGAAAATATGTATTTTCACATTAAATACAGACTTATTAAACAGAGCGGATTGAACCCAATGACTTTTCAACTTTTCTTTTTAGTTTCTCTTTCCTATTAGTTCCCCAGCCCTATTTATTAAAGAATGTAAATGGGTGCTTAAGTTAAGTACATGCATAATTCCCATTTAGGCTGTAAGCCAGTGGTTTTCAAACTTCTTTTCTGGGGATCCAGTTGAAGAAAATTTTTGATGCCCGTGACCCAACAGAGCTGGGGATGAGGGGTTTGGGAGGGGCTCAGGGCTGGGGCAGAGGGTTGGGGTGTGAGATAAGGGCTGCGGGGTGGGGCTGGGAATGAGAGGTTCAGGGTGTGGGGGGGCTCTGGGGTGGGGCAGGGGGATGGGGTGCAGGAGGGGTCAGGGCTCTTGGCTGGGGGTGCAGGCTCTGGGGTGGGGCTGGGATTGAGGGGTTTAGGGTGCAGGAGGAGGCTCTGGGTTTGGGTGGGGCTCAGGACTGGGGCAGGGGATTGGGGAATGGGCTTACCTTGGGCGGCTCCTGGTCAGTGGCACAGCCAGGGGTGCTAAGGCAGGTTTCCTGCCTGTCCTGGCACTGCGGACCACACTGCGCCCTGGAAGCGGCCAGCAGCAGCAGCAGGTCCAGCTCCTAGTGTGGAGCCGGTGCTCGGGGCGGAGTCAGTGCGCAGAGGTCCCCCCACCTAGGAGCCAGACCTGCTGCCGGCCGCTTCCGGGGCACAGTACGGTGTTAGAACAGGTAGCCTGCCTTAGCCGGGCAGCACCACCATCGCGGTGACCCAGTGCCTTACATTCCATGACCCAGTACTGGGTGGTGACCCACAGTTTGAAAACCACGGCTATAGGCCCATTGCAGCGCTTAAGGACTTTCCTGATTTGGACAAGTGAGGGAGTGTCTCTAAGCAATGGACTGGAATCATGGTTCCTGGGTTCTATTCCAAATTCCGTTACTGACTCCTCTCCGCTTTTTTATAATGCCAATCATTACAGTATCTAGGTGCTCAGCTGGTAAAATAGATCAGCATGGAAGTGTCCATTGTGGATCTTGTAGAGAATTCTGCTCTTTGGCTTTCCAAGGATCTAGGAATCTCTACTGGGTATTATTTTTTGTTTTTCCTTAAAGATTTCAGTTCTGATGGAAAAGCAGCACACTCTAAAAATCAGTCTGTTTTTGCTGGCAGCTTTTTTCACAAGCATCTTTAACTGAGAACACTTTGGGCCAGATTCTCAGCTGGTGTAAATCGGTGTGGCTCTATTGATCTCAAGGAACTAATTCAAAGGACAGAGTCTGATGAATGTATCTGCAGATTTCATACATTTTCATCCTGGGCTTTGGTAGCTGCATTGTTTCAGTGGAGCACATTTTTCTTAGTGGGCCATGGATGGAAAGATGATCTCTGATTATTCTTTGATGGCTTTGAAAGTCAGGACCAAGATCTTGAACTAACACAGGATGTGAACTGGGAGCCAGTGAAGAGTGTGAAATCCAAGAGTGATGTGCTTTTGGGAGTTAGACTACTGAGAAGGTGAGCTACTGTGTTCTGCATTATTTGGAGCCTCCTTGTTGCTCCAAACTTTAAACCCAGGGAATTACAATAATCTAATCTGGAGGTGCCATATTTGTGGACCACTGTGGTCAGATTTCCTTCTGAGAAGAGGCAAAGTCTCCTAATAAACTGAGAGTGGATAAAAACATTTCTTGCCACTGTAGCTAACTAGTCATTCAAGGTTAATGATTAACTGGGCAAATCAGACCTTATATCATTTGCCAAACATTTGCCTTCAGTATAAGGGCAGTAGATAGATGCCTCTGAGCTAGTTCCTCAAAACATTTCTCCCTTCTCACTAGAATCACTATGATCCTATCCAACTCAGTATAAGCCACTGGTCTTCATCCACAGCAATGGCTGCATCTATTGCAAAGGAAATATAAAAGCTGATGTCATCAACATATTGCTAACAGCACAGCTTCTGGTGTCTAAGGCCTGGTCTACACTATGAGTTTAGGTCGACTTCAGCAGGGTTAAATCGAATTAAGCCTGGACCCGTCCACACGACGAAGACCTTTCTTTTGACTTAAAGGGCCCTTTAAACCGGTTTCTTTACTCCACCTCCGACGAGGGGATTAGTGCTAAAATCGGCCTTTGTGGGTCGGATTTGGGGTAGTGTGGATGGAATTCGATGTTATTGGCCTCCGGGAGCTATCCCACAGAGCTTCATTGTGACCGCTCTGGACAGCACTCTCAACTCAGATGCACTGACCAGGTAGACAGGAAAAGCCCCGCGAACTTTTGAATTTCATTTCCTGTTTGCCCAGTGTGGAGAGCACAGGTGACCACGCAGAGCTCATCAGCACAGGTAACCATAATGGAGTCCCAGGATCGCAAAAGAGCTCCATCATGGACCAAACGGGAGGTACGGGATCTGCTCGCCATATGGGGAGATGAATCAGTGCTAGATGAACTCCGTAGCAGTAAACGAAATGGCAAAATATTAGAAAAGGTCTCCAAGGCCATGAAGGACAGAGGCCATAACAGGGACGCACAGCAGTGCTGCGTGAAAATTAAGGAGCTAAGGCAAGCCTACCACAAAGCCAGAGAGGCAAATGGAAGGTCAGGGGCAGGGCCGCAACCATGCCGCTTCTACACGGAGCTGCATGCCACTCTAGGGGGTGCAGCCACCACTACCCCAACCGTGTGCTTTGACTCCGTCAATGGAGAAACACGCAACAGGGAAGCAGGTTCGGGGTACGTGAAAGATGATGATGATGATGATGAAGACAATGAAGAGAGCTCACAGCAAGGAAGCGGAGAAACCCGTTTCCCCAACAGCCAGGATATGTTTATCACCCTGGACCTGGAACCAGTAACCCCCAAACTCACCCAAGGCGTGCTTCCAGACCCTGAGGGCACACAAGGGACCTCTGGTGAGTGTACCTTTGTAAATATTACACATGGTTTAAAAGCAAGTGTGTTTAATGAGTAATGATTAATTTGCCCTGGCAACCGCGGCCAGAACAGCTACTGGAAAAGTCTGTTAACGTGTATGGGGATGGAGCGGAAATCCTCCAGGGACATCTCCAGAAAGCTCTCTTTCATGTACTCCCAAAGCCTTTGCAAAAGGTTTCTGGGGAGGGCTGCCTTATCCCGTCCGCCATGGTAGGATACTTTACCACGCCAGGCCAGTAGCACGTAGTCTGGAATCATTGCATAACAAAGCATGGCAGCGTATGGTCCCGGTGTTTGCTGGCATGCAGACAACATCCATTCCTTATCTCTCTTTATTATCCTCAGGAGAGTGATATCATTCACGGTCACCTGGTTGAAATGGGGTGATTTTATTAAGGGGGCATTCAGAGGTGCCCGTTCCTGCTCGGCTGAACAGAAATGTTCCCCGCTGTTAGCCACATGGTGGGGGGGAGGGGTGAAGGGATCATCCCAGAGAATTGTGTGTGTGTGTGGGGGGGGGGGGTAGTTGGGTTTGTGCTGCATGTTAACCCGGAAACCTCAGCCCCTCCTTTTACATTGCAAACCCATTTTAAATGGCCAACCCAAGGGGTCCTTGGTATGGGAAATGAGGGCGCTACTGTTTGAAACCATTCCCACATGTTATGAGGGTTAAAAAAGTCAAAAGACTATGGCTTACCATGGCTGCTTGTAAGGCGAATTCTGTTGCCTGGCACCGCGTGAGTGATCTCTCACACCAAACCGGCAGGCCCTCAATATAAGAGGAAAAATGCGACCTTGTAACGAAAGCACATGTGCTGTGTAATGTGAACAGCAAAATTTAACGTGAAAGAGTGTTCTCTAAAATGTCTTTTTTAACCACCTCTCTCTTGTCCTCCACCAGCTGCAAATGTTTCTCCTTCACAGAGGCTAGCAAAGATTAGAAGGAGAAAACGGTGGGCTCGGGATGTTAAGTTCACGGAACTCCAGATGTCCTCTCACGCTGAAAGAGCACAGCAGAATGCGTGGAGGCAGTCAATGTCAGACTATAGAAAAGAATAATATGAACGAGAGGAGAGGTGGCAGGTTGAATCGCGGGATGAACAGAGCAAGTG
The DNA here is from genome assembly GCF_027887155.1 of Malaclemys terrapin pileata. Taxonomy (NCBI): domain Eukaryota; kingdom Metazoa; phylum Chordata; order Testudines; family Emydidae; genus Malaclemys; species Malaclemys terrapin. The sequence goes on from NC_071512.1 coordinate 69,081,339, forward strand.
ACTGGCTGAAGATCATAGGTGGCGTCAGCTTGCAGACAGAAGGCAAGAGTCGATGCTCCGGCTGCTGGAGCATCAAACTGATATGCTCCTGCCTATGGTTGAGCTGCAGGAAAGGCAGCAGGAGCAGAGACCGCCGCTACAGCCCCTGTGTAACCAACAGCCCTCCTCTCCAAGTCCCACTTTCTCCTCACCCAGACACCCAAGAACATGGTGGGGGGGCCTCCGGCCACCCAGTCACTCCATCCCAGATGATTGCCCGAGCATCGGAAGGCTGGCCTTCAATAACTGTTAAAGTTTTAAACTGCAGTGTGTCCTTTTCCTTCCCTCCTCCCCCACCCATCCCGGGCTACCTTGGCAATTATCCCCCTAGTTGTGTGATGAATTAATAAAGAATGCATGAATGTGAAGTAACAATGACTTTATTGCCTCTGCAAGCGGTGCTCAAAAAGGGGAGGGGAGGCTGGGGTGGTTGGTTTACAGGGAAGTAGAGTGAACCGGGTGGGGGGCGGCGGAGGGTTCATCAAGGAGAAACAAACAGAAGTTTCACACCGTAGCCTGGCCAGTCACAAAACTCATTTTCAAAGCTTCTCTGATGCGCACTGCGCCCTGCTGTACTCTTCTAATAGCCCTGGTGTCTGGCTGCACGTAATCAGCGGCCAGGCAATTTGCCTCAACCTCCCACCCTGCCATAAATGTCTCTCCCTTACTCTCACAGATATTGTGGAGCGCACAGCAAGCACCAATAACAATGGGGATATTCTTTTCGCTGAGGTCTGAGCGAGTCAGTAAGCTGAGCCAGCGCGCTTTTAAATGTCCAAATGCACATTCCACCACCATTCGGCACTTGCTCAACCTGTAGTTGAACAGGTCCTGATTACTGTCCAGGCTGCCTGTGTACGGCTTCATGAGCCATGGCATTAAGGGGTAGGCTGGGTTCCCAAGGATCACGATAGGCATTTCAACATCCCCAATGGTTATTTTCTGGTCCGGGAAGAAAGTCCCTTCCTCCAGCTTTCGAAATAGAGCAGAGTGCCTGAAGACGTGAGCATCATGTACCTTTCCCGGCCATCCCATGTTGATGTTGGTGAAATGTCCCTTGTGATCCACCAGGGCTTGCAGAAGCATTGAAAAGTACCCCTTGCCGTTTATGTACTCGGTGGCTTGGTGCTCCGGTGCCAAGATAGGGATATGGGTTCCGTCTATCGCCCCGCCACAGTTTGGGAATCCCATTGCAGCAAAGCCATCCACTATGGCTTGCACGTTTCCCAGAGTCACTACCCTTGATATCAGCAGGTCTTTGATTGCCCTGGCAACTTGGATCACAGCAGCCCCCACAGTAGATTTGCCCACTCCAAATTGATTCCCAACTGACCGGTACCTGTCTGGCGTTGAAGCTTCCACAGGGCTATCGCCACTCGCTTCTCAACTGTGAGGGCTGCTCTCATCCTGGTATTCTGGTGCTTCAGGGCAGGGGAAAGCAAGTCACAAAGTTCCATGGAAGTGCCCTTACGCATGCGAAAGTTTCGCAGCCACTGGGAATCATCTCAGATCTGCAACACGATGCGGTCCCACCAGTTTCTGCTTGTTTCCCGGGCCCAGAATCGGCATTCCACGGCATGAACCTGCCCCAGTAACACCATGATTTGCACATTGCTGGGGCCCGTACCTTGTGTGAGGGCTTTGTCCATGTCAATTTCCTCATCGCTCTCGTCGCCGCGCTGCAATCGCCTCATCGGCTGGTTCTGGTTTTGTTTTGGCATGTTCTGGCTCTGCATATACTCCAGGACAATGCGTGTGGTGTTCATAGTGCTCATAATTGCCGTGGTGATCTGAACGGGCTCCATGATCCCAGTGCTATGGCGACTGGTCTGAAAAAAGGTGCGAAACTGACGGAGGGAGGGGTGAGTGACGACATGGCGTACAGGTACAGGGAATTAAAATCAATAAAGGTGGCTGTGCATCAGGGAGAAACACAAACAACTGTCACACAGAATGGCCCCCCCCAAAGATTGAACTCAAAACTCTGGGTTTAGCAGGCCGTTGATTTCAAGAGGAAGCAAATGAATACATCTATTTTTTACATCTTAAGCTGGCAGCAGACGGTGCAGCATGACTGATAGCCCTCGGCATCTTCTGGGTGCTTGGCAGAAGATACTGTACTATGACTGCTAGCCATCATTGTCAAGACGGTTTAATAGGACTGCTGGCAGGACTGAGTCTCCAGGAGACAAAGCATTTCTGCCCAGATGCCTATGATTGAACTGGAGTACGACGACGATGGATACCAGTCGTAATACACCATCTACTGCCAAAAGGCAAAGGGCTGCTGCTGTGTAGCAATGCAGCCCCACGTCTGCCAGCACCTATACAGCCGATGAAGGCTACCAGTCATATTGCACCGTCTACTGCCAAAAGGCAATTAGCTGCTGCTGTGTAGCAATGCAGTACCACGTCTGCCAGCACCCAGATGACATATGGTGATGGTGAGCTGAGCTGAGCGGGCTCCATGCTTGCCGTGGTATGATCTGGTAAAAAGGCGCGAATCGATTGTCTGCCGTTGCTCTGATGGAGGGGGAGGGGCCTGACGGCATGTACCCAGAACCCCCCGCGACACTGTTTTGCATCATCAGGCATTGGGATCTCAACCCAGAATTCCAGTGGGCAGCAGAGACTGCGGGAACTGTGGGATAGCTACCCACAGTGCAATGCTCCGGAAGTCGACGCTAGCCTCGGTACTGTGAATGCGGTCCGCCGGCTTCATGCACTTAGAGCATTTTATGTGGGGACACACACAATCGACTGTATAAAACTGATATCTATAAAACCGGCTTCTATAAATTCGACCTAATTTTGTAGTGTAGACATACCCTAACTGTTCTCAGAGGTTTCATATAGGTATCAAAGAGGAAGTGGACAGAAAAGAACCCTGTCAAACTTTACAAGTAAGGACTCTTGGAGAGTACCCATTACTGTTCTGTGGGTCCTGTTTGAGAAGAATTACTATTGGAACTGTAATGTTGTGCTGTTTACACAGCTATATCACGTAAACAGGTCGGTAGAACCCTGAGATCAACTGTTTGATTCTACAGAAAGGTCAAAGTTGCATGGGAATTGAGATTTACCCTCTATCCATCATCATGAGGTTATCCATTTGTGATATGTTTGTTGTTGTTTGCCATAATCCAGTGAAACTTCTGATTGCAAAAGGTGGTGGCAATCTAGGCAAATCGCCTAATCTGTCTGTGCCTCAGTTTGCCCATGTATAAAATAGGGAAAATATGGAGGTCACCATTAAAAAGTTAGTGTTTGCCAATAGTTATCACATATTTAGATCCTATTTTAAGCACAAGGCATTACTGTAGTATCTCAGATACCATTGTGTGCTAAAAGTTATGGACTACAGTACCAATGAAGTCTGTATTATAATCTGACCAAACTGTTTGCAAATGTGACTTGAGATCCTCTTGTGAAAGGTGTTGTATTAAGTCAGTAAAGAGATTTATTATACTGTGACCCTTAAATCACAGCTTTAAAAAATCCTTAAGTGTCACAGTTTTTGCTTTGGAAAGGAAGGACCAAAAGTGAACATTAGATTTTAATTTTCTGGATTAAGATCAGTGTGCATTACCACTTTAATTTTATTTAGTGACACTTCTTTTCTTTAATTAACACCAGTCTTACATCTGCTCAGCAGCAATCCCAAGAAAGTTGCTCTAAGATGCAAGTGATTACACTGAACTTCCTATCTTTATTTGTAAGTAGTATTCCCCAGCATCCTATACCCTTTCCCCCACTGTGCCACTAAAAAGGAACAATTTGTTGTGTGGGAGGTCTAAAATTGTGGAGATTATATTACCATCTGAGTGGACATGGTTACAGCACCATTCAAAAATGTCACTTAACTCTCTGTCAGGGGAAAATTTTGTTCTTACATGCAGAGAGACCCAAGTGAGTTGTTATATATCTGTGTCAACCATAATTATTGGACAGATCTGACTGAAGTGGCAGTATCTTTATCTTCTGCTTAGAGAAGAGCCATGGAGTAGCAACTACTGTGTCACAAGAGGGAATACAGTACATTTGTGAACAGAAATGAAAATCATTGTCATGTGAACTGTATTCCTGCTACAAGAGAAACAAGCAAGGTTAATTTTAAACTGGTTTATATAATTTCCTGAAGGAAACAAAAGGAAAAAGCTGTGTTGGAGAATATCAGTGGTGTGTTCCCACACTAGGGAAACTAGCTTAGTGAAGCAGTACATCTGTTGCTCTTTTCAATAGATTTTAAAGCATTTCTGTGTAAGAGTCCCCTAAGTACTGATATTAAAGATTAGATTGGGCCTTAATAGCCACTGCTGCAGTAAGGGTGTGTAGAGAGGCACTTTGCTAGCTACAATGACTCATGATCAGCCTCCAAAGGAGAGACAATGCCTTTGGTGCTCTGAAGGAACCCTTCCAGGAGTGGCATAGGATATCTCATCTTCACGTCACTGCCCACCTTGGGTGTCTAGCACTACTGCTACCATTTGTGTTCTTCCCTTTTTACCCCATTTTTACTTTATATCCTAACAAGGAGACTTCTACCTTCCATTTAACCAAATACACAGCAGCTAGGAAGTGACTTGTTTCTAAAGAGATAATGAGCCATGGTTACGAGAGAAAAAAAATGCAAAACAGAATCATTTACTCAAGTTGACTAATCCTGTCAGAGAAACAAAAATTCAAAGGCTGAGCAGTTCATTCAAGGGGATCTTATGAAAATATCTGGCAGGCCAAACTGAGCAGGCCTCATATGTTAACAGGTGGAGAAAAATATGGGAACTGCCAGGAAAATGAAGGCAGAGCTGGTGTTGGGGGACAGCACCAAAGCTGCGAGCAGTTGGTGAGAAACGTCCATGCCTTCCTCTCCTGGAAGGTAGCCAGAAAAAAGAGAAAAGAAAAACTGAATATATCAGATTTTTTCCCTCATCCTACATATGCTTGCCAGCTTCTGCTCCAGGTGTACCAACAATACACAGCCAGCAACAAAATACCACTCAAGTACCAAGGCTGAGTCCTGGCACCAATTAATGCTCTGCAGTAAATATAGTCATACATGAGCTGTATCCAGGCAATGTTCCTGAAAAGCCTGGGATTGGAACTCTCCCAGAAAGAAAATGGACTTTTTTATTTCTTTTGGGAATATTCAAATGGTAAAATCACGCTCTAATTTTCAGTGAATGCCAGCGTGAAAGGTCTAGATACTGACAAGATACTTGGGGTAGAGTGTGGGGTGGTGGATGCTTTCCGAGTCTTAATTCGGACAAGACAGCTAATGGCACACGTGCCTCCTAAGTGACTTGGACTGTTGATTTTTTTTCATTTGTGTATTTAACTAGTTTTATATGAATTATACTCAAATGTATAATCTCTTTATTTTTTCTAACTGTATCAGCTATCTTATTTCACAGTCCCCTCTTCCAGTCCTGCTGGTTATTCGTTTGTATTAATATCAATACCAAAGAAATGTTGGTGCAATCATAATGAAGGCAGAGGCTGAAGGTATTTTGATTGTAAGCCTCTTGGGGTAGAGACCATTTGTTTTATCTGTGTTTGTACAGCACCTCTGATAATGCGGTACTGGTTTATGACTAGGGTTCCTAGTTGCTACTGCAATACAAGTAATAATTATTAATAGTAATAGTAAATATCCTCTTCCTGCTCCCCACAATGTTTTGCTATCCCAGTAATCACTATTTGTGTTACGGCAGCACCAAAAAGGCCCTGAGATCAGGGACATCTTTGCTTCTCTTCCCCATGCCATAATGCCACAGTTGCAGTCAGCACGGGCATCCGAGCTGAATCCCCCTCATTACAAAAATTAGGGGGTGGCTGACAGGGCATTCTCTGAGGGCTCCAAGACTTGCTCCACCTCCTGACCCCCAGCCTGAAATAGCCCAAATTTGTTGACTTTCTGGGCACTTTTCAAAAGACACCTGTTTGACTAGGTTGTCAGACAGGGCTGAGGATTTGGTTCCCATAACACTGCCAGGATGGAAGAGTGTCACTGTAGGCACCTGAATTCCTGTTGAAATTATTACGTTAGTGCTGCTGGGATTTTACTGTGTTAATGTTAGGGATAATGGTGTCATAAGGTGCCCACAGTCTTGGACTGGCATCCTTGATATAATTTTTAATCTTAAAATAAATAAATACATAAATAAAAGTTGTGCTAAACATGGTACACATACATAGTAAGGGACAGTCCTCTCATCAGTTTTACACAATTTATATGACTGATGAAATACTCTTCAAATTAGCATAAATTCAAATAGTCAATGGGAAGATGCTCGAGAACAAAAGGCCACAACAGAGCCCTATATATGTGTTGCCAGTATGAGGATTTAGATATATTTCAAAAGTGGGTTCTCATTTGTAGTGCCTACCTTGAGTTATCTTCGGCCTGGTTTTCAGAAATGCTGAGAACCTTTAACTCTATTTAAAATTAATGGGAGCACTCGGTGCTCTTTCCTCTGATAATCCAGGCACTTTTGAGTATTTGGGCCTTACCTTCTTTATTTTTAAATCAAAACAAACAAACAAACAAAAACATAAAAAGAAATTTAAAGAACATTTCTGACTGCCTATCATGCTAAAGTAGCCATCTTCAGTTTTTAACTTGTAAACTCCAAAGCGCTGAAGTATCTTTTCACAGTGTAATTCCTTCTGAAATAACTGTGATAAGAATTATTTGCCACTGAAAAATTTAGAATGATAAAAAAACAAAATGGCTTTACTTGGTGTACTATGCACAGTACATTAAAATCAACCTAGTATCATAGAATCGTAGACGTTAGATACAGAAAAGACTGATCAGGCTATTTTGTTTCCTAGCCCCACTACTGCAGAAATACAGCACATTCAAGTTATTTGTTTGGTCTACTTTTAAAGCATACAGGAAGTAAGGCTTCCACTATGTCTTTTTCTGTAATTTGGGGAACCAATCCTTCTTTCATTCACTCTTTTTCCATGACCAGTTTTGTCCCCATAGCTGAAAGCCCTTTTTGCTCAAGCGATAGATGCCTATAATTTGGAGCTGAAGGTTCACGGTTCTGTTCTGAGATGAGACTTGAGGATCATAATGATCCCTTTTGGTCTTAAAATCCAGAAACACATTTGTTATTTATTATTTCATTACAGTGATGTTCATGTTTCATTTTTAATAAGTCATGAGTAAATCAAAGAATGTTTGGAAGCAGAATACAACGAGAGCTGAACTGCACTGTCCACTAAGGTGTTATAAGCATGTTCTTCTTGTCTCTGAAAACAGACATGCTGGGAGGTTGAATCTGATCCAGTTGCTTTAATATTCCACTACTAGAAGAATCAAACAACTTCATTTATATTTAAAAAGTTTCAAATCAATATCTCTCTTCATTTTGTATTGCCCTACCAGCATAACTATAGCTAACTGAAAATTTTAGGAATAGATTGCCTGTTATGAATAATTTATTCCAATCATAGGGGAAAACAAATTGTAAAATACTGCTGACAAAAACAATGTATATATATTTATATTAAGGAATAAACCTTTCTATCTCCATCTTGCCTAACTTAGCTTTTAAAATCCTTTAGCCTCTTTTCCCTTTTTAAATGTCATTCAGGCTTCCCACAATCATACTCTCCAATGAAAAATGTAAAGGCTGTGTCTATTCTCAAAGAACATTTGAGCTAACCTGAAGAGGAAAAAAGCCGAAAACTCCAACCACTCAAAATATTATACATGGTATAAACATAAAATGAACCCTATAACTGTTTTACCCCCCACTGTTACTGAACTCACTGCCCTGAGGCTGTGCACATTCAAAGAGGAAATAAACACTTCCCTATGCCATATGTAGCGTAGTTGTAGCTGTGTCAGTTCAAGGATAATAGAAGGACAAAGTGGGCGAGGTAATAACTTTTATTGAACCAACTTCTTTTGGTCATAGAAACAAGAAGAAGAGCTCTGTGTGGCTGAAAATCTTGTCTCTCTCACCCACAGAAGTTGGTCCAATAAAAGATATTACCTCACCCACCTTGTGTCCCTATGGCATGGCATTCTTTTAGCCAGGGACGAAATTTAAGGAGACTGCAGCCCAAAGCAGGCACTCTTTGGCTGAGCTCTGCAGCCAGAGAAAAGAAGAGAGAATGTGTTGTTCTGAAGACTGTCACAGATCTGCCTCATAATGGAGAGCAAACGGGGTGATTGGGGAGGCTTACAGCAAATTTTCCGTAGTCAAGCCCCTTTATACAAGGCAGCATATCAACTCTAAATTATGAGACCAGGTTTATGCACCAGAAATCCTGTGAATTGTGCAGCACACTGGACATTAGGCAGTAAAGTTAATTGATTAGGAAATATTCTGATAAACTTAATTTTGTGGGATGAGGGAGTTGACATTTGCTACTGATACATTTTAGAGACAGTTTTCTGTCATGCAAAGGCTAGGGGAATGATGGAACAGCAGGCAAGCAGCTCTGACAGGATTTAGGAGCTCCATGTGGCAGCCATGTTCTCCTATCCCCACAAGTACTACAGACCCCATCTACAGCAGACTGGCCAGATTTACCCACACCTATAGCCAGCCAAAGTGTTCCTCCTGGAAAGCTCCATAGGCCAGATATGTGCTATCTGGACTTCTTAAACCCCAATGGAGCTGCTCTTTCTGCATCTCTTAAGGGTGTAGTGCACCTCAAGAGCAGAAAAGGACAGCTTTTAGTGGATTTCATGATGTACAAAGATTTATCATTATGTGAAGCAAATTGACCAAAAGGAAGTTTGGGATGATTTGTGTGGCCACATAATCCCATCACACATAGGGAACAAGCTGCTATGATCTGGCCAACCAGTTAGCAGAAGACTCTTACTGTGTCTATTCATCTTTCTCTACATACTCAAGGCTTTTAGTCTATTTTTGCCACATTACCTCAAAGCTTCAGGATAATTTTACCCCTTATTACATGGTTGTCTCTGTGTTTTAACCTACCCAACTACAGTAGAACCTCAGAGTTACAAATACCTCGGGAATGGAGGTTGTCCATAACTCTGAAATGTTCGTAACTCTGAACAAAACGTTATGGTTGTTCTTTCAAAAGTCTACAACTGAAAATTGATTTAATACAGCTTTGAAACTTTACTATGGAGAAAAAAAAAACTGCTTTCCTCTCAGGTTTTTAGTAATTTACATTTAACACTGTACTCTATTTGCTTTTTTTTTTTTTTTTGGTCTCTGCTGCTGCCTGATTGCATACTTCTGGTTCCAAATGAGGTGGGTGGTTGACTGGTCAGTTCATAACTCTGGTGTTTGTAACTCTGAAGTTCTACTGTATCTCTAAAGACAAAGAGCGTGTTTTAAAAGAAGTATTTTCAATATATAGCAGATGCACAGATTCCCCTGGAAACAAATGTACTCTGGATAGAGAACTGTGATAACACTCTTGACAAAACAGTCTTCATGCCTCTCACTGTGACACTGTCACCTGCTCAAGGGGCTTGTCTGGCTGACAAGTGCCCTTGGTTGCTGTCTTCAAGTCTCTGAGCTTCAAGCCTCACCTATTTCTCTTAGGGCCATTCTTTCTCTGTCCTCTTGATGTGTTATAAGTATATCTGTTGTATCTCTGAAATCCATTTTCTTTTAAATATATAAAGAAGATACGTATATCTACGTGTTATGCCCCAGGCTACTGGAAAGCTCCTTAATGCAAAGCACTGGGATTTAACTAGTGATCAGGTTTACATTACACGAATATTCATTCACATAGCACTGAAAAAAGAATGCATTGGTGTCAGTGTACACCGTGGAATGGACTGTTGAGGAACAGTCTCTTCTTTGGATGTTCTAAGGACCTGGTCTGGAATCTGGAAGGGATGTCCCCAAAACATTGCTATAACAAAACACAAGCATAGACAAGCATACAACAAACAAAAACGTCTCTAAGTACTTCATAACCAATATACAACCTGTAACCACAGCAAGGCTCCAGATGCTGATCTAGCTTTTCTCCCAGCTCACTAGCAGCACCTCAGTTTTACCCAGATTATGCTTCAGCCAACTCCCAGCCAAGTCCCAGTCATGGCCAAACACGGGGAAAGCAAACACACTGCACCAGATACCAAACTAGGTTTAGGGTCTGGAACACCTAATCTACTTTTTGGGGTCAAGAAGTTAATTGAAAATCCATGGACATTTTAGTGGTAATTCAGGCTAGTTAGAAAAACCATCTCTACTATACAAATCCTAAAGACTGTTTTATGCAGCAATAACAAAAAACAAAACAAAACAAAAAAAACCCAACCAAACAAAAAACCAAAACAACAATGTAGTCCACAGCGGCTTAAGTATAAGGTATTCTCTAATAGTAGCCGCTGAAGTTAATGGATAATACCCATTCCATCTCCAAAACTACTGGATCCCAGGTTTGTAAAAATTGAAAGAACAGGAGGAGAACTGAAACACGAAGACAAATATTTTAGGAGACCAAATCTAGAGCATGAAATGTTTATAAATTTAGAGAACTAGGACATCCAATGTGGTTTACATAGGGAGATTAATTGAAAAAAGAATCTCTGATAAAGACTATACTACTTGAGTATAAATGTTGTAGGCAGTTCATTTACTAACTGAGGTGAATTTAACCCTGTGCAAACAAACCTTCAAAATCTGCTATGTTCTCTTTCAGGGAAGAGCAGTACACTGCCAAAACAAATACCTTCCAATTGGTTAGATGAGGATTTCTTCACTTTATGGCTCCATGTCCCCTCAAAGGGTTATTAAATAGCCTTAGGTGCCTCCATCCAGACAAAACACTTTTAGAATAGAAAGTAATTTTTTTTTGCCTCTCCATCCCATGCAGCTGTTTCTCTTTTACTATATTCCTCTAGTCACCATTCACCACTACAGCAATCAGGCAAATACGAAGGAGGGGAGAAAAATAACACAGCTTTGACAATCACGGTGTGGGGTGGGTTCAGATGCAGGACAAGCTTTTTCACTTGTAGAATGTTGGAAGTTAAATGACATTCTTATACTCTCCCTTGTCTACCTATTCATTTTAACGAACAGTTCCAGGAAGAGAACTCTGGCCCCAGCTCAGACCTGACAGCTCTCTTCCTGTGGTGCAAAGGGGAAAGAGTTGTCCTCACAGGGAAACTGGCCGTTCCAGTTGCATGGGGGCATCCCACGATGTTTTAAAGTTCTCGTAGCCAGCTTTATGCTGTCTAGCTCCAGCCCCCTCCAATTAGAAGGGGTGTTCCAGGGGCATGCTATGGTCTGGAGGGGGCGTCTAGACATCGTAGATGCTAAGTAAGAGAGATGGACTGGCCCACAGTTTCATAAACGCAGTGAGAGAATCTAGAACCCATTACAGCATGACAAGGCTACAGAAATAAAGCCACGCCAGATACTTTTTAAATTTCTATCCCCAAAAAACAACGGTTGGAAAGCATCTGATTGCCCACACTGCCAGGGTGCATGTGTCACAGTGAGCAGCAGCAGGCTCTCTAAGGAATCCTTTTCAGAGGCAAGGACTTTAATGCACTCTGCTGTACAAAAGACTCAACACATGTTGATGGGAGTCCAACTCTCTGCAATTCCTGTTTGTTTGGTTTCCAGTTCTCTCTGCCTTTTCTGGATTGGCCTAAGCAAAAACACTAAAGCAGTAACACCAGATCAAGGAGGTTAAAATTAATATGCCTGTATTAACTTCAGTAAACACCATCCTGAAAGCCTACAGATTCCTAATGCACAAGACAGTTAGAAGGGGAAATAAATAAAATCAGCATTATCAAAAATAAGAGTCAGAAATAATATTCCTGCTGCTGATCTATCCCTGGTAACTTGCATTAAAATATATATACAGTGTTCTAGAGACTGAAGCAGTGCTACAGTTCAATAAAACTAATGCAATTAAAAGGGTAGGAAGCTTGGTTTTTCCCTTGCTTGCAGTTTAAAATGAGAACTTCCTAAGACACATGACCATTGTTGGAATCCAATTCAATACCCCAGCTTATCAAATTCCTGACTGTGGCATTATGCCTTTAAGGTATTGAAGTGCTACTTATTGCAGGAGCTCTGTCTCTGAATGTTTCTGTGTAACTTTAAAGTGCAGCCACTCCATTTTGAACCCGACAAGTGTTCGTTTTGAGTCAAAATGGAGTTGCCAGATGCGTGCAGCCTTCAGACAGCTTTTCTTTTCATGTGAGCTAACAAAGGAAAACGTGTTCAGTACAAAAATCTCTCCTATTAGCAAATATAGTTATTTTTAAAAAGCTTGTATTGCTTTGCAGGACTTCACACCTACACAAAGCTCCAGGTTCTCGGGGATCCTGAGGAGCAAGCTTTGTATTGTGCAATTCATCCAGGGACACAGAATCTGCTGGGCTAATGAGCTCTCCTGCAGCCTCTTCTTCTGCAGGTGATTCCCTAGAAGCACAATCTTAACTCAAATACTGTAACACCCACATAGCCTTCCAAACAGAAACCAACAACAACCAGGGTCAAGAAAGGCGCAGTAGCTCTAGTATCTGAGTTCAGTGAAGTCATGTGCCTGCTGATTTTATTCCGTCAATGTGAATTGAATTAATTTCTGAGCTTCTTTTATGGTCAAGGCCATGTTTTGAGTACAGTATTAATCATTTGAACAGATCTATCCCCCTGATAAGGTATTAATGCAATGGATCACTAATGTGGCAGCTTGCACTTAAGCATCATGATAGTGACCCTGACCAGGAAATGATTGGAAAGGCAAGGATAAAGGAGCTGTTCCTTTACCTTGAAGGTGCAACATTAGCCTAGGCAGGTACAGTCCCTCACTTTTGTCCCACTACTAATTTCCCCATGCATTACCTTGTCACTTGTGTCCCCAGAGGTGTTCATTAGGAAGGCAAGTGACAGCCTCCAATAATATATGTCTATCTTAAAATAATCAATCCTCTCTTGCAGTGATGCTGTTTAATACTAATACTGTATGGTAGATTATTAGATGGAAGGTACACTTAGATTGTGTCTAGTGTAATACATTATCAGTCAGCAACATACTGATGATCTGTCACTTACAAAATAATGTCATCCATGGAAAAGGGCCAAGCAGCAGGGGTAGGAGAGAAAGAGGGTTCAATTATATTTGTGGAAGAAACGATGTCCTGAGGAGAGTGTATAATGTATTGGCTGTTCAAAAGCGCTCAACGCAACTTGAGGAAAAAATCAGGCTCTGAGAGATGGTGGTTCAGATTGCTGTAACAAAGGATCTGGCCTTGAAGTCAAGTTCAAGCTGAAGTATAAAATTATCTTTTACAATACATAGTTTGCTTGTGAAAATGAAAAGGGTAAGAGATGTATTAGTAATGTTGGCATTACCACAGGCAGCTGTTTTTAGATATTTGGTATTTTGGGGACATGAGTTTTGCATCATTATTAGAATTAAGGCTTACTACATTTTTCTGCAAACTTTCCAGCACTGAGCAGATGGTTACCCTATTACCAACCATTTGCATTTAACATATTGTAATGATTTATGTACCACATGTCACTGAGCAAAGAAAAAACAGTCAGTGGCAACTAATTAGTTGAGTGTGAAGACACATATCTTAATGTACATATCCTTGTTGTAACCAAATTTTAATTTTTTGATAGTTTACAGGTTTAATGTGCAGTGTAACAGAAATACTGACAGCAATTAAACCTGAACCATGACATCCCTCTGTCACTATGATAGTTCTAGTATAATTACATCTGTACCAGCATTCCCATTAAAAGCCTGTAATTTGGGGGATGGGTGCGGAGGGCAGGTTATAATAATTCTTTGTACTTTTATATAGGACCTTCCTTCAGAGGATCTCAAAGTACTTTGTAAGCACTGATATCTCAGAGCCTAGCTCAAGTTATGGGCTGGGAGGCTGCTGGAGTGTAGCGTGGGGTTGGCTAGCAGGGAGGGACTATGGTCCCGGATACCTCTTGGAAGACTGAAATGAGTCTAGGGATGTGGACGGGAAGAGGTTGGACACTTTGAGAGGGGAACCAAGGTCTTACTAGAAGTTTGCAGGGAAGGAACAGTCAGCTGTAGGCAACTGGATCACCATCAGTCAGGATGGAGTCAGATACAGAAGCAAACTTTGGAAGGTTGACCATTATTATTTCAAACATATTGTAACTATAAACCATATGTTTTGCATTATCTACAATAGGCCCCATGATGGCAATTATTGATTATCAGCCTCATGTTTGAATGTTGGTTTTAGGTTTGTGTTGCAGTGGTAAGGATTGTCACAAAAATGTCTGCAAATAAGTCAATGAGATACATCTGTAATGCAATTCCTATGTGATTTTCTGTGTGCCAATATTTCCAGATCCAAATAATGCCATTGGGAGTTTTACTTTTCTACAATATACCATTTTTGTTTGCTAAAAATCTAAATGAAGTACCAGGGGAAGAAATCTGGCAGAAGTGTAGCCCCTCTTTCCCCATTCTCCTAGAATGTCTCTACTTGCAAAAAACAGAATCTAACCTAAATTCATAGCACTGACAGAGGTCTTTTTACCTCTGCAGCTCTCGTTTTCTATAAACATTATTTATAGTTAATGAAAGCAGGATCAACTTTGAGTTGAAAACTGAGCTTGTTCATTCAGCCTAGTTAAACAAGATGAGGATGCCTTACTGAGGATCTTTGGAACCGATTCTGTTGCACTCAGGCCGCTGAACCAGGCTAACTGTGTTGAATTAAGAGTCTGACTCAAAGTTTCTCTTTGACTGTGTGTTTGCATTATTGTTGGGTGATGCAGCGATCAGACTCATAAATCCCTGGACTGGACACAGGAGTGAAGGCTAGGAAGAGCTACCACGAGCCACAAATGCGATGACTCTGCTGAGTGAGGCAAACAGAGTTTGGCCCTTTTTGATTAATTTTACTGACTTCTGAAGTGCATGACTCTAATTCGCTCCAATATGATTAGATAGTCAGCACAGCTCCATTAAGTCAATGGAATGATGCCAATTTACAGCAGCTTAGGATCTGGGCTACTATCTGGGGATCATAAAGTATAGGAAGGTTAGAAGCTTTGTTTTTGTTTATTTGAAATAGAAACAGCGTTAGCTTGCTCCATCGGGATTATTTTTTATAACATTTTGACTAAAAATTTCCTGCGTAATTCTGATAGTTTTATGGCAGTGCATCAACTTCAGTGCAGTTAACTCTCATAGACTCATAGACATTAAGGTCAGAAGGGACCATTATGATCATCTGGTCTGACCCCCTGCATGCTGCAGGCCGCAAGACCCTTCCCTGGACTCTACCGTTGAAGTCCCCAATCCTGTGTTTTAGTGACTTCAATCGGCTGAGACCCTCCTGCTAGTGATCCCTGCCCCATGCTGCGGAGGAAGGCGAAAAACCTCCAGAGGCTCAGCCAATCTACCCTGGAGGAAAATTCCTTCCCGACCCCAAATATGGCGATCAGTAATACCCCGAGCATATAGGCAAGAGTCTCTAGCCTGACCCTTGTTGGCCATTATGCTGTTCATGTACCATTGCTTGGTTTTCCTTGGCTACTATGTTTTATCATTAAACCATTCCCTCCATAAACTTATCCAACTTAATCTTAAAACCAGACAGGTCCGTCGCCCCCACCGTTTCCCTCGGAAGGCCGTTCCAATATTTCACCCCTCTGATGGTCAGAAACCTTCGTCTAATTTCAAGCCTAAACTTCCCCCCGGCCAGTTTGTATCCATTCGTTCTCGTGTCCACATTAGTACTAAACTGGAATAATTCCTCTCCCTCCCTTGTATTAACCCCTCTGATATATTTAAAGATAGCAATCATATCCCCCCTCAGCCTTCGCTTTGTCAGACTAAACAACCCAAGCTCCTCTAATCTCTTTTCATACGACAGGTTTTCCATTCCTCTGATCATCTTAGTCGCCCTTCTCTGCACCCGTTCCAGTTTGAGTTCATCTTTTTTAAACATTGGAGACCAGAACTGCACACAGTACTCCAAATGAGGTCTCACCAGCGCCTTATACAACGGAAGCAGGACCTCCCTATCTCTACTAGATATACCTCGCCTAATACATCCCAAGACCGCATTGGCTTTTTTCACCGCCACGTCACATTGCCGACTCATAGTCATCCTGCGGTCCACAAGGACCCCTAGGTCCTTCTCCTCTTCCGTTACTTCTAACCAATGCGTCCCCATCTTGTAACTAAAATGGTTATTATTCGTCCCCAAGTGCATCACCTTACACTTTTTACTATTAAATTTCATCCTATTTCTGATACTCCAATTCACAAGCTCATTCAAGTCTCCCTGCAGAGTATCCCTATCCTCCTCCGAGTTTGCAACTCCTCCCACCTTCGTATCATCCGCAAACTTTATCAGCCCACTCTTGCAATCGGTCCCGAGGTCAGTTATAAATAGATTAAATAAGATGGGTCCCAAAACCGAACCTTGAGGCACTCCACTAGTAACCTCCCTCCAACCCGACAATTCACCCTTTAATACGACCCGCTGCATTCTCCCCATTAACCAATTCCCTATCCACCTCTGGATTTTCATATCGATCCCCATGTTTTTCATTTTAACCAATAGTTCCTCATGGGGTACTGTATCAAACGCTTTACTGAAATCCAGGTATATTAGGTCCACCGCATTTCCCTTATCTAATAAGTCCGTTACTTTCTCAAAGAAGGAGATCAGATTCGTTTGGCACGATCTGCCCTTCGTAAAACCATGCTGTAATTTATCGCATTTGCCATTAACTTCAAGGTCCTCAACTAGTTTCTCTTTCAGAATCTTCTCCAGCACCTTGCACACTACTGATGTTAAACTAACAGGCCTATAGTTACCCGGGTCACTTTTTTTCCCTTTCTTGAAAATAGGAACCACATTGGCTATTCTCCAGTCTAACGGGACTACCCCCGAGTTTACAGATTCATTAAATATAGTCGCTAATGGGCCTGCTATTTCCCGCGCCAATTCCTTCAATATTCTCGGATGAAGATCGTCCGGTCCACCTGACTTAGTCCCATTAAGGCGTTCTAGTTTTGTTTCTACCTCGGATGCGGTAATCCCCCATCCCGTATGCCCCTCTGTAACGGTGCTAGTATCCCTAATACCTTCATTGGCCTCATTAAACACCGATGCAAAATATTCATTGAGATATTGCGCCATGCCTAGATTATCTTTAATCTCCTCTCCGGCTATAGTCTTCAGCGGTCCCACTTCTTCTTTCTTTGCTTTCTTCCTATTTATATGGCTGTAAAACCTCTTACTATTACTTTTAATTCCCCTCGCTAAGTCCAACTCTTCCCGGCCTTTGGCCTTTCTCACTCTATCTCTACATTCTCTGACTTCACTAAGGTAAGTTTCCTTACTGATCCCTCCCCTCTTCCACTCTTTGTACGCTTTCTGTTTTTTCCTAATCGCCCCTTTCAGCCGGTCGCTCATCCAGCTCGGTCTAAGTCTCTTGCTTAGTAATCTTTTTCCCTTTTTGGGGATACAGGCCTCTGACAGCTCTTGCATCTTTAACTTAAAGTAATCCCAGGCTTCTTCTGCCTTTAGGTCCCTTAATACGTTTGCCCAATCCACTTCCCTTACCAGTCCCCTTAATTTGTTAAAATTGGCCTTTTTAAAATTATAAACCCTAGTCTTTGACTTAATTCTGGTACTCTTTCCATTTAGTTTAAAGCGAATTAGCTCATGATCACTGGAGCCCAAGTTGTCCCCCACTACCACTTCCTCAACAAGGTCCTCACTACTTACCATAATCAAATCTAAAATGGCCTCCCCCCTCGTCGGCTCAGCTACCACTTGATAAAGGAATTGATCCGCAACCACATCTAGGAACATCTGAGCCCTATTATTGCTACTAGCGTTTGTTCCCCAATCTATATCCGGGAAGTTAAAGTCCCCCATAATTACACAGTTTCTATTAGTATTTACCTCCCTTAATACATTAAACAATTCCTTATCCATATCCTGGGTCGATCCCGGCGGTCTATAGCACACCCCAAGCACTATCCCCGGAGAGGCTCTAGTAGTACTTTTACCCAGCTTGAGTATCGCCCAGATGGACTCTGTGTTATCTATTCCATCCACTATTATTTCTTTACAGCTTATTTCACTATTGACATACAATTTACATGGAGATTAACTGAGATCATACTCTCTTATTTCAATACTTCATTTCATATAATTTGTACAGAATGATGCACAACTTTTATCACAGCACAGTAACAGATGAAGAAAAGTGGCATCAGGAGATGAAGAAAAGTTAACTGGAGTAACTTTTTCTTTTAACCATTTGAACAATGTAGATACAATTAAAGATGAACTCAGATAAATTAGACTTTTTTCATTAGATTGATTTTTTTTAAAGTCCCTTAAATATTTCCATAAATCACAGTGGCAGAATACTGTTACAAGTAACTGATACTTCGTTACAAGTAACAAAGAGATTAACAAAGAGAGATAATAATCATCTGTGTCAAGAAAAACAAGTGAACATTCTGGGCTCAACCACTGATGCACTTCCTGCACTGATCAGTATCAGGAAAAATCGACTCCTGAGCATGTGTAATTCTCTCCCTAATGAAGTGCACAAAAATAACTGCATGCACACTATCAGTGGTGACTGGGATCACAGATTAGCAGCTGGGAAGAGAACCAGAGTGCTAATTATCAGACAGGCTCTTCCTCAAAGGGTGATGGTATAATGACAACACACATACTCAAATACTGTGTGTGATTTTCATTGCGTGTCTCTTTGACTGAGATTCTCACATAATCTGTCCCTGTGCTCCATGTATGAACAAAGGGTGGGCATAGAGGGACAAGGTTGACTTTGACCCATCTAACTTACACCCTGTTTCTCATGGCCTCCTATGGGCCATGGGCAGCAGGGAATAGCTGGAGCACTGTACCCCAACAATGCACATCCTTTACAAGCCAACTATGACAAAGCCTGGGAGCAGAGCAGTTATAGAGCTGCTCTTGCAGCTTTACACCAGTGCAGGGTGTGTTTTCAGGGACCATCCTGTCTCATTTAAGATCCCTCTGTGCCACTAGCATGGTCTAAAGGGGCCTTAGTGGAACAGAGAATCAGTCCCTTTATTTCTGGATCAGTGTGTTAAGTTTAGAATTGGTTACCATGGCATTTAAAGTGCTGAAAAAAGACAATAGTGTGAGTAGGAAAAACACTATGCTTTGCTTCAGTACAGAAGATATCATTGCTGTTGCTTCCTGTAAAATAGTTGAAAGATTTTAAACTTTTAACACAGTAATAAACTATATTGCTGTAGCTATAACCTCAACTTTGAAGAACACTTAGTGCCTTGAACCTTTCAGACACATGGACGAATAGATTTGTAAGATTATTTAACTGTTTGTGTTTGCCTAAACTCTTTGATATAAAAAACTTGAAGAAAAGAAAATTCCTGCCTGAAATGATTTGTGTTGGAATCGCTGAAGTTATTCACAAAGGCTCTTTGAATGCTTTGGACCATGAATTCGACTCCAAAGCAACACAGTAGGGATACTTCTATTTCATTTCATTAGGATTTTCCCTTATGTCTCTTTAACGTTGAATGACAAAGTGAATTATACAATGAAAGTGACTGGTTCCACTCCTCACAAAAACATCGATCCTATAGGATGCTGAGCACCTTCAAAGGGAAGCTGATGGAGGTCAGTAGTTTTTATGGAAACTCTTGACTCCTTATAAAATCGGGCCAAAGAAGACGATCAAATAACAAAGGTGGTTAGTGGAGATTGAAGTTTTAAATACACCTGCACTTAAATTATACATTAGAAATTAAGGACCCAATTGTACCCTCAGTTTCATAGGTTCCCTTTGTAGTCATTGGAAGATTGGGGCCTGTCTGATTAACCTTTGAGTTAACTGATAGTACTTAAATACCAGCATGGAAGTTGAGAATAAAAACTATTTGAGAACATGAGTGGTAGTACACAATAAATTGATGTACCTTTGGAAAGACTGTTTATCTGGGTGAATGAATACTGAAATCATTTAATTACTTCAATTCATGATGTTTTGCTTAAAAAAAGCCTCAAAGTGTTTACAGAAAATGAAGGCTCCTTTTAAAATACATTTTACTGTAGATATACAAAAATCATTTTCTATTGGCACTTGGGAGTTAAGGATAAACTGACAAGCTCTTAAATACATAAGCTCTTTTTTCCTGTCCTCTAATGAAGTTCATAATTTAATTGCAGGAATTATTTGATATATTCACTCCAATCACTTGTGAAAACCTCAAAGGAAAACAAGTTGTTCATACAAGTATTCTCTTTGTAAATCAAGAAATCCTCAAGTACAGTAAATACATACAGTACTCCAAAAAAAAAAAAATGGCATTCAATTGTCCACTTAAAATCTTGCTGTTAGCATATCTTTATTTTGAGGGTTTGAGGCTTGAATTGAAGCTTAATGAGAAAATTTCCTGTTAACTAAAGTACCTCTAAAATTTGAAAGTTCTGTGGGGCCCAAAGTCTGCTTTTGGGTAAAATACAGAGAATTGCCATTAAAGTAAACAGTGTTATCCAGATTTACAACAATGTAACTGAGGGCAGGATTTAACCCACTTGGGGACAAATTCTGAAGCATAGGGCACTTATGCATAAGCCAGAAAATACAAGCATTATAACCTGAGCCATTTCTTTGTGAACATTCACTGCAATTTGCACATCAGGTCACAGACCATGGATAGTAGAATCTGTTCTTTTCAAGTGACTGTTTAAGCCTGGTCACCCACTTCCAAAACAGTGAGGTCTTATAAAAAATGGACACTTTAGAACCAGAGCAGATTTTGGGGCATACTGACTGAAGAAACAAAGAGAACAGGAACTATGCTTTCCCCAAGAGTAATTTATTCAGACTCTTGGGTGGATTACATTTAGCACAGACAATGTGAGGGAGAGAAATTGTTAAAACTGAGGAAAATTTTCACTTACGTAATGTAAGACAGAGGTTGCTATTACTGCTGAAACTGGAGCTGAGACAGGGTCAGATAACCTGGAGCTCAAATACAGAAGCCTCAAGCAGAGGAAGAGTCTAAAAATAAATTCCAAAGGGCGTAACAATACATATTGTATAGAGTCTGGATATTTTAGCTTTTAGAGGAAAGTATTGGCTCTTAGATTGAAAAACTAACCACCAATGAGCAAAAGTGTCCTTCACCTTAACCTGCCAATCATTTTTCAAACCATGGGGGCAATAATTTTCCACTATTATTAACCTGAACTTTAGTCAATATACAGCATATAACACACATACCATTAAAAGTATAACAGTAAAACTGAACAGTTATTTATTCTGTACTTTAAGAATTAACATGGTTACCCTTCTGGATCCCGATCCAAAGCCCCTTTCAGTCAATAGGAGCCTTTCCCTGGGCTTCAAAGACTTGGTATTAGACTCTTAATGAACATTTCCTACAGAAAGCATAAGTGACTGTCACTCACAAGTGACTGTCAGGACATAACTTTTCAATTAATCAAAGATATTCAGAGCCATAAAATCCTCCTCTTCAAGCAGCGTAATAAGAAAAAAATTTAGAGTTTAGTCTCATGGACCAGCCTTTGATTCTTTCTGCTCAAAAAGAGATGAACAGAGCAAATGTCTACCCTCTCTTACTTGCCCATCTTGACAGGCTTTATTTATTCATTAGTTGACCTTTCTAGCCATTAGGACCATCTTGCTTCAGCAGTTAATTAACACAAGTGCCATAATTTAATACAGTTAATGCTACTTGATGCCCTTTAATGTACCTTCCATTAGTGATATTATTGTAGTATTACCCTGTAAATTAAAATGAGATCAAGACTAAGAGAGGCTTTCTTTAATTAAGGTACTGGCACACTACACTTGTCCATTATTCACCAGAGAAAATCACCCTGATTTAGTGAAGCAGACCATCCATAAGTCAGAATTAGTTCATGAGGATTATCAGGTTTCTTGAATAATGTGCATGCAATGGGGTTGCTGAAATTGCTAACAGCCATGTTTCCTCTTTTTTCATTATCTTAACAAACACACAATGAAAGCTGAATAAACAACTGGTAATAGAAAAACTGAAGGGTTTATCAAGAGGTTTTCATCTCTAATACAATAAACATCAAGCTCATTTCACAACAAAATGCAACGGAATGAGAAAACAAATTATATATTAAATGGGCAAATTTGCTAGCTTGAATATGTTGCGAGGTATTAAAAAGCTGCATATTTAACACGGCAGTTTTCAGACAAATACTTTTCACAGACATTGATCCCTAAAATTCAACAGGAAACAACTGACACAGAAACTCAGCTTCCTTTAAAAATATGCTGTTAAGATGATTTGTTATTTTAACTATCCTCAACCTACAGATGAATGTTACAGCATAAGCTACAGCATTAAAAAGAGTCTATTAGCATCACTCTTCCACAGCATGCCAAGTTACTCAGTAACCTCTCTTTGCATGTTATCCTTATGGAATAGCCCAGACTAGCTCTTCAATATCCAGAATATCAAACATCATGGCTAAACTTTAAGGCCCAATTAACTTATTGGATTCAGGTACTACTGGTGGAAAATCCACCTGGATTAGATATATAGTGGAGTAACACTTGGGGTTCCGAGTTGCCCAGTGAGGCCAGCGGTCAGGTAAGAGACAAGGCAACTGGGAGTACTGCTGATTCACAGAATCTTCAGGCCAGCCTCTGTCAGTGGTCTTCTGCAGAGCACTGGTGATGCTTAAATCTGTCTTTCCCTCATGGAGGATGGCAGTAGTACTACAATAGGGTTGCCAACCCTCCAAGACAGTCCTGGAGCAGGCAACCTGCGGCCCATCAGGGTAATCTGCTGCCGGGCTGCGAGACTGTTTGTTTACATTCATCGTCTGCAGGCACAGCCACCCACAGTTCCCAGTGGCTGTGGTTTGCCGTTCCCGGCCAATGGGAGCTGTGGGAAACGGCAGCCAGCCCGCAGCTCCCATTGGCCGGGAACAGCTAACTGTGGCCACTGGGAGCTGCGGGCGGCCGTACCTGCAGGCGGTCAATGTAAACAAACTGTCTTGTGGCCCGCCAGCAGATTACCCGCATGCGGCCGCAGGTTGCCCACCACTGTCCTGGAGTCTCCAGGAATTAAAAATTAATCTTTAATTAAAGATTATGTCGTGATGAAACCTTCAGGAATACATCCAAGCAAAGTTGGCAAACCTATACTACAGCCTGCTCTTTCTTGGAGTGGCCAAAGGTTCACAGGGTGCTGAGAGCACCGTGACATGTGCATGGGGATGGATCAAGCTCTAATTTTTTTTATTTATTTATTAATTTATCAGCATACTTTGGGGGAAAAACAGCCCAGCAAGAGGTGTTTTTCTTTTTTCATTAGCAACGGAGTGATAAAGGCACACACACGAATTTAATCTACTAGGATAGGATTACATAGTAGATAACCCCTGGTAGCTGGTGTCTGATTATTGTAGTTTAGCCAAAAAGCAACACCATCAGATAAATTCTCTGTACAGTCACACTTAATTTTTATAGACAATTTGCTATGGGATTACTATTTCCTTTAGCTATGTTTTGGAAGGCTTCTGTTTGGATTCCCTTACAACACTCTCTTTCTCCTTCAGATTTATGCGATGAGACACTGATAGTCTAATTAGAGACAGACTGCTTGCCGAAGTTCAGAGGTTTTCCAATGTGGACCTGCACCTTCTCAAAGTATGGTGTTTTTTTAACCCTGGGTTTTGTTCTGGTCCATCTCTACATCTAGTCTACTTGAGAGTGAGGAAATGACAGAAGAAAGGATACAGGAGAACTGAACTATATGCTGTAATTCTGATTACTATAGTAGATATCCAAACCACTATTACAAGCTTCCCATGTTCCACTAAGCTTATTACAAGATTCATGAACAATATTAGTCTATGGGCAATATTCCATATATGTATTACATTAAAATTCTTAATGCAAAAGCAATGATCCAATGTTTTTGTATTTTTAATTAATCATCCTGTATCTATGTATTTCACATGGGGCACAAATAATTGTAACTGTAGCAAATCAACTGTGCAATGAAACTCATTTAGATTTGCACAGTTCTTGCTCATTAAAAATATATTTTCATTGAGAAAATGCACTGATAAATCCAGAGCCATGTAAATAGCAGATTTTCTGCCTTATATATTTTAGCTGAATATTAAAAATACAAGCAAAATTGTATCCGTTTAATTCTGCCAGGAATTTTTTGCAACATATAAAATTGATTTCCTTGCATGTATGAAAATGCTTAGAGACATGCAATGTCTTCCATATAAAAGAGACTAAGGGCTGGTCCCCACTTAGTCCGGACTTCGGACTAAGGTACGCAAATTCAGCTACGTTAATAACGTAGCTGAATTCGAAGTACCTTAGTCCGAACTTACCGCGGTCCAGACGCGGCCGGAAGTCTCCCCCCGTCGACGCCGCGTACTCCTCTCGGCGAGCTGGAGTACCGGCGCCGACTGTGAGCACTTCCGGGATCGATCCGGGATCGATTTATCGCGTCTTAACCAGACGCGATAAATCGATCCCAGAACATCGATGGCGTGCCGCCGGACCAGCCGGTAAGTGAAGACTAGGCCTAAAAATACCCACTTAAGTAATCCACTAAACAGCAGTAACAAACACACAGTCAATAGCGTGCTATATAATCTCCTTGTCTATTGCATTAATGTCAATTATCTTTTGCTTACTACAGAATGTACATGATATTCTTTATCCTTCCAGTAAGTTAAGTGGATTTTTGTTTGTATGCAATCAAAGATTATTGATATTGCATCAGTCCTCAATAAACTCTGAAAATAAAGTTGTTTAAAAAAGACATTTTGGACTCTTTAGTTTAAAGAGGATATGGATAAGAGGCACAAGGTGCATGAAAGAGGTAAGTAAAATAATAAAATATATGGAATCGGTCCAATTTATCTCATCTGATAATACAAGTACAAGGGGACACCTAACATATTTAAAAATAACACACACAAAATTGCTAAAAAGAAATACTTTTTTTACACAATGGGAAATAAATCTGTGAAACTTGGTACCACAAAATATAATAAGGTCAAGAGCTTAGTGGGATTCAAAAAAAGGTTTAGACAGTCATGGGGGAAAAAATGTATCTCCAACAACTACAGTACTGTAGCAATGATTAACGTTTTCAGAGGATATCAGTCCTCATGCTTCAGATAATAAACTAACCCCTAGCTTCCTGGTATTAGGAATACACTTTCTGCATAGGCACTTTTTGCACAAATGTCTGTTTCTATTATGAGACATTTATACCTGGTATTAGCCATTGCTGGACACAGGATGGCCACCTGTCTAAAGCAGCAGTTCTCAAACTTCATTGCGCCATGACCCCCTTCTGACAACAAAAATTATTATATGACCCTCTTCCTCCTTCCCCCCGGGGGGGAGGGGGGATATGTGGAAGAGGACCAAAGCCTGAGCCCTGCCACCCCAGGTGGGTGGGGGAGGGGCCAAAGCTGAAGCCCAAGAGCTTCTGCCCTGAGTGGGGGGCATATAACCTTAGCCCCGGGCAGTTGGACTCAGGCTTTGGCTTGGGCCCTGGACCCCAGCAAGTCTAAGACCAGCCTTGGCAACCCCATTATAATGGGGTCATGGCCCACTTTGGGGTCCCAACCCAGTTTGATAACCCCTAGAATCATAGAATATCAGGGTTGGAAGGGACCTCAGGAGATCAGCTAGTCCAACCCTCTGCTCAAAGCAGGACCAATCCCCAGACAGATTTTTGCCCCAGATCCCTAAATGGCCTCCTCAAGGATTGAACTCAAAACCCTAGGTTTAGCAGGCCAATGCTCAAACCACTGAGCTATCCCTCCACACCCCAGTCTAAAGCAATGTGGCAATGACTATGTTCCTATCTAAATTAGTCTTGTGTTATTCAAACCATTTGTTTATTTTTTATACTTAATCTTCAATCCATTCTAGAACAGTCTAAAGCATCTGTAAGGGACACTAGCCTGCATGGTCTTCATTCTCTCAAACAGAACTATACCCTGCAGAAAGGGTGAAATTCACCCCACTGCAGAGGTCTCATCCAAGGCCCTTCAGACCAATTACACCTTACAGCAAGGGCCTGAATTAAAGCCAAGTGATTTCAATGGCTTTAGGCCATAAAGGCATAAAGGTACCCTGGCCTGGAGAGCCCTGTGGAATGTCCCTTAAACTGAGATCAAATATCAGGAGGTAGCCATGTTAGTCTGTATCCACAAAAACAAAACATCTGTTAGTCTTTAAGGTGCCACAGGACTCCTTGTTGTTAAACTGGGATGAATTTCACCCTCAGACATAAAAGGTTGGACATCCCTGACCTAGTGTAAGAAGCTGTTAAAAGTATTCCACTCTTAAGATGTACAGAGATTTGTCAAGTTTAGTGACAGTAGAACTTTGATGACTTAGAAATGCTGAATCAAAAGTGTCTAATGCTTTCAGAAACTGGTTTTTACTGAGCTACATTTTTGGGAAAACATTTCAGTAGAAATTGCTGACATTTTGAGGGAGGATAGAAAATTGTGGATATCCTTTAAGGCCAGACATATTTACCCTTTCTTAAAGACTCATATTCTCTTACCTTCCATATACCCTTATATCTGAGATTGCATAAAAGTAGCGTGCCAAGTGTTGCTCATCTACATATATTTCCCCAGTTGCTGGTCTGAGCAATCTGATCCTCAGGTCTGTGATGGTAAAGAAATCTCTCAGCTTCTTGGTTGTGTCAAGCTGGCCATACAGGGAAGCCATATTATGAAGCCGAGGTCCAGCAAAAAATGCAAATCGATCTTTGATCTCAAAGTGGATGATTTTACTATTTGTCATGTACCCAGTGGAGTATTCTTCTGTGCAAATGATTTCTAGGACTGTGTGCTGTGATAAATCCTTCACTGATTTGGGATCCATATGGAAAGCATCTAAGCAGTCTGTGGCATAATACTGGTATGGTTGCCATGTTCGCCCATAGTCAAGTGATTTCTCCAGGATCATTTGGTCTGGACGGCCAGATTCAAAGGTGATAACTATGTTATCTGTTAGTTCAATGGTTTTGTTCCAGGAGAGGGTAATGTTAACCTGGAGAGGTTTGGGATAATCTTTCCAAGTTGTAGACTGCCAAAATGTGGAGGGATGTCTTCCTTCAAGATCAAACATCAGTTCAGGTGGATGTGCCAGTTCATTGGTAGTTGCATCACATTCATTATTGCACATGTAGGGATTCCCCTATGAACGAAGAACAAAACAGTTTTACAAGCAGCATTATATGAATGACTACAGTACATAAAGGCATTCTTTGCTTGACAAATTAGAATTGCCTTTTTATTGTTTATGAGCAAATCTAAGAAAGAAAATAAATGTTTGTAGGGAAGATTTTTGTTTATCTTAACTAGATTTCTCCCTCACACAGATTCTTTGCCTTTGTAATTTATGTGGCTTTCTCAGTGGTTTTGGAGAAAGAAAACAGTTTATTTATCCTGAATGTGTTGAGCCAGTAATCTAGTCACAAAAGCACAAGAACAATAAGCAAATGTCTAAAGACTCAATAACTCTGATTCTTCTTAGAAAGATGTAGCAGCGAAGCAAGGAGAATTTCTTTTTAACACAAGTACATTCCTCAAGAGCACAGTTCATAAAAAAGTCACTTTTAGGAGAAGTGCTTTAGAATCAGCAATACATTCTCTATGTGTGCAATATGAAACAATACCCACTACAGCTTTCATGCTTCCTTTTCCCCTGGCCTCAAATTTATCACGCTTAACTGTGCTCCTGTTTAGTAATGTCTTCCCTTAAAATGTTTACACTGTTCACTACAAATCATTAGAAACACAGTGCACTACAAGCTCTGGAGTTTGATCCAGACACCTACCACCCTATTAGCTAAAGGCTAGCGAAGCACTTCAGGAAAGACTTTTTACCAGACACGGGCTCCAATTTATCAGGACAAGATAATCCACCACTTGAATAGGTGGGAGATGTCACGTCAGCAGGCCCAGCTGGAAGGCTGCTGACGTGGCTGGAGGTTTGAACTGTGTGTCAAGTTTAAAAAAACAACACCACCACATAAACTTACCAATAATGTGTAGCTTTTACTAGTACTTGTCCTCTATAGCAAGGTGAAAGTGAATTATTCTGCTCTGGGCCTTTTGATGCACTAACTTGCACACTGCAATCTTCTTCCTCCTCACAAAAGCTACTTCATCTGGAGGCTGGGGATAACTTGATAAACCATTGCAAGCTATTGGCTACTTTAAGCTGTCCTGGATCATGTCTACCTAATCTAGAAGCTTTCATCAGTACATTAATATTTGGCTACTTAATCATTATTTGTTTCAGAAAACAATTACTGCTCTGTATTTTTTAGAGTTAAATTGCAGCGGCTGGGCATCTATACTGTCCCATCCATGCATAAAGGTTCCTCTTCCTCACATTAACAGAAGTTCGACTCACATATTGATGGGAGAATAGTCCCTTATGTAATTAATTTTCTTTTTTTTTCCTTATCATTCCAATTATGTTTGTTTCCATCTCAAGACCTTAGGGATCTGAAGCTTTGCAATCCCACCCACTGAATGAGCTAGGTCTCAAATAATGAGTTTCCACCTTGGTCACTGCCACAGTCCCTGACATACTCAAGTTAAATGCAAGAAAAAAGTCTTAAGCACTTACTCTGACCTCCCTAGAGGCAACTTTCTCCTTCCTACTCAGAGAAATACTTTCTCTCATTCTTTCCCATTAATGTAGCTGAATCCCAAAACCGACAACAATTCATTGAGACTCAAATATAATGCAAGAGAAGAAAATGGGTTATTTGAAAAACAGAACACTGCTTATTAAATTGACAGACTCTAAACATGTAGCTGGAACTGAGAAGATCCTTGTTACAGTTTTCCTGCTTTCAAGCTCAGGATCACTATTTCCATTATAGAATCATAGGCCTAGAAGGGACGAAATAAAGCAGAGGGAAAAATAACAATATAGTCTAAGCAGGATGGATAAGCCACTAAGTTTTTTATATTTTAAACTCAGTTTAAAAACATACTCAGAGACACAAATGCAAAGATCTGCAAACTTGCTCGGGCTTTTTTCAGGAAGCCTATAAATACTGTAGAATCTGTAAGGATTTATATATTTTAAACATATGTAAATGTGCACTTTACAGAAAGAGGTCAGCGTTATTACTGGAAATTTACTCAAACAATATGGTCACTTCAGTCTGTCCATGTGAAGCTATCAGTATAGCCATGAACATGCATGCTACAATCTCCTTTCTGGCAAAAGCTACTTCATCTAGAGTTCAGGAATATCAAAACAGAGAAAATCAAAGCTACTGGATAGCAAGTTACAGACATTTATATTAAGCAGAACAGAAAGATGGCTTTGGTCTTCTACAGCACAGCCAGAAAACACACATGTGGGTCTGTTGTCATTTTTATGTTAAAAACTATCCACTGGTCCCAGGATACCAGCAGAGACTATGTTTCATGAACCAGAATGGATAAAGGAAGGCTATTTACCTTACAGTAACTGGAGCAGACAGTAACTGTACAATGAAATTAACTAGATGATTGGGTGGGAAAAGATTGAACTTTGCTTGTTGTTTTCAGATCAATCTTTGGGCAGGTGAAGAGGCTTCACAAAACTGTATGATTGCTAATGATGTATGTAGCAGATGTAGTCAGTGAATGCAACCTCCTTCCAGCGACAGGGCTTGCCTTAGGGACAATCAAAACAGGTAACTTCAAGGTAGTCAGACAAACTTTACTGGAACAAACTCTCCCATCTCTACATTTTAGAGAACAGCATGGTCTAATGTGGTTGGGCCACCAAAAGATTTAAGGCTGATCTTGTTTGTTGGCAAATACTGTAATGTGCTGCTGAGACCAGGTTTATGCTACAGACTTCTGTCGGCAGAGCTATATCTCTCAGGGATGTGAAGAGGTGTGGTTCTCTAACCAACACAGCTGTGTTGGCAGAAGCCAATAGTATAGATGCAGTAATACCAGCAAAACTGTACTTTACTATACTGGTACAAAGTGCAGCTTCTGGTATTGCTGCATCTGTACTAGGAACACTTTGCCAGTACAGTATATTGGTATTCTCATATCAGTAAAGTGCTCCTAGTGTAGACGTAGTCTGACTGCTACCAAGCCACCCTAATCCTGTTTGTGAGATCTCTGATTGTTGTATTATTGCTCTCTCCAGGCTTCCATGCACAATGCAAATGAAATATTCCATAATTAATGAAACTCTATGTGTCGCCAGTGCTGCTATTCTTCACAAGAGAGAGAGCTGCATTTTAATTCCTATCTGTTTATACTGTGCTTTGGGATGGAAGATGTTGTATAAATTCAAGTTATTACTGACCTTATAAAAATCCACTAGATATTAAATATTGGATCTTTTGGGTTTATACCAAACAGATATTGATTCTGTGAAGAGTCCAAATGAGAACTCAGTTCATTGGGGATGAAATTCATCCTGAGCTGAGGGTCAGCACAAATCCTATGGACCACTTCATATTAATTAAAACCTATTTTCAGGCAAGCCTGGTCCAATGGACGGGGTAGATTTCACCCCCTCTGAGTTTTTTCACTGAAAACAAAGAGTAATCATTACCGCTGTCAGAACTGCCAACTCCAAGTGTTCAAAAATCATGGCCTGAAGAAAACATGAGATTGACTTAAAATCTCCATCCATCCATCCTTTGGCTTCTTTTTATTTGCCTTTTGGTTTTTGAATCTTTAGGGTGCACTTGGCTCACATTTTCAAGTTTTTCTCAACAACTATCAGGGCTAGGAGCTTACTCTGTTTTAAATGAAGGCTGAGAGTCTCATATTTTCACAAGATTCCAAGATTTGGGACTTGGAGGAAACACTAAATACCATAGGACTTGGAATAAAATCATGAAGCTAGCAACAATAAAATATCTAAATCAGCAATTCTCAAACTTCATTGCACCGTGACCCCCTTCTGACAACAAAAGTTACTACATAATTGGAGCTATTTAAGAATATAAGAATGGCCATACTGGGTCAGACCAAAGGTCCATCTAACTCAGTATCCTGTCTTCCGATAGCGACCAATGCCAGGTGCCCCAGAGGGAATGAACAGAACTGGTAATCATCAAGTGATCCATCCTCTGTCACCCATTCCCAGCTTCTGGCAAACAGAGGCTAGGGACACCATCACTGTCCATCCTGGCTAATAGCCATTGACTACTCTCAGCTAGATGGACCTTTGGTCTGACCCAGTATGGCTGTCCTTATGTTCTTAAATAGCTACAATCATGAAATTTATGATTTTTTAAATCCCATGACTGTGAAATTGACCAAAATGGACCGTGAATTTGGTAGGCCCTAGTTATATTGATATCCATTTTAAGGCCCCTTTACACAGCCAGAGCAGTGGTTTAAATGGGCATTAGTGTAAATGATTCTGGATAGCTATAGTTTCATGAAATATGAATATCCATTTTCCCTCACTTTCATTCAGGCAATGGGGAACTTGCCTCTGTTTGTGATTTGTCTTCCTGTCCCTATGTTTTAAGATAATGTTAAAATTCAGGGTGTCTGATTACATTACAATAAAATAGATCTTTTTCTAATTTACTCTCAGTGCTGTTATAATCTTGGCCTTCACAGCGTCCTCTGGCAAGGAGTTCCACAGGTTATTGTGCACTGTGTGAAGAAATACTTCCTTTTGTTTGTTTTAAACCTGCTGCCTATTAATTTCATTTGGTGACCCTTAGTTCTTGTGTTATGAAGAGTAAATAACACTTCCTTATTTACTTTCTCCACACGCGTCATGATTTTATAGACCTCTATCATATCCCCCCTTAGTTGTGTAACCCCTGTTTGTGTTTTTTTCTGGGGAGCCTTGGAATTTCAGGGTCTTGTGTTGCTCCTTCCCCAAGCCCTGTTGGTGTTTCCCTGAAGCTTCCTAATGGTCTGCTGCAATCTCTGAGATACCCTTGCATGATCTGTCTTGTTTTGGCAGTCCAAGGCATAGTGACCATCTCTTCCACAGTTATAACAGAAACCTTCTCGCTGGCTATCACCCCTCCTGCTACACTCCCCTCTTGAGGATGGCACAGTATGTCTCTGAGCCTTCACCATGGCCACTTCTCGGGTCAAATCTCTCAGTGCTGCTGCCCCTGACGGGGCATCTTCCATCTCTCCAAGCACTGTGGTGGTGCGACTCCCTGCCATCTTCGGCTGCACCATTGCACCCACTTGCAACAATCGCTCCTCCTCTTCACGTATCTCTCGAATGAGCTGTGGAATGGGGGTGGGTTTTGGGCCCGCTCCCTCAGCTGCAGTCGCCACAACATCAAATGGTGCCCCGAAGGATTTGGTCCAACTTAGCGGAATCAATGCGCTTGGTGGGGATGCCCTCCTTCCGCACTACCTGCTGTAGCAAATCCTCTAGTCTCCTGATGAAATCCAACAATCGTTCGTGGGGCTCCTGATAGGTATGGCGGAAATGATAATACAGGTCTTCACTGCTATCAGTAGTACCATAGACACTCTCAAGAGTGGTTAAATAGTCTTGCACTGTGGCAGCTGGTTGTGAGTCTTTCAGGGCTCGGATAATCGCATGGCAGGTCCCCTCAGACTCTCAAGCACACGTTTCTGCTTCTCAGCATCAGAGCATTCCCACTCTTGGACAAGTGGCACCGTAAAATCCCTCCAGGTCTCATAATCCTCCTCCCCTGGGGGTACAGGTGACACCCCCGAGAATGAACGTACCCGCTTGTATGGAGCACTTTCATATACCGGCCTCAATGCATCTTTGAGAGTGTTTCCCAGCTCTTTGGCCCATCCCACCAGGCTGGGTGCTGCAGGTGTTGGAGCCCCTCCTAATGCCAAAATTAATTCTTCTCTTGTCCGCTTCTCATCCACCATCAGAGCTTGCAATTTCTGCACTAAAGAATCCACGTCAAGTGACACAGGCACACTAGGAGGGGACTGCTCTGCCCCCAGAATTGTCCTGGGAATACCTTCTACTTGCACCTCTTTGGGCACTTTATCAAGATCTGTTTCCTTGGAGTGAGTACATAGTGCTACCATGCCCTTCACTTTGTGCCCTTCACATGTCCAAATACGGGTGTGGACCTTTACTCTCCTCAGTATTTCAGCTGCATCTAAGCTCTCCTCAATTTCATTTGGTTCCATCTCTTCTGGGAACCCCGCCACCAGCACAGCTTTGGTTACTGGGATTCGTGCCCCTCGGCACAGGTCTTCTAATAATCCTCTCTCCATTTTTTTTTTTTAACTGAGATGAAAGTCACTCAGGAGTTTCTTTGCTCTGTGAAGAAGAGCCCAGGGTGCACAACGTAGGGGTGTGTGTGTGTGTGTGTACTGCAAAGTCCCCACCAAGTATAACTTTAGCGCTTTCGTGGCCAAGATGGAGTCTGCTCTGCAGGCAGCTCTGGCCAAGAGATGGTGCGCGCAGGAATACAGCAGGAGAAATCCCTTCCACCCCGGGGGCACCTGTTCCAAACCCCCTAGAGTGAACACATACTCCCACAGGAAAAGTTCAGTGGATATAACAAGGGAAATATTTATTTACAGAAGGATGAGAGGAGAAAAACAACAAGGGGAAATATAGGGGGAGCAGTAACATCCAAGGCCAAGGCCCCACAGGCCCAGTAGTAGCACAGTCTGGAAGGGCAGACACTGAGCAATGTGTCTGCATACAGAGTTCAGGAGTCCTGAGCAAAGTTCCAGTCCAGTGGTGAGTCTTGGGTGCTCCTGGTCGTCTTTGGCGCCAGTGAACTTTCCCCCAACAAACCTCTCCCGTGCCCTCTTCTGCCGCTCTCTGCAAAGCCACACAGAGCGACCACCTCCCCACTTAACTATCTAGCAACCTCCCTCCTTGTTCCCAATGCAGAGTCAGATAGGGTTACCACTCATCTGGATTTACCCGGACATGTCCTCCTTTTGTGTGCTAAAAATAGCGTCCGGGGGGAATTTGTAAAGCACTCACAATGTCCGGGATTTCCCCCTCCCCTGGCAGAGCAGAGCGAGCGGCTGGGAGGGCTGCAGGAAACTCCCGGGCTGGACTCCGGAGCAGCTTCCTCCTCCCACCCCCCCCTCCCTGCATTCTGAGCCGGCCGGCAGCTCCTCCTCCTGCAGCCCGCTCCGGCAGCCCTGTGCAGGGCCAGGGACCGGGTTTTGTGTTGTGCTGGGGAGCTTAGCCATGTGTCCGGCTGGCACAGAGCCCAACACCCTGTTCTGAGCAGCAGGGTAAGGGGGGGCAGGAGAAGGGACAGGGAGGTTCTGGATGGGGCAGTCAAGAAACGGGTGGGGGCTTTTGGAGGGGAGTGGAGAAAGTTTTGGGCAGTCAGGGTACAGGTAGGGGGTAGGGTCCTGGGGGGCAGTTGGGGCGGGGGGCTTAGGAGGGGGCAGTTAGGGGACAAGGAACAGGGAGTCTTAGGTAGGGGGTGGGGTTCTGGAGGGCAGTTAGGAGCAGGGGTCCCAGGAGGGGGCAGTCAGGGGACAAGGAGCGGGGGGTAGGGGGCTGGGAGTTCTGGGGGGGAGCTGTCAGGGGGCAGGAGTGGGGAGAGGGATCGGAGCAGTCAGGGGACAGGGAGCAGAGGGGTTTAGATGGGTTGGGAGTTCTGGGGGGGCTGTCAGGGGGCAGGAGTGTGGAGAGGGATCGGAGCAGTCAGGGGACAGGGAGCAGAGGGGTTTAGATGGGTTGGGAGTTCTGGGGGGGGGCTGTCAGGGGGTGGGGAGTGGTTGGATGGGGCGTGGGAGTCCCAGGGGTCTGTCTGGGGGTGGGGGTGTGGATAAGGGTTGGGGCAGTCAGGGGACAAGAGGCAAGGAGGCTTAGATAGGGAGTGTAGTCCCGGGGGGCAGTTAGGGGCAGGGGTCCCAGGAGGGGGCAGTCAGGGGACAAGGAACGGGGGGAGGGTTGGGGGTTCTGGGGGGGCGGGAAGTGGGAGGGGCAGGGGCGGGGCTAGGGCGGGGCTCCTCCCGTCCTCTTTTTTGCTTGTTGAAATATGGTAACCCTAGAGTCAGAAGCCCCAGTACTCACAGCCCCATGCAGTTCTGGGCAGCAGTGATACTGGGTCCAGCTCTGGCCTGTCCTTCTCGGCAATTCCTCCCTGGCACAGTGCTCCTCCTGGCTCCTGTCCTGGGGTGTCCCTGATCGGCCCTGTCCGTCTCAGGCCTCGGGCAGGTTCTCTGCTGCTTCACTTTTCCAGGGCCTGCAGGCTGCCTTTCCCTCTCCTTGGAGCTCCAGCGCTGCTCCCTGGAGTTTTCCTCCTTTTTCCTTACTCTTCCCCTCCCCCTTAGGAAAAAGATTTAAAGGGCCATGCTCTCTAAACCCCAAAGGGGTTACAGTTGTTTCTTTTCCAAGCTGAAAAGTCCCAGTTTTATTAATCTCTCCTCAGATTGCAACCATTCCATACCCCTAATAATTTTTGTTGCCCTTTTCTGAATTTTTTCCAATTCCAACATATCTTTTTTGAGATGGGGCAACCACATCTGTACACAGTATTCAAGATGTGGGTGTACCATAGATTTATATAGAGGCAATATGATATTTTCTGTCATAGTATCTATCCCTTTCTTAATGATTCACACCATTCTGTTCGCTTTTTTGACTGCTGCTACACATTGAGTGGATGTTTTTAGAGAACTATCCACAATGACTCCAAGATCTCTTTCTTGAGTGGTAACAGCTAATTTAGACCCCATAATTTTATATGTATAGTTGGAATTCTGTTTTCCAATGTGCATTACTTCACATTTATCAACACTGAATTTCATCTGCCATTTTGTTGCCCAGTCACCCAGTTTTGTGAAATCCTTTTGTAGCTCTTCACAGTCTGCCTGGGACTTAACTATCTGGAGTAGTTTTGTACCACCTGCAAATTTCGCCACCTTACTTTTTATCCCTTTTTCCAGATCATTTATGAATATGTTGAATAGGTCTGGTCCCAGTAAAGACCCCTGGGGGACACCACTATTTACCTCTCTCCATTCTGAAAACTGACCATTTATTCCTACCCTTTGTTTCTTTTAGCCAGTTACCAAACCATGAGAGGACTTTCCCTCTTATCCCATGACAGCTTACTTTGCTTAAGAGCCTTTGGTGAGAGACCTTGTCAAAGGTTTTCTGAAAATCTAAATACACTATATCCACTGGATTCCCCTTGTTCACATGCTTGTTGACCCCCTGAAAGAATTCTAGTAGATTAGTGACTCTTCCCCAACAAATTATTTTCATCTATGTGTATGACAATTTTGTTCTTTACTATAGTTTCAACCAGTTTGCCCGGTATTGTAATCAGGCTTACCGGCTGTAATTGCCAGGATAACCCCTGGAGCCCTTTTTTAAAAACTGGCATCACATTAGCTATCCTCCAGTCATTTGCTACAGAAGCTGATTTAAATGATAGGTTACAGACTGCAAAACTCTTGGGTGAATACCATCTGGTCCTGGTGACTTATTATTGTTTAGTTTATCAGTTTGTTCCAAAACCTCCTCTAATGACACCTCAATCTGGGACAGTTCCTCAGATTTGTCACCTAAAAAGAATGGCTCAGGTTTGGGAATCTCCCTCACATCCTCGTGAAGACCAATGCAAAGAATTAATTTAGTTTCTCCGCAATGGCTTTATCGTCCTTGAGTGCTCCTTTATCATCTCGATTGTCCAGTGGCCCCACTGGTTGTTTAGCAAGTTTCCTGCTTATGATGTAATTAAAATTTTTTTTGCTATTACTTTTTAAAGTTTTTGGCTAGCTGTTCTTCAAATTTTTTTTGGCTTTCCTAATTATATTTTTTCACTTCATTTGTCAGAGTTTATGCTCCTTTCTATTTTCCTCACTAGGATTTAACTTCCACTTTTTAAAGGATGCCTTTTTGTCTCTCACTGCTTCTTTTACTTTGTTGTTTAGCCACGGTGGCACTTTTTTGGTTCTCTTACTATGTTTTTTAATTTGGGGTATATATTTAAGTTGACCATCTATTAGGGTGTCTTAAAAAAGTTTACATGAAGCTTGCAGGGATTTCACTTTTGGCACTGTACATTTTAATTTCTGTTTAACTAACTTCCTCATTTTTGTGTAGTTCCCCTTTCTGAAATTAAATGCTACAGTGTTGGGCTGCTGTGGTGTTTTCCTCACCACCGGGATGTTAAATTTAAGTATATTATGGTGACTATTACCAAGCGGTCCAGTTCACCTCTTGGACCAGATTGTGTGCTCCACTTAGGACTAAACCAAGAATTGCCTCCCCCTCCTGTGGGTTCCAGGACCAGCTGCTCCAAGAAGCAATCATTTAATGTGTCAAGAAACTTCATCTCTGGATCCCGTCCTGAGATGACATGTATCAAGTTAATATGGGGATAGCTGAAATCCCCCATTATTATTGGGTTTTTTATTTGTATAGCCTCACTAATCTCCCTGAGCAGTCACTATCACCATCCTGATGGTCAGTAATATATCCCTACTGCTATATTGTTATTACTAGAGCATGGAATTCCTATCCATAGAGATTCTATGGAACAGTTTAGTTATGCTTTCCTTCACATATAGTGCCACTCTTCCACCAGCACAACCTGTTCTGTCCTTCCGATATATTTTGTACCCTGGTATTACTGTGTCCCATTGATTATCCTCATTCCACCAAGTTTCTGTGAAGCCTATTATATCAATATCCTCATTGAATACAAGACACTCTAGTTCACTCATTTTATTATTTAGACCAGTGGTCTCCAAAGTGGGGTACGTGCAAGAAGATCCTTCGGGGTGCACGGCAGGAGGAGTGCCGCCGGAGCAGCGCAGCTTTTTTTTTTTTTTTTTCCCTTCGGCAGTTTGGCCAGGAGTCCGAGTGGCTTTTTCTTTTTTTGCTTCGACAGTTCGGCTGGAAGCAGGGAGTGCGTGCTCAAAAATTTTTTACTGATGGGGTGAGCAATCAAAAAAGTTTGGAGACCACGGACTTAGACTTGTAGCATTTGTACATAAGCACTTTGTATATAAGCACTTAAAAAACTTGTCACTTTTTAGCTGTCTGCCTTACATGATGTAATTGAATGGGACTCTCTTTCATTTGACTGTTTCTCATCAGATTCTACCCGAATTTTATCATCTTCCATCCTCTCCTCCTTACTAGAACACAGAGAACCTCCTTTAATAGAACCTCCCCTAAGGGATATCTCTGTCTGAACCATGTACTTCTCTGCACCTGTCAGCTTTTCCCCAGCCCGTAGTTTAAAAACTGCTCTATGACCTTTTTAATTTTAAGTGCCAGAGAACATGGCAACAAATGGGAAAATGACCTTGAAATAAGTATTCATGTTAAAGGCAAAGATCTACAGCAATTCAGTAGTGGAGCTATAATGGAGGTACCAGTGAAAAGGGGTTTTGCAATTGCTGCTCAAGGGTTAAAATCTGATTGCTCCTTCTCAGATGAGGGGCCTCCCTCCTCTCATCACAAAGATTCTTCTGTGGCATATACAAAGACTTAGGACTTGATTGAAGCTGTTGCTTGTTTCAATCTGCTCCCTGTACACACTAACACCTTGTGGACTTTTTTACTCAGGAACAAAGACAGGGGGGCTTAACCTTTCTGCAGCGTGAATATTGGAAGCTGTATCACAGATTACATGCTGTAATAGACACCTGGCTAAATCCCTACAGAGGATTATGGCTTGGATTTTCAAACTGGTGAAGGCCGCAGAGGTCAAGCAGGCCAAGATTTTAGGAAAGAGCAAAATAAATTCTCAAGAAGCCAGTCACAGAAACTGATTTTTATACTGCTGTCTCCAAGTAGTTAGCTCGGATATACTAGACAAGGAATAAATATAGACTGAATCAAGCAAGACTTAAAGTCAGGTCCTGTAGTAAAATATTGCATTAAAATAAATAATAGGGAAATAATAGGACAGTCATTATTTATTACTTTCCCGAAAGGTCATCACAAGAGAAAGACATTAAGTATCATGCTGTACCTAGTGGATGATTAATTACTTAATTAATAGCAACAATTGCACTTATGCAGCACTTTACATCTTCAAAGTGACTATAAACATAGATAATATTTTCAGTTTTATAGAGCTAGATTATGATAGCTTCATTCAGGCTGCATGATACATTACTCACAGAATGAGGTAGTACTCAATGTGAGTAAGGGGATCAGAATCTGTCCCATCATGCTTTACATTTTCAAAGCACCTTGCAAACATTAACTAGTTGATAGTACACTAGTGAATGTGTGTCATGAGCTTTCACGAGGAAAAGCGCTATTTAAGTGCTAAGAATTATTGTTGATATTATGAAAACAGGGATGGTTATAGATAAGAACACTTCAGCATCAATAACCTTTTAAACACTGCACTGGTTGTCAGCATTTTCAGTTAAAGTGATTTAAGTATTAGAATCTCAATGGAGGATTGATGCTTCTCCACAGAGCTCCCAAGTGAGAAGTATTTGGAGGGTCAAAAAGCACTTTGAACTTTGAGCCACAAGCTGAGCCACATGAATTCTTCAAAACCAGGGGAAAAGAAAGTTTCTACATCAACAGCTTCTACAGAGATTTTAAAAGATTAAACTAGGGAAGACTGGTTTGCTAAATATTAATATTAATACTTATCATGTCCATGCACTTTTTATCTTCAAACTGTATTACAAACTAAGGCTCTAATCTTACAGTGGAATCCATGTGGTTAGGTCCGGGGGGAGGGCAGATATTAAACATATTTAGGTGCCTAAAGATCTGGCCCTTGGGTCCTACATCCTGCAATATTTAACTAATTAATCCTCATAACACCCCTGTCCCCTGTGAGGTAAATGTTATTGTGTGACACAGGCAAATATGTCTTATGCCAAATTTACATAGGAAGGAGAAAGAAGTAAAGAGATTAAAATCAGTGGAAACTAAGGACCGCGCATCACCTTGCAGGTTGAAGTCTGCATCTTTCCAGATTAGATCCTAATGATTTGCCCAATGCCATTCAGTTGGAAGCATTCCTGGCTCCACTGGCTACTAGACCATGCCTCTCTTGAATATTATGGGCCACAAATATAGCAGCAACCTTTTAATGTTTGTGTTTCCATTTAAGAATATACACCAATGATATTAGCTTTTTCTCAACTGCATCAGATTGTTGATTCATATTCAATTTGTGATCCACTATACCCTGCCCCCGGATTCTTTATATATAAAGATATATATTTCCCTCTCATTGTGCCTATTCTGCGATGCTAAATAGTAACTAAGGGTTCTAGTTTGTCAGGAGAAAAGACAGAGCAAATGTTAATTGAGTGAGTATCTTGCTCAGTCTGAGTCTGCTTAGACTTCTGAAAACTTCTAGCTCACACCAGGCATAATCAGAAATTTAATACAGATTAGCAGTGTCACTCCCACATTAATATACATCATCACACTAGCATAGCCACTTGATACCTGTTTGTACATTCTCTGTTTTTAGCTACTTTAATTGCACTTCTATCTTTAAAAAAAACATGGATAATAGATTTTGACACACTTTTCAAGTCACTTGATTAGACAAAGAGACTATTTCACTCCCAGGTCTCTAGCTGCTTTCTCAGACACAGCCTACTCATTCCGAGTGGATTGTACTGTGTGTAGCAGTCCTAACTTTTACTTGGCAACCTTGTTCATGCTATTCCAGCCATGATTTGCCACTTGGTGATTTTGGAATTATCGGTGCCTTTTAACAAATCTACTGGGACTAATACAGATTCTGCTATGCTCTTTTCTGTTCCTTGAAGAATGAATTATTTGCCTTTTCCTTTTGTATCAGCAAGTATCTGAGATGATTATTATTAACGTTTATATTGGGGTAATGCCTAGAGGCCAACAAGACTGGGACCCTATTGATAGGTGCTGGCCAAACATATGTCTCAACCGTGTCAAGAAAATCTTCTATGATTTCTCTGGTTCCTCTGTCCAGTGTTTGTTTAAGTTTGAGTAACCAAAGTAATAGAATCATAGAAATGTAGGGCTAAAGGGGAACATGAGAAGTCATAAAGTCCCAACTCCTGCACTATGGCAGGACCAAGTAAACCTAGACCATTCCTGATAAGTGTTTGTCCAAGCTGTTTTTAAAAATCTCCAATGATGGGGATTCCATCAGCTCCCTTGGCAGGCCATTCCAGAGCTTAATTACCTTTATAGCCTGAAAGCTTTTCCTAATATCTAACCTAAATCTCCCTTGATGCAGATTAAGCCCGTATCTTCTTGGCCTACCTTCAGTGGACACAGAGAACAATTGATCACAGTCCTATTTATAGCAGGCCTTAACGTATTTGAAGACTGTTATCAGGTACCCTCTCTCAGTCTTTTTTTCAAGACTAAATATGCCCAGTTTTTTTTAACCTTTCCTCATTTTTGTTGATCACCTCTGGACTCTCTCCAATTTATCCTCATCTTTCTTAAAGTGTAGTGCCCCAAAATGGACAATACTCCAGCTAAAGCCTCACCAGTGCCAAGCAGAACAGGACAGTTACCTCCCATGTCTTACATAAGACAAGCCTGTTAATATACACCAATGATATTAGCTTTTTCTCAACTGCATCAGATTGTTGATTCATATTCAATTTGTGATCCACTATACCCTGCCCCCGGATTCTTTTCAGTGGTACTACCTAGCCAGATATTCCCCGTTTTATAGTTGTGTATTTGACTTTTCCTTCCTGAGTGAAGTACTTTGCATTTGTCTTTATTACATTTCATCTTGTTGAGGACAGATGAATTCTCCAATTTGTCAAGGTTGTTTTGAATTCTAATCCTGTCCTCCCAAGAGCTTGCAACCCTTCCCAGCCTGATGTCATCTGCAAATTTTATAAACATACTCTACACTCCATTATCCAAGTCATTAATGAAAACATTGAATAGTACTGGTCCCAGGACTAATTCTTATGGGACCTGAGCCTGACTAGATACACTCTTGCAGTCTGACAGCAAATCATTGATAACTACTCTTTGAGTACAGTCTTTCAACCAGTTGTACACCCACCTTATAGTAATTTCATCTTGACCACATTTTCCTAGTTGACTTTTGGGAAAGTAACGTGGGACTGTCAAATTCTTACTAAAATCAAGATATCTCACATCTACTGTTTCTTCCCCATCCACTAGATCAGTAGCCCTGTCAAAGAAGGAAAATTATCTGGTTTGGCAGATTTTCTTCTTGACAAATCCATGCTGGCTATTCCTTATAGTCCTATTATCCTCCTAGGGCTTACAAATTGTTTAATAATTTATTCCAGTATCTTTCCAGGTATTGAAGTTAGGCTGACTGGTCTATAATTCCCTGGACCCTCTGTTCCCCTTTTTAAAGATAGGTATTATGTTTGCCCTTCTCCATTCTTCTGAGATCTCACCTATCCTCCAGGAGTTCTCAAAGATAATTGCTAATGGTTCCAAGGTTGCTTCAGCTCATTTCTTAAGTACCCTAGAAAGAATTTCATCAGGCCCTGCTGTTAGCCCTAACACTGCTGATTTAAATACATCTAAATATTCTCTAACCTGTTCCTTCCCTATTTTGGCTTGCATTCCTTCTCCCTTGTTGATATTGTGTTGACCTTTCTAGTAAAGGCTGAAGTAAAATATGCATTAAACACTTCAGCAGTCTTCATGTCACCTGTTATTAGCTCTCACTCTGAGTCCACACTAAGTAGAGGACCTACATTTCCTTTCATCTTTCTCTTGCTCTTGATGTATTAAAAGAACCTCTTCTTATTGCCTTTTATGTACTTTGCTCGGTGTAACTCATTTTGTGCCTTAGCCTTTCTGATTTTGTTCCTACATGCTTGTACTATTCTTTTGTACTGCTACTTAGCAATTTGTCCATGTTTCCAATTTTTGTAGGATTTCATTTTGATTTTCAGGTCATTAAAGATGGAGCCATATTAGCCTCTTACTATTCTTCTTATCTTCCCTTTGCATCGGGATAGTTTGCAGTTCCTTTAATACTGTCTCTTTGAGAAACTGTCAGCTCTCCTGAGCTTCTTTTTCTCTGAGATTTTCTTCCCATGGGACTGTACCTACCAGTTCTCTGAGTTTGTTTGAAGTCTGCTTTTTTGAGTCCGTTGTCCTATTCTGTTGCTCTCACTCCTTCCTTTCCTTAGAATAATGAAATCTATCATTTCATGATCACTTTCACCCAAATTGCCTTCCACCTTCAGATTTTCTGCCAATTTCTCCCCATTGGGCAGAATCAAATCTAAAATGGCTGTCACCCTGATTACTTCTTCCACTTTTTGGATCAAAATATTGTTCCCAATACATTCTAAGAACCTACTGGAAATTTTGTGTTTTGCCATATTATTTTTCCAACAGATGTCTGGATAGTTAAATTCCCCCACTACTACAAGATTTTGTTTTTGGAATAGTTCTAATATTTATTCTAGAAATGCCTCATCCACCTCCTCTTCCTGATTTGGTGGTCTATAGTAGATCCCTCCCAAGACATCACCCCTATTTTTATCCCTTTTATCTTTACCCAGAGTCTCTCAAATGGTCTGCCTCCCACCTCCATCTGAACTTCAGAACAAGTGTATATATTCTTGATGTATAATGCAACACCTCCCTTTTTACCCTGTCTATCCTTCCTGAACAAGTTATACCCCCTCTATACCAATATGAGACTTATCCCACCAACTCTCTGTGATGCCAATTAAGTCATAATTTATCTTATGTACTAATACTTCCAGTTTTTCCTGTTTATTCCCCATACTCCTCGCATTTGTGTATAGACATCTAAGATGTTGAGCAGATTATCCCTATTTTTGCTCATACCGGACAACATTATTGTTTGTCTATACATTAGCACCTGTGATGGGGAAGCCAATCCTTCTACTGATGCATTTATTAAACCAAAGAGCCGTGGATATTGATCTCTATTGTTATGCAGTTTTCTTTACTATATTTTTGTCTGAATAGCTTTCTCAGCCATTCTGTTATGCTGTGGGAATTTTGGCAAGGAGATGAAGGAGGTCTTGGTGAATTCTTGAAATTCTGCAGTGGAGAACTGGTTCCTTTGTCA
Organism: Malaclemys terrapin pileata; assembly: GCF_027887155.1. Lineage (NCBI taxonomy): Eukaryota > Metazoa > Chordata > Testudines > Emydidae > Malaclemys > Malaclemys terrapin. Next base: position 69,125,427 of record NC_071512.1, read on the forward strand.
CTAATAAGAATGTCTGGTATTCCTTGCTTTACATTTTTTGACTGGATACGAATAATCACACTACTTGTGTCTTGTTAATTTTAGAAATATCCATGATTTAGAATGATAATTAACAGGAAATAGTTTTCTTTGTGAAATTCCTTACCTCAAATTTGGGTGGGGAGAAGGAAGGAAATTGGTTGAGTCTAGAACAGGGATGGGAAAACTATGGCCCGTGGACTGAGCCGTTTTAAGCCGCCCTGCGAGCTCCCACTGGGGAGCGGGGTTGGAGGCCGCACTATGTGGCTCGGCCCCACTTCAGTGCTCCGGCTGGGGCACTGGGTTGCGGGCTGCACCACACGGCTCAGCCCCGCTCCGGTGCTCCGGCTGGGGGCTCCCAGAAGCTGCATCATGGCCCCACTCTGGCTCCTACACACTCCAATGGCCTCCTCCTGCACTTCAATGGGAGCTGCAGGGGTGGTGTCTGCAGATGGGGAAGCGTGCAGAATCACCTGGCTGCACCTCCACATAGGAGCCAGAGAAGGGACATACCACTGCTTTTGGGAGCCGCTTGAGGTAAGCGCCGCTCAGAGCCTGCACCCCTGAGCCTCTCCCCACGTCCCAACCCCCGTCCCAGTCCTGTTCCCCCTCCTGCTCTCCAAACCCCTCAATCCCAGCCCGGAGCACCCTCCTGCATCCCAAACCTCTCATCTCCAGCCCCACACCAGAGCCTGCACCCCCCAGCTAGAACTGCACCCCTTCCCGCATCCCTGCCCTGATTCCCCTCCTGCCCTCCAAACTCCTTGGTGCCAGCCCAGAGCACCTCCTACACCCCAAACTCCTCATCCCCAGCCTCACCCCAGAATCCGCACCCCCAAATAGAGCCCTCACCCCCTTCCGCACCCGAACCCCAATTTTGTGAGCATGTATGGCCCGCCATACCATTTCTATTCCCCGATGTGGCCCTCGGGCCAAAAAGTTTGTCCACCCCTGATCTAGAACAATGCAATTGGCAGGAATCAATGTCTGAGGACATAGCAGGAGCAGCAACACGGAGAGCAGGAAGCGGAACTGACGTTCGCAGCAATATTACTGAGAGATGATCTCAGTATTGGAAGAGGGAATTGGAACATTGGAGGAAGTCCTAAAAAGACAGTGTTCTCTGTGTATTGGATTCAGATTATTTGATATACAATAAAGGTCTAAGGATGAGAAAAAACCCAGGGAAATCTTTTGGGGAACAGGGAATTAATAAGAGATGGAAGTAACAGAAATGGAAGAGTTAATAACTAGATTTAGGAGACAGCAGAAGGGTTCAGAATAGTAATGTACTTCATAGCATAGTCAATGAAGAAAAAAAGTAGGAAGAGAACATAAATAGAGAGTGGAGAATGTATGAGCTAGTTTGCCAGCAATCATTCTAGAAAAAGGGATAGTCTTAGTGTAGATTATTCAATTCTGTTCTATTCTATTTTATATAGATTTTTAACAATGACTGAGCAGCTCACAGTGGTGCATTTAGCAATGTGAGTAATATCTGTCATATGGTTCATTCTTTTGCTTATCCTTTCCTCTGGGGAAAAATGTATGCAGAATGGAGTGTTTTGGTTTGGTAGAGTTTTTTATTATTATTTTAATGTATGTGCTGCTATATGTTATCGTAGAAAGAGAAGATAGGTTGATTAAATACCCCTTGTTTTCTGAGCAGAGCATGCTGAGGTTTGTGATGGTCCTTAGTTCCTGGAAGAGTTCATTCCACAATCTTGGACCAGCTCCTGAGAAAGTTGTCTCCCAAATAGTCAAGCTCTACCCTTATGATACAAAGTTCCATTGTGTCATAGGAGCAGAGTGGACCATGCCTCCCAGAGGTTTACGTGGTCATTTAGATGTCCTGGGTCCCGGCCATTGAGCACCTTGAAAATAAGGACCTAAATCTTCAAGGTCACTCATTATTCTATGGGAAGTCTGTGCAGTGAGCAGAGGACAGGTTTGATGTGGTCAGAGTAACCTGTATATCTGAAGAGATACAAAGTAGAGGCATATATATAGCAATACGTATATAGCAACTTGGCTGGCATGCTATGGTTAACAGCCAAACTTTTATGCAAGTGGCCAGGGCCTATATTTTACCTCTGATCTGAAGGATGATTACAGTAAAGCGAGGGCCCTTTAAACATTTGTTTCCATTTGAAAGGTATGGCTGCCTTGAGAGATATAATGTGCCCACTACAACCTTTATTTGAGTAGGTCATTGTGCAACTAACTGGAAGAAAAGAGTCATTGCCCCTTAAAGGGCTCCCTTACAGTAGATGGGGACAAAGGGAGAAAGTTTACCAGGATCAACAGGAAGCAATTGGAGCAGGTCAGGGCAAGGTCACTGCATTGCCCTTCCTGCTGACTGGAAGAGTGTGTATGGTGGAGGTATTTATAGCCCATGCAGCCACAGAGTATCAGCAGTAGCATGGATTGCAGGCTTCCAGTGTTAGCAGCATCTCCATGTGTAAGCAGCCTGCCAGCAATGCCAGATGCTTACTTTTTGTAACCGAGTGGTGAGATCAGAAAGGGGGGAAAGCAATCTCCCTCTCCCAGCAGGTGGGGCCTGATCGAGAAGGGGAAGAAGTCCCCCCACAAGCATGTGGGGTTGATGGGGGGGCTGTAGGCAGCATGGGGAATGAAGGGGACATGAACCCATCTGGAGACAGGAGACCCCTTTCCACATGTGAGTAGCAGTGGTTGTCAGGGGACAAACCCTCCCTGTGCAGCACAATGAGCATTAAGGATTGGGGAGGCAGAAGAGGAATTAATTGCCGTTATTTGTGCTGTTGCAACACAAGCAGTTTCAGCAGCAGTTCAGAAGTTACAGGGTGCTACAGAACAAGACCACAGGAATGAGGGACCACAGGAGGCAAAGTATGAGACTGGCAAGAGACCCAATCACTGCTGGTGGGGCCGAGTTGGAATGACACAAACAAACACACACTTTTAATTGCTCCCACTAAAGACAAGCCCGTGTTAACAGATGCAAATAATATGAATTAGAAAAAAATGGTTTTCAAAAGATACCCATTTAACCTTTATGCCACTGGCTTCTGTGCCACTTTGGAATGTGGTAATGTTCCTCTGAAATGCTAATGTCCCATTAAATGACACCCCATTAAAATTGATTTACAGTACCTGGCACAGGTGTCAGCACTGGATGTGCATTGTTTTTGGCTTACAGATCAGGTACATGACAGTGCAGCAGCTAATATTCTGTCCAATTAGTATTTTTTATAATGTAATTATTTTACATATTCAATGAAGCCCAAAATATTTATACAGAACAGTAGCACAGAGTTTACCATATTCCTATTAAGTTATGATTAATTGTATGTATATTGAGGGTACATATTTAAAGTGGCTACACATGCAAAATATGTGTACAGGATATCCTTTTTTCCTGCAATATGAACATCTGCACATAAAAATGGTTAACTGTGTGCTGAAGTGCCATTTATTGTGTAAAAGACTGTTTTGGGGGGCACAAATGCATTATATAATGGACTCACAGACATCAATGGGAAGAGTGTTTTTGTAAGGCTGAGTGAGATCTGCAGGATTTGAGTTCATAGGTTAGAAAACCTTCATATTTTCAAAGACAGACATGATTGTGACCATAAACCATGGCTCTGTGCTCCCAAAACAATCATTTTCACCACAAACGTCCCTTGGATGCATCACTAGGATTTTGACCTTCCTAAGGACTGTAGGATTTGACCCTACAACATTGGGATCTATTCTTCCTTACATATGCAAACATAACTCCTATAAGCACCAACAGAATTTATATGTGCACTGCTAGGGGAAGAAACCCAGTAATATCCATGCAAACTGAATTCAGCTGTAAAGAATCCTAATTTTCTTCTCTGAATACCCTAATTTTCTCCCTCTGTATTGTGTGTTCAGCTTTTTTCTTTTTGTTACCTATGAAAATTTTTCTCTTTCTTAAAATGAAAGAAATCTGGAGATGCAGAATGCACTGTAGCTTGAAAGTACATCTCTTTTGCTGGCAGTTACATTATGTTATTTTACATAAATGTAATTCTGGGTTTTATATTTTGCTTAGTGAAATATTTGTGAATTATCATGACAAAAATTATGATGTGTCATAATGCATCATACCAACCTATACTGCACTAAATGTTTATCTTGAACCCTTTGCATGCAATGAAACCAAACAATACCAACACTGATAAAACCCCGAGCCTTTTCAAAGATATGTACTTTGTTTAAATATTCACCCTCAGGAAGCAGACTCTACAATTTATTTTTCACTTCTACTTCCACCAATTCATAAAATCCTATTTGCTTGCTTAAATGTGCAGCTACAAGTATTCATACATCTACTCTGCATAATCCGTGGGATACTGGATATAAATTACAGAAAGACAACGAACAGAAAGGCATGCAATCCTCCATGGTATTCATTAATGGCTGCTTGTGACAAGCCAGTGTCAGCCTTAATTTACTAATTTTTCTTGGGATGGTTCCTGCTTACTCAGTGGGAGGTTTTTAAGACTGCTAGGAAGGACTCATGAGTGGTGGCAACAGTGAGATAACTTATTTGTCAAATCTGATGCAAAACTGACAGAGACACTTAAAAAATCCTAGAAGTGGCCCTCTACTTTAATTATTTATATTAAAAGAAAAGTGTCACCTCAGAATAAATGACCCAATCTAATACCCTCAGCAGACTGTACTCAATAGAGGACATCCCGTTCATAAGAGCACTACTTAATTAATAATGAATGAACACTTTACTAAACTGCACAAAGACATTCCTGAATACTCAAGATAAAAAAATAAACAGTTCCCCAAATCATAAGGTTCCTTCTCTTTGGGATTATTGAAAGTGGATTACTCATGACCATATACTGGGCCAAATTTGGCCACCCTTCCTCACCCTGAATAGTACCTAATACACACATAGTCCTATTGATTTCAAGAGGACTCCTGCTTGTGTAGTATGGGTGAATAAGAGTGGGTCATTATAAGTCACTGGAAACCCTTTCCAGTACATTCATTTTAGAAAGAATATTAAAACATTCATTTGTATAACTTTTAATCTGTAGCTCTCAAAATGTCTTACAAGGAGGTAAATATCATTACCCTAGATGTAGAGATGGGAAAACTGAGGCATGGAATGGTGATGTAGTTTGCACAGGGATAATCAGTGGCTGAGCCATGAATGGAATCCAGATCTCCAGACTCCCATTCCAAGGCCCTATGGGGCTGTTTCTTTTAGGAGCAAAAATTCGTATTTATTCTTTGTTGTTAATTCTATTGCTAATTCCACAGAGAAGAGAAACTGCAGAGCCAGCCAAGAAATGAAAGATGCTAAAAAGACAAAAGAAGTTCTTTTCTTGTTGGGGATCTCTCAGCTGTGCTGCTGGGGCTGTCTGTATCTGTAGGCACTATTCATTCTACCCCGGTGTATTATTGATTCTATGTCTGTGGATTATATGTAAAATCATATTTCTACAGCATCTATTATTTTATCTCAGATTCTTAACGGTAGTATTGTTCTTGACAATTTCTGACCTGCTCCTATGCTACCAATGTGTCTACTGACATTTTTAATAAACTTTAGAGCCAGTGGATTAGCACTGAATGTCAAGCACCACAATTAGAATTGCTGATGTTATGCGGAAACACTGTTTTTTAATATAAAAAAGTCTGTCTTCTTATTGCCACAGAATTCAGCACTTGTTTCTGTTGTATTTGATCATTTTTGTTGCAAAATTTCCATACTCAGAGGATCCTTGTGTGTATATGAACCATTTAAAGGGAGAAGGAAAGGTAACATAAATAAAAGTGACAACTGTAAATGAAATCCAATTTCCTTTTCACTTCTCTTAAAAGGTGAGGTAGATTATTTTGCCTCCATTTGTGTTGGTCTTGAGGATAAAATAAATATTGTTTTAATGAATCACAATGAACACCTATATAATCTGGGATTTCCATAAAAACAAATTTAAAAATTGTATCCTATCACACAGACAAATGATCTCTTATTAGCATGCACAAAGAATAGTTCGCCATCTCTACATGTTTGGATTATAGATCACACAGTTTTCAAAAGGAACAAAGGCACTCATCAAATCCACATTAGATTACTGCAGAAATGTGACTAAATTTAGTGAAAGAAAAGCCATTCAATATCCTTGGAGCAAGGATGACCAAACTTTGTAACACCCAGGAACACACTAGTAACTTTCCAAGAGCCTTTGAGAGGCATATACATGTACATTCACATAGAAGTATAATAAAAATAATAATTGCACACCCTTGAAAAATTACTATAATATTATATAGTAAGGCCCTAAAACAAAACAGCTTGCACTAGTGATATGGTTGTATTTTGTAATACTGGTATAGAATTTTATATTCCTGGGTCATTGTTTTTTTGGTTTGTATTATCCATTATGCTTATGAATAATTGACTAACATTTAAAACACATGCAATCGTGAAAATTCCCATGGGCTAGAATGGGTGCTCAGCTACTACATGGGAAACAGAATGAGAAAGAACCTCCCTTCTTATGCTTCCATGCATAAACCAGGTATATCTGCAGTCCAGGTGTTTCTAAGTCCCTACTTGTACTATAGGGCAGTGGTTCTCAAAGCCGGTCCACCGCTTGTTCAGGGAAAGCCCCTGATGGGCCGGGCCAGTTTGTTTACCTGCCGCGTCTGCAGGTTTGGCCAATCGCGGCTCCCGCTGGCTGTGGTTCACCGCTCCAGGCCCAGGGGGGCTGTGGGAAGGGCAGCCAGCACATCCCTCGGCCTGTGCTGCTTTCTGCAGCCCCCCTTGGCCTGGAGCAGTGAACCGCAGCCAGTGGGAGCTGCGATTGGCCGAACCTGCAGACGCGGCAGGTAAACAAACCGGCCCGGCCCGCCAGGGGCCTTCCCTGAACAAGCGGCGGACCAGCTTTGAGAACCACTGCTCTAGGGCACTAGCCACCCTAGAGGGATAAGGTAGGAGTAGCAGGAGGAGGTGTGAATGTGACCAGATAAACAGGGCACTACATGCAGTCAGTTCCATGGTGCCTCCAGTGATGGTTATGCCCCTTAGTAGTGTCTACATTACTGGCTAAATCAGCACTGTTGCGATTGATGCAGCAGTGTCGATTTGGCGGGTCTGGTGAAGACATCCTAAGTCAATGGTAGAGCGTTCTCCCGTCAACATCTGTACTTCACCTCCCCAAGAGGCGGCAGCTATGTCGATGGACAATGTCCCCTTCTGGCTGGATAAGGCAGCTTTCTGATGCCAGAATGGTACAAAATTGCTGTAACACACTGGAAGTTCTGGGCCAATGTATTTCTACCACTGCTCAGTAATTTAAACCAATATACTGTTATATAACATTTATCTCTGTAAAGCGTTTTAGTTTGCATGAAAGGGGCTACACCAAATACATTTGTATTGCACTGTATTTATTAGATTGAAAGTTGGCTGTCTGGAAAAGGGGTTGTTTTATTTATAAGGGTGCAAAAATAAAAGCAATAGGGAAAGACAAGCAAGTCTGTCTTCAGACCCATAAATTAGTCCTATACTATCCTGTAAACCAAAAGCTTGTGTGTCTTTCTTGGAAGATATGCCGCATTAAAGATTTATAAGTTATCGTTATACAGAGATACTTGTATTTAACCTCTAAGAACTAATACATTGCAACCCTAATAAAGCTGTTTTAAAAGTAAGATGATGTGTAGATTTACTTTATGTTTATAACAACTCAGAAGCTTTACATAGAATACAAAAAATTCCTAATGAATGTGACCATCTGTGATCTGTTAATGCAGCAAACTTCAAAAGATTTATGGTCTTAATTGCTGCTAATTTTTGATAGGGCATCTACTATATGTGCCTCACAGAAATCAATGTAAAAATATAACTTTAAATCTAGTTGATGGCTGAAGTCAACACAAAACCCCAAGTCATCTCAAACAGATTTAAAATTCCTTCTGTGAATTTTATTGTGTCATCTGAAAACGTGATATTTCAATAAATAATAAGTAATAAATAGTTATTCTGTGGGAACATTGTGAACTGTAAAGGCTTAATAAACCATTCTCTAGAGACCACACCCCTCCCACTCCTAATATTGAGATTAATCAGGCATGGTATTTTGGAGACAAACATTTGAAAGCCAGGAAATTCAGAATTAAGGTTCTGCAAAGAAGCTTCATCTCAAAGAGCAGAGATGAAGCTTCTTTGCAGAACCTTAATTCTGAATTTCCTGGCTTTCTTTGCAGAACCTTAATTCTGAATTCTCCCATCTTCTCCCTATTCATTAGGAATCCCAGCAAGACTGAGATTGACTATGTGTTCAAGAGGACTAGAAACCGACCCAATATCCAAATTTTGGTTTCTTCAAAATAAGAAACTGTTGACTTTTTCTTGTAACATTGCCAGCATACAAAAAGAAAGCTATTGTTAATCAGCAACCATGGTGAATATATGATGAGATATTCAAATATTTATCATATTGTAAAATGGTAGCATGCTAGAAAATACTTTCATTAGGCTTTATGTTCTTGTTATTTCAGCAATCTGAAGGTGCTTACAATGAGTGAAATCCTGAAGTCCATGCTGAGATTTAATTCATTGCGTATTCAAGCAAAAATCCATTGATATCAATGGTCATTCTGACTGACAAAGAATTGAACTACTAAGGGCTCCAGGAGTTGTCCCATCATTTATGAGGGCCCATATCTTTTAGTGCCTAAGGGTGGCTTTGTATTGCTCCAGCAGCACAACAACACTTCCCTAAAACTTGCCAAATTTGCCAGCAGCGGGTGTGCCCAGCATAGGGAGATTCTCAAGTGTCACACTGTCACTGTTGCAGCTCCTATGCCAGTTCCCATTCCTACAGTCGGTACAGGGGGATTGGTTGTGAGAAACGAGTCCTAACCAGGACTCTCCTGTGCCCTAGTAATCCCCAACTGCTTTAATGGGCCTTTGGGGTCATTGGCAGCTAGCACAAGTTAGAGCAGCATGAACCAGGGGGACTGGTCTATCACAGACTGCCTCAGAAGTAGAGGAGTACAAAGATACCTAGTGCACCCTGGTCTTGACTCAGTATGACTTATTACTTCATAATTACTCACAGGAAGTTTGGGATTACCATAATCTTTAACTGGGGATATATGCTAAACAGGTTCTTCCCCACACTCCCTTCCACAGTACACTCAGCCCCAAGTTATTCAACCTTTTTTTCTTTAGTTTACAAAAGAAACAAAAAATAAAAACATTTCAGACTATTTAAATCTGTTATTGTGATATCTTTTAGTTCATTAAAAAATTATCTAGGAAAAGTCCTAGAAATTGAAGCCTAGGTCAAACCGTAGGTCAAATATGAAGTGGATTATCATACTGAATGTTCACCTGTGTTATTCCTGCCAATGCCTGTTATCCTGTAAACTCAGCCAGAGAGTTTCACTGTCTATACAGAAAGCAGTCTTCCTGTCTCATACACTACCCATGATGACATCACTCATGTGCTGCTCTTTGAAGAGTCCATGAGCATGCACTTTCCCACACCTTGCAAAAGGGTGTTTAGCAGTGACCCAGCAACAGAGTTGGAACTGAAATTAAAATTCAAAATTCAAGCAGCAGAAGCAACAAGAAAGCATATGCACAGAGAGGAGTAGGAGGGAGTCTGAGCCTGTACACATTTGGTATGGTTTCTCTTCTACTGGAGAGTCAGATACCTTATTCTAAGGCAGGGTTAGGCAACCTATAGCACGCGTGCCAAAGGCGGCAAATGAGCTGATTTTCAGTGGCACTCACACTGCCCGGCCTGGGGGGCTCTGCATTTTAATTTAATTTTAAATGAAGCTTCTTAAACATTTTAAAAACCTTATTTACTTTATATACACCAATAGTTTAGTTATATATTACGGACTTACAGAAAGAGACCTTCTAAAAACGTTAAAATGTATTACTGGCACGAGAAACCTTAAATTAGAATAAATGAAGACTCGGCACACCACTTCTGAAAGGTTGCTGACCCCTGTTTTAAGGTCTTACCCAACTTCTACTGAAGTCAGTGGGACGCTTTACACTGACTTAAATGGAAGTTGAATTGGGTCCCAGTGCTGCAATGTGCATACATAATGGTAGGATTCTTGGTAGTTGGGAAATCTTCTTTTGGATAAGGGAGGTAACTAGTGCTAGGAGGGAAGATACAGTGCTTGTGTTAAATAGGAGTGGGGAGGAGAACAGAGATCTACTGAATATCAATCCTTTAGTGGTACATAACCCTAAAGGTTAAAAGAATGATATACTGATAAAAGGTGATGTGTCCCTTAATTCATTGTAAATGAAGACATCTATCCCACTGCCTTTTATTGCTTGGAATTTACTTGATTTTATGTAAAATTAAGTATTCCTTATTATTCTATTTGCATTTTTAAAAAATCCACAAATGATGATGGATGAAATTTAAAATAATTCAGCAAAGTGTGTTTAATTAAAATATGAACAGACAAAACGTTCTGCAAATATAACTAGTACTCTGTTAGTCTGCTGGATGCAAATGTTAGTAAAATAGATGCTAATGATGAATCTGAGCCATATTTTGGATCTTAAACTTTCTGACCTTGTGAAATAGTGAAAAGTAATCATTCAACATAAAGAAGTGTCCTTGTAAAATTTTTATAGTATTCTAATAATAGCTTCAAATGCTTCCTTATATCTACTGTTTTGGGGCTCAGAACTTTTTAAAATAAGAGTGTGGACCCAATATGGGAGAAAACGTAAAAGTCAAGAAAATGCAGAGAGGAATGTATGAGGGTATGTGTACTGTTTTTTTAAAACTGTAGCAGGAGGCCATACAAGGAAGGAGGCTGGGGAAGATTACATACAGCAGCTCTGCAATGAAGCAGCAAGGCCGAGTAGCTTTAGGGATAATACTGTTTTCCTTATACTGATAAAGTTCCTTGTTCAGTTTTAAATGAAAGTGATGCTCTACCATTGACACATGACAGAATAAAGCAGAAATTATATATAGAAATGGGTCTGAACCAAAACACCAAATATTACTATCTCCAAACTGTGGGGAAGTTCAGATCTGAATCCAAATCTGTACTAAAAGTTTACAGCTGGCTTCTCCTCTATAATAGCTGAATGAAACCTCTGGATTTGAACATCCCCAAGTGTTGGGGAAGATTAGATCTAAATCTGGACTGTTTTGCTTGCATTCATTTTTAGTTAAATGCTATTAGATACATTGGTATAAATCTGACAATTTTTTTGACTTCACTGAATGAGTTCTACATTAGAGCTGGTAAAAAATAGTTAAAAATTCACAGGAATGTTCATAATCGAAGATTTCTGGGGGGAGGGTTTCCTTGGAAAATAATTTTTCCTATGAAAAAAATTAGTCAAAAATTCAAAATTCAGAAAATTTCAACCATCTCTACTTCACACTGACAGAGGTGCAAACAAGAACACAAATTTGGTCTATAGTCTACACTGTCCTTTAGCACTCAGAACTTCTACTGATACCAGTGAACTAACATCAACATTACTAACATCATTTAGATTTCTGTTTGTGGAAGGACTATAGAATAGGTTCTTCAATATGTAAAACTTCATGGACAGTGGATCAGAATTCAAAAGGAGTCATTTTCAATTACAATAAATAGGAGGTGCATATTGAAAAATGCTGCAGCAAATACTGTGCCCCCAAAAAACTATGGCCCAAATTGTGAATCCCCTGTTCACAATAGTGAGCATTAACTCACAGGATTAGCCTCATTGAAATCAATGGAGCTACTCCTGTGAGCAACCAGTGTGAACAGGGGGTGACAGTATTCACAAATCCAGTATGGGCTCAGTTGTCTAAGCTTGATATTCACATTTGCTCATTGCAATGCAGGTTTTAGCCAGCACAACCTGTGCTCATGGATATTTACAGTTGCACTCGTGCTCTTTTTTGAAGGTTTAGCCTGAAAAGAAAGTTATTGGGAAAGAGTAGAATGAGGTTCCGGAACATAACAGTGATAATTGTAGGCAACTTTGGCTAAGACTAAACTAGAGAGGTGATAATGGTATGAAGCTGAAGAGGGAAGGTGTGAAGAATTGAGGGGGTGAGAAAAGGGCAAAAAAGGACAGAAGTTTTAAAAACAGAGAAAATGACTTCATGGCAATTCTGCTTGTCTTTGTTTTCCTCCTTCATCTTATAACACTTAGAAGCCATTGCTCTCAACGTTATGGTTTTATCTACTAGGAAGCTATTGTTACCCCTTTTGACCTGAGCCAAGTATTCTCTGTCTTGTCTGAAGTTTCCGTGAGGAAGAGAAATTGATGACAGAGTCAGGTATTTCTTTGTGGCAATCTAGTTTACTTACAAAGAATGTATGTAAAGTCTGTTCCCCAGAACACAGCATTAATTAAACAGCAGCAGGCAGTTTCTTTGCTCACAGTTCAAAGCCTCTTTCCAGCTAGCACTCTGCTCAAAAAGCGCTCTCTCTTCACTTTTTCTCAAGGTCACATTTCCACTAGCTGTCTGATTGGCTTTTTCTCTCTGCTTGTTATCTGGCTGCTTCTGCTTTCAGACACAAACATGTCCATCAAACAATATCCAAAAAAACCTCTTCCTTCTGTATAGCTCAGTTTCTGACCTGTCTAGCATGTGACTTGTCTTTTGGATGGTGATTCCTATTGTTTTAGCTATCTTACTCCAAAAAGGAGCTTAACTATTTGTTACATTCATCCTGAATGAGGGGCAGCTGTTAGGCCCACCAGCTTCAGTGAGGTTTTAGCCAACCTTCACCATAACACTCTGATGCAAAAGAGCTGCCAGACAAGTCCAGCAAAAACGCCAGTCTTCCCACTTCTACTTCAAACAAGAAATTTCTAGTAAAAAAATAAGTATTAAGAAAATAAAGGGCTCACAACCTAAAAAAAAAAAAAAACACCTTAGAGGTGTGGTTGGATGAACTAGGATTGGAAAAGAAGACTACATGAGAGAATTACCATTAAGTTATTCATCCCCACGCCCTTCACCAATATCTTTTCTTTTCCTCATCCTGTAAGACATTGTGCTAAGTGGATGTAGCAAGCACTAAGGAAGAGGATTTCTCTCACAGTTGCCAGGAGCACAGCCCTTATCCAAAGGGCTCTTTCTTCCACTCATCTCCCTGCCCTCAAAAGACTAGATATGCCTTTATATAGTGTAGTGTAGTGTGCATGTCTGAAGCATCTATGGGAAAGAATCCTAAGGGAACCTGAGCACACATTATTTTCTGAAGTCTTGCATTGTAGAGAAAGATCCCCACACTATGCCCAAAACAAATAGCATGGAAAAAGAAGAGCAAAAGATACAGTAAACATGGTTAAGAAGATTTGTGTGTTTCCACTGAAACAAGAACCAGTGGCCTGGCAGTTACAGTCACTGACACAATGTTTTTCCAGTCTGAGACAACTCCAGGGTACAGCAGGGCTGTTCTTAAGGAGTCTGACAAATTGCAAAACTGAGCTCCTGTTATCTAAAATTTTCAGCACAGAAAAAGGCAATTCATTCAGACGGACAAGTGTCAATGGGGAAACACTAGGCATCTACAACTTTCAGAACAGCTGGCCTGTCACTCCGTGAGATTGATTTGCAGTATATAGGGATTTAATATCTATGGTCAAAACAAGTCAATGTTATCTATCTATTTTAGGCAGCTATAGCATGCCCATCACCACAGCATCTGGATATCTCCATTCTGGTGACATCTATCAAATAAGGCGGCTATCTTTAATTTATGAAGGAATAAAATGTAACAATCCAGCTCATCAAGCTGTTAATAAGAACAGTGGCACAATATACTAGGGCCTGATTCTATAAACGTTTTGTGACTGGAACTTCTACTCGCTCCACTGGGATGGGTCTGTAAGGTCAAGGCTTACGTCAGGGTCTCTGGGATGTTAATTGTTTGCTAAGAGCTTTCAATTGGATAAATTTTTAAAATTAACTTATTTTATTCTTTCAAAATACAAGAGGTTTGATCAAACACCAGTTGCATTGGAAACAAAGAAAGGTGAATGAAAAGCAGGAAAGGGAATAAACAAACACACAAATACAAAATGAAAGTTCATGGTTATCCCTGGTTTCTTACAAATTAGTCTTATATCCTGAAATGACAATAGACAGTCCTTGAAAAAACCTTGTTCCCAAGGCCATTTAGACCATGTAAGATCTAAATCTCCTTTTCTGTATTTATTGTTTCCTTTTCTCCTTCCTGCCTTCCATTGAACTCTTCATATTTCCACTGTGGTAAGTGGTTTGTCATGATCAAATATCTGTTATATGAAAAAATATATCAAGGAGATGGGGTTGCTGTGGGTTCTATCCCCTTAAGCCACAGATTTCAGATTCTCCAAAGGTGAAAAAGGGCATCCATGCAGATCCTCTGCTACCCAGATTCACCCTATCCTGGGGTTCTGCCTACTCTGGCTTTACTGGAATCCCCTTGAAGTTATCACAACTTCTGAATCCCTCTTGCTGCCTGCAAAAGCTTTGTTACATGGGAACCCCTTGCTTATTCCACAGGGGGTTCAATCCTCATAGAAGAATTCCAGGAAAACAGAGTTAAATTTCACTGAGGCCTGGTCTACACTAGGCGTTTATGTCGAAGTTAGCGCCGTTACATCGAATTAACCCTGCACCCGTCCACACCGTGAAGGTATTTAGTTCGATATAGAGGTCTCTTTAATTCGACTTCTGTACTCCTCCCCGACGAGGGGAGTAGCGCTAAATTCGACATGGCCATGTCGAATTAGGCTAGGTGTGGATGGAAATCGACGCCCAGGCAGCACAGCAGACCCAGTGGCGGGAGAACTTGTCCCAAATGCAGCAAGCAAACATGGATCGGGAGGAGAGGTGGCGGCAGGAAGACCAGCAGGCGACTCAAACCCTGCTTGGACTACTGAGGGAGCAAACAGACACGCTCTGGCGCCTTGTGGATGTTCTGCAGGAGGACAGAGCCCCACTGCAGTCCATCTCTAACCGCCCTCCCCCGCCACCAAGTCCCATACCCCCCTCACCCAAAGTGCACAGAAGGAGAGGCGGCAGAGTCCACGCCAACTCTCACTCCACCCCTGCAGAGAGCTCTAGTAGCAGAAGGCTCTCATTCCCCAAAATTTGACAAGTTCTTTCCTTCCCGCCTGACACAAGCCCCCGTCCAAGTTTCACCTCCCAGTTCCATGTGTAGTTGATAATAAAAAATATGTTTCTGTTAACTAATGTTTCCATCATGTTCTTTTGGAGGAGGGGGGGAAAGGGGGATGGTAATTGGACAGGACAGTCACCTTTGGCAGGGTACATAGGCGGGGGCAGGTACAGCAGCAGGGCACATACACAGTGCAGTGACTAGTTGCCCTGGTCAGTCTGGGAGGTGGTTTTCATGTTCTGTAGTGGGGGGTGGGTTGCTCTGTGACTTTGTGGCGGGGGAGGGCAGTTACAGATCTTAAGCGGCGGTCCTTATGCAGGATCACAGAGCCACACAGCAGGAGATCTGTAACCGTCCTCCCCCTGCCACAAAGTCACATAGCCCCCCCATACACACAGTCCCGATCAGGAGGGGTGACAGGCTCCGTTGAAAGAACCAGCCCACCACAGCGGAGCCTGTCAATCCTTGAGTTTAGAAGCTTTCTTTGCGTCACTACACTACACCCGCTCCGCACCACAATCCGCGTCCCAGTTTTAAAAAATTCCCGCGAAAACAGTAGTAAAGAAAACGGTGTTCATTAACAAAGTAGAACTGATTTTATTTCGAAACGTGTGTTGGAAGGGGGGGAGAAGGGGGTATGTAACTGGAGAGGATAGTCAACATTAACTGGGTAAAGAAACGGGGGCAGGTTCGGCTTCTCTGTACACAAACTTTACAGTCACAGGTTACCCTGCTCACTCAGGAACTTAGCTTTCAAAGCCTCCCGGATGCACAGCGCGTCCCGCTGGTCTCTTCTAATCGGCCGGCTGTCTGGCTGTGCGTAATCAGAAGCCAGGCTATTTTCCTCAACCTCCCACCCCGCCATAAAGGTCTCCCCCTTGCTCTCACAGAGATTGTGGAGCACACAGCAAGCTGCTATAACAATGGGGATATTGGTTTCGCTGAGATCACAGCGAGTCAGTAAGCTTCTCCATCTCCCCTTGAGACAGCCAAAAGCACACTCCACCACCATTCTGCACTTGCTCAGCCGGTAGTTGAAGAGTTCTTTTTCACTGTCCAGGGCGCCAGTATAGGGCTTCATGAGCCAGGGCATTAGCGGGTAGGCTGGGTCCCCGAGGATGACTATAGGCATCTCCACATCCCCAACAGTTATTTTGTGGTCCGGGAAGTAAATACCTTGCTGCAGCCGTCTAAACAGACCAGAGTTCCTGAAAACACGAGCGTCATGAACCTTGCCCGGCCATCCGACGTAGATGTTTGTAAAACGTCCCCTGTGGTCCACCAGTGCTTGCAGCACCATGGAAAAGTAGCCCTTTCTGTTAATGTACTGGCTGGCCTGGTGGTCCGGTGCCAGGATAGGGATGTGAGTTCCATCTATGGCCCCACCGCAGTTTGGGAATCCCATCGCTGCGAAGCCATCTATGATCGCCTCCACGTTTCCCAGGGTCACTACCTTTGGCAGCAGTACATCAACGATTGCCTTGGCTACTTGCATCACAACAACCCCCACAGTAGATTTGCCCACCCCAAACTGGTTCGCGACTGACCGGTAGCTGTCTGGCGTTGCAAGCTTCCAGAGGGCTATGGCCACTCGCTTCTGGACAGTCAGGGCTACTCGCATCCGGGTGTCATTGCGCTTCAGGGCAGGGGACAGCAACTCACAAAGTTCCAGGAAAGTTCCCTTCCGCATGCGAAAGTTTCGCAGCCACTGGGATTCATCCCAGACCTGCAGCACTATGCGGTCCCACCACTCAGTGCTTGTTTCCCGTGCCCAGAATCGCCGTTCCACGGCATCAACATGACCCATTGCGACCGTGATGTCCTCGGCGCTGGGTCCCCTGCTTTCTGAGAGGTCTGTGCTACTCTCAGACTTCAGGCCATCACCGCGGTGACGTAGCCTCCTCGCCTGACTTATCTGCATCTGCCTCAGGGAAAGGTGTATGATAAGCTGCGAGGCGTTGAGAGCGGCCACAACTGCAGCGATGGTCGCAGTGTGCTCCATGCTCGCAGTGCTGTGGCGTCCGCGCTGTCACTGACTAGAAAAGTGCGCGAACTGATTTCCCGCCGGCGCTTTCAGGGAGGGAGGGCGGGAGTGATGGACGGATGACGACAGTTACCCAAAAGCACCCTGGACACCTTTTTTTTACCCAGAAGGCATTTGCGGCTCCACCCAGAATTCCAATGGGCAGCGGGGACTCCGGGAACTGTGGGATAGCTGCCCACAGTGCACAGCTTCCAATGTCGACGCTTTCCCCGTTAGTGTGGACTCACAAAGTCGAATTACTGTCCTTAGTGTGGACACACACGTTCGACTTTGCAATATCGATTCCAAAAATTCGATTTAAGTAAAATCGAACTACTCTCGTAGTGTAGACAAGGCCTGAGTTTGCCCTCAATAGCATCAAAAGGTGAGACTGAAGGGTCAGAGGTTTGGGTTTTGGTCTGTGCAAAGGACATGGCAGTGGTTCTTATATGAACCAAACCACTTTGCCCATCCTCAGTGGACACAGTGTTGACCCTGCCCATTCACTGTTGTCTGTATTTTAATAGCATGTTTTTTAATTTCTCTTCTTTCCCAATAATTGCTCTAGATACTGCAGAATCTAAAGGGTACATTATTATCTCTAAGCTTGGGCACATTTAAAAATGCGTGCTTCATGAGGCCTGTTTTCCATTTTCCTGCTTGATATTAAATGCAGTTATATGTTAAGAAATGAACACCCACATCTCCCTTTTCCCTCCCTGCCCCCAGTATATTTTAAAATGATGAAATCTAAATGATGTTTTCCCCGCAGAAACCACAAGGTAAATGTAACAAGTAATCAATCTACTGAACAGCAATCAGGCAATCACTTAAACATACTACATAAACAAAATAATTAATCTAAGTGCTGACCTGAATAGCAATTAATATAATCAGCTTCAACTGGCATGCTTACTGTACATTACTTTGTTTCTTAGTTGTCATAGTTAGGATGTCATATGCAGCATAAATATGTTGGCCCGTTTTGAAGAATACTAATTTTAGGAGGAAAAGGTGACACAAATGTTTATGCAGAGCAGGTTGTTTGTTCCTTTGTGTTCAGACTAAAGCAAAACACAATGTCAATGTCAAAGCAGAACAAAAAGGACAAGTGCTCTGAAACTAGACTTCTAACCACAAAACATCAGACAAGCCATTGTGGTCTCTGAACATAAAATGGGAGATTAATGGTGGGGAAAGCTTTTGCTTAGCCACAGTCTCAATACAGGCAGATGCACATTTTTTTCCTTTTTTAATTAAAGGGACCCTGTCATTTTAAGAATCATAGGTCAGCTCTTCAGCTGACATAAATCAGCCTAGCTCTGTTCATTTCAATGGAGTTATACCAGCTGAGGATCAGCTGCATAGATTTTGAAAAAGACTGCACATGTCCTGTTCTGAATGATATAGTGATACCTTCGATTTTTAAAGGTGCAATTTCAAAAGTCTAGCTTTCTGTTCAATATGATTGGACAATAAAAGCAGTTTCTTTTTTTGTTCTCCTGCATTAACAGGCACAGGAGTGTTTGTATTGCCTGAAATGCGGAGGGTTCCTTAAATATGAACAATACAGTTTGAAAATACAATATGAAAATATAGTTTCCATGAGTATTAAAAATAGGAATAATAACCCATGGAAACATGTTGCTTCTATTGATCTTAACTTTTATAAAACCTTTGTTTTCAGAAAATCTAAATACTGGCCTGAAATCAACCTGACACCAACCTTTAAAACAAAACAAAACAAACAACATGTTGCCAGAGCAAAGTTCCTCCTTCCATGAGTTTAGGCAACTCTCACTGCCTTCCAATGTTGGATGCATTCAAGAATGGGATTTACTTCACTGTGTTTGTTTCTTTAGCTTGCCTCTATATTTGAAGGTGAAAAAAAAAAAGAAAAAGAAGAATCCCTTGCCTTTTCCCTCTTGAAAGCTGGTAATAGCTGGCAGTGGGCAGACACTCCCTAGGGGAATCTGGATAAATGTTCTTCATGACAGTCTTCTCAACTTACAATGAAAATTCGTGTCATGTGGTCCATTATAACCATGGTTTTAAATCCAAGTTCACCTGGAGCATATTATACCAGTTTGATACTGTACATGATAGGGCAGACCTGGCCCAAGGGCCAAGAAATCTGACGGGTACACCTTGAGGAGTCACATTTCAATGGAAAAATCAATTATTAATAACCTCAATCACTCATAAAGAAAGAAAAAGCAGAAATTGTATGGTGACTAGAGAGCGCATCTGGAAACTGAAAGAGGATCAGAGAAGGACAGCCCTCCAGCACAAACAAAATAATAAAGCCCACATATCACCTTAGATATTTTTCATTACAATTATTTTTCTTCTATCTCAGAGCCTCTCTCTTTTCTTTCTACACTCATATTTTCTTTCCTCACTCTCAAATCCCCCTCCACTCTTCTCCACAGCTTCAGAGCGCTCCCCTTCCTTCTCTTTCATTCAGCCTAAAAAAAAATTCCGTTTTCCTCTTCTCCACATGGCATGACAGACTAATTTCCTTACCTCCTACTTCTCAGCCATAGCAAGAGTCCCTGTTAAATTCTGTTGTGACCCAGATTATAAGCTCTTTGGGGCAAGGACTATCTTTGTAATTAAGTGTTTACACAAACTTAGGGGAGTGGGACCTGGATCCTTGACTGGGGCCCTTAGTTTTATTACTTTTATTATTATATAAAAATAATGGAAACAACAAGTGTAAATCTGGAGTAACTTTACTTAGTCAGTGGTGTTCTAAATGTATATTATGAGAGCAAATGAGAACAGAATGTGAACCTGAATAACTAGAAAATAATACTTACTGATCCAAAAGGCAGTTTCATGTCATAAAGGATAAAATTAAGAATTATAACAGTTTCTTAATTCATTTCTCTACTTCCAAGGAACGTCTGTATTTCAAACATACACCTCCACCTAACGCTGTCCTCGGGAGCCAAAAAATCTTACCGCGTTGTAGGTGAAACCACATTATATTGAACTTGCTTTGATCCACCAGAGTGCACAGCCCCCTCCCCCCCGAAGCACTGGCTTTACCGCGTTATATTGAAGTAGTGGTGTAGTTACAATTGTGAGGAACTAATGAAGTATGTGTTGTAAAGATTTCAGGTATCAATTAATAACATATATGAACAAAAGTTGAAACTATAATTTAGGTTTATAATAGGATTATTTAGATTTTATAAGCATATGCTTATGTATCTGGAGAGGCTACATAAGCCTGCCTGATGTCTACAGCTCTTGAAATGGAATAGGTGGAAGCTCCTTCATCTCTGGCCCAGAAGATCTTAGGTTTGCACCCAGTGAAAACACTGCTTTGGAGAATACAGGTCAGGGAGGAGGTGCTGAAATGAGGTACTTTCCTTCAGCTGAGATGTGAAAGGGAGGTCTCGTGTCCAACTCTAGTGACAGCTCGGGGGGAGGGGGGGAAAAAGCTCCTATGACAATATGAAAAAGAGTATGCAACAACCCTTGTATCCTGGCCAATATCCCTCCCCCTCATCGAAATAGACTCTAGAGGGTGGAGCTGTGTGAGAGCTATTCAGGAGTGCATGATGATTGCTTCATTTGCTTACGCATTATGGGCCAAATTAAAGCTAACTTAATGGAGGGGAGAAGAGAAGGCACAGGCAGTTTATATGCCAATGCTGCATAATTTGGCTAAGAGTCCAGCCTAGCATTGAATGAGCTGGGGACTATGCCACCTGTTTCAGTGGCCCCAATGGGGTTGTACTTGGGCAGGGCCATGGCTCCTGAGATGAGGGAAGTACTGGCAGACCTCATATACTTTGAGGTCAGAAGGGACCATTGTGATCTAGTCTGACCTCCTACGCATTGCAGGCCACAGAACCTCACCCACTGACTCCTGTAATAGACCCCCTAACCCCTGGCTGAGTTACTGAAGTCCTCAAATCAAAGACTTCAAGTACAGAGAAATCTCCATTTGTACTAGTGTAAACCTGCAAGTGACCTCGGCCCATGCTGCAGAGGACGGAGGGAAAAAAAACCCAGGGTCTTGGCCAATCTGACCTAGGGTAAATTTCTTCCTGTCACCAAATATGGTGATCAGTTAGACCCTGAGCATGTGGGCAGACAGATACCTGGGAAATAATTCTTTGCAGTAACTCTGAGCCCTCCCCATCTAGTGTCCCGTCTCCAGCAGTTGAGAATTTCTGCTACTGGAAGTTGCTGATATAGGCCACATGCCATTGTAGGCAGTCGTGTTATACCATCCCCTCCATAAACTTAACTGACTTCAAGACTGAGTTTGATACTTTTTTGATCCCACTGCACTTCTTGGAAGGCTGTTCCAGAACTTCATTCCTCTGCTGGTTAGAAACCTTTGTCTAATTTTGAGCCTAAGCTTATTGATGGCCAGTTTATAGCCATTTGTTCTTGTGTACACACTGCTGCTGAACTTAAATAACTCCTTTCCCGCCAGGGTATTTATCCCTCTGATGTATTTATAGAGGGCAATAATATCTCCCCTCAGCCTTCTTTTGGTTAGGCTAAACAAACTTTGAGTCACCTCTCATAAGATAGGTTTTCCATTCCTCTAATCATCCTTGTTGCCTTTCTCTGCACCTGTTCCAGTTTGAATTCATCTTTCATAAACATGGGAGACCCAGAATTGCACACAGTATTCCAGATGAGGTCTCACCAGTGCCTTGTATAATACCTTGCCTGATGCATCCTAGGACTGCTTTAGCCTTTTTCACGGCTGCTTCACACTGACGGCTCATAGTCATCCTGTGACCCAGGCCTCTCTCTTCCTCTTTCGCTTCCAACTGATAAATTCCCAGCTTATAGCAAAAAAATCTTGTTGTTAGTCACTAAATGCATGACCTTGCACTTTTCATTCCATTTCTATTACTCCAGTGTACAAGGTATCCAGATATTCTTGTATGATATTCCGGTCCTCCTCCACATTGGCTATACCCCCCAACTTTGTGTCATTTGCAAATTTTATTAGCACACTCACTTTTTGAGCCAAGATCAATAATTAAAATGTTAAATAAGATTGATTCCAAAACCGATCCCTGAGGAACTCCACTAGTAACCTCTCTCCAGCCTGACAGTATAACCCCCTATAGTCACCCCTTTAACCAGTTCCTTATTCACTTTTTAATTCTCATATTAATCCCAATCTTCTCCAATGTAACTAATAATTTCCCATGTGGAACTGTATCAAATGTTTTACTGAAATCTGGGCAGATTAGATCTACTGCATTTCCTTTGTCTAAAAATCAGTTATCTTCTCAAAGAAGATCGGGTTGGTCTGGCACAATCTACCTTTGTAAAACCATCTTGTATTTTATCCCAATTACCATTCACCTCTATGTCCTTAACTGTTTTCTCTTTCCAAACTCTGTAATGTAGACCAGACCAAAGTCCCATAGGAACGGAGGCACCTTCGAGGCACCATTATTAGGATGGTGCAGCTCCTCCAAGAGTCCAGCCAGAATCATGCCCTATTTTTGCCAAGTCTCCAACTTTTAAAAATCTGTTACAGTATGAGTAAATATATTTTAATAAATTGAAGACAAAACTGTTTCAATGAAAATACATTTTTAATTTCAAGATTTCTGTGTGATTCTGTGAATCTAACATTGTTGCATTGATTTATTTTACAAGGACATCAACATTTTACTACTGCTTTAGAATTAGAAAATGAAACTAACCTGAAAGGTATTTGAAATTGAGCAGTCTATTTTTATTACCCACATTGAATAAAAAGCAAAATGGAAACATAAATCATAATGAAAAGTAAATTAGATTAAAAACAATTCTTTCATTAATCATCTATGATGACACGTAAAGAATTTAAAAAATATATTAATATGACATTGTCGGTATCCCTTGAATTTTAAAGTAAAAATCACTTATTTTCCCCAACAAAGATGGGCTGTATATTTGCATGAATGAGGAAAATATGCTTTTTGTGTGAATTGAAATGGTAAATTATGTATGCTCAATTAATCTAGACAAACTATTGCATACGGTTTGCTTAAGGTTCTTGATGCATTAGATGCAGGTGCATATTACAGGCGCAGCTGATAATTAAAACCCTCAAATGTACAGCAATCTATTTAAATCTAACAACTTGTTCACAAAAAGTTCAGTTTCTAAAATGAAGATTTACAAAGCTTGTCAATTAAAGAAATTACTTGTGGCCAATAGTTGATTATTAAAAATACAAGGAGGTGGTGGGTATTTCCTTGTATATGTAATGGCAGATAAAAGATTTATTGTGTATTGAATACATTATTTACTATTTGTCTTGATAAAGCTCTATCAATATCAGTGGAGTGGGGGGAAAAAGAAGGTAGGACTTTATTAGCAAAACTGCTTTGATAACAAGAACTTTTTCTTAGGCACAGTATACATAATATTTGCCAGAATCCAAAATGAAACCTATAACATCTCAGTACTGCATACTAGTTCTCTAGGAACCATCAAACAAAGTATCCTGTACTAATTGTTTTAGATGCTGATACAGGCTTAACCTTTCCTGCAACAGCTGTGGAAATATTTTTTTGATTCTGGAAAAAAAAAAAAAAAAGCCACAGATTTCTTCCTCAATACGTTCCAAAAAACAATATGATGACCTTTTGCGGGATGGCACAGAAAATGAGAGAGAGAATGGATCCTTCAAAACAATGAATCAGTGGAGAAAACTGACAAAGAATGTTTAAGTGAAAATCCTCTTATATAATCTATCACACTGAAAAAGTAAAGTCTGCATTTGTATTAAGAGACAAACAGGGTGTCTTTCTGTGGTAAGAAAGCAACATCAGTTTGTATTGTAGTCTCTGATGTGGATACAAAATTCAAGACATTTTGAGCTATGCCAACTTACACCAGCTGAGGCCTTGGCTACACTTGCGAGTTACAGCGCTGTAAAACCGCCCCCAGCACTGTAACTCACTCCCCGTCCACACTGGCAAGGCATTTGCAGTGCTGTATCTCCGTGGCTACAGCGCTGCATGTACTCCACGTCCCCGAGAGGAATAGCAGGTATTGCGCTGCCGCTGCGGCACTGTGGCGCCAGTGTGGCCGCCCAATGCGCTGTGACTGGCCTCCAGAAGTATTCGGAAATATCCCACAATGCCTGTTCTAGCCACTCTGGTCATCAGTTCGAACTCTACTGCCCTGGCCTCAGGTAACCAACCATGTGACTCACCCTCTACATTCCCTGGGAATTTAAAAAAAACCCTTCCTGTATGCTCAGCCTGGCGTGGTGTGGAGTGCTATCAGCGAATCTTTCCAGGTGACCATGCCTCCACGCGCCAACCGAGCCCCAGCATGGAGTAATGGCAAGTTGCTGGACCTCATCAGTGTTTGGGGGGAGGAAGCTGTACAGTCCCAGCTGCGCTCCAGCCATAGAAATTACGATACCTTCGGGAAGGTATCAAAGGACATGATGGAAAGGGGCCATGACCGGGATGTCCCGCAGTGCAGGATTAAAGTGAAGGAGCTGCGGAGTGCCTACCACAAAGCCCGCGATGCAAATGGCCGCTTGGGTGCTCCCCCCGCAACTTGCCGATTCCACAAAGAGTTGGATGCGATACTTGGGGTTAACCCCACCTCCACTCCGAGCACCACCATGGACACTTCAGAGCTGGAGGGGGGAGGAGGAGGAGGAGGAGGAAAACGGGAGTGAGGGTGGTGGGCCGGATGGAGACACCCCGGAATCCCTGGAGCCATGCAGCCAGGAGCTCTTCTCGAGCCAGGAGGAAGGTAGCCAGTTGCAGCGGCCGGTACTTGGTGGAGGACAAACAGAAGAGCAGGTTCCCAGTAAGCGGGTTTTTTTTCAAGAAGGAATTTTTTCGGTGCGGGCTTTTTGGGAGAGGAGGGTTAGGCATGCATGCTTTGATGCGGAATAGTGCATTGATGTGGTTTATCACATCGCGGTAATCGGCCTCGGTAATCTTCTCAAATGTCTCATCCAGAACGTGTGCAATGCGCTTGCGCAGGTTTATCGGAAGAGCCACCGTGGTCCTTGTCCCAGCCAGGCTAACGTGTCTGCACCACTGTGCCGCGAGGGGCGGGGGGGGGAGCATTGCTGCACACAGGCAAGATGCATATGGGCCAGGGTGGAAGCTGCATTGCAGTAGAAGACCCTCCCTTGCTCCCCAGGTCACCCTCAGCAGCGAGATATCGTCCAGGACGAACTCCTGTGGAAAATGTTGGGACAGAGTTCAGTGTAGGTGCCCCCTGAAGCTGTTGGCTCTCCCCAAGGCACAGAAACCCAGAGGACAGTGCAGCCCTGAAACAATCAGTCCCCCTTACTCACCATTTTGAGGCTCCCGTGGGATGTGTGTGCTCTGTTTCGGACGGGAAAATTATGCAATTGTGTAGACCCTGTGTGTTTTCTACTCCTTAAGTGTGGGGGAAATCATTACTCTGTCTGGTATAAACAATGCTGCCTCTGTTAAATGTTGCATTTTGCCTATACAGCTGCATCAACCTTGAGACCTCAGCCATCCCTCTCATCACCTGTTCAGAGACTGCAAAGACTCAGGAAGAGACCGCGAAAAAGCAAAGAAGACACGCTGCAAGAAGTGATACGGCAATCTATTAAAGAGAATGAGAAAGCACAGAACTGGAGGGAGAGAGAAAGCAGGATCCGCCAGGAAAACGCAGCGCACCGGCGGCAAAGCACAGAGCACCGGCAGCAAAGCACGGATCGGCTCATAAGCATCCTGGAGCACCAAACAGACGCTATCCAGGAGCTCGTAGCCATGCAGAAAGAGGAGCAGTACCGCAAACGCAAACGCCCCCCCCCCACAGCCCTTGTCCCAAAACTCTTTTCGTTGTGCCCCACTGTCACCTCCAACCCACTTTCCCCAACTTCCGTGTTCTTCACGCCACCAGCTGCCTCCAACACCAGTATCTTCACCACCCAGCCCTGAAAACCACGACCCTTACCCTCTGCACTCAACCCCCATCACCATGCAGTATAGCTATCCTGAAATGCAGCACTCACTGCACAGCACACCAGAAAGGACATACGCG
This sequence comes from Malaclemys terrapin pileata, assembly GCF_027887155.1. NCBI lineage: Eukaryota > Metazoa > Chordata > Testudines > Emydidae > Malaclemys > Malaclemys terrapin. The sequence continues at coordinate 69,151,666 of NC_071512.1, forward strand.
AATCTGTGATTGTACTGTTCCCCACTCCACCCCCTTGTTTCTTTTCAATAAATGGACTTTTTTGGCTTTGAAAACATTCTTTATTATTGCATAAAGTGAAAGACTCCTTATCCCAGGAAATAAACAGGCACTGCAAGTCTGCTTGTCTGCTTAGCAAACACTGATTCCTAAAGATTGGAACTACTGCACTTCACTCCCCTGCAGGGCACCGGATATCACTGCTGGTTTTCAGCCTCAAATTGCTCCCTCAAGGCATCCCTAATCCTTGCAGCCCTGCGCTGGGCCCCTGTAATAGCCCTGCTCTCTGGCTGTGCAAATTCAGCCTCCAGGTGTTGAACCTCGGAGGTCCAAGCCTGAGTGAAGCTTTCACCCTTCCCTTCACAAATATTACGGAGGGCACAGCACGCGGATATAACCGCGGAGATGCGGTTTTCGGCCAAGTCCAGCTTCCCATACAGAGATCGCCAGCAGGCCTTTAAACGGCCAAAGGCACACTCCACAGTCATTCAGCACCGGCTCAGCCTGTAGTTGAACCGTTCCTTGCTGCTGTCAAGCTCCCTGTGTAGGGTTTCATGAGCCATGGCATTAATGGGTAAGCGGCGTCTCCAAGGATCACAATGGGCATTTCAAATTCCCCTATCATGATCTTCCACTCTGGGAAAAAAGTCCCGGGCTGCATCTTCCTGAACAGCCAAGTGTTCCGAAAGATGCGTGCGTCAGGCACCTTTCCGGGCCAGCCTGTGTTAATGTCAATGAAATGCCCACGGTGATCCATAAGCACCTGGAGAACCATAGAGAAATACCCCTTCCGATTAACGTACTTGGATCCTAGGTGGGGTGGTGCCAGAATAGGAATGTGCATCCCATCTATCGCCCCGCCACAGTTAGGGAACCCCATTTGTGCAAAGCCATCCACTGTGTCCTGCACGTTACCCAGAGTCACGATTCTTCTGAGTAGGATGCGATTAATGGCCTTGCAAACTCGCATCAACACGATTCCAATGGTCAACTTCCTCACTCCAAACTGGTTTGCGACCGACCGGTAGCTGTCTGGAGTTGCCAGCTTCCAGATTGCAACAGCCACCCGCTTCGCCACTGGCAGGGCAGCTCTCAATCTCATGTCCTTGCGCCGCAGGGTGGGGGCAAGCTCCTCACACAGTCCCATGAAAGTGGCTTTTCTCATCCGAAAGTTCTGCAGCCACTGCTCATCATCCCAGACTTCCATGACAATGTGATCCCACCATTCGGTGCTTGTTTCCCGAGCCCAAAAGCAGCATTCCACGGTGCTGAGCATGTCCGTGAATGCCACAAGCAATTTCGTGTCGTACGCGTTATGCGGCTCGATAGCATCGTTGGACTCCTCACTCTCACTGTCACTTTGGATCTTAAGGAATAGTTCGACAGCCAAACGTGACGTGATGGCGAGATAAGTCAGCATATGCCTCAGGAGTTCGGGCTTCATTTCCCGCAGACAGATCGCGCTGTACAGAAACTGTTGAAAGATGGCGCCAAAGGTGGACGGAAACAAAGGGATTTCTGGGATGCGAAGCAATGCATCACGGGGCGTTGGAACAGGATCCAGAATGCCCTGCACCCACGCCCCCTTCCCACAACCCATGGCGCCAGAATGGGAAGAGGTGCTCTGTGGGATAGCTGCCCATAATGCACCACTCCCAATGGCGCAGCAAATGCTGCAAATGTGGCCACGACAGTGCGCTGGGCAGCTGTCAGTGTGGACAGACTGCAGCGCTTTCCCTACTCAGCTGTACGAAGTCAGGTTTAACTCACAGCACTGTACATCTCCAAGTGTAGCCAAGGCCTTTGGATCTGGTCCTTCGCGTGAAGAAGTTCAAGACCATTGAAAAAAATGTAAGCAAAGAAATAAATCAAGCAGCCACCACTCCCTTGTTTTGCCAAATGAAAGAGAAAATGATGGAATTATTATATTACAAATTAATGGAGGCAAAATGAATGCACCACATTTAAAACATTTTTCTTGTTTACTAATTGCTCAGTGTTAGCACTTTAACAGCACAGAGGTACAGAATGCAAGTTCACTCTTTGCCTGACTGCTCATCTGATGTCTCTGTCTCTCCAAATACGCAAACTACACCTAGTTCAGGAATGTACATGTTGCCTCTAGTGGATTGGTATATCCAGTAGATCTTTATTGCAGTGAAATATAATATGTAATATCCTTCCCACCTCAGGATGGTTCCTTTGAATTAAAAATGGAGTTTTCTAGGCCTTCTAATGTAAGAATTTGGGGATTGATTCTGAGGTGCTGGGATTCATAGGACACTACCTCTCAGGATCAGATCATTATTGCACACAGGCTGGAATTCATACCTGATATGAGCATATTAGAGTCACTACTATGTTGCTTTCACATTTGTGGGTCAAGTTAGTAATTCTGACAATCATTAAAGAAAACTTTGTTTCTCTGGTATGTTCTGACCCTCAATTTATAGGTCAGAGCTGTTTGTGGTCTTGTACATAAGAGTTGGTGTTTTTTTAGCACAAGTTTAGGGAATTAAGTAGGTCTTAATGGAAACTCCTACAGTTAAATGGATGTAATAAGCAGGGCTGGCTCCAGGCACCAGCTTGCCAAGCAGGTACTTGGGGCGGCCACTCTGGAGCGGGGCGGCACATCCAGCTATTCGGCGGCAATTTGGCGGACGGTCCCTCACTCCCACCTTTTTTTTTTTTTTTTTGCCGCTTGGGGCAGCAAAAACCCTGGAGCCGGCCCTGGTAATAAGGGCTGGATTATGGCATAGGCACTGCAGTGCTTAGGGGCCCAGCTGCTGAAGTCCTGTGATTACATCAGAATCTCAACTTTCCTTTACAAAAAATTAAGTTGTTAGCCCTGATGGATGCAAAGAAAAGCTTGAGACTAGGCCTTGTCTACACTGCCACTTTACAGCGCTGCAACTTTTTCGCTCAGGAGTGCGAAAAAACCCACACCCCTGAGCTCTGCAAGTTTCAGCGCTTCAATGTGGCAGTGTAGATAGTGCCCCAGCTACTCCCCTCGTGGTGCCACGACTACACAGCCACGTTAAAGTGCTGCCGTGGCAGCGCTTTTAACGTTGCTAGTGAAGACAGACAAGTGAAACCAACACAGGGACAGAGTATCTGCCTAACTCTGCAGAGTGCATGAAACAGCTCTGAGAACTATGCATTGTCCCATGCATCTCAGTGCGCCGCTAGCTCCAAAACGCATTGCTCTGCACCCTCCTCACACCAACACCATTCCAGCAAAGTAGAAAAGTGCACAGGGGCCAGCCCACACATCTGATAAAGCAATACAAGTGCCAACCCCACCTCTCCTGGGGTAGAAGAAGGAGTCCCTGCTGCTATACCTGTCATACCACTATCTCTAGCTCCTTGGGATGGAAGCCATCCTCCAAATGGTGGGGCAGAGCCCCAGTGCAGGGGTGGAGTTACAGAAAGCCCTTTGTGCTATGCCTAGGGCACTAGGGCCTGCTTTCATCAGCACCTGAATGTAAATGGGAATTCTTAAATTTTCAGCATCACACTAAGGGAGAAATCATGAGCTCACTGAAGTCAAGGTGAGTTTTGCTATCAAGTTCATTGGAGCCAGAATTTCATCATAAATTCTTTTTCCCAAATGGATGAGGCTTCCATTCATGTAATTATTAGTATAGCTGCCCCAACTGAGTGGGGCCCCACTGTACAACTCCACTCAATCAAAATGATATTCTAAAAAGGTCCGGCATTGCAAAAACAGCTGTAAAGCAACAGTGAGAAATCCACCTACATCATGGATAAGTGGAAAGGGGGAAAATACTGTGTAATTTTTCTAAAGCACAGAACTAGAGATTGCAAGATAGCAGGAGTAATGGGAAATGGAATTTCCAACAATCCCCATGATGCTGTGATCAAGCTTTAGAAATTTAAATCAGAAGCCCTCTGGCAACCTTAACTCTAGGTAATCAAAATCTTGCTATGCCTGTATATAATGCATTGATGTATAATAACCTCTCACTGTAAGGGGTTATTTCCCCTCACATAAGGTTTCTACTCATTTTATATCCCAGATGCATTTAACCCTTCAGTGTGAAAGTGTTCCCTCTCACATATTCATTTGAAAATGCACTAAAACAAAAGAAAATATTGCTGATCTTCTATTTTAATTTTGAAATGAATCTATTTTAAATTTTCTATCTGAGATGTTGCAGTGTGAACATCACTCCATAGCAAAAACTTAATGATGTCTAAATTGAAAGTCAAGGAAAATGAAGAAGTAAATGTGTGTAAAGAGGAAAGTGTAAATTTATTTCCCACTACTGAAAACTTTATATACACAGTAGAAAACATTTCAATCAAGTAAAATTTGCTCTGGAAAAAAGGTTAAGAGGGTTTTCAATTATTCTAAACCAAACCTATTAGATGTGGCTACATTATAGTCCTAACAAATCTATAAAATATGATGTAAACCATTTTCCTAGTTTAATTAAGGAACTACGCATAATCAATTAGTATAAAGATTGAATCCAGCGTGACAAGCCTTTCCTACCGCAAGATCAAAGAATGCACTCTGCCAAATATTTATTAGAATGCCATATGGGGGGGAAGGGGGTAGAAGGGGGAACCACCCTCACTACAATCTTCTAACAACATGTTTAGCAAACCTGGAATCACTGGGGAGCCACAAATCATTTATGCTTTTTAAAATTGTTTCCAGTTTAAAAAGAAATCATACTACAGTATTCCTTTTAGAAAAATCTCAGAACTAGTGTTTCAAATGCTGACATCACTTATTGTGGTTTTGTAGTATAGCTAACACCTATGATTTATGTTTTACAACAGAATTATTAGCAATGATACAATTTACCAAATACCCCCAGGGGATTGGACTAGATGACCTCCTGAGGTCTCTTCCAACCCTAATATTCTATGATTCTAAATGAAAGAGATTAGAATTTTCCCCCCCAAGTTTGTTATGTAGTGCATTTGATAATACTTTGAATATAGTAGGTTTCATTGTTTCTAATCTACAGTCAGGCAGTTTCCCCTTGTTGTTAGTGTGGTTCCCTCACATATCAACAGGGAAGAGAAACAAATGTAATAAAATAGGGAAATGTGATTGTAAAAATCACAAAAATTGTCAGGAGGACAAATGTAACAAACTAATTTTTAATTAATTAGATTTCAAGTTAATTTAAACAAAAAAAGGCTAATGTTTACTTTAAGAAAACAATTTCTGTAAGATTAAAAGAGTAGCTTTACATTTTATTTAGACTTTTTAGAAATTGAATTATTCATAATAGAGAGACGCAGCATGCGTAGAATGCCCTATTGTTTGCTAGGAGTAAATAGTGGTAAATGCAATAACAGCACCACTATCCCAGCCCTACCATTTATATCCAGGACTTGGCTGTTCTGCCAGTTCTTCTGTCCAAGAACACATTAGCAATTCATCAAAAGAGCAAATGTCATTATACACAGGAAGCCAGGGGAATTATTTTGCATTTGATTTCCAGTTCCGATAGCATTATTATTGATTTAAATATTCCCCAGAATGACATAGGCTAGGCACAACAGATCATTGTATTTTTGAACTGTCAGTCACAGTAATTCTTGGTTGCCCAAATGCTGATGGCTTTTGAAAACTTGAAAATATAAAACTCTGAGGTCACGCTCCCAGCCCAGTGACTATCAAACTTCAACAAATGCGCACAAATGAAAATCATAATTTCTGAAGTATGTGAGAAGGCAATGATAAAATAGCTTTATCAACAATGTTGTATGGCAGAAAAGCTTTACTGCAAAATGCCATTGTGGATAAAACTAGTGAAATGAGGGAAGAAAGTGTTTGTGTTGCACAATCCAATTAGAAAAATGCACAATTTAAGACTAGCATAGTGAACTGTACCTACATGCACATATGCATCCTAAGATTATCATAGGGATTGATCCCAGTGTTTTCAGCCACAAAAGCACAAGCCCCTACCACTTACAGTAAATAAGTAATTCCATCAGCTGAGAGACAGTAACACGGGGCCAGGCAATAGGGAGATAATCATATGCCTAGGCCGGTGTATTACCATATCAAGTCTTTTTCGTTGTATTCCTTAAAATGCAAGTTCCAGGTTCACTTTTGTTTCACATATGTTGTGCAAGGCACAACAAGCCACGATTATGAAACCGTGTTGGCATCGAGATGGGTCCACAGGCATCAGCAATGTGCTTTCAGCTGCCCAAAAGCTCACTCAACCACCATTCTGCAACTACTCAGCCTGGAGAACTCAATTTTTCTTGAGTTGGTAATGTCAGGATAAGACTTCGTGAGCAAGTTAAGAATGGCTATGTGGGGTCCCCCAAAATAACTGTGGATACAAAACCATGTTGTTTTTGGAGAATCAAGTCCCTTCTTCCCCCCCATGGTACAATCTTTACTGGGACTCCCCAATCCTGTACTGATTTAAAACTGACTGGCAGCTGTTAGGTTTACCAGCTTCCAAAGGACAATAGCCACCAGCTTCTGCACCGATATGGGCTTCCAAAAATGAGTGGTGAGGCACTGGAAAGGTTGGTGCAAGCTGCTCACGCAACTATATGAAGGTATGCTTCCTCATTCTGAAGTTCCGCAGCCATTGGTCATCATCCCAAATTTCCAAGATGATGTGGTCCAACCACATCATGCTGCTTTTCCAGAACCAGAGGCAGCAGTCCATCCATGGGTATAGCATTGCAATCCTGGCGTTGAAGACATCATCTCCATGAGACCCCATTGGATTTTCATTCACCCTCTTGGCCAGCATCTCAAATATTTCTGGACCAATTCCCCCCAGTATCTGGAAAGGCACTGCATGAATGTTTGTCCCACGAGCAGCAGAACCACATCTTCATGGACTTGCTCCACGTCGTCCACACATTTTGGCAGAAGAGAGAAGTGAGTGGGAGCTGCCATTGCCAAATGCGTGAAGGCAATGTACAGTTCCAGAAACGTGCAGCAAGGTGATTCCCAGAATGTCTCCTGTGATGCATAGTACCACGATACTGTCTCTGAAATGGTAGGGCTAACATTGCATAATGAAAAGGGGCAGTATGGAGGTGGGTATATCCCACAGTGCAAATGGTCTCATGAACTGCAACAGAATATGCAGGCTCACTTATGCACATAAAAGATTGAAGAAAAATTACATCTCCTATTATATTAATAGGGCTGGTCAAACATTTTCTATCAAAACAGATATAATTGAAAATTGGGTTTTTGACAAACCTAAAATTTTTGTGAAAGCTGTCTGCTTTTTGAAGGAAATATTGATTATTCATTGAAAAAAACAAGAACCCCAAACTGGAAATATTTCATTTTGGTATGCTGTCAGGGTACATCACAGGAGTTGTACTTTGGTTGCCTCATATCCACATTCTCCTTTATGGGTAGGGCTCTGTGGACAGACTACATCTCCCATGATACACCAGAGCTAGGGACTCCCATGATGCACTGCCTCCCCTCATCAAGAGGGGAGATCATAGTGCACAATGAAAACTGTGGTCTGAACAGGAAGCCTGAGCTATAGAGAAGAATGGGAACATGAGGAACCTAAACTACATATGGCACTGAAGTGGCATTTCCAAAGCTAAATATTTTTGTTTATAGTCAAAATATTTCAGTTTTGATTTTTCACCAAAAAGTTGTAATTTTCCCTAGGAAATTTTTATTCCCTACCATCTCTAATTACTAATTATATTGAAAGTTCTTAGTTTATACAGAGAAACAGACAGGCTATTCTACAATAGCTACTTTGGAATAGCTCACCATGTGCACATTTTTTTCTAGAATAAAAGTGATTTTCTTCAAGAATAATTAGCCTGCTTGGAGGAACACTAATTATTCTGGAACAAAGTGATTTTTATGCTGGAATAGAATATCCACGTGGGAAGCCAGAATAGCTGAATACTTTACTCTTCAATTGTTATTTCAGGCAATTTCCTCATGTAGACAAGCCCTTATTCCTTAGTAAACTTGATCCCTAACAAGGGTGCCCCTGGTACTTGAAACTTGCCTACATAAAGGGGTTCTATGTGTGGGTTTAAAAAACAGTAAGAGATTGTGGTTGTCAGTGAGTGTTCTAAAAGAACTTGACTACCATACTGAATGTTTTCCAGGATGCAACAAGCATATTTCTCTCCCAATAAGGGATTAATATATATCAATTGTTAAAACTGATTTTCTCAGAAAAACTCCTTCCTTGATGGACTTTGAAAGTGTTCACACTATTTCATTTAATATGTATTACCAAATACCCTTAAACTCCTAAAACTTTAGATATTATTAAACAGTTTTGGGAATACTTTCCAGGGTAAACTCAAGTGCAGAGACATTAATAAAAACCCCACGTAGAACAATATCAGGCACAATGAAAACCTTTGCTTAATGTGCAGCAGAGGTCAAAAAAGCAAACGCAATGTTAGGATGCCAGAGAGATGGGATAGAAAATAATATTGAAAATGTTGTAATCCCACTATATAAATCACTCAAATGCCCTCACCTGGATTGCTGTGTACACTTTTTGCTTACTTTATCTCAAAGAAAGGACATAACAGAAGTAAAGGAGGTTCAGAGACAGGCAATGGAAATGATTAAAGGCATGGATGGATTTTCATATGAAGAATAACTGAAAAGACTGGTTCTGTTAAGAGAGGAGATAAATAAGAGTGAATATGGCTAAGGTAAATTGATGGAATGGTACAAAGAGGGTACATAGAGTTCTCTGATTATCCTTTTTCATAATACAACGAGGCCCCATTCACTCAGAGGCAACAAATTTAAAAATTATAAAAGGAAATACTTTTTACTCACTGCACAATCTACCTGTGGAACTCATTGCTACAATATCTCATTGAGGCCAAGAATTTAGTAAAATGCTCTGGGCATAAACCAATCAGTAGCAGGAAGGAGAGAGTAACTCCATTTAAGGTGGTACTCTGGATTTGCACTAAATTTAAAGTTTAAATGAAAGTAGAATTTGGCACTAAAATAGTTTTAAAATAGTTTTTAAATATCCCTTTAAAATAGCTGTCTTTAAAAACAATGTACAAAGTCTCTGAGGGGCAAAATCACACCTGGAGTAGCAAGTAGGAAAGATAGAAAATGTGGCAAAAGACCACCTTGGCTTAACCATGAGATCTTGCATGATCTAAAAAATAAAAAGGAGTCATAAAAAATGGAAACTAGGACAGATTACAAAGGATGAATATAGGCAAACAACACAGGAATGCAGGGGCAAGATCAGAAAGGCAAAGGCACAAAATGAGCTCAAACTAGCTACGGGAATAAAGGGAAACAAGAATACATTAGAAGCAAGAGGAAGACCAAAGACAGGGTAGGCACACTTCTCAGTGAAGAGGGAGAAACAGTAACAGGAAACTTGGAAATGGCAGAGATGCTTAATGACTTCTTTGTTTCGGTCTTCACCGAGAAGTCTGAAGGAATGCCTAACATAGTGAATGCTAATGGGAAGACGATAGGTTTAGAAGAGAAAATTAAAAAAGAACAAGTTAAAAATCACTTAGTAAAGTTAGATGCCTGCAAGTCACCAGGGCCTGATGAAATGCATCCTAGAATACTCAAGGAGCTAATAGAGGAGGTATCTGAGCCTCTAGCTATTATCTTCGGAAAATCATGGGAGATGGGAGAGATTCCAGAAGACTGGAAAAGGGCAAATATAATGCCCATCTATAAAAAGGGAAATAAAAACAACCCAGGAAACTACAGACCAGTTAGTTTAACTTCTGGGCCAGGGAAGATAATGGAGCAAGTAATTAAGGAAATCATCTGCAAACACTTGGAAGGTGGTAAGGTGATAGGGAATAGCCAGCATGGATTTGTAAAGAACAAATCGTGTCAAACCAATCTCATAGCTTTCTTTGATAGGATAACGAGTCTTGTGGATAAGCGAGAAGCTGTGGATGTGGTATACCTAGACTTTAGTAAGGCATTTGATACGGTCTCGCATGATATTCTTATTGATAAACTAGGCAAATACAATTTTGATGGGGCTATTATAAGGTCGGTGAATAACTGGCTGGATAACCAGGCTCAGAGAGTTGTTATTAATGGTTCCCAATCCTGCTGGAAAGGCATAACAAGTGGGGTTCCTTAGGGGTCTGTTTTGGACCGGCTCTGTTCAATATCTTCATTAATGACTTAGATATTGGCATAGAAAGTACACTTATTAAGTTTGCAGATGATACCAAACTGGGAGGGATTGCAACTGCTTTGGAGGACAGGGTCATAATTCAAAATGATCTGGGCAAATTGGAGAAATGGTCTGAGTTAAACAGGATGAAGTTTAACAAAGACAAATGCAAAGTGCTCCACTTAGGAAGGAACAATCAGTTTCACACATACAGAATAGGAAGAGACTGTCTAGGAAGGAGTACGGCAGAAAGGGATCTAGGGGTTATAGTGGACCACAAGCTAAATATAAGTCAACAGTGTGATGCTATTGCAAAAAAAGCAAACATGATTCTGGGATGTATTAACAGGTGTGTTGTGAGCAAGACACAAGAAGTCATTCTTCTGCTCTACTCCGCTCTGGTTAGGCCTCAGCTAGAGTATTGTGTCCAGTTCTGGGCACCGCATTTCAAGAAAGATGTGGAGAAATTGGAGAGGGTCCAGAGAAGAGCAACAAGAATGATTAAAGGTCTTGAGAACATGACCTATGAAGGAAGGCTGAAAGAATTGGGTTTGTTTAGTTTGGAAAAGAGAAGACAGAGGGGACATGATAGCAGTTTTCAGGTATCTAAAAGGGTGTCATAAGGAGGAGGGAGAAAACTTGTTCATCTGATCCTCTAAGGATAGAACAAGAAGCAATGGGCTTAAACTGCAGCAAGGGAGGTCTAGGTTGGACATTAGGAAAAAGTTCCTAACTGTCAGGGTGGTTAAACACTGGAATAAATTGCCTAGGGAGGTTGAGGAATCTCCATCTCTGGAGATATTTAAGAGTAGGTTAGATAAATGTCTATCAGGGATGGTCTAGACAGTATTTGGTCCTGCCATGCGGGCAGGGTACTGGACTCTATGACCTCTCGAGGTCCCTTCCAGTTCTAGAATCTATGAATCTATAAGTGCAACTTACACCAAGGCTGAATATGACTCTGAAAGTTTATGTGTATCTTATCTCCAAGGTTTTACTGATTTTAGTTCAAACAGAGTTGTTATTCTCAGTACATTCCCATGTGCTTTAATATGACTTTTATATTTGTGCATTTTAGTCAAACACATTAATCATATCAGAGATGACCTTGCAAGAGATAACTTTGTAGAGAGTAGGAGAATATTACTATATTATAATTAAAATGATACCAAGTTAATAAAATTAGAACATTAAATATCAAGCAGCCAAAACACATGTTCTTAAGTGATTTGAGTAGAATATTAATTCTAAATGGAACTACCTTCCTTAATTTTGTTTCAGACATGAACTTTCTAAATTTATTTTTGGCATGATCAGGTGCTGCATTTTGTATAGTGTATAAAATATAAGACTGAGCAATTTTACATTTACTCATATTGATTTTGAGTAGGAAGCATGCAATCAATAGTGATTACAAAAATCAAAGTATCCAGGGGAGAAAGAAAATTAAACTTGATTAATTACTTCTTCTAACTATTCAAATGTAATGATTCTCCATTGCCTCGCACCATGAGTTGTCATACTCCTATGCAACCTGAGTGCACGAGTATAAACTCTCCCAGATCAGAACAGCACCATTTACACCCACTTTGCACAGGTGTAAATCACTATATAAGGTGAAACGCAGTTGAAAATCTGACCCATTATTTTTAAGATAAACTGCAAAAAGGGAAATAAATTCCATACAAAAGATTTGCCTAAGTTGGAGCACCTAAAGCTAGGGTGACTAGACGTCCCGATATTAAGGGCTTTGTCTTATATAGGCAACTATAACCCCGCCCTCCCCAAAAAGCATCCCGATTTTTCACTTGCTATCTGGTCACCTACCTAAAGTCATGTGTAGGCACCGAACTAAAAATGGTCTGATCTTTAGAAGTGCTAAACAACCTCAGGTCCCAATAACTTCAGAGTTGAGGGTGTTCAGCACCTCTGAAAATCAGAATTTATGGTAAGAGAAGATTAAGGGCTTAATGTGGGTTCATCACAAGCCCGGCATAAGGGGCAGTGTGTCATTGCTCTGCGTCAGGAACAGACAAGGAAGCAGGCTGTTACTCAAGAGTCACAAAGCTGCCTTACCATCCCCTTCTGCCCTCCCACTACAAACAGACTTAACCTGCATTAGCCACATACCTGGTGCAGTATACATCTCATGGTGTGCAGGTGTGTATGTGGGGAAAACTGAGCCAAGGCTCCTCTCATTCCATGCTCCTGCTGGGTTGGGGGTGTGGGAATAGCGTTCCCATGGAAGCTACGCTCTCCACCACTCTGTACAGCCTCCCCTACGGTATGGGGAGCAGGTACCAGGGAGTTTAGGGACAAACCCCAGGGTGGACAAACAGAATGGGCCACAAGCCGACCCTTACAACATTCAACAGCTAGAAAATGCCACTATTAAGGTTGTACGTGTAACTTGAACTCTCCCTCATGATGCGAACGTGTGACAATCTGACCCAAAATGTCCCATGGTATATGTGTGATTATTCTGACTAAATAAGAAAGCATAAATATTAATATAAAAACAATAGAGAAAAACCTGTAAACAGAGCAATATGTAAAATTCTGCTGATCCGCTGCTTTCATTGCAGGGGAGGGAGCTGCATATGCAGAAGCTCTACGGTGCCTTGAATAAAAGCTCAATCTATTTAAACCACATATGGTTAAAGTGAAATGGTGTTATCCACTTTTTAGCCTGCATTATGGAAAAATCTTGGCATATGAAGCCTGGGTTTGGAAATGTGCCACCTGCATGTCACTACCTCTTTGCAGCAATGCTCTGATTTCGATTAACACACTGCGGTGAGAGTGGAAGGCTGAGCTAAAGAATAATAGGAATTATTCCATCATCTGACAATAGCTAGATGATAAAATCTGTTACACAGATTGAAGAAGGAAGGGCAATACCTCATTAGAAAACACAGAACTGTCTACTTAATTACTTGAAAAATGTCTCAGCCAGTACATTTTATGACACCTGGAGGGGATAAACATGTCGACAGTTTTAATTAATTTTATTTCTTTCATTGCACCTGTATGGCCTGAAGAAACAGAATCCTAATGGAAGTACAATCAAGCCCTTCTATAGGACTCGCACTCATTTTGGCAATAACCAGAAAATGAAGCATTTCTATGGGTTTAATTAGAGAAAAAGGGTGTATTTGGGGAAATACAGCCCTATAATTGTAATTATTATAACTCAAGCCATGGTGCAAACTTCCTCATCAAGTCATACAACACTGCCTTTTCATAGTGTTTGTTTTCAATTTAAAAAGATAACAAAACAGTTTTGGTTCCCGGGCACACCAAGTAGATTTGTAATAAAAATCACTTTCTTGTATTTTCCAAAACGAACAGCATAAACTAATACCTTGACCTTTTAGTCCCAGGACGCATCTAGAATTGAAGACTCAGCTCCTTCAAATTATCACATTGGAAAAAAAAAAAAAACCTGCCTAAAATTTGATTGCAAAAACAGGTCTCTCGACTGTGCTATTAAGACACTGCCCAAAGGAAAGGGTGATACAGAGCCGTCCCATCCCAGAGAAGCTCCTGAAAGAAGTGTGCCTCAAGGAGTAATTCCTGGAGCACCTGGGTGGGTAGGCATACTGCACTGTCCATTATAATTGTGCAGCATGCTCCCCATATCACCCCAGGCCAGCTCTGCTGGGCATTGAAGGAGGAGGCAGAGATCATAATCATCTTTCATCCTTGCTTCTTCTAGGGTGATTTGTGTCCAAGCAAGAGAGTAGTTTCTGCACTGCCTAAGTGCAGGGCCTGAGCTTGTGCCTAGTTTCTGTGATCATGTGGAATGTGAAAAAAAGTTCCATGCACCCTCCACTCCCATTTGTATGTGGACCCATGCAAGAGTCAGGCACAATCTGGCACAAAGCAAGTAAAAATGGAGACCTGGATAGGGTCCATTTACTAACTGAACATTGCATTTGACCTTTCTACAATTTATGCTCTTCACTGTCCTAAACTACAGTGCAATGTTGCTGTACACTTTTAAACAGCTGTCCTATTTTACCCCAGCACTGGCTGCATTTCAGTAGTGCCTGGTGAAGTGACTGACTATTATATTACAGAATACAGACAAAACTGCGAGCATTCAGAGTTTAGATACTACATTACAACAAATGTAGACAAAAGAGGGAAGGGAGGACAAGACCTACAATTAAGATGCAGGGATTGTTTGTTTATCTATGTACATGTTTTATTGGCAAAGACGAGGTTGAAGAAAGTTATCCTTTGCAAGGAGCAGAGAGCAAACAGAATGAGGAAGTTAATGAGAGAAAGCAAGAGGCAGTGGGGTCATCACTATGGAGGCTGAAATCCCCAAGGATGAAGATTTTAGAGAGAGAGAGAGAGAGAGAGAGAGAGAGCGAGAGAGAGCGCGCGCACAATCAAAGTAAAAGAGAAAGAAGGAGGGGAGGGTGCTCAGGAGGTGATATATGACAATGCAATGGAGGGCAAGAAGAACGAACTGGATACTGGGTATTGTGAAGAAGGAAAAAAAAAAGTGGGAGGAAGAGATAGATATACACACTCACACTGCTCATAAAGGGCCAAATTTTGCCCACTGTTCAGCTGCAGATTCCTCAGATGCAAAAGACCTGGTACAATTCTGCTCTGCAGGGAAGAGGAAGTATTTGAGAAATCCAAACAAGGTTCCACACCCACAGCATGATGCAGAGCCAAAGTCCACTGGCGCCTCCTCTGTTTCTTCAAGAAGGCAAGTGTGGAGGCAGAGCTCGGACAGGCCAAGGGAGAAGTGAAGCTGGTAGGTTTACCACTATCTCCCTCCATCCCCGAAGTATCCACCAGGCATTATTCAGGGCAGAGTGGGTGTGTAGGGGCAGTGGTGGCTTCCCCATCAGCCTCTGCAGAGCTCCCTTCTGTTAATTTAGCTACTTGGGTTGATGGACATGGCCATAGTTTGTAAGGTCATTTGAACTGTTCCAGGCTGAAAGACTTTTCACAGGCAGGGAGGATTCTACTTTCATTTCAGCCATTACATTTCTCATATTTTGCACGGAACGTAGCTTCAATCTCTTGTAAACTCATTGACTGTTAATGTTTAGCCAATTTATATACTCATTTGAATTGGTCTTATTTAGCACAATCGAGTACATTACACTTGTTTCAATTTTTTGCTTCAAAGATTTAACATCTGGAGATGGCATACTGAACATTCCACACAAGTAATCACATGAAATATTTGAAAGAAAATACTGTAACATTGGCCATTCACAGGAATTCATACTTACTGGTGATAGCCAGAGGCACAGGAAACCAAAGAATTTTGGTAAAATCAGCAAGATTTCATCATTTTCAGGGTGGGTTTTGTTTAGATTGCTTCTCCATTTTACCTTATTCCTAAATATATCAACGGATATCAATGTAAGGCTCAAGCATTCAAATACAGTAAGATTATTTACAGTGAACAGATTTGGTTGCTGGGGTCTTTGTACTCTAGCAAAAGAAATTGTTTGTACCAACAGAGATTGTGACCACACAAAAATGCCATCTTGGGCAGCACTGCCACCAGCAACTCACAGTACCACCTGGAAGCCAGTCTTTAGCTTCAGTCCAGCTGAAGCTGTGCAGTCTACACCACTTTCCAATAATGGGAGCAAGAAAGCTCAGCTATGACAGCTACTGCTATTCAGTCAGTCCCTTCCCCCTCCCCCACCCCCCCATTTCTTAAAGAAACATCTTACCTTTCAGCAACTGCTCTGTACAAGGGGGCAATAACATCCTGTGCCCCATGCCCCAGATATCTCATAGAGCAATTGTTCAGGAAGCCCCTTATTTGTATGTAATGCTCAGCACTCACTGCAATTAACTATGCCATGCACCTCGTCACCAGTACCCACTTCTGTGAGGTCACTAGCTCTTGTGCTAACTGCTCTGCTTCTAGTAATGCCTAATTTCATTGAATGCCTTTGACCAGGTTGCCTGCTGGCCTTGCTTGCCATCTGGAGTGATGAGGTGATCTGATCCAAGAAGAGTTCGTATCTACAACATGCAGATCTACATCCAACTGTTTCAGTGACTCACTGAGGTGGTAGCACTGAATGCAGTGCCCTCCTGTGGAGACATAAATTAAAGAGGCTGAAAGGGGCCATCCACTTCTATGAGGAGCTGGACTTGATCCTCACAGGCAGGCCATCCAGTGAGGTGACTGTCTACGTGAACACGAGATAGGAGGAGCCTGACAAAGAGGAACAAGGGGCAGAGCAAGTCACAGGAAGGGGCTGTCTCAGAGACTGCAGACTGGTCAGCAGAGGAAACCAATGAAGAGAGAGACAAGCTATTGAGAGATATGGGGCCCTCATGACACAGTATAAAGGAGTTATTCATTTTATTTCTCAGTGTTTTACTGTGGGTATCAGAGATAAGGGTGGGTGAAATCAGGTCCCTGGGGCTAAAACCACTATTATTCATATTGAAATGGTGGATACTACTGCTAGTAAGAACTTAAGTTCTCTGGCTCTTGAACACGGACAACAAGAGCACCAATTGCTCTCTGGCTGCTTTCCCCCTTACCTTAAAATGCTGTATTAATCCAGCTAGACATAATACTCCTATTGCTGGCAGTTATTTTTCCACCTCTGCTGTGAACCTGAATCCTGGCTGCTGTTACTGTTCTGAAGGAACCGGTAGCCCGTGGGGGCAGATGCGCCATGGATACCCCACTCCCACTGGTCTTCAAACGGTGACCAAACTCTGCCTAATTTGATAAACAGTATTATCAAATGGACAAAAAGAGTATTAAAGCCAATCAAACAGCCAAATCTATTTATTGCACTAAAGCCTATAGGGGGCATCAATGGCACAGGCAACAAATTACTAATCTGTGCAATAAATCCATTACTGCTTATGGGCAAAATCAGGACAAATGATTGGCATGGATAAAAGTGATCCTGGATTTATGATTTCTTCAATATCCCACTGTCAGTAAGAGTGGTGATTCTCTCAGGCATTCGCTAAGCCAACTTCCAACTCATGCCACTTTTCTCTAAGTCACCTTTGAACTGCCATATTCATTCCACTGTGCTAGGGAATCAGCCATGATCATTATTTTATATGTTTGAGTCCAAATTTATTTTGCCCACTGTAAAAAGTAACTCTGTGACAGGAGTGTCAGAGGAATAATCCTCACTGAAGTTTGTGGGAAGGGCCTGTTATCTTCCATTCAGTTTCCTTGGCTGATATCTAAAGAAGAGTTGGTCAGACTCCATTGTAAGGCTCACATCACCCCCAAAAGTAAAACAAAATATGATTTAATTGAGTTAAGGCCCCATACTATCTTATTAGAGTATAGTTCTATGGTGATAAGAGTTTTGGAAATACAGTAAATACATCTTGCCTTAAAACTGTGGAAGAATTTAGGTTAAAGTATATTGAGTTTTCTTGGTGATCCTTCTGGGACCACACCATGCAGTGGCCTCTGGAAAGCCCTCTCTCTGACTAGCACAGCTGCAGTACAAATTTGCAACTTTCTGCTGTACTAAACCTTAATATAATCTTAATTTTGCTTTTCTTTGGTAGTCTGTGCAGTCACAACTGGGTTCCCTGAATACAAATGGTCTTGAAGATGCCATCTGAGTGGCCTATCTGTTCATCCAGAGATGTATCCAATGGACAAAGGAAACACAACTTGAATGTTGAAGGATGAGAGCGTCTTTGATCCTCCATTTAAAATGTAGAGAAAGCTCTGTCTGACCCTGGAAAAGCAGAGAATGTGGCTACAGAGGCAGCAGGGCAGTTACCACAGAGACTGCAAAAGGTGAATGAGAGACTGAGACTACAGTTGGAGCTTGAGGAAAAAAGGGTGGTGCTGCAGATGAAGAAAACAACCAAAGGAACGGGAAATGTGTGGTGCACAGAATGAATTAAAACAAGCAGAATCCCATGATTCTTATGCACATTAGGTGATGGATTTGGAAAGCAATGCATCATCTTAACTGCCAGATGATTTACAGTTTCCATGCTACCATGGGAACTGCTCACTGAATACGCAGTCAGGCACAGCAGTTTAGCATTGACTACCACTAGCCTCCATTAAGCTCACTCTATTGGTGCCTCTTTAATACCATTTACACTCTTCATTCAGTCCTTACCCTACCCTGCAAACTCCCACAACCCTTCACATCCCACTGTAGTCAGTCCTCCTAATAGTACTCGGATTGCTCAGACAACTCAGATTCCTTTCTAAAGATGGGTGACAAAAATCACTAGAGGCTATGGCCTGGTCTACACAATGAGTTTAATTCGAATTTAGCAGCGTTAAATTGAATTAACCCTGCACCCGTCCACACAATGAAGCCATTTATTTCAAAATAAAGGGCTCTTAAAATCGATTTCTGTACTCCTCCCCGACGAGCAGAGTAGCGCCAAAATCGATATTGTCATTTCGAATTAGGGTTAGTGTGGCTGCAATTCGATGGTATTGGCCTCCGGGAGCTAACCCACAGTGCACCATTGTGACCGCTCCGGACAGCAATCTGAACTCGGATGCACTGGCCAGGTAGACAGGAAAAGCCCCACGAACATTTGAATTTCATTTCCTGTTTGCCCACCATAGGAGAGCATAGGTGCCCACAAAGAACTCATCACCACAGATAACCATGCAGGCTGATAATCGAAAAAGAGCACCAGCATGGACCGTACGGGAGGTACTGGATCTGATCGCTATATTGGGAGAGGATTCAGTGCTAGCAGAACTTCGTTCGAAAAGACGAAATGCCAAAACTTTTGAAAAAATCTCCAAGGGCATGATGGAGAAAGGCCACAATAGGGACTCAGAGCAGTGCTGCGTGAAAGTCAAGAAGCTCAGACAAGCCTATCAGAAAACAAAGGAGGCAAACGGTCGCTCCGGGTCAGAGCCACAGACAAGCCGCTTCTAGGCTGAGCTGCATGCAATTCTAGGGGGGGCCGCCACCACTACCCCATCTCTGACCGTGGATTCCGAGGTGGGGGTAATCTCATCAGCCATACCTGAGGATTCTGCGGACGGGGAAGAGGAGGAGGAGGACGAGGACAAGCTTGCAGAGAGCACATAGCACTCCATTCTCCCCAACAGCAGGATCTTTTTCTCAGCCTGATTCAAGTACCCTCCCAAGCCAGTACCCAAGACCATGACCCCATGGAAGGGACCTCAGGTGAGTTTGCCTTTTAAAATATAAAACATGGTTTAAAAGCAAGCGTTTTTTAATGATTAGTTTGCCCTGAGGACTTGGGATGCATTCGCGGCCAGTACAGCTACTGGAAAAGTCTGTTAACGTGTCTGGGGATGGAGCAGAAATCCTCCAGGGACATCTCCATGAAGCTTTCCTGGAGGTACTCCAAAAACCTTTGCACAAGGTTTCTGGGCAGTGCAGCCGTATTCCGTCCTCCATGGTAGGACACTAGACCATGCCATGCTAGTAGCAAGTAATCTGGTATCATTGCATGACAAAGCCTGGCAGCGTATGGTCCCGGCGTTTGCTGGCATTCAAGCAACATCCGTTCTTTATCTCGCTGTGTAATCCTCAGGAGAGTGATATCGCTCATGGTAACCTGGTTGAAATACGGGAATTTAATTAAGGGGACAGAGGTGGCCGTTCCTACTGGGCTGTTTGCCTGTGGCTGAAAAGAAATCCTTCCCTGCAGTTAGCCAAGCGTGTGTGTGTGGGGGTGAATTGGCGCTGAGCTTTTCGCCTTTGGCTAGCAGGGATCTTCCCTGATACCAGCCATGTGGTGGGGGAAGGGGTACAGCGATCATCCCAGAGAATTGGATGGGGGGGAGGGGCGTTAGTTTGTTTTCTGCTGCTGAAGGTTAACAGGAAAACCGCAGCAGTCAACGGGCTTTGCTTGGTATGTGGGAAAGGAGGGCGCAGAAGCCGAAAGACAATGGCTTACCATGGCCGCATGCAAGCTAAATTCTGTTGCCCGGACCTGCGTCTGTGATCTCTAATACCAAAGCCACAAGCAATCAATATTAAGATGGAAAATGTGACCCTGTACTGAAATCACATGTGCTATGTAATGTGAGTAGTGTTGTTCACCATGAAAGAGTATAAGCTTTGTTCTGTAAAATGTATCTCTAAAAACTTCTCTTCTTTTTTTCCATCCTGAAGGCTCTCTCAGATAAGGCGACAGAGAAAGAGACGCGAGACGAGATGTTCTCGGAAATAATGGAATGCACCCGCAATGAAAGAGCTCATTTGAATGAGTGAAAGGACACGGTATCTAAGTACAGGACAGATGCCAGTGAACGTGAGGTCATGAGGGACGCTCGAGATGAGAGGTGTCAGGCTGCAACGCTGGGGCTCCTGCGTGATCAAACGGACATGCTCCGGCGTCTGGTGGAGCTTCAGGAATGGCAGCAGGATAACAGACTGCCGCTGCAGCCGCTGTATAACCTCCCTCCCCCCTCACCATGTTCCATAGCCTCTTCACCCAGGTTACCTTGTCGGTTCTCTCCTTATGTTTATAATCAATTAATAAAGAATACATGATTTTTAAACGATAGTGACTTTATTTCCTTTAAAAGCAAGCTGTGATTTAAGGGGGGAGGGTGGTTTGCTTACAAGGAATGAGTCAATCAAGGGGGTGGGTTTTCAACAAACAGAACTTTCACACCGTAGCCTGGCCAGTCATGAAACTGGTTTTCAAAGCTTCTCTGATGTGCAGCGCTTCCTGGTGTGATCTTCTAATCGCCCTGGTGTCTGGCTGCGCATCAGCAGCCAGGCAATTTGCCTCAGCCTCCCACCCCACCTCCCACCCCCACAGAGATTGTGGAGCACACAGCAAGCAACAATAACAATGGGGATATTGGTTTGGCGGAGGTCTGACCGAGTCAGTAACAAGCGTCAGCGACCTTTTAAACGACTAAATGCACATTCTACCACCATTCTGCACTTGCTCAGCCTGTAGTTGAACAGCTCCTGACTCCTGTCCAGGCTGCCTGTGTATGGCTTCATGAGCCATGGCGTTAAGGGGTAGGCTGGGTCCCCAAGGATAACTATAGGCATTTCAACATCCCCAACAGTTATTTTCTGGTCCGGGAAGTAAGTTCCTTGCTGCAGTCGTTTAAACAGAGTAGTGTTCCTGAAGACGCGAGCGTCATGAACCCTTCCCGGCCAGCCCATGTTGATATTGGTGAAACATCCCTTGTGATCCACAAGTGCTTGCAACACCATTGAAAAGTACCCCTTGCGGTTTATGTACTGGGTACCCTGGTGCTCCGGTGCCAAGATAGGGATATGGGTTCCATCTATTACCCCACCACAGTTAGGGAATCCCATTGCAGCAAAGCCATCCACTATGACCTGCACATTTCCCAGAGTCACTACCTTTCGTAGCAGCACCTGAGTGATTGCTTTGGCTACTTGCATCACAGCAGCCCCCACAGTAGATTTGCCCACTCCAGATTGATTCCCGACTGACCGGTAGCTGTCTGGCGTTGCAAGCTTCCACAGGGCTATCACCACTCATTTCTCAATTGTGAGGGCTGCTCTCATCTTGGTATTCTGGCGCTTCAGGGCAGGGGAAAGCAAGTCAAAGTTCCATGAAAGTGCCCTTACGCATACGAAAGTTTTGCAGCCACTGGTAATCGTCCCACAGCTGCAACACTACGCGGTCCCACCAGTCTGTGCTTGTTTCCCAGGCCCAGAATCAGCGTTCCACGGCTATAACCTGCCCCATTAACAGCATGAACTCCAAAGCACTGGGGCCTGCGGTTTGATAGAATTCCATGTCCATGTCCTCATCACTCTCGCCACCGCGCTGCTGTAGCTTACTCCTCGCCACCTGTTTTGCAGGTTCTGGTTCAGCATAAACTGCACGATAACACGTGAGGTGTTTACAATGTTCATGACTGCTGTCTTGAGCTGAGCGGGCTCCATGCTTGCCGTGGTATGGCATCTGCCCTGTTCACCCAGGAAAAAGGCGCAAAACGGTTGTCTGCTGTTGCTTCCCTGGAGAGGGGGAAGGATGTACCCAGAACCACCCACGACAATGTTTTTGGCCCCATCAGGCATTGGGATCTCAACCCAGAATTCCAATGGGCGGAGGAGACTGTGGGAACTATGGGGTAGCACAGTGCACATAGCCCCGGTACATGGATGCACACCGCCGAATTAATGTGCTTAGTGTGGCCGCATACATTCGACTTTATACAATCCGTTTCCAAAATTCGAATTATATAAATTCGGATTAATCCCGTAGTGTAGACATACCCATTGAAAGACTCTAGATGAAAAGACTAGGACCATTTAGTTTACAGAGGAGACATATAAGAAGTGATAGGAAAGAGGCATTAAAAAATAAATAGCTTGTAAATCAATCCTTTTAACTGTAGCTTGAGCATTGCCTGATTTTTGTGGTGTTTACTTAAAATCTTAATATTCTTTTAACTTTGATTCTTTACATGGCAATTAAATAAAGGTACTCTGAGAATTGCTGAAGGGGTTGTGAGCTAGAAGCATCACATAATGAGTCAGGGGCTTCTATGCAACAGTTGCTTCAGAATTTAAAGAATATTCCTTAATTTTTTTAACATATATTTAGTTTTGTAAAGGAATTGGAAGTGAACAATGAGTCAGTAGGGGAGCTGAATTACAGTCTGCCATCTTCCTTTTATATTAATTTTCCTTCATGGAGACCCTAATCACAGCATTCACTAGCGTTTTGCACATTGTAGGCCTGCTTCTGAACTCTTTAATAAGGCAAAGATGCCAGTGATTTCAATGGTAGTTTGCATGAGAAAGGATGTAGGAATTGGCCTTTCAGTCACAGTATGCTGCATACGGAGAATACTGTGAATTTGCAAGATATGTCTGTTTACATCAGACAAATATGATGTGAATTGAATTATGACAATGTAAATCACATTATCGAAAGTCCCATGAAAGCGATAGAGTTTTATACCACACATACAATCCATTACATGAATTGTAAGGGTAATAAAAGTCATTAGGAAACATAGAAATTGTGTGCACACTGTAGCTGCTCTTCAAAAGTAGCAGCTTTATGCTTTTTTAAAAATATGAGAGGCTCTGGCTCATTGTAAGTGATCGGCTGCCACTTTTAGATCCACATTCCCTGCCTTTGTCCTTTGGCTTTATTTATGCATTTATCAGTTACACAAATATCAATTGGCCCAAAAAGGTGTGCATATCCAAATGCTCATGTCTTCCACATATACAGGGGTTTTGCCATCCCAAGTAGTTTAGTTTGACCCAAAGTGGGTGAAATGAGCCAAAAGCAACACTTATTTATATGCTCTAAACTGAAACGGGGAACACATGGAGTGTATATTTTGAGTTTAAGATAATGCTAGTCTTAGCTTGAAAGACTTGTGCTTTTGATCCTTAGATGTGTAAACATTAGGGAGCTCTCTGGCTACATGAATTTTCTTTCCCTCCTCCTTCCCATCAGAGCTCCAAATGCAGAATGTGGCATTCAGGCACATTATGTGGATTTCCAAAACACTGTAATAGATACGCTCTCCCTGCCATGTTGCTCGTATGGTTTCTCTCAGATGAGTTTCTCTGAATTTTCTATAGATAAGAAGCTCCTCTCAGAATAAACTGAAAAATATATTTGAAAATTAAATTTGGAATCAGCTTTCAAAACTTCCAGCTTTTAGGGTGAACACATTGGGGACAGTTTTCTATAATACAGTACACCCTTGCTATAACGCCCTTCATAATAATAAACCTCCAGCTATAATGAACCTGGCCCCTGGATCCCACCTCGAGACCTGTGGCTGCAGCAGGGGCTGACAGCTATAACAAACAAATGGCTTGGATCCCAAGGGGCTTGTTATAACCAGGATGTACTGTACTAGTAAGGCACAAGAGGAAGTGCGCGCTAGTAGGCAGGTGTACTATTGGGTATTCAATGAACACAAGGCTGAAGGTCAGGTGCCTTCAGACAGCCAACAAGTGACCTATTTATGCTCTGGCATGGCTTACTGCTATTAGAGTATGGTGCCTTTATTCCATCCTCATTTTCTTTAACTCTGGTATATAACACAATTTCATGGTTCATTATTTGCAGCATATCTATTTATTTTATCAAAAATATGGCCTCTGTAACGTATCTTTGGTTGTGAACCCCAAAAAATGAAGACACTCAAAATCACTAGTCACTTCTGAAAATTTTGGATAGTATCTTTTTTTTTTTTTGTCTTTGGACTATTTTCATCCTGGAGTGAAGGGATATTCTCTTCAAAATCAGGGAATACCAAAGTTAAGGCTGCCTATGCAGCTTGAACTGTGCCCCTTTGTGTGTGTGTGTAAGAGAGGATTCACCACTAAAGCGCCCTCTTGTGGCTGGGTGTGGCATAGCAGTTCTCTCCCATGTAGGACCCCCTTCTGAGCCCAGTCCTGCTGTGGTCTGCCTCTTCGCATGACTCAGCTCTCCAGTCAGGTCACATTTTAGTCCCCACCCCTTCCCTAGTAACAAAGAAAAAAGCAACCCCTGCAAAAAAAAACAACAAACCAACTAGCCAAAGAAAACCCCAAAGCCCACCCATGGAATGTCCAATCCCTTCACCTGTACTTCCACCTACAATTCTGGTCTCAGAGGTTTGTACTTTTTTCTCAGGGCTTCCTATAGTCCGCATCCCCTTCTGAGGGGATTCATATCACCTTACCAGTAGCTGGTAGAGGAATCCAGGCCCACCATCTACACTGGGTTCCAGTCTAAGGACTCTAGTACAGGCAGTCAAGATGCACTTAATTTGATTGCTTGCTGCCACCTTCCTGAACTTCTTCCTGCCAAGATTTTCTCTGGGTTTTCTCCTTGCCCTGCCAGAGCCTTCCTATTCCTAACAGATCCCTTTGCCCTACTATAGGGAGAATGACTGCAGAGTTCCTCCCTCACTCCTTGCAGATCCCTTCTGCTCCAAGCTTCCTCTGTTAACAACACCCAGCCCCTCCCCAGCTGGGTTTCATCATTAATTATGCATGGCTCACCCTCCAGGTGCAACCAGATCGGCTAAGATCTCTGACTCATGTTAACTCCTTTGCTATTCCAGCTGGGGTAGACACCCCATCACAGTGTCCTTTACAATACAGTCATTAACTGCATGATTACATACAACTCTCTCTGCCTCATTCAGTGTACAGGTTGGATAAGACTGGCTAGGGTGTGAAACAGTCTCTGGCATAACTTGGAGCAACCCTGTGGGATTGCCGCATTGACTACAGATCTGGCAGGATGCCATGTGCTCTGCCCCACATCTTCCCACTCTGGCGTGGCCCCTACCCTGACATGCTTCCTAGGTGGAGAGAAACCAGGCAAACAGATGGTAGAGAAATGGCTTTGCCAGCTTTATGCCACCTCAGGAATCTCCCTGTGACAGGAAGAATCCTTTGCTGCCTCTTTAAGGCTACTTTCAAGCTACTTCATGCTGCTAAGGCAGCACAGGGCAGCCAGATCAGGGGCTATGGACTGAATATGCATCTGACGAAGTGGGTATTCATCCATGAAAGCTTATGCTCCAATACATCTGTTAGTCTTAAAGGTGCCACTGGACTCTCTGTTGCTTGGGACTGAACCTAGTTTCTTCAATGGACTTACTCCAAGTTTACACAGGTGTAACTGAGAGCACAGATAAGGCATCAGTGGACAGGTTTGTAGCAAATGAGGCAGGGCTATTCAGTAAATGCAATAAAGGTCAAGGAATGAGCATTAGATGAGGCAGAGATCTAACATTCATTGAAGAGCAAAGATAAAAATAAATATTGAACAGCTGCTTTGCTCACGCTGCACTGGCCAAGCTGTGATAGGACATTTTGTTTTTGATAAATATTATTTGGAATAATTCATTGTGGAAAAGCCTTTGGAGAACATGTTGACTTCAAAATATGCTTCAGAAAACTATTCTTAGTTAGAAATAGTCCTTACAGAGTCAGTCGGTTAAAAAAAAAAAAAAACTGCTTGGAACCCCACTCTACATTTTGAAACCCGAACTAGGAACCGCTATAAAGTTGTTAGGTATGGATATGGAGCTAGCCATTGGCTGAATACTGACTATGTGCTTCACAAGTCTAGCTCTGCAAGCACTATCAGGGGGATCTGTGTTCAAGAAAAGGTATATTCTAATTGTGGAAGAAATGTTATTGTTTATATAGCACGTAGGTCACCACAACTTCAGTTTAAGCACTTTTTATCTTGTGAAGGGCAGCATTTAGCCCTAAGTACCTGACAGGTTTAATTATTTAAAACTTAGACTTTTCTAAGAAAAAAAGCATGACAAAATTAAGAATCTTAAACTGATAAAACCCTATATTTTCGATGACCTGGCTTAAGCTGCTATTACTTACAAAAAATAAATCCTGGAGGAGATTGGATTGTGTTTGCCAACTTTCAGCCTGATACAAACTAGGACAGCCTCAAACACAGAGTTTATAATGGAAATGTCAGAAGACCCTTAAATATAGCACTGGTGCCAGACTCTGCTATAAAGAAGAGAAGTATCTACTTTGCATTACAGTATTAATCACAGAATCCAGACAGTACAAACAGCAGTTAGGGAAGAACATTCTGAGCATGTTAACACAAGTGAATAATAAATGGTTTAGATCACTTCTTGGCCAAACCTGGTATTCTATGTTACCAGAGTCAGTATAAAAAATAAAGCCCGTACACAGATATTGAGATTTTCAAACAAACTAGGAGATTTCACAACATACTCATTGCAATTAAATGGTATTCCCTCGCCCTTTCCCCTGGTTGGCTTCAACAAGCTCAGCCATGTGCTCTATGGACCTGATCTTGCAACGACATCAATGAGAACTTTGCCATTGACTTAACTGGGCCCAAAATCAAACCTATTTGCTGCCTCATAGCATACTGCCCTAGCCTAGAATTCAGAAGTCCTGTTATACCATCCTTTTTCTTTCTCAGGCCCAGTACAACCATAACTGCATCAGAAGACCCACTCATAGGGTTGCCAACTCTTTAATTGCACAAAATCAAATACCCTGCCCCTTTCCTGATGCCTCACCACTCACTCCATTCCCTCCCCCAGCCCCCGTTGCTTGCTCTTTCCCACCCTCACTCACTTTCACCAGGCTGCAGCAGGAGGTTGGGGGCGGCGAGAACTCTGGCTGGGAGTGCGGGGTTTGGGGTGCAAGAGGGGGCTTATGGCTGGGGCAGGAGGTTGAGATGTGGGCTCCAGCTGGTGGTGTGGGCTCGAGGGGTTTGGGATGCAGGAGGGGGCTTATGGCTGGGGGTATGTGGGGGAGTGGGATGCAGGCTCTGGGAGGGAGTTTGGGTGCGAGAGGGGACTCTGGGCTGGGGCAGGGGTTGGGAGGGTTTGAGGTGCAGGGTCCCAACGGCACTTCCTGTGGCTCCCAGGATGTGGCCGCTAGGTCCCTGTGGCCTCTAGGCGCATGGGCGGCCAGGGAGGCTCTGCGCACTTCCCTAGTGCCCACAGGCGCTGCCCCCGCAGCTCCCATTGGTTGCAGTTCCTGAGCAAAGGGAGCTGCAGAGCCGGCTCTGGGGATGGAGGCAGTGCATGGAGCCTCCCTTGCCGCCCATGCGCCTAGGGGACATAGGGACCTGGCCTCCACTTCTGGGACTCGCAGGGAGCCTGCCTTAGCCCTGGGCCCTCACTGCGCCACCAACCGGACTTTTAACGGCCTGGTCAGCGGTGCCGACTGGAGCCTCCAGGGGCTCTTTTCAACCGGGCATTCTAGTAAAAAACCAGACACCTGGTAATCCTACCCACTCACAACAAAAACGTTGTTCAGTTAGGTCTATATAATGCAACTGTGCGCCAATTGTATTTGTATGTCCACACCTACCACAAGGCCTAACCCTGTTTGTATCTGTACGTTCTGGACAAATCTGGAGAGCTATCCCATAGTGCCCCAGTATACTCTGCATGCCCAGAGGACATAAGCATGGAATGAAGGACACACACCAGTACACAGAGGGATTTCCTATAGCACAGAGAATTGGGAGAAAGACAGACTGGCCAGCCTGGATAGATAGGAGTTCCTTCTACACAGCAAAATAACTGTTTTGCCCTGGTTACAGAAAGAGTCACATGCCAGCTTTGGTCATTGATAAGAACTGATGCGGTTACTAACCATGTATTAACTATGCTGTGTGTGGATATAAACTATGTTTAGATTCAGACAAGTTACTAACTAGAGGCAAATTCAATTAAAAGATACAATGTAGACAAGGCCTTAAAGTAAACCTGTCTCATTTTGGGATTGTATCACTGCAATGTATTTGCACTCTGTGCTTTCTACCACACTGTCTCGTACGCTTGAAATGCCCTCCTTGAACTCATGTGCAAAGGTACTATCCTCTCCTCTTTCAAATTCTTCCTCCAGATTCACTTCTGCAGTGACACCTCCAAGAAATCAACCATCTAATGATAGAGAGGTTGAGTGACGGTCATGAATACATATTATTTACTTTTAAAATCTTGTAAATAATGTGGAACTCTCATATCGTGCAAATAAATAGTCTATGTAACTGCAAGATCTTATGAGTCTTGCCCTCATCCTGCTGCCCCTTCCCTCCTTTTGCTTGTTTCATTCGTGCTGCAGTTTGTTTCAAATTAGACTGTAAACTCTTTGAGGCAAGGATACAGTCTTCCTGTGTTTTTGTACAGAGCCTAACACAATGGAGTCCCAACCCAACTGAGGTCTTTGGTGGTAATACTAAAACTACTACTAATAAATAATTTGTTTTAGCCATGTGAGCCACTATCCGAGGAGGTGAATGTAGGTTATTAAAGGTATGTCTACACCAACAGTTCTTAAAATGTGGGTCGAGACCCCAAAGTGGGTCATGACACCATTTTAATGGGATCACCGGGGCTGGAGTTAGACTTGCTGGGATCTGGGGCTGAAACTCGACTCCACAGCCCGGGGCTGAAACCCAAGCCCAAGGGCTTCAGCCCTGGGTGATAAGACTCAGCTTATAGCCTCCCACTGCCTGGGGCTGAAGTCCTCGGACTTTGTTCCCCTCCCCCGCCCTGGGCGGCAGGCTCCTGGGGTCCTGTAGTAATTTTTGTTGTCAGAAGAGGGTTGTGGTGCAGTGAAGTTTGAGAACTCCTGGTCTACACTGTAATTGAGAGGTGTGATTGCAGCAAGTGTAGGTATACCCGGGCTAGCTTTGGTCTAGCTAGCTCGTTAAAATAGCAGTGACCTCATTTCAGCAGCATGGGTGGCAGCACAGGGTAGCTACCGGAGTACAATCCCACCTGGGACCCTGGGTACATACTCAGATGGGCTAGTCTGTGCCACTGCATGTGTGGCTGTAGCAGTTTCACTGCTACTTTTAGCACACTTGATTAAAGCTAGCTTGGGTAGACCTACGCGTGATGAAATCATTAGCTCCTGATGAAGGTGTAAAAAGGAACAGCACGGGATATTCAGAGCCTTTCCTGGTTAATTGTATTTTTTGTACTTTTTTTTTTTAAAAGAATATATACCAAATAACTAAACCTGCTTCAGTTCACTAGGGACATATCAATCATAACGAAAGACCATTTTCTGTGTTTAATACCTTAGGATGACAGAGCTCATATAATGCTGCTGATAATGAACACACACACAACATATTGCAGACAGAACAGTGAAACCTGTTAGCTTTCTCTCTCAACGTTTCATTCAGAAAGCTGGATTTGAAAAAGGAGGAGCTAAGTATAAGGCAAATTTGTTAGCAAGATTTAGAAGGAGAGAAGAAAGCACTGATGAAAGTTATCTGGGTTACTGTGTTTCTTAACAGCTGTGTTATTTAACAGAATGAATAACATTCTTAACATGCTACTGCTTCAGACTAATGAATGGCGAAAAAACCTTCAGATACTATCAAATTATACACAACCATTACAGCTATACAAGCCTCTGCATCTGAGCTTTATAACCTTATAAAAATAGAAACGAGACAATTACAATCTAATTACAATTATAGACTACATATGGAATTATGCTTCAAATAAATAAACTTTTAAAATTGTAATGATAGCAATTTAATACCTTTCACTGAAGAGTAGAGATCTATATTTTACTATTAAAGGACCAATGCAGGGGTGGGCAAACTACGGCCTGCGGGATGGATCCGGTCCCTCAGGGCTTTGTATCCGGCGTACAGGATTGGCCCCTATGGCGCCGCGGGTCCGGCGCTGCTCTCAGAAGCAGCCCCCGGGCAGGGGGCAGAGGACTCCGTGTGTTGCCCTTGGCTCCAGGTACCTCCCCCACAGGTCCCGTTGGCCGGGAATGGGGAACTGCATCCAATGGGAGCTTCGGGGGAGGTATCTGGAGGCGCGGCAAGGGCAGCGCACACAGAGCCCTCCATCTCCTCTCCCCCAGGGGCCGCAGGGCTTCCTGGAGCGACGCTGGGCCGGGGCATGCAGGGAACCTGCCCTGGACCCAGTGCACGCTGCTGCCACCCCGGAGCCGCTTTAGGTAAGCGGCACCCGGCCGGAGCTCGAACCCCTCCTGCACCCTGCCTCCCAACTCCCTGCCCTAAGCCCCCTATCTGCACCACATACCCCAACTCCCTGCCCTGAGCGGCCTCGTACACCCTGCACCCCAACCCCCTGCCCTGAGCCCCTTGCCATACACTGCACCCCCTCCTATACCCCACACTCCATCCTGCACCCCCACCCCATGCCCCAGCCCTGCATACAATTTCTCCACCCAGATGTGGCTCTTGGCCCAAAAAGTTTTCCCACCCCTGGACCAATGGCACATCATTTTTGGAGGTATTTAAGATAAGTGTAAGACAAAATATAGAGCAGCAAACAATGGAGACTTATTCCCACATGAATGCTGTTAATATAATAAAAAATTAGCAATCCTGAGAATTCTCCTACATCCTCTGCCTGGAAATTGAGACAACCAAAATGAGATGCAAATCAATGCCTTTATCTAATGAATAATGCAAATGAAGGCTCTTCTTAAGGCGAGTCAGTCTGCAGGAATCCTGCCTTACCTCACATTTCTTGTGGATTTAAGCACCATGTGTCACAAGAAATTAGAGAAAGGAATCGCCAAGTAATGACAAAGCCTTGGAGCCTCAAGTCAGTACAGACAGCAAGGTACATTAAGATGCATGGTACAGCGAGGGAGAGACCTGACATCTCATTAAAATGAAAATGTTGCTATTTTTTCTTCACCTAGTTAATGGAGTCGTATGACACTGTAATCTGCGATTATTTGTACAGCTATTACTTAGAAGCATCCTCCACAACACTTCCAAGATGGGAACTGAAACTTTATAAAACCTCTTCTCCCCTCTCTCAAAAACCCGCTAGTGCTATTTTACCTGATTCAAGTCAACTGCATCATCATTTTTTCAGCAGTGCCAAACAGCACATTGTATATATCCATTTGTCACAAACTTTGCCATAACTTAGTCTTAGCATCCAATATTAACTTCCAAAAATAAACTTGTGTCAACAACCCTACAGTCCCTAAAAATCTAACTCTCTCTTTATACAATCATAAGTTATTTTCCCTGAATGAAGTATCCAGCACAAACTTCATTACTCTCATCAGAAAGCAGTCCTGGACCTGCACACACAATTTCTTACGTGGAGTATTCACATCTTTCATGGCACACATATTATTTTGCTTCCCAGCTTTTTGTCCTTGAATCAGATGCCAAGATTGGGAATGCAGATCTTACTTTAGTCAGAGTGTCCTCTAAGGTGTCACAAATTGAAGGTCCTACCAAAGTACAATAAAGGTAGATTTGACATAAACATTCACTTCCAAAATAATTACCCAGCCATCTAGTACAGGGTGGAAAAAGTGCAGCCCATATGTGGAATGTATGCCTTGTAGTTCTACAGTGCAGTTGCTCGCTGTCCTCATCTTAAAGAGAGAAATGGGATATGCAGAGTCTACAGGATCCTGCATTCCATGGTCCATATTAATTTGAATAGCTTTCTGCTTGTGTAGAGATGGAACATTGCATGCACGGACTCTTTGTGTCTGCACTGATATATTAAATATGAGGTTGGTTGCAATTTGTCCCATTTTATTTAACATGCAGCTCTTGACAAATTGCCGATGTGGTTTTTGGTGTCAAACTGTGTATGCCCCTGACCTACCATTACTGTATTGGCGTTGTGTGGACTTTCAATAATATCACAGGCAGAAGACACAGGAAACGGATTTCTTTCAGTACTGCTGATTGCCAGCATTTCAAAGGCTGCAAAAACACAGAAAAAAATCCATCTGCTCATTTGAAACGATAATAATACCTCTAAGTCCAGAATCGCAAGAGCTCAGAGTTAACAAAACCACTGACCTCTGGAGTGTCAGAGTTGATGAGGTTTATCACTTACATGACATGACCTTGGTGCCATGTTACTTTTGTTCAGCTCACAAGTTTGCAAACCAATTGGAGACAAATCAGTATTTTGGCTTCAGTAAACCATAAAAAGGTTAATCTATGTTAGGAACAAAAAATGAGATTATAAAGATTTTATCAGGAGTCCTTTATGGGTCTGTGGAAAAAAGAAACCTTTTTATTACAAGCTGGCAAAGACATCATTGCTGAAACAGTGTCTTAAAGCTTATTTTCTATTTATAGTTGCACTTCAGTTCATCTTTTGGATTTGTGCTAGAAAGGATGCAAAAGCATTTGAAATATTTTTCCCGTTGTTATAAAAACAATGCCATTTTTAATTGTATACCACTGCTGAAAATTTCACACAGTTTAAAATAAAAAGGTCAAATTCTGAGCTGACTTATACCCATTTCAATCCCTGGACTATAAGTCAGAGAATTTGGCCCAGTAACTTAAAAAAAAATGAGTGAAAATGTGACTAGTAATCAATATGGCACTGTCACTCTCTTAAATTGCATGCACACTGAGACTTGCCTCACAGGTATTTGGTTCTGCTCCTGCCAGCAGTAATTATGCCAGGAAGGTATACAGAGCTTAGGTTTCCAAAAGCTAGGACAGTCACAACTAGCAGGCTATCTGGGAAGAAAGCTTTTGCTAAACCAGACTAAGCAGTTGATTTGAAGTGGGGAGACAATTAAAGCATGGCATTTCTGAAAGAGTAATAAAAATGTCACTACAAGTGATTGATTTGTTACAAGTCCTTGGCTTCCTACTGGCAC
Source organism: Malaclemys terrapin pileata (assembly GCF_027887155.1). Taxonomy (NCBI): domain Eukaryota; kingdom Metazoa; phylum Chordata; order Testudines; family Emydidae; genus Malaclemys; species Malaclemys terrapin. The sequence continues at coordinate 69,184,940 of NC_071512.1, forward strand.
TCCAATAGGATTTGGTGCTAAATCAGTTCTAAAGGATTATTAATATCATATGTTATTTTCACAAACTCAAAGAATTCAGCATCATTTCATAAATCAACTGCAAGTTAAAATTAGATTTCTTACAATTTCAATTGTGTCATGTTATATCACATTCATACACACACACACAATTTATAAAAATAGTGCAGTCTGATTCAAACCTAGAAGAGTAAATTTTAAAATGATTTCTTTAAAAGAATTTTAAAAAACCCTATTTTGACAAAGGGCTCTATTGTATGGCTGCAGCTGCATGTTCACCATGCATGGGATTTCATAGGAGTTCCAGAGCAAGGAGACACTGTAGGAAAGGACTCTAATTTTTTGTTCACTTACAGTCCCTACACATTATTTGTAAAGTGGTTTCTGATATTCTCAGTTGTGTTATGTGTCTTTATTTACAGCACTACTTTTTCTGTGAAAAGCATTCTGAACCGCGGGGCAGAAGACGCTATAAAGGAATAAATAATAGCAACCACAGTATAAGACCACCGTTTGGAGACCTCTGAAATACGATATTTAGGCATCGAGGAATAATATAAGGCAAGAAGATATTTCAGGCTTAACTATGAATTTCTTTGCTTTTAAGTATTTATGAGCTGGATCGTGTCCTCCAACAGAGTTTCTATGAGACAGCACTGCCAGAATTTCTGAGGTATCCTGCACATAAGACAAGTGGGGATTTGACTTCCCATGGAGATGAGAGAACACACCTACAAACTCTGAGATCTGTAGTGAAAAGTGTAGCTCTCAGTCCCACTGTTCTGAAGGCTATAACATACACACTGATGGCACCCACCCTCCAGCAGTACAGCTTGCTTCGGAGCTGTGTTCTCATTGGATCCCCTACCTGTACTTGCTCCCTGTATCCCTGCTGTGGGAATAGAATGCAGGGAACAGGCTATGGCAGAAGGATCAACATTAATCTGTGCACTGCTATCACAAGGTTTGAGCATGCAGGCTAACTTATCACCAAGCTCCCCTGTATCAGTGCTTTACCACTCCTGACAGGAGACGGAGACCAAAGACCTCTAAGGCTATCTGCCTAGGAAGGGAGCTATCTCGTACTCAACTCCCAAAGCAAAAAATTGGCAACTAAACTTTCTCAGCAATTTACTGTTGACCTGAACATCTTCACAGCAAAGTATTCTGCAGATTTATAAGATGGTGCTAAACACCTAGGTTGTTATTTTATCTTTTTCTAAAAATATGTTTTAGTGCTTATGAAAGGTTTCATGCGTATGGCATAAGCCCAGAGCTGATCCAAAGTAAAATTAGCAATACCAACAGTTTTCCCAACGCTTCCCAGGCAGTATTTCAATTCTAACCTGTGGGGAAAACCCCTATGGGGTGAAGACTCCCTCACATGCATTCAGTTTTTGGGGCTTCTGCTAAGATGGCTAGCAAGAGCACCAATTAGTGACAACTGTGATGGTGGTTGAGGACCTCTGCTTTAAGTGAGGTTTCAGAAGGAAGTGCCCTAGGAGAAGAACAAGACTCTGGGAAATTGTATTAGCATACTCTACCTACCTTGTATTACTCTGAAGTTGGAATTGAGAAAAAGGGACCAAAATGTCAGGTTTCTGTTGGACTCAGTGCTGTTTTGCTGTTCACTGATGTATGTCTGATATTATGCAGTAATTTTATCATTCCAAATTCATGTTTTAGCACTACTTGGCACTTGACAAGATAAAACTACCAGAATGATATTTGCTCCAAATTCTTCATTAGATTAGTATTGATTAGAAGAGTCAAATATTGCCTATTAAAAAGCCCTAAACTTTCTGGGCCTTTCTGTGTACTTTTGCTGCACAGCATGTTTACTTCCTCTGAGTGTGCATATGGGGAAGGTGGCTGCTTCACAGATGGCATTCTGAGAGAGATCTCATAATACAAGTCACATTTCAGTGCACACTTCTATCATATTGCCACTGAAGTGTTTGACCTTAAGATTTAAGTACCTGCCACTGGTTGACAACCTGGGTCTGGAGGGACATAGACTTCTGAGGGTGTAGAAGGAAGCCTTTCCATCTGGTGGAAGATTATGTTGTCCAATAGAGAGAGGGAAGAGGATAAGGAGGGAGAAATCCTTTGGTTGCGGCTTCTTCTCAAACTAGTATGTGGTAGGAAAAATTCTCAGATCCAGAATCCACCATGTACAGTCAGGGGGGCACAGGTAATATCACTGCATTCTTTGAAGCATCTCCAGCTTTCGGTCTTTTGTATTCTCTGCAAGGACAGGTTTTTTTTCAATTTTCACCACTTTGAAGAGGATACTATTTTAGTGAGGCCAAAGGAAGAACTCATGAAGGGCTGGTACCCAGGGAAGAATGCAGAGACAGATTGTATCAGGCCTGAATCTCAACAGAAGCAGCAGATGTACAGGGACAGACCCTCTGCTGATGTAAGTTAGCATAGCTCCATTCAAGTCAATGGAGCTATGCCAATTTACCCCAGCTGAGAATCTGGCCCACAGTGTCTGAGAACACTACACAGAGAACCAACCCAACGGTAGCATATTTGTGAGAGCTAGCTGGCTCTATTCCTATGCTGCAGCTCAGCAAAACTGGTACCAGTTCAGACAGCAAGGTCTGAGTCCTTTGCTGGCACCAAAACCAAAGCATATGGGAATGATCTCACTCCAAACTTAGAAGTTTTCTTTCTCTGCCTTTTGCCAAAGGGGGACTTTGTTCAGTTCCCTGAAACAGTGCAAAAGAGAAAAGGAAATGCATGGATGGTTAAAAAAATTTGGATATGAAAAATAACCAAGCATTTTCACACATCAGTAACTTGGCCATTATTTTACTGTTAAAAAGGACACAGTTTACATTATTAATAGTCAACTAATTATGCTAAAAATACAACTTTTTTAATTTTAGAAAAGTATTTTGATTTACTCCTGATCTGAGACCTATTTCTCAGAAACCCATGAAAATTGGGGCTTATAAAGGATGAGCTTAGAGATACTTAACTATTCAGTGCCACAATTAATGATAGCATAATTATGGAGAAAAATTGGGAGATTATTAATTAATAGGTTCTTCTGTTCTTGTTAGTTATTTATAAACAAGCTGTGGGACTCAAAAGTAAAACAATATATTTTAATATCCAGACTGTGATGTGTGACATTTTTGTTTGCAGTGATATCGTAGCGGTGTTGATCCCAGGATAAGAGAGAGAGACATGGTGGGTGAGGTTATATCTTTTACTGGACCAAAGGTGGAAGGGACCAGCTTTTGAGCTTCGCAGAGCTCTTCTTCAGGTCTGGGCCTAACCCACCTTGTCTTTCTCGGATGTGTGACATGGCACTTTCCAGTTAAAAATTGTTAAAATATGCTATCTGAGCATTCTTGCATTTACTGCACTTCTAGGGCAAGTATCAAAGAACAAAATGTATCCCAGTAATCAAATCTTGTCCAGCCACTGGAGACTTTGACCCTTGCTTTCAACAGTTCTGTAGGTGAGGAAATCCAAAAACAAACATTTAAACAATAAACAAACAGGTTTAATATACTGAAAAAAAGCTTTTTAGTCAAAGTACTCATGACATGGAATGTAAATACACAGAAAGCATATTCCTAACTGTGCTTTTACATAAGATAGATTAGAAATAGGAGGGAGCATGGGCTATAACGGCAGAGAGAAAGGAGGGTCAGGGCAAAACTGGGACGCATGATCAAAGCAGGATCTTAGATGCCTATATACAAATGCGAGAAGTGTGGGTAATAAGCAGAAAGAACTGGAAGTGCTAATAAATAAGTACAACTATGACATTGTTGGCATTACCGAAACTTAGTGGGATAATACGCACGATTGGAATGTTGGTGTGGATGGGTGCAGCTTGCTCAGGAAGGATAGACAGGGGAACGAGGGAGGAGGTGTTGCCTTGTATATTAAAAATGTACACACTTGGACTGAGATGGAGATGGACATAGGAGATGGAAATGTTGAGAGTCTCTGGATTAGGCTAAAGGGGGTAAAAAGCAAGGGTGATGTCATGCTAGGGGTCTACTACAACCACCTACCCAGATGGAAGAGGCTTTTTTTTAAAACAATTAACAAAATCATCCAAAGCCCAAGATCTGGTGTTGATGAGGGAATTCAACTATCCAGATATATGTTGGGAAAATAACACAGCGGGGCACAGACTATCCAATAAATTCTTGGACTGCATTGCAGACAACTTTTTATTTCAGAAGGTTGAAAAAGCTACTGGGGAGGAAGCTGTTCTAGATTTGATTTTAACAAATAGGGAGGAACTCGTTGAGAATTTGAAAGTGGAAGGTAGCTTGGGTGAAAGTGATCATGAAATCATAGAGTTCACAATTCTAAGGAAGGGTAGAAGGGAGTACAGCAAAATAGAGACAATGGATTTCAATGGATTTTGGTAAGCTCAGAGAGATGATAGGTAAGGTCCCATGGGAATCAAGACTGAGGGGGAAAACGACTGAGGAGAGTGGCAGTTTTTCAAAGGGACACTATTAAGGGCCCAAAAGCAAGCTATTCCGCTGGGTAGGAAAGAGAAAATGTGGCAAAAAATCACCTTGGCTTAGCCATGAGATCTTGCATGATCTAAAAAAGGAGTCACAAAAAAAGGGAAACTAGGACAAATTACAAAGGATGAATATAGGCAAACAGCACAGGAATGCAGGGGCAAGATCAGAAAGGCAAAGGCACAAAATGAGCTCACACTAGCAACAGGAATAAAGGGAAACAAGAAGACTTTTTATCAATACATTAGAAGCAAGAGGAAGACCAAAGACAGGGTAGGCCCACTGCTCAGTGAGGAGGGAGAAACAGTAACAGGAAACTTGGAAATCGCAGAGATGCTTAATGACTTTTGTTTTGGTCTTCACCGAGAAGTCTGAAGGAATGCCTAACATAGTGAATGCTAATGGGAAGACGATAGGTTTAGAAGAGAAAATAAAAAAATGAACAAGTTAAAAATCACTTAGTAAAGTTAGATGCCTGCAAGTCACCGGGGCCTGATGAAATGCATCCTAGAATACTCAAGGAGCTAATAGAGGAGGTATCTGAGCCTCTAGCTATTATCTTTGGAAAATCATGGGAGACGGGAGAGATTCCAGAAGACTGGAAAAGGGCAAATATAGTGCCCATCTATAAAAAGGGAAATAAAAACAACCCAGGAAACTACAGACCAGTTAGTTTAACTTCTGGGCCAGGAAAGATAATGGAGCAAGTAATTAAGGAAATCATCTGCAAACACTTGGAAGGTGGTAAGGTGATAGGGAATAGCCAGCATGGATTTGTAAAGAACAAATCGTGTCAAACCAATCTCATAGCTTTCTTTGATAGGATAATGAGTCTTGTGGATAAGGGAGAAGCTGTGGATGTGGTATACCTAGACTTTAGTAAGGCATTTGATACAGTCTTGCATGATATTCTTATTTATAAACTAGGCAAATACAATTCTGATGGGGCTACTATAAGGTGGGTGCATAACTAGCTGGATAACCGTACTCAGAGAGTTGTTATTAATGGTTCCCAATCCTGCTGGAAAGGTATAATGAGTGGAGTTCCGCAGGGGTCTGTTTTGGGACTGGCTCTGTTCAATATCTTCATCAACAACTTAGATATTGGCATAGAAAGTACGCTTATTAAGTTTGCAGACGATACCAAACTGGGAGGGATTGCAACTGCTTTGGAGGATAGGGTCAAAATTCAAAATGATCTGGACAAATTGGAGAAATGGTCTGAGGTAAACAGGATGAAGTTTAATAAAGACAAATGCACAGTACTCCACTTAGGAAGGAACAATCAGTTTCACACATACAGAATGGGAAGAGACTATCTAGTAAGGAGTATGGCAAAAGGGGATCTAGGGATTATAGTGGACCACAAGCTAAATATGAGTCAACAGTGTGATGCTGCTGCAAAAATGGTAAACGTGATTCTGGGATGCATTAGCAGGTGTATTGTGAGCAAGACACAAGAAGTCATTCTTCCGCTCTACTCTGCACTGGTTAGGCCTCAGCTGGAGTATTGTGTCCAGTTCTGGGCACCGCATTTCAAGAAAAATGTGGAGAAATTGGAGAGGGTCCAGAGAAGAGCAACAAGAATGATTAAAGGTCTTGAGAACATGACCTATGAAGGAAGGCTGAAAGAATTGGGTTTGTTTAGTTTGGAAAAGAGAAGACTGAGAGGAGATATGATAGCAGTTTTCAGGTATCTAAAAGGGTGTCATAAGGAAGTGGGAGAAAACTTGTTCATCTTAGCCTCTAAGGATAGAACCAGAAGCAATGGGCTTAAACTGCAGCAAGGGTGGTCTAAGGTTGGACATTAGGAAAAAGTTCCTAACTGTCAGGGTGGTTAAACATTGGAATAAACTGCCTAGGGAGGTTGCGGAATCTCCATCTCTGGCGATATTTAAGAGTAGGTTAGATAAAGGTCTATCAGGGATAGTCTAGACAGTATTTGGTGCTGCCATGAGGGCAGGGTACTGGACTCTATGACCTCTCGAGGTCCCTTCCAGTCCTACAGTCTATGAATATATGAAAGTCATTGATTGAGATTTCCAAAGCGATCTAGGGGATTTAGACACATCTTCATTACACAACTGACATATGTAAGTAGATTTTTGGATCCAGCCATCAATGGGAGTCTTTCCATTTACTTCAATCAATGTTGGTTCAGATCCTTAAATGGTGCAAATTAATTTTAATGAAGGATATGTTTCCAAGGAGGAGATTTTCAATGCTAACGGCTATTTGTGGCTTTGAAAATCTCCCTCTAGAATTATACCATCATAGAGTTTAAAGACAGAGGGAACCTCCAGTTTCCAGTCTGACCTGCTCATCACAGGCCACTAAACACCTAATTACCTCTGTATTGACCCAAGTAACATGAATTCAACTAGAGTATTACAGCCCTTAGGAGACTAAGCTAGTATGTGCCAGAGTCCTCTATAGACCACATAAAAAATCTCAACCGCTTACTTTTAAAGGTAAAGTGTAGGTCATGCTTTACCCTTAAACATCTTTTTCCATAGGAAAAAATGAGACAGCATTTTTAAAAAAATCAAAACCAATGCATCACCAATAAAGTTCACTTTACATGGTTGCTTCTAAATCATCTTCCCCAAAACCCAAGCTTTTCTCCCAGCTTCAAATGACAAGTTTTCCTGCTGATGGTAGCAAATATAGATATCAAGACAAGCACAACATTTTCATTTTGGTTGCTTGAAAATATAAAATTTGAGATGTCCAAACTGAAGAATGCATGGGTATGGGCAGAAAGCTTGTACGTAGCCCCTATTATTTTCAAGAGCTACTTTTATTTCATCAGCAGCCGTGTTAGTCTGTATCTCTAAGGTGCCACAAGTACTCCTGTTCTTCTTTTATTTCATCATCATCATCATCTGATGAAAAAATTGGCTTTCTAGTGAATAATGAGCTTCCCAGATTTTTAGACAGGGAAAGGGGAGTGCACTGTTCAAATTTCCAGTGCCATTACACAAAATTTAAACATACTCCTGTATAGGAGGCATCTTGTTAGAGTTTCTCCAGGATATTTCTGCAGGCTATCCCTACAGTATTGTTTCTGTTTGCTAGATCCATCTGGGCAATGAAGCCGAGGGGGTCTACCAGATTTTGGAGGGCTCAGATAAAAATAGAAGTAGAAAATGGAACATATAGTAAGAACTGTTTTAGTAGTTACAAGAATCACATTCTGTACTTTTTGGTTATACACAGGGTGCTTTTTAAAAAAAAAAAATGTTGTTTGCTATTTAGTTAGATTTTTTTGCAGTCATTTGTAAATGTCATCCATAATCGGCTCTGTTTCTAGTTTTCACTGGAGGAAAGTGCCTTATGAGCAGGTATAGATGGCAAAAATCAAACTGAGTTACAGTGATGGCTCTTGACAGTTTTTCAGATAAAAATATAACAAGCACAGGAAAGACACTATTTACATGTAAGAAAATGCTCTTCTTATATAACGCTGTCCCCTTTTAAAGGCCTTACAATTACTTGGCAGTAAAAATTCTCTCTGGTCTGGAACTTGACAAAATGTCTCAACCAGGGTACTGTTTTTTTACATGGAGTAATCAATTAAAATTCACTTCAGCTCATTTCTCTTTTTATTTATAAAGTCCATGTAGAAAAAACTGTTTAAAGAATTAAATGATGAGAAACAGAAACATTCTATAGAAAACAGAACATGGAAAACACCACAGCACTGATGTAGAACTACTTGCATACATAAGTATTTGCATGGTGAAAACGCAAGGCCTTTCCCATAATCATGCAATTGGGTGTTCACGGTGAAGAAACTGGACTGGACGAGGGAGAGGAGCAATATAAAAATAAAACAAAAATCATGAAATCATTGGCTTCATAGGACAAAAATATTATTAAAATACACTCAGACTACTATCCATAGCCATATTCACACCTACATATCCAAATGGCGTCACTGCATGTGACTGTTGTGGATATATTAACCTGCAGAGGAAAAATGTATACAAAATCAAACTGTATAAATCTAGATCTGTGGACATTGTCTCTTCAGGTAAATTAGCTCAGAGGATTGTGTTGCACTTCTCAGTCTATCGAGACTAAATTTTTAAGTGCAAAGGCCCCTTTGCCTCATCAGTCAAAGAACATAACAGAATCGAGGGCTATTATCCATTTTTCAGAGTAGAATATTATGGCTTCTGCACTGATAGAGGAAACAGCTGGCTTAATAATTCCAATATCCGGGGCCTGCTTTTGGCTACTTGCAGGACATCTGGAATACACACACTTATTTTCACATACAGGAAATTTCAGTCTCCATAAGACAGTTTCTACCTTGAATCACAATAGAAACAATGAAGGTGAGTGGCACTAACTCAGAGGAAAATTTAACAGCACCTACAGTCTCACCATTTCCTAGTCCCCTTAAGCAAGGCAATGTAATGAATTTTTTTCTCCACGTGGAGTAAAGGATAACTTGCTTAAATGGTTTCAAACACAACCTGTAACTGCCAGCAGGGGATGCTAGTGCTTCCATGCATTTCATCCTCTCTGTTCCGTTCCATGAAGCAAAGGGAATGAGATGGCTGTTAGGCTCTGAACCTAGAAAGACTTATGCACATGTATAACTCCTCACATGAATAGCCCCATTTAACACTATGGGGCTATTCACGTGAATAAAGATATGTACACAGTTACGTGTTTGCAGGAGTGAGTGCATGGAACCTTAGTCTATGCATTGGACTGGTCACTTTATGACTGAAAAGAAAAAAAATCAAAAAACAAAGTGTTAATAAATGCTAATATTTGGAAACTGTCTTATGTCATCTTAAAAGTGAACCCATAGAAACATCCTACATGGTACAGTGTAACAGTAACGGTTCTTTTGACTTTGTACAGGACTTGAAGAATCCACAGATGCCAGATGAGTTCAGTAGGTATTGTAATCCAGGAATGGGCTTTTATAGCACAAGCTTTCCTTGGCTGGCATGGCAATGGAATAATGTCATAAAGCAAGTATTGTATTGGGATGCAGTTTGGGTTCACCCCTTGCAAAAATAAACTCTACAGTTTGCTGTGTTCTAGTGCACCTGCACACAATAAAGTAGGGGTTCCTAATGATACATCGTTGCCATATTATGATGTTACGCCATAACAACGTAACCTCAGACAGTGAGCGTTTGTTGGAACACTACTATATAGATTATACTACTCTATTACAGCAAATCCTGTTCTTAGGGGGTCCCTAAAGCTTGGAATCCATGAGCCATCGCCTCAAGATCAATTGCACCTTAGCAGTAGCAGTGTAGGTTGCAGTATATTACTAGAAATGGGTTTATTTATATATCTTTTTTTTATTACAGCTGATATTAAGATTTCAGGGGACATTCCTGACACAGTTATATTGACAGTGAGCCACTATAATTCAACTGTGAATGGAATTGAATCTGTCAGGAATTTTTTTTTTAAATAAATATTATTTTACTAGGAATACATTTTATTTATTTTAAAACTGATGTTGTGTTTGCAAATCCATACCCACCATGATACATAATGCCCCAGAAGGTAAGAGAGTGCATTCAGAGATGCACCAGCAACATGTGGGACCATGCATTCTGGGGTGTCCTGTGTGCAGAAAACTGGGAATAATGAAAACCAGCCAACATATTGGGGGTGGGAGGGTCCTGCCCACACAGCAAAGAAAATAGCATGCTGATTACAGGAAGACAATTCTGTGCCACATGACAAGGTTGAAATGCTGTTAGCTGCCACACCTAAGAACTGAGTTATAAACACATTGTATGTGGATGCAAACTATGGGTATGTTTACACTGCATTTGGAGGTGTGACTGCAGCACGTGTAGATATATGCAAGATAGATTTAATGTGGCTAGTGTGAGTACCAACAGCAGTGAAGCTGTGGCTCATGGGTTGTACAAGCCCATCCAGGAACCTAGGTACTTATTTGGACAGCTAGCCCACGTTAGGGTGACTAGATGTCCCAATTTTATAGGGACAGTCCTGATTTTGGGGGCTTTTTCTTACATAAGCACCTATTACCCCCCACCCCAGTCCCGATTTTTCACACTTGCTATCTGGTCACCCTAGCCCACACTGAAGCCTCTGCTGCCATGGTTTCCCGGCTATTGGTACTCATGCTAACTCGATTAAAGCTAGCTCAGCTATGTCTACATGGGCAAAACTCAAACATTCGACTGCAGTGTAGACGTACCCTATGTTTGGAACCAACCACATTCATAAGGTTGCAAAGATGGTTGAAAGCTTGTTTGTGGACAGAGCCCAACTCTAGTTATAGAAACTAGTTCCCTATGGGTATTTAAGACAATCTGAGTAAGAATTCTGTTGCTTGTCCGATTAAGTCTACCAAAGAAAATCTATGTGTCTACCGCTATCTCTCTAGTAAACTTGTTACATTATACAGTTGTTTCCAGGTGGTAAGAGCACTAATATAATTTTCTGCTAATTTTTTCTTATTACTTCTGAATGTTTACATGGTGACACTACAATTCCTTATTTTGTTCACATCTACAGTTATTGCAGTAACCATCTACTGACAGTAAAGGGAGTTGTTAGCTACAATCTAATGTTCACAGTTAATTTGACATACTGAAGAAAAACAAAAAACATAGGCATAAACAAACATTTAACACACACTGTACAGTACTTGTTTATGCACTTGGTACATTGTTGCAGTGGCTGCATTGCAAACATTGCAGGACAGTGCAAACATTGCAAGGGTAGGTTTGATTCAGAAAATTCTGTTTCCACTGAAAGACAGTTTAACACATTAAAAATTTCATTGGCACATTTCTGCTTAGCTTAGGTTTTGTAAAAACTTGTTTTTACAAAATGTAAATTTGGAGCTAAATTCAAATTGACAGATTCTTGTCAATAATTGACAAGTGAGCCTTCAAATGGGTTAATAAATGAAATAAATAAATCTGATTTCCCCATAACCCGAGTCTTAAATTTTGACTTGAGGATTTTTTTTTTCAGCTGCCTTTATATTGCAAAGGAAACAAGCATCCTGCAGGTTCCACCAAGCCATCTTTTGTTTCTACTGTCATTACATACATTTACTTTTTTCTCTTTCATAAGACTAAAGTTGCACTTCCACATTCGGAGCTGAGAGAGAGGCACACCACCACTTAGGAGTTCCTTTGCATGTGAGGGAGTGCCACCTCTGTATCATCCCTGATGAAGCCGCAATGTGTAGTCCCTGAACTGGTTAGCCAACTCAGGACCTGTTGGACAAGTGTAAGGTCACCTTCTTCTCATCCACTCCAAAATGGCTAGCCACTCACCCTGGCACAGTCCTCATGCTCTAGTGAATGCAAGAAGTGATATTGTAATTGGTCTCCACATGAGGCTGAAAGATGGGACAGGGGTTGGCAAAGGTTCCCTACAATCACATGGTGCACATAGTGTATTTCCTAATTTTATTATACTATATAATAAAATATTTCTTAAAATAGGAAATTCCAAGGCAAAAAACATTGTTATCTGAACATAAGATACCCTTGCAAACACTGCTAACTTTAATTACTGTTAATTAAACCTAAGCATTAAAAAGGTATGGAAAATAGATGGATTAATTCAGGTAATGTAGGTAAAAAGACTACAATACCTTTCACGTTCAGATAGTCTCTTCAAATGTACATGTATGAAGATTCACATTAAGCAATCCACTACAGCCTCAACTTTAGCCAAATAAACCCATACAATCTCACGCTTATTAACAGATTAGCACAGATGTAACAGAGTAGAATTTGTACCTTAATATTTACAATCCATAAAAAAAAAGAAGAAGAAGAAGAAGAAAAAAACGCCTTTCACAATAACACATCTGCTAGGAATTCTGCTAGGTGGAATTATACTTAATAATGCTTCTATACCACTGCATTAAATTGTTATACTCAGTTATGCTGCATACATAAGAGTGTTTCCATTTTCATTGCACATTTTGACTTATAAGTTACTTAGAAGAATGATATCCCTTCTTTTAATTATTTCAGTAAACACAATAATGGCATTGCTAACTATACCACAGAGTACTTTATTTCCCCTATTTTTTAGTAATATGAGCCTACTTGTAATTAAAGACATGCTGCATTAATGATGCTGAAAGTCTCAGAGGGAAACATTTAATGTCCACCTCATAATATTATGCCAGAATTACATGCACAGAAGACTTTTTAATAATCTTTGTTTCTTAATTTAGTTTTGATTGACTATGAAATCTAGAGGAGCACTCTAGGGCTTGAATTTCTACTGTCATCAGCACTTCTGCTCCATAAATTGTACAAATGCGGATGACTTCTTCTGTCTGTAGGCTTCTTTTCAAAGCTTCTGTTTAACCTATCCAGAAAATTAGCTGCAGGCTGCAGATAATTGCAGATAATTTTACCATTTTTAAGCCACTGGGGTGTTGAATTGGGCTATGACAGCCAAATTTGTCTAAACACAAAGAGCAAATCATATTTTTATGTTGTCATTTCAGCTTTATACACACGTTCATAACAATCTCAGTTCTGTATGCAAACTACAGCAGCAGCCACTAGGGGTTTCTTAGGTAAAAGTCTGAGAGGGGTTTCATTATGAACCAGGGATTAGTAATGGAATTAAAAGTTATATTAATAAGGGTTAGATTCTAAACAAATCAATCAGCTCTCAGGAAGGGGTGGTATGTAGCTGTGCTGCCCAACCTGGTAGCCTGAGTAGGAAGAGAGAAGGAAATATTACACTGGCAAGTTATGTTTATTAAAATAAAAATGGTGTCTGTTTGAAACAATGTTAGTTGAGAGAGATTAGTAGGCAGAGTGCAAGTGGTACAATCAAAAGGTACAAAACCAATGTAATTGCTTCACATATCAGCGCAGTGTATGTGGTGAGTGTATGTTTGCATGCATACAACATCCTAAATGTGTGTGTGATTGGACCTGAACACCTTCAAGAGTTCTGGGCGTTGAAATTGGTGCCATAAGCTATTCAAAAGTTAATTTTCCCCAGAATAGACCTGTTTGTCACTGAGTAATAATGATCTCCATATGGATAATATACAGGCAAGCAAATATATTTAGTAGTTTATTTCAATTTACAGTAAACTTATAAATAAGAACTCATTAATTTCCCAGAGCTAAATTATTAGCTAAAATTACACAAATTTCTATTGCTTTACTGATATCATAATAAAATGAACCATGTATAACATATATATTTATACTTCAAAACTACATTTTCCTATCAAGGAATAATAGTTTTCAACAGAAATTAACATTCTACTGAGAGAAAATAAATTTTCTATATAACGTAAGGAAAAAAGTCCTCTACAAGCTGAACATTTCTTCCAACATTAAAAATCTCCTAGGATCTGACCTGGCAAACATTTATGCATACAGCTTTACTCAGCTGTAATGTTTTGACACATACATAGTGCCTAGTTCTTTACAGCTGGCACAACTATTTACCAAGGGCAACATTTTCACAATCGGCCTTTAATTTTAGGGACCCCAGATGCAGAAAGTCTGGCTTAAGACCCTTGGGCATGATTTTTAGAAGTGCTGGGCACCCGCAAATCTAATTAAAGTCACAGGAAAATGCAGGTACTCAACACCTCTGAAAAATCAGACCCTAGCTAATGGTGTTTCTTTTAATGCTGCCCATAAAGACAACTGTGAACATTTATGGCTCGTGATAACGAAGCATTAACAATGGTTAGAGCTGTGTATACTTCCTTGAAAATGCTGTCAATGCACCCTCCCCCTTAAACCTGCAATAAAGTTTAAGTATTCTAATTGTAGGCTTCTACTGGTCAAGGATGCCTAATTACACCACATTATGGTGGTTTCATGATGTGAACACACTAAAATCAAGCCACCAAACTCTTTTTCACAAATAACCCATGCAAAGACACCCAGGTGAAAGGTTAGTGCACTAGAAGCTTGATGCTGCTTTCATTTAAGTCCACTGCAAGCATTGCCATTGATTTCAATTGAAACAGCATTGGGTTCTAACTAAATGAACCATTTATCCTACAGCCTAATATGTTTTAATGAAGATTGCTCTTATTGCTTTGTTTCTCAGAAGCCTTTCACATTTACAAGCTCATAATATTATGTAGCTTTGCCTGGATCTTAACTGGGGATTTCCACTTTGCCTCTGCCTATTACAGAAACATCCTGAAACTATCTAGGAAAGAAGCATTGAAAAGTTTACCTTACCATTGCACAGAAGGTCTCGGGAGGATCTCCACATGTTATATCAGGGGGATCCAGGGTCACTTTCACATATTTGATCATGTCTCTGGCTTCTGGCTGACAGGCCATGTAATCCCAAATTTTTCCTTCTTCTGTGTAAATCTGAGTCTTACACACATCATAATGTCCCCACACTGAAGGATAATGCTGCATCACTGAAGATACAGTAACCCAAAGGGCATGAAGTGACAGGAATCTTGACAAATACATCTCTAAATCCTTTGAAATTGCCTTGATAATTATAAGCAGTATTGATTTAAGGACAGTCTATAGATTATAAATATATGTACACATATATTTATGTATGTATCTTATAAAACAGGTTCCACAACTGAACGTGAAGCGTTAGAATATGGTACTTGCTTTACTAAGTTGAAGACTTTGGTGGAAGCCTAACATATTCAAAGGACAGCTTTTCACAGAAATCTGAAGCTTGTCCTTTGTCTTATCATGTGTCTATCAGGGCTTTTTGTAAAAGATGTCCGAGAGCAGATAATAATTTAGCAAAGTTGTAGGTCTTCACTTGTACTGTCGATAACCCTGAGTGATCCTCCGTGTTCAAAGCTCACAAGGGATACCTAGACGCACTGATAAATCAGCATCTGAAGCAAAAGGATGAGTGTCTACAGCCTGGTGTCTGTTTCCCATCAATCATTCTTTTCTTCTGGCACCAACACCCTTTTAAAAACAATAAGAGTAAGAGTTATTGTCCAAGAATCAATGCATTATAAAATATATGATATGTTGACATTTTGGAGGTCTGATGCAATATAAAGCAAATTGGTGTAATATAGATAACCTTTACAGTGGGTGCTTTGCTAGAATGAACAAACTACCAAAATCATTCAGAGTGAAAAGTATTTCAACATGAAGGATTTAACTCTTCTCTAACAAAGACAGATTTATAACATTTCAGGTGAGCTACAGGTTTTTGCTTCAAAAATGACATTTCCATCTTGGCAAAACCTGAAAGGCAAACAACAGAACTTAAACATTTCTCATATTTTATAACCAATGAGGCAGGGGAAACCTAAACCACCAAGGAGAACAGCAGAGCGGATCTTTTATTACAGAGACAAAGATGACAACTACCGGTGTGCTTTTTGTCTCTTGGAATGAGGACCTCGGAGAGCTCAAAATGCCTCATATGCTTCTATGCTTTTGTTAGCTTAATAAGAGAATTATTAGGAGCACACATTTGTCTGTTTGGATTTTCTCATTAGTATTGAAAAAGCTTTGCTCCTTTTTTTTTAAATTGCATTTAACGATAAAGATAACAACTGGCTCATCTGTAGCTTATTATATTAACAATTTCCCTTTTAACATGGGTCCCATGTTTTCTTAATTATTTTTTACATATCTACCTCTTGTTTATTTCTATAACAGAAATACCCCCCCCCAACAGTTCTGTATATTGTTGTAAGATGTAAAATAACAGGACATAAAACGAAACCTTAACAACAACATGTTATATAAATGACTTCTGAATTTGTAAGTCAATGTAGTTTTCTCTAATTTTGCAATCAGTCCTGTTCCAATTGAAGATATTGGAAGTTTGGCCACTGACTTCAATGGGAATAGGATCAGCCCCTTTGTGGAAAAAAAGGATGCATTCAGCTACTACTATACTTTTCAACTCTTTAGCTGATTCTTACAATCTAAACAACCTCTTAAATTTCATGTTTACAGACAACTATAAATCAATGTTGCATCGCTCAATTAATGTCTGCAGTCTAATATTCTAGTTAGTATGATGAATCTTCCTATGCCATAAAAATATGAAAGGAGCTCCATCACATACACTTCGTTTTATAATACACATTTTCAAGAAAAAGCAAAAATTGTCTTCAAAGCAATTTCACAAACGGGTTGACTATATTTAAATACTGCACCATCTTAAACTGAAATAAGCCACACACATACACACACACACACACACACACTATGAAATGCCAACAGATGGCTGAAGTGTGTTTCCATAGCAAAGTAATTTACAATAATTGCCTTATGGACGCAAGTGCAATTTTCCATTATATTCATTTCATAAAATGTTATTATACAGCTGTGATTTGTGATGTATTCTATTGGAAATTGTGTTGAATATCTGAATTTTCATGTAGCAATAATTAGCTGTCTAAATACATGTAAACTTCAAATCTGAATTTGCTACAAAACCAGAAACTTCAGATACTTTACAAAAATTAAATACATTTTAAAATCAGACCATTAAGTATCATGGCTTTTTTAAACACCTTCCATTCTTCCTGTTTTCATTGGCAATATTTAACTTGTTATTTTGGAATTAATTAATTCAAATAACTTTTTAAAGGCATGCAAATTACATGGTTTCTATTCACTTTTTCCAGTCTATTTTATTGTTTTGGAGGGGAAAAAAACAGCTCAAATACAAAGGTCAACATCTATAAGTAAGGAATTGACCTGAAAAAGAACGTTCTTTGTTTCTAAATAAAAACTTACAAAGTCTCTTAAACGATCATGACAAATCAGTGCATATTCAGTATTGAAGGATGAGAAAAACTATTTTGAGCTTGGGCAAAGCTGGTAAAACTAGTAAGTGAATGTTAAGTTACTGTATAGAAACAACAACAAGTTACTATGTTTAAACAGCCTTTCAATTTAGCCTTTTTCATTTAGTCAGAAATATACTCTTTTTTAATGTTTTCTTTGCTAGTTTTTCTTTTCCTCTATAACCTGCTGTCATTGCCAATCTACAAATAAGTGGGACTAGATAGGGCTATAAACAGATGTATTAACTGGAATTGAGAATATAGCTATTGAGAATGAATGCGAAGCTAGCTGTTATGTCAACACCCACTGTGCTTCAACTCTCACCATATAACCAATTCTCATTAAAGAAAGTCAGCATCATAATGATGGTCATTACACAGAATTATAGACTATAACATTGATCAAATTTAGTGCACTGACAAGGAAAAAGTGCAGTGGAGTGCGAGATATTTGAGTATTGGGAAGATATAGGACTGAGTGATGGACAATCCTGACAAGAAGCAGCCAATTATAGCTTAAATTTCTGGCACATAACCAGTTGTGATTAATAGTCTTCCATTATATTACAGATATATTATTAATGTATTAAAAATGTCAGGCTTTGGCAAGAACTAATATGGCATGGTTCAGTTACTCTGCAGTATCTTCTTTTAATGAGCTCCCATTGACATAGAGAAAGATATTGACCAAAGCACATTAAATATCATATGCTATGGGTCACAGAGGCTTTTATAATAGAAACAAATTGTGTAGCTCTATTATATTTATGCCTGCAGTGTCATTCATGATGTGCATTCTAGTTCCTGGTTGTCTATTCCCAAACATATCTAATTTTAAAAAAAATTACCTTGCAAAAATTTTAAAATTACATTTCTGAACTTTAAAACAATACCAATTGTAGCTCTAAACTGCGTGGCAAACTGTGGGTAATATAAACCAAGATTTGTTTTCATGAATACATACACATTTGGCCCTATGGAGTAAAACGCACCAAACATAATAACCGACGCATTTCTTGTGCCCAAATCCTCTGTACCCTGTAGTCCTCTCTTCAGCAACTGACCATGTGTTCTGCTGTGTTAAACTGAAACGATCCATAAGGTCTGACATACAGAGACTGACATCTTCACTGACAGAAGGAAAGGCGACTGCAAACTACTGGAAACACTGATTATGCTAGCTGTATTCAATAAAATTGTGGCACATGCTATATTGGAGCTAACCTTTCTTGGCAATAACTGTATTAATTGTAGAACATTTAGGCCTTTGAATTTTCACATGTGCCTTAACTCCTGCCTGAAAAACAGCAGGCATTCCCTGGGCAACTGTGGAGCAACAATGCTGAAGCCCCTGTTGTCTCGGCTTTCTTCCAAACTATTTCTCTGTATGTAAAGTAGTGAATATATACCACATAAGATAAATTCATGTATACCTCTGTATCAGCAATTCTACATGAAGGGCATTAGTTGACCAAGACTAAAATCGTCTGTAAAAGTGGCTTTACACTCATGAATTTGTTTCCAGGTGGCTCACTTGAGTCAGGCCAACATCACACAGCATTTTAATTATGTAGACTGCTCAGTTACCCTCCCCCGCCCCAGCCCAACTCCAGCCAAAAAGTATATTCCAGCAGTAATTAATTATGGTAAAAGAAGCTGTCAATTCTTATTAGGATATGCTAGTAAACACCGCTCCTTGTATCTGTTTTGGTCACTGTGAATATTTCCCTCCTCCCACACACACTATGATAATTTTCTCATTATAAAAATTGTCACCTAGCAGCTTAGCATTCGCTGTGTTGCAGAAGTCTCTTGGTGAGAACTTGCTGTACTTACATTATAGATTTTCTCCCAAAAACTCAGTTATGCAGCAGATTTCATAAAATAGCAACTACTGATCATTTCTTGTACAGACCATGAATTAGAAAGAAAGGTGAAAAGTCAGTTATCTGATAACATATTCCAGTATCTGCTGGTGTAAGAAATAACATTTAGAGGTATAAAAAACTTAGTCAATGGCAGTTGTGTATGATAATAGTAGGACTATATAAAATAGTTTAAAGTGAAATCTATTGTAATTTTGCATCTACAATCAGAGTATATTAATATTTCCTATAAAATACAAGTAAAGGTGATTTTTGGTTGCTTTGGTTATAATTTCTAAATCACTTTTTACCCCAAGATGAATAAAATATGGTGTATACTACAAAATACAACTGGTATCTGATATATATTTTCACTGTGATCACTTATGAAACTTGGCATACAGTGGTATACTGACATACTGTGATATACTAAATCTGAGCATTTCATAAATGCAGTTATTCATCCATGCAAATTAAATATGTTCATGTGTTTAATTATATTACATCCTATCTGATTAAATGTAGCACCTGAAAAATTCTTAGGATATTTCAAAATCAATACTTATACTAGAAGAACTTCACATTCTTTTTCTATTAAGTAGTTAAATACATTTGATGAAAATGGAAACATTTTCTTCTCTATTTTAGGAGAAAGGAGTAATAAGACTTCTAAGATCTATTAACAGAAGACAACAGAATATGAAGTTCTAAAAATAAAACTAGGGATTCTAAAATACCCTACAAAAATTTTAGGTTGCCCTAAATCTTTCTTTGTCCTGTAAAATAGCACATGAACATTACCACTTACACTGTATCATCAACATTCAGCATGGAATGAAAATACTTCATAAACTTTCATTTTTAACTGCTGTAAGTTCTTAATATAAAACCTTTGTAAATTTTTTAATCATCTTTTATTGGTTAAGTCAACTCTGTAGCACTAATTACATTATTTTGCAAGTGTTATGCACTTAAGATGAACAATCAAAACAGTTTACAGAAATAAGATTCCTAACAGAAAAAGTAACAGGCTCTTGTCAAAAGCTACTCATAGATCATCTATTGTGTAGTGATAGTAAAGTCTTCAGATTGTGATGTAAACTCAATATAATTTTAGCAGCTTTAGAAAGTTATGTTAAGGACTTAGCATTGGAAAAAAAATACCCCTATTTTGTTTTGTGCTGTTGCCAAATTCTGCATCTCTAATCAGGAAGTTGGTTCCACTCCTTATCAATGCCACGGCGGTGCAGGGCAGATGACAAGGAACAGGAAAGATCAGGCTACTGACATTAATTGGTGAAAAATGTCTGGGAAACATCCTTTAAAGCACCAACTGTCACCTTTGATTTTTTTTCCATGTAAATTAAAAAAAAAAAATGTGAAGTCTTACCTACGCCAGTGTCTAAACGTTGGGTTGCATTATGCTTGAGGCAAAACTGTAACTTGCTGCCTCTTTAAAACCATCTGTACCACTTATTTAATTCACTTCCTCTTTTCAGATCTTTGCAAAAATTAGGCTGAATCTTAGTACACAAAATACAAAATATTGAAAAGCCTAATGCACTGCAATATAAATGTGTTCATTAAAGCCAACAAACATACGAACTTTAGGAGAGAATACAGGACCATTCATTTTATTGGCCTTAGCTATTCAGCATGTAGCAAATCATTTGTTTTTTGATGAATGATTTTTCATTTATTTTTTGAATGATTATGTAAACTGCTTGTCATTTCTGATCTGAAGCAGGGAATTATTCCTAGTTGAATAAGTGAACTGTCAATTCCATGGGATTGGGGTTATTCTACAAACCATTAATTCCACCCTTTTTATTAGATTTCTGATATTTTTCTGCAGAAAAAAAATCTTTATTCATAGACTGCAAACTGTTTGAAGCAAATGACCCCCTTTTGGCAGAATCCTTCTGAATTCACTTCAAAAACACTTTCATTCCCTCCTTTGCCAGTTTGTTTGCTTATTTAATACTCTTAAATTTAAAAAAATCGGAAGTTATAACCAATCATTTCCACAGTTCTGTAAAATCCTGATGTGTTTCAGTTTTGTTTTTGTTTTACTTCCCGGTTTGAAGTTAATGCCCTCCATCTTCTTTTTAAGTGCACAGCTGATTTCCATGCCGGGAAACTGATGAGAACAGATCGAAGGTTTGTATGTGAACCAAAATGTAATTCTATGTTTGAGGTAGGAGGGTAGCTCATTTAGAAAACAATCCAGAGAGGAGTTTCAATGGCATGACAATGTATCAGAAATGGATTAATCGACTTGTAGGTTGGGGGAGGGGTGGGAGCAATACCTGTGTCTACAGGTGCCCATTCAGGATGCAAAAACAAACCGAGCAATCGCCTGCTCTTTTAACGAAAGCGCCTTTGAAATACGCGCTAGTAATTTTCCTCCCTTTGCAAAGCACAGGGGCAATGTACTGGAAACCAGACACAGAAATGTGCTCCCCAGCGACGAGGCCACAGCACCAGCAGAGGGCGCAGTTTCTATTTGTATCTAAATTCCACCCCCACCCTCCTGCTAAATCTCTTAATTGGTTACGTGGGGTCCAATAAGATGGCAATAGCTCCACCTGATCCATGTAGATCTGTTCCGAGGGAGAGCCCTATAGCGGTATTCAAGCTAAACCCACAGAGAGGCAGAATTACCAGTGTATGCAATTCTCCCTACCCTCCCATCGCCCATCCGCTAGGAGCAAACCCAGGGACACATATCACTCCACCACACCCCGGCCGGTACCAGCCCTCTGCCCCAGCGCGGCGCGCGGGATTCCCACAGCCCAGCTTCCAAGACCCAGCGTGTGCAGCCACCGCGCTAGCCCCCTGGGGCTGCGGGCAGCCAAGTTTTTAAAAGCAAAGTCCAGCTTGCCCAGCGCCAACTCTTCCCCCCCTAGCCAACCACTGGGCAGAGTTCTTCTCCCGCCCGCAGCCATGGCTCTTGCCCGCCGGTTGCATGGCGATGGCAGGCAGCAGCGGTTCGCTAGCGAGGCAGGGAAGAAGGAGCTGTACTCACCATGTGGAGCAATCCCTCTCGTTAGAGCGGGGAGAAGAGCGGCCACCGCGCTGCCTGGGACCTTGCCAGCCTCATCCCCCTCCGGCAGCGGGAGCATGGGAGCCAGCGGCGCAGGGCTGGGAGGCTGCTCCGCCCGCTGGGCCCCGTCCCCCAGCCGCGGGAAGCCTGGCAGCCGTGTGCCGCACGCCCAACAAAAGTTCCTGGGAACGCCGAGGAGTTCAAGGGCTGGAGAAGAGCAGCTCCCGCCAGCCGGCAGGTCGGAGCCCCCTTCTCCGCCCCTACCCCGGGAACTGTAGACTGCCCTGGAGCTGCCCGGCGGAGCTCGCCCCGGGGCGAAGGGGGAGGAACTCCTCCGGCTCCACTGCAAAGCTCGGCGAACGGCAGATCAGAGAAGGGGAGCCAGGACCCACGCTCTCCCTGGAACAAGTCAGCAGCAGCCGCTCAGGGTTTCCTGCCAGCCCCGCTGCACCGCCGGGTCTCCCGTCTGCCCAAGCCACTTCTTTGCATTAAACTTTTACTGGGGCTCCGGGAAGCTGCAGGACGTTCCCTGGTTCTCAGCGACGAGACGCTCTGCAAAGGCTGCGCTCCTGGCTGGCCCCAGCTTTCGTTTTATTTTAGATGAAGCTGTGGAAGGTACTCGGAGGGGACATAAATCACGACAATTAGCAGTGGCGCCGAGGAGATCTTCTCCTACCAGTTTCGCCGGAGCTTCCTCCGCGCATTCCTCTGCTCAAGTCAAAAGTGTCACTGCATATAGCGTTGATGGCAGGGAGATGAGACACATGGAAAGTCCATCGGATGAAATATACATGCCAGCGATTCTTCTGGATTGGAAATCTCCCGTGCACCCTCCTCAGCATCAGCGCGGACCCTGCATCGCAAAAGGAGCTCTCAAACTTAAGGGCAGGACACTATTGTGGGGAATGAAACCTCAGAGAGGTGGCAGGGACGTTTCACTTAAAAGCAATCTTCTCCTGCAACTGCCAGCAAGTAGAGGGATTGCAAACCTTATACCACCTCCAGACCTGAGCGCGCCGAGCGGTCCTAACGCCGTTTAGATCTCCATCGTTCTCTCCCGCATTTCCGTGCCTGCCACTCGCACAAGTCCCTTATTAACTCATGACACCGATTATATCTCCTGCTGCATTCCCCCCTTGCACCTCCTTTTTGTTCCTTAGGAAAAGCCTTTAAGATCTTGGGCTTAAAAGACACTAAAGCCTCAGCCTTCAATCAGAAATGGACTAAAGGGTCAGGGTACAAGTTGGATCTTGCCGATTTTTAGCCCAGCCTTCCAAAGTCCATGAAGAACAAGCCTAGCTGTTCCAATTGCATCAAATACCCTGATACATCCCACCTCAGTTGCATTGCCAAACCCTGGATTCATCAGGTGGGTCCTGCTGGATCCTGGCAGGTTTTAGCCCCATCTACCTATGTTTCATGCCTGATCAGAAAACATGTTTAGCTGTTATTAGTGCACCTTAAAAACACAGACCCTGAAGCTTCCCAGTATAACAGTACCACAAAACTCAGGTTCAGCATCTGAATCCTGGCAAAATTTGGTCATAAAACAAGACCTTGAAGGACCACAAAACATTCTGGTACAAGAAAGAATCAAAAACTATAATTTGGCACCCATCGCCTTTTACTGGGTCTGCATACTCCCCAGTTTTACCATCTAAATTTAGGTCATATGCAGCTTCTCCTAATCTATCAAAATAATCCAGATCACAATCCACACCCATCCCGACCTCCCACACCCATCTGGCAACTGAATCTGGCTGGAT
Source organism: Malaclemys terrapin pileata (assembly GCF_027887155.1). Classification (NCBI taxonomy): domain Eukaryota; kingdom Metazoa; phylum Chordata; order Testudines; family Emydidae; genus Malaclemys; species Malaclemys terrapin. Next base: position 69,208,933 of record NC_071512.1, read on the forward strand.
CGGAATTCGGTTGACCATGGAAGTCTCAAGAACTGGACTTTTTCTGGAATAACAGGAGCAGCTAAACATTCTCTATTTCAGCAAGAACCCAGCAGGGAGGGCTTCAAGATTTTTTGTGAAGGAGTCAGGAAGAGCCCTACTGCAGCCAGAATGATTGAATTTGTCCTTATCTAAAGCATCAGCTGAAGGCAAACCTGAGGCTGCATAAAGTATAGTTCTTTGTCAAAACTGCATGCAAGTTGTGATTTGTGATAGGACAGCAGGTGAAATCCAGTGGTTTGGACTCATTTTCCCTTTGAGTTTTTATATTTGTTAGAACTAGAAGCTTAAACTATACGTGATTGAAGACCCACAAAGAAAAAGAAAATGTTTGCATAAATGCCAGTGAAACAAAACTGCTGAGTTTCACACAGCTCCATTGTGAATAGTGCCTAACAGAATGACCATAGGTACTGAGACTGTGGAACTCATTGCCACAAGACATCAACACCAGAGTTTAGCAGGATTCAAAAGAAGATGAGACATTTATATATGGATAACAAGAAAATATCCAGAGTTTTAACAACAAATATGGGGGGGATCCCAACCCCCTAAGAGCTTTGGATGTATATAAATGTGAAAATTTTAGGGCTTAAACCAACATCTAATCATGGGGGGATAGGGTGAAACTTCCCTGCAGATTAGGTTCTCTCATAATTGCCTACAGCAGGGTTTCTTACATCTTGCTCTGAAGCCTTTGGTACTGGACTGTCGGACAGGATACAATAGAACCTCAGAGTTATAAACACCAGAGTTACAAACTGACCACTCAATCACCCACCTCATTGGAACGGGAAGTACACAATCAGGCTGCAGCAGAGACCAAAAAAAGCAAATACCGTATTGTGTTAAACTAAACTACTAAAAAATAAAGCGAAGGCAGAATTTTTCTTCTGCATAGTCAAGTTTCAAAGCTGTATTAAACCAACGTTCAGTTGTAAACTTCTGAAACAACCATAATGTTTTGTTCAGAGTTACGTACATTCCAAAGCTACAAACTCCATTCCCGAGGTGTTCATAATTCTTAGGTTCTACTGTACTGAACTAATTAGACCACTGGTCTGACCTAGTATGGCACTTTTAAGTAGGGTATTTATCCACAGCAATGACCTAACTGCAACAACACACACCTCGACTATAGAAGCACTATCCTTGTTTGCAAACCTTTCAGTGAAACTAGGCCGAGTTTGGAATTTGTAACAAAACCCTAATCAAGTTTTGCATGATTTCAGGCTGTGTTGTGGCCATTGCACACATCTCTAAATGTCATCCCATGGGCCATTATGAATCTCCCATTACCTGAGCTATCCTGTGTCTTTGTCTCTAAGGAAACTGTAAAGGTATTTGTGTATTCCCCATGTCCAGTTACCTACAACTCTCCCAGTGGGATGGAGCAGAGAGTTACTGTGCCTATAAGTCCTAAGGGACACTGGGAATTTTGTCGTCTGAAAAATAGCATTTAAATCTATCAGTATTTGAAGCCCAAAGCTCCATGAAAGAATTAGATATTGGTGTGACAGGGTACCTGTATCTTGGGTGCTGTCATCCTTCACACTGGAGGAGGGCTGATGCCCGACTGACCCACTGCACAATGGCAACTGCTGCATACATTTTGGGCTTGATTTTCCCCCTCCCGCACTCTGTGCAAACTCAACATCCACTGAAGTCAGTGAGAACTGAGAGCACTCAGCACTTTATAGGAGGTGTGAGCAGCTTAGAGGAGCAAGCCCTTTGTTGGAAGAATGGCTCAAGTGACGGTCCTAGGGTCCTTTCTGCAGTGCAACTTTCTACTCCACACTCTGCTATGCAAGGAGCACACACTATTCCAATGCATTGAGCACACACTGCTAACTCTCCAACTGGCAGCTGAAACAGACTTTTTTTTGAACAAAGTAGCAGGCAGACTGTGTGCAAGAGAGCAGGAGGAGGGTTGCTAACCTGCTCCCCCTCCACAACCACCCAGCTATAGTTGAGGCAAAGGGTGCAAATCTCCAAACAGCAGCAGATTTCCCCAAGGGCAGAGCTGGCCTGTCTGCTTTCTCATTGCTTTGCCCGTAGTAGTTTAACTTCCAATACAGTCAATCGATCAGTGATGATTTGAATGTTGATCTGGGCTTGCACCTTTACTACCTCCAGCTGCTTCATTTTTAGCTCCCAGTGGAAGAGGAATGTTTGAAAAATTGCACTGGAGATACGTGAACAAATCAAGAGGTTACTACATTCAGTAGGAAGGGCACAAACCCCTAAAACTGTTCAGTGAAACAGCAGAACAGACAACACTCAAAAAGACATTTACAACCCCACTGCCACCACAGGGGCAGGGGACGGAATGATATACCTCATCTCTGCCTGTGGAAACCTCCATCACACAGGTATGCTTTGTAAAAAGTTTGCTCTGAGAAGGGATAGATGACAATGACAAATGCTGGAGGCCACAAGTGCCTTCTGTAGAATAGGGTTCCCATCTTTGCTACCATTTCCAGAGATGACCAGTGTTAGCAATGCTGGGAAATTTTAGTGGAAAAGGCACAGAGTGCTATTGAAAGCCTTCTAGCCAATGTGTAACTTAATCTGTCTGGCCAGCTGGGAGTATGATATTGCACTGATGCACAATACATAAAGAGGTACGCGAGTCTGACATTTTACTCCTTCCTATGTTTTCATGCAGTTTGATAATGACTTGTTCCCCTGAGAGGGAAAGGAGATCTTTCCCAATCTTGTTTCAGGGATAAGAGTTTCTGTGTGGTGGACATCTTGGTGTGAGATCTCTACATTGGGTATGTACAAACCCCAAGAAAGACTGTCTAATAAACCTCATTGGGACAGCATGGAACATTATTATTCATTTCTAGGGTTTGGATAGAAAATGAACCATTTCAGACCTATTGGAAGAAATGGTTTTTATTCTTATGCAGTTCACTGGAGTATAAGGCCCAAGAATTCCATAAATTAAACTTTGAGAAATGGAGAAATCAAGCTCAGTGTACAAAGGGTTAAAATTAAGTATCAAATTTTTGATAAAAAATACATATAAAGATTTGATTTCTACTCCCAAAATATCAATGAAAAAGTGTCTTATTCTAATAATAAACACTGGATCCCTGCAGTGTCCAATAACAAACACATGACACTATGTACAAAGACTTGACAATTTTTTAGATTTTGCTTTAGCAGTTTGTTTTCCAGTGAATGTTAACATTTTCTGTATGTATTGCAACAATTAATAAAATGTCACATGCCTATAATTGTGAAATCGAATCCCAGATATACATACATGTGTCTTCTAAAGTGGCATTCCTGTACTATACTTTGCTTAAGCAAAGTGGTTGCATGTATTCTATTTTCTGCCTGTGGTGGTTTGGTGTCTCATCTCACCACACATAGAAAACAGAATACATGCAACCACTTTGCTTAACCCATGTGTAGTACATGAATGCCACTTTCAATGGGGAGCATGGATCAGTGTTCATATCACACTCCCCGTCAGTACCCGACCAAAGCCGGGGGGAGCTAATGATCCAACCAGCGGAAACAAATTTGGTGATGAATCCTGGTCACATGCCACCTGACACATGTTGCACATATACTAAGAAGAAGGTGTCTCAACAAATATTCCATTAATCTGACTGTTTTTCTTTTAAAAGAGTGAATTCACCCTTCAATTCATCTTTAAAAAAAATATAGTCAACCAGCATTTTAAAAAAAGATCATGCTCGGAACACAGTCTTTGTAACTAAAAACAGGATATAAATCTAGGGATTGTAGCCCATACTGTGCACCTGCATAGAGGAGTAAAGAGATATAAGACAATCCTTTGTCTACTGGACCAAATATCTGCTAGGTGGTGAAGAAAAAGCCTCCACAGAGCCACACTTCACTTCCAACCAACCTGTCCAGGAGGTGGACAGGCAGGGGCTCCGTCCTTCCCATGCGCAGGCCCAACTGTACCAGGGATGAATTATATTATGCTATGTGCAGGGCTTGCCCTTCCCTTCTCTGGAATTAGGGGAAATCAGGAAGCAGATTGAGACACAATCTACTTCCCAGTCTGCTGCTAGGTAAATGCAATTCTGTGCTGCCTCACATACAGGGCTTGTGCCAAACCACAGTCTACCTTATTATTCTGAAAGTGAAAAAAGTTCTTAGCTGGTGAAACTTCCATCTTTCGCCCAGGTGGCTTTACTCTGAGTCTACATTTCTAATACTATTTATTGCTCTATTTTAGTAATTATTTATATAATTACATATACATACACACATTATTTTTAACCCTAATATGAAAGGCAACACAAAAATAAAGGGAAAAAACCCCTGCTAAAGATATCCAATTATTTAACTCCATTTCAGCATGCTTGTGCACGATGGGACAGAAACATCCTATGGCCTCATCTACACTAAAAATATGTTACTGGTATAGTTATTATGGTAAACCTATACCAGCAGTGCCCACCAATATAGATGCAGCTTATGCTGACAGAAGGCATTTTTCTGTTGGTGCAGTAGCACCACTTCCCCGGACTACATTAGCTATACTGATAGAAGCACTCATCTCAGCCTAATTTTTTTTTTATTTTTAGCAAAAATGGTTCAGCCATTTCTTAGAACAAGGTTAGGGGAAAATACATTGTTTTCCCACGTTAAAATTTTTTTACAACTGTACTGTTGAGAAGCTCTAGCACTTCCATGCTTTAGAGCATGCTTTGACATTTGGCCCGGTGTTTGCCCTAGCATCTGGGATGTACCTTTTCCTTACCAACCATGGCTGGACCATGGTTTAACCTCAGTTTCTGAAACAGAGCTGACTGCAGTTTTTTTCTGTCTACATCTGCAGCTAAACTATATTCAGCCGCACATATCACGGAAATCTGTTGTTGCCGATGGATCATCTTTCGAGTGTAGACCAAGCCTATGACTACTGGAAAACTAGTGAAATAGTGACATTACAGGAGACATGAAACCTGAACTACTGAAAGGGGATGGGATTTTTGACTGTTAAAAAAAAAACCCAACCAAAAACCAGTTTTAATTACTAATCTATTGAACTAAAATGAATGTTCTGGATAAAGGATGTCTTTGTTAAAGATTCAACTTCCTTATCTCTTTCAATTAAGACATAAGTGCTAACAAATATTCTGAAAACCCCATACAGTCCCCCAACAAAACTAGGAAAAGTCAGACATGACATTCCTAAGGTAAAACCCCACTAAAAACAAAACCTTTCCAGGCCTTCTTTATGCATCATAAAAGTGCACCAGACCAATTTTGCATGCTATATTTAAGGGATACACATGGACCAAACCCTGTTAATTGAGAGAAAACATGGTTTGACCGCAAGGATGGTCTTGTGGTTAAGGCACTGGACTGGACATCAAGAAATCTTGATTCAGTCATTGCTTACAGTCACAGGCTTGCTGTTTGACCTCAGCCAAGTCACATGGGGGAAAGATTGTGAAAGACCTTAAGTGCCTCCTTTGAAAAACTCCTCATTAGTCTCCTTGTGCCCCAGTTCACCAGTTGTAAAATGGAGAGGACAGTATTTCTGTTCTCTAATCTTGTGTCTGTCTTGTCTATTTAGGCACTAATTTTGCACTGAGCTTCATGCTATCAGACCTCCGTACCAGTATGGAGCCCCATTAAGTTCAGTGAGGTGCCAAAGGCAGTGCAGTACAAAATTGGGACCTCACATTGTACATAGAGATGATCCACATTTTTCACACAATTTTTTTTAAATGGCCTTTATAAAAAAAATTGTGAAAAATTGTCATCTTTAGTGAAATTCTGTTTTTGTGACATTTTCCATGGACTTTCCTATTCAACATTTTATCAACATAACCAAAAATTTTTTTAACATTATTTAAATTTTTCATTTACTGCAAAAACAATTTTCAGAAAGAAAATGTGTTTTTTCTAACCAAGTTTTCAATAATGATTTTAATAAAAAAAAATCAATAACTTTTTGATAAATATTTTGACTAAAAATATTGATTTCCCCCCCCAAAAACCAGAAAATGGATCAATTTTGAACCCTGCAAAAGAAAGTTTCAATCTTTTGAAATATTTTGTGAAATTGTTTTTCAACCAGCAAGTTCTTTAGGGTGGGGATTGTCTCTTATTATGTGTTTGTACACTGCCTAGTACAATGAGATTCTGATCTAATTTGGAGCATCTAAGTGCTACTGCAATATACTTTGACAGACCCAGACCAGTGGGGTACAGGAGTCTGGTCGAGGGCAAATATACTGGTCACTGGATGAGTAGTTTTCTGTTCCCTGAGTGACCAGAGCAGGGGCTGCACTAGAGTAATCAGGAACCTGCTAGAACCAGTTAAGGCAGGCAGGCTAATTAGGACACCTGGAGTCAATTAAGAAGAAGCTGCTAGAATCAATTAAGGCAGTTTGTGGTGTGAGTGTGAGGAGCTGGGAGTGAGAGGTGCAAGGAGCTGAGAGGTTGTGCTGCTAGAGGACTGAGGAGCACAAGCGTTATCAGACACCAGGAGGAAGGTCCTGGGGTGAGAATAAGGAAGTGTTTGGAGGAGGCCATGGGGAAGTAGCCCAGGGAGTTGTAGCTGTCATGCAGCTATTACAGGAGGCACTATAGATAGCTGCAGTCCACAGGGCCCTGGGCTGGAACCCAGAGTAGAGGGCGGGCCCAGGTTCCCCCCAAACCTCCCCATTGACATGGACTGTGGGTTCTTCCAGAGGGGAAGGTCTCTAGGCTGTTCCCCAACCCACATGGTGAATCTGAGGCAAGAAAATCCGCCAATAAGCGCAGGACCCACCAAGATAGAGGAGGAACTTTGTCACAATACATAATAGGTAATAGTAATTGAACAGGTCCTTCTGTCATCCGGTGTCACTTGAGTGTAAATGGCATGCATAACATCTTTCCTTATTCTAAATAGCACTTTTCAATTACAATGTCCCAAACTTATTTTATCATACTGATAACTAGCTAAAAACCAAGAATTTAACTGCCAAATCAAACTCAGTAATACTGGAATATAATAAGGTTTGCATTTTCCATTTCTTTTTAAGAATTCTTTAAAAATGTTTGTTATGTCTGGAAAGAATTAAAAGCAGAAGTGGACCTAGTAATGTTAGGTATTTACACATGCACTAGGACATGGACATAACTTGATAGTAACAGATTTTTATTTTAACATAGAATTAAATATATACATTGGGAATGTTTTTCATTGATCTATTAGTGATGAGTTTCTTTAATGAAAGAAAAACAATTTAATCTCACCGGTGGGTTATAACACGATGGTGGGGTGGGATAAGAACATTAGAAGAATCAGTGGAAGCCACTATTTGAAAAGTTTTACCCAATAAATAAATAAAATAAATTTAGTAGTGGAGAGACTGGATTAAGAAGAGAGGTTTTGTTAATTTCTGTGAGGAGTTATGGAATTGCACTAGACAAATACATTATACTCATTTTGTAGGTCTGCATAATATTTTGTCAATTAACCATTATTTTTGATTTGTGATATACCATTACAAACCAGTAAAGGGCAGCACTAACCAACTGTTTTAAGTAACAAAAAATACTAATTGTTTTCAAGTTTTAAATAACATGTACCTCTATGGTTTGACTGGATTTACAATTAATTTAGTGTCTTTCCATTTTAGTACTGAATAAAGATTATAGAAGACTCTTAAAATTGATAAAAACAGAAAAACTAAGGCTACAAATGAGCAGTTTAGTTATAATGAACTTTTGTTAAGGGCATTTCAGTTACTGAGGGGTGAAGCTCTCTTATTACAACAGAATGGTCACTTTAATTGCTTTATTAGATTATGCCATAAAATCTACATAGCAAAATTGTACAATGGCTTAGATAGGACAGTAACTCAATCTCAAACATCTGAATACTAAATGTGTTAGAAATGTTGCTGGTAATCTTTGTTTGCAAGTAAACTGGTAAATTAGATTAGTGTAATTGTCTTTGAGTCTAAGTTCAAATAGCTTTTCTTTTTTGAAATAACGACTTGTACGAACTAGACATTGCATATATTGTAGAATACACACATGCACTCTCGAACATGAATTACGTTGTAAAGAATTGTCATCAGTCCTTGCATATTTTATTCATGTTTGTAAATGATTAAATGAATTGGTGTGAACTTTTAAAATGCTATTTTCTTTATCCTGGTGTTTGAGAAGGAATAATGAATTAAATATACAGAATTGTGATAAGATCTCTTTTGGGAGACAAAAAGTGGCTCTTCTTCCATGTAAATTTTATAAATTCTTTTAACACAGGTATTTATGAAAAGAGGCCCTTGGTTCTAACACAAGGAGGGCTGTTTTGTTTTGTTTGTAATTTTAGGTTCTTCATGATTAGCTGCACCTATTTAATTGTAAAAATAATAAATATGCACAATTCTAAAAATAAACATATTTGAAAGATTTGTCTTGAGTGTAAAATGTAGAGATATAAAAGTCCTATTAGAGCCTTAAGTGCATACATGGGATAGTCCCCATATAAAAGACACATCAGATATTAGATTGATACTGTATTACACTTGGCAGAAAAAAAGGCCAAGAAGTGATCAAATCTATGGCTACTATCTACTTTCAAACTGCTTTCAGTAATATTACATTGTAGCAGTTTCTTTTACAACCAACAATATTTTATTCTATTGCTGGAAAAAAACATTATTAGAGCTGAAGAACAAAAAGTTGTTGTGGTTCAGTTCATATATATTAAGCACTCACACACTTTCATTCTTACTTTCTCTTTTCATGTTGTCCTTTGTAGCTTTAGGAAACCCAACCATTCTGAGGTAGAACCACAGAGTCAGCATTGTCCCCAAATATGGAGAGTAAAAGATACAGCACCTCAGAACCCCACAGCCAGTTCTGACTCAAATAATTTCTACCGAGCCTTTGGATGGCACGCCACAGATTAGCATTTTAGACACATGATAAAAATGAGTGTAAAGCCCAACCACAAGTCAAGCCATTGCCTATTAATCCAAAAGGTTCTACTTTAACCTCAGAAATTCTGGCATATAACAGATTTGAGTAATTATTATATGTCTGTTGTGAACACAAGGAATGCAACATTCACTGCATACCCACTCTCCCACTGAAGTCAGTAGAAACTTTTGCTACTTGGTGAATAAAAGCTTATTTTTTTTCTTACTTTTATGTCTAAAACATTTACATTAAGTGAGTTCACATCATGCAGTAAAATTGTACTTAACTTTTTGAAGCAATAATTCTCAACTGATTTGCCCAATTTAGTATTTTCAGTGGTATTTCTGTAGCAGTTTTTTCTGATTCTTTTATTGGCAGTTCCTTCTAGGAAGACCTAAGACCAGATCGTAGCCCCTGAATCTGCAGCTAAGGTGACCCTCCACAAACATATTTGCCACTGGCCAGGTAAGTAAAGGGCACCTGGATTTCCAGGAGGAAATTGCAGATCCAGGGAGCAGAGGTCAGAGGGAAATGCATTAACCCATCAGAGTCCCTGGAAAATCCATATTAAAGTTGTATACCCTTAACATGAGGCTGTAGGGGCAGCTGCCAGTGGAGTATGCCTGGCAGTACGGGTCTAATGGAGTTGCATTCCTCAGTCTTGGAGTATGAGCAGAGTCCCAAAAAGTAGCTCAGGCACATGAACTCTACACCAATCCCTGGTTTCCAGCAGCCATGGGGTTTGGTGTGGGTGGGAGGGAGGGAAGGAAGATCCACAAGGTCTGTGGGCAGGCCCCTCCTCCCCTTAATTTATATGGGAAGCCAACCCCCCACCCCAGAAGAATACTATGGAACAAGCTGAGAGGAATGGTGCTGATTTGGGTTTTCCCAGGGGAATGGTTGAACTGGCCCTTTATTATTTTTTTCCTTTTTGTTAATAGATAGGGCCATGCATTTACTAGCCAAAAACATCAGGATTTCTAACTTGCTTTAGTTTGTAAATTCAATATAAGACCGCTGGGAATAAAAGTCATTAAAAAAGAAGCTAAGATGATGTTGTAATAAAAATACTTAATGAGTTGTGTATAATCTGTCAATAGTGGAGCAATAAATGGATGAATGGACACCTGGAATGACACTGACAGAAGTTAGATTTTCTCAGACAGAAATGGCAAAGAAGTGCAACCAGCAGACTGCCTCATTACAGTATTCACTCATTTGAATGATGCTAGAAATTTTCAGATCACAGTATAAAACAAATTCTTTCCTAAATGGCTCATGTGAAACTTTCCTCTCAAGTCTGCAGGCATCTTGTCTATACAGAATACCAGCAAAATTAACAGAAATCTGCCGTGCAGAATGGAGAAGAGGAGAAGTTTGCTTTAAAGGGTGAAATGTATCCCTCTCCATATAAAGCCATATAAAAAGGGAAATTTAATGAGGATTAAAATGGGGAAGCATCAACTCCCCAAAAGCATGGATAAACTATGGGATTTCAATCCAGCCTCACATTGGGTTCTGTTCCAGCCTAGGAGTTTCCCCTACATAACCCCTCCACAGGAATCCCTGACCACTGTCTTAGTGTAAGTGTGATCACCCTCGTAAGAGGGTATAGATGGCTTGGAAGGACCTGCATATTGTTTCTTTGCCAGTCTCTCTCACCTAATGCGAGAGTACACCGCTACCTCGATATGACACGAATCTGGATATACACGGTAAAGTAGTGCTGGGGGGGGGGGGTGGAGGGGGGCTGTGCACTCCAGTGGACCAAAGCAAGTTCAATATAATGCGGTTTCACCTATAACGCGGTAAGACTTTTTTGGCTCCCGAGGACAGCGTTATATCGAGGTAGAGGTGTACTACATAATTTTAATGGTGTGAAGGGCCTTCAGTGATGGTGTCAATTCCATGCTAGTGCCACAGTCAGTTAGAGAGTGCAAAGTGCTGAATTTTGAATGTGAACCATGGTAAACGCTGCTCTTGCAACAAATCATTTGAATTTAATCATGTGTTCAAACTTCATTTACATTCCAAGCTACAGTTTAGTTCTTAACTCATATTCGATCATGAAACTCATCGGGGGGTGGGGGGGGTGGAAAGGCGATGATAGTGGTTCTTTGGAAGGTTTAAAAGAAGATCCTATAGAATTTCCTCAAAACTTCTCATATTAAATTAAAATGGCAACATTTTCTGACTGACTGATGGACAGATTATGGTCCGTGAAGGGAATATTTTCAGATTCCCAAGCCAGAGAGACCATGTCAAAAATTCTAGAAAGAGTAAACCAACACCGACAATAAATGGAACTGAACTGAAGGTCCAGATTGGTATTTAAGTTTCATATTTATACTCTCTCACAGGAAAGATATTAATAGATGCAGAGATTTATTATTATGTTACACCATTATTATTTATTTCTATTACATTAACAGTGTGGTACATTACCTAAATACACAGCTGAAAAGGCAATTTGAACTCCCATTACCCAAGGGAACTTTGTTTTCTAAGGGCTTGGTTTCACTTCCACTGACCATGAGTGTTGGATTAGGTCCCAAGAGACAACAATTTAAAATTGCTACCTTCTGTCCTAGGACTCTGACAGACTAGAAAATGGAGCTCTCAGGACTCTTTGTTGTTTCAAAGATCTACAACTCTCAAGTGCTTTCAAGAGTAGTTTCTGTGATTGAGGAATTACTTTGCCAAGCCTGAGTTCTTTGCTTACATGCCACAATGTCCTCACAAGGGTTAAACTTGAAGCTCAAATTGCCCACAGCTCTGAGAAAGTGTGTGTAAGCAATCAGGAGGCTTCATAGGCCTCAAATACTGATTTCAGGGTCTAGGATGGCTGAGCCCTAGAGTGTATGTCGCCATGTAAACCCAGAACTAGAAATGTGACTCAGTTCCATCTAGGCATAATTGGCATGGAAGCATATGGGGCCCAGTGAATGGGTCCACCTGCAGCAGACCACTGATTGTACAGTGGAATATTGGGCCAGGTTATAACAAAGGTGTCATTAACTGTAGAGGTTTATGGGTTAGCCATAAATAATAAAAGAGAAAAGGGAAAGGACCTGTAGAAGAGAAATGACTGATCATAATTTAATTTTACTTAGAATGGTGCATCATACATAAACTTTTAAAGAGAGAGGTTTTGAAACAGGAATTTTGGAAAATAAGAGAAAGAACTAAATGCCAAAGGCAGGGCTACATCCAGCATTCATTGCAGTCAATGCCAAAACTACCAATAATTTAAATACATGCAGACCCCGTATTTGTCTCTTTTGAAAATCCAGAGACTTCCACATTTCAATGGATCTACTATCACATTTTATTTGATATTTGAAGCTTTGTTTGCAAATCTGGGGCCAGATCTTCACCTGGTGTGAACTCCATTGACATTAATGCCATTTACACCAAGTGAGAATATGGCCTTTACTTTCCATATCTCCCTTATTACAAAAATGGTCAGTTCATACTAGGGTTACCATACGTCCTCTTTTTCCCGGACATGTCCGGCTTTTCGGCAGTCAAACCCCCGTCCGGGGGGAATTGCCAAAAAGCGGAACATGTCCGGGAAAATGGCGGCTCTGTTTAAGAGCCCGGCTGCCTGAACGCTACCAGCTTCGGGCAGCCCCGTGCCTGGAGACCCTGCGCCCCCAGCCGGGCACTTCCCCTCCCGGGCTCCGGTGGTGCAGGGTCTCCAGGCACGGGGCTGCCCGAAGCCGGTAGCTCTCGGGCAGCCCGGCTCTGTGTAACTGACACTGTGTCAGTTACACACAGCCCCAGCGTCTCTATTTAAGAGCCGGGCTGCCCGAGCGCTACCGGCTTCGGGCAGCCCCGTGCCTCCGGACCCTGCGCCGCCGGAGCCCGGGAGGGGAAGTGCCCGGCTGGGGGCGCAGGGTCTGGAGGCACGGGGCTGCCCGAAGCCGGTAGCGCTTGGGCAGCCCAGCTCTTAAACAGAGCGGGGGCGGCTGGAGCCTCCAGCCCCCGGGGCTCTGTGTAACTGACCCAGTGTCAGTTACACAGAGCCAAAGAGGAGAAAAGCCTCCAGCCCCGGGGGCTCTGTGTAACTGACCCAGTGTCAGTTACACCAAGCCAAAGAGGAGAAAAGCCTCCAGCCCCCGGGGCTCTGTGTAACTGACACAGTGTCAGTTACACAGAGCCCCAGCTGCTGGAGGCTCTGTTTAAGAACCGGGCTGCCCGAGCGCTACCGGCTTCGGGCAGCCCCCTTGCCTCCGGACCCTGCGCCCCCAGCCGGGCACTTCCCCTCCCGGGCTCCGGCGGCGCAGGGTCCGGAGGCACGGGGGCTGCCCAAAGCCGGTAGTGCTGGGGCAGCCCGGCTCTTAAACAGAGCCTAAGAGGAGCAGAGCCTCCAGCTGCGGGGGCTCTGCTCCTCTTCGGCTCTGTGTAACTTATACAGTGTAAGTTACGCAGAGCCGCCGGAGCCCCGGAGGGGAAGTGCCCGGCTGGGGGCACAGGGTCTGGAGGCATGGGGGCTGCCCAAAGCCCGAGCACTACCGGCTTCACGGTTTGCTGGGCAGCCTCCAGACCCTGCGCCCCCAGCTGGGCGCTTCCCCTCCCGGGCACCAGCTGCGCTGGGGAAGCGCCGGCTGGGGGCGCAGGGTCTGGGGGCTGCCCGGGAAACCGTGATGCTGGTAGCACTGGGGCAGCCCTGTCCCCCTGGCTGGGAGTGGGAGGGAGGAGGGGGCGGAGTTAGGGTGGGGGAAGGGGCGGAGTTGGGGCGGGGCTAGGGGTGGGGAAATGGGCGGGGCCATGGCCCGTGGAGGGTCCTCTTTTTTTATTTATGAGATATGGTAACCCTAGTTCATACCAGATTCCACACAAGTGTTTGTAGTAATTTTTTAGTGTTGATCATATGCATCTTTCTAGTTGTCCCGTCCATAATGATGGTCTTAGTCATTTCCTTCTCCTCCCCGCTAAAACAACAATAGTGATTAAATTATGTGAGGAACAAACAGGTGCTCGCTGAAACTGCAGAGCCCAAAGAGCTTAGCCAAGATATGTGGAAACATTAACTAAAATATTGTTCCCCATTTTTCATAGTCTGTGCCTTATTATTCAAACCACAAATTGCATCCAAAACAGTAATACCATGTGGTTGACATATATATTACAACATTCTACGCATTATTTATACAGCACCATAAATATATATTTTTTTATTAAACATTCGTATCTATTTAGCACCATGGATGTGAATAATGCTTTACACACAAGACACTATGGGAAATAACAGGTTAGTGGGCGTAGGAGGAGAGGAGAGGGGGGAGAAAATAGAGGGCAGGAGAAGAGAATAACCAAAATAGGCTTATGGGATGGTTTGTGTGGCACAGTATATATCATAGCCATGATCCTGAAAGAACTTATGTTTGTGGGTAACTTATTACAGTAAATAATTAATGTTAGTGGTTTTTATAATCATATTTAAATGTAATTGAATGTACAAGATACTTAAAATCAGACCTTTGGCAATGGGAATTGCAGCTTTTTGAGTCAGGTCATATCACAAGTCAACATCTGAGGTTCCTTTTACCTCTGAGAAACTTGACCCAAATACTATGAAATGACTGCCTACCCATCTCCCATTTTGTATAAGAAATTCTCATTGAAGCTTTGGGATCTGAAACAGTTAAAAGAAAACTGGCCCCATTTTGCTCAGCCCAGCAGTCTGAGAGTTCAAAAGATAAGCATTTCTCAGCATGAATAACCTGAAATGTGTTTTAAAATAAAGTCATTAAAAACATTGTTTCCCAATACATTTCGCAGCTTATTCGTGCTGAGCAGTGCAGAAATTGTGAGAAAATGCAAGTAAGTGTCATTTCATCACTGGACCATCTTAGAAATTGTGATTAGTCTCTGGTAATGTATAACAAACAATATGTAGCTGAAACTGCATGATCTAAGCATATATATGACCAGAAAGTGTGATCTCATATGGTAATTATGATTGTTAATATCCAAAACAATAGTGCCAGAATGAATACCTGCACAGTATGATGACAGGTTTCAAAGTAGCAGCCGTGTTAGTCTGTATCCGCAAAAAGAACAGGAGTACTTGTGGCACCTTAGAGACTAACAAATTTATTTCAGCATAAGCTTTCGTGGGCTACAGCTCACTTCAGATACATCTGAAGAAGTGGGCTGTAGCCCACGAAAGCTTATGCTGAAATAAATTTGTTAGTCTCTAAGGTGCCACAAGTACTCCTGTTCTTTTTGCACAGTATAAGCCATTTCTATTTTGTATTCTCGTGTACAAAAGGTCTTGAACTTAATATTATAGGGGGATCAAGATGTCTCTAACTGATGAAGATAATAAGTAAGATCTTTGGGGCAAGGACTGTCTGTGTTGTGTGTTTATACAGTGCTATACAACTGGGTCCCCATTGTGCTATAACAATACAAATAGTCATAATTTATGCAATACTGGAACCATGTTTTGATTTATGGATCCCAAATCTGAAGTCAGAATCCATCTGAAATCCCCATCTGTAGGATTTTGTAGGCCAGATTCTCCTCTCCCACCTGAAGTGGAGAGCATGAGAAAGATCCACACAGTGGATCGGAAAGGACAACTTTCCCTCATATTTGTGAATTAGTCAACAGAGGTATAAAACTACACATAGCAGGATAGTTCTTTAGTAGTTCCATGACAGAAGGGACTTGGCCCAGTACAGGGGGAACCTCAGGTGGTACAGAACCACCATAGCAAATCCTATGCCATCATCCTCCTCCCCTCCCAGATTTTGGAAGAGGGAGTATGGTCAGGAAAAGGGCAGCATACATGGTGACCCTGTACCCTGGTGATCCCTGGTCAGCAGAATGGCTTTTGTGGTGGTTACTCTAATTTTCATTGAGTACTGGGCTAACAGATGACTTCAGGATGTTGGGGGTGCGCATTTGTGACTCTAAGCTACTGCAGCACCTCCCACTAAGCTGTGCCAAGTACACCTCAGACATCTCTCCAGAGCCAAACCTCTATGTCCTATTATCAGTCACCTGAGCCAGCTAATCTCCATTATTTATTAATTACTTTTCTGAAATCACTCTGATTATTAAATCACTACTGCAGTTAGCACCCATTATTTTTTATAAACCCATTGCAGGCTCCCGTGCATGATAAATAAATTGTATTAACTCCAGCTCATATGAAATATTTATAAATATTATGAAAAGGGCTCACTTTCTGAGCATAGTTATTAGACATTTTAGATTATGGAGGATTGCAAATGGTCAATTACATAAAATTATGAGAATACAGACAAAACTAAAGCTCATGTTTTCACTAGGAGACACACACAACTTAGATTCCAACTGGGTTCAAGAAGAGTGACATATTTTATGTTTCTTAATTATCTTTATTTCCCAATTGTATTGTTGTTATAAAGGTTCAGTTACTATATGCCAATGAGAGAATAATAAAATGTAGAGATACTCCTTTTTCAGATGAAAGTTTCACACTCTCTTACATTGTCAGAATATAAACTCACAAAGGACAGATGATTTCAGGATTTACTTTGTTCTACTCATAGCCACTTAAGAATCTGGGCAAAATACATTTATTAAATACAAAAACAAGACAGGGCCAAAATGCATCCCTTTTATCTTACTTCTCAATCCAGGTTCTTATATTGTGCCCATCACCATCACATCTGAGCACTTTGGAGGCAACAGGGCAACACCAGGGATGGATTTGGTCCAATATGATTAAACGTTTCTAATGGGGGAGATTTTCAAAGGCAAGAAGGGATGATAGCTGCCAAACTCCCATTGAATGTGATTAACAAACACCAAATGAAGCCAGTAATACTGAAGAGGCTACTGCTTCATTGTTAGCTCATTGTGTTATAGAGTGAAGGGAGACATAACAGAATGACACAAAAGACAGATGGGGGTGTGTGTCAGAGGTCGGACTCACCCCTGCAGTGCCTCCTGCTGGTTGTCCAGAGAATTAGCTCAATCCAGCCCGGAGCGCCCTTTGCAGGCCGGTGATCCGCCTTGTCCTCCTACTGGCTCCCGTGTCCCTCCCAAGACCCCAGTGCCCCTTGCTCTGGGTGCTGCCTCCTGGCAGTACCCGCACACACTGGGTCTCCCCTCCCAGGGAGCCCTCACCCACTAACCCCACCTCAGTATCAGGCTACTGCCAGTCATTGTCTAGCCCCACGCCTGGGGCAGACTGCAGTATCAGCCTACTCATCACTGGCAAGGAGGGTTTGGACCTGCTGCCTTGGCCTACACCTGGGTTGCCCTCTGCAACCCCCAGTACCTCTTGGCCTAATACTAGGCCACAGCCTAGGGCTTTCCAGGCTGGAGCTCCCCAGCCCTTCCCCAGCCCTGCTCCACTCAGGTACCCTGTCTTAGTTCCCTGCAACCAGACCCTTCTCTCTCTACATTGAGATTGATTATTTTATTTTATTTTATTTTTTTTTTGTGTGTGCAAGCTCCTGGCTCCCGGCCTCTTTATATAGGCCAGCTGGGCTCAGATTGGGGTGTCGCCCAGGTGCAGCTACTTCCCCAATCAGCCCAGTAGCTGCTTCCCTGCCCCAGCCTTCTCCCAGGGTTGTTCCAAACCCCTCAGGGCAGGAGCGGGTAACTACCCCACTACAGGGGGTATTTTCAAAAGTGCTCATCCTCTGGGCTAAAGCTTGCCCTCACTGAAATCAATGGAAGTTTTACTTTGACATCAATGGGAGTAGAATTGGGCCAATGCTGGGTGTTTTTAAAATCCCACCACTCAGATGTACAAGCTCATTGGTGTTGGCATCAGTGAATAAAAGCTCCACACCTGGTTACAGTTTAAAGTCCTTCTCTAAAGCTCATTCAAATTGAGGACAATCTCTTCATCAACTTCAATGAGCTCTGAATCAGCCGTTCTCTGAATGGCTGCAACTTCATTAATTTTTTTATATTTTAAATGCCTGTTCCACTTACCATTCTACTGTGGTTACTTTCTTGAACAATGCCATAACAGGCTATAGGCAGAGATCTCAGACAGCCTCCCATAACAGAATCTGGTTCTGAACTGAAGTCCTCCAACTGAACTTTTGCTCCTATGAAGAGCTGCGCATTACCCCAGGCTGGCTTTAATCTGGGCTTGATTGCAAAGACCCCACTGTCCCTACTCTTACTGAATGACATATTCCACATCCCACTGATTTCAGCTATAGATGGATAAACATTGGAAAAAAGTATTTTCTGAATATTATATTCAACAATTGCAAAATGTGTTAAATTACCCTAGGAATATTCCTTGAGCAGCTCTTCCCCTAATTCTGTACTTGGATTGGAGATGAATATTTAGCTTTGGCAACACCAGGAATCATTAGTAGAGAGGTCTGCTGCCCAATAAAGTTGTGGCAAGTAACCATTTGTCAAACGGAATAGAAATTCTACGAATAAAGCCTAGGAAACTGGCCACTTTCAATTTCACCCAAGTAAGGCCAAGTAAGGAATGGCTTTGTGATCAGGTACAGTATTTAATATATATCACTACAATGTAAACTGTGTGTTGTATATAACATATTCTACTCCAGATATGCATGCATAGGTTCCACAAATATATGTTACTGCTAAGTGTTAAAGCTTTATACTTATGAACATGGGTATAGTTTAGGGTGGGCAGGCATGGGGGGCATTGCCCCCCCAAATTGCAAACCTTGGGCAGATGAGGAATTTGCCTCCCCTCTCTTCCCCCCCTTTCACGTGGCCAGAGATGCCCCCTCAAATACAGAAGACAAACTACGCCTATGCTTATGTATTGAGATGAGAAAATAACTTAAACAACAAAAAGTTTGGGCCAAGTCCTCAGCTGGTGTAAGCCAGCATAGCTCCATCAATTTACAACAGCTGAGGATCTGATCCCTTTATATTCAAAAGACAAACACATGGGAGTACTTTGTAAACACTAAGGACACCACATTTTGTTCTCAAAAGTTGTCCCTAGGTTGATGAAAAGCAGCAAGTGTCTGAATCCTGTTTTTGGTGTGGCTTCAGGTTAAAAAAACAGAACTTGTGTAGGTAATAGAGCTTTTGACTGCAAGCATTTGAGGCAGCATTTAGCCTTTTCATGTGTAGAGCATGACTGTACTTTTTCATGTATTTTAATTTTATATTCAGTGATTCTGCAATACAGCAAGTAAGGGCCCAATCCAATGCCCATTGCAGTCAACAGCAATCTTTCCACTGAGTCTTTCACTTGACTTAAATAGACACAGTATGAGGCCATAAGTGATTTTAGCGACCCAGTTTTTCTCTACAGAGTGCTAGGTAAATCCAAACCTTACAAAAAGCTTTTTAATTTTTATATGACTGATTCCTTTCAGCTTCAACGCAACTTCTTCAGAATCCAAAATTTCTTAGGACAAATCCTATCCTTTTTCATCCCCAACTGCGCAGACAGACCTAAGTGCAATGGAATCAATGCAGTTCCACTGTAACTGGGGCGCAACATTCAGAGAGACTATTCAGGGAGACTCCATCCTTTGCATGCTACTGAACACAGATCTGCAGGTGGTCCCTGCTCTCCATGTGTGTTTGGGAGATGGGGTGAGAGATGAGAAGGGCAATTGTTTAAAATGCTGTAAAGCTACTATAGCCAGCAGTGCAATACATTTGCTTGAATTTTTTTATTCTACATTTTAACAAAAATCTAGAGAGAGAGAGCATTCATTTTCCAGAGGTTATCTGTGAAAATTGCTACAGACTTTGCAAATTTAGGATCCATACTTTCCTTAGACTGTATATGCATCATAATTTACACATGTATTTTTTCTCTCCTCCTCCTCCCCGCGCCCAAGAATGCCTGTTGTAAAAGTGGACTGACAGTTTTTAGAAATTCATGCCTGGATAAGGCCTGTCAATAACTATTTGTCAATGTATCTTACCGGCCAGTTGTTTTTAGCATTTGTAGTTCCTGTAAATATGTTGTGATAACGTTGGTTTAAAATAGCTATGGTTCCAATCAGTTCACATTAGCACTAAACAAGTGGACAGCTCATACTAAGAAGGAAATGCTTATATTAAAACTCAGAAACACCATACGCACCAATTCTGGAAATGGACAATCTTGATAAGAGGTTCACCTTTCTGTTCTGTAGGGAAGTCTTTTTAAGAAAGCATAATATGCACAAAATAAGCCCGTTTAAGCAAAACCCCTTCAATTCAAAACTTTCTCCTATTCAAATCTAGGTTATACCCCCAGTTAGAAAATTTATATATTAGTTAAATGTTTGTACAGCACTTTGAAACGGTAAAGTGCCAAGTAATATTACATCTCTCAATCATATACAGTATCCTGTTATCCAAATAGGTTTGATGTCCCCAAAATATTTTGGATAAATGCAGTTGTACATATCTCCTACTGAGAACAGAGTTCACTGGTTGAAAACCAAGCCGAATACAAATGCAGACTTCCCCTGAGAGTATACAATTCAGAAAAATGACAGCACAAAGAAGAAGAATTTACAATATAAAACAATTAATTTTCTAAATATTTGGAAACATGAAACAATATTTCAGTAAACATTAAGAGGATTTTCACTTCTACCATTCTAATCATGTTGCTATGTTGATTACAGAGGCATCTGGAAATGTTATTACTGCAGCACATTAATTTTACTATAGTTCAAGGCCTGATGTATCAGAATCCTACAGACATTTTGTGACAAACCTGTCAGGTTGAGCAAGATTTTTTTCCTGTAATATTAATACTCTGTATTAATATGGTGTGTTTCAACCAAAGTGCTTCACAAACTATTTCCACACAATACTTCAACTCTGGAAGTGGCAGTAGTAACAGTGAACTCTACATTTTGTGACACTAGAGAAGACAGAATTTTGGCCAAGAATACCACGGTAAAAAAGAAGAAGTTACTCACTTTGTGCAGTAATGATGGTTCTTTGAGATGTGTGTCCCTGTAGGTGCTCCACTCTGAGTGTTGGTGCGTCCCTGAGCTGGAGATTTTTCGCAGCAGTATTCGGTCGGGGGAAGGGCGGGTACCCGAGCTGTCTCGTGCAGCCGTTGGCATCTCCTGTAGCGTGCGCACCCCCGACTGTCCCCTCTGTGTCTTCCCCACCACAGAGCTTGGCTGTGTGAACTCTGAAGTAGAGGGGAGGAGGGTGGGTCCCTGGAGCACCCACAGGGACACACATCTCGAAGAACCATTGTTACTGCACACGGTGAGTAACTTCTTCAAGTGGTGTCCCTGTGGGTGCTCCACTCTAGGTGCTTGTAGAGCAGTGCCCCACCAGGGGTGGCAGGGGTTCGGAGTTATGTATAAGTGTGTGATGAGAGCACTCTGAAGCCAACGATAGAATCTGAGATAAGGCTTTGGGTGATAGCGTAATGCTTTGCAAAAGTGTGCTCTGATGTCCAGGTTGCAGCTCTGCAAATGTCTATTAAGGGGACATTGTTCAAGAATGCGATTGATGTCGCCATGGCCTGTGTTAAGTGGGATCTGATGTCCACAGCAGGTTCTTTGTTATGTAGGTGGTAGCAAGTTTGAATACAGAAAGAGACCCATTTGGAAAGTCTCTGGGTTGATATTGTAGAGCCTTTGGAGTGCTCTGCTGTAGAGATGAACAGTCTTGGTTACTTGTGAAATGGTTTAGTTCTGTCCAAGTAGAAGGCTACAGCCCATCTGACATCTAGCATGTGTAACGTTGCTTCTTGAGAGTCCTTATGTGGCTTGGGATAGAAGGCAGGTAACTGTATGGTTTGGTTAACATGAAAATGTGTAGCCACTTTCTAGTGGTGAGGTGATGGCTATTTAGTAATACCTGTTTTACTTTCTCTGAACAGTTCAATTCTCCATGTTGGAACCGCACAGGAGCCACGCTTTGAGATGGAGCTTCGCTGGGTCTGGATGGAGTGTCAGGTCCTTGTTCTGGGACAGGAGGTCCGTCCATAAGGGCAGCAGTTGTGGGGCACAGACTGCTAGACGTGAGAGGTACGGAAACCAAGTCTGTCTGGGCCATGTGGGGACAATGAGAATGATGTATGCTCTGTCAAGAAGCACTTTCAAACTTTGACTTCAAGTTGCTGCAGTATATGCATTTCTGGGAGATATGAGTTTCTCCCAGACAGCGGATGCAGGATACGTGGCCGTCAGAGACCGGCATTGATTTACGGCAGGAGTCACACTTTTTAAACCCCATTGAGCCCGGCATGACTTCAGTTAAGCCTCCCCCCCTGCAATAGATGAGGATGGGAGTTAATTGAAGTGGTAAACCATAGAGCTATTCCTAAACAGAGAACTAAGTAAAGAAAAAAGTTTTTTTGTTTTTGTTGAAGAAATACATCTAAGAGGAACTAACAAAACTATGTAACTATGTATAGACTAATAAGAAATTCCTATGTAACTTGTAACTCCCCCCCTTCCACACGAAACTATCAAGGAGAGCACTGCCGTGGAGCTCCGTCTGCAGCTGAGGACGGTTGAAAAGGAACTGAGGGGACGGTCGGGGGTGCGCACTGCAGGAGACGCCAACGGCTGCATGAGATGACTCCTGTGTGTGTCCTTCCCCTGACTGAGTACTGCTGTGAAAAATCTCCGATCTCCAGTGCAGGGACGCACCGACACCTAGAGTGGAGCATCCACAGGGACACCACCCAAAGAAGAAGCCATATTCTTAAGAGAAATGCTAGGAAACCTCTAATGTCCATGTAGTGCAGACAGCACTTTGATTTTTGAGAAATCATTCACAAACTGCCTCCCACATGGTAAACTACGTGGTACTTGAGTTATTTACCTTGGAAGATGAAGGGCAGAACCAAACCTGTTAGAATTTGAACCTAGAATAATTCCAGGGAAGTCTCAATAACCAAGCCTAAGGGATGCAATAAAATATGCTATGTGAATAGTCCTAAAACCTCCCTACTTTTACATGTGTGATTTTCCTCTATGTACAACATACACATCTGAGAATTGGCAATGGTTTCGATTTATTTAGCAACAGTGTAACACTGTTTTGCTATCATATTTGCTATCAGATTTGCTACTTTCAAGATCAGCCATTCTCCACTTAGCTCCTGCATTGTTTGCTATTCTGCCTGAGGTATATAATTTTACATATACGACATGCAATTTCATCTCTCATCTGGACTAGATTCCCAGTGCTGATCTAATGTTTCATGGTGATTCCCCATGTTCCCAGCCTAGCACTTAAGATAATTACCAAACACTGAGATGTTTGTGGTGTGTAATTTTCTTCTTGAGAATTATCAAGACTCCTAAAAACTGAGAAGAGAGACTACTGTGTTTGAGGCATTAGCACAAAGGAGGGAAGGAAGCAGGTGTCTGGAGTGCTTCCTGACCCTGGGGACTAACTATGAAAGATGTTGTCATCGCTAGTATCTGAAGAATCTGTTTTGCTTGATGGGTAAGTGATGGAATGACAACATGGATCATTTCCTTTCTTCTTCAAAAAATATTGAGATTTCCCCCCCACAGGATACTGTGCCAAATTCTGCTCTGATTTACATCTACACAATCCCAAGGAGGTCTGTAGGATTGCACCATTGTAACTGTGAGCAGAATTTGATCCACTAGGTTTTCTCTTGCTAAATTAAATGTATAATTATACAAAAATAGTTGCTGATACAATATTTCATCACATCACCGTCTGGCGCGGCCTTTTTTTAAAAGAAGCACTACAGTACATATTGTATTGGTAACACACTTATCAACCAGCACAAGGGTTTCCAGAGCAATTGCTTTTATTGAAATCTACAGTAAATAGTAGATTAAAATCCTCAATAAATGTTGCTATATAGCTACCCATAGCACAGAAGGGAGTGCTATGGGAAAGCAGCCAATTCTACACCAGCTTTAATTTCCTATT
Source organism: Malaclemys terrapin pileata (assembly GCF_027887155.1). Taxonomy (NCBI): domain Eukaryota; kingdom Metazoa; phylum Chordata; order Testudines; family Emydidae; genus Malaclemys; species Malaclemys terrapin. The sequence continues at coordinate 69,232,759 of NC_071512.1, forward strand.
CTAGTTTTCCAGTGGATGTACAGATTATCTGGCCTTGGGAACAGAAATACAAAGTAGGAGTTTTCACACAGGGAAAACGCTTTCAGAAACACTCCTTTCTGATAGGAGTTTGGCCTGTGTATGAAGTGTTAAATAGGGTACTTAATAAATACCAGAACTGCTACTTTGTTAACTTAAGGTGAAGTTCACCCCCTGGCAGAAGTCATGCATAAGACTCAAGTTATTGATGAGGAGGTGGGTTCCATTCCATTCTGTCTAGATTCTTACGTCCCCACCCATCACCTACCTGTAAACAGGCTGTCAGGAAGGGAATATGGAGGATAGGCACTGGGAAGGGATGCTGGATCCATGCATATGTGGATTCAGTGGTCGGGAGCCACCAAACTGAGGGCAGTGGCCACTCGTATAGTGCACAGGCTGTAGTGATCAAGTACACCGCAGCTCTGAAGCCCGATCCTGAGTTGTTGGGGCTTTGGTTTCTAGATTTCCTAACTTCTGCATAGCCCTGCAATGTCACTTTGATTTGGATGTGTGTACAGGGAAAAGGAATAAAAATGGGTGCTAAAGGTTATGGAAATAAAGTAAATTCTGTATTTATATTTTACATCATAGAGATAATCTCTAACACATTAAGATTGTGTTAATGGGGGGGAGGGATAGCTCAGTGGTTTGAGCATTGGCCTGCTAAACCCAGGGTTGTGAGTTCAATCCTTGAGGGGGCCACTTGGGAATCTGGGGCAAAATCAGTACTTGGTCCTGCTAGTGAAGGCAGGGGGCTGGACTCGATGACCTTTCAAGGTCCCTTCCAGTTCTAGGAGATGGGATATCTCCATTATTTAATTTAATTTAAGAAGAAATTATTTCATATTATTTTGTGTAAAATCTAGATATCTAGATATTAATTTATTTACAATAATTTAAACTTTTGACAAATTTAGTCATTGGAGCATCCCAACAAAATATTTTAAAGGGGAACTCTGTACTTAAAATTGAGTCATTTAAAAAAAATAATAACTTAAACACTTTCAAATACTATTCATCCTCTTAAGTCCCCCTGACAATTTCTGGGGATGTTCAAACCACATTTTCACATTTTTAAATGTTTTTCTTTCAACAAAGTTGTATGAAAGCAAGCTTGTATGCCCTCCAACAAGAGACACTGATCATAATGGAATCAATTATGTACACTGTGCTGTCAAATGCACAAAGTAAACTGAAAATGTAGGGGAAAATGTACATTTATATTAATCTTAGATGAATGGCTGACCAAAACAAACCCTGACATACTGTATATTTTGAATCGTAAGCTTACAGGGATCTATTAAATGAGGAGATTTAAAAGGGTACCGCCAGTGCAAGCTCAAAATATAGTTATTCAGGGAAAGAATTTTTACAAAACTTAATATTCAGACAGAGGGGTTTCATGAATTTTTAAACAATATTTTTTTTAAATATTAAATTCCTCTGCCATGTTTGCAGCCCAAATACTGCAGCACCGCACTAGTATATAAATACCAGGATCTTAAATGGACTATAAATAAAAATAAAACTAAGTTGTCTATTTTCATTGTCCAAGCTGAAGGCTTATCCTACAAGCTAATGAGCACAGCCATTTCCTTACATCTGTGCAGAATCACACTAAAGTCAATGGGACTTCAGGCAGGTGCAGGGGTCCACCTACTTAGATCAGATTGCAGGATTGCTGCCTACTGTCCCTACTGATGGGTACTCAGCATCTTCCATTGCTTTAAAGTGAGCGAAGGGCTTGCTAAGAAGACGTAAGCAGTAAACAAAAGTGCTAATGGGTAATGAGTAAAATAGATTTTTAAAACATTCTTTCAGTGTTAGTAAACTAAGTTGTTGTTTGTAACACAGCTAAAACAATTTGTTCTCTCTCCTGCTGGTGAGATTTTTAACCTGACACTGTGACAGATTCACCAATGTGGGCTGCTATAGGGGCACAGAATCAGAGAGGCTCAGATTGGCCCTGGACATGCTGATAAATTGGAGAGGGTTCAGAGAAGAGCCAGGAGAATGATTCAAGAACTAGAAACCCTGCCTTACAGCATTAGACTCAAGAAGCTCAATCCAGTTAGCTTAACTGGAAAAGGTTAAGGGGTGACTTGATTACATTCTGTGAGTACCTAAATGGGAACTGTGGCAGGGCAGACTTGCTCCTACCTACTTTCTAACCCCTTAGACCTTTGGGTAAAACAGCTTGTGTGGTTTATTTACAGTGTTCTTTTCCACCACCTGTACAGACTATGCTGCCTCATACCAAGACTAACATGGTGCTCTCAGCTCCTGCGGCAAGGAAGGGAGAGAGATCTCATGCCTCTGATGCTACAAATAAACCAGTCAGCCTGCGCCCTCCCATTCCTCTCTCACCACAACCCCCCACTCACTCTCACCTTCCCCTTTTTCACTTCCTTTCTGTGCCTTTTGTACCTTCTGGGCTAATGAGTTAATTATCTTTTTTAACTGTCTCCATCCCATCCCAATCTATCAAGTGGGCAGAATTTCCATTGTCAGGTATGCTCCAGGGCAACTAATTGGAGTTCCAGTGATCAGAGTGTTGGCTCAGCTGCTGTTGCCCAGCCCTCTGTCAGAGGAACAAATATGTGATAATGGGCTCTTCGATCTAGCAGAGAAATGTATAACACAATCCGATGGCTGCAAGCTAAAAAGAGAGACAAATTCAGACTGGAACTAGGTGTAAATTTTTCACAGTGAGAGTAATTAACCAGGGGAACAACTTACCAAGGGTCAGGATGGATTCTTCAATACTGGCAATTTTAAAATCAAGATTGGATGTTTTTCTAAAAGATCTGCTCTAGGAATAACCTATGACTTGGATTATGCAAGAAGTCAGACTAGATGAACACAATGGTCCCTTCTGGTCTTGGAATCTATGAATCTCACACCTGGGGTTTGGCCCATACCTGCCATATCTCTTGCTCCATCTTTGCCTCTCCCTAGTATGCCCCCTTAATTGAAGGCTCCTGTGGAAACCTTTCAAGTGTTCCACGCCTGCTATACATCTGATGGGCACACTGGGGTTACTCTGGTTCTGTCTGGGGAGGGGGGTAATCTGCACTAGAGACTTGGCAGACTTATTCTCCATGCCTGATAGCCACCATTTTGAATTTAAAGGTAGGATGCATAGTAGTTATCAGTGCATATGCTCCACATGATCCAAGTCCAGATGCTGAAAAAGATGCTGTTTATGCCATGTTAGGGGACTTTGTATTAGTGCAACACCTTGACTTCATATTGACATTTTAGGAGATCTGAACATGAGAATTGGCCATGATAGAACTGGATTTGAGCTGGTATTGGAACTACACAGCTTAACAGAAGAGAGAACAGATAGTAGTCGGCATCTATTAGAATTTGCCTCCACACACAGACTATTTTTAATGGGTATGTGTTTTCAGCACAAGAACTGCCATAAGAATATGTTTCAATATTCATCTGGTGACAATGCAACCTTAGATCATATTCTAGTTTGGAAACACTTGATTAAACTCATATTGGATATATGTGTATTTAGGAGTGCTGATCTTGCTCCAGAATCTGGTCATTGGCTCCTAATAGCAACAATGATGTTCCATTTGATAAAGTTCCAGAGATGGGTTCTATTGCATCAAAATGCTTTAGCATTGATAAGCTTCATAATGAAGCAATCACTAAATAGTTACACGATAGTGATTTCCAACAAATATTCTATATTGGATGACTGGATGTCTGTCACAGAGGAAGAGCAGACTTTATTTTGGGGGGTAAGGAGAATGAAAAAGCAACATTGGATTACAGATAACACCATCAAATTGTGGGAGAGAAAAAATGACTGTGCAGTATGGAGGCACTGGAAGATCAGAGTTGAGAAGTGAAGAGGGGAGGAAATGGGCTATAGAACAAAAGAAATGTCTTGAATGAGTCAGGAGGGCCTGTCACTATGAACATAATCAATGGTGGAATAGTATGGCACAGTGCATTGAGGAAGCCTCTGAAAGACATGACCAGAAATGTACATTTGAGACTTTGAATGTACTAACTGGATGTCCAGTCTCATGGTTTTCACCAGTTAAGGACTAAAATGGAAAATACTTGCAGGATATTGATACACAACTTATGTAAAATATAAGCTACAACTTAATTAAAAAATGAACCCTGCAGAAAACAAGCTGGTGACATTAGAGGAAGTGATGCTTGCAGTCGCACATAGTTATGAAATAATAAAGCACCTGATCTTGACAATATTTCATCAGAACTGTTAAAGAGTGGAGATCTGGAGTTAGTTCACTGGCTTCATAGAGTTGTCTTAAAAGTTTGGGAAATTGTTCAAATGCCATAAGACTGAAAAAGGAGCTACATCATTCCCCCCTCCTCTGCCCCCCCCAAAAAAGGAGAGAAATCAGCTTGCTTAAATTACAGGAGAATAATGCTATTGTTAACCCCAAAAAAGGAGAAACAACCAGTGTTTCTGTACAGGTGGTAAGCCATAAAGTGTCCAGTGTATCTTAAAATATATAGTAAATTGTTCATTATTATAACGGCAATTTTACATGACTAGCAAGAGCACTGAAGTGTACAGAGTGTGAGGCACAGTATAAAATATGGGCAGATAAGTTTCATATTTTTTTTTAAATGATGTGTGTATGGTGGGATTAAACTGAGGCAGAACTAGGCACTGTGACTAGTGGTTAGAGCACTGGACTAGGAATCAGGAGACCTGTATTCTATTCCCAGTCTGCCACTGACCTTCTGGGTGACCTTTAGCAAGTCACTTATAGACTCATAGACTCATAGACTTTAAGGTCAGAAGGGACCATTATGATCATCTAGTCTGACCTCCCACATGATGCAGGCCACAAAGCCGTCCCAACCCCTTTCCCTTGACTCTGCTGTTGAAGTCCCCAAGTCCTGTGGTTTAGAGACTTCAAGTAGCAGAGAATCCTCCAGCTAGCGACCCCTGCCCCATGCTGCGGCGGAAGGCGAAAAACCTCCAGAGCCTCTGCCAATCTACCCTGGAGGAAAATTCCTTCCCGACCCCAAATATGGCGATCAGTAGAACCCCGAGCATGTAGGCAAGATTCTCCAGCCAGACCCTCATTGGCCATTGATACTATTTACCAGCGATGGCACACTGTTGATTTGACTAAAATCATGTTATCCCATTAAACCATTCCCTCCATAAACTTATCTAGCTTAATCTTAAAGCCAGACAGGTCCTTCGCCCCCACTGTTTCCCTCGGAAGGCTGTTCCAATATTTCACCCCTCTGACGGTTAGAAACCTTTGTCTAATTTCAAGCCTAAACTTCCCCACGGCCAGTTTATATCCATTCGTTCTTGTGTCCACATTAGTACTGAGCTGAAAAATTCCTCTCCCTCCCTGGTATTTATTCCTCTGATATATTTAAAGAGAGCAATCATATCCCCCCTCAGCCTTCTTTTGGTTAGGCTAAACAACCTGAGCTCCTCGAGTCTCCTTTCATACGACAGGTTTTCCATTCCTCTGATCATCCTAGTGGTCCTTCTCTGTACCCGTTCCAGTTTGAGTTCATCTTTTTTAAACATGTGAGACCAGAACTGCACACAGTACTCCAAATGAGGTCTCACCAGTGCCTTGTACAACGGAAGCAGCACCTCCTTATCCCTACTAGATATACCTCGCCTAATGCAGCCCAAGACCGCATTGGTTTTTTTCACTGCCACGTCACATTGTCGACTCATAGTCATCCTGCGGTCTACCAGGACTCCGAGGTCTTTCTCCTCCTCCGTTACTTCCAACCGATGCATCCCCAGCTTGTAACTAAAATTCTTGTTAGTCATCCCTAAATGCATCACCTTACACTTTTCACTATTAAATTTCATCCTATTCCTGTTACTCCAATTTACAAGGTCATTCAAGTCTCCCTGCAGAATATCCCGATCCTCCTCCGAATTGGCAATACCTCCCAACTTTGTGTCATCCACAAACTTTATCAGCCCATTCCTACAATTGGTTCCGAGGTCAGTAATAAATAGATTAAATAAAATCAGACCCAAAACCGAACCTTGAGGAACGCCACTGGTGACCTCCCTCCAACCTGACAGTTCACCTTTCAGTATGACCCGCTGCAGTCTCCCCATTAACCAGTTCCTTATCCACCTCTGGATTTTCATACCGATCCCCATTTTTTCCAATTTAACCAATAATTGCTCGTGTGGTACCGTATCAAACGCTTTACTGAAATCGAGGTATATTAGGTCCACTGCATTTCCCTTATCTAATAAGTCTGTTACTTTCTTCACTTCTTCTGTTTCTCAGTTTGCCCATCTGTAAAATGAGGATAATGATACTAACCTTCTTTGCAACGTACTTTGAGAGCTATGAATGATAAGACCTAATAATAACATAATGATACTTATTATTAGGGCTGTCAAGCGATTAAAAAAAATAATCGTGATTAATCTAGCTGTTAAACAATAATAGGAAACCATTTATTTAAATATTTTGGATGTTTTCTACATTTTCAAATATATTGATTTAAATTACAACACAGAATACAAAGTGTACAGTGCTCACTTTATATTATTTTTATTATGAATATTTACACTGTAAAAAACAAAAGAAATAGTATTTTTCAATTCACCTACTACAAGTACAGTAGTGCAATCTCTTTATCATGAAAGTTGAACTTAGAAATATAGAATTATGTAAAAAAATCCCTTCATTCAAAAACAAAACAATGTAAAACTTTAGAGCCTACAAGTCCAATCAGTCCTACTACTTCTTCAGCCAATTGCTCAGACAAACAAGTTTGGTTACATTTGCAGAAGATAATGCTGACTGCTTCTTGTTTACAATGTCACCTGAAAGTGAGAACGGATGTTTGCATGGCACTGTTGTAGCCGGTGTCACAAGATATTTACATGCCAGATGTGCTAAAGATTCATATGTCCCTTGATGCTTCCACCACCATTCCAGAGAACATGCATCCATGCTGATGATGGGTTCTGCTCAATAACGATCCAAAACAGTGCGGACCGAGGCATGTTCATTTTCATCATCTGAGTCAGATGCCACCAGCAGAAGGTTGATTTTCTTTTTTGGTGATTTGGTTTCTGTAGTTTCCACATCAGAGTGTTGCTCTTTTAAGACTTCTGAAAGCATGCTCTACACCTCATCCCTCTCAGATTTTGGAAGACACTTCAGATTCTTAAATCTTGGGTTGAGTGCTATAGCTAACTTTAGAAATTTCACATTGGTATCTTCTTTGCATTTTGTCAAATATGCAGTGGAAGTATTCTTAAAATGAACAACATGTGCTGGGTCATCATCCAAGACTGCTATAACATGAAATATATGGCAGAATGCAGGTAAAATAGCAGGAGACGGACAATTTTCCCCCAAGGAGTTCAGTCACAAATTTAATTAACGCATTATTTTTTTAACAAGTGTCATCAGCATTGAAGCATGTCCTCTGGAATGATGGCCAAAGCATGAAGAGGTATATGAAACTTTAGCGCATCTGGCACGTAAATATCTTGTGATGCCCAGCTACAACAGTGCCATGCGAATGCCTGTTCTCACTTTCAGGTGACATTATAATTAAGAAGTGGACAGCATTATTTCCCGTAAATGTAAACAAACTTGTTTCTCGTAGCGATTAGCTGAACAAGAAGTAGGACTGAGCGGACTTGTAGGCTCTAAAGTTTTACATTGTTTTGTTTTTGAGTGCAGTTATGTAACAAAAAAATCTACATTTGTAAGTTGCATTTTCATGATAAAGAGATTGCATTATGGTACTTGTATGAGGTGAATTGAAAAATACTATTTCTTTTGTTTATCATTTTTACAGTGCAAATATTTGTAATAAAAATAATATAAAGTGAGCACTGTGCACTTTCTATTGTGTTGTAATTGAAATTGATATATTTGAAAATGTAGAAAAACATCCAAAAATATTTAATAAATTTCAATTGGTATTCTATTGTTTAACAGTGCGATTAATCATGATTAATTTTTTTCAGTTAATCACATGAGTTAACTGTGAGTAATCAACAGCCCTAATTATTATTATGTTGGGCTTGATTCTGTGCCACCTCTACATACAAAACTCTCAATGACTTTAAAAAGATTGAAGTCAATTAAAAGAGAGTTTCATAGGAGCAGGGCTTACAAGATCTCAGGCTGATATTTGGTAAGAATCCTTTTCCATACTAAAAACTCAGTCCTGCAATGAGCTCCACCTGAGTACAGTGAGTCCACCCATACCAGGGATTGGCAACCTTTGGCACACGGCTCGCCAGGGTAAGCCCCATGGCGGGTTGGGCTGGTTTGTTTACCTGCCGCGTCCGCAGGTTTGGATGATCGCGGCTCCCGCTGACCGCAGTTCGCTGCTCCAGGCCAATGGGGACTGCGTGGGTTGAGGGATGTGCTGGCCGCTGCTTCCCACAGCCCCCATTGGCCTGGAGCGGCGAACTGTGGCCAGTGGGAGATGTGATCAGCCGAACCTGTGGACGCGGCAGGTAAACAAACCAGCCCGGCTCACCGGGGGCTTACCCTGGCGAGCCGCGTACCAAAGGCTGCCGATCCCTGACCTAGACAGTTCATTGCAGGACTGGGACCTAAATAAATCTTTAAAGTATGCTACACATAAAGAAATAGGTTGTGGCATTCATGCAGAGGATATAAGGATGATAAATTATAATGGTTAATACTTTCAATATTTATATCTGCCTACGTAACATGGTTTAGTACTTTTTCATGCAACTTTTAAGAAACTGCTAATGCATAATTTTACACTTAGACCCTTTTGATGTGATGACAGGGTCTCAAGACTGGGGTTGGTGACATAAGCTAAAAGGATATGAATATTCAGCATATGCAAATATTCATTAATGACTCCTTGGGAGCCTGTAACGCCTCTGGATATTAACTGTAGTTCATTGTGCATGAGGATTGCATATGTGGGCCCCAGAAGATGTAGCTGGCATTTGCATGCTGCCAGCAATACCCCTCCCATGGACACAGATCATACACCAAAGTGATAAAAGTGCTTTACTGAATTGCTTATGCACAATACACAGTAAACCCTCTAGTCCGGTGGCCTTCATTTTAGTACGGTGTCAACTCTGCCTTTTTCCATTGCCAAGCTACATTTTTCTCTTCATATTTTACTTGCTGATTCCTTTTCTACAATGCAACTAAAATCTAGTACATTTACAGAGTATTGAGGTGCACTATCAAATACACAGAGTTAACTGTTTTACTCTGCATCCTTTATTTTATAGGGACTGATCCTGAGTTCTTAATGCACTTGAAATTCTTGCTGAAGTAAAAAAACTGTCAGGGAGTATCAGGTAAGTGATACTCTGTCCACTGGACCACTCTTCCTGAATTCTGTGTATTGACCAGATTGTGTTGCCCCTTACAGCCTGGGAAGTGAAACAGTAAATTATGAACCCAAACTTGCAAAAGAATAACTTGAGCATGTTATAGTACAAGGATTCCTTGTGCACTTGAAACTCCCACTGACTCCCTGACAGCTTTTTGACCTCAGTTTGAATACTTAGGATGCACTCCTTGGCTCTGCCACTTTGTGACTGCATCAATCACATGAACATCTCGCAAAAAGAAGAACAGGAGTACTTGTGGCACCTTAGAGACTAACAAATTTATTAGAGCATAAGCTTTCGTGGACTACAGCCCACTTCTTCGGATGCATATAGAATGGAACATATAATGAGGAGATATATATACACACATACAGAGAGCATAAACAGGTGGGAGTTGTCTTACCAACTCTGAGAGGCCAATTAATTAAGAGGAAAAAAAAAAAAAAAAAAAAAAAAAAAAACTTTTGAAGTGATAATCAAGCTAGCCGAGTACAGACAGTGTGATAAGAAGTGTGAGAGTACTTACAAGGGGAGATAGTCAACGTTTGTAATGGCTCAGCCATTCCCAGTCCTTATTCAAACCGGAGTTGATTGTGTCTAGTTTGCATATCAATTCTAGCTCTGCAGTCTCTCTTTGGAGTCTGTTTTTGAAGTTTTTCTGTTGTAATATAGCCACCCGCAGGTCTGTCACTGAATGACCAGACAGGTTAAAGTGTTCTCCCACTGGTTTTTGAGTATTTTGATTCCTGATGTCAGATTTGTGTCCATTAATTCTTTTGCGATCTCGGTGTGTCCGTTTCCCCTTCTGCACAATGAGGACAATAATGCTTACCAAGTTTTGCAAAATGCTTTGAGTTTTACTAATGAAAAGCTCTATGTAAGTGCTAAATACTATTATTAATATATAAAGAAAGAGTGAGAATTTTTCCTTCCTTTTGTTGCTTTTTCTCCCCTCAAACCAAGACCTTCACATTATTTTAATATTTTATTGTCCTTATTTAAGAAACAGATATAATTATCTTCACCCATTTAAGGGACATAGTTCTACAGACTTCAGAGGAACAGATGTGACTATCAGATCATGTAAGCATTGATTTGTTATTTAAACTCCCTCTGCTTACTCTGTATTCTGAGTTAACAGGTGGAGATTTAATACTTTCTTACTGACAGAACCACCTTTTATCCTGCTCCTACAAGGACAGATTGATCTATTTTTTAAGTTAATAAATATGCCATTGACCCTGTCTGCTAGTATACTTTGGGAATATCTTAACGCCTCCCTATGTTGTATTATTTACTATGCAGCTATGCAAAAGAGAAATTCAGCCAATGTACTGTTAATTAATAACGTTAAAATGCAAATTGAAATTGGTTGCTGTTAGACAGCTGACCCATCACTCGAACTTGACTGAAGTTATACAATGTAATACAACATACAAAAAGCTTCCGAACAGACTGAATTTGTACATTTGTTTAGGAAAGAAATGGAGGTGAATGGTTGGTGTGGTTAGCTGGACACCCACCTACAATGCCAGCTCTTTTCAAAGAATGGAAGGGAAATTAACTCAGACGTCCTTTTGATTAACCAGCTTTTTAAAGACTAACATAAGCTCTTTAGTCTTTGGAAGAAAATGCTTCCAAGGAGGATAGAGAGTTCTTTTTAATAGAGGTAATCTTCTAATAAATTACTCCTGACCAAGGGGACACCTGGAAGGGCAAGGTAATCCTAGAGTAAAGTTGATTTAACTTCCTCATTATCCTCAGCAAGGCTCTGGGTTTGCAGCTTTGAGTCAGTTTCATGTGATGTTTTTAAAAGGTTTCAAGATGGCTTAACTCCCATCATGTTAAATATGTTTTGGGAAGTGCTGAGGCTTTCTATCCCTAGCGAATAGGCACTAACAGAATGTTCATGTACACTAGGTAGCTGGTGACATTTGCTTTTTGACAAGTTTATGACAAGACACAGACACACACACAAAAATCAATCCCCTCCTGCCCCCTGGGAACAGTTTTACTGCATTGCCAATGAGCAAAACCAAATGGATTCCCCCTTCCCCTCGCCCCATCCAGTGACATGTGTAGTAAGTATGTGATCTCAGTTAATTTCCTAATGGGCATGATTCCTCATCAAGTCATAGTTGGCAGCCTTTGCTCTCCCTTTGCTGACAGCCTGAGGGAAACAAACAAGAACAATAAGCAACCAAAAGGAAATATCCTCTCACTGCATCCTCAGGTTTGGGTTGAAAACATTGATAGGGTCAAGCAGGGAAGCTTGCATTGTTGCTGCCCCTACTCTTTCATTCTGTGGATAAAAAGAGTTTCAGTCTTCAAGACTCTCAAACCAGCACCAATTGCACTCGGATGCAGAAATAAAACCTTAAAAAGCAGTTTTTAACCAGGAGACCCTGATTTGCATCACAAAGTTGGGGGGGGGGGAAGAGGGAGAAAATGTCCATTCAGTTTGTTATATTTCCTGGCCTTGTGAATTTCACACATATGGTCAGTGGCACTGACTGTAACAGTGTGATAATCTTTGGTAGGGAAGGAAGACAGGCTGAGTGCCACTACACTTAATGCAGAATAAGCAAAATTCATGTATTTTTTTGTGTTCCTGCCTACACTTCACTTGCACTAATAAGAGTGACAGCTGAGAATTAGTTCAGCTATCACTGGCTAAATTTCACGTGTCAGTGACTGGGAAGGGTATAACTTTTCAACTCTGTTTCCCGCACCCTCTCCATGTGGCAATTTTGTTACAGGTCAGAAAAACTGTTGGAAGCAGATGCAACAGTGGTCTTTGGCCTCTGCAGGATGATGCTACTGTATCTGCCTTTCTAATTTTCTTCCACAGTTATGTTTCCATCTGTAGTCTGTTTCCTCAGCCTCGGCAAGTGAACCCCTCCTTCACATCAATATGTGGTCATGTGTGAGATAATGAAGATTAAAAAGCTGAACACCTGGATTTCAGCCTTCTAAGAGTACTATGGCTCACCCTGATTAGTAGTTGTTTTGGGTGCTACTAATGTTTCTGGCCTTCACCCAAATTCTTTGATTTATTTTTCCTGATGTGCTACATTACGTAATGAATGATAATACATGCCTGCGAGGTTCCCATAGTCCCTTCACCAATCTTCTTTTTCTTCTTAAAAAAAAGAAAAAGAAAAAGAAAAAGAAAAACTTCCTTTATTTTAATATGTTTTTAGATTGTGCCGGGGCAAGGCCAGATGACTATAGGAAAGTAGTGAGAAACCGGTATGTTAGCCCCAGGCTAAAGAAATCCCTGTTACCATGGTAACCAAATGGCAGTTGCTGCAGGTTAATCAAGACACCTGAGGCCAATTAAGATCTTTCCAGAGGCAGAGAGGACAGTAGGTTGATTGGGACACCTGAAGCCAATCAGGGGCTGGCTGAAACTAGTTAAAAGCCTCCCAGTTAGTCAGGTGGGTATGCATGTTAGGAGCTGTAGGAGAAAACTGTGCTGTTGGAAAGGCTGAGGAGCACACACCATATCAGGCACAAGGAATGAAGCAAGCCCTGAGGTAAGGGTGAAGTGGAGCTTGAAGTGTGGGGGTGGGGGCAGGGGCTGCAGTGGGGAAGTAGCCCAGGGAATTGTACACATCCTGTCTCTAAAAAGTCCGCTTCCATAGCTGATACAATTAGGGTCACTGAGCTGGAGCCTGGAGTAGAGGGTGGGCCCGGGCTCCCCCCTTTGTCTCCCTGATTAATTACTGAGACTGGGAAACAACAGAGACTGTGCAAGGGAGGATAGCTTTTCCTCACCTCCCTTGCTGGCTTATGATGAAAATAGCTCAGTAACCTGTGACCCTTGCCTGTAGAGAGAGAAAAGCTATATGGAGGGTTACAGTGAGCCTCTGAGGCTAGCGAAATCCGCCACGAAATGCGGGATCCACGGAGACAAGGACAGAGCTTTGTCACAACTGGTGTTAGGGGCGGGATAATCATTCACAGCATAGCAGAAGAAAGAGGGGGTTTTTTGTTTTAAAAAGTGCACTGGCGTTTTGGATTTTTGTTTTGTTTGTTTGCTTTGTACCACAATGGAGGAGGTGGTAAGAGCTCTGGTACAAGCCACGGCAGCCCAGCAGGAGGCCACCTGGGTTCAGGCAATGTCGCAACAGTAGTCTGTGTCTACAGCAGGATTACTGACGAGCCAGGCGACCTCTTATGAGAGGTAGTGGGCCAGCTGAAGATCCTCACCACCCAGGCATGGGGGTCCAGGGCCACTGGTTGTCTGCCAAAGATGATGTCGGAAGATGACAGAGGCATAGCTCCTCTCATTCGAGAGGACTACTCAGCGGGAAGCGTGGCCCCAGGAGCAGTGGGCCAGCATTCTCACCCCCTTTTTGTGTGGAGAGGCCCAGAAAGCCTACTTTGACATGCCTGCCACGGATGCCACTGACTATACCTGGCTGAAGGCAGAAATCCTAGCACGATCAGGAGTGATGGCAGTGGTACAGGCCCAGAGGTTCAATGAGTGGAAATACCAGGGGAACAAACCCCCAAGGTCCCAGCTATTCAACCTCAGACACCTCGCGTGGAAGTGGTTACAGCCCGACATGTGCAGTCCAGAGAAGATTTTGGAGACCCTAGTCATGGATCATTTCATGCGAGGACTGCCACGAGATCTCCGCAAATGGGTAGGCCAGAACGATCTGTCCACCTATGATGAGATGATCATGCTGGTAGAAAGATGCATGACAGCCAGGGAATTGACCCGACTACCCAAGGAAGGCCCCTTTCAAAGTAAGCACCTGACCCCAACCCTGGAAGGTTGGGCAGCCAAACCCCTGGGGAGTCCTAGGTGGAAGAAGGGGAGGGGGGCGAAAACCAGCAGGGACCCCAGAAGGAAGGGATTGGCCTGAGTGGGGGGGAACCCTGGGATGAACCCCTCTAGCCACATGATAGGGGAATGATTAGAAGCAATTATAGATGTTATGCATGTGGGGAGTGGAGACACATAGCAGCACAGTGTCCCACTGTGGAACCTATGCAATGTAACTTGGGGGATTGCATATCCACCTTGAGGGATCCCTTATCCACCTTGAGGGCATCCCATTAGCCCCGCATAACTACACCAGGACGGTGAAGATAAATGGAGCAGAGACTACAGCGCTTGTGGACTCTGGGAGTGCTATCACCCTTATATCGGGTAAGCTGGTAAAAAGTAGCCAGCTGCTACAAGCCAAACATGTAGCAGTGATGTGCATGCATGGGGCCATGAGCCATTACCCCACCATCCCAGTGGAGATAGAGGTTCAGGGGAACCTCATTGAGCTGACAGTGGGTATAGTTCCTAAACTCTCATATCCTGTAGTCATTGGGAGGGACTATCCGGGGTTTGATAATTTACTCCCCCTGGAGAGGCTGGAGGGAGGTGGGGACTCGTCACTGGGGGAATGTCAACCCCCAATGCTCACTGAGATTTCTCAGGATCTGTTCTCAGCCCCCCAAAAGACCCGGAAGACAAAAAAAAAGAGGAAGCCTGTGAAAGCTTTGGGAACCCAGATCCTGACCCAGGGCCAGAAGACTGCCCTAGTAGGCAGATGGACACAAGCAGCTATCGCAGAAACTACCACCCCGGAAGGTGAGCCGGAGGCTGGTCCCAGCCATGATGGCAGTGAGCCGTTGGAAGAAGCAGAAGCCAGCCCCTAAGATCTCAGGCAGGTTAGTCCCAGGAGAGAGACTTTTGGGCAGGACCAGGTGGAGGACCCTAGATATGATAATAGCAGGAAGAGGTGGATGAGATAGATGGGATACCCATGGATGGGAAGGTCTGAGGTCCAGGACCTTACTTTATAGTGAAGAAAGATCTCCTGTACCGCATGGTGCAAATGCAGGAGCAAGAGATGCATCAACTTCTGATGCCACAGAAACATCAAAAAGCCATATTGAGCCTCGCCCACAGGCACCTATTTGGAGGACACCTAGTGGTAGAGAAAACCCAGGCACAGATCCTGCAGAGCCTCTTCTAGCCAGGAGTACACAAAGTTGTCCGGCGATACTGCACCTCTTGTCCAGAGTGTCAGCTACATAGCCCTCGCCCACACTTGCGGGCCCCTTTGATACCTCTTCCAATAATAGAGGTACCATTTGAACGCATAGCCATAGATCTGATTGGGCCCCTAGAGAAGACAGCTTGGGGCCACCAACATGTGCTGGTTTTACTAGACTATGCAACCTGGAAGCTGTCCTGCAATGCAACACGGCTTCCAAGACAATAGCTAAGGAGCTAGTACAGATCTTTGCCCGAGTTGGGCTACCCAAGGAGATATTGACTGATCAAGGGATAACTTTCGTGTCCAAGCTGATGAAAGATCTCTGTTCACTGCTCCATGTACAAGCCCTGTGGACCTCTGTATACCACCCGCAAACAGATGGCCTTGTGGAAAGGTTCAATAGGACCCTCAAGGCCATGATGAGGAAAGTGGTGAGCCAGGATGGGAAAGATTGGGATACAGTATTGCCTTACCTCATGTTCGCCATCCGGGAGTTCCGCAAGCCTCCATGGGTTTCTCTCTGTTCGAAATACTATACGGGCACCACCCCCGGCGCATATTTGATATAGCCAGAGAAGAGTCATCAAATCCTTGAAGGAACATAGTCAAGCATGTACTGCAGATGAGGGCTCGAATAGCCCAAGTTACGTCCATTGTATGGGAACACTTGGAGAGAGCACAGGAGACCCAATGAATCCCTTATAATCACCAAGCAAAGCTTCGACGGTTCCAACCGGGGGATCGGGTGATGGTATTGGTGCCCCCAGCAGAAAGTAAACTGTTGGCCCAGTGGCAGGGACCCTACGAAGTGATCGAAGCTGTGGGAGAGGTGAACTATAAGGTGCGGCAGCCAGGCCACAGGAAACCAGAGCAAATTTACCACATCAATCTTCTAATGGGCTACAGAGACATTGCGTTATTACCTCTTAGGCAGGCGATTTACTCTTGTGACCGACCATGCACCGCTCCAGTGGATGCAGCAGAATAAGGAAAAGAATGCAAGGGTCACCAGGTGGTTCTTATCCCTCAACTGTTCCAGTTCCACATACGGCACAGGGCTGGATGCCACCACGGCAACACTGATGGTCTGTCACGAGCACACTGCCTGGTGTCCCAAGTTGCCCAACTCTGGTGTTGAGCAGAGTGGGGGGATATGTGCCGGGGCAAGGCCAGATGGCTATAGGGAAGTAGTGAGAAACAGGTATGTTAGCCCCAGGCTAAACAAATCCCTGTTATCATGGTAACAAAATAGCAGTTGCTGCAGATTAATCAAGTATCAGAGGGGTAGCCGTGTTAGTCTGAATCTGTAAAAAGCAACAGAGGGTCCTGTGGCACCTTTAAGACTAACAGAAGTATTGGGAGCATAAGCTTTCGTGGGTAAGAACCTCACTTCTTCAGATGCAAGTCACAAGTGAGGTTCTTACCCATGAAAGCTTATGCTCCCAATACTTCTGTTAGTCTTAAAGGTGCCACAGGACCCTCTGTTGCTTTTTGCAGGTTAATCAAGACACCTGAGGCCAATTAAGATCTTTTCAGAAGGCAGGGAGGACACTAGGTTGATTGGCTTCAGGTTGTCCCAATCAGGGGCTGGCTGAAACTAGTTAAAAGCCTCCCAGTTAGTCAGGTGGGTGCGCATGTCAGGAGCTGTAGGAGGAAGTTGTGTTGTTGGAGAGGCTAAGGCATACACACCATATCAGGCACAAGGAATGAAGCAAGCCCTGAGGTAAGGGCGAAGTGGAGCTTGAGGAAGTGGGGGTGGGGACTGCTGTGGGGAAGTAGCCCAGGGAATTGTACATGTCCTGTCTCTAAAAAGTCAGCTACCATAACTGATACTATTAGGGTCCTTGGGCTGGAGCACGGAATAGAGGGTGGGCCCTGGCTCTCCCCTTTGCCCCCCTGATTTATCACTGAGACTGGGAGACAACAGCGACTGTGCAAGGGAGGATAGCTTTTCCTCACCTCCTTGGTTGCTTATGATGAAAATAGCTCAGTAGGCTGTGACCCTTGCCTGTAGAGAGAGAAGGGCTACGTGGAGGGTCACAGTGAGCCTCTGAGGCTAGTGAAATCTACCAGGAAATGTGGGACCCATGGAGACAAGGACAGAGCTTTGTCACAATATACAATCTCTTTTGATTGAAGTTTGAATTTCTCCATTGTGGTAGACACAAATAAGTTTTCATTTGTTAGGTATCAGTCATGCAAGTCTTCTCATTCTAAATCTTTCTATAGCTGTGGTCCCAGTTTGCACTTCATTTAATACCCCCACGGTATTGTTACACTAAGATATTTTCCTCCCAAACCCATTTTTATCTTTTTAGATTTCCCCTTTGCAACTTAAATTCCATAGAATGTCTTGCACTAGATACCTGGGTTTAATAGCGTTATTAGTAGAATGGAACAATCTTATTTTGTAAACTTTGGGTTCCTGCCATGGTAAGATAAAAGGGAAAGGGAAAAATATTTTCCCTCATCTGATCGGTCACAATAGAACTAATTTCCTCAGTAAACTTTGGACTATTTGAGAATGATCTATTTATGGTTTTTCTGTAGCATCCATGGGTTAAAGTAACTTAAAGGACTTATTGGTATGCTGGAGTCCTGAGAGGGCGTGGCCTCAACTGGAAGAGGCGGGGCTTTTCAAGATTTAAAGGCCCTGGATCCCCAGAACCTTTAAATCACCCCGGAGCTACCAGTTGCAGAGGCAGCTGGAGCTCAGGGGCGAATTAAAGGGCCTGGGGCTCCGGCCGCTGTGGAGCTCTGGGCCCTTTAAATCACCGGGGTGGCAGGGCTTGGGCTAGGGCTGGGGTAGCAGTGGCAGGGCTCCGGTGGTGATTTAAAGGGCAGGGGCCGGAGCTCTGGGACCTTTAATTCCCCGCCCAAGCCTGGCTGCCAGAGCTCCGGTGGGGATTTAAAGGGCCCGGGCCTCCCTGTAGCGGCTGGAGTCCTGGGCCCTTTAAATCACCACCGGAGAAGCCGGTCTGGCATGGGTATACCGGCTCTTGCATGTACACCAGACTGGACCAGCTTACTTTCACCTCTAGTAGCATCCATAAGCAAAGTTGTTTGGTCACAATATGAGTCGCTGTCAGTTAATCAAGAGACCATCCCTTCATGTAGCCAACATCCATTTTTAGCTCTGGAGGGAAGGATTTAAAGTCTTTATAAGGGTAATGCTTATTGAGGGAGGTTTGAGTAGTGCATGCAACAAATAGTGGCTAGTTATAGCTTGAATTGTGACTAGACTTCATGGGTACAGAGTTAAATTTCTACAAACAGACCCCTAGCAATGTCTCAGATGTGATTAATTAATAAAAAATATTAGGAGCCCGATTTTCAGAGGTGCTGAGCACCCAGAGCTCCATATTTACTTCATCTGTAGATTTGGGTGCTCACCACTTATGCATATTTTGTAATGAGTGACCCTAAGAAACAGGGAAGCCAATGTCTTTTTTTCCTTTGATTTTATAATCCAGCTTGGGTTGATAATAAAGATCAGCATGTCAAACGGTGTTCTTCAAACTATAACATCAAAACAGTAAGAAAGGCAGGAATCATTGTGCTCCTAAGAGCTGTAAATATCTTCCAAGATTGAATATCAATTTAAAAAAAAATAAAGCCTGCTATAAAAAGGAAACTCTTGGAAGATACATTTTACGGTGAGATTTATTTTATGAATTTCTACTGACTACAGTGGTTTCAAAGCTTGCCAGTCTAAAAAATATTATTTTTTCAGCTGCAAGTGTTTTAATGACCCTCATTCTTCCTCTGTCTTGCTTCCAATTCTGCAAAGCATGGTCATTGCTGGCTTCTGTGCCGGAATGACCTACCGCACTAACAAATACTGAGTCAGCAACATGGGCTTAACTCCCTAGTGTAACATTGCTACTAATTCCCATCTGGCAGAAGGTACCTGACTGGTACAAGGTTGAGCATGTTCTTTGTCCTTCTAAAAACTACTGGGTCCTGGTGGTGTCAGGAGCTAGAACTTTCACTCTTATGCGGCATACTGTACTTGCATCACCTTCATCTGCTGAAATTCTGCAACTGATTTGTTTAAAAGTCATTTGTTCCCACTTAGGCCACTGTCCTCATCAAATTTAATTCCAAACACCATTCTGGGGATTTTACTGGTCTTGCTCCTCGCTTCTATAATACAGACTGCAACTTAGTTTAAATCATTTGCACTCATTATCTCTAGGGGTTTTTTTTATAATAAGAAAAAAGGAAAGGGTGTTTTCTCTCTGCAAAAACTGGCAACCTATGAGTAAATCCACTCAATGCCTCTATGACAAACACACTTCAATCCTGATTCTAAGTTTTATCATGTGTTTTGGGCATGTAGAAAGCCATCTTCTACATGGTTTATTTACTTTGTTTCAGAAAGTCAACCCAGCTGACCAAATGTTTTAAGGGGGGCCATTTCCTCAAGGGACACTGGAAAACTGTCTATATTTTTAAATAGAGTTTAGGATAGCACACCATTTAAGTGATACATTCCAAAATTTAAAAAAAACCCATCCATTTGAAATGGACACTTCCCTATTGCTCTACATAAGGGTCTTTTTTGGCAGGGGAGAGCGAGTGGTCCTGAAAATTTCAAAACTCCTGCAAGGGACTTACTGGGGGGTCTTGGGGAAATGTGGCTACTTCCTTTCTGCCCAACTGCCATTGTTCCCTGACCTCATACACCGATCTGGGAGTAAGGAACGATCTGTCCCAAGCTATACCCCTACCAGTCTCCCTTTGCTCAATGGCCTTCTTCTCGGGGGGGGGGGGGGGGGGGGGAGAAAGAATGTCCCTCCGTTTTTAGCTCCTCAGCCCTTCATATTGGGGTTCATTCAGAATAAGGCCTCACCCACCCCTCAAGGCTCTTATTGCTTCTTGGGACAATGCAGGTATCTGGAAATTAAAGAGAAGGCCACCTGTCTACACCCCAACTCTTGTCTCTTCCATTGTTCCTTGGTCCTAATCAGTGGGCTAGGGAAGGAAGAGTGAGTCTCTACTAGCCTCTCCACAAGTTGCAGTAACTCACAGGCCTTGTGAAAAGATTCAAGGAACAAAGGGGTTCTTTCCCAGCCTCCAAATAAGGCCTCTCTCATTGCTCCCAAACCATACACATGGGTCCTAGGAGAAGGAGACACCTCGCTAGTTGCAAACTCAAAAAATGCAGCCTCTCTGTAGCTAAGCTACTAGCAGGTAAACACTCTCTTACAGGGCCTGTAGAAGAACAGCATGTTCTCCCCATACCGTGCAAGAGTGATTTTTTTTTTTTTAAGTGGATAAGACAGTTAATGCAAGTGACCATCAAAAAAATATTGAGTAAAACTGATGGAAAATTTTAACTTTTTGTCAAAAAAACCCTAACACTGCAAAACCAAAAAATATAAGTTAGAAATGCTGTCTCAGTGCTTCATGTGAGTTGTAGTTCTGATGCCTAGTGCCCCCATTCTCCACTATGGACCAGGCTTCCCCAGCCAGATTACATGTCCATGAGGCGCCATGGCTAGAAACTCCATTGATGCACCACTGTGGCTCAGCAACAGAAGAGCCTGTGGGGCATCATGGGAGACATAGTCTGGCTGAAGAACCCAAACCAAAGGAGAGAATGAAGGCACCAGAACAACTTTTATGAGACACCAGTGTGGCTTTTCCAAATTGAAATTCTTTAGTTTTCAATTTTTCCAGTGAGAAGTTGAAGTATTCCATGGAAGATTTCAACTAAAATGATTGCCCCATGCCCATTTTCATCTAATTTTCCAAGCAACCCCTCCCATTTTGGAATGATACTGAAATCCGCTTGTAAGCACCTAGAGGATAATCGAGTGATAAGTGATAGCCAACATGGATTCATCAAGAACAATTGTCATGCCAAACCAATTTAGTTTCCTTTTTTGACAGGTCTACTGGCCCAATGGATGGGGGGAAACAGTAGAGGTGCTATATCTTGATTTTAGTAAAGCTTCTGACACAGTCCCACATGACCGTCTCATAAGCAAACTAAGGAAATGTGGTCTAGATGAAATTACTGTAAGGTTGGTGTACAACTGGTTTAAAAAAAGTACTTAAGAGTAGTTATCCATAGCTTGCTATCAAACTGAGAGAACATACCTAGGGGTCTGTCCTGGGTCCAGTACTATTCAATATTTTCACCAGTGACTTGGATAGTGGAGTGTATGCTCATAAAAATAGTGGATGACACCAATCTGGGAGGGGTTGCAAGCATTTTGGAGGACACAATTAGAACTCAAAAGGGCCTTGATAAATTGGAGAATTTGTCTGAAATCAGTAAGATGAAATTCAATAAAGAAAAGTATACACTTAGAAAGGAAAAATAAAATGCACAAATATGAAATGGGGAACTGGCTAGGCCATAGCACTGCTGAAAAGGATCTGGGGGGTCATATTGGACCACAAATTGAATATGAGCCAACAATGTGATGCAGTTGTGAAAAAGGCTAATAGCATTCTGGGTGTATTAATAGGAGAATTGTATGTAAGACATGGAGGTAATAGTCTTGCTCTACTCAGTACTGCTGAGTCTCAGATGGAGTACTGTGTACAGTTCTGGGCTCCACTCTTCAGGAAAGACCCGTACAAATTAGAGAGAGTCTGGAGGAGAGCAACAATAACAGGTTTAGAAAACCTGACCTATGAGGAAAGAAACTGGGCAAATTTAGTCTTGAACAAAGATGACTGAGAGGGGACCTGATAAGTCTTCAAATGCATTACCTTACAGGCTGTTATGAAGAGGACAATGATCAATTTTTCTCCAGGTCCACTGAAGGTAATGGGCAGCAAGTGAGACTTAGATTAGATATTAGGAAAAACTTTGTAATTATAAGAGTAGTTAATTACTGCAAGAGATTATCAGGGGAGGTTGAGGAATCCCCAACATACGAGATTTTTAGATTAGACAAACACCTGTCAGGGATGGTCTAGGTTTACTTGGTCCTGCCTCAGCACAATGGGCTGGACTATATGAGCGTTCAAAGTCCCTTCCAGACCATTTCTATAATTTTCTGACCTGCCTCAATGCTGAAGATTGACTATACACAAAAGACTAGTGCAGTCATGGGCATAGGCATTTCCAAGTTTTCAGTGTTTTTTTTTTTTTTTTTTTTTTTTTTTTCCCCCCCTCTCATCCTGCTCCTTTGACCATGGAAACTTTTACACCCACCTGGGTGTTGTGCAGATCTAAAATTAATAGACTTGGGCTGTAATATAGAACACAATTAAGAATTCTGGCAGCAAACTTGAAAAGTACTACAGGTTTTTTATTTTGTTGATCTTGTATTACCTTAACTTTATCTAGTCTTTTTAAACGAACAACAACAACCCTCCTCTTTGATGGTTTAGTGCCAAGTTCACTCTCCACCCTGTTCCTTTAAAGCATAAGCCAATTAAATATGCTTCCAAATAAAGCATGATATCAATTTAGTTAATTAAACTCTTTTAAGATCACAACTATAATAATATTTCTATGCTTTCATTTACCTGGTGATCTAAAAACACTGGTGTTCTAAAAGATATGGTTCACGTGAATGACAGTTGCTATTCATGTTATATTTCACGTGTTTAGAATTAGGATTAGAACTACAGGAACCTTATTGGCTTTGGTTTACATTGGATCCAATGATGATTTTCATCACAAACCTCTTTATCTAGGTTCACACATATATGAAAGTTTGTTTGTTTCGGGGTTGGGCTACCCATTAAGAAGGTTCCAAGGACTCCTGGGCAGCACCCTCATAGCCTTAGACTGCAGTGACATCAGAGGAGATGCTTCATAAATGATCAATTTACACTCTAACTTTTGGCATGTGACACCTGCAGGAACTGGGCAACCACAAAGAACCCTGGGGGTGCTGGTGGCATTCCATACCCATGCAAGCAGAGAGATGCAGATTATGTACAACTCCTGGTAATGTAGCTAATATATGTGCTGGGCAGCTTCTCCTTCCTTTCATCCTCATGCTTGATACCTTAAAAGGTTACTAATATATTAAAAGTCCCACAGAAATACCCCATCTAACCTTCCTACAGACATCCATTGACCTGGGCTATTGTGCACACTGTGGTTAAGGCCTTAATGCAAAAATATGCCTTCCACTGAATACTCAAGCATTCCTGTGCTCCTTGTTATTTACATTTGCTGTTTTGTTACTTTTGCCTGGGTACTCTATCTGTGTATGGCCAATTGGCTGCAGATGCTTGTTCTCTATTATGAACAGTCTCTTAATATTTCCTGTGGGGAAGGAAGTCCATGGCAGTTGCTTCCTCTTCCCAGGCTTTTCCTTAGATTGACATACTGCTATTCATTTTTCAAGACTGGATTTTGCTTGCGGGAGCAGTCTTCCCCAAGCTTGTAACCAATACAACAGGTAGGAGCAGTAGCAATTTGCTGTCGCTTTCTGCAAACATTCCGTTCCCAATGCCCTCATTTCTCTGCTGCTCTTCCCTTCAAGTAGCAGCATATCTGCTTTCAATAGAGGAGAGGTGCCCTCTCATACGGCTGCAAGAACAAAATCTTCTATGGATTAGGATGACCAGCTATCCCGATTTTATAGGGACAGTCCCAATATTCAGGGCTTTGTCTTACATAGGCACCTATTAACCCCACCCCCTGTCCTGATTTTTCACACTTGCTATCTGGTCACCCGACTGTGGATTCAAGTAAACTAATTTTGAGTGATTTTAAAAATAGACATGGCTTTTGGCTTAGCTACCTGGATGGCTTTCTGATGCTGATTCAAGACTTGGGCCAGCTTCACCTTCCGTGTCAACAAGGGACATTAAAGTCAATTGCCTGAGAGAGGAACCAGAGCTGTCTGTGCCACTGTAATAAAGGTGTGTCACACAGGAGTGTGGTTAAGAGTGCTGTTACTTGGCACTTTGTACCTGATGTATCAAGGCTGCAAAAGGTTAATATCCCTGTCATGAGAAAGGTCAGTATCCACAGTCTCCAGTGGTTACTATTATAACCAACAGTCTCGCTCACATTCCCATTCATTCTCTTCACACTCAGACCCATCTTTATGACCCCTTTCCCTGTAAGCCAATATGATCTACATTAGGTTATTTTAGCCCCTACACTGTTTTAGTGAAGTCTTGTATATAATGCCTGAAGTAACAGTGGATTCTTGATGCTTTAATAAACACATGTGGCACAGCCACTGACTCTAAAACCTCCTTGCCCACCACACACTTCTCTTTTGTCCCGACCATGTTTTTATATATACACCTCTACCCCGATATAACGCGGTCCTCAGGAGCCAAAAATCCCTACTGCGTTATAGGTGAAACCCCGTTATATCGGGGTAACGGCGGCAGGGCTCCAGCGGTGATTTAAAGAGCTCCGGGCTCCGACCGCTGCAGGGAGCCCGGGCCCTTTAAATCGCTACCTGGGGGTAGCGGCAGCAGGGCTCCAGCAGTGATTTAAAAGGTCTGGGGCTCCCCGCAGCAGCCGGAGCCCCGGGCCCTTTAAAGCACCGCCCGAGCCCCGCTGCCAGAGCCCCAGGGTTACCTGCGCTATATGCGAACCCATATTATATCAGGTCGCATTATATCGGGGTAGAGGTGTACATGTACACACACACTTTTTACTTCTTTCCAAAGAGAACACCATAATTTAGGAAGCACAAAACTGGCAGGTAGCACAATGATTAAACAGCTTAATTGTCTCCTAGATGGAGGAAGAAACCAATGGTAGAGAAGCCAGTAATTGGTTGGGTTGAGCATCTGTCACATTTTGTCCTGCTTTTCATGATACAGGGTAAAGTGTTTTGAGATTCAGCATTCCTGCACAGAATAATATTTAGATATTTTATTTTGCATTTCCATAGGACCTTTCACCTGAGGGTCTTCCAAACATTTATTTTGCCTCAAACTCTTGAATTCTATTTTATAAATGGGTAAACTGAGGCACAGAGCTCATGTGACTTGCACATGGTCATCTTGAGGAAATGATAGCAGACCTGGAAATAGAGCCCAGAAGCCCTAACTCTCAGTCTCTTGCTCTAGCCACTACACATTATTTCCTCTTGCCCCTTGTCACAGTTGATTTAAATCACAAAGAGTCAGAAACTCAAATTCAGGCAACTGCTTTTAACCTACAGTCTCCTGTTCCTCCAAACAGGAGTATCCATTTATTCAGTACCCAATAGGATAAATAACAAAAACCACTAAATAAATAAGTAAACAGTGGTCTGAAAAGGAAAAGAAGGTGATGCTCTTTGAGGATATATTACAAACAGGTCAGCTTTTTTTTATCTTTTTTTTTTCTTGCTTGTTTACATTACAAATACCAAGAATTTTTGGTCCTGAAATTCAGGTCCTTCCAGAAGGACTCTGATAATGTTTGGAGAACTAGGATTGTGACATCACAATAATTGGAAACTACAGATTTGCCTGCACAGAAAAGTTGCCTTGGTTAACTTAAGGTGTGAATTTAAACAGATGCAGTTAAACCAGTGCCAAAGGCTGTGTGAACACACTTACTTTGGTTTAAAAGTGGCACATTTTGTTTAGCTCAAAGCAATTAGGAATAGGTTTAAGACAAACTGAACTATAGGTAATTGTGCAGCCTATTGCACAAGTTTACTATATTCAATTAAAAACCAAGTTAAATCAGTGCAATTTTCTCATACATAACCCATTGTTTATACATTATTATAATGTGGTTAATGAAAAAAAATATATGGAGATATATCTCTCTCATAGAACTGGAAGGGACCTTGCAAAGTCATTGAGTCCTGTCCCCTGCCTTCTCTAGCAGGACCAAGTACTGTCCCTGACAGATTTTTTTTTTGGCCCCAGATCCCTAAATGACCCACTTAAGGACTGAATTCACAACCCTGAGTTTAGCAAGCCAATGCTCAAACCACTGAGCTATCCCTCCCCCCTAAATGAAGACTGATGAATAATAATGGCCTGATATATTTTTTTAAAAGAATTAGCTATTTCTGATTTATAGAAAAATATTTTTCACTGGAAAATAAGTGGTTCCAAATTCAGCTCCCTCTTTATATCTGAACTGTAACATCTGGGGGAAAAGACCATATTATATATTTTACCTTTTTAGTCTATTTATCATAACTTACTAATATTTAAATAATTTTCTTTGAAAAAAATATGCATATTTCAATAAAAGTATTATTTGTAGTACTTATCGGGAGACCGCCTCATAATGTCTCTCCTCATTTTTTGTTCTTAGGTAGGAGTAACTCAATGATACTTATTTGTTCTCCAGGAAAAGTTTTGCTGGATAATTCACCAGAGAGCTGAACATTTTAACATTAATGTTATTGAGAAGCTAGTGTTACACTTATGGGGGAGCAATCCATTGTAATGGGAGTTGCCATTACCTCACTCTTTTTCGGTTTCCCATTTGAATTATATTTGATCACCTGAATAGGCAAGGGACACTGTACACCACAAGGCATAATACATACATTCAGCTTAATTGCTGCCTGGAAGTCCTAGAAAATATAGGTAAAGCTAAATTGCTCTATTAACAGGTACCATGTTAAGCTTACAGAGAGACTTAATTAGAAGTATTCTCCAACCCCAGCACACATTTACCTGACTACTTGCACAAACAAGAATAAAATATACTCACAGTATTAGCGTTCATGGTATGATATTTTGTCATTCTATAAATAGAACACCTTTCATCCTAAAGGCAGGAATAACCACTTACTTCTGGAATGAAACATGATAGCTCCTTTAGTAGCACACAGTAAGAGTGCACAACAATTTAGGACAGTGAGCAAAAAATAATACGGCATCTGACTGAAGATTCAGAAAGAATTTAACTTATCCAAATGGACTATTTCCCAGATACCATTGTGTTTAACACCCCGCTCACACACATGCAAAAAATGTCATGGGCTCTTTAATGACCACTACATCCAGAACCTTTGTTTCTTTATCCCTTCTTTTTTCTCCTTTTTTATTAATGATTATTATTAAAGAGGCACGTCTAGCAACATTGTATCCCTTAGCACCAGGCAGGGTCTTCTATTTAGTATTGCTTCTGAAGGAGCAGTACTTGCTAGTGCATCTTCGCTTTTTTCTTGAGGATCAGGGACTGTCTCCCACCTTAGGATTGGCCCAACCTGACATAGTTTTACTTGTGATATTTGACATCACCACCAACCAACCCTTGATCACAAAAGATCAGATAAGATCATTTAACACACATTACTATAGTGTTCATCATTGCCCCTCTGTAAAGGTCAGGCTATGTAGGAAGGTAAGGAATCTACAACAGCCACTGACTACAAACTAATGCGCCTAGCATTAAAGACTCCTTGTTCAAACCCCCTGGTGAAACCAGCCAGCAAGGAGGGCTGTCACTCATTGCTATTGGAGCCCAGAGCCCACAGTGTAACTGTGACCAGAGACTATACCTGGTTTTGACTCCAAACTCAGAGCCTAGCTCCCCTGCATCTAGGGTGCGCAAAGTTCACCTATATGCCCATGTCACAGTTGCCCACACCCCAGTGCAGCAGTTACTGCTGAACTTGGGGGCTCCTGCAATCTTTACACCCGTGGGTGAATTTTATCATATCTGATTTCTTATAAAAATTAAACATGAACTCTCCCATGGGGTGAAAATATACTTAAAAGCAGCCCCTTGAAGGGTTAATCCACACTCCCCTCTCTCCTTCTCTGCCTTTCTGAGCCTCAAAGAGGAAAACCTTTACTACTGCCAAGTTCCTACCTCTTCCCAGCCTTCTTGATACTTTAGCTATATACACAATGAAATAGTAATGCTGTGGCCTCATTCCAAGGTTACCTTATGGTTTCAGCTCCCGTTCTTGGAACAAGCTGAATTTCCTGGTTGCTCAGTGGCACAGTTTTCAGGAGATGTTTATGCTCTCCCCCGTCTGCCTTGTGAGTCAGTGAACCACAGTGAGTTGGGGAGTGCTGAGGGGACTGCTTGCCAGGTTTTGAATTGCTGGCAAAGCTTGCTATAGCTCTCTTTCAAATGTGTATTGAATCTGACAGGGTAGGTAGCCAAATACAACTGGGCATAGTTCCCCTTCCTTCGCAGGGATTTTAGGATGCCATTAGCTCCCTCACCTTATTTATCTTCCATATCTGTACAAAAATTAGATATACTGTGTAAACCTGTGCTTGTAAGTGCAATAAATAAAAATAATCATGTTAGCCTAAAACAGCATAAGGAATTCTATGGATAGTTAAAAAATAAATAAAAAAGCCACGTGCTCACATTTAAGACCCTCCAGGTAAAACACAGGTGAATATATAAGCAAGAAAATGCAAGAAATGAACTGATCAAGAGTGCAAGTGTGCACCTACATCTGCAATTTACAAAAAAATTAGTTTGAGGTTGTTGGAAAAATGAAATTTTTCTTTCATGGGAAATTATGACATTTTGAAATTTCCTTCCATTCTGAAGCAAAACAAAAAGTCAAAATATTGATTATTGGAAAACAAAAAGTTCCAAAAAGTTTTGAATCAAACTGAAAATATAAAAAATTTGTTTTTACAATCACAATGAAACAAACAAAATAAAATCTTCATTTTGAATTGACATCAAAACAAAATTTTCACTTCAAATTAACATTTTAAAATGAAAAAGACTGACATTCCAAGACAAACCATTTTGAAATGAGGCTTTTTGTTCTGATTCTCCTGACTGGAAAGTATATATAAAAAAAGATTTTCTTGCAGAAAATTTCAAATTTTGACAAAAACCACATTTGCAACAGGAAAAATTTTCAGTAAAAATGTTTTGACCACCTTTGACTTTAAGTGGGAAGTAAGTAAGTGGAAGACAAACACTGAGGGCTAGACTTTATTGTTCTCTTTCTCACTGCTTTTTCACAATAAGTATAGATCTTTCTGTGACACCGCATCCCATATTCTTCACAGTGATATTATGATATCATCATTATGGCATAAATATGATGCATTTTATACAAGATGGATCATGTGAAGTATCATTGGAAAAGTTATGATTTGCTGAATAGGATTATCATATTTGTATGCATATATCATTTTTGTATCTAAAATTAGGAATATTGACTATGTATCTGTATTTCAGTCGTGCTTACTCTGGGTGACATTCACAACTAGCCTTTCTGGTACAACAATGAAAAAGCCAGTCAATGCTGATGGCCCATCAGCAAAGAAAATGGATACTGGAAGAACGTAACTTTCCTGTGAATGTTCCAGACAGCCTGTAAGTAAAGGCTACTATGACTCAGCAAGGTATGCAAGGGCATGTGACCAGGCCACATGACTCTGGACGCCATCTTGGGATGTCAGTATTTTTCCACAATCTGAGTTTGGGACAAAGGGTTCCCACCATATGCTAAAGCTATAAGGCAGGAAGTGACATCATCTGTTCTTCATGCCCCACACAAGAAAACTCCTGGAAACACCTACGTAACAAAAGACTGAACTGGGGGAAGTGCTGGACCAAGGCTAAAGGGATTTCTAGCCTGTCAATGAGGAACCTGAGGATTCAGAAGGCTCAGTGATACCCCACTTCCAGGCAGCACCATGGAGGGAACCTATCACACCTTCTTCATGTTTTCAGTACACTGTCTAAGGCTTTACTAGGCTAGGATTTAAAGATGTGTTGTTAGAACATATTGGGACATGCCATTAAATCCTAGCCGAGCAAAAGCCTTAGACTGTGTTCTGAAGTCTGTTCTAAAAGTACGCTTTGTCCAAGACACTGCATGTGTTAATCAGGTCAAGTTAAAGATTAGGTTCCCCTCACAGATTTGGAGATCCCTCAAAAGCATGTGAAGAGCAACCTAGACCTTCCCAGATCAACTGGCTTTAACCATCTGCAGAACTTTTTTTTTTTTGCAGTTCTATAAAAACATATTTTACTAGCTTACCAATAAAATGTTGCAAGAAAAAAATAATGCAAGAGGAATAGTAAAGGAATACTGTGAATTTACCACTACTGCTAAACTTTGGCTTTCCAATCTGACTAGGTTACTTTTAGCAAACAATCTGAATTGCTTTTTAGCAAGTGGTAAGACTCCCCTGAGCTACAATCTCACTCAGAGCATAAAGGGACATAGTGAGGGCAAATCCCTATGTGGGATCACAAAGCTATAAATTCCAAAGAATTTTAATTTAGCAAAAAGATAGATTCATTGTGACAGTGTATTGTTTAGGGTTTACAGAATAGGGAGAAGAGGAGAACAAGAGACCAATTAGTGAAGGACAGGAGTAGCTTTTAAACTATGTACCCATAAATTAGCTTCTCCCAATATGCACATATATTATGGGTGTAATTTCATCTTGAAATTCTGGTGATATGAACAAATCTCTTGAGCCGCACTATCATTGTTTGTGCTCTTACTAGAATCCCTACAAGGAATTATAGCCTTTTATAGAATGAGTATACTTTTCTCCTTACACACTACAAATTGTTCAAAAGGAAAGCAAATTATAGAAAATAAGTTTTTATATGTAGTCAGAGCCCATAAGAAATACTTTGTACCACCAAACTGTACTTCGTGCAGATGTTAAGGATTATACATATTTTGTATTATTGATGTGTTGTATATTAGACTGAAACATTGCTGAATAACTATAGGATGAGATGGGAAAGGTTTCCTCAGAACTTACTGACTCTGAAAACAATCTTCATTTTAATTACCCCCTGTAATACACACATTTGCTTTGTCACAGCTTACATTTATTGTACCATGACAGAGTAAGTACAGTACATGCACATTAATTCAATTTGTCGGTAGACATTCCTTCAATCAAAATTAGAAAGGGAGATGGACACCAGAAGTGGGGCCAAAACACCAGGGAATTGGGAGTGGGATCTCCAGCTTAGTGGCCTGGGCGAAGTTTTATAAATGGATCTGAGTCAAATGTCAAGAACCTGACTCTCCTACTAGTTGTGCCAGGGTAAATCAGAAGTAACTTCATTCAAGTTACACTGGTGTTAAAAATGGTGTAAGGCAGAGGAGATTTAAGCCCCAGAGCTGAATTTCCTCTAATTATGGGGAAGTCTGGAGATTAATTTTAGTTTTGTAGTTAAGGTTCATCTCTAGTCAAAATAGGTATTAATATGGTTGTATTTAGCAGGGGTCCAAGGCTTAGGTTAAAATGAAGCCCTTCACTTTGGATCCAAAGTCAACGTACTGATTTTATATGAATTTACTAGTGATGTTTTAAGCTAGAAAAATAAATGAAAATTTGCTCGAAACCATTTAGTATAACAGTCTTTACTTGAACTCTTGCTTTGATGTTGTGCATATGAATTTGCATCCTCACAATGAAGGTTACTTTTTCGCTTCAAACCCTATTGTGGCCAAATCATTTGTTTTCAGATAGAAACCTGAATGAATGAGTGAAAACCACAGGTAAAAAAAATATGCATCTTCTAGTACACAAGCCTAGCCACTTCCCCAAGATAATGTCAGCTGTAGTGCTGATGAAATGTCACAACGCACATGCACATTTCCCTTGCTTTTCATTGTCATTTGTCAGTTCAAAATTGTCCTTTCCCTTTGTACTATACTAGCTTATTTCTCTCCCCTTCCGCCCCCAGCCCCCAAATAGTGTGTTTTTTCTGTCCCTTTTTATTCTGCTCCAGGAGACTCCTCTTAGCCTGCTCAGAACACTTTGACTGTGTTAGATCTGATGGCCTCTTCTGGCCTCCTTCATCCAGAGATTTAAACATTTATGTCCCAGTTCTCTGCGATTATAGATGTTTTTTCAAAATCTTTCACAGACTTAAGGGAGCACCTGGCTGCATGCGGGGGAGTGGACTGAAACCTGAAATCTTATTTAGGGATGATACTTATAAGACCTGTCCATTGAATAGCTGAATGAATTTGATACAAAACCATAACTGGAAATACACAAAACATTTTCTTAACTAAAATTCATGTTGAAGACATTACTTGCTGCCATACAATCTCAGGCTGTGATCTGATCAGATGTTATACAAGTTATGCAGGGTCAGTCCTAGTCAGGGCTATGGAAAACAGAAGGTACTGCAGAAAGTGGTACTGTTGATTCAGCAGGTGTCACTCTTTTAAATCAATGTCCCTAGCTGGTGCTGCTCCTGGATGTACCATGTTTTGGAAGAGAAATAAAACTGAGGTCATAGACCATTATAGTTTAATAAAGATTTCATAGCACTTTTTTAATGTAGGGGTGCTTCCTCAGAAAACGCCATTTAGATAATTACAATACCCTGCTTGAAACTACAGGGGAAATTTTAATAGGATATAGTATTTTCATATTTTGTCTTAAATAGTCATGTAATATTGCTTTGTGCCAAGATATAGTCACCACATTCCACCTTGGAGATAAGTGTGGATATACCAGAGTACAATGGAAAGCAGAAAAGCCTGATATATTGCTTCTGAGTGAGACAACCACCAAGATTGCTGCCTTCATTATTATGCCCACAATACGCCTCTACCCCGATATAACTCGACCTGATATATCTGAATTTGTGTTATAACAGGGTAAAGCAGCGCTCTGGGGGGGGAAGGGAGGGACTGCGCACTCTGGTGGATCAAAGCAAGTTCGATATAACGCAGTTTCACCTATAATGTGTTTTGGCTCCTGAGGACAGTGTTATATCGCGGTAGAGGTGTATATTCCCTTTAAAGGAATCCAGCCAATGGTAGGAATGATCCTCTTTAGGCTGCTCTGGACAGGACCCAGCTTTCTTTTTCCTCTAGTCTACTTTAATGTCACCTTCATGATTGCAACAGCCACCCACAGCAAGTCTATATGCTACCTTCAACATGATAGTCAAAGGAACACCAACAGTCACAAGATTTTGGAGACAGCTCTAAGGGCTTGAGAAATTCCCACCACCCCTCTCCCCCCAAAGCCTCCAGGAGACATGTATAATGGCAGGTAAAGCAGTTTCTGTGGAGAAGAGGTAGTCAAAAATCTTATCTTCAATTCACACAAAGAATCTTGCTTTCAATTTTCTGCTTTCTCTGCATGTACTTAACTCCCATTATTCTCAACACAAGCGCCACACATGCAGTAACAGCAGAATACTGGAGTTGAGAGCTACCTTAAGGACATAAGAGCAAAACGTTGCCAATGGCTTACAAAAAAGGTTTGGAATCCTTCTGGATGAAAGGCTCTGTATAAATGTAAGATGTTATTACTAATAATACATTTTATACTCCCTTAGTTACAATTACTTTCACAACATGACTTGAGAGACATACTGCTAAGAATAAACTTGATACTTGCGCAGCATTACAATACAATTGAAGATAATTTTCCATAGAGAGTAAAAAGAAATAAATCTTTTACCTATGGCAAGGCAAAATACCAACTATTTAGCCTACTTTGATTTCAGAGCTGATAAGTCACCTGGGAGGGAAGCAAAGGTATCATGAACTTTGGAACATTTACCCCATTGACTAATAAGTCAGTTTTGCATTATTCGTAATTTGACACATTTCATGGCTTGTCACAACCTTAACTGTATACGAATGCAATTTCTGTGTTAAATATAACCTTTTAAAATAAGTGATATTTCCCATATTTTACACAACAACAAATTGAAACGGTCGAAGTAACTGTCTTAAAAAAATGCTGACGTGCATATTAATTGCCTGAAAAATGGGTACCTCAGAGTATCGTTTCTTCTAAGAGACATGCAATACGTAATCAGAGTAAATCTTTACAGTGGCAAAGAAGATACCAAAGATACCAGGACAGGAAGATTTAGAGGGATTAAATAACTATAGACAGTTGGCAGAGAAAAATCACTCATGTTCAAGGCACTTTGTTTTATATCTGATGCCCAAAGGGACATGCATTTTGATCAGCTACGATGTTTTTGGTATAGAACATATTTGAGCATCATTGTATTATCATCCTCATTGTTTATTTGTGCTGCAATAGTGTCTAAGAAACCCAATCATGAATTAGCGCCCCACTGCAGTAGGCACTGTACAAACACAGGACAAAAAGACTATCTTTGCCCCAAAGAGCTTAGTCTACAGAATGTTTACCTTAACTATAAAATGTAGTACATATAGGACTAAATCCTACCGCCATTGGTGTAAATGACAATTTCCACTGATTTTATTGGAGCAGGATTGGGCACATAAACTGAAACAACTTAGAGCAATTAACTCTAAAAGACCTGATCCTGTAGTTTGGAGTATAGATCTATGATATGATAAGTAAGAAACTATTGAGAATTGGAATACTACTTTACCCATAGTTTGTTATAACACTGGTCTACAATTTGAGAAGTCGTCTGCTTCAGAGATAAAATGTGCTATTTATTATGTATTTTGATGTGCTGAATTCAAATATGACAAATAAAACAACTGATTGGCTACTGTTTAAGATATTTACATTTTATGTCTATGTATATTGTGTAGATAGTAGAGTTTTAATCATAAATTGTAAACCTAGGTCTTTTCATGTGTTTATGGTTGCTTTACATGATAATATTTCACCTGTCCTGTTTATGTAACACTTTAAAAATCAGCAAAAGGGTTATATAAATAAAATGTATTATGAAACAAAAGTCAAAAAACTATTATGTACATAGTTTAGTCCTATTCAGTGTCTACTCAGCGCTTCTTGGCTTGTCTCTTGTATTCATTAAATGGAGCATCTCTTGTCACTGTCCAGCAATAGTCTGCAAGCATTGATGGGCTCCATTTGCCCTGATAGCGTTTCTCCATTGTTGCAATGTCCTGGTGAAATCGCTCGCCGTGCTCGTTGCTCACTGCTCCGCAGTTCGGTGGAAAAAAAATCTAGATGAGAGTGCAAAAAATGTATCTTCAGTGACATGTTGCAACCAAGGTTTTTGTATGCCTTGAGGAGGTTTTCCTCTAACCTCCACCAACAACCTGTAGTTGTCTGCCTTGTTGTTTCCGAGAAAATTTATTGCCACTAACTGGAAGGCTTTCCATGCCGTCTTTTCCTTGCCACGCACTGAATCGTCAAATGCATCATCTCGAAGAAGTTCATGAATCTGAGGACCAACAAAGACACCTTCCTTTATCTTAGCTTCACTTAACCTTGGAAATTTTCCACGGAGGTACCTGAAAGCTGCTTGTGTTTGTCAATGGCCTTGACAAAGTTCTTCATCAGACCCAGCGTGATGTGTAAGGGTGGTAACAAAATCTTCCTTGATTCAACAAGTGGTGGATGCTGAACACTTTTCCTCCCAGGCTCCAATGACTGTCAGAGTAGCCAGTCTTTTTTGATGTAGTGGGAATCTCTTGCACGACTATCCCTTTGCACAGAAAACAGCAGTACTTTGTGTATCCAGTCTGCAGACCAAGCAAGAGAGCAACAACCTTCAAATCACCACAAAGCTGCCACTGATGTTGGTCCTAGTTTATGCACCTCAAAAGTTGTTTCATGTTGTCATAAGTTTCCTTCATATGGACTGCATGACCAACTGGAATTGATGGCAAAACATTGCCATTGTGCAGTAAAACAGCTTTAAGACTCGTCTTGGATGAATCAATGAACAGTCTCCACTCAACTGGATCATGAACGATGTGCAGGGCTGCCATCACACCATCGATGTTGTTGCAGGCTACAAGATCACCTTCCATGAAGAAGAATGGGACAAGATCCTTTTGACTGTCACGGAACATGGAAACCCTAACATCACCTGCCAGGAGATTCCACTGCTGTAGTCTGGAGCCCAACAGCTCTGCCTTACTCTTGGGTAGTTCCAAATCCCTGACAAGCTCATTCAGTTCACCTTGTGTTATGAGGAGTGGTTCAGAGGAGGAGGATGGGAGAAAATGTGGGTCCTGTGACACTGATGGTTCAGGATCAGAAGCTTCATCCTCTTCCTCGTCTGACTCAAGTGAGAATGATTCTGGTGCATCAGGAACCGACAGTCCTTCTCTGTACTGGGCGTATAGCTGATGGAATGTTTGGATAATGCACAGTCCACTTTTTCTTCTTTGACACGCCTTTCCCAACTGGAGGCACCATGCAGAAGTAACAATTGCTGGTATGATCTGTTGGCTCTCTCCAAATCATTGGCACTGCAAAAGGCATAGATTTCCTTTTCCTGTTCAACCACTGGCAAAGATTTGTTGCACAAGTGTTGCAGCATATGTGTGGGGCCCACCTCTTGTCCTGATCTCCAATTTTGCAGCCAAAATAAAGGTGATAGGCTTTCTTAACCATAGTGGTTATACTGCGCTTTTGTGATGCAAAAGTCACTTCATCACAAACATATCAGAAGTTATCTGCACTGTTCACACAAGTACGAGGCATCTCTGCTCACTTTGGCTAAACAGAAATGTGTCCCTTTGCAAAATCAAACACTGACAAATAAGAGAGCACGACAATGTATGATTTCTAGAGCTGATATAGGGCAATTTGTTCAGGAGAGTGATGTAAGCTTCGTTATGATTGCATCATCCATGACTTCTAGGAATAACATGATGCAATTCATATCATGTATGATGCAATACCAGCTTCAGATTGCATCATTCATTGTTTTGCCTAAAAAGCAAGTACTGTCCAAAC
Organism: Malaclemys terrapin pileata; assembly: GCF_027887155.1. Classification (NCBI taxonomy): domain Eukaryota; kingdom Metazoa; phylum Chordata; order Testudines; family Emydidae; genus Malaclemys; species Malaclemys terrapin. The sequence continues at coordinate 69,269,677 of NC_071512.1, forward strand.
CCAGTCATAGATTTAGTCATAGATCCAGTCAAAGATGTATTTTAGTCATTCTGGTTTAAATTGAGATCCCTTCCCTTTATAACTCACTTATCCTCCGCCATTCCCAAGTCAAGGGTCGTATATACTGACCCAATAGCATATCTTGAAAACTAGAGCCAATCAACAATTTTAAGCATCATTTTCGTTCTCAGTGACCCAGAATTAGTAAAGTTTGACTACATTTATTTCAGAAGCATTTTGGCTGTAGAGCAGTGTAATTTAAGAATCACTGAGCCAATTTCTTCCTTCAGTTATGCCCAAGCAACCACTCTGATATCAGTTACTTCACTAATCCCATGGACTCGTGTGGAGATCAGGACAGAATTTTGCCCAAAGTTTAGCAGTGCTAGTCATTGGCTATCCATAATGTTATGGAAATAGGTTGCATTTATTGAGAAAAATACACCAGAATTGCCCACAGCATAGCACTCACTCTATTTTCTGCAGCACAGGCTTACACAGCACAGAAGCTGGATATATTTGCTTTTTAATGACTATGACCTTAAATTGTTAATGTTGGCCTGAGAGCATCCCAGGTAGATCCATCTGCAAAAGAGCCCTATATGTGAGGATCTCTTCGTTCTGTGCAGAATAGGGGAGTGCTACTTCAGCAGTATTGTGCCCACTTCATGCAGAAGCCCCTCCAATTGGGGTTAATATGGCTGCCACTCCAAGTGGATTTGGAGGTGGTTTGGGAGTTGGAGGGGCGTGAAACAAGATGGATAACGCTGTCACACTGTCCTCTAGTCTGCACTTGCCCATTCACAAAATCCTAGTGAGAAGAATTGTATTACTCCCTCCGGGTTCCTTCTGAGAAGCCTGAGTGGGACTCAGCCAGTGACAGTGTGGCTGAGATAGCTCCTTGCTCTGCATAGAAGGGGGCTGTACCAAAACCCTAAAAATTAATTGGCAACATTGCCACTCACTTTTGGAGAAGCAAAGGGGGAAATCTCTTCCTCACAGGAAATGCCTGTGGTTAGGAATGGTTGTGGCCTCAAAAAGTCAATGCCTAGTAAATACTATCACATGATGGAACTGGGCTTTTTTCTCCATTTTTCTCTTTAAAAAAATAGATCCTCGAAACTTCCATACTAAAAGAATATTATAAAGGTTGCAAAAATTAGGAAATGCCAGAATTAAGGCAGGCCAAGCAACCTTAATTCTGTCTACTTGTGTGTGTGTGCATGTGTTATAATACAGTCTTTAATTACATGATCACATATTATTCCACAGCACCCCCCGTGTTACTCAGTGCAGAGGATGAATGGTGACTAAGGAATGGGTGTGTGGAAAATAAGATGTGAGCTACGCAAAAAGAAAGGGATACAGCTCTGGATTAGGATAAATGTGATCTAGGATCTTCTCCTGGCTTTGTTGCCCAACATCACATAGAACGTGTGTAAATCATTTCAGCCAAAGTTTGTAACTTCTGCTTGTATGTGTCTTATTTTCTGGCTGCCCAGCTTGAGACACCAAGGGTTTGAGTTTCAGAAGTACTGAGCACTCGGCTCCAAATGAAGTCCATACAAGCTAAGGATGCTCAGCACCTCTGAAAAATTCGGTGTTTCAATTCGCTGCCCAATTATTGTAGCACCAAAAGTCTGGGGAACGTTTTTGCAAATCTGAGCTCTAGTTTTCCTGTGTCTCAGTACTGTTCTGAGAAATGGGGATAACACCACCTTTCTACCTCAAAAGGTACTCTGCAGATAGGTTCATTACTGTTGGTATGAGGCACTTGGGTCCGCCAATAAAGAGCTCCATAGAAAAATCCATGAAGAATTAAAAATTCCTTATTCTGTGCATGTTTTGGATGTGTGCAACTAATAAGGTATGGGACCATACACTGACTGATGAGGATAGAAAGAAATATTGAACATCTGTCATTCCCTGAGCACCAACCACACTGTGCACTGAATGAGGCAGGGGTCCAGTGGGAAAAAAAATAGCATGAGATTATGTAATTTAAGACTGCATCATAATGTATGCACACAAGGGGGCCAAATTAAGGTAGCACTAATTCTGGCATTTTGTAATTTTAAATGCTTTATTTTTCAGTCTTTATGTTTTTTTAAAATGTCATTCTTCTGCATGGAATACAAGTGCTATTTAGGAGGTTGTGATACAGTCTGTAACTAACGAATGTAGTCTGATGTAACTAATAAAAGTCTTAATAGACTGCATGAGTATAACAAAATATCTTGATCCAAAAAACCTGATTAGAACAGTGCATTTACCAGCTGCTCACATGGGAATGGGCCAGGAATCATCATTTGAAGTAATATCTAATTAATCCTGCTTTGCAACAGATGTCAGACTTATTCTCTAGTCTTCTGCACATGAATTTGGTTTTAGTAACTTTCATCCTAGTTAAATATGGCCAGCTCAATCCTCAGCCCCTGATCCAGTGTTGAACACTGAAAGCGCTGGCCTAAAAAGGTCACCGAGGATCAATTTATGCACCTGATCAGCAGACAGTGTATCCAGCTCTATGCCATTTGCTCCTCACACTCCTCATTTGGAGCATCACTGGGGACAGGAGGGGAGGGACTGGCAAGCCTGTAGCTCTGCCCAATTCATAGTCAGTGCACTTGTACCTAATTTAGGTGATACAACCCTTGGGACCCTAGGATTGAGAGAGGCAGAAAGATAGCTCAAAGCCACTTTCTCCTTCCCTCATCTTTCTTCCATCTTTGCCTGTTTGCATGCCAGCCAGCTGGCTTGTGCCCCCAACTAGCTTTTGTACAACATGTATTACTGATAGGGGAGAAGAAGCTGGTCAATGTCTCAGCCAGACAGCGTAGAGCTATTCAGCTACAGCCCACAGCACCTTTCTGAGTTGTGTCCTGATGGACCCAGTCATAGGTCCTATGCTGCCCACATCAGTTAATTCAGTTCAAATTAGATGATGAATTTAGCTTTTCTTGTACCCCCTGTAGTTGAGAGTGTCTCTTGTATTTTTCTCCTTAAAAATATTTTGTTATATTGTCCTACCCCAATATTTTGTTATATTGTCCTGGTCTGTGTAATGTCCTGCACTGATGCTCAGAAGTAGCTTAGGAATGTCATTTTACATACACTTTGCCCAGCATTATTACACAGCCTGCATAGTTTATGCAGTGTGTATACCTTTCTGCCAAACTGCATTTATATGGCATGCCTGGCTATTTATATAGCATGCATGGTGCATTATTCATATATGTGTCCATGGCACTTTACAGACAAGTCCAAGGAGCTTGCAGTCTCAGACAAAGAACATAAGGAGAAATGAAAAAAGATCATGAGGGGAATGGAAACTGGAGAGACAACAAAGAACATAATGATAGAGAAAACATCTGTGAAATATTACATTTTCTTGTGTTCTCTTGGTCTCCTCTCATCCACTTTCCAACCTGCAGAGCTTCAAAAAGAGGTGAAGGGAGAGTGCTCACAGGCCATGGAAATTGGGGTTATATGGGTAGGAGGTGGATGTGGCTCTGTACTGATTATTTTACGCAGGGCTTCAACAAAAACAAGAGATGGCTCTGTAAGTTGGAGGGATGACTGAGCAGAAATGAAAACAGACAGGCAGCAAGGTCTGTTCAGCAGGAGAGAACACCTATACATTCAAAACAAAGTACATTGGCAAAAAGAGTAAGCAACAAAAAACTTTGCCAGTCTGGAGATCAACTCAGCCCTAAATGTCAGCTAAAGAATCCCACTTTCTCCCCCCGAGACTATCCAGCAGCTCTTTTTATTCTCCCTCCCTTGTACACCTTCCATAAGGAGAGAGGAAAGGGAAACTGGAGTTAACGCCTTGTGTATTGGGGCCAGGTAGTGCCACCATAAGATCAGTGTTAACACAGATGGGGTTAGGTAGTTTCTTATATTTTAAGTCTCAAAAAAAATTATTTACACCCTTATTATTTTTCTAAGAAAAAGGGACCAAGAGTTTTGAAAATGACTAGTGACTGTGGGAGCATCAATTTTGGGGTATCTTATTTGAGAGTTACCTAGATTTTGCAATAGTACTGCTAACTCTAAACATTCAAAGTTCATAAATCAAGCCACCAAATTCATGAGTCTGGCTTAAAATCAGGATATTTTAAATATAATAGATTTTGAATTCATTTTCCTTGCCTTCTAGTTTTTGAGCTTTTAGGATTCACGTTTTTGAGCATTTCTTCACAGCCATGAAGACAAGAAACTTAGTAAGAAAAAAAAGATTCTCACTTATTCACATGATTCCAGAAGCTGGGACTTTAACAGAAACACCAAATATAACTAAGACTTGCAATAAAGTTGTGAGTTCACAACACTATACATTGTGTGAGCATAAAATTGTAGACATGATTAGTTGTGGGTTTCAAACTACAGACTGGACTGAGACCTATTTAATTTTTTTTTAATTATATCTGAATTTAAAATTTGCCTCTGCCCTTACCTAGAGGGTCCAGCTCTAGGAGGAGAGGGTGTTTAAAACTTCCTTATCAATCTCTCTGCTCAGACTGCCTATAAAGATGTCAATTGCTGCCATTTGTGCTAGCGTGTTAGTGATGGGGACACTGATCTATTCAAATCTGAGTTGTGTTGGCCAACTCATTTCTCATCATACTCATTTCTCTCACTGTGACCATTAGAGGATAATGACCTTCACTTCAACGTGGGGGCTGTTTTTAGGCCACTGAAGTCAATGCAAGTTTTGGCATTGACTTTAATGGAAATGAGCCTTTGGCTAGATATAAACGGATGGCTAGAGGCTATCCAATTACCAATATCCAGAGTCACCCACTTCCCCTAAAACTTTTATTAGGTAGGTAGGAATGCCTGGAATATACTCTGCTTTTTAATACACCACCAGTATTTTATGGCTTTGATACACTGAGTATCCTTTAAAAAACCAAGATAACCCTGGTTATGAATGTGTTTTGTTATTTACTAGTAATTATTTCTATTATTGAGATTTTGGGGAGAAGTGTGCACCCTGCAAGGATTGTCTCCTGAAGTTTTTTCTGTTCATAATGTGAGCATCACCTGAAGGATGTTTTTAAAAATGACTTGGGACCATACATTCTCTAAAAACAGATGCACAAGTGAATCTTCAGACCCTTGGAGATCACCTGAAGATGAACCAAGTATAATTAACTGATCATCAGAATGTGCAGAGTACATGCATAATACTTTTGCAGCAAACTTATACTGGACTGTCTATGACATTTGGTGTAGAGTGAGGCCTATAGGAGAAATAATTTCAGAAACAATTCAGTGTATTCAGCATATAGAATACATTCATTTCTTCACATGCTTGTGATACATAGGAAAGGAGAGCCACTAAAACAAAGAATTTGTAAGCTACTTGGACCAAGGCCCCATCTTTTTTGCTATGTGTGCACAGTCCATAGTACAAAGGGGCACTGGTCCTGATTGGAACTTTTTAGCAGGTATTGCAATACAAATAATAAATTATATCATATCAATGGATCCAAATTGCCAGATATCTGGGAGGAAACTCATCCAAAAAAGAGATGGGAGACCAGTTCTAAAACACTGGCATTGGTTGAATTAGTCCTTGCAATCAGTAATTATATTAGTACATTAGACTCTTTGGTACCCAGCTCTTAGAGATAGGTGTCTTAGAAATACCATAGCTAGGTGTTAGATCATACCAGCACCCTTGTTTGTTGCTGGAGAAGCATATTAATCCCTAGTCATCCTGCTCCAGTGCTTTCCCACTAGTCAGAAACCATAAACCTCTGTGTTGCAAAGCTGAACAGCCTATAACTACCTGGAATTACAGCTTATTTAATAATGCCAACGCAACTACTGACCAGAGAAACCACAACCCAGCCAATTTAGGCTGAGTTTGTTAGTAAACATTTAGTTGAAAAGAAAGAAAAATTTGCAGGCAGTGGAAGAGTAAACACACGGGAATCTCGGTTAAAGTTAATACCATCTTGGCTGATACACAGCAGCTTCAATTCTCTTTAATTAGTTCAGAGTTAAGTGACAAAGTATTTAATCAGCAAACTAACAAGTGCAGCAGCTGATTGCTCTGTGCGCGCTTGTGTGGGGATGTGATGGAAAAAAGTAAATAAAATTACTATCCTTGCTTTAAATGAAATGGAATCCCTAATTTTATTACAGTAGCAATCAGTTTAGAAGCATGATCAAGCAATAAAAATTGATTCTTTCCTGGTTTATTCCTTTAACAAAGTATTTCATTTAAGAGGAGACCATTGTAATTTAACTCTTTGGTTCCCCTGTAGATGAGTATGGGCCTTATTCCAACATATCAGGACACATCTTGTGTGATGGGGATAATCCAACAGCTATATCCTGTCACCTGTTATTTTTAAATAACCCACTTTTATTTGCAACTGACCAGATGAATAAGCCCCACTTTTTTTAAACTGATCTAGCCATGGTGATCCATACAATCAAGACTTCCAACTTTGATTGTTACAATTCATATTTAGAAATCAAGCCAAAACACCCTGAAAGTGACCCAACTGCTACAAAACACAACCACCTATCTGCTTAGTAACACAGATTGTCATCAACACATCACCCTTGTGCTCTGCTCACTGCTCTGGCTCCCCACTGGACAAATTCCAATTCAAGATTTCTGTTTTCATATTCTAAATCCTCTATGCATATGCCTCTAGTTACCTGAGAGATCACTTCTCCCGCTGCAACTCCCTTAGACTTATCCAAAATAATTTGTGTACACACACTTATACAGTCTTCTGCTGCAGTGGAGAGCCCAGCTGCCTAGTCCTTTCATTCTTAGCAGATTACATTTCCAGGACTATCTTTGCAAGAAAAAGGACTACAGATGTTCATAATAAATTAAAAAAAAAAAAAAAAAAAAAAAGGAGTGATCCTTTACAGGGCCCAAGGGTCAGCAATGTCAGTAAGCAGCTCACATGAGTTCCCAACAACTCATCAGTGCATGATAAAGAAAAAAGTAAAGTGTAATCAGTACAGATATTTTTGTAATGCTTCCCCCCACACCCAGGAAAATGGAGGCAAAGATGAAAGGTTAGGCCAGATCCTCAGCTGGTGTAAATCAGCAGCCTTCCAGTGAGGTCAATGGAGCTATACCACTTTACTCCAGTTGAAGATGTGGGGTGAAATTCTGGCTTCACTGAAGTCAACAGCAAAATACCCATTCACTTCAATGGAACCAGGATTACACATCAGCTCATTCAGTCATTCAAGGAACATACACCCAATCTCTCTCTATCTCAGAGAATGGAGGTAGCCCTAGCCCACATATGGCGCCATGTGTGGAGGGGCAACTTTAGACTTCTATGATAAGGTCATTTACACAAGACTGGAATGCTGATACATTAGATAGTGTCCCTGAATCAAGATTGGGCTTTTCAGATTGGCAATTATGAAATTCAGTTTTGGATAACTAGATTTATGGGGTAAAATCCTGGCCCTACTAAAATCAATGGCAAAAATTCCATTGACTTCAATGAGGTCAGGATTTCACCCATAGTAACTAATTTACAGCAAGGGGCTGCCCAGTACCGGGCAGCTCAGGATCAGCATAGTGCAAAAGTGGCTTAAAATGACCTTCAGTGCCCCTAAATAACAGGGTCTGCACTGCTCCATCCCTTGAGTGTCTTTTCATTTCCCAGTGACCTTAGGAGGAGGGCTTGATGTTGAGAGTGTTTTCAATTCAATACAATTCCTTTGAGATCACAAGTTGAGTGGTCTGTACCCTTCATGAACATCAGGTTTGTCCTCAGCTATAGAGAAGTATGAACATATTATTGACAGAGGCATGTGTTATGAACGTTCACTCAGGCCCTAACTCATGAAAGCATCCCTATTCAGGAAGGCACGTAAGCACATGCTTATGTCCCATTGAAATCAATAGCACATGTCGAATTGTTTTCCTGAACAAGGATCTCCTTCAGCACATGCTTAAGCACTTCCCTGAATGGAGGCCAATGAAATACCTGTAATATTGGTTGTAAATCAAATTATAAATGGTAGGACTAGTTTAAGAATCTATAAGACAAATTAGACAGATTACTGAGAGTGACATGCTGTTCTCAGAAGTGCGTAGCATGTGGAGCTATATCAAGGCATCTGAAGGGTGAAAGCATGAACCTGAGTTGACTTAACTTTTCTTGATTCAGTAGGCCATGAACTAGTATAAATGCAGTGGTATATTTACAGCATCCTACTCTAAGGGTAGAAAAAAAATGATGGTAACTGCTAGCAAATGTTATCTTTTAAAATCGTTATTTCTGTATTTGATTAACAGAGCTGGTTCAAACAAAGGTCACCCTCTAATAGTTGACTGGAAATCTCCATCAACTATTCCCTTAACCCTCCACAAACATATATACAAATTCTGGTGACAATGATCCTGATTCTCCACTGCCCTGAATCTTAGTCATTTACACCAATGCACAGTGGATGTAAACTGCTGCCATTCTGATTTGGTAGTGTTTTTACATCCACTTTGCACTTGTTTTAATGGCCACAAAATGTGCAGCGTAATGGAACATTAAGGCCCACTGTCTATTTCCACCAACACAAATTGTGATGTTGAACCTTTGTAGCAGCCTTACCACAGGATATTGGAGCAGATGATTGAGAGACTATTGCATGTGGAGCCTAAGATTACCACTGAATGAGTCTGCAGGGTGCCCCAGATTTACTTAAACAGGTCCTGATGATTCACTATTTGTAGAGTTAACCGAACAGCGATGTCTGCTTGTAAGCATGTGGACTCACCCCTGCAGCACCTCCTGCTGGTCTGTCAGGGAATTAGCTCAATTCCCAGCCTGGAGCACCCTCTGCAGGCCAGGGATCCACCACAATGAGGCCCCATGTCTCCCCCCCAGCTCCATTTTCTCTGGCAATACCCCAATGATCTCTGTGTGTCTCCCTTCCCCAGGGAGCCCTCACCCACTAACCCCACCTCACCTCAGTCTGGGCTGCTGCCAGTCCTCACCTAGCCCACTCACTGGGGCAGATTGCAGTATAAAAGCCACTTATCACAGGCAAGGGGGTTTGACCTGCTGCCATCTTCTACCACCCAGTACCTCTTTGGGCCTGGGTGATAGACCCTGCAGCCTGGGGAGTTGCCAGGCTAGAGATCCCCTGCCTCTTCCCCAGCCCTGCTTCACTCCCAGGTACCCTCTTACTCCCCTGCAGCCAGGCCGGTCTCCCTTCACAGCTAGAGGAGAGAATCTGCTTCTGGCTGTCCTGGCCTTCTTATAAGGCCCAGCTGCCCTGATTGGGGTGTGGCCCAGGTGTAGCTCCTTCCCCAATCAGCTTGGGCTTTTTCTCCTAGCCCTCTCCCAGCATTGGCTTCTACCCTGTCAGGGCTGGAGCGGGTAACCACCCCGCTACACTGCTGTAAAGAAATAAACAGAGGAATCCACTTCCAGTTGGAAACAATGAACCAAATTTAGAGGTAAGTAAAGACAATATGTTGAGGAAATCTAAATTAGTATAGTTTATACCTTTTTTTGCCCCCTACCAGCCCAATGTATGTGTTACATCAATTTAAGATTCCCTTTAGGCTCCATTTACTTAGACTCACACTCACTTTTCAATGTATCCTGTAACTTATGCTGCCTTCTTACAGATCCCCTCTGAATTTGGCTCACTGAATTTATGTTGGTGTAGAAAGAACCATAAAGAGAAGTACAGCAAAAAGCAGTTAATAGGAAGGTGGGATAATTAGGTATTTGATTATGGGACATAAGTGCCTTTAGGGGGAGAAAGTACCCGTAAAGGACTCTTTAACCAACCAAAGAAAAGTATAAAAAGAATCAGTGGTGGATGTTAAAGCCAGACAAATACAAATAAAAAATAAAGCATCACTATTTGAACAGTGGGTGTGTTTAGCAATTGGAACAAACTACACAGGGAAGTGGTGGATTCTTCATCTCTTGAAGTCTTTTTGAACTCAAGACTGGCCGCCTACCTGGAAGATGTTTTAGGTAAATATAACTTACTGGTCTCAACACAAGAGTAACACTGACATTCTATCAGAGGGGTAGTCGTGTTAGTCTGTATCCACAAAAACAACAAGGAGTCCGGTGGCACCTTAAAGACTAACAGATTTATTTGGGCATAAGCTTTTGGGTTTTTTACCCACAAAAGCTTACAGACTCCTCGTTCTTTTACTGACATTCTATGGCTTGTGTTATACAGGAGGTCGGGCTAGATCATCTAATGGTCCCTTTGGGATTTAAAATTTGTGAACCCATGAGTAAGTGAAAGTGAGCTCACCTACTTTACCTTACAGCTTCCAGTGCCTTAGCATGGAAATTATACCAGGTTAGATTTCCTACACGTGAGTAAATGGACATACCGTGAACAGCTCTATCGGGGCCTAAGTGTGAGGAAGTTTACATTACCCACATGTCAATGCTGAATTTGGCCTAGTAAGTTTATGTATACATTCAACTGCCTAGTCCAATTCTTATCAAAACTACAGATGAGGACTATTTTGCTAGGGACTTAGTACTTCATGCACCCATTTTCAACATTAAATGATTTTCTATATGATACCAGGGAGCCTCACATCATTCATTGTTCAGGTAAAAACTTTAAAGTGCAACAGGCTTTAAAGTATAAAAATATTTTAAAACAGGAGGAGTGGACTGCTCAAGCAATTGCTAAGGGAGCTTTTAACTTCTAAGTGGCAGGTTGGAGGCCTTCCCAGATGAGTAGTGATAGAAAATTAGTACTATGTGATAGCTGATTGCTGACCTGTATGTGAAATAAATAGGTTCCTAGTAGACAGGCATCCAGCTGATAAAACCAGCTACCAGAATTGGCACCAACACCCCTGCTAGTCTCAGAAGAAAGGAAAGGATTGAATAGGCATGATGATTGAACTATCCTCTTGCCCTTAGACTTGACCCCTCCAGTTCAGTAGCAAGGCACAAGTAGGACAGGTAGGGGACAAGAATGGCATTACACAGGAAACTTCCAACATTTTTGCACTTGCCATACACACCTTCCAGACCACCAAGTATTATCTTTTAGCCATTACTGAAAATCACTCTGAATAAGACCAATAAAATGAAATTCTATAGACAATCATTTTAGCTAATTGTGTTCCACAGCTTTAGTTTGCTTTAAATTTTTCAAGTTTTTGTTTAAATGAGTCCATCCAGGCTTATGAAGAAGAGCTACCCTTCTCTCTGGCAGGAGATCAAAGCTTCTGGGGAATTCTGGACTTCAGTCCATTGGAGAAGAACATATTTGCACTCCCTTGGCTTGGCACAGTATAGACACTACACACATCTTGCATGGGCTGGCTGATTTCTGACTGAATTAACAACCAGGTGTAGAGCCAATTTCAGCAGCTTCCACGGCACTGCCTGCTCTGGAAATATTTTTCATTTGAAACTGAACAGAGCAGTAAGATGAGCATAAATGCAAATGAGAATGATGATGAATTCTCAGAGAGCTCTTACTTCAGATTTTTAAGGTTATTATGGTATTAAATTGACATATGGTCAGGATGTAGGAAACATTCTAAATATACCTCCCCTCCTCCAGTTAAAATGAACTCTTCTGGCTACAATGTTTGTACGTGGGGGGAGAAGGATGGGGGAATAGAAAGAGAGACTACAAGAGTTAGTTGAGGCGCTTTCCAAAGAAAATATAGTATCAGCTACTTTGTGATTAAACTGATTAGCTCTCTTATAATCGCATCTCAGCTGATGAACCTTGAGATCTTAAATCTGTAAGAGTCCTTTCTAGCTTTTTTGTTTCATTCTTTAAGTAGATTAAAAGGGTGATCCTTAAGCTGTGCAAACCACCTGTTGTTTGGGCCCCTAGCTAATATTGCTTTTGATGCAATACTTTGATAGCTCAGGAGTTTGATTTTCAGCAGGCCTACCTATTTGTGCTGCATGTATAGAATATTCAGAGCACTATGCACCTCACAATTTCCAACAGCACACTTAGAAGGCCCTTTGAAAAATTGGGCCTTTCTTTCCAGCTGACCCAATATTCCTCTCTCTCTCTCACTTGTTCAATTCCCTTTTAAAATCCATCAATAGTGACACTGATTTCATTGCTATAGATGTCCCTTGCTCGGAGATGTCTCTTACCATCTGGGTATTCCCAGATTTAAAATAGACCCTTCCACTTGCACACTCAGTTCATCAGAGATCATGGCTAACTGAATGCTTGGGACCATCTGGGTCCTGCAGCCCAGATCCTCAAATGTTTTTAGGCGCCTGACTCCCATTGAGCTCCTGTAAATAAAGGAAGAGGTTTATAGATGTTTTCTGAGAATTACTGGTACAAGTTTAGCCTCCAAATCCATACAGAGAATGACCCTGGTGCATCAGCACATAAAGAACATCCATGGCAGTCACAGTTTTCTGCGTCGCATGCTCGGTGTAAGTAACAGCATCTCGGATCACGTTCTCCAAAAATACCTTCAGCACTCAGAGTCTCCTCGTAAATGAGACCTGAAATACGCTTCACACCCCCTTGACAAGCCAAACGGCGAATAGCTGGTTTCGTAATGCCCTGGATATTGTCCCTCAACACCTTCCTATTGCGCTTAGTGCCTCCTTTTCCTAGGTGAAAGGCAGATCCACTGGAAGGGGAAAGAGGGAAACAGAACAGCCAGTCAGTGGCAGGCTGGGCCAGCCAAGCAGTCATACTAAAACTGTGACAAAATCCTAGTTTGACAATCTGCTGGGACATTGTGGCAGCCGCTTTAAATTAGGATGCATTCCTGAAAACCACACTGCCTGGTCATCCTACTCAACTGTCACTCATTACAAGTGAAACTCCTAAATTTAGACCCACATACAACATTCCATCTGAATGTGGGATCCTCTAGTTATTTTTAATTATTCACAAACCTGAGGTGATAAAAAAAGGTTATTTTCTATAAAATATGAGTTAACTGCCCATCATTCTGAATTTCCTGAACACCTTTTCTTGTCTCTCTCAGACTTCAATATGGCAAAGCTTTTAAGGAATTTCTTAACTTTATGCAGACGGGACTACTCAAGTGCTGAGAGTTAAGCATATGCGTAAGTGCATTGTTTGACTGCGCCCATCTACTCTATATGTAGAGAGATTATGACGAAAAACAAATATGAAGAAATACAGTAGTATTTTCATCCACAATAAAAATTCACTAAAATGAAGTCCTTCTTATTAATCCATTTACCCTACCCCCTTGGAGAAGCCTGTGAGAATAGATAAGCTTTGCAGCATGACTTGAAAGTTTAAAATCCTGGTGAATAGCAAGCATGCAGGTCCCTGAGTCAAGGGATCTTGTATTGAAAATACCCTGTCATTATTAGCCTTCTCATGTTTAATCGTGAGAAGCTGGTAAATCCTTTTCTGATGTGTTGTGCATCCAATATTCTTCACAAGCTTCTTTGCATTTCCTCAGATAATTTAATACTCTTTTGGTCACAATATTTTCCAATGTACTATGAATACATTCTCAGAATGATAGTTGCATATGGCTTCTGTGTCCTCCCTTTGAGTTAGATGGTTTGGGAGAACCACAGATTCATTATAAGCATGTTTTGTGCTATGGAAATTAACTAAAAAAAAAACCAAGCATCAATTTATCAGCACATTTCTGACTGTGGAAGGATGATTACCAAGAAACATCTGTAAACATGTGGCCATTGTTCTTGATGAATCTGTTCCTTCATATCCCCTGACAAGGAGTGAGGAGGTCACTGAATTAGAGTATGGATGAATCACTTCTGGGTGCCCCTAGTTCTAACCTCTAGTAATCATCATTCACATACAGTACAGCATAATTTGAATATTTTATATTGGGAAATGGATCAGCGGAATTAGCATTTGTGGTACTGGGAATGGCTCAGTAGAAAAAGAATTGCCTGAAAAAGGTATCCACATGGGTGGTTTAATTGACAAAGTGCAGGACGAAAACAGAATAGATTATAGTTATGAGAAGCAAATTTTATTGGTTATGGTAGCAGTGGATAAAAAATGGATTAATAACCAGGTTCCTGACACTACAACACAGAACAAGTGAACAGCATAAGAGTTCTTCAATACTCAGCCTATTGTGCAGTTAGCCATATGGCAACCATATTTCTGAATGCTCGAGACATGACTCTTATTGACTTCTACAAGCCATCTTAAAGCAGAATTGTAGGAAACAATCAGCATCTTGATAAATAAACTATCAAGAAGGACAAAGATCGAGATAAACTCCTGTATGGCATGATTCCTGTACAATCTCATAGAGCACACACTTATGGCAGGAGGCATTCAAAATGTAAGCCTTCCATGCACTTGTTTTGCGTGGTTCTGTATTCACTGTTCTTTTCTAAAAAGGCATATAGGCATTATAAACAAATCTTTTAATCTTGGAGAATACAGTTTATATTGTATCAGGACATTTAAAGTGCCCTTATTTTTATACATTTGTAGAGCATAAGGGTTCAGTTTAGCTTTGGAATCTTGGTCCTTATCTACACTGGAATTTTAGTCCCTGGTGTTGTTACATTGATGTAGCTGGTCCATAAAGTCTCCAGCCAAGCACCTTCTGCTGCCCCTACTCCAGGATCTCCCACCTCATGAATCCTCAGTTCCCCACTCAGTGAAGATGTAGAAAAAAGGAGAGCTCTGGGGGAGGTGAGCTCCTCTAAAGCTCCTCTATTTTCTCTCTGCTTTTAGCACAGGAGAGGGAGTTGCACTCTCTCACTCTCAACTTCTGTTAACTTCTGGAGAAGAGACACAGCTACCAGCAGTGCAGGGTTGCCATAGTTGGCTGAGAGATCTGGGCTGCAATGTAGGTGATGGCCATTATAGTACTATTTAAGAGTGCCCTCAGTCAGAACCTGTGAGCAGCAGCAGCCGGAGGCAACCACTTCATTCAATGTGCACATGTTGGGCTGGGAGTGCAACTGTACTCCAGCCAGATGGACCAGCCCATCAGGCAATTACCTGGTCACCTGGAATGGCGCCCAGTGCAGGTCTGCCTGCCCCCGTTGACTAAATTCATATTAAGTTGAAACAGAGAGGGACTTGGCCACTACTAATTCAGTATACAATTTTTAGTATAAAGTTTAGTATACCTTATATTATTACTGTGTGCTCAATAAATAACTGCAGTAACCTATTTCCCAACCTTCCTACTCCCCAAACCAATAGACATTACTGATGTGCTATTAACCACGTATTCACCATTTTTTACAATATACTTAATGAGGGCTTTGTCAGTGGGTTTGCATTACACTGCAAGAATGATCAGGACCCACTCAGATCTCAGTGCTTCTTCTAAATACATTTTTCAATTTTAGTATGTTGATCTTTAATAGTTGCATGAGTACTAAAATCCCAATTATTTTATTTTCAAGTCTTACTTTATACTTACATTAATGTTGAGTAAACAATTTTCCCCCTTCTTTTATTTTGACCTATTAGTCCACATGGCTCTTGTCTTATTCAGTAGTAATCTCCTCAAATAAGTCAGTAAATAAAACCTCTCCTCAGCAAGAACTCTTCATTGCATCTTATGAGCAATTATACTGCAGCTGAGTGGCATTATATTACTAAGTACTGACACACAGATATGACAGCCTCACAGGAGAAAGAAAGAGCTCTTGAGTACATAAAGAGTGCTAAAGAAAGGTAGACTTTTGTGAATTACTAGTCCCTGTTCTTTAGATGGCAATAGCTATATTTCTTGTTGCACTAAAATATAAGAATACAGACTCATGAGAACAAAAGTGATTGCAACTGTATTTAATGCAGCTATTTGCATATTCTAGATGATAAAAAGATCAAATGAGACTTCCTTTAGTTCAGTATAAAAGGATTTTCAATATTGTAGTCATTAATTTTGTACTTTCCATAAAATACTCAGAAGTCAGACAATTTATCTTCATGTCAAAGTATCGCTAGAAATTAGCTGCAGCCTCATTGGAGTGATTATTAGTAATGCAAGGCAAATAGAAGCTATTGAAAGTTGTAGGAAAGTTTGAGAGTTACCTGTATTGAGGCCAGAACAGAAAAGGAGAATTATTTACTAGATCTAAAAAAGGAGGAGGATAGTGTAAGAAATAAGTGGCCAACTAGGTAGTCATGGCTCACTCTATACAGTGTGGCCATTTTGGAATTTCCCAGGGATAATGACATTAGATGGCAGATCCTCCTGCTCCAGAAGCACAGGCCCCTAGCTGCACAGGGCCTATAACACACAATTGAGCGGTTCTGGCCCTATCCACTAGAGGGAATTGCAACACATACACATTTTTCAGTGAATTACAATATTAAAGGCAGCTTCCCCTGAAGAAGACATGAAAACTGAAACTCTGGGGAACAAACTATGGAAAGAACTGGAATTGCACAACTGGAAATCCCATATTTTTGCAGAAAACAGACATCATCCACAGGCATGGCAGCCAGAATATTTCACCAGATTTAGAGATTTCACTAATTTGAATTATGCAGTTTTGATTATGTGCTGCCGAAAGCAAGTTTGATTTAATTCAAAATCATGGTAGTGAGTGTTTTGAAGAAAAACTGTTTTAAATCTGAGGATTAAAGTATGGCAAGCAGAATTGCTTGATGACAGCCTCATTCTGATATTTCAGACCTGTGTAATGGTGCCCCATCCCATGGGCACATGGCTGATTTAAATCATTAAAAGCAGTCATTAACAATGAAATAAGCTCTTTAAACTATAGACTTAATAACACCAATTAAATAAAGACTTAGTAGCTATTACCAGGTGGGTAACATGGGTGACCACCCAAGATACTGTGGTTGGGGAGGGTGGAGGAGTCATGGTCAAGAAACAGGGTAGACCTGGGGTGCAAGGCCACAGAATGGAGCTTGAGGCAAAGGGTGGGGGGAGAAGCCCAGGGAGGCAGCAGGGGTCTGGGGTTCCAAAATACAAGTTTGCATTCTTCCCTAAGGCCGGCCATGGCTATTAAACTGATGTACTAGTAAGACAAACAAAGCCATGACCAAACAGATAGTTCTTAGGTTCAAACCTGGAGCATGCCAAACTTAGACTCTTGCAGATATAAGAATTACATAGAGAAAGTAATGCCAATACTAAAATTGGAAGAAAATTATCTTTTGCTAAGTGGTATATTAAAATTAATGCCAATTTTACTTCCAAGCAGAAATTAACAACTAAAATACTGCCTCACCAGCAGAGGGTCAGGCTACCCCTAACACAGAAACCCATGTTTGAGGGGGAGAGAAAAGAAGGGGTTCAAACCTCAAGTAAGGTTTGGTTAAAGCTTCACACAAAAGGTTCAATTCATTGCATGTTTTAGACAAAATGATTCGCCCATCACCCCAGCAGTGCCATTCAGGAAATGCACATGTGAATTAAAAAAAAAAAATACAGTTGGTATACTGATAAACAAACCCTTTTGTCTCAAAGCTCCTATGATAGAGAAGACCATGGGCCAGATTCTTGGCTGGTGTAAATCGATTTAGCTTTATGGACTTAAAGGGAACTATGCTGATTTACACCAGTCACAGGTCTAGCACAGTATGTCAATGGATGATTAGCATTGTCTTTTCCTCCCTAGTCATAATTTTAGTTGGAAATATACTTTACTGATGTTAAAGTGAAAAAACAAAGAACAGGACAACAGTGAATGACAAAGCCAAAACCAAAACCTCTAGGACAATCAACTGCTGGACAAAACACAATCTTACAGAACAATCAGGTCATCTTTTGTCTTGTATTTTAAGGCACAAAAGAACATCTAATTGTTTATTTTTTATTCTTGATTTACCAAGGCAAGTCCTTTATAAAAACTTCTATGCAACTTGCTCTGTTAAGATCTAAATACTGATTTTAGTACTATTGTGCCATAAGCAGGTAACTGTTCCTAAGCAATTTTTCTAGGTGCACTGTACATGTTCCAAATAATTTCCATTCGGATGTTACAAACAAATCACAAGTCTACAGACAGGTTGAGTGTATAATTTCTAAAGTGAATTTAACATTCTTTTCTATTGACATTTTCTCTTATGAAGGTGTACAATACTCACCATGTAATTGAAGCATATGTATATGTTGATCACTTCTAGAGTATACTGTTGCTGAATGAAACTAATATGGTGGTATAAATTCAATATTTATTCCTTTATTTTTGCCTACTCCTTAAATTCCCTTGACCTGCTATATAGCTGACACTTGCAAGACGCTATTCTGAATGAAGTTTCTACATATGACTATTTCAAGAGGAGAGTGCTTTCATGTTTAGTGATTTCATATCTATTCCTTTTCCAGCATTTAATTAAAATTTAGCTCACCAAGATAAGTTTGACTGACAGGATCTCATTTGTTCCCATGAGGCACTCGAGTGACAGCATGTATATATATGTGATATCCATACATATACTACTACTAAATGCTGGGAAAACAACAAAAACAAACTTGGTTACCTCTTTCCCTCCAAAACTTTGAGGTTTGCAAAACAAGGCATCTGAAAAACAAAAGATTTGTAGTAGTATTGATGGGTTGAATATATTCCAGAATGGAAAAGGCTTGGGAACAGGTGTAAATGGGTTTCATGCATTCAGATACCCCCACTCTGAAATGAAAGACCTTTGGGGTAAATATAGGCCCCAGTCCTGCAAGCTACTCCATATGGGTGCAGATGGGTTAGTGGTGGTCAGTTAGTGGTGGTCAGTTGCTGGTCTGGGGCCAGAGGATTCAACCTTGCAACTGATATGCACAAGAGGAACTTGGACCTATTTAGAGCCATGTCAAAATCAGTGGAAGCTCCATGCTTGCGGGGATCAGACTACAGGATTGGGACCATCAATTAAATTGAATACAAATTACTTATTGTATAAAATATATTAATAGTTTGCATTTCATAAGTCTGAGATCATCTTGAAACAGAGGGGAAGGGTTTCGTTTGGTTTAAATGTTCATGTCAACTGTGTCAGTAATAAATCATTTACACTTTTTTTCTTTTTTTTTTTCCTTTTACAATGGGAGGGACAACTTTCATCATGGTAACACTTTATATTCAGGCTGTTTATAAGCTTTTTTCTTTTTATATATTATATTACACACCACCACATTATATGCTGCAGTTAATAAAGGTGTATTTTGCCTTTCACACATCAAATGTTATTATGAACAAAAGCTAAAGAAACTCTTTAAATTGAAGTGTCCAAATCCAATTTCTCCATCATCAGCATCAGCATTAAGTTCAGAAAATAACTTAAGAGAGCCAGAGGATACAATATTAGGTATGAATGCATCTGGAAAGGTAGATTGTGGCCTTTCCTAAAATAATACTGCAACAAACTTCCAAGTCCAGGCCCTGATCCTGAGAAGATGGATGTGTCCCCAGGCCAACCAATGGGCTGAATTAGCGGTTTAGTTTTTCTTTCTTTCCTGGATTTGTGCTTCTTTCAGTATAAATTGCTGAGGAGATGGTGGGAGAAGAGATCTTGCCCCAGGAACCGAAGTCTGATGGATATGCGTTCTCCTTCACCATTGGAAAGACATGGTATGCCTTATCCAAGTGGGTTTCTTTGGTGACAGTATAGGGAGGGCAGAAAAAGTTGAGCCTTTGACTTGGGGTTTCCAACCAGGCTGAAAAACCGGAGAGATTTCTTTGGCCCACAACACAGTTGGTTTAAATTTTTTTGTCAGTCAGCTAGGAAAAGCCATGCCCTTATTTAGATATTAGAGAACACAGTATGATCTTACTAGGGCATCATATTTCTCCTGAGCCCTATAGATAGGAAAGGGAGTGTCAGAACCAGCATTTCAAAGCAGTTATTAAGAAGGTAGTACCCACCTCCTGCCATGAGCAGGGAATATTCTTGGTTTTCTGACCTTCCAGAGTATTCTCAGAAATATAAATAAGTACATCTCTTAGCTCACCTACATCAGGAATTAAAAGTTATATTAATTGCAAAACAGTTAATATTTGCTATTTAGAAATTCTCATTCCTAAACAGTAACGGGTCTAAGAGAATAAGCTAACCCAGAAAAGTTTCTTCTGAGCTAACTGATAAAGGCAACATTTCTAGGATATGGGATCCTTATTTCTGACTCTGAAGGGTTAATTATTTAGTAAACAAGAAGCCACTAAAGAATTCTTGTATGTTTCGTAAGTCATCTCACATTGACCTTAAATATTTTGCTTTGTTTTAAAAAAAACAAACCACCTAGCTGAACAAAGTCATTTTTCTTTGCTTTCTTACCATGCTAATTCTGTTTCCTCCCCTCTGGAAGCCCCGCAGCTGCACTGGGGAGAAGGGGATTTGAGGAGCCCAGCCCATGCCAACACAGCTGCCCCGTGTACAGCTCCCTGTGTGAGGCTGCGTCACATGCCAATTAGTTCACGTGCTGTTTGGAATATTGCATAGCCCCATAAGCCTCAGTCAGTGGCACAAAACTGTGTGGGTGGGGAAGAGCACGCGGGTGTCTGGGGCCAGTGAAGTGGGTGGGGAGGGCACTCAGGGAGCTAGATGCCGGTTGGCCGGGCACTACCATGCCTGGGCTGGTAGGCGTGGAGGGCATTAGCTGCCTAGGTGTGTGGGATGGTGTTTGTGCAGGGGGAGCCTAGGGTAGGTCGCTGGAGGTTGAAGGAACCTGGGGCCGGTGCTCGAGTTCTCACAAACTGCCGCCGCCGCTGCCGCGTCCCAGGGGCTCCTTCCCGGCTGTGAGCCAGCTGCGGGGGAGTCAGACTGGCTGCCCCCTCAGCAGGTGCCACATGCGCCCCACGTGGCCAGTAGGTGCAACTGCAGAGAAATGCCTGCAGCCGGCTAACACCTGAGCGGGCCGCGAGAGCGATCCTGGGGCAGAACTGAATATCCTTGCTGCGATCTGGCCCGCTTTGAATCCTGTCCTACCCAGTGACCGCGGCCTGCGGCGGAGAAGCAGCGCCGCGAGGGCACAAACCCACAAACTCACTGCTATGAGACTGGTCTGCAGCTTGCGGGAAGGCTACTTTTCCTTCACCCCCCACGGATCTCCCGAGTACCCAATCTGATTCCTGGGGATGTACGCCGAACAGCCATGCCATGTAAATAATAAATTAAATTAAAGGAGATATCCTGTTTCTTAGAACTGGAAGAGACCCTGAAAGATCATGGAGTCGAGTTCAGCCCCCTTGCCTTCAGGACTACTGATTTTGCCCCAGAGCCCTAAGTGGTCCCCTCAAGGGTTGAGCTCACAAACCTTGGGGTTTAGCAGGCCAATGCTCAAACCACTTAGCTATTCCTCCCTCTAACACCAAGTAGGTATTTTATCCCTAAAGGGCTCCGTCCTGTGAAGAAGTAGAGGCGAGATTGCACTTAAATTATACACTAAATAGTTCCAATATTCAATCCCAACAATAAAGGAACCTTTTTATACATGCAATACCGCGCAGACTATTCAGGTGCGAATAATTTATTATGGTAATTACGGCATAAACCAACATGTCAGCAGGTAGCTGTTTAAATTGCGCCCCCCTCCCCGCTCCACTCTTCTCAAATCTCTGGGGAAATCACTGGACGAAATGACCCCTCTGCCTTTCATAATCATCAGAAACATAATGCTATACATGAACACTTTGCTGTGTGATGAAACAATTCTCATCTGTGGTGATCCTGGAGCTACACAAGGTCAACGGGTGTTCTGGTAACTAGGCTTACTCTTACCAGCCCATGACATTAATTAATAATACCCACACACTTTTCATCAGCAAAATTGGAATAACATTTATGCACATAATTATGAGTCGTTTGTTTTCTAATGCTTTGACAGCCATAATTTTTACTTTGCATGCACCTCATTTTACTTCACCAACCATAAGATACAGTACAGGGCTTTATTTTTAGTGGCAAAGATGTTTTAGATTACATTATGACATTTTCTGACCCACATTTGTGCTTTCAGGCTTACCTGGGCTCTGTCAACTACACATTTTAGAAACAGTGCAGTGTTAAAGCTTGCCGCTAAACTGTAGTGTAAAAAAGTCTCCTGAATATTGTTAAGCTGATATTGATGCCCGTGAAAGGTGTCAAAATAACAGAACTGGAGGTTGAAGTACTCACTATATTCACTGAACAGGCACAGCTTTGTCGAGATCCTCTTCACCTCAACTGTATGCTTCAGCTCTGACCTGAATAGTCTTTTTCTAGCAGTTCATTCTCCATAGCAATTTAAGGAGCATGCAGAACTTCCACTGACTTCAGAAGGTGCTCAGCACTTTGAAGGATCAAGCCCTCAGTCCCTAGCCTCTCTGCAGAGACTGCTGGCAAGGGTGCAAACTGGGATGGTGTTTTTTATGATGTGGTTACTTGTTCGCTGGGAACTGGATTGAGACCATCAACTCATTTCACATAGGCCACCAAATAATTTTCAAATGCTGATGACTTTCTTTCACTGCCAGTTAGGGATGGAATACATCTGTTTTTGTGACACAACAAAATACTAAATGTGCCTATTCATTTACAAAAATGTATGTGAATATGAACGCTGTAAGCAACTGAACAATCATGGATAGGGTAAGGGACCCAGTAGGGTTCTCTGCAAGAGAGAGGAAGTGGTTGATGGGTTAATCCCACCAAAGAGGAGAGGAAGAATTCAGGGAGCAGGTGGAGGACTGTAGCTGCAGAGAACTTAACAGGACCATGGCCACTAGGCACTGGCCATTATAACTACTTTCTATTCAAGTAATGTCTTTCGGTTTCAGTATGGTTGAATATGAACACTTGCTTAATGACAACATTCATGTAGAGAGCTGCTACACATGAAAGGTTTATCATCTGTACTATGAACCTAGAGAACCTGTTAATTTGAATTGAAAATTTCTATCTCCCATTGTCAGCAAATGATGAAAGAACTTGTTTGCATAAAATAAGAACCAGTTGAAGAGCTCTACCAAAATATTTTTAGAGTTCCAGAAAGTTTGATCAAACGGTTTTATGAAGTAGTTTTACATTTTGCATGTGTCTGTGGTTTTAGTCATGCTCAAGATTGGAAGTCCTGAAGGATGGTTCTCAGAGGGTTCCCTTTCCAGTAGACCAGCAGTGCTACTAATCTCTACATGGGCCCATATGACAAGATTTCTAGCTCCATTTTGCACATATAAGAGCTTTAGATAATACAGGTAAATACCTAGATGTTTAGCTGTTTCTCCAAACAGAACCTCCCTGGCATGTGGAAGGGATAAATATGCTCCATCATCCCTTAGGATAGTGAAGCTTGGTCCCCTCCCCATAGCTAGCCAGCTCTGCTGTCATTGTAGACAGGGCCGGCTCCAGGCACCAGCCTGGCAAGCAGGTGCTTGGGGCGGCTGCTCCGGAGAGGGGCGGCACGTCCAGGTATTTGGCGGCAATTCGGTGGACGGTCCCTCACTCCCGCTGGGAGCAAAGGACCTCCCGCCGAATTGCCGCCGCAGATCGCGATCACAGTTTATTTCTTTATTTTTTTTGTCTGCTTGGGGCAGCCAAAACCCTGGAGCCGGCCCTGATTAGAGAGAGAGATGAGAGATAGGACTTAGGCCTGGTCCCCACTAAGTCCCCACTTCGGACTAAGGTACACAAATTCAGCTACGTTAATAACGTAGCTGAATTCGAAGTACCTTAGTCCGAACTTACCGCGGGTCCAGATGCGGCACGGAGGCTCCCCCGTCAATGCCGCGTACTCCTCTCGCCGAGCTGGAGTACCGGCGTCGACGGCGAGCACTTCCGGGATCGATCCCAGAACATCGATTGCCTGCTGCCGGACCCTCCGGTAAGTGAAGACGTACCTATAGTCTCACCAGCTGTCTACCACTCTCCACCCTCCTAGTGGTGACTTGCCCAGAAGAGTGCTATGAGGAAGAAGTGCCTGTAATCCCTGGCATTTAGGAACTGTGATTATTCTTGGCCATGTCGACCCCTTTACCTCTACAATCCGGGAACAATCTAGTACATTGTGCAGGAAATGGACTAAATAGTTAAAGAAAATGGTTTCTTGGCAACAGCCTTCTGTGATTGGAATTTTATTATGTGTAATTTCTTCTTGTGAAACAAACCAGCTCTCCTGATATTTGACAGCTTTGTCATTATGCCTTGTGGAAACATGCTGCCCCTTATACTTATGTCCTGACAGGGTAAAATTAGTCTGAGAGTAGATGAGTAAAGCAAGAAAGTCAAGTGTGTTAGGGATTGAGAGCTGTAGATTTTTGAGATTTCAAATAAAAATCATCTGTAAAACTGTGCAACCAGTAACATAAACACTAGAACACATAGAAATGGACAAGTTCCTCTTTCTGCCTGATAATATTACACATGCAGATCCTGAGTTTCAGTAAAACTGCTGTGACCATTCTTGCGGAAGTGTTATATGCCAGAGTCTATACATCTTGCAAATGATCATTGTGAAAAAACAAGGAACCTCCATAGGCAGCGGTCAGGAGAGTCCCTGGCAGTATGGTTACTTCCACCAGAACTGTCTTGATAGGGCCTGGATGGGGAAACAGGGTGTGCTGCAGCCAGTGCAGAGGCTGGGGCTCTGTACACAGATGAGCAACAGTGTTACTGGAAGTAAGGGTGGTGAGGGTTCTGCCACACCCCCTGGCTTGAAGTAGTAAAAATACCAAATACATGGTTTCCATCATTAGCATCTCCACTGTAAAAATTGTTGCAGCACCTCTGATGAGCAATGCCTCCAGTAGATTTCTGAGGATCCATGGGTTCTGGGAGCTGGTCAAACTGACTGCTTGCAATGTGGAGGAAAAGAAGGGAAAGTGAAGTGAAGGACAACTACAGAATGATCTGGTGCAAACTGAGCTTGTCGTCACCATGGAGCTAAATTGGTGCTGCTGCAATTGATACAATGGCATCAATTTAGCGGGTCTAGTGAAGACATGATCAATCGATGGGATAGCACTCTCCCATCAATTTCTGAACTCCACTTCAACGAGAGGCGGAAGCAATGTTGGTGGGAGAGCGTCTCCCGTCAACATAGCATAGTGTGGACCCTGTGGTAAATAAATCTAAGCTACGTTGACTTGAGTTACGCTACTAACACAACTCAAATTGCATAGCTTAGATCGACCGGCAGTGGTAGTGTAGATCTGATAGTGAGAAGGACATGATGTCATTTTCTTCTGCCGGGGTCAGGTTTATCCATGGGAAGGAGCAATCTGACCCAGAGCACCTCCTGTTTTTTTTTTTTTTTTTCCTAACTAGCATATCACACTAGTTTTTTTGTCAGCCTGATGTATATGGACTCATGTGACCAAGATAATAGTTTTCTTTTTCAGAGCCTTGAATTCCCATTGAATGAATTTGATAGGTTCAGTTTAAAGCCCCAATGGACAATAATGTATATCTTCCATCTAATGTATAATTCTATCCCTTTACTGAGGAGAGGCCTAGGATCAACGCTATCTAGAAATTAATTAATAATTTGTCCCTGGAGGATGATTCCTGTTGGACAACATGGAGGTCAATGTAAAGAAGATTGCACTAGTGACCTTTCTAATATTTTCACCCTTTATGTTAGGGGGCTATCATCTCTGGGGATGGTTTGTTAATCACTTGCCTGTGCTAGGTTCAGTTTATAGATAAAATAAGACTTTGTAATGATTATGTCTCATTCACATTTAAACATGCATTGAACAAACTCAAACATTTTAATTGCATATGTTCTCATTACATCTTACGCTGGTGGTTTTTCAGTGTAAAGACTAATCCTCACTGTTGGGGGTATATGGAATTCAAAGGTTGTGAAATTAAATGGGGTCAACCACTTTTAGCTTTTAAGATTATGTATTTGAAACCAGTTAAAGAATTCCAATGACTACAAACTAGAAAACAATTAGAATTGTGATTTTCAATATGCTTTCCCCCACAATATCAGTTAACCCCACATGTGCAACCGGGGTAAGGAATTAAATGTAACTCTGCATGGAAATTCTAGTTTCTCTTGTATTAAAATCTGTACTATTCCTCTCCTATACATCTCTTGATAAATTACTGAATTATCACTCATGCTGAAATAAATTCTCCTTAATCTGTGATGGTGAATAGCACATATTGACAATTCTATTTGTATAAGACCTAAGACCAATTTCTATTTCTGGTGTAAGCAGAGTCACTGGAAGGTATGGCTGAAGAGCCCACCACCTGACATTCACCCTAACTGAAAGCTGGGTTTCTGGAAAATTGTGCATGAAATGATGACAGATGATAAAACTCAGCAATCCATTGGAAGTTGAAGTCGAGGAGGTGGAACAAAAAGCAGGATCTGCTGAGCACCCAATCCAGTGCAGCATGTGAGAAAATCCATGTTTGGGGGACAGGACAATCTATGGAGGGTCTGCCAACTGTTGATGAGGCTAAGGAAGGTCAAGAATAAGGAAAGATGACAGTGAGTAATCCTGTAGTTAACATTCAAACTAAAACTGGCACTCAAGGCCACACCCAATCCATTTATTAGAGAAGCATCATGATCTAGTCATTAGAGCTTGAGACCAGGATGCTGGAGACTTAGGTTCTAGTTCCAGGTCTGCTTCTGACTCTGAATAATACTACTGTACTTAGTTCACTACATCACAGGAGTGTTGTGTTGGATTAGTTAACATGTATAAAGTGTCTGAATGCATAAGTCATTGTTTAAGTACGAAGTTCTATTACGGTTATTGTTTGGAGGAAATGGATACAAAATATTGCTCTTTGTCTAAAGAACTGGAACAGCATCTTTTAGATGGCTGGAGCAGAAAAAGAATACGACATATAACAAATGCTAAATAGCAACTACTCTGAAACCCAAATATCCTTGTTCACGTCTGAATCCAGATATTAATATGAAGAGATCTTCCTCAAATATTCACAGAAGCAAAACTCTGTTTGTGCTCCTTTTGTGGATAGCAAGTAAAAGGGAGTTAGAACATGGGCTCTCAGAATTGGAACAAATATTTACAAACACATTTTTTTGCAGTGTTTGACCAGCTTGAATAAAGAGGCAGAAGAGGAGGAGGACTGGCCCTGATTTGGAGGGAAACAGTATTCTCAGCACCATTAATAACAAGAGGCTTGTGAAGGGACATTTAAAAAAATCTATCTCCAACATTCACATAAATTCTTGTACCTTTCAGGCATTGTTTATAGCTTTCCTTACCCTTTTTGCTCATTATTAAAAAAAATTCTTTTTAAGCATAGATTTTCTCCCTCACAGCCATTTCCTTCTCCTGCTTGACCCTGCAGTGAAGTAAAAAATGACAAATTTGTGACATCATAATCATTTTTTCTCAGGTAACAAACTGTGAAGCCATTAACACAGAGCTGTGACTTCACTGCAGGACCAAAGGGAATGAGCAGCTGGCTACAGAAGGAGAAAGCTCTTATTCAAACACATATATCTTCAATAATAGCAGGGGAAATACAGAAAATTACTGTCAAAGTAAATTGCATTTTGTATAAATGCCATCTCCTTTCAAGTTTGCCCCAGCATGATAATCTTTCTTTATTTAGTGGTGTTGCCCTTTTCTCTTTAGAGACCTTTAGTGAAGCCTTCTTTTATATTTCATGTATCACCAAAATGACTTAAATGAGCAGGGATGTGGTATGTCTGACATTTGCTTTTAATTATTTACATAAATAAAGAAGTTTCCTTATTCCACACCTGCTGCAATTATAAAAATATATTTTCTTCATTTATTAACTAAATTTAGTGCCTATGAGAGCTGAACAGACAGAGCACAGGCAGCAGTGGTATTGGAAAATTTCCTATACTGTTCTCCCTATATGCACGAAACCTGATTAATATCCCTTTTCTAGGGATAATAAGTTCTTGATGCTCACTCAGTTCTTGGCCTCACTGCTGAGGCTTCCAACAAGGATGCAATTTGTTTAAAAAGTGGGAATTTGGTGGGAAGATAAAAATTACAGGGTGAAACTCTAGTATTTCACCCAGTGTCTTGGTCTTGCGTTGCTCCTTAGGCAGCACCGCTACAGACTCCGGTCTGCTTCTGAAAGACAATGCAGTAATTGTTGATTTGATAATGTGTCAGTAATCAAGAAGTTAAGGCAGAAGATAAGCAGAAAACAAGCTCTGCATGTGATTTATGTGCAGCCTGTACACATTGGTCCTAGCAGAGTAACCCCATTTAAACTTCGGATAACTTAAATTGAGGAGGTTTTATGAGAAATCAAAAAGTTGAGTTGTATTTTGTTGTGGATTTGTTTTTTGTTGGCAATTGCAGCCATACGTGTATATTGGCGTTGATCATAAAATGTATAAATAATTGTTTTAAAAAGATAAGAATTTCAATTAATTTAAATTAATGCAAAACTCCATATGTCGAAGTACACTGCCATTGCAGATGATTGATTCTCCTTTCTGATGCAATCCATTCTGTGTTCATATACTAACAATCCATCTTTAAATGGGCTGAATAAAAATTATATCAGACACATTTCTGGAATGACCTTGGAGACTATTCCAGCCATTTCAGAAGTTACAATGAATTTCAATGGAATCACTCTTCTTTAAAATAAGATGCAGTGAGGCTGGGCAGTTTTATCTATATGATTTTTATTCTGTCACATGCATATCAAATTGCTACTTTCCTTCCCCATGCTTTTTGGAATTGGTGAACCACATGCTCCCTGATGTTGTAGACAAACAGAAAACTCTAGGAGGCCTGTTTCTCTTCTGCTCTGC
The DNA here is from genome assembly GCF_027887155.1 of Malaclemys terrapin pileata. Lineage (NCBI taxonomy): Eukaryota > Metazoa > Chordata > Testudines > Emydidae > Malaclemys > Malaclemys terrapin. The sequence continues at coordinate 69,298,346 of NC_071512.1, forward strand.
ACTGGTTTGGTGTAACTCTAAGGCTATGTCTACACTGCACAGCTTTTAGCGACACGGCTGTCACTACAGCTGTGCCGTTAAAAGGCATGCAGTGTAGCCACTGTTTGTTGGCAGGAGAGAGCTCTCCTGCTGACAAAACTTCCACCCCTGACTAGTGGTATTTGCTTTGTCGGCAGGAGCTGGTCACACTGCTGCTTGTCATCGGCAAAACTTTTGTCTTTTGGGGGAGTCGTTTTTTAACACCTCTGAAAGACAAAAGTTTTGTCATTCAGTTGCCAGTGTAGACAAAGCCTAAGTGAGGGAAGAACTAGGCCTCAGGAATTTTCCTGGAGTTTGCTCCCATGAGGAATAAAGACTTGCTCCTACCTTTGTAGATCGAGGTAGAGTCTGTCCCTAAACCCACTGATGGCCACTTAGGGTATGTCTACACTACGAAATTAGGTCAATTTTATAGAAGTTGATTTTTTAGAATTCGATTTTATACAGTCTATTTTAGCGAATGTCTACACTAAGCGAATTAAGTCTGTGGAGCGCGTCCTCACTACCGCAGCAAGCATCGACTTACAGAGCGGTGCACTGTGGGTAGCTATCCCACAGTTCCCGCAGTCTCCACTGCCCATTGGAATTCTGGGTTAAGCTCCCAATGCCTAATGGGGCAAAAACTTTGTCCCTGGTGGTTTTGGGTACATCTCATCAGGCCCTCCTCCCTCCCTTCTTCCGTGAAAGCAATGGCAGACAATCATTTCGCGCCTTTTTTCCAGGGTCCCATCTGCCTGACCCACTCATTCCGCTGCCAGCCTGGATGATCAGAACCCCAGGCAGGCAGCGGGCTAAGCAGGGCCGACAGACGGAGCCCCAGACCGGCAGCAGGCTGAGTGGCTCAGCCCGCTGCCAGTCTGGGGCTCCGTCTGCTGGTTCCTGCCAGCCGGGGTCCCGCTCAGCTCTGCTCAGCTGGCAGACCTTAGTAAGGTCCATCAGGGGTGCCTGGACAGACATGGATATCCTCCTCTTAGAGCACCAAATTGGAGTGACTCCAGGTCATTCTCTTCTCTTCTCTACCTGCTGGGGTCAGGTACATCCATGAAGGACCTCTTCACAGCTCCCCTGTCTTTCTCTCTTCCACAGCAGCATGGCTTCCTTGCTACTAAATAATGGGAGATACAGTTGAGGCCATGACTAAGCCACTCAGGCCTAGTATGTGAGTGCCACAGAAAGGAGTTTCACCTCAGTTCCTCCCCCTCTGATATCCTTGCTCTACCCTTCTAAAAGTCACAGAACCCCTACCGTACTGAGAAGATTCCATGGTACCCATGGGGAGAATGCAATAGTTGCTGCTCTCCCCATTATGTGAATTTGCTCCTTTCGTGTCACAAATTGCTACTTCCTCTACCATTCATCAGAGGGCAGCATGTTTAGCTGTATGCTTGTTGTCAAAGAAGGTATGCAGTAGCAATTTGGCGATTTACTGTGACTAGCTCAAATTGTTGTTTAAAAGTTTAAGTCATTAGTTAAAAGCTCTTTGATTAATGGTAGCTGAACAGCTTGGTATATGTATGACTATTCCACTGCTGAGTTGATGAATTCCAGGTAAGGTGATTGATTGTCTTAATGGTGCGCACATATGTTTCAGGGTGCACATAAATTAGCTGAAGGCACAGAGCTGCAGTCATAGGATTATTTTTGGGGATCGTTCCCCCCCTTTTAATTTAAATTTTTTGCTTTTCAGTTTGATTCCAGGCATCCCACACTGCGACCTGTCTTGCATTGCTCCTTTCGCAGCTGTTTTCTTGCTATCTTTCATGTAACTGTCATGCCCGAGGGATGATGACGACAACAGCGACAATGAAAAGAAAATCTATTCTGATATCTTGTTAGACACAGCAATTTACACAAACAAGTTCTACATTTTAAGGAGGTAAAATTACTTTAAACCTTGTTGTGTCAAGACAATTGGGCTTTAAGGGAACATTTTCAAAGGCACCTAAATGACTTAACAGATCTAAGACTCCAAAGTCATTTAGGTGATTTTGAAATTTTTATCCTCAGTTTAAAAGCAAATACATTCTTAGGCCCAGTTCATCAGATATGCTGTGGCCAATTTGTGCCATGCTGCCAGCACAAGGTGGCCATAAAGCTGGCATATTTGATCACATGGTTTTCACTCCAGAGTAGAAAGATCTTCTGGTGATGAATTCATTTTTTATATTTTTTTCTGAGCAGCGGTCGGCAACCTCTGGCACGTGGCTTGCCAAGGTAAGCACCAGTCGGGAAACTGTGGCCAGCACATCCCTCGCCTGCGCCGCTTCCCACAGCCCCCATTGGCCCGGGATGGCAAACTGCGGCCAGTGGGAGCCGCGATTGGCTGAACCTGTCGACGCGGCAGGTAAACAAACTGGCCTGACCTGCCAGGGTGCTTACCCTGCAAGACGCGTGCCAGAGGATGCCAACCCCTGTTTTAGAGGATACTAGCAAAGTTTATTTTAAAGCATTTTTTAAATTTTTAATCTATTTAAATTTTCACAGTTGTGGAAAGTTAGGGAATGTCGGACAGTAGGGGCATCAGAGAATAATTATTTAATGACAGCAGAGATTGAGATTCAAATAGTTAAAGCTTTATAACTGTTAAAACACAAATTAACAATGTCACAGGTCAAGATATACACAGGAAATATCCTTAAATCAAACTCTAATAATTTCTCAAGTAGCATTTTTTTTTTTAACTTTGCCTATCTGTAAATTTCAATTATTATCAATGGAAATATTTGTATTTGTATGTGTATGTGCAGTGAAATTGATGGTTACCAACAAAAAATCTAATCCTTCCAAGCCTTTACTTGTGGCCAGTGTAGGGGCATGGCTGAGTCAGAGGGGAGTTAGTCAGGACTCCCCTGCATGCAACTGGTCTCAGGATGCCATATTGTCCTTTTGGGAATTTTGGCAGCTCTTGTAAAGAGGAGCCTAGTAGGGGAGCAGCTCAGCACATAGACTGGGGGAGTGCAAAGGTGGGTTAGATCTACTTTTACCCACATCTACTGAGTTATGCTATGCGCTCTTTCGCTGCAGCCCTAGATCTGGGATGTTACATTTTAAACATCACAGTTTACAATTACATTGTAAAGTTCCTTTAAAAAAAGGGAAGCAAATATGCCAGATTGAGAGCAATGGGAAGTGGAGTGCTCCATTTGTCCAAATAACGTACAATATGGACAGCAGCAATACATGTCTTGCCCTGTTGCCCCTACCAATATGCCTAGCCATGGCTTATAGGAATCACCCTTTTGGGATAAGAGGGGCTACCATATCCATTCAGGATTTGGCTTCTCTGCTGAGACTGCAAATTGTGCTGGAGTTTTGTGGTGAGGATGCCTGTCCGGCTAAGACCTGGACTGAGACCACCACCTCATTTCATACAGACTGCAGAGCAGCCATCAAATGGTAAACGCTTTCATTCGCAAACCTTCATTCTATCTGTTATTTGTACATTACTCTCATTTCTGCCTCTCTCCTCATGTAGCTGCACAGCACACCAGTCTGTAGACATTCAGAACTGTTTGCTGTATGCAGATCTGGGGAAGGTTTGCTATCAGAAATCAATATTTTAAATGATGTTTTCCCTAGAAGATTATCATCATTGTAAAATCAAAATATTTTGCAGTTTCTGAAAGCTCAAAGAAATATTCTACGTATGAGCTGACAGCAAACCATAATCAAATTGTCAAGCAATTGCTCCTACTGTGGCAAAGTGAGAATGTTAGATTACATGTGTCAGCATGTGAAGATAAAGACTGCATAGTGAACAGCACGTTGAAAGCTTGATAGGCGATGGGAAGTTTATCGCTGTAAACTGTAACCTATTGTAGACAGTTCTGCTACCTCAGCAGTCCTTAGTTTGCATTAAAAACCTTTATGATCAATAAAATGCCTTAGTTTTGGCACTTTAAAAATTTTCTACCAACTTAATTTGGCCAATTCAATTGAAGACTAATTGTTATTCAAAGGGTTAAGTAATAAAATATGCTGAATGATAGTATCTTACGTACCCTAGTTATTTACTGAATCTAATATTATCACCACTATAATCTCTTCAAACAGGCCCCAAATGCATGTTGCTGTGCTATTTGAGTAAGAAAAATAGCTCATTTGCTCAACATATGCATTAGCTGCTAGCCTATGTTTTTAGCTATTTAAAGATTTATGTTCAAATTATTTTTTTCCAGTTTTCCTGTCCTTTTACCTATTCTCTAAACTCCTCACTCTTACTGTCCAAGCTGGCTGTTCTGCAGAGTACTATTAAGAACATCTCCTAAGGGTATCTATTCTTCAGTGACCTTGGGCCCAATCTGAAATGTGCTGAGCACTCAGATTCCCATTAACTTCACTGAGAATTGAGGATACTCATCCCCTTATGGGATCAAGAGTGTGGAGCACTACCTTAGCTTGTCTAAACATTCAGATACCTATCTATCCCTTGAAGGCAAGGGTCAGAGTATATTTTTGAGAGCAGTTCGTATCAGGTATTTAGCCTTGATAGCTAGCTTCTTATTCAGGTACAGTAACTCCCCACTTAATGTCCTCTTGCTTAACGTTGTTTCAATCTTACGTCCCTGCTCCATTACAGAACATGCTCATTTAAAGTTGAGCAATGGTCCCCTTTAACGTCATTTGGCCACCTCCTTTGTCCATGGCTGGCAGCCCCCCTATCAGCTCCCCTACGCGCCCCCTTTCCCCCCAGCGCCTCCCACCCACCGGCAAACCCCGAGGATCAGCTCCTTCCCCCTGCTCCCCCACCTCCTGCCCGCAGCAATCGGCTGTCTTGTGGCGTTCAGGAGGCTGGGGGGAGGAGCAAGGACATGGCGTGCAGCCTCCCCGGCCTCCTGAATGCTACAAACCAGCTGATTGCCACAGGCAGGAGGCGGGGGGAGCAGGGGGAAGGCACTAATCCACGAGGTCTGCCGGTGGGTGGGAGGCGCTGGGGGGAGGGGAGGCATAGGGGAGTTGATAGGGGGACTACCAGCCTGTTTAATACCTGTATTAAATTGCTTGTTTAAAATGTATATAATGACTTTTGTCTGGCAAAAAAAAAAAAATTTCCCTGGAACCTAAGCCCACCTATTTATATTAATTCTTATGAGGAAAGTGGATTCACTTAAAGTCTCATTTTTCAGGAACATAACTACAACATTAAGTGAGGAGTTACTGTATATTATTAAGTTGTAAAACCAGAATATGAATATATATATATATATATATATATATAGAGAGAGAGAGAGAGAGAGAGAAAGATTTTACAAATATATTATTTACCCCTCATATATTTAGGTGCACAAATATTCTGATGTACATTTTCTTCCTCAGAGCCATTATGGTACATATCACAAATACATAATTTGATACATATAGGGGCCAGATCCATGGCTTTTGTAAATCAGCATAGCTCCACTGATTTACATGAAGATTTAGCCTACCATTTTGGAAAATGTACATTGTTGATACAGTGGTTTATATCTTTTGATTTATTTGGTAAATGCACATTGAAATTATTAGACTTTTCCGTGTAACTCCTGTTGGCATTCACAGGAGCCACATGCACTTACAGCCAAATCCCATCCCCAGTCAATGGGACTTTGCCATTGACTTTAGTGGGACCAAATTTGGCTCTTACGGAGTGGAGAATTATGCACACTTGTATTAATGTGGAAAATGTATATTTTCTTTGGAGCAACTTCCAGGTTTGTCAGATGCAAAGAACTGCAATTTGAAGCTTGCATAGTTAAAAGGAAAAGAGAAATAGCAAAAGTTAAAGTTCTGACAGTAATGTCAGCTTGACCACTTTGCACATAAATGTACACCATGAAATACCACTGAACAAAAAAGTTGTAGAATACAATTCTATATATGGGCAACATGGCTAATGTAAAGGCACTTTCAGGACCCTGGCCTAGATTTTCAGTTGCTACTTGGATACACACAGCACAACTAGGGCAGGAGGGAGAAAAAGGGTGCAAAGTGATTACTATTAATAACAATATCTACTGAATTACAAATACAATATCATTATCCACATTATAGATGGGGAAACCGAGGCACAGAATGATGAAGAAACTTGTCCAACGTTACCAACAGGCCAAAGGCAAACTGGCAATAGAACCCAGCTCTCCTAAATCCCAGTCCAGTGCTCTATCCATTTAAAAATACTGTCTTCCTCTTCAGAGCGTGAGCTTATTGTGTGCCAGGCCAGTCCTTTGTTATAAGGGAGAGCAGTCTCAAGAAGTATCTCCTAGGTGAAAATGTCTTTTGAGCAGATTTTTAATTTTATCAAAAACAATGAGGAGTCCTTGTGGCACCTTAGAGACTAACAAATTTATTTGGGCATAAGCTTTCGTGGACTAGAACCCACTTCATCAGATGCATGGAGTGGAAAATACAGGAGCAGGTATAAATACATGAAAAGATGTGATTTGCCTCACCAAATGTGAGGTCAGTCTAATGAGACAATTCAATTGACAGCAGGATACCAAGGGAGGCAAAATAACTTTTGAAGTGGTAATGAGAGTGACCCATTTCAAACAGTTGACAATAAGGTGTGAGTAACAGGAGGGGGAAATTAGTATTGGGGAAATCAGGTTTAGGTTTTGTAATGACCCAACCACTCACAGTCTTTATTCAGGCCTAATCTGATGGTATCCAATTTGCAAATTAATCCCAGTTCTGCAGTTTTACATTGGAGTATGTTTTTGAAGATTTTTGTTGAAGAATTGCCACTTTCAGGTCTGTTATTGAGTGAACAGGGAAATTGAAGTGTTGTCCTACAGGTTTTTGAATGTTATGATTCCTGATGTCAGATTTGTGTCCATTTATTCTTTTGCGTAGAGACTGTCCAGTTTGGCCAATGTACAGAGGGGCATTGCTGGCACATGATGGCATATATCACATTGGTAGATGTGCAAGTGAACGAGCCCCTGATGGTGTGGCTAGGTCCTATGATGGTGTCTGTAGGGAGCCAGGGTGGCTTCCCTCCGAACCTGAGGGTAAAGTGCCTTTCCCTCAGCCTGAGTGGGCGGGGCCAGCCCAAGCTCGCTCCACCCCCCGGAAGGGGAGGGGTGGAACAGGAAGTATAAAGGGCGGGGCCCTTAGCTCAGTTAGGGCAGCACCAGGGAGGGAGGCAGACACAGACCGTGGGCTGCTCCCTTCAGAGCCTGCTGCCACACCAGGGGAGGCCCTGGACCTGTGGAAACCTCACCTGGAGGACGGACTGGGGCTGCCAGGACTGCCCGCTGCCGAGTACCCAGAGGAACTGGAGGAGTCGGAGGGGGAGCGGGAGCTGCCAGCAGCCGAGTACCCAGAGGAGCTGGAGGAGCCTGAGCCTGAGGGGGAGCTGGAGCTGCCAGCAGCGGACTACCCCGACGCACTCATGGGACCAGAGGGATTCGGGCGAGCAATCGGGTAGGAAGTAGCCCAGGGACAGAGCTGCACAGTGGTGAGTCTATGTAGCGGGACAACCCCGCTGACCCAGTGGTGGGACCCTCGTTCTGCCACTGTCAGGGCCCTGGGCTGGAGCGCAGTGGTGTAGGGTGGGCCTGCGCTCCCCTACCCGGCAGAGCCACGCCGGGACCTTTGCCGGCGCTCCCCTGCCTGAGGGGCGCGCTACTGACCTTTGCCGGCGCTCCCCTGCCTGAGGGGCGCGCTACAGACTCTGGCTGACGGCCGCCCCGCCGCTAATTCCCCGCTGACAGGGGCGTGACCCAGGCCGGCCAGTGACCTCATAGCTCCCCACCGCCCCCTAGCGGGTAGGTGGGCCAACGCCGATCACAAGTGGTGAAGAATGCGGGCAGTGCCCCCTATCCCTGCCGGAAGGGATTAGAGCAAGGAGGCAGCGACAGCCCCTAAACAGAAGATGGAGATGGAAAGGCTTATCAAGGTGCTGGCCGAGACTCAGCAGCAGCAGCAGCAACAACTCATACAGCAGCTGGGTACCCACCAGCAGCAGTTGCTTCAAACCTTGGGGGCCCAGCACCGCGAACAACAGACTCAATGTTTCCAGCAACTTGCCACCCTGTGGCCGAGCCCCGGTGGAGCCCAGACGGGCGGGGTGACCACCCCCAACCCTCCTGCTCCACCAGTCTGTCTGGCCAAGATGGGGCCTGAGGATGACCCAGAGGCTTATCTGGTGACCTTCGAGCGGGTTGCTGCAGTAGCTGGTTGGGCGCCGGACCAATGGGCAACCCTGCTTGCCCCCTATCTAACGGGGCCGGCCCAGAAGGCTTACCGGGGGCTACCAGACGATGAAGCCCGTGTTTACGCCAGAGTAAAAGCGGCTATCCTGGATGCCTTCGACATCACCCCGGAGACTTTTCGGCGACGGTTTCAGGGAAAGCTGTACCCCCCGGGGGCCCGGCCCCGAGCCGTGGCACAGGAATTAAAGGATGCAGCGTGCCGATGGCTACAACCCGAGCATCGAACTGTGGCTGAGGTGACAGAACAGATCATCCTCGAACAATTCGTGCACATCCTTCCGACTCCAGGGAGGGCGTGGGTGTTGCGGCACCGACCTCAAACTCTAAGTGCAGCAGTCACACTTATGGAGAACTTTCTAGGGGCCGAGGCCCCAATAGGACCGACAGCCCGACCCCCAAGCTCTGGACCCGGCGGTCAGAAGCCGGAAAGGGGGTCCACCCCCAAAGTCAGTGTGCCCGCTCGAGCCCGATGACCAAACGGCGGCGGCACTACTTTTCCCCGACGGCCCGAGGCCCCACAACCCGCACCGTCTGGACGTTTGACCCGTCCATCGGGCCCCGGCCAACCCCGCGGCCACCCGGGTGACCCGGCACGGCCGGGGCGCACAGAGGTAGGACCTTGCTTTCGGTGTGGTGAGTACGGCCACCTGCAACGAGACTGTACGGCGATGGAATACGATTTTGGCCAGGTGTACACTGGGGAGAGCCGGGCCCGCACACCATCCGTGGCCAAATTGACAGCCCCCATGAGCATCGCCGGGACACCTGTGGTGGGTCTAATTGATTCGGGCTGTGGGCAGACTCTTGTCCGCCAGTCCCTCCTCCCAGACACCGAGCAGATCATCGGGGAGGTACGGATACAGGGATGTGAAACCGTACCCCACCGTGCAGGTCCCTCTCACGGTAGACGGGGCGACTCAGGTAATGAATGTGGCGGTGGCCCCGTCCCTTGCCTACCCAATCATCCTGGGCCGGGACTGGCCAGAATTCGTCGAGCTGCTCCGGTCCCTATCTCCGGAAGAGGCATTCGAGGGAGCCTCCTCTGCGACGGACCCAGGGCCCAGGCGGAGCCCCGACCCCGATGGTGACCCATCCCTTTCACCCAGGCAGGACGGCCAGGAGACAGGGGGCCCCCCGGTGGACATTCGGGACTTTAGCCGAGACCAAAGGGAGGACCCTACGCTCCGGTTTGCCTATGAACAGCTGGCACGGGTAGAGGGGAAGGTCGTGGAGGCCCAGCGGGCTACCCAATGGCCTAGATTTGAGCTTGACCAGGATCGTCTCTACCGTGTGGAGCGGGACCCTCAAACTCAAGAGGTCCGGACCCAACTCGTGGTTCCCCGCATTCATCGACGGGCGGTCCTAAAGCTAGCCCATGACATCCCAGCCGCAGGCCATTTAGGACCGGAGAAAACCGCAGCTAGGGTCCTGGCCAAGTTCTTCTGGCCCGGCATCCACCGCGAAGTGAAGGATTACTGTGGGTCATGCCCGGACTGCCAACGCGCCGCCCTGGCCGGGATCCGGAAGGCCCCCCTAGTTCCATTACCAACTGTGGGCGTTCCATTTGAACGAGTAGCGATGGACCTGGTCGGACCCTTCCCGAAAAGTCAGGCGGGCTACCAATACATCCTGGTCTTGATGGACTACGCCACCCGCTTCCCTGAGGCTGTCCCCTTAAGGAGTATCACTGCCCGCACTATTGCGGCAGAGCTCGTGAAGATCTTCGCCAGGGTAGGCCTCCCTCGAGAGTTACTTACTGACCAAGGGACCAACTTCACATCTAAGTTGTTCCGTCAGGTATGTGCCCTGCTGGGGATTAAGAAGCTGCAGGCCTCAGTTTACCATCCCCAGACGGATGGGTTAGTCGAACGTTTTAATCGAACCCTGAAAGGAATGTTGCGACGCTTCCCCACCCAGGACCTCCGTCAGTGGGATCAACTACTTCCCCCTTTACTACTGGCGGTTCGGGAAGTTCCACAGGCTTCCACGAAGTTCTCTCCATTTGAGCTCCTCTATGGGCAACGGCCCCGCGGAGTGATGGATCTCCTGAGAGAAACTTGGGAACATACACCATCCTCAACGCAGGGCCTTTTACAATACGTCTTGCAGCTGCAGGAACGGTTGGCCCGGGTGGGGGAACTTGCGAGGGAAAACTTAACCACGGCCCAAAGGGGCCAGGAGCAGCAATATAATCGGGGCACCCAGGTCCGATTATTTGCCCCCGGGGACCGAGTTCTCCTCCTGCTCCCCTCGGAGGAATCAAAGCTTTTTGCCCGCTGGCAGGGCCCGTATGAAGTCCTTCGCCAAGTGGGGCCTGTCAATTATGAAATCCGGCAGCCTGATCACCGGAAGGGAAAGCAGATCTATCACGTGAATCTTTTAAAACCCTGGCGGGAATGGGAAGGACTACTAATTGCCCCATACCCACCTGAACCAGACCTTGGGCCGCAACCCCCCGAAGAGTCTGATAATGGGGAACCCCAGCTAGCCGAGACGCTCACGGCTGAGCAGCGGGAACAGGCCCTCTGCCTAGTGAAGGCATTCCCCAGGACCTTCACCACGAAGCCCGGACAGACTACGCTTGCCTACCATGCAATCCAGACCGACCCCGGGGTGGTGGTCCGAGAGACGACCCGGCCATTGCCTAGGCGAATGCGAGAGGCTGTGGAGGAGGAAGTCCAGGCCATGTTGGGATTGGGTGTTATCGAGCATTCCCAGAGCGAATGGCGGAGCCCTGTCGTCCTGGTTCCGAAGCCAGATGGGAGCCGGCGGTTTTGTATTGACTTTCGGAGAGTCAATGCCATTTCAAAATTTGATGCGTATCCAATGCTCCGCGTCGATGAGCTCCTTGACCGGCTTGGAGAAGCCTGCTACATCACCACCTTAGATCTCACCAAGGGGTACTGGCAGATCCCCTTGGAACCCCGATCCAAGGAGAAGACTGCGTTCGCCACCCGGTCAGGCTTGTACCAGTTTACTCGGATGCCTTTCGGCCTCCATGGGGCCCCAGCAACCTTCCAGCGCTTGATGGATCGGATTTTGCAACCTCACACCAAGTACGCCGCCGCCTACCTGGATGATGTGGTCATCTATGGCAGCAACTGGGAGGAACATCTCAACCAAGTGGCGGCTGTCCTCCGGGACCTCCGCGCCGCCGGCCTCACAGCCAATCCTAAGAAATGCCAAATCGGGCGCGAAGAAACCACCTATCTGGGGTACACCCTGGGGCGGGGACAGGTACGCCCCCTCATCGGGAAGGTTCAAGCCCTCCAGGAATGTCAGGCGCCAACCACGAAGAGGCAGGTACGTCAATTCTTGGGCCTGGCCGGCTATTACCGGCGGTTCGTACCCCACTTTGCAACCATTACGGCCCCTCTGACAGAACTCCTGACCAAAGATAGCCCCCGTAGAGTGTGCTGGTCTGACGACTGCGAGAGGGCCTTTCAAACTGTCAAAGACCGCCTGTCTAGCGAGCCCGTTCTCTTCAGCCCGGACTTCGATCGGGACTTCATTGTCCAGACCGATGCCTCCGGCGTGGGGCTTGGGGCGGTCCTCTCACAGGAGGTGGATGGGGAGGAGCATCCTATTGTTTACATCAGTCGGAAACTGTTCCCCCGGGAGCGGAACTACTCCGTCCTGGAGAAGGAGGCCCTAGCTGTTAAGTGGGCAGTTGATGCTCTCCGCTACTACCTCCTTGGGGCCCCCTTTATACTGGTTACAGATCATGCACCCCTGAAGTGGCTCAACAAGATGAAGGACGCGAATGCCCGCCTGCAGCGGTGGTATCTTACACTACAAACCTACGCCTTCACGATCCGCCATCGGGCGGGACGGGACAACGCCAACGCGGACTTTTTCTCCCGTCTGGGGGAGGCCGAGGTTCAGGAGCTGGATTTGAGGCGTGGGGTATGTAGGGAGCCAGGGTGGCTTCCCTCCGAACCTGAGGGTAAAGTGCCTTTCCCTCAGCCTGAGTGGGCGGGGCCAGCCCAAGCTCGCTCCACCCCCCGGAAGGGGAGGGGTGGAACAGGAAGTATAAAGGGCGGGGCCCTTAGCTCAGTTAGGGCAGCACCAGGGAGGGAGGCAGACACAGACCGTGGGCTGCTCCCTTCAGAGCCTGCTGCCACACCAGGGGAGGCCCTGGACCTGTGGAAACCTCACCTGGAGGACAGACTGGGGCTGCCAGGACTGCCCGCTGCCGAGTACCCAGAGGAACTGGAGGATTCGGAGGGGGAGCGGGAGCTGCCAGCAGCCGAGTACCCAGAGGAGCTGGAGGAGCCTGAGCCTGAGGGGGAGCCGGAGCTGCCAGCAGCAGACTACCCCGACGCACTCACGGGACCAGAGGGATTCGGGCGAGCAATCGGGTAGGAAGTAGCCCAGGGACAGAGCTGCACAGTGGTGAGTCTATGTAGCGGGACGACCCCGCTGACCCAGTGGTGGGACCCTCGTTCTGCCACTGTCAGGGCCCTGGGCTGGAGCGCAGTGGTGTAGGGTGGGCCTGCGCTCCCCTACCCGGCAGAGCCACGCCAGGACCTTTGCCGGCGCTCCCCTGCCTGAGGGGCGCGCTACTGACCTTTGCCGGCGCTCCCCTGCCTGAGGGGCGCGCTACTGACCTTTGCCGGCACTCCCCTGCCTGAGGGGCGCGCTACTGACCTTTGCCGGCGCTCCCCTGCCTGAGGGGCGCGCTACAGACTCTGGCTGACGGCCGCCCCGCCGCTAATTCCCCGCTGATGGGGGCGTGACCCAGGCTGGCCAGTGACCTCATAGCTCCCCACCACCCCCTAGCGGGTAGGTGGGCCAACGCCGATCACAGTGTCCCTTGAATAGATATGTGGACAGAGTTGGCAATGGGCTTTGTTGCAAGGATAGGTTCCTGGCTTAGCGTTTTTGTTGTGTGGTGTGTGGTTGCTGGTAAGTATTTGCTTCAGGTTGGAGGGCTGTCTGTAAGCGAGGACTGGCCTGCCTCCCAAGGTCTGTGAGAGTGAGGGACCGTCTTTCAGGATAGGTTGTAGATCCTTGATGGTGCGCTGGAGAGGTTTTAGTTGGGGGCTGTAGGTGACAGCTAGTGCCATTCTGTTACTTTCTTTATTGGGCCGGTCTTGTAGTAGGGGACTTCTGGGTACCCTTCTGGCTCTGTCAATCTGTTTCTTCACTTCACCAGGTGGGTACTGTCATTTTAAGAATGCTTGATAGAGATCCTGTAGGTGTTTTTTCTGTCTGAGAGATTGGAGCAAATGTGATTGTCTACAGCCAAGCTCTAAGATACAATGGATTATGTGATGTGGTCTGGATGAAAGCTGGAGGCATGTAGGTAAGTATAGCGGTCAGTAAGTTTCTGGTATAGGGTCGTGTTTATGTGACTATCGTTCATTAGCACTGAAGTCTCTAGGAAGTGGACCTCTTATGTGGACTGATCCAGGCTGAGGTTGATGGTAGGGTGGAAAGTGTTGAAATCTTGGTGGAATTCCTCAAGGCCTCCTTCCTATGGGTCCAGATGATGAAGATGTCATCAATGTAGTGAAAGTAGAGTAGGGGTGCAAAGGGACGAGAGCTGAGTAAGTCCTGCTGACTTTAAGATATAAACTGTCTCCAAATCTGAAATAGTTGTGGGTGAGGACAAAGTCACAAAGTTCAACCACAAAGTTCAGGTTTGCTGTGATGGTATTGGGGATGCTAGGATGGTGTTTTCTGGAAATTCACCAAAGGATTGTAGTTTCCTCAGGAAGTCAGTGGTGTCTCGAAGATAGCTGGGAGTGCTGGCAGCATAGGGCCTGAGGAGAGAGTCTACATAGCCAGATAATCCTGCTGTTACGGTGCCAATGACAGAGATGATGGAGCATCCAGGATTCCCAGGTTTATGGATTTTGGGTAGCAGATAGAATACCCCTGGTCGGGGCTCTAGGAGTGTGTCAGTGTAGATATGTTCCTGTGCTTCTGTAGGGAGTTTCCTGAGCAGAAGGTGTAGTTTCTTTTGGTAATCCTCAGTGGGGTCAGAGGGTAATGGCGTGTAGAATGTGGTGTCAGAGAGTTGTCTAGCAGCCTCTTGTTCATATTCTGACCTATTCATGATGACTACAGCACCGCCTTTGTCAGCCTTTTTTATTATGATGTAAGAGTTGTTTCTGAGGCTGTGGATGGCGTGTTCTGCATGGCTGAGGTTACGGGGCAAGTGATGCTGCTTTTCCACAATTTCAGCCCGTGCACATCAGCGGAAGCACTCTATGTAGAAGTCCACGCAGATTTCTTCTTTTTGTAGTGTTGGTAGGAAGCTTTCTTTAGGTCAGTGTGCTGTTCAGTGGTGTGTTGGAAATATTCCTTGAGGCGGAGACATTGAAAGTCGGATTCTAGGTCACTGCAGAATTGTATTATGTTTGTGGGGGTGCAAGAAAAAGAATAATCTCACTACAGTATAGTATTCCAGGGCAACACTAAGGAGTCACACAAACAAGGAAACTCAAAGTTAAGGCTAGGCTAAAAGCTTGTTGATGATTTTGATGTGTGCATTTTTCAGTCTTTTGAAACTTCTGTTTACTTCCAATTTGCAGGTCTTTTCACTAGTCAATTAGTATTCACTGTCAGTCATTGTCTCATCCTCCCCGAGGATTTCTCAGCTCTATTCCACTAGGCAAATGCATCCCTTTAATGAAAATTTGTTGATTGTCTGTCTTGACAGCTACAATGGCTGCTGACTTTCACATATCACCTGTGCTTAAGTAATGAATTTCCATTGGCTGCTCACTGTGTCCCCCTCCCCGCTGCACACAGTAGGAGCTGAAAACAAGCACGAATTAAGTAACAATTACTATTGCTTTTAACTCCTGATTTGAAACTGCTTACTTGTGGTTTATTTTTGCATAGCTCT
Organism: Malaclemys terrapin pileata; assembly: GCF_027887155.1. Lineage (NCBI taxonomy): Eukaryota > Metazoa > Chordata > Testudines > Emydidae > Malaclemys > Malaclemys terrapin. Next base: position 69,313,439 of record NC_071512.1, read on the forward strand.
CCAAACTGTCTAGCTAAAAAGGCATTTAAAATATATGTTGTACTGTGAGTCAGGCTATACTGCCAAGGCTTATTATGATGATAAAATAAATTATAATGGTCATATTTTGCCAACAGAAATATTGGCCCACAACCTTTTCTTTCAGCAGTTTTCACCTTCGCAGTCTATCTGAAGGTGTGTGTATGGGGTGTAATGAAAGGACTCAGGTTCAGCATAGTCACTCTCTTTTCAAAAGACCCTAAATACACATGTTCAAGGGATGAATCTCCCTGCCCGCTTCAATTTCTCCAGTAATTAGCAGGACTTTAGAATTATAAGAATGTCTTTCTTGTATCATTCTAGCAGGAGGAGGCTTTGTTGTCTTACATCTTAATAATTTATCATTCACTTGATAAGAATTCTAAAAGATTAGTCGATAAGAATAAACAGTCTCAGGGAGACAATTCTTTGATGCCAACTTTGTTAATTTTGCAGCAACTGAATCAGTCTTCTGTCATTACAATTTAAGAAGCAGAATTGCAAAATCATCATTTTGGGGAAGTTACTACTGCCAAGTCTTTTACAAAATGACTCATATTAATTAAACCCTTTAAAACAAAACAGCAACAAAAATTATAGCTCTCCTTACTACACAGGAGGACGGAAAAACTGCAAAGGGTGAGAACGTCAAAACAATTATAACTGGAGACTGATCTGCAATCTCTGCTCTAAAATTAAAAGGGAAGGAGAGGAAGCCAAATATTCTGGTAAATACTCAAGCATAGTTATGCACGGGCAGACTAATTCAATTAAAATTAGAACCAACTTGACCCTTTATTTACAGCTCTGAAGGTTCAAAATATTATGATAAACTTGTTTCATTTTCACATATCTCACGACTTCCTAGTTTGGGTAGGGACTAAACGTTAATGAAACCCTGCAAGGAAGGTTGTTCTAGAGAGGGGACAAGCACAAGACTAGGACCAGGGAGTTCTTGCTATGACCCTGACTCCCTCTATGGTCTTGGACAAGTCTCGTAACTTCTCTTTATCTGCTTCCCCATCTGTAGTCTGGGATAATAGCATGTACCTATGGTGTAGGGATTGTTTAGTTCATGTCAGCAGAGAATTCTGAAGATGGAAACAGCTATGTTTTATAGCCTCACTTTTCTCATATTTAAACACAGCTGACGGTAGGGTGCAAATGCAGAGAAGCGCCCTCCAAGCAGAGACTGCTGGAAGAAGAAGCTCAGTGGCCTCTAGAACTCCCCAAAGAGCAGATCCACCCTGGGAGTTTTGAAGAAGATCCAGTTTGTGTTCTCCCTGCGTCAGGGACAGATATATTGGCTTGTTAGAACCAAGGCACCAGCATAATTGAAGAGGCACTTTGCATGATTTCAAGTGTGAGGGCCACACACTACCTATTTTACTCACATGTGACTACTCTGAAGAGTAAGAACAGCAGGATTTGAAGTTCAAAACCATAATGAGCAAAGTAAGGGCCAGCACCTGATCTCAGTTGCATTAGTGTAAATGCAGCAAAAACAACGAGGAGTCCTTATGGCACCTTAGAGACTAACAAATGTATTTGGGCATAAGCTTTCGTGGGCTTAAACCCACTTCATCAGATGCATGGAGTGGAAAATACAGTAGCAGGTATATATACACAGTACATGAAAAGATGGGAGTTGCCTTACCAAGTGCGGGGTCAGTGTTAACGAGACAATTCAATTAAAGTGGAAATGGGCTATTCTCAACAATAGAATACCAAGGGAGGAAAAATCACTTTTGTAGTGGTAATGAGGGTGGCCCATTTCAAATAGTTGACTAGAAGGTGTGAGTAATAGTAGGGGGAAATTAGTATGGGGAAATTAGTTTTTGTAATGACACATCCACTCCCCGTCTTTATTCAGGCCTAATTTGATGGTGTCCAGTTTGCAAATTAATTCCAGTTCTGCAGTTTCTCATTGGAGTCTGTTTTTGAAGTTTTTGTGTTGAAGAATTGCCACTTTTAAGTCTGTTATTGTGACCAGGGAGACTGAAGTATTCTCCTACTGGTTTTTGAATTTATAATTCCTGATGTCAGATTTGTGTCCATTTATTCTTTTGCGTAGAGACTGTCCAGTTTGGCCAATGTAAATGCAGCTTAGCTCCACCAAAATAAATAAAGTTACTCTAGAGCAGTGGTTCCCAAACTTTAACAACCTGTGAACCCCTTTCACTAAAATGTCAAGTCTCGCGAACCCCCTCCTAAAAATGAATATTTCCAGGAATTTTCTCCTTTACCTGAGTATAAATTATAAAAGCAGTGATCTTGGAAATATAAAATTTGTTTTTATGACATGCTTATTACACACTCTTTATTATTAATTATTATTTATCATTACACTATTTTTATTACATTATGAAAATGGCAAAACTCTTCCAAGATCTCACTTTCGTAGCTTGTATCACTTTCAATAAGCCTGTTATAAGACAAGGCTCCTATGTTTCATCAAGGAGTATCAGATGTGAAACAGCATGAAGGTATTTAAGAAGCCAACTCAAAGAGTTCCTTCTACACAAGCATTCAGGTCTTGAACAGTCCAGGCAAACAATGTACATTACAACAAAGCTTAAACTTGTTCTTCATAATAATTTTAAAAACAATACTAGCTGCCTATTTAATTTTAAAAACAGCAAAAGATATCCACCTCCCTTTCCATTTCTTATAAGAAGTCTTGAAGTTTAAATCTCCTCAGTGGGATAGATGTGCTTGCTTTGATCTGCTTAGCTCTTGGAAGTCCAGGGGCTCCAGGCTGCTGGCCCCATGCTGCCCGGGGTCCCTAGGGACAGCTCTGTCCACCATTAGGGAATTTTTCCCCAGGAACCCCCTGTAACCTTTCGCAAACCCCCAGGGGTTCACGAACCCCAGTTTGAGAACCACTGCTCTAGAGTTACAGTGGTGCAATTGAGATAATAATTTGGCCCAATGCATCATGAATAGGTCTCTCTCAGGCCAATATATAACATAAGTAAGATTTCTAAAATTCTGGATTATGTTTTCTACCATTGTAAGTTAAGATATTTAACAGCCCTAGGAGAAATGAAAAACAAGTGGGATTTAGTCATTTTCTAAAGCCAGCGAATCTTGTCACTTAACAGCTGTTTATATTGCCTTTTTCAATATTATTATTTCTTTGAAGCATTCCATTTTATTTGAAGAAATGAAGATGATGAAAAAGAGGAAAATTCTTTCTTAGCATTTCCTTATAGTAACAGTTATGGTAATTTTAGAAGTGTGTATCGTGTCAGTCAATGTTTAAAAGTAATTTGAAAACATTAAAACAAGATAAAAATGATTTCTTTCATGTTGATCATAGCCAGCTTATCAGCAATGAAATCCTCAGTCTTCATTACTGCAGCCTTCTTATACTAATTTCACTAGTGCACTAATAAAACACGACAGTTCATTCAAATAAACGTTGTGCATTGTCGAATGGAAAATTTACAGCCTGATTCTGATCCCAGCAGTGTAACTCCATTGGTTTCAAAAGCCTTATTCCTAATTTACACCAAGTATGATTGGAATCTGGCCCACAGTCTTGGTGTGCATCTGCCTATGTCTCTAAGGACTTGTTTATACTGCCCAGCAGTTTGGACTACAGTTTGGAATAACAGTGCACACCAAAGTGCTATGCTGTAACTCCCCTGTGTGGATCATACAGGCGCAAACTAAAAGGTTCCTAACTGTTTTTGGAGTCTCTGATCAGTGGATTAAATCCAACCTTCTGAGGGGAAACAGTTCTTGAGATTTATTACTTACTTATTTGACCCCATCATGGGAGTATATGAGCACCTGAGAAACATCAATTGTCCTCAAACTGTTAAGTGTGGCTGAAAGGATGAGCTAGAAGAGGCCTAAACCTCCATGTAAGGGACTTAGAACCTGATAGCCCATGGTCGGGGACCATGGCTAACTTGTGTTCCTCCTGCTGAATGTGTGGGTTCTGGCATCTTTTCAGGGCAACTGCTAGAATGTGGCCTTATTTAACTAACTTCTATTTGCCTTCACCAATATTAAAAATCTCTTATTCATAATATCTGGAATTATTTACTATCAAACAACTCATTGCTTTATTAGCTAGTTAGGCATATTCACACTGTTTTCCAGTGTTCAATATTATCCTTGGCATATCCAAGAAGCATAAGTTAACACAGTAACGAACATAATGCTGTTTACTGTATATTACATTTAAATATCTGTGTTACTAAACTCTGGATACTTTTGTGTGCATACATTCATCTGGATGCAGAAGGATGTGTGTATAAATCATATTACCTTCAGGTAAAATATCTCTGACTCCCAAAGTCTCTTTGTAGTCTCTGAAACCTTTAAAGAAACATGCACAATGTACAAGATGAATTTTATATTCAACATGCAGTTCTTTTTTTCCCTTACCGTATGTGCCAGACTGATCCTGTGACAATTTGTATTGTACAAAATGAAAACATGCCTTTCTTTCCATTCTGCTCTTGGTTCTCATGGTTGTCTTAGTTGTTAATTTTGAAAACTTTCTTTCAATTAAAATGTGATCTACAGATTTCAATGTAATAATTACTGGGTTTTTTTTTTTTAAATCGTGCCTGAACAAGAGAAGTAGAGAAGGAGTTCAGTCTATTGGATAGGGCACTGAACTGAGAGTCAGGATACCTGGGTTCTGTTATCAGATCTGTGACTGACCTGCTGTGTGAGATTGGGCAAATTGCTTGACCTCTCTGTGCTTCTATTTTCACTCCTATCCTTTATCTTTTTCTATTTAGATTGTTAAATTTTCAGGGCTTGGGCGGTCTCTTCCTATTGCTTTAGTTTGTATGGTTGCTAGCATCTTGGGATCCTGATCCTGGTAGGGTGCTACAGTCATGCAAACAATATAATATTAAAGAGCTCATTTTGTGTGGGCTGTCAAGTGCTAATGCACAATTGCATAACATCTTCTAGAGACCTGAGCATTTTACTCAAGAAACCAAAAAAGCCACAGGAAACAACCTACTTTTTTCCATGTATAGTTAGGATGCCAGGACACATTCAGACACAGCAATAAGCTTTCTGCTTCTGTATAAACCATGCACAGCAGGTCACACTGTTGGTCTGTCTGTTTGGATTCAGCTGAGAAAGAGACAAGATTCTTGTCAATAATCCAAAGAACACTCTACGGGCCTGATTTATAAAAGAAGTTCTGTACCTACAACAACAGTCAGATTTTCAAATAAGCTCAGCTCCAGTTTAGGCACCAATATAAAGGGACCAGATTTGCAAAAGAGCTCAGCATGAATTCTTTTAAAAATCTGACCATAAGGGTCCCACTGGAAGCAGTTGGGTGCTGACAGATTTTCCAAAATTCTCCATTATTTAGGTGCCTAAATTGGATCTGAGATCTTTTGAATTATGGGTGCTGAGCACTAGAAAATATAGCTCTGAGCTCTTTTAAAAACCTGGCCACACATCTGTTAAATTAGAAAACCCTGGGAATGATCTTGTGTTATACTTATTTACATTCCTCATTGATTTCAATGGGAGCTGGCTATAACATCTGGTTATTATTATGAAGCATAATCTACAAGTCATAAATATGTTTTGGGGAATGAAAAAATCATTATCTGTTAATGGGCTATGACAAAGCTCTTGAGTGCATTTATCATCATTCTCTTTTTTATGTTTAACGTATGCATCTCACCCACAAAGTAACTTTTAAATTGATGACAGGTTGGGACAAACTTAGCCCTACAATAAGTGAAACAGTTCCTACTGAAATTAATGGCAGGTCCATTCTTTGTGCCAGTTCTGAGTGTGGACCACTAGATTTCATAAACCACCATTTATAAAAAGATTCCATTTGAGATCATTTTTAACTTTTCACAGCACTTGTATCTATTTCCTGGTTTAAGGCAGTAGAGGGGGTTTAGAGGCAAAATCCTGTCCCCATTGATGTCAAAAGCAAACTGCCTTCAATGGGCCAGGCTTTCACTCTAGCAATCAAAGACTATCTTCATTGTGGCCTGCCTAGATTATAACCTGTCTACTCTGTTTAACTTAATTTTCATGGTGGTAGTGCTTATAATCACAGCATTTTGGCCTCAGCAGAAGTTCTGGGAATTTAGAGATCAACCACCATCTGACCTTGGGCTGATATGTGCTGACTAACTGCCTTCATGTCACCCAGAAACCATCAGAACACCACCTGGTGCAAAGAGGTGGAGGTCCAACCAAGGATACTGATGAGTCCTTTAGCAGTATATTTCCTTTACCTTTTCCAGAAGCAAAACCCTCTTATAGAGACTAGATTTATCCCTTTGAGTGCAGACTATAAAAGACTCAGGGCACCTCTGGGTGAAAGGGCCTACCTCAAATTATAAGGTATTATCATTGTTGTTAGTGATACTTATTATAAATTATTTATGGATGAGCTAAAGCAATGTCAGAAACTGAGGTAAGGATGGTCAGCACTAATGGCTGGAGCAGTGGAAGTCATGCCTACAAGTTAGAGGCAGGAGTCAAATGTGGTGTTGGAACAAGGTAATAGTACGCTTAGGAACATGTCTAGAAAAAAAGCAAGGCTGAAACAGGACTAAGAACAAGGCTAGAGCAGGCCAAGGCCACTGGAGTTGTCACCACTATCAGACAGAGGAACATTCTAAGCCATAAAGCAACATTAAGCAGGTTGAGTTACTAGTTATCTTGTGAGGCTTATATACCTGCCCTAAGAGTCACCAGACCAGCTCCTGGCTTGTAGCTTGACTGGAGCCTAACACAGGAAGGACTCATCACTGCATGTGGCTTAATCAGGCTTTAGTTCAGGATGACTCATTACCTCACAGGCAGCACTTGGACTCATTGGAAACTCTGGATCACATACCTGGTATACCTGAATTGTCAAGACCACCCAGCCTCAGCCCCTGAAAGATCTTAATTTCAGTCCCCCAATTATTACTATATGGTGTTAGGGCTTTAGATTTCTATCATCATGTTTTGTTTATATTTTATTTCTCAAATTTTTATATGTTCTGTATTATTCCTTCAGATTTGCTTGAATGAAGCCAATGTGGCAATCTACCAGAATTTTCTGCAATGGCATCGTTTGCATTAAGAATAAACACCTTAGCCAAGTTTTCTGCTAGAATAACTCCATTGACTTCAGATGACTTATGCCAGCAAAGAATTTGACCCTCTCTACGTAAAGGTGCATTAAAATGGTCACACATTTTGTGTGTATGTTCATGAATACGAAGGGAGTAAAATGGTCTATGGTGAACTCTTTCTGTGCCCAGGGGAGCAGAAAGCATATTAGGGGCAGTAACAGAGTGACTTCTATCTGATAAATAATTACAGCTCCATCTTAATGTCTCAGGTCCCAAGCATAGGTCACCAAACTTAACCAACAATAACCTGCCATCCATTAAAGTTGAAGAGGATATAGGATTTTTTATTTTAGAAAGACCACTCTCACTAATCACCTTCATTTAAGGCATTATACAAAATCACTCACTTTCATTAACAAGTGATCAATCTTTGAATGTCGTATTTAAAACCTAGGTTATCTATGAATCATAAATGTACTTTACTACTTAGTGAATAATCTTTGATGTAGGTGGAAAAAATGGACAAAATTCTACTGCACCTCAGTTTTCTCTCATTTATGAGAAGGAGTGACAATGGAATGTTGCTGAACCAGGCTTATCTAGAAAGTATGGTAAAGGGTATTTCAGTCAGTTGTTTAGTGACATACTAATACTGCTTAGCACTTATACAGGGCTTTTCTTCTGTAGATCTCAAAGCACTTTACAGACATGAGTCAGTATTAACATCATTTTACACATAAGGAATCTGAAGTCCAGAGAGGGTAAAGGCAACATTTTAAAAAGTAACCTCTGATGTTGCATACCTAAATTTTGCAGTAAGTGACTGCCAAAGTGACCCAGCATCTCATAGCAAGTCATTGGCAACTTGGACTAGAACTTGACACCCACTCTTGTACTCTATCCATTGCCCAGATGGTCTGCATTTCATTACACTGTGTTTCAGACTATAATTAATGTCCAGTTTTCATTCTTGTTAAAACCCAATAAATAGTTAATTACAATTTTATACCCGGTCATATTCTAGTATGAATTGTTATTAGATGTATTTATATAGATACCATTCCTGTACTGTCCAGGGGCAACGATTACACTGCATATTTCATTATCTACTTTCAGCCAGAGAAATGTCAATAGTGTGATACACTTGCTTGATGAATAAACATGTATATTTGGGGAACTATGTGAGTCCTTAATAAAAGAAATAAAATAAAAATAATAAAAGCATGTTTTGGATTTGGGGTACACAAACACCAATAGCTTATTTAACTTCAACCCGACCTGCATCATTAGTGCAAACAGCAAAATTAGTGGAGTGCAGATCAGGGCTCTAAGTGACCCATTACAAAATGATCAGGGAGTCTATGTGGCATGGTTTCAAACAAACAAAACAATCTACTAGAAATGAAGGAAACCAAAATACCAATCAAAACAGGAATAGAGGGTTTCTGACAGCTGAGAAACAAAACCATGATTTCATTCGTAACTAGATCTGGAACTACAAGGATGCAATCTCTGGGACTGCCTTGCTCGTTAGATTTTTATAGTTTCAGAGGCACAACACATGTTTTCAATTCCACTGCCTAACTCCAACAGATCCATAATAATGTTGACATTCCCTTGAAACGTCACTGAAACATTTTGTTATTTTTATCCTTCCAAAAATTCTGCATATCTTTCCAAAGCCACTTTTGTATTCTTTCCATCATCCTGAAGACTTTTTGAATTCACAATTTGCAGCACTCCTTCCATTTCTAGTGGGCTAGAACTCCTTTGTGAATATTTGCCATTGACGGAAACTGACCACAAAAAGGCTCAATCTAGGAACACATTTTGTTTTACAATTAAAAAAAATCAGTTAAAAATACAAAAGCTCTTGAAGTCTATATATAAAAATAAAATAAAAATTCCAGGTTCACAGTTTCAATAGCTTTTTTGTACTCAGAGAAATATGGAAAATGCTTAGTCCATAATGTGACCCATTTTCTTTTAGTATTTTGAAATAAATAAAAATTAAACAAGACACTTAACTCTGCAGAGTGGCTACTGCACATGAACAGTAGTTTTCTGACATGACAGACTGTAATTGTTCCCTTTCACGGTGGGTAGGAGTGTGTGCGCGGGTTTGGAGGGGGGGGGGGGGAAGGAGATTCTTCTAAGCACCTCTAGGAGCATTCAGTATTCCTAGGGCCCTTTATTTTCGTTTTTTATTTTGTTTAATTTTTCTCAGGAATTTGTCAGTGTTTACTACTACAACCAAAACCAGCTGATAATCGGTGCAAAAAACTATTAAAATATTTTTTATTAATAAAATATTGGGTAAATATTGGGGTTTATTTTGGTGGAAGGAAGGACAAGAAAAATATTCAGTAGATTTATGCTTCGATGAATGGAATTCAATGTGGTTTGCTGCAGAACTAAAACAGAACTCAAAACACAATGCCACCTCTGAGTTTAAGAAAACAATATATATCTCCAATTCACAAATCAAACTTTTCATTTGAATAAACAGTTCACTGTTGTAGACTTAGAACTATTAGCTATAAATATTTACATTTAATAATTGAGCCCAATATTTTAAAACATTTATAAACACTCACTGTCTTATGTGAAGTCCTTCAGGTTAATTTCCAAAAGTCCTGCATAGCGCAGGCTCACAGCAATCTTTTTAAGGAGTCTTTTCCAACGCCTGTTCTCCTACAGTCTTGGATGTAGCCAAATTTAGAAAATACTCTCTCCACATCAGCTGAGCCAAGTGGAGCACTGAGGATACAAGAGGCAGCATGGCTCAATATCAGAAAGTCGGTGCAGTGGATTTTCCAGAATTCAAGAGGAGCGCTGGAGCCATTGTCCAGGGAAGGCATTGCCATGTAAATGTGGAATTCACTTTCCAGTTCTGCACCTTCTTTGTCAGAAGCCACAAAGGGGCAAATTATACGAACACATTCTTTAAATTTATCAGCTGAGGCCACAGTTTTACAATGAGGATCAAACAGAACAATGACTTTCCAGAATGATGATTCGCTGTGAAAAGCTTCAGGGGACATATTGCGAGTGACAGTAGTTTCCCACTTTTTTGACAGCATTTCGTAAAAACTTCTGAAAGCTTTTGGGAGATTGTCCTGTTCAGTCACTGTCAACATAGACTCCAGGTAAGTGCGTATTCATTTAAAGTTTTACAGACACAAGCTGCAACTGTTTGCTAACTTTACAAACGCCAAATCTGGCAAAATGAGCGCAGGCTTCTCCACAACAAAATCAAAAAATGAAAACAAAATCACCAGGGTAGGACAGTTGAGAACATCTGGCAATTTGTCAAAAATCAAAGAACTAACTATATTTCCAGCCGACCTATCTTTAATTTTGTTGGCCAGAGCAACATCATTCAACATAATCAGCAAGGCCTAGTGGCTGCCCTGAAAAGCAGAGGGCACATACAAATTCACTTACTACATCGTGTTGATCTTGCTCTTTCGGCCGTGCCCAGAGTATATGCTGATTCCAGAGTTGCTTGTTTTTATTTTCGCCTTGTTTTAGTCTTAAGTGTCATTTGCTCTCCAAATGTTCTTTAATCCGGTCAGCCCAAGTGTCAACTTTGAAGCCACACCATTTGCAGTGCATACACTCAACTTCATCCTCTTTTCCTGGTGTTTTTTTTTTTTTTTTTTTAACTTTGGACTACTTCCTTGTGTTCTGAAATGTATTCTGATCCAGATTTTTGTTTGATTCTCATTTTAGTGTGTCAAATCTTTGAACCGTTATCTTCTAACAGTTTAAAATGTGTACATGGTGGGCGTGAGAGTCATCAGCATGTTCAGATGCTCACACACTTCAGAGCTTGCGTGCCTTCCTGTGTGTTTATTGTGTGTATCTTCTAGATTAATACATTGCATTACTTCAACAGGCAGCTTTGCATATACAAACAGACTAATGTATTATCGTAATACATATATCTCATGCCACGTATTGCATTTTCCTAGTAAAACACGTTATTTTTTATATATTTGAATGATACAAAAGTGGGGTGAAAATTGGAAAAAAACAATACATTTTGTAAAACCTGGGATTTTTTTTGTAAAAATCCATCTAAACTGAAAACGAATGGGCTTAGTTATCCTTATGTTTCTCAACATCAACCTGCACACAAAGGCATTACATGTTTCCAACCTGCCCTCTAATGAGCAGGACAAGACAAGAAGAGCGTGTAAATGCCATTCTTCAGAATAGCCAGAGATGTCACTAAAGAGCGACATGCAGTGCTTTCTGTAGCATTCCAGCATTAACTAAAGAGCTGAGTTTGGGTCTTGAATTTTCATCCCTTGCCTGCAGAAAATTGTGCCTGGTGTTATACCAATAGAATAAAAACCAGCAGGATCTTATTAAGAGGGATAAGGCAAAGATGCCACATTTATTGTAAATATACTGATAAAGCAAAAGATAAAAATAAACAACGTTGTTTGACTACTTATTTCTTATACATACACACATATATATATATATATATATATATAGAGAGAGAGAGAGAGAGAGAGAGAGAGAGAGAGAGATTCATTCACACAATCATTCATTCAAGTTCTGTATAGGTGTTATAGTTACCAGCCTAGAAGTTGCTCATGCCAAGTTACTGGCCAGGTATCTTGGTCATGAGGATGGAGCCGAGTCTGTGTCAGGTGCACCTGATGCTCCTGGAGGCTGGCAGCAGAACCAGAGACTCAAAGTCATCAGTCTTTAGAGTCCCTTCTTATAGGAATTAATTCCTATGTTAGTCTATGGGAGCTGTTTCATCCTGCTGTTGCTGACTCAATCAGCAGATGGCACATTCCTGTCCAAAGTGGCACATTCCTGGTGGCTCCACACTGTCCAAAGTTTGTGTTTCTCATCCTTCCAGGTGATGGGGTGGGTCCCAGTTTACCCTCCGGGGGTTTCTGGTCATCCACTTGACACATTCTTCGGCCGATGGATACTCCTTTTCTAGGCTGGCACCTCCCTAACCATCCATGTATATCAAGCATTCATCAGCATACATTCCATCCCTTAACCATATTTTAATTTATGGTCTCCACCACTTTCAGAGTGTGTGCTAATTCATTTGAGACTCCCGGCCCTTTAATCACAGAGGGTGGGGGTCTGTCCTAGGAGCAGTTGAATGAAGTGAAAGACACTTAACAGCTTATAGTGTTTGTTTACATTGTATAACAAAGTCAGTTAACTTGTTTGTAAGTTTTACATAGTAGTCACAGGATAGATATAATCAATGGTTTCTACAGACAGTAGCTTACAAGTTTTAACAGAAGACCCAAGAGATTTTTGTACTTGGTGAAACTGTTGGATTTTAAAGTGTGAGGGCCAAATTATGAGGGGGTCACTGTCTCTTGGGGGAATCACTGTTAGTTCCTTCTTTAATATCCCTACACTGGGACAGTTCAACAATGCATTGAAAAAGATTTACAAACATATATTCACTTGGTTGCCTGGGATCAGTCCAGATGAACTAGCTATTCCATCTACTGGACAGAAAATCCCGATCTAGCTGATAAAGCTATTTCAGCTATTGGGAAAATAAATGATTTTAAAAAAATGATCAGAACATTGAATTAAAAACACAACACCACTGTAAAACCAAATTAAATTAAAAAAGAGCATTTGGGATAAATTGTCAGCAGAGAACAGGGTTTAATTAAGCATCTCCTATTAAAGTCAATGGGATGCTCTCTGAAAATAAAAAGGGTAATTGGAAACAAACAAAGTAATTGAAAGCAAAGTAAAATCCTAACTAAGATTCTGTTTGTGGGTAGAATGCCACCCCCTTTTCCTCTGGCAGCATCTATAGTGCAGGGAGATGCACAGCCATGGGAGGACAGCTTTAAAATCTGTTCAGGCCAGGGATCTGTAGCAGCCTTGCCAACAGAAGCTGCCCAGGAAAAATGCTGAATCATGAATCTCCTGGCCATCCAGGCCCCATCTACTTCTGGACCACACTTTTCAGGGAAGGGACGTGCCAGCTGGGTTAGGTATCTTCAACAGTGGAGAGTCCGCCGTGCCCATGCTTCAGGTGGACTTACCATCATAAACAGCCATGACCCAGGAAGTGCCTCTGGCCCCATATTTCATGCTACAGTACCTTTCTAATGGTATGAGCTTTCAATCTCTTTCCTAACTCTGAACAGGGCTGGTTTAAAAAACAAAAAAATAAAAATCTGGGGTTCAATCCAAATCCATTACATTGGGCACCTGGTTGCAAAGCCCAAGTGTGTAATATTATTGTTTGTGCCCCAATTTCTAAGTCATGTCAGTAGGAGCGTATGGCCCTAGTGGGGGGTGGGCAGTACGCAATGAATCCAGAAATGGTGTGTGTTTGGGAGGGTGAGTTCAACTGAAGGAGAGGGTGATGTACTCCAACCAGGGAGTACATGATAGAGAGAGAAATCCCAGTTCCCTAGGACCCTCAAGCTATTATCATCACCAAGCTCTCAGTCAGCGAGAAACTGCTTATACTCAATAACGGGGAAATGGAGCACAACAAAAATGCATAAACTGGGGTCCCCCTGTGGCTACAGGTTTGACAACATCCTCTTAACATGCCCTGCTCTTGTTCTCTTTTCTCAGAGAGTTAAGAATTACTTTTAAAATTAGATTCTGTGATTTAAATTGTATACTGCTGAGGGAGTCGGGGGTGGGGTTTATTGTAAAGGAAGGGAATTGACTAAGGGCTGAGACAAATGGATTGGTGTTTACTCTCAGAGTGAAGTTTGTTCTCTGTTGGCCAGGCAGAACAGACGTTGAGTTTACACACTAAGCAAATCTATCAAAAAATACCAATAACATTACATTTTCAAATACTTATTATAATAACCTTATCTCGGCCATCTGTCTACAAAGAAGTATTTTCATTTGCACGGTTTTCCTTCAGATCAGTGATTTTCTGTGATGCAAAAATAGCATTACAAGATGTATATAGAGATGACATCAGCAGCATAACATCAGCAGAACAAATATGGGCTACAGATGTAAATATATTCATGTCCCAGTTTGGCAGTTAACATATAGCACCTTGGACTTTAGTTAGCACAGTCAGGATTGGCACATTCTATGTAATTACATGCAGAATAGAATGTAGAGAGATGATTCAAGCAATCTATATAGGGCATCAAGGCAGCAATTCAAGAACACATCTCTGTTCAGGAAAGCACAGAAATACTTGCTTAACTTGAAGCACATGCTTAACTTGAAGCACATGCTTAAGAACTTTTCTAAATTGAGTCCTAAGTCTCTAGACACTCCCAAACTAACTGAAACTATATCACAAATAAAATAAAAACCAATATGCTTCATTATTATTTTAAACATTTGTGGTTTACATCAGCAGTAAAGATTTTGGTGCTGGACATTTTCTGGGGATAATCAAAAGGCCATCAACTCCTCTCATCCAGTCATTCATCCATAACGAATTCCATGTGCTTTGTTTGTAATGCACAGCTTTCAAATGAGGAATACCTTTGCATTCCTGAATATTGTGGTCATTATATATCCCTGTCACTTTTTGTAAGAGAAGAGTAGTTCATCCTGATGGACTGGCCAAATTCCAATTTGGGGAATAACAGGCCAGATCCTCAGCTGGAGAAGATCAGCCTAGACCTAAATTCACCCTCGCAGTTTCAACTGCACAAAGTATTCTTCACTTCCGGACTTATACTGCTAATAATAAATAATTATCACTGTTGCTTAAGGAAATATGTAATAATTGTACATTCCAAACAGTTTAAAGGTTTTTATATGTAGAGTTCATACTTACTTTGAATTTACACAACTGTTAATTTCTATTGATATAAGATATCTGCTTATTTCAAAGAAGCATTGGGTTTTTCTAATATTACTAGAAGCACCATGATTGCTAGTTGCTATGAATGTCTTTTGAAGAACTTTTTAAAAAGGAAGGGTCATATGAGAATACTCACCCATTTCTACACACGTTCTCCCTGTGCAACATTCAACCACAAAAGAAATCTGGGTATTTTTATTAGATTGGTCTCAACCAAAGAAGAGCATCTGTTGGAAATATTAAAAAAAAAAAAAAAAAAAAGATATTCACTGAAATACCATCTTACAGTCTTGGCAGCTAGATTATTTTATTCTTAACAGAGAAAACCAAAAGGCTAACTACTCCAAAGAGTAGGGTGTTCAAAACCAAACCCAGGCTCATGACCCAAGAGCAGTCTCTTCAGAGTGCTTGCAGCAGAAATTGATTCAATAGGCTTTTTCACTTTCCTTACCTTCAGTTTCCACTGTGTTGTCCTTTAATTCAATCATTTGGGGGCTTTTCAGGAAATCTCAAAGAGGAAGTATCCAATCTCTTGCCTTTCAATTTCTATTATTCCCAGACAAAATGCTTTAAGGTGCTGTTAAGGTTGAGACTACATAGCAGTAATTTAAGGGTGAAAAACTTTACAATAATGTTGTTCTTTCTATAAAAATCCAACCATTAAAAAGCTACCAAATGTTAAGGCTGAACTTGGAAAAAAACCCAGCATGCTGAACTATTGATGCACAAATAAGGTCACTCCGAAAAACTTCTACTCAGCCGCTGTAGCAAAGCCTTGAAAAGAATCAGAAACTTTGGGATAACCTGCAGCATATTTTTTATATTTTGGAGGGTGGGGACTTACTACAATTCACAGCATCAAGGTGGAACACCTGAGATAGTGTGTATTACTCACAGAGCTACCTTAAAAGTATGGGCCTGATCCTTCGCTGGTGTAGATTGGCATGGCTCCATTGAAGCCAAAGAGGCTATGCCAATTTACAACCAGCTAAGAATCAGGCCCATATTATTCTAGAAAGGACACAGTTTTAAGATAGCTGCTGCCATCCTTAGGTCAGCATTGCCCCCTTTGCATCTTAAATTAGCAGAAACCATTATGACATTCCTAATTCACTAATGAACTAATTTCCAACTATGCCTTTCTCTCTCTCCAAATTGGTTATATGCAGTAGGGCCCTAATCCAAAGCTCATTGAAATCACTCAGAGCCCTAGATCTTGCCAAGATCTCTCAAATAAATGTCATTTGAAATTTTTAAGACAATTTTTTTTTTGTGAGAAGATGTGGCAAAAAAAAAAAAGTTAGAAGAATTTTCACAACATGATTAATGCTTATTTTTTTATGAAGGACCATATCATAAAAAACAGCTTGTCCATATCACTTTCAATTTCATCAAAAGACTGTCACAGTCACAGATTGCACATGCAAAATGTGAAGTGGAAAGACGCTTTGGAAGATTTTCTAAGGGGGGGGGGGCAAAAACAGAACTTATAATGGATAGCAAGTCTCAAACATGAACAGAATGCTCAGAGAAAAAGAGTCAGTTCAGATACTTAATAGTTTAAATTTCCCTTCCAGTCTGGTTTGTTGGAGAGAAGTTTTATACGATATCAATTTAATCTGAAAGATACATGTTAGGTTATGGACCCAGTTTAGCTCCTATTGGAAATGCTGGGGTTTTGACCTAGGTTTCAGTAGGAGCAGCATACAATTTAAACCTCTCCTTCCAAAGTGGATAACTTCAGTACTCCACTGTTAAATCATATCATACCTTAGCTGAAGGCAAGAGGAATGCAGGCTTCCATACACACCTTTGCCAGTACACCTTGGCCCCAATCGTGGGCCGCCTCTGAGCTGCACTTAATGCAGTCTAGGAGGGGGATGAGGGCAAAAATAACTTTATTCCACATATTGCCACCCTGATCCTGGGGAGCGGGCCAATCCCTGGAGCTATTTAGAGTGGCCTCAGGGATGTTCTGAATTACGTTGGTCTGCCCAGGGCTCAAAGAAGCTGGTCCAGCACCCAGGAATTGCCAGCACTCAGGGCTTTCCAGTGCTTCCTTCATCCCCTTTCTATAGGCCGAGTGCCTTACCCAGGAGGCCAGGAATGGGGTGACATAGAGCCCCCACCTGGGAGATTGCTTAAGCTGCTCTTCTGGCTGCTTCACATTATCAAAGTGCAAAGCAAGCACAACATAGGATAGGATTGGAGCCCCCGTTTCTAGCCTTCAGAAGTACTGCTGTTCCAGAATTGTGTCTCTCCTAACCAAAGGGTGGTAAGATGCTGTATTGTTTGAGCACTATAATCCCATAGAGACTTGATTAGATCTTCAAATTTCTTTCTTATCATTTAAATGTAGATACTCAGGTGTCATGCTGAGGGGTGAGGTATAAGACTCTAGACAGATAGGACCTATAGAGAGAGATAATATAGATATTATTTATACATATGGTTATTAATTATCATTATTAGTAGTAGTATCATTGCAGTGCAGCCCAGAAGCCCCAGCCATGATTGGGGCCCCTTTTTCTTGACACTGACATATCTGATGACATAGTCCATACCCCAAAGCATAAATAATAGATTTTAGGTCAGTAAGAAACTTGGTCTTCAGAGATAAAGGGCTTAATTAACTCACTGCTGCGCATTGTCTCTAAAATTGATCTTTTGCTAAAATCCTTGGATGGAGTATCAGTTTCATATATTAATTCTTCTAATACTGTTTTTACTGGCTGCTTGTTAATCTCTGATCAAATAATCTTATGAAAATAAATGTGTGTCCATAAACTTGATACCAGGCCATATAGATGAACTGGAGTCACAGACAACTTCCACTTAGTACAAAACTGTTTCAGTCCAGATGATCAGAGGTGATACATAGAGACCTTATCACTATCATTGCATTATCACTGACTTTGCTATATAATAGAGCTGCACAAATCTTTCAGAGAAGTTCTATGTCAGGTAAATTTCACCTGATTAGTTATTTGTTATTCAGTCCAAGTTTGCTGAAGTTTAGAATCTTTCAATAAGCCTGGGATGAATTTCAGATGACTAGGGCTGAAATTCCAGATTCAGGCCATTGATCCAACTCCCTAACAAGATCTGGGACTTTCCATTGTCTTTTGCAGTCTTCTGGTGTGTTTAGGGGACCTTCTCACCTTCAACCTGCTGGTCTAGTGTCTCCAGCTGGCCCCCTTCATTCTTTAAGGGTAGACAGTTGACCCACATCTCTATCTTCTGTTTTAGGGTGGTGGGAAGGTAAGCGTTAGAACAGATTCCCTAGTAACTCAATATATTCTGGGGTGCATGAGGTCTCTGGACAGGGTTATGGGTAATAAAGCTGGTGGTGACAGGATCAACAGCAGGATTTACAGTAGTGTTGCTGTTGAATGGGGATAGGTAGCCCACTATCTATCAATCAATTTATTTGATTTATCTGAAGAAGTTTATGGTTCTTTGCCAGTTCCCATCAAATATAGAAGATGGGAGAGCAACCTAGCCCTCTGCTTCTAAGATAACTGGCAAGGGGGTTGCAGGCCAGTAAGACACACCAGAATATTGCAAAATGTATGAGAGGATGTGCTGAGAGCTGCAGGGAGTTGGATAATCCAAAAGGGAAGGGAGATCCTGGCTCAGGGTTTCATGCAGAAGCCATGTGAAAACTGGTGACTTGTAATAACTTGCGATCCAACTACAACGTGTTAATCAACCTCACAGTACATTAAACAGTCAATTTTATCTGTGCATCAATCTTTCTCAAAATAAGATGGGAAAAACAACATCGCAGCAAGACAGCCCAGAATAATAATTAATATGCAGTATTAAATCTCTCATAAGTGAAGAGTAAGGAAAAAGAAAGCTCAGTCATTACATTGGGTTTAATTTGCTGAGGGAAACAGACTTCACACCTGAGCCACAGTCACAGCTTGGTATTCTCTCAATTAAATCCATGCTTGTCTAAAGCAATGAGAGTTTGGAGGACAAGATCAGGGCACATGCTAATGAAATTCCCTGCAGAACAAGGGCATTAGGCAGAAACTATTACAAGGAAGAAATCACATAATCTGTATTTAAAATTCTCTCTTAAGCAAGCATTATAAAATCTTATTGAATATCAGATTTGGGCCACAATATTGATAATATAAATCAGGGAATATTAGTGGTTTCAGCTTGTACACAGAAGTACACAAAAAATGATCTTTGCATTTTATTTAAATAGTGAAAAATCCATAGTCTGTAGATTTAAACGTTTCATTAGATGAATCCACAATGTATGTATATTTTCCAATTTACAGTACTTTTAAAAATGTACATTTATTCTTTACAGGACACAGTCACTAAAAGCTCTCTCATAAGATATGTTTACAATATTTTGATTCTTAACTCTATTGGAGTCAAGTCTGAAGAGAAAGGAAAAGAGCTGCTGCATTCCAGTGCCCACCTATATCTGCAGCTCTGCCCAACATAGACTATGTCTTTGGTCATGTCAAACTGCAGCATTAGGGCAACAAACCACTGAAACAAGTTATTTTGCTAATAAAGTTTTTGTGCCAGGTCATTAGAATTTTTGACATTGTCACTTAGAGGTTGGATCTTCCAGAATTCCCAGAAACTTGCTGGCACTTACCATGTAGGTGGAAGGTAACTTGGTGAGAGTGATCATAGATTTCATGATTCTAAGCAAAGGAAGGACTGAGAGCAGCAGAATAAGGACAATGGACTTCAAAAAGCAGACTTTAACAAACTCAGAGAACTGGAAGGTAAGGTCCTACGGGAAGAAAATCTAAGAAAAAAGGAGTTCAGGAGAGCTGTTAGTTTCTCAAGGACAATATTAAAGGAACAAGAACAAACTATTCTGAGGTGAAGGAAAGATGGGAAGAACAGTAAGAACACAATATGGCTATATCACGACCCCTTTACATTACCTAAAAAAAATTAAAGAATCCTACAGAAGGTGGAAACATGGACAAATTGTGAAGAATAAGAACAGAAGAATAGAACAAGCATGTAGGAACAAAATCGGAAAGGTTAAGACACAAAATGAGATCTCTCCTTTGCTAGATGTAAGACAATAAGAATAGCTACAAATAAATTAAGAGCAAGTGAAAGATGCAAGAAAGTGTAGGTCCACTACTTGTGGGAAGAAGAGCTAATAACGGACAAGAAGGTGTTTAATGCCTATTTTGCTTCACTAAAAGGGTTAATTATGATCAGATGTGTAACACAATTAGTTTTTTACAATGAAGGGAAAGAAACACAAGCTAGAATAGGAAAAGAACAGGCTAAAGAATATTTAGATGAGTCAGAGGTATTCAAGTTGGCAGGGCCTAATAAAATTCACCCTGGGGTATTTAACGAACCAACTGAAGCAATCTCAAAACCATTCATGATTATCTTTGAGAACTTATGGCGAATAGGGGAGGTCCCAGATGACTGGAGAAGGACAAACATAGTACCTGTGTTGGAAAGGGGAACAAAAAGGATCCAGAAAATTATAGACCAGTCAGCCTAACTTTCATCTATGGAAAGATACTGGAAAATTATTGAACAATCAGTTTGTAAGCACTTAGAAGATAATAGGGTGATAAGAAATAGCCAACATGGAATAGTCAAGAACAAGTCGTGCCAGACCAGCCTAATTGCCTTCTTTGATAGGGTTACTGGCCTAGCAGATGTGCAGGGGGAAAGGAGGGAGCAGAAGATATGACAGATCTTGATTTTAGTAAGGATTCTGATGCAATCTCATGTAACATTCTCATATGCAAACTAGGGAGATGGGTCTAGATAAAATAACTATAAAGTGAGTGCACAACTGTTTGAAAAACAATATGCAAAGAGTAGTTATCAATGGTGTGCTATCAAACTGAGAGTATATATCTAATGGGATGCCACTGGGGTCTGTCCTTGGTGTGATACTATTCAATATTTTCATTAATGAAACTTGGATAATGGAATGGAGCATATGCTTATAAAATTTGCAGATGTCACCAAGCTGGGAGGGTTGCAAGCACTTTGAAAGACATGATTAGAATTCAAAAATACCTTGATTTCAAATCAATTCTCCCATTTGTCAACAAGATTGAATTCAATAAAGAGAAATGAAAAGTACTGCACTTAAAGGAAAAATAAAATGCACAAATACAAAATGAAAAATAACTGGTTAGGCAGTAATACTGCAGAAAAGGATTGGGGGGTTATAGTGGATCATAAATTGAATGAGAGTCAACAATGTGATGCAATTGCGAAAAAGTATTATGTCATTCTGGGCAAATGTGCAACCTGCCTCAGGTGGCACATGATTAGGATTCATCACTGAATTTGGTCCGCTGGTTGGATCATTAGCTTCCCTGGCTTGGGATGCGTAGTGACGGGGAGTGCAACATGAATGCTGATCCAAGCCCTCCCCCTCATTCTGGGGTGTATTAACAAGTGTGTCATATATAAGACACCAGAGGTAATAGTTCCACTATGCCTGGCACTGGCGTGGCCTCAGCTGGAGTATAGTGTCCAGTTTTGGGTGCCACAAATTAGGAGAGACGGGCTTAATCTGCAGCTAAGGAGATTTAGGTTAAATTAATTTTACCAGGGGAGATTGTGGAATCCCATCATTGAAAGTTTTTAGGAACAGGCTAGACAGACATCTGCCAGGGATGGGCTAGGTATACTTGGCCCTGCCACAGAATGGGTTGATGGACTAGATGACATCTTGAGGTCTTTTTGAGCCCTACAGTTCCATGATTCTGTGAATAGTTACTAACACAGGTAGGTAAGAACATAAGAAGGGTAAAAGGTACCCTTTACTGAGCTCTCTGGAGGTATGCAAAACATTCAGCTACATCTTCAACTATACTCAAAATCAGCCTTGGTGTGACCTTGAGCTGTGCTCATGTACTGGCAGTGGTTTTCCTGAAATGTGTCTGTGTCCAGACCACAGACTTTTCTCTCTGGATATGAACTTGTATTCTATCTGGATGTGTGTGAACTTTGTGAAGCTGCTGTTCTCAGTGCATTTGAGTTCAAATGAGGGTAGTTGGACAGTCACATGGCAGTTTGCATTCTGGCAACTGGTTCCTCTTTAGTTTCTGAAGTACTGGTGCAAATTGATATGAAGTTATTCAAACCCATTTAAACCCAATCCTTGATCAAAGATCTTCTATGCTATTTAACCATGGAAAAGCCTGATTTGTTGAAACTGAACTTTTTCAAAAACGTTGGGGTTCTAGTACTGAAGAAATCAAAAACTCATTCCACACCGAAGCTGTAAGGTTTGTCCAGCTCTACTCTGAACCTATTCTTGCTCAAAAGTACTGGCATTTACTGACTTGCTTCAGCTAATTTTTAACCATCCTCCTGCTTTCTTGCCATAGTGTGTGCTTTGAGTTCCAACAGTGAAACAAGTCTTGAGAAAACTATAAAAAAAACCTTGAGTTGCAATAGAGGTCATTAAAGTTAATGGGACTGCTTTGATTTGTGCCTCTAAAAAAATTGATCATTTTTTATCTAGAAAGTCATGAACCTCAAAATTAAATACTAAGAGAGGAGAAGTATAACTACAAATTTCAAGACTCTAGGATGAGACTCAGAACCTGATACTTATTTCATTTACATGCTTTAAATCAGAAGTAACTCCACTGAAATCAATGGAGTTACATCACTGTAAAATTAGTGTGAGATCAGAATAAGGAACATGGTATTCAGTTCATTGCATTTTAAAAATCTCTTATTTCAGTGGGAATCATAGAATAAGAAAAATTAGAGATGAAAAAGACCTGATAGGTCAATTAATCCAGCCCCTTGCCAGTTCAGGATTTCTCCATACTGCATTATTCAGTCTAGTTTTAAAGTTCTAAATGACCTCAGTTCTCATTGTCAGGATATTTTTCCTGATATTCATCTGAGATTTCCCATGTTCTTTATTTTATCCCCAACTTACAGTTATACCCTTTTATACCATCCCACATTTTCCCTCTCCATTCTTGGTGTTCTGATGTGCGAATATTGAAACTGTCCCCACCCTGCTGCCATGCCTGAACTTTGAATTTTCAGATAATCCATGATGTGGATCTGGAAAAGCACAGTTCTATTTTTCAAAACACAACCCTGACAGATAAGATTTTGCTAAAACAAATTAACAATCACCCTATTTTGCATGTATCTAGTACTTACATCCTTCACATTTACCAATATGCCCCCATCGCAGACACCTCAATCACACTATACAGATTAAGATATTTTTAATCTTTCAAGTTATTTTTGTTGCTCTTTTCTGAACTCTCTCCACTTCGTCTATAATGTTCTGGTTCTGAGGTTCCTGATATTAAAACACAATATTTTAGGTGAAGTCTTACTGCAAGATAAATAAATTCCATGCTCTGTGAAGTGATACCTCTCTGCATGCAGGTCAAAGGGGCACTGGCTTTTTTTTTAAGCTTCCATTTTCCATTGCATTCCGTTGCAGTCATACTAATTTGTTTTCTCCTTTCACCTCTATGCCCCCTCCTTTCACCAGTAGGACCCTTTCAGCATTATTTCCCATTGAATATCTGTTGGATTCTATGTTTCCAAATGCATTAGGGTTCAAGCCTCCTCACCACTGAGGATTTTTATTTTAAGATGATCCTACCATGACATCAATAAAGTTGACACTCCTAAAATAAAAGGGAAAATTATAAAACCTCTAGGCAATTATTATTATAAATTTCAGTCTCCATAGGTTTGCACAAGTCAGGCCTGTCTCTGGGGTATCCGATTGGTGCTTATTTCATGTATTCTGCTTGATCTCAACTAGCAATGTTGAGCATAATTTTGTGTGACCCTGAAAATAAGCACATATAAGACAAATAGAAGTGTTTTTAAGATCCTTGGTAATGTTGAGATTGCTGTGGTGTGGCAGTCTGATCAGCGATTGTCCCTATCTGAATTTGCAGGTTTAAATATGCAAAGGTAAGAATAGAAAGGAATAGATGGGAGAAACTTGGCAAAAGAGAAGAGGATATAAAAAAAGGTTTCCAAGTGATGGAATACTTGGAATGCAAATGGACTTAATGATCCAATTTAAAAGAGAAAAAAATTAATTAAAAAAAACCTCCAGAATTCTAATATAATTGTCATAGAAGAGATACATATCTCTAAACCAGAATATGAAAAACTGAGAAAGGAATGGATGTGAGAAGGATTTGCTGCTCTGTGTAAATCTAAATGACAGGGATAATGATTTTAACAAGAAAAGGCTTACCTTATTAGGCAATAAAGTTTATTCTCGATAAAGGAGGAGGATGGATTGTGTTACAAAGCTCAGTAAATGGTCTGATTGTAGTACTAACCAATACTGATGCTCTCAGAAAAAGAACTAAAAACCACATCAGCAACAGGACTGTACAAAAATAAAAATGTGTAGTTTGCAGAATTTGATATGACAATGGGTGGCATGATTTGGCAATCCTCAGTTTCCTCACAAGTTATTTCAATGAAATGGCAAGGTTTCACTAAAAACATGCAAAACCATGAATTTCCAAATTTTCAATGTGCAGACCTCCTTGTTCAAAAATATGTTCATTTTCAATAGAGGATGGGCATTTTTGGCAAAGAAATTAAAGATAAAATTTTTGAATAAATTTGCATTGTGTTCTAACAATTTTGCACAGCTTTAATGAATGAGCTAATGCCAACTTTAATATCTTTTGCCATAAAGAAGGCATTGCTTCCTGGTTTTGATGCAGAAAAACACCCATGACTCCAGTTGTAGTCAATGGAATCTTCAGGTGCTTACCACCTCTGACAATAAGACCTTAGGGGTGCCAAGTTGGGCATACAAAATGAGGAGGCACCTCTGAAAATGTTGTTTTTAATGCATTAGAGATGGGAATTAAATGTGATGCTAAGAAAACTGTAAGTTGTATTTGACAATCAGCCTAAGACTGGCACTCACTTTCTGAATATACAAGAAGCAGTGCTATATCTGGATATTTGGTCCAAATCCAGTAAAACTTTTTTACAGATTTTACTATACTCCTGCTAAATTAGTCTCCCTGAAGATCACCAACCAAAAGGCGCACTAGAGGCAGGTGCATAGGGAAGGCACGTTAGAACATATGCTCTGTTTCTGCCCTTGAATAGGTCAGTTCTGAAAACAAATTATATAAGGTGATGGCAGAAAACTAAACTCCCAGTGGTAAATTTAGCTCCAGAAAATATTCTCCTAGAATCACTTTACAATGACTTTAAGAATAAGTCTATGAAAAAAAAAATATGTTTTTAGCAGCCTCGGAGCTTTCCAGCCTTTTATAAGGGGTTAAAATATCTATGGTTTATAGTAACAGAGAGACTTGCAATATTTATATAATTTTAAAGACAGATTTTTTTTTCTACATATGGACATTACATGTAATCCACACAACTCCTGGGTGTGGTGCTCTGTCCCATCAAGAGGCACCGAGACCACTTAGAGAGAGATTAATGAGTCTGCTCTACAGCCTTAGCTAAGGGCCACGTGGCTTTTAGTTCATGCAGTAGAGGTTCATGCACTAAGCTCCAGAGGTCCAATTCCGCCCACCGACAACTGGTGTTACAAGATGGGACAGAGCACCACACCCAGTAGGTGACTATGCATTCATTATTCCAGGTCTAGAGAAATGGGCCCAATTCTGCTCTAAGTTCAACTGAAAACTGGGTTAAATTCTACTCTAAATTCACCAGACAGAAATCCAGAATAACTTTGCTGAAGTCAATAGAGTTTATTTGTTGTTGCAACACTAACTAGGAGAAGAACTTGGCTTAGTGAGGTATTATGAAGCAGTGTGGATTTTGCAAACTGTAGAAGGCCAATTTAAGGTTTGGTGGATAGGGTAAGCTGGGTGGAGTCATAAAGGGTGACGAAGGATTATATGGCAGCAGGGAAATGTCTGGATTGCTTAATGATTCATATTTAGACATTCTAACACTTGAGTTTTTAAAGGATGTAGAATTTTTTGCAAACAAAACTTAATATTGTTTTCTGAGTGTTAGCTGGACTCCAATAAAACACCTAAATCTCAACCCTTTTTTAAAACTGGTTTTTGTTTGGGAATAAATCAAAAATAAAACCATGTGTTATTTACAATGAATGCTATTGGAACTGCTATCTAGTATGTGACAGACCTCAACAAAACTTTGTGATGTATAAAGAAATGAAAATGAAGCAAAGTTTGTTTCATTTGCTTATATTTGTTGTTAGGCTGTTTCTGATTAACATAACATGTGATTTTTCTGATCCAGTGGACAAAATAATCTTTTCTGTTAAAATGTAACTGGTGGGGAAAGCTCTTACGACACTTATCTCTTCCACCTTTGTGTCTGGACAAGATATTGTTTGCCATTTCCTGTCCATGGGATTCCCTTATGGTTGTCACTTTTAATATACTATATTCCACTGCAAATAACATTTTAAGATGTCTTGGGCACATATAATTTCACAGGAATGACAGAAAAAGAAGCAAACATTTTGCTTTCCGGGGGAATGAATGTACATTTCAATGCAATGTTCTATGCATTTTAAAATCAGGTCTCTTGATTGATACTCCCACTTTAAGATCTCAGTTCAGTTGAATTGTACATGACATAATGTATTGTGACAGACTCAGACCCGTGGGGTACAGGAGTCTGGTAGAGGGCAAATATACTGGTCACTGAATGAGTAGTTTTCTGTTCCCTGAGTGACCAGAGCAGGGGCTGCACTAGAGTAATCAGGAACCTGCTAGAACCAGTTAAGACAGGCAGGCTAATTAGGACACCTGGAGCCAATTAAGAAGAAGCTGCTAGAATCCATTAAGGCAGGCTAATCAGGGCACCTGGGTTTTAAAAAGGAGCTCACTTCAGTTTGTGGTGTGAGTGTGAGGAGCTGGGAGCAAGAGGTGCAAGGAGCTGACAGTGAGAGGGTGTGCTGCTGGAGGACTGAGGAGCACAAGCGTTATCAGACACCAGGAGGAAGGTCCTGTGGTGAGAATAAGGAAGGTGTTTGGAGGAGGCAATGGGGAAGTAGCCCAGGGAGTTGTAGCTGTCATGCAGCTGTTACAGGAGGCACTATAGACAGCTGCAGTCCACAGGGCCCTGGGCTGGAACCTGGAGTAGAGGGTGGGCCTGGGTTCCCCTCAAACTTCCCAATTGACCTGGACTGTGGGTTCTTCCAGAGGGGAAGGTCTCTGGGCTGTTCCCCAACCCACATGGTGAATCTCTGAGGCAAGAAAATCCGCCAATAAGTGTAGGACCCACCAAGATGGAGGAGGAACTTTGTCACACTGGTGTCAGAAGTGGGATCTTGGGGTGCACAGTGCGGCAGAAGAAGGAGGGTGATTAAAAATAAATAAATAAATGAAAAGAAGAGGGTTTATTTTTTTTCCCACCACAATGGATGACGTAGTGCGGGCACTGATACAAGCTACGGCGGCCCAGCAGGAGGCTACCCATGTCCAGTCAACCGCCCAACAGGAGGCAGTGCAGCTGCAGCAAGAGACTAATCGCCTGCTGATGGACCAGGCTGCTCAAGACCGAGCTATGTTGCGGGAACTGGTAAACCAGGTAAAGTCCCTTACAGAGCTGAATCGTGGCCATGATGGGACGTGGCTCATACAGGCCAGCCGTTGGCTGCAGAAAATGACACGGGAGGATGATGTAGAGGCATACTTTCTGGCCTTTGAGAGGACAGCCCTACGGGAGGCCTGGCCTCAAGATCAGTGGTCTGGCATCCTTGCCCCATTCCTGTGTGCGGAGGCCCAGAAGGCCTACCATGATCTGCCTGAAAAGGCTGCAGCAGACTACCCCCAGCTGAAAGCAGAGATCCTGGCCAGATCTGGGGTAACGACAGCAGTGCGGGCCCAGCAGTATCATGGTTGGAGGTACCAGGAAGACAAAACCCCGCGGTCCCAATTGTATGACCTCATCCATCTTGCATGAAAGTGGTTGCAAACAGAGTCCTGGAGTCCGGAAGAGATACTAGCGGTTCTGGTCATCGACCGATATATGAGGGGACTACCACCAGACCTTCGTGCCTGGGTAAGCCAGAACGAACCCTCCACCTATGACGAGGTTGTCAGCCTGGTAGAGAGGCGAAGGACAGCGAGGGAGCTGACCCGACCAGTTAAGGAAGAGGCACCCCGGGTTAAACTAGCACACCGAGCCCTAAAGTTCAGGTGACTGGGCCACCAGGAGGGCCCAGGTGGAAAAAAAGAGAGGCTGCAGGCCCATCAGAGGCCACAAAGAGTCCGAGCACTGAGGGAGAAGAGGATCATGATGTTAGACTGCCCAAACCAAGAGACTAGGGAACGCCTAGGGCTCCATACAGATGTTATGCCTGCGGGGAGTGGGGACACATAGCTGCACAGTGTCCCAATGCTGAGGAGCCTATGCAGTGTAACCTGGGGAACTGGGCAGATCCATGCTCCCTAATCCACCTTGTGGGGGTCTCACTAACCCCACATATGTATACCAGACCAGTGAAACTAAATGGGGTAGGGACCACGGCACTGTTTGATTCGGGGAGTGCTATCACGCTTATCTCAGGGAAGCTCGTGAAGCGTAGTCAGCTGCTTCAGGCTAAATGTACGGGGATAACATGCGTCCATGGGACAGTTAGTTACTACCCCAGCATCCCAGTAAAAATCAAGATCCAAGAGAACACTACTGAGGTAGCAGCAGGTGTAGTCCCTAAACTCCCATACCCGGTGCTCATAGGGAGGGACTTCCCAGGGTTTGGAAACTTACTCCCAGTAGAGGGATTGGAGAAAGATGGGGACCCTAAAATTGGTGAGGCATCCACAGCAGACTGTCAACCCCCAATCTTCTCTGAAATATCCCCAGATTTGTTCTCCACTCCCAACAGGGTAGAAAGACAAAAAGGGAAAGGACAGCTAAGGCCTTGGGAACCCGAATACTGACCCAAAGCCAGAGGGTCACTCTTGTAGGTAGGCGGAGCCGCACAGCTGAAAAGGAGGCCAGCAGGAGGGAGAAGCACTTGAGTCTGACCCCCACCCTAATGTTTCTGAACCAGTAGAGGCAACAGAGACTGGGCCCCTAGATCTTGGGCAGATTAGCCCCGGGAGAGGAAATTTTGGATGGGACCAGGCAGAAGACCCAAGGTATGACAACATTAGGAAGGAGGTGACTGAAATAGATGGGGTCCCTGTGGAAGGAAAAACCCAGGGACCAGGACCCTACTTCATAATGAAGAAGGATCTCTTATACTGGGTTGCACCAGTACAGGGGCAGAAGGTACAGCAGATCCTAGTACCTCAAAAACACCAGAAGGCTGTATTAAGTCTTGCTCATAGTCATCTTTTTGGGGGGGATTTGGGGGTAGAGAAGACCCTGGCATGAGTCCTACAACAGTTCTTCTGGCCTAGAGTACATGAAGAAGTGTGGAGGTACTGTGCCTACTGCTCGGAGTGTCAGCTGCACAGTCCCCGTCCCCACTTAAGGGCACCTTTAGTACCCCTTCCCATTATAGAGGTCCCCTTCGAGTGAATTGCCATGGACCTAGTGGGACCCCTGGAGAAGACCGCTCGGGCCCACTAATATATACTTGTTGTTTTGGACTATGCTACTCGCTACCCAGAAGCCGTCCCCCTGCGGAACACAGCCTCTAAAACTATAGCCAAAGAGCTGGTGGGGATCTTTGCCTGAATTGGGCTACCAAAGGAGATATTAACCGACCAAGGAACCCCATTTATGTCGAAGCTAATGAAGGACCTCTGTATGCTGCTCCATATACATACACTGAGAACTTCAATCTATCATCTGCAGACTGATGGGTTGGTAGAAAGGTTTAACCGAACCCTCAAGGCTCTGATAAGGAAGGTGGTAAGTTGGGACGGGAAGGATTGGGACACCCTACTACCCTACCTTATGTTCGCTATCCAGGAGGTACCACAGGCCTCAACTGGGTTTTCCCCCTTCGAGTTATTATACGGGTGTCACCCCTGTGGCATACTAGATATCGCTAAAGAGATCTGGGAAGGGGAACCCAATGAGGGGAGAAATATAATAGAGCATGTAATGCAGATGTGAGACCGGATAGCCCGGGTTACCCCTAATGTACGGGAACATTTGGAGAAGGCACAGGAGGCCCAGCGAACCCATTACAATCGCCAGGCAAAAGTGCGACAGTTCCAACCAGGGGATCGGGTTATGGTATTGGTACCCACGGCAGAAAGCAAGCTTCTGTCCCAGTGGCAGAGGCCCTATGAGGTGGTTGAACCTATGGGGGAAGTAACCTACAAGGTGCGACAGCCAGGATGCAGAAAACAAGAACAGATGCATCATGTTAATCTTCTGAAACCCTGGCATGCACAAGAGGCATGCACAACGGTCCAAAAAAGACCTAACCCAGGAAAACAAGCCTTCCAAACAGGTGAGAGTATCTCCCAATTTAACACCAGACCAGAAGAATGAGGTGTCTGAGATGATCTTCCGGAACCAAAGTGTGTTTTTGACAAAACTCGGTCGAGACATATCACCACATCGTCACGAACCCTGGGGCCAAAGTAACAATGAGGCCCTATCAGGTGTCAGCGGC
This sequence comes from Malaclemys terrapin pileata, assembly GCF_027887155.1. Taxonomy (NCBI): domain Eukaryota; kingdom Metazoa; phylum Chordata; order Testudines; family Emydidae; genus Malaclemys; species Malaclemys terrapin. The sequence goes on from NC_071512.1 coordinate 69,343,899, forward strand.
AAAAAGGGAGGAAATAAAAGCAGAAGTTAAAAAAAAATGCTGGAGTTGGGGATCATCGAAGAATCCCACAGTCAGTGGTCCAGCCCAATCGTGCTGGTGCCCAAACCTGATGGCACCACAAGATTTTGTAGCGACTTCCGGCGACTAAACGAAGTATCCCAGTTCGACGTGTACCCCATACCTTGCATAGATGAGCTAGTGTGCCGTCTGGGTAATGCCCGGTACTTGACTACCCAAGACTTGACAAAGGGGTACTGGCAGATTCCCCTTGCAGAAGATGCAAAGGAAAAGACTGCGTTCTCTATACCAGAGGGTCTTTTTCAATATACTGTCCTCCCTTTTGGACTACATGGGGCCCCAGCTACCTTCCAGCACCTCATGGACAAGCTATTACACCCGCATAACAGTTATGCTGCTGCCTACTTGGACAATGTGGTCATTCATACCCCAGACTGGGAAACCCACCTGGAAAAGGTGGAGGCAGTCCTCGATACCTTCAGGCGAGCTGGCCTTACAGCAAACCCTGCCAAGTGCACTGTAGGATTTACAGAGGCCAAATATCTTGGCTACATTGTGGGAAAAGGTCTGGTAAAACCCCAAATGAACAAGTTAGAGGTCACCCAAAACTGGCCCCGACCAAGTCGCAAGAAACAAGTCCGGGCATTCCTAGATGTGGTGGGGTATTACCGACGATTTATCCCCCACTTTGCCACAAGGGCAAGCCCCCTGACAGACCTAGTAGCAAAGGAAGCATTCACAGACCTACGGACTGCCCTCTGCATTAACCCTGTACTGATAGCCACTGACTTCACCAAGGAGTTTATCCTGCAGACGGATGCATCGGAAGTAGGGTTGGGGGCCATTCTATCACAGATGGTCGGGGAGGAGGAACACCCAATTCTATACCTCAGTCGGAAACTCCTTCCAAGGGAACAAAAATATGCAGTGGTGGAGAGAGAATGCTTCGCTGTAAAATGGGCCATGGAAACATTGCGCTACTACCTGCACGGGCGCAGATTTGTCCTCGTGACCGACCATGCCCCTCTTCAATGGATGCAGCGGAACAAGGAGAAGAACACAAGGGTGACCAGATGGTTCTTATGCCTCCAACCTTTCCAGTTCCGTGTGCAACACAGAGCAGGGAGCCGTCATGGCAACGCCGATGGCTTGTCACGTGTGCACTGTCTGGCGTCCCAAGCTGCCCAACCCCTTGGCGTTGAGCAGGGGGGAGGGATATGTGACAGACCCAGACCAGTGAGGTACAGGAGTCAGGTAGAGGGCAAATATACTGGTCACTGGATGAGTAGTTTTCTGTTTCCTGAGTGACCAGAGCAGGGGCTGCACTAGAGTAATCAGGAACCTGCTAGAACCAGTTAAGGCAGGCAGGCTAATTAGGACACCTGGAGCCAATTAAGAAGAAGCTTCTAGAATCAATTAAGGCAGGCTAATCAGACACCAGGAGGAAGGTCCTGTGGTGAGAATAAGGAAGGTATTTGGAGGAGGCCATGGGGAAGTAGCCCAGGGAGTTGTAGCTGTCATGCAGCTGTTACAGGAGGCACTATAGACAGCTGCAGTCCACAGGGCCCTGGGCTGGAACCCGGAGTAGAGGGTGGGCCCGAGTTCCCCTCAGACCTCCCAATTGACCTGGACTGTGGGTTCTTCCAGAGGGGAAGGTCTCTGGGCTGTTCCCCAACCCACAGGGTGAATCTCTGAGGCAAGAAAATCCGCCAATAAGCGCAGGACCCACCAAGATAGAGGAGGAACTTTGTCACAGTATACTTTGTAATACAGATAGAGGGAAAATGCAATCCAAAGACCTTATCATTCCTTCTGATAATATTAGTTTCATGTTTTAAAGCAAGTGTATCTCTAAAACACACACAGAATTCTGAATTGGTATATGACCTCTGCTGAAACGCAACGTGCCCCCTCTCCCCCCATCTTACCTGCTTCATGCACTCTATGGGGAATAGTGTACTCTAGTGTAGATAAATTATTAAATTTGTATGATTTATGATTATTATTACAGTAATACCCAGAAGCCTAATCAAGATCTAGGCCACATTGTGCTAGGCACTATACAAACACATTAAAAAAACAGTCTCTGCTCTGAAAAACTGATGATATAAGAAATGTGACTGTGCAATTCAATTACTTAACATTCAAACAAATATGGCAGTATAAGGACAGGAGATTCAGGGGAAGTGGTCTAGGACTAGAGACAGTTTGATGAGCTAAAAGGTTAACAATGTGAGGTTCTACTCTGAAGAGTGACTACATAAAAATGGCCACCTAGATTTTCATGTTTATTGTCTCCCCTTAATTTCCATATCAAAACATACCAGTTTCTAAGTGAAAAAGATTTTTTGTAACTGTCAGGCCTGTAGACTCAATCTAAATTCAGAAAGTCAAGCTTGCATAATTACCAGTAATGTTGACACGGCTCAAGTGTTTTGTGTGTGTAACTAGGTCCCAATCAAGCCAAGCACTTAAGCAGGTGCTTAGCTTTAAGCACAAGATTAGTAATACACACATAGGCTCTGCTTTAGCATAGCACTTCAGCATGTACTTACCTTTAAACATGTGGTATTTAAGTACATGCTTGAAGTTAAGCATGTGTTGAAGTGCTTTGCTGAATAGGGATGAACTAAAAAACATGCTTAAAGTTAAACATGCTTAAGTGTTTTGAAGGATTGTGTCTTAAAGTATACACCTTGGGGTAAAGACTCCATAATGAGAGCCTACTTAATAATTCGCAACAGGATGTGCAAACCAGAAAGAGTCAACTGACTCTCTTGAAGTTGTATGGGTTCTGCAATATTAACAGGAGTAAAAAAAAGGTAATAAAACTTAATTTTAGCACTAAAGCGAATCTAACTCAGAATACTCAACAATAGACCCTGTGAGTCAGAAGATGCCATTGTTCTATGTTGGAGTAACTTTCCTGACCATAACAACTCTACAAAAGATGTTAGTCTTCTGATTTACACCACATTTGCCATCATTCTATGTTTGAGCATTCAAATGAATAAAATGGTCATAGCAAATAAGCTAGATGCTTTATTGAGGGAGAAGGGTGGAATATCCCTGTTCCATTTCTTTTGAACATCAGGGAGAACGGTCCTTCATTCTGAATCAAGGTATGAAACAGAGAAAGAACTTAACATTTTTCTTGCATTAGAATTTCATTTTAGCCACACTTGTAAGCTCTACATTTATAGTGATACCTTGAGACTTCATTCCAATTATTTTTTAAACAAAATCTTGTCTTGTTTTGTCATACCTTACATGAGCCTATCAAAGCATATTTTGACACATTAAACACAGACTAGCTTTGATGGGATTGCAAAACAACCAGAATCCTTTCACAAACATCACACATCATGTCACTGATATTAACATACAAACATGTAGCCTTATGATTAATTTAGGGTGCAAAATACACTTGTCCCTAATAATAGGTCCCGCTGAGAGTTGGGTTTGATTCACTTATGTTCCAATTCCTTACACCCACCTATTTCTGAGACCATATTTCATACTATGTCCACATTTGCCATTCCTGCTACACATTTTGGGGGTTCGACAATTGTTGTAGGCATTTGCACAGATATAAGGTTCTGTATACAATGCGGTTAAGGAAGTTTACATAGTTTATCACATGACATATATTGCTAAATCTGACCTCAGGTTACCTAATGCTAACTTTTATTAGGCCTAATGTGGCCTTATGCTAACTATTACTTGCACTATGCATCGGGCTAAATATTAGGCTTCAGGCTCACTGAAAAAGCTCATCTTTAAGTGTCTTTTGCTTATTCCTAGTTGCACTGTAGCTTTAGTTCCATTTGCACTAATTTAAAAAGCATCTTAACTTTCTAAGATATAAATAGGTCAACAAATGTAAGTGGTCTCCTCTCGCACAATACAAGACTAATAAAATCAAAGATTCAGAAATTAATTCCTATTTAGATTAATCTTTTTATTTTGTTCACTAAAATACTTGGCTGGATTAATTTCTTTGCAGGGGAGCAGAGGGGAGAAGGAAGCCCTCCTCTGCCTTAATTCCTCACTTCTTTATTCTGGAGCCAATATTTTTGTATTTCTACTTTGAAGTTCTTCCACCTTCTCCCTAGGAGTATCAACTGTTGCTCCTATGGCAACCTTTCATCCTTTAACCAGAAGGGCAGGCTGCTACTGCTGTCAATACTGATCACAGTTCAGCCAGCAGGAAATCATAGAATCATAGAATCATAGAATATCAGAGTTGGAAGGGACCTCAAGAGGTCATCTAGTCCAACCCCCTGCTCAAAGCAGGACCAATTCCCAGCTAAATCATCCCAGCCAGGGCTTTGTCAAGCCGGGCCTTAAAAACCTCCAAGGAAGGAGACTCCACCACCTCCCTAGGTAACGCATTCCAGTGTTTCACCACCCTCCTAGTGAAATAGTTTTTCCTGATATCCAACCTGGACCTCCCCCACTGCAACTTGAGACCATTGCTCCTTGTTCTGTCATCTGCCACCACTGAGAACAGCCGAGCTCCATCCTCTTTGGAACCCCCCTTCAGGTAGTTGAAGGCTGCTATCAAATCCCCCCTCATTCTTCTCTTCTGGAGACTAAACAATCCCAGTTCTCTCAGCCTCTCCTCATAAGTCATGTGCTCCAGACCCCTAATCATTTTTGTTGCCCTCCGCTGGACTCTTTCCAATTTTTCCACATCCTTCTTGTAGTGTGGGGACCAAAACTGGACACAGTATTCCAGATGAGGCCTCACCAATGTCGAATAAAGGGGAACGATCACGTTCCTCGATCTGCTGGCAATGCCCCTACTTATACAGCCCAAAATGCCGTTAGCCTTCTTGGCAACAAGAGCACACTGTTGACTCATATCCAGCTTCTCGTCCACTGTGACCCCTAGGTCCTTTTCAGCAGAACTGCTACCTAGCCATTCGGTCCCTAGTCTGTAGCAGTGCATGGGATTCTTCCGTCCTAAGTGCAGGACTCTGCACTTGTCCTTGTTGAACCTCATCAGGTTTTTTTCTGCCCAATACTTTAACAGCTGTAAAATTTTCCTTGTCATCACATGTATCACCTTCAAAATATGACCACTCTCAACTCTCCCAGGGAGTGGAAATCTTCAGATTGTTCCTTGACCTGGTTTTATGTTCCACCCGCTTCTGCAGTGGGCCCTCTAGTTAATCTTTCAGGGCCTAAAACTTGCTCCTGCTTCACATAATTTATTCTGGACTTTTCAATTAATAATTGGAACTTGTTTTACGGACAGGGTTTTTAAAATTTTTAACTCTCTCAGTATTCTGTTCATACCTGCAAAATATTCATACTCTGTCTTTGTTAAGACTTATCACATTCCTTCCATCTACGTAGGGCAATCTCCTGTCTGCACAAAATTAAAGCAAGTCAAAGACCACCTTCAGGTGACCACGGTGGATCAAGTTGCTCTATGGCAATTTCATACCCAAAATAATGATTCCTATTCCAGTTTCAATAGAAATCAGTACTTCTATGCAATGTAGAATTTTCATGCAACTCATATTTTTCTTCTATTGATTTCCAGTGCTAGCATCCTGTTTTACTTAAACTGTCCTCCCCACCAATCTCAAAATGTCAGCACAGTTTACAAAATATTGCATCCTCTTCATCACTGAATTCTATTCCATTAAACGCATCATACCGGCAAGCTTTAAAACTGCAGAGCTTCCAGAGGAAAGTAATACAGAATAGGGACATTTCAATTTTTTTGATTGAGTTTCATTCAAATTAGGTAGATTAAGATGGCTATTACTAAGAGGCAGCTTTTCAACAGCTGAAAAGAACTGGTACTATTGAGTATCATTCATTTTCGATCAAGTCCATCTTAGATAATTATTTAGTCAAAATTTATGATCCAACAGTTTGTATGACTTCCCTGAAATGTTGTAGCTACAAACAGAACAACTTTTGACCACTTTCTATGTGGGTAGTGTATTTGTTAAGGCATTTCTTGAAAGAATCATCTAACTGAGACCCCAATTCTGCTGTCTTCCCCATGTTGAGTAATAGCTTACTCCACAAGTAATCCCATTCATTCCCAGGAGTCTGCACAAAGAATAAGGTATTGCTCAATGTGAGTGAAGATGGAAGAATTGGACCCTAAGATTACTTGAGCCAAATTCATTTCTAAGTCAGGAGGACTCTATTAAAAATGTGTCTTTTGAAATTTCTTTCTGCAAGAAAGCTTCAGTAAGAAACCAGCTGATCTTCAGAAGCTTATTCAAAAACACATTTTCTTCCACCTGGCCATACACTGTTCAGGTGACTGGATAGTGGAGAGCTCATACAAATGAGTTGCCCTACTCCCACAGCACCTAATGCAATAGAATTTTGTATCTGGGGCACTTGACTTTGTAGAACAAAATAGCAACTTTGTCAGGAGTGAAATTGCACATAGCCTCTAAACTGCATAAATATCATGATGTTTGCTGCACTGATGGTTGCATCATGTTGTTGTTTCATCCTGTCACTATGTTGTCACATCACACAACACTGCAAGACAAACATTGCAATGCAACATTAGGAGGATTTTGCCCATGATTATTTTTTGTAGCTGTATGATTTCTAGACACACAATAGCCTAGATTGACTAGTCCATTGAGATTGCTTTGTGCCACTCCAGCACACAAAACATCTTTGAAGACAGCTTAACTGGTCAATGGAGGATTCACCTGCTGGCCATACACAACTGTCTTCCTAGCTCTTAGCTTAGTAGACATGTCTGGGGAAAGGATGCATGAATGATTTCTGCTTGCACAAAGAAGAAGCTGGGCATACAATTTTGTGGGAATAAAGCTATCCGTAGTCCCATTCTTCCAGTCTTGTGCTGAGCCCTGCTCATGAGAATCTGACCTAAAATCTCCTCTCATCCCTTACCTCTTCTAGGAGGGGTGAGAAGAAATGAATGGAGTGTTCCTTTCTCCCTGGTCCTGGCTGCAGGGAGAAGATGAGGTTTTCTTCCTCTCTCCCTCCTCCTCCTTTGTCTGCTTGAAGGGACAGAGAAGGATCCCAGCTCCTCTGAACTATGTGCTCAGCTCTTCTTATTCTGCCTTGTATTGGTCCGTTGGCATGCAGCGCTTGAGAGGGAAGCAAAAGAAGCTGTTCTCTGACTCATAGTTACACACGTTAACCCACAATTCTGCTTATGGCCCTATGGAAGCAAGTGAAGGATCACTTCCTGAGCTTGCTCTTCCTTTCTCCCTGACCAGGCAGAGGAGTTTAAAAACCAGGAATCACTTCAAAGAAGTATGTCCTTGTAGAAGTAAATGTGCTGGGAAGAAGGGCAGATCTTTCTTTTACTCATCAAAGATCTTCTCTTCTAAATAGGTTCTTATACCATGCTCATCACCATTGTAACTGAGTGCCTTCCAGTAGTGCACTAAGCATCATCAAGTCCTAATTGGAGTTTATTTACATTATGACCAAAATTCTTAAACTTAAATGTAAGCACTAAAATCTATATTCATACAGTGGGAGCTGCAGTTGTTCAGAAACTCTGAGAATCAGGCCACCTATTTGACCTGCTGAATAATTTTTGGTACCTAACTTTGGGAACTTTAAGTTTAATAATAGTGGCTTGTACCTTTGGGTCCAATGCTTCTTTAATGCTTTTTCTGGCTGACTGACAGTGCTTTTCTGATTTTAGAAATGGAAAGTGATGTATCCAGAAGAGTATAAGAGGAATCTGAGTCAGAGTTCCCCATCCACAATGAACACAGAACACATCCCATAAGCAGCCCTTGCTGGCGCCACACAAACCTATTCTGACTTAAAGGTGTTCCCTCCTAGCACAATGCCCTGCAGGAGGCTGGTGTCAACAATACTCCTGTCCTCCCTCTGGATGAATCCTTCCTAAATTGCAGGGGAGAATAGGACTGTGAGCAGCTGGTTCTAGGAGTTATCCATAAACCTACTTTGGTGAGTCAGGCCCTACATATCTATTGAAAAGGATTCCATAGCCAGACTCATGGATGCACTGTCAGGGCAGATCACCACATAATAGTTTCAGAACAATAGAAATACTTTCTCACCTGTACTTAAAAATCAGATTTAAAAGGGAAATGATTGAAACATGAAGAAGAAAATGAGCTGGGACTCTGTCCTAGCTTACATTTTTTTCAGTATTCTTCCTTTTAAATCAGTTCATTTTACCCAGTCATAAAAACTACAGAATCTTTGCGGGAGAAACTATTTTTATCTTTTCTTCCCTATTAGTCCAACAGCCTGACGCTAGCCATGAGGTCTAATTCTGATCCGACATATTTGATTCTAATTTCTAAACAGGTCATCTATTGTGACTTAACTTAGTGCATATAAGGGGACTTAATCCTCTTGGTTACTATAAGATTAGATAAATAAAAGTAATTTTTTATTAGTAGTGGGAGCCATTTTTATTGCTCAGCACTTGATAATGATGATAGAAACCCAGGGCACTTGAATAAATATTAAAAGGGTTTAAGTGACTCTCACGACATTTGCAAACAGCTGTAGGACGAGCTCTCTTGGAAATAGACATGAAAAGTCACCAAGAAAGAGAGAGAGTTGCAAAACTGATTCCACTGTTTAGAACAAAATAAACTGTAAATAATTTTATATGAATTCATTAGTCTCCAGTATGATACTAAACCCCCTCCCAATAAAACAGGTTTAAGCATGATGCGAAAGAAGTGTTTCCTTTATATATTACACTGGTCTACAATTTTTGAGAAGTCATCTGCTTCAGAGATAAAATGTGCTATTTATTATGTATTTTGATGTGCTGAATTCAAATATGACAAGTAAAACAACTGATTGGCTACGGTTTCTAAGATATTTAAGTTTTTACATTTTATGTCTATGTCTATGTATATTGTGTAGATAGTAGAGTTTTAATCATAAATTGTAAACCTAGGTCTTTTCATGTGTTTATGGTTGCTTTACATGATAATATTTCACCTGTCCTGTTTATGTAACACTTTAAAAATCAGCAAAAGGGTTATATAAATAAAATTTATTATGAAACAAAAGGCAAAAAACTATTATGTACATAGTTTAGTCCTATTCAGTGTCTACTCGGCGCTTCTTGGCTTGTCTCTTGTATTCATTAAATGGAGCATCTCTTGTCACTGTCCAGCAATAGTCTGCAAGCATTGATGGGCTCCATTTGCCCTGATAGCATTTCTCCGTTGTTGCAATGTCCTGGTGAAATCGCTCGCCGTGCTCGTCGCTCACTGCTCCGCAGTTCGGTGGAAAAAATCTAGATGGGAGTGCAAAAAATGTATCTTTAGTGACATGTTGCAACCAAGGCTTTTGTATGCCTTGAGGAGGTTTTCCACCAACAACCTGTAGTTGTCTGCCTTGTTGTTTCCGAGAAAATTTATTGCCACTAACTGGAAGGCTTTCCATGCTGTCTTTTCCTTGCCACGCAGTGCATGGTCAAATGTGTCATCTCGAAGTTCACGAATCTGAGGACCAACAAAGACACCTTCCTTTATCTTAGCTTCACTTAACCTTGGAAATTTTCCATGGAGGTACTTGAAAGCTGCTTGTGTTTTGTCAATGGCCTTGACAGAGTTCTTCATCAGACCCAGCTTGATGTGTAAGGGTGGTAACAAAATCTTCCTTGATTCAACAAGTGGTGGATGCTGAACACTTTTCCTCCCAGGCTCCAATGAATGTCGGAGTGGCCAATCTTTCTTGATGTAGTGGGAATCTCTTGCACGACTATCCCATTCTCAGAGAAAACAGCAGTACTTTGTGTATCCAGTCTGCAGACCAAGCAAGAGAGCAACAACCTTCAAATCACCACAAAGCTGCCACTGATGTTGGTCATAGTTTATGCACCTCAAAAGTTGTTTCATGTTGTCATAGGTTTCCTTCATATGGACTGCATGACCAACTGGAATTGATGGCAAAACATTGCCATTATGCAGTAAAACAGCTTTAAGACTCGTCTTCGATGAATCAATGAACAGTCTCCATTCATCTTGATCGTGAACGATGTGGAGGGCTGCCATCACACCATCGATGTTGTTGCAGGCTACAAGATCACCTTCCATGAAGAAGAATGGGACAAGATCCATTTGACGGTCATGGAACATGGAAACCCTAACATCACCTGCCAGGAAATTCCACTGCTGTAGTCTGGAGCCCAACAGCTCTGCCTTACTCTTGGGTAGTTCCAAATTCCTGACAAGCTCATTCAGTTCACCTTGTGTTATAAGGTGTGGTTCAGAGGAGGAGGATGGGAGAAAATGTGGGTCCTGTGACATTGATGGTTCAGGACCAGAAGTTTCATCCTCTTCCTCGTCTGACTCAAGTGAGCATGATTCTGGTGCATCAGGAACCGGCAGTCCTTCTCCGTGTGGTACTGGGCATATAGCTGATGGAATGTTTTCCCAACTGGAGGCACCATGCAGAAGTAACAATTGCTTGTATGATCTGTTGGCTCTCTCCAAACCAGAGGTACTGCAAAAGGCATAGATTTCCTTTTCCTGTTCAACCACTGGCGAAGATTTGTTGCACAAGTGTTGCAGCATATGTGCGGGGCCCACCTCTTGTCCTGATCTCCAATTTTGCAGCCAAAATAAAGGTGATAGGCTTTCTTAACCATAGTGGTTATACTGCGCTTTTGTGATGCAAAAGTCACTTCACCACAAACATAGCAGAATTTATCTGCACTGTTCACACAAGTACGAGGCATCTCTGCTCACTTTGGCTAAACAGAAATGTGTCCCTTTGCAAAATCAAACACTGACAAATAAGAGAGCATGACACTGTAAGATTTCTAGAGCTGATATAGGGCAATTTGTTCAGCAGAGTGTTGTAAGCTTCATTATGATTGCATCATCCACGACTTCTAGGAATAACATGATGCAATTCATATCATGTATGATGCAATACCAGCTTCAGACGGCATCATTCGTTGTTTAGCCTAAAAAGCAAGTACTGTCCAAATCCAGTCATAGATTTATTCATCGATCCAGTCAAAGATGTAATTTTAGTCATTTCTGGTTTAAATTGAGATTCCTTCCCTTTATAACTCACTTATCCTCTGCCATTCCCAAGTCAAGGGTTGTATATACTGACCCAATAGCATATCTTGAAAACTAGAGCCAATCAACAATTTTAAGCATCATTTTCGTTCTCAGTGATGCAGAATTAGTAAAGTTTGACTACATTTATTTCAGAAGCATTTTGGCTGTAGAGCAGTGTTATCTTTGTCTGCTCTGTTTTTCATTTTTCTTTAAAAGCTTTTTGTTGTTATGCTCCCACATCATTATAATAATAATGACAGTGTCCTGATATTAATGTCTGGGATCATCCCTTCCTACAGCAAAACCTCTGGAATGGTGCTCAGGGGGCAGTGTTTGCACCCTCACCCCCCACTCTGATAGACTAGGCCATGAGACCTGCCCCCCACAACCCTATGGATGCCAAGAGATGTCTAGGATTCCAGAACTATGAGCACAGAGGCCCAGGTCTACACAACAGTTGTGTTTCCCAGACAGGGCCAGCCCACAACATTTTGGCACCTGAGGCGGGGAGCTCAAATGATGCTCCCGTGCCCCGTCGCTTGGGCCAAAACATTGAAAGGTCTCCATTCTGCCTTCTTCCTGTTCTACTCCTCTCATGGTACTGCTCTGCTACCTACTCCAATAAAGGAGAACACTTACATTTTTTGAACAAGGCATTTTAAGTTAACACTTAACCTTCAAACACGTGAACAGCAAATGTAACTTTTCTTGTCTGCATACTAAACACTGGCATTTTTATCTGTTTGAATAATCAAAATGGTGCTTTCCGTACCTTCTTGGTTCAAAGATTTGAATTGCTTCCTGCTGAAGGTCCACAGTCTGGGCCAGCTCATGCTCTATTGAGATGGTTGCAAGACCGACCAGCCTCTCCTGTGTTATTGTGGAGCGTAGATGTGTTTTTATTAACTTCAGCTTGGAGAAGCTGCTTTCTCCACTGGCAACTGTTACAGGAAGGTTAGAAGTTTGCGCAGAGCAACAAAAGCATTTGGAAAGAGGGTGGTCGCCTTATTTGTGCACATATATTCCAGAACAGCCTTTGGAGTTGATCCTGCTGAAATGTATCTTGAAAGGGCTTTCAGTTCATCACCTAAATCACTTGCATCAATATCGCACATGTCATCATGTGTCAACACTGTCTCTAGTGCTCTGCATTGCTGGTGTAGGTCTTCTTCAAGTATGATATTCCCAAACTCCTCACTAAACAACATCCCAAATATACTGCTGTGTTCCTTGAGCTGCATGAAATGTCCTTCAACTGACTGAATTCACAATCTAGCACCTGGTTAAAGAATTCAACTTTGAATTGTTGTTTGGGGTCTCTTATGGGATTATCCCATGCCTTGTAATCAAAATGTCTTCTTCTTCGGTGACTCTTGTATTCTTGAATGGGTGGGAAAATAGCTTCAGTGTGAAGTTCCTCTGCCAACTTCTGTGCACTCTTCAGAATGTTTTGAAATCCCCCATCTGACCGGTAAGACTGTAGGTATGACTTTGCTTTGTCCAGTTGTTTCATTGCTCTAGATATATCAAGGTCAACACCTTGGAGTCTCTTGCTTACAACATTTATTTCAAACAGTATGTCATGCCACAACACTAAGCCACACAGAAATTTGAAGTTATGTTTTTCTAGTGATTCCATTTCCCTCTGCCACTGTCCTCCCACAAACAGTTCCTGTCATAGCATTATCATCCATTATGGCAACTATGGCATCATCTATCTTCCCAATTTGGTGTTTGATAGGCTTTATCGCCTCCACTTGACTTTCCCATTGTGTGGCACTTGGTGGTTTCAGTGTCAGAGAGGATGTTCCCAGATGTTGCTTCAAAATTTGCCATTGATGAATTGATGCAAAGAAAAATACATAGATGCTTTGAATTATATTAAAAAATTCAGCAGCCTCACTAAAAGCTGATGCTGCATCACTGACCACCAAGTTCAATGAATGGGACAAAAAAAGCTCAAGCGTTTAACTCTTGAATCCGTGTCTGCACTCTTCTGTTCTTTCCTCTCCTGTTAGCACCATTATCATAGTCCTGACCTCTCATGTCAGCTATCGCAATTCCTGTAACTTCTATTTTTTAAGAAGCACATTTGTCATACCAGCTCCTGTAGTATTGTCAATGTCAATAAATTCTAGAAAATGCTCTCTGATAGTCACCATTGCAGGGACATTTTCACTAGGTTCTCTTGTTGTTACAAAAGGCACCATTAAAGCCATTTGTTCCATATGGCTAATGTCAGGTGTGCAGTCCAGAATAACAGAGTAATATCTTGCTGACGTCAGATCTGCCACAATCTTCTGTTTGACTTTTGATGCCAATAACTGTATGATCTCATTTTGAATTGTTTTTCCAAGGTAGTGGTATGTGTACATTTCTTGGGTGGTGACTCTTCTTAGAGGCTCCTGGAGTACAGCATCAAACTCAGCCATCAGCTCCACAATTTTAAGGAAGTTTCCATTGTTTGGCACATACAGCTGATCTGAAGTGATACGCAGTGCTAGTGTGTTTTGGGTAGTAAGCATTCTCACAATGGCAATGAGCCTTTTCAGAACATTTTTCCAGTAAAGAGACTCTGATGCAATCTTCTCTTGATGCTGATCGTCTATGGTGGCCTTTAACCTTAGTCTCATCTCAAGCGCTTTCCACCTGTGGAATGCTCTCTGGTGATTTGCTGCCTTCTCATGGCATGCCAGATTTCTAGCCAGATTTTTCCAGTCCTTTGTTCCTGTAGAACCCAGTGTGGCTGGAGCATTAGACTGGAAGAGTTTGCAACAAAAACAGTATGCAGCTTTCTGGGTTTTTGAGTACATAAGCCATGGCCTCTCCACTTTGTCACCATTGGGGATTTCACGCCATGTGAAAATGTGTTGGATGGAAATTTCTATTTTCATTGTCTTTGGGAAACGAAGTTTTTCACTAGCTGTGGCCCATGTGGTGCAAGGAAGTCCCTCAGGCTACTGCTCAAATGGGTCCACAGTCTTTGATCATCTAGACTTCAGGAACTAAACTCAGCAGCAGCTGTTTCTTGCGCGTCCACCACACTCTTCTCTGATCTACACTTTTCTTCAGGAATGTGCATGGTTACATCCATTTGAGATGGAGATATGGATGCTGCAGTAGCTGCCAGGTCACCTGCACTCTAACTGGAAGATCAGGCATCTCCTCAACACTCTCATCCTCCCTGGGGCCGGAAGGCTCACCATGAACATTTGTCTATGTATCTCAGGAGAGCTTCTTCCTGCTTAGATAGAAAAGCTTCCTTTGCTTTCTTTCTTTTTCTGAATGCTGCCCCAGAGGGGCATTTTGTTCTTTCACTCATGACTGCTGTTCTGTGCCAGCTATAGTGGCTCTCAGCACTCAGTTGAAGGGGACAAATAAGCAGGCTGGTAGCAGGGCCTGAGTGAGGGAAGATATCAGCGATTTAAGGGCCTAACTGGCTCCTACTACTTCAGTTGACTGTCTGTTCTCCTCAAGTGGGTTCAGGGAAGCAGCAGGAAACAGGAAGCTCCCTGAGAAGCTGGTGTTAATCAGTCCAGGCTCCTGGGGGTGCTAGAGAGGTACATAAGAGGCTCCTCCTCCTCTCTCTCCCTGAGGCTTCTGCTGCTTTCTGTTATTCCCTCATCTTTTCTCCTGCCTGCCTGTTATGTCTCTTGTGCCCTCCTTCCTCCAGCACTGCACTCCACCATCTCTGTGCATCTAGAGCAGAGAGCATACATATGTACCAGCAGCAGACACAGTTTTCCACACTCTGTGTCCTAGTGGCCCCCCCACAGTCTGGCACCTTAGGTGGCCACCTCAGTTTACCTCATGGTAAGGCCAGCCGTGTTCCCAGAGGCTCTGTCCCTGCTCCCTGGCAGCTCAGCCATGATGGAGCTGTGCTACCAGGTCTTCTCTAGCTGTTACTGTGACAGTTGCATCTGTGAAAGTAAAATAAAGCAGCCCCCATCACTTTGTCTTACACCTATCCAAAATCTGCTATGATTTTTGCCCCTGAGATGCAAATGAGAGTTTTATTTACATAGAATGCTGACATGTAAATTTACACCATTTATGCCACTTCTGAATTTGACCAACCAAAGTAAGAGTGACTTTAAAATATACTTTAAATTCGCAAATAGAATTAAATTCATTTCTGGTGAAAGTTGATGCTGTTACAAGAATTTCATACAAAAGTCAACATGTATGTGAGCTGTGTGTATAGTTAATGTACACTGAATCATCTATTAGCATATTTATTACACTATACAGTATTGTTCATGAATTTGTGGGTTCATTAAAGTTGTTGTTACACTGCATAATGTTTCCTGACAAACTCTTAAAAGGCAAAACTTTACTGATACCACGGAACAGTGATAAATTCGGTCCATAGGTTTTTAGCTCTCTCATCCATAACACTTCTATGATGCCCACAGAGGTTAGATGATATGTTCTACACCCAAATTCACCTCCATGGCTTCTCCCTCTACCATTTTAGGAAAGATCACAAATATATAGTTATGTTCTTAGTTGAAAGGGTGGCTTCACATACATTAGAGGCTTCACACATGGAACCAAGATTTGTGGCAGAGTTTTAATAGAAATTCTTGGATAGCTTCCTTAGGGAAAAAAAAATCCAAAAACCAAAACCCATTTTAAAATAGTGCATACAAAAACTCCTCTTCTTTTCACAAATTGTGAAGATCAAGACAGGAGAGCCACCTCCACATATATTTTCAGCTCTCAGAAGCATCAAAATAAGCTCATGTGTCAGCCTTCAAACATTGTATCAGAAAAACTTTACAGGAAAATTTCTTACATTTTTCACTGACCTGAGAAAAACAACATTTCCAAAGACATGGGAATAGATTACTATAATTTTTCTCCTTGCTACATGAAATTCTTTAACTGAAAGTTGGGTCTTTAAGTCCTCTTGTGCTGACAGAGGACCCCTGGCAGGTGCAAATAAATGGCAGAGCAAATGGGTAGCAGTACAATGGGCACAAAGCAGATGCAAAGAGGAGCAATGGTTCTGCAGCATGCATCCCTCAGAAGCCCATATACAGGTATTTGATAGGGTTAAGTCTCCAGAGGATACATGAAAGCATGGTTGGGTTGGCAGAGGAGAAACTAGGAAGATGTCATATTTCCATAGCATTATTTCCACTTTAAGTTGCCTGTGGAGGATTTGACAGGGTTAGTTTTATTTTATGTTATTTCCTGACATTGGAAACTTCTGTGAAGTGTGGACTGGGTGGTGGCAGTGGTGGTAGAGAAGCTCCTGAGGGACTTGGCAGATGTGTGAAGCCATCAAGTCTCCATATAAAAGCACACAGAAGTATCCTGAGATCCAAGCATTCCCCCCATACCTCCAAGATGGCAGGGTATGTTTGCGCTAGGAGGGCTATCCCACTGACAGCATGAGCTAAAGGAAATTCCACAAGCTGAAACTCTGATTCCTGGCGGACACTTGAGTCTTTTTTTTGTAGTGGAGAACCTGGACTTTGAGGGAGTCAGAGCCTATATATCTCAGCACTAAAACTAAGTCAGCCACAAAGCTATGAGGATGCTGGGGAAGAAGAGAAAGGTTAGTCTTGTATATGATGCTTTATATAATCTAGTTCACATGCCTGCATGCTACTAAAATACATGCCGAAACACTCATAATGACAACAATTCTGCACTTACACTGCACAGTTTTAGATTTCCTGCCCAGCTGCTGTAAATACCATGGGCCAGATTCTTGGCCAGTGTAAATTAGCATAGCTTCTCTGAAGTCTTTGGAGCTATGCCAATTTTCACCAGCTGAGGATATTGTCATGGCCTACTGTTCTCAAAACTGGTCCTGAAAAGCTCACAGGAGCAGCCTGTTGGCAATAGCTTCCTTGAGACCCATGAAGCCCAGCCCCATTATGAGGCTTTACCCAGAGGGAATCCCAGAGCAGTTAGTTGGCCTGCTGGCCCTTCTTAAGCCAGCTATAGGCACATGAAGCTGCCTGAGCAAATGAATGCCTTGATTTCCTAGCATTCTGACTTGGCTTGACTCCTGATCTCCAGTTTGTCTCCTGGTATCTGGACCCAGCTGATTCTTCACACCTGTCTTGTGGCTGTGGAGACTGGCTCTGACTAACCATGACTGATATGGCCGTAAATAGAATTCTCAAACTCTCCAGAACATTAGCTTCCCCATTATCCTAACTTTAGCAGGTAAGTTGTCCTTTAGCTTCCTCTGTGATTCCTCAGCAGTTTCATGAACCTTTGGATTATTTGCCAATAATAAAATGAGCTCTCTGGTACCATTCTATCATATCACTAGTGATACGATGCCTGACCACTTCCTTGGTTTTGGTTTCAAAGGCTATTTACCTAGGACAGTTCTCCTGAGTGGAGAAATCACTCATCTGCTAAAACTACTTATTTTCCTTTCATCTTGCTCTCCCTAGTAAATTCATGGTGTGAATCACATGTGTATAAACAGAGGTAAATTTTAAACATCACCACAGTAGGTATTGCACTAATTTAACCACACCCCTAAGAGGGTAGGGTTGTTTCTCAGCATGCCATTATAAAGGGAAGCAACACCATATTCCTAAAATAACTTTCTGTAAAACACAAAGCACTCTATACATGAGTGATTCTAAGAAAACATCACTTTAATAAAGGTGCAACCTGCTGTGGCTTGCTCTTTATCACTGCTGCTAAGTGATAATTACTGCCTATCAACATTAAAAACTTGCAGGAGCCTAAAGTCTCTGTAATCTCTTCATTTAAAGTATTTTGTAGCCCTCAGTTCATGCCCAGCATTTGCTGGTCTCCAAGCCATGTGTCTGTGTCAGGGATCATGCCTTTTAATGACTCACTTCTCTTACCCTGGTAGATCACAATGGGCTCATTATACTAACTGTATCCACTCCCACTCAGCTAAGAGAATCTTGAAAGTGAGGCAGAATAGGGTTCATAGGAAACCATGGCATTTTATAATAAGAAATAATTTCCCCTGTTTAGAGACAAGCAGTGAAGTCTTGACAATTGAGGCCTGTAACACAAAAATAGCAAAACAATCTTGAAAGAAACAGGGTTCCCTGGGAAGACTGTCCATTTTGAAGCCATCTGTTTTTGAAACTTCAGAGGTTGCCTTTCTCCTTCCTTCCCTCTTACCAGGTCACTTCAGCCTTGACTTCCTTTCTACAGCCCAGCTTCTTGTCCTTCCTAGGATACTTCCTGTCCCTTTCCTTTACCTCCCATTTTTAAGGACTCTCTGATATAGTCCAGAGAACTCATACTCATTTCTGGCATGTTGTAGTGCCTGATGCAGTCTGCCGTGCATGAAGCCTCAGAACACCCAATTGAGAACAACAATTGAGGATTAGAAAGGCCCAGGACAAAACAAAGAAGCAGCTGAAGCCAGCAATAAGTCTTTAAAAGTATGGAGTTCTGAGGGCCTGGAATGGGGACAAGGAGGCACAACGTGGTAGAGAAAGGAGAGGCCTGAGAGGAATGGAGATAGTCAGCATGAGGAAAAAGAAGCCAGGTAGGTTTTCTGAAATCAGCCTAATTCCAACTCTTTTTGTTAAAAAAAAAAAAAAAAAAAAAAAAAAAGTGAAGTTCAAGAAAAGCTTTGTGCTGGTTCTTGTGTTATTAAAAATTGGTACATCCTGACCTGCAGTCAATAACGTTTCTGAGGTAAGCTATCTGAGTGGGGGTGACTTGCACATGTAGTCTCTCTGTGCCTGCCATTAGACCCCTTCTGCTCTCCTCTGTCTGTGCTCTAGGTCTTATGTCTGCATCTAACTCCTGATGAGCCCTCATCTAGTACTGTTAGTTTTCACAATTTTATCACTGGTCTTGCAATATTTGTTGTTTTCTTAAAGACCCCACTCCTGGAATGATGTAGGACTCACCGCTTTCATTAAAAAAAAAAAAAAAAAAGTGTCTAGTCCTCATGATTTTGGAGACAAGCCAAAAATTTGACCTCTGGAAGGCTCAGAAGGCAAACAAATAGAACCTAAAGCTTTGGGTTAAAAGGTTAAAACTTTAGTTTAAAAAAAACCTCTCGTGATTTTTGAATGCTTGGAGTGGCAATACCATCACCTTGGTAGAAGTGAGTGTAGTTTCTTTCTTTCTTTTTTTTTAGGGCCTCATCTAGCCTCCACTCTGGATGTGGATTGCTGAAACCTATTGTTCCACAGCTTTGGGCCAGCCTGCAAAGTCAAGCTGTAAAGTGTCTGCAGGGTGATTGCCCAGCAAGCATCAGCTGCAGCCTGTCAGAGTGAAAGTGATGGCTGTAACTCTCTCCCACACAGTCACTTCACTTCAGCCTTGCTCCACCTGCCCTCCATGCTCCTCCCTTTCAAGTCCCCTCTTCTTAAAACCCTTTTCCTTCCCTACCCTCTGTACAACAAAACAAAGAACAGTAACAAAACATCATGGCACTACCAATCCATCACACTGCTCACTATGTTGTATCCCTTTCTCTCACACTTTAACTTGTCTGCTTAGATCATAAACTCTTACTATCTATATGTACAGTAGCTAGAACAATGGGCTCCAGTCTCATGTGGGGCCTCTAGATGCTACTCTAATATACATATATAATAGGAACCTTGATTAGATCAGAAACAAAGAGGGCCCCATCTTGCTCTCATTGACTTTAAGGGAAGTAGACTGGACCCTGACAGTTATGCTAAACTATGTGTTTTTGTGATAACAAATGTGAGAATGAAGAAAGAAATAAAAAGGTATGGAATTAATCCAGTGCATCACATAGTCTATGGCTGTTTTTTGCGCCTTCAACTTTAGTTTGTAAACTTCAATGTCAATTTCTGTTTGTTCTACTATTTAATCTTTGTTACTAAATATTTTTTTTGCATTCCCCTAGAGGACGAGCGAGTAAAGAATAAACCAATGACCTTGTATATTAAATGAGTGGGATCCCTATTCCTTTTTAAGAAGTGTCAATCTTTCTTTGAACTACAGACCAGACATTTTTTCCAGTATGGTGTATATAGTTGATAGGTTTATTAATGAGAATTCCATTTTTTCAGTAGTTAGTTACCTCTGAAGGCTATGGCACTCTAGTCACTTTTTTTTTTTTAAATTACTGACATCTTATGTTTGTTCTTTGTAGTTTTTTCAGTTATGGGGGAATGTGTTTATTTCATTGTAACTAGTAACCATTAAGCTCTTGATTTACATTCACAAACAAAATCAATTTATGTTCATTTAGGCCCAATACTGCAAGATGCCATGTCTCTTTGCTCTTTTTGGAAAGGGCAGTGGTTCTACCATGAAAAACTGCTAATTTTAGTGGATCCATAGAAGGCTAAGGCCATCTCTGGTGAGATCATGTAACTTAACACTAGTTCATGGGCTAGCTGGTCCCCCTACTGACAAGTCCTCCCTTACCAGCTATGTCTCTGTAGCTGTACAAAGGAATTCTGCAGTTTCACAGCACTGAAAGTTTCTACACAATAGTTAATGCAGCTGCAAGGATGAGCATCTACTTATTCCTTACCCCTTCTCCAGGTGCAGATCCCTGCACCTGAAGTAGCAGCTGACTTCCCTTTTGTGTGGGAATAGGGCAGTTTGTGAATTCTCTCTCTCACACACCTAGCTCACTGTTGTCACCATACAAACAAACTCCATAATTCTCTTCAGGTGAGAGAATGAGTGATCACTTACATCCTAGTGGAAATGATGTGTTCCTAAACTCAGAAATGCTAGTTGGCAGCAGAGATCATGCAGTTTTCTCAGCTGAACTTCATCAAACAGTCAGTAAGTACTACATATGGTTGGGGGGAAGAATGTTTTTTTTGTTGTAAATCACATTTTAGAAGCATAAATAAGTGCTAAACAATAGACAAGAAATGGAAAGTAATGTTGATTGCTCAGGTGAATATAGTAGACACCAGTAATCCATTTGTGAATTTGAAAGTCATTTTAACGTGTTACACATTATACACTTATGTTCACTTTCCTTTGTGTTAAATCCAAAGGTCACATTCCCCATTACCTGGTAATTACTTCTTTCAGTCTGTAAAGGAATATTTTTTTAAATAACTGCTCAGATTTGTCACATTTTTCAGGGATTTGCATGTATTCTCCTTTTATGATCTGGCATACCCTTGGCGTGATGTGTAGGCTGGCAGTGATGGTAAAACAGAGTGCTTGACTTTGATCTTACACTGGTACAAATTAGGAGTAACTCACTGTCAGTGGCGCAATGCTGGTATAAGTGAGAGCAGTGTGAGGCCTCAGAAAGATATTACAAAATTGTCTTTTGAAAATAGGATACATTTTGCTTATTGCAGCATCACACAGCCCCCCTCTCCCCCCAGCAGCTGAACACTCACTAGGTTGGTGTGTTTGGGTCCCAGCATGCATCACCTATGTGCTCTTATGCTTCCCTTAGTCTGAGTAGATTGCAGCACTGTCTCATCTTTTGGCCTCTCTTGTGCATTTGTAGGCACAGTTACCTGACTGTTACTCCTTAACAGAAAATCTGACCCCACCCCAGCTGTGTTAGGTTTACAGGGCTAGTTCTGAGCCCCCAGACACCATAGTAGCTTAAGCACACCCTTTCTCAGAACTCCATCCTTGTGGGCCCTGCTTGTGTGTTTACAATTTATCTCTTTGAGAACATGTAATAGTAAAAGCAAACACACACTTTAAGGGTTCCAAAAATCAATTACTCTTTACTTTAGTTAATACAAGAATCTATAGAGCTAGGCAAAACAATAAATGCCTGTATGCATTTCCCTACCTCAGTTCCCTCACCATTCTGGTGGTGTTCTTTAGGCTTAGGCCAGAGTCCTCTAGGGAGTGCAGGATTCCCTCTCCTGCATATGGCTTCTTCTCCAAATCAGGGAGTCTCTCCCTCTTCAGAAGCCCTTTTCCTTGGCCGGTCCTACTTTAAAAAGGACTCAGCTGCTACAAAAGCATGTTCCACTCTTCCCCTCTCCTGCCCTTTGTGCCGCTTCCTTCTCCGCAATATGGAGTTAGTTGTGTGTTTGTGCGTGCTTGCATGTGTCTTTGCTTCTTTTTCTCCCTAAAATGGGCAGTGAGAGAGTTTCCTTTATAACTTCCAGACCCCTTTATCAAGTGACCTTCTGTTCAGCCTCATCAGGTGATTCAAGTCCCTTGCTAGGTGATCTGTTGCTTAGTTCCTTCCCCACACCCTTTGGCTAGACTCTTGGAGATAGGCAATGTTTTAGGGACGCACTCAAACCAGAGCTGTTTATCCACTCCTCTCTCTGAATTTTGGGGATTTGGATAAAACAGAACCTTTGTCTGAACTCTCATTGTTTTAGTTTCACAAACCTAAACTTTGACTGAAGTTTTGCAAGGTTCAAAGCCAAAGAGTATGGGTGGTTTTGCCTATAGCACAGAGCCATTAATCCAGAGACCATGGCTCTTTGTGGGTTCAGCTGAAATAGAATAAAGATCTAAATCAAAACATGGAGGTTTTGCAAAGCCAAAACCATCCCAGTTTTGCTGCTCTCAAGAATTCCAGTACTGTGAGGTGCTGACTGACTTCTCAGAGTAACTCCCAGTGCTGCTATGATGTAGTCCTAGATACTGTAAGTAAAAGAATGTTTTAGTGGCACAGATGAAATCTCACTCACAGGGGTTCTTTCACTCCATTCCAACCCAAGTCACATTTCAGTATAATGACTATCGTTCTGTCCAGAAAAGCAAGGAGGCTCTAGATCACTGATTTCTGAAGCCAAAGGAAGTACTGTGAAGTTGTCTGAAGAAGAACTGGATGAAGGAACTATTTACCCCATTCCAAACTGGAATACTAACCCTGGGAAACTTAAGCAATCTGATCTATGTGAGATTTTAAAAACAATTGTCTTGTCTTTCTAGATTCCAGGTTTTCAGATCGCTCATGTTCTTCCCACTTAGGCCCATTTACACCTTTTATAGTGTAAGCATTTTATTGACCATGAAAATAGATAGCTCCAACTGGTTTGAGGTGCTTAAGAAGTACTCAAGGAAGACTTCCTTGAGACAAAAAGACATCTTTTAAAAATTGGAAGTCAAATTCTACTGAGGAAAATTGAAAGGAACATAAATTTGGCAATTCAAGTGTAAAAGCATAAATAGGCAGTCAAAAAAAAATTTGAAGAGCAATTAGGAAGTGACACAAACTAACAGCAAACTTTTTTTAATGAAGTTTGTACACTTTATTTTGTTTTGGCTTTTCAAAATATTTTCCATTTCTATATGAATGTCATCTGACCAGGTTTTACACTGGTGTAACTTCACTGCCTTCAACACACTTAATCCCAATTTATGCCAGTTTAAATGAGAAGAGAATCAGGCCCATCTGTGGGAGGGGGGAGGGGAAGGAAGGGTTGTGAACATGAGTTTTTTAAAGGAAAAACACATTTGAGGTTAATCTAAATAACTAATGTAATTTGCTGTTGCTTCTGCTACATACAAATGTAGGTACATTTATCTGGCTGTTATACAGCATAACTCTTAAAGCCACAAGTTCTAAATACGGCAGGAAGATTGACTTTTGTCTCTATTCCCTAAAAGTTTTATATTTTGATTTTAGTATCCTTAAGTAGTCATTGATTTTTTTCCCCTAACCTAATTTCATTCCTGACGTATTTAAGATCAAGCCAGAGTTGCCATCCATCTACAAATCACTTTGACTTTACAAGCCAGCTCTGCTACATAGCTACAAATCACTTTGACTTTAGTCAGGAAATTAGAGGGAGGTTTAATTTTTTGGAAAGTAAATGTAATTCTTAAATCACTTACCTCAGCCATCTTTTATGACTCAACTTGTGATTTTGTTTGCTGCATTTCCTGGCTCATGGACTCCATCAAGGTAATCATACAACATATTGTAGCTGACTCAAATTCTGGCAATCAGAACAATTGTATTCAGGTTTTTCCTTGCAGAGAAAAATGCTTTGATTTTAAAAAATTCTAGAATACACATTTTAAGGATAAAAGGAACAGTATTAAATTCTAGTGTGTGTGTGTGTGTGTGTGTGTGTGTGTGTAAGAAAGAGCCAGGTTGCATACTATTAGAATAATAATGTAGCACCTTCCACCAAAACATCTCAAAGCACTCTACCAACAGAAATAAATTTAGCCTCACCACAACCATGTGATATAGGCAAGTAGGATTTCTCCAGGTAAAATTTTAGAAGCACATCATGGAAGTGACAGGAATCTAAGTGCTACTGAAAGTCAGTGGGATTATTTACATGCTTCTGAAAAAGAGACTTAAGCACTTAATTCACTTGGGTACTCTTGAAAATTTTACTCAGTTTGACTTGCCCAAGACCACTAAGGAAGTCTCTGGTAGAACAGGGAATAGACTCCCAGTCCGGAGTCTTAATTGCAAGATCTTTTACACCCAAGTTGTTTAACAAGATGACCAATGGGTCATTCCAGATCTCTCTTAAAGTGGGCTATACATAGGACTCATTCCTACAAACAAAGATTATGTCTTCAGACGCTTGATAAAAGGGAAAAATGGATTTTCTAATTTATTTGATCAATACTCTTATCAAAACTGTCTCACATAATGTGGGGTTTCTAGGGATTCATTTATAACCTTTCAGAAATTATTTTTATCAGGCTTGATTCTTAATTTCTTCAGACAGATTCTAAAAATCATAAAAAAGGCATCATAGTTGTTTTTATGAAGCTGTCCTGAGGCTGATGGGTCCTACGAAGAAGGGAGCAGTTCCTTACATCTTTCTGACATTGAAGTATTAAAAAATGATGAATTATTATTCTATCTTTGACAGACACTGTCACTGGAAATTCTTTGGAATCACAGTTTGGTGAAATTATCTGCATGGAATCGTATGATATATAGTAACATGTGAATTTAAGATTCTTCATTCAGTCTTGGCTAACATTTAATGTTTACATCAACTTTAGGATTGCCCTAGATACTTTCCTTTTCAATCTTTTCATACTTTATATTTCATATTTGGACTATTCAAGTTTACATCATTCAGGGCATTAGACAGAACAGAGGGCCACATTTTCAGAGGTATTTAGGCATGTAGATTTCAATCTGAGTTTAGGCACCAAAACTGCATAGGTGCTTTTGAGAATCCACTTAGGTGCCTAACTGCATCTTTGGGGCCCTAAATAACCTTGAAAATCTAGCCTAATTTTCCTGCAGTGCAATAGACAGATTCAGTTTCCCTTACTCACATTAAGTGGTACCTTACTCTACAGATTGCTCCCCTGAAACCAATTGGGATATAGGGTTTTGACAACAAATTCAGTATAGGATCAGACCATAGCTATAGAATAAAGCACTAATCAACAGAAGTAAGGATGGCAGAATCTGGTCCTAAGATTGTTTTAGAACTGTGCACAAAGATTGAAATACAATAGTTGTCTCCTTTTTATCTGCATGTTAATGGAAAAGAAGTATCTAAATCAGGGATTTCTGAATTAGTCTGACACATTAAGGGTCAAAAAAGACATTTGTTGAGAAAACTGAAGTTCATTGAACAAACTGCAGAATCCCTGGACTACGTACATATCAACACCAGGCATTGTATGGTAACCTCTCAGTGTGATTGATGTAAATCAGCTGTGATAGGGCAATTTTTTTCCTTCAGGCTGTTGTCCTTTCACTATTTTTGTGTAGCCATCAAATATTCTCTTGCACCTGTTTCACAAGATTATTTCAAAGAGGGTGATTTCCTGCTTATTCATATAGTTTAACTGTAGGTTCTTTATCAATTGATCTGAAGACATCCCCAGCAGATATTTACAGAGATGACTCAGTTTTATTGTATATTTGACAAATTTCTTGTAATGTATCATTTATTGCGGAAGGAGAACTCATCTCATATAAGAAGAGATCTGATGCATTTTAAAGTGTGCATTGCTGCCAAAAAGCCTCATGCATACGGACTGACTCTGTGTTTGATTGTGTGCAATGGGAATACCAGATATCAACTAATCAATCTATACACAAGTTTCAAAAACACAAATTTATAGATAAGTTACCCATTTTCTCCATGAGCTGCTGGAACAAAAACCGAGAACTATTGAGTGACTACATTTGTGTGGGTGTTATTATATGTTAAGCTAAATGGGCAGAGATACTGTAGGTGAAGCAGTTCTGTAAAAAATAAGCCTTTTCTCTATGCCTGATGGGAACAGAAAATCTCAGGGAATCTGATAAGTATGTTTTAAAAAAATGCACCAGGTGCAGGTTTAAAATGTTATAAAGCATTACATACAAAGAATTGTGTACAATACCTCAAGATTTACAAAGGGGAAACACTTACATTTTAAGCAAGTTACAGCAGTTGTTTTTCCCCTAAATCATTTGGACCTACACCAAAAAGGTTAAAGATTTTAAATATTTAGCAAGATGTACCTTTTAACCTTCACTCCTCTTGGGAGGCAGTCTAAACTCTGCCCAAATCATTAAATGAATCCTCAATAGCCTCTGTACAATCAGTTTTTTATTTCTTTAGCATGCAAATACTATTAATGTTTTGAAAATATACAGCACAAAAAATCATCCACCTGTCTAGATTCTGGGCTGAAATCTTTAACCTAGTTACTTTTATATTGCATGTGTAGATATTAATTTAAAATTTAGTATTACAATTAGATTGCAAAGACAAGCTTTCTTTGAAGGATAAAAAGATTAGTCTTTTCCAGAAAGCATATGTGCCCATATTGTGAACAGATAATGCAAAAAAAAAAAAAAAAAAAAAAAAGAAAAAAACATATTACCATGAAAGTGTGTCTTTTTGCACTAACTCTGTAATGGACTGTGAGACTCCACCTTTTCTGTAATTCCAGATATTGAGCGGTCAGATATTGAGAGGTACTGAACACGCTTGCTAAGTGTACAACTGTCAAACGAGTTTGCAGGATCAGGGTCTTAGTTTTGCATGGAGTGACTGCATGTTAATTTGTTGCCCATTCTTGATAGTTCCCAACTATGCACACTGCTGAGAACAGGGCCAGCTCCAGTGTTTTTGCCACCCCAAGCGGCGAAAAAAAAAAAGAGGGCACTTCGACGTGCCACTCCTTTCCATTGACCGCCCCAAGCACCTGCTTTTTTTCTTTTTTTAAGGATGATTTATAGTGATTCACATTCACAGATGCTTGGGAATGATTTTAACTGTCTATCATTTACAACCATAGAAATCCTTTGAGAAACTCTTCACTTTCACGGCTCTTCGCAGCCTATTTCCATCTTACCTATCCACTCCTGTTCGGGGTCAACTCCAATCAATTCATGATGCCAGCCTCCACTGCGTAGTTAAACTTTCAAATAAGCACCTTTATGCTTTCTCCCCTGCTGACCCTCATGCTTGGGAGGTACTTTCTGTAAAGCCACTTCATTGTTCTCCTTCAAATCCCTCCTTAAGACTGTTCTTTGCTGTGACGCCTATAAAAAACTTGACAACAGTTAGGCTGCTGGTGTGTGAGACCACAGCCTATCATGCTTATCAATATAGTCTCCTTGTTCATGGTACTCCTCCACTGATCTGTCTACATCCATCTGTTGTCTCTTGTCTTAAACTTACATTGCAAGCGTGGGGTAGGGACTGTCTTTTTATTCTGTGTTTTGCAGAGTGCCTAATACAGTGGGGTCTTGGTCCAGGACTGGGGGTCCTAGGCTCTATGATGATACATATAATTCCTTAACAACTGTAAAGGTTTCATACAAGACAAAATCTGACTTCAGATATGTATTGAAAACAGGTAAAGAGAGTGTGATTTAGATTAGAGATTGGGCTAAAGCAAAACTTCATATGCAAACTTGGGTTCAGCTCTTAACTTTGCAGCTGGCCCATGTCCAATGGCTGGAGATGGGACACTAGGTGGGGAGGGCTCTGAGTTACTACAGTGAATTTTTTCCAAGGTGTCTTGCTGGTGTGTCCTGTGAACATGCTCAGGATCTAATTGCCATATTTGGAGTCGGGAAGGAATTTCTCCCCCAGGTTAGACTGGCATTGACCCTTGGAGAGGTTTTGCCCCCTTCTGCAGCCTGGGGTCACTTACTGGTTTGAACTAGAGCAAATGGTGAATCCTCTATAATTTGAAGTCTTTAAATCATGATTTGAGGACTTCAGTTACTCAGCCAGGAGTGGGTGCTTGAGCTTCTGTGGCCTGTGATGTGCAGGAGGTAAGATGAGCTGATCATGCTGGTCCCTTCTGGCCCTAAAATCTTTATCAGAGCTATGTCCCCAACTTGGAGTGGAAAGGGAGTGTTTTGAAATCCAAGTGCATATGTTCTAGTGTCAGCCTTTTCTAATGGAGATTTGCATACAATTTTTTTTAAAAAAAAAACACCGCATGGTTTCCTTTAAGGAGCATTTAACTATTCAGTTTTCACTTGCCATTGTCAGACTCCATTGGTCCCAAACCTGGGTCCACAGCACTCCACCTCACAGACAGAAGAAGCCCAGGGTACAAGTTCCCAACCATGTGCACTCTGACCAGGAGAGCTCCAAGGCTCCTGATTGAGCCACAGCCCCTATTTAAACCAGAAGGTCGTGACCTATAGGCCTCAAACCCAGATCTATGGGGTTCATAGGAGTAGCCACACTTCATCCCTCCACTTAACAGCTTGCTACTAACTACTGACCCATGAAGCCCAACCCTATTTTGAGGCTCTTCTCCTGACATCTTATTGGTGGAGTCCTAGAGCAGCCGATTAACCTGCTTAAGCCAGCAACAGGAACAGGAAGCTGTCTGTACAAGTGGGCTTCACCCTGCTATGGATGGCTGGTTTGGTGTTGACCTTTTCCTGCCTTCTTTCTTGGCCTGACTCTTGATCCCTACCCTCTGGTTCCTCTCTGGATTCTGGTGTTCTAACCCAACCTGATTCCTGGTAACTGGCTTCTGGCCCTTGGAGCTTTGGGCTGTGCCTAATGCTAACCCTTAGGTCAGGCTGCCCACATTCTGGCCCTGACAACCAGTGAGTATGAACTTAACTTTGACAATTTGTGAAAGTTATCATACAAACTACCAAATCAAATCCTGGAGGGCTTTGTTCAGTCTAAAACTGGTCTCTGGCTACAGATGAGCCAACAACTGTTAAGAGGAGGTGTGAGAATTGCCAGTACCCCTATGTAAATGAACATCTGTGGCCTCATCAACTCCCCCACAATGAACCCTTCCAGCTCTCCTTTCTTCAACCAAGTTCCCCTTTGCTTTCCCCATTACAGGTGATCTTCAGGTCATTTTTTCTCCCTGTTTTCTAGGTCTCATGAATTTCCCTACCATCACAGGCCTCCTCTGTTCGCCCTCCCTCTTGCAAGTCTCCTCTGCCTCTTCTCCTTGCTGGTCTTATTCATATATTCTAGGGATGGAAGGGATGTCGAGAGGTCATCGAGTCCAGTCCCCTGGCCTCATGGCTGGACCAAATACTGTCTAGACCATCCCTGATAGACATTTATCTAACCTACTCTTAAATATCTCCAGAGATGGAGATTCCACAACCTCCCTAGGCAGAGGTCTTCTTTCACTGTTGCTCCAACACCTTGCACACTTGCTTAGCTTCTGCTTCAGCCTACTTCCCCTGCCCCTTTCTCAAACTCCTTTTCTTCCTCCTCTTCCTCCTTTGCCTTCTGCTTTACATGCTGTACTCCAATTTGTATAAGGAAATAAGTGGTGGGTTTCTGGCCTATCCACAAGATCCTCTGAAGGGGTGCTGTACAATAGCTGCTGATGCTTAGCATTTCTTAACTGTGTACAGTGGAGGGTATATCCCTTCAGCTTCCCTACCCTTTGAGTGGTATGGAGAGAGATCTCAGAAAGGAATGTGGCTGCTGCTTCAGATTGTATGAATTTACAGAGGACAAGAGAAGTGGGATAAAGGATTAGCTAGATCATGAGAAAAAGAGCGAGAAAGGAATTGTCAGGAAGGTTTTGAGACACATGACCTGCCTAGTGCAGGTATAAAATGGAAGACAATGAAGAAATTTATCAAGCAGCTATTGAAATATTATTGTAGATGGTGAATCTCAGGGTGGATAAGAAAGGCAAATACTGTCAGGAGGAGCTTTTGGTATCTTCAACCAAAATGTAAATACAGATTTATCACAAGACTAATCATATAGAAAAAATGTTCAGTTGTGGAATACAGCATATTTAGCATAGTTCTGTATACTGGTCCTAAATGGTAGGAGGGCTAGGCTGTGAGGTGAATCCTCCGACGCTGTGAAAAACACATTCTGCTTTCTCTCTCATTGAGATTTTATATTCTTTCTTGCTTTCCTTATTCTAAAATAAAAGTCACTTAGACTGAAAGTATCTATTTTTTTTCTTGTCTATTGAAAATATTGCACCACACTACCTGCAGTTGTATGTGAGTGGCATGCTCATGATTGTCCTTTTGTGGTACAGTATCAGTTCCATTTGTTTTTTCTCTTTTCTCTATTTAATTTTTATTTTCTCTGTATAGATCGTGACACATAATAATCCATTTTATTTTACTTCATAAAAAAACAGCAATAAGAAACGTCCAGCCTACATAACTACATATTTTCATTTCTTCCATAAGCATTATTGGGGAGATCTTCAAAGGCACAAATGGCTGTTACATGCCCATTGAAATTCAACTGGAGTTAGGCACCTAACTACTATTTGCTTCTTTGAAAAGCTCCCCTGATGTAACATCTGAGATATGGTCATGCATCCCAGAGAGTTCATTTGTTTTGAATGCAAACCCAGCCCTTGTCTTTTGAGGGCCTGATGTACTCCTGGTGCTCACCGACAGAGCTGTAGGCATCACCAGCAGGAAGTCCACCTGGAGCGGGGACTCTGTGGTGCTCTGTCAGGGACCTTGAATCAAGCTTGCACAGCCTTGAAAGTGGGGATGGGAGGCTGAAGTAATGCAGGGATGTGGAGGTATGAGGCAGGGAAGAAGGTGGAGGACATCTCTCAGAAAGCTGACAGTGCTCCAGCCAGAATTTATAGCGTCTCCTCACCTACCCTCATAAGCGACTTCAAAGCTTACCACTGCCAACAACTATAATAAAATTATAAGAATTAATTAATAGAATTGCAATTTGTATTTCTTACATATGCCAAATACTTCTATGTCTGTATTCTATATGTTCAGTTTTTGTTTTTTTTTTTTTAAATGCAGGAAAGATCCAGTCACAGTGCATTGTTTCTTTGCTGTCGTTGATGGCTCTGCTGTTTCAGCCTCTTGTTTTCATTCAGTTTGTTTAGTGTTTTCCATGTGTTCTACAATTGTTTGCCTTCGAACGTAATCTACAACCTTGCTGCATCCAGTACAGAACAGCACATTGATGGTAATGTGAAATTTGTCCTTACCAAACTCAAATCACCGTTAGAGGTGGTCCTTTTTTTTTTTTTTAAACTTTAATTATGTCTGGAGACTGAAGTGAAATTTGAGGTGCATTAAAACACAAACCCCATGTGCAGTTTATTGGAGTATGATTAGCTGTGTAAACTTAAAATGCATTCAAAAACAAACCACAAGGGAAGGTAAATGACACTGCTACTTTCAGTAAAATTTAGTTAATGTTTTTATTTTTTCACAAAATATAAAAACTAAAAATTGTCAGTAAAAATTCAAATTCTGCATTTTTCTGAGGCAAACAGCTTTCTCGAATCCGTGGTGATCTATGTGAGATGGTTTGATGGTCTCAGCTCAATGTCTACTGGACAGATGTTCCTATCACAAGAGCTATCATCTGAAATGGCACCCTTGTTGGCAGAGAGGTCATGGATTGAGTAGACGTGGGGACTGAACTACATCTTACTCTCCAGAACAACAGTGTGGTGGTCCCTCCTAAACAAAATTGGGGCACACTGGCAGGGTGTTTGTATAGTCAGCGCCCCTGCTGAACTCTTGTGTGGTTTAAATGGAGGAATTCAGTTACCAGAACCATCAGTATTAAAGCCACTAGAAACAAAACATAATCCTTGGCTGAGTGCTCTGTTTTGACTACTGCATGACATGGTTCCAGACATATAATTCTTCTTAAAGTAATTGTTCAATGGGAAATGATAGCACAACGGAGTCCTAGAGCTACCATTACTAGAACAGATGAGAAGGGGAATTTCTATTAATTTCAATAGGGCTAATGCACAGGCAGAGTATTCAGGATGGTTTTAAAATTGAAAGTGGTGAATCTGTTTAAAAATATAATAGTCTTATAAATTCCAACATGATTCCATGTCTGAAAAGTAAACAGAGGGAAAATGATGATTTGAAAAGAATGGTGGTGTCTGTCAAATAAGTGGAACCAACTTTTCTCCATGTTCATGTCCAATTTTAATGTATCTATAGAAGCACTTGAAGAACCACTCTCTCTAAAAAGAAACAAGATGGTGTTTTTATAAAGAAAAGGCTTCAATTAAGAAAAAACCTGATCTGGTGAGGAGCATTTTGAGTTATTATAGCAAGATATCTCCACAGGAAAGAACTCGTTAATAAAACGTGGTGATGGCCAGGTTTTAATGCAAGTGCACAGAACCCAAAAAGACACAGCTATAGAGTTTATACCCATTCCTCAAGTGTTTGAAGAAATCATCCTTCCACTTCATACCTTACACTTTATCAGAAGTACTATGACCCAGATTTTAAAGATAGATAGGTCAAAAATCTCATTTCTGAAATGAGATTTAGGCTTCTAAATCAGCAATGCCTAAATACCTTCAAAAGGCTGGGCTATATATGCTTGTATAGCAACAGCAAGATATTTTATAGTGTATGTAGAATCGCTTACAGAGGGCCAGGATGCGCCTCTCTTACACTTATGAGCACCTACTCAGAGATATAATCCTGCTGAAGCCAATGGCAGTAAATTTGTGCACAGTCTGGCCTATAATCGTATGATTTTAATTGCTATTGGAGATTACATCAAAATAACTCAAGGTCACGATTTTCTTTCTTCTATAAAGTACTGTAAATCTTAATAGAAACATCCTAACATCTGAACGGGCTTTACACTTGATTTATTAAATCAAAGAAATCTCACAACACTTCGGTTAGTGCATAAGTATTGTTAACAACATTTTACAGGCAGAGAAACAGGGGGAAGTACTCACATTTTAACCAAATTATGGAGATTTTTAGCCTTTTTTAATTTGGAATTTTAAGTTGGTGAAATAGAGCAAATGCAAAATGTTGCTCAAACCTGTGTCTCTGCAGAGATGAGCCTGCAAACTAAGCTCTCAGTTTTAATATATTTGGGCATTAAAACTACATTCCTCCCCCCCTTGACACAGTAACCTGCATAGACAATACCACAATAATTACTTTTACAGGTACCGATTTCAACACTTACATGAGAGCACTTATTAACTATACCCTCCAATCATTCATTCTATTCTGAATATCTATTACTCAAGAGGGACAAATCTAGAAGTCCCAAACTCAATATTTATGCAGTCCCAATGCAGTCAAAACTTCTATTGGCCTCAATAAGACATTTGCTTGAGCTATAACTAAGTAAGCCCTTCAGAATCTGGACCCTAGTGGAAATATGAGAGCTGAATTTAAAAAGAATTGCCCTGAGTACACAGAAATGTAACATACAAGGGGTGAGGAAGAGAATTCACTAGGTTTTAAATTATTAACTCCTATCTGAATTTGTTATCTTCTACCTTCCCTTAAAAACTTTTTACTTAAATATTTTGAAAGAAATTTCCCTCGTTTGTACTGTCTTGGTGTCAATCAGACTCATACTACCCTTCCACCAAGGATGGAGGTCGATGGCTTCCTTTAGCATGGTAAATGGAATCCATTTACTTTTCTGATGACTTTCAGTATTCATATACTATATAACCAGGCCAGTGACTGACATCGCTAAGGGTGGCCAATGCAAAAGTCCAGGGACAATGTTTCATGTTTGTGAATCAAAATTAGACTCAGCAAACTTTCTCAATGCTAAATTTACAAAACCAGAACTGTTACAGCCAGCTTATATGGAGCCAGCATTTTTTACTGCATAGATAACTAAACTACCTGAAGATAGGTTAAGTCATTGATCAACATTATTGAGCCATATGGTAGTGCTTTGAGTTCTTCATATAGTATTTCACTTTTCTTTGTTTTTTCTTTCAAAAATAGTACTTGGTATTTCATCCAAAGTAGGGCATTTGTGTTTAACCCACAAATACAGGGATAGTCCACCCAAATCAAATGATCTCACACATTACCTATTTATTATTATTATTTTCTTGGTATTACCATAGTACATACAAGCCTTAGTTGTGGCCTCAATTGAACTTATGTAGGTACTTTTTTCTTTTAAGCCTAAAAAACTGTTAGAAACATTTCAAAAGGGGCAAAAGGGCACAGAATTGCGGCAGATGTATAACAATGCATTTTGCAGTGTTGCCAGCTCTCATGATTTCATTGTAACTTTAGCAATTTGAGTGTGTGTGAGCTTTTTCCACCTGTGTCATGAAAGGCTGCAACCTATGAATTTTCTCTTATTCAAAATGGTCACCATCTCCTATTATTGTCAATGGGGTTGAAGTCAGTAAGATGGCTATCTGTGTGTGGAAGTGAGACTGCCCTTAAAGTTGACTGCCATCTCCCCCTCTTCTTAATGGGATTCTAGCCCTGCTCACAGGCAGAATGGCTGCCACTCTGATTCAGGTGTCTTGATAGGACACTGAGACTGTGAGGAGCTGCAGATACTGTGAAAGGTTTATGAGGGGAGCAGGGCATCAGGGGGAACAGGAGGCAGAGGTAAGGGTTGTAGGGGGATGTGGGTGTAGGATGGAGGCTGAGGGAATGCAGAGGATAGTGATGGGGTAGGAGATGGAGGGATTGGATGGCCGATCCCTCAGGCTATGGGGTAGTGGTGGGGAAGGGCAGTCTCTGAGTAGCCAGGGGAAGGCAATGTTGCATTATTGCCAACTTGGAAACTCATCACAAGTCACAGGATTTTTGAGTCTGCAAATGGAGCTATCGCAATGATGCAAGAAGCAGCTCCGATCTTCTGATTTTTTTTTTATTTTATTTTTTTTCCAGGGCTGGGCACATGGTCGAGTGCTGTAGAAGAGCCTTGGAGTGAAAGACACAGATCAGCCCTTCCACTAAGCCCTGCCTTCAGGTCTGGCTCTGCAGTAGAGAGAGTATCTGGGGCAGTGGGAGGCAGGGGATTGGGGAGTTGGGGAAGTAGTGCAGCTGGGACTTGGCTGGAGGAGTAGTTAGGAAGGGGTCTGCCCACCTGGATCCAAGGGTAGTATTTTGGTCATACTGCCTAGGGAAGGTGGGACGTGTTGCTGTTGGAACCTAGGCCATGAAGTCCCAGAGCAGCAGGAGGCAGAGAAGTGTTGCTGCTGGGACAAAACTGTAATAGGGGAACTGTTCATTTCCTATCTCAAGGGAGAGGAGGGAGTAAATGGAGTCTTCATCTGAGCAGTCAGCAAGAGACATGATTTTTGTGTGCATTAAAGGTTGATTTTTTTCAATGTGATGTTCTCGTACTCTGACCGAGGAATAGAGGAGAGTTACAAAGTCAATGGCAGACTAAAAACCATGATTTGATTTTTAAATCTCAAGATATTTTTGGCCAATCTCATGATTTTGATCTCTTGAGGCTGGCAATACTGAGTTTTGTCACTATGCCTCCCCTCTTCTCTATTTGTTCAGGTAGCACATATTCTACTCTTATAAGAAAGCTCTTGTAAGTTTGCACATTCTCAGTTTAATCATGTCTTTATTTCAGAGCAGTACAAATTAAGGCTGGATTGACTGCTTTAATTTTGATTTGACTAGATTTGTTGGTTTCTCAGGCTGCAACAACAATCACATTAGGCAGTATGGCCCCAATACTACCATTGGATCTAGGTTGGCACACCCTTGTGCTTGTATGCAGCCCATTGGCTTTGGTGGGGCTCTTGGGAGAGCAAAGTGTACATCTAATTGCATGATGGGATCCAATTAATCTTTAACTGCCCTTCAATGGACCCATAACTGAGCAGGGGCAGCCCCTTCTGTGATTGTCAGGCCCATATGGCTCTACCCCTCCAAACTCGAGAAGAAATAAACTGCTGCAATGAATCAGTTCAGCTGCTGGTGGGATCAGAGGGCTCAGACCAGATTTTGTGGGTCAAAGCAGCTGCATGTGTAATGCCGACAGACCCCTGTTGGTGCTGGGCACAATTGCACCTGGGACCTCTAGAGCTTAGTGCATGAGTCTCTACCACATGAGCTAAAAGCCAACTGGCTCTTAGTGAAGGTTGTAGAACAGACTCATTTAACTCTCTCTAAGTGGTCTCGGTGCTACTAGATGGGACAGAACACCACACCCAGGAGGCGTGTGGGTTACATATGCACAGTTCATAACTAGGTGTGCAAAATCAGTGGCCAACTGGCGTCTGGTTGTAAGGTCAGCCCAAATGTACATCACTATAAATCACTGAATAGGTGAATGGCACACAAAAGCTACTATACATATTCTTCAAGAAAACAAATATTACTTACACCAATAGCAGGAATTGATTGGTATGTCCAGAGAAATGAGTATAAAATACTGTAGGAATCCATTTTTGGCCTGGATCAGTGGAATCCTTTTTTAAATGTACATCACTCTGTTTCATCTTCCCCAGAATATAATTCAAAGCCTAGAAAAATATCATTTATCTCATTCTTTTGTTTAAACATTGACACTTTACATTTCATCTCTAACAAATACATGTGCCACCATCCTAGCTGAAACGTTTGTCTTTATTTGAATATTAACATGGCACTTCCATAGCCCTTTACTCTATATCTTGAAATAGCTGGTTTTATATACAATTCATGTCAATCAATTTAATTCTTCTTTGAGTTCTAATCCAAAAGCATGTATAGTCATTTTTTCTCAAGGTTTCCTTTACCCCCTATATCCCCCTCAAATCCCAACCAAACAGTTATACTGTGAGGTACCTATCCAATAAATTATACAAATAGTATTCACCATTGCCATATTCTGAATGTAAAAACCATAAAACCAATATTCTGTACATATATAAAAAAGATTTATCTCATCTAGTAGGTTCAAAAGTGACCTCTCTTAACATTGCATCCTTCATCACTCTCCATCACTGACTTTCTATCTAGATACTTTTATGGTCCTCATCGCCACCTGGAAACTTCACAATCATTAATGGATTTTATGGAAGTATTATCCCCATTTTAGAGGTGAGGAACCGAAGTATGGGGAAGAGTAAACTAACTTGCTCAAAGTCATACAGAAAGTTTGCCTGTGAGGCTGGAACTGAATGAAGGGCTCCTGAGTTTCAGTCCAATGCCCTTCCATTAGATTATCCTTTTTCCCCCTAGAGTTCTTGAAATAGTCTCATATATAACAGAGTGAATAATTCCTAGTGGATAATTTATTCAACTTTCATTTTTCCTTCTGTCCATAATTTTATTGAATTTTCCAAAATATTCACTGAACATTTTTCTGAGTGATTCATGGCATATAGATTATTTGTGAGCAGTTTATTGTGACTATTCAATACTCAGAATTAGAAACGTGAGTGATTTTGATTAGACATGTAGGTCATCTGGTATGTTTCTGCTTCCTCTGAATGAGTGTAACTCTTAGAACAGACTTCTGGTGTGAATACTTCTGATTATGAACTCTAAACTCAAGTTCTGAAAATATTCTATAGTAATTT
Organism: Malaclemys terrapin pileata; assembly: GCF_027887155.1. Classification (NCBI taxonomy): domain Eukaryota; kingdom Metazoa; phylum Chordata; order Testudines; family Emydidae; genus Malaclemys; species Malaclemys terrapin. The sequence continues at coordinate 69,381,572 of NC_071512.1, forward strand.
TCTGAAAACTGTCTGTTTTGGCAGGTAGTCCTGCCAACAGACTCATTTGCTAGAATAAAGTACAGGAAGTGGACACAATTGTGTCCAATATGGCGTTGAAGACAACCTACATGTATTTGTTTAAAAGAATTCAGCGTAAAATACTTTGCTGGATTATATGGATCTGACCGGCACACAGAGAGAGAGAGAGAGAGTGAGTAGGGAGCTCATCTGTAATGGTGTCTATATACCCCATACTGAGCTTAGACAGGGGGAGAAGAACCTCTCCTGCTTACAAGCAAGCAGTTTGATTACACCCTCATGTATCTACCAGAGCTGCCAATCATGGAGACAGCCACCCTTAGATGCAACCAATAGAGGAAACAAGGCCTGCTATAAAGGAGAGAGTATTGAGGAGGCAGAAAGGCCTGGGACAGCAAATGGGAAACAGCCCTGCACCAGGCTACCTCCAGGAAAGTAACCAAAAAACTGAAGGAGACTGTAAGCCCTAAAATTTAAAGGACTGCTAGGCTTAATTAGAGGTGAAATTCCAGGTATTGACTTGATTGAAGACAAGCTAAGGAAGGTCAGACAGGAGAATGTGGGGCTCATCAAAAGACCACACCAAGAGACTATGATGGCCTCAAATTGGTCTTCAACCTTTGTAGTTAATGAGAGATTTGGCATTGGCCTCAGTTGGAGCAGGATTGGGGTCTTTGCCTCCTGACTGATACATGCAACAAAACTGTTGTGTTCCGGGGGGAGACTTACTGAGTTGTTTCAGGGTAGCAGCCATGTTAGTCTGTATCCGCAGAAAGAACAGGAGTACTTGTAGCACCTTAGAGACTAACAAATTTATTAGCGCATAAGCTTTCGTGGACTACAGCCCACTTCTTCGGATGTCTTTGCAGGTAATATGTATAGGAAAGGTGGAAGGAAAAGAGGAAAAATTAGGTGGAGCCTCTCAGGAAGTAATGGGGAAAATACTTGAATTCCTGTCTAGTAATTAGTCTTTATCTTTTGTTGCTTTTAATATTTCTCTCAATCAGTTGGACTTTAAATGGTATCATTGGTTCAATATATCATATCAGAGTACACATTAGGTAGCTATAAAAATAGCTGCTTTTCCCATACTGACTAGTTTTCCTCATTTCATAATTTATAAATAAAATATAGAAAAGAGACACATTAAGGTGAAACTAATTTTTCAATATGAATAGCTAAGTGAAATCTCTTCCTTTGGAAAAAAAATTAATCCATTAAAAATGAATGACAATTGATCCTACATATTTCTGTCTTCAGGCATCAAAGAGAATCCATGCCGAGTTATCCATGCTGAGACTAAGCGGCAATGGTCCTGGGAAGAGGTAGACCACTCCAGTAGTATGTCAGCCTGATTTGAAACCAATGAAATATACAACCTAGACAGAAGGAACTATAGGACAGGATCTCTGTGGATGGGGAAAATGCTGAGTATGGAAGCTATGCTCCCACCCTTCAGCAAATACCCTCTGTTCATGTCTCCCTCTGTAGTGAGAGTTTTGAATCTTTCAGTGAAAATATTACTCATTAAGGCTGATTCCTCAAATAATATGATAGATTAAAAAGATGAACCTGAGACACAATTACTGGAATGTGATTTATTTATGCTAGAAGTCTAAATACTAAGATGGGTGAACTTGAGTGTCTTTTTATGAGGGTATTGATATAATAGGCATCACAGAAATGTGGTGAAACAATGATAATCAATGGGATATGGTAATACCAGGATACAAAACATATAGGAATGACAGAGTAGGCTGTGCTGGTGGAAGAGTGGCACTATAGGTGAAAACATAGCGTCAAATATAGTAAAAAATCATAAATGAATCCAAACTGCACCATAGAAATCTGTATGGATAGAAATTCCTTGCTTGAATAAGAATATAGCAGTAGGAATATACTACTGACAAGGATGGGATAGTGAGTGTGAAATGCTCTGTGAGATTAGAGAGGCTACAAATATAGAAAACTCAATATTGAGGGATTTCAGCGATCCCTATATGGACATTGCTCAGGCATGCAGGAGTGAAATCAGGAAGGCCAAATCACACTTGCAGTAGCAGCTAGCAAGGGATGTTAAGAGTAACAAGAAGGGTTTCTTCAAGTATGTTAGCAACAAGAAGGTGGTCAAGGAAAGTGTGGGCCCCTTACTGAAATAGGGAGGCAACCTAGTGACAAAGGATGTGGAAAAAGCTAATGTACTCAATGCTTTTTTTGCCTCCGTCTTCATGAACAAGGTCAGCTCCCAGACTACTGCACTGGGCAGCACAGTATGGGGAGGAGGTGACCAGCCCTCTGTGGAGAAAGAAGTGGTTCAGGACTATGTAGAAAAGCTGGATGAGCACAAGTCCATGGGGCTGGATGCGCTGCATCCGAGGGTGCTAAAGGAGTTGGCAGATGTGACTGCAGAGCCATTGGCCATTATCTTTGGAAACTCATGGCGATTGGGGAAGGTCCCGGATAACTTGAAAAAGGCTAATGTAGTGCCCATCTTTAAAAAAGGGAAGAAGGAGGATCCGGGGGACTACAGGCCAGTCAGCCTCACCTCAGTCCCTGGAAAAATCATGGAGCAGGTCCTAAAGGAATCAATTCTGAAGCATTTAGAGGAGAGGAAAGTGATCAGGAACAGTCAGCATGGATTCACCAAGGGCTAGTCATGCCTGACTAACCTAATTGCCTTCTGACGAGATAACTGGCTTTGTGGATTAGGAGAAAGCAGTGGATGTGTTATTCCTTGACTTTAGCAAAGCTTTTATACGGTCTCCCACAGTATTCTTGCCAGCAAATTAAAGAAGTATGGGCTGGATGAATGGACTATAAGGTGAATAGAAAGCTGGCTAGATCATCGGGATCAACAGGTAGTGATTAATGACTCCATATCTAGTTGGCAGCCGGTATCAAGTGGAGTGGGTCGGTCCTGGAGCTGGTTTTGTTCAATATCTTCATTAATGATCTGGAGGATGGCATGGATTGCACCCTCAGCAAGTTTGCAGATGACACTAAACTGGGAGGAGTGGTAGATACCCTGGAGGGTAGGGATAGAATACAGAGGGACCTAGACAAATTAGAGGATTGGGCCAAAAGAAATCTGATGAGGTTCAACAAGGACAAGTGCAGAGTCCTGCACTTAGGATGGAAGAATCCCATGCACTGCTACAGACTAGGGACTGAGTGGCTAGGCAGCAGTTCTGCAGAAAAGGACTTGGGGGTTACAGTGGATGAGAAACTGGATATGAGTCAACAGTGTACCCTTGTTGCCAAGAAGGTTAATGGCATTTTGGGCTGTATAAGTAGGAGCATTGCCAGCAGATCGTGGGATGTGAACATTCCCCTTTATTTGGCCTTGGTGAGGCCTCATCTGGAGTACTGTGTCCAGTTTTGGGCACCACACTACAAGAAGGATGTGGAAAAATTGGAAAGAGTCCAGTGGAGGGCAACAAAAATGATTAGGGGGCTGTAGCACATGATTTATGAGGAGAGGCTGAGGGAACTGGGATTATTTAGTCTGCAGAAGAAAAGACTGATGGGGGATTTGATAGCTGCTTTCAACTACCTGAAAAGGGGTTCCAAGGAGGATGGATCTAGACTGTTTTCAGTGGTACCAGATGACAGAACAAGGAGTAATGGTCTCAAGTTGCAGTGGGGGAGGTTTAGGTTGGATATTAGGAAAAACTTTTTCACTAGGAGGGTGGTGAAGCACTGGAATGGGTTATCTAGGGAGGTGGTGGAATCTCCTTCCTTAGATGTTTTTAAGGTCAGGCTTGACAAAGCCCTGGCTGGGATGATTTGGTTGGGGATTGGTCCTGCTTTGAGCAGGGGGTTGGACTAGATGACCTCCTGAGGTCCCTTCCAACCCTGAGATTCTATGGGTACATGTCACCTCAGAATGGGACGCAGAGATAACGTTTCTAGACAATAAGGGGAGAGGCAATTCTTGATTTAGTCCCCAGTGGAGTACAGAATCTGGTCTAAGAGGCGAATATAGCTGAACTACTCACTAACAGCAACAATAATGTAATTAAATTTAATGTCTGTGTGGGAATACCAAAGAAGCCCACCACGGTAGCATTAAACTTCAGAAAGAGGAACTACACAGAAATGAGGAAGCTAGTTAAATGGAAATTAAAAAGAACAGTCACAAGATTGTAATGCCTGCAAGCTGCATGGAAACTTCTTACAAACACCATAAATAGAGGCTCAAATTAAATTTATACCCAAATAAAAAAATATAGTAAGAGGACCAAAAAAGTGCCACCAGGCCTAAACAATAAAGTAAAAGAATCGGTTAGAGGCAAAAAGGCATCCTTTAAAAATTGGAAGTTAAATCCTACCGAGGAAATTAGGAAGGAGAATAACTCTGGCAAGTCCAGTATAAAAGTATAATTAGGCAGGCCAAAAAAGAATTTGAAGAGTAACTAGCAAGACTCATTTTTTTGCTGTTAGTTTTTAAGTACATCAGAAGTAGGAAGCCTGCCAAACAATCAGTGGGGCCACTGGATGATAGAGGTGCTAAAGGAGCACTCAAGGAAGACAAAGAGCAGCAAAATGAATTCTTCGCTTGATCTTCACTGCAGAGGATGTGAGGGAGATACTCCTATCTAAGCCATTCTTTTTTAGGTGATGAATCTGAGGGACTGTCCCAGATTGAGGTGTCAGAAGAGGTTTTGGAACAAATTGATGAATTAAACAGTAATAAGTCACCATGACCAGATGGTATTCACCCAAGAATTCTGAAGGAACTCAGATATGAAATTGCAGAACTATGAAGTGTGGTATGTAACCTATCACTTAAATCAGTTTCTATACCAGATGACTGGAGGATAACTAATGTGACACCAACTTTTAAAAAAAGGCTCCAGAGGCAATTGCAGGCTGGTAAGACTACTTTTAGTACCATACAAACTGGTTGGAATTATAGTAAAGGATTGAATTATCAGACACATAGATAAACATGATTTGTTGGGGAAGAGTCAAAATGTTTTTTGTAAAGGGAAATCATGCCTCACCAATCTATTAGAATTCTTTAAGAGGGTCAACAAATGTGGACAAGTGTGATTCATTGGATAATAGTGTACTTGGAGTTTCAGAAAGCCTTTGACAAGGTTCCTCACCATAGGCTTTTTAAGAAAAGTAGGCAGTCATGGAATAAGAGGGAAGGTCCTCTCATGGATCTGTAACTGGTTAAAAGACAGGAAATAAAGGGTAGGAAAAAATGGTCAGTTTTCAGAGAGGTAAATAGTGGTATCTCTCAGGGATCTGTACTGGGAACAGTGCTGTTCAACATATACATAAATTATCTAGAAAAAGGGGTAAACAGTGAGGTGGCAAAATTAGCAGATGATACAAAACTACTCAAGATAGTTAAGTCTGAATCTGACTGCAAAGACTCACAAAGGGATCTCAGAAAATTGGGTGACCGGGCAAGAAAATGGCAGATGAAATTCAATGCTGATAAATGCAACGTAATGTTCATTGGAAAACATAATCCCAACTATGCATACAAAATGATGGGGTTTAAATTAGCTGTTTCCACTCAGGAGAGAGATCTTGGTGTCAAAGAATCATATCACCTCGAGAGGTCGTCTAGTTCAGTACCCTGCATTCATGGCAGGACTAAGTGTTAGCTAGACCATCCCTGACAGGTGTTTGTCTAACCTGTTCTTAAAAATCTCCAATGATGGAGATTCCACAACCTTTTCCTAGGCAATTTATTCCAGTGCTTAACCACCCTGCCAGTTAGGAAGTTTTTCCTAATGTTCAACCTAAACCCACCTATGCTGCAATTTAAGCCCATTGCTTCTTGTCCTATCCTCAGAGTTAAGGAGAACAATTTTTCTTCCTCCTCCTTACAACAACTTTTTATGTACTTGAAAACTGTTATCATCTCCCCTCTCAGTTTTCTCTTTTCCAGACTAAACAAACCCACTTTTTTCAGTCTTACCTCATGGGTCATGTTTTCTAGACCTTTAATCATTTTTGTTGCTCTTCTCTGGACTTTCTCCAATTTGTCCACATCTTTCCTGAAATGTGGTACTAAGAACTGGACACAATACTCCAGCTGAAGCCTACTTAGCGTGGAGTAGAGTGGAAGAATTACTTCTTGCCTACAACATTCCTGCTAATACATCCCAGAATGATGTTTGCTTTTTTTGAAACAGTGTTACACTGTTGACTCTCATTTAGCTTGTGATCCACTGTGACCCCCAGTTCCCTTTCTGCAGTACTGCTTCCTAGGCAGTCGTTTATTTGTCAATACAGTAGATCTCTGAAAACAGATGCTTAGTGTGAAATGGCAGTCAAAAAAGTAAACAAAGTTAGGAACTATTAGGAAAGGGATAGATAATAAGACAGAAAATATCATAATGCTACTATAGAAATTCATGGTATGCCCACACCTTGAATACTGAATATAATTCTGGTTGTCCCATCTCAAAAAAGATATTAGAAGTAGAAAAGGTACAGAGAAGGGCAACAAAAATGACTGAGTATGGAACAACTTTCATATGAGAAAAAAGACTGGGAGTTTTCAGTTTGGAAAAGAGATGACTAAGGGGGATATGATAGAAGTCTATATAGGGCCAGCGCAACCCATTAGGTGACCTAGGCGGTCGCCTAGGGCGCTAACATTTGGGGGGCAGCAACCGGGGCAGCCGGATCTTCCGCCGCCTCTGTTGGGGGCGGCATTTCAGGGGCGGGACATTCCACCGCCTCTGTCGGGGGCGGCATTTCAGGGGCGGGACCTTCCGCCGCCTGTGGCGGCAAAAAAGCTGGCGGCGCTCCTGAGTCTATACAGTTATGACTGGTGTGGAAAAAATGAATAAGGAAGTGTTATTTACTCCTTCACATAACACAAGAACCAGAGATCATCCAATGAAATTAATAAGCAGCAGGTTTAAAACAAACATAAAATACTTCTTAACACAACACAGTCAGTAAACCTGTGGAACTTGTTGCCAGAGGATTTTGTGAATGCCAAAGCTATAATAGAGTTAAAAAAGAATTAGATAAGTTGGTGTAAGATAGGTCCATCAATGGGTATTAACCAAGATGGTCAGAGATGCATCCCTATGATCTGGATGTTCCTAGACTCTGACTGCCAGAAGCTGGTAGTGGAAGAAAAGGGATGGATCACTCAATGATTGTCTGTTTTGTTCATTCCCTCTGAAGCAACTGGCATTGGCCACTTTTGGAAGATGGGATACTGGGCTAGATGGACCATTGGTCTGATCCAGTATGCCTGTTCTTATGTTATGTTCATATGCCTGTTACTAAGCAACATAGAACTATTCCATGTGATAAGCCAAAAGTGACTGAAGTTTCTTAATGCCATATGGACATTATGGGACAAATTAATTTCTGGTGTAACTCAGTAAAATCAATTGAGTTACACGGGGGATGAATTTAGCCCAATATCGTTGTTAGAAATCTAATTATTACACTTTTGCATGTTTTAATACTTACACTTTTCTGTTGTCTACTGTAGAAGGCCTGGGGATATTTTCAAATACCATAAATCTCCGTATTGGGTTACTTGATATCTCTCATCCATGAAATGTTTTGCCACAGGCGAACTTTCATCTTCTTCCTTAGTATGTCTTTGTGATCTGATATTCTGACTTTCAGAGATCTAGGTATCTCACCAACATACATTAGGCCACAAGGGCACTTAATCATGTAAACAACAAATTCAGTGTCACAGATAATCCTTTGTCAAATGGCAGATTTTTTCCAGTGTATGTTTTGATCATGATGAAAGGAATTGCCTTTTATTATAGTATTATACCCTGCACATTCAGAGCAGTGAAAGATTACTTATATGGGCTGTAATTATAATATATTTTTTTCTCTTGATTTGTGTATGCATTAGAGTCAGATTAGATTATAATGCTTCTCTGATTTGGGTTTTTTGCACATTATAAAAGGAAGGTCAAATGCATCCAATAATGTTTCCTCAGTGGAAAGAATGTATCACTATTCCTTCATTATGTTGTTAATCCTTTGAGATAGTGGAATGTGGATGCAAATGGATGACACCAAAAATCTTTTAATCCTGACTCATAACTCCAGTGTTTAATAGCTCTTATCAACTGATTGGTGGTTTACAGTGAGTATCAAAATGTCCTGACTTGTATTTCGTGGTGTGGAATGGGGGTCAGCTGATAATGAAGATTACATCTTGCCTAAACGGTTTCCTTCCTTTTAGTAGTAATAATTCTTCTGAATGAAAATGATCTTGTCAAGAGGACAGGCAGTTTATTGTATATTGGTGTATAATGGGATTTGGGAGAAGATGTAGCAGTTACTCTCACAATTCCAGCTCTACTAGCTAAGTCAGTATGGCATGGAGTTGGATGATATTTGACTAGAATAATTAAGGCTCGACATAGTGAACTGTAGAACCCAATAGTTACAATAGAATGGTTAGGTGGTCAGGTGCAGTTGCTATTGGATGAATTACACAGAGATATATTTATCAAGATATGAATTTTGGATAATACAGAGATTCTGATAGGGTCAGAACCTCACCTGGTGTAAATTATCATAGCTCCATTGATTTCAGTGGAGCTATACTTGAGGGCCCTCAGGGTTTACCTGCACAGCGTCTTCCGTTTAACTGTCACATACCATGGACCGCCTATTGCCTCAATGAAGGGTCTTTTCCAATTTTAGACCCCAAGGACTTGCAAAGTGCAGAGGACCCTCAATGCCCATTGGCCTCCGTGGGAGTGCTCAGCACCTCTAAGTCTTGAGCCCCAGTTCAGGAAAGCATTGAAGTACATGCCTAAATTCAGTTCCCTTGAAACTAAGCATGTGATTCAGTGCTTTCCTGATTAGGAATGCTCTTAATTGAGGCCTATGGGCCTGATCCATTGTAGGTAATGGAAGTCCTTCCACTGGACTTTGCATATAGACCTAGGAGAAGAGGGCATGAAGAAGAAATAAGTTTTCTGTAAAGATTTAAAATGACACAAAATATTGTACTAAATAATAATAATGAAAAGGGATATTCAGTGCATTTCATCTTTATCTCTTCTTCAATCTTTATTTCCCAACTTCTGTACTAAAAGACTCTAGTTTAGCATTTCCTACCTATTTAATGCCTGGATAAGTACCATTTAATCATTTGTCCCTGGCCAAATGTGTTCCCGTTAGGCAGATTTTATTCCTATACTCTCACAACTAAGTAGCAGACATTACCACGCACTATCATTAGGCTAAATAGATTTCCTGGGAGATGTCCCAATAAATGATTGGATTGATGTGTTCCAATTAAGTGCCACATATTGTATTTTACTAATGGTACAGAAACAACCAGGTCTATCCTTTGACAAAAATACAGAGCTTTAAAATAGAGTTCTCAGAAATTTGGGGGTCCATTGATACTGAGCTATAGTACAGTATGTTAAATATGACCTGACACATTTTTCAGCAATTTGAGTGAGCTCAAATAAGAGGGGTTCTCTATCGTATTGCATCAAGGCAAACGTGATTAATGATTTCTGTACCTTAATCTGAGCCCACAGCAAAAGAAAATGGCACACGCTGAGCATTTTTTTAGGCTTGTGGTAATTTCACTATGACAGATCAACTCTAATCTGCAATAATACATGTCTGATATAAAGTTGAATTAATGTTAAGAGAATTATAAGAATAGGTGAACTGTGTCATTTGACAGTAAGATGCAAAGCAGATGGAGTTGGATACCTACAACCAAGGCAATTAATATACAAAAGCAAAGTCCTTGGGCTAAAACCAAAGATCAGATGCTCTTGGGACAGAGGAGATTTATTTGGAAAAAAAGTGTAAAAAAGGTGCAGGAAAGTAAAACCAGGAATGTACCTTTTTAACTCAAGAGCAGCGATTACAATAATGAATAACAAAAGAAAACAGACAATGGACTTGGCCAGAGTTACAGACTGTATAGACATATGTTTTTTGTTGGTTTTTGTTATAATTAACCAGACACATAAGAGAAGCCAGAAGGGTATAATGGAACTGTGAGTTTCCTATAAAGGGAATCTAGAAACAATACATAGTGTCTGTAACATGCTGCCTGGCAAAGGGTCAGAGATAAAAAGGACCAACTGAGGAGAGAAGATGCTCTCTTTCAGTGAAAAACAAAACCTTACACTTCGAGTACACAGATGGTACCTATCTATAAGCTTGATCCTGTGCCCACTGACTTCAATCGTGTAGATTTGGACACTAAAGCAGCATTTGCAGAGTTTAAGGCTAAATATATCATGAATATATTTTCTTTGCTTTTTTAAATAAGATTTTCTCTCTTCTTATGTAATCAGTCTTCTTTTAATATACACACTTTGTTTATACTGCTTCAGCATTTCACACAGCTCGGCCTGGAGAGGAGAAACAACCTTCACCCTCTAAGAAGTAGTACTCATAATGGAAGTGGGTCTGGCACCTACCCTGCTCCAGATGAAGTCAGATTTACCCAATGAGCCCTGTGTTGCAGGCTGAGGTGGATATTATGTATTCCAGTCATCCTGACCATGTGTAGAGAACCATGCACACTCCAGGTATTCACAAGCATATCTCCCCAACCACAGAATTCAGCCTCTGATTAGAAATGTAATAGAATTTTTGCTTAAATTAAATAGCAGACTTTATCATATGACTGAATCTGTGACTAGCATTATCATATAGGGCCCAGTCTGAAAATGTTACCCATGTGACTAGTCCCAATGATAGACAGGAAGCACTTGCTCTGGTAAATTCTCACTAGGCCAAATCCTAAAGATCCCTCATTCAGGTTTTACTCAGTCAAAACTCCAAATGAAGCCAATGTGATTTTTTTTTTTGCCTGAGTAAGGAGTTAAGATTTTGGCCTGATTTGTGTTGGAATTAGTTTATTAGCCATGTTGATTTAGTGCCGGTTGGATTTTTAATTGAAAGCTAAGAAACAAGAGGAGTCTGTGCTAGTGTTTTTGTTATGAAAATCCTTTCATTTCTAAAAACAAATTATTGCAAAAGGCTATATATTAACCCTTTGTTCTCACTCCTCCTGATCATTAGGCTCAATGAACAGAAAACATCAGAGTTAGAAAACCTCAATTTCAGCACTAGGCACCTAAGCCAGCGCTTCCTTTTTTTGTACCAATCATGTTTAATAAGTTCAAAAACATATCAATGAAAGCGACTGTGCCCTTGATGTAAATGTAAAGGTTAATGTAGAAACGGCTATGTAACACTGTTTAAGCTGCTCCTTGTCCAATCACATTCTGCTAATGACTTTTCAACTACAAGTCAGACCATTTAAATCCAAGGTTCCTACTGCACTTTCCAGTATGAACAGGTAGCTAGATATAAATACTGATGTGATGGTACTTATAGGCTGGAGGTGAAATAAATAGGAGACTTTTCTTTTCACTGGGAGGAAGAAAAAATAATCTGGAAATGACTATCAAAACAGTAACGACTAATAAACTGAAGGAAGAATAAAAGAAGGAATACTTTAATTTGTATAGGTCAGATGTTATTCAGTGGTAGAGATTAGCTTCTTGCAAAGTTTTTAATAATATATGTAGGAAGATTTCAAAACTTGCTTGCCAGAGACTTCTTTTTTTTGCCCTTCCCTCCACCCCCAATATGTTGTCTTTAAAGCAAAGTTGGATTTATAGTGAAGCACATCACACTTTTTAGACTAATTCAAAATGGATTTTTAGTCCAAACACACAAACAAACCATATTTTTCAAATGTATTAAAGAGGGGAATAAAAAAATTCCTGCTTTTTTTAAAACCATAAATTTTCCAGGCAGTCATGATGAAGAGTTTTTTAAGAAAAAAGGAAGTTTACCTGAGAAATTTCAGGATGTGCTTTGTATGAAGCTGCTTTGGAAATCCAGGATCAATCCTCATAATCTGATTTTAGAAATACATCAGTGTCATTCTGTATTTCTATTCTGTCCCCCCCCCCCCGCATACAATCTAAAAGAATGATTACTCAAAAATACCTCGGCTTTTTTAAAAAAAAAAGTAATTATTTTTCCATTGAGGTTAAGGCTGCAGATCAAATAGGTATTTTCCAGTCAAGTACTGAAATACTTTTAAACCTACTAACTAACAGCTTCAAAGTAGAAAATAATGATCATTATCATTCAACAATCTCTGTATTAATGAGGCAATCATATATATTTCCTTATTAGCCCAGTATCTAAACACTGTAAAATGCTACTAAATAGCATGTATTTTTTTAAAATAGACTGTTAAAATGTTTCAAATCAGGCAAATTGGAAATAGTAAGATAGAAAATTATAAAATGACCAGTGGTTAGGAAAAAAAAACTTGAAAATAAAGGTATAAAGACCTACTATATTAAACCCTTAGGCTATGCACCTTATTTATACAACAAAGAACATCTACAGAATAAGCAACCAGTACAACAAACAGAGGTATGACTAATAGATCAGTATGAACTGCTTGTTTTGTATTCCTCTCACATCTCCCCTTTCCCCAAAGCAGAGAAAATGAAAGAAATCCCAACCTCACTCAGCCATTCATCCTTCTCAGGTCTGGTACACAAAAGTTATGATTGTTTAATTTTAGTCTCAAGCAGTATAGGGTATAGAGCTATAGGGTGGTAGGTGTCCCTTCTAAACTAAATCACTCACTCATAATTCATTTACTTCCTTTGTCTGTTCAGGAAAAGACAATAGGGAAGGTCTCCAGAGATCAGTCTCCCATTTGTAAAATGGTAACAACAATGTTTAAGAGGAAGATTTTCAAAGGTGTTTGGGGCCTTGAAAGTCAATACTCAACAGGGGTGTTGTAAATCTCAATCCATTAGTGTTCATCTAATGCTTTGAGATCCTCAGTTGGAAGATGTTGTTATAATGCAGTGTATTATCACTATATTCCGTGATTAAAATGCCCACTCATGTAGATCTCCATAAGCTAAGTACAGCTGAAGAGTCTGGAATCCAGTAAGTATAGTGCTCTGTCACTAAAATGCTTGAATAGGTTTTTATATGAATGTTGCATCTGATCCAGTTGTCCTCATGCACATACAATACTCTGTTTTTTGTGGGAATATATGTATATGCATAAAATCCATAGGATTAAACCTTTCACCGATGTTATATTGAAGTCCAATGGAAAACTAGGCATTTACACTTCCTGATCTAAAGGTACATTGCTGTATTCAATTAGATGTTTCCTACATAGTTGTTTCACAGTTTTAAAATGGATAATAAGCAAATCCCCAAGTGTGAAATTCACCCCTGTGCAGCGAATTAGTGCAAGTCCTATGCCCCACTCAAGTTCCTCTTAAATTCTATTCTGAGGGCTTGAGTGATGCGTAAGTCTTGTGCTGGGCTTCTGCACAATGGAGAATTCATCCTAGCAGAATATAGGTATAAACCTAGCCCTTGATCTTGCAAATACTTATGCATGTGCTTTGACTTTACTTGTAAAAGTGTGAGTAGTCCCACTGATTATTATATGTAGCCATATATAGCAGTATCATTTTTTGTACAACAAATAAGAGAGCCAATATTTTGCTAATGATTTCATCTTTCTCTGTATTACTAAAGCAATTCACTTTTCAGCTTTGATTATCGTGTTCGATAGGCTTGTGTGTAGTGTCCGTTGTTACTCAACTTCTTCATGTCAAATTCTTTCTGTCCTGCTGCTGTAATTAATGGTAGTCCTTGGGCCTGTGACAATGTGGTTTCATTGTGTTGCATATCCATAACTTGGAAATGACAGAAACATATACCATGTCTGATGAACCTGAAAGTGAGAGTAGGTAGGAACAAATTTGCTAAATGGTTTATTCCAGTTGACAATCTACCCTTTGTGATGTTGTTAATGCTTCAAGTATGTTGATTATAAATCAAGATATAGCCAGAAGAAAGTCAGGGACATCATGGGGAGACAGTAGAATCCTGTTTTAGTATCCCTAGAGCTGATGAACATGGCAGTTTTTAGTTTAGAGGATAGAACCATTCCCTTTTGACAGGAAACTGCTAGAAGTAATAGCAGTCAGCATCTGGCTGCATATAGTGATTCAAGCCAAGAGTTTCCAGGACAAATCTGTGAACGTAATATAAAGTCTGATCCAAAATTTAAGAATATCTGTTGGAGTCTTTTCATTGACTTCAGTGGACTTTGGATCAGGCCCTTAGAGTGGCTTACTTCACAGGGTATGGTTATGCCTTGGGAAGAACAAGTTACTGGGACTTCTTGGGACAAAATTATTGGTTTGACTGAGGCAAAACACCTATTAAGATCCAGTAAATGGGTGTTTGTTAAGGAGTAATGATTTAAGAGACTCATACCTTTGCTGGTCCTCTCTGCAAGGGTGAATTTCAGTCCTTTTGAGCACTGTGCAGCTCCTCTTGCCCGGCTGGCAAGGAAAGGCAATCCCATGAGCTGCAGAGCTTGAAATGGATGCCTAACCTAGTCCCAAAATGATGATTGTTTGCTTTACTTTTGCTTGAGTTTCTGCCTTAGAATGTAATGGCCCTTAGTCTAAAAGTGAAATTTTCCCCACCCACAAAATGTTCTTTTCCGGAAATGTGGTGATGGCTTGTATTCCTTTCAGATATCAGTGCCAATAGCTTTGCCTGCTTTTCTAGTGTTTGACATATGGAGCTGTGAGCACATGTGAATACTATTCTGAAAAGAGAAACTCTGCCTCCTGCACCCCAAGAAAAAAATTTCTCCTTGAAATACAGTACATGCAACAATAGATGGGAAAAAACTGAAAGGAGTCAAAAGACAAGACAGCTGTTACATTTTTCTAGCAGGAGGCTGAATGCAACAGATGTACTTGGCAAATCTATATTGTTTCATTTCTTTGCACAGATAAACATGTAGTTCAATAGAGTATTTTACCAGAAATCTTGAGAGTCCTAAGATCTGCTGAATGAAGGAAATTTTGGGCCAGGGTATCAAGGAGGAAACACTTGAAGCTGTTTCTGGCAATGCTTATGATTCCCTTCAGCTTACCATTCATGCCCACTTTGTGTTAACTCCTTTATCAGTTAACAAATCTTTCAAGTTCTGAATTAAATGACCTACTACAGAACAAGTACTGTACTGAAATCTTGAGGACAGGCAAAAAGTCTATTCACAGCCCATGTTTAGCCTTTTAAAGCAACTTTATCCAAAGCAATGAAACTTGCTACTCATTCTAAGGCGGTTAATTTCCCTTCAATGCAATTCCCTTTCAAATAAATGTGAGTTATACATATCTATCAATGGGACGTGAGACCCCAAAATGTTGTTAAGCCACATGTGAATTGGGGAGACAACATGCTTAGAAAGAATGCCTGGTCCAGACTTTGAACTTCACAGAATCTTGTCATCTCCATCAGGATGCAGTTTGCGGAAAGGAAGAGGTCTAGCTAAGGCAGTTGAGAAACTATTCCCTCTTCTGTGGTCCCTTATCATTCGTTTGTTTGTGGGCAAGGGGAAGAAACAAATCTGGGCTTACTGCTTGGATATTATTGTGGTTAGGTTCTTCTCTTCTATACAAACTACCCTTGGCTATAC
The DNA here is from genome assembly GCF_027887155.1 of Malaclemys terrapin pileata. Lineage (NCBI taxonomy): Eukaryota > Metazoa > Chordata > Testudines > Emydidae > Malaclemys > Malaclemys terrapin. Next base: position 69,397,110 of record NC_071512.1, read on the forward strand.
CTCTATCTAGTAGTATTAAATGCTTTATTTCTTTACATCTAAATGATCCCCATAACATTCTCAGATGCTGGACTCTCTGCCTATATATCAGCTCCACTTGCCCAGTGGTGCCTGCTTTGCCAGGGGCTGGAAGGCCCCAAGGGTTCTCATTTGTCTTGTAATCTCCTTTTATTACAAGCTAAAGCTGCGTGCATCAGGCCCATTGACATTTTGACCTGCTAGTCTTGTTCACAAAACAGATAAACAAGACCTCTTAGATAAAAAAGATGGTGGCCCTAGTTCCCACAGCTTTATGGCTGTGATGATTTTTTTTTTCTGCATCTGCTCTCAGAATATCTTTTGAGAGTTACATATGTCTTTCATCCCTCGAGGATGAACCTAAGATTCTAAGAAGCAACTTTTCTTCTCAAAAGAAATTATCTTGTTAATTTCAGGAGGACTTTTTAAAAAAAATGCCAGCCTATATTTCTTCAGTCTCTCTTCCCCTGCTTCTCCCTCCCCACACCCGCCATATTCAAATTAAAGAACATTCATTATTTCTGATACCTTAGGAATTACATTATTTTCTCTTTCTTGACAAAGAGCCTTGTTTTTTCTGTACTAAAATGCTCTCTTTTGGTTAGGGATCCTGTAGAGTTTTTGATGTTCAATATTAGTTCTTAACTGCTCAGCACATGGTCCTAATAAATACTATATTAGCTTCCTTTTTTACAAAGACAGCCTATTTTTGTAGCAATGTCATGATGAAAACTCTTGTAATTTACTTTTGGTACAGTACCTCATTAAGAGAAATGGAAAGCTGATTTTACAGTCTGAATTTGTACTTGCATAATAAAATAAGACATTTCTTTGACCGAGCACAATAAAACATACTACATTGATACAACACATATAAGCAAGAGTTCACTGTATTATTCCAAGCAATTTGGTCTGTGATCAAAGTATGGACAAAGACTTTTTTAAAACCCTGTCTGTTGGACACATTCTCCTACATTTCTCTAGAGCACTTACAACATTTAGGACTAATTACCTCTGTCTCCTTTAGAAACCTGTAACAGAGCAATCAGACCCTTTAAGAACCTGGGGAGATATGCGGGACAGGGAGCGGCCAACCCTGTCCCAGAGAGAAATACAGCAGGCAGGTGTCCACACTCTGAGCTGGAAAATATAAAGGAGAATTCCGCTCCAGCCCACTTTGGAACCAGGTGTTAAAATTGACCCATGATATATGTTGTCCTGCCAATTGGGAGTGGAAAACAGAGAGTAGAGGATACTTGCCCAGTTCTTTTGGCCAAGCACTTTCTGAGATATCAAGGATTAGTGTGCATCCTGCCTGGAATGCTAATTAGTGGTCCCAAGACCAGCCCATAAGGGCCTCTTAACTCCTCTCCCACTAGTGGACACTCCTTCTGAGGGGATTGGGATAGACCTTTTTGGACCCCTAGAACCGAGGTCAAGTGGATGTCTATTAATTTTAGTAATTGGAGGCAGTGGCCTTGCACCCTGCAGCCACATAGACAATAGCATGTGAATTACTGAAAGTATTCTCCCAGGCAGGGATCCTGAGAGTCATCCTGACAGATCAGGGCACACCCTTTGTGTTGCTGCTAATGCATGAGATGTGGTGCCTTCTGAGGGTCCACTTGACAAGAACCTCTGTCTACCATCTGCAAACAGATGGGTTGGTAGATGGGCTTACCATACGTTAAAAGGAATGTTACAAAAATGTGTAGCTGCTGAGTCTTGGAATTGAAACAAGATGTTACCCTATTTGTTTGTGATCAGGGAAGTCCCACAATCTTCTATGGGCTTCTTGCCTTTCACATTACTATATGGGAAGCAGCTGTGGGCTATATTAGCCCTCCTGCATGAGTTATGGCAGGAACAAGGCACTATAACCCTTAAGATAGTACAATATGCCTTTAAGTTAAAGGGAACACGTAGATCTGGTAGGGGACTTTGCCAAGGAGAACTTGCAGGCAGTACAGAGGTCCCAAGAACAATACAATAATAGAAAGGCTTGCCTGCAAGTTTACCAGCCAGGGGACTGAGTGCTTTTGCTGCATCCCTCCTTTGAAAAAAGGCTGCTGGCAAAATGGCAGAGCCTGTCTGAGGTCCTGAGATGCAGTGGAAGATGGACTGAGATACATTTGGTGGGGAAGTGGCAGAGATCCTAAATATACCATGTTAATGTGTTAAAGCTGTGGAAAGCCCTAGAGGCTTATTTTATCCACTCTCTAACACAAGAACTGGATGTAGGGTCCAAACTGGTGGTCCCAGAGCCACAAACCCAGAGGAAAAGCTTTGCTGATATTTATTCACTCAGACCCAGGAGAACCCATTTGATCAAACACAACATTCATCTTGAACCTGGGAGCTTGGTCCAGAAGGGCCACTACCAGGTTCCGGAGCAGCTAAGGAGAACTCTAAAAAGGGAACTGCATAGTATGCTCCAATTAGGGGTAACTGACGAATGCTATAGTGAATGGTGTACTCTAATCATGCTGGTCCCAAAACTGCACCACAGTATTTGGTTTTGTATTGACTGCTCCAATATAAATGGAGTATTTAAATTTGATGCACATCCTATGCCTCCGCTGCATGACATGTTGGATGGACTAGGGAAGGCCCCATATAACAACATGAGATCTTACAAAGGGATATTGGCAAATTCCCTTAACCCCAGAATCCAAGAGGCTGACTGCATTTGCCACACTTTACAGCCTCTACCAGTTTCAAACCCTTCCATTCAGTCTTCATGGGGCCACAGTGACATTTCAAAGGCTAATGAATAAGATACTCTTATCCCACCAGGATTGCACTGGTGCTTACCTAGATGATGCAGTAGTTCATACAAATACCGGGGACAGAGCATGTCCAGTGAGTTAGAGCGGTGCTCACTGCCAACTCTGCTAAATGTCAGCTTGGTTGTGCAGAAACAGAATACCTGGGATATACCCTGGGGAATGGGAGAATCCAACTGCTAACAGACAACGTAAAGGCCCTTGTAGAACCAGTCGCACCACTTAATGACAACTGAAATCTTTTGGGGGGCTGGCTGGATACTATTGGTGGTTTATAACCCAGTTCTCAACAATCGCAGTCCCTTTAATGGACCTTCTGTGCAACAAGGCACCTGGTACGGTACAATAGACTCCTGCATGTGCAGATGCATTTGGAGAAATGAAGTGAATTGTTTGCGGGACGCCAGTTTTACATAGCCCAGACTGTACTAGTGACTCCATCCTACAGACGCCTCTGAATGTGGGATGGGAGCTGTCCTGTCTCAGGTGTTTGAGAATAGGGAGTATCCTATATTATATTTGAGCAGAAAACTCCATGAACAAAACTATGCAGTGATTGAAAAGGAGTGCCTGGCAATAAAATGGGCCATTTTACTCAGAGCACCCTTCAGCCTCATTATCAACCGTGCTACATGCCAGGGGGGGAACGAATCCCAGGTAGACATGATGGTATCTAGCCCTGCAGCTATGTGCATTTATAGTTGGTCACCGGTCTGGAGCCATTCATGTGAATGCAGACTTTTTTTCATGGGACAATGGCATTTGGTGGATAGAGTATGTCCCTGATGCCACTCTTGGGGGGAGGGGCATGTAACAGGATGGTCTGCTCCTTTATTCGCCCTGAGCGTAGGGACAGGGAGCAGCTGAACCAGCCCCAGAGAAAAGCCCAGCAGACAGGTGCTGGAAATCAGCTGACACCTTTATCAGTTCTTCATATTGCCCCATGCTCCCAGCTGGACAATATAAAGAAGAACTCAGCTTTATGGGTGGAGGTGGGGGGAAGACCAGAAGAGAGGATACTCTCTGGTAACCCAAGCAGGAGGTGGCAGGCAGGCAGGCCAACCAACCAACCAGCCAACCCACCCCAATGTTCCAAAAGGGTCCTATCCAGTAGCTATTGGAGGCCAGAGGACCCCAGTGTGAACCTCCTAAGCAGATTATTGTTTGTGTTACTTATTGCACATCTTTCTCTCTTTGTTTGTCAAGATAATAAACAGAGACCTGAAGAAAGGGACCCTGGGTGGGGCTGACTGTCTATCTCCAGCTGGTCACTAGAGCCATCAGAGTACAAAACCATTTCTTGGGAAACTGGAAAAAGAACAATTCAAATTTTACCATAGTTACTACGTGACAATGATTTCTCTAAAGCCGCAGGCAACATATCTTCAGCAGTCACCAAGGAGAATGACCCTAGTACGGCAAGGCAGAAATCTCATTGAGTGTGTGAGAGTCAGTGCACTGAACAGGTGACTTAGCATGTCAAATCACAGTTCTGATGAGATCTACCAGTTAGAAAAGGTTGTTCGCTTTAAAAAGGGGATGTATGTGCATACATACGTGACATGCATGTATATATTTTTGACACAGACATAGAATAAAATCAGAGGTTTTCAAAATTTGCAAACTATTTAAAAACATTAGTTCAAGGTTCTGTACTACATTTCTGTAACTGAAGCCTTTTAAAAGAAAACATTCTAACCACCATGAAATCTTTACCCCTATCACTGCTAGAGCAGCCAAACCCTCAAAAAGTGAGGTGGATGCAACTTGATGATCTGTATAAGTTACACACTATTATGACAATTTTTTACTCCCCATCTCTGCTTCTCTTTCACACTCCGTTGTTCACTCTTCGCATACTCTGCTCCATGTTAATTTTTTTTCACACTTTTTCTCTCTCTGCCCATTGCTGGTCCCTTCATTGAGTGTCTCTCCTAAGCACAATAAAAATGAAGAAACATTCAGTTTTGCTTTAGCCTTTCCAGCCCATGATGTTCAAGCAGATTTAAAATTAGGCATCATGATTATACTATTACTAACTATGCCCACAGATGGAACAGAACTAAGCACTTGAGGGCTGGTTTTCAAAAATACGGAATACACATTTGTAGATCTCGATCCTGAAAACATTATACATGTACTTAACCTCTGTGTGTAACTAGTCTCATTAAACTCACCAGCTGAAGAGCAGCCAATTAGTGTTAAATCATATTCACTGTGGCAAGATATTGATCCTTACCAAGCTACTTATGATAAATGAAGTTCCTGGTGGGTCAGTTTTTTCAAAGGAGTCTTATCTTGAATTGCAACCTTATGAATTCAGTTTTGCTTGTCCAGATTTTTTGGATTTGTGTAAATTGCATGTGCTTATAGGAAGTGGCTAGTTGGACATTTGAACAAAAATTCTCTGTGCCCAGAACTTCTGGAAATTAGGCCTTTAGCTACCGAGGGGCTGATGCTGCAACATGAATGGTTCCAAATCAACAGTCCATCCTTATTCAGCAAAGCACTGAAACACACGCTTCAACCTCTTTGCACATTGACTTCAATGGAATTTAAGCACATACTTACAATTAAGCGTGTGCTTTGCTAAAGCAGGATGGACTTAATCATGTGCTTGAAGGCTTTGCTGAATTGTGGCTTATGGGGATGATCCTGCTCCACTGAGGTCAATGGAAGCAATGCCTTGGGATCAGGCAGTATGTGTACTAAGCATAGAAAGACTGAGCCCCTGATATGTGTGTGCAAATCCAGTATACATGCACCAGTCAAAGTTTTGTATTGCACCTTCAATTTTAGAGGCTATTTTTGAAAACACTGGTCTACAATTTTTAAGAAGTCATCTGCTTCAGAGATAAAATGTGCTATTTATTATGTATTTTGATGTGCTGAATTCAAATATGACAATTAAAACAACTGATTGGCTACTGTTTCTAAGATATTTAAGTTTTTACATTTTATGTCTATGTATATTGTGTAGATAGTAGAGTTTTAATCATAAATTGTAAACCTAGGTCTTTTCATCTGTTTATGGTTGCTTTACATGATAATATTTCACCTGTCCTGTTTATGTAACATTTTAAAAATCAGCAAAAGGGTTATATAAATAAAATTTATTATGAAACAAAAGGCAAAAAACTATTATGTACATAGTTTAGTCCTATTCAGTGTCTACTCGGCGCTTCTTGGCTTGTCTCTTGTATTCATTAAATGGAGCATCTCTTGTCACTGTCCAGCAATAGTCTGCAAGCATTGATGGGCTCCATTTGCCCTGCTGGCGTTTCTCGATTGTTGCAATGTCCTAGTGAAATCGCTTGCCGTGCTCGTTGCTCACTGCTCCGCAGTTCGGTGGAAAAAAATCTAGATGAGAGTGCAAAAAATGTCTCTTTAGTGACATGTTGCAACCAAGGCTTTTGTATGCCTTGAGGAGGTTTTCCACCAACAACTTGTAGTTGTCTGCCTTGTTGTTTCCGAGAAAATGTATTGCCACTAACTGGAAGGCTTTCCATGCCATCTTTTCCTTGCCACAGTGCATGGTCAAATGCATCATCTCAAAGAAGTTCACGAATCTGAGGACCAACAAAGACACCTTCCTTTATCTTAGTTTCACTTAACCTCGGAAATTTTCCATGGAGGTACTTGAAAGCTGCTTGTGTTTTGTCAATAGCCTTGACAAAGTTCTTCATCAGACCCAGATTGATGTGTAAGGGTGATAACAAAATCTTCCTTGATTCAACAAGTGGTGGATGCTGAACACTTTTCCTCCCAGGCTCCAATGACTGTCGGAGTGGCCAATCTTTCTTGATGTAGTGGGAATCTCTTGCACGACTATCCCATTCTCAGAGAAAACAGCAGTACTTTGTGTATCCAGTCTGCAGACCAAGCAAGAGAGCAACAACCTTCAAATCACCACAAAGCTGCCACTGATGTTGGTCATAGTTTAGGCACCTCAAAAGTTGTTTCATGTTGTCATAGGTTTCCTTCATATGGACTGCATGACCAACTGGGATTGATGGCAAAACATTGCCATTATGCAGTAAAACAGCTTTAAGACTTGTCTTTGATGAATCAATGAACAGTCTCCACTCATCTGGATCGTGAACGATGTTGAGGGCTGCCATCACACCATCGATGTTGTTGCAGCCTACAAGATCACCTTCCATGAAGAAGAATGGGACAAGATCCTTTTGACGGTCACGGAACATGGAAACCCTAACATCACCTGCCAGGAGATTCCACTGCTGTAGTCTGGAGCCCAACAGCTCTGCCTTACTCTTGGGTAGTTCCAAATCTCTGACAAGCTCATTCAGTTCACCTTGTGTTATGAGGTGTGGTTCAGAGGAGGAGGATGGGAGAAAATGTGGGTCCTGTGACACTGATGGTTCAGGACCAGAAGTTTCATCCTCTTCCTCGTCTGACTCAAGTGAGAATGATTCTGGTGCATCAGGAACTGGCAGTCCTTCTCCGTGGGGTACTGGGTGGATAGCTGATGGAATGTTTGGATAATGCACAGTCCACTTTTTCTTCTTTGACACACCTTTCCCAACTGGAGGCACCATGCAGTAGTAACAATTGCTGGTATGATCTGTTGGCTCTCTCCAAATCATTGGCACTGCAAAAGGCATAGATTTCCTTTTCCTGTTCAACCACTGGCCAAGATTTGTTGCACAAGTGTTGCAGCAAATGTGTGGGGCCCACCTCTTGTCCTGATCTCCAATTTTGCAGCCAAAATAAAGGTGATAGGCTTTCTTAACTATAGTGGTTATACTGCACTTTTTTGATGCAAAAGTCACTTCACCACAAACATAGCAGAAGTTATCTGCACTGTTCAGACAAGTACGAGGCATCTCTTCTCACTTTGGCTAAACAGAAATGTGTCCCTTTGCAAAATCAAACACTGACAAATAAGAGAGCACGACACTGTATGATTTCTAGAGCTGATCTAGGGCAATTTGTTCAGCAGAGTGATGTAAGCTTCATTATGATTGCATCATCCATGACTTCTAGGAATAACATGATGCAATTCATATCATGTATGACGCAATACCAGCTTCAGATTGCATCATTCATTGTTTAGCCTAAAAAGCAAGTACTGTCCAAACCCAGTCATAGATTTATTCATAGATCCAGTCAAAGATGTATTTTAGTCATTTCTGGTTTAAATTAAGATCCCTTCCCTTTATAACTCACTTATTCTCCGCCATTCCCAAGTCAAGGGTCGTATATACTGACCCAATAGCATATCTTGAAAACTAGAGCCAATCAACAATTTTAAGCATCATTTTCGTTCTCAGTGACACAGAATTAGTAAAGTTTGACTACATTTATTTCAGAAGCATTTTGGCTGTAGAGCGGTGAAATCTGTCCTTTAGACTATCATTTTACTGTATCCAAACAGACACTTTGCTACATGTGTTTTATAATCCAGGATATACATGTGCCTGAATTACAGTTATAATAATGCCAGTCCTTTTCACCTATATACCAACCAAATATATGAGGATCTCAAAACACTTTCTAACAATTACTTAAACTGTATATTATCCCTAAGAGGTAGCTAACTAAAGAGTATTAAAGATGGAAAAACTCCATATGTTCCTCTGCTCTAGTTGATTTGTTCCCATTAAGATTATTTCCACAGTAATATCTTCAGAAAAAAGATGTCTAGATAATCACTTAGGCCATCATGTGAAACAACTAATCAAATCCTACCTGCTCACACAAGATTCAAATCTCTATTGAAGACATAGTTAATTTTTAATGATTTGTCTCAAGAACTAGCTTAACTTTTTAAAACTAAAGGTGATATTAGCCCACGAACGAATGACATCAGTTGAAATGTACTTTTTTCTTCAAGGTGATTGATGTAATTTTCTATTAAAGTGACCTTTGCTAGAAATGTTTTGACTGTAATGATTTCCTGTCCTTTTTGCTCAGCAGTCAGAACAGCAGAACTGACATAAGCCTGTTTCAGCCACTTGATATTAAAGTGTAAAGGGAAGTGAGCTATAAAGTATGTATGTCTGTATGACAATGGTGGCAGTGCATACAGGGAAGTGGCAATGTTAGTTAGCTGTAGAAACTTAAAGCCTCATCCTGTGAGGCACTGAGTACCCTTGACTTCCATTTTAGTGAATGGGAGTTGAGGAGGCTCAGGACTTTGGACTATTGGGACTCAGTAGAAAATACAGTGGAATTGCTATTTTAAACTGATACCATTGGATTTTTTAACAGGAACTGTTGATCTTGGGTTGATTTTACTTCTAATATGGAAACAGAGCAACTTACACTCCTATGTCCTGAATGATCTCAGTAACCAAGCTGTGCTGAGCATTTAGCTTACAGCAAATTTTAAATTTACCTTTATAAAAATAAATTTTTCTCTCCCTGAAATCTACTGGCATTTCCTTACTTACACAGTATCACACTGTGCTATCATAAACACAAGAAATATCAAAGGCTGGAATAAGCTTCTGGTATCTATTTCATAGAATGTTACATTATGGTACATTTTCATCAAAATAAGGAATACCAGTGAATTTCACTGAGAAGGAAATGAATTCTTAAAAGAAAAGTCAAAACTTTGTTCTCTACGGAATGTTCACAGCACCTAGTGTGTTAGATCTTCTAGCAAAACCTTTAACTTCATTTTCATTTTAGAGAAGAAGCTCACCTTTTAAAATGAGAGACCGTATTTATTACCATCTGTTTTTTAACAGAAGGTATCTTTTGTTAATGAAGTGCATTTGTTATCATATAAGATCTCTGATTTTTTTCCCCAGTAAATAGACCAAAAGTACAAAACAGGAGAAAAATAATAGGATCTGGTCAAAAATAAGGTTGTAATTATAAGACATTCTACTACCAGAATTTATCCCATATCCCATATGGCTTATCTAATTAGGAAGAACACTTTTATTTTTTATCTTTTAAGCTGAATATAATACCTTAAGTTCTATTGCGCATATTACCATACTTCCAAACCGTGCCTGATTTTGCATCACAATCCTCCCTGTCTTCCTCAATATGCTCCTACCCACTTGTTAAGGGCTGGAGTTAAAATAAATTATAAAATGTCTGCCTTTTGATGTTACAGCTGATCTTTCTTTTATAATGCTTCCTTTATTCCAACCCTTTTAGCTGTATAACCTTGAGGTTAGTATTTCTATTTTTCAGAAACTCCTCCTGGCTATGGCCTTTGCCCCTAATTTATAGTTGTTGTCTCCAACTTCTTATGCCTGTGAGGTGATGTGACTATTGCGTTATTATTGTTGTGTCAGGTATCTTAAGCACAACTGGCATAATGTTAAGAATAATTATGTTATGTGCAATATTATATGCAACTTTTTTATTTTTTTCTCAATACATTTTGCTACTTTAGGAAGTCCTTTAGCTAGGTCTCTATAGCTGGCCAAATCCTGTTTGCTTTCCATATGCTAGTAATCACATTGATGTCAATAGGACTATTTAGCATGAGGATGTTATGAGGATTTACCCCAGAATTTTAGTTTTTTTCTTCTTTGCTACATTTAGTGCTAGTGGCCCCCAATGCTGCAAACTGCTAATCATGTGAAAGAATCTGATGGAAATCAATGGGAACACTTGATAGCCCTAGGCTAGGGCCCCTCCCGCCACCTATCTACCTACCAGCTCACCAGCTGCCCCGCCCTGTGCACATGCCCAGCTCTGCAGGCAAAGCCTGCTGTAGTGGGGTCCTCAAGCCTCCTCCTGATGGAGCGAGTCAGTGGGCCAGAGCAGGGAGCCGGGCCCAGGCCAGCACAGTGGGACAAAATAGAACTGCTGCTGCCGGGGCTAGCTCTCCAACCCCCGATTATCTATGATCTTCAGTAACTGAAGGTTTTTTCTATTGTGAAAGTCACTGTCAGGCAAAGCATCCCCACCCATGCTACTTTTTTATGCATGAATTCATAACAATGTCAGACACCCTTGGAATCAACTTATTTTTTAATAACAAAAAGTCCAGCCTGTCCTCTTTGAACTACCTCTGTATAGTGGCTTATCAATAAATCATTCAAATGATCTTAGTCATCCGCTGCAAGGCTGAGAAGCTACACTTTGTCTTCACAATTCTGTTTTTAAAGTTACTTATTCATGGATATGTTAATATTTATACTGATGACATATTCAGAGTTCCTTTGGCCCCAACTTCTTAAAGTAGAATTCAACTTCAATTTAAATGGAGGTCTAATTGTTACCTTGTCAATTATCTTATGATTTCTGTTTATAAACTGGTGCTTATATAGAAAGCCAGAATCAAAGAATTATCGATGTATTTGTACACCTATTGATATCGTGGATGTCTGTGTATGAAAGCAAAAATTTAAAACAGACCTTCCAAAAAATGCTGGTCTATAAGGATGGGGAATGGGTGGTGGGGAGGGGAATCAGGCCAGGCCAGTCCCTACTTTAATTTCATTCACCATCAAGTCATCAATGCTTAATTCAAAGGCCTTATGGAACAGAAACATCTTGCGCCACCATATTCTGGCTTTGGTGAAGTACAAGTGGGAACAAGTTTGACAAGGTGCCCTCAGCTGCCAAACATTCTCTGCAGTTCAATTTTGGAGACCGTGTTTCACCCAGAGTGAGAGGCGGTCTTGGGGAAAACATATCCAAATATTACTTTAGTGAGGGATAAGATATGTCTATTATTAGGCAATATCACTATAGAGAAGGTAGAAGAGGTATTGGGCCAAATTCCCAGTCAGTGTAAATTTATACCACAGGGGTTATGCTGATTTATACCAGCTGAAGATCTTTCCAACTGACATCTGGTAGTTAAAGCAGGGGATGCCAAGGATGAACATTTTGGGGTTCAAGCCCTGGCTGTGCCTGACTCACTCTGTGGCCTCTCCAGCTCCCAATCAGGAAAAAAACATCTTGTTACAACCATCTCACACAGGGGTTTTGGGAGGCTTAATTGATTGAATGCTTGTAAAGCACATGGAGAGCCACAGATGAACGGCAGTAAGGAGGTACAACATCCTCTGAACACTTCAAAAGCAGCATTTAACAGGAGGTGTCCTGAAATGTAATTCATTGTCACCAGTATCTTAAAACTCCCTGCTCAGGGCTGTCTTCTAAAGCTGAATTTGTGAGTAAGCATAAAACCAATTTGCCATGCTGTTGTCTGTAAGGTACTTTCTTCCCTACACGGTGAAAGGGGGAGGAAAATAAAGGACATGGTTCTAGTTTGAAAATGTATTAAATTTACAATATCAATTTGTATAAAAGGGGATTATGTTGTTTAAATAAGGTAACATACTATTAGCATCAAACTCAGAAATCCTTTCATCATATAATTTTGCCATATTAGATATACTATTTTATTTATGTAGATGTTCTCTCTCTATATATACATAAATATTGCAGCAAAATACCTGCAAATAATGCAGTGGCTGAAATTGATGAGATTATCTGCCGTCACAGCCCCTGCTCTGTGAACTCCCTCAAAAGGAGCCTTTGTTTCCATAGGCAACAGAGCTGCTGTGGCACTATGGATCAAACGCATCCGGATTTACTTTCATGCCCCTGAGGTAAACAGTTGCCTGCTGCACTACATAAATACTGAAAGAAAAACTCTCTTGGTAAAAGACCTGACCAGCATGAACTGAGGGTAACTACAGGCTGCTCAGAAAAGCCTAACTCAAGCAGCTCAGTGATAAAGGTTCCCTAGGAGAGTGCTACAGTCACTGCCATTTTTGCCATTTCTGTCATTTAGAGCTGTAACTTTTTGTCTGATATTCACTGCTTTTATATCAGCTTAGAGACACGATAGAAAATCATTAAAGTGATCATTTCCTCCCTCCCCCACCTTTAAAGGATGTCAACATCCTTTTCCAGAAAAAAAAAAAGGCTTGTCTTGTTATATCAAGGTTTAATAAGAGAACTGTAAAATGTTTCAGAATCTATTTGATCATAGACATCTGGGTAAATGTTTTAGTTTGTTCCTAATTGTAAGCCAGTATTTTACCATCATTAATAGAAAATGTTTGGCATTACATTAGCTGTTTCATTTATGTAGAACCAGATTTTCAAAAGTAATCAGCACCTACATGTGAGGCTGGAAGATCTCAGCACCTAAAGAGGGGTCTAAAATCTCACTACTTATTTTAGAGTGGTAGCCGTGTTAGTCTGTATCATACTTACCTACATGCCTCCAGCTTTCATCCAAACCCCATCACACGATTCATTGTCTACAGCCAAGCTCTAAGGCCTGGTCTACACTATGACTTTAATTCGGATTTAGCAGCGTTAAATTGAATTAACCCTGCACCCGTCCACACAATGAAGCCATTTATTTTGAAATAAAGGGCTCTTAAAATCGATTTCTGTACTCCACCCCGATGAGCGGAGTAGCGCCAAAATCAATATTGTCATTTTGAATTAGGCTTAGTGTGGCCGCAATTCGATGGTATTGGCCTCCAGGAGCTATCCCACAGTGCACCATTGTGACCACTCTGGACAGCAATCTGAACTCGGATGCACTGGCCAGGTAGACACGAAAAGCCCTGCGAACATTTGAATTTTATTTCCTGTTTGCCCAGCGTGGAGAGCACAGGTGACCACAGATAGCTCATCATCACAGGTAACCATGCAGGCCGATAATCGAAAAAGAGCACCAGCGTGGAGCGTACAGGAGGTACTGGATCTGATCGCTATATGGGGAGAGGATTCAGTGCTAGCAGAACTTCGTTCAAAAAGACAAAATGCCAAAACTTTTGAAAAAATCTCCAAGGGCATGATGGAGAGAGTCCGCAATAGGGACTCAGATCAGTGCTGCATGAAAGTCAAGGAGCTCAGACAAGCCTATCAAAAAACAAAGGAGGCAAACGGTCGCTCTGGGTCAGAGCCGGGGACATGCCGCTTCTATGCCAAGCTGCATGCAGTTCTAGGGGGGGCCGCCACCACCACCCCACCTCTGACCGTAGATTCCGAGGTGGGGAATCCGGGTAATCTCATCGGCTACATCATGGCCGCATGCAAGCCGAATTCTGTTGCCCAGACCTGCGTCTGTGATCTCTAGCAGCAAAGCCACAGGCACTCAATATTAAGAGGCAAAATGCAACCTTGCACAGAAATCACATGTGCTATGTAATGTGAATAGTGTTGGTCACCGTGAAAGAGTATAAGCCTTGTTCTGTAAAATGTATCTTTTTAAATACTTTTTTCCCTCCCTCCAGCAGCTGCAAATTTTTCAAGCCTCCCTCCTCCGTCCCGAAGGCTATCTCAGATAAGGGTCGGAAAAAGAAGATGCGAGACGAGATGTTCACGGAAATGATGGAATCCACCCGCAGTGAAAGAGCACATATGAATGAGTGGAAGGACATGGTTTCAAAGTATAGGAAAGATGCCAGTGAACATGAGGACATGAGGGACCAACGTGAGGAGAGGAGAGACGCTCGAGATGAGAGGTGGCGGCAGGAAGATCAGAGGAGGCAGGATGCAATGCTGGGGCTGCTGCGTGAGCAAACAGACATGCTCCGGTGTCTGGTGGAGCTTCAGGAATAGCAGCAGGATAACAAAGTGCTGCTACAGCCCCTGTATAACCCCCCTTCCCATGTTCCATAGCCTCCTCACCCAGATGTGTAAGAACGCGGGGCGGGGGGGAGGAGGCGCCGTACACCCTCCCATTCCACCCCAGTGGGTGGGTTGCTTACAGAGAATGAGTCAATAAAGGGGGCGGGTTTTCATGAAGGAGAAACAAACAGAAATTTCACACTGTAGCCTGGCCAGTTATGAAACTGGTTTTCAAAGCTTCTCTGATGCGCAGCGCTTCCTGGTGTGATCTTCTAATCGCCCTGGTGTCTGGCTGCATGTAATCAGCAGCCAGGTGATTTGCCTCAGCCTCCCACCCCACCATAAAGGTCTCCCCCTTACTTTCACAGAGATTGTGAAGCACACAGCAAGCAACAATAACAATGGGGATATTGGTTTGGCTGAGGTCTGACCGAGTCAGTAACGAGCGCCAGCGACCTTTTAAACGGCCTAATGCACATTCTACCACCATTCTGCACTTGCTCAGCCTGTAGTTGAACAGCTCCTGACTCCTGTCCAGGCTGCCTGTGTATGGCTTCATGAGCCATGGCATTAAGGGGTAGGCTGGGTCCCCAAGAATAACTATTCGCATTTCAACATCCCCAACAGTTATTTTCTGGTCCGGGAAGTAAGTCCCTTGCTGCAGCTGTTTAAACAGATTAGTGTTCCTGAAGACGCGAGCGTCATGAACCCTTCCCGGACAGCCCACGTTGATGTTGGTGAAACGTCCCTTGTGATCCACAAGTGCTTGCAGCACCATTGAAAAGTACCACTTGCGGTTTATGTACTGGTACCCTGGTGCT
The DNA here is from genome assembly GCF_027887155.1 of Malaclemys terrapin pileata. NCBI lineage: Eukaryota > Metazoa > Chordata > Testudines > Emydidae > Malaclemys > Malaclemys terrapin. The sequence continues at coordinate 69,412,276 of NC_071512.1, forward strand.
CCGGTGCCAAGATAGGGATATGGGTTCCATCTATCGCCCCACCACAGTTAGGGAATCCCATTGCAGCAAAGCCATCCACTATGACTTGCACATTTCCCAGAGTCACTACCTTTCGTAGCAGCAGCTCAGTGATTGCTTTGGCTACTTGCATCACAGAAGCCCCCACAGTAGATTTGCCCACTCCAAATTGATTCCCGACTGACCGGTAGCTGTCTGGCGTTGCAAGCTTCCACAGGGCTATCGCCACTCGCTTCTCAACTGTGAGGGCTGCTCTCATCTTGGTATTCTGGCACTTTAGGGCAGGGGAAAGCAAGTCACAAAGTTCCATGAAAATGCCCTTACGCATGCGAAAGTTTCGCAGCCACTGGTAATCGTCCCACACCTGCAACACTATGCGGTCCCACCAGTCTGTGCTTGTTTCCCGGGCCCAGAATCGGCGTTCCATGGATAGAACCTGCCCCATTAACAACATGATCTGCAAATCACCGGGGCCCGCGGTTTGAGAGAATTCTGTGTCCATGGCCATGTCCTCATCACGCTTGTCGCTGCACTGCCGTCACCGCCTCCTCCTCGCCTCGTTTTTCTGGTCCTGGTTCAGCATAAACTGCACGAGAACGCACGAGGTGTTTACAATGTTCATGACTCCTGTCCTGAGCTGAGCAGGCTCCATGCTTGCCGTGGTATGGAGTCTGCAGTGTTCACTCAGGAAAAAAGGCGCAAAATGGTTGTCTGCCGATGCTTTCATGGAGGGAGGGGTGAGGCTGTACCCAGAACCACCTGCGACAATGTTTTTTGCCCCATGAGGCACTTGGATCTCAACCCAGAATTCCAACGGGCAGGGGAGACTGCGGCAACTATGGGATAACTACCCACAGTGCAACGCTCCGGAAATCGACGCTAGCCCTGGTACATGGACGCACACCGCCGAATTAATGTGCTTTGTGTGGTTGCATACATTCGACAATCTGTTTCCAAAATTCGAATTCTGTAAATTTGGATTAATCCCGTAGTGTAGACATACCCTAAGATACAACCGCATTTGCTCCAATCCCTCAGACAGAGACAAAAACCTACAAGATCTCTATCAAGCGTTCTTAAAACTACATACTCACCTGCTGAAGTGAAGAAACAGATTGACAGAGCCATAAGAATACCCAGAAGTCACCTACTCGAGGACAGGCCCAACAAAGAAAGTAAGAGAACACCACTAGCCATCACCTTTAGCCCCCAACTAAAACCTCTCCAGCGCATCATCAAGGATCTACAACCTATCCTGAAGGACGATCCCTCACTCTCACAGATCTTGGGAGACAGGCCAGTCCTCGCTTACAGACAGCCTCCCAACCTGAAGCAAATACTTACCAGCAAGCACACAACACACAACAAAAACACTAACCCAGGAACCTATCCACTAACCCAGGAACCTATCCTTGCAACAAAGCCTGTTGCCAACTCTGTCCACATATCTATTCAAGGGACACCATCATAGGACCTCATCACATCGGAGGCTCGTTCACCTGCACAGCAACCAATGTGATATATGCCATCATGTGCCAGCAATGCCTCTGTCATGTACATTGGCCAAACCAGACAGTCTCTACACAAAAGAATAAATGGACACAATCGGACATCAAGAATTATAACATTCAAAAATCAGTCAGAGAACACTTCAACTTCCCTGGATACACAATTACAGACCTAAACGTCGCAATTCTTCAACAAAAAAACTTCAAAAACAGACTCCAATGAGAAACTGCAGAACTAGAATTAATTTGCATACTGGACACCATTAAATTAGGCTTGAGTAAAGACTGGGAGTGGATGGGTCATTACACAAACTAAAAACTATTTCCCCATACTTATTTTTCCGCTACTGTTACTCACACTGTCTTATCAACTGTTTGAAATGGGCCATCCCAATTATCAGTACAAAAGTTTTTTTTCTCCTTTTGATAATAGCCCACCTTAATTGATTAGTCTCATTGGAGTTGATATGGCAACACCCATTTTTTCATGTTTTCTGTGTGTGTGTGTGTATATCTATATCTATCTATCTATCTTCCTACTGTATTTTCCACTGCATGCATCGGATGAAGTGGGTTTTAGCCCATGAAAGATTATGCCCAAATAAATTTCTTACTACTTATTTTGATGCCTAAATGGGAATTGCGGTCTTCTGAAAATCTGACCCCAGCTGTGAGTTCTGAGCCTTTCTATAAATTCAAGGCACTGCCTCAGTATTTGTGAATGGAATTTTCACCTGTAGAATTGGTGATTGGAGAATTAGCTGTCAGCTCAAATTGCAGTTACTCTGATTTGTAGACACAACTGCAGATGTTGAGAGGATGTGGTTTGTGACCACAAAAGAGAGAAGGCCTGTTTAGAAAATACTGAACCTTTAAGTTTAATGGAAGTGTCTATACCTGCTGAATCATGTCTAAAATAAATTTTAAAAGAAACTTAGTATAAATGAATGCACATGAGTTATGACCTTTAAATTAAAAAAAATAGATAGTTGTACAGGAAACATGAACCCTGCAGATCAAAGAGAAATGTTAACTATTGGTAAATTATAGCTGAATTTGCTGAGATTGCTTATTCATCTGATTAAAAATGTCATTCTGTGCAATTTATATTTATAGTATTTTGCATTTTCTATTTATCTTGCTTATGGATATTTCCTCTCCAAGTTAAATTTTCAAAAGGTGTCAGCCATAGAGGTACCACATGCTCCAAGGACTCAATTTGAGAAAAGCCTAATCCCAAACACAAAATTCTGCAGCTGTTGCTATAGGAATCTGACTGATTGATTAGTTTTTCTTTTAAAGTTGCCCAAATCTGGACACTTTACGTCTACTAAAAATAACCCAAATCTTCAGAGAATATCTGGCACCTTAGTATTGAAGAGACACTAATAAATATACAACCCATGGCTAAAAATGATCTGGAGCTTATTTAAACACTTGGGGAGGGGGGGGAGTCAGCACTTACACTGCATCCTGAAATGTATGAAATAGAGAAGCAGGAAGAACAGGTTCCAGAGGCCTGGGCCTTCCACTGGAAAAGCCTTGGTGCCTTCCTTAGGCAGTTCATCCTCAGGAATCAATAACAAGGCTGTCACAATCTTGACTAGACATGGAGCAATTTCTGAAATAACTGAGTCCCATACCACACTGGTCCCACCCATAATGTTTTGAACTCAGCAACACCTAACCACCACCATGAACAGTGTCTCTGTCAAGACATTGGCCCCCTGTAATCATTTTCACGGGCCTCCATTTTCTTTCTGTTTCTGCTAGACTAACTTTTCTCTTCAAAATAGCTGCTGGCAGGTGCTGTCCACCCTCCTGAATCTGGAAGGTAATGGAAGGTGGGGTGAGATGGGATGGGATGATATCTTTGCCTCAATTATTCTCTACAGAAGAGGGGCCTATGGAAGTTACCATGTCCTGGAAATGTGTGATAAATAACTCAGACCCCCCTGCTTCTTGGGGCAGAAACTCTTGGATAATTACTGATGCATAGAATTCAGAGTAGCAATTTGTTGAGGTTTGTATCCTAGTTCTATTCCGTTTCTTTCAGTTAATATTAAAGCTTTTCAAGGTCAGGAGTGACATACTGGTAATGATGAGCCTGAGGTAGGCTTATGTTAAATTTGTCCTCAGTGGTGAGGTTAATCTTTTCATTTGTGTTTTTTCCCGGTAAATAAAGACACTGCCTGTGCCACAGAACTAATCTTCCTATTACCTCCCTCCCCTCCCGCCCCCTGGTCTATTTTTCTTAGTCTCACCCGTACTTTAAAAAATAGAAAATGTAACTGAGGTGCTGCAATAAGCTTACATCAAGTGCTTTATTTAGCAAAAGTTAAAGCTCTGGTTATGAAGTGTTTTTTTGTAGGTGTATTAGAAAGTCAAGGTGGCTGAGGTAATATTTCTTACTGGACAAGCTTTTGTTGGTGAGAAATACAAATTGTGATCTTACTGAGAGCTCTTCTTTAGCTCTGGGATTGCATCTCTTCCCCAACAGAATGATCTGTGGAAAATGATTTTCTGTGAGTGGGGATGATCTGACTCTTGGTTATTCTTTAATCTGCATCCACAGGGAATATCATCCTAGTTGGGACTAACATTCTCTAGAGAACACTGATATTGGTGGTGGACAACCAAAGCCAGAAATCTTATTCCGAAAGATTATTGCTCAGTGGAGTATCCTAGGCAATGATTTCCAAAAATGCACAAAGTATTAGTTTCCAAAACAAGGGAGTAGAGACTGGAGGTTATTAGGGCATCTTGCATGCATCTCAGTGAAGTGACAGTCATGTCACACATCTGTTGTGATATTTTACTGCCAGTTTCTAGCATGCCACATTCTAAGTGACATGGTGAGTAACACAGTGACACTCACTTGACTGACAAGCATGCCATATACCCTACAATACTGAAACCTTCTCAGTTAATGGATGGACAATTTAACTTTATATGTTTGCACTCAGGGTGTTAAACAGAGTAAGGAGAAAACTGTACTGAGAGCAGACAAGAAGGGACTTCTACTTTTTAATTTCTCTTTCCACTCTCCAGTTTACTTGTAGCCTAGTAAACATGCAATTCATGTGCCTTCAGTACAATATTCCACCCTTTTTTCTTTGGAAAGTAGTAGTGGAGGTACAGAATATTAGAGTTTCCCAGTAGGTGGAATTAACGCTGCAGAGTTTTGTTGACAAAAGTTATGCCGCTTTAATTTAAGCGCTTTATTAAACTGCTGTTGGATGTCCACACAAAGCTCCTTGTGTCAGCAGTGTGTGTCCACGCTAGGAGCTCTTGCATTGGCACAGAGAGCAGTGCACTGTGGGTAGATATCCCACTGCACCACTGGCCACACGGTTATGCTGTACAAAGCACACGGGATCTTTTATAGTGGAGAAGGCAAAAATGCTGCATTTATTGAGAATACAGCAGTTAGCATATGCTTTTTAGTCATACACATACACACACACATACATACACATACACAGAGTCCTGCCAGTTGATGTTTATAGTTACCAGTCCAGAGTCTGGATCAATCTAGTGACCAGCCAGGTTGGTCACAGAGGGGAGCCGGGCTTTGTCGGTCGCGATCGGATGCTCCTGGAGTGTAGCAAGACGAACCCAAACCCCATGGCAAAGCACCCTGTTCTTATAGTCTTTTTTCTCTGTTGAAGTCTATGGATTTTGCTGTGTCAGTTTCTGACTGGTTACGTCTTAATTGGTCTAAACATTCCAATACACCTCCGAGAGGGTCATCCTGTCCTGGTTTAGATTTAATCAATTATCCTTAGGCGTGCCAGCCTTCACCTCAGGGTCGTCAATCTGCCCTTTCTTCATTATGGATGCACATTGATGGTGTCGTTAAGTCTCTTCACTCCTTCTCCCTTGACCATTTGGCTATAACAATGGCCTTCACACCTTATCTTTTCCTGATGCATACATTCTTCATTCACACAAACAGTCGTTTACAGTTAAAGGTATACAGCAGTTTTTATGTTGAGCAAGAAAAGGCATTGTAAATTAAGTCTTCCTAAATCTTATAATCAAAACAATTTACAGTGGGGCCCAGGCCATCAACGTTCCTCTAATCTCCTTAACAGAAACACAATAAATACAATGGGGGGAGGGATAGTTCAGTGGTTTGCACCTTGGCCTGCTAAACCCAGGGTCGTAAGTTCAATTCTTGATGGGGACCATTTAGGGATCTGGGGCAAAAATCTATCTGTGGATTGGTCCTGCTTTGAGCAGTGGATTGGACTAGATAACCTCCTGAGGTCCCTTCCAACTCTGATATTCTATGATCCTCTCTCTTAATTTTTAAACAATAAAACAAAGAAATGTATATTTAACTAGAGTGCCTAATTTGTAATACATATAGGAAACCATAGTAGATATTAAAAAGAACAGGAGTACTTGTGGCACCTTAGAGACTAACAAATTTATTTTTTAGTCTCTAAGGTGCCACAAGTACTCCTGTTCTTTTTACGGATACAGACTAACACGGCTGCTACTCTGAAACCTGTCATAGTAGACATTATAACTTATCCTAAAACAAAATCCATAATCAGTCATAAGGATAGTTCTGGTCTGTCATTCCTTTCTGCTATTCAAAAAGGGTAGCTGGCAGGGTGAAATCAAATCATACATTAATTCTCATAGTACAATTATCAAATCCTTCTCCTACAACACCATGCTTTGGGAAGGGTTTGCAATGCCTCATGGGGCAGGTACAGCATCACATGGTGTAGTTTTCTCAACCCCATCTTCCATTGGCATCCTACTAGATTGCCAGCTGCTTTTTAACTGAAGTGTGTGTGTGTTTGTCTGTGTGTATGGGGGGGGGAGAGAGAGAAAGTGTGTGTTGGAGAAGTGTGTGAGAGACTGTGTGGGGGGAGGGGAATATATATGTGAGAGACAGTGTGTGTGTTGGGGAAGTGGGTGTGTTGCCTGAACAACCAATCCTGGGGGGAGGGAGACCCCTCACATCAGCCCCCGGCTCTTCACAGCAGTCTCTTCCCCCATCTCCCACAGCAGCAGCCCACTCTGCCTGCCTGCCTATGGTTCTGTGATTCCCTCAGAGTTTTCCCACAGCCTCCTCAGCTACCAGGAGCAGAATCCTCAGCAGCTCTGTGAGCTGTCCAGGCTGAGGAATGTCAAAGCTTCCTGGAGCTTTAAAAGGGGAGGGGTGCATGCCTGCAGGGCAGCTGAGTTCAAAACAGTGAGCAGAGGGGTCACAATGGGCATTCTGGGATACTGGAGGAGGCCAGTTATGTTGTCGACATAACAAATGGCACTGGCACGTTGTCGACAAAACTTTTGCGCAAAAAGCTCTATGCCTCTCATTGAGGTGGTTTTATTTTGTCACCATTGCAGTGTGTACTCCTCCACTGTTTTGCTGCCAAAAGCTGCCTTTTGCAGAGTAGATGAGGCCTCAGTCACCAAATTTGAAGATAGTGTATTGAGGTTGCTGATGGGCAAGTGTTTGCTAACAATTGTTTCTCTGCCTGGCTAATAAAAGTCTGGGTGACTAAAATAGTCTTTAGTACAGGCCACAAGCTGGGAGCAAAATTCTGTAATGGTCAAACCATTCCTTATAGCTATTGTCCCTCATCCCCTCCTACAGTTCTTCCTCCAAGTTTGCTTGCTATTTTATGCTATTGGACATATGCAAGCTGCTTCCAAGCCACCACAAGGAAAGTCTAGAGCTTCTCCAGGCAATTATAAACACCTTTTGAAGCTATTTATTCCTTTTTTTTAAAAGGATCCCTACTCTTAGAGGTCACTTCCCCTTCTCCTGTCCCTCTGAGCTTAGCTGCCTTTTGAGCAGCATAATGTAGCTCAATAGTCACTGTCATTTTTCAACTTCTCCTGAAAACATGAATGTAGGTTCCTGTTTTAATTTTTTCAGTGGAAAGGGAGAGCCGACAGTAGCATAGTTAGCAGGGTGAAGGGGAAGCAGCTGCTTCCCCCACCTTTCCAGAAGCGGCCAGAGGAGCGGGGGGGGGGGGGCAGGCTGGCGGCCAGCAGCCATGGGGGGGTCGCGGGCACGGCCAGAGGAGTGCGGGGGCACAGCATGCTGGCAGCCGCGGCTGGAGGAGCGGGGGGGGGCGCAGGCTGGTGGCCCGCAGCGCGGCTGGCAGCCATGGGGGGGCTGCGGGCGCGGCCGGAGGAGCGAGGGGGGGTATGGGGGTGGCACAGCAGGGCCGGAGGAGGAGCCAAAGGGGGCGTGGCCAGAGGAGGAGCCAAGGGAGGGAGCCTTTTTTATGTTTGCTCCCCCGCCTCTTAGAAGCTGGCTACACCACTGAGAGCCGAGAGTGGTTGTTGAGCCACAAACTGCTTCTGGAAGTGCAGCTGAGATCAGGAAGGGAGCGGGTGGGGATAGGTAAAAGGATAGTTTAAATGCAGACTTTTCTTTTCCCTCTAGTCCCTTCTCTCCATCAGTTCCCAGCTCAGGGATGGATTCAGGATAAAGGGCCAGTATGCAGATAAATTGGAGGGGCTCAAAAAAAAAAAATGGAAATGCAAACTGCTAGACTGGCAGGCAGGAGCTGGGCAGGTAGAAGGAGCAGAGATGTTGCAGAGGCGTAAGCACATCAGAGCATTTGGGAAGCTGCAGGACCCTCCCCCAGCCTGAACTGCAATCAGTTTGCAAAGAGGTTTCTTCCTTTGGGCCCCACGTAAAATGGACTTTTGTACTAATCTGTCCCTACCATCACATTTCTATGCTACAGATAGTGAAGCAGTGATTTTTTTCTAAAGCCCTTTTTAAAAACTCTACTGAAAATGTGATTATATATATTCAATCAACTGAGTTCAAACAACAAAAATTAGAATGAGTGAAGAAAAGAGAAGTTCTCTCTCTGTGTTTCCGTTCTTCTCTTTCCTCTTCTATCTGCTTCATTTAATTGGCTTCCTCATGAAATTTTCTGGGTTTGAAGGAGACAAGAAGAGAGAGGAAAAAACTATTTGGACTATTTTACAAAAAAAAAAAAAAAAAATCTCATTTTTATGACTCATCCAATGTGGCTGCATTTGTTTTATCTGAAATCCAGGGCAGTATTAGCCTTGAGCTTGCCCTCTCCAGGGAAGAAATGGAGAGAGATTATATTCTAATGTGTGAGTCTGAGCAAATAAACAAACTGAGATCATTCCTGGGAGGTGGGGGATGGGTGAATATGTATGCATAGCACAGGATCAGGGGGACTTTCCCCTTTATATCTGAGAGAGATTTACAACCTTAACTCATCTTAACAAAGGATTGGGATAGTGAATTTCCTTTTATAAACCTAATTGCATATGGATCAGTGACACAACCCCTTATGGCCCTTGCAAGCTGTGCAAAAATGAAACTAATTTCTCTTAAAACCATCTCCCCAGCTTCCGATGTCATTTTTCTCCCTTGTTTCATCCTAAGATGACTCTCTGTTCTGCTCTTCACTGTACGTGCTCTGCTCGATGTTTCCCCATTGTGGTTATCTACATTAGAACCTCTGGGACACTGCAGAGTGGAGTCCATGAAGATTTTGCAGGAGACTTAATCAAGGTCCTATGGGTGGTGTGAAAGCAACATATATTCATAAACCATTTTAATAATTAAACAGCATTTACCCTATTCCACCAGATTTAGCCAAAGGCAGCCACCCTAATCTACACCAAAACACAGAAAGAAGCTAGCAGCTTCTAGGCCAAGTCACTGTGGAGTTATGACAAACCCAAACAAGTTAGGAAAATGTTCAGGAAGGGAGATTGCTGCATTTTTTTTTAATCCACATCTCCCTCTTCTAACATCCAGCCTCAACAGTAATTTGTTTCCTTCTTCCACTCCCCTCGCTGTACCTTCTTCCAATCCTGCCTGTTATACCTAGCATCCCCTCCCACTTCCAGTATACCAGGTCCTCACTCCCTCATTCAACAAGTGGCTAAAGACTTACTTCTTCTGTGAGACTCCAACAGAACAAGGAATAAATAAAATAAAATATCTAAGCCAGCTCCTTCCCTGTCTGTGCATCTTGCTTTATGTGTCTGTGATTTAGGCCATGATCCTGCCATGGAATCCATGCAGGATTGAGTTCAGCAGGATTCTGAGCGGCCATAAGGGTACATCACATAGATCAGATTGCAGAACAGGGCCCATCAACTGAAAGCCCATCCAGGCAGTGGCTGTCCAAATGTGTATTGTACAGTACTAGCTTTATCCTTAGCTATTGAGAGAATAGATTTTCATAACAGAGGCACATCAGTAAATTTGAATCACTCTGCTCCCTGTTGCATTCACAGGACTTTGATACTGGGAAGTAAATAAGTGCATTATAGGCAAGCAGCGTGTTTATACAGATATTGCTCTAAAAATCCATGTTCTAAGAGTGTATTCCATTGCTTGAGACAGAATAATATTATTGCCTAATTTCCCCCCCCCCCAACCTTATTATACTCCTCTTCCCTTTCCTTTTACCTGCATTTGAATTATTTATCTTTGACAGATATTCTCCCTATCCTGGGGGCTTATGGTAGCCTAACTTGACTGTCTGTCTTTTCATTTCTTTTAATGTCAACATGTTTCATCTTTTTGAGGAGAAATAAAACACCTGAAGAGATTGAGCTAGATTAGTAGCATTTTAAATACTGCAGTTCAACAGTATTTAAAACAAGTCACTTAATGTGGATTTTTAAAATAAAAATATTAAACAAAATGGATACTAGTCTTAAAACACCCCTGTTTCCCCCCAAAAATCAGAACATCAAGAAATTGATCTTTCTTTTGGGTCTGGGTGATCTTATTTCATAAATTGAATGTCATCATTAACTTTTAGTAAGGCAAATAAGTAAATAGAGCTTGGGGGCAATATGAGAATCAGTGCTGTGACTGAAATAGTGCTAAGGTATAATGATAAATATATGGAACTGGTATTATTAGGTTGGGAAACAGTTCCAAGGCATGAGGGAAAAATATTCTACACGATGAATAATTCATAAAATAGGGTACATATTTCAACTCATTTATTTATGTATTTAAAATTGTGCTTTTTTTGCTGACTAGCAATTTTATGCTAATGCAAGAAACAATACAAATTCCTTAATTTGTAATTGATGCTTTAAAAATATTGGTCTGTCAAAGTCAAAATAAAACTTCATAGCTTCACTCCGCTCTGGTTTATTCTCATACAGAGGAGAGGGGTTGGGACCTAAGTTCCAACTACAAAATTTTTTCCATGATGTGTAAAGCAGTGGTACTTTACTCACACCTATGAACACACCCACCCACACTTCATCTGCATCAGTTTACTGGTGATGATGATAGGGGAACTGGAAAGAACCAGGCTTGACTTTCAGATGCCAGATTAGTCTTCAGGTCTGGAAAAGGACCAAATTCTGCCCTTGGTCACGTCTCTGAAATCTCATTAAAATCATTATTATTGGGTATAAATAAGGGTAAATAATGACCCAAACAGAACACATTTGATATGAAAATCACTGAATGATAATAAATGTTGAACCTCATGTGCTATTTTTACTGAGTCATTTTCAGAGTAGGACCATACTTTGATGCTGTTAAAATCTACTACAGTTCAAAATTCTTTAAAAAGCAATTGAAAACTTCTGGAACCACTCAGCCATTTAATTGTCAGATGGTATTTTAGTCTACTCTCCTCTCTCTGCCCTCTCTTCCACAGCCCTTTGTTTCAGTTAGGAACTCTTGCCAGGTGATATTTGTGGTTACTTCTTATGTACTTTAGAAAAGACAAAAAATGTAAGTAATAAGAGACATGAACTCCTTTCATTCTGTACATGGAACAAGAAAAGAATATGACTAATTGCTGGTAACCAGCCTTTTAAAATTTCCATCTTCTAGCATAATAAAAATATTAGACATTATGATTAGAGGATCAATCCTACAGAATTTTTCAGACAAAATTCCATTGAAATTATCTTTGGGAAGTCAGTGGGAGTTTGTCATGAGTGAAGACTATAGGATCAAGCCCTAAACCTGTGGGAGAACTGTATATATATGAAGCCACTCATATGTGTAAAGCATGTGCATAGGGACTAGGGCAATAGCCTCTGAAAAGAAATTTAGAACCTTTCTTGTGATTTATTCCTTAAATTTCAATGAGAACCTGATCCTAAAATGAAGAAATATGCAGGAAATATTTTCCCTCTATTAACTTCTGTTTTTCTTGGTAAAACATTGTTATTTGTGGTGTTTATATAATTATATTCCAGTGTAACTCAAGTATGTAATGACATTTCTCCAATGAAAGCATTTAAATAACTCAGGAAATTGCTTTACTGTTCTGTTTCCTGACTTAAAACCCATTTTGTCATGTTCATTTTATTGTTCAATCCATCTGAACTCATCTACACATATTCTACACTATATAAAGCAAAATAAAATATTTACCTGATCAGTTTTTAATGTATAGATGTACATGTATACATGCTATACCAAGGGCAAGTTATACATATACAAAATATTTGTGTGTGTGAATATACACACACACACACATCTGTGCTTCTCAACCTTCAAACTGTTTTTAGTTGGTATTAAAAGCAGAAAGCTCACGTCGTGAGATAATATCACAATGTGATTAGAACAAAAAATAGAGGAATTTCCTTAAATTAGGAAAGAGTTATAGAATAATAATTAAAAACACACAAAATGGAAACTTTCATTTTTGTTATAAAACCAGTGAAGCAAAATAAACCTACTGTCTCTGCCCTTCCCCATGGCTGCATTTGAGTTAGGTTTTTTTGCATATACAAAACAAAAGAAACATTTTGTTTTGTCATATGAAATAAAATGATCTGAGATAGGAGCAAATATTCCAAAAAGGAAAGAGACAATTTGCCAGACCTGCTGTAAAACAGTTGCTTTCTCTTCTCTTACCATAATGGTGCAGCTTTTAAACAAGTGACAGTTTAATCTGTCTCATTTTGATCTCAACATTTTCTAATTTAGTGGATAAAATTAAAGAACAAATGCAAACTGAACATCACAGGTGTAGTGTAGGTTTTTAATCTGATTGATTCTGGATTCACTCTAGTCAGTGAATGGGGCTACTCATAATGTATGTCAGAAAATAAAATGGGAATCTTTGCTCGTGGAATACTTTAATTTCCCTTCAGATAAATCAGGAAAATACAGTAAACTGAGAACAATTATGTTTGACCTGCACAGTTACTTCAAGAATTAGAGTTTAAGAAACTACAGTAGAAATTGAGGGAGGCAGATTGAACGAGGAGATCAAACAAGGACAAATTCTTGTACTAATGGACTGCCATATGCATTGAAATTGATCTGGCAGCAGGTTCAAAGGCAGAATTTAGTCATAAGTAAATATTTTAGCAAATAGAGGATTCCATCCAATTGATGCTTCTCAGGTTACATGATGAAATACAGACCCATTTGGTTGTGATCCTTACCTCTAGAGCTGAATGAAATTTTTTGGACAGAACTCTTTTTTGCTGAAAAAAAAAATGCAGGTTGGGTTTACTGAAACATCTCATGAATTCATGTCAAATTTGCCAAATTGTTTAATCAAAAAAAAAAAAAAAAAAAGTGAAACAATTGAAATGTCTTTTCGATGTGAAACAATTAGATTTTTCAATTTGAAACAACTTTTTGTTTTAAAATTTACTTCACTTTTATTTTAAAAGGCCAAAAAACTCAAAAATGAAATAATAGCTTTTTTTTTGGGGGGGGAGGGGGGGGGGGTCAAACAAAAAAAAGTTCAACCCAAATTATATTTATATATTTGATATATATATATTTGCTTCAGGGGTTCATCTGAAATTATTTTATTTTTGTTTTTTATTTTTCAGTTCAGCCAAAGAACCAAAAAAATAGTTATTTGCACAGCTCTACTTATCTGTTCCACAAAAAATAAAGGAAGAAAAGAAGCCTGTGTGTGTGTATAAAATTAATCCTAACATATAGGAGAATTGTCTAGCTTGGCCTGATAGCTTATAATTGTAAAAGCCTTTTCTTCATAAAGCACTTCATGTACTATGTATTCAAAGCCACATTCTTCAGCCCTTAACTGAACAAAACTCCCGTTGTTCTCAGTAGGAGTTCTGCTCAATTAAGGGCTTCACAACTTTTGTCCTCAGGAATACTGATGGTTTTGAGGTGAATATTTTGCTACTTTTAAGGTGTTTTTAAAATGAAGGGCCATACACTTTGCTAAATCTTCATGAGGATCTCCAATTGACATAAGGTACCAAAGGGGCCAAAAAAGCCACGATTTATTTTGAGGATCCACCTCCATCCAAGAGAAGTCTGATTTGATCTTCAGCCTTGCCTTTGCTTCCCAAAAGATCCATTCTGATAGATCTGACAAGACTGTGAATTTTTCCAAATAAAACCAACAGGTTTTAATGCTGATTATTTGTTGTTAATGAGTAGTCCATTTTGTTGAAGGTAAATATGTGTCCCATCAAATAATATGCATGAGTTTTTGTTTTATAGTGTTATACAGTTCATTAGTTAAATAAACAAAAATAATGTTCATTGAAAAATGTCACTTTCCTTAACAATTTAAGAAATGCAAGATATGGAATAGGTTCTAATTCTGCACATCCCAAGCCTAACTGTTTTGAGTGAAAAATAAACAACACCTACCCATAGGATATACCTGGCATATATTTATTACAACAGTCCCGAGAAGCAATTTCCATTTAGATGTGTTCTCTCTCAGACTGTATTATTAAAAAAGTTAAGGTGAAGAGAGGATCAAGATTGGATCTTTCAAAGATGAAGCGGCAAAAAAAAAACAAACAAAAAAAAACCCTTAATGGAGCAATGTAATCTACTCAGAACGGTAAGGAAATAGCCCACAACTTTTACAGCTATTGTACAGAAAACACTCAATAGGCATTGAGTTTCTATGGTCTTGAGTTCTGTGAGTTTTGCATGCCTAAAGGCTGTAGGATTGTGCCTGTATCATTATACAATAAAGCACATATGCAAACAATACTTTTTAGGTGTAAAGGTTGAGAGGCTTAAAAAGGACACATAACCAGTCACCTGTGGGATAAGGATCTAGGTAGGCTGACAGGTGAATGCAAACCTTCAAAGTTCTCATAGTTTGTATATGTGAAATTGAGTCTATATTGATTCAGGAACAAAGGATGCTTAGGAAGAACTATGACATTTTCCTAATACTACCCATTTTGGGTCAAAATGCCTGTTGTTAAAGATCTGACTTCTGTTAGTGTTGTAGCATATGTGTAGTTCCATATAAGTTACTCTGGACAGTGCATTTCCCCTTAAATAATTAACATTTCCTAGCATAACTCATTTTGTTTTCAAATACCAATCATGTTTTCTAAATGTACACGCAAGATCTGTGAACAATCAATGTCAGTTACATTCAAGGAAATCAAAGTCTCCCGTTGACTTCAGCAGGATTTGGATCAAGTCCTTAGATGGTGGTTCATTTTTGATGTGGCACCTTTAAGCACACTGAGGAACTCTGTGAGTCCTTGCATCTTGGAAATAGCTGAAGCAATTCAGATATGCCACACAAGTTCTTCAGTTCTGGGCAGGTTCTCTCTGGAGATCTGAGTGTGATAAAATGATCCAGTTGTGGCTAGTTGCTCCTGGGAAGAGTCAACCTGTTGGTTATGAGGAAACAACATAAGAATAGTTTCTCAGTCTGTCTCCCTATTGACTGTAGCCCAGGCTGGGCAATCCCTCTCCTGCTATCCCTCTCCCTTCCACTAAGCTACAAAACCTGCACATGCTCAATATGGGGTCTCTATGAGAAACCAGGAGGACTTAAAGAGACAGTCACATGACACTGGTCAGTTAGAGTCTAGCGCTTTGAATCTGTGTAGTTTTAACAGAGGGGTAACCAGCACAACTGGGGTAATGTCAGAACTGACACAGATTGAAACAAGTGGAAGGGCACTGATTTAGAGGCTTTTTTGTGTAACTTGCTACAAAAATGGGAGATAGGAGGCACAAGCCCGAAGGTAGAATGTAGCATTTGGCAGAGGAGACCTGCAGGGACAAAGATGTGATGGCAGGTAGAAGGGGAAAAAAATTAAAGACAAACACAGGGTTTCCTGCAGCTATTCAGTCATCCAGTATTGGAGTATTCTTATGAGAATTGTTTTGATAATTGTAACGCATATTTCATCTACAGAAAGCACTGAACATTTGAGATATGATGAAGCTGCTGAGGCATGTCGTTGTCAGTAGATTGTGGTAACACTGCTCTAATAATGGCAAGTCCCACCTGACTGCAATTGCTCAACTACTTTAAAAGATTTATGCTGATTTATCCAACCTACCTGTCAACTTACCCAGCTGTGCAGGAATTATAATTGCACATTTGAAAGCTCTAGCTCCAAAGCTTATCAATATTTTTAGAGGAACATCCCATTCAAGATAATTATCATCATCATTCTCCAGAACATGTGTCTTCCTTCAAAGGAACAGGGGACTGGAAGGGATCTTTGGGGTCACCCTTTCAGTCTCCTGCTATTGCAAGCAGTTCCTTTGTAGACAATCTTTCCCCTTCTTGCACACATGCACCAAACAGAGCATGTGTATGCTGCTAGAGCTTGGGTAGAGACTTTGGGGTGGAGAAAGGAAGGGTTTCTCCTGTGTGGAAACTGCTCCACTGTGCAAAGTGTGATTACACTCTACTTGAAGAATACTTAGAAATGCAATGGGTAACCAGAATGCAATTATGCCACATTGAAATTAGGTGGGACATGGACATAAATGTAATATTGTTTGAATTGTACTGCTTGCAATGTAAGAGTTGCTGCTGAACTGTAATCAGTGTAGGAATGAGGCAGGGTTAAATCCCAGGCACAAATTAGACAAACTGTTTTATTCTATGCTGTTTTACAACAGACCCTGGGGGCCACTTCAGATAACTAAGGATCAGCTGGATGCAGAGACACCTCAGGCCTGCCCCTGCAGCTGGGGTGGGGTGCTAGAGCTGCTGTTGTGGCTCCTATATCTTGACCAGGTGATCCCCCATAATGGAGAAATCCCGCACCAGTTTGATCTGTCAGGTACAAGCCTATGTTGTATTGGCCCAGGAGATTTTAATTCAAAACATCAATTTTTTGAAGGTGTATAAGTGAAAAATATTTGAAATGCAGTAAACTCCCAAAATATTCACTTTGTAGCTGAGGGAAATTGCATGCCAAATTTCAGTTCTGAGTGAATCTCAACAGTGGAGTTGTGACTTCTCCAATGATGTACAAAGTGTACTAAGTGGTTATATTCACCCTCTTTTATAAATTAAAGAGACCAACTGCAGAGACTGAAATCAGACGCGGGGCTTTGCATTTGCTTTGTTTTATTAAATAAAAAGATGTCTAAGGTTCCATCACACAGAGACACAGACTACCATTTAGGATGAGTGATTAATAAAAGCTTTACATAAATCCATAAAGGGAAATTGGAGTCAAATCCAAATCCAAACACAAGCCCTGTTTGCAAATTAGAACCCAAATCCTAATCCTTCTGAGATTTGCCCATCCCTCTTTGAAACTACATTGTTGTTATTTCCCAAACAGATTCTTTATGAGGGCTTTGAAAGTATTTAGAGTTGGTTTGTCTCTCAGATGGACTAATTTTCAATACAACTCCAACAAAAAACAAACCTACTATAAAGCCAGCACCAGTGTTAATATTATAATCTTTACCTGTCCCATAATTAAATACAAATGTGCACATGTGCTATATATCCTTATGATTACTAAACTGAAAATTATGCTTATTCTCTAGAATATGCTTCTGTCTTTACTCCATTGGAGAGCATATGCTCATACAATAATACAAAATGAAAAAAGTTTATGCTTCTAACTTTATACTAGTTAGCCTCTGATTAGAATTTAACAATACCATATACTGCTTATATCCTGCATGAATTCCGTACATATTGTAATGTATAGAATATATATTGTGTGTGAAGATAATAGCTGTGCTAGCACAAATCTTCTCTATATGCTGTAAGTAGCAGCCTTGGTGACTAGCTTCCCAGGAGATATGATGAATCTGGGTGGTGGGAAACTGAGCTGGCTCAGGTTATATAGTAAGAAGAGGTATTGAGAGCTTCTCCTGATGGTACTGCCGCTGAAACCAAGAGCAGATATCTGAGGACAGTGATTGAGGAATGAAGAATCCAGCGGTGCCTGTCTCTTCCGGTAAATTATGTGTGTGGGGGGAAACAAGAACATGGTGAAAGAAGAACACTGAGTTTGGAGCTGTTGCTGTCAGTGGTTGATGGTATATCATTGCCAAAGCACAGCTGGGGAGAGTCTCTGGAGGAAGGCAAAGCAGGTGGTAGGCGCAGGCCAGACAAGAATGGGGGTGAGAAGTGGCTTTATGCCACCTTTGTGCCCTGCAAATTCTGGGCTGCTATGGAGCTAAAACAGCTCCCAGCATAAGGTAGAGAATCCTGCATCTGTTGAGAATTATGTCAATCTGTCTCAGGTCAGCTATGGGCTATGAGGCACCTCGGATTCCTCATAGTGCCATTGTTACAGATCTTAGCACTGCTTCCCCCTTTCTCTTGGGCTGGCTGTTGAGGCAGCATTGGACCACTAACGTCATTACCTTGCAATGCCAGGAAATTCTTCCCCATTCTCTTGTGTCTTGTTAACAGCCCCTTTATGATACTCTATAGTGGCTGAGGCTGGCCCTTTAAGATTAGAGTTTGGGCCTCTATCAATCATATTGTTTCCTTTAGCAGTCCACTGGAATACGGTAGACCATTGTGATTTTCTTAATTGCAGAGAGTATCTTCCCAAGTATGGTTCTCCCAGTCTCAAAATTGGTTCTGAACACTAGATCTCACCAATATCTTTTAAATAAACCTCACCTAAAGTTTCTAGGACAAGTTATTTTAAGATAAGATAGGGTAAAAAAATGTTTGAAGAATTTTCAAAATTTGACTAAGACCTATTTCTGAGTCCCATCTTTCCAAAGTGGACCATCTGAGTCTCTTCACAATAAGGTAAGATCTCTGTCTACAAACCAGAAAGGACCGTTTTTGCGGATGTTGGTGTAGGGATCTAAGCACAAATTTGTTGGTAATGGAAAGCAGATCTCTCCCTTAACTGAGTAGAGTGTACTGCTTCTCCATATTTCTATACATTTAGGCTTGGCATAATCCTCAATTTTTATTTTTGTATAATTTCAGTGGATATAATTTGTTTTTATTGACTTAAATGTTCACAGTTGTACAAAACTATGGGTCTTAAGATTTTTTTAGTTTATCAATTTAAATTTTCACAGTTGCAGGAAATTAGGGAAGGATTGGGCAAAGGGAGATGTCAGATAATTATTTAATGACAGTAGAGGCTGAAATTCAAAAAGTTAAAGCTTTATATCCATTAAAACACAAATTGTCAACATTACATGTCAAAATATGCCAAGTAAATATCCTTAAATCAAACTCTAATAAGTTCTCAAGAAGCATTCATCAGACTTGCCTATCTGTAAATTTTCATTATTATCAGTTGAAATATTTTTTCAACGTCTACTGACATTTACCAATAAAAATTAAATCATTCCAAGCATATGTACACCGTATTTAGTGCTTTTAAGCTGTAGGTCTCAAAACACTTTACAAAAGAAGGTAATTATTATTATCCAAATTAAAATAGGGGAAACTGAGGCAGAAAGTGAGCTGAAGAGCCTTACCAAGTCACACGGTAGGTTAGTGAAAGAGACAGAAATAAAGCCTAGATTTCCTAATTCCCAGTGTAGTGTCCTATCCGCTAAACACACTCTCTTTATATATCAAGTGCATAGTATAAGTATAGACAGACCTCAAATTCAGTTGGCTGTTTAAAACTTAGCCCATCTGTCCTCCACATATATATATGATGCCAGCCTTTAGATGAGCTTATTCTGTCAGTCTGTCAATCCCTGGTGAAAAGCATAGTTAGAATGCTATGACATCACCAAGATACAAGGGTAGATATTTTAAGTTAAGAAACTGTTTGAAGATATAGACCAAAGTATTGAATAGTGTAGGCATAACTTTTTAAATAACTTGGAAGAACTTCCTGAATAACTAGTAAAATTGCCAAAGCAGCCTGACTGACTTGATCTGCTAGAGGCACATGCAGTATGTAATTTAGGATAGGCTAATTTAAACAGAGCATTTTTCAGCCGTATTTGTTTTTAATTTGTGAGAGAATGTAGTGATTATGAAAGTGCGGGACTAGTAGCACTGGTCTGAACCAGGCTTAAGGTGAGCAGGCACTTTGCAATCTTCTCCACATAGCTCTGCAAATGAATGACAACCCTGCTGCCACAACCACTGCAGTAACTCTTGTGAGTGTCTCTTCTGTGCAGATGTTGCAAATTGTGGCAAACTGCATCATGTTTTTTTGCTATGGTTTTACCTTATTTAGTCCAAAGGGAAAAAGGAACAATCAAGAGACTGTTCAGTGATTGCAACCTTATTCTAGTCTATATAATTTTATTTTATCTTTAATAGAATGATCATTACTCACTGTAGACTATGAGCGCCTGATCGTTATGTCCATGGCATTCCTACAAAGTAGCCTGCAGTATGACATCTCTAATGGATCAAAACTGTGTTACATACTGCTTTGTGCACTAAGTGGAGAGGATAAGAGGTTCAAAAAGGTGTCAGCCCTACCCTCCACATTTGTGCCTGCAATTTTTGTTTGTTTGTTTGTTTGCAGAGGGCACTTATGAACCATATTGGGTAGTTAGATGGCTAACTGTCCCATATGCACATGGAAGTACTGCTTACAATGTGAATTAGGGCTTCATGTGAATAAATTATTGCAGGTGCACATTTAGAGACTATTTTTGAAAATGTAGCCCATAGTATTAATCTTAATTCTTTATGATATGGATAAATAAGAACTAGAATGACACAATTACCTTCGTTTTCAGTCTTAGCCTATCTTCAATAGAACTTTAACCCAGGCCTCCAGAGATATAAGGCTAGTTCACTGACCCACTAAACTACCTAATCCCATTTCACTTACATTGTAAAATTTCTGAGTAAACAAGAACAAATTCCCTTAATGCTGCTTTTTCCTATTGGTTTTTCATGTTGCTCACATTCAGCAGTTTACAAATAAAAATATACTAGATTAGTGAGTTAGAGAATGTTTGTGTTAACATAATTTTTAATGCAGATGTCCCAAATGATTTTGCTACTTACACTGTCTGAATAAAGCAGGAAAACTCAATACCTAGAGAAAATATGTATTATTGGATGCATATTCTGACTTTTTAAGATGCGCTACAAACTACTTCTTTGAATTAAAGACCAAGCAAAAAAAAATTAATGTTTACTCAAGAAATTTTTAAATTGAAAATTGATACATTGCTGTTAGGTCTATATATAAATAGTATCAAGGAAAGGGCTCATTTTGCTTGAATTTCCTTTTCAAGAATGTTTCCAAAGCCATTCTGTTGACTTTAATGATTGTTAAATATTTAGAATTTTAATGTAGGAGACCAAATAGAATAATGCATGAAAGCAATAAATAAATAAGTAGACAAATAGAAATGCTAGACAGATAGATAGTGGAGCTTTTACTTAAAGATCGACCGATTGGCTCAGAAAAAAACATTTTAGTTCCTTTGAAAGTAAAGACATGAGAGTGCATTTGCTTGGCTTGCATTATATAGCCATCAATGATGGCTCAAATACTGACTGTTTTCTGAACCTAAAAATATCTAGGTTTTATGTAGTGCTTTTTATCCATAGATCTCAAAGCGCTATATGAAGGAGGTAGTTCACTTTATCCCTCCCTTTATAGATGATTCAACCAAAGCAGAGAGAGGTGAAGTTGCTTGCCCAGAGTCACCCAGCAGGGGTACATCTACTGCCAAAAAAAAAAAAAATGCTGCAGCAGCAACTCTCAGAGCCCCAGTTTACAGACTCAGGCTTGTGGGGCTCATATTATGGTGGTAAAAATAGTAATATAGATGTTCCTGCTCAGGCTGGAGCTAGGTCTCTGAAACCTGGCAAGTGGGTCTTAGAGCCCAAACTCCAGCCGGCTATTTTTAGCACCATAGAGCAATCCTGAGTGTGTAGACCCAGGCACTGAGACTTGCTTCTGTGGCTTTCTGTATTTTGTAGTGCAGCTGTACCTTAGGAGACTCAGAAACACAACTTAGTTTTCCTGTGTCCAGTACCCCATTCAATGGGACACACTGCTAAGTTTTACCTTCATTTATAATCACTGCAACTCGTAGCTTAAAAGATTTTTCTGGTCCTGCATTATAGAATCATAGAACTGGAAGGGACCTTGAGAGGTCATCTAGTCCAGTCCCCTGCACTCATGGCAGGACTAAGTATTATCTAAGTATTATGTAGGCTACTATATCTAAGCCTTATAGGTATAAGCTAAAAAGCCTTAGCATAAGTAATTAACCCTAGAGCATAAGATATCACAAGATAGAATGCTGTAGTGACTAAACTGCTGACAGGTAACCACAAGATGCTCATTTATGCTAGCTTGGGATACTTTAAAGTCAGGAACATCAGCAGATGTCTGACCACGAGAATGCCATGGCCTTATATGCTGATGAATTTGAGGTGAATGGACTAATGACCTATGGGAGAAGAGCACCCCACTATTAAAAGAGTGAGGAAATAAGGAAAAGGGGATGAAACCCTTAATTAATATGCATTAGGCGTAGTGGCATCAGCATAACACATAAAAGTTGTATCCTGGCCTGTCTGCCTTGGGGGAGATGTAGCTCTTGGGAGATGCCAGGATGATGACCACTGGTGGTGATGACAAGGAAGATGATGATGATGATGATGAAGATAATAACAAGTCCTTCAAGATATTCTGCAAGGGATATTCTGAGTATGTGGATGCTCAGACACACATTCCATATTATCCCCATCTACCCTGCTGGGTTGGAGTGTTTGTATCTTTGCTAACTGTATTATTAAAACTACAGCAAATTCAAAAAGGTTTTTCCTACGTGTGAGTGTTCCAACCACGCACATCAGGGTTTCCAACTGAATAATTCTGTGCCTGATTTTGTGACAAGAACCAATCAAATCTCAGCATGTTAGTGGGGAATTCTTAAGTAATCAAAGTAGTTAATATACAATCAATAGCTCAGGCAACAATTACACAGGCAATAGAATTTCACCAAATGGTTCCAGTATCAAGCCCACTTTGGTTGAGCTAGAGTATATCTTTTAGAAAGATATCCAATCTTGACTGAAAGACTTAAGTGATAGAGAATCCACCATACCCCTTGGTAAGTGCTTCCAGTGGTTAATTACAACTGAAGTGAAGGGCCTAACTGTAGAAACACATTTTTGAAAAGGTGAGCCATAATGTAAATAAAATGGTACATAATTTGTTTGTAGCCGTCTGTCCACCCCAGCATATGTTGCTTGTCTTTTTAGATTATTCCTGGAGGCAGGACCTGTGTCTTTCTATGTGCTTGACCAACCCCTAGAGCAATGGGGACCTGATCTTGATGTAGGGCTATGGTGCTATAGCAAGTAATAAAAATAATGTAGATACTGGATAACTCTTGACCCTGAATGTTTCTGAGACTGTAGGCAAGCCAGGAATCATTGTGAGTGTTATGATGCTATAATATTAAGTTGCAATAATCAGTTACATATTTATTTGCATTTTTATAATTGTAGTTTAAATTACGATTTTAGAGAGTTATCAACAGGTGAGCACCATTACTTTTTAAACTTTTCTCCTATGTGCTTTTTATGAGGCTGTTGAGACATGACCACCTCTTGCCATATGTTGAGGTTTTGGAAGGACTGGGTTTGGTATTATAGACAGATTTGTAATTAGATACTCGCTCCTGCCAGGGTGCTGGAACAGTTTGCATAGTGGGAGTGCTGAGAGTCATTGAACCAAACTGTAAACTCTGTATATGATGGAAATGACTTCAAGCCAGGCAGCACCCCCAGCATCCCTAGTTCCACCACGTACGGCTCCTGCTTGCTCATGATTTCATCTGTTTATTATGGGAGTGCCAGACTTCTGGAGGGAACTGCATTTTTTCATTACTCTGGGAATTGCTGCCTCAGCGTTGTCTTAGACATACTAATCTGAAAAATGATTCTGCATGTCCTCACCCTTGCTGGGAAGCATCTCTAAACCATGCATTTGTGTTGGAAGTGAGTGAGGAAGTCAAAATACCCACCCTACTCACAGACTGCCCAGTTCCTTTGGGTTTAGAGGGAGGAGCTATTTAGATTTTGTATAGTTAACATTTAATTTATCAGAAAAACATGATTTTCCTTTCCTTTCAATTTACTTTCTCTCATTTTGGAGATTTTTTCCCCCTATCACTTTCATATAAGCAGCTGATCTTCGTTATTCTGAGTACTGATTTGCCTAAAAGAAAATGTACTATAAGGGAATAATATTAACTTGTCAGAGAGATAGAGCTGGATGATATAATAAGTCTTTTCCTTCTTTAACATGTATGATTCTGTGAAACCGTAACCTAGAGTTAGCAACTCTGACCCACCTTCTTCCTTTTTTTAGTTAACCTCTATCAACTTTTTAATATAGATTCTCATGTTTGTCATATGAATAAGTAATTAATGTGATCCTATTCCTCATGTTAATATGTTCATTGAAAGTGACATAGAAGGAAGGGCATTTTGATCTACAGAGAATTAATTAGCATGTAATTTTCAGTATATCATCTAGTGTTAATTAGCAGTTAAACCATCTTCTTGTGCATGACCTGATGATTTAAATACAGTGTTCTGTTACAGCAACCCTGGGGGAAAGTAACTTGAAAGGGTATTTTCTTCTTGAAAATGGAACTTTGTGCATCAGCTTTCTTACTACTGCACAGTGTTGAAGTATCAGATCTTTCTCTCAGTCCTTCCACAATATGAAATTCTACATAATAAACCATGACATAGACAAACAGTAGTGGTGGCGCTAATCAAATAAAATAATATTATGGGTTTCTCTGAAATTTACGTCTATATTTAGGATTTGGATAGCACCATTTGAATCTTGATAAAAACAACTGGCATAAATCAATACTGCTGCAGTGACTTCAGTGAAGCTATGCCAATTTATATGATGTGAGGATCTGGCTCAAGGAATTCTAGAAATACCAGAAGGCGAAATAGCCCAGTATTCTTGCGTTTTTTTGGATACCATTTCCTTCTTAGGATGTCCAGTGAACACATTTTTTTGCTCCAGTTGTTTTGAGGGACATTTTTTTTTATTACCTATGTTATAAAATGATTCTGCCCAAGTTCTCTAGTTCAGTGGTTCTCAACTAGAGGTACGTGTGCCCCAGGCGGTATGCAGAGGTTTTCCGGGGTGCATCAACTTATCTAGATATTTGCCTAGTTTTACAACAGGCTACATAAAAAGCACCAGTGAAGTCCGTAGAAACTAAAATTTCATACAGACAATGACTTGTTTATATTGCTCTATAGACTATACACTGAAATGTAAGTACAATATTTATATTCCAACGGATTTATTTTATAATGATATGGTAAAAATGAGAAAATAAGCAATTTTTCAGTAATAGTGTGCTGTGACACTTCTGTATTTTTAAATCTGATTTTTGTAAGCAAGTAGTTTTTAAGTGAGGTGAAACTTGGGGTATGCAAGGCAAATCAGACTCCTGAAAGGGGTATGGTAGTCTGGAAAGGTTGTGGCATTGCTCTAATTACTCCTACTTTCCTCATTTGTAGGTTACATCCCCCAAATTTTGGTATCTTTTTTTCAGTGTAAAAAATATCTAATGCTCCATTAACTTTATTGAGTATATTCATCATTTTGAATACATCCATTAGATTTCTTTGAAGTCTTATTTTCTAGTAAGTCCAACTCCCTTGACCTCTACTCATAAGATTATTCAGAGCAGGTATCCCTTTTGTTGCCTTATGTTGCGTACGGTCTTACAAAAGTTTTATGGTTTTTTTTTTTTTTTTTTAATTTTTCTACTGCAGTTGAGAGATGATTTAACACTACGGAATCAGGTTGTGTTGTATT
The DNA here is from genome assembly GCF_027887155.1 of Malaclemys terrapin pileata. Taxonomy (NCBI): domain Eukaryota; kingdom Metazoa; phylum Chordata; order Testudines; family Emydidae; genus Malaclemys; species Malaclemys terrapin. The sequence goes on from NC_071512.1 coordinate 69,437,796, forward strand.
CGTATTGGAGAAATAACAGGAGACTGGGAGACAAAACAGCAAGTTTCTGTGTTGTTGTCTTGACTTCTTTGGAATGGCAGAATGTAATGAAAAGTAAAAGATGATATGTGACTAAAAAGGAAATACAATACATGTACACAAGTTGCAGATTTTTTTCTAGAGGGTTTATGCCCACCCAGTTCTGAGGCTGGTAAGTGGAAAAACTTTTAATAACCATGATGACAAGGCTTTTTGTCTAATCTGGATGCTTCTGATGAAGGCATTTGTATAGTAAACTAAGAAGTCCAAGCTATCTCAGGTAGATTCACAAATGGACTTCCTATTTTTACAATACAGTAAGGGTGGACAGCATCTATCCTGCATCATCATGACCTACACTTTCAGACCAGTTGTAGAAGACTATGCATGACTGTTGTTTCTGCTGTTTGTCTGTCATGCATGCAACTATTTTGTACATGTGCTCTAACATGAAAGCTCATCCATTAGTCTGTGAATGGTCCTAATTAGCAAGCATAAATTTGGATTTGAAGGACTATGCAGTACATTAGACCTTTGAGGAAAAAGGGATGTGGTGAGATCAATTAAAACTAGGAAGATTTGTTAGGTCAAATAGCCTTTTTCTGTTCCTAAAATTCCTTGTGTTTTAATTAGATCTGAGCAAATAATTTGCAGGAAATAATTTACTGAAAGAATTTAGCCATTTTCCCTGCGAATTCCTTCTGTACTGTCTGTGAGCAGATTGTAATTTCTTCCAAATTAATCATAATTCAAATATAATCATTTTTAAAAAAAATCTATGGATTGGTTGTAAGCAATTTATTATGAGTATTCAGTATCTGATATTTGGTTAGCTGTTACACTGTTTTCAGTGGAAAGCAATTCAGAAGTCTCTGCTTAGATCTGGATTCAGATTAGTTATAGGTAAGATTTTGGATGTTGAGGTGTGAGGATGAAGCAGGATTTATATTAAAATGTGACAACATTTTATGAGTTGTTTACATGAACTTTTAACTCACAATATCACAACATTTCATTCAATCTGGGCTACATTGAGATGATCTGGACTACAGGTCCCTTTAGTTTTAGAACTAATTTAGAATCAAAAGTGTAGGGAAGATTCAAATTTAGGGATTTAAATTCAACCCCCTACAGAATTCCGGGTGGTTTGGATTTGAAATTCAAGTTAACAGACCACATCTCCTAGAAATCAACATTCTAGGTAAAAATTGTCATTTTAAATACAGTGCCCTGGTGCTGTTCACCAGCTGAACGTTCTAAGTGCAGCCTCCTTTGAAGCAGGAAGAGCTAACAAAGTGTGCTTGTTGTCTAAAGCTCACCTTGGTAATGTGTCACAGACAAAGCTGTAGAGACATGGCTGTCTAAGATGGGGTTTATGAGACAATAAAGTCTTCTCTGGAGAGACTTCATGCTCTCATAAAATGTTTTTTAAACATGAAAAATGGACTGAATATCTTTATCTTTATTTGTAGTTTTAGAATTTTAATGTGAATAAACCTCCAGAGCATTTCTGAGATTGGGGCCTGCATTTTAAATCCTCTCAGATGACTTGAAAAGCAGGCCTCAGTTCTACCCACATTACATATTTAAATTTATACATTTGCAAGATAAAGGAAATAGAATAAAATGTAAGACTGATGTGAAAATAGACAATGTTTGAAATATCAATCACATCCGCTCCCATGGCTTTTTTAAAAGCCTTAGTCACATTAGTTTTAAATTGCATTTTGTATGTGTGAGTCTATCCTGTCCTGTGATAGGTGAAGAGACACAAGGAGGTTCAGACACACTGTTCCAACTCTGGAAAACCATTTTTCAAAAGCCAAACAGCGAGGGGCCTGCTGTGCTCATTAACATCCATTCATTAGCCTGTGAGCTGACACTGGGGCCAGCTATACGTTATGTACAATAATAATAAAATATATAATAGTAAAAATACTTAAAATATGTTCACATACTTCATTCTTCCTTTTTTGTTTTGTTCCTACTCTAGCTTGGAAAAGGTTTATTTGGAAGATTTAAAATAGCTTGAAACTTATCATCTCAAAAGCCTCAGCCTTCGGTTTACTGAGATGGTCTTTCCATTGTCCTTTCGATACTCCTTCCCCTTGAAGAAACCAGTGTAAAAATGCTTTATAATTACTTCCATCCCCCAAGCCCCTAGTCACCCTTTGCCTGGTGCTTAGAGACCGTATTATGGAATGTGTGATTGCAGAATCTTGACTCAGTCACTAGCAGAGGGAATTAAGCTCACAGTTTCTAGGTCAAGTAATACAACAATGTGTAAAGATGCAGTGGGAGCAGCTTTTATTCATCTCTGGTTTCCCCTCTTTGTTTATCTTTTTTCATGACGACCCTCTCACTTCCATAGGCATACTGGTACCCTGCTTTCAGTAAAACCTGTTACTGCTTGTATGAGTGAGTAGCGTAAGTATGGGGCTCCTTGAAGAGCCTGGAGGCTTATAAATCATCAGCCACTAAATGATGAACAGGGAGAACAGAATAAGGTTGGTCCAATATTCTTTATTCATCATCATGGGATGGAGAGTGGAGGGAAGAAAGGAGAATGCTGCAAAGAAAACTCTCCTTTGATGTGTGCCTAATGATTCAGAAATGTACTGCTCACTAAAGTTGAAGTCAATGCTTTATATCCTTTTGGTACTCAGTGTGACAACAGAGGGCATGATGAATTCTTTTGGTCTAAATGGGAATATCGTATATTATTTGATCAGAATTCCATTGTAATCTGGGCAGTCATTAAAGTCTACATATTGCAATGTGTTTCTGGTTACAGTTTTTAACCTAATTCCTGGAGTTGGAATCAAACCACAAAGTAGCAGTTTGTACTTCACATACAGACTTGTCAGAGGGTCAGTGAATTACAGCAATTTATATGTTACTGACTGAGGTACAGCTGCGATTTAAGATGATGCAGTGGGGAGAATTTGGACCCAAGAAACATTTACTTTTCTCCTTCTTTCAATGTTCTGCACATATAATGAGTATTTATGTGTGTAAGCAGTACTTTGGAGATGAAATGGGTGGGAATCAGTGGAGATGTATTTTATCCTTATTATTTGTATAGTACCATAAGTGTGCAACAAATAAAAGGCAAGGTTCCTGCCCAAAAGAGCTGGCAGTTTGGCAGACAAATCCCCCCTACCTGGAAAAATTTTTGCACAAGGTGCTGGAAATTCCCTGCAGTTCTATTTGTAGAGTTTCCCTTGGATATTTCCTTTGGTAAGTGAGGAGGGATGGCTTTCCAGTGAATGATCAGGCTGTTTGGTCCCCAAAGCTCGTGGATTTTGGGGGAGCCACTGGTGACCCTGCATTTCCTCTTACTGCTCCTAAGGAATCCATTGGTTTTGGATCCCCTGGGCTTCAATATTGTGGAGGGGATCAACTCCTAATTTAATGCTAACTCAGGACCCTATTCTGCATTCCTGAACTACCATTTCACCAGCCGAGGTGGTCATAAAGGCAAAATAAGACCAAACAATTAATAAACATAAACACATTTGCACATCATAGGAAGTTACATTTCCCCAACTCTCCCACAAACTCGGCTTTCTTCTATCCAACCATGGATCTCTTTCTTCCCCATAGTTGTACTTCATCCAGCTTTTTGATCACAGGACTTGATTGTTTAGATGCAGTAGAGTACATCTTCAGCAGGGCTTCAAACAGTGTGTCTGTGTTAGCTTTTCTGAGTACTCATCCATTCTCCAAAACATACAAATCAACTCTTTATCTCAGGAAGACCAGAAATAAAGGCAAAGTACTGTAGAGAAGCTTGCATTTGCCTTTGCTACATGTGAGTTGAGGATAAACAGAAGGGTGTTGTCTCTTGGCCTTTAGTACCCTACATCAGAATTATACTCATTTTTCTCTCTTAAAAAATGGTTTAAAAGATAACATGAACACTTCATAGAATAAAGAATGCAGCAGCTGAGGATAGGGTTTTTTTGTTAAGCCTTTGAAAAGTTAGAAGCTGAAACTTAGGGGCACTCTTGGAACCCCAAATAAGACCGTACTATAAAATACAATGTGTGTTCCACATGGGGGATCAATGCAGAGATGAGATAAGTATCACTAACAATTAACGTTTTTGGACTTCACTTCACAGAAGAGTTACTGACAGGATAACCCCTCCATGAAAAAGCAGGAATTGCTTTTATATAGTGCATTTCATATGCAGATTTTTAACTCAAAGCATTTTAGAAAGGTATTGACTTGATCCAATAGCAAAGCATTGACTGTGCCGTCTAACGTGGCATTTGTTATGCACTTGTAAATATCCCGCACACAGTCTTAGATATTACATATTTTCTTGGAAATGAAGGTCAGGATTCACATTAAAATTAAACCCTACGCTTTTGGAAAAGAGTGATGGAATCTTTAATGTCCATCTGAACAGCCAGGCAGACCTCAGTGTAATGTCTCCACTGAAAATCAGAGTGCCATTATTAATAATGTACAAGCTGAGAACCTTGCCTCTCTGTGGCTGAAAACTTAGAAACTTAGGCAGAGCCACTTGACACTGGTTGTTTGAAATTAACCAAAGTTCTAGCCCAGGTGACACCAAGGCACACAAGTGAATAGAAAATTATTGTATCAGGCAAATGAGCCCAAAGCATGCCAGCAGTCATGAATGTCATGAATTCACCTTACTATCTTTGTACCCCACGTGTTCTTCTAAGGCCCCTGCCCGCCTCCCTTTTTTGAGTCAGGAACCCAAGAGAGGCCCCAAAGAAGGGGATGATATCCCCTGGGCAGACTATGCTAATACTGCTAAGATTGTGACCATGCCCTAAAATGAGATTCTGCAGCCTAGCAGGAAGCACCCCAGGGGGAAGTTTAACTTGGGGTGGACCAATGAGTGGTCCAGACACTGAAACATCTCTTTAGGCTCCAGGTCCCACTCCTGTTGGGAGAGAACCCCAAGTTGGGAGGAAGGGACACACAGGAGGGACTGATGCCCGTTGTATATGACCCAGACGGACACTCCAGGATGAGCAGACTGAAGAGAACTGTGGAATCACTGCCTGACCACTAGGCAAGCTGGCCATTGGACTGACCAACTACAGGTACACAAGTGGAGGATCGTGTATTGCACCCTACCTCTACCTTGTGCACCCATGCAGGGCCTCTGCAATCAGGCCCATAAGAACTTGCCTCCAAATATGGGTAAGTTACTATTGTTTGGGAGTATGTTTGTGAACAATGTCCCTTCTTCCCCAAAATGCTCACAAATGTGTCTTTTCATCTAACAGAGAATGTTACATATATCAATCTGATGCAGAGTTAAACCTCACTATGCTGACTTGCAGATTAAAAAAATAATCAAAAGTATGCAAAGTGATACCTCTTTGAATTAGTACCAGAGTGCAAAACTATCCAAAATGAACAAACCATTTCCTTCTCATTTCTAGGCCCCATTCTCCAAAGATAGTCAAAGTTCTAGCCCAGGTGACACCAAGCCACATTTCATCTCAAAGCACTTTGAAATGGCAGAGTTATACAATTTGTATGGAATTTATGTCATGTGGACAGACCCTCAACTACAGAGGTTCCATAGATCAGTTCTATAATATAAATTACAATATATGAGGAGGACCTGACAACCCATTATGGGCCTGATTATGCAAACTTTGCTCAGGGCCAAAGTCTGACAACCTCATTCACATAGAGTAACTTACACCTCAGGTAGTCCTATAGCAATCAATGGGACTACTTGCGGAGTAAGATAATATTCAGTGTGAGTACGTTAGGGAAAATTAAGGTCTATGTATTGGGATAGTTGGTGACCAACCAGCATATATTATGCTAAATATTAGTGGGACATTCCAGAAGTATATGTTATAAGGATATGTAATGCTTTAAAATAGCTGTAGATACCCATATGTCTATTTTTAGTGAAGATTTTCCATAAAGTAAAAAAAGTAAATTCTGTATGTCAGGAATCAGGTCCTATTCAGCTTCTCATTCACATGACCATAACACCCACAGAAGTCAATCAAAATTACATCCATATAATAGAGGGAAAAACTGGCCCTTCATATTTAAAATTCTAATATTAGGCTGGTTGACTATAGCAAAAATAGATACATGTGTATTTTTCAGAAAGTCCTAAGCTTCATACGTGGCTGGTAACGTTTCAAAATATATAGGTTTCATAGTGGGAGCCGTATTAGTCTGTATCAGCAAAAAGAATGAAGAGTACTTGTGGCACCTTAGAGACTAACAAATTTATTTGGGCATAAGCTTATGTGGGCTAAAACCCACTTCATCATATGCATGCAATGGAAAACACAGTAGAAAGATATAAATATACAGAGAATATACAGGGTTGCCATACCAACTCTAACAAGACTAATCAATTAAGGGGGGCTATTATCAGCAGGAGAAAAAAATTTTTTGTAGTGATAATCAGGATGGCCCATTTCAAACAACTGACAAGAAGGTGTGAGTAACAGTAGGGGAAAAATTAGCATGGGGAAATAGTTTTTAGCTTGTGTAATGACCCATCCACTCCCAGTCTTTACTCAAGCCTAATTTAATGGTGTCCAGTTTGCAAATTAATTCCAGCTCTGCAGTTTCTCGTTGGAGTCTGTTTTTGAAGTTTTTTTTGTTGAAGAATTGCGACTTTTAGGTCTGTAATTGAGTGCTCAGGGAAGTTGAAGTGTTCTCCGACTGATTTTTGAATGTTATAATTCTTGATGTCTGATTTGTGTCCTTTATTCTTTTGAGTAGAGACTGTCCAGTTTGGCCAATGTACATGGCAGAGGGGAATTGTTGGCACATGATGGCATATATCACATTGGTAGATGTGCAGGTGAACGAGCCCCTGATGGTGTGGCTGATGTGATGAGGTCCTATGATGGTGTCCCTTGAATAGATATATGGACAGAGTTGGCAATGGGCTTTGTTGCAAGGATAGATTCCTGGGTTAGTGTTTTTGTTGTGTGTTGTGTGGTTGCTGGTGAGTATTTGCTTCAGGTTGGGGGCCTGTCTGTAAGCGAGGACTGGCCTTTCTCCCAAGATCTGTGAGAGTGAGGGATCGTCCTTCAGGATAGGTTGTAGATCCTTGATGATGCGCTGGAGACGTTTTAGTTGGGGGCTGAAGGTGACAGCGAGTGGCATTCTGTTACTTTCTTTGTTGGACCTGTCTTGTAGTAGGTGGCTTCTGGGTACTCTTCGGGCTCTGTCAATCTGTTTCTTCACTTCAGCAGGTGGGTATTATAGTTTTAAGAACGCTTGATAGAGATCTTGTAGGTTTTTGTCTCTGTCTGAGGGATTGGAGCAAATGCGGTTGTATCTTAGAGCTTGGCTGTAGACAATAGATCGTGTGATGTCTTCTGGATGAAAGCTGGAGGCATGTAGGTAAGATAGTGATGTAGGTTTTTAGTATAGGGTGGTCTTTATGTGACCGTTGCTTATTAGCGCTGTAGTGTCCAAGACGTGGATCTCTTGTGTGGACTAGTCCAGGCTGAGGTTGATGGTGGGATGGAAATTGTTGAAATCATGGTGGAATTCCTCAAGGGCTTCTTTTGCATGGGTCCAGATGATGAAGATGCCATCAATGTAGCGCAAGTAGAGTAGAGGCATTAGGGGACGAGAACTGAGGAAGCGTTCTAAAAACTTAAATCTATTTCCCTATGCTAATTTTTCCCCTACTGTTACTCACACCTTCTTGTCAACTTTTTGAAATGGGCCATCCTGATTATCACTACAAAAGTTTTTTTTCTCCTGCTGATAATAGCCCACCTTAATTGATTAGTCTCATTAGAGTTGGTATGGCAACCCCCATTTTTTCATGTTCTCTGTATATATATATATATATATATATATATATATATATCTTCCTATTATATTTTCCACTGCATGCATCTGATGAAGTGGGTTTTAGCCCATGTAAGCTTATGCCCAAATAAATTTGTTAGCCTCTGAGGTGCCACAAGTACTCCTCGTTCTTTTAAAAAAAAATATATATATAGTGGTTGAATTTAGTTTAAAAAGGATACAAGCTCATTCTTTTTCAGTAAGCCTTATGTCTTCTAGGAAACTGGTATCATTTAGATAGTATTAATCCATGAATGTCTAGAATGTGATGGTTTCCCAGCTGTATTCTGTGGATCACTGGTGTTCCATGGTGGTCCTTCTGTTATAACAGCCTTTAGGGAAACATCCAGCAATTCTCAGAGTTACATTTTGCTAATTGTATTTTAGGAACTCTCAGAATTTTTAGAGGCAGCTCTTTTTCTTTTCCCAATTAAATTCAAAATATCAAGCCCTTGGTTGTACCCACCATTAAGTCTTTCTCTGTTGTGTGCTTTTTTGATGGATTCAGCCTTCATCAAAGTTATCAAAATGGAAGAGGTAGCAAACACACAGGAAGACAGAATCAAACTGCAAAATGACTTGGAAAGATTAAAGTAGGGATTCATAAATGAAAAATTATATACTAAGGGAGAGAGAATAAATAGCACAGCTGCACAGACATAACCAATCACAGTAGCATTAATTACATCTTGTCTCCTTAAAATTGTCCTACATTTTCATGTAACAAAGCAGCCTGGTTGCCTCTGGGAAGGTGCCAAGTTGGGACTGCGGGCTCAGAAGAGAAGGTGCCTATGAGACGAGGAAACATACTTTAAGAAGTGGCCCATGATACAAAAAAGTCTGAGAACAACTGTTCAGCACTGTTACCTCCTTGAGTGGAGAGAAGCAAGGATGTGTAATGAAACTTAACATTGAAATTCAAATCTGAAATTTTGTTCTTAACTTATTGGGTCCTAAAGATTTCTTCAGTGGCTTTAGTACAGCTTTCTACAGGCTTGGGGAGTTTTAAATAAAAGAATAAAGAACTGCAGGCAGATGCACTTTTCTATGCTCTCGCAGTTCTAATAAAATGTGTTGGTAAAATCTGAATAAAAATTAAAGGGGAAAGAAGGAAGTGGAAATGACAGAGGAGAAAGAAATGAGAGGCAGTTAGAGAAGACTGTAAGCACTTTAGGGCAGAGACTATCCCTTGCTATGTATTTATACAATGCCTAGCACAATGGGGGCTGGGATCTCAGTTGGGGCCTCTAGGTGCCACTTCAATACAAATAAATAATAATAAACCGAAAGAGTAATGAGACAAATGAGAAAATTAATGAGGAAAAGAGGTAAGGAAGGGATGAAAAAGAGTAATAGGAAACATGAAGTAAATTCCATTATAGACAGATTATGGCCTTAATCAGAACTTCTTGAAATTGAGCTGCAGCTGAGCCATGCTTGGTATAGTTCAGGGTACATATATTTGAGGTGAAAAAGGGGCTGAAAGCAACATTTACATTCTCTGTACTAGTGCTGAACTCATCCCTGGATTTATAGGCTATTGAGCGGTTCTCAAACTGTGGGTCACGACCCCAGAGTCGGTTACTACCTCATTTTAATGGGGTCACCAAGGCTGGCGTTAGACTTGCACAAGCCCAGGGCTGAAGCTGAAGCCTGAGCCCCACTGCCTGGGACTGAACCTGAAGCCCTCAGTCTTTGGCTTCATTCCCTCCACCCCCCCGCCTGGGGCGTCAAGGCTCAGGGTTGGGCTCAGGTTTCAGTCCTCCTTCTCAGAGTCATGTAGTAATTTTTGTTGTCAGAAGGGGGTCACGGTGCAATGAAGTTTGAGAACTGCTGGATTCTGATTTGTGACAGCTGAAGGGGCCAGTCCAACACCTGGAGTTCGCTGGAGCATAAAGGAGCCAGGCATGATGTCCCTTGGCGCTAGGGGCCAGGAGGGGAATGGTGTTGGAGTCAGGCAGTGATTCCCCTAGGTTGGGGGAATATTCCACTGGCCATCTACCGGTAAGTTGACTTTAGTTCAAAGCTATGCCAGGAGAGGATCTGGGTCAGGATCTTTTAGGGATATCTCAACACTGGTGCACAGTAAGAATATGGATTGCAGCTAAGATATAAGTAATAACCTGATCACAATTAGCCCAGACTTTTTCTACACTAGTTACACTTCACCAAACTTAAAGCTACCAGCGTATTTCCCAGAACAGTACCATGATTTCAAAGAATATCCTCTGAACTCATGGTTTACATCTTAAGAGTAGAATATACCTTGTTTAAATTTAATAGAGGCTCATCTGACATATTAGATGATTTATGCACATACTTTAAACCCATTAGGGCAGCATGACAAATTTTAGAAAAATAAGTGGCTGTATCTGCCCTATCATTTTAATTAGTCTTCTGGCAGCAAAAGCTTGTTTCATGAGCTACATTGTTTCATTCACAGTACTAGCTTCATAACAGTGGCAGCCCCATTTGTTAAAATTTGGGTAAGACATGACTGCATTCAAAAGTACAACGTTTGTGTATAATGAGGTAAGATGCATGCTCTATGTAACAGATTATGTTCTGACATCCTCAGAAAATGTAAACTTAAAGACTGGCCTACAATCATCTGGAGTAACTCATTTCATTGATGTTAATGGATATAAAACTAGCTTAAGTGGAAACAGAGCCAGGCTCATGGTTCTTTGATCATGTATTTCAGAGGATGCATTAGCTAATGGCAGAGTGGGGTGAGCATTATACACAAGAAAAATATAATAAATGAGACTTGTTGCCTAGCTTCTTCCAGAGGAATCCAAACTGAAATCCTCAAGCAAGTGAAAATTTTCTCTGGTATGGGGCACAGCAGCAGAAGTTGCTGGCAAGCATGACTCTGCTGAAGTGCTTTGTGCAGCTCAGAAAGTGGCAGGGTCTTTCTGGGGAGCAGAACATGGCTTAGTCATCACACCTCCCGAGGAACTTCTGGTGGCTGGGGACCTATAGATTCCATACTTTCCTCAGGGTAAAACCCTGCTGAGATGGAGCTGGCCCCACAAGGGCAGAAGATCCAGATTGCAAATTGTGATTGGGTGGAAAAGGGTGCTGTATCCTGTGGTGATATCACCTTAGGCATTGATCTTGTCAGATCTCACATGTTGACCAGGCCTGGTTAGTTCTTAGTTTGGTCCTTGAAGGAAAATCCAGAGTATTACAGAAAGTAGTATATATTAACATTCTTTAATCAACAATACTAGGATGAAAATTTTGTAAGCACCTTGTTCCAGAGCAGGGATTGGCAACTTTTGGACGCGGCCTGCCAGGTTAAGCACCCTGGAGGGCTGGGCCAGTTTGTTTATCTGCTGCATCCTCAGGTTCGGCCGATCACGGCTCCCACTTTCCGCGGTTCACTGCTCCAGGCCAATGGGGGCTGCAGGAAGCAGCACGGGCCGAGGGATGTGCTGGCCGCGGCTTCCCGCAGCCCTCATTGGCTTGGAGTGGCAAACCGTGGCCAGTGGGAGTTGCGATCGGCCGAACCTGAGGACGCAGCAGGTAAACAAACGGACCCGGCTCACCAGGATGCTTACCCTGGCGGGCTGCATGTTAAAGGTTGCCGATCCCTGCTCCAGAGAGTTCAGGGCAGCATTCTTGTGTGTATGTGTGTGTGTGAATCCACTATGCCCAACAGTACATGTTTACAAGTTTTGGCTCTAAAATATTATACAGCAGTTTTACATAATTTCATTGACTCAGTGGTGTTACCCTTGCTTTACACTGATGTAAGTGAAGGTAGACACTGTGTTATCTCTAATTTAAACATTAGAGCTCTTTGATGCACATTATTTGTGATTGACACTAATAGAGGGCACAGTACATTAATGTGAGCTCATATTTAAGCACTGCTAATAATCAAGACAGAGCTTCTTTAAAGTTATGGGCATACCAGTGTAGTATATAATTAAATGTGTATGGTATCTGTTATTGGTTATAATTAAGATGCATAATCTTTGTTGTTTATTATAATATCAAAATGTACTATAATCACACTGAAAAGCAGTGTTTGTCATGGCCTATTGCTTAATTATGGAAAAGTACTATATGAGTTCAGATTGTGCTGATTAAAGCAATTAGTACAAAATTATAACCAGAGCTATTAAAAAGTGTATACAAATATTTACAAGCCTTTACATGACTACAAGAACCAGGCTTTAAACACTGAATATTTCCTTTTTTCACTGATTATTTTTGCCCAGTTCTCAATTAGGAAAACATGGTAGTGCTCCACCCAGAATTTGCTAGGTTATTATGCTGCAATGCACTTTTATGTATATGGTGCATGTTTGTTTAAAATGAGAATATTCTAAATGGGCACTGTCAAGTACTTTATAAATAACTGAGAATTGTGAAAATTGGTCTTGATTCGCCCCTCATTTACACAAGATTGACAAAGGTGTATCTCCATAGGAGCACCTCAACTAAAGCCAAACACCAGCATCAAGTCCAAACAGGCTTGTGGTTTATGTTCTAGTATTGAAAGCTTGAAAATACTAAGCCCCTGACTGTTCAGCTTTTTCTCCATTTGGAAAGCATTCACCGTCTTGGAGAGTCTTTAAGGGCTGGTCTATACTGAGGGGGGAGGGATCGATCCAAGATACGCAACTTCAGCTACACGAATAGCGTAGCTGAAGTCGAAGTATCTTGGATCGAATTACCTGGGGTCCAGATGGCGCAGGATCGATGGCCGCGGCTCCCCCGTCGACTGCGCTACCGCCGCTCGCTCTGGTGGAGTTCCAGAGTCGACGGTGAGCGCGTTCGGGGATCGATATATCGCGTCTTAACAAGACGCGATATATCGATCCCGGATAAATCAATTGCTACCCGCCGATACGGCGGGTAGTGAAGACATACCCTTAGAGAGGAAAATTATTACTTAATAGTTCAAATGGCCCCACTCTAAAGGGAAAAACCCTGAGGCCTGTGCAGGCCTTTTGATTCCATGATGGTAGTTCTACACTGACCTGAAAGGGCATCCTAGGCTGTCGCAGAAGGGGAAAAAAATATCGCCAGCCCCAAGCATTCAAAAATCATCATTCAGGCCCCCAAGAATCAAGAGATTTTTTAAAAAATACATTTTGGGTTTGTCTTATTTGCCTTCTGGGTTTTGAGCCTTTAGGGTGCACTTGGGTCACATATTCAAGCTTTTTCTTTCCAATCATATAGGCTGGAAACGTACTTTTTATTTAAATTAAAATTGAGATTCTTGTGAAATAGTGTGATTCCATGAGCTGGGACTTTTTTTAAAAAAATCACCAAATAGTGCAAAAGTCATGATAGAATTGTAGGGGTGTTCCAAGTGCTGCTCAAGATTTTGTCTCCAATTTCTCTCCAGTATCTTCTGCACGGCTGGGTTTCTTTCTTTCCCCATTGTGAGGCTCAGGCAGAGTTTCACATGCAACAGGTATTGGTAGGGGGAGTGAGAATGGGCAGGGAAAGGAAATAGTCACAGACATGCCAACTCTTGTGAATTGCTCATGAGAGTTGTGATTTTTGAGTAAAATTAAGCCTCATTCATGATCTCATGATAGAACTCTCAAATGTCAGGATTGGTGGGGTTTTTTCCCACCACAACGCATTCTTAAAATGTGTTTCCAGTCAATCAGGAATTACCCCTCCCTAAGAAAAGGAATGTGATTTCTCCATCAGGCAGTTACTTCCAAAGTACTTTGAAAGACAAGGAAAATTCATTTACATATCAATTAAACAAGGCTAACAAGTGTGTGTGGAGGAGAGGGAAGAGACAGCACGGCTACGCCCCAGTAGGGAAGAGAAACTTCATCTGAGGCCTTGGCTACACTTGCAAGTTACTGCGCAATAAAGCCGCCCACAGCTCTGTACCTCACTCCCCATCCACACTGGCAAGGCACGTACAACACTGTATCTCCGCGGCTACAGCGCTGCTGGTACTCCACCTCCCCGAGAGGAATAGAGATTATTGCGCCGCCGCTACTGCGCTGCGGCGCCAGTGTGGCCACCCAATGCGCTTTGATTGGGACGGGAAAATTATGCTATTGTGTAGACTGTGTGTGCCCTCCTTAAGTGTGGGGGAATCATTACTCTGTCTGGTATAAACAATGCTGCCTCTGATAAGTGTTGTATTTTGCCTTTAAAGATGCAACCTTGGGATCTCAGCAGTCCATGTTATCACCGGCTGAGAGACTGCAAAGACTCAGGAAGAGGACGAAAAAAAGCAAAGAAGACATGCTGCAAGAAGTGATGCATCAATCTCTTAAAGAGAATCAAAAAGTGCAGGAGTGGAGGGAGAGCGAAAGCGGGATCCGCCAGGAAAACGCAGCGCACCGGCAGCGAACCACGGCGCACCGGCAGCAAAGCACAGAGCGGCTGATAAGCATCATGGAGTGCCAAACGGACTCTATCCAGGCACTCGTAGCCATGCAGGCGGAGCACTACCACGCCTGCCCCCTCCCCCCCGCAGCTCGTCCCAAAACTCTTTCCCTTGTGCCCCCATGTCACCTCCAACCCACTTTCCCCAACATCTTACCGCCACCAGCTGCCTCCAACACCTGTATCTTCACCACCCAGCCCTGAAAATTACGACCCTTACCCTCTGCACTCAACCCCCATCACCATGCAGTATAGCCATCCTGAAGTGCAGCACTCATTGCACAGCACTCCAGACAGGACATACGCAAATCTGTGATTGTACCGTTCCCCACCCCACCCCTTTGCCCTTTCTGATTCCCAAGCAGTTGTGTTTCTTTTCAATAAATGAATTTTTTGGCTTTGAAAACATTCTTTATTGTTGCATAAAGTAAAAGATACCTTATCCCAGGAAAGAAACATTGTAACCACTGCACTTCACTCCTGTGCAGGGTACCAGACATTACTGCTGGTTTTCAGCCTCAAATTGCTCCCTCAAGGCATCCCTAATCCTTGCAGCCCCGTGCTGGGCCTTCTAATAGCCCTACTCTCTGGCTGTGCAAATTCAGCCTCCAGGTGTTGAACATCGGAGGTCCATGCCTGAGTGAATCTTTCACCCTTCCCTTTGCAAATGTTATGGAGGGTACAGCACGTGGAGATAATCGCAGGGATGCTGTTTTCGGCCAAGTCCTTTAAATGGCCAAAAGCAAGTTTGCAAGGCCATTAATTGCATCCTACTCAGAAGAACCGTGACTCTGGGTAACGTGCAGGAAATAGTGGATGGCTTTGCACAAATGCACAAATGGGGTACCCTAACTGTGGAGGGGCGATAGATGGGACGCACATTCCTATTCTGGCACCACCCCACCTAGGATCCGAGTATGTTAATCGGAAGGGGTATTTCTCTATGGTTCTCCAGGCACTTGTGGATCACCGTGGGCGTTTCATTGACATTAACACAGGCTGGCACGGAAAGGTGCATGACGCACGCATCTTTCGGAACACTTGGCTGTCTTTTTTCCCAGAGTGGAAGATCACGGTAGGGGAAGTTGAAATGCCCATTGTGATCCTTGGAGATCCCGCTTACCCATTAATGCCGTGGCTCATGAAATCCTACACAGGGAGCCTTGACAGCAGCAAGAAGCGGTTCAACAACAGGCTGAGCCGGTGCCAAATGACTGTGGAGTGTGCCTTTGGCCGTTTAAAGGCCCGCTGGTGATCTCTGTATGGGAAGCTGGACTTGGCCAAAACCAGCATGCCTGCGGTTATATCCGCGTGCTGTGCCCTTCATAATATTTGTGAAGGGAAGGGTGAAAGCTTCACTCAGGCATGGACCTCTGAGGTTCAACCCCTGGAGGCTGAATTTGCACAGCGAGAGAGCAGGGCTATTACAAGGGCCCAGAGCGGGGCTGCAAGGATTAGGGATGCCTTGAGGGAGCAATTTGAGGCTGAAAACCAGCAGTGATATCTGGTGCCCTGCACGGGAGTGAAGTGCAGTAGTTCCAATCTTTAGGAATCAGTGTTTGCTAAGCAGACAAGCAGACTTGCAGTGCCTGTTTATTTCCTGGGCTAAGGAGTCTTTTATTTTATGCAACAATAAAGAATGTTTTCAAAGCCAAAAAATCCATTTATTGAAAAGAAAAAAAAATTATTTACTGAAAAGAAACAATGGGGTGGAGTGGGGAATGATACAATCACAGATTCACGTATGTCCTGTCTGGTGTGCTGTGCAGTGAGTGCTGCACTTCAGGATAGCTATACTGCATGATGATGGGGGGTTGAGTGCAGAGGGTAAAGGTCGTGGTTTTCAGGGCTGGGTGGTGAAGATACTGGTGTTGGAGGCAGCGAGTGGCGTGAAGAACATGGAAGTTGGGGAAAGTGGGTTGGAGGTGACAGTGGGGCACAACGGAAAGAGTCTTGGGACAAGGGCTGGGGGGGGGGTGGCGTTTGCGTTTGCGGTACTGCTCCTCTTTCTGCATGGCTACGAGCTCCTGGATAATGTCTGTTTGGCGCTCCAGGATGCTTATGAGCCAATCCGTGCTTTGCTGCTGGTGCTCCGTGCTTTGCCGCCAGTGTGCTGCGTTTTCCTGACGGAGCCTGCTTTCTCTCTCCTTCCAATTCTGTGCTTTCTCATTCTCTTTAATAGATTGCCGCATCACTTCTTGCAGCATGTCTTCTTTGCTTTTTGGCGGTCTCTTCCTGAGTCTTTGCAGTCTCTGAGCAGGCGGTAAGAGGGACGGCTGAAGTGTCAAGGTTGATGCTGCTGTATAGGCAAAATGCAACATTTAACAGAGGCAGCATTGTTTATACCAGACAGAGTAATGATTTCCCCCACACTTAAGGAGTAGAATGGTGCTCGGAGTGGAGGTGGGGTTAACCCCAAGTATCGCATCCAGCTCTTTGTAGAATTGGCAGGTCGCGGGGGGAGCACCCAAGCAGCCGTTTGCATCGTGGGGCCTCGCCTCAGGAGGGTGAAGAACCCTAAGGAGCAGAGGGGAGGCTGGGGACTGCAGGGGAGCTGAAGTGAGAAGGGTGAGGGCCGATGGAGTGTGGGGACTGTATTGATGGTGGGTTCTGAGCAGATGGGGTAAGTGCTGGTGTCAATTGGATAGGAGGACTGAACTGATGAGGTGGTGATATGGCGGCTAGGGTAGGGTTACCATATTTCAACAATCAAAAAAAGAGGATGGGAGGAGCCCCGCCCTAGCCCCGCCCCCGTCCTGCCCTAGCCCCGCCCCTGCCCCTTCCACTCCCTCCCACTTCCCGCCCCACTCAGAACCTCCAACCCTCTCCCCGCTCCCTGTCCCCTGACTGTCCCCTCCTGGGACTCCTGCCCCTAACTTCCCCCCAGGAGTACACCCCCTACCTAAGCCTCCCTGCTCCTTGTCCCCTGATTGCCCCTTCCTGAGACACTCCCCCCATCCTAACTGGCCCCCTAGGACCCTACCCCCTACCTGTCCCCTGACTGCCCCAATCCTTATCCACACCCCGACCCCCAGACAGACCCCCAGGACTCCCATGCCCCATCCAACCACTCCCCACCCCCTGACAGCCCCCCCAGAACTCCCGACCCATCTAAACCCCTCTGCTCCATGTCCCCAACTGCTCCGATCCCTCTCCCCATCCCTGCCCCCTGACAGCCCTGCCCGAACTCCCAACCCCTCCCCCCCGCTCCTTGTCCCCTGACTACCCCTCCTTGGACCCCTGCTCCTAACTGCCCTCCAGAACCCCACCCCCTACCTAAGCCTCCCTGCTCCTTGTCCCCTGACTGCCCCCTCCTGAGACCCTACCCCCTACCTGTACCCTGACTGCCCAAAACCTTATCCATACCCCAACCCCCAGACAGCCCCCACCCCCAGAACTCCTGACCCATCCAACCCTCCCCCACTCCCTGTCTCTTGACTGCTCCCTCCAGAACCCCCCTGCCCCTTCTCCGACCCCCTGGCCCCCTTACCGTGCCGCTCAGAACAGCGTGTCAGGCTTCACGCGGAGGGCACAGCCTGGTCCCCGCCCCCGCAGAGTGCTGCTGAGCAGCGCGCTGGGCAGCAGGGGAGGGGGGAGCAGGGGGAGGAGCTCCAGACTGCCGGAGGCCCGTTGCGAATGTCCAGCGATCTGCGAATGCAGGGAGGGGGAGGGGAAGGAGGGGAGTGATCTCAAGCAGCAGGGGAGAGGAGGCTGGGGAAGCGGAGGAGGGGCTCTGGCTGCCGGAGCCCTGTGCGAGTGGCACGATCCAGCCGGCTGCCCTGTCAGCCACGCATGCTCTGCATGGGGGGGAAATACAGACATTTACAAATTCCCCCCCAGATGCTATTTTTAACTCAGAAAAGCCGGACATGTCCGGGAAAATCTGGACGAATGGTAACCCTAGGCTAGGGGATTGAATGGGGGGGGGGCCTGAATTGAGGGGGGTTGGGTGGGAATGGAACTGATGGGAGACTGGGGGACTAATTGCTGGGCAGGATATGGGCAGGTGTGGGAGAATGGGCAACACTAATTTTCACATGCACACACCATGGGAATGGGTAGGAGGAGTTCAAAACTCAATAGACTGACCTAAAAAACACAATATAATCTTTTTTAAAAAAGTCATGATTTGGGTGTGTGTGTGTGTCTGACTCATGATTTTTGATCTCTTGAAGTTGGCAGTACTGCGGTCACTGCTTTTTCTTTGACCACGTCAGCATTTGAATCTCCCAGCATGATGTCTGTGTAGGTGTTGTGCATTGCCGCTTGAATTTTCAATACAAAGGTGCACCAGAACTCTGCTCTTTTTCTGGTGTAATAATATGCTCTTGGCATGGTATAATGTGGATCTTTATTCCGTTGCTTGACTGTCATGTAGCAACTGGGATGTTCAGTCCTGAGGTAACTTTCCCAATATTATAAATAATATTTTAATATGTTATATCCCCTCATTTTATTTTTCGTTTCACCCATTCAGTAAATTCTGGCTTCATTCTGAAACATTCCTCCCTGGCATTAACCTCACTAAGGAAAGAAATGGCTGGGGCCCTAAACTCATTCTGAAGAAATTTACTAGAGATGATCTGGAGGTAACAGACCAATTGTGCATTAAGGGTTAAATCCTCCCCTTCCTGCCCAGCTTGAATATTGAGCTTGGTGCAGGGGTTCTGTGGGAACTTGAGATGCAATCCTTCCTCTGCGGGCCACTTTGTCCTAAGGTTGCATCAAATTCCACTACTCCTTTGTTCTAACACCATGTGTGTCAATAGCTGGTAGATATGTGTAGTGGTAAATGCACTTGCATTGTCCCCATTTCTCTCACCCCTGCCCCTCCAAACCTATCTTGCACAACATTGCACGGGGGGCCCCTAAGTTTTCATGGTAAACAGGGTCAAACTACTTTTGTAGACATCACAAATCCTTTCCTTTGCATGCAGTTCAGCTGTGTTGATTCTAGGGTCTCTACAGACATGGAAGAGAGGGGTCGGGATTTGTCCCTAAGACAATATTTTTAATCTGCATGCATATACAAGTTGTATGGATGCTGTTAAGAAATATATCCAGTGCTTGGTTCATGCTCGATCAATAAATAATACACAAACGGTCCCAAATTAGGAAGTTTTTAATTCATTCCTTGTAGGTTGTTAGGCAGGAAAATGTAGTGTGTCTTACTGCAAAAGACCTTACTTTTAAAAATTATTGAGCTTGTTAATTAAGTGATGAGACATACTGTAAATTATGTGCAATGAATTATACTGTATTACAGTCATTCATCAGGATTCTCCTTAGCCAGTCAAATCACTTGATTTCCCACTTTATACATTTTTTAAAGGCAACATCACTGTGTCATTCCATGATATACAGAAAAAGAGCTGAGCACAATGAAAAACAGCTTCGGTTCCTCCCTTTACTTTCATATGCAGATGAATGGACCTGACTGAGGCATGTAGTGCAACAGCTAAAGTGAACTGTGGAGTGGGTGCTGGAGGGCCATTTAACTGACTGTCAGATGCCCTCTGGCAAGTGCACATACTTCCCAACCTCGAGCAGTCAGGGCGCTACTAAAAGAAACAAACAAACCTTGAGCTAGCTAGAATATCCATTAAAATTAATAGGAATGGCTTCTTCTTTTTTTTTACTGTGAAGGAACAAAACTCAGTCAGACTGTTTAGTGTCAGTAATACCTTATGTATCTCCGATGAACCAATAATTGGTGAGCTGAACTACCATATTTGTAATACCTCCTTCTTGCTCTATTGGCTTCTGACCCATTCAAAATCATGCAGCTTATTTGATCTTTGGTTGCCTGTGCTTCTCTAGCGCAGCTCTTGATTAAGACTTTTCAGTAGTTCCTGATTCATTATTGACACATTCACCCTGGCATGTAAGGCCTTTAATGACAGAATGCCTTCTTACCTGCGTACTCTGGCTTCTGTTTCTGGTTTATTTTTAGAATTTATATTTTTACCATTTCCCAGCACTAAAAATCAGTCCTGGGCCCAGATTATTCTCTTGTGGTGCAATTCCCTACCTTGCAAAGATCAAACAGGGATCCTATTGGGCTTAGGGTAACCATACACCTGGTGTCATGGAGTTGAGGGAGACAAGGCCCTGCACCCCCGGCTCCCTGCGATTCACCATGACTCTCAGCCAGCTAGTAAAACAGAAGGTTTATTTAGATGACAGGAACACAGTCCAAGACAGGGCTTGCTGGTACTAGGGTTACCATATTTCAACAATCAAAAAAGAGGACACGGGATGCCGCCCTAGCCCTGCCCCAGCTCCGCCCCCCTCAGAACCTCCCTACCTGTCCCCTGACTGCCCCCTCCTGAGACCCCCCACCCTAACTGCCCCCAGGATCCCCACCCCCTATCTAAGCCTCCCTGTTCCCTGTCCCCTGACTGCCCCAACCACTCTCTACACTCCCTTCTCCCGACAGCCCCCCCAGAACCCCTGACCAATCTAACCCCCCTGTTCCCTGTCCCTTGCCTGCCCCAACTGCTCTCTACACCCCCTTCTCCTGACAGCCCCCCCCAGAAACCCTGACCAATCTAACCCCGTTCCCTGTCCCTTGCCTGCCCCAACCGCTGTCTACACCCTCCTTCTCCTGACAGCCCCCCCCCCAGAACCCTCGACCAATCTAACCCCCCCCATTCCCTGTCCCTTGCCTACCAGGCCGAGGGAGAGCTGCGAGCTCCACGTGGAGCCAAACACTGCTCTGCGGGGGAGGAGGGAACGGCGGAGGGGGAGGGACTTTGGCTGCTAGAGGCCCCAGTGGCTGCGATCGGCTTTCAATCAGGCCCAGCCACTGGCGCCGCACTCTGCATGAGGGGAAGGGGGAAATCCCGGACATTTCTACTTTATTAGAAATCCCCCCCGGACCGCCATTTAAAGCTGAAAAAGCTGGACATGTCCGGGGAAAGCCGGACGGATGGTAACCCTAGCAGGTACAGACAACAGGCCCCCCTCGGGTCCATCTTGGGGGGAGGGCAGGGAGGCCAGAACTGCCTCTGGGATCCCCTCCATTTTCCCAGCCAGCTCCAAACTGAAACTCTCCAGCCCCTCCTCTGCCTTTGTCTCTTTCCCAGGCCAGGAGGTCACCTGATCTCTTTGTTCTCCAACACCTTCAGTTGGCACCTTTGCAGAGGAGGGGCCTAGGCCATCAGGAGACAGGGCATTGGCCATTCTCTGTGCAGACAGGATCACACTGGCCCCCTAGGGCTCTGCAACAATCACATACCCCTAGACACTTGAGAAATGCATAGGGAAAACTGAGGCACCCACACAGCACTCAGAGAAAACATTAAGAACATTCCCACTTTGTCACACCTGGGTTTTCCCAGACATTGCCTCTTTTTTGATCCTCTGCCCTCTATTCAAGTGGATTTTTTTCAAATAGGAGGCAATGTCTGGGAATTTTGTCCAGACATTTCAGCTCAGAAAGAGCCCCAATTGGTTCACTTTCCGATTGGTCCCTGTCCCTCCTCTGCATCCACATCTGACTGGTCCCTCACAACTGCCAGATCTTGTCCACCCAGGCCCTGGCTCCCAGCTCTTGGGAGAGGGAGAGCCCCGCAGGGAGGCTCTGCTGGACGGCTGTTGCAAGGGTTGCCAACTCTGACTGAAGCTGTTCAGGGAGATGTTTTTCCCCAGCATGATGTAATGTCATTTTCTTAAAATAGCCTATTAAAATCTCCAGGATTGCTTTCAATAACCACTGAAAAATCAAGGCCGATTCTGGGAGACTCCAGGCCAATCCTGGAGAGTTGGCAACCGCAGTTGTCACTGTGTCCTGGATTTGCTCCAGCTGCCCTGTAATCATGACACGGAGTGACCCTGCCTCCCCCATCTCAAGAATGAGGCCACAGATATCCCTTCCAGCACTGCCCAGGTACCCCTCCCAGTATACACATGCTCCTTTTGGACTGCACTGCAGTGGCTCAGTGCTCTGGATTCTAAGCTTAAAATAAAAAAAAGGTCCCTAATGTGTAGCAGAATGGAACAAGAAATGAAGTGCTGGAGTTCCAGGCCTCTGCTCTGTAGCCAGGGCCGGTTCTGGCTTTTTTGCCGCCCCAGGCAAAAAAGCCTCCCGCCGCCCCTCCCACCCCCCGGCGGGGAGTGTGGCAGGGGAGGGTGCCGAGCCTGGACATGGCCCCACTTTTCCCAGCCGGCCGGAGCGCCGCAGGGAGGGCGGCGAGCCCAGCCGGGGCCCCGCTCTCCCTGGCCGGCCGGAGCGCTGGGGGAGGGCGGCGAGCCCGGCCGGGGCCCCGCTCTCCCCAACCGGCCGGAGCACTGGTAGAGGGCGGAGAGCCCAGCCGCGGCTCCGCTCTCCCCTGCTGGCAGGAGTGCCGGGGGAGGGCGGCGAGCCCGCTGTGGCTCCACTCTCCCTGGGTGAGCGCCGCCCCCCTCCAGGTGCCGCCCCAGCACATGCTTGGTAGGCTGGTGCCTGGAGCCGACCCTGTCTGTAGCAACTATATAAAGCTCTCTCCTTCATCTGAGTCAAGCTGTTAAACAAACATACCACCTTTTCAACATGAATCCCTGAGTTTGCTACCTCAGAGAGAAGAAATTAAGGGACAGTTCTGGTAAATGATATGCAGCAAGCTAATTGCCTGAGATTTTATCTCTGGTGGTTCTCTATACTCAGCAACAACAAAGCACTTTAAGTTACTCAGCTCCTTCTGTCTGTTACCTACATGTCCAGGTCTTGGTCATGTACAATAACAAGTAATAATATCTGACCACAATGAGAACATGTTGTAGTGATCTCATTGTTACTTTGTGGTTTCAGCAGCCCTGTTCTCATTGGGAGTGCTTTCAAAATTTCCGTCAATTTAACAACATATTTGTTTGATACACTCTTCATTATAAACCTAATAGGGAAGGACCTGGAGGATTGTCAAATGGATCCAAGTGTGAACCAGAACTGCTAAAGCCACAAGGTAATATACATAATGAGACCACTGCTACAGCTATTCCATTTGGTAGAGTTAACTCACAAAGAAACTCAATATATGCCTTAGCTTGAGTTTGCACCTGTGGACCAGCAAAGATTGAAATATTTCAGGGATGGAAATTCTGGTTTTTGACCAGCTTTGCATAATACAGATAACAAAATATAATGGGTCCAGTGAGATGTCATGAATTTATAGATAAAACTAGGTGTTCTCTATAAACTTGCAATGAACAGTAACTCATTGTGATCCTGAGTTTGTGCTTAGGCAAACAAAGGAATTTTTTCATTCATGTAAATGAAAACCATTCTGAATTTACTCCTTGTGACTTTGTGTATGACTTGGAGAGTTAGTGAACTGCTGTGTGACATGATATTGGGAGGTTACTGCAGCATAATCTACACATGAAAATGATTTTAGTTGTTGTGTTTTTGTGTATAAACGTGGTTTAATCTTCAGGGAGACATGGGCAACTGAGTTCTTTAAAGTGTCTTATTTTTCCTCTTGAAGCAACAGAAAGAGAGTATAGGGAGGGGTGCTGCAGGGAGACCCAAAGAGCATTTTTAAGTGATTTTTATTCCCCCTTGAGCATCAGAGAGACTGAGAAATAAAGTGAGAGGATAAGTCTGTAATGACTTTAATCAAGGCCTCCACAAGATGGCAAGCTTTTTTGGCCTTAATTTTTTAAGCAAGACAAAAAACAAGCATGTGTCCCTAGTGAGATTTCCCAAATTCGTGCAGTTCTAATTTTGAAGTGTCTGCAAAAGAAAGCTGGAGCTTAAGGAAATACTTACTCTTGTATCTCTTTTAGGGATGGTTGAAATAATTCAGAAAAACTAGAAATCCTCCTGAACCACACCCTGTTTCTGCAAGTAAACATGAATCAAAACTATTTAAGGGTCCTGAAATGCTCAGATAATTATCTTCCATTCCACGTTCCAGTAGTGACTTAATTCTGAAGGGCTAAAATAGCCAGAGAAAGGCACTTTTAAAAATATTTCCAGCTAGAATAATGAAGCTGAAGTCATAGGCGCTGACTCCATGGGTGCTTCAGGGCTGGAGCATTGATGGAAAAAAAACAGTAGCTGCTCAGCACCCACCAGCCACAGCTGTTTGGTGGCTCAGAGAGGGGTTTGGGGAGGATGGAGAGTGTCAGGTGGGCAGAGGCCTCGGGGAGGGGGTGGAGAGGGGGTGGGAAGAGATAGAGTGAGGGAGTGGCCTTGGGGGAGGGGGCAGGAAGAGGCAGAGTGAGGGAAGGGCCTTGAGGGCAGGGGAGGAGTGGGGGTGGGACCTCGAGGCAGACGAAGGTGGAGTAACACTGGAGAAAACTAAAAGTCAGCGCCTTTAGCTGAAGTACTAGAAACCTCATAAGGAAGTCTGTTCCTGCCTGAGAGATTCTGGGAAGACAGGGTAATTTAAAGAATCATCCAGAATTTTAGAGGCTCATCCGAACTGAATGTGAACTCTGAACCTTTAGAGATTCACCCATCACTAGTTCCTTTAATGTGAACAATTTCTGAGGCAAGTCAAAATATGAAGTGCAAAAAAAAAAAAAAAAAAAAAAAAGTAGGCCTTTGGAGGCTTTCGCTAGCACTAGGACATTCAATGGTGCTGAAGGATTGCTTAACTCAGGCTTGCATATAGCAGTGTGACAGAAACCGAGGGAAGGTGTTTTGCGGAACAGTTCCCCAGTGACAATGGACATAGCTGCAACTACAAAGGTAGTAATGTGCCCTTTTAGCCTTGTGACAGTGTGCAGTGCCATTGGGAGGAGGACACACAGTTTCTGTATGGCAAACTGTATTATTTTGATGGTCTCTTCTTCATTTCACTTGAATTTATTAGTCTGTGGAATCTATGGGCCATATTCAGTGTTGATATAATTTGATGCCACTTCTCTGAAGTAGAGTTGTACCTGCTTATGCCAGTAGTAGTATTGCCAAGCTTCAAAGTCCAGAAATCATGAATCAACCCACAAAAAATCATGAGATTGGATCAAAAATCGAGTTTTTTTTTTAAACTAAATAATATTTTTGAGCTGTCTTCTGATTTTTGAACTCTTCCTTCACGCCCACAATGTGTATGTGACAATTAGTGATGACAGTTCATAGTGCAAAATAGGATTTTGGCTACAAACCAGTACCATCAGTTAATTTTCTGCCCCAACCCCCTCATCAACTATGTATCTCCTGTCCCAGATCAGTTAATTGTGTGCTTCACAGCACTCACATGTGCTGCAGTCCCCATCCCCATATCAAATCTACCCACCTAGCCACACATTAAATCTGCAGCTTTCTTGACCCTTCGAGCAATATCTGTGGCTTGTTCACCAGTGTACTCTGCTCTTCCTGGAGCTGTGGATCTTCACCCCTCAGAGGACATGGGGAAGAGCACCTCCAGGGGGCCTTCACAACCACCCTTTCCAGGTCTGTGGTTACAGCATTAGAGAGGAGGAGTGGGCAGAGGAGATAAGTGAGGAGGAGTTGGCCTATTTTTCATGAGTGTGGAGTGTGGAAGAGGGAGCAGAGGCATCCTGAGCTATTGGGCTCTTTCTGCTCCCGACTCGCCTCTTGTGAAAATAGTATTGGCTGATCCCTCTCTTGCCTCCCATGCAGCCTTAATTCAGTCCCCTTGGTTGTATGGTTAGGCTCTGCAGAATTGGAGGTTTTTTTTTAATAATTTTGATGGATAGTTTTTATTGTAAAGCATTGAGATTCAAAATATTAAAGCCTTATAACCATTAAAACACAAATTACCAGCATCACATGTCAAAAGATACAAAGTAAATATCCTTAAATGAAACCCCAGTAAGTTCTCAAGCAGCATTTTTCTTTCTTTGCATATCTGTAAATTTCAATTATTATTGATGGAAACATTTTTTGTTGGTTCCTGTGTGTATGGTGAAATTCATATTTATCAACCAAAAGGAAATCATGGGACTGGAAGGGATCTTGAGAGGTCATCTAGTCCAGTCCCCTGCACTCATGGCAGAACTAAGTATTATCTAGACCATTCCTGAGAGGAATACTTCCAAGCCTAATTATGATACAGGATTTCATTACATGATTACTTACTTTTTTTCCCCACAGGACTCCAGCCTCATTCAGTGCACAGGATGGATGGTGCATGGAGTAAGCAACTACTCAATATTTTGTTTTATCCTCACTGTTCAATGCATGGTCCCACGCCTTATTTATTTATTTTCCTCATGGTATTCATCACTATAGTATCTGAGTACTTCACAAACAATTAATTAATTAATCTTCACAATACCCCTATAAAGTGAGAGGATATTATTCCCATTTTACAGATGGGGAACTGTGGCAAATTGATGGGGTGTACAAACCCCACACTGGTGAACTAAGGGTTAAAGAACAGCTCTGGGCTTAGACGCCCCTGACCAGCTGTATCTTCTGGGAATGCTGACACTGGAAGCTGGGGTCAAAAGGCAGTAGCTCAGATCAGTCTGGGTGGACAGAGCAGGGAGTAGTCATCAGCTTTGAAGTCCTCCAGAGAAGCTGCTGGGGCTCCACATGGCTGAGACCAGGCCCCACTGCCAAGCTGCCACAGACCCTTCACCCTTAGGAGACTGGGAATGATGAACCATGACTGATAGAGGAAGACTCTCCAGAGCATGACCAGAGAGAACTCCAGGGGGAATCCAGAAACTGACCAGTGGCACTGATGGGGAAATCGGATTCGAGGTAGGAAGTGGCCCAGGGATCAGGAGTAGCGGTGTCTTCCCCTAGGCCACATATTTGAGCTATTATTCACAGGGCTCTGTGTTGAACCCAGTGGTGCAGGGAGAACTTGGGTTCCCCTACCCCTGGTCAGTGACTCTCACCCACTGGGCAACATAGCCACTGACATTTGCCAGTGGGTGACACGGCCACTCACTCCCACTAATGGGTGTTACAACAGCCTAGATCACTGCCACTAGGCGGTGCTGCCCAGTTTGGACTTCAACCCCCTGACACATGGAGGAAAATGTGGGCAGTGACCAAGTCCTGATTAAAAGGACAGCAGGTGTAACTGTTAACCTGACCCAAATGAGGTCATGGGGATGGAAAAGTTACTGAAATGGATGGTGGAGAGCTAGCATAGAAACAGCAAGGTCAACTACTACAACAGATTATGGTTCAGCAGCAACAACAAGTAGCCCAGCAGCAGCAACAGCTATTCTGGGAACTGATGACACAGCATTAGGTGCAACCAGAATGTCTGATTCAGCAGGTGGCAGCACTCTTGCAGCCTCAGGGGCAGCTAATGCCATGGTGCCTGACACTCAGAGGATGTCCTCTCACCAGGTTGCTGATAAGGCTCATGAAAATGGGCCCTGGAGATGACTCAGATGTCTTCCTGGTCACCTTCAAATGGGTGGCCACCAGGGCACATTGGCCACAGCAGCACTGGACCACCATGATAGCCCCATATTTGACAGAACAGGCACAAGATGCCTATCGGGGCTTGGAACCCATAGAAGTGCTGGACTATGGCAAGATGAAGGCAGCCATCCTTGACTACCTGGACATCAAACCCGAGATGTTCTGCCAATGATTCAAACAGAGGAGAAACCCACCAGGAACCCAGTGCCAGTGGTAGTCCCATGCCTGAAGGAACAGTGTTGGTGCTGGTTGGATCCTGAGAAGCAGACCAGAGTACAGGTGATGTAGGCTATCTCATTGGAGCAGTTCCTCCAGGTTCTCCAGGCAGGCGGGAAGGAGTGCCATTGACCATCAACTCTGGTGGAGGCTGTAACTTTGATGGAGACCTACATGGCAGCCACTAGTCCCACCTCAATTACACCTTCTACAGGGGCCCCAGAACCAGGACACCAACTCCATTCGACATCTTGCTCATAGGCAGGGCCTGGGCAAGATGCTGCTGCTGGTGTGGGTCAATGGAAGTGAAATGACATGCCTGACAGACTCGGTGTGTAGCCAAACCATTGTATGAGTAAGCTTGGTAGAGTCCCCCGACATGTCAGGTCCTCCAGTCTACCTCCAGTGCATCCATGGGGACATGTGACCGTACCCTGCAACAAAAGTGCAGCTGAGACTTGCTGGCTGTCCCTCCCTGTGCTGAGTCTCAGAACCTCCCCTCACTCCTATCCCTCAGCCCCCCCACCATTCACACAGAGCTTTCGCCCCTTCCCCTGCATCCCTGGCTCCTCAACGGCCCACATGGTGGGCTTCTTCAGGGCTTCTGAATCCCTGGATCCTTTGTAGCCCACCAGCTGGGCTGCCGTGGAGTTGGGGCTCCCATGGCTTCTGGGTTTGCAGGGATCATGTTTCTGTCCCACAGGAATGTTTTTTGTTGATTCTGAAACAAAATATTGTGGACTTTCTGTTCCACAAAAGTTGTCAAGTTTTTGGAAAATCCAAAAGTTTGAAATTTTTCACAGAACTAGAAATTTGTCTCTCGGCCAACTTTTACCATGATTCATATGCACAAGGGGGGATGAAATAATGTTGCACTAAGTACACTTGCTCATTTTGCTATTCATCTTGCACTAGTATCTGCTGGAGAGTGATGGGATTCCTATGGTGAGGTTCTCAGACACTTCCAAGATCCTGAGAGGTCTTGAAAGAATCGTTATTGGATTTCTACAGTAGACGTGCATAGTGTGCAATACACATTTTTACCATTTAAATTCATCATTTTATTTCAAAGAAATAAATGAGAAAAATTATAGCCTGTATTTACCTAGGTTCTGTGTATGAATAAAGGAAGAGTTTTGTTCCCTATCTTGATTCTACCGTAGAAGTTGCCAACAAGCCTCCACATTCCTAGATCTGGGCTGACAAACTTAAATCCTTGTTTACAAATAAGGAAGCAAAAAAGGGACTATTGATTTCCAGGTCTACTGGAAAGTGAGTAATACAATCAATTTTTGTCAGTTTGGCTCTAGATTCAGTTTCAGTTTTGTTTGATTGATGGTCAGTCCTAATGCACGTTATTTTGACGATCAGGCATCAGAGGATTACTCCTGAGATAGTCAAGGCCTTTTAACAGGAAGACTAAGTGAGGAAATAGTCTATAATGGTTCTTAGTGAGACAGGGGTTATTATTTTTACTTCTATAATGGCTAATTTAAGTCACAGTGATGGCCAGCAGCCAGGAAAACAATACGTTCTGTTGGAAACATGCATTTTCTTAAAAAGGCAAAACACTGAAAGTGAAGAATGAAAAATATCCAGTAGGCAATAGAGAGTAGATGGTGCGAGACAATTGCTGCCTTGAATGCAATGCTACTCCTAGCCACATGGTGCACAGATGGAATGTGCAGGCTGAGTCGTCCTATAAGACTACACAACCTGCTCTTTCTACTGTGGCATAGGCCAAGCCTCATCCCCCTATCTTTTTCAACTATGTGAGGTATGCCCACAAAGGCACATGGAGGGAGCAATCCCTGTGCTCCACTAACTGTAGAGACTGTGGCTGTGACTGGCCCTTGTGTGGGGCTTGCATGAAGGATGACTATTTGTGTCCATTCTCCTATGCACACAAGCCAGTCACAGTCTGGCCCTAAATGTTGTGTGGAAGTTTTCAGGCATCGTTGCTAATGCTGCTCAGCTCAAAATCAAGATGCCATTCTGTGTGGTCAGTGGTAGAGCTAGTTCACAAATTCAACATTTTTTCAGTGAAAAGTTTTGAATTGAATAAAAAAGAAAATCATTTGCAATGAAACTTCCGTGGAATTGCTTGAAACAAATGGAACTGATTTTTTTTGTTTACTTTTATATCAAAAATGTCTGTTTCATTTTGGTGGGTTTCCCCTTTTCCCCTTCCTCTCTCTTTTATTTCCACTGGAAAATGAGGAGGGAAGGGAAAAGGAAGGAGGAGAAAACCCCCCAAAACCTGAAAACCAAAAGAAAGTGAAAATTTTCAGTTCAGTTAATCAAGAAATCAAAACACTTTCAAGGAAAATATGTTGCAAAAATTTTCATTACCTTTGAAAAGTCTTTTTTAATTGAAAAATTTCAACTAGCTTTAGACAGAGGCTGAATGACAGACTAGGGAAATTGTTCTCACTCCTCACTACCCATGTTTAATGATGGAAAACTTGTGAACTGAAGTTGTTGACTTATTCAGAGAGAAGGTGGTGGGCCTGATCCTCCAGTGTATTACACCAGTTTTATACTCGTTTTGCACTGGTGTAACTGCTTTGAAGTTAATGGAGTTCCACTTATGTAAAATTAAGGTAACATAGTGGAGGAGCAGGCCCTCTGTGCTTAGTTATTATAAGGCAAGTCTTATTAAATGATTAAATGATTAATTTTAATGCAAACAAAAGCAATTATTGTAAATACGTAGAAATGGGGAAACCTGTTAAAAAGGAAAACTTTCCACTCGCTCCATCATCTACAATATTAATATATTATAATACACTTGAGTGATTTTATGTAATAGTTCCATAATATTAAAACATACAGTAATAGTTATAGGTTCAGCCCATGGAGATTCCAATCCAGGGCTGAATATAAAAGTACTCAAAATTTGGCGGGCATTCAGATCTCATTAGGTCCATTTAGGAGTTGCCGTGTAGAACTCTAAATAAAAACTTCACTACAGTTTGAAGTGGTGGGGTTTGGATGGGGTGTTCAAGTTCAGCCTGTGACTAATGACAAACAACAGTTCAAGACATTTCCTCAATTTTTCATAGTTTAGCAGACTTGAAACTTCTATACAGATGAACTGGAACTAGAACCACTTAGTCACTACGTTTGGAAAGTTTGTGTCTGAACTTTGTAGCTACAATTTAAATACATTTTATATTGCCTCAACATAAGCAATGCCCAATGGTCCAATTTTTTGGGCCTACTTTACTTTTCTATTAGGTATCCAGGATTGTTAATGTTTCTTCTTGTCCCCTGCTGTGAGAGGAATATTAACGTAGTTCTTTCTCCAGTGATCTGTTGCCTCTACTACATTGACTGATAATTTAATAATTGAATACATACTTGGTTCCTCAAGATATCCTCCCACTCCACAATCCTGTTTGTGTTTCAATTCCTGAGCTAAGGCAATAACCTCTTTAATTGGCTTTGATTTATTGTTCATATGTTAATGCCGCGTCTTGACGCTAAATGTTGATCCTGAGTACAGCTATGTGAAATATTTGACTTAAATGAAAAAAGTATGAAAAAACAACCTTTTCTAAGTTTGAGCTACTTCTGTTAACATTCAGAGCCCAGTCAGAAATTATTTGCATACACCAAATTTTTGCCAGAGTTGGACACAGAGCTTTGCACTATCTGGAAGTCAAAGATTTAGAGACAGGGTTTTTTCACTTTGCAGTTTAAGATTCATGTTAGAGGTGATGACATGGGGCGAGTCATCTGGTTGGAGTCTCCGGGTATTTTTCGTGGTTCTTCAGATCAAATATGGTCAGGAGTGTCAGAGAAGCAATTTTGACTTGATCTCCAGCTGCATTTAATGAGCTCTATACCTTTCTCTCCACCATGTTTAAAAAATAATAAAAAACTTCTACCACACCTCAAATAAAATTATCACTCTGGTAGACTCTAGCAGGGTGATGCTGAGTACATTTTGACCCACATTTTCTTGCAGGACCACACAATACCCTGATGTGTCATATACACATCTACGTGTCATGCTCTTCACACCTATGTGTACGTGTGCAATCTTGACTTGAAAGTCAAGGGATTTGCACATCTAGGTTAGGCCCAGCAAAAGAACAAGTGTATTTTTTCCACTCACCCCTTTGGAATGATTCTATGCTAGGAATACTACCATCTGGAATTTTCTGAACTACTATTAGGAGTTACTTTAATTTTGTGTTCTTCATATCTCTGAGTCTCATTATAACTTTTAATTTTAGCAGCAGGACCTCCAACAAAACAAAAGAAAGATTACCTAAAGAATTGCCTATAGTTTAGTCAGCTAGCCTAACAATTTACCTGGTACTGCTGTTTCTCAGAACTAGAAGAGTATTAGTTAGAGTATTTTGCTTCACATCCCATCCATGCGCTTCTCTAGATTAAATAGCCACACCACTGACCATTCACACTAACAGTTTTTCTTATCATTTGGTCTCCTCAGAGACATTAAGGTAAAGTTTAGCTTTCCAAATAATCAATCTGATCATGTTAAGTATCAAACAGCAGAAAACATTGATGAACTAATCCAGAACACTTGTTTTATCAATACAACTGTGTGAAGCTGCTAATTTCAACTTGGTGAGTATTTTATATGTGAAGCAGGGAGCTTTTCATCAGAATTTGGCTGATTCTTATGCAGGATGAAATTTTAGTACTTATCTGTGTGAACCTTGTGTGACATTTTGCATAGGTTAAAAAATAATTCAGCAAATTTGTCTCATTTTCACAAAGAAATGTTACTGGTTTTTGGTGTGAATCATCTTTTTTTTTTTTTTTTTTTAACCCAGTGACCAGGAAGTTTTCTATCTCCTCAAACTACCCTGTGTTTTCATGCAGATCAGTGAAAATGCAAGGCAAAACTGTGTCTTGCTTTTTGTGATAGTGGCAGAAATACTTCCCCTTGATTTGCTAAGCGGTGAGATTCTGCCCTCTCCCCACCGCCCGCTCTATACATTGGATTATTGAGGAATTCATGATTTTCCTCATCTGCCCAGTTCCATCACACATTTATTTCCCCCTAATATGTGGATCAAATACACTACAGGGGGAGTTTGATGGGGAAAAACCTACAAGTTGATGTTCAAATCAGGAGACATCCTAGTTCCGGGCCAGATCTACAGCTGGTGTAAATCAGAATAGCTCTATTGAAGTCAGTGGAGCTAAGATTTATACCAGCTGAGGATTTGGTCCTGTCAGTTTGTTTGGGGAAAAATATTGGATTTAGCTTTAAAAGGGCCTGAACTAGCTCAGTACAGTGACTTCAGTGGGAGATGAGGCAATGGGAATTTGGAGTACTCAGCAGCATGCAATATCAGGCCCAAAATACAAGGATTGGCATGACTTGAATGCGGGGTAGTAGAGCCACCAGGTAATGGACACCTTCACACCATCAGCTCTAACCCAGCTGTACTCTTCAAACCACAATGGATGTGCACTATGGAAAGTCCTGTCTGAGAGGCCCGACTGGCAGCCACCTTGGAGGCTCCTGATTGGCCCTGGACCCCATATAAGCCCATGGGGTGTACCAGGAAGTGTCCAGGCAACAATGTTGATCCCCAGTGAGCTGCCATTCCTGACTCTGCTTCTCTGCTCCTTACCTCCCTCCATCAACTTTGCCTCTGACTCTTCGCTCTGGACCTGGAATCCTGACACAAATTCTGACCTTGGCCTGGAAATCTGATGTTAAGCCCCGGCCCAGGAGCCTTATACAAAGAGAGGAAAGTTTCCCAAATTGGTTTGTCCTGAGCCCTGATAACACTGGTCTACAATGTTTGAGAAGTCGTCTGCTTCAGAGATAAAATGTGCTATTTATTATGTATTTTGATGTGCTGAATTCAAATATGACAATTAAAACAACTGATTGGCTACTTTTTCTAAGATATTTAAGTTTTTACATTTTATGTCTATGCATATTGTGTAGATAGTAGAGTTTTAATCATAAATTGTAAACCTAGGTCTTTTCATGTGTTTATGGTTGCTTTACATGATAATATTTCACCTGTCCTGTTTATGTAACACTTTAAAAATCAGCAAAAGGGTTATATAAATAAAATTTATTATGAAACAAAAGGCAAAAAACTATTATGTACATAGTTTAGTCCTATTCAGTGTCTACTCGGTGCTTCTTGGCTTGTCTCTTGTATTCATTAAATGGAGCATCTCTTGTCACTGTCCAGCAATAGTCTGCAAGCATTGATGGGCTCTATTTGCCCTGATAGCGTTTCTCCGTTGTTGCAATGTCCTGGTGAAATCACTCGCCGGGCTTGTCGCTCACTGCTCCGCAGTTCAGTGGAAAAAAATCTAGATGAGAGTGCAAAAAATGTCTCTTTAGTGACATGTTGCAACCAAGGCTTTTGTATGCCTTGAGGAGGTTTTCCACCAACAACCTGTAGTTGTCTGCCTTGTTGTTTCCGAGAAAATTTATTGCCACTAACTGGAAGGCTTTCCATGCCGTCTTTTCCTTGCCACACAGTGCATCGTCAAATGCGTCATCTCGAAGAAGTTCACGAATCTGAGGACCAACAAAGACACCTTCCTTTATCTTAGCTTCACTTAACCTTGGAAATTTTCCATGGAGATACTTGAAAGCTGCTTGTGTTTTGTCAATGGCCTTGACAAAGTTCTTCATCAGATCCAGCTTGATGTGTAAGGGTGGTAACAAAATCTTCCTTGATTCAACAAGTGGTGGATGCTGAACACTTTTCCTCCCAGGCTCCAATGACTATCGGAGTGGCCAATCTTTCTTGATGTAGTGGGAATCTCTTGCATGACTATCCCATTCGCAGAGAAAACAGCAGTACTTTGTGTATCCAGTCTGCAGACCAAGCAAGAGAGCAACAACTTTCAAATCGCCACAAAGCTGCCACTGATGTTGGTCATAGTTTATGCACCTCAAAAGTTGTTTCATGTTGTCATAGGTTTCCATCATATGGACTGCATGACCAACTGGAATTGATGGCAAAACATTGCCATTATGCAGTAAAACAGCTTTAAGACTTGTCTTCGATGAATCAATGAACAGTCTCCACTCATCTGGATCGTGAACGATGTGGAGGGCTGCCATCACACCATCGATGTTGTTGCAGGCTACAAGATCACCTTCCATGAAGAAGAATGGGCCAAGATCCTTTTGACGGTCATGGAACATGGAAACCCTAACATCACCTACCAGGAGATTCCACTGCTGTAGTCTGGAGCCCAACAGCTCTGCCTTACTCTTGGGTAGTTCCAAATCCCTGACAAGCTCATTCAGTTCACCTTGTGTTATGAGGTGTGGTTAAGAGGAGGAGTATGGGAGAAAATGTGGGTCCTGTGACATTGATGGTTCAGGACCAGAAGTTTCATCCTCTTCCTCGTCTGACTCAAGTGAGAATGATTCTGGTGCATCAGGAACCGGCAGTCCTTCTCCATGGGGTACTGGGCGTATAGCTGATGGAATGTTTGGATAATGCACAGTCCACTTTTTCTTCTTTGACACACCTTTCCCAACTGGAGGCACCATGCAGTAGTAACAATTGCTGGTATGATCTGTTGGCTCTCTCCAAATCATTGGCACTGCAAAAGGCATAGATTTCCTTTTCCTGTTCAACCACTGGCCAAGATTTGTTGCACAAGTGTTGCAGCATATATGTGGGCCCACCTTTTGTCCTGATCTCCAATTTTGCAGCCAAAATAAAGGTGATAGACTTTCTTAACCTTGTGATGCAAAAGTCACTTCACCACAAACATAGCAGAAGTTATCTGCACTGTTCACACAAGTACGAGGCATCTTTACTCACTTTGGCTAAACAGAAATGTGTTCCTTTGCAAAATCAAACACTGACAAATAAGAGAGCGGGACACTGTATGATTTCTAGAGCTGATATAGGGCAATTTGTTCAGCAGAGTGATGTAAGCTTCGTTATGATTGCATCATCCATGACTTCTAGGAATAACATGATGCAATTCATATCGTGTATGACGCAATACCAGCTTCAGATTGCATCATTCATTGTTTTGCCTAAAAAGCAAGTACTGTCCAAACCCAGTCATAGATTTATTCATCGATCCAGTCAAAGATGTATTTTAGTCATTTCTGGTTTAAATTGAGATCCCTTCCTTTTATAACTCACTTATCCTCTGCCATTCCCAAGTCAAGGGTCGTATATACTGACCCAATAGCATATCTTGAAAACTAGAGCCAATCAACAATTTTAAGCATCATTTTCGTTCTCAGTGACCCAGAATTAGTAAAGTTTGACTACATTTATTTCAGAAGCATTTTGGCTGTAGAGCAATGTAATGGGATATGTGCTAATCACTTTATATCTCCCCATTGAAGATGAATAATTCTTGTATTGAACACACAAGTCATAACCATATAACTCAATGTGGAAGTGCTAATGTTGGTATCCGTGCATGAATGTTTTCTGATAACTGTTTGCCAGGATGCCGAGAACTCACATAATCAATATATAGTTTTGTATAAATATATGTTTCTCCATTGATAATATAGATATGAGAATAAAACAATGCAGGCTGTCAAGGAAAAAAAAGAAAAATGCTTAGCCCTAAATCCTTTTCATAGCTGCCGTGTATCTAGTACTTGCTTCCAGGTAGTAAAAATCCCCAAAGACAATCTTTATGCCCAACTTCTCTTCTAGCATCTAACCATAAATTTCTCAAGGTTCCTAGCGACAAAGAGTCCTGTGGCACCTGATAGACTGAAAGGTGTCACAGGACTCTTTGTCGCTTTTTACAGATCCAGACTAACACAGCTACCCCTCTGATAGTCAAGGTTCCTAGTTTCTTTTCAATACATGCTTGAGCTTCCTGTAACTCATGTAGTGCATTTTCATTCTGGTATTCTTCTTTCATTCTTTTTTTTCTCTTAATTAATTGGCCTCTCAGAGTTGGTAAGACAACTCCCACCTGTTTATGCTCTCTGTATGTGTGTATATATATCTCCTCATTATATGTTCCATTCTATATGCATCCGAAGAAGTGGGCTGTAGTCCACGAAAGCTTATGCTCTAATAAATCTGTTAGTCTCTAAGGTGCCACAAGTACTCCTGTTCTTCTTTTTGCGGATACAGACTAACACGGCTGTTACTCTGAAACTATTCTTTCATTCTGCTCATATCTCCTTGAACTCCAACTTAGCTAGGCTTTTACCTGAACAATTTCCAGTTCCCTTGATTTTAAACACCTTTTCAAATCTTATCTCATAGCAATGGTAACCTGAAATTGTTAATATATATGGTCTCAAAAGTGCCTGATAGAGAACAAGTAAAGAGCCATCATAGGAAGCTGTAAATAAAAATGCTCCAATTCTGTACCTGATCATATATGGAACCCATTGTGTACCTCTGGGAGCAATGTGGGAGGGACCAGTATTATCACCACAGTCTGTTCAGTCATTCCTGGGACAAACACATGTAGTGCTCCGAGCTTCCAGGAAGGACAAAAAATATGGTTGAAATCTACTATAGAACCAAAAGAACTTGATCTCAGTGAGCCCAGTGTAAACTCAGTGTAACTCTGTGTAAGTCAGTGATGTTACTCTGGATGTATTTTGGCCATAACTAGTTTGATTTATGCTGCAACTAATCTGTCCCATCACCACTACTCAGCAATTAATTTAGTTAAATCCAGTGGAAGGCAACTGGCGATTTCCTGAGTGAAGACCTCAGGCTTTCACCCAGTAAGTCTACAAATTTCTGATGGGTGACCCTCAAAATGCTGTAGGTACTGATTCAGTCTGGATTAGCATCAAATATTTAAGATGCTTATCTGAGCCTTCTCTGATCTATTCAGGCCATTTAAGTCTGAAGAATTTGGGCACATAGAGCATAGAGTTTAAGGCCAGAAGGGACCACCAGATCATCTAGACTGACCTTTTGTATATTCCAGACTAGCACCCCCACCCAGCACCTGCATGCTAAACACAATAACTGATATCAGAGCTACGTATTAGCTGAACAGCACCCTAACCACTGTACTGTCTTCCTCGCCCATACACAGAACTTAATTACAACTTGAGATCAATTTCAATTATGGGTTTAGACAGCTGCTAAGAACAGATGATAACTATGTTTTGGGCTTGGTCTTATTAGGTTGGATCACAAACCAACAGAGCAATCCTTTTCAACACACTAGACATCCCAGATTAAAATTAAGGTAAGAGACAGCTAGTAAGAAACAATTTCATTCATCATTCTGTTGTGGAAGGATACACTCACCAATGGAGAGTGGCATTTAAATCAGATATCTACATCATTACAGAAAATTATAAGAGAAAACTTTCCATAATCAGAATCTCAGACCATCCTTTAGTCTCCATAAGGACTCAGGCTACAGGCAAAGCAGTGGGATTCATCACACCCATATCTGTTCACCCCCTTATGTCTTTCCACCTAGATCCTAGGCTGTGACTTGACCCTCTTCTCCAGTTTGAGCTGCCTGCATTTTTCCTGGTAAGCAAGCTTCTGTTGCTCCAGCTTGTTGTATCCACCAGGCAAGGTATTAACAAACTTCAACAGAACTTTATTTACAGTGGAAATCTCTTTACCAAGCTGTAGCTGCACACTCTGTAACTCTCCCAGCCTCATCAACTCCTCCCCCCTCCTTCCTGTTTCCTGTCCTTTCAGACTCCAAACAGCCAGTGCTCCCAGTTCTAATAATCACATGCAGCATCTAAACACCACACAGCTCTGCCTCCTCACTCTGACACCTGGCTTCCAGATCCATTAATCTCTCCTCCCCGGTAGTTTTTTACACCCCAGCATCCAGAACTCTGGACCTCTTACCATTGCTGGTGTCTCTGCTGCATTGTCTGATGATCTGTCTGTTTGTTCTCCTGCATGCCCTGTAGGAGAAAAAAGGGACCCCTTCTGGCCCCCATCCCGCCTGATGGTATATGAGGGCAGCATGGCTGCTAGCTCCGATTTCTCCTGATCAGCTGCTGATGGACTTCACTGCGCACTCAGCTCTTCTAACTGCTTCTTGGTGAGCTCAACATGTTTCTTTGCTCATCCCACCTTTTCTGCTATGCACTAATCCTTATACTTTCCTTTGTTCGATCGCCACCTGATATAAACACATAGAAAATGACAAAATGTTAACCTTTTTGACTGTTTATCGTCTTCACACTGTGAATCACTTAAAAATCTAGTTTACTAGTTTTTGAAGTGTGAACCTCAGCTAACCAGCAAACTGTGTGGAAATCCTGCCCAGCTATGCTCCTGTGATGCTTTTTCGGAGTATCCAGAACTGTTACCCTTCTGCCTCAGTGTGAGAGAGATTTG
This sequence comes from Malaclemys terrapin pileata, assembly GCF_027887155.1. NCBI lineage: Eukaryota > Metazoa > Chordata > Testudines > Emydidae > Malaclemys > Malaclemys terrapin. The sequence goes on from NC_071512.1 coordinate 69,476,901, forward strand.
TTGGTGCTATACTGCTGCCTGCCACCCCAGTTTGTTAGCCAGTGAACAAGCTCCTTAGGACTTTGCCAGTCCAACCTTTGCCTGGCAGGCTAACCCTTGTTGTACTTTGAGTTTCCAATGCTGCTATAAAAGCATTCCTCTGCAGCATCCTCCCCTGTCAGTGGATGCCCACAGAATTACCAAGTCCATTGCTCTGAAGAGACAGAATACACACCAGCCTGTTGGCTTAACTGAGGATGCTCACCTCACATTATAACGAATAACAACATTGAGATGAATACGTTTATTAATAAAGAAAAGAGATTTAAGTGATGCTAAGCAAAGATAATAGAAACAGAAAATGCTTACAAATGAAACAAAAGAATAATGTTTTTCTAAGAGTCCACATATAACCTGCAGGCTGCAAACTTTGTCTAAAGCTGTTTTCCACCTACAGTTACTTTTCAACATACACAACCCACATAGTTGGGGATCCGCTGTTCATAGATGCAAAGAGTTCTCCGCTCTGTTCCCTTAGAGATGGATAACCAGATGCCTTTTTGCTTCTCTTGATATTCCCCAAAGTTCATTGTCTTTGTCTCCAGAGTTAAGATAATCCCCTTGGATTCAGACTGTGGTATGTCCTCCATGTGCTGAAACTATGTTGTTTCCTCAGTCTCCTGATAACAGTGTTTACCTCAGATGCACATGAACCACCCATTATCTCTGGCATCATCTTGCTTAATTTACATTGATGACACAGGCAAAACAGTGTTCGTTTGTCTAGGACAAGCTTGTTTATCATTTCTTCCTCCAAATCATATTGTAGGCACATATTTCCAGCATACAAGCATAACTCTTTACATACAATGCATCCAGACATACATCATACAATGCTATTAATAACCGGTGTGTCATCAGCTTTCATTTGATACTTCACACAATACTCTTTACAAATAATTATTAGGACAGCAATGTTTTGGATGCAGGCCTGAAATAAGGTACAGTACAGTGGGCCCTCTGCCAGCTGGCACTGAAGAGGTCTTAGGGTTACAGGGCTATAGTCCCATGCTTGGTGTGCTAGACCACACATTCTCTATTGAAGGATGTTAGTGCCAGACAAGTGTCAAACTGAAGAACATAACTGAAGCCCGCACGTGATTTGTCAGTTTAAAGAGCGACTTCCCTTCTCTGTACGTATCTGTGTGCTTGCATGCACAGATCTGTCAGTGTACAAAATGTGAATTTCTTAGGCATAAATCTTTAGAATGATTTGTATAGTTCTTTATCAAAACGTATGCACAGTAGTTTTGCTTTATTTTTCTTTAATACATCAGTTGAGGTGGGTTTTTTTTTTTAAACAAACTGGAATACTTCCCCTAAGGAGTTAACTAATATTGCTCTGAAACATTCTGAGGGCAAAATTGAAAAGTCCTCAATATGTGTCCCTGATTTTCCGACTTTATTGCTTATTTGTTTAGTCTGATGGGAATAAGCTTTGTCTATTGTGGTTGAATAAGAAAAGAAGATTTTGAGCTCCCATGGGGAAAAAGCTGTTTTCATTGGCATTTTAGTGAAATATTAAAGGTAAAGTAGATTTGGAGGGACATACTCTAAAGGCTGTCACAGTGATCAGAGAAGCGCTGGAGTGAGGAAAGGGACAGCTAAGTGAGTAGGTGGAGAGATGGCCCATTTGTGCAAAGGTATGCGTAACCAAAGTTATGAATTGGCTGCAGATGGAAGCTGGCAAGCAAGAAAAGTGGAACAGAATTATATTGACATCCTTGTGTTGTCTAAAGACCACTACAAGACCATTAGTATTGTTGCATAGCCAGCAGGGAGGTGCTGTCAGGGTGAGATTTTACTTAGGCAACTGGTATTGATTTTAGGTCTGCAGCCAGGATGTAGGGAGGAAAAGATTCTTTTTGCCATGTCCATATTTATGGGCCACAAAGTGCTGTATTTGAAGCAGAAATGCAGATCGAGAGTGGTTTGTTTTACTTTAATATTATTTTGGGAGCAAAATAATTCCCCTGTATTATCCTTTGTACTTCCTGCCTTTTGTTAGCTTTCCTTTCATGACCTTCCTTTTCAATTCTCCTGTTAGGCCATCCTGAATGTATAGTTAAGGATCCAGTACATTTAGTGATCGATGTAGGTATCATTCTGAGCACTGTTTTCTTTTTTCATGTCTCAGAATTTGGAGTGACTTGTTAGTGCTCCAGGTTGATAACCTTCAGACTGATAACTTTAAAGACTGATTGTCCTTTGTTAATCCGCAGTAGGTACAGCATGGACTGCAAGTTTCTACAGGTTGCTCTGCCAATGATCTGGGAACCAACAGTAGGGGCTTGTTCAGAAGCTCACTGACATCCAAAGGAAAGACCCTAGATGATTCAGGGCAAGTTCAATATCCATGACCATTCAGTCCTTGAACCTGATATTGCCAATAAGGTTGCCAAATAGTGGTTCAGTGATGCAGAAATTTGGCTACTAAGAATCGGACTTACACTACAATCTTATTTCAAATGGGCCCTGAAATAGCCATCAGATGGGTAGAATTTTTCATTCATTGAAGTGGCAACATGGGGTAAAATCCTCTATGTCCCATTTTCAGTCCTTCTCCCTCTACAATGTATATTCAAGGTTGCTTCTGTTTATTTGTTATTACCCATTTTAAGGGGATTATAAGAGGTTAAAAAAGTGAAGTTTTGGACTAAGAAAAATTTTGTTTTGAAAATAGTTAAAATATTTAGTTTATATTATACTATAGCTTTGCTAAAGGAAAAATAAATCTGAAATAAAAAATATATTCTTCATTCTTCAACTAATCTATACATACAATATGTTGTGTACATTTGATAATAAAAAGATATATATATTATAGTAATAAAAAAAACCGGGTTGAGAGGTTTTTTTCAATAAAAACAACCAAAAACAACAGACAGTGACAATTACTGCAGTCTTAGAAATGTGTATAATAAATAAAGCAATAATAATTACCTATAATAGATTAATGAAGTATCTCATGCTATTCCATCTCTTTCTTCTATGGATTTATTTTCTTTCTTGCTTTTTAAATGTTATTCTGCTATTCATTCAATCAGAGATTATTACTATGGAGGCTAACCTGAAAAGCTTGCTGCTTCCAAAGGGATAAAATGAAAATATTCCTATGGGAATTTTGCCCTTTAATTATAGGTAATTTTATTACAGATTGGTTTTGATCATTGAGACACCAGAGTAAACCTCAATATTTACTGTGGTCAGTTTTATTAGCTCTGCAGATCCTGTGTGGTCTACAGTGCCGTGGCTTTCTTTGTATCTTGAGTGTTTGATTGCTGCTTCATTATTTATCCATTCTCTTCATACCTTAATTTTAGCAAAGTATCTGATTAGAAGTGATGTGAAACAACTATCGTGTATGGAGAAAAATCTGATATATGATAACAGTGATCTATTTGTGAAATTCTTATTGTTATTATTTATTGTTATTATGTAGGTAGCATTTGTGAATGAAATGAGTCCCTCACTGCTAAATATACAACATAGTTACTGGCTTAGGCCCAGATCCTCAAAAGGATATTAGGTACCTAATTCCCACTGAAATCAAATTAGGTACTTAAATACCCTTGAGGATCTGGGCCTGTATCCAAAATTCCAAGTGGTTAGAACCTTTTTTTAAAAATGAAATTGACAAAAAATAGTAACTTCCTTGAAAATTATCCCTCCCCCTAAAGGACAGTAGGAGTCAAGCCTCAGTTTAAACCTTCTCCTGCATTCTTCCTACAGAACCTCTCTATATACTAGTTTGCACCGCCTTATAGAGTGACATGCCAGGCCTTTTTATATTATCACGCTGGTGTTGAGAAGACTCATCTGATCTTACTGCAGGGTGAATTTTCAGAAATAATAACCTTGCCTGTATGCGCAGGGTGTTAGCCCCTCACATCAGGGTGAGAAGAGATCTGCATCTTCAAACAAGCTATTTGTTACAGATTGTTCACTCAGGTCTAATGTATAATCAAAAATGGAATTTAAGAGGATGGTGCTAAAATTAATCATTCATTCACTTTGCTTTTGTGCATGACAACACACCCTTTATTTGAATTATGTTTATCTAGACTGAAAACCATTCAGGGAAGGGACCTTGTTTTCGTAGTCTCTGTAAAGCACCTGGCACTTTTTTGGCACTATATCAATAATAGATTTGCAATGCTTTCAGTGCAACATGGCTTCATAAGCCCTAAATATGAGGTTAGTTTTATAAAGAAATTGGGACACTATTTATATAGTTTTGAAAAAATGGCCGTTTGGGCTTTAAATTATTGGAGTTTTTTTAAGTTTTCATCAGTACAAAAGCAAACTTTTGCCTAAAAATGGAAGAGAAGGAATTTTGAGTGGTTTTTAAATTGGATGCTTCTTACCTTGTAAGCTTGTTGGGGCAAGGATTGTCACAGTGCTTGGCACAATGGGGCCCCAATCTCAGTTTGTCTCTAGTTATAACTTAACAGAGAGAAATAACTTGCATTGCACATATTTTTCAAAAATATTTAACTTTCAAGACAGTTGTAAGTTTTGCTGGGGACATTTGGCAAAGCTAGAAGCTTTCTTCAACTCAACTGGCCCTCATTTGCAAACAAATACACAGCTAAATTGCCATTCTAATGCTTTGCTTACAGGTTTGAAACTGAAGATCTTGAATTCCTCAACTTGGATTTCCCTAGAAACAGGAGTACAATCTCTTACCATTATGCAGACCCAGCTTCTAATTTTAGAAATACATGCAGTATTCCCAGTAAATGCTGTGCAGAATTCCGGCTCTATAACAGCTGACAAGCACTTGTTCAAAGTCCAGTACAATAGGTACTCTTTTCCCCTATGTTGGTTGATAGTAAATGATTAAATATAAGCTGCAGGAGATCCATTTATTCACAAGGACTTTTGTCTTGGAACTGAAGAAAATGTTAACATTTCAGAATGCTGGCTATATAAGGCGATCAATTTAATTCTTCCACTCCAGTGACAATGGAAATTTCTGTCTAACTCACGGTCTGTCAGATGGAAGCTTCCCCCCTTCTGTGATTTCTGAGCTTAACACTTAGGCATATAGGTACTTTATAATAATAGGTGATACTTTTAGACTTGCAAATAAAAAAGAACTTAAACATTGTTCAAGGAGAGTTCTGCAGAAATGCCCAGATAGTTTTCAGGCTCAGCTATAACCTCACATATGTGTGTTAATAATAGTGTATACAATATCTTGGAAAACTGCACTAACAAACATATATGTGCCAGTGCAGTTGCGGATTTGTCAAGGTATGTTTTAATCTGCGACTTTGTGTGTCAGACTCTTGCACCTTATTTTTTTCAATCACTCTCTGTATAGTCCAGCTTTTTGAAATTGACCTTGTGTGTGTGTACAGATACACACTATAGTCATTAACTCAACCACATGAGTAGTTGCATGGAAAATAGAAAGCAGGACCTTCATTTCCAAAATCACAGGCCTCTGCCACATGAGATAAAGGAGAATCTCCTTTAGGCAAACCAAGAGTCTCCTAGAGTTTTGTATGCCAGCTAATACAGGTGGCAGGCTACAGGCTGGTGCATCCACCAGAGGGTATTGACACACTATACATGGTAGAACATTATACATGATATATAATAAGCCTTATGAGACCTTTAAAAGAACACTATCTCTTATAGAACCTATATTCTGGAGCACTTCTTCTATTTTCCTGTAGTAACTACTTTCCTAATACCATCTCACTTGCCATTAGGAGAACAAATGAGTGGCTCAGAGCCACTCACCACTAAATTATCAAGTGGATCGTGCCATAAGGTGACTCAAATACTGATGTACTCAGTACAATCTCAGAGAAACTGAATATGTTAGTCATGTAATGAGAACACTAGAATTTTCCCACGCTATAGGATCCATCAGTGGGAAGGAGTGGGTGGAAACATTAATGTCATCAGACGACTTATGAAATTCTTCATAACGTACTGAGAAAAAAAAGCAAAACAAAAAAAAAATACAAAAATCTTTTAAGTATAGTTAGCCCATCATTAGCAAAACTATTTTAACAAATGAATTATTAACAACTTTTAACTTATGATACACTATATAACAATATTTCAGGAGAAATTTGCATTGCTTTTCTAGGTCAAGTTGGAATTAGAACATTTATGTATTTATTTATTTCAATCGTAAAATAAGAAGAGAAGCAGCACTTAGATTCCTAATTCCTTCCAAAAGACAATATTAAAAGGAAGACTTTGCCCCCCTGCAAATGTAAAAAAATTAAAAGAATAGCAAAAGTACATTTTGGGCCTCATTCTGGGCCTGATTTAAAGCCCATTGAAGTCAATGGAAAAACTCCCATTGATTTCATTAGGCTTTGGATCAGGACCTATAGTAAGAGCCTTCTAATCTTGTGGAAAAAATTGACAAATTACTGTATGGTCTAATCATATTGTTGGATCTATGGTGCTATAAAATGCAGATATTGACTCTATTGAGGTGAACATCAAGACATATGGACTCATGAAGGGTCTTACATCTTGACTGAAATATGAAGTCAGTATATGGCTTGTTTACATACATTCTGAGTGTGTTCATCTGAACTATATGAATGACAAAGACAGAAGTGAAACATTTTTTAAAAGCAGCCTTAAAACATTGAAACGTCTAAGTTAACACCTCTTGTGTATCATCCAGTGTGACTTTTCTTATTTGTGGTGGGCTTGAAAACATTAAGTTCCTCATGGCAAGAGTTGTCTTTGTGTATTGCAGAGTAAACACCTTATTGTCAGCATTTAACAAATCATACAGAGTAATATTTACATTATGAAAAATGTAGTGTGGTAATGCCTTCAGACTCCATCTGAGATTCAGGCCTTATTCTGTTTGGCACTGTACAAACAAATAGTAAGACGCAGTCCCTGTCCGAAAAAGCCTGCAATGTAAAGAGATAAGAAAGACAAGGGAGGAGAAACAAAGGCACAGACAGAAAGTGAACTGTCTTGCCCAAGGTCATACAGCAGAACAAGAACTAGAATTGAGGTCTCCTGACTCCCAGCCAGGGCCCTGTTCACAGGACCATTTTGTCTCTCATAGCCATGAATTTTAAAAGGGTGACTGTTTGAAACTAATATTCAAAAGTATTATAGTCCATCTATTCCCATTCTCCCAGAAACTTTTTGGACGGTTTCTGTTCATACTGTTCAATACTAAAAGTCTTACAGAAAGAACAGTTTTTCTATCTCGCGCTCTTTAGGCATCCATAGAGAGTACAGTATCTAGTCACATTAGGCATCCATATCCATGGATCCATGTCAGGGACTGAAGCTTTTCATATTCTTTATTCCACAGTACATGATTTACTTATCTATTGATACTAAAAAAGAGCTAGATAGCTCTATGGATTTCTAATGAGTTACAAAACATTGAATCTCTAGATTCTTGGTTGAACATGGCCCAGGTTAGCATTATCTGACAGCTGTAATGTTGAATGGGTGAAATTAGTTTGCGGATTGGTGAAATGAGTTCATAATGGGAAGGTGTCCAAGTCATAAGAACAACAACAAAACTGTCTCTAGGTTAGCAGCATTGGTCATAACATATATGAAAGACAATGTCCTTCATGCCCATGACCTATACTGTAAGATAACTGATTGATGTATAAATTTGATGATACTGCATAAGAATTTTCTGATATAAGTATTTTATACTGCAGAGAGAGAGAGAGCCCCTTGTGTAATATCTATTTTAATCTAAATCAGGCTCTAGAGGATCACATAACAGGATACAATGTTTAGGGATTGATTTATAGGAAGATGTGATATCATTTTGTAGTTGGAGTCTTTAAGGAAAATATAGCTCCTAAATATTCAAGTACCTGTTATACCAGACTCAGAGCAATGTTACAAATGAATCTGTGTACCATATATCTGTGCTTGCTAAGGTTTTTTTTAAACTCAAAAACTTGATTATTTGATAAAGAATTCATTACTCATCACAAGTAAGGTTTTTCTGCATTGTATTAATAGTTATATGCAGTTTGAATAATTTCTTTATTAGAATAAATTCTAGAGATGAAAAAGATTGATTAGGTTATCTGGACCATCTCCTACCAAAACAGGATTTTTCTGTACATTATGCATTCTAATGCTTTGCCTAATCTAGTTTTAAGTGCTGCAAGTGATGGAGTTCTACAAATTCTCTTGGGAGATTATTCACCAGGCTAATGTATCTTGCTATTAGTAAATCTTTCCTGATATTCTGCCCAACATTTCCCTGCCCTATTTTTATCGTATTATTCCCAGTATTACTGGTACTCTCCCTTAAATATGTTAAATATTTCCTCTCCTTTGTTAGAGATGACATCCTTCTAATATTTGTAGACCAGTATTGGAAGCTCCGTTAGTAACGTCACTTAAGTGAGCTATAGATTATAATCTTACAAATCAATCCCTTCATCACCCTCTAATCATTTTTGTATGTGTGCTCTTCTCTGATCTTCCTGCAATTCATCAATATCTTTCTGGTAAAAAGTTATCCAGCGTGAATGTAATAATCCAGGTGTAGGCACACCAGAGCAATATAAATATACAGGTATATAGTTGTATAGATTTCCTCTCTGCTCTGGGACACACTACCTTTATGTATGCATCTTGAAATTCCATTGGCCTTTATTGCTGCTATATTGTAAACATGTGTGTCTATTTTTTCTATCTACTGTTATTCTTAAATCTTTTTCATGATCATTGCTTTGAAAGGTTTTTCCTCGCGTTGAATATCAGTGTCTTGGATTATTTTTCACTAGATGTTTTAGCTTGCATTGTTCTACAATGAGTCTCATTACCTTATTTTCTGTCATATTTCTAATCTCTCTCTCTGTTCCTTTTACTTCTCTGTCATTTTGGTTTCCTACAGTTCTCAATATAGAATCTTCTGTAAAGTTAATAAAAAACTTGCTATCCCCTCTCCGAGGTCATTAACGAAGATGTTAAATAGAACAAGACCTGACCCCAGTCCATTCACTAACCCACTAGACATTTGCTTCCTTCCTTCCTTTCCTAGTACTTTTTTTTGGTCATTATTCTTTGTTTATAATCCCTCAACTATGTCTGAACAAATCCAGTAAAGGACCTTGTATAAATAATTAACAATAAGCAGCCCATCAGTAATATCTCTCAGTACTGATCTCAGTAAAATGGGTGAGAGAACCATAAAGAGAAGCTGACAAGTCCTCTCATCCATTTTGCTCAGGAGACAGCACAAGAGTTATATAAACTGCTTCTCAGCAAAATAAGAATGCTTTAGAATTTTGGGAATCCTAGTTGCTGAATGACTGGTGAAGACAAGTTAATTAGTTTGTTGCCATGCCATCTTCTACTGTGATCCCATCAGATTTCACATGTTGAGTAGGGTTGAGCTGGGCCACTCCTTAAATAGATCTTCCAGGAATACCATTTTACAAGAAGTGATGTTGATTATTCAGTAAGGACCTAATATGGTTTTGAAGGGTGACTGTACTACTGAAGGCATCTTTTCCATCTAAAGTGTAAAACCAAATTGCCAATCACTGTCTTCATTAAAGAACTCCTGGGACTTTTCACAAGAGCTGTGTTGTTCAGTTACAATATGGAAACAATAACCTACTATGGTACTTACGTAAATTCTCCCTTCAGTTTCAAATGGATGTAGTATTCTTTGCTTAGGGTTCCTAAACTGTTGTGTAGTGTGGCGGTACAATGTTTTATTTCACCTCACAGATGAGTGAAGTGATTCCTATATGTAATTTGAAAAGCATTTTGGGGTGGAAGATTCCATATAAATGCAATGCAAATTTATATTATTACAATGATTTATGACCGTGTTCTAATGCCATCTTTATGTGGAACATGGAGTATGCTACAATGTTCAAGTTGTACAATAACTAAAATATTTTTAAAGTATTCAGTTTTATCAGAGAAGGAAGAAGATATCAGTGTTACTGAACCAATAAAAAAATTTAAACTTTATTCTAATCTGTGAAACTGATAAACTAATCAGCTATAAAATCAAGTTACAGACAGTTTGCCCTCTTTAAAAAAGCTTATCAAACTTTTAAAATATCTAGAATCAGTTAAAAAATTTGTTTTCATTCACTTTACATTTTGAAAGACATTTACACCTTTTTTCAACTGAAAAAGCTCCTACAAGACAAAAGTACTATATTCCTCAGTTTAATATACTGTCAAAGTTTGCTTCTCTGTAAAGTGTTTTGTCGGCATATGGCCTTATGTAGTTCCTTTTAAAGGTCAAAGCAAGGAGAAAACTCTCTGCCCATATTTAAAGAGGGTACTCAAGTATGCAGTTAAGTCAAACATAGACAGATGTTGGTGGATGCATATTTTAGATGTTCTTTTCTAGGATATTGTGCTGCCAATGCACCTGTCCTGCCAGATAAATACATCACATAGAAAGGAAGTTGCACTTGCATAAGTTGAAGCATTTATGAAGAGAGACCTAAGTATCACTTAACAAAGCAATCCATGTAGCATATGGGAAGTCTGGCTTCATCTACAGAGTAGTGGGCTTTCATGCCCACACCCATCAGTCAATTCCAACTCATATCCTTTGACATTGCTGCTGCTGCTGCCATATGACAGGACATCCAGCTGGGGTCATGGCTTCAAGATGTGCAGTGCATTATCATCTCTGGAGAGTGTAGGCTGCAGATCTCTAACATAACTCTTCTTAAGATGGGCTATGGAAAAGGCACCAGCAGATGATTTTCTTGTTTTATTCACACAGGCTGTGAAAGACTCAGATCTCTCTCTCTGTCTCGGGTGTGGTTAGGTTTACTGAAATAATTTGTATGGCTCAATGCTATCCCATTATCAGGTCAGTGGGAAGGAAAGATAGACATTTCCAGGATAGGAAATAGTACTGTGCAGGAACTGGGAAGTTCATTTAATCCAGTGCATTGTCTTCCTGTTTTTAAGGGACCATTGAACAGCAAATCAACCTGCTGCCTATTAAGAGAGTTTGTTGTGCAGTCAGCACCTTTAGGCCAGCAGGACACTAATGTCTTCTGCTGGGTAGGGCCCATACTGTATACAAAAAGAATAAGCCAAAGAGGGCGTCCTGAATTCCAGTACCAGTTCTGTCACATGCTGTGTAGCTTAAGCAAGTCACTTCCATTTTTTCTGCTCTCAATTTCATCACCTGTAAAATGGGGATAATAATACTTAACTGTATCATTAATGTGTATACAGTGCTTTGAATGTATAGGGCTATTTTTTCAAAAAATGGCCTCCATTTGTGTTTGTACAATATAAGCATACTTTAAAAAATAAATATTTCCCAGCAGATTACAAATATTGTATAAACAGTTGATGCTATATATGCCTAAAGTGATATTCATTAACATAATAAAATCCTCCTTTTCTGTCTATCCATTTTCCTTTCCTTTTAGTTATTCTTTGCTTGCTGTAAGTGGCATAAACTGTTCATTGCAAGAAGGAAATGTATGTGTTAAACTGTCATGATTAATTTGGCAATCTAGCCCCTAACTTCATTAAAGAAGCAACTATGGACACAACAATTATATGTGGATTTAAACTAAAACAATATCAGGGTGTTAACTTTATTTTACCACTAAAAGTAATTATGAAAAGAAACTATTTTAGTATTGTAAAATAGCAGTAGAAGCCATGTTTGCCATTTTAAAATTCATTTTTGTTTTCAGTTTATAAAAATGCTTTTATCCAGACTCCCAGGTACTCAGTACAGCAATGAGGTGCACCTTTATGAACAACTAAATAAGTGCATGTACAATAAATGCCTACAATGTCACATACAAGTTTCACTTCAGTTTGCTACATTATAATCTTCCCCAAAAGTTGTTCAGCTCTTCATAGGTCCAAATTTAACATAACATGAAATAGATGTAAATTTATCAAGTAAATTTATCTTTTTAAACATACATGCTTGTTTCTGAAATATATCGGTAAAAGCCTTCACAAGCTAATAAAAATCACGTCTTGAAGATATTCCTCATTTTTGTGGTGTCATGTTTAATTTGAGAATATCACAAAGGACATTACTGATGCACAGCAGCAGCGTTACTCCACCAGCCTATACTATGTCAGTGCTATCTCAGTATACTACAGTGACACCCAACAAATACAATGCACTTCAAACTTACCCAACAGTGTCATCTAACAACAGTCTGTCAAGCGGGTGATGTAAATCTATGCCTTGTTGAAAAATTTGGATACAAAAATCTTTGATTTAACATTGGATTAAAAATATTTTGTAGGAAAAATATTTTGACTGAAATCTTCAGATCCTCTGCAAGCACGAGGTAGTGAAAGACCCTGCTCTGTTTCCTGGGCAAGCAACACCCAAGTCATCATCAACAAGCTCCTCTGAGTCCTTGTACCTGGATATACCCTCTTCTCCTGATGATAAAATCTATCTGTTGCAGCATTCCTAACGTCTTAAGTCCACTGCCACCACCAATGTCTTCCAAACAAAATTAGAGGTGATGGGCAAAGAAAATTAATTTATCAAAAAGTATCCCACAAATAGTCTAGTAGCAAACCATCATTAAAGAAGCCCCTTCTATCAAGAAAAAGAAATAAAAAATGAAGGAGAGACAATGTGTCTGGTACTAGTCAATATTTTAATTAAAGATTTGGATAATGTAGTGAAGAACATACTTATAAAATTTGTGGGTGACACCAAACTGGGAAGCACTTTGGAGGACAGGATTAGAATTCAAAATGACCTTTATAAATTGGAAAATTAGTCTGAAATCAACAAGATGAAAGTACTATACTTAGGAAGGAAAAATCAAATGCACAACTACAAAATTAGGATTAATTGGCTAGGCAATAGTATTGCAGAGAAGGATCTGGAGGTTACAGTGGATTACAAATGGAATATGAGCCAACAATGTGATGATGTTGCAAAAATATCATGCTGAGATGTATGAAGAGGAGTGTAGTATGTAAGTCACAGGAGATAATAGTTCCACCCAGTTTGGCACTGATGAGGCCTCAGCTCCAGTTTTGAACACGACACTTTAAGAAAGACAAACTTGATAGAATCAAGAGGAAAATGATAAAAGGTTTAGGACACCTGACTTATGAGGAGAGGTTAAAAAGAAATAGACATGTTTAGTTTTGAGAAAAAAAGACAGAGGGAGATGAGACCTGATAACAGTCTGCAAATATAATAATAGCTGTTATAAAGGAGATGATGGTCAATTGTTTTCCATGTATACTACAGGCAGGACAAGAAATAATAAGCTTGATCTGCAGCAAGGGAGACTTAGGTTAGACATTAGGACAATCTCTCTAACTATAAGGATAGTTAAATTCAGGATTGACAAACAAATGTCAGGGATATATGTAGTCCTGTATCAGTGCAGTGGGAAGGATTAGATGATCTCTCAAGGCCTCATGCAGCCCTAACATTCTATGGCTGACCAGCAAGAGAAAGAAGAGAAGAGAAAACAAGGGAAAACATTTATCTGGAGACAGAAAGTTTTCCCCATCATGAGAAGACTCAGAGGCCTACAGCTGTGCAAAGGGACAGATGAGAAAAAAGAACTTGGCAATGCAAACATCTTGCCCATATCTTTCACCTACTCAATACAAGGTATCAGAGTAGCAGCCGTGTTAGTCTGTATCCGCAAAAAGAACAGGAGTACTTGTGGCACTTTAGAGACTAACAAATTTATTAGATGCATCCGAAGAAGTGGGCTGTAGTCCACGAAAGCTTATGCTCTAATAAATTTGTTAGTCTCTAAGGTGCCACAAGTACTCCTGCTCTTTTTGTCAATACAAGCTAGAACTCCTGTGGACCCACTCATGGGAGATTCAGTAGACAAGGCACAAATGGGACACCCCCAGCTGCTCACCCGAGGCCCCCACTCCCAGCGCGAGGCTGTTGCCGGTGGCTGGAACTCTGCCCCATCCAAAACAGGATGTATGGTCACCCTACACACAAAGGAACTTCCTTGACCCAATGCATTAACTCATATTTAATGTCCCTGTGAACTCCTGCCAGCCTTCTACCCTGAGTATATGAGTAGAATCAGATGTTGAGTTCTGTCACATTTTCTTCTCCCCACCACAAATATTGTGTATTCTCATAATGGGTGTTCATTTAAGTGGAGATTACGATATTGTTAACTATGTTTTGTTTTGACATGTAGCCAGTACATTTATTTGGCAAATCAGTTTCTTATTATATTTTACTTTTTGACGGACTAGTAGCTTTTTCTTTCAGTAGATTTATTCACATAATAAGTGCTACATTTGTCTAAATGGTCTTTATCATATAGTTTGCCATTAGTAATTATATTGAAGGAAATAGTAATAAAGCATGGCTCCTAAATAAAAAGTAGGAGAGAGTTATAATACTCAAAGCATTTTTGCACTCAACCAAATATTTATTGTTGTAGTAAATGTTTGGTTGAATGCAAACATTGTAGTTATCTAACATTTTACTTTACTACACACCTATGATATATAGACCTTGAAGAGTTCAAGTATATAATAATGTATCCATCGATGTAACCAGTGAGGCCTCCATAAGGCCATAGAAGTCTCCAACAATGATTTTTATGTATTATTTGGCATTGTTCACAGTGAGACAGCATACCTTTTACTGAACTGGTTCCTTAATGAACTGGTTTCATTACCATTATGGGTAATGACATCTGTTCACTTACTTTTATAAGACAAAGAATTGCTGATATCCAGCTGACATCTAAACTATCCTGTCTTCCTGGATTCTGTGTGAGTAAATATAGATGCTGTAGAATTAAATTAGACTAATAAAGTACTTGGTCCCCCAATTACTGGAGAAGACCAGAAGTGCTGTAAAATGGACTTCCTGTTATAACGTCAGGGGAACATCTTAGTTGAATTTCTCCCCCAAAAGCACTGTGTCTGTGTCTGATTGTTCTCTGTCACTACAGCATGTGTTGGAAGTGGATGGGTCTTCAGCATCCACATTGTGTTTCAGATATGCTATTGTTGTAAGAACTGACATTCACATGGTAACTCTCACACTCTACACTGCTGGAGGCAGGTAAGCATCTCTTCAGAATTGGTACATGTTTCTCTACAGACAAATGTCACCAAAAAACCATACTATAGGATCATATCCCATAGTGACTTGCAATGACTAGAGAAGAGCAAAAAGCCAGTATCTAAATACCCGCCAAACTTTGGGGAAGATCAAAATCTGAACAAGGGGAGGAATTTTCAAATGAACTTAAGTGACTTAGAAGAGCAAATCCAATTGAAGGACAATGGAATGTATGCTCCTAAATCATGTCTGTTCTTTTGAAATTATCACTCAAGGGTCTTAATCTGAATTTCAAAGACAGTTCCATCTCAATAATGGGTCAAACCAAACCCTGGTCAAGACACAGTCAAGCTTTGAGGTGTTTGAAATCAGATTCTGAAGTCTGTGACTCAGCCCCATTTCTGGCATTATTAATACATCACATACTGTGACCCCAGGAAAACACTGAAGTAGAGCTGGTCAAAAAAATTTTCAACTGAAGAGTTTTCCATTGGAATATGCTGATTTGATGGAATCAAAATGTTTTGTGAGGAATATCTATTCCATCTCAACTTTCAGTGAAACAAGGCAAGCAGGCTGCCCTCATGCTTCTTGGGGTTCCTGGCTCCCCAGAAATGTCACTAGAAATTTCACATTTACAACTTTCATTTTTCCCTTTTCTGGACAGCTCTACTTGAAGCCTCCTCTGTTTCTTTCTCACTCACACAGAGGGATTTCATCCTAGACAGCTAGCGAATGGACAGTCATCTCCACTACCACATCATAAATACATTTAAGAGCACTGATGCCAACTGTCATGATTTTATTATAAATCTCATGATATTGGATGTTTTTCTTAAAACCTTGTGCCTGGAGTCCAGTGAATACATAAGAATCTCAGCTTTTGTTTTTTTTTTAAAGAGTAAGTTCCTAGCTCTCATAGTTATGGAGAAAAGCTTAAAAATATGAACCCTAAAGGCTCAAAAACCAGAGGGCAAATAAAAAGAATCCAACATTTATTATTTTTATAAATTTCATGTTTTTTAACCAAGTCCCATGAACACTTGAAGTTGGCAATGCTGCAAAAGACTTGTTGGATTCATCTATGGGGACATCATACATATTGGTGATGGCCTTCATTCCTCTGCTCTATTATTAACATGCTATTGATTAGAGGATAGATGAAGCAAATCCCTAGATTCCAGCACTCCCAGTATTTGGGGAAGAGAGTTGAAATCCAGATTTGCATCCAAATTCTAGGGCTCAGGTGCTTCTCTATATTCTGGCTAGTAAAACCCTGGCTGTCAGATGATTGCCTTCCTGTAACCAGTTTGACTAATTTCTAACAGTGTAGATATGGTCCCTGCATTTGGTTTGTCTTTCTTCTTCCTGGCTTTTTTTGTGCAGTAGTAGATACCAGAGGATATTGGCCTGTGAGCTGCTAGCGTCCTGTAGACGCTATCCCCTGATAAGGCAGTAAGGAATAGCTGCCTACATTATCCCAGAATGCAGTGATACAACCAGGACTAGGAAACATGATATGTGTAGGCAGCCAACAGGGTTCAGCCATGATTATGGAGGCAGAAAGGCTGTTTCCCCGTGCTGGCCCTTTAAGAGGTGTCAGATGTCCAGCCTACTTGTGACAGGCTCCACTGAAGGGAACAAGCCAACCCAGTCCATCTGGACATACTTAACTGCCTACAAAAAGAACAGGAGTACTTGTGGCACCTTAGAGACTAACAAATTTATTAGAGCATAAGCTTTTGTGGACTACAGCCCACTTCTTCGGATGCATACTGTTAACTGCCTACGTAGCTGGAAAAGGGAGACAGGGGTAGTGAGGTAATATCTTTTATTGGGTATGGTGACCAGATAGCAACTGTGAAAAAATAGGATGGGGGTGGGGGGGTAATAGGTGCCTATATAAGAAAAAGTCCCTTTAAAAACGGGACATCTGGTCACCATACCCAATTTATTACCTTATTATTGGGCCAACTTCTGCTGGTGAGAGAGACAAGCTTTCGAGCCACAGAGAACCAAAAAGAACTCTTTGTGAGCTCAAAAGCTTGTCTCTTTCAACAACAGAAGTTGGCCCAATAAAAGATAGTACCTCACCACCTTGTCTCTTTAATATCATGGGATCAACAAAGCTACAGCAACACTGCAAACAACAGTGAATTAATAACTGGAAGGCAGTTAATAAGGAACACCTGAGCCAAATAAAAGGCTTAAGAGAGCTCAGTTGAGAGGCTCCTGAGGAGAAAAATGTTCCTGAGGGAGTCTGAATTAGGCAGCAGTGGTACTCGAAAGGCAGACAGAAGAGATTACAGAGCTTTCCAGGCAGAGGCACCTGAGTGAGAACTTGACAAAGCTGGGGAAAGGCTACAGAGCTCTGGAGTCAGCGGAGAAATTGAGGCCTTGAGAAACTGAGGCCTAGAAACTGTTGCTGGAACCTACAGATCTTTGTTTTGGGGCTTCAGTTTATTTTGGGAGCTGAGGTAAGAGCTTTTAAATGATTGTACAAATTTCCCTTTCAGAAGGCTTGATTACAGGGAGATATACTGCTGTAAAGTAGATTTTGTTTGGCTTCTCTTTGATTGGGCTGCTTGTGACCTTGGGAGGGGAAACTGAGGCAGATCCACACTCAGCAACAAGGGGGCACCTGGGAGGTGACACTCCTTCCACACACTGCAAGGTGGACACATCTAAGACCATGTTTTGTCTTAACTATGTAATGGGGTCAGAGGAAAGCATCACGAACTTGTGACAAAAACATGGTGGGTATCAGTAGTGTGCCATTTAGCACATGGCTAAAATGGCTTATGACGTGTTATAGAAGCCGCATCAAAAGTGCTTTCCCAATTGATGGGACTATTCAGTGGTTCATACATTCTTCAGAAGTTTTTGGAATATAAAGCACTTAGAGTGGGTTAGTATCCCAAGGACACTTACCTCTTGCCCTTTACTTTAAACAAGTTTCCTTTCCCCCCCCCAAAACTTAATTCCAATAGTTTCAATGTTTATTTTAAATTCACATGTGAAACAGTTGTCTCTAAACATAAAATTACCCCCTATCATCAGTAAGCTAAATATTGCAGCACTGTGAATCTGTATTTTAGGCAATAGTGAAACTGATTTTCTTTGTCTAGCCCAAGAATATATAGAAATAAAATTATGTGAGCAGAAAAAATTGTTCTCTTTCATTTTAATTTTTAGAAAAAACTAGGACAGGTAATACATTAGAGGGAAAGGATTTTACACAATAAATACAAGGATTACACTGCAAGAAAAGCAATTTCCCAGTTTAATCCTGCTAATGGGCAAAACTTTCACCAATATTAATTTGTCAATCACATTCAAAGTGCATTAACTATACACAAATAGCTCAATCAAAATAGCGATTAATATTTGTAAGGGTAATGAGCTATTCATAGTATAAACACTGCCAATAAATGTTTTCTCAATAAACAGCTATTGTCTTACATTCATTAGGGAAAAGATCTAATACACAATGAGATTTCTTACATAGGACATCACAATTCCTCCCCACTTCATTTTATTTCAATCTGGAGAGTTAAATGAATAGATTAAATTAATTTGAAACATTACCAAGTAGGGCCAAGTGTATCTGATTAGCTTTGCTTTTCAGAAATAATGCTAATAAGAGTACAAAATTGATTATTTTGATACTTTTTTAACCACTTTCACATTTAATAATCCAAGATGTTACTAGGAAGTATCACAGCCAATGCATTGATTTGCAAACAATATATTTTTTTAAGATAACAGTGCACCTATAAGCTATTTCATTCTGAACACCTATTGAGCATTTTTTCACATAGTGCAACCTATATTACAAAATGTTCAGCCCCATGTAATGTGGTGAATCCTTGATTATAGCAAATGTTTGGTTTTGTGAATGGTCTTAAAATATATGTTTGCTGAGTCTTATTCAAAATACTTTCCCTAATTACCCTAAAGTTTAAATGTATTAAAGAGTATAGTTGCCTTTTATTTGTCTATACTCAGAAAAAGAATGAAGACTTAATCTATGTTATGTATCAATTAGTCTGAAAAATAATTTGACAATAACAGCTATTGGGGATCATGTATAACTAGGTATACAGTACAGAAAAATGATCATATCTGAAAACAAGTTTATCCACTTGAACTGTAAGACAAATATTTAATATGTATGTTGTGTAATGGATGTCCTTGAACGAAAAGAATACTCCATTCAAATCAAGCCTATTATCAACAAGCTGTACTTAAAGATTACATCTGTGCCTGTAAATGGATTTTCAGAGTTCACATTTTGTTTGTGTGTTTTTATAGTGATCAATAAGGAAGCCCTTCCACCACATTTAGGTGCTCCCATGCTGATTGCTCTGACAGCAACTGTATCACTGCTAAGAGATGACATTTGTTAACAGGTTATTTTTTGCTTGCTAAACTCACTGACTGGAGAGAACAGAAAATAGCAGCTGAGGGATAGCACGAAGTAAAAGTATAAGATTCTCATTAAAGAGAGAAAAACATGGTAAAAGCAGTATTATTTCATTTTCTCAATTGTTAGGTATGAATTCCACAATTTAAAACAAGAAAACAAACAAAAACAAAAAAAAGTAAAAAGTCCATGGGAGCAGTGGCAGCGGCACAATGGTATTTGCATGGGGGCGGGGAGGGGGGTTGAATCACTTCAGGACTGAAAGTTACTTAAAAGCAGAAGAGGGATCAGGAACTGCTGAAGTATCCTCCCCATTTCTTTAGCTGAGGTTCAAACTCTGAAAAAATGCCACCCTCTGTCCTGTTCCCTGCCAATGACTTTAATAGGAGCTGAGGGCAAATGTGGCTGAAAGTAAAGGCTTTTTTTCTATACTGGTCCAACTTATAAGTATTTAAACTATCCACAGTGCAGTATCATACAAAACTAATAAATGAATGATACCCTTTAGCCTCAGACCAAGCTTATATCAGAGTCCATACTTAAATATAGAGGAAATAACCTTTCCTCCGTTACAGTCTCCATAAAAAGCAGGAAAGAACAACCATGTGCTCTCTCCTCTCTCACAATTACACTCTCTTCAACCTCTTCCTTTTCTCTGGTTTATATTCCTTATCAGAGGAGGCGAAGGGGCTGATCTGTAGCCTCCACAGAGAAGCTTCTAATTCACTGACCTTTGTTAGTAGACTACACACAGCCAAGTTGTCAGATGCCTCCATTTCACTGCAATTCTAGCAGCTTTGGCAGAGGTCCTTGGCTGTTTGAATCAAGGCTTTAAATTCCTTCCTTGCTCGGTTTTGTACGAGGGCTATTCCTACTATCCATATTCAGTTAACCCTTTTTCTCTACTTCATAAAGGCATACATGATAACTAACATCTAAATCGGAGGTGTTGAATCATTTTAACCACAATCACAATCTGTTCCACTTCCTCTGCAGAAACCTCCTACAATTCCCCTGTTAGGGTGACTCTCCAGTGGTGTACACTTGGAGAAGTCAGTTCCTATGCTTCTCTTTCCACATCTCCGGGCACAGGGGTCATGTTGGAAGGGGGAGTGGCTGGAGCACGCTGTGCTATACCTATCCTCAGTTGGTGTATGGCCTCTGTAACCTGAACTAGAGCAAAGCAGCACAGAACTATATCTGGTTGTTGATTCTCAGCTTCTCCCAGACTGCGTTGGGTGGCTGTGTAGAGGAAGGTAGTTATCCTTTCCTATGAGTAGTCCAAGTTCAGTTAAAGCCATTTGAGTGTCTATCCTGCTCTCCATGGGCATCCATAGCCTGGCAGGAAAGTATGCAATAGGGAATCCAGACTCAGAGTGTATTTCCTTCCTCCCAGGGGAACTGCTGAGTACTGCAGCAGGATAGGACAGGGTGAACACTCAGTCACTTTTGGCTCACACTATAGCTGCTCCTGGAGCTGTGGGGGAGGAGGTGACCCTTATCTCCTCCCGATAGCAACAAATCTGATTCCAACTTCAGTTTAAAAATCGGAGGGCACAGCTCAGGAAGCACATTTTCATTTCATAAATACAAAATTTCTTCTTAACACACACATTTTTAAGCTGTTTCAATTCTAAAATATCTGACTCTGAACTTGATTGAGCCCTGGGCTATGCCAACAGGAATAGCCCCCCGTTACAGAAAGACCACTGGCTATGAAGAGGGTTGCTGCGGCATAAGATGCACACAACCTTTAGTCCACCAGAAGGTTTGGAGCTGGTTAGCATAGCCCCCAAGGTGAGTGGCACTGACTGGGGAAGGCATGTAGACAGGGCATTGAGGGGATGAACTAAGGAGCTCTGGTCATAGGTATGTCTTATCTTGAGTGTTGCACCTCAATTGAGTCCTACCCCCAACCCTTCACTTGAGCATGGTAGGGCTTTTAACTCAAGTTGGCTGGTGGGCCAGAGGATGTAGTTATACCAGGAGTTAGCAGCTGACATGAGTTATGCTAACACAATCACTGTGTGCTACTCAAATGTTATTTCACAATGTGGCCTCTCTCACTTGAGCTAAGCTAACTCAAGAGGAGTTAACTCTATAGTGAAGACATAGCCTCAAAGCTTGTTCCCACATAGAAATCCCAGAGAAGTGTGGCAGTACAAACATAATCTACCATCCCTAGGGACCTTTGGGCACAGCAGCCTGCATTTGATTCTAACCTTGCGTATGTTGTATAGTATGATTTAACATTGTTTGCTACATGTTTAAGCAACTGGTTGCCAAAGCACAATACATTTTAACAGCAATCAAAAATATTAATGATTTTTTTTTTCTCCCTTTGAAATGAAAATTTGGGGACTTCAGGTGAACCATTGAATTATTGTACTTATGTGGATGTGTTTATTTCTATCATGAATTTGTTTCCTGTGGAGAAAAATAAGGCTGTGTATGTAATTATAATTGTTAAAAGGCTTACACCAGGCAGGTAGACAACTTTAATTGGTATAGTTATTCAATACACTACGGTTCATATGAGACAGATAATGCAAATGATTAAATTATCTGCAAACAACAGAGCACTAAAAGGGATCTTGACAAACATATTTTCCATCTGTTTTAGAATAAGTGTTTATGAAAATTATCAACTAGTTCTTCTCTTAAATTACTTTTCCTGTGGAGGGGTAGAAAATAGATGGGGGGGGGGGAAGATCCCATCATTTTCATCCAAAGTTTTGCATTATTTGATTTAACATCTTCACTATTCCATTTTGAAATTGATAAAATCTGCAAATTTCTTCTTTCATCTATGCAACAGAGGAAAAATATATTTGCAGCCTTCAATTAATTGTAGCAAATATTTACTCATGTATTTCTATTTGGCGTGTCTACACTTAAGTTTCATCCAGGACTCATCTCCATCAAGTATGCAATGTTGTTTAATTATTAAGAAATCTTACAATGTGACATGTTTAATAATAATATTAACTTTTTGGACTGTTACAACCAGTATTCATGGCTCTGTTGCTTGGACTGAATGAGAGCTGTGTGAAATGTTTGTATCAAAGCCAGAAACCACATGGAAACTCAGCTGGTTTGGATTTTCACTAAAAAGTCATGCTATGTTCTTTGATAGAGCCATAAAAGTTCATGAAGCATCTGAGCAAATGTAGGCAGATTTATTAAAATTACCTTATATGTGATTGCCTCATCTGGGTTTCAAAACCAAAGGAAATCTGGAGGCTAAAACTAAATTTTGCTTTGAGATACTCTATTTGTTTAAACCATGAACTCAAATCAAAATAAAAACTTGATATTTGAGAATCTAATCAACTGACACTAAAACACTTCCATGTGAACCCAGATGTGAAGAACTTCTGGCGTGATCCATTCGATCATGTGGAATTTATCACAGCATATGCTACTTTTTCTGAGCTATATCATAAAGTAATAGCTTGTTTATGATGATGTGCCTCAATATAAGTTCATACTGGGCTCAATTCTGCACCACAGAAGTGAATGGGAGTTTCACCATTGAATTGTATGGATCAGTAGGATCAGACCCATTCTGAATTATTGTGTAACTTTTAGATTTCTTACACATTTCAGCCAGGGAATCAAAGGCCAATAGGGACGCACGGTATACTGTACTACTTTAAAGAAGACAAGATTTTTTGATTGTCTTCTGAAATGGTGATACATCTCAAAACAAACCCTATTTATTCTTCAACTTTGTGTGTGTGTGTTCTGCTATAACTGACACATGTAAAATAGAACCCCCAAAAGAAAAATATTTGCATAAATGCAGTAACAATAACTTCATTTGATACAAATAGGCAAAAGTGCAAGGCGTGTAAATAAACTTTGGAAAGTTGGCACCTGTGCAGCTGTGCATGCACCGTCTGGAGGAGGGAGTGGTTCGCTCCAGTGAGATAGCGTGGGTTCATCATCACATTCAGTTTCTGCGGGGAAGTGTTTGCGGCCCCTGCTGTGCGTCTATTGTGTCTCCTCCCTCCTGCCTCTCTTGGTGCTGCCTTGTAGAGCGTGAGACTACATTAACAATAACGTATTAACCCTTGAGGGCTTAGCTGAGTGCTAGTTCATCATTTAGCAGCAAGGCATTCCCTGGGAAATATCCCACTTGATATCAACACGGTTGCTTTAGGAGAAGCTCAGGGAACTCATGAGCAGGTCCCCAGACAATCCTCTGATTAGAACTTGTTTAAAATGTATACTGTATATGTATATAATGTCTTTTGTCTGGTGAAAAAGATATCCCTGGAACCTAACCCTCCCTATTTATATTCATTCTTATGGGGAAATTGGATTTGCTTAACATCGTTTTGCTTAAAGTCACATTTTTCAAGAACATGACTACAATTGTAAGCGAGGAGTTACTGTGCTCCAGACTATCTATCATATTTTCCTAGAGCATTCATTTGGATGATCTGAAAGCTTTCAGTCATAGGCAGCATACATCTATTTGCCACTGGACCTTGCAAGTAGTAAAGCTACCAGTTGAAACACTGGCCAGTGAACTTTTCATGTTGTGGGGAAACCTAAAGTGCAGTGTTACCATTATGTGTGAAAGCAATGGTACAGGGAGCCCTGGGTTGTCATTACATAGAGTTGCAGTAAATCATTTGCTGATAATGACACTTTAAGTAAAATCTTATGCAAGAATAGGTGGCAGCATCAAATCCTGAAAAAAGTTTGTTTTTCCAATGTCACACAGCACATCACTCAGAGTAAGGGATCCTACAGAGTCACACTATGCCAAAAAGAGCACTGGGAGACAGTGCAAAGAATGTCTTCCCAGAATGTGCACCTCTTCATTGGGTGCAAATACTCCTCCCCATCCCCACTGCTGGCCAGTGAATTATATGGTGGAATGGAGTCATGACTTCACCTCTTCCCTACCTTCCTTGGGACATAATGTGTCCCTAATAATAGCGAGGAAGAAGTCCATGCACTGAGCACTCAAATGAGTGAAATAACTTAGAATTCTGCCCAGCCTTTGCATGTGTCACACCAGGGAGGGGGACAATTCTTACTCCCTCCTCTCCCACACAACAGCTGCATAAACTGGATAGAATCTTTGGATTAAAGAATTTACTCCCTTTTTGAGGTAGACAATCAATCATGAGCTTATCCTGAATTTGACCAATGTGTTAGTTATTTAGTCCTATCTGTGAGTGAATCCTTCTAATCAGAAGCACTACACAACTTGAGTAAAGGACAGCAGAATCTGGCCTTTAGAGAGCTCCATCAGATGCATGTCAGTATTACCACACATTACAAGTTTTGCAGAACATGACAGACTTAGAGGACATAAAAGTGTGATGTAGCATGTGTTTAGGTTACAAAACCTGTTTTTCTGTACTTTCCTATTGTTTGACAACTTTGTTCTAAACAGACATTCAAATATAGGATAGTTTAAAAAAATTATGCAGATGTAAAATAAATGTTTGCATAAAGTGCATGATGAAATGCCTCACTTAGTTCTTTCAGGGAGGTAAATATGCCGTTGAAATAAAGCTTTTTTCTGTCTTCATGCAGAACTTCCCATAAATGAACAAAAAGCTTCTAAAAGGGAAAAGCTGGCAATTGCTGAAGTAAGCCCTAGCCAGTTAGCAAAAGAAAAATCCAAACAAGCTTTTTTTTTTAAAGTGTATAAAAATGAAGCAGGCAGACTTTTAAAGATGTTCAGTCCTCAGCAGCACCCCTTTTTCTCAAAGAGGGTGCGGGGTGAAAATCTGGCCACTCCACTTAGGTACCTAAATAGGAGATGAGTGATTTTGAAAATCTGGTATTCAATGCTCGCAATTCTGAATGAAATTATTAATAAAATACATACATTGTATACACTTACCTACAATATATACAGGAACTAAGCAATTAAATATCCCATAACTACTGTTTGTCTTTTAATTGAGGATCAAATATAACTAGACTATGGCATATATTTACCATTTGTAGTGCTCTATATTTACAATGAACATTTATGCCACCATCCCCTCTTTTCTCTAATTCTTCCTATGTCCATTTTATATCTAACACATTTAAAAATCAGATTTTATTTCCTCACATAACAGAGAACTACAAAATGCTGTTTCAAATAGAAATATATACAGCTGTTCACCAGATAGGATCAGAATTGCACTTGCACTGAACTCAGACTGCTAATTTTGGAGACAAAGCTGGTTGGGAATATTTTGATGAAATGTTTCTTCCCCAAAAAGTGCTGCTCCATAGAAACTGTTCACAGGAAAGGGTGAGTGTTGATGTATTTCCCAACCTGAAAAAAATAAGTTTAGAAATTGCCAGTGTCCCATTTTGGCATATTCTAAACTTTAAAGTTTGGGTTTTTTGGTTCAAAATTTAACTTAATTTTTGGTAGAAAAAAGGTCAAAATGAAATGTTTTAAAATTCTGAAAGTAAAATGTTTGTATTGACCACACTGAAGTTTTGTTCTGGTTTGTCTGAATTTTTTTTTTATAGGAATTTTTTTAAACTCAAAAATTCTCATGGGATAAGAAAATAATTTCTTTTAATTGGAAGTACCTGAGGATCCGTTATAGAAAATGATCTAGTGGAACAGCAATCTTTAGTCCAAATATGTAATCTCATGATTTCTATTGAAACTAATTGCTAAAACATGCACCAAATAGCTGTCTGTCTTCAGTTACATGCTGATGGTGGCTCATTATTTAAAAAAAAACAGCACACTGAGGTGAATAAAGTCATGTGACTTATGAAGACTTCGGTAACAGGTAATGCACTTAAAACTATGGTCTCTTGAGAATAACACTGTCAGGTGTACACAGCAGTGAACATCATGCATGCTTGGATGGGTTTAAGAAGGCATGGAAAGAATGCTGAGAAGTGAGATATATTTGCAACTGCTGATTACTCTCTTTCTGCAACATTTAACCTCTTGTGAATATTGAATCATTTACAGCCTAATTCTGTGTTAATGAGCATAGACTGGCTTACTGATGCTACATTACAGTTTTGTCCTCAAAGTCAATACAGGGGAAATAGCTAGAGATTTTCAATTAAAGTAATGATATTTTATAAATTGATTATTGATTAAGATGACATGATAGGATGCTTGTTATGACCTTGTGATAAATGTCTACAATTACAGGTGCCTCTGTTGAAGCCATGATCTGAAGTTTAATGGCAGAGTTCTGGTAGGTTTTTACATAAACTTGCAACTTGATTTAAATCATCAGGCTGATCACAAACAGGTCCATAACACATCAGTTCCTAGACTAATGAACCATATATCCTTGTCGACTTTAGTAATGTTTTGACAGTTTTTGCCTCAGTGCCTTTGAATTACAAGTGTGTAGAGATGTATTGCTTACTGCTACAATAGGTCTTTCCCTAAGGATATGGTAGGTCACATTTACTGAATCTGAATTGGTTAACAATGACAACAGATTAATGTTGTAAAAGGATGCAATCAATTTTAATAGTTTTAATTACATTTTTCATAATCAAGTATGAAGAGATTACATAAAAACAATGTCTGGGATTGCTAAATTGTATTTCCTTAAAATGTTTACAATATAGATGATTTACAAAGCAGTGAGATTAGTATTAAAGTTGCAGAAAACTTTGTTAAATGTTAAGATAGTGAAACCACCAAACCGAGTGGAAAAACCCAAATCTAGCTGACATACAGCTGTATATCAAAGACAAGAAAATTCAGATTTGTAGTTTAAAAAGCTTAGGTAACTTTTCACCTTCAAACTGTTATTGTTTGTGTGACACAGGAGTGGTGTAAAACACATTTTAAAAAACAAAACACCAGCATAATCTTTTACTATACAACCCTCCTCTCTACTAACCTTCTTTAGTACAGCAGGTGTCCTTTTATATTATTATCCCCAACCCTTTCTGGGGCTCTTTAATTTGGAAGAGCCAAACAGCTGCAGGCCTGAAGTGGGCACTTCGTAATTAGCTTGTTTCATCTCCTTCTCTTCTAGCAGCAGATTAATTTTCCTTAACTCCTGTTATATTCTGTCTCCCCTCCCCCAGTTTTTCCCTTTCTTATTTCTGAGTTAACTCTCTCCCTCTCTCTCTCAGTGGTTTTGATTTCTTGTTTTTTTGGGGTGACGCAAGCAAAAGGCCTATTCCTGTTAATCAGTATAGAGGTAACACTCCCTCTGAAGTCCCTCTCTCTCTCACACATTACTAGGTTTTTAGTCTTCACAGTGAATTTCCTTTTGTTTTCTTGACTTTTAGGGAATTTTGTTTTTGTGAGGGACTTTTACTTGCCTCTTCCAGCAAACAAGACAAACGAGAATAAAGCAAAACAATTGAAACAAATGACAGATAGGTGGCATTAATGTAAAATACCTAGATTTGCTTAGACTGAAGTCTAAATTTCCTTTTTGGGGAGAAGAGGTGGAAGGGTTAAATCAAAGTTTGAAAGTTACTTCAGCATTTAAAAACAAAAATAATTTAGGGCCAGATTCTCCTATGAAAGAGCAGGAAAACTGAACTTGGAAATGTGGTGTTTTCTTATTACTAAATTGGGGAAAGAAGGGAAGGGCTGGCCCTGCATCCAAACCTCTGGCCCTGTACTTTTGCACTGTTTCCAAACACACAACCCTCTAGGAACTTGGCTCCTGTGGAGCTGTGTTTGTATGGGCTGCTCCCCATGTTGCTTCCCCCTCAGATCTCCTTTCCCATAGCAAGTTCATATTATGGGGAGGGATGGTGCATAACTTAATGCTGCCAACATCAGCATTAATTTAGGTCCCAAAGCTCCATGTGGCTGTGCAGCAGGTAATCTCCTGGAGAGCTGATGTTCCCCTGGCACTGCTCCCTTTGGTTCATGGCCTGTACTCCCTTGCCATGGAGTACCCAAGGAGGTACTCTCTTTTCCACCATTCTATGATAGCATGCTGGGCCGATGGTATTCCCCCTTTCACTTGCTCCCACTGTGTTGTCTTACAACCCTTCTTTTAAAGCAGAAGGTAGCATAGGACCCATAACTTCATTTGTTATTTCTATAGTAAAAAGAAATCGTCTCTAAAATGTATTCAAAGCTTGACATAAAATACCACAACCCCCATTATAAATATGTAATTATCTGCTCAACAGTCCATTATAGCAGCTTTGGAGTCATTGTCCTTAATGTATTATATGATTTCTTAAAGACTGTTTTAGTTCATGGATCACTGACCTTGAAAGACCCGCGACAGCCTATTAAGTGAGTGCAGATAATTCAGTCTTTAAAAATCCTCCTAAAATGTATCATAAAATTATGATCTAAATTGAGCTTCTATTTTACCTCTTCAACCTCAACAAAGCATCGGGAGTGCATGAGTGTACCTAAGGGTTGAAATGGAGTCTGTTATGGCACATGTACAAACTCTGTTTTTAAAACTAAGGGCTTACATATATGCACTATGGAGCAGGCGGGAGAGAGACATTTCCCCTTGTTCAAGCTGTATAAAGGGCTGACCAGTATTATACCCTTTCCACTCAGGGCTGCTACCAGATGTACCTAGCAGGGGTTGGTGTGTAGGTGGAGCTACGCTGCACCCCTTAAAGTCATATAGCATTTTTTCAGCCCCCTGCACAGTGGGGAATTGTGCCTAATATAGAGCTGTATTTAAATAGCACAAATGAGCCCTAAATAACATTTTCCCCTCCCCCTTACTTGTAACTCAAAATATACTGGCTGAACTTCATCTCTTTGGTTACAATCAATCAGAACAAATTTGAGAACTTCTAAAACTGTATTTTAAAGAAAATCCCTTTAGGGTATGTCATGGGCTGGCTGGTCCTTTGAGGCAAGCTTTACTGGTGATTTGGCAACCTAAGGGCTAATTAGTGACTCCAGCTGGGTATAATGAAGCTTAATTAGAAAGACTGACCCCAGCTGGGGTGGTGAAGCAGTGAGAGCACTACTTAATTAGAGCTGGGAGTTCAGTAGTGGAAGTGAAAGAGGTAGTTCCTTTTTGGGTTGAGCCTGAGGAAGTCAAGCTGAGCCCACCTTGGGGGTGGTGGGGATAAGTGCCTGTGCATCAGTTGAGTTAGGTCTGGTAACAGGAGACAGAGACCTACAAGGAGTACACTAAGCTGCTGTGGGGGAGATCTCTGAGATAAGGCCTAAAAGAAGTAGGGATGTCTTTAGAGACCCTGGTGAAGGGAAGCAGTAGGGGAACCCTTTTAGAGAAGAAGAAAGATAAGAAAAGTCCTGCCGGGGCAAGGAGAAGAGACCAAGAAGCAGAGGACTTCAGTGGAGCCTATGCAGAGCAGAAGAACTATTATTCTGGGCATTTGATTGGACCTTAAGCAGGACCCTTTCATTACCCTGGAGGGGTAGTGAACTGTTACATGACTTGGCTGGAGGGTTGAGCCATGGGGTGGGCGGACCCCAGAGAGGGAGTCAGGAGAAGATAGTGGCTGGGTCTAGCTATTGTAGCCAAGGAATTATCCCCCTGCTGGCAGTGAGAGGTGAAGTCCCCTCCAATGCTGTGTTTGGGAATGAGAGGGTGCCCTGGAGGTGAGGATGTGCCCTTAGTGGGTTGGAAGCTTGTTTCTGAATTCCTAGCCCATAGTGAATTCTTACAGTGGAGTTATAGACTGGAAAAAAATCTGACAGCATTTCTATTTAAGTCTATGGGTTTATGGCCCCTTGTACAGCTAGATTTAAGTCCTTTTACTGTGAACAGGACCAACTGTCTGGGCTAACCGACTGAAGATAAAATTGCTCCTGTAAAGATATATTTGTCTTGTTTCTGTGACAAGATAATCATTATGTTCCAAGTGAATTTAGAAAGTGAGCTTTTTGAAATGTGAATATTGGAGAAACTTTGGACTCTCAAATTCTAATTACAGTGTGAAAGCAATTTGTTTTGTTCAAAACTAAGACATTTAACAATGATTGACATTTTGAAAAGTTATTGTTAAACTGAAGAGAAACTGTTGGTAATTACTAACTGTAACTGGGGTATATCTGTATGGGTGCATGTGCATTAGTGCAGGAGGTAGAGTCTTTCTAGAACATTGAAAATCTGGCTCAAGGATGAGACCTATAACAAGACTTATTGAAGTACTAAGGTTTCCCTGAAAAATGTTGCAATCTGTATGTGACTTTGCATTTTAACTTCTTCCTTCCTTCAAAACTACATTAAAATGACTTTAATTCTCATTAAGACAATAGTAACATCCACCTCAGTATGCCTTTCTTTTTCAGTCTTAGTGTCTGTATTTGTGGTATTTGAAATGAACTTAAATGCATTCCAAATGTAAGGGGATTGATTCTCCACTGTGCCTGAGCTCTGCTTTTGCACAGTGGAGAGGGGAGTCTATGGAGGAGTCAGCTTTGGCCCCTTGATTCTCAGCTGTCCGGGTCAACTTTAACTTAAGTCACTGACATCCGGTCCCTCAGTTCTCCTTTAGTGTAAATCCCCTGAGTGTCACATCCCTTTCCTCTTATAAATGACAATTGATTTTTTTTTTCATCTATAGCTCTCAATGTGCTTTACAAAGGAGGTAAGTATTATTCTGCGAGGAGGGGTTCTTGTACAGGAGGTAGTGGAACCAGGCAGCAGAACCATCACTACTAGTTTTACACAGGCAGCAATTCCCTCTACACAGTGTAAATTTCAAAACAGTTTTAATTCACTTTACCAGGTAATGCATGGGATAGGCAGTGCAAAGTGAACTTGTCAGCTCCAAAACCTGATCCACCTCATCTTAGAACTCTTATTAATATAATAAGCTTTATTTGACATTGAATGCAGTGGTATCACTGTACATCACTAAGTTATATTTCTAACGCACTCAACACCTTTTTACCAGGGTACCAGTATTGGAATATATAAACTATTCATATTTAACTCTTGGATCCAATGAGAGAGAGAAAATTGAACAAAATGTTTTTGTTACTGCAAATCCCATCCCCTTTAGGGTTAAGAAATCATGTCAGTCAGATTCATCACTATCCTTTTGTTTTCAACTGGGCAGTTGTTTTCAAGTTATTGTTTCAGACCTGAAAATCTCTTCCATCTCAAATAGTTCCTATTCACATGAGAAATCAATGGGATTAGTCATGTAACTGCTATTCATTCACTCATGTGAGTTAGGATTGGGGCCTCTGATGGCCCATTCTTCCTAACCTCTAGGTCATTTCAAGATTATTGCTTTTAAACTGTGAATCAGTCGAGACATCACAGGCATTAAAAATTAGATGGGTCAAAGCTGGAAAGTATACTATAGAGAACAAAGCTGTAATGGCAGTGGGATAGGCTGGATGTATAACTTCTCTGGTTCTGTTTTACTACCCATTTATTATTGCTCTTGCCCACTAAAATTAAATTTTCCAGCGATAATGTTGTTTGTGGCTTGAGCGCACCTTTTGAATGGACTCCCCCATACATACAACTACCTTTTTTCCCCGCCCCTGCTGACATCAGATCTATTTTGTGGTTCTCATCTCAGTCAATCAGGAATACATTGTATTTACCATGAATCTTTTAGCAGATTAATTTATAATAATGTTATCATAATGTTGGGGAGTTTTTCACGTAATAGATGAACTATAATATCAGAGGCATATTCTTCTCTTCATATGTGGGATCTGAGGCAAAATACAGCCATGGTACAAAGACGTACAATATCATTGAAAAGACAGAAGTTGTGCCTGCATACATGAAGGTTAAACTTGCTCTGTCACCCTAAGAGCTTCAACAGTTGTCGTATCAATTTAGGAGAAAGCTTGCTGTATTCTTTGCTGTACTTCTTAGGGGACAGCATACTTCCTGGCAAGGGCTCTCTGTAATCTGTGTGACCATATGTTCCAGGAACTTTCTATGTATAATACATGGGAGTTCTGTATATATCTATTTCCTGATGTCTTAGACTGTCAGGCATGCTTCAAATCATACAGGCTGATATGCAGTCTGTGTGTAAAGAACCCTGCAGCAAGTAGTTCCTATCTCACCTTAACCAAGTCCCACACAATAAGAGCAGAGTTACTGGGAGTTATGTGGCTGAGTTAATCTTAACACCTGGACTTCAAAACATTCGACAGATGTCTGGCACTCGGGGCCTAATCCAATTCCCATTGACGTTAATGGGACTCTTTCCACTGACTTCAGTAGGTTTTGGATCAGGCTCCAAATGAATGTTGACTGCACTGTTAAGATATTAATAACTAGCGATGGGACCTAACCAAGACCCCCAAGAACAACTGCATGGAAACACTGACTCCTAATTCGAGACAAGGATTTTGAAAAGAGGAAAAAAAGTGCAGATGAATGGAGAGGCGCTCTATTGCTTTTGTTGTGAAAAATCTAAAACAAAACAGAAAATGACAGCATATGATTATACCTAAATAGACCCATTTGTTACAAGTTCAACAGTGAAATACTGCTATCGATAGTGATGACATTATACACATTTGTGTTCTGCTTAAGACACATTAATGTGATTCATGGCGGATTCAATAATTTTCCTGTATCATCCTCGTGGAAGGCATGAATGCTAAAAATTTAGCAAATTAGTCAAGATTTTAGTTTGACATCTATTCTAGCTATTTTAAGATTTTCTGTAGTGCCTATCACCATTGCATCTAAGACGTCTTTTCCATAACACTTACATTTGAAGAATTTACAGTTGTCTTCAAAATATGCCTAATAAATTGTTTTAAATATATATCTAAATTTATGCACAAAATATATGTATGTGCTACAATTTATTTTATTTCCATTTATTATTGGCTATACTTGAAAATCTATGGAGCACTGAACAGTGAATCTGATGAATTGAAATAGGATGAATCCCTTAGTGTGTGTGTGTAAAAATTGTGTTTAGTAGATAGCAATATAATAGGCAGAAAAATGAAATAAGGGATGAACACTAGAAAAAAGTGGGGAAAAATGATTAGGAGGTAGTCCAAATAATATGCAGTTTTTTTCATGTAGGTGCAGCTGTTAGCAGACCATGCTAAATAGAAATTTAGGACATTTAATCAGTATATGCTCTTGAGTTCCATGCACAAATCTAGAGCAGTACATTTTGACCTGAGTAACTCTCTTATCCCTCATATTTGTTTGAGCTAGAGATGACTGAAAAACCTTCTTGCTGAAAAATGGGATTTCATAAAAAAAAAAAAGAATTTTCACTGGAAAATGTTGTTCTCAATTAAATATTTCAAAGGGAAATTCCAAAATGAAACACATTTTGCTGAAGGAAAAATGAAGCACTGTAACTTTCCAAAACTGAGGAAACTTAAGCTACAGAGGTAGCAGTTAGTTTCACTTTTTCCTTTGCCACTCTAGCTTTTCCAAAATAAGACAGTTTGAAAAGTGTTAGGTTGGAAAAAGTGAAACAAAATCTAGACATCACTAGTTCTATTACATTGGGTGGCCAAAAACCCCCTGAATGAAGCATACTTCAAATAGAAGAATTTTTGTTTTGCTTTGAAATATTCTCATCACAAGTTGTGGAGGAAAGAAACAAAACAAACCTGAATGAAATCTTTTCATTTGTTTGTTATGAGGGTAGGGGGAGGACAGGATTTTTGATAAGCCCTTAACCAAAGCTTATTCAAAGAGGATCTTAAAGTTCATCTTCCACAGATTTTGGGGCCAGTCGTCTTATGTTTCTGGTCCTCTGAATTTGCTAGTAGACATTTTTATCATCGTCAAGAAGGTAGAATAAGAAACCTCCCCTAGGCTACCTAAAAGTTTATGGCTTTCTCATAGATAAATTTCCTTTGTCCTAATTCTGGGGAACACGTATATCACTTCCATGACGTGCCTGAAGCTCATGTTCTTCAAGAGTTTAAGGCTGCTTTTGAGCCCAGGTTTTCCCCATAGAGTATGTTATCCAGTTCTTAAGCAAATGAGTCAACTAAGCCCATAGGTCAAATGCTGAGTTGGTGTAAATAAGCATAGAACCATTGACTCAGCCATACCTGTAGAAGTTCTGTCACCAGGTCTTTAGAAAAGTCCCAAACATAATCAAGGGAAATTTATATATGAGAGTTTTAAACATATGTGTTTAGTTTGTATATCCACTGTGTTGGAATGTTTCGTTGGAGGCTTAAAAACTTTCTTATAACATTCAAAACAATGACAGAATTTTCATGATGGAAACTGGCTGCAGTTTAGTCAAATTCTATTTAGACTACTGAAAGTCCAAGCACCAGTGAAGATGACTTAACTATCATCTTCATTCAGCTGTTGTGAGTGGTAATTTTGTAACCAGATGAAGCAGAAAAACAATAATAGCTTTTTATTCTGTACATTTAAGTTACTGCATTTAACTACCCTGCAATTATCTTTTCATTCAGCAGCACATGTGATCTTTTCCAAAGTTGTTCTTGTCTAAAAGTTATGTGAAGTTGTGACACACTTAAAATCAGATTCACTTAATGTTCTAAGATTTAGGACTGCTGAACACTCACTACGCTGTTTGATCCGTGTAGTGAAAACTTGAGTTGCCTGCATGTCAGACAAATGTGGTAAAGGGAGGGGAGTATGCTTTGGGCCTGATTCAAGCCCATTAAAGCTAATAGGCATCTTTCCACTGACTTCAATGAACTTTGGATCATACCATTTATTAATTGGTGTAACAGATTGTGACTTTCCACTTGGTTTTAATAATGCATCATACAGGATTGTCCCCTTCTCTGCCTTTATGACTGAATTTGGTCAATCTAACTTGTTAGTAATCCATTCACGATATAAAAAGTTAACAGTTTTAGGGCAATTGTTTTTAATAAGTTATCTGAAAAAGCAGGTGTACAATGAGGTGTCACAATACTATTGGTCAGGTGAGACTAGAGAAAATAGTGAGAAACTGTAGATTGTCCTACAAGTCTGCAGCAGCTCCCGAGCAGCCTAGCCAGGGGTAATGCTGCACATACACTTGACACCGTGTAGGCCTGCAGAGGAGACTTCCCAGGAGCCTGAGAAGTGCTGGGACCCACAGGCCCTTCTAGAGATCAAAAGGGGCATTTTGGGAGAGGAAATGTATCCTGGCCAGATCCACTGCAGCTGCCCCTGACCGGCCCTCCTCACAATGTAAGGATGACAGAGACTTGGATCACAGAAACATGGTGGGATGAATCTCACAGTATTCTTGCCAGCAAATTAAAGTATGGATTGGATGAATGGACTATGAGGTGGATAGAAAGGACGATAAGGTGTATAGAAAGCTGGCTAGATTGTCAGGCTCAACGGGTAGTGATCAACGGCTCAATGTCTAGTTGGCAGCCGGTATCAAGCGGAGTGCTTCAGGGGTCCATCCTGGGGCTGGTTTTGTTCAATATCTTCATTAACGATTTGGATGATGGGATGGATTGCACCCTCAGCAACTTCGCAGATGACAATACACTGGGGGGAGAGGTAGATATAATGGAGGGTAGGGATAGGGTCCAGAGTGACCTAGACAAATTGGAAGACTGGGCCAAAAGAAATCTGATAAGGTTTAACAAGGACAAGTGCAGAGTCCTGCACTTAGGACAGAAGAATCCCATGCACTGTTACAGACTGGAGACCGACTGCCTAAATGGCAATTCTGCAGAAAAGGACCTGGGGATTACAGTGGACGAGAAGCTGGATATGAGTCAGCAGTGTGCCCTCGTTGCCAAGAAAGCTAAAGGCATATTGGGCTGCTTTAGTAGGAGCATTGGCAGCAGATTGAGGGAAGTGATTATTCCCCTCTATTCGGCACTGGTGAGGCCACACCTGGAGTATTGCATCCAGTTTTGGTCCCCCCACTACAGAAGGGATATGGACAAATTGGAGACAGTTCAGCAGAGGGCAACAAAAATGAATGGGGGGCTGAGGCACATGACTTATGAGGAGAGGCTCAGGGAACTGGGGTTATTTAGTCTGCAGAAGAGAAGAGTGAGGGGGGATTTGATAGAAACCTTCAATTACCTGAAGGGGGATTCCAAAGAGGATGTTCTCCATGGTGGAAGATGATAGAACAAGAAACAATGGTCTCAAGTTGCAGTGGGGGAGGTCTAGGTTGGATATTAGGAAAACTATTTCACTAGGAGGGTGGTGAAGCACTGGAATGGGTTACCTAGGGAGGTGGTGGAATCTCCATCCTTAGAGGTTTTTAAGGCCCAGCTTGACAAAGCCTTGGCTGGGATGATTTAGTTGGTGTTGGTCCTGCTTTGAGCAGGGGATTGGGCTAGATGACCTCTTGAGGCCTCTTCCAACCCTAATATTCTATGATTCTATTCTGTGATTCTATGACCTAACAAAATAACATAAATGGGAAACATGGTGGCAGATGCATGCTAATGCACGTAGGAAGGAAAACTATTTTTACAACTTATTGGGTTCTGAATTAATTGTAAGTGCTCAGATAAAAGAATCTGGTTGTCATTGTGGAAACATCTGATCAATGTACAGCATCAGTAATAAAAAGCAGGAAAAACTTTAAAGAAAATAATACTGAAAAGACAATATATTAACCAATGCTATGCCCTCACTTGGAAAACTTAGTTCAGCCATGGTAACTGTATCTTAGAAGAGCGATAGCAAAAGTAAAATGGGCTACTAAAATGTTTAAAGGCATGAAAGCCTCTTGCATTAAGAAGAGATTGAAAAGCTGGCATTGTTTAGATAGGAGATGCATTAACAAAGATATGACACATGCTTGCAAAATAATGAATGGTATAGAGAAAAGTAAAGTGGGCACACTATTTACCATTTCTCATACTGTAAGGATGACAGAGACTTGTATCACACAAACTTGGTGGGATAAATCTCATTACTGGAATGTTGGTATAGAGGGTTATAGCTTGGTCAGGACGGGAGGGTGGGGGGAGGATGTGAGTAGATGTTGCATTATACATCAAGAATATATACATTTGTTCTGAGGTCCAGAAGGAGGTGAGAAATATACCTCTTGAAAGTCTCTGAGTCAAGATAAAAAGGGAAAGACTCAGGTGATATCATGGTATGTGTCTACTGTAGACTGCTAAACCAGGAGGGGGAGGTGGAAGAGGCAGTTCTAGAACAAATATCAGAAATGTCCAAAACACAAGATCTGGTGCTGATGGGGGGGCTTTAACTGCCCAGGCATCTGTTACACAAGTAATAAAGCAAAACATAAAATCTCCAATAAGTTCTTGGAATGGGGGAGGGGAGGACTTTTTATTTCAGAAGGTGGAGGAAGGAGCAATGGGAACAGTAATTTTTGGACTTGATTCGACTAATGGAAGAATTGGTTGTGAATCTGAAGATAAAAGGCCATTTGTATGGAAGTGATCATGAAATTATAGATTTCATTATTTTAAGGAAAGAATGCAGCAAAATAAGAACAATGAACTTTAAAAAGCAGACCTCAACAAACTCAGAAAATTGGTAGTTAAGATCTCATGGGAAGAAAATCTAAGAGATAAAAGTTTGAGAGCAGTCCATTTCTCAAAGACAATATTAAAGGCACAACAGTAAACTATCCTGATGCAAAGGAAAGATATAAAAAATAGAGACCAAAATGGCACCATCAGGAGCTCTTTAATCATCTGAAAAGGAATCATCCAAATAGTGGAAATATGGACAAATTACTAAGACTGAGTACATAAGAATAGCACAAGCCTGGAGGGACAAAATTAGAAAGGCGTAGGCACAAAATGAGTTCTAGTTCTATCAAGTAAGGGACATTAAAAGGCAGTAGGAAAAGGTTCAAAAAATACATTAGGAACAAGAGAAAGATGAAGGAAAGTGTATTGTCTTCTGTTTAGTGGGGAGGAAGAGTTAATAATGGACACATTAAACCATCTAAGGTATTTAATGCATATTTTACTTCAGTCTTTACTAAAACAAAGGTAAATTGTGACCAGATGCTTAACAAGCCAAAATAGGAAAGACCTTAATATTCTTTAACGTGTAAAGTTAATGTATTCTAATCAGCAGGGCCTAGTGAGACGCACAGGAGGGCACTTAAGGAACTAGCTGACGCAATCTCAGAACTGTTAGCGAATATCTTTGAGAATTCAGAGGAGGGCAAACCTAGTACCTATCTTTAAAAAAGGAAACAAAGAGGATCTGGAGAATTGTAGATCAGTCAGCCTAACTTGAATTCCTGGACAGATGAAGGAACATGTTATTAAACAATCAATTTGTATGCAACTAGAGGATAATAGGGTGATAAGAAATAGCTAACTAATAGTTTGTCAAGAACAAACTGGGTCAAACCAACCTAATTTCCTTCAACAGAGTTACTGGCCTAGTGGACGAGTGCTGGAGTGGGGGAAGCAGCAGATGTCATATATCTTAATTTTTAGTAAGGCTTTTGACAGTCCCACATCATCTTCTCATGAGAAAACTAGGGAAATGTGGTCTAAATAAAAATATAAGTTGTGTGCACAACTGGCTGACAGTCTGTACTCAGAGTAGTTATCTGGTTCGCTGTCAGACTAGTAGGGCGTATATGGTGGAGGCTGCAGAGGGAGGTCAGTACTTGGATAGTGGAGTTAAAACTTGCAGCTGATACCAAGCTGGGAGGAGTTGCAGGCACGTTGGAGGCCAACGTTAGAATTCAAA
Source organism: Malaclemys terrapin pileata (assembly GCF_027887155.1). Taxonomy (NCBI): domain Eukaryota; kingdom Metazoa; phylum Chordata; order Testudines; family Emydidae; genus Malaclemys; species Malaclemys terrapin. The sequence continues at coordinate 69,515,953 of NC_071512.1, forward strand.
ACAACCTTAACAAATTGGACAATTGGTCTGAATTCAACAAAAACAAAAGTGAAGTATTGCACTTAAGAAAGAAAAATCATTCTAGGACTGGAAGGGACCTCGAGAGGTCATCGAGTCCAGTCCCCTGCCCGCATGGCAGGACCAAATACCATCTAGACCATCCCTGATAGACATTTATCTAACCTACTCTTAAATATCTCCAGAGATGGAGATTCCACAACCTCCCTAGGCAATTTATTCCAGTGTTTAACCACCCTGACAGTTAGGAACTTTTTCCTAATGTCCAACCTAGACCTCCCTTGCTGCAGTTTAAACCCATTGCTTCTGGTTCTATCCTTAGAGGCTAAGGTGAACAAGTTTTCTCCCTCCTCCTTATGACACCCTTTTAGATACCTGAAAACTGCTATCATGTCCCCTCTCAGTCTTCTCTTTTCCAAACTAAACAAACCCAATTCTTTCAGCCTTCCTTCATAGGTCATGTTTTCAAGACCTTTAATCATTCTTGTTGCTCTTCTCTGGACCCTCTCCAATTTCTCCACATCTTTTTTAAAATGCGGTGCCCAGAACTGGACACAATACTCCAGCTGAGGCCTAACCAGAGCAGAGTAGAGCGGAAGAATGACTTCTCGTGTCTTGCTCACAACACACCTGTTAATACATCCCAGAATCATGTTTGCTTTTTTTGCAACAGCATCACACTGTTGACTCATATTTAGCTTGTGGTCCACTATAACCCCTAGATCCCTTTCTGCCGTACTCCGTCCTAGACAGTCCCTTCCCATTCTGTATGTGTGAAACTGATTTTTCCTTCCAAAGTGGAGCACTTTGCATTTGTCTTTGTTAAACTTCATCCTGTTTACCTCAGCCCATTTCTCCAATTTGTCCAGATCATTTTGAATTATGACCCTGTCCTCCAAAGCAGTTGCAATCCCTCCCAGTTTGGTATCATCCGCAAACTTAATAAGCATACTTTCTATGCCAATATCTAAGTCGTTGATGAAGATATTGAACAGCGCCGGTCCCAAAACAGACCCCTGCGGTACCCCACTCGTTGTGCCTTTCCAGCAGGATTGGGAACTATTAATAACAACTCTCTGAGTACGGTTATCCAGCCAGTTATGCACCCACCTTATAGTAGCCCCATCTAAATTGTATTTGCCTAGTTTATCGATAAGAATATCATGCGAGACTGTATCAAATGCCTTACTAAAGTCTAGGTATACCACATCCACAGCTTCACCCTTATCCACAAGGCTCGTTATCCTATCAAAGAAAGCTATCAGATTGGTTTGACATGATTTGTTCTTCACAAATCCATGCTGGCTGTTCCCTATCACCTTACCACCTTCCAAGTGTTTGCAGATGATTTCCTTAATTACTTGCTCCATTAGGGAAATCATCTGCAAACACTTGGAAGGTGATAGGGAACAGGTTAGACAGACGTGTAAGAGATGGTCTCAAAGCAGGGGACTACAGTAGATTGCCTCTTGAGGTCCCTTCCAGCCTACATTTCTGTGATTCTCTGAGGGAACATTCAATGAAACTGAATGACAAATTTAAAAATGATAAAAGGAAATACCTTTTGTTTTTTTGCTGGTTGCTGATATACTTGCTAATATTCTATCATAAAACTACAATTAAATTGGACTTTGGGATCCTTTGGCTCACCAAGATTCCTCAGTCACATTTCATGTTAAGATTCCATTTATAAAGGGTTTATAAATGATTGAGATGCTATAAATATGTTACGGACATGAGTAGTGTGCTAGATAAGCACACTAGGAGAAGGTGTTATAAAGGGTTATTCACCATGGTTATAAGCAACCTGTTGAACTCTCTAATAATCAATTTAACTTTTTATTAAAACATTTATTAAAAATGTATTACCCATTTATGAACAAAACTTTATTATAAAGTTAATTAATTCCTCTGATGCTGATGTTAAGCAGAATTTTTGGTAGTCTTTCAAGAATTTTCTTCTTTCCTTCTTTTTCTTTTTCTGAGAGGGGGAGGCTGGGCACTAAAAACAAAAAGGAATGGAAAGAGAAAGCTTTAAGCAGCTAACCTTCTGTCCTACTAGCTTTTACCTTTCATGGTGGGGTTTCACATTGTCTAGTCAAGCAATCATTTTTCTTTCTATATGTAAGCAGAGTCTGAATGAGCTCTACCCTGACATCTGGTGGTGAGCTGTGGAAAAGGACTTCAGGGGCTGATCTAGTTTGCATGGGCACACCCACCCTGCCTAGCATGATGGGACTGCTTGCCCAAATGGTCACTGGCTGCTGTGGGACCACCAGTCTCTTTGTTATTGGGGCAGGAGTAATAAAGGGTTGTTATCCTGGTTATGTGAATCAAGGACAGTAGAACTGTACTTGGCATTTTACGACTGAGGGACTCGCCCTCAAATAAGTAGCACTTGCTAGGCAAGGGACATGGGTTCCACAACCCAGTGAATTGAGAGAGAGGGGCTGTGGACAGGTATTTGCACTTGGTAGTGTGGCCACTTTCTCAGGGGCCTAAACACCACTTTGATCCCTCCTCTCTTTACTGTGTAATAACAGAGCTAATTTTGACTCTGTTAGGTGTCTTGTTATGTGCTGCAGAGCTGAAATCACTGATTCCTAGGGCTAGTGGTTCTGAATGCTTCAGCACTGAGGCTCCCCTACTAACAGCTGAAATCACTGAGAGCTGTGTTAAGTAGTGGGGACCATGTTGGTGAGTGGGTAGCTGGTAGAGAGGTGTGGCAGCGGCAGTGAAGACTGTAACAGAACCCCATGGAGCGGTGTGGCAATTGGCTGTTGACCTGAGCAGCGGAACATGTAAGGTGCCCCCATACCTCCCCCCCTTTCCACTTAGGCTAGGAGATAAACTCTGCAGATGAACTTCTGAACTCTGGGGCTGCACTAACCAAGGACAGAAACTCTGTGTGTGTGTGTGTGTGTGGGGGGGTGACTATTGGGTTGCTGGACTTAAGACCCTGAGGGGAAAAGGACACTGCTAAACTCACTTGGGTATTTTGCTCATGGTTTATGTTATCCTGTTTGTGGTGTTTCCCCACATGATGCCGCATTGTTTCCCTTCTTTATTAAAAGGCTTTTGCTAAACTCAGACTGTGCTTGCAAGAGGGGAAGTATTGCCTCTTAGAGGAACCCAGAGAGGTGGTATGTAATTGTCCCAGGTCACTAGGTGGGGGCTTGAGCTGGTTTTGCCTTGTGTTATTGAAAAGGAACCCCTAGATACTGAACCCGGCCCTTGTTGCTGCCAACTCAGATGGGCAGAAAGGTTACATATAAGAATAAGGGAGAGGAGGAAGGGAAGAAATATCCCAGCATATACTCATAACAGCTGGAAACTGCCTACTGTTTGAGGGCAGTAATTCAACCAAAAATTCATACAGTGGAACTGCAGGGCCTACTCTCTCTCAGTTAATTGTGCGAGTGATCAGATGGAAGAGGAACCCTGCTGAACTGCCAACAGTTATCAATACTTTTGATTCAATTTAATTTCCACAGCTTGTTTCATTGCAAATATAAACTATCAAAGATATGTTAACCAACAGACAATTTGGCAATAACCTGTAGTCTCCTGGCATGAAGAAAAAAGAAATGTAAATATTCAGTGCCTTTTATAAAAATAAAGTTCTTGATGTGCCAAATATCAATTAATTTTTTTGTTACCTCCAAGTTCCCATTCCTCCTGGGTAGTGATATTGTACTGGAAGAGTGTCAGATGTGGTTCCGTGTAACTGAAAACTCTGTATGAAATATGCCAGACAATGTTATAAGTTATGTGATTAAAAAAACAAAACCAAAAAACCACCAGATATGCCTATTGAAAAACAATGAAGGATATAGGAGTCTAAAAAAATGCAGTTTTTTATGTTCTGTATTTTCTAACTACACAAAGTGGGTTCATAGATTAATACCAACATTCTTGCATATAATTTTAAAGTCAAATGGAAAATGACCACCTTATCAGGGGATCAGAGGCACAGATATCTGCTAAACTGCTGGGCTCAAGTCTACTTTTACTATTGATTTAGCTATTCTCTATTAATGCCTAATAGAGAGGAAAATATGACAGTGGATACAGTGAGTGAGAAATTTTTTTTTTCAATTAGGGATGACCTCATAACTCATGAGTGGCAGAGTGAAGTGGAACCGTGGATGAGCTCTAGAAGGACATCCTAGCTAGTGGGGGGAAGCGGGGGAAAAGAGAGGAATTTCTAGGAATAAAATGCTTTTGTCTTACTTTATAGTTAATTATTTGACTAGAAATTGTGTGTATGTGGCATTAATCCAGCTGTAGCTATTTTAAAGTAATTAGCATGAGAAGAATAAGTTTTCTGTTAATGCTCAGAACAATGGCACCCACATCAGAGTAGTAGCGATGTTTCCAGAGGGGATATTCAGAACAGGCCATTACTCAGCAAGAGGAAAATCTGGCCTTGAGTTAGTAATTTCAGTAGGTACGTAAGTATGGGCAAATCTTGCTGCAACACACATGTGCATATACCTGAGGTCAGAATTTGGTTCTGAGTACATCCATAGTTACTATTGTTGCTCCACTTAACTTATTAAATTATATTTACATTGTCCTGATGAAGCCAATGGGACTCTTGCTTGAATAACATCTGAACAAGGACTGCAAGATTTTACTTAAAGAATTGCTTATAGCTTCTGAAATACGATCACATGTTAACTCTGTCTTTTTAAATGGGTCATGTAACAATATAATTATTGTGTTTAATATTACAATAGTAATGTTTAATAAACCAGAACCTTTAGCTATTCAATAGTATTTTCCCTTCTCAGGGGTGCTTTGTATATAAGATCATTGTATGGTCTTCCAGAAGCTTACTGCAACATTGCTCTTTCATTGAATTGCATAGTAAGTACCTTGAAACTATCCATGTACAGTAAGCCTTCAGTAAACTTAACCTTGATAACAGTTTTTTTCCTCATGGGTGATGTGAGTAGATATTTATTACCATTATCTGTATTAACACTAAGTGTAGTCATTTGGCTTGCATAATATTCAAAATATCTTCTTCATAAAAGCAATGTCAGACAGGGCCTGATTCAGACTTGAACTCACTAGTAGGGAATTCCATTGGGGGAGGGGAACTTGCAGCTAGCATGAAGCCAGCTCCTCTGCCAGCTGCCCCTTCTCCACTTTGACAAAGGGAGCATACTGTAGGTGGGGCAGCGCCCTACCCCATTATGCCCGTATCTCACTGGAATAAGGTCTGTTAGGGATCACATGCTCTACTCTCTCTAAGGTCAGGACTAGGATGGTACAGAATTGGGAAGCAATTGGTGCAAACAGGGGCTGGGCTGAGAAGAGTTTGGGGACAAGGGATATTGAGCCCATAGCTCTTACTATTTAATATTAAATTTTCTTTCTAGTCTGAGAGGTATTGTGTACTCTCCAACAAGCACAGAGGTAATTTCTGTGTTCCACATAGTACACAGAATTAAACAAACACATGTGCATGAAACCTTTTAGTAAAACCAATTTTCATAACAAACCAACTCATTTTAGGCCTCCTCTTCAACCCCCATAGCTACGGGGCAAACCAGGAAGGATAGCACTTCACTTTAGGGCAGGGGTAGTCAAGAGGCAGTTCATGAGCCAAATCTGGACCACCAGACACTTTTGAGTGGATCCCAAAATCTTTTTTATTTACTTATTATCATTGTTTTTTAAATTATTTTTTCTTGAGTCTGGACTATACCTTGAGCAAGAAATTTGGCCTGTGACAAAAAATAAACTACTCCTGCTTTAGGGGCTAAGGGGCAGGGTTCCCTTAGATATTTTTAAATCCCTTTAATGAGGGAATGGTGTGGGGGTGGGGAAGTAAGAGAAAGTACAGGTCTCCTGTTCACTCTGTAACTTTTAATAGGCTTTATCATAACCAATACACTCTCTGTGCACCCTGTTCCCCTCTGCCCCAGTATAGAAGAAGAAGCCATCACAGCAATTTATTTCTACCAGGCAGGTATCCAGTGAGGCACTGAAGAGTAGAACCCACCTATAGAGAAGGAAAACTACGCTATGAATGGAAGCTTCCTTTATGATGAATACACAAACACCTCTGAATTTCACTACAGAAACGTGGAACATTGTTTGTTTGCTCACTAGGATAGCCTCATGAGATATAATGCTTTCATGAAGGCCTTAGGGGAGAGCAGTCATACGATCACAAATGAGTATTCTTAAGATAAAGGATCAAAAGTTCCTCAAAATCAGGTAGTATTGTTGTCATAGACAGCTGAAGAAGATAGGAAAAGAGTGAGAGAAACTGTGTGATTCTTTCTTCATAAACTCCTTCTTGGGGGAGGGGAAGGAAGCAGCACATGGCCCTTTTTACTGCTTTATGCTTTCAGAGGTTCACACTTCAAGTGGGGATCCGTGGAGACAATTTTATGAGGGAGGACAGAAAGTTTTGCCACAATTTTCAAATAAGGAACCTAAAGACACTTCATATATACGGCCTTGTTATCTGATGTGCTATGCTTCCACACACCCTATTGAAGTCACCACTGAAAACTAGGCCACTTTTGGGGGACATAAATATAGATTTAGCTGCTTAGCTTTAGGATCCCTGGTTTGAAAATGTGCCCAGTAGCTTATCCAAATGTTCAAGACTGTAACCCCCAAAGCCCTGCCTTCCACAGTCAGTTTTTCCTAAAGATCCTTTAAATGAAAATACTGGTTCAAGTAAAGGGCATGTTTGCATTTGGATTTGGATTAAAGTGGATGTAAATATGTTAGCAAGAAGTTATGAGCAATTAACCTATGGTGAATCAGTGTCTCTGCTCTGAGACTTAGCCTGTTGGTGTGGGCTAATGATAATACCAGCTACGCTTTTTTTTTTTTTTTTTTTAAGTTTCAGTGGTAGCCGTGTTAGTCTGTATCAGCAAAAAAACCGAGGAGTCCTTGTGGCACCTTAGAGACTAACAAATTTATTTGGGCATAAGCTTTCATGGACTTATGAAGTGGGTTCTAGCCCACGAAAGCTTATGCCCAAATAAATTTGTTAGTCTCTAAGGTGCCACAAGGACTCCTCAGTTTTTAAGCACACTGCAAGGATTGTCAGTAAGTGTGCTTCCCTGTATGCAGGGCTCTAGCTAACACTGCATAGGTAATGGACCTTTTGCTATCTCCCCCTAGACCCAAATGCTGCTCTGGCTATACAATCCACCACTAAGCCCTTAGGATGTACTGACAATCATGTTGCATGTCAAATAAATGCTTAGGAAGGAATACAGCTATAGAGAATATATTTGGAACATGCAGTATATGTCTGCGGTCTCCAAAGGGTGAAGATTATTTTAGTAAATTATGTAATTCATCAACTGACCATTAACTGTGGGTCTGGCTTCACCTACTGCTGAATTCAGAGATCTGTAGATTAATTTTAACTCTGATGACAATTGGCTGTAATGTTCCCTGTTGTCACTGCAGCCATGGAGGTCAGTCCTAATGATATGCCAAGTGCTCTTTGACAGTTTGCATACAGACGCAGTTTACTCAGGGTTCAGCACTGCCATTCTCAGAAGATGAGGAGGTATTGAACTGTCAGACTGGGTCTGAACTGGTGACAGCTGATGCATTTTAGATCAGCTGCCTTTATGACTGACTTAATAAACCTAACTGGGAGCAAGCAGATTTTTTCCCCTTCAGTATTACTTTTTTTTCTTTTATTTTAAAGGCTGTGAAAACATGCAGACTTATTTTTAAACTTGTCCCTAATCTTTAATTTTATTTTGAAATCGATATGCATAAAAATGATAGAGGGTGTAAGATTTTAAAAAGCATAGATATTTTTTCCTATGGAAAGATTGATAGCAGAGAAATGGATTTTTATCCTTTCCAGAGGTCTATGGCAATTTAGCATTGGGCTCTCCTATCAGTCATTCATGCTCCTTGTTCTCTTCAGTTAGATAGTACAAGGAGAGGTAATGCTAGGAATAATATCCATAGGTGTAAAAATTATGGTTAAAATATTTATGGCTTCAGAACATCCCATAATCAACAACTGGCCACTAGAAAATGACTGACATTTGTTCTTCTAAAGGATTTTACATTGTCATTACACTTTCGAGTTCAGAGCCAATTATCCTACTAGGAAAGAATTCAATTGCCTGATATGGGCATAGAGATGTTCTGGCACTGTATATTAACAATTAAAAGGCCTCATTGGGATTAAGTGATAAATCCTACCGTATCTCCTCTACCAAAGGTTCAGCAGCAGATCAGTTGTAGACCCACTGCATGGGGGGAGGAATTTCTGGAAGGTCATGTGGATAGTAGAACCCAACTATTTGGGGGTTCCTCAGGGTCGGCCCACAACATTTTGGCACCTGAGGGAGGGAGCTCAAATGACGCTCCCTCACTTGGGCCAAAACTTTGAAAGGTCTCCATTCTGCCTTCTTCCTGTTCTACTCCTCTCATGGTACTGCTCTGCTACCTACCCCAATAAAGGAGAACTAACAAAATGCCTTGTTCAAAAATTTTAAGTAATACTTACATTTGATGTTCAGGTATTTGAAAGTTAACTTTTCTTGTCTGGCATTTTTATCTGTCTGAATGATCAAAGTGGTACTTTCCGTGCCTTCTTGGTTGCAAAGATTTGAACTGCTTCCTGCTGAAGGTCTACAGCCTGGGTCAGCTCATGCTTTATTGAGATGGTTGCAAGGCCGACCAGCCTCTCCTGTGTCATTGTGGAGCATAGATGTGTTTTTATTAACTTCAGCTTGGAGAAGCTGCGTTCTCCACTGGCAACTATTACAGGAAGTGTTAGAAGTATGTGCAGAGCAATAAAAGCATTTGGAAAGAGGGTGGTCATCTTATTTGTGCACATATATTAAAGAACAGTCTTTGGAGTTGATCCTGCTGAAATGTAATCTTGAAAGGGCTTTCAGTTCATCACCTAAATCACTCGCATCAATATTGCACATGTCATAATGTGTCAACACTGTCTCTAGTACCCTGCATTGCTGGTGTAGGTCTTCTTCAGGTATAGCGAGGAGTTTTGGAATATCATACAATATCCCAAATATACTGCAGTGTTCCTTGAGCTGCATGAAATGTCCTTCAACTGACTGTATTCACAATCTAGCACCTGGTTAAAGAATTCAACTTTGAATTGTTGTTTGGGGTCTCTTATGGGATTATCCCGTGTCTTGTACTCAAAATGTCTTCTTCTTCGGTGACTCTTGTATTCTTGAATGGGTGGGAAAATAGCTTCAGTATGAAGTTCCTCTGCCAACTTCTGTGCCCTCTTCAGAACATTTTGAAATCCCTCATCTGACTGGTAAGACTGTAGGTATGACTTTGCTTTGTCCAGTTGTTCCATTGTTCCAGATATATTAAGGTCAACACCTTGGAGTCTCTTGCTTAAAACATTTATTTCAAACAGTATGTCATGCCACAACACTAAGCCACACAGAAATTTGAAGTTATGTATGTTTCTGGTGATTCTGTTTCCCTCTGCCACTGTTCTCCCACGAAGATTTCCTCTCATAGCATTATTCTTCATAATGGCAACTATGGCATCATCTAGCTTCCCAATTTGGTGTTTGATAGGCTTTATTGCCTCCACTCAACTTTCCCATCGTGTGGCACTCAGTGGTTTCAGTGTCAGAGAGGATGTTCCTCGATGTTGCTTCAAAATTTGCCGTTGATGCAGAGAAAAATACATAGGTGCTTTGAGTTACATTAAAAAATTCAGCAGCCTCACTAGAAGCTGATGCTGCATCACTGACCACCAAGTTCAATGAATGAGAACTGCATGGGACAAAAAAAGCTTGAGGGTTTAATTCTCGGATCCGTGTCTGCACTTCTCTGTTCTTTCCTCTCATGTTGGCACCATTATCGTAGCCTTGACCTCTCATGTCAGCTATCACAATTCCCATATCTTCCAGCTTTTTAAGAAGCACATTTGTCATACCAGCTCCTGTAGTATCATCTATGATGATAAATTCTAGAAAATGCAGGGACATTTTCATTAGATTCTCTTGTTGTTACAAAACGCACCATTAAAGTCATTTGTTCTGTATGGCTGATGTCAGGTGTACAGTCCAGAATAACAGAGTCATATCTTGCTGACTTCAGATCTGCCACAATCTTCTGTTTGACTTTTGTTGCCAGTAACTGTATGATCTCATTTTGAATTGTTTTTCCAAGGTAGTGGTGTGTGTACATTTCTTGGATGGCGACTCTCCTTAGATGCTCCTGGAATACAGCATCAAACTCAGTCATCAGCTCCACAATTTTAAGAAGTTTCCATTGTTTGGCACATACAGCTGATCTGAAGTGACACGCAGTGCTAGTGTGTTTTGGGTAGCAAGCATTCTCACAACGGCAATGAGCCTTTTCAGAACATTTTTCCAGTAAAGAGTCTCTGATGCAATCTTCTCTTGATGCTGATCATCTATGGTGGCCTTTAACCTTAGTCTCATCTCAAGCTCTTTCCACCTATGGAATGCTTTCTGGTGATTTGCTGCCTTCTCATGACATGCCAGATTTCTAGCCAGATTTTTCCAGTCCTTTGTTCCCGTAGAACCCAGTGTGGCTGGAACATTAGACTGGAAGAGTTTGCAACAAAAACAGTATGCAGCACTCTAGGTTTTGGAGTACATAAGCCATGGCCTCTCCACTTTGTCACCATTGGGGATTTCACGCCAGTAATGTGTTGGATGGAAACTTCTATTTTCATTGTCTTTGGGGAACATGAAGTTTTCACTCGCTGTTGTCCATGCAGTACAAGGAAGTCCTCAGGCTACTGCTCAAGTGGGCCCACAGTCCTGGATTATCTAGACTTCAGGAACTAAACTCAGCAGCAGCTGTTTCTTGCACCTCCACCACACTCTTCTCTGATCTACACTTTTCTTCAGGAATGTGCATGGTTACATCCATTTGAGATGGAGATATGGATGCTGCGGTAGCTGCCAGGTCACCTGCACTCTGACTAATTGGAAGATCGAGCATCTCCTCACTACTCTCATCCTCACTGGGGCCGGAAGGCTCACCATGAACATTTGTGTCTATGTATCTCAGGAGAGCTCTTTCCTGCTTAGATAGAAAAGCTTCCTTTTGCTTTCTTTCTTTTTCTGAATGGTGCCCCAGAGGGGCATTTTCTTCTTTCACTCGTGACTGCTGTTCTGTGCCAGCTATAGTAGCTCTCAACACTCAATTGAAGAGGACAAATAAACAGGCTGGGCCTGAGTGAGAGAAGATATCAGCGTCTTAAGGGCCTAACTGGCTCCAACTACTTCAGTTGAGTGCCTGTTCTCCTCAAGTGGGTTCAGGGAAGCAGCAGGAAACAGGAAGCTCCCTGTTGGTGTTAATCAGCCCAGGCTCCTGGGGGTGCTAGAGAGGTTCAGGAGAGGCTCCTCCTCCTCTCTCTCCCTGCAGCTCTTGCTGCTTTCTGTTATTCCCTCACCTTTTCTCCTGCCTGCCTGTTATGTCTTTTGTGCCCTCCTTCTTCCAGCAACGCACTCCACCATCTCTGTGCTTCTAGAGCAGCGAGAATACATATGCCCCAGCAGCAGACACAATTTTCTACACTCTGGGTCCTAGTGGCGCCCCCACCCCCAGTCTGGTACCTGAGGCGGCTGCCTCAGTTCACCTCATGGTAAGGCCAGCCCTGGGGTTCATTGCACACTGTTGCTCAAGAAGAATGGTGTGGAGAAAGAGGACTTATCACTACATGTCTGTGTATCTTTCTTACTTATATGGCCTCCCTCACCATAGTATCTGAGTGCCTCATGATGTTTAATGTATTTATCCTCACAACAGCTATGAGAGATAGGGAAGCATTTTTCATTTTATAGATGGAGAGTTGAGGTACGGAGCAGCTAAGGCCCAGATCCTCGAAGGTATTTAAGCTTCTAACTTCCATTGATTTCTAGGTCACACAAGAAGTTTGTAGTGGAATAGGGACTGATCAACTCCTCCTCCTCCCTCCCAGTGCTTCCTGTATGCTGCGGAACAGCTGTTCTGCAGCCTGCAGGAGTCACTGGGAGGGAGGGGGAAGAGCGGGCACGGGGCATGCTCGGGGGAGGGGGCAGGAAGAGGTGGGGCGTTGGGTGTAGGGGTGGAATGGGGGCAGGGCCTTGGGCTGAGTGGGGGGTGAGCACCCTCAGGGAAAATTAGAAGCCAGTTTGGGGGGGTTGTAAAATTTTTTAAACCAAAATGGGGATCCTCAGGTTGCTAAAGTTGAGAACTACTGTGCTAAGCTTCACCAGCCCTTCTGTCACTCTGCAGGTTAGCAACAGGCATGCTTCAGTATCCAAGTGTCTCCCTGGAGTGTACAGCTTGTGTTCAGTGGACCAGTTGCTGCATTCACTGATCCGCAGCTTTCAAAAAACAGTACACCCCAGCTTGCCAGTTTTACCTCAGATCACCTCTCTGCTTAACTCACAGCACCTAGACTTGTTTATTGTGAAATCAAGTGTATGTTTATTTAACAAAGCACAGAGATTTGAGTGGTAGCAAGTAGAAGTATAAGAAACAAATGGCTATATATAAAATAAAATCATAACATGCAAGCTAGAGCCTAGACTTAACTAACAAGATACTCTCATCTCTAATAAAATTCCTGCAGTGCTTTACAGCCACGCAGGCTGTGACTCTTCTTTCATAAGACAACGCGTGCTATCTCCTTGCCTCCTCGGCAAAAGATTCAGTGTCACTTTACATTTCAAGATATAACAAACTAATCCTTTGTCTTTATTCATAACAAGGATACCTCCTTCCTGTTTGAGAGATTGCAGGCAGAAACAATTTGTACCTGGCTCAGTATGCAAATAGGCATACAGTTTGAGGCATACAATATACAAATGATCAGACAAAAGTGTCAGTTACCTCCTGCCTAAAAGGAACATCTCCGAAGTATGTTACCTCTTGGTGACCTGTTTTAACCCCAAGACCTTATAGGCATAATTTTCAGTATACATACATATTATCTGTATGTACATTTCATGATTATGATTAGTAGTGGGCTAATGGCTCTCCATAGAGATCTGAAATGCCACCTTTGGTGAATTATTATGCACATGTCAGACCAGGGGATCCCTGTGTCCTCCACCAGTTGGTATCAAGGGGTCCCTGGGTCACAGGGAGAAACCCAGAACACCACAGCTATGTCTGTAGACTCTACAGGGAGCAAGATGGCTCTTGCAGCACCCTGCAGCAAGGGGAAAGCTCAAGAACTAGGAGACAGTGAGGAAAATTCTCCATGCAGGGAGCCTGGGAGAGACTGGAAAGGCCTGTGGAGAAGGACCAGCTCCAGGCAGAGGATACTGGGAAGCAGACCTACCCTTAAGGAGGAGTGGCTGTGCCCAGCTGAAACCGGGATAAAAACTTTGAATTTATAAAGAATGTATGTTCTATTTTCAAAGACTTATTTTGGATGACTGAGAGAGAATGAACTAGGGTTGGGGCCTGGAGTGCCAGTGTGTACCCAAGAACTAGCTGCGTGGGTTGTTTGAACTACCTTTGAACTGAGTGAATGCTTAAAGGGCCTGACGAGGGGAAAAACAGAGGCAGGGTGCTGTAGAGTGACTCCTGGCCATGAGGGGACACACACAGGAGGTGGCTGCCTGTGTTACAGGATGACTTGATCAAAGTCTGTAAGTATCTACATGAAGACCAGAAATTTCAAAATGGGCTTTTCAATCCTGCTGACAAAGTTATAACAATGGCTGGAAACTGAATCTAAACAAATTCAGACTGGAAACAAGGTGCAACTTTTTAATAATGTGGGTAATTAAGCATTGGAACAGCTTACCAAGTGTTGTTGTGGTGGATTTTCTATCACTAGTATATTTTAAAATCAAGATTAAATGTCTTTCCAAAAATATATGCTCTGTTTCAAACAGGAATTAATTCAGGGAAGTTCTATGGCTCTATTATACAGGAGGTCAGTTTAGATGGTGACAAAAGTCCCTTGTGGCTTTATAATTTATGAATAATTTTCTTTTCATTTCTCTGCTTACTATTGCACTGAAGCTATGCCCATGGAGAGGCTCTGCTATTGTTCTGTGCCATCATGAGAAAGTATCTTCTTCCCTTTTCCCCTCTAGAGTTCCTCAAGAGCCAGGGATCAATTTCTGTTGATCTGTAAAATCTCACATACAAGATGTAAAGTAGCACTGAGCCACATGTGGCTTTGTTTAGGAAGCGAGTTTATTTAAAAAACCCAGAAAATACTATTGATATTGAATATGCATGAGGTCAAAACAGATTTCTCTTCTCTTATGCTGTTTTGAAAATGTATTTAATCTTAAAATAAATCTGAAGTGCCTGAAAATTGGGTCACTGGTACAACAAAGCAATTCAACCATCACAATGGTGTTAGATATCCAACTCCCCTCTGCAGGCCCTTTATTTCCCATAAAAAATGACAGAAGAAAATAACAGCATTTATGCAGAAGTCACTTAAATGGTATTCTTTCTTCAATGTCAGCGCAGCAGGGATGGCAGTGCTGCTAGTGATGATTGACGTTTTCTCTCACCTCTCTGTCCTCTGCTCATGAAAATGCTTAGCTGCTTCTGAGGAGCACAACTGTTGGACAAAGCACTGCATCCAAGGCTGTGCCTTTGGGAGGCCTAAAGTAGGGAACTGGCCAATCAAGAGACAAGTTGAACAATGTCAGATCAGATATGCCAATCACTATAAGAAAGGTGATGACCCAAAGAGACGATAGTGCCAACTCAATGCTTAGTTCAATCTATATAGCACAGTTCTCTAGTGGCTGCTGTTATTGCTTTCTTGGTATATTATAAGTGGTGGGGGAGGTATTGCAATATACTGCAGAAAGCAATATTGTTTTATAGAATGAACACTCAAAAGTCTAGATTTAAAATGGTTTTAAACAATGAAGTACCTCGATGGTTTTGGACAAGTGTAAAAGAACTTTCAATGTTGCTTTAAATCTCCACATTAGAGGAAGGAAAGTTGAAATGTGGTAGCAACAAAGCCTTCCAGATTTTGATACAGATTCACTTTCACATGCACTGAAAACGTGCTTGGATATCTCTTACGTTTTAAGGTTGTCTTATTGAGGAGGGAGAGACAAAGTGTTTTTCTCCATAGGCTGTGCTGCTGATCTTCTGCATAATCAAAAAGCAAATGCCATTTGGATTACATAGTGCAATAGTGATGTCAGGGGATATTTGTGTATTGCTTTCAATAAACTTCTCATTTTAATTTTGAATATAGATGCTATTTTTAGATGCTCTGATTCCTCTTAGCCCTTTGTGTGGTTGTATTGGATATATTTTTTTAACCCTGCCAGACATTTATTTTCTTCCTGCAAAAAAAAAAAAGGTAACCATTCCCATCTTTATCATGTTTATTATAGTGCATGGTTGGCATGAAAGTGCCAACACCTGCACACCGTTACCAAAATATTACCTGACGGTCTGTGGGTTACATAACCTGCCAATTACTTCTAAAAATCTTGAGCTATGTGCTTGGAAGTTGGAACCCAGATCATTTAAATGAACATGACAAGCTAGAGCTGGGCTTAGCTGTGATGTCTGATCAGTATTCAACATCACTGTTGTTGGGGGAAGAAGAAAAACAACAGGATCATGGGCAGAGGAGCTATGAAAGGACGGAAATTATTTTAATGGTGCAGTAGGTTCTCTCTTATGGAATGTATCCCCATTCACCCTAGCTGGCATACATCATTGCCTGCTGCTATGGATTTATATGCAGTACATCAGCTGGTTAGATCTGCTGCACAGGTGCTAGGTGGTTTGTGTTTTCTAGCTGAATAGGAACAGACAGATGCTTTCTTCCACCCCACCCCCCCGAAAGGGGGGATGTTTTCACAATATACACACATACATAGGTCTTGAAAAGAGCAGTCGCCTGATACCATTGAGTGAGATAGTACTAGTGATGGGTATCCTTCAAAATAATTCATGATCTTGAGTTGGTAAGGCAGGGACAGGAAATATCAAAAGAGAAAATAATTTTTCATGATACTTCTGCTTCTGGCTAAAAATAGCATGACACTCCAATGACAAAGGAATGTCTGTAGATTTGTAACAGTCAAATGGAATTCTTGCCCAGATAATAGAGGTCCCAATCCTGCAGAAGGCACTTCTGCATGGTTACAAGCAATTGTGTCACAGATAGGACACCCAAGGCAGAGCTCACAGATTAAAATTGAGAGAAAAGCTCATCAGACCCAAAAGTGAAAAAATTTAAAAAGAAATAGACCCTAGTTGCAGAGTTTGGATCTGACTCTGAAATTACCCATCATTTTAAGATTGTATTTTGCCTCATTAGCGGTTCTCAAACTGTGGTCCGTGGCCCCCCCAGAGGGTCTGCAAGTCATGTCTGGGTCCACTGGCCCTGCTGATCAACTCCTCGCCCTCCCGCCCAGCATCTCCTGCATGCCGCTGAACAGCTGTTCCATGGTGTGCAGGAGGCACGGGGAGGGGCGGGGCGAGGGCAGGAAGAAATAGGGTGGGGGTGAGGTTTGGGGCTGAGCGGGTGTTGAACACCCCCAGGACAAATTAGAAGATGGCTTGGGGGGGGTCTGCGAAAAAATTTAAATCAAAAAGGGGGTCCTCAGGTTGCTAACGTTTGAGAAATGCTGTCCCGAAGCTGAGATCCAGATCCATTACTTACACAATGTTTGGGGAGGGAGATGGCTTATTTAGAGCCATGGTTTTGTTTTGAACCCATCTGTAGAAATAAAGGAAAAGGTCACCCTCAAAAAGGCTTTTTGAATTTTTTTTTTGTTTCTCACTGAACCCCTCTAAAATTCCATTACAACCAGTGGTCAAGAGAACTGTTAGGGAGTCAGAGTTGGGTGAATATCCAGGTTTTCAGTTTCAGAAATTTTCATTCTCCTAACCCTTCCTCTCTACTTATTAAGACAAATAAGGTAAATGGATCTCTACCCCCTTGCTCCCCGGGCATTTTTTTTTTGTTGTTTATCAATTTCAACTTTGGTATGTAGACCCCTGAATGCCTGCCATGATGTCTATCAAGAACCTTTGTATCTTGTGGTCTCCTTTGAAAAACTCAAGACACAGTTGATGAGTGCAGTGCCCTGCACAATGATTATAGATAATGCTAAGTTAACCTGGTGAAAATCTGATGAGATACCTTTTTACCTCTGATAGTTCTCATTATAATCCTCACTGATGTTTTTCCCCTTGACTTGTGGCTGCGTGCCGTGATTTCCATAGAAGGGATGACCGCTAAAAAGCAATGGAAAAATACATTTTAAAAACTTTGAACTGGTTACATGAAGCTGTGACATTAAGTTTTCAGACCTGAAGAAGAGCTCTGTGAAAGCTGCTCTCTCTCTCACTGACAGAAATGAGTCCAATAAAAGATATTACTTCACCCACCTTATTCCTTTATTTTGAATAAGTTTGAAACTGTGCTAATGAAAATAAATAGCAGGAAGGAGCGCCTTCAAGGAGTTGTAGGTTAGATGATTGAAGATTAAAATCTTTTTGTGAAATCTTATCAGATGAGGAGGGTTTTACTCATTACAGTTTATTTGATCTGTGCAATAAAAAGACGATGGAACGCCTGGAAAATCAGGCTGGTGCCAAGTCTGTTTAGACTTTTAGGATCTTGTCTAGAAAGCTGGCAGCCACTATACACATTTTCTCAACCAGCTTCTTCCTAAAGTCTTGGGTCTACATATCAAAACAGATCTGCTTTTTAGATTTGGCGGACATAGATGGATAGCATCCTTTCAGGGGTGGGGAAGGAAAGAGAGGCTGGGAGAGACATTCTGTGCAAGGGGACAGTGGAGCTTCCCTTAAAACAGGCAAAAGAAGCTATCCTGGCGGAAACAACCATTCTGAAAAAAAAAGCAGCATTTCTGCAAACAATCAGTACCCTGCCAAACTGGAAGAAGGGATCAGAGTAAGATACATCATTTCTATTGCTTATTCTTTGCCTTCAGGCTACTTGAAAAAGATACAGAAGTTGGCTAAAAAGGTAAATTAGACAATAATGACTTGGGGTCCAATTCTATCTACTCATTGATGATAGCATGCATAGGTGGTTGCAGAACTGGAGTCATGAGTAGGATTCCAGGGCCTGATTTTAATCTCATACCAGTGAAAATCAGGAGCAATTCCATTGAACCCAATGGAGGAACACCAGTATAAAACTGATGTCACAAGATCAGAATCAGAACCTCTTGCTCTGTTCAGATTTTCATGTTTGTTGTCATACAACGTTACTTTGTAAGACACATGAGAAGTCCCATCTCTGGTTATGACAAAGGAAAAGGGAAACAGCATTAATCAGTTTAGGTAGTTGCTTTCAATAAGACACTTGGTTTCATTTTGATTCTATATTCAAGTACTTGAGGTTTTTATAACCATTCTTCAATTTAAAAATATGCACAAGTTTTTAACTCTGCTAAGGTAAATAAGAAATGTGCATTTCTCAGAAATTATATTTGTGCTTCTTAAAATACAGTACTATTACTTTTTTCCTTGGCAAAGCTCTGCTTGAGTTCCTGATGGTATTTTAATATCCTTTCTGATCTAACATATTTTGCTCAGGTTTCCTTTTAGCTTGTGAAATGCACTCATGCTAGAGCAAGGCAGAGAATATTTCAGCAAATTAGAAAATGCAGTTTGAATCCCTGTCTGCATCCCTTCAGTGTTTACTTCTGAAATATATTTATATGAACAAAGTTGTATTCACATGACTATTCATGGAAACAACATTTCTGGCCCATAGCTAAAATGCATTGACTGAATGAAAGGAATATAGCAGCCATCTTGGAATATCCTTTGTGGGTGTTGTAAAGGAGAAGGGTAAGTGACAATGCAGAAAGGGAAAGAGTGGAGACAGAAGTAAAGAAAAGGAGTGGAAGAAAGAGGAAGCTAAATGGAGTAGTAGGTAGTGAGATGAGCAGGAAGGCCCACTCCTCACTTGCCGGGGGGAGGGGGCGCGGCTAGCTTGACAGAAGGTGCATAGAATCAATCTCTCTAACCTGCAAACTCAGTGAAATGTAGGTGAGCCTGTTCAAAATTGCATGTGAAGAGTTGCACACAGGAAGCCATCTGCAGTGCACACCAAGTTTTACTGGTCCTGCAAACCCAAGAACAATGCTACATAGTCTTGTGTGCCAACTACTGGCATCTTAGCTATTGACTATTTACATATATACAAACATGACTCTTGTAGATCACTCATGTAAAAAGCTAAGACCACAGCGAGGACAGAGCAAGCGGCTCAGCTCTGTGGGTTCATCTGCAGGTTCACAACAGGGATAAGTTGGAGGCCCTGATGATCTTGATTATGATGTGGAAAGATGCTCCTCCTTGTCAATAGGGGACATGGCTTTCACCTCTGAGGGAGTAGTGTTTACTCCAGAAGGAGCAGCAGCAAAAGGGAAAGTGGTTGCCAGGGGTACCTCTGTATGCATAGTGGCTGCACTTCTTCCTTAAAGACTTCTGGGACAGTTTTTCCAGCAGCATACTGACTGCAAAGGAGGAGGAATTTTGCAGGAGGAGAGAACAGCATCTTCAGGGGAAGGTACTGCACCCTGAAAGAAGGTGCAGGAGGGGGGCAATCTTTAGGGCGAGAGAGCATTAAGGAGAGAAGAGAGGTATTTAGATAGCTGTAGGTTAGTTTGAACTCTTGAACACAAATGGCTTTTAAAGTGAGGGAAACTTTTTTTTTTTTATTTAAAGACAGTGAGATGTCATGGATGATGAGGAGAGTGAGCAATGTTTTTGTTGAATTTTTTGTTCTTAATGCAGGTGGATTTTTTTATGGAAACACTTATGAGTCCAACTGTTAATAGAACTGTTTACAAAGATGATTAAAAATTGAATGCTGGATCTTTTATTTATGTTGCTCCAGTTGATCTGCTGGCATACCTCACATTTCAGGGCTCTGTAAAGTGGAGCTTCTAGATATGGATGGAAGAAGATTCTGCTCCCTAAAATCCTCTCATGTATCCACCATTAAGTTGGAGGATGCCAGTTTCTCATTGGAATCCTTTCCCACTTTGTCCACTGGTGTGTACTTATTCTTTATGAAAGCTAAGCGCAGTTCATTGACAGTAGCGGTCTGCACACAGTCAATGACAAACAATCATTTAAAAACAAACTATATAACTTACTGACAGTATCTGCAGTAGCAGCAACCTCCTCTCTGCTCTCCTCACACATGTAGGGTGCATGTCACACCAGCATCATCATATCAACCCTGTCCTTGATGGCCTGCTCTTCCCAGCTACCATGTGCAAAGTAGGCTAATCATGCAGCATATCACTGTGGTTGGCCAGTAGCAGAAGAGCTAGGTTGTGATGATAACTCTTGCTGGTGATGCCCATGTGAGGAACATGCCTTGGTGTCTATTGAAGACTTAAATGTGGATGGGGGTTTTAGGGTAGAGTCCCTTTCTTTCATCACTTCTACTCCTATTTATTGTAAATGCTGATTAGTAAAGACAATTGCACATAAATCGAAGCTTAATTAACATTAAGCTGAAATATTGGACCATTGGCCACTCTGCTAAACCCATTGTGGGGAACTTTCCCACTTACGAGCACATGAACTTGCACACAGCAATTACTAACTCATGACAGTAATTGTGGGGAAAGGCAATAGGTGATGACCAGTCAATTCTATAAATGCATTTACAACATTAAAATCTGGAATGGGGATCCAGTGGTTAACATCAAAGTATTATAGGGACTGTTTCCCAAAGCCTGAGATCTAACAGTTTGAGACAAAAGTATTTGACTCTTTTCTAGAGCCCTGGTACAGAGGCAATTAAATAACGTAAACAAGAACCTGGCTACATACTTTGCAGTGGGGACTGCACATACATGTGCCACACACAATTACTTTGAGTTAATATGTTAAGAGAAAATTGAATTTAAAATAGGAGCTTTGCCAATAATGTTCCATTACTAAAAAAATTGTGTAGTGAGATCCCAAGCAACACTTCATTCAAGTAGCCACCCCCTTCCCCTGCCTGCCTGCCTGCCTGCCTGCCCTCCCACCCACCCACCCACCCACCCACTCGCTCGCCAGCCAGCCAGCCAGCCAGCCAAAAAAGTTTTAAATACTTTAATCCTCACGATCTAGCTACTCCTAATTTTACTAGTTGTGTCCACCCTTCTCCAGGGAGAAATGTGCCTTTCCTGTCTTTATTACAGTTTTTCATCCAATCAAAGAACAATAGCAATAACATGTGATTAAGCTGATTGGTCTCATGGCTGTCAAAACAAATAGCTAATCTACACAGTGAGCACAGCTCATGAGAAATCCACAGTCTTCAGTTTGTTTTGCATCCAACAAGGGGAATTCTTGCTGGATAAAGAGGAATTGATCACAGAATTAAAAAATAATGGTAACTTAAGTACAACTGATTGTGATTTGATCACATTTGTAATGTGCAAACAGAATAAAGTCCAAGAGAGTGATATGGATATATTAGTTGCTTTAATAGGCCAATTTCACAAAACTGAAAACAATTATGAGCCAAATCAGATGGGAGGAAGGATTTAATAAAAAAATGTGAATGATAATTGGGAATTGTTCAAAAACACCTTACTACAATTGAGGAAGAAGGCAGTATTGGTTAAAAAACTGATCCAATTCAGAGGGGAAGTGAAGGCAGCTATAAAAGAATGAAAGGGGAAGTTGATAGTTATAAATATAAATTAGGAGATCGGAATTATAGAAAATTGATAAGGGGAGCATAGGGACAAAAGGAGAAATCTATAACCATCAGAGTTAAGGACACTAAAGAGTTTTTAAAGAATATTAGGACCAGAAAGAATCCTAACAATTGTATTGGTCCATTATTAGGTGTAAATTGCAGAATTATCAATAATGCAGAAAAGGTAGAAGTGTTAAATATTTCTGTTCTATATCTTAGATGGTATAGTCATATTCTATGATAACTCTTTCCATTCAGCTAATATCTCAGGAAAATGTTACACAGCAGCTGGTTAAGATAGACATTTTTAAATCAGCAGGTCCTAATAACTTGCAATCAAGAGTTTTAAAAGAGCTGTATGAGCAGATCACTGGACCTTAATGCTGATTTTTCAATAGGTCTTGGAATGCTGAGGAAGTTTCAGAAGACTGGAAGAAAGCTATTATTGTGTCAATATTTAAAAAGGGTAAATGGGATTTACTTAGGTAATTATAGGCCTGTCAGTCTGACGTTGATCCCAGTCAGGATAACAGAGTGACTGATCTAGGACTCAATTAACAAAGAATTACAGAAGAGTAATATAGCTAATGCCAATCAACAGGGGTTTATGGAAAATAGATCCTGTCAAACTAACTTCATATTTTTCATGAGATCATAAGTTTGGTTGATAAATGTACTAGTGTTGATGTAATATACTTACACTTCTGTAAGATATTAGACATGGTATGGTGTGACATTTTGATTAAATAATCTAGAAAGATATAAAATTAACATGACATACATTAAGTGGATTAAAAGAAGGCTAACCAAGAGATCTCAAAATATAACTGTAAACAGGGAATCATTGAATGGGTGTGTTCTAGTGGGGTCCTGCAGGAATCAGTTTTTGGCCCTATGGTATTTAACATTTTTATGAATGATCTGGAAGAAAACATAAAATAATTACTGATAAAGTTTGCAGATGACACAAAAACTGGGGGTGTGGTAAATAATAAAGAGTGAAGATCATGGATACAGAAAGATCTGGATCACTTGGTACACTGGGTGCAAGAAAACAATAGGCATTTTATCATGGCTAAATGTAGGAACAAAGAATGTAGGCCATACTTACAGAATGGAAGACTCTATCCTGTGAAGCAGTGACTCTGAAAAAGATTTGGGGGTCACGATAATTAATCAGATGAACATGATCTCCCAGAACAATGCTGTGGCCAAAAGGGCTAATGCAATCCTTGGATCCATATAGGGGAATCTTGAGTTGGAGTAGAGAGGTTATTTTACATCCGTATTTGGCCCTGATGTGATCACTGCGGGAATATTCCATCCAGTTCTGGTTCCCGCAGTTCAAGAAGGATGTTGATAAATTGGACAGGATTCACAGAAGAACCATGAGAATGATTAAATGATTATAAAACATGCCTTATAGTGATAGATTCAAAGAGCTCAGTCTGTTTAGTTTAAAGAAGAGAAGGTTAGGAGGTGACTTGATTACAGTCTGTAAGTACTTACATAGGAAACACTATTTAATAGTGGGCTCTTCAATCTAGCAGAGAAAGATGTAACATGATCCAATGGCTGGACATTGAAGCTAGACAAATTCAAACTGGAAATAAGGTGTACAGTTTTAATGATGAGAGTAATTAACCACTGGAAAAATTTACCAAGGGTCGTGGTGGATTCTCTATCGCTGACAATTTTTAAATCAAGACTGCATGTTTTTCTAAAAGATCTGCTCTAAAAGTTACTTTGGGGAAGTACTTTGTCTTATACAGGAGGTCAGACTAGATGATCCCTTCAGGCCTTGGAATCTATGAATTAGTCAAAGAATTTCAAAGAGCAAACGCACTAATAAAAATGTCTATTCATAATTACAAGAAAGAAGTGAAATCTTTCAAAAAAATGTGCTATGTGTAGTTTTCCCAGCTCTAATCTACAGCGCTCTTTATCTATAATGATCCTTATATTCCCTGGGCCAAATCATGCAGTCCTTAATCAGTCAAAGCCTCTTGTAAATTCTACATAATAGCAGTGACTGGTTACCAATAAAATAGAAATCTTGCTTATATAAAAGGAATAAAATGTGTTTTATTTTTAGAGTCCACTGAGAGCATTTATGCCTGATATCAGCATCAACTAATCATGAGCTTTGAGTGATGCATGCAGGGAAATATTCTGAGGCTAGTACTAAATCTATCATTTTGGTGAAAATGCTTGTAGCTACAGAGGTTGTTAAAGGAAAATTATTAAATTCAAAACTTTGGAACAAGAACTGCAAGAGCTTTGTAAAGTAAAGGTGGAACACAGGAGAGTAAGAAAACAACTCTACTTATTCTGTAAACATATTTTCTGGACAGATTCTTTTCACCTGCGTCTCTCCTCAATGTAGCGAATTGCTATGTGACATTCTCTGTGGATAAACAGATGACAGGGCAAGCAGTGCTTAATTTGTGCCAGGGCTTGCCAGGATTGTGCCCTGGCACCTTTAGGCTTGGCAATTCATAGTTCCAGCACCTCTGGACTTGATGTCAGTTATGAAAGTAAAAAAAAAAAAAATTGCTTGAGCCCCAACACCTCTTTGATTACAAATTAAGCACTGAGGGCAAGGTCTAAATTGTCACCAGAACTGATGAGACTGTTACTGCTATTGCTTAAGGTGACTGAAAAAGCAGTGAAAAAAACTGGGTTTGTTCCCTTGTTTGCTTAATTATGATGTATAAAGACGACCTGAACACTGTCACTGATAGGTAAATATTTTGAAAATATCCAGGCTATGTTTTAACCTTAGATCCATCAGGAATTTCAGGTCTTGCCTTCTATGATTTGCTGCAAGTCCCCTTTAGACTGGATTCCCTCTCAGTCGTTAAATTAAGGGACAGGGATGTTGAATCTTTAACAAAGGAGGTTTTCTTCCAACTGCTTGTAGAGAAGAACTGAACTTCTAATATAAGAACATAGCCTGCCCCCTCCCCCCAGCTCATGCTCTCTCCCCGTCTTTCTTATCCACTGGAATAATTTTGAAGGAGAGAGAATTACATTTTAGAGGCCATTACTCTATTCTCTCTTCCTCCTGGGTGCTCTGGGAGAGCAATAGTAAGCGTGAAGTAAAATATCTATCCCACGTTGGAATCACCAACACACCGGCTGTAGAGTAACACCACATAATTCAATGGAATTACATAGCTGTGTCTGAGATCAGAATCTTGCCTGACTTGTGTGTGCATGCATGACTTCTTATTAGGTATAGGTTTTAGAATTATTACATATTTATAAGACAGTTCTCTTAGTCTACCAAAACTAGATGTATTTCTGCAATATTTTGAACAAAAAAATCCGCATAAAGTTAAGCATTGACATGTGAAAAGTTCAATACTAGCCTAAGTCAGCAAGATTAGTCTGTCCATAACAATGTCAACATGAGCAGAACATTCAAAAGAGAAACGGCTGCACCTGGCTTCATAGCTTCCAGATCTTCTCTGACATCCAGTGACCTTTCAGCATAGAACAATCCTTCCACCAATAAGGAGGCAGATGGATTTTGCATGCATGAAGTCTTCATTCATTTTGAGGAGATGAGAAAAGTACTAAGATCTGATCTAGAAACAGCTTTTGCACTACTACAAGTATTTCAATTAGGGGTATGATTTTTTTTAAAAACAGAAATAGTTATACCAGTACAGCTCCTTGTGTGGATGCATTTATACCAGTATAAAGGTACCTGATATTTGTATAGTTTATTTCCCTGCCTGTATGGGAATATAACTACTGGTATAACTGCATCCACACTAGGGGGTGGGCCACTTTAGCTATACTGGTATAGTTAAAGCAGTACAAATTCCATGAGTAGCCAATCCCTTAGAAACCGTGTGGGCTCTGTTCAGTTTATGCTGCTATTTGTTGGCTACCTGTCTGACTGTTTCTATTTCACTAAGTTTTTTGCACTCCAAGTTGTCCCAAAAAGTCATTGAGATATGCCTAGTCTAGAAGTACAGAGAGGAAAAGTTGGGGAAATAAGCAGAATAGTGACATGGCCTCTAGCATTTTGTTTATGAGAGCATCCATCCATGTCTGCATGGGATGGCAGAATAATAGCAATTTTGTCCTTGAGACATGAATCAAACAACGTTGCTCTCTCACATTAGTCCCTTTCCGACATTCCACTGATCCTAGTATCTAGGAGCAGCTTAAATGCAAGGTTTCTCTGTCTGTCTGAATGTAACATTATTCTTGGCTTTAGAGTTACTTTCCTACTTTACTTTTCTTCCATTCAAACATGCAAATACCAATGAGTAGAAAGTATAAAAGTTATAATGCTCATTCTCACTTCTCACTTTCCTATCAACAAGTATAACAAATATATGCAAAAAGTTCTACTATGGTATATTAGTTGACATGAAAGCCATTTTACACAAAGTACTCTTTGGGACTGATTCTGTGCTTCATCTCTGCATAGTCCAGGAGGAGGGGAGGCAAAGTTTTGTGCCATCTACATTCTGTGTATCCTGGGGGCCAGCATGACCACCAGTATAAACAGCATCCTTGGGACTACTCTAATTTATGACAACCTCTTGCATCTGTAGCTGCTGACTGTAGCACTAAGGAACAAGGCTACTTTGCAGGAATTGGTTCAATGGTCTTGAAGTTATGAGCACTGGACATTTCTTTTTGCCTAACCGGTAGGATTTTCTAAACCAATGTTCTTCAAACTTGGCTTTGCTTTAACATATATATTTATATATAGATACATATATGAGATATAAAAATGAAGCCAAATAAGAGGACTCTTTGTTCAATAATGCATCATATTGTGTTCAATGCTTCATAACAAATTGGTTTTGTAATATATAATATTTTAACTGATGAAGGATTTATAATGATATTGAGACTTTATTTGAAAACGAAAGCACTTTTGACTGCTTGATACCTCTGCAATGTTGTTTTTTGTGTTACTGTAGAGTTTAGGAGCTTAAGTCATAGACCAAGACCCTATTGTGCTAGGCATGGTACAAACAGAACAAAAGAATCATCCCTGCTCCAAAGAGCTCACACAACTATAAGACAAGAGACAACAGGTGGATCCAGAAATAAGGAAACAATGGGGCAATATTGGTTAGCAGGATAGGCTGTGGTTTCAGCACACTATCAGCCTAACTGTTGCCAAGTTTTTTGTAGGCATCATGGTAAAGGAGAAGTTTGAGGAGAGATTTGAAAAAGGACAATGGGGCAGCATTGCTAATGTTTACAGAGAGCATCTCCCAAGCATGAGAGGCATTATGGGGGAAAGCATGAACATGCTTAACATTAGAAATATTTCCTCATGAATGATTTCTCTAAACTTAAGTTTGCATTCATGCTAGGTTTTTGGGTTTTGTTTGTTCCCTCCTCCCCCGTCCCTCCATGGATGAGAACTTTGCCTGAATTATACTTGGCTGAATTCTGAAATGAACTATAGTATTATAATTATTTCTGGCAAATGTAGGTGAGCATGGTTTGTTTTCTGGAATCACATACTTGTAAGGAGGTTGCAAGTCTACAGGTTGTGGTAGATTTTACATGTAGTGTAGCTCTCTGAGTTAAGTGAAAGAGGTGAAAAACCACAAGCAGGCGGAGTGTAATCACCAGGGAACATTCCAAGGAAGCAAACTGTGCATTTATTCCAGCAAGTACATGAACAAATATTGCACTCATAAAATGCAGTGCTTCTTCTAACAGCCCTGAAATCTCTCACTTTTTGAGAGTCCATTCCCATTTTCCAGGATATTGGAGCACATGCTTGTTAGACATGTTGTCCTAATGATCCTGTAGGAGTTCAATGGTATTCTTATCTTTTTAACTGTGAGTTGTAGTTAGTCATTCAGCAGCATCCCCAAGGTCCATGTGCTCCTGTGTCTTGCACTCTGAAAAAACATAGCTAGTTACCACTAAATTTGCCTTATGATTCAACAAAATGAAAGCTCACTTTTTTGCTATGCTACTATCAACTTGCAAAGCAAAACTGGTTCCACACGAACATCAGCCAAGAAAGTCCAAGGGGAAAAATAGGAGGAGTCTGATCATAGGCAAAGTAGCACATACGCTACCCAGAGAAAACAATGTAAGTTACTACAGAAAATTGATAACAAGTTAATCTGCTAATGTCAGAAATTTGTACATTGTGTCAAAATATACATTATAGTTGATGTTTAAGCACAGAAGGGCCGTGTACACATACAGGCGGGTTGTGGCCTTTGACCAAGAGGCTTGAAAATGTTCGTTAGTTGCACTTTTCCATACATCCTACTGAAGAAGCTGCCACATGTGTAACAGTGCTGTGATCAGTATCTCTCTTTGGCCCCTCAATAACCCCCCACCCTCCAAAGTCACACTGAAATCTATACGCTTTGGACAAGGTACTTATTTCTTCAATGGTGTTTTAATACAGGTCCACCCATGGCTACTATTTTTTTTTCTCTCATGACTGAATAGCTTGCTACTTGTTATTGTAATTTATGCAGATCACTTTTGTAATGCTTTTGTAAAATCTTAGTCACCCCTCCTTTGTTTTTTTACTACAAAAGGGATATATGCCCCTAAATCAACAGATTAAGTGTTCTCTCCTCCTCTAGAAACCTAGCACTTTATGAAGAAACTGCACCATGGCCCCCACTTTCTTTTTCACTTCCTTGCTGGAAACATTAGCATATATTCCTGAACATCACTTACACAGTAATTGATCATTATTTAGATAACTTTACACTTCTGAGCCTCCTGTCTGATATCTATCATGTTTAGGGCAGTTATGATACCTCTTCGACATAACTAATTATGTGATTTCCCAGAATACCAAATTGGCACTGAAGTGTGTGATATTGACAGCTCAGTTCTTTTGTCATCAATGGCAGCTACACACATGCAACAAAAGGCAGGATTTGCTCTTTAGTGATTAATCCAGTTAATTTCCTATTGGTCTTTTCTCTTTCAACCTCAATCTTTTTGGCATATGCATTATGCTGTCAACACCTTTTATATTCTGGACAAGATAATGAGGTCATAATTTCATTCTGAATGATTTCAGTAGCACCATTGGCTTTTCTGCTTATAGCATGAATTTCAGCCCCAGCTAAGAAGTGTATTCATTCAGACTTGGCTTCCATACTAAGACTGCTGGCCAATGGCAATTATCTCCAGACTATGAGACCTGAGGTGCTCATCTACAAAAACTGCAATCCTTACAAACTGTTCTGACGATTAATTTACAATGTATAATGGAAATCAAATGTTGCTTATTTATTGATATTAGGGTTTTTTATAGCATCCCTTATTTTAGTGTCCAATTGCTTCCTGTATGAGTACAGGAAAAGGATAGTTCACATAAGAGTTTTGAAAATGTTAAAACTAACAAACGTAATTTAGGATTTTTACAAACAACAATACTATCTACAAGATTATTACTTCTCTGATTAAATATAATTACACATATTTATTCCATTTAAAATTAATGTATAAATCAACATAAGCCAGTGACAAAAAAGCTCATATTGATCTATCCACATAGGTTTTAAGTTATACTTTGATAAAACACACTTTTTGTGTGAGTGCGGACTTATACTAGATGTGACTTCAGTGATATAAAGATGAGGGATGTTTTACTGTCCTGTCTCTCGATCAACATTAACTTCCTCAGTATTCTAGAAAAAGGAACAATCATCATTCCCAGGGCCAGGCCAGGCGATGATTTTTTTACTGAGAGTCCCCAAATGGCACTATTAAAAAAAGTCTTATGAGTTCTTTTTAAATAGATATATACAGAGCTAGAACTTGGAAGAAATGCTAGATTGTTGGCTGTGGTACAATTCTCTCTTGCTGTGGTTGCATATCACCACTACTGTCTACAAGTAGAGCCACAAAAGCAAAACAAACAGAACATCCCCTGGCCAACCCTCTCTGCCCCCCCTGCCCCCGCCCCCCAAAAAAATTATATGGAGCCCAAAACATAGGCAGTAGATGAAAGTTCCTACTTTTTACTTGTTGCTCTCTGCATCCATGGGCTTGTCCAATAAGTTTTGCTATTCTGTCTTACTACTGGGTATCTTGCCTACCTCTGCTTGACATGCATTCCAAGGCTATCTTTGTTAACTGTGCTGTGTCCTTCATATTATTTATCCTGCCCATGTGTCTGTTGTTTCTTCAGTCTTAAAGAAATCCCCATTGTATTATTGTTTCAATACATCTAGAAAATTTATATATAAAAATACATAGGACAGCTTACAATACAATATATATGTTCTCTGCAAATAAGACTAATACTGCATCGATGCATCAGGAAGAAAGACTGAGATGTATGAATTTAATGAAAAATTTATATAGTGAATAAACTTTCTTAACTCCCCCTCCTCCCCATATGTATCCAGTACAAGAAGGCTATTTAACACTTAAAGATTACTCAGCAAAGCAGTCTTTCTTTACAAGCAATAATCAGGCATCTCAGTATTATCAGGTGAAATTTGCAAAGCCTTTAAAACATGGATATTCCCTTTATACTTTGCCCTGCATATATTAAACATTCAGTCATCCCCACCTAATACCCATACATTGCAAAACCCTTCTGTGTACAAGGTGAGATGAGCCCACTGATTGAAGGCACAATGATTGACTGAGCTGTAACATTCTGAGGGCTTCAAGAAAGGGTTTTACTCAACACTCCTTCCCTTAGGAGTTCACATTTTCTGTTTTATCTCTGGGAGTGAGCTTAGTGACAGACACACATTGAAAGTCTGTGAGAAATGCCATGGGAGCTGCTTAACAGCATTCAGATGCAGAGATGGCATTTGATTCCCAGGCATCTCTGCTGCATCTGCTTTATAAAAAATCTAAATCGGGAAAACTTACAAGGTATCAGGGAAGGAGACCTCTGATCTGCCTGCTTTTACCATTAAAAGCTGAGTCCAAGTTTTGAAACAATAAACAAATCTAAAGGTTAGAAACTTGAATAATTTTCATACATTTCAGTGAAATGTGCAAAGTAGTAAAATATCAGATGCATAGATACAAATATGTACATTAGGACTACAACAATTCCTCTGATGGTTTGTGTGTGTGTTAACAGGCTGCATAACATGCTTATTGTAGTTGTTTTCATTTAATGTAGGAATTGTGTTAGTTTAATTCTTACATATTATTCAATCAAGATGTTCTGAGTTTTATAAACTGAATACTGTCTTCTTGACACGGTTCCCAGCACAGGCATTACAGATACAATGTGTTCTATAAAGGACAGCCAAGCTGGAAATCTTTTCTTGTTTTGCATCTTATTTTTCCTAAATTTGTATTAATTTATAAATATATGTCGTGGTTAATTGAAGCTCTGCAATAATCCTCCTTCTTTTAGATATCTTGAGCCTTCAAAATGTTCAATACCTCAGAAACAGACATGTTAATATTATGTAGATCTTTTGCTTTCATTTGATGGAAATGTTTTATTTCATTTATTTATATTTTTGTAATTCATTTTGTGATATGAAATTAAGAAAGTTACCAGAAATGAATGCGAAAAGCAAATGACTAGATGGGAAAAGTGATAAAAACATAATCACTGCAGCTGTAAGATAAGGTGCTTTATGATGTCAGAACTCTGAATTGTTGATGAAGTTTGAAATAATTCCATTTTACATATTTTTAAATTCTCACATAAAACAATTGATTTAAACTTGAAACCTTTGAAGTACAAAGAATTAACCTCACCCTCTAGACAAGATGCTTAAGGTTAAATATAATGGAAACATAAATCTTGTGTAAGTCTTATTAAAGAAGAAATATCTGCAGTTTCTGAGTTAGATTTCTTTCAACCAAAAACTCCTATTTTGAAATGCTAGCATTCTGACAGTGTGACAAATTGCTGGAACAAATGCTAAATAGTTAAATGGACAGGTGATGGATAGCCTCATAAGCCTTGCAGGGCAGCCTGTGTAAGATACTAATTGGTTCTGTGGAACTGGTTTTAGTCAATAAATTCACTTGAGATATATATTTTTTTTCTTTTTGTGTGTTAGACATCTTTAAAGAATGCAGTGCTGTAGGTGACAAACCACTTGCAACACATTAGGCCACCAACAACTTTATTTTGCCCACTACATTGTCTATCTCTTTTCAAGGATATAACCCACACCTACATACTAAATATCCATTATTGATGCACTGCTGTTGTAATGTCTTTCAAATGCTTCTGAATTATGAGTTTATTTGGAAGACTCCAGAACTTGCTGACTCTGAAAAATTTTCTGTTTTAAGTTTCTCACAGGCTTTGCAGTTACATTTTTATAGGGATGTATTCTGCCATCATTGCTCATTTTGAGTAGTGCCTTACTCTGTGAGTAGTCTGATTGAACATAATGGTCTCCCCAAACTGTAAGGCATTAGTCAAGGTAAGTAAGAGAGACAGAATTTGACACAGTGGGAATTTGAAACATAGTAATTTTTTTCTTTCACCAGAGCTAAGAAAAAATTTCACTCATTCGTGTAAAAAAAACCTCAATATATAACACAAGGAAAAAATGATAGTTCCCTGGTTTTCAGAGGTAAAATCATTTCTTCTTCTTTACAGGAAGGGGCCTGAGTAATTCTGAAGGCACTAAATGTACAGTGCTAATCATTATACATTAGAGATGGGCCTGAGCCTAAACCATAAATCTAAACATCGCTATGCTTAGGAAAAGTTCAGATCCAGATCTCAACTTTGTCATTTTGATCCCAACTTCGTTACAAAGCAAAACATCATTTTGGAGCAGGAGCAGGAAGCTTGCAATTTATTCCTTTTTGTTAGTCTAGTGATGTTTCCTATATATGTGCTTCAGAGACACTTTATAATCAGAGGCTCAGCTTGTCTCTCTGTAATCTGGGGATAACTAATAACACAAAGCAGCTGCATAATAGGAGTGTTGTAATGAGTAGTTAGCGAATACCTTATTTGTAAAAGACATTGAAGATAAAAAGCACTATATAAGTGCCAACATAATTGGGATAAGATCTCCATCTTGACTTTCAAATATATAAACAAGTAGTAAACAATGACTTTAGTAACTGCCTCATACATCTGAGTGCAATGGAGAATAAAATGTGCTTAAAGTGTTATAGAAAAAAATCTAGATATTTGAGTAGTTAGGGGTCTGAAGAAAGCTTTTGGTATTTTAAGTAAAGTAGGAGCCTTTTAAGGTATTAATAGTGGCAGTATTCCCTGTTCTAAGCAAGGGTAATATAATGCTCATTCTAGTGTTGCCTTTAACCAATGTAACGATGATTACTAGGGATGAGCTCAACGGGTAGTGATCAATGGCTTGATGTCTAGTTGGCAGCCGGTATCAAGCGGAGTGCCCTAGGAGTCAGTCCTGAGGCTGGTTTTGTTCAACATCTTCATTAATGATCTGGATGATGGGATGGATCCCTCAGCAAGTTTTTGGATGATACTAAGCTGTGGAGAGAGGTAGATGTGCTGGAGGGTAGGCATAGGGTCTAGAGTGACTTAGACAAATTGGAGGATTGAGCCAAAAGAAATCTGATGAGGTTCAAGAAGGACAAGTGCAGAGTCCTGCACTTAGGATGGAAGAATCCCTTGCATCACTACAGGCTGGGAACTGACTGGCTAAGAGGCAGTTCTGCAGAAAAGGACCTGGGGATTACAGTGGATGAGAGGCTCAATATGAGTCAACAGTGTGACCTTGTTTTCAAGAAGGCTAATGGCATGAATTGGGTGAATTAGTAGAAGCATTGCCAGCAGATTGAGGGAAGTGATTATTCCCCTCTATTTGGCACTGGTGAGGCCACATCTGGAGTATTGTGTTCAGTTTTGGGCCCCCCACTACAGAAAGGATGTGGACAAATTGGAGAGAGTCCAGCGGAGGGCAATAGAAATGATTAGGGGAATGGGGTACATAACTTATGAGGAGAGGCTGAGGGAACTGGGCTTATTTAGTTTGCAGAAGAGAAGAGTGGGGGGGGGGATTTGATAGCAGCCTTCAACTACCTGAAGAGGGGTTCTAAAGTTGATGGAGCTAGGCTGTTCTCAGTGGTGGCAGATGACAGAACA
Organism: Malaclemys terrapin pileata; assembly: GCF_027887155.1. Taxonomy (NCBI): domain Eukaryota; kingdom Metazoa; phylum Chordata; order Testudines; family Emydidae; genus Malaclemys; species Malaclemys terrapin. The sequence goes on from NC_071512.1 coordinate 69,549,702, forward strand.
AGGAGCAATGGTCTCAATTTGCAGTGGTGGAGGTCTAGGCTGGATATTAGGAAAAACTATTTCACTAGGAGGGTGGTGAAGCACTGGAATGGGTTACCTAAGGAGGTAGTGGAATCTCCATCCTTAGAGGTTTTAGAGGCCCAGATTGACAAAGCCCTGGCTGAGATGATTTAGTTGGGATTGGTCCTGCTTTGAGCTCCTGAGACCTCTTCCAATGCTAATCTTCAATGAAATTATTCACAAAGGATGATGTTTCTTCCAAACTTCACCTCTCTTCTCAGTTTACAGGATATCTTCATGCGGATTGTGATTTCCCTAGATTTCTCTGATGATCAAAATTATCTGAAATTTTAGGTGCCTAACTCCCTTTGACTTACAGTAGAAGTTCAGTGTCTAAGTCTTTTAGGTGCTTTTGAAAATCCATCCTTCAGTTCTGTGGATTGACTGAACAGTTCATGAATATTCAGTGTTCCATATTTGAGTGGTGCTGGCCATTTGTGATTGGTTAGGGAAATAACATGGGTTTTATTTCTTTTATTTGATTGGATAAGTGTGCCAAAAATGCTTGCTTTTGTGAGGCTAAACTTTAGTGTTTGTGGATCTTTATTCATATGATTTTGAAAATTGTTTTTAAGAACATCTGTTGCCAATAAAATTTCATCATCAGTATGTTTACGAAAAGAAAACCCAAAAGGAGGTGAATGGAGGCAAAACAATCATTACAAAAAAAAAAGAAAATATTAACTGAATTGTTTTCTTAGTATTTGCCTTATGCAAATAATTGTCAGCATCACCTTAGTCTTTTAGATGAGGAGCTATATTATGGTATTAAAATCGGGATGAATCACTACTTCCAGTAGTGGGTAAGGAAGATATAGTACAGGGTCAGCAACCTTTCAGAAGTGGTGTGCTGAGTCTTCATTTATTCACTCTGATTTAAGGTTTCGCATGCCAGTAATGCATTTTAATGTTTTTAGAAGGTCTCTTTCTATAAGTCTATCATATATAACTAAACTGTTGTTATATGCAAAGTAAATAAGGTTTTTAAAATGTTTAGGAAGCTTAATTTAAAATTAAATTAAAATGAGCCCCCTGGACCAGTGGCCAGGACCCAGGCAGTGTGAGTGCCACTGAAAATCAGCTCGCATGCCTCCTTTGGCACACGTGCCATAGGTTGCCTACCCTTGATACAGTATATAGTACACTCATACTTCAGGACATAAACTTATCATAGGCTGAGATCCGGAAATGATTCCATTCCATAGTGAGTAGTATCAGGGAATATGAACACTAGGGGAATTTTTAAGCCTTTCTCTGAAGCATTGGGCATTAGCTACTGTTGGCAACAGTACACTGGACTAAACTGACGGTACATTTCGTCTTATGCATCAGGTCTTGTACCAAGAGTGATATATTATTTGTCACTGTTAAAGAAATGAATACAAATAGTTTACTATTAGAATCATTTTGAATTTGAAAGGTTTGCTATCAATGATAGTCCCAGATTTCCCCCCACTTAAATCTAAATATTAGATTTGATGACATAGAAAATGTATAATGACAACTTGTCTGAATTATTCTTATCTAGATACTAGCTTTAGCTTGTAGTTTAGCTGATAAAGATATACAGTAAGATTAATTGATCTCTAGTTGAATTTTCCCATAAACTTCTCTAGTTTCAATGTTATGATCAAACAAGAGACATATTATAGGAGTTAAGAGCTGTGCAGTTTTCTTTAACTGGCTGGATTTGTAGCCATCTGAGAATCCAGGGATGATAATATGTACATTCTTCTTGCATTTAATCAGACTCTGTGGCTCCACAATAGAGGCCTTTGGTCCCCTAGGAACAAATCTATAATAAATATTTTAGTTTATTAATACAAAGAATTGTGACTATGCACCAAACAGAACAAACAAATGTTATGTGATTTCCAATATGCTGTTCTATATTTATGTACCATAAAAGCCCAGGGTAGACTTGTCTAGGATATTGAACCATAAAGTTTTACTACTGAATCAAATAGAGCTGGCAGATCAGAAATTTTCCATATAACTAAGATAACTGTTATAGAAGCATTAGGTCACTTCTGTTTAAAAACATTTTAGGGGGATGACAGGTTGTTTATTTTTTTGCTGGTAAGCATTATTTTTATCCCATTAATTTTAAAATACAATACATCCTGTTCATAAGTCTTTTTGTGGAACCTAATGAATGTTTACCTCAGAGTGATATATAGTAAAGTTCCAGTTCTGTTAGAGAACTGGAAATCTATGAATGGTACCATTCTGTGGGAGATAGCTGTACAGAGAAGAATAGTCTGGTGAAAGTTCACTAGACTAAGTTTAATTTCAATGAGGGAGATATTTAAAGTTAAGTGCCCAGTATCCATTGACTTTGAAAAATCTAGCCTTGTGAGCTTAGTAAACTGATATGAATGCTGTGCGATAGAGAACATTTCATGTGACGAACTTGCAGAGACTGCAGGTTTAAATACGTTGGTGCAAACCCTAAAAGGCATCAGAGTCAGTAGCAATGCTCAAGAACCTCAGAAAGTGAGAAGGAAGTCCTCTCAAGGTCCATGACTTTCATTGGTGGAACTTGGCCTAGGGGAAATGTTATATATTTACTTTTCTCTCCTTTGAATTTTATGCTGTGGAGTTACTCACTAGTCAGTTGCAAGGCAGTGTTCACATATGTTGTATCTGATTGACCAAATACCATCAACCTGATATAAAAACAAAAGGAGAATCTTGGTGGAGATCAAAAGAAGGGTAGGGGAACCAAGGAAATAGTGGAAGGGAAAACTGGCTACAACCTATACAAAAACTGGTCAAAAAGACAGTTCTAGTGAGAAATCCAAATTGCCTTCACTTGTTCCCAATTCCTCCAGTTCAAGAGAGCCTGGTTACACCCTATGTTAAGGGTACGTTTATAAATAACTTAATACATGTATATAAATGATTGATTTATGTTATAAGGCTGGTATAGATATGCAGCAAGGGAGGTTTAGTTTGAATATTAGGAAAAATTTCCTGTCAGGGTGGTTAAGCACTGGAATAAATTGCCTAAGGAGGTTGTGGAATCTCCATCACTGGAGATTTTTAAGAGCAGGTTAGACAAACACCTGTCAGGGATGGTCTAGATAATACTTAGTCCTGCCATGAGTGCAGGAGACTGGACTAGATGACCTCTCGAGGTCCCTTACAGTCCTATGATTCTATGAGAAGCATGTACTATAGATTTTTATAAACACATCAGCGGAAGTTGTTACAGGTAATTAACAGCAACCTATTGGACCTGTTGGATTCAGTAACAATCATAATTAACCATTTATTAACATATTAATTAAGCCTTTAAAACTATTTAGAAACATAACCCTATATATAAAATGTGACAGAGAGAAATCATTGAGGAAAACTACCAAACAGGGTAGCTAAATTCTCAAGGAGACTTGTTAGAAGGATCGACCTGGATTCAGTAGAAATCCTCACTCAGGCAAATTAAGTGACAAATTGTTCTCTCTTATATGCTGTAGACATACCATAGGGTAACTCTTTGCTGGTTCTCAGCTGAGAAGAACCCATTTGCTGGTCTGTTCATTAACTTTAAAAAAAAAAAAAAAAGGTTTTGGAGCTGTCTGTCTGCCTAGTTATCACAAGGATAGGCACCATCAAAATCATTTTTTTAAAAAAGAATAAATTAAAACACCTACTATAATTTATAGGAGAACAATTCCATTCAGTTTAGCAGGAACTAGAGTAGGCAGGAGAAACTGTGTGTTTTGAATTGGTAACAAGAATTTTGGAAGTATGCAAATGAGTAAAATGCAAGGCCTTGGTTCTGGAAAGACTTACACATGTGCATAACTGTAAGCATCTCAGTAGTGCCTATTCATGGGACTACTCACACATGTGCTTAATATTAAGTAAGTAAGTCTGAAGGATTGGGCCAGCAGTCTGCAGCTCTTACTTACTGTGATGTTTTGGAGGATTCACCCAGGCCAGTAGACTTTGTGTTACTGCCTGCCCCATAACCCTGGGTGTTTCTGTGCTGTGCAGCTTCCTCTCAGAGCCCTGACCCCAGCCCCTCCTTGCTGCATAATGACCTGACCCTGGCTCCCACCATCCTGGTTACTCTGTGCAGGATGACGCCAATAGCTCTACCAGCTCAGAGTCTCCCCAAAGCTGCCATCTCTGCAGTGCTCAGCCCCTCTCACTGTAGCACTCACAAAACGTTATTGAGTTCGCTGCTTCATTAGGAAGACTGTACACAGCACTGGGCTGTTAGTTTGGTTGAGGCTTTTACCCTTCAATTTGAAACACTGCACTGAGATGATTGTGTAATAAAACAAGATTAAGTTTATGAAGAAAGAACAGATATTTAAGTGTTATCAAGCAGAAGGAATTGAGATAGACATGGTTACAAACAAAATTAAAAATATGTTTCTAAAACTAAGTCCTACTTAACAAACTAGAACTTTTGATCAAAGTAAGTTTCTCTCCATAAGTCTTCCAGCATGGCTGAAGTGTTCTTAGCCAGGATTCAACACAGAGCCCGAAGTGTTGACTCTTCAGGAGAAAGATGAAAAAATGGCTCTCTCTTTTCTTATAGCCTCAAAGTTTTTGCTTTGTTTTCTAAGTCAGGAAGCCCTCCTTGATGCTCAATTTGCCCTGTCCACTATATAACTTTTGTAGTCTCTCTCCCCACATCCTCCATTGTGATAATCAAGAGGTCATCTCCCTCACTTGCTAGTTCGATGGCTTTGCTTACCTTTTATGTAAATGTATTTTTGTTCTCCTTGCTCAATTTACATTGGAGACACATTCAAGCAGGCAGGACTACATTCCTTTGTCTAGGGCAGAGTAATTTTAAGCCCTATTTGCCAACTACTTGTTAAGAACATATTTCCAGCACATATTTATAATTTTTCATATGTCACCTGTATGTACATTACACATATGATACCTTCCATGACATCTCTTAGAAACAGATTATGACAGCTGGGAGTTGGGGTGCACTGAGCTGGTCAGGCCACCTGAGACTCACTGCTAGATACTAGGGAGCCTTTTGCCTTCTGGTACTGGGGTGCACTTACCAGGACAATAATGTAGTAATTAAAAGGCTAGATCATGCCTGTTTCACACAGCCCAAGGGAAGAAGTGGAGCAGAGCTGCAGAATGCCTCTTAATAGTGGGGCACATCTGCTAACTAAGCCTTTTATGGGGCATACCCCATTCTCTGCTGGTCTTCTTTTGCAGGAAGGCTTAGAGAGAACTTGGGCATGGCACCACATCATTTTAAGAAATCAGGAAGGATAGGTAGTAATGTGTATCTCTTGGAGAGTAGGATGGCATAGTCCCTATGCATCCTTGAGCAGAGGGATTGAAATTCTGTTTTGAACTTATATAAGCCAAGTGAAAAGGGGAAGAGACACTGTGCCCTACTTGAAGCAATCAGTTAAGTGTGGTTTATTAAAAATGTGCCCATTCCAAGCTCTAGGTGCATGTATAACATCTAAATAATAAAAACATATAATCTAGTATCGATGTCCAAAATATGAATTTCTACTTAAACTGAGACTTCCCATTCAGTACCAGTCAGCCCACTTTCCCAGAGAAAGTTTATTGCTGGTGGACCAACCAGGAAGATGAGTTCCAAAAACAAGGAGTTTTCACTGGTCAGGCCTTTTCACCGACATGATTTCTCATAGGAAAGTAGGCAGTTTCTCAGGTACTCAGGATCTAAACCTGCAGGGCTTTCTAGGTTAACAATGACCCTTTAAATTACACCCAAAACTAAATGAGAACTTCCATTGTCACTTACTCTGTTTCCTTATCTGTAAAATGGCAATAATGTTACTTTGCAACCTCACAGTGTGTAATAGGGTGTGCTGCCCATTTGAGGAAGGCTACAGACCCAGTACAGGTCCTGATACCAACCCCAAAAAAACATTCTGGGGTTTGTAGTTCCTAGAGATCATTAAACTGTTGGCCTGATAGCAAAACTCATTAGAGGAGAGAGCAAGGATAAAAGTAAAGTCTTTTACATCAGTGTCAACCTGCACAGTCAACTGGTGGAACTCCTCGTCAGAGGATGTTGTTAAAGCCAAGACTATAACAGGGTTCAAAAAAGAACTAGATAAATTCATGGAGGATAGATACATCAATGCTATTAGCCATGATGGGCAGGGATGGTGTCCCTGTTTGCCAGAATCTGAGAATGGGCGACAGGGGATGGATCACTTGATGATTACCTATTCTGTTCATTCCCTCTGGGGCATCTGGAATTGACCACTGTTGGAAGACAGGATACTGGGCTAGATGGACCTTTGGTCTGATCCAGTATGGCTGTTCTTATGTTCTTAGTGTCAAGGACATCAGGGAGGGAGTAAGACCTGTGCTGAAGAAAGGGAGGGAAGAACTAGGCTTTGGCAGAGAGAAAAAAAGTAGGAATAGTTTGTGGACCTCTTTATGTGGATGGGTGGAGTCTGGAAAGGGCATGGGCTTTGGGTTCTTCCATAAAAAGGGTGTCTGAAGGGGACTGGGAAGAGCTAGCTTTGAGGAACTAGTAGCAGCTATGAGGTCATATCCTGCATGGTGTGTGAAGATCAATAGGTTCTTGAGAAAGGGCAGCAGCGCGAAGTGAGAAACTGGGTGAAGGTGGGTAGAAATCCCTTTATTATTCTGCACCAGTAAGGGAAGAGGTTTTCAAACACAGAAAACCTGTGCTCCAGGTTGAATGACTGAATGACCTGGGTAAAGATTATTGCACACCTTTACAGACAGTCAGAGACCCAGAGAGGAAGAGAAACAAGGCAAAATCCAGCTCTTTGGAGCTGCTGTTTGATTGGTTTTCAACTTCTGTTATGCCAGAAGTGGAGAAGCTTTGATTTGGAGGAGCCTCAGTTACCTAAACCAGAAAGACAGAAGGCAAGTGGCTGCATCTGAAGGCAAGAGATAAGAGAACCTGCCATACAGGCTTAATTATATAGATACCTGCTATAAGGCTTAATTAAGAAAGCACTTTGGGATCCTCAGATTATTATTAATTATTTGTTACCATCATGATGTTAGTGGAATGGCTAAAGGTTGGGACAAGTTAGTCACTGACCTACAGTGATTCACCCATGTGTAAATCATTCCTAATAATACCCTTTGAAAAAAACCCTCCAGTTTCTAGGACACTTCAATGTCTCATTTTTTTTTTACTACTATGAGTATAATGGGCTGGCACAGAACTCATGGTGAAGGTCAAAGAGAGAGACAAACCACAAACACTTGTGTGATTAAATACAAAAGGCCACATTACAAAGCATCTACTGTATGTGCAGTTTAGAACTGAAATTTATTCTATGGTGGCTCAGTTTATAAGATCACTTACAACAAAATAATTGTGGCCATTTGAAAAAGGATTACCTTATGCTGTCAATGTGTGTGTTGCTGAGCACCTGGTAATACTGCTCTAGTTAAGGGTCTATGAGCATTTCCATTAGAAACCTGCTTTTTGGGAGGCAATATCTCAGCCTTTTCAGATTGCATCATGCTGAAACTTGACAAGTTGTCAGTAGAGAGGCAATTATTTCTACCAAAACATTAAGAACATCAACATTTTTTTTAAGATATGCAGTGGCAGGAAAGTGGATGTATTTAATGGATCCCAGTGCTTTTGCATATTTTTTTTTTTTTGCCAGAACTGTAGAAACTAAATGTTAATTTAAAAAAAATGCTTGCGGTTATGTGAGAATACACAAAGGTTTAATTATGAAAAGAAGTTTAATTATATTTGAAACTCTGAGGGGGAAAAAAAACAACAAATGGAAAGAGGTGATATTCACAACTGATAAATAGCCAGTACAGTTGGGCAGGATGAACTCTTCTAGTTGTGGAACGTGGATCACATGGTTTTTAATTTGCTCATTCTCACGAATTTCAAGAGCAGTTTGTGTCATGGGAAGTACATATGTTTCAGCTCATTGGCTCTCTTGGGCGCGCGCGCGCGTGAGAGAGAGAGAGAGAGAGAAGTGACTTTAAAGGTCACTGGGTGAGTGCTCTGTTGGATTAATTTGGTTTATCTGGCATTTGCAGTATGTTTCTATTTAAGTGTGTTATATGCTATTCAGTTGCTAAACAGCCAGGTCTTTTCTTCCCTCCTGGCTCTGCTTACCAGTGGAGGGTGAGTGATTTGTATGCGTGAATGCAACAGATTGCCCTCACAACAGTCAGATTTTCAAAACAGGGGTGCCAGTGGAGCTGGACTCAGAGTGCTGAGCAGCCATGTCCACTCCTGCCATATCAGCATATTCTAAATGGACACTAAAATGCAGGAACTGATACTGCAAGATTTCTGTGCAATGGCCTGACAAGGACAAGCAGTCACAAAGCTGGCAAGAGCTGGGCCATAGCATAGAAATCCTGCATGACTTGCTGCTAATCTAACTTACATACCTGCTGGCACTGACACATAGAAGTCATCCATGCACTTGGATAAAGTGGGTTGGCTGTTCCTTGATACTCCTCTACCCTCCTGAACTCCCTTTTGCAACTGCTTTCTTCCCTTTAGTGCTTATGTAACCATCTCCAGCTATCCACCAAAGCTCTACACCCTTTCCCCAGCCTAATCTGTCTCCCACCTTCTCACAATTCTAATGCTAAGATCCCACATAAACTGTCTTTTATGTATACCTTTGCTCAAATAATGGATGTTTCCTGCTTCTGGGGCTTTCTGTCATGTACAGGGATGGCTGGCACTTCAGGCAATGGAAGTCTGTGACCTAGACAATTTGGAAGATTGGGCCAAAAGAAATCTGATAAGGTTCAACAAGGACAAGTGCAGAGTCCTGCACTTAGGACGGAAGAATCCTGTGCACTGCTAAAGACTGGGGACTGACCGCCTAAATGGCAATTCTGCAGAAAAGGACCTGGGATTACAGTGGATGAGAGGCTCAATATGAGTCAACAGTGTGCCCTTGTTTTCAAGAAGGCTAATGGCATGAATTGGGTGAATTAGTAGAAGCATTGCCAGCAGATTGAGGGAAGTGATTATTCCCCTCTATTTGGCACTGGTGAGGCCACATCTGGAGTATTGTGTTCAGTTTTGGGCCCCCCACTACAGAAAGGATGTGGACAAATTGGAGAAAGTCCAGCGGAGGGCAATAGAAATGATTAGGGGAATGGGGTACATGACTTATGAGGAGAGGCTGAGGGAACTGGGCTTATTTAGTCTGCAGAAGAGAAGAGTGAGGGGGGGATTTGATAGCAGCCTTCAACTACCTGAAGAGGGGTTCTAAAGTTGATGGAGCTAAGCTGTTCTCAGTGGTGGCAGATGACAGAACAAGGAGCAATGGTCTCAATTTGCAGTGGTGGAGGTCTAGGCTGGATATTAGGAAAAACTATTTCACTAGGAGGGTGGTAAAGCACCGGAATGGCTTACCTAAGGAGGTGGTGGAATCTCCATCCTTAGAGGTTTTAAGGCCTGGCTTGACAAAGCCCTGGCTGGGATGATTTAGTTGGGGTTGGTCCTGCTTTAAGCAGGGGGTTGAACTAGATGACCTCCTGAGGTCTCTTCCAACCCTAATCTTCTATGATTCTATGAAATACATTTGAGAGATTGTTCCCTACTGTCCCCCATAGTGTCTTGCACACCTAGTTAGGCCATGGAGCTCCCCATGACAGTCTGAAAATAAGCAGTGGGCACCTCCCTGAGGCCATACCTACAAGCATGTCCTTTGGTGTGCTGTATTCTTTGGCATGGGCACAATCTCCTGTTCACGTATTTCCCACTTGCCACTGGAATAAGTGTACATGTGGGGATTTGTGTGCACAAACCTCTGAATATTTGGTTCTAACTGAATTGTGCAAGTATACCCAGTGAGCCAATGGCAGAAGCTAAGATTAGAAATCAGGAGATCCTGCCTCCCAGGCCCATTCTCAATCTTCTAAAACAAGTCACACTGACTTTCTGAGAAAATACCTTTTTAATAATAAAAACTTAATCCTGGTTTTCAGTCTGTGAATAAAATTAGTCTCAGCAGGCAGTAAACCAAGACATGCCTTGCTAAATTTTACATTACTGTTGGGCAACATAGGCACACATGGTGTATAGAAGTGTTTTGATTAGTAACAGTGTAGTGTGATCATATGCTAATTTTTTTCATCTTTTATCTTTCTGTAATTCACAATAGTGAAAATCTGGAGGTTAGAAAATACAGCAAGTGGTAAAGCAGAAACTCTGCAGTCATAGAAATTCAGGAGGCAAAAAGTTCACACTTCTTCCATCATCATGTCCTAACACTTTCAATTTGAACTGTTAATTGCTCTTGCACCTTTAACTCTTTGACACCAGTAGTTCTGGTGTGTCCAGTGCACTGGGAAAATCAACCGCTTACTGTGAAAGAACTATGGGAAGTACCATGTTGTCTTGCAGAAGGTCTTGGTGTCAGAGGGAAAAGAGCAGTTCAATAGGGAAAAGTCACCCACTTCTAAAATATCTCCCATGCTGCACATTATCATATTTCAATTGGAATTCTATTCTGAAAGGTGACTAGGTAAAAATGACACTCTCTTAATTAACAGAACTGCTCCCTGTGTTTATTCAAACATAGCTGCTGGCTTTAGTGACAAAAAACTAGATTAACTATTTTTCACTCCTGTCAGCCTTTCAAAGCCAGCACAGCTGAGAATGAATAGGATTCTAGTCTGGCTCATGCATAACCAGCAGAATTATTAAATGGGAGTCAAATTCTCCTCTGATTTACACCAGTGAAACCATATTGACTTATGTGGACATGCACAAGAACTTGATCCCGGGTTCTAGCTGCTGGGATTTCAATATATTCTACTCATGATTACACTTCTGCAACCCAAGTGCCTGTGCAAAAAAATATAGGTTTGCCACAGGTGTGACTGAGGGCACAATTTGGCCTGTGGAATCTTTGTTCAGTGACAATTATACAAGACCCAGAAATAGCCAAGTGTTATAACTTAATTCAGAAGAGGGCTGTACTTGTTCAGCAAATTGTACGTACCTCTGAAAGTGGGGAATGTTACTTAGAGGCCTGCAGGATAACAGATAGTTTATTACCTAGATGCTGATGGATTGGAATACATTGGACAACACCCAAAATACAAAACTCTTGTCTGTATGTGAACACATGACTGGTGTGAGAGAAACCAGACTACTGAGTGTCTATCAGCTGAGACTGTTGAGCTGTGAAAATGTAACCCACACACCTCCTGGGTGTGGTGCTCTGTCTCATCTAGTGGCACCAAGACCACTTAGAGAGAGATTAATAAATCTGATCTATAGCCTTAGCTAAGAGCCATATGGCTTTTAGCTCATGCAATAGAGGCTCTTGTATTTAGCTCCAAATGTCACAGGTTCGATCCCACTCGCTGACACTGGGGCTCTATCAGCATTACAAGTGGGGGCTCGTCCGGGATATCAACTGGGAAGTCTTGAAGCTTGGGACATGCTTCCTCAGCTAGGAGAAGTATGTAACCCCACACCTCCTGCTCCTGGGTGTGGTGTTCTGCCCCCCTCTAATGGCACCGAGTCCACTTACAGATTAATGAGTCTGCTCTACAGCCTTAGCTAAGGGCCATGTGGCTCTTAGCTCATGCAGTAGAAACTCATGCACTCGGCTCCAGAGGCCCCAGATTCCATCCCATGCACCAATGACCGGAGTCTGTTGGTGTTTCAAAAACTCTAGGGAATTTCAGAAAAAAATATTCTCACCAGTGCTCCTCCACTGAAGGCTCAGATTTAATTGACATGGTGTAATGCCAGAATCTGCTGCAGCCTTGTCTGTGCTAGGGATTAATCTCAAACCCTGGCTCTAGCCTAGGGTTACCAATTTTGGTTGGATGTATTCCAGGAGGTTTCCAGCCTCTTTGCACTGCATAGGTGATGCTCAGGTGCCAAAGAGCTGGCCTATCAGGCCACCTGGGATTTTCCCTGGTTTGCGGGAATCCTTACAAGGAATAAAGCCAGCCCACTCTGCTCCTATTGCATACTGCTTGGCCCTGTCATAGCGAGTATTGGGAACATGGCAGGGAAAAAGGAGCATGGAGAGTTTCCCTCTGTTCTCCTGTTATTCCTGGTTGTTACCCCAGATTTTTGGGGCCACAGCCAGCCAGCTTGATCCGACCCCAGGATCAAAGAGCTGCAAATTGCTCTTCTGTTATTGCCCAACTTCAGCTAAGCTTGGTGCTTACTGGTGCAACTGAGGACTAAGCCACAGGGTGCACACCAGTGCTAGAATTTCCTAGGGTAGACCTGGCCTGCGAGTACTGTTCTGTCAACTGAGGACCTAGCTACGTGGCACAGCAAAGTATGCCAGAGGGGTATGATTTGTAAAGTGTACTAATATTCTGTGTTAACTGCCTGGTGTAAACCCTGCTCGGGTGCTCTAAAAGGTATCTAGTTCATATTAGCATAGTCCTGTTTGAAAAGGGACTACATCAATGTAAACTAGGTATCTTTTAGAGTGCACAGAAGGGTAAACATGGCACAGGATTTTAGAGTGCTCCACAAATCATACTCCGCCAGTGCACTTTGCCAGTACATCCTGAGATGCTCTGTAAATGAGAAATCTGAAGCAAAATAGGTAGTTTTTCTACTTATTTTTATGGTGATTCACAGACAGTTCTCCCCTCTAAGACCTGTTTTTCAGCAAATGCAAATAGAAAAGAGTGGGGGTGCTTCCCCTGTTTAAAAAAAAAAAAAAAGTTCAGCCTCTAAACAGTTTAGAATTCCTAGGATCACCCTAAAGCACCTCTTCTGAAGCTTTACAACATTTAGAAAAGCTTAGATCTTATCAGAGATTAAAAGTCCCTGAAACCTCAGCTTTTTTGATAGTGTTGTGGTTAAGCTTTGATCCTATGGGACAGAAGAAATGATGCAATTTAGCTGGGTGTGGGAAAAGTATGTATTTTTATTTGTTGAGAATGCAGACACTTTGAGTATATCTACACAGGAAAGAAAAATACACAGTTGGCCCATGCCAGCCAACTTGGGCTCATGGGGCTCAGGCTGTGGGGCTGTTTCATTGCTGTGTAGTCTTTGGGGCTGTCTGAGCTCTGGAACCTGCCTACCTTGCAGAGTCCTAGAGCCCAAACCCAAGCCTGAAAGTCACATATTTCCAGACATCTTCAGTGTCCCAGGTATCATAATACTGTACTGAATGAACGGTCAAAGCCATACCAAAGGATATATTCAAAATAGAGGTTGAAATACAAGTGGCACATCCAAAACAAAAATGGAATTTGTAATTTGACACAGACACATTCCCCAAACAGTCACGCTGCAGTATGGGACACTGCAGTTTTCTGGGCCAGAAATTTTTATTTTTGTAATTGGGATAAGATAGGGAAATTTTTATTCATTGCTACTCAAGGTTCACTTCATTCTGTACTTCCTAGCTGTTTAAGATTTAGTTCACGTGGCTATAATCTTATTATATTTGCTTATGTTCTGTCTCCTTTTCTTTATTTATCTAGAAGCTTCTTCATAAATTCATAACAAATTACACTATTGTGATGTTTTCAAATCTATTTTATGAGACAAGCTTTGGACCTGGAATATTCTGTCACCCCTCATCACTGTGGTATGTGGGCATCTTCCAGCAGTGCATTTAACATGGTGACTTACATATGTCATGTATGGATCATTCTCTGTCATTCCAGGAGAGAATTGTGTATGCTTTTGTTTTGTTTTGTTTTGGCGGACTTTTGTTTTCATAGAATCATAGGACTGGAAGGGACCTCAAGAGGTCATCTAGTCCAGTCCCTGCACTCATGGCAGGACTAAGTATTATCTAGACCATCCCTGATAGGTATTTGTCTAATCTGCTCTTAAAAATTTCCAGTGATGGAGTTTCCACAACCCCCCATGGCAATTTATTCCAGTGCTTAACCACCCTGACAGTTAGGAAGTTTTTCCTAATGTCCAACCTAAACCTCCTTTGCTGCAATTTAAGCCCATTGCTTCTTGTCCTATCCTCTAAGGTTTTGGCATTTGGCTTTTTTAAAATGTACGCTCTGGTATAGGTTGAAGAAGGCACCTTGCATTTAGAGTGCAAGGTAGTAAGGTTTGCAATGGTCCTCAACTCCTGTGAGCAATGGTCCACAGTCCTGGATCAGCTCCCAAGAAAGCTCTGTCTTCTGCACAGATGAGGAGCAGCACTGTCAATAACAGTCATCCTCCCAGAGTTCAAGGAGATCTTTTAGGTGTCATGGGCCCAGGCCATCGAGATGAGATATTAAGGACCAAAACCTTGAAGTTAACGTGATATACCCATACTATGGCTGTGGTAATTGCCAACACACCAGGTAACCAAAACATGCATTCCAAAACCCAAAGGTGCAGTGACCGGTTTTGATCCATCCCACTGTCATTGAAGGAACCAGATTTGGTTACAGGAGTTGTTTCAACTATAGGTCAAACAGAATTGCAATGAAATCATTTTGGATACTTGAACATAGTCTGTGAAGAGTTGCCTACTGAACATAGTTCCTATTGCAAGTTTTACTGTATGTAATGTAAAAAAAATCTGCACTCTAGCTTTTGAGATATTAAGCAGGGAATACTTTCCCCTCAAAGATGGTGAAGTATAGGTCAAAATGTTTGGTTTAACTTACAGCACCATGCTTTGTGAATCCTATGGGTAAAATATAATAGCTCAAAAGAAAAACAATTTGTTATACATGTGCTCAACTTTCCTATTTCAAGTATCACCCATTAACAGCAGATCTTGAATCAATGATGGAGAGTTCCAGAGTTGGTTTTATGCCTTACTTCACACTCACACTATGATATCTCCTAGGCTTTGTTTGCTTATAGCTGCTTGTCTGGACAGGGCTTCAGCTTTCTTCCTCCCTACATATTGAATTGCTCACAATTCTATAAAACATTTATGTAAGAGCAGCTGGTCCCATTATATCCTTCTCTTTAAGGTACAGTACAGTATATCCTATGCTTTAAAAAAATAAAGGTTTTTTAAAAGTAACACAGTGGAATCCTCCTAATTGAGACACCACTTGGGCAGCCTATAGTCCTGATTAATCAGACATCTTGATTGAGGCTATTTATTTAAAAAAATTAAGGGAAACAAGATATTGTACTGAAGATAAAAAATGGTATTTCACACTGCATAACTGTTTCTTCTCTTTTTGGGCAGCTTCTCTATGAAAAGAGTGGGCCTGAGAAATTCACCTCTTCAACATCTGATTAAATGATGCTTTTGTCTCTTGGCAACATTTATATTTTCTGCACTAAGTAAACAGCAGTTTATAACATTCACAATCAATATAATCTGATAAATAAATTCCCTGGTTGGGCCATGCCAATAAAACACTGCTTTAATTAAACAGCATACTCTGTTTAAATATGTCCAATCAACTTGTGTTTTCTAGTCTCTCCTTCCTAAAATACTTCCAAGATTATCCTATATTTACCCTCTCAATCCACCCCTTCCTCCACCCTGGATGGATCAAATTTGATCCGTTAAAGATATAAAGGCTATAAATATTTCAGCCTTAATCAGATCAAACATTTTGGTGTCTATACATTTGTAGAGAATGTCTTATCTGTGATACTAACTGTAGAAATGGAACAATGGGCTAATCCAAGCCACTTGGTATTCTAAGCAAGTCAAGTCACATTATTCAGGTCCCTAAGAAGTGGCTGTCTGCAGTTCAAGATTTGAAATAGTAAGTCTTGCTTTCACACTTAACAAACAATTGATAACTGGAAGCAGCTTAAAATATGGAAAGGTTCATTTTGTGTTGCAAAATGGATAGTTTGGCTGAGAATGATGTTGTATATTCATATCTAGGACTAAATCCTTCCCTGTGCTGTGCTGGTATGTACAGGCAGGTGAGAAGTTTGTGGTGGTAATCTCTTCTCTCACTCACAAGCAGCAAGAAAATGATTTTCCATAGCTTTCAAAAGGGTTGAGGGAGACGGCTGGTTACAGCACTGGCCTCCAGTGGCGTTTTGCCTGCAGTTTTGGGGGCATCTTCAGTCCTCTTGGTGACTGACATGTAGACTCTTATCTAACCATGGGTGCATGCTGTTCCTATTCGAAGAGTCTAGCCCCTTCTTTGAGAATAAGAATAAGGTTAAAGCTAAGAAAAAATGAAAACACATGTAGAGAGTCAGAATTAAAGGGGTCAAGTATGGAGAAAATAGTGGAAGCATGATGTGATACTCCAGAGGGACAATATAAGAACCAAGAGGCCAAACTTCTCAGCCACAATTGCCATTAGGCCAAATCCTGGAGGTAGCTTGAGTCTCCTTTTGAACATTACTCCTGGGGGAATTTTGTGCCAAAAAAATTAAAATTCAGCACCAAAATATTAAAAAATCTGTGAACAATATTTCAAAATTCTGCATATTTTTTGGTCAAAATAATGCAATATAATCCAGCTAGTTTCACTTACTTTGGTAATGTACTTAAATATAATACAATGAATGGAGAATGGAAGTGGGGAGCATTGGAGGAAATCCCCAAACCCCTTCAGTCTAATAGTAATGTAGCTAGTATTGACCCTTTGCTTCTAATTATTAGTCAACAAATATATGCAGCCATATGTGAGTGTTACACAGGGCCGGCTCTGGCTTTTTTGTCGCCCTAGGCAAAAAAGCCCCCTCCTCCGCCCCCCAGCACGGTAGGGGAGGGTGCCGAGCCCAGCTGCGGGCCCGCAATCCCCGACCGGCCGGAGCGCCGGGGGGAGGGCGGCGAGCCCGCCGCGTCCGCCGCTCTCCCCAGCAGCCAGAGCGCCGGGAGCAGGGCGGAGAGCCTGGCCGGGGCTCTCCACTCTCCCTGGCGGCCAGAGCGCTGGGGGGAGGGTGGAGAGCCCCCGGTGGCCAGAGTGCGGGAGCAGGACGGCGAGCCCAGCCGGGACTCTCTGCTCTCCCCGGCGGCCAGAGCGCTGGGGGGAGGGCGGCGAGCCCTCCGCGGCTCTCTGCTCTCCCCGGCGGCCAGAGCGCTGGGGTGAGGGTGGCGAGCCCGGCCGGGGCTCCGCTCTCCTCGACCGTCCAGAGCGCCGGGGGGAGGGCGGAGAGCCCACTGTAGCTCCACTCTCCCCGGCGGCGGGAACAGCGGTGAGCCCAGTCGCGGCCCCGCTCTCGGGCCGGAGCACCCCACCGCGCCGCCCCCCTCTAGGCACCGCCCCAAGCAGATGCTTGGTGGGCTGGTGCCTGGAGCTGGCCCTGGTGTTACATCATAGGCAACTGAAGAACAATTGAGGGCTGGGAACTCAAACTCTCAGTTTATACTGGCTACTGATCATCTCCAAAAAGGTCAGCAGAAAACAGTTCATGGAGCACGTTTTGATAGGAATTTTTTTCAGTCCAAAAATTTAGATCAGTTCTAACCACTAAAGCACCATAAGCATTTATAAGGCCATACTGTCCTTTATAATAAAGCGCCTTTACACCACTCTGGCAATGTAAAGGAGCCTTAAAATTTTTACACTTGTTTTATACTCCTGGGGGAATTCACTAAGAACAATGGGAACAATCCACTAAGCAGGCAAGCTGCTACATTCTCCTCTGCCTAAGGAAACAGAGCCTACCCCATGCCTACCCCTTCAGAAATACACCAAACCTTTCCCCCTCCATGCCGAGCGTGCTGCAATAGCAAGTGAGAGGGATAGAGTATATCTCTCTCACACACGAGTACCCAGCCTGCCCCCCAAGGTGGTGATTTACATCTCTCCTGGATGTTCTGGGTGCCCAAACTGACCTGTCTGCACTGCCAGGGAGTGGGCGCATGACCGCTCTTGCGGCTTCCCGTTGCTTTCCTGTGAGAAGTCATTTTTCTGCGGGTAAGCAAAGAAATCTGCAGGGGCCATGAATTCTGCGCACGTACAGTGATGCAGACTTCCCCCAGGAGTAGAACATGTAGATGAAAATCAGGAGTAATTTCATTTTAAATCAGAGGAGTTACATAAATCCACTAGTCTGAATCCAGCCCCATTTTTTTCAGCATGTACTTAATTCTCCCCAGAGATTTGAATACAATCCCCTTAATTACAAAGAATTTTCTTTGGTTCTATGAATGCTGGTGGTATCTATAGCATAAAGTTACTGGATTATATTGTCCTGTAGTTCAAGTGCCACACATTTCACAGCTTGGAAGCAGATTTCCCCCCGCCCACCGCCCTTTTCTGCCAGCTGCTTTTCAGAGGGTGGGACTTAGCTCTGAGTGGGGGAAAAGGGGATTCTATTTTTTTGCCATCAATTGCCACCAATTAGAAGGCAGCTGGAAAGACACATTTGTGAGGACTGGCAAACATATTTTTAGAGACTTTTCTATTACATGCTTCTTTTATCTTCAAAGAATATGAATATCCATCTTTCATTGCATGTTCCTTCAGAATTTAATGACTTATTATTTTTATATGAAGACACTGGCATATGTCACATACACGCCAACTGTCTCTGTTTACATTCTTCTATAGCTGTTATCACTGCAGTACCTGAGTGCCTTTCCCTGATTAAAAGAATCGTTCTCTAGTATTTAGCCATATTGTACTCTGTTCAAATTCCTGCCACCTAATTCTTAACATAAATAAGAGTTCCTTTTATTGAAATCACTGGCAATTGCATGAAGATATGCTATTGGTGAGTTTGGTCTTCTGCATTCAATGTGTTTCATGGAGTTGAATATTTTTCTCCCCAAATATCCTTAGTTATAGAATTTACAGAATTGGAAGGAAAGGTGGAAACATGCCAACTCTTATTCAGTAGTCTGAGCTGTGTGCTAATTCGATTGACTTATTTAGTGAGGTAACTAAAGCAAATCCCTTCTTTGCAGGGTTCTACAGGAGCGTGTTCTGTTATGTTCATATATGTGAGGTCATTATGAGACAAAGTTGGATGACTTGGGTTTCGGTACTGAAGTATACTGATGACTCTATGGGTCAGATTTGAATGTGTGCTTAGCATCCAACCACTCCCACCATTCTCAGTGTGGCTACTTAATTAATTGCTGAAATAGAAGCTGTTGTTTACCAAACACTTTTGAAACTCTGGACATAGCTCAGTATCATCAGCATGCTTTTGACACTGCAACCCAAATTCTCTCACTGTTTCCACTAATGACATCATATGCATTGTTCTCATTGGGAACTACTGGGTGCTGAATAATTATCCAAGCCCAGGTGGTTGGAAAGGTGGGTTAGAACCTATTCCAAAGTCCACTGTAGTCAGTGGGAGTCTTTCAACTCCGGTGCTGTTTGGATCAAGTCCAGTTAAGCATGATGAGCTCTTGCTGCGTCTTGACCTTTTAGATAAGACCAAATCTCAAATTGATTCTAGACTTGATGTCTCCTAATCAAGGTATTACCATCAACCGATATCCTACTCTTTGCATGGGGATGAAATTAATGATTTAAGAGTACTCTTTTAATCCTATGTGGTCCCAAAGCTGCAAAATGAGGCCACCTAAATAAACATTGCACTATATTGCAATGTCCATTAAAAAATGACAGATGCATTGAAAGGTAGCCACATCTGGTGCATCTCAGTTGCTGCCTTCGAACTTTCAGCCATCTTACTTTATCTTTAATACATTTACTTTGACTAAATGGCTTTCCCTTTCAACAGTCCTATGCCATATTAATAATTATGAGCACTTAAATTCCATCTTGTAGAACACAACGTTCCAGCATAAGTAAGCAATGTTCCTGATTTGATGGACAACTGAGGTGTTCAGTACCAGAGGTGAGCAATGTGTTCCTCACCAAAGGCCTGTTTCATCTCCTAAATAGTAAAAGGAAAAAGAATCTGCTTATGGTTGGCTTTTTGTTCAAAATAATGTATAGGACTCAAAAATTCTAGGAAGCTGAGACGGGCATTGTTGTAGCTTGTGATCCAGAGAGATAATGTTGATAGCAAAAGCAATCAGATGTTGATTGGGTCTATTTAGTCCAGCTTTTTGTTGTCACACTGTATCACAATGTTGTTGTCACACTGTATCACAATGTTGTGTTTTCCAATCCAGTATCTGTCATTTGTAAACTTGCCAGCATTTTAGTGCATAAAATGTTAGGACAATATTTCTGGGGATGCTGCCAAAGGGAACTGCTTCATGCATTTGGCCCACTTCCTACTTCCTGAGTAGTGATTTCTGAGCTCACTACTGGAAACAGTCCAACCTGATACATGCATCTCTTTGCCTGTTGTGGTTTGAAGGCCTACATGTAGGAGAGAGACCATTGCTTGCCTGAATTATTTCTGGATGGGTGGATAGCAGCATCTGGAATGTCATCTTTCTGAAATGATATCCCCATTAACTAACTATTACACCAGTAATCACTTAAAGTGTGAAACCCTGTTAAACAGAGCTATTAAACTGTGACTAGAGTGAACTCCAGCTGCCATTCTTCTGAGGGTGCTATGGACACTGCACCAGAGTTCTGGGGCAGTTCAAAAGGAACCAACATGACACTTTGGAAGCTACACTGGCAGAAAATATGAGCATAATGTTTTCTGCTCATGAATCATAGCATCATCTAGTAGTTCAAGAGGAGATCAAAGGCAAGGCTGTGGGCAAGAGGGTAAGAGTGGATAACAAGAGCTTCAAGTTCTGGAGGACTTGACTGAATACATACTGCATTAGCAGTTCTGTCACCCTTTGACTGGGGGCACCATGTGCTCCACCATGTGCCAGCCTAGCTCTGCTAGATATCATAGGAGGGTTTGGGCCATGGCCCTGCCTTCACCTGTAGCCTTTGGTGTGTCTTGTGGTGTCCATAGCATAGTGCAGAGTTTGCATTGACTATCTGGATTGTGGCAGGCCTCTGAACAAGATGGTGTGATGGGAGAGCTCTTTACCCAACTTGAGTACCCATTCAGAACCAGCCACAATCGGGCTCTAAAGGTGCTTAGGAAGAGATAGGTGATTGATTATCCAAGGGTTCAAAAGATAGGGGGAGAAGTGAATTGGAGAATTCAGGAAGAGCTTTAAGGGGAGATTTTGCAAAGGCGCAAAGGACAGTTAGGCACTGAACTCCCATTGAAAGCCAATAGAAACTGGGTGCCTATCTCCATTAGTCCGTTTTCAAAAATCTCACCTCTGATTACCAGCAGTGGAAGGAGTACACTTCATAAAAATTCAACGTACTCAAGTTTTATTTAATGCAATTTATACATTTTAAATCGCATTACAATGTGTACCTCCAAAGCTCTGGGCAAATAAAATCTTTTATCATTTAACAGACAAATTGATCCAAAATCCAAAATTAACCACCAACCTGTTTTCTCCCAAAGTAAGACTCTCACTGTCCTTCATATAGTAATTCATTCCCCTTCCCTTTACACGTGGGGGGGAAAAAAACATGAAAGCAGATAGGGCTTGCAAATATGACCTTAAAGTCAACAGATTTGGCCACTGGTTGAAATTTCAGTGAAAATTTCCTGCCTTCATGTAAGTCTTGTTTAAAAAGGGGCCTTGTTATATTTGGTGCAGATCCAAACTCGATCCCCTTTTTAAATTGGGTTGCATGTGTTGTAAATCAATGTAGAATTTTTACCATTGACTTCAACTGGAATTTTGTGTTTTATGTGAGGACAGAATTGAGGTGTGTGTGTGTGTGTGTGTGTGTGTGTGTGTGTGTGTGTGTGTATAATCTTCATGATCTGGAAAGGAGGCAGCTGGGATTGTACCATTCTTTGCTGCCTTATGATGCTGCCAGAGATGGCCTGAAAGGCTTTTTTAGAAGTCTGGTCACATGCCATGCACTGGGGGACTCCCCATGTTTAAGATGGCTTTACAGCTCCCTTGCATAGCTGGAGCAGCCCTGGCAGTGGGAATGCAGTGAGGAAAGGCTCTGCCAGATCCCTGCAGCTGGAACCCTTCCTCACTGCAGGGAAAGGCTCTGGTAGCAGGGATGTAAGGGGGTAGGAGGTAAAGGTCCTGCCATCCGCTGACTTCTGGACCCTTCCCCCCAACAGGGAAAAATTCCAGACTTTCGCCCCTGTCTCCCCCCTGCCAGAGCCTGTAACTGATGCACGTAGTTATGCACAACAGTGTGGATGCAGCCTGCTTTTCACTGTGGCAGGTGCACTGTACACCGTGTGAAAGTGATGTGTTGTGTAGTCTATGAGTTGTGCACAATGCCAGGACCTATATATTCACTCAGAATTAACCACCACACTTCAAATTTCAGATATAGTACGCCCACAACAAATGGCTCTCATACAAAAAAATTGAAGATAATTCCAAATGATGCATAAATTTGAGTTAATCATAGGCTTTTCTGGGGCAACTTGCAAATAGTAAATGGCAAAATTAATTAAACAAAGGTCTTGCTGGTATTTTTAGCTTACACTTGCTTAGGAACAGCCTGAAAATAACATATACATGTGACCGAGGAACAAAAAATTGGGAAAAACATTCTTCATGCTGCACCTTAAAAATCACAATTCTTTCCACCTCTTTCCCCCTCCAATCTCATTCAGTTATAGTTATTTTAGGTGTAAGCTGAAAACAATTCAGTTTTTTTCCAGTTTTACTTTGTGCCGTTGACAGGACTTTGTGTATAGTCTTATTCATAGTTTCTCCTATGCAATTTCAAGTCACTTCCAATTTTGTTTGCATGATTCTTTCAGGCAGCAGCAGGAGAAAAACGTCAGGGGGTTTCAGGGACAGGTATAGTAATAAGTATTTGAACTTATTTTTTAAAAATGACTAGATTCCAAATTGAGACTCTCTTTAAAGGAAATTATTCAGTCTCAAGTTACAGAATGGGTGACTCTATCCTGGGAATCAGAGACTGTGAAAAAGACTTAGGGGTTGGATGGATATCATCTCAACTTGAGCTTCAAGTATAACACTGTGTCCAAAAGACCAGATGCAATCCTGGGATGCATAAGCGGAAATCTCAGGTAAGAGTAGAGGCATTATTTTACTTGTGTATTGGACACTGTTGTGACCGCTGCTGAAATACTGTCTCCAGTTCTGGTGCCCAAAATTCAAAAAGGATGTTGATAAATTAGAGAAGGTTCAGAGAAGAGCCCAAGAATGATTAATGGATTAGAAAACATGCTTTATAGTGATAGGCTCAAAGAAGTCAATCTATATATCTTAAAGAAAGGGACGGTTCAGGGGTGACTTGATTACAGTCTGTAAGTATTTACATGGGGAACAAATATTTTAAAATGGGCTCTTCAGTCTAGCAGAAAAGTGTAACACAATTCAATGTCTGGCAATTGTCTGAAGCTAGAGAAATTCAGACTGAAAAGAAGGTGTAAATATTTAATGGTGAAAGTAATTTACCATTGAAAATTACTAAAGATAGTTAAGTCCAAAGCTCACTGCAAAGAGTTACAAAGGGATCTCACAAAACTGGGTGACTGGGCAACAAAATGGCAGATAAATTCAGTGTTGATAAATGCAAAGTCTTGCACATGGGAAGACCTAATCCCAACTATACATACAAAATGATGGGATCTAAATTAGGTGTTACCACTCAAGAAAGATCTTGGAGTCATTGTGGAGTGTTCTCTGTAAACATCCACTCAATGTGCAGCAGCAATCAAAAAAGCTAACAATGTTAGGGACCGTTAGGAAAGAGAGAGTTAATAAGATGAAAAATATCATAATTCCTCTATAAATGGTTTCTAGTTGTCAGCTTATCCCTGTCATGTGGCTTGGCCACTTTAAGAATTTCGGATGGTCTGAAATAGAAAGGCTGAGGCGATATGGGGAGAGAGGAAAAGGTTCTGGGAATAAGTAGCGTTTGGAGGGGATTTTGTTACTGTATCTTTAATGGCCTGGACTCTGAAGCCTTGAAGAAAGGGGAATGAGCTGGGAGATGTGATCTAGCATATATGCTGCCTGCCCCCCTCAGAGTAGTCAGAGACTAACAGCAGAAGGCTGCCAGTCCCTCTGAGACTGAGGACTAGTTGTGGCCAGCTGAGGGAGAAGCTGGCTGAGGCCGTTCAGCAGACTAAAGCACACTTTGCTTCAGGAGGAGAGCTGGGAACTCCTGGCTTAAGGAGAGAGGCAATAGCTGCCGTCCTGAGGCCCAGTGTTCCACAAGAGAAATGGAGAGCTGTGAATTGAGCCCAGGAAGGATAGAAGAAATTTTGTTTGTGTTAATGTGGGACTGTTGTTGAAAGAAATGTTTATTTTAGGACTTTGAGTACCCTGGAAGGGGACTGAACTTTTAGTGACCTGGCCAGAGGGCAAGACTGCAGAAGACTCAAATGGAGGTGACTAAGGGGAAGGCCCAAAAATCCTGTATCCAGCCACTAGGGGGCACTGTTTGGTAAGTTGCATCTGTGCGGGTGATACTCGTTCTGGCGCAGGGCCCCATGACAGCAATCAAAAATCAGAGAAAGAGATGTATATATGCTCTTAGGATCTAGGAGCTACACATAACCTTTCTGGAGCTCCCAAAAGCTCGTGATTTTCCAGTGTGTAGGCTTAGCCCTGGAGCTATTCAAGAGCCCCACGTTGAGATGGAGCGGCATACAGAAAGCAGGGTCTGTCTATGTGTTCATCAGGGTTTCTAGAGCAGTAGGCCTTCTTGCTATGGGGTGCTTTAAAAGAAGAATTGATAATATGGCTAGCATTAGTCAGTCCCTGAAGATTTCCCCCCGGAGAATAAGTTGGGTAATGAGAATGGACTAAATGTCACAAAATGGGGGGAAAGACAGAATGGTGGAAGAAACAGATACGGGAATTTGGAAGAAACTGATTAAGCAAAAAGAGGAGTGGGGGAAATGATTGAGAGGAAAGAAGAGAAGGAGAGCTTGCAGTAGGATTAAGGGAATGGCAGAAGTAGAGATGAATGATGTATCCTACATTTTAGGGTGGGTGTTATTTTAATGTCTTATTGTATTCTATGGCATTTAACTATGTTCCATCTTGATCATGTACCAATGTGACAAGAACCCCAGGAAAATGTTTGCAGAGGAGTGGCACTATTAAAAACAAAATTATTATTATTGTGCACAGAACTTACAGGTGGTGTAAATGACTTCAGTGGAGTTACACAAATTTATATCAACTGTAGAGCTACCCCTCTAAACATAAGGAGTAAAAAGTATTTTTAAAAAAAGTCTAATTTCAAAATGTTACAATAAATTGTGGCATTTTGGCGTGTGATTGTGTGATGCCTCTTGCAGAAAGGAGTGCTGGGTCTCCGGGTGTGGCATAAGTGCTTCGCTTGGCAGGGCTCAAGTGTAGTCTCCAGTCAACAGTTAGCAAGTACCACATAAAGCTTGAAAGGGATATAATAAATAGTTGGGGAGGGGGAAGATACCTTGATGGTGTCATTTCTAAATATAAATATATTTTGGGTCTATGATATTAGACTAATGCTGATGTATATTTATTATTATGTTAATGTGAAAAATACAATATTGGGGAGGGGGAAAGCTTAACCTTGTTCTTTGTATTGGGCTGTATTAAGTGGGCATGTACAGTCTCAATGTTCAGAAAAGGGCCAGAGCAGGTCTCATGGGGGAGGAAACCGCTGAACATGTTGCATGAGGTGGAAAAGATCTTTGTGGCAAGTTTCTGAACCTCATTGCAGTTTGAAAAGATACATCCCCCTTTCCTAATTAATTAGGTGAGGGAGAAAGAGTAACGTTTTTGGAGTTAGACATTACCCAAGGGGCTGAGTACAATACAAGTGCACATAAGGTAGGAGGGAGGCCACCCTATGTATGTTTTAGGCTTCCTGAAAAGGTGTTCCTAATATATGGGGTGGGTGGTATCTCCCTCTTTCCATGCCCTTCTGTCGGGGCAATTGGGGCTTTCTGAAAGGGAAAGGGTGTGTGGGAAACCTGTGTTAGGTGGACTGTGTGTGTCCTGATGGAAAAGTTTTATAGAATTTAAAAGGAATACAACTAGCAGAGTTCTATAGACATGCAATCAGTTCTATAGAAACAACTGCAATAACCTAGAAAACAAGGTCCTTCTTTTCTATAGGTTTTTGGAATTATCCTATAGACTTTTACAGCAAGAATATAAATTTTTTCTTACATAGGACAGTTCAAAAAACCTATTAGAAAAGTGATTTTCTATTTACTCCAAAGGTCTTTTCCATAGAATGTTATTTCTGTAAGTGGCAACAGAAGTGCCAGATCATTCACTGCAAACAGATATTTCCCTCTCTCTCTCTTCTCTATCGGTGGACTTCCTCTTCTTCCTATTATTTTTGTCTGCATGGTTGATGGGGATGCTTCCTGGTAACTGCATTGGATGAACTTACTGTATGCAGAATACAGTAGCTCACAGTGAGAATACAACAGTGAGCTATTGAAAGGGATAAGGTCCCACCAGATACCAACTACACATAACGCGTGCTTTCTTTTTTTAAAAAACTTTGGTGAGTGTGGGTAGGGTAAAAATGGCTGATAGGGGAAGGAAAAAGGGAATTTTATACGAGTGGGTTCTCCTTTTTTCATACTATTTTTTTTTTTTGCCTGCTGCACAGTTCTTGTATTGTGTTACAAGAATAAACTTGGGGTTTGTGTTCTGTATTTCTGAATCTCTGATTTGATATGTCCATCAGCTTGGTCTCCTACTACATGAAGAAAATATGAGAAGTCTAGGGTTAAGTCTGGGCCTTATACTTTTTCACAGAAGAGATTTACTGAGCCACAAAGAGTACAGCAATGGGCTGTTTCCTACTTTACCCTTGTAGGTTGTTGTAGGTGTATGTGGTATATCAGGGAGTCAGCCTTTCCATAGTTTCCATGGGCAAAGTACTTTCACTCAGAGTTATTATTAAGGTCACAATTTGGCACTTAACAGATAATCATTAAAAGTTTAGTCCCCAGTGAACAAATCCATTTTCAGAATACCAAAAATAAGTATTTTGCTTATAGAACCAACTGCTGTGGTCAATTCATGACTCCAGGGCAATGCTTACTGTGTTCTTCCTTATAATTTACTTCAGGAGATTTGTGCACTGGTCAGTACTATTAGCATATCAGACCACCAGGAGCAACCATATCCGATTTTTACCAAGAAATGTGTGTGGCTTGTTAAATAAGAAAACTCCACAAACACAACTTTTTGCTAATTAAGCAGTCTAATTATGTTGTTGAGACTACCTTGATGTTGTGTAAATCAATAGTGCTATATAAAAAAGAACAAATTGTACTTTTAACTTGCATAATGGACAAGATCTAAGATGAATTCCATGGGTTAATGAGGGTCCTCAGGGTTGTTTGTCAGGATATATAGCCTTCTGTGACACCAGTGTGTTAGTGATTGAAAAGCACCGCTCACAGCGCACCAAATAAATAAATAAGTAAAATAATCAGGAACAAGCTGGTTTGGGGACTCAGCAAACTGAAGCTTTTAGCTTTAGTGCATTGATTTTTGACTGTCTGCAGCGAGCTTAAGCATAAGCTGAGGATACAAATTCAGATTTGCCCTCACTTTGAGATTCAAACTCCGTTCTAGTCCCAGCTGGGGATTCAAATTGAGATTGTGTTGAGCTCCCAGATTTCTATCACAGTGATATTAGAGGTTATTCTTTTCTTTTGAGAGAGAGAATGTTGCTTGCTAGAGTTAAGGGAAGGAAGAAACAAACAAACCTGAAACTTGTGCAATCTCAGGTAAACTTGAGTTTAACTGGAAGAGATCCAAAGTGACATAAGGTGAATAGCAAGACAGCAACCACTAGGTGAAATAGCTAACCTGGAGCGGGGTGGGGGGGAGGGGGGCAAGGGTAATCATTACTATGGTAGTAAACTTGCTCTTGTTGTTTTCTCTTCTGCTTCCCCCCCCCCCCATCCTCTGGTTCCTACAGCCCAATCATCCCTCTGCATCCTAGTTAATCTGCCTCCTCCTTCCTCGCCTGGGTGTTGGTGATGTGTGGGATTGAGGGCACAGGATAGACAGTCTCTCTGCTCTCTTTTTTCCTGTGTTTGGTGCCACAACTGCTCCGGCTGCAAGGAGAAGCAATTTCAGTGAAAGTCCTGCTCAGCCCCTGCAACTCTGGGCTGAAGGATGCTCAGTGCAGACAGACTCTTTGGAGAATTTCGCTGCCAAATTCTTAACAAATCTCTTCTGAGCATGTGAGAAATGAGATTTTTTTTTTATTTAGGCCTATAATTTAGCCAAATTTGGGCAAGTCTTCATAGGAATGGCAAAAGGCTCTATCCTGACAACACAGTGACATGTGTGTGTGCGCATTCGCATGTGCACAAACACATTCATACTCACTTCCAACTCCCTTCGCCAAACCATGTAGGTGCTAAGGCTTTTCAGGGTAAAGGTTACCAGAATTTTTTTTAACATGGACAAAACGTTCCCCACCCCCAGTTTCATTCTCAGTAAAGGCTGTCTGTCTGTCTCAGGCTGACTATTTCTGGAAAAACAACATGGAAGATTTCAACCCAAACCATTGAAATTTGATGTAATCCTAACCAATCCTCCAGAGAGATCGCCTGCTCCAGACCTTTTTACTCAGGCTTTAAATTTTTGGTCCATACTGGTTAGGGGACAGTTAAATGAGTAAATCTGATCTTCAATAATTCTTCAGAGCAGCTTATCAAGGAGAAAAATGCTACACAACACTATACATGATTAAAAACAATAAATGCATTAAAGGAAAATATTCATTATACATTACACCAAAGCTGTGTATTTTAGTCATCTCTGCTGGAACATATAAACCAATACAGCTGAGTAAAATCTGAAATGATCACACATCTACACTGCTCTATGGAACTGTGGGTCTGCTATCCCTAAGTAATTTATGTGGAAAATGTGCTGTGCTTTATCCATGGACTTATCACTTTCATACTGTGAAACCTGAAGTGAGAATGGCAAGTCAGATGCCATCACAGAATAATATACATTCTCTATTCACAGAATCTTCTAGTTCTTTACTAGGGGTAATTGAATCTTCTCACCAGCTAAATAACTTTATAGATTTTTACAATGCAGAATTTAAATGTGAAATATAATTAAAACCTATTGTTTAAAAAAAATTTTAATGAGAAAATGTAACTTGAGGAATAACCAATTTAATTTCGTGTCACACATGAGTGTAGTGTCTCCCAATAGAGAAAAACATCCTGCTCTCTCTTGGCCTTTGTGATTATTCCCTGCCCTGTATTGTGCCACTGTAATTCTTTATGACAGTCTCCCTGATGCCATTTCTTGTAATCACAGAACATGAAAAGCGTTATGCTAATGGTCCTTTCATTTTAATTTCTATGACAATAATAGCTGCAAATGGTGCCCTCCTATTACCTGCTTCTTTGAATGAATTACACACCCTTAAAACAAGTGCCACTTTCCCCCTGTGACCACCCTTGGGGTATGTTTACACTGCCATTTGACACCCGTAGCTGGCTCGTGCCAACTGACTTGGGCTCATAGGGCTCAGGCTGAGTGGCTGTTTTATTGCAGTGTAGGTTTCTGGGCTCAGGCTGCAGCCCAGGCTCTAGGGCCTTGCGAGGTGGTAGGGTCCCAGAGCTCAGGTTGCAGCCCTAGCCTGGAAATTTACACTGCAATAAAACAGCTCTGCAGCCTGAGCCCCTAGTCGAAGTCAGCTGGCAAGGGTCAGCCACAAGTGCCTAATTGCAGTGTAGATATACCCTTACCCTTAGATGTCTCCATAGGGTATTGTATTATTCACTTTGCTCATTACCATGAAAAGCTGAGTTGGAGGAAGAAACATGAATATTACCTTTCTTTAAATGTCAAGAACCTAGGGTGACCAAACAGCAAGTGTGAAAAATCGGGACGGGTGTGAGGGGTAATAGGAGCCTATATAAGAAAAAGACCCAAAAATCAGGACTGTCCCTATAAAATTGGGACATCTGGTCCTCCTACAAGAACCTCTCATAAGGAGCTTTGCAAACTAAATCCTGCTTAAAAACATGCCAGAAAGTTGGTCTTGAAGTAGTGGCATTTTGTCTGAGACGTTCATTTTGCAAGCCATTTTGAATCTCAGGCCCCCAAACCCAGTAGCAGGCTGCTGGATGTTTCTGGACACCCTGCCACACGGGTTTCAAAAAGACTGGTATTGGCCACCCTGTTTGTGCATTCTCTCCCAAGCAGTGTAAAATACGTCTTGGTATTTGAGGGAGCAATTACCTCAATGGAGCAACCCATCTACCCTCTTGGCTGTTGGTGAAGTACTACAAGTAGCCCTGAGTGAATGAGAGTTATGAAAGATGCAGAGTAATGGCACATGCAATGCACTTTCAGTCACTATGAAAGAACAGTTCTCTGTAAGCTTGTTGCGCTTCATAATCAATTTCAGTAGTGAATGTAGCCATGTAGCTGAGTTGTTTAAATATAGGCACAGCTACTCTCAACTTTATAAAGGCAATTTAAAATCTGAAAACACATTCAGACAAGTAATATATTTGTGATGGGTGGAAAATTCCACTGACATTTAATAATACTTTGTATCTACAGCCAATAAACTTTTAAGTGCAACTTAGCCAAGGCTTGTGTTGGAGGCAGAATTATTAAACTAAGAAAAAGGGGAAAGTGGGGGGAAAAAAAAAGATTTCTGTTTGGATGCACCCAAGGAGGCTAAAAAATAAAATAAAATCCTATATACCAACTCTCCTCATGGTAATCCCTCTCAGTATGATGAATCTGTCTGTTTCTTATCCTGATCACACTATTTCTGTTTTATTTAGGAAGTACCCAATGCACAGAGTAACCTGAGTGAACTTGGCAAGTCATTTTGAAGTGTCACATGGCAAATTTTCAGAGGCATGTAGGATGCAGATAGGTGTGTAGTGGGATTTTCAAATTGCCTAAACAGATTAGGGACCTAAATCCCATTGACATCAATGGGATGTGCTCATTAACACAAATAGAATGCAATCATCATACCTAACCGGGAGTAGCCAGCATTCACGTAGTATACACTTGATGCTAGATGTTATACGGGGACTAGTGGATGCAATTTGCTTGCATACAGTATTTGGCTAGTGGAATTGTGTGGATTTTCCTGCCAAGCCCCTGTTCCCTTTAGTTTGCCCATGACATTTCCCCTATGCTCCCGTAAAGTGGTGTGGGGCTTGGCTCTATAATTCACCAGGGGTTGCAGCCTTCCTGTGGTCCTCCTGCCTCTGTGGAGTAGAAACCTAGTGTTACTGCTGCATTTTGGGCCTTGAGCACCTGGAAGGGGAGCGGGGTGAGGGGAGGGTAGGGGTTCAAACTTTCACCCTATGTAGAAAAAAATCTACACATTAACTAGAGAGAGAATTCTGCAGGTTGAAGCCAGCAGAGAGGCTGCTGTGCTTTATCCACAATTCTTCAAAAGATGTTTGATCCTTAGATAAAACATTTGTTAATACTTTAAAGATTTCAACTTAAGATCTATAAAGATTCTTTCTTTTTCTAAGGTAGAAATCCACTGATATGTGATAATTTTACTTAAGTATGAAATTCCCTTCAATATCTGGAGCTGACTATTTGCCCCCAGGCACTCTAGCATAACAACATACCACTGAGGAATCAGAAAGTAGGCAGCCGAGGATGAAGGAAATAAGGGGGGCAAACTGGGGGGAATAGGAGGCCAGTGTAAGTTAACAGAGTTTTGTTTTGGAGATTGGATGTAACAACGGACCCCTTCCATTCTTCCCATGATATAAAAAGATCTCTTTTAATTTAATTGACAGACGTATTAGGGGAATTTTAGATACTCTGTTTATATGGGACATAGAAGTGATTTAGCTCAGTAGACAAAAAACAAGGAGACAAAACAGCTTTTCACATACACAATCATCTTATTGGATGAACTACAGCTAAAATGGGCAAAGCTTTTGAGACTTTCGCTCTCTTCATCAGGCCATGGGAAATGGAGCAAAGCAGAACAAACAGATATAGTGGCAGGGTGTTAATTGAGACCTGATAATTAAATGAAAGCATAGTCATGGTACAGCTGTCATCCCCACTTTGTGTGAGAGAATCATGGTGGGTTCTGCCCGTGGATTCTCTTTGTCGTGCCATGTTCACTCCAGTGAGAACCTCTGTGATGCCACAGGTTTGCGCTGGAGAGAAAAACAGTTGTATTAGCAGGTGGGGAGTTTGACACACACCTGTGGCAAAACTGTGTTTTTAATTGCTTTTTCTTTTTTCTTTTTCCCTTTTATCATCTTTCCACAGGGGATGGTGTGAGTGGGTCTCACCTGAACAAAAGGCAGTTGTGAGGAAGCAGCAGCAGCAATGTCTTGCAGACAATGCTGAGAGATTAAATGAAAATAGATGGTGGCTAATTGAATTCAGAGATATAGGAGAGCAAAGCAAAACAATATAAAATTGTGTAAGGGATATGGATTGAAGTTTCACTCTGGATTGCAATTGCAAATAGCTCTCTTAATCAAAGGACAGTATATACAATACAAAGAGCCACTGTCCCTTAGTAACTTAGTAACCATAAGCAAAACTGACTTTGTAAAATATCCGTAGTATGTTAGAAAATTAATATTTAAACTAAGTTCCTTTGCATTGAGTTTTTTTTAAAAATAGGATCCCTTTGAGTTCAATTATCTGCCTCTCCTGATTAGTGACAAAATTCCCTTTCTATAAATCAAATTGTTCAAGTCAGAAACAGAGCAGAATCTCTGAGAGACAATGCATCTGTGACCCATAAAATAGGTTAGTTTATTAAGGTAAGCGCAAAGAATTAACTGTTAAAAAACTTCAAGGAAGAAATGTGTTCTATGGGAGGTTTGAAAATAGAGATGGCCCTCATGTGATGCCTAACAAGAGAAGACAGAACTAAGAATAAGGAGCAGCATGGAAGACAAAACACAAGACTGGGAGAAGGATAAAATGGGGGAGTTAGAATGGAGGTTTGGGATGTATAGAGGGAATGAAAGCAAAGATCTAGACGCAAGTAGAGTTGTCCTGGCTCCTGAAACTGAAAAGAAGCAGCTGAACTTGAAGTAGGGGGTGAAGGGATTTGAACAGGGAATGTCTGACAGGGTCTGCTCAGTGGGAAAGAGGGATAATTTTAACAGCAGCACTTGGAATAGACTGGATGGGTACAAGATGAGATGCAAGGAAGCTATTTGTTGTTAAAATCAAAGACAAATGAAGGGGTGAAATTCGCCTGCGTGCAAAGGGCTGGCACATTTGATGCACTTCTTAAGTCACACACCTTATTTTAAAGGTGTAAGTGGTGCATAGGCCTTGTGTGCTACAGCACAAGGCTGAATGTCACCTAAAGGGCAGTCAGGATAGATTGCAGAGATCTTGTAAAGGTCCCATGGGTTGGAGGTGGGAGGAGTCAAAATGACACTGAAATTGAGAGTCTGGGAGATGGGGAAGATCATGGAGTTGTTTGTGGAGAAAACAAAGTGGTTGGTAGAGGAAAAAAAAATTAATGGAGATATCCCATCTCCTAGAACTGGAAGGGACCTTGAACGGTCATTGAGTCCAGCCCCCTGTCTTCACTAGCAGGACCAAGTACTGATTTTGCCCCAGATCCCTAAGTGGCCCCCTCAAAGATTGAACTCACACCCCTGGGTTTAGCAGGCTAATGCTCAAACCACTGAGCTATCCCTCCCCCACAAGGAGATAAGAAGTTCAGCTTTGAGGAAAGATGGTGGTTGGATATCCAGAGAAGACAGAGTTGCAAGACTGGATTCTAGACAAAGATTTTTCCAAATCTTTTTTTAGAGCTAATCATTGTTTGAGCTGTGCAAGTAAAATACCAAAATGAATACACTATTTAAAGCATTAATCAAAACAGTAAACAAAGTGTACAGCACTTTTTTTCTAAATTATTTTGTATTGAATGATCTTTTCATTAATCATACAGTGAAATGTGATGTTGGAAGAAGACTCCATACAGTGACAGAGAGACTAGCAATCTGGAGATGAGCACCAAAAAGGAAAAATTTTGAAAAAGAATTAAATATTGTTCCCTTCTGAATTGGTATCCGAGTAAGCAGATGAGCTATTTGTCTCTAGACTGTCCAAGAATTTCTATCCCAAAATTAGAGCTTCTTCTGTCTCTTGGAACTTGGAAGCTGACCCCAGCTACTAAATTTTTCATCACAGTTACATACTCCAGATCTTTCTTATATTGAAACAAATGGGGAATGTGGGCATTGACCTCACTGGGAGCAGGAGTAAACCTTAACTTTAAGTATGGGGGTTGGATTATTCATATGTTCAAATTTAACTACCAGCCATAAGTATTCGTAGGATCTGGGGCTTTCCTTTGCTTACACTAAGACCCTGATAGGAACCCAAAACTCATTGATTCTTATCATTCATTTTTGGTGGGTTGTTCCACACTGAATTGCATTAAGGTGTATTGTGCACATTATGAAATGGAGTTACACCAGAAACTAATTCAGTCCTTGTGTGCTTGGGTAGTTTACTGTAAGAATTCAAACCATACCTGCCAGGGTACTGACCCCAAAATAAAGAACTTTGTAACTGAAAATGGCAGGTCTGATGCTGAAATGGCTTTAGAACTGCTATTAATTACATTATTGTGGTTTTCTTTGGTATCATTTGCACAACATGGAATGTATATAATCACTTAAATCCGCCTCTGTATCAGATGACTGGAGGATAGCTAGTGTAATGCCGATTTTCAAAAAAGGCTCCAGAAGTGATCATGGCAACTATAGAGTGGTAAGTCTAACTTCAGTACCAGGCAAATTGGTTGAAACTATAGTTAACAGAATTATCAGACACACAGATGAACATGATTTGTTGGGGGGAAAATCAACCCAGCTCTTGTAAAGGGAAATCACCCATCTATTAGTATTCTTAGAGAGAGTCAACAAGTATGTGGACAAGGGTCATTCACTGGATATAGTGTACTTGGACTTTCAGAAAATCTTTGACAAGATCTTTCACCGAATGCTCTTAAGCAAAGTAAGCAATCATGGGATTAGAGGGAAAGTCCTCTCATGGATCAGTATCTGATTAAAAGATAGGAAATAAAGGGTAGGAATAAATGGTCAGTTCTCACACTGTAGAAAGGCAAATAGCAGAATCCTCTAAGGATCTGTACTGGGACCAGTTTTGTTCAACATATTCATAAATGATATGGAAAAGGGGCTGAACAGTGACCTGCCAAACTTGCAGGTGATTCAAAATTACATAAGATAGTTAAGACCAAAACTGACTGTGAAGATTTACAAAAGGCTTTCACAAAACTGAGTGAATGGGCAAGAAAATGGCAGATGAATTTCATGTTGATAAATGCAAAGTAGTGCACACTGGAAAACATAATCCCAACTACACATACAAAATGATGGGTCTAAATTAGCTTTTACAACTCAAGAAGGAGATATTGGAGTCATGCTTCTCTGAAAACATCCACTCAATATGCAACAGCAGTCAAAAAAACTAACAATGTTAGGAACCATTAGGAAAGGGACAGATAATACAGTACATGTTATAATGCCACTATTTAAAACCGTGGTACACTCACACCTTGACTACTGCATGCAGTTCTGGTCACCTCATCACAAAAGCTATATTAATATTGGAAAACGTACAGAGAAGAGCAACAAAAAAATGATTAGGGGTATGGAACAGTTTTCAGATGAGGAGAGATTACAATGAACAATCCCAGTCTTTTTAGAAAAGAAACAAGTGAGAGGGGATATGATGGAGATCTATAAAAACATGAATGGTGTGGAGCAAATGAATAAGGAAGTGTTACCCCTTCACATAACACAAGAACCAGGAGTCATCCAATGAAATTAATAGGCATCAGGTTTAAAACTAACATAAGAAGTACTAGTTCACACAGCACAGAGTCAACATGTGGAACTCATTCCCAGGAGATGTTGTGAAGGCCAAACACATAACTGGGTTCAAAAAGAATTAAATAAGTTCATGGATGCCATGCTTTAGGTATCCCTAAACCTCTGACTGCCCAAAGTTTGGACTGAATGATAGGGAATGGATCACTTGATAATCTTCACTGTTCTGTTCATTCCTTCTGAAGCACCTGGCATTGGCCAATGTTGGAAGACAGGATACTGGGCTAGATGGACCATTGGTCTGACCCAGAATGGACATCCTTATGTATTTAGGATCTTGTGCCCACTAGTCAGATGGAGTTTAGCACTGACTTAACTTAGGGTACATCTTCACTTACCGGACGGTCCGGCGGCAGGCAATCGATGTTCTGGGATCGATTTATCGCGTCTGGTTAAGACGCGATAAATCGATCCTGGATCGATCCCGGAAGTGCTCGCCGTCAACGCCGGTACTCCAGCTCGGCGAGAGGAGTATGCAGCATTGACGGGGGAGCCTCTGTGCCACGTCTGGACCCGCGGTAAGTTCGGACTAAGGTACTTCGAATTCAGCTACGTTATTAACGTAGCTGAATTTGCGTACCTTAGTCCGAAGTGGGGACTTAGTGGGGACCAGGCCTTAATGCATGCTCAAGCCTTTAGCATAACGCCTATTGAATCCAAATGATGGGTCAATTCTCCCTTGTTCTGCATGTGGAAATCCTATTATAACTCATATGAAAGGTGGAAAAATGATAAGTAGGACAATATACAGTCACATTTTCCACAGTGAAGATTGAGTAAAACTCATTGGACAACTTCTATTGAAATGCGATTTCAACAAAAATCGAGGGAGGGAGAACTTGTGATAACTTGCAAATCTTATTTTCTCCAATAATGAATATTTCTATAATGAATTTTCAACTCAGAATATGATCCTTTTAGGACCAGATTTTTGAAAGAGTTCAGTTCCTGTTTATGGACCAAAATAATCTTTTGAAAATCTGTCCATAAGTGTGAAAATGGGAGCAATTGTGTGCTGATCTGTTATGAAAATCTAGCCCAAATTCTGAGTACTGAGCATTTGAAAATCTGTCCCTGAATTCTTTTGAAAATGGGTCCCTTAAAGTGTAAACATTCCAGAATAAAATTGGAATAGTCTTTGATTTTGTTTTTTAAAACAGAGAATTTATTTACACAATTTGTTTTTTAAGTTCATCTTTGTATGGTATACTGTGTGTGTCTGTGTGGTGGGAGGGGCATATCAACTTACTTGATCGTAGTGAAATAACCTGTCTGTGTCATCTTATCTCAAATGTCTGAATAAACATGATATAAATGTAAATTGCATCACCATGGAAAGAGTGCAAACATTAAATATATGTGAAGGAGAGGCCGTGCCAGAGGCTGTTTTAGAATTGTGATGGATTCTCCTTTACTAGTTTGCAGTAGAAAGCTATTAATTTGTGCTCTTTCTATT
This sequence comes from Malaclemys terrapin pileata, assembly GCF_027887155.1. Classification (NCBI taxonomy): domain Eukaryota; kingdom Metazoa; phylum Chordata; order Testudines; family Emydidae; genus Malaclemys; species Malaclemys terrapin. Next base: position 69,586,910 of record NC_071512.1, read on the forward strand.
ATTCTCATTATAAAGCTTTTAGCTAGACAAAATAGCTGTTCTCAGCCTTTCATTTTATTCCTTAACAGTTACATAGCACTGATTATTATATGGAATCATTATCCATTTTTTTACCAGTCCTTGATGGAATTCTGGTACAATTAATGGTATCAGTATTCTGGCTACAATAAAGACTAACACATTTTGCTATCAGTGCCTTACATACTGTACTTTCTTTGTCTATTTCCATTAAAGGATATGTTATGTCTTTCATATGCATTAAATATAATTTGGCTTTTTTCATGGAAACACTTGGTTCTTTGCATTTATTTTCATAAACAGTATCTTTATTTTTTCATGTGTCAGTGTACTTTTAAAAACATCTGGTTTTTGGACTCTGGGATGTTAGTGCCCTAAACTTTAATTGACTTTAATGAGAGTTGGGAGCGTTAAGTATCTCTCTCTCATTGAGAAGACCAGTTTTTGCAGTCTGTCAGTTTATAAAACTGAGTGTAATTTGTTTTGTGTATGTGAAACTTTTGTAACTTTAGTGAAATACAAAAAAATAGACCATTGAAGGTGCAATACAGTGCCCTTCACTATGGTGTGATATATGTAATGTTATTGCAAACCAAATTCTGTCTGTCTGAATATACACTGCAGTTAGTATTTGGATAAATGCTTATTATCAGATGTGATGCAGTTCTTAGATGCTGAGCCTGTCCCTGATGCTGCAAATACTTATGCATGTTCTGAACTTTAAGCTCATGCCAGTCCCATTTAAGTAATTTGAACTTCATGTGCCTGAAGTTACACATATATAAGAGATTTCAAGTTTAGGGCTTAAGTTTGTATTTGGCTCAGTTGTTTTCTTATGTTTAGCTGCGTCCTACAGGTTATACCCAGAGTGTCAAAACATTACAATACACTGCTACCTCGATATAACGCGACCCGATATAACACAAATTCAGATATAATGCAGTAAAGCAGTGCTCTGGGGGGGTGGGGGGGACAGGGCTGCGCACTCCGGTGGATCAAAGCAAGTTCAATATAACAAGGTTTCACCTATAATGCGGTAAGATTTTTTGGCTCCCGAGGACAATGTTATATCGAGGTAGAGGTGTACAACCGGATTATTTCTATTATAGAACACCAAAAGGAATCTGTATTATATTGTAGAATTGCATAGTAGCAGCCCACTTTTCACTACAAAAAAATGACAGTTTTCAAAAATGTTAAAATATACTGCACATTTAAAAAGTGTGACTCTAAGGGCTTTCTCTATTGTATCGCTGAAACACAATAGGGTTCTTCCCTAACCTAATTTGAGTGCACTGATGATAGAGCCCTTAATACAGCCCTTTAGCACATAAGAAGTTATATTGAATTTGGTGAAATTTCTTATGCAAGGGCACCCATGTAAGTACCTGTTGCTCTACTGTACTGGCTACCTTCAAACAGATTGGATGGCTTAGTCCATATAATTCATTTGGTACCATTAAAATCAAGTCCTTATAATAGGACAAGATCATAGGGCTGCTGCCATCCAGCACTACTGCCCCTACATCTCTGCCATAGGCTGGTGCTGTCTTCCCTGTGGACATCCCTTATACATGGTGAGGAAGCCTGAATTCTCAGGCTCCTGTGCACTCTGCTGCTTGTTGCTATTGAGCACTGGTGATACCCCCAAAATGGTGGATGCTCAGCACCCTTCAGAATGAGGCTCTAAAATGAATGTGTTAGACCTTCAAATGGATATTAAAATATTTTAATATTGGAAAAGAAAAGAAACATAAGCTGATCCCTCTTCATTTTTCTGAAGTTGTGTGCACTAGCATTGTGGTCAGTTACACCTGTATAAATCCTAAGGGATTCTTGAGTTGGATGGTGTTCCTCTGTATTTACACCAGCATAAGTGTGGGGCAGAATGTGTTTTATTGTCTTTTTTTAAAAGACGCTTGAAGTCCTTGAAAACCTATCTAAAAGTCCCAAGTTACTAAGCCTAACTGAATGCAACATGAAGACTTTTTTTTTTATCTGTGTGTCTTTTTGACCACTTAGGGAACTGTGTTAGATCATAAACATAAATCCCAAAGAAATTTCAATAAAGTTTTTCAGATTCGAACAAAGAAAAAGGCTCCTCAGCTCTCTTCAAATGCATTAGTGGTTAAGCCTAGAATATCCACAAGGTCATTCATTGTTTCCTAAATCAGTGTCAGGGAAAGCGAATGTTATAAAAGTAAGTTAATAAAAAAGTCTATGTTTCTATCAAGGAGGAAGGATTCATAATTTCCCAGATTACGTTAGAAATTTAACACATATTAACAGCTGGTTTTGTAGTTAGTTTTTGTTAAATTTCATCAAAAGATCTTTGTATAATTTTTCTGAAAAAATTACAGGTTGAAGTGCATACATTTTCTTATTATTTATGTTTGAAGTCAATGGAATTGCATTGGTGTATCTAGGGTTACCATTCATCCGTATTTCCCCGGACATGTCCGGCTTTTGCGTCTCTAAATAGCCGTCTGGGAGGAATTAGTAACAAGGTTAAAATGTTTGGGGTTTTTTTCTCCCTCGCCTCCCTCCCTCCCTTCCATGCACAGTGCGGCTGCTGATTGGGCGGCTGGGCCGATTGAGCCGCTCCCATTGGCCTCCAGCAGCCAGAGCCCTCCCCTGCTCCCCTCTCCCTCTGTCTGCAGCCCTGTGTAACACACAAACCGACCCACTGGGCAGAGTGTTTTGCCTACATGAGCAGCCAGAATGGTAAAGGGAGTCTGGGGAGGGGGGGCAGCCAGGGAGCAGGGGAGTGTTGGATGGGTCCCCAGCCTCCACCTGCCACCCCCCCTCTGTGCGTCCCCCCTGTGGACCCATCCCTCCCCTCTCTGCCTGCCTCTCCCTTGCCTGCTTATACTGCCAGAGCCAGCAGCAACTGCTGTCCCTCTGCCCCCGGGTCCTAGCATCCCCCATCCACTAATGGGAAGACAGGCTGCCCTTACCCTGCCCTTCCACCCTAGCCCTGAGCCTCTCCAACGCCCCAAACCCCTCAGCCCCAGCCCTCATCCCCCCTGCACCCTAATCCTCTGCCCCAGCCCTGAGCCTCCTCCTGCATCATGAACCCCTCATCCTCAAACCCACAGCCCTCACCCCTGCATCCCCTCCTATCCCCAAACTCCCTCCCAACCCCCCCTTCCCACACACCCCCTCCTGCCCTCAAACTCCCTCCCAAAGCCTGCACCCCCTCCCTTTGCACCGCCTTCCACCCACAAACTCCATCCCAGAGCCTGCACCCCTCACCCCCTCCTGCACACCCACCTGCTGCCCCAGCCCGGAGTCTGCACCCAGCACCCAAACTCTATCCCAGAGCTTGCACCCTAATCCCCAGCCCAGGACCTGCACCCCAGACCTCCTCCCCCCACCCAACCCCTCTCCCAGAGCCTTAGGCAGATGGGGGGGGGGGTGTTCTGGGCACCACCAAAATTTCTACAACCCTGCCACCCATGTGAGTGGATAAGGGTCGGGGCAGTCAGGGGACAGGTAGGTTCCTAGGGGGACAGTTAGGGTGGGGGATTCTCAGCAGGGGGCAGTCAGGGGACAAGAAGCAGGGGGGGTTGGGGTTCTGAGGGGAGCAGTCAAGGAGTGGGAAGTGGGAGGGAGTGGATGGGGTGGGGGCGGGGCTAGGGCGGGGCTTCCCCCCCCGCATGTCCTCTTTTTTGATTGTGGAAATATGGTAACCCTAGGAGTATCTGAAGCAAGAACTTCACCATTTATAGCCCAGATTCATGTCTCAGTTACATTGGTGTAAATCAGGTATAACTTGCATTTAAAATGATTTTTGTGCATACAGTTTTGACTTGAGCAGACTATATCCCAGTGAGGTGGAGATGTGATACTATTGAAGCTAATGGAAGTTTTTCCATTGACTTCAGTATACTCTGGATCAGGCCTTTGAGTCCAATTACACAGATGTAACTGAAATCAGAATCCTTCCCTATATTGTTTAGTTCTCAGATGGATATTTTCTCTTCTTGGGCTTTATTTCTGGCTTTTAGAACATTATATCATACTAGTGACTTTTGTCAATTTTTTTGTATGTGCCAATACATTAAAATATAACTTTAAAAAGCTTTTAACCTTGAAAGCAAAAAAACTATAATCTGTCAGCATTTCCTTAGCATTGTTTATAAGTAAGAGTCCATTATCCGATAACAATATTCTAGAGCAGCCACCCTTCAAAAAAAAGGGCCACCCTTAAAAAAAACTTATTCAGAACTTAGCAGGGCCACTTTCCCATCTCTGTCCGTGAGTCTGTCCCTTTCTTCTTAGCTATGGGTCATTTAACATATTGTGAAGTATTTCTAAGGCTTGCATTGGTTTGGAAAAGCTTTCTCTTCTCTAATTGCCTTAATGTAGGGAGCAGGTTCTGCAGCTGCTTAGTAAGTAGGCTAGTGTGGTCTCCTTGTCTAAGCTTCCCAAACCACCTGTTTACTTTATGCAGTAGAGGTAGATAGGAAATTATATATGTCCAATTTTGTGTGTGTGTGTGTGTGTGTGTGTGTGTGAACATGCGCATACACACACACAGGTTTTCATAGAAGTGAGGGGGGAGAAACCCAACACTTTTTTTTGTTTTTATTTTTCCAATAAAACAAATTTCTTCATGAAAATGTCCATTTAGTTCATTTTTTTCCCATCAGTCTAAGCTGCCTAGATAATAATTTGTAAGTGTATGGTTTATTTGACTTTAATCCTTACAGTAACCTCAAGGTGCCTGCAGCCTTCGTTGATGCATTTCCTATGGCTGCGACACATTTTTTCCCCCTGCCACCCTCTGTCCCAAGAGCATTAAATGCCTCGTTTTATTACTGAGTAAAGGTTAGCTGTGGTACTACCAAAGATGCTACTGAAAATATTAGCTGGGCTGGTATTTGGGGCCAAATCAATTTTAAGCTTGTTTAATAAATGTCAGTTCCTGGGGGGAGTTCCCTGTTGATAGTCCAAAGGGGTAGGAGCTTTTTGTGTTATTGCGAGACTGGCCCCAGAGGTGGCCAAAGTCACATTGCTCTTGATAATTGGCAAGAGTTGGCAACACTGCATGTCCTAAATGATGTATGATGTGTGAATAAGAGAAGAAGAAACACTCCCAGACTGATAAAAACTTTAGAAATGCTTCAGAATGTGCTTATTAATTCCATGGTGGAGAAGACGGACAAATTGAAAGGCACAGCTGGGCAAAATGATTCTGATGAGTTTCAAGTATGGACCAAAACCATTTTGTGGTTAAACAGAACATCTCAGAACTCCATGAATTGCAGAGGTTCTCCAGTTGGTACCCAAAATGTATGTGGTACATTCACACTTCTCTGACCAAAACACCCGCCTTCCCTCCAAAAACCCCACCCCAACACCTGGTAGTGAGCACAGGGTATTAACATTTGCTGGTGCTTATGGATGGCCCAGAGGTTGATGTTTTAAGGTGGATCCTACTTCCAGACGCAAGTCCCTTTTCCTCAGCCCACTGTTTCCACCTTCAGTGGACATGAAAGATCCTGAATGCAGTAGAACAATTGTATTTCTATTGCAGTGGGTGGTGATGGGAGGAGAAAATGCCATTTGGTGTGCAATTCCTATATTCCAGGCAGTGGAGCTATGCTGATTTATACAGAAAGAGCATTTTTGTTCAGGCATGGTGTGGGAACTGCGTTTGACTCCTTGAATTTAGGGCATCTGTGCTCAGCTTCTGGTTTTATAGATTCAATTCGACAAGAAATAGCACAAATATGTTGTAGAAGGGGAGCACTACTAAGGGCTCTGTTGACGTCCACTAGGGGCTCTGTTGTTGCTATGCAGTTTTACTTGGAAGGTGCTCAGATACTATATATATATATATATATATATATATATATATATATATATATATAAAAAGCTGGGCTTGATCCTGAAAAGTATGGAGGGCCATGTTATGCATGGGAGGTGGAGAGTGTCCATTCTCCCCTTTGACTCCAGCAGAAGTAGGGAGGCCTTAGAACCTTACAAAACTGACCCAGTGCATCTGCATTGTTTTCATAATGTTAGTGCTTTACAAACTTCTTGCAGTATCCTATAAGCAGTAGGATAGCTAAGCAAATGGATTGGTTCAATGCATGAGCCTAGACTTTAATTCTGTAAAAGTCCTGTCACATTACTATCTCTCAGAATTCTTGTTATTAAACTGTGGCAGTGGGCACGAACAATAGGAAAAGAACATTGAGGGCAGCTGCATTCTGAAGATTTCCCAGGAGAAGACAAACAACAACTCAGGCTGCCAGCCAGTGAAATCAGAAGACAGCCTTTGTTTTAAGCATGTTGGGCATGATTTAATTCTGCCATCATCAGCCAGATGGAAAACATGCTGACAGACTCTGAACGGCCACCAGCAGGATCAAAGGGCTTTGGGGTCACAATGTCATTAGCTGGCACAAGGGCAACTTTCATAACTCACCATGTAATTGTTTCAAAGATTGCATTTATTTGTCTGATGCATTAGAATTTGTCTTCTTCTTTGACAATATTTTCAGATCTTTTTTTTTTTTTAAAATCCAGTCCTGTGTTTTAAAGCTGTTTTTAGTACTGTATCTTTGGGTTAAATTATGCTCTCAGGGACACCTGTGCAATCGTGCAGCTGGGTGTAACTATAGGCAGAATTTGGCTTTTGATGTACAAATTAAAAACGTGTTAGATTAGGAAAGCTACTGAAATAGTGGAATGCTGCTTGAATGTTTGATTTCTGAGATGAAAGGAAATCTTCCTCCAACCAATAAGAATTAATGTATTCACTATCATTCTTTTGTGTAGAGAGATTGGGGTATTTTTTTATTTTCAAGAGAGAGGTCAGTTACCTATTTCAGATGTTCTTGTAGCTGTTTCATAGACTTCTTTCCCAGCTGTCCCAGTACAATGCTCATTTAGCTTTTGCTCATAGTCTGAAGAAGCTCTAGGGAACACACAAAGTCACACAATAATGAATCAGTCTTCTTTCTCTCTCTGTTTTCTCTTAGAATAAGACTGTGCACTATGGTCTGATTTCAAAGGCTCACTCATCTCACTAGATAATGGGATCAAATTGTTTTACATAGGTTCTTTTTAGGGTGCCATGTCCCTGACAAGATGCAACCTTAAGCATGATGGCAGACAGAGTGTCATGATAGTAAAGCATTTATTAACACTGTTTTACAAGTAAAGGAAGTGAGAAATTAAATTGGCACATGCAGTAGCTACATTACTAAAACAGTCCAGTGAGCATTTTTATTGCACAGGAAAACAAGAGATTATTAACATTTTAAAACATCCATTCAGTTCTCTGTTTCTCAAAAGCTGACAGGCAGCAGCATTCTGTGTTTCAGCTTTTCTTCTTAGGTTTGCAATCTTTCCATGCCTTTCAGACCCCTTTTTTTGCAGGGCTGCCTAAAGGCAGGTTCAACTACTTGGCCACTATTAACTTATTTAAAATGCTACGTCCTTTAATCACATTCATATCTTGTGTTAGGGAGTGATGTCCTACAAATACCTTTTGGTGGGTTTGTTTCTTCTCCTTTTCTGAGAAAGGTGATGACTATTTCAGCCATTGCAGTCCTCTTGAGTTATAACTAGCTATAAGGAATATGTCTGATATTACCTAGCTCCAAAGCGTCAGGTGCAATAACTGAAGACCTATTCAAATCCCTACTTCTTTGGTTAAAGCCACTAGCCAATGTTTTTATCTGTCCTCTAATTTGCTTAATGTAACTCATAATCAGAAGGACGGCTTAGAGAACCCACTGAGGATTTTTAATTTTTCAGGGAGGGGGAGCAAAAACTCTGGACTAGAGAATTTTAGAAAAAGATATGGAAAGGGATTAAGAGAGGCGAGGAACTGTAAATTTTACTTTCACTATCCTCTTGGAAGGGGCACGTTGGAGAAACAAAGGTATGTCCAAGCCTATGGTTCTTGGGTAAATGCACCAACATTAGGCCTCCTCTCCTCTCCTGTTTGCTACTATTAGCAACAGGAGTGAGTCCCAGAGAGAGCTAGTACGTTATCTGTATTGGATTTCTGTGCAGGAATCCTAGCACAAAGCAAGGGGGGGTGCTGCAGAAAATCCCCAGAAAGCCTCAGAGCCTCTTCCACGTTGGTTCAAACATGGCCTTCTACTGTTACATTCTATAGTCTTTTCTTTTGGCTTACAGCAAATGGCACAGATACATATTCAGATATAATTACTTACTATTGCAGATTATGAAAAGTTCTTGCAGAAATCCAGTGTGTATTGGAGATAGTGGGACCATTTCTATGTTTCACTAAGTATTCCTGTCAGGTAAAAACTCTGATATTTTATAACTAATATGAATTTATGAATCTTGACTAAAGAATAAATCCCAAAGCACACAATCTGTTGGCAATATTATGTATAATAACATTTTGGATCTCTTAGTAAAGAATTCAAAAGCCCTTTGCATTCCTCAATGGACCAGCAATAGACTAATGGTAAGCAGCAGTGGTAATGTTTATCCATGAGAATCTTTCAGCAATTTAAAGCCATCATCCTGTAACAGATCCTGGGCTCAATTCACCTCTGCTTGTTCAGCGACCAGGCACCACTGTGGTGCAGCTGGTTTCATAACGGGTGTGTGTGTGTGGAATGTACCCCTGAGAGAAAGTACCAGTGTTTGCACCACCATCCTCTCTGTGGGATTTTGGTGTGGGGGAGGGGAAAGTACTTTATCCTGTAGCTGTTGTGCCATAGAATCTCACTGACTGAGGTTACTGGGGGATATATTGAGTTCTGGTGCACTGCCCCTTCTCCCCCCCGCCCCCGCTGCCCCAGACCCTTCCAGGTTAGTACCACCTCATCTGTTCATCACCCATCTAGACTTATGTTGTGGTGGCTATAGAGAAATACGTTCCACTATTGGGAATCTTGGGATCTGAAAAATACTGAGTTCAGGGCTGGACCCTGAAGTCCTTAATCCAGCTAAACTCACATTGAAATCAGTGCGAGTCTTGCTCCAATAAAATAAAATAGAGAATTAAAGGATGGAAAATACAAGAAAGAGTAATCTGAGAAGTAAAATTCTGCTTCTGTAAAACAGCTTCCAACATATGCTGAGCACAATGCAGCCCCCCTCCTATAAATCATATATGATTAGAACAGACAGTTGGTTATTGTATACAAAAATATTTTCTAAACCAGGCATTATTACAAATGAAAAATGCACTGAGTTTATTAAGAATGAAACTGCCTATTTTGCTAAGCATTTATGTGTAATGCTAGTGCTATGAGAAGAAATGAAGAGAGAATTGTAAATATGGAATGCTGGCAAATTATGAAATTACATAATGGAACTACTACACTTTTTAAAATGTGTGGAGAATAATCTGCCAGAAACAGCAAATCCTTATTTTTCAGTAATGTCTTTATAGCTTTTTTTTTTCAGTCTCTGTTGTTTAATCCCCGAGAGTTGGCTTCATTTAAAAAAAAAGTCAGAAAACCAAGCAAAAGTAGCTGTATCTACTATCTGCAAAATCCTCTAGTAGCTCCAGAGATATCATTCTCTTTTTAAGCTGCCCTGTAGAACTAAGCAAAAGATTCCAAGCTCAGTTCAACCCTGCATGTGCAGCACCCCAAGTTTGCTTCAGAGGAGATTCACTGTGCTGTATAAAAGCAGGGAGGAAGAATGCATGATGATATACGATACAAAAAAATCATATGGTGGGAGAGGTGAGAGACATTGGCATATCATTCTGATAAAATGATGTGGTGTTTTTGAAGCCATCGATCCATCTATATAAAATAGAATTGGGAAACTGAATAAGTCTACGGACACATCTTGTGGTTCTAAAGATACCACAAAACACTGAAACTTTACTTGGGTAAAACATCTCTGAGCAATGCCCTGGTGATCCCAAGGTTGAGCTTGCACTTCATTCATTAAATCCCTTTCCCTCACTCCCATCCCACTTGCTTAAGTTGACAGAAATAATAGTGAAGTGGAAAAGAAGATTCACTCACAGAGCTCAAGTTTGGTACCACCAATGAGCCAACCTTATCTCTGAATGAATTTCCTAAATACAGATCGATCAAATCTCCATTAATTTAAATCTTAAGGTTCCATTAACACAGAATTTGGACACCTTGAATATAACAGTTATTTAATACAATGTTAAATTCCCTTTCCTCTTCTGAATGTGGTGTTCTTTGTGGTGTTCCCACTATTTTACTTTTGGATATACTGGTAAGAAATGTCTCCAATGTGTTGTATTCTTCTAGGTTTGTATTTTAAGTGACTTGGTAAAATGGCAGGAGAACATTCGCAACATACTATGGGGGAAAAAGAGAGAGAGGGAGAATGCAGCACAAACAGTGTGGAGACACCTACATATCTCAAAACAAAAATAACTGCTTAATTATAGACACAATAACAAGCACAGCTGCACAGGAATAGGAAATTGCTTCACTTTTGAAGAGAGTGTCACTAAGATACAATCTACATACATTAAATGCTGGGCAACACCTTAACATTTATGCAAATAAACAAAACAAAACACAAACACATTGCAGCTCTGTAATTAGAAATTGAAGACCCAATGACACCTCCTGGAAAATGTTGAAAAACATTCAATTTAGAAACAATGGTGTCTCTGTGATATCATGTTTTCTCTATTTTTACTCCTTTTTTAATTTACTATAAAAAGGTCTTAGAGGAAACCAGAATTGTTGTTCCTCTAGTCCCTGTTTTCAAAAGTATGCAGAAATAAGGATGCACGAGTAACAACCAAAGTGCGTGTGCAAGCCCAGATTGCTCACAAAAGCCATTGTACATGCTGTTTTTGAAAACTTTGGCTAAAAATTGCATCCCATAGTCATATCTTTGACCTCCAATCATATTTAGGACTGTGGTGTCATACAAATTGCATTGTTTTTCTTCAATTTTCATTTTTTCTTCCTTTGAATTTCTATATCTACGAAGAAGAAATACTTGTACGGTACATCAGCCACAAACATTATATATTTCCTTAGCATTAAAGAAAATTAAATGCCCAAACACCTCGTTTCTTCCTTATCTATTCCTCACTTTAACCTTCTGGGTGTCCTTCAAATCACATTTGGACAAACTATGGAACTGATCCTGCAATCGTTTATTATTGGGCCGAGCCTATTATTTCTAACTAGCTATTTTTTTAAAAAAATGAAATTTTTCATTTTTTTTTTCAGTTAAAAATTCAAAATGATTTTTTAAAGTGAAAAACATTTAATTTTCTTAAATTTGTATTGAATTTGTGTTTTTCCTATTACACTTTTAAAATTTTCCCTGATGTCTTATCCACTTGAAAAGTATAGAGAGGGAGGTGTGTGTGTGTGTGTGTGTGTGTGTGTGTGTGAGAGAGAGAGAGAGAGAGAGGGAGAGAATGTGTTCCTCTCTTTCACTTTTTACTATTATATTTTTTTTCCAGTGAGAAAGAGAATATAGAAAGCAGTAAAACCCCACTTTCTCATTTTTTAAACCTCTCTTCCCACTCCACGCTGCCACTGGGGAAAAGGTTGTGGGTGAAGGGGAAGAGAGAGTTAAAAGGGAGTTAGAGCACCCCCCTAGGTTTATCACTTTTTATTTTTTCCTACTCTTTTAAAGTGAGGGAAATAGGGGGAAGTAAGCATCAGAGAACCATGTAAAAATTCCCCTTACTTTGAAACTTAAAAAAAAAATTAAAAAATGTTGATTTAAAAAAAATATTTTTTTCATTTTGAATTTTATTTTTTTAAACAGATCATTGAAGAAATGTTGACTAGACCTATTATTTACTGCTAGGTCCAATAGCAGGCCTAAAGTTACCTTCTGTACTGAGTACTGTTATTTAAAACTACCCCTGTTCTGTTTTGTTCTGCCCCTCTTTCTTGGCATTTTTGACAAGTCTTACAGCTGAATGGCTATACAGCCCCTCCTTTCTTCTCAAACAGAAGACACTTTGCAATAAATTATACAACACTGTTTTGATGATGCCACAGTTTAGTAATCTTCAATGCAACCTAAAACATTGGCGAAAAAGCAATTTTTCAACAGAACGTTCAGTCTGGCTTCCATGTTTCCTTTCCCGTCTGTTTCTGCTTCCATAACACTTTAACCAAAACTCTTTCATTGGATCCGTCTGATAAATTTGCAAATTTGCTAATGATGGTGCTGTTGAGGCATGTGCATTGTCACCTTTTAAAAGATGCATTTAAGATTTTGGTTACATTCCTGGTTAGTGTACCCAATTCATCAATTCTAATCATCATTTTCCCTAAAGCTTATCATGTTGCTCAGCTCTTCTGTTTATGATCTTCAGCTTCTAGGATCATATTATATCCTTTATATCCAGAGTTGCTTAATCCTGTAGAAATCGTGACTTGGAAAAAAATGAAAGAAGTGATAGCTACAGTACACTACAGAACAGATCTGCTACAATATCTCTAGCTAAAGAAAAAAAGAGAAAAATGTTGTACTTTAGAAATCTTATGAAAAAGCCCCAGTCTCTTTACCACCAGCATAGTAGGTTCAACCAGCTACTAGTTGTTTATACACTGACATTCAAATTACAGTGCCATCTGTGTAGGATGCTGGACCTCTCCTTCCCATTTAAAAATGGTCACATTTTTGGGAAACAATTCAAAGCAACATCCACTTTTTGCCATACTTTATCCTTGTTTGCTTGACTCCAATACATACATATTAAGAAAATAAACGTCAACACTTTTTCATGTGATTGCATCAGGAAAAAAGATGTAGTGTGACTGATACCATTGAGCTTTGACAAATAAGAGCTCCACTGTAATTATACAAAAACTTCCTTCCATATTTTCACTCAACTGTTCTGCCAGTTGAATGAAATGGTAATCTCTCTAATCATTTTTCCAGGTATAGAAGTGTTTTAAAATAATAATAGTAGTAATTAATAATATCCTGACCTGAACTTATTACTATGATGGAACATTTATTATTCAGCTAATGGGGCATCACTATCCACTCATACTTTTAAAAGACTTCAGAATAACTGCCCTCTAATTATGCAGCTAGTTTAATTAACATATCAAAAGAACACAAGACAGAATGCGAATCTGTGACCAAAACCAATAACCAATATAGAATTATATTAAAATCTCAATTGGTGAAATTTAGCCGTGTGCAGAGGGACAGTCTAAGGCCAATGCACCACTTGTCCCATTTAAGCAATTTAAACTGTAAATTTTGGGGGCAGAGACACTCTCTCTTATTATGGGCATGTACATAATTTTGCAAAATGGGCTCTCAATTGGACTGGAAGAGCATTGCTATAATACAACCAGTATTAGTAATAGTAATTAGTAATAGTAACTTTTGGGCCTGTATGATCATCTGAAGACAAAACCTCAGTTAAAGAGCAAGACATGCAGTTGAAAAAATAAAGCACAAATATGAAAGTAGAATTTGTGTGCCCAGTCCTTGTTAGCTTTTGGCTGTATTTAAAAAGTTAGATTACAAGATATAATAAATATCCATACAATACATAAGGATTTACTGAAACAACTTTAAGTGATAATAGAGTAGGACTGAAGTAAATGGGCTGTTAGTGTACATGGAAAGTATTTCTGTTTCTTGAAAAATCATTTTATGGTCACAAGATAAGGAACAAAATCAGATTCAGCATGCTAATTAACAAAATAAGCAGTGCTAGACTTTTTGGTTTTGAATGTAGAAACTTTCAGACAATTTAAAGCTCTTGCTGCCACCTGTCTCTTCAACACCAAATAGTTTAAGATTATCAAATCAGTTGATGGATTTTAGATACATCTTCCAATTATTTTTAAAGGAATATATGTATCTACATTCCCTAAACTGTTTTGAAATGTTTAACCACTGTGGTGTTCTTCACCAGCCAGTCTTAGCTTCATTGAACCAAAGGGATGAGAAAGGAACTCACATATCTATCACATAGTACAGTAGTTGTTGTTTTTTAATATTTAGCATTCTTAAGTTGGCCCAAAATATGTTTTTTAATTTCTGTCAACTATCAGGTTGGAGAATATTTATCCATTTAGTAATGGACCTTGGAAATACAAGTTCCCAGTAGTCCTTAGAATCTGTGCATATAGTTTTTCTGTTTGTTTTTCCTTTTTCCTTTTGTGTGTGAATGTGTTTTTAATTTATAAGGGGGGGTTACACTCAGGAGCTTGCTATGTGAAAGGGGTCACCACTACAAAAGTTTGAGAACCACTGGTATAAAGGTTTATTTTACCTCTGCTTTTGGCAGTGGTTCGACCCCTGCTGGACTACTGTGTCCAGTTCTTGTGCCCACAATTCAAGAAGGATGTTGATAAATTGAAGAGGGTTCAGAGAAGAGCCACAAGAATGATTAAAGGACTAGAAAACATGCCTTGTAGTGATAGACTCAAAAAGAGCTCAATCTATTTAGCTTAACAAGGAGAAGGTTCAGGGGTGACTGGATTACAGTCTATAAATATCTACCCAGGGAACAAACATTTAATAATGGGCTCTTCAGTTTAGCAGAGAAAGGTATAACATGATCCAAATACCTGGAATTTAAGATAGACAAATTCAGACTGGAAATAACCATAACCATTGGAGTCTCCATCACTGACAAATATAAAGTCAAGATTGGATGTTTTTCTAAAAGATCTACTCTGGTAATTATCTTGGGGAAGTTCTATGGCCTGTGTTATACAGAAGGTCAGACTAGATAATCACAATGATCACATTTGGCATTGGAATCTGTGAATCTAGTTCCTGGATTTTTTGATGGAATGCCTTGGCAACAAGATGAAATTGTTCTTTGGAGTCTTTGTAATGTTAATTTCTTCATAATACTTACTGATACATTTCGCAAGTAGCTTTAGATACTTTCAATATTTGTGGCAGTGAGTAAGCAGTTGAAATCATTGTCACTGAGTTATATATATATTTTTTTACGGAATCTTTCAAACATAAGTAACTAACTATAAAGCGCACATTTTCAATAGTAAATAGTTCTATGCAGGTTCATCATGTGACTTCCTTCATCCCCATGTTTGACCTTCAAAATTAATCTCAATTAAATGCATACGTGAAAGAACATTGTTCTAGTTTCTCAATAAAACAATTATATTTTTATTTTTATATTCTTGTGGCTCTTTTTCACTTCTTGCAATTATTTGTGAGAAATCAGCAATGCCTCATCACCTTTTCTTTGGTTGTGATAACAGCTTTAATCTATATTTTGGGTAGTTGGTAAGAAGTGGTTATTAAAACATTTCCTAACCTGCATTGCCACTGCCTCTTTCACTAACACATAAAGAACTCTCTTGCCTCTGACACTAGAAAATGTTTAATTACTTCTGCAGTGTCACTTTGAATATGCTGTAGATGAGAAGCAGGACCCTGTTTCTTCAAGAAAGGTTTATGTCATTTATGCATGATTGGATTACACTTTGCTCAGCAAAACCAAATCTCAACCTGGACTTTTCTGCAGGTAAAGGATCTGCTTTAGTGATTTCTAAAACTCATCTTCTCTTTGTGCCAAATGACACCTGGTTGTTATACACTAAGGAATAGGTGACCTGAGGAAAGCTTGCTGACTCAGAAGAAAGTGTCCTAGTCCAATATGTTACTTATGAAAAACAAAACAAAATCCTGAAGAATTAGTAAAAGGGTTATGATTAGGTTAGTCTTAGCTGACACGTCAATATGCATTTTACATGAACGTTTATTTTGGTATTCAGTGGGGGGAAATCCACTAATAGTTACCAGAGCAATTCATAAACTATATATTACTTTTGGACACATTGCAACACAGAACATATTCTTAATGCCTTGTTTGTTCCAGGAATGTGTATGTTACAACTTTATACATATATCCTCTCCAGAGCTGTGCATGAACATACCAGACACACTATGTCTTACCACTTAAAGCAAGTTTAAAAAAAAAATCCTCTCCCACAAGAATTTCAGAATACTTTACTATCTGAGATCACTGGATAAAATCCTCTCTTGTCACCCTGCTCTGCTTTAAGCTGTTACATTCATGTGATCAGTGGAAAGCCAGTGAAGTGATGCCGTTTATTTTTTTATTTTATTTTTAAAGTTCTTGGAAACCGTGTCACACTGCAGCCAGAACTGCTACATTTAGTATCCACTAGATCTCCTAAAAACCAGCTGGCACCATTAAAAAAGAAACACATACAATACCAAATTATTAACTGTACCACAGTATTGCCTATATTTAATGGGAAGTATACCACAGTTTATTTTGGTGTCATAGTAAATGTTTCTTTTTAACTGTGCTCATTGTATAATGTATCATATATACAGTCAGTCATATATGTTAACATGTACACAAGCACACCTTACTGAGCAAGTAAAAATTTTAGACCTATAAATACTAAATTGAGTACTCTTGGTATTAATACATTTTAACTGGTATTTTCGAAGACGCAAAGGGCAATTAGGCACCCAGCTCCCACTGAATGTTGATGAGACTTGGGCACCTCATTTTAAAAAGACTACCTTTAAACCATAAGCATCATCAATCAGATATTCCCATGTTATGCTGAAAAATGCCCACCCAACATTAAAGTAGATTTAAAATGACTGACAACAGTACAGAGCAATCTGTTGAGCTGAAAACATAGTAGAGGCAAATATATAAAATACATGTATATATTTTATATACCGGTGTATATATAGCTGATTCAGAAATGTTTTTCCTTTAAGTTGGTCTGATACTAATACCATAGTGAACATTTGAATATAAATATGTTGGCAATTAAGAAATTTTCTGTACAGTAGCGTTCACTTGAATGCAATGCTTTTTTATAATTATTTATTTATAAAGGACAAGTTTTCTCCTATCAGGTGTTACCAACTAATATTTCTGCCACTTCCTGATGATCATGAGTTTAGATGCAGTTAGATACTATTTTTTGATTTATAATTTTCAGTTTTGCATCTGCAATTATTTGTGGGTGCAATTTGTCATTTACATATAAGGTACATGACATCTAAATGCCATAAATTGTGAAGATATATAATTGCAGATGCAAATTTACACCTGCAATTATCTGTGCCTGAAAATTATAGTCTCATAAGAGTCCTTGTTAAAGTATGGCTGAAAAATGGGCCCTTAGTATCATGTGCATTCTAATTACTTTTCCACACATTTTTAAGACACATTTTTTTCTTCCTATCCAACCCTATCTGCAAACTGTATTTTCTTCATTTTTCTATTTGAAAGGTTATTAAAATGTTTAAAAAGAAGAATTAGGTAAACTCAGGAAAGAGAAATATTGTAGATATAAAGAGCGTTTGTCACTTCTCTTCTGTGCCGCATTTTGTTTTAGCTGTGAATGGACTTTTATAATGGTTATATGAATATTTTATTGAAAGCAGTTCTGCATAATTTACTTCCTGAATCATGCAATCAGTGCATTAATGTACAAAAATGGGTGTTTTCTCATACACATTTGATTTTCCCAGCTATTCACCTGGATGCTGGTACATGCTGCTGATGTATATTCTTATAATTCTTCAGGTTTCCATTTTAAAAGAAATACACAATAATCACTGCACCTTGTACTTTAGGATATATAGCAAAATCATGGAATGCCTACACAAGCTTAGGTTTATAATATATTAATTTTAATTGGAAAGGACTGTGCACATTTCAGTGGGGAATCAGATAGTTGGGTTGAGATTTCAGTTCAGATTCTCTATCAAAAATTCTCAGTGTTAAAATTGGAGAAATACATGTTTTCAACTGAGGTGAAGGAAGAAAAAAAAGCACGTGCAACTTAGAATTTTTTTACATTTTTACTATAATGAAAGGTAAGGTTGTTATTTTCTTGAGACAGGATATTTCACAATGGTTATTTGTTTCAATTGATAAAGGTATTAATCACTTGTTAAGCATGCATCAAATGCTCTTGGTGCTCTTCCAACATAGGCAATGTACAACCTCATACATGTAGAATAGATTCTTAGTTTGTTGAGTGCCTTGAAATGTGTTGATTAGATTCTTGACCCAAGAATTTTGGAGCTCGTCTTTCCTGTGTTGGTACTTTCATTGAATGTTTGTTCCTGAAACCATTTTCTCCCATTGCCTTTTGCAGACATTGAGTCCCTGCAGTTGGCTCACATGATCCACAGTGATTTTAGTTTATCTGCCTCTCTTTGGAGTATATAACTGGCAGTTGCAACTCTTGAGTCTTAGGAGCCAACTTGGAAACTGTCTGGTGCCAGCTGGTGTCTGTTATTGGGCAATGCATTTTTTTTTTAGTGTCGTCACTTCCTGAGGTGAGGTGGAGGAGGAGTAAAATATCAGGAAAGGTAACCTCACCAGCTTCTTTTTAGATTTCTCATTAGGTGGCATGTTAAAGAGAGAGGGAAGAAAAAGGAGACGGAAAGGATTAATAGAGGAAAAAAACAGAAGAGAAAATAATTAAATAATTATAATAATTAGAAGAACATTCACCCTGCCTCTTCCAACCTTACTATAATATCAATACATAATGTACTGCAGAACCTAAAAGGAAAATTAAACAAGATGGAGACAATTCATTGAATAATATCAAGTGAAAATAAAGGGAACAAAGAAGTGAAATTAATACTCTAGATGAGTACATAATATTTGAAGCTAGTGACATGGTTGATGTGTGATGCCTCCCTATCCCTGACATGTTTGTTCTCATCCAGAGTAGCTAAACAATTTAACAAGATTTTCCTATTTTGAGGTTAGTTAATTTTAAGAGCAAGTTAGACAAACACCTGTCAGGGATGGTCTAGATAATACTTAGTCCTGCCGTGAGTGCAGGAGCCTGAACTAGAAGACCTCTCGAGATCCCTTCCAATTCTATGATTCTATGAATTATAAACAAACCTGTGTATTACTTAATGCTTGTAAGCCATTCTTAGGAATATAGATTTTAGGCATGGTAACACTAGTCTTTTATCTTGTCTCAGTGTTCAGTACCATATTCTTCAAAATAAGCTGCCAAATCTCTGTGTGCACCAGGTTTTCAATAATACCACATTAAGGGGAATGCTTTCACCCTAAACGGTGGCCTGATGAATGAAGATTAATGGTGTCTGTCAGTTTAATTTTAACTGCCAGAATAACAAGGAAGGAATGGGAAAAATCACTGGAATGAAAATCATAAAAAAGTTAAAGAAACCTGAGCTCTTACAGTTTTAGTCCTCTCTGAAGGTGTGAATGGAGAGGACCTAACAGATTTTGCAGGAAATTTTCTGACAACTCTTAGAACTGGAGTTTGGTAATGTTTAAAGAACACCTAGGCAAAAGAAACCATGTGATATTCTTTCCTTAAATCGCAGTGAATCTTTATATATGTGTTTAGCAGCTGGTGCTATATATGAAAAAAGATTTTCTTTTATTAGAAAAGCAAATGTTGGTGCCCCTGTTACTCCTGGAAAAGGTTATGCCCATAACAAGCCAGGAGAGGAATACAATATGTTTCTTAACTTTCCAGGTCTCTTAAATAATACAACTTCAAGGAAAAAGAAAATAAATCTCACTCTATTAGAATTATTTAAACATGAATTATTTACCATTACAATAATATATATAGGGAAATCTTATCTAAAGTTGTGTGTGCAATTTCTCTTGACTAAGATTTTTGCTTGCAAAAGACTGCTTTTGTGTGTCAAAACTTGATTTACCTACTGATATCAGGTAGTTAAATTTGAAATTTTTGGCCCAAGAATATTTAATACAATAGCTACCAATATTTACCTATGAAATGAGAGCAAGTTAATTAAACTTTTCTAGTTCTAGGGTGTGCAGTGAAGTTAAGTTTGAGAGATGGAGGTGAAATATTGTGACTCTATAAAAACATAGCTATTTAGAATTATTGGAGAAATTAACATACACAAAATTATTTACAGAAATCTATAACTAAAATGAATAGCTTAACAGGGATGTCATCTTCACTACATGTAAATTTCCAGCAGATTAATGAAATATGCATTACTGATTCTCTAAATATATTTTGGCAAATCAAAATGTTAACTAGTTTTTCACATTCTACTTAAATGAGAGAAAATTCTTTGTAAAATCAAGTATAATATAGCAAAATTTGTTCCAAGTCCATGTTATCAGGATCTAGAATTCATTCTGTCTTGATCCCTGTATTCAGTGACCCTGATTCTGATCTTACATACCCTGATTTAAATCTGGAATAAATCTCTGAAGTCAATGGGTAATGCCAATGAAATCAATAGTTACACCACTGTATCCATTGAGAAAAAAGAATCAGGCTTAGTTTTGAACCACTAATATGGGGTGAAATCCTGGCTCCTGTCAAGTTGAGGACAAAACTCCCAGTGTTGCTGCTTAATTACAAAGGGCAGGGGATCGGTACTCACTTCAAGATTTAAAGTATTCCTTCTTTTCTATTCTATCTCTAGTATGTGCATATGCTGAATATTTCATATCCTAGAGAGTATATTCTAGGGCCATAATTTCAAAAGTGCTCTGATTCAGGAGTTCTTAGCTCTCAAATCTGTCTAAACTTACTATGACATTCCCAATGTTCAGGAGTATTTCTTGTCTGTTGATCACATATTGGGTTTGAAAATATTATGGTGGTAGAGCTACATCCTTCTCTGCTCTATCATACACAAGAATGTTTTAATGAGGGGATTTTTAAGTTGGACTGATTTCCTCAACATTTTAAGATCACAAATATATGGATTTTAAGAGACCACGATGGTCATCTATTCTGACCTCCTGTATAATACAAGCTCAGGGCCGCCCAGAGGATTCAGGGGGCCTGGGGCAAAGCAATTTCAGGGGCTCCTTCAATTAAAAAAAGTTGCAATACTATAGAATACTATATTCTCATGGGGGCCCCTGTGGGGCCCGGGGCAAATTGCCTACAATTTGTGACTGAGCATGGAGCATTCCTTTTAGAATGACTTCCAATCTTGATTCGAAGATGCCAAGAAATGGAGAATGGAACACATTCCTTTTGGCAATCTTGCCATATTTCTTGGTAATCTGCAGTTTTGTAAACCCTGTCTCTCCAGACATATTCTACTAAAGTCCCAGTGCAGGAATAACAGGGCTATACCATGTAAGTACCTGTATTGAAGTGCATTGGGAAGGCTATGTGAAGAAGATGCGCAGTATCTACAATAGGTAAATTAATACTGCTAGCCTTCCCCCTCCCCCCCAAGAACACCAAATTCATTCATAAATTTGTAAAACAAAAGAGAGACTAGTTCTGGAAAAGATGGTGTTGGGGGTGTAAAGGTTGAGTGTAAATGAAAAACAGAATTGTTTTTCTGGTATCTGAATAAAAAAGAGCAGTGGAACTGACAAAAGTAACTTGATCTAATGCACAGCTCATGTGCAGTCTACTTCGTTTAAGCTGACTGATTTAAAATGGCTGTCAATAACTACCCCCCACCCCACCCCTCACTGCAGCTCAAATGCAGATTTTTAATGGGATACTTTGCAAGCTATTCTGCAGTCTGAGTATTCTATATCGGCACTACTGTTAGGCACTTCTATAATATGACATACAGTATAACACTTCCTGTAAAAGGTTAATAGGTGAAGAAGACTGCCTTTGGTCTGGCTTTATTACTAAACAACTCTTTGTGATCATATTGCAGAAGTCACAACTGTGAGTCCCACATTAAAGTCCCACATCATGATTACGATTCTAATTAGTTTAGTTTAACCACAATCAATACACTAAGGAGAAGCACAAGAGACAGCTAATATGATTTATTACCTATTCCAACAGCATTTGTCTTGGTTTCAGCATTTGTGCTATCTATCTCCAGAATGCCCCTGCCTACTTGACAGCAACCTGTCAGTGCTGTTATGATTGCTGTAAGCAGTGACTTTAACTACCAGCTTTTCCTGCAGACTTGGAAAATGATCAATCTACACTGTAATCACAGCAACACAGCATAACTTATACACTTGCCTATAACCCCGTCAATTATGAAAGGATATAATATCAATATATATTGCAGTTTGGTACCATATCACGTAACATCAATATATAAGAAGAACAGTGACTTACCATTGGTGACTGGGCTTAAGGGTATGATACACTCTTTTGAAGCTTCTCTCTAACTAGTTGATGTTGTACAAATAGCTCTACAGGGAGATCAAGAGTGATCCTTGTAACTTTAAGTATACTTGAGAGTCCCTTAAATACTCAGGCAGTGGCAAAGAACTTCAGTAATATAGAGGATTTTTGCAAGAGCTTTCTCAAATTTCGAAAGCCAAAGTTCAGATGCTTTTTTCTGGTATCACTTTATTATTATTGGCAAATATAGGAATATGATAAGACTTTAAGGTCACATTCAAACCATGTAGCATTCTACAGTTGTGTTCCATTGAATCCTCCTTTTCCAAGCCTCTGCTATGGGCAACCTGACCGTGATTTTATTGATAAATCTTTTATTCTTCACTAATGAATAATTCAGGTCATCTGCAGCAGGCTGGTTTGTTCTGTGAGAGTCTATGGGAAGTCCTGCCTACTCCTCCCTCAGTATTGAATTATTTTCTCACTCTGCCAGTTGAGTCTGGAGGGACTGAAAACTTCATATGCAAATAATTTGCTTGTTTAAGATTTATCTTTAGTAGGATATATGGTAAAATAACAAACCTTTGATTCTGCCATCTGGTGCAGAAGGGAAGTTGGTTCTGGTTCCCTAATTCTCAGGGCCATCATCAATGCCCCTATGCAATGATGAGCTGCTTCTGGGCAGCTCTAACTTGTGCCACTGGTTAGGATCTTTAATAGATCTTATGCCAATGGAGGATTGTTGTGATGAATTGAAGCTTTTCCATGCCTTTCCATGAACTTCCCCTCCACACATGGCAGGGGTGGGGGCATAGGGTGCACCAAGAAGGAGTTCCTTTATGCCAGGAGAAGTCTCTACTGGGCATTTGCAGATCAATTAGGCAAATTATTATTGCAACCTGAGTAATGCAAAGGGACCATAACTCAGCTTGAAAATTTTGCTCCGAATGTCTACAGAGCAGATTTTGTGTCCTTGTGAAGAGTTAATTTTATACTGATCACAATGGTCAATATATCATCACTAGAATGTTTTACTCTCAGATGCTTTATCAGGTCATACTGATATGCCATGGTATTAGCCTGTGAGACTTGGGGACAGCTTTAAACTCACTAATGACTGTGTAACTGTATTACAAAGAAGAGACACAGAGATATGTTCAGGTGATAAGGGTTGAAAAATGGTCAGAAATTATAAATGATCTCCTGGAGCGTGACTGCAAATGCATTAGCAAAGAAAGATAAAAATGGTAGGTCAGGAGAAATTTAAACAAAACAATTATACTAGCTCCACAGAAAGAAAGGAGTATTTTAACTGCAGACTTGTGCTGTCCAGACTGGTGCTAATCACTAACCCAGGACAGTTGTGTGTGTAATAGTAAAAAGCAAGAAAACTGAAACAATGAATTGCTGGCTGGATTTTTTTTTGGTATCACTCCCCTAGCTCCCTGTGAATGTTTCCTGCTTTAGGTTATTTTTTTGTTTTCTAATTTTGTTTCCTGTTTTCATCATTTAAGCACAATATATTGCTGTTGTAAGAAATAATAAATAGTATACTGCAATGCATATTTACATATACAGTATACTTTTCAAATGCAAAATGCATACATATATTTTATTTAAAAATACAAAAAAACTGACTTTGTTGAATCAAAAGTTAAAGTGGGTAGCATGGAAACACTTGTATTTCTTCCATTCAAAGCACAGGTGCAAGTAATGAGAAGATATATGTAGAGAGAGAGATGTTTTATTTGCATGGGTGTAGATGAGAGAGTGGATTACAGTGTGTACCTTCCTTCAGTAAGACAAATGGAATCAAGGGGTTCTGGAGGAGAAAAGCTCCATGAGAATTCCGGAATTGCCACCCACAAGTGTTCAAAGTCTGAGTGGTTCTTGGGAGATCCAAGAAGAAGATCACCCACAGAGGGCTTTGGGCTACTGCACCAGCTCTTACCCAGAGCAGCCTTTCCATCACCAGCAAAGCCCACTGCTCTGGCCACTGCTGCCCCTGAGACTGGATTATGATGACATAGAAAAGATAACACTAGCTCAGGCTACATGCTCTTTTCCAAGTACTGTCCATGGACTGGGAAGGAAGGAGGATGAATGTCCCAAGCCTATCCAATCCTCCCCCTACCCTACCCAATCTTCAATTCCTCCCATAAGCCCAGTGCTGCATAGCACTTTCTATGAGGGTAAGGGTACTGCACGAGGAAGAGATTTGTGCACAGAGGTTTTCCTCTGTGCATAGACCATCAGGGGATGAATCAGGATATGTTATGGAGTACGGGGGAGGGAGGGGGTTGTTTATTGTCATGAGTACTTAAAATAGATCAAAATAGATCATATAACTGGTGCTTATATGTCATCATGAATTCTGGCATCATATAGCAAAGTGACATTTTATCATCCTGTATGATGAGACACGGCATGGAGAAGACAGCAGGGACAGCAGGGCCGCTTGGAGTGGGGGGGCAAGTGGGGCAATTTGCCCCGGGCCTTGCAGGGGCCCTGCGAGCCCTGGCTGAGAATCCCTTTCCTCATCCGGCAGCGGTCTGGGTCTTCGGCGGCATTTCGGCAGCGGGGGGCCCTTCAGTCGCTCTGGGTCTTCGGCGGCGGAGGGCCCTTCAGTGCTGCCGAAGATGTGGAGCGACTGAAGGGCCCCCCGCCGCCGAAATGCCACTGCCGCAGACTCGGAGTGCTGCCCAGTGAGTACAAGCTCCCCCGCTTTTCCCCAGGCCCCCTGAATCCTCTGGACGGCCCTGAGGGATTCAGATCCCCAAGCAAAAATGCTGTGTTTGTACATGCATGTATATGAACACAGATTGTAAACCTGTATAAGGAATCAAACCTTGTTCTCCCAAATATCCTTTCTTTCTCCCTTCATGCTTTCCCTACTATGGAAAGCCAGGAGGAGAGAGGGAATTAGACCCAGGGCCTTTGCATTACTCCTGGATGTTGGCTGATGGCAAGGCCTGCATTTTCATCTCTAAGGGAATGAGAGTTAAAGGGGGAGAGTCTGCCTTCTATACTTCACTGAACCCTGGTGGGGGGGAGGGAAGGGAAAGGTGGGTAGGGGGAGCCAGACGCAGCAGGGTTATATTCTAATAGAAGAACAGAGGAAATCAGGCTCTCCTCCCCCCACCCTACTCCGTTGGAAAAACCATTCCCCCTCATCAGCTGCTACTGCTGCTCCACCCACTGGCAGGAAGACCTAGAGCATTATGTGCTTAGGTCCTCCAGCTGCTCCCACCTCAGATTCTGCTGCCTGAGAAGTTCTTATTTCACTATCCAGGGAAGGGGCAAGAGGATGAGGTGTTCTAGGGGAACTAAGAGCTTTTAACAGAGGAAGGGGATTTTGTGTATCCTGTGCTTTCCTGTACTGTAACCCCAGCAGAAGTCTGTGAGAGTGACAGTATTCATGTATGTTACAAACACTGCATCATTATGGATTCTGTGGATGACGTATTTTACAGAAAAAACTAATTTAAAATGCTTTAGAGGGCTTTTATTGGATTTTTTCTAAGGAAAGAAAAAATGTCAACTTTAATAAAAATGTAGTGCATTTTCTGTGAACTGTTTAATGTTCTGGTTCAATTCAGAGCTTTAGAACATGGCAATTTCCAGATGGATTTGGTTTTAAATCAGACATAAACACCTCACTAAGTATTTTTGGACCTTCTGCCTGTCAGAATCTCTCTAATCAGAAACTTTCTAGGAAAAGTTACTGGGATCACCCTAATCTTAAAATTTCTGAACTGATTCAACCATGTGACTAGAACAGTATGGGATCCTTCAATATCAGCCTCCCACACTGTCATTAGCAAACAAAAATTGTTGAGTGACAGCTAAAATTGTGGCAGAACATAATATTCCATCCCAAATCTTAACAGAGTGAAAATAAGGGGAAAGACTTGTGCATTTGTTTCCACCTTCATATTGCCTACAAGACTGTCAATAATACACTCCAAAACTGTGTAAGACTTTTACATTTATTTCTAACAGATACCAAAAAGCAATACATACCCTATTTTCATAAAACTGGTGCTCTAATGTGAAACCTTAAGTGATATCAAATGGTTTTATATCAGTTATCTCCACAGATTAGCACATGGAACTTTGACACAGGTTTTGCATGTGAGTTTGATGAAGTTGGGGGTAATTATTGCTATGTGGTATCTTAAATATAATTAAATAAAAGTAGCTTTTAAAAATCCTCTGCCGTACTGTAGAATAATTTAAAAGTTGTTTTTACAGTATGGCAGCGATCAAGATTGTATTGCATTTTGGTAAAGATGTTCAAAAATGATTAGTGATGTGGGTGCCTGCATTTTTGAGTGTCCAGTGTGAGACACTTTAAGGAAACCTGATTTTAGAGGGTAGGTAAACAGCACTTTATGAGATCAGGTCCCTTTAATGACTTTTTAATGTCTCAAGTTGAGCACCCCAAAATTGAGGTATCCAAAATCACTGCTCACTCCTGAAAATTGTCTTTTAAATTGTTTTGTCTTTGGCACTGATATATTTTTTAAGAAGATAAACAAAAACAAAAAATCAGAAATAAAAAAGGAACTTGGCAACAAGTATTTTACTGACAACCAAAAAAGGAAGAGGCTTTGTCCTAAATTCACCCTGCTGTGCAGATTTCAGTTATGATGTGTAACTGAGATTTCTTTATGTTCACAGACTCCGCAATACCCAGTCACAAAGAGTGAGTTAAGGACAGTGTCTTGTTCTTAGCTCTGAATCTTTTTTCCTTGAGGACTGAAGGCAGAAACTGTTAAATATTGTCGATTGTGGTTCAGCTAATGGAGCATGCTTATGCCTTTGTACTTCAGGTTATCTGAACATCAACTGGAAATCTCTAATTGTAGGAGTTTGTAATTTAATTGGATTACAAAAATTCCATCATGGGTGAAACTTTACACCCAAGACCTTATTTCAATTTTTTTTTGTGAACATTGTATACAGTTTTCAGTTTTGAAATTCTATCCAAACAGCTCTGTTTAAAAGGACATACGTGTGTGGCAAAGTGATAAAGGCCAGGAACAGTTAGTTCATAGACACAAATGACTGTACACCAATCCAGCATAGACTGAAATCAATGGAAAGACTCTCATTAACATCCGTGGATGTTGGATTAGGGTCAATAAAAATATCTGTAACTATTTTACCCAGTATAAATTATAAGAGCTATAGTTCTTGTGTTTCAGGATATAAACTGATCTCAAGCTGCAGTCTGGAATAAACTTCATTTAGGAAACTATACATTCAGGCTGATCACAAGGCAGGGTTATGCCTTCCAGGTATTGGCATTTGATGCTATAAAAAAGATACCGGACTGGATGGATCATTGATCTGTCCCAGGTTAACAATTCTTAAATAGCTCCATGTCATTCCATAGCTAAAATTGTAAGCACATTATCATTATAGACTGGATTGTTGTCCCCCAGCTAGAACCTCCAGAGAGTGTTCTTTCTGAGTCCACACTGACAGATGGGATGAGGAGCCGGAAGAGAGTGTGTTGCTGAAAAGACTGGAGAAGGATAGGCCATGTTACACACTTTTTTGGGGACTTGACCTTTGAATCAGTGTTCAAATCAAACATTCTGGTGACTCTCACACAAGAGTTTAGCAAACACATTCATCATTCAGATTGGAAATTAAGGTAAAACTTTAAAATTAGTGTGGGAAACTATGTAAACAAGGAGTTAGGGGGCCTAAAAATTACCATAAAACTGTCCTTATAATCCAGTTTAGTGAGTCATAAGCCCATAATAAATATCCCTGTCCTAAAACTAGTCAGTAATAAACTCTTCTGCTTTAGCTATCAACTGTAAAGCCATACTCCAAGCTATCTTTGTATAAGATATACACAGACTGTTGGACTGGACTGACTAGGTGTTTGTAGGCGATAGGCACAGGATACGGGCAGTTAGTTGTAATGGGACTTAATCGAACAGAGTGGTGTAATTTCTACCAAAAGAACAAAATATGTGGGAGCCTGATTCACTGTTGTACTACTGTCCCTTTATGCCAGTTACCTAGGCACATTAGGGCTGGAAAAGCCTGGTGATCCAATCAATCAGGAGTTCCTTCAGCATCATAGCATCTATGACAACTTCACTCAGTCCCTGGTAAATATGGCATGTAGGGAGCATCACTGGGGAAAGAGGTTATCTTGGGATTATGGGAGCACTTTCCCCAGCTGTTGCCAGGACACCTTGGGAATCATTGGCAAACAGACATAAATTATGATAGCTCAGTGTTGAACCCTGGGCTGGAGAGTTGTCTGCCTGTGGTAGCTTGTTTTGACTTCTTATTAAGCACTATGACACAAAGACCTTTGTGACTGTTCCTGTAACCTTTTTTGGCTGAATCAGCCCACCCACCACTACTGATATTTTTCACATTTGGAGCATTTCTGATGCATATTGGGAGCATATTTTGCATTTTGTTTTGGGAAGTAAAATGAAGTGTATATTAGGAGAAGCTGTGTCTTTTTCAGTTTGTTTGCTGATGGTACTTTCTTCTGAGATATAGTAACTATTTGCTACGGTAATTTTGTTCTGAGGTAGCATTAGGGTGACCAGATAGCAAGTGTGAAAAACTGAGACAGGGGGCGGGGGGTAATAGGAGCTTATGTTAGAAAAAGACCCCAAAATCGGGACTCTCTCTATAAAATTGGACATCTGGTCACTCTACGTAACATGTGCTGGAGAAATGAGTGGGGATTAGTAGTTAGGCTTTGTTCTAGTCACAACATGGCCACAGGCTTGCTGTGTGAATTTGGGTGTGTTTCTTCTATGACTCAGTTTTCCAATCTCTAAAATACAGTGAAGAACACTCATCTGATTCACAAGTACAGTAAGGTAAATTAGTTTAGTGTGCACTGTGTTTTGAAGATATATAGCGGTCTATTAAGTATTAAGAATTGTTGTATGGTTGAAATTTGGACATGGGAAATGTGACCTCTTGAGAAGTAGGTACTGGTATATAGCAATGCAGGAGCACATCTATAGCTCAAGATATCAGGGACAAGGTTTATCATAATCAAAGCAGAAAATTGCTGTAGTATTTGAGCATACTGCTCCAAGAAATCACTATCATACAGTAATGAGACAATTTGATAAATCATTTCTCTTTCTTTCTCTGTTTTTGCAAATTGCCTTCTAGAAGGAGTGCTTGATGCCCCAAAGATGGTGGAATGGAAACCCAAGGAGGCATTCTGTTCAGCTGGGTGGGTCACTAAGAGGGATTGGCATTCATTATGCCTTCCATAAATGTAACTGATCTCACTGATGATTGCATGTATTCTTTGGTTAATTACTGAGTGCTATGTGAGTTCCAGAAATAATTCATGCAGGTTACCTGATACAGGCATCAGAAGAATGAGTGGTCTAAGGGGTTGCTTTATAGAACAGAAGCTGGTTAATACAAGCTAAACTGTAACTGTACAAGCTGCCCTGAGTAAAGGGCAGCACATAACTGCACTTCCCCAGCGGAGGACCAGAGAATGAACTGTGGCTCATTCACAATTCCTCCCCTGCTTTGCCTTTGTTTTGGAGGGGAGGTTACACTACTTTACCACTTATGAGGAGTGACTTACTCCCATGCATGCACTCAGTCAGCTACTCTGGCTGGCAAGGAATAGTGGCTCAAAAGGTTAATAAATGGGCGTGGCTATGCAAATGAGATTACATAGAGTCATTATAGGAATCAGTGTGACTGTAAAATATTAGGATTTAGAGCATGAGTATGGTGAGGCAGGTGTTTTCAGAAGTTTGAGCAAAACAGACTGAGTAGAATGCTTGCATAGTTGGAAGGCACAGCAGATTTTACATTCCTTGCTAAACATGGCTGGTGATGCTGAGGATGGTTAGGTCCCTAAGTGTTTCCCCTCAGGGAAAAAAAGAAATACTTTTGTGGTCGTAGAGGGGTGGGTGGAGTCCTGGGGGATGGAGTGTTCTTCATTTCCATAGGTGTGAGTCTTTTGCCCAGATGGATGCTGCTACTCTCTGGCTAAAAGGCCACTTAATTTCCAAGCTGTCAGCTGCCACTATTCCTTGGATTGTATGGGGCCTTTACATTTTGAAGTAGGATTGCCCCTTTCCTTGGAGACCAGAGCAGTGACACTCTTGATATCAGCCTTGGAGGCAAGAGATGGAATCATGAATGATTTGCAGGCCAGGTAGGCCATCCATTTCCCCACCCCTCAAATTCAATCAGTGTCTTGTTGGCACAAAATCTGACTGTGACATGGCTCAGTATTGTGGCATGTAACAGGCCCAACAGCTAACCATAAGTAAAGTTTTCCTTTTAGAATTACAATTTAGAAAGAAAATCAAAGGCCCACATCATTAGC
The DNA here is from genome assembly GCF_027887155.1 of Malaclemys terrapin pileata. Taxonomy (NCBI): domain Eukaryota; kingdom Metazoa; phylum Chordata; order Testudines; family Emydidae; genus Malaclemys; species Malaclemys terrapin. The sequence goes on from NC_071512.1 coordinate 69,617,333, forward strand.
AGGTTCAAATGTTTTCTCTCTGTAAATTATACACACACAGTAAGTAAACCTGATTTCATTAATATTTAGAAATCTGTGTAAATTGGCTGTTACTTTGAGAAGAAAAATGGTTAGAGAACATTCATTTTTGTGGGAAGAAAAGGACACATAAATAATTTGTATACCTTGCAAAATGATCCTTCAGTTAACAAGTTTTCCCTGGAAGCAATAGAAACAAATGCATCTGCCGTCTGATGTGTAAAGCTCTAATATGCTTTTTTGTATAGTCACTTGTTTTGATTGAAAAGGGACTTCTGGAGCTGAGAGGCATAATGAATATTATTACAGATAGGGTTTTAAACAAACACAAAAGAACCCAAAATAAAGTCCTTATGTGTGCCCTTAGTACATGAGGTCTGCCTATTACTTCTACCACAGTTGAGTGAGCATATATGAGAGTCATTTATGATGCATATTGCTGTGTCTGCTCTGATTGTAAACTTTGAAGATGGGTTAATTGGTTGATGTCAAGGAAGGCAATCCTGGTCACATAAAAAGAATGACGAGATGATGGTAGTAGTCAGGACTTCATTACTAGAAATCTTTCCTTTAAAAACCAAATCAGAAACCTCTCATTTTAAAGGCAGTAATTCTACAGCAGTTCAATAGCAAACAAGAAGAAACACTTTAATGTGTGACAGTTATGAGGTAATGAGCCTTTATGCTAACTGAGCTTCTCTTAACCCCATGACAGGATTTCAAGATTCCTGATTCTTTTGTAACGGTCTGTGGCAGAGTAGCAGGAGCAGTCAATTGGTTACATATTTAGAGAACTTTGTTGCTCATCTAGCTTCCCCTCAGACATTTCTTTCACTCCTACCATACAAATCATGCTCTATACTTACGATACAATGTCTGTGGGGAAAAAATTCCTCTTAATGTAGGTACCTCAGCTGATCCTACTGTTTGCACTAGACCAGAGGTATGTTTCTTCTAATCCCCAAGTTTTATGCATAAGCATAGAACTGCTAACAGCATGGTACCTGGTAATGCATTGTTACAGGTCTGACCCTGCTAATGGGATGTGAATAGGGCTGGCTGAAACACCCCCCTCCACCAGGAAATCAGTGAAAAATTGAAAACCAAAGTTTTTTATTTGGAAATGCCAGTGCAGTGCCTCATCGAAATTGTAGTTCATTTGTCTCATGCTCCTGCATGACCCTTTATGGGTCAGATTCCCTAACCAGACATCTCTCATAATTCACCATAGTCTCCCTTTTTGCTGAGCCACTGTGGTGCACAGGGCCAGCTCCAGGCACCAGCGCAGGAAGCAGGTGCTTGGAGTGGCCAATGGAAAGGGGTGGCATGTCCGGGTCTTTGGCAGCAACTCGGCGGCGGGTCCCTCAGTCCCTCTCGGAGGGAAGGACCGGCTGCTGAATTGCCGCCGAAGAATGAAGCGGCGCGGTAGAGCTGCCACCGAAGTGCCGCCGATCGCGGTTTTATCTTTTTTTTTCCTCCACCGCTTGGGGCAGCAAAAAATCTGGAGCCGGCCCTGGTGGTGCATCATGGGAGATGTATTACTGCTAGGGAACCCAAACAATAGAAGAGACTGGGGCATGAAGCACTTGAACTACAAGTCCCAGAAGGTACCATGCCAGATTTTCTGAATAAGAATGTTCTGGTTTGGGGCCAAAACTTTGGTTTTCATGTGTTCAGTTTTTCAATGAAAAGTCAAAATTTTCTGTAGAAAACAAACTTGTGAAAAATTTCACTGAGTTGAACAGCCTTTACATATCTATATCTATATCTATATCTTGAACCACAGTTTTGAAGGAAAACTTTCAACCAGTCTTTAATGTAAAGCTGAAGTATCTGGTGCCAATCAAAATGCAAAGTAAAATTTCTCTGGCACCTTTCCATAAGATTAGGAGACGACCCTCGTTCTGTTTTTGTTTGCTTTTCTCTTCCTTTTTAAGTTAGGTGTATAAAGAGCTTTGAACTGAAAAGCATTATATGCAGTAAGTGCTAATTTGATTATTACTTATGTTCACTGTTATTTCTATGGTGCTAGGGATCAAAGGCTTGTTGTTCTAGGCACTGCATGCCTACATAAATCAAAGTCCATGACCCAGAGAGCTCACAAAATATTTTGAAACCTTTTGAACAAAATAGGGCAATTGATGAAAAGACTGTAGCTATGTGAGAAGCTTCTGTCACTGCTGCCGTTTTGAATAAAGGGTGGAAATGGGCCAGGATTTTCAAAATATCTCAGAGCCAGATTTCTAAGTGCTCTGTACCACAAATAGGGCCATATTTTCAGAAGAGCTCAGCCCCCATTTAGGCACTGAAATAAGTGGCCAGATTTTCAAAAGTGCTCAGAACCCAACAGGCTGAGCTATTTTAGAAATCTGGCCCTTTATTTTGGTGCCTATGTAAGAGTTTAACTCTGCTGAAAATCTGACTCTAAACAGTTCTTGAAGCAGCCTGCATAAGCCAGAGCATTGCATCACAGGAAATGTAGGACCTTAATGATACTTGTACTGTTCTTTGCTTTCTAGTGCACAATAAATGTAGTCTATATTAAATCTCATCTGTCTCTGGTTAGGTCTATGCCTGTTTAGTTTCTTGTCTGTTCTTATATGTTTGTATCTTATGGATGTGGATGTGTATTTACGATTACATATGAATATTTTCATTCACCTAGCATTCAAGATATCATGCAATTTTTGTTAGCTGACTCTTGGGATTTTTTGGTGAATTAGGCTCTTGAAAGCCACAGCTCAAGTAAAAGATAACGGATGGTACATGTCAAATTAAAAGTAACATTAGAGATGGGAAAAATTTTAAATCCTCAGCCCCAAAACCACCCTGTGAAAGTAGTTTTAGGTTTAGATTTAACTTCAGATTTGAGGCTTATAATTCAAATGGCTGCCCACAGAGCAGACAATTTCTACCTTAAATGGGGGAAGGAAGTACCAAAAAAAAAAATTTCTGTTGGTACTTCCACTCTCTGAACCCCCTCATCTGATAACCACTGTAGCTAGTTCCCTGCTGCCACAAATCCTTCATGTCTGAGGGCAAGCAAATGCCCAGAAAAGCCAACTGTACTGCATGGCTCAGGCCCAGAGCTTAGGAAAACCTCAAGGCTTCCATAGCAACTTCTTGGAAGAGTTTATGGATGCATTTCTGCCCAGCCTGCTCTCCATTTCCCCCAGGTCTGTAGAGTTCCTGGATGTAGAGAGGAAGGAATTGCCATAGTGGATCAGAGCAGCAGACCATCTATTCCAGTATCCTCTCTCTAACAGTGGCCAGAACCAGATGTTTCTGAGACAGCGCAAGAACCAAGAACCCTGCAATAGGCATATGTGGGATAATCTGCCTCCCATTTAGGTCTCAGAGATTGGTAGAAGCACTGAGAGCATGAAATTTGATATCCTTTCAAAAATTGTCATTAATTGTCTTTCATCTCCTTTAGAAGATAAACAATCTAAATCTTTTCAAACTCTTCAGATATCTCTGAACCCCCTTCAGTTCTAAAATATACTTTGAGATGGAGTGACCAGGGCTGCACACAATATTCAAGGTGAGGTTACATCAGTAATTTATATAAAGGAATTATAAAGTATTACTCTTCATCCGATTCCTTATGTCTTATTTGCTTTTCTGATTACAGCTGCGTATTGAACAGAGGTTTTCTTTGAGCTGTCTACAATGATGCCAGGGTCCCTTCCTTGGGCTAATACAGTTAATTTAAAACCCTGTAAGGTCCAAGAATAGTTTAATTTATTTTCCTCCAGTGTGTATAACTTTATATTTATCATTACATTTCATTTGTCATCATGTTGACCATTTGACTAGCTTGTTTAGGTCAGATACACTGAAGTCCTGACCCCAGTTAATCTCCTAGTGCAACTAACTAAGGGAGAGGCTAACTCTGACAATATGCACTGAGACCACAATACAAGACTAGACACAGTTGTCAACACAAACAGCTCCTTTCAGGGCCTCAGTCAAAACCGGCATTGAAAATGGTCAGTTTCAATGTGGAGGGATTCTTTTGCAGAGAAGGCTAACTTTGAGTCTGGCATGAAAGCAGACACCATGTGGTTGCAAGGGACATACATATGCAACACCATCAAACATCCTTGGCATGCCTGTCACTGTAAACATCAAAAGCAACATCTGTAGCAGTAGAATGCTGAGACAGAGTGCTAGCTGAAGCACCCTGGTCACTTAGGTAACTGCATAACAGAGAAGATTATAGTATTTATTGGAGGCAATTAACCTATTATGGTGGAGATTGTTGACACTTGGAGAAATTATTGGGCTAATGGGGTAATTAGCTTGATAAGGGAAGATATATAATTGGCAGGAACAGGAAGTAAAGGGGTAAGCTTAGAGAGTGAGCTAGGTGTGGTAGAGAGACCTGTGTGGAAGGCTCCTCCTGACACATGCCAGTATTATATACTGTGATGTTTGAAATCTAAAGATTAAAGAGACACATGAGGAAAAGAAATTGACTGTGTATATTGTGAATAAGACCATCAAATGGGCCAGGCAGTGCAGCACACTGGGTAGCTGAGGGAGTGCTCAGTGATAAATATGTACATGCGATAAAACATTGGTGAAAAATATTGCTGTGAAACTCTGTGGTACAATGGAACTTATCACGATTGAACTCGATCAGATAACAGTAGTTTCTGTTTACAAAGTAGTAGGTGAATAGTTTGCATGGCCACCTGACTTTCCCCAGTCAGAAATACCATGTCTTGTCATAGGTGACTTCTCCAGTGACAGTATCATCTGTGGATATCCTAATACTGACAACAGTGGAGAGGAAATTGAGAAGTGGGTAGCAACAAACTTGACCATGATCTACGACTTCAAGGACAAATGTACCATTCAAAGTTCACAATGGAGGAAGGGCTCCACTCTTGCTCTAGCCTTTGTCATCTCTGAAAATGCAGGCAACTTCAGAAGGGAGGTTACGGCAGTGAGCCCAAGATTAATAGTATAGACCAGTGCAAGTGACAATAGAGGCGGCAGTACATCCTAGGAAAATAAAGTACCTGTGCTGAGATTCAGCTTCAGAAAACCTGACTGGAAAGGTTTTACCTTTGAACTGGATAAATCCATCCGTAATATTACCTCAACATAAGAGCACTGGGGAAAACTTGCTTCCCTGGTGTGGTAAACTGCCCAAAAGCACATCTCCAGTGGATGTCAGACACTATGGGCTTGTCTACACAGGGAAGGCAGTGCGCAGTATGCTAGGGTATGAGTTTAAAATACACTGGCTATGATGCACGTAACTCTCCATGTGGATACTCTTACTGCACACTGAATTCCCTCAGGTGGTTTCATTTAGTACACTTCTAAAGTGCATTAAGCTAATGTGCACAAAGGCACTCTTAGTGTGCAATAAGTGTGCCTACACAAGGTGTTAGTGTGGACTAGCTAGTGAGCAACAGCTACTGAGGGCTTTTTCCCCATTTAGAGATGCCCTATATTTACCTGGGCTTTCAGAAAAAAGAAGTTAGCAATATAAGAGATATTCAGAACTGTTTGACCTGAATCCCTTCAGGGAAGAAACCATAGGTTTCGGGGGGAATGCTTACAGGAGAGATTGGAAAAGAGCAGTGTGACCACTGGAGGGAACTGATTGAAACAACAAACCAGTGCAAAAAAGCAGGGGTCACCATTCAGAAGCTGAAGCCTCATGACAACAGCCATAGCTCATCACTGCAGTCTCTCCCAACCAAATCATGCACCAACTAATCCTAAATGGTAAATCAGCCCACAAAACAAAGGGCAGAATAAAACAAATCAGGCAAGAACTTCCCCTGCTCCTCAGAGACAGCAAAGTCCACAATGACTAACTCAACATTAAGGAGGTGACAATAGCCATGAAATCTCTGAAATATGGAAAAAAGCCACTGGACTCAATTGAACTGTTACTTAACTTTGGGATGAGATCACAGAAGTGTTGCTTGACTTCTTTAATTCCTTCATTGGAGACAATGATGGTACCCAGGTAGTGGAAACAGGCCAAAGTGGTTGCATTACTCAAACAACATAAAAACCCTATCTTTGTAAAGAATTACCAACTAATACCCTTACGTTGCTCAATCTACAAGCTATATGAGTGGATCATAATGGTTAGAATAGCACCAATAATGGAAGGGGAGCTGGCTGATGAACACACCATTTTCCATCCAGGACGTTCATGTTGTGGCCAAATTGTAAACCTAATTCAATATATTGAGGATGGCATAGAAACCTGTAAAATTACAGGAGCTGTGCTTGTTGATCTGTTGGCTGCTTATGACACTGTGAACTATCGTGGACTTCTACTGAAGCTGACAAAATTTTTGAGAAATAGCAAGATGGTCCAGGTCATCTCCTCACTCCTTGAGAATCAACATTTCTTTGTTGAGATGGATGGTCAAAAAGCCTATGGCATACTGAATGGAATGGGCTGCCACAAGGTTCAGTGATATCACCATCACAATTTAACATCTATACAAATGATAAACCAGAGTTTCTGGACATGTGAAGATTCATTTATGCAGATGATGTTTGCATCACACCCAGTCAGAAACACTTGAGCACACTTAGTGCATTTCTAACTGGTTCCCTGAGCATGCTTGGAAAAAATCACACATAGTACTTGAATGCTTACCCTAGCAAGATACAAGTGTGCACCTTCCACCTGAAACACCATCAGGCCAAGCAGAAACTCAAGATATCATGGGATGGCACAATCCTTGAGCGCTTTGAACATCTGGCATACCTGTAAGTCACATTAGACAAAATACTGATATTCAGAGAGCACACTCCAAGCAACCAGGTCTCACCTTGTGTTACTCAGCTGTGGAGTACTGTGCCCAAGTACGGGCATACTTGAGCCATACACACCACATTGATACTGAACTTAATCAGTCCTGTAGGATCATCACAGAAACTTTGAAACAGGCTCTTACACTATTGCTATATTGCCCTGTGGGTATTGCACCACCATCAGTGACGTGGGAAGCCTTTAGTAAAAAGGAGAGAGAAAAAAAGTGCATAATCCAAGACATCTGCTGCATGGACCCAGTCCATCACCAAGAGGCTGAAGTCCAGAAAGAGCTTCGCCTCTGAAAATCCCTTATCCCAAAATATCACTGTGGAAGGCTATAGAGTAACACAATGGCGGGAAATGCCAATGACCTTGGAGAACCTGGTTCCTTTTAAATGACTCCCTCCTGGCACTGACCTTGAACAAAAATATAGGTGTACTCTAAATCAAGTGAGAGATGGGGTGGCAAAGACTGCTGACAATAGGACCAAGTAGAAGTCAAGGAATGACCCCAAATGTGAATGCAGAGGAACTAGGTAAACACTGGAACACTGCCTTATGCAGTGTCCCTGACAACATCTCGTACTTCCAAGGAACTATTTGAGATTAGTGACAATAAACTCCAAAGTTTATCTGAAGTTCTTCAGTCTTTTCTGGTCCTAACTAACTTAAATAAAATTGTGCTATCTGGAAATTTTGTCCCACTTTCCAGGTCATTAGTAAATATATTAAACAACATGGGACCTAGTAAGGAACCTTGAGTCCCCACTGTTCACATTTTGCCATGAGGAAAATTGACTCTCCATTTCTATTCTTTTCTTTCTGTCTCTCAGCCAGTGTTTGATTCCAGACAGCAGTTTGCCTCTCATCCTGTGACTACTTACTTTCTTCAGTAGCATCTCGTGCTGCACTTCGTTTCCACTGGAGTTTTTCCAGGGATATCCTCACCCTTCAACAACAACAAACAAACAAACAAACAAAAATACATGGAATCCACTGTCCTAACAGTTCAACTTGTGTAATGACAAATCCAGAACAAAGGATTGCACTCTATGGGCCACATTAAGATTATTTCAGAGTCCTAGATAGCATTAGTTCCTATAAAAGGCTTCATGAAAATTTCCCCCCGCCCCTAACAAAAATGTTAATTTATCAGAGCAGCTGAAAGGGTAAGGAACCTGGGACTATAACTGAGAGAGAGCTTCCATATTATTTAACTCATAATTGATATAATTCAATGTAAAATTTCACAGCACAATCTGTTCTAAGACTAAAAATGCAGGAAGGGAGTCAGAAAAAGGAACAGTGACCCATTTCAAACTGGTGATGTTTCATGTGTTAGATGAACATGATCACCACTACACTATGGGGCTTCTCTTTTTTTGCCACAGACTTTGCAGAATGCATAGGAATGTTTTCTCTAGCTACAGAAGCTACCTAATGCAATGTCTATATCTATGGCCTTCCTGCTCACAAACCGGTCATGCCCCTGCCCAAGGCTGACACAGCGACCTGGCTCAGCCAGGATTGCTAGCAAGGCATGATACTTTTGCCATTAAGCAAAAACAGCAATTCTTTCCTGGCCTCTGACACTGAATGCCTCCATGCATTACGCTGTGCCCTATCAGTGTGGGAGGACTGCATGAGCTCGGAAAACATGTCATTGTGAGTGCGTTTTTTTTTTGCTTTCTAATCTGTGATAACCTCAGGGACTGAGATGATGGGGGAACGCAGACACATTCTGGGGGGACTGCATGGTCACCTGTGCTGCTGTGTTCACCATGCTGGCCAAACAGGAAATGAAATTCAAAAGTTCCGGGGCTTTTCCTGTGTACCTGGCTATTGAATCTGAGTTCAAAGTGCTGTCCAGAGCGGTCACAATGGAGCACTCTGGGATAGCTCCTGGAGGCCAATACTGTGAAATTGCGTCCATAATACCCCAACTTCGACTTGGCAATGTCAATTTCAGCGCTAATCCCTTCATTGGGGAGGAGTACAGAAATTGATTTTAAGAGCCCTTTAAGTCCAAAAATGGCTTCATCGTGTGGATGGGTGCAGTGTTAAATCGATATAACGCTGCTAAATTCGACCTAAACTCGTAGTGTAGACCAGGGCTTAGTACCTGTCTCATATGTGAAGATCACTGTGCAGCTCGAAAGTTTCTCTCTCATATCAGCAGAAATGTCCACTGAAAGATATTATCTGACCCAAGTTGTGTCTCTATAGTCACATAATCATCTAGAACTTTATATGCTTATCTTAACTAAATGCTAGAATTTTGAGGTAACCCTGCAATTTATTTAGATGTAGTTTTCAAATAATGGCACTAGTTTACTACACACACTTATATATTGTTTTGCTCCAGTAATTCTAGGGATTTTAATGTCTTTTTAATCCTAGAAGCAGGATATGAAATGTTAGGGTTTTTTTTTCTAACTGAATTTTCTTTAACTTTTGCTCCCTCTTCCTTTGATTTCACACCATCCAGTTGCACAATTCAGCATGATATGTTTATGCTATGTGCAAGATGCAATATAATAAACAAGAATGTAGGTAATTGAGATGCATTCCAGGGAAGCTTCATAGAATTACTATATAAGGAGTGTGAGAGCTAGCCATTTTTAATCAGGTCCTTTGTGACTAATTTGGAAATCATAAATTTTGGCTAGACTAAGATGAATGTAATTAACACTAGTGTTGTATTTTCCACATTTGGTTTTCTAGGAATTTTATCTAAAAAAATAAAATAAAATAAAAAACAAAAAACCCTGAAAGGAACAGAGCATCTATTGCACTTCATATAACCTTGAGAATTGAGCCTAACAGTTAAATGTCAAATTGTTACTGGGTCTTATTATCCTCCAACCATCACACATTTTTTAATTGATTTGATGTTTTGGAGATAAACGCCTTGGGTTACGTATAACACAAAACATAGCACAACATAATGCGATTTCATAAAGGATCTTTTGTAATTGCTTATCACACATGGCTGTGCATGATAGATAGAAACAATAAAAGAATAAATGAAAAATATGTAACCCAAACAATATTATTGAAATGGTATTTTGGCTGGTCCTGAAATGCTCTTTCTTGCAATATGTACAGATCTGAACACTGAGAAAGCATCAGCCTTTCAGATCTCTCTGGGACTGCATTAGGACCCGTGGGGTGTAACTGATAAAGGGCTTACCTTCCAAAGATTTAGATCAATAGTGGGAATTTTAGGAAGACAAACAGCTGAATCAAAGAAAGAGCTGATACATATGGAATAAGATGCTGATTAGAGAGCCTGGAGCAAGGTCATCATATGACAAAAGTGAAATCTTAAATCTGACCGTATGGCTTATTCTGAGCCAACATAAGGTGAGTAAATAAAATGAAAATACCTGTTCTATTTAATGCAAGTAAATTCACAAGTAGTTTAGGTTCACTAGACTGAAATAAATATTTAGTTATGCATAAATAAAGTAATTCAAATTCAAGCTTTTAATATATATTTTCCTGAACAATATGGCAATGAATTGTATGCCCAAATTTTCAAAAGTGGCCTTCTAAACTGCACACTCAACATTTTAACATCACCTATTTACCACCTGGGATTCCCTCGGAGACCCCTTCTACTCGGCTTCCCACAAACGCAGTTTGACTCCAGATTTAATCATTCAGGTATTTTTATTCAGCATACAGCAAAACTATACTGAGTTGATCAATCTTAAACACAAGGAGTGGTTGCAGGTAGATCACAGATCCCAAGTGTGACGGTGCACCCCATAAGACTTTATGGAAATATACGCATGAATGTATATATGTGACATAACTGGAATATGTTTTATGCTCCATATGCCATGTAACATATCTCTGTAAAGGTTATGATCTACTGAATCTATTCATCCTATCTGTATGCCTGTGTCATTGTTGTATTTGAAGTTATGAATATTGGCTGCGTACTTGCTTGATTTCTAAGTAGCCTTAGTAAAGCATTTGGTCAGCTTATTGAGAAAGGAATGTGCAAATTAAGTGCTCAATCAAGAAACAATTAAAGGACAATGAATCTCGGAAGGCTCCAATCACATAAAAAGTCTACCTGAGGACATTCAGGTTAGCATGTAAACAATGGCTACCGCCTGTAAAAACTGAGTCATGCATGGACATGTGACTTGCCCATGTGACTCCAAAACTCCATCTTGGAGCTGGACTTTGCAAAGGAGAGAGGAGGGGGTCTCCACCCACAAGAAAAAGTCTAATTAAACCCCTGGGAGACCCCTCCATTTTGTGATCAGCTGGCTAAAGAGAGAGCCTCTCCACCTCCTAGAATACCTGAAAGAAACTGGAACAAAGGACAGTAACTACAGTGGGTGTGAGTGATTGCTGGACCCAGACTAGGAGACTAGTCTGTAAAAGGAAGCTTACTGGAATTCCTCTGAGGGTGAGGTTTTTATCTGCATTCAGTTTTCTTACTGTATTAGACATAGACTTGTGTGTTCTATTTTATTTCGCTTGGGGAAGGGATAGCTCAGTGATTTGAGCATTGTCCTGCTAAACCCAGCGTTGTGAGTTCAATGCTTGAGGGGCCCACTTACAGATCTGGGGCAAAAATCATTACTTAGTCCTGCTAGTGAAGGCAGGGGGCTGGACTCGATGACCTTTCAAGGTCCCTTCTAGTTCTATGAGATAGGTATATCTCCATATTTTTTTTTGATAATTCACTTTTTTCTGTCTGCTATTACTTGGAACCACTCAAATCCTACTTTCTGTATTTAATAAAATCACTTTTTACTTATTAATTAACGCAGAGTATGTATTAATACCGGGGGGGGGGGGGGGGAAACAGCTGTGCATACCTCTCTATCAGTGTTATAGAAGGCGAACAATTTTTGAGTTTACCCTGTATACGTTTTATACAGGGTAAAATGGATTTAGTTGGTGTTTGGACCCTACTGGGAGTTGGGCATCTGAGTGTTAAATACAGGAACACTTCTTTAGCTGCTTTCAGTTTAAGCCCGCAGCTGTTAGGGGATGTGGTTCAGACCTGGGTCTGGGTTTGCAGCAGGCTAGCGGATCTGGCTCAAACCAGGCAGGGCACTGAAGTCCCAAGCTGCGAGGGCAAGAAAGCAGGGACAGAAATAGTCTTGGCAAATCAGTTCGCAGCCCCAAGGGGGTTTCTGTGATCCAACCCGTCACACCAAGTAACACAGAAAACTCTTCCTTTGTGTACATTTACACATACATTGCATTACTATACCTTGCATCACATGCTTTGGAATTGACTTGGTTACTTTGTAGGAAAAGTACAGGATGCTCTGTACAGCATGCTCTGTCCACACACTGTCCATGCATGTTCTACTCTTTACCTTAACTTACATTCCAAGCTTATCTTGTCCACTACGAATGATATCAGGTTGTTCCAACTTATCTTAGCTAGTACAAACATCCTCTCTCTAGCTTACTGACCCATTTATCTTCCTGATCATGCTTGCTGAGAAATGTGGCCTCACCCATATCTAGTTACCCAGATCAACCAGGCATACACCCACAAGAGCCATCTATTTTGTACATGGTTGCAGGTACAAGGAAACCAACAGATGGACTGTGGAGCCAGCTTATAATCTTCTGTCCCGCCAAACAAAACAAAACCCTTGTGCATTATATATAGATTAGCCACATACCTGACTCCTCAGTCCAATAGTCCAGTGGGCTTCCTGGTCTCCATGGCTCAAATTGTGTCCCCAAGATCTATATGCAGAACTGCTCTATCCCACACAGAAGGGGACTAGTTCCACACTTTCTGAACCCTACAGAGGTAGAGGATATGGCAGTGAGGAGCCATGGCACTGGCACTGGCGCCCAGCATACTGCCCATCATCCTACCCCTCCCACACTAGCCCCACAGAGATTTCCTGCAGAAGAGAATATGGAGATTACGCCTGTTACCCCACTCTGTGCTGAGGAACTTGCCCTTTAAAGGGGACCTGGGATAGCTATGGCTGAGGAGCCAGGATGTAGATCAAAGGAAGCCTAAGGGTTTGTAGAGAAGCCCAGGGCCTCCACATGGATGGCCTTGCACCTTAGATGAATCCCTTCTTCAGGTATCCAAGAGTTCCGGGTGTAAATCGTTCTGTTTAGTCCACAGGTGAATGCGGGATGGCAATCAAATCCAGTGTAACTAAAATCTTTCTGAATCCTCACAGAATTCCTCCACCTTCTCCCTTGTCCTGGCCAGCAAAGACTCTCCCCTATTGGTAACTCCATGGGAGGATTTGCTCTGGATCATGGTGCCACAGAATAATACACCTTCACGAGTATCACAGTGGAGCATAAGTCAACTGGCATGACTTTATACACTTTTGGTAAGGTATATTTTAGAGTAACTTATGCTAAACATCCATCTCTCACCAACTGCAATTTGCGGGAATCAGGGCACATTTTACTTATTTTTTTAATTAACCCTGTGAAGGTCTCTTTTGTGAGGACAATTACCTATCTTTTTTTGTAGTTTGTATGTATTTTTGTATGCCAGTGGTGGTAATGTGCAGGCTAGAAGCTTCATATTTTAGACAAAAGTATATTTATTTTCTCTTTTGTAGAAAAGACTGAATTAAATCACAGCTCTTGGGAGTATTTTAATGATTTTCTTCTCTATTCTGAGTGCAACAAAATGGCTTGCTTGGAGCTATAAATGTCCATAGTTTTATTTTATAGGACAATATCTCTTCATGAGCTGTGCAATGTGCATCCTTTGTATCTGCCAACTGATAGACTCCAGAGCAGACAAACAATTAGCAGAGCCCCCAGACTGGTTGCTGGATTCAATGTCATCCTGAAAATGTCTGTACCTGACACTCAGATTAGGACTTTTATGATCTGTAGGCAGCAGTTGTACCAAGAGATCCAGAAAGGAACTTTGTGCTTTCCAAGTCAATAGGCACTGTCTCAGCTGAAAGTCATTCTTTGCTTATAGGATTTCACATGCTGTCTTGCTATTTAGTTGAAATTATCATTAAAATAACCATTCATAGTTGCAGTGAGTTGTGGACCTGCCTTTTTATGAATACAGTAGGAAATGTCCTAATTAGAGATGTACAAAACAATCAACCTGAAACTTGGTAAAAACTAGGCCAAGTATTGGACTCCAAGGGATTCTCTTAGGACCACACAAAACTGTGATCTATATTCATGACCCTCTCTCCAAGGTCTGTTTGGCCAACTGTGATGAGGATTCATTTAGGGCTCTCTCTTTTCCCATAAACTCAGACTTCTACCTTTCCAACTCCCCGCCTTTCCCTCCTTCAACTAGGAAACAAACTATCTTCCTCTACAGGAGGGAGGGACAGCTCAGTGGTTTGAGCATTGGCCTGCTAAACCCAGGGTTGTGAGTTTAATCCTTCAGGGGGCCACTTATAGATCTGGGGCAAAAATCAGTACTTGGTCCTGCTAGTGAAGGCAGCGGGCTGGACTCAATGATCTCAAGTTCCCTTCCAGTTCTAGGAGATAGGCTATCTCCATTAATTAATTAATTTATTTAACAACTTCCCATCCTGGATCCCTGCCTCCCAATTATTTAAGTTGCTCACTCTCACCAACTACCACTTGCTGTTTTCTAGGGAGTAGTCAGGAGAATTTTAGCCCTTGGCTTGATGGTTACCTAGCAAGTTTTGTTTATTTTAGCAGAATTTATCAGCGTTCATGCAGTTTCAGACTGAGTCTTCAGATTTTCAAAAACATGAAACTCAAAGTGAAAATGGAAAGAGAAAGCCTTGAAACTTTGTAAAACAAATCTGTCATTTTGGTTTGCCAAAGTCCCTGTAAACCCAAACAGGAGGGATTTGTACACTTCTTTGGCATGAGTAATTTTTGACAGTAATTTCCAGCATTTTTAAATGCCATCAGTTTTATTTTCAATTTTGAAAGTATGAATAAAGTGAAACAATTCAGACCTGCCTGATGTGAAATCTGTGGAACTCCACTGTAGTCACAGTAGAATCTGACCCTGTATTTTAGACTTGGTACAAAACTAATAGTCAACTGGTTTAATCACATGGCTGGGATTTTCAAAGAATCCTAAGGGAGTTAGGTACCCTTGAATATCAGTGGATACCTTTCTTAGACTTCTTTGAATACCCCAGTCCTAGTAGTATAGCTATATGTTATCTAATTCCAAATTTACAAATAGCCCAGGTACAGGGGAAAAACTTCGGCCCATGAATATGCTGTCTCATAATATAGGAAAGAATTAGCATTTAAATGGTCAAATTAAAGAAAGTTCACATCTGATAACCTGCCCATTCTGTAGTTCATAAACTAGCTCAGGGAACTCCAATAATAATATTTTTTTTCATATTTGTTTATAGAGCAATACCAATGAAGGAAAACAGTTTGGTGATTCAAGCACAAGATTGGGAGTTTTACTCCTCTCCAGGCTCTGCCACAGACTTGCCATGTGAACTTGGGGAAGTCATGCATTCTCCCTTCAAATATGAAATGGGAATAACACCACTTCCCTACCTCACAGGAATGTTGTGAGGCTAACTGCATTAATGTTTGTAAAGTGGTTTGAGATCTTCAGATAGAAAGCGCTGTAGACTGCCAAGCAGCATTGTTTATTATAATAGATATAACTCAATGATGAAGACACTGACACCATCTAGTCAATGAATCTGTCTACTTGTTAGGATGACATAAACACAATGTTTTCCATCAGGTATACTCTTCCCCATATGAATCAAACTCTTTTATTATAGAGTGCTATGCTATCCATCAGTCTGATTCTCTGGCCTTGACTGCCAAGTGCAAAATGCCTGCTGATACTTAGGGATGTCACCTAACAGGAATCTGCTCTTAGTTTTAGAGTAATAGTCTGTCACCAGAACACATACAATAATTATCACAAACACTTAGGACTAAATGCTGTGCTGATATGCACCTCATGCAACTCTACTGACATCAATGGAGTTGCACAGGTGGTATGCACAGAATTTGGGCCTTCATTCATTATCATGAAATTGTAACGAAAAGATTTATGTGAAATCTTCCTATGAAACCCATTCTGTTTACTAGCAAGTTAGAACATTGAGCACAGATACTTGCAACATGGAATAGCCATTACATAATTAATAATCAGTTTCTATTTTAATGTACTCATTCCTTTTTACAGCTGGAAACTCAAATACAGAATTGTGATTACAACTGGCCCAGCAATGATGAAACAATACTTCTTTGCTCATAAATGTTTGCAAATAGCTTAGATTTGATTTACCACAATTCAGTTGTGCTTTATTATGATTTCTTTGTATTATTGTGGCAGGTAGGAGCCCAGTCATGGACCTGACCCTATTGTGCTAGGTGCTGTACAAATATAGAACAGAAAGCTCATCACTGCCCCAAAGAGTTTACATTAAAAGTCTGACAAGACAACAGATGGATACAGATGGGGGGGAAGAGGGAGAGTAGTACAAGAAAACAATGAGACATGATAGGCTGTGATTTCAGCGTATCGACAGCCTAACCAATGTGAGATTTTTTTGTTGGCATCACAGAAAAGGAGAGTTTTAAGGAGGATAATAAGATAGTTTTGCAGATGTTTACAGGAAGCACCTCCCAAGTATGAGAGGCAGCATGGAAAAAAACACAAAGGGGCTTGTTTGAAAATTTAACAAGTGGGTGATGGAGGCTGGCATATCAGAGGTGGGAGTCAACCTTTCAATACTGAATGAGAGAGAGGCTGTGAAGGGCCTTGAAACTGTAGACAAGTAGCTTATGTTTGGTGCAATATAGAAGAGGGAGCTAGTGAAGAGATGCAAAGAGAGGAGTGCCATGGACAAAGCAATGGGCTAGGGAAATCAAGTTGGCAGCAGTTTGCTGAATGAATATGAATGGACAAGATTGTATTTGTCAAGTCTAGAAAGAGGGATGTTACAATAATTAAGATGTGAGATGATGAGAGTGGGACAAGATAGGATGGATAGGAGTGGATGGATAGGAGAGGTTCTATCTTAGAAATGTTATACAGAAAGAATCTGCAAGACTTAGACACAGACTGTATGTGAGGCCCTAAAGAGAGAAGTCTGACTCAAAGGTCATGGGCCTGTGGGACAGGCAGGATGGTGATGTTGCCCACAGTGATGGATAAAGGAGGTAGCAGTGATGATTAAGAGCTCTGGTTTAGCCATGTTTAGCTTGCGCTGTTGGCTAGACATCCACAAGGAGATGTCAGAGAGAGGCTGAGATTTTAGTTTGGACAGAAGGAGACAGGTCTGGAGTAGAGAGGTAGATTGTGTGTCATCAGCATAGAGATTGTAGTAGAACTTGAATTTATGGATGAGGGGGGGGAAAAGAGGGACTTCCCCAGGGAATCCCCATAGAAAGCTGGAGAGGGTATGAGAACAGTCCTCCGAAGGACCCACTGAAGAAGCAATTAGAAAGGTAGGATAAGAACTGGGAGAGGACAGAGTCATGGAAGTCAAGCAAGAAGACTTCAAGAACAAGGACATAGCCGACTGTGTCAAAGGTGGCTGACAGGTCAAGGAGGATGAAGATGGAGGACAGGCTCTGAAATTTGGCTAATAAGAAGTTATTAGAGATTTTGGTGAGTGGTTTCAACTGAGTGCAAGGGTCAGAAATCAGATGGAGAGGTCCTAGGATGGAATTGAAGGAAAGGAACTCCAGACAGTGATTACAAACAGTGTGTTCAGTGAGCTTAGAGATGAAAGGGAGAAGGGAAGTGGAGTAGTAGCTGGAGAGGCTAGTTGGGTCAAGGGTGTTTTCTAAAGACGGGAGAGGCTAAAACATGTTTATTTTGTGAAATGGGGGAGCCAGAGGAGAGTTAGGGCTTGTCTATATGAATAGTTAGTGCTGGCAGGCTAGCTGTAAATTACTTTACACTAGCCTACCATGCACTTATTGTTCATGTGACATGCACTTGTGTGCTTCTACGTGCTCCCATTTCAAAGTGAGGCAGGTAGATCAAAGCACACAGGGAACTTTTAGTGTGTGGCAACAGACCATTAGTGTGTAGCAGATTAGTGTGATGTATATTTACACCCCAGCTTGTCATGCACTGATGATTTGTATAGACAAGCCCTGAGAGGTTAAGGAGATGAGTACAGGAGGGGGTAAAAGTGGACAAGAAGGAAATCATGAGATGGCATGGGATGGAGTCACTGGGGTATATGCAGGGATTAAAGGAGGAGAGGAGATAAGTAACATCTGTGTCTGTGACTGGGAAGAAGAGAGTTGTGGGAGTGAAGGGACAATGAGCCAAGGGGAAGATCAAGTAATATTTTGTTATTTTTTTTCTTTAAAGAAATTTGGAAAATCCTGTGAAGACAGAGGAATGGGGGAAGGAGAAGGGGAAGGTTTGAAGAGTGAGTCTATGGGCATGTTTACACTTACCAGTAGATCGGCACTGCTGCAATTGATGCAGCGAGTGTCGATTTAGCAGGTCTGGTGAAGGCATGCTAAATTGATGGGAGAGTGCTCTCCCATCGATTTGTGTACTCCACCTTCCCAAGAAGTTGAAGGGAAGTCAACAGGAGACGCTCTCTCGTCGACACAGCACGGTGTAGCCACCGCAGTAAGTGGATCTAACTATGTCAACTTCAGTAAGCAAAGTGAAGTTGAATAAACTGAAGTTGCGTAACTTAGATCCATTTACCACGGGAGTGTAGACCAGCCCAAAGATGGTGAAAAGGCAGTTGAGATTGCAGTCATGAGATTCAATTGAGTTAGAGTAAAGTTACTTAGTTAGGAAGAAAGCAGAAATGAAAGAGGAGAAAATGAATTTGTAATGGAGGAAGTCAGCCTCTGCAGCATGAAAGGAGGAGCGGAGGAAGTGATTGAGGTTGAGCCAGGGCTGGGCAATTGGAGAGTGAACCTTGTGATGAGGGAGAGGGTCGAAAGAGTCAAGGGTGTAGGACAATGAGGAATGGATAGAATTAATAACCATGTCAATGGAAGAAAGAGAAAAGAGGGCTGAGAGCAGATGAGAAACTATCAGTGCTGATGGACTGGAAGACATGGAAAGGACAAGTGACAGGAGGTATGGGTGTGAGTGTGGAGGGGCTGATGGGTGATGTTAAAAGAGACCAGGCGATGGTCAAAGAGGGGGAACTCAGCAACAGAGAAGTCAGAGAGAGATGAGTGGTTGGTGAAGGCCAAGTCAAATGAACAGCCTTTTGGTAAGTTGGAATGTTGAAACAGGGCTGCGTGATATTTATTGTTTACAAATATTTCGATAACTACCAGATATTCACAAAAATGTTTGCAAATCCCAAAAGTTTCATGTATCCTTATAGTAGGTGCATAATTACTTATTCACCATTTGTCTTTTCTTTCTTTCTGTTTATTGTTTCACTAAACATTTATTTATTTATTATTATTATTATTACTACTATTAATAGAGAGATATTTTGCTGATAACTACAGAGTCATTCTGGGTTTCTTTTTATCTGATTCTATTACACAGGCGAACTGAGACCCTTACTGATTAAATTGGATGAGTAAACATCATGAGGTGACTGCCACTCTAGGAAAATTAACCCACACCTCAGTCCCATGATCTCTTAAGGGATTATGTCCAGTGCTGTGTGCTAACTGTTGAGTGATGAATTAAACACCTTTCATGTTATGTGAAGAATCACGAACAAGTTTGTTATACTTCAGAGGTGAAAAAAGTAGAACTCTTAACACAAAAGTAGC
Organism: Malaclemys terrapin pileata; assembly: GCF_027887155.1. Lineage (NCBI taxonomy): Eukaryota > Metazoa > Chordata > Testudines > Emydidae > Malaclemys > Malaclemys terrapin. The sequence goes on from NC_071512.1 coordinate 69,636,849, forward strand.
AGCAAGCATCACACTTTGCTTAGTGTTGCTTGGTGATAGAAAACCTTGTAAGATTGCTGGCTGTAGAAGTACTGTTGTTGGGAAGTTTTGTGTGTTTGTTGGGAACTTCTTTAATTGGAAATGTTGAATAAATGTGAGAAAAACAAATGTGTTCCAGTTGCAATAAGGAAATGAAGGGCATGTGAGAAAAATTTTCATATTATTAGAGGGGTTTAATGCTTTTCATCCTTCTGATAATTAGACCTTGGGTGAAATTCTGTACCCATTGAAGTCAATGGGAGTTTTGCCATTGAAGTCAATGGGACCAGGATTTCACCCCTTAAGGTCTGTTCTTATGCTTTCTTTGGGGGATGTAAAGTAGAAAGGATGATGGTGTTTTGGGGAAAGCACTGCAGCAGGAATCAGAAGATTTGGGTACAGCTCCTGGTTCTGCCATAGACATCTGTATCACTTAATCTCTTTGTGCCTCAGTTACCCATCTGTACAACGGGCAGAATAATACATCTTTTCCTGTCTCCAGTATTGCCAACCCAAAAAGTTGGCTTCACTGTCTCTTATGTGTTTGTGTGGTGCCTAGTAGAACAAAGCCCAAATCTCAGTTGGGATCTCTGGGCACTAAGAAGAAAGAAAATAAGATGTGGGAAAATGACAAGTGGCTTTAATGTGGAATCTTGGTCACCACACGTCCCCCCTCGTCCTCATTCAGTTTGTGACTGCAGACCTAGGACCTGGAAGTGGAGGTGGGTTCCTCCAGGGACAGTCCCTGAAAACACATTTCCTGCAGGAACCATGGTCTCCAGGGACCCCATAGAATCAGGGATGCACCTAGACAGCAGTGCAGTGGCACGGAACCTGCCCACAGATACTCTTTGCCTCTGCTGAACTACATTGCATCCTTGGGCTTAGGGGTGAATATCCAGCTCTTCCATAGGGGGCAACTTTGCCCTTCCGAAGGGAGAACACTAACGAAACTCTTTGAGTTAAAAGTCAGTTTCCATTCCCTTATGTCTAGGTTTTCTGTGTTTTAAATCATAGAAGAAGACCAATGAGAAGAGGATGAGTGACACATTCTGCTCTTCAGTGAAGAGTTAAACTCTAATTGCTTCTCTGCTGTTAGTTCAAGAACTCCACATCAGCTTTCCGTCCATTTTATTACATACACTATTTTTGTTTTATTGCTAGCCTCAGTTTTAGCCTTTCACTGGTTCTTGTTCAGTCAGTGCTTTAGAGTAGTTTATTAGCTCTACCTGTGTAATTCTAGCTTTTTTAGCTGTTAAATTGTTAAACGGAAATTTAGCTTTACAACTTGTGGGAACTCACGCTGGCTACAGCCGTGCTATCCATATGATGGATCTTATACTATCTTTGATCCTAGTGGAGAATTGAGAGTTGAAGAAGGCGGATTAGCAGAGATGCTGGACAGTGAGTGTTGTGCACAGCTGCCAGAGTGAGCATTTTATTTTAAACACTGATATGATGGCTGTTGAGTTTCTTTGATGTCAGAGAAAGACAACAGGCAACAGATACTGGTTGGGACACTGAGGAGTGTAGCCAGCTGATGGGCTGTGGAGGATTTTTAAGACTGCATAATTTCTTGTTGGTGGAGGTTGTGTTTTTTTGCAAGATTGAGAAGTTGTCCAGAGAATTCTTAATACAGCTAGCAGGAAGTACACAGATACTTTGAGGTTGGGGATAACCCATTCATTCTCATGGGTTCAGAAATGGAAAAAAATCTGCTAAAAATCAGAGGTAAATGGAATGGTTGAATTCCAGTGGGTGGCACAGTAGGAAAATATTTTGTACATCACTGAGAGAGAGAGAGAGAATCATCTTCCCCAGAAGTCATTACAGAAAGTTCTTGTCAGATAATTGATGTTGGTTTAGCTGCGCACACGACACTGTGGAATAATGATGGGAGACTGGTATAAGATCCTTTCATAAGAGTGCAACCTGAAGAAGTAGAAAAGTACTTTTTGAGGTATTAGTGTATGTGGAGTGATTTCCTGAAACCAGATATTTAATTTAATTTAGTCACTAGTTGTATAGAAATTAGATCATAAAAATCCCTTCTGCTATTTGCTGGCTACATTAAAATGATAACTTTTTAGATTTGTCCCTATTCCTTATCCCTAACATCTGAGGTATTTGGGATCATAAACACTGAGCAATTATCTGAAGGTTGTGCCATGTTTATTACTGTTTTCCTGGTCTCTTTGCCAAAGCAAAAAGCAAATCTTGAGACATTTTATACACATAAATTCAAAACATATCTGTATGCGTATGAATCAGGGGTATAAGACCTAAAAAGCTGGATAATAATAGTGGTGTAAGATTAACCTGTATTTAAGATTGTCCTTGCTGACCATTCCACAAAGTATATCTTATGGGACTGTCTCATAGAATCAGAAATGTAGGGCTGAAAGGGACCTTGGGAAGTCATCCAGTCCAGCCCCCTGCACTACAGTAGGACCAAGTAAATCTAGACCATCTCTGACAGGTGTTTGTCTAATCTGTTCTGAAAAATCTCTGATGATGGGGATTTCACAGGCTCCCTTGGAGGCCTGTTCCAGAGCTTAACTACCCTTGTAAAATATTTCCTAATATTGAACCTAAATCTCCTTTGCTGCAGACTCTCCACTCCATTATCCAAGTCATTAAGGAAAATATTGAGTTGTACGGGACCCAAGACTGAATCCTATAGGACCTCACTAGATATATCCTCCCAGTTTGACTGTGAACCATTGATAACTTCTTTTTGAGTGTGGCCTTTCAACCAGTTTTGCACCCACCTTACAGTGATTTCATCTAGACCACATTTTCTTAGTTTGATTATGAGTGTGTCATGTGGGACTGTATCAAAAGCCTTACTAAAATCAAGATATAGCACATCTATTACTTCCATCCTATCTACAGGCCAATAACTGTGTCAAAGAAGGAAATTAGGTTGGTTTGGCATTATATGTTCTTGACAAATCCATGCAGGCTGTTTGTTATAACCATATTATCCTCTAGATGCTCACAAAATGATTGTTTGATAATTTGTTCCAGTATCTTTCCAGGTATCGAAGTTTGGCTAACTGGTCTCTAATTCCCAGGTCCCCCCTTTAAAAATAGGTACTATGTTTGGCCTTTTCCAGTCCTCTGGGACCTCACTTGTCCTCCATGATTTCTCAAAGATTATCTCTAAGCATAATAACTTGAGCAAAATATTGCAAATCTGTTTCTTAATAATAGATTCGGTCCTCAGCCGATGTATATGGGTGGAATGCCAATTAAATGAATGGAATTGCACCCATTTACACCAGCTGAGGATCTGGCCCAATGCATGTACTAAATAACCCTTTTAAGATGGAACATATTAAAATGCTTTGTGCCACAGTGGTGACATAATCTGGCACTAAAGCCTTTTAACGGGTCCAAGTAGGATTACTGTAATGTTAGAATGACATTTCAGTGATATAGAGCTGAAGTATGGCTCTTATGCTATTCCCCTTCACTGCTACTAGAAAAGCAAGAGAAGGGGGTTATGGCCAGGTGTCATAAACATACAGCTAAGGGTAGCATAAAACCACTCCTTACCTGTAAAGGGTTAAGAAGTTCAGATAACCTAGTTGGCACCTGACCAAAAGGACCACTAAGGGGAGAAGATACTTTCAAATCTGTGGGGGAAGGTTTTTGTTTTCGTGTTCCTTTGTTCTCTCCTAATCAGTGAGGAGCCAGGGCAGGGAAAATACATCTCCCTAAGCCATATCTGAACTAAGCATCTAATAATAAGTAATAGCAAGGAAATGTGTTAGATTATCTTTTGTTTTAGCTTGTGAATTTTCCCCTTTGCTAAGAGGGAGGTTTATCCCTGTTTTTGTAACTTTAAAGTTTTGCCTAGAGGGGAAATCCTCTGTGTTTGGAATCTTTTTGTTACCCTGTAAAGTTATCTTCCATCCTGATTTTACAGAGGTGATTCTTTTATCTTTATTTAAATAAACTTCTTTTAAGAACCTGATTGTTTGTCAGTGTCCCAAAGACCCAGGGGGGTTGATCTGTGCTCACTTTGTAACCAATTGGTTAGGATATGATTCTCAAACCTCCCCAGGAAAGGGGGTGTAAGGGTTTGGGGGAATATTTTGGGAGAGGTAGGGCTGCAAGTGGCCCTCCCTGAATGTTTGTTTAAATCACTTGGTGGTGGCAGCGATCTAGGGGCAAGGAAGGAATTTGTGCTTTGGGGAAGTTTTTAACCTAAGCTGGTAGAAATAAGCTTATGGGGTCTTTCATGCGGGTCCCTACATCTGTACCCTAGAGTTTAAAGTGGGGAGGGAACCCTGACACCAGGACATACCTGTGCTATGCTAATTCTTTTGATCTTTTCTTACTCTTTTGTCATTTACAGCCAGGGTAAGTTAGAACAGCCCTCAGGAAGCACTTATATGGAACTGGAGAGAGCTGCTCAGCACTCCACCATTATCAGGGTAAGTTTTAAGTCACGTTGGCAATTCCTACCCTCTCCTCTTTGTTCTCTGTGCAGGTTGGCTGAAATTGAGGCTCTGGCCCTCTGTTAACATTATTCGGTCTATATAACCTATAATAATCAGGACATCATCTCCAGAGTGTGCATGTGCGTAATCAAACACACAGAATCTTATTCCCTCATATATTTTGTAAACATTAGGATTTGCATTGCCAAGATCAATTCCTGAGAGGTCAGAGAAACCTTCCTATAATAATCCTGTGGTGAGATGGGGGATTTCTAGAGGAAAGACTAATACATAGCATTTATATAGCACATTATATATTGAAAACATTGTGCAGATATTTTTATGCCTAGAGCTGAATTCAAACTTAATAACTCCTGCCTATCTCTAATTGAATTATATTGAAAATACCTAAAAATGCAAATTGAATGTAATCCTATGTACGAAGAAAAAAGTCTCCTACCCTTCCTATTTGTAACATCTCTCAAATATTTGCAATGTTGTTCATATTCCTCCCTTCAGTTGTCTGAGAAGTACTTGCTAGCTGATTTTATTATAAAGCACTTTAGGATACTGGCAGGCTAAGCACCTTGCATATTGGGCACTTATTTGTGTTAGATACTAAAAGATATTCATGTAGGAGGAGGTCTTTTCTGCCTTTTTTCCACCCTCTTTCATTGCACTGAATCCCAGTATAAACATTCTGGGGAAAATATACTGTAAATATTTACATTTATTCATGTTAATGGGAATCACACAGCTAAATCCCCATACACTGCACTAAATATTTACCCTTCTCTGTAGGTTAGTAAATGCATTCAGGGACAGAACAATCATTCTCAATGTTCACAAATAGTAAAAGATCTGATTAACCAAGAGAAGTGGGTATTTGCTTATTACCTCTGAGTAGAAGAGCTGGAAAATAACATAAAAATTATGCTAGAGTAGGTAGTAAAATATGAATGTTTTGTGGCTTAAAAGTTTGGAAATAATTATTATGTTGAATTATTGATTGCCTGGCTATTTATTTACTCAGCACCTCTCCAGAAAACCTCCATACATAGCAGGACATATTACAAAGCATTCCATTTATTGCATTAAATAGTTGTTGATCTTTACTTATTGAATAGAGCTATGGAAAATGTTTGTAATGTTGTTCAAAATGAAGCAAGTTTAATTCTAAAATTAAAACTCGAGATTTATACAGAAGATTCACTAAGGTTCAGGTAATCTTTCCAAAATGTTGAGGAGTTTCAGGTGAGACTTGAAGCCTGAAACTAGGAGAAAATAGGTTCTGTACAGATGTCAGTAATAGACATTCCTGGCCCCGAGAGCTTAAAGTCTAAACAGACAAGACATCTGAAGGGTTGAAGAGGAAACAGAAGTGAAGTGACTTACTTAGGGTCAAACAAACAGTCAGTGGCTAACCAAGGAATAGAACACTGTTCTCTTGAGTCCTCATCTGGTGCCCTACCCGCTGGAACATCTTACCTTCAAATGACATGGCAGGATCCTTCCCTCTCACAGATCCCAGGCTTTTGTTTTCCCTGTTATCATTTTATTGGAATGATACATTTCACCTCCCTACATCAGGCCTACCTGCAGCACTCTGGGAGGATGTGGGGGGGTGAGGGGATTAATTGGAGGGAGGGTAGGCAGAGGTCTCTTGAGGATTCTACCAGGAAAGGGCACATTCCTTCACTGGGAGGTGCTCCATAGGATCCCAGCAGTGAAAGGTAAATCGGATATATTTTGAACTGTTGTATCCTTAGGCCACCTTAAACCATGCCGCCATCTTGGCCTTTGCTGCCAACTACTTGAATAGCACTGGCCTCTGCCTACTAAAGAAGAGATTGTAGGTGCTTTGCCATTTGGTTGCACAGATCCTGGCAGTGGTACTTTGTAAAGGTTAAGATGAGTGAAGAATTTGGTACAACAACCTCCACTAGCATTTAACATTTTAACTGAATTCTTTGAGGTTCAGAAATCTTTGGATAGCTATTTTTTCTCCCATTATTGTTTTTATTCTCATGAACCACTGCACTTCCTTGTTCTCCAGAACCAGACAAATAGCAGGCAAGGAAACATGAGATAGGCTGTCTTAGTAGTTCTATTGACAGGTGAGGTAGGATTTTTCAAAAGTGCTATGCAACCATTGATTTGTGATGGCAGAAGTCACCAGATGAAGTTGTGCCACGTGCCCTTAAAAGTTCTTTTTCTTAGTGTGCAAGCACCATTCGTTCTTTGTAGAAATGCTATATTAATAATTCTGTGGTGTTTCTTCTTGCAGGAGTGATTGCAAGCAGCAGGAGAGTTTGCTCTGTGCCTTAATTTCCCTAAATGGAGTCAATTCCTGGGGCAGAGTTACATCCTCAGAACGAGACATATAAGAATTCTGCATGAAAATCCTGAAAAGGGACTTCTTGACTGTAGTTTGTGACCATCTGTATTCAATATAGTGTAAATAAACAAATGACTAATGAACAAATCATTAATTTTCTCCTCCAAGGGGCAACTGACTTGCAAGGCTCAAACATCTGGTGCCACTCAACAGAGGGGCAACAGAAGTCAGTGCTACATCTCCCATAGACCTCAGTGGAAGCAAAGTTGGGCCATTACTGAAAATCTCATCTGTGATCGACAAAGCAGTTTTGTAATCTTCAGAGGCTCAGGTAGAGTTTGGATAAGTATTTAAACTTCTGAGTCCTCTGACTGACTCTTTTAGGTTCACTACCCAGTAGCACTAATGGGCCAAGAAATTGATATTACACCCTTTAGATCAGACAGTGGTCTGATTAGTGTGAAATTCTAGCTACACTGACACGTATGAAGGAGCGATTATTAGGGATTCAAATATCCTAAAGAGTCACAAATTTAAATCTGATTTGTGTTACATTTGTCTTACCTTTCTAAAATACAGGTTTTTATAAAACCTTTTGAGAAAGAAAATAATAAAGATATTCTAAAGTGTACGGCAACTGACACAATGTGGAGATTTTAAAATGAACTGTATACAAGTCTATATTTAAGGAGTGCTACAAATGCAGATGATTTCTAGCTGTTAGGGTCAATCAGGTAAATATTTAGGAACCAATCCTGCCCACTCCTCCAAGGCAGATTCATCTGGTGTGGTTCCACTGGATGCTGGTGGTGGTGGAAGGAGACTAGATTTGGGGAGCTTTCACATAGGACTCCATGCCCCTCATCTGTAAGGTTGGTGCATCTTCATGAATCTTAGAAATGCAGGGCTGGAAGGGGCCTCGAGAGGTCATCAGGTTCAGCCTCCTGTGCTGAGACAGGACCAAGTAAATCTAGGTCATCCCTGATAAGTGTTTGTCTAACCTGTTTTTAAAAGTCTGTAATGATGGGGATTCCACAACCTTCTTGGAAAGTTATTCCAGTGCCTAACCTTATAGTTAGAATTTTTTTTCCTAATATCAAACCTAATCTCTCTTGCTGCAGATTAAGTCCAGTACTTCTTCTCCGACCTTCAGGGGACATGGAGAAAAATTGATCCCAGCCCTCTTTATAACAGCATTTTTTGGTCCATGTTTCTACTTTTTGTAGGATTCAGTTTTGATTTTCCTTTTTGCTGACACTGAGTCTGGGGAATGGGGGGAGAAAGGAACAGGGGTGGAGATGGTAGATAAACCAATATTGGCTCCACTAGCCACACCCTTTTAGAGCAAGGAAACAGGCGATTAGCGACACCCAAAAGAAGCACTGATTCCAACGTAGCAGCAGCAGATTCAACAAGGAGTAGCCTATGTTATCCTGACTGGCTGCATGTTAAAGCTGCCCTTCCCTGGTGACACCTCTGAGGAGATGAGGAAAGGAGCATCATCTGTTTTTCCCCAGAGTAAATATCCCTCTATCATTGAGGGATGCAATTTGGACCCCCATTCTAGCATGGACATCAAGCCCATTGTGTTTAATGAAAATGGACACAGCCTTAAGTATGCAGAGCTAGCAAATGCTTCTGTAACTCTTTTTGTAGCAGCAATGACAAAACGACGAGTGCTGACAAGACCAGAGTAGATTAGATGTGGGATATCTTACTGAGCTACAACCCACTGGGGTGGTTTGCAAATGCAGCAATCTGGATCCAGCAAGGTCAGAAAATGGTTTTATATTTTTAATCTTCCTCTCCTACATTTTTAGGGAACCAAAAAGCCTAATGCTGTTGTAATAACTTCTAACTGAATGTCTGTATTTTCTGATCCTGAGCTGTACCCCAAACAGAAGAAGAGGAGATCATTGCAAGTATACATTGTATAAATGACCATGCTGCAAACTGGTGAAGTGGCTCAACTCACTATTGAATTGAATCCTCCATTTATAGCTTACACTATACCTTATCATTACAAAGTATTCATTGCTGCCCTTTCTCTTTATATTCAGCTAATATACTTTTTATACCAAACTGTACACCCTAAGGGGCATTTCTTCTCCCTAGTACAGTACATGAGGAGGATGGTGGAGGCCAGAACCTTCTACTGTGATTCTGCAATCTCAGAACTGCAATAGATCGTAGGTAGGCTTGGAACGATTCAGTTGTTATCTGTAAATGTCAATTTCATCATACTCGCACAAACCGATGAAAAAATATTTGCATCCATGATGACTGAAATTTACAGATAGGCAAAGTAAGAAAAATGCTGCTTGGGAACTTAGAGTTTGATTTAAGGATATTTACTTGTGATGTTGACAATTTATGTTTTAGTGCTTTAACTCTTTGCAGCTCATCATCTACTGTGAAAATTTAAATAGGAATAAAAAAAGCTTAACAATATACATTTATATTATCCATTGAAATTATATCAAAAATCATATTCTGCCATGCCTAATCATACATCGGATATGCCCCCTAATTAAGGGAGAATGTCCAATGGTCAACCCATATGGTTGCCCTGCCCCACAACCAAAACCCCTATACAGGCTAAGATGTAGGAAGGCCCAGTGGAGCACAGATCACGAATCCACAGAGGCTTTTGTAGCCTCTGTACTAGATCTTAAACCTGCCTTCCCAGTGCTGTGGAACTGCTTTTAGTGACATTGCAAGGAGAGTAGGGTTTACCCCTTAGGTACGAAATAAAGAAGACACATGATGTAATTATAAGAAGTTATTTCAGGATACCACTAGATGAGAGTTATATTTAGATTGTGCTAGAGCTCAGCTTGAACCAAAGCCCCAATTGAAACAGCTGAGTGTGGGGAAGTTCAGATGCAGATCTGAACTCTACATTTTAGTCTCATCACTACAATGAGCAATAGTTTAAAGCCACTTCTATATCCAAATCCAAACTTTAAAAAATAAATCACATACCTACTGCACTGCTCTTTCTGTAATGTATTGAACTGGTTTGATAATAACAAATATAGCTTGCAGGGTTTGGAGAAGTAAATTGTGTTGCTCTGTAGGTAAAAGGTGTCAGTGTCTATTTTCATTATCTGGTCTTTTCTGAATCAGGGGAAAACTTTGATCTCTCAATTTCTGCATTTAACAAACTCAGCTATGTGTTGTACCAATATAAGTGAAGTGAGCCCTTTTTCATCCATGCTTGGTTTCTCTGAGTATGAGAGATTTAAATGGTTTACTTCTCCTGCATTATACAGTGACTGCTTATCAGACTGTAGGTCAGTTTATTCTGAATAAAAGAATTTGCAGCACTAGTCTGTTTAATCAAGAAAGCTTTGTTTTTGCTTGTTTTAAAGTCCAGGCAGGTGCTGTGTGGGGAGAAACATAGTTAGTGATCATATATCATTAAACTCCAAGGGCAGATACTGAGCAGGTGTAGCTTGCCATATCTCAATTGACTTCCACTGAGTTATAACAGTTTACACTAGCTGAAAATCTGCCCATGTTTTCTAATCAAAGGGAAGTCTATGTTCCTCATGAAGGATCTCAGACTTACCAAAAAGTTGTGCTGGCAAAAGTGAGCGCACTAGCTCTGACTTATACATTGTACTTCTTTTCCCCTCATGCGTTCTTGTATCTTGCTTGCTTGCTCTGCCCCTTTCTGGGACAGAGCCTTTATGAATGAGTTGTTTGTTTGTTTGTTTTTCTACCCTTTGTTCTCTTTTCATCTTATTTTTGCATTTCATTTTTTTCTTTCTGCCTTCTCTTTGCATTCTGCGTAGGAGAGACTTTGGAGAAAAGGTGCTATAATATATAAAGAGGTAGATATAATATGTGAAATCTGCACACTGCACATATGTTGTGGCATGCTTCATGTACTAAATGATAGACACATGGTACAAGGTTTTTTATCATGCACCTTTGATTGCTCCACTTATGCTCTGGCCACTATTCCATCTGCCCTGGGTCCACTTCCAGCATTCTAAGCTTCTGAATAGTTTCAAACAGCCACAATTTAAAACATCAACAACCATGGGCCGGAGAAATATTTCCTTGTTTGCTCCCCAGTTATGGACTTTCCTCCTCAAATTTACAGTGCCAAGGTGTAAGAATGGGTAATATTCAGTGCTGTGTCAGAGACTGATTTAATGTTCAACATCTTGCAATGGGAGGTTTCTAGCTGTCCAATGGAATCCCCCTGCTTCCTGCTAGTAGGTTGTACATATCTAGTCTTAAAATTGCAACATTGTGTGTTAGATCCTCAGGTGGTATAAATCAGAATAGCTCTATTAAAGTCCATGTTGCTGGGACAATTTATACCAGCTGACATAGTTATATGTTCTATAGCTATTTTGGATACGTTTTAGACATACCTAATCTTGTTATTTAAATTTCTTCTGATTCTCTGAGACCTCTAGAATCAGACTCATGGTAACTAGAGGAGCCTGATTTCATAGGCAAAGGGATGCCATTTTTAAAATCTGTCCAAAACATTTCTAAAATAATTTTTCTATGAAATGCATGGCAAACACAAAGTACATATTGGTGGGATATAAAACTTGTATTGCATGATGTGAATAACTCAGCTGTGGGCTTCGTCTCTCATGAATAACAAGGTCCAGACTCATGCCATTGAACTCTTTCTACCACACCACACCTTACTGTATGCCATATATAACATACATACAGATAGATGTACACACACACACACATTCTCTATCTCTTTCTTTCTCTGTTTGGACTTACAAGGCATAAAGCTTAAGATCTGATGGCTTTAATACTGCAATACTCCTAAAATGTCCATAACTATAAAGGTAAATGGCCTATGAAACATTATGCTTAGCATCTTTAAAGAAATAATGTATTTAGAGACTCAATGAAATAAAAGTAAATCTGTCAACACAAGTCCTAGTTCAGAGAATGTGATAATTTCCATGAAGTTTTTTTTTCTACAGAATATTGGGAAAGCCGTTATTCAGTTACATGAAAAGCTCATTAGAGATATTCAAAGAAGAAGAAACCAAAATATGCATTTTAATTACTTGCATCCTGCTAAACAAAGGCAGAGGGAGTGAATTTCATTTGGCTAAGTCAGACAACATTTTATGTAATATAATGTAATGAAATTCATACAGCAGTGAAAGTGATTTAGGATTGCTGAATGCTTTAATATGAAACTGATGTAGATGTCCATTTGCAAAGTAAAATAATTGAGAAGGGCTTAGTTTTTGGCATAATTAACAGACATTATTTTGTTTTCCTTCTCATTTGGTTCTGTTACTAAACTGAGATTCAAATTGTTTCAACACATTTAACAAGACAGGTCAGTGGGGTCGAGTGAAATGTTTATACTAGAGCCACGTGTGTATTCTCCGAATACTTTAAATAATGTCAGTATTTTACTACAGTAGGGAAAAAAAGCACTGTTGTGGTAAACTGAAACAAGTCACAATGGGACAAAGTGTGTTTTGTTGTTTTGAACCAGGGCCACACACATGTTCAGATCCCACTGTTGTCAGTGGGTACAGAACTCTGGATTAGTGTTGAAGATCCAACAAAACACTTAAGCACATTCTTAAGGTTAAGGACATGAGTAGCATCACTGAAATAAATGGGACTATTCACATTCTTAACTTCAGGCATGTGCTCAAGTCCTTTGATTGATCAGGGCCAAAGAGCACAAGCCTGTATCACTTGAGACAAGGCAATAACCCCACCAGTTGTGAATATGCAGCCAGTGTTTATACTTGATAGGCCACCGAAAGATGACATGATCATTCACTCTTAGCCAGTTGGCTCAAATTTGGTTCTCTGAGCATCTTTTATGTTTGAAATAAACATTGGATCCAATCTTACATCATATTCATTTCCAAAAATGAATGTACCTGCAGAGAGTGAAGCTACAGGGGAAGAACAGATGATGCCTTTAATATCATTAGTGGAGGTACATCAGATGAGAAGTAGATTAGATGATAAGAAAAAGTATTTGGAGAATGGTCAAAAGAGATGATACTTGAGGATATGTTTGTTTCCAGTTCCTAAGTGAAATATACTCATCCAAGTCAGTAACCACAGTAGCCTTTTTCACCTAAAACTGTAAACAAGGCACCAGCAACTATTAGTGTTTTTACCACCATATGATATAACTCTGCTTAACTCTGAAGATACTTAAATACAGCAGTGGGCTCCAGTAACTTGTTTAGTAAAGTTTCTAATTGTTTCTGTGCTGGTAGAGCTTTTAGGAATAGTGGTAGGGAATTTTAGGGAAAAAAGGTTAACGTAGACAAGGGCAAATTGTCAAATAAAACACCCCCTTTCTCCCTTTCCTAATTTGGAAAGAATAAAGATTCTAATGAAACAGCCATTTTGAAAAGATAAATCTACAGAATATCATTATGCATTATTCTATTCAGCAGATTTGATAGCATAACTGTATTTTGAATACCTCTCTTTAAAGCAGTTTCTTGAAAATAGAAACGTTTATTCCAGTCGTATATTTAATTAATGACTTATTTGGGGACTTTGTGTTAAAGATTTATGAAACTACTAAATGATTGCAATTATTACAAGTCATAAAGCATCTGTAAGTGGTATAACTGAGAAATATCACAGGGCCTGTTTCAGTACCTGCTGAAGTCAATGGAACATTTCCCACTAACATCAATAGCTGTTGTATCAGACCACTAGGCTGAGATTTTTAAGGGAGCCCAAGTGAGTTAGGCAACAAATTCCCATTAAGAGTCAGTAGGAAATGGACACCTAACAATCTTAAGTCCCTTTGAAAATCCGAGCCTTATTTCACCTCTCAGTAGTCCTGTTTCTCCCTACCTCTTCTTAAAGTTGACCCAGTTAGTTGCTTTCTTTATCAGCTGCAATTTATAAAAAGAGAAAATGGTTGATTACTAATCAAAGCACTGGACTGGCTATTGAAAAATATTACTCAAAAATACATATTCATTGCTTAAATTACCCCTTAACTTTTCCTCTCAAAATAGGGTGACCAGACACCAATTGTGAAAAACTGGGACGGGGGTGGGGGGTAATAGGAGCCTATATAAGAAAAAGACCCAAAAATCGGGACTGTCCCTATAAAATCGGGACATCTGGTCACCCTATCTCAAAATATTGTTCCTAATTTTCACGATCATAATCCTGGGGTTTAATGTGCTCTTTGAGGGCCAAATACTGCCATGCCAATTCAGGCAACACTCACCTAGACCTCAAGGAAAGTATAATCTGGAGAAGGACTGAGTAAGAACTGCGTGGTGTGGCCCTTTCAATGAGAAAAGATCTAGTTTGTTTCCTGCATAAATAAGACAAGCAAACCATAAACATATCAGTCTGAGGAAGACAAGTTTAATCTTTAACAGATAACTGTGTTGTAGAAAGGACTGATTGTTAAGAGTAGTGACTGATAGAAGGAAATGAATGACAGAGGAGAAGTTATAGTCTTGACCCCTGAAAAGTGCATATTTCCCCTAGGAGTCTCTATTTCTTAAGCTTTCTCTGCACAGGGAAGAAATCATTGAAAGTTTCCTGAAATGTATTACAAATTCTTTTTTTGCAGGGGAATTTAGCTTTTGATCATCCCCAGTGCATTGCAATTGAAAACTTTCCCTTGACACTAACGTACATAAAGTTTAAAACTCTGCAGGCCAGATCTCAGTGGGTGTAAACTGGGACTTCAGTGGAGCTAAGCTGATTTACACTAGCTGAGAATCCAGCCCTCTGACTTGTGCAAAAGCAGACAGATAGTAACAAATATGTCATAAAGCCCTTGTACGTTCCCCTAGGATATCAGAGAAGCAGATTATTCTGAAAATTGTTATTAAAGTAGTAATTGCTCAAACTTTTAAGTAACAACAACTGATTCTTTATATTTCAGTCGCACTCAGAATGGGCTCAGTGCTGTACAGATGAACAGGGAGGAAGAATCCTTCCCTTGAAGTGCTTATGTTCTGGAAGGAAAAATATGGAAGTGTGGGGGAATTGTATGAATACTTATGTATTTTAATTCCCATTTATATTATTAAAAGATAGCAGGACGGGGAGAGAGGAAGGGGGAAAAAATGTGTGAACCCAAACAAGTTAGATAGATAAAACTCTGTCAACTAGGTCAGTGAGGCATTCTAGCTGAAGGGCAGTGCTCTATCAAGTGTGCCTCATATCCTTTGTCTGAAAAGTGGGCAATGAGGATAAGCGGCTTACTCTAGGTCATATGAGTCAAAATGGGAGCAGAGCCCAGGTCTCCTGATCACCAGTCCTGGGGGGATGGAGCTCTTCCTGTCACTCTTGGAAATTCTCTGATTGAGGCTTGGAGTTGTGCTGCTAGGCTGTAGAAGTTGCTGCATCTAGTCCTGTTTGGCCAGGGAAGGATCACTACAACAGGAGCATTTGAGGTTGTGGAAAGAGGGTAAAAAGGGTGATAAGTGAGTGAATCCCAGAAGGAGACATGTTTTTCTTATAGTGTTACAAGACAGAGAAAGCAAAAACTCAGTGTTTGAAGATACAGCCATCTTGATTCCAGAGTAAGTATTTGGTACAATAGGATGTAGTGGTTGCTATGGTAACCAAATTTTACTGAGCAGCAGGTAAAATGCAGGTTTCAGACTTGTGACTGTAACTTGTTAGCAGACTTATTCACCCTCCGTTTTATTGTCTCACTTTCATTTTCAATCATTACAATGCAGCTTGTAAAGAGCACTTGTGAAAAAAGCACAATAAAACAATCGAAGCATGGGTTCAACAAGTCATACATATAGTACAATGGATGCCACTGCAAACTAATTAATAATAATTAATGCTTTGCCTTGCTGTAGCATCTTTCATCAGAGGAACTCAGAGCTTTGCAAATATCAATTAAGCCCCAAACACCCTAATAAGCATGCTCTGTCTGTAACAAATATTAAAAAGCAAATTGATATTTACACACTTCAGAGGGGTGTTGTTAGGTTTAATCAGTCAATGTTTGTACATTGATTTTAAAAACAATATGTAGTATCACACAAGTGGACTGGAAAGGGGGAAATACAGTACCTAGCTATAAACGGGGAATAAGGACAACTGAGGGAATGATAGACCAGTCAGCTTAACTTTGGTACCCAGAAAGATAACGGATAATGTAAGCATGTAGGAGGTGAGGTGATGAGTAATAGTCAATGAGGATTTGTCAAGAACAAATCATGTCAGACCAACCTAATATCGTTCTTTGACAACATAACTTGACTTTATTAAAGCTTTTGATACAGTCTCAGATGATCATCTCATAAGCAAACTAGGGAAATATAGCCTAGATGGACTTACTATAAGGTGCATGCACAACTGTTGGAAAACCAAACTCAGAGACTAGTTACAAGGACAAATGTAAAGTACTCCACTTAGGAAGGAATAATCAATTTCACAAATATAAAATCGGAAATACCTAGGAAAGAGTATTGCAAAAGAGGATCTGGGGGTTATAGTGGATCACAAATTGAATATGAGTCAACAATGTTACATCGTTGCAAAAAAACCCCAAAACAATACAACCCCTCCCCCCAGCATTCTGGGGTGTATTAGCAGGAGTTTTACAAGCAAGACATGAGAAGTAATTTTTCCTCTCTACTCTGCGCTGATAAGGCCTTGACTGGAATATTGTGTCCAGTTCTGGGCACCACACTTCAGAAAAGATGTGGACAAATTGGAGAAAGTCTAGAGGAGACCAACTGAACTGATTAAAGGTTGAGAAAACATGACCTATGAAGAAAAATTGAAAAAAATTGGTTTGTTTAGTCTGGAGAAGAGAAGCCTAAAAGGGGACATGATAACCATCTTCAAGTATGTAAAAAGTTGTTATAAAGAGGAGGGTGATAAATTGTTCTCCATATCCAGTGAGAACAGAACAAGAAGCAATGAGCTTAAATTGCAACAAGGGCAGTTTAGGTTGGACATTAGGAAAACACTTCCTGTCAGGGTAGTTAAGCACTGGAATAAATTACCTAGGTAGGTTGTGGAATCTCCATCATTGGTGGCTTTTAAGGACAGGTTAGACAAACACCTGTCAGGGATGGTTTAGATCAGTGCGTCTCAAAGCTGGTCCGTCGCTTGTTCAGGGAAAGCCCCTGGTGGTCCAGGCCGGTTTGTTTACCTGCCGTGTCCGCAGGTTCAGCCGATCACGGCTCCCACTGGCTGCGGTTCACCACTCCAGACCAATGGGGGCTGCGGGGGCCGAGGGATGTACTGGCCGCTGCTTCCCGCCACCCCCATTGGCCTGGAGCAGTGAACCAGAGCCAGTGGGAGCCGCGATCGGCCGAACCTGCGGACACGGCCGGTAAACAAACTGGCCCAGACCGCCAGGGGCTTTCCCTGAACAAGCAGCAGACCAGCTTTGAGAAGCACTGGTTTAGATAACACTTAGTCCTGCCTTAGTGCTGGGGACCAGAGGTCGCCTACAGACCTACATTTCTATGATTATCTTAGAGCATGTCTACACTGCCTCATAGTTTGGATTACACAACAAAATATGCACCACTGTGCTATGCTGCAACTCCCCCACGGGGATGCTGCAGGCATGAACTTAAAGCTCTTGAGTTCAATGCAAACTCAGGACCTTTACATTTGGGCCAACATTATCTGTACAGGGGAGTTACAGCATAGCATTTTGATGCACACTGCAGTTCATTCCCTTTTAGTCCAAACTGTGAGGCACTGTAGACATGCCCTTGGATTGTGATTGAGACATTTGTTTTATCTCTGAGACCTACCAGGGTACAATCCAGGCTAATAAGCAACTGTGTCACCCCTGCTCTCTACTCTTGGGTGCCTTAGAATGCCTTGCTGAAGTAGCTCCCACCTGGCCTACTCACAAACAGCCTTTCAGCAAACAAGCAGAACCCTGAGTGTCTGTGTGCAACTGCAGCCTGCCAGTCACACTCGGGTTATGCTCTGGGTCTCATGAGCCTTAGTTACTTCTGTAGGGTGACCCTAACACACCCCCAGTCTTAGATTTTCCCCTAGAAATGTATGTCCTGTATGGCCCAGACTTCTTCTGGGAAATACAAGTTGCATTAGGTTCATTGTTTCTTTAAAAAAAATAATATGCAAACAACTTGTCACCCCAAATGGCGTTTCCCAGACACTTCAATTTAAACACACTGGATTAGATAAAGCTATAAAACAAGTTTATTAACTGCAAAGAGATTTTAAGTGTAATGAGGCATTAAAATAAAAAATGGTTACAAGAAAAATGAAGATAAGACATTTACCTAATTTAAAAACTGTATCAGATTAAAGCAAGATTTCTCACCACTTACTTTCAGCAGTCTTACCGACCAAACTCTATAGGTCAGGACCCCTTCTCCCAGAGTCCAACTGAGGCTTCCTTTGTTGCTTCTGGTGCAGTGAATGTGGTGGGAAGGGAGAGAGAAGGGAGAAGCCTTGGGTGTCTATTGCTTCATTTTCTAGCCCTGAACCCCCTTTGAGAAGTATTTCCAGCTAGGGCCAAGGCGACAGGCAATCTGTGTGGAAGGGAACTGCATGCTGTTTCTTTCCTTACCTGTTTGAGATTCCTTTGTTTTCCTTCCTGTTTGTTGACTTTATTTACTGCTTACATTCAAATTAAGCAGAGCACCCATCCCTTTGTTCAGGACAGACCTGTTGCCAACTTCTGTTTGGAACATGTGTTAATAACACCATACTGGGGTATCTTATAACTTCAAATACAATGTTGCTATCATATTTTATCAGGACAATAATAACCAAAAATTATGAGTTTTCAGATGATACCTCACAAGGCATACTTTGTACAAAGATTATTACTATAGTACTTAGGGTGTGAATTCAGGGGTATATTCTTTCACAATCACAGAGATTTTTGATGTTATACAGGGTGATCCTGAAACAGTTCCCAAAAGATGTGATTTTGGTTAGTTCAGTCTCCACAGTTTCTCTAGTGACTTCATTTTTCTGGGTTCATTTTATGGAACTAGATTAATGTAACACCTGATATATTTTTTTCCCAGTGTAAAGTACAATCTTGCCATACATGTAGCACCTCGCATCATTTCACAGATGCTATTTTCTTTGATTTGTGGAATTATGATTCCTGTTTTGTGTGGCCATTCCTTGCCCCAATTCTTCTTCATATTCTATGGCCCTGGGTAGTTCTCCTTTCTGTTGTTTGCTTTAAATGCTCTCTCTGAACATTTTTTGTAGTAGTTTTTCGGTTTCAGAGCTGGATTGGTACAGTCTTTGCTAGTCTGACCTGGTGAAAAGGAAATGTCTAAACTGAAGTTATTTATAGAAAGCTGTTTCATCCACTTTGTACTGTTATTCCAGACAGTCAAAGGATATCTGCTCATGTAAAGACAAGTATATGGACCACTGGACAACCTGCATGCCCTTGTTCAGAGTTGTGTGAAAATCAGTGGTTTGGCAAACAATTTTTTTCTGGTTTCAGTTCACATGAGTTCTCATCCTCTGAGTTTTACTTTGAATTTAATGTTCAGGTTCAATCTGAAGAATTTGAAATAAAATTTAACCAAAACTTTGGGAAGGCTACATGAAAGTGGAGGGGTGAAAGCTGAGGTGGATTTCAAGCAGCTCATTTTCTTGAAGATTATTTCTGTCCTTTATGGGAAAGAATTTAATAGGGTTAAAATCAATTTGTTTCCATTGGAATGTAATAGAGGTCCATATTAACAACTCCGCCAGCATATAGAACTTGAGAGAATGAGATTATTTCTATAGTGTTTTTTTAAACCATCCATGGAAATTCTATAGCAGTGATAAAATTTTTTTCATTATATTCTAAAAACCTATAGAAAAGTTATTATTTTTATTAAATTCCATAACAGCTTGATTAACATTCCTATAACAGGTTGATTGTATCCCCATGGGGAGACTGTAGGCAGAAAGTCAGGACATTTATGGGAAACATAAATAATGGAATACATGAGCCCAGTGACCAATTCACTACACTAAAAGACAGTTACACCTTTTGAAGACTTAGGATGATTTATAAATATTTTATTAAAACTGAAGATGGATACCAGCCACATTGTTCAGAAATGGATCTGAGCTCCCTCAAAGTTTGGGATATTTTTGCATCTGTCATGGGGCTTGACTCACTGCTGTGGCGCCTCCTGCTGGCTGTTCTGGGAATTAGCTTAGTTTGCCCTCCGGCTGTGTCACACTTTGTTCTCCCCCCGCTTCCAGGGGAACAGCAGTCCACTGTCCAGCCACTTCTTCTATAGCAATTGGGGGCAACGGGAGGGACCCAGGCCTGCCCACTACACCAAGTCCTGGCCTAGGGACCCTGTAGATGGCAGCCATGTGCTATGTTCCCTCCAACCCTGCAGTCTACTTCCCTGGGCCATTTCCCCATTGCCCCAGCACCTTCTCCTTGCCCTTGCCTCAGGGCCTCAGCCTGCAGATCCCTGCAGCCCGCCAGGAGCTGCCTTTAGCTCCCTGGGTCTCTTCCTGCAGCACTGTTAAGTCCTGGGTGCTTGCTACCCTCCGCCTGCAAGGCAGCCAGTCCTCCTCCCTCTCCGAACTCCAGGGAATGACTGCCCCTGCTCTGCTTTGCAGCCCTTCTTCTATGGACCAGCCCAGCCCTGATTGGCTGCTCCTCCAAGCCCCTCTGATTGGCTGCC
Source organism: Malaclemys terrapin pileata (assembly GCF_027887155.1). Classification (NCBI taxonomy): domain Eukaryota; kingdom Metazoa; phylum Chordata; order Testudines; family Emydidae; genus Malaclemys; species Malaclemys terrapin. Next base: position 69,657,305 of record NC_071512.1, read on the forward strand.
TCCTGTGCAGCTTCCCAAGTGTCCTATTAATCCTTTATGGGCTAGTGTGGAGCAGGCGCCCCACCACAGCATCCCAGAATTTTAGTCCGCCCACTGTGTATGTATAGCATCTGGGCATAATGTTTGGGTTGGATCTGAACTCGCTTAAACTTCGGGATTGTGGAGATGCTGGGTTTTGGTTCAGGTCCATCTCTAATTAAAACCCATATTTCATAGAACCTCAGATGGATACATCCAGTTTATTCTGACACGGGCCTTTTCAGTGTCCATTGACAAGAGGTCCTGGATGCAAGTAAGACCCTGTTTTGTATTAGAAAAATCTCGTAATTTCCCTTTTTTTGTTGAATTCTGTTAAATACTTTGATTAGTCATTTAGGGTTAAGCTTTCAAGTGGTATCCTTGCAACCAGCAAAACATATGCATGCATTTTTCTGACCTGAACTGAGGGTGAAAATAGCGGTTACAAGTACCTTTTTAAAAGTGCCTTTAGTTACTTAGACTCTTAAGTCCTATTTTCAAAAGTCTCTTGGGCCCAGATTTGTAAAGGCACTGTCAATGGCATTTTGGCTCCTAGGTACCTTAATCCTTTTTGAAATGAGATTTTGGCTCCTAAATTATTCAGATATTGCAACACTGAGCAGAGCAACACTTAAATACCTTTAACAAATCTGGTCCTCAGGCATTTAGGAGATTAAATCTTATTTAAAGTCAGTGAGACTTGGGCTCCAAGGTACCTAAGGGCTTGTCTACACTAGCACTTAAGTCAATGTAACTTATGTCGCTCAGGGACGTGAAAAAGTGATCCCCTTGAGCAACTTAAACTTAGATCGACTTAAAGTGCTGTCCACACCACGCTGTATTGGCAGGAGAACATCTCCCACCATCTTAGCTTCTGCCTCTCACTGAGGTGGAGTAATTATTTCGACGGGAGAGCACTCTCCCATCGACATAGCATGTCTTCACAGATGCCCCACAGTGATGCAGCTGCACTGATATAGCGCTGTAGTGAAGACAACCAATAAGACTCTTTTGAAAATCACTCAAGCTCCAAAGTAGCTTGAGAACTTCAGTGTCTAACTATCTGACTTGTGCTGGCAAAGGAGAGTCTGCACCTCTGAGAATGTGGACCTTAATCTATAATCATGCATTTGGCAGACTTCAGAATCAAAAGCTTCTGTTTCAGCACTGTCTAAGCCTTAAGGGTTCACTCATGTCCTGACATGGTACTAATGCAGAAGACTTGACTCCTAAAACAACTGACTTGGATCTCTTTAGTACATTTAAAAAAAAAAAAAAACTTCAGACAAGTGGAGAGAATATCAGTGGCTAAAACTTTTTTGTAAAAAAAAAAATAAGTATTGGATAGATAAAGGAGAATTTGAAAACCAATGGAAGAAACGGACTGGAGATTCGAAAACCCTTGCACTCTTAATTCCTTTTGTCATCTAATCTTAGGTCAGGCACAATTAACACATAATCAAAGGGGAGAACACAATTACCATTATATCATATTTTATGTCATATACGTATGTGATGCGTGGAATGTACTAAAAAAAGTACTTATTTGTTCTCATAGTGGTAACTTTCATACAAGCATATCATTTCATGGGCTATTTCCCTTTATAGTTTTAAATATTCTAGGGGTATTAAAGCAATATAGAAAAATACCTTTCTGATATAACATTTGTAACATATGTTTTTATCCTGTGTGTGTTAATACTGACCTGGGTTTGAATGAAGTTACTCCCACTTCATACTACACATGAAAACACAAGACATTTGGAAGTCAAAACCCTGAAAAACATCAAACACACTTGTCTACAGAATGTTATTGCTTTTTGCAGTTTTTAAACTGAATCTAGTACTTACATAAATGGGGATTTGGAGGCTTCCAAAAATAATAGTAGAAATATGCCAGCCTGACAGCCCTGAATATTCATCCTTTATTTATCCAAAGAACAAGCAGAAAAACACAGGCACTGGCTGAGAGGGATTCCCCACACTGCCCTGCAAATGTTAAGTTTCATACCTTAATTGCACTTTACAATTGATACCAATTTAGAACAGTTCCTGACTAGACTCAGAGTGGAAAAGATCCTATTGAGGACAAAAATGGTAACTAATTAACAGCAGTTGGACCAATTTTATGAGGAATTAAGTTCCATATTTTGTTTTTGTTCCTGAGGCCCCAATATTACAAAAACGTATATGCTTAACTTTATATAGTAGGAGTAGACCCTTTCATTTCAATGGGACAGCTCACCAGTGTAAAGCTAAACCCCTTTGTAAATCTCTGATTGGGGTCTAAACATGTCACATAAGCTACTGTAGACATACATGTGTTGCTATTTTAAATATTTCATTTTAAGTTTCTGAAAATACAGTATAATTATCTGCCCCAAATAGTTCCCTTCCAGTACATGACTTCATACCTAGAGATCTAATCTAAACCTAGCTTGAATAAAAACGCAGACACTTCTTTGTAAAACTATAAAAGCCCCCAAACAGAGCTTTGGTTGGGGGTAGTAATGTCCTGAAACTGTTTCTGACATTCAGAAATTAGATACATGTTTTAACTGAATTTTTAAGTTTCAATGATAGATTTTAATAGATATTTTTTTAAATTTCATCAACTGCATTTAGATTAAAAGTAAGAGGTATTTTAAAAGCCTGTATCACAATAACCTAGCAAAAACCTTATCTAAGTTATCTTCGCACAGTTTTAAATAAGTTTAAAAGGAAAAATGGACCCTTTCATAGCCTTTTCTGGAGGATCATAAATATGTATTTCTAATCTATAAATTTTATTGCTAAATACATAATTGTTTATTATCTTTGCTGATCATCAGAAGCTGGCACTTCTTGCACAGAGAACAATAATATTTGTATTTCAAATAGTGTCCCAGAAGTTGTATATTTAACAGCCAACTTTGTGTATGTAACCATCCGGCTAATAATTTATCCTTTTATCCATTTCCCAATATTTTTATGAGCATATAGGATAATATAGCACTTGTTCATATCACTACTTTCATTTTTCTTATTGCATCTGAAGTACCTAAACAGAGCCATCTTTCATCATTTACATTCACAATGCACAATTCATCACCTTGTTATTAGTATGGATTACTTAGCCTGTCCCAATAGAATGCTAAGGCTAGAATATGAATTAAATCCTACAGCATTCTCTTTCAAGTGTAGGATCCCTGGGTTAATCTCTACATGAAACAGTTTGGTTACCAAATGGAAGAGCTACCATGTGGGCTAAGGCTGGCAAAGTTAATATATTTTAGGGGATTTAGTGTGACATACTCTTCAGAAGTAACTTCATATGATCTCTGTGTGGTCTAAAATAATTTAATGACTCTAAATTCTTTGATGTCTAACTGGAGCACAGCTTTAACTTGTATCTTTGTTTGTTTGTTTGTTTGTTTGTTTGATGGCAAAACAAAATCTTTGAGGGCTATTGTCATTGGGGATATGCAGACCAGAGAAAAGATAGTACTTCTATTTCCCTGATGAATTCCAGCTGTGTTGATTAGTATCTGGAAGGATGACTGTTAAAGAAAAGAATCTGAAATCCAAGATAATGTATTAAGTTGTGCCATCACTACCTTTCATATACAGAGAAATAACCAGTTCATAAGGTGGCCAAGTAAGCCTGAAATATCTCAGTGCTCCACCACACAGCGATCTGAATTTAGAATTTTGATTCTGAAGTTTTAGTTCAAGGATTTGAGTTTAGCTCCCTCATTCCCAGGAAGCAGGTATCTCTGCAGAGCTAGTATGTAGACAGCAGCAGGGAGGGGGCTGGGGAAGTGTTCTTTAGTAATGCTTTGTGATCTTTTGAGCATAGTCAGGAACAACAATTATAAAGGGAGCTGGATCCATCACTTCTGGCTGTAAGGAAGATTAGCTTGGTTGAGGATGAGGAAATACAAGGATAAAGTTTGCTACTCAGAGGTCAGAGAGAGGCTTAAAGAATCCTGAGTGGGGGGTGGGTAGGAAATATTTTGATCAGAAAGCTCTTATTTGGTCCCACCTCTCAGTAATTAATGGCGGTTATTTTTTATATATATGTTTTCATTAAAATGCTCAGTAGATTATCTTCTAAAACATAAACACAACACTGATTATCTGAGGGAGAAAACTACTTTGAGATGGCAGTTTGATGAGCAAATATTGTTTGCTCTTACATTGGCACACTCTGCAGATAATGGATAAACAGTAGTGACTAAAGAGGGTCAGATTTGTTTGGCCCAGTTTTCAAGTGAATTTACCAAAGTGGGTTAAATCATTTAACTCAAACCATTCTAGGTTTACCTTCCATCTATGAATAACTGGAAGAAAAAACCCCAGAAAGGATTAGAGAGAGGCGCAAAAAACAGTGACACTATGAAAAAAGACTAGAGAAGGGAAGAAAGAAATTCCAATGCGGGGCGGCGGGGAAGGAAAACCCACAGTATAATTGAGTTAAACCATGGCTGATAATGGCTCTGCCTACGTGTTTAGAATCATTGAAGTATGGGGCTGGAAGCGACCTCGAGTAGTCACCAAGTCCAGCCTCCTGTGCTGAAGCAGGACCAAGTAAATCTAAACCATTCCTGGCTGGTATTTGTCTAAAATGTTCTGAAAACCCCCCAATGATGGGGATCCCCCAGCAACCCTTGGAAACCCTTTTCCAGAGCATAACTACCCTTACAGTTAGAAAGCGTTTTCCTAATATCTATCCTAAGTTCCTCTGCTGCAGATTAAGCCTATTACTTCTTGTCCTACCTTCAGTGGACCTGGAGAACAATTTATCACAGTCCTCTTTTATAACAGCCTTTGACATATTTGAAAACTGTTATTACGTTCCCCCTCCGTCTTCTTTTCTCAAAACTAAACATGTCCAGTTTTTAAAATCTTTCCTCATAGGTCAGGTTTGCTAAACCTTATATCATTTTTATTGCTCTCTTATGGATTCTCTCTCCAATTTCTCCACATCTTTCCTAAAGTGTGGTGCCCAGAATTGCACACAGTACTCCCACTGAGGCGTCACCAGTGCCAAGTAGAGCTGGACAGTTACTTCCTGTGTCTTCCATTTGACACTCCTGTTAATGGTCCCAAAAATATTAGCAGTTTTAGCAATTGATCACATTATTGACTCATATTCAATTTATAATCCATTATAAACCTCAGATCCTTATCAGCAGTACTACCAAGTTTGTACTATCCTATTATGCATTGCTACATTTCTCTTGGTTGATTTTTTTCTGCCATCAAGGCTCTCAAAACTAAGCTTGATTCTTATAATCCTCACTAGTGACAAAAGAAAATAGAACTGACTGAAGGAAGGAACTGTTAAAAAATCTTGTGGAAAACATAGTAGGGTTACAAGCCTAGGTAGAAAGCGCCAAACCTCTGATGGGACTAATTGTCAAAAATAATACTATAGTACATTGAAGTGGAAATTATTGAAAATAATCTCTAAAAGTGTAATTTCCGAGTGCTGAGTTTACATCAAGGAGTGACGGGTGATGAGCCTTGTAACATTTTACCTCCCTTGATGAAACAGTTGTTTCAGGAAGAATTTATCCTTTCTAAATTGTCTAATATCTTTAGAGTTGTATTTAAATATTCCACTTCCTCAACTGCCATTGGAACAACCATCTAAGTCAGCCATATGGAATACCCTTATGATCACTTCTATCACTCTTTAGACCCCAAGCCATAGTTAAACACAACAAGATTAACAGAAGTAATGGAAATGCTTCATTTATACATACACATAATTAATGATCATGAAGCATTGGTGGTGAATGGCAATGTAACATGAAATGGAAATGAGTGAATTCTGTCCATGTATGGCATCTATATTTGCTGCTGTTTATGGGATAAGAGAATACACAGCAAGTCCACAAAACCTCCTGGCCAGAGGTCTGGTATGCAGGCAAGTAAATGAACTAGACAAGGATTGATATGGTACAAAATTAGTTGGTGTGAATGTCCCCAGAGAAAATTGAATGTAAATTCTGCTAGGCAACCAATAAATATCGCTGGTGAGCCAAATATTTTTAATTCAATGTAGTGCTGTCAATTTACACCAATGGGGAATTTGACCCTATAGGTCTGCTTGCCTCAGGAAGGAACCTGATTATTTTACAATCTCAGGTCCTTCCTGCAGCCAAATATAGTGCTCTTTCCTGTGCTGATGAGAACAGGAAAAATTTCAAATGTTCTAAACTGTGCTAGGCCTTATTTATTTCCTATGTTGTTCCCCCTAAACCGCTCCACACTTTCTTCCTAGGAGATCCAGCTGCCCAATGACTTTGTCATGGACACTGCTTCTGTTTATAAAGGTTAGGACATTCAGTCAGGAAAGAGAAGCCATTATATGTGACTCAGATGACCAGTCACACATATTATGTACTGAATCTGAATATCTAATGCACCAAGGAATGTCTGTATACCCCGTTTGGGAAATGGTTTAAATATGTTTCTTGGAAATATTTGTTTAATACTTTCCCAATTCTTTTATTCATTAATCAGGTGATGGACAATCCTTGAGCAGAGAAGAGGGATAAGTTGTCCCTAATTAGTATCCTGACCAGGTCTATTAAACACAAAAGCATTCTATCCGAACCCTTCCACACCACTGAAAAGTAAGTCGCTATTAGCCAGCAACTTCAAATTAAAGAAACAGAACTAAGGCTTCAGTCCTGAAAAGATTTAAGCAGTTGCTTGTTTTAAAGCACCATGAGTAGTCCTACTGAAGTTAATGGGACCACTCATACATTAAGTTAAGCATACATATTGCAGGATTGGGGCCTAAAATTGTAAAGAATAATATTTGTATTGAAGTATAACCAAAGGACCCCATTATAAACTAGGATCCTACTGTGTTAGACCCTGCACACACATATTTAACCAAAAAAACCCTCCTTGTCCCTCAGAGTTTTCAGTCTAAATGTATGATGAAAGATGAAGAAAAATAAGTAGATGTGGGGAGGACAAGGTAAGAGTTAAGTGATCGTATTTGGTACAATAAGCAGTGAGCAGTCCCAGCATGCCCACAGCTTAAGAACTATGTAACAATGGTATTATATTTTCATTGTATTGTATTTTATTAATGCCCATTGCAGATGTGCTATCTGGATTCCTGACTGAGTTGACACCTTTCATCCTGCTGCTGGTATATGTCAACTAGCATTTAAACATTCTCTAGATTTTAGTGATAGAGTGCTATAGCACAAGGATTTTGTAAAGGCTGTAAAATATACTTCTTTCATTCTTGTGCAAGACTGTTCATCATGATACCTTTTTCTAGTCTTTTACAGTACAGAGCTCAGGGCTTGAAACATGAGACTTTAAGATGACACTGCCGCACTGTGGAAAAGTCTGTATGAAAGTTCAGGTGTAAGAAAAGTTTGATCTCTGATTACCCTAACCAGTCACATTTGTCTGCTAGCTTTAAAGATTCTTTTAATCATAGGTCATACAGTCTTTGATGTGCTTGGGTAGCTTTCATCCCTCTTCCAAAATCCTTTTCTCTGTCTTCCTTAAATGCCAAAAACGTAATTCTCAGTGCTACTGTAACTGGAAATAATAAAATCTACACTTTAGACACTTTCCTTTTGTGTACTAAGAAACATGGTCTTTACAATTTTGAAATCAGATTCTCTAATTTCAGTTCTACCTATAGAAAGTATAAACAATGACCCAATTCTGGTTGCTCAGTTGAGGATTAATAATTCACACCTTTCAAAATATATATATTTATATTTATCTCACAGACTGGAACTTTTGTTTCTGCTGTTTACCAAGTCTATACTACAATATATATTTACTCACCACATTACCAATGGGGTAAATCATACATCTCACAATTTTCACACAAAGCAATTAAAACTTATGGACATATGGGAGTTTTATTCTATAAAGGAGAGCTGAATTTGGTTCTTTGCTTTTATTCCTTTACTTACCAAGAACTGTGCATGAAAGTTTATGGTTATGACATGCAAAATGAGGTACACAGACAAATGTACTCTACTGACTTCTCAGTCATGAAGGGACATAAGCCCAAGGAACAAAAGCTAAGCAACCAATCTTGTATCACATGACTGATTTTTGGAAAAGTTTACACCCGTGCATTGTGGATGCTGTTGCTGTAGTACTAATTCTTTCTCCTTTGTCCAACTTCCACACATCAGAGTTGACACCGATGGCTCTGGTATATATAATGCCAGTGGTCTGATCTCATTGGGACTGTCACAGTTCAGGGCAACTGCAGCTGTATTTCCCCTCAGTGGCATAGCCAGGGCACCTACTCTCAGGCTTCAGCTCCCCAGACGTTGCCTATCTTGGGTGGAGACCTATGTCTCACTTGCTTCTGTCTGGAGTATTTCCAGGCTGCATAGTTCCCTGCCTACACTGTTATTCCCAGCAGAAGCAGGCTGCCCAAACATACATGCTTGCTTTCTCTTCAGAGTCCAATAACAAAGTGATTGTCAATAGATGTAAGTGATCACACAGTTCTTTTTATGCAAGACTGTTTTATTCTTGAGGTAAAAAGCAGTCCAGAGAGGACATATTAAAAACAATAAAAGGACCTATACCCATGCTAATAAGCTTACCAGAGAATCTCCCAACCCTAACATGGACTTTGGCAGGAGAAATCCTTCAACACCCCATCTGTGGGGTTTCCTTTGTGGTCACAAGTTCATCACAGCTTCAGCTCAGAACAAATACACTCAGCATATTTAGTCTACCCTTCAGGGGTCTTTGATCTGGAGTTTCCAGAAGCAGGTAATTAGCAGATAACAAGTTTTCCTCCCCAGAGCATAGCTTCAAGAGGATGGATTCAAAATGGGTCATTTGGTTTCCCCTCATCCCCAGGTATTTCCTAGGAAATCCACTTTACATTCATTGTCCCCAAAAGCCCTTTGACATTCCTAACATTTACATTAGTCAGGTCCCTAGAAAAGTTACATACAATAGGGTGACCAGACGTCCCAATAAAATCGGGATCATCCCAATTTTTAGCCGTTTGTTCCGTGTCCCGACCAATCTCTGGTTGGGACGCAATTTGTCCCGATATTTCGCTCTGCCGGTGGTAGGTTTTTTTTTTTTGCTCCGCCGACAGCACTTTTGCCCCCATCCACTGCCCCGGGTGTCCTGATATTTTCTTTCTCTGATCTGGTCACCCTAACATACTATAACACACAAACAATTGCATTTTCAGGACAATGTACCCCAAAGATAGTAACCTAATTCCATAATGTTACTATTCAATACTATTCAACCTAAAGAAAGGCATCGGACTCTGATGCTAAAATTTGGAAAATCAGACTTATTGTTCTGGGCAGCAGCTGTCTGATTTCTGCAATCAAAACTGCTTTGTTGGCTGCTGTCAAATACAGGGAAAAATAGGAGAAACACTATCTTTTTTTTCTGGCTGGCTTAAAGACAGAAAACTCCTGCATGGAGCAAGTGAGCTCCAAGTGCTTTCACTGGATTTTTGGAACACATATGGAATATACTTAGGCCGTTAGGAATCTGAAGCAATGCCATGCTCTTTCCATGACATGATGAATCTTAACCAGCAGAGTTGAAAATTCAAAAATGCTGCTGTGAGAAGTTAAGATATATGATTGGAGAACAAGGGACGGTGTGTAGGTAAGTTTCTCTTTATTTTAAATTGAAATTAGAAAAATTAAAAACAATAAGATATCATATAACCCTTTCAAATATATTGACTTTAACCCAAATGAGCATTAAATATCTACTGCCCAGAGCTCACAGCAAAATTCAGACTCCTGCATATGCCCTAAGCTCTCTGGCTGTTCAGTTTAGCCCATTTTATGGGAGGAAATTGCCCATAATCTCAGATGGAAAAGAGTTAAAATTTCCTTCATCATTAAACAAAACCCTAAAACTTGTTATTTAATGTAATCAATTAAAAACAGGCTCAGTATGAACAAAATGTCAACTTGATTCCTAAATGTCATTTCCCAGAATGCCCCAAGTCTTGAGGCAGCATTCCCACTGCTTTCTCAGATATAAAAGCTGCAGCTTCTTGGTGTATCTCCATTACAGGGAGCTTCTACTAAAAGTAAAACAGGATATCGAGCAATGTACCAATTTTTCATTAAACATCCCATATCTCAACCAAACATAGCCAACTTCAAAAGCAGCACAATAAGGTACCTTTTTTGACAATCACTACCTACCTTGGCTTACCTCAGGTAGTTTTGATCCAATTCCAACTGATTTCAGTGAAAGCGGATTGAGCCCCCAATATTTATAACTGGTCTCTTAAGTATTTAAACAAAATAAATACATTTATTTTTCAGTATATTGGTGTGGTGCTATTGAAATTTGTATATATATACAGTTAGAGAATAGATGTCTTTGAGTGGAAAACATAAGTGTTGTGTGATTATTTTCCAATCAATTACAGGAATCTTACTGCTCACTAATAAATGATGTGGTCTCTGTGCACAGGGTGAGTACAACATGTTCACCCATGTTGATAAATGGAAAGCCAGCTTCAAAGATATTTATTTTATTTATTTCACATGAGTGGAATATTTTGTCATTTTTATTCATTTTTCCAAAGGCTTAGGAACATATTTCTAAAGGTATTTATGTGCCTAACTCCAACTGATTTCACTATGCTTAGATTTATTTGAAAGCCCATTGCAAGAATGGATCTAGTTTTATCTGTTACATACTTACATCGGTGCCTGAGCTCTCAGATTGGAGTTTGGTACATGCTGGTACACTTATTTCTGCATTGTTCAGTAAGTAATTTATGGTGAGTTTTACAAGTGGGAATGACAGACATTGTTTCCTATTGTAAAAGCATCGTTCCCCCTCACCCCCACCAATGTCTTTCTTAGTGTTGCCCCATTAAATGTAACTTCCTTCCTCCTACAATGAAGTTTTGAGCTAAAAGGCTGAGAGGTCTGTGTGGAAAGTTAGAGACATGAGATTTGCTGCTTCAGTTGTAATTCTTAATATTTTACTATTCTTATGGGTATAAAGTCATTTTGATGTTCAGGAATTTGCATGCATAACTCCCCACATATCATGATAAGAATATACCCCTAAATTTTTAGTGACAGATGGAGTGCTTAAATTGATCTGATCTGAATGATGATGTGCTAATTTGAATAAAATGACAAGTATATTTAATGCATGATGCACAAAGGGTAGGTTACATTTGGTGCTGTGGGAGAAAATAGTCATATGGTATCACTCTCAAATATATTTTTTATACTATGAGAGTAGCACGTGAGGTTACATAGTCTAGAGCAGTGGTTCCCAAACTTGGTTTGCGGCTTGTTCAGGGTAAGCCCCTGTCAGGTCGCGAGACGCTTTGTTTACCTGAGCGTCTGCAGGTACGGCCACTTGCAGCTCCTAGTGGCTGCGGTTCGCCGTTCCCAGCCAATGGGAGCTGTGGGAAGCGATGGCCTGGTCTGTGCCGTTTCCTGTAGCTCCCATTGGCCAGGAACAGCAAAACGCGGCCACTGGGAGCTGCAAGCGGCCACACCTTTGGATGCTCAGGTAAACAAAGCTCTCATGGCTCGCCAGGGGCTTACCCTGAACAAGCCATGAACCAAGTTTGGGAACCACTGGTCTAGAGGAATGATAAGCTTGGGATGTAGCAGCTCTTGTGGTGGTAACTTTACCACAGATAGACAGTGGCCGGGGCAGGGGTTGGACAAGTCAAATTCTGGCTATAGAGTCATTCTCTCTCTCTCTGGCCCAACTACTATTTATAGCAGGGTGGTTAGTGCACTCACCTGGGAGTGGGGTAAAACAGGGATTTTCACCTGGTCTCTTGCCTTCTAGCTGAGGTCCCTAACCACTGGCCTGATGAATACTGCTTGTTGCTGCTATTTTGGCTGAAAAACAAAATTTCTGGGTGAAATTATTTAGCAAATTTATGTCAAATTCATGAATATTTTCAAACCAATTGAAACTGCATTTTTCTGTGAATAAACAATGTATCTGATAATTTTTGTCCAGGTTTACATAGGACCCTGAGCCCCTATTTCTTTAATGAGATTTAGGTTCGTAAGGGTCTAAATCAATTTGAAAATGTGGCTTTGGCTCCTAAGTCACTTGGATCCTTGCATCACTGAGCAGAGCAACTCCTAAATAGCTTCAAAATCTGAGTGCTAGTGGGATTTTTCATAAGCACCTAGGGACCTACATCCAATTGAAATCTCTGAATGTTCAGGCTTCAGTGGAGCCTTGCAGTGGAATGGGTCACCTCATATACATGGTAAAAGGAGAATTGTCTACATGTTTCATGACAGATCTAGAGGACATGGACAGAGATCCAACTAAGGTCCTGGAACAAAAATATTATTTCATAATCAGTATTAGGTATATGGTAGCTAAACCTCTGTAAAGTTTCTGTGGCCATAGCTGCAAAGCTATGGATGTCTGAAAAATGAAACCTTAGGCCCCAAACTTGCAAATACTTGTGAACATTCTTAACTTTATTCATGTGAGTAGCTCCATTGAAGTCTACTGGACTACTCATTATGCGTAAAATTAAGCATGTGCATGTTTTTAAAATCAAGACCTAACTGAACATTTTGAGGTGACATGGCTTTTATCCTTTTACTGTTTCTTGCAGGTTAACAAGGGAGCAGTTAAAGGCTCTTTGGTGAGAATGAAGGTATAGAATAAATAATAAATATGAAGTGGAAATTTTATATACAAAAATCAAATTACAGATGCAGTTTCAAGATGCAGCATGTCTAGTTTGGATTACTTATAAGTACTGATCTAGAAAAAGCAATCTCTTTGAATCCTGTAGCATTATGCATACTTAGGTTTCTCCTTTTTAATTTCTTAAAAAGCTTATGAGGAAATCCAAACTTTCATGTTAGTTAATCTGAAAGATCTTAGCACTGCACTTTAATGTTACATCAAAGAAATGTTGTCACTACAATTTGACTAGTTTAACATTTTTAAATGGGAATTGGGTGTATTTTATCATCCTTTATATTCTGTCAGGAAACAACAGATTTAAACTGATGATTGAAATGATTTACACTGTTAACTTAAAAAAATCCCATTAGAATTAAATACATAAGAAGCACATTGCTGGCTATTGAGGTATGCAAAATGCGGTATTGCACAATTCTAATGGTTGCTGAGCATTCATGAATACAGTGGCTATCTGAATGGTTAGTCCATTGTTTTTTCACTTCCAAGAGTTGAATTCAAATCCTATTTTTATAAAGTGGAAAAAGAACCAAGTGATCTCATCCTTGCTTTCCTTTGTCCACCTAAGCAAACCAAATATGCCATATCTGATAGTCTATTCAAGTGAAGATGACAGAGACTGGAAGAGAGAGATGTCTGGATTGAAGTGCATTTTCAGAGCTGTGTGGAAAATCAGGTAGTTGTCAGTGTAGAATACCGACTTGAAACGTTTCTGAACACTACAAGCACAGTAACAAAACCCATTCTCTTTTAATTAAACTGAATTGGTAGAGACTCAAAAATCAGTCATATCTCTTCCCACCCTGTCCTTGAAGTCCAAGTTGAAATTGAAGGAGAAAGCACACAGCTAGAACTGGAGGGACATATCGTTTCTAGTCTAGCCAGCTATCTTGTTGGTTTCTTTTCTTTTTGTGTGCATGTATTTCTTTAGTTTCCAAAAGATTCTTTGCTTGGAATAAATAGAGGCTTGTGCCAAAGTAGGATATCCTTTTATTCTTGAGTTTTGGTGGGTCAAGGAAGAAGAAGTGGCAATGTTCTTTGGAAATGTGCATGTCCAAACTACCATTGAAGGACTATTCCTGCTCCTATTGAAAAGAATGGGACATTACTTCAACAGCAACAAAATCTGGCCCTATTGATTTATTCTCCTTAATCCTAGGAGTATTTAAGGGTCCCTAAGACTGTCTTGCTTGAGGAGGAAGAGCAGGAGTTCTGTTTATTGAGGTCCTCCATTCTTTCTGAGGGGCTTGGTTTAGAATGGTAGGCGACAGTGCTACTGTTTTAAAATACAGGGAATAAAAGTGAAATCTTCTGATGCTGCTTTGTATACTTGTGGTGGGTCTATTTGCCTAAAGACGCACGTGCCTTGGGGATTTATGTTGTATGTTATAGTGTTTTGTGTCTTATTTGTTGCATAGCTTTGTAATGGAATTAAGTGGAATGGAGGGATTCAGGAGAAGAGTGGTATGTATAGCACAGTGGACAGTGTCAATGTGCTTACCAGCTCAGCCTTTTAGGGAATTTACTGGCTGGGAGCAGAAGCTTCCTCTGTAGGTATAGCTGATTGCATACTCTAGGAAATGCTGTCCATTCTGACAAAGGCTTTCAGTACTGTAGAGTCTGTTTTAATTCTGTGAAAATAAACTGGTTGTTTTCAGCAGCAAAACTAATGTTTCAAAAAGATTAGCAGGAGTCCACGATCCTCCTTCCAGCCTTCAAAATCTTGTATTATATAAGAAATACTCATAAATACAGTACTTCGGTATCGCTTATTTTAATAAAGGCAGTTTGCCATTTGTCCAGCAAATTGATTCAAAATTTGCAATTTACACAAAGTGATACCAAACCAATGCAATAAATGTATTTTCAAAATGGAGTTAGATTTTCATTTGAAATATTGATTGTGCATGAGTTTCTAAGCAGCTACTGTTGGAAGGGACAGAGTTACTATCCATTTATATCCTGCACAATAGCTGTTCATACCAACCATGCCACATTTTGTAGGAAATATATTTTTGTCTTGTATTCTGAATTTTTTTAAAGATTAGTGCTTTGTTTGATATTTTGTATAGCTGAGAGTAAGAAGACAATGAATACTGTAGTGCTCATTTAATAAGTGAATCTGCAAATAAATATGTTAAAGATATAAGGTCTGATTCTGCATCATTGAAGGCAAGGGGACTTCAGTGAAAATGGGATTGATCTCATAAGCCTGAATTTTCAAAAAGTAACTAGTGATTTTGGGTGCCTCAATTTTTGTGGGTGTCCAATTTAAGACAACCTAAAGGGGCTGATTTACAGAAGTGCTGAGCACCTACCTTTGAATTTACTCTTTTTAGGATGTCCCCAGTTGAACCCCATAAATTGAGGCACCCAAAACCACAACTCACTGCAGCTGGTCAGAAAACATTGTTTTTCCCCTATGGAAAATGTTGACATTTCAACAAAAAATCAAAGATAGCAATATTTTATTTATAAATACCACTGGACTGCCTCATGGGAATTGTAGTTTGGGTGCCTTATATTCCCATTCTCCTCTAAAGGTCAGGTTCCTTGAACTGACAACATCTCCCATGATGCACCATTGTGTCCCCTCTTGGAGTATTAGCAGTGCCATCATAGGAGTCCCATGACTTTGTCTACGACCCATGGGAGATGAAGTCTGGCTGGAGAGCCCAGCCCACAGCGGAGAATAGAGACATGAGACAAATGAAGTACAACTCCCATGAGACACCGTGGCAGCATTTCCAAATAGGGATATTATATTTCAGTTTTGGGTTGAAATACTTTGGTTCTTGGCTAAAAACTAAAAACTTCATTTTTCAGGTTTTTGCTTTTTTAATGAAAAATTTGAAGTGATCTGTTATAAGCAGGCACTTTTTGCTCAAAAAAAAAAGTTTTGAGAAGCCAGTTTTCTGTTGAAAAATTGCTTTAACAAAATTTTTAACCAGACCTACCAGTCACTTCTGAAAATTCAGACCATGAAACAGACACTACAATCTATTTTGCTCCTTTTTTGTAATGTTAAAAATGTAAAGAAGAGCTTGATTAACGAAGATGTATTTATGCATCTGTTTTATACTTGCAACTTGGTTTATTGGCAACTTTAAAGCTATTTTTAAAAATGTTTGTTTAATTCATCCATTTAGTAGTCTCCAGAGTGAAGGCTTTAGTGTTGTGTCAATTCTGTTAGTCTTTAAGGTGCCACAAGACTCCTTGTTGTTTTTGTAGATACAGACTAACACAGCTACCCCCTGATACCTGTTGTGTCAATGCTTAGTCAAGCTTTAAAACTTCATTGTTTTTTAACACAATGCTAGATCAGAAAGTTTGATTCTTGGAACTGCCAACTGCATGGACAGTGGCTGAAATGATTAATCAAATGATTAAGTAAAATTTAAAACAACTGGCAAGTGACTGGTGTTCTCCAAAACTTGATGTAACGCAGGGTTTTCTCCTGCACCAAGAGAAAAGGCTGGCACACAGTTATATATGTCGTTGTCAGATATGGGTGAGAATGGTAACTATCCTGTTGATAGTACATCACATAGTCAGTTTTGCAACACCAAAGTGGAACAGAAAATCAGCAATCAATAGACCTTTCTCATTACAATTAAAAAAACCTCATCTTTCCAAACTATAAGTCTGAAAGCTAACACCAGTAAATATTTTAAAATGTAATGGGATTTGCAGTAGGACAGTTTGTCACATTTCTTGCTTCTTTTTGTTGTTTCATTAAGAATTAATTATTGTGTGGTGGTTTGGACCATCTTGTATCTTTTTGATGAAGCAAACTTATGGTGTGTGGTGACTATTACTTTGGGAATGCTGGCAGTGGCAACCATTGTAATGTCATGAACACTGCCTTGTGACCTCGCAGCATTAGTAATATCCATCTTCACCTACACTTCTGACTGGTGAAGAATACACTTATGTCCACCTCACCAGGGTTGTTGGAATCAGAACTTGCTACACCAGTTTGTGGCTCCTTTTCTCCTACAGTAGCAGATGTTTAGTGTTTATTGCATAGGCTTGTATGTACTCATATCAGGTGAAAGAGCAATGTGCAAGTTCTGTGATTATTTTTGCTTCTCTACCAGATGCAGCCTTCCTGACAGCTAAGTCCTCTATATTTTCCCCACTTTTGACATGAGGCATGCTCAGATTTTCATTGTTTTCCTCATCTACATTTTCTAACTCTAAAACAAACTCTCTCATTATCTGGGCGAACATTCAGATTCTTTATCAATACTGTCACAGCTATCGTACCAGAATAAACATCAGCTGTCTCTTCTGACACAACACATGTATGTTGATGAACAATGGACACGCTCCTGCAAATGGTGATGGAAATGTATTTGAATTTTTACACTACTTCTGCCACAATATCTTTGCTGTCTGAAATCTCAATTCATGCTACTGGATGTTCACCAGACTGAAGCTTGGGAGTTTGGTAGGGTCTTGGAAAATTGGTTTGGTTTTTGCTGGAGTGAAAAGAAAAACAGGCAAATGTATCTGTGTTTACCTGAAAATGTCTTTACTTCAAATAGTAAAAGTCCACCAATCTGGTATACTCAGAGCAAATTAAAAAGGAGATGCAACAGGATAGTAAAATGGGATTGAAAGAGTTTTCAAACTCTGAAATATGTTGTGTTAATGTCATTGGAGCCATGATAAGTGTGCAAATTGTCCCAATGGACGCCTTCTTCTAAAAGTGATTAACTTTTCTACTTCATGAAAGGAATTTTTCAGGAAAGCACAAATATACTTCCTGTGCTATTACATAAGGCCACACATGCTGGTTTTTAATTTCTGGGTTTGATGCACTTTCTAAGGAAGACTCAAACTCAGTTATGTTTTCATATCATTTTAAGTTGCAAAAATGCTTTTTTTTTCATTAAAATGACTTCATTTGTTGTTCATACTCATCCCTAGGGGTCTAGCCATGAGTAGTGAAGCTAGGTAGAAAGCATTCACAGGCACTAACAGAGGAAACTGGTCATATAACTCCAACACGTATTTACACCTTTCTTAGAAAAAGAAAATGTTATCTCGTTTTAATTATTAGATGCCATCCTTCCTTTTATCAATTTATTTCTCTAGCTCTTTTCCTTTACTTGCCAACTCCTTTCATTTATTGAGTATCAGATTTGTACTTCTCTGCCCATGTCTTAATGCTGTTGTCTTCTATCTCCAATCCTGAAATGTGTGTGTGTGTGTGTGTGTGTACACACAGTACTTCATGTATTACAATCAATAACCAACTAATTTGTAAAAGTGCTTGGAAATAGAATAATCCACTTGCGTTCAAACTCTCCACTAGACACCCTACATTACTGGCAATATTCTTTTGCCTATTTTTGATTTGTGTATGTGATTTAGTTTTTTGTTTCATGTGTGTGTGTGTGTACAGACTAAAAAGGAAATTGAACTCCAATACTACTCTGATAACCAGTACTATAGTAACAATAACGAAAATCTTGTACATTATATAACACCTCTCATTCAAATTATTCCAAAGTACTTTACTAATTTAAACTATAAATAATCGCTATAACTTTATCCACTCATGAATCAAGCCATCTCGGGGATGGAATGCAGAAAATGTTTAATAATTCACAGCAACACTATACAGCAGTTTAAGGGAAAAAGTGAAATCCTTATTCAATAGTGACACTGCAAGGGAATTTAATTTAAGGGCAGAATTTAATTACTCAGTTGGAATGCGGCTAGGGCACTGCTGTTAACATGTATACTCTTACACAAAGTGCTGTGCAAATCTTCAAAGACAACAAATGATCAAGACCTTTATTCGACATCTTCTGCAGCAGCACAACCCCTCTCATGAGCACAACACTAAAGCCTGATTTACTAAAGATTCAAAAGTAATCACGAACAACTTTTCCAAGGTTGAAAAAAAAAGCCTTCCCTTCAAATTCTGACCTCACTCCACTCCGCTTAGCCTCTGGGAACTGAAAGTGCCACAACATGTGATGACATGGCTGCATGTAATACCTTGTACCTCTATTACCATCTTCCAAATCTGAGATGCTTCCTAGAGAAATATAAATTCTACATGGAGCTTGCATTTAAATATGCAAGTACAGGAAAGGAGAACTGAACCAGGCAGGAAAGAATAACAGCAGCCAAATAAATTATATAAATTACTAAAACTTAAGTATATATAGGAAATGCCAAGCTAAAATTAGATTGAAACATAAAAGAATACCAAGGCTTTATCTAAAGGCAGGAAATAGGTTTTCTTTATTCCCAATTTGTCTTTGAGAAATGGAGACAATAAAACAGTCAGACCCTGAGCTTGACCTGCTATTCTTTCCCTGGGAGCCTTTTATGTAAGCATGACACCCTTCAATCTGTTCAACAGAAGACCTGAAACTTTGCTTTCTCTCCTAGCACAGGTTACGTTGAGACTACTTTAAATTATATTTCTTTCCTTCTAGGAAAGCTTCTAGAATATGTATGCTACTAGTTTCCTTGGCAACTGACATGCAGTCAGCATAATGGCACTATGGCACCTGCAATTAAACTTCAGAAGGCACGCCACCTTCATCCCCCAGTATCTTCTCCTGGCTGTCTTTGCTTCTGGAAAGGGTATGTATGTGTTGGGGAGAAGGGAGCTTTTTGCTTTCCACCCACCCAGTAGGGAAAGGGGTGTTCCATGCAGTGCATGGAGCTGTAATAACTGTCGTGACTGTGTGATTACTTCATTTATAATATGGAACAACAATCAGAATGGCAAAGCTCAAAACACTTGTCCATGGAAAGCTGGTGCATCAGATTGTCTGGAAGCTAACCCTAAGAATGGAGTGGGGCTGGATGTAGCTTGTAAACATGTAGCGTGTAGTTCTCGTTCTGTTAAATATTTTCTTCTTTCTTTATTTTTCCTGCTTGTTGTTGCTGACTTAAATTAAAAGGCATGATTGGCCAATTGGATTTGGAGAGATTTCTCAGTGAATCTCTCACCTTTGGTGGAGATGCTGTTCTTTCATAGCTCCTTTCTCCCACATTGTCACTGATCTGGGTGCCTTCAGTGGCCTCTTGTTTTTCCCACTCTTCATGAACAGAGAAGCTCATGGACAATACATAGAATCATAGAAGATTAGTGTTGGAAGAGACCTCAGATGGTCATCTAGTCCAACCCCCTGCTCAAAGCAGGACCAACACCAACTAAATCATCCCAGCCAGGGCTTTGTCAAGCCGGGCCTTAAAAAACTCTAAGGATGGAGAGTCCACCACCTCCCTAGGTAACCCATTCCAGTGTTTCACCACCCTCCTAGTGAAATGGTTTTTCCTAATATCTGACCTAGACCTCCCCCACTGCACCTTGAGACCATGGCTCCTTGTTCTGTCATCTGCCACCACTGAGCACAGCCTCGCTCCACCCTCTTTGGAACCCCCCTTCAGGTAGTTGAAGGCTGCTATCAAATCCCCCCTTACTCTTCTCTTCTGCGGACTAAACAAGTCCAGTTCCCTCAGCTTCTCCTTGTAAGTCATGTGCCCCAGCACCTTCATCATTTCCGTTGCCCTCCGCTAAATTGTCTCCAATTTATCCACATCCTTTCTGTAGAGGGGGTCCCAAAACTGGATGCAATACTCCAGATGTGGACTAACCAGTGCCAAGTAGAGGGGAATAATCTCTTCCCTTGATCTGCTGGCATTGCTCCTACTAATGCAGCCCAATATGCCGTTAGCCTTCTTGACAACAAGGGCACACTGCTGACTCATATTCAGCTTCTCGTCCACTGTAACCCCTAGGTCCTTTTCTGCAGAACCGCTGCTTAGCCAGTCAGTCCCCAGCCTGTAGCAGTGCATGGGATTCTTCCGTCCTAAGTGCAGGACTCTGCACTTGTCCTTGTTTAACCTCATCAGATTTCTTTTAGCCCAATCCTTCAATTTGTCTAGGTCACTCTGGATCCAGCATATCTACCTCTCCCTCCACCTTAGTGTCATCCACGAACTTGCTGAGGGTGCAATTCATCCCATCATCCAGATCATTAATAAAGTTGTTGAACAGAATCGACCCCTGAGGCACTTCGCTTTATATCGGCTGCCAACTACACATGGAGCCAATGATCACTACTCGTTGAGCCTGACAATCTAGCTAGTTTTCTATCCACCTTATCATCCATTCATCCAAGCCATACTTTTTTAACTTGCTGGCAAGAATATGTGGGAGACCGTATCAAAAGCCTTGCTAAAATCAAGATATATCATGTCCACATGGCGAGGTGTGTGCTTCTTAGCAGCGTCTCATTCTCTGGGTCCATAATAGCTCTTCTTTCTCCTCCCCCACATATTAGGGAGCAAATATTAGTGGTATGTCCCCTTCCTTTCCCCACATGGTCATGGTAAAGAGAAGAGTTAGCAGCCTGTGGCAGATGTGGGAAAGTTGGTTTGCCCAACACTCAGCTGCCTGGGCCTGCTGTCAGGCAGAAGGAAGTGAGCAAAGATCTCTGCTCTCAGTTTAGATCCACAAAGGGCTTAGTTAAAAAAACCACAAATAAATTAAAGCCTGTTTTGGAAAATATAGATTGTTTCAAGTGGCAAACAAACAAAAAACGTTCCCCATTTGCAACTATGCAGAGAGGAACTCTTTAACTACAACAGCACATGAACGAAGTAAAAGAGATACATACAGTTCTTATCATTCCAGAGTTAGGGCCTGATCCCGCCCTCACCTTAGTCACTGGAAAAACTCCCACTGACTTTAATTTTATGGTCAGGCCCTGCAGAGTGAACACAGTTGTTAGGATTTACAGCAATGCATATAGACAAATATACAAACCTCTCATATGCTTATCACAACCAGTTCATACTTAAAAAAACCAAACAAAAACAAAACCTAGTTCACTCACTCAAAATCAAACACAAAACTCCCACTCAAACAACAACCTCTTCCCTTCTCAACTGCCATCCGACTGTCATTCAGTTTCACACATTGCTATTATGTTCTATCCTTGGTTGCGACAATACCCAACACGCAGTCTGTTGCTAAGGGCTCTGGTATATAAAAGCCACCAGAATACAATATTTAACAAGAAAAATGTAAGGGTGTCTGTCACAAAATATTACAACCTCAGTTACCTTGTGTAGGTTGGAAAATATAAACACACACACACACACACACAGAGTCTTATTTGTAAGATGGAGGGAGATGCTGAATAGTTCAGAGCATCCTCAAGAAGTGATGCACTGCTGAAATTTGAAAAGCTCTCTGCAGATAAGTCAAAACTGCCCTTTCCTCATTGCCCTGTTTTTATAACTGTATGAAATCTCACTGGGGCATCTGGACTGTTTGTGATCTTGTAGGCATATGAGTTTGGGTTTTTTTAGTGTCTTCATTTTATTGTGTAGAAAGAACTAATAAATTCCCCTCGCACCCTCCAAGCTTTTAAGATGTTATGTATCAATTTAATTAGCACATTATAGCATACATCAAAACAATTCAAATGCTTAATTAAAATGTTGAACATAAAGTGGTTTTGTCTTGCCTTGATGTACATGTAAAACTCCCATTCACATTAATAGAGTTTACATGTATTCAATGAAAAGAAAGTGAAACCACAGTTTATTGCCATGGGTGGGGGGAGTTAATTAAACAAAACTGATCTCAAATTACTAATAAAATATGTATTAATAAAAGTTACACATAATGAGCTGAAACAAGACCTGTAGTTTATAAGAGATATAATATGAACAAAAGTGATTTCTAAATAACTAAACATATTTGAATAAAGTTAGTCTCTCTCTATTATTTATTTATTTATAAATTCGGTAGTGCACAGCGGCTTGAAGTGCGTGGTGTACCCATTGTGCTTCACAAACATAATGAATGAGAATCACTAACTCAAAGAGCTTACTGTCTAAAAATAAGTCACAACTCCTTTACTTTATGAGGTTATGCCTTCTCTGCTTGTTCTAATTGCTGAGTTAAGTGTAAACATAGCAGAAACAACCAGACTTAGGCCTTGTCTACACTATGGGGGAGATTGATCTAAGTTACTCAACGTAGCTCAAGTTGACGTACTTAGATCTACTTACTGCAGGGTCCACACTACGCTATGTTGATGGCAGATGCTCTCCCATCGACTTCCCTTGCGCTTCTCATTTAACTGGAGTACAGGAGTTGACAAGAGAGGGATCTGCAGTGAATTTAGTGAGTCTTCACTAGACCTGCTAAATTGACCAAAGCATCGATCGCCACAAGTCGATCCCCCAGTAAGTGTAGACAAGTCCTTAGTAGCTCAGCAAAAACTAAATTTCTCCCTGGTTTGTGTACTAGACTCTCCTTGTATGGGGTTGAGGAAACCTGATGGCCAATCAGTAGCTTCACTTGTCATGTTGCATTTGCACTTCTTCCTCTTGCAGATCTTTGAAACATCCATCTTGTCCACTGAACACATTCTGATTCCATCTCCTCTGGCAGAAAATGGGGAAGTAGCTCTTCCACTAATGGATTAACCCTTCACCTGTCTACATTCTCCCTGCATCAAGCAGAATATAGCTGGAAGTAATGGGAAACTGGGCCCTCCTGAACTTCAGTCTGGCAATGGCCCCCGGGGGGCTGTATGTCAGCAAAAAAAATAGTCAGTGTAACATGCTCCAGACATGCTCCTTACATCTGCCTCTCCCGGGCAATGAAAGTGGGAGCAGTAGCAGCACTGCTCTACCTGGTGAACCCTGTTACACCAGCTGCATTGCCTGGAGGCTGTTTCCAGTTCCCTATGGACCCTGGAAACTGATGGATCAGCATAAAAGGCTGGGGCAGAACAAAGAAAATATTCTTTTTTTTTTTTTAAATTGATTCCCAACCCTGCCCTTTAAGATTGTAATACATAAATAAAGAAAGGGGTAGGGTGACTTTCTCACTGAAACGGATAAGCCCCTCAATGACTGAGTTCTATGTATATCTAACATTTCCTTTTGTACTATCTATCCCTACTGCTCAAAAGCCTTTCCTATTAAGCATAGACTACCCAGAGTTGAGATTCCAAAAAATGTATGTGTGTGTGTGTGTGTGTGTGTGTGTGAGAGAGATAGAGAGTTCTCACTTCTGGGTATGTATACACTGTAGAAAAAAAAGTATGTTCTTAACTCAAGTTAGCTAACTTGGGTCAAAATAGGAATCATGGCAGCTGTTTTTTTTGACTCAGGTTAATAGCTCAAGTTAAAACCAGCTGCTTTAAACATCCAGGGTGATATCCTGACTCTATTAAAATCAATGGCAAAACTATAATTGATTTCAGTAGAGCCAGGAGTACATCCACAAACTGTTGGCTGCGTATATGAACCTTGCGATGTTTGTCCATATTTAATTCTTTTCTCATTTATACATGGGTTGAATAGGTACCTTATTAATTTAATATCTATTTGGAAGTGTGTTTCGCATAGTGTGAACTGATAGCTATTTAAAGGGACATCTTCTATGGAGTGACTGCAGTCCAGATTAAAATGATGACGCTTGTTTTATAGCCTGGTCCTAATTTAGCTCTAAGGAAGAAGCAGGATATGAAAAATTCTACTGGGTACAATATGACTAATGAATATATGTAGTTTTCAGTTTGAAGTATACCTATTAAAATTAGAGCCTAATGCAACCTGAAGATGCTGTCATGGGTGAGCTAGCTGACCCCACTTACAAGAACTAAGTACAAACCATTTTAAAAAGTAAAAATCTACAAAAATTCAAATGGAGGATGGACAAAATATCCTCTCAAGAAAGATCAATCAGCAAACGCATTAATCAATAGAGGCACCACATAGACCATTTACACTTTCAGACAAAAGCCCCACTTAAATAACAGTTATCAACAAAACAAGCTGAAATAAAAAAAAAAAAAAAAGACAAAAGAAACTACTTCTTGGTCTGGGAAGATGGGAAGACAATGAGTTACCTAATCCTCTTAATCTTCCAGGATAGCTGCTGGAATAGAGTGCAATTCTGTACCCTCTTCTCTGTGCAGCAATTGCAGAGTTAATTAGTCTCCAATGTTAGCAAGTGGGTGGCATTTACTTTTATAATAATAGGGCTGTCTTTTAAATGGAGGCAGCACGGATCATGATTGTGTACCTTACCTTTTGTGGCAGGAAAGTAAAGGCTCAGTAAATGGCTTTAAGCAGAAAGTTAACTAACTACCCCACCCACTGCTTACAATGCCTGCATCCTGAGCATGTTGCTTTACATGTTCTAATTATGGAATGGCAAACATCAAGTAGAAATGATGCTATGCCTGGGTGGGGATGGTGACTCAACCTCAACTAGTGACTGTGGAACAGGCTGTCAGATGTATTCTTTTTTAATCATACTTGGGTGCTGCTTCTCTGACTCACTACTTCTTATAAACGTGTAAGTGCCACATTATTTAATTCCAACGTCTGCTGTATTTGCTAAGGTATTTCGCCCTCTGAAGTGTTAGGCCTTCATGTGGCCTTTGGCAGTAATGTATAACAAAGCTATCAGTATTACAGGAGGCGGCAAGTAAAACAGTGGGTGATAGTCAAAGAAGCTCTTGCCTGTGACTTCCTTGTATAAATCACAAGCAAATATGGAAGAAGAGTTGATTTATCATTTTAGGTTTAGTTGGTTTGTTTGTTTTAAGTTTTAATAGGTAACTGTTTGTATAAGGGCAAATCCTAGTCCACTGTGGAACTCTTGAGTAAAAGGGGCTTGAGTAGGGAAGGTGTACATAGCTTGGGGTCTGGTGCAGGAAATTTAAATGAGGATTGTTACTCATTTTAGTCCCAAAGTTATTGGTGTATTCCATGGAAATTTGGTATTCTCTCACTTTCATTATGGAAAACTGTTTACATCAGAAATAAAGAACCAGGAAACTGAGGCTATAGAAAGGGTCATTTATAATATAGGGATGGATCCCATGGCATTTTAGTCCCCCCCACCCTTTCTTTCATTTTGGGTTTTGTCACATTTTGGTCCCACATTTGGTCCCACCTCAGGCTAGGACTCCTTGTGCTAGGCACTGCATGGATATATATCAAATGATAGTCCCTAGCCCAGTGAGCTTACCGTCTAAAAGACAAGCTGTAACAGGTAGACGAGGCACACAAATGGGCTGTAATGGGGAGTGGGAGAGGGCGACACAAATGATAGGATGTGCACAATTCTTAGCAAATCAGGAACAGTAATCACAATTCACCACAGGCCTGGGGAATGGGAAGGAATAGCCAATTTGACCCATTTCTCCATCTCTCGCTAGATGAAGTTTTATGTCAAATGATCTGTGATGTGCACGGATGGCGGTCCATGGTCCATGAAGGGAGCAGAGTTTAGCATTTGGCTCTTAAGATCCATTTCCAGCCAGATCACTAAGAGGAAGCTGAAGCTCTAGGAACAAGAGAGGGGCAGCAGAGAGAGAAAGTGACGGAGTGTATTTGCAGCAAGGGGCTTTGGCCTGGCAGAGCTAATCCCCAGGACAGCCAGGAGGAGGCACCATGCTGCGGTGTTTAGGGCACCCCATCACAAGGAGACTGACACATTTTTTAAAAAGTACAATACTTTTGAGTGCTATGGCACAACAATTTCCAGAGGGACTCAAGCTCCAGTGCAGAATGTGAAACGACATTTAACTCCACTTTTGAAACCGACCATATTTCAAACTGATGGTGTCCCATGTAAATAAATAAATAAAGCAGAACAAAACACTTTTGTTAACACTAAATAACTTTGCTGTGTTGCATGGGGAATCTGATAGATGGAGTTGAAATGTGTCCTAAATAAATTTTCCGTAGAGACTTCTCGTATTTTAGGCCCCAATCTTGCAAGCAACCTACTCCGAGCAACTCACTCCAGCATCTATGTAGAAACCCTTTGCTTTAATAGGTCATCTTGTGGCTGCAAGCATCCCCTCTTGTAGTTAATGAATAGGGATTTGTGTAAAATTCTCTCTTTGAGCATGTTATTAATCATCTTCCATCTAAACAGGAATAGTCTTTTCCCTCTTCCTGGCTCTCCTTCGCCTCCTCATCCCCTCCCCTCCGCAGTAGCATTATTTGAAAATGCTCTTTCTACCATGTTCTAATTCATAATGTGTGTATATTTATGAACAATGTGCTGGAAGATCTGTTTGTTCCAAACGTGCAAGCATTTGTTTTTCATTTTTAAATTGAGTGTATCGCTGGAAATAGTAGAACAGATGGAAGAAATGTTATTATGGATTTGTAAATACTGTGATCAGAGACATAGCCAAAGCCTTGTCAGCCACTTCACTAGCAATATTTCCTTGTCACTTGATGGTTTTTGCTAAGAATGGGTGAACTGATTTTAAAAAGAAAAGACTCACAAGAAGAACAAGCCCAAACTGAGGTTCTGTAAGATTGATTCTAAGTTATTTTTATTTTTCCCCTATTGTCCATTAACTTCTGTCACAGCCCACTGTAGTGGTTTGGTAATGGATGGTGGCATGCCAAAATATGGGCAAGATCCTTAGCTGGTGTAACTCCACATAGCCCCATTGACTTCAACAAAGCTATGCCAACTTACACCATCTGAGGATCTGGCCCTGTATTTTCCCTTCCCCACTGATCTCTTGCTTTATTCCTTTTCCCAATTCTCAGCCAAGCACCTATTCAGCTGTTTGGAAGCTGCTCTGCTAGACTCCTTCCATACTGAACTGGGAATCCTGTTTTCTACAGTGGTCTAAAACAAATTACCGTATATACTCGTTCATAAACTGAATATTTTTGGTAAAAAAGTGACTCATCAAAGAGTGGGGGTTGGCTTGTAAATGGGTCTACACCAAAATTTGGTTATTTTAAACTCTATGGAATCATTGAATTGAATATCTAATACATTGTCGTTTTGTTTACCTGGAGCATCTGCAGGCATGGAGCCCCCCAGCTCCCTGTGGCTGCGGTTCGCCGTTCCCAGCCAATGGGCGCTGCAGGAAGTGGCGCGCCACTTCCCGCAGTGCCCATTGGCTGAGAACGGCGAACCGCGGCTAGAGGGAGCTGAGGGGTTCCATGCCGGCAGACGCTCCAAGTAAACAAAACATCCCGCCAGCGGCTTGCCCTGACAGGCCGGGAGACAAAGTTTGCTGACCCATTTATTGATGTCAATACTGCAGCCTTTTCTCGAGCCAATATGAAAATGATGGAATCTCTAATAAAATTGAAATAGCCTGTTATCCCCACAGACATGCCAATCTACAGGGCTGCTTTGAAATAAACAAAGAACAATAATAATTTGACAGTGATAAAGCAGGTGACATTCCTATATAAAGTCCTACAAAATCTATAACTACAATAATAATAATCTATTTTCTTACTAGTATTTAAAATGAACAATGGTGAAATCAAAAGAAAAAGGTCTGATTATCACACGATGTTCAAACTTAAAGTTGTTGAATATCCAGAAGCAAACAATAATTGCGCCGCTGCTCGTGAATTCTGTATCAATGAGAAGCAAGTCAGAGAATGGCAAAAAAATAAAACAACACTAAAAGACATGCCAAGAAGCAAGAAAAAATGTCCAACGAGGTGTGCTTCATTTCTTGAGCTAGAGAAAAATCTCAATAATTGGGTTATCGAATGTCGACAAAATGGATACATTGTCACTAGAACTGGAATTTGTCTGCGTACTCTGCAAATATCGAAAGACGATAAATACAAGTCAGTAAAGCCGTCAATGTTTATCGCATCAGTGGGTTGGTGTACTCGCTTCATGAACCGTCATGGTCTCTGTCTTCATCAGCGAACAAAGATAGCGCAAAAGCTGCCGAGAGTTCTGGAAGAAAAAATCGAATCTTTCCAAAGTTGTATTATAAAATATCAAAAGAAATATGCATTTGAACTGTCACAAATAGGAAATATGGACGAAACACCAATGACATTCAATCTCCCAAGCAACAGAATGGTAACTGGTATTGGTGAAAGAACAGTTTTAATTAAAACCACTGGCCATGAAAAAATCCATTTTACGGTGGTTTTATTGTGTTTGGAAAATGGATCAAAGCTCCTTCCTGTTATTTTTAAAAGAAAAACCTTGCCTAAAAACAGGAAATTTACTGCTGGTGTCATCATACATGCACACGAAAAGGGATGGATGAAAGTGGGACTATTGAATGGCTGGAAAAAGTGTGGAATAAGAGACCAGGAGCACTTTTCAAGAAACCTGCTATGCTCGTTTGGAACATGTTCAGGGCACACAAGACGGATGAGGTGAAAAATGTGGCCAAAAATATGAAAACTACTTTTGCTGTAATACCTGGAGGCTTAACTTCAGTTCTACAACTGCTTGATGTCTGCCTGAACAAACCCTTTAAAGACAAAATGTGGTCTGAATGGATCCGCTCAGGCCTGGTGTAGTTAACAAAAAGTGGGAATCTTATGAAGCCCAAAATCAATCTGGTCGCCCAGTGGATCAATGATACGTGAGTGTCCATTCCCTCAGAAATGATAGAAAAATCATTTAGGAAACGCTGCATCAGCAATGCACTCAACGGGTCAGAAGATGATGCCATATTTGATGATGACACAACAGAGGCTGATGACGAGAAGAAATCTGAGTCTAAAGATGACACGGCTGACATCTACGATGACAATGCAGGTGCAGCTGTGACTAAAGCCGAGTTTAATGAACTGTTTTGTGAATCAGAGACTGATTCAGACTTCGAAGGATTTTAAGACTTTTTAAAGTCTCATATTGTTCTAAGTTAATTGTTTGAAATATCCATTTACTGATTTTAAATATTGACTGTAATTTTGAAAGTGAATACATATTTGTTCAGTTATTATTATAACAACAACAGGTTTTTTCATTAGATTACATTAAAATAATTCTAGCAAAACTTTTGAGTGTTTCTTGTGATGCCAGCTTTTAAAATATAGCAGGTGTCGGAAAACTTTGGCTCCCAGCCCGTCAGGGTAAGCCGCTGGCAGGTCGGGACGTTTTGTTTACTTGGAGCGTCTGCAGGCATGGAGCCCCTCAGCTCCCAGTGTCCGGGAGCTCTCATTGGCTGGGAACAGCAAACCGCGGACACTGGGAGCTGAGGGGCTCTGTGCCTGTGAACTCTCCAGGTAAAGAAAACATCCAGGCCTGCTAGTGGCTTATCCTAATGGGCCAGGAGCCAAAGTTTGCCAACCCCTAAAATATAGGGTCAGCTTATGAAAGGGTCATACAGTTTTTGCTATTTTTACCTAAAAATTTTGGGGGGTCGGCTTATAAACGAATGAGCTAATGAACGAGTATATATGGTAACTTGGTTTAAATATGCCAGTATTGACAGGACTAAACCATATAAACCAAGTTTGTAAACCATATGTTAGCCGAGGTCCCAACTCTAGATTGAGTAGAACTTGTTTTTAAAACTGTTTTAATCTCATCTAATACAGTCTCTGGGTCCAAAAGTTTCTTCAATTTGTTAAAATGTTATAGATGCAAATGATCTGTTATAAATGGGCTAGGTACACTTTATACAATACTTCTCACTATCCCAATTGTACTTGAAGTCTATAGAATTCTCAGTTGACAAATGTACTTTTTATTAACTGCAAAAAACTATGGCCAAATGTTCAAATTTGGAGCCTAAATTCAGGCATCTAAATACTTATTTAGGAACCAATCCAAAGCTTTTGTTTAGATTTTTCATAGGTGTTGAGCATCTGTTGAGCAGTTCCTGTTAATTACATTGGAAGTTGTGGGTTTTAGCAACTCTGAAAATCAGGTCACTTTTGTTACAGTATTTAAATATTGATTTTGTGTCTCGCATTAGGCATCCAAATTTGAAACTTTTGGCCTGGGTTCATACAACATTTAGATTCCCAAAAGTCCAGAAATGCCAGAGTTAAAGTTGAATATGCAACTGAAAAAAGGTGTGGTTCAACTCTGAAAAATAACTGTACAACAATATCATTGTGAGGTTATATGTTTAATATCCTGTACTGATTTCCATATCTAATATATTCAATTTACAATTTAAAAGATATTTGTTTCTAACTTCTGATCTATGGACTCAGTTTAGGATCAGAGACTTGATCTGGATTATTTATTTTCCATACAATCTCTAGTAATAAACAAATTTGCAGGACAATTTATATCCCCAGTTTATCTGTGCAACCCCACTGTCTTCAAATTATGTCCTCAGTTTTTCCTATCGTTCCATTGCTTTAAATCAGGATTCACAGGTGTAATTAGCTGAAACATAGCGTAAACAATTCTACTGATGATACGAAAGAAGGAATAGAATACAGATCATGCTTTGCTGAGTTGGCTTTCCCGGGCTAGTAGTAGTAATGTGCAGCAACTACTTACTTTTGGCACTAAGATAAGTAAATGCTACTCAAAACACATAAGGGGGTCTCATCCAAAGCCTCCTGAAATCAATGGAAAGATTCTCATTGACTTCATCACTGGGCTTTGGATCAGCCCTAGGGAGCAGATCTGTTATATATAGGGTGACCAGATGACAAAGATGAAATATCGGGGTGTGTGTGTGTGGGGGGGGGGAAACGGAGCAAAAAAACCCAAAACAAAATGCCGAAGCGCCCCTCCCCCCCCCGCCGCCAGTGGCACAGCCTCGTCTCGCTCCCCCATCCCCTCGCTCCCGGGCCCAGCCTGGGCTCCGAGCTGCTGGGCAGGGTGCTACTCTGCGCTGGGGGATGCGGGAGCGGGGTCAGATGCACCCCCAGTCACCTGGGCCTGGGCTCCGCGGTTCAGTCCCTCTTCTTCCTCCTCCTCCTCCTCTTCCTCCATCCCGGGCTTGAGCTCCGCACTCTGTGCCCCGGGCAGGCTGGAGCCAGCTCCCAGGGTGGGCCCAGCAGGGACAAGGAGCCGGTCGCTCACCACAGCTCCTGCCCCGGAGCGCTGCAGCCTGCCCCCGCGGGGGTCAAGACCTTTGATGGGGCTGTGTGTGCCCTGTGTCCCAGCACGGGGCCTGGCCCAGACACCCCTGCCCCTGTGTGCCTCGGCCGGGCTCCTGCCCCTGCCCTTCCCGCAGCCTTTCGGAGCCCAACATGAGTGCAAAGCAGCCAGCGCCTCCACACAGGTCCTGAGCTGAGCACCCCCGTCTCCCTCCTGGGGGAGCAGCCCCCTTGCCAACCCCCCTTGCCTACTCGGTGCCGGAGCTCGCACTCACCAGCTCCACGAAGACCACCCTCTCCCTCCAGGAGGCTTGCACCGCCATACAGCTGATCAGCAAGCCTGGGAGGGAGGAGGAATGCCATATGCTTGGGGAAGAGGCAGGGCAGGGCGGGGATTTGTGGAGGGAATCAATGGGGCAGTGAGGGAGGGGGGGGAAGGGGGTGGGGACAGGACAGGGATTTGGGGAGGGATCCAATGGGGAAAGGAGGGGGCGGAGTCAGGCAGGGGCGGGGGCGAGAGCCCCTCCGGGCTCCGCCTCTGTGCTGGAGTGGAGGGCAAAATTACTTGTTTGTCCAGTAATGTGGGACAAACCAAGCAAATATTGGGACAGTCCCGATAAAATCGGGACGTCTGGTCACCCTAGTTATATACAAAGGTACCATTTTCTTTATTGTCACTTATCAAATTAGAGCCACAGTTCTTAATCACCACAGTATATCAATTTTCCAAATAGCATAGTATAATACGATGCTATTTATTCTACCACCTTAGCATCTATAACAGCATGCTAGTCTGGTTCCAGACAAAATAGTGGCATAACATTTATCCTAGGAATGCTATTGTCCAGGCCTTGGCATATTTTAGGTAATGTGATTCTTTGCCAGTAGAGTAAAGTAAATCATACCATATTACTCTTTTAAGAACTCCTGCCTATTCTGTTTTTCTGTCTGCTGGACTGGTGCTTTCTCTAGTGGAAGATAAACTGACATTTAGTGGTGGTAACACAGCATGGTGATTGACTGGGAGCTACTAAATCGAGATGCTCGAAGAACAAGTTTCAGTTGTGGCAGTCAAGCAATTTAAGAAGCACACCGATGGTCAGAGGCATTTAACAATGTACCAGCTGCCAACTCTGATTTTTCAAAGTGAATTGTAACTGCAGTGTACTTTAAATGAACGTCTGCTTATGGAAGAAAACTTTTCCTCCTTTAAAACAAAAACAAAACAAAAACAATTGAAGTTCATTTGAAGGAACTATTCTAAAATTGGCTTGGCTTGCGTTCCCAGAGTTTTGAAGGTACTGGATTGTTCAAATGTACACACAATTGGTAAACTTTTTTTTGTTTTGTTTTTGCAGTTCAGCTCCGATTTGGACTTTGGAGCTTTATTGTATAACCTGCAATCTCTTGGTGTGTGACTGGGAATTCTGCATGCAGGAATGGTGCAACATTCGTAGGAATGAGCTGGGGCGAAGTTCAGAGAGGACAATAGTTTACAGTTTACTTTAAATGATGCTTACAGATTTTTCTCTTATCAAAAAAGCCAGGTTTCTGTAACAGTTCAGCACCATAGTGTGTATTCATCATAAAATAATAATGGATCTTCGTTGGCTTTATTTTCTGAGAAATTAGTTTTGATTCTAAGATGCAATACAGCATACCCAATGGTGATTCGTGCTTTGCCTCGCCACTGTAACCTCTAGAGCTCAGGCAAATGGGGAAGATCTTTTCTCCTTCAGATAAAAGGCATCTGTTCCATCATTTCATATTGTGTTCCTTTGGTGGGCACAGCACCCACAGCCCACATGCACTGCCCTCCTGCTATTTCTCTGAAGGCCAGTCTGAGCCTGCTTATTTATTCCCATACACGATACTGCATCTGCAGGGACTGTACCATTTCTAATTATTAAAAGATTATTGAAACTTACTTTTATGAATTCCTGAAAAACAAATCTTGCTTAAATTATTGCCAGAATTCCACTGCTTGGGTTGATCCTGCTCCTACTGGAGTCCATAGCAAAACTCAGATTTATTTTAATTAGAACAAATTCTGGGCCCATTCTGTTCTTTAAGGTACAAATAGTAAAAAGTGGCAACAAACAATTTGACTTCAGGTATCTTAGGCTCTGATCCAAAACCCATTTAAATCAAAGGGAATCTTTCTGTTAACTATAGTAGGCTTGGATCAGGCTTTTAGTGAACTGGTTATCCAGAAGTACCAGTTTTTGCAAATGGTAATCTTCTGTCCTCTATCCATTTCCCCCATACTACCCTTCTCTGCCCACTTGTATTTCTGATTGAAATTCAGGTGATACAGATTATATATAATCTCCAATTCTAGCAGAACTACTCAGATTATCTGTCTATAGTGTTCACTGAAGATTTATCTCTTTTTTGGCCAGATGGTTTCATGAGTAGATCTGGTCAAATTTTGTTTAAAAAATGTGGTGTTTTATGAAAACTGGCTATTTCATCAAAACAGAACTTCTTTGCAGGAAAATATTCTTGAGTTTTCATGAAACTGAAAACTTTGGGGTGATAAACATTTGTGGTTTTCAACAAAAATCCTCAGTTTTTTAAGGAGACATTGACAAATTATTTTTTCCATTGATTTTTTTTTTGTCAGGAACAAAAAACATTTCATGTCCAGTTCTATTTATGAACCAATCTTCATTTCTGTGAAAGTATTTGATGTTATAGCTGTTTGGAAGACTTCTATGAAAACAAATTTCAATGACAATTTTTTTTTTTTTTTTTTTTTGGTGAATTCCCACACACACCTGCATCCCTACCCATTTTTTTAACCCACTAAGATATTTGCTGAATACTTTGGCCAAAATGTGTTGTCTGGAAACTGTTCACTTCTACTAATCTTAATGCATGACTAGCCATTTATGTCGTCCTAACAGGGCCTCCTCGGTCCTGCTTCAGTCTCGATCTACAAACCACGCAGAGATCCTTGTGCTGGTTTATCATCCCGTGCAGTTTATTTATAATTGAGTCCCACCACCTTCACAGCATATCTAGCACTTTTACAAGCAGGGGGAGAGCACTCACACTCCCTACTTTTCCCCTTTTCACTTCCTTCCTGTGCCTATTTGTGAGCTCTGGCTAATGGCTTAATTAGCCTTTCTGCCCTGCCCCACCTACAAATTAGGCACAGGTCTGCCTCCTCAGCTCCAATCTGTTATGCCTGATTGGAGATGCTGTGAACAGAGTGTTGACTCAGGGTTTCATACCTAGCACTCTGTCACAGTCCTATACCTATGTTCCCTGCCTGGATAGAAAATAGCAAATGATGAATAGTAAACAATACACTTCTGGAATTATTGTCTTAACAAATATTAATTTATACTATGTGTCATGAAACTTATGGAATTCATTATCACTTTTACAAATAACCAGCAGTTGTCCAAATTCTTGTGAATAATAAATAATAACACACTAAACTGTTCATTAAAACATTTGCAAATCACTTTTTAATATTTGACCCTAAATACTAATGACAAATAACATGAGTAACTTTATATTCATTTTATGATTCGTGATAAGAGAACCTGTAAAGTCTCAAGAGGCTTTATATCTTAACATAGTCGAGTCACTACAGTCTGGAAATAGAAGTTTAAAATCTCATGATGTAAGGTAGTACTGAGCATTTCATCGTCGAGTCTAGTTTGAGATGAGTTGCAAATAGTTTGATTAGTTTTATTAGAGTATTTCCTTCTTTCCTACTCAGAATCTGGAAATGCAGAGATGCACAAAAATGCAAAAGATAACCAAATGGAAAATAAAATGCTTTTTTTTGAAACTCAGAATATTGGGTTTGGTTTGAATTTTGGATTTGGTTTCATTTTCATTTGTAATAAATGCAAACCAGTTTTGCAACCCTAATGTTAATTCAGTGGCTTTGTATGAACAATTGGAAACAAATCAAATAACTTCAAATTTCTTTTAAACTCAAAACCTCACAAATGTTCGGTGTCCAAAATCATTCCTTTTCTTTTACCTAGGGCTTCTGTACAACTGGTGTCTAAAATGAAAAAAAGGCTTTTATGAAATAAACAATAGCCCTCCTGGAGACATGAGTGACTTGGCATCACTCAAGTTACTTAATACTTGCTTCAGTGTCTTTCCATTCTTCATTGCACTACTGCTCATTTTAGCATTGTCTTTTGGCTTTCAATATCTTTTGGCTTTTGGCTTACCTAGTCTGTGGCACCTAAAAGACTAGTATAAGTCAGCAGGCACGGAGCCCCTCATTCTGACTCATGAATTCTGATTGATGATAGGTCTCCTAAGTAAGCAGAAGTTATGAAGGACCTTAGTGGGTGATTGATGTGCTTTTTGCACTACAATTGTATAGAAATAGTGAAGGAAGCAGCACAGATATTGCTAAAAGTAGAATGCTGGGATGTGAATATTATTTAGAAAATAGGCAGATGTGCTACTATCCCTGCTAGCTTTGCACGTTAGTGAGAGAAAAGGAGAAGATAAAAAGTCCCTGATCCTCAGGTCTGTCCAAGTTGTGTTGTGCACAGGATCCAAGGGTAGAAGTGCAAAAGTGATTGCTCACCACCTAAGTGCTCCCATGATCCCAGGGGCATCTGGAGGCCATGTTTGCCCCAAGTACAAGATAAAGCAGTCCCAAGTCTGCTTTAACTTGTGTCAGCACTGTCATGTCTTAGAAACAGAACTCCTCTGGCACACCTGTGGGGAGGGCAGAGGAGGAGGAATTGGGCCGTGAGGGCCTACATCCAACTTTATGTTCCCTGTAGATTCTCCTATGATGGGATAAGCCTCAATTACTCTATCATGGCAGCTTGAAGTTCCTTGCACCAAACCTGTAAAATACCTGCAGACACACTTAGTACATATTTGTCCATCTTTCAACTTTAGTTGCCCCTATGAGTACTACAGCAGCAACCTTTTGGTTTTATGATTTTTAAACAGAAGGAAACCCAAGGAGATGGAAGAGGCTAGAATGAGGTTCTCCTTCTGCTTGTTGAAAACTGGAAGCCTGTGTTTGTAAACAATGTATTTGAATTCTGAACAGCTGTTTGATTTGGTTATGCCCATTATTACTCCCTGTGCTCAAGTATTCATACGAGTGGGTTTTTGTTTGTACAAATACTTGGGGGATGACTTTTTTTTATATATACAATTGTATTCTCACATTTGAACAAGATAATCATTTGATAGCAAGGATGTTTTATCTATATTTCTTAATCCGCTCTTTAAAACATTTCTGTGATCCTGTCAGGGAGTTAAACCAATACCATATGATTTGGGATACAAATCACACACCATGAACAGCACTAATCAGCATGGCAAGTTTGTGAACAACCTATAGTTTGACGTTCATGTGAACTGTTTGCTAAATTATGGATAGCAAATAAGATTAATGAAAGCCAGTCTGTTCACAAATAGAAAAATGACATTATTTACAGTGTTGTTGTAGCTGTGTTGATCCCAGGATATATGAGAGACAAGGTGATGAGGTAATATCTGTTACTGGCCCATCTTCTATGAAAAAGAGGCATGCTTTCAAGCTCCACAGAACTCTTCTTTAGAAGTGGAGAAGAGCTCTGTTGAGCTTAAAAGCTTGTCTTTCACCAACAGAAGTTGGTTCTATAAAAGATATTACATCACCCACTTTGTATGTCTCACATGATTTATAATGTAATCCACTCTATTTGTTTTCTTCCCTTCCCCTGCTTTTGCTATGATTTTCCTTTGTATTTTTCCTCCTGTCTTTTAATCCAATCTTTTCCCTTCATTCTATTCTCAGACTTCCAACTTGTGGGACAGAGTCTGTTCCCAGCTGCAGATCCTGTACATCACTCCGGACATGTAATGACCACAGCTGTCCAGGGAAGTATTACTCTGCTGCAGGGACAGCATTAGGCAGACATAATTGGAAGCCTTGACTGAGGGGGTTGGCCTGGGGGCAAGAAGGGGTGGACCAGAAGTACATGGCACTATCAAGCTTCTGGACTGGGCTGCAGCCCATAGGCAGCTTGACATGGACTGCCATAACTTATAGCAGCCAGGAATCATTTTGATTCCCAGAGTAGGCGAGAATCCAGAAAGCATAAAGGTGGTGTAAAATCACCTTTGTCCCCCTCTTCTCACCTGTATCTTCTGTGTTGTGCCTGCAGAAGGTGCAGTGCAGATTCGGATCTAGATCCAGATCTCCAAAGGTATTTAGTTACTAACTCCCACTGGTGGGATTTTTTTAAAGCTCTGGGCGCTACTATCTCCAGTTGCCTGCCTCCTTCTCCAGTTTTCCAATTCAGTAGACAAAGCAGTTCAAATGTGCTAACTTTCTTTCCAAGTGATCTAATACATTGGAGACAGTAACTCCCACAATTGCCTGGTATTTTTTTAGTTTTTCCTCTGCACTTGCACAAGTTTGCATTCCACAGATAGACTCTTTTTGATGACAACTCTGTATCTGCGTGGCACAACTGTATGTGAACCTCTCTTTTTTGAAAAGTTTCAGTAAAGTAACTCACCACACAGATATCTGCCCTTCTAATCCCAACCCCCTACCACTGCTCATGAAAAACCAGGCAACCAAACAAACACAACCCCTATCCTGGGCAGAGTCTTGATCCCACAAAATGAGAAGTACCAGAGACTCCATGTAGTCCGCTAGTCATTTTGCTATTGCTTTAATTGTATGTGGAAAGTGCTCAGATACATAGTAAGGTGATGGGTGGCAAAGTAAAACCCTAAAATACATAGATTAAAATTATATCAAACTGATGTCTGAATAAAGTGCAGTTAGTCTTATCAAAAACATTTTACATTTTTTCCTTATATAGGACTAGTGTAGAAGAATCTTTCCATTTCAAATTTGCAGATACGTAGGTTCAAAGCCTTAATAGACTAGCACTAATGCCTAAAAGATTTGGGGCCAGATTCTTGGTTGGTGTTAAATAGTATAACTCCATTGAACTTAGAATAACAGTTCCAATTTAAACCTGTTTAGAATCAGTCCAGTGAAGTGGTTTACTTTAATCTATTGTTTTTGAGGCGACAAGTTGTCTTCTCAATGTATTTCATAAATGTTTTTCTTATATCACACTCTTGATATGAAAGTTTCAGTTTCTATTTAGTTTTTATGTGAAAAGTGTTATAATTTCCATTTTCACACGCAGAGAAAGCATAAACAACTGCAATATTCTACTAAACATTACTGATATAAATTATTCTGTGTATTGCTTGATTCAGTCATGTAATCTCCAAACAAACATCTAAAACAAA
The DNA here is from genome assembly GCF_027887155.1 of Malaclemys terrapin pileata. Classification (NCBI taxonomy): domain Eukaryota; kingdom Metazoa; phylum Chordata; order Testudines; family Emydidae; genus Malaclemys; species Malaclemys terrapin. The sequence goes on from NC_071512.1 coordinate 69,696,137, forward strand.
ACCCAAAGGAGGCATTTCTGCTTCTGTCTTCCAACATCAAGAAAAGTATTACACCGCAAGCTTAACACATTAACAAATGTGTATATTTAACCCATTATTTGAACACTAATATTCTAGGCATGAGAGAGAAGTGTGTTGTCTCCGTCTTTAAACATGGCTTTATTAAATAAGATATAGTGGTTTATTATTATTTTGCTGTGTTTTAGAGACCTAATTCTAACATCAAGATGATACTGATGGGATTAGGGTTTGAGGATTTGTTGCCATTTATTCTTCAGTGGAGGTTAAATAAGGCTTTTCCAGCTTATGGTGATAAAACAGTTGATGCTGGTAAGGGAATATGTTAGACAATATAAAAAGCTATAGATTTACTGTTCAAGCAAAAGGATGTGAAAGTTGTACTTCTAAGGATTTTGGACTAGATCCTGAACTGGTATGGACCACTAGCGCTTCATTGACTTTATGAATGAATTTATACCAGGCAAGGAACTGACACTAATAGAAACTTTTTAGCACAATTCAGTTTAATCTTTTATTTTGCTTTTGAATCAATATTTATTTTTAAAAATAGTGCCCCAAATGGAAGCACACACAAATGGAAAGATAGTTCATCCCTTTGAGATTGTATATTCTATCAATAAAGCTCCCATAATTGTATTGCCTTTAATGGCCATCATTACACTGATCTTTTTGTTGTATGTTTTTTGTTTTATGTGAATACTTGTCAGCCTGATTGAATAATGGGGAGATTTGATTATGGATTATAAAACTCATGTTTAAATCCCATTTTCAGATACAGGTACAGATTGTTTGCCAGTCTAGAACACAGTAGCTAAAGTTTTATTATGGCTTTGGTTAAATCAAGCTGTCAATTTAAGCCTCCAAAGTAGCTAAACAGAAGTATTGTTCAGTATAAAAAAGTTTTTGTCTAAGTCTCTTATATAAAAGCTATTCTTTCATATTAGATGCTCTTTATTTTTTTTAAAGATTTTTCCTCCTATTTTAATTATAAACACTGCCCTGCTACCTGCAAAAATATGGGTACCTTGAACATATGGGTTTTGATTACTCTGCTAATGTTGCCAGCAGTATGCAGTAGATCTGTTGACAAAACACCTGATTACCTGATTATGCTGTATAAAAATCATTTTATATCACCATTTCCAGAAATACACCACTATCACCACAGCTCCTGGCTCTTGCTCTGGAGACGTGCATGATTTTGGCCAGTGGACTTCCTTAAGCAAAAACTTAATGACCGTGTCCACTCATAACAACACTCATCTGTTTAAAAAGTTGTCAGAGGTTGGCTGGACCTTTAAGAAGAATTGGACATAGCATGGCCTGTGGCAGATCAGTTACTTCCCCTTCCACCTCATTAGTCCTGATTGCCTAGGGATTAGATGGACATTCTAATTATTAGACCCCATTGAGAGGGTAATGGGATACCTACCCAGAACTGCGAAAGCTCATCTGGGAAAGGGAACTGTGGAAGGATGGTTAGCTCCACTGGTAGGTCCTGGAGAAGGGTAATTCCCAGGCAGATGGCTGGGAAGAGGATAGAGGAAGGTCGCAGATCAGATGCCAGTTGATCAGCCCCTGTAACTGGCCCGAAAGGGAAAGCGTGAAAAGAGAGATGGCAGCTCTTGTGGCAGGCCCTAGAGAGAGCCAGACTCCAGGTGGGTGGCCTGGAGATAGACTCCAAATAAGGATCCAGCCTGATGAGAATCAACTTGGGGGGGAAAGACTCCCAGAGAGGGAAAGCCCTGAGAGTCATTGCCTGTAAAAGCACAGGAAATAAGCAAGAGCTGTGCCCAGGAGAGGGAGAAGGCACTTGGGAGTGTTGTTCAAGGGCTTGTCTAAACAGTGGAGTAATGCACACTACAAAGGTGTGTTTTCTAAAGCACACTAACTAATTGGTCAGTGTGCACCAGCAGGGTCTATACAGAAGGTTCCTTAGTGCACCTTAATGAAACACTACAATAAAGCACAGTAGGGAACTTTTAGTGCATACCAGCAGGTCCTACACAGACCAGTTAATGTGCAACACATAAGTTTGCTTTAGAAATCACACCCCTATAGTGTGCATTGCCACACTGTGTAGACAAGAGCTAAGTTTGTTGCTGGGTAGTGACATGGGTGACTATTGCCTAGGAGTCACTCAGTTCCCCTCAGCCCTGGGTTGAGGGGAACTAAGCATCATGAATACTGCCATGGTGGGCCACAAGGGGGTGCTGCAAAGGTCAACCCAGCCACACAATTATGCAGCTTCTTGAAACTATGAAGGGAAATCCTTGCTCCCTACAAGTTAATGATTTTTTTGCCATTGACTTCAATGAAGCCATGATTTTGCCCTCTGGCCTTGGAAATCTATTTTGTCTTGGTGTTTCTACAAACTTGGAAAGAAAACATGTATCTACATTAGAAAGAATATGAAAAACATCTTTGACTAGTTTATTGTAGAACAGTTTCCTGTAACTGGAAGATGGAGGTACAATGCCAATATATTTGAGTATTACTAAGTTCTGTCTATATTTCTCATGATTGATGCTTGGTTGTGGAACTGCAGTACAGCAGGAAATATTTGCTAGACACAGGATACTTGTTGAATGTTTCTTGTTGCATATAAAAAAATTACCTTTGGAATAAGAGACGTGCATGACAAGTGACTGGGTGGTAGAAGGAAATGACAGTTGGATGAATAGTTTTTCACGTGTAGCTTGCTGCCATGTTAGTAGTGCTATTATTGCAACCTGTAAAAAGCAACAGAGGGTCCTGTGGCACCTTTAAGACTAACAGAAGCAAGTCTGATGAAGTGGGCATTCACCCACGAAAGCTTATGCTCCAATACTTCTGTTAGTCTTAAAGGTGCCACAGGACCCTCTGTTGCTTTTTACAGATTCAGACTAACACGGCTACCCCCCTGATATATTGCAACCTGATAATTATTTGGTGATCTATGTGAAATACAGTGAGTTGGTGGTCTCTGCTAGTTAACAACTTGACATCAGACGTGTTCTTACTTCTAAAACAGCCATCGTTCTTGGCACCTATCTAGCACCCTTGAGATATATCTCATCAGACAAGCCAAGGAAAGGAGACAGTAACAGGTAGCTTGCACTACTGTTACACAAGTTGTATATTGTGGAATAATAAAGCACTTCATTCTCCAGGGCTGTTAGTCTTGTATCTTTCACAGATACACATATAAACCTACACCAATTTCTTTTTCTATACTTTGGCATGTGACATTTGATTTGGTTAACTATCTGCAATTATTCAATATTGTAGAGGTTTAGTACTACTAGTATCCCTTTATAGTATCTAGGGTCACCTATCTAGTTTCACTGGATTACTTGAAGTCCAGGTAACCTACCAAGTAACTTTATATCATTTGGAAACTAATCCAAAATAAATTTGATAAGACCCCTCACAATTTCAGTAATGCAATGCGTGTAGTGTTCTCCTTGACTGTGGAAGAATGAGATAACAACTTATTATGGAAGATATATATATAGCTCTCCAGTTGTCTACAGGAAATAAGAAATGAGACATTTGGAAGAAAATACATTTTCTACAAATGAGCCTGAGCCATAAAATTCTCTTTTGAGTTACTCAGAGCTAAAGGTGGTTTCAATGCAGGTTTATACATGGTGTTTTGTTTGACCCATTTGTAGAGAATGTACTGTGGTAAAATAAATAAAAATGGAGTTAGATTGGATCCAGATTGAATAGCAATCTTTGTCCAAGTGATGGGGTGTTCACCCCCCACTTGCCCTGAAAACTAAGAATGGAGCTAATTAACCCAACAGGCCACAGCTAAGAAGAATCAGGTGGCTAAGTAGTTCCTGGACTGAGTGAGGGAGCCCAACTGAGGAGGAATGAGTTGGGCTGGGATTTATAAAGACAGGATATTGGCAACTGAAGGGCTGCAGGGAGGGAGTCTGCAGCCACTCTGGGAGAAGGAAGGTGTGTTTGGGGCCTATAGAAATAAGTAGCCCCTGATTGCTCCCTGGGAGGAGGGAGTAGAGAGGCTGGCAAGCCCCAAAGGGGGTGGGCAAGTACTGGAGTAGAAAACAGCCCAGGGAGTAAGCAGCAAGGTTGGAGACTGAGCAGATCTTGGCTGCATGTTGTAGGGTGCCTGGGCTGGAATCTGGAGTAGAGGAGGGTCAGAGTTCCCCAACCCAGCATGGGTCAAATGGCGCTGGTGGTGCAATGCATAGGAAGACTGCCTGAGCCTGTTTTGGAGAAGAGACTCCCCCTTGCCCCCTTCCTCCCCTGCCCTGGAAGGGGAAACTATAATAGTGACCTAGCCAGAGGCCTGAGTCACGAAGAGGCGGCAGCAGCCCATGGAGCAAGAAAGGGGCTTGCAGATCCAGAGAGAGAGGTAATGTGCAACCACAGGAAGGGGCATTGACCTCATGAGCTACACCCCAGAGTGACCAGGAGGAGGCACCATCCTAGTGGTGAGTCAAATAACCCGTCACACTCCCCAGTACAAATTTAAGATTTTTGTCTTATTAAGGTGAATATTCTCAAAACATTCAAGGCCAGATTCTCTCTCGCAATCCATCAATGGGTGATTACTAGATAGATGTATCTAGCCGGCTGAAAATTCCCTGGTAAGGAAAGCTCTGAGCTGGCACGAAGCTGGAATAGCTGGCTCCTGTGCCACCCTTGCTTCTGGTCCCACGTAGTGTGTTCTCATCTATGCCAGGGTTCAGAGTAGCAGCCGTGTTAGTCTGTATCCGCAAAAAGAAGAACAGGAGTACTTGTGGCACCTTAGAGACTAACAAATTTATTAGAGCATAAGCGAAGTGGGCTGTAGTCCACGATGCAAATGGATCACAACACAAGAGTAAATCTGAGCCTCCAACATTTGTTCAATTAGGATATATTCATTAAAGGAAAGTAGTAGAGGTCTATTTAGCTTCTTCTTTCCGTTTATATTAGTAGTCAGTTCAATTGTACACATGATATCAAAAGTCTCCTTTTTCAGCAATTTGGGAAAATTCTTAAAAATTCTTAAAAAAAAACTATATATAGAAAGTTGAGAATATGGCAACAGATGCAGCAGATCAAAGAATACGAATCTGTCCCAGAATACTTAATAATTTGGAGCTGTTATATTATCTGCACATGACAATATTGTTGTTGTTTTTATTGCTGCTGCTGTTGTTTGTTTATTTTTATTATTAAGAAAATCATCTGGTTCCATGAAAGTACATTCTTATTAGGTGGTCGGTTAAAAGATTGATTTTAAATATATTGGGAGAACTCTCTATCAATATTTTGGCAGTCCCAGCAATTTAGTATTGTTATATACCCTTCTGAATTTATTGCCTTCAAAAATGGTCCTTGTGAGAATTACACGAGTAATAAAGCAGTCTGAATGCTGATTCACAAGAATTGCAAAATAATTGGTGGATGTAATAAGACTAGAATTTATTACAAATAAACTGCTTTCATTTTTAAAATACCTTCATGTAATATGAACCCTGTGTAGTAAGTGGAAAAATGTAGGCCAAAATTTCAAAGAGAATTTTGTCAGGACATGTGAGACAAACTCAAAGTGGGGAGCTTATAAGAACTGCGCTTTTAGAATTTCTAAACTCTATATGTTACAATCAAGTGTGGTTCTTAACAGTTTCTTAGGCAGAATACAGTACATTCTTGTGTGTAAGCCTGTTCCTTTATATATAAAAGGCAGTACGTTGAGAATTTTAATGTGGAAATTTAGAATGTTGGCTTCCAGGTGATCTGAGATTTAGAAGGTAATTGATTTGGAATGTCTTTGAACTTTGCAACAAAAACTCCGATCTTTGGAAACTGGTTTCTCAAGTATAAATGTATTTGAATGAGAACTTTCTCAGTAAAATTTATTTTCAATAAAGCGGACTAGTTTAACAAGTTAAAATGGTGTTCATTTCTAAGGTAAACTCTATTTCAGTCAATTAACTTTTTTGTCCTTTGCTCAAATTCCAGAAGTGAGAATACTTATTTGCTACTTTCTTACAAGGGTTAGAGAGGCTCTGAAGTTATATTTACAAAGAATAAAGAATTTTTGATTGGTTGCCTTTTACTAGCATGGAACAGGCAATCAGACACGAACTGTATATTTTAAATTTCCTTAATGAATTTTATGTAGTCTTCAAGATCTCTACAAAGCATGAGTGCTGATGTCTCTGTGGTGACTTGATTCAAATAACTGGACTGAAAGAATGAGTTGCCTTGTTAAAAACATTTTTATGAATTTACATGGAGTACTGGCCACACAGTGTAGTGCAAATACAATAGATGTTTACTCAACACAGAGGAAGTCTTGAGCTGAAATGATCCCAGTTCCAGCATTGCTGCTCCTCAGCCTTTGTTGCTGGATTTATTCCTAATACATCATGGTGGGGATAGCCCAACTGACAGGTCCTAAAAGGATGTGTCATCTGAAAACAGATTGCATAGGCACCAAGAAATTCAACCTCCACACTGACCAAAGGGTGCTAGAAGGAAGGAGGACACAGTTTTCTCAGCAACCTTCCCCCAGCTCAACTCATAATACATGAAGCTACCATATTCAGGCTGGGGGAAGGAGTTAATGATTTGATCAGGAAGCATGGAGGGTTGCTTGGAAGAGTAAGAGGAAGCATTTGCCTGACCTTCTAAGTCTCATGGACTCTTTTGCACTAGGATTTCCCGTTCTCGGAATACTGGTACACAACCACCATATAACGTTAAGGGCACATCAGTCCCTTACTATTTCTGTGTATGTATGTTTATAGAAAATCAGGATGGGTCTCTAATTTTAGATGGAATTAAAATATCTAAAGGCATGAGAGTAAAATGCTACCTAATTTAGTTCCCTTTCAATAGTGAGGCAGAAGTGAAGGGCTTGAGGGGTCAGTAGCAGGAAGTTTAGGTGTAATAGGGAATAGAAATATCAGAGGATACCTTACTAAAGAAAGGATTAATAGAAAGATGAAATATTGGTTCCCTTTGGCCTCTCTACGTTGAAGTCAAATAGAGTGATTGGGACAGAGTCCTGCTCCATTGAAGTCAATGGGGCATAACTGTTCCATGAAAGAAATCCTTCTGAGGGATTTATTGATGCCCACTGAACAAACTGGGACTTTAAGAAGTGCTCATTTTTTCCAGCATGAACATTCTGTGTGATGGAAAGACCCAGGTTGCATTCTGTGAACAGAAAATACATCAATGGTTATGAGTGACCTGACTTTTCCCTTGGGGAAAATATAATTGAAACATGATCTAAAGAGAGCAAGGCCTTGTCCCTCACCCCAATGGAGCACAATAGCTAAGTTGAGTGGAGCCAATAATTAGAAGTTATGGGGGATTCCAGTTCTAATAATACTGCAAATCTAGTATTTTTGGGTCAGGAGATAGCAAAATCCATTCAACAATGTCAGAGGGGACTGGAAAGGCCTATGTTGGACAAAAATAATGAAAAACCTTCAGATGGTTCGACGTATTTCATGGTGTTGATACTGTATTTGGGAATAATCAAATTATTCACCCATGTTAAAGAGGTAGGCAAATTATAAAACTACTTTTGACAATTTTTTTTTTGTATGTGGAATTCAATGTTACTTAAATTATACTAAACCAGGACTGATAAAGAATAACAGGGTTACCTAGGACTGCAGTAAATAAATGAAAAACATCTACTCTGGTGGTATAGCACATCTCATTAGAAGTTGTAAACCTACTGGGTTAGATTATCGGTTTATATAAACCTGCTCAATGGAGCCATCCCAGTTTATAACAACTGAGGATCTGACCCATTAGTTTTAGACAATCAGAGCATTCCTGGCTACAAAGGGGATGGAGACATTAACTATGAACCCAGATAATAAGTATGGTCAGTAGACAATTGTAAATGTTATACACTTTCTCCTTTGTGACATTTTTTGCCTTCAGAGGCCTATTGTGAAAATATATTTCACAGCTGTAATGTTTGTATTCTATGTTTAACATTGCTATTGTGCTTAGCACTTTATAGTAGACCTAAAGACAGTCCCTTTTTCTGAGAAGCAGTATCCTAAACAATGTTTGCTCCTTCCACCTCTCACTGGCACAGTGAGAAACTTTACCCACTTGAAGACAGGATTCCTGATGTACCAATATCACCTCTGAGAAGTCAAGGAACATGCAAAATAAGTGAGAAATCAAGATCATAGGAATTGTCATACTGGATCAACCAGTGGTCCCGCTAAACTAGAATCCTTATTCCATTAGTGGCTAATACCAGGTACTTCAGAAAGAGTCAAGAATGCCTGGAATGCATATTATGGAGTAGTGTGCCCATGCAGGAAACTTTTTCCATCAAGTTAATGGTTGTCTCCTGCCCTGAAGCATGTGGGTTTATATCCCGTATACTGTCTCATGCAAATAAGAATGTTCTTATCTTATATTGCTTTGAATCTTACTAAGCCCTTGGCATCTGTGATACTTTGGAGCAATGAGTTCCGCAGGTTAATTATGTGGTAGGTAAAATTATTTCCTTTTCTTTGTATTGAATATCTTGCCTTTCAGTTCTTGTCACTCTATTATGAAAGAGGCTACAAATGATCAGACGATGGAAAAGAGAGAAAACAAAGTGGCATATTTGAGTTGTATGTTTTTATTACCACTGCAAGTTGAGCATGTTTTCAATAAACTGTCCACAGTAACATTCAAGCCTCTTCTCTGAGTCGTTGCAGTTAATTTGAAACCCACAACACACATAATTAGTTCAAATTATTCCTTCCCATGGTCACTACCTTCCATTTGGCAGTTTCAACTCAGTCTATTGTATTCCTTGTTTTCTGTTTCTTAGCCAGTGTCTGACCCAAAACTGAATCCTAAATGTCATCTAAAATTCCATTTGCCACCAGTACAGTTTCAAACCTGGAAGCTGCAACACCAATGGTGGAGGTGTCAAGCAATTTTATGACACACTCATCTAAGGCTGATCTCAGCTGTTTAGTTCCTTAATACCTTTTTGTGAGAGAGGAGGAACAAAATCATGAGCCAAATTATCAGCTGGTATAAACTGGTGTAGCTCTGATTTCAAACACCAACTGTGGCTTTTGTACCATACCTTATCTCCATCCCTTACATCCTTGGTGTTGTATGAATTCTTCTCATTTGTACGAATTGCTCACTCTATTTCATTGTGTTAAATTTTAATAACATTGTTTTCAAATAAACAAATGCTGAATCATAAAGCAGCAGTCACACAATCTTTATGTTAAAGAGACAAATCCTAGATCACAACACAAATCCCTTGAATTTATTTTTGTGGTGTCATAACAAAGGTGTCCACAAATGGGGGTGGGAGGAGGAGGAGGAATCGAAGTTGCTTCAGAGACCGTTGAAATGATAAAGACTGCACAGCTCCTCCATGTCTATGCATGATGTGTTCTTCTGCAGTGTGAAGAAACAATGCAGCAATGCAATCATTCAACAACCTCTGCAAAACTAAAAGAGGCAGCTGAAGAGAAAGATGGTGTTGTAGAGTGACTTAATGACTAGAAGAAAAGCAGCTCTATGTTCTAACCCTGGCTGTAAACTAACTCCCTCTAGGCAGTTGTAATCACTTTACCTCCATTTTCCCCTCCCTGTAAAATGGAGAGAACATCTACAAATGTCAGTTGATTCTTTCTCTCCAATTGTCTCTTCATGCCTAGGACCTGGTGATTCTTAACTATGCAAAATATCAAGGATCTCTGACAGTGACACCTGAAACTACCTTCATAGTACCAAGTTCGCTATTTGACCATTCAGAAGAATTACTTACTGATCCAGGTCTCCAAGTAGTGCAAAGTGGAGCTCAGGAGTGGAGGCTTTCTCCCTCTGACAGCAGGTTTGTGGAGACTCCCTATTCTCAAGACGTATGGTTAATCAGCAATATCTAAACCCACAGTGCTTCAAATTGCAGTTCCCAAAACAGCAGAGAGAGAGAAACTAAAGTACAATCTGAGGACTGAACTCCATTAGCTGATCCTCCCTCCACCAGTGGACAAAAAGAGAGCTGTCAAACCAGCACTCAAATCCAGTGGTAGGAGAAAGAGTATGGTGATGAGTCTGTAACTGACCTATCCATTTAAGATTCTTTGACCTGGTGCTCCACTACAGCGATTATATGCTGCTTTCAGATTATGGTCTACATTTTCAAAAGGACTAATAATTTAGGTGTCAATTTTTCTGTGCCCAACTTGAGATTTCTTTTAAAGGGCCAGAGGTACATAAAGTGCTCAGGAGCAGTGTTCTGAAAACTGTGCCCCTGAAAGGTGTCTCAAGTTGGATACCCATAATCACTAGTCACTCTTGAAAATCGAGGCGTATATATTTTACTTTATTTAAACAATTATATTAATAAACAAAATAGCAGTAAAGAAACTATAGAATGTTGAGAAGACTCTTATAAGAAAGACCTCAATGAAAGAGAGAATGTATCTGTTAGCAGAGTAATTTTTAACTTAAAAACAACATTTGTATCCAAAAAGCAAGGCAAAATTTGCTGCTAAAATCTACTTATTTGCTATGGGCTAAATCCTATCCCCAGTATACAACCTCAGTAACTGGGCCATACACTTGGGATTTCTGTGATGGCTGGCAGGAGGGAGTCTTCCACCTACCACAATAATCCTTGTGCCCTTAATCCACCAGTGAAATGACTGGATTCCCATAATCATAGATCCACTGGCCCACCCCTACCCATTATTTATTATAGGTATTACCTGTGTCCCATCTCCATGTATTGAGATTCCCCTCATGCCCTCCAGATCATTCACAGAAAGGTCTTTTTAAAGGACAAAGAACAGAGTAACACCATAGCAGAGTTGGTATGTGGAATGGGTATTGTGCATGTTGATAGAGAGAGAACATTATATCAGAAAATGTAAATGGATGTGGAGACTTTCCAGAGGCAATGCAGATGAATGGCTGGCTAAAATGGCTTTTCCCCTTTCCCTTTTACTTATTTGGTCAGGCTGTCGTCTTAATTTCTGGTATTATCTGTACAGCTAAACAAAGACAATTAATTTGAAGGAAATCTTTTAAACTGGAAGCAGCTTACTTTATGCTAGGGATATATGTGTTAATGTGTGCTCACAATTTCTGCAGATATAGGAGGCCTTGATTTCAGCACTAGCATAGTTCCACTGTATGGGGGTAGGTGAGAGATTTTTGTGGGCTCCCTATATGCTAGTGGCTGATAGATGGACCAGGGCAAGCCTAGAGAGGAGGTAAAGAAATTGGTACAGTCACCACAACAAGGATATGCTGCCCATTTTTCCTCTCTATGTAGCCCAGGTGTGGGCAAACTTTTTGGGCCTAGGGCCACATCTGGGAGGGTAAACTGTATGCAGGGCTGGGGCAGGGGGTAGGGTGCGGGGTGTGGGAGGGGGTGCAGTGTGCAGGAAGGGGCTCAGGGCAAGGGATTGGGGCACAAGAGGGGTGCGGGGTGTATGAGGGGGCTCAGGAAAGGGGGTTCGGGTGCAGGAGGGGTGTGGAGTGCAGGAGGGGGCTCAGGGCAGGAGGCTGGGGTGCAGGCTGTGGCAGGGGGCTCAGGACAGGGTTGGGGTGAAGGAGGGGTGCAGCGTGTATGAGGGGGATCAGGGCAGGGAGTTGGGGTGCAGGAGGGGTGTGAGGTGCAGGCAGGGAGTTGTGGGGCGGGGTGCAGGCAGGGTTCAGGCTCCGGCCTGGCACCGCTTACCTAAAGCGGCTCCGGGGTGGCAGCAGCACACACCGGGGCCAGGGCAGGCTCCCTGCCTGCCTGCCTGGCTGGATGCCCTGGCCCCACGCCGCGCCGCTCCAGGAAGCGCCGCAGCCCCTGTGGGGAGATGGGGGGGACGGAGGGCTCTGTATGTGCTGCCCTTGCTGCACCTCCATGTACCTCCCCCCGAAGCTCCCATTGGCCGCAGTTCCCCATTCCCGGCCAATGGGAGCTGCGGGGGGCGGTGCCTGGAGGCAAGGGCAACACACGGAGCCCTCTGCCCCCCCACCCGCCTGGGGGCTGCAGGGAAGTGGTGCCGGCTGCTTTTGAGAGCGGCGCAGGGCCCGCAGCGCCACCGGTGGCAATCCCATGGACCGGATCCAAAGCCCTGAGGGATCAGATCCAGCCTGCGGGCCATAGTTTGCCCACCCCTGATGTAGCCTCAGGAATAAGGAGAAGTCACAGAGCAGCGCTCCTTAGTTCTTTGTCACCAGTGAGGGGAGGATTCCTTCCTCTGGTACCTGGCAGAAGCTTTTTGCACCAGGACTCTAAGATGGCTACTCAGACTCACTGTAGTGTAGAGAGGGAGAAGATTCCCCCCCCTCCCCTTAATGAACAGGAATTCACTAACCAAGAGGAGCACAAATTGCAGAGTTAAAGGGAGTGGGAGAAAAAGCAAAGATCTAAATGTAAAACAGTTTGTGGAAGCTGATGCAAGGGAAGACACATTTTAAAGCAGGCATTTTTGGAGTCCACAGGGCACATGGTCTGGTGGAATTATCCCTCTTCTCACTTTGTTTTTCCCTAAATTGCAGGATATTCATCTTGGAATTGCAGACCAGGCCTACCCCAATCTGATGAATTATAACTAAGAGGGGTTAATTATGTAGACTCTATACATACAGCTGCTGCCTGTCTTACATCAGGCCTGTGAGTGGAAAACAATTCTTTCAATCACCTGGTTAATGAACCTGGTATACTTTGAGTGCAGCTCTTGAAGTAACCCAGAATGATGAGGCTTCAGTGGATCACACTGAGAGCTAGGACTATTCATTGTGGTACCGTTCTCCAACTGTGATATTTTTGTGTCAATTCCTCTTTTGTCAGAGCTCCGGTGGCTATTTGGCAATGGACTAAGAGCAAATCTCAAACTCAGAGTTTGAATTTTTTTTCCCCTCTATTGTGTTCTTTTCTTTGCTGGTTAAACAGCCCCCCTCCAACAAGCTGTTACATATAGATGAAATTTAATATCTGATAGGAGATCAAGCTTTCATAATCTATAACGAGGAAAGAGATTAGGAACAAAGAAGAGATTAATTTGAGATTTGTTTATATCTGTGCTAAAATCTTTTCTGGGAAATTCTAAAGTTTTCTTCTAATCCCTGATTAAATATGGATAAATTTCATTGGCCTCCTACCTCATGATATGTGTTTACTTAAAGAACATGTGTTTTACATAAAAGTATTTCCATTATTCTTTACCCAAAAATGAACCTGTTATCTATCCAGAGTAAAGTTATTTTCTTTGATAATTTAACTGTTACTTCTAGCTATTTATGCTGTTTTGTATTTTGATTTTTTTCAGAATTTTTAACCTCATTGTAAAGAAAGTGGAGAGAAATTCCTTTGGAGCACAGATTTTTCTAAAAATGATTTGTGGTGTTATGGGCAAGTGTCACTATGGTTTATTAATAATTCTGGGCAGTTATCATGTAGGAGCTTTTTAGTGGAATCTTTTTTAATGATTGTAAAGGTGCCTAATATTAGGGATATACGCTTTCAATAAGCTGAAAAAAGTGAGATTGGTTGAGATAATATTTATTTATATCCTGCATTCATTTAGCTATTCTTTACTTTATAGGTTATGCCATAGGAAATTGACTGAAACCTTACTTTTTTAATAATAGTAATATTTTTGTTTATTGAAAGAAACACTGGTAGCCTTGTGCACATTTTCATATACCTTTACTTTAGATGGTAGAGTACATATTTCAGGTGTGGTTCAAAATAATCAGTGGATATGTAACCAGTTCTGGATTACATTTCATTTTGTTGTAAAACTATATGCCCAGGATTGTACAATCAATTCTTAACTGTCAAAACATGTCCCAATCAGGAAAGTGAGATAGTGTGGCTTTTCAGAAATAGTTAAAATGAAACTTTATTTACAAAATTGTAAACTATAAAAAGTTAACTTTTTAAAAATGTGTATTTAATACAAGGTTAGAGATGCTCTATATCAGGAGTTCTCAAACTGGGGGTAGGGACCCCTCAGGGGGGTCACGAGGTTATTACATGGGGGGTTGCGAGCTATCAGCCTCCACCCCAAACCCCGCTTTAACTCCAGCATTTGTAATGGTGTTAAATATATTAAAAAGTGTTTTTAATTTATAAGGGGGGGTCACACTCAGAGGCTTGGTATGTGAAAGGGGTCACCATACAAAAGTTTGAGAACCACTGCCCTACATGGCTATATGCAATGGGAGTAGGCCAGATGTAACTTTGTGCAAGCCCCAGACTACACGTAACGGTTTGCTGCTGTAGCAGCAAACAGTTATGTTATAAACCTCTTAACTTGCTGGGGCTAGGACACCCTCTCCTATCAATATCAGTGTGCAATCTATGCCTTTAGCATGAATGAATTTGTTTGCAGGATTGGGACCTGTTTCTATCTAGGTCTGGAGATAGACCATACCCACTAAGCAAATGCATACTTCGGCAGCTTGTTGTTAGCTTCATCCTGACCTTCGAGAGCATCAAGGCCCACCTATATCAGAAACTGTGTCTACCTCCATGATGTGCCAAGACAGTTGTGAAACTATATGAGGGTGCAGCTTAAAAAGCCCAGGACAAAAAGTATGAGAGCCAAGATATTTGTAGTCAAGGGAAGGGTTTAGCTGTGGAACAAATTTCCAGATGAGATGACTGACCTGGAGTCTATCTAGAGAAAGATTTTAAAATACTGTTGTGGTGAGGTACTGGTGACTGCATGAGTCACCAACTTCTTTAAGATTGCGTGTGAACAAATCCTTCAGTTAACAGAACTGTCAGGATGAGTTAATCAGAAGCCCCCCTTCTGGGAATGTTCACAACCAGTTTTGTCTTAGGAGTTTGGACTGAGTGTGTGGAAGTCCTTAGCTGAGTTTTGGGTGGGAAGTGAGGGAGGGTGAAGGCAGAACACACAAACTGAGAACAGACCACACAGAAGCAGAGGCAAAAACCAAGAAAGCCGAGTAGGCTACGACCCTGGGAAAAGCTAGAGAGAGCTTTTGGGCCTGTTGACTGAAGAGCCTTGGAGCTATAAGCTAAGAAACTGTTCCTTTTGTTCTTGGTTCCGCCTGCATTCAGGGACACAGGACTTGGACATTCCTTGTAAATAAACAAGATTGCATCAAAGAGAATATCCGACTCCATTAATTTCTTCTTCCAACTGGAAGATCCCCAGGGCCCCAAACTGACTAGCCACTCAGATCAAAAAGGGGAAACAATACTCCTTTTTTTTTAATGAGCTATTCCCACCATGCTCAGGGAGATGGAGGGCAAGGGGAGAAGAAAGGGACTACTTCCCCCCCAGATGTGCATCCCAAGGAAATATTTTAATCAAAGGATATAATTCCATGAAGTCCTATCAGGAACCACACAATATAAAACATTTAAATACAACAGTGATGGGTGATATAGAAAATCTGAAGACACAGCTAGTTCCTTTTTTTTTTTCCAGGACATTCTGCGGAAAAATATATCCAATAATGGGTGGGTCTGTTCTAAGCAATGTAGCTTATTTATCAACACATTTCTTTGACATGGAAGAAGTGGAGGGCGGGGAAAACCAAGAAAAGTGTCTTTGTTTAATCACTGCTATCAGTGGAAAAGAAGAACTATGACCTGTAATACAGGATGAATGTTCTAAGTCCATTGAAATAGGGAAAGGGATGTGACATTAATTAAATTCCAGCATTTTAAAGGCTTGCTGTTTCCCATATTTATTTCCAGAGTGATACAGCAAAGGAGGCTGCATATACTTTCCTTAAGGGTGGGTGAACCTTCGTGGAGGCTGCCGTGCCTGCTTCAGGGGGGAAAAGGTAGTAAAGGGAAAAAAGAGAGGTAAGAGTAGTGTAATAGATGTTAAATGGAGTGTGACTTTCATGTGGTTGTGGCCTCTGGTCCTCTGGTGTTTGAGTGCAATGCGTTTTTCTAGATGACAAATGTTAGAAAGTTGTTTATTGCCCAAGGTGTTTTAAGTGCCAAAAGGCAAGAGAGTGAAAGATGGCTATGAAAACATCAGAGAGAATGTAAAATTATTAAAGGGATGTCAGTCCATGTGTATGTGGACAGGGCAAAGAATAAGATTTTTAATGTTATTTTTTTTACTTCCCCAAGCAACAGATTTTTACTTATATGTCCCTTCTCGTTTATTTTTAAATATAAATGTTTTTAAGCTTAAAAACTAAACCTATATTATGAATGACACTTCACTAATGCCATTTCTGCAATAGCAAGTGAATCACTCTCACATTTTCAATGATGCCGTTGTACTGATTCTACAGTTCTTGCTCAAAAGTACTGTATTGATTTATTGTATTGATTAAATGATTACCTCAGCATTTTCTAGGTAATAACAGTTTGTTTCTGTGCATTAACTTTTAATGATTTGGAAAACACTTGATCTTTAGTCTAGTATTTCCTAGTATATTCAATACCCTAAATTGCTGAAATGGTAAATGTAAGCTTTCATGGACATAATGGATACCAAACTTTTTTAATAACCAGTAAAAAAATCCTTGTTTTTTTCAGATGTGTTGTGCTATATTAAAAATATAATGTGCTACAGTAGTCTTACACACATCCCTGGTTTGAGGATTTGTTAGTATGTGAAATAATTAAATGCTATTCTTATTGGTACTAGAATATTTTTTAACCTGGAGGGAACCTCATATTTTTTGTCATTCATGTGTAGGTGAACTGCAAAGCTAACATGAATATTGAGTTAATTTTGTATGCTGCTTGTGCCAACAGACCTAACTAAATTCATACAACACAAGAATAAGTCTTAACAAGTCTTTGAAATATTATTTCCCCCTCTTCCATATGAAATGTTCCTGGCACTTCCTGATTCACTGGAGATAAGTCCAAAAACGATTTTTGGACTTTCCTGTTACTATGGGTGGACTCATTACTTAATACCCTAAAACACATCATTCTCTAAACAACATATAAGAGCCAGGATGATTTCACATGGTACATACTGTGCACTCTGAAGATCAATGCAGAAGTCTTATCCATACTCAGCCTAATAAGAGTGGCAGTGGTCCCCTGGAGAGAACCTCTGAAAGCTTTTAACAGTGGATCTCTTTCTAAAAGTTATTTTCTGATCCAGTCACATTATTGGGATAAATGCAGGAATCACTGGGTGTAATCTGATACCCTGTGTTATGCAGGAGGTCAGACTCTGATAATGATACACTTCTTGGCCTTAAAATCTAGGAAGATCACCTACTTTTAATACAAACATTAATGAAGGAGAGGGTCAGGGAAGCAATAGACAAAATGAACCCAACATTATTTTACACTACACTAAATTGGCATAAACCATTAAATGTACAAAAGGTTGCATTAATAGTTATGGACACAATTCTTCAACAAAGTTCTATGTACCCTCAACTCCTATTCTGACAGCCAAAATAGCTTGTTGTCAATGCTAAAATCCACTTCTATAAAACTGTAGTGCCCAACCTCTATTTCATGGTTGTACATAAAAGAGAAAATGAAGTAACCTACAGCTTGTTGAGCCTGGACTACTTAATAGGACAGTGGTCTAGCAACTTCTCTGAGAACGCGTGACTGCTTCCATAGCCCAAAATATAATGTGAAACCTCCTACCTACAATAAGGAAAGGCTCTCTTTTAATATGGGTGGTAATTTACAATAATACTGTCACATTCTGGGATGCAGTCCAGACCAGTGAGAGGTTGTCAATACTTTATTGTTCTGGCTCCAAACCTTGGCCACTCACAAATATCCTAAAAGCATGAAGGTCACAACATGAATGTCTGTCTATATAGCTAGAGCCCTGGCCCAGCAGCCTGTCAGCAACAGTCCAGTCACACTCTGGCTTCCACCAGACTTGGTCACTACTTGCAGGGTAGCCCCAACATCCCTTGCTCAATCTTGAATCTTCCCCAAAACATGTTCTGCACTATTCAGCCTTCTCCTGGGAAGCTGAAATATTAGGGGCGCATTGCCGCTGTAAGGGGTCAATATTCAAAGCCTGCTACTTTAAATGAAGTTACCAAGGAATTCAGTTTAAACACAACACTGGATTAGCTTAAAAAATTAGACAAGTTTATTTAATTATGGAGATTTTAAGTGAGTGCAAATATAAGGTATTAAAGTCAAAATGGCTAAAAGAGAAACAAAGAGAGAACTTAAGCTCTTTTTGCCCCTCTCTGTTCTAGTCCAGTGCATTTTTAACGGGGGCTACCCCTATATAAAGTTAGGCTCATAGACTTTTAGGTCAAAGGGACCGTCATGATCATGTAGTCTGACCTCCTGCACATTGCCAGCCACAGAACCTCACCCACCCACTCCTGTAATAGACCCACAACCTCTGGCTGAGTTACTGAAGTCCTCAAATAATGATTTAAAGACTTCAAGTTACAGAGAAGCCAGTATTTACACTAGTTTAAACCTGCAAGTGACTTGTGCCCCATGCTGCAGAGAAAGGCACAAACCTCCCAGGTTCTCTGCCTATCTGACTTGGGGGGAAAACTTTCCAACCCCAAATATGTTGAGCCATATGCTCAGGGTTTAAGACCCAACAGCCAAACACCCAGGAAAGAGCTCAGTGTAGTAACTCCGAGCCCTCCCCATCTAGTGTCCCATCTCTGGCCATTGGAGATATTTGCTACTAGCTGCCTACAATGACATGTGTCCCATTTGTGACTATCTCATCATACCATTCCCTCCATGAAATTATCAAGCTCAGTCTTTGAAACCAATTAGTATTTTTCCCCCACTACTTGCCTTGGGAGGCTATTCCAAACTTCATTCCACTTCATCTAATTTCAAGCCTAAACTTCTTCATGTCCTGTTTATATCCATTTGGTCATGTGTCCACATTGGCACTTAACTCCTCATCCTCACAGGTATTTATCCCTCTAATGTATTTATGGAGAGCAATCACATCTCTCCTCAGCCTTCTTTTGGTTAGACTAAACAAGCCAAGCTCTTCGAATTTCCTTTCACAAGGTAGGTTTTCTATTCCTTGGATCATCCTAGTAGTCCTTCTCTGCACCTGCTCCAGTTTGAATTCATCTTTCTTAACCTGGGAGACCAGAACTGCACACAGTATTCCAGATGAGGTCTTACCAGTGCCTTATCTAATAGTACTACCACTTCCTTTTCTTTACTGGCAATACCTTGCCTGATACATCCTAGGACTGCATTAGCCTTTTTCAGGGCCACATCACATTGGCAGCTCATAGTTGTCCTTTGATCAACCAATACACCCAGGTGTTTCTCTTCTTCTGTTGCTTCCAAATTATACATTCCCAGCTAATAAAAATTCTTGTTGTTAGTTCCTAAATGACCTTGCACTTTTCACTATTAAATTTCATCCCAATTCTATTACTTCAGTTTTCAAGATAATCCAGATCTTCTTGTATGATATTCCGGTCTTCCTCCATATTGGCAATACCTCCCAATTTTGCATCATCTGCAGTTTTTATTAGCACACTCTCACTTTTTGTGCCAAGGTCAGTAATAAAAATGTTTAAGATGGGTCTCAAGACCAATCCCTGACAGTTCACCTTTCAGTAATACTCATTGTAGTCTCCTCTTTAACTTGTTCCTTATCTAGCTTTTGGTTCAAGTTCATTCCAGCTGTGAGGATGGGGTCTTGTGGTGAAAGAGGTATCAAGTTGTTTGCTGAAATGCAGATTGTTCTGTTCCTGGCCCTCTCTGATGTCAAATTGTTGTTCTTTGGCAAGTGATTGCCACTCAACTTTGACACCTGGCTTGAGGCATTGGCTTGTCCTTTGTCTTTGAGAAACTGGTTTACTCACTCTCCAGTTAGTTTTCTGGTAAGTACATTGTAGTCATAAACTGAAGTTATTTTCATAACTCTTGATATTAATTTTGTGCATACATTACACAAGAATATTGATGATCAGCGTGGTGTTAATTTTTAAATGATATCTCACATGGCATATTTTGCATAAAGATTATTGCAATAGCGGGTAGAATGTGAATACAGGTGTGCTCTCAGTCACAAATACACAGATAGCAAGCAGCTATTAAACTCCGTATTTCACAGTTCCTGAATTATAAAGTACCACTATCTTATTTGGCATCCCCAGGTTCTCCTACCTGAAAATATTATGGTGATTGTATTCAATACGTTAAGAAATCTGCATTAGCATGCTTTAGGAGTATTAACATAGCATAACAAGTTTAACTAATAAACTTGAAAACAACTAATAAATTTACATGTTTTTATTGTCAATTAAGATTTGCATACATACTGTGACATTCATTAAAAATTTAGCAGATGGATACAATCAGTGATAATCATGCGTGCCACTTATTACCGAGAATATGATGCATTGTTAATTCATGGAAACCGAAAGCCTAATTACTTCTATCAGTGTAATTGATGAGCTTTGTATGTGCTGCTTTGTCATACAAATTAATATGAAACAAAATTTTCCTCTAATTTATTGGCACTTCAAGAAAAAAAGAATACCAGTCAAATCTGCAGAAACTCTGGAAATTCGTGCTTTGGGGAATTTCAGTTATCATTTTTATAATCTTTCATAAGCTTGTTCCCAATACTAGTCTTTAAGTACAGTGCAATTAATTAGTTAGCTAATTAACGAATATGTTCATTGGCAGCACTCTAAAATTAATTTTTCACCAGTAAAGCTGTTTCAGTAGTCTGGTATAGCTAGAGCACAGGGACCACTGATGGGTAAAACTAAACTGGGTATTGCTACAAAACATAATTTCATTTCTGGTGATTTAAAATGCACCCCAAAATTGTCAGATTTTTAGGAATTTGGCCTAAGCCCATAAGAAGGGTACACAGTGAATCACAAAGTATCCCTTTGCTTTTCCAGAACTGTAATGCCATTTTTGTGTTAATTCTGTCATCTAGTAGCTGCTCAGGGCCCAAGCTTTCCACTCAGTTGCTGAAATACTGGGTGAACTGAATCACGCACGATTAATCAGGCTCATCTTTGTTGTTGTAGTGTGTATGTTTGTCTCAGGAAAAGTAAGGTGAGCTCTTGATGACAGGTGGACTTTCTGGAGAAGTATGAGTCTTGAATGCTGTTGTGTTCACATGTACAAGCATATCTGCCTGACATCATTGCCTGCACACTTCTTTAGTCTATGAAATTTCAATTGCTTTGACTGTAATTCCCAGCGCCTCAGTAGCAACTGTGTGGCTACCACCTTACACTTTACTTTGTAAATATTAGGGTTGGGTGAACGTTCTTGGGCCAAATAGATGATCCTGTGGATCACTTTAGGTTCACTAGAAGACATGCTTCTGAGCATCTGCAGGTCACCTGAGCAATGTAGGTGGCATACCCAAAGAAAGCAAAGCAAAGAGAGCCTGTGCTGCCCTGTAGCCTGCACAGCAATCCATGGTAACTAATGGTGGCAGTGACAGTGACACACCCATTCCTGGGTGTGTAATGGGATTGGAAAGGAAGATCAGGTTAGAACAGTAGTTCAGGAAAGTGATTGATGACTGTTTCTGTATTAACTTTGATTCCTTCTCCTGCTCCCAGGGACTACAGGGGGCAAGAGCTAAAACCACTAGTCATGTCAAGCTCCATGAGAGCGAGACAGAGTTTAAATGGGGGCGGGGGAGAGCATCTAAGAGAAACTGAGCTCTAAACTTTACTGAAGAGCAAAGAGAGAATGTTGCAAATACAGTTTTTTTTTAAATTACACTACTAGAATATTTCACTGACAGAGAAGAGGAAACAGATTAGTAATAGAGAAACTGACATGGACCCAATCTCTAGGTTCTATGTCTAGATAACCCAAGAAACTTTTGGCATGTCTGAAAATGTTTTGTAATTAAGTTTGTAATTTTTAAAAATGTTGAAAATTAGAAGAAAGCAAACGGACATTTTCTCCCTTCTTAATAATAATAATAATAATAATTATGTACACACACATATAGAAACACTCTGACATTGCCCTATATAGCTTGCGGGCATGTATTTAATTTGGCTCAATTTAACAGAGACTGTTCCAGAATATAAAGTGAGAATAGTTTATAAGAAAAAAACAGCAAAAGTTAATGCAAAAGCCTGGAAACAAAAAAAACTTAAATCAAGACTGAATTCTAAAAAGAAGGTTTCAGAGTAGCAGCCGTGTTAGTCTGTATCCGCAAAAAGAAGAACAGGAGTACTTGTGGCACCTTAGTTAGTCTCTAAGGTGCCACAAGTACTCCTGTTCTTTTTTCTAAAAAGAAAACTTTCAAACTAAAGCCCTCCTGTCCTGGTATGGACTTCACTTGGGCAGACTCCCGTATCTGTGCAAAGCTCCATTGGAGGATTAGATTGTTGGTATTACAATATTTTAGATTTTGAAGAGAGGATGTATTCTTCATACAGGGTGTGGGGAGAAATAGTAAACTGGTACACATTGAAATAGGGAGTTACATTTCAGAATAGCAGTTATGAGAAGTTGCTAAAAACATGGGAGCAGAAATGTTTAGTACTTTAGGTATCTAGATCTTTATTGTCCAGAGAAGTTCTGCTGTCTACAGAAACTATAGGTTACAGAATTCAAAGTAAACAAACCATAAGTAAAGTTCTTCTAGATAAGATGTGAGGGGCGGGGGGTTAGTTGTTGTTTTTGGATGGCAGAAAAAAACCAATCCAAGCCAAAAAATGACAACATCCGCCATCAACTACTAGGAAAATACTGAAACAATGAAGGACTAAGAAAACTGCAGACTATCGTATCTGAATTCTGTTCTTGATTCCTACCACGTTTATGAAAATAATCTGTGGATGAGATGATGTTGGTGAAAGTACAAGAAAATATCTGATTTTAGAGAGGAAGGATGAGTTTGTGATGGAGGCCTTGGACTGGAATTAGGAGTCTGCATTCAATCCCTGTTTTTGCTACAGATTTCCTGTATGACACTGGATTGATCACTTAATCTCTTTGTGCCTCATTTCTTCCTATAAATAATAGAAATTTTAACACACCCCCTCCCACCCCTTTTTCTTCCACCCTTTGCTCTCTTGTCTGTTTGGACTGTAAATTCTTCAGGGGAGGAAACATTTGTGTGTGTGTGTGTGTGTGTGTGTGTACAGTGACTACAGCAATAGGCCTCAGTCTTGTTTGGGTCACTAGGGGCTACTCTAATACCAATAAATAACAATAACAAACACCTTTGGAAATGTCAAAACCAAAAGTTATATGCAGTGAAGCTGTAGCTGTGTTGGTCCCAGAATATTAGGCAGATAAGGTTGGGGGAGATAATATCTTTTATTGGACCAACTTCTGTTGGTGAGAGAGACAAGATTTCGAGCCACACAGTATGTCTACACAGCAAAGAAAAATCCACAGCTGGCCTGTGTCAGTTGACCCTGGCTCATGGACTGTGGCCTGTTCCATTGTTGGGTAGACTTCCAGGTTTGCAGGGTCCTAGATCCTGGGCTTGCAGGGTCCTAGAGCCCACAAGTCTAAACAGCAATGAAATAGCCACACAGCCAGAGAGAGCTCTTCGGGTCTGGGAAAGGTATTCCAAGCGTCACAGCTAAATGCCTCTGCTAAACAATCTATTCCACTTTGCTCTGAGTGTGGCTCAAAAGCTTGTCTCTCTCATCAATAGAAGTTGGTCTAATAAAAGATATTACCTTCTCTACCTTGTCTTTCTAAAACCAAAAGTTAGTATTTATAGATTTCACTTCACGTACAAGGATTAGTCTGACATCTCAGTTTATCTAGTAGTGTGGTTTCTGACTATCTAGGTAGGTAGGTTGTCACAGAAATAATGCCTCTTGGTTCTCTGCTGTCATCAGGAGATAATCTGAACTCTGAGTTCCAAGCCCTCCCTTCACTTCAATGACCCTGTAGTGGGAAGGTTACCCGTCCTGCCCTGAGAGGTTTAAAACTGCCCTGAAGGAGGGTTGTGGAAGGGCTGCATCTCTAAAAGCTGGGCTGATTGGGGAAGCAGCCACAGCTGGGCCACGCCCCAATCAGGCCACAGCTGGCCCTATATAAAAAGGCTGTGAGCCAGAGGCCAAGCAGTCTCTTGCTGTGTTCAGGCAGAGAAGGGCCTGGCTGCAGGGAGCTAGACATAGGGTACCTGTAGTGGCGAAAGGCTGGGTAGTTCCAGCCTAGATAGCCCCAGGCTGCGGCCTAGTAGGAGGCCAAGGGGTACCGGGGGTTGCAGAGGGCAGCCCAGGGCTAGGGCAAGGCAGCAGGTCCAAACCCAACCTTGCCTGTGATGAGTGGCCTATACTGCAGTCTGCCCCAGGGAATGGGGGCTAGTTGGAAACTGGCAGTGGCCTTATTCTGAGGTGAGGTAGGGATAGTGGGTGGGGGTTCCCCAGGGAGGGGAGACCCTAGTACTGAGGGGTGTACTGCCAGGGAGCAGCACCCCAGATACAAGGGCACCGGGGTCCAGGAGGGACATGGGGGCCAGAGGACAGGTGGATCACCAGCCTGCAGGGGGCGCTCCAGGATGCTGGAAGAGCTAATTCCCGAGATGACCAGCAGGAGGCGCCCTGGTGGTGAGTCCGCGCCTCTACAGACCCATTATAATTATATTGATTATTCAAGAGAGTTTGTACTGCTCTTTCATATTACAGTCCCATTCTTGTTGGCCTTTGAATTATATTGGAAGAGCAGAATTCCCAAGCATGAAGCCTCCTTACATTTTGTTCCAGTCATCTCTACTCATCTTTAGTCACTCCTACAATTTTTGGAATCGTGAGCAGTCTAAATAATACTAAATACTTTGGATGCATTTCACAAGTCCAATTGTAAATACTCTGCCTCTCCTTTACATTGCTACTACCCACTCTTTGAATGTGGGTTTCTGTTCTCTACTCATCACAGTAAGTGTAGACCTACCCTTAGCTAATTAATTATTTGGATTATTTGTGAGTCAGAATCAAATCCAGATCACTCTCCTGGAGCTACCAGGAGTGAGACGTTATAAATACTGTATGGGTGTTAGTCAATGAAATAAGTATATACTGGCATGACTGGACATGTAGAGGAATAGATCTGTTGAGTAAGAAAATGCTATTTTACATAATTTTTCTGATCGTAACCTTACTCTAAGCATCATTTTTCCCCTGCACTTCTAACAGGCCTTGTCTTGCATGCCATTCTAACCTACTTAATAGTGGTGTTTTGTTTTTTTTTAAACTTCTTAAGGCACAATTCACCAACATCTCTAGATGCTTAATAGATTGATATCTTTCGCAAATGCTTTTTTTTTTTTTTAAGATCACCAGACCCCCTTTTGCTGCATCCTTTGTTTCGCTGTCAGATCCTTTCTAAATCCCTCTTGTTGCTTTCTAGAATAAGATTTATTTAAACATTATAACCCTTCATCTAGTGTAGTGCAATATCAACAATTTCCTCTCCTATTTAGGACTCTATTTTTAACAACTTCCTTCTTGCTGCATTCTGCTTGAAACTCAGTTAGCATGAATTCTGTTATAATGCTGGAGGCCTGGGGAAGGTTGGTTGTGCAAGATAGCTCAAACTAACAAATTTTCCAGATACATTAAAAAAAAGTTATCCTGTAGGGTATTTTTTTATCTACCACAGTACTTAGATGTGCCGTGTAAGTCATTATTTTTTACAAGAGATCTAAAAAAGTATTGCCACCAAATTTCTGGATGTTCAAATGCAATTAATTATATGCTCATACCCATCCATTCACTGAAAACCAAAGTGGAAGTGCAAATTAAGAGATTTCAGAACAGAAATAAAGGATCCAGAGTTGTGTGTATGTGTTTTTTTGAGGGGGCGGGGGCAAGAGCAGAGGGGTTGGTTGGTTTTTTTTTTTAACAAATATATTTCTCTACTGGTTTGGTCATCACTACTTCTGCTATCTTGGGGCACATGCATTTCTACAAGAGATCAAATGTATTCTTAATGTGTCTACTCTTAAATGTCCTGTTTAAAATTCGTGATACAGTAGAACCTAAGAGTTACGAACACCTCAGGAATGGAGGCTGTTGGTAACTCTGAAATGTTCGTAATTCTGAACAAAATGTTATGGTTGTTCTTTCAAAACTTTTCAACTGAACATTGACCTAATACAGCTTTGAAACTTTACTGTGCAGAAGAAAAATGCTGCTTTACCTTTATTTTTAGTAGTTTGTTTAATACAGTATTTTATTTGCTTTTGGGGGGGGGGTGTCTCTGCTATTGCCTGATTGTATAGTTCTGGTTACAAATAAGGTGTGTAGTTGACTAGTCAGTTTGTAACTCTGGTGTTCGTAACTCTGAGGTTCTACTATAGGTCCAAACTGTAACAAAGCTTTTGCTGTCAAATGTTTATATTTGTCCAACCATATTAGACCTGTGCAGCACCAGTGAAGGCTAAAAAAGGCATAATTTGAAGCCATTAGTTTGCATAGGTGTACCTGGGCATAATCTGACCTGCAGCATATATATGTGATGATGATGCATAAGAAAGAGATTTTTGGTGAGCTGGTAAATGTTGGACTGTATCAAAGCCATTCAGTTGTAATTCTTAAGTGTAAATGTTATAGAAGAAGTCAAATAGTCATTAATGTGAACTATGAGAAAAGGGCATGGCTGCATTCAAATCCTAATCAAAGCAAGGAATCAAATATAGCACTGAAGAAGAGGGACGTGTACCAGCTAAACAGACTGAAATAGTTTTTTCACCTTGAAGGTTTTGGTAGAAAAGTGTGGGGGAATGTGTTAAGAAGCCATGCATTCACTCCAATAACTACCAGAAAATGTATGACTCTAACATATGCTAATAACAGAGATAATACGTGATAAGGGAGTTGCCATCTGACCTAATTAGAATGTTGTACAGTTTCCAGAAAATCAGCAGCATGAACTGTAAGTGGAATGAAAAAATTGTGTGTGATTGGAAAGGGCATAGTACAAAGTATCATGGTGCATCACAGCCTAGACTGATCATAGGACAATGCAGAAATGTGGTGTGTACCAGGCATAGATCTAGCCTTCAAGTTTCTGACACAGACTGCAGATTGGCAGTAGATAGTTAGAAGAATGTTGCTGGACCAGTGCACTGTGGTGTTGACATCCTTATCCCCAAGCTGAGGGCTATTCAAAACGTAACCTCAGACTACTGGCCAGCAGAACAAGCTAATATAGTGGAGTAGAGACTGAAAAGTTATTTGGGAAAGATTGGAAAATATGAAAGAATTAGGAAAATTGTTGAGGATGATTTAGAGAGTGCCATAACTATACCTGGCTCATTACTCGATATCTTTAAAAAAAAAATCCCTGACTTGCATAATTTATAAGCTAATTCTAACAAATATTATACATAGAAGGAGCATGGACCAAGTCATCCTCTGTTTTATATACCTCAGAACAGACTGTTGTGATTGAACAATGATGAGATGATGCAGAGGCATACTCAAGACATGGATATGGGAAGGCTTCATAGATGAAGTGGGTTTTTAAGCAGTGATTTGAAGGAGGTGAGGAAGCCATAGGTAGTGGGAAGAGGATCAAAATTACTGGGCAGCAAGACAGGAGGGCATGCAACTAAGAGTGAGAAAAGATACAAGATATCAAGAAAGATGATGTGCATGGGTATTAGGAGAGTGGATGTAGGGTAAAATGGAATGAATAGAGAGACAGTAAAGAATAAAAGTTGGTGATTCCCCCTTCCTTTTGTTTTTGTTGTTTAATTGAAATACCTTATTAAGGAAAGCTTTCTGACCAGATGTAGAAATGAAATCAGTGGTGCACATTGGGTGTGGAGCTGTACTGTAATGTATGAACACTGTATGATGGCCTGGCTATTGGGGGGGTGGGGTTGTATGACTATATTAATTTAACTCAACAGAAGTCTGTCTGGGAAAACTAGTAGGAAGGAAAAGAATAAGCCACCCCTCAGCAAACACTTGAGATGTTAAGGAACAATGTCTGAACCATTGGCAGTGAGGACTCTGGCTCAAATTCCTGCTGAGCCTGCAGGAAGGGTCAAAGCCTGAGAACACACATGAACAAAAGAACAATTACAGAGTTAAAAAAGGACCTTATCTCAAGAGAGAGGTGGTAGGTTTTTGGAGGAACCACACTGAGACACAGGGACTCCTCTGGGAGTGCCTGAAGAAGTCAGGGATGGTAAGACTTTAGGTAAGATAAACATAGTTGTGAACTGTTTATTTTAGAGAGAGGATTATAAAATAATGTTCCTATGCTAAAATAAACAAATTTGGAACAATAACCACCGACATCAGAGGTATAATTATCTTCGGATGGTCCCCAAGAAGAATCTGGAGTGTCACACTATCCCCACCTCACTACTTCTCTCCCTCCTTCCCCATGTTATCTTCGAACAGTCCCTCCTTTCCTTAGGATCCATTCCCTGTCTGCAACCCCCATCCATGCATGACTGCATCTACACCACTGCTACATGCCTGCACAGAGGTACCTACACACCTCAGTGCAGGCACCTACCTGCACTATTCTCCACACCAGTAGCCACTCGACCCATGATGAGACACATTCATGCACCAAGACCCATGCACAATAGCCACTAACTCCTGCCAAGACCAGCATCCTCTGTCATTTGAAAGGCTATAGCCCTTAATACTTCTCCACTGGGATTACACCTGGGATTCCTCTCTTCTTCCATGGATAGGGGAAGTGGACAAATGGCTCTCTCCCCATGAGGATCTCTTAAGGGGTGGGCACAAAAATGTTCCTGCCCCCAGACACACATGCTGAAGGCTAGGCAAGGGTTGGGTCACACAGTTCTATGTTCCTCTCCTAGACAAGGAAGAGTCTGACAGGAGTATGTCAGCTGACAAAGTGAAAGGAAAATGGTCTGTGCTCTTTTGTTTCAGTCTGTCCTGCCCTCAGACAGATTACAGAAAAAAGTTCTTGCTTAGCACAGTGCTTTGGGATTTAGCAGGGAAACCACAAGTTGTACCTTAGATAATTGTGTGCTAAGTGTGGAGCTTGTTTGCTGCATATCACCCACAGGAAGGGGCAGTGAACACAAAGAGAACTGCTGCATCTCAGGGTACGTCTATACTTACCTCCGGGTCTGGCGGTAAGCAATCGATCTTCTGGGATCGATTTATCGCATCTTGTCTAGACGCAATAAATCGATCTTGAATTGATCCTGGAAGTACTCGCTGTGAGAGGAGTACACGGAGTCGACGGGGGAGCCTGTCTGCCGCGTGTGGACCTGCAGTGAGTTCGAACTAAGATACTTCGACTTCAGCTACGTGAATAATGTAGCTGAAGTCGAAGTTGCGTATCTTAGTTCGAAGTGGGGGGGGTTAGTGTGGACCAGCCCTCAGGCTGCTGAGACAGGCTTGCTGAGAGGGATGGGGCAGCAGCTTTGTATTATTTTTGGTGGTTCCCAGAATGGGTCCAAGTTTCTCTCTCTCACCCCCATGGCACATGCCTAAGGCTCTGGGAGGGAGTTTGGATGTGGGAGGGAGTTTGGGGTGCAGGCCCTAGGCTGGGACAGGGGGTTGGGGTCCAGTAGGGGGTGAGGGGTGCGGGCTCTGGGAGGGAGTTTGGGTGCAGGAGGTGTGCAGGGTCTGGGAGGGAGTTTGGGTGCTGGGTATGGGCTCTGGGCTAGGGCAGGGGATTGGGGTGCAGGAGGAAGTGTGGGGGCAGGCTCTGGGAGAGAGTTTGGGTGCGGGCTTTGGGCTGGAGTATGGGGTTGGGGTGAGGGGTGCGGTGCTTACCTCGGGCGGCTCCTGAAAGCGACCCGCACATCCCTCCAGGAGCAGCTCCTAGTTGGGGGGGCAGGGGTCTTCACATGCCACTGCCCACAGGCACCACCCCCGCAGCTCCCACTGGCCACAGTTCCTGGCCAATGGCAGCTGTGGAGTTGGCGCTCAGGGCTAGGGCAAGGCGCAGAGACCTCCTGGGACGTAGGGCCGTTCAGGCCGCTTCCCAGGAGTAGCGCGGAGTGAGGCTGGCAGGAAGCTGCTTTAGCCCTTTTTAAATCTCCCGTGGGCAGGAGACACTTAGGGGAGGCGCACGGGGGTCAGCATGCGTGGCCAGGAGAGAGACCCAGTCCTGAACATTGGTGGAGCCAGGGCCCTGGGCCCTGAATATTCCTGGAGCACTGGCTCCACGGGCCCATATAACTTGCTGCCCCTGGATAGGGAGACTGTAACAAAGTCTCACCACTCCCAAAGCTGCAAGATCCAGCCTCAAAGCAATATGCCCCATTTAGACTAAGCCCAGGAAGAATGCCTGAATTCCAGGTCACTCTTACCTCTCTTTATTTTCCCATGGACTCCCCTCTCCCATAAGGGAAGGAAGAGGGGAGAG
Source organism: Malaclemys terrapin pileata (assembly GCF_027887155.1). Taxonomy (NCBI): domain Eukaryota; kingdom Metazoa; phylum Chordata; order Testudines; family Emydidae; genus Malaclemys; species Malaclemys terrapin. Next base: position 69,726,384 of record NC_071512.1, read on the forward strand.
GACTTTTCTTTTGTTTGCTCCAAGAGCCACCTTGGATGTCTGCTGGAGGTGGGAGAGAAAGACAGCCTGGAAGCTGGGTCTGGAGGCAACTACTGCAGGGTGACCAGATGTCCCGATTTTATAGGGACAGTCCTGATTTTTGGGTCTTATTCTTATATAGGCTTCTATTACCCGCTCCCCGCCCCCCCCCCTCCATTCCCTGTCCTGATTTTTCACATTTGCTGTCTGGTCACCCTCACTGCACCCCAACCCCACAGGATCCAAAGGAAAAAAATACACAATACAGAAAACAAAAATCTAAAGGTTTTTTTTTAAACCCAACAAGTTAAACCTCCAAAACAATCTCCCTTAATCCTTAATGTTGTGATCTTACCGTGAAAAAAAATAAATTGAAGGGCATATGAATTTCCTTGGCAGTATTGCTTGTTTTTTCCATCACTTAAAGTGAATAAACAGACAACTAGCAGTTCACTACTCAGAAACTAGTCTGTTAAAGCCATCATAGGAGGAAACATCATTTCACTGTTTGTTATAGGCTACAGTTTGTGTTAGAATTTTTGAACATAATAACAAAAACCCAGCAAAGAAATGAGGGTTTTTTTAGAGCTGTGTGAAAGTGAAGCATTTTTTTTTTTCTGGTGAAATTTCATACAGGGATCCAGATTCTTAGTTGGGGTACATCAGCTTCAATGGAAGTCAGTGCAGCTACATTGATTTATGCCACCTGAAAAACGTGCTCAAAATGTTTTTTTTGGTCATTTTTTGTGTGTGATGTCACATCTCCTAAAAGGCAGTTTTCTACTGATTTCAGACAATGACTCCCCCCACCTTAAGAAGTTGACAAGCTGCTTAGTTTGATTTAAGATTAACAAATGAAAGTTTAATAAATAATATTAGACAGCAATAGATGCAGTAGGTAGACTGGCTTTCTCCACACCAGGGAGCCACAGATATTTCAGAAAATAAAGCAAATTTCAGTGAGAGACCATATGTATAGTATAAAAAACTAAAGTAATGGGAACTAAAAGGAAAAAATGGACCGCTGTAAGGTTACTGTGAAGATGACTTCTAGCTATAAAGGAGAAGACAAGTACAATTATTCCATTATATAAAAAATGGGGGCAACTATTTGAGTATTTATTTTGGCAGAATCTCGGCATATGCATTAGTTTTCTAGTGAATGGTAAATTTTTGCCCAGGTCTAATATTTGCATTTACTTTGTTTTGGATTCCTTGTCTATACTACAGAGAATTTTACTCTTTCCAAATTTTCCCTGAGCAGTTGTGACATGCAAAGTGACCTAATCATCTGATTCGCTGCCCTTACATAATTTTTCTACCTCAAAATACATGGGGGGGGGGGAATGTGAGCCCCAATAATAAGAAGAAAGCAGTTTTACCATTGGAAAAATGCATAAGAAAAGCACACAGTAAACCAGACTCAACACTGCAAATCATGCAGTGGTGTAAGTTCAACAATGGCAAAATATGTATGAAAGTGGTGGCGTACATACTTTTGTTCAGATAAGTATCCAAACCCTTATGCTACAATTGTCCATAAGATTGAAAGCCAAATACAGACCTGGAACAACTCTATTGAATTCAATAAAATTGCATCTGCTTTCGCCATGGGGCAGACTTTGGTGGTACCATATAACAATAGCATTTTCTCAGCAGTTGCAGGCATTATTATAGAATATTCTAGTGCATTTAAAAAAAAATCAAAATAGGTTATTGAATTGGTTAATTTCATCAAAATCCACATCATAAACCAATCAAAAAGTGGCACGCATAGCAGACTTCTTAGTGGAGGCCCTTAGCTAATTTAAGACTGCATCATAATGCATATGCACAAAGGGACATGACGTTGCATAGGCAATCTTAATAATTGGATTTCTTACTCTTTAGTGCTTCTCTTCACTTTGCAATAATGGTCTTTTAGCATGTTTACATGCATTTTATATATCCTGTATCATATATATTATATTCCAGATTCTGACCTCACTTATACTGATTTAAAACCTGAGTAATTCTGCTAACCTCACTAGAGCTATTCCAGTGGTATCAGTGTAACTGAGATAAGAATATGGTCCTTGGAGTATATTGCAGCAAGGCACAGCGCAAAGGTAGACAACATTTACCCACAACATGGAGTTTTTTGTAACAAAGCTTAGAAATGTTTCTGATGTTACTTTAATATATTCCATCTTTGTTACTGATGATCTCTATAGAAAAAGAGGAAAGCTTATTGTCTTTGTGCTGCATACTTCCCCCCCCCCACCCCAATCTCTGATTAAATGTTAGTGCTTATAAGAGTGACTGAGCTAGGCATGATACAGACAATCTGTGCCCTTCAGAAAATTCTGCAATTATGGCAGTTTTGTGGCGGTTTTATGGCGTAGATAAAGAAAAACGACACTATAAAAATAACTCTTAATGTCTGAGAATGATTCTAATTATTATGTAGTAAAGCCAAGATATTAAAAATAGGGTCCTAACTTTAGGCACCTAAGTCCATACTTAAGCACCTATATAAATGGGCTGATTTTCAAAAGTGCTGTAACCAACAACTCACATTAAAATTAATGGGAGTGCTCACATTACTTATGTTAAGCACATACATAAGTTTTTGCAGAACTGGAGCTTAAGAAAATACATGATCATATTACCTGTGCTTTGTACCCAAATTCTCTAGAGTTGAAAAGTTTAGTGCATTCCCTCACTGGAACTCCGTCTTTATCCCCAAAGAGTTACATGAGTTTAGAAGTGATAATAATCATAAACATTAATGATATAGTGTAATTTAAAATATTTTTTCTTACATTTACTAAATGTGATGGGAATATAATTTTCATCCTTCTCATCATGTGTTACTGTATGTTATGATAAGATTTTACTGATTGTATCCTGAATCATCCATTCCTTTATTGTGGTCTCCATGTAGTTGGGGAACGAGTCAATGATAGAACATAGTTTTAATTCCTATTGCATTCAGATGCCCATATCTGCTTAGACTACTGATGTGATTAGATGAGAACATTTAAAGGGTTTTTTGTTGTTGTTGTTCTGGTTTTTGCAGTACCATGCAGTTTGCCTTCTGCATGAAAATGACTGAACTTTTCTTCTTAGTAATATTCTTTCCGAATGCTATTTCCCTTAGGGATAGGAGAACATGTTTGAATAAATTTTAAGCCAATTCAAACTTTGCTGGTTTGAAATTTACCCATGATAAATGGAAGAAGAGTGAAGGACCTGAGTTCTGGAACAGAAAGAAAAGAGGCCTATATAGCCCATGGAGAAAAGAAAGAAACAAAAGGAGAGAAATGGACCCTGTGAGCTGGATTCCTTTTCTATGTTACATAGACAAAGAACAACAGGCTTTAGTCAAATCAAATAGAATATTTTCAGAAAAAAATCTATCTGTATACTAATGTACTTCACAAAAATCCTCTAGTAATATCAGAATTAACTCTAGTCCTTTGGGCTAGAATACTTCCCTTTGGAAAAAAGAACTAATGTCAAAGAGCACTGCTGAGTGGTCTGATACACTGCTGAGTGGCAGTTCAGAGGAGGGATGCTGAGTTTGAACATTGTTTGGTGGTAGTTGAGAAATGGCTTATTTTAATGGAAGGTAGGATCATTTTGTTTAATTTAAACAGGGTCCAAACTCACCAAAACCCCACTCCCTCCCCCCACCTCCCCGCTTACTCCCATGCTCAGCCCTGCTCAAATTGCAACTCCAGCCACAGTCAATCAAGCAGAGGTTACTTGCTCAATATTCCCAATATAAGCAAGTGGGCAGAGAAGGGTGGAATTTGGGAGACTTGGCTCTGCTCACCAAAGTAGCTTGCTAGGTGTAGTTACAGATTAAGCTGCTGCATTGAAAAGCAATTGAAGTAACGTATTCTTCCCCCTTGACGGAGGCAGGAAAAGGGGAGATATTGTGACTGGTTAACAATTCATTCTCTAGTCAGTTCCACGCATGGTACATCTGTGCATGCCCCCTTACTTAAGGCAGGTTGTAAAGTTATAATGTAGCCCAGAATAAATAAGTAAGGGCCATTTTACAGGGTATTTAATTTTATTTCCCACCTGATCTTTAGTGTGGAATATTTCTTTCAATTCCAGGTATGATGTCTAACCTTAATGCTTTATCTGTGCTCTGTGAATCATTTCTGACAAGTACAACATGGTGTCACTTTCACACAATTTTATACACTGCACACTGAATAAACATGATCTTCCATAGGATAATCTGTTCTCCTACCACTGTTATTTTATTAGCCATGGCTAATAAAATAATGTGGATTATTTGGATATACATTCCCACTGTTTTTATCCTACTGTTTGATTGGAGGTCAGACACTGACACACGTCATAGATGCAGTACTACTTATGTAAACATTTGTACAATGCTCTGATTCTGCTACAGAACTCGGTTTAAGATATTTAGTCACTTTTGCTTTGAGACATTGGTGGTGGTTTGTAAAATTCTTTCCATTTGGTTCTGTGAGATGAGGTATACATTTAGGACTACATACTAATCATCATCCCTAGAAGAACCCCCATGGGTGTCAATTGGAAGTTAGAACAAATATCAACAGTGGAATGTGGCCTTTATATAGTTGACATTATTATTTTACTTGTTCATTACGTTATTGTCACATTCAGTATCAATCAGAGACAAAATAGACTTACTTTTAGAACAACTGCTACTGCAATCCTTTATTTCTCTTCCTTCCTCAACTTCCTTTCTTTGGCGCTCTCACTATTCTTTTCAGAGTAACAGCCGTGTTAGTCTGTATCCGCAAAAAGAAGAACAGGAGTACTTGTGGCACCTTAGAGACTAACAAATTTATTAGAGCATAAGCTTTCGTGGACTACAGCCCACTTCTTCGGATGCATATAGAATGGAACATATATTGAGGAGCTATATATACACACATACAGAGAGCATAAACAGGTGGGAGTTGTCTTACCAACTCTGAGAGGCCAATTAATTAAGAGAAAAAAAAACTTTTGAAGTGATAATCAAGCTAGCCCAGTACAGACAGTTTGATAATAAGTGTGAGAATACTTACAAGGGGAGATAGTCAATGTTTGTAATGGCTCAGCCATTCCCAGTCCTTATTCAAACCGGAGTTGATTGTGTCTAGTTTGCATATCAATTCTAGCTCAGCAGTCTCTCTTTGGAGTCTGTTTTTGAAGTTTTTCTGTTGTAATATAGCCACCCGCAGGTCTGTCACTGAATGACCAGACAGGTTAAAGTGTTCTCCCACTGGTTTTTGAGTATTTTGATTCCTGATGTCAGATTTGTGTCCATTAATTCTTTTGCGTAGAGACTGTCCGGTTTGGCCAATGTACATGGCAGAGGGGCATTGCTGGCACATGATGGCATATATCACATTGGTAGATGTGCAGGTGAACGAGCCCCTGATGGTATGGCTGATGTGATTAGGTCCTATGATGATGTCACTTGAATAGATATGTGGACAGAGTTGGCATCGGGGTTTGTTACAAGGATAGGTTCCTGGGTTAGTGGTTTTGTTCAGTGATGTGTGGTTGCTGGTGAGTATTTGCTTTAGGTTGGGGGGTTGTCTGTAAGCGAGGACAGGTCTGTCTCCCAAGATCTGTGAGAGTAAAGGATCATCTTTCAGGATAGGTTGTAGATCTCTGATGATGCGCTGGAGAGGTTTTAGTTGGGGGCTGAAGGTGACAGCTAGTGGTGTTCTGTTATTTTCTTTGTTGGGCCTGTCTTGTAGGAGGTGACTTCTGGGTACTCGTCTGGCTCTGTCGATCTGTTTTTTCACTTCAGCAGGTGGGTATTGGGTATGGGTAGTTTTAAGAATGCTTGATAGAGATCTTGTAGGTGCGTGTCTCTATCCGAGGGATTGGAGCAAATGCAGTTATATCTTAGAGCTTGGCTGTAGACAATGGACGTGTGGTGTGTCCTGGATGGAAGCTGGAGGCATGTAGGTAAGTGTAGCGGTCAGTAGGTTTCCGGTATAGGGTGGTATTGATGTGACCATCACTTATTAGCACAGTAGTGTCCAGGAAATGGACCGCTTGTGTGGATTGATCTAGGCTGAGGTTGATGGTGGGATGGAAATTATTGAAATCATGGTGAAATTCCTCAAGGGCTTCTTTTCCATGGGTCCAGATGATGAAGATGTCATCAATGTAGTGCAAGTAGAGTAGGGGCGTTAGGGGACGAGAGCTAAGGAAGCGTTGTTCTAAGTCAGCCATAAAAATGTTGGCATATTGTGGGGCCATGCGGGTACCCATAGCAGTGCCGCTGACTTGAAGGTATATATTGTCCCCAAATGTGAAATAGTTGTGGGTGAGGACAAAATCACAAAGTTCAGCCACCAGGTTAGCTGTGACATTATCAGGGATACTGTTCCTGATAGCTTGTAGTCCATCTTTGTGTGGAATATTGGTGTAGAGGGCTTCTACGTCCATAGTGGCCAGGATGGTGTTTTCTGGAAGATCACCGATGGATTGTAGTTTCCTCAGGAAGTCAGTGGTGTCTCGAAGATAGCTGGGAGTGCTGGTAGCGTAGGGTCTGAGGACAGAGTCTACATAACCAGACAAGCCTGATGTTAGGGTGCCAATGCCTGAGATGATGGGGCGTCCAGGATATCCAGGTTTATGGATCTGACATCAGGAATCAAAATACTCAAAAACCAGTGGGAGAACACTTTAACCTGTCTGGTCATTCAGTGACAGACCTGCGGGTGGCTATATTACAACAGAAAAACTTCAAAAACAGACTCCAAAGAGAGACTGCTGAGCTAGAATTGATATGCAAACTAGACACAATCAACTCCGGTTTGAATAAGGACTGGGAATGGCTGAGCCATTACAAACATTGACTCTATCTCCCCTTGTAAGTATTCTCACACTTATTATCAAACTGTCTGTACTGGGCTAGCTTGATTATCACTTCAAAAGTTTTTTTTCTCTTAATTAATTGGCCTCTCAGAGTTGGTAAGACAACTCCCACCTGTTTATGCTCTCTGTATGTGTGTATATATAGCTCCTCAATATATGTTCCATTCTATATGCATCCGAAGAAGTGGACTGTAGTCCACAAAAGCTTATGCTCTAATAAATTTGTTAGTCTCTAAGGTGCCACAAGTACTCCTGTTCTTCTTTTCACTATTCTTTCTATTTTTACTTGATCCCTCTACATTTCCTTCCCTGCAGCAACTCCCAGTTCCCATCCTCTCTTCCAGGGCCCATAAATCGAGATCTACTGATCCAGCAACCACAACATGAGCCCAACATGCTAAAGTTACTGGGCTAAAGACATCAGAGGCCTCTGACCAGACATCAGCCCAGAAAGGTACAGATGCTGAGCTAATGACCTCATACAGGCCTGTACCTTGACAAAAGGCCAGAAGCTAGAGTTGTTCACTGAGGCCTATACTTCGGACTCAGTTCAGCAAACTAAAGGGATGTCATAGAACCCTGTACTCAGAAATCATCCCAGCTAGCTAATGATGTAGAGCCAATAGTTCTCACAGAAGCCTTTGTCTTGACATAGGCCCCACATACTACAGTTAATGAATACCTCACAGAGGTATCCAATATCATCCCATTAAGCTATAGCAACTGAACCAGCAGCTCTCACAGAGGCCAGAGCCTTGGTATAGACCTGTTGTGTGAGAACTGGATTTGACCTAATCCGCAGCCATCTTGTGCACTTTAACAGTAAACTGGACGTGAGGACACCACAGAGTCAAGAGAAATATCTGGCCATGCTTAGGCAGACTAAAACAACTGCAAGCTTCAGTTTTACTAACTGGGATAGATAAAGTGAAAAGACCGCTTCATGAGAATGGGAGGAGCGGGAGAGACTGTAGAAAATTGACCTTGATTCTGGTTGTTTGTTTTCATAAGTTTCTTTGATGAAGCTGCTTTGCAGATAAGGAGAATAATGAATTATTGTTAGCTGTTGGTAGGGAAATTGTTAGCCAATTAGGAGCTATTACAAGTTATGTGCTTTGACCAGAGAAAATCTATAAAGAGTTTGGTTAGAAAGTGCACTTTGGAGCAGTGCGAGGGAACTTTTCCTTGGATAAGGAATTGAGGCCTAAATTCCCCAGCAGCTGGGTGGAAGGAGGGTCCCCAGAAGCCTGGCTGCTAATCACTCAAAACCATCTCAGACTTTGGGTAACTATAAATGTTTAGGTGCTCTGAACATACTGCTATAGCATATAGTAGTTTGGGATAAAAGCACTCTGGTTTATATCAATAATTTATCAGACAGAGGAGCTGTGTCCCCATTGACTTATACCTGACAGCACCTGGAGAGAAACAACTTTGGGTTCTGAAAACCCTGGGTAACAGACCCATCAAACTAACTCTTCAGCCAATGACTCTTTGCTTTGGCATCAGCCCAGGATACTAACGATGATAAGGTAGTTATCAAGGTGCAGGCCTCTGTGGGCATTAGACCAGCAAGCTAGAGATATGGCGCTTGTGATCTTTTTTTTTTTTTTGACATACCCTAAGTTATTGTCTACACAGCGCGCAAAAAAAAAAAAAAATCTGCGGCTGGCTGGTGCCAGCAAACTTGGGCTTGTGGGGTTTGGGCTGCGGGGCTGTTTCGTTGCTGTGTAGACTTCTGGACTTGGGCTGGACCCTGGGCTCTAGGACCCTGCATGGTGGGAAGGTTCAAGAGCCCATGTTCTAGCCCAAGACCAGAAGTCTATGCAGCAGTGAAACAGTGCCGCAGCCCAAGAGCCTGAGTCAGCTGGTACAGGCCATCTGTGAATGTCTAGTTGATGTGTAGACATACCCTTAGTAAGCTAGCAGTGCTGAACCAGTGAGCTTGCAGAGGCCTGAGCCTTATTATCAACCCAGCAAGCTAGAGGTCCTGAGCAGAGTCTAAATAGAGGAGAAGTGTATGGGACCATAGCTCCCTGTCATCTGTTACAGAGCAGAAAGATAGTTTCTTTCCTCTCCTTCTCCTGGACTTGAAGTTCCCCCCAGAACTCCTCCTCCTTCCTCTGCTGTTAAATAAGGACTAGTTTTGGGGGAGAATCTGAAGCAGGAGCAATAGGAGGGGCTGGTATCTGACTGGAAGTTTGAGGGTCTCCATCCTTCCCACCAGTAAGTGGAGCAGCATGAGCACCTGCTGGGAGAAGAGGAATTATCTGTTAGTTTCATTGCTGCCCCAGGAGTTCTGAACAGCAGTGTTAAAACTGACCAAATCAGACTGATCACATTTGACTTTATGACTTTGTTGCAGCTTGAAGAAACTCTGGCCAACACTAGAGAAACTGGAATTGTCCGTCTGTAGCCTGGGAAGAAAGCACTTCATTGGTTTGCATTCTCTTTACATTGGATGGGTTATCTTTGTAACCATAAGGGGTAAAAATAGAATAAAATACTGTCTCTATGAAGTCAATGGAATTTTGCCTCTGACTTTACTGAGGGCAGGACTTCACCTTGAAGTTTTTTCTCTAAATGAAATCTTAGATGCTGAAGAAATGGGTGACTCTCAACTGGAAAAGCTCCCTACTGGTCTGAATGGACTTTTCAAGGCATGTGCTAAATCATGGTAATTGAGATTTCAGAATTTCAGGTCTCTGAACATTTTCAGTAACCAGATACAAGACCCTGGAAATCATGAGCTTTATTTCTATTTAAATCTATTTCTCTTACTTTGGGATAGTTTCTGCCTTACAGGGCCAGTTCCTCATAGGGTTGCTAGGTGTCCGGTTTTCAACCGGAACACCCAGTCGAAAAGGGCCCTCCCCACCCCGGTGCAAATGAGTGAGTGAGGGTGAGGGAGAGCAAGAGACAGAGGGAAGGGGGATGGAGTGAGCAGGGTGGGGCCTTGGAGAAGGGGCGGGGCAAGGGTTTGTGCAATTAAGCTTTGAACCTACTCCTTTATGTTGCTTCAGCAGTGCAAGGAGGTGGTAAAGCTGGTATTGTCTTAATTTCTCTGCATCCAGGAATCCTTAGGTGACACAGAGCCATTGCAGCCAGCACTTTGCCAACCCCACTTGCAACCCCCAACTATTCTTACTCCTCTCTCCTTGAATCCCACACTGAGAGCAGGTTGACCAGATTGAGCATCAGGGCCTACAAGGCTGCTTGAAGAGGCTGACCTCTAACTAATATTATACAACATAATAGAGATATGTAAGCTTTTGTCCTTTATGCCTTGGAAAGAGTCTGCCTAGTGGGAGAAAATAACTAGAACATTTCAGATCGCCCAAAAAAGTTATCCAGATCAAGATTATCCATTACTGGGCTGGTTCTGCCAAGCAAAATGACCCATTCCAAAACCTATATGCAATTACAATTAGCACAATGGACACATTTTTAAGTATCAAAAATATGGGACAAGTTTGTCTTATCTAAATTTTGTCTTGAACCTCCTGAGGCTATACAATTGTACTGGGGATACTGTGAAAACAACCTTTCTCCCAATAAGTTAATACATCTGCTTCTGGTCTGAGCTAGAATGGAGAGACACATGAAAATAAAAATACTGGGGTAGAAAAAAATGATTGCAACTTTTTCAACCTCAAAAAAGGTTCAATTCAAATTTGTTTGAATTTTGGGAAATTTTTCAGGTCAGTTTTTATGAGCTTGGCCTAGTTTATTTGCTTCTTTCAGATGCTAATGTATTTGGCCGGATTTTTACATAGTTTGAATTAAAATTACATGATTATGATAATACAAACACATTCAGAAAGAGAAGCAAACAAAAGTAATTCCATGGGATGCAAATGAGAGGAATTTTCATAAATTGCCTAAGGTTTTTTATATAACAGCACAGAAAAAATAAATAAGTAGGATATGATAAATAATAATTTAAGAATAATTATTAATTTTGAATTATACTTCAGGAATCATACAAGCATGTTTCTTCCTGACTTGAATAGTTTGAGTATGGATCTGATCTTTCTCCCATGTCTGTCAAGGGGAGTCTTGCCACTGATTTTAATAGAAAAAGAATTGTGCCTGGTATTTTAGGCAAATTAAAGGCTCTTACAATTAAAGTTTGTTTGTGGCAAGCTGCTGTCTTGTGTTTTTTAGTACAGAGGAGTAAGACCACTTGAAGAGGAGGGAATCTATGCATATCTAACTTGCGTAGTTTTTCTTCAAGATATTTTCCCTATTAGTGGTCTATATAGGACCATTTACAAAAAAAGGCACTATCAAGGTAAGCGCTTCCCCAGGAAGCACCCCTCTCCCCCACACATTCTCAAGGGGACTTCTAAGAGCTGATGGGAAATCATGTCTTTTTCCAAAAAATCCTTGTTCTCTCTGGTTGAAGCTGTCAGACCCTGTTCACCATCTGACACTGATTGATTGATTTTAAAGTTTTTTTTTCAGGATTGGCTGAAGAGAGTATCCAAGACCTTAGATTCCCCTGGAGGTGATACAGGAGCCCAACATTCTCTAGTGGACATCGTCCACAACACACATCAGAGCAAACTGGCACTGCCCATCAATGATGCCCTCCTATCACCAGTTTGTCACACTTGGCAGACTCCTGCTAGCACTGCAGCTGTGTTTCAGAGGGCTGATTACACAGTTCTGTGTTCTAATCCTGGGCTTTCAATACCGTTTTCTAATCCCACCCTTAAATCCCTGATGGATAATAAGACAACAAAGGGAACAAGCAGCATCAGTCAAGGTCTGCACCTCATGACAAAGAGCTCAAGCATCTAGATCTCATCAACCATAAGAGCTACGTGCTGGCCACACTTCAATTCAAGTCTTTAGTGCAGTGTTGCAGACTAACTGAAGAGAGATGTATTTTTCGTGGTCATTTCAAAATACGGTACATTCACACATACATTCTCATTTATGCATGTGTATGAAAGGTTAAATATGTAATAGACTTCACATTTCAAAATGTGAATTCTTAAAGGCCTTAAATAGATTTGTTAAATACACAGTATCTTCCTTCCAGAAAGTTTGCTCACTTCATTGAATTCTACAGTATTCTTCATTATGAAACTATACAGTAAATTGTAAGCATATTGAACAGCTTTTGTCAGCAGGATTGGAGATTAGTTATGGAATGCTACAGCTTGAGGCCATCCCAATCAACAGTGAAATTGTGATAGATCATATTTTTTTTTATACAAATTCCTTACTTTACTTATTGTTGGAAAGGTTGCTTGGCTGGCTGGTTGGTTGGTTTTTACCCCAAAGCCAATCACAGTAAGTTAAACAGAATGTTGATTCATATTTTGTAAACCAAAACAGAGGCCAAGAAAATATTATCAATATTCAATGTAAAGATGAAATAAAGTGAATATTTAGAGAAAAAGGGTTTTATTGATGGTTTTAAAAATCCTGAAAAATATTGATAGCAAGTATATAAAACAAGCTGCAATAAAAATTCCTTCACTCCACTGAAGGAACGTAGTGCATCATCTAATATACAGTGCATGTTTGGAAGATACTGATAATTTTTTTTGACAAATATAAATATATATATATATTTATAAAGCCTAATAATTAACTAGTAAACAAAACTCTTAATCTGATATTGCCTTAAAGTTTCTATGTGAAATCATTTAAAAAAAGTAACTAATAGTGAATATTTGTATGGTAGGGGTTAATAATTCAAACATATTTCTTTTTATTTGTATAACAATATTTAACTGTACAATACATTACTGAAAGTGCCATCTTACAGAGAGTTGAATTGGATAGACAGGTGCTCACATCATGGTCAGTATAGTATAAAAACTTGGACAGATATATTAGCTGATGTTAAATCATTGTGAAAATAAATTGATTTCGTTTATATATTTTCTTTTTGCAGTGTACAAATAAGTCAAAGGTCAGATTTCAGTAATGTGAAAAATAAATAAGTAGAAAAATAAGTATAGTTGGAAATTGTTTCCAAATGTAGAGTTTTCATGGTGAAGTGGGGGTGAGACGAAGAGGGACACTAACATTTTTGTGGGGAAAAAAATCATCCAGTTGTAGCTGGTGGAAAAGAACTGGTTATAAAATTTAATTTTGGTGATATATTTTGTGCAAAAAATTTCCATTTTTCTACCACTTCTATAAATAATGTGAAATAGTATATCCTACAGTAAATAAGATTTTGTTGGTTGCAAGTTAAATGTTAAACTATAGCTGAAGTATAAATGACTGCTGATGGTGAATTAGAAGATTGAGCTCCACATTTTTGGCAAGTCATTGGAAAGTTGGTACCATGATCACTCCTGCATGGAGAAGGCCTGAATGAACATGGGTAAAATGTATTTATGGACAGTGTTTAAAATAAATCCTGCTGAATAACTTTGCTGTTGTTCACAATGGCTTTTTGTTCGCTTTCTGGAAAACTGTTGCATGAATGACTTTTTATTAACCATATATTTAGCTGAAAGCAAAAGTGTGTGGTGAATATAAGCAAGGTTTGGTAAGGATATGCATGTGCCCTACCATCTTGAAAACTCTTCCTCATTCAGACAAGAGATTTCTCAAACAAATATGAATGTTCATAGAACATTTGGAAACAAGAAAAAAAGCATACCCTTAGCACTGTTTCTATTCTTACATTGGATTATCTATGTGATTTGGTAATGTGATGCAAATACTAACAGTGACCAGAACAGATGAGACATAGGAAAAAGTTTGTTTGCTTGAGCTGTTTGTTGGACAGTTGCAAATACATACATATAGCAAAAAAATTAAAAAAAAAAAGTGATCAGTTCAGACAGTATTCTGGAAAGACGAACAGGCAAACTTCAAATGGGGCAATATGAGTCAGGTAACATATACATGCCTTTCCTATCCACAAAGATTTCTATTGGGGTGTTGTGCAGGTAGATGGCATAAAGAATTGTTTCATTTAGTTACTAGTTTTAATATTTTATTTGTGCTGAGAAGCTTTAGATTCTTGATTTGGGGGGGGGGGGGTAGGTTTATTTTGCTGAGATGTGCTTGTCAAAAAAAATGAAGATGAAAGGTAGAGTACTGTGATTTGGAGCACCTCTTCTTAATACAAGCTCATTATTTGAAATTAATAGATTACTCTGGATTTACAACACGTGTAGTTTAGAGCACCATTTGGCCCCAAGATCTGTAATAAATTCATTCTCTCTCTCTCTCTCTCTCTCTCTCTCTCTCTCTCTAAGGTTCCAAAACACTTTGTAGCTACATTGAGCACATGCCTGGAAGATCTCCATGACAAGATGCATCTCTGTAAAGTTCTGTCCTAGGATTGTGACCATGGGAAAATATATTCATATGCAGAGGCTTATGGTGAAGTTCTGTCTACAGTCTCTTCTAAGCTGGGTCTACATGCAGTGTAGTCTAAGAATATGAAATAAGTTACAAGGATGCATTTATAATAAATAAATACATTTGCTATATATTAACCCAAATAGTGCAGCATCTTTCAAGTAAGTGGTTTATTTCCATATTCCCCAATACATTTGGAAAAAATCACTGAATAATGACATTTGCACTTGACCCTATATTAACAGTTGAAAAGTTAGGAAAGTAAGAGCCATACTCCACCAAGTACACATGCTGAAATATATTTTAAATGTACACTTTAAAAAAAATGCACTTAGTATTTCTGAGCTGACTACTGGAATAGAATTGCTAGTTTGTGAAATGCAATGAGGGGTGTATTGTAGGAAGGGCAATTGGGGAAGGCTCTGTGCAGAAACTGGTGAAGCAGAGTGAGGGAGCTATCTATTAGTCTGTTCCCCAGCATCCGCCAGTGAATGAGCCTCTAGCTTTCTTAGACAGATGGCAAAATGCACATGGCTGGTGGCAGAAATATTCTCTGCACCTTCCAGCCAGTCAGCATCCTCCCAAGCCCCCCCGGTTCCTCCTTTGTTCTCTAATAAAAGACCTAGAGGGAATTGGTGGAGCAGCAGCACAGAGGAGGGACTGTTAAATAATCAGAAGAGAGAATAGGGCTACTTCAGTCACCATTTCTTTACTGCTACTACTTGCTGTTTAGATTTTTAAGTTTATTCCCCATCCACATGACAGTTCAGGGGCAAAAAAGATCTCGTGGAGATGAGAGACTATAAAATGTGGCCAGTTTCAAAATATCTGCTGCCAACTGTTGATTCAACAGCCTCTCTTTACCTTCCAATAAACAGAAATCCCAGTCCTGAAGGACCATGAGAAGTGTCTGAATCGTTCTCTATGGACCCCCCTTTTATGTGTTTAATACATCTGAGATAGGTTTTAATATATTTTGACTGTTAAACAACATAGGAGTTTGATATACTCTGTCCTCAGGATCTTGGCCTTTGTATTTGTCTGCATGAGGGTGAAAAATGCATTTTGAACAAAATCAGCATCCCAAGGATCATCTTGATGATTAGTACGGAATATCCTCTCAACTGGAACACACAGAATTTAGGGCAATTTATTTAATCTGAAACTCAGCTGAAATGCACAGACTGTAGAAGAAGTTCTATGTACTCTGGGGAGATTCTTTTATTAATGTTTGTGTACATTATTTGTGGTAAATTGGGGTAGGAATATTGTGATTTTTGAATATGCTTGTAACAAGATTTTGTTAATTTGAAAAGATTCAGGAATTGATTTTTGTATGTATTTTCGACTCGTAAAATGAATTGTGGGGGGGAAAAATAACACTACGACACGGTTTTCTTATTCCTGTCCCCTCTCACACTCACACACACACACACACACACACACACACACACACACAAGGATGAGAGAAATGGTAGCACCCTTGTACAACTCTATACAGTTTGAAGACTCATTTCATCCCTGACCAGATCCAAATATATTTCTGGCTAACAGATTGTAAATTGACTTTAAGGATAATGTAACAATTTTTTTATAAAAGTTGTGGAGGCAACATGAAAATGTTTCTTACACAAAGATAGCATACAATAGTTACATTGTTTGTAGAAAGATGGCCAGTACTCAGCTCTGAAAGGCCATAATGTGTTAGTAATTTTAAAATACAATGTGCAGTTTATTGATAGTGAGTTGTTTTGATATGCCACAATACTATGTTTTAACTTACGTGCATGGTGTGTGTATACACAAATATAAAGACACCCACCCACATACATATACATATATAGGTATGCTTTCCATGGTGAATGGCTGGGAAAAAGAAAACAAAAAGAAGGTTGGAGGTGTAGAAGAAACTATATGCATATGCTGGATTTGTATTCTGATTCTCACCTGCATTTGCACATACAATCTGAAAACAAATTCAAATATCAACCATTTTGCATTCCCCCTGGGCTGTCCCCTGCTCCCCTCACATTTATCTTATTGTTGTGGGTTGGGTTAATCTTCTTGTTATGGGTTAGGACACAACTGCCTCCCTTAACTCAGGATGAATGTGAAGAAGTGACTGAAATAATAGCAGTCTCCCAACCCGGGGTACATGCTGTCTCCAGAAATAATTTGTTTAACCTGTGGAAGGCGGGGAGTATAGGTGGGTGGGCTGGGAAAGTGAAAGTGAAGTGTGTGTGTAAGTGAAGCTGGAGACCGACAGGTGCACACACAGCCAGGATAAGCATGTTTGGTGACCCTGAGAGAAGCATAGAGAGGAGTCTTCTAGGTCTGGTGCTGGCTAAAGAGGGTTGGGGCTGTAAGTAAAGAAACTATCTCATGTTTTGTTCCTCCTGCATTTAAGGAAACAGGACTTTGTATATTCTTTGTAAATAAACAAGAATGTATCAGAGAAAATACTTGACTCTGTCACCAGTGTCTCCTCCCAACTGGAACAACTCTCAACACCCTTAATTTTAAATACCTGCTCTGGTTGAAAGGGGTAACTTTGTGAGTGCGCACACATGTGCATGTGTGTACATATATGAAAAAATGATATAAATGCAGAAATTTTATAACAAATGCCTAAATCAATTTTCTTTTAAATTTATATTTTTAAATAAATAATTTATTATGTCTCCCTTGCTTGTATTCTTCTTTCATCCCACTTTTCATCCTTCACTATACTTTATTCTTTCCTTCTGTTTTGCATCCTTGACAACTTATCCTCTTATCCTTTCTCAGTTTTCCACTGTTCCCTTATTTCCCTTTCCTCTTTATTTCTTCGGTTGTGTTCTTTCACTTTCCCCTTATGTTCTTTCATTCTTTTCTTCTCATTCCCAATAATCATTCTTTCCATAGGCACCGACTCCGTGCGTGATCTGGGGCTGGAGCACCCACAGGGAAAAATTGGTGGGTACTTTGCACCCACCGGCAGCTCCCTGCCCCACCCCAGCTCACTGCTGCCTCCTCCCCTGAGTGTGCTACATGCCCGCTTTTTCCCCCTAGCTCCCAGCGCTTGTGTCATGAAACAGCTGTTTCGCCCGGCAAGCGCGGGGAGGGGAGGCGGGGCCAGGGTGGGGATTTGGGGAAGGGGTCCAATAGGGGCAGGGAGGGGGTGGAGTTGAGGCGAGGACTTTGGGGAAGGGGTTGGAATGGGGGTGGGGTGGGGAAAGGGTGGAGTCGGAGCGGGGCCAGGAGCGGGGGGCATGAGCACCCACCGGCACTGGGGAAAGTTGGCGCCTATGATTCCTTATGTTAGATGTAGTGTCTTAGACTTTCTTGAGGTGGTCAGTGTAAGGCAAGCACACCCAGAGGCAGTTTTAAACTAACTTGAACAACAGTATACAGGGACATCCTTTAACCATTACAGGAGAGGTCTATTGCTTAGTCCGATAACGTACATTAGAGAAATGCTGTACACAATGTGTTATTTTAATAATTAAGGGTTAAACTAGTATGATACACTTACTCATGTTGAATAGTACATTACAATCTGGCCCTAAATGCTTAATTATCACATAATGGAGCAGTGGATGGACTGGAGACCATAGGACTTACTATGTTTCTATTGGCTGGAAGAGCTTGGGGGAATACAAAACATGATATAATATAGTAACCAATGTATTAATCTAGAGAGACAGCTGTGAGCATCTGGAAACTGTGTAGACTGCTGTTATAGTCTCTATATCACTCACTGGAAAACTTATTTTTCCTCCTTCCCTCATCCTCGTGGATCTCCTGCCTCACTGTTTACTTTTTCCTCCTTCTTTATCTTCCCCCAATCTCCTTTACTAATCCACTCAACAATTTCAACCTATGTTCTCTTCTCTTCTTATCCTGCCAAACTTAAATGGTTCCCCACACCGCTAATCATTTTACTATGATCACTCAAGTCACAAAGACATTGACATTCCAGTTACATTCAGAACCTCCAATCACTAACCCAACCATTCTCTCTCCATGATCATCCTTATCCAGACTTTCTTTTTCTTTGTAGATGGACCCAATTCAGTTTTTTTTTTTCTTCCAGCTTCCCTTATCCAGTTTCTCTTTGACTGGATTAGGTGTCAGTAGAATGTGGCTCTTCCTTTTGTTTACTCTCTAACAAGGGGAGAGGAAAAAGGACAATCTCCTCTGTCTTTCTCCAGCAGTTCAGCAGGGGAGTGAAGTTTCTTTTAAAATAACATTCTCCATAATTGCTGGGAATAGGGGATATATATTTGTACAGCTCCTAGCACAACAGGGTTCTGGTCCAAAATTGGGACTCCTAGCTGCTGTGGTAATGTATGTATTAAATATTAATGAAATAATATATTGTGGCATGCCAGTTTGTGAAAGAAAAACAAATCTATTAGAAGAACATGAGGTGGGAAAATATAATTCATCTGGTTCAGGATTTTTCAATCCAGCTATTTGAGTAATAGTGATACACAGCTGTATTGTGCTGTCATCAGCTGCTTGAAAGCTGCTTGACAGCTGCTTTACTGTTACATAATGAAAATCTGTTGATTGAGTCCCCTTTGATCAATACTACAGTTATTTTCTACTGTAGAAATAAATAATCCATGTCAATAGAATCATAGCAGGGAAATAACTTACAGGTTTGAATTAATTTAATAACAAGATATATCAAATAGCTAAACTTAATCAATTTTATTCACCAAGACTTATTAGTCAAAGATTAATATGGCATAATGCAGAAAGGAAGGCCAATATGTTACCAACTGGTCTGGGAGGCAGCAGTGCAGCTAGTCAACGATTTCTAAATCTGAGATTCTCTCTACTTCTATATATACTAGGGTTTACAACAGATAGATTTTCACTATTTATTTGCATTACTTCAAACCTAACATGATTCTTATCAATCTTCTTAAACATATTTTTCAAAGATTCTTTTGCTGGTTATCACAGACTCTGCAGTAAACAAAATGGAGATTGTAACCGGATTCTTGCCTTGGTTTCACCTTAAAGTTAGTATAAGTTTAGAAACATCCTGTACCAGCTATAGCTTAGTACAGAGGGCATTAGCTCACTATTAATAAAATGTTTGTCTTGTCCTGTCCCTCTAGAATGTCTCTTATCTAGCACTGAAATTACAACACTTCACATCACCCCTTGGTTAAACAGCTTGACAAAAGTAAAAATCATTCTAAATATAATGTGTTATACTTATTCACTATTAGCTACTTTCTTAGTTTGGTTATATAACATCTCATTTCTAGTCACATTTATAGCTATTACATCTTCCTGCTTTGATTAATATTTTGCTTGTGAGAGATAAATGTATCTATTTTCTGGTAGTTTAGTAATAAATCAATTTATATTCCTTATTAATAATTCTGTTTGTGAGAGCTGTTTTCCCAATATATCTGTTTACAAGAGGCCGCTCTCACAAACCTTGATAAAGTCCATTCTTTAGATGATAACTGCCCTACAGCATTTAGCAATGTATGTAGCTAAAACTTAGTGTTTTTCCATTTCACCTTTGGCCTGGCTGCAAAGGATCATGGGCACTTGGTTTATTTCAGTCAACATAACCCTATCCATTTCCACCATGAAAGTAACCTATTGTGGGAGATGCATAAATACATTTGTACAAAAAAGATGTATATCTCACAAAGGTGCAGGGGGCAATCATACTCTTTTTTTAAAGGGTCCTACTACCAGAGTTCAAGATGAGCCTGAGTCTAAGCCTTGACACTTTTAAAACCCAGTGCCAGACTCATCCCTTTAATTAGGTCTTGCACCTGTAATAAAATAGCATAATGACTTACCACGATACTTATCTAAGACAGCTACCAATATCTTAGCTGAGAAGGTGGCTTAATATAGAAGGTTGCTTAAAAGAGTTGTTTTGTCACAGTAGCCACTGTATAGGGAAAAGAATTCTCTATTGCAATATGTTGGCTTTTCCATAGGTACTATGGTCAGGAAAATTCATTTGAGCTTCCTTAATGGTACTGTGTATATGGCACCTAGATACTTCCTTAACTGTGTATATGGCACCTAGATACTACGGTGATATGGGCGAATGAGAGGCAGATAGATAAGGTAATCTTATTGTTGACCCCATTGTCGTGGAATATACACAAAACTACTTGAACAACAAGCATGGCTAAGTTGTGTGGTAAAATAAAACTAATTAAGACTGAAGACTGCTCCAGGGGGTGTTATAGCTAACTCCTTTCAGGGAAGTAACCTGGAAAGTCAAACTTCTATAGTAACCAAAGGATGGTACTTCAGAGGCCTAAGATAGTAGTTTACCAACAGCTCAGAGAGCTTTTCTTCTTCTTTTTCTTCCATAAACTCTTGTCTGGGACCTGACTTTGTCTTTAACTTTGTCTAATACAGTGCCAAGTGCACTGTCGACACTTAATAAATAAATAATACTTTAATGAATAATCTAAACCTCTGGGTTGTTTACTCTTACTCTTGAGTATGAATTGCATGCCTTGTGCTTTGAGTTGTCTGCTCAAGTTGTGATTTATGACAATTGAACTTACTATTATTAATATTTATGTAAATAACTACCTCATCTCCATTTGTACCTTGTTCTGAAACAGTTGGTTGAGGACACTTTCTGTGATATGATACTAGACTAGATGGCTCATTGATCTGATTTGGTATGGGAATTTCTATGTATCTAGGCTTTACATCAAGGAAAGGCATACAGGTGCCAGGAAAGATCCATTATTGTGTTCGGAATAATGTACCTGACCAATTTGTATATTTCTATCTCAGCCCATATTGAGTTTGTAGAAATAAGTTCCTGTCGTAAGCACTTGTCTTCAAGTGACCACACTATTAATTCATTTCCAGGAACTCATTTGTTGAGGCAAAAGTAAGCTATTTTCAGCATAATACCCTAACTTGCAGTAGCTGTCTTATGAGAACTCAGAAACAGAGATGTTGTCATACAGATGTATCAGGGACAAGGTTTTTATGTTGCAAATAGAAAATGCAGATTGAATAAAATGCACTGAGTAATGTCTTATTGAAAAGTAAAGTTCTTTGAAAAATAAGGTAATTTTTCACACTGTGTCTTCTGCAAATGGGTCTGGAAGTATTGTTGAGACCAGACTGCAAAAATAAATAGACTGTTTACATGAAAACTCTGGCGATAGATTCTTAAATTGAGAGTTTCCTTGTTCAATATCAGTTTTAGAGAACTATACACAATTAGTAAATGTCACACTACAGTAATTTAGAATCCAAGTTGTATAAATCACAAGTGAACTAAGTTTATTTGAGGACAAGGGGAAAGCAAAAAATAAAAGTCATTTGGCATGGTTAAGCTCATTTCTTGCATATGGCAATACTTCTTTCCTTCATTAAATCTTCTAATTACTTTCTGATTAATCTAGAGTTTGTGCCTTAATGACCTTGAATGGAATGGTGTCATTCTCTGTATGATAAACAGCTTTGTGGTATTTGTTGTGTATGCATTTTTCTTACATGTTGACTTACGCCATGTTGTCTAGTATTGTCATAGAACTGACAACATTAACTTCAGTTGACCTTAGCTATGCCTTTTTAAAATTGTACACTTCAGTCAAGTACTCTTTTATCTGACCTTCATTGGGCTTGGGAAAGATGAATTATTTTAGTCTAACTTTATAGCTGATATGTTTTTGTCTTGGGATGGCCTTGTCTATAGCTTTTCAAGTGCAACAACATAATTTATAATCTGCTGAGCACACAGTTTTAAATGTGTTCCTTCCTAGAGATTAGTATATTTTCATTGTAATGTCCTAAAATGCTTGAAGTGAATTATTTAAGCCTTAGGACACAAGAAGCATTGCATTTCTTGATGATTAGTTCATGCCTCTGGTGGTATGAGGGACAAAGTTGAAGGACAACTGACTTTAATGACCTGAGAAGTGTAATAATCTTCTAAAATGCATTGTCAAGCATATTTTATTGCTATTAGCAAATTGATATTATCCGTCCATTTGTCCATTGATCCATCCATTAGTGACTGGTCTCATTACCTTAGAGAAGGATATGATATCAATGAGGGCCAATCAGAACCCTCCAATTGTGTACATAATAGTAAAACCATTTTATAATTTAATCCATTATGTTTAAAAGATGCATGCCTTTGTTTTTATGAAGATAAGCGTTGCTATCTGTTTCCCTTTTTGCATCACTTATACATTCCTAACATTCTGTATTCCCCTATTCTAGATGTGCTACATTTGTTGACTCTTTTAATTGCTTCTTGCTGTTTTCTACATCTTTAACAGTAAACGTATCCTATTAATGCAAAAAAGAGGCATATGGTCTTCTTACCTATAATGTATTTTGTTGGAGGCTGACTGGTTTAACTGAAGAAATTTGTAAATAAATGTTTATCCCTAGTATATTAAATACATAAACAGCAGTGTTTGTGATATCTTAGTATGATTAGCTATTCAAAAAATCATCAAATGTCCTGAGATCTGCACCGCTTATTTAAAAATTCATAAAAAGTTTTGAAGAATAAAAATGGTTTGACAAGTAGGCAGGCCACAAAGAAACTGACACATCAAGGGAAGAAGATCAAACAGGAATATAGCAGGCATATTCATACTGTAGGCTGCAGAGCCTGGCTGCACTCCAAGGGGGTTGAAAGAACAAGTAGACATGAAATATAGAGAAAGAATAGAGACAGGAATCTCAAGGTGGAGAAATGAAAGACCATTTGACATTCAAAAATGATTTTTTTTATAACTTTGACATGCAGTCAATAAATTCACCTTTGCTTAGCTTATTTAACTAGATGCAAAAGTTTTCTTACAATGGTAGTGTACGTTTTAAGAGAGATACAGTAAAATGTCTTCTCTTCGGATCCCATCAATCAGGGGGTTTCAGTTTTTTTCAGAAGATTCTCACAGTAAACACCAGGAGCCAGATCCTCAGTTGCTGTGAATCAGTGTGGCTTCACAATGGAGCTATGCTGATTCACAACAGCTGAGGATCTAGCCTCATCAATCAGTAAGGAATGGTAAATGTTAACAAGCCTATATGTTCACTCTTATTTCTGAACTCAGAATGAATGGCATATTTGAAACAAAATGTTTTGTGCTATTAACACAATATTTTTAGTCCTTCTTTATTAAACAAACATCTAATAAAGGGTGTTATGTGGGGTATGTATTAGTGATGGTGACTTTAACATACATAAGCTTAATAATGCCACCTAGTAATGCCACTGCAGTTAGTGCTTACTACTGATGATGATGGGCATATTAACCCCTCTGTTACCCTGATCTATGCCATGTGACTGAGGCTAGGCAATAAAGTTCAGTCTTTTACTGACACTCTTGTGTGTCACCCCTTTATTATGCTACCTATCACAGAATTGCAAAGGAGGTTGGATAAAGGGAACAGAGACACATCTAGAGGCCTGGTTCTCTTGTTGTTAGGTTCTCTCAGGCAGCTCCCCTGGGCCAAATGCAGCAGCAACATCAAAGGGGCAGTGAGTAAAGAGCCCTTTAAAACTTCAGTTTCCCATTTCCTTGGGTTCCAAGTCTCCTTACTTGACTTCTCTTAGGCCAGCAATAGCCATGGGAGCAGATGTACAGAGGCCTTACAGACCTTTAGCCTTCCACTGCCTGAGCTCCAGGATTCCTTCCTGGGCTAGACATACTTCTCCCTCAGAGTGGCAGCTGGAGCAACAGCAAGGTGATGGGTGGAAAAGAGCCCTCAGAACCACAGGTGACTTATCCTTCTCCCCTGCCTGTTTGTTCAGGTTTGGAAAGTTTAATGTGGGGAAGTGGGTAGTTATTCAAATTCTTTCCTTACTGATTTTGAATCCCCTCTCCCCAAGATATTGCTGCAAGGCTGGTGTTAGTGACAGGCAACTGTGTGTGTGTGTGTGTGTGTGTGTGTGTGCACGTGCGCATATGTTAGGGGATCAGGAATTAGTAATTTGTCATTTTAGATAGGTCAGGGAAGCCTGGGTGGTGGTGGTTGTAGGGCAGTGGTTCTAAACCACTCGGCCTTGGGGGGCTGCGAGTAGGTCTTGGGGGATGGAAGGCACCAAACAGGGCAAGCATTAGACTTGCTGCAGCCCAGGGCAGAAAGCCGATGCCCCACCGCCCAGAGCTGAAGCCAAATCCTGAGCAATGTAGCTTCGTGGGGGGCCCTGTGGCATAGTGCCCCAGGCAGTTGTTCTGCTTGCTACCCCCTAATGCTGGCCCTGGCTTTTATATTTAGAAAACCAGTTTTTGTGGCACAGATGGGCTGTGGGTTTTTTATAGCATGTTGGGGAGGGGACTCAGAAAGGAAAAGGTTGAGAACCCCTGTTATAGGGTATACAGACCATTCAGAAAAGTGGTAGGAGCCCTGAAAATTTGGAAGGGGTGGGTGATTCCCCAAACTAGACTATGTTGTTGGTCTCTGTGGCAGTGCACTAGGTGAGAAAAGCATCTAACGAAGTGGGTATTCATCCACGAAAGCTTATGCTCCAATACATCTGTTAGTCTGTAAGGTGCCACAGGACTCTTTGTTGTTTTTTAACAGATCCAGACTAACATGTCTATCCCTCTGATAGGTGATAATAGGAGCTTTTCATCCTACACCATGCTACAAATCCTGCAGTTCCTAGATGCTACATATTGAAGCAAACTTTTAGGGGCTTGGATGTTTCAATTCCTGTGGCAATGGGAACACCAAAACAAAGAAATATTCATGGATTATAAGAATGTAAGGGACCACTTTGATCATCTAGTCTGAGTACCTACATAACTCAGGCCACAAGATGTCCTTGAAATAATTCCTGTTTGAATTAGAGCATACCTTCTAGAAAAGCGTCCAGTCTTGATTTAATGATTTGCAATAATGGAGAATCCACCATAATTCTTGGTAACTTGTTCAAATGGCTAGTTACTTTCAGTCTTAAAAATCTATGCCTTATTTTGGGACTGAATTTATCTTGCTTTCAATTCCAGCCATTGGATCTTGTTATGCATTTGACTTTTAGATTGAAGAGCCTTCTAATCTGTGCTTAATTAGTAATGAAAGAGGTGCCGGGGCTCCAGTAATTTTTTTACATTCATAACTGATGAAGCAAGTGCAAAGGTGCTGGGTCTATGACCTGCCAAGCCTAGAGGTGCCGGGGCTCAGCCCTGGCACAAATTAATCACTGCCTCTAGTATCACATTACCATTCCCTATGTTGTTATCAAGTCACTCTGTAGGCTTCTCTTTGATAAGCTAAATAGATAGATTTAAGGAGATCAATCACTATAAGGCATGTTTTCAAATCCTTTATTTATTCTTGTGGGTCTTCTCAGAACCTCTCCAATTTTTCAATATCCTTCTTGAATTGTGAACACCAGAATAGACATGGTATTCCAATAGTGGTGACACAAGTGTTAAATACACAGGTGATATATCCTCCTTATTCTTACGTGACAGTCCGCTCTTTATACAATGATGAGACTAGACTTTTCGACCACGGTGTTACATTGGGAGGTCATGTTGAGCTGGTTATCTGCCATGACCACCAAGTTTTTTCAGAGTCACTGCTTCCCAGGTTAGAGACCACCACCATGCTATGCTGTAAGGCCTACATTCCATGTTCCTATATGTATGACCTTCCATTTGGTCATATTTAAATGCATATTGTTTGCCAGAGCCCAGTTTACCAAATGATCCAGATTGCTCTTTATCAGAGACTTGTCATTGTTTACCACTCCTCCAATCTTTGTTTCATCTGCAAACTTTATCAATAATGATTTTATGTTTTTGTCCAGATCATAGATAAAAATGTTAAATTGTGTAGGGCCAACAACTGATCCCTGCAGGATCTCACTAAAAATACATTTGCTCGATAATGATTCCCCATTTACAATTATGTTTTGAGACCTATCAGTTAGCCAGTTTTTAATCCATTTAATATGTGCCATGTTGATTTTGTATCATTTGTGTAGATACAAACTTATCTCAGACTTTAGAAGCAAACAATAGCAACTAGCAGGGACCCTTTTATTCAGACTTTCAGCCTACAATGGCCACATTAACTACTGTCAAGTTGAAATTGCTGCAGTATTTCTGGTATAATGCATTATGAGGCTAGGGAGTACTTCAAGCACAAGTATAAAGAAAATAATGTGGTTAGTGCTGGTCAAAAATTTTCAAACAACATTTTCATTTGAGTGAGCAAATATACTGGAATGGAAATTGCTTCTCCAAAATGTTGCCAAAGGTTGCTGCATTTGGTAATATGTGATATGCTTTTCTCTGAAGTGAGAATCATGGTGTGTGTGTGTGTGTATATATATGTACAGAGCTTGTGCCACAGCCAAGTGATTTACCACATCTGAAAATCATGTGTGTGAAATGTCTCTCACCTCACTGTCGAGTGCTGCATGGCATAAAATACTGCTGCCCTGTTGCCTGATACTTCACTACATTATAGTTAGGTATTTTTTATTTGTGTCATATATATTTCAATGTTTGGAAACACTTTAAATGTTGAAAACACTAATGGGGCACTAGATTGGTGTTGAGGGGAAAGATGTGTATACCATTTACAGCCCCAGGTATAAACAGTATGAAGTGCAAATCTTGCTCAGTACAAGTTGTGTATTTCATCCCTGCCAAATACATCACTGCGATGGGATCTCCGGGGTGCAGCCTGGGACTGTGGGACTGCTGTGCCCCTTTATTTCTCCAGCTTGGGCTCTCTCACAATGCTTTGCTAGTGACAAGCAGCAAACCCCTACAGGCGCTGTGATCATTCAGCACACCTGCATGTGGAGCCCCACACCCAGCTAGATTGCATGAATGCTCCCAGAGCCACTCATGAGTCACACAAAGAAAGGAACCAGCCAAATCCCCGCAGCTCCCAGTCTTGTACCTCAGGAATATACTATCTTGCACTGCTCAAGAAGAGCAATACAAATGTATTAATTGGTTCACCACTTCATCAATGGAAAGTGGATATACACTAGCCTTTGCAAACCTGAGCAGGTTTACCACACACTTCAGGCAAACTCACTGATAAAGATAAACAGTTAAACAAATTTATTGACTACAAAAGATAGCCCTGGTCTACACTGGGGGTGGCGGGACTCAATCTAAGTGAATAACGTAGCTGAAGTCGAGGTACTTAGATCGACTTACCGTGTGTCTTCACTGCAGTGAGTCAACTGCTGCCATTCCGCCGTCGACTCTGCCTGCGCCTCTCGTGGCACCGGAGTACAGGAGTCAATGGGAGAGGGCTCGGGGGTCGATTTATCGCGTCTAGACTAGACACAATAAATCAATCCCTGCTGGATCGATCACTGCCTGCCGATCTGCCAGTTTCCTCTATTGGAGTCTTCAGTCTTCTGAGTGTCTTTATTGCTTGCAGCATAGCTGGGGGCAGGAGAAAGGTGAAGCATGGACCCCCTGTTTTCTGTTTTATACACTCAGTCCATGAGCTTGTGGAACACAAGTCCAGGCATGTCCTGTGAGCGTTGCTGAGTCCTCAAGCAAGGTTGAGCAATTCCCCTGGTGTGGCCTTATGCAGGTGACTCATTGAATTGTAGCTCCCTTGCGGGACAATGGTTGTTGATGGTTGTTGGATACCCAGCCCGGGCGCTGGTTACTTTCCTTGCTGTTGTCTCTGGGGAGCTAATATCTGTCTGATTCCCCAATTTACAGCATGTTTTAGTGACAACCATATAACACACTCTCTTAACTTCATATGCACTAAAGATATACATAGTTAGATAGAACAGTGACTTTCAGCCTATCATAATCTTTTCCCTGATACCTCACATGGCATGCTTTATATGTAATATCACTTATATCCAGATGAGGAATATGGGGGTTACAAGATGCTCCCCCGGGGTATAGTATGTCACAATGTTACCCCCCACATCAGAAAAGCAATCAGTATATTTTAGATAGGAAAGATACAAGGAAGCTCATGATGCATTTTGGTACCTGAATAAGGCATGGTCTAAGTCAGGCAAAAGGCTTTTTTTTTTTTTTTTTTTTCCTGAGCAAGAATTGAGTAAGCACTAAAATGTTTGAGCTTCACTGAGGCCCTGATTCAAAGCCTTGACATCACTGATAAGACTCCCATTGAGTTCAGTGGGCACTGGATTAGGCCCCGAGTGTCAACAGTATTTCAGAGTCTCTGCGATAGGATCAAGAATGTAATTCTCTTGTTTCATTTAAAAGAAGAAAGGAACTGAGGAGCCCATAATGGGTTTTCCATTGAGTGTATGTGATTGCTGTGTGAGATGATTCTATTTCTCTTTTATTACATTCATATGAGATTTAACATTCCTCAGTGATGACACTATGGGACAAATCAAAGTCTTTAAAATTACCAAATTCTGTCCTAGATGTGAATCCAAAAGTCTGGACTGAGTTTATGTGATGTTCTCCTTTAGACTGTTTCACTTTGATGGAGAATTTACTATATTCAATGGACTGGATAGATCCTGATTCGATCTACATTGAAGTCAAATGGGGATCTTCCATTGACTTCTGTGGGTATTGGATTGAGACCTTTTTCTTTGGAATAAAGAGTATTTCACTTCTAATTGGCATTGTTCTTGTCATGGAGGACAAAGTTTTGACAGGAACTGAGAAGGAAGGAGTCAGAGTGGGACACTGAAGGGAAAGTTGTGTTGGTGATGCAGAGGGCTATAACTTTTCTGTGTACATATAGAAGAGTTCATTCTCCAGGATGGACATCCTGGTACTTTCACAAGCACTAGATTCACAAGCAAATATATAAATAAGGTACTTGTATCTAATATAAAAGTGCTGGGCACAATTGAAAAAGGTTAAAAGGTTACCATCCTGACTTACAGTAAGATGAAGTTGTTGCTGGAAAGAGTGAGTGAGCAACAGGAAGATGATGATGTGCTGGGAGGAGATGGATGAAGGAAACAGTTTCTGCAAAAAGCAAAACAAAGGGCCAGAAAATGGGATATAGAATTCCTTTTTAAAACTTTCCATGAGTCAAAAGCTTCCAAGAGGTTTTGGAGAGAGAAAAAAACTTTTCAACAAAACTTTAGTTTCTGTCTGCTTTAACACAGTAACAAGGGAGTTTTAAGTCTGCAATGTCTCATGAAATGATATCTTAAGTGTTTTCCTTAATGTTCTATTATACTACAGCTCCTACTTGTTTGCATTTTCATGTTTTTCACTTTTAGTGAGCTAACTTTAGGGAGTGGCTGCGCATGATAAACATACTACATTTAGGGAGAAAATGATGGTTGTTTCTTTAAGTCTTGCAGTATTGTGACCAAATACATAAAATTGTCTCACATTTAAAATGTTTAGAACATTTCACATATTTCATGTTTTTTATGTTTCATTTTTGATAAAGGCCTCTATGATATTAGGAAGGGGGAAAATATATGCTCCTATGTTATGACTGCTTTATCTAGCTAAGCAAATGGTTAATTAACATTTATAGTTGTCACAGGAACTACCATTCTTTTAACTGACTCTAGATACCAAGAAAGAAATTTACAAAAGCACACATGCTAAATTGCACACACACTTTTTCATGTTTAACTGGTGCACATGCAAAATGTATTGCAAGTGTGCAGTCTCTGGTTTGCATATCCACAAATGTGTGTGCGTGTGCATAATTTTACATTATTGTTTTCATGCATACAATTTAGTGCACTGATTGTCAAAAATTGGGCTGGTAAAATGATGGTAATTTCTTAATGTAGTTCTGCTAGCAGGCACAATATTTTGCATCCTACATCAGTGTGTTTCCGCTACAAAAGCTTTTACATTTCTGCCTCCAGCTCATTTTCTTTTTTGTCGCTGTCTTTTCAGGAGACAAGCAGTTCTATTATAACTGCCTGTTCACATTTCTCAGACCAGAACACAGTCTGCTTGGAAATTAGTAGTGGCTTGTGTAGGTAGAGAAATAAATCATCTCCCTCTTTTGTTCATTGTTGTTACCAATGGGTACATTTCTGCCCTCAGTTGCACTCATGCAATCCTACTGAAGCCTATGTGATTGAACTCATGTAATTGTGATCAGAATTTGGGGCCCTAATTGTCTAGCAAGATCCTGAATTTATATTCATTGTATTTATTTCTTGCATGTCTTCTTATTTTAATGATATGTAATATGGTCTCCTCTGCAGTTGTCACAATCATCAGCAGAAACTAGTTCCATGAATACTTCCATGATAAAAGAAATCTTTTCTATGAATCACTCTAAGACTATGTTCCTGTTGAACATCATATTGCAGTTCTTTTTGGTTATGCATTTCAAAAGTTCTTGGTGTCATAGTCAGGGTCCGAATTCTACCAAGGTACATTTTGTTCCTTTAAAAATTCTTATGCAACACTTCTAGGGGCATAAAATATGAAGACTGACAGTACTGGAGACTTAAATCTGATGTTTTTCACGAGCACAAAAAAAAATCATGATCATGGACACATTTAATTTTTGATAAAGTCATTTATATACAGATGCCAGTAAAATTTAGATGTTTTTGTAATCTATTCAAAAAATGAGGAGGAGAACCAGCTATGATGGGAAGAGCCTCAAGTGAGGGTTCTGCCCATTGTGAAAAGTAGTTCAAATAAGTCTAGGAAATATTTCAGTGGCTAAGAAGTTTTATAAAAGGAAAACCTACACAGTGGCATAAATTAAAATCATTCATTGTCATCTTTAATTTTTAACTTGACTGGAATAAAAGTTACACAGATTTCAAAACTGAACACATCTGTAGTGGATGTTCCTTTCTTCCTCCGAGAACAAACAAATGAATAAACCAAAAAATGTCCATACTATGAAGGTAATACTCCATATGACTAAGGTATTACAGAACTAGGACCTATTATTCTTCATCATTCCCTTTATTTGATTGTTATGTAATGTTTCTGCAAAATGTTAAAAAGCTGCCTTGTTCCACCTCAGAATCATCTGTGTTTCATTGGTGGGTACTGTGGTTTATGAATACAGTTTGTAAAATGCTTTGAGATCCTCCAGACTGTAAACTATTATGTGACAGATTTGCCACCCTTACTCACATTGAACGTGTACCATCTTAAAACTTGCCTACATGAATTGGCAATGTTCACTATGGGGGTGTGATTTCTAATGTGCACCAATGTGTTATGTACTGGCCCATATAGCCCTTGCTAGTGCTCACTAAAAGTCCCCTAGTGTGCTTTAACATAGTACATTCACACACATACACACACACACAAATACACTCTATTTCATATCAGTTAAGAGGACACATTCCTTTTGGAAGATGTAGTCCATAGTTACTTTTGTGGGGTTCTTACTTAAATATTCCTGCATTGTTCAACTTGAAATTATTACGTTGTTGGGGGGTGGGGAGGGAGAAGAGACCTGGCAAATGGGTACTGGAGTATTTTTTAAAAAATCAGTATTGCCCACACAGTGTTTCAGCTCTGAGTAGGTGCAATAAATCTTGTTATACATTTATTTCTAGTTACACTGAGTGCATTGTGGGTCTTTGAAACCTGAGGGGACACTGTTGTTTCATGTTACAGATGCTTTGCCTTTTTTTCTTGCTTGTGTAACTCTACATCTCAGGCTATATCTAATGAGTCAATAACATTGTTTAAATCAAAGCTAAAGATACACCATACTGCTTTGATTTTGTACTGCCCATCTTCTTTTGTGAAGACTGACTTGCTATAATTGAAAAAAAAAAAATTCTTGAGAATGAAACTGCTACTCCCCGTAGTTTTTCACCACTAATTACAGAACTAATAAATACCATTCCTCTAGGTCCTCATTGTTTCTCTTCCCTGCCTCTGCCTTCAAACCCTGCCCCCCAGTTTAAAATGCCAGTTTGTCTCCAGTGATACCAATTGAGGCCATTGCAATTTAAGAGAATGTACTTGAGTTGGTTATTACCGCTGCTGACCATTTCTTTAAAACAAATTAGCTCGGTGATAAGAAGTTATCAGTTGTTCTTTTGCAGGTCTATATTTTAGCCATAATTTTTTTCAAAGGCTGTCTGAGGCCATTTCCTATTCAACATGATCTCTTGTTTCATCAACTCTCAATGTTTGCTTTCTAATTTCCTCTGTTTTCCTGAATTTCAGACTGCATTGTATCTCTGTTCTCTACCACTACTGCTGCACTTTAGTGACTCCGCTGATTACAAAAACATTTTTCTTTAGCTGTGTTTACCAAACACATTACATCCCATTGGCTCAATTTGACTTGACTTCCTACATTATTTCCTGTGGCTGATGACTTTGTCCTTGCTGTAATGAAGTTGTCTACTTTTTTTGGTTATTTCATGCTTTAAACTTTTCTATATGATTTCTGTTTTAATTGCATGTACCTTGAAGTTCAGAATTAAATATGATGCTGGGATTCTGTATCGTAATAATATGGGCTATGAAATACTTAGCAGGCTTAGTCCAGTCACTTCAACAGAAAAATTTCAGTTTCAGGGTTTTTTTAACACAAAAGAAACTTTTACAAAAGTCAGCTCCATTAGGTGTAACTCATTAGGCAGACTTTTCATGAACAAAAATCATATTCTCTATCTACGGAATACCTACTTCAACTCTTTAATGCTTTGTTAGTTAGAAGAGCATCATTTCACCAGACAGAGCTGTGAAATATATCTGCTAATTTTTATCTGTGAATAATCAGTTTTACTTCTCTTTGTACAAAGTACTTATCTGAACTGACTCGAAGACATCAGGCAAATTTCTGCTCCTTGATATACACACTGGTTCTCTGGGGTGGGGTTTTCAAAAGCACAGTGTTGGCCTATTGGATGTCTTCCTCTATGCTATTTAGTCTTCATGGTATTTCTAGAACTCGCACTGGAATCCAAATTCCAGGTTTGGATGATGTGCACTAAATAAGGTATGGGACTATATACTGGATGATGAGGGTAAAAAGAAATATTGACTATCTGCTTCAGTTTTGATCATTGTCCATACAGTGCACTGAAAGGAAGATCCTGCGTATAAAAAAAAAAAGTGCTTGTGTAATTAAGAACTGTATTCTCATGAATATGCACAAGGAGGAAGACTTAAGTGTGCCTTGGCTCAGATCTTTAGGCAGATATTTTTAAAAGCCATGCTGTGGCAATGTATCCACTATGATACTCCTGGAATAAACCACCTTGCTCCAACTATGTGGAGAAGAGGAGAACTGATTCTATCTCCAGAGGGCTCATAGGTGTACTTGTCTAATGTATGGAATGGCACTTAATATCACAGTGATGACAGACACTGTAGAAATGCAAATAATAACTACAAGAAAATAGTAAGTTATGGTTACGGGGTTAGCTGTGCTTTAGACCCCATTAAGTCCCTTTTCAGTGCACCCCTTTAGGGACTGGTTTCGCTACATTCTTTCCTCTCTGGATAGAACCACATGGTTCTACCACTCTTACACTGGATTTCTTGGCTGCAGCCTCTCTGCTTACCAAACCATGTTAACAAGACAGGTATGCCCTGCAAGCCCTTCTCCTTCCTGGACTTGTCACCAGCTAGCTGATTAAAAAGACCCCAAACCAGCTTCTTTAAAATAAAGCATTAGTTATTCACCTAAATGTATTCACCAAATTTGTAAAGGGAAGGTATCTTGTGGAACTAGTAACTTATAAGGACTGACTGATTCATGCAGTTACAAATCTTATTTACTATACATGGTTCAAATACACCACAAAATTCTAGGAGACCTGACCAAATAGAACTAATGCAATCCATAACATTTCCTGCTCAACAAAATTTGAGACCTGAAGTTGATTTAGAGGTTAATCTTTTTTTATGGAATTAACAATTCTAAAAGAAAAGCTGCAGCGTTATTGTGAGTTCTTGCAAAAAAAAAAAAAAAAAAGTACGGTAGCAATCTGAGTCCCAGTGCCTTTTTTTTTTTTGATGAAAAGTATAGTTTAAAGTATTCCTCTAACAGTTCTAGAATTATAACATTCCCAATGGATAACAAAATAAATTTAATTTCTCTCAATAAAACTGAACTTCAATTGTTTCTTTGCTATGAAGATAAACTTTCCTTATATATTTCATAGGGAATACGCTCAAGTATGTATATTATGGATTCTGAATGCTAATAAGATTTCTTATTTCTGTTGCACAACAGACATATCTGAAATCTTAGCTAGACAGACAAAGGTATACATAGATCTGAAATCAAAGTTCCTTGCTTGAATCCTTTAGATTTTACAATATAATGTATTATCCAGGCATGGCTGTCCCTATTTGAGGGGCATTTTTTAATGTATGGCATAGGTATAGGACTGTGAATTCAGCTAACCAGTATACATGACACTTATTCCAGGAGCTATTGAATCCTAATTTTTAACATTTTATGAGTAATTTCTACTTTGATCTCTGGAAGAACAATGCATTGTTTCTCTTTAATAATAGAGCCACATTCTGATCTTTGTTACACCCATGCTTCATAGGCTGAAAATATTACTTCAGTGGGGTTAAAGAAATGTCACATAAGAGAAAATGTTCTCCCCTGAAATACTAGATGATTTTTTGTGAAATCTACTTCAATTGACAATAGTTGCCAACCGGTGCCCTCCAACGAAACATTTTAAGCTAGATTCTCTCCTTTGCCAACATGTTCTTTGTGTTGGAGAGATGGGATGCTGTGAGGGAGCAAAAGCTCCTTGATTCTCATGGTACATTTACCTTGGCCCACTGGTGTAAATTATAATAACTATGGGGCTTCTCTGATTTACACTATTTAGCTTTGGTCTCTCTGGGATTATGTGCCATTTATGAATTGGTGTAGCACAGGTAATGTTGCATACTGCCCTGCCTCCAGCATGACTGCAACACTCTTCCTCCTTGCCCCACTTCAGGGGGAGACAGCTGTCCATAGGTACAGGCTACATCCTTTATATTAATTGAGAGCCCCTATATGATAGAGGAACTCTCATATGACCAGAGATCGATGTCTTGTGGAAGTGAAAGTTCCCTGACAAGATGATGATAACTTCCGCAAGGGAGGACATTTTAAAAATGAAATAACATTTTGATGAATGCAAATGGACATTCAATCAAGATGAGGGTAGTTTTAGTCGTATGGTGTGTTGCCTCAAGGGGAATAAAGCACTTCAGAAAGGAAAACTTTAGAAATGGTAGGGGGAGATAAAAGGAAAGCCTCCTTTCCCAGAAGAACAGACTCGACTCCCTTCCGTATCTGTCACCAGTGGATTTAGCTTACAATAAGGGTGTCCCTTCCCTCCCTGTGTGATATAATAAAAATGAAGAAAAGACTAGGTACTATGGTGCAAACAAAGGTAAGTGTATTAAGGGTAAAGGTACAGAAAACTAGAAAAAATGGTGGGGAAAGAAACGTATACATATACTGATTCAGTGACTGGCTTTATGAACTTGAAGCTCAGACTCACAAAACCTCCTTTGGTATTCAGAAGACAATAAAGAAACCCCAATACAGAAACCTTTCCTACGATTTAGGTGCAGTGGACACAGCATACAGATGCGAAGCCCAGGGCCTTCTACTCTCCAGCTGATTTAGAGCCTTCCAGGAGGACTACTGGGGAGTCCCGATGACTGTTGGACTTCATCGCAGGTGGGGAGACCCTCTGGGATGATGGACACCAGGAAAGCAGGACCTTTCACAGGTAAGATGGATTCAGTTCACTGTGGCGGGCAGGGATAATGATGACAGGCCTCTCCTTCCTCAACCTCACTGCGGGATAGATGGTACTCTACTCTCTAGCTCTGGAGCGTTAGGAAGACCCGACCGTGCACGCGCTGCCGCTGGAATGGACAGCCCTGTGCAGGCTCTGAGCAAGATTTTATATAATCTCTAAGGCAGGAAAAGCTGGTTCAGTCCGGTTTGAGCCAGAGGACTCCAGTGTCTAAGTTGTAAACAAGTTTGCTTTCAAAGATGGAGTCCAAGGATCATAGTTCATATACTCCATATTAAATTCTATTGAAGCCAATGATTTACTTAACATAACTTCAAAAATACATTATTAAAATACCTAATTGAACATATTAAACAACATTTTTTTAATACCTAACAAGTGTTTGATATGCTTCCCTCCCAAAATGTTCTAAAATAAATCTACATGGTTTCCCTCATAAAAATATTGTAAGACTTAATTCCCGAATGTCATCAAGTGCTTTGAGATCCTCAGATGGAAGGGGATATGGATATTTTAAATTATTAATTATAGTAATTAGTATTCCTATCAATTGGGTTGTCTGTTGGGTGGGAATAAGAGGCTATGTTGTCTAAAGAACAAAGAATAATAGCTCTGTTTCTTCTGATCACCATTGTCAAGTAACTGAACTGCATGCCTATTTATTAGACACCCATTGCTGAGGGGTATCAGATTTTCTTAGGTTTCCTGCTCGGAGATGATCCAAGATAATAACAGCAACAAAAATGATACATTCTATGCCAGAACCTATTGCACTTGTTTCTACGCCCTTTTGCCTCTCCCTCTGCAACACCTGCATTTCAGTGGATAATAAGCAGATCAAATTGTGGCCTATGAGGAAAAATAACTGTTATTTGAGAGCCAAGACATCAGCACAAATTGTAATTTCTCTGCCTGCAATTTAAAAGCACCATTACCACCATGCTGGAAAGTAGATTACTTCTATGTATACATAGATCCTATTGATGTGTCTTTACATTGCTCAAAAGAGTGCCGGGCTCTTTAGAGGAACATATAGAAAGTCAAGGTACCTAATCCGAAGACTCTATATGCCTAATTTTAAGCATGAGGCATAAAAGGTAATATTCAATATGAGTTTGAGCTGAGGATTATCTTGGGGACAGAAGAAATTTGTTTCATTGTCAATTTTTGTGTTCATTTTT
This sequence comes from Malaclemys terrapin pileata, assembly GCF_027887155.1. Taxonomy (NCBI): domain Eukaryota; kingdom Metazoa; phylum Chordata; order Testudines; family Emydidae; genus Malaclemys; species Malaclemys terrapin. Next base: position 69,763,470 of record NC_071512.1, read on the forward strand.
AAACACACTGAACCTGATTCTTTTTTTCACTGGTGTAAATCTCGTTACTCACTGAAGACACCATTTATGCTGGTATGCAACTGGTGTAGTTGAGAGAATAATCAGTCTGAGACTATTTATACAACTAATATATTATCTACTCTGCAGGATTCATTGTTCTTGCCCCCTTTGTCTGTGCCCCTACAGATGCTAGTCTATTCTATACTGCACCACTAGAATTTTCCATGGAGTTAGTCCTCCCTTTCCTTCAGAGAAGCAATTGCAGCTTTTGGAAACTGTAGTTACCAAAAAGGACTGTTAAATATTTCAAAAGCGTAGCCAATTTATAACACTGATAGAATCTTGTGGGTTCCCCTGGCCCTACGAGGCAGAGTATTTTTGTGTTCCCTAATGGAATCCATGACCACTCAATGGGAGAAATGCCTTTTCTTCCTTCCTGGAAATGAAAGGCTAAAGGAAATTCTTTTATTGCACCCCTGCCCTTTGAAGATTATTGACCAAAAGAAACATTTCTGAGATCAATTTCAAGAAAGCTGCCATTGCTGACACCCTGCAGGGTTCAGTGATACAATGCTTGAAACACCAGTGGCAGCTGCCATTCAGTCTGCACTTGGGTTTTACTAAACTAGCATTTCTAACCCATGTGGAACAAAACTGGAATTAGCAACACCCGTCCTGGTTCCTAGATAACCCTACATGAAAGTATTCTGACTTTCAATAGTTTTGTCTTACTGTCATTCAGTGTATAATGATGAAGTCACTCAAAGTGTATTGGGACATCAGTCCTTATGCCCATGATCGTGAATATTTTTGCACCAGTTCTGCTGAACATTGTTCTTAATTTTGGGTTTCTAGTATATCTTAAAAATTTAAGATGCAAAGGAGGGGGAAAAGGAAGATTATGTGATGTTGCAAATGTCTTTTATGTAAACATGCTTGCTGCATCAGTATTTTCTATTGCTGAGGCTTCTGTATTTTATGTCAAAGACCACACTACTCTATCTCAGTCAGTGGCTAGCCAGCCAATAATTTTTGACATAAAAACGATTGACCAGCTAGGAGGTCAATAGTGCAAAACTATTATAGATCACATTGCTCTCTCCTAATCAATTGGACTATGTCAGGCAATCCAAGGTTGTAATAATACTTTACCTACAGACTAACATAATTTGGAGATATAGATCAATTGGTATTTGGAAATTAAGACACAAGCTACATGGAACTGGCTGTTATTGGATTTTTGTACAAGTTTTGTAAGAGTGCATATCTAGGTTCCTATTGCACCATATCATGACCTGTATAGCCGAGATAATTTTGGGCAAAGATAGCCAGATTGTCTCGTCATTACACCAGTATAACTCCATTAATTTCAGGATACTCCTAATCTACACCGGTATAAATGAGAGGGGAATTGGACCCGGAATTTCTTTCAACCACATCAGAATGGTTGTTTCTCAAATAGTTATTTGCCCTTCTGCAGTTTATAGATAGTGGTCTACAATTAAACATTGTTGGCTTTGCTGAATAGTTTGTACTTTGTTTTCTCTATATGTTATTTACTTGTAGTGATTGTCAGGTCTTAAATCGTACTGGGTAGGGTGACCATATTTCTTTATGCTGAATATGGGATACCTAGCAAAATTACTTGTATTCAAGTGAGTTCAACACCAATCAATCAGGACTGTGCAGTACAAACATTCAAATTATCATCAAGATGACTGAACCCCTGTTAAAAAGAAATATTGCGTAGTTGGATTTTTATTTACCTTATCTTTAAGGCTTTAGGGGTCACATGGGGTGGAGTGACACACACACCCCTATTCCCCCACCACACACAAGGGGAGAGGTGACACACACACTCCCGTACACCTCTCTCACAAAGGGGGGGAGGGGTGACAGACTGACCCGACCCTCCGTACCCGGACCTCTCTGCCCTCAATGCCTGGCTAGGTCCCTGGGACAGATCTGCCTCTCCTGGTACCTAGCACCAGGTCTTCCTGAGACAACACATGTGTGGGGGACATAGGGTTGCCAACCCTCCGAGTTTCACTGGGAATCTCCTGGAATCAGACCCTATCTTCCAGAGGTTACTGATGCCAAACCAGGAGATGTTAGGTGCTAAAAGTCCATCAGCACAGCAGGGCTAGTGCAGATTCCCTGCCTACACTGAGCCTGCGCCACTCCCAGAAGTGGCCGGCACGTAAATGGGAGGGGGCAGGGGGTCTTTGTGCGCTGCCCCCACCTCAAGCGCCGACTCCACAGCTCCCATTGACTGGGAACTGTGGCCAATGGGAGCTGCGGGAGAGGAGCCTGCAGGCAGGGGCAGCACACGGAAACCCCTCTGTCCTCCCCCCAGGGGCTTCAGTGATGTGTGTTGACTCTGCAGTTCCCACTGGCCTGGGAACTGTGGGGGTGGTGCCTGCGGGCAGGGGCAGTGAGCGGAGACCCCTGGCCCCCTGCCTAGAAGCCATTGCTAGAGGGATGTGCTGGTCACTTTTGGGAGCTCCCCCTGCCTCTCCTCCACTCCAACCTATTGCCCCAGCCCAGAGCCCACACCCCACACCCAAACTCCCTCCTAAAGCCTGCATCCCCCCTGCACCCAAACTTTCTCCTAGAGCCTGCCCCCCTCCTCACCCTGATCTCCTGCCCCATCCCAGAGCCTGCACCCAAATTCCCTCCCAGAGCCCAATCCCTCACCCCCTCCTGCACCCAAACTCCCTTCTTGAGCTCACATCCTGCACCCCCTCCCACACCCCAAACCCCTGCCCCAGGCCGGTGAAAGTGAGTGAGGGTGAGGCATAGCGAGTGATGGAGGGGGTGGGACTTCAGCGAAGGTGAGGGGCAGGAGTATGGCCTTGGGAAAGGGGTGGGACAATGGTGTTTGGGTTTGTGTGATGAAACAGTTGGCAACCCTAGGGGGGCACGCAGGGTCACTTGCTCCTCCCACCCCAGATTTCTCCAGGGTTCACACCAGAACATGGCCAGCAGCAGCTTTTCGGCACTGTGTGGGAGGGAAAGAACGGGAGCTGCTTCCAGCCACAGGGGAAGAGGAGGAGGGGAAGGGATGACCTGGGCAGTGTCTTTGCAGAGCTCATCTTTTCTCTCCCCCTCGCCCCCACCATGTGGCTGAAGCAGCTTGTCCCTTCCTGTTTACACAGTGTCGAAAGGCAGCTAACACCTCCAGGATGTTGCTGGCCACCAACATAACCATAAGAACATAAGAATGGCCCTACTGGGTCAGACCAAAGGTCCAGCTAGTCCAGTATCCTGTCTTCTGACAGTGGCCAGTGCCAGGTGCCCCAGAGGGAATGAACAGAACAGGTAATCATCAAGTGATCCATCCTCTGTTGCTCATTCCCAGCTTCTGACAAACAGAGGCTAGGAACACCATTCCTGCCCATCCTGGCTAATAGTCATTGATGGACCTATCCTCCATGAATTTATCTAGTTCTTTTTTGAATCCTGTTATGGTCTTGATCTTCAAACAACTTTTTATGTACTTGAAAATTTATGTCCCCTCTCAGTCTTCTCTTCTCCAGACTAAACAAACCTAATTTTTTCAGTCTTCCCTCATAGGTCATGTTTTGTAGACCCTTAATCATTCTTGTTGCTCTTCTCTGGACTTTCTCCAATTTGTTCATGTCTTTCCTGAAATGTGTCACCCAGAACTGGCCTCAATACTCCAGTTGAGGCCGTTTCAGCACAGAGTAGTGCGGAAGAATTACTTCTCGTGTCTTGCTTACAACACTCCTGCTAATACATCGCAGAATGATGTTTGCTTTTGTTTGCAACAGTGTTATACTGTTGACTCATTTAGCTTGTGATCCACTATTACCCCCAGAGCCCTTTCCACAGTACTCCTTCCTAGACAGTCGTTTGCCATTTTGTATGTGTGCAATTGATTGTTCCTTCCTAAGGGGAGTACTTTCCATTTGTTCTTATTGAATTCCATCTTATTTACTTCAGACCATTTCTCCAGTTTGTCCAGATCATTTTGAATTTTAATCCCATCCTCCAAAGCACTTGCAACCCCTCCCAGCTTGGTATTGTCCACAAACTTTATAAGTGTACTCTCTGTCATTATCTAAATCATTGATGAAGATATTGAACAGAACCAGACCCAGAACTGATCCTTGCGGATCCCACTCAATATGCCCTTCCAGCTTGACTGTGAACCACAGATAACCAGTGTCTGGGAACAGTTTTTCAACCAGTTATGCACCCACTTCATAGTAGCTCTGTCTAGGCTGTATTTCCTTAGTTTGTTTCTGAGAAGGTCATGTGAGACAGTATCAAAAGCCTTACTAAAGTCAAGATATATCATGTCTACCGCTTCCCCACCATCCACAAGGCTTGTTACGCTGTGAAAGAAAGGTATTAGTTGGTTTGACATGATTTGTTCTTGACAAATCTATGCTTACTATTGCTTATCACCTTATTATATTCTAGGTGTTTGCAAACTCATTGCTTAATTATTTGCTTCATTATCTTTCCGGGTACTGAAGTTAAGCTGACTGGTCCATAATTCTCCAGATTTTGTTTATTCTCCTTTTTATAGATTGGCCTTTTCCAGTCCTCTGGAATCTCTCCCTGTAATAAATGAAGTGGGGGGGGGAATGGAGAGGAGCTCCCTTTTATGGACCCAGCCAGCCAGTTAGCTATAAAGTCCCTCTTGGTGGTTGCTTGCTTTACCTGTAAACGGTTAAAAAGTCCCCCAGGTAAAGAAAAGGGGCACCTGACCAAAAGAGTCCATGGGAAGGCTAGAACTTTTTAAAATGGGGAAAAAAGCTTTTGCTTTGTCTCTCTGTTGTTCTCTCTGGGCTGAAGAGATGGGGGCAGCTGGAATATTGTGTAAAGTTTGGACCAGGTGTGAAAATTCATCGTCCATACCTAGAAGGATTCACTGGGACAGGGAATGGTTAGATAGACATGATTAGGTTTATTTCTTTTATTTTCTGTAAGGCTTGTGGACTCCTCTGTGCTAACCCCAGATGCTTTTATTTGCTTGTAACCTTTAAGCTGAACCCCCCAAGAAAGCTATTTTGTGTGCTTAATTTTTGGAATTGCTCTTTTAAAATTTAGCAAAAGCTTAAGTTCTAGGTGTATTTTCTTTCTTTTTGTTTTTAATAAATTTTATCTTTTTTAAGAACCTGATTGGTTTTGTGTCTTAAAAGGTCTGTGCATATGTTTTTCAATTAGCTGATGGCAACAGCTGGGTTTCCCTTTTGTTTGTTTTCCTTCTCGGCTTCCCCGAGGGAGGGGTGGAAAAGCCAAGGGGCCTCAGGGGAAACTTCCCAAGTGAGTGTTTCCAGGATTTGCAAGAGGCAGTTTTTCACTTGGGTGGTGGCAGTGTTTACCAAGCCAAGGTCAGAGAAAAGCTGTAACCTTGGGGGCTTAATACAAGCCTGGAGTGGCCAGTATTAATTTTTAAAATCCTTGCGGGCCCCCATCTTCTTCACTCGAAGTGCCAGAGTGGGGAATCAGCCTTGACACTCCCATATTCCATGACTTTTCAAAGATAATCGCTAATGGCTCAGATAGCTCCTCAGTCAGGTCCTTGAGTATTCTAGGATGTATTTCATCAGGCCATGGCGACTTGAAGACATCTCACTTGTCTAAATAATTTTTAATGTGTTCTTTTCCTATTTTAGTATCAGATCCTACCTCATTTTCACTGGAGGTCACTATGTTAGATGCTCAATCACTACTAAGCTTTTTGGTGAAAAATTAAAGAAAAAAGTCATTTAGTACTTCGGCCATTTCCACATGTTCTGTTATTGTTCTCCCCCCCCCATTGAATAACACAACTATCCTGTACTTGGTCTTCCCCTTACTTCTAATGTATTTGTAGAACATTTTCTTGTTACATGATCATTTGTGGTGCTAATACAACTTCATAGTGTCTATTATATCAGAAATGAAACAAAAATGATGCTACTTTTAGAAATGATACAACTCCACATTGTGAACCCAGTCCCAAAAACTTTTACCCATGTGCGTAATCCTTGTGCAAATAGAATCATTGGAGTCAATAGGACAGCTTAAACAACTAGGCTTTTCAAAATCAAGCCCAGTAATGCTACCTCTATATACTTCTTTTAGGCTACACTTACAGTCAAACCTGCACTATATATCACTTGTCTCATAGTTTCTACCCTGTTAGCAACATCAGCATTATTATTATTTCCCACAGCAAGCAAGGGGGGAGAGCCTATTCAAGTTAATGCTGACTCTGTCAGCTTTGGCCTGTGCTGCCCATGGTTTGGAATGTGTATGAAGGGAAATGATGTGATGTAGCATGTGGTTGAGCTTCTAGCTCTCTCCTCTTCTCAGCTTGGCCCACCCCTGCAGGATCCATGGAGCCTCTATCCCACAGAAACCCTACAACCTAGATCACAGGCCTGTGCTCCCCACACGCTCTCATAGAAGTGAAGGGGAGCATTTTGGGACTTAAACTGCATATGTTCTGTATGGTGACACCTCTAGTATTAACGGCACCATTTCTCTTGCAACATCACTTTGAAATGTGTGACAAGTACTTTACAATGGGATAATTGATTAATTAGAGATGGATTCAAGCCAGAATACTGTCTTCAAGCCCACCAGAACTTTGAGAAAGGATGGATCTGGATCCATATTTCATCGTTTGGGCTTACCGCTATGCAGACTGAACAAGAACACTGAATGTGAACATCTTCAAATATGGGGAAATTCAGACTCCCCTCAAAGCTTCAGCGCATCTCTTAAAATATATTACTATATAAACACGATTTCTGTGATTTTCTTCTGCTCCTCATCACGCTCTGGCTGTGGCACTGAATGCTTCTGAGATAACATTCAATAGTTATTTTCAGCTTAAAATTTTTTGGGTATTAACTGGATGGGGTAACCCAATTAACTTCAAGTGTTTTTAAGTATTTGGATTGTTCATCTTTTCCATTAACTGCAAAGCAACATAAAAGGGCACTTTGTGCCTAACATGTCTGTAATAAAAGGGACTGATACAGGTCATATATTCATGATGGAGCCTGCATAGTTATATAGGCACTCAGGCATATGAACTGCAGGCAATCTTTCTCTGCCTAAAGGGAACTCGTCTGGTTTTTGTCAGGGTTAAGGTGTAATCATGCAGGCAGAAGCAGCGTATGCTGGCACATATATAAGGAACCCATTTACTGAGTCACTGTCATTTGAACAGCAGGAAGCTTGACTCCCTGAGGTGTATCTAAAGCATTTCAAGCTCACTGAGTCAAGACTAAATAACACCCAGCTGGGTAAGAACAAACACCTGTCGGATAATCCTACTAATGGTTGGTTTAGCTATCACTGGTCTCCTCCCTTCTCCCCCTCCTTCTGGATGCAGTGTACTGGAAGTGTGCTGCATTTCCCCACAACATCAGATTCCGGAGTCACGTAATCCAGTGGGAGAAGGAATAGCCTATGACTCCTTGCTTGTTTGTTTTGTTTTCCCCTCTTGCTCTTGGAAGGGTGGCCACAGCTCCAGGATATGTTATTGTCGAGAGTGGCTGTTTTCTGTTAATATATATTTCACATGGTATTGTTTGTATTCCCTGATCAGAGGAATGTAAGTCTTCCAATCAGTATTCTGGTAGAAATCCTCCTGGAATGGATATTTTAAATGTGCTTTCTGTGAGTATTTGAGCATGAAAACTTAGCTTTCTCTTTCCATGTGCACTTGTTTATTTCATGAATGATTTCTGCTGACTGATTTCAATGGGCTTTGGATGAGGTCCCTGTGACGTTGCACCCCATAATGCTTTATAGAAATATGCTTATGAGTGTAAATATGACATAACTGGAATATGTTTTATGCTAGATATGCTATGTAACATATCTCTGCAAAGGTTATGATCTACTGGATATATTCATCCTAGATGTATGCATGTATCATTTTTGTATTTGAAGTTATGAATATTGGCTATGTACTTGTTTGATTTTAAGTAGCCTCAGTGATGCAGTTGGTCAGCTTCTTGAGAAAAGACTATTCTCAGTAAGTGCCCAATCAAGAAACACTTAAGCTAACAATGAACTTTGAGAGATGCCAATCCACGTCTGAGCTTTCCTGGGAATGTGGCGTGGCCTGTAAGGAACTGAGTCATGCATGGACATGTGACTTGCCCATGTGACTCCAAAACTCCATCTTGGAGCTGGATTCTGCATAGAAGAGGGGAAGGGGTTTCCATGCACAAAAGAGAGTCTATTTAAGCCCCTGGAAACCCCTCCATTTTGTCTTCAGCTGGCACAAAAGGAGATGCCTGAAGGAAACTGGAACAAAGGACAGTAACTACAGGGGTGTAAGTGATTGCTGGACCCAGACTAGGAGGAATTCTAGCCTGTAAAAGAGGCTTATTGGAACATCTGAGGGTGAGATTTAACTGCATTTAGTTTCTTACTGTATTTGGCATGTTTTATTTTATTTTGCTTCGTAATTCACTTTGTTCTGTCTGTTATTACTTGGAACCATTTAAATCCTACTTTTTGTATTTAATAAAATCACTTTTTACTTATTAATTAACCCAGAGTATGTATTAATAACTGGGGGTGGAGCAAACAGCTGTGCATATCTCTCTATCAGTGCTATAGAGGGTGAACAATTTGAGTTTACCCCATATAAAGCTTTATACAGGGTAAAATGGATTTATTTGGGGTTTGGACCCTGTTGGGAGTTGGGTATCTGAGTGCTGGAGACAGGAGCACTTCTTAAGCTGTTTTCAGTTAAGCCTGCAGCTTTTAGAGGATGTAGTTCAGACCTGGTTCTGTGTTTGTAGCAGGCTAGCGTGTCTGGCACAACCAGGCAGGGCTCTGAAGTCCCAAGCTGCCAGGAAAAATGGGCTTAGAGGTTGTCCCAGCATATCAGGTGGCAGTTCCCAAGGGGGTTTCTGTAATCCAACCCTTCACAATCCCCTAAAGTTCAATACCACAAATTTTGCCAAAAGTGAAAATAGTAGGGTAAGAACACAGCCAAGTAAATTCATTCAAAAATACCAATAAATTCTTATAGAAGTGGTCACTCAGCTCAATCAATGACTCATGAACTCATCTGTCTTCAGTTGTTGAGCACCTGACAGGCTCCCATTGAAGTCAAAGGAATTGTTTCCATTGCCTTTAATGGGGGATGATTGAGCCTTAAGGCCATTAAATAATTGCTACCATTACTGCATAGTTAATACTGGTAGAGCATGTAAGTGAGAAGTTTTATTATTTATATTTTATCTTTACGTGGCCATATTTTCCAAACGAAATTTCCCCACCCCATCAAGATAAGTGTTGTGACTAAACACACTAGAAAGGCATAGAATTCAAGGATTCTATGCCTATCAGGGCCGGCTCCAGGCACCAGCCTGGCAAGCAGGTGCTTGGGGCGGCCGCTCTGGAGAGGGGCGGCACGTCCAGCTATTCGGTGGCAATTTGGCGGTCGGTCCCTCACTCCCGCTCGGAGCGAAGGACCTTCCGCCGAATTGCTGCCGCAGATTGTGATCATGGCTTTTTTTTTTTTTTTTTTTTTTTTTTTTTTTGGCTGCTTGTGGCAGCCAAAACCCTGGAGCCGGCCCTGATGCCTATGAACATGACTTTTTATATATGTTATCAAGTATGTCTGTACAAAAACACAAAAGTAAAGAACTTCCAATGCTTTGTATTGCCAAGGCAATTCCCCAGTTTCTCCATCAAGCTCCATTCTGTAGAGATGTTAACAATGGCAGTCTTTTATCTCGCTTGGCTGTGAGCCATTATTTTCTCTGTCAATACAAAGAACTATGGTGAAATAACATTAATAGGTTGATTTTTAATCCCAGACGGATGACAATTAAGAACTATTGATCTGATCCTGCCAACACTTACTCCCATGAGCAGTCCCAATGATGTCAATGGAATTAATCCCATAAGTAAAGTTACTCACATGCAGAAGTGTTGGCAGAAATTTTTCACTCCATCCTCAGTGCAGTCTGTCCCTAGGTTATCACACAATGTTAGCACATAACATGATATACTGTAAAAAGAGTTAATATTGATTTAAAAAAAATCTACATATGCACCTTGCACAATTAGAACAAGACCGATTTCAGTAGGAGTTAGGCATCTACATACCTTTTGAGGATTTGATTCTCTGTGGGAGACCAGGGGAACTAGGCACCCACCTCCAATTTCCAATGCCGTATTGACAATGATAAACATTAAAAAATCAGGTGTCATGCCACAAAATACCACGTGACTGGCTTAAAAATCATGAGATTTTATAAAAGTAATGATTTTTTGCGGGGTAGGGTGTGTTTGCTTTCTGGTTTCTGAGACTTTCCTCACTTTAGGTTGCACTTGCCACATCTTCAAGTTTTTCTCTTCAAACGTGGAATGTGGGCTACTTTTTTGTTTGTTTGGGGTTTTTTTGTTTTTAAACCTGAGATTCTCATGCTATCTCATCAATTTAGGAGCTTGGGGCTTTAGGAAATACACCAAACAACACATGCCTCACTACAGAATTGCAAGAGTATAGCCCTGAACAGGGCCGGCTCTAGGATTTTTGCCGCCCAAAGCAAAAACAATTTTGGCCGCCCCCCTTTATTTAATTACCCCACCCCCGGCCCCGCCTGAACTCCGCCCCTTCCCCAAATCCCTAGCCCTGCCTCCTCCCGCCAGGCTCTCAAGCCTAGGAGGGAGGGAGGGAGGAAGGGGGAGAAGCGGCGCGGCGCCGCGCCGCGGCCACTCGGAGTCTCCCCCCCACTCCCAGGTTTGAGAGCCTGGGAGGGAGGGGGAGACTCCAAGTGGCCGCGGCACGGGCGCCGCTTCTCCCCCGCCCTCCCAGGCGCCCAAGCCTGGGAGGGAGGGGGAGCAGTGGCGCGTGAAATGGCCGCTCGGGATCTCCCCCTCCCTCCCAGGTTTGAGAGCCTGGGAGGGAGGGGGAGACCCCGAGCCGCCGCAGCGCGCGAAACAGCTGATTCGCGCGCCGCTGCTCCCCCTCCCTCACAGGTTTGAGAGCCTGGGAGGGAGGGCAAGTAGCGGCGCGCGAATCAGCTGTTTTGCAGGCCATGGCAGCAGCAGCGGAGGTGAGCTAGGGTGGCCGGGGCACATTTGTAGGGGCGGCATTCTGGCGCCGGCCATGCCGCCCCTAAAAATGTGCCGCCCCAAGCACCAGCTTGTTTTGCTGGTGCCTAGAGCCGGCCCTGGCCCTGAAAATCTCCCCATTTATAAAATTTCTCTGCAAAATGTATTGAGAGAAATAGGAGAAACTATAGTTTGCAATTTGCACAGAGCCTTGCATATGGGGCATTGTAGAGTCGCACCACTTTGGGGAAAAACCTAGAGGCTAGGACGATACAAATTCACACTATATCTGGCCTTTCCACTCCTGCTGTAGCTAAAGAATCCTCCTCCATCTCACTCCTCACTGGGTGATTTGATGCCCAGAGGGAGCCGGGACCAAGGAGACTCCTTGTGAGTGTGTGTTCTACACAAGCATAGTTCTGCACAAGGATGGTGGATGCTCCTAAGCACATGTGCAAGGGTAGATCACTAACTAAACCTGGACATTTTGCATAGAATTATTATATTAGTATTGCACCTCTCATGTGTGCTAGGTGTATATATTATAGGTGGAACTCAGTGTCAAGTATAGTTAAGGTTACTCAACTCTTCCAATTATAAGACACCGTTTTCAATTGCTGAGAACTCTGCCCTACTTTAACCATTTGGGCAAAAAATGTCCATGGTGGATGTCTGGCTCAGGCTGATTGATTTTAAAAGTTTCAACTAAAATAGTTCAGATGTTTCTGAGAATAAGTTTGGGGAATGATATGTTGTTTTGACCATGTTTAAAAAACAAACAGCTTCTTACAATCATTTCACTGAGAAACTCTAGTGCCTCCAGGCTTTGGAGAGCTTGAAATTTGATAGGGGCGGGGGTTACCCAGATGCCAGAGATGTGCCTTTTGTCAACCCTGTTACAATCTGGCTAAATTATAAGCTTTTGAAAAATCTCAGTTTTCAAATATTCATTGGAGACTTCTTTCAGTTTGGCTGCTAATTTATCAAAAAATCCATCTGCACAGAGCATGGTCCAAACGAGGGATGCAGATGTTGAGCAGGATTTTCCCTTCAATTGCTTTTCTCAACTGTCAAGGGATACTGTGGCACCAGACCTCAGTGCACCGAGGCAGTATGGCGGAAGAACAGTCTGACTGGAATGCAGACAGACAAGAAGACAAAAGCTGGATCTGGAGGAGAGTGGTGGAAGGAAGGAGGGAGTAGATTGGGATAAGGAGTTGGGGGCTGAAATAGAGTGTGGAAGCCAGTGTGTGTGAAGACTGAGATTGGATTAGGAGCTGGGTGAGTGGGAGGAGACTGGAATAAGGACCCTCATTTGCTGCAGAAATCGGAAGGCATGTAGCCAAGGAGACAGGGAAGTTAAACAATGGTCTGATGGTAAAGGCACCTATTGAAGCACTGGGGATGGGTAAGTGTGGGCCTGGCTACATTTAAAGGTCCCTCCCCCCAACCTATGGAGAGGAGCCACCAGACCGAGGGATCAAATAATTGCAGGGACAACTAATGAAAAAAAAACAGGGATGAAAGGGGGTGTCACAGGTTCAAAATCAGGGATCCAGAGGGGGACACTGAGCAGAGAACCCCAGACAGCACCCACTGCTCTTTGTAGGTGTCTAGGGAGTCAGTGGACACAGCCCAGAAGAACTCTGCCCAGAGAACATAAGAATGGCCATACTGGGTCAGACCAAAGGTCTCTCTAGCCCAGTATCCTGTCTTCTGACAGTGGCCAATGCCAGGTGCCCCAGAGGGAATGAACAGAACAGGTAATCATCAAGTGATCCATCCCCTGTTGCCCATTCCCAGATTCTGGCAAACAGAGGCTAGGAACACCATCCCTGTCCATCCTAGCTAATAGCCATTGATTGGACCTATCCTCCATGAACTTATCTATGTAGCAGGGTGCTGGTGCAGAAGCACCTAATTAGCCCCTGCCCAGTCAGCTCCAATCAAGGGAAGCAAATTGAGGCTGACGGAAAAGGCCTGATGCTGGCCTTAGGATTGGCAACACCTACTGGCCTCACAAGCCAAGGGTTAAAAAGGCTGGGGGGAACCAGAAGGAAAGGGGCAGCAGGGGAGAAGTCAGTCAGGGAGGGGGCTGAAGGCCTCTTAGCTGAAGGCTGACTGCCTGTAAAGGAGGTAACCAAACTTGTAAAGCTTATTTATAGATGGACACTGGTGGTGGGACAACAGTAAGTAAATACATAGGTGTTGCACAACCCTGAGGTCTCTCTGAGCCTTATTGCAGAGGGCTAGCAGGCCCCAGGAAGAGGGGCAGGTCATGAACCCTATTACAATCTAATTCTTTTTTGAACTCTGTTATAATCTTGCCCTTCACAACATCTTCTGGCAAAGCGTTCCACAGGTTAACTGTGTGTTGGGTGAAGAAATACTTCCTTTTGTTTGTTTTAAACCTGCTGCCTATTAACATCATTTGGTGGCCCCTAGTTCTTGTGTTATGAGAAGGAGTAGATAACACTTCCTTATTTACTTTCTTCACATCAGTCATGATTTTATAGACCTCTATCATATCCATGAGACGTGACTTGAGGGAAGAGTGGAAATAGGCCCTACAATCGCAGAGCACACATCCCCCCCCACACACACACTAACTTCCCCCTCCTAGTATGCTGGTCGGCCACCTTGTTCAGCACCTGGAGGAAGTTGACGAGGAGGTTGCACAACTTGGTGGGGCTACAGGGTGTGCATAAATCAGGAGGTGCGGGGAAAAGTGTAGCCAGAACTTAAGGAGGAGTTTCTGGAGGCACCAAAAGAGGGGCTGAAACCTGGCCACTTCATGTAAATGTGCACCAGGATCTCCCTCTCTTCACAGAAAGAGCGGGTGTCGGGGGAGATTGTGAACCGTGCCAGGTACATGTGCTCATGGCTCTGCAAAGGAGCCGCCAACTAATCTCCCAGTGGGCCGTAGGACCAGGATGGAATACGGACTGGGCCACTGGGTCCCTTACCCTCTTTGGGTGTAAGAAGTCCTGCCACTTGGTGTCAGGACAGGACATGAGGGTGAAGAAATGAAGGGTGGGGAGCATGAGCATGTACAGCTGTTTCCTGGGTGCAGTTTGGAGAGAGACCAGCTACATGTCTCGCAGCTGGTTCAGATGGTGCATGGGAGTGGTCTAGGGAGGCTCATAGGGCAGAGGCCCAATGATAAGGTCTGCCAGGCCAAGGGTGAGGGGTAGCAGGGAGCACCATTTTGGCAAGACCCGCTCTAGGAAAATGAGAGAGGTAGGTATTAGGGCTGTTTAGTTTCTACAGGCAAAAGCCTCCTTCACTACACAACCCTGCTCCATCCCCAAAGCAGGCCCATTCTGTGCACTGAAGGAGGCAGAGATCCTGTGCAAAAAATAATATGTGATCATGTAATTAAAGACTATATGATAAACATATGTAAAATGGGGACAAATTAAGGTTGTAAAGGAAATCATAATACTAGCATTCCCTACCTTCTGAGTGACTTTGCAACCTTAGTGTTCTTTTAAAATGTTGTGTGTGTAATATATTAATATATGTGATATTTTACAGTATATTTTATATGCTGAGTTGCTCTAAGGATGAACCAACTGAATTTGAATTGCCTTACTTACCTTTCTTTTGTAGGTTTAAGTGAGATCTTCATTGTCATTATAAAGCACTTAAGAATGTTCTGCTAATCTGATTGCTCAACTGGCTGAACGTTTTTAACCTTATGCATTTTAATGAAGGGTTTGTAACAATAGACCATTTAGTGTAAGTGAACTGAGAAAAAATGGTTGAACTGATTTCATCCCTTTTTCTTACGGAAAGAATTTTGCTATCCAGGCTGAAAATCTGTAGGTCAAATTTCAACCTGAATCAAATTAAAATGGTTGATTTATGGGTCAGCTCATGTCTCGGCTGTGCTTATGTCTGGAGTATAGTTCCTGGATTTGGTGTCTAGTTTGGAGGGCAGGTAGCAGCTTTGACCACACTGGAGCCAAGTGCACGCAGCTCCTAAGGGAAAGGAATACTTCACTGCCACTCTTTAGTAATCCTCCATGGCTAATGAAGATGTAGCGCTGATAGGTTCCAAAGGAACCTGCAATGCTGTTCTACTGGAAGGATGAAGATGGTGACATGAGGCTTTGAGGATGATGGAGAGGGTGAAAGGGCTCTAGTGATTGTCACATTATGGGCGAAGAGCAGGAGATATATGTTGTGGACTCATGGAAACAGTGAACACAGTAAGTGCAGACAACAGCTATTTTTGTAAAGTATAAAATACTAGGGATTTTACATTCCCATAAACATTCTGTCTCTGACCCCAGTGCAAGGTGGTGTTGTGAGTGTTCCAGTACTCTGATGTCTGGTAGTGTTCTGCATACCACAAACTTGGAGAAGAGCACTGTATGTGCTCCAAGCATTAGGCTCTACAGACAATAGGCCTCAGTAGGTTCCCATAAATACTCAAAAGCAACAGCTAACAGAGAATTCCTTTACTGGGGCTGCCAGAAACTAGTGTAAATACTTTCGGAACAATACTTAAAATCATAATGAGCAGGGTGATCAAAACAAAACTTCCTAATGCAACCCCTAGAGGTAGGGGTATAAGGAAAAAACATGTCTCATTGAAGCTGCTCCACACTATTTTCATGACTGTAGATCTGTTCTCTCCTGCTGTGGCTACTGCTGTCCCCCTGCCAGCAGCAGGGTTCATCTTTGCCAGCTCTCAGCCTTCCAGTCCTAACTTTCAAACTGCTTGCTACCTAGCCTTCCCTCCATAACCAGATTCTGGGCTGCTGCTGCCTCTGACCTGATGCGCCTGCTCTTGCAAAGCTTCAACTTGACTCTAGAGCCAGGTCCCCTCTGATGTCAGGATATTTCTTGTTCTCCTGCACTCTCGAGATTATGGAGCTCTGTGCTGGAGCATGTTGAAATGGACAATTCTGGGTAAATCCTTTCCCTCTAGCTTAGCCAGAGTGGTGGAAAGGTTCCCAGAGTAATGAGCCACCAGCTGGTCCATTACAATGCTGTTATGAGCTGAGTGAAACCTTGTTATGGGTTGAGTTAAGATCTCATTGAGAGGTATGAACTCACTCTTCAGTCAACATAACTGTATGGATAGGTCCCCACCTAAGAGAAAGGGCAGGGCCGGCTTTAGGCTGATTCCCCAGAATCGGGCCCCGCGCTCACACTTAAGAGGGCCCCGCACCTTAGGCACCTTTTAAATTTTTTTTACTCACCCAGCGGCGGTCCGCTCTGGGTCTTCGGCGGCATTTCGGCATGTGTGTGTGTGTGTGTGTCCTTCAGTGCCGTGGAAGATCCGGAGCCAAGTGAAGGACCCGCCACCGCCGAAGTGCTGCTGAAGACCCGGACTATGGCCGGGTATTTGAATCGGGCCCCGCAGGTCCTAAAGCTGGCCCTGAGAAAGGGAATAGGTGAACACACACCCAGGAGATTTTGCTGAATATTTTGTGGTAGGGATGAGTGTGTGTGTGTGTGAAAGAGAGAGGGGAGAACACAGAAAACTAGGGGGGGAAATGGACAGCCTCAAGAAGCAGCTGACTGCATGGTGTCTGACTCTGGAATAAACTTGGAGAGAGGTTTTTGGGTTGGTGTAAAGGCTGAAAAGAGTGTCCTTAGTGCTGTGAGCAAAAGAAGCCTTTTGTGCTATTTGTTCCCTTCTGCTTTCAGAGACACAGAGCTTTGTACATGCTTTGTAAATAAACAAAACTGCATCAGAGAAGTACCTGACTATCACCAATTTCTATCTACATCTCCAGGGCCCTAAAATTTGACTCAGATCAAAGAAGGAGCAACAATACATTAATTGCCTTTACAAAGTTCCCATAACAAGTCATATGAAATAGTCATTTATTCATAAAATCCAATAAGGGCAAGAAGCTTAGCAACTGTGAGCTGAAGTCTAAGCAGACCTAAATCCTGACTTCTTACCTTTGCCCATTTGCAGAAGACCTGAGTTTGATTCCCCCCTTGCTGGGGTACAGGAAGTTGAACTTCAGTTTCTTATACCCCAGGACGTTACCTTAGCCGCAGAGCTATGGAGAATTATTGGAGCAGGTTCTTCTGTTGAAGCTGTTCCAATCTATAATTAAATATGTAATGGGCCAGAGAAAAAGTGTGAGAGTGACTTATTAGGTCAGTGGTTAAGGCACATTAATGGAAGACACAGGTTTCAGTTCCCCTGCTCTGTATCAGACAGAGTGGGGAATTGAACCTAGATCTTCTATGTTCTGGGTTAGAGCTCTGACCACTGAGTTAAATGTTAGAAGGAGGGCATGAGTTCCTCCCCGGTCGGTTTGTGTGAGTTTAGATGTTCTCTGAGTACATCTACCACATTGGGCCTTGAAGGTAAGCTATGCAGGGAAACTCATTGTTTGTGAATCCCACTGGGGCCTAGACATAAGTTAGGGGTCTAGCTGCTGGGCACTGTCAGGACTTAGGCAGCATTGTGCATGCCCAGCCACCACAACTGAGAACCTTGGGAACTTTAACAGTGGAAATATATGCACCAACAGGGTTAGGCGGAGCTGAACAGAGGTTTTGTAAATAACAGTAGTGCCTAAAGTGGCAGGTATACATATGAGTCCCCCCCATGAATTCCACCCTCAGCATCTAGTGAAGATGATTCCTAAAATGGAATAAACTCCTACAGCTGGAGCAAGGCTGCTGAACTCAGCTCAAATTCCAGGCTATAGAGCAAATGCCTATGGCTGGAGACCATGTCTCTATGCCTCATTATTTCTAACCTCTCAGCAACTGCCATGTCTCCATGCAGTTTCAGTGGGTAGCCTCCCTTGAAATACTACATTTCTAACATTAGATGGTGCTATATAAAGATATAAATAGTAGCCTCCTGTCTCATTCAAAATGGAGTCCAACAGTTAGTTGCAATCTCTGCTGTTCCTCCTAGTTCCAGAGAAAACTTGGCCAAAAGTATCACCATAAGGTAAAAATATCCAAGTCTTTTCTCTCTGAGAGTGACAAATTGGAAGAAGCAAACTCTGCAGTTGGGTTCTCCTGGCCTATTTTCCCCTTGAGCTGTTACATATAACTCTATAGGGTTTTCATACAATTAATATATTTTATTAAATTAAGCCTTTAATGGGTCCATCTCTTAGGTTTCTGCATTCTTTCCTTGTCATAGTGAGAAAGCAGAAAAAGTGGGGAGGATCCCTAGGGTAAATCAAAGTTGTAGAGGAAAAATGGCAGATGTATAAACGTTTAGAAAAAGAATGTGTCCTTGAGGATGGCAGTCCTGGAGGACATTGAGTTGTAGGTTGAAGCCTGTATGTTCTTTACCTTCCAAGACACCTTTTTTGGGTACAACTTGGGCCTGATTATGATTTCATGCTGTGATAAATCAGGAGAAGCTCCACTGAAATCAATTACACTGGTGTAAAGTAGATGGAAGCGAGAAGAGAATCATACCCCTTGTACTCTTATGCATCATGTGAAGAATAATTAATTTATAGTCAGGGCTGCAACTTGCATTTTTGTAAAGGTGATTTCAAAAGTTTCATAAATACCAGGAGTTGAGAAAAGTTAGTTCTGAATGTCTGTGAAATGCACCTCTTGGTGAGTGTTTTCCTTCAAGATTTGTTGTAAGATACACGTCAAACTCACTGGTTAGTTCAAAAATATTTCATTTCAAATAAAATGGCTTGCATAGTGTAGATGTCCAAAATGCAAGGCAAAATGGGAATAGATGTCAATCGCTGTGCTAGGACACAGGATTATTCCTTTTCAACTCTGAGGAGTCCAGGAAGCATAGCTTTGGAGCAGCTGCATGTCCTTTGCTAATAAAGGGGCCTATAAAAAAGTCAGCTTTTAGGGGAAGGAGGCTTCTAGGGCACTACTCTCTATTTCCCAGGGGTGGCGGGAGTCTAATTGTGCTGTTCTGGAAATTAAGCCCATAGCTCACTCTGTGATTATATTTGTAGCCAGTCCATCAACACTGGGAGGTCTGCTGAGGTAGAGTTCTTTTGCTTTGTTGATTTCCAGTCAATAAAAGAGATCTTTCTAAGAGGATGGGTTTCCCCCCCCCCCTTTTTTTCTTCAATGGACCTTCTGGCAGATGGTAACTGGAACTGGGAGGTCAGCTGCATAGAAGTACACTCTTCCTTTGTGTCCCTGCACTCCAAATCATAGGAGAGCCGTACACCTGCATGCCTAAGCTAGATCTTCAGCTGCACTGAGCATTAGGAAAAGGGGCTCTGATACCTTTCTGTTGCCAGCTCTTGCAGCTGGTACCGGGGGGAAATTTTCCTCAGTATTCTTTAGGGCAAACTAAGGGCTATTTTAAATTATACTGACTAGACCAGTCCCACAAAGAATGCCAGCTAATATTTAGTCCTTCCCACAACCAGCACACTCTGAATATGGCCCTTCCCATCCTTGAAACATCCACTGTGCCCCCAAGGGCTTTATGCCAACAATGGCAACTTTAAAGCCAGATTTAGCCTGGATCAAGGATCTGTCCCCATATATTTTCACTGTAGTTAATGAGACAAATACCCACTCTACTATATCAGACATATGAAGGTGATGTGGGGCAGAAATTCATATGTGCCATCTGCTTGACCACACGCTAGCCTCCCTTCATCTTTTTCAGACCAGTTAGAAACACCAAGATCTTGCCTCTGGAGAGAGAAAGTATGGTCTTGTAGTTAAGACAAGGGAGTCTGGTTCTGTTCTTGGCTCTGGCATAAATTTGATGTTTGACTGTGGATGTGGCCTGCAGCCACATTTTCAAGGCATCTACTAATTTTGGGTGACCATGGCTTGATTTTCAGAGGTGCTGAGCAACCACTGCTTCCATTGACTTCATTTGGAGTTGCCTATCTGTGCTTGGTTATACTTGTTCTATCTCTTTGCTAACTGCATGGTTTTCTGTTCCAAGCTCTGGTAGGGTGGCTGGTTAGCTCTGCTTAATGTACTTGAATATCACCTTCAAGTAAGGCATCAGTAACTCGGGGATAGATTGTGGTTTTACAGCTAGCCCTGAATAAGGGGTAGTATATAGTTGCACCACCCCAGGAGCAGCTTCAGGAAGGAATTGTGCACAGATCTTCCTTAACACCACATACCTGCAGGAGAGATGCAGGGAGGCTGTGAACAGGGCCGGCTCTAGGCACCAGAATCCCAAGCGGCACTTTTCAAGGGGCGGCACGCTGGTCCTTTTTTTGTTGTTGCTTCGGCGACGGCACTCTGGCTTTTTTTTTTTTTTTGCTTGGGGTGGCAAAAAACCTGGAGTGGGCCTTGACTGTGAAGCATGGTTATGGGCAGGATACTTGCTCCCTCCCTCTTAGGCAGCTTTGAAGACTAAGCATCTCTACTAATGGCCAGATTGTGGTTCAATTTTGCCTAGAGGAATTGTGAGCCAGATTGGAGGGAGGAGAAATTCCCCTGCCCATGTTCCCCCTTTGAGCACCTATGGCAGGCACACAATCTGATGGGCCTAAGACAGTAATGGAGAGAGATAGCTCAGTGGTTTGAGCATTGGCCTACTATGTTACAAGTTACAATAGCACCTTTTTAAAAAGGAAAAAGGAATGGTTACATTACTGGTTTTGTTTGATCTCTCAGATTTTATTTTCTTTTTTTGAAAGGATTTTAATGTTCTATAATTTACAAGCAAATTTTTTATCCCAGGAACCTTTATCATCACAAGTGCATGGGTTTTGTACCTGTCTTAGGAAGGATGACCTTTTCAGGAGACAGCCAACCAATAGTTCCTGATTACAAAGGGGTAGAAACCCACATAGATAGCAGTAATGGAGGGTGAAATGAGAGCTAACTTCAGGGTAACTTTCAAAGCTTTAACCTCTCCTTACACTTTCTGTAATCTTACATCAAAGTCTATTTCCAGCTGTGCTAAGTGATACTTTGTTTTATCCAGATATGAATCAGGTTTATTCATTGCCCTTATTCTTTATTCTTTCCTTACCCATTTCAATTTTAGTCAGTGGCTGAATTATCGCCTCCATGCTGATAGCTCCATTGTCATTTTCCCAGTGACTTCTATTATTTTTACAATCTTTTATACTAAATTTGTCACAGTGAGGTCTCAGAGCAGTTTTTCAGGATCTCTTGTAAAATATTTATCTCAAACACCACATTCTGGGGTGGTGCATGTTTGCTTGTTTTTTAATACTAATATGACAAAAAGCAGGTGGGTCCATATGAATTCTCCAGTGGACTGTTTACAGAGCTGCAGCCACCAGGAGACAGTGTGTTTCAGTACTAAGGAGGAGATTTTCAGAGACAAAAAAAGCAGTTAAGTGACCAACTCCCACTGATTTTTAATGGGACTGGGACACCTGCCTGACCTTTGTGCTTTTGAAAATCTCTCCCTAAATTACTAGCAAGACTATTGTAAATACTTCTGGAGTGTTGCATTTAATTTTGTGTATTAATCCAAGAAAAGGTCAGAATAAAAATCTGTTGTCTATGTAGATGCGGAAAGGCTCTAAAAGTTGTGATCTGCACCAGAGCACCTTCTCCAGTTTCAAGCAGGTGTGGTGCAAATCATGATGTATAGCAGTTCTGCCTACACTAGGGGGGTGGGAGAGGAGTTCAAACTGGCTAAGGTAAAGGATTGGCCACTGGTGGTTGAAATCTTCACTGTAGGCAAAGCCACTGCTGAAAAAAATATGCAAAAAATACCAAGCCCTCCATTTTGCAACTTTTAACACATCATAAATAAGCAATGAAAAAAAAGCGTGAAAAAAAAAAAAACTCAGAAATCCTTTGCAGACAATCCTGAATAACATTGGTGAAAGGGAATTAGTCCACTACTACAGAACATGAAATTGTTTGGTTCAGCTCGCATGTTAATTGTTAGATCTTCCTCAGCAATTAACTTTCCTATGTCCTATCCTCTCAAATAGCTGAATGCCGAGCAACAGTTGTTTTGGGTTAAGTTTAGGTTACCTGCAAAGATGAATACAAATACAATCCTTTAAATCACACCTTAATTTTGTGGCCTTCGTCCCTTTAAAAGTCATGAATTGCATGAACAATTAAAGGACTTCTTATTCCAAGGTGATTTCTTTATATCTAATTTCCTAACAATGTATTTTTGCCATCATCAAAGTTGGCAGTTTCAGAAGAGAAGCCAAGGATTGATAGTGCATGGAGATTGAATACTAGTCCTTGCAGATTAGGCTGAAGACACAGTAGCAGAGCAATGTTTGGAAACTTGCACTTCTTCAGCATTCTGGAGATAAAGAAAAGACTTCTCAAAATTGTTAATTTACTGACATTTGTTAAAACTGTTCTGAATGCTGTAGAGGATGCTAAATTGTCCACATACAAGCTCTTTGTACATATGTTTGGCAGTACAGCAACCAGTAATTTGTGTTAATTTCATTATTAAACTATAAATGTTTTTATAAATTGCAGTTCATATCAATTGTATTTTATCTTGCCTAATCGTCAAAAATGTGATACATTTTAAAATTACTTTAAAACATCAAATCACAATACAATTAGACAGTTGTCAGAGCAATTATTCTAAATTATCTTTTTCAAACATTATGAAACAGTTATGGAATAATTTCTTTCATCGAGTCACATTCTGATCTTTAATAATCATCTTTTATTTCTTTTAAAAAATAGGTTTTTCTTTCATCTCTAATCATGAAAGTATAGGTTTATGGGGGAAGGGTGTTAGAATTTCTGTAAAGCTAAATCTTTTTTTTAAACTGTTGAATTCTCTAAGGATTTAAAGATTTGGGATTACTGGAATACAAAAGGATCAAAGGCTGGGTGGCAAATACTAAGGATAATAATAAAGAAGTGCCACTTGAGGTTCTTAATCAAAGTCTGTTTTAAGGACTTCATGCAGCCTATGATGAAATAAATATAACTCTAGTGTACATGTGAAAAACTAAACAACCCTCCGCCACACATGCACACTTTCTGAATATTGAAATATGTTTAACTGTAAGTAATATTTTCAATCATTTTAAAAAGTACAGGACATAATTTAAAGAACTTTCAGTAATTGGTAATGATAGGAAAATTGAAAATAAGGCCCCAGTCCTACAATTTACAGTAGGTGTGTGGATCCGTGCACTCAAGTGGAGTGTATTACTCTGAAAATTGAGACCTAATGCTGTGTGTTGATTTGCAAATATAAACTGATGACCCTTACTTTCTGAAGGTCAATCTCCTGTGCACTGTAAAATGCAGAGAGTACTTGGGCAGCACAATTTTCAGTGAAGCTGTAAGAGAAATAAATTGTAATTGCCCATTCTTTACATATGCCAGGATCTTCTTTTATTCTTAGTTTGGACAGCCTGTTAGTGATCTAACCTTAAAAGATTTATGGGCTCAGTTTATATAAGCTTCAAAAAAAATCAGGTTGCTTATTCACAGTATTAGGATGTGCTCCTGCACCTAAAGAAGTAAATGGCAAAATTCACATTGATTCAATTGGACTGTGTCTATGGACTGGAAATATAACTGCTAGTCTGCCTCATTTACTTCCATTGCAGATGGAAGCAGGAAGTTTAGAGGCGCATGAAGAGAAAGATACTTTATCCAATCCTCAGAAATGTTTCCATTCGTTGGCAGTGGTTCCATAGGTGTTGGAACTAGGAGTGTGGGGGATGCCACTGCACTCCCTGGCTTGAAGTGGTTCCCATCATATACAGGGTTTACAGTTTGTTGAATGGCTCTCAGCACCCCCACTATACAAATTGTTCCAGCAGCCCTGAGTGGTTCCGTTTGGTTGCATCACATTTTGACTGTGTTGTTTTCCACCAGAGCTGCTAGGGATTTACTATTTTTTTTAAAAGGAGAGCTAAGTCACTGGAGAAAAATTGAGATGTTTGTCTGGGCCTTCCTGCCTAACTTTTGAACTGCCCCACACTTGAGAAATTGTTGAACTGGATAATGCCTGCTTGAATTATTCCTGGAAGCTTTTCTACTATTGACAACAGATTTTGAATGAAGTTATATAATTAAATTAAATAGAGAAGGGCTCCAGTCACACAGTCTGGGTCTGGATCTAAACCTCACTAAAGCTTGGAGATCTACAGATCAGTGGCTTGATTTCAGGCTCCTATCTAAACTTCAGTAATTTAGACAAATAATATTTTAAAACTGACATCAGTTCAGCATAAATATAAAACATTTCAAGTACACATACTTTGTTCATAGAGTAAATGAACATTTCAAGATATATACTTATATATGGAAAAATTATATAAATATAAGCATTAAGGTATTTAAAAGAGATTCTCCTGTGATCATCATCACTGCAAAGTGGCTTCAGTGCAAGCCATCAACCCTATTATAAATAGGGTCTGAAAGCTTATGTACGTCCACATGGGCGAGAGGAAATGTATCAGCAATGGTAAAAGAAGTTTCTGGCAACGCTTTGAGAATAATACATACGAGAAACAAACTGGCATGAACACATTCCCCTCATTCTTCTAAAAGTGTCTGTTAGCATAGAAGTTCAGTGTAGACCAGTGGTGGGCAACTGGAGGGCCATCAGGGTAATCCACTGGTGTGCCACCAGACAGGTTTGTTTACATTTGGACAGCTGCCTGCAGCTCCCAGTGGCTGTGGTTCACTGTTCCCAGCCAACAGGAGCTGCGAGAAGTGGTGGCCAGCATGTCCCTGCAGCCCTCACCGCTTCCCGTAGCTCCCATTGGCCAGGAATGGCAAACCGTGGCCACTGGGAGCTGTAGGTGGTCGTGCAAATGTAAACAAACTGTCCGGTGGCCTGCCAGTGGATTACCCTGATGGGCCACAAGTTGCCCACAATTGGTGTAGATAGACCTATTTCTTTTACCAAATTTCGCAACTTTGATACTGTTCATCACCAAATATTCCTATCACACCTCTGACAAAATTGCAGGGTGAATAGGAACATCATGAAATGGCTTCTTGGACCAAACCCAAAAGGTGACTATGGTTAATGGTTCCTTTGACTCCTAAACTCTCACCCATGAGGTTTGCTACTCTCCCCTATAATAATCTCGATGAAGCTGTTGAGACAGCTGGCGAGCAACTAAGGCTCAGGTACCAGCATCAATCAGACAATGCACTGCTCTCCTGGTGTCTATGTAAGGCTCATCACCAGCTCAGGGATGAAACCCCCCTCAGCTACTACCTATATAGGTTCAGCTTAGGAAAGGGTTATACAGTTTTTGCTATTTTTACCTATCCATTTTGGGGGGTTGGCTTGTAAACGAACAGGCTAATGAACGAGTATATACGGTAAGTTCCTGATGATCATATTAATGATCTTACTTTGCTATTTTCCAGATAAAATAGTTTAGTTTTCTTTCAGGAATCCTGCACTCGCCCACACATATACAGAAAAAGCCCTAAATACCATTACATGCCTTTAAAAAATCCCCCAAAACATGGAATTCATTACTTCTGAGGCAAAGTGCAGCTTTGTTTATAAGAGCCTGTAAAGTTGTATTTTGTCCTGCGATTTTGGCCCCTTTTGAGACAGCCTACAAACATAATGGGAAAATTGTTTTTGAATACAAATAGGTTTCTAAATAGGAGATTAATTTTACATGGTTCAATCATGTTACGTATAACAACAATTTTAGGTGGGGTTTTCAATGCTAATTAGAAAATAATGAGAATTGGGTATCTAACTCCCTGTGCAACTATGAAAATCTCAGCCTTCAGTCATAAAGTCAAAGTTAAGACCTGTGTAATCCTGAAGCCATTTTTAGTGCACACCAGTGATAACTTTATTGGTCCTACAGATTTACAATGTTATATGTTCTTATGTGTCAGTAGATTGGTACGCTTTATACTAACTATCTATATTACAAAACTCCACCCGGTGCACGCAGGGCATTGTGCTGTAATTTCACAACATTCTAAAATCCCCTTTGTCTGGTGTACAAACAGAAAAACGGAGGTTAGGCTGTTCATCCCCCATTAGTACCTCAAATTTCTCAAATGAGTAATGAAAAGCTCTAAACGAGAATTGGTACCTCTGAATTTATATATGGAAATTAAGGCCATGTAACAATATATAGTATGCACTGAGGTTTCTTCACTCTTTGATTTTACATAGAAACCAGGGCAATCCTTTTTCTAAGTGTTCTAATCAAATGTTACTTGACATTAAAATTGAGTTTTGATAGTACATTTCCCCCAGGATAGTTAATCCGCAGTACATTTTTTCCTATTATGTACACCTGAGTATAATGCATTCAGTTTCTAGGTGGATGCTATCGGAGCCACATAGAACAAATAAATGACCTTTTATGAGAGTTATAGCATGTTGTTCACCAGAGGCTCGGACTCCAGCAAACATACACCACTTCAGGGACACTTTTAGGGAAGACTCACAAATTCATTACTGTATGGTAATACCTACTGTATACACAGCTTTTTATCTGGAAAAAAGCTAATTCCAAGGTGCTTTCCTTGTGTGTGAGCATGCACACACAATATATAATCACTTTGTATGTTACTAAAATGTGTGCACCTCTGTGGTGGAATGCAGTTCACATTTATTAGTCCCAGGAACACTTCAGAATCGTTTACACTAGAAAGTACAGTATGGTATAACCAATTGAAATTACAGAGGAGATTTAGCAAGACCTAAAATGAATTTGAACCTCCAAGGGAGAAGTTTCACAACACTCCTCACCCCACCTACCCCATCCACCAAAAGAGCTACAGCCAATCCTTTCTTAACTTAGATAATTTGAGATGAATGAAGCCATGAGTCAGTCTGTTTACAGTATTTGATTATTATCCTCCTGAATATTCCACAACCATAGATGTATCTTCAGGAGGGAGAGACCAAACGGGGAGAAGGTTGTTAGTGGGGACAAAGATTCATCAGTTTTCCAGCAGTTTGCTCAGCTTCAGCCAAGGTTTGCTAAATTTTTGCAACGGGGTTGACTGATATATGTGGAGATGTCAAATCTCAAGTTGAGTGGGTTTCACTTGTGATATAAGTATTCTCCCAACCCTATTAAGAATGCAAAGCAACCCTGAAAGCTCCCAATAGACACTATTCTTAGATTCAATTTATTCCCTCTGAGGCCTGGTCTACGCTAGGAGGTTATGTTGAATTAACCCTGCACCCGTCCACACAAAGCTATTTATTTCGACATAGAGGTCTCTTTAAATCAATTGCTGTACCTCCTCCCCGACAAGGGGAGTAGCGCTAAATTCGACATGACCATGTCGAATTAGGGTAGGTGTGGATGGAATTTGACGCTAATAGCTCCGGGAGCTATCCCACAGTGCACCACTCTGACGCTCTGGACAGCAGTCCGAGCTCGGATGCTTGGACCAGCTACACAGGAAAAGCCCCGGGAAAATTTGAATTCCTTTTCCTGTCTGGCCAGTTTGAATCTCATTTCCTGTTTGGACATCGTGGTGAGCTCAGCAGCACTGGCAACGATGCAGAGCTCTCCAGCAGAGGTGGCCATGCAATCGCGGAATAGAAAGAGGGCCACAGCATGGACTGATTGGGAAGTCTTGGATCTGATCGCTGTGTGGGGCGATGAGTCCGTACTTTCGGAGCTGCGATCGAAAAAACGGAATGCGAAGATCTAAGAGAAGATCTTCAAAGCCATGACGGAGAGAGGATACAGCCGGGATGCAACGCAGTGCCGCGTGAAAATCAAGGTGCTGAGACAAGGGTACCAGAAGACCAAAGAGTCAAATGGACGCTCCGGATCCCAGCCTCAGACATGCCGTTTCTACGAGGCACTGCATTCCATTCTAGGTGCGGCCGCCACCACTACCTCACCACTGTCCGTGGACTCTGATGATGGGGTATTGTCGACGGCCACTTCCTCGGAGATGTTAGCGGACGGGGAAGATGAGGAAGGGGATGAGGATGAGACAGTCACAGCGCTTTCAACGCTGATTTCCCCAACAGCCAGGATCTCTTCATCACCCTCATGGAGATCCCCTACCAACCCTCCCAAGGCGGTAACCCAGACCGTGAATCAGGGGAAACATCAGTAGGTAAGTGTTTTAAACATTTATTTTGAACAGAATAGGAATGGTATCTTAACAATGGGTTTTTCATGATTAGTTTGCCCTAGGCGCTTTAGTTTTTAGTCCTTTCCAGTGCAGCTACTGGAAAATTCTGTCAATATGTCGGGGATAGAGCAGAAATCCTCCTGGGACATCTCCACGAAGGTCTCCTGGAGGTATTGTGAAAGCCTTTGCATCAGGTTCCTGGGGAGAGTGGCCTTATTGCATCCTCCATGGTAGGAAACTTTTCCGCGCCAGGCTAGCAGCAAGTACTCCGGGATCATTGCCTCGCAAAGCATGGCGGCATACGGCCCTGCGTGAATGCCAGCAAGCACCAGGATGCGGTCTCTCTGTCTCCGAAATCCTCAGAGTGATATCACTCATGGTGACCTGCTTTGAATGAGGGGAATGTTAGTATTGGGACTGATTGCCTGTTCCTTTATGTAACTGTAAGCAGCCGTTTACAGCCACATGGTGGAGGCGTGACGGGCAGCATGGAGGGATATTTCCAGGGGACAGCCGCAAGGGGGGTGGGACAGGGGCAGAGTTCATGCTGGCCGGATTGCCGGCAGCAGGAACTGGCCAACGGTAGGAGCATTGCTTGGAACGTGAAAGGAGGGCACTGCTATAAATTAAGCTTTAAGCAGCCAAAAGTCTACGGCTTACCATGTCCGCCTGCTAGCCGAATTCCGTTGTCTGGCCCCGCTTGTCTGATCTGTACAGCAAGACCCCAGGCACTCAATGGGAAGGCCGAAAATTTGACCTTGTACTGAGTGCGCATGTGATAGGTGCTGTGCATGGTCTTGTTCACAGAGAGACTATATTCATTGTTCGCAAAACTGTATCTTTCTGAGGAATTCACTCCCTTTTTCCCATCCCACAGCTGCGAATGTCTCCCGACCTACCCTGGCATCCCCCTCCCAGAGGCTGGCGCAGATCAGGTGACAAAAGAGAAGGACACGGGACGAGATGTTCTCAGAACTTATGGGCTGCTCCCGAGCCGAGGCGGCACAGCAGACACAGTGGAGGGAGAACATGTCGCAATACCAGCGATCACACAGCGAACGGGAGGACAGGTGGCGGCAGGAAGACAAGCAGGCAACTCAAATGCTGCTTGGACTAATAAGGGAGCAAACAGACATGCTCCGGCGCCTTGTAGATGTTCTGCAGGACCGGAGGCAGGAGGACAGAGCCCCGCTGCATTCTCTCTAACCGCCCTCCCCCGCCACAAAGTCCCATCCCCCCCTCACCCAAAGTCACAAGAAGGAGGAGTGGCAGGGGCCGTGAAAACAGACACTCCACCCGTGCAGACTGCTTAAGTAACAGAAGGCTCTCATTCCCAAAGATTTGATAAGTCCTTTCCTTCACTCCAAATGCACCTCACCCAAGCCCCTGTCCCAGTTTCATCCCCTGTGTAGTAGTTAATAAAAAATACATTTCTGTTAATTACTGTTTCCGTCATGTTTTTAGAGGAGAGTGTGTTTGAAGGTGAGGAAGGGGGTTGTTAATTAGAGAGAACAGTCACCTTTACCAGGGTACAGATACGGGGGCAAGTTCAGCAGAAGGTCACACACACATTGCAATCAATAGGCACCCTGGTCAGTCTGGGAGGTGGTTTTCATGTTCTCTGTGTGTGTGTGTGTGGGGGGGGCCTATGTGAGTTTGTGGTGGGGGAGGGCGGTTACAGATCTTATGCAGAGGTCCTTAGCCTGGATGACAGAGCCACGCAGCAGGGGATCTGTAACCGCCCTCCCCCACCACAAAGTCACATAGCCCCCCCCCACAGAGTCCCAAAAAGGAGGGGTGGCAGGCTCTGTTGAAACAACCAGTCCACCACTGCAGACCCTGTCATTCCTAGAGTTTAAAAGCGTCCTTTCCATCACTACACCCGCTCCCCACCACAGTCTGCGTCCCAGTTTCAACACAGTTTTCTTTATTAAGGATTTTGTGGTAATGAACAAAGTTTCATTTATTTTATTTTTAAAGGTGTGTTGGAAGGGGGGAAGGAGGTTAGTAACTGGAGAGGATAGTCAACATTAACTGGGTAAAGAAATGGGGGCAGGTTCAGCTTCTGTTTAAACAAACTTAATAGTCACATGTTACCCTGCTCACTCTGGAATCTAGCTTTCAAAGCTTCCCGGATGCACAGCGCGTCCCGCTGGGCTCTTCTAATCGCCCGGCTGTCTGGCTGGGCGTAATCAGGAGATTGTGGAGCACACAGCAAGCTGCAATAACAATGGGGATATTGGTTTCGCTGAGATCAGAGCGAGTCAGTAAGCTTCTCCATCTCCCCTTCAGACGTCCAAAAGCACACTCCACCACCATTCTGCACTTGCTCAGCCGGTAGTTGAAGAGTTCTTTTTCACTGTCCAGAGCGCCTGTATAGGGTTTCATGAGCCAGGGCATTAGCGGGTAGGCTGGGTCCCTGAGGATGACTATAGGCATCTCCACATCCCCAACAGTTATTTTGTGGTCCAGGAAGTAAATACCTTCCTGCAGCCATCTAAACAGACCAGAGTTCCTGAAAACGCGAGTCATGAACCTTGCCCAGCCATCCAATGTTGATGTTGGTAAAATGTCCCCTATGGTCCACCAGTGCTTGCAGCACCATTGAAAAGTAGCCCTTTCGGTTAATGTACTGGCTGGCCTGGTGGGCTGGTCCCAGGATAGGGATGTGAGTTCCATCTATAGCCCCACCGCAGTTTGGGAATCCCATCGCAGTGAAGCCATCTATGATCACCTGCATGTTTCCCAGGGTCACTAACTTTGAGAGCAGTAGCTCAACGATTGCGTTGGCTACTTGCATCACAGTAACCCCAATGGTAGATTTGCCCACTCCAAAGTGATTCGCGACTGACCAGTAGCTGTCTGGCGTTGCAAGCTTCCAGAGGGCTATGGCCACTCGCTTCTGGATAGTCAGGGCTGCTCGCATTCGGGTGTCCTTGCGCTTCAGGGCAGGGGATAGCAACTCAAAGTTCCAGGAAAGTTCCCTTACGCATCCGAAAGTTTCGCAGCCACTGTGATTCATCCCTGACCTGCAGCACTATACGGTCCCACCAGTCCGTGCTTGTTTCCCGGGCCCAGAATCACCGTTCCACAGCATCAACATGACCCATTGCCACCATGATGTCCACGGTGCGGGGTCCTGTGCTTTGTGAGAGGTCTGTGCCCCTCTCAGACTTAATGTCCTCACTGTGCTGCCATAGCTCCTCACCCGATTTCTCAGCATCTGCCTCTGAAAAAGGTGGATGATAAGGTGCGAGGTGTTGACAACGGCCATAACTGCAGCGATGATTGCAGCGGGATCCATGCTCGCAGTGCTGTGGCATCCGCGCTGTCAATCACCAGAAAAGTGCGCGAACTGATTGCCTGCCGGCGCTTTCACGGAGGGAGGGCAGGAGTGACGGTTGAATGACGACAGTTACCCAAAACCACCCTCAACACATTTTTTGCCCCAGCAGGCATTGGGGGCTTGACCCAGAATTCCAATGGGCAGCGGGGACTGCAGGGACTGTGAGATAGCTGCCCACAGTGCACTGCTTCCAATGTCGACGCTTGCCCCATTAGTGTGGGCTCACAAAGTCGAATTACTGTCCTTAGTATGGATACACACATTTGACTTTGTAATATCGGTTCCACAAATTCGCTTTAAGTAAAATCGAACTACTCTCGTAGTGTAGACATACCCTGAGAATGAGTTCAGTCAGAGGAAGGGGTTTTATGAACCCAGAGCAAATTATAATGCTTACATACTTATTTTTATTGAAGATTTTTTCCCATTGATTATAATGGAGTTATTTCTTTGTTTGAAAAACTTTGAGGGACATGGTTATTTTTTTTTAACTTCCTCGTGATCTAATTTTTAAGCTTAAAGTTACATTTTTGTTGTATGCTGTAGAGGAGCAGACTCATCCCTGCGGCACCTCCTGCTGGTGACTTCTGGGAATTAGCTCTTCCAGCATCCTGGAGCACCCCCTGCAGGCTGGTGATCCACCTGTCCTCTGGCCCCATGTCCCTCCTGGACCCTGGTGCCCTTGTATCTGGGGTGCTGCCCCCTGGCAGTACACCCCTCAGTACTAAGGTCTCTCCTCCCTGGGGAACCCCGACCCACTATCCCTACCTCACCTCAGAATAAGGCTACTGCCAGTCTCCAACTAGCCCCCATTTCCTGGGGCAGACTGCAGTATAGGCCACTCATCACAGGCAAGGTTGGATTTGGACCTGCTGCCTTGGCCTAGCCCTGGGCTGCCCTCTGCAACCCCCAGTACCCCTTGGCCTCCTACTAGGCCACAGCCTGGGGCTATCCAGGTTGGAGCTCCCCAGTTCCTCAGCCCTGCTTCACTACAGGTACCCTATGTCTAGCTCCCTGCAGCCAGGCCCTTCTCTCCCTGAATGCAGAGAGAGACTGCTTGGACTCTGGCTCCCAGCCTTTTTATACAGGCCAGCTGTGGCTACTTCCCCAATCAGCCCAGCTTTTAGAGCTGCGCAGCCCTCTGCCAGGGCTGTTTTAAGCCCTTCCAGGCAGGAGCGGGGTAACCACCCCGCTACATATGCCTAAATAAAAATAATTGACAATCCTAAATAGCCTTTCTGCATGGTGAAGAGACCTCATCAAATGCTTATCCAGAAAAATGAACATTAGTGAAACAAAGGAAAATTGTGTCTAAGAGGTAGACCATACAGAGACAAAATTTTCCAGGATCCATTTGATCTAGCTGAGTATCTGACATATCTTTGATAATGTTTTCAAAGAATTTTAGAATGGCGTATCCATACTTGACAGGTCTCTGTCCTGCCACCGTCCATATTTTTAATTTAGAAAAGTAACTTTATTCACATATTTATTTTCCCTTTACAGGGGAAGATTAGCTGATGTCCCATTCAATCTTTTTTCTCTTTAAATTTCTTGTTGTTGTGGGCAGTATATTTCTTTATAATTAGAGATGAATGAGCTATGATTGATTTGTGTTATGCCTGTGGGCATTTCTAACAAGTTCTTATTTTACTTTGGTTATTTCGAGATTGCTTATGAATTATAGCTTTGTTTCTAATTTGGTGGGAAAATCTTAGTTCTGAAGGAATCAAACAGATCATATTTATTTTATATCTACATTTCTGCTGTTATTCTGGGGCTTTCCAAGTAAATATGTTAGGGGAAATTGTTTTTTGATGTTGTATACCAGATATGCTACCACCACCAACAGGAACAACGGAGGATGGGAAGATACCAGCCTAAGAATTCCAATAAGGTACTATTACGATAATTATTTAGACCCTGATTCAGTAAGGTACTTAGGCATGTGCCTAACTGTAAGCACATGAATATTTCATTAACTTCAGTTGAGCTACTCCCTTGCTGACAGTTAGGCACATGCTTAAGCCTGTTGCTGAATTTGGACCTAAATTAGTACTTTCTAAACTCAACAATTTGAAAATGGATTAAAGTTCTGCCATTTTCTATTTCCATGATGTTCTCTGTCATCTTAGTAATACCACATAATCATGATGCCCTGTGTTGTTTGCAAAGGACAGCCCCAATCTCTTTTACTACTTTGACCTTTACAACATATTTGTTTTGAATAGGTGACCATTGCATTTTTCTTTTGCTCACAGAATATTAAGGCTACAGGCAGGAGGGAGGAATGGCCAGCAACTAAAATTTTCAAATTTTGAAAAGGTCAGAGTGGTATGGTTTAGTGTTGCCTGCAAGACTTCACTCCAGCAGATGACAACTGACCAAATACTAATAAAACTACAGCCTATATATTTTTAAATATCAATACAAAAAAATTCCAACAATCAGTTAAAGTGACACTATTTTTCCTGTAGGTCTCCATTTTCCAATACTCATAAGTTATTAAATCTAATAAAGGCTTTTGGATCTTTTCTACCACTGTAGGGTTTATTACTATTATAATTCTATTGTAGGGTTGCCAATTATGATTGGATGTATTCCTGGAGGTTTTATCACATGACAAAATCTTTAATTAAAGATTAATCTTTAATGCCTGGAGACTCCAGGACAATCCTTGAGGGTTGGCAACACTATTCTACATTTTTGTACAGCTTAAAAAGTATGGCACCCTATATTGATACCATAGAAAACCTTTGCTTTGCATTATTTTTAACCCTGGTGTGATTTCTGTGGCATTTAACCTAATATAAACCATGGTTCAATTTGGCTGTTTGTTTATAAAGCATAGATTCTTTGAATGCCATGTCATCAACGTACACTTTCATAGTGATGCATGTTGTCCCTGTTGGCATGCAGGTTAAGTGCGGTGTTTGGTCCTCAGTGTTCACTTTCATACAATCTCTTCTTGGAAAAATGGCATTATAAAGTATTAAAATACTGTAGAAAAGATTTTGTGCTCTTTTGGACTAGTGTGATGCTGGAGTAACTCCATTGGTTTCAGCTGAGATGATTTGGATTTAAACTGGCATAATAAGGGCGGGATTTGGCTCTCTAGATTTAGAGCAGGTGGATCTTTAGGGCTATGATGGGAAGATTCCCTCCTACCCCATTGCCACTACTGTTGACAATTGCAAGATGTTGAATTCAGCCTGCTTTTTTGTCACCACTTCTGGGGCTTCTCATCAAATGACAAGCCAAGAAGTTGTCACTTCCTAGGAGGCACGTAGTAGTTCATATTCTCAAAATTGGCAGCGTCAGGGGGGCCCCTATATTCGGTCATTGTGAAAGGCTGGTCAGCTATAGACATCCTTTAGCTAGGTGTAACAGAGTTGGGTCTCACCACCTGGCGCCGCCTACTGGCTGTCTCTGGGAATTAGCTCTGTCCAGTGGAGTGCCCCCTCCTGGTGGTGTCCCATCCATCATCTCACCCTCAGTAGCAGAGTAGTGTGGCCCAACGGTCAGGGTCCATATACCTCCCCTCAGTAGCAGGGTAGTGTGGCCCAACAGCCAGAGTCCATATACCTCCCCGCAGTAGCCGGGTAGTGTTGCCCAATGGCCAGAGGCATAGGGGGACCCAGGCCCTCTCTCCCCACTGGGTCCCAACCCAGGGCTCTCCTAATGGCAGGGTTCCCCTTGCCATTGGCTCAGCGGGGATCCGGCTACAGTACGCCGATCATCACTGTTGCTCTAACACGGCAGGTCCCTAAAGTTCCCCTGGGTCACTTCCTACCCTCAATGTCATGGTCTCCTCCAGAGACATGGGTTCCGGTCCGTTCCCCTCTGGCGGGTCCTCCGTCTGGGAAGCAGGGTGCGGGTGGGCTAGGCTGGTGAGTGGGCTGTCCTTCCTCGGGAGATGGCAGTGTGCATCCTTCTCCTCCAGTGGTCAGCCCCAACTGAGCAGCTTTGCAGGCTTTTATACCTAGCCTCCAGTTGGAGCATGCCCAGCAGGACTTCCGGGGTGGGGCTTCCTCTGCCAGGAAGAAAGGGTTAACCCCTGCTGCGCCAGTGCGGGGCCGGTCTGCCCTGTCACACTAGGGAATAAAAATCTATTTATTTTGACACAG
Source organism: Malaclemys terrapin pileata (assembly GCF_027887155.1). Classification (NCBI taxonomy): domain Eukaryota; kingdom Metazoa; phylum Chordata; order Testudines; family Emydidae; genus Malaclemys; species Malaclemys terrapin. The sequence continues at coordinate 69,798,993 of NC_071512.1, forward strand.
ATGAGAGAGAGATACAGCACTTACGTAACCCCACAGTAGAATGTTATAGAGTTAGTCTAATAGGATAAATTGAATATATGAAGAATATTGCCAAAATTTGTCTAAAATAGTAAGCTGTTATGAGTGGTTACCATCATTCTATACCATATAACTATGTACAAAAATATAATACACTCACCAACAACGTTTCACAGTGCATAGGCTAGTACTGTTACTCAGTGTTATCTTCCAATCTCTATATGCCAAATAATAGAGGTAAGAGACAAGTGGTAGACGGTAAAGATTTGACATGCCAGATTCTGAACCTATTACTCTCACTAGGCAACAGTTATTCACACTCCTTGTCCCACTGAAGCCAATGGAGCTTCACATGTGAGTAACAGTTCACTGATAAGAATAAGTGGTTTACAGCTGGTTCAAAGGTTTGTTTCCTCATTGACAAACAGCAACAAGAAGGGATGTCTCTCCATTGCCAGTCACTGGTTCTGATTTTTATTGGCAACAGAGGAATCTCCTGGCTTCCTGAATTCTCACTGTACTTCTAGATAACGGTTTTTGAAATTTTCTTCACAACAAAAAAAATCACTTTGCAATAAAAAAAAATAACAAGCTTGTGGCTAATTCTCCAGATTCTCCAAATCACTTGGCAGCTGCTGGCAATGTCCCTGAATTCTCTAAATGGTGAAACCTTCAACATTTTAAAACTTCTTGCTTAAAGTGAAAACATAAAATCAATGTTTACCCTGTACTCCTTGTCTTTTACTAGATTTCTTCATAAGGGTTGTTATTCTTGACACAAGATGCTGAGGTCATGGCTACAGTTAATTTTCTCTTAGTTTCCAAGAAATTCTGCTGAAAATAGGGCTTTGTTTTACTCATTTTAAAAGTGTTTTCAGTACTTATTGATTCTGAATTCCTCTTCTCAACATTTTTTTAACCCCATCATTCACAAATTTAGTAAGTAGAACATGACCAGCAAACAGTAATATCAGTGACCTCTTATCTGTGGAAACTGGATCACTGCTAAGGCTGGTGAAACCCAAGGAATTCTAGCTTTAGCTGCAGAACACATGCAGAACTCTGAACCTGCCACAGTGTTCAACATAATTCCAGTAGAGCCTATGTTAAGCAGCTGGGATAGAAGTAGCTGGAGGAAAGCACATAGACTAAGAGCTTGAATTTTAATGCAATATAAGAGCCACATGGGGAACATGGTTCTGATTGTGATTTGCAATTAGAATGAGACATGGACACATTTTGGGTATGCATTCACTGCAGAGTTACCTTGGATGATTGGCATCTGGATCTGAGCACTCCTGGGGTTAGCCTAGCCTGGGTGTGAGCAACCATGCTACCGACTCATACACAAATTACTGTGTAGTCACTGGTGCTGCAGTCACCTACTGACCGCTACACTTACCTACATGCCTCCAGCTTCCATCCAGGACACACCACACGATCCATTGTCTACAGCCAAGCTCTAAGATATAACCGCATTTGCTCCAATCCCTCAGATAGAGACAAGCACCTACAAGATCTCTATCAAGCATTCTTAAAACTACAATACCCACCTGCTGAAGTGAAAAAACAGATTGACAGAGCCAGACGAGTACCCAGAAGTCACCTCCTACAAGACAGGCCCAACAAAGAAAATAACAGAACACCACTAGCTGTCACCTTCAGCCCCCAACTAAAACCTCTCCAGCGCATCATCAGAGATCTACAACCTATCCTGAAAGATGATCCTTTACTCTCACAGATCTTGGGAGACAGACCTGTCCTCGCTTACAGACAACCCCCCAACCTAAAGCAAATACTCACCAGCAACCACACATCACTGAACAAAACCACTGACCCAGGAACCTATCCTTGTAACAAAGCCCGATGCCAACTCTGTCCACATATCTATTCAAGTGACATCATCATAGGACCTAATCACATCAGCCATACCATCAGGGACTCGTTCACCTGCACATCTACCAATGTGATATATGCCATCATGTGCCAGCAATGCCCCTCTGCCATGTACATTGGCCAAACCGGACAGTCTCTACGCAAAAGAATTAATGGACACAAATCTGACATCAGGAATCATAATACTGAAAAACCAGTGGGAGAACACTTTAACCTGTCTGGTCATTCAATGACAGACCTGCGGGTGGCTATATTACAACAGAAAAACTTCAAAAACAGACTCCAACGAGAGACTGCTGAGCTGGAATTGATATGCAAACTAGACACAATCAACAAAGGATTGAATAAGGACTGGGAATGGCTGAGCCATTACAAACATTGAATCTATCTCCCCTTGTAAGTATCCTCACACTTCTTATCAACTTGTCTGTACTGGGCTATCTTGATTATCACTTCAAAAGTTTTTTTTTCTATTACTTATTTGGCCTCTCAGAGTTGGTAAGACAACTCCCACCTGTTTATGCTCTCTGTATGTGTGTATATATATCTCCTCAATATTTATTCCACTCTATGCATCCGAAGAAGTGGGCTGTAGTCCACGAAAGCTTATGCTCTAATAAATTTGTTAGTCTCTAAGGTGCCACAAGTACTCCTGTTCTAGTCACCTGAGTGTGTCACTAGAATTTCTTGGGGCATATCCCATGGTTCTTTGTGCTGCAGTAAGCTGAGTCACTGATTCTTTTCCCAGTGAATTGTGGGAGAACTTGTCTGTATTCCGGATACACATTGCGGAAGGGTTTGGAGGACTAGCAGCACTTGAGTGGTTTAGTCTGTGTTGCCACTTCAAAATGGATGAGTTGCCAGCCTGAATGATAGCCTCACTCAAGTTTTAGCCTACCACAGGCCAGCTAGCTCAGCATGAAAGCGCCACCAAACTTGGGAATGGATGGGTAGAGGGTTGGGAAATACCTAGGTAAGAGCCTGAGTTAACTCTGCAGTGAATATTTACTTACATTTTATTCTGATTAGGTGTCTAGCACATGGCTGGATTGTACTGCCTCTATAAGGAATCACAGTACAGGGAGATCTTAAAACAAGCTAGTATGAAATGAACGTGTAGGCCCTTGTTCTCCAATGCTCTGGCTTCTTTTTTGGCACTGGTGGCTTAAAGCATCTCGTTAGCCAGTAGATCCAGCCACGTAAATATTTCCCTTGTTTCCCAAATTCTTGGGAGATGTAGAACCACTATAACGATTCCCATGCCACTTGACTTCCTGACCTGCAGCACAATGGATGTGTAGGAGGAAAAGGGTATGTGGCTGGGTACCCCAGTGTCTGGCTGATCTCCAGTTACCTGAACAGCACATGGAGTCCTTTGGTACAAGACAGAGCATTGCGGTTGCACTGGGTACCAGGCTAGCATCTGGCAGCCCCAGAATTGGGGAAATGCAAAGATGTCTTAAAATGCTCTCCCTCCAGGGGCACTTGCACGGAGCACAGCTGGACAAGCTCAGAGAAACGTGGTTCCTGGGAAGCTGTACAAGACATAGTAGGCACAGAAAAGATCCAGAGAATAATGTGATTAGAAGCATGATGGAGGATGAGGGTGGTAAGGAAGAGATCTGTGCAAGGAGAGATAAGATCTAGTTGGAAAAGAGAGAAGTAAGAGTAGACAAGATATGGCAGATATATAAAAAATATATAGTTTAGATAAGGCCATTCGAGTTCTCCTTCTGTACTGTTTCCCATATTACAAGACCAAAAAGACACTGACATTAAAAATGCAACAATGAAAACAAATTAAAGGAAATACTACAATTAACATAAAAACAACGAGGAGTCCTTGTGGCAACTTAGAAACTAACAAATTTATTTGGGCATAATCTTATGCCCAGATAAATTTGTTAGTCTCTAAAGTGCCACAAGGACTCCTCGTTGTTTTTGCTGATACAGATTAACACGGCTACCACTCTGAAACCTATAATTAAGATGTGGAACTTACCACTGCAGGATATTGCTGAACCAATGACTAGGTTTCCATGTTTTTGTCTACTTCTCTTTTCTGTGGTAAACCATCTGCTTTGCCCATCAACTAGTGATGTGATTGTTGGGGGACTCTGGGAAGTAGACTGGCAGAGAGCAGTGTATAGGGAATATTTCCCCGGATGCAGGCATATCAGCAAGTTAGAAGAGACTTTCGCACTCCGTATCCTTATAATTAATATGCTGCTAACCAGGTCTGCAGTAGGAACAAAATTGCTCAGTTGGAAGTTAGTGAGACAATGTAGTGACGTTATCCCATGCTCAGTGTTCCAGCTTAGTTTCTATTTTTCAGTCAGAGAATCACCAGCTTTTTCTGAAGTGACATTCTGTGAATGCGTAAATGACACCACCTTTTCTCTCACATTGTGCAAGACAGTGTCTCTGACTCGGATGAAGAGAGAATGAAATTTGTGACTTTGTTAATGAGGAGATGATGTTCTTGATAGTTTTCACAGTCCACCCATAGGCAAAAACAAACAGTTTCTCAACAACACTGTTGATGGAGGTACATTAAAAAAAAAAAAAAACAGTCAGGTCAGATAACAAAAATGGTAAACGCATTTTAGCAACTGCAGACTTACTCTTTGGTGTTTTAAGATTTAATGTCCTTATTTTACTGGATTTGGTGTTGTAACTAAATATTGCCTCCCATTAGCTACCGTTTTTTAAGCTGGTGCAATTAGCATATTTCTTGTGAGTAGTATGTAGGTGAATAACAAGGGTCATATTGTCAGTGATCTGCAGAAGTGAACTCAAAAGTGTTTATCAAGTTAGATGTCTTCACAACATATTTATCGTTTTGCTTCTTTTCAAGGGAGCATTGCTAAAGCAATTACTGGGCCAACAAACTGACATCCCATGACAGTGTTCACTGTGCAAGGCTTTAAATTCTCTAGTCCAAAGAAGCATTTATTTTTCCAAGTTGCCACCATGTTTCATCTGAAAAATTTAGCTTAAAGGTTAACATATTACTTACTGTGTAAACCTAACAATAGACAAAGCAGATGGGGCAGGCATAGGAGGTAACATGTATGAGTCAGTTTGTTTGTTACTAGATTTATAGACTGTTGAGCAGTTCCTGGTGAAATTCACAAAGAATTGGTTGGAACGGATTCTGAAAGGAGAAGCCTTGTTAATAGGAACACAGAGAGAGCAGTTATTGTTTAGTTACACAGGTATTTTTCCTATTAGGATTTGCCTTACATTTTTAACTAAACACATTTGCACATCTCAGTCTGGACACTCCACAAATAGTTATTCTAGGGCAGAAACATTTGTGGTTTGCTCTAGATCGAATCACGAACATTTACATAGCATACAGGTTAACATGCAAATATTTTAGCTAACTTGGCCTAACTGGCAATCAGTTAAATCCTTGATTACTCTAGTGTAGACACACCCTTAGAAAGTGACTAAAATCGTGGTTAAAATTTAATCCAAGTTCTTGCAACTTCCACCACATCGTTGCCAGGCACAACTTTTCTCTGCCCCTCTGTATGTGATTCTCATAAGGGCAGAGTTAGCAGCACTCCAATAGCATCAGCAATCAAAAGAGCAACAAATGGTTTCAATACATCTGTAACTTTTTAAAACTTTCATTTAATTAGCACCTTCCAGTCCACTTGGAGGTGTGTGCAGAGGAGCAGGGCCCTGGTGTCCTTCCATTCTCAGAGCTGGATTCAAATGAGGCAGGGGGTTTCCTTGCTGCAAGAATTTGAATTGTAGGGATAGTGGAGGAATTGCATCCACAGAGGAAACAGGATCCTGTGTGTGTGTTGTGGTGGTGGTTGCGGGTAGGGTGGTTCTTCAAGCTGCCACTGGAGCACATGGAACCTTTCACAAGTCTTTCCCTCCAGCAGAGCCACTGAAGAGTAGAGGGAGACTTTCAGTGTTGTAATGGTAGGACAATGACAATGTAGCTGTCAAGACACACAAAGAGGATGTTTCAGTGGCATAGAACAGTGGCTCTTAATCTTTTCAGACTATGGAACCCCTTTCAGGAGTCTGATTTGTCTTATGTACCCCTAAGTTTCACCTCACTTAAAAACTACTTGCTTACAAAATCAGACATAAAAAATACAAAAGTGTCACAGCATACTATTACTGAAAAATTGCTTACTTTCTCATCTTTACCATATAATTATAAAATAAATCATTGGAATACAAATATTGTACTTACATTTCAGTGTATAGTATATGGAGCAGTATAAACAAGTCATTGTATGAAATGTTAGTTTGTACTGACTTCGCTAGTGCTTTTTATGTAGCCTGTTGTAAAACTAGGCAAATATCTAGATGAGTTGATGTACCCCCGGAAGACCCCTGCAGACTCCCAGGGGTACACACATTCCTGATTGAGAGCCACTGGCTTAGAACAGTGGTTCTTAACTTATTTATCACTGTCGGCCACATATGCAGCTGTCTGTGTTATGTGTGCTGCTTCCACACAATACATATATATACTATCTGTATGGCCCTGAGGATGTCACATGGGTTGCAGTTGTGTGCTGATTGGGCCACAGGTTGAGAATCACTGGTCTAGAAGGAAGGAGGATTCGGTCAGAGTGGGGGGGAGGTAATATTGCTGGGTGAAAGAGGTGGTGTTACAAGACCTGAATGGAAAAGGAGGAAAAGGAAGTTAGGATGCTGAGACCCAGGGAACTCTTGTAAGTTTATGGGTTTAGGGAATCATGTGACTTTTCAATGATCATCCAGATGAAACTTCCAAACCTTTAGCCTGTCTTTTGTAAACAAACAAACAACAACCCCCCATATTTATGGGTAATGTTGTACAACTTCACAATGGAAAATCTAATGCTTTGCAGTCTGAAGACTTGGCTGTAAAGATGGCAATCTTCTAAATGGCATTTAACAAAGGCAGTATAGCAAGATCATAAAATAACAATTTATTGCTTAAAAATTACTAATTGATATTTTGGAAGGTTATAACTTCCTTTCTAAAGCACTCTTGTCAAATGCTAATTAAATACTTACACATTCCTTACAAATTTAATTAAGTCACAACATTTATTGCCTCTGCAATTCTGAGTTAATTACATGCGAGAAATTGTTCTCTAATATACGTCTTCATCCAGAGTATTATATCTTTATAATAATAATAAATTGCTGTGTAAAGGTGTGCAATAGGATAACATATTCAAAGTAAAGTATTGGAGTTGCTGTTTCTGTATGTGCACTACTCCCATTATAGGTAATCAGACTGATGTGCCGATCTGATTTTGAATGTGGTACACATGAAGTACCTATGTTAATCATATTGATTGATAATGGGACTGGTTATGCATCGTTTAGAATAGCCTATGTGGTAAATCAGGGATCAGCAACCTTTGGCACGTGGCTCGCCAGGCCAAGGGATGTGCTGGCCGCCGCTTCCCGCTGCCCCCATTGGCCTGGAGCGGCGAACTGCAGCCAGTGGGAGCCACGATCGGCCGAACCTGCGGAGGCGGCAGATAAACAAACCGGCCCGCCCGCCAGGAGGCTTACCCTGGTGAGCCGCGTACAAAAGGTTGCCGACCCTGTGGTCAGGGCTTTGGAGTGGAGCCTGGAGCCGGAGCACTGACCATTAGGTTTTATGCCCGGAGCTGGAGCGGAGCCGGAGCAGAGCAATTCAAAAATTTGATTGTTCCAAATCCCTGCCTGTGGTAAATGCTTAACTCTAAGATCACTATGGAAATTTGCTCCTCACTTAAAGTGAACGAGTTGATGCAGTTTCAAGCGCTCTTACAAAAACAAAGGCTTTTTAAATGGCCCTACCCCTCTCTCCCATGGCTGGCACTTTGACGCTCCTGTCTTAGTCCGTTCTGCTGGGGACGAAATTGGAAGAGAAGGCATATTGATTAGGTGTGAGTGGATCTGCTCCCCTCTTTCTAGCATCTTGCTGTACTTGAGAGAAAATATGCCAAGAGCTTTGACTGGCTGCACTTCCCAAGAGGTGGCAGTTAAAAAGAGATTAGAATTTCCTCTGTATATGCATCTGAAGATCCATAACCTATGGGAAAACACACAGGGCCAGATTCTCAGACATGCTATGGAATGGGGGCTTTGTGCCTTTGCAGTGGTATGAGGTAGCTAGACAGCCAGCTATCCAGCCAGCTGAGCATTCCTTTTGTGTAAGAGGATTCTGGGTGGTTTAGAGCTGCCTTAGCAGTTGATATGCTACACCATCCCAGTCCCTAGTACAGCAGGTGTCCTTGGTAAAAACTAGTGTCCGTATGCTTTGCCACCCTTGGGTAGACAGGTAATGTGGAATAGTTTTCAGCTGTAACTTGCCGTAGAGACCAGGCTCAAGGGAATGTAAAATGGCTTTAAACCACCTTTCTCATACAGGATCTTATTGTTCAGCCAGACCACAGAACCTGACTGGGTTGGCAAGCTGGAGTAAACGGCAAGCTGGGGCTACCACTGGAAGGAAACATGATTACATACTCCCAAGGGCGTTGCTTTTTACATGCAGAGTTGAAGCGCTGGATTAAGTACACCGTGTATAGGGGTAAATGGTGTTGGAAGTTTCCATATACATTAATCCTCCATTCGATGGCACAATGGGGCGTTAATTCTTCACGAAGTGTGTGACCCCTGAGAAATGGAATCAAAGTAATAGGCAGCCTGTCACACCATAACAGTCCCTCTCACAGCAGCCAAAAGTGCAGGAAGTAACCATCTACATTACAGGACTTACCAAGCTTCAAAAATAAAGGAAGTGCAAACCCATAAAGAACAGATGGTGGAAGTAGAGAAATAGAGTAAGATTGACATTAATTATAAAAATAATGCAAACAAGTGAAGGTTTAGTCAAATGGGTTTTACTAAATTTGTTTTGCAAGTAACTTAGGGGTGAATGGTAACTGAACACAAGCTGGCATGGAGTTTACCACATAGTCTCTAAAATTAGTCTCTAACAAAACTATTCAAATATAGTCTACAGTTAGCCACTAGCAAAACAATATTGCTTGACAAGGGTTTCACCTTGACTGTTTTTAAGCTGTTTATTTTGACCAAGGTTAAAGAGCTTGGACAAGCTTAAACTGTTTAAGTGGCTTTTAAAGTGATTTAAACTAAAATGAATATTGAAGAGTCTCTGATAAGAGATTAGGATGGAAAGGTTTCTATGACTTTGTAAAGCTGCTGTATATTTTTGGTCTGGCTGTTTACTTTCCTGGCAAGAGGTAAAAAAAAACAAACCCCGAAACACCACCTGTGGGTTAAAAGGTTTTATTTTTAGAGAAATAACTAAATCTGTTTCTCAGGGAGATGTTTTGGAGTGGGTGTTCTGGTTACTTGTTTTTTATCGCTGTAGTATTTTTAGCTAAATAATGTCATTGCAGTAAGTATACTTTTAATAAGATGTATTTTGACCAAATCCTAAAAGGATCTCTCAGAAATGTCAGTTAGCAAAGACTGATTGAACATTGACTAGGGACTTCACAATCTGGCCCTTTTAAAATATTCTGAATGTTTGGGGTCTCCCCCCCCAATCCTATTTGCTGTTATTTTTCTCTATTTTTATTTAAAGAATGTGTGAAAGCAAATAGATATTATTTACTGCTGAACATAGTGCTTTGTGCACCCTATTTAGTACCTGTTTGCAGGGTTAACTCCTTATTTATCCTGATAAAGTGGCTAATTGGTTTGTTAGCTATGTATGTTGGGGTAAAATAATTGGGGCCTAGCAACTTCCATCTACCTGGGGGTTGAAGTAAATCAAAAGTTCTCTATTCTCAACATTTTAAAGTTGTTCCACCATATTTTAGGAATGTGACTTGTTTGGTTTACAATATGAAATTTTGACTAAATGCAAGGCTTATTCACAATAAAATATTAATAAGAATCAATAAATAAGAATCAATAATCAATAAAATAACATTTTAGGTTATCTTGATAGATGTATATTTTTAACTTCCTTTCATCTAAAAGCATGATTATTGGAAAGTAAAGATTACTTGGACTTCTTTTAATTGTATAATTGTGTAACTCAGTGGTTCCCAAACTTGTTCCATCGCTTGTGCAGGGAAAGCCCCTGGCGGGCCGGGCCAGTTTGTGTACCTGCCGCGTTCGCAGGTTCGGCTGATCGCAGCTCCCAGTGGCTGTGGTTCGCTGCTGCAGGCCAATGGGGGCTGCTGGAAGCAGCGCGGGCCAAAGGACGTACTGGCCGCCGCTTCCAGCAGCTTCCGTTGGCCTGCAGCAGCGAACCGCGGCCACTGGGAGCAGTGATCGGCCAAACCTGCGGACGTGGCAGGTACACAAACCTGCCCGGCCCGCCAGGGGCTTTCCCTGCACAAGCGGCAGAACAAATTTGGGAACCACTGGTATAACTCAAAGTTCCAACCTGCACTGGGCACCTTCAGTGGGATTCCTCGGAGGAGGAGGGTTAGAAGGACTTGGCCCTCTGAAGGAAGACCACAGCTTCCAAGTAACTTCCTAGTATTTATATTTCAACTGTCTTTACTTGTGCATGCACCCATTTTACTTTAACATCCCTCATTTTCATAACTGCAGCTATGATTGCTGCTTTCACTGATATCAGAAGTCAAGAGAAACCTCTCTCAGAGATCCCAGAAATATCTTGCCTCTTTACAATGAATCACTATCCTGTCACTCATGAGTGCTTTCTTTCCTGTTGCCAGGTAGTGCAGTGTCTTCATTCTCACTACATGTCATTAATCTTCTCCTATTGAGAAACAGGTCTGTGGATGTTTGGAATCCCTTATGTCTTGTTAGGTTTTCTAGGACTTGTTTGACAGAAGCTAAAATACCATGGGCTGTCTTCTGCTGGTCTGATCGTTAGTGAATTCCTGCAGCGATGCTGGGAAACTGAACTGATGGATGGAGAAAATTTCTTGCTTTGGCTCTGAGATGTTTAGCTTGCAAGAATTCACACTTCCCTCATTTTTTCTCTCAAATATAAGTCATTTCTGTTCCCAAGTCTATTTCAGTATCTCATGTTATCCTGCCCTCATGTATACTAGTAAATATTTGGCCTTCAGTCCATTAAGTTGTTTAGATGCAAATTTATCCCCAGCCACACTAGTAGGCAGAAGCTCTTTTTTGTTCATGGCTAGAAGTAGGAATGACTCAACATTTTTTTTCAATAAAAAGTTATTTTGACCCAGTGGGTTAGAGATCCTAATTTAATTGCACAGAAGGGATCTGTACTTTTACCTGCTAAACTGCTATGCAAAAGACAGAATATCTTTAAGTGCCTGCTTTTCATTTTTAAAAATGTATTTAAGTTTTGAAAAAATAGCTAAAATATTTGTCTTCCAAATTTAGGTCCATCCATCCACAGTCAAATTCAGAAAATATCACCATGGGCTGTTAATTAATAGTGCTTTTTTCACCACAATTCACCATTAGCTGGGACATCACAAAAATAATAAAATACATAAATTCCAGTTACCTTAGACCCTAAACCTAAAAATGCATATGAATGGGCTAAGAATATATATAAATGTTTGCAGAATTGGGGCCATAATTTGGAAGACAAGATTTGAAGGAAGAAAGAATGAAAAATATTAATAAAATTCCATAAGATAGGGTTTTTTCATTCAAAATCATCAACAAACCCACAAAATGAAAAACTATCAAAATTATACAATAACATTCTGTTCAAAGTTCCCCATTAGTATTTGCTATAAAACTGAAGGGAATAGTCAACATATTTTCAACTAGTCATAGGCGATTCAGTTTAATATCTAACGCCCTGATCCATTGTAACTGCCTTTGTGCGAGTGCAGGCACAGGTATTTGCAGAATCAGGGCCTAAAATTTCCTCAAAAAGAACAGACAAACCTGTAACTTTGTCTCCTTTAATGTCCCTTTAAAATTTATGGGCCAAGATTTTCAAAAGTAGGAAGCTTAAAATTAAACTCTCTAAGTCCATGTTTCGGCACTTAAGTGATTTTCAAAAATGCTCAGCTCTGGAACAAAAGTTTGTGTTATAACAGATCGATAATGTCTAAGCAGGCAGTGACCTTAGAAATGGCGAAAAGTGTGGCAAGGGACAAATTAGTTTGCTTTTGTCCCTTTTCACAAGACAGGTAATATAATGTCTTGCAGCAAAATACCTGCCTAATTTAAACATTGATTTACTATACTTACCATTTGTGACTAATTGAAGTCACATTACTTTGGCCAAGTTTTTTTTAGCTGTAATGGTTTTATTATGCAAAATTTGTAACCTATGGGGATTGTGTCTGAACCATGTGAAATGAAGAACTTGAGGGAATTAAAGTAGTTATTTTGGAAGATATGAAACAAAATTGGCTTAAATATCTAAATACAATTTATGAATGGCCATGATTATTAGTTTTGATTCAGCTAATTACATTTCCAACCAGGATAAATACTGATCATCACATCAGATTCTCTCTGATTGAATGTTAACTGTCCTTATGAAATTTTAATTTCTGAAACATTACTTGATTGCTTCAGCACCCCTGTTATAATTTACTGCCAAAATTCAAAATAAGTTACTTTTAAGCCAGGCACTAGTTTGTATTTGAACACAATTTGGGTATATCACTACAGCTGTAGAAATGTTAAAAACCAGTGACTGGATAGCTTTAAACAATTTGAAAAGTGACTAGTGATTTTTGGGTGCCTAGCTTGACCCCTTAATAGGGGCCCAATTTTTCAGAAGGTGGGCACACAGCACTTTCTGAAAATAAGTCTCCAACTGCGTGTTCCCCTTGGCCTTAGGAAATTGTTAATTGGCTAAGGAGTCTTTCACCTCTAGAATGCTTGTATGAATGCAATGATTCAGTAGTGAAAGAAACATTATTACCTTCTCATGACTAATTTGAATATATGAATTGGTTTTCTGGGGACAGTCCTGGATTTTGTATGATGTCCTAGTATCCCAAGAACTTCTGAATAACCGGAACACCTGAAATGTCCCGTATTCATTTAATCAGTCAAAACATTTGTGTGTGTTTTCATAACTGCAGAGGGTTTGTTGAGGACATATTGCTTCATCAAATAAAATTTCTTCTGAATTTACCAGGAACTAAAAGTCCAGGAGAATGAGTGTTCAGTTGAATGAACAATGTTTGAAGTAAAGAAAAAAAAGTCAAAGGAGTGTAAGGTACTGCTAGAGCAGTTGTTTCACGAAGTGTCAATCTCCTACACTTCAGAAACATTGCATGTGTTGAAAAAAAAATTAAACTAAGCTAAGGGTCCACAGGAGATTTTCTGTGTTCTTTTCAAATACTAAAGATATGGTTTCAGGCCAAATTATGGAGAGATTAATGCCCCAGTCAACTGAGCAAGGGTTTCATGGTTTATTTACAAGAAAATGCAAATAGAGTAATTAGGGGACTATTCAACCCAGGATGAATATATGATCTCTGGTTTACATCAGGGCTGGCCAACTTTAGTACCAGAGAAACCATAGCAAAATAATTACTAGGAATTTCAAAGTTGGTTTATATTGAATTGCACTATACAATATAATATGTGCAAATAATTTTTCTTCAGTTACAGTAGTAACTAGTATTATTTTTAGATCATAATTGCTATGTCTCTTATTGTCATGAATAAACAGCAGTGCTTGTTATTGCTGCTATGTAAGGGTGTATCTGTAGTACAAAATATAAATCTCAGATTTATGGAGTTTAAAAGTCCTCTGTTAAGATTTAATGAGTGCAGAATTCTGACATACCAGGTTTCTTTTTGGGATGATTTTGTTGTATGAACTTTGAAATAAATGTGCTTGCCTGTTTTTATGCTGGGGTACTGAGATGGTGTTTTTTGAGCCTTAGAGATTCCATTCCAATTTCTTCTTTACACCACTATGTTTCTACTTACACAAGCAAATGGATGCTGTTGGTATAAAATACAGCAGAGTAAGAGAGTAAAAGTGAAGTCTCCATGAAGGAGTACACAATGTGCTGAACTCTGCACATAGAAAAAATAAGACATCACAATTTTATAGCTTTAGCCACCACAGCACTCTCTTCAAAGGACCTCTCCTATGGTCACCATCACCCTTCTGTTTAAGGAGCGTTACACAGAACTTCCTTTCAGACTATCAACATTGGTAATTAGCCAGATGAAGTGGCGGTAGGGTTACCACTTTTGAAATGCAAAAAAACAGCACCCTCCACCACAAGGCAAGCCGACTGAAATCCCAACCACAAGGCAACTTCTCAATACCTCCCATTCAACAGCGACTTATAGCTTCTAGAGAGAGAACACCCATAAATAAGATTGATAACATAGCACGTCTCCTCACTCTTGCATGACTCAAACCCTCTCTCTCATACATGCATGATACTCTTGCATGTTGGTGGGCAGACAGCTGCTGTATTTTCAACAGTTTTGATCTGTTATCGCTTTAACTGCAGAAACGGGAACACCATAGCATCTCTCACTGAACACAGAAACTTTTAACATTAGATATCCCAGTGCACTGTGATGATAATTCAGATCTTTAGACCCACATAAGAAAACTTGGCAGATTAAATTATTTTTCTGGCAACTGGCAAATCCATAAAACTGGCCAGGCCAGTCAAATACTGGCCAGGTGGTAACCCTAGGTGGCATTTTCTCACCCCTGGAATCCATGCTGCCGCCACAACACTCCATACCTACAAGTACAGGAAGCATAATGGATCCAAGTCTGTTATTTCAAGGATGTCTATTATCAGTATTTACCAAAATAATGGGCTATGATCTGGATCTTTAAACTGTAAATCTTACTGGGTGAAATTCTTCCGTGATGCAGAGGGTTTGGTAGTGGTTGTGTAAGGGAACTGTGGGTTCATCCCCTGTGCAGTAGTGCTGCTCAGGTGCCTCCCATGAATTAAGGAACCAATTCTTGCACCAGCCCATTATAGAGTAGGATGGAACATGGCAAGGACTGTGGTCCAGCTGAACACAACACCCTCTGCCCTGGCTTGGAGGGACTGTAATGACAATTCTAGCCTATAGGTGGTAGAATAGAGATTCTGCGCTGGGAAAGAGTCGTTTTGTGCATTAATCCTAGGTAGAAGGGACAAGATTTCACCTCTCTACACTTATAGACTGCAAACAACTCCAGCTTTGTGGATGTGTGGGTTTCACCCACTGTGTATAAATGACAGTGCTGCTGCACCTCTTTGCTGTCTAACAGTGTCTTATTCTTAAAAGTGTGAAAGTTCAGCGGTTCAGGTACCCTAAGGATATACAAGATTACACTTTCAGACATTCAAAAGACATGAAAGTGTTTCCATTTATATTAATAGGTTGTGACTTGTTGAGGTTTGAATCCCAACTATGACACTTATGAGGGCTTATCTGCAAAAAATTATTTGCTCAATAACTTATATGATGAATTTCACCTCTTTTTCCATTCATAAATTTTCTGTGAAGAGCTTAATGTTCTCTCAAATGAATATGTGTTAAGTTATTGAATAATTTCTGAGAGTAGTTTTTGCTCTGTAGATTCCTTGCAAGAATTCAATCTTTGAAGTTTAAGCTGTGTTGGTGAGTCTTGACTAGACTCTTCTTGCAGGTAACCTGGTGTGATTGTGTTTCCTTAGTGGATAAAATGAGTGTAATCTTTGAAATTCGGTTCTGGTGAATTCAAGATTCACTTCTCCACTTACAGTTCTCTGCTCCCGGGGGTCTGCTCTAATTTATGCCGGAGGAGAGGAATGATAGAGCTCTACTTTGCCATGCTCTGCTCCACTACTCTTCCTTCCCCCAAGTTGGATGCATGGTTGGAACAGAAGCTTTACGCCAGCATGGGGCTCCCTTGTGCAAAAAGAAATCCTTGCTGCTAGAATCCATCCACCCTGAGCCACCAGCAGAGTGCAAAGAGGGCAAAACAAACTGGGGAATCAACACTTGGAACTCATTTTCTCAGTTAGCCGCTTAGAATTTACTGCTACTTTCAGCTCTTGCCAGTTTGCTATAATATTTGTGGAAGAGGATTTTGTGTTTATTTTGTTTTAAATGGACAAACTCCTGATAACATTTGAGGCAGAAGATTCATATTCCATTTAGGAGAGACTTTAAAAACAGGGAAAAAATACTGGAAAAATAAGGCAAGAAAAATAGCAGAGAATGAACAGAGTGAAAATAAAATAGATTGTGACAGAAAATGAGGGGAGAGCAATTCTAATGGGAAAAATGGCACACGGAATACAGGCCAACCCACTTGTATCACCCTTATTCAGGTCAGGCAGAATATATTTTAAAGTACTCAAGGAAAACGGTTCCTGAACTTAAGTTAGTTTTACAGAACACTGTAACCCATTCCAGACCTGACCAAAAAACACAAAGGAATACAGAGTTCAGGCAGGGAAGCTCTATCCTTGACTCATTCTGTTGTTTATTGTGGATTGCATGTATTATCATCCCCAGACTGGGAGTAAGGAAAGTCTTTGTTTCCACAGACTGAACTTCTTTGCTGTTGGATGTTGTAGGTCAGATCAGACACTACCTGTTATTTTAACATAGTGTTTTGTGATATGGTTGCTTTGTGGTTTTTTTAAACAATTTTAAAAAATGTGAGGGAAATGAAAAGAGAAGCACCTCTGTCTGGTTAAGAACGTGTAAGATAATGTTTTTTTCCTCCCTGTATTATTCCTAATATGCATTCTCCGCATATCCCACTATAGCTCCCAAGGAGCCATTATAGTGTATGCTCTGAATGTTTATGACTAATACGATAAATCATTTAATGAAGCTCAATCAAAACAGAGATTTACTTAACAAATTTAAATCTCTTATTTTAACTGCTCCTCCAGAATGTTATGAAAAGTAAACAAGCCTTTCAAACATCCATACGCTTGTAACTTTTTTTTATAACAATTGGTGTGATAAAGTTTTTATTTTATAAACTATAAAACTTGGGGAATGTTATAAGTGACCTACTTTAAGATTTTTTAGGGTTCTCAGTTTTTTAAACCAATATAATGCAAAGTGATGTGCAAACATTTTGTAACTAGGCATCGTACAGAAAGGAACATGGTTGATGAAGCACGAGGAACTTAAAACAATGCAATTTGCTAAAAGGATCGCAACTTTTAATTAAATCATGCCTGCTTTTATGTTTTATGTTTCTTTGTTTATTGAGATTACTTTTGCTCATTTGTGAAGGTGCCGGTACTGTATGTAGCTACTTCCCCTCTGTTGGGACCGGTAAGTAAGCTGAAACATTCCTAACTTGAATCAAAATCAAATAGTGGGACTCTTTCCATGTGTTTATCACAAATGGCTGAAATAATAGTCTGACATGTACATGAAATAACAAATAATGCCGATTTGAGGATTAAATTATGGAAAGTTAATAATTGAAACATCTTGATATCCCATAGACAGTGGAAACCTCTTCTAAGTCTTGTTCCACTGGAGCCCATCATCAAAATTGTTCTGTTGATTGCTATGAGCATTGGATCAGGCCCAATGGCAATAGTCATTTTTTTTTCCTACAGAGAAATTTCACTATATAAGAGGAGGATTGTTATAAAAGACTTACATATTACAATAACAATGAGGAAACATCAGACTTCCATTCTACTTCATTGAAGGTTCACTATAGCTGTGTTCACTATAAATAGATTCCCTTTTGTTATGATTTTATTGTAATATAGGGCCCTACTGGATCATTGTTTTATATATTTCAATATAAATGATTGCTGTTTTTATAATTTATTCCTGTGTCAATGCCACACTAGTCAGATTTATCATTCAGTTCTTCAGGGTTAGTCTGTTTCAAAATGTTGTTGTCTAAAAATATATATATATTGCCAATTTCAGTTTGGAGGCACTTACACATTGGAGGAAAAAATAGCTATTAGGTCCTTATGATTGTATCCAACTGTCATTTTATATGATGGTTTTTTTGTAAATCTGGTGAGTGAGTGTAACTATCAAATAGAGGGCACATTCCATCTGATAGGAACTCTAGTCAGAATGTATATTGAATCTTTTTAGGTTCCAAGCCCATTAGTATTATATGTATTTTTCCCGTATAGAGGCTTGTTTGCCAAGTTATTCTGTGTGTACTTCTGCAGTGGGGATACGGGATTACGCTGTGCTCTTATTCACAGTTTTGCTGTGCTGGGGCTGGGTTAGCATTTTTTTTTATGTTATTCCTTTCACAGTCCTAGAAGTAGGCAAGGATTATTTGTTGGGGGAAGGGATATAATTATTCCATTATGAGAATCCCAGCTGCAGGGAGGAAACTTAGCATTGAAATCACTGAGGTATCGTGGAGTGCTAATCAAGGCAGAATTTGGCCTGACGTGAGTTTAAACACTCCAAGTGTTTAAATAAAAGAAACCCCAGAACTGAGAAGACATTGGTCTACTGTTTGCAAAACAAAGCACAATGGTGGATGTTGCTGCTGTTTCTGCCAGCAATGGAAAGGTTGGAATCAGTATGCTTTGGCTTTGCCTAGCTAACAGCAATCAGGGGTCACAGTGGACGAGAAGCTGGATATGAGTCAACAGTGTGCTCTTGTTGCCAAGAAGGCTAACGGCATTTTGGGCTGTATAAGTAGGGGCATTGCCAGCAGATCGAGGAACGTGATCATTCCCCTTTATTCGACATTGGTGAGGCCTCATCTGGAATACTGTGTCCAGTTTTGGGCCCCACACTACAAGAAGGATGTGGAAAAATTGGAAAGAGTCCAGCGGAGGGCAACAAAAATGATTAGGGGTCTGGAGCACATGACTTATGAGGAGAGGCTGAGGGAACTGGGATTGTTTAGTCTCCAGAAGAGAAGAATGAGGGGGGATTTGATAGCAGCCTTCAACTACCTGAAGGGAGGTTCCAAAGAGGATGGAGCTCAGCTGTTCTCAGTGGTGGCAGATGACAGAACAAGGAGCAATGGTCTCAAGTTGCAGTGGGGGAGGTCCAGGTTGGATATCAGGAAAAACTATTTCACTAGGAGGGTGGTGAAACACTGGAATGCGTTACCTAGGGAGGTGGTGGAGTCTCCTTCCTTGGAGGTTTTTAAGGCCCGGCTTGACAAAGCCCTGGCTGGGATGATTTAGCTGGGAATTGTCCTGCTTTGAGCAGGGGGTTGGACTAGATGACCTCTTGAGGTCCCTTCCAACTCTGATATTCTATGATTCTATGATTCTATCAGCAGGGTATGCATTTAACAGTCATGGGAAGGGATCCTGATTGGGAGCCAGGCTATCTTCCTCTGCCTCTGCACCACTGCCAACCCTTCTCTCCTGGGGCCTAGTTTTAGTCCCATTGAAATCAGTGGAAAAATTTCCATTAACTTCAGTGGGAACAGGATCAGGCCCTTAATGAAGTGGGGTCAGACACCTGAGTTCACAGCCAAATATAACCCGTCTTTCTGTGTACAATTTAGGTACATGGACTTTGTCCTGACTGATTATTGTTCTTAAGTATACTCCACAGAATAAAGGAAGAGGCTGGACCATCCCCTGGTGTGTGTGCAGTGAACATAACAAGTGGAGGTTTGGCAAATAGGCTTCGGGAGACCGTTCCATGAGGTCAGCACAGACACATTTGTGTGAGAGGGTTACAAATGATGATATTATTGGCAGAGCAGAAGAGGTGGCAGAATGCAAAAGCAGATGAGATCTGAGATGTAGATCAGGTCTGAGTAATGAAGGGCTCTGAAACCAGGAACAAAGAAATTGAGTTTGAGGTTAGATTCGGTTTAGTCTTTCAGAGGGGATGATATGGTGAAGTCAAATGACAAGAAAGATGTTCTTGGCAGCAGGACTTTGGACTAGCTGGAGGAGAGGTGTAGGTTGCTGTCGAAAAACCTGAGAGGAGGATATTGCAATAATTATTATTGGTGAACAGATGATTTGGCCATGGGAATGGAAAGGAAGGTGTTGGATTTTAGATGTTATGAAGGAAGCAGGGGCAAGATTTAATGGTTGCCTGCATGTGGGCAGAAGAGAGGAAGGCGTCAAAGATGATACCACATTTGCAGGCCTAGGAGACAAGGACGGCAGTGCTGTTTTCAACAATAGAAGAGAACAGATGTAATGGGGAGCATTGAAAGGAATAACAAGGAGCTTGAGACAACAGCATACTATCGTGAAATAGTTGTCGGCATCACCCCAATTTACACAGGTGTAAAAGAAAGGAGAATCAGGCCCAGGGAAGTGCAAAAGTCTAATTTATTCTGATTTGGTATTTTCTGTGGACCAAAGTCAGACCTTGGCAAAAGCACTTGCTGCTTCCATTGGAGTCAATGGGCATTTCTCCTACTTGTTCCTGGGATGAATTTGGCCATGGGAATGTTGGAAATGCTGTGAGCATAAGCTAAAGTGGTAGGGGAGGCCCTGCTTTATTTTGCAACTTCCTCTGAGTTAATTTTCCTGTGAGAATCTTATGTATTTCTTTGCCATGTAGCTTACAAATAAGTATAAGTTAAAGCCTGTCTAAATGAACATTTAATTTGTGGTAATGTTGGGTGCAAATCTACCCTGCATTAGCCTGCCGCACACTAAGTATCTGTGTGGACCCTGCTGATGCATGCTAACAATTCCCTAGTACACTTTGGAACTACTCCTCTTTTGAAGTGCAGTAGATCAGAGCTCACTAGGGAGATGTTAATACAGAGCAGCAGGGTCCAGGCAGATACTTTGTGTGCACCAGGCTAATGCAGGATAGATTTACACCCCAGATTCCCATGAATTAAGTGTCTGTGTAAAACAAGCCCTTATGCTATCTTGCCATCTGCACCCATTTTAATTTACACCACCTTTAATTTACACCATCATAGTAGCGTGGCCTGCTTACTCTAGGCTGCATTTGGCCTTAATTTCTACTACAGAGAAAAGGCAGAAGTCTGTTTACAAAATATTCACACAATACAAATAAACTGGAAATAATCTGGATTTCCTCAGATGCACAAAAATATAGCTTATTCAAACAAAAGCTTATTAAAAACAAAGCTTATTAAAAAAAAAAACATTTGCAAAGGATGTGTAGCAGGAAGATAATATATGCATCAAGGGCCGCTGAGGCACAATTCTTTTTAAAATATTTTATTTTTAATATTTTCTCTTTGACAACAAATGTCATGAATATGAAAAGCCAACATGCATGAACATTCATTGATGTACCAAACAGTTTACTGATGATTTGTCCAACATCATATTTGTTCATAGCACTTTACAGTCAAATAAAAGACAGATAAAGCCCTGAAAATCTGTCAGTATAAGTTTTGACATTACAGTCATAGAATCATAGAATATTAGGGTTGGAAGAGACCTCAAGAGGTCATCTAGTCCAACCACCTGCTCAAAGCAGGACCAACACCAACTAAATCACCCCAGCCAGGGCTTTGTCAAGCCAGGACATAAAAACCTCTAAGGATGGAGATTCCACCACCTCCTTAGGTAACCCATTCCAGTGCTTCACCACTGTCCTAGTGAAATAATGTTTCCTAATATCCAACCTAGACCTCCCGCACTGCAACTTGAGATCATTGCTTCTTGTTCTGTCATCTGCCACCATTGAGAACAGCCTAGCTCCATCCTCTTTGGAACCCGTCTTCAGGTAGTTGAAGACTGCTATCAAATCCCCCCTCACTCTTCTCTTCTGCAGACTAAATAACCCCAGTCCCCTTAGCCTCTCCTAGTAAGTCATGTGCCCCAGCCCCCTAATCATTTTTGTTGCCCTCTGCTGACTCTCTGCAATTTGTCCACATCCCTTCTGTAGTGGGGGGACCAAAACTGGATACAATACCACAGGTGTGGCCTCACCAGTGCCAAATAGAGGGGAATAATCACTTCCCTCGATCTGCTGGCAACGCTCCTACTAATACAGCCCAATATGCTGTTGGCCATCCATTAACTGATTTGTAAGACTGCAACCAACTGTCCCTTTCAAATTGCTCCTCAAGACCCAATGATTTTGTGATGCCTATAAGGAAACTAGTCAGTTTTTGATGACTTGTGAGGTGGGGGAGGTTAGTTGCTAGTTTATCTATCTGATTTTGAAAAGTTGTCTGAAAATGTATGCACGTGTATTAATGCTAAGTGCATTTGATTGTATCCCTCTTTCCCCTGCCACCCTTGATTCTAAGTGCTTCACAGCATGGACTATGTATTTGTAAGGATGTCATAGTGCCTAGCACGGTGGAGTATTGATCCTGATAGGGGCATCCATGCCCTATTGTAATATAATTATTAAATAATGGCATTAAATCTTTAACACATCTGTATTCTATTTGAGGGGATAGTGGTTAGAAAGTTTAAACATGCTAGGCTGAGGTTTAGGAGAAATTATAGGCACTATTGTGAATTAACTAGCCTTTCCCCCCAAAAAAACGGTGTCTGTCATAATAAAGAAAGGAACATTACTGTAAAATCACCATGCTGGATTAGCTCAAAGCTTCATCACGTTCATTAAAAGGTTTGAAAATAGCACAGCTAACAAATTAGTAATAAGAAATCAGAACTTGAGTTACTGAAAGCACTTATCTCTTACCAGGCTTATACATTTCTTCTTTGAGGATGCTTGTGGTAATTATGTAAATCCTTTAGGCTCTGTGAGCCCACACCCAGGGTCAATTGCTTGAAGACTGTTTCAGTTTATTGTATGCTAAGTGACTGAATCCTTGTCCCAGACCAAGTATTCTCAGTCATCATGTAATATTAGGCAGGCCATTCATTTGTTTTTAATCTGAACAGTCCTATTTTTGTAAGGTTTGTCCTTGGCCCATACTGATATAGAACTGGATGTGGCTTTTTCCTGTATCATCATTAGGGTTGCCAAGTTTCTAATCGCACAAAAGAGAATACCCCTGCCCTACCCCTTTCTCCAAGGCCCCATCCCCCACTCGCTTCATCTCCCCTTCCCCCATTGCTCGATTTTCCCCAACCTCACTCTCTTTAACTGAGCTGGAGCAGGAGGTTAGGGTGTGGGAGGAGGTGACGGCTCTGGCTGGGGATGTGGGCTCCGGGGTGGGGCCAGAAATGAGGGGTTCAGGGTGAGGGAGGAGGTTCCGGGCTGGGACAGGGGATTTGGGGTGCGGAAGAGGTTGAGAGATCCATCTGGGGTGCAGACTCTTGGGTGGCACTGGGGAGGAGGGGTTTGGGGTGCAGGAGGGGTCTCTAGGCTGGGACCGAGGGGTTTGGAGTGTGGGAGCGGGCTCAGGGCGGGGCAGTGGGTTGGGGTGTGGGCTCCAGCTGGGCGTTGCTTTCCTCAGGCAGCTCCTGGTCGGCAGCACAGCAGGGCTAAAGCAGGCTCCCTGCCTCCCTGGCTCTGTGCGGCTCCCAGAAGCAGCCACCGTGTCCAGCCCCTAGGTACAGAGGCTAGAGGGCTCTGTGTGCTGCCCACGCCTGCAGGCATTGTCCCTTCAGCACCCATTGGCTGAGGCTCCTGGCCAATGGGAGCTGTAGAGCTGGCACTCGGGGTGAAGGCAACGCATGGAGCCCCCCCGGCCGCTCCTACACCTAGGAGCCAGACATGGCGGCCACTTCTGGGAGCCACTTCTGGCGGCAGGGAGCCTGCCTTAGCTTCGCTGTGCTGCCGATTGGAATTTTAACAGCCCGGTCACCAGTGCTGCAATACACTGCAATATAATCCCAAGGCTTGAACTCATGCTCTGGCCTAACCCCCCTTCCCTCTACACTCAAATCACGCTGACCCAGGGTCTCATAGTCCACAGGGATGGAGGGTCTGAGCCTGAGTCAAGCTAGGACAAGGGTTCAACCTCTATTACTCTTCAATGTAGAGGCAGCCCACAGGACTCATGTTCTGGGAGTCTGTCAAAAATAATTCCACAGTCCCATAGGTTGACTTTCCATCCTCTGGATGGTCAAGTTAGGTAGACAGTCAAGTTTTCCCACTTCACCATGAACAAATGGCTAGAGAGGCCACATTTTGGGAGGGCACTAGGAAATATGGGATATGGGTGATTGGGGTCCAGCCCACATAATGCAGTGTAGACACTGAAGCCCCAAGTTAGGACCCAGGGCTCAACAATTCCTAACCTGGGGTGACAAATGATTGTAGATGCTCAATCCCTGCATTAAGCCCCAGGATCTGCTAACTCGAGTTCTACTAACCCTGGGCTTACATTGCAGTGTAGACCTATCCCTAGTGTTTGGCTGCTGTGGCTCAGACAAAGAAAAAGAAAACGTCGAGTCATCTAAAAGATGTTTTTCAAGATTTCTGCTTCTGCTAAAATACATTCCTTGTCTTGCAGTTTGATTAACATTAAAATGAGTTTGCATTCATGGGTGTCATTCTTGTGATTTGGCATAAATAGGATCATTTGAGAAGTAAACTTTGAAAGTCTATGGGATCCAGTTCTGTAAGAATGCTTTGAGATGTTGCAATTTTCACATCTGATCTGCCTATTTTAAATGCTCACAGAATGCCAGTCATGTTGGTACCAAGTCAAGCTTCTAGTGTATCAGTCAACTACATATTCTTGGTGTAGGCTTGGTAAATCAAGTATTCACCTGGGATTTTGATTACTTCCCAGACATTTCCCCAGTTTGCATGCATGTTCTGGACACCACCCTTAGACTTTCCTTAGGATGAAAAAGAGAACAAATATTTGAAGACTCTAAACTTGTAGAAAAAAAATATTCTACTATGTCATAGAAATAGCATGTAACCATGTATAAATGACCGTTCTGTGATGCATACATCCAAAAGATGCACAGTTAAGAGACAACCGTAACTGGTATTTAGGCCCCAATTCAGTAAGGTACTTAGCAGTTGAGTAGTCCCATTGACTTAATCATTGCCAGTGACTTCACAGGAACTATTCACAAACTTTTATTTAGGCATAATTCTTAAGTGTCTTGCTGAATTGAAGTCTCAATGATTTTTCAATTAATTGTAAAAGATTAACACTTTCTTAATGTAGGATTATTTTGTGGCATATACAACATACTGTTTGATTTCTGGTCTCTGTGGAGTTTTTTAGGCTGCTTTTCACTCTAGTATATTCTGTTCTGAACAGCAGCAAGTAAATTTTATTAAACATGGGTTTTAATAGGGGAGAAGCAAAGTGATGGGGTTAAATTGCATGTATTGGGAAGTTTCAGAATCCTTTTCCCTCTACCATTGTCACTTCCAGTTTATTTTCCAATTCCACATTAACTGGTCCTGGTTCAGATGTTCCTGTTATTTTATCTATATTTATGGATCAAAAGAATATGATTTCCATGGCAACAGCTGCAGGTTTTGAGCAAATATCAGCTTTGAAGGTGCTCTCTCCTTTGGGTTTGTATTTTGTGGTTATTGGATTAACCCCAGGAGGGATTTAGATCTTGTTTATAAACAGTGGACTTCATTTGAAGAAGAAGAAAAGCAAAGTTCAACATGGTGTGGAGTATTCATTCCATCCTACATATTAAATTCAGCTGTAGAATTCCACAAGATTCTTGATATGGCCTCAGTTACTGTACACACTTCAAAAAGCAATCAGTAACATAGGCAATGCTCTGTTAAGTGTAATTGTGTTAGACTTTAGAGCCTAAATGAATACTTCAGTACAGATGTTCTCTGTTGTGGGCCATTGGCTTTCCTTGAAACTCTTGTTGGTAGTCTATAGCAGTGGTTTTCAACCAGGGGTACATGTACCTTCTGGCTGTACATCAGCTCATCTAATTATTTGCCTAGTCTTTTACAACAGGCTACATAAAAAGCACTAGCGAAGTCAGTACAACTAAAATTTCATACAAACAATTATTTGTTTATACTGCTCTATATACTGTACACTGAAATGTAAGTACAATATTTATATTCCAATTGATTTATTTTATAATTATATGGTAAAATTGAGAAAGTAAGCAATTTTTCAGTAATGTGCTGTGACACTTTTGTATTTTTATGTCTGATTGTGTAAGCAAGTAGTTTTTAAGTGAGTTGTAACTTGGGGGTACGCAAAACACATCAGACTCCTGAAAGGGGTACAGTAGGCTGGAGAGGTTGAGAGGCATTGGTCTATAGAGAGTGGATAGATCACATGGTGACAGACTCCTCATTTTTAGCTGCTAAACTACATTGTAGGATAAATGCATGAAATACTTTTCCATGTAAGCAATTGTTTTAGTTGCCACAGGGATTTTATTGGATGCGAATGGGATGGGGAAGTGTTCCGTGCAGTTGTGAATGGAAGGAGATGTTGCGTGTGATACAATCTCTCTTTTGAGATATGGTCCATGCTGTGCAGAAGTCTGAGAACCCTGGTTTAGTAGACAATCTGTTTTCAGTAGCAACGTGGAAATATTTCCAATGTTTATTCTCACACATGAGCAAGTTATACTGTGAATTTGGAAGTGACCACTGCACATATGGATGTGACCCTGCCTGTTGTCACAGGACATGCTAAACACAAGTTAGTTTATTGCATTGCTAAATTCCCCCACACCAGGAAAAAGGAGTTGATATTTTCTTGCAACAGGAAAGCAAAACCTTATGGTGATAACTCCTTGAAGCTCTTTTATGTGACCACTTGGAACCAAATATTTTGATAATTATTAAAACGTTACTCTATGGACATTGATTATAATGACAGAGCATGGTGATTATGGCTGAATTTTAAGGGAGCGAGCCCATGGTGAACCAAATCCTAACCCCTTAACTCGGGCAAAACTCTCACTGAATTCAGCCCACCTCCATCAATAGAATATTTTTTTGAGGGGATGGGAGGGTTAAGGGTGGTAGAAAGGATATATGACAGATGTTAGTCACTTCATTTAATGCACTCCTAGAAGGTGCTCGGATACCACTGTGAACCTGTATAGAGTAGAATAGCTGTTTTCCCCACATTTTAAAAATTCTGATAATGTCCCTTCAACATAATATTCTCAAAGCTGGTCTTCCACCATTCCCTTTAGCAGAGAAGCCATGAATTAATTAGGCATTGTGGCTGCCCCACCTTTCATCCCTGGAGGCTTTTTCTTTGCTAAATCATGGGTTTAAATATTCTGTACTTATTTCCTCCAGATTGATTCACCTGCTTTGGCATGGAGAAGCTTTTCTGGCATTTTGGTCTCTGGGACTGGCAAATGTGGCACCTCTTACCAGAACTATTCTTTGTCTACACTAGCAACATATGTTGGTATAATTATGTTGTTCTGGAGTGTGGAAAATCCACACCACTGTGCAATGCAATTATAATGACCTAACTCCCAGTGTAGACAGTGCTATGCTATAAGAACATAAGAGTTTCCATACTGGGTCAGACCAAAGGTCCATCTGGTCCACTATCCTGTTTTCCGACAGTGGCAAATTCCAGGTGCCCCAGAGGGAATGAACAGAACAGATAATCATCCAGTGATCCATCTCCTGTTGCCCATTCCCAGCTTCTGGCAAACAGAAGCTAGGGACACCATCCCTGCCCATTCTGGCTAATAGCAATGGATGGATCTGTCCTCCATGAAATTATCTAGTTCTTTTTCTGTCGGAGGCCTAGTTTCTCCCATCGACATAGCTACCGCCTCTCAGGGAGGTGGAGTACATACACTTATAGGAGAAGCTCTCCCATTGGTTTAGGTAGTGTCTTCACTGAAGCACTACAGCAGCACAGCTGCAAGCCCCTAAATTCACACAACAGGCTGTCAGAGGATAAATGTGTCCTGTTTGGAAAGACAATGCTCAGCCTTCAGTTCAGCATTCACGTACTGCCTGTAGGCCACTATTCTATAACATCCGTATATTCCATTTACACTGCACCAGATTCATCAAAGGGAATCAGCATTTATTGCCTCCCATTTTTTAAAAAAAGTATTAAACTCAGAGATTCATGAAGCACATAATCAAATTTTGATAAGCATTTCATGAATTCTTCAGAAGTCAGCTTGATTAAAAAATGAGCCCATTACTTTAAACATGAAATAATTCTTGCCAAAGTCTGTTTTTCTGACTTCGGCTTCTGAAAACAGAAACCATGCAGGATACATCCAATGTACAAGACTGTTTTTAAGTGTGTGAGCATGTGTGTGCACACACGCACACACAAAATGTTAGGAAATGTCACTTTTATGATTGCCCATGTGATCTTTCTTCTCCCCTCTTGTGCATCCATCTGACTAAAAGTCCAGTTGGCGGTGCAGCGGGGCTAAGGCAGGCTAGTCCCTACCTGTCCTGGCACCAACCTGCACCCCTGAAGCGGCCAGCAGGTCCGGCTCCTAGGTGCGGGGGAGGGGGCACAGGGCTTTACACGCTGCTCCCACCCTGAGCACTGGCTCTGCACTCCCATTGGCCAGGAACCACAGCCAATGGGAGCTGGGGGGGTGGTTCCTACAGGCGAGAGCAGCACATGGAGCCTCCTGCCCCTCCCCCCCCACCTAGGAACTGGACCTGCTGGCTGTTTCTGCGGCTCAGCATGGTGCCAGGACGAGGAGGGAGCCTGCGTTAGCCCCACTGCGCTGCTGACCAGGAGCTGCCTGAGGTAAGCCCACGCCCCTGCCCCAGTCCTGAGCCTCCTCACAATCTGAAGCCCCATCCAGCACCCCAAACCCCTCATCCCTGGCCCCACCCCAGAGCCTGCACCCCCATCCGGAGCCCTCACCCCCTCCCACATCCCAACCCCCTACCTCAACCCACAGCCCCTTCCCACATTCCAAATGCCTCACCACCTCCCCCCCTTTTCTATGTAAGTCTGCCAGGAGAAAGCAAGCTCTTGATCTTATTGCTGGTGGGGTCTGAATGCAGACACTGGAATTTGAAAGTTAAGAACTGAGGGGATTTGTTTTATTTTAACTTAAACTGAGTTGAAGTTTCACTAAAGTTTGTGGCTTGAATTACAATGACTGGAACAAAAAGGGAAAGAACTTTTTTAAAAAGGAGCTTAATAGAGCTGTGGAAAACTTGGAACGTTAACACTTCAAGGGTTTGTGCAGACATGTTCTCTGATTTAAACCCATCTGGGTTAACATCCTCCTCCTCCTCCCTCTGTTTCACTTTGAACAAACAGCGGTAAAGAAAAACTCAGTTTTCAGCTGCGTTTTACCTGGCTTCATGTTAAAACCACGCAAAACTGAAAATCCCATGATTTTGATGCGAAACCATTCATAGGCTCAAGTTTGTGAGGCACTCTGCCTAGCTTACCAAAAGGCTCACAAATTTTAGTGAACAAATCAGAGTTGCAAGTTTGTATTGAAACACAAAATCAGGAAAACCCTGGTGATTGGATACCATGCTGATAGACATGATATGAAATAAAGTTTATTATATGTTCAAATTTTTTTGTTTTTCAGGTAGCTCTAGTTATGAATTATTTCTGCTCCATTTAAAATGCTCATCACGTGTAGGCACACATTTCATGAAAGATGCATATCACATTCTGAAGTGTAATCCAGTCTAGTGAAGGGTTGTGTCACTACCTGCCCTGCAACCTTGGGTGCCTCACAATGATTTGCTGCTGTAGTTCCCAACCTGGATCCTTCAGAAACAGCCAAACAGTATGCAGTTCACAGCCTGAGTGTCTGAGTGGCAGCAACACTCCAGTCAACACTCTGGCTTCCACCAACCTTGTTTTCTATTTGCAGCGTGACCCCAACAAACTCCCAGTCCCAGATTTTTCCCAAAAATATGTGCTCTGCACTGTCCAGTCCTCTCCTGGACAGTTTCAATATTAGAGGTCCATTGCCCCTGCAAGGTGTCAATATACAATAATTTGCTACCTTAATTTTAGTGACCAAACAATTCAGTTTAAATACAACACTGGATTAGTTTTGATTAAAGAATAAAACAAGTTTATGTAACTACAAAAAGATTTTAAGTGAGTACAAAAGGAATTAAAGTCAGAAATGGTTACAAGAGTAGGTTCAAGGTAAAATCCTTACCACATGACCCCAGCAACATAATTGACCAAATTCTCAAGTCAGATTCTGCCCCCAAAGACCAAAGGGCTGGCTTCTTTGTTGTCTTAGGTGAAAGAACAAGAGGTAGAGAACTCCTGGGCTGTTTTTGCCCCTCACTTTTATAGCCCAGTCCTGCTTTGAAATGGATTCTTCTGAGGATTACCCCTCAAAGCAAGGTTTATTCAAACAGTAGTGAAAGTGGGCCCATGCTCTTTCCTCTTCTCAGTATATGCTGAAATTCAGATTTGCCCTGTCTCTAGCTTGCTGTCTCAAGGACCCTGTTTACTACTTATATGTAAATTGAGGCAAACATGCAATCCTTTGTTAAAGATAGACCAGTTTAACCACTCCTTCCTAACCAGGGCTCTGTGGGTTTGAAGATATGCTACCAACATCATACAGAGGGAATTCATGACTTTACATATAGTATTGCTACATACATTTCACCAAGATAGTATAGACCATCAAGTTATACATTTTCAAATGAGACCACACAGGCATATTCTGTACAGATATTATTACAATAGTGTGTAGGGTGTGAATACAGGGGTAAATTCGGTCACAATGCACATACCATATCTGTTGAATCAAGAGGTCTTTTAAACTGTCCCTTCAGGTGGATTTCCTTAGTGTATTTTCTTTTTTTAAAAACCTTCACAATTATAAGTACAATTGCATATAGATAATTCCTAGATAGTTCATTGGGTCTGTTTGCTTGTCACACCAATTTTACACTGGTGTAACCACATTTAATGCAATGGAGTTAACTTTGATTAACATTAGTGTATGTGGAAAGAGAATTGGGCTCTGTGGTCATGGCATTACATACACTATGGATACAGATCCTAGGCTGATGTTTAGAAGTGCTGACTATCCTCCGCTCCCATTGAAGTACAGTAAATACGTGCTGCAGATACACAGCACTCCTGTACATGAGGCCAAGGGTGCACCTTGCACTGGCAATTTCTGTCATGCTTATGATGCGAAAATAAGCCTGATTTCTTTATTCCCTTCTCAGAAGACAAATTTTTTTATCTTCCCCTGCCCCCTTCTGAGAGGCTCTTGTGTTCTCTATTTGTTTCTCAAACATAGGTGCATCTATAGGCAAATATTTTACATATCAACTAAGTGTATTACAAATTCACTTTGAGAAGTCTTGAATTAATGTTGCTAAATACAAATGATGCACCTCAGCTCAATCGACAACTAACTAAATTAGCTCCATCACAAATGGGACGTTCTTGTTCTTGGAATTGGTAATGAGATAAAACTTTGACCTCTAGGTGATTACTTTGAATGTTGCCCAGGCTGGCAGAGAACAAAAGACATTTGTATGAGATGGCTTTTCAGCAGCCTATGTAAAATATATTAATGGCTTCAGTCTGGTCCATAGTGAGAAAATGTCCATGTTCCACTTGACACTAACCCTTGATGTCTGTTTTAGCAGACATGTCAAGCAGATCTAAAGGTGATCTGTCCTTCCCATTCAGAATTGAGCAATCTGGGCAAGGAGGAGTAGGGACACTTAGGGTATGTCTACACTGCGGTAAAACACCTGGGGCTGGCCTGGCCACCATTGCTCCCATCTCCCTTTTACTAGGCAATGAGTCTCAGGGATGGACCTGATTTAATTTACTACACCACTATTACAACAGTGTAACTATTGACCGCAGTGGATTTATGCATGATTTTACTGTGAGTGAGAGCCGAATCAAAACCTATATCTGGGCAACATTTTTCATTTATTCTTTTCCAATTTCTGGTTGTGAAACTAACATTTTCATATGCAGAATTGCAATGGAAAATGTCAGAACTTGTTGATGAATCATTTGCCAGGATTTTGGGAGGAAGAGAGACAGCAGTGTGCCCCAAGCCAGAAATAACTTCTATGAGGGTGAGACAAGACAGGCATTCACCTCCTCCTCATCATATGTTTTTATTATATAACACTTTTAAATACAGAAGCAAATGACAGGTGGCAGTCAAAGAGCAGGAGAGGACACCGGCCATCAGTGGAAACACAAACATGTAGCCCTCAAATAGGGGGGAGGAATAAGAAAGAGCACACACATTCACAGCACTTAAAATATTAATGCCACATGACATCCTCTCTCTCTTGCCATTAGTAAGATGTAATCACTTATTCCTCCCCCCTGCCTGAGGTATTTTTGTTTCCACCAATGGTTGATTTTCTGTGGCTCTTAGCTGCTGTCTATCTTACGCTTTTATATTCGTGTAAAATGGAATTCAGTGAAGGTTTTAATCAGCATGGGTTTGGCATACTTACATTACTCATGAGTAGCCTATACATACCATCATATTTCCTGCACATGCCAGCTACATTACAGAAGAACTAGGACTGTTTATAAGAATTTTTTTTTTAATTATTTTTGTCTCCCTCTATCTGTAAAGCCAGATGCCTTACCAACAGTTCACTGCACGGGACTTCTAGGTGCTGATTAGGCCTCAATTGGAGCATTGTGTCCAGTTCTGGGAGCCACTTTTCAAGAAATATGTGGACAAATTGGAGAAAGTTCAGAGAAGAGCCACAAAAAGGATTAAAGGTCTAGAAAACATGACCTTTGAGAGAAGATTAAACAAACCCAATTTTTTCAGTCTGAAGAAGAAAAGACTGAGAAGGGGACATAAAAGGTTATGACAAGGAGGAGGAACCTCTGAAGAAAGGACAAGAAGCAGTGGGCTTGAATTGCTCTTCTGGCCAGTGCAGATGGAGCTAAGGGAGCACAGGATCATTCCTACCCTTCCTGGGTTGACTGTGACCCATAGGGACACTAGTAAGGGAGTGCATGGGCAGACTATGGTTGTGTCTGGCTCTAGTAGGGAGAGCTTGCTTCTTGTGCCCTTCTACCTTTTTTGTATGCGCATCTCTGCCTGAGTCAGCCACAGTTTGGCATCCTACATGGACTTTGACAGAGACAGGAATGTGAACAAGATGAACCATTGTCCTGTTCATGCAGTGGTTTGTCAGTGCCTTAGGGAGCTCGGTATTTGCAGTATTACTTAGGTAATCCAAAAAGAAAGCACAGAGACCTATAGCAAATTATGCATTTACTGTACAGAGAACTCCTGTAAGAAAATACAGAAGCACAGACGGGTGCAGTTTTAAGTGACTTGCCAGCCACACAACAGAAATTAGAACTCATTAAAATAGCCACAGTGCTAATGTACAACTTCAAACTGAATCCAGACAGGTCTAGTTTATACATGAAAATCCAGATGCCTCATCTAGAACTGCTTGAGAATTTTTCTCAACTCCTTCCCCCCTCCAAAAATATTTTAGCTAACTATTTCTCAATTTTTTTCAGATGTTTTGTCAAAAATCCAAAACTGCAATGTTTTTCTTTTTTTCCTATGAAAAATAAAGTCAAAATGGACATTTTCCTTTGAAGTTTTAGTTTTCAACCTAGCTGTTTTCCATCAAAATCTTCTTGATGGAAAAATTTTGACCAGTTCTAGCTGTGACCTCACATTAAACCACATGACAAGCTGTGAAGGGTCCCAATCAACCAATACCTTGCACTCCTAAAATGAGATTCAAGGCAATGGACTTCACCTAGTGTGGATCAGGAAGCAGTGACAACGTAAAATGAGAGTATTCAAAGAAAACCGTCTCAGGTATGTTATTTCAGCATGTGCCCCCAACTGTACTTACATCTGACTGTCCACCAAGGCTTTAAATCTGCATTTATTTCTCTAAAATGTGTCTGTTTATCTCACAGTGGTGTTATAAGTCCAAAGGACTTGATTATGCAAGTTGCTAAGTGCTTCCTTCATTGTGCTGAACACCCTCAAATTCCATTGCAGGAGACACTCAGCACCTGGCCCGATTATACCGTACTGGAAATGAAGAGTGCTTGTAAAGTGTTTTGAGATTCTCTGATGAAAGTCGCTATAGAAGTGCCAATTACAGTTATTATTCAGGCATTTTAGCAGCAGCATCTATTCCTGCTTATCTTCATCCTTTGAGAAACGAAGGAATTGGTTCTCTATGATGGGTGACAGGGGGCTTTGTTAGTGCTACTCTTCATACTATATTTTGTACCATCTGCTGTTCCTTTTCCTCTTTGGCACAATTATGGTTCCTCCCAACTTCCTTCTCCAAGCCTTCTTCAACTGCAGATTTTCATTTCTAAGAATAAAAGAGAAAAAGATCTTACATTTTCCCCGTAGATTACTGAGCACTTCTCTTTGCTTTTCTTCCTCTAAACGTACAGAGATATTTTTTCTTTATATTTGTATTCCCCACAATGTATATGTATCAATGCTGCTGATCAGATGAGGAGTGATTCACCCTGAGATTACATAGTGGAGCAAGTCATCTCAAAATAAAGCATTTTAACAAGTGCACATAATTCCTGTTTGTGACTGGAGATACTGGCATTCCACCCAGGTAATTAAAGCAAATCTCCCCTAGTTATAATAAACAGTCATGTCATAATTTCATAGAACATCCTAATAAATCTAGCTTTTTCAAAATGATCTAAACAGGGAATTTTTTCTTTTGACATTTCAATTTGTAACTTATCAGAAAAAAGGGTTTTTTGCTGATATGTCTAGTTTTAGTGTCAACTATAACATCCCAAAACATTCATACTCAGAATATGCATTACAGCATGTAATAATATGCATTACAGCATGTAATAATATGGGCTTTCTGGACCCAAAAACCAGCCCTGTAGAGCTTTATGTTTAACCTCTTGAGTGGTGTTCACACTCTAATACTGAAAATAAAGTACTGCTTTGTGGCTCTATTTCTTTTAATAATATATCGAGAGAGGGCAAATGAATAACAAATCAATATGCTGCTGTGAATTGAAGGCAGTTGAGTTAAATCTAGAGTTAAAATGTATGTGTACTGTAACCACAGTAAATCTGTTAATGCCATAATGTGAGTAATGCCATATATGAATGGAAAACCAATTTAAGACAATTACCTAGCTATACAAACTCCCCCTCCATGCGTGCATTAACAAAGCAACACATTGTAATTCAGTGTTATTTTTTCTTCTAAGTCCTCACATTCTCCTTTGTGTGTTTCTTTTCTATTTGAAGCTAGTAGGCAATTTGGTGTTTAGGAGCTACTCTCCCAAAATGTAACTGGGTCTCTGCCTTTAACAGCCATTGATCTGGAATTTTGAGAGATCATTTTAATTTCCTTTTTTTTAGTTGTTTCCCTCCTCTTCCGTAACAAGTGGCGATCATCCTTGGAAGGTCAACCTCTAGAAACTTACTGCTTGTCATTCTACAGTATTTAGCTTGATTGATGGATCTGAAAATCAAACTGTAGATTCTGAAGTGTAGTTTTATCGTGCAGGCTTCCTCCTTTGCTGTTAAAACTCAGTATATTAGCGAGCCTTTTTAAATGTTTAACGTATTTCAGCACCATGTTTGAGGGCAACAGTCAAAAGCAGCCCAAAATGACAAACTAATGATATTGACACAGTGCTGTAAAACTCTCCTT
Organism: Malaclemys terrapin pileata; assembly: GCF_027887155.1. Lineage (NCBI taxonomy): Eukaryota > Metazoa > Chordata > Testudines > Emydidae > Malaclemys > Malaclemys terrapin. The sequence goes on from NC_071512.1 coordinate 69,834,216, forward strand.
TACTCAATGTGTAAACAATTCCACTCTCTTCGATTACTGTTTCTACACATCCTAAAATATTAGCAGTAGAAATGTTTGTGTGTCATGGAGTTTAAGGCCAGAAGGGACCACCAGATCATCTAGTCTGACCTCTAGACTGCCAACACTACCCAGGAACCGCACACTAAACCTAGCTACTGACATTAGACCAAAGTATAAAAGTCCAGAGGAGACTAAACTATTATAACACATTTTTTTCCAATGAAGATATCATTATCAATGTTTTAATAATCAAGGTGAATAAATCAGCATCACCCAAGATGAAACCTTTTTAATCAATCCATAATTTGAAAAGATATATTTTTTTTGAATCCACACTCATTCCAAAGCAAGCTGTTGTTTAGCATTATTTGTGGCTTGAATTTTAACATTTGATAATTGCTATATTCAGGTTAATACAAGGTGACACAAATTCTGCCTCCTGCCATAATGGCAGTACTATACTTGGAAGATAATGGGTGCTCTGGCTGTGCATGTGTAGAAGTTCCAGGATACTGGTTGTAAGTACTGGCACGGTGTTACCATGAGTACACAACCTGATATTTTTCTATTTCATTGTACCCTATAGTTCAATCCTAGACTGGCATAAAATGTTTTAAGATATTCATTCCAGGAAACCCAAAAAACCTGAAATACAGTTAATGCAAATATTTTCAATTCCACAGAAGTCATCAGATCTATATGAAAATCAATGGAACTTATGAGAGAGATGAGATTTTTTTTTATTGAAAACTTCTTTGGTGCAGCATCTTTTAATTAAGCTTTACAAATTGATGCATTTCTCCTTTTTTTGTATAATAACAGCTAGATCTGAATTGGTCTGAGACTTTTTTCATTGGAGTATCATAGAGGAAAGTGAAAGAGAGATCCAAAATAAATTTGTTTTATATTCTAACCCTTTCAGTCTATGAGTTTGACCCTGATCCCAGTTACATCTTGTTTTACAGTGGTTTAAACCCATTGACGTCAATGGATTTATTCCTGATTTACACCAGTGTAAGAGGAGAGTCAGGCTTGCATGTGATGGGTGGCAAGAAATTAAACTTCATATAATAAGTGATCACATGTTACTCCGTAGTTTGGAAGGCCTTATCTTTGGAAATTGGTATGCACTAATCACTATGATGATAACTTACAGAGTTGTTGGCAATGACTCCTAGTTAAGGCTGTTTTGAGAATTACACTAAGGTCTTGATCCTGCAAATACTTACAAATGTGTTTATACTTTAATTATATGAGTAGTCCCACAGAAATAAATAGGGCTACTCACAGTAGTAGAGATAAGCATGTGTACGTATATGTAGGATTTGGAGTTTGGGGCTGTTTCAGGGCCCCTGGAAGTCAGTGAAAAGATTCCCATTGACTTAACTGGCCTAAGAGTCAGGTCCCTAAAGCATAACTAAAATGTCTTGTATTTTACTTTTTAATTATTTCCCAAATTTTACAATTTTAGGTCAATTTGAAATTTCTGTGCAAGTCTTTTAGTAAAATCTTTACTAACTTGTGCTGAAGAAACGCATCAAATGCTCCCCCTTTTTTTGCAATTTTACTCTGTTTTCCTTTCACTTCTTTGGGTTTCTGTATATGGACAACATAGTCCAGGAAAATATGTTTGTATTTACTGATGTATTCAAATTACTACATGGCATTTCCTGCACAAGTTTACAAAAAAAAAAAAAAAAAAAAAAAAATCACAAAATTAACACTATGTGCCTATAATTATAGGGCAATAATTGACTGTCCCCAAAGAATCGAAACATTACCACATGCCTTTTTTTACACACAGGAGGAAGGATCAACTATATCAAAGGGCGGTAGGTCCTAATGTTTAGGAGATGATGTATTTGGCATGGTTTTGTGACTGTTATCTCATAGGATGCAATATAATGTATCAAAAATGTTTTTAGGTCCATTGTTATCAAGTTTAGCAATGACTGTTCAATCTGCTGTTCAAATTTCTTCAAGTACTCACTAATCAAAATGATCAGAAAACAGCAGAGGTTTTCTTACTGTTTGCATGGCAGATGTGAACATCAACAGCAGGGGGCTGGAAAATCACTACATAGAAATCTCTCCTGTTCTTGGAAGGGACTGCTTAGAAAGTAAATCACTATCTGATGAGGATATTTCAGCATCCAGATCATGTTAACAAATGCCCAAAACACATGCCACATCTTCTCCCACACTAAATCACTCAGAAGGGTGAAGAAATTATCAAATATTTCTATATCTTCAAAGCTATATTATCTTTTATTATTTGTATTATCATAGTGTCAAAGAGCCCTAATCGTGGACCAGGACCCCATTGTGCTAGATGCTGTACAAACACAAAACAAAAATCCCATTTCTGGCCAAAGGATTTTATAATCTAAGTACAGGACAATTGACAATAGGTGGATACAGAAAGAACAATAGGGGAGTACAGGGAAACAATGAGACAGTATTGGTCAGCACATCAGCAGCTGAACCATTGGGGAAGGTGTTGCTGGTCATACAATAAGGATGCAGGGCATGATCTCTAATCACATGCCCTCAAGTTTTGCAAGGAAATCTGTCATATCAGCATGCACAGAGAGAGTGAGCCCCTCTGTACTGCTTCCCAGGCTCCCTCTTGCCTGGCAAGAAGACTCTGAGGAACCGTGATGGCACTTATCTACACTCACATGCCTGCATTCTATCATTCCCACTCTCCCAACAACCAGCAAAAGGATCTCCTGCTGGACTTTCTAAAGGGAATTCCATGAGTTCACCATGAGATGAAAGAGCCCCACTGACTTTGCAGCCTTATTCCAACTGGCTGTTGCTCCTCCCTCACTCCAACACCTTCAGAGCGCTAATCCCATGTTGTGCCCTGCTGTTCGTAGGGCAGGGAGATGATGCCTCTTTAGGCTCCACTCCCCTCTTCCATCCTTACTAGATTGACAAGCATGAGCATGTTCTATGTGGTCTCCTCCCAAAGCAGGGAAAGATTTCACCCTATTTTGTTATAGTTTTAACTCAATCTTGTTTAGGCAGAAACCAGCATCTATTCTATCTACTGGTATGAAGAGGTACTAGCAGTGCTGCTCAAATAGCTGTGCAACTCATTCTCCAGCAAATTTATCTCCATTAAGGGTCAAAATTATGACCCTGCAAACAGATCCGCAATGCAGGTCCTTGGTCTCTATGCAAAGTTCCAGTGAATCCTTTGTTTGTATGGTAAATCCAAATCCCTTAACAGCTGCTCTGTCCTAGTTCCTCTGTATGACAATGGAAGGTTCTGCAGCTCAGCTCCAGGGCCAAGCTCTATAAAAGTGTATGCTTTAAGAGGCATTGGAACATTGAAACTTTTAAATACAGAAAGTTGGTGTAAATGGTTTGCTGTAGACATTTCTGTTAAAACATACTTCAACTTTGCTCAAGAATATTTCGTGCAGCCATCTGTGTATAACTACCATCCATTACTTTGTATTCTCTCTGGATAACATGAAGGGGGCAGAACTCCAGTATGCATGGGACTTTGTATTTCAGTATTAGTTTTCTGAGGAACACTGGGCAGCAAGTGGCTTTTCACAAAAATAAAGAAATTTATATTTTTGTATACATAAGTGAATGTATGTACTGATTTAGATATATCCCAATATCCAGGTCTCTGATATCCATTTAAAATACAATCCATAGCAATTAAAACAAGAGAGTAGAAAATTCCTCCACATAAAACAGTCAGCGAGAAAACACAACAACATTCCTCCTCCCTCTAGGTCCTCAAATTAGCTTCATTCCCTATCCAGTTTGGTCTTCCACAAACACAATATCGGGTTTGCAGCGAATGCTGAAGATCAACACAATTAGAGAGTCCTGTGTAAAACATTCTGCCAGGAGCTTCCTGCTTTATAAACCAAGGGAGCTTCAGCACCCACTGATTGCAGCTGTGGTAGTATCACATGGGAAGAGAAGTGGTCTCTAAAATAGGTAGTTCCCAGACCATTTAGGACTTCATAGGTCAACACCAAAATCTTAAATTCCACCCAGAAGCCAATAGACAAACTGTACAGATTATTGTGCATTAGTGATCGCGGGCTATCTGGAACCTTGTGATGTAATGTGATTGACGGAATGGAGATTTTGGCCTCCAGCTTACTAGTTGTTTATTTTGTTTTCTTTTAAGGAGTTTTGTCAATTCTAGGATCCAGAGAATGGGTCGCCTATGTGGCCCTCCATGGAGGGCGGTTGTTGCAGTACCAGGTCAAGGACAATGCAGCTGCTGGTGTCCGTTGACAATCACACATGGGACAATGGGTTCTTTCTCCCCAGTAGGGCTGCTAGGCAAAAGGCCATTTGGAGATGTCTGGGAACCCGGCTGGGTGTGGGGAGGAGGCAGCCAAGCTAATGGCTGGCGCCTCCTTGTGGTAGATGTTCAGTACAGGTACTCCATAAATTAAGGCACAAAAGAACAGCTTGGAAAAGGAATTAAGGAGAGGTGCGTGGTAATCGAGCAAGCTTGGGGGCAGTTGGGGACTCCTATGACTGGTACAGCAGGGAGCAACCCCCCCCCCATCATTATAGTCCACCCTAACCCCTCCTACAAGGGGCGTGGTTGGTAAGGTCCCAGCAAGGAAATTGCTGGAGGGACCTGGGTGAAAGGGTGGGGAGCGGGGGGCCTGGTGAAAGTGCCCCCCCCCGGAATTGGCTGTAAGTGGTAAGGTCCTGGCAAGGGAATTGCTGGAGGGACCTGGATAAATAGGCGGGGAGCTGAGGAAGCCCCGCCCCCCTAAAATTGGCTGGAATTGGTAAGGTCCTGGTAGGGAATCTGCTGGAGGGACATAAATTTTGCACCTGCACTGCACACATTTTATCCACTGGGTTAATCCCAAACATCTGTCTAATAATAAAGTGGCGGCCTGATTAAACCCATATCTAATGTCTCCTGTGATTCTTTCAGCATAGCCAGACAATTCTCTTAAGAAGCAAACCTCTGCCTGATGCACTAGCTTCATCTTCCAAATAGATTAGAGAAGTAGCCTGAAAGAGAGCACATTGCAGAAACGTAGCCTAGGGGTGACAAAGGTGTGGATTATGTTGTTGAGGTTTGTGTCTACACTACAGCAGCTACATCAACAGCAGGGGGTTTTCAATTAATGTAAGTAAATCATCTATCCAAGAGGCGGTAGCTAAGTCAACAGAAGGATTTTTCCATTGACCTTGCTGCATCTAGAGTGGGGGGTAGGTCGACCTATCTACATTGCAAAGGTTGCAAAATTTTCACAGCCCTTAGTGAAACGTCTAGGTCATCTGAAGTTTCAGGTGTAGACCAGCTATAAGTGAAGAGGCCAAAACCTTCTGACCAGATGCAGGTGGGGTTTGGGGAAGTAGTTCCTAATGATTATTGCTATTTGATAATCTTAAAAGTAGCTGGGAATCTAACCAGCCCCCAATTTCAGTGTTAGTAATAAATGACCACATTGCTTCCTCAGTCAGGAGTGCCAATATAATTTCAGTCATATCCTGTAGTTGCCCCCTGGTCCAACATGATAAGTACTCCTTTATTTGGATAGAGTCTCAACCAACTCATTCCCATGCATGCTCCCATCTTGCACAGAAAGTGGGGGAAGATACTAAACCATATTCTTCAGGCTAGACAAAATGAAGATGTAATGCTGAATGTCATCAGCATACTGAAAGCAATATGTTGCCTCAGTAACTCTCCTACCAGCTTCATGTGTGCATGGAATAAGAGGGATGAAAGAGTAACCTGTGGTACCCCATATGAGACACTTCAGAGCAGAACTAAAATTTTCAGAAAGAGGTGGATTTTTGTGCTAGACCGTATCTTGTCCTGATTTTTAGACTATTAGATATTAGATACAACTGACCAGTTCAACTTCAGAGTTTTTCAGATGACATTCAGTCACAACATCAGGCCAATTGAGATTCATTATATTAATATGGTTAGTACTCTGTGTGTGTGTGTGTGTGTGTCTGTATACACACACACAGAGTACTAACCATATTAATATAAGTAAATGAATTTCAATTGGCCTGATGTTGTGACTGAATGTCACCTGTTATATACTGTTTATCTGCTAAATTCAACTATAATCTCAGATTTGCTTATGTTGCTTTTTGAATGACAAATACTGTGTAAAAAGAATTAAGGATTTTAGCAAAACTGTAACAGAAATCAGATATGCCAGCCTAAAATGGTCTTCCTCAACTCAGAAGAAAGCTGCTTTGTAAATAACCTGAGAGAAAAGTTGGCAAGTCAGAGTTGTGGAAACTGGGCACCTAGAAGAAGGTATAAAGCTTCTTGCAAGAATCTGATGGTGAGCAGTATCAAATTGGATAATTGACTGAGCGAATATTAACGGAACTCTACAACATTTGAAAGCAAATAAAGGGTGGGTCGTGAGCTGTGAAAGATAACTTTTGTGTCAGTCCAGTTTCTAGCAGTCACGTAGCCCTGATTTGTTGAAGTACTGGTATCCCGCCCCCACCAGCATGAACTCACACACAACGTGCATGCAAGGTCAAGCTTTGTGGGGGATGCTGTTTTGCTCTACAGACTGGTGACCTCCATGCAGCTGCATGGAAGATGCCATTTTGTTTATGTATAGCTGCTGGAATAGCATTCTGTCATGTTCTGGCTCCGTTATGTTAATGGCTCTGTGACAAAGTTCCTCCTCTATCTTGGTGGGTCCTGCACTTATTGGCGGATTTTCTTGCCTCAGAGATTCACCATGTGGGTTGGGGAACAGCCTAGAGACCTTCCCCTCTGGAAGAACCCACAGTCCAGGTCAATTGGGAAGTTTGGGGGGAACCCAGGCCCACCCTCTACTCCGGGTTCCAGCCCAGGGCCCTGTGGACTGCAGCTTTCTATAGTGCCTCCTGTAACAGCTGCATGACAGCTACAACTCCCTGGGCTACTTCCCCATGGCCTCCTCCAAACACCTTCCTTATTCTCACCACAGGACCTTCCTCCTGGTGTCTGATAACACTTGTACTCCTCAGTCCTCCAGCAGCACATCCTCATCCTCTCACTCTCAGCTCCTTGCGCCTCTTGCTCCCAGCTCCTCACACTCACACCACAAACTGAAGTGAGCTCCTTTTTAAAACCCAGGTGCCCTGATTAGCCTGCCTTAATTGATTCTAGCAGCTTCTTCTTAATTGACTCCAGGTGTCTTAATTAGCCTGCCTGCCTTAACTGGTTCTAGCAGGTTCCTGATTACTCTAGTGCAGCCCCTGCTCTGGTCACTCAGGGAACAGAAAACTACTCATCCAGTGACCAGTATATTTGCCCTCTACCAGACTCCTGTACCCCACTGGTCTGGGTCTGTCACAGCTCCTAGAGAACAAATGTAGTTATCATAAAATACACTGCTGAAGTAGGCATTCTTTTTGGCAGTTTTAACATACTAACGGTTGAATAGGCCATCGGTGCTTAAGTGTGCACCCTTGGTTATGGTTAAGACATATAATCTAATCGACTGAAACTTTGTTAGGTGCCAGATAGTTTTTATGCTTAAATTTAGGTAGCAAACCAAGTCATTTACTATCAGGGTGATCTACCATGTGGTCAAAAGACCTGCCCCAATGATTCATATGGTCTGATGTCAGATATCACTCTTCCCCCAACCCAGATGTATGGTTGGGCCTGGACAATTTGGTTCTCAGAAAACTATAAACGGAAGATACAAGACTCTTAAAAGAAAGCTCTCTCCAAATAATGCTTTGTAGGCAATGATACAATTCCCATTAAAATGAATGGGAGTCTTTCAATTAACTTTAATGGAAATAGGATCTGAATCTTTATTTTTTACCATATTTTGTTTCCTGATTCCCTGTTCCTCTGCTGTGTAGATACAGAGAGCCTGATTCTCTGCTCGCTCACTCTGGTTTATATTGGTGTAACATTATTAATTACAATGGGATTTATTCTTCACACTAGTATGAGATCACAAGCAGGGTCATTCTGTTTTAATTAGAAACATCCCTGAGTTTGGATACAGACTCAGATCAGAATCTGAGGTGTGGGGGTGTTTAGATTATGTGGGGTTCCAGTTTATGCAGTTATAAAGATTAACCCCAGTATTTATGTTCATGTTCAGAGGGGTTTGCATCTGATGCAGTTTCTGCCCACCTACAATCTTAACTAATAATCTAGTCAAATATTTCCGCTTGCCCCCCGCCCCCAAGCCTTTTAACAAATGATTCCATTCAATATAAGCAAATGTGTCTTAAACTTTTAGCAGACAGCACAAGTTTCTGGATGAATCTTGAGTAGGGTGATTGGATTTCCCGATTTTATACGGACAGTCCCAATATTTGGGGCTTTTTCTTACATAGGTGTCAATTACGCGCCAACCCCGTCCCAATTTTTCACACTTGCAATTTGGTCACCTTAATCTTGAGAGACTTCCACTGCTCTTTTCTACTTCAGTTCATTTCAAATCAGAATAATCATCATACTAAACTTGCCCTAAAACACATTAGTGCATATGATCGGTTTCACAGTCAATTAAACATTTTCAGTTTCCCTAAGCATTTTGCATCAAAATAAAATTTCATTGCACAGCAATTATAAAATATACTATGCAACAATACATTAAAATAAATCTTACTATAATAAAACAATATAAGATTAAATGCTCCCCTACTAAGGAAAATCCTATAAGAGGGTAAGAGATAAACACACAATCTAGGGCCTTAGGCACAACACATCAGCGGCTGTCTCAGGCTACACCCTCACATGGTGGCTCCACTTGGAGTGACAGTCATGAGGCAACAGCATGAGGCAGTCTTTTCCCCATGCATGGCAGCGGGAGCTCCCTCTTCACACTTACACCCCCAGCTACTGAGTATCTTACCTTGGCAACTGGGTGGGCTGGGCAAATTGCATTTTCCTCCTGCCACATATAATCTTCTGCTGGAGTGGGTTTGGGGCCTTGGAGGTCTCACTCCTTTTAGGTGCCAATTCAGATATTTGGGGGGGGGGGGGAATTCCAGTCCCTGTCCCCCACCTCAACAGAGAATCTGTTCTGGTCCCCGATTACCATACCTCCCTCAGGAACCCTAAGTGTCCCCTCTCTCTTACCCATGTAGTACGTGAGCTGGTGCCCCCAGGAGTCCACCTCTTGGCATACTCTCCTGTGCACTGCCATACTGGAACAGATTCCACATGCGCCAGGTCACAATGCCATTTGGCCAGGCTGCTCTTCTCTCTGGATAGAGGGGCAGCCGGACCAAATTTCAGGGGCGTTATGATCCTATGCATCAGGTCGCTATACCACTGACTGAAATTTGGCCTGGCTGTCCCTCCATCAGGAAGAGAGATGACTCGGTCAGATGTCAGTAGCATTGTGACCATGTGTCCAGAGTGATATTCCAGACTGCTTTGGCAGCAGCCATACTGAATTAATACAGGACCATAGCTTGAAAGTGGTCAGGCCATAGCTACCCCCTCTGGCTCCATTAGCCTGTGGGAATTGGCACTACTGTGTAGGTCTACAATGACATGAGTATCTCAACATAAGTAAGACCTCATTTCTCAGTGGGTGTGATTGGGAAGGTGAATGGAAAGTTGTAAATAAGGGCATAATTCAGTAGGGTGTAGTCAATTAGGATAAGCAGAAACACCCTGGTACTAAGGACAATGGACAAGATAAACCTGGAATATAAAGATCAGATTTTACATTTACAGTACATGGAGAGAGCATGCTGTATAGGGATTGAAAAGTAACCAAGCCAATCACGAAGCGTGTGATGCAGTGCATAGTTAAGAATGCAGATGTTAGGAAAGATATATATGAGGAAAAGTTTTGCTGTGTAATTTTGGATTTGTGATGTACCCTGCATCCCGCCCTGCATTTGAGCCTTTTCAGCATGTTGCTGAGTGCCAATTGAAGGTACCTGAATGACAAATTCTGGAATTGAACTGAGTTTTGGGAAATCAATTGGAAGAGGAACTCAGGGAATCCCAACACACTGGTGCATGGGAAATCTCCCACTTCTCAGAACTATTGTCTCTGGCTATCTGCAGGCTGAGTCAGAAGTCCCTGGATCGATTACACTTGGGTCACATTTTCAAGTTTTTGATGAAGGCTAGAAGCTATTTTTGTTACAATGAAAGCTGAAATGCTGATTGCATGGTATCAGGGTCTGGGATCCTCGGAACAGAGCTATGGTGTCTATGCTTTAATACAGCCCTCCATGAAACTAGTTTCCTCAGTTTACTTTCCTCCATTGGAAAAGCCTGGTGGATATACAGGGGTAGATCTGGAAACCCTACATGACAGAGGAGGAGACCAGGCCCCATCCCTATGGATATATTTCTGTCTTTGATACGGGCTGACCACTATGAAGATCTCCCCAAGTCCACATTCTCTGATGGCATCATGCTTTTTCTGCCACTAGCAATGGAGGAAGACCCTGCAAAGTGGTTGAGACCTGGAGGGTAGTTAACACAAATGGACCTGCAATAATTCCTTTGCAGGTTCCCGCTTGGAAATGAGGGAATCATGCTGTGTCCAGTGACTGTTTGTTATCTCTGCTCCTCATTCATTCATGTTCCCCCCCCTTCTCCCTACACGTACTGATGATGCAAAGAGGTTTTGTGGAGGAATCCTGTGGACTTGGAGAGAGGGGAGAACATTTCTTCTCCCCACCCCGGAGATATAGAAATGTCTCAAAAGAAAACACAGCATTGTTTAGAGCAGTGGTTCTCAAACTTTTGTACTGGTGACCCCTGTCACATGGTAAGCCTCTGAGTGTGACTCCCCCCCCTTATAAATTAAAAACACTTTTTTATATATTTAACACCATTATAAATGCTGGGGGCAAAGCGGGCTTTAGGGTGGAGGCTGACAGCTCGCGACCCCCCCCCTGTAATAACCCCGTGACCCCCAGTTTGAGAACCCCTGGTTTAGAGCGAAGGTTCTTTAAATGACACTGAAGAATTTAAATGTTTCTTAAACGAAAATAAAAGCTCTCAAAGACTTGAAAAGAGCAGGATTTAGCTTGCTACTGGGCTCCTGAGCTCTGCATTATAACCATCTTTTTGCTCCTGTGACTATGGTCTCATCTAGTCCCCTGATTTCCTTTTTCTCTGCCCTCCAAAACTACATCCACAATATTGTCATGGAAAACTGCTTCAGTCTTGTAGTGAGTTCTGTTCCTTCCATCCTTTTGTGTATAGTTCTGTTCTTAGCTACTGGGATATCTGGCAGAACCGGTTTAACAAGTGTCAGTTGTAAATTTAATTTCCCTTTTAAAAAATCAGAAAAGATAAAACAAAGACTTTTCTCCCTGATGGCTGCCTGTAGCACCGCCTCCGGTAAACTTCCTTTTCCTTATTCCTCCTCAGAGGAAAGCAAATAGTCAAACATAGTAGATCATAATTAAGAGATGTAGAAACCAGCAGTTTCCTGAATATAATCTTCAGCTGTGACATCACCTGTTCACAGCAGTGGTTTTAAGGAAAATAGTTTGAAAGTTATTCAGGATGAGAGAGGATTTTCTAGTAAGAGGTCTCACTTACAAACTCTAGGTTTACACTCCAGTTCAGAGTTCCCATGGCCTGTGTTCGCTTCGTTCCATTTTTATGAAATATTTCTCTGTCTCTTCTAGAAGATGTTTTTCTCTCACAAACTCAGACTCTTGTCATCTTCTTTGTAGCAGTTCTAGAATCATCTGTCATCAAATGACTTAGGAGACGTTCCAAGGCTGTCATCCTGTATCCTGACCCTGAATTTACTAGCATGTAGGGGCCAGGGGAATTCTTTAAGGAAGGAATGGGCAACTTTAAGCAAGTAGAGATCCATGAAATCCACTAATACCCTTTGTTGAGCTAGGATTCTGATGTGGGGGCAGAGTGGTTGGGTGGGTCTGTCCCATGCTCACCCTACAGTGGCTGCTCCTGTTCCATGAGGCTGTGCCTAGCTCCCTGCTCCAGTCCATTGGCTCTCACCACAATGTTATGTGACATGTGTGCTTGCACATGGGTGGGACTCTCCTCCCATAACGGCCTCCCACTTTCCTAGCCCCAGCTTTGCTGGATTGCTTGGCTTGAGGTGGGCCAAATAAAATTATCTGGTAGACTGGATGTGGCCTCTGGGCCACTAGTTACCCAGTCCTGCTTTAAAGGCTGATGGGGAATTGTGGGCAAACAGTGCTCCCACGTGTGCTATTAACTGCTGTGTAGATAAACAGAGGACTTCAGTCTCCAGGACAGTCAATCAGGTGCTTTTTAATAGTAACAAAAGTTAAATATTATAGCCAAGGAATGCTGCCATAGGAAAGCTTCATTAATAGATTAGTTAATGCATGCTGGAAATAGAGGAAATGCATTTTGCTTATGATTCATCTGAAGCCAATGGGATTTTAGCCTCCAACTTCAGAGGGGAAGCAGGAACATATCATTTATGTCTATTATCTGTATATTTAAGGTTTAGGTTAAAAAGAGATACACCTCAGTATACTGAATAAGCAAAGGTAAAATTATCTGATAAAAGGACCCCTGTAGTGAGTAATTATTTTCAACACTCTGGTAGATATGCTTACGTTCGGGCAGACTGGCAAAAAAAGTTATTTGTATATCACAATAGGCCAGATTCTGAGGTGAGTTACAAAGATGTCAGAGAAGTTACTTTGCATTTACTTCAATGTAAATGAGATCGTTGATTTTCATTTAGCTACCTATTTTCTTCTTTCATTTGAGATGAATAGGGGTTATTTGTAATAAGTCCTAACCACCTGCCCTGGGTTAGTATCATAAACCCCCAAATTGAGACACCATAAAGGGGCCTTATTTTCAGAAGATGGGTGTTCAACACTTTCTGAAAATCAGGCCATGTATCATCTCCAGCTGGGAAACAAAAATTGAGATATTCCCAAATCACCAGTCACTTGTGAAAATCTTAGTCTCTGATTGTGACTGAAAGTAACTGGTAGAGCTGGGTGGGAAATGGTTTTCCCATCCCATGAATATTTCTGAAAGTTTATAATTTTTTCCTGTTTTGCATTGGTATGAAACAGAGACCTTCCAGATTAAAATTAGATGCAGGGGAAGAGACCAATCATCCCTAGCCCACTCCAGAATAGCCAATAACCCAATGGGTAGGTGGCTCTAAATCAGGCAAAGCAGAGACTTTTATCCAGGTGGGTGCCCTCCCCACCAGGATATTCTAGCATCTCTCTCTCTCTAGTTTTGAACAGAAATTCATTTGAGAAATGTTTTTCATCAAACCCAGTGCATTCTTATGAACAAGGGTTTTTTGTTTGTTTCAATGAATCTGCATTTTCTGGTGGAAAAACAGTTCATTAAAAAATTCCTCTCCACTTTAGTAGCTGGCCACTCTTAGACTGTTGTCATGCAGTATTGTAGATACAGGTAAGTCTCACAGATGTAATGTGCTAAAGGAATTGTATGATGATATGCAAGGATAAAATCCATGCTTTTGCACTTCAGCTGTCTCCTAATGAACACTTTAATTAAAAATCTGGCCTTGATAAGTAGGTACTTGAAAAGTAAGTCAACTGATACAATAATTATGAACATGAAAAACAAGTGCTGTCTTCTTTTTTTTCATAGTGATCAAAATATTTATGTGGAAAGGTTACTATTGTGGAGCTTCCTATAAATATTAAAAACATTAGGAAGCTATGTCAACAAGAAATATATATATACAAAAAGACAGAAGTTGGAAGCTTGTGGAGTTATTCAATCTAATCTCTCAATATCTTAATTTCAAGTCTCCACAGGGAAATAATTTAAGAAATATGTAAGATTATAGCAGAACAAATTACATTTTTAACAAAATTGTTAGCAAGTTGAACATAAAAAAGAGAATGATGACATTTCACACTGGGTATTTGTTTCCAATTAACCTAGATTTTCTAAGCTCTTAAAATTATGGTTAATGCTTAAATTAAGCATTGATAATAAAAAAAAAACAAATATGTACATTTTATATCCCACTTGGAAAATATGGAAATCAGTGTATTAATAATTTATTGATTTCCCCCCTTCCTTAGTTCCCCCACCCCCATCTTGTTTTACTGCAGGTTAAAAGTATTTTTCTCTAGGACAGCAACATTAAGCTAAAGATCAACAGTAAAACATAAGAGACACTATTGTTTACAACGTTCTGAGAAATGGCATTTGGTTTAACCTCAGCAATGTCAAATGAGTTGATAGCTCATTTACCCATTGCCATTTAGAATTTGTAAAGCAATCTGTAAACAACAAATTCTGTCTATCTAGTTTTTCTGTTTTCTAAAATGCAGTTCAAGGATATTTCTACAAAATAGACCAATCACTCTGTTTCTTTCATTTTGTCCTTGAGTTTACCTCTTTCTTTTTGCCCTTCTCACAATCCCTAGTAATCACCTTTGCAACTTTTCCTCCCACTTCTGGAAAAATGTGTATTGGACATACATGAATTGTCATTTTTGCTCAAATGAAAATGTGCAACTTGTGTAAGCATGATGGCCGCCACCATGCCAGAAAAATACACTGTGAAGCCACTGGAGTCCAATCAGCCTACAAGTACAGTCTACGTAGCTACTAGTGTACTCTTGCCATTTGGTAGCCAAGATACTTCCTCCATGTCACCACGTGATTCACTCTTAAGACAATAATGGTAAACCTTTTCCTATACCAGTCCTTTTTAACCCCTATTTTCATTTTAATGGCAAGGTAGGTTAACCTACCTGTTTAGGTTCTGACTAGTAGTGGTAATAGTAATTAAGACAAATGGGTAGATTAGAAAGGGAAATCCTTCTGGCTGTGAAGGGGCTTTGGAAGACCCAAAATGCAGCGAGCCACCATATGTCCTCTACATGGGGGTGGGGTTGGTGTCTGGGCCTACCCAGGGGATCCACAGGTGACCATATCCCATTGAAGCACATAAGGTGCGGGAGTATAGGGATATGCCATTGAATTGAATGGTTCAATTAACCATAAACTGGTGTATAGGCTGTAGTGGTCACAAGCTGTCTGTATAGATGCTCCACACCCTCTCTCTGTGCTGAAGAATTCTACCCCTCCTTCACTCGTGTTAATTTCCCATCCACTGTTCTGGTTAGGCCTCAATTCAGCAAAGCACTTAAGCATGTGCTTAAATTGCATAAACTTCAATAGCATTTAAGCTCAGACTTAAGTACTTTGCTGAATAGGAATGGATGTAAGTACATACTTAAGAGCTGTGTTGAACTGAGCCCTTGTTATATCAGGTTGCATAGGATTAAGAATTTGACCACAAGAGAATAAAGCTCAGAATGAAGATACCTTCAAAAGGGAAGCAGACAAAGCTGTGGTCAGTGCCATGTATCTGAAGTCTATAGCACAGTAGGGTATGAAAAGTATTTTGTACTATTGACAGCAGCTCACACTAACTATTTGAGTCTGTATCTGAAAAGCTGTGTCCTGTACTTCTCAAAAAAAGTGTTTAAAATAGTATTCACTGTTGTTGACATTCCTGTAACGCCTCAAGGCACAGCTGAGAGCAAAGCCCCACTGTGATGGACACTGAATATACACCTAGTAAAAGACAATTCTTGCCATGAGACGCTTACAATGTCTGGGTAAGATTGTGCCACCCTTATTCACATTCAACTGTAGCTTGCTTCATGAATAGTTCCACTAACTCCAATGAGATAATCTGGCCCTAAATTAACAAAATAGTCAAAGGGTTGAAGAACGAATGTATTACTGTTTTCATTTTACAGATGGAAAATTGAGGGATGGAAGACCTGATTCAAGAAGAGGTCCCTATTCAGAAGCAGCACTTAAACACATGCTTACATTTGCACATGTGCTTTAGAGCTTTCCAGAACCAGAGCTGGACAGATTAGATCACTTGCCCCAGCTCACATAGGTGGTCTATTGTAGAGCTGGGAATTGAGTCCAGTGATCTGAAGTCCCAGACTAGTGCCATAACCACAAGATCATCCTTCCTCTCTGCTGGATCACTTCCTTCTTATCAAGGCTCTTCTTGAAGGGACTGATTTGTTAAAAAAATATTGTTTCTGTCCTAATTAGGAGTCACCAAGTAGATTAATAATCAGGTTAAAAGCTTTTAAATAAGTGTTAGAATGAAAAATGTGCAAGACACTACAGGTTTCAGTGATAACCGTGTTAGTCTGTATCAGCAAAAAAACTGAGGAGTCCTTGTGGTATCTTAGAGACTAACAAATTTATTTGGGCATAAGCTTTTGTGGGCTAGAACCCACTTCATCAAATGTATGAAGTAAAAAATACAGGAGCAGGTATAAATACATGAAAGGATGGGGGTGCTTTACCAAGTGTTAGGTCGGTCTAATGAGATAAATCAATTAACAGCAGGATACCAAGGACTACAGTGTTTCTTGAGTCAATAAGATGATAATGAACTACAAAGATGACGGACATAATGGGGAGAGGGGGTTATGAGTTTACCCATATGCTCTCTGTATGAGAGAATCTCATCTTTAGGAATAAGGATAAATAAACTTGTAGAAAGACTATTTTGAAATGTTGTAACTTAACATCTCCTGAATTTCAATAGTCACAAGAGCTTAGAGCAATTTTTAATATGCTAGACCTTTTTATACTTGTTAATTTCAGATGAGCATTCCCAACACCATCCTATTTTTCCTCACAGACTGACGCTACATTTACAGTATTCAATTAATTTTATTTTCAGTATTTCACCAGGAAAGGGGTGGGGGGGAAGATAAGCCTCTGCAATAAAATATCTAATTTGGAAGGGTTTCCCCCATAGCAATGCTGGCTTTCATCAGCGTAGGCTGTGAATTTCAATAAGAATTTAATTATGCTATGAAAAGGATTTCTGTCCTTCTGTTTCACAATCAGTGGTTCCTCATTCTTGTAAACTAACATTCCTAACTTAGAAAATAATTTACAGTCGATGTATCTGCTGTTATCCTGCTAACTACAGCATTCATAAAGTTCAGCCTCAGTAAAGGAAAGAGAATACTTTACATTTTAAAAGCCATTTAGGGCCCTCTCCTGCATCATTTAATTCAGTGGCAAAATGCCCACTAACTTCAATTTTTGTTTATATTCTTTTTATGGCAGTCATTACTGCAGCATCTTAACACCTTGTTTAATTAATGACTTTATCACAAGACTCCTGTGAAGGAGTCTTGTGAGGCAGGACCATATTATATTTATTTTACAGATGGAGAAATGGAGCACAGAGTGATTACCCATAAGTTGCCCAAAGTCACTCAGGAAGCATGTGGCAGGGGCAGGAATAGAATTCAGATCCCATGATTCTGGTTTTTAACCATAAGACCATACTGCACTTAGTTCACATGAGAAACTCTTTCGGGTCATGGGAATTTCATGAATACATCCAAGGCAGACTATGGCTCAGTTATCAAAGAATATTTTAATTATACAATAGAATCAAATGTTATGTACCAAAAAGTCAACTGCCTATAACAAAAAATAAACAAGATGATCATAAAATAGTTCACCCCAACAATATATTCTCTGGCTTATGAATACTATATGCTACTTGAAGAACACATGTTCTCTATACCAGTGGTTTTCAAACTAGGGTCATCGCTTGTTCAGGAAAAGCCCCTGGCGGGTCGGACTGGTTTGTTTACCAGCTGTGTCCACAGGTTCGGCCGATCACAGCTCCCACTGGCCGTGGTTCGCTGTTCCAGGCCAATGGGGGCTACAAGAAGGGCGGCCAGCACATTGGCCCGCACCACTTCCTGCAGCCCCCATTGGCCTGGAGTGGCAAACTGCGGCCAGTGGGAGCCACGATCGGCTGAACCTGCAGACGCAGCAGGTAAACAAACCGGCCCGGCCCGCCAGGGGCTTTCCCTGAACAAGAGGCGGCCCTAGTTTGAGAACCACTGCTTTATACTGTTTGTCTAATACAGAAATACAGAAAAAATGTGTTTCAGACACTTTGGGATGCTAGTACTTTTGTTATTTGTCATATAGGGCTAGATCCACTGATGCAAAACAGTCTTAAAGTTGGTTTAACCAGCTACATAAGGATATGTCCATTGTAGGGGAATCCTAGAGTAATTGTAACAGGGTTGGCTGCCTCCCATGTGCCCTTTTGTGGCCAGGTGTGGCTCTCTAGTGCCCTGTCTCAGTTTCCCCTCTGGGTTTCTCAATAAACTCAAAAAGGTTTTCACAACTCTAATAACAATCCTCCTTGGGGTCTGGATTTCTTAACATAACATTTTGAAACAAGCAGAGTCTTCCACCCAGCCTTAATCTGTTCACAGCCCCTCCTCCCTGAGGTACTTTCTCTTTCTTTGTTCTTCGAGCCACTGGAGAAGACACAAGGCCTGGCCTGCTTTCTCTGATGCTCCCTGAAAAGAAAACTTTCAGCTGAGTTTTTCTACCCAACTGTAACTCTTTCCTCAGGGATCACTGCATGACAACTTGCATCAGTCTATTACCTTGTGAAAACCAAAGGTTTAATTTCTACAGGAGCCCAGTAGGCTCCTAGATCAACCAACAGATTCACTTAGATTCTCAATGGTTCTTGCTTATGATACTAATTAAAAGAAGTGTTACTTGGCATCAATTATTATAAATTTCATTAAAACTATAAAATCAAGAAAATATATCATTAAACCTAAACTAACATAAAACAATACAAAGAAAATCAAAACAATTAGCAGTAATATAATATAATCAGGCACATAATCAATCCGCATAAATCCTGAGAGGGAATCTAAGTAGGTGACTCTTCACTTGATTACCCACCCCAACTAAAAAATTTCAGCCAAGTCAATCAAATCTATAAGTTGGAACTGATTGAATAGTTTAACATGTTAGTCTGAAGGACAAAGGCTTCTTGACTTTCCCTTCTCTTTTCCAAGTGTCTTATCTTTGCTCACTCTGCCTTGTATTATTACCTTCCTGGGTTTTAGACGAATCAGGTGAGACATTTGCCTTGAACCCAACAACATGGCCCAGTCAAATGAAAGCAAGGCATTGTTTAAGCTAGCAACAGTCTGGAACAGGTGTTCTCAAACTTCATTGCACTGAGACCCCATGGCCCCTTCTGATAACAAAAATTACTACACGACCCCAGGAGAAGGGACCGAAGCCTAAGCCCGCCCGAGCCCCATTGCCCTGTGTGAGGGAGCCAAAACCCAAGGGTTTCAGCCACAGACGGGGGGGGGGGGTGTAGGGGCAGTAACCTGAGTCCCACCGTGCAAGGTTTTCGGCTTCAGCCCCAGGCCCCAGCAAGTCTAATGCCAGCCCTGGCATCCCCATTAAAAGAGGATTGGGACCACTTTGGGGTCATGACCCACAATTTGAGAACCGCTGGTCTGGAAAAATCCTGCTTCAACTATCTGTTGTTACATACTGCATGCTTTGGTAAAACGAACCCCCAAAGTATAAACATATAAGAGTAATTAGGCTAGTTTTGAGCAAGTTGCCGCAGCTTTCACACTCTGGATAAAATGGCTATGGGTAATATCTGCCCCCATGTTGCAAAATACTTGTCCCATAAAAATCCTGATTACATCCAATTTTCAGGCATGCAATCAGCCATACATAAAATAATTTGATATGTTGTCACACCTAAATACTGTCACTGTTAAAATTGGGGCAAGGGTTAAGCCAGTTATCTTTTTTTTTAATTTTCCACCCAAAAGCCAAACATTCCTTTTAGGTTATTACAGTCAATGCCGTTTAGAATAAAATAATGTTTATCCTAAATCTGTTTTCTCACACAACCTTTCTCTGTCACATCCTCCATTACACCTCCACTTTCCTCCTCCATTTTCCCTTATACCTCCTCCTATTGTTTAACACCTTTCTTTGCTGACCGTTCCACTTTCTCCTCTGACCTGGCTTCTTCTTGGAGGTTTTACAGATTAAATAAATAGTATGTTTAAATTAATAATAATAAAGCAGAATCAGGGGTTGAATAATTCTGATTCCACTTTAAAAAAAATAGTCCATGAAGAAACAGAGAGTAAGGCCCCCCATTGCCACCAAATTCCCGTTTAGGCCTCTGAGCATGAGTGGTTACTGCAAATAAAGGGGTTTAATGAAGATAAAAGAGAAGCATCTCAACTTGGAGGCTTGGAGGTACCCAGTGGTACTTATACTTGTGGAAGGACCTGATTCTCTAGCTGACTTTTAGTGACTGAATTTTTATATGACTGACCTGTTCTTTTCCCAATCACCCCTATTTTTTCCTTGTGAAATGTTTTAGATCACACATGTTATGGTGGTAGATCTCTCTTTTTTAAAACGTGTTTCATGTTGCCACCATGACTCTCAATTTCTGATCATTCCGTAAGTCAATTATACAACACCTCCTATAATCTCCATGTAATCAGTGTTTAATTGACATTTTATTGTTGTCATTTATTTCAATTGCAGGAATAGAATGTCATTTAAACAGCAATTATTTTCCCAATACTGTATATTACCAAGTAGGCCTGCAATGCAGCCTGCATAAAGATGAGTTCATTTGTAAGAGAGGGTGCTGATCAGGAATGGAATGTTTGTAAAATGTGAATAGCACCACGGCAACACAATGAGCTGTGGTTTATCATTTGAAGTAAATGTAAATGCTGCTGAAAGTTCTCTGATAGACTGCCATAGAGACGGAAGCCCCCTGTTTATTCAAAAAGCATGTACGGCACGGAAATTTGCAGTACAATGGTCCCCACACTGCTGTGCGAATATGCTTCAGCCTTCACCTAAAGGAAACATCAGACCCATTTTATCCCTTCCATCTCTGCTGAAACTGTTAACAAGGATGCCAGTCATAATGATGTTTTGTGATGTGGATGTGTGTCCACTAGGAACTCAACTGAGACTAGCAACACATTTCACATGGGCCAGCAAACAGCTATCAGAGTGTGATGACTTTTGGAAAATAGGATTAAAGTAACAGAACCAAGTAATCACTAAGAGCATATCCCACTGTGTTAGCGGCAATGCTTTGACTCAACTTTTCCCTAGTTAAGTTCTCATTTCATAAAGGGAGAAGAAAGTCAGTTTATGGAGGTGAATCAGGTCATGAGGGTGCTGAAGAACGTTATAATTATTATTTTATTCAGTGACACCAGCAATGTGGGGAGAATAGGAAAGAGAGCAATTGAAGTTTATATCCAGACTGTGAACCTGTGGGTATAGGGAGACAGTGGATTAGCCAAAGGCAATGGCAATGGGAAGAAATATGAAGGGATTGATTTTTGCCATGGTGAATTTTCTTTGCCTTAGCAGAAATGTAATCACTAAAGACACCAGGAGATGGAATGTCCTGGAATTAAAATAAATAGTTCAATTGCACAGAATATATAAACCAAATGTTAAATGTAACAGATGCAAGTGCACCTATTGCACTTACGGAAACTTGCATTTGTACATCCAAACTGTCAAATTGTGTGTGAAAATCAGATAATTGTATAAGCAAATGTGGTTTTGTTTGGGTTTGTGGGCTGTGTGTGAATTTTTAAGGGCAACCCCCCATGGGGCCCATATTTGAGATGTGAGTCTGTGTCTAAAGTCATACTCTTAAAGTAGGCACTGTTTTTATGACTGATGTTTTGGGTTTTAATGCCTACAAAAGGAAAAAGTCTGCAAAATGGCTGATACAATTGGACTTCCTCTGAACAGTTTCTGATGGTAATTCCCTCTCTATCAGACAGTATTTGTTCCTAAGGACTACAGCCTGTCACAGTTACTACAGTGAAGGGACACTGGTAGAGGCATCCTCTACTAAAGGGTGCTTGATGGCTGGAGTTTGTACTTCCTTGGAGAACAAGCACATTGCTTCCAAAGTCAGTGCTATACACTTCTGTAAAAAGCAGTGCTACCTAGAAAACAATAAAGTTTCACCCCCCACCCCAAAGATCATGCTATTTGGGTCTGTGGTGTATGGGTCAGCATATTAGCCAGGAATCTTTCAAATTACATAGAATGCTATGGAGATAACTGCCCTTGTGCTTGTACAAATGGAAAAGGATCTTTCTGAAAGCTGGTATAATACATGCAGTATATAGCGCAAAGGTGCCATCTTCTTAGAGTAGTGCCTTATTGGTAACTCAAGGAACAATATTAAAACAAAAACCTCACTTATTCTTTCTCCCTAAGTTTGCCTGTTGCTAGGACTTCCTATAGGACCTCCTTTGTCTGCCTCAGGGGGACTCTTAACTCACTTTATATCCTGGTTGGAACTAACAAAATCCATCTGCCAGAATAAATCAGCAGTAATTACTCTGCATTTTTATGTAAGATTCTAACACCTACTTTACTATATCTCAAAAGAGAAGCCCTGTATTCCTAGGCAATTTTCCATATCCTGCATTTACAGGTCCCCACCCTCACCTCTCCATTCTTCCCTTCCTCACCAACCCCCTTGTACTCGATGTGCTAGCTCAGCACATGATCGGATTTAATCCTGTATAATTAGGTGATGTTTAAAAAAGGCAACAAATTACTGTTATGAATGAACACAAGAAAGACTTTAAGAACAGGCAGTATCTCAAGGTACTGCTCTAAGGTCTGTCTAAGATGGATTTATTCTTGGGAGTTTTTATGGACTGGAGGCAGCACAGATTTATAACACTGGTGAGATTTTCTCATGAGGTGCTTCCATATCACTCTGGAGTATACAGACCAGTAGATTTAGATGTTTTAAAAAGGAGAATGGAAAAAAAGATCTACACGTTTGAGTACAATAGATATGGTAATGTTTGCAAAAACTAATTATCTTTAGCATGTGTGTGCCCTAAAGCTAAGTCATAAAAAGGAGCAAAGACTACATAATACAATTACAGGGGGGAAGTATGCTACACAAATATATTATGTTTATATTTATTTATCAGAATGGTTTCTTTACATATAAGCTGCTCAGTGGGAATCAGTTTTGCATTTATGATATCTCTAAGGCTATAGTTGTGCAGAACAGTAAGGAGTTTATCTAGTGCTTGAAAAACTGCTTCAGTGCTATTCTGGATACCTCTTAAGCCTGAGATTTAAGCACTTGGAAGTCTGAGATTTATGGAACTTGAAGAGTAAAACAAAAAAGCAAGAAGAAGAGTCACCAAGTATGAAGAGGTCTAGTTCACTGGTTAAAGAACCAAAGTCACAAGTTTGAATCTGACTCAGTATTGGTAGTGCTTGATTTATTACCATCTAAGTGATATTTGGTGAAATAAATTGGTGGTGTCAGTCCCATTGGTAGACCAGGCATTTATAAACATTGGTGTGGCAGTGCAGATAAAATGAACAGCTGGTATCCTTAGTGGGAATAAATAGAGAACTATTGTTGGAGATCGTCAAAGCAACGTAGGGGATTTTGGCACAACTTTTAATGGAACTAAGATTTCTAGACTGCATTGAAAACCTTAAACTTAGTCACCAGGATTGTGAATTTAATGCACTATCAGTCATGCCGACAGGCAGGTGTTGGATGCCAATCCTAGAAATCCTGTTTTATTTAAGATAGGTAAGTTTTTTGTATTTTAAGGCCAGAAGGGACCATTGTGATCATGTATTCTGACTTGTATACCCATAGGACTTTCCCAATTTAATTCCTGTTTGGACTACAAATGTTTAGGGGGAAAACCATCCAATCCGTATTTAAAGATTTCCAGTGATAGGGAATCCACTACACTCCCTGGTAAATTTTTCCACTGTTTAATCACCCTCACTGTATAAAAAGCTGGTGCCTTATTTCTAGTCTGAATTTGTCTAGTTTCAACTTCTCGCCATTGGATTTTATTCCTTTCTCTGCCACATTGAAGAGCCTTCTATTATAAAATTTCTGTTGCCCATGTAGCTGTGATCAAGTCACTGCTTAGCTTTCTCTTTGATAAGCTAAATAGATTGAACTACTTGAGTTCCTCACCATAAGAAATGTTTTCTAATCATTTAATCACTCCCATGGCTCTTCTCTGAACCCTCTCCAGTGTATCAATACCATTTTTGAATGGTGGACGCCAGGCCTCAACACAGTATTCCAGTAGTGGTTGCTCCAGTTACTCAATAGTCCCCTGTTTATACATCCAATGATCACATTAACCGTTTTAGCCACAGTATTGCACTGGTAGTTCAGTTGATTATCCACACAAGTCCTTATCAGAGTTCTTGTGTACCAGGATAGTCTCCCATCCTGTAACTATGGCGTACATGCTGTGTTCTTAAATGCATGACTTTACAGTTGGCCACATTGAAACACATACTATGCTTGCATCCAGCAACTGAAATCACTTTGTATCATCTGCAAACTTTAACATTTTTATCAATGAGTTGAAAGAAAACAAAATCGCTACTGATAAATTGTGTAGGGCCAAGAACTGATCCTTGTGGGACCACACTAGAAACACACCCACCCAATGATATTTCCCTGTTTAGAATTACATTTGAGACCTATTAGTTAGCCAGATTTTAATCAGTTAGTGGAAGTCAATTTAACTGAAGTCAGTGAAGCTACTCAACATGAGTAAGTTGGAGTGCCATAAAATGGTGTTGAGCCTGCAGAGATTTGACTATGTTTGCTCAATGAGCCTTACTCAAGAATCTTACTGCTTATATCTATAGATTAAAAAAAATCATGCTGCTTGGATGTAGTGAAGGTTGGGTTTTTTTTTTGTTTTTTTTTACTATTCTTTGCACACACACAACTGAGCTCTTTCTGATTGGATTAATACTATTTATGATAAAATATTGCCACCCATGCCCAGGGCCATCCCTAGCTATTCTGGGGCCCTAGGCAGCCCCCTGGGAGGGGGGCAGGCCTCCATGGGGGGGGACAGGGTTGGCTTAGGCAGGTGGGAACTGCCCCCCAGCACTTACCGGCGGCGTGGCTGGGGTCGGGTCGCTGCACTTCCCACCGCTGGTGAGTGCAGGCCCAGCCCTGCTGCACTCCTTAGGGGAGTGGGGGCAGGGCTGGGGGTGGAGCAGGGATGGGAAGAGGAGGGGCTGGGGCTGGAGCAGTACGCAGCTGCGCAGGGCACCAGGAAATGTGGTGCCCCATGCAGCTGTATACTTTCCGTATGGGTAGGGACGGCCCTGCCTGTGCCCTCAGAGAACATGGATGCATCAACTTGATCATATTGCAAGTTTCTTGGACCAAAGTTTTGAGGCCTCCTTAATGAGGGATTTCTCAGCTCATCCACCCTCAACAAAGAGAGCCTTAAAATACATTTAAAAAAATTGAGAAAAAAATTCCAATATACACATGCATAGCTGTTGTCATATGTTCATTAAAACTACTTATCAAGATTTTCTTGACTCTAGCCAAGATTTTTATATCTCAGTGAGATATAAGTGAAGCTATCTATAATAGCATTAACCATTTTTGCGGCCATCCAAACACATTTCCCAATGCAAATTCAAGAAGCATTTAGCTAAAAAATGTCTAAACCAATTTTCTCAAAGTTTCCCCACAAAATTTTTGCCATTGTGCTTAGGGCAACTGTGGAATGTTTCAGCTTATAGAGAATTTTGACTGATAAAGTTAGAAGAAACTGAAGCAGGGTGCCGGAATGGTACCTAGAACTAAACTTTATCTACAGTGGGTGATACCCCCTGTTTACTGGAATGAAAGAAGCAGAAAGCATTTTTCTTCATGTACTCAAGTCTGAGAGTTTTAAGAGTCCTCAATGTAGATTGAGACGTAGCCAGGACCTTCTTCCTTACTGACTTGTATATACCAATGACCCTTGTGCTATCTCAGGACCTGTCTACATCGGCAAATTTCTGTGCAGTAAAGCAGCTTTCTGCAGAGTAACTCCCAAGGTATACACACTGCCAAGCCACTTAGTGTGCAAAAACTGCACAGTTGCAGTGCTGTAAAAAAAAAAACCCACCCCGTTGAGAGGTGTACAGTTTTCTGTGCCAAAGGTACAGCGCTGCGGTGCCAGTGTAAACACCTTGGTTGATTACAGCACTGCAATTGGCCTCTGGTAGGTGTTCCACAATTCCTGTTCCTGCCTCTCTGGTCATCCATTTGAACTCTACTGCCCTGCCCTCTGGTGACCAACTGTGATCCTCACCCCGTAAATTCCTTTGGAATTTTGAAAGTCCCCTTCCTGTTTTCTCGGTGATACGTGCAGTGGTCTCAGCGCATCTTTCCAGATGGCCGTGCCTGCTCCATGCACCAGGCGATCCCCAGCTTGGAGCAATGCCAAGCTGCTGGAGCTCATCAGCATTTGGGGAAAGGAGGCTGTCCAGTCCCAGCTCTCTCCAGCCATAGGAATTATGATATCTATGGACAGATTTCATGATGCATGACAGAAAGGGGCCATGACCAGGACACACTGCAGTGCAGGGTCAAAGTCAAGGAGCAGCAGAACGCCAACCACAAGGTGCGGGAGGCAAACTGCCATTCCGGTGCTGTTCCCACAAGCTGCCAGTTCTACAAAGAGCTGGAGGTGATACTTGGCGGTGACCCCACCTCCACTGTGAAGGCCACTGTGGATACTTTGGTGGCTCACATGCCAGTCGAGAGTGGACCGAGCCAGGATGAGGAAATCTTAGATGAGGATGTGGAGGGTTAGGGGGACCCAGAGGCAGAGGATGACTTAGAGGTCAGAGATGAATGCAGCCAGGAGCTCTTTTTTACCTTGGAGGAGGCTAGCCAGTCACAGCTATCAGATCTTGGCAAAGCGCAAAGAGGAGAGCAGGTCCCATGTAAGTGGATTTGATTTTGGGAATCGCTGAGGTGAGTTATTGGGGTCAGGAGGGTTGCAGAAAACAGGCTTGTCTCTGTGTGATGCATGTACGACCACCTGCATAGTCTAAGTGGCAGAACAGGCTGTTGATTGACTCTCTCACTTCACGAGAGTCTGCCTCAGAGATCTCCAGGAAACTCTCATGGAGATACTGGGCAATTCACTGCCACAGGTTCTTTGGGAGAGCTGCTTTATTTCTTGCCCCATTAATGGTAACTTTCCCATGCCACCTTGCTGTCATGGGTGGGTGGGTGGGGAAACCATTGCTGCACACAGGCAAGACACGTAAGGGCCAGGGCAGAAGCCGCAGTCTTGGAGAAGATCCTCCCTTTATTCCCTGCATGTCCAGGAACACTAATTTACCCTGCCCCTGTGGCTACTCACCATTTTGGGTGTCTTGTGGCTCATGTGTGCTTGCCTGGGGTCAGCCAGTTAGTGACAGGTATGTGCATACTGGCTCTGTTTTAAATCACTGAATCAGTGTTCTCTGTGTTGCAAACAATACTGCTTTTGTAAAATGTTATGTTTAAACTTCACAGAGGTGACCTTGGGAGCCCAGACTCCCTCTTTGTTATCGCCGGCTGAATGGCTGTGCAGAATTAGAAAGCGCCACGAAGGACTAAGGAGGACTTTCTGTGTGACATTAAGATGCACTCTGCAGCCGAAAAACAGGAATTGAAGGAGTGGCAGGACAGCAAGAAGAGGGACTGAAAGGAGAATGCAGCACGCCAGAATGAAGCCACGTAGCAGCTCTTAAACGTTATGGAGCACCAAACGGACACACTCCAGGTGATACTAGCACAACAAACGAAGCTGCTCCATGCCCGCCCTCCCCTGCAGCCACTGTTGCAAAACTCTTAATTTGGGCTTGAATAGGGACTGGGTGTGGCTGGCTCACTACAAAAGCAATTTTCCCTCTCTTGGTATTGACACCTCCTCATCAATTATTGGGAGTGGACCACATCCACCCTGATTGACTTGGCCTTCAACATTGGTTTTCCACCTGTAAGGTAACTCCCTTCTCTTCATGTGCCAATATATATTTATGCCTGTATCTGTAATTTTCACTCCATGCATCTGAAGAAGTGGGTTTTTTACCCATGAAAGCTTATGCCCACATAAATCTGTTAGTTTTTAAGGTGCCACCAGACTCCTCATAGTCTCATGAATTTGGCTTCCTCATCTGAAAGTTCAGCAGCCACTGCACATCACCCCAGAAGTGCATGATGATGTGATGCCACCACTCAGTGCTTGTTTCCTCAGCCCAAAAGCAGTGTTCCACTATGGTCAGCACCTCCGTGAATGCACAAGCAATCTCGTGTCATAGCTAGTATGAGTGGTGAGATCAATTTCACACTCCTCTTGCCTTTGTAGTTTAAGGAATAACTTCACTGTCACTCATGACGTGTTGGTCAGAATGAGCAGCATACTGGTCAACAGTCCGGGATCCATTCCTGCAGAGTGCACAGTACACAAATCGTTGAATGATGGTGCCAAATGTGGACAGAAACACAGGGATTGCTGGGATGTGGAGCAATGTATCATGTGACATTGGGACAGGACTCAGGATGCCCCACGACCCCCCCTCTGTCTTCCCCCAACTCTTAGCGGCAAAAGAGGAAGAGATGCTCTGTGGGATAGCTGCCCAGAGTGCACCTCTCTGAATACCGCTGCAAGTGTGAACACGCTATTGCACAGGCAGCTGACAGTGTGAACACACAACAGCGGTTTCGCTTCAGTGCTCTCTGAGCAGCACTGTAACTGCCGGAGCTGCCAGTGTAGGCATAACCCTCAGAGTGTGCTTGTAGATCAAGTTTCAGAGTAGCAGCCGTGTTAGTCTGTATCCGCAAAAAGAACAGGAGTACTTGTGGCATCTTAGAGACTAACAAATTTATTAGAGCATAAGCTTTCGTGGGCTACAGCATCCGAAGAAGTGGGCTGTAGCCCACGAAAGCTTATGCTCTAATAAATTTGTTAGTCTCTAAGGTGCCACAAGTACTCCTGTTCTTCTTGTAGATCAAGCACTTGCTACTCGGTTTGGCAATCTTTAAGGCGTATTTGGGCATGGATTTTTCTACTATGCTATGAATCATATCTATCTTCATTTGCTAAGGGGAGAAAAATGTAAGTAAGATACCAAACATCAGCATTGCAGTGGTAAGCCTTTTCCTTTAATGCACAAGTTGTAGAATGCTTTCTAACATTGTGTTTGTTTGTTGGTAGATGCGGAAGATTCTAGTCTTTGTGGGTGCTGCTGATATTTACAGGGATGCTAACAAATTGTTTTTCCAGCACATGTGGAAATATTGCAATTGAAGGTCTAAGTCCTGCTCCCATTGTAGTCAATGGGACTAAGATCAGACCCCAAAAGAAGTGTTTCTAAAAATGACAACTCATAGTAATATTTGTGTTAGTATGTTCCATAGGAAATGACTCCATTTAAATTAGATTAATTGCTCTCTTTATGATGTGTTATGGAGAAAGAGGACTGAATTAGTCCTCTCCTGAAGCTCAGTCAAAGGTCACTAGCAGAGGAAGGTTATTCCACTTGTCAGACCAAAGTATGCTTCACAAGGGAGTTTCATCAGAGTTTGGAATTCTATGCCCTGGAGATACCTAGAGAATCCACTTTACTAGGCTATCTTTAATTGCAGTTACTTGCATATGCATAGTTAGTGGAGGATCAGAGAGATCTTTAACATTATGGTGATTATTGCTCAAATGCAAAAAGTTAAATTTCTCACCAAATGTTGGGGGACAAGAAGGCATTTTTCCCCAGGGCAAATTTTCAGGAATCTATTTTATTTATTTATTTTGTCCTCATTGAACATGTAGTTTTGCTTTGTGTCATTCCTTTCCTGTGATGGAAAGAGGATGAAAATTGGCACACTTCCATATTTTTCCACTTTCTGTTGTTCGTGTATAACATTCTGGCTCAACAACCATTTAAAGAGACAACAACCAGCACATAACCTGGCACAACTCAGATCATCTGGAATTCAAGGATAGAACTGGTCAAAATTGTTACATCTTTGTGTCTAATCATAACCCCCCCAAACAAGCTTGAAATTTGAAGAAAAGTAACACAAACAGGTGTCACATTTCAATTATTATCAGAGTTTTTAAATAAAATTTCATTCAAAATCTTCGCTGAAATTGCTTCCTTTTGTAGACATCTGGTGAACTCAGAAAAAGAGGCAATTTTCACTGAAATCCTTTCTATTACTATTATTTCATCAAACTCCGTTCATGAATCAAAAAAAAAAAAAAAAAGGTCAGAACACTGGAAATGTAGTTGTGTGGCAGGCTAGGAACAAGATATGTTGGAAATATGCGGGGAAGCTAACCTGCACAGTTCTAGACTGCACTGTGGATGGCTCAAGGAATATCAACAGCTACTAGCCCAGCTCTTTCATAAGTATTTAATATTCCCTTGAGAAAAAAAAATTACAAAGCTATTAAAGAAATGCCAATTTCATTTTAGAAGCAGATATGTCAGAGCAGATAATAAAATACCTGCATCATCAAAGGGACATTTCCAAACACCACATTTCCCACTATCTGAATTACAAGGAGCCAGTTTGTCAAGTACCTTCCATACATTTTCAGATCTTTAGCAGTATTTGAAGGAAAGCAAACCATTATGAGCTTTGGTTCAGCTGGTGATTTGATAATCAGGTTTCTTTCAGAGACAGAGGAAAATGATGTATGATTATCTATCTAAAATGAGTTTACATAGGAAGGAAAAGTTGATTCCCCCGCTCCCCCCACCACAAAAACTATAACAGCTTGCTACCAGTGTGCTGACATATAGAATTTAAAGAATATATGCAAACATTTTCTGTCAACTACTAACACGTCTTTATCATTTTCTTTTTATAATCTTATATTTCTTTCTTTTTGGGACATAAACACCAAACTAACTCTCTCTATTTAGACTGGGGTATAAAATATGCTTGTGTTATCTCTATTGGAATAACTGTCAGTGTATTAGGAATAGTAAAATATTTCACATTATTTTCCTTGGTTGTGCAGTATCTACTTTACTTCAATAAAATCCTCTGCTCATCTAAATTAATGGAATATTTTGGGGCTTTTTCTGCCATCTGTACACATATAAATCTGCTGTGAACTAACATGGGAGTTTTGCCTGAGTGATAATTTTTCCCCCAGTTAAAATAAAGCCTTTGTCCAGACTATCTGTGATGACAAGATTACTGCAGGTAAAGAGCCTCACTAAACTTGTTACTTGAGTTGGGTATGACATTTTTACCCCCGGCAAAAAAAAATTGGACAAAAGCATTTTTTTCATTGTCAATGGTTCTTCATAATTTTTTCAGTTTTCATCAGAAAACAGAAAACCCAAATGTTTCTTAGTTTTCAGCAACAAAATAAACAAAATAGTCATGTTTTGATGAAAGACAAATTTATAAAATAATTTTTGTTCTTTGAGTAGGTCCAGCCATGTACTCTCCTTAGGTGCATGTGTGGCCAATATTCTGGAGCCAGAGAACTTTGCCTAGCAGTACCCATGTGGGAGGTGCTTGTGCCCTGCCAACTTAGCCTCTCCCCTGGCCATAGTAGGGCAGTGCCGCCCCAACCCCTTCATTTCCTTCTCACCACCTGTGGCTAGAGTTGGAGCTCTGCGTGGTTTCTTGGTCTTTTGATCTCAGTTTCTGAGAAAATTTTCATGTATATAGTAGTTAGTGGTAACTTAGATTAAGTTTTTAGTGTTAGTTCAGTATTAGAGTAGTTGGATGCCTTGTGTGATGCCCTCATCAGGGTTCAAGCATTGTCTGTCATTGAGGGGGGCACCCCCAACAGTGATTCCCACATGAGGTGCTTGTGCCTCAGTGAAGAACGTTAAAGAACAGTGCTCTATCTGCAAGTCATTCACAAAGAGGACTCAAGTGGAGAGCGACTTATGGCTGAAGGAGCACATGGGGTGGAGCAGATCTGTTTAAATGCTCCCTGGTACTGTGCTGGGAGCAGCAAGAGACCGTACCATCGACTTTGATTCTGGTCATGGGGTGTACGTCGAGTCTGGTAGCAATGACGTTGGCACTAGCACTGACTGTCTGCATGCTGGTGGTATACCAGGTGACATCAGACCTGTCTTGTCTCTCAGTCCCATATTCTCCACTGGTTCAAGAGTTTGCTGGTGCCGCAAACTTCTACCATCTCATCCTCCATCATTCCCTTGGTGCTTTCTGGTGCGTTGCAGAGCTACTGGACTTATCGGCACCACAGTTCACAACACCCAAACCAAAGACTCTGGAGTTGAGGCGGACACTGGGCACAGCACCGATGGCCTGTTTGACACTGGTGTGTCCTTTGGCACTGTCATTGTCTTGGTGGCAGAACCCTTCATCAAGCTCAGTACTGCCCTTAACCTTGGTACCAGGGCCTCTCCTGGTACCAGATGGGAGTCTCTTCCATTTGGTACCACCAGTGCTGATCCTCCAATTCCTCTTCAGCACCGATGCTGCCCCCATACTGAGCTTTAGATGAGTCTGACTGTTTGCCCCTTTAGGTTGACTCCTCAGTTGTCACCAGAGAACCTTTGGGACTCCTCAAGATCCAGGGTTGTCCTCTTCTTCACCATGGGATATGTGTCAGAGATCGCCTTCAGATCACCATTGGTACTAAGATGGGCATCTTGCAGGAGAATATCACAGTTGGAGGTCCCCTCACTCAATGGAGTCCTGGGACTGTTTCTTCAAGTTGCCCCCCAGGCACACCATGCTTAGGTGAAGGAAGTAGAACCATAGCCTTATTCCACCTCCAGCCCAGGCCCTAGAGCTACTTCAGGGCAGCTCAAGCTACAACGACCTAAAGTGTGGTGTAATCTGAGGCATTTCCTTTATGCCTCCCTGGCAAACACAACTTCTCATTAAATTGCTCTTTTTTAAACTCTAAATCAAAATCTTGAGATCTCAACATTTCTCCAGGTCTTGCCACATTTAGAAATAGTAATCAATGGTAACTGGAGAATGAAAATAACATGGCAGATAGTGATGTCATCTCACTAGATGGTGCTGCAGAATCATTTTGCTTTGACATAGAGGAAATGTAACTTTTGTAATGATGAATGGATGCTAAATATTTGCTGTATTGGTGATATAAAGCTAACTGATATGTTAGACCTTCCACACACGCTGTTGCAGGTTTTCTCTGCTTAAAATTTTGTATATAGGGAAGTTTAGGTATAACTGAATGTGAGAGCACTTTCTGTGCAATTTGAGGTTGAAAGCAACATAAAAATAGTATGAACTGAGTAAGGACTTGAAAGAAGAGTGTTCAACAGCCAGTTAGAATAGGCAGATGGGTTTGCCCTTATTTATATAGAGAAGGTATAAAGCATCCAGATTTTAAAGCTAATATTAAGGAATTGGATAATTCTAGACACACACAGTGAGAGTAAAGGGGATTGAGGAATTCTTAAGGTGATAGGAACTAGAAGAACATGGGTTTGTTGGATCCTGATTTGCTTATAGAAAAGTCAGAGTTGATCCATTCCTGAGATTTTCATTGGAATTCCAATATCTGTGTTAACTACAAGACCTGGTACACTCAAAGGTAAAATATGTTGATCTGGAACACTCTACATTTAGCTGATTAGTCTTGTTTTGTCATTCTTTTCCAAATATTCAGATTTAAGGGACATTGTTCTTTGTAGACTTTTATCTTCACTAACAAAGGATATGTGTGTTCTAGCAGAAAATCCTGCATTTAGGAGAGCTAGGTTGCAAAGTGGTGGCAGCAGGTTTGAAGATTGACTCTATCCAGTCAGCACAGTGTGAATAGATACCAATCTTAAAAAGTTAATCCTAGATTTACCTATTACCCTGGAGGATAGTATGAAGGTTACTGATTGATCATTGATATAAAAGGACAAGGAAGGAAATTAATGCCTCCCAGCTTACTTCTATTGAAAACCATCAAAGTAAAAAAAAAAGTATTTAATTTTAACCACGTTTTTGGAAAATCAAGTAATGAAGTATAATGTTACCATGTGAATATGATGGCAATTCGAGTAGGACTGGAAAGGGATAATCTATTATTTTTATTATTTAATATTAATTATTAATCATTTATAATGTGCCCATCATAGTAGTAGTATCTGGGCATGATATAGGGATTAAAATAAAAATCAATATGTTTCTCAAGTACATGGAATAAGACATCTATGACTCTGTAGTGCCTCTGCTTTAAGTACCAAGATAACATAAACTTGTCAGAAGGCATTGCTACCAAGACTGCCCAAACTACAGCAATCTGTGAGCCAACAGTAAATGCTGTGTGTAAGTTATCTTATACATTCTATATAGCCCTCAGAGATAACAATACATCACTTGTGTATAAACCATCCGGGAACACTGTAAGACAATGCTAAGTACATCGAAGCCTGTTGTTATTAAACAGATTGTGCCTTGTAGGCACTTACCTGTATTGGAGCTGGTAGGGAGTTTCTCAACACAAAGCTTGGGGTAGTGTAAGACTGTACCTCAGGATGAACAATTCCCACCTGAGCTCCCCAGCATACAGGGGGAATGCACACATTGTATCATGCCTGTGAACTGATTTGCACCCTTCTGGGCTTTGAGTGCAGGAATGGCTGTTGAGTCTGACTTTTTGCAGAGTGTGGTGGGGTGAAATTCATTGTTTGAGTACATACTCACACTCATGTTCACTCTCTCTCTCGGACAAGACACATGCCTTTCAGGAGCTAACCATAGAAGTTGACTGTAAACTACCAAGCAAAGATGGGGCAGAAAGAGAAAGACAAACCAATATGAAATGGTGATGGAAAAGGAGAGGTGATCCCTAACTTAGGCTAGGTCTACACTAGGGAGGGGGGGGTCGACCTATGATACGCAAGTTCAGCTATGCGAATAGCGTAGCTGAAGTCGGAGTATCTTAGATCGATTTACCTGGCCGTGAGGACGGAAGCAAGTCGACCACTGCCGCTCCCCCATCAACTACGCTTCTGCCTCTCGCCGCGGTTGAGTTCTGGAGTCAACAGCAGAGTGATCGGGGATCGATTTTATCACGTCTACACTACTGCCTATCCGGTGGGTAGTGTAGACATACCCTTAGACATTGACATAGATCGACCAAGATCCATATCTGAGTATCCATGGAGAGTTAACTCACAGTTTATGGGCTTTTGTGCTACCAATGCTGCTTTTTCTTTTTTCCCTTTTATAGCTTAAATACTGGTATGGGGTGGCATTATTTCAGTGATGGCAGAAATGGAAAAGCTATTTGTTTAAATTGTATAATCTTATTGTTTGTTATGCAGCTTCTCTCCCCAAATACTGTTCTCTAAACCCAGAATAACTATTATTGAGTAGTTTTAAATCTGCACTTAATGTTATTGACGTTATCAGAGTTCACAACCTCATTCAGTAAAATACAAAGTTTCACTATTTAATTAATCTGATGTTTCTCTTTAATCATCCTTTTATAACCAGTCAGTCTCCTCCTCTACTGAGTTCACAAAGAATAACTGTTCTCAGGGGAAATAGGTTTGATCCACATACAATTCCTGTCATATTAGATGTTTAAAATGGCTGCATGTGGACGTAGGTTGTTGAAAGTACTGGAATGGTGCTCTTTAGGGAGTGCTATCTAGTGCAAGTGTAGAGATATTAAAAAAGGTACTAACAGTGATTCCCCCAAATGACAGTGACCCCCCATAATTTGCCCCCACACTTTAAAATCCAATAGTTTCACCAAGTACAAAAATCTCTCGGGTCTTCTGTTAAAACTTGTAAGCTACTATCTGTAGAAACCATTGATTGTATCTGTCCTATGAAAGATACTTTATTACTATGTAAAACTTACAAACAAGTTAATGACTTTGTTCTTGAAGTCAACACTGTTACCACCCCTGCTGTGAGCCTCCAGCCATTAAGTGACTTTCACTTCATTTTAACAGCAACGGCTCCTAGGAACAGACCCCCACCCTCTGTGATTAAAGGGCCCGGAGTCTCAAATGAATTAGCACACACCCCAAAAGTGGTGGAGACAGTAAATTAAAATATGGTTAAGATATGGAATGTATGTTGATGAATGCTTGATGTACATGAATGGTTAGGGAGGGGCCAGCCTAGAAAGGGAATATCCATCGGCCAAAGAATGTGTCAAGTGGACGACCAGACAACCCCTGGAGGGTAAAACTGGGATCCACCCCGTCACCTGGAAGGATGAAAAACACAAACTTTGGACAGGATGGAGCCATCAGGAATGTGCCCAGGAATGTGCCATCTGCTGATTGAGTTAGCAACAGCAGAATGAAACAGCTCCCATAGACTAACATAGGAATTAATTCCTATAAGAATGAACTCTCAAGACTGAGGATTTTGGTCTCTGGTTCTGCTGCCAGCCTCCAGGAGCATCAGGTGCACCTGACACAGACTCAGCTCCATCCTCATGACCAAAATACCTGGCCAGTAACTTGGCAAGAGCAACTTCTAGGCTGGTAACTATAACACCTATACAGAACTTGAATAAATGATTGTGTGAATGATGGGAATTTTGCCAGTGAATTTGATGGAGCCAGGATTTCACTCCAAATCTTCTCAAAATCAGTAGAACTAAGTAGTCTATGTGACAGTGATAGTCCAAATTCATGGCTTGCTTAATGCTCAGCCTCGTGTGTATCTAGGACAGTTCCCTCTAAAATGGGTCATTATATACTTGTTTGTAGTTACTCAGTCTTCTTTCCACTTGAGCCACCCAAACTCTCTCTCCCTTTTTTTTTTTTTTTTTTTTTTTTTTTTGGTGGCTGAGTGTCAGAGGTATTAGACAATCTTATATGAATGCAAATATTTTAAACTTCTCTCTGTCACTCAAGAGGCTAAATAGAGGATTACATCTAATTGCTGTGAGGACTGCCTGCTTTGTGAAGGAGATGGGAATCTGTCCATTGAGGTCAGAGAAATCTTGCTTTAATAAGGCTACAACCAAGTATGATCCAGGTGTCTTTCTAAAAAACAAAAAGGGGGACTTTCCATAATCTCTTATCTGCAGACCATTGTTTTAGATGTTACTATGTGATGTCATACCATTTAGCAACGGGACCAAGTTATAAAAGCAGCTGCTTTCTTCTATCAACTGTTAGCTGATTTGCATGTGGAGGACACTCAATAGGCTGCTATTTTTCAGTAGCAACAGTGTTGGTTTTGAATTAAAAATGTTTGCTTTAAAAAAAAATAAGACCATTTTCATATGTATGAATATGAACCTGGGCTAAATATTTGGGGTGTTATCCAAACACAGGGAGAATGGGGTGTTACTCATATTAGCCACTGTACCTTTGGAAGGTCTAGTGGAGGTTGGAGTCTTCCATGTGGAAAAAAACAATAAGGAAGACTGATCCAAGGGAGACTGGTGTAGTTCATTGTTCTTTAATGTTCTCATAGGTCAACAGCAGCAACAGGAGTCCGGAACTGGACCTGAGGTGGGGTCGTCCTTGAAGGAATAGGACTAGCCAAACAAGCTGGGTACCTGACAACTTCTGAGAACCAGGAGAGGGCTGCCTCAAGATCATCTCTCAGGTAACACAGCTGGCTATTCCTAGTTAGTGTGAGAGAAGAGGCTTGATGTATTGTGGCTCCCAGTCCTATGGATATCTGTGTGCATTAGAAGGGGCTTTCCTAGAAACTGAGAGTGATGTTCTTCTGACATTTGTTTTGAATTAACCTCTTGTTCTACCATAAGGCACTTAGAGTGTGTCTGTATATTCCACAGTGACTTCAGGCTAAAATGTATTGTTCTTTAAAGTGGTGTGATCTTGTCACTTTTACAGAACTGGTTGAGCCCATTCATTTCAAATAATATTTATTACAAATTTAGCCTTTTTTTTGGTTAACAAATAATTCCTCTTATCTGCAAATGTATTGCATTGCTGCAAGCATTACTCTCAACTAATAATTTTTAGCTTATGGATTGTTTGCAAATTGTTTATTTTGACTATTCTTTGTTCCTGTTTTGTATCTGGTCACCTAAATAATAATCTATTGCTTCTTCTCCCTGACTGATATTTTATGAAACAGAAAAATAATGAAGAACAAGCTTCTGGTACAGTTTTTGGACTGCATAAATAGTTCTGATAAAGTCTAAAAAACTTTTGCAGAAATGTCCATGAGTACCAATGGTCATTAAAATAGTTGAAAATAACTAATATGATCCTGTGCATCGTGACTTTTATTTACAAACGTATTTGTGACTCTGCTGTTTTACTATTCAACTCTCTCTACAGGCTATGGTTTCTCATTGTATGCAGCAGTGTTGTAGCTGTGTCTGTCCCAGGATATTAGCGAGACAAGGTGGTGAGGGAATATCTTTTATTGAACCAGCTTCTGTGGGTGAGAGAGACACGATTTTGAGCTTACACAGAGCTCTTCTTCAGTTCTGTGTAAGCTCAAAAGCTTGTTTCTCTCACCAGCAGAAGTTGGTCCAATAAAAGATAGTACCTCACGCATCTTGTCTCTACAGTTTCTCATTAACATTTGTTGAAAGGCATGAATGGATTCTCTTCTTCATCTGGCTTCAGCTCAACTGGAATGATCTAGAGCAAACATTCCCATAGAATATTAATGTTGTGTGGCAATTTATGAGTCCTCATTAACTCTTTCCATTTCTTATATTTTTTTATAACAATCTCTTTTCTACTTTTGCTTAGAGCAAGGAGGCATTCCAAAATTGCCTTCCACATGCTGAGGTTTCTTATTTGCTACCCACATAAAAATAAAACAGATACTTACAAAGGATTTATTTATTTAGTATTCTTAAATGAATTTCACCAGCCAAGTCCCTGTTGTTTTTGGAAAGGATTCCAAGTCCTCACTAAGGTCAGATGACCTTGGTATCCTGTATCAAGCTAGATCTGGTAAATCTGGTAAATGGGGCTCAATCACTGTCCACTTAAGAGACTGGAATCCACTGTAAGTCTCTAAAGCC
Organism: Malaclemys terrapin pileata; assembly: GCF_027887155.1. Lineage (NCBI taxonomy): Eukaryota > Metazoa > Chordata > Testudines > Emydidae > Malaclemys > Malaclemys terrapin. Next base: position 69,872,889 of record NC_071512.1, read on the forward strand.
AAATCCCAAGCAGCAGTGGACATCCCAAGTGTCAGGATAATATGCATTGCTTTGCTGTGAAGAAATTCTTCACCCACCCTGCAGAGCAGCTGTATAGCAGCTCTGCTTCTACAGTCCTGAGGCTGTAATAGATGCCATGTTCAAAGCACATGACTTCCTAGAAGGGTGAAAAAAGAATCTGTGTGTAGTAGCAGGTCCACTAGCTGTGCCCCTGTGATGGCCTCCACACTCAATGAGTCCCTATGAAGCTGAGCTTCTTACCATGTTGTGGGTTGACAGACCCCATTCCCAATTCCCTGCATCTGGCCTCCCTCTTATTCAGTGAAACCACAATGTTTCTACAACAAATTCTGTCTGGGGCAGTATTTGCTCCAATGTGTGCCCAAGATATCCATCCTGATGATAGTGCAGGCTCTCTCCCTTAATTCTTGCCTGGGCAGATCAAATACTACTGCTAGCGGGAATGCACAAAGCCCTCCAGGGTTCTCAAGTGTAGAACATTTGGAGTGAGGCCAGTCCTGTATTGTAATGAGTAATAGGGGATATATCCAGATCCATGACCCCAGGCCAAGAAAGCATTCTCTGCAGATTTCCATTTGGAGATGAATCAGAGACTCTTTAAAAATACCAGTTTTTTTTTCCCAGAACAGCCAAATCATCAAGCTAATGATGCCAAGTAAGGAAGAGTTAGCTTAGTTGCTATGGCAAAACTAGCAAGAGGATACAAGGCTGATATAAAAATTGTGTACATTTATGTATCTATTCCACAGAGGGAGTTGGTAGTCAGTTGGATGTCAGTGAAGAAAGTGTTACATGTACCCAGACAATTCTGCATTATTTGTATTTTTGTACTATGACATAATAATTCACACTGGCATTTAACACAAATTAATAGACTTCCAGAGAATTAATTTCCATGACGAGATTTACTCCTCTAAATTGCCAATTTGGCAGCCTCATGCAGTGCTTAATATTACATCTGCTTAACAGGCCAGATAATATTACTGCAAACTATGCCCAGATCATTTGCTTAAACATAGAGTGAATGGCTGTGGAAATGAATATGTTACTAAATTTTGGTGTACATTCAAGAAGGATGTTACATTTCTTAATGACTAGATCCATAACATCCTTCCCACTTGCAGATACAACTATGATGGGCTTCATATGAATCTATGTAATGCTAAATAATAATTCCTTGCTATGTGAATAACAGACATCTCTTGGGTAGATTTTAGGGTAATGTAAATGTACAATCTTCATTAATGTGAATAAGGTTTAATCATTTTCCTACAGTATATACTTTTCTGAAACTTAGAGCGTGGCCCTGGATGTGGGCTCTTTATTAGTGCACAACACTACACAACAGTTTGACAGGAACTGAAGGAGGCTGTCTATTTGAAACTGAAAGGATACATAGCTATGTAGAATTGGCTAAGTTGGAACTCGGCCAAGAATCTGTGGTAAGCATTCACACTCTGACTCTTAAAAAAAATAGCTTTATTATTTATCACAAGCGGTCAGAACATTTGGATTTATGTCTCTTCGGAAATCAACATGTCAGTCGCAAAGGGCTTTTCATCATAATGGGGCACATATTTAGCATTGATTGAGTCTGAAGAGAGCCACAATCTGAATCACCAGGACAGTATGTATGCCTTAGAGGTCACACGTTCAAGTGGTGATGAGGTGAAACCCTGCTTAGGTTCTGAGATTTGACAGAATCTGTCACAGTACTGGCTCTCTCAGTTCAGTGTACCCAAGAAGAGATGGGTCAAATGGATTCTCCACCACTGATTGATTTTTAAATCAAGATTGGATGTTTTTCTAAAATATATGCTCTAGGATGAATTATTTTGGGGAAGTTGTATGACCTGTGTTATATAGGAGGTTAGGCTAATGATCACAGTGTTTCCTTCTGGTCTTGAAATTGATGATTTTATGAAACCTGAAATTATTTCTGGAAGTCCCTCTTCCCAACCCAGATCTGAACCACTGGTTTTGGTTTTGCTAAACAGAAGGTTTTGCAAACCCAAAATGTTCCCGGTCTTGGTCATCTCTAGATGAAATATTATTTAAAGCACATTTCCTAAATCAGGATGGTAATGGAAATGTGACTGTTGAGTTTTTGGTGAGATGGGAATTAAACATATTGATTTACTGCATTGAAATGCAACTAATTATTTTTTGGTAAAGCTAACCATTTTCTTTGGAGATTCATTTTGTTTAAGACACAGTTGATTTGCTTGAGTAAGAGATTACTGTATTCTTTGAGTTGAGCAAATTTTGGCAGATCATTCATAAGGCACAACAAAGACAAGGTTAAAGGCCTCTTTCCTATGTATCGCTAATTTCATATGAACCCATCTCCTGTAGTATATTTTCAAAAAGTTCTTTGGAGTCTGTTTCCAGGAAACAGCAGGAGCCACTGAATAGTATTATTAGATATTCTGAATGCACGTAATTTAATGCAGAGGATGGAGTGGTTGAAAGTATTTAAGGCATTCTTAAGATCCTAGAAACACAGTCCCACACAGATGTCACTTATCTATATTAATACATACTTGGATGGTAAATTGCAGTAATGTTATGAAGGTACACTGTCTTGGGTGAAATCCAGACTGTTAAACATCTATTAAATTTCAAATCATAATATAGTTGTAAATCTGCTTGTGTACTGCCTTTTCAATAATTTTGAATAGAAGAAACATGACATACACAGGTAAATATGTTTTTCGGAGGTTTTTCGCCTTCCTCCGCAGCATGGGGCAGGGATCACTAGCAGGAGGGTCTCAGCCGATTGAAGTCACTAAAACACAGGATTGGGGACTTCAACGGCAGAGTCCAGGGAAGGGTCTTGCGGCCTGCAGCATGCAGGGGGTCAGACCAGATGATCATAATGGTCCCTTCTGACCTTAAAGTCTATGAGTCTATGAGTCTATAAATAGTTACTTGTGTCTGATCCATCACTTTCATTATAGAGGGGAATCACCTTGGCAATTTTCCATGGAGAAGAAAATCAGCTTGTCCTTAAAAGATGCATTATGTGTGCTAAAGGTTGACACAGTTGGTGTTGCTACTCTGTGTTCAGTAGTCTGGCATCGAACCCATCAATGCCTGTTGCTTTTGTAGATTTCAACTGTGCCAATTCCTAATTGATAAATTATGATGTCAAGAAAGAAAAATTAAACACTGGGTGTAGGCAATTAGGAATGTGGTCATGCTAATAATAATAGGTGTATGCTTTTAAAATGTCTTTGCTAATGATTTGTTATCCAATTTGAAGAAGATATTGAAGACACTACATCTGCTATTGTACTAGTATGCACCGTGTTTGACTATTTTGGTTTAAATCCACAATTTATATTTTGAATTGACCCTAAAATAGTCATTTCAATCTCACCATAAAGATCCAGTGACTCAGTATGGAAAACTTCGAAAAGCATCTAATTTAGAACAAATTCTGCTCATTACTGGTATTTTATGTATTTTGATTTCTCAGAAAAATCACTGCATGTAAACAACATATAAAAAAAAATCACTCAGCTTACAGTAGCAAAAACTGTTGGACACAGTCCTGGAGGCTAAGCTCCTTTACTTATCCTTAGAAAAAGTGCAGTGTAGACAAGCACAATACAGTGTGCTCTCTCTCTCTCTGCAGTCCTGCCAAAATGTCTTGCAACTCTGGGCTTAGGCTCCTTCTCTAGAACTGAGAGGCTATGCCCATCCAGTCTTTGACTGCTCTTTAATCTATGTCTATATTATTTAATATCTCTGTTAATGATCTGGAAGAAGGAGTAAGCAACAGAACTGATCACAAATTGAAAATACATTTTTAAGACTTTTTTTCATTGATATTTTTGGTAAATTGTTTTCTGAAAAAGAACTGTTTTTTGATAAATGACAAATTACAGAAAATGTAAAAATGTCTTAAATTTTGAAAAAAGGTCACTTTTTGATGACACAAAATTTGAAAAATTCCCACCAGCTGTATTAAACAGCATGGTATTGAACTTAAGATAATAAATTGGGAGGAGTTAGGAATACATGAGCAAAAAGAAATAATTAGACCTAGAGAGGGTAGAAATATAGACCCAAATTGTCCCCTCCATCCCTGTGGAGCACAATAAAGGTTTAGTGGAACCTAGAGGGAGTGTAGCTGCTAAGGGTCTACACAAATGGCCCAGGTCTCTATTACATCCCAGGGGATTTTGCAGAGCCTGGGCGCCAAAGGGTATGTCTACAGAGGGATAAAAACCCCACAGCTGTCCAGGGTCAGTTGACTCGGGCTTATGGGGCTGGAGCTGCAGGGCTGAGAAATTGCTGTGTAGATGTTTGGGCTCGGTCTGGGTCCCAGAGCTTGGGCTCCAGTATAAACCCAAATGTCTACAAAAATTTTTTAGCCCCAAGTCCAAGCCCTGGGACCTCAAGTCAGCTGACCTGGGCCAGCTGCGGCCGTACTGTAGGGCTTTTATCCCCATGTAAGTACACCTCAAACACTATCCATCCTGAGCTGGGCAAAACCCCACTCAGAGAACATAAAGGAAACTCAGGGCTTGATCCAAAGTCAATTGAAAGAATCTCATTAATTTCAGTAGCTTTGGATCAGGTCTTCAGTAAGGTGGACCTTGTGGAGTTTCCAATTCCCCAAGACAGAATGTTTTTTATCACGTAGGAGATGATCTGGGATGTATACAAACCATAATAAAATCACACTTGAATTGCAAACAAAATGTCCTGTGGGGAAAAAAATCTGAAACAGACATTCAGTAGAACAGATGAGCCTGTACAGCAGTAATGCTGAAAGAGTTTGCAGTGCAATGTGGTAATGAAAAAGGTCAATGTGACTTTTATACTGAATTCGCCTAAGCTTCAACTCATTAGGCAAGGAAGAAACACTGTCTGTAAACAGCTTTGGTGAGACTACTTCTGGAATATTATTTTTAGTTTCAGGCACTACAGATTATAAATTCAGTTGGAGAATAAGTAGAAAGAATCCACAATGAACTATAAAGAAAAAATGTACTTTCTTTTGTTTTATTATAAGATATACAGCATAAACACTAATATTAGAAAATGATGTCCAGTGCTTATAGAATATATTCTACATAAAATAGTATTTTTTTTTGTAAATTTTCCATGAAGTGAACTTTGTACTATTTCTTAGGGAAAAATATATTTTATATTAAGATATTTGTTTGACTGGGTTCTTTCACTGTCTGTAGGGGAAAAAAAAACAAAGGAAGATTTTTTGCTTAGTTTAAGAAACTTTTTATTTTGCACTTGCAGAGTTTACCATAGTACAGGCTTCTTAACTTCCTTTATGCTACAGTAGTATGTTAGTTATATAAAGCACTTGTCAAAATATTGTAGGAAATTTTCCCAGGTGAATCTAGATCCTGGCATCATAGACTTCATTGCTCTGATTAAGCTGTAAGTGAAAACATGCAGAAGGTTAAAGCAGCCACAAATCCTAAATGGTTCGTAAGCTGGAGTGCCTTTAGACATGTGAAGTTTCTTGATGAAGTAGTTGAAAATGTTATCACCTTGCCCTGATGGAGTGATTCTACTTGCTCTAATTCTCTCTGCGTTTAAGCTATGAATTGCATCAATCAAAGAAGCTGATTGACTTGTTATAGATGTAGATCTTTGATGAGCTAGGGAAAAATGAGACTTTTAGCAATTAAGTTTTTATCCCTGGTTTAAGCAAATCTGCTCATTTTAGCAATCAGCAAAACCTCAACATTTGGTTATTTATCTGACCCTGTTTTCCGGCCTGTTTCTGTCTGCTCTGTTTCAAATTTCAAAGCTTCCTCAAATTAAGGGTGCTGAAAAATGTGTGGCATCCTATATTCTTCTCCCCATCTATCCCCCACACATTTCTATCCACAGCAAAGCTTCAGAGCTTGAAAGATTTGATGTCTGAGACCAAAAGAAATTTCAAGACCTGCAATACCACCCCAGACAATTTTCAGAAAGGGTATGGGAGACATTTGGAGGCCAGAGAGCTGGAGGGGTATTTAACAGACCTTTAACAACCTTAAAAATAGCTTGTCAGATTTAGTCTGTTCACTTATTATTTATTATTCCTAAAAAATAATACTTTTATGGCTAATGCATGGAAATAATTTGATTTTGGTATTAAAAGCTGTATACAATATGTAAGGGTAATAGTACATTTTTCAGGAAATTGAACAGCCAATAAGATTTTCTCCAAATGGAGTATGCTGATAGATATTTTTATATAGAAAGTAGATCACATATTTCTTTCAGATTGGTGTGAAGTGTGCACAAGTATTGAGATTTTCACTGCCAGTCATTTATGACTGAGACAGGTTCTAGTATGTGTTTCCAAACATATTAGTTTTGCTTTACAAACTAACTGTTTTAGTTTTCAACAATCTTATTAAGGATATTCCTAATATTTAATGACGCAGCTGTGGTGGAGGGAACACTTAGATCATTCTGGTTAGAGTTGGGTGAATAACCCATTTTTTCATTCATTGGCAACTTTGAAAAGTTGAAGAAAAAAAATTGTTTTAGTTTGAACCAAAAACTAAAATTTTTAAAATTTTCAGTGAATCAAAAAGGAAAAAAAAGTTGTCGGTTGATTGAAACATTGTTTTTGACAAAAATAAAAAGTTTTCATTTAGATTTTGATCATTTTTATCATTTTAAGAAAATCAAAGGAAATTTTGAAATGACAAGTTGATTCAAAACAAAACAAAAAAACCCAAAACATTTCATTTTGAAAATATCAAAACAAAATGTTGTTTTTTTGCAGATTTTTTTTTTTTCAAAACAAAACAATTTGGCAAAATCAACACAAATTCACAAAATGTTATGGTGTTGCTGAATCCATATCTTTTGCCAAATATATATTCAGTGTGGAAAAAAGGTTTCCTTCCTCTAATTCTGACCCATATTCTTCATTCTCAGTTCCAGGCCTGAATTCCAGAATGGACTACAAATGCTAGATTTTGATTTTGCAGTGGGGTAATTGATACCAGCATATTAGTTAACCATCGCATTTGGTGTGCTTGGGAGGGAGTTTCCATTTTTCCTATTTCTACAATGGGAAAACGGGTGGTTTTCCCATTCAGGATTTTAAATTAAGAGGTCAAAAAAAAGCTTCCTTCTAAATGAATGTAACTGGAAAATAACATCTTTGTGTAGTCAAAGATTGAGTTTATCATTTCCCAACGCTTTTCCAATTTGCATTGTCCTCCTCGCTTGGGGCTCCGGTTCCCTGGAGTCCATAACTCCTATAATGTAGAATGGAATTTTTACTTTAGGCCATGTAGCGGGGTGATTACCCGGCTCCTGCCCTGAAGGGCTTAAAACAGCCAGGGAGCAGGGCTGGGGCAAAGGAAAAGCTACAAGTCTGATTGGGGAAGCAGCTGTAGCTAGGCTGCTCAGAAATCTCTCTCTGCACTTAGAGAGAGAAGGGCCTGGCTGCAGAGAGTTAGACACAGGGTACCTGACTGGAGCAGGGCTGGGGAAAGGCTGAGGAGCTCCAGCCTGGATAGCCCCAGACTGTGGCCTAGTAGGAGGCCAAGGGGTACTGGGGGTTTCAGAGGGCAGCCCATAAGTAGGCCAAGGCAGCAGGTCCAAACCCAACCTTGCCTGTGATGAGTGGCCTATACTGCAGTCTGCCCCAGGGAGCGGGGGCTAGTTGGTGACTGGCAGTGGCCTTATTCTCAGGTGAGGTAGGGATAGTGGGTGGGGGTTCCCCAGGGAGGGGAGACCCTAGTACTGAGGGGTGTACTGCCAGGGGGCAGCACCCCAGATACAAAGGCACCGGGGTCTGAGAGGGATACGGGGGCCAGAGGACAGGTGGGCCACTGGCCTACAGAGGGCGATCCAGGATGCTGGAAGAGCTAATTCCCAGAAGTCACCAGCAGGAAGCGCCGCAGGGGTGAGTCCGCACCTCTACAGACCATCAATGTCAACCCTAGTAGACCATCTTCTCCAGCCCTACCACCTCCTAGACAGTCTTTTAGGGAATGAATGCAGCTGTGGTCTTTGTTATGGAGAGAGAGACAGTATTAACCCTCTCCTGGCAGTCCCTGGGCTGGGTTTTGGACTTGATTACAAACCTTCTATTTTAAACCTTTGACTATGAAAATGTCATAAAATAAACTGATGGTCATATCCAAATCAGTGGCTGCTTTATCAGAGTTAAACCACTACTTTAACATGAAGAATAAGGACTAAAAGGCTTTAGTACAGCAGGATTCAACTTACCCTTATGACTCTTGTTACTCTGGCTCAGAGCCATCTGCTTAGTTTTTTAAGTAGATGAAAGTCTGTGGTTTTGTCTCAATGTCACTGTATGTTGAAACCTTGTTTCATTATTGATGTATTGTTACAGAGCAATAACTGTGGCTTACCTGTTGAGCAGAGCTGTGCGAAATTCCATGGATTTTGCTCTGAAGGGGTCTTTGCAAATACAATATTCAGTTCTGATTTGTATGGATCTCGAGCCCCTAAGTTTTTGCTTTGAGATTTTGATTTGAGCAAACCAAAAATCTCAAAATGAAACTCTGTTGAATTTCATCTGAGTTGAAACCAAATTTCTTTCAAGGTTGAAATTGCTCTAAACTATCATTCCTTATGGTTTGGACATGAGTTGGCCCCCTGCTTCTCTGAAAGGCTTAGAGAACTTTCAACAATCTGGGCTGAGCTCTGAGTTTATAATAGAACCCCAAACCAGGTAAGCTGTGTGCACGGTTCCCAGGTTCTGTTGTGGACATTTCTTGTCACTTTTTTATTTATTTTATTATCACTGATGTATATCAATAATAAGCCTAAAATCAGTAACGTTAGCTTAAGCCATATATATATATATATATATATATATATATAAAACATACATAAACAGTATGTTTGTATGTGTGTACGTACGTGTGTATATAAATAAATAAATAAATAAATATAGGACTTAAATTCAGCAATGTTGGTTAAAGCCACCTTAAATTTCTCTATTTAAAAACCCCTTTCTTTTGAAGCAGCAACAGCAGCATCTGATGCATCACTGCTCATGTTTGGCTTAACTTCGTTGAACCTGCAGTGGCAGAGAGATTGAAACTGACTCAGAATCAGCAAAGCTGATCATTGATACACTCTCCCTAAATATGTAGCAACTATATCATTAACCTTTATGTGAGTGATTTGTGTGATTCTTGCAATGCAGCTGCATAAGTCACAAACTAATAGGTGAAAGAGATGATGCCTCAGCTGGAAAATTTCTGTTCAGAAGCCTTAAGGGTCAAATGTTCTCTCTTCAGATGTTATAGGGAGAAACAGATAAGATGCAATACCTACTGTAGCTGTTTTGCATTTGCTGCCATTGTTGTTTCCATGTCGCTTGCTGCTGCTGCTGCTTTTGCCATTATTTGAATGCTGTCTGCTTTTGTTTTTTTGTGTAATCCTTCTGCTACATGGAGCCAGCAGCAACCGGGGCTGGGTTCAATATCTAAGAGTTCCTTTTCAACAGTACAACACAGACCCTGCTCAAGCCCCCATCCAGTAACCTGGGAAAATTACACACCACCCTGGGTGCCTCTGAGAGGCAATACTTCCCCACTCACAAGCACAGAGTCTGAGTGCAGAAAAGAAGCTTTTAATGAAAGGAGGGAAGTCACCAGACATTAATTAGAGAAAATGCCACAAGCAGGATTCATAACCATAAAACCGTGAGAAGGACGGCCATCCCAGAGTGCATGGGGCAGTGCTTTGTGCCTCATGGCCTTGAGTTCTACAACCAAATGTTCCTTTTCTGTGCCCCCTCTGCTCCCTCACCATACCCCATTCACAGTGGTTGTTCCTGGTCAGTGAGGACCCAGGGTTCAGAAGTGAATCTCTGTGAGTTCACCTCCCACCTGGGGAAGAAGGCACCTTGCTTGCTCCACCATCTGAGCCCTTACCCTACCTGGCCACCCAGCTAGCTGCGATTCCTCTCCGCTGGCCACCCCACCATCCATGGTTCCTCTCTACTGGCCACCCTGCCGACCGCTCATTCCACTCGTCGGTCATCTTCTCTGCTATGATCTCAGCAGGTCAGTCTTTTGAGGTTTCACTCTGCTCTCAGTGATTTTCAACTCTTAGATGGGCAGAAATGCTGTCCCACCACAAGTGATTGTCACTTGTTTTGAGCACTTAAAATAACAAAAGGCTCCTAATGGAGCCTATTTAACTCTATGTTTGAACAGTGGGAAGGAACAGGTTAAACCAGACTGGGGACACTTAGGGAGAGTCCATTCCTTCTGGCTGGGATACCTGTCCCCACCCCTCTTACTTTCACAGGGGTCTGGCATTCAAGCCCCTGGCTTAACGAGGTCCTTTCAGCTGAGGGTCCCCCTCATTTGGGACAAGTTAAGCACAGTTCTTCTCGCCTTTATTCATACAGTAAAGACAACACTATTGTTAACAACATTTCCCTGAAGTCTCCCCCACTCCCAGCTAACTGTCAGGGGAGAACTCATTCATACCCTGCTTACATTTGGAATCTTAGGGCCAATTCATTGAGCAGAGGTCAGAGCCTGAGAAAATGGGCCTTGTGCTCAAATAAATGCACACAGGCATAAGAAACAGAATTTCTAGCCCTAAACTGCCATGGCTGGCCTGGATCCACTTCATGCAGCCACTACTTCTTTGTGTACAAACCCACACATCATACACCTGCCACTCCTCTGGCTGCCCACTACCTATTATCTGTGTTTCTGCATAAGGAGCCAGAACAGACCTTGGCATTGTAGCAGATGTGTGTGTTAAGCACACTCAGTGCTTCCTGTAAGTCCAAAAAGTAAAGATAGCATTGCAACTGCATTTTGAGTCTTCCATTCCCACAGAGGGGATCAGAAGATATAAATGCCAGTGCATATGTCTTCCTTCTTCAACTCCCATTGCAGATCTCTCTACTCCTTCCCCTCCCCCCGTCTCCTTTCTTTCCTCCTCTTCAAGTCCTTTCTTTCCCTTCTTTGGGTTGTCTGTGCCTTCCTGCTACAGTTTGGGGCACAACTGACCAGAAGATTCATGAAGCCAGCCAGGCACCCGCTCAGTACCAACTTCCTTTCCCTGCACAGCTAAGAGGCAACTACCAAGGCATGTTGGGGAGGGGGAAAAAAGCAACAGGCAGCCATTGCTACTACAGCTTGACTGCTAGGGGAGGTGCATTACAAAAAGTAGCCATATCTTTTGGAGGTGGATGGGAGCTCTTTTTCCAGAAAGTTTCTTACTGCTTTTCAGCTTGTCCAGGAGGTGCTACGTGTGACTGCATGATTTCTGTTTTGCTAGGATCAGCTATATTTTTTGAGGTGAGGGACTGCAGAGATGGGTGAATTTCAGAATTTTTGTTTCATGGAGCTTCTTACTGAAATGCTCTGTCGTGCATGATTTCAAACAACCCACACTGAGCTTTATGACAAAAGTGAACAAAATTGGCTACATTCACGTTGAAATACTGAAGGGAGAAAAACAACATTTCTGCATATTTTTTTAATGAAAACATCTTTGCTAACAATTACCCCACCTTGTTCTGTGAATGATCTGATCTAGTAACATGAGCCAGTCATTTGCCTGACTCATGTATGTTTTTTATTGCAGTCAACCACTGCAAGGAAAATATTTCATGGGTTGATATTACATTAGTTGCTTCCTACTTTTGTTTTGTTACATATAAAATCATGCCTGCTGGCATTCTTCCATTTCATAAGTGGTAGCTCAGACATGTTTAAGTTGGTTATCTTTTCTACATTCTACCTCCACTCTGGCCCTATTTCATCAATTCTAAATATTTGTTTGTGGATTTTTAGAGGAAGATCCAAAATTGGGCTTATAGTGGAAACTCTGTTGCAACCTTAATTATGGAAAGGGTATCTCATCTCTTATTGCCTGTGGTCTTCAGTCCAAATTTAAGTGCAAAGCCATCTGTTCAGGATGGTCCTATGATAAGTGATAAAACATCAACCTATGGTCTATCAGAGCTGGTCTTTATTGTGCATCCATTACACTAGTAATACTGTTTCTATTATTTTTCTCTTTCATTTAATCATTTTTAGGTGCTCATTTCTCAGATTCCTCTGACCCGCTCCTGCGTTCTATGTCTCTCCATCAGATTGTATGTTTTTCATTATAATTTCTGTTTTAATGGCCTTATTGTGCTATTCAGCGTATGTCAGTTCTGCCAAAGGAATAATTGCCTTCTGCTTAATAATTGCAGTATTCTGCTTAATATCTGTTTAAAACAATGTGTGCCCAAAGTTTATATCTGTTCTTTTATTTGTTCTTTATAATGTACCCAGGCTGCAATAATTCAGGCTAATGAGCCAGTTATTTTCTACAAGACATCAATCATGTCAAATCTTTTTTTATATATTTATGAAAAAGTGATTTGTATTGGTGTTTGTACACATAAATGAATTATGTGCAAGAACCCAGTGAATGTTTGTGTTTCTGTGTTCTGAAATGTTGGATGTTGTTATAGCCAGTCTTCTTAAAACCTGGCTACTTAAAGTTTAGGCACCTAAATCTATAGATCGGTACCTAAGTAAGTGATCTTGTTTACAGAGGTAATGAACATCCAAAACAACTAATGAAGTTAAGGAGAGCTGTGGGTGCTCAGCCCTTTTGAATAATTTACTATTCCAATCAGGGATGGATGAATTTTGTTACATAACATATGATGAAAGGAAATTGCCTTGGTAAGCACGTCTCTGTACTGAACAGATAAGCAAATATTTAAATATAATGAAAGTAAAAAGAAACCATTTCTAAACTAATACTGGTGCTGCTAGTATTAGTCTAACCGGTGTGCTGTATTTAAAACATTTTTAAAAGGAAAAGTTTTTTAATGAAAATGTGTAAGTTGCATGTTGTAGACTCTTCTCCTCTGATGCAGTCTCCTATTTGGGTTACAAATATAATAATTAAAAATAATCATTTGTGCAGATGCAAATGTTTAGTAAAAATGCTTTAAAATCAACTCAAACTAAGAAACAGAGGGTCCTATCAAAGCATCGTTTTTTTATATCCTCCTTTGGTAGGAATATTTCTGTTAAAGAATTGATAGGTCATATAACAAGAAAGGTCCTTTAGTGCAAAAAAGCATATAGAGGGAAACAATGGGCTCAAAAATGCATTGAAACTAACTGTTGGTGGCTGCACACAACCTTGCCCATATTTGCAGTGGGAAACAATGTGTCACAACTAAATCATTTTAAAAAGCCATCTCAGAACTGCAGTAAATTCACTTCCTTTACAGCAGATCTCCGGACTCAAGAAGCAGAGGAGGTATCAGTGCTGGTAATGGATCTTCTCCTGTTGGCTAGCAGTGAACCTACTTGCTAAAAGAAAAAGGGTCACTGTCAGCAATAGTACCTTCTGTGCCACAGTCACAAAACATGGTTTATGAGCATCTCACTGTGCCCTCGATTTCCCAGATATGCGGTAATGCCGAAAACAATGCCAGCTCACCTGACCCTCCTAGTTCCTCAGATACATTCTTCTTTCACCTGTTCAGATACATTCCAGCCTTTTGTGCATTGAATGTCCACCTTACCACTTGCTGGTCACATGACATTGCTCCCACTTACATGTACCTTTGACTCTTTGAATTGTATTTATTTATTTATTTTATTTATTTAAATGTGGGATCCAACCATAGATCAGGATAAGATCATGCTATGTACTGTGCAAACTAAAAGACAGCCCCTTCCCAGAGGAGCTTATAGCTAAAGTATTTGTTTTGATATAACTTGCATTCTTTTCATCTCCAGTGCCTCAATCCAAATGCACCGACATCCTGCTGTATCACCATTTGTTCTTTGCTCTTGCTTTTTTATTATTATGTTTATATGTAAACTCATATTGGTTATAGCTGCTCTGGGGCCCACATTAGGAGCAAACATTTGAATTTGTATCTGTGTTCAGTTGGGAGCCAAGTTAGTGTGTTGACTGCAGGGATGAGACAAGTAGACAGTCCGCTGCATTATGAACTACATGGCATTTTTTCAAGACTAGTGTTTTCATCCCTAAATACAGCATGTTGCAATAGTCAGACATGGAGGTCACAAATGCATGAATCACAGTGGCTTTGCCCTTATCTAAATAAAACAGGCACCATGTTTGGCTAGCAACACAGAAAAGACAGTGTTCCTTACCACTGATTATAATTGTGATGCTTGATATTTAAATAAGTCACAAGAACTGAGATGTTTTCATACATGATTGAGCAATACAAATGTATTACATTGATTTTAAGTTTCTGGTCTCTCCTATCTACATGAGATATTGTGGGAAGAACTTAGCTGGAAAGAAAATATAATTGATGGCTACAAGAAGAAATATTAACAAAACTGACTAGGACAACTACATCCACATTAGATTCAATCCTAAAGAGTGCTCATGTGAATTGCAATTGCAGTAATGAAAATTAAGGATATAATTCTAAAAAGAATAACGTGACAAGTAATTTGCAGATTTAGTAGAAAAGTCAGTCAACCATAAACCATTTTCTTTCCCTTTACAGAATGTAATGCTTATTCTTACAACTGACAGCCTCTGAGTGTCTATTGTTTGAAGTTGTTCTATGGACTTTTATATGCCCACTCAGATGAACCAGTCTCTGAATCACCAGAAAAACCTTGCTGATCTTCAAAATTTAGAACCAGGAATAGTCTTTTATATATTAGCTTAACAAAACACAGCAAAGAATAGTCCCAAGCTCCATTTCTAATTTGCTATTGTTAACATCAGCAAGCCATCAGCTTTTACTAGTAGGATTTCAAAGAAACAGAAATAATTTTCCAAATGTTGCTGTAGTGACAGTGTATATGTAGATTGTGGTATACAGGGAGCGGTGTATGTGTGAGAGGTGGGTATTGCCCAAAGTGAGTTTAATGCATGTTTTGAAACATTCTGGTGATTATACAAGAAAACTGATAAGAAAAAATCCTTTTGCTACTACTGTTCTTTATTACTTTCATGAATTAGCTGTTCTTCAGGATCATCATCATCATCATCATGTTCCTATTACGCCTCTGGTAGTTAGGGCAGTGACAAAGCTCCTCCACTCCTGTCTGTTTCTCAGGGCTGGCTCCAGGCATCAGCTGACCAAGCAAGTGCTTGGGGCGGCGCTCGTTTTTTTTTTTTTTTTTTTTTGGTTCGGTGGGGCAGCGCTGGAGGGGATTTTTTTGTTTGTTTTTGTTTCCGCCAGGCGGCACTTGGAGGAGGGGCTTGGGTGGCGCAGCGTTCAGCGGGGGCGGGGCCTTGGGTGGCGCGGCGCTCGTGGGGTGTGTGTTACAGCGGGGCAGCGCTCTTTTTTTTGCTTGGGGCGGCAAAAAAGTTAGAGCTGGCCCTGCTGTTTCTGGCAAGTCTTTCAATGGTTCCCCAGCTGTGCCCCAGGTTTTTCAGCTTGACTTCCATAGCTCTTCGCCATGTTGTTTTCAGGCAGCCTCATTTTCGCTTGCCTTCAGGTGTCCATCTTATTGCTACTCTGGTGATAGAATCAGTTTCCATCCGAAGCACATGACCAATCCATCTCCAACACCTCCTGACAATGATGGTGCTGAGATCCTCTTGGCTGCACTGTGTCAATAGATTTTGGTTTGAGATTGTTCGGGGCCAAAAGGTACGGAAGATTTTTCTGAGGCAGGTTGTATGGAATGAAGACAGTTGGGATATGTCATACTTTCTCATTCCCCAGCATTCTATACTATAAAGTAGTGTTGAAAGTACGCAGCTCTGATAAATCTTGAGTTTGGTTTTGGTGTTGATGATGATTTCCAGACTATATTTAAGCTCCTGAAGGTGATCTTGGCTTTATTGAGTTTGTTCCGGATGTCCTGGCTTGTTCCACCATCCCGGCTGATTGTGCTGCCCAAATATGTGAATGTTTCTACATTGATGAGAACATAATCTTCTAGCCATATTGTGATGGTGAGGCAATATTAAAGGTCACTATATCTATCTCATTGCGGTTGATTTTCAGTCCAATTTGCTGCTGAATTCGTTGAGTTGAGTTTTTTTCTGGTATATGGTGTTGGGTATGTGATAGGAGGGCAACATTATCTGCAAAGTCCAGGTCTTCAAGGGATGAGAAGAGTATCCATTTAATGCCTCTTGGCATGTCTTCTGTTGTACGCCACATTACCCAGTCGATGGCAATGTTGAAGAGGATTGCAGACATGACACACCCCTGACATTCTCCTGTTTTGACTTCAAAACTGAGCTCACTGTGATCAACACTGCAGATAAAGTTGAAATAGAAGATTTTGATGACGTTGATTCTACAAAAAGGAAATCCATATACCCGCAGAATGCACCATAGGCTGGAGCTGTGAATGCTATCAAAAGCCTTCCAAAGTCTATGAAATTTATGTAGAGTTGCCGTTGCCATTCTAAGCACTGTTTTATTATGTTTCATAGAGTGTAGATCTATCTGGTCTGTGCCTCCATGCCCTTTCCAAAAACTAGCTTGCTTTTTTCTGAGAACGCTATCAACTGCCTCTGATATATGCTGGACTATGATCTTACACAGTACTTTGCTTGGCACAGATAAAAGAGTAATACCACACCAGTTATTACAATCACTGAGAGTTCCTTTCTTTGGTATCTTCACTATAACCCCATTGGTCCACTCATGTGGCACCTTTTCCCTTTCCAGACTGATGTAAATAGAGGGGCCAGGATAGATGCTGCCAATTTTGGATTTACCTTGAACAATTCTGCATTCAAGTTATTCTTGCCAGGAGCTTTCCCATTTTAATCAAATCCTTCAGGATCATGAAGGTAGAAAACTTTTTCAATATTTTTTTAATTTGTATTCTGGTAGTAGCCGTTGTGTGCTAGACACTGTCCCGCAGACATAAGTAGAGACACTCCTTGTGCCCAAAAGCTAATTAACCATATGCCCCCACTCAAATCCTGGGGCTTCCCAAGGCCTAGTTTGGTCTCTGGCACAACATCCAGCAGCCTTGGGCTGCTCTAGGGTACTGTGGTTGGTAATGGCCTTCAGGGCACCATTCCACCAATTGGGATCACTGGAGCATTGCTGTGCTCTGGCCACTCTTCTTTATGCCAACAAGTGCCCTATGCCAAGACTGGAATGTAGAAGGATGACACTGTGCCAGCATAACAACTTGGGGACCCCTCCCCCCCTGCAGCTCCAGTGGAACCAGCTAGGATAGTGTAAAAGAGGAAGAATGAGGAGCCAAGATTTAGCCTCATAGGTACATTAATGCTTTTAGAAGGCAAGGAAAGTGCTATAGGGGCAGTGTGTTCTTTTGGCAAGAGCTCAGTATAATTTTCCCTTGCCTGTTGGGTATCCCCTAAAGGCAAGTAACATGCTTAGGTGCTAAGGAATTCTGTAGAGTTTCACTTTCCATCTTGGTACATATAATTTTCCAACCAAAGAAATGTTGAATCAGCATCTTAGAGTACATGCAGTGCAGCAGTTAACAAAAAGGATAGCCATTTGTAGATGCTCGTTGTTACGTGCCTACCACATTGTTCAAGCTATTTGATTAAACAGATTAAGTATCTAAAATATATTCAGTAGCAGATACTGTGCATTTCAATGACTATGTTCTTTTTGCTCTGGGGAAAGTTGTTCCTCTTATCTGTTGGTTAAGTGAAAACCTAAGGCCGTTGACATGGTAATGTATTGGCTGGAGTGCTTCAAAAACTCCACTCCTTACTTCGCTGAAGTGATGTGAAATAGTAAATATGAATAAATGGTCACACCTGTTGCTGTTCATTTGACAGCTGGGAATCTTTTTATGACAAGTAAAAGATTATTGTTTACAGTATAGAACATAAAGTTTCCAAAGCTGCTTTTTATGTCTTATTTGTAGCTATTGAAGGCATCACTATAGTGATTGTGAATTATGGCAGTGGTTCCATTAGTTGCTCACTGGAGGCCTCTTGTCTTGTGGTTGAGTTTCATTGACAGAAGATGTTCTTCTTCTTACATTTATAACCCTGCTTTAGACCTTGTCATGAGCACCATTTATGTTATTTGAGGAAAATAATAATAATTAATAAAAGATTTAACTAGCCAGCCATTTGCTATAAAAACAACAAAACCTTATTCCCAGAAAGTTGCACTGCACTATGCTTATAGAAAATAGTGTGTGTTGGAGGGAAAGTGTATTGTATGGAGACACTGAAGAATGAGGCAGTACTCAGAGTTATTAACCCATTTTGCTTCTGTTTGCGTGGGCTCTATATTCAACTTCACTCTGAGCTGCAGAGTTCACAAAGGATAGGATAACAAAATTAAACAGATGTGACAAGACTTAGAGGGCAAATGATATCTTCTTTCCTGATTCAATGTCCATTGAAGTCAATGGGAGTCTTTCCACTGACTTCAGTAGGCTTTGGATCAGACTCGATGGGACCGATTCTCAATTTATACCAGTTCTACACTGGCATAGGTCCATTGATTTCAATGGAATTACTGCCTGGTAAGTGCGATTAGAATTGGGCCCTTATTTCTTGTTATTCCCCGAATGCAGAAATTTCTTCAAGGAAATGCTGATATGCTAGTTATAACAATTTCTAGGAGTACCTCTTAGAATCACATTTTAACAGTGCTGGTTGCTAAGCATTCCAGGGGTCCTCCATTCCATAGACACAGTTGGAGGCCACCGTAACTGTGTTTTTTATTGAATCCCACTGTTCCTGAGTGTCAGATAACATATGCTACACAGTATACATCAATCTTAACTATGAATTTTCTGTCTGTTACTTTCCATTCTAACCTTAAGGGTCTTGTATGTATAGTTTTATAGTCTGAATATGAGCATTTCTTCTTTGAACTGGTATATTTCCACGTCAGACTGCAAATTTTAATAGTAATTTTGCTACACAATGTTTTTGTTATGATGCAAACTAACTTTGGTATTATAGCTTTCTTTTTCCTAGAACATGTGTCCCATTCAAAAACCTTGGTTGAATAGTTGGGTGTGAAGAGGAAATGTGAAAGTGTTTTATATGTGACATTAGTGGAACATATTTGCTATTTATCTTCCTAGACTTGTGTCTGTAGAATCACATACTTGTGTATATATGAAAGAATGGTCCTAAATAGGATTTAGATTTTAACCATTTATCAATCGCTCACATACATAGTGCCACACATTCCAAGCAAGCTCTTCATCTATTCCCGTTATTGTCAGTAGCATTTCTTTCTTGGTACTTTCCATTTTCTCAGATGTATTTAAAACCTGTTCTCATCCATTGTGATTTTTGCCACGTCTTTAGTCTCAGTAGTTATGGAGCTGGTGGTTACTTACTTATTTATTTAATTCAGTTTTGGATAATGACATTCACTCTCAGTCTAAAATAAGTAAAACAAATCTGGTATTTATAAGAGGCAAATATTTTAAATTGTCTGCAGATAATTTGCTTTTCCAAATGATTCATTTCACCTTCCCAAATCTAATTAAAGGCATGTTTTCCTACCCAGTCACCTTGTGCTCGATCCTGCAAGCTCTTACACACTTGAGCTGCCTGACTTATGTGAGTAGTCCTATTAATGGAATAGATACTACTCACATGAGTAAGGTTACTTGAGAGTGCAGGTGCATGCAGGATCTGCCCATCTATTTATTTGACCAAGTCAGCAGTTAAAATAAACAAAAGTTTGATTTGAAGCACAGAAATATACTTGTAATGTCAGTGCTGTCATTGCACAATATCTAAATAGAAGCTGCATCAGAAGTTAAGTTGATCTTAAAAGTTAACAGCAAAATTTATCTTGATATGAGCACTGGCGATCTTTATAGAAAAAATATGCAATAGTTTGTTTTGCAATAAAACATTTCAATATTTTCTTGTTTATATTTAGCAAACAGCAGACTGATATTTTAATATAGCTATCTGGGAACAGTCTTGCTGTGTAACTTGCAGGCACACTCAGGATTTTCCTTGGCTTTAAAGAATGACAGCAAAAGCACCTTTATCTGACATTTAGGATGATTAAATTTTGAAAAATCACTTGGCATATTCAGTATGACTCCACAGGGTGCTCTTGCTTTATAAGGCAATGGATCATGTTAGCTTAACTTATATTTAAGATTTGCTGGCCTGATATTATTGTGTTAGGCAGTATTGCTGAAATGGAAACATAAAATTTTGCTGCCATGATATCGTCTGTGCCTGCCCTACACTATAAATTAGTTCCATAAAGTTTTAAAATGCAATATTTGTTCTAGCTCAACTAGTATTGTGAATCAGCAAACTATGCTTAAATATATAGAATTAAACCTGCTGTGGGGCAAAACATATATTTCTTCTGTCTTCTTAAGTTTTGGGGAGATGCATTGCTACTTTAAAAAAGAAAATGGACTCCACAGACTGTGTATCTTCACAGGAATTAGTAAACTATTTAGTGAAAAATAGTTTTTTCTTTGTCAGCCGTAAGGATGATAGAGCAGTAGGTTTTCAAGCATCTTCTTGATTTTCGACCCCTGAGTCATGATGCTGACACCACCTATAAATGGAGATGGGCCCAACTGAAGCACTGGATCTGAGTAAAGAAAAATTTGGGACTCCTCAAAATCCTGATATGGTTCTGAATTTTTTGCAAGACATCATTATTGTATTCATTTCTCAAGTGTGTTGAAGAGAGAGATGTGTTCAATGATATTGCTATGTAATACAAGACATAAGGCTGAGAACATGCTTGGCACAGCTGAGGGGTCAGGTGGAGAAAAGGCTTTTAGATACCTTTCCATTTCCCCAATTCTTAGGCCACTGTGACCTGAAACAACCCTGAGTGTAATTTAGTGTAGCATAAGTTGTGCTGGCTGGAACAGTTCCATAGGGACTGCTTCACTGGCAGAGGATTGGCTAGACTCTATGTGCTGAATTCCTGCTCCCTTCTGCCTCTGGCACAACACCCTCCCTAGTCTGGGGTGTGCAGAGCAAGTGCCATTGTAAGACATGTAAAGGATTCCCATGTACTGTGAGAATCATCAGCTAACTGCTTGAGGGAGCTTTAAATGCCTTTTGCACTTCTGCAGTGTCCTTTTCCCCACAGTGGAGATGCACTGGTGCTGTGATGTGCTACTTGATGGTAGCTCATAGAAGCTATTTCAGCTCAATCACCCCACAGGCTCTTGGAGAAGGTCTCTTTCTTCTCCTTCTGGGGAGATGCTAAGCCTGTTACTTGGGCTGGGAACTGGGCCTTTTAATTTGTCCCAGGGAGCGGATCTACTGAGCAAGATGCTGCCAAAATTACAGTACTTTAAAACAGACTTGTAAATAGACTAGCTGGCAAATAGTCTGTTACATTATCTCCATTCTGGCCAGGGCATAGGTACAGTGCAAAAGAAAGCAAGCATAGCAACTGAAGCCATGTACTCTACAGTAAGAACAAGATTCTTTGTTACAAGAAATTGTATGGACTCTCTGCTGGAGCTAGGAAGGAAACAGTTTTCCTGTCCTCCAAACATTCAATTTCAAAATGTTTCCTGTTCCACACTAAGACAGATCTTAGAGCTTTTGAATTTTTCACAAAAAAGAGACACCCTAGAATAGCTTGATGGTTAGGGCATTCACCTGTGATGCGGGAAGCTTCATGTCCCTCCTCTGCCTGATTCAGAATAGGGATGGAACCTGTATCTTCTATATCCCAGGTGAGTGCCCTAGGCACCAGGCTATTGGATATTCAGAGGTAGAGTGCTCTCAGTCTCTGCTGTTGGAACTGTTCTACTTATTTGTTCAAATAATTATATATTAATTGGGCCAGAAAGAGTGTGACCGTATAGCCCAGTGGTTAGGTACTCACATGAGGTGTGCAAGCCCAAGGATCTCCAGCATCCCAGGCCAGTAGCCTAACCACCAGCTTATAGCCTCTCACACTCGCTTTATATATGACTCAGGCAGATGGCCTGCTTAGTATAATCTGGTAGGAAGTAGGCTACCAAAAAGAAGTGTGCGGAGAGCAATACCTATAGGTTTTCAAACTGGGGTACACATACCCCAAAGGGTATGTGAGGAAAAATCCTGTAATTGTGAACAACACATTTTATTTAGTACAGAGGTTTTATTTAGTATGGAGGAACTTTTCGGGGTGAGGGTGGTGAGTGGTGACACCAGGTGGCTCAGGCCACCCAGCCTGTCTGGGTTGGGGGAGGAGAGGGGAGGAAACAAAAAATTTTGGTTGCGCCTCCCCCCACCAACTCAGACAGGCTGGGTGGTCCACTGAGGTGACTCAGGGGGTGGAGGTGGCACTCCCTCCCTGAGACTCAAGGTATGGGGCTGGCCTGAGCCACCTGGAGTCACCATTCACTCCTCCAGAATGTTCCTCCACACCCTCCTAGGGGGAGCGCACCCAACAGTTTGAAAACCTCTAGAAGCTGTGGCTAAAGGAAGGCAGAAATCTGAGGTGAGGCCACATGACTCTGTGTGCTTTCCCCCCCCCCCCATGAATCACCTCTGCTTATCTCAGGTGGGGGATATGTGGTAGATTGCATTATTTGGAAAGTGATACATAGCCTAAAAAGTTTGAAAGCACTGCTATAGAGAATAGATAGCTCCTGCAAAAGACCTTGGGTCAAGGGGAAAGGATGTGTCTGATATATTGAACGTGTTATTTTGAAGGAATAAGACTGAAGCCCTGAAGAAAACGAGCCTGGAGTCCTATAGCTGGAGTCTTAGCTGCACAAGTTGGTGAGTTAGCCCACTGGCTTACAGTGTACCAGTAAATTAAGGGATGGTTTTGCATTATGGCTACTCTTAGCAGATACCTCAATCCTGTACTCCTATCAAATACCAAACTCACCATTGGTGGTCTCTCTGCTTGCTCTTGCCAAGGGCATGCTCCAGGAAGGAAGGAAAGATGGTGTAGTGTAATGGGCAGGACTAGGGAAACAAGTTTGGGTTTCAGAAGGGAAATGTATGGGCGCACAATTAGAGACTTAAGCTATAAGCCTGAGATGGCTCCTTGGTGAGGCATAGAAATAACCAGCAGAGTCTGAGCACTAAAACAGGTGACACAGTGTTAACGAATTGTTTCTTACCACTCTGCTCTGCTTGTTGCATCACTTTGTAAGGGCAGGTGCACTATCCATGCAATCTTGTTCACTGCAATAATTCAGAGCAAATTGTTAAGGCTCTACAAATATAAATCCAGAGTTCTGTTAAAATGGATGCAGCATAGAAAGTTTAAAATCACCATCCTTTCTAGTCTTCCTTTTTGTGTGTCCCAAGATATTGCCATGTACAAATGTACGCTTCTAGTACTGCCAGTCTAAAGTGTTTAAAACTTCAGTGGATTAGAAAAAATGGTTATTTTTCTTTGCCTTCTGACCTAATTACTTGTCTCCAGGAGCCAGGGCTTGAAAAATAACCAGGCAACTGTGTGCATGCACACCCACAGACACCTCCACACCGCTCCCACCACCCACTGAATTTCTAACGTTTCTCTGAATTGCAGCCATCCAAATATATTGTTTGGCTTCCCTGCTTTAGACAGGTAACTATTCAGACTAGGTGTCCCAGCATTGTCCGAGATAATAAATGACTCTTGGCAGTCATTCAGCAGCAATTAGATAGCTGTTCCACCCTGTGGATGTAGTATTGCACAAGCCTAGTATTTATCCCATATAGAGTAGACATTTTTATCTCAATCTAAAAGCAGCTGCTTTGGGCCAGTGATGCATATTGTTCTTTATTGTTCTTCTGTGGAAGGACAGTCTTTTAGTGCCTGTTACTTTACCAATCTTTTTGTAAGCTTTCAATCAACACTATAACTGAAAGAGGTTCACATTTCTAGCCTCTTAGCATTTGGCAAGCATGATCATAGTGTTGGACTAGAATCCTTGGGGACTGATTTATTAAATGTTGCGATATGGTGCAGATTAAGGGGATTTGGAGATTAAAATACCACTCAGTGTGAATAGGGGTATCACAATCTGTCCCATAATAATAATGTATTTGTTAAGTGCTGACAATGTGTGTTTGGATTCCATAATCTCACTAAACAGGTAGCGAACTATTTGACCTTTTAAAAGCACACTTAAGGAATCTTATCGTAGAGGTGGTTCCATCTAAAAAGAACCATTGCCTACTATGATTATAAAACCCAGGGACTGAAAGTCGGGTGGTCTGGATTCTATTCCTGGCTGTACCAAACTCAGTATGTAAGCTTGAGCAAGTCACTTAAGCTCTCTGTGCTTGTTCCCCTATTTTTAAAAGGGAGAAATACTGATTATTTTCTCAATAGAGGTTTATGAGGCTTAATTAGTATTTGTGAAGTGCTTTAAAATGTTTGGGGTGGGGAGAAGCTCAGTGATTTTTATTCCATTAACATTTTACACTGACATATTTTCATCTCTTCATGAATGATGTTCCATGGCAAAATTGTTAATTGCTTCTCTTGAACAGGCATGAAAAACACTATATCCCCAATCTGTTGTTCCCTGATTGTCCTCACTCAACATGTCAGCCACACACTTAGCACTGGTTTCAGCCTTAGTAGATAGGTGCATTCATCTGGTGAAACTATTTTGACACAATGTTCCAATGTCGTCTAATATTTGATGTTTGGGACATCTGAATTTAAAGGGGAAACCGCCCCTCCAGCCTCACACATTCTTTTAAAACTAGATTAGTCACTTTATGCTTTAGAAAATAAATCAGAATATGGTAGACACTCTATCAGAGACTGTTGGTGACTTGAGAATAAGAATCTTCTTATTGTGTCTTCTTTCCATGTCAAATGCTTTTGCAGAATATATGATCAACTACTGTCTGCTTTGGAATGTATTCAGTATTATGTACTATGGCACCAGAAGTGACAGTACAGTTGTTTGTCACATGAATAGAAATCCTAAGGAAGCAATTTTGTACAGTCTTCAACATGAACAGCAAATGACAGGAACTTAGATTTGGTTTCTTCACTTCTTGGATCTGTGTTTTATTAGATTCTATCATATTAACTTTTAAAGATATATCTAGTTTTTTTTAAATCAGAATAGAAAGAAAATAGGAAAAGGTATTATTTTCACTTAAGAAAAACAACATAACTCTCCCAATGTGTTTGTGTCAGATCTCCTGATTTGTCAGCCTAACACAAGAACCACATGTATTCAACTTTCTTTTAGGAATGAAAACTCACTCTCCCTTATCTGATAAATGTTTAAAGTAGCCCAGAAATCAATACCATGTTACTGTCTTTCTAGAACAAACAGTCAAATGGCACCCTCAGTGCTGTGTGGAGGTTACTCTTTTCAGTGACACTTTATTTTCATCCTGGCGCTCTGGAATATTTCATTGTGCTACTGCTACAGTGCTATATATCTGAACATTGTATACTATCATGTTGGTGGAACCTAAAGGTTCCATTTCATGAATAAAGTAGAACTTCGGCTCAGCAAGTGAGGATAATAACAATGTGGAGAGTTATCCTCCATTTTTCAGCCAGATGTTCTGGTGGGGGTGGAGAAGTATTGAGGGGTTTCTAAAAGTGGTTGGCTATGCTTAGGGAGAGTATGACTTGTGGGTTTTAGTTCTTCTTTTCAAGAAAGATAACTGTGACAAAAATTCAGCTGGAGTGATGCATTTACATTTTAAATATCAGAGGGGTAGCCGTGTTAGTCTGGATCTGTAAAAAGCAACGAAGAGTCCTGTGGCACCTTATAGACTAACAGATGTATTGGAGCATAAGCTTTCATGGGTGAATACTCACTTTGTCAGACGCATGTAATGGAAATTTCCAGGGGCAGGTATAAATATGCAGGCAAGAATCAGTCTGGAGATAATGAGTTTGTTCAATCAGGGAGGGTGAGGCCCTCTTCTAGCAGTTTAGGTGTGAACACCAAGGGAAGAGAAACTGCTTTTGTAGTTGGCTAGCCATTCACAGTCTTTGTTTAATCCTGAGCTGATGGTGTCAAATTTGCAAATGAACTGAAGCTCAGCAGTTTCTCTTTGGAGTCTGGTCCTGAACTTTTTTGCTGTAAGATGGCTACCTTTACATCTGCTATTGTGTGGCCAGGGAGGTTGAAGTGCTCTCCTACAGGTTTTTGTATATTGCCATTCCTGATATCTGACTTGTGTCCATTTATCTTTTTACATAGGGACTGTCCAGTTTGGCTGATGTACATAGCAGAGGAGCATTGCTGGCACATGACGGTGTATATAACATTGGTGGACGTGCAGGTGAATGAACCGGTGATGTTGTAGCTGATCTGGTTAGGTCCTGTGATGGTGTCACTGGTGTAGATATGTGGGCAGAGTTGGCATCAAGGTTTGTTGCATGGATTGGTTCCTGAGTTAGAGTTGTTATGGTGCGTGTTGTGGTGGCTGGTGAGAATATGCTTAAGGTTGGCGGGTTGTCTGTGGGTGAGGACTGGCCTGTCTCCCAGGGTCTGTGAAAGTGAGGGATCATTGTCCAGGATGGGTTGTAGATCACTGATGATGCGTTGGAGAGTTTAAGCTGAGGACTGTAGGTGATGGCCAGTGGAGTTCTGTTGGTTTGTTTCCTGGGCTTGTCTTGCAGCAGGAGGCTTCTGGCTCTGTTGATTTGTTTCCTTATTTCCTCGTGCGGGTATCGTAGTTTTGAGAATGCTTGGTGAAGATCTTGTACTCCTACAAGATCTTGTATACCTTTTAGCCTTGACCTTTTATGGATCCTAATCTCCAAGTCCAATGTTGAAGCTATATGTTAACTTTTTTGGTCACACTTTTATATTTTGTACATTTATAAATGATTAATAGATGTTTCAGTAAATGATTATCCAACTGTTACAGATTCCACCAAGCAAACAGGTTGCTAATAATTATCTAATACACCTTCTACTGATTTTATTCTAACCATCTGTATGTGCTACTTGTGCCTTTAAGATACTTATGTGTATTCATTATTTATTATAATTTATACACTCTTTGTGAATATAATTGTCATATAAAGTGTAACTTATTTTTCTGTTAAGGTTTTGTGAAAATCAAAGTTAGATTTATTTAAACTAAAAATATAGTTTGGCTTGTTTCAAACCCAGGTGTCTTTTGAATGATTGTTGTATCCATATCCACTGTATTTCTTACTCTTAGGCTATTTATTTGTACAGTATATTAAAAAGCATCTAGTCTTCCTTTGAGTCCTCTTTATGAACTGTAAAAATCATTTCACTCATCAGTCAAGATTTGCTGCAACCAACCTTTCATTTCTATCATTTTACCCATATAATTTAAAGACATAGTCCAGGAAGATGGATAACATGTAATCTTAGAACTTTTTCATACTATCTTTAGTCATTCATCTATGAGTCTAGCTGCACATGTAAATTTCCTGGCTATGTCTAATTTGCTCCATTAGTAGGAGTGATTATTGTGCTGGTCCTTAAAAAGTGAAAATTCACTGTCTCTTTTTTCCTCTTTTGGAATGACTACAACTTCCAGTCATACAATATGAATAAACTTTATTATTAGTTATTTTAGACTAAGGTTTATTTTGGACTCTCCTTATCCCTTGTGGAACTCATGACAGTTGCTTTAATGTTTTGGAATTCTGAAGCTTAAGGTAGGATTACCTCACCAAACTCCTTGTCAGAACCAATTTATTAATGGACAGTCAAGGAAGTTTTATTAAAAATAGGTGAGGCCAAACAAATCTAATATCCTACTTTAATGTAATTACTGGTTTAGTAGAAAGAAGGAATACACTGGTTATGGTGTACATTGATTTCAGTGAGGTATTTTTTAATGTAATATCCATTAGCTTGAAGCAGGATAAGTACCAACTACATTAGAGACTAGAAGCTGATTAATAGGAAACATGGTATTAATTATAGGACTTAATAGTGAGCAATTTCAAGGGAGGTATCATAGTGATCTTAATGACTGTACCCAATGAATGAAGTCCTGTAGTACTTAATATTTCTACTGGAAATATAGATCAAAGCATAAATTCAACTACTTTAAGATTTCTGAATTACAAATCTGGGGGGGTGGCAAAGAGACAGAACAATGGATTCAAACTACAAAATGACTTAGAAAATTCTGGCATCCCAGAGCATACATAAGGCATCATACTAAATGTAAAGTCACATACATGACGAATGCAAATGAACAGCATAGACACAAATTGGGAGACAACTACTTGGGAAGTAGTAAATGTAAGAATTTGCTATTAGTGGAAGAACTCCTCTCATCTTCCAGTATGATGCTTATTGCAGAAAGAGCAAATACGTTTTGGGGTATACTATATATATGTAAAGTTATGGTGAAAATTCTTCCAGTCTGCAAAATATTTTTGTTATGACTTTTCCTCTATAAGTGGATGCAATTCTAGTCTTCCTGCTCTAGGAAAGATATAGGAAAACCTGTGAAAATACAAAGAATGTTAACAAAAATCATTCAGAATTAGAGTATAACATGGATGAAATGAGACTGAGGGAGCTACAGTTGTATAGACAACAAGAAGATTGAGGAGAACAGGATACCTTTTACCAAAAAAAAAAAAATCACTAAATTCCTTCAAGGTAAAACATATATGAAGGAAAGAAATTATTCATCGTCTCTGTAGATTGTAGTCTGAAGCTAATGAAATAAAAGTTTTTAGGTTGGGTCTTGTTAAGTTCTTTACAGTAAGAACAAACAGCAAAATAGACTGTAAAACAGGTGGATGAGTCTGGGTGACCAGAGTGGGCTTTTATGGCCTTAGTATCACTATTATCTATTTTAAAGCTCTCCCTCTTGTTTTAACTTTATACTGGACTCTCTAGCTGGTGCTCCTCCACACTGAGCACTCACGCTGTGCCATAAACATCAGGGTCCTGATCTGGTAGTGTTTTGCACCCACTTTTGCACAGATGTAAATGACTGCATAAGGTACAAGGCAGTGAAGAATCAGGTCAACAATTTCCCTTTTCTAGCAGGCTGCATCTTAACACAACATGGCAGCTATCTCTGCAGCAGGGAAAGAGGCCTTCCTCTATTTAATAGCAAAATTTGCCGAGAACAAATCATGTAGGATAAATATTACAAAAACAGCTCCTTCTGTAAAGAATATTTCTGCTCACATCTTCTACTTCCCCTAGTATGATTATCTTCTGCCTGGCTACCAAGGGAAAAATCAAGTGACTATCCATGTTTATGACTGCTATCTTTTCCCTCCCCAAAACAACATACCCCTCTCTTTTTAGAAGCCAATATTGTTTTTATAATTATACTAAGTATGGTCACAGTTAGAAGCCTCCCACCTACTGTATCTAATCCTCTACTGGCCTGCCATGGGGGAAAAGCTGTAGGAAGCATTGTATTACCTGTAGTGAAACCCCAATAAAATTAACTACATCTAAGTCCTTTTAAAAAAAAGAGAGAGAGAGAGAGAGAGAGAGAGAACAAAATCTGAACGCTTCAAAGAATAAAGAAAGAATAATATTTTAAGCGTTAGTAACATTACACACTGAAATAGAGTAAGATTGGATAGCGCACAGATGGATTTTTATTTTTTATTATTTTTAAGCTTGAATTTGGCTTAAAAACACTTACAGCACTTACAAACACAAATACTTAAAATGTTGCTTTCATTCTGATGCTGAATACAACATTTAAAAATGTTGCATCTGTTTAAAATATTGATAGTAAGCTCATTACTTTCTGGTGGGAAGGAAGACAAGGGGGCTAGTCTCCTTCCTTTAGACTCCTTGAAGGGAAGTTGGAATTCTTGTGTCTGTTCCAGACATAGGGGCTAAGGGTCCTCAAATACTTTGTCAGTGAGTACAGTACAAAAACTTGGACTAGATATAATATTCAGCCCTCACTTCTTCCCTCCTATTATATCTGTATTTACACTAACACAACCATCGCTCAATGTCTCCTTTTTGTCCAACAAGATAGCAGTAAAAATATACAGTTAGCTGACATTCAAGGACCCTTTCCATCAGTTACACAAATGGAAATTGATTTGTAAGAATCTCCTTTGCTAAGCCTGGGCTACTCTTGCTGAGGTAGGGGGAAAGTTATTACTTTCACCTTTCTGTATCCTGTCAAAATAGCATGAGGGCTGAAAGCGTAGCCTCTCTGCAATAATCTCTGAGATTTCTGCACCATCTCTAACTTGTAAGAGTACCCAGTGCACAATATGTGTCTGAACCAGTTTATCTCTGATTAGACATTTGTAAGGAATCACAGAGAGACCTTTTCCTCTACCAATGAACAAGGAATTTTGTATTCTTATTTGTTTATACAGATCCATGGTCTTTGTCAGTACTTAATAAATAATACTTGGATATAGTATTTCCCCCCAGCTGGCCTGTGTGATTTACCAATAAGTTGGGGGAAATTCTGTTTCCAACTACACCAATGTAAATACAAAATAATTTTTTGGCTTCAATTGGGAGTAAAAAATAAGATACGGGGTAACATTTTCCAACTCCTCCAAATGACTTAGGAGTCTAAGTTCTATTGAGAGACTAACAATATGAATATTAGTTGTCCAGTACTCTTGACACTATGTTGGAAAGTTTTTGCACTCCACATTTTACAGGGCCAGGAGTGACTGGGCCCATTAAGGTATTTCTGGGTCCTGTTGCCCTACCATGGAAAAAGAGTTGACTGAAGAGGAAAGGTTGCCTATCTGACCATCATGTGATAACACAGTTGGTGAGTGTACCCAACCTGCTGTCTTTCTAAAGCTAACAAACAGCTTTGGAAAGTACAAAAATTGTCTTCCCAACTACCCCTAGATTATCCCAAAGCAGTGAGGGGCCTCCAGCTAAGAAAGGAATGGTGTAGAGAGGGTCTCTCAGCCAACCCTTGTAGGAACCCATGGGGGTAGTAGGCTATTGAGTCTGTCATTCAAGAACACTGGATAAGGTAGGGAGAGCATCTACTTGTTGGGTAGAGGCAGTTGAGGAGCTAATTGGGGAGGGAAAAGGTTGCACAGGGTTATGTTTGACGTTTTTATTGGTATTTTCCTCATCGTTTATCATTGTCAAGGAACTTCTAGAGGCTCTGGAGAGCTCTGGCTGACAGATGATGCAAAGGTTCGTATGAAAATTCACTATTCCCCCCAGGAGTTTTTTTCCCCAAAGGGATAGCATAGGATGAGGAGGAAGGAAGAGTATTTGATTTTAGGAGCATTCAGGAATGCAAAACCTACAAGGAAGAAACAATAGATTCATGCTTTGTTTTGCATATTTGATTTGAGTTTGGAACAGAATATAGGTTTTTTTATACATTGCATGGAATGTCAGGGGGGAAATACCATGTTTGGTAATTTTCAAATTAAGATAAAAAGCTGGGCCATGCTGGACTGTGCTTGCATTTATTCTGCGTGCCGTTTGGAATTCAAAGTAGTCAGGTCTTCAGGATCAGTGCTCAACATGGTGTTCCAGTCTCTGACATTCTGAATCCCATTTCAGCAGCATGGTTCTTTAGTCATGGATCCAGTCATGACACCTGTAGCGGGGTGGTCACGCACTCCAGCCCTGAAAGGGCTTAAAGCAGCCCGGGGGAAAAAGGCTGCCCCAGGGAACCAATTCCTAGGCTGATTGGGGAAGGCAGTAACAGCTGGGGCCACGCCCCAATCAGGCCCAGCTGGCCCCTATAAGAGGCTGCGAGCCAGGAACTCAGGAAGTCTCTCTCTAGCGGTGGAGAGAGATGGGCCTGGCTGCTGGGGAGCTTAGAATAGGGTACCAAGAGTGGAGCAGGGCTGGGGAAAGGCCAAAAGAGCTGGGGAGTTTCAGCCTAGAAACCCCCCAGCTGCAGGCCTTGTTAAAGGCTGAGAAGGGTACTGGGGTTGTAGAGGCGCAGCCCAGGGTATGCAGAGGCAGCAGGTCCAAACCCCCTTGCCAATGATGAGTGGCCTTTACAGACTGCAGTCTGCCCCAGTGAATGGGGGCTAGATGGTGACTGGTAGTAGCCACTGAGGCGAGGTGGAGATAGAGGGTTGGGGGTTCCCTGGGGAGGGCAGACCCAAGGGGCAGCACCCAAGGTAAAGGGGCACCGGGGTCCGGGAGGGACACAGGGGCCAGCAGCAAGTGGGACATCGGCAAGCAGACGGCACTCCAAGGCTGGAAAAGCTAATTCCCTGGACGACCAGCAGGAGGTGCCGCGTCAGGGAGTCGTCACTTTGCTACAACATCAAACTTATAGGAAAGATATAATTAGCTATTACAGAGTTCTACATCTCATTGCTTAGACATGACTAAGAATAATATAACATGAGTAGTGGTAAAGTGTAGTGAATTTATTTCATACTAAATAAGTGTGGAGATTAGTATTATTATTTTATAGTGCCCACAAATGTGCTGGGTGCTTCACAAAATACAAGTTTCTTGAAAAAATGCATAAAATGCACAATTATTTTACTTTTCTCTTCTATTTCCAGTGGAGATTAAAAGAGGGTGAGGGACCCAAATATTATGAAGCCAAAGATGGAAAACCAAAAATGTTTTGTTTCCAGAAACCAAAACAAAAGTCCTGTCACAACTTGGCCCAGTCCCCTTCTGGGTGGATGCCAGTCTATTGTGAGTGGACCCAACTGCTGTATCCTACACGATTCTAAACCAGCTGCACACTCTAATGGATGCTCCCAGGATCAGACCCCTTGTCTCGGCCCTTCTTAGGGGCATGGGACTCTACTGTCCTACTGCCCCCAGTCTCTGGAATCAGTATCTCCAACCTTCTGAGCCTCCTAGTTGCTTATATATCCTCCCTCAGAGTTCCACCTAGGCTGTGGTGAATCTGGCCTTCTAGTTTAAATCTCCCTGGGAACATCATGACAAGCAGGCAAGGAATACAGGTTTAGCATAGGAATTTCTTAACCACAAACACTTTACTCTTAAAAAGAGAGTTACAGATCTTTGCAAATAATGAAAGTTATGTGAGTGTCCAGTTATGTGAAGTGTCACATAAGTTCACCTCCGTCTAGTCTGTTTGGCTTCTTCTGTGTCTAAAGGTCTTGCCAGCATTTCAGGCTAGTTCTCCAACCAGTTCTTCTTGTATGTGGTAGTGGATACCTGCCCCTGGCTCTACAAAGAAGCATGCCTCTTAAAATACAATCTGTCCCCTTTTGCCATGTGTTCTCTTCAGTCGGAAAAATTACAGCCCTGTCCTCCAACCAGGCTTCTGTGAAGAGAGTGCATTGATCCATGGGGTTGGGCCATTGGTCAAGAGACTATCACAGATGATGGTTTCTCAGTCATAGTCATTCAGCTAGGTGTCAAGCACTTTCCTGGGACAGGCACCTGTCTGCAATGCAGCATAATAGATTGACATTATTTTTCAATACAGAATTGATTACATAGGTAACACTGCTCTACAGGCAAAATGCTTCTGAAATAAATGTAGTCAAACTTTACTAATTCTGGGTCACTGAGAACGAAAATGATGCTTAAAATTGTTGATTGGCTCTAGTTTTCAAGAAATGCTATTGGGTCAGTATATACGACCCTTGACTTGGGAATGGCGGAGAATAAGTAAGTTATAAAGGGAAGGGATCTCAATTTAAACCAGAAATAACTAAAACACATCTTTGACTGGATCTATGAATAAATCTATGACTGGGTTTGGACAGTACTTGCTTTTTAGGCAAAACAATGAATGATGCAATCTGAAGCTGGTATTGTGTCATACATGATATGAATTGCATCATGTTATTCCTAGAAGTCATGGATGATGCAATCATAATGAAGCTTACACTCTGCTGAACAAATTGCCCTATATCAGTTCTAGAAATCATACAGTGTCATGCTCTATTATTTGTCAGTGTTTGATCTTGCAAAGGGACACATTTCTGTTTCGCCAAAGTGAGCAGAGATGCCTCGTACTTGTGTGAACAGTGCAGATAACTTCTGCTCTGTTTGTGGTGAAGTGACTTTTGCATCACAAAAGTGCAGTATAACTACTATGGTTAAGAAAGCCTATCATCTTTATTTTGGCTGCAAAATTGGAGATCAGGACAAGAGGTGGGCCCCACACATATGCTGCAACACTTGTGCAACAAATCTTCGCCAGTGGTTGAACAGGAAAAGGAAATCTATGCCTTTTGCAGTGCCAATCATTTGGAGAGAGCCAACAGATCATAGCAGCAATTGTTACTTCTGCATGGTGCCTCCAGTTGGGAAAGGTGTGTCAAAGAAGAAAAAGTGGACTGTGCATTATCCAAACATTCCATCAGCTATACGCCCAGTACCCCACGGAGAAGCACTGCCGGTTCCTGATGCACCAGAATCATTCTCACTTGAGTCAGATGAGGAAGAGGAAGAGGATGAAACTTCTGGTCCTGAGCCATCAATGTCACAGGACCCACATTTTCTCCCATCCTCCTCCTCTGAACCACACCTCATAACACAAGGTGAACTGAATGACCTTGTCAGGGATTTGGAACTACCCAAGAGTAAGGCAGAGCTGTTGGGCTCCAGACTACAGCAGTGGAATCTCCTGGCAGGTGATGTTAGGGTTTCCATGTTCCGTGACCATCAAAAGGATCTTGTCCCATTCTTCTTCATGGAAGGTGATCTTGTAGCCTGCAACAACATCGATGGTGTGATGGCAGCCCTCAACATCGTTCACGATCCAGATGAGTGGAGACTATTCATTGATTCATCGAAGACGAGTCTTAAAGCTGTTTTACTGCATAATGGTAATGTTTTGCCATCAATTCCAATTGGTCATGCAGTCCATATGAAGGAAACCTATGACAACATGAAACAACTTTTGAAGTGCATAAACTATGACCAACATCAGTGGCAGCTTTGTGGCGATTTGAAGGTTGTTGCTCTCTTGCTTGGTCTGCAGACTGGATACACAAAGTACTGCTGTTTTCTCTGCGAATGGGATAGTCGTGCAAGAGATTCCCACTACATCAAGAAAGATTGGCCACTCTGACAGTCATTGGAGCCTGGGAGGAAAAGTGTTCAGCATCCACCACTTGTTGAATCAAGGAAGATTTTGTTACCACTCTTACACATCAAGCTGGGTCTGATGAAGAACTTTGTCAAGGCCATTGACAAAACACAAGCAGCTTTCAAGTACCTCCGTGGAAAATTTCCAAGGTTAAGTGAAGCTAAGATAAAGGAAGGTGTCTTTGTTGGTCCTCAGATTCGTGAACTTCCTCGAGATGATGCATTTGACCATGCACTACGTGGCAAGGAAAAGACGGCATGGAAAGCCTTCCAGTTAGTGGCAATAAATTTTCTCGGAAACAACAAGGCAGACAACTACAGGTTGTTGGTGGAAAACCTCCTCAAGGCATACAAAAGCCTTGGTTGCAACATGTCACTAAAGAGACATTTTTTGCACTCTCATCTAGATTTTTTTCCACCGAACTGCGGAGCAGTGAGCGAAGAGCACGGCAAGCGATTTCACCAGGACATTGCAACAATGGAGAAACGCTATCAGGGCAAATGGAGCCCATCAATGCTTGCAGACTATTGCTGGACAATGACAAGAGATGCTCCATTTAATGAATACAAGAGACAAGCCAAGAAGCGCCGGGTAGACACTGAATAGGACTAAACTATTTACATAATAGTTTTTTGCCTTTTGTTTCATAATAAATTTTATTTATATAACCGTTTTGCTGATTTTTAAAGTGTTACATAAAGAGGACAGGTGAAATATTATCATGTAAAGCAACCATAAACACATGAAAAGACCTAGGTTTACAATTTATGAATAAAACTCTACTATCTACACAATATACATAGACATAAAATGTAAAAACTTAAATATCTTAGAAACAGTAGCCAATCAGTTGTTTTAATTGTCATATGTGAATTCAGCACATCACAATACATAATAAATAGCACATTTTATCTCTGAAGCAGACGACTTCTCAAAAATTGTAGACCAGTGTAATCAGTACAGAAAATGAAAGATGGGGTACAAAAATGGAAATAATTTGATAAACATATCCTGTGTTGTCACAAAGCTAAATGAAATAAAAATATTCATTTCAATAATTTGAAACAAAACTTTTTTTCATTTTAAAAATTCATTTCAAAACAAAATGAAATGATTTTTTTTCATTTTTTGAAAAACCTGAAAATTTTCAGTCAAACATTTCAAAATAGGGTTTTTTCCTATGAAATTATTCACTGGGAAAAATAGGTTTTCTAACCACCTCTAGAAAATAACACTTACTAAAGGACTTCTAATGAAAACACAGTCATGTATTTACATTGTACTTACAAAACAGTGCCAGTTACTTTGACCTTATCAGAAGAGTATTAAATCTCTTGAGACTCATTTGAAAGTTACAAATATTGATGTCTGCATCATGCCCAAAAGCCCAGTACTTCATAATTCATGTTGTCTTGTCAAACAAACAGATGCAAGGTATCAAGATGTCACTTTAATCAGCAATAATTAGATATTGTAACATAAACTCAAGGCTCTTTCCTATTTTAATTAAACAAATTCTTGGCCATCGGCTGTCACATAAAAAGTAATCAAAAGTCTGTTTCAAAAGAAGCATTAACGGTTGGATTAATCTATATTAGAAACTTTCTC
Organism: Malaclemys terrapin pileata; assembly: GCF_027887155.1. Classification (NCBI taxonomy): domain Eukaryota; kingdom Metazoa; phylum Chordata; order Testudines; family Emydidae; genus Malaclemys; species Malaclemys terrapin. The sequence continues at coordinate 69,909,360 of NC_071512.1, forward strand.
CAACCAATATAGAACCTTTTCTACATAAAATATAGTCCAGACTTCAGTGTCAAAAAAAACATGGTATCACTGAGATGAAAGGGAGAAGGGAACACTTTGAGGGCTGGAATCTAGATTGATTTTTTTTTAATAGGTCAGGTACTCCTCCTGTTGAATAGATATCTTTTTGTTGGAGGGAAAAGTCTGAAAGTGGTAGACTTTCTGCTGCACGTAGTTTTATTCTGGAGCCCGGTCAGGTAGAAGTAGCAAGGAGATCACAGGATGGATTTCAAAAGAACTCCCATTTAGGCACTCAAACGAGGTGGGTGCTGAGCACCCAACAGCTCCTACTGACAACGAAAATCAAAACAAATGCTTTTCTCATTTCTTGCTCCACGGTTTCTCTTATTCTGTGTGTTACTTTACTTCCCTATGAACAATGGAAAATGCTGGGTGCAGCACACTTCCAATAATCTGGCAACTTCATTTAGCCTGAGCTCAGGGCCGGCTCTAGGATTTTTGCCGCCCAAAGCAAAAACAATTTTGGCCGCCCCCCCTTATTTAATTACCCCACCCCCGGTTCCGCCTCAACTCCTCACCTTCCCCAAATCCCCAGCCCTGCCTCCTCCCCCCAGGCTCTCAAGCCTAGGAGGGAGGGCGAGAAGCAGCGCCGGGCCGCGGCCACTCGGACTCTCCTGCTCCCTCCCAGGTTTGAGAGCCTGGGAGGGAGGGGGAGACCCTGAGCCCCCGGGGCATGCAAAACAGCTGATTCACGTGCCCCCTGCTCCCCCTCCCTCCCAGGTTTGAGAGCCTGGGAGGAAGGGCGAGTAGCGGCACGCGAAACAGCTGATTCGCGCGCCGTGGCAGCAGCAGCGGAGGTGAGCTAGGGCGGCCGGGGCACATTTTTAGGGGCGGCATTCTGGCGCCGGCCATGCCGCCCCTAAAAATGTGCCGCCCCAAGCACCAGCTTGTTTTGCTGGTGCCTAGAGCCGGCCCTGCCTGAGCTCTTTTGGAAATCTAGTTCACTGTAGCTTAAATATACAGGACTGGATGAAGCAAAGGAATCCTTTCCTTTCATGAACAAAGTGTGTGCAGGGAGCGGGAAACAACCCTGAACACATCAATCATCAAATGAGAGGGGAGTACTTTTTTCATTTGGATTTTGGAAACAGCTGGACAGAAAATGGATTTCCCATCACACACATTTTTGAGATTTCAAAATAAATTTTTGTTCTGCCTTGGGACAAAACAGACTTCTCAAATACTTTTGAAGAATACCCTGGAATAACCAATGGTCTAGTGGTTAGCGCACTCGTCTGGTATATGGGAGACCTAGATTTAAACGACCTTCCTCTGCCTGACTTGAACCCATGTGCCTCACATCACAGATCCTTGCCCTAAATACTTGGCTATAAAGTCAGCTGGTTGCTTTTTTCAGTCTCTCCCTTTGCAGTTGTTTCATGCTTTATAAATAATTAAATACTCATTGGGCATAAGAGCGACTGACTTTGTAGGCTAGTGATTATGGCACTCACCCGGCGACGTGGTTATGCATTTATACAAAGTGGAACAAGCTCCAGTTGGACAGACTGAGCAAGGCCACCTCAGAATAACTAGTAGCGTGGTGGTTAGGATACAGAGCAGGAGAGTTGGCTTCAAGTCACTGCTCTAAATTAGGCAGATCAGGGACTTGAACTTGGGTCTCCCATATCCCCAGATGAGTGTCCTAACCAGCAGATTCTTTTGGACAATCGCATAACTTGCACTCCATCCATTCTGGATCTGAGAAAATTTCTTGAGGATAAGTTCTTTGAAACTGATACATTCCTGCCAAAATTTTTATTTGGATGAACAGGCATTTTCGGGGGAAAAAAATGTTTTGAAAAATTCCTGACCAGCTTGAAGTTTGGGAGGGGGGAAAAGCTCCCAGTACAACATACAGGAGAACAGGTGCATTCATAATAATTTTGGTTCTGGACATATGTTTGTAGTTTGTTTTAAAAGTGCCTATGAATGTATTTATTAAACCTAAAAATGTTACTTTTATCATTACAATCATGATGAAAATACAGTCAAACCCCCAAATTAGCTTTACCAACTAAGCAGCTAGCTTTTCAGTGTTGTCAGCAAAATATTTGCCTGAAGCAACTCTCTCCTGCTTATTACCGCCATCTCTGTCCCAAAGAAGGGCAAAAAGCTCTGTGCTACCTGTCCTCCTTCCCAAACCACTTTCTGCCATGATATGAGTCGCACTGGATTGTTATAAGGACGATTGCTGGAATATACCACTCCCCCCCCTCTCACCTTGTAAGGTCTGAAGTGACTATTTAGCTGCTATGTTATTCTAAATTGATTGATAACCTTTTTCCTGATTCCCAGCCCACAAAAGGCAATCTGTTGGCTCTGTGTCCACCCATGAGCTTACTCCTGTACCATGCACCAGGGACCTGGTAAATTTGAAGAGAGTGGATCCCTGGGAAGTAGTGATTAGTAGCTGTTATATCTCACCATTTTCACTCCCAAAGATATAGTTTACAAGCCAAGTTAAAGCAAAGTCTGAAGCCTCAAAGGTTCGGTAACTGGCAGTATAGCGTAAACTTTCATGCAATCTTTTCCCCTAGATGCTCCACAGGTCACAGGAATTTCATTGATATTATTGGAATCAAGAATAGTTTTGGAATTTCTTACTGTTGGGACTTTTGCAGCAGGCCATTCTTTTCCAGGGAGAGGATACCTACCAAGAAGCCAGCATGCACAGTCTTCTAGAAGACCTTGCATGACTCAGAAAACAATGGGCCAGATTCTCCAGTATGCTAAGGCCAATTTTTGCTAAGTAAGCTATACAAAAGTGGCCAGAGATTGCTGGTAGGGAATTGGCCTTGTGTGGAAGCTGGGAGAAGCAGTTCCACTGCCTCCTGTGCCAGCTGATCCCACAAACTTCAGGGTAAAGGGAAGGAGAGCACCCATCTGGGGATGTGGGTGGGATGGGGAGAGGAAAGTTACATAACAGACTGGAGCTCTGTTGCACCAATCTGCATCTGGCTTTGGTTCTGAGGAGATTGATGCCAGTGGCCTAAATTAGTGTTCCTCCTCTGTAGTCCTAGCTTGCACTGAGGCTGGGTAACCTTGAATATGGGTGCTGTAACTGGCTCCCTACACCCACATATCGCCATTCTGTCCAAGCACCTCAAGAGAATTAAGGTCTATGTTTCCACTGTGCTGGATCATAACTTAATATGTTCCAAAATATGGTAGCTATCTTTTTAAAGAATATATATCTTGACACACAATTCTGAAGATAGCACTGTGGTTTCTTTTCATTTTTCCTGTCATGTCATTTTCTCTAAGTGTTAAAATGTACAATAATATTGTTGATGCTAAAAATAGAATTATTATTTTCTTCATCTCTAGATAAAATGTGTTTCATTTTGGATGTTACTTTTCAATTCCCTCTGTGCTATGAAAACATTAGTAGAACTTACTAACTTCACCAGTGATTAAGTGGAAATTCCTTAATTTAGTTAAGGATGTTCAGGCAAGATTACAATAAATCAGGGAACACACCCAGATTTCCAGTTAGTTCTCAGAGCTCAGACTTTTATTGTGCTATGGGTTGGCAAGAGGTTGAAAGAGTATTCTGGACGTTGAGCTGCACATGAGAATAAAGGCGCAGTCACTTGCATCATATTACTACTGTGCATCTTGTTCCATTGGAACTGCAATATCAGACCAAGTAAGCCACTATGGACTTGTTACTTCTCTCAGCAAAGATCTTCTCTGATAGGACACTTAGCACAGTAGCAGACTAAAACTTGGTATCCAGTAAACCCAAACACAGTGTAGGTATGTTAGGTTTAGCTTTTCCTTACTCAGTCAAATGTGCTTTGACATTAGTGCAGGAGTCACATCTGAATAAAAGCTTTAGGATAGTGCCCAACCAAAATAAAACTAGACTCCGCTCTGCTCTTGGATACTCACATCACATCCGTGTCCAGAAACAATTTAAATAATCTTCAACTAGTCAACAAATCCATCACCATCTGATTAAATTATGTGTCTGTGTGTGTTGCTGACTTCTAAGTGTGGGGAGTTTATCTAATTTGATTGTTCTAGGCAATTGTCTTTGGATACCCCTATGTTTTCACATACCAGCACCTAGGTTGACCAGATAGCGAGTGTGAAAAATCAATACAGGGGATGGGGGGTAATAGGTGCCATATAAGAAAAAGCCTCGAATATTGGGACTGTCCCTATAAAATCGGGACATTTGGTCACCCTACTAGCACCATGTATTTTCTCTAGATAGTTTTTTTTTTTTTTTTTACATTTTCATTTCCTGAAACCTTATATTGTGGGGGCATTTATAGTCCATACTCCCATCATAGCAATGTCTTTATTCTACAGCACTCTCACTTTCATCCATTTGGGAAAGAAAATTGGGGCTGGTTCTCTATTGCCTTCAACTTGTGTAGTTATTTACCCCTGTACAAAATGAATTTAAGATTCTCCATTGTGATGCATGATACTGAAGTTTAATTTCCCCAAAACACTGCGGCAGGTCTTGAACACAGAGTAAAGTAAACACAGCCACAGAAATACTAGTATGAAAGAAGTGTTAGTGGGCCATATGCACTTGACAAGTTTATTTAAAACTAAGTTAGTGGGACAAACTGTTGGTGCTTTAATGTTGGCTGCTGTCTCAATATTTGGAAAAGCAGTAGGAAAGCAATGACAGAAACAAACTTGCAAAACACACAAATCAAGAACTTTTCCTTCAAAAAATTGGTAAAAATCAGCAAAGATCATATTACCACCTGCCTGTAGAGTTTTGGAACCTGCAGGTTTTAATGATAAAGCACTGAGGTTTTGGGACCATTTTTCAATTTTTAGTAATTCTGGTCAGAAGTTACATTTTGTTTTTGATCACCTACATCACAGAGGGTGCTTAATGTAGCAAGACATCTCTAGTTTCAGATGAAATTGAGGGCCATAAGGTGATATTGTAACACCTATAAGCATCAGGTGGAAATTAATAATATTCTATTCCATGTATTAATGTGTCTTCATTTTCATGCCTGAAGTGCATGGGATAGATACAACGGCATGACATAACATTGAATAAAATCTTCTTTACTTTGTATTCATTTAAAATCTTATTAGAATGGAGTTATCTAGTTAAATAGTTATAACATTTTGAAAAGATTATTATCTGTAGGTGATTAATTTTACTACTAGAGCAATCTCTTATTCCCAGTGTAGTTCACCTAATCATAGTAGCTTTTCTAATGGATTAGTTGACCAGTTGAGTTAATTCTGTGATTTTACTTGTTCAGACTAGCACAAATCAGATTAAAAAGTGAAAGTATTAAATATTGTATGTCTAAGACTATTACAGATTTTATTAAGGTCATAAACAGCAATCAAAATGTGTCATGGGTTCAGAAGTTAAAATTTTAATTTTGGCTTAGACTCTGTGAAAACAATGGCTTTGGAGCAGGTAGAAAAAAAAGTACTGTACTGTAAGGTTTTCAAAATCAGTTAAATTTACACCATTGCAATATTATTAACTTCAGGAACATCTAAATGTTGCTCCAAAGATACTTTAAAATTGGGAACTACAGTAATGTGTTTATGAAGATAAGTCATCGGAATTGATTTATCATGTAGTTCTGCTTTACAAAATCCTTTGTTATCTTATTTAGTCTGCATAATAATGACTTTTGTTTGCCTGCTCTGAGCTTTAGAGTAATTATAAAAGGATAAACCTTTATTGGTAATCTATATCTTTTGCAGCATCATGTTGATTTTAACTGAACAATATGAAAAAGATATTAGCTTCACTGAACCAAACATTTGCAATTAAATCAGAGGATTGGGAAAGGATTAAACACTAATGAGATGAATAGTATGGATTACGGAATCTGCATTTTGTCCAATTATTTTCAAAATCCTTATATTTAGATAAAACAATGTTCAGGGTAGATAATGGCTATTAATTGTCAATCACCTGCAAAACATAATTTTGACTCAATACTTTAAGAAAATGATATTTTAACTTATTGAAATACAGTAAGGTTGCATAATCAGTGCTGTCTGAGGCAATTTACACACTGCTTCTGTTAACAGTTGTTATATTGTGGGGGCATTTATAGTCCGTGCAACAACATTTTCCTTTTATTTTCATTTCTAGTAAGCGACACCAGAGTATGAGCCATGGAGTTGGCAAATGTGAGAACAGATGAGGAGTTCCTTGCCAATTTCAGGTTGACCTAAATAGGGTCTTTGAATAGCAAGTATTGGTTACTGAATATGGTGCTGTTAGCAATCTCCTTCTGGATAATAGACACATTCCCTGAGAAGGGAAAGGGAACATAAGACTTGGTATGTTAGATCAGACCAGAGGTCCATTACTTCAGTTTTATATCTCTGACAATAGCTAGTATCAGATGCTTCAGATGCAGGTACTAGAAACCCCATGGTAGAAATTGTTTGCCCTTATCATTTAATGGTTGGTTTTTACCTTATAGTATGAGAATTTATCCCACCCATTTTTCAAAGAAAGGCTAATCTGTGAAATATCTGTGCCCTCTTCGGTCCCACCAACAGATTTTCATTTTCAAGACTGTCTTTGCCCAACCCCACGTCCCAAAAAAGTCTCTGTAAACTTACTCCGTGAGTTGTCTCATTGGAATAAAAACTTTACTCATATGTTCCCCCAAAAGATGTTATGACTTCCAAAGACAAAAATATCTCCTGTTTCAAATTCCAGTTTATCCCCTTTTCTGAAAAACCTCCAGCTTTGCACGCATCCTTCCACAAATTTCTCCTGGAGGCTTGAGAATATGTATGAAAAGCTTCAGATGGAAATTTCCTTTTATGAGGGAGTTAGAGAGTGGCCACAGACAAGTTTATCATGGAAAGCTAGCTACAAATCTCTGGAACAACTTCCATACCTCCATAATGCTGGCCTCCAAGAACAGGCTTTGTACTTGTGTTGGAGCTACTGTGCTTTCTCTACACGAAATCTTTATCCTGGTTTCTCACTCTAGATTAAAAATATCCTTAACTTAATTTGCAGATGGGTTCACATGCCAATATTATGATACAAATTTCAGAGGAAGAGGAGGATTTTTGTAATATGTGAGTATACTGCTTTCAACGGAAGAAACAACCTGCAAAAAATGTTACTGTATAAACAATCACTCAGTAGTCCAGAGCAAGTTGGCTTCACTTCTTTAAAAAAAAAAAAAAAATCCATAGATGCATTGAAAAAAAATCTTTCTAAAGTGATTTCTGACTATTGACTATCTCTGGAAATATAAAGATACTTAAACCAAGCATGTCCAATTATTTTACTCCAACATCAGATGGGAAAATTCCACAAACTACAAATTATTATTCCAACATTTTCTGCTGGCATAACTGTTGGATTCACTTGAATTACACCCATAGAGAATCTGCTCTGACATCTTCATAGACTGAAAGAGACTATGAAAGAGAATGAAACATCATTCATCCCTGATGTTGCACTGGAGAAGAATTTAGCCCAAACTATCCATAATCCATGGTGTGACATGATATAAAATGAAATTTCAGGTATCGTGCTGTCCATCAGTAGCCTTTAATTATGTTGTGTTCTGAATTAGCATGGTGCGGTTATTGGCAATGAAGCAGCCTAAAATTTATGTTGCTCTAGAATTCTTTTTTGCTATTAAAATTTCATGCATAAGATTGATTGTGTTTATAGAAATTGACTTTCTTAGATTGCAAATGTTTGCCTGAAGGAAGTTAGATTTGTTTTCAGCTACACACAGAATATAATCATGAAAATATAATGAAGAGTTAATGAATGTGCAACACACATTAAATGGATCAAAGAATAGTGTGGTGAAATGAATTTTTCGGATAATGTGAATTTTTTTTCTGTTTTCTTTGCTGATTGCTTGTGAAGGTAGTTAACACTCAACAGATGAACCATTGCATAATTAATTTACAAATGTAATACCACATATACCCTAAACAAAACTGTAAAATTAGAATATTAATATATTCATTGGTGATTATGTCAAATGCCTTTTTGCCCAAACCATGTAATTATTTAATGCAGTATTTAACTGTGGCTAACACTGTGAAAAGAATGAAACATTTGAATTACTTTAAAAAGTTTATAAGCGTGTGTCTGACTTTCTGTGCAGAAGAGCATAGTTTCAGAGATGGATTTAGGTGATTGTCTTTAGGTTTTGACAAATGTTATGTTTTTCCTTTCCAATGACAAAAGAAAGAATATAGACAGTTTGTGGCACTATTCAGCTAAAATAAACTCATTTTCCCTTGCATGCAATTATTCAACTTCTTCCAGCATAAAGTTGAAAAAATGAAATATAAAAAGCAAACTCCAGGTTCAACAATACTAAATCTGTCCTTTTACACACACACATCTATATTAAAACTACATTATAAAGGTTGCAAAGTCAAGCACTCAGAAGTTAGGAAATGCCAGAACTAAGATTTCCTGTTCAATCTTAATTTTGCTTCCTTGTGTGTATGCATTATCATACAGTCTTTAGTTACATGATCATAGACTTTTTTTCTACAGGACCCCTACCTCTTTCAGTGCCCAGGCTGGACTTCCTCTGGGGATGAATCAGGGTTGTGCAATGAAAAAGTCCGCTGTCTGTCTGGGATGGTATGTAGTGAACGAGGCAGGGGGATTGCAGGAAGAGAAAAGATAGTTTTGTGGTTAAGGCAGGTGCTTCTCAGAATTGAATTCTATCCCAGTCGCCTGCGTGATGCCCGTCAAGTCACTTAAACCAGATGTTTTGCAAGTGGTTACTAATTGTGTGTTCCTCACTTTTTGGATGCATAACTGGAGACCAGGGTCTGATTTCAAGTGCAGAGCACTCAACAGCTGGAAATGAACTCAGTAGGAGTACTTACCATTTCATAAGTTCAGAGCAGAGCTTTGAACTTATGAAATGGTAAGTACTCTGAAAAATCAGGTCCTACATATCTCAAATTGGGCACTCAAAATTAGTGGACACTTCTGACCTTAATCTTTCTCGACCTCAGTTCTCCATCTGTAAAATGGGCATGATAATACACACTTATCTCACAAGTATGTCATGAAGATATTAATGCACTAATGTTTGTGAAGCATTCAGATACTCTAGTGATGAGCACTATGTGAGGAAATTTAATAATTCTTTCTCCAAAGCATGGTTTGAATAGCATGCAATAAATAAAGCACAGGTCCACACATCAATCAAGGATAAAAAAACTGCTGGTTAGTTGCTCATTCAGTAAGCACTGTCCGTCCTGTGCACTGACTGAAACAGAAGTCCTATGGACAAAATAGTAATTAAAGACTGTTTCATAATACATATGCACAAAGGGGCCAAATTGAGATTGCACAGGCAACTTTAATTCCAGCATTTCCTAAATTTTGTGTGTTTGTGTGCATCTCTCCCTCTCCCACCCAGCCCCCATTTGTTCTCCCTCCCACACACATTTCCTTGTCCCCACTGGTTCCCAGTCCCTTCATTCCCTGGGCTTCTCATCAAGTCTTAATGTCCTCACCTCCCTGGCTCTGTGTCCCAATCTCTTTATCCAGCCAGGCTCAGTTCTTCTCCTGCCCCCCAGCTCCTTCTATCTCTCCCACCTTCCCCCCCCACAACCCCACTGCTTCCCAGACCAAGTCTCTTTGCTGTGCCGGTCCCAGTCACCCTGCATGATCCTCATCCAAGCTCAGTTCCCTCCCACCCATTTCTCTCCTCAGGTAACCGACTCAGTCTCACCAGCAAGCCTCAGTCTCTACTTCTCTGCCAGCGTCCAGTCCCATTTTCTACCCGCCACCCCTGGATCCCTCTCCCAATCTTCTACTCCAGCCCTCAGGCAGATTTACACCTTACATGCCCTTAGGCACAGCATCTTCAGTGCCCTCACCCCCCCCCCACAGCTGACCTTTGTGTTGTATACAGTTTTAGAGAGGTAAGACGCCCGTAGGCATGTGCCTACTGTGCCTAATTGGAAATCCAGCCCTGATAGCCCTCCTCCACAATGCTTTTGGTCCAGCTCCTGTCCCCTCTGCATTTGAATCAGATGTCTTCCTTCTCTATCCTGCCTGGGTGCCAGCAGATGGGTTATTGAGAGCATGTGTGCCCAATATCTGTGCCCACCACCAGCTGAGCCTGGAGAACATGGGAGCAGTCATTACAGTGAAAATCTGACTTTGCCCCTGCAGCCCAGGACTGGAGAGAACGTGCTTAAGCATTCTCTGAGGATGGCACATGTGCAATTCAGTCACAAGTAAGAGATGTGAAGGCTTGGAGCATGCTCGGTTGCTCTGTAGGGATGGTGCATTTGCAGTCAGGTCACAGGCAGGAGCTGTGAGGTCATGGGGCAAGCTCAGTGAGGGTAGAATTTTTGGAGATTTTAGCTGTTAACCTCTAGCAAGTCTCTACTGAGCATGTGTGAACTGCAATTTTTCAAAGCCTTATAATTTGACCTAATTTGGGTGGATTTTCACAAGGATGTCAGAAAGCACATCCCAGACAGAAAGGCTACTCCCTTGCCAAATTTAAAGTTGCTGTTCCAGAGCATTGGGGTGATTTCCAAAGATAGGTCACCAGCATTTTTTTAATGTTAAAGAAATCTATATTTTCCCTAGCCTTATTCTCAAAAATGTCTGAACCACTTTGCCTGACATTTTCCAAAATATCCCTGTTTGAGGCAGATACCCAGCATGGAAAATTTCACCCAGACCATTAGTTTGGCAAAGTTTTATGCAATTGAAAACTTCTTTTAATAAGAATTGTCAGGCACCTTAGCAGTAGGCAGTGCTACCAGCTTCATCTATAATACAGGAGTAGCTAGCCAGAGGGAGAGGCCAGGATCCTCCCAATACATACACAAATATATGTCAGTTGCTGTGGGGACAATATTCTGCTAGCCTGTGGGAATGTGAAGGAATGACTCCCAGTGAAGTTTTGGCAAATGTCTCATTGATTGAAATGAAAGAAGGATTGGGCCTGAAAAAAAGGAAAATTAGTCATGAGGGCTATTAAACGTTATTTTTATAGTTCCCCATTGCCAGTCGCACAGCCCCATTTTATCATGATTAATTATATTATTTCTCTTCCAGCAATGCCCACATTGTACTAAGTATCAGAGGGGTAGCCGTGTTAGTCTGGATCTGTAAAAAGCAACAGAGAGTCCTGTGGCACCTTTAAGACTAACAGGTGTATTGGAGCATAAGCTTTCATGGGTGAATACCCACTTCGTCAGATGCATGTAATGGAAATTTCCAGGGGCAGGTATAAATATGCAGGCCAGAATCAGTCTGGAGATAACGAGGTTAGTTCAATCAGGGAGGGTGAGGTTGTCTGCTAGCAGTTGAGGTGTGAACACCAAGGGAGGAGAAACTGCTTTTGTAGTTGGCTAGCCATTCACAGTCTTTGTTTAATCCTGATCTGATGGTGTCAAATTTGCAAATGAACTGCAAATTTGACACCATCAGCTCAGGATTAAACAAAGACTGTGAATATATGATTACAGTGATTATGCAAATTCCAGTACTATGACCAGCAATACCAACCAGTCATAATATAGGAATTTACTACTGTAAAAAGCTAGAAAAGTGTGGAGAGGTGCACATTTCAGGATCAAGGTCCAAGTTGAGAAATAATTGTTTGTGATTATGCAGTTCAGACATTTGGAACCAATTATGTTTAGGGAACTATGTACCGTGCCTGGTTATGCTTCGTTTATTGTAGTGCATTCCTGCCTTTTACTTCGCTGATGCCTGGTCTACAATAAAAAGTTACACCATTTAATTAAATCAATCTTGTTAAATTGGTACAAACCCTCACTGTAGATTCATTTAAACTCATTTAACCTTCTCTTGAATGGATGGTTTTAGAGTAGCAGCTGTGTTAGTCTGTATCCACAAAAAGAACAGGAGTACTTGTGGCACCTTAGAGACTAACAAATTTATTTGAGCATAAGCTTTCGTGGGCTACAGCCCACTTCATCGGATGCTGTGCTCAAATGCCACGAAAGCTTATGCTCAAATAAATTTGTTAGTCTCTAAGGTGCCCCAAGTACTCCTGTTATTTTTTCTTAAATCTGGATGTCACTTAATACTGTAACATACCAGTGGAGGCTCAAATAATTTAAGCAACAATTTAAACCACTGTAGGTACATCTACACTAAGAGTTTGCATCAGTTTAGCTAGATTGATTTAGTTAAATTGATACTACTATTTCTAATGTAGACAAGCCTTGAGATATCCCATTTTGGCGCACCTTAATATTACATAACAACAAAAGCCAGATTGGTAACAGCATATCTGTTGCTTGGAATATGAGTTCCAAATGCTTGTCGTAAACACAAAATAGATAGTTAATTAGTGAATGGATATCCTAACTGACAACCTCAAAACCACATTCATATTTATGAGAGAAACTAGTGGTTTGGTGAAGCAAAGAGCTTTCAAAATTTTCAGTTCCCCAGCAGCATCTTTTAAATTGTAATAATTGCTGTTTAACTTCTGTAACAGTGATAAGCCTTTTTTTAAAGTTAAAAATAACTGTTTTTACCAAGAAGTTCTGGCAAGTTCTTCAGTGCCCAATTAACCTGATCAAGGTACCTTGAAAGAGGATTCCCAGACTGCTTGGCTGAATTAACACAACCTGTCTAATTAGATGGCATCATTTATATTTTAACTTCTTTTTTCAAATATTTGCAGTGTAAATGCCCTAAAATGCTCTTTCTACATCATCATAAATATTCAATTAATTGTTCAACACCTATTGTTAATTTATACTTAATAAAATTATTCTTAGATGCTGAGGCATTATCCTCATCCCTGTGGAAGACAAGAAACTAAAAAGCATAACTTTCTTCAAAAAGGTGTGAAAGAAAAGGCTCTGAGGAATTTAAAATGAGTTCATTAATGCTACTGGCTGCAATGTTGCAAAATGCAATTTATGAGTTCTTTTAGCAAATTAGATTGTATTTTTGATGTGTAAATATGACGATGCATACAAAAAATCTTTTCAAGAGTAATTAACTAACCTGGGACTTTGTGCTTTCTTACAAAACTTAACGTTCCGAGCTATGAGATAGCTAAAAGGCAAGTCTGGGAGAATTGAGTAAAAAAAATTGCCACATCAAAATTTTTTTGAAAGGATCTCTGTTCTTGTGGACCTTGCTGAAACTATAGTTCAAGGAATGGAAGGTTCAAAAAAGGTGACTGGCAAGACATATTATATGTCTAGTTTTGTAAAGAACAGGTACAGTGTAAGTGACAGCAAAGCAAGCTTCTCTATGTCATCTCACGAATGGGGATGAAAGTGAGCTGACTTTGGCTCAATCCAGGTAAGTCTAAGGTTACGATGGTAGTTTTGAGAAAGTAGTCAGAGGAACTGGATCAACTCATCTGAACGTGTTTGTCCACGATTTGTTACTTTGCTTTGCAGTATAGGAAACCAATCCAGCAAGGTCATCTGCATGGGCAGCTCCATTGACTTCAATGTTCAGGGGGTGGGGCTCATCCACCTCTCCAAGGTTGATCTTGCTATCATGTGGCATGCCTGTAATTGTTGTTCTTCAGGGTACGTTGAAAATCCTATGTTGGAATATTTTTCCCAAGTATTGATTTATTCAAGGAGCATTTTGTGGGAACTGTGTTATCTTCTGGAGTTACTTTTGTGACATGAATTGACTGATTTTCTTTTAATTAACATGGAGCCTAATGTTTGGGATAGGTTTTTTTATTTTTATATAAATCAAAATAAACACATGAAATATTTAGCAAATGCCTTCAAAAATCCACCTTCTAAATTACTTTAGCTAAGGTAAATGATGTTAAAATGATGAGGTAATCTGTGGCTTTAATCCTCTGTTTCAGTCTCTGACACTACAGGAGATATAACCTTGGCATTCCCTCTTCAAATGGAATATCTTACTTCAGTGCATTATAGACAATATAAGGGAGACAAGGTGGGTGAGGTAATATCTTTTATTGGACCAGCTATGTCGCTGAAAAAGACAAGCTTTCGAGTTTACAGAGAGCTCTTCTTCATGGCTGGGAAAGGTACTCAGGAGTGTCACAGCTAAATACAAAGTGGAACAGATTGTTTAGCATAAGGCGTTAATATGTTGTAAGAGACCATTCAAGGCAAAGTGGACAGTTAATATCTTGGCAGTCATAGGACAAAGGAGGGCTAATGGGTTATAGATTGTTTTAATGACCTGTAAATCCATTGACTTTATTAAGTCCATGATTTTTTGTGTCTCACAAGGTTATGAATTTAAACTCCCAGGCTTGTCTTTTGAAGGTGATGTGCAAGTTTCCCTTGAGGATGAGGACTAAGAAGTCAGATACAGAGTGATTGTTTTGTGAGATGTATTCACCCATGGATCATATGGTGTTTTTGTCTTTTATCATTTTTCTATGTGACTTCATTTGAGAGTATAGCGAATGTCTTGTTTCTCACTCATACAGTTGTTATTGAGGGCGTTTATTGCAATGGATGAGATACATCACATGTTGTGATAGTTATGTATAGAACTCATGGATCTTGAATGGTACGTTTTCAAAAGTCCCATTTCAAGAATGACTTAGATGCCAGTGGCCAATTTTTAAAAGGGTTTAAATGCCTAAAGATGCAGATAGGTGCTTTAAACTCATTTCAAAAGTCCTTTGATTTGGCAAGGGGGTTATTCTATTATTTCACACAGTATAATTTCATCTAAACATTTTTAAAATTTCCTTATTTCCAAATTTTCATAGTAATTAAAAAACTGAATAATCTATTTTTGAATCAGTCCATTTTAGTACTGTATTAAAGTAACTGGTAAGATTTTTCTGACAAAACTATTAAGAAATAAGTTTATTTTGTCTTTTCTTTTTATCAGAAACCTCAGAGTGGTCTTATTATGCTTACTTAACATTTAGCCTGATTTTCATACAGTTAGTGGACTCGTCTTAAACAAATGTATTTCAAAGAACAAGAAATGAGAAATAGCAAAGGAGGAGGAGGGGAGGGAAGGAAAGAGAGGAAAGAACCAGCAAGCTTTTCTTTTTGAGGGAATGGGATAGATGAAAAGTAAAGAGACTCATCTATTCCTTTCAACTCTAAATGCAGATATATACTACAAGATATAAAAAAGAAAAGCCTCAGATAATAAAAGAAAGTGATTCCAGAGATAAAAATTAGCCAAATGAGAAATCTTGCTCTGGGGGATCATTAAAGCAAATGTTTCGTACTGGGACTATATAATTGAGAAGGAAGTGGCATCTTCCTAAAACAATATAAAGTAAAGCACTGAATCTGCTACCATGTTAAAGGAACACACACACACACACACACACACTTTTATGAGGATTAAAAGTTCATGAAAGCAAGAGCTGGGGGGGAAACCCACCCAGTTAGTAAGATTTTCTTTCTTTTTCTTCTCTGAAAGAAAAATTCTTCAGGCTTTGGAGACTTTAGCAAACAGAAGAAAATTCAATAAAGAAATGTTAAAGTGAGAAATAATGAGGGTAATAGAACATAATCAAATACTCGGTACTAAAACTCAAATTACCGTTACAGCATGTAGAAAAAAATTATACTTAGATGTGTTCTATTTATTGTCCGAGGCTTTCAATGACTCTGTCTTGAAAATAAAAATTTAAATAACTGAAATCATTAAGAACCAATATGCACTTAGTTGAAGCTGTTCTGTCATTATTTGTTTTAGGCTAATAAAATTTCCTTTTTCTCTCTGGATAGGAAACAAATTGTCACCTAAAAATATTAAGCATTTGGTACTATGTTCAGTAATACCAGATTCCTTCTCACTTCCAAGCTATGCATAGGGTTGCTAGGCATCCAGTTTTTGAAAGGGACCCTGGCGACTCCAGTCAGCAACGGTCATTAAAAGTCTGGTCGGCGGTGCAGCAGGGCTAAGGCAGGCTCCCTGCTTGCCCTGGCTCTGTGTGGCTCCCCGGAAACGGCCGGCATGTCTAGCCCCTACGCACAGGGTTGATCAGAGGGGCTCCGTGCGCTGCCCCCGCCCCCCAGCATAATCTCCGCAGCTCCCATTGGTCAGAAACTGCGGCCAATGGGAGCTGCAGGGGTGGTGCCTGCAGGTGCATGCACTGCGCAGAGACGCCTGGCCACGCCTCCACCTAGGGCCCAGACATGGTGGCCGCTTCTGGGAGCAGCGCAGAGCCAGGACAGGCAGGGAGCCTGCCCTAGCCCTGCTGTGCCGCCGACTGGGAGCCCCCTGAGATAAGCGCCACCTGGCCGGAGCCTGCACTCTGAACCCCGTGCCCCAGGTCGGAACCCCCTCCTGCATCCTAACTCCTTCTAGACCCCAACCCCCCTGCCGCAGGTCAGAACCCCCTCCTGCACTTCAAACCCCTCAGCCCCAGCCCAGAGCAGACTCCTGCACTCCAAATTCCTCAGCCCCAGCCCCAACCCCAACCCAGAGCCCATACCCCCAGCTGGAGCCATCACACCCTCCCACATTCCAACCCCATGCCCCAGTCCAGAGCCCCCTCCCTCACCCTGAACCCCTCATTTCTGGCCCCACCCCAGAGCCTACACCCCCTGCCAGAGCCCTCACCTCCTCCTGCACCTCAACCCCCTGCCCCAGCCCAGTGAAAATGAGTGAGGGTGGGGGAAAGCAAGCGATGAAGAGAGGGGGGGTGGAGTGAATGGGGGTGGGGCCTCGGGGAAAGAGCGGGGCAGGGGGCGGGGCAAGGTGTTTGGCTTTGTGTAATTAAAAAGGCAACCCTTGCTATGCAGATTCTTCTAACCCCATGTAAATGTATTTGTGAGGGTCAGGGTTCATTTATAGCATGAAAGTTGGGCAGATTGATCTGTCTGTCTACCTATCTTTGGTGAATCAAGCTCTCAGTGTGTGATTTCTCTGTAAATTAAGCAGATATGGTTTTCTTTCTAATTGGGGTCTTCCTCTCTGTAGTGTCGTCTTCTGTGTGTCTGCACAGTATCCTGCCTTTGGAAGAACGTTTTCTTCCTGTATTCTCCTTTATTTTTCTGCCTCATCAACTAGCCATCCCTTTGAAAATTTTATACAGGTCTTATCCATAGTTTATACTTCTTTATTTCTTTCAACTTCTGTTTTTATTTAGTATCTAAGGGCCTGATCTCATTAAAGTCAATTGGAAAAGTCCACTGGATTTCAACAGCAGCATCATTGGATCCTTAAATAGAGAAAGTGGAAAGGAAATATGCTTGTATGGAAAATGCTACACAAAATAAAGTTTTCTTGCATTACTATAATACATAATTCCCCTAGTGGGCAAATAGTTACATATGTAACCTTCACTTATGCTAATGAGTAAAACACATATGTTGTACCACATTTAAAGCAAAGAACTAAATTTCTTTGTCAAAACTGAGATTAAAAATATCACCTGGCATTCCAGGATTTGTCGTCCTCTTTTCTCACTCTCTTCCAATAAACTGTGTGTTTTCTTTAGCATTTGTCAAAGTTATTTTTTACTTGACTTTCTGCCTATCTATTCTAAACTGAGCTATTCTTAAAGCACACAGAACAGCTCTTTTGTGCTCACAAACCTGAAACACACAGTCTTCAGGTTATAACATATATTCCAGAAATGACATTTCAGAGAGAGGTTTCTTGAAAGCTACATTTTCAAAAGTTATATTATCTACATATGGACCCTCTCCTCATCAGAAGTACAACTCAGCTAAACTGCACAGGCTTTGG
The DNA here is from genome assembly GCF_027887155.1 of Malaclemys terrapin pileata. Classification (NCBI taxonomy): domain Eukaryota; kingdom Metazoa; phylum Chordata; order Testudines; family Emydidae; genus Malaclemys; species Malaclemys terrapin. Next base: position 69,927,088 of record NC_071512.1, read on the forward strand.
GAAGCTGCTCAGAATGAGATTATGGTGCCGTTATCTAATTCCTGTCATTCCCTTAGGGTTTCTACAGCTCCTTTTGCTGCAGTGTAAATATTCTGATGTTCAGAAATGGAATTTTGAATTGCTCTTCATTTTGAACTCAGCAGATGATATTCCAATAGTGTGTGAGCAACTTAAAGCAAGCTTAGAGGATTTATTGGCTGGAGTGTGAATCACTTAGTATGAATTTCTGGTATAGATCACACTTCCTTTACTGTATTTGGCCTTTCCAGAGAATTCAAACTGCTTTGGGTTACTATGGGCAGAGAGATCCCCAGCTAACATCTAGCATGTCAACAGCTCAGCACTCAGACTGATTTTTAGCTTAATGGCCACAATTCTGAATGAAATCGTACTGGGAAAGTGAGACCCTGTCTGGATTCGAAACTACTGTAACTGGAAATCATTGTATGTTTCTCAATGTAGAATGTTGTAAGAACACTTCTAGTCCTATGGAGTGCACCTGACCAAATTAGTTGCTCCATCTCATAGCCCTTTGTAAATATCTCCTCTACTACATGTTCAGTAATGGATACAGTATGTACCTTAAATACTTTTTAAAGTGTTTAACCACACCCTCCCCCCCACACAAATAAATTGACTCTTACCAACACACATATTGGACGGAATATATTGTAAAGAGCAACTTTGCATTGATAAAACTTCTTCTTGTCCTTCTCTTGTCTTTTATTATATTGTAATGAATCCATAACCATGCAGAACTTCATGGGTGTCATTATGTTGAACAACATAGCCACTGCCTTCATGATGACAGCAGATGTAGAGCCCAGAATTTCCTGCTCCCACAACACAGGCTGCTATTATTATCCAAGTTGGCTTCTTTTTATTCCTTTCCAGGAATAGGTCCATTTGTTCAACAGACTACATAGTCTGCCTGCATTTTTTTTTTTTTTCTGGATAGAACATGTTAGAGATGATGTGTTAAAACTTCTAGAATTAAATATTTCTCAGGATGAAGATTGGCTGGATACGGCCCTAATTTGGATTGTATTAAATCTTCCTGCATTAGCTATTTCCCAGAGTCTGTGTTGAGGGATAGCAGTTGTGAAATTGAAAAGGCTGCCATACAGTAAAAGACGGGGGTCTTGTCTCCTTCACATTAAAAACACTGAGGGTGAAATCCTGGCTCTATTGAAGTTCAATGGAAAACTTCCTTTGACTTCAATAGGTCCAGGATTTCACCCTGGAAGTTTTGCCATTGTCTTCAGTGGTTGCAAGATAAGGACCCTAATGCTGATCTTCAAAAACATTACCTTTGTTGCCCCTTTAACTGGAGAAAGCAAAGGATCTGCATTAGGAAAGCTGCTATTCACAGGAGTAAACTATTTCACATTTGGGGACAATATATACCTTCAAGTCAGCGGCACTGCTATGGGTACCCGCATGGCCCCACAATATGCCAACATTTTTATGGCTGACTTAGAACAACGCTTCCTTAGCTCTCGTCCCCTAACGCCCCTACTCTACTTGCGCTACATTGATGACATCTTCATCATCTGGACCCATGGAAAAGAAGCCCTTGAGGAATTTCACCATGATTTCAATAATTTCCATCCCACCATCAACCTCAGCCTAGATCAATCCACACAAGCGGTCCATTTCCTGGACACTACTGTGCTAATAAGCGATGGTCACATCAATACCACCCTATACCGGAAACCTACTGACCGCTACACTTACCTACATGCCTCCAGCTTCCATCCAGGACACACCACACGATCCATTGTCTACAGCCAAGCTCTAAGATATAACCGCATTTGCTCCAATCCCTCGGATAGAGACAAGCACCTACAAGATCTCTATCAAGCATTCTTAAAACTACAATACCCACCTGCTGAAGTGAAAAAACAGATTGACAGAGCCAGACGAGTACCCAGAAGTCACCTCCTACAAGACAGGCCCAACAAAGAAAATAACAGAACACCACTAGCTGTCACCTTCAGCCCCCAACTAAAACCTCTCCAGCGCATCATCAGAGATCTACAACCTATCCTGAAAGATGATCCTTTACTCTCACAGATCTTGGGAGACAGACCTGTCCTCGCTTACAGACAACCCCCCAACCTAAAGCAAATACTCACCAGCAACCACACATCACTGAACAAAACCACTAACCCAGGAACCTATCCTTGTAACAAACCCCGATGCCAACTCTGTCCACATATCTATTCAAGTGACATCATCATAGGACCTAATCACATCAGCCATACCATCAGGGGCTCGTTCACCTGCACATCTACCAATGTGATCTATGCCATCATGTGCCAGCAATGCCCCTCTGCCATGTACATTGGCCAAACCGGACAGTCTCTACGCAAAAGAATTAATGGACACAAATCTGACATCAGGAATCAAAATACTCAAAAACCAGTGGGAGAACACTTTAACCTGTCTGGTCATTCAGTGACAGACCTGCGGGTGGCTATATTACAACAGAAAAACTTCAAAAACAGACTCCAAAGAGAGACTGCAGAGCTAGAATTGATATGCAAACTAGACACAATCAACTCCGGTTTGAATAAGGACTGGGAATGGCTGAGCCATTACAAACGTTGACTATCTCCCCTTGTAAGTACTCTCACACTTCTTATCACACTGTCTGTACTCGGCTAGCTTGATTATCACTTCAAAAGTTTTTTTTTTTTTTCTCTTAATTAATTGGCCTCTCAGAGTTAGTAAGACAACTCCCACCTGTTTATGCTCTCTGTATGTGTGTATATATATCTCCTCATTATATGTTCCATTCTATATGCATCCGAAGAAGTGGGCTGTAGTCCACGAAAGCTTATGCTCTAATAAATTTGTTAGTCTCTAAGGTGCCACAAGTACTCCTGTTCTTCTTTTTACAGGAGTAATCCTTACTCACTTGGCTACTCCCAGTGACTTCAGTGAGATTAGACATGAGAGAAAGGGCTGCTCATGGGGGGTAGAGATTAGCACAGTATGTCCTAACTTGCTGTAATGCACCCTCACCTTTGACTTGGGTTGGATAAGTTATGGAGTAATTAATTTGCCCATAGCAAAATAGCACACAAAAACAATGTTAAATATCAGTAAGATCAAACATTCTGTATGTAGCATAGCTGCACAGGCTCCTTTTACAGGCTCTTCTGTGTCTCATCATCACTAGCGCACACACCATGTGAAGTGGCAAATGCTAGTAACTAATGGGTATTTTTTTTTATTGAATAACAGAATAAATAGGCACATAAAGCTTCCTGCAAAGGTTACTGCTGCCTTTCAGCTATTGCAACTCACTGGGGCACCCTTTCAAAGAGAAATGTAGGGTCCAGAAGTAAGCACACAACCTTTAGTTGTTAGTAGGATTTCTGTATTTTTTCTAAGTGCTGCTTGTTTAATTTGCCTCATTGTGGAAATCCATTTCTTTCTTTTTTCTTCCTTTTTTCACTAAATAAATATATTTTGTTTGCAGAATACTTCTTTTTTTAAACTGATTTCAAAATCATTTGGTGTTCTTCACCCTAGTATATAAACGTGATAGTTGACAGTGTACCACATGTGCAGAATGATAAAGGATCGATGTTTAATTCCAGCAGATTATTTTACCTTGCTACAGTGAGGGAAAACTAAATCTTGTACTTGGATTAAATATCAAAAATGTATATGATCCTCAATTTGCAAAGGAACAAATGCTGCAAAACCCATATTTTTTTCTTTTGATGCCAGTCAAAGACTTATAGGAGGGCATGTTATTAGCAGAAATATATTACTGGACAATTTAAAAAATAAATTTGCTTAGAAAATTCAATACCCCAAAGCATCATTCGTGTCTCTTGAAATGAGCATGACTTTTGCTAAGAAAGCTACTCCCTGTGATCTGCAGTCATCTCTCACATATTGTGTCTAGAGAAACACCTGAAGGGAACGATACAGTAACTGTGATGAGAGACTGGGTTTTAATAGAAAAACAATTATAAAAATCACTGTTGAAAAGTTTTCCAAAGCTCTGTGAAAGCCATCTAGCTCTGGATAAACTGAGACACAGGCATTTCCCACTGCCTTTATTTAAAGTGCATGACAGCTAGAACTTCACTCTGAGAGAGCTCTGATCTTTATTGTGACCAGCATGTAATTCAATTAAACGTTTAGGCTTAAAGGATCTGACTCTGTGCCTTCTTTTATGTAAGTGTATTATTTATTCCTTGGTTATTTTTTCTTTTTGCCATTTCCTTCCAGGATAGTTATTTGAATGGTTGTTTTATTGAAACTCCTTGTAGCACAAAATCCTCTGAATTATTTTTAACAGGTTTTGTTTTGGTTTAAGCTGATAATAGAGCACAATCTGGCACTTGAGTTCTTAGGTTTCAAAATATATTCAAAATAACAAATCCATTCATAGTTAGTGACACTTTAGCACAGAGGACAAAATTAAAGACAAAATGTATTTTCCAAAAATTGGCTCAACATCAGGGTTCAGAACCCTTTATGCAAGCCGTGATGCATACACTTAATGAAAAGAGGGTCCCTGCCAGAACAAGCTTCCAGTCTAAGGCCTCAGTTCTGCAATTCACTGTGCATGGGCAGGCTCACAATAGTGGGGTTCTGCCCAGGAACAATTAGTTACAGGATCAGGAGCCATGTGTGATTGCTGTGAATCAGCAGAAGCGTCTTTTTTTCCTCTTTATCACCCCATTTTAAAACAAATGGTTTGCTTTTCTGTGAAGCTGAAATGGGCTTGTCTGAGGGACTGTATATCTACAAGTCCGCAGCTGTTTTTGAAACACTGAAAATGTTCTACCATTTTAAAGTCTGTCTGATAGGGACAATGCTCACATGAAACTAATCTTTTGAAAACAAGCGTTTGCCCAGAGCAAATACAAATGGTAGCTCTGAATCGCGTTCCGGGGCTTTTAAGTGGCAATGCTTCAGGACCCAAATTCAGCCAGATATTTAAACACGAGAGTGCTCCCATTGGCTTCATTGTTAGACAAATGCTTAAGTACCTTGATGAACTGGGCCCCTGAGCTGCTTGCCCTGCAGGGTAAATTCCATCAAAAACGTTGAATGTTTGTTCTCATCGAACAGGACAAGTGGAATTTTGAAGGATCTAGGGCTGATTGCACTGGTCTACAATTTTTGAGAAGTCGTCTGCTTCAGAGATAAAATGTGCTATTTATTATGTATTTTGATGTGCTGAATTCAAACATGACAATTAAAACAACTGATTGGCTACTGTTTCTAAGATATTTAAGTTTTTACATTTTCTGTCTATATATATTGTGTAGCTAGTAGAGTTTTAATCATAAATTGTAAACCTAGGTCTTTTCATGTGTTTATGGTTGCTTTACATGATAATATTTCACCTGTCCTCTTTATGTAATACTTTAAAAATCAGCAAAACGGTTATATAAATAAAATTTATTATAAAAAAAAGGCAAAAAATGATTATGTACATAGTTTAGTCCTATTCAGTGTCTACTCGGCGCTTCTTGGCTTGTCTCTTGTATTCATTAAATGGAGCATCTCTTGTCACTGTCCAGCAATAGTCTGCAAGGATTGATGGGCTCCATTTACCTTGATAGCATTTCTCCATTGTTACAATGTCCTGGTGAAATCGCTCGCCATGCTCGTCGCTCACTGCTCCGCAGTTCGGTGGAAAAAAATCTAAATGAGAGTGCAAAAAATGTCTCTTTAGTGACATGTTGCAACCAAGGCTTTTGTATGCCTTGAGGAGGTTTTCCACCAACAACCTGTAGTTGTCTGCCTTGTTGTTTCCGAGAAAATTTATTGCCACTAACTGGAAGGCTTTCCATGCCGTCTTTTCCTTGCCACGCAGTGCATGGTCAAATGCATCATCTTGAAGAAGTTCACGAATCTGAGGACCAACAAAGACACCTTCCTTTATCTTAGCTTCACTTAATCTTGGAAATTTTTCACGGAGGTACTAGAAAGCTGCTTGTGTTTTGTCAATGGTCTTGACAAAGTTCTTCATCAGACCCAACTTGATGTGTAGAGTGGTAACAAAATCTTCCTTGATTCAACAAGTGGTGGATGCTGAACACTTTTCCTCCCAGGCTCCAATGACTGTCAAAGTGGCCAATCTTTCTTGATGTAGTGGGAATCTCTTGCACGACTATCCCATTCGCAGAGAAAACAGCAGTACTTTGTGTATCCAGTCTGCAGACCACACAAGAGAGCAACAACCTTCAAATCGCCACAAAGCTGCCACTGATGTTGGTCATAGTTTATGCACCTCAAAAGTTGTTTCATGTTGTCATAGGTTTCCTTCATATGGACTGCATGACCAACTGGAATTGATGGCAAAACATTACCATTATGCAGTAAAACAGCTTTAAGACTCGTCTTGGATGAATCAATGAACAGTCTCCACTCATATGGATCATGAACGATGTTGAGGGCTGCCATCACACCATCGATGTTGTTGCAGGCTACAAGATCACCTTCCATGAAGAAGAATGGGACAAGATCCTTTTGACGGTCACAGAACATGGAAACCCTAACATCACCTGCCAGGAGATTCCACTGCTGTAGTCTGGAGCCCAACAGCTCTGCCTTACTCTTGGGTAGTTCCAAATCCCTGACAAGGTCATTCAGTTCACCTTGTGTTATGAGGTGTGGTTCAGAGGAGGAGGATGGGAGAAAATGTGGGTCCTGTGACATTGATGGCTCAGGACCAGAAGTTTCATCCTCTTCCTCTTCCTCGTCTGACTCAAGTGAGAATGATTCTGGTGCATCAGGAACCGGCAGTGCTTCTCCATGGGGTACTGGGCGTATAGCTGATGGAATGTTTGGATATTGCACAGTCCACTTTTTCTTCTTTGACACACCTTTCCCAACTGGAGGCACCATGCAGAAGTAACAATTGCTGCTATGATCTGTTGGCTCTCTCCAAATGATTGGCACTGCAAAAGGCATAGATTTCCTTTTCCTGTTCAACCACTGGCGAAGATTTGTTGCACAAGTGTTGCAGCATATGTGTGGGGCCCACCTCTTGTCCTGATCTCCAATTTTGCAGCCAAAATAAAGGTGTGAGGCTTTCTTAACCATAGTGGTTATACTGCACTTTTGTGATGCAAAAGTCACTTCACCACAAACATAGCAGAAGTTATCTGCACTGTTGACACAAGTACGAGGCATCTCTGCTCACTTTGGCTAAACAGAAAAGTGTCCCTTTGCAAAATCAAACACTGACAAATAAGAGAGCACGACACTATATGATTTCTAGAACTGATCTAGGGCAATTTGTTCAGCAGAGTGATTTAAGCTTCGTTATGATTGCATCATCCATGACTTCTAGGAATAACATGATGCAATTCATATCATGTATGACGCAATACCAGCTTCAGATTGCATCATTCATTGTTTTGCCTAAAAAGCAAGTACTGTCCAAACCCAGTCATAGATTTATTCATAGATCCAGTCAAAGATGTATTTTAGTCATTTCTGGTTTAAATTGAGATCTCTTCCCTTTATAACTCACTTATTCTCCGCCATTCCCAAGCCAAGGGTCGTATATACTGACCCAATAGCATATCTTGAAAACTAGAGCCAATCAACAATTTTAAGCATCATTTTTGTTCTCAGTGACCCAGAATTAGTAAAGTTTGACTACATTTATTTCAGAAGCATTTTGGCTGTAGAGCAGTGTTATCAGCCCAGAGAATGAATTCCATTCTTAATGCAGTCAGTGAAAGGATACATAAGCAGAAATAGCAAAGTGACTTAAGCTGAAGGGTGATGATCATGTTGGATATGCTGTATATATGACATGCTTAATTGTGAGATAGTGATACCTTGACGACAAGGGCACAAACAGGGTAAAGACATTTCATGTTGCTTCTTCCATGCATAAACAAATAGTACATGTTTGAATTTTCTCTCCTACTAGAAACTGTCAGTGTTTGTTTAGTTTATGTACCAAAACAAATGAGGAGAGATGTGCAATTTTGGATTCAAATTGGATATCAGTTTATCATTTCATGTAATTTTCTTTAGACTAACAGAAATATTATCAAAACCCACTGTAAAAAGCTCTTTTAATGAGGGCAGTTTCTGCTTCATTTTCAAGGTTGTGGTAGAGTTTAGAAATATCCCTAGAGATGGGAAACTAAAGGAAGTGGCTGAAACCTGTATGAAGAAGTGTGATGGGAAACTTTAGGGTCTTTTGAGACACCATACAACTGTATCCATCCAACAACTGTCAGCATTAAAGAATCATGGAATCTGATAGAGCTAGGGGGGAAATATTGTGGATATTCTTGTGAATAAAATGCATTAATTTATTTCACTGGTATTCACAGATCTCATTTTCCCCACCATAGTTGCAAAATATATGGATGATTGTTTTTATTCACAAGAATAGTTGTGGAAAGCAAGTGTGCTATGAATACTTGTACAGATAACTATTTCACAAGAATATTGGTAACCCACTTGCTTTTAGTTGCATTTTATTTTCCAAGACTAGTGAAAAGCAAAGCAGGACTAGGAAGAAGGAAGTGTGTTGGGATCATGTGTGTTGCTCGACCTGAGCAGATCATGAAGCGCAAGTACAAATGCCCAGTAAAATCCATTAGAAGGGGGGTTGGTAGATTAGTGAGCAGATTCAGAAGCTGCTTGACACCAGCATAGAAGTGTCCATTTAGGACAACCAATTCTTCATGAAAACAATGGGAGTTTCTGGGTGCTGAGCCCTTCTGAAAATCTGGCCACTTCATTTAGATGCCTAAATGAGAGGTGAGCTCTTCTGGAAAATCTGCTCCCAAATGTGTGTGCCACACACTTGAAAATCTGACCTTTAGAAATCATCTTAGAAAGAGATCAGAGGGGAAATAATGTGTCTGTGTAGCTGTATAGAATTACACACAAAAGTATGTTGAAAGAACATCACGGTTGTGTAAAGTTCAGTTCTCAGAAGTTATGGAATGCCAAAATTAAGGTTTCTTATGGAACCTTAATTTGGCCTGCTTCTCCGTATGCATTATTATATAGTCTTTAAATGCATGGTCACACATCATATTTTCCACATTCAGTTGACCAGCCAATCACTCCCCATTCCAACCTCCTGCATCCCCACTGGGCACCCAGTTCTAGCCTCCTTGCCTAGCCAGTCCCAGTCTTCTCCTCCCAACCTCACTCCGATTCCTTGTCCAATCTCAGTCCCACTCCTTCCACTGGCTCCCAGTGCCCCTCCAGTTACTGCCCCACAGTCAGCCACCAGCCTCTGGATCTTTTGTCTTAGTCTACCCCCTCTGCCTCCTGGAGATATGGCTCTTGTCCTCTCTTCATTTGTGTCAGGGTGCTTTCTTCTCTTTGCTCCCTAGGCACAAGCAAATTTCTTTCCAGACAATTAAAGTTTCACAAATCACAAGCAACTGAAAACAGGATCTTATAGAACATGTCAGGCAACCTCAATTATAAATGGTTCTTCCAACTTTACCTATAAGAAAGGACTATACAGTATATGAATATACATAACATATGTTGAGTACTTTACACTGTGATGCAAAAATTTAAAATCATGCCTCGAAGAATGTGCTCTTCAGTCCTGAAGGGCAGTAGATCTCTCAGAGCTAACATTGAATTTTTTTAATGGAAATTTGCCCCAGGCATTTAATTTTTTCCTTTGAAGTCTTTTTGCTGGACTGTACCAATTTGTGACCTAAAACCCAGGCTTGCCATTTCTTATATCCCAGATTTAACCCAATATTAATTAAAGGATCACAATACACTATTTTCCTAACTTTTTTCTTCTTCAGAACTTTATGCTATTTTTAGAATGGCTGTTTCTGATTACGACTAAATCTCATTGACTTGCTTTATTTTCAGACATTTAGAACAAAGGTTTTTAATATTTTTCGCTGGTCGACCTCAGCTTGACTTTCAAGAAAAACTGTTGGCTATTTCTACATATTAAAAATGATAGTACAAAGAATAGGTTTATTAAGGTAAGAGTACAACTGGGTGAATATTTACTTGCAAACTTTTTTTTTCAAATTCTGAATTGCTTTTCCTTTTGGTCATTATTTGTAGCCCATTTCATTCACTTTTCTGCAAAGGTTGAATACAATTATTCATGCTTGGGAAAGTACCTTGCGATATACAATACAGGCTTTGTATGTTTGGGAGTGAGAAGAGGCAGGGAGAAGGGTGGCAACAATAATATTAGTAAAGTGTTTTTGCTAACAAAATAAGGGTCTTAGATTTCAATGGGACTCCTCACATAAGTGGGACTCCTCTATCTGCTCACTGATAGAAGCAAGAGGTCTGAAGTCTGTCCCTAAATGATAAGCAGAAGTGAGGAAGACGAAGGCATTATAAGAGGGATATTTAAGCAGTTGAAGTGGAAGCGTGTGTTAGGTGACTGATGACATCATGACATGAAGTGGGTTCAGTCCATGCACTTGGCATATTTGCAGTATACACAATAACTCCCCTGGCCGACAAATATTCTTAGACCTAGTTCAAAAATAGGAAACCAGAACAAAAAAAAAAAAAAAGTGGAGGGAGGGGGCAAAAGTTTAGCTTTTTTTGTGATTAGTTCATCCTGTGTTTTCATCAGCTCTAATGGGTATTTATCTGTAGTGTGAAACCGCCCATTCAGGGACAGAGCCCCATTGTGTTAGGTACTGTGGATTAGAGCTGATATGTAGTTCCTTGTTCTCCTGGCTAGACATGCTGCCTCTCCCACTTCACAGGCATTCACACACCTAACAAGGACACAGTTTGATGTGTGCATTTTTTGGTTTGATCCTAAACAGTGCTCAAGAGAGATACTAGACCTAGCAACCCATAATGCAGTAATTTAGTTTTAATGACTCTAGCTGTATATTTGTTTTTGGCTGCTTTCTTTTTCTAACAGTGGTAGTATTTATGATGGTCATCATAATGAAGCATAGTAGTTAACAGCCCATTAAGATGAATGAGGGGAATGTAACTTCTCTGCTGGTGTTGTAAGGTCAGATTCATGAAAGGTATAAACAAATAGATGATTTTTGTTTGTAGATGTTTTTTAACGAATAAATGGCATGTGTATATTTTGGATATCCATAAGCCTGCTCCAATGAGTTGGTGATCTTCAGCAGAACACTGAGTTTTAATAAATAGTTCTAATGAGGATTGAATTTCTGTACAGAAACACATAGTGACATACCATCATATTGTGCTGGTATCTCTTATAACAGAGTGTTCTATTTACAGCAATTCAATTATTATTGCCTAGAAAGATTCATTTCATATTATTTTAAAAAGGCAAAGCAAACAAGAATGTTATTGAGTATTAAAATTCTTCTCACAAAAAATGACGGACTACCTAAAAGGGCCCAGTCCTGTAAAGTGCAGAGATGCTGCTGATGGAATTGAGACTGCAGGATTGGACCCCATATGGGTAGGCTAACTAGTTTTCATTGCAGTAAGTTTATTGATTAGTTAATGACTGACATGTATATTTAATTCAACTAATCTACAAAGTATCTTCTTGTTAAATGATGGCCATAGAACACAAAGGTGTCCAGCACCTGCCCAGCAGTAGGCTTATGCTGTGTGCCATGGTGTAGTAGCGCCATTATGAGAGCCCAAGTCTTGCTACCACACTGGTTGTTTGTTGTTTGCCATGTAGACATACCCTGAGAGGTCTGGAAGTCAGTGGGAACACAGGGATCAGACAAACTGTCTTTTTAAATTATTATTGTTTCCCTTTCTTCACCAAATGCTTTTCTAATACTTTACTTCTGCAGTATGTAATGGACAGTACAGGCACAAAAGCTGAGTATTGTTATTACTATTAGATATCTGAGCAGGTGGGGAGTGGGCTAGGATCACTTCTCTAAAAGGTACTAATCAATCTGATGCCAGGACGTACATGGGTGCCCAATTCAGGGGAAGGTGTAAGGAGCCCCCCTAGATCCTAACTTGCACATCCTGTAGCCAAGCCAGATAGAACTGCATACCCCATGGTTATGAGAAGCCAAAGTCTGTTTCTGCCCTACTCTCTGAGGAGTACCCAACACTACCAAGAGGACAAGGATGCATGGACAAGGGCCTGGTCTATGACTCTGCCCCCTTCCCAACTGAGTGCAGGAAGTTGTACAAATAACAGATTTTTCAGTTCACTGGCAGTTCTGAAAAGTTTTAAAAAATTGTTTCAAGTCAACCTACATATTTTTTTTTTTTTTTTGGCAAATGAAAGAGTAAATAATAAAAATAAAAAATGGTGTGTGGGCAAGGGTGGTGATAAGGGGAGATGAAATGAAATGCTTTTAGATTTTGAGCAGTTTAAAATTTTTAATTTTAAAACATATTAAAGGAAATTTGAAACAAACAGTTTCAAATGAAACATTTCTAATGGGGGAATTAATTTTTTTAGTTTTTTTCCCCTCAACTGAAATAATTCAGCAAAATTTGCACAAATTCATTAAATGTTTGTGTCATTGAATCTCTGTTTTTCACTGAAAAAGTTGCGGTCAACAAATTTCATCCAGCTCTAATTGGTGAGGCGCAAGTAACAGCCCACAAAGGAATGTAGTGTTGGACCTGCTGCCTCTGTATACCAGAGAGCTTTGTGAGGCACTTTCACTATAGCCTATACCTAAATGGCACAATCTAGTCCTCTACAAAGCAATTATATAATTATTGCCTCCCCCCACTCCCACAGACACACACGTCTCCCATCTTTTTTAAAGAAAACATTTGCACTGCTGGATAATTTTAGTACCTGAGTAGCTACCATCAAAGGGCACAATTCACTTTAAAGAAAAAAAAATATGTTCAGGCTCCTACGTTGCAGATGGTCATGCCGGGCTGTTGAAGGCCTCTGTGGCATTGTGTGGGATTCTATAGTATGGAAGCCAAATGTTGTCTATTACTGATTTGGGCCCAAAATGTTCCATTTAAACTGAGACTGAAGAGATGTTTAATTTATACTGTCAGAATAAAGCATGGCTTCGTTCTCTCTCTCTCTCTCTCTCTCTCTCTCTCTCTCTCTCTCTCTCTCTAGCTTGCTTTCTCTCATTGGAGAAGACCATCTGTTTGTCAAGGGAAGTTGGAAAATAATATTCAACATGAGATTTGCACTGAAATTCTGACACCTAGTAACTGCAGTTATGAAAGCAACTATCTATAATGTATCAAATTCATTTATATTTTAATTCCAATTCATCAGTGTCAAATATATATATATTTTTTTCTTCTATTCCTGGGTGATACTTATAATAGTCTAATGTGTTCTGGACATCAACAAAAAGGAACTGTGTTGGTGTTTTGTTATTAAACAATGGGCTGTTGTTGAGAGAGGCTGCCAAGATTTTTGTTTGTTTGTTTTCCTAAGACATAACTGGTATTTCAGTAATTATAATTAATGCATTCTGTGTCTCTTTAAAATGACCCCTGGTCCAGTAACAATCAAGAGAAGCCACATATGAAGACATTTTGAAATAGTGAGTTTCAAAGTCAAGTATATATTTCTGTTGGGACACCAGAGCGGAAAAGAAACACAGGTGAAGGGAGACAATATTGTTGCCCATCAGATTGCAACATACAAAAGAAAAGGAGTACTTGTGGCACCTTAGAGACTAACAAATTTATTAGTCTCTAAGGTGCCACAAGTACTCCTGTTCTTTTTGCGGATACAGACTAACACGGCTGCTACTCTGAAACCATACAAAAGAAACTATCTCAAAATGGGTAACTTGTGTGCAGAATGGGCAAACATCATTGGTGTGACCTGCAGCCCTTCACATTTGATTCTTTTGTTCTGTTAGTGGCTGTGTATTTTTAAAATGGATACACACATATTAGGTCTAGTTCTGCAAGCCTTGCTCATGTAGACTGACCAATGAGAGTCAGGTTTGGACCTTTTGAGAAAATACAAGCCAGATCCTCAGTTGGTGTAAATGAGTAGTGCTCCATTGACTTTGATGGAGCTACTCTAATTTACACCAGATGAGTATCTAGCCCAATACACTGCAATGAAGCTGAAGCCCTCCTGTTCAAGGGACATTCCAGGGCATATAGGGGGCTGCACAAGGAAGGTCAAAGGGTTTGATGCATGATCCCACCACCCTGCCATTTCTTCAAGCATGGTCCTTAGAACTATGGATCTTCCTTTTTCAGGGATGAGGGAATGGTGGTGTGGAAGAAACCAAATCCCCTTCATGCAGGCAAGGAAAGAGCCACCCAGGGAGAGTGGTCTGTCTCAGAACATCACAGAAAGATGATCTTGCTCTAAGTCATGAACTTACACTGGTTCCGGCGATGATCCTTCTATTCCAAACTTCTGAGAAAATCTCATCTCAGGGGTTTATTTCAATAGATCTGTTGATTCATATCCTTGCATTTGTAGTCCTGTGTGTGTGTTGAGCTGTCTCTGTCAACTGTACCAAATTGTGTGATGATTTTTGATATCAGCAAAAGGGGGGGGGGGGGGGGAAATCCCTTTCATTTGTAATGAAATGCCAAGATACTAACCCAGGTGTCCACAGGCAGAAGTCTAGTGTGCTAATCTCTCGTACCACATGCTGTCTTCATGAATTGCTATTTGAAATTATTGAGACCTTAAAATACAACAAATCTTTGAAATTTCTAAAAGAAAATCTTCAGACATGTATACATTTTTTCTTAATTTCCTATTAACTAAAAATAAGGTAAATTAGTTATTCATCCAACTTCTGCATACACTGTTATAGTCTTTACATATTACACTGAAAATTAACCTTGTGTATATCCACTCACATGGATATACTGTAATTGACTACTTCTGGAATACCAGCATGCCTAAAACTCCCATTTCACCTTTGATTGTATATATTCACCCAGTGTTTTCAAAACCCCTTGAACGTAATTGAAAAAACCCAGCCTTTTCAACATTAAATTGTACATCACTTGAGCCTTCGTTAATTTGCAAGGAATCTTGAGTAAATAGTAGTGAAGTGATAAAGGGGAAAACAAAAGAATCCTATCCTGTTTTATGTCTGCTTTTAATCTACTATTGGAAGAACAAAGGCAAATGTAATAACCAAATCCTCTTTTAGCCAGAACAGTGAAAATATGACAGCAACATCACATAGATTAATCCAAGAACTTTTAATCAGTGGAATGTTTTTCTTTATGTTGCTCCAATTTAGGTGTTGCCAAAAGCTTTACCCACTTTTATTTTTAGAGAATTTTCAGTGGCAAATCCTTTAATCTATAATCTTGATTTATAAAGGTCTGTTTGTTCCATTTTATTAATTTGCGCTGAGCAAACCCAGCTTTGCTGAGTGACTTTCTCTTAAAAAAATAACAAAAACATCCTGAAGTGGCTTTATCTATAGCTATTCTAAGCTTCTTTTCTCCTCTTCTCTTACAGAAAAAATGCAGCTGTTCCGAATAAGAAATATTCCCGTATTTTAACAGAATTACTATGCATTAATTATGTGCAAAGCATTTCTGCTTTGGGATAGTAAAAATGTGATCTTTGGTAACAGTCTAACCTAACCTGCAACAGGGGTAGACTTCTATCTTTGGCACTCCCTAGGGGTGAGTAGGGAAACCCAGGCCCACACTCTCCACCAGGTTATGATCCAGAGCCCAGTGGTAAGCAGCTAAGTCCTGCTTCCCAAAGTGCAATACTGCTGCCTTCCTGCATCACTTCTTACCAATCCCCTTTCTTACCAATGGATAAAGTAAACATATTAAATAACTGAACTCAGAGGTAAAGTGCAGAATCACAAGTCCCCCCTTTGTGCATTTGACCAAGTCATTGTAGTCAGACCTTGGGCAGCTGGAGCTCCTGCAGTGCTCCTTCCCAGGAGCTTGAAACGTAGGCCCCTTCACTTCCGCTCTGGGTCTTCTACTGAGCTACTCTGCATCCTTTTTATGCTCTTCCTCCAGTCCATGCATATTTTGCGAGTATCGCAGGGTTGGGCCAACTGATCACAGAGTAGCTCTTTCTGGTGTGGGATCTGTACACCCCATCACAGGGCCAAACTAGGAGTCAGGAGCTCTGGGTTCTGTTCCCAACTCTGCCATGAATTGTCATCTAACCTGAGACAAATCTCACAACTTTTCTGTGCCTCAGATTCACCATCCGCAATATATGGCTAACAATACTCAGTCAATTATGTAAAATGTTTTGAGATCTGTGGATGAAAAGCGCTATGTAAATGTGTATTCATTTGTACTATCAGGGACCAATTTTGTCATCCAATCATACCCCTGCATGCCTCTTGTGAGGTATGTAGGGGGCCATTAGTGTGCTGCAATGCACCACAAGTGATTTCCCTTGTCAGAGGCACAACTTGGGGCCACAGGAACATTTTATATAAAGAATTTATGTATCAATATAGTGTGTGTATATATAATA
The DNA here is from genome assembly GCF_027887155.1 of Malaclemys terrapin pileata. NCBI lineage: Eukaryota > Metazoa > Chordata > Testudines > Emydidae > Malaclemys > Malaclemys terrapin. Next base: position 69,943,463 of record NC_071512.1, read on the forward strand.
TGCATATGGTGCATTTACATGTGGCCAAAAGTATGCAAACACTACCATCTCACTGGATTTTGGTAGGTATTTCACACTATGCACTGGTTTTGTTAATTGTTTTGGAATGGTTTAATTTTAGTGCCTTATTAATTGCTCACATAAAACCTGATTCAGATTGCTACTTATCACTGACATCTCCTGCTGAACAGACAGGAATGTTTTCTATTATAACGCAGTATCCAAAAAAGGATTGGGATTGGTCTGTGCTGCCTCCACTACCCACTTCTGTGTATCTGCATTCTGGAGTCTTTAGCAATTATCAATAGGAACTAATATAGTAAAAACATTCCATATAATATAATATTAATTATCTCTATATGTTGATGTACAAAGTCAATGGATTGTGTGGGATGGGACTTTACATATTTTACTGCTACTCTTTCATTCATTCAGGCTGTAGACAGAAGATATTCATGCATTTATTACAATGGGATGGTTATCTTTGCTGATGAAATAGGCTTTTCAAATAGGCTTACATTCTAGAAAATATAGTAAAACCTACTTTAATAATATCTCAATTACATAACTGCATTTCCATCAACACAAAAGGCCGAATTTCCAAGATCAGCCTCTAAATTTGCATCCACCATTCTTTGTTCTCCCTTCCCTCAAATTTAAATGTGCATGTTGAGAAACTGGTTGCAAATCTGGAGACCAGGTCCTGGTCTACATTAGAAAATTAGCTCAGCATAACTATGCCATTCAGGGATGTGAAAAATCCAGATCTCTGAACAACACTGTTAAACTGACCTAACCCCCCATTGTAGGCGATAGTAGGCCGATAAGAAAATTCTCCTGTTGACATAGCTACTGCCTCAAGGGGAGGTGGTTTACCTATGCTGATGGGAGAACCCTCCCATTGGCATATGTAGCGTCTTCACCAAAACATTACAGTGGAGCAGAAGCAGTGGTTCAGCTGCAGCGTTTTAAATGTAGACAAGTCCTGGGATGAGGACATTCTGAAAACAGGGCTGAGAGGCCCACTGAAACTAAAGCCACTGCCAAATGAATGAACACTTTTAGAGTAATTTCCTTCCAAATGTGGATAGTACTGCCACAATGTTCCCAATTGTCCACCTATTTTGTTGATTTTTGCATTTGAAGAACTCCTTGATTTCCATGAAAGATACTAGCAGTTTAAGAACTGTTTGTTTCAATTGTCTCCAGTCAAGAGTAATACAGTCTTCCTTTCCACAAACTAAAACTATTATCCTCTTTTTTTGGCTGTCTTTTGATCCACTGGGTTGGTAGAACAAAGGCATGTGAGATTAGCAATTCTGCTGTCAACCAAAGAAATATTTTTAAAAAATATAGTTGTATCTTGGATTAATCTGAGAGCTTTTAATTAATGTTTTCTTTTTGCTATGTTGAACTCAGCTGATGTTTTCTTTTCCTTACCTGCTTCCCTTCTTTATCTTTAGTATATTAAAAGCCAGATCCTGGCATCTGAAAGTATGATTTAGCTACGTCTTTTTCCCACTCTCTTGCATGCTCCATTTTATTAATCTGTGCTATGCAATCCCAACTGCATTGAATGATTCCATTAAAAAAATCAATAAACTTGAGTGGCTTTATCTACACCCTTTCTAAGCCTCTTCTCTTTGTCTAGTTTTACAGAGAGAAGTGCAGACATTGACTAGAAAAGATTTTCAAATACTATGCTATTCACCAGATACTTATGGATAGCACATTAAAACTAGAGTGGATAATACATATCCTTTTCTATTTGCTTCTGGTACTTTCCATTCAGTGGTCATGACAGTGAATAGTTTCAGTGATGAAAACTTTCTGGGGTTTTTTATGAAATACTTATTATCAGGGGGGAGAGTGACCCTTTCTTTGAGATTTCAGTCAGTTTTGCTTCATATATGCAAAGTGCTTCGGAAGCACAAATCAAACAAAGTCAGGTTCCTAAAAGTCATTTCTTTTTACTCTAAAAATGAAACAAGCTAACTTCAGATTTTCCTATCTTTTTGCAGATTTGACTTGTATTGTTGACAATATCTTTTTTAGTTACATATTAGAATAGTTGTGTATTTTTAAAATTATCACTATCATTTTGCTGTCAGAGATTCTCAAAGTGTCAGAACTCAAAATGAGAGATTTTTCTGGCTCATGTTTTAAATATCTTCTGTTTTCCTCTATCATGTTAAAAACTTTGAATTCTGCATCTCTCATCTTCTAAGGCTATGTCTACACTACGAAATTAGGTCGAATTTATAGAAGTCGATTTTTTAGGAAGCGATTTTATAGTCGATTGTGTGTGTCCCCACTAAGCATATTAAGTCGCATTAAGTCTGCGGAGTGCGTCCACAGTACTGAGGCTAGCATCGACTTTTGGAGCATTGCACTGTGGGTAGCTATCCAACAGATCCTACAGTCGCCGCCACCCATTGGAATTATGGATTGAGCTCCCACTGCCTGATGGGGCAAAAACATTGTCGTGAGTGGTTTTGGGTACATGTCATCAGTCGCCCCTCCCTCTGTGAAAGCAACGGCAGACAATCGTTTCGCACCTTTTTTCTGCACAGATGCCATACCACGGCAAGCGTGCAGCCTGCTCAGCTCAGCCGCCGCTGTTGTGTCCTGGGTGTTGCTGGCAGCAGACAGTACAATAGGGCTTAAAACCATCATCACGCTTCCACTGCCACTCTGCTCTCCTGCTCTGGCAGCTGAAGGTACAATAGGGCTGCAAACCATCGCCATTGAATGACCGAATGACCCTTCTGCTGCCACGCTACTCTCCTGCTCTGGCAGCAGACGGTGAAGTAGGGCTGCAAACCATCGTCACGCTTCCGCTGCCACTCTGCTCTCCTGCAGATGCCATACCACAGCAAGTATGAAGCCCGTTCAGATCACCACGGCAGTTATGAGCACTGTAAACACCTCACGTATTATCCTGCAGTATATGCAGCACCAGAACCTGAAAAAGCAGGCGAGGAGGTGACAGCAGTGCAGTGACAAGAGTGATGAGGAGATGGACACAGACTTCTCTCAAAGCATGGGCCCTGGCAATTTGGACATCATGGTGGTAATGGGGCAGTTTCATGCCATGGAAGGCCAATTCTGGGCCCGGGAAACAAGCACACACTGGTGGGACCGCATACCGTTGCAGGTCTGGGATGATTCCCAGTGGCTGCGAAACTTTCATGGAACTTTGTGACTTGCTTTCCCCTGCCCTGAAGCGCAAGAATACCAAGATGAGAGCAGCCCTCACAGTTCACAAGTGAGTGGCGATAGCCCTCTGGAAGCTTGCAATGCCAGACAGCTACCGGTCAGTCGGGAATCAATTTGGAGTGGGCAAATCTACTGTGGGACTAGCTGTGATTCAAGTAGCCAACGCAATCACTAAGCTGCTGCTATCAAGGGTAGTGACTCTGGAAAATGTGCAGGTCATAGTGGATGACTTTGCTCCAATGGGGTTCCCTAACTGTGGTGGCCAATAGACGGAATGCATATCCCTATCTTGAGACCGGAGCACCAAGGCAGCCAGAACATAAACCGAAAGGGGTACTTTTCAATGTGGGATGGCTGGGAAAGGTACATAACGCTCACATCTTCAAGAACTCTGGTCTGTCCAAATGGTTGCAGCAAGGGACTTACTTTCCAGACCAGAAAATAACCGTTGGGGATGTTGAAATGCCTATAATTATCCTTGGGGACCCAGCCTACCCCTTAATGCCATGGCTCATGAAGCCATACACAGGCACCCCAGACAGTAGTCAGGAGCTGTTCAACTATAGGCCGAGCAAGTGCAGAATGGTGGTAGAATGTGCATTTGGACATTTAAAAGCGCGCTGGCGCAGTTTACTGACTCGGTTAGACCTCAGTTAAACCAATATTCCCATCATTATTACTGCTTGCTGTATGCTCCACAATATCTCTGAGAGTAAGGGGGAGACGTTTATGGCGGGGTGGGAGGTTGAGGCAAATCGCCTGGCCACTGAATACATGCAGCCCGACACCAGGGTGGTTAGAAGAGCACAGCAGGGCGTGCTGCGCATCAGAGAAGCTTTGAAAACCAGTTTCATGACTGGCCAGGCTACGGTGTTAAAGTTCTGTTTGTTTCTTCTTGATGAAAACCCACCCCCTTGGTTCCCTCTACTTCCCTGTAAGCTAACCGCCCTCTCCTCCCCCCTTCGATCACCACTTGCAAAGGCAATAAAGTCATTGTTTTTTTCAAATTCATGCATTCTTTATTAATTAGTCACAGAAATAGGGGGATAACTGCCAAGGTAGCCCGGGAAGGCTGGTGAAGGAAGGAAGTACCGGGTGCAGTGGTGGAGGAGGGGAGGAGGGAAGGACAAGGCCACATTGCACTTTAAAACGTATTGAATGCCAGCCTTCTGTTGCTTGGGCAGTCCTCTGGGGTGGAGTGGTTGGATGCCCGGATCCACCGCCCCCCCTGCCCCCCCTGCGTTCTTGGGCATCTGGATGAGGAGGCTATGGAACTTGGGTAGGAGGGCAGTTGGTTACACAGGGGCTGCAGCGGCAGTCTGTGATCCTCCTGCCTTTCCTGCACTTCAACCATATGCCGGAGCATATCAGTTTGATTCTCCAGTAACCTCAGCATTGCCTCCTGCCTCTTCTCATCACGCTGCCACCACCGCTCCTCTTGCTCCCGCCACCTCTCCTCTTGATCCCACAATCTCTCATCTCTTTCCTGGACTCTGACATTGTTTGCCTCCACACATTCTGCTGGGCTCTTTCAGTGCAGGAGGACTGCATGAGCTCAGAGAACATTTCATCGCGGGTGCGTTTTTTCGCCTTCTTATCTGCGCCAGCCTCTGGGACGGAGATGATAGTGGTAGCGTTGAAATATTTGCAGCTGCGGGAGGAAAAAAAGGGAGAGTTGGGTTGGCCATTTAAAAGGAGGGGCTAAGGTTTTCAGGTTAACGTGCAGCACAAACCCAACTAACTCCCCATACCCAATTCTCTGGGATGATCGCTTCCCCCACCGTATGGCTAACAGTGGGGATGATTACTTTTCAGCCACAGGCACATAGCCCTGCAGGAATGGCCACCTCTGAATGTCCCCTTAATAAAATTCCCTTATTCCAATCAGGTGACCATGAATTATATCGCTCTTCTGAGGATAACACAGAGAGATAAAGAACAGATGTTGCTTGATTGCATTCCAGTAGCTTTACTGGCCGTGAAAACATCCCAAGTCTTGCTTTTAAACCATGTATTATATTTACAAAGGTACACTCACCAGAGGGGCCTTCTCCACCTTCAAGGTCCGGGAGCCCGGGTTGGGAGTGTAATGTCTCCAGGGTGATAAACAGTTCCTGGCTGTCGGGGAGAACGGTTTCTCTGCTTGCATGCTGTGTGCTATCTTCACCTCCTCCTCATCATCATCTTCCTCGTCCCCAAAATCCTCATCCCTGTTGTGTGAGACTCCCTTGCAGGAGTCCACGTACAGGGGTGGGGTAGTTGTAGGGGCATCCCCTAGAATTGCATGCAGCTCATGATAGAAGCGGCATGTCTGAGGCTCTGACCCGGAGCGGCTGTTTGCCTCTTTGATTTTTTGGTAGGCTTGCCTGAGCTCCTTAAGTTTCATGCGGCACTGCTGCAGGTCCCTGTTATAGCCTCTGCTCTTCGTGCCCTTGGAGATTTTTTCAAATATTTTGGCATTTCATCTTTTGGATCGGAGTTCTGATAGCACGGATTCGTCTCCCCATATAGCGATGAAATCCAGTACCTCCCATTTGGTCCAGGCTGGAGCTCTTTTGCAATTTTGGGACTCCATGGTCACCTCTGCTGATGAGCGCTGCATGGTCACCTGTGTTGATCAGCTTGCCACGCTGGCTAAACAGGAAATAAAATTCAAAAGTTCACGGGATTTTCCTGTCTACCTGGCCAGTGCATCTGAGTTGAGAGTGCTGTCCAGAGCGGTCACAGTGGAGCACCCTGGGATAGCTCCCAGAGGTCAATACCGTCGAATTGCATCCACACTACCCCCAAATTCGACCAGGCGATGCCAATTTCAGCGTTAATCCCCTCGTTAGGGAGGAGTACTGAAATCAATTTTAAGACCCCTTTAATTCGACAAAAATGGCTTTGTCGTGTGGACGGGTGCAGAGTTAAATTGATCTAATGCTGCTAAATTCGATCTAAACTCGTAATGTAGACCAGGGCTACATGTATTGTTTGCCATATATTTCTTCCTTAAGCATGTCCATTAAATACACTGGACATAATTTCCAATCCCTAAGCGTCTTCCAAATAGAAATACCATTAAAAAAATCCAGTTAGTACACTATGATATCTGACAGAGTCCATTGGACATGGTACTGGACTGGGACATGAGCTCTATTCTTTGCTATGCCACTGATCCCTCTGGCCTAGGGCAAGTCACTCTGGGTCCTGGTTTCCACTTCCACCTTATGTCTGTTTAGATTGTAAGCACTTAAAGAATGGATTGTTTTTTTATGTGTGACACAGCGACTCCTTGACAACAGGTTCGCTATTTGCAAACAACTCCCACCTCACACTTGGCAAACTCACTACACCAAACATGTTTTACAGGATATTTATCTATAAAAAATAAATATAAGCATATACAGAAAGCTAGTAATCTACAGAAAGAATCACAATCATTGTGAGATGTATGTACGGGCAATATTTAGGGAATAATGTATTTAAATTGAAAGCATGCTTTTGGACATGGAGTAAAAATTAGTCACCAGGGATAATGTGTCTAGGTGATGGCTATTCAAGGAAGAGGGAATAGTAACCCCACCCTAGTCATCTGGCAAGGTACTGAATGGTTCTATTGTCTACCCTTGCCATATCCCCAAAACAGTCAATGGAAAACCATCAAAGAAAATTGCAAACAATCTAAATCAGTGTTTCTCAAAGCCGGTCTGCTGTTTGTTTAGGGGACCTAGAGGTCCGGGCCGGTTTGTTTACCTGCCACATCCACAGGTTTGGCTGATCGCGGCTCCCACTGGCTCGGGCCGGTTCCCGCAGCCCCCATTGGCCTGGAGTGGCGAACCACAGATAGTGGGAGCCGCGATTGGCCAAACCTGTGGACACGGCAGGTAAACAAACCGGCCCGGACCACCAGGGGCTTTCCCTGAATAAGCGGCGGCCCGACTTTGAGAAGCACTGATCTAAATTACTTGCAGGTGAAAAGGAACATTAGCAGGCAGGAGATGTCCTGGCTATGAATAAAGACAAAAGATTGTTTCAGTATGACAGAGTGTAGGGAAAGGCACTCTGGATTCCATTCAGTGAGGAAACCCCAAGGAGCGGAGGCTTTCATGGACCTGTGGATCCTGGTTCCTGTGAAACCAGCCAGCTCTGCAACCACAGGTGCTGGCTTCTAATTTTCCATGGCTCTTTCTCCACTCCACCCATGCCCCACCCACACTCCACCCCTTCCCCCAAGGCCCCACCTCCACCCTGCCTCTTCCCTGCCTCTTGCTACCACTTTCCTCCTAGTGTGCCCCAGCCCTACTCCTCCCCTTTTCTCCTCCAGTGCCTCCTGCATGCTGCGAAACAGCTGTTCTGAAGCATTCAGGAGGCACTGGGAGGGAGGGAGGGAGAGGAGTTGATCGGCGGGGGCCACCGGTGGGTGGTAGTGTGGGGGGAAGGGAGGGGAGCTTGGCTAAGCACCCACTAATTTTTCTCCGTGGGTGCTGCAGCCCTGAAGCACCCACAGAGTCAGTGCCTATGTCTGCACCAGACTGAACTTTGGGCAGGGGTGGGAGGACTTACTTTATTATATAGGCAAGGTAACTATTGGCCCAGGTTCATGTTTTACGATTTGTGTTGTAACCCCTTGTTTCCATCACTTTCTCTCATTTCTAGTTATATCTTCATTCTTTCTTCAATAAACCTACTTTTGTTTTATAATAACTGCTCACAAGTGCTGAGTAGTTTACAGGAGTGGGGGCTTAAGGAAAAACTGGTAAATTGGGGTACAGTGCACCTTTAGGTACAGAGAATCTGGAAATTCTGTGCATAGCCAGTATCAGGGACTGGATATCACAGGGAAAAGATTCAGAGGGACTTGGGAAAGTTCAGGCTGTCAGAACCCAGAAGAGAGTGCTTGAGTGGCTGAAAGGCTGGTGGTGGTAGGGAATGGACACCCATCTTCCACAGGAAAGACTCCTCCTCACTGGAGGCAGGGGGTAACAATAAGACTCACACTCCTGGATGCCCAGAGAACTGTCACAGCGTGTGTCCATGTAGTGCATAGAACAATGGGGCACTGGTCTTGGTAGGGCCCTTTAGGTGCTACCATAATACAAATAATAAATAGTAATACAACATTTCATTATATTTAGAACAGGAAATAACTGTTTCTCTCAGGACTCATGGTGGAACTGTTTAGCTAATGTTGACTGCTTAATTGTGACCATTGCAGAAGATCCAAATATTACCTTGTTTTGACTTTGAAGGGCTTATCAATGTATTGGGCTTTTTACCATACAATTTATTTATTTATTGTTTACTTGTTGGCAGTACCCATGAAAGTACTTTTAGAGAAACCAGGTAAATACTTCCAATTCAATGGCTCTAATTCTCCCATAAGATGGAGCACCCTGGAGTGCTGAAGCCAGTGTACCTGGCCAATTCAGGATTCTGCCTGTGCAGGGAATCTTCTGGTGACATAGAAACAACATAATCACTCCTACATCACACCTTTGCATTGGCCACTGGCATGCAAAGATGGCTGGAGGAAATGGGTGTGGCTGAGGCTCCCTTGGAGTCATTGGCAACCAGCTAAAGTCTGAGCAACCTTCAAACTATGCCAGGTACTGGATCAACACCTGGATGGTTCCAGGTCATTCAACAGTGGCTTAAAGTCAACTTCACATCCTTCCACCTTAAGCTGTCCTGAGTGCTCCTTGGCACAGCTCAGGATCTAGCCCTGAATCTTCAACAAGATGTTGTGGGACTGATCCACGGTCCACTGAAATCAGTGGTAAGACTCCCAATGATTTCAGCAAATTTTGGATCAGTCCCAGTGATCATATGTGTACATGAATAAATGTTTTAATCAGTTAGGAAATATAGCCATAACAATATATATTAATAATAATTAAATTGATATTCAATTAGCTTGTAGTACATACGGTGTATTTGCTGGCAGCTGAAATACTTAACAATTCCTTAGTCATCAGTCACTTTGATAAATGTAACCTCTTCCTCTCTGGCGTCTTCTTGTACACTGCCAGTCAACCTCCTTGTGGTCCTGATCCTGCACTATTAAAATCAGTGGGAACTTTGCCATTAACTTTTATGAAAGTAGGACCAAGCCCTATATTCAGCTCCCTCCTAAAAGCAACAACTGACTGGATAGACCTTAGTATTTTCTTGAAAATTAGACTGTTAATATAGTGGATCAACATGTATATTTTATATCTGAATTGTATTATCTGGCGCCGATAATATGACAAGCCTCATAGAGTAGGAATCTTATGTTCTTCCCTTCACACAGGACTGTGTCCATGTATTGTTTTCAATAAAAAATAGTAACAGACACAGCCCAATATGTCTCCATGTAAAAAGGCTACTCTATAGTACACGTTTTCAGTATGAGTAGCATGATTGTTGAATAAAAAAACCCCTTCTAATATTTGACATTATTAGTGTTAAATCTCAACCAAAATACAGATTCACATCACTGCTTAACTGGGACAGTGTGTAGGAATAACCCTATTCCTGAATTTTGCTTTGACTTTCAGGTGCATTCAAAAGTGAAACTTCAAAGCAAAACTACAACAAAACCAGGAGAACACAGGCCAGCTTCCCCGGCACCCCGAATCAAAGATCACACCTGCCCCTTTACCCAGCAGTGTCTTGAGGGGGAAGTCACTGGTGCCCTTTCCTTCCCCTCAAACTTCCATGAGAGGTAGCCCAGTGATTCACTTTTTGACAGGCACGGAAACACCAGAATGCCCACTGTGTTCCTAATAAGCGGTAAGAAATTCTCCTGGGTATGGGTGACCTGCCTACTGACCAGGAAAGGAATTGCTGTGCAGCAGCTGTCGGCCATGCTCCATATGGTTCTGACCTCATTCGTTCACTTGGAGAAACATAGTAGATGGCACAGAATCCCCAGGGACTCCACGTGGAGCAGTCTGAAGTATCACTCAGCCCGAGAATGAGCTAACAGTCAGAAAGAAAGGAGTTAATGTTTACATTCTTCTTGTTACAGAACTGCAGTACCAGCAGCAGTTGGTCTTTTAATTATGAAAGCTTCATAGAGCCCTAATATTTATGCAACATACCATAACTGGGTCTTATTAAAATCTTACTTTAAGAGGATCCTAAATCATAACCCTAGCTTCAATCTATGCCAGGTTTATTATCTATATTACAGTAGCTCCAAATGGACCCATTGTGGTAGTCAACCAACATGTAAGAGACAAACCTGGCATTCAAGAGCTTATATGCTGAACTGAGAAAGAGTGGGAATAAAAAAGAAGTATTCTAGTTTTATAGGTGGGGAACTGAGGTAAAGTGACTTACCAAAAATGGAAGGCTGTGGTAGAGCTGGGAACTGAACCTAGATTTTGTGAGCCCCAAGCTATTGAGTTAATTACAAGATCTTCCATCTCTAGTAGAACGTAAATCTGAATTTTGCAGTTTGTGCCTGTCTCTAATCGAAGCTGAATGTATTGCACTGCTTTTTGGGGTATGAATTTGGACATTATACCGTTCAAGAAAATTGCATTTCAGTTTTTCTAACATTGTCTTGTTGCCACTCTCTCACTGGTGGCGTCTGTTGTTTGTGTTGTCCCTCTTCTGAAATGATGTACTGTCAGAAGTTTTATCTAGCATGTTGTACTTCAAACTTCCATATTTCAATTTCATTTCTCATGTACCAACCAGGGTTTAATTTGAATTTAGAAATTGTTCCTCTTTTCCTTTCTCAATATTGTTTCAGTGTCAAGTAATACCAATAACTTCACTTTTGTTTTTTTGGACTTATATCTAAATTAGCTAAGGACTATGAGATCCACAAGTAGAATCTGTTGCTAAGCAACAAATCCATATTATCTGGGGAATAATGTTACATGTTACTGAACACTGACAAAACTGGTGAATGGTCTCAGAAGAGATGGATCAGTCACAATTCTGTCACAAGCCTACAACTACAGGTGGTAGTAGGGAATTAGCAGTCTAGGTGCTCTAGCTTAATAGCTTGCAGTCACTTTCTTTCCAAAAACAAACATTTCAATTTTATCAAGTCTGAATCATCATTGTATGTTAAAAGATTAAATATTATGGAGTCTACAGACTCCATAATAAATTCTGAAGTTTGAAGAATAAAATGTTCCTTTAGCAGGTACAGTCTATCAAGCTATGAACATTTAGTTCAGCTTTTATAGTTGAGAGCTTTCTTCAGGAAAACCAAATTTTCAAATGTGGCTGTGAAGGAGTTCACTCACTGCAGGAGTGCCTCTTTGTGGAGGGACATGGCATAGTGGTTCTCTCTCCCGCCATCTGGTACCCCCTGCTCACTCTGGTGCCAGGGTGGTTTTTCTTCCTGTGACTCAGCCCTCAGCCAGGTCATAATTTAGTCCACTCTTTCTGGGGTAGTAATGTCTCAACTCAAAGGAACAAAAATTTTTCTGTTTTTCCCAGAATCTGCACATGCTTCCCTCTACTCCCAGGCTCTTCAGGATTCCTCCTCACTATCACAGAAGACTTCCTCCCTGGGCCTTCTCCCTGGAGCTCGAGATTCCCCTGAGCCACTGACCATCAAGGCTTCTTCCTTAGAGCCTCTCTTTTCTTAGACCTGTTTTAGGAATCTCCTCCACAGCTGCCTTCTCCCTTCAGGGACAGTCTCAGGGTAAAAGATTCTTCCTGCAAGACCTATTGTTCCTTTCTCCTTTAATCTAGGCTTTCTTCCAAAATCCAGCTTTCACACCCTTACCCTCTTTTAAGGCTTAACTCCTCTTTCAAAGTCCTCACCCAGTTCTGTGCTTCTCTCTGGGCCTGCTCCCCAGCAGTGTTCCCTTCCCCTGCAGCCCAGCTTTTCTTCCCAGCCTCTCCTAATATGACTAAGATCCTAGGGCTTCCTCCTCACTACCTCTCTCTTCCCAGAGAGTGACTTCAGACACCCTGCAGCCCCCTTCTTTGTCTTTGTTTTTTGGCTCAGCAGCCTCATCATACGAGGCTATGACAGCCACTTTCTTCATTCATCTTTAGCCAAGTTTATATATCCTTTCAGGTCTGGTCTACACTGGAAAATTAGGTCAGTTTAACTACATAAGCCAGGGGTGTGGAAAATCCATATCCGTGAGCAGTATAGTTAAGCTGACCTAAGTCCCCTGTGTAGACATTGCGAGATTGATGGAAGAATTCTTCCATTGACCTAGCTACCATCTCTCAGGGAGGGGGATTACTTATGCTGAGGGGAGAAACCCTTCGGTTGGTATAGGTAGTGTCTACACTGAAGCGCTGCTGCGGCACAGCTGTGTCACTATTATTTTAAGTGTAGACTTACCCTCAGTCTAGAATCCGTAAGGAAATGCAGCAAGGCTGTTTTTGCACTATTCCATTTTCGTGACATTCTTACTAGTCCCTTTAGGGAAAATCCTTTGATTCCAAACTGATTCAATGTTTCTTAAAGAGACTTTCTTTCCATTGAATGTTGCCCACAATGCCATAGAACAGGATGAACAGTTTCTTTGGTTTTGCACACATTACACAGCCCATCTTTGTCTTTTTAATAAGTTTAACTTATCATTTAAGGCACAATGATCTGTTAACACTCTGAAAATGACTACCGGTACTTCACTTTTTTTCTATCATGACTGGAGAGTGTAGTATTATCTTCGATTTTTGAAGATACATCATAAAATCTCTGTCCTTTTGTTTCCTTATTCCATAGTTCTTGCTATACCTTGCTATTCACAAGCTCCTTCATTACCACACTTTTAAATTCTTTTCTACTTAAGGGTATCTTAATATTCACCTCCTCATTTTTTAGAGCTTGCTTTTGCTTCTTTGTCAGCCATCTCATTTCCAGGTACAGATTTGTGCTGGAATCCATGCTATTGTTACTGATACTTGCTTGCATTATTTCCATAGCTATAAACATTATTACATTTATTATGTCATTTCTGTTTTCTGAATTCCCTGTTCTGATTATTATAATGCCTGACACGAAATGAGATAAAATTACAGCTGCCGCTGGTTGCACTTCTCTTACCTAGGTTAGTTACAACACTATCCCCATTAGTTCAGCCATCAGAACGGTCACATAATTTGATAGTCTTTTAGATTTTTTTGATTCCAAGAGTAGAAACACAGAAAGATGTTCCCACTCTACATATGCTGTCGTCTCTTAATCTGCCTGTATAGATGTGACAAAGCTGGCTACATTTTTCATAAACAAATTCAGAAATTTCATGTGTTTTTTTATGTTCCTTCCCTCAGTTATTTCATACAATTCCAAATCCACAAATGGGGAATAATTGTCCAACTGTAATTTGATTTTTCCATGACTAAATTTTTTTAGTTCTCTCAATTTTTCTTTTTTGCACATCTCCTTTCTCCATTTTTTTGACCCTGATGATATGAGGAAGTCTGTGGTAATCCATATAAATATTATCTTTTTACTTTACAAAGACTTTTTTCTAGAGGGAGAAGGGGAAACTTCTAGACTCCTTTAGGTTCTCCTTGGCTCAGTTCCTCTTCTGCCTCAATTAACTTCAGATCTTCTGTCTTAAAACTTGCCTTAAATTTGCCTTAAACCTGGCTTCTCACCTCACTCTCTTATATAACACCATATCTGTTAAGCTATTCTTCATTCACTATGCTGTCCTGCTGTAAGACTCCCCCCATACATCTCCATCTGCTGTATGAACATATGGTTGATGATTACATTATAATTAGAAGCACACATACTGAAGGCTTATAGGCTGAGATTTGCATCAGCACAGGATGGAGAGGAGAGTTTCGCCAGATGTGAAAGTTGGTAGACAGAGACAGCAGCAAGACGCTCTTACATAGAGATCCCAGTACTCATTCTGACATATTTATAGCACCAGGGAGAGAACAGGTTAGGACATGGACCCAAAAGGCAACAGCAAGACCGCAAACAACTGTAAACAGCTGTCAAACCTTTGCTTTGGTTTGTTTCAGCGACAAGTCAACTTGACATCCTTTGAGAGCACTACCCATAGCTGTTACAGTGAAAGAGAGAGGGAAGTCTACTGTTACAAAGCTGTTTCAAGGAATTGTCCTGAGTGCTCACTCTACAGCTTTATCATCTGGGTATAAATTAGAGAAGGCAGATGTATAATGTGTGAAGAGTTGCATATTCATCTTTAATGAGAAAGCAGTATGCCCAACAGTGTCTCTATATTTTCCTATTATAATACCAACAGTGGCCCTGAATATGTGGTGTGATAATATAATGTGATAATACTATTAAATAGTGTAACAGCCCTGACCATCTACATCAATTATTGACTACACATTCAACATGTGGAATCTGCTCCAGAAACAGAGGCCTTACACTTAAACAGAAACTTTTGATCCAGACACTTGTTCTAATCTGCCATTGTATCAAGTAGAGTCCTGTCACATATATATACACAAGCTTCTCTTAGATTCTTTGGAAGGATATGGGGCCAAATTCTTAGCTGGTATAAATCAGCAGAGATCCCTTGAAGCCCATGGAGCAACACTAATTTACCACAGCTGAGGATCTGGCCTTTTGTTTTATTTTCCATGACCAGTAGCTGGCTTTAGAATAAGCCCACTGGCTGCTAGGTAAAGGACAGTGTTATTTAATTAAGGAATTGTGTTTTCTTTATCCTGACCTTGAAAACAGACATTATTATATCCCTTTATTCTGGTGCTTATATACATACATGCAGATAAAAGATACAATAAGATATATGAATTTCTACTGCATCCTTTGCATTTTGTGGGGATTCTTGTGCACTATATTCTGTTTGTTGACCTTCTTTTTCAGAGACTCTGGTTTATATTGTGATTCTGATTCTGATAGATGGTGACATTTTCTAAATTTCCAGTTAGGGTCATTGAAGGGACAGCCTCTTTGAGTAACATTTTTGTGTGTATGTGTATATGCTGCTGCTGTTGAACTTGCAGTGCAATGACGATACTCTTTGGATGGGCAGGATTGGGAGTGGCTTCCTAAGCATGCAAAACTTTCTAAAGCTATCAAAATACCCACTCCTTTCAAATAGACTAACGTCATGCCTTTCAACTTTCATATTTTCAATGGATGGAGACAAATACAGATCTCCATTACGCAGTTTAAGTCCGCAGTCTGTTGATTATAATCTGAGGACCGTATCCTTCCTCTTTGTCCTTTAGAAATTCTTCCATATAATACACAAACTGGTCAAGACACTACTGTCTACAATAATGTTTCCACAATTGTTTTGTACCAATTTTTATGTGGCTATGGAAACCAGTCAAACCCAGATTTGGAGTATTTTGTAGTCTTAGACAATCATGTATGATCTAGAAGCTGTATTGTAGAGGCATGGAACTGATTCCAGCTACATGGTGAAAACTTTGGATAATTCAAATATTCCCTCACTGCCATATAGCTCTATTATTAATAAAAATTGATATTATGGTGGCACCCAAAGACCCAGGCAGGAATGAGGCCCTGTAATATAGGGTGCTGTATGGAGAAACTATCCCTTCTCTGAAGGGTTTACGCTCACAAATCCCCAAACTTGCAATGAGTTTGATTTGGGTAGACCCATGAATCCCTGGGGCAATACACTGATTTCAGTGGGGCTCTGTATTGGTGAGGGGAATGGCATATGTGGAGCTCGTTGAAGGATCAGGGCCTAGAAGACCTAAACTGGACTGAGAAAAATAATGTAACAAACAAGCAAATGGATATAGTGATGAAATACCAATGCATTACCATTCTCTTGTTTAACAACACATGTATTAACATTGTATAATGTTGACCTTATTATATGATTCAATGACTGAATTGTCAACCTTATTTTTTATTCAATTCCTTTATTTAAAATGTATTTCCACACAAAGTCATGAACCTGTTTGTGGATTTCCTTCTTATGTCGATATTAGTTCTGCATGTGCAGTAAGGGAGAAATAGCCTAGTGTGTGTTTTTATGTGCACACACATGCACACACAAATCCAAACACAAGTTAAACACAGTTATCACTATTTCTAATAAGCCTACCATTTTCAAATGGGAGTAAAAGATCTAAATATGCTTTATTTTGTTGTAATGCTATGAATATCAGAGACAGGATGTAATCATAGTGCTTGTTATCTACTGCAGATCCAGACAGTTCTAAAAACCTAACATTTGCTTTCTCATTACATTAGGCAAGATACAAGATTAGTTTAGCTACAAAAGACTGCCGGTGAGGGAGTGAACTATACCAGAAACAATAAAAACAGCCATGTGGTAAGATTAGGGTCTTTTAGAACATGCAATAGATATTTCAATATTTTTCTTCATAGCAATCCTGAATTTGATGGAACACTAAAAGAAAATATATGATTGACACAGGACATATTCCATACTATGCAAAGATTTGCATTGCTATGTTCTGTGTTGGGGGAGTCAATTCGGCTTTGACTGAAATCAAAAGGATTTTTGCCATTATCTTCATTGAGAGCAGGATTGGGTAGACAAAGATATCAATTTAAAAAGACGAATATTTAGTACCACTAACCGTCTATGTATCTCTGAGACCGCCAATAAATCCTCTTTTAAAATCATGGAAAACCTGTCTAGAGAATGACGATTCTATTTCAAAACATTTTTCAATGATTCAAAATTGGGTTTTGTTCCACATTGGAATGAAATCAAATGTTTTTTAACATTTTGGCAAAACAGACCTGTGTAGAAATGATTGTTTCCAGATCAAAAATCTTAGTGTAGCCCAATTAGTTCATTTTATCATCCATTTACAGTAGAACCTCAGAGTTATGAACACCTTGGGAATGGTGGTTGTTCGTAACTCAGAAATGTTTGTAACTTTGAACAAAATGTTATGGTTGTTCTTTCAAAAGTTTACAACTGAACATTGAATTAATACAGTTTTGAAACTTTACTATACCATCTTATTTTAAATGAAACAAGGACAGAAACAGTTTCCTTACCTAGTCAAATCTTTTTTTAACTTTCCCTTTATTTTTAGTACTTTGTTTAATACAGTACTGTATTTTCTTTCTTTCTTTCTTTCTTTCTTTCTTTCTTTCTTTCTTTCTTTCTTTCTTGTCTCTGCTGCAGATTGGTTGCATACTTCTGGTTCCAAAGGAGGTGTGTGGTTGACCAGTCAGTTCGTAACTCTGGGGTTCATAACTCTGAGGTTCCACTGTGTCATTGTGTTATTTAGTGTTATGGTTAACTCTTATACTATTTCATACATAATCAATGTATGCTGAATAGTATTTGATTTCTCTCTGTGTGTGTCTCTGTGTCTCTGTCTCTTGTCAGAAGTGACCAGAGAACCCTGGACCTCAAAAACCTTCCCCACAAAAATGCCATCAAAACTGATATGTTTCTGTAAAAATGAAATTTTGTCAAATGTTCTGACCAGTTTTAATAACAACATTTTATATTCTTTATATTTCTAAGCTAGTATAGAACAAGTAGGGAAAAAAATACCCCGGAGACTATTTTTTTTTCAAACTTTTATGCTTTTACATTTTCTTTATGCATTAGAAATCAATTTTCCTCTTTGCACATCATCTTTAACATCAATTGGAGATATTTATGTAGGATCCATCTCAGGATCAGGCCACAAATTAAGAACTACTGTAGTTGAATAATGACATTGGCAAGGTATTAAGGTTGCGCTGCACGTGAGATCAAAGCTACCTATGGGAACTTCTCTTGGGGCGACAGCTTGCTGTTTATTAAGGAGTTATCCCCATTATAGGATCAGATCTTTTTCCCATTGAAGTCCTTGCCTTAATTCCTATGGTAAGAAAAAGAAACCTAACTCAAAAAATAATATGGAAGTGATGTGTAGTGGTATAATATTTCATTGTTTAGATTATTTTTCTCAAATAATTGATTAAATTGAATTACATGTACTGCAACCAAAACCTATCTCAGCAATTTGTCCCTCTAAATTGCTGGGTACAGAAATGGTAATGTTGCATGAGAAACAGTATATGACTCAGCATAATTGAATGGTGTGGCCAGAAATCTACCTTAGGCAAATATAGCCATTCTTTTTGTGGTAAACTGAGTCTTAAGCAGTCCTCCTGCATGTCAGGGCAAATGAATGGAAGTGTACTGTCCCTGTGCCAGTGTGTAAAGAGCAGTCAGGAAGGACTATTTGGAGTACTTTCCATCGTTTTTATGTAACATTGATTATTTAGTCTGATTTACAGACCTATTTTCTAAAGAAATCTAGAACAAGTCTAAAAAAGTACAACAAAATGGAAGTGTTTTAAGTAGTTGACCTTTTCTATGTAATCCCTTCAAAAGTAACTTTAGGAGTATGTTTGGACCATCCGGTACAATACGTTGTGAAATAGCACTTCACTCTTATCCTTATAAGTATGCAAATATTGGAATAGTTCTGTGTTAATCTCTTGTAATTTTTGATATATATCATTTAATTCTCAGGCACAACCATACAGTTATTTTCATACACTAATATATTAAAGTGCATGGAAATGAGGAAGATTAGCATAATACAGTGAACCATTGTTGAGAAAAACAACAATGTAGTTGAATGTATTTTTAACTGGAAATGGGTAGTAAGAGCCCCTGTGGACTGAAGGGACAGCTGGCATGACAGCACTTGACATCCTGTGTGTAATTGATTTTGAATGCTTGACAGATTTTTATAATGGTACAGAGGCACTTAGACTGGCAGGTAACTGTTGGGAATAGATTGAGTGGTGGTGAGGCCATTTTCATATAACTCTTACTCAAGACTCCTTTAGACACACTTGACATCAAAGATGTATTCCCTTTTAAGTTCAAGAGCTTGTCAACTGGTACACACTTTTTCATCAAATTCAAGAAGAGCAGAACACCTAAAACACCTATACATTATTTAATTAAGTGATTTTTTTTTAAGATGATGTTTAAAGTTCAGTTGTACATGGGGAGGGTGGGAAAAGAAGATATTGGCTTGACAGCCAGGGAAATAAGCTTTTATCTTTTATGTTCAAAATTATTTTTATTGGCAAAACCTGATCTGAGAATCACTTGTTAAATTGGCATCAGAAGCAGATGAACCAGCCCAACAACTACAATCAGGGACAAGCTGTTTCTATCTGTTGGAAGTAACAGCATTTTCTTCTTAATATGGGTTAAATGAGTTGATACAACTAACATGACAATTCATGAAATACCATTATTGATACTATTTTCTTTAATGTAAGGCAATTTCAAATGGTCATTTACAAGAAAATAAATCAATTTTTGATTAAATACCCGGCCTAGTTAACATGCATAAGCTGACCCGCTCTACACCACAATATTTTCTGATGATAGGATAGAAGAATAGAACCTATGGACAAGAGATTTGAAAGTTACTAGTAACTTTGGATGCCTCAGTTTTTGGGTTCTTAGTCTGAGGTACCGTTGAAGGGGATTGATTTTCAGAAAGTCCTGAATATATGCAGTCTGGATATCAGGACACTTCAAAATATGGGAAATTGAACACTGAAGCACTCAAAATGACTATTCACTGAGGAAAATCTTGGCCCCGTAACACCAAGAATGTGATCTGCTTTTAAGCTAATTAAGATTTATTTTGCTATAAAAGGATATATTTGGATTTCAGCCAGCTTTAGCTATAAGGGGTTTGGACTGCTGCACAAAATCCTTTAAATTTTGGACATGATTGGATTGATTTTGGTATTTGTGGGAGTAGGTGGCTGACATGATACATCATGGAAATCTAGAGCAGCTGCTTTGTTGAACTAATGGGCTGTGCCAAACAGTATTCACATTTCTTTTATTAACTACTCTGAATCTGACATAGGGGACTTCACAGAGGTTGTACTGACTATTCATCCAAAAGAAATGGATACTTAACGTCTTCAGTATATTTAACTTCTCACACCTCTAAGGTGTCCCTGTCAGTACTCGGCTGGTGACATTCCATCAATAATCCCCACGTACCTGCCAATGTTCAGATTTGACTAATAAGGAAAATGTTGTTTGCAGTAAAACTAAAATTACGTGTCATGAGATCCTTCTCCAGATTTAACAATATTACCATGGGCAGAATGAAAACAGCCATGATAATTGTCTAGTATTTCCTCAACACAGTGTTCCAGTGAACTGTCCTGTCTAGAAACTTCTATGAAAGAATATTTGAGAACAGTGAATACTCAACTGGGCAAACACAATTGAAATAAACTTCTATAAACATTTAAGCAAATGCTGCTGGAAAAAGTTTTGCAGCATTTTCCCTGCTCTTGCTGCTGTCTTCTCTCCAACTGCAGATTCAAAGAGACATTCCTAGCAATGGCTGCTCTTTGGATGCACAGGCACAGTAAGACTTCAAAAAGAAGCTGAGATTGTGAACCACTTTGACTATAGATGAGAAGATACCCTCAACGAAGCAGCAGGCATTGTCCTTATCACGTCTTCAAAGCTCTTCCTTTTGCCAATCAGTATCACTTCTGTGTTCTACAGACTTAGCCTGTGCTCAAACCTCAACCATTAAACCAAGGCCCACACATAACCACCTGACATTAAAATTCCTCTTGCAATGTCACACAATCAAAGCTCTAGTATTTTAGCCCAGTTCCTGCTCAGTTCCTTTACTTTAGCTACATAAATCTCTTCAGCCGGATAAGCTATTTTTTGTTTCCGGATGTAAATAGTTGTGAGGAACTGTGGGCAAAGTAAATGAGTGCTTTATTCTATCTTAGAGAGGTTTGCAGTTCCATGATGGGTAAAGTGATTGTGTTATATACTACACAAATGCCCACATGCATTCATTTTTTTATGTTAATGTTTATGTTAACAGGAATACAAGATAAAATTAGACAGGAGACAAAAAAAAAAAAAAAACCATCTTCCACCATAGTACCATTTGGATTGATCCCACAAAAAATTAATTTCTTACGGCAAAGGGAAACAATTGTGTTTGAGGAAACAAGCTGAGTGGCTCTTGCGGATTGTAAACCATACAGGTATAGGATCTTATCCAGTTTGGAAATCATTAGTTAGAGCATTAAAATAGCCATATAAATAGTGTATTTAACCTAATGTGCCAGACTGCCATTGTCCTGTACATATTATTTGCATGCTGGATGCTTCCCAGCACATCTCAGGCAAATATCACTATAACTTTACTACCTATCTTGTGATATTTGTTACAAAGCTGTTTGACAGGAAATTGATTAAAATACCTCCTACAATGCTCCAGGTTTTCTAAATTCATAAATTAGCACATTAACTTATAACTGATTTTTTTTCATGAGAGCCACAGTATGACCAAAAATATCCCAATTAAAATACTATTTTAAAATCCAAGACACTGCATTTAAGTAGATTTATTAGCGGAACACTCTGTTTTGAACTCTCACTAGTGTCAATCTTTTGTTTGGCAATTCCATTGCTCCAGAAGAATGTAGCTGTAGACGGTACTCATGTCTGTTGATGGTGAGACAATATTCTAGATGGTCTGGAATGAGTCCATAGACTATCAGAAACCAAGCCCTAAACATGACCCAGTGTTAAGCATCATAAATAGCAGCACATCAGTAAGATGGGTCCTTATTGGCCCATGTTACTAAGTACAATAGGTTGGTAGGTGCACAGGAATTAAATGATGGCTTTTTAAGGGTGGTAATTTCATTTTTTTGCTATGTTATACTCTAATAATTAAATTCAGAGGATTTGTGGATCACTCCTTTCAGACCTGAGTCCAACAGAATAAATTAGAGTTTCCTAAATAGGCACCAATAAAACAGATTTGATGTTTTTAATTTTATATAACTGCCAGCTCCCAAAAGACATTATTATATCACCAATGTGTATCAACACCCCACTTTTTTGTTTCAAGTTTCCATACCATGACCATTCATGAGATTAAATTAATATGTAAACTAGATTCTAACTGCTATTGCAGCGGTCCATTTTAGATGGTCTAAGTTAAGGCCATGTAACCACTTGGATGCAAAATTATTTCAGGTAAAAAACATGTCATCCTACATCTGTCCTAAAGCAATTTTTCCAGTCTCTATACTGAAACAATGGCCATAATCATCCTCTATGAAAGGCTGTGAGTGATGATGGTTTTGGGGGATTTTATTGGCTGTTGGGAGCACTAGCTCTGCCACAGGCCCCAATTCTGTAATGACTTACGCATATGCTTATCTTTATGCTCTGTGGGTCCTTCAATAGGACTGCTCATGGTGCATAAAATTAAGCAGCTTAAGTTTTTGCAGGATTGAGGCTAAATGTGGGTTGCTTGGCTCGTTCTCTGGCCCTGGTGACCTTCCACACAGCCCTACACAAACCCATTCTACAATACGTAGGGACACATGGGCAGCATCAACTGCAACTAAAGCACACTCATGCATCACTTCAGTGATGTGAAGCACCTTGGGCATCCCAGGCAAATTTCACTCTTGATGAATAACTGTAAATACTACCAATTTAAACACAATTTTGGCTTTTGGCCTGGCAGTCTCATCCCTTTCCATAGTAGTATTCTGTGTGAATATGCACAGATCCTGGGTCCTGAAGATCCTACATCTTGGGCTGAATTAAAAAAAATAGATAGACACCAGGGTATGTGAAATGAGTATTTGGGAAGTGAGGCTCTGGGTAGGATGTGGATTTGAGAAATGCTGGAATGTTATTTGTAACTTTTTTATAAAAATATATACATCTATGCTAATTTAACTAAATATAGTTGATTGCCATAACAATCAGAATGGTTTTGATATGGTAAATAGTCTCCTGTGTAATTAACTGTTTTGGGAAAAATAATTGATAAGTGCAAACTTCTCCCTAAACTGTATCATATAGCAAATGATGGGGAACTGATAACATTTTGAACCCTAGGATTGAAATGCATACTGTTTCTGCTGCTGCATGCAAAATATGTTGAAATTTCTTTAAATATAGTTGCCTGGTACGCCGTGCTTGATGACAACATTCTGGGATGTGAGTGGGTGATGGTCTTGTATGGTCTTAAGCAATTTTAGCTTAATATACAGAAAAGACCTTTCAGATGTAACAAGGTCAATGAGTACCGTTGTGTAAAAATTTCTTATTCAGTATTAAACCAGAAACTTGGCTTTTTGTCATGAAATGGTTGCAGTAACCCAAAGAAGCTTTCATGACTGAAACATCTTTCGGCCCCTAAGGCCTGGACAGAACATCACCCCAGGGCAATGTGAGGCCCTTCAGACCAATATGAACTTGTACTTCTGAGGTTATGACAGATTCATAAGCTAATGCTACTCTTGCAGATATTCAAATCAAATACTGTATTTTCTTGAAATGCCATGTGATGGAAAGAGAGGGCCAGAATTAGGAGCTATGTCAATTTATACCAGCTGAGAATCTGGCCCATAAATCCTCATTTAGCTTTTCAGTCAGCTTGTTCTTTGAAGGCTAATCCAGCACAGTTCCTCCTCAGTATTTCTAAGTCCTGGAGCCTTAATATCATTGCAAGAGATTTCCTGCCACAAGGATGAGCTCTGGTGAACAGCAGTAAGTTCCTGCAGGACAGCTGGGATTTTAAGGCTCAAAGACCGTATCTCTCTGGGGAGTGCTTTTTGTCCTTAAACAAAGCAGTTATATGGGTACCAATCCTTGCTGGAAATAATAGGCCAAGCCCTTGGTCCCTTCTCTGGACCCTTTGCACCACTCTCTAACCAAGCCCTAGCTACCATCAACAGCAGGGGAGCACAAAGGTGGATTTAACCCATCTTTCCTCTACTCCTTGAGTCCTGTGTTGAGTGTAGCTTGGCTGAACTTCAGGATCTGACCTATTGTGTTCATCTCAAGATATATAAAGGAAAGACAGACACCATGAGACAATTTTGCTATGTCCATTCCCATTGTTATGCCTTTTTTTCAATGTATATAGTAAAATGCACTGAAGACACCTCACAAGATCAGGATTGTAATATTTATAGGATTCATATTTAAATCATATTTACAACTGTATCCACTCGGATGGTTATTATTAAAGTTATGTCAGTATTCTGCATGCTAGCCTGTCATCTGAGATACAGAACCTCTAAAATATTTAACTTTGGTGGTTATCAACTATGTAAGTGCAGTAGCTATTTTTCATATAAAACCATTGACTGTGCATGCAGTACCAAAGTGTTTTTAGATTGCCAAATATATTTACTCTTCATGATTTTAAAAGAGCCATTACTATCCAGGAAAAGTAAATTTCTCTTATACCAGTGGTGATGGAACCTAAGGCTTTCCCAGTTAAATAGATGGGAAGACACTTAGGTGCTGTCCTTCAGTAATACATCTCCTTTCAATTGACTTTATTCGCCTGATTCAAAATCAAGGTCAGTGTTTCAAAAGGGATTGTCTCCCATTCATGTACCAAAATGAGTGACTAAATTTTCAAAAGAGTTCAGTATGCTGGACGCTGAGCTCACTGGAAAATCTGCCTCCCAGCTGTGGGTAATAAACGCTTGAAAATCTCTTCCCCACATTTCCATTTTTCATTGTTTATACCACAGCCTAAATTGTCTGCATTTGGGATTTCAGCCATCAGGTGTAGAGGCACAGTGCGAGTCCTTACTTTTGAAAGACAAAAGCACATTAGGCTGTGATTTTACACTGCTATAATGTACTCCTGCTTGAGACTGGTGTAAGTTACCCCAGAGGAAATCAGAGTGGTTCTGTCTGCACATACTTGGATTTTGCAGTGGTACAGCTACCCCAGTGCTCGCTTCCAATAGTTGAAATCAGGGCAAATCCCCAGCAGAGACAAAGCCTCAGCTTTGTAGGTATTAACTCTTTGGGACTTAGATATCTTGTATTAGCATTAATACAGTTTCTTTTTATTATCCAGACATTACATTCCAATTCAGAAAGTTAAATCTCATATTTATTCAGAGAGATTCACAGGCCAGTTTTCAGCTGAGTGCTATTGTCAGTGCTCTTTATTAGATCAGACTGGAATAAAGCTGCCCAAATGATGCCTTTGGTATAAAGATCAATTAGTGTAATTTACTGCTACAAATACATTTCGCCTACCTAGCAATCAAAAGTGTTACTGAACATTTGATTTATTATCCTGAGTAGCTGCTGTTTAATATCAACATCTGCAGGGGCTAATTTACTTTTCAAAAGATAGAGCAGTGCCATTGTTATAAATAAACCTCAAGTACAAAGCAACAGTAAAGGAGTTTCCACAATGTGGATTTCATTCACAGAGAATGAAAGGATGTGTGTCTGTTCCAAGAATATGCAGGATCATAGAATATCAGGGTTGGAAGGGACCTCAGGAGGTCATCTAGTCCACCCCCCTGCTCAAAGCAGGACCAATCCCCAAACAGATTTGCCTCAAACAGCTCCCTCAAGGATTGAATTCACAACCATGGGTTTAGCAGGCCAATGCTCAAATCACTGAGCTATCCCTCCCCCCAATGTGAAAATGACGGCAATTTTATTGATAAATTAATATACTATGCTAAGTAGTGTTCAGAAACTCTAGTGGCATTTGGAAGAATGGCTATAATGATAAACTAGGATTTGATGGGCCCTGACCAGTGTCTTCAAGCAATGCATGGTTCAGTGAGCTGCATCACACAGTTGATTTTCTTTAGAGCACAAGAGTAGCCAGGTCTTAGATCCTGAGGCTCACCCTGAAACATCCCTACCAAAGGATGTATTATAATGGATGGCAGAAAGGAGGATGCATACTGTGTGTTTTAGTAGCAGATCCTGATGCACAAAGAGGAGAACAATGAAATTTTAAAAAACTAGTTAAATTAGGAAAGAACTGCAAAACAAAATTATTAATCATATGTTACATACGCAAAGAAGCCTGTCTTAAGCAATCAGACAAGACACCAGCAAAAAATGGTGGCCTAGAAGCATGTGGTCTTTAACAGGAAAAAAATAGTGCCAATAATCCTAAATATATTTTAGGATAGTCTGATAAAACAGGGGATGTAATGCAGAAATCAGTATAATACATTCATATTTTTCATCACCACTTTGCTTTCTCAAGAATTCATAGAAATTGGGAGCCTGATTCTGTGTTACATCACACCATGTTTAATTCAGTTGATTTCAACAGAATTTATTTCTGGGGTCTCATTCTTCACTCTTTTATGCCAGCGTAATTCCACTGAAATCAACAGAGTTCTCTTTGTTATGCCAGTGTAACACCTTTGATTTCTGTGGAGTCACGTTGTTGTAAAACTGGAGTAACGGAGTGGAAAGTGAGGCCGTGGAAATCAAATCTTTATACTATAATATTTTAATCAAACTTTCTTTTTGGCATAAGAGATACAACACTGGAAATTTTAGGATGCAAAGGAACCAGGAAAAGCCATTGAATTCAAGCAAATGGGACAGCAAATAGGAGTTTGTGTATCAGTGCTCTCAATATAACTGATCCATCAATACACGGGAACACACACTGTGGTCAGCATTTGCTATTGCAGTATATCTTACTCTAGAAATCCAACCCTCAGAAGCTAGAATGAATATATAATACGTCGTGTACTATATAATACATCAGTATCTGGCTAGGACAGAGTATCATCCCCTATTGTAATGTACTATATAGTAAGCACAGATCTATATCTCTTACTCACTAGAGTATACAAAAAGTCCTCCTTCTCTGTAGGAATATTTGATATTGCCAACTGGATGTATCAGTTAGCTTGTTCTTAGCCCCCAAGAAAGTGCAAGTGAGATTGGTGTGTAGAAGGTGACGCTTTGAGGGCACTTCCCCTTTTTTTATGAGCCTGCCCAGAAGCGATTCAGCCAGAAGGAAGTGAGTCAGGTTAGGAATCTTGGTATCACTTTCAGCTTTTCCATGGAAAGCCATGGGTTGGGTCTGGGTCAAAAATTGCGGTGTTATTTTTAGTTCCAGTTTTGTAGTTTGCACAGATTGTGCTTTTATTAATTCTGTGATTACCTTGCAACAGCAATACAATGATCATGAGGCCTGATTACTCCGACCAGAGCTCCCTCATATCAGAGCTTGCAGCAATTGTTTGCTGTTGTTCACAGTATAGCAGCACAGTTTCCCCCTAGGAAGTGCACAGGGTGAGCCAGTGGGGAGTAGGTGGTGTTTTTTTCTGTGCACTTCAGAGAGGCTTTCTGCACAACCCTGAATGGCTGGTTTGGAGGACAACCATGTATTCAGGCCAGTGGAGGAACCTGCATTTACTAGAAACTTATGTAGGTGAAGCAAATTCTGGTTTAATCCACTATGATCATATTATGGAAGGTGGTCAACTGTCTAGTGCAGTCAAGAGGCATAGAGCCAAAATTTCAGACTCTCTATTAATTTCATGTGCCTTAATTTTTGGTGCCAACCTTGAGACATTGAGGGTCTGATTTTTCAGGCAGTTTCAGAGGTTAACTGAACCTCTGACTGCCCCACCCTTCTGCTCTTCATCATGGGAACACACTTTAAGATTTCAGACTTCCTAGCTGTCACCTCTCTGGACAGAGACCTGTGTGTCTCTCTGTCCAGACCAGTGGTTTAGGCTTGCAGTCCGTCTGCACCTCACTGTGATTTCCCCAGCAGGTCTGACTGAGATCCAGCATCTGTGGTTAACCTTTATCCAGGGCCTACAACAATGTACATCAGTTATCAACCAGCCTTCACAAAGCAAAGTACATTTATTCTTAGTGTAAAAGCATTACAGAGAAAACTTATAAAAAAACATAAACATTCCAAAACACATGATAAAAGCTTACCAGAAGTCACCCGTCAATCCTATGGGGCCCAAGTAAGCCAAAGTCTTTCCAACCTTTCCATAAAGATTGGAGGCCCTTTTGCTCAATCAAAAGAAGGCTTTGAGTTAGTTTAGACACAGCCTTTTTATATAAAAAGCCTATTCTTTCTCTGTTGGTCCCTGGAAAACCCAGTTTGAACCAGTATAGGCAAATGTCCCCAGGGGTGGTACCACTCTGAAGGTGTTTACAGCCTGAGGGATTTGCCTTAATCACCCCCCACAGTTTTCAGTTTGTGATGGAGCTACGGTAATCGTAACCCTCACCCCTCCCCAGTTGCATACAATCTTTGGCCCACGGTGACTTATTAAAATATGATCTCCAAAGATACTGCATGTGATTGCAATATTTGTCACACAGAGCACTTACAGCCCCCATTATCTTTCCTGTGGAGGAGGAGAAGGAGGAGACAAGGGTGAATAGGGCCTGCCTGCCCTCCCCTTTCTCTCTCCACTAAACACAAAGGAATACCAGATCCCAGCAGTGCCCTCCCCTCTCTGGTGCAAGCATGAGCAGCCATCTCATGTATTGATCAAAAGGTCCAGCTACCCCTGCCATTGACTCCTGTCCAGCCTCTACTCCGCTATCCTAATCGGTTATACAGACCAATTGTACAACTGCCAACTCCAATAGAAAAATGAAATCGCTTTCTAGTGAGCAACTTCCCATTATCTCTGCTGCACTATTCTGCACTCTTTTCATGAAGAATGAATGATTCCTAAAAGTGTGCTCAATTTATCATTACTGGAAGAAAAAGAATCTCCCACAACCTGTGAGTTTTAGTTTCTCTTTTAATTTTGTCTGCTCCTCTCAGCTAAATAACCCTTTTTTTCCCCTCACAGGAATCTGATTTTAATGGAAAAAGAAAAAAATGTTCTGAGGAATTCATAATAAACATGCCCATGACTGGCATACATGACCACTGGTGAGAGCATCAGGTCAGTTCTCTTAGTTGCTTTGCCTAAATCCCATCTTGAATCAGTTCCTGAAAATAATGTAAGGCTTGGATGCTAAGCTGACTCTGCAAGAGTGAATCTCTGCATCTGTAAGGAGCTCCACTGAAGTCAATTGTAGGATCAGGACCTTAATTTGTAAATGCAATCTGTCCAGTCCCACTCTGCCTCTAAGAAAAGTCATCCCATTAAAAACTGATCTAATGGTAAGCTGTGTTTCCAGCCCACACCAATATTTCAGAAATAATGAATTTTCTCCTGTTAAAAAATTATTAGTATTTGGAGTCACCCCCCTTTTGTGTAAAGAGGTTTAAGTCTTGGAATACTGTATGCCTATAAATTGTCCATTAGGCCCATCATAAATTGCTGCTGTACATCCTCCTATTCACCTATACCAGATGGCTAGCCATTTAGCATCTCCTTGTAATGCATCCTCAGCCAGCTCACACATGCCAAAGGATTTGTGAACAAAACTATCTTCTGCTACCTCCCAGCAGTTCCTGAGTACACTGAACTTGTATCTGGTTTTGACCCTAAAAACTGAATTAAGTGAGCCATTGGAATCAGCCAACTGTTAGCCATCCTCCTTGGAAGCCTAAATGCAATAAACTAATTCTTTCTTGTTAATTGGCTAAGTGTCTCAGCTCACAGAACACTTAACTGAACATGACTCCCGTAGCCAATGTTCCAGAAATAAGCCAATATGGATACTGGCTCTGTTCCTTTCCCTGACAGAGTTCTTGCAACTGAAAACATGGCGAAGCAGCCACAGAGTTGTTTGATTCCCTAGGAACATTCAGAATTTCATAAAATAAAATTAGCTACAATAGTCTCCCATAAGAAAATCTTAAATGAATATTAAGCTAATTGGAGTAAGAAAACCCACCATTTTACTATAAAAGGATCTAAATCGAAACACATTTCAGTTGACTTGAACCAAAACAAAAATTCAAATTTTTTATTTGCAAAAATTTTCGAGATTTCGACTCTTTGTTCCAATTCAGGACAGGATAATTTTTTGAAATTCAACATTTTTCACATGATGGGAAAATAATTTCCTGCCCAGTGCTAGAAAAAAGTGCTTGCCCCCATCTAAACTGGATGCGAGAGCTTGCTCATTGTATTGTGATTATGTGAAATAGAACTTTTCACAAAGACACACAAAATAATGCAGCAATAAAACTAGGAATCAGAGACAGCAGGATTGGTCAAACAAACTGTCACAATGATCGCTGGGGGAAAAATACCCAGTCAGAAGTTCTATGCTAAAATTGGCCCTTTCCTCTTTATCTACTCACTGTTAGTCTGCTCACTTTAGTCTATCCAAAATGATCCTGCTATTATTATCTTCTTTTGCTGCCATTCTGAACACATTCCTCTTCTCTTTCTTCCTCAGATCCTGTCTCTGGATTCCTGTTTTATGATGCTCTGCATTTGGGTTTCACATCCTCATGTTCAAGGGCCAGGCTCCCCACAGCTCTGCCTCTGCTTACATCTTTATTCTCCTTTCCTCCTACTCCTGCTCTAGCTATTCTAATCTAGCAAGGTTTTTATTTATAACTTGCTCATCACCATGGTAGCTGAGCAATTTACAAGGTTTTAACTTAATAAAAAAAAACAACAGATAGACTAAAGGCTGGTCTACACTAGAAAATTAGATTGACCCAGCTATGTTGCTCAGAGGTATGAAAAATTCAGCCCCTAAGCAATGTGGTTAAGCCAACCGAACCCCTAGTGTAGACAGCACTATGTTAATGAAAGAATTCTTCCATTGATCTAGCTACTGACTCTCAGGGAAGTGGATTACCTACACCAGTGAGAGAACCCCTCACATTGGCATAGGTAGTGTCTACACTGAAGCACTTCAGCAGCACAGTCTGTCCACCTGTGCCACTATAGCATTTGAAGCGTAGACAAGCCTTACATCTCCCTTCCCCTCCCCCCTTTTTATTTTGGTTTGCTTTGCATTTGTTTTGCCGTTTCTAGTATTTTTAAGAAAGTTAACTCAAATAAGTCAATCTCACCTTTTTTTTGAGAACAGTGAGATTTGTAGTAATTGTCATTGCCCTCTATGCTCTTCCCAGTCCTCTTTCTCAACTTCCCCTTTAGGCCATGACCCTGTATACAGGTCTACTCACGCAGAATTCTGCATCTGTGCCGAGTGCCATTATGGCATAGGGTTGGGTTCTTAGCCTTCCCTAATGGCCAGTTCCATCTCTGCATTTGTGCTTGGAATAGTCTCCTACTTCTTTTTTATCAGTTGTCCTCCCTATCCTGCTTCTTTGCAAATCTTTCTGGTACTGATCTCTGTGCTGATGATTTCATCTTGGCATTTTGTGTATAATCTGGTAGCATATATAGCATACTTGTCTGTTAAAACAGTAAACTCCTCCGGGCAGGGACAATTGATCAAGTCAATCCCTGATGTGACTTCACTGGAGTCACACAAGGGATGAATAGAGCTCCCTGCCTCACAGATGTACGTAAAGTGCCACTTACAGTTAGGGCCTGCTCCAAAAGATGGGCGTATGATTTCAATATGCATTGGATCAAGCCCGGGGAGCACTTCACGGCTTTCACACAATCAGGGAATTTGAAAGGCCCCGGACACTAAAGAAAGCTCTAACTTGCTGTGCATGCAATATTGATATAATTTATACATCTCCCAGAATAAACAAGGTTACTAGTATCTTCTTCATTAAAACTGGTTTCAAACGAAATTACGAACAACAGATCGTATATCTTTAAACAGATTACATTATTTTGTGCTAAGTAAGGGCTTCCACTCTGGAGCCTGTAATAAAAAATAGATACTGTTGAGTGAAAACTGTTGCAATAAATATGGAGATTTCTCATGTTTGGTTCTTAGTATTATTTCACAAGAAATGCTTACAGGCCTCCAAACTTAATATCCTATACAGTGACTGAAGGCAAATTAAATGCAAATGAAACTCCTTAAATGAGCACATAATGCTTTCTGCAATGAGGTTCCAAAACACTTATATTTATGGTGCTAAGTGGGGGAAAAAAATTAAACTTACATTGAAAGTACTGTGTAAATGTAAATTTCATCATCCATTCCCACTTAGTATGCTTTCCTGGTTTGTGTTCTGTCTCTGTTTTCTTGTTTGTTATTTGCAAATATGGTAATTGTATATTAAAAATCGTCTACAATTGTATTAGGATTGGAAGAACTTGTCAAAATTCACCCAGCCAAGTATAGTTCTTCTCAGGCTCAAAAATAGAAGATATGTTTAAAGTGGTACATCTTCTGTGTACACTTCCTTTGCCCTTTACTTACAAAGGGCTAATTGTGCCAGATAGACACAGCCTTGTGTAGCAGACGGTGTGGAGCTGCAGTCCTGCCCCAGGCTTCCTGCTGTGTACTCCCCCCTCCCTCAGAGTGTTCCTGGACTAATCTGTGGGTGGGTGAGCTGGGAGTAGTCTATAGCCCTGCCTCCTCCACACTATTTTTGGGGCTATGTGCGCCCTCTGGAATACAGAGAAGAAACAGCCCTTGCATGACCTAACCTTGGCTCTTGCATAGGGACAAGAATAATGCTCCTTGTCTGCCCTCCCTATTCTCTCCCATGTCTATTTCTTGTCTACAGTGTTGCCAACTCTTGCTAATTGAGCATGAGTCTCTCAATATGTGGTGTTTAAACTAAGTCTTTAACTTTGGGGAGCAGGGAATGATGGGGAGAGAATCTCAGCTTTCAGTGTTTTTTTAAATAAAAATAAGGTTCTAACTCTCCTGGTTGTGGAGTGAAGCTCGAAAACATGACCCCGGAGGCTCAGAAACCTGAAGATCAAGAAATCAAAATCTGTGGTTTAAAAATCATGAGACTGTTAAAAAGCCTGAGTTGGGATTTGTGAACTCTTAGGATTGGCAGTACTGGGACTATTCAGCCTTAAACGCAGATCTTCATCTCTGTACTGATTTTAAAATAAACCAACTAATCTGTTACCCTCTCCTCTTCTGGCAGCAGAATCTCACCCCAGGTCTTGATGAACACATACTCTTAATAAGCAGCAGAATTCAATTCTTCTTATTAATCTAGCAAACGGATTTTAACATTAAAATATTCCCTGTTCTCCATAATTCTCCCACTCTAGGTGGGAGGTGCTCCCAACTTGCAAGCTCCTCAGGACAAGTAGTGCCTAGTCAGTTTTGAAACAGAAACAGCATAATCTATACCTGCCACTATAAAGTGGCTGTGAACATATGTTTGTTTCAAAAAATTGCCTACTTGTACATGCGTTGCTAGCCTCCACTGCTCTGCTCCTGGTCCCTGCTTTCAGACCAGATCTCATCTGCAATCTGCCTCTTCTCACCCCTCAAAATAAAAACCTGTCCTTGCCTCCATGGCTGTTTTCCCAGTCCTTCATACTGACTCCTACCAGTGTGAACCTAAAAAGACAACAGGAGTAAGCAGTGTGAGTGTGGGTGTGTTTCTTCACCAGTGCCTGAAAGTGATAAACAACTTGTGGCTTCTGTGGATTATGATGATGATTTTATCTTCCATTGTCGACTTCTTCCACAGTTGTGTAGTTGAGTCCTAGTGGTAAATCCTCTGTGCCCCATCCTCCATCACCGTCATTATCTAGTTGGGGAGCCCAGGAAACCTAATGGGATTTCCTTTGGATGTGTTGCTTCTAACACTCCTAGTTCAGTCCCAGTAGTCACTGCAGCTCAATGCACACGTCTCCCTTTCTCAGAGGCTGAGCGTGCTACCTGTGCAGCATTTGCTTTGCAGCTTTCCTGCAGAACTAGACACCAAGCCAGGGAATCAAACCTGAATGTCTTGCATGAAGCAATAAATATAGGGCCAGAGGGCCAGCTCACTTCTGGATTTCATGCCAGGTTTAATATCCTACAGCCCTCCTCGTTTGTCTTATTGATCACATTTGAATAATGAAAAACCTCTTAGCTTTATATAATCAGCACTGTCTATGCTTGGAGAAAACTTTCAGCAAAATCCTATTTTAGCACATTGCATAGGTTCATAGGGTGGCTCAATTGAGCAAGTAACGATAGATTCAGCATGCTTTTCATGCTCCGTCTATATATTCTTCTATGACATGAATGAGATTAGAAGTATTGGCCTATTCTTCTTGCATCAGTATGGGACTCTGAAAAATGCACTTATTAACAGTAATGACACAATTTATTCCTTTAAACAGAATGACACCTGGTACCATTTTTGCAAGGTTAAGTCTCTGCTACACATAACAAGGACTTTGACACATATTTTACTGCAAATTTGGTAAACTTTGTAGCTATGCTGGCACTCTTTACTTGCATCCGAAGAAGTGGGCTGTAGTCCACGAAAGCTTATGCTCTAATAAATTTGTTAGTCTCTAAGGTGCCACAAGTACTCCTGTTACTCTTTACTTGAATCATTATGGATAATCCAAGGATTATCTTCAAAAATTAAATGTATACACCTAAACAAAAAGAACATATACAATAAACACTTTTTGTACTGGAAATAAAATCCTCTGGTGACCTACAGTATTTTATGTTGTGATTTGCCACTATCATTATGATTATTATCACTATTATTCTTCAAGTTACCTCTACATTTGACTGTTGTGTTATATTGGGCTTTCTTTAACTAACACACACACATACACACACACTGTAGATATAAGCAGTACTGTACTCTGATCTTGACATTTTTGAAAGACTGCACATTGTGTCTATAGGGTTTAAGAAAAGCCTCTGATTTCATTAA
Source organism: Malaclemys terrapin pileata (assembly GCF_027887155.1). Lineage (NCBI taxonomy): Eukaryota > Metazoa > Chordata > Testudines > Emydidae > Malaclemys > Malaclemys terrapin. Next base: position 69,978,095 of record NC_071512.1, read on the forward strand.
TATCCCTATTGAGTATCTGACACTCTGCAGCAATATTTTCTTTAGATGCCCATTTAGGTCCACAGTATTCACCAGCAGAGGCTGTCTAAATAAACCCCAAATGCTTGAGTTCAATTGCACATCCCTTTCCTCAAGGGCAGATCTATTAATAAACAAAAGAGAGACTCAAAATAAAACAAAACCCTTCCCACTTTCTACTGCTGGAAAGGGGGAGGACTCCAGGTGTCCCCACCCCTACATCGCTGTTTCCTCATTATTGAGGTGCTTTTGAAAATCCCACCCAATAAGGTCTATGGATTAGAAACTTTTCCTTAGATTTTCAGATCTACTGGTCCATGGGTAGTGGATGATATTTGGGGATTCATTTACTATGATTACATATCAGTCTTCTATCTAGCCTTTATTACTGTTACTGAGCAGTATAAGCATATCCTGAGCGTAAGGCAAAACATTAAGGACAAGATCCTCATCTTGAAATAGAGCTACGCTGATTTATACCAGTGAAGGAGCTGGCCCAAAGTCTGTAAAAGTTTATTTGATTTGTAACCTCTCTTTTTAACCTAATCTAAAAGGTTTTTAAAGCAGGAGTGGCATACTTAGTAACATAGTAGTGCTACAGGACATCACTGCTAATATGTGGGATAGTCTCAAGCTATCCATATCCAAGGATGTTACAGGCTGGAGACAGCTTTCATAATAAATTCACTCACTAGGAAGGGAGTCAGCTGCATCAACATCAGCCAATAAACAGGGTGCCAAGCAAAAAGAGGCATCAACCATGAAACAGGAAAAAGTACAATGAAATGCCAGTAATAAACAGTGGGAGGTGGCCATTCTGCTTTGACATATACAGCTTTCACATAGCCACAGGCTGATCATTTAAGAATAAGATGTTATTCCAGAGTGATAAATCTGGATGACTGATGAGGCAGGTAATTTTTTTAAAACACTTTGGTTTTTAGAGTTTGAGCATATTATGTAGTTTATTTTAGTTTATGTGCTTGCTATGTGCCTCCGTCTGATTTAGTGATGCTGTACATAGATGGCCTGTAGCGATACCTCCTTGTGCTGTGATCCCATAAGGTCCCATAAACTAAGCAGTGATGTTGGTCATTCAGCAAGGGAAGATTTTCCTGAGTCACTGCTGATGAAGCCGTGCTCTAGCATGACGGATGGCACGGCCACATTCTGGCCGTAAAATCTAAGCGTGGTCTAACGGGGTCACTATATTATTCAGATGAGATCATCATTCAGATGAGAAGTAAACTGGAAGGCCACCACCAGTGGCGGCTCTGTTTTTTGCTGCTCCATGCACGGCAGTCAGGGCAGCCTTCGGCGGCATGCCTGCGGGCGGTCCGCGGTCATGCAGATTCAGCGGCGTTTCTGCCGGTGATCTGCCGGTCCTACGGCTTCAGCGTACCTCACAGCGACCTGGTGCCTGCGCTGGTGCCTGGAGCTGCCCCTGGCCACCACTATCTGTTAAAGATCCCATACATTCTTTGTATGAAGCAAGAAGTACACAAGAGTTTGCTCTTATAATCTTGCCAGCCTTTTCTGCAGTTCTGATAATGTGCAGCCAAGCATCAAACTTTAAGGTGTTTTGTTAACCTAGCTTGAACATATTTAAGATTCCCATCCCTTGTCTTGCCCTGAGATAGCCACTGCTGTTGGTTTTTGAATCTGCTAGGAAGACAGTACTTATAGTATAAATACCATACGCGGGCATTTGAAGCTATTACCATTTAAATAACCTGTGTCAGCCTAAACACAAGGGTGTGGATGACATTTTTTTGCGGGAGTCCAATTCCAAGGATCTTTATGGTATGTTAAACACATCATCCAAACTGACATATACCGTGGTGATGTTCTGAGTTGGGGTCAAAGACTGATCTTGAGTGAAGGATGATGGGTAAAATCAAACACAGTACAGAAAACACACAACAGCAGGAGAGAGAAATAGCAAACACACAGAAAGTACAGAAAACTTGCACAGTGAAGAGCAGGCAGACAATAAACCTTTGACCCTGATCCTATCACTGTTGTGTATGTGCTTCTCTTTACACACTGGAGTAGCTCTGTTGATGTCAATGAAGCTAATCACATACTTACACTGAGATAAGTGTTTGCAGGTAGCAGCATGGAGGAGAGAACAGTATGTTCTTCCCCACCCCACTGCGCGTGGGCAAGAAAGAGAGGAGAATGCTCTATGCCCTGCTATCACAATGCCAGCATGCCAGAGGAGATCAGATGCATCAGGTACAGGCTAGAGTATGATACAGTCCCCACCACCTCTGAACAGAGGAAAACCTGAAGGCAGATCGTGACTCTGATTTATACTTAAAAATTAGAGCAATCTGCTTACATCACTCAGGACTATGAAAGATTTTGTGCCATGAAAGCTATAGTTAGCTAACCCCAAGTATAGACGTGACTAGGTTAATGGAATAATTCTTCCATTGACCTACCTACCACCTCTCAGACAGAGGAATTAACTACACTGATGGAAAAACCCTGTCTGTAGCTGTAAGAAGTGTCTACACTACTGCACCACAGCTACAGCACTGTAGCTGTGATGCTGTAACAGCTGTAGTGCAGACATACCCTGAGTCACCCTCTGCTTCCTGGGCTGATCCTGGCATAATACAAAAAGACACTGCCCTTTACACAACTTTGTAAAGCTACAATTTAATCCGTAGTTGTATAAAATCACTATTTTCATAATGAAATTGTGGCTATTGGGTATCATTTGAAAATAATCCTATGGTTTTATTGTAAGCAGCGTCAGAATGGGCTCTACCCTGACATCTGGTGGTGAGCTGTGGAAAAGGACTTCAGGAGCTGATCTCGTTTGCATGGGCACACCCACCCTGCCTTGCACGATGGGACGGCTTGCCCAAATGGTCCCTTTGGTTGCTGTGGGATCCCCAGTGTCTTTGTTATTGGGGCAGGAGTAATAAAGTGTTGTTATCCTGGTTATGTGAATCAAGGACAGTAGAACTATACTTGGCATTTTATGACGGAGGGACTCGCATTCAACTAAGTAGCACTCACTAGGCAAGGGACATATGTTCCAAAACCCAATGACAGGACAGGACAGGAATTTGTACCTGGGAGTGTGGGCCCCTTCTGAGGGTCCTAAACACCACATTAACTTCTCATCTCTCCATAGTGCAATAACCAGTCCAGGGGGAAGCATTTTAATTTAATTTTAAATGAAGCTTCTTAAACATGTTAGAAACCTTATTTACTTTATATACAACAATAGTTTAGTTATATACTATAGACATATAGAAAGAGACCTTCTACAAATGTTAAAATGTATTATTGGCACGCAAAACCTTAAATTAGGGTGAATAAATGAAGATTCGGCACACTGCTTCTGAAAGGTTGCTGACCTCTGTTCTAAGCTCTCTTTTAACATTAGTAGTGAAAGTGAACATAACCTGATTGATACCAACCTGCACTCTTTTGTGAATCAGCAGTAAATAAATCCAACACATAAGATTATCAGATATTTAATTTATGCTAACAGTTGGTAGTGCTTTGCTAGCATATGCTTACCAATTAATTTCTTTATCTATTATATTGATTGGAATCTGTATGGTTAGTTTTAAATTAAAAAATGTTTTCTGCTCTCCCTGTAGTCAGTGGACTAAAATAGACTAATCAATATTGACATTTCAAACATCATTTCTGTTTCATCTGCATGTTTAAAAGCTGAAAGAAATTAAAATAAAGTTTCAATAATTTTTCTTTCCAAAGGTGAAATATTGCACAGCACAGGCAATGGATACTGATTATGTTGTTTTTGCCTTTGAGAGGTCCAAGGACAAATAGTATGAATGATAATACTGATGTTGATTTTTGCTGTTGTGCTAGTCTGAAGTAATCTTTATCTCAACATTTCCCTGGTTAGGGAGTATCTTTCCTGTACTTTAACTAACGTACAGTATTATCTATCTATGCAATCCTAATATATCCATCAACATGGTGTCTAGCCACCAAGTACTGCTTACAAAGGATTCCAATGCTTTGCTATTCCTTCTTTCATTTGGCTTTATCTATTTGGAGGTGTATATTTATATGCATGCTGGTTATAAGACTCATTGCTGTGCTTTTCCTCCAATTTGATCCCCTTTCCACAAAGTGATTACAATTTTAAAGCACATTATAAAATAAAATATGCTCATGATTTTTTCCCAACTCTAGAGCGACTTTTGGAGCATACTGTTTTTTTGACAAATCCAGCTAATAGATGGTGTATGGTACATACTCAAACATAAAATAGGCTATGTAAAAAATGGCAGTCCACATTACTGAAAATGTTAAATGAAGCAACCCCATCGCTTTTGAATCAAGTTAGACTTTATCATCATTTATAATTCATTTGAATTCCTCTGAACACTGCTTCAAGCTTCTCCTAGGTGTTTATACTGAAGAAACATAAAATGCATAGATGTGTATTGCTGCCTAATAAATCTCTTTCATGCTTTTCACTTGCAGTGACAGAGTACCCTGACCTTGGAAAAGGGCTATAATCTAGTGTCTTTATAGAGATGAGGAAGCAGCTTTGACAAGTAGAAGTTAAATCCTAGATGGTCCAGGACTATCTAGCCATTGCTTAATCTTCTTAATATGGTAAGACAAATCCCATTCTTCATTTTTATATTAACATATTTCAATTTTATTACAGTTTTTAACTCTTAAGTAGAGCTGTAGGAGCTTGGAGAGAAATGCCAGACAAGCGCACATATTTAAATAAAACCTTCCCAATCTCAGAAAGCTCACAAGTCTCAGGAAAGCTTATTTTAAATTAATGTAAAATTATAAGAAAGGGGAAAAAAACTAGGGCATGGAGAACAAACCGACAAAACCAGAGAAGAAGCAGTATAATGAGGAGAAGGAGAAGAGAATTCATTATTATTAATAATACAGTGAATTTTCTTCCAGCTGGATTCCTTTACTAGAACCCAAAGATTCCTAGATTGACACAGGCTTAGAATCAGATGCAGTGGGATGTTTTTCTGCAAAAGGAGCATCTGTACATGTGCGATACACACCATATATGCGTATATACATGATATGACTCGTTGTCCCAAGTATTTTACTGTATATTGGTGGTTACCTGAAGCAGTAGCAGATACACCCCCATCCTCCCCAAAGAATAATGTAAGGTACAGTTACCTATAGTTGTTGCTGAATGTGAGCATAGTAGATTAGCTTTAATCTTTCTCTATAACAACAGACCTCTACTCAATCCAGAGCCAGCTTGAATGGGGTCACATGAAATATAATCTGACCCAAAATTTGGCCCCAAAGTTTTGACTGTGTGGAAAGATCCTCTGGCAACTACCACCTTGTGTTTTCTCCCCTTTCTCTTCTTTTCATAATACAAGCTACTATATTTTTAATAAATTCTCTAGCAACGTTAGCCTCATTTGCCAATAAATGAGTAAAAACAATCATCTTGTCTTGACTAAGGTTGGTCAAACAATTTATTCAACCTCCTCCTGCCTTTCTGTTTTCAGAATATTTACATACTTTCTGGTTAACTTGAAACTGTTTTTACAGTTTTTACAAGCTGTCATAACTATAAAGGGAAGGGTAATAGCTGTCCTGTGTACAGTACTATAAATCCCTCCTGGCCAGAGACTCCAAAATCCTTTTCCCTGTAAAGGGTTAAGAAGCTCAGGTAACCTGGCTGGCATCTGACCTAAAGGACCAATAAGGGGACAAGATACTTTCAAATCTTGGGGGGGGAAGGCTTTTGTTTGTGTTCTTTGTTTGGGAGTGTGTTCCTTCTGGGGGACTGAGAGGGACCAGACATCAATCCAGGTTCTCCACATCTTTCTAAGCAAGTCTCTCCTATTTCAAACTTGTAAGTAAATAGCCAGGCAAGGCGTGTTAGTTTTCCTTTGTTTTCTCAACTTGTAAATGTACCTTTTACTAGAGTAACAACAAAGAGTCTGGTGGCACCTTAAAGACTAACAGATTTATTTGGGCATAAGCTTTCGTGAGTAAAAACCTCACTTCTTCGGGTGCATCCGAAGAAGTGAGGTTTTTACTCACGAAAGCTTATGCCCAAATAAATCTGTTAGTCTTTAAGGTGCCACCAGACTCTTTGTTGTTTTTGTAGATACAGACTAACACGGCTACCCCCTGATACTTTTACTAGAGTGTTTCTCTTTGTTTGCTGTACTTTGAACCTGAGACTAGAGGGGAGTCCTCTGAGCTCTTTAAGTTTGATTACCCTGTAAGGTTAATTTCCATACTGATTTTACAGAGATGATTTTTACCTTTTTCTTTAATTAAAAACCTTCTTTTTAAGAACCTGATTGATTTTTCCTTGTTTTAGATCCAAAGGGGTTTTGGATCTTGATTCACCAGGAGTTGGTGGGAGGAAGGAGGGGAATGGTTAATTTCCCCTTGTTTTAAATCCAAGGGGTTGGATTTGTTTTCACCAGGGATTTGGTGAAGGTTTTTCAAGGCTTCCCAGGGAGGGAATCCATTGATGGTGGCAGCCGAACCAAAGCTAAGCTGGTAGTTAAGCTTAGAAGTTTTTCACGCAGGCCCCTACATTTGTACCCTAAAGTTCAAAGTGGGGATCTCAGTCCTGACATGGTGAATAGCGGTGGGATCATTTTAAACCCAAAAGCCAGTGAGATTTTTTTTTCCTTCTAGCTGCTTGGAAAGCCGAGCTGGAAGTAGATAGATGCATATCTTATCTCTCCTTGCCTGAAGGCAGAGGTGTTAAGTTTTTTTTACAGGTCCTTTGTTAAGAGAAGGGTTCAATTAGCAAATGACTGGTAAAAGGTATTTACAAGCTGAATTGTTTTTTTTTCTTTTTACATCCTCGGGAGTAGCTAGTTAGAAAGTTACTGTTAACTCTGCAGCAGCCAGAGCTGAGAGCTTCCCAGTTTGTCAACTGCAAAGGGGGTGACCCAGCACAAGAAAACAGGAAAATGACTACCAAAGAAGAAAAAGCCAAAGAGGAGGCCCACAAGAGAGAGATAGAGCTGAGAGACAGAGAGGAGAAAGCCAAAGAGGAGGCCCACAAGAGAGAGATGGAGCTAAAAGAAAGAGAAGAAAAAGCCAAAAAGGAGGCCCATGAAAGAGAGATGGAGCTGGAAAAAGCCAAAGAGGAGGCTCACAAGAGAACTATGGAGCTGAAAGAAAAAGAGATGAAGATGAAAGAAAAAGAGATGGAGGAGAGAGAAAAAGAAAGGAAGCATGAACTGGAAGTAGCAAAGGCTAAGCAGGATGCACCAGCCAATGCTAACAACCCCCCTCCAGGTACCACTTCCCATCCCAGAAAATTCCCCATCTACAAGGCAGGCGATGATACTGAGGCCTTCTTAGAAAATTTTGAAAGGGCCTGCCTTGGATACAGCATCACTGCAGACCAGTACATGGTAGAGCTGAGGCCGCAGCTCAGTGGACCCTTAGCAGAGGTGGCGGCTGAAATGCCTAAGGAACACATGAACAGTTATGAACTTTTTAAAAACAAGGCCAGACTCAGAATGGGGCTAACACCCGAGCATGCCCGTCGGCGGTTCAGAGCCCTAAAGTGGAAACTGGATGTGTCATTTACCCGTCATGCCTACCACATTGACAAAAATTGTGATGCCTGGGTATCAGGAGCAAATGTTAAATCTCTGGAAGATCTGCTTTCCCTAGTAAAAATGGAGCAGTTTTTAGAGAGTGTTCCTGAGGAAATAGAAAGGTACATCCTAGATAGGAAGCCCAAAACTGTAACTGAGGCGGGGGAGATTGGAGCCCAATGGGTGGAGGTGGCAGAAAAGAAAAAAACTAGTAGCAGTTGGAGCGAATATCAGAAGGGGCAAGCCGAAACAAAACCTTACCACCGGGGACAACACAAGGCCCCACCCACATCCCAAGGGAAACCCCAGACGCCTTCTCACCCCACCACACCAGTCTCCACCAACCAACCTCGTCCCAGTGATACCTTAGCAGGGCGATGTTTTAAATGTAATGAACTGGGACATATAAAGGCTCACTGCCCCAAGAACCCCAACCGATTACAGTTCATTACACCCCAATCACACCAAAGATCCCCAAACCCAGATGCCTCTCTCATACCCTCGGAGCGAAGGGAAACCTTGAGAGTGGGCGGAAAGAAGGTTACCGCTTGGAGGGACACTGGGGCTCAAGTGTCAACTATCCACCAATCCCTAGTGGACCCCAAACTCATCAACCCAGAGGCTACAGTGACAATTCAACCCTTCGTGTCACAATCTGTAACCTTGCCTACAGCCACGTTGCATGTCCAGTACAAGGGCTGGTCAGGAATGTGGACTTTTGCAGTCTATGACAATTATCCCATTCCCATGCTGCTGGGGGAAGACTTGGCCAACCATGTGAAGCTAGCCAAGAGGGTGGGAATAGTCACCCGCAGTCAGGCTAAGCAAGCTTTCACCCCCATCCCTGTTCCTGAGCCGTCCACCAGGGCCCCGTCTGTGTTACCGGAGACCCAGACAAAGGTGGTGGAACTGGATCCCCTGCCAACGACTGCAACAGCCGTAGTGGATCCAATCCCAGAGACCCAGCCACAGCCAGTCCCAGAACCGGAACTGGCAACGCAACCAGCACCAGAACCATTGCCAGCCCTGAGTCCAGCGCTTGCAAACCCGTCTACAACTCCAACGCCAGAGGGCACCAGCGAGCCTGAACTGGCAGAAGCAGCAGATAACCCTACCCAAGAGGCTCAGCCAGAGCCTGAGTTACCACATAGTGCACCAGCGGACAGCGGTTCACAGTCAATGGAAACAGCCCCAGCACCTGCATCGCTTCCAGAGGGACCAAGCCCCAGTCCACAGTCCAAGGAGGAACTGATGTCTCCAGCATCAAGGGAACAGTTCCAGGCCGAGCAGGAAGCAGATGACGGCCTTCAGAAAGCTTGGGCGGCGGCGCGGAGCACCCCACCGCCTCTCAGCTCTTCTAACCGATCCCGGTTTGTTGTAGAACAAGGACTTTTATACAAGGAGACTCTTTCTGGTGGGCACCAGGAAGACTGGCATCCTCAAAGGCAGTTGGTAGTTCCCACTAAGTATCGGGTAAAGCTCTTGAGCTTAGCCCATGATCATCCCAGTGGCCATTCTGGGGTGAACAGAACCAAAGACCGGTTGGGGAAGTCCTTCCACTGGGAGGGAATGGGCAAGGACGTTGCTAATTATGTCCGGTCTTGTGAGGTGTGCCAACGAGTGGGAAAACCCCAAGACCAGGTTAAAGCCCCTCTCCAGCCACTACCCATAATTGAGGTCCCATTTCAGCACGTAGCTGTGGATATTCTGGGTCCTTTCCCAAAGAAGACACCCAGAGGAAAGCAGTACGTACTGACTTTCATGGATTTTGCTACCCGTTGGCCGGAAGCAGTACCCTTAAGCAACACCAGGGCTAAAAGTGTGTGCCAGGCATTAACAGACATTTTTGCCAGGGTAGGTTGGCCCTCCGACATCCTTACAGATTCGGGAACTAACTTCCTGGCAGGAACCATGGAAAACCTGTGGGAAGCTCATGGGGTGAATCACTTGGTTGCCACCCCTTACCACCATGAAACCAATGGCCTGGTGGAGAGGTTTAATGGAACTTTGGGGGCCATGATACGTAAATTTGTAAATGAACACTCCAATGATTGGGACCTAGTGTTGCAGCAGTTGCTTTTTGCCTACAGGGCTGTACCACATCCCAGTTTAGGGTTTTCACCATTTGAACTTGTGTATGGCTGTGAGGTTAAGGGGCCATTACAGTTGGTGAAGCAGCAATGGGAGGGGTTTACGCCTTCTCCAGGAACAAACATTCTAGACTTTGTAAGCAACCTACAAAACACCCTCCGACATTCTTTGGCCCTTGCTAAAGAAAACCTAAAGGATGCTCAGGAAGAGCAAAAGGCCTGGTATGATAAACATTCCAGAGAACGGTCCTTCAAAGTAGGAGACCAAGTCATGGTCTTAAAGGCAATCCAGGCCCATAAAATGGAAGCGTCGTGGGAAGGACCATTCACGGTCCAGGAGTGCCTAGGAGCTGTTAACTATCTCATAGCCTCCCCCACCTCCAACATAAAGCCTAAAGTATACCATGTTAATTCTCTTAAGCCCTTTTATTCCAGAGAATTAAACGTTTGCCAGTTTACAGCCCAGGAAACAGATGACGCGGAGTGGCCTGAAGGTGTCTACTACGAAGGAAAAAAGGATGGTGGCGTGGAAGAGGTGAACCTCTCCATGACCCTTGGACGTCTGCAGCGACAGCAGATCAAGGAGCTGTGCACAAGCTTTGCACCAATTTTCTCAACCACTCCAGGATGGACCGAACGGGCATACCACTCCATTGACACAGGTAATGCTCACCCTATTAGAACCCCACCCTACCGGGAGTCACCTCATGCCAAAACTGCTATACAAAGGGAGATCCAGGACATGCTACAGATGGGTATAATCCGCCCCTCTAAGAGTGCATGGGCATCTCCAGTGGTTCTAGTTCCCAAACCAGATGGGGAAATACGCTTTTGCGTGGACTACCGTAAGCTAAATGCTGTAACTCGTCCTGACAACTATCCAATGCCACGCACAGATGAGCTATTGGAGAAATTGGGACATGCCCAATTCATCTCTACTTTAGACTTAACCAAGGGGTACTGGCAAGTACCACTAGATGAACCCGCTAAGGAAAGGTCAGCCTTCGTCACCCAGGCAGGGGTGTATGAATTCAATGTACTCCCTTTCGGGTTGCGAAATGCACCCGCCACCTTCCAAAGACTTGTAGATGGTCTCCTAGCGGGATTGGGAGAATCTGCAGTTGCCTACCTCGATGATGTGGCCATTTTTTCTGATTCATGGGCAGAGCACATGGAGCACCTGGAAAAAGTTTTCGAGCGCATCCAGCAGGCAGGACTAACTGTTAAGGCTAAAAAGTGTCAAATAGGCCAAAACAGAGTGACTTACCTGGGGCACCAGGTGGGTCAAGGAACTATAAATCCCATACAGGCCAAAGTGGATGCTATCCAAAAGTGGCCGGTTCCAAAGTCTAAGAAACAGGTCCAATCCTTCTTAGGCTTGGCTGGATATTATAGGCGATTTGTACCCCACTACAGCCAAATCGCCGCCCCGCTGACAGACCTAACCAGAAAGAAACAGCCAAATGCAGTTCAGTGGACTAATGAGTGTCAAAAGGCCTTTAACCAGCTTAAGGCAACACTCATGTCTGACCCTGTGCTAAGGGCCCCAGACTTTGACAAACCGTTCCAAGTAACCACAGATGCGTCCGAGCGAGGCGTGGGAGCAGTTTTAATGCAGGAAGGACCGGATCAAGAATTCCATCCTGTCGTGTTTCTCAGTAAGAAACTGTCTGAGAGGGAAAGCCATTGGTCAATCAGCGAAAAGGAATGCTATGCCATTGTGTATGCGCTGGAAAAGCTACGCCCATATGTTTGGGGACGGCGTTTCCAACTACAAACAGACCATGCTGCGCTACAGTGGCTTCATACCGCCAAGGGAAATAACAAAAAACTTCTTCGGTGGAGTTTAGCTCTCCAAGATTTTGATTTTGAAATACAACACATTTCGGGAGCTTCTAACAAAGTGGCTGATGCACTCTCCCGGGAAAGTTTCCCAGAGTTAACTGGTTAACAATTGTTTTTGGAATAAAACATATTGTTAGTTTTTATATAATCAGTAGTATGTCTAAAGGTACATGTGTCTTATTAACTCTGTTTTCTCCTAGAACTCCAGGAAGAAATCACAGCCAGTGTGGAACCGAACATCCAACACTATCTGTGATTTGGGGGGCGTGTCATAACTATAAAGGGAAGGGTAATAGCTGTCCTGTGTACAGTACTATAAATCCCTCCTGGCCAGAGACTCCAAAATCCTTTTCCCTGTAAAGGGTTAAGAAGCTCAGGTAACCTGGCTGGCATCTGACCTAAAGGACCAATAAGGGGACAAGATACTTTCAAATCTTGGTGGGGGAAGGCTTTTGTTTGTGTTCTTTGTTTGGGAGTGTGTTCGTTCTGGGGGACTGAGAGGGACCAGACATCAATCCAGGTTCTCCACATCTTTCTAAGCAAGTCTCTCCTATTTCAAACTTGTAAGTAAATAGCCAGGCAAGGCGTGTTAGTTTTCCTTTGTTTTCTCAACTTGTAAATGTACCTTTTACTAGAGTGTTTCTCTTTGTTTGCTGTACTTTGAACCTGAGACTAGAGGGGAGTCCTCTGAGCTCTTTAAGTTTGATTACCCTGTAAGGTTAATTTCCATACTGATTTTACAGAGATGATTTTTACCTTTTTCTTTAATTAAAAACCTTCTTTTTAAGAACCTGATTGATTTTTCCTTGTTTTAGATCCAAAGGGGTTTTGGATCTTGATTCACCAGGAGTTGGTGGGAGGAAGGAGGGGAATGGTTAATTTCCCCTTGTTTTAAATCCAAGGGGTTGGATTTGTTTTCACCAGGGATTTGGTGAAGGTTTTTCAAGGCTTCCCAGGGAGGGAATCCATTGATGGTGGCAGCCGAACCAAAGCTAAGCTGGTAGTTAAGCTTAGAAGTTTTTCACGCAGGCCCCTACATTTGTACCCTAAAGTTCAAAGTGGGGATCTCAGTCCTGACACAAGCACATAGTGTGATGGAATTTTTGCAAACTGTGCATAGTATGTTTATTGATAGTCAGAATTTGCTATTTGAACTCTGTGATTGGTCACATAAGCCACATGTTATTGCTACTGTTCCCTGACTAGATGATCTAACTTCTAGAACTTTTTCCCCTTTTTGCCTGAATGAATTTTGTTTCTTGATTGAAGAAATCTTTGCTACTTTCCCAACATTCAATATTTGCAAAGTTTTGTATGAGCTAAATTTTGGTCATGCCAATATTCACACAGAACAAATAATAAGAGTTCATGAACAGGCCAAGTCAGATTTGGTTTTCTTACTTGGGTGAACTATTATGGAAAAGATTTTCCATTATTTCACAAGCTCTAACATTTACAATCCCATATGGAACAAATTTCTAATAAAAGCAAGATAAATACTTCTGTCCAACACTATATTCTCACAAATACAAATAGGCATTTGATAACTGGACCCAGATTTTCAAAGGGAAGGGTCTGTAGTGTGGCCTCTCAGACTCTGATTCTGCAAGCACTTGCAAGCACTCTTTAGGTCAGCAGGAGTACTCATGTGCTTTATGTGAAGCACACAATCATAGCCTACTTTGCAGGTGCAGATTTATCGATAAATATATGTGCCCACAAAAAGCATAATTTTTGTGCACATAGTCAGTTTGTTCAAGCAGATGATCTTTGTTGCAGACACAAATGATTGTATGGACAAAACTACAGATTCAAATTTAGAGGCTGTTTTTTGATAATTTGACTCTTGGAATATAGTCACGCCTTATAAAAGTATACAAGCATCATCTTTAACAAATAACCCCCGACTTTCAATGGGAAGGTAGCTAGATGTTCAAAAACATCCTGGAAGGATGCACTTTCTTTTCAGCTGTTTAGGCTCTTGTACCCCTTTCACCTCACTGTTATCTGAGTGTCTTTCAGTCCTAGATAGAAGGCCACATATTCCCCCCCCCCATGTTATAGTTTGTTGAAAAAGAAACAATCTCACTTAACTTCTTAGCATACATCCTCCTAATTGCTTTTGAGGTGGAATAAATGCCTGTGCTTAACTCTGGCTGTTTGTTAATTTCAACTGCTATGCACTACTGTGTGTATCATAAAACAAAAGAGATTGAACCTTACATTTCCTTTGCTTCCTCCCTTCCCCCCAGTGATATAAAGGTGAGGGGGTCACCAGAATTAAGATGTTTCATATTTTATAACTCAATCCCCCTCCATTCCATATTGGTGCTTTTGTAGAGAATGCATTTTGGGGGCATTGGCAGGGGAGGGGTACATATGGGAGATCCTGGGTGTTGAGCAATTTTGAAAATCTGGGGGATGTGCTTTTGTTTTTCAATCATATCTAGAAATTACATGCCCATTTAGCTCTTGTGGTCCATGGATGCCCTTTGCCCTTTATCAGCAATGCCAGTCAGCTATCAATAATTGTAAAGTTTTTTAATTCACAAACAGTGGTATGGTATTAGTTTATGCACCACCCTTTCACCTTAAATTCCACACAGACACCCAGCTCACTGTGTTAAATCCATTGCTACGGTGGAGTAATAGAAAGCCTCTTGGCCCAGAAGCCTATTTTCCTTGTCAAGATGAAAAATAGAAAACAGACCCAGAAAATGGGGCAAAGGGGAGGAAAGATAGGGGAAAGTCAAGAAATGAAGCAGCAAGAGAAGAGAAAGATAAAAAGTAAGTCCTGTGGAGCACTGAAGCAATGTGTATTTTTCAAAATGTCCAATAGTTTGCATAGTCAGACGTATCTCACACGTATTTTGATTCAGTGTGGTGATGAATGGTACCTTGCAGTTTCACAAGAAGTTAGATGTAATAGTTTTTTGGGGTTATAAAATGTTAGCCCAGGGCCGGCTCCAGGCACCAGGCAACCACATGCTTGGGGCAGCACCTGGTAAGGGGCGGCCAATCTTGGGGTGGCGGGGGGCAGCGCGGCACGGCATTCTGCGGGGGGAGGGCGTGCTCCGGCGGTGCGGCGCTCGGCGGGGGGAGGGGCGGCGCGGGGCGCGGTGCTCAGGGAGGGGTTCCGGCAGTGCGGCGCTCGGTGGGGGGGTGGCGCGGGGCGCGGTGCTCAGGGAGGGGTTCCAGCAGCGCGGCGCTCGGCGGGGGGGGGTGGCGCGGGGCACGGCGCTTGGGGGGTTCTGGCGGCGCGGCGCTCGGCGTGGGGGCGGCGTGGGGCGCGGCGCTCAAGGGGGCGGGTTCCAGCGGCGCGGTGCGGCGCGGCACTCGGTGCGGGGGGGCCTCGGCGGGGCAGCACTTTTTTTTGCTGTTTGGGGCAGCAAAAAAGTTAGAGCCGGCCCTGTGTTAACCTCACTAACCTCAATAACAATTAGGTAATTAGTCCTTTCCTAAAAGTTGTTCTTTCCAGCTTGACACAAATTTAGCATGGCTGGCATGTCCCTTTTATCGCAATGGGCCTGTAGAGCACTGAATAGAGCAGCTGTTCCCTGGCTAGTTCTGTGCCAAAGAGAGATCTTAATTAAAACTTACTTTATTATATGTTACTGTGTCCTTGGAAGGGATCAGATGCTACATAGAATATGTAAAATCAGGGGAATTGGGGAATTTGGAAGGGGTGCTTTGGGCAGGAATTTAAGTGCTCTGGAAACTGGGGTGTTAACAAGGATAGGTGAGGGTGGGCAGTGCTAGAGTTTTGAAAATTTGACTCCAGCTTTGGGTGTGAAATCTGTTGGGTGCTCTGGCTCCAAAATCCAACTGTCAATTGAGCCTATAGTGTCTTGTCACTGTTCTGCCCACTAGTTGCCAAAAGCCACAGAGCTAATCTGCTCTGGGCTTTAAGTTCTTAGCAGGAAGCTATACAAGATCTATATGGGGTGACCACTGGGACATATAGGAAGAGACCATATTGTCCCAGGAAATATATATGACAATATGATGCATCACATGGCTCTGTCAGAGGGGATATTGGAGTGTTTCCTGGCTGATGTAGTCTAGCCAGGAACCCAACCCATAGGGGAGATTGGGTACATGAAGTATCTAAATTACAACTCCCATGAGAATAAGCAGCTTAATGTTAAACTGACTCTAAGCAAAATGTTTCAGTTCAGTTCAACAAATTGAAATGGTTAGACCCAGGTTTAAACAACCTGAAATGAAATATTTCATTTTCCCAATAGAAAACTGAAAATTCAGCAAAATCAAAATGTTCCTGGAAAATTTTAATTATGCAGAAACTTTAAAATATTTTTGATGGAAAACCAAATCAACAGAAAATTCCCAACCAGCTGTACACAGCTCCCGAAAAGCTAAAAGGACTAAGTTTCTTCTTTGGAAATCCCATTTGTGCTCAATCAAACATTCTGCCCATCTGAATCCCTCACAGGCTACTCACTGCAGCTCAGGCTCTCACCTCTACAGGGCCGGCTCCAGCTTTTTTGCCACCCCAAGCAGCGAAGTGTGTGGGGGGAAAAGATAAAGCCGCGATCGGCGGCAGTTCTACTGCGCTGCTTCATTCTTCGGCAGCAATTCGGTGGCGGGTCCTTCGCTCCGAGAGGGACCGAGGGACCCGCCGCTGAATTGCCACCGAAGACCTGGACGTGCCGCCCCTTTCCATTGGCCGCCCCAAGCACCTGCTTCTTTTGCTGGTGCCTGGCCTTGGCCCTGACCTATATTGGCATATATAAAGAAACATTTCTTTTAAGTTCTTCTAAACTTATGAACCATTAATTATACTGTGTGAAAATTGTGGTGTTAGTTAAAAATATTTAGAGCAGCCACTAGGGGGCATAGAACAAGGAGGTAAGATTTTGTGTAAACAGGAAATAAAGTCAGGGCACCCCAACCATGTGCTGGGTCTCTAATCTCTGTAAATACTGGTTCTGTTATTACTGGACAGAATAAGGAGTTGGGGCTGATGAGCATTCATTTCTAATATTCATAATTTTAATACATTACCTTAATCAAGTTTTCCTTCCTGCTTGTGCTTTTCTTTAAGCATACGAGTAGGCCCTTTTATTTCATTGTGACTACTTGCATGTATAAAATTAAGCATGTGTAAACGTGTTTGCAGGAATACTTTTAAGTTTTCTTTCATGGATAAATAATCCTGATTTTGCAATCTCTAGAAAGTCCAACTGTACATTTATAAAAACACTCTGTTGCCCTTCTCTAGACCTTTTCAGTCTCATCTATATCTTAAATCTTATAGCTAACATATTTTGAATACTTATCTCATCATAATGGAAGGCATGCCCAACTAAATCAAACTATGCATCAGTCATAGTAAGTGGGTGAAAGCATTATTTTATAACACACACACGCACACAGAAATATTTCTTTAGTAACACTGTCCAATAGTGTGAAGATAAGGGAGCTCAGCCAAACATAGTCAGAAGGATGCTGTTCATATAATGTGTAATAACAATATGTGTTAGGGTACTTTACTTTTATTTTAAAAATACATAATATAGTAATACATAATAATATTGCAGTCACTATTCTAGGACTCAACGAAACAAGAGACCTGCGGTATTTTAGTCTGTGTTTTAGCCAATCTACCAAAGCTCTTTGTTAAAAGAAATCCAGTGACATTTTAATGTTAGTGGTTAACTTTAATGAAAATATAGTAGGTATCCCCTGAACTACAAAGTGAGTTGGGGATGGAAGGCAGTTTTATTTTTAATGTATTTAACTAATTTGACTTACCTCTTGGATTTATTTTATGAGTTTGGCAATGCATTGAAAAAACATGTAATATATTTTTCTTCCCCATTTGAAAATATTTGCAAAGGGAGAGTTCAGAATTGCAATAACATGTTCAAAAGTGTGTTTTGTACTGAGTTACTGCTACTTCTCAGGTGGCTGGAGCATTTAACCCAAGCTTAATACCTCCAAGGTCTGGTATCATCTCAGCACAACATGTAATGACTTTGGGCCACATTCTGAGCTCAGTTACAACAATGTAAATCCAAGGTTAGCTACAGTATTTCAATGGTGTTATCTTGAATTTGTACCAGTGCAACTGAAAACAGACTCTGATCTTTACTGCTAACAGGAAGTGTAATTTTGTGTGTCGGAATGAAAGGTTTGAACTTTTCACAAGTTCTAGAATATTTTAGAACTTAGAACATTTTAAGCTAAAATTCATTAAAAGAAAAATCCACACAGTACATCCCATTGATAGTTCAGGCACAAACTGTAACTGAAAAATGCTTTATTACAGATTAATGCTAACAGCCTCTTGTCCAGCAGGTGACTTTCTACATTAAAAGATTTGTAGAAGTAGAGATCATAATAGGATGAACAACCTTGATAAAACACTTTGATTCTTATCTTTGAAATATCTTCTCTATTACAGTTGCCTCAGCTGGCACCTCTGCCTTTAAGGAGATGTCAGTGCTCCCATTGTAAACCCTTTCCCCAGGGTTTTATAATTCACCGATAAAAATTAGCTTTTGTCCAAAATACAGTAGGAAAATAATGAAGATAATTATTTGTTCAGCAATAAAAGGACAATGTTAACTTTAAAAATTACATTTTGTCCCTGAAAGAATAATCTTTTCTATACTTTGTCATCTTTGATTTTTAAAAGTGACAGAATTTAAAAAAATCCAGCTCACTGTTCACTGTTTATGCTGGCTACCTTTTTCATGCTTTAGCTTGGGTAAGGAAAATCAAGAGTCAGTTTCACTGTTGGTTGCAATCAGTTTCACTTTCAGGTCCTCAGGACTACAATATTCAGCATGCGAATTGAGCAAGAAAAGTTTGCAGAAGAAAAACTGCATGCATTGGAATTTTTTTTTTTTTTTTTTTTTTTTTAAGTTGTAGCATCATCCCCATTGATCTTTAGTTCTGTGAAAGATTGAATTAACAGAATTCAAATCTGGACCCTTGCTCCCTCCCTGCTGTCAGAGACTATGGAAGTCCTTAACTCTACTAATCTCCAGCTGCAGCTTTGGTCCCTTGGGCTGCTCTAATTTACACTGGGGGACTGGCTTCATGCACAAGAGCACCAGGATGGGAGCAGTACAATGGTGAGCTTTATGCTATCTTTTCTGCACCCCTTCTCCCCACACTCTTCCTGAACTATGGTGCATGTGCTTTAGCCAGATACCAGGACGTGGCCCTTTCTTGTTGTTTATGTGGGTTGCAATGTGTTTAGCTAACATTGGGCTTGACTTGTAGCTTGTTGAGTTTTTCCAACGTTTTTGTTTCAATTTTCAAATATAACTTTGCTTTAATACTGTTTAGGAAACATCCTTTGTTATGGATGTGTTGTGCCACAGCCTGCACAGCACTGCAACCCGTCTGTCACCCTGGTGGAGAGTGTGTTTTTGTGTGTGTATAGTTGATTGTGGATGCTTGTAGGAGCACTGTGATGGGAAATACTACACATTTAAGTTTTGAAAGGTTTTGAACAGTGGGTCTGAGGCCATTGCAGAGGCATCACGTCTAAATGGCTCTTTCTCTCCTGTGCTTATCATCAGGATTCAGGGATCAGTCAGGAGTGAGTTAAGAGTCTGGGAGTGGAGGTAGCCAGAGTTTATCAGGCAGCCAAGTTGGGGTTTTTATATACCAGTGAGGAAGAGACATCTGTGGATTTGAACAGGGAGGAGACTCAACTGGTCGCAAGAGATATAAATGGACACGTAGAACTCCAATTTGAGATGGTCTCTGTTTATCTGGTGATTGCGTTTGTAGCCTGGCAGAAAAGAAATTAATTTCAGGCCTGTTTTTGTTCCTGAGAGAGATTTAAGAAGCAGGGCTGGAAAAGCCTTCTTTATGCTGGGTTGTAAAGAATGGCTGCTTTTTTGCAATGAGTAGGGTTACCATATTTAAAAAATAAAAAAAGAGGACACTCCATGGGGCCCTGGCCCCGCCCCTTTCCCACCCCAACTCCGCCCCTTCCCCAAAGTTCCCGCCCTAACTCCCCCTCCTCCCTCCCAGCCACGCGAAAAGGGCTGCCCAAGCGCTTCCGGCTTCACGGTTTGCCGGGCAGCCCCCAGACCCTGCGCCCCCGGCCGGCGCTTCCCCAGCACAGCTGGAGCTCGGGAGGGGAAGCGCCCAGCCAGGGGCGCAGGGTCTGGAGGCTGCCCGGCAAACCGTGAAGCCGGTAGCACTCGGGCTTCGGGCAGCCCCCTTGCCTCCGGACCCTGCGCCCCCAGCCGGGCACTTCCCCTTCCAGGCTCCGGCTGCTGTGCTCCTCCCCTGACTCTTTGGCTCTGTTTAAGAGATGAACTGCCTGAGCGCTACCGGCTTCGGGCAGCCCCCTTGCCTCCGGACCCTGCACCCTCAGCCGGGCACTTCCCCTCCCGGGCTCCGGCTGCTGTGCTCCTCCCCTGACTCTTTGGCTCTGTTTAAGAGATGAGCTGCCTGAGCGCTATCGGCTTCGGGCAGCCCCCTTGCCTCTGGACCCCAGCCGCCAGCCGGGCACTTCCCCTCCCAGGCTCCAGCTGCTCTGCTCCTCACCAGACTCTTCGGCTCTGTTTAAGAGCTGAGCTGCCCGAGCGCTCCGGCTTCGGGCAGCCCCCTCGCCTCTGGACCCTGCGCCGCCGGAACAGAGTAGCTGGAGCCCGGGAGGGGAAGTGCCCGGCCGGTGGCTGGGGTCCGGAGGCATGGGGGCTGCGCAAAGCCGGTAGCGCTCGGGCAGTTCGGCTCTTAAACAGAGCCGAAGAGTCAGGGGAGGAGCAGAGCAGCCGCGGGAGGGGAAGTGCCCGGCCGGTATTTTCCCGGACATGTTTGGCTTTTTGGCAATTCCCCCCGGACGGGGGTTTGATTACCAAAAAGCCGGACATGTCTGGGAAAAACCGGACGTATGGTAACCCTAGCAATGAGTAAACTGTCAAAGCCTCAGTGGAGACAAAGGCACATATTTTACTTCCTTATTCATATTGTGCAGCCCAAATCTTCTAGATTCACCTTTTGAATTCAATCCTGCAAGCAAAGTAACTGATTTTACATACTTTCTTGTGTAAGGAAGCATTGCTGTGAAATACAGGAAGGAGCTCAAGGCTAAATGTTTCTCACAAATTAAGTAATTTGGAAGGTGGGTGGTCACCCAGTTCTGAGTCCTGCACTATTCAATATTTTCATTAATGACTTAGATAGTGGAGTGGAGAGTATGCTCATAACGTTTGTGGATGATACCAAGCTGGAAGGGGTTGCAAGCACTTCGGTGTATAGTCTTTCAACTAGTTGTGAACCCATCTTATATATGTCTGTGTTTAAATAGTGGCTGAAATTTGCCCCACTGAAGTCAATAGCAAAATTCCCATTGACTTCAACAGGGTCAGGATTTCATCCGGTATCAAGATCTGCCTAAAGGGACTGGAAAAGAGGCAGATAGAGGGAGAAGAAACTAATACAGCACCCCCTCTCTCTGCTGGGTCAGTGAGGAAGGAATGCCATAGGCTCACTGCCTCCATTGCTATCATCCTCAAGGAACTGGTACAATACCCAGTCCATGAGGAAGGGAAGATGGGTGTCTCATAAGCTCTCTGGGTATATCTGTAATATAGCTGGAAGCAAGACCCCCAGCCCAGGTTGGCATACCCTAGCAGGCCTCGAGTTAACTAACTTAAAATAGAAGCGTGGGTGATTTGGCTAAAGCTGAACCCTTAGCTTGAGATGCCATGTCCACACTCCTATTTTTAGTGCTCAAACTGTGCTATCATGAGTCTCTTGACCCAGGCTGGGAGACTGTCTTCCAGCTACAGTGTACACCAGAGGTGGGCAAACTTTTTGGCCCGAGAGCCACATCAGGGTTGCGCAACTGTATGGAGGGCCAGGTAGGGAAGGCTGTGCCTCCCCAAACAGCCTGCCTCCTGCTCCCTATCCACTCCCTCACTGCCCCCCTCAGAACCTCCAACCCATCCAACCCCCCCTGCTCCTTGTCCCCTGACCGCCCCCTCCCGGGACCCCCGCCCCTTATCCAACCCCCCTGCTCCCTCTCCCCTGACTGCCCCCCCTATCCACACCCGTGCCCCCTGACAGCCCCCCTGGGACTCCCACCCCCTATCCAACTGTCCTCTGCTTCTTGTCCCCTGACCACCCCCTCCGGGGACCCCCCTGCCCCTAACTGCCCCCAAGGATCCTACCCCCTTATTCAACTCTCCCTGCTCCTTGTCCCCTGACTGCCCTCCCGACCTCTATCCATATCCCTGCCCCCTGACAGGCCCCCCGGGACTCCCACTCCCAACCCCCTCCCGCTCCCCACCCCCTTGCCAGCAGCAGGAGCACGCAGCCGTGACACCCGGCCAGAGCCAGCTGCGCTGCCCAGCCGGGAGCTCAAGGGCCGGGCAGGACGGTCCCGTGGGCCCGATGTGGCCCGCGGGCCGTAGTTTGCCTATGTCTGGTGTAGACCTACGCTATGTAGCTATTTCATAGGATGTTTATTCCTTTTTAGGATGTGATTAGCCTACAATAGCTGTGGAGTTCAGGTGTGCCATAAATAAATCTCCTGTAATGTTCATATGCAGGCATTTCTGGGCCCTGAATTCAATCCTATATTCTTTTAAGAACAAAGTACTGTATAAAGAATGCCAGCAACTATATCTAATGTGCAGTAAATTTGTTTGTCAAGTGGTATTTCCCTCTTTCCTTAGTTTATTCTTAGGAAACAACATTTTGTTTAAATCTGAAGGCAAATTAACACATTCTCCAGTTTCTCATGTACCCTCTGTACGCTTCTCTCTGATGCATGAAGTTTAGCACTGAATACAGTTGTCCCTGGTTTCAAAACTAAAATATTGGCAAGTGTGTCTGCAAGAAAAACATTGTAGATCACAAGAGAGTTTCTGCTGCAGGGCCAGCTTTAATATGTGTCTCTGAGAACAGGGATTTTAATGTAGGCTGTTTTATACCTTGAGTCCCACTGAAACTGTCCCAGATTAAAACCATTGTACACGGCATCTCTACCACCACAACTCCCTCCTCACTGATGACTTCTCTCCCAACTCTTCTCTTGAGCATCTGTCTTGGTCCACTGGAATGCCTACCCGCACTTCACATTTCTCCTAAGCCATGTGTTTTAGCTATGGCTCCAGCAATTATAGCTGGAGTTATAGGGGTAGGTCTAGCATAATTGATGTGTATCCCAAAGCCTGCTAGGATGTACAGGCTGCATAGAAATTAGCCCACCAGATGTGCTAATTAGAGAGAGGCATTATATAGGGGCTTCAGACTGGCTCCTTTTAGGTAATCCTTTATACTTCTAACATGGAGATTGCGTACTTATTCATCTGGGGTAAAGTTGTTTTCTCCTTTTTTCAAATTCTATTGCTTTGAGTGATAATGCCTGGAGAAGATTTCTATACTTATCCAAATAATGGAAGAGTCTCTGTTTTAGCTCTTATTCTCCTGGAGCCCAGAAAACATCAATGTTTGAGTCTCAAGTTTATTTACTTTTTTCAGATGTATCATGGATTCTGAGATTCCAGGCATCTGATTGACAAAAGACAAGTGCTGAATCTAATCAAGATCTTTATTTATAGGGGAAGTTATTTTACAAGGAGAAGGAGGCAGTTCTGTTGCCATCCAGTTCCCTGACAATGAGAAACAATCTAATTTGCATATTGCTATACACATAATTGGAAATTTGGATATGCAAATTAAACATTCCACATTCTAGTCTTGTATCTGGGTTTTCAGGGCTTAATTAGCCTGAAACAATTATAAAAGGTTGAAAGGGATGTATATTTTCCTTTACGACCAGCAAGAAAATAAACACTATAAACAGACTACAGGAGTGCAAAAATGCCTGGGTTCATTAGGTGAAAATATTACAACCATATGGACTAAGTGCAGTAGATTATGAAAGTAACATTTAAGATTCATCTTATTGCTTTATAACCTCAGCCTGATCCCATCTAATCAACTTTTCTGATTGCTCATCTCCTCCCCTTTTCATCTTCACGTTACCGTAAAATACCTGCTTCAGCAATTATTGACAAATGTTTCAGAGCTCTTGAAGGGTATCAGATTGACTGTTCTGGAAAGTGACGTCCTTTATTTATTCACAGAATGGGTATGGCATAGACATTGAATGCAGGTAGTTCTTCCAAACTATCCCCTTGGTGCAGCAACTCCAATCTTAGAGCGAAAAGGCAATTCCTTCTCTGTCCTTTTGTTTTTGCTTTGTCTCCTGAGACTTCCTACAAGGATATCTATTGCCATAGTGTTTTCTTATCTCTATGCCATGTCTACTATGCCATCACATTTCACGTAGGCCTCTCTACTGTCATCTGATAGTAATGAGTTTTGGCCACTGCCCAATTTCAAGCAGTATTACAAGGGAGAAACATTAATTCCCAGAGTTCTTTAGTCCTGTCTGTTTTAGCTGTTTTTGTTTTTATTTGTTTGTTTTTCCTCCCTCATAAAAATCACTTGAGAATTTTACATTGTGTCACTTTGCTCATATTTATTTCTTCTGTGTGGGGCTAGTGTACCCTTCTCAACTGCCAGCTAAA
This sequence comes from Malaclemys terrapin pileata, assembly GCF_027887155.1. Classification (NCBI taxonomy): domain Eukaryota; kingdom Metazoa; phylum Chordata; order Testudines; family Emydidae; genus Malaclemys; species Malaclemys terrapin. Next base: position 70,002,167 of record NC_071512.1, read on the forward strand.
CAGGGCTCTTTATGCCTTTGTTCCCATGTCTGCTTCAATCGAAATAGCTCCTCTCTCATTCCGTGGAAATGCAATTGTAATACTTCCTGTTTGCCTCATCTCCATCATGTAGTGCTGACTGGCTATTATATTCTCTGTAACACACCAGCAGAGTAAAAAGGTCAATTCAACAAAGAGCCAGAATGCTGCTGGCCCAGAAAGCACTGGATCCAGCCCCACTTTCCCAGAAGTAGCCCTGTAGGCTGCATGCCAAAACTTGGATACAGGAAGTGTGGGCTCAGAAACTTGCATTCTGAAAATTGTTCCTTCAGTTTTGGAGATATGGTTGTAGCCCTGTGACTATCTGGGCTTCACTACCATTCCTGTCCCTGTATTTCCAGCATTGCAGCCTGTAGTTGTAGTCAGTATCACCAGGTCAACCTGTTAACCTAATCTTGTATTGTGACTGCAAAAAATTGAAGCATTTTGGTGCATTGTCTTACATTTTGTAAAAATAAAGCCATAGGAAGTTAACATGTTTCAGGCTTTGGGAACTACAATATTATTAGATGCCATTAAGAATTTGGTTTTAAAATATCAGCAATGATATTTTAAATAAAGGTGAAAAATCAATGTAATGCTAATGTACCAGCCATTATTTAAAATATTTTTTTCTTTTCATTCCAAACATGTATTAAATCTATTTATATTTCTGCTAATACAATAGGCCCCCATGGATTGTGGTTCTGATTTGTATTTTAATGATTCCTTTAATATATAGCATATACTTGTTTGCATCTTAATCCATGTCCCCTACCCCAGACACAAAGGCTTTTTGCGTGGCTAGGTAATTAAACATCTGCTTGAATGCTGCCATGTCTGTCTCATGGATCTATGTTAAACTGCAGGCTTATAATTAAAAATGCTGACTATATAATAAAGTATTATATAATAAACTCGGTAACAATCTCTTTAGCATTTTTAGTAGATATAGATAAATGCCAGGCATATTAGATAGGTGAGTCCATAGATAAGAAATAGTTTCAACAGTTTCTGCCACCAATGTTAAAAGAAAAAAATGCTTTATGGTACTTTAGATAATGCAGTTCTGAAACAGACCTTGCTGCCCCACTTCAAACATAATCCATATAATGGCTATATTGCAGTGAGGATAAGATCATCTTATAAGTACCATAAAAGTGCAATCTGCCATGCTTTCCCAGTTTTTTTCCTCTATCTTTTTTAAATCAGACTTAAATAGACTCCCAGCAGTAGTTTATCTCTGCTGCATCAGAAGCGGATATTTTCGGTTGGTGAGAACAAAAAGCCCTATAGGTAGTAATTGCTGCTCTCTTGTGAGCAGTTGGCAGACAGTATCTAGTTCCACTCTAACCTCCAAAAACAATATAATGGGGTTATTTTCAGTCTGTCTGGAAAACAAAAATCATCCTAAACTGTATTTGATTTAATTGAAAATAAATGTTTGAATGTCTAATTGGAAAGGCGTTTAGTTTAGGTAATGGGAGGGCTATGTTGTAATGTGAAAATATGTCTGTGTCTCACAATGACAACTTCAGAAGGTTAATAGTGTTCTATTTGAACATCAGTTGTGTTTTTTTAAAGTTTTAGAAGCCAAGGAGCATGGCTGTAGTATTCAAATGACATACAATATTCTGATTTTTGTCAGTGCCTCATAAAATAGCATATTGTTTAGTTCCTTATATTGAGGCAGAGCAATTTGTTTTGGGGATCTATACAACATGTCTATACCAAAGGGTCTTGGTATATTTAAAAAAAAATCTCAATATAGCAAAAATGCTTTTTAAACTTAAAAACCAAGATTATATAGACCAGGGATCGGCAACCTTTGTCGTGCGGCCTGCCAGGGTAAGCACCTTGGCGGGCCGGGCCGGTTTATTTACCTGCCGCGTCCGCAGGTTCGGCCGATCGCAGCTCCCACTGGCCGCGGTTCGCTGCTCCAGGCCAAAGGGGGCTGCGGGAAGCGGCGTGGGCCGAGGGATGTGCTGGCTGCCGCTTCCCACAGTCCCCATTGGCCTGGGACGGCGAAGCGCGGCCAGTGGGAGCCGCAATTGGCTGAACCTGTAGACGCAGCAGGTAAACAAACCGGCCCAGCTCACCACGTTGTTTACCCTGGCGAGCCGCGTGCCAAAGGTTGCCGATCCCTTATATAGACTATAAGGTCTTTCTGGCAGAGGATTTTCTTTTAATTGTATGAGTGTGCAGTGCCTTGGTTTCTGATAAGGACCTTTTAGGAGCTACTGTAATAAAAATATATATTTCTAATTATGTTAAATAATAAAAATACATTCCTCTCCAATAGAATTTTCTAGCTCCCTCCCCTCTACCAATGCTTTTGAAAAAGTGATAGGTCTTGCACTGGGTCCTGAAGACTTACAAACTTTGTCTGCATCAAACTAACAGGAGAAGTGTATGCCAGAATCAAAGGCCCTCCATTGAGGGTTTCTAGGCTACAGTCCCATATCATTTAAATCTGGGGACTGCCCACCTATGACTTCATCTGTTGGTGCTGCACAGAGGATGCAAAACCAACTCAGATAGCCGGGATGAGACCTATAGATAGCTTTGCAAACCAAAATGAAGACCTTGAATTGTACCCAGGCATGAATAGCAAGCTAAAGCAATTGAAAAATCTTCTTCCCCACTTTACAACCACAGAGACAGAAAAGGACCTACCTCCCCTCCCATCACTAATCAAAAACAAACAACAAGAGCCTGAAGAGGGCATAAAAGCTGCTTATGGGTTCCAGAATTTCATTTCTCTCCCCACAGTGGCTCTAAGAACCAAAATGACGACTCTAAAATATAAATACAGTAGCTTCTTTCCCCTAGTGAGAAGGAGCCACCACACCAAAATCACCGTTCCTGCTTTCATTGTCAGGAACTAGCTCAGCAGCAGAACTTCCTGGATGTGAAAATACTGGAGTGCTTTGGCTTAACTCTGCTCACAGTGAAACCAGTGAGAGCTTTACCACTGAGGGTTTGGCCAATGCAGTGCTATTGAAAATCCCAGCCTCACTGTCTATATTAGAGCAGGTCAAAAATGTTTCCAGTCTAGACTTTTCAATACATTTTCATGTATTTCCAATTTCAGCAAATATTCACTGCTTTTTCCTATTTTTGACCAGCTCTATCATATATATTTTAGATTAAAATAATAACATTGAGCATTCTTCATCATAAGTGCTTTTGTTCACACCGGGGGAAGCAGATGGAAAATAAAACAACTACCTTATAGCACAGGGGGTGAAGTGCTGATGCATGAGCACTTCACTGCCTTAACTGGCACCTCAGCCATACTGCTTATGCTCCATGGATAAATCAGCCAGCTTCTCACTCTACCGCACTCTCTCCCCTATCTACTTATATCTCCTTTCCAGCATTAAGGTTCACCAGGGGGATCGCCAGTCCAGAGACCCCAGGTAAGGTTCCTTGGACTGGGGCTGCACTCTAGCAGCTCATAGAACGTCTGCCACCCATGGAAGGTGCTCCCCCAGTAGAGCTAGTCTCTGAAGATGGTTGATGAAAATAGGAGAGGTACTTTCAGTGGCTAGTATACATCCTATTGTCAACCAGACAGCAATCCCAGAATGATTAATCTTGCAAGTCAGCATTTCCTTTGGTGATACTTAACAGGTAACTGAAAGCTGAGAGAGCCAGTGGGCTGGAGGCAAAACAGGGGAATGGTCATGAGGGGTTAACTGGGTATCTTGGTTAAGAGACTGAGCTATCCCTCCCCCCCTTGACTCCTTGGCTTCCCATTCCCACTGTCCAGACTAGCACCTTGGCTCCTCAGGCAGATTCCCAGACGTTACTATCCACACCTCATGCACCCCGCCAAGTCCCCTGTTCTCCTCCACTTGTAAATGTTTACATGTATCAGCTATTAAGACTTCACAAGTGCATTTCTCATCAGTGTAAACACTAAAAATCTAGCAAAGAAACATTACAAACCAACCCATCCACACATTGGCTAACTTCACAACATGTAACAATACATATTTTCATTCTCATCCCACATGCCACCACACCATATTCTCCTACAGTACAAACCAACACCCTCCCACAAACCATACATCTCTCTCTCTCTTGCTCGCTCATTTCAATCTTGAGGCATTCAAGAAATCTCTATTTTAAACTACAGATAGTAGATGTGAAACCCGAAAATACTAGGAAGTCTTTTCAGTAAGAATCAAAACATTGTAAGCTTTGAAATCAAATTCTAATTAATTTACAGAGACTGTGTGACCAGAATAGAAGTGTATTACACAGTTGGGCCCTCAGGTATTACCAGGTATCATTTGTTTGGGATCTAAAATATCACGGATTGAGAAAAGACCTATTTCTGAAACAAGGCTCTGAAGAACAGACTTCCACTGGCCTGATCCCCTAAATAAAAGCAACATTTTCTCTTTCCATTATACAGTGTTTTCCTTATATCATTGTTAGCTTGTGTCAGGGAAATGTGACTGCATGCTTCACACCAGATTGACCAAGGCTGGCCTGAGGGTTGGTTCATGGGCATTTGTGTGCACCTTGGATTTCTCCACAAAATCAAAATGGAGCAAGTTAGGTGAGGTGCATAATTTGTTTTTAAAATCTCAATGTTCCCTGGTATATCCATCTGTCTGTATCGGGTGGGGGAAGGAGAAAAAACATCTTTCTGGGTCATTTCAAGAAGGGCTCTGCTACAGTGAAGCACAAAAGTGAAAGTAACATCTCAACATTCCTCTAAAGTTATAGTTATTGTCTATTTTGCAGCATTCTATTGCAGTATCCTACCCAAACCCAAATTTTGAAGGTGAAAAATGAAAGATCCATGTTTATGAAAGCTCTCCATTTTTCTACACAATGTAGACAGGGCTTTTATGACTATTATAGAAAATAATTTCCTACAATCAAACAAATGGTCAGTAGCATATTGGCAAGAGGGAAAGATTCTTAAGCAATATAATTAATTTAATTCCACCTCTATCCTCAGTGTAATTCCCAACCAGTATATGAAGCATGGAGAGGCTATTATCTAATATAGATGAGGTGGTTTTCCACATCACTGTGAACCTAGTACTGAGTCTGTGTATCACATAATGAATCCACTCAACATGACAGGTGTGAAGGTGTACACCATAAAGATTTATACCTGCCATACTGATTTATACCTGCCTCTGGAGATTTCCATTACTTGCATCTGAAGAAGTGAGGTTCTTACCCACGAAAGCTTATGCTCCCAGTACTTCTGTTAGTCTCAAAGGTGCCACAGGACCCTCTGTTGCTTTTTACAGATTCAGACTAACACGGCTACCCCTCTGATACTTGACACCATAAAGAGTATTGATTAGCTTTAAAAGTTAGACACTGGAAAGCCCCTGATATGTCCGCCTAGGGCAAAAAGGGTATTCTGTCTCTGCAGCCTGATATAGTCTTCTTCGATTTCTGGGGTTCACTTTAGTCAATCTAGTTCTGAAAGCAGAGCTGTATGCTGACATTTGTGAGCACCCAGCCTGTATACATGTACTGTCACTAGCGGTGGGTGAATAACAGATTTTTCATTCATTGGCAATTCCGAAAAGTCCAAAAAAAAAAAAGTTGGTTCAGGTCAGATGGAAATAAAAATTTTTCAAAATGTTCAATGAATCAAAAAGTAAAATATAACAACAATTATTTTCTGTCTAACAAAATATTTTGTTTTGACCATTTTTAAACATTTTCAATTAAAAAAATAAAATTAAAGGAATTTTTGAAAGAAAAATATCATTTCAAACCAAAAAATCAAAAAGTTTTGTTTAAAACATGTCAAAATGAAATGCTTTGATTTTTTGTGTGATTTTTTTAAATTAACAATTTGGCAAAACCAACACAAATTTGTTGAGTTGTGTTCCCAAATGTATGTTGCATTTTTTCCTGAAAAAAGTTTTTACTGAAAAATTTCATCCAGTTCTAATTGCTACTCCTTCAAGCAAGGGAGTGGAATTGAGTTAGCAAAGTGGTTTCTCTCTCACCGCTTTCTACAGTTTCATAAAATCATGAAAAAGGTTTTGCATAAGTAACATTTCACAGGGCTCAACATGCTAAATTATATTACAAAAAGGTTTGTTTTAAATCCCCAAACTTTCTCATAAAATGCTATCACAGGAGGAAATTGCATAGCTGTACTGCCATGAGTTAAAATTATATCTAACATTGGGTAAAATCCTGGCCTTTTTGAAGTCAATGGCAAAACTCGCACTGACTTCATTGGTGCCAAAATTTCACCCACTGTATTTCAACAGCATTTGAGGCAATTGCTAATAAAAAAAAAAGCTGATGATGTCTTGGTTTCCTGTAAGAGTGAGTAGCAACCTAACTGCCACGAACAAAGTTTGGAAAGCAGGTCTAATCCTAGGCTTTGCACAGCCCCTATGCATAGTAAAGTGTGGGATCCCATCCAAATCCCTTCACTCCCATTACTGGGTCCTTCTATCTGTACGGATTCATGAGAGCCTCACCTCCAGCCTATTTCCACCTACTCTCCCCATACAGTGGAAACTCCCCTTTCACCTCTTTGGCTTCTGATGGCCTTCACCAACATGGACTTCAGTTCAAACCCAACGAGACTCTCCCCAAGTAGAGAAATTCATTTGGTAAACTTAATTTCTGCCATGGCTCACTGGCACAGGCTGATCACTGGAACCCCATGACTATGGGGTCCTGTGAGTGGGTGTGACTGGAGTGAGGATTCTTGAAGTGTAGAGCTGTAAAAGGCCACCACATAGGTCGGAAAAGCATAAACCTATCACTGTCTGAAAAATTCCATTCTAAATCCCTACTTTGCTCCCTTTTTTTCATGGTGGTTGCAAGCAAGTCTTTAGCATTTGAAAACCCTGAAACCTGAAAATATCTCTTGCACCCCTTAAAATGTTAACTCCACATTCTTAAGTTATAATATATGGGTGAGATCAAAAGTTGTGACCTAATAATGCTGTGAATTATAATTATTTGAGTGATCTGGAACTCTTGGTCTGATGTCTAGTTTCACCATATGCCACTACTCTTGTTGTTTACATTTTGGATTACGGTGATGCCTAGAGTCCTCAACTGAGATCAGAGCCCTGTTTTGCTAGGAATTGTACAAATGCATTGTAGTAAATAGTCCCTGCCAGTCAAAATTTGCAATCTAAATAAACAAGACAAAGGGTGGGACAGACAACAGAAGCAAAGAGAGGTGAAGTGACATACCCCAGGTCACACAATAGGTTAGGAATGGACCACAGTAGTCTTCTGACTTACAGTCCAGTGTCCTATCCACTGAATCACTTTGCCTTCCAATCAGTGTTTTTGGTGGCCCTCAAAGAAATTGAAGAAAATCAGGAAACCTCTCCTTGACATTTTGGTTTGAAATCCCTGATTCCCTGCCAGTTACTGTCTTCTTTGGTAGCCTGATATCTTGTATCTCATCTTTCACTTTATTACCTACTTTCTCTCCCCTGCAACACATGAAGCACAGAAGCACATTCATTATTGCTGTAGCTTACTGCCTGTGGGGAGGTTTTGTCTTAGTGGTGTTGGCTGTCTGATGGAGAAAATACTTGGCTTTCTTGTTTATATGATTTTTTCAGTTTATTTCTATTAATATTCTCTTCTTTGGGGAGGCTCCTGTATGATCAAATGTTTGATATATCGTATGTTTGTGATTATAGAAGTGAACTGTTAGATCTATAGTCATCTACCTATATATAATTTGCTAGCCTATTTGACACCCCGGCTTCTGACTTTGTTTTAGGATGTGTTATGTACTTTCACATGGATCAGTTCATCTTTAACGAAGTCTTACTCTCATTTAAATACTTCAGTGAAAACAAAGAAGCAAGTATATTCTACACTGGGGAGGTTTCTCTGCAGATGTAGGTGATTTTGTTTCTTGAGGGGCATCAAGTGCATTGCATGGCGTTGACAAATTCTGTTTTATACCAAGGATGGGATGCTCCTACTGGAGCCCGAGGCAATACAAGAAAAGCACTTTCCCAAACTCCAGTTGGGAATACATCCTAACCACTGTAATTTCACAGGATGATTCAATTGCCCCTTGGCTTATTTATAAAGTGTTAAATACAATTAGTAAAAACATCCATTCTGTAGGGGGACTCTTTGCTCTTAGTAGTACTTGGAGTCCATGTTAAATAAAGTGGATTTTATTTTGTTTTGTTCTGTTTTAAAAGAGAGTGAGAGAGAGAGAGAGGAAAGCGCTCAGATCTGGTATGTTCTTGCTGCTTGCAGAGTTCTACACTCTGCTGGTGAAGCAATTGTAGGTTGGTTTTCTTTCTTGATAGTCTGATTAATTTGCTATGTTCTGGAGACTTGGCTGTCTGACAATCCCCAGGAACATTTGATAATCATAACATTTGTAATATTGAATGATACATCTGTTAATTATTATGCTCACCATATTTTATTCAAGGCTGGCCAGAACCAACCCCCCAGATTTAGTTGTAGAACTCTTTTCTTTCATCCTCCAGAGGCTAGATTAAATTTGGTGGAGGGGCTGAACTTGAGGGATTGAAGGTGGTTATGATTAGTCTGATCGCAACAGACAAATACTACATGGAGTAATTATGAAGGTGGATTAGAGCTCTCTCTGTCTCTGAAATTAGCTGAATCCAAACACCAAATCAGACCACCTCAAAACATGAGAGCATTCAGGTTTGGGTCCCTGAGGTGCAGGAGCATTTGGATCTCTTTCAGAAAAGACTCATAAATCCATATCTGATCCTGCAAGTGATGATGTGAAACAAATAACACCTGTTGTGTGCATGAGATTGGGGCCTGTATGACAATTAGTTGAGTCTCAACCCAGACTGAGACATTGTTGGTATACATGAGGAAGTAACTGGAGAGCTAGTGAAGGGTATTTGGTTTTCCTTGACTGAGTGAATGATACCTCCATTTGTAATAATTTCACAGTTTAGGGATTTTGTTATACATTTGGCTGCTTCCAGATGATTGGCTGTGCGTCTTAGCACTTTTCCTCTTCAGTACATTTATTAAGCAAACTTTCATGTGGGGAGATCTTAATAGTGGTCCTGTTTACTTCAGTAGTTGCCTGTTTCCAGGTGGAGTTTAAGGGCTTGCCTATGTGGCGCAGCAAAGTGCACTATGGAAATGTGATTTTAAGGTGCACTAACATGTTGAGCACTAACTAGTCCAAGTAGGCCTTGCTGATGCAAACTAAAAGTTCCCTGGAGTGCTTTAACATAGTACTTATCCTTCTGTTGAAAACAGTACTGTGTTAAAGTGCACTAGCAAACTTTTAGTTGGTGCCTCCCCTGTCTACATGGACCAGCTACTGTACTTTAGAAATCACACCCTTGTACTGTGCTTTGCTATTCCATGCAGACAAGACTTAAGGTTTGGAACATGGTTACATGAGTGCCGGCCTATCTCCATATGTGAAATCTCTTCAGTTGTGATCGACAAAGGCACAGAACACTAGAGTTCAGTCCTCTGGCACAGACAGATGGGGAGCTACCAGCAGGGCATTTTCTGTGAGGAATCCTTGGTTGTAGAACTCTTTTCTCTTTGGTCCTTCAGAACCTAGATTAAGTTGCCAGATACTGTTAATTTCTTTATTTTCTCAAACTTTGGTGGTGGAGTTGAACTTGAGGGATTTAGGTGGTTATGATTAGTCTGATCACAACAGACAATGTGTGAGTAAATATGTGGAGTAAATATGAATATAGATTTTAGTTTTAATGTTGCATATTTTAATGTTCAACCACCTATCACAATCATCTCACTGTTTCCTCTTGCTTCCCCTTTTGGTTTTTCTGTATACCTGTGGCCTTTCATCTCATACTTAGATTTTTAAGCTCTTTGGGGCAAAGACCATCCTTTAATTGTGTGTGTGTATAGCACCTAGCACAATGGGTCCTCAATTCTTGATTGAGGCTTTGAGCTGCTACTGCAGTATTAGTATAATAATGATAATGATAATAATAATAATAATATAAGCTATTTGTAGGCTCTTCATTTAAATATAAATAATAAAAATGAGTACTGCTCTATTAGATGATATTCAAGTGTTCTGCTCAAGTTATGGAGAGAAGGATGAGAAACTTTGAAGATGAAAATGAAATTTTAAAAATCCAATTACTGTACTTTGCCAATCTCAGAAACTTGAATGTGTATGATTTTTATCCACAGGATCCTCCACTGTGCAGCTTCAGAATTGCCCTACCCAGGGATCTTGGAAGGAATTAACACCTTCCTGGTTAATAAGATAGAAGTGGGTAGGCCACTAGGGTACCAAGACCTCTGTCCGCCATGCTGACCAATATTGTCTCATGGTTCCCTTGTACTCCCCCATCTGTCTGTAGTCATCCATTGTCTCTTGTCTTATGCTTGATTGTAAGATCTTTGGGGTAGGGACCATTTTTTTGTTCTGTGTTTGTACAGTACCTAGCACAATGGAGTCCTGGTCCATAACTAGGACTTCTAGGCATTACAGTACTACTACTAGTAGTAATAATAATGATAATAAGCATAATAAAGAGCCTCTGGTGCTTCGATTATGCATAGTTTTTTCAGTTTACCAAAGACAGGAAAATGGAATGAATCCCAAATGGAAAACTCATTAGGCCCAGGTAAGGGTAACGTCATTTATAATTTACCAATTTTGTGTGTGTACTACAAAACGTCAATTGTGTCAAAATTGTTCAGTAATTTGAAAGCTTGTGAAGTGGGGATATTTGCTGGTACATAAATGAATCAGACATTTCAGAGTTTGCCCCTGAAAAAAAAAGTGTAATTGAAGAAAAATAAATGCATGCTGGGTGAATAAGTCCTATGCACTGGGACTGCAACAGTTTGCCCTAAAATTTTGGACACACACAATATCAGCCACAAATATTTAAGTAATTTCAGTGCAGATAGAACAAGGTCATTACATCTCTAGTGGTTATTCATTCAGCTGCACAGGCAGCACAGTAGGTGAAATATGGTGTTTTTAAAGTACACTATTATGGTATGTTAATTGAATGTGCTGCGAGAGAGCAAGAGATTGCAAAATGCCAGTATTTACAAACCAAACCTAACCTGTGAAACTCTGCCAGGTCTTCAGCAGAGGGTTCCATTCTGGCTAACACAAGCAATGCATAGATCTCCCCTCTCCCAATTTCTCTGTATCTCTTCTTTCATTTTTCTTTTCTTTACTCTTCCTCTTGCAGGAAGTCTGTGGTGGTTTATGGATTGCCAAGTGTATTATTTCTATCTAATTTTCTTCTTATTAGGCTAGTGAGAAAATTTGCACTGTTCACCAGGCTGGACAAGACCATGCATTGGAAGAAGTCCAAAGGGAAGTAGAGGAGACTAGAAAAAGAGAAGAGTGTGTATTAAACAAGAAAACTTAGCTAAAGTGCCCTCCATCATTTTAACTTGTAGGATTGAGACATATATAGCAAATGAAGCCTTAAGATTTAAGCCCTTAAAGGTAGTTAGGCATTTTTCTGCTCAGCATTGAAAAGCCCAACCACTAGGTAGCCTGCTGCCTAGTGGAATCCTCAGCCCCAAACTAGGCACACAGGCTCCCCATACAGTACTTGAGGAGAGTCAGATGCCTCAGGAATGGGTCCTCAGAAGCTAGCCAAGCTGAGTAAAGAGCTGCCTAAGCTAGCCAATAGGAAATGCTGAGGAGAGGAGTGGAGAGAGAGAGGAGGTTAAGTGCTGTGGCTGAGCTGGTACACCTGGCAAATGCACCAGAGATAAGCACCTCCCCTACTTGGGATCCTTAGCTGCAAACCCTCTCCTGGAGTTAGGCACCTAAGGCAGGTCAGCCACAATAAGTAGCCTTTAATTAACCTTTTATTTAGTTCTAATGTTGTGCAAAGCACACATCCACCATTACTCTGCAAAACTTGGGGAAACCTACGTTTCAATCTGCCTTTGTGCTATAACACTTCCAGTAAGTGATTCCCTTCTCTGGCACAACTCACTTCAATAAGAATGATCAATCTTATAATGTGACGATGAAATAGAATTGCTGCTGATGACTAACCTACAGTGTCAGGAGTCAGACCTGCAGCAGAGCTAGTCTCCAGGAAGCCTCATCAGAACAGCTGGCCTTCAGCAGGCTGTCTGATTGGCCATGCTGCCTGATTGGCCATGCCACCTGATTGACTGGAGTGGCCAGCAGGCTGGCTCTTAAGCCACTAGCAGCAGCAGCTTACTGGCTGCTCAATGTCCATACCCACCACTGTGCCTGCTCCTGTGTTATCTTGTCCCTGCTGCCCTGGCCTTGAACCCTGCTTCCTTCAGTTCCTGACCTCCAGTTTGACCTGCCCTTCTGGTATCTGACTGTGGACTCTGGCTTAACCCTTGGCTCTGACATCGAGCTCCTAACCTCTGGCTTGACCCTTGGCTCTAGCTTTCAACTACTGGCTCTGACCCTAGTCCAGTGTTTCTGAAATGCAGCCACCAGAGGCTTTTCTTGCAGCCACAGCCTCCTGGGCTGTGATGGGGGGGAGGAGAAGAAGGCATGGAAAAGTAGTGGCCCCTCCCTGTTGCTCCTGAATGCACTGCCTTGGTGTTGGCTGCTGGGGCTGCCAGTAGGGGTTGGACCCTACCCCCCTTTGGAGACATCTGGGGCACAACGCTGGAGGAGCAGGCCGCCACTGAGTTCCCCACCTTCCCAGGGGTCGTGGGGCTCAGGCTTTGGGCTTCAGCCCTGGGGAGGCGGGGCGGCAGGCTCTAGCCATAGGGCTTCAGGCTCCAGCCCCGGGCTCCAGCTGTGTGGCAGTAGGGCCCAGGCGCCAGTTGCACGGCTTTGGGCTCCATCCCCAAGCCCCGTCCCCTGTCCATGGGGCTTCAGGGTCTGGACACAGGGCTTCATACTTCAGCCCACAAGTATTTTAGGGAAAAAATATGAGAGTGGCTACCCTGCCCTCATCCTGGTCAGCTGACATATATCCCTCCTTGTTGTAGCTTTGTGTTCTGCTACTATTCCTTATCTTCCTCTAGTTTGTACATGTTTATATCTGCAACAAAAATATGGATCTTAAACAACATGTCTAGTACATAACCCCGCTGTGACAACAACCAGATTAGAAATGAGATGTGACATTGCCGAGTGTGGGTATTCTGGTTCAATAAATGTAATTAATCAGTCAATCAATCAATCACTCCATCTCCCCAGGGAAGAAAGGTACATTATATGAATGCAGTTGTTTTATGTGTTGATCTGTTGAACTGCCCTTAGGGAAATTCAGGTACCTCTGAGCATATGGGTAACCATCCACTCGGAGCTGAAAGGACAAGGCAGTGGCCTTTAGAACCTCCTCAGGTTGGTGCATCGTTCGAATGGATCACATCATAGTGAGTCAGTATGGGAGAAGAGCTGATCTACTCCTCCACTCCCCGATAACAGTAGAGACTGTTGTACTGTCTATTCTGTGTGATTGCATGGGGATTCAGAGAACCTAGCTTTTCCAGAGCAATATACAAAATTATTCATTTTAGGATTTCCATTAAAGCAGCATAATTTTAAATATATGGTCTTCTGAATAATAATAATAGCTGGATAATTTAACAGAAACCCCATCTCGCTGTATCTTACTTTTGTAGAAGTCACAATTCAGTCCCTAATTCAGGAATGCACTTAAGTACATGCTTAACTTTAATTTAGAGTTAAGGACCGTACTTTGGTGCTTTCCTGAATCAGTGTTTTAGAGAGTAATCACATGACACATATGTTTTAATATATTGGAACAACCCAACAAAATGAATTAGGGAGTGAGAGTTTGTCCTAACTTTGAATGTTCTCTTCCTGCTGATTTCCCCCCCCCTCCCCAATTTTAGTTCTATTTAAATATACTTTTGTGTTTGAAAGAACAGCAGATGCCTTGTGGGAAACATTCTACTTAAACAATTCTGCTTGTGTATCAACTACAGTCCTATTTTCTACTCATTTGTTATTGCTAAAGGCTTTTCACAAATAACAGGATCTTTGTTTCTTACTGTAGTTCATCCACTCCTGCAATTTATTCCTCACCTGGAGTAATAATCCTCTATTTTCAGCACCATAATCATCTCCACGGTAACCGATTGTGATGTCACAGTCAGAGGATTATGATTTCAGATAAAGAGCAGATGAAATTTTAAAAGCAAGCAATCTATTTTCATGACAAATGTGCCTGTTAATAAAAAAAACTGTTGTAGGTGAGGAAAGTATATTTCTTCAGCTACACGTTTGTTTGTGTTTAACTGATATAAAATATTGAAATATACCTTCCACAACATGGATAGTTGATTGTGAAATAAATGGTCTCATATGTTGTTCCTTTAGGAGGCCTGATGCTTCTGAGAAAATATTTATTTATTTATTATCTTGGTAAACTGTAAAGGCTAGGTAATGAGGAAACAGTACAGACTGGTGGGATGGCATGAAATAAACTTGGAACAGAGGTTTGCCAGAGCCAAATTCTGAAGTGAAATATTCTGCATTTGCACCATTCTGCTTTCAATAAATTGCCAAGGCAATTTGTAGTTATCTGACACCTGATTAGAAGTACAGAATTGAATTTTGCCGTAAAAATACATTCTTAGATCTTTTTGTTAGAAGTTAAATTTAGTTTGAGACATTAGCCCAAACCCCTGAGTGTGCAAGATAGGAATACCACACTAATCAAAATGTCATAGAGTAGCACAGGTTTTTCTTTGCTTTTCCCTCCCTCCCATAGAACATATTTCTACCAACAGGGCCTGGAAATATGCACTCCCATCAATCTTCAATTGAAATGTTAAAATATCAACAACATGTACTCCTCATAGAACTTGGCTGACCAATAGAAGTCACTCTTACCTTTCACAAAGGTGATGAAAATGGTATTAATCAGGCAGCAAATAAACAAGAAACCAAAACGGTATCTTGCAAAGAGGTATGTCTTTGTCTGTCACCTCCCAGAAGATTACCTAAGTTCACACACCTACAGTCATGTTGCTTGTGATACTGTCTATCATACTGCATGCGATATGGCCTAATATTCCACCCTGCAAGCCACTTACAGGTTTAGTGCTTAAATTAATTTCCTTTTGTAGGGCCTTTTTTTGTATTAAACATAAAGTACAATAGCTTAGATTTGTAAGTACCTCAGATATGTCAGTTGCTTGGTGGTAACACAACATTATTTTTTCTAAACATTTAGGACTAGAGTTTTCAAAGAACATGCCATTGGCCTAATTCTGCTTTCATAGGAGCCAATGCAAAGCATTTTAGAAATCCCATCTGCAAACTTCATGGACCAGAATTTCAGCTGGTTTAAACTGCAGTAGTTCATTTACAGTAGCTGAGTGTGGGTCCACATACCTACATTTGGCTATCATTAGGATATACACCACTTTTCTTATACCAAGCTTATGGTATAACCTAGGAGATGAGAGAGGCAATGAACTAAAAGACAAATTACTTTCATTAGCCAGGTGTTTTTCTCAGGGAATAAAGATGTCCATGTACCAATATATCTGTCAGGGGCGGCTCTAGGCACCAGCAAAGCAAGCACCTGCTTGGGGCAGCCCATTTGCAGGGGCGGCAGGGATCCAGCATGGGAGCTGAGAACCAACAGGGGGCCCTGGGAGCTGTAGTTCCTTGGTTAGCTCCCTGCCTATAGAGCCAGCCCTGGAGCAGGGAAAGAACTACATTTCCCAGCATTCCCTTGGCCACTACCAACAGGAAAGAGGGGGAGGGAGTGAGGAAGCTGAGACCTCATGCTGCAGTTGCTATGAATGGAGAGCTGCACTCTGAAGGGTAGGGATACCATATTTTAACATTCAATAAACAAGACACTCCACAGGGAGGGAGGGTAGTCCCACCCTGCCACCATCCACCCCCTCCGACTGCCCCCCCCAGAAACCCCAACCCATCCAACCCCCCCTGCACCCTGTCCCCTGATCACCCCATCCCGGGACCCCTGCCCCTAACTGCCTCCCAGGACCCCACCCCCTATCTAAGCCTCCCTTCTCCTTGTCCCCAACTGCCCCCTCCTGAGACTGCCCCAACTTCCCCCCCTAGGATCCCACCCCCTACCTGTCCCCTGACAAATCCCCGGGACTCCCTTGCCTATCCAACTGCTGCCTCTCCCCTGACTGCCCCCGCAACCCCTGACCCATCTAGCCCCCCTTCTCCCTGCCCCAGACTGCCCCCCCCACCTCCACCCCATCCAACCCCCCAGCCCCCTTACCGTGCCACTCAGACCAGCATGTCTGGCTCCGCGCAGCGCCAGACACACTGCTGCATACATGCTGCCGTGTTCCCCCGCAGAGCCACAGCCCCCTTCCTCTCCCCCCCAGCACCTGCCTTCCAGATTTGAACACCTCAAAATTCAGGAGTGCTCAAGCTCAGTTTGGGCAGCTGTTACTTCATTTCTCCCAAATCAAATATACTGATCCACTGTAACTTGCTGTAGAAAAAGTAGGATAAAATTGAGCAAGAAATACTTCCCAGTGGTTATTAGGACTGGAATTGCTATTTTCAACAGCCATTGCCTTTTTGTTTGTTTGTTTGTTTGTTTGTTTAAAAGGAAGACAGTGATATTGCATTGGCAAATTCCCCATGGAAAGAAAGAGTGGAAGAAAAGAATAATAAAGGCACTCAGCTTTTCCTCATTTATGGAGGACTGTCTTATAATATGCATCCAGATATCCTCCAATCACACAAGCTGAAAATTGTTCCACTTTACTGCAGTTCTGTAACCATATGGGAACCAATCCTGTCTGTGTTCTGTGTACATCTAAAATTCATGCTGAATGACCTGCTGTGGAAGCGAGTTACCAGTGACCCAGGGCTGTGGCAGAAGGAGGGTGCAGGTGGGGGAGGAGGGGAGAGAGCCCAGGGCTGGGGCGGCAGGAGGTGTGTGTGTGGGGGAATGAGGGAGCCCAGAGCTGGGGTGGCAGGCGGTGTGGATGGGTGGGTGGGGAGAGCCCAGGGCTGGGGCAGCAGGGGGGTGCGGCGAGGAGCCCAGGGCTGGGACGGGGGGCAGCCAAAATTTTTTTTTGCTTGGGGTGGCAAAAAGCCTAGAGCCGGCCCTGATATCTATTATAGAAAACACTTAGGTTAAAATTTTCTAAACCTCAGTTAAAAGATAAACATAGATCTGATTCTGCACTTACATGTGTGTAAAGTGAACTTGTGGAATAGTGGTCTAATATTAAAAAGATTCATTGCTTTCTCTGAGGCAGCAAACACCTGTTACCCACATTACTCTGAAATACATAGCTATTGACATGAATGTTGTTACTTAGAGCTAAGTGTATGATTTCAGCAGATGATTTATCCGATTATTTTAGCCATTTTCTCTGCTCCTGCGATATCCAAGAACACAGTTAGTAGATTTATTTTGTTTGCAAACTGAAAGTATCAGTGTATAGATACTGTGTGTGTATGTGAGAGAGAGAGAGACAGAGACAGAGAGAGAGAGAGAGAGAACATTTTTAACTCGGTAGCTTGGTTTCCCACAGTTTTGTGATGTTTACTGTCTGTGCCATGTTGGATACCAGTGGTTGGTTAATCCTTGTATGTACACATTTATATTCACATTTCCATTAATTTATCTGCATGCAACTTTGAAATTCCCTTTCTGTGAACATCCATGCTAGTAATATTCATGACTCCATGAATGTTTGCAGAAAGTCACTACAAATGGATTGCTGTACATTAATTTTAAAATATAGATGAATTTTAACAGATTCCTTTTCATTTGCAATATCTGCACAGCTCTCTCTTTACTGTCCATAAAGGACAAAACCTTGTGTCAGATTTTGCCCCCAAGATCCGTACAGAGGGAGGCTGCAGTATGCTCAGATCTTTTCCCTTTCATGATTGCTGCAATCCCCTTCCTTCCTTTCGACCTCCAGGACTCTGCTGTTGGGTCTCTGCTGAAGCTGGAAAGTTTGCAGACTTGTAGTGGGAGCAGGATAGGGCATCATCCCCAAGAACTCTGTCCAATTTCATCATAAAATACACATCCTAGCTGTCTTATCATAATAAAATATCATATCCTCAGACCCTCTGCACACTGGCGGACCCCTTTTAAAGAGAATACAGAGGGCAGCTACAGTCAGAGGACAGCTTTACTTTACAGGGAGCTGGGTGTGGAGAGGTAGGGGACAGGAACTCCATGCAGCTAGCCCTGGTCTCCTCTAGAGATCTTCTGAGGTCCATAGTTTCTGAGGATGAGAGTACAATTCATTACTAGTCTTGCGGTGGGGACGAGAGTAGAACACCTCCTCCCCCACTTGGGATGATTTAGCAGAACTCCACCAAGAAATCCTCATTAATTTTCCTCCCTCAAATTGCATCCCTTTGCAGGTATTTCCATGGGAGAGGATGTTCTAGGTCTAGATGATGATTCTGCAGTATTGCCCTGACAATGCCCAATATTGAAATCTTTTCATATGTGTTTGTGTGTATGCAATCATACTGACATTACATGCAAAGATCACTTTCATGGGTATTCTGTTTATGGATAAACATATAGCTAAAAGGGAGAAAACTTCTTATTCTCCTTCATTTTGTTCCGAAGAAGCAATACATGCAGTAAATTCAGTAAGAGATGCAGACATGTGGACCTTAGAGTCCACTAGGAACCACGCTATATTTGAACGTAGCCCTTTTCCTTGTAGTTTTAATATGTTACAATGGATTATTAATATCTCTAGCTTAATTCCCTTAAATGCTAGCTAAATGCTAAAAACTAAGGGATAGTGTTTGCTTTAATTGTAAAGGTAGTTTGATCAAATGCATTAGCAGCTGTATTTTCATAAGACATTTTTCATGGCAGATGAATCATTATAGTTTCAATATTAACATTCCTTTATTTACATAGTGAGATTCAGAGCCTTTCCATTAGTATATCTTTGGATATTTGTACTGGCTTCAGTTTTGTACTGTAGCAATCAGATAGTGAACAACATACGTTGTTATAAAAGTTCACTCCCTTTCATATATAAAACTAACCAATATCTGTGAGCAAGTATAGTACACTATATGAGGAATAAAATTATGGATTTATTTAATTTGAGAATGGATTCACCTATTGGTCATAAAATTATTTTCATTTTTTAGCTATTTTTCATTAACCTTAACTAGAATGTATTTAAGAATTATATTTGTGGTTTTCTGTTGTTTCAATTGT
Source organism: Malaclemys terrapin pileata (assembly GCF_027887155.1). Lineage (NCBI taxonomy): Eukaryota > Metazoa > Chordata > Testudines > Emydidae > Malaclemys > Malaclemys terrapin. Next base: position 70,021,339 of record NC_071512.1, read on the forward strand.
TGTTCTTAGATCAAATCAAATAACAGTAGGATTTGTTGATCTAAAAAATTGCCTTCCACATATGGATTGGTAGAAGATTATCCCACCAGGGGGTTGACTATCTGGGAAATTAACATATATATTTTGGTGACTAAATGATTCCAAGAGGGGGAAAAAAATCTGTGATAATGAAACTAAGTCTATTTTAAAATGCATGGGATCCTCCCGAAAGCTGGTGCTAAGCACATGCAGAGAAAACTTTGTGCATTATGATTATCAAACTGGGTCTCAGTTAATCCACTGATATTTTGGTATGTTTAATATTTAAAGAGTCTTTTTAAACTATTACTCAGAAAAACCTGTGGATTAAAAAAAAGATTTTAGAAATAACAGAGTAAAAGAATGAAGCATCATTGACCTTTATCCCTCTATTGTTGTTAGGAAAAAAATCCGAAGTTGGCTGTAGTCCTTATGTAAATACAGTCTATGTCTGTTGAAAATACAATAAAGCATCATAGTGTTCTCCATAATTTTGAGAATTTGAAAAATAAAATGCATAATTAAATAGAAGGCAAGACTGTATAATGAATGAGGCTGTATACAGCAAGCATGCATCTGAAATACAAGCCAAATGTGATTCTTTTTCAATATGTAGTGATGCAGCTGGTTGAAGGAAATTTGTTTTGCTGTAATCAAGACAACCAATTTTAAGAGTATTTACTATAGCTGAAGTAGTGAGACATTAGCTTTATTTTATCATAATAGAAAATATGTTGCTGTATCAGTTGGAGTAACGTGAATATATATTTTCGTTTGCTAGAATTAGCCAATGAATACAAAGCTGCTTACAGTAATATAAAGAACTGCAAAGTAGCCTTGCAAGAAATGTAGCTATTTGGAAACTGGTAACTAAAACTGCTACATTTTGACTCTGAGGAAGTAAAGGAATGGATACTAACTTCCAGTTCATTGTTATATTCGATATGGAGGATTGGTCTATATAAGGAGCCCTGGAGATACAATTCATGGGTACCGTCTTTTTATATGCATTATTTTATACTGGAAATTATATATACTAAAATGTATTCACAATATACACCTCTACCTCGATATAACAATGTCCTCAGGAGCCAAAAAATCTTACCGCGTTATAAGTGAAACCGCGTTATATCGAACTTGCTTTGATCCACCGGAGTGTGCAGCCCCGCGCCCCCAGAGCATTGCTTTACCGCGTTATATCAGAATTTGTGTTATATCGGGTCGCGTTATATCAGGGTAGAGGTGTACTGAAAAATAGTCATTTTGTAACTGAAAACAAATAAGTGATAATTAACATTGTTTCAGGGGATCGAATGTTGCATCCCGACGAGATGCGATAATTCGATCCCCGAGAGATCGATTTCTACCCGTCGATTCAGGCGGGTAGTGTAGATGTAGCCTTAGACTGGCTGGGGGCTGGGTGGGGATTGAATGAGAGGCCTAGGACGGGAGGGTGGCTGGAGGGGAGAGGAGGTAGAAATGAGACTTGTTTGTAAATGTTAATTATCTTTGTACTAAATATTACAAAAGTATTTGAAATACTATAAGGATAGTAGTAACAATTAATGATTGACATATGGCAACTCTAAAACTTTTCCATCGATTATAAGGCAAGGAAGGATCACTCTCATCATCTAAGTGATAACCATACATTTGGCATAGGAGTAACTACACCTCATATGGAAATGTATACATTGTGATAAAGGTGTGATTACAGAAGTGCTTTGCTCCTGGCCCCTCGTCAGATGGGTCAGGGTTATAAAATGTGTATATCCAAAATCTAGTTTTGCTTTCTCTGTCTTATGGGGCTTTGTATTAGAGTCAGGGAAGAACTGAATTATAGTCAGAATAATCTTCAAGTTGAGCCTTCAGTGGCTCCCTCATTGAGCTTTCGCTTTCTCATTGGCAGATTTCTACAATGCAAACACATTATACAAACAGGCCTAGCTTTTCAAGACATCACGAGTGAAATATTTTGGGTGGAACAATGCTTGTAAACAAATACACATTCAAAAATGGCTAGCATTGTGATAGTTGTAAAAAGTTTTATCAATCTGGGTTTATACCAGTGCATATTTATATTTATTTATATTTATAAAAGTGCCTAGCCAATTATTTGGATATTATATTTTCACACACACACACACACACACACACACACACACACTCTTACTTTAATAGATCCCAAACCCATTTAATCCATGATATTTTATTCATTTATGACTGCAAGCAGCCATATATTGTGAATTCACTGAAGGGTAGCTCAGTATGTTCTGGATATGTAAAAAATAAATACAAATTAAAATAATGTAGATATGAGATATTGTAAACCCCTTTTTGCATTATGGAAGAACATGTTTGTCTGCTTTCAAATAGGTTCCAGCTTATTTTGGAATGACTGACTATAGAAGTCCTGCTTAGACAGCCAAAGCATGGCATTTTAAATTATACCTTCTTTTCATTTTTAAGCAATGGAATGCTTTTCATCTCTTGACATGAGTTATCATTTTGAGGCTTAGCCCGTTAGTTCTGTAGACCTCAATACCATATTTCCAGATGGTATTGGTATTAGACATGGCTTTCTATTACAGCTGTATGTTTAAAGTAAAGCAAATTCAAAGACTGTCTCTAAGAGTAACATTTATTAATGTGGTATTCAATAAATCTGTTGCTAAAAAGGTTACAAATGATGCCATTAAACCATCACAGATAAAGACACTGAGGCTCAGGGCTGGCCAAGCTGTGCTCAGCGCAAGACCCATCTATGATGCCTCAATCCCTGGGGGTCAGTTTGGCCACTGGTATAATTATAGAGAGCCTTGGTGCTGCTTCATTTATGAACACCTTCAAAGGCACCCAAGAATGTGTGAGATTTCCACAGTGCAGCAAGTTCTGGTCTCATCTTCTCTCCTCCCTGACACCCCTCCATTGTGCCCTCTACACTGGGGTCTGTGAATTCCGCTCTATGCCATAACATGTTTTCCTTATGCTAGGATGTCTCCAGCTGGCCATTTCAACTATTTTTAAGCCTTCTCTGTGCCAAAGGAGAGTGGCAAAGCAGCCTTATTGGGACTGAATATCTGGCAGATGTATAGGACATCTGTATCTAACTTTCTTGAATGTTACATCAGTGATCCAAAATGATGGTTTGGTCTTATGTTCATCTATTACTGTTTCCTCGGTGGTGTTCAGAACAGAGTAAAGTACTGTATTCCTATCTCTTTATTTGATCTATGGGATATTGAATCTTATTTATTTTATGGATCACTTTTCTAATCCCAAATGGCTTGTACCTTAATGTAAGTAATGAATAGAAGCCTTCTTCTGCAATTCATACACTTCTAATGTTTCCTAGTTGAGGTTTTACTTCTTTAAAATTGCTTGCTTGTGGTGAAAATTGCATCTGCAATTTTATCAATGAAAATTACTTTGGGTGGGTTACATGCATAACCCCATCCACCCTCCACCTCTTTGTGAGGAGTGATGAACAAATTAGCTTATCTGCACATATTTTAAAATGTCATTCCTGTCACATTTTGTGTGCAAAAGCAGCATTTTGAAAATCTAGCCATTACTGATCAGTGAAAATATCACTTCTTGGGGATTAATCTTGAATTAATGTGGAGAAATTCAGCCTTAGAGAGGGAGACAGGCACCTTTTGCAAATTAGATCTAGCCCATTTTTGTTCATAGATGGATCTGCTGTAGTGTGTCCAGGAGAAACAGGTATGAGGGTGTACATTTGCAGTCTCCTCACCTGATATGATCCCAACCACAAAGCAAAGTCTCTGTGTATAGGTGTGGGTTGGAGGCTTTTTAATGCTTTTCCAGAGAACTATAAAATAGATTTTCTTGCACAAATAAATTCTGGCAGGGATTACCAAGACACAAAACTCATACAACTGTAGGGTTAGGAGAGACCATAAGGATCATCTAACCCCCTGCCAAGATGCAGGATTTCTTGTGTCGAAACCATCCAAGACAGATGGCCATCCAGCCTCCTTTTGAAAGCCTCCAGTGAAGAAGCTACCACAACCTCCCGAGGCATCTGTTCCATTGTCCTACTGTTCTTACAGTTAGGAAGTTTTTCCTGGGATTTTATCTAAAGCTGCTGTGCTGTAGTTTGAACCCATTGCCTCTTGTCCTGCCCTCTGTGGCAAAAGAAAACAACTTTTCTCCATATTTTTAATGACAGCTTTTCAAGTATCTGAAGACTGCTATCATATCCACCCTTAATCTCCTCTTTGCCAAACTAAACATACGCAATTCCTTCAGCCTTTGCTCATATGGCTGCATTCCATCCCTTTGATCGTCTTTGTCACTCACCTTTGGATCCTTTCCTTTCTATACATTGGTGACCAAAATTGGACACAGTACTCCAGCTGCGGCCTAACCAGCACCGAATAGAGCAGTACTATCACCTCCCATGACTTTCATGCTATGCATCATTAATGTAACTTACAATTGCATTTGGTTTTTTTGCAACAGCATCACATTGCTGACTCATGTTGAGGTTGTGCTCCATCACAATTCCCAGATCCTTTTCAACAGTGCTGCTGCCAAGCGAGTTTTCTGACATTCTGTATTTGTGCATTTGGTTTTTCTTCCTGAAGTGTAGCATGTTACATTTGTCTTTGTTAAATTTCATTTTGTTGTCTATAGCCCAGTTCTCCAATTTATCAAGATCCCTCTGAATTTTAGCTCTATCCTCCAGAGTATTGGCAAGCCCCCTCTCCCCCCCGAGCTTTGTGTCATCTGCAAACTTGATCAATGTGCTCTCTATACCTACATCCATTAATTAAAAAATTAAAAAAGATGCTAAACAATACTGGACCCAGAACAGATACCTGTGGGACCCCACTTGAGATCTCCCTCCAACCCGACATCAATCCATTAATAGTTACTCTTTGTTTGCGATTGTTTAATCAATTATGTATCCACTTAATCTTCTTAGTTCTGTTGAGCCTGCATTTCTCCGTCTTACTTATCAGAATGTCATGTGGGACTGTGTCAAAAGCTTCGCTGAAGTATATGTATATTATGTCTACCACATTCCCCCTATCCACCAAATCAGTTACTCTATCAAAGAAGGAAATCAAGATTGTTTGGAATGATTGGTTCTTGGTAAATCCTTGCTGGCTGCTAGTGATTACCCTTTCATCCTCCAGGTGTTTGCAAATTGAATGTTTTATACATTGCCAGGGGCGGCTCTATGGTTTTTGCCGCTCCAAGCACGGCAGTCAGGCGGCTTTCGGCGGCACTCCTGCGGGCGGTCCACTGGTCACGCGGATTTGGTGGCATGCCTGCGGGAGGTCTGCTGGTGCCACGCCTTCAGCGTCCTCGCCGAATTACCGCCGAAGCCGCAGGACCAACGGACCTCCCGCAGGCATGCCGCTGAAGGCAGCCTGACTGCCACCCTCACAGTGACCAGCAGGGCGCCGCCCACAGCTTGCCGTCCCAGGCATGCGCTTGCTGCGCTGGTGCCTGGAGCCGCCCCTGTACATTGCTGTAGTAGCTTCCCCCGGTATCAAAGTCAGGCTGACTGGTCTATAGTCCCCAAAATCCTCCTTCTCCCCCCCTTTAAAGATGGGCACTATATTAGCCCTTCTCCAGCCTTCCAGGATCTCTCCTGTAATCCGTGAGTTTGTAAATATTATTGCCAATGGTTCTAAGATTTCTTCAGCTATTTCCTTCAGTACCCTCAAGTGAATAGTATTCAGCCCCACAGATTTGAAATCATTCAAATTGATCAGAAGACTTTTGACATGTTCTTTACTTATCCTAATCTGTATCCCTTCCCCTTTATTGTCTGATACCTTTGCTATTCATCCAGTTACATGTTGTTTTTTGGTGAGAAGACTGAAGCAAAGTAGGCATTGAGCAGTAGTACCTTCCTATCACCTTTTGTTACCAGCTTGTCTTCTCCATTGAATAGCAGACCTACACCATGCCTGATCTTTCTTTTTTTGTCTGACATATGTGAAGAATTCCCTTCCACTTGCCAGCTATAACTCATTCTTTGCCTTGGCTTTCCTGATTTTGTACCTACATGCTCATGCTATTCCTATGTATACTTCCTTGGTGACATGCCCCTCCTTCCATTTCCTGTGTGTATCCCTTCGGGGTTTTAGATAGCTAAAAAGCTTCTTATGCAGTCACATTGGCCTCCTGTGGCTCTTATCTTTCCTCTGCATCGGAATAGCTTGATGCTGAGCTTCTAATATTATGTCTTTTAAGAACTGCCAGCCCCCTTCGACTCCTTTTCTTCCTAATTGGTCTTAGAATCATAGAATATCAGAGTTGGAAGGGACCTCAAGAGGTCATCTAGTCCAACCCCCTGCTCAAAGCAGGTCTTTCCATGGGACCTTGCCTACTATTTCTTTGAGTCAGTTGAAATCCACCTTTCTGAAGCCCAATGTCCTTGTTTTGCTGTTCTCATGTTCTCCTTTCCATAGGATCTTGAATTCTATCAGATCATGATCACTTCCTCTCAAGTTCCCGACCACTTTCACATTCACAACTAATTCATCCTCTTGGTCAAAACCAGATCCAAAATGGATGACCCCCTAGTTGTTTCCTCAACTTACTGAATCAGAAAGCTGTCCCCTACACACATTAAGAATTTGCAGGATGTATTATTTTTTGCTGCAATAATCTTCCAACGGAGGTCAGGGAAGTTAAAATCCCCCTTTAATATTAGCTCGTATGTTAGCTAATCTTGTTGCCTGCTTATAAAATGACTCATCCACTTCCTCTTCCTGATTTGGTGGTCTAAAATAGACCCCCCACCATAATATCACTACTATTCTTTTCCTTGTTATCCTCACCCAGAGACTCGGTAGGTCTGTCTCTCACTTCTCCTGGGATTTTGGAGCAAGTTTGTACATTCTTGACATAGAGCGCAACACCTCCTCCTTTCCCCCCATACCTGCCCTTTCAGAACAAGCTATATCCTTCAATGCTGGTACTCTAGTAATGGAAGTTGTCCCACCCAAGTCTCTGTGATGCCAATTAACTCATAATTTTCTTCATATGCCATGACTTCCAGTTCACCCTGCTTGTTCCCCAGGCTCCTTGCATTTGTATACAGGCATCAAAGATATTTTGCAGACTGCCCTGTTGCCTTTCTTTTTGCCCTTTTAATGCAGTTGTGATTTCTAGACCCTTCTCCAGAAATTAGCTCATAAAGGCTTATCCACAGCTGAGGTCCTTCACCTACTTGTTGGTTGAAGTCAGTGGGATGCATATTGTGATGGAGGTGGCACACAGCTAGACACATGGAAAAAGAATAACTGTTGGCTCCAATGGTGCAGCTTGATTCAGGGTTTGTGTATTTTGAGAGGTTTTGCACAGGAGTAAACTGATCTAACTACACCCATGCAGCCCCCCAGTGCAGATGTACTGTCACTAATATGAAATGGTTTGCAGATGTGTCAGAAGTCTATTGCAGATGGATCAAACTATTCACATCGCTCCCAGGTTTGGCATCATCGCTGTAAGGAACTCTCCGTAGTATGTGTCTGCATGTTTAACCCCATACCTGAATGAGTCATTCTATTTGATGTGCTTGGATATGCCTGGCTTGTGCTTCACTCACATTTTGTTTGAGGTTGTGGGAAGAGAAAAGTTACTACAGATTCTATAGGAATGTGGGTTGCCTCTCAGGCAGGATACCGATATTGAGTAGTGGACAGTCAGAGGTTAGCCCCTTTGAAATAGCTGGTGGCTCTTATATTAGTAAGAACATGCAGTGGTCACCATTCAAAATCAGTTTGATCCAACAGTAAGTGCACAATGATATCTGAGGTACCCGTTTTCTCCTTGAATAGAACTAGGAAAGTATTGTCCTATCTGCTGGCTAAACATGGGTTTTGAATTGTGACCACAGTAAACTGCTCAATTTAAGGTCTGATTCAAGAAACCATCCCTATTTAGGAAAGCACTTAAGCATGTGCTTCAGTTTCATTGATTTCAGTAGGAGTTAAGTGCATGCTTATAGTTAAGTGTATGCATAAGTGCTTTCCTGAATATGGTTGGAGTTAAACACATGCTTAAAAGCTTTCCTGAACTGGGACCATAGACCCTCTCTCTCCAAATGGATATTCAGCAGTCACAAATGTACTTGGAAGAAGAAGTTAGTGTAATATTGTTGCAGATGCCTGGACCTGGTGATAGTGAAGTTTGACCACATGTGTGGGCACCTGGCTCTTCTGTGCACATAGTGAGACTTGTCATGAATTTTGAAAGAAAGTGAAGTGAATACATTATTCCATTTCAGACTTGGAATAACTTCTGCTCTATGGCTCATTTCTTATGCACTTTAGAAATCAAGTGCTCATCTCAGACCTCTGCCTTTTTTTTCTAGCCAACTCCCAGACTGTATTACCAGTCCAATGTACTATTCTGTCTCTTCTCAGAATCCCTCTTTACTGTTCTCCTACATACTCTGCCCTGTACCATGCCCATCACACTCTTTGCAGTACACTGACTTTGGTGAATGTACAGGTGTGGGTCTCAGCTCAGGACAAAGCCTTTGAGATTTTTATCTGTGTTTAATTCCTGTCAGAATTTATTTGAATAGGAAAATTGTCAGGCATTAATTAAATACTAATAAGAAAGAGTCCTGGTAGTCTATTTGTTCCTTTGTTTTGGCCTGTCCTTCCTTGAGGTAGAGAGTTGAATCTGAACAACTCATGCATTTGTTTAAAATTTGATTAAGTTGGAACTAAATTAGGGAAATTTCACTTTGTCCTTGTGATGGGGTATAAACCCCACAGTGGTACTGGGGCTCCACAGGAGCCTGAAGGGGAGTGAGGTAGTGCAGTTAACAGGTTCACCTGGAACGGAGTCAGGTTTCCTTAGAAGGACTGAGGAAACTCAGGTAGGGGAGAGATCCAGGAAACAGGGTTTCTGCTCTCTGAAAATGGTCTGATAGAGTCAGAAGAGAGGAGAATTGGGAAAAGCCACTGGATGGGAGTTGGTTCTGGTGGTGGGTCTCAAGTTAGGGTTTAGACTCCAGGGTGGTGGCTGTCAGGGTTCAGCTTTGGTGCAGAATACTGGGGGAGCTGTGTACAGAGCTAAAGTGCAAGCCCTGGAAGGGTGGAAGTGGTTTAGGTTTGTACTTTTGGTTTCGGACTTGTTGGAGAATTCCAGGGGAAAAACGGAGAGTATCAACCATGAAGGCAGGGCAAAGCGTGAGGCCTCTGGGAGCCTCAGAGGAATGCTGGCACACAGTGAGCCCAGGAAGGGATTGTGGAAAAAGCCTGCAGATGGGCTGAAGGAGGATGCAGTGGGCCTGAAGACAGACTTTGTTTGTTTATTACAGGGTCCCTGGGCAGGAACTCCTTAGAAGATGGAGGGCCTGGGTTCCCCTACCAGGAACAAAGACCCCAGAGATCAGGGATGGAAGAACTACTGAATCAGGACTCAGGCCAAAGACTTGGCTTGGGGCTGTGGGACTACTTTTTATTAGAGTTTTGATTACCCTGGAAGGGATGGGGCTAAAAATGACCTGGCCAGAGGACTGAGTCACAAGAAGGGGCAGACCACTAGAATGGCTGTTGGTAGGGGGCGCTAGATGAGGAGAGCCTGCTACGCAACATCTAGCCATTAGGGGGTGCACCAGTGATGAGTGCACTCTGACCGTCGAGTGTTCAAAACTATGATTAAATTATCAACATTTTTAGTAATCATAGCCTTAATACTGCAAGATGCTAAGCACCCTCATTTTACTTTGAAGCTGTCCCTGTATGATGTTTGCATAGTTCACCATATTAATCTAATTCTTTCCATCATTTTGTCAAGGTCTGAAAGACCTGCTAGTAGTGAAGTCCTGGCCCTTCTTATAATGGAAGGTAAGGTCAGCTGAAAGTGGGATGACACATTTCTGGCAATTCAATTCTAGCCCTGCTTCCAACAATCAATATAGATAACAAAGTATCAATCAGCATGTATTATCATGTTCAGACATCTTAGAAATTCCCTACACTAAAGCCTTGAATTTTAATACATTATAATCAAAAGTTTTCTCTATGAGAGTTAGCTGTTGGAATTCTGTACCTGTCAGAACCTGTAAGTTAACTGCTATTCAGAAGCAACTAAAAGTAATTCAGTAGCTGCTGAAATATGTTTAAATTCATTTAAAATTTCATTGAGATGCTATATGAGTAATCAAGGAGGAGAAGAAAATTATTTTTATTTTCACAGTATGTCCTTGGAGATGCTAACCATTTGAAGCAGTAAAATCTTACCAAATCATTGCAGAGGAAGACTATTACATTGACAGCAGGGGCTCCAATGTAATACTTGGTACAAATATTATTAACACGCTAAGTGAAGAGAGGTACACTGGGATGAGTTATACTGTTTTGGAGAATTGAAACTAATAAATATGGTCATTGTCATCGCTGGTTAAGCCAGTATAATTTTTATCAGCACCCAAGTAAAATTCATGTTAGTGGCTCATGTTCAGCACAGAAAGGTTTTGACATTTGATCAAAATATGTTTGCAGTCTGTAATAAAGAAAACAGACATCACATACATAAGGCCAAGCATTCATAAAGTGACCTCCCTCTGGGTCTGCGAGTGGACTTGCAAAAACGTTTATACACACTGTGACTTTCCCCTCTGGTGTTGTCTGGACCTAGATCTGCTAGGTCACTTGAAATCCTTGACTCTGGGAGCCAGCATTATCCTGCTCTGCTGTGAGAACCCCCAACTCCTGGGCTGTTCATGCACAGCCTCTGGCATGTAAGCCGCTCCCAGCTACTTGCAACCGAATGACACTAGCCGATATCTCCAGTCCTAGGCACAACCCTAGGAACCTCTGTCTTGCAGTGTCCAGTTATGCCCACTGGACGCTGCAAGCTTATATGAGTTCGTCAATTTAACAAAGAAATTGATATGTACCAGGCTTGTTATCCCAAGGGGAGCGTCTAACACACTTCAAATAAAACACACTGCTTCAGGTAGAATAAACAAACACATTTATTAACTATAAAGATTTTAAGTGATTATAAGTCAGAGCATAACAAATCAGATTTGGTCAAATGAAATAAAAGCAAAATGCATTCCAAGCTGATCTTAACACTTTCAGTGCCCTTACAAACTTAGATGCTTCTCACCACATGCTGGCTGGTTGCCCTTCAGCCAGGCTCTTCCCTTTGATCAGAGCTTCAGTCGCTTGGTAGTGGTGGTTTCTGTAGACGTAGGTGGAAGAGAGAGAGAGAGAGCATGGCAAATGTCTCTCCCTTTTATCATGTCCTTTCTTCCCTCTTGGCTTTGCCCCCCGCCCCCTTCAGAGTCAGGTGAGTATTACTTCATCGCGTCTTTTGTTCTTGTGAGGCTGGTGGGCTGGATTTGTCCCATTCACACCCTGATGAGGTGTGAAATACCCCTCTGCTTCTGGAGAGTTTTTGACTGGGCTAGCTTTAAGCCATGAGGATACATTTTCATCCTCATAACTATATACATGAAACTATAACCTATAATATCACTATAACAACAATGCTCAGTACATCATGAGCCTTCTGAAGACACCCGACATGACAAACTTTGCATTGGATACCACACAAATATTTTACAAGGATGAACATGGGGGTGCTGGGTGTTCCCCCGAGGTACAGAGCATCACAATTTTTATCAGCACCCAAGTAAAATTTATGTTTGTCGCTCGTGATCAGCACAGAAAGATTTTGACATTTGATCAAAATATGTTTGTAGTCTGTAATAAAGAAAACAGACATCACATACATAAGGCCGAGCAGTCATAAAGTGACCTCCCTTTGGGTCTGCGAGTGGACTTGCAAAAATGTTTATACACACCTTCCAAATATTAACATGCAGAATCAATCAACTGTGTTGGTGCTCCACAAGAGTGTCCTGCAAATGAAGCTGCCACTTTAAATGCACATAAATGGAGGCAGGATTGTGGCCTTTGTTGTACAGGCAAGCAGACCCTAGTGATCCACTAAATGTTTCTTCATAGATAAGTATTATCAGTTGCACTAAATTGAGGTGGTCTTGATATCATTTAAGAAGCTGGATGTTTGGAATATTGTAATGGAATATGGAGTCTTTTACCTGTAAGCAATTTGAATGTGCCCATTAGTCCAGGTCGGTTAGTGATTGAAAATGGTCTGTTGGTTATTCAGAGTGTGATCCACGAAGGCACTTAGGTGCCTAAGTCCTATTTTTAGGCACCTGTTCAATCCACAAAACATCCCCTTGGCTGCTGCCTAACCCTGTAAGTTTTTGCCTCTGGTCATGTGCACTGCAGCCTCAATCTAAGCATCTGGGTGCCTATCTCCTGCCTAAGCTTGTACACTTCTGCTTTGAACTAGGCACCTGGGCAGCTCTCTCTCACCTAAGCCCAGAGTGATTAACAAACCAGGGAAGATAGGTGGTTGGCCACCTACGTCACATGCTGGGACCCACTCTGATAGGCCCTCTGGATTGGGCCCCTCAGGCAAGTTCACACAAAACTGCCTGAGAGGTTGGGGTGGAAGGAAGAGGAAAACCTCCCTTACAATCTTTAGCCCAGTGGATAGGGCACTGGATGTGAAAGACACCCAGTTACAAGTCCCCCCTCCTGAGGAGGAGAAGGGAGTACCCTAACCACTGGGCTACGGAATGTTCTGATGGGTGTTTCCCTCCATCTCTCTTGTTGAAGTTGTACCACTTTGATTAAATAATTGGCCACTGAAAGAGTTATAATGAGTCTATAGCCTGGTGGTTAGGTCACTCACCTGCAAGGTGGCCAATCCCTGTTCAAACCCCTTCTCTGCCTCAAGAGGAGGGAGGACTTGAAACGTTGGTTTGCCACATCACAGGTGAGTATCCTATCAGCTGGACTAAATGTTATAAGGGAAGTCATCCTCCTTCATTGCCAACCATCTGGCTGTTTGGTGGAGTCAAGTGACCGCTGAGCATAACTTCCGGATTGGGCCCCAGAGGCAATTTAGGCATCCAACTCCTATCTTCCCTTGGATCGTGGATCATGGCCATAAGCCCAAACTTAGGTGCATATCTCTGTGTGAGTGGCGGAGCTTAGTATACATGCCTCTGGTTGATGTCTCCCATTGGCTAGTTTAGGTGGCTCCCTGCCTAGTGTTCTGGCTTTGCCGATCACTGTCTAAGGTCCCAGTCATTATATAAGAGTTTTGGCACCCAACTCAGGTTTAGTTGGTTATAGTGATGTTCCTGTGATTTTTCTAGGTGGCTAAAAGTTAGGCACCACAATGCTCAGTGTTGCAACACCTAAATTCCTTTGTGATTCTGGGCCCCAGTCACTTGTATAACATGAGTTGCTGGTCTCAGTCTAATTTATAGTGCTCAGACACACTAATTTATAATGCTCGCATGTCTATATTGTGGAATAACTGTCATGTTTTGGGGTGCAATCCCAACCAGTGCGGGGTTGTGCCATTGCCTATCCTGTAACCATGGTTGCCTTAAATGCTCTGCGGCTTTGGCTCACAGTCTTGACACCAAGAGTCCACTGAGTGTCTGTGTTAAGCAGCTCTGACTCAGCTGCTCTGATTCCTGCAGCCTGCTTGTTACACCACAACAGCCCTACTGTAGTCTCACTCACCCAGTTACCTTATGCAAGGGTGACCCCAACACACTCTCAGCCCCAAATTTCCCCAAAACTGTCTGCTCTGAAGTGTCCAGCCCTCCCCAGGAACACTCAGAGAAATAATACAGTTCATTTGCTTTTCTAAAGAGACAAAATGCACAGCTTATCACTTTGATTGGAGTTAACTAACACTTCAATTCAAACCTTGCACTGCTTGGTTTAGGTAAAAAATCAAACAAATTTATTAGCAAAAGGAGATAGGATTTTAAAAGATAGTGTTAGAAATGGTTACATTCAAATAAAACTGAAAACTGTTTTCTACTGGCTAAAACTTAACACTATAAGCTACAGCCTTTGTTCAAGGTAGTTTCCTTGTTTCCAGCAAGATGGTTGACCCCTCCACTCTGGTCAGGATCTCCCACAAAATCCAAATTGCTCGGTTCTTTTGTCCTCTTAGGTGAAAGATAACTTGAGATTCTTTGCCTGGATCTTGTATAGTTCAGTGAACTTTTGAGATGGATTCTTCTGGAGGTTACTCCCCAAAGTAAAGTTCATTCAAGCTGTGAGGAAAGCAACATGGAGTCTCCTGGTGAAGGAAATTTCATGCTGGTTTCTTCCCCTGCTTGTGTTTGCTAATGTGAAAATAAATGGCCACTTGACATGTGATTGCTAATTGACTCTGACACCCGGCTGGAGGCATCGGCCTGCCCTTTGTCTGGGAGTAATGTGTTTATACACTCCCAGACTTCTCTGATGAGCACCATTTAGTTCTACATTTAATTCATATTTGTATGCCTCTTGGGTGTTTACCATACATACACCATCAAGAACATTAATGATCAGTGTGTTATTAGTTTTCCAAAGATACCTTACATGACACATATCAGAAACAGTTTGACATTAATGAATTGGGACACACTGAACTGGTTAGGCCAGCTGAAACTCATTACTAGATGCCAATAAGCCCCTTGCCCTCTTACATTGGGATTCTGTTAGGGTCACAATAACACAACAGCATATAAAATCAGTTATACCCATTTATTACTGGGAGTTTCAACAGAGAGAACAAAGGGTCAATGGGCATGGAGAATGAATTAGCCTCTTATCCCTGGTGGATGTTTGCCCTCTGGATCAGGGTTGAGCTACATTTGCACTCCCTGGTGCTGTCTGTGGGATTATCTACTGTATGGACACTATATTGGCACAGCTATGGTACTATAGCTATGCTACTGTAGCACCACAGCCTAGATGCTTCCTACAGCAATGGAAGGGGATTTTCTGTTGTTGTTAATCCACATCCCTGAGTGGCGGTAGCTAAATCGATGGAAGCATTTTTCCATTAATCTAGACACACCTAGATCGAGGATTAGGTCAGCATAGCTACAGCACTCAGGTGTATGAATTTTTCACATCCTGAGCGATGTAGCTATGTCAATCTAAATGTTAGGTGTAGACCAGGCCACCATTATACTCGCTGCAAGAACAAGTGTTCTAGTTCCCAGGGATGCCAATCTGGTTCTTTTTTCATAAGCACTAAATGAAAAAAAAAAAATGATGTCACTTTTTACCTTAATCTTCCTCTTTCTGATGTGATGGTTTCTTGGCTTTTTTAAAATCTATGATTATTAATTTCTCTCCTTTGGTTAAATTTGACTTACTCACCTCAATCTCTCATCAGTGTCTTAGACCTCAGGACAGCCTGATTTCCCCAAATTCTTTCTTTGAACTTTCAACTCCAAATTTTAATGAGCACCCATCTGATTCAGCTCAAGCTGCAGTGGATTATTCTACCTACTCTGTTACAGATTAAATTGTGTGGTTGCATTATTATGCAAAAGTTCTTGAAATCTTTGCTACCACCTTAGGTTAACATAGGTCTTTTAAAAATAAAAAGCAATTCTCTGTTATTTTGAAGGGAAATACGCTTCTAAATCAGAGTAAAAATCCCAGGGGCAAAACTCCTGGTTGCCCTGATGTAAATGGGAATTTTGTCATTGACTTCAATGAGCCAGAATTTCATCCCAGATTTTGAAACGGCATCATTTTGATCTTAGAGCTGTCACTGCTGACAAGTCTTTTGTTTTTTTAAATATATATTAGCTATTGTAGATTATATATTTCCCATTGCTTTATTTTAATTGGTAGCATATCCTCTAACAGCTAAAATCAATATAGATTTCAAGCTTCCAGCATTTCTTATATGAATTGAAGTAGCACTTAGATACCCAATTCCTGTTGTTCTAGGCCCTGCACACACACATAACAAAAAGATGGTCCCTGCCCCATAAGGCTTACAACAGAAACATAAGATGAGAGATAACAGATGGATGTTGCTAATGGTATCTCTTGACCCTCTTAAGAGGGTTTGTATGTGCTCTTCAATCTTAGCACAATTTTGCTATGAATAAACTTTCTGGACCCACCTTGATTTATGGCACTTCTGCAGCTACTTCTATTTAAAGAGACCTTTTAAAAGGGCTTACTGCTGTGGATGTCTGTAAAACATGGCTTATGTGGGACTTCAGTGGTGGAACTGCCTTATACTGCACAAGGGAAAATTTCACCTTTATAAATGAAATTTACTATAATTATTTAATTAATTTATTTATCATTGTTTGCCAGACTATTTCTTATACTCTTTTCATAAAGTATCATTCATTTCTTTCTAAAATCATAGAGAATGTAACCGAAACACAGTTTTATGAATATTTGCAGTTCCTTTCCAAAAAACGTCAGTCTGGTTATACATTCTGCGCCTGTAATGATGAAGTAGCCCTTCTCCGACTGGTGTGAAATAAACTCCTGTTTCACTCAATAGTCATGTTGGTATGTTAGATATATCTCTGAAATTCAATGATGTTGATCAAAAAAAGAAAAGAATCTTGTACTATGAATGAAGCAGTGTCCTCATTTGTCTAACCATTCACTTTCTTGGTTCCATTCCCTTTGTATCCTATTGGACTTATTCTGTTATATTTGGGTGATTTACATCCATGTGTCTTTTACAAATGCATGGTTCCCTTTGTTTAATATTTATATGATGCCACTCAGAGGTATCATTCACAGTAATAATTTGTCTTTTTGTTCTTATGTAGATGATACACAACTGCACTTGACATTTCTCTTGATTCAGGGACAATGCTGTAGTTCATCTATGCCTGGTTTTGTGATATTCATCATTTGATGGAAGGGAATTGGCTGCATCTCAGTCTGTGCAAAACAAATTGTAACTTGTTGACGACCAACAAAATCCTGTTAAATTTGCAGATTTTAATCTTTTTATGGAACTACGTTCCTGATGCCTCTCTGCTTCAGATTCTGATTATGCAGTATTAGTTCATTTGCTGAAATATGATTTTCAAAAGAGAAAATTCTCTAACATTCATAAAACATTGATAGAGTATGTTCCTACCTCTCACTCCCTTAGATCTGTAAATTTATAGTTTTTATAATTTTATAAAATGTATACTATTTTAACTAAATTTAGGTTTTACTTCTGGTAGCACAAGGACATCTTGAGTTAATTAAAGGAGAATATCCATACACTCACAAATCATCATCGTGAACTTTAACAGTTGTAAAATAATTAGAAGTAAAAATAACCAATTACAGAGTTCCAAATTAAATAATTTGTAATATCTCATAAGAGAGACACTTTTGTTCAGGTGTAATCAAGTCCTTTGGAGAAAACTGGTAATAGCAGACCTCGTGCAGTTTCTGTAATACTGGTCTCAGAATTTTAGGAAAAGAATCAATTATCAGAAGCCAAATCAGAGCACAAAACAGTCTTATTATTCGAGTTCACAGATTGAGTTTCCCTGTTTCCTTTAGAACTTTTGTGGTCTATGTAAGCCTGTGTTCTTGGAGGCAAAGATACAGCGGGGTCAACAGTGGGAGGTCTGCAAGACGTTCTGGCTGAATCAAGCAGAATTCTTCAGTGAGCTCTGAGGAGTGCACACTACTACAGAAACTGTAACATTTGCTTGCACAATGCAGTATGATAGCCTAGCTTTGTTGCTTGGTGCGAAAGGAGTTGAGCTGTGGTTCTGCCCTCCCGGGACCTTTGTGGCTCTTAGCTCTGCTGATGGGTAGGTTTGTCCTCTCTCTGTACTTTCTACTGGGATTGTGTCTGCATCCTGTGTGAAGAAAGGAAGGTTTCTTGACCCATAAATAATCAATTGTATTCATCTTTTGGGTGCACAAACATAGGGCCAACAACAGTCAGAATCTTCTAATTCCAGAATCCTTTTTCTCAGCCCAAACCAGGCTTTACACCCTTTGGATGTAAATGAAGAGAATCATCTAGGAATTTTAATTAGCTGTTCAGTTCTTGGGTTTTTTTGGTCTTTTGGGGAGCTGAATTCTTTCAGATTCATATTACACAAAGAAATTCTTTAATGTAATTACACTTTTATACAGACACAGAGAAAAATCTTTTACCCAAATAATTTAAGACTAACAAACTATGAACAAATATAACAATTAATACTGATTGAAAATGATCTGTCATTTTTCTGACAGATAATTCGGTTTTCAACTAGAATAATATTTTTGAGGAACATTTTTGGTTTTCAGATGAATTTTTTTTTTTTTTTTTTGGTTTTCAGTTGCCAAAAAATGGTTTGTTTATTCTCTCTCTTTTTTTTTTTAAGGTGAAAAAAACCTATTTTTTCTTCAAATTTAGACAAAAATGGAAAAAAATAGTTTCCTTGAAATTTTTTACAGGGAGATGAACCGATTTTGTAACTAGCTCTAATAAAAAACTAAACAAGATTGATCCTGAATGGTGCAGATGTAGGCCATTGCACACATACGTGTAAAGTAAAAAGGATGAATTGGGCATAGACCCAGGATAACAAAATTCTCCTTTAGTAAGGCAGTTGCTGCTATATCACCAGCAAGTTACTCCCAACTAGGAATGTGAGTAAGGCCAATGGGGGGTGAATTTCTGAACACTTCATTTACAGGCTGAGAACACTTAACCCTGTATCTCATCAGACTTGTCTAATCTCTTGTTATAATCCTGCCTTTTATTATACCTCATGCTCTGGAAGCAGATGCAAGGGAATTGAGACTTCACTCAGCTCAGAGGGCTGTCCCCAGCATTCACGTTGTTTGTACTTGTGTAGCCTTTGCTCACCTTTATGCTGGAGTAAAAGTTTTGTGCTTCATGCTGCACGTTGAACAAGATCAAGGCCTTAGTGTTAACAGAGGCTTACTTTTCCCTACACCAAAGAAAACTACTGTACAACCCCAACTAAAGATGCTGAGGAATGTTTGTTAGAACTGAATTCCAAAGCCTTTACATTAACTTTTACATGCATGTACTTGTAACTCTCTTGAACTGCAATTAGAACAATGACTGCTCCAGTTAGAGTTCAAGATTGTTCCTATATTAGTAGTAGGCATCCTTCACTCTCGAGAGATCATGGGTATGCACCCTTGAGAGTTAAAGAATTTACTCAGTTGGTTTTATGGCAGCCACAAATAGGCTGAAGAGACCCATTCGAGAGAGACAATCTCTGCCACATCTGTCACATTTAAAGGTGATGTTTCGACCCTTTGGGCTCTGCCTACTGTGAGCTCTTTTCTCCTCTGCTAAGCTGGAAGGCTTCCTCTTGTAACTCCTGGGACCTTTGTTAAGCTCTTGTTTCCAAAGGGTGTGGTCTTGAGCATGATCTTCCCATTTGTCCACATCCATGTCCATTTCTTTGATGTCTCGCTTGCACACATCCTTGAAATATAATTTTGGGCATCCTTTGGGTCTTTTTCCATATGCCAATTTGCTGTAGAGGATGTCCTTTGGGATGCACCTATCATTCATTCGGCACACATGCGTTTCTGTTTGAGGAGTGTTTGCATGCTGGGTATGGTGACCCGTTCGAGCACCTCAGTATTGGTGACTCTGTCCCTCCAGGAGATTCCAAAGATTTGATGAAAGCAATGTCTCTGTTGAGCCTCTTTTCCTGATGAGAGTATAAGGTCCATGTCTTGCTCCCATACAAAAGATCTTTGTCTGTTCTGCCAGTTTGTTGTTTTACCATACCCTCTTGTTTAGTCTAGACATTGTTGTGGCGGCTTTTCCAATGCAGATGTTGAGTTCCATTTCAAGTGAAAGGTTGACTGTGATAGTGGACCCCAGGTATGTGAACTCATTCAGCACTTCAAGTTCATAGTTGTTGATCTTGATAGAGGGTGCTTCCTCAACTCCTTGGCACATTATGTTAGTCTTTTTTAGGCTTATAGTAAGCCCGAAGTCTTGGCAGGCTTTGGAAAAACTGTCCATTAGGCTTTGAAGATGAGCTTCCATGTGGGGTGTCACTGCTGCATCATCAGCAAAGAGAAGATGTTGGCTAAAGGCCTCCCGAGTCTTGGTTTTAGATCTGAGTCTTGCAAGATTGAACAGCTTTCCATTGATCTTCTGTGCAAGTAGATTCCCTCAGTTGAGGAACCAAAACCTTGTTTCAGTAGCAGGGAGAAGAAGATACCAAACAGAATTGGGCAAGTACACAGCCTTGCGTAACTCCGCTACAAATCTGGAAAGTCTCAGACACTCAGCCATTGTATTGCCTGTGCCATACATGTTTTCATGGAAGGATCAAATCATGCTTAAGAGCTTGGAGGGACATCCAATCTTTTCCAGAAGCGCAAATAGTCCACTTCTACTGACAAAGTCAAAAGCTATGTAGAGGGGCTTTTTTGTTTTCTGCATTTCTCTTGTAGTTGTCTCAGCGAGAAGATCATGTTGATAGTAGACCATTCAGCTCTGAAGCCTCACTGTGATTCAGGATAGATTCTGTCTGCAAGGGTCTGAGGTCTGTTCATGACAACTTGGGCAAAGGCTTTTCCCATAATACTAAGAAGGGAAATGCCATGATAGTTGTTACAGTCGCTCCTGTGACCCTTGTTTTTATAGAGAGTGATGATGTTGGCGTCTCTCATTTCTTGTGGTACTTCACTTTCTTTCCAGGACAGGCAGAGCAACTCATGACGATGTTGCAGTAGAATATGTTTTCTGCATTTTATGACCTTGGATGCTATGCAGTCTTTTCTGGGGGGCCTTACCATTGCTAAAGCCATCTACGGCAAGGCTAAACTCCTCAACAGTCAGTTAATCGGCAAGTTGGTTCATGACAGGCAGACTTTTGATGGTGTTGATGGCTGTGACCATAAAAATATTTTCATGAGAGTAAAGCTCAAAGTAGTGTTCTACCCAGCGATCCATCTGCTTGATGTAGTCGTTGATTGTTTTCCCTGTCGTTGATTTCAACGGGTCTGTCTTCTTTGAAGTTGGACCCAAGGAATTCTTGATCCCGTCATATTTGTTTCTGATGTTACCTGCATCAGCTGCTACTTGTATGCTTTGGCATAAGTGCAGCCAATAGTCATTGGTACGTTGAACAATTTGTTGTTCCTTGGTTCTTGCCATTCTCAATGCTTTTAAGGTTTTTTTATTTGGGTCTCTCTTATACTTGGTTTGGGCTAGCATTTGACCTCTATGACTGGTGTCACCACACTTGAATATGAGTAGGGTGACCAGATCACCCAAGTCAAATATCGGGATGTGGGCGGGGGGGGAGGGTCGTGGGGGGGGCGGCAGGGGAAAAAAAAACAAAACAAAAAAAACACCCTTCCTCCACAAGCTCTGGAGGGAGGCCCCGGAGATGCAGGGGAAGCGCGGGGCCAGGGTGAGAGAGAGTCGGGCCTGGCCCCGAGCAGGCAGGACTCAGTCGGGCGATAGGGAGAGTAGGGGGGCGGCTTGCGGGGCCAGGTGGCGGCTGTTCTCCCCCCCGGGCAGCAGGACTTGGGAGCAGCCACTGCTGCAGCTCCCACAGCCGCGGGCGGAGGAAGTGGCCAATGGCCAAGCTCGGTGGCTGCGGCTCTGGCACCCGGGCCCGAACCCCCCGAGCCTGGGCCTGCTGCGGGGACGCAGCAGCGGGCATGCTGCGCCCTGCCCCTGGGCAGTCGCGTCTGGGCTGCTGCCCAGCTGGTGCTATCCCATGGCGGCCCCAGAGTGGGGGCAGCAGGCCCCAAGCCCCCCGTCCCGCTCGGGTCCCGCAGGGGAACGAACGGGCCTGGGCTGCCAATGCCTCCGCCCTGGGGCCACCACGGGATAGCACCAGCTGGGCAGCAGCCCAGACGTGACTGGCCAGGGGCTGGGCTGGGCACAGCGTGCGCGCTGCTGGGTCCCCACAGCAGGCCCGGGCTCGGGGGGTTCGGGCCCGGGTGCCAGAGCTGCAACCCCCGAGCTTGGCCATCGGCTGCTTCCTCCCCCCGCAGCTGTGGGAGCTGCAGCAGCGGCTGCTCCCGAGTCCTGCTGCCCAGGAGGTGAGAACAGCCGCCGCCCCCTGCTCTCCCTACCGCCCGACTGAGTCCTGCCTGCTCGGGTCCAGGCCGGACTCTCACTCACCTCAGCCCCGCACTTCCCCTGAGTCTCCGGGGCCTCCCTCCAGCGTTTGTAGAGGGAAGAAGAATGGTGAGCCTGGGGAAGAGGCGGGGATTCAGGGAGGGAGCCAATGGGGGGAGGAGGAGGCGGAGTCAGGGCAGGGTGGGGGAGGGGCGCGAGCCCTTCTGGGCTCCGGAGCATTTCCTTGTTTGTCCAGTGTCCCAACCGCACATTGGTTGGGACGCGGGACAAACAAGGAAATATCGGGACAGTCCCAATAAAATCGGGACGTCTGGTCACCCTAAATATGAGTCAAACCAGTCATTGGGTCTTGTTTTCCTTTTTCCTAAAGACCGACAGAGCGGCATCGTAGATTGTTCTTCAGTTGCTCCCACTTCCTATATTACTACTTTTAAAAACTTTTACTGTGGTTCCTATTTCATGCTTGTATTGATTTTAAGACCTTTTTACTTCATTTTGTGGAACATAGCTGATTATGCATTCATATCTTCCACTTTTACTGTCTGCTCTTCTGGTTCCAGATTTCCTAGTGGAGGGATGTTTAGATAAAATATACATAATTCCAGATCCTTTGCGGTTTATACATCTTGGCGACATTATATTTCACAAATAATTAGGGAATTTATTGTTGTCTCTTGTTAAATACAAGGAGAAAATATGGCAACTTCTTGTCATTTTCAGTTATTTCTGTCCAGTTAATTACTTGGGTTATCATGAAATGATAAAACTATCACTACTGTTATAATTGCATATTGATCTATTTTTCCAAAGTTACTTTAAAATGGAAGGTGCTATAAATTGCTGTGATGATACTCACTTAAGTGGTTAATACTCACATAGATAGTCTCATTGAATTTAACTAATTTAATAGAAACCATTAAAAACTAACAACAAATAGCCATACAGTATCTTCCATTGTGTTTAAACATTGACAAAGATAAGACAATCCTTAACTATTTACCTAAAATGGTTGGGGCTTGAGATCTTTATCTCGAAGTCTAATTAAAATTCTTTATTACTTAACTGCTGTGCAACTACTTCTGAATTAGAGTTTGCAAGACTTGACACAGAGTGGGAAATCATATGCCGATTGTGAAAACCCATTAACACTAAGATTTTTAAAGGCACCTAAGGGAATTGGGTGCTCAAGTCCCATTGACTTTGAAAGTCAACAGAGGCAGTATATGTTCCTCTCACAAGATGAAAGTTCCTGTAATAAGATCTTGGACATGAAAGTAGTTTTAAGAGATGACACTATTGTATTTTAGTGACTTCAGAAGGGGGAACATTATTAGTTATAGAATGTATCCAAATTAATGTCATCATTATTTAGTTATTTATTAATCCCCGAGGACTTGCATTTCCTATAGATCTTCTGAAAAGTTTGCAAATGTGCATACTAAAAACTGTTTTTTTCAAATTTTAAGCATTCTTCTCATAAAAAAAATCCTGTTTGTCCCATAGCTGGTGTACTGTACAAATGCAATATGATCTCCATTATAATAACCTACTTTATGAAGATTAAATGGTTTTGCAATTCAAACAAGGTAAAATTGGTTTAAAGCAAAATCAAACACTATTTTGCTAGTTCAGGATTTGAATAGTGGAATGAGAAATCTTTTTTATATTGCTATTGTGCACTGGTCAGCTAAGAAGTAATTGCTTTTTATAAGGCAAATTTGCTTTTACTTTTTGAAGGTAATGAAATGAACCTGAAACATTTCCTTTGAAATCAAAGTCACTATCACTCAAATGTCACCAGCAGAATTCCATCATATAGTTTCAGCAAATGCATAATAGGAAAGTTTGTGTTTGGAATTGATTGACAGAATTCTATTAGAGAGTCTTATCACACATTCATCTATAATTATCTGTGTTGTAAATCAATAGTGATTTTATTTCTTCATATTTACGTGTTACTAACATGTACAGAAAAACAGATCTCAGGGCTATTCAGAAAGAAATAGCTTCCTGGCATATGCTGGAAAAATACTCAGCACATCAAGGGGAAGATGCTACACGTTTTATTTTCTGAGCCAGAAATGCAATTCAGCATTTAAATAAATAGTATATCCATTGACACAAAGAAGATCCTAACACACTGCATGCAGATTTATTCAGAAGACATATAATAGAATGAGTCAGCTCTTTGCCAGAAATTGACTTGTGTAAGGGTCTAACAAAGAAATTATTCCCAAATGGGTGGATATTCAAATTGCTCAGAATCAAAGTTTATTAAAGGAAACTGGTGTCAAAGATGGCTTAGTTCATCTCCAGCCTAATCAAGTGTTCAGAAGAAGTGATTTTTGGACAGTCCAGGGGAGTGTTTATTGGGGGCAGGAGGACAAGTAATATAAATTAAATCTCAGCAGGAGGGCTGCATATCCCTGAGTAAAGTAGAAAGAGATTGAGAGAGCAGCGTTGCAGTGAAAAAGCTGTATGCAAGAGCACGAAGTTCAAATCCTCCTAATGACCAGGCGATATTTCTTTTAAATAAGAATAAAATGAAGGTCAGAAAGTTGATGATATGTGTATTAAATAAACACAGTCTCATGCTAATGCAAAGCCATTACAGTAGCATCAATGGACTCCTTATGCTGTCATGGGAAACCACACTTAAAGAGCACTCTAGATATTAGTCTGCAATGGAAAGAAGTAAAACTCACAAGAGTGACAATTTTATTCACTCTTCCTAGTGTTCTCCTAAGTTGTTGAATGAAGTATAGGTATAGTATAACTATTATTGTATTAATGCTAAATATACATACATACAGCCAGATTGTGCCTAACCTTCACAGTGGTGCGCATCTAAGATAAAGTTCAAGGAGCATGTATGCCCCCCCACATGACTTACCTGATTGGATGCCCCACACCATAATTAAATCTTACCTGAACTTACCGGACAAAATGCTATCCACATCACTGGCATTTTGCAGGGAAAAAGAAAGACATAGGGCTGGATCCTTAGCTGGTATAAATCTGTATATTTTTACTAAAGTAAATGGAGCTATGCTGATTTACACCAGCTGAGAGTCTGTCTCTGCAGTCTGTAAAGGATATAGTCTGGCTGAAACTAACCTCTCTGCAAAAAAGTCTAAACCCTCCATTGGGCAACATTAAGCCTCTCTTAGGCCTTGTGTACTTGATGTTTTTTTCCTGTTTAGCTTATGCTGCTTGGGAAGGGGTTTAAGTTCAACATCAACAACAAAAGCCACTGGTACTGAAATAGGACAGTCCACACGGGGGGTATAAAACTATATTGGTATAACTGGTAACACTTTCCTGTGTAGACCTTAATCTCCACTGTAAAGGATTAACAGTGCACAGGATGCTGTGTAGGTCCTCTGCCCCACAGTAAATTTCATCCCGTGTGCATAGATATAAAAAGTCTGAATAGAGCCTGAAGGCCTGAATCACTACAGCATTACTCCATATATGTTTCTCTATGTGCTTTTCACTGGTGTTACTTCACTGGGATCAAGGGAATGACATAGTAGTGAATCAAACCCCAATTGGCTGGATTTATTTTTTTTGTCTTGTCAAATAATTTAAAAGTAAAAATGTTCAAAATGGTTAACAGGTTTGCTTAATGATCTTATAAAGTAGCAACTGTAGTTAGAAAACTACTTCATAAAGGAGAAGAGATACCAAATATAGTATGTTAATACTATTATTAAAATGATAAAAGTAAAACATGTACATGATAAAGAACTACTAAAACTTCTGATGAAAAGATTGTCAAAACTGATTTTTCTCATTGAAAGGATGACACAAAGTATAAATTAGACGAATTCTACATTGAGGTCTAAGATTCTTTTTAATTGTTGTATAGGAGGGGAGTTTTGTTATTGGTAAGAAAAAAAAATCAAGCAAGGAAACATACTTCAACTGAAAAATGTAGGCCTGTAATCTAGACTATATTTAATGTTTATATTATAGGGTTTAATTGGTTACTCATTACACTGGTCTACAATTGTTGAGAAGTCGTCTGCTTCAGAGATAAAATGTGCTATTTATTATGCATTTTGATGTGCTGAATTCAAATATAACAATTAAAACAACTGATTGGCTACTGTTTCTAAGATATTTAAGTTTTTACATTTTATGTCTATGTATATTGTGTAGATAGAGTTTTAATCATAAATTGTAAACCTAGGTCTTTTCATGTGTTTATGGTTGCTTTACATGATAATATTTCACCTGTCCTGTTTATGTAACACTTTAAAAATCAGCAAAAGGGTTAGATAAATAAAATTTATTGTGAAACAAAAGGCAAAAAACTATTATGTACATAGATTAGTCCTATTCAGTGTCTACTCAGCGTTTCTTGGCTTGTCTCTAGTATTCATTAAATGGAGCATCTCTTGTCACTGTCCAGCAATAGTCTGCAAGCATTGATGGGCTCCATTTGCCTTGATAGTGTTTCTCCATTGTTGCAATGTCCTGGTGAAATCGCTCGCCGTGCTCGTCGCTCACTGCTCCGCAGTTCGGTGGAAAAAAATCTAGATGAGAGTGCAAAAAATGTCTCTTTAGTGAAATGTTGCAACCAAGGCTTTTGTATGCCTTGAGGAGGTTTTCCACCAACAACCTGTAGTTGTTTGCCTTGTTTCCGAGAAAATTTATTGCCACTAACTGGAAGGCTTTCCATGCCATCTTTTCCTTGCCACGTAGTGCATGGTCAAATGCATCATCTCGAAGAAGTTCACGAATCTGAGGACCAACAAAGACACCTTCCTTTATCTTAGCTTCACTTAACCTTGGAAATTTTTCACTGAGGTACTTCAAAGCTGCTTGTGTTTTGTCAATGGCCTTGACAAAGTTCTTCATCAGACCCAGCTTGATGTGTAAGGGTGGTAACAAAATCTTCCTTGATTCAACAAGTGGTGGATGCTGAACACTTTTCCTCCCAGGCTCCAATGATTGTCGGAGTGGCCAATCTTTCTTGATGTAGTGGGAATCTCTTGCATGACTATCCCATTCACAGAGAAAACAGCAGTACTTTGTGTATCCAGTCTGCAGACCAAGCAAGAGAGCAACAACCTTCAAATCGCCACAAAGCTGCCACTGATGTTGGTCATAGTTTATGCAAAAGTTGTTTCATGTTGTCATAGGTTTCCTTCATATGGACTGCATGACCAACTGGAATTGATGGCAAAACATTGCCATTATGCAGTAAAACAGCTTTAAGACTCATCTTGGATGAATCAATGAACAGTCTCCACTCATCTGGATCGTGAACGATGTTGAGGGCTGCCATCACACCATCGATATTGTTGCGGGCTACACCTTCCACGAAGAAGAATGGGACAAGATCCTTTTGACGGTCACGGAAGATGGAAACCCTAACATCACCTGCCAGGAGATTCCACTGCTGTAGTCTGGAGCCCAACAGCTCTGCCTTACTCTTGGGTAGTTCCAAATCCCTGACAAGCTCATTCAGTTCACCTTGTGTTATGAGGAGTGGTTCAGAGGAGGAGGATGGGAGAAAATGTGGGTCCTGTGACATTGATGGTTCAGGACCAGAAGTTTCATCCTCTTCCTCGTCTGATTCAAGTGAGAATGATTCTGGTGCATCAGGAACTGGCAGTCCTTCTCCGTGGGGTACTAGGCGTATAGCTGATGGAATGTTTGGATAATGCACAGTCCACTTTTTTTTCTTTGACACACCTTTCCCAACTGGAGGCACCATGCAGAAGTAACAATTGCTGGTATGATCTGTTGGCTGTCTCCAAATCATTGGCACTGCAAAAGGCATAGATTTCCTTTTCCTGTTCAACCACTGGCGAAGATTTGTTGCACAAGTGTTGCAGCATATGTGTGGGGCCCACCTCTTGTCCTGATCTCCAATTTTGCAGTCAAAATAAAGGTGATAGGCTTTCTTAACCATAGTGGTTATATTGCGCTTTTGTGAATCAAAAGTCACTTCACCACAAACATAGCAGAAGTTATCTGCACTGTTCATACAAGTACAAGGTATCTCTGCTCACTTTGGCTAAACAGAAATGTGTCTCTTTGCAAAATCAAACACTGACAAATAAGAGAGCACGACACTATATGATTTCTAGAGCTGATATAGGGCAATTTGTTCAGCGGAGTGATGTAAGCTTCGTTATGATTGCATCATCCATGACTTCTAGGAATAACATGATGCAATTCATATCATGTATGACGCAATACCAGCTTCAGATTGCATCATTCATTGTTTTGCCTAAAAAGCAAGTACTGTCCAAACCCAGTCATAGATTTATTTATCGATCCAGGCAAAGATGTATTTTAGTCATTTCTGGTTTAAATTGAGATCCCTTCCCTTTATAACTCACTTATCCTCCGCCATTCCCAAGTCAAGGGTCGTATATACTGACCCAATAGCATATCTTGAAAACTAGAGCCAATCAACAATTTTAAGCATCATTTTTGTTCTCAGTGACCCAGAATTAGTAAAGTTTGACTACATTTATTTCAGAAGCATTTTGGCTGTAGAGCAGTGTTATTAAATGTTGTAGTTTTATACTGGTTCCACAATGATTATTTTAAACTGTATTTGGTTACACATATCCCATAATTGTTCTTAGTAAAGCTTGGTGTATCATGACCCCTTGCAACAGGAGAGTTCTCATTGCAAATGGGATAGCAGAAGCCATGCGACTTCGTTCTCCGTTATCTTGCACCTTTTCTTGTAATTTCTACCTGTGCAAATTGGAAATGATTAATACAAGGTACATGGCACTATAAAGCAGATCTTTGGCCTCCATTACTATGGAGTGGGAAAGTATGAAAGGATAAACACAACTTTCCCTCAACCAGTTGGCTTATCCATCCATCCTTCAAAATTGGGCAGAATCTTTGACCTGGCATCAGTGGAACTGGCTGGCAAAGGAACAGAACACTCTTAAAACATTTAGACTGCTGTAGCAATCTTGAGAAATCATCTTACACTTCATTAATGGGTTCACATGTGACTTATTCAGTTAGATTGGATTGTTCAAACAAGTTCATGCTACCTTCAGTGAGACGCTCAATACTATGTCAGCTCAAAAAATAGTCTGTTTTGACTTCCAGCTACACAAAGTTGCATTGTAGCTAGCCTCAATATAACAACACTTATGATAATGCACAAGATAACTCAATCCTCAGGTTGCTGATACATCATGGTCTGAGTGTATCACAAAACAGGAATGATTTGATACAATATAGTCTTTGTTCAAAAGTGGTTTGATTCCATTTTGCAACTCAATTGCATTCTTTGTGCATATACAGAAATGTACAATACTGATTGATGTCAGGGCCTTTCCATTCTCTTTAACCAATTTAATCTGCACGATTTATTTTGAATTTACAAATGAAAAAAGAAACCTGCAGAGAAAAACACATAATAAACACATTTGTAACGCCTTTAGAACCAAATAAGGGAGCTATTTCTATTAGCATTTAGTTGCTTCTTTAGGGGTGTCAGTCAGTGTATTTTCCCTTCTTGGAGGGAAAGAAGATCTGGGAATGGGTAACAGGGAATGGATCATGTGATGATTACTTGTTCTGTTCATTCCCTCTGGGGCACCTGGTATTGGCCACTGTTGGAAGACAAGGTACTGGGCTAGATGGAACTTTGGTCTGACTGACCCAGTATGGCCATTCTTATGTTCTTGCCCACTCCCCCCTACACACATTTCTCAGTATATTTACATTGTATTCAAGAAACTATTAAAGACATTCTGTAGTTAATTCAACTCTTTTCATTGTCCACTAGGCAATAGTGCTTTTGGTTAGCAAAGTGCTTATTTTACATTTCAATAGTGTTTTAATTAAGGGCTGCTCTGGTGATGTATTTAGGTAAATTCTTTACTTTTTCCCCTTCTTGGGAACAAATGATCTATGACATCTTTCACCCCCACACTATTCTGCATTGAATGTAAATATATAGGGCCTGATTCACCAGTGCATTACTCTAGGATTGTGCCACTTTGTGGATAGTTCTCTGAAAACATCCACTCAATGTGCAGCGGCCGACAAAAAAGCAAACAGAATGTTGGGAATCATTAAGAAAGGGATAGATAGAAAATATCATATTGCCTTTATATAAATCCATGGTATGCCCACATCTTAAATACTGCATGCAGATGTGGTTGCCCCATCTCAAAAAAGATATATTGGGATTGGAAAATGTTCAGAAAAGGGCTACAAAATTGATAAGGGGTATGGAATAGCTTGCATATGAGGAGAGATTAATAAGACTGTCATATTTATGTTGCGGTAACATGTGCTCACTCCTGATGAGTTTACAACAACACTAGTACTGAGTTAATGTGTAATGAGTCAAATAACTTATGACTCATAAGGGGGGAGGGATAGCTCAGTGGTTTGAGCATTGGCCTGCTAACCCCAGGGTTGTGAGCTCAATCCTTGAGGGGGCCACTTGGGGATCTGGGGCAAAATCAGTGCTTGGTCCTGCTAGTGAAGGCAGGGGGCTGGACTCCTTGACCTTTCAAGGTCCCTTCCAGTTCTAGGAGATGGGATATCTCCATTCATTTCATTTCATTTCAGACTGGGACTTTTCAGCTTGGAAAAGAGACGACTAAGTAAGGCATTGACTCACCAGCGTGGTGCCTCCTGCTGGCCATCCAGGAATTAGCTCTCTCAGCCCTGGAGCACCCTCTATTGGCTGATGTCTCACCTTCTGTTACCTGCCCCTCTTCAGTCCCTTTATCTCCATCATGTGTAGGCCCCACATCCCTCCCGGACTATGGAGCCCCTTACCTTGGGGTGCTGCCCATTACCCAGGGAACCCTACTCCCCTGAGCCCACCTTGTCTCAGTGACCCATTGGCAGTCTTCACCTAGCTCTGTCCCTCAGGGGCAAACTGCAGTCTGAAGTGGCCACTCATCATTGGCTAGGGGGTTGGACCTGTTGCCTTTTCCCTGCAGCCCCCCGCAGTACCTCCTTAGGCCTTCCTGTCAGGCCTCAGCCTGGGAGGTCACCAGGCTTGAGCTTCCCAATCCTTTCCACCCCAAATCTGGAGTGAGACTGTCTGCCTCCTAGGTCACAGCCCTCTTTATACCAGGCCTACCAGGCCCGGATTGGCTGCTACCTGCCTTCCCCTGATTGGCTTCTTGGGGCAGCCCTTTCCCAGAGCTGGTTTTGACCCCTTTCTCTCTGGAGCGGGTTGCTCACCCCACTACAGAGGGGGATATGATAGAGGTCTATAAAATCATGACTGGTGTGGAGAAAGTAAATAAGGAAGTGTTCTCATAACACAAGAACTAGGGGTCACCAAATTAAATTAATACCCAGTAGGTTTAAAACAAACAAAAGGAAGTATTTTTTCACACTATGCACAGTCAACCTGTGGAACTCCTTGCTAGTGGATGTTGTGAAGGTTCAAAAAAGAACTAGATAAATTCATGGAGGATAGGTCCATCAATGTCTATTAGCCAGGATGGGCAGAGATGGTGTCCCTAGCTTCTGTTTGCCAAAAGCTGGGTATGGGTGACAGGGGATGAATCCCTTGATGATTACCTGTTCTGTTCATTCCCTCTGGGGCACCTGGCATTGACCACTGTTGGAAGACAGGATACTGGGCTAGATGGATCTTTGGTCTGACCGAGTATGGCTGTTCTTATGTTGTTGTTATAACTCAGTTGATTTCAGAGCATAATATCATGTGAACTTTAAATGTGTTGTCCAGTCTGGAAATAAGGCCAAATTCAGACTCAAAATTAGGAAGAGATGCAAATTGCCACACAATGAGTCTGCACTTTTGCTGCAAAAATACCTTTGAAACACATCTGATTGCCCTAAAACATACCATAAGTATGAATAGGGACATGTTTCACCGATCCATGTCCTATAGCCAAACAAAGGACCAGGTATTCCACTGATGTTTCTTACCCTTGGTTCCACTATGCTTCAGTGCCACGTTCTTGGAGCAAAATCCTTTTGGTAAGGCCTTACCTCAGATTTAGGAGCTTGCCTATACCATCTCTAATCAATGTCTTTAAAAAAAAATTAATCCTTCATAAGATGATAGGAAATTCTATAGAGTTTGATCCTGCACTATTGAAGTCAGGCTCATGGTGATCAAAGTAATACCTTTGTATTTTCCCACCAATACTAGTCACAGAAAATAATTGAAAAGGTGCACCACTGATGGAAACGGGTGCATCTTGTTCCAAGATGGGGCACCAAAATCCAATTTCTATTTACTTTTCCCATCAGTGCAATTATCAATTCATTCTCACTGCTTTTCTAAAGTACAGAAAAAAAAAACTGAATATTCACATGTCAAACTGCCAAGTTAATCCAATATGTATTGTAAACATGTGATGTTTAGTCAGACATCCAGGTTAGAAAAGGTATTAGCTCATTAAATGGCCAAATTCAAGGAAATAATAAGTGTAATATCATCTACCTTTGGGTTTATCAACATGAAGGGACAGGGAAATATATTTCTAATTACCTTGTTCAGCTTGACATGATCCAAAGCCCATTGAAGTCAATGGAAACCTTTCTGTTGATTTCAGTGAACTTTTGACCAGACCATAAGCAATTCAAGCTTTCCTACCTTGACTGCATCTTTCTTTGTTTAACTGTGTGACACATTAATGACTGAAAATGATTTTATTAACGTGATGTTTTGTATGTGAAATGTGTTGAATAAAGAGGCCATCATGAGAGTTAAAAAAGGATACAGCCTATCTACATACACATACTAACCACCCTTTCACATCCCCCACATGCCAGTAATCCAAGATGGCAATTACATATTGGTAGTCACACACACACACACACACACACACAAACAAAAGCTGATGATGTGATCAGAACCTTTCATACAGCTTCATGTAGGGTCTTTCTGTTATGTAATTTATACATTTGAACAGCATTGCAGGATGCTAACTGCAAAACAGAATGTTCTTGTACATTGTTATTTATTTTTACTTTTGTAGAAAAACAGGAAAATGGGTAGGAGGAGGAAGTAAGTCTATGTAGATAATTTTGCAAATTTCCAGCTTGACTTTAGAAAATTCAGGATGAGTGAAGAAAGAGTGGGTGGGATTGCAAAATCAGATTCAACTCCCTAAACATAGCAACATGTTGCAATCTTTTTTGTTAAAATGCTGTAAAGGTTGCTCTGTACGTTCCTTTGTGTTTTAAAAAGTCATTTCACAGTTACTGCATGACCTTGCATCTGTGAAAGTCAGCCTTCTGATTAAATCATAGGAGGGAAATATGATTTCTTTTGCTAACGGGTGGCAGGATTCTGCCTATATCTGTTTTAAGATCGCATATGTAAAATATACTATACCAGGAAAACTCCAAGTAACCTAGTTTTGCTTGTGAAGTCATCACTCTGCAATGATATTTCATATCACTTTGTATGTTGTTGATGTTTCACACAAGGTTAAATATATTCTCTTACTCACTAATATATGGCCTCGGTTTATGACTTCAAAAACATGAAACAAACCTCTTCATTCATTTGCAAAATAGAGAATGAGAACAAAAATAGTGAGCCGCTATAGGAATGCCAAAGAGTCTATCTCTGTGTTTCTGTGATGCCTGATACTGAAATCAGATTCAGCTCGTTCCCCAGCATAATCTATCTGGTTGATTTACAAGTGCTGCTAGTGTCTGCATGGTGCTAATGGGAGGCTCACTGCACCTGTCCTTGTGCTGAGATGAAGCCAACAAGCAAAAAACTGCATGATTTCTAGGTGACATACAATTACTGGGGTAAGGGAGGGAGAGGGGAGGAGTGGCTTCTGGCCAGATGCTGGATCTTATCCTTCAAGTTGGAAATGGGAAATATTTCTTTATAGAATACTTCCTCAGTGGGACTGTCTGACTCCTTAATGTTCAGATTAATCACAATTCCATTACTTGTTCTTGGCTGCAGCACCAACTTAACATTTTTTTCTTTTTGCTTTGTGTTTTTTTCTTCCTGTTCTACCCGAGTCCAGCTGCATGTTATGTGTGCATGTCTAGCAGACAATGCAGTTTGATTAGCTCTGATAATGGCTTCCTCGCCCATTTTACCAAGGAGATGGACCAGGCATGTGATGTGTGGTCAACTACTTCTTTGACTCATAAGGTATGTCTTGATGGTCAGATGGAAGTGTAGCTTTTAGAACTAAGGACTAGCTCTTCCCCTCCAGATATTTCTCCACTCCCTTTTTTCCTCTGCCCCCAGGGCCACGTGGGAATTTTGTGCTCTTGAATGCAAGGGGCTAATAATGCTGACTAGAATGAAATATGGTGTGGGCAGATGATCTGCAAACTTCCCCACTGAAAGCTCTGTGAATGTGCCTCATTTTGAAGTTGGAACAAATTTGCTTCTTTCAGTCCCGAGTCTCTCTACAGAAGAATTGAGCAATTGTGCAAAATGTTAAGATAACTTTGTAATGAGGACAAACATTGCCTAGGGATGAGTTCCTTCAACTCTCATCGACATTAATGGGAATAGAAGATGCTTGTCACCTTGCAAGAGGCATGTGACTCAGACCATAAATTGGGAACACTAATGCTAACTCCTGTCCCAGTACTGGATCTCATACAGTGTGTGCATTAGGTGTGTAAATCTCAGAGTAGAATAAAGATGTGCTTGGTTCTGGTGTACGTATCCCCTGTTGTACTCTGGAGAACCCTGTAAGATTATGAAGTTCCTGACTGCTTGTAAAACACAGGACTTGAAAGTGCTTGGTGCCTTCAAATAGCCACACAGATGAGTTTGTGAAGTCTTCTCAGGATTTTGTGGCACCATAATGATGATGGGATCAAGGCTGCACTAGGTAGTTGCAGGCTTATTTCATCTAGACAGTCATGCTTTGGATTTGGTGTTTCAAAAGGGATTAGAAATTAGAAGGTTAGACACTTGTTCCCATGTCTGATCATTAACGCAGGTGGCTTGAGATTCTTATTAAGGTAATTGACCTGTTTTGACTAGAGAGTCCTGATCCTAGACTGGGGCCTCAAGGTGCTACTTGCAAATAAATAATAATATTAATGGTCTTTTCTCAGAGACTGATGAAAATGGAGATCTCCCAGAGGGCTCTAAGAGAGAATATTGTGGCTCCAACAGACTCCTGTGTTGATGGATTAGTAAACTTTATCATCTTTTATCCTCTCCATCAATAAAGTGGCTCCTAGGCTTTCTTTCCCAGGGCTTTGTCCTCACAGGTCACCTTGGTTTATTGATGATCAGCAACAAATGAAGCGAGAAGGAAGACAGCTGGTACACCAGTGGCAGGAGTCCTAGGTTGCAGATAACTGATTATGACATAAAGATTCTTCTTTGAGTAGATGCAGCTGTATATTCCACTTTGGTGTGTGCATGCCCAGGGCACTGGAACATAATTTTGTCTATCAGTACCCATACAGGAGTGATACTCATGCCCCGTGGCCATAGCCCCTCCCCTCACTATATGAGGTGGCACCTCCCTGATCCCCCTCAGTTCCTTCTTTCCAGTCTGTGGCAGGAGTCAGAGCTTTGTGTGGTCTTAACCTTCACAATCTTTCATTATTTTAGTGTCTTTTTCTAGTTGTATATAGTTAGTAGTACCCTTAGTGTTAGTTAGATTAGCGTTGGTTGTATTTTGTTAAGTATTCTCCTGTGATGCCCTCATTGGGGTTTAAACATTGTCCATCATGTGGGGGAGTGATCCCCAACATGAACCTCACATACAGTGCTTGCTGTACTTGGGTGAGTCCCATTTCAGGAAACTGTATTCAATCTGTAGATTGTTCACAAAATATACTCAGGTGTATAGGGACCTTCGCCTAAAGCAGCTCCTGCTCAGACAGGACATGCGGCCCGCTTTGGTACCGAACTCCTTGTTGGATTGTAGATCAGCCTTAGGTTATGAAAGTGCTGCTACTTCACACTGTGTAGCAAGTGCCTTTCCGAAGAAACAGAAAAGTCATTCCCCACTGTGTGTGCTGAGGAAAAGGTCACTAATCAAGACCTTTCCAGGGGTCTCTTCCACATCCCCCAGGAAAAGTGTGGGCCAACCACTTCCTGGTACTAAGTAGAGAGGTTGAGACCTTGTACCATCAACTGGCTCTGGGGCATTGATTGAGTTTGGAATTTATGAGGGCGATGCTGGCACTTATTGTTTTAACATTGGTGGCATACCAGATGGCTACTGACTTCCCCTGTTTTTCAGTCCCAACCTCTTCCTTGGTCCAGGACTTTGCCAGGGCTATGTTGTTTATAGGCCTGTTGACTGGATGGGCCACTGAACTCTTAGGTCAGTTGGCACTGCACCCTGATGTTCCCCTTTCACAGTCTGTGGAAGCGAGGCCATTACTGGATTTGGTACAAGGGACATCCTTGGCACCAAACTCCTCGGCACTACTACAGTCAGCACCGCCGATGTTACCATGGCATCTGTGATAGTCCACACCCCAACGATTGTGAGCGGCGTGGACTATCTGCCACCGTCCGTCAAATAGCCCTTCATTCCAGGGCAGTATGGCCTAGCGGCCAGAGTCTATGACGTCCCCTTTACCTCAAGGAGACGTGGCCTGACGGCAGGAGTCGGTAACACAGGCCTCGGCTACAGGGCAGAAGGGCCTATCGGCCAGAGTCCAGGAAGCAACCCTCGGGTGGAGGGTAGCATAGCCTAGCAGCCAGAGTCTATGTCATTGGGGTGTGACTGCCCCAGTAGGGGGGCCCCGACTCGGGGCCCTAACAGTAGCGTAGTGCTTTTCCACCAACTCAGCAGGGGGTGGGGGGTCCGACTGAAACACGCTGAGTTTCCCCGGGGTTGGGAGGGGGGCGAAGGTACCACTCTGTCACCCTCCCAGGGTCCCTTCCTACCAGGCTCTCCGTTGGGGTCTCCCAGGAGTCGTCGGGTCCTTGGCACTCGGCGGATTTGGTCGTCCCCTGGGTCTCCTCCAACCGCCGGGGCGCCGGCAGGCCATGGATGGCGTCTCTTCCCGGTGCAGCCAACGGCTGTGGCTGGTCCGCCGCAGGAGCTTCCCTGGCAGGTCCTTCTCCTATGGGCTCCAGCCCAGAATGAGCTGGTCTCCCTCCCTTTATACTCCTATAGCACTTGGAGCATGCCCAGTCCACCCAGGGGGGCGGGACTTCCGCTGCCAGTCCCTGGGGCTTAACTCCTTCTGGGTTAAGGCGGGGTAGTCTGACCCCGCCACAGCATCTTTCATGGCCCCCCACTTCAGCACCACCGGCTACTTCTGGACCACTGCTGCTTTCATTGCTGCCAGAGGTACCACTTCCATCATCGGCACTGGTTCCTGCCTTGTTCTGTTTGACAGATGAATAGGAGCACTCTCTCAGAATGAATCACTCCTTCAGACCTGGCTCCACCTTTATCCCTAGAAACCAGAGGCTCTTTGGCATTGAGGTCAAGAATTTCCTTCTCTTGCTCTCCATCGCCCCACACACATGTCAGGGACCATTTATGGAGCACTATGTGTACCAGTATTGGCCCTCATTTCATGGTCAGGATGGGGGCCCTGACCCGGCACCTACTGCAATCAATGCCCTCTCCTTATCAGCAGCTTCCATGGAATCCATGTACTCGGTTGCGGAGGTTGCCCTTCTCAGGTCACTCTAAGGCAAGGTTGCCAGGCAGATTGGTGACAGGGACTGAAAACTCACGGCAGGTTCAGGCACCAGTGCCCTTCCCTGTGCGGAGCCCATAGAGCTGTCCCTTCCAGCTCCACCAGGCCAGGATTGAGAGCCAGTCTTGGTGCAGTTAACTTCCTCTTTTTCATCCACAGATAATTCAGCAGTGCCCAGGTTTTTCACTCCTCCAATATCGGAGGATTTCAAGGCCTGTCATGACCTTTTGCTGCATGTGGCTGCTTCCCTGAGCATTAAGGAAGACTTCCTGCAGAACCACACTTATAAGTTAGTGGATATCCTGCAGCCATCTGCTCCTGGGAAAATAGCCCTCCCTATCAATGATGTGCTCGTAGAACCTGAAAAGTTTCTCTGGAACATGCCAGCTTTGGTACTACCTACTACAAAGCATATGGAGAAACACTATTTCATCCTGGTGCAGGGATTTGAGGTCTTTTATTCCTATCTGGATCCAGATTCCCTAGTTGTAATCGCAGTGAATGGTAGAGTCAGGAAAGGCAGATTAAGTCCACTCCAAAGGACAAGGACTCTAAAAGCATGGATTTAATGGTCAGGAAGATTTACACCACCTCATCCCTACCAATGTGAATTGTAAATCAGCAGGCATTGTTGGTCAACTATTACTTTGTAAATTATACAACTATGTCCAAGTTTGCAGACCAGCTGCCTGAAACCTCCAGAGAGCAATTTCTGGCATTTATCAGTGAAGGCGGTTTAGTGGCCAAAACGTCATTGCAGTCCGTGCTGGATGTTGTGGACACTTTGGCTAGAGTTATCGCCTCTGTGGTGACGAAGAGAAGCGTGTTCTGGCTGAAGAATTCAAGTATTGCTCCCAACATGCAGCAGCCATAGAGGATTTGTCCTTCGATGGCTGGGTGTTCTTTTCAGACAAGAAGGATGAGACCCTACACTCCTTCAAGGATTCTAGGGCCACAGTATGTTGCTTGTCGGTATATATGCTGGCAATGCAGAGGCATCACTTTGGTGGCCAACAGCAGCAACAATAACATCTGCAGCTCACCTTTTGGCAGCCTTTTCTTCTCTTAACACAGCAGGATTACTCCAGAAAGGGGCATAGATCCCAGGGGAGAAGGCAGTTAGTCCCGGATTTAGCCAGGCAACAAGGCTTCCCCTGGTGTCCTCCAAGCATCCATTGTTACTTCTTGGTCCAGAGCAGTGGTCCAGTCATCACTTCCTTTACCCCATCTCTATTCAGGGACAGGCTGGCTAGCTTTAACAATGTTTGGGTACAACTGACATCTGGGTCCTAAGCACTATCAGATTGGGCTATTCCATCCAATTAGACTCCACTCTTCCTTTCTCCCACCTTTCCTCTCCATTCCTCTTCAAGGGATCCCTCTTATGAGATAGTGCTTCTCAAACAGGTCCACTCTTTACTGGCGTTGGAAGCAGTGGAGGAAGTTCCTCTGGAACACCGGGATCAGAGTGTAACATTCTGTACCTTGGGAGAGCACCCTGTAACCCTCATATTCCTCATCTGTATTTAATTGTGATAGTACATATAAATCATTCCTTGTAAGGTATCAGGGAAAAGGTTACAATCTGCTGAAAGTCATTTTTCTATCCAGATATGTGTATTATTAATGCATGTGAAGTTATGAGAATTGTGCTGTATGTTTGTCACTAAACCATGCTGTAAGTTGGGGAATCAGCCAGATATTAGTTCCCCAGAGGCAACAGCAAGGAAAGTAACCAATGCCCTGGTGGGGTGTGAAATGACTCATCAACAGCCATTGTCCAGCAAAGGAGCTGCAATGCAATGACTCACCTGCATGAGGCCACACCAGGGGAACTGCTCAACCTTGCTTGGAGAGACTCAGCAATGCCTCCAGACATGCCTGGACTTGTCTTTTCCAAGCACATGGACTGAGGGTATAAAACAGATGGAGTGGACACATACTGGGCCCTTCTCCTGCACCCACTTATGCTGTAAGCAACCAAGACACCGAGAGGAAGACAAGACTCCATCAGAGGATATTGGCCCAGGTTTAAGGAACAAACTAGTATACTAAGGACTGCAATATCCAGTGGGGTGAGAAAAACTGCTTAATCTAGTTGCTGTCCAGTCTAATAGGATTGAGAGTTTAGACTGCGTGCTTATATTTTATTTCTTTTCATAACTAACTCTGAAATATATTTCTGACTTAATATCACTTAAAATCTACCTTTTATAGTCAATAAATTTGTTTAATTGTTTCTCTTCAGTAAGTTTGTATGAAGTGTGGGGCAAATATTCTCAGGTTTGATAAAGGCTGGTGTATGTCCACTTTCCATTGTTCAAGTGGTGTACTAATTAATAAATTTGCATTACCCATCTTGAGCAGTGCAAGACTGTATACTCCTGGGGTACAGTGCTGGGAGCTGGGGGGATTTGGCTCTGGTGCCTTTCTCTGGGTATTCATGAGTAGCTGTGTGAACATTCATGCAATATAGCTGCGTGTAGAGCTCCACATGCTGTTGTGCTGAGTGATCACAGCCTCTGGAGAGGCTTGCCGTTGGTCACTAGCAAGGCATTGGGAGAGACAGCTCAGGCTGGAGAGATTTAAGGGGGCACAGTAGTCCCACAGTCCCAGGCTGCAACCCCAGGGGATCCCATCACACAGGGCTTCTATTCCTGGTACTTCCTGGTGCCCAAAATCCAAAAGAGGGGTACGACCTATTTTTGACCTCCACAACCTCAACAAATATATCCAAACTATGAGGTACTATTTCATCACCCTATCAACTGTCCTCCCTGAGTTGACTCATAATGACTAGTTTGCCATTCTATGCCTTCAGGATGTTTACTTCCATGTGGCAATTCTCCTAAGCCACAGAAGATTTCTCTGGTTTGTTGTGATGAACTGTCATTTTCAGTACATAGTCCTTCCCTTCAGTCTGTCTTACCAAATGTATGGTTGTGGTAACAGCATACCTCAGGAAGAAGGGAATCAATTTCTTCCTGTATCTGGACAACTGGCTATTCCAGGGCAGGTCCAGGGAAGAAGTCCTTTCTCATGTATGCATTACACTATGATTGCTGGACTGTCTGGGTCTCATTCTAAACACCAGAAAGTCAACATTGGTCCTCACTCAGAAAATCAAATTCTTTGGGGCCCGAATAGACTCTATGAGTTTGAGAGCATTTCTGCTGACCGACCATTTCCAGACAATTTGCTGCCTTTGTCTTGGTCTGTAGTCTCAACCTACCAGGACAGTTCATATGTGCCTGAGGCTTTTAAGGCCACACATTTGAATGTATGCAGGTGGTTCAATTCACAAGGTTGTGCCTTCACCCTCTTCTAATATGGCTCAGAACTGTTTACTGTCCAAGCCTTTAGTCCCTAGATAGGTTGGTCTGCCTCTGTCTGTCTGATCATGAACTCCTTAAGTAATGTACGGTTCAGGGGAATGTATATCAAGGCATTCCCTTCACTCAGCCCTTATCAACCAGGACTGTTGTCACTGATGCCTCCCTGATAGGTTGGGGAGCACATCTTGGGTCGCTGAAGATTTTGGGCTTTTTGCTATAGCAGGAAGCTCCACTGCATATCAGTATGCTGGAGCTTCAAGTCATCTACAATGCCTGTCTTTTTTTCCCAGACCGCATCAAGGGTTTGATAGTTTCCATACTTACCGACAATACCACCGCAAGGTAATATGTGAATAAGCATGGGGGAGCACGCTCAAGGGTGCTCTGCCAAGAGGCAATCAAGTTGTGGCAGTTCTGCATCGATGAGAGTATCACTCCAATATCTGATCACTTGCTTAGGGTCCAGAATCATCTAGTGGACAGCACTAATTTTTCCCTGAATCATGAGTGGTCTCTGAAGCCCAGTATTCTGTGAGTCATCTGCGCAGCATAGGGCATCCTGACAATTGACCTGTTCACTAGAAGGGGCAAGAGGAAATACCATCTGTTGGGCTTTTGAGTGGGCTCCCTGATCAACCCTTCCACCTCAGCTGGCAATCAGCTCTCCTGTATGCTCTTCCGCCAATTCCAATCATTCCACACGTCATCCTCAAGCTGAAAGCAGGTTGTCCAACTGTCATCCTCATTGGCCCAGCATGGCCGAAGCAGTACTGGTTTTCTGACCTTGCACTATTGGTTCAGTTTCCTATATCCCTTCCTCTCCAACCCAACCTGCTCACACAGAATCACGGTCACACTTTGCATCTCTGCTCAGCTCTGTGCATCTCAATCCGTGGCTGCTCCGTGGTTGAATGAGGAGGAAGAACAATGTTTGACGTCTGTTTAATAGGTTGTACTCAGTGGTCGGAAACCTTCTACCAGGATGGCCAATTCGGCAAAGTGGAAGCTTTTTTTCAATGTGGTCATTGGCCCGCAGAGCTCAGACAATGCTGGCTTAATATTCACATCGTGAAGTATTTGCTGCATCTTCAATCATCAGGCCTTATGCTTAGCTCACTGAGGGTGCATTTCAACCTTTCATCTACCCATTCATGGAAGATTGGTGTTTTCCAATGTCATGTTGGTGAGATTCTGGAAAGGAATCCTTCAGCTCCATCCCCTTGTTGGATCTTAACACTGTCTTAGTGGCTCTCATGAGACCTCTGTTCAGGCATCTGGCTTCCTGCTTCTTTCCTCTCTTATGTCAAAAAACTGCATTCCCCTTGGTGATAACATCTGCTAGGGGAGTGTATGAGTTGCAGGCTTTGAGGGCAGAGCCTCCTTACATGCAGTTCTCCAAAAACAAAGTGACTTTGTGGCTGCACCCAAAATGTGTCTAAAATGGTCTCTCAGTATCATTTAAACCAGGTGGTATATTTGTCTGTGTTTTTTCTTAAGCCACAATCATCTTCAGAGGAGCAGCATCTTCACATGTTAGACATCAGACAATGTCTGGCATTTTATCTAGACAGGACTAAACCCTTTCAGGCTTCACCTCATCGGTTTGTGTCATATGAAGACCATATGAAGGGACAGGCAGTCTCCTCACAGACAATCCCTAAGTGAATAACCTCCTGCATCAAGATTGCATACAAAATAGCTTTGATGACATGCTCTCTACAGGTGTGAGCTCATTCTATGAGAGCACAAGCTACAGCAATAGCATTTTAAGTGATGTCTCAGTATTGGATATTTGCAAGGCTGCCACATGGTCATTGATACATACATTTACAAACCATTATGTCATTAATGGGACATCCAGAGCAGATGCAAACTTTGGGAAGGCGGTCCTGCAGTCCTTGTTTAAGTGGACTCTGAGCTCCACCGCCTGTGGCTACAGCTTGTAAGTCACCTAAGTGGAATACATGGCTACATCTACTCAAAGAAGAAGAAATGTTTACTTACTGTAACTGGTTCTTTGATATGTGATGCAGATATGTATTCCACAACCCACCCTCTGCCCCTTCCGCAGAGTCTAACCTTTGCGGGTTCAGAGTGGGGTCAGGGCAGTGCTACCTCATCTAGCCAGGGGAGGGTCTATGGTCAAAAGGCGCAAGCGCCGCCCCTCTACGGGTAGTGCTAGTCAACATTCTCTGGCTCCAGGCACTGGGCACTCGCACACCTAAGTGGAATATGCATCTGCAACACATTTTGAGCAACCACAGTAACAATAAGTAACCGTTTCTTTCCTAATATCTTATTCTATGGCTGTACCATAAGCTCTGCATAATCGTGAACAGTCTGTTTATTCCATGTAAAAGATGGCCTGTTTAATCCTGGTTGTCTTTTCCTGGCAGTTTATTTGAGTGCCTCCCCTGATGAGAAAATGTCTTTGTAGTTTGCGAAGACTATCATACAGCTTCAGACCAATTTGTTGTATCTGTGGTAACAGAGCAGAGTCTTCATAAGGTGAGGTCTCCTGTGCTTGAATTGAAGTTGATTTTGCTCCCTGAAGCTCTAGAAGTGTTAGGAGAACTTGGTTCCACAACCTGTGCTTTGGACCTACGTCCTTACTAGTGGGGAAATACTCAGCTCTTTGATGTTGGAGACTGTCAATGTGTCCTTTAAAGATGGCAAAGCACAGAGAGAAGAGGCCTTTGTTTTTCCGTTACCTTCCAATCCACTTTCCAGTCCAGGAGGCATCTGGGGCTGGTTCATTGTCCAGCACAAGTTAGACGAGTCTCACAGCAAACACCAATTTGCATGCATAGTTTTGAAAATCTAGCTTAGTATTAGTAAAAATAAAACCACTGCTTGTGCTCAAGCAGGATTCTGGCAGAGTTTGGGATACTGTTGGGCAAAGTTCCAAAGGTCTGTAAGTTCTAAACATTCCCTTGTCTGCATTAATTTAGCTGACCACACTACATGCCTGCTTCATCTCCTCAGTGAAATGGGTGAGAAAGCCAGCATTAGAGCTAATCTGGGCCTGCATTGTTGGCTAGCTGCACATACATAACATGCAGCTGTAGTCCTGTACAAAAAGAAGAAGAAATTCTCACTGATTTAACCACTAGTGGAAGGCCAAGAGCATATTCTGTCTTGTCACTTGGTTGTGTCGGCTACTTAGGGCTGGGTGAGAAGAGAGATGTATGGACGATTAAGGTGATGAGCACAGTCAGCCATGCAAGCAATAGGATACAAAGGTCTGACTATCATATGCATGTGAATATTAGCCCATACTCTATCCCTAGAAGAGAGTAACCATTTTTAAGGTGAAAGAACTAAAATGCTCTCTTTTATCATGT
Source organism: Malaclemys terrapin pileata (assembly GCF_027887155.1). Taxonomy (NCBI): domain Eukaryota; kingdom Metazoa; phylum Chordata; order Testudines; family Emydidae; genus Malaclemys; species Malaclemys terrapin. Next base: position 70,065,599 of record NC_071512.1, read on the forward strand.
CTCGGGCAATATATATTTCATGTGGTCTTTGAATAATTGGTGACAGAAGTTCCAGTAAGTTTTTATCTCTTTTTAAAATATGCTGTGAATACCATAGGTAAAATAACCTCTTTCCTTGTTCTTTTATTTACTTGCATTTTGTTCTTGACAAATTACATCTAATTAGACAATGCCTGAAATCTGCGAAACAACCAAAATACGTAAGAAAGGATTTATGAAAAAATCAGTCTGCTTATTTTATATCTCTTTAGGATTTGATTCAAGAGTCTACAGTTGCTACAATTTCTTGTGGGTCACAACATTCAAGAAAATCTACAGTGTATATTTCAAATCCATTACCTCTGATCACATGGGTACTGCTTCTCAGAACTTCAGATGTGTTACAAATCAAACAGCTCCATCTATCTTGCATCCTTTTTTTTTTTTTGTATCTAAGTTCAGCTGCCAAATTAAAATTTCTGAGGGAAGAGAATAGCTAAAAACCAATGTGGCTGGTATTTAATAAACTTGTAAACTCCAATTTGCTTAAAGCCTTTTTGAAAAGAGAGTGAAATCTGAAGTCTTTTGAAATGCCTAAAATTTATCATGAATAAATAGAAGTGGAGTTTGAGAAACAGGAGGGTTACCATGCTGTATAAAAAGACATTCACGAAAAAAAACAACCCTGTAAATTAAAACATTGAGGTTGGGATTGTCAAAAAGCCTAAGGGAATTAGGCACCTATCTCCTATTCAGTGAGACACTGGCTGTCTTGAATAGGAGCTGGGTGACTAATTCCCTTAGGCATCTTTGACAATCCCAAGCTTCTGGCCAGATTTATTGCTGACTTACATCCAGCACAGCCCTACTGCTGTTCCCTAGGAGGAACTGCATATCATATAAATCAGTACAGACCTTGACCTTATGTCGAGGGGGTGTGGTGGGGAATTGCATGTAAATTGTAAACAATTCTCATAATAAATTATGATTCTGGGACTAGTTTAAATGTAAGGGCTAGATACAGAGTGCAACCATTCTTGTTTTCTGAAGATGTTCTTGTTTAAAGAGCATGGAGTTGGAAGTTTTATTTTATTGTTTTAATTTGGTATACCAAAGGGCATCTGAAGGCAGGCAAATCCATAAATAGTGCTAAGGTCCTAGGCAGCCTGCCATTCTGACAGCATATTTTATAAACAACCATAAATAATACTCACTGCAGCATATCAGAGACAATTATACCATGCCATCAGCCCCATTGTTTTGATTTACTGGGGTCTTCGAAGCAAAAGAAATACTCACCTGTCATGCCTAACTGCAAGACTCTACTATGGTTGATATTTTTTTTCTCAGAGTTTATTATGTTTGGCTCTTGTTTTTGTTATTTTTATGCTTGTTTGTGTTTCAAAATATGGTCAAGAGGGAACCTAGGTATTTTTCCTGAATCAAACAGTATGTGCAATATGAATACAGTATAGGAGCATATCTTATAATACTATAATACTGCTTTCTAAAACTATGGCACTTATGAAGAGAAACCATGGATACTTTTCCTTTAAATGTATTTGACCAAAAATATCCAGTCTTGGAAGAGCAAAGTGGAATAGGATCAAAGCAGCACAGAGCAGGAAAGATAATGCAGAACTAGAAGGACCAGGGAAAGAAGGAGACAGACAGACAAGACAATAGGTTTATCAAGCACATACTTACATGCTGTCCAGAATTAGGGTCCAAGAGTCAACCTGTAGAGTGATCATTGAGAAATGCTTCAGAGGATAGCATAAAACTTCAGTAATGCACCACTTATGGAATCCTTCCCATTGAACAGGGCAGGGGAAATCCCTGCCTGACCCTGCAGCTGGTAATTAGATTAACCTATACGGTGACCATGGGCATGCAATGTACATCAGGCAAATCATAACCGATATGCCTTCATCAGTGCACATTGTACCTGACTGCATACTTTGGAAGCTTGCCACACTGAAGTAAATATTTTGACAATTATTAGGAATTTAGCTTGAGAAGTAGCAGAAAGCCTGGTGTGGCAGTGATATTATTTTAGAACAAATATTCAGTATAAAGGCAGCATAGCCCAAAGGATAGCATATTCCACTGGCACATAGGAGACCTGGAAGATATTCCTAGCTCCAATACTGACTTGCTCTATGAGCTTGGCCAAGTCACTTCACCTCTCTGTGCCTCAGTTACCCTTTGTCTGTATCGATTGTGAAATCTCCAGGGCACGGATTGTCTCTTACTGTGTGTATGTGCATTGCATGCCTGATCTTATTTAGGGCCTCTAGGTGCTACTGCAATACAGATAATTAGTAATGATGATTCCAAAAAGTTCACCTTGAAGGCTGGACCTAAACAGCACATTCTGACCTTCTCAGAGCCAAAGGCCAAATCTGGGAACAAAGGGGATATTTTTAAAGTGCCTATGTGACTTATGAGCCAAATTCATGCTGAAAAATCAGAGACGTAAGTCCCTAGGTCACTTAGGTGCTTCCAAAGTTAGGGATCTGTACCACCTTGCAGCCATACTGCTTATGCATGTGATCTCATCCAGTCTTATAAACTAATCGGGATCTGCTTATATTAGTGCGTCGGGGGAGACTTCAGAGGAAAACTTAGGCACTGCAGGCTGAGGGGGTGATTCAACAGGTGGCACTCACTCTTTCAATAATGTCTCTGTATGATGTTAGTACTGTCTGGCTACTGTTCTTGGAGGTCCATTTATCAGATTAAATTCTTTATCCTGTGTGGTTATAAAACATTCAATGACATTTTTAACAAGAGAAGAGGACTGGTCTCCTGGCTAAACTCCAGTTTGGCAGTTAAATTCTGCCTACCTAAAATTCCCCTATAGGTTTTAAATGGATGACTTAATCTTCCGTTTTCATCCTGAACAGTTGTGGCATTTTGCTGTATGCCACTTTAAAACTGCTACATTTCCATGATTGGGAGAAGTGCATTCTGTAGTTTGCAATGTTTTGAATGAAAGGCACTTCAATGTGAAAATATATTATCCTTATTAGCACTATGACTAGTGTCATAATAAACATTAATTGTCATTTCTAATAGAATAACACATTAAAATTCCCAGCATATTAACCAGTCTCAGACACATGAAGTGAAAGAAGCAGAATTTCTTTATTAAAATATTGTCTTTTGTGGTCTAACCGTCCATGTTATTTATAGATACTTTCATCAAAACAAGATGAACTTCTGTCTTCCAGGAAGTGTCTGGCAGTAAAAGGGTATAATTCCACAAATTAATGCAAATAGATTGCTATTAGATGGTGGCCATCTGGAGGAAAAGCAATACCACAAGGAAAGTTCTATAAAATGTATTTTAAAATGTTATGTACAGTGGAATACTTTAAATGGTTCACTTTCACTAAGCTGCTCATGCTTTTCCAAGAAGATTTGAATGGCCTTGTAATTGAAGAACAATTATTTTACTTTATAAATCAACAATCCCATTCAAACTTGTTGTCTGTAAATATTCAGTTAGCTTTAACAGATGCTGAATAGATGCCTTTTAATTTTTTTGCATAGATTTCTTACCTTTCCAGGCCTAGTAATATATTTCTGATTATTGACTATATTGACTCAAGAGCTTACACAAATATTAGAGAATGATGGTGTTGGAAATTAGTGTGACTAATGAAAGGAGACAGATTTACATACTTTGATAAAGAGGAATCTTGGATAATTACTAGTGTGCACTTTGGGTTTAATCTGTTGGATTCCATTGTGATTACAAAGCAAAGCAATCAATTCTTCCAAAAAGTAAAATAATTAGCTGTTTCCTACCTTCAGATGTTTCAGTTTACAAAATAGACAGATATGAATAGACAGTATGTATTTATATATATATATAAAACTGACAGAGTTTATGATTAAATAGATTCATCCTTGTCTCTTTTTCATTTTGCATGCCACTGTGTGCACTTGAACATAAGTTTCCAATTGTGCAAGATATTCCAATGGGATTCTTTCTTAGCCTGCACAGTGTTTAAGCTTTGATGTCAAAGACTCTTCTCACAGATGGCTCTGCATTGCGCATATTCACTGTAATATCTCTGAACACATGCATTTAATCACTTATATATGAAAAGATTCAAAAGTTCTACACCCCAGCATGTGCTGAGGCTTCTAACTGAAGGAAGATTTTGACAGTTTCTCAGTTTGAGCTATGGCAATTCTGTGTTGACGTCTAAGTGTGCTGACCTTACACATGAAAACAAAAGTCCTCCAGATATCTCATTTACATACATCAATCCAGTTAAAATCAGATATCAGCACTGCTGTGGAATAACTGTGATCTGGATTAGCACTTTAGCTATTAACTAGAACTAGGTGAACTATTCTGGATCAGATTAGTACAGTTCTACCAGGCAAAAAAATCTTCATTTATGCAGAAAATTGAATATTTACATGTGGAAATGAGGTAAATATCTGGGGAATGAGATCTCTAGTCCAAAATGGTTCAGATAAGCTTTGGATATGTGTGAAAGTTAAAATTTTCAAGCCTACAGTGCCTTAAGTTAGGCTCCTAAAGTGGTCTGAGTTTCAGAAACTTTGAGCACCTACAAATCCCATTTATGTCACTTGGGAATGGCAGGTGTACAGCAACCTACATATCGATTTAGGTGCCTAAGTCACTTAGGTGCAATTGAAAAACTTGTTCCCAGGCGAGAAAGTTTTGGCCTTCTGAAAAACAGAATGTGGAAATCATCCTATAGAAATTGAAGTGAGGAGGGAGATACTGACTGACTACACCATTTAGTATTATCCTAACTGCAAGGCAGTTAACTGGAAAGAAATTAACCATGGCCTTTTGCAGTGATTAACAAATTACTGTTTATCAGTAACATTACTAATATTTCTCATAGAACATGGAATGCTAGGAAGTCTGTTGGAGTCCATATATGAGTCCTAGGTAAATGGCGGCCATTAGATACAATAATACTTACAAGTGCTATCCACCATGATATCAAAGGAACATGGGCAAAATCCTGTGACTACTGACAACCCTCCATTTACATTGACATCCCTGAGGGCACTTAGCACCTCACAAAGTAAGAGAGCAGTATGATTGCTCAGAGCTCCAGTATGAAATTGGAAAAAAGCCTGTTGAGAGTCTTTGGGTTAAGTTTAGAGGCATGAGCAACAAGGGTGATGTCATGGTGGGCATCTGCTATAGACCACCAGACCAGGAGGATGAGGTAGATGAGGCTTTCTTTGGACAACTAACAGAAGTTTCCAGAGCATAGGTCCTGGTTCTAATGGGGGACTTCAATTACCCTCACTTCTGCTGGGAGAGCAATACAATGCTGCACAGACAATCCAGGAAGTTTTTGGAGTGTTGGGACAACTTCTTGGTTGTGCAAGTGCTGGAGAAGCCAACTAGGGGCCATGTTCCTCTTGACCTGCTGCTCACAAACAGGGAAGATTTGGTAGGGGAAGTAGAAGTGGGTGGCAGCCTGGGCAGCAGTGACCATGAGATGGTCGAGTTCAGGATCCTGACAACAGGAAAAAAGGAGAGCACCAGAATACGGACCTTGAACTTCAGGAACACAGATTTTGACTTCCTCAGGGAACTGATGGACAATCCCCCGGGAGGCTAATATGAGGGGGAAAGGATTTTAAAGAAGCCTTATTGAGGGCGCAGGAACAAACTGTCCTGATGTGCAGAAAGAATAGCAAATATGGCAGGTGACCACTTGGCTTAACAGAGAAATCTTCGGTGAGCTTAAACACAAAAAGGAAGCTTACAAGAAGTGGAAACTTGGACAGATGACTAGGGAGGAGTATAAAAATATTGCTCGAGCATGCAGGGGTGTAATCAGGAAGGCCAAAGCACAATTGGAGTTGCAGCTAGCAAGGGATGGGAACAGTAACAAGAAGGGGTTCTACAGGTATGTTAGCAACAAGAAGAAGGTCAGGGAAAGTGTGGGACCCTTATTGAATGGGGGAGCATTAGCAGTAACAGAAGCAAGGAGGAAAGATAACTTATGTTTACAAATCAAGGAGAAAAATCTCTTACTCTAGGATCTTACATTCAAAAGCAAATGCTATATACACATTCTAAATTATAATGAACACTTCATGTTGGAGGAATTCTGTAATGATACCAAAGATTCAGCAAAAAGCTCAGTTTCAGATTTCAGTTGAAGCTTGAAGAGGAGAAAATACCTGCATAAGCAATTCTTGTCAGCGTGGTGAGATGAAAAGAAACATGCATGCCACTATCAGAGCATGTGGAAAAAAGACAGATATTACTGGGGTCATTTATTTTCTGTATAGATCAAGTGTCACATCAGTCAATAGTTATCTTAAGGGTCATTAGGAAGAAAGAAGATATCCATTTGAAAAACATGCAAGAGTTCAGTAAAGGAATTAGAGAACACCATTTAAGAACAGCTTTTCTAAGAAGTACTGGAGAGAAAAATCTGCATGTTCAGTTAAGGAAAGGATGAAAACACGGTCAGAGAAAAAATTAGGTCCGAGGAAGCCACCACACTCAGTGGTTGGGTTTTCCCAAGCAGGGCCGGTGCAAGCATGTTTCGCGCCCTAGGCGAAACTTCCACCTGGCGCCCTCCTCCGTCCCCGAGCCCTACGGCAGCTCCCCGCCCCCCCCACCCTGAGGAGCCCCTCCCGCGGCAGCTCCCCACCCCCCCACCCTGAGGCGCCCCCCCCGTGGGGGCAGCTCCCCACCGTCCCCGGCCTGGGGAGCCGTATGGCAGCTCCCCACCCCAGCTCACCTCTGCTCCGACCCCTCCCCGAGCCCTGCGACAGCTCCTCCACCCTGAGGCACCCCCCCCGTGGCAGCTCCCCACCCTGAGGCGGCCTCCTGTGGCAGCTCCCCCTTGCCTGGGGAGCCGTGCAGCAGTTCCCCACCCCAGCTCACCTCTGCTCCGCCTCCTCCCCGAGCACACCATTGCTGCGCCACTTCTCCTGCCTCCCAGGCTTGTGGCGCAAATCAGCTGTTTGGTGTCGCAAGCCTGGGAGGGAGAGAAGCAGAGCGGGGCGGCGTGCTCAGGGGAGGAGGCGGAGCAGAGGTGAGCTGGGGCGGGGAGTTTTCCTGCGTGCCACCCCCCCCTTACTTGCTGCAGGCTGCCCTCCCCGCGCCCCCCTACCCCAGCTCCCTCCGCCTAAATGCCGATGACAACCGGGGCGGCCAACAATCCGGCCGCTGCGGTCACTGCCGAAGAAAATGCCGCCCCCCAAATGCTAGTGCCCTAGGCGATCGCCTAGGTCGCCTAATAGGTTGCACCAGCCCTGTTCCCAAGTCATCCTAACATCCAGTATTATAGAAAGCAGCAGAAAGATAAGCGGATACTGTATTACCTCTTATTATGGAAGAAAAGATCAGTAAGAGCAACAAAATGCAGCCCTAACCATTCTAGTCTATACACTAAGTCCAGAACTTTTCAAAACTTTTGCAATTGACTTTCTTGAATCTCTCATGTTTTGTAGAGGATTAGCTCTTTAGTAACCTGTCGGATATACAATTCTCAAAACAACGAAATATCCACCAAGGTGTTCCTATAGCTATACAGAATGCTTTTACCAGCATTTTTAAAACATTCAGTAGCTTTAATGGCATGCAAGTTACACATTATACACTTAATTGCTGATCTGTGCTTCTGTGGACAGAGATGTATATAGCTTCTCAAGGAGTGCCTTTTTTCTTTGTATCCATCTCAGCAAGAAGCAGCCAGATTTCAGTCACCTAGTGTCCTTCACCAAATAGCAGTTCTCTGTATTTGGTTCTGAACATACATTTCTCATAGCAAACATATTTAGAGACACTTCATGATACTTTCCATAAGCATTTTAACTCTTTTTAAGGTTGGTGACAGTAAAATCAATAAAGGCTTTGCTTTTAATTTAGCACCAAAATCCAAACTCAGCTGAGGTGATTAATGTTTTTTTTTCTCTTTAAATAATTCACAAGGGTGTTGTGAAGATTGTTTAAAATTTGGCGAGTGCGTTGAGATTCTTAAGTGAAAGGTTCTATCAGGAGTGTCAATTCTTGTACTGTTGTTGTTTTATTAAAATTCTTCATATTCAAGTGTGGCAGAAAGGAAAACACTCAATCACCTGCATAACTTTAAGCTAGGGGAGTGGTCCATTGTGTAGCTCAGATTTCTGGGAAAATGAAGAATGACACTTTACCTTCCTATTGTATTAACTCAATCGTTTATATTCATTTTAGTTAACAAGAAATGTCCCTTTTCCCTTGAAAGCAAACATGTCCCTATCACAAATGTCATCCTTTTTTTCTCTGCTGGAGAAGCTTCAGCTGACAGACAAGTATTGCTCTGAAAGAAAGACAATATGGACATGTTAACATTATAGAAATAAGATGGGCCCATCCACACAATTGAGATCCAGATTTCAAATACCTTCTGAAATTGAACCATCAAAAACTGATTTTTCCTTCTGCCTTTTTGCAGTAGCAAGAAAAGTGTTCAGACATGTCTACTCATAACAACAAAAAAACCACCTCAATATTAGAAGCAATTTACACTTCATTCTAAGTGCACTTAGCTATAAATTTAAATTAGTATTTCTTTAGGGTGAAATTTACTTGGTACAGTGGTTCTGCAAAAGGCCCTATATGCCACTTATGTCCCAGTTCAGTAAGGTATGTAAACTAGGATTACCACCTGGTCCATATTTGACCAGCCTGGCCAGTTTCTTTCGTGGGTTTGCCAGTTGCAAGAAAAATAATTTAATTTGCCAGGTTTTTTTTAATGTGGGTCAAAAGATTTGCATATGATCACAATACACTGGGATATCTAATGTTAGAAGTGCCTGTGTCCAGCTAAAGATGGTGCAGTATTCCCACTTCCGCAGTTTATGTAAGGAAATTATGTTATCAATCTTATCTATATGTGGTCTCTCTATAGGTGCTATAAGTGGCTGTTGAAGGGGGAGGAGGTTGCAGAGTTGCCTTGTGGTGGGGGGTTGAGGTTGTGGCGAGCTTGCCTGGGGGGGGGAGGGGAAGGAGGCGCAGAGTGCCAGGTAATCTGATTGTTTGAGGAGAAGGAACTCAGCTGCCCATGAAAACATTAGTTTCTGACAGTACATTCTGTCCATGGCAGAATCTTTCTGAATCAGGGCTTAAAGCTGTTACATAGAGAATAAGAGACTTGTGCAAGCCTGCTGCAGTGAGGAAAAAAATTACCCATAGGCTAATGCCTTCAGCTTTATTCAGGCAAAACTTCCACTGCTTAGTTTGGGAGCTTTGCCAGCATAGGGAATACAGAACATGGTCCACTGGTTTCACATTGAACAAATACCATTTGAATACTAGCAACTTGAGGGAAATGTAACAATGATGTACAAATTTGGTAAAATTGAAAAACATTTGTATTCCTGGACTGTTAGTTAATAAACATATTGTATTACAGCTAAATTAATTGCATTCTTGTGGCACATAAAAGTGTGACTCTCATCTAAGTCCGGAAAGAGAAGGAGACTACATTTGCTAGGACAATGCTTTCTTGCAGGTTTAGGTGATGCATTTGCTGTGGCAGAAAAGAAACTGTTAAGTTTATAGAAAATAGTGCAGCAAAAAATGTATTCCTCTGCTGACATTAGCTGATTGCCCATCAGCAGAAAGTATTAAGCTAGGTCAGTGATGGCCAACTTCATTTTCTCCTCCCCCACAGTTCTGCACACCTTAATGAGAAGAACCTTCCTGAAGTCTTTGGCTTTCTAAAATTTGCTTCAGGGCAGTATGAATTTTTAGCATCCTAAATGTAATGAAAAATTCCAGAAGATGTAAAAAAAATGAATTAAAAATAAATTTCTCAAAGCAATGAATCACAATTAGTGACCAATACTGCGACAGTTATTGAAAATCCCTCCTGAATATGTTACAAATGCAGCCAGATACACTTTCTACATCTAATAAGGCCCAATGTTGTATGACATTCTGTCCAAAAGACCTCCTTGCTTTATTAAATCTCACTATAATCATCTGAACTGCAATACTTTTCATAATGATTAGAAAAGCTTGACTCCCAAGTCTGACATTATAATGAGGATGGAGGTCATAATATAAATAAGATGCTGCATCATTCAACATAGGCTCAGTCCACAAACCAAAATATAAATGCATGTCCTCCATGTGGTAGCCTTACTGTGTCCATTAAAAAGTCAGACTATTTCAAAAAATAACATTTGTTGGGTTTTGTAAATACAAGCTAAAATCGGTGCCGCATAGAAGATAAAAGAATAATTTGCACATTTAAACTGCAGAAGTACAGACGTTTATACAATATCAAGAGTTTATATGTAACATGATATACTTTAATTTACTTATACTAATAAAAGATGGAACGATTTATTTAGTGCTTCCATACACACACCGGTGTGCATATGCATATTTTTGCATGTATGGGGTTGCTAACTCAGCTGTCCTGGCCTAATTCCAACTTGAATAATTCTACCTCTCTTTCCCTATAGTTTCATTTAGATGCAGTAATTCTGATTTCCTTTCCTGTACTGATAGCATGTGTGTGTGTGTGTGTGTGTGTGTGTGTGTGTGTGTGTGTGTGTGTGCGCGCAAATATATCGTGTATATGTGTACGATAGACACTTATAAAACTTTCACTCTTTTTTTGGTTTAAGTAAACTTAAGTATCTCAATTATATATAAGCCTTTTATATAAATTGTGCCTTTCATTCAAATGGATCCCCAAAGGTTTTGTACAAAATAAGGTCCCCAGTCCTGAAAAGAACACCAGCTGTATACACTCTTATTCCTACATTGAGTCTCTTTGGGAGGCATGGTGGAGAGCACTGAGATATGGTGTAGGGGTTGACTCTGTGGGGAAATAAGGGTGCATTCAGATCTCTGCTGGATCAGGTCCTATGGGTGTGTGTGTATACAAACATGACATTGTCATCTACAGAAATGTTTAAGGGCCAGAAACTGCAAGCGGAAGAGCACCATCAACTCCCCTTCACAACCGCAAGCGGAAGAGCACCATCAACTCCCCTTCATTAGGAGTTGAGGATGTTCAGCATCTTTCAAGGTTGGGCTCTAAGGCCCCAATACTGCGTACTCTTACTCATGTGCCTAACTTTATTCTCATGAGCAGTTCCAAAAGTACTACTTACATGCTTAAAGATAAGCACATGTATAAGAGTTGGCAAGAATAGGTCCTGAAATTAGCACACTGACATTACAATGCTATTAGAGAAACGATGTGAAGTATGCTGCATCCAGCTGAATTATAGTAAGAATTTTAAAAAGGCTGATTAGAATTATTTAAATTGGAATTTGGCCAGGACACTAGGGTTAACAATTCCATATTCTTGCAAAAATTGCTATAGGATTTTTAATTACCACAACTGGTCAGGACCTTGTTTTACCTCTACTTTGAAAGATTACACATCTAATAGCACAGTGCTCCTTTGCAGCATGTATGGGCATTCATTCAGGCCTGATTTAAAAGACAGGGTAGTATGGACAGTCACCTACACCACTTCCCACAGCAACGTTTTCATTAGAGGTCTCCGAACCAAGTTTCTATTCAACCCAATGCTGTTGGCTCTGAGCTGACATTTTCACAGGCTTGATGTAATAGGATGACTTCCTGGGTAATACTGTTTTATTTTCTGATAAATAAATTGCACATACTTTTTACATAAATCGGATAATGCATAAATAGTATTGCAATACTATATTGGCTAACTGTTTTAAAAAATATCTTCTAGAGACAACCATGTATTGTGATTTTAGATGGGAAGGGGCATTTTTTTTAAATTAATGCACTAAAATAGATAGAAAAATAGTTAAACAAAGCCAGTGTACATGGAAATATACTTAGGGTGACCAGATGTACCGATTTTATAGGGACAGTCCTGATATTTGGAGCTTTTTCTTATATAGGCTCCTATTACCTCCCACCCCCATCCCAGTTTTTTCACACTTGCTATCTGGTTACCCTAAATATACTACACAGGCAAGCCAACCCCAGGATACAACTACTATGTTTCTGCAAACTAAATAACAATAGCTTTGTTGTACTCTAGCTCCTAAACTGAATCTGTAGCTATCTTGCTCAAACTTGGAGCCTCATGCTGACTTGTGGGCATCTGTTGCACTGAAAAAGTATGTTTTTCACCCCAGAAGTGCCTCAGATGCTAGACAAATTCACCTCTATATAGAGATTTATGCTCAGGTGATACCAACTTCGCTAAACCCGATACTTGTATGGCTGCTCTTTTGTGCCACACAGCTGGAACATGCCAATTAATGTGGCCTCTGGTTTATAAATCTTAGAGCCCGATCCTGGACCTACGCTGGGATGGACAAACACTGTTCTGAAAAGAGCTAATATCACCCCTTCCCTGTAATACTTGCCAGCTATAGTAATCCTGATTGGAATGACCTCCACCAGGTCAAATAAAAGGGAGGAACCATACCTGACTGAAGGATATTGAGTCTGAAGTAGAAAGAATATAGGATGAGGGCTGAGGAGTCCTACTCTATGAAGCCAAGGTAGCAGCTGATTCTGAGAAAAATAATTAAGTTACAGTTTTTGCCTTATTGTCCATTTGTGTATTAATTTCCCCAAACAAAAGTTGTGTTAATTTATGGTTTATGTTGCTCAAGTGAAAATCCCACCAACCCAATCATGAAACATCAAGGAAATCAATAGTTAAGGTAATATTAACCAGCAGGTCTAATACAATTCATGTGTCTAATCACTCAAATACCATTATACCCTAAAGTACTCACATACGCAGCCTCTCCACAACACACACTCTTTCAATTCCAACATATTATTACCCAGGTTACACACATCAAATTCCTCACAATCATCCTCAAACTACACAAACTCTGACTTTGTTCTCTTTAGGACCCACTAAGGGTATGTCTACACTACTGGATTAATCAGAATTTATATAATTCGGATTTGAAAAACAGGTTGTATAAAGTCGAAATGTATGCGGCCACACTAAGCACATTAATTTGGTGGTGTGCGTCCAAGTACCGGGGCTAGCGTCAATTTCTGCACCGTTGCACTTTGGGTAGCTATCCCATAGCTATCCCATAGTTCTCGCAGTCTCCCGCGCCCATTGGGATTGTGGGTTAAGATCCCAGTGCCTGATGGGACAAAAAACATCGTCGCAGGTGGTTCTGGGTACAGCCTCACCTCCTCCCTCCCTCCTCCCTCCCTGCATGAAAGCAACGGACGGCAGACAACCATTTTCGCGCCTTTTTTCCTGGGTGGGTGAACACTGCAGACTCCATACCACGACAAGCATGGAGCCCGCTGAGCTCAAGACAGCAGTCATGAACATTGTAAACACCTCGCGCGTTCTCGTGGAGTTTATGCTCAGCCAGGACCAGAAAAACGAGGCGAGGAGGCAGCGGCGGCGGCAGCGCAGCGACAAGCATGATGAGGACATTGACATGGACATGGACACGGACACAGATACAGAATTCTGTGAAACCACGGGCCCCGGTGCTTTGGAGATCATGTTGTTAATGGGGCAGATTCTATCCATGGAATGCCGATTCTGGGCAAGGGAAACAAGCACAGACTGGTGGGACCGCATAGTGTTGCAGGTCTGGGACGATTCCCAGTGGCTGCGGAACTTTCGCATGCGTAAGGGCACTTTCATGGAACTTTGTGACTTGCTGTCCCCTGCCCTGAAACGCCAGAATACCAAGATGAGAGCAGCCCTCACAGTTGAGAAGCGCGTGGCGATAGCCCTGTGGAAGCTTGCAACGCCAGACAGCTACCGGTCAGTCGGGAATCAATTTGGAGTGGGCAAATCTACTGTGGGGGCTGCTGTGATGCAAGTAGCCAAAGCAATCACTCAGGTGCTGCTACGAAAGTTAGTGACTCTGGGAAATGTGCAGGCTATAGTGGATGGTTTTGCTGCAATGGGATTCCCTAACTGTGGTGGGGCGATAGACGGAACCCATATCCCTATCTTGGCACCGGAGCACCAAGCCACCGAGTACATAAACCGCAAGGGGTACTTTTCAATGGTGCTGCAAGCACTTGTGGATCACAAGGGACGTTTCACTAATATCAACGCGGGCTGGGCGGGAAGGGTTCATGACGCTCGCGTTTTCAGGAACACTACTCTGTTTAAAGGGCTGCAGCAAGGGACTTACTTTCCGGACCAGAAAATAACCGTTGGGGATGTTGAAATGCCAATAGTTATTCTTGGGGACCCCGCCTACCCCTTAATGCCATGGCTCATGAAGCCGTACACAGGCAGCCTGGACAGGAGTCAGGAGCTGTTTAACTACAGGCTAAGCAAGTGCAGAATGGTGGTAGAATGTGCATTTGGCCGTTTAAAAGGTCGCTGGCGATCATTATTGACTCGCTCTGACCTCAGCCAAAGAAATCTCCCCATTGTTATTTCTGCTTGCTGTGTGCTCCACAATCTCTGTGAAAGTAAGGGGGAGACCTTTATGGCGGGGTGGGAGGCTGAGGCAAATCACCTGGCTGCTGATTACGCGCAGCCAGACACCAGGGCGATTAGAAGAGCACACCAGGAAGCACTGTGCATCAGAGAAGCTTTAAAAACCAGTTTCATGACTGGCCAGGCTACAGTGTGAAATATCTGTTTGTTTCTCCTTCATGAAAACCCGCCCCCTTTATTGACTCATTTTCTGTAAGGAACCCACCCTCCCCCTTCCCCCAGCTTTCTTTCAAACCAAATAAAGTCACTATCATTTAAAAATAATTTATTCTTTATTAATAGATTAGAAAAAGAGGGAGGGAACCCGGGTGGGATTTGGGAGGAGGATTGCTGGGAAGGAAAAAGCCACAAAGAAAAGGTTAAAAAAATGACAGCCTTTTGCTTGGGCTGTCCACTGGGGTGGAATGGGAAGGTGTACGGAGCCTCCCCCCCCCCCCGTGTTCTTACACGTCTGGGTGAGGAGGATACGGAACATGGGGAGGGGGGAGGGTGGAACAGGGGCTGAAGCTCCACCAGACGCCGGAGCATGTCTGTTTGCTCACGCAGCAGCCCCAGCGTTGCATCCTGCCTCCTCTGGTCTTCCTGCCGCCACCTCTCATCTCGAGCGTCCCTCCTCTCCTCACGTTGGTCCCTCCTGTCCTCACGTTGGTCCCTCATGTCCTCACATTGGTCCCTCCTGTCCTCACGTTCACTGGCTTCTTTCCTATACTTTGAAACCGTTTCCTTCCACTCATTCAGATGAGCTCTGTCACTGCGGCTGGATTCCATAATTTCAGAAAACATCTCGTCTCGCGTTCTCTTCTTATGACGCCTTATCTGTGATAACCTTCGGGATGGAGGAGGGAGGCTTGAGGAATTTGCAGCTGCTGTAGGGAGGGGAAAAAAGAGAGAATTGTTTAAAAAGCTACATTTTGCAGAACAATGCTTATACTCTTTCACGGTGACCAACACTATTCACATTACATAGCACATGTGATTTCTGTGCAAGGTCGCATTTTGCCTCTTAATGCTGAGTGCCTGTGGCTTTGCTGCTAGAGATCACAGGTCTGGGCAACAGAATTTGGCTTGCATGCGGCCATGGTAAGCCATTGTTTTACAGCTTCTGCGCCCTCCTTTCCCACATACCAAGCATAGCCTGTAGAGTGCTGCGGTTTTTCTGTTAACATTCAGCAGCAGCAGCAGAAAACAAACTAACCACCCCCCCCCCTCTCTCCATGAATTCTCTGGGATGATCGCTGTACCCCTCCCCCCCACCGCGTGGCTGGTATCAGGGAAGATCCCTGCAGGCACCAAACTAACCACCCCCCCCCCCGCCGCCGCCCCCCTCCCGCCATGAATTCTCTGGGATGATCACGGTACCCCTCCCCTCACCGCGTGGCTGGTAACAGGGAAGATCCCTGCTAGCCAAACGCGAAAAACTCAGGGCCAATTTCCCATCTGCGCTTGGCTAACTGCAGGGAAGGATTTATTTTCCGCCACAGGCAAACAGCCCAGTAGGAACGGCCACCTCTGTCCCCTTAATTAAGTTCCCGTATTTCAACCAGGTTACCAGGAGTGATATCACTCTCCTGAGGATTACACAACAAGATAAAGAACGGATGTTGCTTGAATGCCAGCAAACACCGGGACCATACGCTGCCAGGCTTTGTCAGGCAATGATACCAGATTACTTGCTGCAAGCATGGCGTGGTCAAGTGTCCTACCATGGAGGAGGGAATAAGGATGCACTGCCCAGAAACCTTCTGGCAAGGCTTTCGGAGTACCTCCAGGAGAGCTTCATGGAGATGTCCCTGGAGGATTTCCGCTCCATGCCCAGACACGTTAACAGACTTTTCCAGTAGCTGAACTGACCGCGAATACATCCCAAGTCCTCAGGGCAAAGTAATAATTAAAAACCGTTTGCTTTTAAAACAAGTTTTATATTTTAAAAGGTAAACTCACCTGAGGTCCCTTCCATGGGGTCAGAGTCTTGGGTACTGGCTTGGGAGGCTTGGGAGGGTACTTCAGTCAGGGTGAGAAAAAGATCCTGGCTGTTGGGGAGAACGGAGTGCTGTGTGCTCTCTGCAAGCTCATCCTCATCCTCCTCCTCCTCCTCTCCCCCATCGGCAGAATCCTCAGGCGTCGCTGATGAGACTATCCCTGACCCAGAATCCACGATCACAGGTGGGGTAGTGGTGGCAGCCCCCCCTAGAATTGCATGCAGCTCGGCGTAGAAGCGGCATGTCCGCGGCTCTGACCCGGAGCGACCGTTTGCCTCCTTTGTTTTTTGATACGCTTGTCTGAGCTCCTTGACTTTCACGCGGCACTGCTCAGAGTCCCTATTGTGGCCTCTCTCCATCATGCCCTTGGAGATTTTTTCAAAAGTTTTTGCATTTCGTCTTTTAGAACGAAGTTCTGCAAGCACTGAATCCTCTCCCCATACAGCGATCAGATCCAGTACCTCCCTCACGGTCCATGCTGGTGCTCTTTTTCGATTATCAGCCTGCATGGTTACCTGTGCTGATGGTCACCTGTGCTCTCCACGCTGGGCAAACAGGAAATGAAATTCAAATGTTCGCGGGGCTTTTCCTGTCTACCTGGCCAGTGCATCCGAGTTTAGATTGCTGTGCAGAGCGGTCACAATGATGCACTGTGGGATAGCTCCCGGAGGCCAATACCATCGAATTGCGGCCACACTATCCCTAATTCGAAATGTTAAAATCGATTTTGGCGCTACTCCGCTCGTCGGGGTGGAGTACAGAAATCGATTTAAAGGGCCCTTTACATCGAAATAAATAGCGTCGTTGTGTGGACGGTTACAGGGTAAATTCGAATTAAAGCTGATAAATCCTAATTAAAGTCGTAGTGTAGACCAGGCCTAAGACGCAATATATTTGTAAAGTGGAAGTATGTCTTTTTTAGCAGAGTTTTCTAAACTTGCTGAGGGCAGTAGGGGACATAATATGGAACTGTAATGGCATTGGGGATAGGGATGGTGTAGCAGGGTGGCTACCCCACTCCTGCCTGAGGGGTTTAAAACAGCCCTGGCAGAGGGCTGGGGCAAAGGGAAAAGCTACTGGGCTGATGGGGGAAGTAGCCACAGCTGGGCCATGCCCCAATCAGGCCCCAGCTGGCCTGTATAAGAAGACTGGGAGCCAGGAACTCAAGAGTCTCTCTCTGCCTTCAGAGAGAGAAGGGTCTGGCTGCAGGGAGTGAGACAGGATACCTGAGTGGAGCAGGGCTGGGGAAAGACTGAGGAGCTCTAGCCTGGAAAGCCTCAGGCTATGGCCTGGTAATAGGCCAAGGGGTACTGGGGGTTGCAGAGGGCAGCCCAGGGCTAGGCCAAGGCAGCAGGTCCGAACCCAACCTTGCCGATGAGTGGCCTATACTGCAGTCTGCCCCAGAGAGTGGGGGCTAGCTGGTGACTGGCAGTGGCCTTCACCTGAGGTGAGGTGGGGTTAGTGGGTGGGGGTTCCCCTGGGAGGGGAGACCTAGTGTGTGTGGGTACTGCCAGGGGGCAGCACCCAGAGCAAGGGGCACCAGGGTCCTGGGAGGGACACGGGAGCCTGAGTGCAGAGGACAGGCAGATCACTGGCCTGCAGAGGGCACTTCAGAGGCTGGAGAGATAATTCCCTGGACAACCAGCAGGAGGTGCTGCAGCAGTGAGTCTGGACCCTCTTACAGATGGCTTTTCAAGGATTGGGGTGGTGGTAATACAGGGAGAGGAGCATAGCAATGCCCACGTTAGTATGGAACAATGGGAAAGGGCAGGGAGGAGCATGGCATAATGGACAATTCTGCACTGGTGTATCCATGGTGGAAGTTTCTTCCTACTGAAGTCAGTTAGTGATTGCCATCTGTCCTGCGGGATGAGGGCTGCTGTCCTTTATATATTATATTCTAGTTAGTGAATTACCTTTATTTAGTTTTTTATGTGTACAGGAGAGCACCCTAAGGGCCAAATGCTGTGCTGCCTCTGGCAGAGAGAGTGTGGGGCATGGAGATGTTACTCTTTGTATCGTACATTACAATAATTGTTCTAATCAAGAAGATGTATGGTGGGGGCACACTTTGATGCTCCTTTGAATAGGTATGTGTGCTGATGATTACATTTGCCAGGTAGGGGCCAGCATATACCTCATTTGGGGACAATCTATAGAGGCTAATTTGGTTGCAGGACTTCTCCTAGCACTCTCTTGAACATTTTAGTACTGTTTACATGGGAGGCAAAGGACAAGTGTTCTCCTACAATCCACCCAGCTACTAACAAAAGAGAACAGCAGCAGTGCACCCACATAGGACATGGTCCACCATAAGAAAATAGTTGTGTAACACACTATATTAAAGGAATTGCACATGAAATGCAAGCCTAAATGCAAGAATTTTTAATTAATCTGTAAACTCAGGGTTGGTACCCTTAGACTAGAGAATTGCTAATAAATTTCCTATTTTTAAGCAAGGGGGGAAAAGTTATCCATGAAACTGAAGGCCCACTAGTTTGACCTCAATTGTATGCAAGATCTTAGGACAAATTTTGAAAGGGAAAGTAGTTAAGGACATAGAGGTTATCAGTAATTAGGGGAAAAAATACAACCTAGTTTTACAAAAGATAGATTGTGCCAGTCCAACCTAATCTTCTTCTTTGAGAAGATAACTTCTTATTTAGGCAAAGGAAATACAGTAGATCTAATTTACCTGGATTTCAGTAAGGCATTAAATATAGTTCCACATGGGAAATTATTAGTTAAATTGGAGAAGATGGAGATTAAATATGAGAATTGAAAGGTGGATAAGGAGGTAGTTAAAGGGAGACTACAACGGGTTATACTGAAAAGTGAACTGTCAGACTGGAGGGAGGTTACTAGTGGAGTTCCTCAGGGATTGTTCCCAAAACCAATCTTATTTAAAAATGTTATTACTGACCTTGGCACAAAAAGTGGAAGTGTGCTAATAAAATTTGTAGATAATCCAAAATTGGGAGGTGTTGCCAATACGGAGGAGACCAGAATAACATTCCAGAAGATCTGGACAACCTTGTAAACTGGAGTAATAGAAATGGGATGACATTTAATAATGCAAAGTGCAAGGTCATGCATTTAGGGACTAAGAACAAGAATTTTTGCTATAAGCTGGGGATGTATCAGTTGGAATATCAGAGAAGGAGAAAGACCCTGGTGTAGTGGTTGATCACAAGATGATTATGAGCCACCAATGTAGCCATGAAAAAGGCTAATGCTAGGATGAATCAGGCAAGATATTTCCAGTAGAGTCAGGGAAGTGTTAGTACCATTACATAAGGCACTGGTGAGACCTCATCTGGATACTGTGAGCAATTCTGGTCTCCCATGTTTAAGAAAGATAACTTCAGACGGGAACAGTGCAGAGAAGGAGTATTTGGATGATCTGAGAAATGGAAAACCTACTTTGAGAGGAGATTCAAAGAGCTTAGCTTGTTTAGCCTAACCGAAAGAAGGCTGGGGGGAGATATGATTGCTCTCTAAAAACATATCAGAGAGATGAAAACCAGGGAGGGTGAGGAATTATTTAAGTTAAGCACCAACATGGACACAAGAACTAATGGCTATACACTGGCCATCAACAAGTTTAGGTTTGAAATTAGATGAAGGTTTCCAACAATCAGAGGAGTGAAGTTCTGGAACAGCTTCCCAAGGGGAGCAGTGGAGGCAAAAAACCAAACTGGCTTCAAGACTGAGCTTGATAAGTTTATGGAGAGGATGCTATGATGAGACTGCTTATAATGGCATGTAGCCAATCTGCAACTGCCAGCAGCAAAAGTCCCCGATGGTGGGAGATGGGATACTAAATGGGAGGGCTCAGAGTTACTACAGAGAATTCTTTGCCGGCTGGCTGGCTGGTGGGTCTTACCCACATGCTCAGGGTCTAACTGATTGCCATATTTGGTGTTGGTAAGGAATTTTCCCCTCAGTCAGATTGGCAGAGATGTTGGAGTGTTTTCAGCTTCCTCTTCAGCATGGGGCATGTGCAGGTTTAAACTAGTGCAAATGGTGAATTCTCTAACCTGAAGTCTTTAAATCATGATTTGAGGACTTCAGTAACTCAGAGGTTAGGGATCTATTACAGGAGCGGGTGGGTGAGGTTCTGTGGCCTGCAGTGTGCAGGAGTTCAGACTAGATAATGATGATGGTCCCTTCTGACCTTAAAGTCTATAAAGACATTGCTGCTATGATATGCTAAAGGGATTTTCTAAGGCTTATTTCTAGTATTGATTTATCTTACAAGTGGTGTTCTCATGATATTTTTGAGTGGATTCTACATACCAAAGTAAAAAACCACTGGATTTCTTTTGTTTTATGTCTTGTGACAGAAAAAGGGACTGTGAGCTTTTGGAAGCTGTCTGGTTCAATAATCATATCACTGTCATACAGATGCAAAGGTAATTGAATTTTCCACTTGGACTAGTATTGGGTGGAATTTGCTCTCATTAAAATCTTAATAGAAGATAGCCAACAGTTGTACCAGAAGGGAGTGATATCTTTCACATTGTTCTTTGAAAACACAACTGCTCTAGGACATTACAATGTGTATGTGATTGTGACAGGGAACGTGTCCCCTCCACTTCTGTTTTCTTGTATAAATGGCTCTAATACCTCTGGGTGGTTGTGATGGGGTGTCTAAGAAGCAGTTCTGGGCTAAAGAGGCTTCCCTCCCTACGCCTTTGCTGAGCATGCTCGGGTGGAGGTGGAGTATAAAAACAAGCCAGGCAACTCAAGCCAGGGAAGAGGACATTCCCTGGGTGCTCTAGGGAAGGACTGGAGCTGAGCCCACACTGAGCTGGGGAGCAGAAGTGCCACAGTGACAGAGTCTAGGGCTGGAAGGTGATGTTCTCCACAGACAGGCAGTAGCCAGATGGGTTACTTACTACCTCAGTCTGCACCCTAGGGAAGCTGACTCCACATGCCGACAGATGAGCGCTCAATCCAACCTCCCAGGGCCCTGGGTTGGAACCTGGTGGAGTGGGAGGTCCCAGGTTCCCCTACCCCACCCTGCACTATATCCACTCAGCGGGGTTGCTGCCCCAAGGACTGTATCCACTAGATAGGGTTACTGCCCCCTGGAGCAGACCCATTAGGAGAGACTGCCATCATAGACAATAACCACTATGCAAGGGACCCTGCCTTCCCCGATTACAGTTGTAAATGCCAACATGTAGTTTTCGTGTTATCTTTACCACCACCATCCCTTTACAGTCCTGTGCAGCAACTCTGTTTACAGTGACATACAAACATCATTTTGCCATAGAGAACAGAGGGAAGAGATCTGCCCACACAGAGAGCTCCCTTTTCCCTGGCCTTACTAGTCCCTTCCTCTCTCTCTTCGCACTTCCCTCCTGTGTGCCTTTCTAATCTTCCAGTTAATGGGCTACCTAGCTCTCTCAAGCTTAGCCTGATCTAGTAATTAACTCCAGCTTTCCTCATTCAGGCCCTTCTCTGGGGAAACTACATGGACTTGTAGTGACCAGAGTGCTGGTTCAGCTGCTTGTTTTCACCACTGTCAGTGATGTATAAGTAAATAATTTGTTACTATAAATCTGGCTAAGCCTAGCCTTCGTGGATTAGAACATTAACTCAACAGAGCCACGACTGTTAGTCTTTCATGTTTCTGGGAAGTGTTTCTATTCCATTTTAATGAGTCACCTGCACTATCAAAGGCAGCTCCAACCTACTTCACATTGTAATGTAGAAACTAGTAAATGATATAGCAGGCTTCCCAGTCTTGATAGAAGAAACCTTTTGCATAAGTGGAAAAAGGAGCTTCAAGTATAAGGGGCAGTATGGAAAGATGTCAGTAAAATGAATCTGGAAAAAGTAAATGAAGAGGTGGAATGAAAGAAGCAATTGGGTGAGAAGTTAGAAATGAAAGCCTAACTAGACTTCTCCAGCTCAGGCTGGGACTGAGCCAGTGCAGAATCAGAGATATAACTTCTCCTGCCCCTTCCCTACTTAACAGAGTTCAGCTGCAGGGAAGACTCTGGTCTAAAATGTGTAGCTCAGTTTTGCTCATGTTAAGTTTGAGTTCATGGTGGGACATTGCGGGTGAGATATTTCAAAGGCATACTTATGTGATGCAAGACTGAGCAGAAGTAGTGGCACCAGGAGTGGTCGATTAGGTTTGTGATTCATTTGAGTGGCAGGCATTGAACAGATCAGTAAGAATGAGGATGGAGAAGATGTTCTTAACTTTCTCCAGGAATTGTGACCTTGGAAAAAGGGGTAGAAGAACTTCAAATGGTCCCTATATTTGCATTGCCAAACACACTGCAGTTGGGTGAGACATGCTGGCATGGCCTGATTAAGCCAAATGCCAACTCAGGATGAAATTCACCCTAATGCAGAGCATCTGACCAAGCCTCATTCTAACCCCCTCTAAAACAAAATTGAAGGGCTAAATGGTGTGCAAGACCTTATATGGGCTCTCTGTACCTCTTCATGTCAAGAGTTCAGAAACTATTTGGCATGTGACCCAGAGGTCAATAATGTGGTCAAGAGGTAAACAATGTAAAAGTATTTTTGGTCACATGACCCTGATCCATCCGACTGTACTGGGGTGTGCATATATTAAAAAGCAGGATAAATTATACTGAATAATAAATAATTTTAAATACATGACATTCACACACTAGATAAAGCTGCAATTGGAATGTATAATCTTATTGAAGAAAATGAAGTAGAGAGATGTGAATGCTAAATGATTGCATACATTAATTATACATGATGAATTGTATAATGTTAGTTATTTCTTATGCTATTCCTATTTTAGCTATGTGTTTTTAGTGAATAATTGTCTTTTCTTCTTTTCATGTTTGGATAGTTATTTGCTCCTTACCATGCTTATTTTGAGTTTATAGATACAATACTCCGCCTGTATCTATAAAAGCCATCATGCTGTTTTGCAAAGAAAGAGCCTTGCAAGCATGGACAGGATATAATGTGCTTACATAGCTTGCTCTGCCAGTAATGAAATGTAATAGGAAATGTTGATACTGTGCCAGTTTTGAGACAGTGCCACATGCCAGCATGATTATTTAACTAATAGGATTAGTGAAACAGGAAGCCTTGGGCTTGTGGCAAGTGTCCCACTACCAGAAATGTATCTCTTCCAAGGGTTGAAACCATAGCATCCATACATTAATTTGTTTGAACTACACAAAAATCACAGGAAAATCCTTTCTAACAGTCTTGTATGCTTGGATGTATGTATAGACTGTTCATATAATTCCTGTGTCTTTCATTGCCACCGTTCCACAGCCAATTGGGAAAACTCAAAGGACAAGAACTGTGTAGCTGATGCTGAGAAAAAGAATGAGTGATGTAACTGGTTTTACCCTAGTACATACAGTATCTGCCTTCAAAAGGTATATTGCTTTCACACAAATTTTCCAATGCTTTTTTCCAAATAAGATAAACACACGTTTTAGGGGGTGTGTGTTTTTTAGCAGTATCTGAAAATGATTCACATTCATGGCTATGATGAATAGGTGGCACTTCCATCTTAAGCAAAAGGCAGATCTAATCTCTGAAAACTGCTCAGATTCTAAACCCTTTAGAGAACCAACTGAGCCATTACTTAGCCCCCAAATTATCTGAATCCCCCCTCAACTTTTGGTCAGGGTTGTTTGGACTTTGGGGTCTGCATGGGGGCTGACACTTGCAGTGCTGGTTTTCGTTCAGATCTAGACCTCAGATGGGCCTATTTCTATTTGAGTTCGTAGAAGGGAATATTGGAGGACACTGTCCTCATAATATTTCCTCCTGCTCAGGCTTCTCAACCTCCTTCCTCCCAGCTCCATCCAGGTCCTATCTCCCACTTCCCCAGAGACTTGGTTCCCCCAGGGTCCTCCCACAAACCCACAAACCCTACCACTTCCCATAGATTTTGTGCCCCCACACAAACACCTACAATTTTTTTGTCCACATGCCTTCACGTGTTAACCTTCTTGTTTTTGTGGTAGTACAAAAATAACTGAAGCTACATAGTTACACTGGTTTATCAATTTGTGGGATCTCTTTTAATACCTCCCAAAAACCTGGTATATGCCAAGAACCCATTCTTTGTTTAATGTCAATTCATACTATTCTTCCTACAAAACTTGGTTTTTAATTTTATTAGTTGGTCCTGTAGCTCAAATAGTAGCATTCTGTAGTGCTAGAGGTTCAGTGTTCAAATCCTGCTGATGATGCATAATAGGGTGGGGGTATGGTTATTACAAAATAGTTATAATAGCAACAGGGCCTAGTAGATTACAAGACTAAGCTTCAGGGAACCTCAATTCTATTTACAGTTCTGCTAGTGGCCTACAGTGTGACCTGGGGCAAAATGCTTCAATTCTCTGTGTCTCAGTCTCTCCATCTGTAAAACTGGGATAATGATCCTGACCTCTTTTGCCCACTTGTAGATCTACAGATAAAAAGTTCCAAATGGGTATTATTACTATTTTGAAAATGTATGATCAGTTTAAGGTACAGGAGGTTGGGCACTCAGTAGTCTGTCTGGCCTGCAGTAAGGGAGTACATGCTTGTTGTTGTTAATTTATGTATTTGTATTGCAGTATCATCTAAAGACTTCAAACAGAGATTACAGATTCATTGCACTAGGCACTGTAAAAACAAATAACACAGACAGAACCTGCCCCCAGGAGATCCCAGCCTAGGAGTTAGGCATCATGCATCAGTGAATAAACAGATAAATGGAGGCAATGGGAGAGGAAAGACAAGATTATAGTAGAGACAGTTGTGTTATGTAAATTAATAGTAACACTGGTCTCCATCTCCACAGAAAGGATGGGGAATTCATTGCAGGGTACCTTGTTTTCTTTCACCTGTCACTTGCCTTACCTTTTCTGATATAACTTACTATGTAGTAAGTTAGAGAGTAAATATCCAGTTGGCCAGCTCTCTGGGTTTGACTGTGTACCCCTTAAAAATTGTTAAATTTGGGAGGATGCCCTACAGTCAGGGATGGGGCCTGTGGGTCTCACCAAGCTAACATCCAAAAGTAAGACCACAAGAGCAAAATTCTTCTTTTCCAATAACATGCCTAAGCACTGACAGTATCTCATTCTTTATAACATATCAATAAGGCGGTGACCTGCAAGAGAAATTAAGTGCACAGTCGACGGACCTGGTAAGGTATAGTTAGTTTCCACTGCTGTTTTCTTATGAGGAACTTAACAAAGGTGACATTTTAGTTCTTTAGTACGTTTGAAGAAATCACACTTATTTCCTATAAAAGATTACAAATGTGTTTAATGAAACATATGGATATTTGTTGTGATCAAATGCTATATTTTCTTTTGAGATTTTTTTACTCAGCATATTTCATATCTTAATATTGTTATGGAAATAAACATTCTACCTAACTGTGACATGTTTGTTTTAAAATTGTTCCACAGTGTAATCATGTATTGCTTAGGGAAAGAAGAAAATACATAACTATTTCTGCAGTGTATATATAACCTATGACTATTCAAACCCTTCTCACAAGATAGAACTGTTTCCTCATGAGCTTTTCTGCTCATCACTACAGTATTTGAGTGCTTTACAAACATCACTTAAGATATTTTTCAAAACATCCCAGTGAGGTGAGAGGTATTATCCCCCTCTCACAGATGGGGAACAGAGGCAGAGAGATTCAGATCAAAAGTGGGGAAGTGGTAGAAGCTCTCTGTGAATGAAGGGAGAGAGGCATAGGAGGAGGAACAAGAAATCCCAGCTCCAGGCTGAGAAGAGGTATCCTGGCTGTTGCTAAGGCAGTTCCTTGGGGGCTGGTGCCCTGTGCCATCTTCTCTCTCTCTCTCTCTCTCTCCCCCCCCCCCTTGTTGGCAGCTGGCATCCTCTGCATCAATACCGTCCTGCCTCCCACCCAGGTGCTGAAGCCCTGTCCCCCACCCCACCCTGGCGCACATGCTTCTGCCTGTCCCCTGGGCCAAGTGTCTCTGCCAGGACCTGCAGTTTCTAGAAGGCAGGGAGAGGAGAGCTCCTACCCACTCCCCAAACTGGTGCACCATGGTGGCTGCTCCAGCCGATCCTGTGGGTCCTGCTCTTGCCTCTGCCCCTGCACATACTTTAATTGCAGGTGTGCTAGCCCCCTAGCCTCTCTGGTTCCACCACTCCAATCAAAAGTGGCCACTAATTTTGCATGCCCTATATGAGATGTCTAGGGCCTGATTTCTCAAAAAGTACTTTGTGTCAGATATAGCACTTCGTGTTCAAAGCACAGCTCCCATTGACTTCAGTTGCAGTTGTGAATGCTCAGCACTTGTGCAAATCCATCTCCTGGGCTCAAGTGTGGAACCCAGAAAATGAGGCACACACAATTAGTGACTACCTCTGAAATGCTTGAAGTAATTGAAGAGACTTGCCTAGCTTCACAGAGGAACTCTGTGTCAGAAGAAGGAATAAAATCTAATTCTCCTGAGTAACTTTCAGCTATCTTAACCATGAAACAATTCTTTGCCTGCCTGCAATCCCCTGTCTCATTCACTATACACCTTCCAACTTCTGAAGCAAATGAAGCAGGGGTCCTAAAAGTAAGTTTCCTGATTAATTCCCAGAGGAAGGCCATTATGTGTACTGAATGAGGCAGGGAAAAAAATAGTATGTGGTCATGTTATTAAAGATTGTATCATAGTGTGCACACACAAAGAGCTCAAATTAAGGTGGCATGGGCACTCTGAATTCTGGCATTTCCTGACTTCTGAGTGTTTGTCTATCTTGGTAACCAGAATAATGTTCTTTTAACGTGTTTTGAGTGTCATTTCCTACTTAATTAAAAAAGAAATCTGAAAACACAGAAATTCCATTATATTGGCATCATGTTGACACTCTAATGGGTCATCAGCAGGGTTGAAATTTTTAGATCAACAATACAGAGATCTGCCACTTGAGCTAATGGAGTAACTTACTGAAGTAGTAGGTGGTCCTGTATGTTGACCAGCACTAGAGGGAGATTACTAATTTTGCCAATTAGTTGCATGGATATTTGCTGACAGCAGAGGAATGGTGAGACTCAGAAATCATGGGTTCCATTCCAGGCTCTGGAGGGGAGTGCTCTAGTGGTCACAGATCTGTCTACTCCATTCCCTTCAACATGGTCTCCCTCACTCCCATTCCCAATCTTTCCCAATCTCAGTCTGTCTTCTCCTCCCCCACTCTTCATCTCTATCTGTCTCTCTTCTTCCCACGCTGCCCTGGTCACCTGGCTTCCAATCTTCTTCCTTGGCTCCTCATCCAATCTCCTCTCCCTCCTCCTCCCTCCTGCCTTGGTTTTTTGCCCAGCCAGTCCTAGTTCTCC
Source organism: Malaclemys terrapin pileata (assembly GCF_027887155.1). Classification (NCBI taxonomy): domain Eukaryota; kingdom Metazoa; phylum Chordata; order Testudines; family Emydidae; genus Malaclemys; species Malaclemys terrapin. The sequence continues at coordinate 70,093,367 of NC_071512.1, forward strand.
CCCTGCACCCAGGCTCCCCACTAGATCTGTCTCTTCTCCCTTAATCTCCTTCCTCCCACTGCATTGGTTCCCAGTGTTCCCTATCAGCTCCTCCTCTGATTTCAGTCTTTTCCCCTCTAGCTGTCTCTGTCTGCCAGTCCCAGTCTCCTTGTCCAGACAGTTCCAGTCTTCTCTGAGGTCAGACTAAATGATCTAATGGTCCCTTCTGGACTTAAATTCTATAACTCTGTGTATCCTCTGGCTCTCAGCTCCCAGTCTCCCTCCACCCAGCTCCCAGTTCCAATCTCCTTGTCCTAACAGTCCCAGTTGTCCTTCTGAGGTTCCAGTCTCCTTGCCCAGCTAGTCCCACTATTTCCTCTGGAATTTAAACCATCAGAAGTAGCCCTGAGGAGCTGGATGCTTTTCTAAAAATGTTGCTCTATTTCAAACTTGAATTAATTCAAAGAAGTCCTATGGCCTGTGATATGCAGGAGAGAGACTAAATGCCCATAATCATCCCTTCTGGCTTTAGAATCTATGAATCATGCAGCTTCCTCATGCCAGCAGCATGGGTCATTGAGAGCACAAGAGAGACAGCCTTCCTGCTTTTAGATCAGATGTCTGGCCCTGGCCTGGTCCATAGTAGCCCAGAGGTGCAATTGCAGAGAAAGTCCTGTTCAGCTCCCTGGGTCTCCAGGCTGTACTGTGCTCATTGCAGATGGAATCTTTAGGGATTTAGCTACAAAACTGTAACAAGTCTTTACTGACCATGTATATATTGAGATTGTCAAAGGTTTATAACATGGCCCAATCTGGGCAAATATTGACAGGGATAGTGAAAACACACATCTTTAACACAAAAGCCAACCCCCTGCTAAAGTTCAAGTTCCTGTTCTGAATCATAGCGGTACTAGCGCTTTTCAAAGAAAAGGTTGCCAGAATTTTTTAACATGGCAAAACAACTTTTTTTTTTACTTGCCTTATTCTTAGGAACAGCTGAACAGCTGGCTGAAATTCTCCACAAAAATTCAACCTGAGGTAGATATTCAGCCTGGACAATGTCAGCACTAATGGTTAAAGTTTGGCAATATTATAAGCAACTGAAAAGAAGGTGTTACAATGGGAAATGTAGGGCAACCTTCATAGGCAGTTCTACCAGCCTCATGTATAATTAAATTCTAGTATCTAGGATCAAAATAATAGCATATTAATCTGACCATGTGTATATTTTATTTAGTGCCTTGATTTTAGAAAAAGACTTGGAATTATTATTATCCTAATTTGAAGTGAACTGAAGTAGACACATGCCAAATCTGATCTCAAGTCCATGGGTTTAAACCACTAAAGTCAATGAAAGGTTTAGAGACTTCAGTAGGCATTATAAGAGGAAGTGTCACCTGGAAGCAAAATTTACATTTATTTGAGTTGCGTTGTGTTCAGTTGTTAGATTTGACTGTATTTGTTAAAAGGCTTTAAGTAGAATATTTTTTTGAGAATATTGGGTTAATCTTGCATGAAATTCTTCATGCGAAAAGCAGAGAAATATTTGCATACAAAAAGAGAAATCAATAACTAAAACTGAAAAAGGTATATTTGTGAAAGTCGTTCAGCCTCTGACAATCATATCTCCTCTTTTAGCTTTTAATTTGTGCTAACGTAATTATATTAGAAATAGGCCCAAAGTAGAATACACATCCAATTCCTCCTCCAACTTTTAATCTGTGGAGATCTGAATGCAGATCTGAATTTTTCAATGTGACCTATCTGTGATACTGCTTTTTGATAATACCTTGGTTCATTCTAAAGGCCCCTGCATAAGAGTGACAGTGGTTTTCATAGACCACTTCCACCTCCTAACACACCAGTTTTCCTGTGCTTGGTCCTCCAAATGTTTTATTTGGTGGACCAACAAGACACAGTCAACAGACTGAGAACCATTGTCATAAAACACATTGGAGTGTTATCTGATCTTGCCTGTTGCACAACCATGTCACTGAAACTAATGAGCAATCATTAAAAAAAATATACCATCTGGGCTCTGACCATAGCAAGAAGGTATATAGCAAGAAGGATTAGGCCAGTCCTTCTGCCCTCCTAGTGTATTGCAAAGTGTAATAGCTTTTGTTTGGGGATTAAATCTAAGAGTAAACACCACATGGAACCTGAAAGAGTTACAATCACCACATGCCACAAGTTCAAATGACATGTGGCAAGTACTTCATCAGTTGCAGCTTAAATAGAAACAACAACGAGGAGTCCTTGTGGCACCTTAGAGACTAACAAATTTTTTGGGCATAAACTTCATCAAATGCATGGAGTGGAAAATACAGGAGCAGGTATAAATAGATGAAAAGATGTGAGTTGTCTTACCAAGTGTGAGGTCAATCTAACAAGACAATTCAATTGACAGCAAGATACCAAGGGAGGAAAAATAACTTTGAAGTGGTAATGAGAGTGGCCCATTTCAGACAGTTGACAAGAAAGTGTGAGTAACAGTTGAGGGAAATTAGTATTTGGGAAATTAGGTTTAGGTTTTGTAATGACCCAACCACTCGCAGTCTTTATTCAGGCCTAATCTGATGGTGTCCAGTTTGCAAATTAATTCCAGTTCTGCAGTTTCACATTGGAGTCTGTTTTTGAATATTTTTGTTGAAGAATTGCCACTTTTAGGTCTGTTATTGAGTGACCAGGGAGACAGAAGTGTTCTCCTACTGGCTTTTGAATGTTATGATTCCTGATGTCAGATTTGTGTTCATTTATTCTTTTGTGTAGAGACTGTCCGGTTTGGCCAATGTACATGGCAGAGGGGCATTGCTGGCACATGATGGCATATATCACATTGGTAGATGTGCAGGTGAATGAGCCCCTGATGGTGTGGCTGATGTGGTTAGGTCCTATGATGGTGTCTCTTGAATAGATATGTGGACAGAGTTGGCACCGGGGTTTATTGCAGGGTTTGGTTCCTGGGCTGGTGTTTTTGTAGTGTGGTATGTAGTTGCTGGTGAATATTTGCTTCAGGTTGGGGGGCTGTCTATAAGCGAGAACTGGCCTGTTCCCCAAGGTTTGTGAGAGTGAGGGATCGTCCTTCAAGATAGGTTGTAGATTCTTGATGATGCGCTGGAGAGGTTTTAATTGGGGGCTGTAGGTGATGGCTAGTAGCGTTCACTAAATTCAGTAATGTCCATTCTAACCTATCTTTCCCCCTTTTTGCATATATGTGTCATTTAGGGCCTACTCCTTCACTAATTAGCCAGAACTACAGATGACTTCCATGGGATTAGAGACTGCAGGATCAACTCCTTCGTGTAACTTGTAGTCCCTCTGGGACAGTGAACAGCTTTTGTTTTTAACTGAACCCACCTATTGTTTTCACCTCTGTATCCTTGTGATTATCCTGAAGGTGAACAATATACAGTGTGCAGGATATAGTGGCTCTGTGAAGAGGACAAGTCAGGATTTTAGTGCCTAATTTGCTTTTTACGATGCATTCCCCATCCCCCACCTGCCTTTTCATGCAATTAGTCATTAACTGAAAAGTTCTATGATCAGGGTCAAAGAATTCTCAAAGTCTACAATATAAAACTTGTATTGGCAGCCAGATGCTTGGAAGAATTCAACAACATTTGGTCGTGAACTACCTCTAACCAAGATTTAATTATAATATTCATTACTTCAGAGACTAGGAAAATTCAATATTGCTACCTTGAGGGACCAATAGTAATAAAATAATAAATGGAAATTTCTAAGAAATCAGCCTAGTGAGAGAGTATATCTATATCACTGTAAAACAAACTATCATAATTAAAATAGTCATTTAGCTTCAGATCTATGTGAGTGTATCATAAAGCCTTTAGAGAAATGAGAGGATAAAAAGAGAAACAATTTAAACATTTTTTGCTCAGGCTTTTGCTGGATACTGCAGATCATTATTTTGCTGGTTACATGTACTTTTTTCTAATTTGGGTCAGTGGCACATATATCTATCTTGCTGTAATCGCTCTAACCTTTTATTCCTTATTGGCCCTTCTCCTGTGCTATCACACTGAAGTTCAAATCCCTACCCATCTGGTAACTGACAGAACAGGACAAGGGTCAAGGGCTGCCTTTTCAGAATATGCTATGCCTGCTGCCTGGTCATAATGTCCTTCATTACCTTTCTTTATCTTTGTTTAAAAGGAATGTACTTTTCACATGCACTTCTTGTATTCTGCATCACGGGAACAATTCAACTTTAGTAAAACTAGGTTTTAGGTAGCATTTTTCACCTTTTTGCTGTTTTGAAATGGCAAAACATATTTAAAAAGCTCCATATCAGCTCCAAGCACCATAGAAACATTGTGGAATGGAGCCAATGGCTCTAGTGTTAAACACATGGTCAGTACTTTCTGAAATTGCATTTGTTTTGGCATTAATAAAAATATACTTATTTACACCAGGCAGCAAGTTATTAAAATAAACCATTTACTGCAAATGGAGGGCCAGGCCTTTTGCAGACAATTCTTTATTATGCCTGGCTAGTTGTATATACTCTTGCCTACTGTAATGTACATCAAGAAACATAATGTACTGTTAGTCAGTAAGCAAGAAGGAGCTTGGTCCAAAGTTCACCAAAGTAAATTGAAAGACTCTGTTGCCTTCAATTGATTTTGTGTAAGGCCCAAGTAATTAACAGGCTACAAAAGCATGTTGTTTATTTTCTAAAAATTATTTCCACCATTATTAGCATGGCTTGCTGCCCCCTCCCTGCTTTCCATATACTCTATTATATAGTTTTGACAGGAAGTTACTATTAATCAGACATTTTTCAGGCTGGTTTATCCAATGTGGATTTGTCCTGGTATTCATACAGCATGAGATACTTTCTCTTATCTAAGTCTCACAGTGATCAGGCCAGTGCTCTGTTCTTCTGTGATTCTTTACTTATGAAGTGTTTCCTCCACTACTGTATGTGACTGGATGAATACCCCATACTGGCACTGAAAGGGTTAATGGGAGCTGGAGGGCTCAGTTAGGATACCTAGTGGCAAGTATAGGGCATGTCAAGCTCAATTAAGAATGAGATCTAGCTGGGGAGGACCTGGGTGACTACCTTAAAGGAAGGGCTTAGGAGCAGAAGGAGGCAGGAAGCCCAACAGGGAGAATAAGCTTTGGGATCCACTCCTGAGAAGAGAGTTCTGCAAAGGGCCAAGTGAGACAATAAGAAGCCACAGAGATGTTGGACGAGATCCTGTGGTGAGCCTTGACAAAAGGGCAAGACTCCCATGAGGCAGCACAGGGGGTTGTGTTGCCAGAGGGAAGAGAAACTGACACGGAGAGCCTGGTCCAGGGTGGAGTCGGTCCAGGGAGAAAGCACTGAGAGCTAATATCTGAGGAGGATGTTAAACAGCAGCTACTAAAGTCAGCCACTTTTAAATCAGCAGGTCTGGATAACTTGCACCCAAATGTTTTAAAAGAGCTGGATGAGGAGCTTGCTAGCTCTTGTAATGTTGATTTTTTTAAAAGTCTTGGAACACCTTGGCAGTGCCAGAAGACTAGAAGAAAGATATTGTTGTACCAATATTTAAAAAGGATAAGTGGGATGACTCAGGTAATTATAGGCCTTTTAGTGTGACATCAGTCCTGGGAAAGATAATGGAGTAGCTGATACGGGAGTCAATTAATAAATAATTAAATGGGGGTAATGTAATTAATGCAAATCAACATGGGTTTATGGAAAACAGGTCCCATCAAACTAACTTGATACCTAGTTTGTTGAGATTATAAATTTGATTGATAGAGATAACAGTGTTGTTCAAATATATTTAGATTTCTACACCTCGTGATGTTTTGATTAAAAAGCTAGAACAATACAAAATTAACATGGCACACCTTAAATGGAATAAAAGATGGCTAACTGATAGGTTTCAAATAGTAATTGTAAACAGAATCATCAAAAGGATGTGTTTCTGTGGGGACCCAAAGGGATCAGTTCTTAGCTCCATTCTATTTATCATTTTTATTAATTACCTGGAAGAAAACATAAAATCATCGCTGATTAAGTTTGCAGATGACAAAAGAATTGGCACAAACGATATGTATTTTAATATTGCTAAATGTAAATATATACATTTAGGAGAAAAGAATGTCTCCCATACTTACATGATGGGGGACTCTATCCTGGGATGCAAAATATTTGAGAGTCCTAGATAATCAGCTGAACATGAGCTCTCAGTATGATGCTCTGGCCACAAGGATGAATGCAGTCCTTGGATGCATAAACTGGTGTGACAGCTGCTGAAATAGTGTCCAGTTCTGGTGTGCAGAATTCAAGAAGGATGTTGATAAATTGGAAATGGTTCAAAGATCCATGAGGATGATTAAAGAATTAGAACGTATGCTTTATATTAATAGACTCAAGGAATTTAATCCATTTATCTTAACAAAGAGATAATTAAGGGGATTGCAGTCTATAAGTACCTACATGGGGAATGGTTATTTAACAATGGGCCCTTCAGTGTGTAAGAGAAGTATAACATGATCAAATGGCTGGAAGTTGAAGCTAGACAAATTCAGACTGGAAATAAGGTGTAACTTTTTAACATTGACAGTAATTAATCACTGGAACAATTTACCAAGGGTTGTAGTGGATTCTCCATTACTGACCATTTTAAAATCAAGATTGGAAGTTTTTTCCTAAAAGATCTGCTCTAAGAATTATTTTAGGGCAGTTCTATGGCCCATATAGGAGGTCAGATGATCACAATGGTTCCTTCTGGCCTTGAAATCTATGAATCCATGGCATAAACTGGATTACACAATACAAGGGACAGACAGAACTCTGCAGAGTCCAGGAAAGAGTGAAGAGTCTGTGGAGGAGCTGGGGGAAAAGTCCTAGAGACAGACCAAGGTAGGACGTGGTCCAGAGAGACAGCTAGGAGTCTCAAAAAGCAAATCTTAACTGCTTGTTACAGGATCCTTGGACTGGGTCCCAGAGTAGAGGGACAGCCTGAGTTTCCCCTACTGGCCACTGAGGAAGGTGGTGTGAAAGCCCCCTGACACAAACAATGTAAGGATTATTGAACCTAGAGTCAGGCTGAAGACCTGGCATAAGGTTATCAGACTATTATTTGTGGGACTCTCTGCTACCCCAGAATGGATAGGACTGAGTGTGAGCTGGCCACAGGGAAGAAGAGCTCCACAGAACAGACTGCTATGCTGTGCCCAGCTACAAAGGGGCATGCTGGTGGTGTTACCTTTCTATATTTTCTAAGGGGTAGGGCCACTTATTCTAGCAGCGATTGCATGCTAAAGGCTAGCTGATGTAAATAGGATTGCCTAGAAATACCTCTAGAGCCTATTGGAGACAGTGGGGCTCCACAAGGGTGCACTTGGGCAGATCTATTTTCAGAATCTAGACCTAAATGTGCACACACTAATACTTTTGACAAGTGAAGAAACACAGAAAGCTGTGCTACTTAAATGTGAAAAATAAAGAATTATTTTTGGTACTATTTTTTACCAAGTGTGCCATAAAATATGTTCTTAAAATCTAGTACACTTTTTATCTGCACATCTTTAATTATCTCTTAGTCAGGTAAGAAAAGGCGAGATCTAGACAAAATATTTCATCAATGGTAAAACCTAGTCACTTTTATTGAACAATCATTAGACTATCTGTTGTGTTCTCTTAAATAAAATCTTCTGAATTCATAAGCTTTCCATTTTACAATAGGCAATAGTGCTTGACTCCGGCTTTTATGGTAAGTAATAAACTTCATATATTTTCACCCTCCATTAACTATCAACCTAGAGCATTTAGTGTCATATCAACATAACGTGGGCCTTGATCCTACAAACCCACTACTTGCAGAACTCCCATTGACTAGAATGGGAGTTGAGCAAATCAAGGATTTCTTGTATCAGGCTCACAGGTCTCATAAGGACTGTTGACCTACACTTCAGTACCTATAATAAGGACAGAGGGCTATGAACAGTATTTTCATTATATTGCACTAAGCCAGTACATGATTTGTGTAGTTAAAAATGGAATATGATATTTTATTTCTTAATTTGATTTACCTTGCATTATTATTGCTTCATAAATTCAAATCCATTAGAAATAAAACACTACATTATTTCTGTGGGAAATTATAGGCATAGAAGATAGCATTTCTATCAGTAGATTCCAGCAAAATGATTTACAGAATAAATCGGGCCATAAACTGATCAGGAATTAGATCTGGTATATTAATGTTACTCAAATTCACACATGGGGAGAAGGAAGCAGCAGTTGACCATGTATGGGATGGCTGCTTGATTCTGATTTCATCACCAAGTAGTAGAATAATTCCAATTTGTCCCTGCCTCTGCTTCTTTCAACAGACAGAAGGCTCAGGTCCAGATCCTTTAGGCATCTATCTCTCATTATTTTCAGTGTGAATTAGATGTCTAAATACCTTTTGAGGATTTGGGCCTCAGTTTCTTTTAAGGGAGTTTAACAGAGTTACTGTGCTAGCTGGGTTTGTCACATCCACAGACAGCCCCAGAGGGAAAGGACCCTGGGAGGATGGTCAAGTGAGGGGATGTTTCCTACCTGAGGAAGGCAAAGTCAGCAGCAGCTAGAGGGAAGATGCCTCAGTACCCTCTTACAATAATAAATAATACATGTTCTGTTACTGAGATCATGCTACTGTTACCATTCCAGGGAGTCTGTCTGCTGTGCAAATCTACAAGAAGGAGACTGCAAGGTCACACAACAGTACTGTCAGCAAACTCTTTGAGCAAGGCATTTCAACCAAAATTTCTTCTGAATAACTGAAAATAGCTGAAAACCAAGTGAAAACCAAGGAGAGAAAAGATCATAGACCCAAAGGGAGATAAACTCCCTTCAGAGCCATCCGTGTGGAATTAGCTATGAAGCCATTACATAAATGGTATAATTAAATACTAGAGACTCCTGAGTATACTGTAGGCAATATGGCCTAGCGGCTCGAGCACTGGCCTGGGAATTGGGATGCTTGGGTTCTACTTCTGACTCTGCCACTGGCTTATATGATGACTTTGGCCAAAGTCACTTCCCTTCCTTATGCCTCATATTCCACATCTGTAAAATGAGGATAATGACACTTACCTCCAGTGGTGCTGGAACTAGGGGTTCTACCGCGTCCCCTGGCGTGGTGCAGTAATAGTAAAAACATGGTTTGCATGGTTTACATCAGCAGGACCCCTGCTATAAATATTGTTCCAGCACCCCTGGTTACTTCCCTTTGTAAAGTGTTTTGAGATCTACAGATGAAAAGTACCACATTGAGTAATCAAGACCACCGACCAGGGAAATAACCCACTTCCTTCCCTGACATACCAAGGGACGCACCCCACCCAGGTACTTATTCGCTACACTGATACTGACTTGGACTCTTAATACATTCCATGGGTGGCGTACCCAAGCCCACTTATCCACTGACGCTTTAAAAACTCCTGCACCCCAATCTGGGTCTTAGATGCTTATGTGATATGTATCTCTCTTGTGATCCTTGTAACCAATACCTGTAGTAACTCAAGCCTGACCCCAGATGTACAGTACCTTCCCTCTTAACTTGTGTATATTTAATTTTAAACATTAACTTTAATAAAAAAAATTTAATTGCAGCAACTCAAATCTCTGTAGTAGAAGTATCTTTCGTGTGAGCACGTGGCAGATGAGCTCTGGTTTCCCTGCACTCTGTTAATTTCAGTCCTAAAGCTTTTTTGATGTGTCTTTGTGTGTTGGTTTGGAGAGTTTTTTGTTGTTGTTGTAGTTAAGCTATGCAGACAGAAAGCAACATGGGAAAACTATGGTTGCTCAGTCTCCCCAGAGGGAGTATTAGAAGTGCTCACGCACCCAAGGGCAGAACAGACCACCGGATTAGCAAAAATACAGCTTTTAGGTCCTGCAGATTGCTGAACAAGTTCAATGTAACACTGCAGCTCTCAAAGGTATTAATCAGAAAATGATGCTGCTTGAAACCTGCCTGAGAGATCAAGGCTCAGACAAGTAGTGTCCAGGCAATTCTGGATTCTTGATAAGCTATTCTCTGGGTCCTTCACACTTGTAGTCTCAACCTGCAAGTTATTGTGATGTCAAGGCATGACATCTCTTCTTTTCTATGCCTTATTTTGGGAGCTCCTTGAATCTTCTTTACAGGACTATACAGGAAATTTAAAGAGCGTATTTGACCTCATTATCAAGGCAACCTGATAGTGACTGTCTGCTGGCCATAACTGTAAAATTATTGCTTTAGCAAGAGAAAATTGTTCTGAGTGAAGTTCATAAAGTAGTGACTCCTATAAAGGGGATGACAAATCTTTTTTTATTGAGATCTCTACCTGGAAGTGCAGAAGAAGGCAATATTTTCTCCCATTAGAAATAATTATGAAGCAAAAATATATGACCCAGTTGTCAGATATGTTTCTGATACAAAGTACAGTAGCTGGTTTAGCTGGTGAAGTTAGGAATTCCTCCTTCCAGCAGCTAAGATCCTGTCCCTTTGTATACTTTTTTTATAATAGCATTCATGTAAAGACATAATAGCACGTTTAAGTACTTAAGAGACAGAACTGAAAGGAAGAGATGTGAGAAGAATTTTTTTCCCTATCCACTCCCACCACTTCTGCATTTGTGTCTACTCTTCCTTAGGTTTTCTTCCCATTGCATTGTCTTTATGCTCCTGAAAAAATCTTTCCTCAAGATAGCATCATTTAATGTAAATGGCATCAACAATACTAGGAAGAGAGAGAAAATTTCTTATTTAAAGAGGAAGACGACTTACTCTGGCATGTTTACAAAGGATGCATGTTTCTGCAAAACCACAGGAAATTAAACCATAATTGGATCTGGAAAAGTTCTTTTTGTCTCTGAAAGAAGATAAAAGGAGTAGTAACTCTTGCATACACATCCATTAACTTCCTATTGAAAAGGAAGTACATTATAAGGAGGGAACATATAAAAACACTTAATAAAATAAATTAAAAGAGTAGGTGCATCCATCTACAGTGGAGGACTGAAGATAATTCTGAGACAGTAATAAATAGCTTTGCCCCAAGTGAAGGACTAGCCCCCTTTCTAAAAGAAATCTTGAATATTTTTTCTGGGGGCTCTTCAGGCATGGCTGAAAATTTCTTTCTCTCTGTGTCACATACATACACACCTCTCATTCTCCCTCTCATTTAGCACCTGATTTACCACTGTGTTGCTCTAGTTACCCATGTAACTCCTCTGAAGTCAAAGGGGCTACCCATTTTCTTAATGTTAAGCACATGCTTATGTGCTTTGCTGAATAGGGGCCCTAGGTTCAGAGAAAGGAGTCTGCCTGGATAAAAATATAACCCATATGGTATGAATATAGTGGAAGGCTTATTAAATCTTGCAGTCTGTCTGAAGGTTTTCTTGAAATGTAGGGTTATCAGATCCATCTAAGAATTTTTGGTCATGTGCTCAAATTCTCCAATTTATGTGTACTTGCTTGAGCATAAGTTAATTGGACAGCCAAGGAGAGTCGTCTTACTTCTTTAATGGGTAGAAAGGATGGTCCACAGAAGAAATAAGACTCTATAGTGATTACTATCTATCTTGAGCCTTCACGGACCTTCTCATCACATGGTCTGTACTGAGAAAATGTTTTGGCTAGAAGCTCATGAATCTGTATATTTCTCTATCAATATTACAATAAAACAGTCACTGAACTGATCACTTTTTCCATAAATTGCTTCCACTGCTATGTGAAGTAATTTTATAATGAAAATGAAACATGGAAACAAACAATTATGGCTGAAAAAAAACATGCAATTTCTATCTTCCCACTTCTATTTTTTCTGGTTTAGCTGCAATTTTAATCCATCTCTAAAAACTCATCTTTTAATATTTTCCATTCATTTATTATTAAAGCTGTAATAAACTGCTTGCTAGAGATTTAGATTCTAGCAAACAAGATCTTCCAAGCCTACAAGTTTTAGGTTTTAAGTTCACTTCCATTAACTCATTAGTCCACGTGACCATTTGCTGTTAAGGGGGTGTGGCACATTTCTGCCAGACCAGGGACTATAGTTAACTGTTAAACCTTAACAGTTGCTTATTCTAGTGGTTCTCAACCAGGCTACATAGAGGTCTTCCAGGTGGTACATCAACTCTTCCTGATATTTGCCGAATTTTACAACAGGCTACATAAAAAGCACTAGCAAAGTCAGTACAATACAGTACAAAGTCATACAGACAATGACTTGTTTATACTGCTTTATATACTATACACTGAAATGTAAGTACAATATTTATATTCCAGTTGATTTATTTTATAATTATATGGTTAAAATGAGAAAGTAAGCTCTTTTTTTTTTTTTTAGCAATAGTGTGCTGTGACACTTTTGTATTTTTATGTCTGGTTTTGTAAGCAAGTAGTTTTTAAATGAGGTGAAACTTGTGGGTACAGTAGTGTGGAAATGTTGAGAGCCACTGGCCTATTCAAGTGGAAACACCTGGTGACAATAGGGTGGCTGAAAGAGTGAGAAGCTCGTTCCCTCCAATTTCTCTTCAGGGAGGGTAAATGGAAAATCCCCAGCAGCAGAACAAGAAACCAGATGTTGGTAGGGACTTTTAAACCTGAGGACACACAGAATAATAAAAGAAGCTTTGGGCAGGAGAGAAGGGCATGCTTTTTTTTTTTTCTTTTTTCCAGGCGTGTCCTGTGCAACTTCCAAGGTCAGGAAAGGCTAGCTAACTTAGAGAGGGAGAGAAGCTCCATGTTTCTGAAGAGAAGCTATGAGCTGCATGAGAAGGTTTCTGGCTACCCCAGAGGTCTCTGCTCATGTGCCAAAGAAGTCTCAAGAGTGTTGAGGAAACTGAGGCAGGGAAGTAAGTGTTGGTGTATTTATTATTTTGGCTACATTTGTGTATTTCTTTTGCTAAGTAAAGAGTAACTGTGTTTAGAATACACTGCAAACTCTGTGTGCCTGTTAGCTTTCACTCTTGCATGCCCCTGAAGAAGTGAACTGTAAACCCAGAGGGCCCACATGACTGGAATTCTGGGAGAGAATGTGTTTATGCTATGACAGAGTCTAAGGTCCTACAGTTGAAGCACTAGGATCATAGGGTCTCAGCTTTCAGAAGGGTATGCTAGACAGAGAATCAGCACCCTGAGAGTGTGTCTAGAGACCCCGGCCGGGGTAGTGCCTGGACTCTGTTCTGACTTGGGAGGCTTAAAGAATACGTGAGCCTGTTAGCTGTGCCCCAAATATAGCAGCCTGCTGTGTGTCCAGTCAGGGAGATGGAGCTTTATCACAGCTGTGTGACAGTCCATTTGGCTCAAATTTGACATAAGAGTGTCTTTTTCTGCTATTCATCATGAAGCACTCAGGTTTATATTCATACTGATGACTAAATTAAAAGCCATACATAGGAGCAGCATTAGGCCCTTATTCAGTAAAATTCTTAAATACATGCCTAACTTTAAGCATGAATAGTCCCAATGAAGTCAGTAGGAGTATTCGTGTGATTAAAAATACTGTGTTGGGGGTTTAATCCTTAGGATGAGTAATCCCAGTGAATTCAATAACTTTTTGTCCTGTGTTTGTACTACGCCCTAAGGGGCCTGGTCTCTGACTGGGCCTCCCAGCCACTACTGTAATATGAATGATGGGTAATAATAAGAGCTTCTATGTGGGAGCTGAATACGTGGATGATGATTTGCACATTCAGGGTGTAGATTTTTTTTTTCTTTATCTCCCATGATATTTGAAGGTCTGTTTTAGCTTCACATGAATTATGACAAGTGAAAATTGTTTAGAAATATTCTGCATACATTTTTTTAATTTTAATTATTTGTGATTGAATATGTTTCTGAAAAGGATAAATAGTAAAATAAATATTTTAAGAGTTTTGAAGCTGGTTCACTTGAAAATATGCCTGGTTTAGATCCACAACGTCAACAAGGGTGCAGAAGAGCATCTTTAATTAACTTAAATTTATAGAGCTTTGTTCATAAGCTTGATTAAATTTTCCTCACAGGGAATAGCTTGCTCTCCTAGCAATTTCATTCCAGAATTTTACATATTTTGATGTATTTATTTTAGGCCCCGATCCTGCAATCAGATCTTAGGTCTCTGCTCCACTGCAATCAAAGGTGTTCTATGTAGGTGAAGGGGTCTGGTGAACCTGATTGCAGGATCAAGGCCTAAAGCGGTTACAGATACGATTGCTCAAAAATTCTGATGGTTCTAAATGTCTTATACTGTTTGACCCAGTGAATATCACTGAATACAACTGTGCATAGCTGCTGAGTTATAGAAGCCTCTGGAGAAAAGCTCTTCCCTTCTGAAAAGTTTATGCACATAGTTCTTCAGTCAGTCTAACAGACCTGCCTGTGTAGTACACTGCAGCACAAACCTGACATTTTAAAACATACCAACAAATCCCTAATTTTAAAATATACAGTATATGTAATTTAAACTATTTGGAATGCTCTCTGGATATTTTTAATAATTAAAAAGTACCTCCACGTTTCTGTGCTTGGAATCACTGCACATATTTCTCAATATCATAACACAGTAAACCAGTATCATGTTTATAAACAAGTTGTCAAAATCTAAGAAAAAGCAGAGGGATGGTAGTCATTGCCCTATTTCTGAAACTCTAGATTCATAGATTCATAGATTCATAGATTCTAGGACTGGAAGGGACCTCGAGAGGTCATCGAGTCCAGTCCCCTGCCCGCATGGCAGGACCAAATACTGCCTAGACCATCCCTAATAGACATTTATCTAACCTACTCTTAAATATCTCCAGAGACGGAGATTCCACAACCTCCCTAGGCAATTTGTTCCAGTGTTTAACCACCCTGACAGTTAGGAACTTTTTCCTAATGTCCAATCTAGACCTCCCTTGCTGCAGTTTAAACCCATTGTTTCTGGTTCTATCCTTAGAGGCTAAGGTGAACAAGTTCTCTCCCTCCTCCTTATGACACCCTTTTATATACCTGAAAACTGCTATCATGTCCCCTCTCAGTCTTCTCTTTTCCAAACTAAACAAACCCAATTCTTTCAGCCTTCCTTCATAGGTCATGTTCTCAAGACCTTTAATCATTCTTGTTGCTCTTCTTTGGACCCTTTCTTTTTTAAAATGCGGCGCCCAGAACTGGACACAATACTCCAGCTGAGGCCTAACCAGAGCAGAGTAGAGCGGAAGAATGACTTCTCGTGTCTTGCTCACAACACACCTGTTAATGCATCCCAGAATCATGTTTGCTTTTTTTGCAACAGCATCACACTGTTGACTCATATTTAGCTTGTGGTCCACTATAACCCCTAGATCCCTTTCTGCCGTACTCCTTCCTAGACAGTCTTTTCCCATTCTGTATGTGTGAAATTGATTTTTCCTTCCTAAGTGGAGCACTTTGCATTTGTCTTTGTTAAACTTCATCCTGTTTAACTCAGACCATTTCTCCAATTTGTCCAGATCATTTTGAATTATGACCCTGTCCTCCAAAGTAGTTGCAATCCCTCCCAGTTTGGTATCATCCGCAAACTTAATAAGCGTACTTTCTATGCCAATATCTAAGTCGTTGATGAAGATATTGAACAGAGCCGGTCCCAAAACAGACCCCTGCGGTACCCCACTCGTTACGCCTTTCCAGCAGGATTGGGAACCATTAATAACAACTCTCTGAGTACGATTATCCAGCCAGTTATGCACCCACCTTATAGTAGCCCCATCTAATTTGTATTTGCCTAGTTTATCGATAAGAATATCATGCGAGACCGTATCAAATGCCTTACTAAAGTCTAGGTATACCACATCCACCGCTTCACCCTTATCCACAAGGCTCGTTATCCTATCAAAGAAAGCTATCAGATTGGTTTGACATGATTTGTTCTTCACAAATCCATGCTGGCTATTCCCTATCACCTTACCACCTTCCAAGTGTTGGCAGACGATTTCCTTAATTACTTGCTCCATTATCTTCCCTGGCACAGAAGTTAAACTAACTGGTCTGTAGTTACCTGGGTTGTTTTTATTTCCCTTTTTATAGATGGGCACTATATTTGCCCTTTTCCAGTCTTCTGGAATCTCTCCCGTCTCCCATGACTTTCCAAAGATAATAGCTAGAGGCTCAGATACCTCCTCTATTAGCTCCTTGAGTATTCTAGGATGCATTTCATCAGGCCCGGGTGACTTGCAGGCATCTAACTTTTCTAAGTGATGTTTAACTTGTTCTTTTTTTATTTTATCCGCTAAACCTACCCCCTTCCCATTAGCATTCACTATGTTAGGCATTCCTTCAGACTTCTCGGTGAAGACCGAAACAAAGAAGTCATTAAGCATCTCTGCCATTTCCAAGTTTCCTGTTACTGTTTCTCCCTCTTCACTAAGCAGTGGGCCTACCCTGTCTTTGGTCTTCCTCTTGCTTCTAATGTATTGATAAAAAGTCTTCTTGTTTCCTTTTATTCCCGTAGCTAGTTTGAGCTCATTTTGTGCCTTTGCCTTTCTAATCTTGCCCCTGCATTCCTGTGTTGTTTGCCTATATTCCTCCTTTGTAATCTGTCCTAGTTTCCATTTTTTATATGACTCCTTTTTATTTTTTAGATCGTGCAAGATCTCGTGGTTAAGCCAAGGTGGTCTTTTGCCACATTTTCTATCTTTCCTAACCAGCGGAATAGCTTGCTTTTGGGCCCTTAATAGTGTCCCTTTGAAAAACTGCCAACTCTCCTCAGTTGTTTTTCCCCTCAGTCTTGATTCCCATGGGACCTTACCTATCAGCTCTCTGAGCTTCCCAAAATCTGCCTTCCTGAAATCCATTGTCTCTATTTTGCTGTTCTCCCTTCTACCCTTCCTTAGAATTGCAAAGTCTATGATTTCATGATCACTTTCACCCAGGCTGCCTTCTACTTTCACATTCTCAACGAGTTCCTCCCTATTTGTTAAAATCAAGTCTAGAACAGCTTCCCCCCTAGTAGCTTTTTCAACCTTCTGAAATAAAAAGTTGTCTCCAATGCAGTCCAAGAATTTGTTGGATAGTCTGTTCCCCGCTGTGTTATTTTCCCAACATATATCCGGATAGTTGAAGTCCCCCATCACCACCAAATCTTGGGCTTTGGATGATTTTGTTAGTTGCTTGAAAAAAGCCTCATCCACCTCTTCCACCTGGTTAGGTGGCCTGTAGTAGACGCCTAGCATGACATCTCCCTTGTTTTTTGCCCCTTTAAGCCTAACCCAGAGACTCTCAACACTTCCGTCTCCTATGTCCATCTCTACCTCAGTCCAAGTGTGTACATTTTTAATATATAAGGCAACACCTCCTCCCTTTTTCCCCTGTCTATCCTTCCTGAGCAAGCTGTACCCATCCACACCAACATTCCAATCATGTGTATTATCCCACCAAGTTTCAGTGATGCCAACAATGTCATAGTTGTATTTATTTATTAGCACTTCCAGTTCTTCCTGCTTATTCCCCATACTTCTCCCATTTGTATATAGGCATCTAAGATACTGGTTTGATCTTTCCTCCCAGTTTTTTCCTGACTCTCCTTTCTCTCTGCCAATATAGCCCACACTCCCTCTTGTTTCCGACTCATTTCCCCGGTCTCCATGTTCCCCACTTACCTGTGGGCTTTGCTCACCTGTCCCCGTCGAACCTAGTTTAAAGCCCTCCTCACTAGGTTAGCCAGTCTGTGTCCGAATAGGGTCTTCCCTCTCCTCGAAAGGTGAACGCCATCTCTGCCTAGCAGTCCTTCCTCGAATAGCATCCCGTGGTCTAGGAAGCCAAAGCCCTCCTGGCGACACCATCTTCGCAGCCAGGCATTCATCTCCATGATGCATCTGTCTCTGCCCGGGCCCCTACCTTTAACAGGAAGAATTGAAGAGAATACCACCTGTGCTCCAAACTCCTTCACCCGTGCTCCCAGAGCCCTGTAGTCACTCTTGATCCGCTCAGTGTCACACCGCGCAGTATCATTTGTGCCCACATGGATGAGTAGCATGGGGTAGTAGTCAGAGGGCCGGATAATCCTCGACAATGCCTCTAGAATCAGTTGTGTGCATTTTTCTACCATATCCTGTCCGGCAATTAAAAAGAGAAGTCAGAATTCCAAAGCAGGTAATCTCAGTGTCATCTACAAAGAAGCAGTTTATCAGGATAAAGCACAGCTGTCATTATATTTTCCTCCTTTGAAGTCTTGCCTCCTCTGTCCTTTTTTAGGGTAGCTAGACTGAGATACAGAAGGATACATGCTCTGGGTTTTCATGATGACCTCACTGAAGTCAATAGTAAAACTCCCAATGACTTCACAGGGGCCGAGATTTCACTCGGTGTTCCTTTCAGTGTTACCATTATGTTTTATTCTGGCAGTGCTTAAAATACCTTCCTGATCTTGTGTGTGAGTTTGCTGCAGTCAGGATTCCCAGATGATTTTTTTCCCTTCCTTGATCTAATTGGACTATAGTGGCAACCTTGTACAGAGCTGTTTACTTCTCATGACTGCCATCTCAATCAGTGAGGCCATATGGGGCTATAATGTTTCTGTCAGTCTGATACAGTTAAGTGTAAAAAAGGCATTTCCAGGAATTGTACGTATTGTATTATTTATATATATATATATGAATCTCAGCAAAGGTGAGAAGTGATATATACTTGTCATAAGAGTAAAAAAATAAATGTGCTTTCACATGACAAAGTTAATGAAGAAGGCTCATTTTCACCATTTTATATTCTGTTTAAAGTCTTCAAGATGTTTACCCAGAGCTTCATTTATTTCCTTAATTTTTTAATAAATTTAACGAATACTAAGGAGTGGGGTCTTCAGATTTCTTGGCTTGGTCTCCTAGGGCTAGAATAGGGGGGGAAAGAACTTCAAAGGTAAATGTATGATTAAAAAGAAAAAGAAATGTATTAAAGATTTAATTAAGATTAAATATAAAAATGATGCAGAGAGCATGTAGGACACACTTCTCCAAGAACTGATACTTAACTAGTCTCATTTAGAGTTTAGAAATGACCTTTTATCAAAAATAAATTAACAAGTTTTATTATTTATGATGTAAACATACATAAAAATATTTAGATGTGTCCCTCTTTGAAAGGCCTGCTTAAGCAATCTCCTATGAGCCTACCTGTTCTTCTTCGAGTGATTGTTCACGTCCATTACACATTAGGTGTGTGCGCGCCGCGTGCACGGACGTCGGAAACTTTTTCCCTTAGCGGCTCCCGTCGGGCCGGCGGGGCCCCCACCTTCCCGCCAGAGCGGCGCCCCGCTCCAGGGTATATATATCCCTGCCGACCCGACCCCTCCAGTTCCTTCTTACCGTCCGTGGCGGCGTTGGAACAACTCTGTCTCTCGTCTGAGAGTGTCCCTTAGCAATAGTCATTAGAGTTATCTAGTAGTTATCAGTTAGTTATAAGATAGTGTTACTCAGTAGTTAACGGCTCATTAGAGTCCTTAAAGTGCCTGCTGGGATTGTTTGTTCAGCCCCGGCACCGGCCCCGGGCGGTGGGGTATGCCACACGCCCAGGGTTTCAAGGCCTGTGCCACGTGCCGCAGGCCTATGCCATTGAGCGACCCCCACGCTTCGTGTCTGCGTTGCCTGGGGGAAGCTCACCAGAAAGAGCGCTGCAAAATCTGTAAGGCTTTTAAGCCCAGAACTAAAAAAGAGAGGGACTTCCGCCTTAAGCAGCTGCTCATGGAGACGGCGTTACAGCCCTCCACTTCGACGGCACCGTCTGCCTCCGTGCGGAGCGCACCGGCTTCGGTGCGGGAACCGGCGCCGGCGGGCCACTCGAAGACCGCGGCACCGACCCAGCGGGGTAGGGCACGACGCCGATCGTCTTCGCCGGCGAAAGTGAAGGGCCAGCCTAAGGCCCGCGGTCGCTCACCGCATAAGAAGGCGGCACCGGTAAAGACCTCGAGTGCCCCTAAGGCCGACACGGCCTCATCAAGGACCCCGGTAGTGGCTCCGGCGCCGAAGGGCCCGTCGAGCCCTGGGATGAGCGCGTCGAGCGACAATGAAGGGCTAGAGGAACTTGTGGAACAGCCCTCCACTCCGGACACGTTTGAGGCAGCTAAGGACCTCATCGCCTTGTCCGTTGAGGCCCCAGTACGCGCTGAAGGCGCCCCGCCTATGCTGCCGCGCAGAGGCAAGCCGGCGATGGTGCACCCGTCACGGTCGCCGTCTCGGCACCGTTCCAGGGACCGGTCCCGGTCGAGCTCCGCATCGGTGGACTCCCGGTTGCCCCCGGCGCAAGAAGCACCACAGCAGTCGGGCTTCAACAAACGATCGGCACCGACTCAGCAACCGAGCACGAGTCGGCACCGCGAAGCATCGGCGGCTCGTTACCCAAGGCCGACCAGCCGTAGCCATTCCCGGTCCCGGGATCACCGGTACCGTTCCAGGTCCAGGTCGACAAGGCGCCATTCCAGGTCCTGGTCGCGAAGGCGCTACTCTCCAAGATCGGACCGGCACCATTCTACGGCTCCACCGTGGCCTTCCAGGTCACCGTCCGTGGTCTCGGGGACTGACTCAGACCGATACGGCGGGGTTGCCCGTAGGTCACAGGCTAGCAGGGACTACGGACAGTCTCAATGGGGCCAGCCGAGCCAATGGCCATTCTGGACACCCTGGGCCTACCACCAACAAGGGCCCCCATCGAGGGCCTCGAGATCCGGGCCATCCCGGTACCGGTCCCGCTCCCCGCGGCACCGTCCGCCATCGTATAGGGAGGCAACGGTCTCTAGACCACCGGAGCGGGAAAGAGGGGACTCGGCACCGAGTATGGTACCGTCCCAATCCCACGCGGCGGGTCATGCCGCAGAGGAGCAATTGGCTGAGGCCGGGTTGCAGGATACTGAGGATGGGCAGAAGGCCCCGACCTCTTCCTCCTCGCCAGATGAGGCAGTTGCGGGCACATTGGTGTCCGGCCCTCCCCCGATTGACCATCGGGCACATCAAGACCTGCTTCGCCGGGTAGCCCTCAATCTGGGTTTACAGGCGGAAGAGACCGTGGAGCAGGACGACCCCATGGTCGATATCCTGAGCCCAGAGGGCCCCTCCAGAGTCGCTCTCCCGATTATACGGACAGTACAGTCCAATTATAAGACGGTGTGGCAAACACCGGCCTCCAGTGCGCCAACTGCAAAAGGCGTGGAGAGAAAATACTTCGCCCCATCTAGAGGGTTTGACTTCCTCTTTCTGCATCCGTCCCCCTGTTCGCTGGTGGTCTCGGCGGTAAACGAGAAAGAGCGGCATGGCCAGCAAGCTCCTGCCCCCAAGGGCAAGGAAGCTAAGAGATTGGACTTATTCGGGAGGAAAGTCTATTCATCGGGAGGCCTTCAGCTGAGGATCGCCAA
This sequence comes from Malaclemys terrapin pileata, assembly GCF_027887155.1. Lineage (NCBI taxonomy): Eukaryota > Metazoa > Chordata > Testudines > Emydidae > Malaclemys > Malaclemys terrapin. The sequence goes on from NC_071512.1 coordinate 70,114,688, forward strand.
TCAGCAGGCGATTCTAAACAGGCACAATTTTAACTCCTGGGCATCAGTCGCCAAGTTTAAGGACTCCCTCCCACCTGAAGCCCATCAGGAGTTCACGGCCCTGGTAGAGGAGGGAATGGCAGTGGCCAAGACCTCTTTACAGGCCGCTCTAGACTCAGCCGACGCTGCGGCTAGAACAATTGCGTCGGGAGTCGTGATGAGGCGTTCGGCGTGGTTGCAGGCTTCAGGTCTCCCGCCGGAGGTACAGACCACGCTGCAAGACCTCCCGTTTGAAGGTTCGGGCTTGTTTTCCGACCAGACGGACGCCAGGCTGCATAGCCTTAAGGACTCACGAGCGACCCTTAAGTCATTGGGTATGCACATGCCGGTGACGCAGCGTAAGCCCTTCAAACCCCAGCCGCCGCAAAGGCATTACCACCCTCGGCCCCGTCACGAGCCTTACCGCCGTCGAGGCAGGGATAATAGGCGGAGACGAAACAATACGCCTAATCAGGGCCAGAATCATGGCCAGGGCAAGCCACAGCCGGGAAATAAACCAGGCTTTTGAAGCTACGCCCGAGGACAGCGTACCACTCCCTATACCGGATCCTCCTTTGGGTTTCAAGGACCGTCTGTCCCGTTTCTACCGGGCCTGGTCGCGCATAACATCGGATCGCTGGGTCCTGCGCACAGTGAAGGCGGGTTATACCCTCCAGTTTTCCTCGCCCCCTCCCTGCCATCCCCCTTCCCCGTCCCTCTTCAGGGACCCTTCTCACGAGCAACTCCTCGTTCAGGAGGTACAGACCCTTCTCGCTGCAGGAGCAGTAGAAGAGGTCCCTCCGGACCTAAGGGGAAAAGGATTCTATTCCAGATACTTCCTGATTCCCAAGGCAAAAGGGGGCCTTCGTCCTATCTTGGACCTGCGCGATCTAAACAGGTTCCTGATCAAAACGCGCTTTCGTATGGTCTCCCTTGGAACTATTATTCCATCCCTGGATCCGGGGGATTGGTATGCTGCCCTCGATATGAAAGATGCCTATTTTCACATCGCAATCAATCCGGCCCACAGGCGGTTTCTGCGCTTCATCGTCAGCCAGCGCCATTTCCAATTTACGGTCCTGCCCTTCGGCCTGGCGACAGCACCACGGGTGTTTACAAAGTGCATGTCCGTGGTAGCAGCCTTCCTTCGAAAGAGGAGGATGCGTGTGTTCCCGTACCTGGACGATTGGCTACTCGCGGGCAGGTCGGAGGCCGAAGTCTGATCTCACGTAACGATGGCCTTGCAGACGTTCGACAAGCTCGGCCTCCGGGTCAACGTGCCGAAATCCACGTTAGTCCCCACACAGAGGCTGGACTTCATAGGTGCTACCCTGGACTCTGTAACCGCGCGAGCGAGTTTACCAGAGGCACGGTTCATGTCAATTCACGGGGCCGTAAGCTCGATCCAAAAATTTCCCACGACAACGGCAAGGTGTTGCATGCAGCTTCTGGGGCATATGGCAGCTTGCACACACGTGGTCAGACATGCCCGGCTGAGGCTCCGGCCGTTACAGTTGTGGTTCGCCCACACGCATCGCCCCAACAGAGACCCATTAGATCAAGTAGTCACGATCCCGAACCAGGTACTCAGCTCGCTACGCTGGTGGCTCGATCGCCAGCAGGTATGCGAGGGGATCTCCTTTGCTGCCCCACAACCCACTCTGACGTTAGTGACAGATGCATCAGACATGGGTTGGGGGGCGCACCTGGGGGAACTGCGGACCCAAGGGCTGTGGTCCAAAGAGGACAAGCTGCTTCACATCAATCTGAAGGAGCTAAGAGCGGTTCGCCTCGCCTGCCAGACCTTCCACGCCTCCCTAAAAGGTCACAGCGTGGCAGTCCTGACGGACAACACTACCGCCATGTTCTACATAAACAAGCAGGGCGGGTCCCGGTCTTCTCCCCTCTGTCACGAGGCACTCCAATTATGGAACTTCTGTATAGCCCATGCGATACACCTCATCGCGACGTATCTTCCGGGAATTCAAAACGGCTTAGCAGACCGCCTCAGCCGATCCTACCAAATGCACGAATGGACGCTGAGAGGAGACGTCCTGCATTCGATCTTCCGGAGGTGGGGTTTTCCCCCGGTGGATCTATTCGCCACCAGGGACAACAGCCAATGCCCTCAGTTCTGCTCGTTCCAGAACCTCAGCCCGGGATCATTAGCAGATGCTTTCATGATCCCATGGGGAGGGAGCCTAAAATATGCCTTCCCTCCATTTCCACTTATACACAAGGTTCTTCTCAAGACCCGCAGGGACAGGGCAACGATCATACTTATTGCCCCGGCCTGGCCTCGCCAGCATTGGTTCACGTCCCTGCTGGAACTGTCCATAGCCGATCCAATCACCCTTCCCCTCCATCGCGACCTAGTCACGCAAGACAAAGGTCGCCTACTCCACCCGAACCTGTCCTCGCTTCATCTCACAGCATGGTATCTCTCTGGCTGAACGATGCAGAACACAGGTGCTCTCACCAGGTTCAGCAAATCCTCCTTAATAGTAGGAAGCCCTCTACAAGGGCAACATACCTGGCGAAGTGGAAAAGGTTCTCCCACTGGTGTGAGCCTCAACGCATACAACCTTTACAGGCCTCGGTCCCGTCCATCTTGGACTATTTACTGCACCTTAAGAATCAAGGGCTTGCGCCCGCCTCAATTAGACTTCACTTAGCCGCTATTTCGGCTTTCCATCCGGGAGAGTTGGGAGTGTCAGTATTCTCCAACCCCACAGTGGCCCGATTCCTCAAAGGGCTGGAAAGGGTGTTTCCCTACTCACGCCCGCCGGTTCCGACGTGGTCTCTGAACCTAGTCCTAAATAAACTCATGAGTCCTCCCTTTGAGCCCCTGGCCACTTGCTCCCTCACGCACCTCTCGTGGAAGGTGGCGTTTCTCGTGGCCATCACGTCGGCCAGAAGGGTATCGGAATTGAGGGCCCTCTCGTCAGAACCACCCTATACAGTGTTCCATAAAGATAAGGTGCAACTTAGGCCGCACCCCAAATTCCTCCCAAAGGTGGTATCACAGTTTCACATGGGGCAAGACATTTGCCTACTGGTGTTTTTTCCAAAACCCCATACGGACCCTCACCACCGCAGCCTACATACCCTGGATGTCCGAAGGGCGTTGGCATTTTACCTGGAGCGGACCAGGTCGTTCCGCAGAACACCCCAGCTGTTCATTGCGATTGCGGAACGTATGAAAGGCTTGCCTATCTCGACACAGCGCTTGTCGGCATGGATTGTGCATTGTATACGCACTTGTTATGAACTCGCCAATGTTCCGGCCCCGGAGATCCGGGCCCATTCGACTAGAGCCCAAGCGTCCTCAAGGGCCTACTTGGCGCAGGTCCCGATCCAGGAGATCTGTAAGGCAGCCACCTGGTCGTCCATACATACGTTCACAGCCCACTACGCGATCCATCATCAGACCAGAGAGGACGCGATGGTCGGCCGGGCTGTGTTACAGTCAGTTGTACCTTGACTCCTACCCACCTCCAATGGTAAGCTTGGGAATCACCTAATGTGTAATGGACGTGAACAATCACTCGAAGAAGAAAAGACGGTTACTTACCTTCTGTAACTGTTGTTCTTCGAGATGTGTTGTTCACGTCCATTACACTTCCCACCCTCCTTCCCCTCTGTCGGAGTCTCCGGCAAGAAGGAACCGCAGGGGTCGGGTCGGCAGGGATATATATACCCTGGAGCGGGGCGCCGCTCTGGCGGGAAGGTGGGGGCCCCGCCGGCCTGACGGGAGCCGCTAAGGGAAAAAGTTTCCAACGTCCGTGCACGCGGCGCGCGCACACCTAATGTGTAATGGACGTGAACAACACATCTCGAAGAACAACAGTTACAGAAGGTAAGTAACCGTCTTTTCTCTTCAAGCAGGCCACACATCATCGTATCTGTTCCTTGATCAGGAAAGCTTGACCACTTGTGCTTCAGAGATCATCAGTATTGCTAATAGGCTATCTATCAGAGCGACACAAGGTTTGGCCTTCCTCAGAAATCTAAGACTACTGCCTCCACAGCACTCCCTTACATCCCTTGCTAGCCCTGTCAAGGTCAAGGTCAGAATTCAAATTTGCCTGTCTAACTTAGCTATGCATACAATCAGCACAGGCCAGGCTCATTAACTTTGAACTGATTACCAGAAGTGTTTCAAATATTTTAAGGCAATGTAAAATCAACCACCGTGTTTATCTTTCTGTCTGACCCTGTGAATAACCTAAAAGAAGTTTGAAGTGTGCGAGTATCCAGCTGTTATATTGCTATTTAGTACATATTGTGATCTTCTGGAAGGGCAATTGTGAAAAATCTAGCAAATTTCTGTCAAGATCCTTAGTATTTGGGTTTTTTAAATTATAAAGCATTCATAAATGAAACCGTTGACTAGAGGGACACGCAATTCCTTTGCAAAAACAACAAGGAGTCTGGTGGCACCTTGTTGTTTTTGTAGATACAGACTAACACGGCTACCCCCTGATACTTAATTCCTTTGCAAATTATCTAAGCACATTTTAGTTTTATTTAGTTTCAAAACATAAAAACAAGAGAATTCACAAAACTCTAATATTCTACTCCAATCATAATTCCTTGCACTTATATCCTTATGCACAATCACAGGCTCTCAATGATCTCTCAGAAGATTAAACTGAAGCATTAAATTTATATTTTCATATTGATTATTATAGCAAATTCTTCACTGCCTTACACTTTGTGTGGTCATTTACCCCCATGCAAAGGAGGTGTAAAATGCTGCTGTTATGGTTTGATGGGGCTTTGATTTACTTTGCATAGGTGTAGATGACTGTAAAAGGTGCAAGGCAGCAGAGGATCAAAGCCCAAAGTATTTAATAACATACATTTAAATGTGACTTCAATGTGTTTCTCATATCAAGATTTTAAGACATTGGTTTAGTGCATCCCACAAGCAGATTCTTGGAGAAATATTTTATTTGACAATTCAAATTCAATTAACATTTTATTCCTAGTTAAGAGTGTGGAAAATTAGTCTTTACACTCAGAAAGAAAGAAATGGAAATATGTGTCATAATTGGAGTGGTCTTTATGGGCAGTGGCAGTGCATAAATTTGCACAGATAGTTCTGGAATATCACCTCTTTCTTCACCATGAAGTCAGCAAGGGAAGAGCTCTGATTGGAAATGCATAACATGCCTTATTGTCAAGCAAGAGAATACGGAAGCTTTTTGGCAAGATCGAAGATGGGTCATATAAAAATGTCATCACAGTGGAAACCTCAACAGACTTCCTTGTGACCTAACACAAAAGATTACCAAAATTAAAGTAATGAGACATTTTATCAATTTAATAGTGACAGTCTTAATTTTACATGGAGTGTCCCTTTGAGAGTTCTGACAGTTTTGTCTCAGAGGATCTCTCAACTTGCTAAAGGATTTCTTGAATACAGTCAAGCAGAGAGGTTTTTTTTTATTCAGAGGTGGCCCTTTTTCACTTTCTGATTTGATATTCAACCCCAGACATGGTTGTAACAATGAGAATTTTCAGTCAGAGCATGCATAATTTCCCCATATGGCGGCATGCATTTTTTCCATGTCATGTTTCTTTCTGAACTGGAAGCCATTCTGCCCTCATTAATAATGGCACTCAAACCTATTTGAATGAGGTCGTAGGAGGTTTGCCACCAATTGGGGCCACAGTGGTGTTTAGATTTCGGACTGAAGGGTTTACTATAGGACCAGAGAAAGGGAAAGCATGCCAGACACCCTACTTTCCTGATATGTGTCACCACCCCAGATTAGCTTCCGACACCAATGGAAATGGAAGATGTGGAAATACTCCACTATTTATGCACAGAGCCCAATCCTGTTGTTATTTAGTTAGGCAATAATCTCATTGATTTGTAATCAGTTTCTCCTCAGTGTGAGTTTAGAAATCAATGGGGAGTATTGGATGTCAGCATCAGGGCTAGAATAAATGATTTGTGGTGGGAAAATAAAATCATCAATTAGTTTTGCTAGAAAAAGTCATACTCCTATTATCTGTCACAGTGAATTAAAATACCTTCCTCCTCCTCAAAGCAACAAAATACCTTTTGTGTTCTTATGTTTTTCAGATAAATACATTAGTTTCAAAGGGTAGAATGAATCAGAGCCTGATGTGGTTGCTTTAAGTAACTTCAAATGAGTAAAAGTAAAAATATGTATGCAAACAATCTCTGTGGTAGAGCAGCAGCATCTAGACTATACTTTACAAACTCTCTCAGAAACATATAATACACCTATTATCCACTGTATACTATTATATACACTTATTATAAATGTTTTTTCCAAAGTGGCATTTCATGTTTTACTGTATTTTTTTCAATTTTGAATATGCCACACAAGGTAGATATTTCCATTCAGTTCACTAGCTTGTCTTCTGCATCCCTTTTGGATAATGGTTCTCACTAATAGCAACAGCAAGAAAAATGCCCCTGTGATCTGATACTAGCTGCATTGAATATCTGAGATATATAATTTAAGTAAATAAAAATGGGAAAAGCAAAACCATTTGAGTGCAGATTAATATTATAAGTATAATTTATATTGTCTTGTATCAGAGGGTTAGCCGTGTTAGTCTGAATCTGTAAAAAGCAACAGAGGGTCCTGTGGCACCTTTAAGACTAACAGAAGTATTGGGAGCATAAGCTTTCGTGGGTAAGAACCTCACTTCTTCAGATGTTGCTTAATATTGTCTTGTAAATGTATTACTTATTGATCACAACTGATTTGCTAATTCTTTTTGGCTAGGTTTTTTTTTTAATGAATGTAGTGGCATTGATGGGTCTGCTTCAGGATAGTTATTTACATATGTTCAGATTAGACTGGTAGTTTTTTGCACAACTTTTCACAGGTACAGATGGTTAAGAAAGGTGAAAAGCAGTAGATAGCTGATGCAATGTTTTGTTATCAAACACTACAGTTGTCTAGTTAGCAGGTTCCCTGCTAGTATTTTGTCTGGGCATACTGCAAGAAGGACAGGAGACTTGTTATGGGTTTTAATCAGGCTGCAACTTTATTATATGATGTATGGGACTACTCGGCAGATAAAGTGTACAGTGCAGGCAAATCCATACTTATTCAAATCAATTCTCCAGGGCTTTCACCCCCCCCCACCCCCCTTTGTTTAATCCATGCTTATTCACATCAATTCTCCAGGGCATCCACCAGCTCCCCTTTGTTTCCATCCAGGTCCCCCAGTGACCCATGGCTTGGACCTTACCATCCACCAGCCTCACAAGAGGCTTAAGGAGGGCTATGAGAATGGGAGGGTGGTGGTGGCGGGGGAGGGAGGTTGGCTCCCTGTCGTACTGATCATGGGAGTCCACGAACCCCCTCCCCCATTCTGTTTCTTTATCCAATACCTCCTTTTAAGTCCTTTACAAGGCCATTTATCTGGTCACTGGCTATCCTCCCTATGGAGTACCTGCACTGAACATCCGCCACAAAGAGGCGCCAGCCATTTGCTTGGCTGCTTCCCCCCAACCCTGCCAGGTTCCCAGACATCTCCAAATGGCCTATTGGCTAGCGGCCCTACTGGGGAGAAAGAACCCATTGTCCCATGTGTGATTGTCAACGGACACCAGCAGCTGCATTGTCCTTGACCTGGTACTGCAGCAACCGCCCTTAAAGGAGGGCCGTATAGGCGACCCATTCTCTGGATCCTTGTATTGACAAGACTCTTTAAAAGAAACCAAAATAAACAACTTGTAAGATGGAGCCAAAAAATCTGCATTTCGCCAACCACATGACATTCTAAGGTTCCAGAGAGCCCGCGGAAAATTGGAAATGAGACAAGGCATCTGCTATGCCATTGTCCATGCCCGGCACATGCTTGGAAGAAAAAACAGATGTTGAAGGTTAAGCATTGGAGAACAAATGCCCTTACCAACTTTCCAGTCCTGTGCGATCTGGAAGTTTGGTGATTGATAACCTGTACCACTGCCATGTTGTTGCACCAACGGCACACCCGTATATTAGACCCAAATTAATAACCATTTGTACCTCCACAATGATACCCCCTTAAATTGACCTAGAAAACTTTTCCACACCCACAAGTCTTACCACATCTGTGTAGTGACTCGTATGCAATTATGTGGTCTGGCTATGCCAGCCAGTGCCGCTGCCAGTCGGGCACAAAAAGCCCGCCCTGGGGCAGCAACCCTGCAAGCAAAGTTCAGCTCAAAGCCAAAGTAGGTTAATGTAGGGAAAGGGGCCTTCTGTTTTGTCCTTTGCTAGGGGTTTCCCCAACTATTTAGTCAGGGCCTGAAATGTGTCCAACAGGTGAAAACACTCATTTGACCCAGTTCGCCCTGCGGACAAAAATTGTGCAAATAATGGTTTCGTCCCACTGACTGCAGCACTGCCCCAGTGCAACGTTGTACTAAATTTCTGAAAAGTTGCACAGGATATTGAACAGACCGTGGGCATAGCCTTGTTGAAATAAACTTGCCAGCCGTAAGTGTCTTAAACAACCACCGTTATTAAATGTCCAGCAAATACTATTATGTGCCTGGGGCCCTTTTTGGGCTTGTTGCGGTATGAACAAACCCCTGGTGCCCTTGGTGTTATGCCCTTGAAACACAGTTTGTGTTGCTGCCCTTAATGGAAACTGCTTATGACATGCACCCAATTCCTGCTAGTATTTTGTTGGTCAAGTGGTGACCGGAATTAATTCAATACTTACTTCATAATCTCACACTTGATGGTTGAATCATAAACCATGGTTTCCACTGCAAACCGTTGCTGTGGTGAAGGCAAAATATAATGGCCAGATTCTTATTTACACTAACTCTGACAGTGTAAAGGGGCCTTAATGGGTGAGAAAATTACATCACACCCACATTAGACCTTCTTTGTTACCCACTTGAAGCCCGTTTACACTGCCAGAGAGGTCAATGAGAATCTGGTTCCAGTTGGTTGCTGATATTCTGGAAAATTAGATTTTAACGTTCACTTAGAGGTCAGGGAGCAGGGCCCGCAGCAGAGCCAGTCTCTGGGCAACCTAACCAGCACAGCTGGCCTTTAGTAGTCCGCATCGTTGTCTGCACTGCCTGATTGATTGGTAGGAGCTGCACTTCAGTGGCTGCTCAAAGCATTTGCCGATGGCTGTTATAGCTCCTGTGCCTGCTCATTCCCAGCATTTCCTCGCCTCACTCTGACCTTTGCTCTGATTCTGGACTACCTGTGCTCTAACCACTAGGTAACAACCACCCACATCCTGGTCACTAAGAGTGAGTCAGACCAGTACTCTCTGCCCCAAAAGCATTAACCTTTGTGTTAGCATCTGTGATGAGAGACCAGGTCTATCACTGGTATGTTCAAGAAAAATGGATTCTTGATATTGAGGGGAATAATGTTTTGTTTTGTTTTTTTTCTGGAGTACATGGAAAATGGAATTTCCACTTGATCAGTGTTTGTGATTAAAGTATTTATTCATATATCTCTTATCTAGAATATACCTTTAAAAAAAAGGCCACTGTTTAGGGATTAAGGCTTATTTGAGGGTTGAAAAAGTTACAACCAAGAGAAAAAGCTACATTTTTCATCTCTACTCCCAGGTGCCTTTGCAATGTACATTATCAAAATTTGTAAAATGCAGTTTAAAATCTGAATGTAATAGAGAATAGTAGAGCTAAAGCTAAATTTTATCAGCCAATGCAGATCATTAAAAATCACATGTTGGAACTATACAGCTAAATCTACAAAAGACCAAAGTATAATACAGACAAGCTGTTAAAGTGCACAGAATGAAAAACATTTGTGCTATAAAGCAGGAAAGCTCCAATGATAAGGAAATATGACACTATTTTTAATGGTAGGAAAGTTTCCTCTTTAGTTTCATAACTATGTTTCTAAATTTGAAGAGTTGCTGGAATACTCCTTTTTTTTTTTTTTTTTTTTTTTAATCTGGGGTAGAGCAAAGCTTTGAACCAAAATTTGAGATTGCTTAGTAGTATGTGAGGTTAATGGAAATATCATAATGGAAGCACTACTATTATCTACATTGCTACAAAATATAAACATAAGGAAAGCTCTAGTTTCTATTGGGTAACAAATTCAAGCTGGTTTAAATAACTCATCCCAGGGTGAAGCTGAAATAATGTCCATTGCTTTTGATCCATTTGCCAGGTCTCATTTTGAGTGAAATTTACCCCTGTGCAGAGCCAACAGAAAATCTATGCACCACTTAAGCCTTATTTTGAGGGCTTAATGGGACTTAGATAGTATATTGGCCTAGTACTGGCCCTCTGACCAGGTATAGATTTTTACCCTCTAAGAGTATTTCATGCTCATCACAACATATGAAGGGACATATTCTTTTCTAAGTTAAAAACATGCAATCTCACTGTTTTCAGTTGGAGTTACACAGATGCCTTAAGAATAAATTATTTTTAAATGCCTAATCTTTTAGCTGATAAGTTTTCATGTATAATAAATCCTCAGAACTCTATAGAGATATGCCTAAGTCAAGAAATGCAGGATGGAGTACATGTTGAGAAACCTGAGAAGCTTTTCTTTCCAGCTAAATGAAGAAAGAAAAGTAGTTTTCCATGAGAAAATGTAATTTTATCAAAAATCTAAATGTTTCACAAGAATGTGTCAATTTTAACAAACTTTTGACAGGAAAAATGAATAATTTGGGCTCTCATTTTGTTTTGACAAGGTAATGTTTTATTTAAACTTTCTGGTTACATTTAATTTTGTTTTTACTTGTATATTGTATTAATAGTATAATATATTTTTGATATTATATTATAGTTAATATTGTGATGTTTCAATGTGATCTGAATGAAACAGTTTTACATTATTGTGAAGCAATATATTTTGATATTAAATCAAAATTATTCAAGATTAAATAGAACATTCTGATGTGTCTGAATCTATGTATTTTTAATTTTCATTTTTTGGGAAATTTCTAAATTTCTGCTTTTCTTTCCAATTTGGAATGCAAATCAATTTCAAAATGTCAGAATTTTCTGCCAAATGTAAATTCTGTTTTTGTCCAGCTGAAATATACACCCCCAACACACATGCATACAATTTGTGTTGCCGTAGCACCTAGGAGCTCTAATGATGGTTGTGCTAGGTGCTGTACAAACACAGAACAAAAATAGGGTCCCTACCCCCAAAGCTTGCACACTCAGTAGCCAGGTAGATATATATAATACATGCTATCCCAAAAGACAAGCTGAATTGCCTTATGGGCCTCCTAAAGATTTCTTAAAAGACTCAGATGGGAAGCTAGACAGGCTTTTAAATCTCAGGAGACTTGGGGCTGCAAACAGTGTTTAGGTTTTTTCAAGACAGGAAGCAAGGGTGCTTTTAAATCCCAGGAGAATGTGGGCTGAAAAGTTATATCCTGTGGATTTGTGCAAATATTAAATGTCTGGCACACTTTGATGCTATTACTTTGTTTTACAGCTGTAGGACTGCTGAGATAACACAAAGTAAAGCACTGTGGTTTCTTGTAAAGCGAGGGAGTAGAACTGCATAAATGTCTTGATGTATTTTAACTTGTTAAATTAAATTGCTTTACTGCTGTATATAGACCTTGGGTATTTCGTTCCATTTGTTGTACACTATGCAGTTCACGGTGTTGCTAACAAACACCATGTATCTTTTTACGAGGCACTTTGTGTCTGCCATCATTTCTGTTTAAGTGTTTTCCTACACTCCAGCGCTAGCCACTTCTTTGGAGCAATCATTTCCTATACATCAATAGCACGAGAATTTCAGCTATGTACATATAGCATTGCTCTTTTGTAAACATTTCCAATTACCAAAGAAAGGCACTGTTTCCTCAGACATCAATGTGATAACAATTGCAAATGTTAACATATGCCTTTAATAGAATACATAAGGAAAGAATACATGATGTGGGGTGGTATAAAATTTTGGTCGCCTGAGTTTGGGATGACTGTATTACTCGGCTGAAGCCATAATTTAGTTATTCATGTTCTTTCAAATGAGTCCCAATAAAACTGTTATAATGCACCATGTATTCTATATTTGCCTTATGTAGATTTTACAGAAAATCTATTTCAGGAAGGTTTTAGAGCGTCTAAAAAAAATTATTGAGATTGTTTTGAATCCCTTCACCTGTAAAACCAGGGGCCTCACTAGTTGACCAACTGTGCAGGGCTCTCAGGGAACTATGCTAATCTCTCAGAAAACACAAAATAGCTCTTTGATGCATACAAATATAATACTCTAAAAGCTATTATCTAGGCACCTTCCAGGGCTTGAAGTGCTGTGTCCCACAAGGGAACTCATCCCAATGCTGTGTCATGGCTGAGAAATTTAAAAAGCTATAGTTGTAGGGAAAGATAAATTATAGTTTTCAGTTTGAGAGAAATCTCTGCTTTAATTGTCATTTTATTTTTACAATGGATAAGTACAAGATAATAAGATCAGTGAGGGTCCAATTCTGATAATAGCTGAATGTCCTTAACTCAATGGAAACATAAGATGTTAGGCCTTTTGAGCCTGATCTACAGCCCGATGAAGTAAATGGGATTTTTCCATAGTCTTTGGATGAGGACTAAGTTGGAGAATTATAAAATATGTATGGGCTAGGTCCACAATACTCTCTACATACTTTGTTGTTTATGGCTGTCTCATACTCCTGAAGTGGTGTGAAGCAGCATGTGACTCTTACCTGTATATTTCTGATCACTTGTGTTTCCATTCCATTCTTTTCTTATAAACACCAAGGTTGGTTACTGTTTACATGATAGATCCAGCAATTAGGAGCCTCGAATAGCCAGCCAGCCTTTATTCGGTAAGTGCCCCAAACCATGCTCAAGGTACGCAGGCACTTTACAAACAATTAAAATACAGTCCTAATAATAAATAAAATCGCTGGCTGAGTTTGCAATGCCCTATACTCAATTTGATATTATTTATCTGTTTGTCTATAAATAAAGCAGAAATGTTTGAACATTTCACCCGATCAAGTCCATAATTTCAGGGAATGTTCTAGGCCCATTCTGAAATGTTCTAGAACCTATTGATTTGGTGAAAATCAGAAAACCAGAAGGGAAAAATGAGGGACAAGTGGAGCTCTTTGCATTTGATTAGTAGGCACATAGTCTTTAAACAGCCTTGAATTGTTTATAGCTCAAAGAACCAGTTAATGGCAGCCATTTAAACCTTCCAGCAATATAATACTCTCATCTCAACTCTGACTGTCCTTTCGGTAGAGTTTAAAATGTTGTCACCCTGAATAAAAAAAATGGAGGGGGAGGAGGAATGGGGGTGGGGGGCACACAGAGCCCTGGCATAGGGGGATTGGGGTTTCTGGCATAGGGGATGAGGAAAACTGAGGACACAGATCCCCTAGGATAGTATGAAAGGGGAAAAGGGTGGGAAAAGGAATATGGGGGGCATCCATGTGGCAGAGATGGAAATGTGGGGGACATAGTGCCTGGCCTGAGGGATGGTGTGGGAGGCTACAGAAATCCCTGAAATAGAGGGGGTGGGAAGGTGCCATATAGGGAGCTTGCTGGGGCAGGTTGGGGGTGAAGGGATGCAAGGAGCCTGTGATGTATGCAATGAGCTTGGCCTACAGAAGCTACGAAGTGTGTGACTCTTTTGTAAAATATATAAAATAAAAACAAACAAAATATTAACATAACCAAATGGCATAATTAAAACGAGGTCTTGAGGGGGGTCAGTACATGGGCCAACAGCAATGAAAGTAGAAACTATTTCTGATAGTATATGTTTCACTTTATGGATTTCTCTTAAACTTGATTGAAGCCTTCCCTTCTGTCTGAGTAGCTCTCAGATGTAGCTATCACATGCAACCAAACAGGGCATGTCTATGCTATAGCTAGGAGCAAGCCTCCAGTCAGGGTAGACAGACCTGTGCTAGTAGGACTCGAGCTAGCACATATAAATAGCTGTGTGGATGTTGCAGCGCCAGAAGTGAGTTCAAGCCTAGGGAGTCAGGGGGGTCTGAACTTGGGTGGCTAGCCCAAGTCTTCACTGGAGCCACAATGTCCATACAGCTATTTTTAGTCTCTATCTCAAGCCCCACTGGCAAGTGTCTGTCTATTCAGGCAGGGAGGCTTACTGCTAAATGCAATGTAGACATAACCTAGGAGGGCTGCCAAGCCAGATCACAGGCCAGCTTTGTTGTAAATGATTTTAAAAGCTAAATTAGTGTTTCCATCACTCATGAGAATGATATTTTTGTGCAAAGGTGACTGGGTCCTTAAATGCATGGTTTAGGAGGGTCCACGAAATAACTAACCATAATACCTATATTTATGATGGGGTAAATCTCAGGTCAGCAATTAGTTTAGCTATGCTATCATTTATGAATGTTCCTTACAGTAATTATGTTAAATGTTGTTTACTGTTTTAGTTGGAAATCATGTCTTCTGTGAAATGATTTAACAATCAGACCTATAATTTTACACAGATGCACTGCAGTTACTAATTGTCTTCACAAATGGTCTGATATCAGTGGGCAACCTTGTAAAAAAATAACTTCAGTGCTTTAGGGCATGATTTTGCAAGCTACTTTCTCTAGGTGCCCTTAAAGGCATTAAACCACAGTTTCCTGATGCTCCAGGAGTTCCTCAGCCCCTTGGAGGAAGAAGTCCTTAATTACTATTACCCTTTTATTTATAGGCTGTAGTGGAATGAACACCCCCGATGCATATAGTTTCAGATTAAATATCCAAGGCCAAAACACCTACTTTGCATGAGATTATGCTATATGGGCAGGACTCTCCTCTGTTCATGTAGAAGAGAGGGGAAAATCAGCTCTTCATCCCACAGACGACTTCTTCAACTGGAGTGCCATATACAATAGGCCCTTCAGGGTTTTAGGGAGTGGAGAAGGGAGAGAGATTTCTGTATAGAAGTCTTGGAGCTATATTACTGCCCTCTGGGGTCCCTCACTGGCTGCTTAGCCATTCTCTCTCTTGTATGCCCCAATGGCCCTACATCCAATAGGTGCATGAGCTGACAGAGTTGCAGTACCCTCCTCCCTCTGCCCCTTCCCTAATTGTGTTCCCTCTGTAGCAGGCTACTCTGAGCTGAACATAAAATGGTTGCAGATTAAAAAAAACTGTTAGATGATTGAAGATGAAGCTCCTAGATCAGAAGCAGAGTCATAACAGTTGTGTAATACTGTATACATAATAGTGTACAACCAGGGCAATTTATGGGGAAACCAAGAACACGAAAAAAGTTTTCCAGGGAAACCAGACCCAGTGTTTACAGAAAGGCCAAGATCTGCAGGGTCCACTGTTGGATCAAACAGGATAGTGTGGCTGGGGCATGAAGTAGGTCATGAGGACAAGATGGAGAGAGATAGCTGAATGCTAATAAGGATTCTGTTCTCTTGCATGTGGCTGTACAATATGTAGAAGTTAAGAAAATGTCAGTTGTTTAACTGAAGCCATAATCCTCAGAGAGAAATTATTCTGCCTGTCACTAAAGATGGCATTGTGAGATAATTTGTTAGAAAAGTTCCTATTTTCTTGACTGGGTTTTGTCTGTTTTAAGAGTTGATTTTAAAATGGCTTTTAACTTCAAGCAGGCTGTCTCAAATTATGGGGCCTGACCTCATTGATGGAGCTTGGATGCTGTTTTATTGGGGCCTGGAACTTTTGTCTTACTTTTTTGTATTTATGGTCTTGAAAATTAAAGAATGAAAATTGTTCTAGTATTTCATCAATATATGGCATATATGAATACTGTTTCCAGCACACATGACATGGCACCCATATCCGAAACGTTATGGAGACATTGTCGAGGCTCATCCAGCCCTCTGACTCTACCCCATGGTACTCATCCATGTGAGTACTAATGATACTGCGAGGTATGATTCTCAGCAGATCAGAAGTGACTACAGGGCTTTGGGAGTAAGGGTAAAGGAGTTGGGAGCACAGGTGGTGTTCTCTTGAGTCCTTCCAGTAAAGGATAGGGGCCTCGGCAGAGACAGATGCATCCTGGAGGTGAATGCCTGGCTGTGAAGATGGTATCGCCTGGAGGGCTTCAGCTTCCTTGACCACGGGATGCTGTTCTATCAAAAAGGACTGCTAAGCAGAGATGGGGCCCTATCAAGGAAGGGGAAGAGCATATTTGGATACAGACTGGCTAACCTAGTGAGGAGGGCTTTAAACTAGGTTCAAAGGGGGCAGATGAACAAAGCCCACAAGTTAGTCAAGAACATGAAGACCTGGGAGAAGGTTCAGAATTTGAGGGGAGGCATGGGCTGTTATAGCAGGATAAAGGAGAGACAACACAAAACTTGGGGTAGGGGGAATCAAATCAGTATCTTAGATGTCTGTATACTAATGCGAGAAGTATGGGGAATAAGCAGGAAGAACTTGAAATGCTAATAAATAAACACAACTATGACATAGTTGGCATCGCAGAGACCTGGTGGGATAATATGCATCACTGGAATATTGGTATAGATGCTGATTTTCTTTATAGTAGTAGAGTGTGATGGTTAAAATTTTGAGAACTGCTATTTTGGAGACCTTGGAGACAAGAACCATAAAAATGTTCTAGCCATGTTGTGAGTTGAAATTTTTATTTGTCTTCTTCTTTTCAGAAAACATATTACTACCTAATCTTCACCCCCCACTGTTACAATAAAAGAGCCATGAACATAAGAGTTACCCTGGTGGAATACAATCATAGTCCAGTATCGAGTCTCTGCAAGAGGCCTAGGATGAGACTAGCCTCACTTTTGCATTTGTCCAAATTAGCACTTATTATAAGGGAAAAGAAAATCATTCTTTACCCTCACTCCACAAGTGATCAGTATGTTTCCTAATCCATGAGTGTGATTTAGTTCTGATTAAATCAGTAGGTTAGTTTTGCTCCCTATGCTTATTTGCTGGCTGTAACCAGTACTAGTACCAACTCTCATCTCCTGCTTTGTCATTTGACATCCCCTTGTGTGCTACCTGCCATAGCTT
Organism: Malaclemys terrapin pileata; assembly: GCF_027887155.1. NCBI lineage: Eukaryota > Metazoa > Chordata > Testudines > Emydidae > Malaclemys > Malaclemys terrapin. Next base: position 70,131,681 of record NC_071512.1, read on the forward strand.
TTTTCAGCACGCCTCACTGGGAGAGAACACTTCTGTCCATGCATCTTGACTGGGACTCAGTGAGGGAGTGTAGGTTCCAGAAACTCTAACCTTCACAACCTCTCCTTAGATGTCACAGATGTTTTCTCAAGGGACCACAAATGAAATTATCCAAATAACACTAGTCTTCACCAAAACCAAGATTTATTAAAAAAATAGAACATGGAATTAAAAGAATAGAAATTGTGTGCTTAACATATTTAGATTTGCTCTTCTAACAAACAAAACCAGATGAGGCAATCCTCTCTCTGACCACCCTTCAGTCAGACTGCCAACATCACTTGCTAATTAAACACCGACTCCTCTCCTGAATCCAGGACTCACTTTTCAAGTCCCTGCTACTGAGTCAGCTTGCATGTTCAAACAGGCCGCTCTTGGTTGTCCAATGTGCCTCTACGTTTTAAAGGCTATAAACACATCAAGGTGAAGGTTTCATTAATATTTATGCAACAGAATCTGATCCAAAATCCTATTTGGGAGGTGTCTTCCTGATTCCAAGGCTGGTATGTCAAAAGCACGTGATTTAATTTCTTTAAAGTAAGTGTGATCAGGGGCGGTGAGTTATATGGGCCCATGGTGCCCGGGCTCCAGCAATATTCAGGGCCTGGGGGCCCAGCTGCACCAATGTTTGGGGCCGGGTCTCTCCCCCGGCCCCGCCTGCCACCCCCCCACACACATCCCCCGAGTGTCCTCCGGCCCCCACTTGCTGTCCCTGTGTGCCTCCCGATCCCTGCCTCTCCCCTGCAGCTCCACGCTGACTCCACTCTTCTGGTTCCTGACATCAACTGCCGCTGCAGGGTCCTAGTGCCCCCCATTTACTAATACTAGTCCCCCTGCCCTTCTGCCTTGGAGATCCCTTCCTTTTTCCCTCCACCAGCACAGGGGGCCCCCTGCCCACAGTCACTGCTCCTGCCCCATGCTGGACAAGGGGCAGCCCCATCCCCCACCCCCAGTGAGGCTACAGTGAGGGGCAGCAGCAGGGGAGGAGGAGCACACGTGATGGCAGCCCCCCTGCACCCACCACAGGGGAGGCAAGAGGCCTCTTCAACGCCCCAAATCCCTCATCCCCAGTCACACCCCACAGCCCTCACCCCAGCACCCCCTGCCTCTGCAATCCTTGCCACCCCCAAACTCTCTCCCAGAGCCTGCATCCCCCTCCCTCTGCACCCCCTTCCATCCCCAAACTCCCTCCCAGAGCATGCACCCCTCACCCCCTCCTGCACACACACACCCTGCCCCAGCTCAGAGCCTTCATCCCTCATCCATTCTGCACCCCCACCTACTGCCCCAGCCCAGAGCCTGCACCCAGCACCCAAACGCCATCTCAGAGCCTGCACCCCAGACCCCCTCCCCCAGCCAAACTCCCTCCCTCTTCTCACCCCTTCTGCACCCAAACTCCCTCCCAGAGCCTGCACCCTTCACCCCTACTGCACCCCAATCCTCTGCCCCAGCCCAGCGCCTGTACCCCAGACATCCTCCCCCCACCCAAATTCCCTCCCAGAGCCTTAGGCAGGTGGGGGTGGAGTTTGGGGTGGTGGGTTCTGGGCACCACCAAAATTTCTATAAACCTCCCTCCCCTGAGTGTGATGATTAGCTTTTGATCTGTACTTTCATTCTTTTCCATGGGTGTTCACCCCTCGCCAGTTGCATAGACCCATCTTCTTCATTTCTTCTGAACAAAGAGAGAGTTTGGATATGACCCTTTTAAAATTTCTTTTATTAAGTTCTGACAGACCCTAGATCTTCTATCACAGTGGCTTTCACCCAGATCTCTTTTAAATTACTCTAAACTGATGGATTCAATCTTTTTTTTTTTTTTTTGGTACTGAATTCCTCAGATTTATTATACACTTTATAAGGCATCATTTTTAAGTTTCCTACTAATCAGTTTCAATGAGTGTCCCATATACTTGTGATAGGCATATACACTAGTATGCTGTATTTTTCCGCTGGGAATTTTCTTGGAATTTGTGTTTGAGAGCAATTGAGAAATCTCTTGACTATTTTATAAAAGCAGACTACACACTCATCTTCAGTCTCACAAATTCTTCATCTGACAGTGAAGCAGTCTCTTAAGGTAAATTATAATGGTTTTAAAGAGTTTTACAAATTAGCTGGACACTATTCATTTTAAGGATACTGGAAATATAAATTACATCATTTGAAGTGACTGCTTCCATTTTTTTTGCTTTCGGGGTCTTAGTTATTTTGGGCTCACTTGTCACCTGTTGCCTGACCCTTTTCGAAGGTTAATAATGTTCGGATTAATGGCCAATTGATCTAACTGTGAATCAGGTTACACAGAATTCACACTATGGAGTTCAATATCTTGTGGAAAATTTCAGGGTGGATGACAAGGACACTTACACTGAGGGCAAAGTAAAACCTTAGATACTGTTATTAGAATAATGGGTAATGCTAGAAAAGATCCAAGCTATATAACCCCAGTATTGTATTATCTCTATCTTGTTATCTGTGGTATCACTTGATGCATAAGCCCTTTAATTGCATACTCACACCCTTTGTTGAGGACCCGGTGATAAGAGACAAAGGGCCAGCCTTTCCTCTGTTCCAAGTTCCCCAACAAGTTGAAAGGTCAAATAGTAGAGAAGCAGACATCAATGTTAGAGGCCCAGGAAAGAACAAGTCCTGGACTACATAGTGTCTGCCCTGTTATAGGGCCTGAGCATCCTCTGCTCATGCTCAGTCCTCCATGCCCATGTTTAGCCTTTTCATCAACATAGTACTGAGGTGTACTCATCTTATTCTATAGATTAACATATTGATACATATAATGGCCATTTAGCTCATGATCATACCTGACACCTCTTGCTTTAGGGGACTTGTGGTTATTACTTTCATGTTTCTTGTGGTTGTACTTATTGGAACTTTCTAACTCCTACCATTGAGCAAGTTCTAATTAGTTCCCAAAATCTAAAGGTAACCGTTGATCTGTGCCAAGGTTATGACCTACTTTACCACACTTATGCTAACTTTTGCTTCATCTAATATCTTACAGGATACAGGCCAGTAGGTTCCTTCTGTTATGGATGAATAATAAAAAGTAGCTAAATATACTGAAGGCAAGCTGAACATATACTGAATATAATGGGCAAGCTTGCCCTATGGGCTACACACCACTCATTGAAACTCCTTTCAGTGAGCAGTTCGTTTACCATTATGATCCAAGATGTGAAGTACTGTATGAAGAAAAGCACATATCAGAGAGTTTGTGTTAAATTTTGAAAGTAGTGAAAGTGTGATTTGGTAGTTTAAGCATAGGAATAAGAATCAGGAATGCCTAAATTCTGGTCCCAGGTTTGCCACAGGCGCATTGTGGATAATACTCACTAAGGTCCCAATCTTACAAGTTCCACATGTATGGATCCTTGTGTCTGCATAGAGCCCCACTGAAGTTGATTGGGAAAGGCGCTAATCTTCTTTGTATATGTTTACCATGATTGGGTAGCATTCCATTTCAATATCTATCGATATGTTGAAAAACACCTTCTACCATAAATAGACTGAGACCTAACAAGGAATTTTGTTATTGCCTCATCACCATCAGAACTTTGTCCTCCAGCTTTTATTAGTGCATATATTTTGCTTTTGTATTTCTTTTTAAGATCTGCTGTGTACAATGTATGCTTTTGCCAAATGGTTACTTTTATTGCATATTTGTGATTGCACAGCTTGTGTTGGGCACCTTTGCCTTGTGTCATGATTGCGCTCACATTTATTGCTAATAACCCTTTTATGAGGTGTATATGCCTTGACATACAATTTTTAATCTGATGTATGTTGGTTCTTTCACTGCTTCTTAACATTTTCATTTAAGAAGCATAGTTTCACTAGCCCTGCAGATAGCTTTTCAAAATCGAGTCCATTTCTCATGATAACTTTGCTTTGACCAGGCTATCAATTATGTTACAAAGAATTTGCTGTCTAATTAACACATCTGCTAACTGTTGAGATTCACTTGTTTTACCTTTATTACATAGATCTGTACCATATTGGCCACACTATTGGTTATAGTTTTCTGATAAAACATCCTTATATTCACACCCTAGACACTATTGCAATGATTTTTGTGCAAAAGAGGCCTGGTGGGGTATCATTTGAAAACTAATAACTGGTCAATAATATAATTGTAAAATATGCATGACCATGCTGTATGTGAAATTATGGATACGAACTAATATTATGCTTTAAAGTCTGCCACTAAAAGGTGTGAAAACCAGGGGTATCAAGAAGTGTTGATAAACAGATTTTCTCCAGAAAGGGAAGAGGCTAACACATCACACCAGGTGTGGCTCAAATTCAATGGGCCATTCATTTGTATCAGAAGTTGCAGCAGAAAGAGATAATTTGCATAGTAGCAATCACCAGTGGGGAAGAACCAGCATGGAGCCTTATCTTCTGGACCTCATGGCTCCTGTACTTAGCCGGAACTTTGCCTGCGGGCACTCTTCAGAAGAATACATTTCAAAGGCTCACGGAACTATAAAGAGAAGGTCAAAGAACCTCAAGTTATCCTTCTCTTTAAGAAAACAAAGAAATGAAGTGATTTGGTCTCTGTGATGAGCCCTGGCTAGATCAGTGTTTTCACTTTTATTTGCTGGTGACCGTCTCTACCTTTATTTCTTTCACTTGGTATCACTTAATCTATGCTCTTACGTTAATAAACTTGTTTTGCTTTCATTATAAATCAGCAGTGCTGTGTAAGTTCAGTAAAATGTGTGCTTCTAGTAAGCTAACAGGTTGGAATGTTATGCTGCCTCAGTAGATTGCAGCGGCCCTAATACTTTTCCTGTGAGGGTCCAGTGAGAGGGACTGGCCCCTGCAGTAGGACAATTTTGGGGCAAATTCAGGGCTGGAAGGATAGTAGGTCAGCCTGCAAGGAGTAACCAAGTTGGGCAAAGCCAGGGTGAGGCTTGTGGGCTGCTAGCAAGCTGTTGGGGCCAGAGCTTTGAACCAAAGCTGCACAGCCACAAGACACCCAGCATTATGAGGCAGAGATTGACTGAACGCTTTGCTGGACTGGGTGAACCCAAACATTTCGCAGCTTCTCCCAGTTGACGTTACTGCATATATCACATTGGAATGATTTTGTGTAGTGGTTTGCAGTTCAGTCTCTGTCATGCTCTCACTAATATGTATTATAGCTCTTTAAGGCCTCTGGGCCTGCCACACATAACAGGCCTCTGGGATTTTCTTTCACTACTACTTTATTCCAGGAGAATTAGGAAGTACTGCATCTCCTCCATAATTTCTTTCCCAGGATCCTTTCCACACTGAGCGATTCAGGCAGCTTCATTTGCTCCATTTTTGCCAAAGGTTTATTTTTCTTTTGACACAATTTAATAAGTGAGCTGCACACAGGAAAGCTAGTAAGAGACCAATATTTATTTCTTGTCACCAGTCATATAACATGCAGGGATCAGGGTGACAAAAAAGTGACTTCTCTCGCATAGCAAAGGTCAGTATCCATTGTTTCCAGTGGCTATTACACATTCAGGCTCTATGAGGAAACCTAAATTTGTGTGGGGTCTGCTGGTGGCTTTGCTTCACTCCTCACTTACCAGAGAGATCCATCTGAGGAGAGGAGTCAGGACTCCTTAGTTCTTCAGTGCTAGCTATCTGCTCCTAAGGAGAAGAAAAAAGTAATTCTAAAAGGCCAATGGTTTGAAGAAAACGTGAAGAGCAGCCAGGAAGCTGGCTTTAAAGGAACCACTGGCAACTCTCTGTACTGGGAGAAGGAGTCTGGCTCCTCACCTCTAATCTATGCTGGCTCAGTGGCATCAGCAGTCACATTAAGGAAGGGAAGACAGTATTATACAGGAAGTGCACTCAAAAACTGTGTCCTCTATCCTGTGATAAACCCTGTGTCCCACATACGTGTGTGTGTGTGTGTGTGTGCGCGTGCGCGTGTACAGAGAGGAATTGCAAGGGGCTGGGAAATCCACTGACTTGTTTTCCTGTTTAATTTTTTTTTTCCATAATCGGGGAAAGAGACAGCATCAGTGGGTGAACAAACTTTAGTTGAGCTCTATTTTGCTGGAAATACGTAGGCATTTTCCTGACAAATATACCTAGTGGTCACCTTGTAGCATTTGATGTGCATTATGCATGCAGGAAAGGGAGCTATATATTGCCTGTTCCCATAGCAGAAGGAGATTACTGACCAACACCACTAGTGAAGTTTCTATCCCACACCCAAATCTGAAGTTTGCAAGTAGTTGCTCTGCTAACATCATCTTAAGAATCTTTTTCCCAAAGGGGAGATTCAGTATTGGTATGGTGTTGATTTCTTGAGTGAGGTCTCACATGTCCCTCTTTAAGTATACCTCCCCTCTAGCCCTCAGGCAGGACATTCAAATTCTCATACACATACTTCTCACCCTCTCGGTCAACAGCATCATCTACTCAGGTCTCCTGGCTAGGCAGGAACAGTCAGTTCTTCTTCGAGTGCTTGCCACATGCACCGGTGCCAGAAGTTTTTCCCTCAGCAGTGTCCGTAGTGGACTGGCTCTGATGCCCTCTGCAGTGGCATCCACATAGCGCAGTATAATGGGCACCGCCAGCTCCCCGCACCCTCAGTTCCTTCTTGGTGCCTGTGATGGTGCTGGAACGTCCTGGACACAGTGGCACAGGGCTATACCCTGCAGTTTCTTTCTACCCCTTCTCCTCTTCCCCGTCCCTCTTCAGGGACCCTTCTCACAAGAGTCTCCTCGCGCAGGAGGTTCAAGGGTTACTGCAGCTGGGGGCAGTGGAGGAAGTGCCTCTTGAGAACAGGAACAGGTTTACAAAATACTTTTTAATTCCAGAGGCCAAGAGTGGTCTACGTCCCATTCTGGACCTGTGAGACCTCAACAAGTACCTAAAGAGGCTGAAGTTCTGCATGGTCTCCCTGGCCTCTATCATCCCTCCCTGGATCTGGGAGATTGGTATGCTGCCTTCGACCTAATGGATGCATACTTTCACATAGCAATCTTCCAAGGGAACAGAAGTTTTCTGATTCACGGTGGGACCTTACCACTACCAATTTATGGTCCTCTCGTTTGGCCTGGCAACAGCACTGAGGGTGTTTACTAAGTGCATGTCAGTGGTGGCTTACCTCAGGCGCCGGGGTATTCGGATCTACCCGTACCTTGATGACTGGCTGGTCAAGGGCAGCTCCAGGTCTCAGGTCCAAAAGGATGCCACAGTACTGCAAAGCACATGACACTCCCTGCGCCTACAGATGAATGACAAAAAGTCTACGTTGGTTTCAGTACAAAGGATAGAATTCATCGGAGCAGTGCTCGACTCGACCTGTCTGAGAGTGTTCCTGATGCTAGAAAGGTTTCGGGCATGACAGACATTACCGTGGAGGTGTCCGTGTTCCCCCCTGACTATGGCCAGAGTTTGCCTGCATCTGCTGAGCCACATGGCATCTTTCACATGTTGTTCTCCATGCCAGGCTCTGGATGTGACCCCTGCAGCAATGGCTAACTATGGTCTATTCCCAGTCCAGAGATCACCTGGAAAAGATACTTTACCATCCCCTTGGCACTACTGACTTCACTGCATTGGTGGACTGATCGTGAAAAGGTTCTAAAGGGAGTTCCATTTGACAACCCCCCTTACTCCATCCAATTGATGTCGGATGCCTCAGACCTCAACTGGGGTGCTCTCCGCTGAGATCTCCAGACCCAAGGTATGTGGTCCCCGGAAGAGATGGTGCTCCACATAAACGTCAAAGACCTCAGAGCGGTCCGATTGGCATGCAGCGTCTTTCTACCTCACCTGTCAGGCAAGGTGGTGAGAGTCCTAATGGACAACACAGCCTCAATGTTCTACATCAACAGGCAAGGGGGAGCGTTCTCATCGACTCTCTGCCAGGAGGCACTCCGTCTCTGGAACTTCTGCATCGACCATGAGATCCACTGGAGACTATGTTCAGTAATAAATGTTAAACACTTATAACTTTTTTTCATTTACATATTTTATTTATTTTCTCAGATTTATTTGTTCTTCAGTGAAGTCTAGCAGCGTGTTTTTTTATACTGGGCCATTTTTTCAATTGTTGGTTACCAAAAAGCTATATTCATATTAACTGGACTTCAGGAGACCTGAGTTCTAGTCTCAGCTCAGCCAGTGGCCCACTGGGTGACCCTGGGCCAGGGCCGGCTCCCGGCACCAGCTTACCAAGCAAGTGCTTGGGGCGGCCACTCCAGAGAGGGGCGGCACGTCCAGCTGTTTGGTGGCAATTTGGCGGAGGGTCCCTCACTCCTGCTTGGAGCGAAGGACCTCCCGCTGAATTGTCGCCGCAGATCGCGATCGCGGCTTTTTTTGTTTTGTTTTTGTTTGGCTGCTTGGGGCGGCCAAAACCCTGGAGCCGGCCCTGCCCTGGGCAAGTCACTTTGCCTGTGTGTGCCTCAGATTCCACAATTTAAAATGGGGATAACAATACTTACCTCTTTTGTGAAGTATACTGAGAACTATTGATGGAAGTGCTATACACCCAAGCTAGGTATTGTTTTGATGGTGAGTATATGTATATATACATATAATTTTCTTTAAACTATAATTTGAAAATCACAGAACAGATTTTCCTTACAATTTTGTGGCAGGGAAGAGGTTTGACACCTTTGGGCTGAACAAGCCCAAAAGGAGAATTTCTCACAAAGTGATGATGAGAAAGAGAACACAAGATGTTAAAAGGAAGCTTAGCTGTACATTTAGTGTTACAAATGAAGAACACTAAAACTGTAATACATTCATACGTATACATATACACATATATATATATATATAGTATACAGCATGAGTATATAGACATATTAAATATCACTGCCATTTTCAGGGGGATTTAGATTTTTCTGAAACTAGCCAAGGCTCAGTGGTAGATTTTTAAAGTCAAAATATATAAGGAGAGTTGCATTAAAGATAATTCTCTTCACCCTACCAAATCTTCAAGGAACATGCTTATTACAGATCAAAATAAATTCTTTATAGATTTATTCCATTTTAAATTAATATGCAGGATTAACTCCAGATGGTTCTGAAACTTGGTGGGATAATGCACATGATTGGAATGTTGGTGTGGATGGATACAGCTTGCTCAGGAAGAATAGACAGGGGAAAAAAGGAGGAGGTGTTGCCTTATATATTAAAAATGTACACACTTGGACTGAGGTAGAGATGGACATAGGAAACAGAAGTGTTGAGAGTCTCTGGGTTAGGCTAAAAGGGGTAAAAAACAAGGGTGATGTCATGCTAGGAGTCTACTACAGGCCACCTAACCAGGTGGAAGAGGTGGATGAGGCTTTTTTTAAGCAACTAACAAAATCATCCAAAGCCCAAGATTTGGTGGTGATGGGGGACTTCAACTATCTGGATATATGTTGGGAAAATAATACAGCAGGGCACAGACTATCCAACAAATTCTTGGACTGCATTGCAGACAACTTTTTATTTCAGAAGGTTGAAAAAGCTACTAGGGGGGAAGCTGTTCTAGACTTGATTTTAACAAATAGGGAGGAACTCGTTGAGAATTTGAAAGTAGAAGGCAGCCTGGGTGAAAGTGATCATGAAATCATAGAGTTTGCAATTCTAAGGAAGGATAGAAGGGAGAACAGCAAAATAGAGACAATGGATTTCAGGAAGGCAGATTTTGGTAAGCTTAGAGAGCTGATAGGTAAGGTCCCATGAGAATCAAGACTGAGGGGAAAAACAACTGAGGAGAGTTGGCAGTTTTTCAAAGGGACACTATTAAGGGCCCAAAAGCAAGCTATTCCGCTGGTTAGGAAAGATAGAAAATGTGGCAGAAGACCACCTTGGCTTAAGCACGAGATCTTGCATGATCTAAAAAATAAAAAGGAGTCATATAAAAAATGGAAACTAGGACAGATTACAAAGGATGAATATAGGCAAATAACACAGGAATGCAGGGGCAAGATTAGAAAGGCAAAGGCACAAAATGAGCTCAAACTAGCTATGGGAATAAAAGGGAAACAAGAAGACTTTTTATCAATACATTAGAACAAGAGGAAGACCAAAGACGGGGTAGGCCCACTGCTTAGTGATGAGGGAGAAACAGTAACAGGCATTTGATACAGTCTCGCATGATATTCTTATCGATAAACTAGGCAAATACAATTTAGATGGGGCTACTATAAGGTGGGTGCATAACTGGCTGGATAACCGTACTCAGAGAGTTGTTATTAATGGTTCCCAATCCTGCTGGAAAGGCATAACGAGTGGGGTACCGCAGGGGTCTGTTTTGGGACCGGAACTGTTCAATATCTTCATCAACGACTTAGATTTTGGCATAGAAAGTACGCTTATTAAGTTTGCGGATGATACCAAACTGGGAGGGATTGCAACTGCTTTGGAGGACAGGGTCATAATTCAAAATGATCTGGACAAATTGGAGAAATGGTCTGAGTTAAACGGGATGAAGTTTAACAAAGACAAATGCAAAGTGCTCCACTTAGGAAGGAAAAATCAGTTTCACACATACAGAATGGGAAGAGACTGTCTAGGAAGGAGTATGGCAGAAAGGGATCTAGGGGTTATAGTGGACCACAAGCTAAATATGAGTCAACAGTGTGATGCTGTTGCAAAAAAAGCAAACATGATTCTGGGATGTATTAACAGGTGTGTTGTGAGCAAGACACGAGAAGTCATTCTTCCGCTCTATTCTGCTCTGGTTAGGCCTCAGCTGGAGTATTGTGTCCAGTTCTGGGCACCGCATTTCAAGAAAGATGTGGAGAAATTGGAAAAGGTCCAGAGAAGAGCAACAAGAATGATTAAAGGTCTTGAAAACATGACCTATGAAGGAAGGCTGAAAGAATTGGGTTTGTTTAGTTTGGAAGTGAGAAGACTGAGAGGGGACATGATAGTAGTTTTCAGGTATCTAAAAGGGTGTCATAAGGAGGAGGGAGAAAACTTGTTCATCTTAGCCTCTAAGGATAGAACAAGAAGCAATGGGCTTAAACTGCAGCAAGGGAGGTCTAGGTTGGACATTAGGAAAAAGTTCCTAACTGTCATGGTGGTTAAACACTGGAATAAATTGCCTAGGGAGATTGTGGAATCTCCATCTCTGGAGATATTTAAGAGTAGGTTAGATAAATGTCTATCAGGGATGGTCTAGACAGTATTTGGTCCTGCCATGCGGGCAGGGGACTGGACTCAATGATCTCTCGAGGTCCCTTCCAGTCCTAGAATCTATGAATGAAAAACAAGAACCATCTCACAAGATTTCTCACAAGTAAATGTTTTTATAAGAATGATAACTGCACTTTGCGGGAATCATATAAGTATTTTCATTTTAAAATGGAGGTCACACAGCAAGCATACAACAGAACCTCTGAGAAATGATTTCTGACTGAGATACTTCAGTCATATTGGTAGATTTCTCATCTTATGATACTTATAATTGACCAATGACTCATTTCATAGTCTCAAATCCAGCTGAGTAGCTAAGTTTGAGCCTCTCTGAACTGAGTTTCATGTAAGTTTGAACCTGTATGTGTTTTTGATATTATACTTGGAGTCAGACTTCTTTAGTTTCCTGTGTGCCTAAAGGGATATAGCCAGTTCCGTGTCTTGTTAAATTAATACTGTACATCATATTTATCTTAAACAAGTTACAAAAATGTTCTTAGAAATGCATTCATCATATTCAGAGCTTGAACTGGATCTTAGCAATTGTACAGATAGCGGGTGAATAGGGTTTGGAATTGAAATACATTACATAGAATGAAATACAGCTGAATAATAATGTTTAAAACAGCAGAGTTATCTCTTCATGAGATATAATCTCTCTTTTATGTGAATAATAAATCCTCGTTTTTACAAATGGCTATTTAGACTTCACGTGGCCTTTTTAGGACATTGTCTTCAAACTAAAATAACTGAAAAATTGTTTACCTCCCATTACTGTTGTTCTCTGTTTTTCCCCAACAAGTGACTGTGATGAGACAACATAAACGCCAATGGCAGAGATAGAGCTGGTGAAATTTTTCACTTGAAACTTTTTTTTTTTTTTTTTTTTTTTTTTGGCATAAAATGCCAATTCAGCAACACAAACATTTTGCGCATTTGTGTCAATTTTGCCAATTTGTTTTGGTAGGGGAAAATATTTTAAAAATTCAAAAGAAATTAATTTTGATCCATAATGAAACTTTTTTAACTTCTTGATTCTCCAGAAATTTAGAAAAAATATTTTTCTATTTGACCAAAAAATATTTTTTTTAAATGCCAGCAAACCAAAAAGTCAGTTAATCACCCAAATGTAGATAGAGGACAAATCACAAATTACTGTTTTCCCTATTTTGTTGGAGTAAGAGAAGAACCAATTGTTTGTAACATATGGAAGCTCCGATGTTCCTTTAATTGCCAGAGTTGCAGAAAATGCAGGACCCAATCTAGTTCTCATTAAAGTAAGTGGGAGTGTTTCCATTGACTTCAATGGGAGTTGGATCATGTTGTAAGGCCCTGATCCTGCAATGAGGTCAGAGACAGATCTGAGGTGAAACCCTGACCACATTTAAGTCAATGGCAAAACCTCCATTGACCTCACTGAGATCGGGATTTCACCTCTGGTCCTGATTAAGGAAAGCATCCCTATTAAGGAAAGCACATAAGCATATATTTAAGACATACTGATTTCATAAGCATGTGCTTAAGTGCTCTTCTATGTGATTATCTTGCCCTTGCAATGAGTTGTAATAATGATCCTATCACCATTATCTTTAGCAACTGAGATTGTTTTCATTTCAGTAGACCTTCCATTTACTTATTATTATTATTATTTATTTTTATTATTTTATTTATTAGTGATTAGTTTACTGTGTTGAGATTGCAAATGCCATTTTGTCTTTCCCTTTCTATAGCTTTTCATTGAACACTACCACTCATGATGCTATTGATGAAATAGATTTCTCTTAACTGCTTCCCAGTCACTTGCAAAACAATGTGCTGCATGTAGGGGACATTCTTCATCAGACACAAAGTCTATTTGCAAGTTGAAAAGAATAAAAATGTAGCACTTTAAAAGTGATGTTTGCCTTCTCAAAGGGCTGCAGGAAGCCTCTTTGTAAAAAACTGTATAGCTTTTCAAACAGCTTTTTAAAAGACTTTTTTTTTTTAAAGTATTGGGACTTTGTCCTCCTGGTTCCTTTATGTAGAAAGCAGGCTGTTTAAAATAGAAAAAAAAAAGTCTTTAAAAGTTTTTTTTTATATGACAAGTTTCTTTCTGTAGTATTTTATTGATGAGCAGACCGATTTAAAGATAAACTCTTTATTATGAACAGGAACTATATACAGAAACAAGGTAAAAAACGTTCCACTATTCTGTGTAGCTGCAGCCTGCAATTGCCTGGTACTGGGTTTTTTTGCTTCTGCCCCAGCAGAAAATGTCCTGGGAAACAATAGACTGCATCTAGAGTGTACAGGAAGTTTGGCATTGCTAAATATCCTGGATGACTTAATAACACAGCTTCACTTTTTTAAATCCCTTATTTATACATTTTCTGACTGAAATAAATACAATAAGTGACTTAACTCTTCAAGTTGCTTAAACACAACCCTAACACATCTTGATCAGTCTCTTAGGATGTTTTAGAAATCTTCCTGACCTGCTGTATTGCAAACCCTCTTTGGTCAAATCCTTGACTGTAACAGACTGTTCAGTCTCATGATCAATAGCAGGGTCAGTTTTTGAACTGTTTTCTACTTATACATCTGTAGTCAGTTCATTGGTCTCAGTCAAGTCGTCAGGTATCTTGAGCGGATGCTTACACTTCCTTGGTAAGATTTTGCCTGTCTGTGATCACTGAGTATGAGGTGACTCCTATTTGATCATTGTAGCTGTAACTGATCAGTGCCCATCTTGCCAAATTCTCATTGAGTCTTTGTGTTTTAACTGTGGAAGACGTCTTGCTCCTTTATTATAATATTTTGTCTGATTGTACTTTCCCAGTATTTTTCTCACTATCAGCAGACTCCTTAGCCACCTCTGTTTCTGTCCCATATCTGGTAATCAAATATTTATACATCTGCTATGGAGGAGTCCAGTGGGTGACTTTGCACATTGCAGTTGTGAGTACAGTTGAATAGCAGTGACTATAGTTGAGTAGTAATCACTATGCACCTGCTCTTGCCTCCGTTGCTTTTCTGAGCAAGTTCTTCACTATACATATTCCACATTTAACTGTTCCATAGGTTTGAGAATATCTGGGACTAGATGTCTCATGATGAAAGTTGCATGTTTTATCAAAGTCCAGAAATTCCCTATTCTTGAACTGAGGTCCTTTGCCAGTTATTACTGTTCTTGGAATTTCATGCTGTGCAAATACAGATTTAATGTGCCTGACAACTGTTGCTTCTGTGGTATGGTCAAGTATGACTACTTCTGGGAAACTGGTAATCAGGTAATCTTGTCTTCCCACGTTGATCATTCCAGTTCTGACTTTGTCCCATGGAATTTCAAGTTGTTCATGCAGAAGCATTGGTTCTCTCTGTTAGAATCTTAGTACTTCTGACATATTTTCCACACTTGTTCACCATTTCTTCAATGTCACTGTTAATCTGTGTCCAGAATACAAATTCTGTAGCTTTTTTTTTTTTTTTTTTTTTTTGATTTGGTCATTCCCAGGTGCCCTTCACATATGTGTTCCAATAGTTTCCTTTTCATTATTGTGGAAATCATGATTTGTGTCCCTTTCAAAAGCCTCCTGAGATCATTGAAAGCTTATTTTTATAGTGGAAATAGGCAGTTAGGAAGTGTTGTTCGCCCTCTCCTTCACTTAGCGCTTGTGTCATTGTTTGCAGCATTTCATCTTTAGTTGTTTTTGACTCCCAGTCCTCCCATGTGCCTGGAGATACAGCACATGACATTTTTATCGTGTTCACATGCATGTTTATTGCTTGTTCCAGATCATCAGGCTGTGTATTGTCAGAAGGTGCATGTGTCCTCCGTAACTAAGTGCCAGACAGATTGGAACTCCACGGTCACATCATATGTCTATATTTTCAAAAGTAGTCACTATGTCCTGGGTGATTGTTCTCCAAGTCCCTTTTTGTGTATTGCAGTCAGTGGATTGTGATCAGTTCCTGTTTTGAAGCTAGGACCACAGAGATAATTATGAAATCTTGAACATCCATACACCAGATCCCATGTCTTCTTCAGTTTGTGCATACATCATCTCTGTGGCTATCATTGCCCTAGGTGCAAATGAAACTGGCAATTAATCAGTTCCTTGGCTATAATAGTACCTTTCTCAACCCTCTTTTTGAACCATCTATTGAGATTTTGATGTCTTTCAATAGGTCAAAAAATTGCAGCCCTGGAGCTGATGTCAGAATGTGCTTTAACTTATTGAACTCTCTTTCATGCTCTGACATCCATGCCCATTTGGTGTCCTTGTGGAGGAGAGGTCTTAGGTGAACTGTGTGAGCTGTAATGTTAGGAATGAACTTGCTGACATAATTCAGCATTCTTAGCAACCTTTTAATTCCCTCTTTATCTTCATGTCTCAGCATGTACAATATTGCCTGAATATTTGATTCATCGGGCAGTATTCCCTTTGAGTTCAGTTTCTCTCCCAAATATTTATTTCCAGTGTTTGAAATTGACATTTGGCATTGTTCATTTTCCAGTAAACTCTTCAGTCTTTCCTGATGTTCCATGGCAGTTCTGCCCCAAATTATTTCATCAATGTACGCTTCCATGCCCGCTAGACCCTCTGGCATCTGGCTCATTGTATGCTGAATTACTCATAGAGGTGAACATTTTCCAAAAGGCAGTCTTGGAAGGTAATATCTGCCAAATTGTATATTGAAAGTGAAGATCTTGGAGCTCTCAGTGTCCAAGGATGTCTGTCAAAATCCTCACCATCTGACAATAGTTCACTTCTTGTGGGCAAGTGACAGTGTTTTCATTTTATGTTTTAGTTCAGTTCTGTAGGGCTCTAAGTAGTGAACCTAATCTGTTGGTTCTTCTCTTCTCTGAATGATACCATTGGCTGTCGTGTTCTGCAGCTCTTCTTCTAGACTTTTCTTTAAGACTCGTGAAACTTTTCATGTAGCATGTAATGGGTCTTCTCTTAATCCTATCTTGTATGTTACTGAGAGACAACCATTTCCTATGAATACATTGTCACATGATATTATTACTTTCATATCTGGTTCTTCGTCATCTCTCGGTCTCTCTGACATATATGCTCTTAACAAGAGCAAGCAATTCAGGTGTACTGACTCAAGACTGATATCTTGCCTCTGTATAAACTCCCTTGTTTTATCATTTTGCCTTTGTATTTAAGTTTCAGTGTGCACTCTCCCGCCACTGGAATTGTTCCTCCACTTTCACAGATACTTGTGACTTGTCCATATTTATGTGCTCCTTACATCTCTCTATTTCAGTTTCTGTTATTATATTTACCTGTGCCCAGTGTTCATCTTGCATGTCATAAGTGCCATTTGTGCACATTTAATTAACTAGTCTTTTGAATTTTCAGCTTGCTCCATTACTGTACTTAAGAACAGCTCTTCCTCTTCACTTGAACAATCCATTTTTGCACTTAATACATGCACTTACCTACTGTATCTGCACATTTTAGCATAATGGTTGGTATTATTACAATTTCTATAGATCTGCTTAGTGCTGGGAATTTCCTATACTCTATGTTGGTTGCCACTTCACTGGCATTGTTTCCTGCTTTCCATTTGTCTGACCCTGGCAAATTTAATTTATGAACTTTTCCCTTACTGGTTTAGCTATTGAACTCACAGTCACATTCTCTGTGTATGTCTCCCTTCTTTTTATTTGTGTTTCTGTTTGTTCTGCTGCTTGGCATGTACATTTTGCTCTTTCTAGTGTCAGATCCATCTCCCTTAGCAACTGTTTGCATGCTTTTTTTATTGCTGTGTCCCAGGACAATCAGGTCTTTAATGAGAGAATCTTTTAATATTCCATAATCATAAGACTGACTTTTTAGTTTTAAGTCTGTGACAGACTCCTCTATTGTTTAACCTTCATTCTTTATTCTTATCCTGAACATATATTTAAAAAGTAACATTTTTTAGGGACACAATGATCTTCCACAGTTTCATTATTTCTGTAAAGCTTTTCTCTCTTTTCTCACCATCATCTGCATGGAATTCATTGTGTATATCTATCTAGGGCTTCCGTGCCTGCCACTGTTGAGAGTAGATCCATCTTTTCTCATCCTCCAGTTTATTTGCCCCAATGGCTTTCAATATACAGTTCAATTTGTTGCTTGAGTCTTTTCCAGGCACATCCAGCATTTCCCCTGATTCCCAGGCCTGGTTGGAGAGTTACTTATGGTTTCACAGGATCTGTAGCAGCTATTTCAATGTTACCTTTCTCATTGGTCTTCCAGCACACTGTGCCTTCCACAAGCAAACCAGTGTCAGGGTAAACCTTTTATTATGTGCAGAGCTGTGTACAGAAATGAGGTAATAAAACTTTCTACTATTCACTGTAGCTGCAGCCTGCAACTGCCCTGTCCTGGGCTTCTTTGCTTCTGCACCCAGGAGGAAGTATTGCAGGAACCAAGAGATTTCATTTAGAGTGTACATGCAGGTAGGGTGACGAGATGTCCTGATTTTATAGGGACAGTCCCGATTTTTGGGTCTTTTTCTTATATAGGATCCTATTACCCCCCCATCCCCATCCCGATTTTTCACTCTTGCTGTCTGGTCACCCTACATGCAGGGTTGCATCCTACATTTTCTGGAGGACTTACTCTATAGCACATTTTCTCCTTAAAGCTTATCTGACTTTTTATTATACATTTTGTTTTGCTCTTTTTTCCCTTCACAATGCCTTGAAAGGTTTTTGGACACTGAAGAGGTCGGTCCCAGAAGTGACATCACTTCCAACCCGGGCCTCACACCCCCCTAGGGACAGCCCTGCATCCTACCAATACTGGGTCAGATGGGTAATGGGAGTTAGATTGAGGAAACCACTCTCCCTGTTTATCATAGCTGTTTTGCATTTATATGAGCCATTTTGCAATTTTCAGTGTGGTTATAGATAAAGCTCCAGTTGCAAGATACCTGACTTTTAATACTTTCAAACAGTTTTTGGACCAATGCTGACTCTCCTTCATGTTGGACCTATCCTGCTGCTAATTTCAGTCCTTTAGTAAAGTGGAGTAGGATTACCATGTTGTCAGGGATCGGGTGTTTTTTTTCAGGGATGGAGGCATCTTTTAAGCAAGAGAAATATTTGCTGTAAACAATGTAATGTTGTGAATCATATCTGTGTGAATGGTTGCTTTGGACTGTCTGTAAAAGTACCAGCATGATTTGGTGAATATTATATGCAATTGCAAAGAGGATAACGAATATTCATGTAATGTTGCCTAATTGATCTCTGCCAAATGAAATGCAATACCAAATTACTCTGTGCAATTACAAATGTATTCATTCTAGAGAAAAAACAGAAAGTTGCTAAAAAGAAAGTTTTCAGAGGCTCTAATGATAAGAACATAAGAACGGCCAGACCAGTATCCTGTCTGCCGACAGTGGCCAATGCCAGGTGCCCCAGAGGGAGTGAACCTAACAGGTAATGATCAAGTGATCTCTCTCCTGCCATCCATCTCCACCCTCTGACAAACACAGGCTAGAGACTCCATTCCTTACCCATCCTGGCTAATAGCCATTAATGGACTTAACCTCCATGAATTTATCTAGTTCTCTTTTAAACCCTGTTATAGTCCTAGCCTTCACAACCTCCTCAGGCAAGGAGTTCCACAAGTTGACTGTGCGCTGTATGAAGAACTTCCTTTTATTTGTTTTAAACCTGCAGCACATTAATTTCATTTGGTGGCCCCTAGTTCTTATATTATGGGAACAAGTAAATAACTTTTCCTTATTCACTTTCTCCACACCACTCATGATTTTATATACCTCTATTATAACCCCCCTTAGTCTCTTCTTTTCCAAGCTGAAAAGTCCTAGCCTCTTTAATATCTCCTCATATGGGACCCATTCCAAACCCCTAATGGTTTTAGTTGCCCTTCTCTGAACCTTTTCTAATGCCAGTATATCTTTTTTGAGATGAGGAGACCACATCTGTACGCAGTATTCAAGATATGGGTGTATCATGGATTTATATAAGGGCAATAAGATATTCTCCATCTTATTCTCTATCCCTTTTTTAATGATTCCTAACATCCTGTTTGCTTTTTTGACTGCCACTGCACACTGCATGGATGTCTTCAGAGAACTATCCACGATGACTCCAAGATCTCTTTCCTGATTAGTTGTAGCTAAATTAGCCCCCATCGTATTGTATGGATAGTTGGGGTCATTTTTTCCAATGTGCATTACTTTACATTTATCCACATTAAATTTCATTTGCCATTGTGTTGCCCAATCACTTAGTTTAGTGAGATCTTTTTGAAGTTCTTCACAGTCTGCTTTGGTCATAACTATCTTGAGCAGTTTAGTATCGTCTACTAACTTTGCCACCTCACTGTTTACCCCTTTCTCCAGATCATTTATGAATAAGTTGAATAGGATTGGTCCTAGGACTGACCCTTGGGGAACACCACTAGTTACCCCTCTCCATTCTGAAAATTTACCATTTATTCCTACCCTTTGTTCCCTGTCTTTTAATCAGTTCTCAATCCATGAAAGGATCTTCACTCTTATCCCATGACAACTTAATTTACGTAAGAGCCTTTGGTGAGGGACCCTGTCAGAGGCTTTCTGGAAATCTAAGTACACTATGTCCACTGGATCCCCCTTGTCCACATGTTTGTTGACCCCTTCAAAGAACTCTAATAGATTAGTAAAACATGATTTCCCTTTACAGAAACCATGTTGACTTTTGCCCAACAATTTATGTTCTTCTATGTGTCTGACAATTTTATTCTTTACTATTGTTTCAACTAATTTGTCCAGTACTGACATTAGACTTACCAGTCTGTAATTGCCAGGATCACCTCTAGAGCCCTTTTTAAATATTGGCATTACATTAGCTATCTTCCAGTCATTGGATACAGAAGCCGATTTAAAGAACAGGTTACAAACCATAGTTAATCATTTCACAATTTCACATTTGAGTTCTTTCAGAACTGTTGGGTGAATGCCATTTGGTCCTGGTGACTTGTTACTGTTGTAATTCCAAAACTTCCTCTAATGACACTTCAATCTGTGACAGTTCCTCAGATTTGTCACCTACAAAGGATGGCTCAGGTTTGGGAATCTCCCTGACATCCTCAGATGTGAAGACTGAAGCAAAGAATTCATTTAGTTTCTTCGCAATGACTTTATCGTCTTTAAGTGCTTCTTTTTTATCTTGATCATCCAGGGGCCCCACTGGTTGTTTAGCAGGCTTCTTGCTTCTGATGTACTTAAAAAACATTTTGTTATTACCTTTTTGAGTTTTTGGCTAGCTGTTCTTCAAACTCCTTTTTGGCTTTTCTTATTACATTTTTACACTGAATTTGGCAGTGTTTATGCTCCTTTCTATTTACCTCACTAGGATTTGACTTCCACTTTTTAAAATATGCCTTTTTTATCTCTCACTGATAACACATTTTTCTTTGTTTTATGATTACATATTTAAGATTACACATAAGTATTTTTCAGGGATAGCATGAGTCTGCATCATCACCAATATTGAATAGACTGGAAGTGGTAGCTTGCTAAAAGCTGAAAAAATTAAGATGCCTTTGAGCTATTTGCAGGAAAAGGGTGAATTCTCTTGGAGGTAAAGAGGAATAGTAGGGACAGAAGTATTTAATCAACTTTCATCATTAATAGAATTGCAGTTGCATACACCCTATTTGAAAATATAACAACGATTTAGGCTGGTGAGCAGTTTCATCAGCAAGGGGACAAGCAGAAGTTGGTGTGGGGAAAAATAGGGTTACATTTTTTTAAAACATACTTACAGTGGAAGCTGGAGGGTCCAGCGGGGGGAAGCTGGATCCAGGTGCCTGGCTTGTTATTACACAGAATTTTAAAATAAATATTTGAAAGAGACACCCTAGGTCTTTCGGGATCAAAAAAGAAACTGATCACAACTCAAAACCTATTGTGCAAAGAAAAGTTGCTACAGTATTCCACTATGGGAGTTGGGAGGGCTTGCTGGCTTCCTGTAGGCAGATAATGCTTCAAATGATGCCTTTTCAAGCCCAATGAAGGGATGGGGCAGAGGTAGAAGGAAAGTTCCACCTCTGGGTTGTTTTAGATTTACCCTCCTGTTCTAAGTTCATGGTGGGGGTGGTTAGAGCTTACCAGGAAGAAGGGGGAACAATGACATTGTAATAGACCAAGTGAAAGTAGAGCTTGAAGTGGATATGTAATTGCTTATTTGAAGTTCCTACAAAGAATCTGAATTCTGGTCCTTTGTGGGCCATGTTAGTAGACCTGTTTTTCATGGATTATATGAAAGAATGTTGACACCTTTGCACAAAGTAAAGCACCTCTGAAGTGAACATTTCATACTCCTACTAGATTGTTGTGGGGCTCCTTGATAAATCATACTGACACATGCCAGATTCCACATATTAAAAAATAGGTACACACACTCTTCCACTATGCTCCTTTATGGGTGTACAGTGATAGTGATTCCAAATACTATGGGCCAGATTTTCAGGAGTTGTACCCTTTGTTCATGAAAATTTGTGTGTGCAACTTGTGTACAGATGTGTCCACAATTCCTAATGCAAGCAATTCTGTATGCAAGAATGCACAGGCGTAAAGGCCTTTTGTGCTCAATCTGCAGCCAGTTTGTGTGCACCTGAGGATTTCGTTTGCATAAATTTTGTTAGTTAAGTCTGTAAATAAGAGTATACTTAACCTACACATGCTAGACACCTATGTATAAGTACAGAGGGCACACAAACTTCTGTTTGTCCCCAAATGTAAGGTGAGGGAGTTTCTCCAACAGATCTTGCTAATCTTCTCTGATATGCCTTTGGCAGTTTTACTTGTAGGAATTTTCTGTAGTGTTCTAGACTTGGCCACACTCCATGGAATAAAAGATGGCATGCTATCTTTCAATCAGTAATTAAAAGTCAAGGAGGATATACTCCTTTGACTCTCTAGCATACGTTAACAGAGGAGCCACTGTTGTCAGAGCTGGTATTCTGTTACCACAGACTCACTGCAAAAATATTAGTGGTGTTTCAAATTACTTTTATATGAAGTGTGTGGTTTTTTTATCTGACAATCAGATACAAGGGATTTTGGTTTTCTGGGTAAAATATGTGACTAAAGCTGAACTGATCCTGTCTAACAGGGCCTTTTTTGCAGAGATCAGAGAAAGAAAACATGCCATTACATTGAGCTATGAGCAGAACATCAGGATGTAAGGATATTTAAGATCCTAGGTCCAATCATTGCTATCCATCCATGTGTGGCTCTCTCTGCTCTGTGGGCATGAGGGAAGGGGTTCTACAGAACCTGTCCTTGGATGCTGCATAGGAGAGGGAGCAAGAGGGAATTAACCTGAACCAGGTATCGGTACAATACATGCATAGCCCCAGGGTCCTTTCATCCAGTGGAATTTCCCTTCAAAATGAGCTCAGGAGACTGCAGCCACCAGAGCATGTCATTGCTGCCTGGGAGTTGAAGAGGCCAGTGACAATTTTATTCTTTACTATTACCAGTGTAAAGACCCAGGATTTCATGGGTCTAGGAGCTGAGTCTATTACTCATTCTTTGGGCTACAGGGGGAAAACCCTAGTCCCCCAATAGAAACAATCTGAGAAAATTTCATAAAAATTTCCTGTAATTCTGATCCCTCTCAATGGGTTTTTTTAGAGGGACTCAATAAAACTGATAAATGAATAGTTTTCTGGTATTGGCTCAATCTCTTTCTTTTTAATCGCTCTTCCTCTCTATGTCAGCGTGAGCTGCTCTGATGTTCTAGAGGACTCTGGTTTACCAGGCACCTGGCTTCTATGATGAGCAGACATTCTTAATTTACTGAGATCCATCCAACAGTATTGGAGAGAGGAAGAAAATAACACTCTAATCTCGCCCTCTCTTCTTCTGCTGAACTGTCAGAGGTTTACTCATCTGTACTTTCTGAGCCAAATTCTGCTCTCAGTTACACCAATGTTACTGAAAGCAGAGAGTGAGATATCCCTCTCCCCATCTCCCCAAAACTAACATCTGGTTATTTTTCAAGCAGCTTCTTTTATGAGCTATTCCTCTGACACCTGTACACCAAGAGCAGATTGCATCACTGTTATCCACTTGATCTATGGGGAACAAATCCTACATTATTCATTAGTGATTTGGGGTATATTTTCAGGCTAACTGGCAAGGAAGCACTTTGCTTGGAGGTTGTTTTTTAAAGCACATAACTGTGTGTTGACCTCTATCCCCCGCTCATCATAAGCAATGCTTGTTTCAGACTACATATCTTATAAGGATAGTGTGTTATCAGCAACACTGTTTTTGCAGAGCAGCAATTTCATATTTACATGTGATAGGAGCCTTGTATCATTTTCAGAATGCCATTCATGCAGTATTCTATTACTGCAAGATTCTTTAGCACCCTGGTTCTTTTTTCTCTATTTTTTTCTTTTTATATTAGGTCTTTCTGCAGTTTCTTTACTCTGTCTATTGCTCTTACCCCCAGTGGGATTCTTCAGTGGTTAGTCTCTTCTTTGACAATACTTAAAAAGCTTTTCTTGAAGTTTATGGGAATCTTTCCATTGAATTCAGTGAGCATTGGATCAGGCCTTAAACCATAATAATATGAAGAGGGTAGAAAATAGGACTGCCAGAAAACAATAATTCTGTTTTGGGCAAAATTTTGAGGTTTGGAAAATTATCATTCTGCATCAGAATGAAAATGAGACCTTTGGTGTGAAAAAAAATATGAGACCCACCCTAGAATAGTCTAGTAGTTAGGATACTCACCTGGGATATAGGGACTCTCTGCCTGATTCAGAACAGGAACATGAACATCAGTCACCAACATCCCATTCAAGTTCCCTAACCATTGGACTATAGAATCAGTCTGTCAGTCTCTCTTGTTGGAACTGTTCCACTTTGCATAAATAATGAAATATTAATTGGACCGGAGAGAAAGAGAGACCAACTGTATGGCCCAGTGGTTAGGGCACTCACCTGGGATGTGGCTGATTCGGAGCAGGGAGTTGAACCTGGTTCTCCCACATCCCAGATGAGTTTCCTAACCCCAGACTATTTTGAGGTGGGTCTTTGTCTTGCTCTCCCTCCTCCCCAGAAATTCTATCCTGGACCTGAGACACCTTCCTGATGAAAATTTATCAAAACCCATACATTCCTCTGAAAAGTTTCAGATTTGACAAATCAGCATTTTCTGATTGAAAAAATATTTAGTCAAAAAATTCCTAGCCAGCTCTAGTGGGCAATTGATTTGGGCCTTCTCAGTAGCTACTACATGGCATCCCCTACATTTAATTTCTCTACCCTGCTGCACTATTTAGTGGATAGTAGCACATATCATAGGTAATGGTGGACTGGCTAGTGGGGCCAATAGCACTCAACCATGCATAGGCGACATACCTGAGACACCTGCATCCTTTTGTACTCACTAGCATTTGGAAGCCAGTACTGGCAGACTGCATCCTGCATCTTTTTAAAGGTGAAGTAGTTGCTCCAACTGGGCTGCTTCAAAGTCTTCTGAGGCATTGTGTCTGTCATTGCAGAATAACACTACCATGCATCACTAGCCCACCTAAGCATCTCTGGCTCTTGGACTCACAGTTTAACTCTTAATCCATAGAGTTGGATTTCTTTCTTAATTTCTGCTAGTTATTTGCATTACTTTAAAAAATTGTGAATATAGATGTTTACAAAAGAAAAGACCTGTGCATTATTTATGGAGAAAACTTTAAACAAAAGTTTAAAGTTTTAGCACACAGTTATTTTTCTCATAGCTTTTCAGGTGGTGACAAATTAAGTTCTACAGAATTATGCAAATCTCATTACATTTGGATCCACTGGGTTAGGTCCTCAGCTGGTATGAAGCTATGTAGTTTCATTCATTTGAGTGGAGCTATGCCAAATTACACCAGTTGAGGAGATATGCTTATATCAACATTTGTGTAACAACCACTAAATCCCTTAAATTTGCACAATATGAAAACTGTCAGTTTCATGCCACATCCCTGGAAGGTAGGAAACCGACAAATGGCATGCAACAACATCGGTGAAGGAATTTTTCTTTGTCGGTGCAGAACATCTGATATTCATCAGCATTGGCAGATTACTTAGTGTTAACTATTATGGGGTGATTTTCTGCTACATCTAAACTGAAGATCATAGAACAGAGTTTGGTCAAAGCACTCTGCAACATTTCAGTGGACTGGTTATCTTTCTGTTTTAGGAAGCCATAACCTATGACCTACTGAGAAATAAGTAGAAAGAGTCCCTTAAAGCCTTTGGATATTCATATTTCAGCCACTTTTACATGTCTTGAAGTGATTTCATAAACTCCTTTGTCCTCCATTTATAGAAGTCAGGAAAGAGAATTAGTTAGGAAAAAAATCCACAGAAAAGGGTTTGTGGGTTTTATTTTTTGTTTTTCACATTTTAGTGCTGGTGTTACTATGTGAGTGTAAGCTGTAAATGCCCAGGGAGAATAATTAAATATATGATGGTGTAGTGAGGTGGTGGGATACCCCACAGCCCCACTGACGGCCGAACCTCCCCTAATACCAACGTGGGCGGAGCCACCGGGTCCGGCGCCCGCCCCTCCGAGGTCACGGCCCCTACCCGGAAGTATAAAAGCCCGCCTGCAGAGCTCAGTGGAGCCCAGGCCAGCGGAGAGAGCAGATGTCTGTGGCCGAGCTCCCGCTTGGGAAACAGCTGCAGGCCACGAGCGGCCTGCTGACTCACCGGGCCAGTTGAGCCTACCTCTCGCCCTGTACCCTGAGGAGGACTGGCCAAGCCTGCCCCGTGCCAGCTACCCCGAGGAGGACTGGCCAAGCCCGCCCCGTGCCAGCTACCCCGAGGAGGACTGGCCAAGCCCGCCCCGTGCCAGCTACCCCGAGGAGGACTGGCCAAGCCCGCCCCGTGCCAGCTACCCCGAGGAGGACTGGCCAAGCCCGCCCCGTGCCAGCTACCCCGAGGAGGACTGGCCAAGCCCGCCCCGTGCCAGCTACCCCGAGGAGGAGCCGAGCCTGTCCTTCGCTACCTATCCAGAGGAGCCAATGCTGGTGGAGAGCACCGACAACACTAAGACGGCCCAGGTACCATACGAGGGGGAGTGTGGAAGTAGCCTGGGGGCAGCTGACCCCAGTCTGGCTGCTGCACTGCCAGAGCCGATGTCAGTGTGTTGCGGCCAGGATCCCCACTGACAGCAGCGAACTTCCGTCGCTCCTAGGGCCCCGGGCTGGGACGCAGTGGAGTGGAAGGGCCTGCGTTCCCCCTGCCACCCACTCTTTGGGTGGCAGACTCCCCCTTTTTCCCGGGCCTAGAGAGGCTGGGGGCTGCTACAAATTCTAACTCTGACCCAGCCCCTGCTTAAGGCCTGGGTTATTGACTGCCTATTTGCTTGCTGCCCCGCCCTGCCTTGGGGCCGGGACAGCTATAGACATTGCCTCAGCCTCTGTGTAGCGAGGTGGTGGGATACCCCACAGCCCCTCTGAGGACCAAACCCCGGCCGAGACTGTTACAGATGGTTATATAGGGCTGGAGCCAAAGCTGCATTTCAACTCCAAAGCTGTATCCTGGCTGTAGACAAATGCAACAATGATAGTTGGAAAGATATTAAAAAATGATGAAAGATGGAAATACGATATAGAATAATATTGAAACAAGCAGTTGCTGTTTTAGAAAAAGTGGTCATGGAAAGGACTGCTTACCACTCTAAGATCTATTCCATTATTAGTCTTGTAGAGATATCAAGATAGTTTCTGTAGTTCAAACCAGATCCAAGGCAGATTGGTTACTTTAACTGATTTAAGGTAACTTTCCTGATACTGTATTTTTGTGTGGCATGAATATAAAGGAACCTCAACATTTTCAGGGCCACTATTAACAGGCCATTCCCAGCCTATAAAGACAATGTTCAAACTCTGAGAAGAGTACATCTTTTTCTGCCTTGAAGAAGAAAAGAATTAAGGCAGAAAAAATGGAAATAGGAGGGAAAACACTATTATCAAATGAAAGGAGAGCTTGGTTAATAGGAATATATAAAAAGAGAGCCGAAAATTGGGAAACATTAGTTACAATTTTTCTTCCTATTTTATCTTGAAAGGGTCTCCCCCCCCCCCCCCCGTCAACATATTAGTCCTGAAGCCAAGTGTGTACTTGAAATTCTTTCCCTCACTGCCTGAAATGATCAGTCTTTATTTCAGGAGTTGGCTTATTATTTGATCTTATAACCCCTTAAGGCCAGCATTAGCTGTGGGTGTCAGTAAATCCCAATTCCCAGTGCCAGGGGGTTAATTGCATTTTACCGTTTGATCTTTTTATACTCACTTTATATGCTACCTGACCCTTTTACCATCTAAAGGAGGTAAACGTGCCTTGTCAGCGGCCTACTTCTTGAATCCCCCCATAGCTCTCCCCAAGGCTGCTGAACCAATTTTAAATTACATCTCCCTCAACCAAAAAATTATAGTTGACCTGATTTTCTTTCTACTTTTTACACTTTCCCATTTACCTGGCAGAAAATAGTAAGTGTTTTTAAGTTTGTATTTCGAGGAATTGGTCTTATCTATTTTCAATAAAGACAGATGTGACATATTATGATAAAGTATATGTTGCATACCTATAGTGTTGCAAAATTGGACTCTTATATGTTGAGTTTGAATTATGTTGTTGTGTATAGTGTGCTAAACAATTTTATGACTTTTTAAACTATAGCAGTTAAAAAGGAGTGTCCAAAAACATTAAAACCAAATCAGATCAGCCCATCCTTTGGAGTTCACTTAATTAAACAGATCACCATGCAAAACAGACACATTAGATTTGTCCAAATTATTTGAGTTGGCAAGGAGTTTAAATGCACAAAGATTACTGTGCATGCCCCCAGAGTTCATTAATTATCATCCTGTTACTTACAGATTGTTTGTTTATTGTAAATGGTCCCATCACCCACCAGGAAAATATTGGCATTAGGGTTAAACTTTGAATGTGAAACAAGTGGTTTAAATTTTAGATGGGGGAAGGTTCTGTACATTATCCATGTGTATCGCTGTCTCTTCATAAGCAGAATGGAGATTGAAGATGCACTTAGCTCACATTCACTGCAAATTTTATTCAATCATCAGGTTACAAGTATACCATGCAATTTTTAGGCAGCACATGTAACTGTTGTCATGTGATGATCTCTGAGTTCATGTTTTTCTCCTGAATTTTGAAATGCTATCCAGTCTTGAATAATTCATATAGCCTAGTTATGATTTTCCTGTGTTAGTTTTATTGCTATTTGCTTTAAAATAACAATTTATCTTGATTTCATATTTTGTGGAGAAAAAAAATCAAATCGATGTTCTGTTAGTGCTCATAATTTTGCACATTGGTTGCCTTTTGAAATTTTCATTATTTTTATTTGAAAGTAATTAATTAACATTACTAGTCTATTCTTTGAATTTAATAGAAAAACCAGGAATAAAAATAATTGACAATACATACTTTTAAAGATTTTAATGGTGACCACTTTACTTCTGTTTCTGTTCAGGTTCAGTCCCTTTGCCCACGCAGATTTTTTAACTGTCAATTCTGATGCTCTCCTAAAAACATTTACAGATCTTATAACCAAGTGTTTGCCCTGTCTATAGATTTTTGATCGATAAAATGAAGTCAGAAACTGGGATAGGAAGATATTTTTATAAGGAAGAAAAGAACACTAGAATTTGTGTATCATTCCAGTTCCCCAAAATATAGCCAGTGAGAGATTAAGCAAGCCTTCCAAAATGAAATCTGAAATAGGCAAAAATCACCTAGCACTGGATTATGTTATATGGCTGCTATAAATCTTCAGCGTTCATAAAAAAAATGGCCATATGTTCTTTGTACCTCAAAACCTTCCATGCTAACCCTGAAATCCCAAAGCAGGTGCAGTTTGCCTATATTTGGTTAGATTTGCTTTTTTTGACCAGCCACAGTTTCCCTTCCCTACAGGCATTGGCTCCCTTTCTTTACCTGATCCATCTTCTGGGAGGAGGCCTTTGTCTTTATCCTGGCCATCTACATTTGAGTGCCAGCAGGGAGAGCCTCTACCCATTCCCAGAATTGATTGATGTATTCTGTTTGTGGCTGGCCTTCCTGTTCCAACACTTGTTCAGCAGTCAGGACTTCCAGATGCTTGTTCTTTCTACTGCCATTGCTTTAACTTTGGGTATGTCAACACTGCTTATGGGTGATGTGATTCCAGCTCGGGCAGGCAGAGTCATGCTAACTCGGTTGGAGCTAGAGTGCTAAGAATAGCAATATGGATATTGTGGCACTGGCAGCCAC
Organism: Malaclemys terrapin pileata; assembly: GCF_027887155.1. Taxonomy (NCBI): domain Eukaryota; kingdom Metazoa; phylum Chordata; order Testudines; family Emydidae; genus Malaclemys; species Malaclemys terrapin. The sequence goes on from NC_071512.1 coordinate 70,161,162, forward strand.
CTGGGAGAGCAGCTTGAGTCCAAACCCACTTAACCTGCTGGGTCCAAGATCGGGCAGTTAGCCCAAGTTGCCACACGTTTGGCCACATCCATACTTCTCTGTTTAGCTAAGCTAGTGCAAGTCTGTCTACCCATGCTGGGAATCTCACCTGCCAGCTGCAGTGTAGACACACCCTTTGGGGCTGAAAGATGCCCCAAAGAGTATATGGTTTTGTGGGGAATCAGTGATTCCCTTAAGCTTAGTGCAGTAGGCAGCATGTATCTCTTAGTTTTGAAGATGAAAGACTCATTGCAGTAGAGTACTTTCCACTCCTCCTGCCACACAACATGGCATTTAGGCAGAAAGTGGATATTGATGTTATGGGGATGGTCCTATCTTGCTGACCACTGTTTCTCTCCCACCTGTTAACATGTGGGATGAGTGAAGGAGGAGCTAGCTGAACTGCTTTACTATGATGAAAATGAGGAGAGGTAAGAGTTAAAGGCCACTGAGACTCTGCCCAACTTCCCACTTGTAGCTGCCAAGAAAAGATGGCATCAGATAAAGGTGGAAAGCTTGTGTATTCTGTAGGCAGAGGAGCCAGTGGAGTTGGGAAAACAAGTTAAGTTTCTAAAGCTTCAGCAAAACTCCCTTGGTTCTAACAGTTTTTTGGGTGTAAATAAATTCACAATCAAAGCAAAACTCAGGGGGCCATACAGTCAGGCATGACAAAACTCATGCAAAACCAAACCAATGTGTTTTGCATAGCCCTAAAAAGGGGGGGGGAGGATAAACAAATATAAATAAATAATACTTTGCCTCTGAGAGCCAACAGAATGTGACACCCTACACGACTCCTCTCCTCCTACTTACATATCTAACACCCATCCAGTCCCTTCAAGAGTAAAACCTAATTCCACTAAAAAAAATAAATAAAAAGGCCTTTGTATCAACATAATGAAGTCCAGTCTTCAGTTTACAAAATGATCACTTCCTGGCTATCAAGAGTCCATACCCCTTCTAGCATCCCTTTTCTCCCACTTCCCAGGTCTCCAACCTACAGCCACTTTGCTCAATTGCTTCAGGCACCTTAAGGTTGATCATTGAAGAGGCATAGCTGCTGCAGCCTCCATCGTCTCATTGGCTCTCAATTCACTTGCTCCCCACAAACCAAAACCAGCCAGCTGGATTCTTGGATTCTCCCATCACTTTGACAGATGAATGCTCAGCTATTATTGACTTGAGTTCTGGGTATATTAATTTTTATGACTTCTCACATGGGAAGCAAGTCCAATCCCAGATTTGCAAATGTGGTTGCAGGTCTTACAAGTGTAGTTGTTGTTGGGAAGACGGGTTGAGGTGTTGGCCTTATGATGTGCTCTCTTCTCCTGTAGGGACCTCATGTGCCACTGCTCAAAAGTGGACACAGCCTTATGGCACAGACCTATCCATATGGGTCTGTCCAGTGCAACAAATTCCCCGGTTCCAGTGTCTATCTTGCATGCTTTGAGGTTGGCCTTCAAGGTATCTTTATATCGGAGGATGGGTCGACACTTAGAACAGGTTACTGTGCTCAGTTGGCTGTATACTTTCAGGATACAGGAAACTCCATGCAGACCATAGGTCTGATCCAATGAAGTTGAGCCCTGATGAGCATGGTTTCAATACCAGGGATTTGACACCTCTCAAGGACTTCAGTGTTGGGGATCCTGCCCTGCCACTTGATGTTGCAGATATACTTAGGCCGTGAAGGTGGAAGCTCTCCAGTTATTTGATGTGTCATCGGTAAAGCGTCCATATCTCACAGCCATAGAGGAATGGGATGAGTACAACAGTCTGAGGCAGACTCCACATTTCCTCCAGAGCCTGTGCGTGAGCCTGCCAAATGCCAAGGTGACCTTTGCCAGGTGCTGAATGATGTCATCATCACCTAATATGGCATTCCTGGAAAGTACGCTACCCAGGTAGCGGAATTTCCTAACCAAGTTGAGGGGTGTGTTGTCAATTGCAATGATGAGATAATGGTAGTCATGATGCTAGGGGTCTGGTGCTGGCTGGTACATGACTTCTGTCTTTTCCAGGCTGACTGTGAAACCAAAACATTTTGCGGCAGATTGGTCAATGATAAAAATAAGAAATCACTCCCTCCTTACAAACATAAACCAACAAGTAGAGCTGGGCAAAAATATTTTAACAGAATAATTTTCTGTCAGAAATAATTTGTTTGTTGAAATCAAAATGTTTTGTTGGGTGTGTGTCAATTTCAGCAATTTTAGATGGGAAAAAGTTTAAATGTTCATGTTGGCTTTTATATTATTTTAGTATATTATAATATATTGTGACAGACCCAGCCCAGTGGGGTACAGGAGTCCGGTAGAGGGCAAATATACTGGTCATTGGATGAGTAGTTTTCTGTTCCCTGAGTGACCAGAGCAGGGGCTGCCCTAGAGTAATCAGGAACCTGCTAGAACCAGTTAAGGCAGGCAGGCTAATTAGGACACCTGGAGCCAATTAAGAAGAAGCTGCTAGACTCAAGTAAGGCAGGCTAATCAGGGCACCTGGGTTTTAAAAGGAGCTCACTTCAGTTTGTGGTGGGAGTGTGAGGAGCTGGGAGCAAGAGGCGCGAGGATCACAAGCATTATCAGACACCAGGAGGAAGGTCCTGTGGTGAGAATAAGGAAGGTGTTTGGAGGAGGCCAGGGGGAAGTAGCCCAGGGAGTTGTAGCTGTCATGCAGCTGTTACAGGAGGCACTATAGACAGCTGCAGTCCACAGAGCCCTGGGCTGGAACCTGGAGTAGAGAGCGGGCCCGGGTTCCCCCCAAACCTCCCAATTGACCTGGACTGTGGGTTCTTCCAGAGGGGAAGGTCTCTGGGCTGTTCCCCAACCCACATGGTGAATCTCTGAGGCAAGAAAATCTGCCAATAAGTGCAGGACCCACCAAGATAGAGGAGGAACTTTGTCACAATATGCAATATTATAATGTTTCAATATTAACAAAATGAAACATTTTTACCTTATTGAAAGAAAACTTCTTGATGGTTCTGAAAAGAAATTCTTCAGAATTTCTATTTCATGGTAAATTTCTGCTTTTGGTTCCAAAGTGGAAAAATTCTTTTGTTTTTTGAAATCTGTGTTTCCCGTGGAATGGAAATTCTGTTTTCTGACCAGCTACCCCAACAAGGATAAAGGGGGGGGGGGGGGAAAAGACTAGGACCATTTCTGTCTCTTGCCCTTCCCCTTCCCCCAGCACACACATTTTAACACTTTGCCAGGGCCACAGTGATCTCATTGCTTAGAGGCACAAAACTACATTGCATCAGTCCAATCAAAGTGTGTCTGGTGATCACCTAATACAGGAATTTCTATTCCAGACTTGCCAATGACATGGAATTCTGGTGTCCCCAAAACTTTGGTTAAAATTCATTTTGGGCCTTGTTGAAACAAAGCTGTAGATGCTACAACATTGGACAGCAAGTTCCAAAGCCAGGCTGGAGGGAAGAATTGAGGAAACTCCTCAGAATTTCTGTGCCTTGAAAGCTAAGGGACAGATTCAACCCTAGAGTCAACCCATTGACCCTAAGGTTTTTTTTCTTGTGTGTTCCAACATACTCCTATGGCATCTTGTAGCTATACCACTCAAACCAGAGTATATGTCTTTGCCCCTCTTGTCTAATTTGAATGATATCGTGTATGTCTGGCACCAAATGCTTCTAGGACTCAGGAACTTTGTAAATGTTACAAAGCCAGAACCACTAATTAAAAATATGTAGTGTAGACATCTGTTTAATATATGCAATATTTCCAGAACTTGATAGCAGACCACCTTAAAGTAGCAAAGGTCTAAGCCTGTATAAATAAAGTAATTATGAAGAACAGTGATATGGATGTAAACTTGGAGCCTTTCCAAATGGAGTCATAAAATGTGCTAATTGGTACTGAGAATTAGAATGCAGTAAAAGTCAAATTTACAACACTGACTGTTTTATAGTGAAATTAACTTGGCCACTCTAGAGATTTTAAATGCACCTAGCCATTAGGAGAAGTCACCAAATTATAGGGCTTTTGCATGAACAGCCAGAGAGACAGACGCATCCACTTTCATTGGTACAGATTAAGATAACGTGAACAACCTAATTAATGAGAAGAATGTACAGTGCAATTTGTATGAACAAATTAGTAGTACCTGTGGTCTTGATTAGGTAACATGTTGGAACAATACCAATTTTTAAGCAACAATTTAATTAAGTCACTTACTTGCTAATAGGACAAAATATAATTAATTGTGACACCTTTATTCAACCTAAGGTACAGAGCTATTTAATAACATTAAACCCCTGCATAACCTCATATGAATTTTAGATTAATACTAGGAAGTGTAGAGATTACTGTATTTGTATTGTTGATTTTGTAATTTTCTGAACTAGAAAATACAACCAAATTCATTTCAGTACCAAAACAACAACCTGATAATGCAAAACAGTCACAAATGCAGCATCTCTTTAATATATTTCAGTATATTAAAACTTAGAAAGCCCTGAGAGAAAGATAAAGGGGTCCTTCCTGTAATTAATACTCAATAGAACTATTTCTTTGTCTTTACAGGCAACTTTACAATTCCATCCTTTTTTTTTAAAATAGTTAATTATTTATATTACTGGGGAATGCTTTACTATTTATAATCTATACCTGCCAAAAATGTTGACTTTCAAATATGTAGCATTCATGTGGAAGCTATACAATACTGATCATTGCAGTTTGAAAATGAACTGAAGAACCAATAAGTCACAGTAAGGCAACTTTACTTAGAAGTATACGGTGAGAACAGGCTTACTAGCTCAGACTATTGTCCATCTAGTCCTGTATCCTGTCTGACAGTGGCCAGTAACAAATGCTTTCGAGGCAGGTGTAAAATACCCCACAGGTGGATGTTTTTCTAATCCCAAACAGTTATACCCTAGAACGTGTGTTTATATTTCTTATATGTTTTGATCCTATCCTTTGTTTCTGTCCTGTTTCTGCCCATATAAACTTCTAATCCTTGAATCTCAGCAAGATCTTAGCCTCATATCTCATGGATATTGAGTTCCACAAGCTAGTTACATGTAATGTAAAAAGTATTTCATGTATAAATTAACCCTGTTGTCTTTCAGTTTCTGTCACCTATGTTTTTATGAGTCGTAAATACAAGTATATTATTTACCTTCTCTATCATATTCATTCTGCATGTCTGCATTAATCTCAGTTAATCCTCTGACATTAGAATTTCAGTGATTATAGTTTAATTAGAGACAACTATGATCTTTCCAACGCTATGTACTACACATTTTACTGTGTTAGCTTACGAAACATAGGTTTTGTGTTTAGTAGGATAGCATGTATTGGATCAGAACTTCAACGGGTTATAACAGGATGTGATGTTGTTGATATAATCTGGGACCATATAGATCATTGTTGCAACCAAGGTCCTGTAGTGGCACCCAAATCTTGTATAAAGGGGGTCAAATGGGGTGTCTAAGACAAGGTTATGGTTTACTCGTTATGATTATGCTGTCTATATGTATGTATCAGTTTTATAGTTGAAGTTATGAATATTGGCTCTATATTGTCTGTATTGCAAACTTATGCTATGCTTCTGGGTGACATCCCAGACAAGCTGGTGTTAGCTCTGCCTACCCTGCTTGATGGCTCATTAAGAACCATCAGCTATACAATGGACTCATTGAGAAAAGGCAAATATGCCTTGAGACTCAGCAAAGTATGCAGGGACTGGCCCATGTGACTCCAGACTCCATTTTGCTATAATTTTCCACAGTAAGAACAAAGAGGTGTTCTTACACCTGGAAAAGACTATATAAGGCTGATGCCTCATCTCCATTTGGTCTTCAATTCTGCTTCTTATCTCTGGAGGGACTTTGCTACAACTGAAGCTCTGAACAAAGGACTGATGACCCATCCCAGCTGGGGATGTTCCAGAGACTTGATTTGAACCTGCAGTTTATTCTATCGCTGCTGCAAGCCTGAACCAAGAACTTTGCCATTACTGTATGTAATTGATTCCATTTAACCAATTCTAGCTCTCATCTCTATCTTTTTTCTTTTATAAATAAACCTTTAGATTTTAGATTCTAAAGGATTGGCAACAGCGTGATTTGTGGGTAAGATCTGATTTGTATATTGACCTGGGTCTGGGGCTTGGCCCTATGGGATCAGGAGAACCTTTTTTCTTTTTCTGGGGTATTGGTTTTCATAACCATTCGTCCCCATAACAAGTGGCACTGGTGGTGATACTGGGAAACTGGAGTGAGGGAATTACTTGTGAGACATGTGGTTAGCCAGGGGGTGAGACCGAAGTCCTCGTAGTCTGGCTGGTTTGGTTTGCCTTAGAGGTGGAAAAACCCCAGCCTTGGGCTGTGACTGCCCTGTTTTAGCAATTTGTCCTGAATTGGCACTCTCAGTTGGGTCCCACCAGAACCGCATCGTCACACAGGATCAGTAGCAGAAAGCCATCTGCCACTAATAAAACATTTGCAGCTGCAAGTAGGACATTGACACTAACTTATATTGTGGGAGAAGAAGAGGAGCAAAGGGAAGGCTTCTTATTTCAAAATCAGTCCAATGCTTCATCTTTGTAGCACAACTAATAAGGAAAGTAAACTTTAATTTCAATCCCCAGAAGGCAAAAAGACATAGGTGTTGGGATGCTTTTCTGTCATCTCATACACTGTGCTAAGAAAAAAATAATATAAAGGTAACAGTAATAGACAATAACATTAATAATTCAGAAGAGAAACAGGTGCAGCACTTGCAGTATTTAAACTGTACAAGGATGATGTTAGTTTAATATCAATCAACAGCTGTGAAGTAATTGCCCTTTTAAAATTTAGTTATAAAATTGCTGGCAAGGATAATATTGAGCCAAATCTATGACAATGTTGCTAATTTGATAGCTGAATCACTAGCAGATGCTCAGCAAAGCAGATCTTCCATTGATAATTTACTTGTCATTTTTTGCAAGTAAATCATCAGATGGAATTGACCAGAGAGTAATATGTATTAATATTGTCACTCCGTTTGCACAGACGTTTATCTTAATGTACTAAAACATTAGGAAAATGTGACTTTAAAATAAATAAAATGTGAAAAGCAGAATTTGTGTGATCCATTTGTTTACTAAGAAATATTTGCATCTGAATATTGCAAAGTTGAATGGAGACACTGTCACCATCTCTGATGTGAATCAGAGATTCCTATATGTGGGGATTTGTACATGTTGTGACAAAGTTCCTCCTCTATCTTGGTGGGCCCTGCGCCTATTGGCGGATTTTCTTGCCTCAGAGATTCACCATGTGGATTGGGGAACAGCCCAGAAACCTTCGCCTCTGGAAGAACCCACGGTCCAGGTCAAATGGGAGGTTTGGGGGGAATCCGGGCCTGCCCTCTACTCCGGGTTCCAACCCAGGGCCCTGTGGACTGCAGCTGTCCATAGTGCCTCCTGTAACAGCTGCATGATAGCTACAATTCCCTGGGCTACTTCCCCATGGCCTCCTCCAAAAACGTTCCTTATTCTCACCACAGGACCTTCCTCCTCATGGCTGATAATGCTTGTGCTTCTCAGTCCTCCAACAGTACACCCTCTCCTTCTCCCTCTCCCTCTCCCTCTCAGCTCCTTGCTCCCAGCTCCTCACACTCACACCACAAACTGAAGTGAGCTCCTTTTAAAACCCAGGTGCCCTGATTAGCCTGCCTTAATTGATTCTAGCAGCTTCTTAAAATTGGTTCCAGGTGTCCTAATTAGCCAGCCTGCCTTAACTGGTTCTAGCAGGTTCCTGTTTACTCTAGTGCAGCCCCTGCTCTGGTCACTCAGGAATAGGAAACTACTCATCCAGTGACCAGTATATTTGCCCTCTACCATACTCCTGTACGCCACTGGGCTGGGTCTGTCACAATGTCTATAAGCAGGGAGGAACAGAGACTAAAGGATGCGAAATCCTTATTAGTGTCATGAAAAGAACTGAGGAAATATAAGATAAATGGTACACCATTGTTTTTCTCCATGTTTGGGTAAAAGAGGGAAATGTGAGGTGAGCAACAGCCCTTTGAAAACCTTAGAAAAATTAAGATGCTTAGATGTGTTCAAAGCTCTTTTAGAGTGTATAGTTTGAAAGGCTGCCATAAAAGATCTGCAGAGCAGAACTGTAAGAGGAAAGAGCAATGGCAAGACCGCAGATGTTTTTTCAGCAATTTGATCAGAAGGATTTGGTAGAACTAAATGTTGTGAAATAGCAACATGTTGAAAATAGCTAATGGCTAGAGCTGCAGTGAGCTGTTCATCAGAGAATTAGACTCTACCAAACAAGCGCCTTTAAGCTCCCATAATATACCTGGACCCATTCCTCTATTTGTCTGGCTCTAACCTGGAGAAGGAAAACTTCAATGAATTCCAAATAGAGAGAATATTAAGTTGGTGTGTGAAGAGACATTTGAGGCCCCAGTACATCATGTTCACTCTGGCCCCACTCTCTCCAATTTCACTTTATTTATGAAGACATTACAGATGTTTTCGGTTCCCATTAGCTCAGGGCCCCAGTACAATTGTGCCCCTGGTCAGCCCTGCTAAAAAGTAGTTTGGTAGTAGGCAGAGCTATGCAGAATTTTTTGAGCAGAACTTAGAAATTGGGTTCTCTGAATGATTGTCTCAAATTTGTGAACCTTTGATGAAAGGATGCTGAATTTCAACTGGATTGTGATGGATGTATTGCTTGATAGCATGCAAAATTAAGTGGTAGATATTTGGCTGGTTGGTTTTTTTATCATGTGGACCTTGGATCAGCAAAAGGTGGCAAACAATATTTGCTGTTTTGCTTTGTGTTCAGTGTTCACTTGAACCTGAAACTCAAAGCAAAACTTGGAGGGTGTGAACTGATGAGAACTACAAAAAAGAGACAGAGAATTGTATTCAAGATTCTGTCAAGTGACACTAATAAGTCTTACACAGCTCTATGTTTGTGATCATGAGTTATTTGCTTTTGGAAATAGGTTCTCTAGTACAAAAAAGATATGATTTCAAGGGAGCAAATTATGGGAAATTAAATAACCTAGTCAGGATGATCCACTGGGAGTGAATTTAAAATCTGCATGCCAGATTTCAACCCCAGTTACACCTGTTTAACGAGAAGGGTTGAGCTTACGTTACTACCACTCCTGGTAAAACCAGAAAATGTGAGAAATCACATATGAAATTGGCTAATGCAGTTTTCATCATAAAAAGGTTTTGATACGCTTCACATAAGTCTACAAATGTTTGGATACTGCTCCATACATAACCTTTTATTCTTTTGAGAGTCACTAGTTGCCCATCAGCACATTTTGAGTAGGCCCTTCATCTGAAACACCACTTACAGAAGATAGAAACATTTGCACTAAATTGGGAAGCACCGTCTGGCTTAAATTGCAAACTCCGTTTGTCTTTGACTGTGAGCTTTTGCTAGAAATGCTCCAGGTATACAACCATATTTAGCAGGGAAAAACCTTCTACTCTATTAAAATAAAATAAAAAATTCTGACCTCTTCTCTGCGGAAAGCAGCTGAACAAAGATGTCCTTTGCAGCAACTGCCTCTGGCTGATTGAGACAAAGTGGTTGAATGAAGGTGTAAGAGGTAAAAAGAGGTAAAAAAAAATAAGGAAAGATGTGAATCAGGGTTGTCAGTTAATTGCACGTAACACAAGCAATTAATGCAAACAAATTAACTAGATTAAAAAATAGTTTCAATAAATCACAGTTTTTCTGTGCAATAATTATAGGTGACTCCTCATTTTCTCTATAAAAGTGTCAGTTAGCTAATTAAGGACAAACTCAGCTACTTGTTTTGACTGGTTATAGATAGAACTACTATACCTCTGCCTCAGTAAATCCATCTGCTAAACACACTTAATGGATCTGGAGGGAGGGCATCTGTTGGGAAAAGAGAGAGTCTATATCACAGAGAAACAATAGTGTCTCTCTCTACTCTCTACTATCCCTCTATCTCCTGTCCTCCTTTTTTCTTATGTTTTCTTTCCCTGTCAGGCTGCAGATATGATGCTGAATGGTGCTGAGGCAAAACTCAGTGCAAACTAAGTCAGTCATTCACAGGTAATAGCTTTGGCATCCAAACTTCACTTATTTTGCAGGGATGAAATTGATCACATTTAATTATCTGGATATTTTTCACGTTGGCCATTAGAATCTGGGTAAGCCAGTCTCTGTCCATTTCAAAAAAAGGTATAGTCCTGGGTTCTTACATTTCTTCTTGTTCTGAAGGGGGTTACCTTTCACTTAAGGGAATTTATTTAGAAACAGTCAAATTTTAAGGGTCCAGGACAGTACATACATTGCAAAGATGGGTTCAGACTGGAATCCTTGCATCCATCCTGCAATCCAGATTCTCCCACACCAAAGTTTGGGACGGTTCAGATTTTGATAGAGATCTGAGTTTCACAGCGCAGACCTATGTAGATAATGCTCTAAACCAGAATTATTTATCCAAACAACCTTGGGAAAGTTTGGTTTCAGTTCTGAACTTCTTGGGTCAGATTCATTTCTGATAGTTCTCACTGGAGACCTTAGACGCTAGATTTTAATGAAACATCGAAAGGTAATTAAAAATTATTACCATTACAAATTGTGTTTTTAACACAGTACAGAAGACAGTCCCACCAAATATGGAATGGTGAATTACACAGTGCTTGTTATCACACTCCTCAAATCTAAATTGGCTTTGCAAGGGGTCATTTATGGGTGAACTATCGATGATGGTATCATCACAGAAATAACAAGCAATCACACTAGTAATTTACAAAGCTAGTTTGCTAGTAAAAGTCTAAATAGCATTCAGCTAAATTAAACAGAAAACATTCTTGAGTACAGGGCCGGCTCCAGGCACCAGCTTCTCAAGCAGGTGCTTGGGGCGGCCGCTCCGGAGAGGGGCAGCAGGTCCAGGTATTCGGCGGCAATTCGGCGGACGGTCCCTCACTCCCTACTTAAAGATGCACATAGAATCTGCAGAGACTCCTGCCTCAGGTTAAACTTGGAGAAAACTGTGGAGCCTTGAATGTAAAAAAGCCAGCCATAAATAAGAGTGGTTGCATGAAAAGTACTTTAGGGGTCATTCAAATATTACTCAAATTGATTAGTAGGCAAATGCACTGAAATAGGTAAAGAAAAGCTTTATAGAAAGCTTTGGATGGACCTTCTGGAGCTACAAATAAAAATATATATTTAAGAGTTATAAAAGTTAATGCCCTCCATGGCCATAAAAAAATTAAAATGTAACCCCTACAGTACACACTGGCATATTTGCAGGGAGGATAAAATTGTGCCTCACGTTGCTGAAGATACTCTCTACCAATAATTAATACATGGTCAATATTATTAATATGAAAAGTAGAGCTGTCAAGCAATAAAAAAATAATCTTTATTAATTGTGTGATTAATTGCACGATTAATTGCGCTATTAAACAGTAATAGAATACCATTTATTTAAATATATTTGGATGTTTTCTACATTTTCAAATATATATTTATTTCAATTACAACACAGAATACAAAGTGTACGGTGCTCACTTTAGATTTATTTTTATTACAAATGTAAAACTTTAGAGCCTACAAGGCCACTCAGTTCTACTTCTTGTTCAGCCAATCACTAAGACAAACAAGATTGGTTACAATTTGCAGGAGATAATGCTGTTTGCTTCTTATTTACAATGTCACCTGAAAGCATAAGAACAAGCGTTCACAAGGCACTGTTGTAGCTGGTGTCACAAGATATTTACATGCCAGATGCACTAAAATATCAGGGGGATGCATCTGAAGAAGTGAGGTTTTTACCCACGAAAGCTTATGCCCAAATAAATCTGTTAGTCTTTAAGGTGCTCCTTAAACTCCTTGATGTTTTTGCAGATGCACTAAAGATTCATATGTCCCTTCATGCTTCAACCACCATTCCAGAGGACATGCATCCATGCTGATGAAAGGTTCTGCTCTAATGATCCAAAGCAGTGCGGCCCAATGCATGTTCATTTTCATCATGAGTCAGATGCTACCAGCAGAAGATTGATTTTCTTTTTTGGTGGTTTAGGTTCTGTAGTTTCCTCATCAGTGTGTTAATCTTTTAAGACTTCTGAAACCATGTTCCACACCTCGTCCCTCTCCGATTTTGGAAGATTCTTAAACCTTGGGTTGAGTGCTGTAGCTATCTTTAGAAATCTCACATTGGTATCTTCATTGCATTTTGTCAAATCTGCAGTGAAAGTGTTCTTAAAACAAACAACGTGTGCTGGGTCATTATCCGAGACTGCTGTAACATGAAATATATAGCAGAATGTGGGTAAAACAGAGTAGGAGACATACAATTCTCCCACAAGGAGCTCAGTCACAAATTTAATTAACTCGTTTTTTTAGCGAGCATCATCAGCAAGGAAGCAGGTCCTCTGGAATGGTGGCTGAAGCATGAAGGGGCATACGAATGTTTAGCATATCTGGCACGTAAATACCTTGCAATGCCGGCTACAAAAGTGCCATGTGAACGCTTGTTCTCACACTTTCAGGTGACATTGTAAATAGGAAGTGGGCAGCATATCTCCCGTAAATGTAAACAAACTTGTTTGTCTTAGCGATTGTCTGAACAAGAAGTAGAACTGAGTGGACTTGTAGGCTCTAAAGTTTTACAATTTTTTTGTTTTTGAGTGCAGTTATATACCAACAACAGAAACCTACATTTTTAAGTTGCACTTTCACAATAGAGATTGCAGTACAGTACTTGTATGAGAAGAATTGAAAAATACTATTTCTTTTATCATTTTTACAGTGCAGATATTTGTAATAAAAATAAAGTGAGCACTTTGATTTCAGTTATAACAAAAGCTGAATTTTTTTAGTAAAAAAGGGAAGCACCAGAGAAGGGGGTCGGCTTATGAACGGGTATAGAGAGGGAGAGGTGGGACACAGCCCCTCCCCCCAACAGAGGGCGCAAGGAGAGACAGCACAGCCAGAAGGGAAGAGGCGGGGCCAGAGTCTCTCTGCTTCTGGCCACGCTGCTCTCCCCCCAGCCTCCGAAGCAGCTGCAGCTCCAGGACTGGCAGGCTGCAGCTGTGCCACTCGGCCCCGCCCCCCCAAAGCAGGCTGTGGCCGCGCCGCCCAGGTACCAGAACATGCTGCGGCCGTGCCTCCTGGCCCAGCCCGCTGGAACATGCTGTGGCTGCGCCGCCCAGTCTGGCCCGCCGGAGCAGGCTGCAGCCGCGCTGCCCAGCCTGCCAGAGCAGCTCCAGCCAGGCCAGAAACATCCTCCCCTGGCCCTCCCCAGATAAGGTGGGAAGGGGTGGGATGAGGAGAGTGTGGGGGTCCCGGGCTAGGGGTGGGGTCATGTGGGGGTGGTCACAGAGGTCACTCCTCTGACCCCAGGCTTCTCCCCCTCAAAACATTTCCCCACCAGTAGCTGTCCCGGCCCATCAGGGTAAGCAGCTGGCGTGCCAGGACACTTTGTTTACTTTGGTTTACCTCCGTGCCTGCAGACGCTCGGCACCATCTCGGTGCCACCAGCAGCTTATCCTCATGGCCAGGAGCCAAAGTTTGCCGACCCCTGAATTATAAGGTCGGCTTATGAACGGGTCATAAAAATTTTCCATTTTTACTTATCCATCTTGGTGGGGGTCGGCTTATAAATGAACCAGCTTGTGATCGAGTATATACGGTATATTAAAATGTAGAAAAATCATCCAAAATATTTAATACATTTCAATTTGTATTCTATTGTTTAACAGAGCGATTAAAACTGCGATTAATCGTGATTGATTTTTTTAAGTTAATTGCATGAGTTAATTGGCAGCCCTACTAAAAAGAGACCCTGAAAGCCTTCAACTTTAACAGTGAAGTGTTGAACCTGAACCTCCAGCTATTAAATAGGAAGGTTGATCTTGTGGGTAAGGCAGGGGATAAAGGAGCCCTAGTTTCACTTACTATGTTTACTATAGACTACCTGTGTAACTATAGGCAAATCAATTAGGGTATGTTTACAGTGGAGCTGGAAGGTATGATTTCCAGCTCAGGGACACATACCTGTGCTAATCTGATTGAAGTAGCATGCTAAAAATAGAAGTGTAGCTGCAGCAGTGTGAGTGGCGGGAGGAGGGTCTAGCTGCCCTGAAAAAAAGGTCTGTACAACACATATGTACTCAGGGTGTCTAGTCCTTCCCACAACTCATGCCGCAGTGGCTACACTTTTATTTTTAACACACTAGTTCGATCAGAGCTAGCACAGGTATGTCTCATGGGGCTGGAAATTGCACCTCCAGCTCAAAGTGTGGACATACCCTTAGGGTAAAATTTCAAGGAGTGTTCAAGTCTCACTTTAAAAAAGGACTCCTAGTGCCTAAATCACACATGAAAATATGAGTTAGGCTCCTAAATCACGTGTGCACTTTTGAAAATGTTGTTTTTAATTTCCTCTGTGCCTCTGGCCCACATTTTTTTTCTTTTCTCCCATACTCTGTCTTGTCTATCTAGATTGGGGGAGAGGGGATAGCTCAGTGGTTTGATCATTGACCTGTTAAACCCAGAGTTCAATCCTTGAGGGGGCCATTTAGGGATCTGGGGCAAAATCAGTACTTGGTCCTGCTAGTGAAGGCAGGGGGTTAGACTTGATGACCTTTCAGTTCTATAAGATAGGTATATCTTTATTTATTTATTTATTGTAAATCTTGGTTCAGGGACTCTCTCCTCTATGTGTTTGTACAGCCTAGTACAATGGACCTCCAGTCTCGGGGGGGACATTATTAGGTTAGGGGTTTGTTACAGGAGCGGGTGGGTGAGATTCTGTGGCCTGCGTTGTGCAGGAGGTCATACTAGATGATCATAATGGTCCCTTCTGACCTTAAAGTCTATGAGTCTATGAACTATTTAACAACAGAAGGAAGCCCATTAACTTCAGCGGGTTTTAGATCATCACCTACATGACTTACTGTTAAAAATGATCTGTTGTCTTCTGGTAGAACTACAAATATATAGTTAAAAAATGCTTTTCCACATTTGCATAATGCAGCCACAACAGTAAGAAGTATGTTCCTCTGCAAGTGGAGTGAGAGGGTTTGAACATGTAGTATCAGCCCAACCACTTAATAAAATTCAAGAGAAAAGAAAAATAACCCACCAAGCAAACCCCTCTTTCTTGTGATAATTCAATTTGTAACCCAAAGATATGTAAAATAATCTAATGACCCCAATCTTTCCATGGACAAATAACAGGAGAGGTGCCATATAGTGACATGTGTTCCACCTGACCTTTGACAGACATTTATTGATTAGTCATTTGAATATTTCTGTGGTTTACACTGATTTTAAACCTATTTCATAAGAAACAAATCAATAGAAATAACAATTGTTAGCAGTCAAGACTTTCTTCTGCAAGTTGTGGATGCTATGCAAGTAATTACTATACTTACCTGTCAATGACACTGCAGTGTGACAAACTGCCTAATTTGTGAAAAGGGACCACCGTAAACTCCAAAAGCTTTCAGGAATGAAGAAGCAGGAAGAAAAATCTATTTCTCTATATTAGCAGACTTTGGTCCTTATTTTCTCTCTCCTCTTTGAATAATTATCAGGCCACTAGTTAAAAATTGCAGCTGTTATGCAGCTGCTAGAATTTATCCCTGAGAAACAGACATCTTTTGAATAAAACAAAAATGAGTCCAGAAACTGTCAGAAATTAAAATTTCCTTTCCAGTGACATAAGATGTTATTGATAAAAGAACTTGTCTGAATAAGAATCTTTAGTTTTACAGATGTCTTGAGACTTGATGAAGGGGAAATCTTAGCTATGGTTCAGTTTACTTTATGTATAAGGACTTCTATTTATGAGCAAACCCATTGGTGGAACCATTTCTAAAAGGACCCTATGCCATAAATTTAACCTGTTCTATTCTGAACAAAAGATAGGATTTCAAGTAATTGATATTTGCCAAGCTACATGTATTTTATTAACCAGAAATATTAACCAGCTGGTGTGCTGAGACAACTGCCTGTCATGATGACCAGTATTCTCTCATTGTTTCCTTGTATTCCCCCATCAGTCCATAGCCATCTGATGTCTCTATTTTTATACTTGGCTTGAAAGCTTCTTGGCGCAGGGACCATCTTTGCTCTATGTTTATACAGCACCTAGCACAATGGGGTCCTGGTCCATAACTGGGGCTCCTAGGCTCTACAGTAGTGCACATAATTACAAATAATAAATAACATACCAGGAAAAATAACAAATGTATGATTTGCTGTCCTAGGGTGAACTTCTGAATCTTATTCACTGTTTGTGAGTTTGCCTGAGAAGAACTGTATAAAGATTTCGAGATGAGTCACTTCATTCACTCCCTATTTTCATTATTGTAACCACCTTTTTTTCTGGCCTACCTGACACCTACATTGTTCCTTCCAGTCCACACAAAGCACTGCTGTCAATATCATCACCCCTCATTCCATCCGTTTTTTTACAAAAAATTCCACTGGCTCCCCCATCTCCACCAAATCAAGCATCTCTTCATTTTAGGTCCTGTGTAACTCTCGCTCTACTTATCTGCCTATATCTTATTTACACTGTCCCCATTGCCTTCTATTCCACTAATGATGTCAGCCTCTACACCCCATTTGTCTGCCTTGCACTGCAAGCAATACTGTATGTTCTTCCAGGCTGCTCCTACACGAGCATTAGATTGTGAGGGGAGGGGTGCTTGTAATTTTGTGTTTGGTAAAACATCACGGAGGGAGACTTTTAAAGGCACAAAGGATAATTAGGTTCCTAAGTCCCACAGACTTTGCCTAACTGCCATTTGTGCCTTTGATCGTCTGCCCCCATGGTTATGATGATGCAGAACTCCAGATGAGAAAATCTCCCTTATTTACCATACTGCCATCCTTGTCCCTGATGTTTGGTATATTGTATCACCATCAGCTGTTGTCATTTACAACAGGTACCACACAGTTGTATGTGGATACTACTTAGAATCGGGGAAAAAATGGTGGTATCTCTCTCTTATCTATTGAGATTATCACTGTGATATCCGAACATGGTAAGGTGGTGAATGCAGTTTTCTATTTCCCTCTCTCTCCCTATTCCTCCAGACCCTTAGCTAGAAAGAGGAGTTGCTGCTGCGGGAAAGCTAAGTTGAAGAGGTGGGTATTATGTTTACTCCTGATGGGGCTCGGATTTATGGTCATTCAGGTGTGGTATGTGTGGGTAGATGCTGATTACTTTATGGTGACCAGTATATAGATAATAGTCTATAAAGAGCAAGGACAGTTATTTTTTTCTTTAAGGCAAGTGCTTTAGTGAAGCCATTGGATGCTTTCTTAGTTGTAAGCCTGCATCTCTGAAACTTGCTCCCTGTGCAAATAGGATTGTGCATTAACTTGACATGAATTTGTACAAAGAGAGTGGTAGGACTCATCTCTCTGACCAAGCCTTCGCAACAGATGAAATCCTGGTTTCCTAGCTGCCAGCTAAAGCTGCACTGCAGCAGAGTGCTTGGTCTCATTGTGAACCTCAGTGTCTCAACTTAATCCTTGTAACGTGCCCAGATACCACAGTGAGAAGGGCCCAAGTGTGCTTATAACAACATAATAATTATTAAAAGAATAAAGTTATAATCACAGTTATAATCTCTGTTCTCAGACTATCAGTCTCTGAACTGGCTTCCAGTGTAGCTGAAGAGTTTTTTAATATGACAAAGAAAACAGTTCTACAATAATTAGATGGTGTGGGGGAGAAAGAGATAACCAATAAAGTAATAGCGTAGTTAATATAAAACATCTAATCTATCTATCTGTACCTAGATACTGTGATTATTGCTACTCTATAAGTTCCTGAGATAGACATTTATGCTGGAGTATGATGAGTCATCTTCTCTCTTATAGCACAAGAATGTGATTGCCAATCTTCAAAAAGCCTAAACCAGATTAGTGAGCCAATGGGTAGCTTCAGAAGTGGCTTGGTGGAAGCCTGAGATGCCACTAGCAAATGACCAACGCGACCACTGATTTATAATACCATCCATAGTTTGCAACTGGTTTCCACAGTAACATTGTGCATTGTCTCTCGTCTTCCAACAGTGTATGTAATGAGAGAATCTGTCATGTGTTGAGTGGAAAAGTGTTTTAAAATAGAGGAAAATGACCACAAATTAAAGTGGAGGAGCTTGCTCAGGAAGAATGCACAGCGAGGCTAGGAACAGCTTCATGTCCCCGTGTCCCAGCACTGAAAAGTAAATAAAACTGGAGAGAAGTCATCACAATGGTCAACATTAATCTTTGTTAAAAGATACATTTCTAGTGCCACTGAATTTTTTAGTGTTTTGTATTCCAGCAGAACAGTGGAGACCAGCATGACTTGCTAATCAAATCAGGCTACAAGGTCAATCCCTTTTATGTTGAAGACTATTTGCGCCCAAAAGAGAAAACACTCCAAACTTTATTTCTTTTACAAGGTCACAGTTTATTGCTGAATCAAGAGTTTGACTTTGAAGTTATTGTTTTAGTGGGATTGTCTGAATCCTCTCCAGACTTCTCTCCAAAACAATGTGGGAATATCATAACATTTAAGTAATGCATTTTTGGTACTTAAGGATGTTTTTATAAGCTCATAAATAATTGAACAAAATTGCCCTAAAAATAGCTGCCTGAGCTTTCACCAATTATTGCTTCATTAATGTTTAGCACCATGCTGTAATGCACAGGGAGAATAGATATGGGGAAGGAGATACAATGAGAACATTGAGTGAAAAACTATGTTTTTTAATTGTTTTAGAGAGAAGAATAAGAAAATGGCTTTCACCACTTTGTTTATAAGATCAGAATTCCAGTGATGCGCTATTCTATCATTTTAAGAAGCATGGCAGACTTATAGGGTTTGCGAAATCCATGCCCTGTCACTACACATCACTTGCTAATAATGTACTGGATTCGTCCTATATTGGAATATATCATAGCTATTTGTATAATGCCAAATTTCTGTGTTTAGTTCAAACTGCCTATTTAACTTAAATGAACAGTATGAATTGAACATGAAGGACCAAGTTTTCAAAAAACATCTGAAAGGCTATCTGAAAATGGACTGTCAATTATTCATTTCTTTTTGGTGAGCTGTACCTATTTGTGCGTACAAAATTACATATGCATGCAAGCAAGTGGGGACTTGCAGAAAATGGGAAGTGGTCAATGGAAAGTATCCATTTACAAATAAAATTGTATGCATAATTAAAGCTTGTGCACATAATTAGTGAAAAATTGACCTACACTTTTAAAATGTTGAGCAGCATTAGCAAGAACTCTTTCATTTGCCATTTTGCGCCTCAGTTTCTATTTATAAACAAAACCCCTGAACAATTAAAAATTGTTCCTTGCTGGAGTCTCTCACAGAGGTGCTGGAACTGCCATACCCCTTGGTTGAAGTGGTTTCCTTCAGTCACAGGGTTTACAGTTTGGTTCAGTGGCTGAGAACCACCATTATACTCATTGTTCCAACACCCCAGTCTCTCACTCTCACTTTTATAAGATATATTAAAAAAATAAGTAATGCGTGCTCTACATTTGACATACCTTTAAAGTGATGCTACTATATGTCTGTATTAGACGGAAACATTGCACCACCTCAGCTTATTTTAAAATGAATTATGTTAAGCTCCCTGGTATGTACATGGTGCATTCTTCTATTAATTTGCATGTTTTGATTATACTGTCTTAAGTGGTCTAAGGACTTTTTTCTTTAATGCCCCTCAGACACATGTCATGTGGTGTGCACAGCAGATGGCTCATGTGGCGTGTATGTATGTATGTCTATGTGTATATATATGTATAGAGAGAGAGAGAGAGAGGCATATTATATCTATCTTTCTCACATATACAGTGGCTGATGCTATATAGCTAACTAATGAGCAGTCTCCTCCTCCTCCTCCCCTCACCCAAGAATGAGCAATCTTCTTGCAGAAGATTAATGATTGATCTGGAATTGGATGGACAGAAGCAGTCACACCAGCTGCTAGTTTTTAATTCTAGTCAGCTTTTGGTCTTATTTTATCAATGCAGTTAGTGGAGGTACAGGATGAAGTGAAAACTCTTCCTTGATGTCATTCAACTCTGTCATGCCTTTTTAAAAAATATTGGCAAGTTGTGACATGTATGTTCTAACTGTATTTGTTTTTGTTATAAGTGAGTACAGCTGTGCTAGTGGAACAAGAGTTCCAGAATTTCCCCATCACTTCTTACTGCAAATATCCTATATGAGAATGCCTCTGAGGCATTAGAAATCATGCTCAGGAAAATGTTATGTGTGCGTGTGTTTGAGAGAGAGAGAGAGTGATCCTTATGCATAGTACTGCAAATTCATAGGTACGATAAGAGATAGCAAGAACAGCTTTTGAAGCAAACAAAAGTCTACAGTTCCCCATATATAATTGAAATAGAATCTAACTTTCTCCAGAGGGCATTCACATAGATGGACTCAACTATTTAACCTGACAAAATGTAAGAGTTTTTTTCAAAAACAAACAAACCACCATCTGTATGTGGAGATACAGGTGCCCAGATATTTCAACCAAGGCACAGACCATGTGCTTAACTTTTTACTTATCTGACTAATTTAATCCTTGAAAGCACATTACAAAATATAAACCATTTGTAGCAAGCTTACCACAAAAAAGTTAATATCTGGAGGGGGGATTTTTGGAGATGGCACAACAAAAGTAGTTAGTCAGTTTTTAAAAGCATGCAAATACTTTAGATTTCTTGTTTCTACCAGCAGTTCCCCTTCATTCAGGGCAATTAACAAAGTTGTATTAGGAAATGCAAGCCAGAAGTTCATGCGATTTTTTTTTTTTTAATTGCTCAACTAAAGGTCACTGCAGCAATAATTCAGAGTTTGCTCTTGTGGAACAAATGAAACCGCTAACTCCTTAGCTTCCTGTTTTTTGTTTCTCCACATTCTGTTTCTTTATACAGTGCTTTAACACAGCCAGAAGTCAAACAAATAGGTTACTACCTGTGTTTCATACCTCCTGGTCCACCATCCACTAGGTCTGCCAACTGCATTACATTGTCAAACTTAGCCTTTCTATTGACGAGCATATTGATTTCCTGATTAATGTACCTCTCTTTCATTGGCATTTACTACAGGAGACATAATTTTAATGTTTGTATGATCAATAGCTCCATCAAAACCAAGAATTCCTACTGTTAGCCTGCATGGTTCTAACTATAGGGAGTTGTATATTTCTTGATAAATACTACAGGGAAGTTGTAAACATTACAAAAGCAAAGAAAATTGATGTTCTGCATGGATTTCTATTGTATTTCACCCCTGGGGGAGAATGCAAAAACTTTCAAGTAATTCTCTGTTGAGAAAGCAAACCAGCAGGTACAAACTGTTTGGCCTTGAATATAAATGTATGGGAAATAATTACTTTTAAAATTCCCATTGTATAGTCACTTCATCTCAAAATGTGTAAATACTCATAATAGAAATTATGGGGTTTTATTCAGTTTTAGATTATGAAGTGACATTTTAAATCCCCTTAGTTAACTTCATTACAGTAATGAAATTCTGTGGCTGTCATAGACATTTCTAGAGCTACAGCCATTTGTAAATTATATATGTTACCCGAAGGTGGCAACTTAAAATGTAGATAAAGCTGTTTTTTTTTCTCTACATTGTAATGAGCTTAAAATTACCTGCTTGTTGACAAAACTACCTGCTTGTTACTTTCTCCTTTTTCTTTTTTCTTTTAATACTAGAGAAGTGAAACAAGAGTTTGTTTGCTTGGGTATAGTAAGTAGTAAAAATTTAATATTAACCTTTTTTTCTTTGGTCTTAAAACAGTACAATAGATAAAAGGAAAAATAACAATAAATTACACCATTTTTCAGAAAGATTGTCTAAAATATTTTTCAGATCATGTCTTTAGAGTCTTTGATTGGCCAAGTGAAGCAAGGCCCTACTCTCACCTTGATGGCATCTATCAGTGTTGAAATACTGCATGAAGAATATTTGTGAACGTTGTGTTTGAATATTCTTGTGAACACACATTTTGTTCTCATGAATAGTTGTATAGTGACGATTGCACCCATAGTTACGAGTTCATGGGTATCCAGGCACAAATGAAAGGATTTGCTGTTTCTCTCCTATTCAGTCATTGTTTTGTTTTAAAAGCTGATCAACCAGTCAGGGAGGAAAAACAAAGCTATGAGACTTGAGTGACCAATTATGCCATACAAATAAAGCCCGGTGGTAGGTGAAGTGAAAAGTTTGTAAAGAACCCATTAGTTCAGGGTTTTTTCCACATATACTGTTACATGAACTATTGTGTGAATTACAAATCTGCATTAAAAACAACAACAACAACTGCGGATAACATTTGCAAACATGGCCACTGATTTCATGTGTCTTCGGCCTGGTCTACACTACAAAGTTTATATTGACATAAGCTGCCAGGCGTTGCCCTAGCTGTGCATGTGTCTATGCTTAAATTTGTCTCCTTCCAGTGTAAGCAGTTTATTATGACGATGCAATTACACCACTTCCCTGAACAGTGTTGAGTCATAGTCAACATACCGAGGTCGATGCAGTGCAGGTGTAGACACTACATGACCTATGTCAACCCTAACAGTCCTCCAGCAGCTGTTCCACAATGCCTGACACTGACTGCTGTGATCACAATTGTGAACTCTACTGCCCAGGGGTCACAGAGACCAGAAGCCAATTTCCGCCCTTAAAAACCCTGCAAATTTTTGCAATGCCTTTTCTTGATTGTCCTTCTTGGTGAGCACACTTAGCAACTCTCCCCTGTGTGCAACTGCCCAACCGACCATGCGGGCTACATGCTTCAAACGTGCTCCTGCCTGGAGTTGACAGGAGATATTGGATCTCCTGGGCCTGTGGGGAGAAGAGGTTGTGCAAGCACAGCTTCAAAGCAGTTGTAGATTCATCAGCATCTAGAAGCAGATTGTATGGGGTATCCAAGTGAAGGCTATGAAGGGGATCAGCAGCAGTGTCATGTGAAAGTAAAAGAACTGCAGCCAGCATACCAGAAGAACAAGGAGGCTAACAGTCAATCCAGTGCTGAGTTGCAGACCTGCCACTTTTACAATGTGCTGCATGCCATAGTTGGTGCAACCCCACCAGCACCCTGCAGAGTACTGTGGATACCTTTGAAGAACCTACACGCAGATCCCTGCCATGAACAGTGAGGAGGAGGAAGAGGTGGAGGAGTAGGATAGGGGTGGAGGCGGCTCCAGGCCAGGCACCAGTGCAGCAAGTGCGTGCCTGGAGCAGCAAGCTGCGGGGGCGGTGTGCCAGTCGCTGTGAGGGCAGCAGTCAGGAAGCCTTCGGTGGCATGCCTCCAGGAGGTCCGCCG
Organism: Malaclemys terrapin pileata; assembly: GCF_027887155.1. Taxonomy (NCBI): domain Eukaryota; kingdom Metazoa; phylum Chordata; order Testudines; family Emydidae; genus Malaclemys; species Malaclemys terrapin. The sequence continues at coordinate 70,184,571 of NC_071512.1, forward strand.
GTCCTGCGGCTTCGGCGGCGGGGCCGAAGGCGCAGGACCGGCAGATCACCTGCAGACAGGGCCGGCTCCAGGCACCAGACGAGCAAGCTCGTGCTTGGTGCGGCAGATTCTACGGGGCAGCATTCCGCCCAATCCTAGGGCGGCACGGCCACTTTTGTTTTGTTTTGTTCGCCAATCTGGCCGCCCTGTAGGGGGCAGCGGCGCGGAGGAGGGGAGTGCCCTGCTGGGAGTGGGCTGCTTGCTCCGTCTGCCCCAGCTGGTGCCAGGTCTGTAGCAAGTCTGGCAGGGCAGCCCGCGTCCTTCCCTCCCCGCTGACCGGAGCGGTGCGGAGCCCTCCCAGCAGGTGGCGCGGCGGTCGGGGCCACGTGGCGAGCGCCCTGCTGAAGCCCTGGCTGCCCCCCTTCTCTCTCTCCCCCCACTACCTCCCTCCCCCACTATGTGACTAGGGATCCAGCTAAGCTGTGAGTCAGGATTGTTTGAGACTTCACCTCAGTGCAGTCAGTCCTGGCATGTGAGCATGAGCGAGCCCAATGCAGGAGAAGGAACTTCAGGTAAGTGTGTGAATACATTTGTCATTACAACATTTAAGTGTACTGATGGCACCTGACCCCAACCTAACAGGCAGACATTAGAGAAGCCCAGGAACCGTTTGACCCCACTGGTGTCCTTTGGTGCAGCCCAGTCAGTGATGGCTGCCACTTTGCTTGGCTTCATGGTTAGTCCCTTAGAGGGAGATAATGTAACTAAGGAAGTCTATTGTATCCTGGCCAAACTTGCATTTTTTGGACTTTGCATATAGATGTTGTTAGCAAATTTTTTCTAGGACACTGCAGACGTGCTGATCACGAGAAGCCTAATTCTCAGAAGAGATGAGGATGTTATCCACATAAATGACTACTTAGCAGTCTAACATATCCCTGAAGAGATTGTTTATAAGGTGCTGGAATGTTCCTGGGGTATTGCACAGGCTGAACAGCATGAACAGGTACTCAGTGTTCATACCATGTATGCAAGGCGGTCTTCCACTCATTTCCCTCTCCAATATGGACCAAGTTATTGGTCCCTTGAAAAGTCCAGCTCTAGGAAAAACCGTTGCAGAGCAAAATCTTTTGAAAAGCTCATTAATGAGAGGGAGAGTATATCTATGTCGAATCATTACTCTGTTTAACGCCTGATAGTCGATATGGGACCTTAGTGATCCACCTTTTTCTTTACAAAGAAAATTGGCACCCCAGCTGGAGAAGTGAAAGGGGTGGGGTGGCACTCTCACCTTTTTGTAGATTTCCCTGGAGGTAGTCTCAGAGAACCTCAAGTTCTGGCTCCAAAAGGGAGTAAATGAGGCCAAAAGGGACTTCTGCTCAGGGCTAGAGGTTGATGTGACAGTCGTAGCTGTGATGGAGTGGCAGAGTGTCTTGTGTTCTTTTTCTCAAACACACTGGCAAAATCCTTGTATTTAAGCAATAACGTGGAGGCAGTGGACCAGACCACAGAACGTAACAAAACTCCCTGGCAATTAACCTTTTCAGATTCAGAATCATGAGGAAGACAAGTTGAATCATTAAGGGCTCTCAGTCTATGGTCCTCACAGTCGGGTTTCAGGAAACAGAATTGTCAGCAATGTAGGAAGCTGAACTGTATCGCACTTGCCCGCCCCTGAATGCATGGATTGTGGTAGTGAGCCAGGGCATGCTGTGAACTACTAGAAAGTGTGGTGCTCAGTTAAGTCTAAACTGCAGGATCTCTTGGTGACCTTGAAGAGTCACAACCAGCAGGGTGAGGTCTGATGGGTAACCAGGCCTGATGGAAAGGAACAAGCCACTGATAGGCTCCATCAAGTCTGGATTGTCCTTGCTTTGGATGGGGATCTGATGTACTTATGCAAAGTCTTGATTCATGCAGTTACCTGAGACCCAAAACTACCAGTGTCTACAGGTGAACCTCAGAGATGGAGGGGTATCAGACTTGCAGAGGGAGCTAGAGATGTGTTGGGATCCGCTCGGTTGTCACCAAAGTACCACCAGACAGGTACTGATGCTCGATACCAATGACAGGCAGAGAGTGCCACCCCACCCCAGACCCCCTAGAGGGGCTGGGGTTTGACATTCCCAGACCTGGGTACAGATCGGACTTTAGCAGGGCAGCCCGACGTGAAGTGTTCTGGTCTTCCACAGTATAGGCATAGCTCCAATGCACAACACCGCTTTTTCTCTGGGTTGGAGAGGTGGGGCCAGACTTGGTCAAATTGCATGGCTTCGGGCTGTGGGGAAGACATCAAAGGTTGCTGGGCTGGAGACAGCAGTCTGGTGGGAACTGGAAAGCTGACTTTCTTTCTTGGTAGCATTCCATCAGGAATTAAGCTTTATGCTGAGGTCAATCAAGGCATCTAGAAGCATACTCTGATTACCCAGCTTTGCAATCATTATTGGAGGAAACCGTTGGGACTAGGAAGGCATAGCAACGGGTGCCATTAATTCCTATAACTTATTCCCTTGTGCCATGGTTCCTGGGCAATCCAGACTGTGGTTAAGTGGTGGGCAGGAATTGCTTAGATTTGTCTATGATGCTTTTTTAAAATGTATAAAGTAGTTCGTCTATCAGCAGCATGGCCTAGTGGATAGAGCACTGGAATGGTACTTAGGGAACTAGGATTCTATCCCTTGCTCTGGAACTAGGTTGCGGAGTCACCTTGGGCAAGTCACTTCACCTCTTTGTGCCTCAGTTTTCCCATCTGTAAAATGATAATGATATTGACCTTGTTTGTAAAGTGCCTTGATATCTACAGATGAAAGCTATATGAGAGATGAATATTATTATTGTTATCCTTTCTAAATATTTCCATTAAGCTTCCCATTCCTGAACATTAGAGACCTGAAGATACACGCACCTCTGGAATTAATTGTGTTCATACTGCAGTTACAAACACTTGGGTAAAGCCATAATAACCTTATGAGGAGATACTGCTACTGACAACTATTTCTTTCAACTGATTTTAATAACCTATAATTATTCATTCTACTTGTGGCAAGGAAGCTAGTTTGAGTCATAAGGTTCCATGGGATTACTTTTGCTGTTGGAAATACTTAAAAGCCGTAGGGTTATCCAAGGGGATGCTGGTGCTGCCTCTTGTGTCACTAGCTCTTAGTTTAGTCCCATCTTCATCTTTCTTTTCCTCTTCTGATATGGCAGAAACTTTGTTTAGAGACTTGGCTAATTTATTTTAAAACTGTAGGATTCTGAAATCATCCCAGGAGGCTAACTGGGAACTGCAGTCAACTACTTCTTGGCTAATAGTGAGACAGATGGACACTGAGGCATTGAGTTCAGTCAGGTGGCAATAGTATGTGGGTTCGAGTAGCACTGCCCAAGATGTGCAAATGCTCCAATGGGGGTTGTTTGTTTATTTTGGGAGTGGGAGACATTTGAGAGATTATTTAGCCTGCAAGGCTCAAGCCTTCCCAAATCATATATATATAGGGCTTAAGTCAGAAAAAGACTGAATTTTATCCGTGTGTATTTCATCTTTGATTTGTGTTACATGTTCACATATTCATTACCTAAAGTATTGTGGGGAAATGTGATTTTTTGTAAGGTGTAGAATATATATTTTTTTCTCTATTGGATGCAGAATTTGTATAGTGCTAGATCACAAATAGTAGGTGTTGGGAGATGTTGGTTCTCTTCCCAGCTTTGACAATGACTGTGTGTGACTTCGTTTGAATCAATTAACCTCTCTGCCTGCCCATTTTCCCTTTCTGTAATATGGGACAATTATCTCCACTGTAGTAAAGATCTTGAAGATCCTGGATGGGAAGACACTCTCAGATATTACAGTGGATGGTCTTCACTGTTGTATTTCCCCTCTCTCCACCCACCGCCACCCGAAAGAGGTGCAAAACAGAAGAGTTAATAGGAGAAAAGAAGAGCTCTTTTCATAAAGTACAGTGTATTCAATCCTTTTCCCCAAACGGTTCCAATAGAATTCAAGAAAGATTGGACATAAGTTAGCCCTAATACTGTTGGGCAGTTTTCTATTAAGGATTGGTCATTTATCAGCATTTTAGCCTGAGGGATTCCCCACAATTCATTTTTTTAAAAGCAATTGCTATAGCAACCTCGTATTATCTGACAAGCAGCACACACAGAGGACATATACTCATACAATGCAGCATGAGATTAAGAAAAACAAACTTGAGAGCCAGGTGGAATGGTGGTATTACAGTATTAACCTATCACTTCTGCAGACCTGAGTCCAAGCTGTAGCTTAGGTCTCCAATGGAAATGATCTTGGATGGCTTATCCTAGATCTTAGGGCTTATCTTCACATACAGCGCTGTAGTACTTTAGTGAAGATGTTTCTACACCGCCAGGAGAGCTTCCCCATCAGCGTAGTGCTGTCTACATGTGGGAAAGGGGTAATTTTCCCTCTGTTGACATTCAACTCCCCTTGTCAACTGTTGGGAATGGGCCACAACAACCCTGATTGAGTTGGCCTCGTTAACACTGACCCCACACTTGGTAAGGCAACTCCCATCTTTTCATGTGCTGTATATTTATACCTGCTTACTGTATTTTTCACTCCATGCATCTGATGAAGTGGGTTATAGCCCACGAAAGCTTATGCCCAAATAAATGGTTTCAGAGTAGCAGCCGTGTTAGTCTGTATCCACAAAAAGAACAGGAGTACTTGTGGCACCTTAGGCCTGGTCTACACTAGGCGTTTATGTGGAAGTTAGCGCCGTTACATCGAATTAACCCTGCACCCGTCCACACCGCGAAGCTATTTAGTTCGACATAGAGGTCTCTTAAATTCGACTTCTGTACTCCTCCCCGACGAGGGGAGTAGCGCTAAATTCGGCATGGCCATGTCGAATTAGGCTAGGTGTGGATGGAAATCGACGCTGATAGTTCCGGGAGCTATCCCAGAGTGCACCACTCTGTTGATGCTCTGGACAGCAGTCCGAGCTCGGATGCTCTGACTAGCCACACAGGAAAAGCCCCGGGAAAATTTGAATTCCTTTTCCTGTCTGGGCAGTTTGAATCTCATTTCCTGTCTGGACATCGTGGCGAGCTCAGCAGCACTGGCAACGATGCAGAGCTCTCCAGCAGTGATGGCCGTGCAATCTCAGAATAGAAAGAGGGCCCCAGCATGGATTGATCGGGAAGTCTTGGATCTGATCGCTGTGTGGGGCGATGAGTCCGTGCTTTCCGAGCTGCGCTCCAAGAAACGGAATGCAAAGATCTACGAGAAGATCTCGAAAGACATGTCAGAGAGAGGATACAGCCGGGATGCAACGCAGTGCCGTGTGAAAATCAAGGAGCTGAGACAAGGCTATCAGAAGACCAAAGAGGCAAACGGACGCTCCGGATCCCATCCCCAGACATCCCGTTTCTATGAGGCACTGCATTCCATCCTAGGTGCGGCCGCCACCACTACCCCACCACTGACCGTGGACTCTGAGGATGGGATATTGTCCACGGCCGGTTCCTCGGACATGTTAGCAGACGGGGAAGATGAGGAAGGAGATGAGGAGGACAAGGCAGTCAACAGCGCTTACAACGCTGATTTCCCCAACAGCCAGAATCTCTTCATCACCCTTACAGAGATCCCCTACCAACCGTCCCCAGCCGTTAACCCGGACACAGAATCTGGGGAAGGATCAGCCAGTAAGTGTTTTAAACATCTAAACATTTATTTTTAACAGAACAGGAATATTAAGAATAACAACAATGGGTTTCTCATGATTAGTTTGCCCTAGGCGCTTAAAGTTTCAGTCCTGGGCAGTGCAACTATTGAAAAAAAATCTAACAATGTCCGGTTTAGCATGATTGTTCTGCCCAAGCCGCTCTACTGTTTAGTCCCTGCCAGTGCAGCTACAGTAAAATGTGGTCTATATGTCCGGGGATAGAGCAGAAATCCTCCTGGGACATCTCGAGGAAGCTCTCCTGGAGGTAATTGGAAAGCCGTTGCATCAGGTTCCTGGGGAGAGCGGCCTTATTGGGTCCTCCGTAGTATGACACGTTGCCGCGCCACGAAACAATCAAGTACTCAGGGATCATTGCCCTGCACAGCATACGGCCCTGGTCTTTGGAGGCTTTCCCGAAGCATTCTTTCTTTATCGCTGTCTGAGATCCTCATCAGGGTGATGTCGCTCATGGTGACCTGCTTTGAATTAGGTAGGGGAATGTTAGTGTTGGGACTGCTTGCCCGTTCCTTTACAGAACTGTAACCGCTGGTTTGCAGCCACGCGGTGGAGGCGGGAGAGGGGCAGCATACAGGGATCGTTCCTGGGGACAGCCGCGAGGGGGTGGGACAGGGGCAGAGTTCCTGCTTGCCGGATTGCTGGCAGCAGGGACTGACATTGCTTTCAATGTGAAAGGAGGCCAGTGCTAATATTAAAGTTTTAAGCTGCCACAAGTCTACGGCTTACCATGTCTGCCTGCTTCACAAATTCCGGTGTCCTGCCCCGCTTCTCAGATCTGCTGAGCAAGACCCCAGGCACTGAATGCGAAGGCCGAGAATTTGACCTTGTCCTGAGTGCGCCTGTGATAGGTGCTGTGCATGGTCTTGTTCACAGAGAAAGACTATGTTCTTTGTTCACAACTACATTTATCTTTCTGAGGAATTCACTCCCTTTTTCCCATTCCCACAGCCACATCTGCGACTGTCTCACAACCTAGCCTGGCATCACACTCCCAGAGGCTAGCACAGATTAGGCGTAGGAAGAAGAGGACACGGGAGGACATGTTCTCGGAGCTTATGGGCTGCTCCCGAGCCCAGGCAGCACAGCAGACCCAGTGGCGGGAGAACTTGTCCCAAATGCACCAAGCACACATGGAACGGGAGGAGAGGTGGCGACAGGAAGACCAGCAGGCGACTCAAACTCTGCTTGGACTACTGAGGGAGCAAACGGACACGCTCCGGCGCCTTGTGGATGTTCTGCAGGAACGGAGGCAGGAGGACAGAGCCCCGCTGCAGTCTATCTGTAACCGCCCTCCCCTGCCACCAAGTCCCATATCCCCCTCACCCAAAGTGCAAAGAAGGAGGGGTGGCAGAGTCCGTGCAAACTCTCACTCCACCCCTGCAGAGAGCTCTAGTAGTGGAAGGCTCTCATTCCCCAAAATTTGACAAGTTCTTTCCTTCCCGCCTCACACAAGCCCCCGTCCAAGTTTCACCTCCCAGTTCCATGTGTAGTTGCTAATAAAAAATACGTTTCTGTTAATTACTGTTTCCATCATGTTCTTTTGGAGGAGGGGGGGAAGGGGGTTGGTAATTGGACAGGACAGTCACCTTTGGCAAGCTACATAGGCGGGGGCAGGTCCAGCAGCAGGGCACATACACAGTGCAGTCACTAGTTACCCTGGTCAGTCTGGGAGGTGGTTTTCATGTTCTGTGGTGGGGGGTGGGTTGCTCTGTGACTTTGTGGCGGGGGAGGGCAGTTACAGATCTTATGCGGCGGTCCTTATCCTGGATCACAGAGCCACGCAGCAGGGGATCTGTAACCGTCCTCCCCCTGCCACAAAGTCACATAGCCCCCCCATACACACAGTCCCGATCAGGAGGGGTGACAGGCTCCGTTGAAACAACCAGTCCACCACAGCGGAGCCTGTCAATCCTGGAGTTTAGAAGCGTCATTTGCGTCACTACACTACACCCGCTCCCCACCACAGTCTGCGTCCCAGGTTTAAAACATTCCCGCGAAAACAGTAATAAAGAAAACGGTGTTCATTAACAAAGTAGAAGTGATTTTATTTCTAAACGTGTGTTGGAAGGGGGGGAGAAGGGGGTATGTAACTGGAGAGGATAGTCAACATAAACTGGGTAAAGAAACGGGGGCAGGTTCAGCTTCTCTGTACACTAACTTAAAAATCACAGGTTACCCTGCTCAGTCAGGAACCTAGCTTTCAAAGCCTCCCGGATGCACAGCGCGTCCCGCTGGTCTCTTCTAATCGCCTGGCTGTCTGGCTGGGCGTAATCAGAAGCCAGGCTATTTGCCTCAACCTCCCACCCCGCCATAAAGGTCTCCCCCTTGCTCTCACAGAGATTGTGGAGCACACAGCAAGCTGTTATAACAATGGGGATATTGGTTTCGCTGAGATCACAGCGAGTCAGTAAGCTTCTCCATCTCCCCTTGAGACGGCCAAAAGCACACTCCACCACCATTCTGCACTTGCTCAGCCGGTAGTTGAAGAGTTCTTTTTCACTGTCCAGGGCACCAGTATAGGGCTTCATGAGCCAGGGCATTAGCGGGTAGGCTGGGTCCCCGAGGATGACTATAGGCATCTCCACATCCCCAACAGTTATTTTGTGGTCTGGGAAGTAAATACCTTGCTGCAGCCGTCTAAACAGACCAGAGTTCCTGAAAACACGAGCGTCATGAACCTTGCCCGGCCATCCGACGTAGATGTTCATAAAACATCCCCTGTGGTCCACCAGTGCTTGCAGCACCATGGAAAAGTACCCCTTTCTGTTAATGTACTGGCTGGCCTGGTGGTCCGGTGCCAGGATAGGGATGTGAGTTCCATCTATGGCCCCACCGCAGTTTGGGAATCCCATCGCTGCGAAGCCATCTATGATCGCCTCCACGTTTCCCAGGGTCACTACAGCAGTACATCAACGATTGCCTTGGCTACTTGCATCACAACAACCCCCACGGTAGATTTGCCCACGCCAAAGTGGTTCGCGACTGACCGGTAGCTGTCTGGCGTTGCAAGCTTCCAGAGGGCTATGGCCACTCGCTTCTGGACAGACAGGGCTGCTCGCATCCGGGTGTCATTGCGCTTCAGGGCAGGGAACAGCAACTCACAAAGTTCAAGGAAAGTTCCCTTCCGCATGCGAAAGTTTCGCAGCCACTGGGATTCATCCCAGACCTGCAGCACTATGAGGTCCCACCACTCCGTGCTTGTTTCCCGGGCCCAGAATCGCCGTTCCACGGCATCAACATGACCCATTGCCACCGTGATGTCCTCGGCGCTGGGTCCCATGCTTTCTGAGAGGTCTGTGCTACTCTCAGACTTCAGGCCCTCACCGCGGTGCCGTAGCCTCCTCGCCTGACTTATCTGCATCTGCCTCAGGGAAAGGTGGATGATAAGCTGCGAGGCGTTGAGAACGGCCACAACTGCAGCGATGGTCGCAGCGCGCTTCATGCTCACAGTGCTGTGGCGTCCGCGCTGTCACTGACTAGAAAAGTGCGCGAACTGATTTCCCGCCGGCGCTTTCAGGGAGGGAGGGCGGGAGTGATGGACGGATGACGACAGTTACCCAAAAGCACCCTCGACACATTTTTTTTACCCAGAAGGCATTGGCGGCTCCACCCAGAATTCCAATGGGCGGCGGGGACTGCGAGAACTGTGGGATAGCTGCCCACAGTGCACCGCTTCCAATGTCGACGCTTTCCCCGTTAGTGTGGACTCACAAAGTCGAATTACTATCCTTAGTGTGGACACACACGTTCGACTTTGCAATATCGATTCCAAGAATTCGATTTAAGTAAAATCGAACTACTCTCGTAGTGTAGACAAGGCCTTAGAGACTAACAAAAATATGCATCCGAAGAAGTGGGCTGTAGTCCACGAAAGCTTATGCTCTAATAAATTTGTTAGTCTCTAAGGTGCCACAAGTACTCCTGTTCTTTTTGCCCAAATAAATGTTAGTCTCTAAGGTGCCTCGAGGACTCCTCATTGTTTTTGCTGATATAGACTAACATGGCTACCCCTCTGAAACAAGTGAGACAGTCTCTCTGCACTTACTTCCAGTGACCCACCCAGCAGCCAAGAGGAACAATTGCAGGGAAATTCCTGCTCAGGCCCTGCAGACCAGGGCTGGTGAACGCTCAGTGCTCCCAGATCTGTCTATAATTAGGCCTATAGTTTCCATTGCACTGTAACAACAAGGAGTCTGGTGGCACCTTAAAGACTAACAGATTAATTTGGGCATAAGCTTTCATGGGTAAAAAACCTCACTTCTTCATGAAAGCTTATGCCCAAATAAATCCCTTAGTCTTTAAGGTGCCACCGGACTCCTTGTTCTTTTTGTGGATACAGACTAACATGGCTACCCCCTGATATTGCACTAAAAGCATTCCAAGTTTATTTTGACTGTTTTTTTTTAATCCATGCCATGATGTTGTCTGTGTAAGAAATACACTGAAACCTCTGTTATGATATACAAAACGAGAGGTATTTTCTGAGTAACATTACTACTGCATGCTGAAGAAGAGAGCTGTGTCTCTCTCACCAACAGAAGTTGGTCCAATAAAAGATATTATCTCACCCATCATGTCTCTCTAATATCCTGTGACTGACACCAAGTCTTAAATTCTCAACAATTATTTCCCAGAGGCCCCTCCCATTTGGGGTTTCAGGGTTTAGCCATGTCAGGGGGAGGGGGCTCATGGTGGGGTAACTCTGAGACCTTGAGAGTCCTCTCATCAGAACCCTGTGTATACTTTGCCACAGTAGGACCAAATTTCACAACAACCATCACTACATTTTAAGGCAAGGTTAATTGCCTCGCATCTCTCCCCCTTCCCAAACACACACAGCTATGGCTTATAGCTGAACATGCTTGATGATGAACAATTTGTCCATGCTTATTTTCAGCAATCATTATTTTTAACAATGGGCTTTTTCACTGTGTTCTCCAGTGGGCTCTGCAGTCCCAAGGTTGCTGTGCAGCTCAACTCAGAATCTTTTCCCCCACTCCCATTTCTCTGTCCAAGTGTGTCATGGGTAGTGGGGAGGAGCTTGTAGTCTGCTTCAGTAGTTCATCTTTTCAGTTCCCTGAGTCTCAGCTGTTGTTTTAGTGGATAGAACAGTCTATAGAACAGAGCATGCAGTGTAATCCAATTTAATTCCTCCTGTGAGGAAAGGTGCAAAGTAAGAGGCAGCTGCATGAGGGTCCCACCTGAGCAGGAAGACAGAAAAGAAAATACCAGGTGCCTGGCTGCAGCAAACTAATGAATTCTGCACCAGAAATGCTGAGTTCTGTTCTGTCTTGGGGAAGGTGCCAAATCCCATGGGTGTGGAATGTCAGAATTCATGTAACCATGAGCAAGATGACTGGGACACTTCTTACTTCTCAGAACCATTGTTTCAGCTCCTTCCAGATTGAGAGGGGCATCAATTCGCACTCCGTGCATGTTTACGAGGTTTTCTGCACAACCATAAGGGCTGGGAATGGAATAATATTTTTAAATGAGAGCTGAGATTCTGGAGCCCAACTCTATGGCTAGGGGTGAATTGTGTTGCAAATTCCACAGCTCCAGAATAAAAGGGACTCTGTTCAGTGCCCATCACTATAACATTTCAATGCTACTTCGGGGATCAAAGTGTACAAAAAGACCAAGCTCCAGAATTTAGAAACAGACAGTGGGCAAACTCATGTACTACAAAACCAAGCTCTCTACTCAAAATAGAATTTCTCTTCCAAGTGTAAGTAATTGACTATTACAAAAGATTCTTTTGGCACTGCCTGATGCAAGGTTGATAGAAGCAGAGCAGTTGGGAGTTGGCTATTATGATTGCCAGTAGTGCAATGCCTCTATACTTATAAATAATGTCAAAACAGTCATTCTCTCCTTTCAAGACAGTTATATTATTGTATCCTTTTAATTGAACATATGAAATCAATATCAACTTAACAGGGATCTAAGAATCCATGATTTGAACAGCAGGAATTTGATGTGAACAGCAGGAATTTAATGAATACCCTTTTTAAGGTAGATATCCACAGTTCAAATGTTTTTAAAACAGCATGCAACAAGAGACAAATGCACTTGCGGAAGGTAGAGACAAAAAAGGTCCTGATTATTGCTTTCTTCACTAAACCTCAGGTCCACAATTTTGTACCCATGTGATTGAAATTGCTGTGGAAACTTGTAAGGATAAACAATATTGAAACTTTCAAGCATGATTTAGTGTTACCTAGGTAACCATTTGTAATTAATTTTAAGCACCAGCTGGTTTGTGATGAGCATGAAACCTGACAGGTTCTCAGAAGGATTGTTTCCCATTTCCTTAGCTGCACTAATAAGAGTATTAGAATTTTCTTTCAATGCCACAACAACAAAACAAGCAGTAACCTGTACATTGGTTAACTAATGAGATCAAACAATATTTTCTGCACTAACAAGGTGAAATGTGCAGGGAAAAATTGGCCTTCATGAACCAGAACTAAAAAAAAAATGTACTAGAGTAAGGGACCCTAATATTTAGTCTATTAAATTGTAGTTTGTATTGTGCAAATGTTGTACATCACTTTTAATTCATGATTTATATTTAACTGTATATAGAAATGTTCACCAGGTTAGTTGATATGCAGGTTGTAGAGAATTTGTATTAAATCTTATATGAAAATAGGTATAATTTTTCTTAAAGAAAATGAATCAAAACTCTAAGGCCTAGATCCTCAAAGGTGTTTAGACACTCAACTCCCGCTGATTTCCAAAATACTTTTGGGAATCTGGGCCCAAATCCTTAGTGCTCACTAAGACCTAGAGCCTACAGTCTGATCCCCACACATGGATGCTTGTGCCCACAAAGAGCAGGGTTCACGCAACCACAAGGGTTCAGCTACATGTATCCTATTAAAATATTAGGGCTTGTGTCCAAACTTGGGGTTAGAGTAATTGAAGATGGTGTAGAGAGGTGTCATTTATGCCAGAAGAACCTGCTGACATTTCTCAGGGTTTTTGCTGGGGAGGGCAGCTTTTCATAAGTGGTGAGGTATGCGCTGAATCAGTGTAATCTCTGCTTATGCCTCTTTCCTGGTTTGCATTAGTTACCTACAGCTCCCCAAAAGACAGGAATTTGGAGTACTTTCTACAACTCCATGTCCTTACCCTGGCAAAAGGTATCCTAGATGTAATCTGAATCTAAGCCCCAAATTTACAGATTCACCCAACGTTTAATACATTCTGTAATTCGGAAGCAAACAAGCTTTTCCTCTTTTGCAGTGTCTATTTTCTTTTTATATGAGTGGTCTGACTTGTAAAAATCTTAGGAATCACAATTTTTCAATTTGCACAGCCAACAACATTTTCTGAAACAAATTTAAAGAGAAGTTGTTCTACTCAGAATTCCCTTTTGATATCTCTAAATTCTAAATGACCTCCCTGGTCAGAAAGAAAATTAAGCATGTGTATGCAAGCTTTAAAGAGTAATTAAAACACAGTCTTGTAAAGACAATTTTGCACATGGTATATTATCCTTAGCATAAAGCACTACCTCCTCCCCTCCAAAGAAGGGTCATTGGGGAGAAACACATTTCAGACCTTGGGAAGTATTCACAAAACAATCATACATCAATGTCTTTGCACTGTGTGCTGTTATGTATGTCAGATTTAGTTATGAAGTACATTATAAAATTAGTACAATCAATTATTAAATAAGTGGGTTCAATTTCATTAGGGTGGTGGGTTTTTTTTTATAAGCTAGTTTTCACACATTTTGCTTTCTAACTAATTAATTAGACTCTGGGGATCATCATCTAACCTAGAGGTAATAACTAGCTATTATATACCTATAAATGAAGTTTATGAAAAATTGCAGATTGTTGTGAACCACCTACTCCAGCAAGATACACCTGTCATGCAGAACAGTGGAGAACAAGAAAAAAATACAAAACAGTGTAGGGTTTTTAGCAAAAATGATGTGTGGTTATCCAATCTGAACATCCCTGGCATCCCCAAAAATCCTTTAAATATATTTGTTGAATGAATAGTGTTATTTTTGCATGCATCCAAAGAAGTGGGCATTCACCCATGAAAGCTTATGCTCCAATACATCTGTTAGTCTTAAAGGTGCCACAGGATTCTCTGTTGATTTTTGTTATTGTTACCCACAACTTCTAGGTGCTGCCAATGTGGGCATTTTTATGGAAAAAAATCTAGTTTTCACTCTGATGTACTCTATATAAAATCTGTAAAACACTTATAGATTGTTCTAGCTGTTCAGAGCTATGTAAACATAAGGTTTTAAAGCAGTATTGCCATCCACAAGTGTTCAAAAATGAGTCAGCCCCCCCAAAATCATGAAATTGATTTAAAAGTTACAGGGGGGGTTGGGGAGAGGGGCGGAATTGGGTATTTTTCATCTTCTGGATTTTAAGTTTTACGATGCACTGAGGTCACATTTTCAAGCTTTTCTCCATGAGAGCCAGAAACTCAATTTTTAAAATGAAAGCTGAGATTATTGCGTAATCAGAGGATCCAGCAGCTGGAACTTGAAAAAAAAACACCAAATATTGCAAGAATTAACAATATTTTTAAATCAACTATTTGTAAAGTGTGAGGGCAGGGGAAGGATAAATGCCATATGTGTAGCTTTAGTTAAGATTACATCTAGGATGGATGGTAAACAGCCAAAGCATTAGAAATGGAACACAACATCTTGCTGATCTGTACCTTGGCCATTCTGCTTTCTGAGAGCAAGACTCCATCTGAAAAGCTCGCGTCATTCACATGGCAGGATAACACCGAGTCAAAGCACCAGCAAGCTAGCTTTTCCTTGGCGTTTTTAAAAGGCAAGGTGTTTTAATCCAAAAAAAATCCAATATTTTATGGGAAAATAAATATCCTTTCTTAAATTAAGAAGTTATTAAACTCTAATAAGTAAAGTCACTCAATTTTTCATTTGGTTCTGGTGCTGAACTACTTAATCACACCTGAAGGGTTGAGATTAGTAAAAGCTAAAACATTATTGCTGTTCCAAATGAATGTCTATAGAAAAGAAATTTATTTTCCAATTCTACAAATGCAAGCACTGCTGCATGGTTATATATCCAAGTCACAATTTAAAGCTTTAACTTGCTGTGGGTGAATAGGGCATGCACTTTTTTTTTTTTTAAAAGCCCCATGCAGTAAATATCCCAAGCTGCTTGAGATGGGCCAGATTCTGATCTCTACTACACCAGTATAAATCTGAAATAACTGAAGTCAATTTACTCCAGAATAACAGATCAAAACCTGTCCCATTCATTCAAGGTCTGCATTGACTTTTGCTTGTGCAGACCTTGGAGCAGGGCCCCAGTGGTGGAAAGTCCATTAGGGACATGAGGTGTTGGTATAAAATAAATAGGCACTCACAACCATCCGCTCTGTAGGGGAGCCTACCACCGAACAGTACAGCCCTAAATGTAGCAGTACTGCCCGGGAAGGGGACGTTGTTAAAGTGGTGGTAAATGAGCTGATTCGCCACCTCCCCCAGGCAGTGTTGGCTGGCAGAGCTCCTGACAGACTCACTCGCAGAGATAGAATCAGATGTGCCAGAATGATGCCAGGCAATTCTGAACCAGTTTGTCCTCCCTTTGGTCAACTCCCCACAATGTCCCAGGACCCTGGACTTAGGCTCCATCATTCACCTCAGCCTCTGGCTAGTAACTTTCTTATAAATATGAAACACCACATCCCTCTAACTGCTGGAAGGGAGAAGTTTTGTCTTTTTTTCCCCCTCTTCCAGAGCTGACTAGCTGTTGTGAGGTGGAGATGTTGTCTGCTAATATACTCCTCCCCAGTCCTTCCTTTTTTAATGTTTTATCCTCTTCCCCATCAGTAATGGCAGTGCCTATATTTGTTACAGCTGTTGCTAGTAACTTTCCCAAGCAGCAGCAACAGCAACAGCAGCCTGAAACTAATATGATGATTAAAAGTGTAATGCTCCCCAAAAGGATCTGAATAGCAGTAGCAAAACTGATCAGTTTTCCTAAATTTACTCCGCTGTTAATGACAAAGCTAGGAGCAACAACAGGGGCACAGCACCTATTGATACAAGTAAAAAATCAGCCTGTGCATTTCTGCAGAATTATGCAAGACACCCTTCCAGAAACCCTTTTCAATGCACTCGGGGACTTGGGGCTTGATCCTGCACTGATTGAAGTCAATGGTAATTATTTTTAATGCTGCACGATCAACCCCTTAGAAAATAAATGCAAAATCCACCCTAATGGGGAGAGGCCTGAATGGCTAAGAAGCTGAGTTCATGTGGTACCCATGGTGAAAGAGAACCTTGCAGATGCTCCTCTGCAATTCAAACCTGCTTTTCAAACGCATTCCTGTGTTTCTAAACAAAATCATTTAATGCCTCTTAGCTAATTACAATTATAATCTTGAAGTGTGTGGAAATTTTGCAAATTAGATTTTATGAGTGATTTTTATATCTTTTGTTTTTAGTTTTAGAAGAGCATGGTTCTCATCAGCAAATTAATTTGTTCCCAGAATTAATTCCTGCTACAGCTCTTAAAGTGATATATTATCATAAATTAAGACAAACCAGAAATCTATTATCAGAAGTAAAACGGAGCATCTGCAGGTAGAAATTTCTTACCACTAGAATTGCTTAAGTAGGTGTAATATGCAACATACCTCTCAACATCCAAATATTCTCATGTTTGGAGATATCCATTCATAATGCAGCTAAACCATGTATTGCTGGATTTGCTAACCCTAATAGACTTAAATAGGACATATTATTAGCTGGGGTAAGTCCACATATCTCCACTGATATGGAGCTATGCTGCTTTATACCAGCTGAAGATAAGGCCCTCAATGTTCAGCAGTTGACGATGTGTCTAGTTAACAATGAGATGTGATCAGCACAGTACATGTTATATTTTCTGTAATGTATAATTTTAAAAATTTGGATGGATTGTTAATTATTGGGAATACTCAGCTGCTTGAACCTCAGTGTGAGAATCCATGAGGTTGCTAAACAAAGCATTGAGATACTTCTACAAATTTTGAAGAATAATGTTTGAGGACTCAGAGCATTTGCAGCCTTAGGCTATGCCATGAAACAACCGTGGTATTACTCTGTCTAAAAATCCACAAAACAGTTTTAAAGAATCATTGAGGAAAGTGTGTGTGTGTGTGTGGGGGAACATACTTAGAAGAGTTTTTGTGTTTTCTGAATAATTATAAGATGAAAATATTAAAATAGACTATTACCATACTAAACCAGTTTAGTTTCAGCATTACAAAATCTCTTTGGGTTTCTATAAAAGAAACAGCAATGAAAAGATCTAGGGAAAAGAACACTATTTTAATATTAAAACATCCTTAGAATAGAAAACTAGTTATGGATGATTTTAAATTCAGTAGCATGTCCAAGTACAGTAATAAAGAATCTCTAATAGGTTACTTGCAAGTTTAACGATACATACTTAATAAAATCACATATAGGTAAAACAGAACATTAAGTTTTGTTAGCCAGAATTTTATTTCTGTGTCTCATTAATCCATGTGGCTGAGTTGCATTTTCTTCATAGTTGTGTCTGTTCAGTTTTAAACTGATTCCTGGCAGCATAGTCTCTGTGTCACCCAAGAGGCTTACTTAGAATGATTGCCTCTTAATAGCCCTTGCATTGGAGTTGTTTACTGCCAGCAGTTGAAATTAACCATAGTGCCTGGTAGCCCAAGAGAGACAAAATTTCCAAATTAGAGGCTCAGCACTTTTCATTTCTCAGGGAGCCTTTACATCAAATGTACTCAGAGAGCCAAGTCATTTTAGTAATTTAAATCTGAGTAAAGGATTAACAGAACATCATCAGTGATTTACCACAACAAATAAGACACATAACAAAATCAGTATTAATATTAAGTCCAATATAAGATAACCTACATTAGTATATGTTTGGTGTTTGTATATAAGAAACTAATAAAGCCAATCATAATGTGAGGAGATGCTGTATAAGGTTATTTGTGCAGATTTGCTGATGCTTCTCAATCCTGACATGCACTATGGCTGTTATTACTGTCCTCTGCCTGTCATGAGGAGAGAACAACAGCTGTGCTTGACTGCTTACTGATTGGTGCTGTGAGCAAACCTCTGCTATGGACTGTGCTGGAACAATGGGCTTAATTCTCCTCTAATTTAAACTGATTTTACAACAGTGTAATTCCATTGACTTTGGAGTTGCTCCTGATTTACACCAGCACAGCTAAAATGACAATCAGGCCCTTGAAGCAGTCTTGCTTGCAACCTATTGTCAGTGGAACTGAAACTCTCATCTTCATACATGAAAAGCTAGTGCTTTAATCCATTGTTTTGCTTCCTCTCGAACTCCAATAACTTATTTTAAAGCATATAGAGGAAAAAAGTGCTCTAGGTATATGTATAAAAAAAAGTTAAAAATCAAGTTGAGCAAATATTTACCACCAACCCTTTCATCTAAACAAAGTTGAAATTTTCCTCTTCACCTAGCACCCAGCCTCACTCGGAGAAATCCATGGCAAAATTCCCCTTGACGTTAGTGATGTAGGATCACACTCCAGCAAAAAGATAGATAATATAGATCAGGGGTGGGCAAACTACGGCCCGAGGCCCACATCCGGCCCTCCAGCCTATTTAATCCGTCCCTCGAGCTCCTGCTTGGGAGTGGGGTTTGGGGCTTGCCCTACTCCCACACTCCAGCTGTGGAGCGGGGTTGGAGGCCACTCTGAGCGCAGGTGCCGAGGCTCCCAGAAGCAGCAGCATGTCCCCCCTCTGGCTCCTACATTTTGGGGTAGCCAGGGGGCTCTGCATGCTACCCCAGCCCCAAGCACCACCCCTGCAGCTCCCATTGGCTGGGAACTACAGCTAATGGAAGCTGCAGGGGCAGCGCCGGTGGACGGGGCGGCGCGCGCAGAGCTGCCTGGCCACAACCTCCGCATAGGAGCCAGAGGGTGGACATGCCGCTGCTTCCAAGAGCTGCTTGAGGTAAGCGCCACCCAGAGCCTGCACCCCTGACCCCCTCCCATGCCCCAACCCTCTGACCCAGCCCTGATCCGTCTCCGGCACCCCAGAACCCTGCCCCAGCCTGGAGCCCCCTCCCACATCCTGAACTCCTCATTTCTGGCCCAACCCCAGAGCCTGCACCCCCTTCCTGCACACTAACCCCAATTTTGTGAGCATTCATGTCCCACCATACAATTTCCATACCCACATGTGGCCCTCGGGCCAAAAAGTTTGCCCACCCCTGATATAGACATTCCACCATGCCCTGAAGTTCAGAGAATTTGGGTTCTTGAAAAGCATGAGAAGTGGGCAGTGAATTCTGCAGTCAAGAAAATATGCGAAAGCATCTTACTACTATCTGGCCACTCCTAAATACATATATGGTGTGAAAAAGTACATTGTAGGTAAAGGGTATTTACAAATAAAATCAATCCTCTTAAAGATAGGGCTTTGTTAAGGTTTCTGTTTATGTCAACTAGTCTGTTTTACCTTAACCTACTTAATCTATTATATTTATAAACACAAGTTGTCTTAGTCTCTATACATAGTATATCAACTAAACAAGAAGCCATTTAGATGAGGAACAGAATACTTGGTCATCAAGAAAAGGAGGCATTTTAGTCTGTTCTCTGTCTTAATAATTAGTAGGTACATTGTTTTTCAATACATAATATATAGGCTTACCGGGATATAGTCTGATGGCGTATGTAGCTATGTAAATATATGAAGTTGATGCTATGGGCTAGAATCTGTGTGGGAGACAGAACATTCTTAGGCGGCAGGTCTGAAGCTAAAGAATGGATTTCCCCAGGAACTAAGGACCATCACAAACTTCAACACATCCTATTCCAAGTACAAGGGGCATTTCTTTCACCTTGCCTTCTGTAACATAAATACATAGCATCATGTATATTTATATAACTACCCCCCAAAAAAACAAACAAAAAAATTCCCTACCAAAACAAGACACTTCACTGCACACGCTTCTCCGCCCAGGGAAAGGAGGAGAGAACGAACACATGACAGATGTTAGTCATATTGTTTAATGCACTACTAGAAGGTGCTCAGATATGACTAAGATAAATGTGGTGTAAGAATCCATATAGAATAGAATTATCCTTGAGTTAGAGCAGCTTTTGCACGGTAGGGCGACCAGATAGCAAATGTGAAAAATCGGGACGGGGTGGGGGTAATAGGAGCCAATATAAGAAAAAGACCGAAAAATCGGGACTGTCCCTATAAAATCGGGACATCTGGTCACCCTATTGCATGGATTCATCAGCCCAAGGATGCTGTAAAGCCAACTTTACATGGCCAAAGGATGATTTCCTCTGTATAAAGGGAGGGGAGACCTAGACAGTTCAGTGCTGCCACAGGGTAGGGTTACCATATTTTAATATTCTAAAAGGAGGACACTCCACGGGGCCCCGCCCCTGCCCCCAGCCCCACCCCCAGTCCTGCACCAACTCCGCCCCTTCCCCGCCCGGCCCCTCCTCAACTCCGCCCCTTCCCCAAAGTCCCGCCCAACTCCGCCCCCTCCCCTGAACGCTCCACCCCCCCGCTTTTTCCCCTCCCCTGCTTCCCGCGAATCAAATGTTTGCGGGAAGCCTGAGGCAGGCAGGCAGGCAGGAGGTAAGCTGGGGCTGGGGCGGTGGGGGGCGGGGCGCGAGGAGGCGTGGCCCAGTCTGGCCCCCCTAGCCGAGCGGCTCCCTCCGGTGGCTGGCCCCGGCCAAGAGGCTCTGGCCCCGGCGTCACTGGCCCGGCTCGGGCCCTGGGGCGCTGACCCCAGTTCCGGCCGAGCGGCTCCGGCCCTAGTGACTCCAGCTAGGCTCGGGCCCCCGGGCCCTGGCTGAACGGCACCAGCCAGCGGCCGCACCCCCAGCCCTGGTCCCAGCGGCTCCGGCCCGGCTCGGGCCCTGGGCGAGCGGCGCTGGCCAGTGGCCGAGCACCCCCAGCCCCGGTCCCAGCGGCTCGGGCCCCGGTTCCGGTCGAGCGGCTCCGGCCCGGCCCCGGCCCTGGCTGAGCGGCGCCGGCTGGCGGCCGAGCACGGCCGGCCCCAGTGGCTCAGGGGCTTTTGTGCCAGACCTCTTGGCTGCAGTCAGAACAGAGGGTGTGGCTGGGGAAAATGGGGGCATGGCCTCGGTATTCCTTAGCGCCAGCAATCCCCAGCTACCACAATGATTCCCTAGTAGCATAAGCTACCAGTGCAATTTAGAACAGCCCTCTGACTGCTCTAATCAGTATAGGGGGACTAGCCCAGTGCCGGGAAATACAAAAGTCGTCTCATTTTGTTTTCTGTGCATTGCACCCTTAAATCTAAGGAATTTGCTTGCCTGTCTCCCTGGGTGGGCAAATGGTGTGAGTGAATTGAAAATGAACAGTGAAATTGAATTGAATTTGTAACAGTGTGAGCAACACATATTGCTCCCTAGGGGACTGATACACTGGTCTACAATTTTTGAGAAGTCGTCTGCTTCAGAGATAAAATGTGCTATTTATTATGTATTTTGATGTGCTGAATTCAAATATGACAATTAAACCAACTGATTGGCTACTGTTTCTAAGATATTTAAGTTTTTACATTTTATGTCTATGTATATTGTGTAGATAGAGTTTTAATCATAAATTGTAAACCTAGGTCTTTTCATGTGTTTATGGTTGCTTTACATGATAATATTTCACCTGTCCTGTTTATGTAACACTTTAAAATCAGCAAAAGGGTTATATAAATAAAATGTATTATGAAACAAAAGGCAAAAAACTATTACGTACATAGTTTAGACCTATTCAGTGTCTACTCGGCGCTTCTTGGCTTGTCTCTTGTATTCATTAAATGGAGCATCTCTTGTCACTGTCCAGCAATAGTCTGGAAGCATTGATGGGCTCCATTTGCCCTGATAGCGTTTCTCCATTGTTGCAATGTCCTGGTGAAATCGCTCGCCGTGCTCGTCGCTCACTGCTCCGCAGTTTGGTGGAAAAAAATCTAGATGAGAGTGCAAAAAATGTTGCAACCAAGGCTTTTGTATGCCTTGAGGAGGTTTTCCACCAACAACCTGTAGTTATCTGCCTTGTTGTTTCCGAGAAAATTTATTGCCACTAACTGGAAGGCTTTCTATGCCCTCTTTTCCTTGCCACGCAGTGCATGGTCAAATGCATCATCTCGAAGAAGTTCACGAATCTGAGGACCAACAAAGACACCTTCCTTTATCTTAGCTTCACTGAACCTTGGAAATTTTCCACGGAGGTACTTGAAAGTTGCTTGTGTTTTGTCAATGGCCTTGACAAAGTTCTTCATCAGACCTAGCTTGATGTGTAAGGGTGGTAACAAAATCTTCCTTGATTCAACAAGTGGTGAATGCTGAACACTTTTCCTCCCAGGCTCCAATGACTGTCGGAGTGGCCAATCTTTCTTGATGTAGTGGGAATCTCTTGCATGACTATTCCATTCGCAGAGAAAACAGCAGTACTTTGTGTATCGAGTCTGCAGACCAAGCAAGAGAGCAACAACCTTCAAATCGCCACAAAGCTGCCACTGATGTTGGTCATAGTTTATGCACCTCAAAAGTTGTTTCATGTTGTCATAGGTTTCCTTCATATGGACTGCATGACCAACTGGAATTGATGGCAAAACATTACCATTATGCAGTAAAACAGCTTTAAGACTCGTCTTGGATGAATCAATGAACAGTCTCCACTCATCTGGATCGTGAACGATGTTGAGGGCTGCCATCACACCATCGATGTTGTTGCAGGCTACAAGATCACCTTCCATGAAGAAGAATGGGACAAGATCCTTTTGACGGTCACGGAAGATGGAAACCCTAACAACACCTGCCAGGAGATTCCACTGCTGTAGTCTGGAGCCCAACAGCTCTGCCTTACTCTTGGGTAGTTCCAAATCCCTGACAAGGTCATTCAGTTCACCTTGTGTTATGAGGTGTGGTTCAGAGGAGGAGGATGGGAGAAAATGTGGGTCCTGTGACATTGATGGTTCAGGACCAGAAGTTTCATCCTCTTCCTCTTCCTCGTCTGACTCAAGTGAGAATGATTCTGGTGCATCAGGAACCGGCAGTGCTTCTCCGTGGGGTACTGGGCGTATAGCTGATGGAATGTTTGGATAATGCACAGTCCACTTTTTCTTCTTTGACACACCTTTCCCAACTGGAGGCACCATGCAGAAGTAACAATTGCTGCTATGATCTGTTGGCTCTCTCCAAATGATTGGCACTGCAAAAGGCATAGATTTCCTTTTCCTGTTCAACCACTGGCGAAGATTTGTTGCACAAGTGTTGCAGCATATGTGTGGGGCCCACCTCTTGTCCTGATCTCCAATTTTGCAGCCAAAATAAAGGTGATAGGCTTTCTTAACCATAGTGGTTATACTGCGCTTTTGTGATGCAAAAGTCACTTCACCACAAACAGAGCAGAAGTTATCTGCACTGTTCACACAAGTACGAGGCATCTCTGCTCACTTTGGCTAAACAGAAATGTGTCCCTTTGCAAAATCAAACACTGACAAAGAAGAGAGCATGACACTGTATGATTTCTAGAGCTGATATAGGGCAATTTGTTCAGCAGAGTGATATAAGCTTCGTTATGATTGCATCATCCATGACTTCTAGGAATAACATGATGCAATTCATATCCTGTATGACGCAATACCAGCTTCAGATTGCATCATTCATTGTTTTGCCTAAAAAGCAAGTACTGTCCAAATCCAGTTATAGATTTATTCATAGATCCAGTCAAAGATGTATTTTAGTCATTTCTGGTTTAAATTGAGATCCCTTCCCTTTATAACTCACTTATCCTCCGCCATTCCCAAGTCAAGGGTCGTATATACTGACCCAATAGCATATCTTGAAAACTAGAGCCAATCAACAATTTTAAGCATCATTTTCGTTCTCAGTGACCCAGAATTAGTAAAGTTTGCCTACATTTATTTCAGAAGCATTTTGGCTGTAGAGCAGTGATATTTGTTTGTTCTGTGTTTGTCATTATTTTTACTCTGAAATAAAATCAGCCATTCTATAGGAACCTTTTCCAGGCTTTTGTGGTCCCTGGCCCTTTAACTTTGGGAATGATGAGCAGCTGCTGCCCTAAGGTGCTCATTTTGCATTTGAACTGCTGCAGGCTACACCTTCCTCCCTTCCAGCTGGTGAGTTTTCTTTGCTCCTGTTATAGCTTTCTTTTTTATTTATTCTTGAGGCGCTGGCACATCCTAACAATCTCCGTGTTACCCTAGCAAGCTAAAACATTTGCACTGCATGGGGGACTTGCCACTTCGCTATATGCCAACAACAATGCAGGAAGCAACTGGAGGTGGAAAATTTTTCATTGTGTGGTATTCATCCATTTATGCAGCTGACTGATCGCTTTGAAATGATTTGCATAATCTGGCAGAAGTGGGAGGTATCTTGCAGACATGTAGAAGTGAATCAAAGTTAGCTTGCTGTAAAGGCCTGCTCAAAATGATGTGGTATTCTTAAAGCACAGCGAGAAATACCCAGCTCAAAAGTATTCCATGAATAGTTTCTTTCTTTCAATACAATCCTTGAAATTTAAAGTGTCCAGTCTTTCTGGCCTGAAGTTTGAGTGTCCATCAAACAAAATCCATCTAGCCAATTCAAAATAAAACAGAGCGGTCAAACAAGCTCAAGGACCTTTAGATATTATATTCTTAAACTCAAAAGCAGGACTTGAGAAATTAAAGCACAGATTGTGTTCAAAGATTTTGTAAAGTAGTGTGTTTGTGTTATGTTTTCAGGTGTTCTCAAAAATGACATGATGATAAGGATCATGCATTGTATGAGTATTCTCAGGTATTTGTTGTTATCATGATTATTTGTACAAGCTAGCACCTCAAGGCCCCATTGAGCTAGATGGTGTACAAAAACGTAGTCAGAGACAGCCTCTGCCCCATTTGCTTACAATCTAAGTAGTGAGTGGGGGAAGGAAGTGGTTTTTATCCCTCATTTTACAGATGGGAACTGCAGCATAGAGAAACTAAAGGTCAGATTTTTCAAATGGGCTTTGCATCCACATTCAAGGTAAGATTTAAAAAAAAAAAAAAACCTCTGCTCCCATTAGGCAGCAAAATAAATGGCCAAATATTAGGTATTGAGCTGTTCTGAAAATCCGATCCTAAGTGGCTTATATAAGATCACACCAGCAATATTGGCAGAGCCTGGAACTGAAGCTAGATCCGTTGAGTCCCCGTCCAGTATATCCGTCACAAGAGCATACTTCCTCTCATACAATTTTGGATGGGAAGGGGAAAGTGATCCTGAATCTTTACTTTACGACAGAGAATTTTATTCAGAAACTGAAAAATAAGTGTGCCTGGTTAAGATGTATATGAAACAATAATAATGTTTTCAGTAGTATCTAGGGCTGTCTGGGACCAAAATACTTAACCCACTTGGCTGCATGATCATCATATGATTTGTCTGTTACCTGGGAGGAAAAGAGCAGGTGGGGAGACCTTGCTAACTTTTAAAAATGGCTTTGATCTATTTTTACACCTATTATGCTCACTAGTTTTAGTTGCTGTTAAGGTGATTCAGGAGACCTTTTGGTCTTTTGTTAACTTTCCCTTTTATAGTTCTTAGATGTTCATCTGCTCAAAAAAGTCTCTAAAGCTGCTAGTAAAAATAATACCTGAATATCTACCGTGCAAAGGTTCAATGTGGGATGATAATAATTTGCCACTTACAAGCATACAACACTTTTCATCTGATGATCTCAGCATACAATGCAGTATTAAAGAGCTATCATCTTACCCTTTAAAATTGCTCTTTTCCTTGCAAGTGATGTTCCATAGGCTCGCAGTATGTTGACAATACATCTGAAACTGAGAGTAGTGAGTCAAGAAGACGGGAATAGTAGAATCTAGTTTTGTTGTTTAAATATATCTGAAAATTCTAACTCACTGCTTTGCCTTATAGATGTCTCTGTGTGTGTGCAATTCTTTATATATAATATTATTTGCTACTTTCGTTTAATTTTTTTAAATATTAAAAAAAGAAGAGAATTTAATATCTAAGCTTCCCCACATGGGGGTGGGGGAGAAGCTTAGAGTCTCTCAACCATGCAAGTATATTTGGGGTGGGGTAGAAATGGTAAGATTCTCAATTATGTTTTCAATGGGGCTCCCCAAAACAGATTGTTCATGTTCATCCTTTCTCTAATATGTTTCCTACTAGATGCTAAGGTGTTGGCCTTCAAAAAGAGATCTGACCTGCATTAGTTCGTGCCATGCATGAAAAACTATGGAATGCATCATCTACCCACAAAAAACTAAACTCTTCAAAAATTAAACTAAGTTCCTTAAGTTTCCTGTGATGGTGCTTTAAAAACAGAGTGATTCTGGCAATGTGAGGCTGCTCTAGAAATGATAGCGAATAACTGGACTTTAGAAAGAGATAATATTCTTTTCATGCTTAACAAAGTAATGCACCTGGAGATTTATTTCTCATCTCTAATGCAGTTTTGACAGAATAACAGCACATTTGGTATCTGCTCTTTTGCTTTTATCAATTTCCTAGAGCATAGCATGAACATAGACTGATACAAAAACAAGTGCCAAAGCACCCTTAGAATTTAAATTTCACTGTTCCCTCTCTATAAAGCAGGCCTTGCCCAGCCACACACTTTGGGAGAAGTCTTTGCTGTAAAAGAGGCATTCTACAAAGGACTACAGTGGAGTTAGAAGTCAGAGAGCACTAGTAGCCTTATTGAAGGGAAAAGTTGCAGATAAAATGAAGGAGCATTGCAATTCAATCCGGAAGAGACTGTGAGAGAGGCACAGTCTGTTTCAGTCTTTTACTCTCTTGGCATGGTACAGGACTGTGAATAAGAATAAGGAAATGGAAATAACCACTCTATCCTGATTTCCACTCAAGGGAGAGACTGGAGCACTGATCATTAAGAGATCTCTGCAACTGCTTCCACCTGGGTATATTTATAAAGAAAAATTGTTACATGCAGGAGAGAGAGCATCGTAATGTTATGAATTCCTAACAGCTCGCGGTGAGCTGAAAGGCAAAATGTCTGGTAGAAAAGAGAAGCCTAGAGTCCCTTTGCAGCAACAATATGGTAGCATTGAGAGAGACAAAGAATAAGCTTACTGTAGATTGTATAGAGGTATAAATGAGAGACTTTCTCATCCCTCCCACCCACCAAAAATAATAGTGTAGACAAATGTATCCTTATTTAGTTGCTTAATAGGTCTAGAAATATATTCCTACTTTCAAAGATAAATGAACACAAAGTGCGTGTGAATCTTACTGTATCATATACACTTTTTTTTTTTTTTTGAAGAAACATCTGCCAATTTTCCCAGCTATTAGCAAAAATGCATGTGGAGCTGTAGCATTTCAAAGTGCCTGGGGAAATCCTAGAACCTGCATATAGTTTGTGTATATTGGCTGTAAAGAAGAGTGATCTATTAAGGATTTGGGATGTGGGGAAGGAACTAAATGTTCCCCTTTATCCCCACCAGTTCCAATTGTCCCTAAATATCATGCCCTAAACATAGCCAGGTGTGCTGGAGCGGAACATACACGGGATCCATAACCTCTTTCTAGGCTTCTTAGAACCTGTCCCCTCTTCTGTGCAATAAGAAATACACTGGTTTTGGAAACATGGGTTCAGATGAGAATCTAGGCCATGCAGAGACGTAATATTTTTGGCCTATCTGAAAGAGGTTGCTCTTTTAGTAATTCTATAGGTCCAGATTGTTAAAAGTGCTCATTGAGCAAAATTCCCATTTAGGCGTCTTAAAAATAATAATAAAAAAAAATGGCCAGGTTTCTAAAGTGCTCATCAGCACCCAACGTGGGTTTTTGGAAAATCTGGTCCATAAAATTCATTTTGTCTCAACTGTACTGAAGAATCATTAAATAATTCTATTGTATAATATACTCTTGTAAGATCTAGTTCACTTTCTCTGAGTTTCCATTTGAGCAGACCTTCCCCATGGTGAAACAGAATCTAAATTAGACCAAAATCTCCCTAGGATTCTTACCAACTTCCCTGCAGTATGAGGATGAATGTCTGTAAATTGCTTTGATGATGAAAAGTGACCTAGTATATAAGTACTAAGTATTTTTATTAATATTATAGTTATATCTATGTATCTATAGAGACAGCTCCTTCTTCCCTCATGCACATAATCCTATTGAATTCAGTGAATCTTCTTGTGTGAGTAAGGTGTGGAGGATTTGGCCCATAGCAGTTTTTTTTTTTTTTTAAAGAATTTATGGATATGTGGAGTAATTTTGATTGATACAGCTTATTAAATAAGGATGGAGCTCAGCTTGTAGTCCTGGCATCTGAAATGCTGGTAAGAAGATGACACTGTTCTCTAGAATTAATTAATATTTTGTTTATTATTGCTACAGTTCCACATAGATTTACATGGTGCTTTACAGACAGAGAAAAGAGGTGACACTCTAAACCCCAGTGTTTTGGACTGAAATCCCCGTGGCACAAGGTTGAGCCCATGCAGGTCTGGAACCTAAGCTATAGCATGGCTAAGGGTGGAAAATAAAGTAGAAGGGGATATGGGAAAGAGGACACCTTTAACCATACAAATCACAGGATATCCTTTGATTGGTTTCTCTTTTTTCATTGTTTTGATACATGATGGGTGAGACCTTCAAGACGGCACAGCACTGGCCTACCTCTGCTCCTACCGTTTTCTTTGGGAGCAGAACTGAGCCATGTCACGGGGTGTACAGACCGTGTGCTGTCTCAGCTGCTAAAGGGTTAATAGGAAAACTGACTGCCAGCTCCATTATGGCTGATTGGCAGACTCACAACAGCTGCAGAGATGAAAGGACTGCAGAGCAGAAGGGCAGGGTGGCTGCCAGAGAGGCTGAGGAGCCACAGAAAGTGGTAGTCTTCACTAGGAGGGGGCACCTAAGATCGAGGGTGACTGCTAAGAGGTCAGCACTGAGCACTTTAGTAAATCTTACACTATGTTTCTAGTCTGAGGGGAAATGAAGCAGGAATGATGGAGCAGAGGTCAGTATTGCAAGACTAGCCAAAAAGATATCTTGAGTGATTTGAAGGAATAAAAATAAGTATCATGGGACATAATAGGACAGCAATAGGACATGGTGTGGAGAAAAGGTACTGATTGCTTACTGAGAAAGAGACCGGGGAGCAGCCTGGCATGTTGATCTGACAGAGCCTATGGTGTGAGTGGAAGAGTAATTGGAGATAATATTTTTATGTATGACAGAAGAGATGTAGGAAATAGAGGATGAAATACCTGAGAAGGAGATTGGAAACCAGTATAAAGGTCCAGGGATAAAATCAGAGTGGGAAGCAAAGGAGACTATTTTTAACAGCAGAATGTCAGATGGATTGGAGGAGTGCAGAAGAGAGAATCGGAGAGGCCTGAAAGAAGGTGAGAGATGATTAGGGCATGGACCAAAGGTTTAGTATCAGGGATAAAGGAGGAGGATCCAATTTTGGAGATACTTTAGAGGACATAACAGCCTGCTTATGGCAGGAAGAGAAACAATAGTTAAGGTTATGAAGCTGCGTCTCTGGGGAGAGGGTGAAATTATTGATAAGGAAGAAAAGACAGTGTGGAGGTGAGAGGGGTAAGATAAGGAGTCCCCCCACTGCCTGGTCCAATTTGAATTGGCTGGGAACAGCTGTTGGAAAGAGAGCTGGACATGCAGGACTGGGTGTGTGGGGAGAAAGGTTAAATACATTAGATACACAGGACCAAATTCAGAATTAGCCTACGGCCCACTTGTATCAGCTAGGCAGATGTAAACACTCTGTAAAATATCTCCAGCACAGGGAACCGCTATGCCAGACACACAGCTGCTTCTCAGAGGCATTCGAGAACGTGGCTGGAGGTGGTCGGAGGAGGAGCCGTACCGAGAGCTGGTACTGCACCTCAGCAATTCCCTAATTCGGCAAATCCCATACAAGCTATGGCAACACAGAACACAAATCAAGGCATCCCTCAGGGCTTTCTTAGCCTATGGGGGTGGACAAACTAGTCCCTGGATTAAGCTGTCTCCAATCTCTCTGAGTCAGCATTACAACTGGTATAGGGATGAATTTGCCCTATAGTGCTTGGGCAGGCGGTGCAATGGGATGGGGACCAATAAAGGAGCCGTGAGGCAATGTAATGGAGAGTTTCTGGATACTACTATTTCCAACCAAGGAAGGCTCTAAAGACGTGATTGAAGAAGTAGGAGATCTAGTCAAGCCAAGGACCACAGATGGAGGTGAAGGGGTATAAGGAGAAGGACATGATTCATCATGTCACAGGAGAATGATAATAGAGCTGGGATCCTGGACTTGGTCATGAGAATCATTAGTGTCAACAGTGAGAGTATGGCCAGTAAATCGGTGAGAGCAGAAGTAAGATTGCAGAGAGTCCAGGAAAGTATTAGAGGAGAGGAAAATCCTGGCAGTAGAAGCTAGTGGTATAGGAAGGGAAGGAGTACTCAAGGAAGGAATTTTTCAGATAGACTATAATGTAGCATGTTTAAAAGCAGAGGGAAAGGACCGGAAGAAAGAGAGCAATTTCTATTGAAAACAGGGGAGTTTTTAGTGGGAGTGAAAGAAAAGGGCAGGAGCCAGAGGAAAGAGCAAGGTAAAAGAGGAGGTTTTTTCTTAGCATCCATTTTCCCTGAAAGAAATAGATGAAGTATCATTCTGTACATATTAATTTATACTCCAGGGGCTACCTCTAAACAATAATATATTCATATGCTGATGCCAATCAAGACAGAAAATCCTCCTTCTGTAGACCAAAAACAGTAATTTAATGTTTTACTGTATTCTCCTGACATTTTGGAATATATTGTAGATAATGAATCATGACCAAGAATGATAAGACTATAAAAGTTTTAGATGGGCCACTCTGCAGGAAACATTTTATTCTGCATTTGCTGTAACTATTTCTTGCTGCTGATATGTTCTAAAGTCTGTTTACAAATAGTGTCAAAATAATGAGGAACTGAGAAGTCAAAAAAACCCTGTACAGCTGATTCTTAAGCTTTAGTTTTGAAGTATATATTTTTCATCGTCACTGCATTTTTTCCCCTGAGCTTCAGCCCAAACCCAAATGCCTACACTGCAATTTTATAGCCCCACAGCCTAAGCCATGCAAACCCCAGTCAGCTGACCTGGGCTCTGAGACTCAGTGCCATGATTTTTTTTAATTGCAGTGTAAACATACTCTTAGTCTCTCCGTTCCTCCGTTCCCCATCTGTAAAATGGGCATAATAGCACTGCCCTATCCCACAGGGGTTGTTCTGAGGATAATTTCATTAAAGACTGATGTGCTCAGACAGTATGCAATGGGGAGGACATATAAGTAACTTACTTTCTATTCTATTCCACACTGTAAACAAACCTAACATATGACCAATTAATCCAAAGGGTTTATTCAAGTTAAACACTTTTCTAGATCGGGGCTTATCTCCTGTGTAGTCCTGTTGACTCCAATAGAGTTGCACAGATGTAACTGAGGGCAGAATTTTGCTGCTAATGTTTCATTTCAGCAATAGGACATGACAGGCAGAGCATTTCTGGAGAATTTAAATTGTTGCCAAAGGCGAAGTGACTTTTACCTCCTAGAAAGCTTAACAAAAGAAAACCTAAAAGAAAACCGTGCTTTAGTATGAAAAGGACATTTTAAAATATCATGGAATTAGTACAGTTTCCCTGAACTTTAAGCTGTTGTCAGATTCATATAACCATTGACATCCCAATAGTTCTTTTGGTCATCTTCAATTATTTCCCAGCCCTCCCGTCCCTTTGCCATGGTCTCCATTGGCACAACTATTCTCCAGGCATTTTTTAAAAGGATAGATTCACAAAATGACAGTGAGGAGAAAGAGGTGCCACCCTTTTAACTTCTAATACAGTGGTTAGGGCACTCCCTTGTGCTCTGGTACAGGGATTTGAACTTGGATACCCCACTTCCCACGAGAGTGCTCTAAACTACTAGGCTATGGGCATTCTGAAGTCACGCTGTCTCTGTCTGTCCTGTTGAAGCTGTTCCACTTTGTATAAATAATTAAATATTCCGCGGATCAGGGACTTGAATTTGGGTTTCCCACCTCCCAAGTTATAGAGTAATTCTCCCTCTGTGTGTGTGACAATGACTAGTTAACTGTTCCGCACACAGCAGAACAGCTTCAATAGGAAAGATTGAGAGAGACCCATCCCAGAATAGCCCATAGCCTGGTGGTTGGGGTACTATTCTAGGAATGGGGAGAAAGAATAGTCTGACCCATCACTGAAGAAACCCACCCTGGATACATCAGTTCACTCAGTGTCAAACTGCTATTCCTGAGCAAGCTCTTTAGAGAAGCTAACCAAAGGCCAAATGTTAATGTAATAGAAACTAATATCTTTGACCAATATAATCTGTATTCAGGCCAAGACACAGAACTGAAACCTCTCTAGTGGCTCTGATGGATGATATCCTGCTGATCATTTATAGATGATCCATTCCCATCTTCCTGGATCTCTGTGCAGCATTCAACACTTGACCATAAATTACTGTTCTGCCTGAGTAAGGTGACAGGGTCCTGGGTAATGCACTAAAATAGTTTAAGTCTTTCTTGGAGGTACATAACCAATGAGTAGTGATGGGAAACTACACCTCCATCCACTAGACACTTCTCTTGTGGAGTCTTACAAGAATCTATCCTCCATTCCTATTCAACATCTACATACAGCACGTAGGTGAACTGGTCAGATGACCTGGATTCAAGTGCCAGCAATATGCAAATGATACACAGCTCCATCTGTCTTTCAGTACTTATGACCATACCACAACTACTAGATGGCCCAGTGATTGGACAAAATCAGCTCATGGATGAAGGCCAGCTAGTTGAAGCTAACCCAGAGCAAGGCAGAGGTGATGCTATGGGCAGAGGAAAGCATTTGGAAGAGTTTGCAGCCACACTACAATTCCCTTTGGATGAAGGTGCACACGCCTGCAATCTGTCAGTTCAAGTCCATAGCTTAGGACTGTCATGTATTCCTCACTGATGCTAAGCTCCAACATAGTGATATCCGCAAGTAAATACTTTCTATCATTTTTACTTTGTTAGGAGACTCTGTCCCATCCTGGCAATGCAGTGTATCTGGGCATGAAGCCTTCAGTGCCTAGAAAACTCCAGCTGGTACAGAACCCTGGAGTATATCTCCTCAGCAACACTGGCTACTGCAAGCATTGAAATGCGTTCTCTCCCTATGCCAGCTTCCCATAGAACATTGGTTCTCAAACTTGAGTAACCCGAGGACCCACATTTTGATTTAAAATGTTACTTCGGACCCCCAGACCTCAATCCACCCCTTCCCCAAAGACCCCATCCCACGTCTTTCCACCCCCGCTCCACCCCTGGCCCTCCTTTTCCCCACTTCTTTTTGCCCTCTCCCCCGAGCACCCCTCATCCCCCCTCCTGACCCTCCTTCCCAGCGCCTCCTGCACGCCGGGGAACAGCAGTTCTGCAGCATGCAGGAGGCACTTGGAGGGAGGCGGAGGAGTTGATCAGTGGGGCTGGTGGCCCCAGACATGATTCCACCCCCTCCCCCAAGCACGTCCCATCTCCGCTCCTCTCCCTGCCTCCCAGCGCATCCTGCCCACAGGGGAACAGCTGTTCTATAGCATGCATGCAGGAGGCACTGGGAGGGAGGGAGGAGGAATTGGACCTTTTGGAGTATCCTCGCGGACCCCCAGTTTGAGAAACGCTGCCGTAGAATATCTAATCAAGTTTATCTTGCCCTCCTGTGTCTTCAAGCTGTTTAAACCACTTAAGAATACCAGTGCAATAGTTTAGAACAATAAAAACAATATTTTACTCTCCCAATAAACATATGAGCTAAATTTGAAAATAAAATAATTAATGAGTTGTTATAGCAATAACTTCCTATGAAAAATCCTTTGCCACAAGTCATAACGCTTAAAGTCATAGACCTTTACTTACCACTAAGCTGTTGACTTATCCCCATCTATCATTTCTTCCCTGACCTCAGTTCCCTTAGAAAATATCCAGTCACTACATTTGGTTTCTGTCATGGTTCCTCAGGGTGCACAGTCACCATGGATAATCCCTCTGCTTAAGCAAAAGAGACACTTCCTGATGCTTAACTGGGTGTCGGCTCCCTGGCACCACCATTTTGTTAGCCACCCAAACAATTTCTTCAGAGCTCTTATTTTGCATTGCAGGTTAGCAATAGGTGCATCACAGTCCCTTAGCCCCTCAAACAGTATCCACCTGTAGTATCCAGCCTCTGATGTTGGACACTCACAGTAATCACAAGGTTTCCAGTTCCCAGGCGAACAGTATACACACAGCTTGATTGGTACAATTCAGAATCAGGTCCTTTAGAGTATTGCAACACTTGGATATATTTATAGTGAAACAATCATACATTTATTATCAAAGGTTAAAATTTATGAGATACTGAGTAAGGATAATGAAAATAGAAATGGTTACATATAAAACAAAAAGGATAACATGCTTTTCAGAGTCTAAACTTAATTTCAATAGGCTAAAATCCTTGTCTAAAGTAGTTTTTCTCCTAAAGCATTCTCCCAGTGTCACCAACCTACATGGCTGGAGTCCACCGTTCTTGGATGAAAAACCACTGTCTGGTTGCTCTCTCCATGATGGATAGAGATGTGTCCTTTTGCCTTTCCCTTATATTCCCCAAAGTCGTCATTTTTGTTCCCAGAGTCAGGGGAAAAAAACCTAATCTTTATTCTCTGTGCCTGGTGACTTTAAGTTGACTTCACATCCTCATGTTGATGTCATATGCAAATAGGCTTCCTGTGTGTTGACTTACAATGCTTAATTTACATTTGATAGAGAGATACACAACTTATCTGTTGTCTGAAATAAACTTGTTTGTCAGCTCTACCTTGGATACCGGATTTAAAAGATATGTTTAATACACATACACAGCTTCTTAAATACCATATGTCACACAGGTTATAAGGATAAATGTGATCCTGGCCATCATCTGAGATCTCAGATGACATTCTTTATAGATAAATACTATGACATCAATATGTTAAATGTAATGAGTTTGTAAGGCCTGATAGGAGAAGTTGTTATAGAACAGTGAAGCCTTTACCAGTTGTTATTGAGCAGCCCTTATGGTCACAATCTTCAATCCAAATGTTTAACTAAATCAGAATAATCATCAAGTGTATTTAATCACAAATTAAGAGATTTTTGATTCTGCATAAGTATTGATTTAATGATGCAAGGCAGCTATGAATGGTATTATGCAAAGTGTTGAGAAGGAATAATTGATGCAAAGTGAATCTTGTTCTTTACAATAATTTTATTTTTGGTAGAAATATCTCTCTTTTGATTGCAGGATGTTGCTGAAAGGTTTGAACAATCTTCCATTAAAGTGTAAATTCATAGAATCATAGAATATCAGGGTTGGAAGGGACTTCAGGGAGGTCATCTAGTCCAACCCCCTGCTCAAAGCAGGACCAATCCCCAACTAAATCATCCCAGCCAGGGCTTTGTCAAGCCTGACCTTAACAACCTCTACAGAAGGAGATTCCACCACCTCCCTAGGTAATTCCAGTGCTTCATCATCCTCCTAGTGAAAAAGATTTTCCTAATATCCAACCTAAATCTCCCCCACTGCAACTTGAAACCATTACTCTTTGTTCTGTCATCTGCTACCACTGAGAACAGTCTAGAGCCATCCTCTTTGGAACCCCCTTTCAGGTAATTGAAAGCAGCTATCAAATCCCCCCTCATTCTTCTCTTCTGCACACTAAATAATCCCAGTTCCCTCAGCCTCTCCTCATAAATCATATGCTCCAGCCCCTAATCATTTTTGTTGCCCTCCGCTGGACTCTTTCCAATTTTTCCACATCCTTCTGGACACAGAACTCCTGATGAGGCCTCCCAATGTCGAATAGAGGGGAATGATCACGTTCCTCGATCTGCTGGCAATGCCCCTACTTATACAGCCCAAAATGCCATTAGTCTTCTTGGCAACAAGGGCACACTGTTGACTCATATCCAGCTTCTTGTCCACTGTAACCCCTAGCTCCTTTTCTGCAGAACTGCTTCCCAGCCATTTGGTCCCTAGATTCTTCCATCCTAAGTGCAGGACTCTGCACTTGTCCTTGTTGAACCTCATCAGATTTCTTTTGGCCCAATCCTCTAATTTGTCTAATTCTATATTCTCAGAGAGTTAAAAAAAAACAACAACAACAACCGGGACTTGAGCTCATCCGATGATAGTTAAGTCACATTGTTCTCATTGACCAAACACTTGCATCCCTAGGGAGTCCAGATATTCAATGAAAGAATAGTGCAATCAGTTATAGGTCAAAAAATCAACAGGCTACCTTTCAGCTACACACCTACTTAACATTCTATTTAGCATCCCTTTCGTGGTCTTTAGAACAATTACATTGTATTTTGGCATTTCACTCCCATTAATTTTATTTAAGGAGGCTTGAAACTGGACCGTTGAGTTTGTCCCCCACCTTCTTACTGTCTTCTGTCTGGTGGAAGAAAAGAGAAATAATTAAGCTTGGAGTTTGTAAATATCATTGCATATGCAAGTATAATGACTTAAAGGCAGTTGATTACTTTTGATTTAATGTTGATATGAAACTTAATTTTATTGGTTACTGTGTAGTACAAAAAAGAGCATTTGCATTTGTTCTTCTAGCACTTCGTCACTGTTTTTATTATAACTTTTCCTGTCACCCAAGCAGCTGCCAAAATCTTTGATTAAATTGAAAAGGTGGGATACAGGCAAATTTATCTGATATTATTATAAGATCCTGTTAACTGAAATGCCTATTTCCCTGATCTAAATCCACATTTTAATGTTTAATTATTATAATTCAAAGTGGTGTATTTCTTCAGTTTTGAGCGGAACCAAAGTTTAATGTACTTACTGGAAAAAGCAGGTATTATCCAATCATTATAAAATTGTGTCTAAGAAAAAAAACAGAATTATAAGTGCAGGAATATTCTTAATTAGAATAACTTGTATTTCTGTTAGGCCATAATCTGGTATATAGGCACCGAGTTTATAATCTGACAGGGGTGTGCTCACCCCTGGCTCTGCCCAGACCCCGCCCCCACTCCACCCCTTCCCTCAATGCCCCACTCCCACCCTTCTTCTTCCCACCCTTGCTCTGCCCCTTCCCCACCCCTTCCCTGCCTCTTCCTGCCCCTGCCCACAGTTCCACCTCCCCCACCCCAGCACCTCCTGATGCCACAAAACAGCTGTTCCATGGTGGGCAGGAGCCTCTGGGAGGGAGGGGGAGGCACTGATCTATGGGGCCTCAGGTAGGTGGGAGGCACTGGGAGGGGGTGGGGAGATACTGGACGGGGGATGTGGGTGGGTGCTAACCACCCACCATTTTTTTCCATTGGTGCTCCAGCCCCGGAGCACCCACAGAATCTGTGCCTATGATCTGGTATGTAGCTGGTGAAATAATACCAAAGTGATATTTATTTTAAATCTTTCAGTTTAAGTAGTTTTCCAATAGCTAAGACATTTTAAATTGTTTAAATACCATATTTGCATAGAATTGGCATTGACGGGAACGCATATTTGGTCCTTAATAGTGAATCTATTCAGAAAATCTTTACTGAACAAAAGTGTAGGCAACACATTCTCAAACATCCATAAAAGTGATTGTTGCAACTATCAAAGAACAACTTCCTTCTAGCGTCTGCATTGCTTTGATGTTGCTGTTTAGAGAAAGTATCATAGGTACCTAAATTTAATAGCACATTTTTCAACAAATTAAAGATGGGCAGGATTTACATTATCTGACTCCAGGTGATTAACACTTCTGCATCTACTAATCCCATCCTGCTGTTTGATTCCAAAAGGTGGTAATTCCAAGAGTGATGTGAAAACATGGCAGCATTATATTGATATTAAATTACTTAATTATTCTGTATTGCTCAGTTAATGCGATGCAGTTGAACATGATATGTTTTATTAAAAGATGGAAGTGCCTTTGGGGGAGGAGAGTTTGTAAATAAGACACAGCATATTTCAAAGTAAAATGATACTAAATACAGCATCGTATAGATGAAAATAATTTGCGTCTATGAATTACCTATTATGCAGCATTGTTGCTATTCTTACCAGCCATCTTTTTGCCACATAGACACTGGGTTTTATTTCAGCTAGCCATGGGGTATACTGTATAATCAAATTTGTAATTTCATATAAAATGTATTGTTTGACAGCATCTTGTGAAAAGGACCGAAATCATTTATTCACCTTTGACACAAAAACTGCTAAGCCATCTTGGGTGAGGGGAAAGGGGGAGGAAGTCATGTAACACTGTGCTGCATCCTGCAATAGTAGATGCTCTTAGAAAACATATGTCTCCAACTAAGGCCTTGTCTACACTACAGAGTTTTGTCAACAAAACAATGAATGCGTACACACTGTGATGCGACTTTTGGTGGCAAAAATGCCCTGTTTTGGCAACAAAATAAAATCACCCTGACGAGAGACATAAGGCTTTTTGTGCAAAAATTTTATCAACAAAGTGCCAGTGTGGACACCATGCTTGATTTTATCACTTTAATTAGCCTCCAGGAGGTGTCCCACAATGCCCATCCTGACTGCTCTGGTCAGCAGTTTGAACTCCACTGCCCTGCAACCAGGTAAACAGCCATCTGCCCCTCCCCCTTAGAAGTCCCGGGAATTTTTGAAATTCCATTTCCTGTTGGCTTGGCGTGCAGAGGTCTCATTACATCTTCCCAGGTGACCATGGTGGCTTATCACAGCAAGCACTCTCCTGCTTGGACCACTGCGGAGCTGCTGGATCTGCTTAGTATATTGGCGAGAGGAGGCTGTGCAGTCCCAGCTGTGCTTGAACCATAGGAATTTTGATACCTATGGGCAGATTTCTGGAGGCTTGTGTGAAAAGGGCTATGATTGGGACATGCTGCAGTGCAGACCTAAGATAAAGGAGCTGAGGCATGCGTACCTTAAGCCGAAGGAGGCAAACTGTCGTTCCGGTGCTGCACCCAAGATCTGCCAGTTCTACAAGGATTTGGGTGTTGTCCTCAGTGGCTACTGCACCTCTACCACCAACAGCCCTGTGGATACTTCGGCAGGCCTGGAGGCAGCAGAAAGAGGACCTAACCTGGAGGACGAAGTCATCGATGAAGAGGTGGAGTTAGACAACAATGTGGAGCTCCCAGTGGGGTCGCCTGGTGGGGCAGACAGCCAGGAACTGTTCACCACTCCCGAGGTGTCTAGCCAGTCTCAGCAGTTGCTCTCTGGCGAGCAAGAAGCAGGAGAGGAGACGCCTGGTAAGTGGTTGTGGTTTGTGTAGTGCGGAGATGGGTTCAGGGTATAGAAATGTACAAGGCTGGCTGTGTTTCTGTGTGCTGGACATTCCCCTGTGCAGCTAAGCAGTATGGCGGAACAGGGTGTTGATGCACACCGAGCTCTCATGGGAATCCTCCAGAGAGATCTCTAGGAAAGTTTCCTGGAGGTACTCAGCAATCCTCTGCCAAAGGTTCCTTGGCAGAGCAGCTTTGTTCCTTCCCCCATTGTAGGAAACTTTCCTGTGCCATTAGGCAATCACTTGTATAGGGATCAGAGCGGCACACAGGCAAGTAGCACAGGGACTAGGGCAGAAGCCACAAGTATGTAGTAGATGTGCCCTTGCTTCCCTGCTTACCCTCAGAGATATGTGCTACAGTGACCCCCGCCTATGGAAAAGTGTGGGAGAATTTTAGAATTTTTTCCCTAGTTGGCTGGAATACAACCTTTGCAGAGAGCTCAATGTTATGTGTGAGCATAACGATCATGCTTCTGTGCATTGTTCCTTCTGCTTCGGCAGATGTGGCCTTCAGGAACACTCCCCATGCACCGGCCAAGCATCTCTGCTAGATAAGAAAGTGCCCAAGATAGATAAAAGAAGACATGTTCTTTGTCTTCTCCAATGCAGAGAAAAGGGAACACAGGGAGTGGAGGGAACCCAAATGGCAGGACAGAAAAGAAAATCAGGAGTTTGCTCAGGACGCTACTGAGCGGATGATTAAAGTAATGGAGGAGCAAACACAGATGCTGAAGTCCTTAATAATGCTGCAGACTGAGCAGATGCGTGCCCGCCCTCCCCTGAATCACATTCAGAACTCTTTTCCGTCACCCCAGCCCTCCCCACCCTCCCCCTGCCCCAAAAAAAACCCTCTGCCAGCACAGTCCTTTCAGCTTTCCAGGACTTCTCGGTTTCCCCTTCACCCCCTTGGACAACTTTCAAAATGATAGCTGGACCTACACACAGCTCTGAATGTCTGTCTTTCCCTTATACCTCCTTTCCCACCAAGCATCTTTGTGTGGTGTGTGTTTTCTTCTGCAATAAAAGTTTTTGAATGGTAACTCAGCTTTATTTGTTTCTTACAAATTGAGTTAGCAGGCACTACCAATACATAAACAAGCAGTTTAATCATTTGCTTACTGGAATGTAAGGCCCCAAATTTCTCCATTGCTTACACTGGTCTACAATTTTTGAGAACTCATCTGCTTCAGAGATAAAATGTGCTATTTATTATGTATTTTGATGTGCTGAATTCAAATATGGCAATTAAAACAACTGATTGGCTACTGTTTCTAAGATATTTAAGTTTTTACATTTTATGTCTATGTATATTGTGTAGATAGAGTTTTAATCATAAATTGTAAACCTAGGTCTTTTCATGCGTTTATGGTTGCTTTACATGATACTTCACCTGTCCTGTTTATGTAACACTTTAAAAATCAGCAAAAGGGTTATATAAATAAAATTTATTATGAAACAAAAGGCAAAAAACTATTATGTACATAGTTTAGTCCTATTCAGTGTCTACTCGGCGCTTCTTGGCTTGTCTCTTGTATTCATTAAATGGAGCATCTCTTGTCACTGTCCAGCAATAGTCTGGAAGCATTGATAGGCTCCATTTGCCCTGATAGCGTTTCTCCATTGTTGCAATGTCCTGGTGAAATCGCTCGCCGTGCTTGTCGCTCACTGCTCCACAGTTCGGTGGAAAAAAATCTAGATGAGAGTGCAAAAAATGTCTCTTTAGTGACATGTTGCAACCAAGGCTTTTGTATGCCTTGAGGAGGTTTTCCACCAACAACCTGTAGTTGTCTGCCTTGTTGTTTCCGAGAAAATTTATTGCCACTAACTGGAAGGCTTTCCATGCCGTCTTTTCCTTGCCACGCAGTGCATGGTCAATGCATCATCTCGAAGAAGTTCATGAATCTGAGGACCAGCAAAGACACCTTCCTTTATCTTAGCTTCACTTAACTTTGGAAATTTTCCACGGAGGTACTTGAAAGCTGCTTGTGTTTTATCAATGGCCTTGACAAAGTTCTTCATCAGACCCAGCTTGATGTATAAGGGTGGTAACAAAATCTTCCTTGATTCAACAAGTGGTGGATGCTGAACACTTTTCCTCCCAGGCTCCAATGACTGTCGGAGTGGCCAATCTTTCTTGATGTAGTGGGAATCTCTTGCACGACTATCCCATTCACAGAGAAAACAGCAGTACTTTGTGTATCCAGTCTGCAGACCAAGCAAGAGAGCAGCAACCTTCAAATCGCCACAAAGCTGCCACTGATGTTGGTCATAGTTTATGCACCTCAAAAGTTGTTTCATGTTGTCATAGGTTTCCTTCATATGGATTGCATGACCAACTGGAATTGATGGCAAAACATTGCCATTATGCAGTAAAACAGCTTTAAGACTCGTCTTGGATGAATCAATGAACAGTCTCCACTCAACTGGATCGTGAATGATGTGCAGGGCTGCCATCACACCATCGATGTTGTTGCAGGCTACAAGATCACCTTCCATGAAGAAGAATGGGACAAGATCCTTTTGACGGTCACGGAAGATGGAAACCCTAACATCACCTGCCAGGAGATTCCACTGCTGTAGTCTGGAGCCCAACAGCTCTGCCTTACTCTTGGGTAGTTCCAAATCCCTGACAAGGTCATTCAGTTCACCTTGTGTTATGAGGTGTGGTTAAGAGGAGGAGGATGGGAGAAAATGTGGGTCCTGTGACATTGATGGTTCAGGACCAGAAGTTTCATCCTCTTCCTCTTCCTCGTCTGACTCAAGTAAGAATGATTCTGGTGCATCAGGAACCGGCAGCCCTTCTCCATGGGGTACTGGGCGTATAGCTGATGGATAATGCAGAGTCCACTTTTTCTTCTTTGACACACCTTTCCCAACTGGAGGCACCATGCAGAAGTAACAATTGCTGGTATGATCTATTGGCTCTCTCCAAATCATCGGCACTGCAAAAGGCATAGATTTCCTTTTCCTGTTCAACCACTGGCAAAGATTTGTTGCACAAGTGTTGCAGCGTATGTGTGGGGCCCACCTCTTGTCCTGATCTCCAATTTTGCAGCCAAAATAAAGGTGATAGGCTTTCTTAACCATAATGGTTATACTGCGCTTTTGTGATGCAAAAGTCACTTCACCACAAACAGAGCAGAAGTTATCTGCACTGTTCACACAAGTACGAGGCATCTCTGCTCACTTTGGCTAAACAGAAATGTGTCCCTTTGCAAAATCAAACACTGACAAATCAGAGAGCACGACACGGTATGATTTCTAGAGCTGATATAGGGCAATTTGTTCAGCAGAGTGATGTAAGCTTCGTTATGATTGCATCATCCATGACTTCTAGGAATAACATGATGCAATTCATATCATGTATGACGCAATACCGGCTTCAGATTGCATCATTCATTGTTTTGCCTAAAAAGCAAGTACTGTCCAAATCCAGTTATAGATTTATTTATAGATCCAGTCAAAGATGTATTTTAGTCATTTCTGGTTTAAATTGAGATCCCTTCCCTTTATAACTCACTTATCCTCCGCCATTCCCAAGTCAAGGGTCGTATATACTGACCCAATAGCATATCTTGAAAACTAGAGCCAATCAACAATTTTAAGCATCATTTTCGTTCTCAGTGACCCAGAATTAGTAAAGTTTGCCTACATTTATTTCAGAAGCATTTTGGCCGTAGAGCAGTGTTATTAGGAAAACTACATGTAATGTAATGTAGCACCAATCACAATACATTACTGGTTCTCATTTTCAAAATGTTGCCTCAAAGCCTCCCTGATTTGAATTGCCCCCCTCTCTAGGCCCTTGTGATAGCCCTTATATCTGGCTGCTCAAAATCAGCAGCAAAGCGGTCTGCCCCCTGAGCTAACCTTTCACCCTTAGCTTTACAAAGATTATGCAGCGTACAACACACGGCTATGACCATGGGAATATTAATAGAATTATAGAAGATTAGGATTGTAAGAGACCTCAGGAGGTCCTCTAGTCCAACTCCTGGCTCAAAGCAGAACCAACCCCAACTAAATCATCCCAGCCAGGGGTTTGTCAAGCTGAGCCTTAAAAACCTTTAAGGATGGAGATTCCACCACCTCCCTTGGTAACCCATTCCAGTGCTTCATCACCCTCCTAGTGAAATAGTTTTTCCTAATATCCAACCTAGACCTCCCACACTGCAACTTGAGACCATTGCTCCTTATTCTGTCATCTGCCTCCACTGAGAACAGCCTAGCTCCATCCTCTTTGGATATTATCCTCATTGAGGTCTAACCTGCCATAAAGATATCGCCAGCATGCCTTTAATCTGCCTAAGGCACATTCCACTGTCATCTGGCACCTACTCAGCCTGTTGTTGAAGCGCTCCTTACTGCTGTCCAGGTTTCCCGTAAACAGAAGAACAGGAGTACTTGTGGCACCTTAGAGACTAACAAATTTATTAGAGCATAAACTTTCGTGGACTACAGCCCACTTCTTCGGATGCATATAGAATGGAACATATATTGAGGAGTATATTAT
The DNA here is from genome assembly GCF_027887155.1 of Malaclemys terrapin pileata. Taxonomy (NCBI): domain Eukaryota; kingdom Metazoa; phylum Chordata; order Testudines; family Emydidae; genus Malaclemys; species Malaclemys terrapin. The sequence goes on from NC_071512.1 coordinate 70,228,163, forward strand.
ATATACTCAATATAGGAGTATATATTACAGTTTCCCGTGTAAGGTTTCATGAGCCATAGCTGTAAGGGGTACGCTAGGTCTCCCAAGATCGCTATGGGCATTTCAACATCCCCCACTGTAATCTTCTGGTCTGGAAAGAAAGTCCCCACTTGTAGCTTTCTATACAGGCCCCGTTGCTGAAGATGCATGTGTCATGCACTTTCCTGGTCCACCCCATGTTGATGTCAGTGAAACACCCATCGTGATCCACAAGCACCTGCAACACCATGGAGAAGTACCTCTTCCTATTGATGTACTCCATCTCAAGGCAGTCTGGTGTCAAAACTGGAACATGTGTGCCATCTATCTCCTCTCCACAGTTAGGGAAATCCATTTCTGCAAAGACGTCCATTATTTCACGCACATTTCCCAGAGTCACAGCCCTTCATAGGAGGATGCGATTAATTGCCATGCACACTTGCATTAACGCAGCACCAATGGTCGACTTACCAATTCCAAATGGATTTGCAACTGACCGGTAGCAGTCTGGAGTTGCCAGCTTCCACACAGCAATCACCACATGCGTCTCCAATGATAGGGCAGCTCTCATTCTGGTGTCTTTGCACTGTAGTGCTGGGTGAGCTCCGCACACAGTTCCAGGAAGGTGGCTATCCGCATCCAAAAGTTCTGTAGCCACTGCTCATCATCCCCGACCTGCATGGGGATATGATTCCACCATTCAGTGCTTGCTTCCCAAGTCCAAAAGTGACAGTCCACAATCTGCAGCTGTTCCATGAATGCCAAAAGCAATCTAAAGTTGCTCCTATCCATATGGGATATGAGTCAACAGTGTGTCCTTGTTGCCAAGAAGGCTAACGGCATTTTGGACTGTATAAGTAGGGGTATTGCCAGCAGATCGAGGGACGTGATAATTCCCCTCTATTCGACATTGGTTAGGCCTCATCAGGAGCACTGTATCCAGTTTTGGGCCCCACACTACAAGAAGGATGTGGAAAAATTGGAAAGAGTCCAGCGGAGGGCAACAAAAATGATTAGGGGCTAGAGCATTTGACTTATGAGGAGAGGCTGAGGGAACTGGGATTATTTAGTCTGCAGAAGAGAAGAATGAGGGGGGATTTGATAGCTGCTTTCAACTACCTGAAGGGGGTTCCAAAAAAGATGGATCTAGACTGTTCTCAGTGGTAGCAGATGACAGAACAAGGAGCAATGGTCTCAAGTTGCAATGTGGGAGGTTTAGGTTGGATATTAGGAACATCTTTTTCACTAGGAGGGTGGTGAAATACTGAAATGGGTTACCTATGGAGGTGGTGGAATCTCCTTCCTTAGAGGTTTTCAATGTCAGGCTTGACAAAGCCCTGGCTGAGATGATTTAGTTGGGGATTGGTCCTGCTTTGAGCAGGGGGTTGGACTAGATGACCTCCTGAGGTCCCTTCCAACCCTGATATTCTATGATTCTATGGTATCACCCAGCATTTCAGGCAACTGGGAGTCTTATTCAGTTAGGAACTTCATGATTAACTGAACTGCCATCCGGGATGTCTTCATGACAGTTATCAGAGCATAGGAGAGCAGTGTGGGATCCATCCCTTCACACAGAGATGGTGGGGTGAACAGCAAACAAGGGCCATTGAAAAATGCCGTGAAAGAAAGCCGGAAGCCCATGGAATGCTGGGACAGAAAACAATGCATCATGGGACATTGAGCCCAGTCCCAAGATGTACCGCAATCCGCTCTGCCTTCCCACAAGACGTAGCAGCAGAAGGTGTCGAGCTGGACTGTGGGATAGGTATTCACAATGCATTGCTCACACTGTCAATGATAGTGCCCAACTGTGGATGCGCTCTGCTGACAGAGTATGAACATGCATTACCGATTTTTATTATAGTGCTTTTTGAATGTTGAAATAACTTTTGTCGACAAAACTCGGTATTGTAGACAAGGCCTAATATTTTAGGGCTTTCTACTGCCACTGACCACTGTAACATCTAAACACCTTTCACATAAAATAGTGACTGCTGGACTTCATGGAATCTCTGACTTCACTTCTTTCTCAGGTTTTAGGAGGCTCTGTTTCCAATGTCTGTGCGTCTGTGTGTTTTAAGGTTGATGACTGTGGATAAAATAGGTGTTATGTTTAAACATCTTGTTTTAAATGTTCAACAGAGCTGTTCTTGCTATATCCAGAAGCTGGGTTGATTTTTGGTGTATTCTGTATTAATAACCCACCAAGAATTTTATGGTAGATGTATTTTATAAATTATTTAAAAATAATTGATTACCTCATCACAGATGTGCTGCATATTGTGTAGTATGCATCCTTTGTGCAGTTGCTCTGAGAAATGATGTATGCTCTGCTGTGGAAATTAACACTTCTGTTTCTGAAGCCTATTGTGGTAGCAGGATGTAATGCAGCTAGACTATGAGGAAGACTTTTTCTAGATTGGTAGTGGTAAGCATTGACATGGTAAACTTGCAATTTTGAAATCCTGAAGTACTAATTGTTATCCTTTGAATTGCTAAGCAAGCTGAATAATGCAAGGTCACTGCAACTCTTGTGGAAATTATCTTAAATTATCCTTTCATTCTTTGTGTTTCAAGACTTGAGAACTTGCCTTTCATAGTGGTTGTGACACCCAACGCAGCCAGCAGTAAAAATAATTGAAAATGTCTCTCCAGAGCACTTAGTATTATATTAGAGTGTACAAGCTGTTTAGCTAAAATCATAGAGTTCAGTCCTGCAACATTCTCAACAGTCCAGTCCAATCAAGCACTTAAGCATATGTTAAACTTTGACTTCAGCAAGACTACTCACTTGTTTAAAGTTAATGGGATATTTTAGTTTAAATCAGTGGGTAAAATTGTGGCCCCCATTAAAGTCAATAGCAATCTCCTGTTTACTTAAATGGGGCAAGATTTTCACCCAATATTTAAAAACATCTAATTTAGAGTATATAGGTCACTTATTCCTAAAAATCCAGAAATAACTGGGATGGGGGTCAACTGACCAACATTAAGAGTCTTACTACCCTCATTTAGTACCATCCCTGTGACACTATAGCCCTCCTTTTGCAGTTTTTCTCACCCCTTCTTTTGTCATCTAGCTTTTAGTTCCTCCTTTCATCTTTTCACTTTCTTTCCTCCCCCAGTGGCTCTTTCTTAGATAATGTAATGCACATGATACTATATATACTTTGGTTTATGAATAATAATATCCTAAAACCCTATGTTTTAACTATGTTAAAAGAACATCAAGTTGCAAAATCAAGCACTCAAAAGTTAGGAAATGCCAGAATTCAGGTTGCCCATGCAACCTTAATTTGGCCTCTCTCTATGCATTATAATCGTCTTCAATTAAATGATCATATGTGGAAAAAAAATAACAGGTTCCCTGACTTGTTCAGTCACTGGGTAATTAGGTATTCAATATTCTTTTATTCTCCTCATTCAATGTGTCCCCCAAGGCCTTTTTTAATACCCACCATCCAAGTTCTGCACTGAATATAAAATTATTGATATCTTCCTGGGCATTTCTATAGTGATAGTCCCATAATAGCTGATCGCTTCTAAACATTAATGAATTTATCTTCATAATGTCTCACCATGTGAGATTAGATGTCATCATTATTCCCTTTTTACAGCTCAGGAGCTGAGGAACAGAAAGAATAACGGCAAAATAGTCAGAAGTCTACACCAATTGTGGGGGCCCAACTTGAGAGAGATAGGACATGATTTTTCAGAGTACTTAACATTTTTATAACAAGTTACATAGTCAAAGCAGGGCTCCAGTCAACTTCAGTTGCCATTTTAAGTGTGTGGCACTCCTGCAAATTTGATCCCAGGTGTCTTACATAGGGCTCCCAGAAACAAGGGAACACACAATCTGTGAAATGTTTTAAGTGACTTGCCCAGCATCATATAGGAACTCTGTGGCAAAGGCAGAGATAGACACCAGTTCTCTAGGTTGACATTAAACATCCTTACCTTTTCTCTTCTTGTGAGCCCTTGCCTCGTTTTCTACACACCTTTCTGTTTGTGCAACAAATGAGGCAGAGGTACAATAGATCAGTGTTTTTCAAAGTACGGGTCATGACCCAGTACTGGGTCGTGGAATGTTAGGCACTGGGTCACCTTGCTGATTCAAATTATAAGGATCGTTGGCGCGCAGCAGCTCTAAAGGGCCGTGCAGCAGGGACCTGGAGAGGAGAGAGGGGTGGGCGGGAACTGGGGAGGGGAGCAAGTTGGGGCTTGCAGGGCTGCTGTGGACCTCTCCCCCGGACCCAGAGCTCGCTGCCTGCTGGCAGGGAGAGAGAGAGGTCCCTCCCCAGGAGCTAGCTGCTGCCAGTGGGGAGAGGGCTGGGAGGAGTCCTCTGGCCCAAGCCCTGGAGCAGCCTGCCTGCACCCCATACTCCTCATCCCTGGCCCCGCCCCAGAGCCTACACCCCCAGCCAGAGTCCCTACCCCCGCATCCCAACCCTCTGCCCTAGCCCTGAGCCCCCTCCTGCACCCTGAACCCCTCATCCGCAGCCCAACCCCACAGCCCTCACCTGTGCATCCCAACCCTCTGCCCCAGCCGTGAGTCCCCTCCTGCACCTTGAACCCCTCATCCCCAGCTCCATCCTAGAGCCTTCACCCCCAGACAGAGCCCGCACCTCACCCTCTGCCCTACCCAGGCCACCTCCCACACTCTGAACCCCTCAACCCCATCCCATTAATTTTGTTATGTGCACCAATATGTTTGTCACACATCACCTCCATATTGGTGCACATAACAAGATTCATTCTGCACACGAGTGGGAAAAATTAGAGGGAACACTAATTACAACACCATTAGAATAACATTACAATTATACATGCATAACATCGTGCTTCTGGTATTTGCACAGAGTTGCATTTTACACCTACTACGTATTACACACTACACACGTGGACAATGCAGTTTGCATATTATCTCCTAAACTGGTTTTCCGATCAACCCACTGCTGTGTGGAGACTAAGATTTTTGCATGATTTTTGATAACCACCAAAAAAGCTGGAAAATATGGATCATTTTGTAATAAGAAAAAGAAGTTTGGAAACACAACCATCAAATCCATCAACATCTGTGAAAGTGTAAGTACGCCATGCACAACAGAAAAGTCTAGCAGTAAAAATGAACAGGCTGCTTCCACCTCATCTGAACAGCCAACTAAAAAGAAAAAATCATGTCCAAGGAAGTACAGTATTGATTCTTGAAATATGGCTTCATCAGTTGTGCTAAAGCAAACCAAGAACCAAAGCTCCAATGTGTTATTTGCACCAAAGTGCTTGCAAACGAGAGTTTAAAACCGTCAAAGTTGAGGAGACATTTAGAAACAAAACATACAGAACTCATGGATAAACCATTGGGCTATTTTCTAAGGAAGCAATGGGAACTTAACTTATCAGGTCAGGTTCTCAGCAGGTCAACCCCTTGAATGATAAAGCACAACTGGCATCGTATTTGGTTTCATATCATGTGGCAAAAGCGAAAATGGCCCAGACAGTTGCTGAAAAAGTTATTCTTCCAGCATCTGTGGATATGGTGTGGACAATTTTTGTGGAGAAGTCTGCTGAAAAATTGAAAGGTATTCCTCTCAGTGATAACACAGTGTCTCAGCGAATACATGATATTGCAGAGAATTTGGAAGCTCAACTTGTAGTGTGGTTACAGTCAGTCGGGGATTTTGCTATACAACTTGACGAAAGTACTGTTATTTTGGATTGCGCAATGCTGTTAGTTTATGCGAGGTACGTATGGCAAGATGATTTTAAGGAGGATTTGCTGTGTTGTCTGACCCTACCAACAAATACAAAGGGGGCACAGATATTTGACGCACTGAATGACTGCATAGTTGGAAAATACAAACTGGAATGGGATAACTGAAAGGAATAACAAGTGACGGTGCAGCAAATATGACTGGAAAGAACAGGAGTTGTGAAAAAAATCTGCGAGGCAGCTGGCAATGACATTGTTTGGAATCGTTTCATTCACCGCGAAGCTTTGGCGTCCAGGAGTATTCTTTCTGATCTTATGGCAGTACTGAATGAAGCAATCAAAATCGTAAACTTCATTAAAGGGAGCTCACTTAACAGCAGGCTTTTAGAAGTGCTATGCTCAGACATGGGAGCAGAACACATGCATTTACTGTTTCACACTGAAGTAAGGTGGCTGTCAGGGGGCAGAGTGCTTCCCAGGGTGTACAAACTCAGGAAAGAGATTCATGTTTTTTTGGTGGTGAAAGTGTCTAACTTGGCAACTTTGTTTGATGATGACAGTTGGTTAATAAATTTGTCATATCTTGCTGACATTTTCTCGATTTTAAATGAACTAAACTTACTAAAGTTACAAAGAAGATGCAATGATTGGTTTCGACATTGTGTAATTAAAAGTCATTGGCACTGTGGCAAGCACGTCTGAAAAGTAATCAGCCCAGCTACTACATGTTCCCAACACTGTTACAACGCATTGAGGAGAACACCACCAGTGAGGAAAAAGTGAATGAAATGAAAACTATTATACAGTTGCATCTCGCTGCTCCATCTGATAGTTTTAGTTGCAATTTCCCAATAAAGGACTTTGAATATTTGAATGAAAAATGCTGGATGAAAGATCCTTTTGCTTTCAAAAACTGAGGCAACAATGGAGCTAAATCTGACACCTTAGCAAGAGAATGAACTGCTGCATCTCACCTGTGATAACACTCTGAAAACACGGCACAAGTCAATAAACTTGTCATCATTTCCAAAGAAAATCCACTGCTAAGTAAAGTAAGTGTGCTCTTGTTGCTGCCTTTCACAACAACCTACATGTGTGAAGTGGGATTTTCAACTATGACAAGACTGAAAACCAAAAAAGGGAACCGACTGAACAGTGGATCTGATATGCGGGTAGCCCTTTCATCCTGTGATTCTGATTGGAACGAGATCATGATGAACAAACAGGCCCACTAGTCACATTAAGTAAGTGAAACTCAACCTGATCGCCTTTATAGTGTTTTGTTTAAAAGTAATGGCTTTGTCTAGTGTTATGTAAAATGGATTAGGCTGGAATGTATTGCATTATTAAGATGTTATGAAAACTCTAGTCAAAAGATATACGGTAATTATGTTGGATCATGGACATCAACAGTTTTCTTCAATTGGGTCACGAGAAAAAAAGTTTGAAAACCAGTGCTATAGATAATAGCTTCATTTGTTCCCAAAGCATTGCCAATCCTGTGCACTGAATGAGACAAGGGTCCTGTGGAAAAAATAGTGTGCGTCAATGTACTTAAAGAAGGTATTATAATGCAAATGCACAAAGGGGGCCAATTAAGATTGCACAGTCAACCTTAATTCCAGTATTTCCTAACTTTTGAGAGCTGGACCTTGCAACTTGAATAATGTTCTTTTAACATCCAGTTTGCGTAAATGTAATTTTCTAAGTTTTTTAAAAAACAGACTAAAAATAGAAATTCCATGGTGGAACTGTATTGGTATGCAACTTGTGTCAGCAGCAAGATTTGGACCTTTACATCCACAGCACAGACCCCTACCACTTGTTATCCTCAGTGAACCAGCCATTAAAGGGGGAGGAGGTGCACACATCTCCAGTGGGTTTCACAGCTATTTGCTGGCAGTGGAGGAATGTAGGATTCCAGGTTTTGAAAGGAAGTGTACCACAGTGGTAATACACTCTTCTGTCCTGTCTATAGTCCCCACCAGATCCTGTCCATAGCCCCTCTGCTGTCCCCCCATCAGTTCCTCCCTCTCTGCTCTCCTACCATCCACTGTTCCCCTCATCCCTCTGCATTCCTGTCAGCCCATATCCTCCTCCTCCTTGCAGCCTGAGTGTCAGCAGGATGGGCACTGAAAAGAGCACAGGATAGAAAGTCTTCCTGCTCTCAGTTCCTGTGCCTAGCACCACCGTGGCAACTGGGAGGAGCAATTGCAGGAAAGTCCTGCTCAGGCCCTGCAGTTCCAGAATGGCACATGCTCAATGCAGACAATCTTCAGCGAATTGAAGTGCTAAATTTTAACATGTGTCTACTGCGCATTGGTGAATTGAGATGATTTGGCCAAATGTTGGCAAATTTTCACAGGCCCAGCAAAAGGCATATACTGACGCGAAGGTGAACCCTCTATGCCAAATTTCAAGTCCCTGATCCAAAGCATGGAGATGCTACAACTTCTCAACAGAATAAAATTTATTTTTTAAACATGGGTGAAACAATGTGTTTTTTCTGTGATCTTATTCTTGGAACCATTTTAGCTAAAACTTACAAAAACAAAACATAAAAAAATCAAACCTACAACAAACCAGCAAGGAAATGTTTTACCTGAACAATCAAAAATCTGACAAATTTATAAGTAACTGGAAATACAGTATTATAATGGAAAGTGTCAGGCAACCCTAATTGTATTAATTATTTATTCTGAACACATTACATTTTCCATACCCTTATGCCAAAAAAGCTAACAACCAGTGTTAGTAAACAGAAATGTATGTGAGATTGCTTTCAGTGCTATCGTTTTTGTATAATCATAACCTTTTACGTTGAATTAGGATCCACATCCTTCATTCAGTTGAGACCCAGATTTCTCCCCATCTTATTGCCATAAAAACAGAGTTGAAAATTTGTTTTGTTCCTGCTCCTCCCCGTCAACACTTCAGGATGTATACAGTAGTTCTTAGGTATGCATTCTTTTCTTTCTTTTTCCTTACTGTGTAATAAACCATGCTGTATCGAAGGATAACACATACTTTTAGCTATCTGAATCCTTTCAGCTATTCTTCATTCTAGCTCAAAAGTATTTAAAAACATGTTATAGAATCTTCCTTCATCGGCTTCCTCCCTTTCCTTTTCTGAAAGAGAAACTATTAAACAAGTATTATTACTGAATGAAAGTAACCCCTCTAACCATTAAGGTCATTTTTCTAAATCCTTGTAAGCTACCTTTCTGTTTGATAGCTTTTCTTTTCAAAGAAGTCTAGTATGTGATTAAGAAATAGGGTGATGTTTCTGGATATGTAGACTTTCTAAATAAATACTAAAAATTGAACCATGTGAGGAGGGGGCGATTGCAAAGTGAGCAAATTCTTTCCCCTTGGTTAAATCCATTCAAGTTTCCAATCAATGAGGATTACATATGTGGAGGAAGTGAAGAGGAAAAATCATAATGATGAGAAAAAAACATACTACATTTCATTTGATATTATGTGCTTTCCCACTCAAAAGCCAACCTACATTAAGCTAGTGTCATATAGAATGTTATTTAGTGGAATAGCACTGGCACACAATACACATTTTCCAGAAAGTGTATTTCATTTTTCGTTCAGGACTCATGTACTTTTTTAGCTAGTCACATTTTAGAAGGGACTCCCACAGCCCAGCCATTGTCTAGAGAGAGAGAAAGTCCATTAAGATAGTAACTAGTGATGAGTGGAGGAAGTGGTGTTCAAAGCTATATGCAGTTTAGGCTAGGCTTTGAACTGGAGCCTGAAAATAGAACCCTTCTTTTGGATTTTGAAAGTGTCTCAGAATGAAAACTGTAGGGACAGGTTTGATTCTGGGCATTGGAATCTAAACCCTTTCCTCCCCAGCCATCCTTGCCCCTGAATTGGAAGAGTCAATGTTCCAGTTTTGGCTCATCTCCTCCACTAATCAGAATTATGTTAAATTCTTAATTTGGAATTTTAAAAAATGTTGTGCTCTGACATGCATATTTTTTATAAATCTCTGAAAGTGTACACAGCCTGAATTTGTCTTTTTTACCGATGAAACCTCTTTATGAAATGCAAAAATTATGAAAGAGGTAGGCCTCAAACCAAATAATTAGGAAGAAAAAAGTTTTCTGAAGAATTTTGTGCCACTTGTTTAGTCTACTAACTTGTGCTTCTGGAAGTTCGGGAAACGTATTGCAATTCCATCCTGAGCAAACTACTGGCCAAAAGGATGCTGCAAGATAATGCAGTAGCCATTCCATGGCAAGATGGAGTTATGCTGAACTGTTCATTTGTCTACCTAGACCAAGGGACATCCAGATAGTCAAGATAAGACCTGCCAAAAGTAACTGGCAATTGGTGAGAGGACAAGACTTCCAGAGAGGGCACCAGTCTTAGCAGGCCTTGGATTAATGTATGCATGTAGAGTTTTGGGTGGAAACCATGTGAGGCGTAGTGTTTTTGTCATAGTTTGAACTTAAAACTGCTTAAAAGTGACAATTCTCACTGAGTTTGTGTTAATAACTCTCACAATTTTATCTTGGCTCAAGTCTAGCATTATTTGGTGTTTTGGAGTCATGTAACTGTGAGAACCTTGGCTTGTCTTTTTTTTTTTTTTTAATTAAATGTCTACATTTATAGTTGCCAAAACTTTTGGAAATGTGAACACACAAGACTCAAGCACCAGGAGACAGACATAAAGAATTCCAAACTTGCACTTTAAAATATCTTGGTTTTGTTGTTGTTGTTGTTGTTTTGTTTTATTATTTTTTGTTTGGAAGCGGCTGACTCATAAATTTTGAATCCTTGGAGATTTTTGAATTCATTTGAATTTTGATACTAGCGATTGGCCTGAATTGCCGCCTTCTCCTAGATCCAAATGCCCTCTAACTCGGGGGGGGGGGGGGGGGGGGGAGAGAGGATATCAAATCCAACCCCTGATTTGGATCTGAATTTTGTGGCTTAGAGACTCTAGAATAGGACAAACTGAAACCTGGATGATGATGTTTGATATCCAGATGTAGGTATGGATTAAGATGTTGCAGCACAGACCCTTCTCTATCAAAACTTCGTGCCGGGCAAATAATGCAGTACATTAGCTCTGACTATTCATTTGGATTTTTAACTGAATTCACTTGGGCCATGTTTCATCATCCTCTTTTGGTGTTCTCTTTGTGTTATCATTTGTGTAATTTGTTGCACAAATGTTAATGAAAGAAAGTTTCAAAGTCACATGAGTGAAGTATACACTGACACTAGATTTTAAATTCACACATGCAAATATTAGCTCCTGAAGTGCTTGAAAGCTTACATATTCAGGGGGCAGGAACACTATAAGGTGACTTCCAGCTGACCAATTGTAACTAAGTATATAGTTTGTGTATTGACTGAGAATATATGTTTGTATGTGCATATTATATTCATTATTCAGTATTCACCTTAAATGTGTGTGTACATATTATCTGTGTACACACACACCTATTTTAAATGTGAATACTGAAATCAGTCAAGAAAATTTAGTAACGAGAAATAGGATAAATGTATTGGATAAATTTTATTTGCTAAGAATTACGCATTCAGCTCTCACCTACCAAAAAGGAAGACATAATGAGGCAAAGGCTGTAACCAAATGAACCCACACTGGGGAAAAAAATGGCACAAAACCTCTCCAAATAAAAATGTTCAAGGTTTGCACAACTCAGGCTTGAACCATGGTTTGTCAGCAGTGTAACTGACAAATGCAGAACTGTTATTGATGATGCAGATGCCTTGGTTATTTAAGCGTACATCTTTTAAGTCAATGTTGAAAATATACATTATGTTTCCATTGCTCTCAACAGTTGTTTAATATTCAGCATTAATAGTCTGGTCAAGGAGAAGGTAAAGGCCTCTGTGGTTTTGCTAAAAATATTGAAATCTTTTATCTTTTCAACAACATATTGAATAGAAAACTATTAATAAGATATGTTTCATTATATTCTGTATGGTACTCTAAACTAGTACTAAGAACTCATTCATGTTGATTTGAAGTTAACTGATTCTTCTCTGACTTTGGAAAGACTGTTTTCAGTACCTACTGTAAGTGTACTAGATAAGGCTAAGCTTAAGTTTAAAATATGTAGGTTATGCATCATCAATTTTACATTTTTTGTGTGCAAGGTACTTTTATGTTGTATGTAATAAACATACCATCAAAGTAACAAGTTGCAAAAGATAGCAAATAGCTATCTGATTTACTGCTGAGATCTGTTGCAGGACTTTATCATCACTCAAACTTTATTTCCAAAATGAACAACTTGTACCAATATTTTGATTAGTCTTTTTTGAAGTTTAGGTATTGAAAACATCATTGTTTAATGTATGAGAGATCAAATTCAATGGAGATAACTTTGTAATGAGATTTTTCACTAGTTTCATTTTATATACAAGGACCTCTATAATAATAAATGACACCTTGATATTTCTCACATGTTGATTTAGAATGAGGCAGACTATAGTCTTCTATCTAACAATATACCACCTCTTCTAGTACAAAAATGTAAAGTGAAGTTAGTCAAGGGCTGTTCTCTTATATGCTTTAAGTAGAGTTGCCTACAGATTCTGATGAGCTGTGCTTTAAGTATAAAATGAAAAAATTGTGGGAGCACTTCTTGGCCTAAAAACATTACTAGCTGCTATTATTTATATATTACAATAAAGATATGCTGGATATAGATAACGCTAAACAGATTGGGGCCCAGGAAGGATTCATCACCTCACATAGAGGAGTGGTATGTGGTTGAAAACCAGGCGATTCTTCACTGGATCAGAATGGTAGCATAAGTACAGCGTTTTCTTCCTATGGGGAAGGATGACAGATGGGGGTGATAGTCATACAGTGTGTAATCTAGGCACTGATATAGCCCTCCTTATCCATTATCTGAATGCCACCATAATCAGTAATGGATCTTATGCTTGAAACACCCTGTTGGGTATATATGGGAAGCTGAGGAACAAACTAGATTGCACCCAAAGTCACACAGGAAGTTTGTGGCTGAGCTGGGAGTCAAACCCAGAGTTCCAGTCCTGTGCCCTCTCCACTAAACCATCTTTCCTATTCTAGTCTCATATTTCTTTACAAGTTGGAAAGCAGCTACCTGAGTGCCTTGCCCTTTGTGGAGCTCTGTATTTTGAGGGAGAAGGGCATTTTTGACTAGTTGCATGAGAAGCCAGCCAGCCCTATTTCAGTCTGTGCAGGGTGGCTTAAATCGGGGGTTCTCAAACTGGGGGTCGGGACTCCTCGGGGGTCACGAGATTATTACATGGGCGGTCACGAGCTGTCAGCCTCCACCCCAAACCCGACTTTGCCTCCAGCATTTCTAATGGTGTTAAATATATTTTAAAGTGTTTTTAATTTATAAGAGGGGGTCACACTCAGAGGCTTGTTATGTGAAAGGGGTCACCAATACAAAAGTTTGAGAACCATTGTTTTCGATTAACTACAGTTACTGTAGGTAGTCTAGTAAGCCAACCCTCCACAAAGATGAATATTTAAACTAATTCTCAGGAATATTCTGGGCCAACCTTTCAAAAGCATCTTCTTAACTATATCGATTTTGTGTGTGTGCAATGTTCACCTGACATATGCATATATTTGTGTATGCAAAATCATGTCTGCAACTTTAAGGGGGCTGGATTGAGACCCTGTTACGTCATATTACTAAAACAAATATTGGAGTCAGTTTTGCATTTTTGGAAGAATAGAAGAAGTCAGAACACATTCTTAGCTAGACTGATAGATTTTTATTATTTTATACTAGACATATTTAGAAAGTATTTAATTAAGAACAGTCATGTTTATATTTACATTTAGAACTGAAGAGGGATAAACAGATTGTAAAAGCATTCTAGTGGCTGTGAACCTGGACAGGTGTTTAAAGAACCGTGACTGGATATGTTTGTACAATTAATCTCTTTTCAACAGTGGTGGATGCCACAAGGGTTTGACACTATTTTTAGAAGTACTGTACTAGTCTGCAAGCAGTACTTCTGGGAATGACATTACAGTTCTACAGCTCAGTGATCCGCCATGTAAAGATATTTTCATTACCAAACAGTGTTTGGATTTTTTAGTCCACATTTAATTTGGATTTGTGCATTGCAATAGAGTTATAACATAGCTTTACAATAGAATCCATTCTCTAACTTGAATTAGTTCAGTACATGATATTACCCTATGGTAGAAAAATTTACTGCTATATACCTTGTAGTCTAATTTAATATTGTTGTCACATTACAATCTGTTAACCCAGCTGAATTCTTTTTCATGAATAAGAACTAAAAATTTTTAGTTAGGCTCTTGGGATGGTGTGTAGCTAGAGTGATCGTTTGGAGAACATTAAATTGTAACTAGTTACAGTTTAAAGTGGAAATAATTTACAAAACAAATAAAGTAGACAGGAAATGTTGTTTACAATTATGATTTAAGTTTTAAAAAAACCCAAAATCCTTTTCTACATTTTTCTCCAAGAGATAGCAGAAAAGGGGTTTTCTGTATATTTCCCATACATTTTATTGCATATATGCACAAACGTTAGGTGAAAATGATACCACTAATTTGCAGCAGTTTGCAGCACACAGTCCTAATGAGATTTTTTTTTATTTTATTTTTTACATTTTTCATTCAGGAGAGCTATAATGCAGACTCATGATAGACTTACAAATACACCAATGGGGATGTGCATGAATATTCATCTCTGAACCCTGTTGAATGTTCAAGGTCACCCTATTTACATCTGATATGTGATTCACCACTGAAAATAAGATCAACTGAGGTAGTTATATTTGCATAATGTGCCTTTTTTTTCTGGCAGGACTGAGGCACAGAAAAAGTATATGGAATTCCAGCGTGAGAACAATTTCTTTTTGACTTTTTGTTGTTTTGTTTTTGTTACAAGTAGGGAGCAGCCGGATATTGCCATTTGACTGTAACCTTTAAAGAGTCCTCACCTCAAATTATTTCCTGCAGCCTGTTCCCCTGCCTTGATTTCACTGTCTTGTTCTGTTTTAGGTTGGAGACACTAATAACATTTGGTAAGTCCTCTTTACATATTACCTTCACCCGCTGAAGACTTTGGCCACATGCTCATTATTCCTTTCTCCAACAAAACTCTGAGGATATGAATCAAGTTTTCTGTCCATGTTAAATTAGTGGAGATATCCTATCTCCTAGAACTGGAAGGGACCTTGAAAGGTTAAGGAGTCCAGCACCCTGCCTTCACTAGTAGGACCAAGTACTGATTTTGCCCCAGATCCCTAAGTGGCCCCCTCAAGGATTGAACCCTAGGTTTAGCAGGCCAATGCTCAAACCACTGAGCTATCCCTCCTCCCTAAATAATGTTGCAAACTGTTGCTGAAGTCCCATTATAATTCTATTTAAAGGAAATCAGTTATTCTCAGTAGTAATCATGAATAATGTTTCATCACCCAAATAATACAGTGAAACATATGTATGTGGACCTTAATCACACTTTAATCAGTCTCAGGTAACCAAGGGCTGGATTCAAAGTTCATTCGAATTGAAAAACTCTCACTTGATTTGAGTGGTCTTTGGGCGAGGCTCCAGATACATGTACAGTGAAAAGGGCAATGCAGAGATAAGTAAAACCTCAGCAGTTCTCTCAAACTAAGCCAGTAATGAATAGAAATAATTGGGATGAAGAGTGTTTATGAAATTACTAAAAATTAATTATGCTGTAAAATATGCACTTACCTTGTTCAACTCAATGGAAGTTTTGCCCTTAACGTCAGTGGATCCAGGAATGCACTCTGAGGGTATGTCTACACTATGGGATTAATCCGAATTTACAGATTTCGATTTTTGACAACTGATTATATAAATTCGAGTGTATGCAGCCAACAGTCTTTAGTAAGATCCTTAAGACTTGTAGCACTTTAAAGCACTTCTTCTGCTTTGAAGCTATTGGCATCAGTAGGAGTCTGTGAGAGAGATTCCTTATACATTAAAAAGGAAAATATCACTGCAAACAAAATATTCTAGGATGCATTTCAAATAGAAGAAACTTCTTAAGTGCAATAATGTATACTTGCAGTTCTGTGAGATGCTATCAGGAGAAGTCATGTGAAGAATAACATACCCATAGCACCATTTAATTATGTACTTTTGACTAAGGCCCCAGTCCAGCAAAGAACTTAAGTATGAGTGTAACTTTAAGCCTGTGGTTGCACCATTGACTTCTCATTGCTGGATCAGGGCCTAAATGCTATGCTTATTAAAGGAATTGTTTGATGCAACATTTTCTCAACTGTTACATTTAATACTGTAAAATCAAAAATATTAAAAGGTTAAATTCATCAATATCAAGTTAACTGAAATCTCAGGAATTCTGGTATTAAGAAAATTGATTTTCTATCAGTAACTCCTGTCATGACAGTTCACAAATTACAATTAAAGGTATTAAGACTCTGAAGCTCTTTAAGAGTTCCCCAATGAAAAATAATTCAAACAGTTTCAGCTGCATAAAAAAATTGCAACATTTTACAGTGATACACTGGAAGGCTGCAGCATTAACTAAAGATGCAAAAGTGACTGGAACCTTTGGGTTGATTTTTCCTGAATTACTAGCATGTTGTGGGGAAAATCCCAGTTATCATTTACCAGGCTACTTGTTTGACCATAAAAAGTATCCTTAAGAGTTGCATGACTTTAGTAAACTTAGACATCCCAGCAAGTATAGAAAGGGAGAAGGGCTAACACTCTTTTTTCACTCTTTATAGGTCCTTAAAAGTTTTTAGGTACCTATCACGTTCACAGTTAAACTTAGCAAATAATAGATTTTTCAGTTTCTGGCAATTCTTTGCCCCTCCCCCCGCCCCACAAAAATAATTTTGAACAAATTGTTGTTGTTGTTGTTATTTTCTTTTATTATTTAGCTAATTGAAAATTTTAGAAAAATTCAAATTGAGTCCAATTTATGACCTAATATGAAAAACTTCATTTAAATTTGGGGCATTTTGATTAAAGCTAAAGAGGACTAGATTCACAAAACTCAAAGGGAGAAGACTTTCCTTATAACCTTTAGCCCCACTGATTATGGTATTCTTCTGGGATGTGGAAGACCAGGATGTGGCAAAGTGGTTTGAACTTATGTTTCCTGCATTACAGGAAAGTGCCCTACCCACTGAACTATGGGATTTCCTGGTTTCTTAATCTCTCCTGTTGAAGCTGTTCTTAGTCATTAGAGTAGGGACTTGATCCTGGGTCTCCCATGTACTGAGTGAGTTCCCTAACTGCCAGGTTATACAGTCATTCTCAGTCACTGGGCCAGGTAAAGAGAATATCTGTTGTCATCGTGAATGACTATGAATTGCCACTATGAATGATAACAGATAGTCATTGGGGCAGGGACAGAGATTGTGAATGCCTCTGTACCCTGATCCTATCTATTTGTCTTTTGATGAGATTTTTACAAAATTCTGCCTCCTAGTGGGTGCTCCTTTTAGATTTTCCTGAGGAAAAAAAAGTAGAGGTGGAAATTTGAACTGAAAATCTCATTCCAGCATCATCAGATGATTTGTGACGACAACTGGAGCATGGATCCAAAGACAGTGAACCCCAAGGAGGTAGTTCAGCCATATTCAAGGAGAAGTTTCTCTGAGAAGTCTGAGTATGGAGAGGAGGTTTTATTTTACAACTCTCCAGTATAATTCACAATAATATTATATTTATATTTCCTATAGGTTGAGCTTTATATTTTTTTAAAATTGAGAGTTTAGGAGATTGATTGGGCAGTTTCGGCTCCTTTCACATTTACTGACTCTTCTAGTTTGTTCCACTCTGAAAGACCCAGTTACTGAAATCATATTTTACTTTGTAATTAACTTTCAATTTTAACCTTTTGTTCTTTTTATTTATTTTAAATCCATGATGTTCTATAGAGCAGAGGTGGGCAAACTTTTTGGGCTGAGGGCCACATCTGGGTGGGGAAATTGTATGCAGGGCCGGGGCAGGGGGTTGGGGTGCATAAGGGAGTGCAGGGTGTGGGAGAAGGTGTGGTGTGCAGGAAGGGGCTCAGGGCAAGGTACTGGAGCAGAGGAGGGGTGCGGTGTGTATGAGGGGCCTGAGGGAAGGGGGTTGGGGTGCAGGAGGGATGTGGGGTGCAGCAGGGGGTTCAGGGCGGGAGGGTGCACAGGGGTGAAGGGTGCAGCAGGGAGCTCAGGGCAGGGGGTTGGGGTGCAGGAGGGGTGTGGGGTGCAGGAGGGGGCTCAGGGCAGGGAGTAGAGGTGCAGGATGGGTACAAGGTGCAGGCAGGGGGCTTAGGGCAGGGAGTTGGGGAGCGGGGAGCAGGAGGGGTTTGGGCTCCGGCCTGGCGCCGCTTACTTAAAGCGGCTCCGGGGTGGCAGTGGCATGCATCGGGGCCAGGGCAGGCTTCCTGCATGCCTGCCCTGGCTCCACGCCGCATCACTCCAGGAAGCTCTTTGGCCCCGTGGAAGGGGAGGGGGCAGAGGGCTCCACATGTGCTGCCCTTGCCGCGCCTCCAGGTACCTCCCCCGAAGCTCCCATTGGCCGTGGTTCCCCGTTCCCAGCCAATGGGAACTGTAGGAGGCAGTGCCTGGAGGCATAGGCAATGCACGGCGCCCTCTGCCCCACTGGCCGGGGGCCACAGGGAAGTGGTGCCAGCTGCTTCTGCAGAGCGGCACGGGGCCCGCGGCGCAAGGAGGCGCGGCGCAAAGCCCTGAGGGGCCGGATCCAGCCCACAGGCCGTAGTTTGCCCACCCCTGCTATAGAGGGAAAGACCATAAAAACTGAAAGGTAGTAGGAAAATAGGAGTTCTCATACTGGGCCAGATGACTAGTCCAACTAATTTGGAATCTTGCCTCTTACTGTACTTGATGCTTTAGATCAGTGGCTCTCAACCTTTCCAGACTACTGTACCCTTTCAGGAGTCTTATTTGTCTTGTGTACCCCCAAGTTTCACCTCACTTAAAAACTACTTACTTACAAAATCAGATCTAAAAATACAAAAGTGTCACAGCACACTATTAGGGCAGGTCTTCACTACAGGGGGGGTCGATTTAAGATACGCAAATTCAGCTACGCGAATAGCGTAGCTGAATTCGACGTATCGGAGCTGACTTACCCCGCTGTGAGGACGGCGGCAAAATCGACCTCCGCGGCTCCCCGTCGACGGCGCTTACCCCCACCTCCGCTGGTGGAGTAAGAGCGTCGATTTGGGGATCGATTGTCACGTCACGACGAGACTCGATAATTTGATCCCCGAGAGATCGATTTCTACCCGCCGATTCAGGCGGGTAGTGTAGACCTAGCCTTACATAAAAATTGTTTACTTTCTCATTTTTACCATATAATTATCAAATTAATCAATTGGAATATAAATATTGTACTTACATTTCAGTGTATAGTATATAGAGCAGTAGAAACAAGTCATTGAATTAAATTGTAGTTTGTACTGACTTTGCTAGTAGCCTATTGTAAAACTAGGCAAATATCTAGATTAGTTGATGTACTGTGGAAGACCTCTGAGTACTACCAGGTGTACTTGTACCTCTGGTTGAGAACCGTTGCTTTATATCTAAAGACCCAAACCTGCACCTGTATCCATGTGTGTAGATCTCCATACTCACAGTTTCCCATTGACTTTAATGGGGCCTCATATATGTACAGGGATTTACCCATATGTTGCATGGTGCAGGATCCACACTTAAGGCACTAAATATCTGTATATGGAGGAAAAAATTCCTTCCTGACTACAGAGAGATGATCATTTTATGGCCTAAAACTTGAGACTTGATTACCCTTATTATTTTAGTGTGTAGTGACAAATGTTATTTGTCATAAAATTAGCCACCCCCTTTAAAGTCTGCTAGTTGACAACTTGAGACAATGTATTTCCCAGGTTGACCATATGATGCATGCAGCAGTATTTCTTTTTATTGATTCTGAATTTATTATCCTCTTAATTATTGTAGGATCCTGTTTCTTGTTATGATATAAGAGGGCAAAAAAGGACTGATCAGTTTTCACAATCTTCTGAATTTCATATTTCTCAGTGAAGTCTCTTCAAGCACTTCTCTTTCCCAGGCTGAACAATCCTACTGTTTGCAGCCATTGATATGTTTTGCATCCCAACATACCCCTGGCAATCTCTGAAAAGTTTCACAGAACAGCATCAATCTACAATACATTTCTTAAGGTAAAAGGACCAAAATTGTAAATGAGGGTACCATAGTTCAGAATCATTTCATCATAATATTATCTAAATTGTTTTCTATTTGTTTTTCAGTCTACACAACCATTGAACTTTATTTTCATAAACTGCTGATATACATTAGGGAGACCTCTTCACTACTTAAAATGATTCCTGATCCATAGCCTATTGAATTAATTGGGGTCCTTCCATAGACTTTAATGGGCTCTGGTTAGCCCCAAATCTTTCCTCGGAGGAACATGTTTTTTTTTTTTAATTTAACCTCTTACACAAAAATCAAATCAGAATAATTCTGCAAGCACCAAATCTCAGTCCTTTGAAGTCCCCTAAATTCTCTGACCTAGGAGTATGTCAAAAATAGAATGGCAACTTCAAAAAACATTACTAATGTAGAATCAGGAAAGAAACAGTTTTTATGGAGTTTAAAATCCTTTTTCTTCAATTCTATTGTCTGTGCTCCTTTCATGTAGGCTAAGAACCATTTCTTTGAAATGACTTCAAATGCTTTTTGTGTACCGCACAGAAATAATGGGAAACATTTGTTTTAGTGAAAATCATCTGCCTGGCATTTCAAGCAGTGCTATTTATCTATGTCTTGTTACATGCTATCAGCAGAGGTTTATATAGCTGAAAGAGATACTGATTGGTTTTATGCTCCCTTGTGCAAGATAGCCCCAATCTGTGGTTACATTTGTGCACATTGCACCTTCTCAGTAGCTGTAATTTTATTTAGCATACTTAATTAGCTTGAAGTATTCTGGGAGACTACCTTATTCGCTAATGCTCTGCAGTAAGGACAAGGGAGGAGGAGGCTGTGGGGAGCCTTCAAAGTAAATATGTTTGTATTTAGTCTATAACTCTTCCTGTGTCTTGTATTTAAACAAAAAGAGGGCACCCTTGTCTGCAAGACTTTTTAAAATTCCAATAAATAAGGGAAACCTGCATTTCCATCATATGGGTATTTTCTATTGCCAGTTTTTCTGCATAGTCACATGGTCAGATTTGGTGGAATCCTTTCACAAATGTGCAGTGGTGGAAGGATGTCTATAGATGGAGCTTCCACCACACCCCTTTATGTGGCCTGCATAAGAACCAGGCTGAATTGAAGACTCTCTGCTCAGAGCAGCACAGTGGCTGCTTGCTCCTTAATTCCGTGGGGGCGGACTGTACTCTAAAGAGAGCAGGGAGATGAGAGCTCTTTCTTGCAAAGAGTTCTGCATTGCAGTTCAGACTGGCCACAAACTGTCCTCCAATAGTCTTGATGTGTTTAGCTTCCTCTGAATCTGTATCAGTGCATTACCAGCATTCTCAATGTTGTAAGTGTTAGAGAGACAAGGCAAGGAAAGGTAGTGTCGTCTACTGGACCAAGTTCTGTTGGTGAAAGAGATAAGCTTTCAAGCTTAAACAGAACTCTTCTTCAGGGCTTGTCTCTCTAATATCCTGGGACCAACACAGCTACAACACTGTTGTGAGTGCAGTGATTTGGGGCCAATTTGAGGGAAATCTCATGAGAAAAATAAGCTCAGCTTATGAATTTTGACTGAACTGCTTCAGTGACTAGAGAGACTACTGTCGCAGTTGTGCTCCAGGCATCTGGTTCACTCTGGGTGGAGCACAGCCCTGAAGCAGGTGCAGCTTTGAAACTGCAGCCTCACCAAAGTGCAGGAAGGGGGAATTAATGGTAAGGACCCAGGAGAAGCCCCATTTTCTGCAGGCTGGAAATAGAGGGAAGCTGCTAAAGCCTGCTGTGGGGAACAAAGGGAAGGATGGGGGCCTGGCAGCAGGGCCGGCACAACCCATTAGGCAACCTAGGCGGTCGCCTAAGGTGCTATGATTTGGGGGGCAGCGACTGTGGCAGTATTTCCGCGGCGGGACCTTCCGCCGCCTCTGTGGGGGGGTGGCAGCATTTCGGGGCGGGACCTTCTGCCACACTAGGGTGGCGGAAAACCTGGCGGCGCTCCTGCCTGCCAGGGCAGAAATGGATCTTGAAGGAGTGGGGGACTGAGGGAGCCTGTCAGTGGGGAGCTGGGGAGTGAGGATGACTCTGTGTAGTGGAAGGAAGGGGAGGAAAGTGGGGAGTCAGGGAGCAGGTGCATGGAGGAGCCAGAGCCAGCACTTTTATTCACACATTTGATAAGCTTTATGGTTCAGTAGTAACTGCCATGCATGCATTGGATTGAGGGCAGGGGAAGATTAAAAAAAAAAACAGAGGACAGAACAAAAATGGGTTATTTTTAAACCCCTCATGACTTTTTGGGGTGGCTCTGACTCATAGTTTTTGAATGTTTGGAGTTAGCAAATATAGCTGTATGGAAAATGTAATTCTATTTTGCAGAGAATTTCGATATTTTGAAATTTGGAACTGTTCCAGTTTGGGAAAAACCCCCAAAACATTATGATATTCCATGAGAGAATGGAAGCCTGGCTCTGGGCAGTCTACCTGGTGGGCTCCCTCAGAGCCACACATTCTGGGAGCCTAAGGCTGCCAAGAAGCCATGAGGCTGGGAGCTTGCTGGCTAGCACTCCCAGGCTTCCAGTCATCCTGCCCAGTGGACTGATGGGGAGCTGGGAAGCCCTTAGAGCCCCTCTGTATGGTAGCCCATACAGGCAAATTCCCAAGGAGTTTGTGAGCTCAGGCTTCTAGGTTCTCAGCTCTCTAGTAGCCCATCAGGTGGGCTCCTGAAGAGCCAGGAGCCTGGAAGTTTGGGCTTCCCAGCAGCCTGTCAGGCATGCTGCCGAGGAGCTGGGTGGACAAGCAGGCAGGACACAAGGCAGGTTTTAAAAGCTGCCTGGTAGGAGGATTCCATCACAACTTTGTCAAAATTGAATAGTCTCCAAAAAGATGTTTTGATTCTGATGAATATGCATTCGTCAATGGAAAATTAAATGTTCTGTTGGAGAATTTCTGACCAATTCTATTGGCAATACTAGTATTGTCTTTTCCCATAGCCATCGCCTGGCCTGCCTGCAGTTCATATCTTGGTGATACATGTATATTGGATGAGTTTTCCTTTTGCTGCTTTGGGTTTGAAATCTGTCCTCTTCCAGTAGGCATTGGACTTTTTTTTTTCTGTTTCTTTTTTTGACACCTTTAAATTTCTTTTTCAAATGCTGGGAAATCTTAGTCTCTTCCTGGGTGGGGATTCATACACACATCTGCTGCTGTAAATGATCTGTGATACAGTCTTACTTCCTGAGACTTTGCCTGCTGGGACTACAACTTGCATAACTTCAGTGTACACACACATTGCACATTATCTTCCATATTTAGGGCTCTGACTCTGTTAGTTCCATGGTTCATCCAATATCCCAAAGTCTGTTCAATGTAAGTTCTGACTCATTAAGAACTATTCTGCAATGCTCTGCTGATGAAAAATGGGATTATGGTTGACCCTGCACATCTCCCTGAAGTCTCTTTGAGATGGCTTCTTAGAAGAGAGGGCATGTATTTTGATTGAGCTTATACACTTCTTATCTTTAAATGCACTGTGCCCTTGTCGTAAGATTATAATGGGCCTATTTGTTTGTCTTTCTTTTCTGAAGATGCTTGTCCTTATCACCAAGTACAAGAGGGGAAATACAGGTACTCAATAGTCACTCAGAATGACCAGTCTGTTTAGTGGGAGATTGTCACGTTTATCTTTAAAAAAGTCTCCAGCTGGTGCTACCTGTAATTAAGGGGGGAAATATTACTCAAATAAATTAAGCTTGGAGTTCAAATTAAGTTTTATGAGCTGTGTTGCAATATTGGAATTTTGTCTTTCTCCTATAAGGTTGGGTACAAGCAGGGCCAGCTCACAACATTTTGGCACCTGAGGCGGGGAGCTCAAATAATGCCTCCATGTCCCCTCGCTTGGGCTAAAACTTTGAAAGGTCTCAATTCTGCCTTCTTCCTGTTCTACTCCTCTCATGGTACTGCTCTGCTGCCTACCCCAATAAAGGAGAACTAACAACTTAAAATGCCTTGTTCAAAAATGTTAAGTAACACTTAACTTTCAAATGCCTGACCAGCAAATGTAACTTTTCTTGTCTGCATAGTAAACACTGGCATTTTTATCTGTTTGAATAATCAAAGCGGTGCTTTCCGTGCCTTCTTGGTTGCAAAGATTTGAACTGCTTCCTGAAGGTCCACAGTCTGGGCCAGCTCATGCTCTATTGAGATGGTTGCAAGGCCGACCAGCCTCTCCTGTGTCATTGTGGAGCGTAGATGTGTTTTTATTAACTTCAGCTTGGAGAAGCTGCTTTCTCCCCTGGCAACTGTTACAGCAAGTATTAGAAGTATGCGCAGAGCAACAAAAGCATTTGGAAAGAGGGTGGTCATCTTATTTGTGCACACATATTCCAGAACAGCCTTTGGAGTTGATCCTGCTGAAATGTATCTTGAAATGGCTTTCAGTTCATCACCTAAATCACTCACATCAATATCGCGCATGTCATCATGTGTCAACACTGTCTCTACTGCCCGGCATTGCTGGTGTAGGTCTTCTTCAGGTATAGTGGAGAGTTTTGGAATATCATACAACATCCCAAATATACTGCTGTATTCCTTGAGCTGCATGAAACGTTCTTCAACTGACTGTATTGCACAATCTAGCACCTGGTTAAAGAATTCAACTTTGAATTGTTGTTTGGGGTCTCTTATGGGATTATCCCGTGCCTCGTAATCAAAATGTCTTCTTCTTCGGTGACTCTTGTATTCTTGAATGGGTGGGAAAATAGCTTCAGTGTGCAGTTCCTCTGCCAACTTCTGTGCACTCTTCAGAACGTTTTGAAATCCCTCATCTGACCGGTAAGGCTGTAGGTATGACTTTGTTTTGTCCAGTTGTTCCATTGTTCCAGATATATCAAGGTCAACACCTTGGAGTCTCTTGCTTACAACATTTATTTCAAACAGTATGTCATGCCACAACACTAAGCCACACAGAAATTTGAAGTTGTGTATGTTTCTGGTGATTCCATTTCCTTCTGCTACTGTTCTCCCACGAAGATTTCCTCTCATAGCATTATCCTCTATAATGGCAACTATGGCATCATCTATTTTCCCAATTTGGTGTTTGATAGGCTTTATCGCCTCCACTCGACTTTCCCATCATGTGGCACTCAGTGGTTTCAGTGTCAGAGAGGATGTTCCCAGATGTTGCTTCAAAATTTGCCATCGATGAGTTGATGCAGAGAAAAATACATAGATGCTTTGAATTACATTAAAAAATTCAGCAGCCTCACTAAAAGCTGATGCTGCATCACTGACCACCAAGTTCAATGAATGAGAACTGCATGGGACAAAAAAAGCTTGTGGGTTTAATTCTCGGATCCGTGTCTACACTCCTCTGTTCTTTCCTCTCATGTTGGCACCATTATCATAGCCCTGACCTCTCATGTCAGCTATCGCAATTCCCGTATCTTCCAGCTTTTTAAGAAGCACATTTGCCATACCAGTTCCTGTAGTATTGTCAATGTCAATACACTCTAGAAAATGCTCTCTGTCAGTCACCATTGCAGAGATATTTTCACTAAGTTCTGTTGTTATTACAAAACACACCATTAAAGTCATTTGTTCCGTATGGCTCATGTCAGGTGTGCAGTCCAAAATAACAGAGTCATATCTTGCTGACTTCAGATCTGCCACAATCTTCTGTTTAACTTTTGTTGCCAGTAACTGTATGATCTCATTTTGAATTGTTTTTCCAAGTTAGTGGTGTGTGTACATTTCTTGGGTGGTGACTCTTCTTAGATGCTCCTGGAGTACAGCATCAAACTCAGCCATCAGCTCCACAATTTTAAGAAGTTTCCATTGTTTGGCACATACAGCTGATCTGAAGTGCCACACAGTGCTAGGTTTTGGGTAGCAAGCATTCTCACAATGGCAATGAGCCTTTTCAGAACATTTTGCCAATAAAGAGACTTTGATGCAATCTTCTCTTGATCCTGATCATCTATGGTGGCCTTTAACCTTCTCTCATCTCAAGCTCTTTCCACCTATGGATGCTCTCTGGTGATTTGCTGCCCTCTCATGGCATGCCAGATTTCTAGCCAGATTTTTCCAGTCCTTTGTTCCTGTAGAACTCAATGTGGCTGGAACATTAGACTTGAAGAGTTTGCAACAAAAACAGTATGCAGCATTCAGAGTTTTTGAGTACATAAGCCATGGCCTCTCCACTTTGATACCACTGGGGATTTCACGCCAGTAATGTGTTGGATGGAAACTTCTATTTTCATTTTCTTTGGGGAACATGAAGTTTTTCACTTGCTGTGGCCCATGCGATACAAGGAAGACCCTCAGGCTACTGCTCAAGTGGGTCCACAGTCCTGGATCATCTAGATTTAAGGAACTAAACTCAGCAGCAGCTGTTTCTTGCGCCTCCATCACACACTTCTCTGATCTACACTTTACTTCAGGAATGTGCATGTTACATCCATTTGAGATGGAGATATGGATGCTGCGGTAGCTGCCAGGTCACCTGCACTCTGACTAACTGGAAGATCAGGCATCTCCTCACCACTCACATTCTCACTGGGGCCGGAAGGCTCACCGTGAACATTTGTCTATATATCTCAGGAGAGCTTCTTCCTGCTTAGATAGAAAAGCTTCCTTTGCTTGCTTGCTTTTTCGGAATGCTGCCCCAAAGGGATGTTTTCTTCTTTCACTCATGACTGCTGTTCTGTGCCAGCTATAGTGGCTCTCAACACTCAGTTGAAGGGGACAAATAAGCAGGCTCGTAGCAAGGCCTGAGTGAGAGAAGATATCAATATCTTAAGGGCCTAACTGGCTCCTACTATTTTAGTTGACTGCCTGTTCTCCTCACGTGGGTTCAGGGAAGCAGCAGGAAACAGGAAGCTCCCTGAGAAGCTAGTGTTAATCAGTCCAGGCTCCTGGGGGTGCTATAGAGGTACATAAAAGGCTCCTCCTCCTCTTTCTCCCTGCAGCTCCTGGTGCTTTCTGTTATTCCCTCTCACCTTTTCTCCTTCCTGCCTGTTATATCTCTTGTGCCCTCCTTCCACCAGCACAGCACTCCACCATCTCTGTGCATCTAGAGCAGAGAGAATACATATGCACCAGCAGCAGACACAGTTTTATACACTCTGGGTCTTTGTGGCACCGCCACACAGTCTGGAACCTGAGGCAGCCGCCTCAGTTCACCTCATGGTAAGGCCAGCCCTGGGTACAAGTAGCTGAAAGGGTTCCAAGAACTAACAAAGTCGAGTTCCTATGAGTTCTTATTACTGTGCTGCTGTGTCAGAAGAGAACATGGTATATCAATACACTATTAAAAAGTGGAGCAGTGACAGCAGAGCATTGTCTGTATTCTTGCTGTGCACTGGGCTGCGATTTTTCATTTCATGCATCGTCATTCACAGCTTGCTGGAATAATTCCATGAAGTCAGTACATATCCTTAACAAAAAGAAGAAAGAGCAATACATTTTTGTTGTTGTTGTTGTTTTGAAAGCTGGACACATTTGCATAGATTTCATTTTTCATTTTTTACCTGCTGGTAAAGTCTGTTGGAAAAACTTAAGTTATTTAGAGTATTTTTCTCCATTATTAATTTGTTACACATTTTTTTTCATTATATTTTTTTTGTCCCTTCAGTCAAGAACAAAAGTAGCCCTGTCTTCAAAGTAGGGTCTTATGGTAGTCCATCTGAAATCACTGGGCTGGGCCTCATCCAGTATGAAAAATGTAAACAAAGTAAATTGCCCATCAAATGTCAATGATGACCTGTATCAGAGGGGTAGCCATGTTAGTCTGAATCTGTAAAAAGCAACAGAGGGTCCTGTGGCACCTTTAGTCTTAAAGACCCTCTGTTGCTTTTTACAGATTCAGACAAACACGGCTACCCCTCTGATACTTGGCACCATGCAAGGCACTGCATTTAGCCGTGTAGAATGGAAATCTATCAACCTCATGAAGAAACTTACACAAATACAGACAGATATCATCTTCCTTTCCAAATGCAAACGGATGGACATTCTGTTAGTCTTAAAGGTGCCACAGGACCCTCTGTTGCTTTTTAATGATGACCTGTAAATTCTTCTTAAACTTTGGAGAAGTTTGGATCCAGAGGTGCCATGGAACTTCTGCACATGTTGGCCCATAGTCTCTCTTGTAATCCAGCCCCTTTATGCTGCTCAGGCAGCACCGAGGGACCAGAAACTAGCCAGCTGTCCTTAGCTGAGAAGTCTTCCGGTGTGGTAAGTCATCAGTTAGTGCAGAATGGTCATAGCTTTTGTCTTCACTTGTTCAGCAATTGCATCTCTTCCTGTAAAACAGAATATGGAAAGGCACTCTAAGCTGGCCACAGACGCTTATGTAAATGAAAAAATTTACATCCTTTTTCCAGGTTCAATGACATTGCTTCACTAACATACCATAGACAGAATGGATTCTACCCTTCCACCTAGTCATGAAATAAATCCCTGTAAAGATGTTCCTAAGAAATTCAGGATACTGTGTTGTCCTCTGTGACCTCTCATGACAAAATGTGTTTCTCAGGGAGCATCAAAGCAGGCAAAAAGACTAGTGGACCAAAAATTTAATTTGTTTCTACAGTATATTGGTAGAAGGATATTTCTATTAAAAAGGACTGTGTTAGGAACTGGGAATTCATCCATAGCCCTATTTTTATTTTGAGCTGTACTTGATGTATAGAGAGTATAGCTTTAGTGTTGTTTGCCTTGCTACTGGTGGCAATATAATAGATATCTTTTCATGACAATATATCTGAATGGGATGCAGGAGCTCAGCACTTCTGAAAATATCCCATTTATTTAGGTGCCCAGATATGGATTTAGGAGCCCAATGATGGTGGTCTGCTAGTTAAAAAAATTGCATTTTGGGCAAGGTTGAGAAGGTGATGGCAGGAAAATGTATTCGGCAGTATCCAGAGCTCCATGATTTCCTTATTCCTTTCATTCTGGTTTGTGCTGGCCCCTTTGGTTGAAGGCGTCTTTTGTGTGATGGACGGAGATTGTTGTTTTGTTTTAAAATCTATCAGCACTCTCTGATACTCTTGACTGGGGTGGTTTAATTGACTGGAGACTGTAGGCCCCAGAGAATGGAATTACTTTTTGTCTTTTTTTTTTTCTGTCAGTGACATCCCAAAGAATATGGTGGGTAATGGCTCCTCAGTCTGCAATAATCTCTTGAAAAGTTATACATAATATGATTGTCACCCTTTTTGCCCAGCTCTTCTGTCCCCGCAAACATGCATGTATGACTGTTGGGGAGTCAGCGGGACTATTTGCTCTGAAGTGGCATCACTATGTTCTGATAACACTTAGATACATGTCTTTGTTTCATTGGAACTAGACAGTACAATGTGTCTACTTTTCTAGCGTCTTGTCAAGACATGGAACTAGATAAAAAGGAGACTTAATACTGAGACATAAACACTGCTAATTGGTTGAGGGAAGTAACCAGAGATAATTGCAGAAATGGTGCTTGCTCCAGTTACTTAGGGTTCAGTTGAGCCGTGTACTAGATTTCAATTGCTCCCAGAGCCTCAGTCCACTGTGGTGGACAAGTTAGTGTATTCTCCGTCTGCACTTGGCTCCCTGGTTATATGCATTTTTTCTCAGATGTGGACCTTGCCACTGCCATGCATGGCTTTGTGATTCCCCACTGGCCCTCCCCTCTTCTCCCCAGGATTGCATTATGGTAACATGCTATATGGGGCTGCTGCTTTCCCTGAAGACCACTCAGAATCTGGGGCCTGTGCAAAACAGAACAAATTACACATGCCCTCTGTATATTGCACTAGCTGCAATTCAAGCCAATTATATTAATCTTTTAAAGCTTTCCCTGCCTGGGAAGGTCTCTCATGCCATGCACTGGGGTGATGGATCTTCACTAAATCGTCTCTAGATTTGAATATCTGTAGCTGCTCGTTGGACATTCTCAGTGTAGGTCTCTTGACCTTCTATGCTGGTCTGGGATCTGAGTTTGTTGGCCTACAGGGTGTGATGCAAGGTATATCTGCTTACTCATTGCAGTGTAGTAGGTTTATTATTGGGTGGAAATTCCATTCCTCCCATATCTTTATCATGTACCTTTTAAATTGACTTACATAAAGCTACGACAATCTACAACAGCTGAGGATCTGCCCCTTACAGTAGTAATGGATGCATTCTTTAAGTGGCAAAATTAATAAAAGTGCTACTTATTCTCCCTGGAGGTCATCTGGAGCCATTATGTTTTTAGCTGAGGAATCCAATGTTTTTTATTAACTGGCCACAGACTTGCTACAGTGTGAAAGAAGCACATCTTTCTCTTCTTCTTCAGAGGATAAGCTACCTTCATAAGAATGCTGGCTTCTAGAGCGAGATGGAGCAGGACAAGAAATTGAATTTGTCTGCCATATGTCACAACCGTCCTTATCTTAGCAATAGTGGGAGGCTCATAAAAATGACACTAATGAAAAGTGACATTTAAAATTAGCTATTGTCTTTAGCAAGACCAAACTACTGCCCAAACTACTGCCATAACACTAAATCTTAGTGAACTAAAACTTTATTTCATTACCTGAGTGTCAATTAATTTAACACTCATGACAAACTGATGATTTGACATTCGGTTTCCTTGGAAAAATAGAAGTGAAATATTTAATGTGTGTTACATTTCTGTCTTAAACATGAAAGCTATCTCCTTAATACTCTGACTTGTAAGGAAAATCAATTTTTATTAGGAGACATAGGATCTGGCTCAAGTGATGATATGAAGTGTACATAGTCCGCTTCCAAAGAAATATAATCCTATTCTCTAAAGGTTCCCCCCTTTTATTTTTTTAGTGAGAAGCTTCTATTTATATTATATTCTATTTATATGACATTTTTACTTGAATGTACAGTATTTGTAATTGGTGTTGTTTGAGCATGGAAGAAATATGACATGTAACATTTTTAGTAGAATGCCACACAATAAAAATATGCAACTGAATTCCATTTATAGCACTTATTTCTTCAGGGTTATTTAAGTAAAAATACTTTGGTAATACTTTATATTCAACCATAAGAAAGCAAGCACAAGCAAGTCTGAAAAATATAGTCCAAATTCAGCCCTCTGTAATTATACATTAGTATAAATGTAGAGGAATTTAATTGAAACCAATTGTTACTCCTGATTTACACCAGTATAAGTGATGATAGAATTTGGCTTCAGCTAACCACAAAGGGATATGCCCTTTTATTGCTCATTTAACATCTTCTGTTTCATTACCATAATAACTTAATTAAAGCTAATTGTCCTACACTGCATTTATATACAGTATTGTTCTATCTTTTCTTAGTAGTACAAAAGACACTCTGGTCATTTGGGCATATACAATATTATATGTTCAGTGAAATTTTGCAATATATTCAGATGATAAAACATAAATAGTCCCAAAGGTCATTCACTGAAGTTTGAAATAAAAGCTTTAAATTTTGTTTCCTTAAATGATTAGTTAAAATGCAAATTTTGGAACTCTAGGAAATTTAATAAGAAAGGCAACTGGATCTATCCTGAGGCCTTTCATTTAAGAACTCTGTTTCAAATCATTTGGCAAATCATTAGAGTGTTAAAAACATGCAACATAAATTTAAAACAATTAGGTCACATTTGTAAAATCCAAGCACTAACTTTTACAGGTTACAGCAATTTATGATAATCTATCTTCACAGAAGTCATAACATCGTTGCTGTCAAAAGCTTTCTAAGTGTGTATCATTTGGATGAAAAGTCCTTGTTGTAAATCTTATCTTCAATATTACCACAGAGTTTTTCAGTTCTCCGGTGGTAATAGGGCAACTAGTTATGATAATGGCACAATGACACAAATGCCATTATGTTGAGAACATGATAAAAATGATTGTTACATCTTATGAATAAGAAGACATTTGTATCAGTTGAATGTATATTTAGGATACCAAACACCCTATAATTCTTATTTTTATTTCAGTAAGATGACTACTGCTAACAATCAAGGGATATAGACCTTACTATGGCAGATGTGTCTAGCATCTGATCCAGTGATGAGCAGACCTTAGATGATTAATATGGCACACCTTGTATTGGTATAGTGAGCTCATGGTACCAAAGTCACAAGGACACTACTGCTGATCATATTCTCCTGTGAACATGTCCAGAATCTCTTTCAGTTTGGCATAATGTTTTCTTACAGAGGCTTTTAAAAACCTAGCTGTGTGTTTGAAGTTGCCCTGTTTGACCGTTAAGAAGAGAATAACACTTTCCAACAGAGAAATCTCTAGGTAGTTTGGGGGATGTAAAAAGTTTCAGTTTGTGTCTCCAATAATCTCTCAATGGAAATCAAGTTGCAAGGCAAAGACAGAGGAGACACAGATCCTCTTCTCATTCATCCTTACAACTCATGTACTTTGAACGGAAAACAAATTTTGAATGCACCCAACTTGCTGAAACTCAGTGGTTTCTTTACTCTAATGGTGGGCAGGAGCCTTCTGTTCTATTGCTAATGGCTTCCCATTGCAAGATGAATATAACATGAAATTGTGTGCATTCAGTTCAAAATCAGGAGTGTGTGGGGACTCAAAAATTAACCTAAAGGGTATCTTTCTAAAAACGGTAGCACTTAAGATATTTACTTTTTTATTTTATTGTAAGAATTATTTTGCAGTGCCATATAGTAGAAGTCTGAATATAACTGACTTGTTGTTCAGTAAGCCACTGCTTTAGCTGGGCAATAACCGACCTATAAAAAACTGTCCAAAACACCAGTGCACTTTATACAATGCTGGCTGTTGTAGAAGTTATTTAGATTAGCTCTGCTATGAAAGGATTCTCACCTTGTCAACACCGTAGCTTGGCTGGTAGCATTCTGCACTCTCGGAGCCCAATCAACTCCAGTTGTGAGGGTGCTCTGAATTCACAGGAATTGGGACATCGATGTGGAAAACAAATTTTCAACTTCATTTCCCCTGTGTCCATGGCAGACAAACAGATAAGATGACTACCCCCCTGAGGGCACAATTCTGTTCCCAATGACAACAGTGGAAGTTTTGCCATTGATTTCAATAGGAAGAAGATCAGGCCCCAGGAGAGCGGACAGCCTGGATGTAGTGGAGAATCTGACCCAGCTTCTGCTGGACACAGCAGAGCAAAAGGGCTGTCAGGAAGCAAATAATAGCTCCCTGATTCTCTGCCCTAGCCCCACCCAAAGTATAGGGTTGAACAGCACAGGGTATTCTATAACTTGTGCCAGGTGAGGATAGTCCTCTTGGAATCATGCACCAGCTATGAATCATGCATCAGCTAGGGATATCCAGAATGCACCCTGATCTGGCCACTCCTCTTCCTGCCCCAACACATACCGCTAATACTTTTGTCATGTTGGAAGCTCTCACATCCCTCCCCCATGCCTTTGCACCAAATAACTAGCCCTGTGTCATTTACACTGTGTTCAAAGTGGGTGTAAAAATGCTGCCAGATCATAGTGATAGGGTTTTTCATCCATTTATCATAGCTGTGACAACACAAGGTAACAGGCAGTGTTGAATTGGGCCTAGTGGTGTTGCACCTGTTTAATACTTGTGTAACTGAGATTCAGATTGGACCATTGTGTGTGAAACATGACTCCCAATGCTTGTTATTTTCTATTCTATGAATTTAGGCTATGTCTACAATTGCACTTTTGTTGGTAAAACATTTGTCAGTCGGGTGTGAAAAAACACACCCTTGACGGATAAAAATTTCACAGACAAAAGTGTCAGTGGGGACAGTGCTACGTTGGTGGGAGATGCTTTCCTGCAAACACAGCTACCGCTGTTCGCTAGGGCTGTTTTAATTATTCCAGTAGAAGAGCTCTCTCCGCATTGGCATAGCTACTTCTCTCAGGGCTGTGAACAATCCACACCCCCGAGAGACATAGTTATGCCAACCTAATACCCGGTTTAGACCATGCTAGGTCAATGGAAAAGTTCTTTTGACCTAACTACTGCCTGTCTGGGAGGTGGATTACCTACAGTAATGGGAGAACCCCTCCCATCGGCATAGGTAGTTTCTACACTGAAGCGCTACAGTGGAACAGCTGCAGTGTATGTAACAGACATACCCTTAACTTTGTCTTTACTGGCAGCTCATCTGTTTTCAGGTTAAAATACATATTCGAACTGACATTGTTTGAGTCTGGTATTTTTGTAGACCTTTAGATTTAACCAACTATCAACTGGTTTTGTTGGGTTAGTTATTTATAATTCTTTGGTCTGTGCAAAGGAAACTGACTTGTTACAAATAACTTGCAGTTCTGCTAACTGTTATGGCCTGGGACATAATTGGTCTGGCCTAATGGTCAGAGCAGGAGTCATGTCTAATGGGCGGTGCAGGTATCCAGGTTGGGAAACAAAGCCAGGGGTTGACACCAGAGTCAACTGCCAGTTGCCAGAGTCAGAAACAGGAGTCAGAGATGAAGGTCAGAGCTGAGGTCAGATATCAAATGCCAGGGCCAGTTTCAAGCAGGGGCCAGGTCAGAAGTCAGAGGCTGGGGTCAGAGCCAGGACAGGTCACTGAGGATTAGAGGTAAGGTGCAAGGAAAGGATGAAAGGAAAGGATCAAGCACAGAGCAGGAGCATGGTTGGAACAAGAGCAAAGACAGGAATAAGGCAGGAACCAAGAACACGGTTGGGTGCCGGAGGCAGGCATGAGTAGGGTCTAATGCTACCACAACCCTTGTTGCTCGGACGAACTACTTGTTCCCCCACTGGCTTACATAGTTTAGTTGGACCAGTCAGCAGAGCTGGGCAATCCTCCAATCAGAGCTTCCTTGGGTGGTGCCTTGGCTGGGGCTATACCCCTAGTAGCTTCCCAGCCCATCTGGTTTCAGTAGCCATTGGGTGGGGATATGGCAGTTGCATGGGGACTCCCAAGTCTGGCTTCAAGACCCTGAACATCACATCAACACACTAAAGAATTGCATTTCACACAGGCAAAAGAAGAAAATTATTATAAAATAATGTGGTGGTCAATTTAGAAGTATTTTAAGGATAGTCCAATAGTTAGGATGCTGGCCTGTGTCTCAGAAGATTCAGGTTCAGTTACCTGCTGCACCCCAGACTTTTGTTTGAACGCGGGCGAGTCACTTAATGTCTCTGTTCCTCCATTACCCACCTGTGAAATGGAGACAATAGTACTTTCATATCTTATGAGGGTGTTGTAAGGATAAGTACATTAAAGATTGTAAGGTGTTCAGATATTGTGGTAATGGGGGACAAATATCAGTAAAGATTGATATTAAGTGGAAATACAGGCCTGATTTTGATCTCACAGTTTAGCAAGTCAGCAGTAACTCCATTGGCATTAATGGTGTTCAGCTGGGGTATGTGTGAGCTCATATTCAGAGCCAGGAAGATTAAAACTTGATGCTGATGGATATGTAATGATGCCAATATCTCACAGGTAATGGATTTTCAAAATGCGACAGCCTTAAAGGAGCGGAATCTTGCATGCTCCATCACAGTTAAAATTATATGATCGGATATTCTCCCGCTTTATGTTGTCTGAAAAGTTCAATCTAAAACAGTTCTCAGATTTACATTAAAGACCAATTAATTTGCAAAACTTTTTTACACGGATTTGACTAGTGTATAATAGATGTATAAGACAGTGATCCAACTTCAGTAAATGTGTTTCGATTAGAGTTGTCAGAATTGGGCAGGTTTTTGGTTCACACAGGTTCTGCAAACTACTTTTTACTTCAACATCATTTATTTTCTTCCTGAGTAAGGATTGCAGCAGGATGGGACCCACTAAGATCAACCTAAGTCAAAATATTGCCTCTCTCTTACAATGTTAGTCATGGTATTTGACAGGCTTAAATTGTATTTGTAATAAAATGCTGCATTTCTAAAGGTTCTCAGTATGATAAAATTATCTAAAAATGAGCTCTATTACACTAACAGAAGAAATGCCATTTGTGTTTCATACAGGATTATAAAGAACAGCACAAACAGAGATTTTAAAATGCCAATTATGAATATTTTTCACTTTTACTGGAAAGATGGGTTTGTAAAATCAAAGGCTGGTCATGTATCTTAAGCCTAAATTGTATAATGTTGCTCTTGAAATTGTATTAAAATTCCTTGATGTTATTAGTAGAATTGGATAGCAACCATAAAAGGTCTAGTCGGATGCTAATTTTTTAAAATTACCTTGGGTTATTGGTTCTTTATTTTTTTATTCAGTATGTGTGCCAATACCTCTCTGTTCTATTTTGTGAATTTTTTAAGATGACCTTTTAAAAACCCAGCCTTTTGTTAGCTGGGGATCAATTCAAGTTAAGAATATTTGCCACCTGCCTTTAAACTGAAGGAGGGGCAGAAAAGCCAGGAGGCCCACATTTTTAGCAGAGAAATAGATTCTCCCCCCACACCCTAGGAATACATTTCCCCCCTTCCCCGCTCATTATTGTATAAGGACAGGACTCAAATGTATTTTTATTCTGCACTGTTTATTCCTCCATACAGGAATGTGCTGAATTAAAGTAGAATTCTGAACATCCTTCCTTAAGAAACCAATGTCTTACTGCCAGATAAAAGTTTCTCAATAGCATTTATTTGCAGCAGTTTGACATCAGTGGGCCAGATTCTGTCTGGCTCTTATATGGGTGAATAATTATGGCGGCAATGGGGGAAACTAAGTCAGGCATAACAAGGAGTCTTCCCCCTCATTTTCTGTCTGCCTGCCTGGCAAGGTGTGTATAAGTCCATCATTGTGATATCTGAGTGCTGTCATGGCCCATGTAAGGGCCGGGCAGAACTGCAGTCTTTGCACCCAGCACCTATCACTACTTCCCCAAGGATGAACAGTGTCTGAAAAGGGGTGTTGAAAAGAAGTAGGAGCTATGATCTCCCCATCAGCCTGAGGAGCAGGCTTGGCACAACATAGGCA
Source organism: Malaclemys terrapin pileata (assembly GCF_027887155.1). Lineage (NCBI taxonomy): Eukaryota > Metazoa > Chordata > Testudines > Emydidae > Malaclemys > Malaclemys terrapin. The sequence goes on from NC_071512.1 coordinate 70,265,004, forward strand.
AGTAAGCTGTCTCTCCTGAGCAGTTACACTGTCCCTCTGAGACCAGGAATCCAGAGAGAGGAATGTCCACCTCGTTTCCCCTGGGTGTAGGTTGGCCCCTCACACATTCCCAGAATACCGGACATTTTGGTAATTCAGGGAATGTCATGGACATGCCCACACCAACATAACCTTGCGTGCATGGTGGGTATGAGGTCACGCTGCATGGAGAATGCCGTTTTGAAGTGTGTGTCTCTCTGCCCCCGCCGGTGCAACCTTGAGGTTACACTGGCGGTGCAGAGTTGTGCGCGCTTCAAAATGGCATCCCTCATCTGATATAGGACAAAAACACATCTAGTTTTGTCTCAGTACCAGATGGGGGACAAACCATCAAAAAAGAGGGCTGTCTGGTTGAAAACTGAACGGATGGCCTGCCGACCTTCTTTGGCTGTGTTTAAATAGCATGTTATTGCCCTTTAGGGACAGTCGACTAACCTTGAGGTATTTGAGAAACGCAGAGGCATAGGACACTGAGGTGGGAGGTATAACTGTGTTTTGGGCTCAGAAGGTCCTCAGGTGGAAAAGTGTATGACTGCAGGCACTGCCTGAGATTTCAGACACTGAAAGAGAGAGCTCCAGGCCTACAATGTATCCCTTTACATGTGACTCACCTTCATATCTATTCTCAAAAAAGAATCATGGAAATTAGAGATGAAAAGAGAGGGCCAGGGAAAGAATGTCCTCTAGCATATTTTCTATTTCTTTGTTCATGCTGGTCTACTCTTAGAATTAATAAGCAATGAGCTTTCACCACCACCACCCTTGGAGGACTTTTCTACAGTCTAGTAGCTTTCAGTACAATTCCTGTGATACTCAACCTAAATTATTTCTCTCTCTCTCTCTCTTACTCCTAATTAATAAAGCTAAATAAATCTTCAAACTCATAGATGTTTTCACCATTCAAATGCCACTTGGGATTTCCTATACATCTATAGTTTAAAAAATTTCAGAAACCAGTTTATGTTGTGTTTTTGTAGACTCTCTGCTCTAAAATTAGACAATAGTTCAATTTCTGAATGCAAGGCACAAGTGATAAGTTGGTTTATTTTATTGGTTTTAAGGTGTGCCCATCTTAGTAACCTTTACAAGTCTGATTCTTCTCTCATTGACATACATGGAAAAATTCTCTTTGACTTCAGTAGAACAGAATTAGGCCATAGGTCCCTATACAGTTTTTATATAAGGCCTAACTCATATACAAAAAAATGTACATGGACCCATGGCCAAGTTCAGTTCTACTGAAGACAAAGGGAATTTTGCCATTGATTCTGCTCCCATTGACATAAGACTTCAAAGATTACTAGGATGGACTCACCTTAAAACCAGTAAAATAACCTAAATCATTGTCATTTGTGCCTTCCATCATATATTTCTATGAACTAGTGAGCAGGGTCACCCAAAAACAAATGCTCTTGTTGACAAATCTAAACTCTTGAAAACAGTCTCCACCCCACACATCTCGGAGAAAAGCTTGAGTAAGCTGATGGGCTTCACACCATGCTTTGAAGGGCAGTCAACTCTCACTCTGCTACACTAATGAGAATAGCCAGTTCCAAGGTTGATGGCCTTTCACTAACAGTGTTCTGCCCCATGATGTTCAGATTCATGACCTCTTAGCACAAGGGTACCAACTGCTATAAAACATCCAGACATAAATAGGAATCTGTGCCTTCTTTCGAGCACTGGTGCAATATGCCATGTCCAAAAATCTAACTGACAGGTGTCTTGGTCATTGGAAGACTCCAAATGGTAGCAGAGTTGCTCTGCTGTCATCTTCTCAATACCTTGTCCAAAACGGGGAGGCTAAAATCATGATGTGATCTAAGTCTTATCTTTGTCAACATCACAAAATCGCTGCAGACATATAATTGGCAGCTTCTGTTCAACAGACCCGGGAAAACAAATGCCAGTGATATTCCACTTTAATATTTAAGTGAGAGTGCTTTCTGAGAAAGCTTGCATAAGACCTATTCATAGTATACATGGCTTCAGCTATCTTTGTCCCTCAATTTCATGAGCATCAAATTAATGCAAAACAAACAAACAAAAAACTAAGAGAAAAGTATTTCTAATTTGTTAATAGCAATTGGTAAAACAAAATGAGCCTCTTCTTTTTTTCATTAATTCATCTACTATATTAGTGCATACAGTATACATGAGAAATGGCTGCTTGAGATCCACGAATTTACAAAAGAGGTCAGGAAGAAAAATCCAAACTATTCTGTGAACCCAAGTAAGAGCAGAAAAAAGAGGAAAGGGATGCGTGCGCACGCGTGTGTGTGTGTGTGTGTGTGTGTGTGTATGTAGAAAGGATAAGTAAATGTTTGAATAGAGCACTTAAGGTTTAGACACACTTAATTATTTTTAATCACACACATTCTTGGAAGTCATTCTCTTCAACACAAGAACAGATTTCATTCAGCTAAATCACCAGTCTAATTTGACAGAAGTAAACAAATCTACAAGATGTTTCATAAACCTCATTTAATAAAGCCCAAATGTACACTGAGGTTTTAGGCCTGTGTAAAACAGGGAATTCCTTCCTTTTCAGGAGAGGAAGAGACACCAGGAATCTGGCAAGGTATTTTGAAAGACTTGTTGAAAGAAAGATGCTTTTTCACACACATCAAAGAGAAGACTTCACTGTCTTCTCCTCTGCTGCAGAAAAAGGACAGGTAAGAGACCATTTAATTTTCCCCTCTGAAGCATGGTATACCAGAATATATTTGAATTACAACACAATTACGTCTTGCCTGTTGCAACTGAGTCAAGTTCATTCCTAAATTGTCACTTGCTTGACTACATAAAGATACATTTTAGGAACAAAAGATGTGAGATAGTGTGTGTATTTGTGTTGGGGGTTAGGGAACTGATGGATTTATTTTCCTTTTTATTTCGAAATTTGATTTTCAACTAATATAAGGCAAGGACTTGATGCTTAATATAAGATATTGTAGCTCACCTATATGCCAAAAAAGCATACAAGGGCAGAAAGGACATTCCCTGTGGTATATCTTCAGATGTGAAACTCCTACTGCCTGAGCCTGACTCTTGTCACTTTCAGGATAAAATGTAAGTCTCATCTCTTTGACTAGAACTTTTCTCAATAAAAGTGACCACAAATGGCCTGACACTTCCCCTGAATGATAATCCCCTTTAAGAAAGCACCATGAAAAGAGAGCTGGGAAGGGATCACAGTCCTCACAGGCATAAAACCTGTTGGGCAAGATTTTCAGAAATTGGTCCTTAAAGTTAGGCTCCTAAATTCTGCTTGGAGGCTACTTCTTTTTATTCCCTGATGCATCTTTTTACATTTAGGATTATTTTCTCCCAAATGTACTATCCTTTTTCCTTTGAAGAGAAAAATAACTGCATCTGTAACTGAACAAGTATATTTCTAGTGTATATTGAAACCTAAAAATTCTCAGCAATATCTGGATTGTAAAAAAGTCTCAATTAAAAAACAAATAAACTAGGTATTTGTGTAAGAATTCCCAGCAAGGATAATTCATGTTGCTTCATTTAGTAAAATGATGGTGAACATTTCTGCCTTCCTTTGATATTGTGCAGAATTTCGCTTAAAATGCACCCATTTTTACTAAACATAATTCCATGGTGTAGCTGAAGTCTCCTATTCCCTTGCTTGATAAGATTTATTTAATAAGGGTGTTATTACTCAGGTCCTGGTGCATACTGAATCCCAAGTCACACTCCTGTGCCAAAGGACCTTGATAATGATTTGCTGAGCAGCATAATCTTATGTAAGAGTCTGGGGCTAGAGCTGTGCAAATAACTGAGTTTTCAGTTCATTGGGGGGAAAAAATGTTTCGGGTCAAACAAAATGTTTAGTTTGACCCCAAATGGAACATTTTGGTTTTGAGTATTTAAACTTTTTTTAAAATGAAGTAAAATTCTAAATTTAAAGTCATTTTGAACCAAAATATTGAAATGTTTCATTTTGGAAATGTTAAAACAAAATGTATAAATTTGGGGGAAGGGAAATTTTTTTAAACCAACTTCGCTATGAATTCACAAAATGTTTTGGTTTACCCAAATGTGATTTTTTTTTGTCTGAACCAGTTTTATCTGGGGCACTGCTCGCGCTTGTGCTTGGGCAGGTCTCAGGACTAATTGCCTTACTAGAAGATAACTGGGTCTGTGGATGAGGGGAAAGCAGTGGATGTGTTATTCCTTGACTTTAGCAAAGCTTTTGATATGGTCTCCCACAGTATTTTTGCCAGCAAGTTAAAGAAGTATGGGCTGGATGAATGGACTATAAGGTGGATAGAAAGCTGGCTAGATTGTCGGGCTCAACAGGTAGTGATCAACGTCTCCATGTCTAGTTGGCAGCCGGTTTCAAGCGGAGTGCCCCAAGGGTTGGTCCTGGGGCTGGTTTTGTCCAATATCTTCATTGATGAGCTGGAGGATGGCGTGGACTGCACCCTCTGAAAGTTTGCAGATGACACTAAACTGGGAGGAGTGGTAGATACGCTGGAGGGTAGGGAGTAGAATAGAGAGGGACCTAGACAAATTAGAGGATTGGGCCAAAAGAAACCTGATGAGGATCAACAAGGACAAGTGCAGAGTCTTGCACTTAGGATGGCAGAATCCCATTCACTGTTACAGACTAGGGACCGAATGGCTAGGCAGCAGTTCTGCAGAAAAGGACCTAGGGGTTACAGTGGACGAGAAGCTGGATATGAGTCAACAGTGTGCCCTTGTTGCCAAGAAGGCTAACGGCATTTTGGGCTGTATAAGTAGGGGCATTGCCAGCAGATTGAGGGACGTGATCATTCCCCTCTATTCGACATTGGTGAGGCTTCACCTGGAGTACTGTGTCCAGTTTTGGGCCCCACACTACAAGAAGGATGTGGAAAAATTGGAAAGAGTCCAGCGGAGGGCAACAAAAATGATTAGGGGTCTGGAGCACATGACTTATGAGGAGAGGCTGAGAGAACTGGGATTGTTTAGTCTGCAGAGGAGAAGAATGAGGGGGGATTTGATAGCTGCTTTCAACTACCTGAAAAGAGGTTCCAAAGAGGATGGATCTAGACTGTTCTCAGTGGTAGCAGATGACAGAACAAGGCGTAATGGTCTCAAGTTGCAGTAGGGGAGGGTTAGGTTGGCTATTAGGAAAAACTTTTTCACAGGAGGGTGGTGAAGCACTGGATTGGGTTACCTAGGGAGGTGGTGGAATCTCCTTCCTTAGAGGTTTTTAAGGTCAGGCTTGACAAAGCCCTGGCTGGGATGATTTAGTTGGGATTAGGTCCTGCTTTGAGCAGGGGGTTGGACTAGATGACCTCCTGAGGTCCCTTCCAACCCTAATATTCTATGATTCTATGACTTTATTAGTAGTCAGGCTGGTTGTTACATGATAAACCTCCAGCTTAACCAAAACAAAACACCCCTCCCCCCCAAAAAAACCCACTAGGAAATGGCTCAATTGTTTCCATTGAATTCCATGTTAAAACTCCCAGACACTTGATTGTTAGCAGTGCCCGGCCTGGGAAGTGCCTGACACATAGTGCAAGAGAGATACTGGGGACTGTATTTGAGGATTTTGTGTTGCCCCCACCTCCGTTACTGTTGCATCTGAATATCTGCCACATGAAGTAGATTGGGAATAGCAAAGTGCTTAGTGGATTTTGTGGTGTCTGAGGCTTTTTCTCCCTTCTTGACCAGTTCTGTCCTTATGTACATAGATATACTTCTTCAGCTGGTTTGTGAAGTTTCAACTGAGGGAAAAGTACAGTGGGTACAAAATGTCAAAGGTGATGGATATCTGTGTCTCCTAACAGATAAATCCAAAAACAGACTTTGCCTGCTCCTCAGCATTTACCTCATATTACACAATAACACAACACCATTTTATGACATGTAATATTTAGTGTGTCCATTCATGTTTGATGTTCATGCTGCCTTTTAAATCTATTTCTAAAATACATTCAGTTCATAACTATGTTGTCACATTCTTGGGTGCAATCCAGACCAGTGAGAGATTGTCACCACTTGCACCATAACCCTGGGTGCCTCATAATGCTTTGCCATTGTACGTCTCAACATGGGCCACTCACAAACAGTTTAACAGCAGCTGGTCATACACTGAATGTCTGTGTATAGGTACAGCCCTGGCCCAGCACTCTGACCTCAGCAGCTTGTTAGCAACACTCCAGTCACATTCTGGTTTCCACCAGCCTTGATTACTTCCTGCAAGGTGACCCCAACACACACTTCCAGTCCTGAATTTTCTCCCACACTGTCTAGCCCTTTCCTGGGCAGTTCAAATATGAGAGGTCCTTTTCTCCAGTAAAGGATCAATATCTCACAGTTTGCTACTTTAACTGGAGTTACCCAAACGGTTCAGTTTAAATACGCATCTGAATTTGTTTTGATTGAAAAATAAAATAAATGTATTTAACAACAAAGAGGTTTTAAGTGAGTAGAAGTATATGGTCTTAAAGTCAGAGATGGTTAAAAGATAAATAAAGATAAAATGCTTTCTAGCAGTTAAAATTAGACTTGGTTCAAGATAAAATCCTTAACACGTGTTCCCAGAAACCAAATTCTCAGCTCAGGATCTCCCACAAAGTCAAAGGGCTGGTTCCTTTGTCTTTTTAGGTGAAAGCGAGAGAGAGATAGGAAGAGATGCCTTGGGGTGTTTTGCCCATCTTTTTTATAGTCCAGTCACCATTTGAAATAGATTCTTCTGAGGATTACCCCTCAAACCAAACAGTAAAGAAGGTGACATGGAGTCTGGTGGTGAAGGTGGCGCCACGCTCTTCCTTCTCCACAGTGTATGCTGAAATGCAGATTTACCTTGTCTCCTGCTATTTCCCCTTTTTGCTGTCTCAAGGATTCTGTTTACTACCTATGTGTAAACTGAGATAAACACACATTCCTTTATTTAGGATAGATCTGTTTAACAACTTGTGCCACGTCAGTGCTGTGTGGATTTGGATATGTGCTAACATCATCACATGGGGGAATTAAAAATTTGACATATACTTTTGATACATACATTTTACCATGATATTATTTACCAATAAGTGATTAATTTTCAAATTATACCTCATAAGGCATATTCTGTACAAAGAAAATTACTGTAATGTGTAGGGTGTGGATAGAGGGGTGCTTTTGGTCACAAACGTTATGGGAGGAGTTTCTTTGAACTTCATTTTTGATGTCCCTTAAATCTTATGTACAGAAACACATGGATTATGATGATTGTAATAAGCCCATTTTGCCCTCTTCCTCCTGATGAGTTCTGAAATATTTTTCCATATGTTTTTCCTGTCTGTTTCTGGAAGTTTCTGTTTTCCAGGTGCCTGGCAGATGCAGAATATCTAATATCATGCAGGATTTAAAGGAAGTTTCTGTCCCTCCCTCATTCCCCCGCAAAAAGTGTAAAAACAAAAACTGAAATGTTAAAGTTGACTTCACTGTGTGCTATTTACTCTTCCAGTACCTCAGCAAGGGACAGATCCCCACATGTTGTACATTGTCAGAGATCTATTCTCTTCACTTGAGATACAACAATTTTCTCCCCCCAAGTGCAGACCCTTTCTTAGCAGTCTGTGTATTGAAACACATAGTAGTAGCACATGGACTGTACAAACATCTGTTGTCAACTGAGCACATGAACAGTGTGGATAATATATCGCATAACTTTCACTACAAAAACATACCAACATTCTCAGCACCTTTTGTAAAGGAGCTGTTGCCTTGAGCTGTAGAATCTTGACATTCAATAGATACAAAGAAATACAGAAAACATTACAGCTTTCTATTACCACGGCAACTGCAAGAAACAGGCCTGTGGGAGTCAAAGTTGCATTTTTCCCCCCTCCCTACTTGTTCAGAAAAAGAAATCTATTTTCAAAAAGTGCATTTGCTTGCATTGGGGTCTTGGTAGTATAACTGATATGTAAGATCTCTTCCTTCCTCTTTCTTTCTCTCCATTTGCTATTATATGGTGTTGAGATACCAAGGTGATAGATATCTTAGAAATACCTCAGAGAGATAATAATAAAGTGCTCTCATTTATTGTTTCAGGCAGTGAGTGGTAACTGGTGTAGCCCAAATAGTGCATGAAAACACCTTATAAATGAACCATGTGGGTGAGGTCAGGTATGCATGTGTGTGTTATATATATAAAAAATTACATCTAATATATTTGCTAGTTTAAAATGCATCATAATATACAGAGGATAAATACAGTACCTAATGGCTAGAACTGCAAAGAAAATACTCACAGATTTAATAAGACCATTTTGCTGTATATGTGGAGGAACAATGCAATCTGCTAACTCTATTCTGCTTTTTAAGACATAGGGACCCCTTTAAGAACATAATCTCTGATATCAGTGTATGTCTATTTGCTAACCAAGCTACCACTTGACACTATAATGATGTACAATTATTTTTACATCTTGTATGAATGTAGATCTGTGACTAGGGTTTTTGATTCCAAAAGGGCTAACTTGAAAAAATTAAGGAAATTAGTTATGAATTAAGGAAATTAGATGGGAGTGATCAGCAAGGAAAGCTACCTTATTGAGGTCAGAACATGTAGGGATAAAGTGAGAAAGACCAAAAACCATGTAGAGTTGGACCTTGCAAAGGGAATTAAAACCAATAGCAAAAGGTTTTATAGCCATATAAATAAGAAGAAAACCAAGAAAGAAGAAATGGGACCACTAAACACGGAGGATGGAGTGGAGGTTAAGGATATGTAGGATAAGCATGGCCCAATATCTAAACAAATACTTTGCCTCAGTCTTTAATGAGGCTAATGAGGAGCTTAGGGATAATGGTAGGATGACAAATGGGAATGAGGATATGGAGGTAGATATTACCACATCCGAGGTAGAAGCCAAACTCAAACAGCGTAATGGGACTAAATCGGGAGGGCCCAGATAATCTTCATCCAAGAATATTAAAGGAATTGGCACATGAAATTGCAAGCCCATTAGCAAGAATTTGTAATGAATCTATAAACTCAGGGGTTGGACCATATGACTGGAGAATTGCTAACATAGTTCCTATATTTAAGAAAGGGGGGAAAAGTGATCCTGGCAACTACAGGCCTGTTAGTTTGACATCTATAGTATGCAAGGTCTTGGAAAAAAATTTGAAAGAGAAAGTAGTTAAGAACATTGAGGTCAATGGTAATTGGGACAAAATACAACATGGTTTTACAAAAGGTAGATCATGCCAAACCAACTTGATCTCCTTGTTTGAGAAGGTAACAGATTTTTTAGACAAAGGAACACAGTGGATCTAATTTACCTCAATTTCAGTAAGGCATTTGATACGGTTCCACATGGGGAATTATTAGCTGAATTGGAAAAGATGGGGATCAATATGAAAATTGAAAGGTGTATAAGGATCTGGTTAAAGGGGAGACTACAACAGGTCGTACTGAAATATGAACTGTCAGGCTGGAGGGAGGTTACTAGTGGAATTCCTCAGGGATTGGTTTTGGGACCAATCTTATTTAATCTTTTTTTATTACTGACCTTGGCACAAAAAGTGGGAATGTGCTAATAAAGTTTGCAGATGACACACAGCTGGGAGGTATTGCCAATACAGAGAAGGACCGGGATATCATACAGAAAGATCTGGACGACTTTGTAAACTGGAGTAATAGTAATAGGATGAAATTTAATAGTGAAAAGTGCAAGGTCATGCATTTAGGGATTAATAACAAGAATTATTGTTATAAGCTGGGGACGCATCAGTTGGAACTTGCCGCCAAGTTAAAGAAGTATGGGCTGGATGAATGGACTATAAGGTGGATAGAAAGCTGGCTAGATCATCGGGCTCAACAGGTAGTGATCAATGGCTCCATGTCTAGTTGGCAGCCGGTTTCAAGCGGAGTGCCCCAGGGGTCGGTCCTGGGGCCGGTTTTGTTTAATGTCTTTATTAATGATCTGGAGGATGGTGTGGACTGCACTCTCAGCAAGTTTGCAGATGACACTAAACTGGGAGGCGTGGTAGATACACTAGAGGGTAGGGATCGGATACAGAGGGACCTAGACAAATTAGAGGATTGGGCCAAAAAAAACCTGATGAGGTTCAACAAGGACAAGTGCAGAGTCCTGCACTTAGGACGGAAGAATCCCATGCACAGCTACAGACTAGGAACCGAATGGCTAGGTAGCAGTTCTGCAGAAAAGGACCTAGGGGCCACAGTGGACGAGAAGCTGGATATGAGTCAAAAGTGTGCTCTTGTTGCCAAGAAGGCTAACGGCATTTTGGGCTGTATAAGTAGGGATATTGCCAGCAGATCGAGGAACGTGATCATTCCCCTTTATTCGACATTGGTGAGGCCTCATCTGGAGTACTGTGTCCAGTTTTGGGCCCCACACTACAAGAAGGATGTGGCAAAATTGGAAAGAGTCCAGCGGAGGGCAACAAAAATGATTAGGGGTCTGGAGCACATGACTTATGAGGAGAGGCTGAAGGAACTGGGATTGTTTAGTCTCCAGAAGAGAAGAAAATGAGGGGGGGATTTGATAGCTGCTTTCAACTACCTGAAGGGAGGTTCCAAAGAGGATGGATCTAGACTGTTCTCAGTGGTAGCAGATGACAGAACAAGGCGTAATGGTCTCAAGTTGCAGTAGGGGAGGTCTAGGTTGGATATTAGGAAACACTATTTCACTAGGAGGGTGGTGAAGCACTGGGTTGGGTTACCTAGGGAGGTGGTGGAATCTCCTTCCTTAGAGGTTTTTAAGGCCTGGCTTGACAAAGCCCTGGCTGGGATGATTTAGTTGGAAATTGGTCCTGCTTTGAGCAGGGGGTTTGAGTAGATGACCTCCTGAGATCCCTTCCAACCCCGATATTCTATGATTTTATGATTCTATGAAGTAACAGAGGAGGAGAAGGACCTCGGAGTATTGGTTAATCACAGGATGACTATGAGCCGCCAATGTGATATGGCCGTGAAAAAAGCTAATGCGGTCTTGGGATGCATCAGGCAAGGTATTTCCAGTAGAGATAAAGAGGTGTTAGTACCGTTATACAAGGCACTGGTGAGACCTCATCTGGAATACTGTGTTCATTTCTGGTCTCCCATGTTTAAGAAGGATGAATTCAAACTGGAACAGGTACAGAGAAGGGCTACTAGGATGATCCGAGGAATGGAAAACCTGTCTTATGAAAAAAGAAGAACAGGAGTACTTGTGGCACCTTAGAGACTAACAAATTTATTAGAGCATAAGCTTTCGTGGACTACAGCCCACTTCTTCGGATGCATATAGAATGGAACATATATTGAGGAGATATATATACACACATACAGAGAGCATAAACAGGTGGGAGTTGTCTTACCAACTCTGAGAGGCCAATTAATTAAGAGAAAAAAAACTTTTGAAGTGATAATCAAGCTAGCCCAGTACAGACAGTTTGATAATAAGTGATAATAATAGCGGCACTGCTATGGGTACCCGCATGGCCCCACAATATGCCAACATTTTTATGGCTGACTTAGAACAACGCTTCCTTAGCTCTCGTCCCCTAACGCCCCTATTTTACTTGCGCTACATTGATGACATCTTCATCATCTGGACCCATGGAAAAGAAACCCTTGAGGAATTTCACCATGATTTCAATAATTTCCATCCTACCATCAACCTCAGCCTAGATCAATCCACACAAGCGGTCCATTTCCTGGACACTACTGTGCTAATAAGCGATGGTCACATCAATACCACCCTATACCGGAAACCTACTGACCGCTACACTTACCTACATGCCTCCAGCTTCCATCCAGGACACACCACACGATCCATTGTCTACAGCCAAGCTCTAAGATATAACCGCATTTGCTCCAATCCCTCGGATAGAGACAAGCACCTACAAGATCTCTATCAAGCATTCTTAAAACTACAATACCCACCTGCTGAAGTGAAAAAACAGATTGACAGAGCCAGACGAGTACCCAGAAGTCACCTCCTACAAGACAGGCCCAACAAAGAAAATAACAGAACACCACTAGCTGTCACCTTCAGCCCCCAACTAAAACCTCTCCAGCGCATCATCAGAGATCTACAACCTATCCTGAAAGATGATCCTTTACTCTCACAGATCTTGGGAGACAGACCTGTCCTCGCTTACAGACAACCCCCCAACCTAAAGCAAATACTCACCAGCAACCACACATCACTGAACAAAACCACTAACCCAGGAACCTATCCTTGTAACAAACCCCGATGCCAACTCTGTCCACATATCTATTCAAGTGACATCATCATAGGACCTAATCACATCAGCCATACCATCAGGGGCTCGTTCACCTGCACATCTACCAATGTGATATATGCCATCATGTGCCAGCAATGCCCCTCTGCCATGTACATTGGCCAAACCGGACAGTCTCTACGCAAAAGAATTAATGGACACAAATCTGACATCAGGAATCAAAATACTCAAAAACCAGTGGGAGAACACTTTAACCTGTCTGGTCATTCAGTGACAGACCTGCGGGTGGCTATATTACAACAGAAAAACTTCAAAAACAGACTCCAAAGAGAGACTGCTGAGCTAGAATTGATATGCAAACTAGACACAATCAACTCCGGTTTGAATAAGGACTGGGAATGGCTGAGCCATTACAAACATTGACTCTATCTCCCCTTGTAAGTACTCTCACACTTATTATCAAACTGTCTGTACTGGGCTAGCTTGATTATCACTTCAAAAGTTTTTTTTCTCTTAATTAATTGGCCTCTCAGAGTTGGTAAGACAACTCCCACCTGTTTATGCTCTCTGTATGTGTGTATATATATCTCCTCAATATATGTTCCATTCTATATGCATCCGAAGAAGTGGGCTGTAGTCCACGAAAACTTATGCTCTAATAAATTTGTTAGTCTCTAAGGTGCCACAAGTACTCCTGTTCTTCTTTTTGTGGATACAGACTAACACGGCTGTTACTCTGAAACCTGTCTTATGAAAGGAGACTCAAAGAGCTTGGCTTGTTTAGCCTAACCAAAAGAAGGCTGAGGGGAGATATGATTGCCCTCTATAAATATATCAGAGGAATAAATACCAGGGAGGGAGAGGAATTATTTAAGCTCAGTACCAATGTGGACACAAGAACAAATGGATATAAACTGACCATCAGGAAGTTTAGACTTGAAATTAGATGAAGGTTTCTAACCATCAGAGGACTGAAGTTCTGGAACAGCCTTCCAAGGGTAGTAGTGGGGGCAAAAGACATATCTGGCTTCAAGACTAAGCTTGATAAGTTTATGGAGGGGATGGTATAATGGGATAGCCTAATTTTGGCAATTAATTGGTCTTTGACTATTAGCGGTAAAAATGCCCAATGGCTTGTGATGGTATGTTAGATGGGGTGGGATCTGAGTTACTGCAGAGAATTCTTTCCTGGTTGTCTGGCTGGTGAGTCTTGCCCACATGCTCAGGGTTTAGCTGATCACCATATTTGGGGTCGGGAAGGAATTTTCCTCCAGGGCAGATTGGCAGAGGCCCTGGGGGTTTTTCACCTTCCTTTGCAGCGTGGGGCATGGGTCATTTGCTGGAAGATTCTCTGCATCTTGAAGTCTTTAAACCATGATTTGAGGACTTCAATGGCTCAGACACAGGTTTGATACAGGAGTGGGTGGGTGAGATTCTGTGGCCTGCGTTGTGCAGGAGGTCAGACTAGATGATCATAATGGTCCCTTCTGACCTTAAAGTCTATAATTCTATTGAAGGAGAAAAAAAAAAGGGATCCATCCATGATCACTTCTACATTTTGTCTAAACAGAAGAAGATTGACAGCAGAGTTGACTCAAACTACATAAAAACAGGAGAATGTGTGACAGAATGTAGGTAAAAGCTGTTTTTTTAGTGTTGGCTGCAGTTAACAACTTAGGAACTGATCCTAGGAGGTGCTTAGCTTTGGAAGTTGAAACTGATGGAAGTTTAGGGTACTCAGCACCTTGGAGAATTGGTCCCAGATAAACAAATATTTAATGGAAAATTTTCAAAGTAGAGGCCCACCCTCCCTTTTGTAGGCTGAATTTGCACTGGCAAATGTAGGGCCCAACTGTTCGTGCTGACAAATGTTATGGAAGCACATCTGAGGAGCTGGACCCCAAGTTGCAGGAATAAATCAAACAGAGACATAGAATTTGCCCATGATTTATTTGCAGGTACAGTTTATGCCCCCAAACAAGAAGGCATGGTCTCTGCCTAGATCAAAATATTTCTTTTACAGATTAATTTGTTAAACATTTACACACTTTTGATGCCCAAAAGTAGGGAGTTTGCACTGGGTAGTTGTTTATTTCTATTCTCAAATGACCTAGAACAAAACAGTACAGTATATTTCAGATAACTCTAAACAAGGTAGTGTTCTGGAAGGCACTTTAAGAGTTAATGCTCTAGGCCTCATTGCACACAAAAGTAGTACTAAGCCTGTGTCACTTCTATATCATGTATTAATAAAGGACTTCTATTGCCACAACACAGTGCTCTCCGTTCTCCTTACTCAGGAAACCCCGGGAGAAAAATTAGGACCTCATAGAGAACTGCCTTTCTCCAGCCCCTCTCTGTTCAAACAAGGGGTATGTTAGTTTGAATGCCTCAGGTGTGTTGTGGTGTCACATGGGGAGAGCAGTGATTTCTAAGGTAGGCTGGTACCAGTCTATTTAAGGCTTTATAGGTTTAAACCAACCCTTTAAATCTCATTCGGAAACAAAATGGACGTCCGTGCAGATGATGTAGGTGAGATATAATGTGCTCTTAGACACCCTTTTACAAATGGACTTTTGCATTCTACACCAAGTAACATTTCTGAATGGTCTTTAAGGTGTAACCTTATATATAAAGTGCACTGCAGTAATCCAGTCCTAACGCAACAGTGCTACCAGTCATGGTTGTGAGGTCCGTTCCTGAAATAAAACCACTCCTGGCTACTACTGACACCTGGTTATTCAGGCCTTGTTTTCCCAAAGATTTAAAGGTGTGTTCTGACCATGTTGGCTACTTGATCTCACTAATGCTTTCTAAAACTCAGATCAAGACAAGGCAAGTTGTACTTTAGCACATGCTCGACTGGTTGAGTTGAAACTTTAGCTTCCCTCTAGGCTTTAACTTGGCCAGTTAGCATTTTTAAAGTGCAATTTATCTTGTCTTAATTAGCTATAGAGATGCTATTTAGACTAAAATAGCTAACATGATCTGGACACACTTTTAAATCTTCAGGAGCTGAAGTCACCTTTAAATCTTACTCTGTACTGTGCCTCAGAATTATGTCTGTTTAAAAAAAATTCTGCCAAAACGCTGCCTTCAGAGCTGGGTGCCTGGCCAAGAGCTGCTGCTCTCCAGCCATCCAGCTCTGAAGGCAGTGCAGAAGTAAGGGTGGCAATACCACGACCCCCCCCTAAAATAACATTGTAACTTCCCTGCAACTCCCTTTTGGATCAGGTGCCCCAATTTGAGAAACGCTGGTCTCCCCTGTGAAATCTGTATAGTATAGGGTAAAAGTACTCAAAATACCAGATTTCACGGTCCCTGGTGCGTTTTTCATGGCCATTAATTTGGTAGGGCCCTACCTATGAGTCATCATGGGCAGCATTTCCATGAAATATTTTGGGTATTGTGTTTTTTGATTAAAATAAATAAAAAAAAATCCATGGAATACAGATATTTTTTACAATTGTGTTTATTGGAAAAATCCAATTTTTCATTTAAATAACAAGTTTTGACAGAAATGTCTTGACCAGACCTCCTCAGAACAGCTGGAAATCCAACAAAAGGGGAACAAATTCCCTTTATTGAGAGACCTAACATCAGTTGCACTTCCACAAAACCATGGAAGAATTGCATACATTCAGTACTTGCACTTGTTTTGAAGGTGTGCAGCAAATGCAGGTATGAACCTTGTCTTTCTATTGGTAGTTCATGAATTTAATAAGAACTTTGACAATAATTAGTGTGAGGTATAATGTTGAATACACTTATGAATATACTGTCATTAATTTTAAAAAAATGTAAACAATTCCTAAACATAAAGTGGACATGGATGTAGTAGGTGTATATGCATACTGAATGTGTAAGTAGTATTAAAATTACATATTTGAATCCATCTGAGAGAACTATGGATTATCCATGAAGAAGTTCCCTTTAATACAAGGGATGGAACAACCCAATTAATCATAGAAAGTTTATATTCATTGTGAAGGTCACCCCATGACAAGTATTAAAAAACAAGGAAATTTGCCACGGGGAGGAGGATCAAAATCCCTCCCAGATCTATCAGACATTTTAATTATTTAGGAGTTTTTTCTTCAAGTTATTTTATTCAAGGTTTTTATAAGGTTATAAAATGATCTATTTCACGTTAGATCTTTTTCATTCCAAAACATGCAGTCCCCTTGGAAGGATGTAACAAAAAAAAACATGGGGAAGAAAACAACTCCTTTCAAATCAGATAGATACTAGAGAAAGCTAACAACATCTCCTTAGGACTTTATATATAGTAGGTAAACAAAAATCCTCTCTCATACAACATTCAGTGAAGCAGCTTTGTGACTTGGTGGTTTTCATCACTGTGCTGCTTAGTAGTTCAGAGACTGGAAACACAGGACTTTTGATGTATTGTACTTCATCCTTCTTTCCTCTCCCCCTCCCCTATTACTAGCTACTGCCTTTTCTTTTCTTTTCTTTTCTTTTCTTTTCTTTTCTTTTCTTTTCTTGTGGCTATTTTAATTTAATTTGTTTTTTTTTCTTTTTATCTTTTTGTTTGTTTGTTGACTTGTGGATGGGATAGCAGGAAAAAGGGACATTTTTAGGGCTGAGTTGTATCCTCGTATGTTGCCCTGAGTAAGGGGCAGCACATATCTTCTGTGTTCCAGGAGCACACCAGGAATGAATAGTCACTCTTGACTCACTACTTATTTCCTAGCTTTATTTCCCCTTCACCCCAACCTCCACCCCAGAGTTAGTGGGAATATAAATTTCCTGTTGGCTGCTGCATTGTGGATGAGAGAGGAGGATCCAAAGTTCTGCCCATTCTACTCCTCATTCAGCTTTGCAAAAAGCAATCCCTTAGGGGTTTCTCTTTCCTCTGATCACTCCCCTACCCCTTCACTGTAACCCATGATGACAGCAGCTAATGCCAAGGAATAAATGAGTACCTTACTTCAGGGGCATCATGGGGAGAAGGGAGACAATTGCCCCTCCAGAGTTTTCATAGGGACATGCATAACAAAGCTTATAGACCTATCTGCCTTCAGACTTTTCAGGGTATAATGTGATCACATACAATATTCTATATATAAAGTTGGCACAACTTTTCTTTCCCTCCTTCCACCCAAAGCTTTCTGAAATGACATCCATGCCTTATTCTCATGCATGGATGCAAAGGACAAGAAACATGTTTCCTGTATTTTTAATTTGGGCTGGATTCTGTCTCCCTTACAGTACCTTACTGTGCAAACAGTTCCATTTCCCTTGTGGAACTTCTCATGCACTAAGGATGCTATCTTTCTTATTTAAGAAAAATATCTCCTATTACCATAGCTCCCATCCTGACTTCAGGGTACTGCTTTGAAAATTCCTGTCTGTCTGAAAATCCAGGGCTCTAGGAGGCTTCAGACAGAGTTCCATGGCTGCTGCACTTCATAGAACTCACAGCTCAGATGCTGATGCCATGTTTCAGTCACAAAGAATGAAGCTGAATGCAGGTTAAGTTGAACTTTATTAAACCTTTGCACTGCCCTGTGCATTTGGCTGAGTTGCTTCCAGTCTAACTCCCAGACTTGTTTCCTGATTCTGATTAACATCCCTATCTCATAGAGCTGGAAGGGACCCTGAAAGGTCATGAAGTCTAGTCCCCTGCCTTCACTAGCAGGACCAAATACTGATTTCACCCCAGATCCCTAAGTGGCCCCTTCAAGGATTGAACTCACAACCTTGGGTTTAGCAGGCCAATGCTTAAACCACTGAGCTATCCTTTCCTGACACCTGTTCTGTTGACCAGGTTACACTGACCACCCACAAACTTCAGCTGAAGTCAATAGGATCCATAACTACTCGGCATCTTTGAATATCAAGCCCTTCAGGGTTTATTACCATCAGTCCAACACCTTTTCACGTGCACTGAATTCACTTTAAACAAAATTGACAATAATGGGTCTGGTAAAGATGTCAAGTATAGGATTCCCCTCTGTAATGACCTGATGGGGAGACAAGAGTGGATTGTGTTCAGTGTCTTATGTTGCTGGTTACAGTAGCGCCTTGTAAAATGACCTTCATTGCTTACATTTCTGGTGTGTTGAGAGTGTCAGTGTTGTTACTGTAATCATTAATTTCTTCCTCCAGAGTGTACTTCATATGAAGGATATTCAAGTGAAAGGAGACAGACTGTGTTTTCCTAATGGTTTTGAAGAAGCATCATAAGGCTTTTAAGACAGGATAAAATAGAGTGACACAAGGAGGTAAACAAGAGGTTTCTATGCTTCTGGGCTAACAGTATTTAAAGCTATTTTCTGCTCTCAGTGGTCTGCTTTACAGAAAACCACAGACCACAAATATGAATTAGTGATGGAAATCAAGTATTTGCCTTTTCAGATTAACACCTTAATGGTTTGGGGATGCTAATTCAGTGACTCAGGTGAGGATTTTAGGAGAGGAGATGAATGGTGATGAGATTGCTGCCAGTTATAAAGCAGGTCACGAAGGTTTGAGCTAAGTAAAAGAAAAATATTCAGATTTGAAGAGAATTAATGTGTGACATTCACTTTGGAGATTTTTTTTCCTTTATATTTTTGGCAATAATTTTAGAATGCATTACAGAATATATTTGGCACATACAAGATAACATTTCCATAACAAATGCAACCCACTCATAGCATCCAATTTAATGCTTCCAGTCATAAGTGTATAACTTTCCATTATTCCTGTTCTAAAACTAGAAATAGTAACTGGCCTGCAGTAGTCACTTGTGGCAACACATTGTCCTACTGTGCAAAAACACCTGGGATACAGACTGACCAGGTTAAGGATGTTTTTAGTCACTGAACAGGCCATAGTATAGGCACAAGGTTTTGAATCTATGCAAGAGTTGTAGGAAGAGGCAGGGCTGGCTCTAGGTACCTTGGTAGGTGCTAGGTGAATGTGCTCTCACCTACCATTCTATCCCATTTCCACCTTCCGTTCTGGGATTTCTCTCTCTTTCCTTCCCCTATCCCTCTTATTTTCCTTCTCCCTCTCTCATCTTGGTAACAGGTTTCTCCTGCTGGGCAAGGCACCCTATCTCAATCCTAAATCTCTCTGTTGCTCTCCACCCTGAAATCCTCCAGTTCTATTTCTACAAACAAACTGATGGTGCCCAAGCTGCCCCACAAATTCATGTGGCACAAATCAAAATAGTGTAATGTATCTACTTTGCACTCGTGTAAATATTGACACAAGGTGCAAGGCCATAGAGAATCATCCCAACACAGTTCATATTCTGGAATGAGCAAGTTATAAACCTTTCTTTTTTTTCTTTCATGCCCCAATTAATGCAGAAAAAGAATTTATTTTTATTCTGTAAAAAAGTTACCATTTCTGATGGCTTGCAAGTAATTCACTTCCATTGGGACTGGCTCTCCAAGATGAGGCAGGAAATAATGAAGATCTAATAGCTGGGTCTTTGCATAAGGACTACATAGTTCACTAAACAAAGGCAGAAGAGATTATTGTTTCTGGAAATATATTTGGAAGTCAGTAGAATTGAGCTAGATTCTTTATTTAAATTAACTCACAAAATGTACCGGCCTTCCACCATTTTGCCTTTTTCTTCTTCTGACTCTTTACCTAAGCTCCCTCTATAGTTCTTTTGTATATACTGCATTTACTGATCCAATGCTTTTCAATTTATGTTAGAACTAGAGATGGTCAGGAATTTTCCAACAAAACAGTTTTCTCTCTCTATCTCTAAGTGTTTTGCAAAAAGAATTGAAAGGTCTTGGTTTTGTCCGAGTGCAGAATGGGGAATTTTTCAAAGTTGCAAAAATTATCACGGAACAGGAAAACCAATTTCCACCCAGCTCTAGTTAGAATAGTCTTTTCCTTGCCCTTTTGCCTGTGTTCATGACACAGGCAAGGGTTTGGGAAAAGTATTTTGGGGATACAGGTATGGCTGTGTCTGTCAGACAATATTACAAAGGTATCTAGTGATATATGTTTGTGAGTAATCCTTCCTCATAAAGTGTGGACTAGGAAGTTTCAAAATGGAGAGAATTTTTCTTCAAAACCTACACTGAGATTCAGAGAGGATAATTAATGTACGTAGGTGGGACATTGGATATTGCAAACACTTGTGTAAAGACCAGTTTTTCCATGAGATTGTGTGACTGTTAGGCAGAGTATTTTGTTGAATCTGTTAGAGGAATGGGACCTCCAGGGACAGACTGAGTACTCGTATAATGGCAAAACACTGTTATTTACCTGTATGCACTCGGCTACCATTTTCAAAGGAACCTAAGGAGGTTAGTTGCCCAACTCCCAAAGAAATTCAACTGACTTAGGCTATCTTGAAATTCCCACCTTGATGTATTAAAAGCATTAATAAGTGAGATTCTCATCTTATGTAAATCGGCATAATAACATTGACTTTAATGGAGCTAGTTGATTTACTGTAGCTAAGGATCTGGCACAATATTAGTTTGTGTTATCTTTTTTTTGTTTAATTAATGTGTACAGGACCATTCTCTGTATCATTGCCCTTCATGCTGAACTGTTCGTGAATAAAGTGCAGCCTGTTACCTTTTTCCACGAGACTGATTGACTGTGAGGTCTGTGTTGCAATGTACATTAGGAACAACAAACCCTTAAGGTGCTGTACTGTCTGCTTGGGAAAATATCAGCTTGCAACTGACTTTTATTTTTGTAAATCAAGAATAAAAGCTGGAGATTTTTGGGCCACTTAGAAAAACAAACATTTCTGCACACCAGCAAACATCAATTCTTTCTAAAAAAAGAACCATTTGTGTTTTAACAAACAGTGTCCTGGGATTCAGTCTTTCTCTCAAGGTTTCCTATTCTTTCCTTTTCTAATGCAGACAATGAGGAGCCCAAATGTTTTATAACCACTTACATACAGGACAAAGGTAATCAATTGGGCTTTAACAAAATTAGTGAGGGCCTAACATTCTACAAGGAATATATTGTCTTTGTACATAAATACCCTTTTTTGTGTGTGAACACTTAATGTAATCCTCGCAGTGCCATGGTGATGGGTATCATTGCAGTCCCAAATTCCATACATTCTGTTGTTCTTTGGCTGTGCATTGCTTTTGCTTAGAAATGGAGGTGGTTGCTGTGTTTATATAGCCAGGTTAGAAATAGGGTATGGGTTTTCTTGATAAGGTTCACATTCTGCATCAGCTATGCTTGGACATTGATTTTCTGAACATTTCTATAATTACATTAATTATGGTTATTATTTGTATTACGGTGGCGCCTAGACTCCTCCAGCTGAGATCAAAGCCCTGTCGTGGTAGGTGCTATATATGTACATATTAAGAGACCATCCCTTTTCCAACCCAAATAGACAAGCCAGCCAAAAAGTGGGATAAAGTAAGTATTATTGTTCATATTGTACAGATGGTGAACTGAGAAAAAGAGAGCGTAAAGGTCAGATTCTGCTGCCCTTACTCATGCTGAGTAGTAGTGCCTTATTCTCAATTAGCTCTGTTAGAGTTACTTACAGAGTGACGTGCTACTTAATGTAAATAAGGGTGGCACAATTGGACCCTAAGTGACTTGCCCAAGGTTATTGAGGAGGTCAGTGGCAGAGCTAAGAATTTAACCCAGATCCATTAAATCTGTCTCCAGTGCCTTAACCACAACTTCATCCTTTTTTTTTTTTTTTGGACATAATCCTGGGGACTTGATTTACTCTTGCAAGTTTGAAAGGGGTACAGTTTGCTCCCCTAACCCTGATCAAGAGAAGCTGACTCCCATGTAGGGGACTCTGCCATAGGAAGACAATTTCACACTGTGGATGCTGGGAAACCCCAGTGGTGAAGGCTTAAGGGGGATTTGATGAATCTATGCCTCCCGCTGTTCCTCCAGACTACTTGTACTCTCCTCCAGAGCCAGCAGAACCCATTTTGGGGGTAGCCAGATGCAAACCTTGACAGAGATGGGCTTGTGGGTGCCTTGCATTGCCACAACTCCTCTCCTGGCAGACTTTCCTCCTCCAGGGAGCCTCATACCGTGCTATGTCCCTGCAAATGACAGAATAGCGCAGGGCAGAGCCATATGTTGTCATTGTTGTTTTCCTCAGAGCCAGATTTGGACTGTCTTGTTAATGGTAGGCTAAATTTCCTTAGGTTAAATCTCTAGCTTACTATTCTGGTAGTTCACACCATCAAATCAGCATAGATAACTCCACCTACTTAGACACAATTATGTTTCTCCACTCAGTAGAGACCTAAGACTCAGCTATGTGGTACAGAGGCTGAATTATTTATATATATTACATATATCTTCCTTTTAATGTTCTTTTCCCATATTAGAGCTGATATTAGGTTAAGGGCATAAGACAATATTCATTAACTGTTCCGATATTAATAGCCTTCAAAGTAAATTGAGTCAGTTCTAATGCGACTAGTAAACTGTGCTATTTAAGAAATATTAATACGAATGTACAGTTTACCGTGACCACTTATCTTTATGAACCTTTCTGCTGCAAACACTGAATGAGTCTTCTAATGATATTTGAAAGGGAGTGTGTCAGAATGTAAAAACCTCTAATGCAAAGTCTTAAAAAATAATGTGTTACTGTAGTGGTTAGGTATTTAATTAGAGGGCATAACCACATTAAAATGTTATGTACTGTCTAGCAGACAAAGAATGTTTCTATTGGACCTATTCCATTGGAACTTTTTTTATTTGTAAGTTCCAAAAGGGAAATATTTTTACCTGGGCCAAATCCTGAATTCTATACTCACTCAAAGCTTTTACTGAAGTCAGAATGGGAGTTTTGCTTGAGTATAACTTGAGTAAGATCCCCAAGATTAGACTGGCATAGAACAATAACAGCCATAAGGGCTTACCCCTGCAATGTGCTGAGCACCGTGCTCTAGAGCTAGCAAAGCACTGAAGCACATAATTAACTTTAAGCAGGTGAAAAGCAACAGAGAGTCCCGTGGCACCTTTAAGACTAACAGATGTATTGGAGTATAAGCTTTCGTGGGTGAATACCCACTTCATCAGACGCATGCAAAGTGGGTATTCACCCATGAAAGCTTAAGCTTCAATACATCTGTTAGTCTTAAAGGTGCCACTGGACTCTCTGTTGCTTTTTACAGATCCAGACTAACACGGCTACCCCTCTGATACTTTAAGCAGGTGAGTTGCCCATTGACTTCAAAGTTAAGCATGAGGTTTGGTGCTTTTCTGGATCAAGATCTAGCTGAAAGGGATTTAAGATTCAAGTCTGCTGTGATGCCTACAAAACACTTTACAATGGCTAGGCATAGGTGTATTGAGACTGGTGCAGACCCTACCACTTTTGAGGCACTCAAAGACCAACTGTTTGTGCTTTGCTCTTTTGCATGACTGGGTCACGCTGGAAGTTTAGAGTAGGAGTCCCAGCAGAGGATTGGATGAGTATAGAGACTAGAGTTGGTTGGAAAAGTATAACAACAAAAGAGGGAAAAAGCACATATCTTTCCCCCATTTTCTGACCATCTCTAATGGAGGCTGAACTAACCAAAGAATCATAAAAGCTAGAGAGAAAAAAGACACATAGATTATCCAGTCTATCCCTCTGCCCAAGCAGGATTGTCCTTGTGATGAGGCACCTGCCCCACACTGGGCTATAAGGAGTTAATTGAGTCCTAGAGAGGCTGCACAGGAGGCAGCCAATCAGAGAAGGGCTGAGAGGAGCAGGCAATCAGGTCAGGGCAGGGCAGGCCCATATAAGATGAGCTGCAGAGCAGAGGAAGTTCAGTAGCTGCCTGGAGCTCAAGGCGGTAAGCTCAGGCTCATAGCAGAAGGAAGGAGTGCCAGCACCCTGGGCAGAGCAATGCTTCCAGCAGGGACCGGGGAACTTAGAGAGAGGTCCTGGCTAGCTGCTAAGACTGGCAGGCTGAAGCCCTGACACAAAGGTGAAGAAGGTGCTGAGGGCTGCGGGGAAGGGGTCCAGGGAAAGGTACTGGAGGGGACACAATGTGTGGCTGCCATGTACAGGGTCCCTGGGCCGGGACCCGAAGTAGTGGGCAGGCCCAGGTTCCCCCTCTCCACTGAGGAAGTGGCCAGACACTTGCCTGCAGTTGCCACTGAGGGAAGTGGTTGGACAGTGGACTGCAGTTCCCCCAGAAGGGGGGAGAACGGAGTGTGCCACAGCCAAAGGGCTGTGTTATGAAGAGGATGTTGTGGCCCTGGGAATGACATGGGTCCTGGAGCTGAAGTGAGGGTGGTCAGATACCACCAGAAGAGGACGCACTGGCTAGAAGAGCTAATCCCCGTGACACTCAGCAGAAGGTGCCAAAGTGGTGAGATGTGTCCTGTCATACTCCTCTATAGTGCATTTTCTAGTGTTTTCTCCCCTCTATTTTTAAACTTTTTTTTTTTTTTTTTTTTTTTTTTTTTTTTTACCCATTATGGGTGATCACTTCAGGATATAGCAAGCTAATTGGTAGGGCAGTATACGAAATCTTCTACAGCTGCTGCCTCTGATGTACCTCTTTCACTCTTTCAGTCTGTCGTGCTGTCAATCCATCACTTTCCAAGAGCCCTAAATTCACTAACAGTGATTTTGTAGTGGATTTTATCATTAAAAAATGCACTATTTTATTATTGTGAACATTGGCATGATCATAAATATACATCCTGTGTGTTCTTCCCCATAAATATTTACTTTAGAAAAAAAATAAGAAAACTGAAGTGAGGAAAAGGCTACAGAGTTTCATAGTTGACACACAAATGTTTTGTTTCTAAAAATACAGACTTTATTTCTAGTTTGTTAGATTTATGCTAGAAAGAAATGTTGCAACCATTAATGCCAAATGTGATTGGTTTCCAACTCTCTTCACCCAGAAATATGATGACATGCTTTATTTTCTTTAATCACGCTACAGTTATTGGCTACTTGCACTATTTCTATTATGGGTAGAGTTACCCTCTTGGCCTTTCCTGGCTAACAATCTGTCTTCTTGCCTCTCAAGTGTGTTTTCTTGTGTCTAAAATATCTAGAATTTATCAGTAGTACTCTCTTTGCAAATTTGTAAAGTGAAATATGACATGGGAATACCATTAGCTACGTGAGGCATTTAGCCAAACACTTTTAACCAATATAGGCTTGTCATAAAGCACTGAGATAGGTGCTGGGTTGCATTAGAACATAAATTGAATAGATCAGTGCATTAAACTATTTTTAACAGTGCACAGATAACATATTTTTATGGTGTTATGGCAATGCTTGCTCTGAATGCCATGTTCCCCCTCCCCCTTTTTGTAATTTAATCTGCAGTATCAGATCTGGTCTATGCATAGCTGCGATTTTATTACAATTCCTGTATTTTTACTGTTTCTAGGCATTTTGAATCTAAACGATTTAAATGAGTTAATATGTAAAATAGATCTATGATACAGAGAAGTTTTATTATAAGCACAAATCCAGGAGAATGTTTAAACTTTCGGAATGCCTTTTCCTAACAGGACCATTTGGAGTTTCACCTTTCAGTGTACTTTTTGTCTTGTTTTATGTTCCCATTGCAGGCATAAACATAACAGGCTAATTAATAATTTATAAAGTACTTAGAGGAACTTTAAAAGGTTTTGTTTCCATATAAGGATTTTTAAATAATATTAAGAATCATGGTACTTATTTGTGAGACACTGCAGAAGCTACAGTATCAAATTGTTTTTACATCTCCTTGGAGGTAGAGTGAAAGCATATACTGCACCAGAAGGGCTTTTTAATGAAATGTGTCCCCAAGGGGAACATGTAGATGAGCAAGATGGCTTCACTTTTTCATGGTATGCAGTGATTTGAACACAACATTAAAAACAAAATAGGGCCACTTGAATCAAATTGGAAGATAGTTCAACATTATCATTTTTAGTTAAATGACATCTATATGACCAGGATTTTTATTTTGTCATTGGTGTATGAGCCTATGTGCAAAGAGCAGAGAATAAAAGATGATCTAATATCCAGGGTGCACAGCTTACTTGAAATGGTGTAGGGCTTCCTACTTATTCATGATTTGTAGTAGTCCTCAGAGAACATTAGTAACAACCTTTCAGAACTACTGATTACAAAGCGAGATGCTCTGCATATTAACAGCCGGTCTTTACCCAAGAGACTCTACAACCAGACTGACAGGAGCAAAAAAGAAGCAAGCCAAGGAAAAAAGCAAAGCAACTGGATTTGAATAGAATGATAAAGATGCACTTGAACTAAACCAAGTTAAGTAGGTGACATTGCAGAGGAAGAGTAGAACAAGATGGGAGTCAATTATAACACTTTACAGATTGCTTTAAATAGCTCAGTAAATGGGTAGATTGGGAGGTTAGTAATTGTGCTATCCTACATAGCTGCATGGTTGTGTATTAATCTGCACCGTAAAACAGATTTGAATTTGCTCTCCAATTTTTAAGAATGGAACATACACAGTGGCCTCAATCCTCCATTCACAATGGATAAACCTGCATAAAGGATTTTAATTAGGGGCGGGAGGGGAATATAATCTTTGTTCCTACTTAGGAATTAATTCAGAAACCTATACAGTTCTCGTTTTTCTAATGACAGACTTGTCAGTGAACTGCACTTTAGAAGGATCATAAATTATCATTGTACTTAAAGGCACAGCATCACATGATATTGTCTGAACTGATTTGGTTTGGAATGAAATCTAGACTTCCCTAATAAAAATGTAGTTTATCATTATTTCTCACAACAAAAAATAATTAAGAGCCCTTACTTTTAAAACAATGTTTGAAAAAGCATGACATTAAATTACAGCACTGGAACTATTTAAATTGGGCATTTAGTAAGCCATACATTTGTTTTATAAATCTTGTCTGTTGCAACAAGATGCTGAATGTTAATCAGTATACACAGATTTATGCACAAAGAAATCTAAAATGTATTTTAGAGATACATTAAACATAGTAACTGCAATGATGCATTTAAGTTGCCCGAGGAACAACATAATTTATTTTAATTAGAGGATCTGCCCTTGGTTTGCAGTATTGGCTTTAGTTAGTCTGAACGATCATTTATGGCTCTTTGTTCCCCAGGAAGAATTCCCAGTGTCATTAATAGGAATTCCGTGCACAGTGTGCTTGCAGTATTATGACCTGAACACCTAAAACTCAGTTGGTGGGCTCTGCAGGTGCTCATAACTTAAATTTCGGCGCCAATCTTAATGTCCAGGTTGCCCCACCCATGAAGGAAACCAGCAGGCGAGGGCAATCTACCCTTTATGGAAAAATAAAGCAAATAAAGGCTGGTACAAACAGCACTAATTTGGCATGCATATTTAAGTAGGTATTATCCGTCTCTAGTGAGGTTTCAGGAATGCCATGGAAAGCAAGCCCTCACTGTCCCTGCCCCCTGAAACCCAATACATTGCTCACAAGGCCTCCGGGAAGAAAATATTACTGTGGAAGTGGTATTTCCTCATCTGGCAGATGAGTGTTGCCTCCACTCAAGGAAACTGGAGACAATTGAGGACAGTTTTTTTTCTATAAAGTCTATTACAGGATATTGGAGAATCTACATGCACCTTTCTAGCAGCAGGAAAATGTCAGGAAGGAACAACCACTGCATCCGAAGAAGTGGGCTGTAGTCCACGAAAGCTTATGCTCTAATAAATTTGTTAGTCTCTAAGGGGCCACAAGTACTCCTGTTCTTCTTTTTGCAACCACTGCATATAATATTTCTCATTTCCTGCTGTAGTTTGTATATAGATATATTTTCTATATATCCCTGCCTTAGCACAAAAACACACTTGATTTACATAGCTGGAATAAACAGTGATGCCAGTTAATGGCAATAGAAGTCTTTTCATGTTTGTTGCTGGAGACCATTAGACTTTCACAGTTGCTGTGGAAAGCATTTTCTTGGGT
Source organism: Malaclemys terrapin pileata (assembly GCF_027887155.1). NCBI lineage: Eukaryota > Metazoa > Chordata > Testudines > Emydidae > Malaclemys > Malaclemys terrapin. The sequence continues at coordinate 70,293,129 of NC_071512.1, forward strand.
ATTGTGCTTATTGCCACCTTACTGTCTCTCAGTGCTGACTTAAATAATTACTAACTAGGAAAAAGCAGACAGAGCAGTTGCTTAAATATTTGAATGATCAGTTTCAGAGTGTATTAATTATTCTGAAAAGCATTTAACACAGCTTAATAAGACAAGGTATTTGACCATAAATGTCATTTTCATTTGTTTCTGTTATTCAAGAACCATTGTGAGCTGGCTGCTTAATGGTCTGTATCATGCAGGTACATTATTAGCCCTCGTTGGCACATTTCACTCAGTTGTCATTAATGCCGTGGAATGGCTTTCCCATCATTCTCCTTTGGAATCCCAGATAGTGAACAAGATCAGTGACAGTCTTATCAGCTAATTATATTAGGCTGCTGTATGCCACTCATGAATCAATGTATTTTCATCTCTGACAGGTGCCTGCTCTGCATATATCAGTGCCTCATTTACCAAATTGGTTTGTTCCATTTAATGAGTAAAGATGACTATTAAATTATCACAATGATTTTAGCTGTGTGTTTCCTGCAGAATATTGTGTTTTTTTTATTGCAGGTTGTCTTGTAAATAAAAAAGAATGGAGAAATAATTGGGTTCTGGGCGCTGGCCACTTTGTGGCTCTCTGACAGTGTAAATCAGCCAGGCAACTGGCAGATCCAGTCACCTGAAGAATTCCCTGATGTGTGGGAATCCCGAGGTTGCAGGAAGACTTCCCTGTGCCACCCTCCTCCCATTGCTATAGATGTTATCAGAATGTTGCACTTAGGGCCATTGCAACTGAGCAGTTTAAAGCAAACTTGCACCATCTTTGCCCCAGCCCATGGTACTGAGCACTGCTCACATACAATTTCTGAACAGGAGTTAAAAATGAAATGAATGATCATACCAATTATATAATTACAACCTGTGTGCCCAGCTCCATAAATGACAATGGAACAGGCAATGTGTTGTCAAAACAAGAAGGTTGAAAAATATCAAGGTAAGCAATAGAGTGAAAAGAGCAATATTGAATAGGCAAACAAGAAAAGTGGAGAGACTGAGACATTCAAATGAGTTTTGGAAAGAAAATATTGTTGCTAATCCCCGTGCAGAAACTGTGAGATGAGAAATAAGGAGTAAGGAAAGACTGGCCTGTAAAAAGCATGTGATATAACAGAAAGATTATAAGGCACAAGACGGTGTTTAAGAAGACTGAAAAGTGCCAAATGTTTTGGCACAAAGTGGTCTCGTGAAGTGCAAATGAACAATATCCACAGTGATTAGGAATCTGTGTGTATGGAGAAGGGAAAGAAAAGCCCTCAAAGTGAAATGCTACTAAGCAAGCCATGGACTTTGACCTTGTTTAAACCAGGCTTGCTTTGCTAAAACTTAACACTGGTGGAAGTGCTCCAGTGGTAGTGATGGCGGGAATGTAAATGTAGGCAAGATACTGGCAGCCACTGGGATTTTAACCACCATGTCTTCTAGACCTCTTTGATTACATAGTCACTACAATACCTTTGCCCTGTGTTTGCTAGCATTGCCATTGTAAACACCACCACTAGAGCTGCCTGGGCAAAAAAATTTAGGAAAGAAAAGCTAGCAATCACATAGACACACCTATAGTGTGGGACGTGTCTCCTTAAGTAAGACTGGTGGGTTGTTGCCTTGATGTGATAATGAGAATATCCACAGTTACATAAAATATGATTTAAAAAATTTGGAGGGACATAAACCGGCATACTTCAGGACATAACCAGGCTCTAGTTGTTGGAGACCAGGTAGGAAGAAATTCCTCCTATGAACAGATTATTTCAAAATTGTCTATTACAGTGTTTCTTATGCCTTCCTCTGAAGCAGCTGATACTGGCTACTACCGCAGATAAGTTAATGGTCTGATCTGGGATGGCAATTCTTCTGTTCCTTTGTCCATGTGCATAGTAGATGGTGCACTGAAGAGACGATAACTCACACAAATGATAACATCGCTAAGGAAGCTTGGATAGGAGACTATATTTCAGCAGTATGATGACTCAAAGGAAACATAGACTCATAGACTTTAAGGTCAGAAGGGACCATTATGATCATCTGGTCTGACCCCCTGCATGATGCAGGCCACAAAGCCGTCCCTACCCTTTCCCTTGACTCTGCTGTTGAAGTCCCCAAATCCTGGACTTAAAGACATTTTCTTGGGGAGAGAAAATAAAGGGCCAGATTGGGGAGGCCTTCAGTTGAGTGGCCATATCTCCTTGGGTGCTATCCTCTTCAAAATGGAAAGAAAGATGGCATTACCATTCCCCACTCTGCTCCAACTACTAGTGCTGTCTGGGTTCAGAGGGGTGCATGCTATATTTTCCTGAGGTGTGGGACAATGGCTGCATTCCCGAATAGCTCCATGAGGCATGGTGGTTCCCTGAGTCACAATGTCTTGTGAAGTTCTGTGTAGAGCTATCGGGCTCCACACTTCCCCTTAGTTAGGGCTATGTCTCATTGACACAGTATGGCCCCACATTTTTAGTGGCCTTACAGTCACCTGTTCTGGCATATATAGGAAGACTTTAAAGTGAATTGAAGGAAGGTCATAGCCAAAAACATCTAAATCAACAAGAAGGATTGAGACAGCATATTGGCTATATGATTATGATGTTGTGTTCACTTGGAAGGAGCTTTGCAAGAAATACACTAACAGTATTCCAGGGAGAATTCAATGTGTAAATGTAAATGACTAAAATGTAGTGGTGGACTCACAAAGTACTTAACAGGATGACTGCAAAGAAATTGCAATAAACCTGATCCTATAGGCCCTAATCATGTCAAATTCCTGTCTGCAGTGGGATTTTTGCCTGAGTAAAATTTGCAGGTTAGGAGCCATTATCCCTGTTTTTACTTTCCAGAATAGGAAAGTATTTTTCTGCAGGTCGTTAAAGTCAGCTGCCCAATTATCTTATTTCTTTTCAGTGCCTGTGCAACCATTAATTAACTGATGTTGGTGCACTGTAATATATTTTACTTAGTACAAGTAAATAACATGAAAAAGAACAACGCAGGACAGAGCAATAAGGTGCCCAATTAAAGTAAAAGAACATGGGTGGGGGGTCTTTTACACTTGATTTTCATCCTTCTACCCCCAAACTTTTTGTGACATTTACCAATGGCATCTTGTTGATTTCTTTTCTGCAGTAATACTGAAAAGCTTTTGAAAACATATTTTTATAGAAAATTAAAAATCTAAAATTAAAATGTCTCCTTAACTGGCATCCCCCCTTAGTATTTTATCTCATTTATCACTTTAAACTCTTCTACCCACGCAGAGCAAAAAAATCTATTTCTCTGAGTTTTGAACAGTATTCCCTCTATATCTGTCACACCTTTGCTGAAGTTTCTGCAAAGGCAGCTGAAAAATTGGATTGTCAGCTTTAGGCTTTCATTCTATACTAGGGACAACAAGTAATATGCACAAAGGAACATTTGTTTTCTTACCCATTCCTTGTCATAGTAATGGGGTAGTCAAAATGATAAGTGCTTATGATAAAAATGTATAATATCTATCAACATTGTATGGTCCTCTGTAAGTAACACAAATTAAATTCACTAGTAGGAATTGGTGTGATCTAGTTCTGGAATTCTTATTTCAAATTTTGACTGCTTCTATAGTCCTTCAAATCACAACCTAAAGGCTTCAGAACTATTCTAATTTAATTATTGATTCTTGCACTGATATTTATTTCTAGTTGTCATGATGACTTTTTGATTAAAAAATACAGAGGACTATCAGGAGAAAATTTGCTGACCCTTAAATATGTTGTGGAAGTCCTATCCATTGAGATATTAAAGACAATGTGCAAAGCCTAGAAAATTACTACAGAGAACAATCCTACATTAGCAGGGGAGGAACTGGATAACCTAATAGTTGTTTTCCATCTCAAACTTCTGTGCTCCTATTAAATAATGGGGATAATTATGCATACTGAGATGCTGATAGGTGAAAAGCTACCTGATTCCAGTACAGTAGGTTTAGATGGATGTTTGCATATGCACCTGTTGCATTTGCACTTACTGTGTTGGAAAGGGGAAAAAAGTTTAAATAAAACCAGTGACATCAAGAAAGTAAGCACTTTTGATACTTTTATGTTCTAAACTATTTTTTCATATGTAAAAAATGTTAAATTAGAATAAACATAAAACAGATGAGGCGTCTTATTTTAACAGAAAAAATAGTTTAATGAAATTAAAGGACAAGAGATTTCACTGCAAAGAAACGACATCTGGCTAAGCATGGGGAAATATAAGTGGTATCAAACCACAAGTCAGGCATTATGATTTTGCTATAGCATACTGGTAGTACTTCAGCTATCACGGAAGTGCTGATCATGATTCCGCAGTTAAGATTGACTAAAAGTCTTCAGTTTAACAGGAGCATTTTACATTTATTTTATAAAAATCCAGTTGAAATGGCAAAATTCAAAACGCAGCCTATAAACTGTGAGTGGAATTTGAATTTTTCATGGTGGTTTGATGAAAAATGAATTGATAAAGAAAGTAGAATAAGAGCTCAAAAATCACTTCTTTGGGCAATTTTTCACTAGATTGTTTCATGGTACACCCCTTTTTGTAAGAAATCTAAGGTATCCTGGGAACTGCCTTTGGCCACACTATTGTTCTTCAGAAGCTAATTGCTCAAATAACAATTACAAATTGGTAGTGTTTGTCTATAGAGTATTTTATAACTAGTTTAGCGATATCTAAAAACTTGTGCACCAAGCTGAACCTGCAGAATTTGACGACAAATCAGAGTCAGAGATTCTAGCTCTCACCAAATACCCTTGTAACCTGGCTTAAGATTTTCCATTAGAGTGCAAGTCTGATTTATTTGGGTAAATATTGCCTTTGGGAGTGTGCTAGGGATGGCAGTGAAAGTCTGATGGAGTGATGGAGTATATTATTGGCAGCATTATAGGTAATATGAAGATGGAAAGGAATGTACAAGTCTTTCCCCCTAACTTCTTATTTCCACACATTTAAGGTTTGGGGTTGATGAGATGTGGCCTTGAGTTCTGCTAAACATTAGTTTTTGTTTGCTAATTAGTATCTTAAGTGGACTGCAGAGGAACAGCACAAAACCTATATTCTACTTTAAATCATATCTCTTTAATCATAGTCATGCTAGAATCATCTGTAAGTAGGTGGATGCTTTAAACTGGTAATGAACTACTTTTTTATAATTGGTAATATTCTATCCTTGTCAAAAGTGAATTCGGTAAAATAAGTGTTTTGTCAGGAAGAAGGAAATTTATTCCTTTTTTACCCAACACTAATTGGTTTTCACTTGTAAATAAGAAAAACAGTAACTTGAAAAATCCTTTCCATACACATCACATTTGTGCTCTAGATTTTTTTTTTTTTTTTTTTAATGCCAGGAACACCTACAATTCCTCTTTTTCAATGTTTTTCTGAAGATTCCAGATTCTCAAATTTCTAATTCTAGAACTGGATTCAGGGCCGGCTCCAGGTTTTCTGCTGCCCCAAGCGGCAAAAAAAAAAAAGCTGCGGCCGCGCAATCGTACCTCTCCACTCTTCGGCGGCAAGTCCTTCACTCCGAGAGGGACTGAGAGACCCGCCACCGAATTGCTGCTGAAGACCCAGATGTGCCGACCCAATAGTGGCTGGAGTGCTGCACCTTGGTATTGGCCGCCCCAAGCACCTGCTTCTTTAGCTGGTGACGGGAGCCGGCCCTGACTGGATTCCAGACTTTTCCTGGGGGAGGGGGAGGATATTCTCTTGCTTGAGAGAACCAGAAAAAACACCTTTAGGCTATATAGGCTATTTATTTCAGATATTAGATTTTCCTAGTCAGTAATAATATGTTGACATTTAAGCTGAAAGAATTCAATGGAGTTTTCTGTTCTGACACACTCTTGAGACTTCTGGGGAAATGCACAATACAGCAGAAGATATTTGAGCACTTGCACGGTGCCATTGTGCTAAATGTACTAGAAATACCTTGAAAATGGGAGCTCCTCTGCCTTCTAAATGGATGCAGCATGAAATCCCTCACTGGGAAGGGGAGGGACATGGTCCTGCCTTTTCTCCATCCTTTTTGGGCCATCTTCCACCACCAATGATAATGAGGATCAGGGATCCCAGTCTCATTGTTTCTGGCCCCTGTTTAGAGGAGAAGGGTCCTTGAATCCTCATCTCTCCTTCACTCTTGTGCAGCCATGTAGGGCCAGCCACAATTTAGTGCTGTTAATGCTTTGTGTTCATTTAACTTAATTTTACATCATATAGCTTAGTATATTTATGTAGATTATTCGAGCGCCCTTTTTATTCTTGTTATACTATCAGTACTCTCTTATAGTATCAATTCCAATACTAATCCAAATAATCAAGATGGAGTTGTAGAATTCTCACAAGGAGTTATTTGGTCAAACCAACCTCTAAGACATAACCAAGCTTCACACCATTAGACTATCTGTCTATATATCCTAGGAACTTATATTTTATTTACTATTTATCTTAGGCACCGTAGTATCCAAGCAGCTCACAATCTTTTGTGTATTTATCCTCACAGCACTTCTATGAGTAAGAGCAGTGCTATTATTCCCATTTTACAGTTGGGGAACTGGGGCACAGAGTGGCTAAGTGACTTTGCCTACATTACACAGCAAGTCTGTGATGGGGCAGGAACTTGAACCCAGGTTCCAGGATAATGCCCTAACCACTGGGACCATCCTTCCTCTGTTTCAGAAGAAAATTCTAGTCTCCAGCCCAGACATATCTATAAAGTATTAATTAGATCCCAGATAATTTTTTCTTGAAAAAAGGAAGTAGCATGAAATAGCCACAAGATAGAAAGCTCCATTTTAATGACAGCAAACTTCTGCTATTCAGAGCCTTCATTTACACTGCATCATTAGAGGTTGCCTAGACAAGGTATTAGAATCTACATACATGATCTTTGCAGGGCAACATCACTTGGCTGATGTATTGTAAAGTAATATACAAAATATGCTGCCAATTATGAGTCCCATGTGGGGAAATTTTGTTTTTGTTTATGTTTAATTACCAGCATTGCAACTATTTTCAGCCTACAATATTCAAATAATTTAGAAACTATAAAAAAGGATTAATGGGGTATGAATTACTATCAGGTCTTAATAAATTATTAGAGGAAATTAGCTAGTTTCCCCCCACAAATCATTTCTGAACAATCTGTTTTTTCTATATATTATAAAATTGCTGCACTGAGGTAGACTCTTTGCACAACAACTCATTAACTGTATATCAAATATTTTCTTAATTTTAAACTCACTACCCTATCATTAAGAGATTGGCAAAATTGATTTATGACTCCTGCTAGGGTTTTACAAAAATAGCATTTTTTTTAAATGTACGTGGAAAGAGATTTGCATTTTCACAGCTGTAACTCAAAAATTTAATTTTTAATTAAATAATGAAACGGCATTTTGAATGGCCATGTCTTTTGATGCAAAAATTATTCTTTATTATATTTCAAGTTGGACTGCACAGGAGTGAAAGGCCCTGGGCTGGTGTTACAGCCTTCCATATATAGCCCTGGGGAAGGGTTAGGGTTCAGACAAGTAGGGCTTGCCAGGCTGAGTTTAGCACGGTGGCCATTAGGAAAGCCTGATTTAGGTCTGGAATTGGGGCCAGGAAGGGAAGGAAATAATAGATTTTATGTTGAAACATCTGAAATGTGAAGATTAAGGAAAGAGAGGAATTGTTTGGGATGATACAAAAGGGTAAATCTGGTAGTAATGGGATGAAATTAAGGGACTGGATTGCTCCATCCCTTGGAAAAAGGAAAGGGATTCATGAGAAGGAATTGCCACTATACAGACGCCCCCTGGCTTACGCAAACACGACATACGCAAATCTGCACATAGGAAAAAAGTTCCGTAAGCTAGAAATAGGAGGGTTTTTTGTTTTTGTTTTTGCGTGATTGTCGGGTATATGTTTCCGACTTACGCAAAATTCAAGTTACGCAAGGCATTTCAGAATGGGACACTTGAATAAGTTGGGGAGCGTCAGTAATGTAATCTAATTTCCTCATGGATCATTGAGAATCACCTAGTGGCACTGTTACACATAGTTTTATCACTCCTTTTTCTTATTGTAAAAGCACTGTACTGTCATGGAAGAAAGAATGTGCCATCCTTAGTTTTGTGCCGCAATTTCCTTTTGGGGGAACTATGGCAGGCAGCAGGGAACTTGCTCCCCCTCCCTTAATCTCTCTGACTAGAGTCAATTTCAAGGCAGAGTTGCTCTCTAGGAACCAACCATTGGCGTTGGGTTGAGATTCCTGAGGGCTGTCAGCATGCTATTTGTGATCACTTTTGTCCCAGGACTGATGTGTACACTGTAAAGTAAACAAGATGCATTAAGAATTTATATACTGATTTTGCATCACTGATTTTTCCTCCAACAGAAAATTTGACTGTCAGGTCACAGACAACTGCCACTGCAACCATATTTTTAGAGATTGTCTGATACTATTCCATTAGAGGAGGTGGGATTTGTCTGCTTCCCACAAAACAGGCTACAGTACCTGCTCCCTGCTAGGGTTATCTGCCTCCATTGAGGCTCTGGCCCTTCTCTACTTTGATGGAACTGTGCCACCAGGGACTTTCCCTGGCCTGATGGTCCTTACTTAAAGGAGTTTTCCCACCTTGGATAATGCTCCATAGAAAAGAAGGTCCACAAAGTCACAGGGGAACAATGTGCTTCCTTGCCCTTGCACTGCTCCCTCAGCCCACCGAGTCTGCATGTGCTTTCACTGTACAGTTTCTGGCCCAGCGAAGGGAAAGGGGCAATGATGCTGCAGAGGTGGATGAGGTTGATTGGAGGTGAGGGGTGAAATCTGTGCTTCTCCCTCTGCTTCTGGATCTGGCAGGTATGATCCCCGTTGAGGAAAGGAAAAAATAGACTGCATAGGTCACCCTATCCCATTGCTTTTTAGTAGCCTCCTTAAAAATCAAGAACCCACAATTAGTAAAAACTTTATAAACTTAAGATCTAATAATCTCTCCCAGGAAGTGTTGGAAGCCCTATCAGCTGAATCATTTAAGCAAATTAAGCAAATTACAAGAAAAATATACAACTCTGGCAGGCAGGGAGATAGACTAGATGACCTGATATTTCTTTTCTATCTCTTATTTCTGTGATTCACATTCTGTGATCAAATATTTTGTTATTGTTGGTGTCAGGAGCTTGCAGACCACCTTCAGCAGCCTTGTTACAAAAGCAGTTATCTTGAGCACAGGAAAAGGTTGCACATATTTTTGGATGCTTCTCAACCTGGAACAGTGAACAAATCTTGCAAGTTGCAGTAAAAACTGAACACTCCATGGGCGGGGGCGGGGGGGAAGAAATAGTTTGATTTCCCCTTTCCCCTGGGAGGAAAAATTTCATGCATGGTTTTAAATATAAGAAAAGAGTCATTGTTCAGTGTTAAAGACTACAATAACGTGTTAGTTGCCCTTTTTGAGACCTGGTCCATTGTGTCAGGCTGTCTCCACAGAGATGTAGACATGGTTTTGCTTTTCTTCCTTTTCTGTGTAAAGTGATTTATTTTTAGAACTCAAGTGTAAATGATTGACAGTGGTCCTTCTTTTTCTACAACTTAGGCTGCCTAAATTGTACAACATAAGACAGGAAAAATACCTGTTGAGGAAAATAAAATTATAACAAATAGTGAAAATGTTGCAACAGATCTACCAGTATAAATATACTAGTTAAAATTTAAACAAACAAACAAGCAGAAACACAAGCTATGAAACCATTTTCTATAATACATTTCATGCTGTATTATGAAGCAACTTCACTTATTACATATATTACTCCTGGAGTAGCCAACATCTGAAATTCATTTCACTGCTATAAATCTATCTAATTTGTATCGTTACCGTAATTCATTTCTAGTGTATTTTGATTTCTGTGTTACTGCAACTTGCAGTTAACATTAAAGCACTTGAGTTTCTTAATTCAATTCAGTGCATTGTGGTGCTTCATTGAGTAATCATTCCAATTAGAAAAACAGTAGCTATTTCAAGCAGAGGAGTGCTGAAAGATAAGAGGTGGGGGAGGTTACCCATAGATTCTTTTCCTAGGTATTAGAACATACATTTCAGTGAGATTCCTGCTGTGAGACAGGCAGAACAGTGTTATGACACTGAGATATTATGTGCCCTGGTCATGTGAAAATGGTAAAGAATCACAGTAAGAGTCATTTTCTTCCCTCAACAAACAAGAAATTTTATTAGAATAAGGAAAACAGTAATGATCGAAAACTTCTCTTTCTCTCTCCCCTTCACTATAAAGTTCTGGTCTTCTTGCCTCCCTACAAGTTATGAAGAAACAGAACTCACTCACACACCTCAGAAATTCCAACTTTAGGGGTAAGCATATTTTCCTGCAGTTTTCCATTCTGTACTTATGCACTTTTTGAGGTTGGACAAAACATACAGTGTGCACTAGAGATCTTTCTGTATCTCTTGATATCTGGACTCCCAATGGTCAAGGGGCCAAATGAGCTGCAAGCACTGCTAGTCCTTTGAAGTTCCGTAAACTGCCTGGGTTGTGCACGCTGTAACAATTCCCCTTCTTAACTGGTGAAGCCATATCTCTTGCTTCAGGCTTCCTAGACTGCTGACTCTTCTCACCATGTGTGAGGGAAGAGGGAGTGAGACAATAAACTTAGTGTTTGGACTAAGGAAAAAGGCAGCTGAGATACGTTCCTGTTGTCAGAAGGAACAAGAATTGCCTCTGATTAAATAAAATACTGTCTGCTAGCTTCCTCCTACATTCTATCGCTTGCCTCAGCTGATTGAAATTTCAAGTTGGCAAAGTTCATCAAAATGCAGAATGCTACCAACATCCAAATTTTGGGAATTATGTTTGAGGGACTTGTCCCTTGACATAGGAGACCACCATTGGTCATCTGAGAGAGATTATGAAAGATGTCAGGAGGGATTAGTGAATTTGAATGGAATAAATCTGAATTCACTAAAATATTCTGTATTCAAAAATTGGACTCAAAATGTTTGGTATATGTTCTGCTTGGGAGAGTATATTGTAGTATCAGAAGGCTTAGCACTACATGTACTTTTAAAAAAAAAAAACTACATACCAGTTTCACTATAGTTAAACTTCAAGTATTTAGTATTAAAAAATAATTCTGTATAGGTTCTTATGATGCAACATAATCACTGTGGTATCTGTTAACATCATGTCACTGTTTTTACAGCGTAGTTCACATACACACAATATTAGTGAAAACAGGCATTCAAAAGAGGAATGTCTCTGTGTATGTATAATGTGCACAGCTGGATATTTAGTTTACTTCTGAAGCATGGGATACTGGCCACAAGTAGGGGCAGTATATTAGATATGTCATGACTGGTCCTATGTTTCTGTGTAAATAGAAATGTTAAATCCATGAATAAGACTATGAATGTCAGAAACCATGCACAGGTAACTTGAACATTTATCAGTATTCCATTCTGTGCAGGACTATCTGGAAAACTCTAACTTACCTCAGTGTTTTCAGGAGGACATTTTCATGATTATGATCAAAGATGTTTGGAATTGAGAAATCCAGTGTGGCCAGCTCTAGCAGAAATAGCTTTTATGCCATCATTAATTAGAGCACACCTCCAGTGCTGCTGACTGCTTTGTTACAGACAGAAAACTCTTGGTTGTAGAGTGAGTAGTGAACCCCTTATGTTTTTAGAGATCAGTGTGGAACATTTTCAAAATTACAATCATTCATTCCTCTAATTTATACCTTAGAGGATGTGGCTGACCATGTTGGCATTGAGGATAACTACAATTATACACTGAGTGAATTACTTTCTCTCTCCCCTTCTGAGAACATCTGCAGATGACTCACCTCGCAGTTTGGTTGAATTGGGAGAGAATCCAATAAAGAGAGAGAAAGTCCAAAGATGTTGCAGAGATTGCGTTTAATCTCCTCTCCTCGTGTTTTTTTTTTTGTTTCTTATCCTTTATGAAGGAATGCCTAATGCTGATGAGACATCTTTGGATCATCTCCAGACAATCATTTTCTTTAATTCTTGGTATATTCTGCCACTTTCAGGGTAACTGCACCTGTATTTCCCCTTCTGTCATCCCTCGATGGCACCCATTTAAAGGTTTCTTGCTCCCAGCCACCACCTCTCCTGGGCTGATACCTGCATCTTCTGACTGGGGTTTTTAAAGTTTCACAGCTCTCTGATCTACACTGTGATAGACCAGCACCTATGCTTTGCTTTCCCTCTGAGGGCTATGAACAGTGTATTGCCAGCAGTTATGAGTTACTACACAACTCTAGCTAAGGAAGCCCATTTATTTTTAAGGTAGAAACATTACAGAGAAAGCATATAAAAACACTAAAAGAACCTAGGCGCATAATGAAGAACTTACCAGAGGTAACCCCCAGTTCCAACCCAGGGCTCTAGTAGGTGTCAGTCCCTCCAAGCCCACAACTGATTTTTCCCTTAGTTACAAGTTCATATCAGTCTTTAGATCAGGAACCAGAATGAAGACACGGAGTCAATTTAAACACAGACTATTTATTCCAAAGTCCTTTCTTTGTCTATTGGGCTCTGGAGAATCCAGTTTGAACCAAAATATGTAAGCCAGGAGGTGGTACTACCTGTTCCTGAGCTCTATTTCACCTTTGCTAGCCAGTCTTTTCCTTTGCCTAGTTCTTGTAGTCACATGCTTTGATTGACCATTTTCCTCACCCAGCAATCTCCCCTCCAAGTTCTCCAGTCCAGTTTGCATCTGCAAGTCTTGGCTTTTCCCTTCAACCTTCTTTTCCCTTTGTTCCATCATCTGCTTGAACCCACTTCAAAACATAACCATAGCTCCCATCTGCATCCTCAAGCCTTGGACCTTCTCTTCCATCAGCTCTATCAGGCGGCACTTCATACACTATAGGATAAATTAAGAAAGTTAAAAATTAAATAAATGGAACAAAAATCTATTAATATACTACCAAACTTACAAACTTGGTCTCCTCTCACTCCTTCCACTGTACAGCATAAAACACACTTGTAATCAGGTAAGTGCTAAAGCTTTACAGGTTTTATTTGGTACTTAGATACTATGGTGAAATATAAATAAGCAAGTAGGTAGATCATAGATAAGAGGTAACACCTCAGAAACAAACGTTTGGGCTACAATTTTCCTTGCTTGGTCTTTTCCTGAAGCTGATGATTGATTGGTTGATTTGATAGATATAAATTCTCAGACAAATCCCTTCAGCTGTTTATAATTAAGAGTGTGAAAAATGATGGATTTCCTTGTTCTAATATTTTAGTCACACATTTCAGCCAGGGCTGCAACAAAAAATGGCTAAAATGTGAAACACTTGAGAAATGCATACTGATCATGAACATTAGAATATTTCCTTAAAACTACAAGTACACACACATATGTAGCCACAGCTATGCTGCACAAACCTGCATGGCTAACTAAGGGATAGTCACAGCAACCCACAGAGAACACCAAAAGGTATTCCGTTCATGAGCGTCACATGATCCTTCCCTGTATGTGCCTTACTTTGTAGGCTCAAAGAGTAGTTGGGGCACGGCCTTGACTTGCTGTTCTACCTCCTACAAGATAGAGTCATCCCTGAACTATCCAGAATGCAAGGTTGACCATGACCCATGCCGTGTTTTAAAGTTATTAAAAGTTGCATAGTGTTTGTTTGCTAACACCCTTTACAAAATCCAGCTTTCTTTCTAGTCTAATAAGGGCCAGAAGGCACAGTGCACCATGGCTTCTTGGATGCTCAACCCAGTGTCACTGCAGTGCACCTGCATGTCAGAGTTCTCATACAGCATGGAGCTTTCCATACACCATGCAGGAGCATAACAGCTCCCTTCCCTTGTGGCCATGCTGGTGTATACACATGTGTACAGTGAAGAAACTGTTCATATCTGAAGGGTAGGAGGGTATGACCAAGCTCTGTGTCCCTAAGCATGATCCAATTGCCTAGGGTTACCATCCATCCGTATTTTCCCCGGACATGTCTGGCTTTTGCGTCTCTAAATAGCCGTCCGGGAGGAATTGGTAAGAAGGTTAAAAGGTCCGGGATTTTTCCCCTCCCCTCCCTCCCTTCCATGCAGAGTGCGGCTGCTGATTGGGCGGCTGGGCCTGATTGAGCCGCTCCCATTGGCCTCCAGCAGCCAGAGCCCTCCCCTGCTGCCTGCAGCATGTTTTGCCTACACGTGGACATGGGCATGGTAAGGGGAGTCCTGGGGGGCAGTCAGGGAGCAGGGGGAGGGTTGAATGGGTCCCCAGCCTCCACCTGCCACCTCCCTCCGTGCATCCCCCCCCATGGGTCCTCCCCACTCCCTACCTGCCTCTCCCTTGTCTGCTTGTACTGCCAGAGCCGGTAGCAACTGCTGTCTGCTGCCCCGGGGCCTACTGCCCCCCATCCACTAATGGCAAGACAGGCTGCCCTTACCCTGCCCTTCCACCCTAGCCCAGAGCCACTCCAATGCCCCAAACCCCTCATCCCCAGCCCTCATCCCCCTGCACCCTAATCCTCTGCCCCAGCCCTGAGCCTCCTCCTGCATCATGAACCCCTCATCCCCAGCCAGAGCCCTCATCCCTCCCCACATCCTAATCCTCTGCCCCAGCCCTGAGCCTCCTCCTGCATCATGAACCCCTCATCCCCAGCCAGAGCCCTCATCCCCCCCCACACCCTAATCCTCTGCCCCAGCCCTGAGCCCTCATCCCCCCGCACCCTAATCCTCTGCCCCAGCCCCAACCCTCATCCCCCTGCACCCTAATCCTCTGCTCCATCCCTGAACCCCTCCTGCATGATGAACCCCTCATCGTCGGCCCCACAGCCCTTACCCTGGCACCCCTCCTATCCCCAAACTCCCACCCAAACCCCCTCCCCTTTCCCACACACACCCTCCTGCCCTCAAACTCCCTCCCAAAGCCTGCACTCCCTCCCTTTGCACTGCCTCCCACCCCCAAACTCCATCCCAGAGTCTGCACCCCTCACCCCCTCCTGAACTCCCATCCCCTGCCCCAGCCTGGAGCCTGCACCCAGCACCCAAACTCTATCTCAGAGCCTGCACCCTGCACCCCTCCTGCACCCTAATCCCCAGCCCAGGACCTGCACCCCAGACCTCCTCCCCTCACCCAACCCCCCTCCCAGAGCCTTAGGCAGGTGGGGGGGGCGGGTTCTGGGCACCACCAAAATTTCTACAACCCTACCACCCGTGCGAGTGGATAAGGGTCGGGGCAGTCAGGGGACAGGTAGGGTCCTAGGGAGGCAGTTAGGGTGGGGGGTTCTCAGCAGGGGGCAGTCAAGGGACAAGAAGCAGGGGGGGTTGGGGGTTCTGAGGGGGCAGTCAGGGGGTGGGAAGTGGGAGAGAGTGGATGGGGCTAGGGCGGGGCTCCCCCCAGTGTCCTCTTTTTTGATTGTGGAAATATGGTAACCCTACAATTGCCACTATTGTGGTTTGCAGCAGCCATTTTTCTAAGTCTTTCATTATTCCTACTCCATCCCAGGAGTGCTGCTTGAATGCAGAAACACAGACAAAAGGAATGGAAGCTTTTGATTGGAACCAGCAGCACACCCTGCTTACTATCCCCAGCTGCTGCTCAGTTCATTCCCTTCTGAGGTCTCTTGAAAAAGTTAGGGAAGCATCACAGAATGGAGGTCAGCACTGTAAGTGTAACCAAGAGAAGTGAGTCATGGGGGAGGGATTTCAAAGAGATGGAAATGAAAGAAGATTAATTTCCTTTCCCTATTTAAAGTGTCAGATGGATCATTTTTATGAGGGACCCTATGTAAGCAAGAGAATTTAATTAGAGCTCCTCTAAGAAAAGCATATACTGAGCAACTACTACAGTATTTTAGTCCTAACTCATCTCTATTATCACAGCTAAGGGTCCAAATGCACATAAGTGCCTGTTTCTATTACACTATCTATTGGAGAAATAATGGTACCAATCAAAGCTTGTTTCCCTAACTGGTGTTGTCATTATATCAGATAACTATCAGAAGGAGCAGAAATTATCTGTTTTGCGTATTGGTGGCTGTTAACATCTTTTGCTTGTCAAATGTTGCCATACTACAGACAGGACTGCCACCATTTATTATTAATTTACCCCTCAGCAAAACAAAGGTACAAGGTGTACTAAATGTAAAGCTAAAGTGACCAAGTCCTGTATTCAACTAAAATAAATATATCATTGTCACTTTGTTGCCGGCACAGAGTACCCGAGGACAGCAACAGTGGGGTTCGTTGCCCGGTGTGCTTCGCGCCAATGAACACACCAGGGTGGAGAAGCAATCAAAGTTTATTTGAGATCTCAAAGTGGTGCAAGGAGACAGGCACATCTCAAATCAAGCACACCAACATAAGCGGCCTTTGTCTTTTTATACAGTTTGCAGCAAGCCTTTCCCTTCTTCCCCCATCATTTCTCACCCCCCCTCCTCCATTCCCACCTCTTCCCCCTTTCTCCCTCTGGCTACATTACACGACCTTGGCTGTACAGCTTGTTCTCACTGTTTCTTTCTGCAAGCAATCTTGTCCTTTAGCTAGAAGCATGTAGGTTTCCCTTATCACTACTGCTTCCCAGCTGCTGGCCTGTGAGGTTAGTAAAGTTTAACATGCAGGGGCTTTGATTCACTTAGGCCTAGAGCGGGGGGGCTTCATCGACTCTCGGGTCTTCCAACTCTCCCCGAGTTACCTAGGGTGACGCTTAGTGACACCAACAACTTTGAAATCAGAGTTCTGTAGCATTGTTTCCAGGTATTAGTTGGAGGTTAAAGGTGAAAGGGAAAGAAAGCTCATTGACTTTCCTTGTGTATATATATCTTTACTGATTTTAACCTTGCATGTAAAAGGTCAAGCATAAAATTATTTCTTCAGAGCAGTTGTCTTCAGAGGTTTGAATTAACATAAATGGAGAGCACCACAGGAAAAAAAAAGTTCATTTTACTTTTAATTGGATTAAGATAAATCTCCTCCATATTGTGAGGGTGAGTTTACACCATAGTAGAAAATGCTAGGGATTAATTTATGGGCCTCTGTCTGGTTTTTGACTAATAACATATTGATTATGTCGGTAAGATATGCAGAGTGTTTGTCAGAAAAGGAGACACTCTGGAACTGAAAATCATTAGCATATCTGACATGATCAAAGCTAGATTAATATTATTAAAGAGCTGTAAGTGAATTGCAGCATACCTTGGAGGCACAGTATTTCATGTCACATGTCTTGGTGCAGACATCATAACCGGTTGCAATACTCAACACAAGGTTGAGTGACTGATTTGTGTAGTTTTGGGGGGTGGGGGTTCCCCCTGTTTTGTGTGTGTTCCAGCAAACGTATTGAACTACCACAGTTTAATCCCTGCAGAGTCTGCAGGTGGTATTGTCCTTGCATTGAGGAGTTATTAAATTCTTAAGGTCACATAAAAAAAAGGTTCCATTAAATTGAGTTAATAAAAACATTGGGCAAAGGTTTGCAAAGAGTGTAGATGTCAAAGCTTTGGGAATTGGAGTGTCTCTTATGATATCAAGCTAAAAGAATAATTTAAAACACATCACAATATGAAGATGTTTAAATGCAGCTTGTGTGATGTTTTGGCTTGGATGGCTAGCTGTACTTGTTTTGCTAAAAAGAAGGTCCTTTTTAGCATTCATTTTTTTCATTAGGAATGGTTTCTGGCACTTTCTCTTGACAAAAATCTTTCAATTTGTACTTCCTGCAAAGCTATACTTCCTTCCCTTGCTCGCTCACTTGCTCTCTCCCTTCCTCGCACTACCCCCACATGTATACGCACAGAGAGAGAATGATAAATAAGTGTGTATAAAAATGTAGATTAGATATATATATCCATTTGATCTATTGTTAACCCCTATTTTTTATTTGGAAAGGAACGTTGAAACTGTTGTGTATTTGGTTGTCGTGGTAATCGAATCTTGTGTTGCTATGGCAACTGAGTTAGATTATTAGGGGATAGCCCAGCCTGTTTTGGCTGGCTGTTGGTTAGTTCTGTGTGTAGCAATAAATGGCTGCTCCAAGGTTTACAGTTCTCTGTGTCTCCAGTGATTTCTTCCTAAAACTGTTGCCCCCAAGGATATAACTACGTGGTGACGAGGGTGGGATATCTGTGCTGCCCCAGCAACAGAAGGAAGTAGAAGTTAAGGTACAAAAATCAACAAACAAACCTTGTTTGCTGCTGGAAGGGGGTGAGAACTGGCTTGTTTGCTCTGACTGTGCAAACTGAAACTAAAATCAGGGCCACTGGAACCTTTTGAGGAGACTATAGTGCAATGGCATGTATATACTGAGTGTTTTGAGCTTTTTGTTATTGCAAATGACATTACAGAAGAGAAGAAGGTGCCAATATTCTTAAGTGTTGTAGGGGCTAAGACCTACTCCCTGCTACACAGCTTACTACACCCTGTTAAGCCAGAGACTAAATCTTACAGTGACATTGTGGAAATCCTGGGGTCCCATTTTTCTCCAAAACCACTGTTAATTGCTGAAAGATATAGGTTCCACAAAAGAGACCAGAAAGAAGACGAAACAGTTGTACAATTTGTAGAAACGTTAAGAAAGCTTGCAGAACACTGTGAATTTAAGGAGATGTTAAATGATGCCCTGCATGACAGGTTAGTGTGTGGCTTGCACAGTGAAGCTATATGGAAGCATCTATTGACAGAGGCTCAGCTTACCTTACAGAAGGCCATTGATATTGCTTTCTCCATGGAACTGGCTACAGAAGAGGCACAATCCATCGGTGCATCCCCTAGGGTGCATAAGATATCATAAGAACCTATCCACAAAACTGTGGGGAGTCAGGAATGTTACCGCTGTGGTAAGCCGGGTCACCCTGCATCAGAATGCTGGTGTAAGGACCTGGTGTGTCGACACTGTGGCAAAAGGGGACACATTGTGTGTGCCTGTAAACAAAAGGAAAAGAGGAAATCTGCATACCCTAGAGCAGACCCAGGATGACCAAAGAGATACCTCCTCACAAGAAGAAGAGCCACTCCATGTTTTGTCTTTGGTAGTGGGCTCACATGAATACTGGGTAACCCCGTTGTTGGACGGCAAACCTATACGCGTGGAACTGGACACCGGTGGAACCATTTCGCTGGTCTCAGAGACTGTGTATAAAGAAAAGTTACAGCATCTTCCGCTTAAAGCAACAAAAACAGTGCTGAAGACATATACGGGATGTTAAGGTGGAGCTCAATGGACAGGCTGCTAAATTGCCACTGTTTGTGGTTAGAGGTAATTACCCAGCCTTAATGGGTAGGTCTTGGCTTAGGAAGATCCAGCTGAATTGGGCAGAAGTGCACCGAGTGACTAAAGAAGAAACCGGTCTGACCACTATACTAAAGAAACATGCTGCTGTTTTTGGAGAGGATCTGGGAAGCATGAAGTATGAAGGGAATCATTGTGACATTGAACATTAAACCTGACAGTCAACCAAAATATCTGAAAGCCAGAACTGTGCCATATGCCATCAGGCCGAAAGTTGAAGCAGACCTGGAGTGCCTGGTCACAAATGGAGTCCTAATACCAGTTACCCATAGCCGATGGGCAACTCCCTATTGTTCCAATAGTGAAGAAAGATGGCTCCCTCCAGATTTGTGGTGATTTTAAAGTTACTGTCAACCCAGTGTTATGTGCAGAGCAATACCCGCTTCCCCACATTGATGACCTCTTTGCAGGCCTGGCTGGGGGACAAAAGTTCAGTTAGATTGATCTGAGTCAAGCATATTTACAGATGCATGTTGATGAAAAGTCCCAAAAGCTGTTGACTATTGTGACGCATAAGGGGCTTTATTGATACTGTCGCCTACCCTTCGGAATAACATCTGCTCCCGCCTGTTCCAGAGGGCTATGGACCAGATCTTGTGTGGCTTGCCAGGAGTCCAGTGCTATCTGGATGACATCCTGGTCACTGGAAGGAATGAGGAGGATCACCTAAGAATTTAGAGGCTACCCTACAAAGAGTGGAAGAGAATGGACTGCGAGTCCACAAAGACAAGTGTGAATTTTTCCAGCCCTCTGTTGAATATTTGGGACACATCATTGATGCTACAGGTCTTCATAAGGCCCCTGCCAAAGTTAAGGTTATTGTGGAGGCTCCCCCTCCTCAAAATGTTAGTCAGCTTCGCTTGTTTCTAGGACTATTGAACTATTATGGAAAGTTTATCTCACAGTTAGCCAAACTGCTAAAACCACTTCACGGACTCCTTGGGCAGAACAAGGCCTGGAAGTGGACTGAAGCCTGTGATGTTGCATTTAACAAAGCTAAGGATGCATTGCTAAATTCTGAAGTTCTGACGCACTTTGATCCATTCTTACCCCTACAGTTGGCCTGCGATGCGTCCCCTTATGGAGTGGGAGCAGTCGTGTCACACATTATGCCTTCAGGAGAAGAGAGACCTATTGCTTTTGCTTCACACACTCTAAGAAAAGCAGAAACGAACTATGCCCAAATCGAACATGAGGCATTAGGAATCGTTTTCGGAATTCGGAAGTTTCATCAGTACCTGTTCTGACAGAAGTTTACTCTTCTCACAGACCATCGACCCCTGACTTCAATTTTTGGACCCCACACAGGCATTCCGCCATTAGCTGCTAGTCGTATGCAACAGTGGGCATTGTTGCCTTCCGCGCACACATATGAAATCAAATATCGGAAATCCACTCTGCACGGCAATGCGGATGGTCTCTTAAGGCTGCCTTTGCCAGTCAACCGTCAAGATATTGCCCAGAAGGAAATCTTTCTCTTTGAACAGGTAGAGAATACACCCATCACCGCTATTCAGGTAAAGAAGGCAACTCGAGTTGACCCAATATTGTCCCAGGTTATGGACCTGGTGATGAATGGAACATCTCGACGAACCTCTCTGGTCTCACGTGACCTTGTTACCTACATGTCCAGGAGGACGGAGTTATCAATCCAATCTGGTTATTTGTTGTGGGGAAGACATGTTATTATCCCACCACCACTGAGATCACAGATGTTAGAACAGCTCCATTCCGGTCACTGTGGAATAGTGCGCATGAAGGAAATTGCACAAAGCTATTTTTGGTGGCCTGGGTTGGACAGTGCTATTGAAAAGAAGGCAAGAGCTTGTATGTCATGTCAGGGTGTGAGGAATGCACCCCAGTGGGCACCCCTACATCCATGGGACTGGCCTGAAAACCCGTGGCAACGTATTCACGTTGACTTCGCTGACCCCCTTGAAGGAAGCATGTTCTTGGTGGTGGTAGATGCCCATTCTAAATGGCCAGAAGTCTCAATAATGCAGTCCACTACTGCAGAGAGTACTATCCAAAAACTACGAGGACTCTTTAGTCGTTTCGGTCTGCCAGAACAACTTGTGAGTGACAATGGACTGCAGTTCGTCTCTCAGGAGTTTCAAAAGTTTATGAAGGCAAATGGGATACACCACATCACTTCAGCACCATATCATCCATCCACCAATGGATTAGCTGAAAGATTTGTGCAGACAATGAAACAAGCTTTGAAATCAGCAAGGGGACAATTATCCATTCAAAAGCGTCTGGACACCTTCTTACTATCCTACAGAAACACACCTCATGCTACGACCAAGGCATCCCCGGCCTTTCTAATGATGGGACGACAGCTGTGCACTTGCTTTGATCTGCTGAAACCTTCTGAACCCCAACAAATTGTGCAACGTCAGCAGCAAGATCAAGTTATCAGGCATGCACTCAGAGCAAAAGACCAAACCTTTAGCCCGGGACAACGAGTTTTGGCTCGGAATTATACTTCTGGAGCTAAATGGGTCCCTGCCGCTGTCATCGCTCAAACGGGACCTGTTTCCTACACAGTCCAGACTTCAGAGGATCTCTCCTGGCAGCGACATGTAGATCAGCTGCTGCCAGGTCATACCAGTCCTCAGGACACATCTTCAGTTGAGCTGCCTGACTTCACCACCTCCGGCGAGACACCAAATCAAGAGTCACCTGTTCCTGACATTTCCCCTCCATTACTGCCAGCGGCAGAGATACCCCTCTGCCCGGCATGAGCTGATACCCCATCCTCACCCCTTCACCCTACAAACCCTGCGTCCATTGTCAGGCCCGCGCCCAAGACACTTTCAGATGCAACAACACCAGAAGTCCGCCATAATCCACCTAAAGACAGAAGGCCTCCTCGTTGGCTGGATCTTTAGCTAGGGCGAACCCATGGTTACAGGGCAAAATAATCCCTGGGGTTTAGCCGGGAATGGAGGCAGTCTAGCCTCCTTCTCTAGTTAGTGTTTGTTTCATTTTGGGGACATTCTTATTAAGGGGGGAGGAATATGTTGTGTATTTGGTTTTTGTGGTAATAGAATCTTGTGTTGCTTTGGCAATTGAGTTAGATTATTAGGGGATAGTCCAGCCTGTTTTGGCTGGCTGTTGGTTAGTTCTGTGTGTAGCAATAAATGGCTGCTCCAAGGTTTACAGCTCTCTGTGTCTCCAGTGATTTCTTCCTAAAACGTTGCCCCCAAGGATATAACAGAAACTGTTGGTTTTTTCAGTTGTACCTGCATACATTGGTGCAGCTGATTTTAATTCCTCAGCATGAGTGGGATTCGAAGCCTATTGAAACCAATGGAAAGTTTCCCACTTTCTTTAATGGGCTCTGGAGCAGGCCCCAGATGACAAAATCTAGTTGTAAACAGCTCTTATCTTCTATTTATTAATATTACAACTTCAGGTTTTTGAATAGGTTTAAGTGCACAATAGTCAGTAATATTTACACTAAATTAAATAGCTTTAGAATGAAATCCTGGCCACATTGAAGTCGTAGCAACTGCTATGGAGTTCAATAGGATTAGGATTTCACCCTCAAACTTTGTGTCCAACAACAAAAAAATACTCTGAGATATTTTATGACAGTTTTTTGGAATGAAGAATCAATGTTATTTTGAACACAAGAAACAATATAATGAAGGATAAGATTGATGTAAAAGTTTGGTTGGTATATTCCTAGGGCTCTGCTAATGGAATAAAAGTGAATTGCTTTATCTTAATATCATTCATTTAGAACTAGTCTTTCCAAATATTGTAATTTTGGGGGACAAAATATCTGATGAATTGTACATTTAATTATATATACAAAGTGGGTCTGTTTTTTGTAGTAGTTTAGAAAGTTGCATAGACCTAATCTGATTGGTCAGTTATTTCCCCGATGAATATTCTGAATTTACATATAATACCTGTATGTATTAATTATGTTAGAATGTTTTATATTAAAACATGTTAAATACACCTCTACCCCAATATAACACGACCCGATATACCACGAATTCGGATAAAACGCGGTAAAGCAGCGCTCCAGGGAGGGCGGATCAAAGCAAGTTCGATATAACATGGTTTCACCTATAACACGGTAAGATTTTTTTGGCTCCTGAGGACAGCGTTATATCGGGGTAGAGGTGTATATGACAGAATTATTTTAAATGTTCTTTTGAAATACCTCAAATCAATTTTAAAGTTTATATAGATTTGCGTATACTTCTCTGTTTGAGATCCCATTTTATTATGAAATATTAAATTGATATCCTACTATAAGCAAATGAACCTAAATTGCCCTGCATTGAAATGCAAGTTGCAATATGCAAACATCCAGAATAACAACATATCTATGGAAACATGGTATTGTTTAAGTAAAGAACATTAAGGACTAAATCATTCAGCATATTAAATACTGAAAATCTACTTATGCAAAAATTAAATCATCTAAAAATTATCATATTAACTTTGAAGTCTTTTTAAATATTGAATACATCCCAAGCAGCCAACCCTGATCTGGTAATCCCAATGGATACTAATTCTGAGTTTCCCTATTTTTTCATATGCGTTTCTTAAAGCATAATTTTTCATCTGGTGTCTGCTTTTTCATGGAAGTGTGTCAATTTAGCCCTTGTCCTTAGATATAACCTCGTATTAACTCAGTCTGTTTAAGGCTGAAATACATTTTGACATTCTTCTCACATTTTCAGCCACAAGTGCATATATCTTAGAAACCTCTACAAGTTAATAAATTCTTCTTCTGGATTCAGAAACCAAAAGTAGCAATTATTAAAGGGAACATATGGCAGGTGCCTTAAAGCTCCAGGGTGACACTAAAGCATATGACTTCAGCTCATTATAAGTATTTTCTAGGATCTTCTTAATTGCTCTAGTAATTAAAATTCACCAAAAATTGTGAAAATGCCAAACAATTAAATAATATGGAGCTAATATATGCTTTAGAATATTGAATTTAATAGAAAGGTGAATTGTGAGATAATATTTTTTTTAAATTCTGGGGGAAAATTATAATCCATCTGTCTAGTTTTGTTTTGTTTTTTAATTAAATATTTTATTTTGTTATCCTTTGTCACACTGTCTTCTGGTTAAGCAATTGCATGTTGGTATGTTTTTAGTTTGTAGATAAAATGTAATGATGATATTACATAAAGTAGCCACTACAGATCATAGGTGATGGAAGCACTAGAAATGTATGGATGAATGGATGGAGAGAAGGGTCTGATCATGGAAGCAATGCATATGACAGCTACTCTTCATATTAATGGGAATTACACCCACAGAGCTCAAGGACCTGATCCAAAGCCCAGTCAAAAGATTCTTGTTGACTGAATTGGGCTTTGGAGCAAGCCTTCATAGAATTAGGCCCTCATCATACAAACACTTATGACCATGAATAACTTTTAAACTTAAGAGTAGCTCCATTGATTTTAAGCATGTGACTGTGTTTGCAGGGTCATGGCCTTTGAATTTAAGCAATGCATACAGAAGTACAACAGTGTTGACATTTGAACTCTGAGATCATAAGCTATTTTTTATATGAAATTGGATTGTTAAATGAAAGCATCTATTTGTTTTGTGGTATTGGAGGTTAGATAATACCCTTGAGAAAACAGAGTTATTTTAAAAATATAATCTGAAATGCATAGCCATTGCAAATTGGCGTTCAACAGGAGGTTTAGTTATCATGTGTTTAATCAATCCTAGCTGTAAGGAAATTTAAGAGCATAGTGTAAACAGAAGAAAAATGCAGTTCTTTCTTTAAGGCAAAAATAGAGAATTACAAATAACTAAGCATCTAAGAGATTTACCAAGAAGTTTCCTGGGGATAAAACTGTCTGTGAACAATATTTTATTATATTCAAAAAACTATGTTAAAAGGATGTTAATGTTGCAACATCAAGCACTCAAAATTAAGTAACCAAACCACTAGCCAATTAAGGTCATCAGTATGGTTCAGACCTATATTATCCACAGCTCAGGACGCTGTCACTTGAACGAATGGAAAAAGATTTCTATTAAAAATGGGGGGGGGAGGGGGCGCTGAGAAATTTGTTTTTGTGTAGCTTTTCCTGGTTTGTAGTTATTGGGTTTTTGTAATTCCACATCCTTCTGTGAGATATTTATCAAATTTTTCATTTTAGAAACTAAGCTAGTTATTATAGTCAGAGGAGAATTCTAAGGTGAAGATGAGTAAAACATTAATTTTTAATTATGTTCTGGAACTCCCACTAATGGATCCTTCCTCCCAACTTACCCAAGTAAAACATCTGTCCTCTATCTAGTTTAACAGCTGGATTAGATGTAGCACACTTACAGCTGTGCTTATCTGCTATACATATTTGATTATGGGGCTGCTATCCAACATTGCTGGGGTTGTTTATTCACAGCTATTGAATAAAGGGAAAAGGCAGGTTGTCCATACCCAAGGGCATATCCAACTTCCTGTTCTTTTTGTTAACATGCATCAAGTCAGACAATTGGCTATGAACAAATGCCAGTCTTACTCAAGATATCTGCTTCTTCTGCGTATTTGAATCATAGCTGCTTACTGTACTGCCAAATCAAGTGTTCATTATTTCAACACTAGTAAAGCTATTGCAAAGTGAGCTGGATTCTGTTCTGCTCGGTGCTGTGCTAACAAAATATTAACATGGGCTCCCTGAAATATTTTCCGCACATTCTCTGAAAAAAATGTTCCTTTAAAACAATCATTCCAATACTCATTCTCCTGCAATACTCTATTGATTCTATACTCTTACCCTATACTCTTCACCCACCCCTCTAGATCTTCCTCTTTGCAGCAGTGAGGGTGGCAGGCAGGTTGTCCTGGAGGCTCTGAGTGTGGAGTGGGTCCCCTCTAGTGACCACATAAGGAACTGGTCTCCTTTAGCTCTTGAGATGAGCTAGTCTCTCCTGACTGCTGGGGAACTCCCTTAACTCTTGGGAGAGGGCTTGTGTCTTCCTTAGCTGGCACAGGGGCTTGTGGTAGAAAGTTGGAGTTAGGAGGAAGATATGGCACTTCAGGCTTCCACCCAGAACCAACTCTTTAAACGCTAGGGCTGGACAGACAGGCACTGGCAGGGAAAGTGATGGCCTGCTGCTATAGTGGCTGACCCTCTTACAGAGCAGCAGCAGTCTGGCTCCACCTGTTAAGGAGAGGTGCTTGACTCCATGGTACAATCACCCATGTACTCCTCCCAGTGCAGGTTAAGGATGAAATAAGGAATTCTTCTTCGTTGGGAACGAGCAGCCTGCACAGTCCCAGTCTCACAGAGGACTGAAATTTTTAAAAAGCAGATACAGCCTTAGCATTTTTGGGTAGGCATACGAACAGTTTTTTTCACTCACCCTTCCTTCTATAAGTGAGTCTGCCTCAACACTGATACTTGTAATGACATAGGAGGCAGAAAAATCTCAGGCTGAGTTTTCAGTCTGGCCAGTTAGAAAATCTTCTTTTAACTTGTAAGCTGAATATATTTCGTCCAAAAGTCATTGGGAGGGAATGAAAACAGAACCCCACAAAGCCAGCTCTCTGGCAAGAATTGCACTTTAATTTCTCCTCATTCTTTCTCCTTCTGTTTTATGGCTGCTTTTTGAAAAGAAAAACGTATAAAGGTTATACTTTGAAACACCTGTCCCTCTATGTTGTCGTTTTCTTAGTGTATTGAATGCAGTTTTGAAGGGCGGGGGAGAATGTGGAGGAATGCAGGTTGAAATGTTGAGAGAGATCTCAATGAATGCTCTTTTCTGCATTTACAGTGTCCCATTAGATAGTAACCAAACTCAGCTTTTTTACAAATACTAGAAACACTCCAAAAACCCATCATCTGCAAAAAGCCATGTCTGTAGTGTTGAGTTCATGATAAAGCACTGCAAATTTAATGTATGCAGTTTTACAGAGCATAGGTAACTGCCCTGAGGATCTTGCAGTCTAAGGTCTAAGCTCTTTGGACCAGGAAGTATCTGCTATCTAACAAAATACTGCCCCATTCTTGGTTACTCCTTAGGGACTACTGTAATAAAACTGATTATTAATAACAATTACAAAGCCTTGATCCTGAAAGACTTACAGCTGTGCTTAGTTTTATACGTGTGAGGAGTCCTATTGAAATCAATGAAGCTATTTACAGTGTATAAAGCTAAGCATTTGCATAAGTCTTTACAGGATCAGAGCCCAAATGAGAGAAAAACAAATACAAGAGAAGTTCTAGGGAACTGTTTTGAAGAGAGAGGGACTGGGGATTATTAATGGTACAGAAAGGGAGGAAGATTTTGTGGGAAGGTGAATTCGAAGAAAAGATTTTAAATAGTGAGAAGGCCCATGGCTAATAACATGGAAGTGCTCCAAGGAGCAGAGGGCAGTACAATGAAAAACAAAAAATAGACTGAGAAAGGGACAAATGAAAGAATAAAGAGAGAGGATTAGAAATTGGATCAGAAGCAGGAGGTGTAGTACCAGGGAAAATAAGTGTAGGATATAGGTGGGACAAAATTATGTAGGACCTTGTAAATGAGGACAAAAGGGCTTGGATTTTATGTGGTCAGAGTTGTGAAGCTAGTCAAGGAATCAAAGGATGGAGCCATGGAACGGGAGTGGTTTTTTTTTTTATTTTTTATTTCAGCAGCCTAGAAGAATAGGATCCTATGCTTCTAAATGGTGAAGTTCATAAAGGCTGAAGGCACGTTCCCCTCCCCCACCCTATATATATTCACCTTAAACACATTACTTCATTGCAAGTTTCTTAGGCACATTCAGATTCGTGATGAAGACTGAGCCAAGTTGGCGAACAGTAAACAGCTTGCAGAGTTTGAGAGGCTTAATCATATGAGTTTTCAGCTCTGGCCAACAGTTCTCTGCAATTAAAATTTAGAAAATAACAAGTGAGTATCATTCAGAGTCAATGGGTGAGCATGCCATGAAGAAATACTGAAGGCTGAGGGAAATGTTCTACTTCTAGTTTGGCTGAATATAACTTTATACTCTGACAAAGTTTTTCCTTTTTATTATTATTTTTGTTGTTGCTGTGAAGGAATAAGGAATGGTTTCAGAAACAATTTGAAACTAATCTTGGTTATATATAATTTGACATTAAAACAGGGACTAATATCACATACTAGGAAAAGAAAGGCATTTTGAAAATTGAAGCCCCGGTGATTAAAAAATAAGATTGAACTGCCATACCATATAATAAGTAAAATTGCTGTCCTGCATGCTTTCTGTTTCAGAGGCAGCGGCAATTTAAGCCACAATCGCATCTTGATAGGGAATGACAAATGGCAAGTCTTTCCTCATCAGTAGAGAGTCTGAGAAAACTGGCTTAGAAAAGAAAAACCCTTTACCATTAATGCTGTCTCAGATCAACAGGGTAAATATAGATTAAAACCTATGGGGCCACTTTTAAAGCAAGGGGCAACATATAGTTGCACTGCCTCAGGAGCTGAGCAGCAACCACAGTGAGACTCAGGGTATGTCTACACTACGGGATTAATCCGAATTTAGATAATTCGGATTTGAGAAACAGGTTGTATAAAGTCGAAATGAGTGCGGCCACACTAGCACAGTAATTCGGTGGTGTGCGTCCAAGTACCGGGGCTAGCGTCGATTTCTGCACCGTTGCACTGTGGGTAGCAATTCCATAGCTATCCCATAGTTCCCGCAGTCTCCTGCGCCCATTGGGATTGTGGGTTAAGATCCCAGTGCCTGATGGGACAAAAAACATCGTCGCAGGTGGTTCTGGGTACAGCCTCACTCCCTCCCTCCCTCCCTCCCTGCATGAAAGCAACGGACGGCAGACAACCATTTTCGCGCCTTTTTTCCTGGGTGGGTGAACACTGCAGACTCCATACCACGGCAAGCATGGAGCCCGCTGAGGTCAAGACAGCACTCATGAATATTGCAAACACCTCGCGCGTTCTTGTGGAGTTTATGCTCAGCCAGGACCAGAAAAACGAGGCGAGGAGGCAGCGGCGGCGGCAGCGCAGCGACAAGCATGATGAGGACATGGACACGGACACGGACACAGAATTCAGTGAAACCACAGGCCCCGGTGCTTTGGAGATCATGTTGTTAATGGGGCAGATTCTATCCATGGAACGCCGATTCTGGGCAAGGGAAACAAGCACAGACTGGTGGGACCGCATAGTGTTGCAGGTCTGGGACGATTCCCAGTGGCTGCGGAACTTTCGCATGCGTAAGGGCACTTTCATGGAACTTTGTGACTTGCTTTCCCCTGCCCTGAAATGCCAGAATACCAAGATGAGAGCAGCCCTCACAGTTGAGAAGCGCGTGGCGATAGCCCTGTGGAAGCTTGCAACGCCAGACAGCTACCGGTCAGTCGGGAATCAATTTGGAGTGGGCAAATCTACGGTGGGGGCTGCTGTGATGCAAGTAGCCAAAGCAATCACTCAGGTGCTGCTACGAAAGTTAGTGACTCTGGGAAATGTGCAGGCTATAGTGGATGGTTTTGCTGCAATGGGATTCCCTAACTGTGGTGGGGCAATAGACGGAACCCATATCCCTATCTTGGCACCGGAGCACCAAGCCACCGAGTACATAAACCGCAAGGGGTACTTTTCAATGGTGCTGCAAGCACTTGTGGATCACAAGGGATGTTTCACCAACATCAACGCGGGCTGGGCGGGAAGGGTTCATGACGCTCGCGTCTTCAGGAACACTACTCTGTTTAAAGGGCTGCAGCAAGGGACTTACTTTCCGGACCAGAAAATAACCGTTGGGGATGTTGAAATGCCCATAGTTATTCTTGGGGACCCAGCCTACCCCTTAATGCCATGGCTTATGAAGCCATACACAGGCAGCCTGGACAGGAGTCAGGAGCTGTTTAACTACAGGCTAAGCAAGTGCAGAATGGTGGTAGAATGTGCATTTGGCCGTTTAAAAGGTCGCTGGCGTTCATTATTGACTCGCTCTGACCTCAGCCAAAGAAATCTCCCCATTGTTATTTCTGCTTGCTGTGTGCTCCACAATCTCTGTGAAAGTAAGGGGGAGACCTTTATGGCGGGGTGGGAGGCTGAGGCAAATCGCCTGGCTGCTGATTACGTGCAGCCAGACACCAGGGCGATTAGAAGATCACACCATGAAGCGCTGTGCATCAGAGAAGCTTTGAAAACCAGTTTCATGGCTGGCCAGGCTACCATGTGAAATATCTGTTTGTTTCTCCTTCATGAAAACCCTCCCCCTTTACTGACTGATTTTCTGTAAGGAACCCACCCTGCCCCTTCCCCCAGCTTTCTTTCAAACCAAATAAAGTCACTATCATTTAAAAATCATTTATTCTTTATTAATAGATTAGAAAAAGAGGGAGGGAACCCGGGTGGTATTTGGGAGGAGGATTGCTGGGAAGGAAAAAGCCACAAAGAAAAGGTTAAAAAAATGACAGCCTTTTGCTTGGGCTGTCTACTGGGGTGGAATGGGAAGGTGTACGGAGCCTCCCCCCCCGCGTTCTTACACGTCTGGGTGAGGAGGATACGGAACATGGGGAGGGGGGAGGGTGGAACAGGGGCTGAAGCGGCAGTCTGTTTTCCAGCAGCCGTTCCTGAACCTCCACCAGACGCCGGAGCAGCCCCAGCGTTGCATCCTTCATCCTCTGGTCTTCCTGCCGCCATCTCTCATCTCGATCGTCTCTCCTCTCCTCACGTTGGTCCCTCCTCTCCTCACGTTGGTCCCTCCTCTCCTCACGTTCACTGACTTCTTTCCTATACTTTGAAACTGTTTCCTTCCACTCATTCAGATGAGCTCTGTCACTCCTGCTGGATTGCATAATTTCAGAAAACATGTCCTCCCGCGTCTTCTTCTTACGACGCCTTATCTGTGATAACCTTCGGGATGGAGGAGGGAGGCTTGAGGAATTTGCAGCTGCTGTAGGGAGGGGAAAAAAGAGAGAATTGTTTTAAAAGCTACATTTTGCAGAACAATGCTTATACTCTTTCACGGTGACCAACACTGTTCACATTACATAGCACATGTGATTTCTGTGCAAGGTCGCATTTTGCCTCTTAATGCTGAGTGCTTGTGGCTTTGCTGCTAGAGATCACAGGTCTGGGCAACAGAATTCGGCTTGCATGCGGCCATGGTAAGCCATTGTTTTACAGCTTCTGCACCCTCCTTTCCCACATACCAAGCATAGCCTGTAGAGTGCTGCAGAAGCCTGGCCAATCTCAGCCAGTTGGGGGGGGGGCAGTGTGGGGGGGCTTGTCTGGGCCCCTTCAGGCAAGTAGAGTGCTGCGGTTTTTCTGTTAACATTCAGCAGCACCAGAAAACAAACTAACCCCCCCCCGCCATGAATTCTCTGGGATGATCACGGTACCCCTCCCCCCACCGCGTGGCTGGTAACAGGGAAGAACCCTGCTAGCCAAACGCGGAAAACTTCAGGGCCAATTTCCCATCTGCGCTTGGCTAACTGCAGGGAAGGATTTATTTTCCGCCACAGGCAAACAGCCCAGTAGGAACGGCCACCTCTGTCCCCTTAATTAAGTTCCCGTATTTCAACCAGGTTACCAGGAGTGATATCACTCTCCTGAGGATTACACAACAAGATAAAGAACGGATGTTGCTTGAATGCCAGCAAACACCGGGACCATACGCTGCTAGGCTTTGTCAGGCAATGATACCAGATTACTTGCTGCAAGCATGGCGTGGTCAAGTGTCCTACCATGGAGGAGGGAATAAGGATGCACTGCCCAGAAACCTTCTGGCAAGGCTTTCGGAGTACCTCCAGGAGAGCTTCATGGAGATGTCCCTGGAGGATTTCCGCTCCATCCCCAGACACGTTAACAGACTTTTCCAGTAGCTACAGACTTTTCCAGTAGCTGAACTGACCGCGAATGCAAAGTCAGGCAAAGTAATCATTAAAAACCGTTTGCTTTTAAAACAAGTTTTATATTTTAAAAGGTAAACTCACCTGAGGTCCCTTCCATGGGGTCAGAGTCTTGGGTACTGGCTTGGGAGGCTTGGGAGGGTACTTCAGTCAGGGTGAGAAAAAGATCCTGGCTGTTGGGGAGAATGGAGTGCTGTGTGCTCTCTGCAAGCTCATCCTCCTCCTCCTCCTCCTCTACCCCATCGGCAGAATCCTCAGGCGTCGAGACTATCCCCGACCCAGAATCCACGAACAAAGGTGGGGTAGTGGTGGCAGCCCCCCCTAGAATTGCATGCAGCTCGGCGTAGTAGCGGCATGTCCGCGGCTCTGACCCGGAGCGACCGTTTGCCTCCTTTGTTTTTTGATAGGCTTGTCTGAGCTCCTTGACCTTCACGCGGCACTGCTCAGAGTCCCTATTGTGGCCTCTCTCCATCATGCCCTTGGAAATTTTTTCAAAAGTTTTTGCATTTCGTCTTTTAGAACGAAGTTCTGCAAGCACTGAATCCTCTCCCCATACAGCGATCAGATCCAGTACCTCCCTCACGGTCCATGCTGGTGCTCTTTTTCGATTATCAGCCTGCATGGTTACCTGTGCTGATGAGGTATCTGTGGTCACCTGTGCTCTCCATGCTGGGCAAACAGGAAATGAAGTTCAAATGTTCGCGGGGCTTTTCCTGTCTACCTGGCCAGTGCATCCGAGTTCGGATTGCTGTCCAGAGCGGTCACAATGATGCACTGTGGGATAGCTCCCGGAGGCCAATACCATCGAATTGCGGCCACACTAACCCTAATTCGAATTGCTAAAATCGATTTTGGCGCTACTCCGCTCGTTGGGGTGGAGTACAGAAATCGATTTAAAGGGCCCTTTACATCGAATTAAATGGCGTCGTTGTGTGGACGGTTACAGGGTTAATTCGAATTAAAGCTGATAAATCCGAATTAAAGTCGTAGTGTAGACCAGGCCTCAGAGAGCTGAAGTCAGTTGTACTGGTCCACCTCCTCCAAGATTTTGACTTCTTACTCCCTATCTACCTGCTCCGGGGATAGTAGCTCAGCAGTGTGAGTGGGTATCAAGTACTAGGGAATAAGAGGCTCATTGCTCCATGGCATAAACATATAAGTTACAATGCTGTTATCTCTAGGCAGTTGGTAACTCTGACTAGTATCACTATAACCTTCCCTTGGGGATTTTAAAAAGAGAGAATCAATAAGGTGCTTAGCTGTGATGTCTCCATTGTTACCATGAGGCAGAGCCTTCAGCAGCCAGCCAAAATAGTCATCTCTTGGCCTCCAGCTTGTACAAGGCAAACAGATTTAGCCGTTCTAGAATTTTTATCCAGTTGTAGGATGAAAGACGCCTGTTAGTTTCCTTCTGATGGAGGAACTCTCCTCATATCAACACATAGCATAAGTTCAGTGATCAGAGATAATGCTCCTATTTCAGCAAGGTCCTTCCACATGGGCTTCATTTGGAACAAGCAAATAGTCCTATTGAAATCAGTGGGATCAATCATGTGCTTAAATTTACACTCATGTATGAGTTCCTTCCTGAATCAGGACCAACACATAAATGTTTTCCAGAACTTATCCTTCATGTCAGTTTAAATTAATTTTTAAGCACTTATCCTTGACCTTCTGTAAGGATTCCATTTTATCTGCAATAACTGTCAGTGGTGCTAATGCACCAACCACTCATGGTATCTACTTAGCAGAAGTTGTAAAGTATTTTAGGCGAGACTGGTAGTGCTCTCTGCTATTAAAGTTGCCTGACATTTTCCATTATAAAATTCTGTTTTTAGTTGCATACAAAACTTTAGTGTTTGGGCTGAAATTTTACATGACAGGTGTCTACCTCCGGCTGAACTTTTCTGGAAAATTTCAACCAAAGCTGATCAGATATTTCCAAAAAGAAGACATGGGGGAAATATATATCAGGGGTCGGCAACCTTTCAGAAGTGGTGTGTCGAGTCTTCATTTATTCACTCTAATTTAAGGTTTCGCGTGCCAGTCATACATTTTAATGTTTTTAGATGGTCTCTTTCTATAAGTCTATAATATATAACCAAACTATTGTTGTATGTAAAATAAATAAGGTTTTTAAAATGTTTAAGAAGCTTCATTTTAAATTAAATTAAAATGCAGAGCCGCCAGGACCCAGGCAGTGTGAGTGCCACTGAAAATCAGTTTGCGTGCCCTCTTTGGTACACGTGCAATAGGTTGCCTACCCCATGTTAAAAAAACTTCCACCAACATGATCAAAAACTTGAAATTTATCAGGGAGTGTCCTTTGTGTCAGCAATAGGCCTTTTCCCCTCCCTAAATTTGGCTAAGTTATAAACCTTTGAAAAATCGCAGATTGCACCAGCTCAGTAGAGATGTATTTGCTTTTAGCAGCTAAAATCTCTGATGATTGCATTCTCACATCCACATTCTTGAGCCCCCAAAGCTCCTAGCGCTGACCAGATTGCATATGCACCATGCCTACAGTGATGGAGCATTCTCCCTCTCTCCAGGGGGGAAGCTGGACTT
The DNA here is from genome assembly GCF_027887155.1 of Malaclemys terrapin pileata. NCBI lineage: Eukaryota > Metazoa > Chordata > Testudines > Emydidae > Malaclemys > Malaclemys terrapin. The sequence continues at coordinate 70,327,871 of NC_071512.1, forward strand.
TCCCTGTAATGGCTTCTCTGGGCAGGTACTGGAACTGGGAACAGGGAGACTGATTCTGAGTAGCTCTCAGTGCCCCTGCTCACACCCACGCTGCATGAAGGAGGAAGTCACCTATTTTTAATGTGGTGGGATCAAAAGCTAATCCAGGGGGTGGGAAAGGAGTAGATTGGGACAAGGAAACTGGTGAGACTCTGACAGGGGTTGGGCAAAGAAATTGGAACTGGTTGGGAAAGGAGACTTGGATGTGAGGCAGGTGTGAGAAGGGGAGGCTGGAAATGGGAGTGGGGCTGGGAATGGGAGCCAGTGATGGAAACAAGACTGGAAACCAGCTGGCTGGAGGTGGAGACACTTAGCTTGGATGAGGAGCTTGGGGGTACAGGAGGGAACTGGTAATGGCTGGGAAAGGAGACTAGGTCAAGAAGCCTTTGAAGTGGAGACTGGGACTGGGTAGGAAAGGTACTTCAAACTAGTAAAAGGAGCCAGAGGTGGGGAAGAGCTAGGAGAGGTACACGTTGCCAGGGACAAGACAGAAGTCCTGAGTCTCATCAATCCTTGGCAGACATCAGTGAAACCCACTGGCAAATTGTATGTCCCATCTTCCTCCAGTACTAGTTCACCTGTAAGATGACAACTTCCTACTATCAGTTACTCAAGTGGCAGAGGTCTGCACAATAGATCTGAAGGTTTCAACCCTGCTGATGGACCATGTGAGTGTTAGTATGATGTCATGTGATGGAATTTCTGATTTGTTCAGTTTATTTTTTTAATGAAATAATTTCTTGGGAATTATTAACAAACAAAGACACTATGTTAAAATAACATTATTAAAGTTGCAAAGTCAAGCACTCAAAAGTTAGGAAATGTCAGACTTAGAGTTGCCTGTGAAACTTTAACTTGGCCCTTTGTGCCTATACATTATGATGCAGTCTTCAATTACATGATCACATACATTTTTTTTCTTTCAACAGGACCTCTGCTTTATTCAGTACACAGGATAGACCTGCTCTGGAGATGAATCAAGGTTGTATAGTGAAGGAAGCTGTTATCTTTAGCACTCCTGCTTCATTTGTTGCAGAAGATAGAAAGTGTGTAGTGAACGAAGCAAGGCTATTGCAAGAAAGGAAAAGATGATGGTCTCATTGTTAAGGTAATTGAAATGCTTTGTTTTGATTTCAACTTTTAAAAAACGTTTGTATTATAATATATTTAAAAATCAAAACAAAGTTATTTCAAAACAAAAAATCTAAACATCTGATTCTGAAAATGTTGAAACTTTTTCCAGTTTTCTTCCAAAACAAAATTCTGGCACAACTGACCCAATTTTGTGAAGTATTTTGATTTCAATGGAACACCATATTCCCATGGAACATGGTTAGGTCAAAGTTTCTCCAACTAGCTCTAATAGACATTGCTCACCTTTTCCCTTGAAGTGTATGTATTTTATGTTCCCTGGAGCTTATTTTCATGTAGTCCTATTTTGTTCTGTTTTAACATACATTCCAGGACACATGGCTGCTTGCCTTCCAATTTGTTCAGATAAGGTGATGTTATCATTAGCTTTTACTTACTGGCTTGCGTATTTGCATTTCAGTTGAAGGAAGCATTGATATCAGAACAAAGGTGTATGGTAGATAAGCTGACTATAAATTGTGTAGTTTTAAAATTTATTTTATGCTATTATTATTTTATTAATATTAGTTCCTAGAAGCTCCAGTGAGGAGTCAAGTTTCCACTGTGCTCAGCTCCAAAGACTTTATAATAGATACACGGGATGAGACACAACAGGTGGATAAAACAAATGAATGGGAGATAAGGTAAACATAACCTCACTCAATTATTAACACTATTTACATTCATATTTGTGGAGCTTTCTGTCTTACAATATATTGGTGACTTCACTTCCTGACCATAATATTAAACCTCCATTAAATGGGAAATAAAAATACAAATCCTTTTGTCAGACATTATCTGGAAAACCATTTGGCTAAATGTCAAAAATACCTCAAACTCTCTATCTCTGTCTTCAAGGTTCCTTCAGAATAAGATTTTCAATCAATTCTAATGGTCCCCAGAGAGGTTATAGCCCTGCTGAGGACAGTAAATGCCAGAGGTGTCATCAGCAGGCAGTGAGTCTGTCACATATACTTTACTCATGTCCCGACCTGCAAAATGTCTAGTCTGACACATCTCTCAGCAGTCCTGAATATCCAGACTTCTCCCTCTCCCTGATTCTGCTTGCTGGGCCTGCCAGAAGTTGATGTAACATCCAGCATGTCAGTGAAATAACTCCTTACTGTAGTGATTCGAGTGATCCTTAGAAGATGGCATGTTGGCATCTGTCTAATACATTTCAAATGGCAATCTGACCTAACAAACTGGGCACATATTTTTGTGTGGAAGACATACGAAGTAAGTGGGGTCATATAGATTTGTTAAAGGAGTAGTTTTGCTCTGTCTTTTCAGTTTTTGTATTCCAGCTTCGGCTCATAACCTGCTAGTTTTCTTTGACTTTGCACACAGTGCCCTCTCACTCTCAGGGTCCTTTATACACGGTTCCATATGCCTGAAATGCACTCCCAAACCCTGCCGTTCCCTTCCTATATCCTCTTGTCCTCCAAGTCTCTCCTCAAAACACACCCATTCCTAAAGGGCGATAAAGCTTAATCCCCTCCAGAATGAGGTGGTAACTAACCAGGCAACTGAAAGTTATAAACACAGCACAACACAGACACATATATTCTCCAGCAAAAATCATGGAAGTAACAAGATAGAGTCCCAATTTCACCACCCACTCATTGCATCCCATTTCTTCTGTTTGTCTGCATATTTTCTATTTAGAAACAATTGTTGCAAAAGACCTTGTCTTCATACCACTCTGTAAAGTACTTCGCTCATTGTTGCCACAAATAATAAATAATTGGTTTTTGATGCCTTCCTCTAATCAACATCTTATACTTTCCATAGCACACTGTTCATTCTTAATAAAGTATCTTATGCTTTCTGAACATAGTGCTAGTAGATCATCTACTAACTACATTCATTCCTGATCATTTTAAAAAATGAGTAATGGGGAAGCTAGTGGTTAGGGAAAATTGGTGAGTGGGATTTGGGTAGCGTGGCAGCTGTGTGTATGTATTTTATGTTCCCTGGGCTGAAAGGGGGAAAGAGTAGAGTAGAAGAGGCAGATGCCAAGCAGTAAGCTAGTAAGTGAAGGGATCAAACTTGTTGGTAGGGCACCTACACAACTACATGGAGTTGCCCTGCAAGGGGAAGCAACAGCAGAGCCAGCTCAGGGAAGATTGTTCTTCTACAAAGAAAGTTGCACTGCTGTGAGGTAGCTACAACCTTTTGATCAAAGATGTATCCAATGAACCACTTTAATAATATGTCAGAATTAAAGAGTTATAATTAATAAGGGATGGATAATAATAGTGATGATGAATCCATGTACTTTGGCTTTTTCGAAGACCAGAGCATAGTTATTTGTATCTGATAGATACTGAATCTCCGTACAGCCACTGATTATCATGGAGCCAGGCAGCTGGGGAAAGAAGAGAGTGTCTAGGGCACTGGGGAGTTTTGGTGTGAGAATGCTGGACAGCAGGAGAGAGCAACTGGAAGCCTTAGCAGAGACCTGGAGTGAGGTCAGGTAGCTACAGTATGAAAAAGGAGGAGAGGGAAGGGATTGAACCTTATTTAGAATCATAATGTGTGATCACCATTTTAAGCACACATTTATTTACTGTAAAGTTGGGAAGCTGATTTGTTTGAATATATGTGGCAGTACAGGGTACAAATCAGTTCAGACTCAGGGACTCCCCATACCCTTAAAATTATTCCTGTGTATTTTAAATTAATGTATATCTTTGTATTTGTGCCTTTCTTCAAGGATCTCAAAGGGCTTTACCACCATTCATTAAATAAGTTAGATCAACAGCACCACTGGCAAGTAGGTAACCATTATTATTATGCTCATTTTACATATGAATAAATTGAGGCACAAAAAGATTACAACATGTTTTTCAAACTTGGGTACCTAAAATCAGGCATTTAAATAAGTGCCCTGATTTTTTCTGAGCAACTCTGAAATCAAGTTACTTTTATTTAGGTGCCAAAATTTGGACATTCAGGTTTGAAAATTTTGGTCTAAGTCTCTTGTCTCCTATCACATAAGATCATAAGAATGGCCATACTGGGTCATACTAATGGTTCATCTAGCCCAATATCCTGTCTTCCAACAGTGGCCAGTGCCAGATGCCTCAGAGGTAATGAAAAGAACAGGGCATTTATCGAGTGATCCACCCTCTGTTGTCGAGTCCCAGCGTCTAACAGTCAGAAGTACAGGGACACCCAGAGCATAGGGTTGCATCCCTGACTGTCTTGGCTTATCTTCCATCATACTGTGGCCAAATCAAAATTAGAACTCAGGACTCCTGACTCCCAGTCACTTGCTTTACCTGCTAAAAGCAAATGTATTAGCCTTACTGCTATTCGAATTTTTCGAATTAAAAAGACAAACAAAAATAAAATAAAGGGTTGGTTTCAGCAGATATTAAAGATCATTTTGTCTCTGCAGTGGTAGCTTGGTAATCTTCAGAGACTAGTGATATTTCTCTCCCCAAAAATAAACTAAAATGCTTCAGCTTTGTGGTTCTTAGATTGGTTTTACAAAGTGTAAAATTGATCTGTATGTTAACCAAGGACATCCACTTCCTAAGACAGGTGATTAATTAATGCAGCTTTTGATTCCAGATTTAATAATATTTTATTTTGCCTATCAACACCATTGTAAAATCCCAGAAGCCCTTTACTGAAACTGGAATGAGACAGAGTTAGCAGGTGTTATTAAGAGAGCATGTCTGTTGCCTTTGCAAAATGCCAGAAGTTGATTGCAGACCAACTGGGGAAGACCTATGAGATCCTTCCAGTATACACAAAAGGAATGAACCTATAATTAAATTACAGTTAAACACAGATGGTTATTTTACAGCAGGTGCTCAACTTTGAAAGTGTATCTCTGGACTATTTTTGTTCCAACATGGTGTTCAGTCCCTGTTGGGTTTCTGGCAGCACTTTATGGTTAGATAGAAATATCCCTTTGTATCAATTTTGGTCTTTTTGCCAGAATATAAAGCTACTGAGCTCTGTTATGCTTTAAAGAAAAGCTAGAGGAATAATTGTGAAGCATAGATTAAACATACCTTTAGATTTTTTGAAAAGGAAAAAGAAGTATCACTAGATCATAGTAAAGGATATCTGCATACTATTCACAGGATTTAAAGGACTGTTATATACAATTAAACCTAGTTCTTAGAATGTTTCATTATCCAAGGTGAAATAAATATTATGCAAATTTTACAGTTAAATATATACTTTTTATTTGAATGCCAAAAAATATCTCAGTGGAACATTATAGCATTCGAAGGTCAGCGTGTTAACTTCTGTTTGCATTTTTATACAAAATATGAGCCTGACCCTTCAAGGGCTAAATATCTTTCATCTTCCACTCAAGTGAGTGCTTTGTGCCACTTAGTACCTTTTAGGATCATGCCCTAAAAACTCTCACTGAGAAAAATAATAATAATTTGAAAAATAAATGTCTTTAAAATGGAATTTGCTTTTAAATTTAAAAGACTTAATTGCATTTAAATCCATCCAGTAGATAATAGCCATGTCCTTCCATCCATGCAATGCATTCTGATGGTGGCTGTAACTTGGTAATAGTCAAAAGAGTCAGGTTTCCTAGCTTATGAGTCTATTTGTCATGATGGAGTTTAATCTGTGATTTATATTTCCTATTACTCATCAGAAAGGTTGGTGTTTTGCTGAGAGATCACCTCCGTGTTTTTTGTTTGGTTAGTAGCTTTGGCAGTAGTATGCAAGGGGGATTTGACTTGCACTGGCAGGACATTTAAATAAACCAATAATGTAGAGCAAGATGTTGTAGCTTTGGGAGCAAGTTATATAAATGAGCCACCCATATCCCTTGCTCTACAATCATGTAACCTAAGGTAGGTTCTGCAGCCCTAGGGCTGGAGTAGTCCTATGAGGAGTCCCAAAGTTGAGAAGCATCTTGCTTCCTTTTCTGGTTTAAGTGCCATCTAAACAAAAATGACCTGATGTCTGTTGGGGCGGACAAGCTGTTCATATCCCTACTTGATAGGGGTTCTTTCTACTGGATCCCCAAGTCCATCCAAGCGATCATCCAAGCACTTGATTAAGGGAAGGTGCTGAGAGGGATTTTCTGACAGTTGCCCTTCTCTTCTCCCTTGCTGAGCTAAGCAATACAGCTGTCAGTCAGGATGATAAACAGCTTCTGAATATTTGGTTTGTGGTTGACAGAAAGTCAGTCTTACATGGAACAGCCTGTCCCTCTCTTAGAGAACAAACTGAGAACCTTCTACATGAGCAGTTGTGCAGCATGAAGAATAGTGTCCTACCCAATTTTAGTGTAATAGTATACTGAACTTACACCATGCTCCTCATCCTTCTCCTCTGCATCTGCTCCTTCTCTCCATCTTTAGTCACCTCAATCCTACCCCAGTCTTCCACTCTACCTTTACCACTCATCTATTCTCCTTTCTCATTCTTTGCCATCCAGAAACTTTACTCTCTTATTAACCAATTGCCACACCCAGCAATACCATTCCCTCTCTTGCAGATCTTCTCAGCTCTGCTTCTTCTTGTTTCCTCGCCTTGCTTCGGGCAATGTCTTTTTCAGTCCTGGCCCACCATATACTGACACTTCTTTTACTCCCACTTCTTCCTCTGCCTGCAATATTCTCCATGATGTGGTATGCCATTCAACTATATTCTCTTCCTTCATACCCTTCTTTGAGACTCGCTACTTTTATTATAATATTTGTATTACACTAGTACCCAGAGATCCCAGCCAGGTTGAGGCCATATTACAGTCGGCACTATAGAGCGACAAGATGGGTGGGATAATCTCTTTTATTGGACCAACTTTTGTTGGTGAGAGAGAAGCTTTCAAGCTATGCAATATAGCTGCAATAATAGTAGGCACTATACATGCATGTAATAAAACACAGTCCTTGTCCTGAAGAGTCTTACATACTTTTAGATAATGTTTCAGTGCTGACTAAAAAGCCCATCTTACTTTTAAAATGAAAAGGGAACTAATATGATGTACACCTAATAGAAGCACATTTCAGTCTTCCACTGTTATAGTCCTAATCCTCTATATCTGACCATTACATATCATGGTTCATGTCATCTATTGCTGTGCTCTATCTCAATTAGACTGCAAACTCCTGAAGACAGGGCCTCTCTCTCTTTCGTGTGTAAAGTGCTTTGTGCATCTATGGGGCTCTATAAATAATTATACGTAATAATGACTGTCTCTTCAAACACACCCAGTGTGTCCCCCAGTGTGATGCCCATTAGCTCAATTGCTGTATACGTCAATCAGTCTGTGTAGCATCTACAATTTACAATACATACTAGAAACAGTCTTCTCCATCAGAAAACAGTTAGCTCCTTGACTGTGCAACTGTGGTAACTGCTCCCTTATACCAATGGGTACTACCCATTCACTAACATCCAAGTTATGCCAATTAGGCCCTAAACAGCTACTCCACATTGTCTGTTGGGTGGCAGGTATTGTAAGGTGGCTACTTAGTGTCTAAATTGGCATTACTGAAAGGGCAGTGGCCCTTGGTATAAGGGAGAAGCTTCTACAGTTGCATAGTCAGGGAGCCAACAGTTTTCTAATGGAGTAGACTATTTCGATTTTCAAATGCATATAGAACACTTGCTGATGACCAAGGAATGGCAAAAATCTAGAAAATCTCATTATCGGCTGTATTACAGTTTCTCTTTTTATAAATGTAGCCTTTCATATATTTTTTTAATATGTAATCAGCTACTAGCTAGGTTAGTGGAGAATGTGATTGTATTAAATCTAAGTTTCAGAGTAACAGCCGTGTTAGTCTGTATCCGCAAAAAGAAGAACAGGAGTACTTGTGGCACCTTAGAGACTAACAAATTTATTAGAGCATAAGCTTTCGTGGACTACAGCCCACTTCTCCGGATGCATATGCATCCGAAGAAGTGGGCTGTAGTCCACGAAAGCTTATGCTCTAATAAATTTGTTAGTCTCTAAGGTGCCACAAGTACTCCTGTTCTTCTTTTTATTAAATCTAAGAGTACAATAACCAATGCTTTGTAAAGCCCCCTGCTTATATGGTAATAGAAATACAATGTGCATCAAAAGGCTCAGATAAGTACTACCTAGCCAATACATTTCTAATGGATAGTTTATCTCTTATGAAGATGATTTAAGAAAAAAGTCATTTTAAATGGATATTTATCACCCTCATTATAAAGCCACCTGTTGTAAGTCTCTGCCTAAGTCTGAGGTTGTGCTTTTCTGACATAGTTTTTAATGGTACAGAGCCATTATGAATAGGTAACAAAAAAAATTCACCCAGAGCAAAATTTGCAGTATGTAGCTTAATTACACACCTTCCCAAAATCCCCCACAGAAAAGAGTGATGATGTCAACAAAGGTTCGTGAAGCTGTTCCTGAGACCATCTTAGTGGGCTATTGTTTTTGAAGAGCTATCAAACCATCAACAAAACTACTGGTAGCAGTCTTGTCCATTACAGTATGGTTAGATTAATAAATAACCCTTAAGGATTAAATTTGCTCAGATTGACCCAATTAAATTGTCTGAAAAGAATATTCTATTCTTCCAGGTTCATTCATGTCTAGTAAGATCATGCAAGGCTCTCCAAGACATGTAAACCCCACATTTGCTCTGTGTGTATGTGCGTGTGTGTTAGCAAGAATTGGGGGTCAGCATAGAGGGAGGCTTTGGGAGTTGGGATATTGGAGGGTCTATTGGAACCGTTATGATGCAGATTCACTGTCTCCAAGTGTGGAAAGGATGGAGCTGCTGCTCCAGTTCAGAGTATTTGGGGCTGCTCTACGGTTATGCATCCTGCCTCAGGCTGCACGATGCTGAGTAAGCCCCATCAGCCTCAAGATTAGTTACTCAGGTTTATGGACTTAAGTTATTGACCGTGAAATGACTTTTGACTCCAAATAACTGATGTTCTACCGTACCTTGATATGTTAATTTGTTTTCCTACATGTTGCCGCCTCCTTCACTGCATCAAGTTTCTAAACAAAGAAAATCTATTTTTAAAAGCTTAGAGTTCTGCAGTATTCTAGCCAATATGTGACTGTTAGTTCATTGTGATGCTCATAAAAATCTACCAAGTAGCCTATCCAACCCTGTTGAAGTTCTGCCTTTCAATAGTTGAGCTACACTTTCTTTGTCTTAAATCCCCCACCTCTTCCATGGCTCCAGTAACCTTGGGATTTAAGAGCTAGATTCTCAGATTGGTGGTTTCTTTGTTAGTTATTCATTTTGTTAAAGGAAATTAGTCATTTACTTGCCTTTGCAAGTAGGTACAGAATTAGAAGATCTTTTAAAACAAGATATGGAGGAAATCTTTAACACAGGTTTTACTGTTTTTTACACATTTTTCCTTTAAATCTAATCAGTAACTGCAGCACCTTGTGCTCTATGTTTTTAGTTACAAATTGGGCTGTTTTCCGTTACTCCCCAGTGTCACAAGATGACATTCCTAATAAACTCCCGTATGCTTAGGATTTACAATAGGTCAGAGTGGAAATACTACTTCTTCACCAAAGTTTGGAAACTAAAAGGAATTTTTGGAATCTTGAAAAACATATAGCAACACAGAAACATTCTCATCAACAGCATGGTTATGCATCTGACTCTCCTCTATACTCATGAGTGATAGAAATTTTTTTTTCATATCAGCATTTTCCTTATTGCTGTTTCCAACACCGTTACTTAATCACATTCAATTTACACTGACCCCATAATTTAAAGCAATGAGACTGGTGGAGATTTCCTTGTTACACTTGAAATATGACAGTTTGCACATTAATCACAAGAAAGTCAATGCTTGGATTTGAGATTTAGGATGGGTTCCAAGATTTATTCTACTAGATTTATGTGAAAGGATTACAATGTTTTGAATAAGAATTATATAATACTGACTAGCTGTGAATTATTTTTACTTGAGATTCACCTTTATGGATTTTAAATTAAAATTTGCTCAACCTTATTGAGACAGACTTTGTGTTTTTATCATAAGGTCAATAATACGGTAATAGCAGCATAGTAAGGAAATGTTAACAGTATAATAAAATACAAAGCTTATTTTTTCTTTCTCTTAAGATCAATTCACATTCTTTGCTAATATTTGATCAGTCCTACTGACATAGTGATTTACCTGGCATTACCTCTGATACGTTCCTATAAGGTTCTGATTCTATTTGCCTTTCAACTCCTTATGACCTACATTCATCCTTCTATGACTGAAGGAAATTCCTCCTTTGCCATTCCAGTATTGGTGAGTAAACTACTGAGAAAAGATATATGTAAGCCATTCATTGCCATTGCCATTAAGTTAGCCATAAAATGTTGATATACAAGAATGTCTCCTATCATATCCTATATGCACTTTGTTGCCATGTGCACAGTGCAGAGCAACAACCTAGGTAGCATGGATAGATGTGACTTCTGACCACAGACACAATAGGAACTGATTTGGACTGAAACCATTTTCTCCCCAAAATTTCATATGAACCAGAGATTATGAAAAAAATTGTTTTGGAAATGTTGCAACATGATATTTCTGAAACAAAATATGCTCCCAATATGCCCTGCAGCTGCTGGGATCTTGGAGTCTGCTGGCTTTGGGAACACCTAGCCATGTGGACCTCCCCAGGGCCAGGGACCTCAGAGCTTTGAAATGTCAAGGCCAGCTGATTCTGTGGCCTGCCTGACGCCTGCTGCCCCAAGGAACCAGTTGACCTGGGAGTCTGGCTCAGTGGCAGGAGGCCTGGAAACCTTGAGAGCCTCAGCTTGAGTTGCCACTGTCTGGGCTCCCTGTTGTGGTAATGGGAACCTAGACACTGAGAGACAGGGCTTCCATGGCTGCCATGCTCCCAATAGCAGAGCCAGGGAGCCTGGACCCATGGCTGGAGCCAGGGTTCCAGTGTTGCCATGAGCTGAGTCCTGGTTACAGCCGGGCTTCAAAGACTCTCTGCTCTGCTGCAGGGAGCCTGGAAGCCTTGGGGTCCAGGTCCCAGGTCAGTCCTTCTGGCAGAACTGCAGCCCCTGGAAGCATGGGCTTCCCAGCAGCATGAGCTGGCAAGGAACTGGGATCGTTTCCAGTGGAACTCTGCCTGCAATTCCACAAAAATTTGTCTAACTGATTTTGTGAAATATTTTGGGTTCAACAAATCATCATTTTCCAACTAAACTCAGTTTTATTGGAAAATGCCTGACAAGCTCTACACCTAAGGGCATATGGGGTAGTGTAGCCACCTCCCAGTCTTAGTTCCCTTTTCCTGTCCTTGGCAGGAAGGCAAAACCCAGCAGTGTCCTCCTACTGTCCTGTACTTCCCTTTCATCAAATCAATTTGTAAATATTGCTAGTAAGTTTAGTGTCAGGAGCAGGGCTGGGACCAAGGCAGGCACAGGAGTGATTGCAAATGCAGGGTAAGCATTGAGCAGCTAGAGAATTGCTCTGGGCTTAAGAGCAGGCTTTCTGATTCCCTTGGCCAGTCAAGTGGAGTGGTCAATCTGGCAGTCCTTCTGTGGCTCAGTTGTGCCCATAGGCTGCCCAGAGACTGAGCAGATGAAACTGCAAGTCCTTGTTCCTGACAGGGAGTCAGCAGCAATGTCTTTTTACAGGAATTCTGACCTGGCTTCCTCTTCCCTGTTACCAAAGACCTTCCCTGCTTGCTGGCACAACATCCTCAATGGCCTCCCCAAGCACCTGGTGACTACCCAGTCAGGCTTTGTCATGTCCCTAATGCGTAACTGGCTATGGGATGTGTCACAAATATGCTTATGTTATTCATCTGCTAAAAACACATCTCTTTAGCCTCATTCTTCTTTAAATATATATGGTATTTAAGTGGTGTAAAGATGCCAATGATGGGGCAACAGCTCAGACTTGCAGTACAGTCCCTACCAGAGGAAAAGAGGAAAAGAGTTTGGAATGGTATTGGTAAGACAATTGGCAATCTCCTTCTTTGTATCTAACTTTTATGTAGCCGCTTGGCCAAGCTTTATTATTATTTTTCCCCTTTGTTGCCTTTAATTAAGTTGTAAAGTGAGCTTCTCTGTGTACCTAACTCCCAAAGGGGGCATTATAGCTAGACAAACTCTTACTGACAATATTGTCAGAAAAGTGATGTGGAGATATTACATCCATGTTAATAATAGAAAAGGAATCCCCAATGCTCATTTTCAGTGTGTATGTCATTCCCAAACTACAATATAATAAGTACCTGCAGATCGAGACCTTTAGTGGGGAAAGAAAACAGATCTCAGTTCTTGTGGTGCCTGATTTTTTCAAAGGCACTGAGCACCCACAGCTCCCATTCAAGTGAAGGGAAAAGGAGGCACTCAGCATATTTAAAAATCAGGCCATAAAAGTCTCAGGTTGAGTACCCCAAATTAAAAATTCTGATATCTTAAAAAATGTCCACTAACCGTGTGTTCAGTTAACCTGAAACCATGAGTCTCTTCCAAAACAACAACAACGAAATTGATATATGTGTCTAAAGATGACAGAGCAAAAATTATATTGAAAGGTTGGTAACCTCCTCCTGACATCTGTACCCCCAAATTTGGATAAAAGACAGCTAATTTGATGGAGGTCTTTTTTTTCTTTTTTTTTCTTTCTTGTGGGTGAACCTGGAATCACATAATTTTTGCTTGGTTTGGGTATTAGTAACAAATGTTTTATCCAGCTCTAATGAATATCATAGTGGAGCAGACATTCCCAAATGTGTTTAGAGAAGCTGAGGAGTTATTTTTTATGTAGCATGCTGAAATTTAATAGATGGGGACAGTATTTTGCACTTACATACTGTCCACACCTGGGGCAAATTGTGCTGTTAGGTATGGACATTAATGGGAGCAGAGTTAGGTCAATGCTGAGTGCCTTGAAAATCCTGACCTCAAGGACAGGGCTGGGATTGAAGAAGGTGTAGAACTGTGCTGCCCCAGGGACAGCTCTGAGAGACACTGTGCTAGAATGGGCCTTCCTAGCATGTAAGGGAGTGTGATAGTACATTCTCCCTCGGAGGGGCACGGCATGCTTTCCTCTGCATAGCCAGCCAACTCGACAGGCTTGTGCAGACTGGGGAATGGTCCATAGCCTGACCACCTTTCCCCTCTACTTTTTGGGGTGGTTGACACCACTGGGAGCAGTACCTGTACTCAGGAAATTGCTGGGACTATGATATTGGCTGGCGTCTCCATAGCAGGGGGCAGAGGAGGAAGGGGGAAGGAGGGAGTAGAGAGTGAAGAAGGTTTGTTAAATTCACTTACTACCTGTTTACCCTGAAAGAACTAGGGAAAATCTGGACCATGCTGCACTAGTCCTGAATAACTTCATTTGCCAGGCACAGAGGTTCAACGTGGTGCACATTTTAATGAAGTCATGCAAATGAGTTTTATATCTCTGCTGCTTGGATTAATAATTAGAACCACCTTCTTTCATCTGAGTCATAGAAATATACTGTTTCAGAGTAACAGCCGTGTTAGTCTGTATCCGCAAAAAGAAGAACAGGAGTACTTGTGGCACCTTAGAGACTAACAAATTTATTAGAGCATAAGCTTTCGTGGACTACAGCCCACTTCTTCGGATGCATATAGAATGGAACATATAATGAGGAGATATATATACACACATACAGAGAGCATAAACAGGTGGGAGTTGTCTTACCAACTCTGAGAGGCCAATTAATTAAGAGGAAAAAAAAAAAAAAAAAAAAAAAAAAAAAAAAAAAAAACTTTTGAAGTGATAATCAAGCTAGCCGAGTACAGACAGTGTGATAAGAAGTGTGAGAGTACTTACAAGGGGAGATAGTCAACGTTTGTAATGGCTCAGCCATTCCCAGTCCTTATTCAAACCGGAGTTGATTGTGTCTAGTTTGCATATCAATTCTAGCTCTGTAGTCTCTCTTTGGAGTCTGTTTTTGAAGTTTTTCTGTTGTAATATAGCCACCCGCAGGTCTGTCACTGAATGACCAGACAGGTTAAAGTGTTCTCCCACTGGTTTTTGAGTATTTTGATTCCTGATGTCAGATTTGTGTCCATTAATTCTTTTGCGTAGAGACTGTCCGGTTTGGCCAACGTACATGGCAGAGGGGCATTGCTGGCACATGATGGCATAGATCACATTGGTAGATGTGCAGGTGAACGAGCCCCTGATGGTATGGCTGATGTGATTAGGTCCTATGATGATGTCACTTGAATAGATATGTGGACAGAGTTGGCATCGGGGTTTGTTACAAGGATAGGTTCCTGGGTTAGTGGTTTTGTTCAGTGATGTGTGGTTGCTGGTGAGTATTTGCTTTAGGTTGGGGGGTTGTCTGTAAGCGAGGACAGGTCTGTCTCCCAAGATCTGTGAGAGTAAAGGATCATCTTTCAGGATAGGTTGTAGATCTCTGATGATGCGCTGGAGAGGTTTTAGTTGGGGGCTGAAGGTGACAGCTAGTGGTGTTCTGTTATTTTCTTTGTTGGGCCTGTCTTGTAGGAGGTGACTTCTGGGTACTCGTCTGGCTCTGTCAATCTGTTTTTTCACTTCAGCAGGTGGGTATTGTAGTTTTAAGAATGCTTGATAGAGATCTTGTAGGTGCTTGTCTCTATCCGAGGGATTGGAGCAAATGCGGTTATATCTTAGAGCTTGGCTGTAGACAATGGATCGTGTGGTGTGTCCTGGATGGAAGCTGGAGGCATGTAGGTAAGTGTAGCGGTCAGTAGGTTTCCGGTATAGGGTGGTATTGATGTGACCATCGCTTATTAGCACAGTAGTGTCCAGGAAATGGACCGCTTGTGTGGATTGATCTAGGCTGAGGTTGATGGTGGGATGGAAATTATTGAAATCATGGTGAAATTCCTCAAGGGCTTCTTTTCCATGGGTCCAGATGATGAAGATGTCATCAATGTAGCGCAAGTAGAGTAGGGGCGTTAGGGGACGAGAGCTAAGGAAGCGTTGTTCTAAGTCAGCCATAAAAATGTTGGCATATTGTGGGGCCATGCGGGTACCCATAGCAGTGCCGCTGACTTGAAGGTATATATTGTCCCCAAATGTGAAATAGTTGTGGGTGAGGACAAAATCACAAAGTTCAGCCACCAGGTTAGCTGTGACATTATCAGGGATACTGTTCCTGATAGCTTGTAGTCCATCTTTGTGTGGAATATTGGTGTAGAGGGCTTCTACGTCCATAGTGGCCAGGATGGTGTTTTCTGGAAGATCACCGATGGATTGTAGTTTCCTCAGGAAGTCAGTGGTGTCTCGAAGATAGCTGGGAGTGATGGTAGCGTAGGGTCTTAGGACAGAGTCTACATAACCAGACAAGCCTGATGTTAGGGTGCCAATGCCTGAGATGATGGGGCGTCCAGGATATCCAGGTTTATGGATCTTGGGTAGCAAATAGAATACCCCTGGTCGGGGTTCTAGGCATGTGTCTGTACGGATTTGTTCCTGTGCTTTGTCAGGGAGTTTTTTTAGCAGATGGTGTAGTTTCTTTAGGTAATCCTCAGTGGGATCAGAGGATAATGGCCTGTAGAATGTGGTGTTAGAGAGCTGTCTAGCAGCCTCCTGGTCATATTCCAATTTATTCATGATGACGACAGCACCTCCTTTGTCAGCCTTTTTGATTATGATGTACTGGAAACTGGGCATTAGATAGTTTTCTCTCTTTGGAACAAAAAAATTATTATCCAGTCAAATAAGAAATTTGTGAATTTATCCACATATAATTTAGTTAGTGGCTTGTATTGCATTTCCCTCACTGCATTGGTTGAATGGTCTGTCTGTCTACAAAAATTATAATTGTTTGTTCCAGACAGTGTCAGCCTCAGAATATTGAGAATACTTATGTTTTCATTATCTATTATGTTGGGAATAATTTTGTAACAGTGTTTAGAAAATGAATCCAGCAAACAGGAGAGGAAAAATCACAGATGGCTCAGATTTGGTGATGATGGATAGATGCACTTGTGCTTTTAATCAGAGAGCATTTATATGGGACTCTATTAGCTGATGGAATAAACAGGGAAAATCTTTTATTATTTTTCTTCTTCTAAGACATATTTCTAGAGCACTTTCAAAGATGGCAAGTGATTTTTTTTTTCAACTGAACTTCTGCCAGGTAACTTTAGTTGAAGTTGCTATTCTACAAAAATAAAAATGGAACATTTTCGTAAGGCAGAAAGATTACACTGGTCTACACTTTTTGAGACGTCGTCTGCTTCAGAGATAAAATGTGCTATTTATTATGTATTTTGATGTGCTGAATTCAAATATGACAATTAAAACAACTGATTGGCTACTGTTTCTAAGATATTTAAGTTTTTACATTTTATGTCTATGCATATGTGTAGATGATAGAATTTTAATCATAAATTGTAAACCTAGGTCTTTTCATGTGTTTATGGTTGCTTTACATGATAATATTTCACCTGTCCTCTTTATGTAACACTTTAAAAATCAGCAAAAGGGTTATATAAATAAAATTTATTATGAAACAAAGGGCAAAAAACTATTATGTACATAGTTTAGTCCTATTCAGTGTCTACTCGGCGCTTCTTGGCTTGTCTCTTGTATTCATTAAATGGAGCATTTCTTGTCACTGTCCAGCAATAGTCTGCAAGCATTGATGGGCTCCATTTGCCCTGATAGCGTTTCTCCATTGTTGCAATGTCCTGGTGAAATTGCTCACTGTACTCGTCGCTCACTGCTCAGCAGTTCGGTGGAAAAAAATCTAGAGGAGAGTGCAAAAAATGTCTCTTTAGTGACATGTTGCAACCAAGGCTTTTGTATGCCTTGAGGAGGTTTTCCACCAACAACCTGTAGTTGTCTGCCTTGTTGTTTCCGAGAAAATTTATTGCCACTAACTGGAAGGCTTTCCATGCCATCTTTTCCTTGCCACGCAGTGCATGGTCAAATGCATCATCTCAAAGAAGTTCACGAATCTGAGGACCAACAAAGACACCTTCCTTTATCTTAGCTTCACTTAACCTTGGAAATTTTCCACGGAGGTACTTGAAAGCTGCTTGTGTTTTGTCAATGGCCGTGTTGCAGCATATGTGTGGGGCCCACCTCTTGTCCTGATCTTCAATTTTGCAGCCAAAATGAAGGTGATAGGCTTTCTTAACCATAGTGGTTATATTGCGCTTTTGTGATGCAAAAGTCACTTCACCACAAACATAGCAGAAGTTATCTGCACTGTTCACACAAGTACGAGGCATCTCTGCTCACTTTGGCTAAACAGAAATGTGTCCCTTTGCAAAATCAAACACTGACAAATAAGAGAGCATGACACTGTATAATTTCTAGAGCTGATCTAGGGCAATTTGTTCAGCAGAGTGATGTAAGCTTCGTTATGATTGCATCATCCATGACTTCTAGGAATAACATGATGCAATTCATATCACGTATGACGCAATACCAGCTTCAGATTGCATCATTCATTGTTTTGCCTAAAAAGCAAGTACTGTCCAAACGCAGTCATAGATTTATTCATAGATCCAGTCAAAGATGTATTTTAGTCATTTCTGGTTTAAATTGAGATCCCTTCCCTTTATAACTCACTTATCCTCTGCCATTCCCAAGTCAAGGGTCATATATACTGACCCAATAGAATATCTTGAAAACTAGAGCCAATCAACAATTTTAAGCATCATTTTCATTCTCCGTGACCCAGAATTAGTAAGTTTGACTACATTTATTTCAGAAGCATTTTGGCTGTAGAGCAGTGTTATTATATTAGATATGAGCTGGCATAGGGTAGTTTCCAAATCTTTCTTCTAAGTTTAAACAAATCATCAAACTGAATGCACAAAGACTTAAGCTAGTTTCTAGCTTTATTTCATCAGTTAATTACACTTGTGATAATCATAGGTTACCAAAAGTGAATTGGTGAAATTCAGTGTATCTCTCCTCTTTTATAGCTTAAATAATAAACAAATACTAGGTTATTTTAAAATATGCTTACATCTGTAGTATTACCTTAGCAAAAATATAATTTGCATCGGCTTTTAAATATTGTGCTTGGGGATGTGTTTATTCTATCAAACTGGATCCCCATAATATCTTAGTAAGTTGCTTAATACTTGGACTGTTGGTTGAATCGCTGACAAGGGGCATAGCATGTTCTCTAAGGTAATTGGCTGATGAATCTGTGGTCTAAATTTATACAATTTGATTAGTTCCACTGGCAGATAATTGGTAATTAGATGGTACACAAATGTCATTTTCTTCCATGCTTCATCTTTCAATCTTATTTCCCAAATAACATTTGTTGGAATATAAAATCACGAGCTGACATGAAAACAGCTTTATATCCTAAATAATGTCATAGAATGGAGTATTAGGATTGATTGATACAATTGTTTATGTTGAGAGTAACAATGAATTTATTTATTTTAAAGGAAATGCAATTTAGGTTTATTTTTCATCATAAAATTTTAAAGATAAATTGTCTAAGACAAGCAGACCTTTAGCTTGCAACACTAAAACGTGTCTGTGCTGCTGCCATGTTCGATTCTTTATTAAAACTATTTTCTTTGCAAGGTTTTGCTATGAATTACTGTGAAAGTCTTATAGATATCCATTACCATCTGGTTATAAGACGAATGACTGTAACATTTGCTTATTAGCATAACAGACCAGTGGTGCATGTCCCATTATTTCAAGAGGGTGAAGCAGCAGTTTCTGTATTTGGAGATCTACAGTAACTAAGCAAAGAAAAAGATGGGTTCCAACTACTAAAATGCCAGTAGGTCCCATTAGAATCTATTCTAATCTATGGCTTCTGTTCACCAAAAGTAGTTCTTTAGCAATGAATGACTGAGGAAGAACATTGCTTTCCTAGAAAGAATCTAGATCAGATTTTCTTCTTCACTGAAAGTTAGGTTCAGCAGGACTTTAGTGTGTGGTCGCTGCTGGAATAATTGAAGATGAAAAGCAAATGGGATGTCCTCAGGGCCAGAGAGTGGGATGATGAAGATGACTCCGGAATATGCTGCTGATTGCAAGTTAGGTTCGATGAGCAGAAAAGTCTAAGTATAGGTATAGCTACCAAGAGTTCCTGAATTCTAGTGCCACTCTGACAATGATGGCTATGGCCTTGAACATCTCACTTAAACTTCCTATCTCCATTTCACTGTTATTGATGGAAATTAATGGAGTTATTGGGTCTTCACTTCCTTGCAACTTGCGTCATCATTCACATGTGTGCAAGGTCAGTGTGAAACATTATTGTATCAGAATTGTAGCACAAGTGTAAATGACTTCAAGGCAATGAAAAATCAGACCTCACTATATTTGCCCCACCTCCCAGTGCTGTTGTGAGTATGCATTAATGTTTGTAAAGAAGTACTTACTATTTACATTAATGGCAAGAGGCCTCTGTTAAAGGGGGTGGGCACTTTGTGCTGGACACATAGTGAAAAACAATTCCTACTGTGAAGGGCTTACTGGGTCTAATTCTCCTCTGGCTTGTACCAGAGCAAATCAGGAGCAACTCCAAGTCATGGGAGTGGAAAACTGGGGAAAGTGAGAGGGAGAATCAAGGCCCAAATCTAAGCAAAGACAAGTCTCAATATCTGGGCGTAACAAATATGAGTGCGTATGAAGTTAACAGTGAAAGGTACATGTAGTTAGGGATACTAGCTATGTTCCCAGCCTCTAGATGGCAAATCTTTATTTTTCCAGTACATGAACAATAGGTACTATTAATGGTGTCCAGCACAGGCTGGAAACTTTGGACCCTCTGAGACGTGAGGTCAAGAGAAGGAAGAATGTATGGCATTTGGGATAGGGTGTCAGGGCCCTCAGCAGCTAGCTGCTTTATGTTCTTCTTCCACTGTAGGAAGCTCCTATAGCCCAGGTTCCTTATTTCCTGTTCCTGCCACTGAATCTCTTCTCCCAATTTGAATTATAAGCTTGGGGGAGAGAGGTGTAAGAATTACATGGACCTCATAGCTCAGCCAAGGTCCCCAGATATACTTGAACAAGCCCTGCCAGGAGGCATTTTGCCTCTTACAATTATAATACCGCTAGTGAAGCGGCAGAGCAGCTGTTGTGCCACAGCACAGGGTGTCATATGAGCTGGTAGAGGTGTGGGGTCATTGCTTTGCCCCTCTCTTGCCCTATTTGTGGAAGATAATGTTGCTAGCAATGCTGCCTGGAGCAGGCCTTGCTTTCAGAAGTGCACACGGATTGTCATGCCCAACCTATGCACAAGGGCACAAAGTCTGGGCGCTGTTGGACCTGGAGTGAATGTGTTGGATTATCTGAATTTTCGGAATATTGCCAAACATTTCAATAGCAGCTGCTTTTGTGATGATCTAATTATACAGATGGGTTAAATTCTGGTAGAGCTGTTCACCAGCTGTTTGAAGAATGGCATCATTCTGATGCTACTCTGGTCGTACTCTCTGTGTGTAACAGATTCTGCACTGCCTGAGGATGCAATATGCAGTAAGCAAACATCAGTAGTACAACATACAGATACAATGTATTGTGCTAAAATGTAAAGGCAAATACATTTTGGGGTTTGATTTCACTGTCAATTTCCCTTCTTATGTCATCGTAGTGCATACTGGCAGAACATCCAGTTAGCCTGATCCTGTGGGCATTTGAGTGCACTTTGCTCAACTCTTTTAAAACAACCCATGTGCACTAGTATATTGTATTCATGCTCATAGATGACTTTGCAAGATGCTCAGCAATGCACACCCACATAATTTGTGGGAAAGATCACACCTTCAATCTTTCACGTATGTTAAAATCAGTTGCAACTATTGATACAGTGCTTCATTCATTTTAGTATTTCATTTTATTATTATTCATCAGACTCAAAAAAATCTGCTAAATCCACAAATGTCTCCAATAAACAGGATTTAGCCAATAAAATGTTAAGGCACTATTCTACATAATGCAAGGCCACTGATTTAAAAAAAAAAACATGTTGGTCTTTTCAGTAAAAAATGGCTGAAAATCTATCTACATCTCTGATACCTGAAAGCACACTTAAATTCCAGGATTTACTTTTTCTTTAAAAAAATTAAATTCACTTCTGTAGCCATTGTGGGAACCTTCTAAAAGACCCATCTGACATGAATCACTAGCCTAATTACAGTAATGTCAGAGCTCTGTTTAAACTTGTAGAAACATTTATTTTCTGTGTCTAGTTACATCTCTGTAATAATTACTGAGATTTGGCAATACTTCTTATATAAGCATTGACCATAAATTATAGTTAGAACAAGCACCTCTGGAGACTGGAGGTAGGACAGCTGACAGTTTTAATTTACTGATGCTGTTGTCATTAGTGTGTGTGTAAAGTAGATGGTAAGGTGAAAAGAGGGTCAGGGTTAAATTCTTCACAAGTAGAGAATCTGATCACAACTGTAGCAGGTGATTACCCCTCCTATACAATGGTATTGACAGTCTTTTAGCAAGGGTGACATCTGCTGGCACCTGTGAGCAAACAGTAATAGCTTAGCTTGAAATTCCTTATCATTAGTGCCAGTTCTGTTCTGCTATTGCCAGATCAGCAGAGTTAGTAACAAAGAGTGCCAAGCAGCAAACCAACACAATAGAACATTCAAATTACCATTAAACAAATATAATGTGTGGTGTGCATGAGTGTGAGAGAAACAGAAGAGAAATTGCATACATGTGTGACACACAATTGGTGTATGTTAGTGTGGCCAAATACAGATATAAAGGGCCAGATCCTCAGATGGTGTAAACTGGCATATCTTCTTAGACTTCCCTGGGAACACTTGGTGCTCAGCACTTATGAAAATCTGGCCAACTGAGTGCCTAATCATGAATTTGGGAGCTTAACCTTAGGTGTCCATTTTTTAATATCTTGTCTGTAGAGTAAGAATAAAGACAGAAATATTACAAGGGCTTGTTATACATGTAATTCCATGGGCCCAATTCTGCTAGCTGCTGAGCATTCTCAATTGAGTTGAAGATACTCAGTACCTCACTGGGTATCAAGTATTTAGTTTGAAGGAAATATATATTTCATATAGCCTTTTGTTTGAGAAATAGTTTTGTGTTCACACAATTAAAGGATGTGTCATAATTCATGCACACTAGGGGCTCTATTTTAAGGTTACACATTCATCCTTAACTGCCATTTTCTTGGCTTGGAGTGGTTTAACTGTAACTGTGATGTTGCAACATTAATGTGTGTATGTGTGCCCATATATGCAACTATGTTTACTGACTTGGAATGCATAGCTGTGTGATTTGTTCTCTTAATCTCTTAAAATGGGGGGGGGGGTATATGAAATATATCTTGGACCTCAATATCCACTCCAGTAGTTTTTGGCAGAGGCAGAAACAAAACCTACTTCTCCTTTGTGGCATTCAATTGCTTTAACTATATGATCACCATATCTCTTTTTGCAGCCTCATTCTCTATACACCTTCCAACTTATTCATGACATAGCCCAGCTTCATTCCCTGAGAACTGTCCATCTGTCCATCTTGTTCACTGAATGAAGGGATCTTGTAGAGAAAATAGTATGTGATCATGTTATTAAGGAGGGAATCATTTCCCCCAAAGGGAAAAAGGTACACTTTTTATAGACTATCAGGGTTAGAAGGGACCTCGGGAGGTCATCTAGTCCAAACCCCCAAAAAGCAGGACCAATCGCCAGACAGATTTTTGCCTCAGATACCTAAATGGCCCCTTCAAGGATTGTACTCACAACCCTTGGTTTAATAAGCTAACACTCAAACCACTGAGCTATCCCTGCATGAGGGGTGACACCTGAGCCCAGCCTGCATCCCCACATGAGGCTGGGCCTGGCATCACTGCTTGCCCGAGCCCTGCCTGCCCCCCATGCTCAAGCCTTGCCTCCCCCTGCACAGGGCTGGCATCAGCACTTGCCCGCCCTGCATGTTCCTCCACACTCTGCTTTTTTGACAAAAGTGGGCATTTGTCCCATTTACTCTTGTCAACTGATGAAGTTGGAGACCAAATGGGACAAATGCCCATTTTTGCCAAAAAAGTTGGGACAGCTGGGATAGACTTAGAAAAGGGACTGTCCCAGCCAAAACAGAACGTATTGTCACCCTATGCATGTGTACAAGAGACCAGAACTGAGGATGTCTGAGCAACTTTAATTCTGGCATTTCCTAACTTCTGGATACATGGCTTTGCAACCTTACTACATTCTTTTTCATAGGGTTGTTCTTTGGGTCCTGGGTGGGGGATGTATATTTAATTTCCAATGTTTTTTAAAGAAAGAATAAACATTTTTATTACATGGAATGGCAAAGCGGCCTTGTCCATTGCATCAGCAACATGAAGCACTGCAGCAGAGATCTATACCACTTAAACTAAAAAGTTAATTATGGTAGCTAGTAGCATGAGTAGGCTGTTACCAGACACTAGAGAAGGATGCTGCTGCCACTCCCTCCCTCTTTCTTTCCTCACTTACCATGCTGGTGCCATTTTGTGTGGCCTTCTAACAGTGTCACTAACTCTCACAAATGTCTTAATATTTGGCATGTTTTTTCTTAAAGCCCCAACTCCAGGAGTCATGTGATTACATGAGAATCTTGTCTTCTGCTTCTTTAAAAAGGAAATTTCTAGCCTCCTGTTTGCTGAGAAAAGCTTGAAAATATAAATCCCAAAGGCTCAAAACCCAGAAGGCCAGTAAAAAGAATCCCACATGTATTACATGTAAAATCTCATTATTTTAAAATAATCTCAAGATTTTTGGGAGCCTTACTCATGTCTTCGAATGATTGGGGTTGGCAGCACTGCTAAAGGAAGATACTGGAATGGTGTATGTGCAGTGCTCATAGAATGCCCAGCATTTTTGGCAGCAAGTCTGGAATGACTGTACTGAGCAAAACATAGATGGGAAATGGAGATTTTTCTCAGGCTCATATCTTACCCAAATAGGAATGGATTTTCAAGGGATCAGTACCTTGAGCCTAGGATGATTCCCCCTGACAACCTTCAGATGCTTGCTGCAAACCATGGAGGTTTTAGAGATTTAAAAAAAAAGCCAGAAGAATTTTTATAATGGAAAGTATTAGTCAATGTTAATAGAACGGTAGCTGCTGCTCCTTCTACAATGCTTTTTTTCTTTGTATGGATTGTATTTCTACAATGTGTATACATGTGATATTTATGTACCCTTCCATATGTTGTTTATGGCAAATTCACCTACAACAAGTTGGTTATTTGCTGCTGTGAAAGACTCTGGGCTTATTTCTGCAAGCAGCTGTTGCTTCCAAAATATGTATTTTTGAAATAAAAGATTGAATTGGCTAAAAAGGTTAAAAGTTTCAGATTTGTATACATTGCTAGTCAAAAGCAACACATTTGTTTGTTTGTTTTTCAATTGTTCACCCTGCCGTAGTCAGGAATGCATAGGAGGGTTTGGTTGGTTGAATTTTAAAGAAAGTTGCTGAATATTAAAATGATTCAATTATAAATCAGTATCAATCTTCAGAGTCATTCTTTAAATCTGGATATTTTGAAATGTTTGGCTTTTGTAGGTTAGTAGCCAGGAGATTGTTAATGTTGTGACCTTACTACTTTCAGAATTTTAGTCTTAGGCAGGTATTAGCAAATTTCTGGTGGTTGGTTTGTTTCTACTTCTCAGTAATTGCTTTCAAATTGGAAGCGAGAGGGAGTGTGGGCTATATTGGCAGAGAGAAAGGAGGGTCAGGACAAAACTGTGAGGAAAGATCAAACCAGTATCTCAGATGCCTATATACAAATGCGAGAAGTATGGGGAATAAGCAGGAAGAACTGGAAGTGCTAATAAATAAATACAACTATGACATTGTTGGCATCACTGAAACTTGGTGGGATAATACACATGATTGGAATGTTGGTGTGGATGGGTACAGCTTGCTCAGGAAGGATAGACAGGGAAAAAGGGAGGAGGTGTTGCCTTATATATTAAATATGTACACACTTGGACTGAGGTAGAGATGGACATAGGAGACGGAAGTGTTGAGAGTCTCTGGGTTAGGCTGAAAGGGGTAAAAAACAAGGGAGATGTCATGCTAGGAGTCTACTACAGGCCACCTAACCAGGTGGAAGAGGTGGATGAGGCTTTTTTTAAGCAACTAACAAAATCATCCAAAGCCCAAGATTTGGTGGTGATGGGGGACTTCAACTATCCGGATATATGTTGGGAAAATAACACAGCGGGGCACAGACCATCCAATAAGTTCTTGGACTGCATTGCAGACAACTTTTTATTTCAGAAGGTTGAAAAAGCTACAAGGGGGGAAGCTGATCTAGACTTGATTTTAACAAATAAGGAAGAACTCGTTGAGAATTTGAAAGTAGAAGGCAGCCTGGGTGAAAGTGATCATGAAATCATAGAGTTTGCAATTCTAAGGAAGGGTAGAAGGGAGAACAGCAAAATAGAGACAATGGATTTCAGGAAGGCAGATTTTGGTAAGCTCAGAGAGCTGATAGGTAAGGTCCCATGGGAATCAAGACTGAGGGGAAAAACAACTGAGGAGAGTTGGCAGTTTTTCAAAGGGACACTATTAAGGGCCCAAAAGCAAGCTATTCCGCTGGTTAGGAAAGATAGAAAATGTGGCAAAAGACTACCTTGGCTTAACCACGAGATCTTGCATGATCTAAAAAATAAAAAGGAGTCATATAAAAAATGGAAACTAGGACAGATTACAAAGGAGGAATATAGGCAAACAACACAGGAATGCAGGGGCAAGATTAGAAAGGCAAAGGCACAAAATGAGCTCAAACTAGCTACGGGAATAAAAGGAAACAAGAAGACTTTTTATCAATACATTAGAAGCAAGAGGAAGACCAAAGACAGGGTAGGCCCACTGCTTAGTGAAGAGGGAGAAACAGTAACAGGAAACTTGGAAATGGCAGAGATGCTTAATGACTTCTTTGTTTCGGTCTTCACCGAGAAGTCTGAAGGAATGCCTAACATAGTGAAAGCTAATGGGAAGGGGGTAGGTTTAGCAGATAAAATAAAAAAAAAACAAGTTAAAAATCACTTAGAAAAGTTAGATGCCTGCAAGTCACCAGGACCTGATGGAATGCATCCTAGAATACTCAAGGAGTTAATAGAGGAGGTATCTGAGCCTCTGGCTATTATCTTTGGAAAATCATGGGAGACGGGAGAGATTCCAGAAGACTGGAAAAGAGCAAATATAGTGCCCATCTATAAAAAGGGAAATAAAAACAACCCAGGAATCTACAGACCAGTTAGTTTAACTTCTGTGCCAGGGAAGATAATGGAGCAAGTAATTAAGGAAATCATCTGCAAACACTTGGAAGGTGGTAAGGTGATAGGGAACAGCCAGCATGGATTTGTAAAGAACAAATCATGTCAAACCAATCTGATAGCTTTCTTTGATAGGATAACGAGCCTTGTGGATAAGGGTGAAGCTGTGGATGTGGTATACCTAGACTTTAGTAAGGCATTTGATACGGTCTCGCATGATATTCTTATTGATAAACTAGGCAAATACAATTTAGATGGGGCTACTATAAGGTGGGTGCATAACTGGCTGGACAACCGTACTCAGAGAGTTGTTATTAATGGTTCCCAATCCTGCTGGAAAGGCATAACGAGTGGGGTACCGCAGGGGTCTGTTTTGGGACCGGTGCTATTCAATATCTTCATCAACGACTTAGATATTGGCATAGAAAGTACACTTATTAAGTTTGCGGATGATACCAAACTGGGAGGGATTGCAACTGCTTTGGATGATCTGGACAAATTGGAGAAATGGTCTGAGTTAAACAGAATGAAGTTTAACAAAGACAAATGCAAAGTGCTCCACTTAGGAAGGAAAAATCAGTGTCACACATACAGAATGGGAAGAGACTGTCTAGGAAGGAGTACGGCAGAAAGGGATCTAGGGGTTATAGTGGACCACAAGCTAAATATGAGTCAACAGTGTGATGCTGTTGCAAAAAAAGCAAACATGATTCTGGGATGTATTAACAGGTGTGTTGTGAGCAAGACACGAGAAGTCATTCTTCCGCTCTACTCTGCTCTGGTTAGGCCTCAGCTGGAGTATTGTGTCCAGTTCTGGGCACCGCATTTTAAAAAAGATGTGGAGAAATTGGAAAGGGTCCAGAGAAGAGCAACAAGAATGATTAAAGGTCTTGAGAACATGACCTATGAAGGAAGGCTGAAAGAATTGGGTTTGTTTAGTTTGGAAAAGAGAAGACTGAGAGGGGACATGATAGCAGTTTTCAGGTATTTAAAAGGGTGTCATAAGGAGGAGAGAGAAAACTTGTTCACCTTAGCCTCTAAGGATAGAACCAGAAGCAATGGGTTTAAACTGCAGCAAGGGAGGTCTAGGTTGGACATTAGGAAAAAGTTCCTAACTGTCAGGGTGGCTAAACACTGGAATAAATTGCCTAGGGAGGTTGTGGAATCTCCATCTCTGGAGATATTTAAGAGTAGGTTAGATAAATGTCTATCAGGGATGGTCTAGACAGTATTTGGTCCTGCCATGCGGGCAGGGGACTGGACTCGATGACCTCTCGAGGTCCCTTCCAGTCCTAGAATCTATGAATCTATGAATCTATGAAATGTGTCTGCGATTCACCACTCTAACAAACATTGTATACTTTTATAGTTCATCTTTGAGCTGCAGAAGCATAGCCTGGTACCATGTGATGATGGCACCATGAGTCTGATGCAAATTAGTGGTAAACCTCATTCATTCGTAAATGTCCCCTTTTAGACATTCACAGAGAAACCTTAAGAGTCAATGAACTTTAAAAATGTAGAGCACTTTTTTGGCTCATTTGATGTGATGTTTTGAATAGCAATGAGTCCTGTTCATAAAGGGACAAATCCAGTCCTCCTCTGTATGGCTGTGGTGATCCCTCAGGCATATCCAAACCCATTCCATCATGTGTGGTGGAGGGGCATGCCCCTGTTTGGCGTGGAGCTCAGCAGTGCATGGGTAATGAAGGAAATGTGGCAGGGGTGGCAAGGTGAGTTTTGACAGCAGCGTCAGAGGATCCATTAATACCATTGCTCTTCTGGTCCTTTCCCTCACCCCCACATAGGAAGGAAGAGGTACTGGGGCTATAGATATCTAATTCAGCCATAGTCCTAAGAATCCTGGGCTCGAATGGCTGTGCCAAGTGTATTTCTTTCCTTCTCAGGTTCCAAGTGGGGTAATCCATCCCTGGAGGCTCTGGCTGGATCCTGGGTCCTTAGATTGATGCTAAGTGAAGTTATATTACAGTATCCATTCTACCACTCATGGCCCAACATTTCATACACCTCAATCGCTTTTGGAAAACTTTTGCTGGTAGTGTTAAAATATAGTTATTCCTTAGGATTTTTTAAAGCATCTTGGAGGATCAAAAAGGAGAGGAATATAAAAGAGCCAAAAGGAGAAAGTTATGTCTCTTTTATGTATTCAGGGATTAATATATCTACTCTTCAACAGGAACAGTAGGCAGCCCCATCTTTGGAGCTTCATCCCATTTCTAATCTACTCCAATTTGCCTTCAGGCTGATTTATAGACCTCTTGTACGTCTTTCCTGCTGAATTAATGTCAGAGGTAGAGCAATGTGTTATTTTAATTTGGGAATAAACACCCATGTGGATTCAATATATGCCACTCGCATACCAATTCCTTCTAAACCAATTAGTTGTATTATCAGCCCCTCCTCCCATGGTCATCATAACACTCCTCTTTGACCTTCAAGCTCCTGTGTGTCCGTTCCTGGATAACAGAATATTGCTTGAATTTGTTGGGAGAAAAGGTCTGTTTGGATCATTTTGGCCTCCACTGTAACATGCAACAGCCAATAAAACTATTCGTTAGGGTTACCTCGCTTTTTCTCTTGGCTTAGTTTTTCACAAGGTACTCTAGACCCAGTTGTCCGGGGCGGAAATTCTAAACTGAACTGTGTACTATGAATGTCCTGTGGGGAAAAAACCATAATGTAAATAGTACTTCCATTTAATGTCCTTGTGTTTAAAAATGACCTATGGATAAGTGTAACAAATGAATTACCTGCAAAAAATCAGCTCTTCTTTTAACTAAAATAGAGCCATTCAAATATGAGGAGTTTGATTCTGCAAAACATATCCTTGTCTGTGTGACATGCATCCGACGAAGTGGGTATTCACCCACGAAAGCTCATGCTCCAATACGTCTGTTAGTCTATAAGGTGCCACAGGACTCTTTGCTGCTTGTCTGTGTGGTCACTGCTATAACTAGAAAAGAAAGGAAGAGATGTAATGATGTATGCTACCTTTGCTCGTTTTGTACAGGAAGTGATGTTTGTGAATCAGCAGACAGAAAAGATTATGACTTTTTTTTTTTTTGAGAAAGCTTATGAGGTGTGAATTTCCAATTTGGGGACGTTGGTTTGACATAAATAAGCCTAATGTTAAGCATAGGCATAGTCACATTGAAATCAAGGTGCTTAAGTTAGACTTTCTGAATCAGGGCTTGTGTGATTCCTCAGTACATAGTTACATTCTCCCGGCAGCCTCATTTGGCATGGTCTTCTCCAATTCCTTTCTTACATTTTTTGACGTCGTGGTAACATTTTATTTTGGTTTATTGTTTTGCAATTGTTATGTTTCATGCCAAAGGAAGTTACATTTCAGTAGATGATGAAAGTGAAGTGATTCCAAGTACCTGCTGCTACTGCATTATGTAGTGGCAGCACCACGGCCATAATTAAGGTTGCAAACCTGCTTTAGTATCCTTATGACTTTAATTGGGAAAACTGGTTTGACCAGAAAATAACCAGCATTACTATACTGGCAAAAGAGAATGTTTGTTACGACGTTAAAGAAAATTCTTCAATTTTTTTAATTTTAAAGAGGTAATTTAAAATTATATTTGAAATTTTGACTTTTGTCTTCCATTTGTTTGGGTCCTTTTAGCTCCAAACAAGCTTGTTTCTTACCCTGTAAACTATCCATGTATTTAAATCTATGTAAAAGCTTGTGAATGCCTGTATTTAAAGCCAGTAGATTGTAGTTCAGCAAAGTTAGCGGTATATTTTTGTTGGAGTCTCAGCCTGCTTCTTTCGATTTCATAGGGTGTTATGGGTCCTAATCTGTTCCCGTTGATCTCATTGGTGGTCTTTTGCCATTGACCTCAAAGGGAGTGGGATCCTATGGGGGAGATTTTCAAAACTATTCATCTCCCATTTGGGCTCCAAAATAAGTGGCCACATTTTCAAAAGAGTTTAGCATCCAACATACGGGGATCCTTTGAAAATCTGGCCATAAGTCTCACAATGTGAGCAGTTGTGGGCTGAGCACTTCAGAAAATCTGGCCCTTTATGTATGTGCCTAAATAGGATCTGAATTCTTCTGAGGGGAAAAATCGGTCCCCTTGCTTGTGTGAATATTTTCAGCAGCTGCTGCTTAGAAAGGACATAAAAGTCCTTGTGTAGCTGATAGTTAAGCAAGAGCTTCCTTTAGCTGAAATGGTAGGCTCTAGATACAGCGCTGCAGCTGTGTTTAGTTTAATTCTGACCCAAAATAAATAGTATTCTTTCAAAGTAAAGGTGGTGGTGTGAAAGTCCATTACTTTATACTTGAGAAGAATAACTTGTTTACTATGTATGTAGTGCAAGATTTACAGTCTCCTGAGCTATTCACTTACTTAGTTTGAAGCGTTTAGCTGTTGTAGATGTGATGCTACATGGTTGCTACTCAGTAAAGAATTGGGGGGTGAGGGGGGGGGGAATGTTTTGACCCAAAATGTCAACACATTTTTGGCAAAGTGAACAGTTAAAAAAAAACTGTTTTGGGTTGAACTAAACATTTTGATTTGACCCAAAACAAAGCATTATGTTTCAGTTTCAAGATTTTAAAGGTTTTTGTTTTAAATAAAATTGAAGGAAATTTATAAATGAAAAGTCATTTTAAATCCAAACATCAAAGCATTTCATTTGGAAAATATTGAAACAACATATTCTGATTGTTTTTTATTTTTTGACAGAAACAATTCAGTGAATTTGGTATGAATTTGCAAAATGTTTCAGTCAACCCAAATCTGGATTTTTCACTGAAAAGATTTTGGTAAAAAGAATTTCACTCAGGTCTACTCAGTAACCTTAATTTGATTATGAAATAAAGGGGAAAGGGCTGTTTATTTTGTTGTACGTATATATAACATGCATTAATGCCCAACACATACAAACAAAGTTCTTTTAATTAGGGTCCCTTAGTGGGTGGTCTGCTATCTCAGTTCTCATTTATGAAGACAGAAAATGACATCATATATGTCATTTTGAATATAAATCTGAATGCAAAAATTAAAACATTTAATGCATTTGGTCTTTTATTTCTTTTTATTAGGTTGTATTAAAAGATGGAGCTTAGAATTTCCCATCTATATAATTTCTGGGTAAGCCCTGCTTGGCACTGGCCAACTGTATTCCCATTAAGCAGAAGGTATGCTAATATTTCCTGATTAAATTGCAGTTCTTGCCATTCACTATCTTTAGGTTAGATCTGTTTCTTTGAGGCAACCCAGTTAGGTGGATTGTATGTGTATGGGAAAGAAACTTTAAAAAAAAAAACTTGTCTACATATTAAGCTACTAAATATGTAATTGCTTTTTTATGACCCCTTTTGTTTGAACTACTTTGTAGAGCATCAGAGGATTTTTTAGTTTTTGCCTTCATAAAAAAGAATTATTTTAAGCAAACTGAACTTAGTGAATATATCTTGTCTTCAAGTGTCAAAATTGGGCAATGGGTCACTGCACGCTTCCTCCTGGGGGCGCAAAGTATTTGTGCTTCAATGACTCTCAGTGCTGAGTGCCCAAGGGACTCACCAAGAAGAAATTCTGTTTCAGTACTAAGTGTCATCAAAAACAGACTTGCAAATGGAAATCTATAGCAGCATCATAGACACACCATGTTTGCCAGCTACTGGGAGCAAAATTCTAAATCTTCTGCTCCAAAACCACCAGCCTACGTCTTTTAAATAGAAGGAAAATCTCTCTGAGCTCTTCCTAAGATTCTTGTTCACTGCAATTTGAAAAGTCCAGTTTCAGAAAGCTCATCAGAACTGACCTGATCTTTGGAGATATGTGTTTGAGTCATTTTATAAGAATGCTAACGTGGAGAAGACTCTCTTCTGTGCCAGAGCTCTGCTTGGTGTAAGAGGGGGTGGGAAGTGTTATTTCTTGGGATAGTCTTGGCCCTGATACCACTTAGTGATGTTGTCAGGCAATTCTAAGTTCCACTACTGGTTTAGGGTCCTTCACAGCCCTATGCAAGTGGAGGAGAGCAAAGCTCCCTCATGCACCCTCTCCACTCCCTATCTACTCTGCAATCCTATACGCTGAGAGGGAGTGGTTAATGGCAGACAAAGTGTACTTGCCAGCATACTTGCACCAACAGGGGTTTCCTCTATACCACAAGAATTCTCTGCTGGCTATTTGTGGCCAGATTGTGTCCCCTTTATGCCTCTTGAGGGAAGCAAAGGGACTGAATCTAGTTAGACAACTCAGTCTTAAGAATATGAATAAGTATTTGTAGTAACAATAAATAAATGTTAAAGGTTTGACTTGTATGAAAATCCTTGGATGTAGTTAACAAATGCATACAGTACACACTTCACTTCCTTCAGCTAGGAAAGGGCATGCCAGGAGGGGTTATTTTCTTTTGCTGTGAGCTGTATAATTTGCTTTTTTCACACCTTGTTACTAATAATCCTCTTCTCCTTGCACCTTTTTCTTCTTCCTTTTTGTGATGGGGAAATTTAAGTCATTGGACCAAAGTTACATCCATGGACAATGGGATTACATGAGTGTAAGTGAGAGCAGAATATGGTCCCTCCTATTTTAAACCAGGCTGTAGGTTAGACTGTAGGAGTGTTTTGGTTGATCCTAATTGCTGAGAGCACATGTTTCAACTTATTTTAGAACATTTTCACTACACGTGGATGGTGATGTTTGTCACTCCTTTCAACATACATAAAGATGCGAGCTGGTGCAGAGTGGCTTCTCCTTACCTTGAGGCGTTGCAGTTGTGTTTCCCGTTCAAAGCCCATTTTTAACACCAGTTTTGAATTGTAGCAGTAGGTATTGACTGATTCTTTTTCTGCATTTTTTTAAAAACTGCCAGCAAAGAAAGGTGACAAAGTAGCAGCAGCTGCTCCAGGCTGCTGGGGACTGATTTTCTAAGTTTTCTGAGACATACTCCAGGCAATTGCCTCGGTACCAGCTGTATTAATTTAGTGCTTTGGATGCAAGACAACTATACATTTTTTTGGTTTTGCTTTTGTTTAAGCAAAAGAGGCTATGAGTGAGTTTCCCAACTTCTGTGCACCACTATGCCTCACTCCTGACATGCTGCACCTTGGCTTGAATTTCTGGTACTGACTGCACTTCACTTTATTTTTTGGTTCAATAAAAGATATTACCTCACTCACCTTGTCTCTGTGCTTCGCTTACACAGTCTGCTAGTCGTGCTCTGGTGGAGCAACTGGTGATGAGGGCAAATGTTACCTAAGGACTATGGAATGGAAATGTAGGTTGCATATCAGAAAAATAATTCCCATCAGGAGGTTCTATTAAAATGTGGAATGGTCTACCAAGGGAGTTGCCACCTTTTCACGTTCTCTGTATGTGTGTATATATATCTCCTTGCTACATGTTCCATTCTATGCATCCGATGAAGTAGGCTGTAGCCCATGAAAGCTCATGCTCAAATAAATGTGTTAGTCTCTAAGGTGCCACAAGTACTCCTGTTCTTTTTGCGGATACAGACTAACACGGCTGCTACTCTGAAACCTGTCGTTAAAAAAATAAATGCATTAAATACATTTGTGAATGAACTCCTTGGGGGAGAAATGTATGTCTCCTGTTATGTTTTACCTGCATTCTGCCATATACTTCATGTTATAGGAGTCTTGGATGATGACCCAGCACATGTTCGTTTTAAGAACACTTTCACAGCAGATTTGACAAAACGCAAAGAAGGTAACAATGTGAGATTTCTAAGGATAGATACAGCACTTGACCCATGATTTAAGAATCTGAAGTGCCTTCCAAAATCTGAGAGGGATGAGGTGTGGAGAATGCTTTCAGATGTCTTAAAAGAGCAACACTCCGATGTGGACACTACAGAACCCGAACCATCAAAAAAGAAAATCAACCTTCTGCTGGTGGCATCTGACTCAGATGATGAAAATGAACATGTGTCAGTCCGCTCTGCTTTGGATCATTATTGAGCAAAACCCGTCATCAGAATGGATGCATGTCTTCTGGAATGTTGGTTGAAGCATGAAGGGACATATAAATCTTTAGCACATATGGCACATAAATATCTTGCAATGCCGGCTACAACAGTGCCATGTGAACACCTGTTCTCACTTTCAGGTGACATTGTGAACAAGGCGTGGGCAGCATTATCTCCTGCAAATTGTAACCAAACTTGTTTGTCTGAGCGATTAGCTGAAGTAGGACTGAGTGACTTTGTAGGTTCTAAAGTTTTACATTGTTTTATTTTTGAATACAGTTATTTTTTGTACATAATTCTACATTTGTAAGTTCAACTTTCATTATAAAGAGATTGCACTACAGTATTTGTATTAGGTGAATTGAAATATACTATTTCTTTTTTTATAGTGTAAATATTTGTAATCAAAAATAAATACAAAGTGAGCACTGTACACTTCGTATTCTGTGTTGTAATTGAAATCAATATATTTGAAAATGTAGAAAACATCCAAAAATATTTAAATACATGGTATTCTATTATTGTTTAACAGTGCGATTAATTGCGATTAATTTTTTTAATTGCTTGACAGCCCTAAAAACCCCCCACCTAAGTATTATGACACATAATTGTTACTGTTTACATAATATTTCACATACTTTTAGTTTAAAGAGTCTCCAGGATTCCAGACACTCGAATGTATTTTAAAGCCTGGATCTTTCAAAGCTGAATGTCATAAGTACATGTAAATGATCAATATTCAACTGTGAGAAATCCTTCCAGTGCTGCAGTATTTTTGATGTTTTCACTGATAGAGAGACTCAGTGTTAATCCTGTGTTTCTAAATTTTGTTAAAAATCCACAATCTAATATTTCCCCATCAAATTCAAGTGTGACAGAAGTATAGACAGATATTGCATGAGTATCCTGATCTGCTTTACATAACCAACACAACTCGTAATCCAGTAGTCCAGCTGTACCACTAACAAAACCACTCATACAAGGAAACCAGTAATTCAGGGAAGTTCTTCTTGCAAAGTTTAGCTAGCATCATTCTGGGAAGCAAGTATGATTTTTCCTCTTGCTTAAGCCCCATAGGGAGCATAGCAGATCTTGGTAAATTCACTGCTCATGGAGTTTCACTTCGTCCAGTTGACCTCTTCTGATTGTCTTGGTGCCTTCTTCTCTGTTGGGGTCTGAGACTCTAGTGGCTGTGTGGGCCATGTTTCAACTTGAGTTATAAATGGAGCCTCATGCTGGGTATCTGATCCAGGCTGGGTCCAGACCTGGGGGAAATAAGAGGGGCAGTATCACTATGTTAATATAATCTGATCCCAGATGTTCCAGGTGTTCATCCCAAGATTGTGGATCTATTCAGCATATGTCCCTAAAATTGTACTCACGGGAGGATTCTTGCTTAAAAATTCTGTTGGTATGCCATCTACATGAGTTTGCTGGAGCATTTATCTCTTCAGTTGATGGGCTTCTCTCTTCATTTCTCCAAGTCCTCAAGGCTATTGGTAACTTCTTACGAATTTTAATTACAGAAAAATGCTGATTACTGCTTTTTTTTTTTTTTTTTTTTTTTTTTTTGCTGGAGACTTTTTTTGCACCTTAGTGATGGGTTTTACCCAATTAATTACTGAGAGGCAAAATAAAGCAGATCACAGTACAGGGTATAGCTAGTCTACTGGACAGATCTATATTTGAGGAAGTATCAGTGTGGGTAGGATTTAAGATTACTTGTGTGTCTTGAAAAATCATATATTAAAATTTCAGATTGGGGAGAGCACGGTGCATCATGGGAGATGTAGTCAAATTATAGGACACAGTCTATAGAGGGGAAGGGGAACATAAGGCACCCAAACTACAAATCCCACAAGGCACTGTGGCAGCATCTCAGAATCCATTTTTTCACTCAAATATTTTGGATTTTGATTTTTCTCCTCTGTCAAAATTTTGTATGAAGCTCCATTTTATCACTAGTTCTAGTAATTAGGCATGTAACTACCTGGTTTGCAAGCACAAATACCATTTGCAAATTCACAGCTAAGGTTTTCTGCCCACTTTAACTTAGGTAGCAAAAAAGAAGTGCCAAAATATAGGCATATAAATTTAGAGCCCTTTGTAAATTTGCCTCTACGTGTCTTCACTCCTCATAGAATGCCCAATGTTGTAGAAGCTTACTATATGGTTCATCTCCTGGAAATGAAAAAGAATGGAAGAAAGTGGACAGTTGGTTGAAAGAGACTAGATTTGAGAGTGACAGAAAGCTCTATCAAGTTTGGTTCAGGCATGTACAGCGTTATAGTGGAGATAAAATACTGTTCTATCTGCTGTATATTCAGCAAAGAATTGCCCAATAAAGTTATACAGGCTAGTGAAGAATCTACTCCATCCAGATTTATTCTTACCTAATTCAGACTCATTATTTGAAAGTTGTAAGCAATTTGCCATCTTGTTTTGATGACAAAATGAATTGTGTTAGAGCAAGTCTCTCGGCAAGTAAACAATGTCAGAATGGAAAGGTGCAAGTGTCCTCTCTAACCTGGTTGAATTGGATCAGATGCCCTCTTGAGTGTGTTCCACGGAGTTATCTAAGGACTTGCAAGATGCAGATTTTTTAAAGTACTGGCCATATAAACACCTTGAATAGGTACCAGGCATTTCTCCATCTATCTAAAAATATACGTTTGCTCCTTTAAAGACTTTTTGGGGAGGGAAAAGACTATGAACTCATAATATTTTGATACAAAGGTTTGTGATAAAATGTGCTAAAGTGCCTAAAGTCACTTATTGAAAGTCAATGGACTTAGGCTCCTTAGTCACTTAAGCACTTCTGAAAATTTTATCCTTGGTGACTAGAGACTTGTTTTTTCCCCTTTTTAAGAGGTGGTGACATTCAGCACAATGTGACTAACTAGGTATATTTGTTTCAGTTAGTCTGTATAGAAGTAGACATTTCATCCTGCAGAATTCAACCACGAGAGGATAGGAACTTTTGCATGCAGAGTACCTGGGTGGGTAAATATATAATCAATGATACATGAAACCTCAACACATGTTTGAGTGTAGATTTCAAATATAGTGTATGATTTTCCTTGGCACTGATTAACAGCATGAGAGAACAATTTAAGTCTTGAGTGGACAATACAGAGCAACGAAGAGGCAGCCTGATGCACAGAAACTAGTTGGCAGGTTTTACAGTACAAAATGGAGGAATTGCCTTTAGCGCAGTCAGCTGATTTTGATACTCTTGAAATTACCAGCTTTTATACTCAAAAAGGTGATACCTAAAATCTTAGCTATTACTGCCACTGCAAACTCTTGGGCATCTAGTTAAGGAGCACTCTCTGTATCTTCATATGTAAGGGTGCTCAAAAGGTGTAGAAATCAGACAGCTTAGACTGAGACAGCACTACAAAGTATATGACACAAGGAAATTAGTCCAAAAGCCTGGCAATAGGAATTAGAAAGAAACAGTGGGAAATAATAGTAGAAAAAGCTGAATACAGCATAAAAATATCAGCTAAAAACTATTAATACTTCTGTGATACTATGAGCATATTAGTAGTACAGCCCCACACATCCTTTGCAGATGATGCTAGCATTGTAGGATGAAATAGGAGATGTTACAGACATGGTTTTGCATTGTGAACCATTCAGACATTTTATGGAAGGATAAATAAAGTTCATGTGTAAAGTGCTACCAAATTTCCCATCCATCCCCTCCATTTGTTTATTTGGACCCAGGGAAAGCTAGCCAGTTGGGAAATATGTCCTCCAAGCTACGGAGTGCAGCATTTTCTGTCCAATCACTGTGTTAATGTCTATCAAAAAGAGCATGAAAAACACGGGTGTCTCTTTTAGATAGTCCTTTGTCATTGCTGTTGATATTTTCTGGTTGGCATAAAGATAGGTATGTATTGTCAGACTAGTCATCTGTTTATGTGGAGCAGAGCGCTTGTTGGGTACAATACTTACTATAGTGCATTTACCTGAACCTTCAATATGGGCATTCTATTCATTGAGCTCTTTCCAAGGTTGGCAGAAGTTATTCTTGGGGGAGAAAAGCTAAGTATCAACAAAATGTGTTTCTGGTTAGATAATGAAACCTTGGTGGAGCTGATCAGTTGGCAGCCTTCCAAATCAGAATCTGTCTTGCACCTGTTTCATTTATTTGTTTTATGCAGCCTCTAGTTCAACATACTGTAATATTCAGGTAAAGCAACCAGGTTCCACTAATCAAATTGCTAATGCTACCTTCCTTTAGTTCAAGAAATTCCAGACACTAATGCCCAGTCTGCAATTACAATATGAGAGCATTCTCTAGGGTGTTGGAATATAATTAGAAATGTGCCAAATTTTGCAACGGAAATTCTTTCTGTATTAGAAGCCTGTAAGCACTTATGCTGCTGGTGGCTAAGATTACTCTGAGGATGAATATTAAAACACAACAGGACTTAGAAATCAAAAGTCAAACATTCCCAGTACAATGTAGATTTGATTTGATTTGTTACTCACATGGACTTAAAGGGCTATTTAGAGCAACACCCTGCTAAAGAAAATGGAATAAACTATTGGGACCACTTGACAAGCTATAGACAGTTATATTTTTTCTGGTAAATTCGGGTGTTATATGATCATGTTCCGCCTACAATTAGACAGGCCTACTTTATCTGGGCTTCAGCAGGTCTGCTTCATAAAGATGGTGCTTGTATGTAAATTGTTACTTTAGACAATTTCAATCAAAATGTTGCTGAATGTATTACAAAAATCCAGATTGCATAGTCTAAGAATCACCATTTCTGAAGATGTAGATGTGTTGGATTGATTTATATAATTGCTAAGCTTAGCAATGGGACATTTATTGTCTCATGTCTGAGTCTCCCTATCTTTTCAGAACATCTCCCTAATGCTGATGGGTAATCTGGATTCTCACTGAAAGCTCCATTGTCATTATTAGGGAAATGTTCTGAAAAGATAGGGAGACTCAGACATGAGACAATAAATGTCCCATTGCTAAGCTTAGCAATTATATAAATCAATGGTGTTCAAAATTACATAGAAAAGAATACACCTTATGATATTTAATTGAATTGCACTTATCCAACACATCTACATCTTCAGAAATGGTGATTCCTAGACTATGCAATCTGGATTTTTGTAATACATTCAGCAAAATTTTCATTGAAATTGTCTAAAGTAACAATTTACATATAAGCACCAGCTTTATGAAGCAGACCTGCTGAACCCCAGATAAAGTAGGCCTTCTAATTACAACCATAAGGTTGTAATTTTTCAAGTTCCATCTAATTCTCTACAATGGTAGCATGCAAGTGTATTCTAACCTGTTTCAAGTTCTTGCTGGTTTTCTTGTTCTAGTGAATCATCTTTCTTTGTTCCATCGTTATATTTTTAATTGTTTAGTTGCTTGTAAAGCTGTGATATTTTTGACCCAGCATTCAACTGTGCCCCAAATTTTTCCTGTTGGGTTTGGAGTAGAAGAGGAAGATTAGGAGATGCTTTCCTGTGTAACACTGTTTGAACTGCAACTCACTGCCTGCTGACAGGTGAGGAAGTAGTTGTCAACCAGATTTAAAGTTACTGTCATGTTTACACAGCCACACAGAAGAGGTTGAGCGAGGACAATGTTGTTTTTGTTCGTTTGTTTTTTAATTAAATACCAACAACTACTGGACCATAACAACACACTTTAGTTATCATTAGTGTTTTAGATTTGCATCTTTTTAAATATGTTTAAGTCTCTTTTCATGTCAACAAGTGTCTTCCCGTATGCTGCTCATCAATTTCTTCAAAGATTAATGCACTGACACTTCTAGCTTCGAGGCCAGATTTTTAGAGGTTGGTTCA
The DNA here is from genome assembly GCF_027887155.1 of Malaclemys terrapin pileata. Taxonomy (NCBI): domain Eukaryota; kingdom Metazoa; phylum Chordata; order Testudines; family Emydidae; genus Malaclemys; species Malaclemys terrapin. Next base: position 70,368,061 of record NC_071512.1, read on the forward strand.
GATAGGCACCTACTGGGATTATCAAAAGCACCTAGGCATCAAACTCCTGGGCACCTAGCTACTTTTGAAAATCCCACTGTTTTTTGACATAAAAAGCAACTTCAGCATCTCAAAAAAGATGCACATCGCAAACATTAATGATAACTGATGTCCACCATGTGGCTGTGTAATCATGACAGTATCTTTAGTTCTGCCCCTTGGTTCTTATATAGCCAGCTAGCTTTTATTTTCCATTTTGCTTACGCAACTAGCAGGGATGTGCCAAAATATCTGGATATGTTAACTCTTTGCTTTTAGATGTGAAAGTTGCTCCAAAGGTTGAGAAAGGTGCTGCTTCCATAATCACTGGATTCAGTAAAATGCTGGATTTCTTTTGGCTGTGAAGTGTCTTGAGGGACTAGATCCAAGCTTTAACAATTTTAACTAAAATTTTGCTGGCCCTGGATGATACATGCAAGAAACCAGAGAGATTGTATGAAGTCTCTGAAATAGTTGGGCATGAAAAAAATTAAAGCACCTCAGAATCTGAATTTGGAGAGACTTGAACCTCAGTCACCATGGCAATCAAAGGATGCTCCTCTTTTCTTCTTTCGATGGAGTTTGAAATCTGGAGTTTTGTGTGAGCAGTTCTTCCAGAACCTAAGCTTGGCATTGTCATGAACCATTACAGCAATATGAGGCTGAGTATGACATTACATTTCAATATGTGCATATTTGAATGAGAATGTAAAAAGTGCATACCATCCACACACACGCCCCTAGGGCCAGATGCAGTGCTGCAGGTATTTCAGTCCTTAATTTCCACAACTGGGTTGACAATAGGTTTAATAAGGTTTTTATTATCAAACAGTGCCCTCCCCTCCCCTTTCTGGGGGTCTTACTTATTAACAGCAAGTTCAACAACAACATAAGAGACTTTTCCTTAGACTCTCCTCTCTTTAATGTCACCCATTCAGCTGAGCTCTGGTAGCCTTTTATTAAGCCCTGGTGCTTGTTAGCCAATAAGCTGCCAGCCAGCCACTTAGGCAATTCATTTACTAACAGGTGGGCCAACAAGGGCTTGTTCGCTTTGAAAAAAAAGATCCCTGGTAGCCTTGGCCAGCCACCCTGGAACACAGAACATGGGAAGTTTATTAAATGTATCGACTCTTTTTTAAATCTTATTTAAAATGTTAAGAGCAGTGGTTCTTCAGTACACAGTGTTCAGCTATGATAGAAAAATGCAAAAGGCCTACTAGCTGAGCTACCAGAGCTCCTTTCCCCCCTCCCCCTTCACATTAATGGGTGTGGTAGCAGTGCTTTGATGCTGTAGGTGTTGAGTTTGAATATCACTTATGATTTCTATATGTGAAATGATCAACTGTAGTGTGTAACTATGCACGGTCACAGATTATTGGAATGTAACAGTTAATCAAAAGATTGGCAACTTTTATCTGGTACAGGATTTGCGAGTCTGTTGCCATAGAGTATTTATATTTAAAGTTCCCAGTAATTGAGTACTATACAATGAACATGTTAATGTGCTGGGAAAGGGACATTTGTTTGTGCAGCACTAGCATTTCAGGAAGCCATGAAAAACAATTCATATGCATCTTTGTTTTCAAGTAGTATGGATGGTGTCTGATAATGTTTGAGTAGGCTAATTATGTCAACAGCAGACTGGCAACCTTTCCTTTCTTGAGGCCTGCGGCAGATTTAGAGAGCAAAAAAGAGAGAGGCATACAAAGACAAATAAAAGGTAAATCATGCAGAATACCTTAATCAGCCTCTTGTGAACTGCTTGGATGGTTATAAATAGGCAACTTGATATACAGCAAGCATCTATAACCTATGGGAAAGTGCCATTGCCAGTAGCTAATGATTGGAGTGATTGCTCACTGCCTCTAGTAAAATCAGCTTTTTTTTTTTAGGGCTGCCTGAAGACTTTTGACACTCAGGGTTCTGACATATGAAACTGTAGGCCTAAGGTTTAAACAAGCATATCTTAAGGTTGAACTTTGACTGCACAGAATTATTCACCAGAAATTTAATCACTTTAATGCCTATTTATGTACAGCATATGTCCCCTAATATAGCCTCCATAAGGCCCTATGTCATATTAGTTAAATCCTACTGCTTCAATGAAACACCAGTGGAAATGATGGAGTGAATTTAGGAGCACAAACTTTGTTTTACACCAGTTTGAGTCATACAGCTAAATCCTCATATACTAATTTGAAGGTGTATCAGTGAAACATATGGCACTAGGTCTGCATGGGGTGCAAGAAAGGTCAAAACAGAGGACAATAACTTTCTGTTGCTGGATCTTGTCTTTTAAAGAGGTTCACCAACACACACTTAGAAGAATTCAGATAGGAATTCAACCTAAGAGTCTCTAGAACACTTTCAAAGTGGTATCAATATCACAAGACCGCATGAACGTAGTAATTAAAGCAGTTCTTGGGTTTGATTTCAATTTTTTTCTAAAAGAAAATATAGTTTTCCACTCTCTGGCTGATGTATCACCTTCTGGAGTGTGCCATTACGCACCCAACAGGTCCTTGACAATTGTGACCACGCCATTATTTTTATTTTCAAAATTGGAGGCTTTGTTGCAGCCAAGGTTATGTCTTTATGTCTCCTTAATTATCCCAGGGAAGCAGCATTTTAAAATGTCATTAAGAATTTTCCACTCTGTCAGTATGTTAACTTGAACATGCATTGTATGCCATACTTCAATACTTCAGGCTGATTCAAATTCTAGGAAAAGTCATAGATACACATAGCAGAAACCTCCTGCTATGTTGTTCTCACTCACCATCACACATGGTACCCTAATTCAGTATCTTAAATTCAGTAATTTAAAAAGTAGAAATACAGAATGTAGGGGCAAAAAAAATGCAGGTACTGTACTTCTAGCTAATTGCATACTAGTTACTGGTTATTTATATTTCTTTCAATCGTTCAAGAAAATGAGACTGTGGAAGTTCATAGGCATTTCCCCTTTCTAAAATTGATCCCTAAAATCTTTTTCTAGATGCTCCTAAATGAGGGACTATTCAGGAGAGCTATAGCCCCATATATTGTTAGACTATTTTGACAACAACCAATTTGTAGGTCTTTCTGTTTTGACTTTTGTGGTTTTAAACACAAGTGCATTACAAAACATTCAGTTCTTTTTTCTCTTTCATTTTGTCTGGATCCCAGCAAGGGCAGTCAGGGCCAAGGGGAAAAACTGAGACTGGGAGTTCTAGAGGAGTTCGTAATCAGATCCACGCAGGGTTGATACCAAGGGTTAGAATGAGGTTTCAGGGTCCGAGTCAGGAGGCGAAGTCCAAGTCAAGCCAAGGTCAAGCCAGGAATTCAAGAGCAAGGAGCTGGAACAGTTGTGACAGGTACAGAAGATCTGCACTGTTGCCTGGACATGTCCTAGAATGCCCCTGGAGTTTATATAGGGCAGGGAGCTAATTGGGAGCAATGGGGCTGCTGTCTGTCAAACCCCTGAGGTGGAACTTTCCACAAGCTGTGTCCACAGCAGGGTCCTGGGAAGTGGAGCATAAGTTGGTTACAGCTTCTGTTGGTGGCAGCCTAGAGATGTCAGTTGCCTGGTAGGTCTACAGATCTGAGTTCTAGATCTGTGGTACCCTACACAGTCAAAGCTTGTTTAATATGCACATGACTTATGCATTGCCAAACTTACGATTCATTGTGGGTCACTTATATTAAACAAACACTGGGAATATTTTCTGCTCTTACAGTAACAGCAAGAATGCCGATAACTTCACTGCATTTTGAGCTCTGATCAGAATATTTTAGAATACATTTTTCCAAACATTTTGTGAAAAGAAATGTGCTAGCACTCAATATTTTGTCACTGTTGTTATAATTATATTTTCTGGTATTTATTTTCCATTGTCTCTTCCTGCCACAGTGGCACTTTTAATATACACAGGCAATGGCTTCCAGGGATTGCCATTAGGAAATATGACTGGAGTACTTGTAAGCTTCCGCACTGCAGTGGCTGCCACTGAGCTGGTTGTAGGTGCCAGGCTGAACACTTTTAATACCACACTCTGTCTCTTCATGTGTTCAGCTTACAGAGATTAGCCTGAACAAAAATCCCCAAATCAAAATGCTCTTGAACTGCAGAGCAGTTTGGGATCCTGAGCTACACTTTAGGGTTGTCTATAAATAGCTGAAACAGAGATTTTTATCCAAATCCCATTGAACGGTGAGGGATTTGAAATTTGGATGAGAATATGAAGTTTGCAACTGTGCCAGAACCATGCTGTTACTTTCTCATGTTTTTGCCCTGTAGTAAATATGGAGCAAAATACATAGTAGCACAGGAAACACTGCCCCTAACATATTCTGTAATCAGTTGATTGTAATGAAGCATCATGGTAGATGCAATTATTTCTGTTGGCATTTCTAAAAACAATAGTTCTGATAAATATGCTATATTAATCATCCAGTCACTTTCAAATTTACCTTTATGCTTTGCCAGATGTCATAATCAGTTACCTATTCAAGCATCCGTTATCCCATCTCTGCCAAGGAATAATGCTTTAAGGTCATATCTGCAGTAGTTGACCTTGCAGTTGATGCATACTCTGGAGATTCACTTTAGCAGTGGCGGAATTTAATGTCTCTCTCTGTGTTTCTGTGACTTTTATTGCTGTTTTCTCCCTCCCACTTTGCATTAATATTGATCTACATTTCACTGTATGTGATGTAATGATGACATTAGAAGACAAAACACTGTTTTTACTTTAGGTCATAAAGGCTTATCTCAGAAGTGATTAGAAATAATGAATGAATTATCCTCAATATTTATTTTCACCAAGCTGTAATTATAACCCAGCATTCATTTGCTTATGAATGAAAACCATACATACTCATTCCAAAAATATTAGCAAGGCCTTGTTTACAGATTTTTTTTGTTATCAGATATAATTTGTGTATGCCTGATACACAGAAGGAGATGCAATCTGAAAATATGTTGTTTGCATAACAATGTTATACAGAGCGTTAAGAAGAACAGAATCAATAATCTGCTTCAGATTTCTAATTATTGCCCATAAATGTATGACATAGACAGAAAAATGTTAGTATATAAAGCAATCAGAAGGGTTGGCTGACACATGGTTGAGTAAAATGTGAAACCTGCGAAAATAGTTATGAACTGGCAACGTGCCTTGGGATAGAGACACCGGGGAGCAATGTTAAACACTTCATCATTCTTGCCCTCCAGTGTCTGATGTTTCTGATTTCTTCTTTATTGATTTCAACTAAAGAAAATATAGAGGCGTATAGAGATGACCCATTTTGTTGACAGATACACGTGTTACTCTCAGACTGCCAGCAAATAGTTTAGACATCAGGAATAATGGCTGGTAGGCAACAGATAAACACAATTTCCTGTGATTTCCAAAGCTTTTTTGTGAATCAGAGGGCAGAAGTTAAAGACACAATCCACTTTCATAGTCACTCTGTTGTTTGTCTATTATTAAATTTAATGAAAATTTAAAAGGATATGGGTTATTGTCATTAGTACCATTTTTTGTCAGTCCCTAAAAATTACTGAGTTCTTTTTGCTTCAGGGAAGTCTCTATATATTTTCAACAAAACTCATTTTCATTTTTTTATTGCCTAAGTTATGAGCCTGATCTGCTCATGTTGAGCCTAATTCCACCACTGGCCTTCAACTTGTGTAGTCATTTGACATCATTGTAATATGAATATTATAGGTCATAGTTCTGATTTGGTAACATTTTACATGCATTTAACACTGGGGTAAAATGACTGCCCCAAGTTGTTGGGCAGTGGTGAATTAGCCCCATCGACACCACCACCATCCTAAAATAATGGTGCACAAAAATAGCATCTGAAACCATGAGCAACTGTTGCACTGTGCTGCTAATGTCATTCAGTCCAGTTCATAAAACTTGCCCAACTGGCACAGGACTTCCACTGTTTACTCAGAAAATATGGTCTTTTCAGGTTAGGTTTGGGCTTTGGAGATGCATGAAATCTCACTTGTTTCATGCTCAACTCGTCAGTTTTGCAAACTACTCTAGGGTTACCATATTTCAGCAAGCAAAAAAGAGGACGGGAGGAGCCCCACCCTAGCCCCGCCCCCGCCCCCGTCCTGCCCTAGCCCCGCCCCTGCCCCTTCCACTCCCTCCCACTTCCCGCGCCCCTCAGAACCCCCAACCTTCCCCCTGCTCCTTATCCCCTGACTGCCCCCTCCTGGGACCCCTGCCCCTGCCCAAATTCCCCCTGGACGCTACTTTTAGCTCAAAAAGCAGGACATGTTCGGGGGAATCTGGACAAATGGTAACCCTAAACTACTCACTAAAAAGCTGTTAACTGGAAATGAAAAGAGAGCACCCAGCTTCAAAGAGAAAATTATGTATTTTCTTATGAGAGTATATAGCAGAGGCATTCAGTATACTTGCCGGGGCACAAACCGTGTCTCGTTATTTTGTTTTATATAGTAGTTAGATTGTAAACTCTTTGGGGCAAGGGATGTCATTTGTGTGTGCACATTGCTCAGCTCAGTGGGGCCCTGATCCTAACTTGGGGTCTTCTAGGTGCTACCAGAATCCAAACAATAATAAATAATCAATGCTCTCTGAATGCAACCAAAAATATTCACTGAATAAACTATTCAATTAAAAGTGGCACATTTTTCCTAATAATATATTTTGGCAAACACTATTCAATCAGCTTTGCAGATAAGGAAAGTAGCACATATAGAGTATTCAGAACCCATATGCGAAAGACATTTTTTCCTGTGCCTATCTGCCTTTACCATGAGTAGTGTCTTTTATGTTCCTGCCTGAAAACCAGAGACAATTATTTCTTTGAAATCAGCTGGATACAGTCTGAACAAAAATTTGAGCCCCATCTTCTTCCCAAAACAACAGAGTCGCAATTCAGAACCCAAACATCTGGACTTGCTGTATACAGGTTATGATTAGGGCTACATAGGGAACAGTCTACCTGTCTTGTCAGAATTTTCGAGATCTCAAAAATTTTCTTGTCCCAATTCAAGTCTTAAAATCAAAAGCTTAAAAAAAATATTGCAAACTGACAAACCGAAACAAAAACAAACAAAAAAACACACCCCAACCAATTCAGTTCAGGTCACTTTAAACATTTCATTTTGATAATTTTGAAACACTTCATTTAGATTTTAACCTTTTTTTCTGTGTAAACCTTTGTTAGTATAAATTAAGTTAAATGGTGAAATACAAAAAGCTGTTTCAAACCAAAAACTTTAAAGTTTTCATTTCAAACATTTTTTGAAATGGGATTTTTTAACAATTTTGGTACTTTTTCCAACTTTTTTTGAGCTAGAGAATTCAGCAAAACTGATCCTTTCCTGCAAATGGTGTCAGATTTGTGGACTCTACATTTTTTGGAGGAAAAAAATGAGTTGCAAATTCCCACCTAGCTATAGTTATGATTCCTTTATGTGAAGTCAGCCACTACTCCAGAATAAAGTGACTATTCCCAATGGAAGTCAGAAGAAGCCAGTGGTGAACACAGTAGTTCACCAGCCAGAAGCAAGAAACAATGTACTCCCAAGGATATTTTGGTAGCCCTAATGGGGAGAATTAAGAACAGCAGCTCTAAATATGAGGCAAAGCTGAGTTCACAGCTTTTACAACTAGACCAAGAGAGTAAGTTATGTTCTCCAGCTAAAAGCTTACTTAAAAACCACCTGCAGTTGTGAGTACCTTCTATTCTGCTCTCTTCCCAAAGTGAAGCTTTGAGCTATCACAAGGGATCAGATTTTTAAGTTTTATAAAAACCTAAGACCAGAGATGGGATCAGATCTTCAGCTGGTATAAACAGATATACACCTCTATCCCGATATACCACACCCCGATATAACACGAATTCGGATATAACACGGTAAAGCAGCGCTCCGGGGGGGAGGGAGGGGCGGCGGGCTGCGCACTCCGGCAGATCAAAGCAAGTTCAATAAAATGCGGTTTCACCTATAACGTGGTAAGATTTTTTGGCTCCCAAGGACAGCGTTATATTGGGGTAGAGGTGTAGTTCCAGTGTCTTCATTGGAGCTTATACCACCTAAGGATCTGCCCCATGGTCATGTTTCAGGTTTGATTCCTGGTCTATAGAACTGCTGAGTATTTTACTCTTTCTAGATTACCTCTGCTCACTTAAGTTTAGATTGAAATGAAAATTACTATCATGCAAAAATATAAAACTGGAATTATAATTATTTATCTAGTAATTAGGGGGTAAGACCCTTTAAAAAATCTAACTTTCTCCATGAACACAAACATAATATTAGTCTGGAAATTCAAAGTTAATATTATACTTTTAGCAAAATAAAAAAATTTGGAAATTCAAAGTTATCCAATCAATGTTAACTGTGACCCTGTCTCCTGGTGACTTTCCTCCTTGTGTTCTTTTCACACCTTTCTTGTATGACAAACATTTCCATTAAGGAGATTTTTTAATCAAGACTTTAAGATATTTGCAGGTTGTGGAGTTCATGAATTGGAGTCAAGGAACATTGAAATACATGGCTGTATTTTGATATGTAGGGGTATGATATATGAGATTCCTCTTGGAACCTTTGTTCTGGTTGGTAAGTTACTTAATTATTGCTACAGTCTGGAAAAGGATTAAGATAAGATGATGATAGGTCTATTTTAGTTAGTTATTTTAGTTATTAAAAACAATTTTTTTAATACATGAAACTCCATGCACTTTTGGGGAATTTTCCCTAAGGATTATCCTGAATGTGGTCACTTTTGCTTAAGAAATATTTTAAAAACCTGGCTCTTTCTGTTGATTATGCATGGCCTCAAAGAAGGCAGAAGTAGCATGCTCTAATGAATGTACATACATTTAGCTTTACAACGACAATCATTTTAGGTGATTTCAATGCCAGAGTTGGTAGTGATTATGCATCATGGGCCAATGCAATAGGTTATCACAAAGTTGGTAACACAAACTTTAACAGTTTGCTACTACTTTCTGAATGCACCATGTACAACCTGGTCATCACAAACACAGGGTTTCAACAGGCCAACAAGTATAAGATGGCCTGGATGTACCCTCATTCAAAACACTGGCACATAATCGATTACGATATTTTACAGTGAAGGGATCTCTGCAATGCCAGACTCACTCGGGTCATGAGAGATGCTGACTGTGGATCAGATTGTAGACTTGTGAGAAGTCAAATGTCCCTCCCTTTTGCTCTCAAGCAACATAGATAGTGATTCAAATCAGTGAAGAAAATCAATATTTCAAGCCTGGAAAACTGAGAGACACAGTCTGAATTCTAACTAAAACTCACGGAAGCCTATTCCCTCAATAAGAGAAGTCTCTGCTGATGTTGAGACAGCCTGGAATCATTTTTAAGGTATAATGTATAATAAGACTGCTGAAGTTCTCAGTTTCGTTGAGGAAACATCAGGTCTCATTTGATGAAAATGACCCCAAAATATATTGGCTCTTGAATTCACTGCATACCATCCATTGAGCCTACACAGTGGACAAGAATTCAGCAACTAGGAAGGCTGAATATCATCATGCAAAACAGATGGTTCAGACCAGAGTTCAGCAAATGAAAAACCAGTGGTGAGAAAAAAAAGCAGTGAAGTTACAACTGGCAGGAGACCTCAAAGACACCAAAAGCTTTTTTGCTGGCCTTCATGCAGTGGATGATCCCAGGTGCAATGGGATAACCACTGTATGCGCATTGGACTGCCATCAACTCTCAAATGACAAAAAGGAAATACTTGACTGATGAAGGGAACATTTCAGTTTGCTTCTCAATCATCCTTCCAACATTTCCAAGGAAGTAATTAATTCTCTTCCACAACATTTGTTAAAAAGAACTTGCACTAGCCCCACCTTATATGTGACCATGGCAGCAATTGAGCAGATGTCACAAGGGAAAGCACCTAGACCAGATGGCATTCCAGCAAAGATCTATAAGCAGGATGGTTACCTTGCTGCAAGACACCTCACATGGCCCTTCTGTGGTATCTGAAAGCAAGAGTCATTGCCACAGGACTTGAAGGATGCCAGCATTGTCCATCCCTATAAACATAAGGGTGGTAGGGCAAACTGTGATAACTACCATGGCATTTCCTTACTCTGTTGCTGGGAAGATTCTTGCAAGGGTCATATTGAATAGACTTGTGGAAACCATCATCTTGAATCTCAGTGTGGATTTCGGTCTGGATGAGGGCACGATAGACTTGATATTCACAGCCCATCAGCTTCAGGAAAAGTGCCAGGAGCAAAACTATGGTCTTTATATGGTGTTCATCGACTTAGATAATGCTCTGTAAATTGTGAGTGAATCTGGAAACTTTTGTTCATATTTGGGTGTCTTGCAAAGTTTATAAGTATCAGGGGGTAGCCGTGTTAGTCTGTATCTACAAAAACAACAAAGAGTCTGGTGGCACCTTAAAGACTAACAGATTTATTTGGGCATAAGCTTGATGCATCCGAAGAAGTGAGGTTTATACTCACGAAAGCTTATGCCCAAATAAATCTGTTAGTCTTTAAGGTGCCACCAGACTCTTTGTTGTTTTTGCAAAGTTTATTTCTGTCACTCGGTCTTATGATGGCCAGAGAAGGGGAAAATTGTGAGATATCTGATCCCTTTCCAGTTACTAATGATACCACGACATTCTTACATTCTTTTCCATCCTTTTTTTTTTTTTTTTGGCTATGCTTATGGATGTCTATCATTACACTGGTAGTGGAGTATTTATCCAGTTACGCACTGATGGGAAGCTGTTTAATCTACAACACTTCCATGCTTGCACAAAAGTGGCAGATTTACTCTTTAAGGAGCTTTTATTTGTTGATGACTGTGCACTGGTTGCTCACTCAATTGATGGCATTCAGTTTATAACTGATCACTTTATTCATGCAGTCAATCATTTTGGTTTTACAATCAGCCTAAAGAGAGCTGAAGTACTGTATGCTGGTAATGTGTGCTGGGGGATCCAATTATGTCTATCCAATTATGAAGATCAACATCACTCCTCTCAAGTCCGTGGAGATATTTTCCTACCTAGGGAATGTGCTGTCACAGAATGCCACAACTGATGAGATTACCTATTGCAGAGCCAAGGACAGCTCTGCATTTGGAATGCTGTCACACCAACTATGGAATGATAGGGGTGTCAGAATAAATACCAAGCTAAATGTCTATTGGGCAGTCATGCTTACAATGCTTCTGTATATTTGTGAGACCTGGACAACATATTGCTGCCACATTAGGAATTTTGTTCAGTTCCATATGCACTGTCTTAGCACAAAGCAAAGATACAACAGTCTACAATGGTCATGGACAATCCTGTTAGTCCCACACGTAACCATGATTGTGGTTTTTATATTGGTCTGACCTCACATGTTGTACGTCAACATTGATGTGAGACTCTAACATCGTGATGATCACTGTATAATGCATCTATTAGAGCAAGGCAGTCTAGTTAGATCACTTCTCAATTTCACTGATGCAATGGAAATATGCATATTTTTGAGGCTAGGATTGTATCTTGGTTTTCTATTGTTCTGTAGGTAGCAACAATAACATTCCTTGTGTGAACTTCAACAGTGAATTTCCATATATTAGCATTCATTTGCTTTGTTGTGGTGGGTTTTTGCTTTGTTTTGTTAAAGAGAACATAAACTTTGAATTTCCAGGATTTCTAATATTTTATTATTAAGAGAAACTGCAACATTCTCTCAAGATATTTTTTCCTTTTAAGTAATTGACAGAAACTCAGAACCTTAACTCCATCTTAACAAATTGGGTGAGGCCCATCCTAAATTGTGGTTTGGCAATTCAAGGAGTGTTTGTGACTCAAAAGAAATAATAGGTTTCTGCAAGTGACAAAGAAGACTGTCACTATTCTGACTGAATGCTGTGCAAGTCAAATATATGAAGGGGTATGTGCTGACATGATATCTAGTCTTCTCTAGTCTATCATTTCTAACTCAGTCACAGTCTAGGGGACAAGGCTAGAGTAGAAACAGTTTAAGTGGTAATACGTAAAATAAACTTTAATCATTTTGGATATCTGTAATGCTAATGTTTTCCGCAGATACGCTATAGAATGACAGTATAATAATGGGCATTGCCTGGGAGAAAGATGATACTTAAATTTATTTTGTCTGCCCAGAATCTGAGAAACACAAGATTATTTTGTAGGATTGCCAAATTCATCTTCATAAACCTGGGAGGCTGAATTCAAAAGGCCACTTCCTGAGGGATCTGGAGAAGATTGGATGAAGCACAGAGTCAGCCCAGATGAGGACAATGAGTAAAGATGGAGAATGTGGGATCTCTATGTGCCTGCAGGTTTTTGAAAGCCCCATAAGATGCTGAGCACTCTCTGCTCCCATTAACTTGTGGGATAAGGCCCAATGACAGAAAACATCTAAGCATGAAGATATCCTTTTCGCAGTCACTTGCTACCAGTGAACAATAGCACTTAGAAACAGAGTAGCTACACCTGCAGGAAGAGCTGTCACCAAAATCAAGTCTGTCCAGAACATATTCTAATCTAGGATGTGTGGGCAGTTACAATTACTTAGTCAGTAAATGGAAATACACTGAGACAACTAGAAATTGAAAAGAATATCCTGGCTCCCAAATATCAGATCAGGAGGGAATTTCTTCCTCTGCTTAATCATAAGTTAAGGTGGACTGAGAGAGTTAAAAAAAGGAAAAAGTCTTTTAAAAGTGGTCTTGGGACTGAGGTATTTTTTATCCAGAACTTAGGGGACAGTCTTGAGATGGGATGCTGTTTGTGAATGCTGGATCTCTCTTATAGTTAGGGAGTACTCTGAGAAACTGTTGTAAGGCAAACGGTAACTCTTCTTAGAAAAGGGATTTTATCTAATATGAAAGTGTAAAGCCTGAATTTGTCTTTGTTTCTTTTCTGTGTAACTTGTATATATTTGCTTTCCCTTACTATTTCATCTTTGAATCTGTGATTTTTCTATTAAATAAATGTTTTCTGTGTGCAAACTGTGTGGAGTGTGTGTGCCAAAGAATGCTGATAAATGGGTGGCTGGTTTCACTCCTTTAGGGGTGACAAAGCAGAGGGGAATGGTCCGAGTGTCTGGTAATTACAAATTCAGGGAGAATTTCTGTATTTGGAGATACTTGGGACTGAAAGGGTTGTTGGTGTCACCCTACAAAGAGTAACTGGGTTGGTGAAAGCAAGGGTGAGACCACCTGCTGGTGGGCTGCTTACTGGTGTCAGGGATCTAAACTATAGCTGTGCAGCACAAAGGCCCCCAAGGTTATCAGGCAGTGGGGATAGAACTGCTTAGTGGTCTGGGTGGTCCCCAGAATGTCACACTGAGGTCTGTCATTAGCTATTTCAATGACTGTTGCCTTTCTATCTTCTCAAAGAGAACCTTCAGCAGAATTGTACATTGCAGCAGGATGGTCATTCCAGGGTTGGCACTGAAAGTAAGAGAGTCCGCATAAACAATTAACAAACATAACTAAACATTTCACTGAGATTGAACAGTATAGCTATATCTGATCAGGAGCATTAACATGAATAAATAAGATATTTTAGCAACATAAAACAGAAGAGATCAGCCATATTCAGATGTGAAAGCTACAACAAGAACAGTAAATGGCTGGCTGTTAAAAAGTTCAAGTTAAGACACACATAGGGAAAAGTCTTTCTCCCTCAAAGAGCTATCTGAATTCTGGGAAAAGCTTGCATTGTCCATTTAAATTGTTTGTTTGTACTCTGGGTTGCTTGGAGTGAAATCCAGGGATGGCCCTAGGCATTTTGCTGGCCAGGACAGAAAACATTTTTTGTCCCCTCCTCCCGCAGAGTGGCTAAGCAAAAATAAATAAATAAATGGAGAGACAATCAGGAAAACAAACATAAACAAATAGAAAAATCCCACAGCCTACTATCTCTGGTATGGCACTTCCTGGAATCAGGCACTCAAGGCAACCACCTTGTTCACTTGCCCCAAGAATCAGCCCTGCTGTCTTCATTGAAATCAATTAGCCTGGATTTTATTCTTGGTTGTTAAAAGATAGCTAGATAGATAATTAGTATTATTTTATTATTATTTTAATCTTACTTTTTTTTGCTTTTCACTTGTAGTAAATAATTTTGATCACTGTTTTTCTTCTTGCAGAAGCATTTTTTATACTTTCCCCCATGCTACATGTGGCACAAATGCCCTGAAAATATTCAGAATGTCATGGCTTATAGGAGCATGAGCAATCTCTATAGGGCATGTTGTTTAGATAGATGAGGGGATGGCATGGGCTGTGCACTAAAATTCATAAATAGTTATTACTAAACAGATCCCTTCCTGCTTCATGTAGAATCCACAGGCTGCATGCAAAGAATGAATTCCACAGGGTTTCGAAGAGTTAGGGCCTGAAAGCTGCAGACAAACCTTTGGCTGCCCTACTGCCGCTGATCATCTGCTGTACCCAAAATCTAGATATAGCCCTAAATATTTAACTGCTTCAATAAACTAAATAAATAGAAGAAAAATATTCTCCATTCTCAAATGCATATTCTTTAATAACTAGTTTACTTATTAATATCATATTTTACAGAGGAGGCTTGAGTCATTTGTACAAAATCATACTTGAGCTCAAAACTTTCATGAGAGATGGTTATTTTATCCATATACACTTAGCTTTGTATTGGACAACAGTAAGCACATTGTTGGCTCTAAGCAATTCAGCCAAAGTTTTCAAAAGTGACCAGTGCTTGCCCTCTGAAATCAGTCCCCTTTAAGTTATCTCAAGTTGAGTATCCAAAATCAGTAGTTGCTTTAGAAAATCTTGGCTTCAATAAATTATATCACAATCTCCAGCAAGAATAGTGTGTTCAGATATTGATGTGGAAATTTGCAGTTGTACTGATGAGGAATGGGGCACTTCAAAAGTTTTCAAGTGTCATTCAGAGAAATATCCAAAAATTTAGAAGCTGAAACAAACTATCCAAACCTTTTCAAGTCTTGCCTCTTCTTGAATGGTGCTACTGTTCTCCCCTATAACCCTTCTGGTATCAACAAGACCCAGAAAGATTCCTCAAGTGATTTAAGACAGCCAGTGCAGGGGGGGTCTATCAGCCCCAGACTCTTAAAGGCCATTAGCTGCAGGAGTAGGACTGTACATAGAGCAGAGATTAAACTCAGAACTCATTAGAGAATAATGCACATTATTTTTTTATGACTGTTTAAATACAGCGGCCTGTAAAGGGGCCTATTTTTTCCTTTTACTTCTTGCTCTTTTCGTCGGTGGTTTTTCTCTTTTCTTCTCAGTTTAGTACCCCAAATGGTGTAATCAGAGCCTTGTTCATGGACAATTTGGGACTCCTGATTAGCGCTTTGAATGATGTATTTGGGTTTAATGCCCTGCAACCTGATAGGACCAGACTATAAGTGTGGGGTTGGGGTCAGGTGGGAAAACAACAGGATCCTCTCCTCCTCCGCCTGTCCTTTGGGTGCCCTGCTCCTGTCAGCCCTTGCCATCTCATTGCACCGTGTGTTTGCTGCGGAGGGAGCATGAGGAGCCAAGGAATCCAAGCAGCACTTGCAGCAGGCAGGTGAGATGGCGGCTGGGTTGGGAAGGAGACACCGTTGCTGCTGCACTGAACCCCTAGGCAGCAGGGGGTGGCTGCGCTGACTCGGCTCTGGGTTTGGCCTGAAAACTACTTGATTCTCTCAGTGTTGGGTCTGCTTGGGCTGGGTTCAGGTCCAAGTCGAGCTTTAAAATTAGGCCCAAGCAGACCTCTATCCCAAATGTTGTGTTTGGAACCTCCTTTTGGGCTATGAATGGTATGTTTGGGGTCCCCATTAATGGCCTGAATTGTGAGTTTGGGGACCCCTTTAGTGCTTTGTAGATTTCATCGATATCCACTCCAAAACTGGGGAAGGTATTATGGAGGAAGCTGGAAGCAGATGGTTTATATGGCTGATTACAGGGGACAAAGTTATGACAATGGAGCTAACGTGGCTACAGCACACACAAATGTTTAAAATTGAATTCAGCAGGTTAATCAGTATCTATTTTTCATCACATGTGCTGTCTGCTCAATAAAACTTATTGGAGAAGCTGCTGCAGTGGTTGTTCCCCAATTTCTATTTTTGGAATTGTTCAAAGATTATATACTCTCTTTTTCACTTCTACCAGTCATTGGGATGTGTTGACAAAGCATATTGTATTACATTAAAATGCCAAAGTCTGACAAAGTGGTCAGCAAAGGTAGAGGCAATCTGTTCACTAGAACATCAGGTGGAGGGTGTTTTTGATAATTTAGATGAGATCAAGGCTTCATGCAATCTTACACCAGACTTTAAGTCTGAATCTGATAGCTTGCAAATGAAGATTTCACAGTTTTTGTTTCTTATTTTGGCTGAGATATGGAATAAGATACTATCTTATCAAAAATTAATATTGTGAACAAAAAATTACAGCCTCTAGATCTTGCGATTCAAATGGCTTGCTGTTTACTTGGTGGCCTTCAAGACACGTTATTGGAATTATGATGTCCTGGATTCCCTGCATGTAAAGAAGCTGCTGCTTCATCGACTGAAATGTTAGGCATATTCATGCAGTTGAAAGAGAAATTATCTTGAAGGAGGAAGATAATACCAGTCGAACTTGCAAAGGACAAAAAGATCATCAGATCTCAAAAAAGTTTTGGAATGTGAAGTTTTCAACTACACCTTAGATACAGTATTAACACAATTAGACAGTGGGATTCATGACCATGATGGAGTTGGATAAAGGTTTGCTTTTTTGACAGGTGAGAAAATTAAAAGTCTCAGCAGCGAAGAATTAAAGAGGCACACTTGCAATGTAACAGGCACTTACCCAGAGAATTTAAACTCTGAGAGTTTTGAGAATTAAATTGAACTTTTTGCCAGTTTTTGCAAGCAAAACTTTAAGGATGGCTTGGAAACAAAAGCACTCATTGATCTCCTTACCTACATTCATGAAAGGTCTTTAGATGCAAGTTTCCCTAATACAGAAATAGCACTGTGTGTTTTTCGGTATCTTACTGTAACTGCGGCTGCTAATGAAAGGAGTTTCAACAAGCTAAAATTAATCAAGACCTACCTAAGAACATCCATGGGGCAGGAAGGGTTAAGGGATCAGAAAGTTATTTCTATAGAGCAGGTGTAGGCAACTTATGCCACGTGTGCCAAAGGTGGCACGCAAGCTGATTTTCAGTGGCACTCACACTGCCCGGGTCCTGGCCACTGGTCTAGGGGGCTCTGCATTTTAATTTAATTTTAAATTAAGCTTCTTAAACATTTTAAAAACTTTATTTACAACAATAGTTTAGCTATATATTATAGACTTATAGAAAGAGACCTTCTAAAAATGTTAAAATGTATTACTGGCATGCGAAACCTTAAATCAGAGTGAATAAATGAAGACTCAGCACACCACTTCTGAAAAGTTGCTGACCCCTGCTATTGAGAACTTGGAAGCAAGGGTGAGCTAATTAAGGAGGTTGTTTCAGAGAAGGCAGAGAAGGTCCCTTAGTAAAAGTACTTAGTGGTGAGTATGGGTGGCGGGGGGAGAAGGCGCGTTGAGTCTTCAAACTGGGCCCAGAACACCCTTGGCACAGCACTGTTTCTGATAGCCGGTTCATAGGAGAGTGCCATGTAACTTACCCAGCAGGATGTAGTCGTGAGGAAAGCTAACCTGCTATAAGAATACACTTGCCATGGCTTATGAAAGCTCTATCCAGAAATCTAAAATTCCAGATTTTCCTCATGCCTTCCTTGTTCTGTGCTCTATAGGGGTGTATTTCTAGAATGGGTCTAATTGCCATCCACTCTTTGAGTGCTGCCAGCATTCTGCAGAACATACATGTGTTCCTTTAATAAGTGATAGTTGGGAATGAATCTCCTATGTTCAGGTAATTTCTTGTTTGAATTTTACACATACATTTGCAATTTTATCTTTGAAGTCTAAGGAACATTGTTCGTTATACTGTAGATTAAAGTAATTTCTGGAAGAACAAATCTGTAAATTGGCAGTGAGTAAATGATTGACACCGGTAACGGGGTTTATTTTTTTCAAAAGACTGCCTGAAAATGTGAATAATTTAATTCAAAAGATACAAAAGTATCACTGAGAAAAGGATTACAGCTCTTCACCCACTCATATCTTATGTCCATATGTCCCTCTGTGTCCATGTCTTTGATTCGTACACTTACTCAGCCACCGTGATCTGAAAATGACCTAGTCTGTTTCCATTGCAGATAGTGGTAAACCTCCCATTCAGTAAGAACAGATTTAGGCCAATGTGAGCGCTTTGGAAAAACCCACCCACAATGGGCCTCTCAAGCAGGTCCGGCTCCAGGGTTGTGGCCGCCCCAAGCAGCCAAAAAAAAAAAAAGCCATGATCGCGATCTGCGGTGACAATTCGGCGGGAGGTCCTTCGCTCCGAGCAGGAGTGAGGGACCGTCCGCCGAATTGCCGCCGAATAGCTGGATGTGCCGCCCCCATCCGGAGTGGCCGCCCCAAACACCTGCTTGCCAGGCTGGTGCCTGGAGCCAGCCCTGCTCTCAAGACCTTGTTGACAATACATGGAAGTCATTCTTTTAGAACCAAACTCTACCTGGCTTTTATGTGAGCATGCAGTGTGGGAGTAGAGGGCATAAGGAGTGTTTCCTCCTTGCATTTGCAAGCCTATACAAGGGTCCAGGAAAATTGCAACCCCTGCCTTCTGGGGGATGTAGGAGCTGTTCCATCCCTATTTATTTTAGGATTCAGAAAGGGCTGGAAGGGGGCAGTGCCATGGCTCAGTCCTCCCCACACACAGGGAAGCATAGCTTGACAGCCTTCCACAGGGGGTGTAAGTGGCACACACAAAGGGGCACAGTATTGGGTATGCAGATATTACAGATGAGAGAAAGTCAGAACCACTTTGCCTCCTTGAGGCAGAATATCTCCTGATGCTACACCCAGAGCAGTGTGACTGCACCATTACTTATTGTCGGTTATACCTATATGGCACAGCCCTTAATGATCATGGCAAGATTCTTTGTAAATTCCAGGGGGAAAGATATACCATGCTATGTCGCAGCAAATTTGTGGACTGCTACCAGTGTGTGAAGTATCTTGTTACTTGCAGGAGCTTGTACTACTTCTAAAAGTGCTACTTCTTTTTAGTTGTGATCCATATCCATGCGTGCTTCAAAATCTGTCAGACTAGAGCATGTCATATGACACATAAGAAACATCAGTTTTCAACAGGAGGTAGAAACAATAATTATCCTCAAAGCTGGGTGTTTTCCTCATTGCTTTAGGACTTAGATTGAGGCGTACCTTGTCTTTTGGCAATAGGTAAACTATCTCTATGGGTTTTCCTACTGGTGGTTATTTCCTTTTATTTAAATATTTTTAATTGTATCTTCAAAAGGATACTTACATTTAAGAACAGGATTATCCCACTGTTTCTGCATGTGGCTTATTCACAGCTAACTGGTGTTCTTAAAGCTGCTTAACATTTTTTCACATGCCATTTATTCTTAAATTGTAAATTGTTCTTTGTAAACAATAATCATCCATGTAAAACTATTATTTGGGCTTCCGAGGCTGTTTTTTCTGGCAGCTTTCTGCCCTCTTCACATATCAGGACATACTCTGTTCTTCAAATTCCATCTCAACTTACTTTTTACTCAAGCAGTTTACATTCTAAAAAGCCATAGCTATCCACTTGTAGTGAGAGTTAGCAGCACTCCTCAATAGATTCCGTTTCACAGCTATATTTATATGATAATTAAAATGACCCATAAGAGGGAAGCCAAAAGACCATAAATAAATTTTTGTTGGAAAAGTTAGGGAGAAATAGGACTTTAAAAAGTCAGCAACTACTTTTTATGATTGCAGGAAATTATTTAAAATAGGCAAATTCATACCCTGATACTACCTTTTCTATTGACTATTCTTTGTATTTAGTATTTAAACAGCATGCTTGCCATTTATAAGGTTTATCTGGCCATTAATGTGTTCCTCTTGACATCTGCAGGACACTTTAATGGAAAGCATCATTGACACAACTGTTTCCTCAAGGTGTAAAATCTAGAGAAGGGGAAAAATGATTAGTCACAGTGACAGCATGAACATTTGGGAATTACTTTTCTGTGCATATCATTAAAAAATCAATAAGATGAATATATAGAGGCCAATACTATTTACTGTAGAAAAACAAGGAAAAACAGAACAGCCATGCTTTGCATTACTTAGATTTTTCTCTGTGGTCTAATCCTCTTGTGCAATGAAACTTTGAGGAGGACATGTAATAATAAAGGTCACCTTTATTGGTTGGTTGTATTTCCCCTCTCTTCAGACGCCCAGTGCATCCATATCCAGGGCAGAATAAAAGACTTCATTACTTAGGTTTAAAAACAAAGTTACATTCATAAATTATGTGTGGAAAATGATTTCCCACAATGAACCAAGAGGAAATAGCCTTTTTTGTGTGCTATTTATCATTGAGCCTGTTAGATCAGTAAGTGAGGTTTTATTTAAACTATGTGGCTTTGAATTTGGTTCTTACAGTTGATTTTAGTCTTTGATGATGCCTGTTCATGCCTTTTTTAAAATGTACGTAAGTTTTAATTAATACCATATTGGTAGAGCTGTAGAAACTGACCTGCCATCCTTCCGGAAGAATGCAAGAGTCTTTTGGGCCCATTAATCATATGATTAAAATAGTGCATGATGGCTCTTAGGGAGATGAATTTCTTGGTCAAATTTGATATATGAAATAACATACAGAGAAATCAGAAAACTACTACTAACTGCAGTCCTATGCTGTATATAGAAGCTAATGATTCACCAGCATTCCAAGCAAGTCACTAGGTGGCTGCAAGCTTTGTTTCATGAGCTTTATGTCATTTGCCTCTTGGGTTTATCCCAAATGTGGTCATTTTGTCTCAAAATAAGTGTGTAACAGTGGGCCTGAAGGAGGGGAATTGGATAAAATGTAGGATTGGCTTTCTGATCTTCTTTCCCCTTATTTTGAGGAAAATAACCAAAATTAAAGTAAAATTCTTCAATTTTCAAGACAAAAAAAAGGAATAATTACAATCATTTCTGTAAGGACCCCACAGCTGGCCATCATTGGCAATAGAACCAGAGAACTTTTTTTAAGTAATTCAAGCATTTATGGCTTGAACTAGAGGAGTAATAGTATTAGTTAGGTGCAGTAATGGGTTCTTGTCTTCTGTGTGAGCAAACAATTACAAGAGGATGTGGCACACCTAGGCTGTGTGTGTTATATTTTCATAAAGAAGGCATATTACACAAACATATGAGTGGGTTTTCAAAGTTCAAAATGCATAGTTGTGTCCACATACTTTTGTATGTCTAATTTGTGCTGAAAAAGCACCCAATTGGGAATATACATACAGAAATGCTGATTTTGCCATGCATGGTCAGATATTTGTGTATATTCATTAGGCCCATGCAAATTTACATGCCCAGGTGCATGCCACTAACTTAAAAAATCTGACTCATAGTCTTCACAGACTTTGATGAAAGATGGTTCTAGAGAAGAGCATGACTATACCCTTAAGCATAAATTAATTATACAACTTGTGATATATTTGCTAAATTTCTGTGATAATCTAGTATGCAATACTGTATCTTTTGGAAATCTGCTATTTTAGCACCAACATAAAGGCACTTTAGTTGATGCTGCTACCAGGTAGGAAGAGAGTCAGTACAGTATCTTCAGATAAGAAAATGACTAAGATAGTATGTGTGTAGTGATACCAGAATATGACAACACAAATCAACAATATGTTTAAATCTAGTCACATTATTGGAAGTTTTTTATTGTCTGAATAGTGACCCTCTGTTCTGAAATGTAGTTCTGTAAAAACCTTAAGATCTCAAAACTGCGTGGAAGAGTGTAATCTGGTTGAAGTTCTGCTGTCAGTATCTTATGCAGAGAGATCTGTTGAAATTCTCACCTTACATGCTACTTCTAAGTAGCGATTCTCCTTAGACAAATCTTTAGTCTCTACTCGCACATAAAAGTTTTGCCTGTGCAAGAACTATGAGTTCTACATGAACTAGCACACCTTATTTATTAATGGATGTACGTGTGTGTGTGTGTGTGTGTGTGTGTGTGTGTTTCATACACTGTAAATCCCTCTTCCTCCTGTTCACAAAATGGTAGCCTAACATTTTTAACTCCCATTGTGGTTATTTTTAAGCAGTCACGGGGTGGTGTGGCTCTCCACTATCCTTGGGGGAATTCTGGCAAAGAACATGGCACAAAAAGCACAATTTCTCATGGATCTCTCTGGCATAAATGCTGATGGACTGTTTTTTATGTAGACTGCTGCCCCCTGCTTGCCTGGAGGGAAAGAGCAAATGAGTGCTGAGATGGATATTGTACCCTGGCCTCTTCACAGAAGACACAAGCTGAGGACATTTATTGTATTTTCCCACCCTTTATGCCTTCATATTGAGGCCAGACACATTTTGTGTCCTTGCTCCTTTTCACAGTGTAGACTATATGTGTCTAAAACCAATATTTTTACCCTGCCTAACTTTCAGAGCTTGAAATGTTTGGATTTCGGTTCCTGGTAGCATAGCTGTTTGTTTAGTTTACTTACAGTTTTCTTTTTCTCTCACTTTTTCTACAGTATTTACAGGTTCCCTGGAGTCAGTGTTTTCTTAAGAACAACTCCTGTATCATCCAGGAGCTCCATGCTCCCTGAAGTTTGATTTTTATCCTGATTAGCTGTGTCAGACTCAAACTGTGATGTAAACTCACCCCCAGTTCTTCCCTGGTGTGTTGAGCTATGGTGCTGTTTGATAACTCATTTAAAACTCGACAACACAATAGCAACATACAGAATATTCTGCAGATAGAGAAAATATAAACATACCACTGTAATCTTTAAGGGGAAAAAACACTTCCTTTGTGCAAAATAAAATTGGGGTTAATAAATGTATACTGTAGCTAACGGTTATCATACTTTTATAACTTTTATACCAACTCACATACAGAACAACCCTCCACATTGTTGAAATTACAGCAAATATTTTATAATAAGAAGTGACACATATTTCAGACCAAATTCCAAGTACTTCATAAAAGAAATGTGAAACTTTCAAACTCTGGTGTTCTTTTTTAGTCTCTAATGAGAACTCATCTCATTAAAAATTAACACCTTTTTATTATACCTAATTTACTTATAAATCTTATTGCCACTCATTATCAAATTTCATGGACATCTCAATCAACCTCATGATTAAATCTCTTTTATTCAGGCTATCCTTTCCCTATGATTTTAATTCCACCTTAATGACTTTTTCTTTTTTCTTTGAGAATTCATTCAGCTTGATACTTTCTCATAGTTTTATGTGCATACCTTTAAGCTTTTATTGGTTCATGTAGCCACCAATTGGTTGTTTTTATTAAACCTATACTATGTTTGTTGAGAAGAAAAATCTCTTATACTGTCTAAATAGTGCCACATTTAAGGACATTGTTCATAAAAGGTTATTTCTTAACTTTATCAAAAAGTTAAATATAACTAACTAGCATCAAATTATATCCCTCCCCACCACCTTTCTAGCTAACAAATGAGACCCTAGTTGAGACATTGTACTCAATGAAGTCAGTAGATATTGAGCCAATTATGTAACAGCCAGGATATTAATTTTTGGAACCCTGACCAACATTGAGTGACTGAAGTCAGGCAATAAAGTTCAGCTTTTTCCCAGAACCCCTGTGTCACATAATTATTAGAAATATATGCCAGGTGAAAGTCCTACAGAGCCTGAAAATGAGGTAGCTATGTAACCTGATTACCCACTGCTAAAGGGATGACATTACTCCCTGACACATCACACACTCTGAGCAATAGTAATAAAGTACCTTTGTCTTTTAATAGACGTTAAATCATCTTGTATATAGAATTCATTCTTGTTCCTCAGTGCATCACATACTTCCATCTGACAGGCTGGGTCTTAGTGTTTCCTAAGAAAAGTTGCTTCTGATTCTCAGGTAAGGCAAGTAGAGGTGAAGAGCCCATTTTTCTTCCTCTTTGTACATTCCATTCTGTTTTCTCATGGACTTAAGCAGAGCTCACAACAGCTAAGTAAAATGAGACAAGAAAAGGAACCAGTGGTTGTGAATGGTACCATTCCAAAAGCTGCCTTTTTCAGTTCTTCTAACAAAGTAGATAGATTGAGCAGATTTTTGCTCTCAGTTGAAAGGGTGTAAATTAAAATGACCCAGTTTACCTCAGTGTAATTACTCAAGATTGATGGTGATGTAACCATCAGATGTAAATCAGAATTTAGATCACTGAGAGTAGGTAAAGAAGATATAACACCACCGCTACTGGCAAGACTTCTATCACAATTCTCTTTTAAAGTGCTAGCCATGTGGGTGTATTACCAGATAACTGCTTAGGGTGGAGGGAAGGGAGAGAGAGACTTGTACTAAGTACTGGCAGCCTAAATAAGCCAATCAGTGGTTTGTTTGTGAATCGGTTAAAGTAGCAATAGAAAAAATGTGTTGCTCTTCCCTTCTTGTAATCAATTTGGACAAATGTAAATAGTTATGCAAAGTATCAATAGATACCACAGGTATTTTTAAGTGAAGGTAGGTATTGCCCAAACACCTTTTCCAAAATACTCCATCTCTGAAATATAGCAAACCTGCATTTTCCTGTAAGGGTCTGATGTAACGTATGCATCTTCTGAACTTCTGCCAGTCATGCCAAATTGTACTCTTTTTAGTTTTTGTGTTTGTTGTGGAGAAAGATCCACAAGCAACTGTTTCACTGCTAAAGCCATGTCATTCATTGAAACATGATGACTGAGGAAAATAGGTCTACAATGCATGGTACCACAAAGTCCCCTTCTAATCCATTGTCATTAATTTGCAAAAGTTTAATGAAAGGAGAACCAAGAAATAATCATAGTGCAGGTTTCTTTCCTCTGAAAAGACTCTGGAGTGAGTCAAAGAACAAAACATTGCAGTATCCACTTCCTAGTGTGTAGGGAAGCAGTTTTAATACCTATATCTCTCGGCCTTCGGGAGTCACACATATTACTTACTGTGCTATGTTACAGTACTACTCAGGAAAAGTGCTCTAGGAAACCTTTAGTGCACACCAGCAAGGTCTACACGAACCAATTAATGTGCAGCACTAAGTAACTAACGTTACTGCATTTTAGAAACCATACCCTTGTACAGCATATTATGCCACCATGTAGACAAGTCCTAAGATTATGCAGTTGGTGGATTTGGCCTACGGAGAGTTTACAACATGTGAATGACTGGGACAGAGAGGAAGAGTGAAATGTATGCTGTGATGTTGTTTCCCAGTCATCACTTCTGTTGGTTGAGGTGTAAAACAGCTACTGCCTCACTGCTTCAGTTCTACTTTTCCGTCACAAGGTGGCAAAGTATTAGATCTCTGGATTCCTGGGTTTGAATATGGGTGAAGTGACTAGAGATCTGTGCCCCCTATGTGACATGAAAGGATATGTTTCTATTATAATCTTCACATGTAAGTGAAATAAAATTCAAATGTTTCAAGTTAGCAAACATCCCTGCTTAAAATACTTATCACTCAGTGACCTCCTGCAGGTCATTACTGTCTAGTCTTCTTCCTGCATGAGACTCTCAAAGGCATCCCTAACTGCTGCTGCTGTATAAACTTTAGATCTATCTCAAAATTGCCTCTTGCTCTCTCTTTTTTAATAATGGAATTTTGCAATTGGAGAGGAGAGTTTTATCCTCTTTGCTTTTTAATAAATTGTCTCTAATTGATCGTTCATATTTTTCTTTGGGACAAGTCTTTCACTCAAAAAAGAAACAATGAAATTTCTTAGGGTTACTTTTAAGTAATTTTTCCATAATGCATATATGAATAATAATAATGCATGGCTGGGGGCATGCAGCAGAGAAACTCTGACACAACCCCTCCTAAGGCCATGGAGCTGAGCCTTGAAGAAGCTTTCTGCAATGGGATGAATTTGAATACCAGTAATTACCAACAAAAATGCTGTTACTCTCCAGCAAAACCATGCAAAAAAGATCAAGAATAAGAGTAAATCTATGCTATTTAATTCACAACATAAAAGGATTTGTGAATGTTAAAGATGCAGGATCCAAGTTCTACACTTACCTATAGATAACTTGGCTCCCATTGGTTTCATTGGGAATTGCACATGCATATATGAAGGATGGAAGGAAACATTTCTCCTGGCATATTCTAAGTATGATATAAGTACGGCGATACAACTCTGCCATACAGATTATTTTAATAAGTACTGTATTTCCAAGAAAAAATGGGAAGTCCAAACAGCTTACTCGACATGGGCTTATTGATCAACTGAAATTATTGCTGCAGTTACATAAATATTACAGAGAAAATTATAGTTCTAACTATTGGCATATTTCTAATATTCCACTGTACATCAGGAACAAACAATTGCAACAATTGCAGTTCTGTTCTCTAACTGCTACCCAAGCATATACTGTTGTAATGAAATTAAGCCATTTAGAACTAGTATATATTTGCCTAATTGTCTAGCATGACATTTAAACAGTGTACTCTCCAAGGTTAGCAAAATATTTTACAGACTACATACTAAAAATAATTTTTAAAT
The DNA here is from genome assembly GCF_027887155.1 of Malaclemys terrapin pileata. NCBI lineage: Eukaryota > Metazoa > Chordata > Testudines > Emydidae > Malaclemys > Malaclemys terrapin. The sequence goes on from NC_071512.1 coordinate 70,394,732, forward strand.
AATGAGCTGATGTGTGTACATTTTTGTGGTAAAATGAAGTGTCAAAATTAAGCATTTTATCCTGATTTAATAGAGCAATTATATGTTATATCATTTGATAATGAAATAAAGCATGTACCGTATGTTTAATAGGTGTACAAGAGATCAGCTGAGATGGAAACTTAAAGTCATATTAGCAATAAATGTATAATTACATTTACAATAATGAAGTCAATTCATCATGATGTTTCAGGCCTGTAATTGGCATTTATTCATAAATGTAATTCTTTGAGACAGCTCCATTGCATCCATTATTGTCATATAGGGACCTCTAACTGATTTTTATCATCTTTATTTAGTATGCCAAGGAAGTTAGGAAATAAATACGACTTGTTTAAGGCCAAAGCCAATAGGCTGGAAAGCAAAAGAAATCTAGAGATGTGGAACCAGACTCAGGCCTAGTTAAGCAGGCATAGCTTGTAGACAATAAGAATTGTATCTGGATATGCCAAGGGGAGTGAGTTGAACTGTTGAACTGATCCCTACATTAAACAAAAGTAAACAAATGTCTTTCACTTTGTTGGGAGGAAATGGTAATAGGGAAAGCACGGAGAAGGTATGCCTTCACCTGTGGAGATTCCTCTCTCACTGCTGCTTTTCAGAGAACTCTTTATATGTGCAGCTTTGTTATGTGAGAAAAATCACAAAAATACAAAAAAATTGGAATTGGATTCCTGGCGTCTATGCTTAGTCCTGCGACCAAAATCTATATATGACTTGTCTTTAGCCCTGTCTGCACTTCAGTTTTCCTATCTCTAAAACAGGCACTCTAATGCTTATCTACCAGAGGTGTTCTAAGGTATTTTAAAGTGCTTTGTATTTTCATCCAATAATCTCAGTATAGTATGGACATGATACAACATGTATATGATATTCTCTCTGGCTCTTATGCAGCTGAAGACAACCATGCACTTAAGTCCCACCGATTCCATGGGACTTAAGGGTATGCTAAAATTTGCTTAAAAGTTTTGCTGAATCTGGGCCTCTTTGCCCATACTTATGTGTAAGCACATTAGTAGTATATAAAGTATTACTTTTAATTAAATGATTGTACATAACTACTCTATTTTTGTCAGGCCAAGGAACACAACAGATTCTATTTCTGAGACTCTCCACACTGCACACAGAAGCTCTCTAGCAGGTGAATATGTGTTTTTGTTTAAAACTGAAAATGTACGAAAAAACTCATTAAAGTCATTTGCAGCATTCAGTGAATCATTGGCTCCAAATAAATGTCACCATTTCCCAGAATGTGCATAGCAAATCACCAGTCTGTGTGGGCTTGGAATCGGAACATTACTGAGCCTATTTGTGGAATGATTCTGCCAGTTAATATAAATCGTAGCAGCTAGACACAGTTTGGATGCTCTGTCTTGCATGTTGTCCTAGGGAGGAAAAAGCGTGAAGCTATAAAAAATTAAAAGAATGGCCCATCCAAAACAAAACAAAAAAATTCCTACGCAAAGAATGCTGTGTTTCCTGTGCATGAAACATGTACCCTTTGGCATGTCTTACCTATGAATGTTTTAATGGACAAACTTTGGAAGGTAAAATATTTTGGTTCCTCAATGTTTTCCTTTTTCTCTTCAGCTTATGTGCAGGGCTGTTATAGGCATAGTTTTATGTGCTACAGTCACATGCCTATGGCTGCAGCTGCCGGAGCATATGATGACATAGGAAGCACAGCTTTCTTTCAAAATAAAATGTTTTGTGAAGAAAATATTGAACATTTGGGACCGCTTTTAACTGATGCAGTGTAGTCATAATAATCAAAAACTGTAAAACTTACTACAGTTTCATTGAAAATGATGGTAAGTCTGAATTTAGTGTATATATAATGCATGGATGATATGTGGTTTGGATATTATGTCATTCAAGCATATTCAAAAATAAATTATACACCCACCTAGTAAAATATAGTGGAATGTATGTGAGCATGAAGGTTGTTTTTTTCCCCAAACAAACAAAATGGTCAGAAATGAGCATGAGAATTCCATTTTTTATTCACAAAAGCACTCATCATATGCTGACAGTTGAAAAGGTTGTAGGGGCTGATTTATTAAAATCTTAAGTCATCATTTACTTCTTTTCCACAGTGAGAGCAAAGTGACCACGCAAAGGGGAACTGCCAAAGACACGCCTCAACTGTTCTTTGAAACCCTCATTCCCTCTTTTTCCTTGAAGTTGCAAAATTCATGGCTATATTAAACAGCACACAAATACTTAGTTGAGATTGGACAATGGGGAGAGGAGAAAGTGGGGACAGGGAATTGGTAAAACACATGTAAGTAACTGTGAAAGGCCAGTTAAGGTGAAACAGAAACAGAGTCCTAATAAATAAGTTGGATCTTAGTGGGACTTAGATGTTGATTGGGCAAATGCAGGTGAACTACTAGCAGAAGTGAGAGAATTAAAGACAACAGAGCAAAGAGTCGATGAAAAATAAAGTAAAAGAAGATGAACAGTTAAGGTGGTAGGAAGGAAGCAAAGTTGGACCTAGAAGTATGTATTTTAGATCAGGCGTGGGCAAACTTTTTGGCCCGAGGGCGACATTGGGGAATAGAAATTGTATGGCAGGCCATGAATGCTCACAAAATTCGGGTTGGGGTGCGGGAGGGGGTGAGGTAAGGGCTCTGGCTGGGGGTGTGGGCTCTGGGGTGAGGCTGGGGATGAGGAGTTTGGGGTGTAGGAGGGTGCTCTGGGCTGGGACCGAGGGATTCAGAGGGCGGGAGGGGGATCAGGGCTGGGGCAAGTGGTTGGGGCGTGGTGAGAGGCTCAGGTCTAAGGCTTACCTCAAGCAGTTCCTGGAAGCAGCAGCATGTCCCTTCTTCAGCTCCTACACGGAGGCACAGCCAGGCGGCTCTGCATGCTGCCCCGTCCGCAGGCACCGCCCCTTCAGCTCCCATTGGCTGCAGTTCCTGGCCAAAGGGAACTATGGGGGCAGTGCTTGGGGTAGGGGCAGTGTGCAGAGTGGAGCCCCCTGGCTGCCTCTATGTGTAGGAGCCAGAGGGCCAGGCCGCTACTTCCGGGAGCCGCATGGAGTAGCCCCTGACCCTGCTCCCCGTCTGGAGCACCGGAGTGGGGCCATGCCACTTCTTCCGGGAGCTGTGTGGAGCGGGCCCCGACCCTGCGCCATGTCTGGAGTGCCGGAGCAGGGCAAGCTCCCGTCCCTGCTCCCCAGCAAGAGATTGAGGGCTGGCTTAAAATGGCTGGCTGGCCGGATGAGGCCCGCGGGCCGTAGTTTGCCCATCCCTGTTTTAGATGGAAGTTGCCAAGAAGTGCCTTGCTACAAGGCACTGTGTTATGATACTTTAATATTTTGACATCCCTACTGTCGGTGAGACCATTGCATTTCAAGGAGATACTACTGCAGGTAGTAGTTGAGACTCAGGCTGTCTTCACTGCCCAAAAAGTGAGATAGATAATGTGAGTTAACTACCTTCCTGTAAAATTGCAGTGCAGACAAGGTGCAAGTAGTTTTTACCTCAGTGTGGCTAGGCAAGATTGACACTATGCCTCTCCTACCTGCAGTTGACCTTGCCACATTGCTGTAAAAATTATCTGCACCTTATCTCCGCTAGGATTGTATAGCAAGAAAGCTAATATGCATGTGTTATTTACTGTAAATAACTCTACCTTTCTGAGCAGTGAAGACATGTTTGGAGTGGTAGTCAGGATGGGTTTAGGTGAGTAGGCTTGGAAATGGAATATAAAATTTAAGTGTAAGTATAATATGTTATAATTGGATGGAAATAATATCCAAGATAAGTACAGTTTAAATTGTATTGAATCAGTTAAGATACTAGAGTAAAAGGAGCGAGGTATGTAATATAGATCCAACATTAAACTCTGGCAGCTGCAGTAAATAGGTTAATGGAATGTTGGTTTGTATCAAATAGGATCTGTTATATTAATCAAAGACTATTGGGCTACTGCTTAGTAAAGCATTGGTTATACCAGTGTTTCTTAAATGCAGGCAACGTGGCTTCATGCGGGTTTTTTCCTGTGGCCAGGGGTGCTGGAACAATTTTTATAGTGGGTGTGTTGAGAGCCATAAAACCAAATTGTAAACCCTGTATATAATGGAATCCACATCAAGCTGGGGGTGCAGCAGCACCCCAGCACTCCTAGGTCCAGCACTATGCCTGTGGCCAATGACAGCCTCCTGGGCAGAGATGGGGGAGGGGGAAAAGCAATGCCCAGGGGGGAAGGGTTCAGCCCTCTCTGTCTAGCTTCAGCTGGGGAACTCCGGCGGCAGGCTTCATTCTCCCCCACTTCAGCTGCATGGTTCCAGGGGCAGACTTAACCCACTTTCCCCCCTTCAGCCTTGGGGCTCTGGCGGCAGGTCCATGCTTCAGCTCCCCCACCCCGGATCCAGCCATGGGGCTCCAGCTCTGGGCTTCAGCCCAGGGTGGTGGGGCTTCAGCGGGGCCAGCTTTACTAGGCACCGTGGTCAAGAGGCAAGGAGCAGGGTGATTCTGGGGTGCGAGGCTGTGGAAGGGAGCTCGGAGCAATGGGAGGGAAGCAGTGGGCCCCTGGGGGGTGATGGGGAGCCCGGGGGGAGGCAGTGGGGACAGCGGGGACCAGGAGGAGGCAGTGGGGACCAGGGGGAGGCAGCGGGGGCCAGAGGCAATGGGTGGGGGACCAGAGGAGGCAGTGGGGGACAAGGCCACCAAAATACAACTGTACATTACACTGGTCTACAATTTTTGAGAAGTCATCTGCTTCAGAGATAAAATGTGCTATTTATTATGTATTTTGATGTGCTGAATTCAAATATGACAATTAAAACAACTGATTGACTACTGTTTCTAAGATATTTAAGTTTTTACATTTTATGTCTATGTATATTGTGTAGCTAGTAGAGTTTTAATCATAAATTGTAAACCTAGGTCTTTTCATGTGTTTATGGTTGCTTTACATGATAATATTTCACCTGTCCTGTTTATGTAACACTTTAAAAATCAGCAAAAGGGTTATATAAATAAAATTGATTATGAAACAAAAGGCAAAAAACTATTCTGTACATAGTTTAGTCCTATTCAGTGTCTACTCAGGGCTTCTTGGCTTGTCTCTTGTATTCATTAAATGGAGCATCTCTTGTCACTGTCCAGCAATAGTCTGCAAGCATTGATGGGCTCCATTTGCCCTGATAGCGTTTCTCCATTGTTGCAATGTCCTGGTGAAATTGCTCGCCATGCTCGTTGCTCACTGCTCCGCAGTTCGGTGGAAAAAAATCTAGATGAGAGTGCAAAAAATGTCTCTTTAGTGACATGTTGCAACCAAGGCTTTTGTATGCCTTGAGGAGGTTTTCCACCAACAACCTGTAGTTGTCTGCCTTGTTGTTTCCGAGAAAATTTATTGCCACTAACTGGAAGACTTTCCATGCCGTCTTTTCCTTGCCACGCAGTGCATGGTCAAATGCATCATCTCGAAGAAGTTCACGAATCTGAGGACCAACAAAGACACCTTCCTTTATCTTAGCTTCACTTAACCTTGGAAATTTTCCACGGAGGTACTTGAAAGCTGCTTGTGTTTTGTCAATGGCCTTGACAAAGTTCTTCATCAGACCCAGCTTGATGTGTAAGGGTGGTAACAAAATCTTCCTTGATTCAACAAGTGGTGGATGCTGAACTCTTTTCCTCCCAGGCTCCATTGACTATCGGAGTGGCCAATCTTTCTTGATGTAGTGGGAATCTCTTGCACGACTATCCCATTTGCAGAGAAAACAGCAGTACTTTGTATGATCTGTTGGCTCTCTCCAAATCATTGGCACTGCAAAAGGCATAGATTTCCTTTTCCTGTTCAACCACTGGCGAAGATTTGTTGCACAAGTGTTGCAGCATATGTGTGGGGCCCACCTCTTGTCCTGATCTCCAATTTTGCAGCCAAAATAAAGGGGATAGGCTTTCTTAACCATAGTGGTTATACTGCGCTTTTGTGATGCAAAAGTCCCTTCACCACAAACAGAGCAGAAGTTATGTGCACTGTTCACACAAGTACGAGGCATCTCTGCTCACTTTGGCTAAACAGAAATGTGTCCCTTTGCAAAATCAAACACTGACAAAGAAGAGAGCATGACACTGTATGAGTTCTAGAGCTGATCTAGAGCAATTTGTTCAGCAGAGTGATGTAAGCTTCATTATGATTGCATCATCCATGACTTCTAGGAATAACACGATGCAATTCATATCATGTATGACGCAATGCCAGCTTCAGATTGCATCATTCATTGTTTTGCCTAAAAAGCAAGTACTGTCCAAACCCAGTCATAGATTTATTCATAGATCCAGTCAAAGATGTATTTTAGTCATTTCTGGTTTAAATTGAGATCCCTTCCCTTTATAACTCATTTATCCTCTGCCATTCCCAAGTCAAGGGTCGTATATACTGACCCAATAGCATATCTTGAAAACTAGAGCCAATCAACAATTTTAAGCATCATTTTCGTTCTCAGTGACCCAGAATTAGTAAAGTTTGACTACATTTATTTTGGCTGTAGAGCAGTGATATTTCTATTATTGAGTCTACAAAAAAATGACCTACATGAATAAATGACAATGATTTGGACATGTATATGTGCATATTTATTTGTTTTTTCCTAAATTTAATTAAGTATTTTAGGAAAATTTGTCAGAGTAGCCACCAGCAAGAGTTGGTAGCCACACTCTGAGGCCACCAAAATATTTGTTGTGAGAACCCCTGGGTTAGACCACCTTTAGAGTATGATGCCTACTTCCTAGTCACTCTACTTGAAAAAAGACCATTTAGGTGGAGAAAGAGCCATATGAAATAAGTTGATAAATGGAATGGAGGAGCTTACGTATGACAAAGTAACATGGCTATGTCATTTTATACCAGCTGAGGATCTGACCCTAAATGTTATGGGTGAAGTTCAACAGACAGTCAAAACTTACCTAAGCTTGACAACTTGAGTGACTGGGAGTTTGATGGAGTTGTCAGTGGAAATGGAGAACGTGGGGAAGAGAGATGGCTTAGAGGGCCAGACGGAGCTGCAATCCCTGCCTTCTTAGAGATGAACAGTGCCTCAAAGTTGATAGAGAGGAGGTGGAGAAATGGTTTGGCACCAACAGAGTAGGGCCAGTGTGCAAAGGAGAGAAAGGTGTACTCCTTGGGTAGGCATTGTAGCATTGAAGCTGCCACAGTATGGCCAGGAGCTCCAGGGGTCATTCAGTGTCATAGCTATGGTGCTGCAGCTCCATATGGTGGGCTGTGCCCATGAGGGACAATCAAATCTTGTGATGTTAGGGAAATGCTTAAAAGGAGGGAAACGGAGAAGTTAATGAAAATGGGCCAGATTCTCTGCATAGCTCCACCAGGCCTTGAACCTGTCAACTGATGGCAAAATGTCAGTTTTGAATATAAAAATCTCTGATAAGGCTCATCAGTAACATCTTCCTTTTAGTGAAAATATTTTAGGTTATGTTTGGTCTGTTTGGGGTTTTTGTTTGGTTGCTTTTTGTATATGCTCTAGTTTGAACAGAGGTCCCCATTTTACTTTCCAGAAGCACTTCTTGTCTGTGAACGAGTGCTTCAGCCATTTAAAAGCAGGAGAAATGGCTAGACTAAATGCAATATGAATCAAGAGTGCTGGGCTTTTTTAAAACTAAGTTTGTGGTAAATCTCTCACGTTGTATGCAGTTGGCATGCATATAAAAAGTTGATCTTTTTAAATGTAAGTTGTTATTTTTCTAACCATCTGACAACCCACATAAATTCAGAACTGCTTTTATGGTGCTTTTCCATTATTTTTTGTTGCTTGCTAATTACTTTTCTTGCCCAATTTCATTTGCAGTTTAAATAAATAAAGCGTTTGGTTCTGCCTTCAGGTTATTGTAGGAATAGTCAATATGCAGCTATAATAAAATCATAAATTTCTTAGAACAGGCAATTTCCAACACATCCTTCCACAGGGTTTTTAAATTTCTACTGTTATAGAAATAACTTGCATGAAAGTTGGAAAGTTTCAGAGCTAATTTCTGAAGTTTGGAAAAAGTGAAAATAAAATCAAATTATATACCCATAGCTCTCTATACTGTACAAGATAACTTAAAACATTTGTGTCATCAGTCAGGTGAGAATGGCTCCAAAATATACTGAAGTGCTGACTGCTTAATGTTTTGATCCCTTTTTGATCCCTTTTTTATCCAAATTCAAGGCCGTTTTGGGCCTTGATCAAGAAAGACACATAGAGGGATTGCTAATTACAGAGCTACAGTGATGAATATATGCTTATTCACTATGGGCCAGATCCTGCCATCCTTAAATCGAGTAGTATCTTATTGGCTAAATACTCTCCTTTTCTTCAGTGGCACTACTTTTGAGGTGCTTCTCAATGTGAGCAAGATGGCAAAATTTGGCCTTATATCACTTTTGTTCTCCATTTCATAGTCATTTTTCCCCTTACAAAAATATCCCTTAGGCATGCTAAATGGCTCTCTTTATTATTGTGGTAGGATTTGTCTTCAGGCATACTGACGAATCTGTTAAGGAAAGGAGCCCTATTAAATTGTATTAAAGTCTCTGTGAAATTAAACATTAATATTAAAGGATGGGAGAACTCTTAGGAAAAACTAAATACCCTTTGCCAATTTTGTGAGTGCTATGTTCTGCAGCAGTAGCCATTAAAAGGGGTAAATCCTTTACTTAGCATCCAGCCCAGTTTAGGCACTGGGCAGATGCACAGGAGGCTAGGAGTGGGGAAAACTACCTCTGACTCCTTTTTTCTTTTTGTTTCTCTGTTAATACCCTATATAAAAATTTTTTTGCCTTCATCCACATTTAGTTACATTGCATGGTGACATTCTCCTACGATTTTTTTCATTTATAATTCTAGATATAATTTATCATCATTGTTATGTTTTCTAGTGAATGTTAATGTGGGAGTTTTAGTATTAACACTACTTGGTGAACTCTTGACTAACCTTGGAGCCTTCTTATCCCAGTTTCTCAGGTGCTTCCTTCCCTCTTCAGATCCCTCAAGGCCTTGTAATTAGTTCATAGAAAAGAAAATGACAGCTCCAAGTAGCTGTGCATGTATAAGCTTGAAATTAATAAGGCATTAATTTCATTTTGTCTAATATTGATATCAATACAAACACATTTGCATTTGTAACACAAAACACTGGGAATAGATTAACTGTGATTTGGTATATCAAGATACTGAGAGGAATCATTACTAGCACTGTAAATGCTAAAAATTACTTAGGTGTATCTAAATAGTCACAAAGTTAATTGCTTTTTTAGCTGCCACGTAGCTGTTTAATATTCTTTAGAGGTCAGTTTTCTAAACCAGATGTATTACTACAGTGTGCAAAAGCAGTTTGTAGGAGCTGTGAATAACAGTAATGTATGAAAGACCTTACAATATATAATTGTTAATAGGCCACTAGTGACTACCAACTCAAGAATAAAAATTGGGATGTCTCATGAAGAGTAATACACAGCTGTTTGATGTTCTGCTGATGTAACGTGACCTTGATCTCTGCACCAGAAAAAGGGACCATGGTGGCAAAGAAATTAATTCAGCTCAGTTATCCTGTATTAGTGGCAATGGATGAGGTAATTTGTCAGGCCACAACAAAGTTCTCAGACTAAATTTCCTCTCCTCCTTCCCCCTCTAAATAAGAGAGGGCTGGTAGGGTCTTTAGCTACTGCATCTGGAGAGATTTATAATCATTGTTCTGTTCTGCCTGCATAATATATAAGCTTTGGGAATATTCTAGCTATGTACTTTCATGCCTGCCATAAGTATAATATTTGGCAAACAATGAATTAATAGATATTTAGCCTGCTTGGGAGGGAGTTTTTTTTAAGGTCAGGGTCACTACCTTAGAATCCAGTCATGTTATTTTTGGTCTTTTTGCTTAAAGTCCAACACTGTAATCTGGCATTGCTATTCTCTTAATAGTATTTGTGACCAAAAACCAACCTAGTGCAACATGATGGGCCAAAGCTCTTAAAAGCTGCAAGCTTGAACTTGTTGTGACCCCGAAGAATGGTGCTGCATTCTGAGTAGCATATGATTCACTTAGGGTTGCCAGGTGTCTGGTTTTTGACCGGAATGCCCAGTCAAAAAGGGACCCTGGCAGCTCCAGTCAGCACTGCTGATTGGGCCATTAAAAGTCCAGTTGGCAGCGCAGGCAGGCTCTCTACCCAGCTCCGTGAGACTCCCGGGAAGCTGCTGGTATCTCATTCTGGCTCCTAGGTGGAGGGACGACCACAGGGGCTCTGACCACTGCCTCCACCCGCTGCGCCAACTCAGCTGCTCCCATTGGCCAGGAACCGTGAAGGGGTGGTGCCTGCAGACGCATAGAGCCACGTGGTTGCACCTCCGCTTAGGAGCTGGAGGGAGATACCGGCAGCTTCCTGGGAGCCACCCAAGGTAAGCACCACCCAGAGTCCACACCCCCTCCCACATCCCAACCCCCTCCTCAGCCTGGAGCCTTCTTCAGCACCCCAAACTCATCCCAGGCTCCACCCCAGAGCCCACACCCCCAGCTGGAGCCCACACCTCCTCCCACACCCCAACCCCCTGCCCCAGCCTGGAGCCCTCTCCTCCACCCCAAACCCCTAATCTCCAGCCCCACCTGAGAGCCCATACCCACAGCCGGAGCCCTCACCCCCAGCGCCCCAACCCCCTGCCCCATCCCGGATCCCCCTCCAGCACCCTGAATCCCTCATTTATGGCCCACCCCGGAGCCCGCACCCAGCCCAGAGCCCACACCCCCACTTGGAGCCCTCACCACCTCCCACACCCCAATCCCTGGCCCCAGCCCTCTCCTGCCCCCAAAACCACTCATCTCTGGCCCCACCCCAGAGCCTGTACCCGCAGCCAGAGCCCTCACCGCCACTCCCCCCGCACCCGAACCCCCTGCTCCAGCCCAGTGAAAATGAACGAGGGTGGGCGAGAGTGAGCGATGGACGGAGGGGAATGGAGTGAGCAGGAGCATGGCCTCAGAAAAGGGATGGGGCAAGGGGCGGGGCAAGGATGTTCAGTTTTCTGCAAATAGAAAGTTGCCAACCCTAGATTCACTGTACCGTGTGGTTTCTTAACCCATAGAATGCTGGTGTTTTTGAGATTGCAGCCAAATGAACTCTAGGGAGAATATATTACGTATTTTTACATTTTCAGCCTCCATAATGTTACAGATGGAAATATGAAGCTGAATGGTATAAGTGTGAAAGGGGGTATTATTTATGAATTTTCTGAGGTGGAATCTAAAATCTAATCGACTAGGTTTGCCAATTGAGTAAGTGTTACAGCCAATATAGAATGGAGTCTAGGGTACAATAATTTACAATTTTAACGTTGGGTTCTTTTTGGGTTAACTTTAAACTTGAACAGTATTTCTCAAATCGGGACACTTGCTTATTCTTAATCAACAATGTATTAATTCACCCAGACCCACTCTACTATATAATCAATACTTCATCACTCAAGTGTAGTAAACACAACCAATGTTCTTTGTGTAGTACACACAATATTGTCTTGCAAGCAATTATCACAGACCAGAGTTGGGACTCAGCAGTTGTACCAAGAAACAATGCAAATTGCCTGGATTCTGTATTGCATGTACTTATGATAATTCATTTTCAATTATTTAGTACCAAACACATTTTTAATGTGACCACATAGTCTGTTTTAGCCAGGACAATCCCTTTTATTAAGCCCTGTTCTGGCTGTCCCAACTTTTTTGACAAAAGTAGGTATTCTGTCAAAAAAGTGGGGTGCGGAGGAACATGTAGCGATGCCAGCCCCACACAGAGGGAGAGGCAGGGCTCAGGCATGGGGCAGTCAGGGCTTGAGCAAGCATCGACACCATCCCCAGCCTCACATGGTGGGCAGGCAGGGCCCGGGCAAGCAGCGATGCCAGCCCTAGGCCGGGAGGGGAGGGCAGGGCTCAGACGAGCAGCTCAGGCCAGCTCCACAGGGAGTGGGGGAGGCTCGGGCTAGCCCCATGCAGTATCCCATTTTCCCTTTGGGAAATATGGTCACCCTACACATTTTTATCAAACCTCCAAGGATGTGCTTGTCTTTAAGGCATTTTTCTGAGAGTGTGGTTAGTACTCTTTGAATGGGTTGGTCCAAAAGTTTAGAATATCTCAAGCAATTGTTTGAAGTTACTGTTTTCACTCTCTCTCCAGCCAATTTGCTTGGATTTATAAAGGAGTTGAAATCTAAAATATGGTTAGTAGGTCTCACTAGAGAATACAGACTTGGCAAAATAATCCACAGTTATTTATATTAAGGAACAGAAGGGGAAATACAATCTGGGAGGGGGGGGACAAAAGAAACCTCACCACATCTTTTTATCCTCTTAACCCTGGCATAGGTGGGAGGGAAGTCCTTTCCACATGGCTGGTCTGAGCATCAGTCACACTTAGGATTCTGGAGCTTTTGTCGGGTTCAGTCAACTCTGCAGTTTTACAGAATGACCTCCGTTTTATATACCTTATTGCAGGGCTTGCGGGACGGGGCCACCCTCTGATTTCTATTGGACATGTGCCAAATGAGTGCTCAGCTTTCAGTTCAGTGTCTCTGCCGCTTCCATCAGTACCCAGTAGATGACACTGGTGTATAACGCATTTCTTCAATCCTTTTCCTATCGGAGGCTTTTTATGTTTGGTTCATTTCAAGGACTGTATTTTATTATTAGCCCCTGCTATCAGTTGGGATCCCCCTTTTAAGAATGTTTTCTTAATATTCCAAAGTCATACCCTGGAATATATCTTTCAACATTCCTTCTTCCTTGTGCCAGACAATTTCTATTACTTCTAGAGTGCAACAATTATTTACAATAAAGGCCAACAAAATCCTTTATAATCTTCTAAATTTGGAGGACACATTCCATACATTCTTTGATAGTACAGAAGCATTTCACATTATTTAGGACAAACTGTAGAACAAGAAACATTATCCATATATAGAATGATATAGTTCTGAGTCTCAAGGCAAACAAATGTGTGACATCTAATTTGAGGTGAAAGACTATCCATGGTAACAACAAGGAGTCTGGTGGCACCTTAAAGACTAACAGATTTATTTGGGCATAAACTTTCGTGAGTAAAAACCTCACTTCTTCGGATGCATATGTTGATGTACAAGGAAAACCATGTAAAGTTCATAATTTGGGGTGAAAACACATGGCTTAGATTTCTTGGGATAACAGATTAACCCAGTTTGACGTTAATCTTACAGTCATTTCTAGATTGCTTAATTTTCATTTTCCCCACCCATCTCTTAATCCACTCACAACGTGCAATGAGCCACTTTCCATAGGAAAGCAGGGTGTCATCCTAGCTTGCTAACTTGGAGTTCTTTTTAACTAGGTTGGGAGGGAGAAAGTATCCATATGCAAATTATGAGAGATTCTTGCCTAGGCAATTAACAATATACTCATTTAGCCTGTTTAGTTTCTATTCTTGAGGTGAAGAACTCGTGACCTGTGGGTCCTTAGATAAAGTGTCTCACATGACGTGAAACATTTTTCAGACTTCCTTGGTGGATCCTATTTTGGGATAAACAGAGATGGATAGCTTTTCCAATTTTTGAGGACCAGAAGGAACCAGTAGTTATGCATCGTTCAAGGCATATCTGTTCTATATATCCCTTACAATAGGACACTGCCTGTTTGTAGGTCCTATCATGTGAAAATGACTGCTCTGGTACTATTACATGGGCTCTGAAATCCTTGTGGTGTCTCATGTGACACTAGAACAAATTAATTTTCCCATTTAATGTGTGTCACTGTGTACTATAGCCAATTTTTCATCAGTATAGTTTTCTACATAATAAAGATGCTATTGAATTATGTACAGTCCTCTTGTTTGCTCTTTCACGATATGTAATTGGTCTTAGACCATGGAACAGTCATATACAGGCTGTTTAGGACAGGAGAGATCTACAAAGCTGGGTTCACTTGAACAATATGCATTTTTATACAGCCGAATGAGAGGTCATACATCTGGGAACCAGAAATGAAGGTCACACTTACAGGATAGGAGACTGTATTTGGGCAAGCAGTGAGTCTGAAAAGGAATTATGCATCATGGTAGATAACTAAATAAACATGAGTTTCCAATGCAATGCAGTGGCTAAGAGAACTAATGAGATCTTTGGATGTATCAGCAAGGGAATATAGAGTAGAAGTGGAGAGGTGATATTACCACAGTGTATAGCAGTAGTGAGATCACTTCAGAAATACTGTGTCCACACTTTTAAAAGAATGTTGACAGTTAGAAGGGGTTTGGAAAATATCTACAATTGTTCAAGGTCTGGAAAACCTCTGTTGGAGTGAAACTAAAAAAGATCAATCTATTTGGTTCATCCAAAGGAACATTAAGAGGTGAGATGATCATAATGTAGAAGTAGCATCCTGGAGAAAAGATTTCTGATAGCAATAGCAGACAAAAATCCAATGGCCAGAAGCTGAAGATGGACAAACTCAAAGTGGAGATAGTTGGAAACAATTTTTTAACATTAATGGTAATTAGCTGTTGGAATAGCTTTCCTAAATGTGTGGTAGCGTCTCTGTGACTTGGAAGTCTTTAAATCAAGACTGGGTGTCTTTCTAAAAGATATATTGTAGCTCATCTAGACCTTTTAGGTTGATGCAGGAATTACTGGGTGGATTTCTATGGCCTGTGTTATACAGGTGATCAGAAAACTAATGGTTCTTTCTGGTCTTAAAACATATGAATCTATTAGTAATCCTTACTCACTCACATATGCCACCCACCTGCCTGAGTGGGTGGGAGAATTTGATGGGTCCAGCAGTGAACGGAGGACAGCCCTTTCAGCGAGGGAATTTGTTACTTGGTGAGGGACATTAGATAGCTCCTTCCCCCCATATCCTTTGGAGTCTCTGGCATCCATTTGGCCAGTTGTGGGGGAGGAGTTCTGATTGACTAGTATTCCCTAGCTCTCCCAACTTTACCAAGAACTGGGACTATTGGAGCCTCTTTTGACTCCATTCAAGCAGCTCAACCCCGAACTGGTAAGGGGAATCTGGCCTCACAGATGTTGCAGGTCTAGCCAGTTGCCTGTTTTGAGGTCAGCAAGGACATTCTTCTGGCATGAGCAAATTGGCAGAGGATCAGGGAGTTTTTTGCCTTTCTTGCAGCACTTTCAAGCCACAGTGGGTAAGGCAGGAATGTGTTTAGTACCTAACTGAGGTACTTGCTTATGTAGTTAATTTGTCGCAGTTTGTGGTTGGTTTCCAGGGCACTTAAAAGGATAAAATAAACATTTCCCAGAAGTAAGAGATCTGGGATTTTGCTGAGGGGCCTGGAGCTTATGAGATAGGCTGAGACCTTGTGACCCTTGCGGGCCGAGGTCACCACCATTCTGCACCCTTGTTCACAGGGGTGGTGGTGGTAGGACTCATAACGAGCTGAGTCCTGGGGCACAGGCTGAGGCAAGCCTAACCCAAGTTACCAGTTATATGCTAGAATCCCTGTAGCCCTTCCACTAGTTATGGGTTATATGGTAGGAGCCTTATACCCCACTATGGAACCAATTAAATGCCTGGTACAGGAGACTATGGGTGATGGCTGGGTAGTGGTTCTTCCCTGTATTTAATTTTTTTCTAAAAGTTGAAGCCTGCTGCTTAAACTCCATTTATGTGTCTATCCTCGTTTCTCTGTTGTGTCCGCATGAAATTTCCATTGGCTTCAATGGGATTGATTGCTCACAGGAGTAAGAATTGCTCATACCAATAAAAATGTTAAGGATTGTTTCTCAGGTATTAAAAGAACAATATTACCAGAAGGCTTCACTGTCAGTTTGGGTAGGTATGATTTTTATGATATACTTAAAAACCTGACAAACTTAAAAAACCTTCTTTGAGCTTCACAGAGCTCTTCAAACTTGTCTTTTTCAGCAACAGAAATTGGTCCAGTAAAATATATTACCTCATGCAACTTATCTCTCTTTAAGACATTATGCAATATGTCAGTGTGCGTACTTTTCACTGTACTGAACAGAGCCTTTAAAGCAGTGGTGGGCAACTGTGGCCCGCGGGCCACACGCAGCCTGTCAGGATAATCCGCTGGCGGGCCACAAGATAGTTTGTTTACATTTACCATCCTCAGGCAAGGCCACCCACAGCTCCCAGCTCCTGTTACCAGCCAATGGGAGCGGCAGGAAGCGATGGTCCGCTGGGAATGGCAAACTGCGGCCACTGAGAGCTGCGGGCGGCCATGTCTGTGGATGGTCAATGTAAACAAACTGTCTCATGGCCCACCAGCAGGTTACCCTGACAGGCCGCAGGTTGCCCACCACTGCTTTAAAGCATATGGTACTACAAATGTATATGTCAGTATTACTAAGGTTTTAACAGACCTATAACTGTATCAATTAATACTCTGGTTCATTTCTTATATAGCTCCTTTCTTGTGCTAGACAATTTCTATTACTTCTAGAGTGCAACAATTATTTGTTCTAGTAAAAAGCTTATTAGCAACTTGTATTTGCTCCCCCTGATTGCATTCAATAAATTGAATGCTCTCACACTCTGAGGACTCCACACCATATAAGCCATCATCTCAGTGTTCTATAATTAGATTTCACCAAGCCAGTATCTAATGTGAAGTCCTGGATTACTATACCAGTCTTACCATAGAGTCACAGACAGTTTCCTCAGACTCTCCATTCTATCTTATCACCCAGACAAACTGGATTTTGTAATAAAAGGTCATTTAAACCAAAAATCACACCAGATCAGGTTTCTCCCAGCCCCAAGAGACCAGTCACCTACCCCAGATCAATTGGTACTCCTGATCTTACCTCAGAGACAATTAAAGATTTATTAGCTAAGAAAATTAAATGAGTTATTGAGCAGTTAAAGCTGGTAAAATATACGTACATGTGAATTACAGTTTGTAATTCCAAATGGTGGCAGTGATGTAATAAACTGACAGTTTCCCAAATGTCTTTTCAGGGTACCCAGATTGTCTCTGGTGATCTCTGCTTTGCATCTTGTACACTTCCCTGTAAGAGTCCAAACAGTCCAGAGATGCAGAATCTT
The DNA here is from genome assembly GCF_027887155.1 of Malaclemys terrapin pileata. Classification (NCBI taxonomy): domain Eukaryota; kingdom Metazoa; phylum Chordata; order Testudines; family Emydidae; genus Malaclemys; species Malaclemys terrapin. The sequence goes on from NC_071512.1 coordinate 70,411,822, forward strand.
TCTTTGAATCCCTTTTTATTGCTTCTTCTCTCAAACAACAAGCTGACAATCTCTCTGCCCACTTGGGCTTTTCCTTTGATGACAGTGAGTGAGGAATGCACTTTGAATCTCTCACCTCTGGTCATCCCACACAATGGCCATTTGCTTTGCAGTTAGCACTTTTTCTGTTCAAGCCCTTCATTAGCATTCCACAAGGCTTCTTTGATGTTTGATGAGTTATTTAGTTATAGGGGTATTTACAATGTAAATGTTTGTTACTGCATCATAAGAGGATACAGATAAGAGAAAACAATGCACATAATGTCCCATTAGTTTCATGAAGTTTAAACACCCAATACACTTATACATTTAACATTCGCTTTGATCTATACTAATACACAAGTGAACTGGCCTGAATACACTCTGACATGACCCGGTCTGCCAGCCTCACACAAACTATATAGTATTACTACTGCAATATTCCCCAGTGTAGTATATTTACTAAAATTCATAGTAAACAATATAACAAAACTTATAATAGTCCACTGAAGTGCAATATGCACTATAATGCACATTAAATAGTAGTTTATAATCCAAAACTTACAATGGTTTCTATAGTGAAAGCTGCAGTTAGAACTATAAATCAGTCTTAGGACTCAATCCTGCAAACATGAATCACATGTGCATAACTTTATTCGTGTGAGTAAAGTTATGCACATGCTTCAATGTTTGCAGGATTGGGGCCTAATTGATCTAGGTGAAAATACAAAAAAATTACCAAAAACAATTCATAAATGCTAAACAAAAAATATTAAGCTCAATGACTTCACACTCTGCATACAAAAATGTCTCCATGAATATCCTGCTGTCCTTCCTTAGAGGGAGATTAAGTGTTGTTGTTTTTTCAGGTTTTATACTACAGTTTTTTAAAGACATGGATGGATTCCTGGCCCTTGACGTCCATGAAATATTGCTATTGATCATTTCACTCCAAATCTTTAGAATTAATCTTTGTTACTGTGCTTTAGTATTGGTCTCATATTGGGACTCTTATCAATATGTGCAGCTTCCCTTAACACTAAGGCCCCAATCCTGCAAACACTTAACTATGTTCTTAACTTCATGCATGGGACTGGTACCATGAAGTCAGTCTTGACTGCAGAATTGGAGCTGAGCAGCTGCTTTGCCTATCGTACCAGTTTTTTCTCTAAATGTAAAGGTCTTTCCCATGTCAGGTTGTCCCTTGATGATTAATACATGAGTAGATTCACTTTCCCACAGGAATATTTTCATTCCTAATAGACTTTGACATTTTAAAATGTAAGTCTTCTAGCAACAACATAAGACAAAAACTCTAGGAGACAGAGAGCTTTATCGTTATTATTAAAAGATGTCACTGAAAGTACAAAATGGTCCCTGCTTGTGAATTGCCACTAACCTAAGAAGAAGTTTTTCCAGTACTTGAACTTAGAAATTATTTTGTAATTTAACACTCTCAGGTGTCACTGTGAGATAAAGAATCCTATTCAGAATTCTACAGCATATCCCTTGCCAGTGTGAAAATCCAAGCCTGATGTAATTCTGATAGGTTAAAGTGCAATGCAAAGTTCCAGTGCAAAAGTCTTATTCTAATTTTTTTTCCATTTTGCTCTGAGGTAAAATCCTAATTTAAGATTTTACAAAGTCTGTTCCCTTGGAGGCATATACTTTATTTATTTATTTTAAGAAAAGAAGAAAAATACTTGAGAGAGTCAAATAGAAACTGGTTTACACTTAACAATTTAAACCCTCCTGAAGTTGGTAGAATATATTTGTCCCAAAGAGGTGTAATTGACAATATCAGAAATTAGGATATATTTTATAGATTTCTGAAATCTTATGTTAACATTACTGTTCATTTTTTGGTGGTGCAGAATAGTTGGAACAATTTAAAATGGAAAATTGTGTTAACTATAACTATCCATTTGGCTGTGCAACACTGTATTGGTGAATCTGACTTTCAGTTTCATAACTCATTAAATAATACCTTTCACTTACGAAAGCGAAGTTACATATTAGAGTTGAGCAAACCGCAAAAGGTCAGAAGGAGGAAAAGATCCAAAAGTATTTATGCTTTTGTGAATCTGTTGGCTCTTCATTGGGTTTCCAGATGTGTTGAATTATCCTGCTCTAACACAAGTTTTTGGATATGCTGGGTCCTATCTACATATGTTGTGATAACTGTCCGGGGGCAGGGGAGGGAGGGAGGTAGCTCCCTTATGGACACCCAGCCAGCCAGTTAGCTGTAATATCCCTCTTAGTGTCTGTTCTCTGCTTGCTTTACCTGTAAAGGGTTAACAAGTCCACAGATAAAAGAAAAGGAGTGGGCACCTGACCAAAAGAGCCAGTAGGAAGGTAGAACTTTTAAAATTGGGAAATAAACTTTCCGTTTGTCTGTTGCTCTCTGGAGAAGGAGACACGGAGCAGCAATGCTGTGTAAGGCTTGAACCAGGTATGAATATTCATCAGATCATACCTAGAATTACTTATTTGAAACCCCCCAAATATGTAAGTAAATTAGGAATGTTCAGGTTTATTTCTTTATTTGGCTTGTGGATCTCTTCTGTGCTAACCCCAGATGCTTTTGTTTGCTTTAAGCTGAACTCCCAAGAAAGCTATTTTGGGTGCTTAATTTTTGGAATTGCTCTTTTAAAATCTAGCAAAAGCCTAAGTTCCCGGTGTACTTCTTCCTTTTTGTTTTTAATAAAATTTACCTTTTTTAAGAACAGGATTGGATTTTTGGTGTCCTAATAGATTTGTGCATGTTGTTCGATTACCTGGCAGCCACAGCTAATTTCCTTTGTTTTCTTTCTCAGCTCTTCCCCTGAGGGTGTGTGTGAAAGGACTTGAGGGTACCCTATAGGGAGGAATTCCCAAGTGCTCCTTCCTGGGTTCAAAGGGATTTTTTTGCATTTGGGTGGTGGCAGAGTTTATCAAGCCAAGGACAGAGAAAAGCTGTAACCTTGGGAGTGTAATACACACCTGGAGAGGCAAGTATTAATTTTTAGAATCCTTGAGGGCCCCCACCTTCTGCACTCAGAGTGATAGAATGGGGATTCAGCCTTGACATATGTAGACAGCGGAATCCTGTTGGAAGCCATGCTGTCCCACCTCAAGTTAATGGTCTTCAGAGGAAGCCCACTAATGCCAAGAGACTGGCAGGAGGTAAAGGATTGATGAGTGTGGTTCCCTCACCAAAGTGGTAAGAGGACATGTATGGCATGACTCTCATTCAGACTAAGCCCCCTCTCCTCCCCCCCTCTTAAATCACTCTGGCAGTGGTGGGAATACATGTAATTTGCTTTAATGTAAAAAGACTTGAGCCTGGACTGATGTGTACCAAATGAGGTAGACACTGATATCTTACACAGGTCCACCCATTTTGGTTACAAGTCTCTTGTGGACCCTGCTTCTCCTAGTAATACCAAGAAGTATTTGCATCTATTAGGGGACAAGTGAAGATGTAAACATAAAGAGTCACTGGGAAACTACTTGGTGCTGTGGGACCGATGACAGGGGTAGGGGAAGAGTAGAGAAGCTGAAGAGGAAGAAAGCAGACAGGCTAGTTCAAGTAGGAAGTTGCAGTTGCATACCAGTCAGCTTCTCAGATTGTCTATATGGATAATATATCAATCTGCCATATAGAAATACAGTCAGGACTAGTAAATAGCTATCACCACTGACATGATTTCCCTGCTACATATGGAGCAAAACATTTTCAATCTAGATGCTTCCCTCCCCCTCCCCCCTCTAAAGGAAAATAGCAAAGAGAAAACACATCTAATGTCTCTATAAATTAAAGAGACAATAGTAACTCAATTCTACATTGGAACTGAAAGACAGCATGGCAGTGGCCCACCCTTAGCAGGCAGGGAGACTCTGGTCCTTTTAAAGAAGCAGTGCTCACAAAACAGAAGGAAATCATATATTTTTGGTTACATAGCTACATACACCACAACTGCATCCCTGGTAAAGGGCCAGAAAAGTGTCATTTTATTGCATTGGAAGTGGCTAAAATTACCATAGAATCATTGATTGCAAAGTTTGGAATAAAATTAAGCCCATGATAAAGCAAGAGGGCTATAATGACTTACTACATATCTGTGCTGTTTCTTCCTCCTTCCCTTTTTACCTCCTCTCAACAGCTTTATGTCTTTTCTTCAATCTTTTTTAGAAGCTGTGTTTTTCCCCCAGGCAAATTTTCTGTAATTTTCAATCCTCTTTAATTGCTTTCCATTTTTCCTACTAAAACACTATCTCAATCCTCATGCCATTTCCCCCTCTTCCTAATTCAGCCTTTCTTTATCAATATCTCTGTTTAATTTTTCATAAAGTCACCCTTCACCATGGCATCTGAGTGCCATTGTGTAAAAGTAAACATAAAAATCTCTCTCCCCCCCAGCCCTTTTGGCAGAACCAAACCTAACTCCTACCAAGTATTTTTTTAACTTATGTAAACATGTGTAAAGTGAGGGCACAGCTGTGATCGAAAGAGTTATTGCAAGACAGCTGTCAGAGATGTTGTTTGAATTTAGCCCCCAGTTCTGTGGGTGCACATGGGTGGGCTGCTGGGCCTGAGCAGAGCTCTTTTGACTCCGATGGGACTCCACGCAGGGGAAGGGGCTGCCTTTGTGTTGGAAGTCACAGGATCAGGGCCTTATTTCTGAATGTGGTGAAGTTAAAAGTCATTCTGTCTTCTCTAATTCTCCATCAGTGTTCATTCACTTACTTTCTCGCTCTGCTTCCCTTCCTTTTTTTCCTCCTCTCTCTCCCCCTCCCCCCTTTTCTACTCAGTCTTGTCTTTTCTATCCATTTTGCAGGGGCAGTCTGGCATTCTGCTCTCTGTTACACTGGCACGTTCACAGGCAGTCAATGCAGTTACTCTGGATTTACGTCATCGTAACTAAATGGACTCTGTTTCTCTCTGTTTGTCTTTTTAAATGGAAAGGTGTTAGGAAATAGTAGAAATTAAAAGGTAAGAAACAGGTTCTCCATGTTTCTTCAGCTGGTAGCCACTGCTAACTGATCCAGGGGGTTAAATAATCCTACCATTTAAAGAGTGATTCCCTCTTGCTCTGATGTAAAGTTCTCATTCATGGTGGCTACAGATAAAACAAAACTAATAGTTATTATCTGACATTTATATTATTGTTGTGGCTAGAGACCAACCAGGTGGAGCCCCATTGTGTTAGGTGCTGCACAAACATATAGCAAATAATAGTCCATATGCAAAGAGATTGCAATCTAAAAGTCAAGAAATAGCAGATGGATGAATAAACAAGGGGATCTATGGGGTGATGAGGAGGAAGATGCAGGTTAGTCAGGATAAAATAATGGGATATTTGCAATTTTTAGCCAATCAGGAGCAGTAATCAGAGTTATCCGGTTGCAATTTTCTGACAGCATTATGGCAGAAGTGAGTTTTGAGGAGTGCCATGAAGCAGGACAAAGTGGTGTCTTTCCAGACTTTGACTGGGAGCTTTTCCCAGTAGGTATGGGAAGAAGCATGGATGTGCTTGTCAGAGAAATGGGAGATGGAGTCTGGCATCACTGGTGGTGCGAAGGCATGAGCTGACCTTGTAATCAGATAACAAGGCAGATAGTGCAGGACTTTAAAAGGAAGGACAAAGGTTGCATCGGAAGCGGTGGAAGGAGGGGGAGCCAGTGGAGGGGGACTTAAACTAGGAGAGACCTAATCACTGATGATCCAGGAAGATGATCTTAACAGCAACATTTTGAATGGATTTAAGGGAGTGAAGTTACAAGCATCAAGACCACAGAAGAGGAATTGGAGTAGTTAAAGTGCGAGATGATCAGGGTTAATTTGATTTTTGGCAGTGCAGGCAGGGAGGAAAGGTAAGACCTTGGAGATGCTGTGCAGGAAGAAATTGCAAGATTTAAATGCAGCCTAGATGTGGGAGTCAAAAGAGAGGGCCGCATCAGAGATGAAGCCAATATACACATATATGTGTGTGTGTGTGTGTGTGTGTGTGTATATATATATAAAAATCATGTTTCAGCCATGGGAAAATTTAATTTCTTGATTCCCCCTCTTTTGGAACATATATAAGTAATATTAAGGACTTCTGTGCATGATAAAACTAAAAGCTAATGGCTCTGTAGGGGTAAATCCTAAAACCAGCCTACAGATTTTCCTCATTTTACCTTTGCTGCTCATCAACCCTTTTCTAAACTGATTTCATTGTGAGCTGTTGGAAAGTTCTAACCCAATATTAAACCATTGTTCTAGGGCTCACTACTGCAAACAAAGTCTCTATAATACAATCCATGCTTCTGACAGAATAAGCTTTTCCCTTTTCCTGTTATTGTCAGTGGCCTAGAGTCACTGACTCACTAGGCTTTTAATGAAACCCTCAGGTCCAATGGTAATAGTAGAGAGCCTCATAAAATGTTATGAAATACACTTAAAAACAGCATAAACATAATCAAACGTGCCACTTGCGTTATTTTTAACATAAAACTAGAGAAAAATTATTTTGCTAATAACATAAGTATTTCAGTATTGTGTTATACAAGGAACTGCATTCCTTGGGTGAAACAACTGTTATGTAATTCAAGCCTAGAGTATAATGTCTATCAGTATGCAGCTCATCACTAAACACAGCAAGACTTATGATCAAAATAACAATGCACCTTGGAAACAAAGAAGTGTAAAGACTTGACAAAATCTAAAGGCTAAATCCTTTCTTACATGGGTTATTGCCACATATCGGAGTGGAAAGTGTACATTTTAATTCACAGGGCATGATTTTTGTCTCATTTACCTGGGTTAATCTTCAGCCTACTTCCATTAACATCAGTGGAGTTGTTCCTAATTTATACCAATATAGGGCCAAACCAGAAAAACACATACACACTTACATAAATTTAGGCACCTGAGTAGTCCCAAATGGGAAGGCTTGAAACCAAATTGGCTGTTTAAAGTTTCACATGGACTTATGTATATTGCTAGATCGAGTCACAAATAAGAGGAAAATCAGACCCAGATTCTATCTACCATTTGAATGTCCACAGAAAGGTTATATGTAAGGGTTACAAACATGACCGTGTTGAAATTCGCTTTTGATTTTGAATCAATGTCCTCCATGCACTAAGTTTTCATTTGTAGCATCAAAAAAACCCCTCTTGCCCATTCTATTTCTGACATTTTTAGTGCTATGGGAAGTGCCTGATAGAGAGAAATCCTGTCTGAGATGAGGAAAAATAGATTAGGCAAGTACGAGAGAGGGCTGTCAGCTGAGAAGCTGGAGGTATGCAGAATTACAGAATGGGAGAGGAGAAAAAGTCTTGCTGTCTGCCTTGGAGAAGGCATAGCTCAGAGGGATTGTCACATGGGAGATTTGCCTAGTAGAGTGTACAAAAGCAGAGGTTTTGGTTTGTGGGGACTCATTTCTTAACTTAGGGCCAAATCCTGCTCTGTATTACATGGGTATGTGTATAGAGGAAGAGGATATAGGGAAACTTTTACCCCCAGGATAACACACATGTAGGAGTCTAGTCTAGCATTAATTTGAGAGCTGAGGAAGCAATAGCTATTTTTCCAGCTGCCAAACCTTAAACACAAAATCTGCCAGCAAGGTTCTGTTATGCTGGAAGGTATTAATGGCTGCCCTCAAGCATGTGTCTGATCTATAGGCAATGAAAGATCTCATTAAAGCTGATGGGGGTGATGACCAGCCTTCATTCAGGCTAAATGGAAGAAGCAGTTAAGCCCCTTAATGGAGTAGATGGCTGGAAATAATAAGAAGCCTCCACCCAAGGCACAGGGCCACATGAAAAGTCCTGAGCATGAACTAACTCAGTGATCATAAGAGTTCTTGGGACTGATTGAAAACACAGGGGCTGGGGTGTTGAATGGTTGTAGCTGTATGTGTCTGTGTATGACAAGGCAGAAAGACAAGAGAAAGGCACCACACACTTGAGAAGCAGTCATGAGTGTGGCCCTGACAGGGAGCAGAGACAGTGGCTCTGCGCAGCGGTACAGGCTGACTGGTAAGGCAGGCTTGGAAATTGCCTGATGTTGTTTGTTTCTACTGTGTTTAGGGAAACAGGACTGTCATGGGCTGGCTGGCCCCTTGAGGCAAGCTGGGCTCAATCTTGCCTGTGACTTAGCAACAATCCCTCAACCTCAGTGATGAGCTGGCAGGGGGTGGAGTGCAAGAGGCAAAGTCCCCTGCAAGGCCATGTCCATGCATGAGGAGCTGTCCTAGAGGTGAGGATGTATGCTTACAGGTACTTTGTATGCATTCTTTGTAAATAAACAGGAGTACACCAAAGAAATACTTGAAATGTTTAATCAATTTTTCCTCCTACTGGAAACAGCCTGGCAAGACCCTGAATATTGGCTAACCGCTTAGGGCAAGCGGTAACAGGACCATAGTTAGATCTCCTTCCTGCTTGCCGCATGGTGCCACATATAGCTCATACCGCATATATTCTATTGAGAGGTTCAAGTTCAAAGAATTAGCAGTGTTTTCTCTTCCAAATTATATGACTGCCCCTTTCCAGAAGGATGATCTTTTTCACAGATACTGCACAGGGTTGGTTTGTTGTTGTTGGTTGTTGTTGTTGGAGGGTATGTTTCCCAGAACATAATAGATTGGGTGTCTTTGTCAAAATGTATGTTGAAAATGTTCCATGGTCTCTTATATATGTGTAACCAAAATGTCTGGATTTGGCAGTAGTCCCAGGAAATTTATGAGGGGTAATCTACAGGCCCATGTCCTCTCTGGGGAATTAAGACAATTTGAGTTAATTTTTGTGGTGATGAGTGGGCTGTGGGCAAAAGATATGGCTGCTTTTCAGAGCGATTTTTCTCCACAATGGAGAGGAAGTGGCAGCGAGTGTCATTTCTGAGGATTTCCCCAAAGGTCTTTGGTATGTGAAAGTTCTGCTGCTTACTTTTTGTTTTGTGTCTGTATGTATTACAGAACTGCATGGAGAATGGCAATTTCTCCTTAACTTTTCCTGCTTCTTTGAATTGTGCAGTTTATTTTTGGATTTGGGCATGGTCTGTAGTATGTCTGTTCAGTCTGTGCTGATGTGGAGTTAACGGTTGTGCTTGCTTGAGTAAGTGGGAGTCCTTCCATTGATTTGCATGTGCGTCAGGCCTTGAATGTTATAGCTGGAAAAAGTTTTGTAAGAATTGGAACTTTCAGATTTCACACTCAAAGTTCTTTGAAGATTTAATTGCTAACTGAGTTTTTTAAAGAGTTTACCTAGGTGAGTCATTTTACTTTGCTCCCATCTAGTTACAGCCTCCTGAAATGACCCAGGAGCAAAGTCTGAGATGTCCAAAATATTTACCAGATGAAACTGGAAAGTTTTGACACACAATTTCTCTTATGTGCTTCCAAATAATTAAGATAGTTTGACCAAGTTGTTAATCTAAATTTGTGCTTTCATTTTTGTGGTATCTGAATCATTGATTTTTCAATTGTGTGTTTACGAGGGCTGATTTGTTATGTACCTTGATGTGTGTTTAGCACTGTATAAATCCAGAGTATTAAGATATTACATATATATTACATGAGCTACTATGGACACTGATATGTTTGTAGGATGCCATTTAAATGCATCTGCAGAATTTGCACAGGCATCAATTGCATCCACACATCCACATTTGTGTTCATAAATGGACATCTGTGCATACCCAAAAAAGTAGCTGTGCCTACAAATAGATACTTTTATTCATTGTTAACTGACTTTTAGATACATTTTTGTCACTTGTGCTATGAAAATACCAGATTTATGGATACAACAGGTACACATTTTGTAGTTGAATCTTAGGCATTCTCATTTGAAAAGACGGTCCTTAATATTTAGCATGAAGACAATTAAACATAGTATATTCACTTCCTAATGCTTTAGAATTTGCATACATACTTTGACTACTGGGAATGGCTGAGAGTGAAAATCTTTCACCCATTGAGGCCAGCTGCGGGTGTTGGCATTGATATTATTGGAAGTGGGATTGAACCATACATTGTATACTTAGCAACTTCACCTTTACCTCACTTTTGTGGTTACACACGTCTCAGATGTATAGCAGGGAGGAGTCCATATGATCTCAGGGTAAAAGATACAGACTAAATAGTAAATTAAAATATTTTACCTAGGGGAAATTGATTAGCTTTTGGAGTATGTTTCACTAGTTCTAAAACTTAATATACATTTTACTATGACTATTTTAATAAGCTGGTAAGAGATTAGGAAAAAAATATTTTTCTTTACAAATAACTAGCTGCCAGGTAAGACCATTGACTATTATGTTACAGAACTATGTAATAACACTAAGTTGAGTAACTGACGGGAGGAAATAAAGAACATCCCCTGTTTTCTGCACACCTGCCTGTCAACCATTTATCAAAATTGTCATGTAATAGAAAGGTATTTTATTTCATAACTTGGGATCCCCGTGCTGTGTACACTGAACGAGAATGTTGTGTTTAAGTACAATGGACCCAGTTCACTTTTAGAAGCAAAATAAGGGTTTTGGGCTCCAACTGGCAGAAAGTCCATTAAGAGAGAGGAAGGTAGAAGTGGTTCAACCCGCCCATCGTCCATGGTTTGTCAGTTGGCTGAAAGCTGGCCAGTGTAACTCAAAAAGAAGAATTAGCCAAAGAGGAGGAGAGGCCACAGCAGTTGGCGAATGCTCTAGTTTACTCATGTCCCAGGAAGCCCTACCAGTGGTCTCCTATGAAGACTTTTCTGAAACTGAAGGCTGTTTTACGTCCTGGCACAGCCCCTAGAGAGTGCAATAGCCACAGTGGTATTTGATTTCCCTGGGGGTGAATGTCACTCTGCAGATGCAAAGCAGTTCAAATTGCACCCGATTGGGCCCTCAAGGGCGAATAAAGCTTAATGCATTTGCTTTGAATGTACAAACTTACATGCACACACACGCGAAAATCTGTGTATGCTAGCAAAAATGTAATGGACTAGAAATGTTTCTGAAGAAGAAGAAGAAATAAAGCTGAGGTGATGAAATGCAGTGTGATAGTGATTGGTGATATATAATTCTAATATCAGTATAAAACAGAAAGGAGTAAATACATCAAATACTCTGTCAGGTTTATCTAAAAAATCAGTAGCTGGACTTTATTGTCTTGTTTATTTTAATCTTCCAGCCTGTCAGGATAGCATGATGGCCTTTTGAAGTGTAATTCTTGAATAAGAGTCAATATAAACCAAACCGAGCGGGATTATATATCTTTAGCTAAATGGATGCAATATGATACAGATCATTAACTCTAAACACCTTATCCATTCATCTTTAACCACATACATATTGAGGTTGCTGGATTGAGAAATGCTACTGAAGGTGCAGACCATCCATTTTTAGCAGTGATCGGAAAATAAAGGAGGTAAAAAATAGAGGTTCCTTGTATGAATTATTTTTTTTTAGTTTAAATAACATTTGCTATGACTAAACCTTCCCATAAAGTGATAGTATACATCACCCTGAAATATAAAATAGGGTACATTTACTTTGAAACGCTGAAAAAAATATTAATGTTTTCTTTTCTGTACGTGTTATACATTATATCTTTCTTTTTATCTTCTACTAAGAGACTCATGTAATACCAGGAAGTAGTTTTTTGGCATACTATTAACTACATCTAATCATGGTAGGTTACAGTTTGTCATTGATGCTAGCCTACAACTCTTAAAATAAATCTCAGGAACTTCCAATACAAGGAAAGTTCATATTTATAGGCTTCCATAGCCATATTTCTGTTCCACAGATAAAAATTTGTCAACAGAAAAAAATCCCAGTACTTTAAAATATAGATTTGCAACTGTGGTGTACTGTTAAAATTTAGTACATATTTTAGGTGTAAGTACTTCACAGTTATCTTTTATAATAGAAGAAATAATCTATACTTACAGATTACCCTATGGACTTTATACTCACAACACAAATTTATTTGGACTTCTTGTCTGGGCTGTAGAAGCACTTGTTCCTCTTAAGATAAGGTTAAATAGGTGCAGTGTTAAATAAATAAAGGGGGAAAAGGCTGATATCAAGGTTGATACAGTCATACAAAATACTATACTAAAATAAAACAAGAGGTGAACAAGTTTTAAAACTTATCTCTTTCTAATTGAAAAAAAGTCAAGCTAAAGATACTACCACAAAAACAGATGATAGTTAAAAGAAGACCCATAGAGAATGTATACTAGATATTGTATTTAGAGTTCATTAAGAAAAAAAAATCAGATTCAGAGTCTATTAGCCATATTTTTTCTTTTTTCTTGAACTTGTATTTTAAGGGCCATATCCTGCTATAGTGAGGAATGATTTTTGGAAAGGTGTTGAACACCCTGAACGTGCCCTGACTCATCATATATGATAGCACCATAATTAACTCAGAACACATACAGCTGTTGGCTTTCAGGAGGTACCAATAATTGACTCAATAATTTGGAGCTCTGCTTTTTTTTCTATGAGTAATTTTGAGTACTAATAGTTACAAGGTTATCTTGGGTACTATATGATTATTGTATGGATTTATGTATTGGTTATGGCACTTCAAATTAATCATTTATTGTACTTCATCATTATTATATTGTTTCTACTGTATTTACTTTTAAAAATCTCTTTGCAAAGACAAAGCCAAATTCATTTCAGTTTGGTATTCATTTAGATAGGGCATCTCTTCTCACCCATTTACACACACACCCGTTGGCCCTCCCTATGCTATGTATGTGATAAACCACTAAAACTGCAGTGTCATTTAAAGGAAATGTATTGTAATTACTATAAGTGTACCTTTGCTCACTGTACTTGAATTGCTTTTCTGCGTGATGAATGTGACTATATCCATTCTTTCTCTGATTCCTCGGATTTGGTGCTAATAAGGGATGCCTTTCTTTTTCTTTTGGTCATGTGATGATCATCACAAAAGCTGAACTGTTAGCAGCATTTGGGAAACCTTAGCAGGTTTGAAGAGTGGAAGATAGCAATGGGAGAATAGGTCTGTCCTAAGAGATGAAGAGCACCCTCTTTTCGCACTGATTGAGGGCCCCCTTCTTTCAAATTGTTGTTGAAAGCTAGAGATAGGTCAACTTTGTAGCAAAAATTTTTTCCAGTGAATTTAGTCACTTTTCTGTTTGTGCATTATCAATAAACAAACTTCAGTGTTTACAAATGTGTTCATTTATTTGAAATTAGCAGCTGAATGGTTTAAGGGAATATATTTCACTCTATACACTGCTTGCAAGCAATTTCTGCTAATTTAGCTTCAAGTTTCTGTTAGTTGTGGTGCTCTGTGATTGGACACCTAATCAGGCCTCCAAGTCACATTGTATTGTTTTTACTTCTCACAAATAGTCTTCTAAACAAAAACAAAAAATCAACACCACAAGCATTTGTAGGTACTTGTTAGAATGGAATATTCATAAATATTCAAATTCAGAAACATATACAAATGAATATTCACAGCACTTTTCCTTTCTACAAATATCCTTGCAAACAAAATTTCACATACATGTCTGTGAAAGCAAATAAAAGGATTCACAAACATCATCAAAGCATGTCACAGAGTTATTCAAATAAACTTTTGTGAATATTTTTGTGTGGTATCTCTCCAGTTCTTTTTAGGACAACACTTGGGTTTCCAGCCCATGGATGGGCAACCTCATCCAGTACAGAGTAGCCCATTCCAATATTTTCTATCAGAAAAAGATTCTCTAGTAGTGTATAGGGATGGAAACAGTCCCCAGGAAAACCCCTCTGTTTGGGAGCATAGATTTTTTTTTTCTTGCTGCCCTCCAGCCCTGTGGCATTGGGGGGAAGTGTGTCAGAGCTGGGGCAAGGCCAGAGTGGCCAGCAGGAGGGGCCAGCAGGGTCCCCAGCTGGGACCAGCAGAGGCAACACATGTGGGGGCACATGGGGTCATGTGTCCCCCAAAGTTGCTGTTTGCCTTGTATTGAGCATATTCAGTAACATATGCTGAAGCTGCTGCCATCACTCTGCTCCTTCCCCCCGCCCCCATTGGCAGGTACGGGTCGTCTCTGGGGGCCAGGATTTATAAGGTGCAAAAGTGGCTTGAAGCTGAGAACCAGAGAGCAAGAGAATCAGGCCCTGAAACTGTTTTCCAATAATATTTATCTCAGTGACATAAAATAATCTGTCACATTTTATTTTGAATAATGGAAATGTGTCCATGTTACTTCTAAAGCTGCAGTTTATGGCGTGTTATTGTGGTTCACCAGTAGCATTTTTATGGGTTACATGATGGGGAATATAATACCTAGCTCTTATATAACACTTTTCATCAGTAGATCTCAAAGTGCTTTACCAAGAAGGTCGATCTCATTATCTTAATTTTTTACAAATGGGGAAACTGAGGCACAGATTGGTGAAGCTACTTGCCCAAGGTTATCTAGCAGTAGAGCCTAGGACACAGCCTCCCACTCTCCATAAAGCAGATGCATTATATTGCATCTAAATGTTTTATGGAAATGTCAAAAGACACCCTAATCATAGTTTTTTTCCAGGCACTCCAGTTTTGTTGCATGTCATAGCACTTCAAGCATACATTGAACCTTGGTAAGTCCCACCAGAGCAGGCTCTGCTTTACCCCAGGGTCGTCTACCTACATTAGTGGTTTGCACTGTGTAGCGGCTCTTGAGCAGATATCCCTAATGTAGATGAGCTGAGTCTGCTTCATTTTGAAGAGGCCAACCCAAAGCAGTAAGCATTTTAAAAGCAGCAGAGCTCTAGTTAAAATATATGCCTGGTTGTTTTTCCAGTGTTTATATTTTATTGTATTAGTTATCTTTCCCCTTCCTGTTTACAGATAGCAGATTTGTAAAGTTAAATCCCTCTTTAATATACTCTCCTCTTTTCAAAGAAGCTATTGCAGCTCCCTTGTGAGTGGGCTTAATAAAAACATAAGTATGAAGTTTAGGATTACAAAAATGTCTTTTTTTAAAAAGAATCATGTCCCAGCTGTAGATAGCAGGGAGCAATCAGCATGCCTGGTTACAGAGAGCAGGAAAATCTTCAAACCTTTGTGGCTCTATTGTACTTTGCTCACGTCATCTGCTACTAAAATCCTTTAGAAAATCTTCTGATCTGCTTTTTCTGTTTTTTCCCTCAGAACTGCACTGTTTAACTCTTTCTGTTCTTTTCAACGACATTTAGACTCTGAATAAAATTACTCACATATTGGCCTTCAGTACTCACGATGTCTACTATGAACAAGTTATTTCCTGGAATTAGTGATTGTGTAAGTGATTATTTCAGCCATCAGGCACTTAGGGCCTGATCCAAAGCTCCTCAGATAAATGGGAGTCTTTCCTTTGGATTTAGGTGGGTTTTGGATCTGGCCCTTAGCAATAGCTCACCCACACATTTTGACTTGTCTTAATTAAAAGAAGGATAAATGGGCGAGATACCAGAGTAATTGTTTGAAAGTGTCAAGGAGTTCTTTACTTTCACCCGAGAAGGCAAAAAGGACCTCAAATTGATTTTGTCCCTCTAAGACACAAACCAAACAATTTCAGAACAGGCAATAAGAGCCTCAGCATGGATAAGAGAGAGAGGGTAAAATCCCAGCCCCATTGAAGTCAATGGCAAAATTCCTATTGACTTCATTGGTTGCAGAATTTCACTCCTGGGACCCGATTCCCATTGACACTAAGACCTCTTTACACCACTCTAGTAGTACAAAGGGACCTTAAAGTGAGTTAAAATAACGTACTCCCACCGTAAGGCTGCCAGAGTGATGTAAAGTAACCTTAGGATAGAGGAGGATTGGGCCCCTATAATGAAGATTGAACAGAAAAAAACAATACTATCACTATTCCCTGTGGAAAGTTTTTGGTTGAAGTTATTATTTGGCTAAAGCACAGAAGTATCCATGCATCCAAATAAAAGAAAGTAGTATCATCAGAGAGAAAAATTATGGTAGTAACTGAAAAATAAATCTGCAATATCCCAGTGGGTTATGGTGGTAATCAAAGAGTGCTTTTTAAAATCAACTTGAAATACTTTTATTTTGTGAGAATCCAGCAACCGAGAAATTAAATTAGGGTGACCTAAGCCCGTTTTGAAAAGGGCATTGCTGATAGAATGCAATATTGATGACTCATGAATGTTAGTCCTATTTATAATGTTTGAGCTGATGAGAAATTGTCTGTAATATACACACACTATTGGAACATCATTGTTATGAGTGGATAGAACATTAGAAGATTAAAATTATAGAATGTTTTATACGTTATGCTTTTTTAATAATATTGTTAATCATACATCTTTCAAACAAACCTGATTAGTTAGGCTACATGTTACCTATTTAAGTCACCACAACTCCTCTATTTCACTGTAACCAAGAGCTCTGGGCAACAATAAAATGTGAGTAATGACCCTTTTCATTTCAACACTGTAAGCAAGAGGCAGAAACACTCACCGTTTATGAGAAAATTGTGATTGGTGGAATGAAAAGTGGTAATTGCTCTGCATTAAGTAAACAAAGGAAACTATCTTATATTAATGCACTCAGTTTTATTACAGCTCAATCTGATATTCAAATCAAGTGTGATGGGAACTGAATGAATTGGCGGCACCCAAAGGTGCTGTTTATTAATTTATCTTAACAAATAATGACGATGTGTCAAAGTAAATTTATGTTCCTTCATATGTTGGATGTCTATATTGAAACACTGGCACTCAGAGAGATTTGTTCACTTGCCCTTCTCAAAATCAGAAGCATTGGAAGAGCCATGTGTTGTTGAGTTTGCATGTTTCGCTCTGTTTTTCTGCAGTGAAGATTAGTCAGAAGATAACCAAATATACATGCATATGTTCCCAGCCACTATCTTTCCCAGCTCTTTGTTCCTGAATTAGGATAGTTAAATGACTGGAGAATTACCATTAGTTACTGGTTTCAGAGTTACTGGGTTCTTAGAAGCAACATGAGATATCAGTGCCCTGTTACGCACACAGTAACAAACAGTCCCTGACCTTGTAAACTCTTTGGTTCAATCTAAATTATAGGCAATACAAAGAATTGCATTTTATAGATGGAGAACTGAAGC
This sequence comes from Malaclemys terrapin pileata, assembly GCF_027887155.1. NCBI lineage: Eukaryota > Metazoa > Chordata > Testudines > Emydidae > Malaclemys > Malaclemys terrapin. Next base: position 70,428,910 of record NC_071512.1, read on the forward strand.
ATGAACAGCTTAAATGATTTGCCTAAGCTCCCAAAACTGGTCTACACTACAAAGTTAGCTCAATGCAAGGCAATTTACCTTTATCTATTTATGCAGATTTACACTCAAATTTGTCTCACGCCAGTATAAGCGTCCCATTAAGGTGACACAGTAAAACTACTTTTCCAAATGCTGTTGAGCCCTGGTTGACGTACTGTGATCAATGCAATGTGAGTATAGACCAGTGTTTCTCAAACTGAGGTCACTGCTTTTGTAGGGAAAGCCCCTGGGGGGGGCCAGGCTGGTTTGTTTACCTGCCCTGTCCACAGGTCTGGCCGATCGAGGCTCCCACTGGCCGCAGTTCGCTGCTGCAGGCCAATGGTAGCGGCATCCAGTACGTCCCTTGGCCCGCGCCACTTCCAGCAGCTTCCATTGGCCCGGAGCAGCGAACTGCGGCCAGTGGGAGCTGCGATCGGCCAAACCTGCGGACGGGGCAGGTAAACAAACCAGCCCAGCCCACCAGGGGTTTTCCCTACACAAGCGGTGACCCCAGTTTGAAAAACACTGGTATAGATACTGCATAACCTATGTTGACCCTAACAGTTCTCCAGCAGCTGTCCCAAGATGCCCATTGCTCACTGCTCTGGTCACAATCATGAACTCCACTGCCCATTGGTTATGGAGACTAGAAGCCAGTCTTTCTCTGTCCCTGACCCCCAAAAACACCCCGTGTATTTTTGAAATGCCTTTCCCTGATTGCCAGGCTTGGCAATCACACCTAGCAGCTCTCCCTTGTTGTGTGCAGCTGCCCAACTGACCATGTTGGCTACATACTTTAGACCAGTGGTTCTCAACCTTGTTTTCATTTGCAGACCCCTACAAAATTTCAAATAGAGGCATAGACCCCTTTGGAAATCTTAGACATAGTCTGTGGACCCTGAGGGGTCCGCAGACCACAGGTTGAAAGCCACTGCTTTACTACATACCCTCCTGCGTGGAGTAGATGAGTTATGGGATCTCCTGGGACTTTGGGGAGAAGAGGCTGTGCAGGCACAGCTACAAGGCAATCATATAAATGTGGACCCCTACAAACAAATTGTACATGGGATGCAGAGGTGAAGGGGTACAACAGGGATCACCAGCAACACTGCATGAAAGCACATAAACTGAGGTTGGCATACCGTAAGGCCAGGAAGGCCAACAACTGATCTGGTGCTAAGGTGAGACCTGCCTCTTTTACAAGGGGCTGCATGCCATACTTGGTGGAGACATCACCAGCACTCTGAGCCCAGGGACTGGGTTCTCTGTACCTTTGTGACTCTCAGAGGTGAGATCAGCTAAAATCACTGCCAGTACCTAGTGGCAATGCCCTATACTTGTACCCATGGAAATATGAATGCCCTCCTTTCTTCTTCTGCCCCCTTCCACTTGCAGGTGATACTCACCCTGGCTGGGGCTGGAGAGTGGAGCTGCGCAGGTGCAGAAGTGTCAATAAGCATGTCTTAATAAAAAAAATTGAGAATGAGGGAAGGGAGTCTTAACATTTATTTTATGCTTTCTGATGTGACTATAAATACAATGACATAGCTCTCTGTTTTATCTGTACCTGCTGCCATTGTGGCCTTGAATGGTGCTCCCTCCACACCCATAGAACACCTGACCCTGATGCGGAGGAGAAAGAATAAGACTAGAGTCAGAGTCCTGCAGGCCATGATTAATGGCCTGACATCCTTGCTTGGCAACGGTCCCCATTGTGGATTTCCCAACTCCAAAATCCCCTGACCATTAGCAGTCCAGTGTTGCAAGCTTGCAGAGTGTGATCACCACTTGCTTCCCAACTGTGAACACAGCTCTCATTCTGGTGTCCGTGTGTGGAGGGCTGAGGCGAGACATGGCAGAAAGGTCAACACACAGATCCAGGAATGTGGCCTTTCACATCTAAAAGTTCTGCAGCCACTGCTCGTCGTCCAGACATGCATTATGATACAATCCCACCAGCCAGAGCTCATTTCTTGGGCCCAGAAGCATGCTCCACCATCTTCAACTGCTTAACCAGCACCACATGAACAACCTTGAATTGTTTTTCACTATGTTTCTCAGCAGTCTGTCCTCGACAACATCATTGTGTCCTCCACTGCTGCAGCTCTGATGTTACTGGAGAATCATGCAACCTGTAACTGTAGGGTTACCATATTTCCACAATCAAAAAAGAAGACACTGGGGGGAGGGGCAGCCCTGCTCTAGCACCGCCCCTGCCCCACCCCCATACACTCCGTCCCACTCCCCACCCCCTGACTGCCCCCCTTAGAACCACAAACACCCCCCCGCTTCTTGTCCCCTGACTGCCCCCTCCTGAGAACCCCCCATCCTAACTGCCCCCCTAGGACCCTACCTGTCCCTCACATGGGTGCCAGGTTTGTAGAAATTTTGGTGGTGCCCCGAACCCCCCCCCGCACCTGCCTAAGGCTCTGGGAGGGGGGTTGGGTGGGGGGAGGAGGTCTGGGGTGCAGGTCCTGGGCTGGGGATTAGGGTGCAGGAGGGGTGCAGTGTGCAGGCTTTGAGATAGAGTTTGGGTGCTGGGTGCAGGCTCCGGGCTGGGGCAGGGGGTGGGTGTGCAGGAGGGGGTGAGGAGTGCGGGCTCTGGGATGGAATTTGGGGGTGGGAGAGGGTGCAAAGAGAGGGGGTGAAGGCTTTGGGAGGGAGTTTGAGGGCAAGAGGGGGTGTGTGGAAAGGGGAGGGGGTTTGGGAGGGAGTTTGGGGATAGGAGGGGGTGCGGGGTGAGGGCTGTTGGTCTGAGGATGAGGGGTTCATGATGCATCCTCCCGCCCCTGCAGCCTCTGCGCCCCCTGCCTGCCCTGCCCCTGCGCCCCCTGCCCCTGCAGCCTCTATGCCCCTGCCTGCCCTGCTCCTCCTCACCCTGCAGCCTCTGCACCCCCCCGCCTGCCCCTGCGCCTCCCTGCCTGCCCTACTCCTCCTCGCCCTGCAGCCCCTGCACCCCCCCGCCCCTGCAGCCTCTGTGCCCCCTGCTCCCCACTCACCCTGCAGCCTCTGCGCCCCCTTCTGCCCTGCCCCTGTGTCCCCCTGTCCCTGCAGCATCTATGCCCCTGCCTGCCCTGCTCCTCTTCGCCCTGCAGTCTCTGCACCCCCCCCCCGCCTGCCCTGCTCCCCCGCTCTGCCTGGCGGGGGCTTCAGATGTTCAGCGGCGACCGGGGCAGAGCAGGTCCCTGCAGCCCCGGCACATGCTGCACTCCCTGCCCCGCAGCCTCCTTCCTGCCGCGTGGGGTGACGGGGCCGCAGGAAGGGTCCCCCAGTGGCCGGGGAGTCCCTGCCTGCGAGGGAAGGCTGAGCCGCTGGCTGGGCCCAGCCTCCCCATGGTCCTGCGGGCTCGGCTGGGGCGCGCGGTCCACCGGGTGTCCGGGGGCAGCAGCGGCCCCTTCGCCACCTTCTGCGGTTGCACCCTCCCTTCCCCCGCCCGAGCTTGCTACAATGTAGCTGGGTGGCTGGGCTGCGCTGCAGACCCTGCGGGTCGTCCTGGGGCCGGGCAGACCCTGGCTTATGCTGCTTCCCTATTTCCCCGGACATGTTCGGCTTTTTGGCAGTTCCCCCCGGATGGGATTTGAGTACCAAAAAGCCGGACATGTCTGGGGAAATCCGGACGTATGGGAACCCTAATTACCATGCCCATTCCGGTCAGATGCTGGCTCCACGTGTAGGCAAAACACGCTGCCAGTGGGGCTGTTTGTGTCGTTATAGCGGGCTGCAGGCAGAGGGGGGGCAGGGGAGGGGCTCTGGCTGCTGGAGGCCAATGGGAGCGGTGCAGTCAGGCCCAGCTGCCCAATCAGCCGCGCCGCACTCTGCATGGAAGGGAGGGAGGTAGGGGAGGGGGAAAAATCTCGGACCTTTTAACCTTGTTACCAATTCCTCCCGGACGGCTATTTAAAGACGCAAAAGCCAGACATGTCCAGGGAAATATGGACAGATGGTAACCCTATGTAACTGCAACATTCATAAGACTAATACAGACCTGTGCCGGCTCCATGATTCTGTCAGAGATGATGGATGCTGAACAGTGCCACACAGCTGTCAGGGGGTAGACCAGCTAGGAACAGCTATTGCCCTGCTTCCCTGATAACTTATCTGCTAGGCAACTAATAGGCCTAGATGCACTGCCCTGGAACCACTTGATTAATCACAGTGACCAATTGGCTGCAGGGCCAGCAGCTAGCTTTATAAGCGCAGCAGCAACAGCAGAGCAATGACTGCTCAATGTGCTCTTGCCCAATGCTGTGTGTAGTCCTGTCCCTGCCTCTGCTGTTTCTAGCTCTGCTCCTGCTTCAGCTGCAGACCCAATCTGTACCTGCCCCTGTCCAACCCCCAGCTTTGTCCTGGCTTCAGACTTTCAGCTCTGACCCTTGCCTACACCTCCTGACTGTGACGCCGGTTAACCCTTTAGCTTCTGATTCCTGGTTCCAGCCCTTGGCTCTGCTTCAGGACCTGTCCCTTCTGAGTTCAGCTCTAACCGGTAGGCCAGACACAATAATATGGGAAAACACTGCCTGCACAGAACATGGGGTGTGTTTCACCTCAATATCCACTACTAAGACTCTCACACTGTGCGTCAAACAGCTTTGTCAGAAAAATCCTACTTGTGACATAATTCTGAGAAATATTGGGGAAAGTCTTATAAGGATAGTCTTAAACTTTGTTATTGCTGGCAAAACTTCCCTTGGTTGATTGTGATAACTGCCATTTTTATCACCAAAATGATTGATTTGTGAGTTGAAAATATGATTAGTAATTTACAGGGTCTCAAGCAATATGCTGAATTAATTATTTTCCATTATTCATCTTTTTTTCTCAGCTGATCACTCAAGGTTACCAGTGTAGAGCATAAGTCAGGGGTGGGCAAACTTTTTGGCCCAAGGGCCACATCTGAATATGGAAATTGTATGGTGGGCCATGAATGCTCACAAAATTGGGGGTTGGGCTGCGGGCTGTGAGGTGGGGCTGGGGATGAGGGGTTGAGGGTACAGGATGGTGCTCTGGGCTGGAACCGAGGGGTTCGGAGGGGGTTCAGGGCTGGGGCAGGGGTTTGGGGTGCAGGAGGTGGTCAGGGGTGCAGGCTCCGGGCAGTGCTTACCTCAAGCAGCTCCCAGAACCAGCAGAATGTCCTCCTTTCGGCTTCTACGCTGAAGCGTGGCCAGGCAGTGCATGCTGCCCTGTTGCTTGGGGTGGGGGCAGTGTGTGGAGCCCCCTGGCTGCCCCTATATGTAGGAAATGGAGGGGGGACATGCCGCTGCTTCCAGGAGTTGTGTGGTGTGGGGAAAGCCCCCGACCCCGTTCCCCGGCGGGAGCTCAAGGGCTAGATTAAAACTCTGGAAGGCCAGAAGGACCCCCCCAGGCTGTAGTTTGCCCACCCCTGGAATAGGTACTGGAACTAGGGGTGCTCCCGCACCCCCTGGCTTGAAGTGGTTTCCATTATGTACAGGGTTTACAGTTTGGTTCAATGGCTCTCAGCACCCCCACTATACAAAATGTTCCAGCACCCCTGGTGTAGAGTCTCAACTATCTAACTCAATCATAAAACTTTTCTGGGGCTTGAAACTTAACATATGAGGTCTTGGTCACAGTGAAAATTGAAATGAAAAACAAAACAAAAAAAGAACTCATGATTTCACCGAGATCAAATGAAGAGTCTTGCATCTAGGCTAGTTCCTAGGAAAGATTACAAAGAAAACCTGATAAGCTACATTTTCCACTGAATGTATATCTAACCTCACCGAAAGTCTACTAGGAAATTGGATATGCCATGCTCTTTCATTGTGAATGGATCAACCCCCAGCCTATGAAAACAAAGTCTACGGAAACCGTTCTTGATCTTGACTCAGTTGTTAAAAGGCACAATCTCAGCTCTCACTACTTGTTTAGTAGTTATATATTATAATATAGGACAAATTTACCAATTTTATGGCATTTCTATTCCCATCTTCTGTTACTTAACATATGTGAATTTGCATGGTGGATATATTAAAAATGACCAATTAATAATTAGTAATATTTGTGCTAATATTTACATACATTGGAAATGAGTCCAAGCAAAAATCCCCAAGTTTGAGAAATGCCAAACTTGATTCTAGACCCACATTTTGCAAATGGCTCCTGTATTTATTATGGGTTGAACCAAATCTGATCACTATTGAATTATGATGTTTGAATTTTGCAGCCTGCGGTCAGCTGTACTGTAACATTTGTGACAAATCAATAAATCCTATGTATGTGTTAAACTTCTCATATACATGATGCCACATCTTTCTGCTTAAAACCCATTATGGCTGCATCCCACCTGCACTGTGAGGAGTACTGCATAGAATGAAGAGGATGCAGTATATTCCTGCCCTGTGAACCTGGCTGAGAAGGAGCATGGGGCTATGGCCATACCCTTTTCAGACACATAGCATGCATATGGGCATTAAGAATTACACTCCGTTGTAGATTCTGGCTAGTCACTTTTAACGAGGTGCAAAAGAGAAGGGAGCTCACACTCCTTGCATTCACTGAAGTCCGACCAGTATGTGATCCTAAATTAGGAACTGGTGTATACTGTGTGGGCTATTGATAGTATAGAATGTCTTGATGTATCTGCTTGACCTTGTAAGAGGACTCACTCACAGGCAACTAACCCAGGAGTTATCTGGGAGTGAGAAAATTTGGCTGCTAAAGAAGTGAGTTTGGCGATGAGGTTTATAAGTAGTGCGTGGTTCAGTTCCTATAAATAACTGTTCCTTAGATGGAATTTATGAATGCTGCTGCTTTCACAGAAAGGCTAGCATGGTTCCGTCCCAGCAGATGAGCTTACTCAGACTGCAGCTGTGCCACTGAAGAGAAAAGTGCCCTCCACAAACCTTGCACTATTTACTAGTTTGTAAAGAATTACATGCTCATAAATTGGATCCGTTTAAAGAAGAGAAAGGAACGAAGGACTAAGAACATATTCTCATGAATATTGCCAAATGGACAACCTTAAAGGCCAAAATCCTTTACTGGTTCCCAGAATGGGGGCAGTGCAGGCTCCCACAAACTGTCCCCATTATATGCCTCAGCTCATGCAGCAGGAACTGTTGGAAGGGGACAAAGGATGTAGTCTTGTGCTACTTTTGGCCTTTCTATTGAGAGTACTACAAGGATACTGCTCGGGGCCAGCTGTAATTGTGTGAGTGTTGGTCAGTAGGTACTAGTCTACTAGAAAATGAACTGCGACAACTAATTCATTTAATGTACTGTAGACTTCGGAATACCCGTTAGACAGCAATAAATTTAGCTATTACCAATGTGGGATTGATTTGAACTGGTGATTTACACTATGTCTTCACTACTAGCTAGGGGTGCGATTCTCTGGTTCATGTACATATATTCTCACTAGCTCTTGTCAAGCTAGCTGGAGTATAAATAGCAGCATAGCCACAGTGTCATGGGTAGCAGCAGCGGTGGCACAACTGAGCCATGCCAAGTTATATCTGCATATTCCTAGCCATACAGATCCGTATTTCATAGAAAATGGGGACATGAAAAAACCTTAATCTCATCAGGCATGCTGTTTACTCCCAAGTTTGGAGTTGTGCATAGTGTGTCCAGATCATTGTTAGCAGTAAGTAGAGTACATTCTTAATTAACAGAAGGTTACTTGCAACTGCAGGTATTTAAATCTGTACTAATCAATCTTTGGCTGAATTGGGAACTAGCCAAAAGAGAGAGAATGGTTCAAGAACAACAAGCTGAATTGTTAAGTGTCAGTATCTGATATGAAGGTGGGTATATTATACTGTCATAACAGTGTACAATTGTATTATGAATAGAAGACTGATTTTGTATTTCAATTTTAATTGAGCTTTGAATATTTGAATTCCATGGACATATGTCTGAGTTTAATAACCATCATGTACATGTTCAGATTGAATGGCCAAGTCAATTATTTTTCCAAAAGTACTTATTAGGATACTGTTGAAGGCACACAAATAGTAATGAAAACACACTCATGAATATGCTGCGTTTTTCCAAAATTAATTTCTACCAACTTTAGCAGCATGCATTTTGTTAAATAATTATTCCTGTTTTGAGGTGCTCATGTAGTATTGCAGCTAATGAATACTGTAGTACTGTAAGTATCTGAGTGACTAAGTGAATTTACAATTACAATGCCACCTGAGTCACTACTGTGTTCTCAAAACCATAGTACATATGTCTTCACCGGGAAGCCAAATAATGGAGTTCTCCTATAATATATGTTATTAGTGACTTCAAGGTGTATCATATTTCTTCCTTTTAGCCAGTGGTTAACCAATGCCCACATTATGGGGGAGGGGGGCTAATTTGCTGAGCTGCTATATCTATGGAATATTGATATATTGTATTCCATTATATATATATATATATATATAACACTTGCTATTTAATTGTGCAACACCTTGCAAAATGAAGAAACCATATTGCCTAACTTTCAAAGATACTGGGCACCAGCAGCTCCCATTGACTTCAGTAGGCTTAGAAAATTGCCTATTTAAGTAATTTATGTTAATATCTTTTGTATGTTTTTTGGGCAAACAATGAATACATTAAATGAAAAAGTATACAAAGTGAGATTTATAAAATGTAACCTTTTGCCAGAAACAGGCAGAACAAAGTGTGTGAAGTGCAAAAATGTCACTGCTCACCCTTGGGTAGTTTCACAGATGTTATCATTGGGAAAAGGCAGGTTTTGATGGTAAAACATTTGCTAAACACACACAACGGCACCGTTATCAGAAAACTTGGCCTTCACCCCTTCATCCCACTCCATTAATCTCTTAGCTTTTTATCTCAGCCCCTGCGCTGACTAATGCCACAAAGAAAAGCAAAGGGATGATGCCAAAGAGAAACAATAGGTCCATTACTGAATAAGATAAATGTAGTGGCACTTCTGCTAATCTTAATTTACTTAGAATTTAGTGAGGCTTCTTTTGTCACATCATCCATCACAGACAGACCTTAGAGAGAGAGAGAGAAGTAAGCAACTAAAAACATGATTCTTCATTTCAGGTATTTTATTCAATTAGGTTCGATCAATTGTTTTGCTCTTCTTGCCAACCATAAAATAATTTGTCAACTTTTAAAGTTAATTTTAGTATTCATGAAAGGACCAGCATTGGCAACCACAGAGGCTGGAGTATACGTATATTTTATTTATAGAACAGTTGCTGTATGAGCAATGGCAATTCATGCTTCACCATGCTGCTTCAGTAATGTACTCCACTTTGGCCTTGGGGAGCCACTTCTAGTGGTGAAATCTAATATTGTGGCATTCAGCTCAGTGGGATTTCACATTGCACAGTCCACCTGTGGAATTCACTGCCAGAGGAAGCCATCAAGTCAACTATTGTCACAGGATTTCTAAGAGGATTGAAAGATTTTATGCACACTAATGACAATCATAGTTATGCAAGCCAAGATAATAAGTGTAATCAAATTTCATGCTCCAGGGAGTACACTGATTACCTGCAGGGGCCAGGAAGAATTCATCTCCATACACTTACCTCTTATACTGCCTCATTCTACTGCCTAGAGATATAATGGGGCAGGAAAAAAGTGTTTCTTCTGAAGCATCAGTTTTTGTCCACTCCTTGTGGCAGGATTATATAGACCAATGGTCTGATATGTAAAAGAGGGCAGTTTATCTATATTATTTTATTTCTAAACATGACAAATGAGGGAGAGGGAGGACCCCTATAATTTAGGGCAAACGGTTTGCATTAGATTCTTATTTAGTCTTAGGCCTGGTCTACACGTGGGGAAGAGGGGGATCGATCTAAGTTACGCAACTTCAGCTACGTTATTCACGTAGCTGAAGTTGACGTACTTAGATCTACTTACTGCGGTGTCTTCAATGGGGTGAGTCAACTGCTGCTGCTCCCCCCATCAACTCTGCCTGTGCCTCTCGCCAAGCTGGAGGACGGGAGTCGACAGGAGAGCGCTCGGGAATCAATTTATTGCCTCTAGACTATACGTGATAAATCGATCCCCGCTGGATCGATCGCTGCCCGCTGATCCGGCCAGTAGTGAAGACATACCCTTAGTCTATTTGTATTCACTATTCTGTGTACTATAATTACAATCCCCTGGTTAATATATCTGCCTATAAATACTCCTAGAAGGCAGTTGACATCAACCAAATGCTCTTTAGAGTAGGTCCTCCGTTGATGTATGTCAGCAGAGCTCAGTAAAGTAAATGGAGCTACAACCATTTACACCAGCCCATAATTATTAAATCCCTTTGTTTTCTGATTGAAATAATAAGAAACCTCTACAAATATTTGAGATCAGGGCATCGCTTCACAGTGTGAACAATACACTGAAGATGTAGCCACTGACACATTTCTCTATTACAGTAACTCCACACTTATAGTCCTCCCGGTTAATGTTGTTTCGTTGTTACGTTGCTGATCAATTAGGGAACATGCTCATTTAAAGTTGTGTAATGCTCGTCATTTGGCAGCCGCCTGTTTTGTCTATTGCTTGCAGGAAGAGCAGCCCCTTGCAGCTAGCTGGTGGGGGCTTGGAACCAGGGTGGACCTGCAGCCTCCCTATCAGCTCCCCGCTCCCCTAAATTCCCTGTGTAGCAGCTGCCTGCAGTTCAGCTGAGCTGTGACCCCCCCACCCCCACACACACACTGCCATATGCTGCTCCTGTCCTCTGCCTTGGAGCTGATCCCCGAGACTCCTGCTTGCTGTGCTGGGGGGGAGGGAAGGAAGAGGGGGGCTAATATCAGGGTGTCCCCCTCCCCTCTGCTCCTGCACCCCACTTACACCATCTTCCATAGAGCAGGGCTCAGGATGGAGGGAGCTTGCAGCAGCTATGGTCTCAGCAAGCTGATCTAATTAACAAGGCAGTGTACCTAAGGGAAATGCGCATATCTCCCTCCATTCCTGCAGCCTTGCAGAGTGAGAGAGTTAACCCTTGAGGGCTCAGCCAGTTGCTAATTCATTTAGCAGTAAGGGAAATATCCCACCCTCTGATGCCTCCACCTCAACCAAGCTTCACAATCATCATCACTGTGTACCAGTATTAAATTGTTTGTTTAAAACTTATACTGTGTGTGTGTGTGTGTGTGTGTGTGTGTGTATATATATATAAGTTTCAGAGTAACAGCCGTGTTAGTCTGTATCCGCAAAAAGAAGAACAGGAGTACTTGTGGCACCTTAGAGACTAACAAATTTATTAGAGCATAAACTTTCGTGGACTACAGCCCACTTCTTCGGATGTTCCATTCTATATGCATCCGAAGAAGTGGGCTGTAGTCCACGAAAGCTTATGCTCTAATAAATTTGTTAGTCTCTAAGGTGCCACAAGTACTCCTGTTCTTCTTTTTATATATATATATATTTTTTTTGTCTGGTGAAAAAAATTTCCCTGGAACCTAACCCCCTCATTTACATTAATTCTTATGGGGAAATTGGATTTGCTTAACATCGTTTCGCTTAAAGTCACATTTTTCAGGAACATCACTACAATGTTAAGTGAGGAGTTACTGTACTATGCCAGTCCTTTTTGTTCACATTTGAGGGTACTTACTGCCTGTCTATCCGCCTGACTGATATTTCAATATACATCTCAGACTGGGGCATATTGAAAAACATGCATGTATAGGAAGTTCCACTCTAATGTATTTCGGATTCAGAATAGGATTTACTTTAGGTGTCCTCATATTTTGACATCTTGACCATGTCTGGTGAATAATAAATTTCATTTATTAGTTATTTATCAAACAGCTTTAAGGGAAAAATACATCTAAAATAAATGTAAGCTTACCAACATTTTGGTCAGATAAGAGGTTTTAAAAGTAAACCCAAGTGAAAATGTTCTGTGAAAATTGAGGATTCATTATTTAAATTATTCTGCTATAGCCATTTGATATCCTTAGCCCTAACCTGTTATACATTGCAAGCCTGGGGATTTTGTCTCCTCTTGATCCATATACCCCTCCCCCCACACACATTCCAATAGCATTAATGTAAACACTCCACAACTTGCTAACATTCAATTTTGAAAGTCAGCAATACATGATATCACTATGTTGATGCCTCATTTCCATTATCAACGTTGGATCTATTTTTTGTTTTAAATCAGTAAAAAGACTCCCATTGTCTTCACTGAGACCTTACTGTCTTGCTGAGTTGTGTGACCAAGATCAAGAGGTTGTTTTTTTAAATGGGTACCTTTAGGCTCCACTGTCCATATTCATATACTTAAATAGGTGGCTTGATTTTTCAGAAGTGTCCCTTTTCTTTGGCCCCAGTTTGCCCCTTTTCAAGCCCCCATTGTCCTCACAGTTTCTCCTCTCCAAGTTTCTCTGCTTTCAGAGATCTCCTTTCAAGGTCCCAGATGAACTCTGCCTCCATCCTTCTTATCCTTAATTGCCTAGTGTTTCCGGCATTTCTCCTTGCATTTCTGGCAAATACGTCTCTAGTAACATGTATCATTGCTTGAAGAGCTGCTTTCCGTAGCTACAGACAGCTAGGGGAAAGGACAGGCAAGACATTGTGGAAGCTTATAATCTTTCTACTGCCTCTGGTCCATGGCTCTATTTTGTTTTTCCTGGCCTTCCCCAAACAGTGTGTGTGTGTGTGTGCGCGCGCGTGCACACATGCATTCTAGCAGGTAGCTCAATAGCAGAAGGTCCTGATGATACAGTCAAGGATAGGGAATAGTTTTGAGTGAGACTTCCTGGGGGGATTGGGGAAGTTGCAGAAGACACCTCCACATATTGTTCAAAATTATAAGGTATTGACTGTGCGCTGATGGACCTGCAGATGAGAGAGGTTTAACTGTTCCAGTTGTACAGTATCTTTTTTTCTAGAATCTGATTATTATATGTGATTTTTATGAAATTACAGGCTAAAATGATAGAAATCTCATGAAATAGCTTACCTCTGCCATCTTATTCTTATTGTCCTGAAGCTCCGGGCATCCAAACCCAACAATCTTTTGAAATTCAAACAAGGAGGAATTGCTTGCATTTAAGGTTCTGGTTTGTGGTAGCACTAAGCTAGCCCCTGAAGTGTGTTAGGTGATTTACTGATGCCTACAAATAAGTTCCATGTCCTATGTGGCACACAATCATATCAAAGAACACATAGATAAAGGTGGGAAGAAGGATTGCAATATAAAGCCAGGTGATTGGGAACTGAAGTGTGACTTGGTAGTTTGGTTTTGATATTGCTTATGTTTGAGTAGGGTTTAAAGGCCACTTGAAAGCTGTTTTTTAAGAAGGAAGTTGAAAGAGAAGGGAAAGGGGGGCAGCATGGGGGACTGGGTCGGAAGTTAGCTTCCATGCATACGGTACAACATGAAAGAAAAGAGTGGAGGAAGGGCATGAAGGAGGCCTCAATTGTTTGACAGAATTGGGTGGCACAAACGTGATGAGGTGGAACTAAAATGAGATAAGACTGGGGAGGTAGAAGCTAAGTTGGATGGGGACAGGGAGCTTAAAGTGTTTGGTTGAAGCTAGCAAAAGGCCAGATATGATTTGAGTGGTGGAAAGAGTACATGGTTTTGGGCTGGAATTTTGGATGGTGGAGTGGGGAAAGGTGAGTCTCTATGTAAATATGATTTTTTAAGATGGCATAGTCTATAGCAGGGGTGGGCAAATTATGGCCCGCAGGCCAGATCCGGCCCATCAGGGCTTTGGATCCAGCCAGCAGGATTGCCACCCCCATTGTGCCGCGGGCCCTGTGCCGCTCCCGGAAGCGTCTGGCACCATGTCCCTGCGGCCCCTGGAGAGCGGGGGGAGGAGGAGACAGAGGGCTCTGTGCGCTGCCCTTGCCTGCAAGCACCGCCCCCCGCAGCTCCCAGGGAATGGGGAACCAGGGCCAATGGGAGCTTTGGGGGAGGTACCTGCAAGCGAGGTCAGAGCGCGGAGTCCTCTGCCCCCCTCTTTTCATAGGGGCCGCAGGGACATGGTGCCGGCCGCTTCCGGGAGCAGTGTGGCACGGAGCCAGGGCAGGCAGGGAGCCTGTCTTAGCCCCACTGCATGCCACTGCCACCCCAGAGCCACTCCAGGTAAGTGGCGCCAGGCCAGAGCCCACACCCCAACCCCCTCCTGCACCCCAACCCCTGCCCTAAGCCCCCTGACACACCCCTCCTGCCCCCCAACCTCCTGCCCTGACCCTCTGCCGCACCTCAACCCCCTGCCTGAGCTCCCGCTGCACCCTGCACCCTCACGCATCCCAATCCCCTGCCCTGAGCCCCCTCCCGCACTCTGCACCCCTCCTACACCCCAACCCCTTGCCCTGAGCCCCTTCCTGCACACTGCACCCCCTCCTACACCGCGTACTCCCTCCTGCACTGCAACCCTTGCCCCAGCCCTACATTCATGGCCCTGCATGCAATTTCCCCACCCAGATGTGGCCCTCAAGCCAAAAAGTTTGCCCACCCCTGGTCCATAGGATAGGTCAACTCAAGTAAAACTCTGAAGCAAAATATTGAGTCTGATCTCACTTACACTGATGTAAATCAAGAGTAACTCCACTGAAGTCACTGGAGTTACACTGGTATAAAAGAACAGAGGTCAGAATCAAGCCATACAACATAGTTACTATTATAGTATTAAATAGTAATTGAATATATTTCTTAGAGAGCAGAAAACCTCTGAACAATTACAAGAACATCAGGGCACATATTAGAGTTTATTAAATTCACTGTAGAACAATAGGATCTGTCTTTACAAAGACAGCAAGCTAATTGGGCTTGTAATGGTGATGCTTCCACATCACAGTTAAATCCAACAGCTCTTGTGTCACAGCGTAATAAGCTTGACCCAAGCCTCAACATATCATTTGCCAATATCGTATCTCTGCATATTGTAATGATTGAACTTTTCAACTAAATTTTAAAATGAAAGTAAAATAACCCATGTATCATAAGCAATATGAAAAGTATTGTCCTCAGATAGTATCTTGGCCATGTTTTGTCTTCCATTTTGCTTCCTGTATTGCTACAATCAATTATTTCTCAAACTTAATTTTGAAAAAGAATATTCAAAAAAATCATTTTGTATCTTTATTTGTGTGGTCCATTCACTCTTAGGTCACCATTTTTGTTTACTCAAAGAGCATTTTTACAATCCCCAGCCCCCAATATTCAGGGTCTATGTATTTAATATAGTAATAAAAGTGTAAAATATTTCCATAAATACTTACTGAATAGTTGCCATAAAAATACTAAAAATAATAATTAGTCATCACTTAGGGCCTGCCCCAAAGCACATTCCTGTCAGTGGGATTTCTTCCATTGACTTTAACTGGCTTTGGTTCAGGCTTTCTGTAGTACTTGTCATGTTCACGATATGTTGCAGATATCTAGTTAATGGCTTGGGAAAGACAGATGGACATTGCACACATATCCGATATGTGCATCATATAACTTATATACAATATTTATATCAGAGACCCTACTGTAATTTAATTTCTAATCTAACCTGTATACCAAAGTTGTCTGTTGCCACATAAACACTCCCCCTGATATAAATGGGAGGTATGTGTAGATCAAGAGGAGAATATAATCCTAGTGTTTGTGTGGACGGTATACATATGCAGGGGAGCTATATTAAACCTCTCATGCCACCAGTAATCAGTATTCCTGCTACTGTAAATAGACTTCACACCAGTAAAGTTTAAATTTCAGTATAATGGTATGAATTGTGATGGCCAGACCTTTTCCTCAAAGGTAGCTGATAGATAATATATCCTGGCAAAACCGAGTGATTAAAATGCAAAAGAAGGATCGTGGAAGCACTCATGGATGATAGTGACCAAAGAAGGGGTGGACTGGGCTGGGTGGAAAAATACCTTAAACTGGGAGAACAGCCATCGCTCTCCTGCCATCCGCTGGCACTTAGGATCGAATAGAGGTAGAATGTTGTAACTCTGTGCTCAACATGCATGCCACAGCAGCTTATGTCAAGGGAGGTTTCCTGGTAATGGAAATAAATCATTGTGTTGCATATGTGCAGAGGAAAATACTGTGATGGAAAGTCAGAAAATAAGATGCTAACTAGACTGGACTTGGAAGTGTAAATTGAGTTGAAGTGAAAAAGGCAGAAGTGAAATTAGCTGACTTAAGAAACGGAGGCATGTAATACTGAACATGTAAAGGAGAGCTGCCTATCCTTCAGTAGGGTAGGCAGCTTAAATGAAATGTAGTTTTCCTGGCTATTGTCCTGTGGATGCCCATCCAAATACCTAAAGACCAACATAGTGCATCATTAATATAATACAGCTCTTCATTTGTCTTTGCTAGGTGATATCTGTGCTACAAGTAAGAAGGCACAATCTGGAAGTTATTAATATAAAAAATGGCTCAGATACTAACTGTTTAGCTACTTTTGTTACAAACATGATCAAATTATGGATTCAGTCTTGCCCTCATTTGTATCAGAATGTGGCTCAGTCTGTTTCATTTGGTCAGGGCCCAATTCTGTGACTTGCTCAGCACCCTCAACTCCCATTGATTTCCCTCATGGCATTCTGCATCTTGAGTGAGGATCCTGGGACCTTGCATGACTCGGCCCTGAAACAGTAGTTTTCAGAAAATTAAAGTGGAACACTTGGATGTTAGCTACTAGGCTGATTTAATACCTAAAGCCAAATTGGTTGTTCAGGCAGGATTACTTGGGGTGGGGGGAGGGAGAAACTGGGGAAATAGGAAAGGGAACTGCTCTCTTAGTAGTTGCAGCATTCACTGGCTGGGGCATTTTTTGTATCTCCCCTATTATCAAAACCAGTGTTGTCCTATTCTTCATACTTCACATTTTATGTATGGGGGAAATCCTGGACTCAAAACACTTGCTAGACTGTCAGTTTAAAATATAATTTAGTAGTCTAAACAGCATTTTAGCAACTGCTCCAGGAAGCTTTAACCTCAGCATATGCACATTTGCTAGGATTTTGTTTTACAAAGACAAGGATTATTGCCATCCCTATGGTAATTACTTTACTAAGTACTGCGGGACTGTTTCTCAACTGCCTTATACCTTGTGTAGTCATTTGCTACATCTGTGGTCCCCAAACTGTGGGGCACATAGGAACATTTGGGGGCACACGGTGGGGCCCAGGCCAGCCCCCAGAGGGAGCAGGGAGGGAACACTACATTTCCAGCCCTGCTCCGCACCCAGACTCGCTCCTCCCCGAATCCCATACAGCCCTCAGTCCTTTTCCACCCCCAGATCCACACCCAGTCTGCTCCTCTCCCAGCACCAGTTCCACTTTGTCCTCTGCTCCGTCCCCAGTCCATCTTTGCCCTCATTTCCTCTCTGACCCCAGACTAGCTCTGCTTCTGGCCTCAGCTCCTCCCCCATCCCCAGTTCCACCTTCAGCCCAAAGCTCCCCTGCTGATGAAGCCTTAGATGTGCAGTAATGGAGCAGGAGCATGGACAGATTCTAATAATTGTAATAGAGGGGCGTGACTGGAAACATGTGAGCACCACTGGTCTAAATGGTAGCACAATGTGTTGAATTTTGGTCTAAGTTAGCACAGGAGTAAATGACTGCACATTGTGAAGGCTGTGGAGAACCAGGCCCTGTGCAAAATAAGTACAAGGTAGGTATAAATCCTACCAAATCATTGCACAGTGTAAAAGGGTACGTAGGGTATCAGGAAAATTATATCCTGTATTTCAAACTCTGATTTTGTTCAAAGCCATCTTTGCCTCTCCTGTGGTCCAAGGGCTGGTTGGGGGCTGACTCAATCCTTAGAGCAAGCTACAGCAACCACAAGGGTACTCTAATGTACACCAGCTAGAATGGTACTATTGGGGCCATTCCACCAGCCAGAGACCAACACAACACACTGCACTCTAGCCCATTTCCACCCTGCTCCAATATGACCTCTGCAAATTGAGGGTGGGAGAGGAATCCTTAGTTGTCCCCTAGAGCAACATTAATGTCACCGTGCAGCACTGTAGCAGCACAGTGACCTTACTCAGCCATTGCATACCAGTTTTTATGACATTAACATTACTAAGTTAAATGGTGGAACATGTATTTAATAGTGTTGCGAATTATACCTATAGGTCACGCTCAGTTCGAGTCTAGGCTGAGGCACATGAACAAAGTCCAGGACTGCAGAGTATTACAGAGATAGCAAGTTTATTACACTCGAGCGTAGTGCCCCCCCTGCTAATCAGGAGGGTGACCCAGACTGTCAGTTACACAAAGATTATATACCTTTCAGCAGTGCATGCTACTCTCGTGCATCATAACTTTTGGCCAATGAATAAGCCGTTTACTTGTCTCTCACCTATCCTAACTAAGCATCTTCCTCGTGCTGGCTAGTGTTACAAGCCCCTGAGCTCATGCACAAGCCTCCTCTCCTCCTCCTCCTCAAGGCCATATTGTCTGAATTAGCTGGCATTCCTTCCTTTTACTGTTTCCGGATGTTCCTTTCTCCCCTTTCCCATTTTCCAGTACGTGATGTGCTCGCTTCTAGCTAATGGCGGGCCCAAAGCAAAATGGAGTCACTCATGCTAACTTTCCCCAACAATAGTTTTACTGAAGAAATCAGAATCTCCATATTGAGAAATCAGTCCATTATTTAGAAGTTTCACATTTCCAAGGTTATGCAGTTGTTAAGGCAAAAAGTTCCATATTGCTTTTCTAACCAAGGCTGACTGATTAAGGGTGCTGGAAGGAATATGTTTTCCTTCTAGAATCTTAATTAGGTTGACTCTAACTCACGACAGGAGATTCTGCCAGCTGTCAGCTACTGCTTGGATCTCTTACTAATTAAAACTCTGAGGAAGCCTATTAAAGGTGTTCAAAAAGCCAAATCTCCCTTTAAAACATCTTCTGCACTGCAGCAAAGATTGGATTACAGTTATATCCCAGCTCAGATACCTTGCCTTTTGCATTCTTCACTGGAAATAAGCCAGGTATGCTTTACCTGAATTTATACCTTGTTCACTCACAGCCCTTACCTGTCATCTTTCTGTGAATGGATTGAAATGAATCTATCAGATGATGTTCTGCTGATATTTAACTTTAATATATTTCTGACATTCAGTCTCTCTAAAGTAATAAATACTGTTGATGTGGAAATATTTCTCTTAGTTTAATTTCGAGGTATTATTACTACTCAGGAATTTCTAGCATTTTGAACAATAAAATAGACAACACTGTGACTATCTTAGCGTTCTCACACCTAATGACATTATTGTTACACTGCGGTTGTCAACTGCATGTGGTGACAATCAGAACAATTTAATGTATGTGACTAGTTTCAGTGTTTGATGTAGAGGTCAAGAAAACAGGGAGACTGTGGGATTTCAGGTGGACACAGATATTGGATGGAGCTGAGGCAAACTTCACTTCTGAGTGGACCTGCATCTGAGCTGAATGAGAAGTAGTCCTCCATGTTCCTTATCCATCTTCTTTGTGAAATAGGGAGGCAGAGACTATGAGAAATGCTGCTGCATGAGAAAGGTCGACACTCCTTCATGAGGACAGTCTCTTTGGTGACAAAATCAGCTAAGCATGGTACGGTTGCCCTATATATACTGGAAGAGAGTGCAAGCTTTTTGGAATTCAGGAATTAAATCCATAGACCTGATACCATCATTTAAAGTGATATTTGGTTATTCAAGAGTGAAAATGTGGCATTATTCTCTGTGGAATAAATGTGAATTACTAGTATAACATTGTCATGATTTAGTTAGAGTAAAATTGTATGGGTGAGTAAACTCCTGGAAGTAAGGATCTTTAACAATAGTGACCACAATGACTTTTCTACCAAAAAAAAAAAAAATGTATCCACAATTTAAATACTCATGTTGATATTTACTTGCAGGGATATGCACATTCTGAGAATCCCTTATAAAGATTTTGTAAGTCTGGTTAATAAAGGTTTTAAGATAAAAATGTATCTACAATATATGGGGCATGCTGCATCTCTGTCCCTTTTCTGGTCTCTCTGTGTGCACCCCTCCGATGTTAGGCCTCTTACCTTACCTGTCTTTGTGTGGAGCCTTGTGATTCTCCCACTCTCAGATTGGGACCTGGATGTAACAATGGGACTCGCAAGCTGCTTGGAGGGAGGAGTTTGGAGGAGGCACAAGGAAGCCAGTCTTGTGCACATGTCTGAAATGCTGGGTGCAGTTGCAGCTTCTCTGTAAATAGTTGTCTTAATAAAGAGCCAGTTTAGGTTTAGAAACATGGAATCTTCTCATGTTATTACCCAGCAAGTGGTACATGAAAAAGCGGGTATACTCTGTGTATACCGACTACTTATTACCATGCAGGCCCATCTCAGGTTTGGGGATCTATTTGATCCTCTCTTTGGAAATCTGTGATCAGTGAAATTGGTCTTCTTGAAACAAAGTATTTTTGTTTAGCAGATGGAACAAAGCATTGGAGTTAAAAAGATTTAAAATAACAAACAACTGACATGCATATTTAATGGCATCTAATCTGACATTTCACTAAAAGCAAAGGGCAGGTCTACTCTTAAAATGCTGCATCAGTGCAGTTGCACTGATGCTGCTGTAGCACTTAAGTGAAGATGTTGCTATGCCAATGGGAGAGCTTCTCCCATCAGCGTAGTTAATCCACCTCCCTGAGAGAAGGTCCCCCATGGACAGCGCTGTCTACGGGGATAAGGGGGGGTTAGATTGGTATAACCCATGTTGCTCACAGGTGTGGATTTTTCACACCCCTTGGTGACCTAATTATACCCATATAGGTCTGTAGTGTAAACCTGGCCTAAGTCTCAGAGGGTTGTAACTGGTTGTCTCTCTGCTGAGGGTGAGGGTGTGCAGCCTGTCCGAGTAGGAGGTCAAACACACCATCTTAGAAGTCTAGTACATTAATCACATTTTGGGTATAGATTTAAAATGGAATTAATACAGATGCTTATGGTCCTGTTCCATCACACCCATCTGAGGAAAGTGGGAACATACGATTATTGTTTTGAGATTACCTGCAAGGCTTTTTCTATTTTTTTTCTGGTAAATTCTTCAAATCAAAAATATATTTTAAAAAATTGTGGTACAGTGTTTGGTGCTACTAATTAGTGCAATATGGTAGCCTGCTGATATGGAGTCACAGGGGATGGATCTAATGCATAAAGTACAGATTTTGTATTATATCACAATTGTTTTTACAGGGTGTTAAAACCAAATTATATTATCATCAAACAAACAATTTAACAATATGGGATATTAACATTAACAATGGGCAAATTATTTTAATCAAATAATTTATCTGAGTTAAGGTAAGATAACATGATGGTTGAAATGCCAGCAGAGCCAGTCTACACTATCATTCCTACTGCTGCTGCCATCTATGAGAACAACGGTGGGGGAGAAGAGGGGAGGGAGAGGGAGGGAAGTAAAGCACTCATGAAGTGGTTTGCTTACCAAAAATAACAGGTAAACAAATTACATTCCCAATTTTAGAGTTTTGTACTAGTGCCCATCACCATAGCAGCAGGGTTCCTACAAATCCATTTTAACAAGGGAACAGAATTTAGATGAGGAGTCCAGTGGCACCTTAAAGCCTAACAGATTTATTTGGGCATAAGCTTTCATGGATAAAAAACCCACTTCTTCAGATGCATGGAGTTATGCCCAAATAAACCTGCTAGTCTTTAAAATCCCACCAATCTCCTCATTGTTTTTGTGGATACAGACTAGCACGGCTACCCCTCTGAGAATTTAGAAGACAGCATATAGACATAGGGCTCTTCTTACCTACTGGTGCTGATATTAGGTGCTAGGATCCTGCACAGAGCTAGAGAGTTATATAGGCTGACTCATTCTGCTTACTGATCAGGTGGGTACTAAAAGCTGCTAGCTAAGAATATACAAAGATTTTGAATGCCTTGCTGAGGTAGGGGCAAAGATTATGAGAAATTCAGCTTTTCCTAGCCAAGATCATGAGAAAGCTTAGTCTGAATTTTATACTTTGCTGTTGTCATTTCTGTTAACAAAAGAAGGAAACTCAGGAACAGGGTTGGTCCTAGACCAAATGGTGCCCCAGGCGAGGAGGGTCTTCAGTGCCCCTCCCCCTCCATTTGTTAAATTTTTGAATAGCTTACAGCACCCCGAGCCCAGTGCCCCCCAAACCTATCAGACCAGGTGGTCACCTGGATCACCTGGCCCTAAATCCGGTCCTGCTCAGGAAGGGAGTTCTAGTAACTTTTTAATTTGTTAGGAGTAAGGTGAGACTGTCACCTACTTATGTACATGTATATAAATGTAATAAGAACTATTTTAAAGTTGTTGAAGGTTTTTTAATTCTCTCTCGTCCCCAATTAAAGTAAAGATTTGTTTTCCTTTTACATTGGTAGCTATTAGGTTGAATTACCCTGGATTTGTGGAGCAGATAAATGAAATTACTTTAAAGGCAGCGTTGGGTTTTGAGTCCAGGCACATCTGTATCTCAGACATTCTTGTCTTCATTTGAAAACCATCTCTTTCCTAATTAAACAGCAGAAAGAAAAAGGTAGAGAGAGATTGTTATTGGTAAAAGCATCACTCTAAGGCACTTGGAGGTGACATACATTCTCATCCATATATTTATTGATTGTTATCACCTAGGGATAATAAAATAAACTATTCAAGCACATTAGTACAGCATGATCAGTCTCTCAGTATAGTGGTTTAAGAATTATTTTTAAGAGCTGTCACCTGGGAGTCTGTGTTTGGCACCACTGCATTTTATAAGCACTAATATGTATCATAAAATTATTTATAGGAACCATGTAGGTTTCATGTAGCAAGTGCTAACCTTTATAGTATGTTGGGTAGCTCCAAAAATAGATAATTTGCACTTTTAAAATCTAATTAAAATACTCCAGTTTAGAGCACATAAATAACCATTCCGGTATCATCATTACATATTGCACGTGTTATCATGTATTTGTCAATAATTAACCTGCAACACAGACTTCCTAAAATGATTTTTTTCTTCCATGTACAAGAAGGTGTTAACAGTTTTTCTTTCACACACCCTGCTAAAGCTCTGCCACTCTCCAGTCCCTTAGCAAGTTTCTCAATGCTGCAGATCAAAATAGGACTGTTATCTCACAAAAGAGATGTTACAGCAAGCAGATTTTACCTTTTGACCTGCCACTGTAACACACAAGGTGTTATAAAAATAGCAGTTGCAAAAATCAGCAGGCTGCCTTGAAAAGACATAAACTGATTTTGTGTGTGTGTATGCGTGCTAGGAAGGAAAATATTAAAAGCTAAACTGTATTAATTTATTTTCTATGTAAATTATTTTTACACCACTTCACTCACTGTTTTAATCACTTTATGAGATACATTGTATAGCTGGTAGAGTCATTTTTAAGTGCCAGTGTTTGGCACCACCTGCAGCTTGGGTTGTTAAAGTGGCATAAAGTGAATGAGTTAAAAGCAGTGCAATAGAAGTATGGATCTCATGGTAGTTTTTAAATGTCAGATACTCCACTCATTTCCCCCAAAGCCAGAGTAGTAGCTAGAGAAATGCTGCTGCAGCCACTTTCCCATTCTCCACTGATGTTGGTAAAAGCCTATGTTCTATCTATCTCTTTATATGGCCCACTTCACAACATTCTGAGTTGATCCTCTTGGTAATCCTATGAAATAAGGAAATATTATTATATCAATTTTACAGATGGGGTAACTGAGGCACAAAAAGCAAAAAAGATGTAGTCCTCTGAACATATGCATACTTAACTTTAAGCACCTCGATAACCTCTTTGATTTCAGTGGGGCCTCTTAGGTGCTTAAGTGTTTACATGCACAATAAAGTTATTTAGTTCAGCAGAAAATCACTGTTGCATAGAATCTATAAACATTCACCTGTTACATAAAATAAAATAAAAGGGATAATCATTCCCCCTAAGAGATCATAAAAGGGGGAAATGAATCACAAATCCAAGACAATGGAGTGTCACCTAAGGGATGGCATAGCTTGTTTGTAAGTTGAATGTGCTCGTTTCATAAGAGATTTCTTGCAAACCCATGGCCTTGTCATTGGATTCCCCTGATGTTGGAAACAGGGTGAGACTTTCCTTATTTGTAAAGTAATATCTGAATTTTCAGATGTTAGGACTGAAGTGGAAAGTGGAGTGCTTTCAGCACACCAAGATGAGGAAGGATGGTCTTGTGGGTTGAGGAACTGGACTAGAAATTTGGAAATGTGGGTGAAATTCATATATCTACCACAGTTGCTAATGTCACCTTGAACAAGTAACTTAGGCCCTGATCCTGCAAACTCTTATGCAAAGTCTCACCCTGCTTCCAGCATCAGGGGAATCCAATGTCAAGGCCATGGTTTTGCAAGAAATCTGTCGTGAGACGAGCACATTCAACTTATGAACAAGCCATGCCATCCCTTATGTGACACTGCATCCTCTTGGACTTGTGGTTCATATCCCCATTTTATGATCTTACAGGGAATGATTATCCCTTTTATTTTATTTTATTTGGCAGGTGAATGTTTATTGATTCTATGCAACAGTGATTTTCTGCCTGCTGAACTAAGTAGCTTTATTGTGCATGTAAACACTTTAAAAAAAGATTAATTTGCTTGGACAGTTTTAAAACAATAATATTTCAAATACAGAACATTTGCTAAATGTATAATTCATCTTTGTAGCATATAGCTCAACCATTCAGGCAATGTTCACTTCATTATAATGTATGAGAATCACCGAACAAAAAATAACCTATGGTAAAATCCAATCTAAAGTTTAAAAAAATGGATTCTGGAGCAATAAATAGATATATTAGGAGTAAGGAATACTAGAAGGATTTGTGATAGCCGATATTTTTACCCTTGTCTTAATCCAAGATTACAGTATGGACTTAGTTACAGCCTGTGCCAATTTTACAAGAAAACCTTTAAGTTCTTGAAGGAGTTTACTGAACATTTCTCATTAGAAATATTTTAGCAAAATTGGTGGGAGAAGGGGAAAAAAGAGCTTCAGCTCTTTGTACTGTCTGCTATACCCTCCTCTATTTTCTCCTACTCTAATTTCAAGTTAAAATTATCCAAATGGTCAGCCCTGTTAAAAATAAATATAAACAATATGTCATTTGGGTCCAATTGTAACTAATCTATTTTAGCCACTTCCCGGGAGCCAGTGGGTCCCTTTGCTATCTTTCCTGTCCATCCAAGCATGTAACTCTTTCAAAATGTACTAGAAATGCAAGCATACTAGAAGGCATCTACAGCTAGAGCTGGGGGAAATAACTAATGTTTTGGTTTGCTGGCAATTCTAGAAAAACGTTCAAAAATTGTGTGGGTGGATCAGAATTAAAAAGTATGTCAGTGAACCAAAGAAGTCTGTTTCAAGTTCAGCTTTGTATTGCATTTTGTAATAGTCACAGAGAGAGAATATGACTTTTTAGCCTGGTGTCTAGGGCACTCACCTGGGAGGTGGGAGACACAATTACTGATCCAATGAATGTTGAATTATTTATACAAAGTGGAAAAGCTTCAGCAGGAGAGACACAGAGCACTCTACCTCAGAATAGGTTATAGCCTGGTGATTAAGTGGCATGCAAGAGATCTGGGTTCAAATCCCTGCTATACAGGAGTCATACCTGTGTTTCCTACATCTGTTATAAGAGATGAGGAAAAGCCACCTACTTCTCTCTCTTCCACCCTGCCTTCCTACCCTTTGTGTTAATGTAGTCTGTGAACTTGTGTCTAATTCATGAATGGTTTCAGGTTGATTGAATCTGCATTTTTTGGCAAATAAGCTATTTATTAAAAAAAAAAAAGCCCATCTTTATATAGAATTGAGCCAGCCTCACTACTGGCCTCTCCAGTTCTGATGCTAACATCGGGGCACTGCCTTACTCGGT
The DNA here is from genome assembly GCF_027887155.1 of Malaclemys terrapin pileata. Classification (NCBI taxonomy): domain Eukaryota; kingdom Metazoa; phylum Chordata; order Testudines; family Emydidae; genus Malaclemys; species Malaclemys terrapin. Next base: position 70,454,772 of record NC_071512.1, read on the forward strand.
GAACAAGCCTGTAAGTCTGAGGGTATGTCTACAATGAAATAAAACACCAGTGGCTGGCCTGTGTCAGCTGACACTAGGGTGACCAGATGTCCCGATTTTATAGGGACAGTCCCGATTTTGGGGGCTTTTTCTTATATAGGCTCCTATTACCCCCTTACCCTGTCCCAATTTTTCATGTTTGCTGTCTGGTCACTCTAGCTGACACTGGCTTGTAGGGCTTGGGCTGCAGGGCTATAAATGAGCAGCGTAGATGTTCAGGCTCAGTTTGGAGCCTGGGCTCTGGAACCTCATGAGGAGGGGAAGGTCCCAGAGCCCACATCTACATTGCAGCCTGAGCCCTGAACTCAGCTGACACAGGCCAGCTGTGAGTGTTTCATTGCAGTGTAGACATACCCTGAAGACTCCTCAGTTCTGAGACACCAAATCTGCTGGCTAAAGCTAAACAGAGGCACTACATTTAACAAGTGTATGAGAATTTGTCAGCAATGGTTAATTTACTACAGAGTTTTATAAAAAGGGAGCACTGAGTTTAGCTAAATAACTTTCTCTTACATAGTCAAGGAGAAATTTTAGAAAACAAAAGCTACAGCAAATTACATAGGGCAAAAAGACAAAAATAATGCAAATTATATATGAAATGTTTTGAAGGTGCACTTTTAATTAACCTCCACTGTTAATGTGGAATCCTGTTATCCTAAATACTGATGTCATTAAACTGATGGCAAAGTAATTTGGTTTAATAAAAGCTTTAATAACACCCTTTTTCGCATTGCATTATTGTCCAGTTTCATCCTATTAGTGCTTTCATTAAGGAAAATTAAGTTTAAAATAAAAAGAGATGGAGAGAGAAAACGGTAAATACAGTTTATTTGTTCTTATTTTCTGATGTCAATGCATTTTAATTTGTTCTTTAGATATTGCTTGCAGTGGCTCTGTATTTTGTTTCATGTTTAGTATGACTGTGTGATTTCTTAAAGGAAGTAGATGTTTAGGTGAGAAAGTCAAACAAAAATCATAAAGCTGATTGGAACTAAGAGACACATTAGGAAAATGCTGATATCAGCCCATGTAATACCTGCTCCTTTACCTTTCTGCCTACAGAATGTGGGTACCTATTGGTTGTTATGAATTCCAGTAGTGATGGTGGAGTCTCAGAACATTTGGATAAGCTCCAGAAGGATCCTGTATTTATTCAAGCATCCCAAGTGGCTGCTAGATGTCTGATATTCATATATATCTTCCTTTATTGTTTTTTTTTTTTTTTTTTTTTTTTGCTGCTAAAGGTGCAATGTTGATGTGCTTCAGACATTATCATTGTTTTCATAGTGGAGATCAGTAGATTTACAATGCTAACTATGTTAAGATCTCTGTCTCTTCTTCCCAGCCTCAGTAGCTGCCCAGAAAGATCCTCTGTCCAGCTAAATCCTAGCTAGTCTCTTTTACTTTGTATTCCTTTCCCTGATTAAACTGATGCTCCTGTCCATGGGCAACACTATCAGCCTAATGTAGACAGCCTAGGAATCCTAGGGCTTTCTCAACATGTGAGAGGGACCTGGAAAAGTTTCTATTGTTGAAATGGATTTTAGTTTGTAGGATGCTTCATTTTAGATCTAGAAGTGAATGGGGATGTTGTTTTTGATATTTATTTTCCTATTGTAGTTCTGTTATTTCCATTTCTGCCAGTAGATCCCCTGTTAAGCATTTATACTATGGGTTAATGTAACAACATCAATAAGAGCTGTCTTTTTAAGGGGGTAAGAGGACACTCTGGTACAGTGATTGCAGGAGGGTCAAATCAGACTCCATTTCTGGAAAACCCTGCCTGTGTCCGGTAGTTAGAAAGAGCAGAGAAACTATCCCCGAGTGTGAAAGGTCAGAACTTGAGTCACTAATGTTATTTCTTTTCTTTAACTCACATGCATCATCTTGTGAGATGATCTTTGGTGTTCTAAGGGGCTAGACTCTGGATGATAAAAGTGGAGGTACAGCTGGTCAGATTTTCTGTAGAATGCTTTTCATCAGAAAGTGCCAAATCGTCAAAAAGGACACATTCCTGGAGGAGCATGTGGAGTTCAACAACAACTTGTTAACAAAACAAAACAAAAGAAACAAAGTCATTTTGAAATTTATTTTATATCACAAATTATAATATAATAAAATTTAAATTTGATAGTAAAACAAAATATTTTGAATGACCAAAGAAAAATGTTTCAAAAACATTCATTTTTTGGAAAATTTCAAAATTTGATATTTCGTTCTGATTTGGAATTTAAAAAAATGAAATTACTGAATTCCCCAAGAAACTGAAATTCTGATTCATGTACAGCTCTAGGTAGAGGGCACAGCATTGCCTAACAAGGTTGGCAAATATTGCAGATCTCTTGTGACATTCATTTAGCATCCATTTCACGCATTCCTACAGCACAGCTGTGATGTCACGCATGCTGCAGGAATGCACTGCTGTTGCTGCTGGTAGCTTCCAGATGCCACAGTGACAACTGTTTTGCCACCAGCTGGACAGCTATGTGGTCTCTGTCTCCCTCTGCTGGATCACAATGGGAAAGGAACAGATAAGAGGAATGACAAGCAGCAGTAGCCATTGATAGATGTGTGAGGCCCAGTACTGGCCGGTTTACAGACTCCAACTCCACTCCAACCCCAACACCCTTTCAGACCACAGCTTTCCCCAAATAGTCATGCTAATATCCACCAGTCCAGCACCCTAGGCACCCACCAGCACTCACCCACCTACTTACTGCAGTACAACCCAGCCATTGCTGCCAAATTTTGTGCAGCTGTATGCCGTATCCTTGCAACTACTTGAGGCACCATGTATTGCCGGTGGGAGGGCTGGACTAGATGACCTCTCAAGGTCCCTTCGAGACCTACATTTCTATGATTCTATTCTGTGATATGCAAAATTAAGGCATTATTTATTAATCTGACATCCCTGGGTGGGTTGTCTGCATCAGTGATCAACCCCAGAACTTTTAGTTCGAAAAGTTTGATCCCCTTCTGCCTGACATAGAAGACTAGGATCTCTTAGTGTGATGGCTTGTACTCATCAGCCTCTCTGTAGTCCAACTACTAGAGAGGGAAAGAGCACCACATTGTGTCAGCAAGAGTTACATAAAACCTGTATAAAATGTTACTAAGGTGCATGAAACTTGGCAGCTATTTATAGGCCTACAGACAGATACATTAACAGGCCAGATATCCAAGGGATTTGGAAGGTGAGGGGTGGAAGTAAAAATTTATGTTCAGATTTCCATGGTTTAGATTTGGTTTAGACAAAGGAGAATAGAGTCTCAGCTGGTGCAGAATCCCCGCAGCCCCCTCACATTTTTCCATGGGATTTTCCCATTATTATCAACCCCCAAAAAACCTCTGAACACTCTTAATATGTATTAAGAACAGTAATCTACCACCATGATATACCCTTCCCTGATATCAAGAAAGGCACAAAATCGACTAACCCTTATCTATTCTCCCCATCTCTTTCTATTGTTTTTTTAACTCACTTGTTCACCTTGTCTAGGTGGATTGGAAGGGGCAGAGATGGTGTCTTTCTATATGTCTATATAATGTCTAATATAAGGAGGCCCTCATCCTTAATGGGGCTTCTAGGTTCTGCCATAATACAAGTAATAAATAGTACTAATTATTAGTAATTATGTCAAAAAGTCACAACCTATGCTCATTTACCCCAATCAGGAACATAAAAAATCTTGCATGTTTCTGTTTCTACCTGTGAATGCCCCAGTGCAATAAATAAATTAAATTAAAGGGGTCTCTCTGTAGGACACAAAACAGGAGAGAGTTGTTTATCTAGTGGTAAGATCAGTGAGGACTGGCCGAAAGGACTAGGGCTATTTGGAACCATTTCAGCTAACCTTATACATAGACAGGGTGAGCAGATGTCCCGATAAAATTGGGACTGTCCCGATATTTAACCCTTTGTCCCATGTCCCGATCAATGTATGATTAGGATGCCATTTGTCCTGATATTCAGGTAAGGAGGCGAGCGGGAGGGAGGTGCTGACACCGTGGGTGTCACGGGGAAAAATTGCAGCCAAGCTCCCCGCTCCTCACCTCCTTCTCCTCCCCTCCCCACAGCGTGCCGCATCCCCGCTCCTCCCCCCCCCAACTGTTTGGCGGCGCTTAGCGCTTTCCAGGAGGGAGGGGGGAGGAGCGGGGGCGTAGCACTTTCAGGGGAGGAGGTGGAGAAGAGGCAGGGCAGGGGCGGGGACTTGGGGGAAGGGGGTGGAATGGGGGTGGAGCGAGGGCGGATGCTTGGGTGGGAAGAGGCGGGGGGAGTGAGCACTCACCTGGCAGAGGGGAAGTCACCACCAAAGGGGTGAATGGTGGACGAAGGTGTGAAGAGGCGAGTGGTGGGTGGGGAGGGTGAAGAGACGAGCGGCGGTCGGGCAGGCGGGGTGGGGAAGGAGACAAGCGGTGGGTGGGGGACTGAGGAGGGACGCAGCAAGCCAGCAGGGGGTTGGGGGGATGAGGAAGGGTGCAATGGGGGGGCGATCAGGGAGGGGGCGGAACCTGGGGCAGAGTGGGAGAGGAGCGGGGGTGGACTGTGGGCGGGGCTGATGGCACCCCAATGTGTCCCGATATTTTAGTGTTGTGATCTGGTCACCCTGTCCATAGAGTCATGCAGTTTCCAGACCCCTGAGGTTTGTGTTGAGATTCAGTTCATTAAGATAAAAAAACACACACAATGCAAAACCATGTGAACTTAGGTTAATTTAATGTAAACCCACCAGAATCTGTCTGAATCCTCTCTTCCCAAAGCCTGCCATGCACCAGCAGATCTTGGGCTGCCCATGTTCACTCCACCCTTTTTCAGGAATTCAGGGCTCATTGCTAAATCTCCCTTATATTTTCTATCTGGTCTATTCTTATCCATAAAGTCAATGGACTACTCAGTGTGTAAAGTTAAGCATGTGCATAAGACTTTGCAGGATCAGGGCCTTAATACCTCCAGATATAGATGGTTGTTTCATCCACAGATATGCTCAGAGAATATAGGCTGGGGAAAATTACCTTATGTCTGTGTCCTTTCATTTCTCTGTCATCAAGGAAAACAGCCAAACACAGTTCAGTCTAATAGTGATATGCCTGTATTATGGTTATTTAGTACAAGTTCCACCCACGACTGGTGTTAGTATTATATATAATTTTTCAAACCCATTTTTAGGATAATGATTTTCTATATCTGTGTGTGTGTGTGTATATATATAATATATATATAATATGAAAAAAATTAGTAATATGAAGGAATAGAACCAAAACATGGCAATTATGTTCCTTCTAAAGAGGGGATGATCTAAAAATGTAAGTTTCTTTTTAGATAGTCGATTAACATGTATTATTCACTTTGAGATTTTGGATTAGGAAAAGTTCACATGAACCACTGAAGTAAAATCACTGTGTTTTTAAATCGTTCTAGTTATTATCTACTTGACAGATAATTGCTGTGTTGTCTAATACTGCAGATTTTGCTTTTAGAGGGAACAAAGGTTAGAATAAATGAAGCATCTATAAATAATGTGGTCAACATAAATATACTATTCAAGAGATAATATAATATAAGCACATTTTAAAAAACATAAGAGGAAGGAACATGCTTTTGTATTAAGAATAGGATGAGATGTTAGTTAATGTGATATGAGCTTTGGATTGTATTAGACTCTCACAGGGAAATCAAATTCACATCATGTTAGTGTGAAATATGATCACAGTTAGTTTCTTTTAGTGGGTTAAATCTGTTCTTCTAAATCCTCTACAGTGCTGCTGTTGCACTGATGTAAATCTCTCATTTCCCTCTGGAATTTTTGAGCATTATGTTGCATTAGATTCTAATAGCATACATTGTTGCTTTGCTCTTACTGAGCACAGGACAATGTTTGTATTAAATTAACATCTATTAGACTTGCAAGCCATAGACTTTGCTGTGTTGGTGTAAATGAACATTGTGGACTATTGTTGTTCTCAGTGTAACTCATATTGGGGGGTGGGTAATGTTCCCTGCAATGATGCAAGAACATGAATACCAAATTCAGGGCCAACTGTTAGGAACCAGGGCACAAACCTCAAATTGGTTGTGAGTTCTATACTTAAAATTCACCAACCAATTATCAAGTGTAAACTCCTCAGGCATATAATAGCCTTAGCGTGGAGTCACAGATAATCCCCCAGGGTACTCTGATTTATCTCGCCACCTAGGTGAGTGTACCTTTGTGATAGCTGGTCCCTTACACCAAGCATCAGAGCAATATTCAGGTTACTCCCAGTCTCAAAGGACTAGTCACTTATCCCAGGTAAATTGCACCTTAGATCTTACATCAGAGATAATGCTTATAGCTAGGGCTGTTGATTAATCGCAGTTAACTCATGCGATTAACTCAAAAAAATTAATCACAATTTAAAAAATTAATCGTGATTAATCACAGTTTTAATCACACTGTTAAACAAGAGACTACCAATTGAAATTTATTAAATATTTTGGATGTTTTTCTACATTTTCATATATATCTTGTATTCTGTGTTGTAATTGAAATCAAGCTGTATATTTTGATTACAAATATTTGCACTGTAAAAATGATAAACAGAAGAAATAGTATTTTTCAATTCACCTCATACAAGTACTGGAGTGCAATCTCTTTACCCTGAAAGTGCAACTTACAAATGTAGATTTTGTTTGTTTATTACATAACTGCACTCAAAAACAAAACAATGTGAAACTTCAGCGGCTACAAGTCCATTCAGTCCTACTTCTTGTTCAGCCAGTCGCTAAGACAAACAAATTTGTTTACATTTACAGGAGATAATGCTGCCCTCTTCTTATTTACATTGTCACCAGAAAGTGAGAACAGGCATTTGCATGGCACTTTTGTAGCCAGCATTGCAAGGTATTTACCTGCCAGATATGCTAAACATTTGTATGCCCCTTCATGCTTTGGCCACCGTTCCAGAGGACATACTTCCATGCTGATGACGCTCATTTAAAAAAAAATGTGTTAATTAAATTTGTGACTGAACTCCTTGGGGGAGAATTGTATGCCCCATGCTCTGTTTTACCCACATTCTGACACATATTTCATGTTATAGCAGTCTTGGATGATGACCCAGCACATGTTGTTTATTTTAAGAACACTTTCACTGCAGATTTCACAAAATGCAAAGAAGGTACCAATGTGAGATTTCTAAAGATAGCTACAGCACTCGATCCAAGATTTAAGAATCTGAAGTGCCTTCCAAAATCTGAGAGGGACAAGGTAGGGGGCATACTTTCAGAAGTCTTTAAAAAGCAACACTCCAATGCAGAAACTACAGAACCCAAATCACCAAAAAAGAAAATCAACCTTCTTCTGGTGGCATCTGACTCAGATAATGAAAATGAACATGCGTTGGTCCGCACTGCTTTGGATGGTTTTCGAGCATAATCCGTCATCAACATGGATGGATGTCCCCTGGAATGGTGGTTGAAGCATGCGCATTTGGCACATAAATATCTTGCGACACTGGCTACAACACTGCTATGAGAAGGCCTGTTCTCACTTTCAGGTGACATTGTAAACAAGAAGAGTGCAGCATTATCTCCTGCAAATATAAAGGAACTTGTTTGTCTGAGCAATTGGCTGAAGAAGAAGTAGGACTGAGTTGACTTGCGAGCTCTAATATTTTATATTGTTTTATTTTTGAATGCATTATTTTTGTACATAATTCTATATTTGTAAGTTCAACTCTCATGATAAAGAGATTGCATTACAGTTCTTGTATTAGGTGAATTGAAAAATACTATTTCTTTTCTCTTTTTTACAGTGCAAACACTTGTAATCAAAAATAAATATAAAGTAAGCACTGTGCACTTTGTATTCTGTGTTGTAACTGAAATCAATATATTTGAAAATGTAGAAAACATCCAAAAATATTCAAATAAATGTATTCTATTATTGTTTAACACAATTTTTTAAATTGTGCGATTAATCACGATTAATTTTTTTAATTGCTTGAGAGCTCTATGTATAGCCAATCCTGTAATAAACTATATAAAGATTTATTAAATAGGAAAAGTAAACAAGTTATTTACAAGGGTAAAGCAGGTAAAGAGATACAATGTTATGGGTAACTCATTTGTGTATGTGCACACTGCAATGTAAGCCCAGGGTTAGTAGAACTTGAGTTATCTGACTCCGGGGTTTTTAACTTAGGGCTTGAGCATCTAGAGTCATTTATAACCCCTAGCCTGCACCCTATGAATCTGAGTTAGCTGGCACGGGCCAGCTGCGGGTTTTTAATTGCACTGTAGACATAGCCTGGGTTAGCTCTAAAGGTCAAGCAGCTGGGGATCTCTTGCTTTGCCTAGAAATACCTTGCCCTCCAGAGTCCAAGCAGCATAGAGATAATCAGTTCCTTCTTGTTAGGGGTTTTATTCTCCTCTTCCCACCTGCTTTCAGGTGCAAAGCTCACCTGATGGGAGGAGTCCCTTGCATGACTCATGTTCATGAATCTTTCTGTCCTCTTGTTGATGGTGCGTAGGGAAATTCCAGTTGCAATGTCCCACAATAGTCCTCCTGGTATCAATGGACCTTTTCTTTTAGGAAGAGCATAACACCTTCTGTTGAAGATCAGCCCTTCATCTTAATGCCTCTCTCCTATCTGGTCACTTACACAGTCACAGAGGCTCACAATACAACTGCTCAATGTGTGATACAAATGTTATAAGTGAGATTAATGTATTCAGCAACTCACAAGCATTCAATAAAGTCTAAACACTAAACACATTTTTATAATTCTAATAAGACCCAGCACTTCGGCGGCAGGTCCTGGGGCGGAAGGACCCCCCGCCGCGGGTCTTCAGGGCACTTCGGTGGCGGGTCCCAGGGTGGAAGGACCCCCCACCGTCGAACTGCCGCCGAAGACCTGGAGCGGAAGAAGCTCCGGGGGCCCGTGCCCTGCAAGAGTTTTCCAGGCCCCAGGAGCGAGTGAAGGACCCCGCTCCAGGGGCCCCGAAAAACTCTCGTGGGGGCCCCCGTGGGGCCCGGGGCAAATTGCCCCACTTGCCCCCCCCCCCCCCCCCCGCGCGGCAGCCCTGTCTGGTCTGCTGACATCACATGGGTGTGGAATCTAAAACACGAGTCAAAATCATCCCTGGTGTAACTCTGGAGCTACATCAGGGATGAATTTGGACCATAATGAGAATGCAGCAGGAGGCTGTTTGTATTCACAAAAGGCTTTCAGAATCATAGAGAAATTTTCATTGCAAACATATTCCATGCTGCTAGAAATTAACAAAAACCACAAAATGAACTATTTCTGTTTAAATTATTTCATTGTTCAACAAAATGCGGCTTGACCAATTTTTTTTTTTTTACTTTTCATTTTCGCTCCTTTGTTAACATGAAATGCTAATGATGACTTGTAAATTGCTGACTACAATTAAGGCTTTTAAAATGTCTACTGTAAATTGTGGATCCCGCTCCAAACGTTAATACTGAAAAGCTTTCCCTTTAAAGACTGCTCTTTTCATAGATTTCTTTTGTATGTATGTAATACAGAAGCTGGGGAATCACATTTTCTCTACCAACAATATCGTTTGCTATTCAACCTAACACGATGACTATTTTTAGAGTTAGAAGTAATATGGCTATTTTAGCTTTAGATTGGTTTTTTTTATTCATTGGTGAAACAAACACAGAATGGGAATAATGTTTAAGTAATGCAGCATAGCCAGAAGAAAAAAACAAAAAAGAACCAAATAGGTGTTTGTGGGTCCTGCAAAAAGAGTAGATCTTTCTTGTGGAGAAATAGTGAGTTTAAATAAATGAGTTTTTAATGTCCAGAGTACATTACATATCACATTATAAGGTAGGGTACAGTAGAAGCCAATAAAAAGCCAACTTTTGCCAACTATTATCACACTGTCACCACAAACGTTTCCTATTCTTAGTATAATTTCAAAGATATTGGTCTGGTAACTGTTAGTAAATGTTGACTTTATAACGGCCAACATTCTGTTATAGGTTAAATTTTCAGGCTACTCACTTGGAAGTGTTTCTAATTGTAGTAAGGAGTCCGGTGGCACCTTAAAGACTAACAGATTTATTTGGGCATAAGCTTTAGTGGGTAAAAAACCCACTTCTTCAGATGCATGGAGTGAAAATTACAGATGAAGGCATTATATAATGACACATGAAGAGAAGGGAGTTACCTCACAAGTGGAGAACCAGTGTTGACAGGGCCAATTCAATCACAGTGGATGTAGTCCACTCCCAATAATTGATGAGGAGGTGTCAATTCCAGGAGAGGCAAAGCTGCTTTTGTAGTGAGCCAGCCACTCCCAGTCCCTATTCAAATCCAGATTAATGGTGTTAAATTTGCAAATGAATTTTAATTCTGCAGTTTCTCTTTGAAGTCTGTTTTTCTGAATTTTTTTTGTTCAAGTATGGCTACTTTTAAATCTGTTATAGAATGTCCAGGAAGATTGAAGTGTTCTCCTACTGGCTTTCATATGTTACCATTCCTGATGTCCAATTTGTGTCCATTTATTCTTTTACGTAGAGACTGCTCGGTTTGGCCAATGTACATGGCAAAGGGGCATTGCTGGCACATGATGGCATATATCATATTAGTAGATGTGCTGCTGAATGAGTCCGTGATGCTGATGTGGTTGGGTCCTCTGATGGTGTCGCTAGAGTAGATATGGGGACAGAGTAGGCAACAAGGTTTGTTACAGGGATTAGTTTCTGGGTTAGTGTTTCTGAGGTGTGGCATGTAGTTGTTGGTGAGTATTTGCTACAAGTTAGGGGGCTGTCTGTAAGTGAGGACTGGCCTGCCTCCCAACGTCTGTGAGAGTGGGGGATCATTTTCCAGGATGCATTGTTGATCGTTGATGATGTGCTGGAGAGGTTTTAGCTGTATATGTGATGACCAGTGGTGTTCTGTTATTTTCCTTGTTGAGCCTGTCCTGTAGTAGGTGACTTCTGGGTACCCGTCTCGCTCTGTCAATCTGTTTCCTCACTTCCCAAGTGGGTATTGTAGTTTTAAGGATGCTTGATAAAGATCTTGTAGGTGTTTGTCTCTGTCTGAGGGATTGGAGCAAATTCGGTTGTATCTTAGCGCTTGGCTGTAGATAATGGATTGTGTGATGTGTCCTGGATGGAAGCTGGAGGCATGTAGGTAAGTATAGTGGTCAGTAAGTTTCTGGTATAGGGTGGTGTTTATGTGGCCATCACTTATGTGTGGACTGGTCCAGGCCAAGGCTGATGTTGGGATGGAAATTGTTGAAATCCAGGTGGAATTCTTCAAGGGCCTCCTTCCCGTGGGTCCATATGATGAAGATGTCATCAATGTAGTGCAAGTAGAGGAGGGGCACTAGGGGACGAGAGCTGAGGAAGCGTTGTTCTATGTCAGTCATAAAAATGTTGGCATACCGTGAAGCCATGCGGGTACCTATAGCAGTGCCACTGACTTGAAGGTATAAGTTGTCCCCAAATCTGAAATGGTTGTGGGTGAGGACAAAGTCACAAAGCTCAGCCACCAGGTGTGCCGTGGCCTCAACAGGGATGCTGTTCTTGACAGCTTGTAGTCCATCCTCATGTGGAATATTGGTGTAAAGAGCTTCTACATCCATGGTGGCCAGGATGGTGTTTTCAGGAAGATCACCAATGCATTGTAGTTTCCTCAGGAAGTCGTTGGTGTCTCAAAGATAGCTAGGAGTGCTGGTAGCATAGGGTCTGAGGAGAGAGTCCAAATAGCCAGATAATCCTGCTGTAAGAGTGCCGATGCCTGAGATGATGGGGTGTCCAGGGTTTTCAGGTTTATAGATCTTGGGTAGCAGATAGAATACCCCTGGTCGGGACTCTGGGGGGGTGTCCATGTAGATTTGTTCCTGTGCTATAGCAGGGAGTTTCTTGAGCAGATGGTGTAGAATGTGGTGTTGGAGAGTTGCCTGGCAGCCTCCTGTTTGTAATCCGACCTGTTCATTATGACTACAGCACCTCCTTCGTCAGCCCCTTTGATTATAATGCCAGAGATGTTTCCGAGGCTGTGGATGGCATTGCGTTCTGTACGGCTGAGGTTATGGGGCAAGTGATGCTGTTTGTTCACAATTTCAGCCTGTGCACATCTCCGGAAGCACTCTATGTAGAAGTCCAGTCTATCATTTTGACCATCCAGAGGAGTCCACGCAGAATTCTTCTTCTTGTAGTGTTGGTAGGAGGGTTCCTGTGGGTCAGTACACTGTTCAGTGGTGTGTTGAAAATATTCCTTGACTTGGAGATGATGAAAGTAGGCTTCCAGATCACCGCAGAACTGTATCATGTTCATGGGGGTAGTGGGACAGAAAGAGAGTCCCCGAGATAGGACAGACTCTTCTGCCAGGCTAAGTGTGTGGTTGGATAAATTAACAATATTGTTAGGTGAATTGAGGGTAGAGAAGTGAAGTGTACATTGTAAATGGCTTGTCTCATTTTTGTAAAGTCCAGCCACATGGAAGTTTGTGTGGAAGGTTGGCTTTGTAGAGTCTCCAGTTTTGAGAGCTCATTCTTAATCTTCCCCTGTACAGGATGCTGACCAGGTGGTTCCTCAGTTTCTTTGAGAGTAATTGTATTGTGTAACACTGACAGACCCTGGTCATCAACAGGCGGGATCGAACCTGTGAATTCTCACCTCACCTCCCTACTGACTCTTCAGCCTCATTCCCTGAAGGCTCTTTATACCCCCTCCCCATTCCTTCTGCACTCTCAGGCCTCCCTTAGGAAAACCCATACTTTCAGATACTTACAACTAAGCAACAATTAACTTTATCACCCTAAACCAGGGGTTCTCAAACTTTATTGCACCGCAACCCCTTTCTGACAAAAAATAAATTACTACATAGGAAGGGGAACTGAAGCCTGAGCCCTCCTGATCCCCACCAGGGGGAGGGGGCAAGCCCAAGGACTTCAGCGCCAGGCAGGGGGCCTGTAATCTCAGCCCCACTGCCCAAGGCTGATGCCCTCAAGCTTTGGCCCCAGACAGTGGGGCTCGGGATTTAGCTTCAGCACCTGGCCCCAGCATGTCTAAGCTATCCTTGGTGATCCCATTAAAACAGGGTCGTGACCCACTTTGGGGTCCTGAGCCACAGTTTGAGAACAGCTGCCCTAAACATTCTATGCTCCCTCTTTTTCTTTTAGCAGGTATGGGCCCACCTTGCATTACGTAATTCTGGCAGACCCAAGATTCCCCTGTGCCCCCCAAAATGATATAAAACATGGAGGACCTGGGCTAGAGGAGAAAGGGTCAATCTTTGGGTTGTTGAGATCTAGGGGAGGGAGCAGGAAGAATCTAGTATCAGAGGTGTGGCATACATTTCTGCCTGTTATGTCCCCGGGTAGGAGGTGCTCAGTTGGAGTGACTACAGTCAGGGCCGGTTCCAGGCACCAGCCCACCATGCTTGTGCTTGGGGCGGCACCTGGAGGGGGGTGGCGCGGCGCAGCGCTCCAGCTCTGGCCGCTGGGGAGAGCGGAGCCACAGTGGGCTCGCCGCCCTCCCCCCGGCGCTCTGGACGCCGGGGAGAGCGGAGCCTCGGCCAGGCTCTCCGCCCTCCTCCTGGGGCTCCGGCCGGTCGGGGAGAGTGGCCTGCGGCCGGGCTCAGTGCCCTCCCCTGCTGCGCTGGGTGGGGGGGCGGGCGGCGGGAGGTTTTTTTGCCTTGGGCGGCAAAAAAGCCAGAGCCGGCCCTGGCTACAGTCTAGGCTTCACAGCAGGGGAGGATCCCAAACACTGCTTGGAGATGAGTTGAAGAGAGAGTGTATGAGCTCCTGCAAGTCCTGTTAACTTGCAGGAGGATAGAGCTCCTACACTGAGAATCTTACAGGCCAATCTAAGTACTGACAAGGATCAGACAGGCAAACGCTGAAAGACAGAGGATGATGAGATATCTTACAGAGATTTGGGAAGGGCTTATGCCTATCCAAGTTATTAGACTGGGGACAGGTTGCTCCTTTGGGACAAATAACCCATCCTAATATACTGAAATTCTTTATCACTCTGTGAGATGAGCAGAAAAAAGTATAAGATGTGTATGCCTTAGCCTGCAGTATGTCACTTACCTCTCAGTCCACCATGCTAAGGCATCATTAATGAAAGTGCTGTATTCTCTTGCATATTAAGAGATGCAGTGTCACTCTGACAAGGAATCCGGAGGTGAGTAGCAACTTCTATCCCTTCACTCATTTTACAACATAGGGCACCCCATGTTCCAAGGAACCCAGGATATCTCTTCTCTAGATTAATATGGTCTCTTTAAAAGCACTTCTTTATTTCAAAGTCATTTGCCTGATTATTTTCTGTGTAGAACCATAATTTGTTTTAATCATTTTATTGGATTGAAAAGAAGATCTATACAACCAGGAACACCCAGCTTGGCATAAAAGCTACAAGAACTCATTAATCCTTTCAGTTATTTTTAAAGCAAGCACCAGAAGGAACTGCAATCAATACCAAAGGTCACTTCACATTAAAAGTATTCCAATGAGTTTAAAATTTCAGGCATTTATCTAGTATGCAGTTATTGCTGATGAAATGCAGGATAGAAGTCCATACATAAATCTGCATGAGCAACTTGCTGTGTTCCTGTGATATTGATGGGATGTTGAAGGTGCAAAAATTATTAGTTAGATACCAATAGAACGTGACAAATAGAGAGTTAGCAGTGCTCATTAATACATTGCTAATGTATAGTACTATTGCAATAAACCTCTTCAGATCAATACTATTACTGTTTGGCAGTGGCATCCATGTGAAATGATAAATTAAACAGTGCCACTGAATAAATAATAATTAAAACATTATTGCAAAGAAACATAAAAAGGAGTATGTGTGTGTGTGTGTATGCGTGCGTGCGCACGGGGGGGGTGTCTCTTGCTCCATTGAAATGTGCATTGTAGTTACTAGGGGCTATAGCAGCATTAAATGTCTGTTTTCTGTTAAGAAATCTGAATTAAGAGCTTTAACATCCTGATTTTTCTTCCTTCCCCTCTGCCCAAAAACAAAATCAAAATTAAAAGGTTCTATGTAATTCTAAATGCAACAGGAAGCTTCAGCAGGATGGGGGATGATTTAATGATCCATAGGTACACAAGCTCGGTGGCCCTGGTTCTGCATTTTGTAGCATGTGGGCTGACTGCTGCACCTGTGCAGAGCCCCATTGCAGTTTTGACCTGGAACCTTCTACTCTTATGACCAGCCATTACATCAGCACACTGCCAAAACCTGCTAAGTAAATGGCTTCCATACCTGCTACCACTGCTCTTACAGCAACCACACATTTGTGACATATATGCAAAACAATAAATCATAACTCCTCCTGATCCCAAACCACAGCCCTGCCAAATGTTCTGGGGCCAGTGAAAAACAGCTAGGTCAGTCTGCAGTCCGTGAAATTCCCTCTCAACTCCAAGAGGAGATTTGCTCATAGCCAAAGCAAAAGGGGAGCCCCTTCCGCACACACACACACACACCAACCTATGAGTTAAATGGCCACACTCATAAAGTGTATGGTGGCAGGGAGAGGACAGCAAACAAATGTGGACTGCACCATACCACACTGCACCCTGAGGAGGTGAGCACAATGAGATCCCCAAGAGCACCAAAGCTGGATAATACCAGGGTTACCTGAGGGAAGAGCAGGGGAGAATCCCACCCATTCATGGACAGATCAGAAATAATGGTGAATGGGGTGATTCTCACCCCTTCAGCATAAGGACTCCAGCTGCAAAGGAGCCACTCATGTCAGATGGCATTCGATCATGAATTCTACAAAACAGGTACAGTCTTGCCAGTTCTCATGATATCAGTATTTTTCCCAAAATGTAGCTGTTGGAATCAGGAGATTTCATAAGAATCTTAGAAAATCTCAAAAAACCGCTGAGGATTTAAGTAACTTTCTAGGCCTCCTGGTTACAGAGAAAACCTTTAAAATGTGACCTGAGGGCTCAGAAAGCAGAATAAAAAGGACTCAAAATATATATTTTTTGTTTAAAAAGTCACGAGTTTTGGGAGGATGGTAGGAACTGATTCATGGTTTTTGAATGTTTTTTGGGGGGGGAGAGGGTTGTAGACATATACAAAAATTATATTAACAAGTTTCATTTGCATGGTTTTATGGTGTCACCAGGGCCGGCTAGAGGCACCAGCCAAGCAAGCAGGTGCTTGGGGCGGCCAAGGGGAAGGGGCGGCACGTCGGGCTGTTCGGTGGCAATTCGACGGCGGGTCCCTCTTGGAGGGAAGCACCTGCCGCCGAATTCCCGCCGAAGAAGAAAGCGGCGTGGTGGAGCTGCCGTTGGAGTGCCGTCGATCGTGATTTTTTTTGCCGCTTAGGGCGGCAAAAACCCTGGAGACGGTCCTAGGTGTCACCAAAACCCTGAAATGGCATTCCAGTTTGGGGCTGTGCAGTTGGGTGTATACAGCTGAGCATATAATCCTTTTAAAGTACAATAGCATTTGAAATACAAAGAAGCATACAGTAAAGCTACACCGTGAGAGAGTTGTAGCATCTGGCAGTGTCCGTTTTTCAAAAACAGCCCTTTAGCTCCACCTGCATCCCTGCTGCATATCAGTGTCTCAGTTTCTGTAGGATCTCTGGAAAAAAAAAAAAACCTAACCATGCATTAGTCCATGAAGTCAACAGCAACCTTTGCAAACACTGCTTCATCTTCTAGGCAGATGATTTCCAACAAAGCCTGTGGCATCTCCCAGTCCACCTTTTCAGAATGCCCCTTTTAAAATATGTCATGTTTGCTTGTTTTCTAATTTCCTCACAGTCAGCATTGGCAGACAGCATTTCTCATTGTCAACTCTTGTAACAAAGAAGAAATAATAATTTTACAAACTTAATTGTAGGTTTAATTAGAAAAATAGTCTTCCCCAATCTTGAGCAGTACGAAAGCTGGTCCAGGGCCAGTTTAAGGCATAGGCATTATAGGCTCAAGCCTAAAGCCCCAGCTCCTGAAGCTACATGATTATGTTCAAATCACAGCTTCTTTTTTTTTTTCTTTTTTTTTTTATAATTACCGGTAAGCGTCTATTCATGCTAGTCGCAAAAAAAAAAAAAGCTTCAAAAATTGCTTACTGGTCTAACTAATGCAGTGATATCTCCCTGGGTCAGCAGAGAAACTGGAACCCAATGTTCTGAGAGGGACAAACTGCCCGATGTATCTCCAATGGAGTGTTCTTTGCAAGACTGGCTGCTGTGGGGTGCCCTACCAGTACCACCCAGCAAATGACTCTGTGTGTGGACCATCCACCCGAGCTAATACATGCTTTCTGCAATCCTTTGGGGTGGAGGAGGGGGAGTCCCCATGCCACCGTTCCAATCCTGCCTCTCTGCAACAAGAAGGTGCTGCCTGTCACTGCTACTTCAAGTCAGTGACAGACCCATGGCATATTGGGGAAGGACATGTCTTGCTGTGCCTAGGGCCCCAAATTGCCTTAAGCTAGCCCTGAGCTGACTATTTATTTCAGATTCAAGGCCTAAACAATGATATAGACTAGACTCTCACCCCACATAAAATAGTAGGATGACCCTAATTTATCACATTGTTGTCTAAGAATCATACATTATGCTAGGCCATCTTAGATCTGTTTGTCATAATTGAATACTGGATACTATTCTGTATAATAGTCTCTAACCTATTCATCTGCCAAAGGCATTGTGAGATTTATATACAGCTATTCAGCTTTAGTTTGTTTTAATGATCAGGTAAACAATATGAAAAATATGGGTACATTATTAGATTCCCCCTAGACTTGCTGCTGTATTTTTATTTTGTTATTGCTCTAAAAACAGAAGATAAAAGGGCCAGATCATCAGCCCTGATAAAGCTCATGCCAGCTCCAGTGGTATGCAGCAGCCTTAAAGCTGCATCCAGTGGCTACTGAGGATTCCTCCAGGAAAAGGGTATCTCCAAGGCCTGGTCTACACTACGAGTTTAGTTCGAATTTAGCAGCATTAAATCGAATTAACCCTGCACCCGTCCATACAATGAAGCCATTACTTCAAAATAAAGGGCTCTTAAAATTGATTTCTGTACTCCTCCCTGACGAGGGGAGTAGCGCTGAAATTGACATTGCCATTTCGAATTAGGGTTAGTGTGGCCGCAATTCGACGGTATTGGCCTTCGGGAGCTATCCCATAGTGCACCATTGTGACCGCTCTGGACAGCAATCTGAACTCGGATGCACTGGCTAGGTAGACAGGAAAAGCCCCGTGAACTTTTGAATTTCATTTCCTGTTTGCCCAGCTTGGAGAGCACAGGTGACCACAGGGAGCTCATCAGCACAGGTAACCATGTAGTCCGAGAATCGAAAAAGAGCACCAACATGGACCGTACGGGAGGTACTGGATCTGATCGCTATATGGGGAGAGGATTCCATGCTAGCAGAACTACGTTCCAAAAGACGAAATGCCAAATGCCTTGAAAAAATCTCCAAGGGCATGATGGAGAGAGGCCACAATAGGGACTCACTACAGTGCCGCGTGAAAGTTAAGGAGCTCAGACAAGCCTACCAGAAAACCAAAGAAGCAAACGGAAGGTCCAGGTCAGAGCCGCAGACATGCCGCTTCTACGCTGAGCTGCATGAAGTTCTAGGGTGGGCCGCCACCACTACCCCACCTCTGACCGTGGATTCCGAGGAGGGGGTAATCTCAGCCAATCCTGAGGATTCTGTGGACGGGGAAGATGATGATGAGGAGGAGGAGGAGGAGGACGAGCTTGCGGAGAGCACATAGCACTCCCTTCTTTCCAACAGCCAGGATCTTTTTCTCAGCCTGACTGAAGAACCCTCCCAACCCTCCCAAGGCATTATCCCAGACAATGAGGCCATGGAAGGGACCTCTGGTGAATGTACCTTTGTAAATATAAAACATGGTTTAAAAGCAAGCGTTTTTTAATTATTAATTTGCCATGAGGACTTGGGATGCATTCGCGGCCGTACAGCTACTGGAAAAGTCTGTTAACGTGTCTGGGGATGGAGCGGAAATCCTCCAGGGACATCTCCATGAAGCTCTCCTGGAGGTACTCCAAAAGCCTTTGCAGAAGGTTTCTGGGCAGTGCAGCCTTATTCCGTCCTCCATGGTAGGACACTTGACATCGCTATGCTAGTAGGAAGTAATCTGGTATAATTGCATGACAAAGCCTGGCAGCATATGGTCCCGGTGTTTGCTGGCATTCAAGCAACATCCGTTCTTTATCTCACTGTGTTATCCTCAGGAGAGTGATATTGTTCATGGTAATCTGGTTGAAATACGGGAATTTAATTAAGGGGACAGAGGTGGCCGTTCCTATTGGGCTGTTTGCCTGTGGCTGAAAAGAAATCCTTCCCTGCAGTTAGCCAAGTGGTGGGGGGGGGGGGAGCGGCAATTGGTGCTGAGCTTTTCGCATTTGGCTAGCAGGGATCTTCCCTGATACCAGCCACACAGTGGGGGGGAGGGGTAAAGCGATCGTCCCAGAGAATTGGATGGGTGGCTGGGGGGTTTAGTTTGGTTTCTGCTGCTGCATGTTAACAGGAAAACCGCAGCACTCAACGGGCTTTGCTTGGTACAGGAAAGGAGGGCGCTGCTTTAATGAAGGTTGCAGAAGCCGAAAGACAATGGCTTACCGTGGCTGCATGCAAGCCGAATTCTGTTGCCCGGCCCTGCATCTGTGATCTCTAACACCAAAGCCGCAGGCACTCAATATAAGATGCAAAATGTGACCTTGTACTGAAATCACATATGCTATGTAATGTGAATAGTGTTGTTCACCGTGAAAGAGTATAAGCATTGTTCTGTAAAATGTATCTTTTTTAAAATACTTCTCTTACTTTTTTCTCTCCCTCTCGCAGCTGCAAATTTTTCAAGCCTCCCTCCTCCATCCCGAAGGCTATAGATTCATAGATTCTAGGACTGGAAGGGACCTCGAGAGGTCATCGAGTCCAGTCCCCTGCCCGCATGGCAGGACCAAATACTGCCTAGACCATCCCTAGTAGACATTTATCTAACCTACCCTTAAATATCTCCAGAGACGGAGATTCCACAACCTCCCTAGGCAATTTGTTCCAGTGTTTAACCACCCTGACAGTTAGGAACTTTTTCCTAATGTCCAATCTAGACCTCCCTTGCTGCAGTTTAAACCCATTGTTTCTGGTTCTATCCTTAGAGGCTAAGGTGAACAAGTTCTCTCCCTCCTCCTTATGACACCCTTTTATATACCTGAAAACTGCTATCATGTCCCCTCTCAGTCTTCTCTTTTCCAAACTAAACAAACCCAATTCTTTCAGCCTTCCTTCATAGGTCATGTTCTCAAGACCTTTAATCATTCTTGTTGCTCTTCTTTGGACCCTTTCCAGTTTCTCCACATCTTTTTTAAAATGCGGCGCCCAGAACTGGACACAATACTCCAGCTGAGGCCTAACCAGAGCAGAGTAGAGCGGAAGAATGACTTCTCGTGTCTTGCTCACAACACACCTGTTAATGCATCCCAGAATCATGTTTGCTTTGTTTGCAACAGCATCACACTGTTGACTCATATTTAGCTTGTGGTCCACTATAACCCCTAGATCCCTTTCTGCCGTACTCCTTCCTAGACAGTCTTTTCCCATTCTGTATGTGTGAAATTGATTTTTCCTTCCTAAGTGGAGCACTTTGCATTTGTCTTTGTTAAACTTCATCCTGTTTAACTCAGACCATTTCTCCAATTTGTCCAGATCATTTTGAATTATGACCCTGTCCTCCAAAGTAGTTGCAATCCCTCCCAGTTTGGTATCATCCGCAAACTTAATAAGCGTACTTTCTATGCCAATATCTAAGTCGTTGATGAAGATATTGAACAGAGCCGGTCCCAAAACAGACCCCTGCGGTACCCCACTCGTTACGCCTTTCCAGCAGGATTGGGAACCATTAATAACAACTCTCTGAGTACGATTATCCAGCCAGTTATGCACCCACCTTATAGTAGCCCCATCTAATTTGTATTTGCCTAGTTTATCGATAAGAATATCATGTGAGACCGTATCAAATGCCTTACTAAAGTCTAGGTATACCACATCCACCGCTTCACCCTTATCCACAAGGCTCGTTATCCTATCAAAGAAAGCTATCAGATTGGTTTGACATGATTTGTTCTTCACAAATCCATGCTGGCTATTCCCTATCACCTTACCACCTTCCAAGTGTTGGCAGATGATTTCCTTAATTACTTGCTCCATTATCTTCCCTGGCACAGAAGTTAAACTAACTGGTCTGTAGTTACCTGGGTTGTTTTTAGTTCCCTTTTTATAGATGGGCACTATATTTGCCCTTTTCCAGTCTTCTGGAATCTCTCCCGTCTCCCATGACTTTCCAAAGATAATAGCTAGAGGCTCAGATACCTCCTCTATTAGCTCCTTGAGTATTCTAGGATGCATTTCATCAGGCCCGGGTGACTTGCAGGCATCTAACTTTTCTAAGTGATTTTTAACTTGTTATTTTTTTATTTTATCCGCTAAACCTACCCCCTTCCCATTAGCATTCACTATGTTAGGCATTCCTTCAGACTTCTCGGTGAAGACCGAAACAAAGAAGTCATTAAGCATCTCTGCCATTTCCAAGTTTCCTGTTACTGTTTCTCCCTCTTCACTAAGCAGTGGGCCTACCCTGTCTTTGGTCTTCCTCTTGCTTCTAATGTATTGATAAAAAGTCTTCTTGTTTCCTTTTATTCCCGTAGCTAGTTTGAGCTCATTTTGTGCCTTTGCCTTTCTAATCTTGCCCCTGCATTCCTGTGTTGTTTGCCTATATTCATCCTTTGTAATCTGTCCTAGTTTCCATTTTTTATATGACTCCTTTTTATTTTTTAGATCGTGCAAGATCTCGTGGTTAAGCCAAGGTGGTCTTTTGCCACATTTTCTATCTTTCCTAACCAGCGGAATAGCTTGCTTTTGGGCCCTTAATAGTGTCCCTTTGAAAAACTGCCAACTCTCCTCAGTTGTTTTTCCCCTCAGTCTTGATTCCCATGGGACCTTACCTATCAGCTCTCTGAGCTTCCCAAAATCTGCCTTCCTGAAATCCATTGTCTCTATTTTGCTGTTCTCCCTTCTACCCTTCCTTAGAATTGCAAAGTCTATGATTTCATGATCACTTTCACCCAGGCTGCCTTCTACTTTCACATTCTCAACGAGTTCCTCCCTATTTGTTAAAATCAAGTCTAGAACAGCTTCCCCCCTAGTAGCTTTTTCAACCTTCTGAAATAAAAAGTTGTCTCCAATGCAGTCCAAGAATGTGTTGGATAGTCTGTTCCCCGCTGTGTTATTTTCCCAACATATATCCGGATAGTTGAAGTCCCCCATCACCACCAAGTCTTGGGCTTTGGATGATTTTGTTAGTTGCTTGAAAAAAGCCTCATCCACCTCTTCCACCTGGTTAGGTGGCCTGTAGTAGACGCCTAGCATGACATCTCCCTTGTTTTTTGCCCCTTTAAGCCTAACCCAGAGACTCTCAACACTTCCGTCTCCTATGTCCATCTCTACCTCTGTCCAAGTGTGTACATTTTTAATATATAAGGCAACACCTCCTCCCTTTTTCCCCTGTCTATCCTTCCTGAGCAAGCTGTACCCATCCACACCAACATTCCAATCATGTGTATTATCCCACCAAGTTTCAGTGATGCCAACAATGTCATAGTTGTATTTATTTATTAGCACTTCCAGTTCTTCCTGCTTATTCCCCATACTTCTCGCATTTGTATATAGGCATCTAAAATACTGGTTTGATCTTTCCTCCCAGTTTTTTCCTGACTCTCCTTTCTCTCTGCCAATATAGCCCACACTCCCTCTTGTTTCCGACTCATTTCCCCGGTCTCCATGTTCCCCACTTACCTGTGGGCTTTGCTCACCTGTCCCCGTCGAACCTAGTTTAAAGCCCTCCTCACTAGGTTAGCCAGTCTGTGTCCGAATAGGGTCTTCCCTCTCCTCGAAAGGTGAACGCCATCTCTGCCTAGCAGTCCTTCCTCGAATAGCATCCCGTGGTCTAGGAAGCCAAAGCCCTCCTGGCGACACCATCTTCGCAGCCAGGCATTCACCTCCATGATGCATCTGTCTCTGCCCGGGCCCCTACCTTTAACAGGAAGAATTGAAGAGAATACCACCTGTGCTCCAAACTCCTTCACCCGTGCTCCCAGAGCCCTGTAGTCACTCTTGATCCGCTCAGTGTCACACCGCGCAGTATCATTTGTGCCCACATGGATGAGCTATCTCAGATAAGGCGGTGAAAAAAACGCACGCGAGACGAAATGTTCTTGGAAATCATACAATTGACCCATGATGAAAGAGCTCATCTGAATGAGTGGAATGACACAGTGTCAAAGTACAGGAAAGATGCCAGTGAATGTGAGGACAGGAGGGACCAACGTGAGGACAGAAGGGACGAATGTGAAGAGAGGAGGGATGCTCGAGATGAGATGTGGCGGCAGGAAGATCACAGGTGGCGGCAGGAAAATCAGAGGAGGCAGGATGCAATGCTGGAGCTACTGTGGGATCAAACTGACATGCTCTTGCGTCTGGTGGAGCTTCAGGAATGGCAGCAGGATCACAGAGTGCCGCTGCAGGCCCTGTATAACCGCTCTCCCCCCTCACCATGTTCCATAGCCTCCTCACCCAGAAGTGTAAGAACACAGGGGCGGGGGGAGGCTCCATACACCCACCCACTCCACCCCGTGGACAGCCCAAGCAAAAGGCTGTCATTATTTTGAACTTTTAAAGTGGCCTTTTCCTTCCCTCCTATCCTCCTCCCAAACCCCACCCGGGCTACCTTGTCAGTTCTCTCCCTATGTTTATAATCAATTAATAAAGAATACATGATTTTTAAACGATAGTGACTTTATTTCCTTTGAAAGCAAGCTATGATTGAAAAGGGGAGGGTGGTTTGCTTACAGGGAATGAGTCAATCAAGGGGGTGGGTTTTCATCAAGGAGAAACAAACAGAACATTCACACCGTAGCCTGGCCAGTCATGAAACTGGTTTTCAAAGAGCCAGACTTGCCACCTCTATATCACAACCCCTAGTGCCAGGGGTATGCCTTGGAAAATGTCTGTTTCTGCAAGGTCCCGAGTGCCGTCAATTAGAAGTTAGGGTGCTCAGCAATTTGCAGTTTAGGTCCTTTGAGAGTAAACGTATGGAACGTGATTAATAGAGAGGTTTGGGTTTTTTTTGCCTTCCTCCTTTAAATTACATTAGAATCCTCATCCATTTTTTCACCTGCTCTCTCAAGCCGCACTCCTTTCTGTGTGTCTCTCTCAGCAAAATACTTCCCACATCACATACTCCTAGCTTCACATTTTTCTCTCCCAGTCCTCCATTCTTCTGATTTTTTTTAATGGAACTCCAACATAAAACCTAATAACCTTTATTCACCACTTTATTTTAAACACATGAACAACAAGAACTAAACTGGTTGTTGCATTGAGTTTGTTGCACCAGTTCCAATTCACATGGGCAGGATAAAATGATCTATCTGCCATTTGCTGAGGTGACAAAGCAGATGAGAGAGGTGTAGTTATAGTTTTGTGCGTATTGCATAGAAACATAATAAAAAAGTAGATGACTATGGTTAAAATTTTCAAGGCACCTCAGTGATTTAGGCACCTGAGTCCCACTTTCAAAAGTAACTTTGGTGTTTAGGAGCCTAAGTCTTGACATCCCATGGACGTTAGGTGTCTAATGCACTTAGGCAGTTTTGGACACCTATCTGCATCTTTAGGTATATAAATACTTTTGTAAAACTGACCCAACGTGCCTAAATCCCTTTTGAAAATGAAACTTAAGTTTCCATGTCATGGTGGGTGATTTTGAAAATGTTACCCTCTAGCTGTGTTGTTAAATACAGAGGACACTGTAAATAAGCCTCTCAGGTCTTCTCCCAGGGAATTTTCTTGACTCATTGCTTGTTTTGGTTTTTCCTCCACCTCACAGGACATATAATATTTGTCATCATATATTATGCTGGGTTTAGTGAGGGAGAGTACTTGTGTTGACATTTTCATATCTGGAAAGCATTGTTTTATCCAATAATAATCTAGGCTCTCTGCTCCTGCATATGATTTTGATACTTTTGTAACTGAACAACCACAGTAATTTAGAAAATCATCAAAATAGAAATAACTCTTCTAAGTGATGGTTGTGTTTTTTCCTTTTACAATTCCTTTTCACTTCACCACATCCTACTTAATTGGGAAGCACTTAACCAGGATGGCTGCTATATTGGGACATCTCCCAGAAACTAATTTACCCTAACAATAACGAATGGCAATGATTGCTGCTTAACTGGGACATTATTAGTCAAAATTCAGCTTTTATAGAATGTAGTCATCCAGTGCCATGGGGTTAAGTGGTGTTTAACCAGGTGGTAAGTAGAGTACAATTCTAAGGTCTTGTCATTTAAGATGGAAGTAGCCAAATACATGTTCTAGAGGAATAAAGGTGTAAAGGAGTTGATATTTTTTTATTTTTGAATTGTTAATTCACTGTAGTATTTTATTTGTTTGCAAATTTATTTAACACTACCTCTTAATTGGGACAGCTGCTTATCTAAGGGACTGTGTGCTCCATAAAAATGGCCCGCTGTCAACAACTGTTGTCAGCATTCTTGGCTGTCCCTCAGCTGCAGTTAAAAATAATTTGCCTGCTAGTGTATGCAGGACAAAACCTTAACCCATCTTGATCCCCATTAGAGGAAGTCTGACTGAGAATGGATGGAATGCGGTGCAATCTGAATACTTCTGGATAGAGTTAGGTTGAGTCAATATTTGCATGGGGAGAAACTTTCTAAAGCAAAACAAAGATTTTCAAGATGTGGCATGGGTGATACAGTAGATGGTACTATAGAATGACCTAGATTGAACCATGCCCAGGATACTGCTAGGGGCCACAGCACTATTTTAGCTATTGTGTTTGGGGATAAGACATAAAATGGATTTTGGGTGTTTAGAGATTGAATAGTTTTTAATTACAAGTGCAGTGGTATTAGCCACAGTGTGCTGGCCTAATTCATCATGGATAATTATATTCTGTCTGCATAATTGTTTTTATTTAATTGCATTAAAAAGAGGTTCCCAAACCGGGGTCCATAGTGGGCAGCGGAGTACCCTACTGGTGGTCTGTGGCGAACTGGCTGCTGGCTCCTCCTCTTCTTAGTGTCCAGATGCTAAATTGCATTAAAGGCAGCTAAAATATATATTTTTCTATTATTTTTCCATGTCAGCATATCACTGATCACAAATGGGAACGAAGGTGGTCCATGAGACAACCTCTTTAGATATGGCCCGGGCTATGAAAAAAGCATGAGACTCTCCAAGATAAGGAAATTTCACTTTATTATTCCTTGCTTCTTGCTTTAAACTATTGTGCAGTGTTGCTGTTGTTATGGCTGCTTCATGTCACCCAGAGACAGCTGTATCTTGAGTATTCAGTGAAATGAATATGATATACATTGCCTCTATATTAGTATGTGATTCTGAAAAACAGTTTGATGCTTGCTGAAGGTAGGAACTGGGAATGCAGACCCGAACTCCACCTCTTCATTTATGTATGTGCTCTGTCTTTCTCCTTTAAATACTCCAGATGACTAGTTATGCTCTGCCTGAGGGGCCTGAACACCCTGGGCAGCACTGGTAACTGGTTTTGTGGGGGAGGAGGGGAAGGTATCTCCTTACTCGTGTAGTTATAGAAGTTCTGCAGACTGAACCATGTGAAGTGAACAATCTTTTTCCTCCTACTTTCTTAAAACAATGAACTATAAAGTGATAATTTTGTTGTTATCCTGGTGTCTGCTAGAGGTATGAGATTGGTGGGGGGGAAGTTGAGCCAAGCCTGCATTTATCCTTCATGCTCTCAAGCCAGTCCTGCCTGGTTCGGGAAGGTGAAAGACAGAGAAGAATCAGTTTGCTCCTTCTAATTTAGTCATGCCATAGGGACTACCATCTCGGCAGTACCTTGCTGCACATATGTGAGCCACCTGGATACTTTTGAAATTCCCACAGGGGCACCCGACAATGTCACAACACCCCAGAACCAGACCTTTGGCTGGGTCATCCTCTGGGCACACAGAGCCATTGCTCTAGACCTCTGACAATGTTCTGTGTAGCCAAATTAGCTTCAAAGTGCCTTTTAGATACACAATTAGCCAAGGTCACACATGCAAGCTTTCGAAAATTCTGCTTTTCATAACCAAGAGTCAGGACCTCAGTTTTATGTCTCATTCGACTAGAGAGGTGTAAGAGCCAAAGGAATTAAAAGAACAGGCTCGTGTTCACCTTTTTCCTTGTTGATAATATTGTTTTTTAACTAAGAAGTGTGAAAGTGACTTACATTTCTGACTGTATTTATAAAGCTACTCAGCATGCAGAAAAGGCCACAGAGATTGGGGCACCATCATGATTATATGACCACATTTTTTCAGTTTAAATGAGCCAAGAGTTTACCAGCTTCCAAGTTGTAATTATAAATATAGACAGAACACTTCAATGATTTAAATACATTATGTACCTGTCTAAAAGAATCTTCAGACAAATAGTTTCACTAGTCATTCATGTCAGCTAAAGAAAAGCTTAATAGTTTATCTCCCATCCATATAGGTAAAATTGGAAAATTTTGTAAATATACATTTAAAATTTTTGGTTCTCCAAGTAATGATTTTTTTTTTAAAATCCTTTAATTAAAAGAGTTTAAAGTGACTTGCTATGCTGTATTATACATAGTTAATAAAAAAAAAGAAAACATTTGCAATAACATCCTGGAAGCGGAAATGTACACAATGACTTTGCAAAACTGGGTGACTAAAGTTAGGCTGCTGAGGTCGATGTTTTAGGCACTTAAATGCTAAGCACTTTAGAAATTCCAGTGTTACCAACTCTTACAATTTTGTCATGAGTCTAATGATGATTATTGTTTTCCTTAAAGCCCCAGCTCCTGGAACCAAGTGAATATGTGATTATTTCAGCCTTCATTCTTAAAGAAAAAGTATATTTCTAGCCCTCATGGCTAGAGGAGAAATGTAACCCCAGTGCACCCAATGGCTCAAAAAGCAGAAGGCAAATAAAAAGAACACCAAATGTATTATCTTTATATAATCTCATGATTTTAAAGCCAATCTAATGATTTTTGGTGAGCCTGACACATGATTTTTGAACATTTGGCATTGGCAATACTGAATTCAGGCCATTTATTAGTGGGTTTAGGAGCCTAATTTTTGAGCTTAGTTGTCAAACTTTGCCACCCCCACTCCACCCATTGGGTTTCTGTGCATCCCAGCCCCAGTCAGTCATGCTTGTGTGGCCCTTGCCCCGATGGATCAAGTTCGTATGTACTTCCGACAATCAGGTTTGTGTGCACAGTGAGTGAACTTTGTTATAGTGTGATTGACGGCTATAAATGTCTAAATATTGTCTGTTGCACAAGTTCTCCTGGGGGTCCACCACTCTAGAAACGTTTTGTACCTAGACAATATTTTTTAAATAGATATCAGTCAATGAAAAGTAGGGCTGCCAAGGAATAAATATAGTCAGATCTTAAATTTAAAGACTCCCGGTCTTTAAAACATTATTAAGAGAAACCAAACAAAAATTACATAGACAATCCAAAGCGTGTAAAAACTGAGGCTATGGGAGTTTTCACAGCAATTGGCCACCTACTTTTTGAGAATAACAGGAATTTATGCCCCATGTTAAATCCATTTTAGAATGCAACCCTAATTATAGAATCAGTACCAGGCATCTCCATAATATAGACCTTAGCTTGCAACAGCTTTGATACTTTTTGATTTCCACAGTCTTTTAATGACAAAGCTAATTCAGCCCTCCTTTGCTCTGTCAAAGTGCTAAACTAGTGGCTTCTTCTAGACCTATAATAAAAATAATAAAGGTATCATTTTTAATTATTTACTTTTTGAAACAATTAAATTCATGGAGAAAGATACTACTCACTATGACTAAGGGTATGAGCATCCGCCCTAAAATATTACTACAAATCACTGTATTTTCTCTTCAAATTTGACAGAAGCCATTGCATAAATTTTCCTCAGTCACAGAGTTCCTGATACCAATGAATCGATAAATTATGATCCAAGGGTAAACATTTGAAGCCTCTTTCTCATCTCATTTACCTGTGAAAATCAGGAATAACTCCAGAGGTGTAAAATTGAGTTCTGCCAGTGTAAGATCAAAATTAGACCCTTCATATTTGTTTCTTTTGAGGGACAAAAATAAATTTCATTCACATTTAGGGCCAAATTCTGCCCTAGATACACATCAGTGAGTAATTCATATTGTTTTGACATTTTGCTACTCTGTGTAAGATGTGGCTGGGAACAAATAGGCCACCTTTAAAATTCTTTCTCCATAGCTATAGCTGAATAAAGTACCATCACAATGGAAGAAAATGAATTAGGGGATTTTGATAGAATTAATTGGGGATTTTATGTAATATCCTGAGGAGTCCACGTGCAGTGTGGACATGGATGTCATTGACAATAATAACATTCCCCTTTTGTTCATCTTGTATTTGTACATATTCATTAGTAACTACGGTAATTCTGAGTGTGTTTAGAATATTATAGCAAGCAATTTTTGAACAGCTTCAGTATTACAGTAAATATTACCTGGTTATCTGTTACTGTGATCGTGCAAGCAAGGTATTGGATTAGATTTTATTGATTTTGATACACAGTTTGCACTGGTTGAGCAGAAGTGCCAACAACATAATTGCAAGGAATAGCAATAAAGAAACCTTTCAATACATCCCCATATATTGTAAGGGAATGCTGGGTCCTGAGCAGCAGAGACATATTAGAAATGCAAACCGTCAGCCTGACTGCACAGTCCTGAGTGAGAATGCTCAGCACTTCTCAGGAGGAATTCAGCACCTCACAGGATCATACTGTCTGGGTTAGACAAGGAAAGCAATATAAAACTTTTTTGAATATAAACCACAGTGCTGGATATCTATGTTTCATCCTCATAATTACAGACAGAGACAGGAATGTGGCAAATAGGAAAATTGCCCATGAACAGGCATAATGAAATTAGTGATTATGAACAAATCTGGTAAACTTTTACTGGCGCTACAGTAGTTACAGATTAAATATTTGGAAATACTTAATTTAGTTTTGGGTTTGGTTTGAGTTCTAGGCAAAAATTCAGGCAATTTAAAAAAAACAATTGGACCTCAGAGGATGATTTTGCACACTTTGTCTAAGAAAGCTTTGTTCCTGAAATGTAAGCACACTGCGGGCACTGCTAAAAAATAAATAATAATATAATAAATGGGGGGGCGCACACTTCATTGCTTGTGTGGGGTGAGCTGTAGACCCAGCCAGCCCCATGTCTTCACTCGACCTGGACCCACTCATCTGGGTCCTTTGCCCCCCACTCCAGCCCGGGCTTTCACGCACCGACTCTGGCCAGCCCCTCAGCCAAGCCCCTCCAGCCCTCTCATGCTGGTTTCCATTTTCACTTAAAACACTGGAAAACACAGAGAGCCCTGCATGAGCAGTGAAGTACGCTACTGAACGTGGCCTGTAATTTGCAATTAACTTTAGGGGTCTGTGTTAATGAAAGTGACTCTACGCTACAGAGCCAGAGCTCCAGGCTGAGCCACACTTCAGAGAGCTGTCTACACAGTTATTATTAGAGCCCTAGCATGAGCTCTGCTAACTCAAGTTTCTCGATCTGGGCTGGAAGGCTTGCTGCCCCGGACTGTGTTGTAGACGTACTCTGAAGAGCACAAATCCCATTGATATACATCAGGAAAAAGTGTGTTCCTAACCTGAGTTAGCTAACATGAGGTAAAATCCTAGTGAAGACAAGGCAGTTCAAAGTTTTCATGTGAGTTTGCTGGTAAAAGTAAACCTGAGGTTCCCTCACAGTCTTTAACTTGACCTGATAACTCATAGGAAAGTTACAAGCTCCCTTGTCTTCACTAGGATTTTCCTCACATTAGCTAACTTGATTTAACTAACTTAAATTAAGAACACCCCCACTTGTTTTTAAATTAACGAAGATAAGGCTTTTGATTGTAGGATCAGCCCCTAGATAACTAAAAATTCTACTACAGTTTGTGAGATTATACTGCCCATATTCCTGTCTCCAGTGGGGTCAGTTGAAAACTGAGTGTCCAAATTGTTAGTAAGCGGTTGAATCAAACATGATTTTGGTGTATTGTGTTATATCAGATACATTAAACAGAAGCACATACACATCATCATTTACACAATCCCTTCATATTTCTTTATAATTTTTCAATGATCTAAAACAGTGTTTCTCAAACTGGGGTCACCGCTTGTTTAGAGAGAGCCCCTGGCGGGCCGGGCCGGTTTGTTTACCTGCCCTGTTCACAGGTCCGCCGATCGCGGCTCCCACTGGCCGCGGTTCGCTGCTCCAGGCCAATGGGAGCTGCTGGAAGAGGTGCGGGCCAAGGGACTTACTGGCCACCGCTTCCAGCAGCTCCCATTGGCCTGCAGCAGTGAACCACAGCCAGTGGGAGCTGCGATCGGCCAGACCTGTGGACGGGGCAGGTAAACAAACTGGCCCAGTCCGCCAGGGGCTTTCCCTACACAAGCGGTGACCCCAGTTTGAGAAACACTGATCTAAAATATATATTTTGAATTATGCAATATTTTAGAGAATTAATTAAAATATCCTGCAGTTATACTTTCCATTATGCTCTTTCTAACTTTATGGTGGGACAATTTGACACTGATTGATCACTCTGGAAGACTTGTTCCTGTGTGGGTTGTTCAGATTTTCTTTTGTTGTGCTAATCTTGTTGAGCTATAGGTGTTCCCAGCGATAGGAGGTGTAAAGTTTTGATGAGTGACTTTTTTTGTGCCACTTCCTTCCTGGGTTTTTCATGATGAATGGTGCTTCTAAAATACATTTTCTTTCTGTCACTGACAGATGTATTGTAACAGTTTTTGATTTCCGTGACTTATTTGCCTATTATTTCCCCCTTATTTGAAGGAGGAGCTTCTGTCTTAACGAGCTAATGTCTCTTTGAAAAAGGTGTTTCCTCTTGTTACGGTTCAGTACTTGGCTTTTCCTTCTCTTATTTCTTGCAGTTCGGCTGACTGCAGTATTTTACAATTACAAATTATTTTATATAGCTTCCTCCATGCAGCATATCACAAAATGTTTTACAATCATTTACACAAAAAGGGATTATTAATTCGGGGAACGGTCACAGTTTTTGCACACCAATTTCATTTTTTTTTCTTTTGGAACAGCACACCAGAATTCTGCAATATGAATGTAACTAGTAGGGAATTTGTCTTTATACTGAAATTCAAAGCACTCACATTTTGGGGAACTACAAATTGGGGATCAAGATGTAAGTTCAAGGGAATGTGCAGAGGATACTGAAGATTAGGGTGGCAGGAGTTGTATGTAATAATAACTTCTGGATTTAAGGTAATAGTTGTTAGAGGAAAGAGAGATTTTTAGCATAACTATGTGAAATATTCAAGTGTAGGACCCTGCTCCCATTGGTCTTTTTCTGTGTCCATCTTGTTCCTGACCAGCTTGGGTTGAAACCATGCTGCTGTCCAGCTGCACTTGGAACCTACACGCCCTCAAAGGGCTTGTCTACGCTTAAAATCCTACAGCAGCACCACTGCAGCGCTTCTATCAACCTAGTGCTGTCTACATGGGAATTTGGGTCAGCTTAACTGCACCACTCAGGGAATTTTCACACCCCTCAACAACATAGTTATGTCAACCCAATTTTCTAGTGTAGGCTAGGTTGATGAGTCCCAGTGTGAAATTGTAGCTCATATCAAGCTCATGCTGAGTCCCTGGAGGTCTTCATATCCAGAGATCAGGTGGTTTTCCTAAACATGAAGCTATCATTGGAAACAGTGGCATCAGCAAGTGGATTGCCCTGGAGGTTGTTGCCTACATGCAGGTGCTCAGATTTGTGGTTCCAGTCGCAGGCAGAGAAGGTGAGAAGTCTAGTGGAATGGAAATGTGAAAGGACAACCCTGGAAAGGTTGGGAAATTTGGTTTGTCTGTACCACAAAAATGTGACACCCCACCCCCACCCCCACCCCCGAAACCTCTTCACTTCCAGTATAATATTCCATGAAATTACTTTCCCCACCTACAGGTGACGTACCTGCTTTTGAACTTTTACCACACATAAAAGATTATTTCTAGAATTACTGCTAGATATTCTATCCACAGTATTCTATCTGGAGCTCCCAGAAAATGTACTTGTAGAGGAAAATTCCAAGGAATCATTCCCACAGGGACTGTAATGTAGCAGTGTAGAAAAATTCCTGCCCTATTTGTGTGCATATGGATACATCCATTTTGAAAGGCAGTGTGTCTTCTTAGAGTCCACTCCTAGAAAGATTTATGTATATGCTTGATTTTATGCCCACGAGTAGTCCCACTGAAGTCAACAGGACTATTAATGGACAAAAAGTTAAGCATGTGTGCAAGTGGCAGGATCCAGGCCTTAGGTTGCTACCAAGTTTCCTTTCTTAAAGCTCTTTTCACCACTCTATCATTAGCTGATAAGTGCAGAGACAGAAATGCAAAATGACAACAGATTTTTCTGAGCATTACTTTTTCTGACGAGAAGATATGAGAGATGTTCTAACAACAATTTAAAAAACCCCTATTGAATGCCTGTGAGATTCTTATCAATTGACTTGATAAAATAAATAAAATAAAATCTAGATGCTCTAATGGCATAAGCATAAATATGTTTTTAAAACATTTTAATATTAACATTTCCAGTGCTTTTCAAATATTGTCCTCCTATAAAACAGTGTTAGGGTTCTTGCTCACTCAAAGGATTTGAGCAATGAGTTGAAGTCATTAACTCCATATCAGACTTTGTTTCAGGCTTAATTGATTGTTAAGGGATATTACAGAGTAGTCATGCTCTAGGAAGTAATGTGCTAGAAATAATCCTCTCTGAAGAACTCTACAGCTTGATGTACGCTGCTGAAGCAGGAAATGGTGACCCTTATTAAACAGATAAAAAGCCTGTAAAAGAAGTTAATCTTGTATAGATTTATTTTAGAAACATGATCAAGTGCAGAGCAGTAAAAAAAGTATCAATAAAGACATTAGGTAATCTGAAAGTTAACTGCTTTTGGGCTTTGTATCTCAAGTACAGAACAACTCCAAGATTAGATTTTAGTTTTTGTTTTTTTTACAGTAGCGCTCAAGAGGAGCTCTGAACAATAGTTCAGTAGTGAAGGGCTTGTGAAGTTTAAGGTGCTAAAGTCCCAATTCAGGAAAGCACTTAAGCATGTGCTTAGCTTTAAGTACATACTTACATTCCATTGACTTTAGTGGAACATACTTAAATTCTTTCCTGAATTGTGGCCTACGAGGATACATGTTAGTGTAGTGTGGATAAAAGAGTTAAGTGGTTTGAGTTTAGCATGGTTGTATTACTTGTGCAAAGCTTCTGGTGTGCTTATGCATGTCATCCCAAATGCATGCCAATACAACCACATCATCATGTATTCTTGACATGCCCCATATTTCATAGAAAAGCTATTTTAGAAACATTTTAAAAATCACTCTTAGTGCTGATTTACATTTCCTTACAGCTGTAAAGCTTGGCTTCTTTAGTGCCTTGTGTCAACCATACAGGGAGAGGAAACTGAAATTTATCACTAAGAAATTTTAGAAATGTCTAGGGATGATCTCACAAAACTTTTGCATATATTATGATACATTTTAAAAATCCTAATATCTTGGGACCTACCATTGGAAAGAAAGGCTCCTTGCCTTCTTGTGGTATATATCTCTCCCATTTCTAGCCCTAATTGGTCAGGAGATATCAGACCTTAAACTATTCACTACTCCAGGATTAAGTATTGCCTCAAAAATCTTTGCTGGGTGACTCCAATTTGCATCTAGCCAATGAATTATCTTTGCTTTTGTCTGCCACAAATTCCATGTGTTTTGAGGCTTTTGGGTCTCTTAAATTTACTATTGAATTCACGACTGAGGTATCGTTATAATCTTCAGTAAACTGTTCTTTGCTAGAGACTCAGTCCTACAAAGTACTGAGCAAATTATACAAATATGCACGTAACTTTAAACATGTAAGTAGCTCCACTGAAGTCAGTGTTACTAACTGTATGCTTCAAGTTAGGTACATCCTTAAGTACCTTCCTGAATCAGGGCCTAAATGCAAAATTATTTGCAGAATTGGGCTCTTAAGCCCTGATCCTGCAAATACATAAGCATGGATTATCTTTAATCTGCGACTTCAATAGGACTACCCATATAAGCAAAATGGACGTGGGTAAATATTTGAAGGATCATGCCTTACACTGTATAAAATAAGGAGCATACAGTGTAGTTTTCAGCTGGTTCTATTAATTTACTGGAAAGAGTCTTTGGATTTGCACATTTATTTTTAGAATTGTGCAATTTGCTTATTTTGGCCATTTCATTCAGTTTTTTCTTTGATTTCTGACTCTTCGTCAAGGATCCAAACCCCACTTCCCATTACATGGAGATAATATAGGGCCTAATCCAAAGCCAATTGAAATTGCTGGAAAGGCATTTATTAACTTTGGATCAGTCCTATAATGTGCACAGAGGCCTAAATCAGAAATTATTGACTTTGCATATTCGAAACAAGAGAGGTGTATAATGCAGCTTGAAAATATGAATGACTTAAAACTCTAAGTACATTGTATAAAACTTTTTGCCTTGTATGTGTATTAAATTAAAAGAATTTTCATTGGTATTATTCCTTCAACTGTTAAAGAAAGAGGTTAACACTCTCTGAAGTTAACAAGATCACTATGCTAATCATTTCTTCCATTATTTCCATTTATAAAGGGCTACATTTTTTTTATTGCTACTGCTATTATAACTGTTTTCTCCAGGGTCATTTTTCAGGAACATATTGAGAGTCAGTCCAAAGATATGAGCTACTGAAGTGCATATGAGATTGGCTTGCTCTGAAGAAAGGAGGAATGTTAGGATGAGCAGAATCTGATCTGAACTAGTTTGGTCCCCAAAGTCCCATTCTATTTTTAATGCTGAATGACATTTGCAGATCATTCTTCTCTCACAGACATGTTAGGGTTGATTTTCAGAGGCACAAATGGAATCTAAGTGCCCGATTCCACTGATTTTCAGTGAGAATCAGATGCCTGAGTTTCTGAGGCTCCTTTGAAAATCCCAGCTGTCATTGTTAAGAGGAGCAGCAGTGTATTGGATTATGCAGTGTTGGGAGCTAGGAACACTTGAGATTTACATGTGCTTATTATTAAAGTGGGTCTAGGTCTGGCATTGTGGAATTCACTTAGGCCAATATTTTCAAACTTGGATGCTTAAAGCTAGACATCTAAATCAATGTTCAGACCCATAAGTAAATGACCTAATTTTCAGAGGTGCTGAAAATTGCAGTTACTACTGATTTCAACGAACAAGACAATGCTTGATGAGCAAGACACATGCAAGGCGATTCTGAAAGGGGGCAACTTAGCCATGCAGCAGGAAAATCGAATTGTCATTGCTAGATGTTTTCAGAATTGAGAAATTTCTCAAGCTGAATATGAGCAGAGCATCTGAAAATGCTGCCTCTGCTTAGGGCATCCATGTGGCCTGGATGCTCTTAGAGAGTTGAGTGCTCAGTCTTAGGAATTAGTCAGAAAGCATCACTCATTTCAGGTTATGGTACCCAGCTACTGCCTCTGCAGATGAGTCCCTGCACCACTCCTGAACCCTAGCAGGAAGCCATGCAGGGTGCATGTGGTGACTGCTGGGCAGTGGAAAGAGCCAACAAAGTCCCAGGGTAAATGGTTCCTTCCTCCTTTCTTTCACTTGTTTTAGCATGTAGCACGCTAACTTGGTCATGTGTGCCTTAGCCAGCATGGTTCCCAGCCAGAAATGTCAACCCAAGTAAGTCTCTTCCTTTGTTCTGTCTCCTGTCCCCCACCAACAGCCTCACTTCAATCTCCGAAACCATTGCATCGAACTGCTTCTCATCTCTAGGCTCGCCTTTGTGTTTGAGAGTAGGGATGTAGTTAATTAGTTGTGCAGACGTTTGTGCTCTTAGTTGGCCAAGTTAGCAAAAGTCCCACACAGCCTTGAAAGAACTGTGATAAGGGGTCTGCAAGGCTTCTGGTAAGTTCTTTGATGACAATGAGTGGAAAGATTCCAGAAAAGGGAGGAAATGTTTATAGTTGAAATCACTGAAAGGTGTTTTCATTGGTTAATGTTAATGGGATGAGATTGCCATCCTTTCTTTGTCATTGTTTAGCTAAGGGGTTACTGAGTGGGAGTGGCGTGGAAATGGGTGGACTGAAAGAAGTGAGCTTTACCTTCCTGACTGCCACCCACACCATCCCCTGGGACTATGGGAGACACTGTGACCCCATTGGGCCTTCATAGTCCTGAGGAAACAGGGCCAAAGAGAGGGAACCAATGACATTGCCACCTCCACCAGCTTAGGCTAAATCTGGAACGCTACCTGGAATGGAACACTTGGGTGCCTGCCTTCACCTCTTGCAAGTCCTTTTTCTTCCCCACCTTATTTCTTCTTTTTCCTGTCTTTCTCTCTTTGCTTTCTGTCAAATAAGAGGGCTGTTGAGCAAGCCAAGACAACTGTATCTTTTGCAATGCTGCTTTGAGCCTGTAACCAAAGAGACAGATGAAAGCAATGTTATATCTTTAATAAAAGGTTAAAAGGCTTTTTAATGGTGATTGGTACAATGGAAGTTGGCAGCAATAACTTGATGCAAACCCCAGACCACACTTAACTGGTTAATATTATAACAGTGATACACTTGCTTTTCAACGCAGCAATGGGGTGGAAAGAAAACAGTGAGGTGATATCCCACTGCCATTGAAGTCAATGGCAAAACTTGCATTGACCTCAAAGGGTATGTCTACACTGCAGTTAAAAACCTATGGCTGGCCCAAACTAACTGACTTCGGCTTGTGGGGATCAGGTTGCGTGGCTGTTTAACTGCAGTGTAGACTTCCGGGTTTGAGTTGCAGCCTGAGCTTTGGGACCCTCCCACCTCACAGGGTCCTAGAGCACAGGATCCAGCCTGAACCCAGAAGGCCAGTGTTTCGCCCAGGGAGTGCAAAGCTTGCCCTGTGCTTACTGACTACATCATACCCTGGACACCACTAAAACAAAAGCACTTGTCTGAGTGGATGGGAGGGTCTGAGTGCTTTGAAAATCCTGTCTGAGCAGCCAGCTCCTTCTCTGGGCCCCAAACCTACTCTCTGAGAGCACTCAAGGGAGTTGTGTATGATTGAGGCTATTCTGAAAAATTGAATACCCAAAAATGACCTGACTCTACTTGGAGCATCCACCAGACTGTTTGTCACAAATCAGTGGTGATGCTAAAGCCTTTCAGTCTACTTTTGGCTATAATATGATTCTTCTACATGGGTTCATCAGATATGAAGCAGCTTTCGCACGAGCCAAGCTCAGGCCAGGTTAGCGTGAGTCTGGCTACCCTGGTTGGGAGGCTCTTTCCCAGCCACAGTGTAGACATACACTGGAACAAAATATTATTTTTTCCTCATAATAAGTACTCAATTTAAAAAGTTAGATAATGTGATTCGTGTTCTCTGCCATGGTCCTATTAGTGAGATTATTAATGAACTTCATGAAGCAGGAACTAAGGTAACCCACTTAATCACAAGGACTTCACAGTTTAAGTGTCAGTTTAATTTACCTTTTCGTCCCTCTAAACTGTGCTGCCTCAGCAATTCTAGTCTGTCTTCCTGTTTCAGAAGTTTTGCTCACACATACCTATCAAGGCAGAAGAGTGGTCTTGTGAGGTGGCCAGGTTTTCAGCTGGTCAACACTTAAACACCTATCAACAGAATTATCTATTGAAGGATTTTTTGTTATTCTTGTCAAGTTATTTCCATCCTACATTCCTTTATTCTTTAAACATAACAAACAAAAGTAGAGTATACTGCAGTGCCTTTTGGTATTTCACCTGTAGAGATTAACTGCCCATTTCACAATTACCCTTGATGCCAGTCATTCGGGACATACTGTAGTTTAGCCCCTGTTTTAGTGAGGTGGTTTTGTATCCACCATTTGGGGGTATGATTATTTTATTCTCTTTCTAATGTTTGCCATATTCTACACATGTCTCTAAATACTCTATCACTGTCGTCTTTATTTTGTTACTCACTTATTGGATTCTGCTATGTTCTTCTGTTGTGGAGTATGCAGTACAGTATATCCTGTCAAAATGACAGTTTACCGATAGACAGACTTTGATCTCACAAAGTTCTGTGGAATTGGTGGCCGCAGTGCTGACTCTTTAATATTACCAAGCATCACAGTTAACCATTCTTGTAGTCAGGATACCTATGTTTGTAAACCATCTACAACTGGTAAATCAAAAATATTTTTGTTTTAATGGGAGTTCAGCCTCCTTCTGTGAGCAGTTGAAATAAATTGCTTTTTTTTTAAAAGTGTGCCATATCACATAAAATGGGGTTATATGCAGTTATCCTGTGGCATGTGAAACAATGCACAGCCTCACAAAACGACAAGGTGGAAGTTTGGAAGCCTTGTGGACAACAATTTAAACCAAATCCTTTGCCCTCAACTTTTTTACAGTAATATGGCACAGATTTCCTCTCTTTTGTTACGATTCAGTGAGTAGTATTTTACTGACTATCTCACCGAATTTTTTGCAAGATTTTTCTTAAATGATACCACCTGAAAACATTTCTTAGTTTATGAAGAAATATTTTGTGATGAAAAATATACTGTGGGAAAAAAACATTAATTTAATCATTTAGCCAAAATCTTGAGTGAACAATAGAATTCATAGAAAGAGTGAGTACATGAGATAATGTCTTTTATTGGACCAACTTCTGTTGGTGAGAGAGACCAGCTTTCGATCTTACAGAGAGCTCTGTGTAATCTCAAAAGCTTGTCTCACCCACAGAAGCAGGTCCAACAAAGATATTGCCTCACCCAGCTTGTCTGTCTATCCTAGAGACTGACGTGGCTGCAACAACACTGCATACAATAGAATTCATGTTATTCATCAGACTTATTTTATGAAGACATGAAGCTATTACAGTAGGTCTCATTTTTTACTGAGTGTCATTAGACATTCTTTTATAATTGTCATCTTCAAATTTCAACACTATATTTTTGTTCTGTGTCTGACAACAAGTTCTTGGTCTGTGACAGGGGCTCCTAGGTGTTCTGGTGTAATACAAATAATAATAATTCAGTAGAATATTAAGTGTGAGGAGTCGCATATCCGTATGAGTGCCCATCTTTAAAAAAGGGAAGAAGGAGAATCCAAGGAACTACAGACCAGTCAGCCTCACCTCAGTCCCTGGGAAAATCATGGAGCAGGTCCTCAAATCCATTTTGAAGCATTTGGAGGAGAGGAAGGTGATCAGGAACAGTCAGCATGGATTCACCAATGACAAGTCATGCCTGACCAACCCAATTGCCTTCTATGATGAGATAATTGGCTCTATGAATATGGGGAAAGCGGTGGA
The DNA here is from genome assembly GCF_027887155.1 of Malaclemys terrapin pileata. NCBI lineage: Eukaryota > Metazoa > Chordata > Testudines > Emydidae > Malaclemys > Malaclemys terrapin. The sequence goes on from NC_071512.1 coordinate 70,495,311, forward strand.
CATGATATACCTTGACTTTAACAAAGCTTTTGATATAGTATTATTGCCAGCAAGTTAAAAAAATATGGATTGGATGAATGGACTATAAGGTGGATAGAAAGCTGGGTAGATTGTCAGGTTCAACAGGTAGTGAACGATGTCTTGATATCTAGTTGGCGGCCGGTATCAAGCAGAGTTCCCCAGGCGTCTGTCCTGGGGCCAGTTTTGTTCAACATCTTCATTAATGATCTGGATGATGGGTTGGATTGCATCCTCAGCAAGTTTGCAGATAACACTAAGCTGGGAGGAGAGGTAGATATGCTGGAGGGTATAGATAGGGTCCAATGACCTAGACAAATTGGAGAATTGGGCTAAAAGAAATCTGGTGAGGTTCAACAAGGACAAGTGCACTGCTACAGCCTGAGGACCGACTGGCTAAGCGGCAGTTCTGCAGTAAAGGACCCGGGGATTACAGTGGACAAGAAGCTGGATATGAGTCAACAGTGTGCCCTTGTTGCCAAGAAGGCTAATGGCAAATTGTGCTGCATTAGTAGGAGCATTACCAGCAGATTGAGGGAAGTGATTATTCCCCTCTATTCAACACTGGTGAGGCCACATCTGGAAAACTGCGTTCAGTTTCTGGCACCCCCACTACAGAAAGGATGTGGACAAATTGGAGGGAGTCCAGCAGAAGGCAATGAAAATGATTGGGGGCTAGAGTATGTGACTTACGAGGAGATGCTGAGGGAACTGGGTTTATTTAGTCTGCAGAAGAGAAGAGTGTGTGTCTGTGGTGAGGGGGGAGGAGAGGATTTGATAGCAGCCTTCAACTACCTGAAGGGGAGTTCCAAAGAGGATGGAGGTAGGCTATTCTCAGTGGTGACAGATGACAGAAAAAGGAGCGATGGTCTCAAGTTGCAATGGGGGAGGTCTAAGTTGGATATTAGGAAAAACTATTTCACTAGGAGGGTGGTGAAGCACTGCAATGGGTTACCTAAGGAGGTCGTGGAATCTCCATCCTTAGAGGTTTTTAAGGCCAGGCCTGACAAAGCCCTGTCTGGGATGATTTAGTTGGAGTTGATCCTGCTTTGAGCAGGGGGTTGGACTAGATGACCTCCAGAAGTCTCTTCCAACCTTAATCTTCTATGATTCTATGAGCTACAAAAAGAAACACGAAGCATGAAAAATGGGCATCAAATGAGAATATTTCTCAGCAATCTCAGAATCAGAAAGCATGCATAAATGAGGTGTGCATCCTCCCACCCACCCCACAGGTCTTGCATACATTTTTGAAACTTGAGGGCTCAAAGTTTTGAGGGACAGCTGATTTTGACTTTTATTTTATTCCAAACCACTAGCTGGCTGTTCTGTTTTAAAGATGTCATATTTTGTCTATTCATGTTAATAAAATTAGATGACTGATATATGATGTATTTATTGTCTATTTTTTTATTGGAAGAGTATAAAAGTTTGGAATTCAGCATGACTATGAATAAGTATATGATTGTGTCATGCTGATTCCATGACATAATCTACAGCTGACTTGTTGCTAATGAAAAATGAAGCTATTCCTGTGATGGAATTCATCAAAAATGTTGACTGTATAAACTGGAGTTGCCCAGAGTCATCTCTAAATAACACACTTGATTATTTTTTCCATTTGTTGGAAGAAGGATATATGTATAAGTTGTGTGGCTTGGTCAGTTTAGCCCTTTTTTCATGACCCATACCCTAGGGTTGCCAGGCATCCAGTTTTCAACCAGCATGCCCGGTCGAAAAGGGAACCTGGCGGCTCCAGTCAGCACCACCAACCGGGCCGTTAAAAGTCCAGTCTGTGGTGCAGCGGGGACCCAGGGCTAAGGGAGGCTCCTTGCAGCTCCCGGCAGTGGCCGCCAGGTCCCTACAGCCCCTAGATGCATGGGTGGCCACGGAGGCTCCGCGTGCTGCCCCTTCCCTGAGGGTCGGCTCGGCAGCTCCAATTCGCTAGGAAATGTAGCCAATGGGAGCTTGCAGGGGTGGCACCTGTGGGCGCAAGGGCAGTGCACAGAGCCTCCCTGGCTGCCCATGCACCTAGGGGCTGCAGATACCTGGTGGCCACTTTCCGGGAGCTGCCGTAAGCGCCGCTGGGACCCTGAACCCTCTCCTTCAGGGCCGCACCTCAACCCCCTACCCCAGCGCGGAGTCCCCTCCTGCACCCAAACTCCCTCCCGGAGCCAACACCCCCCCCAACACTCCAACCCCCTGCCCCAGCCCCCTCCTGTACCCCAAATTCCTCATCCCTGGCCCCAGCCCAGAGCCCACACCCCCAGCTGGAGCCCACACCCGCTCCTGCACTCCTAACCCCTCGGCCCCAGCCCAGAACCCTCTTCCGCATCCCCTTCTAGAGCCCTCACCCTCCCACACACAAACCCCAAACCCCTGCCCCAGCAGTGAATGAGGGTGCGGGAGAGCAAGCAATGGAGGGAGGGCAGGTGGAGTGAGTGGGGGAGGGACCTTTGAGAAGGGGTGGGGCAGGGCCTTGGAGAAGGGACGGGGCAGGAGGTAGGACAGGGGTGTTTGGTTTTGTGAGATTAGAAAGTTGGCAACCCTACCATACCTTTGTCTGTTTTTTTAGAATTGCATTTCTTCTTTCACACCTACCCGAGGCCCTGTCTAAATTTCAGTGGCCTACTCAGACTGTTCTGTGGACCAAAGCGCTTTCTGAAATCTCCACAGTATTGCAGTCATAGCCCTTCTGCCTCAGCCCCATCCCCTACAGTAGGACTTGCCACGGGGTCTTTGAAAGGCAGCTTTATGGTCATCATCCACAATGCCTGCAAAGAGGAAATTCTCCTGCAGCTGAATACAGGACATGTAGGATCTCTTTGTGCTGCTCTGGCTTTTTACATTAAGTAAAAGGGCCAGAGTAGAGGTGAAGATCTCATCCCTGATTTATTTCAGTTATGGAACACAATCTTGTTGGTTTCCTATCCTGTGAAATACATGGAAAAATGGGAATTCTACAGAAAGCATACAGATAGTACATGATAGAATATGGGCTGTATTAGATTTGGTCAGAAGTTGTGTTTTTTCTCTTTAAGAAAAGTGCTGAATTTGCTTTACTGTTGTTTGGGAGGTCAGAAATTCTGAATGTGCAGGCAACATCAGAAACCATCAAATTGGCACAAATGAATATATGTCCAGAAATAGGAGCTTGAATGTTTGTCCAGAAATAGGAGCTTGAAGTGTATTGTATGCTCTTCCACATTCTCTGATTTGAAGTTTCAGTCAGAAAGGAGGAACAATACTAAGTGACTTAGGTGATGAATCACACACCATAAATAGCAAGTGGGTCAAAATGAACACAGTTCACAAACAACCAACAGGCTGAAACTTATTCCCACTAAACTACTTTGCAAGTACTTAAGAATACAATCCAGAAATCACTTAAAATAGCCAATACAAATGTATTCCTTTTTACTATTCCAAATAGCTCTCTGTGTAAAATTTTTTGAAAGGGTTCACTTTGGCTAAGCAATCAGGGGTTATCTGAAGTATTTCTCTGGAGTGGGCAAAATTTTGTCGGGAATCCTGCAAGAAGAGGCTCTCTCTCCTAACGTTTCTGGTTCTTTTGCAAATGATCAGGCTGGAATTACCATGAGAACAATCAGGAAGTGTAGGGGCATACAAAAATGAACATATATAATGGTTAAAAAAAAAAACATTTTCAAACCTCAAAGTTTCAGTCTGGGTTGTCTTAAAGTTTGATTGAATCTTCAGCAAGTTCTGGTCCAAACAGGTTCACGCATTAGCCTTAGTGTTGATGATCAAATGCATCAAACAAAAACCTGGATTACGAGGTTGTGGAGAGGATAATGTAAAAAACTCTGTGATTCTCATAAAACACAGGATGAAGAAAATGTTCTAGGGTCTGGACACACTTAACTGTTTTATGAAAACATAGCCATTACATACACCATTTCAGATCAATCTTTAAATTGAGAGTAAACCAGTCTGAATTTTCGTGGCTTAATATAATATCCATCATTTTGATTTTATCAATGTTTGACATATACCATCATTAATTAACCACCCAGACAGTTCTATCTCATTTGCTAGGACATTAATCCTGCAGGAAGCCATGCAGCATTCTGTGGAAAATGTGCAGGTGTCCAATCAATACTGTCACTTTATATCTTCACAAAACATTAAAAATGTCATTATTCAGGAGAAGAATGTTAAAATAGCACAGTGCAAAATATAAAAAGATATTTATCATTGCAGGGTTTTTTGGGGGAGTATTAATTATTTCATCTGTAATGCTTTTAAGATGATGTACCTTGCTGCATCAACAACGGATTCGCAATCACAAAAACAGTCTGTCCTTCAGACATTGGAGGTCCGTTTCAGTAGCATTTTGCATTGCCATTTCACCAGCAGCAATTACTGAAGGACGCAAATCTATCTACTTTCCCCTGTACACAGAAAAAGCCTCCCAGGCAGAGGTTTCAGTTCAGCACATTCATTACCTTTTAATTGCTTCTAAATTGCATTGTGACCTGTCGCGTCAATAGCCGAATCTATCTAACAGAAACTAGCACAATTTGAGCATATGTGTTGTTAAAAGCTTTACTGGCAGTTGTTGTTTTGTTACTAGATCACATAAAGGACACTGCATGAAGGACAATGTCATTTAGGGATTTTTTTTCAATAATATATCATTAACTTTGTGTGGAGGTGTCTATATATATATATATATATGTGTGTATATATATCAGCTCAGTTAGATGTGAAACAAACGTTTAGTTCAGACACTGAATAACATAGAGCAGTGTTAAGTCATTACATTTTTTTTTTGTTTTTGTTAAATGTATCTCTCTCAGACTAAATATAAAAGTTTTCAATGTCAGATGTGGCATGCAAGAGTTTCCATAGAAAATGCACTTGCATGCAAAATCACAGCTGAATAACACATTTTATTTAAGATTCTAAGCCATGGTATAAAAATCACCCTTGGAGAAAAGATAAGCTTGAATACTCTTTAGGCAGAGCTACAGCAAGCAAAATGCCATATAAGGTAAGCTATCATACCAACCACTGTGAAAGCCAAGGTATAAAAATCATTGCTCCCCTGGAAGACTTATTCAAAGCTATTTCGCAATCACTTATGGAATGTACCCACACCATCCCACCTTTTAATTTCAGCCAGCTAGCATATGTTTTTTATTTTGTTCCTTTGTTTCACTCCCATCCCATCACAAAAAATATAATTCTTTGAGTCTGAAGTAGCTTGTTCAGTCTGCCTTGCAAGTACAAATTTCCTTTCCATCTCTCTTTATGTTTAGTAATGAATTTATATAGAGTGAATTCAGTAGGTTGCTCCCTCCCATATTTTTTAGGAAGCTTCTTGTATCCAAGTGACCTTCTCGCTGGAAAGTCTTTTGGCTAGCAGTAGGGAAGAGAAGTGCTCATTCGAAAATAAATATACAAGGCAACCTGTGTCAAAGTTTCTCTGTTTAAAGACTGTATTAGATATCATGACTTAACACCCCAATAGTGTTTTCTTTCTATTGTGGCTCCTTTCCACACTGCATTTTCTAATTCTAAGATGGATGGCATTGGACTGGGTCTGCGAGTTGTATCAGGCTCTCATAGTGAGAGTAACCAGAAGACAATTTGACTGTTTATCTGAGGTTGCTCTGCATGAGCTATTGAAAACAAGTTATAATGCCAGTGCTGCTTTTCCAAATTTCTGGCACATGTAGGACCAGTGTATACATTCCATCTGTGAGCCAGGACATTGGCCAATGCAGAATATCTGGGGGGGAGGGCATGAACATGTATCCTGCAGCACAATGGAGGTCTCTATGCCGTTTGCAACAATGGAATTGATTGGTTCAGCCACATGCTGAAATGTAAGAAAGGCTCTGAGCCTAAAAAGAAAATAAAAATCTTCACTTCAATGGTACTTGGAGCACTGCTGCACCCATTGGAGACTGCTAGAAGGCTTGATGTTACATGTCTTATCTCAGGATAGGTGGCATAGTCATAAGCCCATTTTGTGAAGAGCAGGTTCCTTTCCAGTTTGGCCACATCACTTTTGGGTTTTGCACTCATCCTTGCATGCTCTCAGCATCTATTTAGACACAGATGCCTTTTTAGATGGTTGGAGAATTGCTACTAGATGATCTGATGGTGCAAGTGGTCTTTCTACCTATTGGGCTAAAATTTACGAGAGAGGTTGCTACCTCCTTTGTTTTGTGTGTAGTTAGGCATGCTCTGCAACTGTTCTTACAAGAAATGACTTAGGAGAGGATTCCTTTACTGTGAGTCCCAAGAAGAGATAGGCATCTCCCTCCAGCTCAGACTTAAGCTCCAGAGGGGGCGGAGCTTAGGGGACACATCTCCTTGACATTTGCTATTGGCTAGCATATGCAGCTCCCTGTGTAGAGAGCTGGTTTGTGGATCCCATTCTCAGGCGTCTGTCTCTCCTTATGCATTGTAAAAGGAGCCTAGATGCCCGACTCAGGATTTGTGGATTCCACTGGGTGGTGAGGTGCCTAAAAAATAGGCATTGCAATGCCTAAGTCACTTTGTGGATCTGTGCCTAAGTGTTCATTAATGACACATAGACTCCTAAAAACCTAAGTCTCTTTTGAAAATGGAATTTAGGCTCCAAAGTCACTTGGGCCCTTTTGAAAATTGTACTTTTGGATTTGATGGACCAAACTCATACACCAGGGATGAATTCATATACCAGTTGCAGGTTATTTTTTCACTGAGAGAGAAATTAGTAATGTTACTATGTCCTAGGCTAGTATACCTATTAGAACAATCATGAACACTGTTAAATAGTCATATTAGCTGGCAAAAGCAAAGTGCACTTTATAATCCACAGATATGGCACAAAAGAGCTCCAGCAAAGAGCTATGTTCAAACCTTCCTTCAGCCACAAGTTTCTCCTACACAAAAGTCTGCCAAACTCCTGTGTGATCATTTGTGTCTTAACTCATCTACAAATACATACAATCCTTTCCAAACATGGAAATGGGCTGTCCCCCAGTCACCCGTCCTAGCCTCCTGGGGTCCCAAGGGTCTGAGTTTGTCTGACAGTTGGACACGTGTCAATAGCTGCCAAGCTCTGAGTAGCTCATTGGGTGACCTATTTGCAGATGTGATGAGTGAGCAAGTGACTGAGCCTCTTTCTCTAATAATGGGCCAATGTCACAAGCTGGGTTCCAACTGCTTTGCACCACTCAGGGCACACAAAGAAGCTGAAAATAACCTGCAAATGCTCAGCAGAGAATTCCCATTGGAGGGGACCTCCATGCTGGTGAAGCTGCATTGCAGCCAATCCACAGTCCTTTGCCACCCTTCTTCCCTGTGTAGCGTGCAAGGAGGAGGCATGAATGATATTCATGCAAAGGGGCAGAACTGGTGTCAACGACCCTAAAGCAGTGGCAGTACTGAAAGTTGCCTGGTAGCAGCTTGAAGTTGTATCAAGTCCAGAGCTGGCCTTGAGAATCAGGAAATTGGAGCCAGCCCCCTGATACCCAGAATGCTCTGCATTGAGTTTTGTGCAGCACGAGATAGAACCTAGACAAATACATTTATGATAATATTTCCACTCCAGGCTAGTAAGGTGGAAGACAGTCTTGTTTTTCATTCCTATTTTACAGATAGCTAAACTGAGGTCCATAGAGGTGGCATGACTTTCCCCAGGTCACACAGCAAGACAGAGGCAGAGCTGGGAATGGAATGTTCTGATGCTCAGTCCTGTGCATTAGTCACAAGATGCTCTTTGTGTCTGAATATTTACCAGTTTTGCTTCCATAGTACTGGTGTATGTTATGGCAAGAGCTAAACTGCCTTGAGAGCCTAGCCTTGAAGGTAGGGAACATTGTACATCTTTGTGAACATACTGTATACACCGTATAACCACATTAACTCTGATACGATAGCTTTTATGAGTGGCAAATAAATTTTGAAGACCAGCTCCTAAGTAAAGTTACTATCTGCCATATTAATTTTAAATCGGGGGAATAAACTGCTCTAGTTAAAGAGCTTTTGGTCTGTGTTGATCTGTGAATATTTAATTTACCATAGACTCCATCATCAGGTAGAATATTTACTGAAATACTTGAGATATTAAAACAGGTTATAGTTTTATACATTTCTCTACCTGATTCAAATCTTGAAATCAAACTATTTTGATTTCTTGATTAAAATTTAAAACAGACTATGCTAGTCAAGTTTTATGTATTAAAATAAGCTATAGAGCCATAAAAAATCTTTACTGAGGAATCCTTCCATTCCCCATAGATTTCTCTGAAGTGATTTTGTTTATAGCTGCAGCTGCAAAGCAATTTAATGAAGATATCCTACAGTTTGAGGACTAAGTTGTGTGTGTGTCAGTGGGATTTAGTGTAGGAAGAATGAGGAATTATTACACATTAATTAAACACAAAAATGATGCCCAAGTAATATAAAACAAAAAGAAATTTCTGAATTAGGGCTGCCACTGAGCCTGCAACTCTGCTTCTTCAGATTTATACATTACAGAAGGTTATAAATATTACAAACTGTTCTGAGGTTGTGAGAGAGAAGACTAGTTTCTAGTCCTACTGGGTTGTGTTCAGTGCAGGGGCAGACTAGTTGGGGCCCAGGGTGTCACCTTTACATTCTCCAAGCTATGCTTTGGACTGGTCCCAGGTGTAAATTAGAACAGCCTCTGGGTTGCTCTAGTTTATGTTTAGCTGACTATGGTCTTTAGGGCCTACTCCAGCAGTTGGGGTTGCTGAGGTATAGGGATGCATAGCTTTTCCCCACACAGTGAGCTGAGGTGACATATGGAGCAGGACTGCGTCATCCAGGAATTATCCTCTGGGCTCTGGATCTGCTGGTTTTCCAGCTGTTTAAGAGCTGGTCTAGGGACCAAGATTTGGCCTCTGTTGTTTACTTGTGAGCATACCTGTCTAGTATCCTATGAACATCCCATCCATAATCCTGCCCTGGATTTTGGAATAGCCCAATAAGAGACCATCCATCCTGAGACCCATTGCATGCTGGTGCTGTTTTAGTTTGTGATGTGTAGGTGCCCATTGGATATGGGGATGTTCAAGAAAGCTGATCCTCTGTTACTAATAATTCTTCATTGGTTAATTCACTAAGGGTGAAATACACCTGTTGTGAAAAAGGCTGACACTGATCCATCTGCACCACATAACCATGTAAAATCTGCAGAGGGGTGTTGGAAGAAAGCTTCAGGTGAGTTACTGTGCTCCATGTGGAGGGAGTGCACTGGAAAGCCAGTGCACTGGACGGCTGAAAATAGCTCAGTATGTAGGGACAGTTTTGGGCAGGCCATGGAAAGGGCCGTGGGATCCCTACCTCCCCCTCCCCTGAATACACCTCGCCCACATAGGTGGTTCAGAGAAACTAAATGTCGTTCTAAGGCTAGGCAGTGGGTTATGTATCAAGTTAGCCTGTCCCTTTAAATGCAAGCCCAGCTCCAGCCAGCCCTATTTCAAGGCTTGGCTGCTTTAAGGCCAAGATTCTGGGAGTTGTAGTTCCTACAGGGAGCACATGACTGAGGGGAATCATGTAACTTCAGGCTGAACGTAGGGCCTGCTGTAAAAGAAGCAGCCTTCTCTCAGTAGGAGAGAAACAAGGACTGAGGCATGATCTAGGGGTCAGCTGTTCATTGTAGTCTAGGAACAAAAGCTGGAAAAGAGCAACAGTCTGGTGTAGGACTTCTGGGAAGAGGCCAGGGAAAAAGTGTAAAGGTGGGGAAAGAACCCAGAAGAGTTCAGTGGAGCAGTAGAGAGAAGAGGGTAGGCAGAAGATTGAATACAGATTGCTATTGTAGGAAGTGGCCCTGGGCAGCATTAAAGGGAGGAGGCTTTGGGTAAAAGCAGACAAAATCTGCATGGTTAAGGTTCTAGGTCTGGGAGCCCCTCACCTAGAAGAGTGGTATGGAAACCCCTGTGAGCCAGGGGAGAACTCATAAGCCAGGTGCTGTTTGCCAATTGGACTCTGATTTCCCTCTGCAAGGAAAAGACTCCCTTATTGATTTGGATGGAGGTTCAAATCTTCAAATACTTGCCCATGAAAGACCATTGTCAAGGGGGAAGCTGAGGGAGTGGCCACACCATTGTGTCAAGGAATGACAGGTAAGCTGGTTTCACAGTAATTGTAGCAAATATTTGACAAGGATAGTGATTGCAGAGGAGTTGTATTGTAATTCAGAGGCCTGCACGCCGGAAAGCCTAGTTACTTGCTATTAATTAATAAGTAATTGGGCCTTGGGAAGGGCATAAAGCAGGGATTGGTAGATGAGGGTGAATTAAATCACACAGCCTTGTACCCCCACTTGTCCATCCCATAGTCTGGAAGTGCAGCCATTGTTGCTTTGTCTTTAATATTATCCTCAACTGCTAAAAATCTGGAACACGATTAAAACAAACAGATTTTGTTTTCAAAAGTATTTACAAACTTGATCAAAGGCAAAACTTTGTTTCTGTCTCTAGACCTAGATGTTCATGGTAAAATACCATCTGAGAACCAAATCACCAATTTCTACAGGGATAAATCTAATGTGTTCACAGAGAAATGTTAGTTCTATAGCTAAAGGGCGTTTTCAAGACAAAATGGCATCTCTCTTTTAACTAACAATTTGAGGGGTTTTTGTTGTTTGCATGTACATAAAAATGTTTTTTCCAAAATTGAGGATTTTTGGGGTGTTTTTCTTTTCCTCAGAGAGAGAGCACCTTAGATTATGCATGGGGCCCTACCAAATTCACAGCCATGAAAAACGCATCACGGACCATGAAATCTGTTTCCCCCCCCGCCATAAAATCTGGTCTTGTGTGCTTTTACCCTATACTATACAGATTTCACGGGGGAAACCAGTATTTCTCAAATTGGGGGTACTGACCCAAAAGGGAGTTGCAGGGGTCACAAGATTATTTTTGGGGTGTTCGCATTATTGCCACACTTATTTCTGCGCTGCCTTCAGAGCTGGGCAGTCAGAGAGCGGCAACTGTTGCCCAGGCGCCCAGAGCCACCACCAGCAGCAGTGCAAAAGTAAGGGTGGCAATACCCTATCATGCCACCCTTACTTCTGCATTTCTGCCTTCAGAGCTCGGGCTGGAGAGTGGCAGCTGCTGACTGAGGGCCCTGCTCTGCAAGGAACAGTGCAGAAGGGCGGCAATACCATACCATGCCATCCTTACTTCTGCGCTGCTGCTGGCGGTCGCTCTGCCTTCAGTGCCGGGCTCCCAGCCAGCAGCCACCACTCTCCAGCTGCCCACCACTGAAGGCAGCGCAACCACCAGCAACAGCACAGAAGTAAGGGTTGCCGTACCACCCCCCCCCCCCCCGAATAACCTTGCAACCATCCCCCCACAACTCCTTTTTGGGTCAGGACCCTACAATTACAACACTGTGAAATTTCAGATTTAAATAGCTGAAATCATTAAATTTACAATTTTTAAAATCCTATGACTGTGAAATTGACCAAAATGGTCCATGAATTTGGTAGGGCTCTGTTATGCAGAATGTAGGCACCATGATGTTAGGATGTGGAAGTGGGCTAAGGTCTTAATTTACAACTTCCTGGCTTTCGTGTGTATATGAACCTTAATGCTGTACTAAAATGTTTTAAAGTTTTTAGTTTGTTCTAAGTGTAATGCAGTTTGTAATTGGGCACAATATTTGATTTACACAGTTTGTTAGCTTTTCACTGAAATTGTAATATTATGGGCTTCTTAAATCAAAATGGTATGAAATTAGTTTTCCAAGATTTTCTCACTTATAGGCTAGCCAGAGGAAGCCCCTGGGTTTTAATTAAAAACAGTTTGCCTTTTGTAGTATTGAATAATAAATAAATAGCTGCACATTTAATGGGATTTCCATAGTTGCATTGACAACAAAGAGTCTGGTGGCACCTTAAAGACTAACAGATTTATTTGGGCATAAGCTTTCGTGAGTAAAAACCTCACTTCTTCGGATGCATCACGTGAGGTTTTTACTCACGAAAGCTTATGCCCAAATAAATCTGTTAGTCTTTAAGGTGCCACCAGACTCTTTGTTGTTTTTGTAGATACAGACTAACACGGCTACCCCCTGATACCTGATAGTTGCATTGAGTTTGTCATGAAAGTGTTCTTATATTCACAAACGAGCATCTTTGTTACAGAAGAGTTAAGGCTGAAAGCATGTATGAATGGAGTCTAGCTACCACCCCAAACCCGTATTTACTCTTTATAAATATTCTACAGCTGCTATGGAGCTGTGCTATCTAGGAAAGGTAGGGATGTCAGGAGCCAGTTATTGGCCTCCCATTTGTCACTGGGGATATGTACACTTCTGGGAGGAGTCCTGTGTCCTAGTCTGCTGGATACAAACGTTGTTCCTCCAGAAGAATGACTAGGGAGGAGCTCTGCAAGACAGTCCTCAGATTTTTCCCCCTCCCTCCTATGGGTTGTCAGTGTACCTTTAAATAAATTGGTGTAGCTTGAAGTATCTGGAGGGATGTACTGTATGTGTCAGATTGGAATATGCTACCAAGTAACTGAAGGTTGTAATCTGGAAAGAGGAGTTATTTGCGGTGGTGCAAAAGCTGTTAAGTAAGGTAAATTGTAAGTGGACTATTAGGAAAACTTCTTGGAAGTGAGATGTATAGGTTATTAGATAATCTCCCAAGTTAAGTGGTGGAAGTCCTATTGCTTGGGTCTCAAAATTAGACAAGACAAAGCACTAGTAAATGGTCTGGGGTGGTAGGGAAGCCTGCATTGGAAGGAGACTGCCAAGATGACCTGGTAGGGCTTATCTAGCTCTAATTCTGTAATTCTTTATATATGAATCAATGCAAAACACGTGTATATCTTACTGCATCTGTCAAGTGTTATATTTATAAAACATTTATACACTTATTGACATGTTCTGAATCTAGATAATGAAGCTCAATTTCACTCAATGTTCCTGAGATTCTTTTTTTAGCCAGTCAGATCTTGTTCTCCTGCTTATCTTGCTAACTGAGGCTCATAAATTCCAAGCCTCCATGAATTATGCTGATTGCAGTCACAGTTCTTGGATTCCTTGTTAATGAAGTGATGAGACTCATAAATTCCAACCTGTGAATTGGGCTGAAGTCACAGCTCAGAATATTTATTGGCCAATCAGATCACTCTTTCTCTTGCATATTTTAAGTCTCATAACATCAAATAGTATTCTTGTGTATGTGAGGGAAGGACAAAAAGTATGTATCTGTGGTTTCACATGTTGTTTTATTAATATTTTACTTATTAAACTTTTACACAGACAAGACACTGCTTTATGGTTTAGGCAGTCCAATTTTTAATTCTAGAACTGGTTAGGAATTTTATTGTGTAATAAAACTTTGTCTAGCTCCATATTTGCTGAAAGCTTGTATCCTAATAAGAAAAGGTAATCAAAACTTAAGTAATTCAAGCCGATCATCCTGCTCTTCTAACTACATAACATTCTCAGAAAGGAAACTCAATATTGATTACCCCTAAGGCTTCTAAGATCAAGTATGCTTCTGTATAGTTAATTGTACCCCATAGTACTGCATCATTTCTGCAGTGGCAAGCTCAAATTAGTTTTGTGAAAGTATTGCATTGTAAGATTTGCAGATGGGTCTATTAGACGTCCATTAATTAGGTGACCATTGGAAATGGGGAGCTGCCCAGTTGGGAGACAGTATATTGTAATGAATAATGTTTATGTATGCTAACATTAATGATATCTCAGCATTCCTTGATACATTCAGGGTAAACAAATCAAAGAACTCTTTAAGTAAAAATAGACTGTGCTGAATCTGTGTTTTGCATTGCAGATGGGTAAAGGTGCCTCACTCTGGGCCTGATCCTAGTCCAATGAGAACAGGATTAGGCCCAGAAGAAGCTTTTAACAGATAACTACACTACATATGGGTCCTTTAATATGGCTCCTTGACTTTAAACCGAGGCATTTTCTGGGAGGGTGTAGTGGGGCTGCACTGCAGCAGGAGCTTCCTGGAAGAATTCTGACTATCATGACATAAGGAACAGAAACACAGGGTTTGCATGGAGGCAGATAGCCCTCACCTGTCATGGATTTTCAGAGATCCCAAGGTTCTTTGTGGTTTGAGGACCAGTTTAGGAAGAAATCTGCGCTAGTTTTCTGCCCTTTAGTCTAACTTTCTGGTTCTGAAGTGCCACAGATCTGATCCAGGTGCAGTCACACAGACTTTTTTGAAGAGGTACCAGCTGCAGGCTGCTGCAGAGGTTTTTAGGGGCTTGGGGCAAAATCTGAAATTAGGGTTACCATATTTTGTGCCTCCAAAAGGAGGACACTCCACGGGGCCCTGGCCCCGCCCCCAGCCCCGCCCCCTCCCCCGCCCCAACTCCGCCCCCTCCCCAAAGTCTCCGCCCCCTCCCCTGCTTCCCGCGAACATTTAATTCGCGGGAAGCCTGGGCAGGTAAGGGGCGGTGTGGGGGGAGGAGGTGCGGCCCAGGCTGGCCCCCCGGCGGCACCAGCCTGGGTCGGCTGCGGCCCTGGGGTGCCGGCCCCGGCCCCCGGCCGACCACCCCCGGCCCGCCCAGCACTGCCAGCCGGCCCCCGGCGGCCCAGCACACCCCCCGGCTCCCGGCCCCGGCGGCCCAGCGCACCCCCCGGCTCCCGGCCCCGGCGGCCCAGCGCACCCCCCGGATCCCGGCCCCGACGGCCCAGCGCACCCCCCGGCTCCCGGCCCCGGCGGCCCAGCGCACCCCCCGGCTCCCGGCCCCGGCGGTCCAGCGCACCCCCCGGATCCCGGCCCCGCGGCCCAGCGCACCCCCCCCCCGGCGGCCCAGCTCCCGGCCCGACCCCCCGGCTCCCGGCCCCGCGGCCCAACGCACCCCCCCCCCCCCCGGCGGCCCGGCTCCCGGCCCGACCCCCCGGCTCCCGGCCCCGCAGCCCAACGCACCCCCCCGGCGGCCCGGCTCCCGGCCCGACTCCCCGGCTCCCGGCCCCGCGGCCCAACGCACCCCCTGGCGGCCCGGCTCCCGGCCCGACCTCCCGGCCCCGCTGCCCAGCGCACCCCCCCGGCGGCCCGGCTCCCGGCCCCGTGCACCCCCCCGGCGGCCCGGCTCCCGGCCCGACCCCCCGGCTCCCGGCCCCGCGGCCCAGCGCACCCCCCCGGCGGCCCGGCTCCCGGCCCCGCGCACCCCCTCGGCGGCCCGACCCCGCGGCCCCAGCCCGGCTCCCGGCCCGGCACCGCGCGCCCGGCCCCGCGACCCCGGCCCAGCCCTCCCTCCCGATTTTCCCGGACATGCCCGGCTTTTGGGGGATTTCCCCCCGGACGGGGATTTGAGCCCCCAAAAGCCGGACATGTCCGGGAAAATCCGGACGTATGGTAACCCTATCTGAAATGGAGGCTATCTACCCTACCAAAAAAAACCCCAACATTGAGAGGAGGCCCAGGTTGGCGAGTAAGCCTGCAGCAGCAGCTCCTGTTTCATGGGGTTGGGCCTAGCTCCCTGCTCCAGGCATTGCAATCTGGCTCACTGGGTTGCAGTGCATATCAGGTTTCCACCAGGTCACAACACAACTCACTTAGATTTGCGTCAAACGTCCCTCAGTTTGAGGGCCCTTTCAAATGGAGGGTCTGAGGCTAACTGCTTCTTTTGCCACACCCCTCCCCCCGCAACATCCCCAGGTGGCCCCAGCCAACATTTTCTTGCTCTTTGACATGATGCCTTAGCATATGCATTCCAAACTATACTGGACACTGACTGCATTGTCACCATATCTCTTGGCAACCTTGAATCTAATTTGATTATGTCCATCCAAACAGGTCTCTCTCAGCCTAGCTATCTTTCATATCTCTCTCTTCCACTGGACAACTATATTTTGGATTAGTTTTCCTCTTATGGGTTAGCTTACATGACCAAAAAACCATATCAAACCTAAAATAATGCAAATAAATTATAACCTTTCCGTTTTTAGTATCACACATTGTCCTTGATCTATGGCAGGACTGTCATAAACATTTCTGACCAAAGGTCACTAGAACAATTATTGTTTACAGTAGAGCCTAGGAACAAACCAAGAATGGGCCCCATTCAAACATGAAGTAGTAAATGCTGCCTGCCCTGAAGAACCCACAATCTAAATAAGACATTACTGATCTATTAGCTAGCAGCCTCACATGATTAAAGTTTCTCTTTGTAATATGGCTGTAGAAATGGGTATCAGCTTAAATGTGTTGTGCTTTTTTTTTCAGATTTTGTTTCCTTAAGATAAAAATATTATTAGAATAAACAAAACTGATTCACAGTATGGTTCTATAACAAGATTCCAAAATACCCTTAAAGCTAAGTAAGCTGCCGTCTTGTTGTGGCACTGGTGTTCTAGACACAGTCACATTTAAAATTCATATTAAGAAACTGGATGTATCTCATATACTTTGAAATCTACAAAAATGTATTCATCCTTTCATATTTTTCAAAACAATCCAGCAGAATTGTAAGTTATCTGAATTCTCCTGTTTTGCACAAAACAAGTTTAAAAAACTGAAATCAAAACAAATAGTTCGAAGAAAATACTCGGTTGTGCTCAGAATTCAGCAAATATTTCTTGAGGCGCAACCAGTGTCCTTGAGCATATGAACAACTTATTATTTTTTATCCTGGTCTTTCTGCTCTGGACTGAAACTAATTAGAGCTATATCAAATGGTCTGGACTAAATCTAAACTGTGATGAATTTACAGGTTGCACTTGTGCTCAATGGAGAGTTTCCATGGAGAGTCCCTACTATATCATAAGATGCACTACTTCTTTTTCTAAGGAAACATCATTTTAAAAAAATGGAAACACTATGAGCATACAAGCTCTCAGGTTTATATATCAAAAATCAAAAGCACAACATGGCTGCAAGCTTCACTTTAATCTTACCCAGTTCTGATTCTAATTCACATAAATAAAACACACATAGGTGGCAAATAAAATCCTCTAGGCACATGCAAGTATCATCTTTGTCAGAACAATATTTATAGCATGCATCCCATTCCACAGAAACAGTAAGTTATGATATTTGGTGTATTAGCCTCCAGGATGACTAAGCGATGAGACAAGAACACAAAATAACACAGAAATGATGTTTCTTGGCAAAAATATTTGTATCTACCGTAGAGAGCAATTGGTTATGATGTAACATTTGAATGGAAATATGAGGAAACAAAGTAAGAAGAAAAAGATAGTTCAGTACTTTGGCTTGCTCATTCTATGTGCACTAAATCTTAGGTTTCTGCATTGATCATCTGGTTGAAATATCTATGATACGGAACACTAATTTCTATCCAGTCAAATATTAAAATGAAAATTTCAAAAGCTCTAATGAAAATCTAATTGAATTATGCTCTTATTAAAGCAATGTATTCGTTTTAGTGCACTTGGTCTAGTGAGTCTCCTACTACTCATTTAGTCTTTATCATCTTTCACTTTAGAAGTTCAGTATTACTAATTTTTCTCTAATTCTGCATCTAAACAAATTTAGCTATGCTTGTGGAGACCATAGTGTAGCTTACATTGGAAACATATTTTCTCTATGAAACAAGAACTTCTTTAAATCAGATGAGAGAAAATGAATAATTGATGTTTAAGTACTGTGTTTATTGCAAGTGTGAATTACAATACTTCAAAAAGAAACCTCTGTTCGTTTTTATATAGAAGATACTTTTTTTCAGCTATCTATTCTGAGAAGCTAGAGAAATAAAAATGCAAATGCACTAAAAAGGTTAACAGTTGATTATGTAGTGCATAAAACAGAAACTTCAGCATACAGCTTGCAAAACTTAATGAGGGAGCAAACATGCTCTCACCTTATCTGTTCATCTTTCTGCCTGTTGTCTGGAGATCTCCAAGTGTCTGAAGATGATTATATTGCCTCATGGATTGGGTGACATATTCCTGGAACTGACTAAATGGTTCAACATTAATGCTCATGGGTGTTGCTATCGTGTGGTATACAATGAGCAGTCACAGTAATCATTGGGGAGGACAAAAGCATTTCTGCTTCCTGTGGTCTCATAAGAACAAACATCCATTTACAGCTCCATACATTACTTTAATCCTTTAAAGCATGCCTCTATATGCTATAGATTCTGTAGCATGCATGCAGAATCTAACAGCAGCTTGTCATCCAACTAACCAGCAAAGTTACAAACAACAATAGATGCTGGGTCAGTGCAAGAAAACTTTCTTTTATATAATAGGAGAAGTTTATAGATGGAATATGTCGTTCTATTTTGTACTTAAATTATTTTACCTAAATTAATAGGCTTTGACACAGAACAGAGTTCACATAAGTAAAAACTGAACTGAAGAGCAGACGATTTGAAATAGGGTTACCATATTTAAAAAATAAAAAAAGAGGACACTCCACAGGGCCCTGGCCCCGCCCCTTTCCCACCCCCGGCCCCACCCCAACTCTGCCCGTTTCCCGCCCATTCCCCAAAGTCCCCGCCCTAACTCCCCCTCCTCCCTCCCAGCCACGCGAAAAGGGCTGCCCAAGCGCTACCGGCTTCACGGTTTGCCGGGCAGCCTCCAGACCCTGCGCCCCCGGCCGGCGCTTCCCCAGCACAGCTGGAGCCCGGGAGGGGAAGCGCCCAGCCAGGGGTGCAGACTCTGGAGGCTGCCCGGCAAACCCGTGAAGCCGGTAGCGCTCGGGCTTTGGGCAGCCCCTATGCCTCCGGACCCTGCGCCCCCGGCGGGGCACTTTTCCTCCCGGGCTCCAGCTGCTCTGCTCCTCCCCTGACTCTTCGGCTCTGTTTAAGAGCCAAGCTGCCCGAGCCAGCGCTACCGGCTTCGGGCAGCCCCCATGCCTCCGGACCCCAGCCGCCGGAGCAGAGCAGCTGGAGTCCAGGAAGGGAAGTGCCCGGCCGGCGGCTGGGGTCCGGAGGCAAGGGGGCTGCCTGAAGCCGGTAGCGCTGGCTTGGGCAGCTTGGCTCTTAAACAGAGCCGAAGTCTGAGTCAGGGAAGGAGCAGAGCAGCTGCGGGAGAGGAAGTGCCCGTCCAGTATTTTTCCCGGACATGTTCGGCTTTTTGGCAATTCCCCCCGGACGGGGGTTTGATTGCCGAAAAAATGGACGTATGGTAACCCTACATGACTGGTGCCCGGGGCCGGGGGCGCAGCTCCAGCCCCAGGGGGATGCAAATCCGGACAGTGCCGGCTCCCCGCAATGCGCTGGCGTCCACAACCCCCCCGAGGGCGCCCCCCAGCCCTGCGATGGCTGCCGAGCGATGCCCAGAAACACCCTCCACCCAAAGGACAGGGGCCCGTGCCCCCCCCTCCCCCGACGGCTTGCTGCCTCACAGGGGCAGGTTGGTCGCGTTGCAGGGGCCACTGGGAGTTGTAGTTCTCGGCCGCTCCCCTCTCCCTGCTCTCCCTGGAGCATGAGGCCCGGGCGAACTACAGCCCCCAGCATGCCCTGGGCAGGAGTAGAGTGTTGCACCGAGATGATGTCACAGCGGGCGACCCATACACACACAAATTCGGAGATCCTAGCCTCCCTATTTCCCCGGACATGTCCGGCTTTTTGGCTATTCCACCCGGACGGGGATTTGGGGACTAAAAAGCCGGACATGTCAGGGGAAAGCCGGACGTATGGTAACCCTATTTGAAATAAAGCACACAAACAACTTGAGAAGTTCTTTGTGCTAAGAACAGGGCCACCCAGAAGATTCAGGGGGCCTGGAGCAAAATAATTTGGGGGGCCCATTCCATAAAAAAAAGTTGCAATAGTTTATAGAATACTATATTCTCGTGGGGGCCCCTGGGGTAAATTGCCCCATGGTCATGTGAAGGTCACCTTGGTCCTGCCAATATGAAAGAAGGTCTGTGGAAAGTTGACTCCTTCAACCCCACTATCTTTAACAGAGTTGAGGGAGTAAGGTTTTTTGAACTCTAATTTGCTGAAGTCATCTTGAATTGCTGCCAGAACAAGATCTATGTAGACTTTGACATCTTTTTTTTCCTAAAGCTTTTTCTTCTGTTGGGGCTCTAGATAGCATCTGCTACTATGATTGCTTTCCTTGGTATGTGTTCATTTTTTAAAGAAAATTGCATGAGACCCACTAGAAATCATTGAACTCTAAGGGGAAGGTTGTTCAGTGGTTTTGAACCCAGTAAAGGCACTAAGAACTGGTGGACTGTTTCTGTGTTAAAATCTGAGAGCCACAGGAGTTGCTAATGGAACCAGTTTTATTTTGTATTCTCCTGACAGCTTTCCTAGCCCTGAGAAGACACGTAGATACAGCTCTTGTGTCATTTGCTTTTTACCATTTCTCTACTAGGTGGATTGCCTGCAATACAAGGACTACTAGTAGCAGAGTTGTTAGTCCTTGTATTACATATATTATTTGTAGAAGAAATGCCTGTCCTTTTTCCAGTTTCCCAAGGGATTCCCCACAAACATTCAATATATTGTTACTAGCCCCACATAAAATCTTATTTGCAGATCTACATCTTGGGATCTCTCTCTCTCTCTCTGAGTCATTTGGGCCAGAAAAAGCACAAGAGTGAGTGACTCTAGCCTGGAGGTGGGCAATAATTTTTGCAGGGGGCCACTCCATTAATTTTGGTAAGTAGTCATGGGCTGCACATTTCTACTATATTAATGGAGCGGGTGCAGGGTCTGGGAGGGAGTTTGGGTGCAGGAGGGAGCTCTGGGCTGGTGCAGAGTGTTGGGGTGCAGGCTCTGGGAGGGAGTTTGGTGCAGGAGGGGGCTCCAGGCTGGGACAGAGGATTGGGATGCAGGAGAGGGTGAGGGGTGTGGGCTCTGGGAGGGAGTTTGGGTGCAGGAGGGGGTTCTGACCTGGGATGGGGTTGGGGTGCAGGAAGGGGTCCAGGCTCTGGCCAGGAGGTGCTTACCACAGGTGCAGGAGCGGCACCAGGATTTTTGGCGCCCTAGGCGGGGGTCCTTCCGCGCTCTCGGTCGTCATCGGCAATTCTGCGGCGGGGGTAGGGGGGTCCTTCTGCGCTCCCGGTCTTCGGGGCACTTCGGTGGCTGGTCCCGGAGCGAGTGAAGGACCCGCCGCAGAATTGCCGCAAAGACCCGGAGCGTGAAAGGACACCCCCCCACACCGAATTGCCAAATGCCGCCCCCCACCAAATCCTGGTGCCCTAGGCGACCACCTAGGTCGCCTAAATGGAAGCGCCGGCCCTGCACAGGTGTCTCCCAGCTGGCGGCGCAGCAGAGCTCAAGCAGCCTGCCTTCCTGGAAGTGGCTGTGGCTGGCTGCTGCTGGCACGTCACTGCGCTCCCCTTGTGGGGAGGGGGACAGCGAGTCTCTGTGCGCTACTCGCGCCCACAAGCACCACCCCTTCACCAGCCAATGGGAGCTGTGAGGACAGTGCTGTGGGTGGGGGCAGCATGCTGAGCCACCTCTCCCCCCCTCAGAGGGGAGCGCAGAGACAAGTGGCAGTCGGCCACTTCTGGGAGCAGAGTGGGGCCACGGCAGGCAGTCAGCCTTCCTGAGCGCCCTGTTGCACTGAGGGATGTTTAGCGGCCTGGAGATCGCGAGGGGGCAGCCAAAGAGCCTGGCAGGCCTGTCAGAAATGTTAGATGGTCCGGATCTGGCCTTGAGGTCGTATTTTGCCAACCCTGCTCTAACCTGATGATTAGAGCACACAGACAGGATCTGGAGCACACAGACAGGTTAGAGCACACAGACAGGATCCAGTCCTCCTGTTCTAATGATCATTTATCCATAGTGCAACAGCTTCAACAGAATATCCTATTGCCCAGTGTTTAGAGCACTCACCTGGAAGATGGCAGATACGTGTTCAAATTCCTTCTCCACCTTCGGTGGAGCCGGGACTTGAACTGGGGGTTTCCCACCTCCCAGGTGAGTACCCTAAGCACTACACTAAAAGTTATGAGGGAGGTCTTACACCTCCTGCCCCCCACCCTGGCTGTTTTGTGTAAGCTTGCCTATAGGGGCCTGATCCAGTAGGCAGCCTCTGAGTACACCTACTGGATCAGGCCTCTCAAACAGCAGAATGCCTGTCTTCTCCTGGTCCATGATTTGCTCTTAAGTGGGAGATAAGCATCTTCATACCCACAGGGAAGCAGCAGTGCTCATGAGAGAAACATAGGTGCCTAAGGAATTTTTAATGTAAAAACATAGGTGCCAAGCAAGTTTAGGCACCTACAGGATTTCAGTGGGAGTTTTGTGTATCACAGTGGTCCCAAAATGGGGAGATAAGTGCCTAGGTCCCTTTGAGCGTAGTTCCTAGAAGTATGGACTCATTGTCGTTTGATTATAACACTCCCTCTTGGATTGTTTACGCTACTCTTAGTACTCATTTTGGGGCATCTCCTGCATTCTGTCTCTTTAGATGGACATTGTTGCTCACTATGGCTTGGTGTCTTACCACATTTTCCACAGCTCTCCTTCTGTTAAGGTATTTTGGTCTCCCACT
The DNA here is from genome assembly GCF_027887155.1 of Malaclemys terrapin pileata. Classification (NCBI taxonomy): domain Eukaryota; kingdom Metazoa; phylum Chordata; order Testudines; family Emydidae; genus Malaclemys; species Malaclemys terrapin. The sequence continues at coordinate 70,517,739 of NC_071512.1, forward strand.
CTTTAGTTGTTGTTCTGCTTTAAAGTTGGCCTGACATCTCAGTTGTTTTTTCTTGTTCCTGGCACCTACTATTAAATTTGGCCCTTTCATAGATATAATATTCTGACTATGAAAAGCCTCTTTCACTTTGGTGTAATCTTTTTCCTCATCATTGAGGGGTAGGGCACACAGGAGATCATCAGCAGCATCACCCCTGTCAAATATCAAAGCATTTATCTAGTATACTTATGCTTTTTCTCTTAAACCAGAAGCCATCCAGAACCACTCACATCTTTAGATCCAGCAAGGCCAGGTGCCTGAGTTGGCAAAATCAGACCTCTCTAACAGAGCCATTTGCACTACGGGCTCCATTGTTATGCCAAGACACGGCTCTACCTCCTTCAAACTGTAGCTTTCACAGGTCTTCTCCCTGATTTTCCACTTCCCCACTCATTACTCTGGGGGCCTCCTTTCCTTTCCCTTATTCCTTTTCTAAAGAGAGGTTTTGCATTCGAAGAAGTGGGCTGTAGTCCACGAAAGCTTATGCTCTAATAAATTGGTTAGTCTCTAAGGTGCCACAAGTACTCCTGTTCTTTTCTCTAAAGAGAGGGATTCACTCACTTCTGATACCATGTAGTATGAAGACAAACACAAAGAGCCATGCTTCAACTACAGCAACTAGAGAACACCTTAACCAGGAAGGTCCCATGTTTATTCAGGCCCCGACTGCAACACATCCTGGTCCTCTAGTGGAGGACCAGGAAATCTATAACCATTCCACGGTGCTGGTCCTCTGTGCAAATACATAAAGTTCAGTAGTGGCTGTACATCAAAGGCCGGGTTTTGATGTGTTTCTTTGCATGGATAGCACCTTATTCTGCAAGAATTCTCATCTATCCATAGGACTTCTTATAAAGTAAGGAAGCACTTTCTAGTTCTTTCAAGGTAACAGATCAACAGGTTGGCCTTTCTGCTCTCATGGTCTAGAAGTCTGACATGCATAAATCAGAGTCTGTGATAAAAAAACTTGACTAGAAACTTTTACTAGGGATAATAGTCCCTGGCAAAGTTGAATTCATGAGCAAAAAGAGTTGTATTTTACTGGAGAGAGGTAGATTGTGTTGAAGATCTCATCCAGTTCTTCAGCAAATAAAAAGGAGCAGTGAAGGATGATTGAATTAATTATTGCTATTAGTCATCAGAAATCAAAATGCCTTCTTAGTTGGTGGCAATAGACCCTTTGGTTTCCTTTTTTATTGCCATGCTTTCAGAAATGCGTACTCTACACATTTGGAAAAAAAGTAGTTTTGCTAATATAACTAACTTCTAGCCTATACCAAGTGTATTTTTAGTTGTAAACTGTAGAGCCGAAACTGTTTACTATTCAAAGAGTTACTTTACTTCAGCTATGTTGGTAGTTGCTGTTATTTTTTTTTAAAGCAGATTAAGTATGGTGTAACTTTCTATTAAATGAAAAATATCTATCTTTTACTTCAGAAAACATGACTTCACACAGTAAAAGTGCATTGTACTCAACAGGGATTCTGAATTTAGAAAAACTTATTCATGTATTCATTCTTGCACTTCTTATCCCAATTGTATGTCAATTTCTTTGCATATTAAAGTGGCATTTGCAACTGACAAGCTGACTGGCAAGTTTGAATATAAATGCATTGATAAAAAGGAGACAACTGTATTGTGCAGATCAATATGAAGTGCACAGCACGAGGAAGTCAAAAGTGACAACCATGCTCATGTTTACTACCAGTTTACTGAATGTCTCTGAAATGAGATTATAATTTCAGATGCTGCTGCATATATTTAAATCTACCATACTTTGCATTCCCATAGGAATACTAAACTGCATACTATTAAGTTTGAACAGGCCATTTCATATCTAGGGCTACCATATGTCTGGACTTCCCCGGACATGTCCGGCTTTTCGGTCTATAAATAGCCGTCCAGGGGGGATTTTTAAAAATCTACAAATGTCCGGGATTTCCCCCTGGTCGGCTATTTATAGACAGAAAAGCCAGCGGCCAAGTGCCGCTGGGCACCCAAAGCCCCTTCCCGACTCCCCCCATCCCCTGCAGCCTTACCAAGCTGTCCTGCCCCGCAGCTGTCTTCCCCCTCCTCCACTCCCCTGAATGCTCCGCCCACCTGCTCCTCCTCCTCCCCTCCTTCCCGCGAATCAGATCTTCGCGGGAAGTCTGAAAAGAAGCAGGGGCAAGTGGGAGGCAGCAGCAGGTAAGCTGGGGCGAGGGTGGGGGGAGAAGAGCTCTGGGGAGGCGCGGTCCTGGCCGAGCGGCTCCCTCTGGCCCTGGCCGAGCAGCGCCCGGCGGCCCCAGCGGCTCCGGTCCAGCTCGGGACCCAGCGGCTCTGGCCCCGGTTCCGGACGAGCGCGCCGGCCCAGCCCCGGCCGAGCACCCCCAGCCCAGCCCAGCTCGGGCCCCAGCAGCACCGGCCCGGCCCGGCTCGGGCCCCAGCCCGGCTCGGGCTCCAGCAGTGCCGGCCCAGGCCTGGCCCTGTCCCAGCTCGGGCTCCAGCAGCGCCGGCCCTGGTTCCAGCCGAGCGCGCTGGCCGAGCACCTCCGGCCCGGCCCCAAGCCCCGCAACTCCGGCCGGAGTGCAGCCCAATTCCTGGGCTCTTTAAAGCCAGCCCTGGTCAGGGGACAGGGAGGGGGGGTTGGATGGGTCGGGAGTTTGGGAGGGGCTATCGGGTGCAGGGCTGTGGAGAGGTGTTGGGACAGTCAGGGACAGGGAGCAGGGAGCGTTAGATGGGTCTGGGGTTCTGGGGGGTCTGTCAGGGGGCAGGGGTGTGGAGAGGGGTCGAGGCAGGCAGGTAGCAGAGGGGGTTGGATGGGTCAGGAGTTCTGGGGGTCCTGTCAGGGGGCAGTTAGTGGCAGGGGTCCCAGGAGGGGGCAGTTAGGGGACAAGGAGTGGGGGGGGCTTTTGAGGGGGGGCAATCAGGGGGTGGGGAGTGGATGGGGGCGGGGCAGGGGCGGGGCAGGGGCGGGGCTAGAGCGGGGCTCCTCCCTCCCCCCCGTGTCCTCTTTTTTGCTTGTGGAAATATGGTAACCCTATATGTAACCCACAAACCTCCTGGGTGTGGTGCTCTGTCTCCTCTAGTGGCACCGAGACCACTCAGAGAGAGATTAATGAATCTGCTCTACTGCCTTAGCTAAGGGCCAGTTGGCTTTTAGTTCATGCAGTAGAGGCTCATGCATTCAGCTCCAGAGGCCCCAGGTTCGATCCCACCCACCAACAACCAGGGTCTGTTGGCGTTACAAGCATCCATGACTCTGGTACAAGAGATTACCCTGTGTGCACCTGTAGTGAGGCCCGCCCACTAACAGCTGAGATCACTGAGAGCTGAAATCACTGAGAACTGTGTTAAGTGGTGGGCCCTGAAGACATCTTGGTGAGCGGCCATCCGGGTGGTTGGTGGCGAGGCGTGGCTGGCAGAGAGGCGTGGTAAGCGGCCAGCAGGACGGCTGGCGGGGCGGCTTGGTCAGCAGGGTAGCTGTTGGAGAGGCGCAGCAAGCGGCTAGCAGGGCAGCTGGCAGAGAGGCATGGCCAGCAAGGCGGCTGATGGAGAGGCGTGGCAAGTGGCCAGCAGGGCCGCTGTCAGAGAGGGACAGAGCACAGTCCTGCAGAGAGGTGTGGCAAGCTGCCGGTGAGACGGTGAGCGAGTGCCCAAACAGTGGAGCATGTAAGGTGCTTCTTTACCTCCCACTTCCACCCAGGGTGGGAGGTGAACTCTGCAGATAATCCTCTGGACTCTGGGGCTGCACTGACTATGGACAGTAACTGTGAGTGGGGTGCAGAGAAGGGATGGGCACGTTGAAAGGACTTTGGGGTTGCTGGACTTAACCTGAGGGGAAAAGGAAACTGCCCAACTTACTTGAGGGGTGGGTCTTTTGCTTAGGGTTTATGTTTGTGAACCTAGTTGCTGTGTTTACCCAAATTAATACTGAGTTACTGCCCTCCTTTTAATAAAAGCTTTTGCTACACTCAGACTCTGTGTTTGCGAAAGGGGAAGTATTGCATCTTAGAGGCATCCCGGGGTGGTGTGTAATTGTCCCAGGTCACTGGTTGGGGGCTCGAGCTAGTCTTGCATTGTATTATTGAAAAGAAATCCCTAGATATTGAACCCAGCCCTTGTTGCTGCCAGCTCTGACTAGCAAAAGGGTTACACATATAATGAGTCTAGTTTATTATTTCTCTCCTTGCTATTATTATTTTAGAACATTTCTTTTAATCAGCATTTCTCCAGTGAAAAAAATTCCCTATGTTCCTTCTATACATGTGTGTTAACTTTTCTATTCCCTTTCAATATCTTTCCATTCTTGTTACTTCATTCTGGAGTTTCTAGGGGTCAGACTGCATTGATTTGCAAGTCAGGTAGAAAGAATGAAGGAGAGAAACAAAAGGGTATTGCCTGCTTAGGGGTCAGGCACACTTGAAGTTCCTGTTAGTAACCTGCTTTCAGTCCTAACCATCTCTAAGAGGGAGAGCAGGAAAGAAGTTACCAGCCAGAGGATAGTAGCATATGCTGTACACTCCTAAGAGGTTGGTAAAGCAAACATGCTACCTCTTCATGTCAGGTGGTTCTGAGTAGCTCTATGCTACACTTAACATAGGTTTGTGCTTTAATGGCATAACATGGCTTTCACTGATCCTACTAAAGCATGCTGCTAGGCATGACGGCCTCAACAAGGGTAAGTTCTAGAATAACTTCTTTCATTTTGTTTTTATAAATTTCAACTTGTCCCACAAGTCCCAAACATTCCAATCACCATTTTGGCCACATTCACAGTTCCACATACTCTTTCTAAAGTCTTGCTCATTTCCAACATTTTGCAGAATGTAATAGCCACTGTAGCTTCTCTGACAGCATCTGGCCACAGCCCTAAGTCTTAGATATAGTTTCTGAAATTCACAAATGACTTCTGCTCCTCACTAGCTTAAATTGTCTCATTTTTTTCAGCCCTCAGTATGCTATACTTACACTAAGTAAAAGGTGTTTGAAGAGCCACAATTATGATATCGTAAATGATGAGTACATTTATGGAAAAGCAAAAGTATGATGAGGCTTCTCAGACTCTAGATAGATGAGTGGCAAGAAGCACAAATAGGGTCTCCATATACTGTACCTCTCTTTCTGGGAATCTCCTGGGGCCTGTCTCAGTATTCTGGTAATGTTGACAAAAACTGGAAGTTTTCCATTTTTTTCTTGTCTTTGGCAGGCCTGGGAGGATATGGAAACGTTTTTGACTAGCTGCTGGGTCCCTCCGTTTCCTCTGATAATCTTGCTGTGAAAGTCTGTTTCATAGCAGTGCCCCAAGTGGCTGTCTCAGGCAGTTTCCCCTAACCAGCCCTAGTCCTGGCTCCTCAAGGCTCTGGGACTCAGCCTTGACCCATCACACAACAAGTTCCTCTTAACCTCCTTGAATCTTAATCTCTAGCTCTGTGGCTGTGCCAATTTTTGCATCTCTAATGCCTACTGGTTGTAGTCCCACAACTATCTTATTCTTTCCCTTCCTCCACCAGCCCTCCTGAGAAAACCCTAGCCCTTTTTTCACTTTGCTTGGCTCCACAACACCTCCCTTGACTCCTGCTTGTCCTGGATTTCAGTCCTCAGCTGTCCCAACTTCCCCGTTGCCTGTATGTCCTGACTTGGCTACCCTTAAACTTGATACCCTAAACCCTAGCCCCACAAATTCTTGACCTTGGATGCCCCAGCTATCCCCAGTATTAATCCTCTTGATTGACTCCAGCTTCTCCCCTTAGCCTTACTAACTCAGTTTTTGTGCATCCTATTTGTCTGGTTAACCCCCATCTCTGCTACCACACTCCATCATTGCTTGATTACCCCAATTTCAGTTCTGTCTTGGTACTCCTGTTACAAAAGGCCAGTCATAACTCTGTAGACCTGCCCACGTTTTCCTTTAAAATAGTGTGAATTTGAATGTTTTGGAAACTAGTGCTGCGAGCATCACACACGTGTTCTAGAGCAGTGGTTCTCAAACTAGGGCCACTGCTTGTTCAGGGAAAGCCTGAAGCGGTGAACCGCAGCCAGTGGGAGCCGCAATCAGCTGGACCTGCGGACTCAGCAGATAAACAAACCGGCCTGGCCCGCCAGGGGCTTTCCCTGAACAAGCGGTGGCCCTAGTTTGAGAACCACTGTTCTAGAGCAGCTATTAACCATAGGCAAAGGTAAAAGTCACAGGGGCGACACTGCAAGTGACTAAATAATAATAAAATGGCCACTTGTGCCCATTACTACAAATCTTGTTAAGATCAGTGTCTAGAAAATCTAATTTTTCCACATGCACAAATGTGTACATTAAGCAATACTGTCAAACAAAAAAGGAGCACACGTACTATGCATGCTAAGAAATAAAGTAATTAAATTAATAAATTACCATGTTTGGTCTGAGTCACATCCCTTTCTCCAGTCAGATGGCATAACAAAACTTTCTGATGTGTATGTACGCTTTTTCCTGAAACCTTACACAAACAGGTTTTTAAAAGTGAGTTTCCTACAGTCTTTCAGTCTCTGTCAAAAATGATTCTTTAATAGTACATACTGTAGTTGATTCCAAATATTTGTGCACTTCAAAGTGATTTCTCTCATTCAGCTGTGTGTTAGAATGTCAATTTGCTCTTGTGTTCAGTTTTAATTGAACAGCTAGAGTAACGTGCCAAAGAATAAACCCAGATCTGAGGTACACCATTGCATGTACGGGCCTAAAATGTGAAGAATTTTAGAGATGTGGCATGGAGTGATGAGCAAGAGAGATAAACATAAGAGCCTATGGTGAGATTTTTTTTTTTAAAGTGAATGTAACACATTCTTTAATATCCCCCCTTTTTTGTTTTGCTCCCCTCCCCTGTTGTCATGGAGCATTTTATTAATTTTCTTGTAATAATAACCTGGGACACCCAGAAGTAGCAATAAGAATATAGAGTAACCATGGGAGAACAATCATTGTTACAATGTTCACTTTGCCCCATAGGAAAAATGAAGCTGTTCCCATCTGTCCAAGTCGTTTTTTTTTTTAATTTGATTTGATTAACAGCTGGGTATATATTAAATTGAACAAAATCCATACATGTCTTTGGCATCCATCATTCTTAGTACTATATTTAATTTCTTTTTCTGCTCAATTAAAACTCTAATTAGAAATTTATATTCACCAGAGTAGATGATGGTGCCTACTCGTTTTCTTTTTTGGTGGGGTAGGATGGAAAGAGGGACAGCTTACAATTGTATTTTATAGCTTGATAGTAAAGTTGTCAGTCACTGTAGGTACTAGCATTTCATTTGTTTGTTTTTTGGCAACAGACACATTCCTGGGTTGCGAAATCAGATCCACATCTGAAATCTCTGCAAGCTCAAGTTGTGTGTATATATAGATCCAGAATTTCATCTCTCCTCATTATATAAAGAAGGGCTAGTTATAAAATTTGGAGTTTGGATTCTGTATTCTTTGCAACTGTCACCAAAATTCAGAAGATTTTTAAAGCTGGGGGTTGGTTCACTTCATTTTATAGAAAGGAGCCATCTGAGAACCAAAATCTGGATCAGTTATTCTGAAATATTCCACTTTCTCCAAAAGGAGTCTGGATCCTATGCTTTAACTCATGTCTTTCTCTACCAGTTATGTATGGGTCCATTCATCTACAAGAACAGTATCCGTTTGTCCATTCAGTACACTCTGGTTCACCTTTACATTTACTGCTTAGATCATAAGAACATGGCGGTGCATAGCAAAGGGTTGTAATCATACTGTCCTAAGAATGGACTGACAATACTTCGGGGGAAAAGTTAAAGTTTATATAACTCTTTTACTGTTGATTAATAGCTAGGTTGTTGGTGACTTCCACACTTCATTGGAACTTTCAGAAATATGAACAAGGTCTAATGTTTTGGGTGCCCTACATAAATGAGTCCCTGAATACATATTATTATTTGGAGGTTGCACCATTTTCTGAGCATGTATTGCTCCCATAATTGCTGTCAGCTGCATTATAGTAATAGCCATTAGTATAGCATTATGACAAGTCAGGTATGGTATATTAACATACAGCCCTCCCCCTCTGTGAGATGGAGTGACAGATTCCACCTTGCCCTCTTATCCACAGAGCTGGTTCTATCATAAGAGCAATTTCATACAACAGAAAAATATTGGTGAAAGCTAAATGTCAGTAACTGATTATGTGGGAAACTGAAGTCTAGTAGAGGGGAAATGTTTTCCTGGAAGGACAATAGGACTCCTTGACGTTCACTCAGGCTCATGGAGGATATCCCCAGAGATGCAATATCCTTGCTAATATCCAGTGGAAGTGAAGCTTTCCTGGCAGAATGTCTCTTATATTTCTGATCTGTATTAAAACCAAAAAGCACTACCTCCTATTCTGATATTATGCAGTTATGAGGAGCACTAGCAGGAAATGACTAAGCAGTTTCCTCAACAAATCTTTCCTTTGCAATGCTGTTTTTTGACAGGTGCTTTTTTATCATTGTACAGAAATTTGAATAAGTACACTGCCTCATTTATCCATCAGTATCTTTGTCTTCCATCTTACACCAGAAATAGCCAAATTCTGCATTTGGCCGTAAACTGATAGAACTAAGAGGCAGACCTGGGACCCAAGTGGGAGAAGACTGGAAAAAGTACAGGTTTTCTAACTGCATGAAGACTTGCATATATAGAATGCAGATCTCTGTAAATGTGACTGTAGCCAGCATGAAGGCAGCAATAGACTTTAAGACTAATATTGGAATAGAACATCAATAGAAGGTTTGCCAATGTGCTTCATAGGGAGCATAATGAAAAGTGTGTTCCATTTGTAAACAATGAATTACATCCAACACCTCTTCCAGAATGGACTTCTATGTTAATGAAATTGGCATGGTCTCAATGCTAGAGATTATGGACCAAATTCTGTTCTGTTGCAGTAGTACCTATGTAACTGGACTGTTATTAGCATTAATGCCTGCTGACTTTAAAACTTAATGGGTGGGTATTCTGCATCTCCTCACTTGTCACAATTTACTGTGGACATACAGTAAATAGGAGAAAATACTTATTTCCATGGAAATTGGAGCACATCTTAACTTTATTAAACCATTGTTCATAACAGTTTGGTCTAATTCTGCTCTGTTACATGGATGTGACTCCTGGAGTCTATATATCTTGGAGCCAATTCTCTCCACGTGTCTTTTTTTATCTTCTTACTGAAGTGAATCATTATTGGTACATTTTGTTGTAACTCACTTTTTTTTTAAATCCTTGATCATAGTTGTATCAGCCAGTGTGAAGTAATACACTTTTGGGACATACCAATGTTTAGATGGATCCCCAAGCAAAAGCAAAAATCCTATTGTAGAAAATAGAAAGGTGCATAATCTCTGCCAAGTCAAGTGTAAAAATATAATTAGGCAGGCCAAAAAAAAAACCCCAAACAATTTGAAGAGCAATTAGCAAAACACACACGAACTAACAGCAAACATTTAAGAACATCTGAAGCAGGAAGCCTGTCAAACGATCAGTATGGCCACTGGATGATCAGAGTATTAAAGGAGCACTCAAGGAAGACAAAGCCATTGCGGAAAAGTGAAATGAATTATCTGCATTCATCTTCACTGAGGAACTGTCCTGGATTAAGGTGTCAGTAGAGGAGGTTCTGGAACAAACTGATTAATTAAACAGTAATAAGTCACCAGGACCAGATGGTGTTCACCCAAGAGTTCTGAAGAAACTCAAATATGAAATTTCAGAACTACTAACTGTACTATGCAACCTATCACTTAAGTCAGCATCTGTACCAAATGACTGGTGGATAGTTATGGTAATACTGATTTAAAAAAAAAAAACTTCAGAGGCAATACTGGCAATTAGAGGCTGGTAAGCTTAACTTCAGTACCAGGCAAATTAGTTATAACTATAGTAAAGAACAGAATGATTAGACACATAGATGAACATGATATATTGGGGAAGAGTCAATATGGCTTTTATAAAGGGAAATCATGCCTAGCTAATCTATTAGAATTCGTTAAGGGTGTCAACAAGCATGTGTGGACAAGGGTGATTCAGTGGATACAGTGCACTTGGACTTTCAGAAAACCTTTGACAAGGTCCCTCACCAAAGGCTCTTAAGCAAAGTAAGGATTTATGGAACAAGAGGGAAGGTCCTCTCATGGCTTAGTAACTGATTTAAAGATAGAAAACAAAGAGTAGGACTAAATAGTCAGTTTTCATAACGGAGAGAGGTAAATCGTGGTACCCCAAGGATCAGTACTGGGACCAGTGCTGTTCAACCTATTCGTAAATGATCTGGAAAACAGGGTGAACAGTGAGGTGGCAAAATTTGCAGATGATTCAGAATGACAAGATAGTTAAGTCCGAAGTTGACTGTAAAGAATTACAAAGGGATCTCACAAAACTGGGTGACTGGGCAAAAAAATGGCAGATGAAAGTCAGTGTTGATAAGTACATGGTAATAAACATTGGACAACATAATTCCAACTACACATACAAAATAATTATTTAAATTATCTTTTACCACTCAAAAAAGAGATCTTGGTGTCATTGTGAGTAGTTTTCTCAAAATATCTGCTCAGTGTGCAGCAGCAGCAGTCATTAAAAAGCTAACAACATTAGGACCTATTTGGAAAGAGATTGATAATGAAAACAGAAAATATCATGCTACTATATGCCCACACCTTGAATACTGCATGTAGTTCTGGTTGTACCATTGCAAAAAAAAAAAAAAAAGGTATGTATTAGATTAGAATTAGAAAAGAAACAGAGAACAAATATGATTAGGGGTATGGAACGGCTTACATATTAGGAGAGATTAAAAAGATTAGAACTGTCACCTTAGAAAACAGATAACCTAAGGGGTTGTGATAGAGGTCTATAAAATCATGAATGGTGTGGAGAAAGTGAATAGGGAAATGTTGTTTACCCTGTCACATAACACAAGATCCTGGGTCACCCAATGAAATTTAATAGGCAGCAGGTTAAAAAAAATAACATAAGGAAGTACCTCACAGAATGCACAATCAGCCTGTGGAACTCCTTGCCAAGGATGTTGTAAAGGTCAAAAGTATAACTGGATACAAAAGAGAATTAGATAGGTTCATGGAGGATAGGTCCATTAATGGCTATTAGCCAAGAGGATCAGGGACACAACCCTATGCTCTGGGTGTTCCTAAAAATCTGACTGGCAGAAGCTGGGAGTGCATGATGGGATAGATTACTCAATAATTTCCTTGTTCTGGTCATTCCCTCTGAAGCATCTGACCCTGACCTCTGTCAGAAAACAGGATATTGGGATAGATGGACCATTGGTCTGACACAGTATGGCTGTTCTTATCTCTGAGGACCTCTGTATGAAATTACCAAACCAATAATAATCTTAATAAAACATTTAGTTTTAAAATGAAATTCAAACAAAATTAACGGCTTATCCTACCTAACTAACAACTATAAGATAAACTAGATGACGCTCTCAGCTGGGGGAGAGTTGTGGGGTGGATGGAAAGTAGATGGCTTACATCTTCTGAAAGCAATTCTTTCCCTGACCATTCAGACTGGCAGCTCCTCTTGGTGTGCAGAGTCCAACTCCCGCTTGATGTTTCTAGGATAAAGAAAGTCATGCATCTGGGTCAGCTTGTAAATTCAGATGTGCCTTCCCTACATTAAAGGGTTGTTGAGAGGATAAATACACTGGTGATTCTGAGACGCTCGGATACTAGTGATGAGCACCATAGAAGTACCATCCTTGCTCTCTCTTTTCTTTCTTACCTCAACTGTTCTTTCTTTTATGTGTCTTTCTCTTTCCACACCCTCTTTCGATGTCTGTTTCTTGTTTACTTTACTCTTGTTGTCTCTCCCAATTATCTCCTTCATTTAACCTTTTCCTCTTTCTCTCCATTCTTTCTGCTCCTATTTCTCCCCCCTCCCCCGCCTGTTCACTCCAGTGTACACACTCCCACTGAATGCCAGGGAGATCCAAGAAGGCAGCTCCAACTATCTCCAGAACAAGCTTCTTTCTAAAGTATGAGATTTGACCTTAAATGTCTGAATCATTAAGCTTTCCAGTGTGTAAAAGTAGAAGATTTCTTTCTAAATCATTCTCCTGTTAAATTTATGGAAGTAAAGTTACTCACTTTAATGTATTAGCTAAACATAATCACATCAGAACAGCGCACAGTCTGAAAAGATCTTAAAATAATTATGATTTGTATGAGATGGCTATTAAAGGAAAACCTAAGTAGTTTATTCTATATTACTCACAGTCAGATAAACAACCCACACTCTATTAAAGGTGTAATTGAAATAGAAGTTGTGGCTGAATATAGTGACGAAAAGAGCCTTGGTAATCTTACTGATGCATGTACAGCTAATTCTGTGCTAGTGGATAGTTTCAATTATTTTGGTGAGTTATTTTAAATTCAAGGCTACTTGAGGAACATAAGGGGATTTGTAATAAATGTGAGAGAGAGTTTTTCTGACCCTCTCATGAAATACCAAATCAGGGGCTAACCATAGTCTAGTCCAACATGCAAGTTGGAGAACAATGGGGAGTGAAGAGGACTGTTATGAGTTATCAGGATTGCCAGTCTTAACTTGTAATAAAAATAAGAGGTATGTGTGTTTGTTTTTTAAGAGGGCAGATTCTTCTAAACCATGGTTATAAACAGAGAGATAATTGGGGCAGATAATTTCCTTGTATGAGTGAAAGAGCTTAGAAAAAAATTAGGTGATTTCCAGGACAGACTGATTTGAGAGTCTACTGGTGGATTACAGCTGGCTGACCCTACTCCATCTATAGATAAATCCAGGTATGGGTTTCTGGAGTCATCCTGTAACTTGAAACCCTCTTTGATTTACAACACATACCTATCCTCTACATAACTGAAACTCATAAAAGCTTTTCTACTTAACTTTTTATCCTAATTTGGAAAAATATTTTCTTTGATTTGACTGAACCATATGTATTTATTTTAACTTATCCTTGCATTTACATATAGTAGCTTAGTATAAGTTGCGCTGTAATAGTTTCTCTTTGTTGCCCCAGTGTTTAACTTGTTGCCTAACTATGAAAAAGTGCTTTTAAAGTGATAACTTTGATCATATGAAGCTACTTACTTAAGGGAGACATTGCTTTTTAAAAAATATACTAGTTGTGGGTATGTTACACTGTAATGAAAAACTTGTAACTGGCCCATGTCACCTGACTGGGGCTCCTGGGGCTCAGGCTGCGAGGCTGTAAAATTACAGTGTAGGCGATTGCATGTCCAAACATATACAGCTGACATGGGCCGGTTGTGTGTGTCTATTGCAGTGTAGACCTAGCCAGTTTCTGTGTTTGTAATATTGCACCCTAACTACAGTTACAGGCAAGGTTCAGGAGGGTCAACCAAGACATTTATAAATTCATGTCCATTTTGGCCAGTTGTTTTGGTTGAAACAAAAAGAAAAACATTTTGGAAATGTCATTGTGTTTCAAATGTTTGGGCTAGGTTCACAAGAGGATTTATGAGCCATTCACAAAATAGATGAGGATGCACTTCCTTCCCCCAACCTGCCTCCCAGTCGGCACTCACATGGGATGTGGGAGGTCCAAGTTCCAGTCCCTGCTCCAGATGGAGGAGGGAGGAATCTAACTACCCTGCCATAGGGTGTTCTGGGTTGCGTTTCATTCACTTGTATTGAAGCTGTTCCTTTTTTATGAAATGCTTAAATAGTCATATAGCCAATGACAGAGAGAAACACATAATGATTTGGGCAATCATCACAGAGGGTGTGGGGAGAGAAGAGATTTATGCTTCACAGCATACAAGCAGAGAAGTGATAGTATTTTTTTTTTTTAATTTTTCTGGAAGGTTGCAAGAACGCCAAAACAGAGAGATACAAAGCAAGCTGCTCCAAAATAAGAGGCTCCACTCACCCTCCCACCATACTCTACACTGTGTCTATCTCATGATCATCTTTCATATTCTGATGTTTTTGTATGAATTGCTTGCAGTTTTCCATTACAACCTGTGGTTTCATTATTATCTTTTTAATATAGAAAACCAACTTTCATCAAGTGTAATAAAAAAGGACCTATTTCCTAACACTATTCATTATTGTGAAGAAAAGTTATTTTAAAGTAAAAAGTAAACTACAGTGGTGCTGTAGATGTAGACTGATGGAAATACTGAGTCAGACTTATTCCTGGTGTAACTCTACTGAAATTACAGTTATACCAGATGTGAACTTGGTTTGGCTATTTGTACTCGTTATTAAGGTTCAAATTCTGACACCCTTGCTCATCTTGATTAATACATTACTGTGGGAGTAGCTCTACTGAAACATGAGTTATGTTTAGTTGCCAGAGTTCCTCAGCCATACCCACTTCCCCAGAACAAGGAAAGGTGAAGGCCAGGAGACTATCAAGATCTGCAAGTATCTTCTTCTCCTCACTAGTCACTGACTATCAAGTTGAACCATCTATCGCCAGATTTTGGCCACGTTACTTCACAAGATAGCCTCACTGATTTCAATGGGAGTACCTGAGAACTGAGTATTACTCAGTGTAAGGGGTTCTGAATCTGGTCCTAAACATAGATTCATAGAATATCTGGGTTGGAAGGGACCTCAGAAGGTCATCTAGTCCAACCCCCTGCTCAAAGCAGGACCAATCTGACAGATTTTTACCCCAGTTCCCTCAATGGCCCCCTTAAGGATTGAACTCACAACCCTAGGTTTAGTAGGCCAATGCTCAAGCCACTGAGCTATCCCTCTCAGACAGCTGTTTCCCTGTGATTGATTATAAACACAGCGGCTCAGACATTGACTGGATGGAGCTCTGTGTGTCAGAAGAGAAAGCAACTAGAAGGCCAAGAAATACCTGATTTATTAGTTTCTCCTAATGAAAGCAACCCAGCCAGGCCCCAAACTGGCTAACCACTCAGACATTCCATACTGCCCCAATACTATTCCTCATGTAAGCAACTGTTATAATTGCCCTTATGTGATTGTGTGTAAGATTGAGGTGGTCCCATGGAGTCACATATGGGAGAAGAAATAGTCCACAGAACAGTCAACCAAGATGTGAGCAATGCTATATAAAAGTCTCTGATCCTCTCTATTACTGTCTTTACTGTGACAGGCCTGCCAGAAAGGGTACAAGAGCTGGCTCTGTGCAGAGTTGTGTACCGCTGAACACAAATACATTAATATTAGGTGAGTATATTTTTAAGTAACTGTTTAATGTCATTGGTAAGTATGTATCTGTGGGAAAAAATGTCTTACGAGGCAGAGTTTTCAGAGGCCTGGCCTTATCTGTTGTTTTTTTGTTTAATTTCTTTTAACTGAAAAACTTCACCTACCTCTGCCTTTATGGTCTTATGTCAGCAGAACTCTTCAATATGTTTATTATGCTATTATTACTGAATATACATTTCCTAAAGAAAATCTGGCACACCTCACTTGATTTTAAATGGCCACATTTTTCTGAGTCACAGCATAATGAAGCTGTAGTTAAATGTAATGAAACTTGTACAAAACTTCAATGACAATTCTGAGATCACGCAAGTTCTCAGTCTAGGAATCAATAATGGAAAGAAAACAAGAATAGCAACCTGTCTCCTCTTCCTGCCATCCCATGCATATTGAAACTGACACATCACCTTAAAATCTGCCTACCTGACACTGGTGCATGCATTGAGGGATTGGAGATATAAATATATTGCGTTTATATTAGGAAGTTTACTCACACCAGCATTGTCTTTACATAGATAGATATGCAGAGTATATTTTTCTAGGTAAACAATATGTGGGGGCAGACATTAAGGCATTGCTTTCAGAAAGGATACTGCCAAAGTTCTCTCTACATATTCAGTGCAGAGTAAATGGCTTAGTTAATTCAAAACAAATCATTAAATCCTTACTGGTTTGCATGGCATGGTTATTTTTGTTCCCTTCCTTCCTTTTCTGCCATCTGTCTACATATCTATTGATTTCCCCACTATTCTCCCTCATTTGCTGTTAACGCAGTATATCGGCTTACCTTTTATTACAGTTTTTCTGATATCTTTGGAGGACATTTATGTAAACTGAAACGAACATTAGACATAATGATGATGTAAGCTTGTGGGATAAAACCACATTGATCCAGCATTGATTACTGCAAGGAGGTATAAATCACTCCCACAAAGAAAAAGAGAGGGTCAATAGTTTTGAACCTTTTGCTAATTTGATATATTAAAGTCAGACTTCACCCACATTAGTACTTTAGTCACTGAAAATGATCTGATAAGAAGGACAGAATGTTGTCAAGTCATGACACTTCTAGGGACATCTTGAGAGAAGTTGTGTTTTATAATATAAATTCAAAAGATAAGCCAGACAGTCTTCTGACGAATCAGTGCAGCTTTATCAAACTGCTTCAATAGCACTCATGTTCCAAATTCATTCTCATTACAGAAATCATTGTATAATGGTAAAACTATAATTGAATAGATAAGGCCAAATCCTGCTTGCAAAACTTGCATGCATATTGTTGTTGATGTCACCTAAAAGGGTTGTGAGTAAGATAAGTAGGGTTTTGTGCTAAATTCCAAACTTCTAGTTAGTAGTGGATTCAATAAAATCTTCATCATCTTTCTTAGGTATAAATCTGGTCAGAAATTGTATTCAACTTATTAGTTAGTTGTCTTTCTGAAGATCACTTAATGATTATATCAAGCACTGTAACTCCAAAAAAATAAAATAAATAATATTAGTAGGTAGAATTTCTTAGGCTTATTGAGAACTCTCTAGTTTGAGGGAAAAATGTAACTTTGTATTATCCTTCAATTCTTCAGTACCCATGTGACTAAAAACATTGTCAAATTTTACCATGATAGCAGTCTGACATGCTTATTTCTATTATCTTGCAAAGATTTTTTTTTTATAAAATAAACCAAGTGTTCTTGAATTGCAAGTTCAAAACTTTAGAGTATTCACTTCAAATTACGTTTTGTCCTGAAAAGCTGTGCACTGGTAGCCTTCTTGTATTGAAGGCTCATCAGCAGTGCTTTAAGTGAGTTCAGGTTCTACCTACATCTTATTGGGAAAATATTTTATGATCTTGAAGTTAGAGGAATCACTGGTGTAAATCCTATTGCATCATAAGAGTATACTAAAATTCATAGGATATCCCCAGACATGTGACGGTATACAACAAGTATCAAGGCACACTGGAGGAAAAATGTCACTGAAACTTTTTAAAATTAACTTCTGGAAAACAGTCTTGACAATCACTGATGAATAAACCAGAAGGTAATGGTCATTTGAAGATGGTGTTTTCATGTTCACATTTTGCTGTGTCAGTTTTACACCGCAGAATAAGAGGAAGACAGAAGATAACTTCTTCCTTTGCCCTCCTCCCATAAGTGTACATGTTTCACCAAGCAACAAATATGATAATCTAACTCAGGAAACACAAATATTCAGACTATCCAGCTATGGTAACGGGGACATGGAAAGGCCAGTTGGGTATTTCCAAACAACTGATTCTCTAGAAAAGAGTTTTGAGTAATTGTACATGCCTGGGGAGAAATATATTCATGCTATTGCCCCATCAAGTTTATTTTTGGGAAGTTGCTTTAGACAGTCATGTGGAAAGTGCTATATTGAGGCTCTCAAAGTTTCAGGGGTAAAGGAGTGTGTAGTTTTGCTGCCTTAAGCCCCAATTTAGAAAAAGCACTTAATCATATCAATGGGATGATTCATGTACTTAGGACTGGGATTTTCCAAAGGAGTTTAGGAACTGAAGGCACCCAATTCCTATTGAACAATCAGTGGAAGTTGAATACCCAACTCTGTCACACTCCTGAAAATCTTAACAAGTGTTTTGTTGAGTTGTGGACTTTCAGCAGTGTGAAAATTAACAGCCACAGAAAACAATCCATTGTAATGGATAATTCTGTTCCCCTATCACACCTATAGGGGAAACTGTCAAAGGCACAAAGGGGAGGTAATCAGTAGGAGTTGGGCACCTCCTCCCCATTGTGTCTTAGAGTCCGGGGGAAGGACTTTCAAAGTCATTCTAGTAACAGACTCAAGCTCCCATCACATTTCTGCATCACAGAGTCCTAGTTTGGTAACACACTGATATAGCAAACATGGATATTACACTGCACTGGGACAAATTCTACTCTGTTACACTGGTGCATCTGCACTGAAGCTAAAGAGGTTGTATCAGAGTAACTCAGCTGAACTTGGTTCAGTTATTTTAAAAACAACCAAACAATAGGCTCCCAGCTGATCACTTACTAAAACACCACATCTTCAAACATTGTAATAGTTGATATTTAGGTAGACTATTCTATAGATAACAAGGATATTAAGTTCTTTACTGAAGCTGACTGGGAGCTCCATGGAACCAATTCAATATTATAAATGAATAAAGAATCCCTAGTGTTTCATGTGGAAAGAGTTCAGGGGCCTGTAACTCCAGGAATTGCTCTTCAGAGTTTTGAGACTCAAGTCTCCCAGGCATACGTGGGTGCACAGCTGACAAGCTTTGCTAAATGAATCTGAGGTTTGCCACTTTTCAAATCTCTGGTGAACCTTACTATGCAGCTAGACTTCAGGATCAAAGATGGGCAGCTGTTTCCCTCTGTGCAGGAGTGAGGAAGAGAGATGCATAGAATGTATGACTGAGTGAAAACTAAGTTTAACTTGGTGCTTGTACTTCCCTTTGTAACTAATTAGGGAGCCTTTTGGTATAATTACTCTATTTATTTGTTTATCTGTTAGAAATTGAGACACTCAACAGCTCCAGTTCTAAAATTTTCTCTCCAGTTGTGTGATCAATCTAACATTAGAAAGTTTCCAGAACAACTCATCTTTCTTCATATTTGTAGTACTGTAGCAGTTAGAGACTCCAACTAAGATTGAGGACCTCTATGCTAGGTACTGTATACATGAGAGTCACTGTCTGAAAGAGGTTGAATCTAAATAAATAACCCTGGCAAAGTGCCGTAGAAAGGAAGTATGTTTCCTTTTAGGGGGAAACTGAGGCACAGAGGAGGTAAGTGACTTGACTAAGGTCAAATAGGAAGTGTATAACAAACCCACTAATTGAACCTGGGTAGTCTTAGGTCTGGTCTATACTACCCGCCTGAATTGGCGGGTAGAAATCGACCTCTCGGGGATCGATTTATCGCGTCCCGTTGGGACGCGACAATCGATCCCTGAATCGGCGCTCTAACTCCACCAGCGGAGGTGGTAGTAAGCGCCGCCGACAAAAAGCCGCAGAAGTCGATTTTGCCGCCGTCCTCACAACGGGGTAAGTCGGCTGCAATACGTCGAATTCAGCTACGCTATTCACGTAGCTGAATTTGCGTATCTTAAATCGACTCCCCGCTGTAGTGTAAATGTACCTTTAGTCTTAGTCTAATGCCTTTACTACAAGACTATGCTTCCTTTTTGTTATTTTGTACTAAACAAATCCTCAAAAAATAATTGTGTGCAAACCCATACTTAAAATGTCATTGCTACAATGATGACATATTTCAGTAATAAGCTTTCCAGTACACAAAACCATCCTTTTCTTGGTTAAGGATGCATTTAATTTAAATCTAAAGTTGTCTGGGAATACTTTGACAGTGTTTTCTTTTCCCCCATTGGAAAATGGCAATTTGTCAAATCAAAAATTCTCTGAGGAAAGTTTTGTTGAGAAGGTTTCTAAGGTCCAGGACTGAATTTCTGCTCAAAACAAATGAGAAAGATCCCAGAACAGCCAGTAGTCCAGGGGTAAGGGTACTCAGCAGCCATGTAGGAGACCCCAGTTAACTGACTGCTCTATCAAATTCAGAGCCGGGTCTTAAACATGAGTCTCCCATATCCGTGGTGAGTTGTCCTAACCACCAGGCTATTGGCTGTTTTGGGATGAGCGTGGGATGGGTCTGTCTCTGTTTTTTCATGAAAAATGTCAAAAGATCTCAGTTTTGTTCTGATGTGAGATGAAAACAAATTGTGAAACCTCAAAATCTTTTTGCAACATGAAATTCTTGTTTTCTGGACAGCCCTATTTCTATCTGAAATGGTGCATCGTAGTCTAACAGAGTTTTTTTTCCGCTAGAGATAATGAGGGAGGGGAAATAAGCAAGAGTCATAATATCAGTGTTTCATTTAAAAAATTAGGTCCTTCATTGTGGGCTGTCCTCCCTATGATTTTAG
This sequence comes from Malaclemys terrapin pileata, assembly GCF_027887155.1. Lineage (NCBI taxonomy): Eukaryota > Metazoa > Chordata > Testudines > Emydidae > Malaclemys > Malaclemys terrapin. The sequence goes on from NC_071512.1 coordinate 70,537,954, forward strand.
TTGCATAGTCAGCCATCTCTCAGATTCTCTTGGGGAAGTGAGGACATGGAATAGCTGTTGTACAAAAATGTAATGCATATATAAACATTGATTATTATGTCAAAACTGAGCAAATGAAATATGTGGATCTTTAATTTAAAATAATACTGGTGCACTGGTGGACCCTGCCAAAAATGCCTTAAACAAACTGATAAAATTTGCTGCTTGCCTTTCTTAGATTAAATAGGATAATGTGCTTCTATATAAAAACAGTGTATCCCATAAGTAAAAAAGCAGTTTTCGTGGCAAACCCCTGACGTGGTTTCTTTCATTAAGGATATGAAAAATGATAATATTCTGATGATGATGTGGAGATGGTCAAAAATGAAAAGGGCTTGCCTCAGTGTGCTGTCCTGACCTCAATTTCTACCTGATTACAAGATCTCTTTCTCAGAACAAAGAAACCTAGGAGGGATGGTTGTTTTTGAAGTTAATTGTTTTGCAACTTGATTATCCTCTTGGAATGTTTATCATATAGAGAAATTCATGAAGATACCAGAATTCTCCTCTTTTTTTGCTTTTGCTCAGAAAATCAGCGATGTTTTGTGGTTTTCCACTGTCTAGTCTTTTCTTGTCTCTGTGCTCTGTAATAGTGAATTCACATCTCCTGATACATTAGAACTTAGTAATCATTTCTGACTGGGAACTTGACATTCAGCCTTGGGTTAAGTTTTTGAAAATTGAATATAAGTCTAGAATAAGGCAGTATCTAGAAAGACAAACAGACTGAAAGGGACATAGATAAGTTCTCCTTCCCCTACTCTCTCTGTAGATGATCTAGTTGTCAACAGAGCCTATAGGGCCAGGGTCTCAAACTCAATTTACCTTAGGGCCAGTGCCAGTCCTCAAATCCTCCCAGTGGGCCAATAATGTCACTGAAGATGGTGTTCAGAAAAAAAAATGTTTATATTGTATTTTTTATTTCGAATTTCTTAGAAATAATAAAACTGTCATACAACTTTATACAATTCTTCACCTGCCAGAGAGTTTTTAGTGTTTGCTAGACACCTGGCAATGCTTCAGTTCTGTCAGTTTGTTGATGTTTGGCTTCAGTGACTGAGCAGTTGAAACCTTCAGGATTGCAGCAAAGTGTGCATCAGATAGTTGTGTTTGGTATTTAGACTTGTTTATATTCATTGTGAGGAAAAAAGTGATGCTGCCTCAATGGCTGACTCTGCCCGACAACTAATGACCCTGCCTCCCTGGCTGACTCTGCCCAGTGACTAGTAATGCTGACTCTCCCCCAGCCAATGGGTACTGTGGGGAGCGGCGTCCACAACAGACATTGCCGGCAGCATGGCTGCATGCGTGTCTAATCCATGGGCCACAGTGGAGAGGTTCTCGAGCCGCAGATGGCCCGCAGACTGGGACTTTGAGACCCCTGCTGTAGGGGAAAATAGGAGATGAGGAGTTCACCAATGTTGGTGGTGATTGTGCCAGATCTCAATACGCTGTGGTGATGCAGTATTGCATCATCTTATGGGTGATAAGATGCACCATGGGGAAGAGAATGAGGACAAGAAGAGAACTGTGTCTGAAAGAAGTAGTGTCCCCAAGGAAGTCCCCAGCCAAACAAGAAAAAGTATGTATGCATGTGCAATGTGTGGAGCTTTGGGGAAGGGGGATCCATCTTTGATGATCTCCATTCTTGAATGATTGTGATGGATTGTATAGATGCTGACCAGAGAAGGGTTAATGATATGGGATCAATGAGCCCCAGCCTCCTTCACCTGCAAAAGCTTTAAGACTTGGTGGTTAAAAAGAGAGAATCAATTTAGTTGAGAAGTTCATGGATGAGAAAGCAAACACCTTCTTTTGTGCTCCCTGAAGGTAGGCTACAGAGACTAGTAGATGAGAATCTCCCTGGTTGAAGGTAGAGCTAGCATGGGACTGTTTGTGTGTGTGTTGTTACCAGGACTATTGGATTCCCTTTTTTGACCAGGGGTATTGTGTTTACTCTTCTACTCAGGACATGAGTAGTGTCCAGACAGTGAGTCTTAGTCTGGTCCCTCTGGCAGACTTCTGGGGAACAGATCACCTCTTTAGTATGCCCAAGGCCAATGCTGACCCTCCAAGTTTCCCCACTAGCTAAAGCATGACCTCCCCAGAGCTCCACTCTTGTGGATACTCTGGTTTACAGTTCAATGTTTTGGGGACTATATGACAATTAAAGTGAGCTGACACCGATTCTGCAAAGGCACTTGTAAACCATACACCTTTTACTTACAGACAAAGCACAAGAGATGTACAGCTCTGTGCAAGAATAGCAAACACCTTCCAGCAAAAGCTTTCCTCAGTTCTCTCTCTCTCTCTCTCACACACACACACACACACACACACACACACACACACACACACACACACACACACACACACGCACCCCCCGAGGGCCCTTTGGGTCTTAGCTGGTGTCCTTCAGAGTCAAAGGTCCTTCTGTATACCCGCTGTTTCTGGACTCTGCTTGCTAGAAAGATTATTTTTAACAGCCATTTCTTGTCTGTTCCGTGGGATTTTTCACTCTCCAGGACTCTAGGCTGCTGCCTTCAACCTTGTATCCATTACAGGAGATACATTACTAGCAAGTCTTTGGCTGCTAGTCTCCATTGCTCTGTTAGGACAAGGTTATTCAATTGTTGATGGTCCTTAATAGTGTGCTCATTCAGGAATAGATCCTGAGGTGTCAGACCTCCCCCTCTTACCACAGACGGGATGATGCAATCTAACATGACACTATACAGTGACAAACATCATTAAGGATATAATTTTAGCATTCAAAAGATCAAACTAATTCATCAGTTCATAGAAATAGATTCCCAAAACTGTCACAACTATCACATGGGACAATGAATCTGTACTGATTTTAAAAACAACAAATATAAATTTAGAGGCTAAGGAGGTTTTAACCCCAGAACACACTAAAATTCTCTTAAGTGTAGAAACTGCACTGGATATTTCAAACTAGCCCTAATTAAGACTTTTTCCTATGATCTCTTCTGGTTTTCTTCTGCCACTTAAGTTTTCTCTTTTTCCTCATTTCCCTGCCTATTCTCTCCATTTTGCCCCATCCCCTGTGGAAGAAAAGGGAAGCTGCTGAAGGAGCAGATTGGCAACTCTTCTCCTTCCATCAGATACTACTACAGCTTCACCTTCTGGAAGGAAGGCTGGGAGCACAAACTCTCCTGTTTTTCTCTCTTGAGTTTTCCCTGACTGAGTCTTGTTAGCTAGTAGGGGTAAAAAAGAGAGGCATAGAGTAGCTCTGCCTCCCAAGCTGAGGAAGGAAAGAGCTTCCTATGATTTTTATCAGAGGAGTACCTACTCCTCTACAGGTCTCTTATTTTAACCCCTGGGGAAGAAGAAATACCATCTGCTACCATCTTCCTGTTTGTTCCTGCACAGGGGCAGTGAGGGCACTAGGGGAGTTTGAATAGAGTTGTTCCCAGTTCCACCAGTTCCTATCCTCCACACAGAGACACCAGTTAATGAAGAAGCACTAAGAAGCTAGTGTGAAAACATGCTTCAGTGGGAGCCTATGTGTGGCTCCCTTAACAAGGAGTATGGGTATGGGGAAGGGGTTGAAATCTGCCTGAGTCTGCATTTTGGGGAGCACATGGGGGGCAAGAACTTGCATGTTTGTGTTTTTGTGTGGGCTGCATATGGAGAGTGGAGAGAGTGAGTATTTAATAGAAAAAGTAAATACCAAAATGTTGCAATAAAAGACCATAAAAACATTACCCTTTTATTTAAAGAAAAGAGATGAGATAGAATACACTGTTCGGGGCGTGTGGAAAATTCGCCTCAGGAAGCAAAATGACTTGGAGCCAGCCCTGGCAAGCCTTTTTACATCTCTTCCTGGAATTAAAGGGTTTTTGTTTTGAATTTAATTGAAAAATACTCTACTCCTGGTGTCCACCCCCTTCTCAGTATTATTTTTGTGTGATTGCACTTCTGAAATAAGTCCTAAATTACATCTTAGACTCCCCTAGATTCACTAAGACTTACCCTGAATTTGGCCCTATGGTTAATGTCTAGGGGACCAGGAAAAGGTATGGAAGTCTGTAGAGACTATCATCCTGTTAATGCTGAGACTACTTGCTTATATTCTCTGTTTATGTTTTGGATTGCACTAAACAAAGTTGCAGTGTACTCTTTCATCATAACATATTATGTCTCTCCTTATTCATACCATTTCCTCAATAAGAGTTTGTATGTTGAGCACATAATGTGAAATCACATACTGTTTTCAGTGGATGAAAACTCTTTCACACGCTGGCTTTGTATCCCTCTTGTAAACATAGATTTAATGTAGACTATTCTTTGCAGCTCTGGTAATTACCTGAAACCAAGGTTTCAGGTACATTATGTTCCTTCCAAAAGGTCAAGATTCTGAATTACTAGCCTGTTTCTATGTTCCTTTTGAGTTAGCACTGTTTAATTTTTTCTTTCTTTTTTTTTTTTAATTCTAACTTTCTGAGGCAGTAGCGCATGAGGTAATAAGGCAAAGCTGCCTCTGATAACTCACCAAGAAACATATTCCTAAAATACAGGATTTTGGGTATATGTAAAAGCAAAATGTATCCAATCAGTCTCATTAGACATCATTTTGATGAAGATGTGATGAAGATAATCTTGGCTTTGCTCTGTGTGTGTGTGTATATATAATACTAAAAATATTTTGTTACCACAAGAAGCTGATTTTTGCAGCTAAGGATTTATTCATAATACTCCATATAAACTTTTTCAAATTAGTGGTGAACAGAAAACAGAAGGTACTGCAGCAGTTTTAGCTCTGAAAGCCTGACTGGCAATTACAAGCATTAAGGCTTTCAAAACATAGGAAGCCAAGCTCAGTTTACTCATGTTACTTAATTTTTTTCCTAGAATATTATGCAGCAAAGTATAAACCATAGCACAATAAAGATCTGTTCCATGGACCTGGAAGCCTAAATCCCTGGGCTCAGATGTGAAAAAGTAATCATATTCCATAACCAATTAAAAGCTAAGAATTATGTTGGGGAGAAGCAGGAGATAAGAATTGCTAGAAAACAATATTACAAACAGTTTTGCACTACTACCCTTCAGTGGATTTTGATTTGGTAAACAACACAATACTATCAAATTGAACTGCTTAGTTGTTAAATCAAAAATGTGAACAACTACGTAAGGTAACTGTAATTAAAATCTAGAGTCCTGTGCACTAAAGTTTTATGCATCCTTTCCAATCTCTTTGCTCCTGGAAATAATGAGTGCACTGAAATTTATATGAAGTGAGAATGTTCAGAGTCCAGGGTCTCCATATTCATAAATTTCCATGAACAAATACTTCTGCCATCCTCAATCCTTGGCTCACTTCTCACAGTGTAGCTCTTACAACCATCTGCTCTCTCTCTCTTCTCCTCCTCCTAACTGTACACCACAACTGCTCTATCCTCACCTTCACCCCATACACCACAGTTCTGCTCTCTCCAGACCCACTGCTTGTGTCCTGCGTCACTGTCATTTCCCTCCTGCAGGCACCTCAGGCTCCAGCACCTAGCCGAAGCTCAAAAAACAACAACAGTGAGGAACCTGAGTTAGACGGAGGGATGGTGAGAGGGTTTGGCGGCAAGGCAAGGTCCTTAAAGAGCACTGAGAACCACTTCTTCATAGCCAGAAGTCTCTGGGATGTGAAGCAAGCCATGAGATGACCTCAGACAACAGAAATGAATAAGTAGGGTTCTTGCATGAAGTATCTTTTGCCAAGTCTGTTGAGCAGAGGGAGATTGGGAACTGAGGGTGGGGTTTCTATACACTGGAGTAAACGTGTCTGTGGTATATGCTTGCCCAACAAATACACTGTAATGGGAAATGTACTGAGCTGGTAACCAGGAGACCATGAGTTCAAATATCTCCTCTGACTGTTGTTTATATTTCCATGTGTTTTACATCCCTCATACCCACACCTTAGGAGGCAGTAAAGTATTCCATGCACAAGTAAATTAACATAGAGATTTCAGGCAGAGTTCAGAATAGAATCCAGATAAACTGAAATAATTTACCACTAAGTGCCTGGGGTTAGGAAGAAGTTTCTCCTAAAATTAGTCTCTATTTGTCCATCAGGAATGTTTTGCATCTTCTGAAGTATCTGCTACTGGTCCCAGTTTGAGATAAAGTACTGGATTAGATGGATTATTGGTCTGACCTGCTATGACAATTCCTGTTTTGTTGTGTTCCTAACTCTAATGAAGACATGGGGTTGGCCAGATATAATTGAGAACAGAATTTGGCTGGTGCGTAACATAATCTGGATAGCAAGTTCTACTAGCATTTAGATCAGTAGGAAATGGAATTTGAAACAATCTTTAATATTAAATTTGAACAATTAATTGGAAACCCTCAGTTTTTCAGTTGTAGCTTTCAGTGAACTGTTTCTTTTACCCTGCTATCTTGATACATTTTTAGTATGATGATGTACCCAATGCAGCATGTTACATAAAATCAGAATTTTTAAAACGTCTAGCTTATTGGACACTCCTAACTTCTTTAAAGTCAGCTACAATTCATCTATGGAGGCAGTTGGCAGTCTCCCAGGTTGAAATTTGGCATTACTACTCTTTAATCAAATGGTGAATTTCAAATACTTTCTGTAGCTGTGTCACGGAGTATTGGGGGACTCAGGGCCCTGCACCCCCGGCTTCCTGCGATTCACCATGACTCTCAGCCAGCCAGTAAAGCAGAAGGTTTATTTGGATGACAGGAATACAGTCCAAGACAGGTCTTGCAGGCACAGACAACAGGGCCCCCCTCAGTTAGGTCCAGCTTGGGGTCCCAGGGCATCCCAACCCACCCCCATTTTGGGGGGTCAGAGCCATCTCTGCCTCCCAGCCATCTCTCCAGCCCGCTTCCAGCACTCTGCCTTCAGCGACCCCTCCCACTGCCTTTGTTCAGTTTCCCGGGCCAAGGTGTCACCTGGCCTCCAACCCCTTCCTGGGTTCTCATGTTACATGCTCAGGCATTCGCCTTCGGGCAGACTCCCATCCCCCAATGCAGACTATCCTAGCCACACTCCCCTGTCAGCATTCACAGACCACAGTAAGAACAGGCCCAGATTGTCACATCTCCCCCCTTCGAGACCGAACTGAGCAGGGTCACTTTAGCCAGTGACCCGGGGAAGTTTGAACCTACCCCCGTTCCCATGGATGCCCCCGCATCCCTCCCATTCCTTGGTGAGAATTACACCAGGCCCCTCCAGTTTCACGCCCCCCCTTAGGTCGGGGGTGCTTGATGGCCCTCGCAGTTCGCATGTGGGAAGGTTTATGCAGCCTGTGCCCTTTTCCCACCCCCATACCTCTGGGGTTCCAACTGGGCTGTGGTCTTCTCCCAGCGCTCCAGTCTGGCGGTCTGTGCTTTGGGCTCTCTTGGTTTAAAGCCGCCCTTTTAACCTTGGCCACCCTCCGGAAAGGATCCTTTATGCTGGGCAAGGGTCCTAAATCTGTTTTCCCTTTGTCCCAGGCCTTCCTCCCCCTCTGACAGGGGTCACAGGACCCGCAGTACTGTCGGACAGTAACAAAGACCCCAGGCCAGTAAAAGCTCCGTAGCAGCCTCTGCTGGGTACGCCAGGTTCCCTGGTGCCCTGAGAGGGGAATGTCATGGGCCCGGCACAGCAGCTGGCGGCGATACTTCTGGGGTACCACCAGCTGCCTCCTGATCCCCCCTGACTCCATTTTCCCTGGGGGAGCCCATTCTCGGTACAGGAACCCCTTCTCCCACAGGAACCTTTTCCTGGCACCTCGTCCCATGGTCTGTACCGCATTGAGGTCGGCCAGGTCCCTTATCTTCCGCAAAGAGGGATCTCTATGTAACTCGGCCTGGAACTCAGCAGCTGGGACAGGGATGGCCACCTGCTCTTTCTCGCCCGCTGGGTCTGAAGCTGCAGCCTCCCTGAGCCGTGTCCCTGGGCGTTCCCTCCCCACCAGGTTAGGGTCCTGCGCCTCAGGCAAGGCACCCCCCCCAAGGCCAGGGCTCAGTGCCCCTCGCCGGCTCTGACTGTGGGTCACAACCAGTGCCCTTTGGGGGTTGCTTGGCCAGTTCTCCAGGTCCCCCCCCATCAATACCTCAGTGGGCAAATACGGGTGTACCCCCACATCCTTGGGGCCCTCCTTGGCCCCCCACTTCAGGTGTACCCTTGCCACGGGCACTTTGACTGGTGTTCCGCCCACCCCCCGTCAGGGTCAGGTAGGTGTTGGGCACCACCTGATCTGGGGCCACCACCTCGGGCTGGGCCAGCGTCACCTCTGCACCCGTATCCCAGTATCCATTGACCTTCCTCCCATCCACCTCCAGGGGAACAAGGTACTCTCTCCAGAGGGACAGCCCCGCGCCCACCGTATAAACCAAAAACCCTGAGTCTGGAGCATCCAGCCCCCTAGAGGAGCTGGCCTGGAGCTCTCCTCCCTCCTTAGCAGGTGGTACTCTGCCAGCCCCCCTTCCCTGGGAATGCTGCCTCTCGCCGGGCTGGGTCTCTACCCAGTCAACCCTCTGTGGGTTCGGCCTGCTCAGTCTGTCCCTGAGCCTGGGGCACTGGGCCCGTATGTGGCCTTTTTGGCCACAGTGGTAGCAGCCCATGTCCCATGGGTCCCCCCGAGTGGGTCGGATGGTCCTGACGCCGGATGTTCCCCTTTGATGGGGTTTTTCTGTATTTTCCCACGGGGAGGTCCCATGGTGACTCTCTCTCTGCGTTGTGGTGGGACTGTTCCTTTGAGACTCCTCCCTGTTATCTCCTGACCGGCTCTTTACAAACTCATCGGCCAGCCGGCCTGCATGTCGCGGGTTCTCTGGCTTTCTGTCCACCAACCACAGCCTCAGGTCGGATGGGCACCGCTCATACAGTTGCTCCAGTACCAGCAGTTTGACCAGGTCCTCCTTCGTCTGGGCCCCATCAGCCCACTTGCTGGCGTATCCTTCCATGCGGACGGCTAGTTGCAGATATGAGATCTCAGGGGTTTTATCCTGACTCCGGAACCTTTCCCGGTACATCTCAGGAGTCAGCCCAAACTCTCGTAGCAGGGCCTTTTTGAATAGTTCGTAGTCCCCTTTCTCTGCCTCTTCCAGTTGGCGGTACAATGCCACGGCTTTGGGGTCCAGTAAGGGGGTAAGGACCTGGAGTCTGTCCGCGGGATCAACCCGGTGCAGCTCGCAGGCCGTCTCAAAGGCCTCCAGGAAGTCAGCCATGTCCTCCCCCTCCTTGCGTGGGGCCAGGATGCACTTATCAAAGCTCCGTGCAGTCCTGGGTCCCCCCTCACTCACCGCAGCCGGGGGTTCGCTGCCCTTCAATCTCGCCAGTTCCAGTTCATGCTGTCTCTGTCTGTCTTTCTCCTCCCGTTCATGCTGATGCTGTCTCTCTTCATGCTGTCTCTGTCTCTCTTTCTCCTCCCGTTCATGCTGACGCTGTCTCTGTTGTTCACGATCCTCCAGCTCTCTCAGTTCTAGCTCTTTCTCCCATTCCAGCCAATTCCGCTCCACGGATGCCGAACGTCGCCGGGAGGATCCTCTGCTGGCCGGCGAGCTTCGCCGGGAGGATCCCCTGCTGGCCGGGGGGGTCACGGCGCCTTCGGTATTTGCTGGGCTCCTCCCCACCCTTCCCCTAGGCGTCTCGGGAAGCCCTCAGCAGCCGGCTGACCACTCCCAGCTGGGACAGACTCTGGTGCCTGCGCTGCATTTGCCATGCTGCTTCCCTGAGACACAGGGAGCAGTTCATTCGCGCGATCTTCCGCCTCCAGCCGGGCAATGAGCTGTTCTTTGGTGAGCCTCCCAATGCGCAGCCCCCTCTGCTTGCACAGCTCCACCAGGTCACTCTTAAGCCGCTTGGCATACATCTTCCTGCTGGCCACTCACCGGCCTGTGTGCTCACAGCTCCCCACAGTTCCCAGGGGGACCCCTAGTGTGCCAGCCCTTCTCGAGGTCACCACCTCTCTGCCAGGGTCGAGCTGCAGACTCCTCCGCCCCTGGGACCACTCGCTGCGATGCCGCCGGGGGACCCTGTTACTGCAAAAGTCCTTCTCGCTGGTCACATACTCCCAGGGGTAATAACCGTCTCTCTCTCACTCTTCAGCACGCCTGGTCCCCGTCAATCCCCCTTCGTTTTACTGCTCCCCAGTCACTTACTGCAGGATGCGCCGTCCACGGGGTGCAGTAGATCCCACCGCTGCCACCAGTTGTCACGGAGTATTGGGGGACTCAGGGCCCTGCACCCCCGGCTTCCTGCGATTCACCATGACTCTCAGCCAGCCAGTAAAGCAGAAGGTTTATTTGGATGACAGGAATACAGTCCAAGACAGGTCTTGCAGGCACAGACAACAGGGCCCCCCTCAGTTAGGTCCAGCTTGGGGTCCCAGGGCATCCCAGCCCATCCCCCTTTTGGGGGGTCAGAGCCATCTCTGCCTCCCAGCCATCTCTCCAGCCCGCTTCCAGCACTCTGCCTTCAGCGACCCCTCCCACTGCCTTTGTTCAGTTTCCCGGGCCAAGGTGTCACCTGGCCTCCAACCCCTTCCTGGGTTCTCATGTTACACGCTCAGGCATTCGCCTTCGGGCAGACTCCCATCCCCCAATGCAGACTATCCTAGCCACACTCCCCTGTCAGCATTCACAGACCACAGTAAGAACAGGCCCAGTTCGTCACAAGCTGATCATAGCTGGGGCACAATTTTGTGACTTGAACTATGTGACTATGTGGACAAAGCAGACCTTAGAGCTATGTGTGTGTTTGTGTTACTGAATACAGTAACTGTAATATATATCCACCCAGGGCACATCTACATCTTCCAAACAATATAATGGCTTGCAATTAGTAGATCACACAATGGGATAGAGGGATGGCATAGCAAAACCCACAACAGTTTGAAGAACTTTGACAAAGGGTTTTCTCACCTATCTACCTCTAGTGCAATACATCTTAAAAATAACTGGCCCATTTCCAAGTCACTTAGAGTTTTCAGAGGTGTGGGAGACCCTTGGGAGATGTTATTGCAGGAGTGAGGAAGGATTTTTAGCCTAGAGTACATTCTAACACCCAGCTCTAGAAACTCTTCTTTGATCCTAGCCTATACTAATCGAATGCATCTTCCCCCATAACTGGTGCTTATCCTGCTCGTTGAGCCAGGAAATCATTATGGAGAAGTAAGCATATCAGAAGTGCAGCCTGGGAGATCAGAGAGGGATCTGGTATGACTCCAAAGGAGACAGAGCAGGCAGTCTGTGTTATAGAGTGGGAATCTACTGGGACTAACCATTGATGGGTTGTGAAAAGTTAAGTGAGACTTTCTCCTTCTTTGTTAGGAGTGATGGGATCAAGAGTTAGAGAGGTGTCTGTTAGGGAGAGGGATGAAGGTGAAGCAGAAAAGGAGATTCTTGTCTTCAGGAATGGAAGATGGGTGTTTTCTAAGGATTAATTACCAATTTGAAGATTTGGGTATCATAATCCTAGAACTAATTGCTCTCTGACTGCCAGAGAATGTAGGCCCACAAAGATGTCTGAACCAAGGCCAAATCCCACCTTTAATATTTTAGTGCACCTTGGCTTTTTCCCCTTTTAATATTTTCTCACAAATTAAGTACATAAGATCTGATCTAAAAAAACAAGAGGCTGGGATGCATGCCAATTTTTAAACATCTTTTAAGTTAATTTCCTGACATATAGTTTCCAGTTCTTGGGTGGAATTTTCAGAAGTTCCTAAGTCAATAGAACTTATGCTCGTCAATTTTGTGGTTTTGAAAATCCTACCCTTTGTTTCAGTATAAGTAATAAAGATCACTGTAAATGGTCTGGCCACCTTCCAAGCGCTTACTCATGACCTGAGGTTGTGCTATAGAAACTCTGCGTCAGTTTTCCCCCTTCAAGAGACTTCTCAAATTCCACACATCTTCCTTTTTTCTTCAATAATGCCCCTTCTTCCATTGTCTAATGTATTGACATAAGACAAAATAAAACTCAGTCCTGGGGCTTCTCTTCTCCCCCTGAATCTGTTCTCTACAGTTCTTCCCTGCCTTGGCAGGCCACTCTCAGCCCTACCTGACTGGAATCTTTTCTTACTCCCAAAGAGTTTGCTGCCCTTGGCCCTGAGCCAGCTCCATACTCTAGCCCCTGGTCCAAGGGTTTCCTGAAAATTCCTCCTTCTTATTGCTGCTCTTCCACAGCTTCCTTTTTCTTGTTTCTCTCTGAGTTTCTAGCCCTTTCTTCAGCTTCCTACTACTCTTTTATAGGGGAATTGCCTGATGCCTGCTGAAGCCTGCCTACTTAGTAGCTAGGGTTGGCTGGTCCCAAACCTCTAGCCCTTAAAGGCCCAGTTACAATCACCCAGGTACCTTGGGTAAAATCCTGGCCTCACTGAAGTTTTGCCATTGACTTAATGGGCCCAGGATTTCATCCCTATTAATCGATGAAGAGTATTGGAGGAAGTGAGGATAAAAATTGGCAAAGTTATGAGGCTAAAGGATAACAGAACCCCTCTAAATAGATTTCAGATCTGTATAGATTATGGGGTGCCTGAAAAGGCACTTCATTGAGAAACACAGATATATATTTAGTGTTGTTTCGTTACAACTCAAGAATTAACACTTGTATTTAATGTGCCGTATTAAAGAAGACATATTTGAGGATCTTGTCTTCTCAAGAAGTATGAGAAATACGTAAGTCACTGAAGGTTCTTTTAAATCTTAGCAAACCTATTAAAAGAAGCATAAAATGTCAGCAATGAAATGAAACTTGAACTTTGGCTAGGAAGGTAAATTTGACACTCTTGATGAACAGCCATCCTGATTGACTAGAGATGATTTTTGGCTCCAATTTCTTGTCAAACATGTTAGTTTCTTGCTGCCTGAAAGTGCTGTTCAATTTCTGATATTTCAGCATCACTCTTTTGCTATCACAAAGCTGGTGCCGTTGGCTGTCAGGCCTTTACAGTTTCAATTGGCAGACTTATCTGTCTTCAGCAGGATTAGACAGAAATGTGTCTCATTCAGATGATTCTCCAGCCTACGGCTGCACCAGCCCCAGGAAATTTGAGTACATTAGCTTCAAAGAAACTGTCTGCAACCCCTTCTGACAACATACTCTGCAAACGCAAAGTATCCTCCAATCTACTCCTCAAGCTGTATTCTCTGTTTTAAATATTTACTCTTTACATGAATAGCTTTGAAATTTGTCTTGGTTCTATCAAGTTTTATAGAAGCAAGCACTAAACTATTCTTTTTAGTGCAATTAAAATTGCACTAATTCATTGAAAGGAATAATGGGGAAATAGACAATTAGCCCAGGATCGAATTGTCTCAAATTTGGAGACAACGCACATGTACAGTATGACAAGGTATTGCTCATTTAATGTCAATTTGGGTAATCGTCTCATTACAGTCTAGCAATTATTTTCCTCAAAGCAATATGTTCTATAGCCTTATTTGGTAGGAAAAATGTGTGTGTGTGGGGGGGAGGAGATTGGGTTTTTTGTGTTTTATTTTTCCTGTTGAATAAGTTGGTTTTAAGAGCTTGACTTTAGTTACCTCTGCCATTATTATAGCCCTCTTATGTTAATATACCAAATGATAACTTAATGTATTCAAGTCAATAAAGACAACTTGAGTTATGTTTCTGTACATATAAATACACAAGCATTCACACTTCATACACATGAACACTTTATGGTCTAGAAAATAGTATCTCACAAAACAAAACTAGTGTATGCAAATTTAACCATAAATTGTATTTTTTCTTTGTGCTAAACTGTCATTCTTCAAATAATCTAGTGTTACATGCTGTAACATTTAGTGCCTCTGTAAACTACTTATTACCAGTAATTGCATTGCCCGAAATCCCCGTTTTCCTAAGAGTAAAATGGTCTGCCTTACACTTTGTCATTTCCAATTATGCATGCCTCAACAGCAGATCCCACTTGAGTCCTACCAATGTAAAATAAAAATGCAAATAAATGAAGTTACTATCAAAAAAATCGGTATTTAGGGTGTAGTAGTAGGATTCGCACTGCACAGATGTTCAGCAGAAATGAATCTGCACTCAGTGTGTGTGTAAGAGTATTAACTATTTTATTATTCTGACTGTATACAGCAGCCAAGCATACAGGGTATATGACCTTGACTGGTGCTTTAAAATCCCAGTCCTAACTGCAGGTATAAGAGTGAAGAACTGTTAGACAAACAAACATGGCTGGCCATGGTATGCCTGTCTCTTTTTTACTGTAAGTACTTCTCTTGAGAAGAGAAATAAAGGGAATGCATTCAAAATGCAAACCAACCACACACCAATTACACAAGTGTGGCAGCATACCCTCCCAGCTCTTATAAAGCTGTTATCTGCAATGTTATGGCTGAGACCTGAGCCCAGACCTGCTCCTGTTGAAGTGCAAGGGTGTTTTGTCATTGGCTTCAAAGAAAACAGAATGTGGCCCTGTATCTGCCTGGCAATAAAATGATGTGAGGCTGATAGTATAAATGAGTTTCAGACATTTTTCCCTCTGTCATGAAAACCTCCCCAGAGCAAAGCTCCTGAACCATGTGTATATTACAGTCACCCGCCATTGTGACCTGTAGTGCAGCTGCATCAATGCTCGGGGAAAAGGAAAAGTAGATACAACCCAAAAATTCAATATTCCCATCTTTATTGGTCAGAAAAGGTGAACCACTGATCATACCCTACCCGCAATCATTCTAAAAACATCTTCTCCAGTTAATGTGAGAAAAGGCATAGTCGTGATTAGTTTCCCCTTTTGCCTAATCTTCAGCAAGATCCTCAATACTGAAGATACTTCCCCAAATGTATAATCTGTCTAGTTCTGAAAGGAAACCATTCTGATATTAACTACATCTTCTTTTGTCCAGTATGTTAACATAGGTAATGTTCTGACTTCCTGAGCATGACATATGTCTCTGGGGAGTAATTTATCACAGCTAGGCCATCTGAAAAAACAGGTTCTTCAAGCCCATTCTTTCTCAGTTATTCAGTAATTAATGCCATTTTGAATTCAAACATTATATATTTATCTCCATATGTTACAGGCCACAACCTAAAGATATCTCACAATCATCTCATGCCCCGAGATATGACAGTGGCAAAATCACAAAACCAGATTTATACAAATTAAGGGTTTGATCCTGCTATGTGTTAAACATCCACTGAAGATTGCATGTGCTCAGAATCTCGCAGGTGAAAATCTTCAAACAAATGCAGTTTGGAGATTTAACATCAAACCATACACATGTACTGTTTTTTCTTGGTGGAGGGGGAGGTTGGGGTGGGAAGAAGGTGTTCATTTTTGTTAAATCTGCCAACATTTGGTATTATAGAAGCAACCCTGATAAGACTGTAAAACACACAGGAAAGCTTTGCCACAAGAAATATGTAGTGCAATAAAATTATGGGCTTTATACGCAAAAATCAGCTTGCAAAAGTTTAGTCCTAGCCACCCCATTAAAACTTCAGTTCAACAATTATTTAAGCAGATGCTTAAATATTTCAGGTAAGCACATGGTAGCAGTTAGGCCCATGCTTATGTGCTTTGCAGAATCGAGTTCTAAATAAATAAGAAAACAGCTGGCTACTGACAAAGTCCCGTTCCACTTGTGTATATAGCACCTCTTTGTGGTTGCTGTCACAGTTTCAGGATTAACTGCACTCACTTAAGGTTTCAGGCTTACTAGCCATCAGCTGTCTTGGGCAGGGACTTTCTTGTGTGTCTCTCTCTCCAGACCAAGGTTTTAGGCTTGCAGTCCTGCTGTACCTCACTGTGATTTCTCTGGCAGGTCTGACCGGGTCCAGCACCTGTGGTTAACTCTTTCTCCACGTGCTACAATAGTGTACACCAGTTACCAACTAGCCTTCACAGAGCAAAGTACACTTATTCTGGGGGCAAAAGCAAACTTACGTGCATGCTAACAATTTACCAATCTCCAACATTGGGCCCTGGTAGATGTCTCTCTTTCAGACCCCTCAGATGGGTTTGCTCTCCTGGTTACCAGTTCATATGAGGTGTCAGAACAAGAACAGCCTCAGGACAGTCCAGCTGTTTCATCATATGGTTTGTGGCTTTGATCTCTGGCCTCCAATCGACGGCCCTCTTCAGGGAAAGCTTCAAACCGCTGGGGTTTTGCACAACCGGTGATGTAGATTTGCATTAGCCATTCCCCAGGAAATTCACTTAACATTTACTGTCACAAAATGTCATGCCTGTCTGGCACACTTCAATGTACTCTCTTGAACGCCTTTTACTTCCCAGGTCTCGCATACGTCAAAGTGGCTTCAGCTTTGTACCAGTGAAAAATAAATGTACTTAATTCAAAACCTATATATATATGTGCCTTGGGATAAATGGGCCTTCAAACTTGTTCACCAGTTGTGCATCTCTTTTACTGGTGTATATAGGGTATAATTTCTCAATGGGGCGCCACTTCCCACAGTTCACATTGGCTGGGAATGGCGAACCATGGCCACAGGGAGCTGAGGGGCTCTGTGCCTGTGAACGCTCCAGGTAAACAAAATGACAATGTATTAGATATTCAATTCAATGATTCCATAGAGTTTAAAATCATCAAATTTTGGTGTAGACCTGTTTATAAGCCGACCCCTGCTCTTTGATGCGTCACTTTTTTACCAAAAATATTCGGTTTATGAACGAGTATATACAGTATTCACCTATTCCTAGTGTTGATGTCAAAATCATCCAGCTTCTCTTAAAGCCAATTACAGAATTTGACATCGCCTCAACACTCTGAATAGGGGTAAGTCGTTCACATCATATCTTTTTTACCTTTTCTTTGATTTCAAGACTTAATTTCAAAAATCTTTAAGTCCTAAGTAGTTATTAATTGTTTCCTATCTCATTTTCAGTGCTGGAACAGCACTTCTTTGAATGCTTTAAAGGCAACTGTGCTTTCAGTAAGGCTAGTATAACACCGAAGCTCTCATTCAAGTGGTGATGATGCAGCCTGTATGTAACAAACACTGAAGCAAAATAGGTAGAACAATGCTGTTTTAATGTTTTTTAATATCCAATTTACTAACTACTCCTTGAAAAAGTTATATTATTATTAAAGAGACAGAATTGTTATCAGACTTAATGTCTGTTGCTCAGTGATTTTTAGGAGCTGTACATTATGCACACATACACATGGTTGTGCACAGAAATACAATTGTTGGATTTGCGGGGTTGACTGTTTTACCTCTTTCCTGTTATGCATCACAAACTAAACTATGAAAAATGAAAATCATGTACAGTAAAGCTGTTGACTCCATTAATGTTGTAGAATTACTCAATCTATGTCTAACCAGTTTGATCTATCCTATCAATACCAAGATGAAAGGATAGTTTCCATCCTTCTAGTAACTAGCCTTGTGAACTCCTTTTAAAATCTGTCTTGGTGAATTACAAGGCTCTTATCATTTGCAGATCTTTTTAGAAAGCAGCCCCGGGTTACATGCATATTGGATTAGTGCACATCAAAGAGATTAAAATAGGTGTGTTAAAAAGATAAGGTTTTTCTCCTCTGCTACTTGTTGGAAATTGCATTAAAAAGACCCTGCAGAGACAGAAAAAAAGGATTCAGAGGAAAAGAACTAGAAAGAGCAGCTCATAGAAAATTTCAGAATGGCTGACAGATTTCTGACAATATACACTGATGCTTTGTTTCTTGTGTATTTTATATCTCTATGAAGAAGCATAAATGCTGGCATTACCATGTGAGAACAGAAACTATTTACACATTGGCTACTCATTTTACAATTTTTGTGAAATTGGGAAGAAAATTGTATAGTTACTTTCAGATGCTAACTTTCTCATGTACTCTTCATTGACAAACCTGCTATAAATATATAGATGACCAAATCTCTCTTTAGATGTGTAACACTTGTATGCATTCAGTAAAATAATTTAGGGGGGAACTGTTTTTAAAACTTCATTTTTCTTGAACTCACAGATTGCATCTGATCATATTCCTATAATTTCTTAGTACAGTAATAAGAGAACCTAGAGTGTAACATAGTACAGAAATCACATATAGTCTTTCATAAAGCATTCCAAAGAGCTATATGCACAAAACTCAAAACCAATTAAGGGCTGGTTCCAACTACAGTTTAAAAAGTAATAGAAAAGAAGCCAGTTCTAAGCAAAACTTCACATTCATAATGACAGACACAGTGGTAGATAACTACCTCCCGACTACTGCTGATTTAGGAAGAATATGTGCTCTCAAAAGGCTCTTGCACTACAAGTCGATAATCTAGTTCTTAAGAGTCAACAGATTATCTGATGCTGACTCCAGGAGCCTGGAGGGGACAAATATTTAATGAGAAGGCCTAAGAGGTACTGAATAACTCTACTAGAGAGAAAAACAAAAACAGAGAGCAAAGTATGGATTGTGGCAGTCATAACTCAAAGGAAGTTCTGTGCTTCAGTATGTACTATATACCACCTGAAATATATTTATTTTGACTTAGACAATCTATCCATCCTGGGCGCCTCTATGTTGGTGCATGATAATGTGGGGGCAGGGCGGAAGACATTTACCTCTACCTCCCCCTAACTCCCATTCCCCAGCTCTACCTCTACACGCACTTTTGCAAGGCCCCCATCAGAGACATGAAGAATTTCAGTCCCTTTGCTCAGGGGAGCTTGTGCTGGCCGAGATGGCTGGCCATGAAGGGTAAGTAAACTGCACTCTGTAAAGGGATATAGAAGTTGGCTTGGCACACAGCTTCTGTATGTCTGGGAGCTCCATGAGGCATTTTGTCCTATAATATTCCTCCAGGAGTGATAGTCTTTGTGTATGCCTCTCTCCTCACCCACCCACACTACGGGTTGTGCTTTCAGGTCATAATAAAACATGTTACAGTTGAGGGTTAACTGCACTTTTGACCCCTTTCAGTTCTCTCAGAGTGCACCCCTGAATGAGGCCTTTTGCCTTCACCTGTCCTGGGGTGGAATCCTGTGATCCTCCCACCTGTAGACTGAGTCCCCAGGCTACAATGCCTGCAAGTCTTCCACTGGGGAGCTGCGACCAGTAGTTAATATAGTGACCAGACAACTACAAATTGGCTTGTCTATACTAGGGTTTTAATACACTCTAGTTAGCATATGTTAACTAACACATTAAAAACACATTCTTTTTGCAAACAAAGAAAAGGCTTCCATATGCATACTCCATTGCAACGTTGCTGCATGTTTGTGGACCAGTTTGTGGAATCATGTATGGCGGTGTCCTACAGAACAGGTACAGATTGTTGTAGGATGTTGTTATCTAGGGTTCTCAGTGATTCTTAACAGTACTAAACACTACTAAACACTACTAAACTCTTAGCTGAAAATAAAGTTTTATAAAAATCCAGCATTTCATTGGTATTTCCATTTTCAGGATCTTAAATATATGTAATCTCCTGCCCTCCTGAATTCACCTTCATGCCACCATTAGTTGCATATAGTTAATTTTCTATAGAAGTGGCAGCCCATCTTAATTGTCAAGGTTAACAATAAGTATCATTTAATTTCTCAAATCTCTATTAATCTCAATTTTATTTTAATCTAGTAACGAAATTTTCTAATCTGATTTTTGTTTGTTTGTTTCTTGTAAGACTGTCAGTGTCCGAGGACAGCATTTCAGATGGTATTGGCTTTCCTTCACATGATGGAGTACATGAAACATTGAAGATGCTGATTACTGGCTAAAAATATCTTTTTCATTTAATCAGGTATCATATAATGACAAGGTTTTAAAAGCTCCAATGCCATTATGCTGGGGATACTTACATTCCTCTCCTTTGAAGTATTCTTAATGCTGTATCTCAAAGATCTTGCTTTACTTTCTTATTTAGCAGTGTACTAATACAGAAGGAGAAAGAGTGTCTAGTTATGCTAGGCCCATGTGGATAGGCCCATCTGGCTATCCTATCTTAGGCCTGGTCTACACTGGGGTGGGGGGGATCAATCTAAGTTACGCAACTTCAGCTATGTGAATAACGAAGTCGACGTACTTAGATCTACTTACCGCGGTGTCTTCACTGCTGTAAGTCGACAGCTGACACTCTCCCGTCAATTCCGCCTGCGCCTCTCATCCTGGTGGAGAGCACTTGTCGGTCGATTTATCACATCTAGACTAGATAAATCGACCCCCGCTGGATCGATCGCTGCCTGTTGATCCAGCAGGTAATGTAGACAAGCCTTAGAATTACCTTTTATCCACTCATTTTGTACTCTCTCAAAGGCTTAGGCCACATTTTTAAAAGCAGCCTCTGAAACTGTGCCCCTACACTCTTTATTCCTAATGTAGAAATGGATATGCAATATTGTAGTTAGCTGTTAGCAATATAAATCCATGCTTTGTGTGTGCAAATACTGTATATTCCTAGTTGTTGCATATCCAATACATGGACCCTTTTTGATGGCATTTTTATTACATGCAGGGTAAAAACCTGTCTGATTCTCCACCAGCTATTACAAAGCACTCTGACTCTCAAGCAGGCGCTTCTACTTTTGGATTTTGTCAAACACAGGATGGAGATTAGGGTTCAGATTAACTTTTCCTGTGCATTGAGATGATAATTTCAGACCAGTCCAGGCAGTTTCTTAGGGTATAATCATGAGTATTATATGAGGGGTTTGGTGAAGGGGAGTGGAGTATAGAATGATGGACTCTCCTCTACATAGGAGCTAACATTAAAAAATTGCTCCCCAAAATAATTTTGTGTAACAAACTAACATTTTAACCTAATGACAGCCTTTGAACAGTATAGAGCTAAAAATGTCACTACCAAACTAAGGACCTAATTCTTATCTTGCTTCAGACAGCCTTCTCACTGGGGTAACTTAATTGGCCTGAGCTACAACTGAGTTACAGTGGTCTAAGATTTCAGCATCAGCCTCACAGAAAACTGAAATATTTTCACTGTAGAAAATTCTACTTTATATCCATGTTTCTCTTATTTCTATTTCCTCAGACATTGCTTTAACAGTGAGATTTCTGTTTTAGAAAAATAAAGCCCATGATCTTTATTCCTTAAATCTTCATCTGCTCCGGCCACTTATTTCCTCCTAATCCAAATATATAGCTACTGGACCCACTAAATATGTGCCCAGATAATGATTAATTGTCTTAATTAGGGAATTTTGATTTCAAATGGGGACTATGGACAAAGATCAGATGAACTAACAAAGAATGAAGACCCTTTTTTTAGGCTAATAGCTCTTGAAATTAATAGCAAAGGAAGAGAATTGCAGAATGCCAGCAGTACAGTATCCTAAATTCAATGCTTTAAAACGTTTTCTAAATCTTGATGGCTTTTTAATTTCTTATTTAACTAAGTTTTCTCTACACTTCTAGCAGTGTTTCTTTGAAATGAATGTATGAAAACTTTGGACTTTATTTAGAACAGAATTCAGTTTTAAATTACAAATCACTGAAATCCTGCTGAAGAGCCCAAACTAAATTCATACATGAAGCTCCCAGGGGCAGTAACTTCACATGCTACTGCCTTCTCCCACATTGAAGAATTATAGCATATGGCTAGAGAAACAAGTTGGTGGCTTTGTGCGTTTCTTACTTTATTTATTTTTAAGTTGGCATTTGCGGTCACATACGGATTAGCTATTTCCTATCCCAAATATGGCGGAAAGCTACCACTCAGCTTTAGTGTCTTAGCTAGCACTATGCATGTATGGAGATTCCATGACCCAGTTCATATAGTCACAAACCCATGTTCTGGTCACAGTGCTGACTTGATGTGTGATGTTGGGCAACTCACTTTACTTCTTGTTTCTTAATTTCCCCTGTAAAGTGTATCCCTGTAAAATAGGGATAATGAAAAACATTTTTTAAAAAACAAAACAAACTTTTAGATTGGCCTTGTTAGAGAAGCAGTAAGTATTTATGTAATGACTGTGGCAAATACTGGCTTTTAATTGGTGACTACGCTAAGGTTGAATTTTACTGTGTAAATATTCTAAAATAAAAGAATTCTAGGATGAATTTTTCGCTCTACTGAAGACTGGTGATGTTTTTTACTGACTTCATTGGAGCTTGGATTTCACCCCTAGAATGTCTTCCACACTGTTTTCCAGTCAGAGTTTAGTTGAATAATGTCTTTATTGGGAGTACTCTGTTTTGTTTGTTTGTTTTTCAAAAGTGGCTAGCTTGAGCTTTATTTCTTTCAAGGATGTTGCAGCACAGGTTGAAGTGCAAATGCCATTGTGCACAGTAGCTTAGCCTTTCTTGGGTCTGTTGATGTGATGGGAGTGTGATGTGATTAAGTAGTTCCAAATTCTGCAGTCTAAAAAATATATTGTAGTTGATTTAGTCCTACCATTGGACAGTCAAATTCTTCTCTTTCTAGCCTATTTTAAAGAGAATATATGGCAAGCACTAGGACGCTTTGCTATCTTTGTGTTTCAGACATTATGGATTTTTTTTATACTTTCCAGGAGACATGTAAATGAATGTCATTCTTTTTCATTAAGGACAGAATAATTATAAAGAGAAAAGCAGGTGTTGCAGTCACGCTTAATGCCTAAGGAGTTATAGGTCTGCTAGCAAAGTCGGGGACCTTTAGTTCAATACTGAGCATGCCTGACAATCACCGTCTGCTTTGATAAATGATTTAGTATGCTGAAATACACATTGCTTAAAGCATCTATGGTTGACTAGCATTTTTAGGGCAGTATATCAAGGGATTAAATAAAAGAAAGTCATTCTTATAATAGTTAAAAGAACTCTTTAGAAAAAGGCAGTTAATTCCTTCCACCATCAGAAAATAGCAATGCTCGGATCTCATTTTTAATCTGTTTACCTCTCCTATAACTTTTTGTCTTTGTCTTTTGTGCAATTGTTATATATTCCTCTGCATAAATTCCAAGTTGTAGGTTACTGGAAATAGAAGAGAGAGCCTAAACTTATTACAGCATTAAATTAAGGACAACCGAGTATGACTTTTTGTGAATAATATATATGCAGTATTCACTGGTAAAAGCAATCAAACAATGGAATTGTGAATCCTTTGGTGTATAACTTAAGAATTAATCTTTAGTCATTAATATGGCATGGGGTTATAACTTATAACCAGAGGAACTGGCTCAATCTAATTTTCAGAACAGTGGTGATTTTGCTAGCTACCAATGCAGAATCCCAGCAGGTAATTAACTGACAGTACATTCAGTGAAAAGGCGTAGAGCTTCCATTGCTTGAAGAGCAAGGGCTAAAAGGAACTTCTGGAACAAAAAAGTCTCATTGTATCTGGGTTGTTTATAGTTATGTGAGTTTTCAAACAACCCAGTGCAATGTTTAAAGAAGCATAAATAAGCAACAATTGTGTAAAATTATTGATTAGCAAACTTACATCTTTGTTTTCTTTCAAATCCCAAACTAATTCCGGGATAGATCTGTAAATGGAACCATGCATTTCACTTTGTTAAATATAAATCTAGAATTCAGTCATGTCATAAACTGAGAGCTCAGCTTGAATAGACTTAAGTGGGAGGAGGAAGCAGGGACTTTAATTTCTAGCATTCAATCATAAACAACATTCAGGTTTTTTATACGCCAAAAAACTTATTTAATTTTTGCTGTAGCACATAGATAAGATGTTTGAGAATTGCTAAGTTTCTCAGCCTTGTTAAGCTTTTATGATCACCTTGGAGATGCCTTCAAAGTTTATATGGCATAAACTAATCTTGAACTCACTCAGTACCTTAAAAGGTAACCAATTTCGCCGTTCAATATTGTTAACAAATTGTCAGGCATTATAGGGCTTGATTCCAAGTGAAGTCAGCAGGAGCCTTTCTGATTACTTGAATAGGCATCTGATCAGGTCCAACTACTTTGGTCTCCTCCTTTTCATCCCAGAGCATCTTTGTAGAGAAGGGAACAGTGTTGTCATTCATTCCTGTCCATGGCTTGTTCCTCAAATATTGCATAGAATGTTCCTCTAGTAGTCAGCCTCTAGGTCAGACTGACTGCTTATATCTACATTATTTTCTTTGCCAATGCTATCTTCTGTTTGTCTTCTGCAGTGTCCCCACCATCATAATCTTTTTTTTTTATTATAACCAATCTGATTTCATATCTTACTTCCCTAAATTATTTTTGTCTTAAAATCATTCTACTTAATATCTATCTTTTGAAGAACTCTCATCTCTACTGCCTCCAGACTTTTTAGGTCTTTTTCATGCAATGTAACTGTTACTATGCTGGTTTGAACAATTTCCACTTTGATACCAAAGTGAAATATCTGATGTAAGAAAAGGAGGCATGGACTCGCCATTGCTTTTCATCATGTTCTTAAACTGGATATTAAGATTGTCAGATGAATTTGAGGGCATGACATTGGATGATCTAGAGTTAACTTCCTTAGCTTATGTAGGTGACACATAGTACAATTGACAGATGTTTGCATTAATGATGATATTCTTAGCTATCTTGGAAAATTGGTGTCATCAACTTGGACTTGAAACTACTACATCTTCTTGGCATTTATTGTATCTTGGAAAAGGGAAGTGTTGAAATGCAGTAGTGATGAAGTCATAGAAGATGTAGAATCATGTGTACTTAGGAAGCTTGATCAGTTGCAATGGTTCCATCAAGGATGAGATTAAAAGGAGATGTGCCTTAGCCATAAGTGCTGCTCAGAAACTGACAAAATTATGCACTGATAAAACATTATGTTTTGGTCTCTAATTTTGGTTGATTGTGGCATTGCATTTAAACTTCTCTGAGTATTATAGACTCATAGACTCATAGACTCTAAGGTCAGAAGGGACCATTATGATCATCTAGTCTGACCTCCTGCATGATGCGGGCCACAAAAGCTGACCCACCCACTCCTGGAATAATTCTCTCCCTTGACTTAGCTGTTGAAGTCCCCAAATCATGATTTAAAGACTTCAAATCGCTGAGAATCCTCCAGCAAGCGACCCCTGCCCCATGCTGCGGAGGAAGGCGAAAAACCTCCAGGGCCTCTGCCAATCTACCCTGGACGAAAATTCCTTCCCGACCCCAAATATGGCGATCAGCTGAACCCCGAGCATGCGGGCAAGATTCTCTAGCCAGACCCTCTGGAAAAAGTTCTCTGTAGTAACTTTTAATATCCCATCATTGACCATTGTTACTAATTACCAGCGATGGCACATTATTGACCTATTGACTAAAATCACTTTATCCCATCAAACCATCCCCTCCATAAACTTATCAAGCTTAATCTTAAAGCCAGAGAGGTCTTTTGCCCCCACTGTTTCCCTCGGAAGGCTGTTCCAAAACTTTACCCCTCTGATGGTTAGAAACTTTCGTCTAATTTCAAGCCTAAACTTCCCCACAGCCAGTTTATATCCATTTGTTCTCATGTCCACATTAGTACTGAGCTGAAATAATTCCTCTCCCTCCCTGGTATTTATCCCTCTGATATATTTAAAGAGAGCAATCTTATCCCCCCTCAGCCTTCTTTTGGTCAAGGTAAACAATGTATTGATTACATTCTTACTTGGTTTTTGATTATTGTAAGTATTAAACACAAACAGATGTTACTCCTTTCTAACCCTTTCCTTTTGGATGCATTTCTTAGTTATTTCCATAAGTAGTTGGGGGTTTTCCCATGACCTAGTCCCTGATATTTTGCTTCTCATATTTCATTTTCGTGTTGAGTGTGCTGCATCTATGCATACGGATATGAACTATTTAAACCTCCCACCCACCTCCATGTATTCTCTCTATATGCTGACTTAGCCATATGAATACTGGATTGTAGGATGCTACTTTTGCACTCTATAATGTACTGAATTTTGGAGTAAATATCTGAAATTATACTACCACACTTCCTCACAGAGCAGTGATTTACACTTTGGACCAAATAAGAATACATTTGAAAAAGTGAGATTTTTTTCACCTTAAGATTCTGAGAAATGTACACTCGCATTCATACATACTCTATTCCAAAGAGAGATAAGGGCTGGTCTTCACTGAAAAGTTACATTGGCAAAGCTATGTTTCTCATGGATGTGAAAAATGAATACCACTAGGCTGACCTAACCCCTAGTGAAGACCGTGCTAGGTCAATGTATAAATTCTTCCATCAACCTAGCTACCATCTTTCAGAGGTGGATTACCTCTAGTGACAAGAGAACCTCTCCCATTGCTGTAGTGTCTACATTGAAGCACGACAGTGACACAGCTGCAGTGCTGCAACTGTGCCACTGTAACACTTCAGTGTGGATGTTGCCTAAGGAAAACGAAGCGGGAGACGTCTCACATCAAATGAGAGATTACAGCCTGGGAAACCAATATTTGATTGGATACCAGTATTTGCAGCATTTTATATTGCAGCACTCTAATGTAAAGTAGAAAATGCACCATGCCAACAGTGCAATTAAAGAGCCCCTAAAAGCATCACTTTGGTGGTATGACAACATTTTATAACAGAAATGATGCCTTCAAGTATGGCTGTGCTCTGAAAAAGAGATTGGAAAAATGGCAGTGTTTATTCAATAGAGCTGTGCTTTCATTTCGCTCATACAGATCTGCTTATTTGGCCATGTCTACGTGAGCAAGCTTACAGCAGCACAGCTGTACTAATACAGCTGCGCCGGTGTAAGATCTCTCATGTTCCCCACCTTCACTCACTCGCTCATTTCCACCAGGCTGGGGGAGGAGGCTTGGGTACAGGAGGGGGTGAGGGCTCCGGCTTTGGGTGTGGGTTCAGGGGTGGGGCAACAGAATTCCAAGCATTTACACCTTTGAAAATCTGTTTAAGAGGATTACATTTGTCTCACCAAGGATATCTTCGAAGATGATGAGGTTGCTCAGGTCGAACTGCTGGTTTCATTTGGCCCAACACACTTTTAATGTTGCTGGTGATATGAGAGAAGGGAAGAAGCCAACTTGACTTGCAGATTCAAGGTTGAGTTAACAGGGCTGGCAGTAAGAAGATATATCTTTTTATTTGTAAAGTGAGAATACAATAAATTTCTTGCTGATATTATCATGTCTTTTCAGGTAGGACCATACTGTAAGGATCCAGAGCATCACCCTCCCTCCCCCCACCCCTCAGCCCCAAAAGTTTCAAAAGAAATGGAAGAATGGAGATTGGAAGTGATCGAGTTTGGGAGACAAACTATGGAGATATTGCTGAGAAAGGAGTTTAAGTTTAGTGGGCAGCAGCCAGTTATCACTGGGCAATGTGGAGCTGCTTGACGTGATGTGGAGAACAAGGGGCGCAAAATAGGCAGAAGACCTAAGTGGGTTTGAACTGAGCAAAGGAATACCTTTTTTCAAAGAATGAAGCTGGGCAGGTCAAATGGAGGGGAAATGAACTGAGGTAATTGGAGGCTAAGTTCTTTCTTTATATATATCTATATTAACCGACTATATTTTGGCATTTGTTTGTTTTGTGCAGTTATTTTTTAATAGCATGGAGGAATATCTCTCTCTCTCTCTCTCTCTCTCTCTCTCATGGGATTTGTGAGATCTAAGGTGTTTGCAGGTGGGAGCAAGATAAAAATGCAAGAAACAATGCAGGAGCAGGTGGAAGTAGGAGTGGGTATTTGAGGGTAGGACAGGAGCAGGATTAAAAAATTAGTCCTGTGCAGGGCTCTCTTGCTGGGTAAACATCTGGAACCAGAGTTTGTTGGAAAGCTAAACTGGTTTTGGACAGCAGTATCCTCTTCTGCAGGATCAGAAAAAGTATTTTCTTCATTTCACTGTATTCAACTACTTCAGTTTCATGACTAGCTCATTCAAAGTTGAAATATTGAATGGAAGCTGGAAAAGTAGGAAAGATGTTTTTTCTCTTCTAATCTGCAAATAAAAACAAGATGTGGAGGATGAGAGCTACTAACTCTAAAATTTTGAAGGATAAGATGAGCAGAAACAATCAGTTAAATTCACTAAATACATAGTTTTAAATTTAAAACATGTTTTGATAAACTTACCTTTTTTCCTCAGGTATCCAGCACACTTAGGTAGTTTTATTTAACGACAAAATTTTAAAATGCTGTTTTTGTTCATCTTTAACTCCAATTTCCATCCAAATCCAACTTGACACAAACAAGTAAAAAATTAATCATCTCGAAAATTTAGGGTGACCAGATAGCAAGTGTGAAAAATCAGGACAGGGATTGGGGATAATAGGCACCTATATAAGATAAAGGCCCAAATATCTGGACAGCCCCTATAAAATTGGGGAATCTGGTCACGCTCAGTAAATAAGAAATGTCATCCACCACTTTCTAACATTAAAAAAAGTAAAAGTTAAGAATCTGAATAAGTGTATCATCATGGCTTAAAAAACCCTATCAAACTATATCCATAAATGAGAATCAACCTTTCCTTGGGAAAATACAAATAAGTGCAAAACAAGACTAAAACCATATTGTGTCTTTTTATTCTGTTTTTAAATCAAGGTTTCCTGCTTGCTGGTTTAAATCATTATTAAAATTGGTGATTTAAATCCAATCCACCCTGTGTATTACACAACTAAGTGAGAACTTCATTAGAGAAACACTACTTCAATCGAGAATAATTTCCAGCATTTACTAGAATGCACAAAAGAAAGCTAAATCGAGTCTACAAGCTGCTGCAGGGCACTTAGTCCATTTTGCTACTGCCATCTGGACTGGCCCTAACACATGGAGCGTGCATATGGCACTAACAACTTGCTGGATTTTTTTTCCATGTGTGAACTAGCTCTGTGTTCTTCACATGGTACCATAGCAGCAGCTGCAAGAGTAGTCACACAAGTTGTAACATTCTAAACATGCAGCCAAATGGTCTGTGGGAAAGTATTTGCCGCATTCTGAAAACTCTGTTTTTGGATACTGGCCGGGCGAATATTTATAGTTGCACCTTCATTTAGTAGAATAAGATAAGCGTGAGTAATCACCTATTGCCGATGAAACAACAGCAGCGTAATGATCGGAGAGCCAAATAAAAATATAATCAAATTTGATGGTCTCACAAATGGTAGGTCATCTGGTAAAATGTTTAATACAGTGAATGATGTAGTCCCATTATGCAAGTCTTACTTAAATACAGAGGGATATATGCCCAGTCTCCCACAGATACACATGGCAAGGAGAGGGCATATACACAACTAGCTTTCTTTCTGCTCAATCCTTTGCAACCTGAAGCTGGGGCAGGAAAATTACAGTCTGTGCATCAGGGAGCACAAAGACTAGGCAGATCTTTGGCCTGTAGTGCTTCCTGGCTCCTCAAAATGCTGCCCCACCTCCACACCAGCAAAAAGAGTTAGACCAACATGGGATAAGGGAAGGGTTGCATGCTGACACTTCATAGTAGAAGCCATGCTTCCCTTCTGCTCTGGAGTCATTGCTCTTGACTCAGGCACAATGCTTCTAGGAGCTCCAATGGGAAGTCTATGTCTGATCCTGCCCAATGCAGTCAGTGAATCGCATACCAAAATCTGACAGTCCTTAGAGAAGCTTACCTTGTAGTATGGATGCAGAATTTACTTACCCAATGAAAATAAAGAGTAGTAATAAACTGTCATTGTTTACACTTTACAGATTCTTTAGAAGATGATATAAGAAGTGGAATATCTCACTTAATCAATTCCCTGCCATTGCAGGGGCCTCTGGCATTGGTGCACCTCAAGCTATGGCTACATTTGCAGAAGTAGAGTGCTGGGAGGCAAACCAGCCCTGAGAGACAGCAGCAGGGAAAGCGCTGCTGTGTGTTTACTGTCAGCTGCAAGCACAGTGGCGTGGCCACATTATCAGCTCTTGCAACGCCACAGCCCCTCCTATTCCTCCCTTCCCCCCCTTCGTCCCGGCATCTCTCTCATGCACATGCCTGC
This sequence comes from Malaclemys terrapin pileata, assembly GCF_027887155.1. NCBI lineage: Eukaryota > Metazoa > Chordata > Testudines > Emydidae > Malaclemys > Malaclemys terrapin. The sequence continues at coordinate 70,567,808 of NC_071512.1, forward strand.
CTCTGAAGCAGGAGCATTCCACAGTGATGGTTTGCTTTGTGTCCCGGAGCAGATAAGCATGCTGGCTGTCAGAAACGGAGCTTTGAAAGGGGATATCCGCATGCCTGCAGCCGAGTTCAAAACAGTGACCAGAGTGGCCACTTGACTTCAGGGGATTATGGGATGTTTTCGGAGGCCAATCACAGCGCAGTATTGCAACACATTGTCCACACTGACACCCAGGCATTTCAGCCAGGGCACAGCAAGCTCTATGCTTCTCGTGGTGGTGGATTACCAGGGACGCTCCGGCCGCAGAGTCCAGGTGCTCTAAGTGTCTTGCCAGTGTGGACAGCTCAGGAGTTAGGGCGCCCGGGGTTGATTTAATGTGCTCAAACTTGCAAATGTAGCCAAGCCCTCAGTCCCTCTTGTTCTGACAGTGGCACACAAAATATTTTAGTTTCCTGAGGGCTGTAATATTTTGGTCAAGACTGGTTGTGGTGTGTGGATGTTGTGTTAGCTAGACCATCCCTGACAGGTGTTTGTCTAAACTGTTCTTAAAATCCTCCAGTGATGTAAATTCCACAAACTCCTTAAATAATGTGTTCCAGTGCTTTACCACCCTGACAGTTAGGACGTTTTTCCTAATGTCCAACCTAAACCACCCTCCTGTCCGCAGTGGATAAGGAGAACAATGTATTACCGTCCTCTTTACAGCAACCTTTTACATATTGGAAGACAGTACCTACGTGCACAACACCCCTGTGAGATAGGAGTGCTACTATCCCCATTTTACAGATGGGGAACTGAGAGAAAGAGGCTAAATAACCTTCTGGTGGTCACACAGGAAGTCTAGCAGAGCAGGGACTCAAATCCACATCTCCCTACTAGAGCTACTGCCCTAATCACTGGACAATCTTCCCTCTCAGCCATCTTTACTCTATAGACTTGATTGATGTCATCTGGCACATCCTCAGTTTATGTGCACACAATTAAATCAATGGGGCTTTGAAATTGCTTTAGTTTGGATATCAGTATTGCATTCTGCAATGCCACTGGTAAATAGAACCTGTAGAGAGAGGGAAATTAACAAGAGACACATTGGCAGAAAAAAACAAATTTACAGATAGGAAAGACTTAACAAATGTCAAATTATAGTGATACCACAAAGCAAAGATTGTCTTTTCTTGGTAAAATATATATATCTTGGTGATCTTACATGGGTGACCCTAGAGCTTGATTGTACCAGGAACTTTAATACGAACATGATGTATTGGAGAATGACTTCAGCATCAGAAAATAAACTATCAAAAAGAATAATGACCTCTCCCTAAATGCAGTTAACAGTAGTTCATACAAGCATAGCACATGAAGAAGCTAAATGTATGTGTTATAAACTTGGAAGGCTGACTCGCCTGCTGTCAGGCCACTTGACACTGTTTTTGTTTTTGTTTTAAATGTACTTTGATAACCAGATTTAAGAGATGAAATTCCCTGCACACCGTCAGAAGGCATAAAAACGATAATACTTACAGTTCCACTTATTATACTATCATAGTTCAGCTGAGTATGAATTTTGTGCCAAACTCTCTTTTTTTCAGGTGCATTTAACTTCCCTGAATGGTTACCCTTTGGTCTAAAATGTCTTTGTTTTTGTTTTTTCCACCCGCACCCTGTTTCCCCCGTCCCCCCAATCTCCCCAACACATGGGGGAGTATTTGGCACAGTTAAGTACTATTCTATTTTTTGTGTAAATGTTAAAATGTTTCTGTCCGCACTTTAAAGTGCTCTCTTGAGTGCTCAAATAACTCTTATGAAAACAAAGAGAAGAATTTTGGACCTCAGAAGAGCTGCTCACTTAATAAAGCTACAGGGAGGAGGATCTAATCCACCTTTATGCCTCTGCCAATACTTGACTTCCCAGGGTACAAAATGACATCTGGTGCAAGCCAGAGCATCTTGTCACTATTCTAACTCCCATTGGCTAGAAAGGCTGCATGCTAGTTGGGGATGGGTACAGCACATCAAGCTGTGGCTCTTTTCAGATCCTGTCCCTTCCCTGGAATGTCTCCTTCCTACACCAGCTGAGCCTGATACAACCTTGTCCTGAGTGCTACACTGGCTTCATGCCAGCCAAGTCTCCTGCTTTGTTTCTATAAGTTCAAATGTGGTATGTATACACTCCTTGGTGAGTGTATACATAATAACTTCCCTTACAGAATGAAGTGCATATGGAGGGTCGAATCCATCAAGGCACAGCACACACTGAGTTCCTGGACATGCACTGGGTTGCTATATGAGAATGGCCTCTACCTCTCCAACTGGTGAGGTGGATGTAAAGCTATCCCACACTCTTGAGGCTGCCATAACTCTGTTGTGATTATGCATCCCTTTATGGGAGCAGGGGAAATGAGGATGGCAGGATCCAAATAGCAATATATCCCCTGTCTTTACCCCAATCACTTCTTCAGAGACAAACTGTCTCATGTACGTGGCTCCTAGTATCTGGCTTCATTCCTTGCACTGTGGAATTACACGACTATGAGGAGAGCCCCAATGCCATAGAGGCATGGGCATAGAAATGTAGTACTGGAAGGGACCTTGAGAGGTCATCAAATCTAGCCCCCTATATTAAGACAGGACCAAGTATACCTAGCCCATCTCTGACAGGTATTTTGTCTAACCTGTTCTTAAAAACCTCCAGTGACAGGAATTCCACAACCTTTGCTGGAACCTATTTCAGAGCTTAACTACCCTTATTGTTAAATTTTCCCTAATATCTAACCTAAATCTCCCTTGCTGTAGATCAAACCAAATACTACTTGTCCCACCTTCAGTGGACGTGGAGAACAATTGATCACTTTACTCTTGTAACATCCCATAGTATATTTGAAGACTGTTACCAGATTCTCCTCTCAAGACTTAAAATGGCCAATTTTTACTCATAGGTCAGTTTTTCTAAAACTTTTATATTTTTTTTATTGCTCTCCCTTTGACTCTCCAATTTATCAATGTCTTTCCTAAAGTGTGATGCCCAGAACCAGACATGGTACTCCAGATGAGGCCTCATCAATGCTGAGTAGAGCTGAACAATTACCTCCTGTGTCTTACAACACTCATTTTAATACAACCCAGACTGATATCAGCTTTTTTAGCAACTGCATCACATTGACTCATATTCAATTTGTGATCCACTATAATTTTCAAATCCATATCAACAGTACTGCTACCTAGCTAGTCATTGCCCATTTTATGTGTTAGCCTTTGATTTTTCCTTCTTAAGTGTAGTACCTTGCTCTTGTCTGTTATTGAAATTCATCTTGTTTGTTTCAGACCAATTCTTCAATTTTGTCAAGGTCATTTTGAATTCTAATCCTTTCTTCCCATGTTCAACCCCTCCCAGCCTGGTGTCATCCACAAATGTTATAAGCATACCCTCCACTCCATTATCCAAGTCACTAATTAAAATACTAAATAGTACTGGATCCAGGAGACAGACCCCTGTGGAACCTCACTAGCTATACCACCCCACCACCAGTTTGACAGTGAACCATTGATAATCACTCTTTGAGTACGGTCTTTCAACCAGTTATGTACCCACCTCATAGTAATTACATCTAGACGACTTTTCCTAGTTTGCTTATGAGAATGTCATGTATTACTGTCAAAACCTTACTGAAATCAAGAAATATCACTCTTACAGCTTCCCTGCCCCCATCCACCAGCCAGTAACCCTGTCAAAAAAGGAAATTAGACTGATCTGGTATGATTTGTTCTTGACAAATCCATGTTGGCTACTATTTATAACTCTATTATCCTCTAGGTGCATACAAATGGATTGTTTAATAATTTGTTCCAGTGTCTTTCCAGGTATCAAAGTTAGGCTCACTAGCCTTTTTTTAAGTCAGACACTATATTTGCACTTCTCCAATCTTCTGGTGTGACAGATTTTCATTACCAATCTGCCTGAGGCGTCAGGTGATCAGGCTGAGGCCACAAGATTATTTGGGGAGGAGATGACAAAACACAGCAAGGGTTAAATTTTAAAGCTTTATTAATGAAATAATAAAATAACAGCAGAGTGTGCTGGGACAGCTCCCACATCACTCAGGGGAAGAAAGAAAGCATTAGCGCCCCAAGCCCTAACCCACTTTCATACTCACACACACACAACACAAGACTGGCCAGGCCTGGGTGTAATGTCAGAAGAAGAGGTGGGGGCAAGGATGGACAAGAGTGCTGTCCTGGGCCCAGGCCGTCCAGGTCTGCTGTTGATCTCCAAATTGCTCCAGCTCTCAGGAGGGTTTTAAGTCCTGGCTCTTCGGGGGAGGGGGGGTGCTCCGTTCGGGAACCTCTACTCCTGGTGTCCTCTGTGCCAGTCCAAACCAGCTTTCCGTGGTTTCTTCATTTTTCCCAAAACACCCCAGCTCCCGGGATGCAAGGCTTGGCTCCTCTGCTTGTCGTTTCATCTGTGTTTTCAATCTTCACAGCCCTGGACTTTGTTTTCTTCTTCGCTGGCCTTGCTGTTTTGCAGGTCTGTACAGTTGGATTTTTCTTTCTCACGGCTGCTCGGGCACATTCAAGCCCCTGTCTTTCTCAGCTGACAGCCAGTGCCGGCTGTGACCTGTGGCCTTGGGCAGGGACGGAGGCCAGCGTCTTATCTTCAATCTGAGACTGAGTGAGCTGAAGTATTGAGTTAACCCGTTCTCTGCTCTTTTCCTTCCTCCCCTCTCAGCCTCTCGAACCTGCAAAGGAAACTGGGTGTAATCCCCACTCACACACCTTTGACCCTCCCCAAAATGCCTTGCGATGTTTGCAACAGCGTTAGCAACATACAATGCTGCGTCCCCGGGGGACTCCCTGAGGGAGAGGGCCATTGGATTGTGACACTGGAACCTCACCTATACTCCAGGAGTTCTCAGAGATGATTGCTAATGGTTCTGAGACTGTTTCAGCTAGTTTCTGAAGTACCATAAGGTGCATTTCATTAGACCCTGCTGACTTCAATACATCAAACTTATTTAAATATTCTTTAACCTGTTCTTTCCCTATTCTGGCTTGCATTTCTTTCCCCTTGTTAATATTAATTGTGTTAGGTATCTGGTCACCATTAAACCCCCCCCCCTTTTTCCAAGTCTCTGAAGCCAATTGCCATAATTTAACTTATGAACTAATACTTCCATTTTTCCTCCTTTTTTATTTCCCATACTCCTTGCATTTCTATATAGGCATCTAAGATACTGAGCAGATTCTCCGAGTGTTATCACTCTTGTTGCTTCTTCCTCACACCAAACATCTACCCCTTTTTTAAGGTCAACTTTTTTAATATCTACATTTTGGCTTTTGTCACCTGCCCCCTTGAATGTAATTTGAAGTCCCCCTCACGGGCTAGTTCAAGTCAGTCCGTGAAGATGCTCTTCCCCTTCTTGATCAGTTGGGGCCCCCCATCTCTTCCCATCAGTCCGCCTTTCTGGAACATCATCCCATGGTAGAGGAAGGTGCCCTCCTATCAACACCATCTTCACAGCCATGCATTCATCTCCAGGATGCGTGTCCCTCTGCCTGGGCCCTGTCTGTCAACCAGGAGGATGAATGAGAACACAACCTGTGCCCCGAACTCTTCACCCTTTCTCCTACAGCCCTGTAGTCATTGCGTATCTGCTCAGGGTCATACCTGGCAGTATGTGTAGTGCCCAAATGGATGAGCAGCATGAGATAAAGGTCAGAGGGATGTCAACCTTTCCGTAACATCTTGAAGATGGGCTCCATGCAGGCAGCACACTTCCTGGGACATCATGTGAAGTCAGCAGACAGATGCCACCATCCCTGTTGGAGAGTCCCTAGCTACCACCATCTTATATCTCCTCCTCTTGGGTGTGGTGGCCATGAGTCTCCCATCCCTGGGGCCAGGTGGGTCGTCCTCCTCAACCACTGGTCTGCTCCTCTCCTCCTGTTACTAGTATGGCATACTGGTTCTTGACTGCAATGGACAGGGAATTTGGCTGGGTGGAGGATGGTGGAGCATTATCTACTACCCGAGATGGCCAGAAGCCAGTCTCCTCCCCATAAAGCCTCCTCCTCTGGTGCTGCTGTAGTTGGCTAGCCTCCTCCATTCTGGATGTATCCATATGCATCCTGCCAATGAAGTCCTTGTGATGTTGTATGCTGTGCAGGCGAGTCACCTCATCCTGCAATTCTTTGCTTCCCAACAGACACCACAAACAGATACCTCTCAAACAAGGTTGTTTTCCCCTTCCTGCCTTTATTTGGCAGGCAGATGCAGGCTGTATTCAGAAAAAGTCAAGACCAGGACCCGGGTAGAAGTCTCCAAGGTCAGGATGAGTGTCTGGCCAGGGCCCCCAAAGGTGCAGGCAGAGGAAGAGCTAGCAGTGGTGTTGGCAATGTGCCATCTTCCTCTTATCTCAGGTTCCTCCTTGTAGAATACCTGCAAGATAGGTGGTATCTCTGCCTTCCTCCACTCGCTAACTCAGCTGGCTAGCTCCCTTAGTCTCGCAGCTGCCTTCCTCTTGATTTTCTATTGAGTGCAGCAATCCAATTATATTTGGGCATGCATATATCTGGTTATCCATACATTGGAATAAGGCATTTGAATTTTAAAGCTGGTACAGTAAAACAATATAGGCCAAATTCTGCAGTGGAAATGAATGGAAAAGTATGAATTAAGCTAATACATACATGCAGTACTCTGTAGCAAATGACACCAAAAATTTTCAGCAAGGCCCCTAAACTCTGCAGTACTGCAGTGGTGAATTCTCTGGCAACCTCAATTAATTTCCTACATTAAATGAGATTTAATAGTGTTCATCATATAGTTTCTTAGCCTGTCTTTCTCTGATACATAGGAGAATGAGTCAAAATCCATATTTCCTATTGCACAACTGGCATTGATAATAGATTATCAAAAATACTATGATCTGTGCCATATTGATATATCAGTGGAACAAAATAGATGTATCATCAACCAGCTTATAAAAAGATCAGTTAACTTTACAGCAATTACCTTAAGGGAAGGGACTAAATCAAGTGAGTTAAGATTCACAAAGTGTACATCCAAAACACCTCAGGTCTCTTGACAAAGAGTTTGTATCTTCATCCCTGCTGGATCAAGTTACGCACTCAGAATCAACTCCTGATCACACCAAACTCCCATAGTCTTCAATAGAACCAGGTTGCGTCCTTTAATGCCCATGAATTTCAAAGATGTTAGGATATAACCTATTTCTGTAAAGCTTTTGCAACAGATTCTTTTTTTATCCTTTCCATCCTTTTCTACACCGGTATGTTCTGAAATTGTAATTTTGAGAGCAGTGGAAATCTATCCTTTATGTCAAACCACATGGACATTTAATCAGATAACTATCACAATGCCTATTACAAGTTAACCTGTGTCACATATTATATTTCTTCTTTGAGTGAGGAATAGAAATGTCCATGAAGCCTGACACATGCAGGAGACGGTTCCAGAGCTCTAAAAAATAAGATTTTACAGCACTATCTGCAGGGAAGAAAGATTAAAATGTCTTGTACTTAAACTATTGTGGGAGGACGTAATAACATCATGTGTAGCCAGGTGAGTCTGTTAAAGTGGCACACTTATAGATATGTTCTAAAATGAGTTCTTTTGAGATTCATTATTAATGTTGTTTGCATTTCAGCACAAGTATAATTGGATAAATAAATAACACTGGTCTACAATTTTTGAGAAGTCGTCTGCTTCAGAGATAAAATGTGCTATTTATTATGTATTTTGATGTGCTGAATTCAAATATGACAATTAAAACAACTGGCTACGGTTTCTAAGATATTTAAGTTTTTACATTTTATGTCTATGTATATTGTGTAGATAGTAGAGTTTTAATCATAAATTGTAATCCTAGTTCTTTTCATGTGTTTATGGTTGCTTTACATGATAATATTTCACCTGTCCTGTTTATGTAACACTTTAAAAATCAGCAAAAGGGTTATATAAATAAAATTGATTATGAAACAAAAGGCAAAAAACTATTCTGTACATAGTTTAGTCCTATTCAGTGTCTACTCAGGGCTTCTTGGCTTGTCTCTTGTATTCATTAAATGGAGCATCTCTTGTCACTGTCCAGCAATAGTCTGCAAGCATTGATGGGCTCCATTTGCCCTGATAGCGTTTCTCCATTGTTGCAATGTCCTGGTGAAATCGCTCGCCGTGCTCGTCGCTTACTGCTCCGCAGTTCGGTGGAAAAAAATCTAGATGAGAGTGCAAAAAAATGTATCTTCAGTGACATGTTGCAACCCAGGCTTTTGTATGCCTTGAGGAGGTTTTCCACCAACAACACCTGTAGTTGTCTGCCTTGTTGTTTCTGAGAAAATTTATTGCCACTAACTGGAAGGCTTTCCATGCTGTCTTTTCCTTGCCACTCAGTGCATGGTCAAAAGCATCATCTTGAAGAAGTTCACGAATCTGAGGACCAACAAAGACACCTTTCTTTATCTTAGCTTCACTTAACCTTGGAAATTTTCCACGGAAGTACTTGAAAGCTGCTTGTGTTTTGTCAATGGCCTTGACAAAGTTCTTCATCAGACCCAGCTTGATGTGTAAGGGTGGTAACAAAATCTTCCTTGATTCAACAAGTGGTGGATGCTGAACACTTTTCCTGCCAGGCTCCATTGACTGTCGGAGTGGCCAATCTTTCTTGATGTAGTGGGAATCTCTTGCCCGACTATCCCATTCGCAGAGAAAACAGCAGTACTTTGTGTATCCAGTCTGCAGACCAAGCAAGAGAGCAACAACCTTCAAATCACCACAAAGCTGCCACTGATGTTGGTCATAGTTTATGCACCTCAAAAGTTGTTTCATGTTGTCATAGGTTTCCTTCTTATGGACTGCATGACCAACTGGAATTGATGGCAAAACATTGCCATTATGCAGTAAAAAAGCTTTAAGACTCGTCTTCGATGAATCAATGAACAGTCTCCACTCATCTGGATCGTGAATGATGTTGAGGGCTGCCATCACACCATCGATGTTGTTGCAGGCTACAAGATCACCTTCCATGAAGAAGAATGGGACAAGATCCTTTTGACGGTCACGGAAGATGGAAACCCTAAAATCACCTGCCAGGAGATTCCACTGCTGTAGTCTGGAGCCTAACAGCTCTGCCTTACTCTTGGGTAGTTCCAAATCCCTGACAAGATCAGTTCACCTTGTGTTATGAGGTGTGGTTCAGAGGAGGAGGATGGTAGAAAATGTGGGTCCTGTGACATTGATGGTTCAGGACCAGAAGTTTCATCCTCTTTCTCTTTCTCGTCTGACTCAAGTGAGAATGATTCTGGTGCATCAGGAACCAGCAGTCCTTCTCCGTGGGGTACTGGGCGTAGAGCTGATGGAATGTTTGGATAATGCACAGTCCACTTTTTCTTCTTTGACACACCTTTCCCAACTGGAGGCACCATGCAGAAGTAACAATTGCTGGTATGATCTGTTGGCTCTCTCCAAATCATTGGCACTGCAAAAGGCATAGATTTCCTTTTCCTGTTCAACTACTGGCGAAGATTTGTTGCACAAGTGTTGCAGCATATGTGTGGGGCCCACCTCTTGTCCTGGTCTCCAATTTTGCAGCCAGAATAAAGGTGATAGGCTTTCTTAACTATAGTGGTTATACTGCGCTTTTGTGATGCAAAAGTCACTTCACCACAAACAGAGCAGAAGTTATCTGCACTGTTCACACAAGTACGATGCATCTCTGCTCACTTTGGCTAAACAGAAATGTGTCCCTTTGCAAAATCAAACACTGACAAATAAGAGAGCATGACACTGTATGATTTCTAGAGCTGATCTAGGGCAATTTGTTCAGCAGAGTGATGTAAGCTTCATTATGATTGCATCATCCATGACTTCTAGGAATAACATGATGCAATTCATATCATGTATGACGCAATACCAGCTTTAGATTGCATCATTCATTGTTTTGCCTAAAAAGCAAGTACTGTCCAAACGCAGTCATAGATTTATTCATAGATCCAGTCAAAGATGTATTTTAGTCATTTCTGGTTTAAATTGAGATCCCTTCCCTTTATAACTCACTTATCCTCTGCCATTCCCAAGTCAAGGGTCGTATATACTGACCCAATAGCATATCTTGAAAACTAGAGCCAATCAACAATTTTAAGCATCATTTTCGTTCTCAGTGACCCAGAATTAGTAAAGTTTGACTACATTTATTTCAGAAGCATTTTGGCTGTAGAGCAGTGTAATGAAAGATTTTTGTGTCTGTTTTTAAAAGCAGTGCTAAAACAGTATCTCTGCAGGTTAGTATGCACTGTGAGAACACATGAGAGAAACTTTGGATAAACCTACAGAACCTGATTCTTGTCTCATCTGCCCTAGTCTGAATTAAGAGGAAATCCACTGAGATTAATGGAGTTCTACTGGAGTAGAACTAGTATGTAACAGGAAAATCAGGCCCATATATTTTATTCCAAACTAAGAATGAAGCTACAAATGACTTTTACAATCAGAGCATTGATTGTATTTGTATGTAGGCCACATCTGGGAATAGAAATTGTATGGTGGGTCATGAATGCTCATAAAATTAGGGTTGGGGTGCGGGAGGGGCTGAGAGCTCTGGTTGGGGGTGTGGGCTCTGCGGTGGGGTTGGGATGAGGAGTTTGGGGTGTAAGAGGGTGCTCTGGGATGGGACTGAGGGGTTCAGAGGGCAGGAGCGGGTTCAGGCTCCAGTTGGGGGTGCAAGCTTTGGGGTGCGGCAGGGGATGAGGGCTTTGGGGTGCAGGACGGTGCTCCAGGCTGGGATTGAAGGCTTTGGAGGGTGGGAGGGGGATCAGGGCTGGGGCAGAGGTTTGGGGAATGAGGGGAGGCTCAGGGGTGCAGGCTTCAGGCGATGCTTACCTCAAGCGGCTCCCGGAAGCAGCGGCAAGTCCCTTCTTTGGCTCCTATGCGAAGGTGCGACCAAGCGGCTTTGCATGCTGCCCTGTCCGCAGGCATCGCCCCTGCAGCTCCCATTGGCACTTGGGGCGGGCGCAGTGTGCTGAGTGGAGCTGCCCCTATACATAGGAGCCAGAGGGGGACCATGCCACTGCTTCTGGGAGCTGTGTGGAGCGGCTCCCGACCCTGCTCCCTGCCTGGAGTGCTGGACTGGGACAAACCCCAAACCTTGCTCCCCAGCAGGAGCTCGAGGGCTGGATTAAAAAAGCTGGTGGGCTGGATCTGGCCCACAGACCGTAGTTTGCCCACCCCGATGTAGGCCAAGAGATAGTGTGTTTCCGTGCGTGTGTTATATATATACTTTTTTTTCTGATCCAGATTAGGATACTTTGCACCACAAATAGTCCCATTGTCTTCACTGGGATGAACACACAAGCTTTGTGCTATTGAACACAAGTTAAAGGTATCATAATTTTATCTTTTGTGACATGTACCTTGCAGATCAGAGAGGATGCTGTTACGGCATCCTATCAGCATAATCTGTCCATGATAAATATCCAATGTCACCATCACACTTGGAAATAGCTATACCTTTTTACTCGGCTTTATAAAGTTTGGAAGCTAGCCATCAACTTTAAAGGCATGGTCTGTTTGTCCTATCACCTTAGGAAATTAAATCTAAATGTGAGTGAATTAATTATAGTTGCAGTGATTGCACTAGGTTCTGCCCTGGATTATTCTGGATTCTACTGGTGTAAACCAGAATAAAGGCACCCCAGCAGCAGAAAGTCCCTCTGGGTAAGGTAGAATTTTCATAAAGCCGTGAAAAACTCCCATCTAGCAATCTATGAGTTGGAGTGTTTCTCTGCTTTTGCTTCTTGTCTGGTGAAACATTGGGTCCACTGGCTACAATTGCTTGACCCTTCCTTAGGGTGTCAAGTGTCAGCCTTTTAAGCTGTTTCTCAACAAGCCTTAAAATGGTGTCATAGCTGGAGCTAATTACTGCTTCTCTTTTTAGGGGAAGAGGAATGGGAACACTGTAATGAGACAAATTTGATCTTATTTGGCATTCTTACATTCTCTTTGATTCCTTTCAGTCTTACTTTTAAACTGGATGTGGTACAGAATCTTCACTAGTTTCCTTGCTTGATGCTGTCCCTCTAGCAATGGGGAAAAGCCTGGTGAATTAATCTGTTTGTAGATTCAAATACCATATGACCATGAAGTTTTGTAACTTGCTAGAAGGAGTATATGATATTGTTTGAGTTTTTCTATCTTTTTATCCTAGATATCCGAGAGGGGGGATGAAGGCAAGTACTCATCTGCCCTGAGCCATTACCCATGAGGTGCTGCAAGGATCTCCCATATTAGTGTGTGTTTCGGGCCCCTAGGACAAATATTGTGAGAGTTTGGGTGGAAGTATTGCCACTGTGCTTATGTCACACAAGTCTGTGTTCTGTTTTCATCAATCCAAATAAGGGGGTATCTGCTGTTCTGCTGTTTGACTGGCTGAAGGTAATCTGAATAAAACAGATAAGAAGCTAGTGGCATGAGGGAAGCTGTAGTGATGGCTCATGCCCCTACTCTTGAGGTAACTTGTGCATCTTTTGTTCAAGAGATTTGTAATGTGACATGTTTTTGGCCATCTCCTTCTATAATGTGAAGTGGTATTAGTGCCCAAAGAAATCTTTTTTCAGCTCCACCTGGTTAGTCATTTGCAACCATTTCTCTCAAATTTGGGCCTTGCCACAGTTACCCATGATTTTGCAGTATTCCGCTCTGGAATTCGTAATATGTTTTCATGGTTAGCTTTTCAGATCACTCAGAAGCATCAGCTAATAAAACATGCAGCTGCACATCTGTGCATGTAGCATATTTAAAGCCAAATTTTCAAAGGTCTTTGAAATTTTGGCTACATCAATTTCTGGGTTCCCATCTCAAGACACTAGATGTCTACAGTGGAAACCCTAAAACTGAGGTAACCAAAATGATGTGCACTTATGAAAAATTCATAGATCCCTAGAAATGTAAGGCTGCAAGTGACCTCAGCAGATCATGTAGTCCAGTCCTCTGCGCTGATGTAGGACCAAGTACACCTAGACCTGTTAAGGTGTTGGTCCAACTTGTTCTTAAAAATCTCCAATAATGAGATTTCCACATCCTCCCTTGGTAACCTATTCCAGTACTTAACTATCGTTATAGTTAGAAAGTTTTTTTCTAATATCTAACCTGAATCTCCCTTCCTGCAGATTAAGCTGATTACTTCTTGTATCCTCAGTTAACATGGACAACAATTGATCACTGTCCTCTTTATAACATCCCTCACATATTTGAAGGCTATCAGGTCCCCCCAGTCACCTTTTTTCAAGTCTAAACATACCCCTTTTTTTAAGCTTTTCTCATAAGTCAGGTTTCTACACCTTTTTATAATTTTTGTTGATCTCCTCTGGACTCTCTCCAGTTTGTCATCCCGTCTTTCTTAAGGTGTGATGCCCAGAGCTGGACTCAGTCCTCCAGCTGAGGCCTCACCAATGCTGAGTAGAGTAGAACAGTTACATCCTGTGTTTTACATATGACACTCCTGTTAATACACCCCAGAATGATATTTGCCTTTGTGCAAATGCATCCCATTGTTGATTCATATTCAATGTGTGATCCTCTATAGCTCCCAGATCCTTTTCAGTGGTACTGCTACTTACCCAGTTATCCCCCAATTTGTAGTTTTGCATTCGATTTTTTTTTTTCCTTCACAGGTATGGCACTTTGCACTTGTCTTTATTTAATTTTAGCTTGTTGATTTCAGACCATTTCCCTAATTAATTTATGAAGGTCATTTTGCATTCTAATCCTTTCCTCCAGATTGGTATCATACACAAACATTATAAGCATACTCTCCACTCCATTATCCAAGTCATTCATGAAAATATTGAATAGTAGTGGACTCAGGATGTACCTGTGAGATCCTAATAGATACTCCTCCCAGTTTGACAAGGAACCATTGATAAGTACCCTGAGTACCGATTTTTCTACCAGTTGCATACCCACTTTATAGAAATTTAATCTAGACCACATTACCATAGTTTTCTTATGAGTATGGGCTGAAAACAGTTCTTGAACAGCATTAATTTTAATGTATAAATCTCTGTTTATCTTGGGTCCTGTCTACTGGAGTGTAACTTTAAAAAAAAAAAAAACAGTAGACAAAAAGAAAAAGTAATTTTATTGCATACAATTGTAACCCCAAGGAGATTACCCAGATTCCTAGGGCTCTGTCTGCTTTTTGCCCAGGGAGAGGCACACTGTTCTTGGTAGGGAGGGAGAGCAAGGGCAGACTCAGAGTCTGCCTGCCAACCAATGGGTTGTGAGATGCCCTTCCCAGGGAGCTCAGGAAAGGGGAGAAGCCATTTTTGAATCAGTCTGGAGCCAGCCAGGACAAGGGCAGGACTGGCTGTGTGAGGGGGAGCTGGTGAGTCCCATGCCTGCATGCAGGGTTCCCCCTGTGAACTGGCCTCTTGGGATCTGAAAGAAAGATCCCTCAGAGGGTTGTTTCCTCTCCACTGATGACTCCCAGTTTGTAGAGTTTTGCTGGGAAACTTCCCCAGCCAGGCTGAGTTAGCCCTCCAGCTCCTTAGGTGAGACCAATCACCACATGGTCAGCTCTGCTCTGGCTGCTAGTCCAGGGCTGCTGCCTGCTGTGAGTGTGTCTGGATGCTGGCTTAGGAGACACAGTTTGGATTTTAGTACAGTTTTGTAATCTGCACCTTGAGCCCTGCACCCCTTTGTGGTGAGGGGAAATCCTGGGACCAGAAGCAGCCTTTCTCCTGCCTGAAGAGGATCCCTGCCAGCAGAGATCAGCCCCTCTGCAGTGACTGAGGAGTCCAAAGTCATCTGTGAACCTGAGGATCATTCGTGGCGTTTGTGAGTGCACCATCTTTTAGTTAGCGAGTCAGGAAAATTGTTTTGGGGACCCCCTACTCCCTGAACTGTGTCCTCAAGCCAGGGAGTAAGGGTTTGGGGATTTTATAACCTGCTGCATATTAAACCTGTGGACGGACTTACCACCTTCTCCCACTTGTAAGTCCTTTGGGCTGTACTGAATCCAGTGAGCCATACTGCTAAACCACTGCAGAGAAGATATTGTGGTCATAGGTCATCAAGGGCCCCAACAGGACACAATCTTACATTTGCTACATCAGGTCATGTTACTGGGGAAAGTCATGGATATTATCAGCATGGGCACCGGTGACCCTAAGAATAGTGTTTTACCCTGTTATGTTATATTTGTCTCCTGTTTAATATAATTATTGTGTTTGTTTGTGCTACTTCTTAGAAGTCTCCAACTATCTGGCAAAAAAGTGGGGATTACCCTGTGGTTAGAATTTTCCTCCCCAGCTGCCCTGGTGACCCTGCCAGGAAGGAATGAGGGGGGGGTGTGGAGGCACCGCCAAATAAATTTATAGGAGAAAATAAAGAAGATACACCCTGCAGAGTGGGTGGCGGGATCCAGAAGAACCCAGACCTGTTCATCAAAACCTGTACGCAGATTGGCATTAAAGAAGGTAACCAGGTAGGGAGGGGATGCTACACAATTAAATACATATCCCTTGAGATTTTTTACAGATGGCACATTTTAGAAAAAGAGAAGAGATGTATAATAACTTTACAGCTAGATAAATTAAGGTACAAAGAAATTTAAGTGACACATAGTAAACAAGCTTGTATAAGTCCTTATGTGATTCCCTCTCAGCCTGACCACTTCCCCTCCCAAATGATACTGCAAGAATGGTAGGCAATTTCTTTCAACCCATGTGTTTGCCAAGAAGAGTTCATTACCAGAAACACTGAATATAAAACAAATGGTGTTTTTCTCATTGCTTAGAGAATTATAGTGCTCTTGTTTGCATATAACTTGTCCATTGCATCCTTATCTTTGCATTAAAACCTATTGGGGATGTTTGAATTCTTTGTTCACTCCTTCAAGCCTGCTTCTGTATTGCACAAAGTACTTCCTGTCAGAAAACTCCAAATAATTTTTGGAAATATTATTTTCTATGTAGTTGATGGATTTTTACTTCTCTTACCCTTTTAAGACTGTTCATTTCATATTGCCCCCTTAAGTTTTGGCACAATCAACAGATAAGGCTTAAATTACACTTGGTCAAAAAACCTTTTACAGAAAGACTTGCATACTCATTGCATTAAGAAAGGCATTACAACTCTTAAAAGGCAAAGTGATAAATAAATTATCAAAGGAACTTTCCACTAGAATGGAAGTAACATATATCCCACAGGAAGCTATTAGGAGCCCCATTAATACCACAAGTGAAAGTTTAGTTTATTAATGTAATCTAAATTGTATCGAACTCACCAACTATCAAGCGGAATGCTCAATTGCTGTGGTCTTGTGGTTGACCCATTCCTGTGATTTCTCAAAGCCTTTCTCTTTCTCCCTCTTTGTTATGTAAATAGTTCAGGCTTGATTATTCAAACCACAAGGAACTTGAACTCTGTTATTCATAACAAGGTTGTGTCTCTCGATATCTATTAATTATACTGAAAATTCCCTCGACTATCTGAAACTCAGTTATACATGCATAGTCAGTGCCCCCACCACTCCTGGTGTTCATGATTGTGTTGTATAGCTCTAAGGCTGCACTGATTGAGTCCAATGATCCTGTCAGATGCACACCACATACATGGGACTTGAACTACACTAGTGACAATGATGGGAGAAAGGAAGTCATGTAATGTTTCTATAAAGTGAAGTGCTCTGCAAACCCCCACATGCATGTTACATTCAGGAGGCAAACTCTCAGAAAAAGAGGAATGCCTTCAGACAAAGTAGGTGTGGCCAGGATTAAGATCCTGATCTAGCAAAGTACTCAAGCATGTGCAGTAGGACTACTCCCAGGTTTCAAGATAAGTATGTGCTTCAATACTTCGTAAGATTAGGAACTAAGTAAAATGCCCCAGATGGTCTCCTCCTAAATTTAATTAATGAATGACAATAAGGGAAGTGTGCTTTCTAAACAGTCATGGATTCTGTGAATCACAATTTCTACAGTATGTAGACTGCATGTAAGGTACCACTCCTAAACTTTGTCCTTATGCATGTCGGAATGACTCTAGGGCATGCAGGGAAAGAGGTGAGTGTGTTATCCGGGTGAGTAGTAGAGCTGATATATGGATGTGTCTAGACAGCACTTAATAGGTGATATAAAACACTTGCAAGAGATCATGGTCTAGAAACTGCAAATGTGGTAACCTCAATATCTGTTTTGTACAGGATGACCTCATAGCAGTTGTGGTGTTCACCTGTCTGCTAGTCAGCGCCCTCTTGTGCGCTTGCTATTGGCATCCGTCACCCTGTACTACATAATTCACTGTCACATGTAGCAAGCTGCCCTCAGACTGAATCCCAGTAGTACTGTGCCATCAATCAGACTAGTCAATAAAGTAGTCTCATTTGCTGTGCCTGCACTGACACCTCATCTGTCAGCCAAAGGGTAGTTTCCTAACTTGTGATGGTTATTGTCTGACGTGATCCCTGCAGCTAGGAGATGCCGTAAATGTGCATGACTTCTCTGCTTTTTTGTCACTGTCTTTTACCCTTATATTTGCCCTGGGAGAACTGCAAACAGGCACTTCCTCATGTGTCTCTGCACATGAATTCCTGAGTATAGTCAGGAGGAAAGCAGCATATGTCTTGCATGCCACAATTTTAGCCAATTTTGTGGCATATCACTTTCTTTCCAAGTTGTTGTATGTGAAGGGGGTGATATAGCCTCTTTAATTAAATACTTATGCACACTGCACTTAACTGCTGCAAACACCGATCTAGTTTGGAAGCAGGTCCCATATGTTTTTCAGAGGAAAAAATGAAACTAAAATGTTGCAGGGCCCTCTAAAGTGGGCAGGACACACATCCTACCATTTTCTGGGCATGTCACTCCCATTGAAAATAGGCTAGATCCTGAGGACCGGCCATGTTGGGACCAGAGGCTGTGGGGCATGAGCCAGGCACAAAAGTGGCTGGAAGTTACTTAACTTGGTATTGCCCTGATCACAGGGCCACTGGATGCAGAGCAGTCTTCTGTGCACATTACAGAAACCTTATGGCTGCTCTCTCAAACCTGGCTGCCCTTGGCCCCCATGTTCTGTTTCGGCATCAGGTGATTAGTCAGCATCTGCAGCTCTGGATCCATTCTCCCTTTTCCCAGGCATGCCTCCCAGAGGTGCCTCACAGTAGCTACTGCAATGTTGCCTTCTTGTTGCCAAGAAGGCTAACGGCATTTTGGGCTGTATAAGTAGGGGCATTGCCAGCAGATCGAGGAACGTGATCGTTCCCCTTTATTCGACATTGGTGAGGCCTCATCTGGAATACTGTGTCCAGTTTTGGGCCCCACACTACAAGAAGGATGTGGAAAAATTGGAAAGAGTCCAGCGGAGGGCAACAAAAATGATTAGGGGTCTGGAGCACATGACTTATGAGGAGAGGCTGAGGGAACTGGCATTGTTTAGTCTCCAGAAGAGAAGAATGAGGGGGGATTTGATAGCAGCCTTCAACTACCTGAAGGGGAGTTCCAAAGAGGATGGAGCTCGGCTGTTCTCAGTGGTGGCAGACGACAGAACAAGGAGCAATGGTCTCAAGTTGCAGTGGGGGAGGTCCAGGTTGGATATCAGGAAAAACTATTTCACTAGGAGGGTGGTGAAACACTGGAATGTGTTACCTAGGGAGGTGGTGGAGTCTCCTTCCTTGGAGGTTTTTAAGGCCCGGCTTGACAAAGCCCTGGCTGGGATGATTTAGCTGGGAATTGGTCCTGCTTTGAGCAGGGGGTTGGACTAGATGACCTCTTGAGGTCCCTTCCAACTCTGATATTCTATGATTCTATGATTCTAATGCCAGCCCCAGTCTCTGAGGGATTCTCCCATGCTAGAAGAATCCCCAAGCAGCTAGCTTTTGGGCCAGAGCTGTATGAAGCTAGTTCAGTGTAGGTAGCCCCCAACAAAGGGGTGAAACAGCAATGATTTTTCCAGGTGAGTGTGCTGTGCTAGCAGACATGGCAACCTAATAGGAGTATTGCATGATTTGGTATGGCAAGATATGAACTTAAAAAAGTAGGAAGTGAACAAAAAAAAATATTTTTTCTATTAAATTTTGCTGCGGGACAAGAAAGAAATGTTCCACTTGCAGGGCAGTAGCTCTACGTGCATTGCAGGGATTTTTGTGTTCTGCCAGCCTTTAGTAGTAGTCACTGACAGAGTTAATAGATTAATCCACTGTGGAAATCCTTGTGCTCTTTAAATATGCAGACAGCAGATTATATTTAGACTAAATTCGTTTTAGGGTAGGGATCTTGTTTCTAAAACACCTTAAACACATACTATGCTAATAATAAATTTTAGAACTATAGAAATGCAGGACTGGAAGGGACCTTGAGATGTCATCTAGTCCAGTGCCTCGCATTGAGGCAAAATCAAGTATAGCTAATAATTCCTGACAGGTGTCTGTCTAACCTGCTTTTCAAAACCTCCAATAATGGAGATATCCACAGAATAGTAGGAAGCCAATCTTTCCTTCAGATCAGCATAGCTTGATATAGTGCCTTAAATACTGTCTCCTGGAGAAACTGCCAGCTGTCCTGAACTCCTTTGTCCCTTAGATTTCCCTCGCCCCATGGGACATTGTCTACTAATTCTCTAAATAGACATTTATGATGTCTGATTTTGTTCTCATTTAATTTCTCCTTTATCTGAATAGAAACACTCATTAGCATTATTGTATTAGGTTAGATGGAGAGTATGGGTCCAAAGAGTCAAAGTTGTTAAATTGAGCCTGAAACTGTCCAGCATAAAATAGTTTCAAACAAGGTTCCAAGTTTGGTATACAGAGACCTCAGTCTGCTTAGTACCATGGCAAACAGAATCCTCTTGTTGACCAATCATACCATTCAACCACTGTGTTAAGGTTATCAATAAACCCTTTCTGTTTAAATTAACTCAGTATCTGACTCCTCCTTACATTTTTTCTTAATTTTATATAACAGGTCATTCTTGACAATTAATGAACCTTTACCCACTTTTCATTGGTTAGGCTAAAAATTAAAATAGGCTTGCTTGGCCCTAATTCTTACAATAGCATGGACAGTGACTTGTTTAGACCGTCTCCTTTTTCTTATTTCTTTGACCTTTCTAGTAAATTAGAAATTCTAGGTATCCTGTTACGACATTTGCCAAAACTATTAAGAGCTATGCAGAAGTATCTTCACACCTCTGGGTATAACTCTGGTTTTTCTCTGTTCAATTCTTACTAAACCAGAAAGTAGAGCCCAGTTATTCAAAGATAACTTTCTGCATTCTTTCTGGTTTGGAGGTTTTGGTATATTTCAGGTAAAAGGTGGGGTCAGTTCAAATGGAAATATTGGCTTCTGTTTGAGCTTGGACCTTTGAAGAAGGATTCTCTTCCCCTCCCCCTCTACCACCCCCCCCCCCCAAAAAAAAACCAAAAAACAAACAAACAAAACCACAGCAAAAAGTAGACTGGATCCTGAGAAGTACTGAGAGTACTGAGTGAGTGAAAGTTGCAAGTGCTTTGCTTAGCATATTTCAGGATTTACCCTAGGTGTGTGGTAGAATCTTTCATGCTGTCCTTATACTGCAGTACTGTAAAATGAACAGTAGGAAATTAAAAAACAAGTGCTAAACTACCAAACTATTTTGGTTTATTAAGGAAAAAATATTTTAAGACTTGAGCTGTTTCTCAGGCGTATATTATGTGTGCATGCCTATCACTGAAAAGCTGTGAGAGGAAATTCCCTGTCAAACACCTTTTCTGCCTGAAAGACCAACTGGCTTGGATCCTTACTATTGTAATTTGAGTCAGTTGAGTGTTTTCCTCAGTGACATTGCGTTAATTATTAGCATTTAAAGTGAAAAGTGCCCATTGCACCACTACCAATTATATATTACCTTAACTGGCAGATTTTCAATTGAAAATGCTGAACATTGACCAGGAAAAGTAAGAAACTAACCCTGCACTCCTTACTCAAGCAAATCTTCCATTAACTCCAAGGCATGAGTGGACAATGTAGAATGGGCCCTAAATTTCTTCTTACACATAGTAAATCAAGGTTATACCTTTTGCTGAAGTCAGTGAGGAAAGCTAATGCTGTGGCTTCCTTTGATGATTCTAGGATTAAATACAGAACCTATATTTTTTTTACATGTCCCTTAGCTATCACTAGCTAAAATATGCACTTGTCTCAATTGTATCTCAGTTCTGTCATTAGCCCTACTTTCCCTTTCAAATTCACCACATGAAAACACTGACCTAAGAAATGTAAGAAAAAAATCAATTAAATAGGACAAACTACCAGACAGGGTGGAAGAGAAGAAAGCAGAGGATTGAGACATTTTTGTAACCATTTAGCGTCAGTTGAACAAAAGCTTTAGAGATGAATCCACTTCTTTATTTATCTTTTTTTGTTCTGCATTTTTTAGAATAGTACATTAGACAGCCAGTCTTATAATACATACCAAATAGTCATGTCTACTGCCTTACTGGATACTTATTATGTATACCCTTACTATTTAGTTGGCAGCGTCAGTTCTATGACTCATTTTATCATGATGGTCTTTAAGCTATCTGTAGCAGTTAAAATGACTGCAAAGCTAGAAATTCTTCCTTGGCATGACTTAATTCTATAATCCAATTATATCATTTTGAAACAAGCAGTTTTTTAACATTTTTTCTATGTCAAGTGAAAGTTTGATTTCTTTTTCTTATGTTATCATGGAAGTCACGATACCTTTGTGATCAAAAGTTCTCTTAAAAATTTTGTTTAAAATCTCTTTCTAATAGAATAATGTTCTAAAAGGATTTTAAACAAAAATTTTAAAATTCTTTCTTGATAATGGCCTGCAATTCCAGGATTGTTTTCTTGTGTGATGTGCGTCTGATTCTGCAAGTGTTCAGGTTGGGTCAATTGCAGACCTTAAATATTAGGTCTGTTTCTGCATACTACTGCTGCTTTTCTTTCTGGGGATTCTTTCCAGGCAAACTTTGAACAGTGAGTGTAATTAACCACTGGACCAGTTTACCAAGGGTTCTGGTGGATTCACCATCACTTGCCATTTTTAAATCAAGATTGGATGTTTTTCTGAAAGATATGCTCTAGTTCAAACAGGAATTATTTGGGGAAGTTACTGAGTCTGTGTTATAGAGGAGGTCAGGCTAGATTATCACAGTGCTCCGTTCTGGCCTTAGAATCTATTGATCTATGAACAAAGCTTTTGATTTCAACCTCCTGCTGTATGTAATAAATATTTGCTGATTTTCTGATATTGGTGCTTATAACATGCCTACTAACTGCATATTGATTCTGTGTCCTTTATTATATAGCAGAGTTAATCCCATTTCTTAAAATACTAATCTACCACCTCCTACTCTCTGTAGCGTAGAAATGAAGAGTTTTGAAAAGGCACTTTCACGTGGGATGGAAACCCCATGCTTACATTATTGGATAGAGTGAAGGGGTAATGGCTTCCTTCTCTTTTTTATATATCTGGATGGCAATAGTGAGGAGCTTCATTTTCAGCATGATGAAGCCCTGTGTCCCATCTCCCTGGCTGAACCCCTTTATGTTGGCAGGTCACATTATCTCTTAAAGTGCCTTCCCAGAAGATGTTGGGCACCTGCATGTGCTATATGGAGAAATGGTCTGAGTTAAACAGGATGAAGTTTAACAAAGACAAATGCAAAGTGCTCCACTTAGGAAGGAAAAATCAATTTCACACATACAGAATGGGAAAAGACTGTCTAGGAAGGAGTACGGCAGAAAGGGATCTAGGGGTTATAGTGGACCACAAGCTAAATATGAGTCAACAGTGTGATGCTGTTGCAAAAAAAGCAAACATGATTCTGGGATGCATTAACAGGTGTGTTGTGAGCAAGACACGAGAAGTCATTCTTCCGCTCTACTCTGCTCTGGTTAGGCCTCAGCTGGAGTATTGTGTCCAGTTCTGGGCGCCGCATTTTAAAAAAGAAGTGGAGAAACTGGAAAGGGTCCAAAGAAGAGCAACAAGAATGATTAAAGGTCTTGAGAACATGACCTATGAAGGAAGGCTGAAAGAATTGGGTTTGTTTAGTTTGGAAAAGAGAAGACTGAGAGGGGACATGATAGCAGTTTTCAGGTATATAAAAGGGTGTCATAAGGAGGAGGGAGAGAACTTGTTCACCTTAGCCTCTAAGGATAGAACCAGAAACAATGGGTTTAAACTGCAGCAAGGGAGGTCTAGATTGGACATTAGGAAAAAGTTCCTAACTGTCAGGGTGGTTAAACACTGGAACAAATTGCCTAGGGAGGTTGTGGAATCTCCGTCTCTGGAGATATTTAAGGGTAGGTTAGATAAATGTCTACTAGGGATGGTCTAGGCAGTATTTGGTCCTGCCATGCGGGCAGGGGACTGGACTCGATGACCTCTCGAGGTCCCTTCCAGTCCTAGAATCTATGAATCTATGAATCTATGAATCTATATGCAGCTGCCTTCGAGGCTAGAGAACATTCTGCATGGATTCAGGATACCCTCCTCAGCTGCAGAGCCCATGAAGGATGAGAGGCCCCTGCAGAGTTTGTGTAACCCTCTTCCCTCCCTTACCATGGTGTTGTAGAAAGGACCTGGCAGACATTTGATCAACACACACAGAGTGTCAAAGTTCAGTGGCCATTGAAAGCAGGGAACATCCAGGGCTTACTGTGAGGTGAAGGCCTCTGTTGCCATCAGTATAAGGTGGGGATTTTGGCATCCAAACTTATATCTTGCTCTTCCAATTGTTGTCACCACTTGAAATAGCTCTAGGCTGTCCTATTGCTGCTGGAAGGCGTGGGAGCTTCCTCATCCTATAGTAATCGTGAAGGCACTCAGATACTATGGTGGTGAGATCATTTGGCAAGGCAGAGAAGGTTTCCTCTAGCTACGGCTTTACCTGTTGGTTATGGTTTTATGAAAAGTTTCGCAGAGAAAAACCTTTGAAATTTAAACACACACATTTATATTCATTTTTTGAAGCCAGTATACTCTTCAGATTTCACTAAAGGAGATACTTTGTAGGATTTTATTCTCTTATGAATGCACATGTGCATACTACCAGTTGCTTTTAAAGAGAATGTCTCAATGGAGACATTGGTATGCCCATTCATAAAAATAGTAATATCACGGCCGGGCCATCTGTTTGGCAAGGAATGGCATCCTGTTATAAAATGAGAAAGTAAGGTTTGTTGCTGTTGACCAGTGATTGATGACTATATAAGCTTGCCCTTACAATGGGATAGATATAAAGGTCTTGATTCATCCCTCTGCATGCTGAGATGTGCAGCCTTCATCTCTATCCAACAGCTGTACCTGAGATAGGTATTAGTATCCATTTTTTACTGATGGGAAAACAGAGGTTAAGTGATTTGCCCAAGATCATGCAGCAAAACAGTTGCAGAGCTGGGAATGGGACTCAGGTCTCCTCACTCCCAGTCTGGTGGCCTGTTCATGGACAAGTTTATTATGTAAATAGCATATTTTTAAAATAATATGCCTCCACTTTCCTTCTCTTAGAAACTGATCCAAAGAACATTAAAATCAATTAATGGACTCCTGTTGATTTCTTTGAATCATGCCCTTATTGTGCATAGTTCTGATCCCAGATGAACTACAGTGCACAAGAGGTTTGTTAGCATTGACAGCTGTTCAAGCATAGCAACCTATAAAGATAAGTGCTGTATACACGTTGCCTCTTAGCAACATAGGCCCCTAATAATAATCATTTGGGTTCACCAAAAAATGACACTGACATGCAGGGGTCCTATGAAACTGCTTAACTGAACATTAATGGAGCCTTTCATGAAAGGCACCAATTCTTCAGAGCTCTGCTCCAATCAGGTAAAGCCCCTGCTCTAGCACAGTTCACAAAATTCACTGAGCAAGGTTGTTGGGCTTCTAAAGTGTGCAGAAGGCCAGCTTGCAGTCCCTTTTCAGCTGGTCACCTGCACAGGTCAGAAAGGGTTTTTCTTCCCTCCCAGTGTATTCAGTTTTGTGTTTTGTTTTTGTTTCCTTATTCTGAAGCATCTGGGATGGCCACAGCTGGGACATTAGACGGAGAAGGCCAGGGCTCTGAGGTGGCACTGAGCATCCTCTGTCTCAGGGACTTGGCTGGCTGGTTGTTGCTCACATGCTCAGGGTCTAACTGATCACCATATGTGGGGTCAGGAAGGCATTTTCCCTCAGGTCAGATTGGCAGTGACCTTCCTCTGTGGAGGGGTGTGTGGGTCGCTTGCTGATATCATCTGAGTATATCTCATTTAATCATTTCCCTGCTATTGCAGGGGCCATGGGCACTGGTGCACGTTGGTTCCTCCTGTTCACTGCTTGTGGTACATAATAGTTTAGTATCCTCGGGCTGTCCTACTTTGGTCTAATTCTGGTTGTTGGGTTCAGTGTGCAGGTGCGTGGTCGTGTTAGTGGCCTATGATATACAGGAGGTCAGACTGGGTGATCTGGCCTTCAACTTTGACTCTCTTGAACAATTTAGGAGCTCCACAGTTATACAAGGTCCTAATCTGTACCAGATCTGATTTTACAGTTCTAAGAGCAAGCACCTTATCCAATTTATGCAACAGATTAAGATCTGTATGGCAACTTTTCAAAATGGAGAATTATTTGTATAACAGTAGTGCCTAAAGGGTTCCATTGAGATAAGGACCCCTATTGTGTGAGGTACTGTACAGCCACATAGTGAAAGAGATAGTCCCTGCCCCAAAGCGCTTACAGTCTAAATAGACAAGATGGCCAAGGGTGGGAGGGGAAACAGAAGAGAATTGACTTGCCCAAGGTTACACAGCACATCAGTGACAGAGCCAGGGATAGAACTCAGCTCTCTCAAGTCCTGGTCCTATGCACTACCCACTGGACCACACTTCTAATTATGCACTAACTTGTGCCTAGCAATTATGTGGTAATCTCCATGGCTGCATAATCCCAGAGTGCTATATTGGATTCTGTGGTCATGAGCACTGCATCCTGTGCCATTTGCATGTTGTTTGTTTGATAACTATGGCCTTATTCAAAATGGATGTTCCCAGTCCATTCTTTAGTTTGAAATGAGACCCATTTGAATCTGACTTCTGTGATTTTTGGGACTTCTTATTTCCAAATTTCCATAAACTTCTTAAATACTTTTGGAGATAAATACAATCATGATAAGATTTCACTAGTGTTTCTTGAATGACTTTTGTTAAAGTTGTTTTTTTCCCCTCAAAAGACTAAAACAGGCAGGATGTTGCTTGATAATTCAACCTTTACTTCAAGGTGAATATACCTAACTCTTTTTTTCTTTAAAAAAAAATCTGGCAAGATCTAATATTTTCATGTCCCTGAACTCCAAAGAGAATGGAAGATTTTCAGAGGTAGATCCGAAGGAACTCCTGAAAGAATTTGGGTGAGAATTTTGTTTTGAAAATGATAGTCAGCTGGTTCCATAGCAGCGGGCTGCTACTACAGAAAGTGCAGCAAATCTAATAATAATCTAGAAAGAATGGCTGGCTTTCAGAATGTCTAGCTGAGTGTAGTCCCCTTATCTAATACCGATTTCAGTTTAAGGACTGTTTGAGTAAATCCAACTCTTCCATGAGCTCAAAATGTGAAGAGACATACCATGTCAGTGAGACTGTATTTCACACTCAACAATCTTAACTGCCATATCTTTAGTTGACTGGCGTTAAAACATGCACCAGCTAAGAGTGCATTATATCTGTTTGAGGAAAAATAGCTAAAAACAAATTCATGCAGAAATATATTCCTCCATTTCTCTGAAATGATGTGACGATTTGTCAGTCTTCTAAAAAAAGATGACATTTTAGTTATATACTTTAGAAAAATAATATTCAATACTTACTTGGGTGGTTCTAAAGATCAGAGAGTTGTGTGTTGGATGAGGAAATATACCAGAGACAGAATGATCCATAGGACTTTTTATCTAAACTCTTAAAGCTCTTCACAAATGTATAATTAATCCTCACCACCATACCACTCTAAAAGAGAGATTGTTAATATTGTTATAAAGATTGGTTAGTTCAGACACAGAGAGGTTAAGTAACATACCCAAGACCACTTAGTGAATCCAAGAATGGTTCAGAAACAGAGCCCAGGAGTCTTGGCTCCCATGTCTGAGTTCTATCTACCAGATAATATTGTGAGTCAAACTCCAATAGGCAAATCCAAAATGTTCTGTTTATTGTTGGAATATAAATTGTAGTAGCTTCTAGGCTAAATGCTTCAAAACTAAGGTTAGTTCATAGGTTAGCTGTTTAATTTGATTTATGAGGAGGAAAGGATCACTGAAGTGACTGCTCAACATTGAGAAAGTGAGGGTAGACTGGCACTGATCCTGGAATGCTGTGAGATAAGCAACTGAAAGGGAACTGAAGAGAGAAGGAATAGCTGAACTATTAAGGGGAAAAGCAGAGATTTACCATCTGAGCAAGATCAGAAACAAGCAGAAGATGATTGGTTTTTCACTAACTTTCAATTGTACCAGCCTTCCCTCCCCCCTCCCCCAATTATGGACAAAATTTCAAACAGGCATACCTAAAGTAAGGTATCTAAATCCAAGTTTAAATGCTTAAACTGTGGTCTGATTTTTCAAAGATGCTAAGGGCCTACAACTCTGACTTCAGTAGAAGTGGCAGACACTTAATGTCGTTAGCCTGCTCATGTAAGTTTGGAGGTTAACACAGGGCCAGGTTCTGATACCATTACTCACATTGAATAGTTCCTTACTGCTTGGGTAATCCCATTGAAATCCATGGGCCCATTGTGGAGTACAGTACTACTCAATGTGACAAAGGCTCCATAGTCTAACCCAGTGGTTCTCAAAGCTGGTCCGCTGCTTGTTCAGGGAAAGCCCCTGGCAGGCTGCGGGAAAAGGCACGGGTCAAGGGATGTGCTGGCCGCTGCTTCCCGCTGCCCCCATTGGCCTGGAGCGGCGAACCGTGGCCAGTGGGAGCTGCAATCAACTGAACCTCCAGACGCAGCAGGTAAACAAACCGGCCCGGGCTGCCAGGGGCTTTCCCTGAACAAGCGGTCGACCGGCTTTGAGAACCACTGGTCTAACCCACGTATGAATTAGGACCATATCTTTAGGAATTCTAACATTTTGGCTTATTTATTAGTTTATTTTCTTTGCAGTTGATGTATACTTTGTCATTATCTATAAATAGAAAGAGGAGAGGTTTCAATTGAGCACAACCTCTCCAGAGATTCTGTGAATATGTGGAACAGGCAGACTTGATGCTTATTAGTATACTGCCTGCACTTCCTTCCAAATTGTGCTGTTCCCACTACAGATTCTACTCTCCTTCCCTAGACACTGAAGTATTAGTGAGAATTAAACCAATATACACAGCCTGCTACTAGGCAGATGTTTTTGACAGTTGAGTCCTTGCATCGAGCAATACTTTTTCATAGCCAGAATGTTGTCAGCCTTTAAAGAAAGAGATATGCAAATAGAGTTTGAGGTTTTCCAACACACTTTGTCATTTTAATTGCTTTAAATCTAGTCAATGCAAATCATCTTCCTCATGGATAAAAGATTCAGAGGTTTGCCAGACTGCCATAACAGTGAAAATGTATTTCAGTTTTACAGCAATTTGACTTCGTTTGGACTCACGGCAAATTGTCCTGTGACCTGAATATTTCGAAGTGGTGTATTCTAACATTCATGATAGATACCTGGTTGTTAATATGAGCATCAGTGTGACTCTAGACCCACATCCCTCATACATACTACAAAAATAGTTTACCTGTGTTTTTTAATGACTAGATCAATTTGTATATCTGAAGAGACTAGAAACACAAAATAATTTGACCACTTTTAGTGAGAACTAGATAGCTGAAACTTGAAGACAGCGCTGTTATTTAGTGGAGCTTTAAAAGTGTGGCTATGTCTGTCTGATTTGCTGCCACTTTTTGGTGTGTTGTGCAGTGGACAGATATCTGGTTCAGTGGAGATGGTCTCTGCCTCTAACTATTCAGAGGTCATCCTCAGCAGGGCCGGTGCAACCCATTAGGGGTCCTAGGCAGTCGCCTAGGGCGCTAGCATTTGGGGAGCGGCATTTCGGGTCCTTCAGCGGTGACGCCGGCGGCTGAATCTTCGGCCGCTCCGGTCGTTGTCGTCTTTTAGGCGGAGGGAGCTGGAGCTGGGGCAGGGGAGCGTGGGGGGGGCTGCCTGCAGCAAGTAAGGTGGGGGGCAGCATGCAGGGGAACTCCCCGCCCCAGCTCACCTCTGCTCCGCCTCCTCCCCGAGCACGCCGCCCCGCTCTGCTTCTCTCCCTCCCAGGCTTGCAGTGCCAAACAGCTGATTGGTGCCGCAAGCCTGGGAGGTGGGAGAAGTGGAATGGCGACGGCATGCTCGGGGAGGAGGCGGAACAGAGGTGAGCTGGGGCGGGGAGCTGCCGCACAGCTCCCCAGGCCGGGGGGAGCTGCCGCGGGGGGGGGGCACCTAAGGGCGGAGGGAGGGGGGCGGAGAGCTGCCACAGGGCTCGGGGAGGGTGGGGGCGCAAGGTGGAAGTTTCGCCTAGGGCGCGAAACATCCTTGCACCTGCCCTGATCCTCAGACAACCTCTAGCAGAGATGCATATCTAGTTCAAACACAAAATATTGTATGGTCAGTGACTTCCCTTCTTCCATATGATGACATTTAAAAAGGGGGACAAACTCATATTTGGTGGGTTGGAAGATCCTTCCTTGTGCCAGTCCAGCTGAAAAAGTAAAGAGAAGGAATTTATGGGGATCTTCACACTTATTGTAATGTAGCTGTGGTGTTTTTAAGTATGTGTATTTGTCCATGACTCGATTTAAAGGAGAAAGTGATTCTCCATATGTGAAAAACAATTTGATGTTAATCCTGATTGCAAAAATTTTTTCACAACTATAGAGGCTGGGACAAGTGTCACAAAGCAGGAAATCCTATATTTTGAATCAGCCCCTAGGCTTATTTTAGGAATGAATAAAAGTCCACATTTCTCACAGGTGTACATTATGTTGCAAAGTCCATTTTCTACATGATTAAGAATAAAATACTATGTTAAACGTGACATGCTAAACATTATTAATATTTTCACCACGGAGCACTTCTTTTGAGCAGTGTTGTAGACATCTTTTTTCTTATCCCAAGATAACATCAAATGGACATATGTGAACATTCATGTTTTACACTTTTAGCAGCATGAGCAAACCATTACAAACATTCAGTGATGACAATAAAAGGGTGCATGAATTATTTAACGTTGCTTATTAACCTCTGACTGACAGGAAGAATAATTTGTCCTTCATGTATGCAGGAACAGAAAGGTTACCTCTCCCTGCTTCCATTCTAAGTGTGGTGACAAAGAAACTATCTGAAGCCAGTGAAAACTCAGCCTTAATGCAGAAGTTAAAATACAGATGCATGTACAATTAGTGACCAGACAGAAGCTCTAGCAGTGGACACACAGGATTTTGTTTGAAAATTTTTGTTGGTCCGTTATCAAAACAGAGATAAAAGACAAATAGTTATAAAGGTTTTGCTACATTGGACATGGGTTCCCTATGTGTATATTGGCTATATTCCCAAATATCCAACTTTATACTGTGAGGATACATGCACTGTTTAAATGTGTAGCAGGAAGCCAGGTAGGAGTGGACTTGGGGAAAGTTCTGGGCAGAAGCTGTACAGTGAAGCAGAAAGAGAATTTATCTTAAGTGATAATCCTGTTTTCCTTATTTCAGTAAAGTTCCTTATTCACTATTAGAAGAAAGTGGCATTTTTTTCTGTGATTCTTTAGTGCTATCACATTACATCCACCCTCAGTAGCACTCATTAGTAGATAACAAGAGCATAGACTATTCCCCTCCCCATCTAATCTTTAGTCATAGGTAGTAGAGAACATGACGATAGTGTAAAACATTGTTTTAAAAGATGGCAAGCGTCTTCTTTCCATATGGAATGAAACGGGGGAAAAACAAAGCCATGTGTGCTGTATATTTGATCTTCCATATCTTCTCTTCCTTGGAGAAGCAGCCTCTCTGGTTAGTTAGTAAGTGTGTGTGTATGTGTATGTGTGTGTCTATATCTGTATCAAAAGTTTCTTCCAAAGGTGAAAAGTGCTTTAGCAACAAAATCTTAAAAGAAATATTGAAATGGTTATTTTTTGATCTTTACTACATACAATTATTATAGTACCACTTTAAAATCCTTTTGCTTAGACAATTAGCAGAGCTAATGTAAGGTACTATTGTATGTATTTCTGATCAGGCCAGTGCCAAATCTTCAGTCTTTCCCATACACACCATAGCACCTAGGCATTATACTTAGGGACATATTCTGCTGAAGGAGGCATTACATGCAAATCCCATTGACTTGGAAATCCCTCCAGTGTTTATAGTGATAATAGTGAAAGAGAAGTCTCATTTCTTCCTCTACGTAACAGATAATTCCCCAGGAGATTCTTGTTTGTTTTCCCTCTACTGATGTAGAAAACTTACTTTAATATTTATTTTTATATGTAAAAATAGAACCGTGGTACATCAAAGACTTCAGTGGTGTCTTAAGAATAGTGAAACACATCACGAATAAACATGCAGAGAACTTCTTTTCCTTTAGTAATGTGGATACTAATTCACATGTAACAGTCAGCAAAATGAAATGGCATTAGAATCCAGATAAGAGGATATTCTTGACTAGGATAAATAGATATGAACATCACTCTGCAAATGAGTCCTTAATTCATTTATGTTGAAAAATCAAAATGGTGCAAATAGTGACTGATTTGGATTTCTTTAAAAATCAGCTTCTGTTGGCCTTGTGTGACCAGGGCTAGTGTGAAAGTAGATGAAGGAATAGAAGCAGGTCTCCAGGTAGGAGGTAGGCCAAAGATTTGTCCCCTCTGTACCTGCCTGCAGATTGGGTCATCATACCCAGGTATTCTGTTCCATCCCCTAATGGATGGAATATATTATGACTACTACCCCCATACAACAAACAGCAAAGGGAGCACACTCTTTGTGTCTGGTACTCCTCCAGAGGAAGTGTATGGCTTCTTGCTGCCTTCGACATAGCATTTGGTCTTAAAGGCCAGCATCTCTCCCAAAGAAGGAGAAATAATGAGAACTCTTATCCCTGGTATGAATATTCAACAAGTTATTTAGTTGGCACCTTAAATGGAGACTCCATGTCCAATAATCTCCTTTTCAACTGTTCTGATTGTTGCCACTGTTTTCCTACTGGCTTGATACTCTCTCATGTCAGACTGAATCTGTTTTGCCTAGTAAAACTTCCCTTCATACAGTTTTGTGTGCCACAAAGGTGATATACTTGAGAATAATCTTGATTCATTCAACACCCTAGTAGTGGGCAATATGGGGAAACAATGGTATCTGTAGACAAGTTTCTTTAAAAACTTAGAGGGGAAAAGCAGTTGATTTACAATCCTGGAGAGAGAATTGTAAAACTCTTACTGGGGAGTTTATAAAGATGTTATCACATTGTTTTCCAGTGTCTTTATATTTCAACCTTAAAAGCTGTAACATTCAGGTATTAGGTGTCCTTGAGAAAAGAAGTTCCTACCATCCTTTCTTTTATATATAATGTGTGTGTGTGTATGTGTATATATACACACAAGTTTATATATAAAGTTTAAAAGAATTCACTATTGGCAAAGATGAACTAATAATTATTTTATTTATATATATATATATATATAATTATTTATATATATAAAATAATTATTAGTTCATCTTTGCCAA
The DNA here is from genome assembly GCF_027887155.1 of Malaclemys terrapin pileata. Classification (NCBI taxonomy): domain Eukaryota; kingdom Metazoa; phylum Chordata; order Testudines; family Emydidae; genus Malaclemys; species Malaclemys terrapin. The sequence continues at coordinate 70,600,551 of NC_071512.1, forward strand.
TAGTGAATGCTTTTAAACTTTATATCTTTCTTTCTGTTCCTACTAAATTATTTGGGCCAGATCCTCAGCTGATGTAACTGTAGTGTGGCTCAATGATTTCAATGGAACTACTCTGATGTTCCCTGATGAGGATCTGGCCTTCTGTACAAAACTTTTTTTGTGTAGTTCTCTTACAATTGGTTTTATTTGAGTCTGAAATATGAACCATGTTATAGACCTGATTCTCCTCTCAGTTTACAGCACTGTAAATCGGGAGAAGCTTTGTACAAGCCATGGAAACACCACTGGTTGAAGAGGAGAATTAGGCCTAATAAGATATTTTGTATCAAGAAAAGTATACAATTCTTTACATACTTATATAGATATCGTTCTGGCAACCCAGACCTGAAGTAAATACTGGTGGCCATGAAAACAAGGATCCCGATGCCAGAGACTTCAGTGAAAACAGGATTAGGCACCAAGGGTCAAATCTTCAGCCTATGTGAATATGCATAGCTCCACTGAAGTCAAAATATGTTTACAGGTATATACAGTGAACTAATGAGACTGGACAAGTCTGAGAATTCAGAATGGGATATGAAGCCTTACACCTTTAGGTCGAATCCAACCTAGGTTTGAAGTGGCTGAAAGTCAATCTGATAGGTGTCAGTGTCCTAAGTGAAGTAACTTCATACCTTGTCCAGTAAGTTGGTCTCATTTTGTTCTTATTGGACTAGCGTCCACATTACCAAAAGCACAATCATGGTTGTAATTCCCATCTCTGACAATCTCAGCAGAAAATTCAAGCATTTACTGGGCATCAAGACTGAACTACCATCTCTTGTTGTCAAGCTGAAAATGAAGCACATTAGTGGGTAGAGGGCAGTTGCGCTTCCACTAATCACAGTATACCTGTTCTGTGGATAAAGGATGTCAGTCTGCTGTAATGATAGGGAGTTATTCATGTGAAGTAAATTCAAGTGAAGAAAAATATCACTGGAACCAATCCATGTACCATAGTCTGGTTTTAATATTAAATTGTTTTTCCTTTCACTTGGACTGCCTATAAATACCCTTTTAAAATCTTTTACTGCAGCGCTATTGTGCAATAATGCCTGGTTACTTCCGAGAACATGGGTAATGGTACCAAAGATTGAGATATGTTTTGAACATAACACTGCGCTTTCACTAAGATTGCTTCCTGGCATAGAATTAGCGAAAGAACAACAAACATTCCATTCTGGGCTCTTCAGACCACACCAAAACAGTAAGCTCTGCATAGACTCCAGCATGGAAAACATAGAACTGCACAAGCACAAGGAGATAAAAAAGAGAGGATCCTTTCCCTAAACTAGTACCACCATGTGAGGAATTATTATTTGAATTACAATAGTGCCTAGGAACCACCAAAAAGAATGTAGGCTCCATTGTGCTAATCACTGTACTGACAAGCAATAAAGATTTTGACAATCACTGTCTCAGAGTGCTCACAGTCTATGTGATATGAGATCATTACATTGATTTAATAGATGAGTGAATTTGATTGTGTACAGGATTCTCATTAACGTTGTAATATTTGAGTCTGTGTGTCATAAGCAGAAAATGGCTCACAAGACTTGATAACTTCCTGTGCAAAGCAAAAGGCTTATTCTCAGCCCAATAATGTAAAATATCTAAGAAGTTCCAATGGGATAATATTGCAGTTCCAGTTATGTAAAAAGGAATTATATTTCACTTGTGCTTTTATCATCAATGAGTTGAATTATTCCAGGAGTAAAGGAAATATCACATGTTGTCCCTAAGGAAACCATTAGTTACTTTTCCTCTCCATAGTTTTCTCCCCAGTACTTTTATTCTAATCTTTTCTGCAAAAATTAATATTGGTCATTAGGTTAATTGTTATCATGTACAGATTAATATTGACTATTTTATAAACCACTTAAAGCAAACCCATCAAAATGAAATTCAAGTTTGAGTGTCTTGAAGGGACTTGAAGTTAACAGCTTATCCTTGCTTCAGAAAGAAGCACAAAAATAAAATATTTTCCACTATTGACAATTGCCATTGTTTGTTCTTCAGTCAAATCTGATTATGAATATGCTCTGTTTATGAGCAAAGAAAAACATCAATATTTGAACATTACTAAATGTCTTGAGGATTAGTATTTTGATAAACCTTTTTGATAGATGGAGGATTTACCATGTTAGATTTATGAACTAACAATCCGTTTTGAAGTGAATTGACCTATTTCTTTTAGTGTGAGATGTTTGGGGATTTTATTTGTTTGTTGTATATTTCCATTAGCTTTTTTCTTCTGTCTGATTATACACTCACCTTGATCATGTTTATTTATCTCTGTTCTTACTTAGCACCCAGCTGAGACTTTCACACTATTTTTTATTCAAAACATAAGATTGTGAAACTCTGAATATCTGTGTAGTAGACAAATATTTAATCAAGTCCAGCTAATTCTTTCTTTTCCATTGAAGACTGGAAAGAGTATGATAAATGTAAATGAGCTCTAATGGATTGTTTTTAGAAAATGACTCTTGTGGGTGCCCATGCTTCCAGGAGTGCAATAACTGTATTTTGTGAGTGCAAGCTGCTTGTTTTTCACATTAATGCAATTGTGCTCACAAGCACAGGCGCTTATTTTTATTCTTCCCAGTGGGAGCTCCGCCCCTGCTCACCCCCTCTCCTGAGGCCCCCTACCTTCTGCTCGCCGTCCTTCCTGGAGAGGCTCCCAGCAGCCGCTGAACAACTGACTGGCATGGCTGCTGAACAGCAGTGGCTTGTAGGTGCTGAGCATCCCCTATTTTTTTTCTGTGGGTGCTTGAGCACCCACGGAGTCAGCATCGATGCTCACAAGCATACGTTTTTGTATGCTGTAGCAGATACTGGGTAACCAAATAGTTAGACACACAAAATATCATCCAGAGTTTTAAAAGCCCATTTTGAAAATTCAGTTGATGCAGATGTAAAAAAGTTTTATTGATTTGTCAAAGTGTGTAGCATTGTCTCTAAACAACTCTACACAATTCAGCCTAAATTCATAGTTTTAGTCTTCACATAGTAGAAACTCTATCTCTGAAAGCAGAGCTCTGAAAATACACTAAGATTTATTTGTTTTGATTTTGGTAGTTCATTGAACCCAGACCTGCAAAATATCTGCATTGTATTTCAGTAAAACCCAACAAAATAAAAGAAATAAGGACTTATCCTTCTCCCATTGAAGTCAGTGAAATAGTTAGGCCCCCTAAATTATGGATGGGATTGTTTGGGGATATGAAGGGGAGTGTAGGAGATGTGGCAGAGCAGAGCTCTGCTATACCAATCTTCTACTGGAATGGTCCCTATACCGGTGGTGCAACTTTCAGCCACTGCTAAGGGTATGTCTACACTATGAAATTAGGTAAAATTTATAGAAGTCACTTTTTTAGAAATCATTTTTATACAGTCGATTGTGTGTGTCCCCACACAAAATGCTCTAAGTGCATTAAGTCGGCAGACTGCGTCCACGGTACTGAGGCTAGCGTCGACTTTCGGAGCATTACACTGTGGGTAGCTATCCCACAGTTCCCGCAGTCTCTGCCGCCCATTGGAATTCTGGGTTGAGATCCCAATGCCTGATGGGGCAAAAGCAGTGTCATGGGTGGTTCTGGGTACATGTCGTCAGGCCCCCCTCTCCCTCCCTCCCTCCGTGAAAGCAACGGCAGACAATCATTTTTTCCTGGGTTATCTGTGCAGATGCCATACCACGGCAAGCCTGGAGCCCGCTCAGCTCACCGTCACCGTCCGTCTCCTGGGTGCTGGCAGACGTGGGACTGCATTGCTACGCAGCAGCAGCTCATTGCCTTTTGGCAGCAGATGGTGCATTATGACTGGTAGCCATCGTTGTCGTACACCTGGGTGCTCTTTTAGCTGACCTTGGTGAGGTCGGTCGGGGCACCTGGCCAGACATGGGAGTGACTCAGCCAGGTCATTCCCTTTTTAAGTTTCATCTCCTGGAGACTCAGTCCTGCCAGCAGTTGTACTGTACCGTCTTCTGGTGAGCAGCCAAGAGATGATGATGGCTAGCAATCATAATGCAGCATCTTCTGCCGAGCACCCAGGAGATGACAATGGCTAGCAGTCATACTGCACCGTCTGCTGCCAGCTTAAGATGTATAAGATAGATGGAGTGAATCAAAACAAGAAATAGACCAGATTTGTTTTGTATTCATTTGCTCCCACCTCCCTCCCTCTCTCCTTCCCTCCATGAAATCAATGGCCTGCTAAACCCAGGGTTTTGAGTTCAATCCTTGAGGGGGCCATTCTGTGTGACAATTGTTTGTGTTTCTCCTTGATGCAAAGCCACCCCCTTTGTTGATTTTAATTCCCTGTAAGCCATGTCATCAGTCGCCCCTCCCTCTGTCAGAGCAACAGCAGACGATCATTTCGCACCTTTTTTCAGTGCAGATGCCATAGCACTGGGAACATGGAGCCCGCTCAGATCACCACGTCAATTATGAGCACTGTAAACACCAAGTGCATTATGCTGCAGTATATGCAGAACCAGAACCTGCAAAAGCGAAACCAGGCAAGGAGGTGATGGCAGCACGGTGACGAGAGTGATGAGGACATAGACATAGACTTCTCACAAAGTATGGGCCCCGGCAGTGTGCACATCATGATGTTAATGGGGCAGGTTCATGCTGCGGAACGCCGATTCTGGGCCCGGGAAACAAGCACAGACTGGTGGGACCGCATAGTGTTGCAGGTCTGGGACGATTACCTGTGGCTGAGAAACTTTTGCATGCATAAGGGCACTTTCATGGAACTTTGTGACTTGCTTTCCTCTGCCCTGAAGCTCCAGAATACCAAGATGAAAGCAGCCCTCACAGTTGAGAAGCGAGTGCTGATAGCCCTTTGGAACCTTGCAACGCCAGACAGCTACCATTCAGTCGGGCATCAATTTGGAGTGGGCAAATCCCATTGTGGGGGCTGCTGTGATCCAAGTAGCCAACGCAATCAAAGAGCTGCTGATATCGAAGGTAGTGACTCTGGGAAATGTGCAGGCAATAGTGGATGGCTTTGTTGCAGTGGGATTCCCTAACTGTGGTGGGGTGATAGATGGAACCCATATCCCTATCTTGGCACTGGAGCATCAAGCCAGCGAGTACATAAACCGCAAGGGGTACTTTTCAATGGTGCTGCAAGCACTGGTGGATCACAAGGAACATTTCACCAACATCAACGTGGGATGACCGGGAAAGGTACATGACACTCGTATCTTAAATAAATAAATATAATGGAGGTATCCTATCTCCTAGAACTGGAAGGGACCTTGAAAGGTCATCAAGTCCAGCCCCCTGCCTTCACTAGCAGGACCAAGTACTGATTTTGCCTCAGATCCCCAGGTGGCCCCCTCAAGGATTGAACTCACAACCCTGGGTTTAGCAGGCCAATGCTCAAACCACTGAGCTATCCCTCCCCCCTCTTCAGGAACTCTGATCTGTTTCAAAAGCTGCAGGAAGGGACGTTCTTCCCAGAACAGAAAATAACCATTGGGGATGTTGAAATGCCTATAGTTATCCTTGGGGACCCAGCCTACCCCTTAATGTCATGGCTCATGAAGCCATACACAGGCAGCCTGGATAGTAGTCAGGAGCTGTTCAACTATAGGCTGAGCAAGTGCAGAATGGTCGTAGAATGTGCATTTGGACGTTTAAAAGTGCACTGGTGCAGTTTACTGACTCGGAGAGACCTCAGCGAAACCAATATTCCCATTGTTATTACTGCTTGTTGTGCACTCCACAATATCTGGGAGAGTAAGGGGGAGATGTTTATGGCGGGGTGAGAGGTTGAGGCAAATCGCCTTGCCGCTGATTACACGCAGCCAGACACCAGGATGGTTAGAAGAGTACAGGAGGGCATGGTGCGCATCAGAGAAGCTTTGAAAACCAGTTTCATGACTGGCCAGGCTACGGTGTGAAAGTTCTGTTTGTTTCTCCTTGATGAAACCCTCCCCCACTCTTGGTTCACTCTACTTCCCTGTAAGCTAACTACCCTCCCCTCCCCCCTTCAATCACCGCTTGCAGAGTCAATAAAATCATTGTTACTTCACATTCGTGCATTCTTAATTCATCACACAACTAGGTGGATAACTGCCAACGTAGCCTGGGAGGGGTGGGGGAGGAGGGAAGCACCAGGTGGGGTGCGGGAGGAGGGAAGGACAAGGCCACACTGCACTTTAAAACTTAAAAACTTTAATACTTACTGAATGCCAGCCTTCTGTTGCTTGGGCAATCCTCTGGGGTGGAGTGGCTGGGTGGCCGGAGGTCCCCCCACCACATTCTTGGGTGTCTGAGTGAAGGGCTATGGAATTTGGGGAGGCGGGCGGTTGGTTACACAAGGGCTGTAGCGGCGGTCTGTGCTCCTGCTGCCTTTTCTGCAGCTCAACCATATGCTGGAGCATCTGAGTTTGATGCTCCAGCAGCCTGAGCATTGACTCCTGCCTTCTGTCAGCAAGCTGACGCCACTTACTCTCTTCAGCCCGCCACCTCTCCTCCCATTCATATTGTGCTTTCCCTCACTCTGACATTGTCTGCCTCCACGCATTCTGCTGTGCTATGTCAGTGTGGGAGGACAGCATGAGCTCAGAGAGCATTTCATCCTGAGTGCATTTTTTTTGCCTTCTAATCTTCGCTAGCCTCTGGGAAGGAGAAACATATATGCAGTTGGTGGAGGAAAAAAATGGGAGAGTGGTAGTTAAAAAGACATATTTTATAGAACAATGGGTACACTCTTTCACTGTAAACCTTGATGTTAACATTACATAGCACATGTGCTTTCGTTACAAGGTCGCATTTTGATGACTTCACCCCTCCCTGCACCGCATGGCTAACAGCAGGGAACATTTCTGTTCAGCCACAGGCAAACAGCCCATCAGGAACGGGCACCTCTGAATGTCTGCTTAATAAAACCACCCTATTTCAACCAGGTGACCATGAATGATATCACTTTCCTGAGGATAACACAGAGAGATAAAGAACGGATGTTGTTTGAATGCCAGCAAACACCGGGACCATACACTGCAATGCTTTCTTCTGCAATAATTCCCGACTACGTGCTACTGGTCTGGCGTGGTAAAGTGTCCTACCATGGAGGACGGAATAAGGCTGCCCTCCCCAGAAACCTTTTGCAAAGGCTTTGGGAATACATCCAGGAGAGCTTTATGGAGATGTCCCTGTACACATAAACAGACTTTTCCAGTAGCTGTACTGGCCGCGAATGCATGGGTAAATTAATCATTAAACACACTTGCTTTTAAACCATGTCTAATATTTACAAAGGTACACTCACCAGAGGCACTTGCTTTTACACCATGTCTAATATTTACAAAGGTACACTCACCAGAGGCCCCTTCTCCGCCATCAGGGTCCAGGGTGAGAAACAGATCCTGGCTGTTGGGGAAACCGGTTTCTCAGCTCATAGCAAGGAAGTGATCTTCAACCTCATCATCATCATCTTCCTTGTCTCCAAAACCTGCTTCTATGTTGTGTCCTACTCCATTGACCAAGTCAAAGCACAGAATTGGGGTAGTGGTGGCTGCACCACCTAGAATGGCATGTAGCTCATCATAGAAGCAGCATGTTTGGGGCTGTGACCTGGACCGGTCGTTTGCCTCTCTGGTTTTTTGGTAGGCTTGCCTGAACTCCTTAATTTTCACATGGCACTGCTGCGAGTCCCTGTTATAACCTCTGTCCTTCATGCCCTTGAAGATTTTTTCAAATGTTTTGGCATTTCGTTTACTGGAACGGAGTTTAGCTAGCATGGATTTGTCTCCCCATATAGCAATCAGATGCAGTACCTCTCGTTTGGTCCATACTGGAGCTCTTTTCTGGGATTCCATGATCACCTCTGCTGATGAGCTCTGCATGGTCACCTGTGCTGATCAGCTCGCAATGCTGGCCAAACAGGAAATGTCTACCTGGCCAGTGCATCTGAGTTGAGAGCGCTGTCCAGAGCGGTCACAATGGAGCACTCTGGGATAGCTCTCGGAGGCCAATATCGTTGAATTGCATCCACACTACCCCAAATTCGACCCGGCAAGACCGATTTCAGCACTAATCCCCTCATCGGAGGTGGAGTAAAGAAATCAATTTTAAGAGCCCTTTAAGTCCAAAAATAGGGCTTCGTCGTGTGGATGGGTGCAGGGTTAAATTGAGGTAATGCTGCTAAATTCGACCTAAAATCATAGTGTAGACCAGGCCTAAGTTGTGTCAGAGCCAGAACCAGTCCCAGAATTGGGGAGCTCTAAGCATCCTTCCTTTCCCTTTTCTCTTGAACCAGGCAGAGCTCTGTCATGGGAGAGAATCTATCCTACAATCTCTACATCTATGACGCATATCAAGGTGTCTCTGTTTTCCATAGGATCACGTGGTGCTTCCTCAGGGTGCCCAGAGCTGTGAGTCACCTTTTTACCCGTCTGCCTCCAGCAAGAGAAAGATTCACTTGTGCTTAACTCTGACACCACTTTTCTGTTAGCTACCCAAACCATATCCTCAGGGCTATGTCAGCCCTTACTTTGCCTTGCAGGTTAAAAATAGGTGTACCCAACCCCTGAACCCTCTTGAAATTTCCCCTGAAGTGTCCAGCCCTTAACCACTGGACACTCAGAAATTACCAGGTAAACTGTCCCCAGAGATACAGTGTACACACCAGCTTCTTTGATTCAATTGAGGATCAGCTCCAATATAACACACGCAGCACTTAGCTATATTTATAATGAAAACAATCATAAGTTTGTTTCATAAGGCTAAGATTTAAGAGTGAGTAAGGATAACAATGGAAACAAATGGTTACATATAGAACAAAAAAGTATAACATGCTTCCTAGAGTCTAAACTCAACTTCAACAGGCTAAACCCATATCTAAAGTAGTTTATCTCACCAAGAGCAACTCCCAACAAGGCTGGGATCCCCTTTTCATGAATGCAAAAAGCTCTGTCGTTTTTTGCTTCCTCAGTGAAGGATAAAAAAGTGTATTGCTGCTGCCTGATATCCCTAAAATTCAGTTTTGTCCCCAGAGTCAGGATGACCTTTGTGGTTTATTTCCTGGTGTGCTGGCTTCATGTTGTCTGCACGTGCTAATGTTGATATTTCCTGTCTTGGCTTACAATGCTTTTTTAGCATGTGGACCAAGGCAGACTTGTCCAAATTGTACACAACCTGTCTCTACTAAATTCAGGTACAAGGCAAAATCTGAGATCTGAACTTTGGAGATGTTCAAAATCTGAACCTAGATCTGAATTGTGTAAATGGTCTCCGGTGTGGGCCTTGTCTCGAATGTATGATTCCTGATATTTTATTTCTCTACTATTTTTAAAGTAATGTATTGGGCCTTTATTACAGCAAGGGTGGGAGGTTATGCCTTAAATGAAGATACTAGGTTAACGACTTATCAGTAGGTGAGTTTGAACAGGAATATGGATGCCTGGTGATACAGTGGCCCCTAAATACCCTATTTTCCAGGTTTGTACTTAATGGTCAATGGGGTATGTAGATCTGTCACAGATAAAAAAGCAAAAGGAGAGGTGGCTAGACTGCCAGTGGGCAAATATCATTCTGACTGATTAAGGCAAAAAGAATTCTTAAAATTTTACACTGTGGCTGTGCAGCACAAAGAGGCTTTACCTCTGTGTCATAGTATCTGTGAAATCTTGATAGCCAGAATGTTTCCACTCTCGGAACTACTAAGATACCTTGGATTGTCTCTGCATAGTTCCAGAATTGAGTATTTCAAGCCATGAGAAACTTCAGATTACTTCATAAATAAGATCACTTGGATTTGGACTGTCTGTCTAGTTTCTTATACTGTACCGAACACTGTGGTGTCTGTCTGAGTGCCTGAGACACTTTTGCTGTCTGCCTCCATGGTATGTCTCCAACTGTATGTCTGGGGACAAAGCAGACAAATGAAACATCTTGTCTGCTTGAGTTTCAGACAGTGTTATGTACTGAAGTTATGGAGGTGCTGAGAGGGCTGTGGGCTATGACCTATGAGTTGGGCCCATGTCCTCCTTGGCTGGTGAAGTCTAGCCTGAAGGGATTGGATCTTTTTAATGTGGTCCATATCTGTATATTGCTCTAATGAAGATTTGCTATGTTGTTCATTAATAGTAGTCTGGTGCCCAGAGTTTCTACATATGTTGGGGCTGGTTGATAAATTGGCCATTTATTAATTTCATGTTGAATGGGTGCATGAGGGGGGGGCATGTAATAAGTCTCGCTCAGCCCCACCTTGTACCCAAAATACCTCCATGGAGTTCTTCCTGGAGTGGGATGGCTCTGCATTGTGCCTTCATGACACAGTCTGGCCCTGGTTATAATGTAAACTGTGAAATTAATTATTGTGGAAGATGTAACCTCTCCATCTGTCAGATACCAAGAACAGAGGGAAACTGTAAAATGGGAATGTATGTCTCTGACTTCAAAAGAGAGGGAGTTACAACAAAATGCTAGCGTGTTGTAATTTATGGCTTCTTTACATCAAATAAACTAGATGTCTTTTTTAGGTCTTTTGTATGAAAACATTAATAAGTGCCAAATATTTATCATCATTATTAATGGTAATATTAATTATTATTATTATTCTCTGTGGAGACATATTGTTATCCAAGCCTGCAAGGACAGATTGTTGCAACAGCTCTCTGTTAATGAAGCAGTGAAAGAACATTACATTGGTCTACTTTTCTTTGCAACTTCAGTGTCTAGGACCAGTCTGCAGGACAAAAGGGATAAATTCCATGTTAATTATGATGTAAGTTTTTAAGTAACTTTTAATTTGTCATTTCTCTCCTCTGTAAATTGCTAATTAATGCTACTTGAGTTTAATCTAAATAAAACTATAATTGATTCTTATCTTGGAAAAAAGATACTAGGCATAATCATTTCTGCACAAAATCCAAAAATTGTGTACATGTTTTCATAGAACCAGAAACATTCAGGATATTAGGTTATTAGCGCTGAACTCTTTAGTGTACTACAGCTCTCTTCTCTCTCATGGTATGTTCTGGTCCAACTTAAAAGAATACAACTCTAGTTGTCCTAAACACTGACCGTGTCTGTTTTTTGGGTTATTTTCTTTATCCTTTTCCAGTATCTAGTGGACTGTCCTAATCTCTGGTGGTTATTCTAATCTCTTTCATTCTCTCCTTTTTAGTCAATTCTCATACCCATAGTATTATCTTCTTCCAGGGAACATGTAATTCTTTGACACTAGAACTGCTCTGATAGGTGCTCATGAATCCCACTGATGAATGGAAGTTGCATGGGAGCATGGAAGGGAGAATCAGGCTTTATAGTTTTGTTGATTAAAATCTGATAATTACTACAACTGCTGAAATACAAAGAAAGCAAATTTAAAACTATAAGACAAACTTTTCATTTTGTGACACCAAGAACACTCTTTAAAAATGAAACGTACAAAAAAAGGTGAAGTACTTGACTGAAAATCTTAAGGGAAGTCAAGAATTTAACAGGCCATTTAGCAATCTGGCTGAAAACCTTACTGGTGTATGCACTCTAATTTCTCATGAGATAATGTGCTATAGGGAACAATCCTCTCTGCAAGGGAGATTGACTTGATGATTTCACCAGCCTTTCTCATCTCTTGACTTCTCTGATACTATTGTGGCAATGTGCATTTGTTATAAATATAACCAAGTACTCAAGTCCCCAGGTATTTGCTTTAGAGTACCTTTAAAATATACTGTACTGTTCTTTTTATTATTGCATGCATTAATGTGTAAATACACAGCACATATTTAATGAAATACTTATAATGAAAATAAATTCAAATGGTAGGAACTTAAATGAATGACATTTTTTTCTTCATCATGATATATCATCTATTTTACAGAGATCACAGGTAAAGTGTTATGGGGGAGCTAATCCATTCACATCCCTCAAAGAGTTGTATCAGAACTGGGTTTGCATTTACACCTGATAAGCATGGCTGCTGCTATCATCCGTCTCCATCCCCTGAATAGTGAACAGTAAAGCTCTTCCTGTTCAGGGAGGCATATTACTGTTAGATTGGCTTCTAAACCAAGCTAATGCAGGTCACAAAGTGTAGTAAATTGGCAGCTGCTCCTAACTGATGAAAAAATAATTGCAATGTAAGGCAGGACAGGTTCTAAACTAATTTGTTCTCAGCAGAAAATAGGCATTATCAAATACAGAAAAACTATGTTAAAGTAACCTTGAGTGCCTGCCTTGGAGCCACAAAATACTGGAATTTTTGGTCCTGTTGTGTCTATATATTGAAGAGGTTGTATGCTGCTACACCTAGGTAGCTACATGATGAAATTCCAACTTCAGACATACCAGTATCTTGCTTCTGTAGATATGCTCCCCACAAATTGAAGTTGTATTTTTCAGAAGTAAGTCTACATGGTCAAAACTTGCTCAGTACTTTGCAGGATGGTGCCCTTAAAAATGTAAAAGCTCGGTTATGGACAGAATTTTTAAACACGGATCACTGAAGTTAAGCTTCTACATTCATCTTTAAGAACCTAAAATCAGGCCACTTTGATTTCAGAAGAGCTACACTCTTTCAGCGCTTGTTGTGAAAGATGTGGATGCTCAGGAACTTTGAAAATCAGGTCATTTTAATTTTTGGTGCCTAAATGTGGATTTAGGTTTCTAAATTTAGTCACCCTAATGTCACTTCACTTACATCTGATCTCAGAGCTGAGCATGGAAGATACTGCTTCAAGCCATCCATCTCCTATTAAATTTCTTTTCCTGGCTAACAGGAGTGATATATATCAGGCAAGAGAGAAATTCATGGGAAGTGAACACTTAAAAATTTGCAGTGTTTTGCAGGGTAAAGTGTTACTTTCGTTTAACTGCAGAAATCTGTGTTTTCACTTGCTGAAATGGAAAAAAATGTCATTGCTTTAGGACATGATCAGTGGGCTTTGGATCAGGTCTCACATCCACAAATTCTCATGCACACAAAAAATTGTGAAGTGAAAATGAATGAATTCACACAGCCCTGCTTCATAAATGTCAGGGACTGCTGATGATCTCTGCAACAGGGTAGTTATCGGAATTGAGTCTAAAAAAAAAGGCTAAACAAGTAAGTTACCATATGGTAAAATAGCCAGTGGAACTTGAGGAGTACTGACTGCCTAGATTTCGTCTGTAACTTTCGGTGACCCAATGTGAGTACTCAGGTGGGTAGACTATTGCTGGACAGATGCCTAAATTTTACTGAGTAATCCCCGACATCTCTCGTAATTAATGCCTTTAAAATACCCTGTGATTGTTCTATCAAAAACTTCAGTGTAATTTCCTTCGTACAAGAAACACCACTATGGTAGAGTAGAGGGAACACTTTCAAGAACTAGGAAGTAAATATCTGATGCAGTTTAAAGATACACCCTGAAGCAGAACATAACATTTGCATAAGAAATGAATGACTTACCACATAAATGTTCCGTGTGTCACTTGCTAGCTTGCCTCCAAGAGGCATGTAAACCTGAAAGAGGGAGAAGTCAGATGAAGAAGTGGTATTTCTAGTTCAAAAGAACAGCCTTATCTGAGTTTGGTATGGTGTATTCTGATACTAAGGGCTATGTTTCACTATAATGCATGGAGAATTAGGTAAGCAATTTGTGAGACTTAGATGAGCTCTGAAAACTAAATTACTTGAATGTTATGCTGCAAACATACAGTACCCCTGAAAGTGAACTAAGCTTCTTAGAAACTGAGTTATAGTATCTAGGATATTAAAGACAACAAAAGTCTGTCTGCTAAGATGAATAGACAGAAAATACCACTGACATCTCTAAGAAACAGGAATACTTTATCAGATTGATGTATCACATTTTAATGTACTGTAACAAAGAAGCTATTTTTTAAAAAACAGTATGAATTGAATGATTTGGTTGGCTGTGTGAGCTTAATCCACATTTAAGAGGCAAACTGTAAAAGACGTAAAAGATGATGGCTGACTAATGTCAAGTATGCATACAAATGGATTACCTGGAGCAGAAAAACAGAAATACAACTCTTAATCAACACTGGCAATGAAATAAAAATGAAAAGTTGGGTTGATAGAGCATGTTACCAAACATCACTGCATTAAATATTTAACATTTAAAACACTGCTGGTTGGTGACCAAGAAAATTGGAAAGTATCTTTCCATTGAATATATTTTATTCATTGCAGAGATTTGAAGGGAGGGAGGAGTAGGCAATTGGTGAAAAACTGGTATGCTCTCTGCTTCCCTGCTTGGTAAACAATTTTCTCTTTGGGCCTGGTCTAAAGCACATTTGAAGTAAATAAAAAGGCGTTAAGTTTAATAGGCATTGTCTCATTTGCTATCAGAGGTACTTTGGTCATTACTTCTCATCTGTTTAGGTCCCAACCTGCAAGCAGCACTATGTGAACAGATGAGATCCATAGGGCTGCATGAAGCATCAGTGTCTTAAATAGGGTCTTGCAAGAGTGCACAGAGTTTATTGCAGGAATGGGTCCATGGATTCTTGTTCACAACTGCAAAAAGGGTGAAGGTCAATGAGGGTGTAATATAAGGAATCCTTCTTGTAACAAACCCTAAGTTTGTTTTTATTAATAATTAATAGTTTAAATTATTGTGTGTGAAAAGGTAGTGAAGCTAAACCAGACTGCATCACTGACCTACTTCTGTGACATTTTGTAGTGTATGTTTGTATATATGCATGTAGATGAAAGCAAGGGGGAGAGACACTGATTCTACAATGTCTGTACAAAACTCTGACTATATAGGGCCAACCTCTGTTCTTCATTATCATGCTGTGAATCCAGAGTGATCCAACTGATTTGAATGAAGTCACTCTGGATTTATGCCAGTACAGCAGAAAGCAAAGTTTGACTCCTAGGCCTGGTCCCCACTTAGTCCGGACTTCGGACTAAGGTACGCAAATTCAGCTACGTTAATAACGTAGCTGAATTCGAAGTACCTTAGTCCGGACTTACCGCGGTCCAGACGCGGCCGGAAGTCTCCCCCCGTCGACGCCGCGTACTCCTCTCGGCGAGCTGGAGTACCGGCGCCGACTGTGAGCACTTCCGGGATCGATTTATCGCGTCTTAACCAGACGCGATAAATCGATCCCAGAACATCGATGGCGTGCCGCCGGACCAGCCGGTAAGTGAAGACTAGGCCCTAGAGTACTTCAGAAGTCGAGGTGGTCGTTGTTACCTGAGCCTCATTGTGCCTGTGGCTGAGACTTTTGTATTTGACACAGAAGCTCTGCCAAAGAGACCTGAAAGAGAGCCTCCTTTTGGCCAAGCCAGCGAGAGCCATGATGGCTTGTCTTAGCTGTGAGCTGAACTTTGTGTATCTTCCGTAGTAGCATTTTTGCTCATTGCCAAAACTGTTGCTGTGGTATTTTTTTCTTCATGAAAATGTTACATTTTTATACAATGTCAAGATGTGGAAAGACAATGACACTTGACTCTGCATGTTACTCTCCACATTCCTATTCTAAACACATGGAAATGCCTGTGACTGCAGATGGTCATTTCCAGCTGGCTTTAAAGTAGTAAGCGTTTGATCATTTGAACATTCAGAACATGATCCAATAGTCTGTAATGCCACATGATTAAGGCTACTATTATGTCACGGAAGTCCCAGAATCCGTGACCTCCATTGATCTCCGTGACATTTTTTGCCCTGGGGCTGGAGCGCTCAGCCAGCCCTGCCCTCAGAGCTCCTAGCCCCCAACCTGGTGGGAGGACCCCACAGCTGACCATCCATGGCAGGCAGCTGGCAGGACCCCACACAGCTGACCAGCTGCAGCCGGCAGGTGGGGAACCCTGCAACTATCCGCTGCCCCAGGGACAAGGGAACCTCGCAGCAGCCCAGCCCCAGGGGCAGGGGACCCTGGAGCTCCCATGCACTGCAGTGGTGGGGGAACCTGGAGCAGTAGCAGCAGTGGGTGCTGAACCCACCTGCCCCTTTTGTCAGGGATATTTTTAGTGAAAGTCAGGGACAGGTCACGGGTTGCCGTGAATTTTTGTTTATATCCTGTGATCCGTCCCTGACTTTTAATAAAAATATCCGTGACAAAAACTTAGGCTTACATATGATGACACAATCTGATTTTTTTTTTTTGCCTCATTAAGCTGGCATTTTGAAATCTCAGTTCTGCCCCAAACCTAGCAGTAGATTTATGAAATCTGAGATTAGCCCCTTAGAGGGGCTAATAGCGAGCTCCATTCTAACATTGTAACATGAGTTCTAAAGCTGTGTGCAACCAATGATGAGTGGACTTGTAGGCTCTAAAGTTTTACATTTGTAATAAAAATAAATCCAAAGTGAGCACTGTACACTTTGTATTCTGTGTTGTAATTGAAATGAATATATATTTGAAAATGTAGAAAACATCCAAATATATTTAAATAAATGGTAAATAAGCCGGTATGGGCCGGTACAGCCTACTGTTAAAAAAAAGTGCAGCGGCATACCAGTAAGACAATGGCCAAAGGATTCAGTATCAGCCTACTTTCATCTCTTTTGGCTGCAGAACAGCCTAAACTCAGCTAATAAACGCCTGAAAAGTGAAAACTCTGTCACATTTCACTCCTCCCTCCTCCTCCGGCCAGGCTGCAGAAGGCGGTTAGGCTTGGCGTTTCACCCCCGCCACGTACTTAGCAGCGGCCCTGGCTCCTCTCCAGCTCGCAGCGGGGAGGAGGGGGACTGGCTGACGGAGAAGGCCAGGGTACCTGCATAACAGCTTAAACTCAGCTAATGTTCCATCTGAGGTTCAGCCCGCAGGATTAGGGGCCATTTCTGGCATCCTTGTTTATTTCACAGTTGCTGGTGAGTGTTTTTTTCGGCCCTGGATCAAATACATCAATAGAGTCGGAATCAGGGACCGTTTCCGAGTTCAAGTCTATCCCTCCCCATCAGAGGATAGATGTGACACTGAAACTGCTTGCAGATCCTTGTTGAAATGTTACTTTTTTAACAAAATGGAGAACATGGTGGGAAGATGTGTCATGATGATTGGGGCTTATTTTGGCAAAGGAATTTTGCTAAAGCAACGAAAGAATCACAGGGAAAGCAATTAGCCTGACAGACACAAGCACAAATAGATCAGAAGGGAAAACTGGATATTTAGGAAAATTATTGTGCTGCCTTTGAAAGAAAAAAATTGTTTCCATTCCACCCTATTTATATATTGAATTAAACACATGAAATGTCATTAGGACATATGGGCGCCATCTCAGATCTCCTTCTGTTTTGTTTCAGTATCCTGCGGAGGCTGAAATTGGCAAAATTTTCTCTAAGTATCTTGTATATATCATGAAGGCTATTCTAGTTGTTCTTCATTCACTTCTCCTTTACCCTACTACTAACCACCTATTGGTGTGCCCCCTGCGCCCGTTTAAGTACCTGGGAGATTAAACAATCCTTGAGATCTGTTAACTTGCTAGGAAATGGAAAGGGTCTAGGCGGGGCACTTGTGGGCATGGCCCAGCGTAGCCTCTTACCCCTCACCCCCTGGCTGACTGGCTGGCTGCAGTTTTTGCCTTGGTTACTTACTCCTTGGCAGACCCAGCCCAGTGCTGGGCGCAGCGGCAGCTGCTGGCTCTCTGCAGGCAGCAGCTGGCGAGGGCCTGTTGCTGGGTTCGCTGCTGGTCGGCGGCAGCTGCATTGTGGCATACACATACATACTGTCCTTGTGCAAGGAAGCGGCCACCCATTCCACCAGCCAGGCTCATTTTCCAGGCATGCAGCCCGGGACTCTGGAGTGGGGAGGGAACCGCACCCTTTTGAGGGGTGGGAGAGACAGTGTTTCCATGGCTAACACCTCGGGAACTTCTGCAAGAAGCAAGTTCTGGCTGGGCACCGCCAGCATGTCTGTGGGCACCCAGCTTTTGGGTTGCTGCTTAATGGTGTCCTGCCTCAGGGGGGCTGTTGGTTGTTTTTGAGAGATCCATCCATACTGTACATATATATACATTTAGAACATATATGGGTCAGAGAGATAGATATAGATCTGTCAAGCAAGACAAGAATTTGTTTTCACAGGGAGATGTTCACATGGTTGTTCCGAACGTTAGCTTTTGAGTGCCATACTGCCACATGGTAACCGTGCTTGCTTCTTATTAGTCAAGTCTTGTCGGGTGCGCAATTTACAGTAGGAGGACAGTAAGTGGAAAAAAACATCCTGCCTAAGAAGATACACGTTCAACAGACCCTAACAGATATGTTTAAATGTAAAAGTGAGGAAATGGGGGATTGTCAGTCAAAAAGAACAGCAACAAATGAAGAAGCTGAAATTAGTCATCCACCGGGAAAATACGCTGACACTTTTACACCTTTGTCATGTGGTCAACTGCAGATGCCACAAAGAAAGGAGACAAATTGCCAGGTAAGAAAACTGAGACACCACCACCATATCCTGCTGTCAAAAATGCAATTTGAGGAGTTCAGAAAGAAAAACTGCTGGCTTTTTGCTTTGGGCGGTAAACTTGGGTGCACAGTATGTCATGACGTTTCTGATTTGAAGCTGCATTCTGTAAGAGGGGTTAACATCTCTCTAAGCTGGGCCACTTGTGAAATATCCTTGTTCGGAAAGAATAAAGAGACAGAGTTGACCTTCCTTTGCAAAAAAATAAATGAACCTAAGAAATCTGCAGCTCACATGGAGGCTGAAAAAATACAAGCCATGGCTAAAAAAAACCCTCTTCTTAATCTGAATGCTAAAAGTGAAGAAGCAGCATTTGAAACTACTGCTCGTATATTCTGAACAGCCTACTACATTGCCAAAACAAATCAACCACTCAGTGACCACGAGAGCCTCATTGACCTATAGCAAATCAACAGAATTGAAATGGAGCATTTGTTGCATAGTAGAACAGTTTGTGTAGACCTAATCAATCATATAGCCACTGAAATGAAAATGAGAATTGTCAACAAAATCATCGACAGTTAGTCAAATATTACAGTACTTGTCGATGAATCAAGTACTCTTGCTAGAAACTCGACTCTCATCATTTTTTTGAAAGCCAGCATAGATGGAATGATGAGGCCACTTGACTGAGCTGCAAAGCGCAACAGCAGCAGCCATTAAAGGGGAAATTTTGAAATGCTTGCTGCGTTTTGGGTTCACTAAAGAACTATTATTGGAAATGTTGATTAGCTTTTGTAGTGACGGTGCAAATGCGATGTTAGGAGTCAGAGCTGGTGTTGGAAAACTACTACAAATGGACTTTCCTAACATGATATTATGGTATTGTCTCAAACATAGGCTGGAACTTGCTGTTGATGAAGCTTTAGAAGTCACTGGAGGTACAAATGACTTTACGGCTTTTAATTCCTTGTATAGTCAATCACCAAAAAACTCTTGTGAACTGAGTGCTCATGCCAATGAATTACACACTGCCCTTCAAAAAATCGGCAAAGTGTTCAATTTAAGGGGAGTGGTGTCAACGTGGAGAGCTGTCAGTGCAGTGTGGCAAACATACCCTGCTTTGGCAAAACACTTCGAGGCAGCCTCACATGACCAATCGAGAGTCGGAAGTGAACATCTTAAATTTCAAGGACTACACTAAAGCTGTGTTGTGTAAATTTTATCAGAAACCATTTTTTAATGCTGGATGTGCTGACAGAACTGAAGAACTTGTTTGAGATGTTACAAGAACGAGACATGAGCATTTCAAAAGCAGACAACCTAATGAAAATATACATCAAGAGAACTGAAAGTCTAAAAACAGACCCAGGAGTTCACTCTGAACAAGCCCAGAAGGCTGAACAATCCATGATGTTCAAAAACAGCAAACTCAATGGCTCTGGAAAAAGCCCCAGAATCCAGAGAATCCCCACTTTGGAGAAAAGGAAATAAGAGCATTTGCTGATCAACTGAGAATCAATCAACGGGAAACACGCTTGGGTTTGTGGAACTCAAGGCTTCTGGAGGAAAAAAACATTCCTGGAAAACTTAAAAAACTCATCCTTGCAGTGGACACCCTTGCTGCAAGCAACACTGACTGTGAAAGGGGATTCAGTGCAATGAACAACATCATTACAGTGAAATGGACTGCACTTACCACTTGTCATGTGGCGGACTTGCTATTCATTTCATGTGTGGGACCTCCTTATGCTCAGTGGAATCCCATGCCATATGTGAAACTGTGTCTTGGAAAGGGATGACATGCAGCACATTCATCTCAAGGCATGGCATGACTACAGGGAGAGCAGCGAGATTGGCTGTACGGGCCAATGTGGGTGTTTCAATAAGGTTGCTCCAGTCCCTCCTACAGATGCCCATTTCTTGCCCCTGCTCACACCTTCCACGTGCCAGGACTGAGCCAGGGGCTAGGGCGTCTTTGCTGTGGGTTCAACTTGGAGCTGCAGCCCCCATCCGCCACCCCCCATCGCTGTGTGTGTTGCTGCCTCGTGTCACCCCTGGACCTCCGTCTCCTCCTCTCCCTCCCACGAAGAGCGGCAGCTGCTGAGGCTGGAAGTTTTCCTGGGACACCATTAAGCAGCAACTTAAAAGCTGGGTGCCCACAGAGCGCTGGTAGTGCCCAGCCAGACCTGGCCTCTTGCAGAAGTTCCCAAGGTGTTAGCTGCGGAAACAGTCTCTCCCACCCCTCAAAAGGGTGCCGGCGCCATCCCCGCTCCAGAGTCCCAGGCTGCTCACCTAGAGAATGTGCCTGGTTGCTGGAATGGGTGGCCACTTGCTTGCACAAGGACTGTATGTATGTGTCTGTATGTGTATGTTGTTGGCATGCCACTGACCAGCAGCGAACACAGGAACCGGCCCTCGCTGGCTGCTGCCTGCAGAGAGCCAGCAGCTGCCACAGCGCCCAGTGCTAGGCTGGGTCCACCAAGGAGTAAGTAACCAAGGCAAAAACCACAGCCAGGGGGTGGGGAGCAAGGGGCTGTGCTGCGCCATGCCCGCCAGTGCCCTCCCTAGACCCTCTCTATTTCCTAGCATGTTAACAGATCTCAAGGACTGTTTAATCTCTCAGGCGCATTAAAGGGCGCAGCGGGCACCAATGTGTGGCTAGTAGTAGGGCGAAGGAGAAGTGAATGAAGGACAACTAGAATAGCCTTCGTGAAATATACAAGATACTCAGGCCTTGGATACACTCAGGACTTCATAGCGCTGCTGTGGCAAGTGTAGTCGCGCCGCCAGCACCGTGAGAGCTCTCTTGCAGCGCTGTATGTACTCCACCTCTCCGAGGGGCCCATATCCTTGTAACAAAGCCCAATGCCAATGTGCTAGCTTGCTATATTGCATAAAGTGTTTTCTTTTGGTTTGATTTATATTATTTTGTTATATCTTATTATTAGTGAATCATAGTATTTTCATGGGTTTTGTTTATGTTGAATTCCAGTTCATGGTATTATAAGAGTTATTCATGGTTATTCATAATAGTTTGCGGTAATGCAAGTAACCTACAGGCCTGTATCCTGTATGATTAGATAGAGCAAGTTAGTATAAATGTTTGTAACCCTTGGCATAAATAAATGGCCTACTGGTCACCCCCTCCCCCCCCTTAACTTTGGCAAACTGAATGGGGAACCAAACAAAGAACTGAAGCTGTTTACCTTAGGTCTGGAGCAGACCGGTAACCTCAGGGCACACCACAACATGGAAATCATGAGTTAGGCCAAGGGTAACGGTTTCAGGAATGAGATAATGAGATTCATATAATACTAATACATATGAATATATGTCATAATATGTTAAGCTATAGAGTAAGTATACCTGAAGATTTATGTGGGTGAGGAAACAAGATTTGGGTATGGCAGGTTGGGTCTAGATTTCAGCAGCGGGCAGTACCGGAACCCTATAAGAGGGCAAACAACCATGCAGGAGGGTCGCTTTTCCCTATCTTCTATTAAGCTATCTGCTCAGCTTCGCAATACAGCCTAGCTACTCAACACTCGAACCTAATCCCTACCAACTTGGGGAGCCTGGACCATCCGTTCCTCGGGCATGCCAGCGACAAGGATGGTCCTCTATCTCCTACTACCAGGTCTTCAGGGAAGGGTGTGAGTATGCTTTTAGAATAGAGTCTTTTAGAATAGAGATGTTACCACCAGAGGTCACAGAATAGTATTATTTCTTTGTGACTGTGTTTTGTAGCGTTTATTCTTCTTTCAAATATTTTAATAAAGATCTTAACAAGTTGGTATTATCCTCAGTATAAGGCCTGGTCTACACTTGGGGGGGGGTGTCAATGTAAGATACGCAACTTCAGCTACGGGAATAGCGTAGCTGAAGTTGACGTATCTTATTTCAACTTACCTCCCATCCTCACGGCGCGGGATCGACGGCCTCGGCTCCCCTGTCAACTCTGCTTCTGCCGCTCGCCCTGGTGGAGTTCCAGAGTCGACGGGAGTGTGTTCGGGGATCGATATATCGCGTCTAGACAAGACGCGATATATCGAATCCCCAATAGATCAGTCGCTACCCACCGATCTGGCGGGTAGTCTGGACGTACCCTAAGTGTCCTTGCCATACACCCCGAGAGTCCTCTCATGATATTGAACTCTCTGTGTTCTCTATATCTATAGCCTGAATTGGGACAAGAACCTAAAATATCTTCTGATCAGATCAGTGGTGAGCCATAATATACTAGCTCATAAATTCAGGTCAACATAGCACTCAGTGGCCAAACCACACTAGAGCGTGTGGACCTTAGTCTTTTTTCTGCTGGAAGAATGACCACAAACGGATACATTGCCTCCAATTTATTCATTAAACTAATTTATCAGACCATTTTTTTTGATGGTTTAATTTATGGTTTTGTTTCTTTTCCTTGGCTGAATTAATGTAACCATGATATGAGGGAATGAAGGAGTTATTGGGGTTTTGTCTTCTGCAGGGAGAGGGAGAAGATATGGAGGATTAAGAAATATTAGAAATTTGTTTTCCCTTATGGGTCACACAGGCCATGTCAAAAACATCATTCAGAGGTTACTGTAATACTTACTGTTTGGGTGGAGAGTTTTATTTTACACGAATGAAAGGAAGTAGTATTTACTTTGTTCTTTCCTAGCTCCAAAGGGCATGGTCAGTCCCTTGTCTGGCTTGTTTAATTGCTTCTGTGTCAGCGTTCTGGGAAGAAGTTGGATAACTCTGCGTCAGCGTTCTGGGAAGAGGTTGGTTAACTCTGCTCTGTCACTCAGTGTTCCATCGCATCTCATTTATACAAAATGTAATGCATTTAATAGTCTGTACTTCTCCTTTGGTTTATGATCTGGATCTGAAACCCACCAAAGCTTGAGAATGTTCAGACCTGGGTTTTTCTTTTGAGCCATCAGTAATCTCTATAAATTACTCAAATGTATTGTTCATATTATCAATTGTAGAGGAATTATCTTTACTATTTTTTTTCTAAATCTTCATTTCTTCAACCTATCAAAGAAAGTGATTGGTTTTAAAATAACTATGCTAAGAGGACTTATTCCCAATATATAATTCCCTAAGAATCAAATGTCGTTATTTACTCAAAGAATAATACTGGGCTTCCATTAGTACACCTTGTTCTTCTATGTGGAATCCATTTCTTAACAGATCTGTAGTAACACAGTCATGCTCATTAGTGTAATAATGTGCTCTTTTTAACCAGAAATGTAAGCAGACAAAACCTTTCTTTGCTTAGTCATATTGGAATGTTGATATAATTGAATATCTAATTAACAGAATGTCTGCCCCGATAATGGTGCTGCAAAAGGCAGAGAAGGCAGTTAGAAATGTTAATATAGTTCTCTGTCTGATAATCTCCATGTAACCAATTTTTTCCTGGAATTCTATTTAAGTACATTAGAGTCAGTTCAATAGGTGACCTTTATACTTGAAATCTATTGCAAAGAATCAGCTTATCTTTATTAAACATTAGTGGGTGTTATATATTTTGCCCTTTTGGTAGCCTGCACTAGAATAATTCACTTTCTGGAGGTTATGGATAATATAGTGGCTGCAGCCCAGAATGATTGTTTCCTCTTCCCAGTGAAATAGTTATCACCCCACATTTGGGACTATTGCTAGCTCATTTGAAAGACTGCATCTTCACACCACATACATCTGTGCACAGAATTGTGGAGGGAAAAGCAATAGAATATACTGAAAAGCTGGTTGATCCCATTTCAAAATTAGAAAATATTATTCCTCAGCTTTTTGTCCTAATTTTTGAGGCTAGGTTATGATACTTTTATGCACATTAAATAGCACCTTATGCTGACCCTGATTCAGGAATTCATTTAGGTATGTGTTTAATTCCATACCTTTTCAGGGCAGCATTTAAGCATGTTCTTAGGGCCCTCTGACAGGTTTAAATGCTGTCCTGAATGTGAGTGCTTTCTCTAACTTGATTACTAATGAGTGGTCCCATTGAAAAAAGTGGGTCAACTGGTAGAGTAAGGTGCTACTTACTATGAGTGAGGGTATCAGAATTTGGCCCTAAGAACTTATCTGGTTAAATTAAAAGAATGCAGAGTGTCTTCTGTATGTAGAACATGAATTACACAATAGAGTCGAGTCTTATTTCCCATAAACTGAAGCAGTTCTCTGGTCAGCTCTACTTTCCAAACATACATAGGAGCATTGGGACACTTCTGATGCTCTTTCTGATACCCGGTACAGTAACTCCTCGCTTAATGTTCCTGAAAAATGCAACTTTAAGCGAAACGATGTTAAGCAAATCCAATTTCCCCATAAGAATTAATGTAAATGGGGGGGTTCATTTCCAGGGATATTTTTTCGCCAGACAAAAAACTATATATTGTATAGATATACACACAGTATACATTTTAAACAAACAATTTAATACTGTTCACAGCTATGATGATTGTGAAGCTTGGTTGAGGTGGTGAAGTTAAAGGGTGGAAGAGGGAGGGATATTTCCCAGGGAATGCCTTGCTGCTAAATGATGAACTAGCACTTGGCTGAGCCCTCAAGGGTTAACATATCGCTGTTAATGTAGCCTCTTACACAAGGCTGCACGAACACGAGGGAGGGGAGACAGCATAGCAGACAGAGACATCTTGTGTGTGGGGGAGAGAGAGAGAGATGCACACTGCCTCTTTAAGTAAGCTGACCCACTCTTAAGGGCATTTTCTTTTTAAGTGGATCAGGAAGTTGAGACAGCAGCTGCTGCTCCAAGCTCTCTCTGTCTCTCTCCATCAGTGTCCCCTCCCTGCTCTATATGAAGAAGGGGTAAGGGGGGTGCAGGAGCAGGGGGGAGGAGAACACCCTGACATTAGCCCCCCCTTTCCTCCTGCACAGCAAGCAGGGGTCTCTGGGAGAAGCTCCAAGGCAGAGAGCAGGAGCAGCGCATGGCAGTGGGGGGGAGGGACAGCTGAACTGCCTCAATAGCCTGCTGGGCGGCTGCAGCACAGGGAACTTAGGGGAGAGGGGAGCTGATAGGGGAGCTGCTGGTCCACCCTGGTTCCAAGCTCCCACCAGCTAGCTGCAACGGGCTGCTCTTCCTGCAAGCAGTGGACAAAGCAGGCGGCTGCCAAACAACGTTAGAAGGGAGCATTGCACAATTTTAAACAAGCATGTTCCCTAATTGATCAGCAACGAAACAACGTTAACCGGGATGACTTTAAGTGAGGAGTTACTGTAGTAGAAAACACAGCCTGGATGGTACAAAGGTACATCACCTCCTGCATACAAGCTGGGGAGGATTTTGTCCTGTCACTAACTTGTACGTTGTGTTTTGTCATCCAAGACTATTTATTTCTGCAAAGATATGATGATGATGATGATGATCTCAGAATGGAAATTTGTCCATAGCATGAATGCACTTTCTACTGGAAATTGTATTCTATCTATAGCTGAGAAAACTAGATAGTGATTCTTACACAGGTACTGAAGTAATCTGATTGGGTGAGCAAGAAAGCCCATAGCAAACATTTGCTTATGTCACAAAGTGGAAAAGCTTTTTGATAATCATGGTATCTTAACATAGAGTGGATTATTTTTCCTCCTGTTGTTTATCCATGCATCCTCTTCTCATGCCTTTTAAAGCCATAGCGAATTAATGAACTTTTGATTCCTCTGCAAAGTTGGAATTCAATATTTTACCCAGGACAATAAAAACATGTCTGTTATTTGAACTTGATGCCAGGTTGATCTAAAGTTACACAGTTGAAAAGGTACAGTTAAGTAACTGCATCCATCAGGCAGACAGAGGAAAAATATCCTCAAAAAAATTAGAACAAAACTCACCTACTAACACAAATATATATTTTAATTTCATCTGGCCAGCTGAGTTTTTAACATTTTGCTGCATTGTGGTGAATAAATGTCCAAATTTGATCTAAGAGAAGCCTATCTCTACAATGAAGAGAACAAAAGCTGAAAAGAGAAGTATCTTGACAAAAATTAAATTTCAGTGTGAGATTTAGATTTAGCACAGAGATATTGCCAAAATCCTGCAAGTAAACTGAAGTGCTCTTATTTTTGCCAGGCTAATACGTTTTGTGTCAAAGTAAAATGGGGGGAGTGAAAATAAAGGAGTATGTTGGGTTTCTTTGATCTGCATCTTACCACTTGATCTGAGACTGAGGGGGAGAGCTTTAGTTAAAACGTTTTATTCATTTTAATATCTGCAAGAGAAAAAGCTACAAAAACGCGCAATGAAAAGGAGGCGGGAAGGAGAAGGCAAGAAAAGGCAATAATAGTAACAGGCATTAGGAAGAGGGGCACAATCTAAAAGGAGAAGAGTGCAACGGTTGCATCTGCTAAACTGCCCTCCTTTCCCTGCTCAAAAAAACTGCAGGAGGGTGTGGAGTACTTTGTACAAGGGTAGACAGCTAAGAGAGAAATAACAGTTCACTCATATTCAGAAGACTAATATTAAAGCCGTTATTATGTATGGCAAAGACCTGGTGGTCAAATCTTTAATTGGTGTTTTGTTGATTTTTTTTTTTCCTTCTTAATTTAACAGGATAAAAAGGAATTGAGTTCTTGGAAAGCAAGTAATATTAAAGATACTACAGTAACACCATAGATGGCCTTTAAGTCCCTGTAAAGTGCAAGAGGGTGAGAAAATACTGGGAGGGGTGGACAAAAAAAGCAAAAAATAATGTGGATTCATTAAAAAATACTTGTCAACTTTAAAAGTGGTACTTGAACAGCAAAAGCTGCACCTCGGATAAAAGTTACGCATTAAGCTTTGTCATGAAACCTAGCTAGGTTTCTGTGACCCTAACAGCATCCCTGTGACAGAGTGCAAGGAGCTCCCTGGTATCTAGCAGTGAGTTTCAGCTGGCCAAACCGTTCAGCATACCCCAACTCACTAATGTCATAATTTGTATCTGATAGGTGTCATAAGGTATCACTGGAAAACTAACAACACATTCATCATTAATATTCTTGTGTGCTGTATATACAGTAAACCCAAAAAGGACTGCACAGTTGCACTGGAAATATGGGACAAAAATGTGTTCAAACTGGACGAGTCTGCCACATTAGGAAACAGGTTTTTCCCAGACAACGGAAAGGCCGACATGTCCATCCAGCTGCAATCAGTCCGTTGGTTATTCATTTGCATATTGGAGGTTGCAGGAACAAATCAGTTTGCATTGTAGCAATCACTAGTGGGGGAGCAACCAGTATGGAGCCTTATCCTCCATACCTCATGGCTCCTTCACTCACCATGAACTAATGAATTTTGTCTGGGGATACCCTTCAAAAGAATACATTTCAAAGGTTTACTGGACAATAAAAGAAAGGGGAAAAGAACCCTTGGGTTAGTCTTCACCTTAGGAGATAAATGAACCAGGTAATTTCATCTCTGTGGTGGGTCCTGGCCAATAAAAGCTGGAAAAGAGACCGTGGCTGAGAGAAACCATCTTGAACAAACACTATATTTTGTTAGAGTATGTCTTAGTCTTTTAGATGCATGTTTTCACTTTTATTTGTAACCATTTTACCTTTATCCCCTTTACTTGGGATCATTTCACCCAGGGGTTGGCAACCTTTCAGAAGTGGTGTGCCGAGTCTTCATTTATTTACTCTAATTTAAGGTTTCGAATGCCAGTAATACATTTTAACCTTTTTAGAAAGTCTCTTTCTATAAGTCTATAATATATAACTAAACTATTGTTGTATGTAAAGTAAATAAGGTTTTTAAAATGTTTAAGACGCTTCATTTAAAATTAAATTAAAATGCAGAGCCCCCAGACCAGTGGCCAGGACCCGGGCAGTGAGAGTGCCACTGAAAATCAGCTCACGTGCCGCCTTTAGCACGTATGCCATAGGTTGCCTACCCCTGATTTAACCTATGTCACTTTGTTAATAGGCTTGTTTTACTTTTACTATGAATCCATTAGTTGCTGTATTTGATGGAAAGGGTGTATTTACCCCAGTTAAATTAATAAGCTATATGTTAAAAGAAGAACAGGAGTACTTGTGGCACCTTAGAGACTAACAAATTTATTGGAGCATAAGCTTTCGTGGACTACAGCCCACTTGGGCTGTTGTCCACGAAAGCTTATGCTCCAATAAATTTGTTAGTCTCTAAGGTGCCACAAGTACTCCTGTTCTTCTTTTTGCGGATACAGACTAACACGGCTGCTACTCTGAAAGCTATATGTTGACTCTTTTCAAGAGCAGGATACTTAGTATCTTCTGTGAATGTGCAGTGGTAGAGGCTGGGTATTGCAGAGACACATTTTTTTAGCAGCTTGGGGACTGGAGTTCACTGATTGCTACCTGCTAGGTGAGGTTTGGGCCCGGAGAGCTTTGAGGAGTTGGCTGGTAAGAAAGACAGATGTTGTGGCAGGAAGTGACACACAGTCTAATATCTAGCAAAGCTCACTCTTATTGAGGCAAAGAGGTAATGCAGTCATTCACGGTTCTGGGTGCCCCAGCAATGTGTTAATGTTTCAAAATGCAAAAATGATCCATTCCCATCAACGGAAGAAATCTGGGCGATAAAAAATAAGAGCATCTTGTCTTTATCAAAAAGAACCTGAAGTCTTAATTCCCATTCATGTGCTCTGAAAGCACACAATCCTCTGCAGTGACAGTTGTCTCCATAACTCAGTATTTTCTTGCTTACCTGAGTAGATACTCCCAGGGGAAATTTGAGTCATCTGGGCCTCTGACAAGGAATAGTCATGGGAACTTGAATTCTGCAGGATCCCTACATTTACAATTGTAAATCTTCAGGTAAATTTAGAGTTGCTTGAAAGTTTTCTGAAGAAAGTGCATGGAACTGCTTCATGTTGCATTTTCAGAGGAATGCAATATTTTCATTGTGCATCACTGATTTTCTAAGTATGTTTTCCATTTGTTATGTATTTGTGTGTTCTGTTCAGTTATCCTAGGTTTCAAGTACAATTGTCTTCCTATATCCTATCTTTGTTCTTGCCATATCCCACTACCATTGAAATTAATATCAAAATGCCACTTTGTTGTTCGAGCAAAATCAGATGATACTTTTGTATGTTTTGAAGTGAGGGTTAAATATCCTCTTCTCAGCATCTTTGAAGATGCGAAGTAGGAACCTGTGGAAATGAATTCTGACAGGATCATGATTCATGGGTATTTTCCCTGTGAGAGGATAATGCACAGAGCAACTGTGCACCTTTAATGCCCCCTTTTCATCTAGATACTTCCCTGAGATGTGACCATGCAGAGGTCAGAAGTAGAGGCTTCTGTGGGATCAAGGGGTAAATGCAGCTTACATTCAGTTCCCCTTCTGCTGAGAGATATGAGACCATTTGGGCAGGTAGTCTACTTATTCCATCCCCTCTTTAGTGACAGCTTGTGAATCTGAATAGGTCTCAGCTTCAGATAATGACACTGCTGATAATGTGACACTCCAAATGTGCCGCTTCATTACACATGCAATGCCACATGCATAAAGAAATTATGTGACATTAAAGCAGCTATAGTTTTAAATGCCTTAGATTGCAAGAGGCTCTCAAAAAATACTAACAATCTGCATTTTTAAATGTATAACCACCATAATTTAGCTATTGGTGTATCATGATGATGTCTTGTTGTTATTCTTTTGACTATCAGGAATGGTTATGGCACATTAATTCTGGATTAGACTGGTAGTTACCATAGGCTAGGCTTACTTATTTAAAAATATTATTCTCCAGCATCCTCATGAAAAGCAACATCACATTTTTATGAGGATCCAGCAGGACAGGAGGCAAGTCATACATACTAAGTGCACTACGTAAACACTGTAATTTATCCATGCAAACATATTCATTATTGGACTCCTCTGAAGCTGAATTTCATTTTTGTTTTAAATATGCATTCTGAAAATTCAAGGTAATTTATCCCATTTTCTTGGGACAAAATGCACAGAGGTATGCACCTCTCTTTTTTGTATGTTTGATATTTCCTATTTGGCTCAGGATCATATAATTTACTTGCCAGTGTGGGGACTAGATTTGTTTAATGAAACTGTAAACTAAATCGCAGGGTAGATTAGTTTCCTACCTTTACAAAGAAAATCCCTCCCGGTATTTCCTCCTATTAAAGTTTTGTGCGCATTATTCAGTGAAATAACTGCAAACTATTACTAGCTGACAAAACATATTTTAGAGTGCTCTCCAAAATAGAAATACAGCTCACAATAGCCCATGGTTGTCTTAATTTGTGCTTAGTAACAGGAGTCATATAAATCAATCTCTTACTTTACAGCACCTTCTGATTTTATACAATATGTATTCAAGCCTAGATGGAGGCCAGAATATGGTTAATATAATTTACTGTAAAACTGGGGAGAGGTGAAGATAGCCACAATGACTATATAATTGGTGTGTGAAATCCTGAGATTAAAATGTATTGGTTAAAATGTGCACAAAGTAATTCAAAAAAAATTCTAGAGCACTGCAGAAATTATAGTTTGAAACAGCTAAAAATTGCTTTTATTGGCATGTTAGAAAAGTGATTTACTGTAGTTTTTGTTAAGTTTATGATCAGACTATTACATGTGGTGAAGACAGAGAAATCCTTTCAGTGGACTCCTAAGGGAGCCTTCAGGCATGTACAACAATGTGAACAGTATCCTTTTTCTTTTTCTTTTTTTTTTTTTACCCCTTGGCTGCTAGGAAGCTTTTAAAACAAACCACTGAGTTTTCCTGCACGTTGACAATCAGGGTCAGCATTCAGTCTTGGTGACATGATCTGTTACTTGGGTTGCTAGGAAGCTGAATTCACTTATGGGTTTACTGGGCTGGTTCCAGGGGCAGGCGAGAAGGGCAGCCGAGAAGGGCAGCCGCCCTGGTTGCCAATTTCCAAGGGGCACTGAACTGCTGTGCCACTGTTTTTGTTCCACTCTGATTAGCTGGAGATTTTTGCTCTGCTCTGATTGGCTGGACTTTTTCCCCCTCAGTTGTGAGTGTGTGCACGTGTGAGTGAGTGCATGTGCACTGAAAATATTTTCTGCCCTGGTCAGTAAAATGGGTAGGGTCTGCTCCTGTGGGTTTATTACACTGAGGACTAAAGTAGAGCAATATGTTTCCTCCAGCTCTTTGCCATCGTGTCTGTGGAAGAAAATCTTTCCTTGCTACACACTGATTAATATTTCAGAAGATCGGGTACTTTTACATAGTACGTTCAGTGATGCACAGAAGTGCCAATGGGATCTTCAAAGTGAAGGCATATCTACACCCCATGATAAATAGCAATTTTCATGAATATTCATAATCTTTATGATTTTATGGCCAATATTTAGCTTCCCAATAGGCATGGCAGTGAAACATTTGAAGTGATACCTTAAACATGTGCAAAGATTTTCTTCATGCTTGAATATTTCCTACAACTCTATTGAGGGCAGACTGGCTCAAAAGGTGCTTGACGTGCTGAAAGCATCTAGGTTTATCTGATAAATGTACTGTGGTGGCCTACTTTTAGCCTGGTCTGAGAGACCAATGACCATTGCATAGTATATCTCATGAACTTGTGGGACTAGAGACTCAGGCTATGAACCAAAGAAATGCTCAGAATCCACACTTTCCACACTGCTGAATAGCAGTTTATTTTCTAAATTTCATAGCTCATTAAATACAAGAGCTTATTATATTATTCAGACTGTGCCCTTGCTTGTTCACTTTGCCCTGTGGTCATAGACCATCATCATGATTTCTGACTATCTGTTCCTGTGCTGAATAAAATCTGGGGATGTGTGATAGGGCAGGGTTTTTTCCCCAAGGCACAGATGCAGTTAGGCGACTGCCGTTTGTGCCTTTTGAAAATCTCTGCCATAGTGAACATGAGGAGTAAGGCCAACACCCAAGCTTTCAAAAGCCATGAGCTGGGCACCAAAAATCATGGGAATTTTAAAATACAATACATTTCAGTTTCTCCTTATTTGGCCCCTGGGTTTTAGACTTGAGGATTCACATTCTCAAGCTTTTCTCTTCTCTTGAGAAGGCTAGAAACTTTAAAAAGAAAGAACAAAAGATGAGATTGTGATGAAGTCTCATGACTCTAAAAGCCTGGGCTTTAACACCAAATATCTAGAGACTTACGAAAAACTCATGTGCATTGGCAGCATTAAGCTAAGTAATTTGTAGTGAACAATTTACAAGAAGAACCTCATCTATTTTATTTTCCCTGCTTGAAAATTGTAGCTGTTACCTGAAAAGATGAATGGAGGCCACATGAGTCCAAAGATAACTGCTGCCTTTGTGTGTTTAGAAAACCAACAAGTGTCTATGTATGGCCACTACAGCAGCACAATTATGGCACTGTGGCAGCACCACTGTTACACCATAGTGTAGATACTTCTTAACTCAACAGAAAGGGGTTTTCAGTCTAAGTAGTTAGTCCACCTCTCCAAGTGATGGTAGCCAGTTCAACGGAAGAATCCTTCTGTTGACTTTGTAGTGTCTACACCTGCGATTAGGTTGATTTAAGTCCAATGCCCAGGGTACAACATTTTTCACTGACCTAGCAACATTGCTCAGGGTATCTCATTTTTAAGTGTAGACCAAGCCATAGCCCCACACCCTTATTTATGTCCAAGGTAAAAGCATATGGACCTCAAGAAAATTAATCTGAATTAACTAAAGGTGTGACTTTAAAGTGGATTAGTTTAAACTGCATTAAAGCCTCTATGTGGGCACTCTCATTCAGAATTAAAGTGGCCTTAATTCAGTTTAGGTAAATTCACTTCCAGAGTAACATTTCAGTTTTCCACTGATACAGTAGCAAGATACTGGCCTTTTTCCAGGCCCATTCTTCATTTCAAAGCTAATAGCTGTTTTAAGGTTTGTGATGAAAAGTAAACCTGGCCTTAGGGATGATCTCAAAGACGGTGAGTAGCTTTCTGCCAAATTCTTCATAGCAGCTCTGCAATCATCATGTTGCTTTATTTCTCAAAAGGGGAAAAACTCCTTTCTCAAGTCTTTTCTGTAAAAATTGCAAAAATCTGGAAAAATTATTTCTATTGTAGAGGTATGATTTAACATGAACAAATATATGCATTGCAAATGTTTTCTTGGCAATTTACTTGTCATAAATGTCTACTGTACTGAAAAACTCCACTGGGAATTGGATGTGTTTATTTTGCTTGTACTTATGAATTTGTAAAGAGACACAATGACAATAAAAGTAGAAATATTATGATTTGCAAACCCCCAGATACTGAAATTGGTTTCAGCTCAAATGTAGCTTTCCAAGGTCTGAGCTTAATCCAGATGTCATTAAATGCATATTGTTTTTTCATAATGACGTGAGCACCAAATGATTCTGAATGATATTATGCAGACATCTATAGTACATGATACCAAATACACAGGGTTCAACCCAGTCCTGGGCTATGGTGGCTTGTGCCATTATAACTCGGTGCAGAGCCTTTGGTGCTGGAACCTCTGCCCAGAAGGGATGTTTGTGGCACAAGGCACCCTGCTACCCCAAAAAAGGTGGATCTGGGCAGTGGGGCTCTGTGAGAGTCCTGACTGCAATTTAAAGGTACGCTTCCCAGTGAAAGTCCCAGAGAGGATGGCACTACATGCATGACTTAAACTTCCTAAGGTAAATATCCCTTGATGTGCAGCAGCTGAAGGGACTGCAATGTTCATCGACTTGCACCAGTAAGGGTGAAACAAGTGCAAAGTCTGTATAGTCACTCATTGCCAAAAAAGGAAACAAAAAATCAATCTTTGGGGTTAAATCCATTTCCAAACTAAAGAGGCTGGAATTACTTGTATTTTTATTTAAATTGTTAAAAAAAATTCAGATAACTTTTGAGATATTAAAATCTTTTGTTTTTATTATTACTTGACTGAAATTATTACTGAAATAATATACAGTCTTAAAGTGTACTTCATAGCAACTGAGGTAACTAGCCCTTCTTGATCTAAATACGAGTCCATTGCTTATAACAAAGCAGTATTTCTGTTTCAAGTGGAGGTGGTGTGGAGGTGGCTGTATGTTTACAGTTGGACGTACATGTTTCTAAATATATTTTAAATATTCTAGAACTGAAGATATTAAAAAATCTTGGCTATTTAAGATCTATCTTAAATATAAGGAAAAGAAAATATTTTAAACCTATGAGAAATATAGAAAAATAGATATTTCCAAATAGGCTTAACTTTGTGATACTTCTTAAAATAACTTGAATAATATGACATCATTAATATAATACTCTTACCGTATTAGATATAATGCCTTTTCAATCTCCTCAGTCTAACAAAACACTCAATAGTTGGTTTTATTCTGTCCTCAAATACACACGCAGGAACTGGTGCACATCTTGGAATAACTCCATACAGTGTATGTGCACACTCAAACATATATACTGTAATAGCAGCAACTAGAATCTGTAGATATATTCACCCCAGCTATGTGACAGTGCTATAACCTCTTGTAACTTAAACTTTCCATGGACATAAAGATCAGTGTCTATACAGCATTCCTGTGTTCTCTTTATAGTACCTATTATATATAGTCTTATCCTGATATCATTTACATCAATGTATATTTGGAGTAACAGTAATGAAGTCAATGGAGTTTACACTAGAGTAAAAATGATGTGAGATAAGAATGAGGCCTTTTATTGTAAGATCAGTGGTATTGGCCACCATTATATTTGACACTGAAGTCTATAGGGCTAATATCATTATGGTGGCAAGGAAGTCAACTAAAAGTCTGATCCAGTACTCATTGAAGGAAATGAACTCCTGTTAACTTAGGTAGGCATTGGTTCAGGCCCTAAGGATCCACTTCTACTCCCATTGAAACAAAAGCCAAAACTTCCATTAACT
Source organism: Malaclemys terrapin pileata (assembly GCF_027887155.1). Classification (NCBI taxonomy): domain Eukaryota; kingdom Metazoa; phylum Chordata; order Testudines; family Emydidae; genus Malaclemys; species Malaclemys terrapin. The sequence continues at coordinate 70,635,784 of NC_071512.1, forward strand.
GAAATGGCACAGGATGAGTCCTTAAGTAATTACACCTCTTGACTGCTGATCCTGCAGCTCAGCCGCTTTCTCTCTAAATTCCAGAGTTCTATTGTAAGGGCACCAGAATATCAAAAGTTAAAATACTTGCTACATTGGGTAACACCAGAGAGACATTTTGACCTCTGTACATTAAGCAGCAGTGAAGCGAATGAATTTAGAACTAGCAATGAGCTTGGTATATATTCATATTGGCTGAGACAGCTTTAAATCTAACAATACATAGATCTAATAAACCATATAAGTACCCTTTCCATGAAGACTCTTTCCAATAAAAAAAGAGAAGCACTATGCCATTTGACAGACTCATGCCTAAATGTCACAAAGGAGGCCCAAATTAAATCATATCTCCAGAAATCATTGTTCCCTTGAGATCAATACTAAAATATAGCATTTCTAAAGATAAATTTCACCCCACCTCACAAGTACATCAGATATTGCAGGAAGGATTATGAAAAAGTGGTAGCTGTAGGCTGGTTTCAAAAATTTCAGTGCTTGTAAAGGAATCCCAGTGCTGTTAGCATATTTTTTATTTTCTTTGACAGCAAGTAAATGTTGTGTGGCAGACCAAATCTGGAAATAAAACTTTATGATGTGCTGTAGCAATAGTGGTTTATATATCTATAAACTGCTGGCAGACCATCAAAAGATGCGCATTTTCAATATTTTTGAATGTGACTTGAAAGCAGCTTGACTTCTGTAATCATAAACACAGACAAGTGTACTGTGCATTCTTGCACCAAATGATGTTTCTCTTCATATTAGAGTGGTGGTGGTTTTTGAGTAGTCCAGTGAGATAAAAAAGAACTGTGAGGTGAAGAAAAGTGTTTTTTTCTTGCCTAAATATTGCAAACTACTTGGTTTCACATAAAAGGAAACACTACCAGGCATATTACTATAACCCCTCCTGTTCACTATCCCATTAAGATGCTGTTCAACACAGGAATAAGTGCAGTAGTCTTTTATCTTCATGGCTTTCCTTGTAACCTGGAGCCAAATTCTCCTCTCACTTATGCTAGTTTAACCCCAAATGACTATAATGGGGTTGCACCAAAGTATGTTAAAGAATTGGTAGCTAATTGGAGGCATGTGAAGAACACCTACCAGGCCCAGGCAGATAGCTTCAAGAATTATTTTTTTTCTCCCCATTCCAGTATGTCCATGGAGAAATACAGAAAACGGAGCCAGGCTTAAATTGTGAACAAACGGCATCACTTGCCCCATAGTCTTAGCCGTACAGAATGCAATGCCATCCACAGCCTCAGAAACAACTCTGACATTATAATCAAAAGGGCTGACAAAGGAGGTGCTGTAGTCATAATGAACAGGTTGGATTATGAACAGGAGGCTGCCAGGCAACTCTCCAACACCACATTCTACAGGCCATTATCCTCCGATCCCACAGAGGAGTACTAAAAGAAACTACACCATCTGCTCAAGAAACTCCCTGCTATAGCACAGGAACAAATCTACACGGACACACCCCTAGAGCCCCAGGATATTCTATCTGCTACCCAAGATCCATAATCTGGAAACCCTGGATGCCCCATCATCTCAGGCATCGGCACTCTTACAGCAGGATTATCTGGCTATTTGGATTCTCTCCTCAGACCCTATGCTACCAGCACACCTAGCTATCTTCAAGACACCACAGACTTCCTGAGGAAACTACAATGTATTGGTTATCTTTCTGAAAACACCATCCTGGCCACTGTGGATGTAGAAGCTCTTTACACCAGTATTCCACACAAGGATGGACTACAAGCTGTCGGGAACAGCATCCCTGATGAGGCCATGGCACACCTGGTGGCTGAACTTTGTGACTTGGTCCTCACCCACAACCATTTCAGCTTTGGGGACAACTTATACCTTCAAGCCAGTGGCACTGCTATGGGTACCCGCATGGCCCCCAGTATGCCAACATTTTTATGGCTGACTTAAAACAATGCTTTCTCAGTGTTCGTCCGCTAGCACCCCTACTCTACTTGCATTACATTGATGACATCTTCATCATATATACCCAAGGGAAGGAGGCCCTTGAAGAATTCCACCTGGATTTCAACAATTTCCACCCCACCATCAACTTCAGCCTGGACCAGTCCACACAAGAGATCCTCTTCCTGGACCCTACAGTGCAAATAAGTGATGGTCACATAAATACCACCCTATACCAGAAACCTACTGACCACTATACTTACCTACATGCCTCCAGCTTCCATCCAGGACACATCACACAATCCATTGTTTACAGCCAAGTCGTAAGATACAACCAAATTTGCTCCAATCCTTCAAACACAGACAAACACCTACAAGATCTTTATCAAGTATTCTTAAAACTATAATCCCCACCTGGGGAAGGGAGGTTGACAGAGCGAGACGGGTACCCAGAAATCACCTACTACAGGATAGAACCAACAAGGAAAATAACAGAACACCACTGGCCATCACGTACAGAGCTAAAACCTCTCCATCACATCATCAACGATCTACAACCTATCCTGGAAAATGATCCCCCACTCTCACAGACGGGAGGCAGGCCAGTCCTCACTTACAGACAGCCCCCCAACCTGAAGCAAATACTCACCAACAACTACATGCCACACCTCAGAAACACTCACCCAGGAACTAATCCCTGTAACAAACCCCGTTGCCTAGTCTGTCCCCATATCTACTCTAGTGACACCATTAGAGGACCCAACCACATGAACCACACCATCAGGGGCTCATTCACCTGCACATATAGTAATGTGACATATGCCATCATGTGCCAGCAATGCCCCTCTGCCATGTACATTGTCCAAACCGGACAGTCTCTATGCAAAAGAATAAATGGACACAAATCAGACATCAGGAATGGTAACATACAAAAGCCAATTTCCCTGGATATTCTGTAACGGATTTAAAAGTAGCCATACTTCAACAAAAAAACTTGAAAAACCGACTTCAAAGAGAAACTGCAGAGCTACAATTCATTTGCAAATTTAACACCATTAATTTGGGCTTGAATAGGGACTGGGAGTGGCTGGCTCACTACAAAAGCAATTTTCCCTCTCTTGGTATTGACACCTCCTCATCAATTATTGGGAGTAGACCACATCCACCGTGATTGAATTGGCCCTGTCAACACTGGTTCTCCACTTGTAAGGTAACTCCCTTCTCTTAATGGCCAGTATATTTATGCCTGCATCTGTAATTTTCACTCCATGCATCTGAAGAAGTGGATTTTTTACTCATGAAAGCTTATATCCAAATAAATCTGTTAGTCTTTAAGGTGCCACCGGACTCCTTGTTGTTTTTGTGGATACAGACTAACACGGCTACCCCTCTGATACTTAAGAGCTATGGTCTGTGCCTCCTACAGCGTCTTCTCTATTTCCCTTACGCTCTGGCCTAATGGAACTTACACGCTTGAATTTTGAGGGGCCTGACATTGTTCTCTCACTGCTGAAAATCATGAGTAATTCCACTGATGCCATTGACCTTTCACTGGTGTAAAACCAGCACAAATAGAATCATCATCAGCCCCTTTGTTAGGCAAGGCAACCTTTACTTCGTGAAAAGACAAAGAAATGTTCCCAGCATGTCTCCGTCAGTGAGGCTCCCTCAAACACAGCACTTGCTAAAGCACACCACCCTTTGGAATATACAAGGAAGGACTCATGGATCGTCTACATTTTAAAAATTCTCTTTTTCCAAACATCACGTTAAAAAAATGTCTCTCTCAATGTAAGCAATGAAAAAAATCTATTGTATGCTTTTGCATAAGACAGCATGACATCTCAAAGTCTCTGTTTTTAAAAGGTGTAAGTTAACTCAGAAATCTAATTGACTGAACATCCATTTGTATGTGTGTTTCGTAAAACGTAATGTATAGTTAAATCATTCAAGTATTATCAAGGGTCAAGATAAACATATACGGTCAAGCAAATTCAACAGTATGCCTGCACTGAGATCTTTTACATAGCCTAGAGCAGAGGTTCTCAAACTGTGGTTTGTGGACTACCAGTGGTCCGCGAGCTCCATTCAGGTGGTCTGCGGATAGTTCCCTCTAAGGTGTGCGCCTGAGTTGCTGCACATGAGAGAATGAAGGGCCACCCATCTAATGCGTGGCTCCACTAATTAGTTGCCTGAACCCTGGAGAAGATGCACGTGTAAGGTGAGGTTGTGGCCTTGGGAGGAATAGAGGGTAAGTGGGAGGGGGCAGTGGGGTGAGAAGAGGGGGTGGGGTGAATTTGGGATGTGCAGGGCTGTGGCGGCCAGAGAAAGAGGTGACTTTCCCCAGCGCCAGGGCTGCGGCTGCCCGGGAGATATGGCCCTCCTTCCCAGCCTCAGCTCTGTGGTGGGGGAGAGACCCCCGTCCTTCCCAGCCCCAGCTCAGGGGCTGCCATAGCGGGGGAGAGAGGGCGCATCCATCGCATTAGAAAGATAAGACTACTTATATTAAAATATGAGTTGTGTGCTTTTATTTGTAGAACAAAAAAAGTTTATTAGGTTTTTTTATATAGCGCTGTAAATGGGCAGGACTCACCCTTGCGGCACCTCCTGCTGGTTGTCTCTGGGAATTAACTCTTTTCCAGCCTCAAAGCGCCCTCTGCAGGACTGTGTCCCCTGCTGCTTGGCCCCGTGCCCTTCCCAGACCCAGTGCCCTGTTATCTGGGGTGCTGTCCCTTGGCTGTAACCCCTTTCTCTCAGGGTCTCCCCTCCGTGGGGAGCCCCCACCCACTATCCCCACCTTGCCTCAGTATAAGACTACTGCCAGTCATCGTCTAGCCCCCACGCCCTGGGGCAGACTACAGTATCAGCCTACTCATCACCGGCAAGGTTGGGTTTGGACCTGCTGCCTTTGCCTACCCCTGGGCTGCCCTCTGCAACCCCCAGTAACCATTGGCCTTCTGCTAGGCCACAGCCTGGGGCTTTTCAGGCTGGAGCCTACCCAGCTCCTCAGCCTTTCCCCAGCCCTGCTCCACTCAGGTACTCTGCTCAGGTCCCTGCAGCCAGGTCCGTCTCCCTCTACGGCCTGGTCCCCACTAACCCCCCACTTCGGACTAAGGTACGCAAATTCAGCTACGTTAATAATGTAGCTGAATTCGAAGTATCTTAGTCCGAACTTACCGCTGGTCCAGACGTGGCAGGGAGGCTCCCCCGTCGATGCCGCGTACTCCTCTTGCCGAGCTGGAGTACCGGCGTCGACGGCGAGCACTTCCGGGATCGATCCCAGAAAATCGATTGCCTGCCGCCGGACCCTCCGGTAAGTGTAGATGTACCCTACAGCTAGAGAGAGACTGCTGAGCTCCTGGCTCCCAGCCTCTTATATAGGGCCAGCTGAGGCCTGATTGGGCCGTGGCCCAGCGGCGGCTGCTTCCCCAATCAGCCTATTAGCTGCTTTCCCTCCCACAGCCCTCTCCCAGGGCTGTTTTAAGCCCTTCAGGGCAGGAGTGGGGTAACCACCCAGCTACAAGCGCTTTTATCTAAAGCGCTTTACAATAGTTAGCTAATGGTACAAACAACATTTGGAAAGATCATTAAATGGACCGCCGAGACCCTCAGCAATTTTCGAGTGGGCCACAGGAAAAAAAAAAAATGAGAACCACTGGCCTAGAGATTGCATAGTATTGTACATAATTGCCCTGAACTGAAACTTCCTGAAAAAGGATTGTAAGTGTTGTAAATGGCTTGGCAACAATAGACGTGTTAAATGACATAGCATCAATGTTAACTCAGAGCTTCCTTGTTTTAGCTGTTATTCTTTGGCCTGTGCTGCATTATTTTAATATGTTTATTTTTGTAACAATAGTATGAAATATTGAGATAGAGTGAAATGCAAATAAAAAACTAAATTACTCATTGCAACATTGCAAATTTGGATACATATTATATAAGGTACATCTAAGTACAGAAAATAATCGTTCCCAGAGAGAAATCCACAAGGTAGACCTGAACAGAGTAAATCAAATTAATACCCTCACATGCACACACCTACTCTGTAAAATACATGGACATTTTCTCCTATGTAAATGCTTTGATTGTAAACCAATTAGACACCTAAATATAGATTAGGATTATTTAATTTTATATATTCATATTTGTAGATTTTAGCCACTGTTTTTTCTTCAATGATGCCATGAATTCTTCTTTTAAAAACAATGATTATTTATTTCGTAATCTCATCTAATGCTTAAAAATTTTAAAGCAAAGTGACTCTTTTTGTAAACAACTGTCTTTTGTCTAATCATTCCCAACTCTAATAGGTAGTTCCCAGTAGTCAGAGAGAACAGTGTAATAAATAATGGATATAAACAAAGGACACCATAGTTACTATCTATACCCCATACACCTTGCATGAGGGATTGAATCAAGGCCCTTTTGTCTACAATTGTGTACTCCCTGAAGCAAATGAGGTACACAGGAGTTCAAATACAACAGCTGGTCACCAATATGTGACAGTGGTAGAATAAGCTCCAAGATTATCACTGGAGACCAGAAAATGGGTCCTTTTACTGCAAAAGCACAGGCCCTTACCACTTGAGCTAAAGGAAAATCTCTATGTGATGTACATTAGAATTAAGTTTGAATTAGCTTCTTGGTGCGTCACCTGTATGAAGGCAATGTAGGTCTATGTTCTTGAGCAGGTCTGGCCTTACATTAGGTGCTCAGAATCTATGCTATAAGAACATACACAGGTACAGTAAGGTGCCACTGTATATTCATAGATTCTAGGACTGAAAGGGACCTCGAGAGGTCATCGAGTCCAGTCCCCTGCCCGCATGGCAGGACCAAATACTGTCTAGACCATCCCTGATAGGCATTTATCTAACCTACTCTTAAATATCTCCAGAGATGGAGATTCCACAACCTCCCTAGGCAATTTATTCCAGTGTTTAACCACCCTGACAGGAACTTTTTCCTAATGTCCAACCTAGACCTCCCTTGCTGCAGTTTAAACCCATTGCTTCTGGTTCTATCCTTAGAGGCTAAGGTGAACAAGTTTTCTCCCTCCTCCTTATGACACCCTTTTAGATACCTGAAAACTGCTATCATGTCCCCTCTCAGTCTTCTCTTCTCCAAAATAAACAAACCCAATTCTTTCAGCCTTCCTTCATAGGTCATGTTCTCAAGACCTTTAATCATTCTTGTTGCTCTTCTCTGGACCCTTTCCAATTTCTCCACATCTTTTTTAAAATGCGGTGCCCAGAACTGGACACAATACTCCAGCTGAGGCCTAACCAGAGCAGAGTAGAGCGGAAGAATGACTTCTCGTGTCTTGCTCACAACACACCTGTTAATACATCCCAGAATCATGTTTGCTTTTTTTGCAACAGCATCACACTGTTGACTCATATTTAGCTTGTGGTCCACTATAACCCCTAGATCCCTTTCTGCCGTACTCCTTCCTAGACAGTCTCTTCCCATTCTGTATGTGTGAAACTGATTTTTCCTTCCTAAGTGGAGCACTTTGCATTTGTCTTTGTTAAACTTCATCCTGTTTAACTCAGACCATTTCTCCAATTTGTCCAGATCATTTTGAATTATGACCCTGTCCTCCAAAGCAGTTGCAATCCCTCCCAGTTTGGTATCATCTGCAAACTTAATAAGCGTACTTTCTATGCCAATATCTAAGTCGTTGATGAAGATATTGAACAGAGCCGGTCCCAAAACAGACCCCTGCGGTACCCCACTCGTTACGCCTTTCCAGCATGATTGGGAACCATTAATAACAACTCTCTGAGTACGGTTATCCAGCCAGTTATGCACCCACCTTATAGTAGCCCCATCTAAATTGTATTTGCCTAGTTTATCGATAAGAATATCATGCGAGACTGTATCAAATGCCTTACTAAAGTCTAGGTATACCACATCCACAGCTTCACCCTTATCCACAAGGCTCGTTATCCTATCAAAGAAAGCTATCAGATTGGTTTGACATGATTTGTTCTTCACAAATCCATGCTGGCTGTTCCCTATCACCTTACCACCTTCCAAGTGTTTGCAGATGATTTCCTTAATTACTTGCTCCATTATCTTCCCTGGCACAGAAGTTAAACTAACTGGTCTGTAGGTTCCTGGGTTGTTTTTATTTCCCTTTTTATAGATGGGCACTATGTTTGCCCTTTTCCAGTCTTCTGGAATCTCTCCCGTCTCCCATGACTTTCCAAAGATAATAGCTAGAGGCTCAGATACCTCCTCTATTAGCTCATTGAGTATTCTAGGATGCATTTCATCAGGCCCTGGTGACTTGCAGGCATCTAACTTTTTAAAGTGATTTTTAACTTGTTCTTTTTTTATTTTATCCGCTAAACCTACCCCCTTCCCATTAGTATTCACTATGTTAGGCATTCCTTCAGACTTCTCGGTGAAGACCGAAACAAAGAAGTCATTAAGCATCTCTGCCATTTCCAAGTTTCCTGTTACTGTTTCTCCCTCTTCACTAAGCAGTGGGCCTACCCTGTCTTTGGTCTTCCTCTTGCTTCTAATGTATTGATAAAAAGTCTTCTTGTTTCCTTTTATTCCCGTAGCTAGTTTGAGCTCATTTTGTGCCTTTGCCTTTCTAATCTTGCCCCTGCATTCCTGTGTTGTTTGCCTATATTCATCCTTTGTAATCTGTCCTAGTTTCCATTTTTTATATGACTCCTTTTTATTTTTTAGATCGTGCAAGATCTCGTGGTTAAGCCAAGGTGGTCTTTTGCCACATTTTCTATCTTTCCTAACCAGCGGAATAGCTTGCTTTTGGGCCCTTAATAGTGTCCCTTTGAAAAACTGCCAACACTCCTCAGTTGTTTTTCCCCTCAGTCTTGATTCCCATGGGACCTTACCTATCAGCTCTCTGAGCTTACCAAAATCTGCCTTCCTGAAATCCATGGTCTCTATTTTTGCTGTTCTCCCTTCTACCCTTCCTTAGAATTGCAAACTCTATGATTTCATGATCACTTTCACCCAGGCTGCCTTCTACTTTCAAATTCTCAACGAGTTCCTCCCTATTTGTTAAAATCAAGTCTAGAACAGCTTCCCCCCTGGTAGCTTTTTCAACCTTCTGAAATAAAAAGTTGTCTCCAATGCAGTCCAAGAATTTGTTGGATAGTCTGTGCCCCGCTGTGTTATTTTCCCAACATATATCCGGATAGTTGAAGTCCCCCATCACCACCAAATCTTGGGCTTTAGATGATTTTGTTAGTTGCTTGAAAAAAGCCTCATCCACCTCTTCCACCTGGTTAGGTGGCCTGTAGTAGACTCCTAGCATGACATCTCCCTTGTTTTTTACCCCTTTTAGCCTAACCCAGAGACTCTCAACACTTCCATCTTCTCTGTCCATCTCTACCTCAGTCCAAGTGTGTACATTTTTAATATGTAAGGCAACACCTCCTCCCTTTTTCCCTGTCTATCCTTCCTGAGCAAGCTGTACCCATCCACACCAACATTCCAATCATGTGTATTATCCCACCAAGTTTCAGTGATGCCAACAATGTCATAGTTGTATTTATTTATTAGCACTTCCAGTTCTTCCTGCTTATTTCCCATACTTCTCGCATTTGTATATAGGCATCTAAGATACTGGTTTGATCTTTCCTCCCAGTTTTGTCCTGACCCTCCTTTCTCTCTGCCAATATAGCCCACACTCCCTCTCGTTTCCGACCCATCTCCCCGGTCTCCATGTTCCCCACTTACCTGTGGGCTTTGCTCACCTGTCCCCATCGAACCTAGTTTAAAGCCCTCCTCACTAGGTTAGCCAGTCTGTGTCCAAATAGGGTCTTTCCTCTCCTCGAAAGGTGAACGCCATCTCTGCCTAGCAGTCCTTCCTCGAATAGCATCCCGTGGTCTAGGAAGCCAAAGCCCTCCTGGCGACACCATCTTCGCAGCCAGGCATTCACCTCCATGATGCGTCTGTCTCTGCCCGGGCCCCTACCTTTGACAGGAAGAATTGAAGAGAATACCACCTGCACTCCAAACTCCTTCACCCGTACTCCCAGAGCCCTGTAGTCACTCTTGATCCGCTCAGTGTCACACCGCGCAGTATCATTTATGCCCACATGGATGAGTAGCATGGGGTAGTAGTCAGAGGGCTGGATAATCCTCGACAATGCCTCCGTAACGTCTCGGATACGGGCTCCCGGCAGGCAGCATACCTCCCGAGATGAAATGTCAGGGCGACAGATGGGCGCCTCTGTCCCCCTCAGCAGAGAGTCTCCAACCACCACTACCCTGCGTTTCCTATTCACAGTGGTGGCAGCAGACCTCCCAGCCTTAGGGGTACGAGGCTTCTCCTCCTTCACTGTAGGGAGTGATTCCTTCTTTCCTGTATCAAGAAGGGCATAACGGTTACCTATTACCACGGCAGGAGGGTTCGGAGCAGGGGTGGAGCACTGCCTGCTGCCAGAAGTAACCAGCTGCCAGTGTCCACCCTGAGCCATCTCCTCCTCCACCAGTGGTGTATCGGCAGTCCTGGGTACTGGGACAGCTACCTCAGCTGTCTCCACATTGACACTGTCGAGGAATTGCTCGTGGATTCGGATGCTCCTCAACCTAGCCACCTCCTCCTGTAGCTCTCCCACCTGCTGCCTGAGAGATTCCACCAGCAGGCACCTCTCACATTGGATGGTCCCCCCAGCCTGGATATCAGTAAGTGGAAATTGCAAGTTACAGTCTCTGCAAAACCACACCAGGATCTGGGTAGAAGCATCCATGCTCTGGCACTCTGTCTGGCTACAGGCACAGGTGGAGGAGACAGAAGCAGTGCTGGCACAGGTGTTGCGGGTCTTCCTAACCATCGTAAGCCTACTTCTGTCAAACTCCTGTCTGCAGCCCCCTGTCGGCTGAAAGGGTTGTTTAAGCAAGAAGTTTTTAATGTAGCTGGTTTATAGGTATTAAGGGGAATAAAGAGAAAACGGATGGAACCGGCAAGGGACCCTCGCCCCCTTCCTGCTCCCCTTCCAAACTCCCTTGCGAAACTCCCTGTTAGCAGCCCCTGTTCGCAAAGCTCAATGTATACACACTAACCAGAATATGCAAACATATCCTATTCCCATTTCATAAAACTGTATCTATGGATTTTCTACCTTTCTTGTCTCCCATTACCACCGGGAGCTGTCCTACATATCCAGTGCTTAATTTGTGCAAGAGTTTGCCAGGGCTGAGCCCTGTCACCTCTAGCGCTTGACAGGTCATAGCCCCAGAACCTCTGGGCTTGCTGCACCAGTTATGAATGTAAAAAAATTATTTCAGGCCCTGCACCTAATTGCTTGAGCCCCAGCACCTCTTTCATTACAAATGAAGCACAGCACATATCCCTGGAATAATTGCCCTAATCTTCTCTTTAAAGATGCAATAAAGTTGAAAGGCTTGTTCACCTGTCCACGCCAATTAATGATTTTAAAAGGCCCTTCTCTCTTCCATGGGCAGTACTGGAGTCCTGACATCTGATAAGTCAATATAAAAACAAAGTGGTGCATATTTTAAGAGAAGGAACCTCCTTCTCCCTCCAGCAAGCAGTAAAACTTGAAAGAACACCATAATATTTTAAATTCTAAGCATTAGTGCTATCAGAAGGCAGAAAAGCTGTAGATTAACTTTGTGGATTGACAATTCATTCACTCAAATTTAGTGAACAGGAGGACCATAAATTCCCTCTTTCCATTATGCCCTATGAATTTCATGTAGAACCATTTCAAAGTGTTTCTACTTGACTCCTCATGTGAGTTAAAATTCAGCATTACATTTTCTCTGATCATACACAGTAAGCCAGCAGCAATTCCACACGCAGACAACAGAATATGCTGAGAGATAAAACTAGAACGAGGAGAGCATGGCCAGAGCCAGTTGGACTTGACCTTTCCCCCTTTCTTTTTAGTGGTTTTGTTCCGAGTTCCACACTGTGTCTGAAATAACATAGGGACTGGCTGGACTTCAGCCTGATTAATATATAGGCCAAAGAAACCCCTGGTGTTGGAAGTGTTCCTGAGACCTGACAATTTGTGTCAGAGGTTGTCAGCAGATAGCATTATTACTAGTCTTTAAGGAGGGGGATAAGCAGCAAGAGAAGCAGCCAATAACAGAGAGGACTACAGTCAGGAAATGCCTGTCAGGATTTAAACTAGACAATAAATAGAGATGTCACTTGAAAAGGCCCCCAGTAGAATGGCTTGAATCCAATATGTGCCCAGGGTAAGGGGAGAAGGCTGAGGGAAAGGGAGTGGTTATTTCCTGAAGCCATCTCACTGAAACAAATACAATATATTTTAGAACAAAAATTCTCGATACCCCCTGAAGCATTTGTACTAAACAGTTTTCTTAACAGCTACACTATAATTATGATAATATCATTTGAGAAAATAAACAGTAGGCACCTTAGAAAAAAACCTGTGGTTACTTAGTTTTTTATTTAGTTTTATGAAATGTCACAATCTTTTTAATAGAAACTGATCTTTATGATTTACAAAAATCTTCTAAAGTGAACTTTCTGTACGTTTCTCATTTTAAACTGAAACTGACTCCGTGCACTATAATTGTGATTTCCCTTTGGATGCATAGCATTTTCTTGGTCAGGAATGCTACGTGTATCCCTTTGCTCAAACCCAATTCAAAAATCTACTGTGAAAATCTCTTTGCAGTTGAAAGCATTAGCATTCCACAAGTTAAGTCAGAGTACACCTGTACACTGACCTCTATTTTGAATCAATTTTATAGCCTTAAATGTTTAAAGCTTGAAATAAATGATTGAATATGCCTTGTAAGGAAAAGGTATGATGACTAAAAAGATGACAGATACTTTTTTTCTCATTGAGATCTCAAACAGATTTATCCTGGTAAGAAACATTACTAGGGTGGTGATGAGGTAATAATCTGTATTTTAATTTTCATTTATCAGAGCGGTTTGCTAATCCGGTGTTTTTTCATATATTTAAAATCTCTTCTAGCATACTTCTGTTTTCTGAACTGTCCTTTTCTCATTGCTTCAATAACAGTCATATGCCCATTTTTTCATTGCTCAAATGTCTGTTTCTCTTCCTCAGTGGTCCACTGAATTCCTCTTAAACTTTTTCATTTTTATATGTGTCAAGCCTGTATAAAATCTACTTCTTGGACCTGGTAAATGAAAGTGATGATAGCTGAAAGCCTTGATATTTAGGATGAATACAAGTTCATAGGACCTCTTCCCATAAACTGCAAGCAATGGGTGAATTGATCTCATAGCTTTAAAAGCACAGGAGTAGAATCTCTCCCAAGAGTGTGTTTTTTTTTTATCCTTATGCTGTGGTCTCAATTAAAACATTATCCATACCTGTAGGTTTCAGTCAGAAAGTATAGTTGCAGAAAATAAAATATTCATTGCACTAGTGGAAAAAGGAAAGCAGATGCAATAAAGCTCAGTGAATACTTGGAAAAAAAGTATTAACCAACGTTTGTTTGAATAAAAACTGCAAATGCACTTCAACAGAATTTGCAACCCTTTTATGTGCTTTCTGTGAACATTCTTATGTGCAAACTCATGTGTGCTGAAAGAGAAAATGGCCTGATTCCCATTTATGCTAAGGCCGCTTTACATCACTTAAGCATTGTAAAAAGAGTCATAAAGTGGGACTTCATGACATGGCCTCCCACTTTAAGGCATTTTTACACTTCCAGAATGGTGTTAGGAGGCCTGAGTGAAAATAAGAATCTGGCTCAATGTTACAAAACCTTGTGCAAATGTGTATTTTCACAGCACCAGCAAAGTGGAATTGTTCTGGGTGTCTGACCAAGAGCCTCCAGCTCAGGCTGAGAAGGGAATCTTAAACAAAATACCCAGCACAGTACACTAATGAACAGATTGCCTAAAGCATGATAGTATTTAATCATTAACTAATAAAGGCCCAGATTCTTGACTTTTAAAAATGGCTGCTTTGAGCTGGTAAATTCTGGGTTGAAACCAATGTAACCAACTGTAGGATGATCACTCCAATGTACAGGCAATCGTCTGGTGTTTAGAGCTAGTTTAGTGGGTCCTGTGTTACCCTACCCAGTGGAACACTTGGTATGGTCAGAGTAAAGGGGCCATAATGGGGCCCATTGAAGCAGATTGTTGGGGCCTGGCCCAACATCAGGGAAGCATTTACATATCCTGTGCTGAGTTGCTGTGTGCATTCTTAATCCACAGTTGAGGATCTGGGCCAGTAACTTCACAGCAAACTTTGAGTTTTGGTCAAACACCTAATATTAACAGAATTTGTGTTAAATATATATGGAAATATATATTTAGTGGCCTCTCTGTTGAAATAGAAAAAAGACTTAGGCATAAGAAAGATGCCCAAGATTGGGTGAATAAATGGACCAAACTATGCTCTTTATTACTCTCCATATAAATCAAAAGCAACTCAAAGACAACCTATAGTTGGCTACATTGACTTTAAACCCAGAACCTACCAGTAGTATGGCATAAAGCAGCCATTTTTAAACATCAAGAATCTTTATTAGCTAATGATCAAATACTGCTATGCTTTATGCAATCAGTTTAGTAGTCTATTGTGGTGGGTATTTTGTTTGAGTCCCTTCTCAGCCTGCCTGGGAAGCTCTTGTTCAGACACCCATAATAATTTCACTTTGCAGATGCTATGAAAATACACATTTGTACAAGGTTTTGTAACATTGAGCCCAATTCTCATTTACACTAAGACAACAGTGTTTGGCCCAGTATATGTTTCTGCATTACCTTTCATTAAAAATAAGCCATCCTAAACATAGACACCATCACTTTGGCATTATAGTAGATATAGGAATGCAAACTAAAAATATTTTGAATCACTTCATATTGGTCATTATAAAAAATGTTACACTTCCAGACTTGGTCTTTTTCCTTTAAAAAACTACTATATATTATATATTTAAACAGGTGTGTTACTTATAGTCTATAGTATTTCCTGTATACTGAAATCTGCTCATTTAACTTACACTGGTGATATTGTTTTAGCTGACCTAGAGTGCAACCTTAGTTGAACAGAATGCAAAACAGGAGCCAATAAAAACTGTTTTTACATTTGGAAGTCATAAATATTAAACAGACTGCCTGTCCCGCTTTGTAAAGAAGCATCATGACTTTTATGTGTTTGCTCTCAGTCTTGAAAGGCAAAGGTCTTGATATACAAAATACTTTTTTACACTTCTGAAAAAGTATAGGCCTATTTCTGAAGATTTAATAGTAAATACGAATAGTATGAGATGCAAAATATTAGCATTAATTTAAACTATGAAATATGAAGCACTCCAAAGTTAAAATATTCTGAAAGTTCAAGTTGTTCCAAATTGGTTTAGGTAGCCAAGGAGCACAAGCTATATTATATAAGATCTTTTTAAATAATATAAAAATATGTATTAAAATTTAATTTTGAAATGACAAATAAGAATAGAGATTACTACATATGTGTTACTTAGTTTGTTTTCCAAATATTATGGAGACTAGGAGACCAAGTTTATTAAAGGTCTGTTAATGAGTTTTTAAATTCAGTAGTTTTGCATACATGTACAATGACTTTTCAATCCTGGTTTTTTTAAATACATTTTAAGAATGTCCCCGTTAATAATACTCTTCTCACAACTTGCTGACTTTAATATTTACATAACTTTTTGAAACACTCCTTAACTGTTTTACTCCAATTTAGTGTGGATTTTTAGGTTTCAGATCTATAAAACAAGCCAAGCCCAAACACAACTTTTCTGGTCAAAATATACTGGGCAATTATTTTCACCTTATTGTTTGAAATGAAGCATAGAAAGTTGCATCCCAAAAGGAATTTTTTGAAAGTTTTTTGAATGCAGAGGGCAATAGAATAGAAACTAGAACTCAGCCATAACTATTTTAAGTACAGTACTACTAGGGCCTAATCCTATTCCCACTACAATCAATGCAAAACTCCCATTTTTTTTCAGTGGTACAGGATCAAGTGCCTGTTGATCATCTACTGCAGTGTCTAGAAGTAGCAAAGGGAAGATGCACTGGTGCTTGCAGATTGTGAAGTGAGAGCTTTTTGAAGGGTTTCATTCATTTAATACAATGACGAAATGATTTTGAGCACCTAAATGGGACCTGTTAATTAAGCATTGTGTAAAAAATGTATTTAGTTAAAAGGAAAAACACACACCAAATTCTTCAAAAGAGGCAGTCTGATGTAGAGTCTACGAGAGAGGATGGGGCATTAGGGTCTATGCCCGATTTTCCTACTGTCTTGCTTTGTAACCTTAGACAAGTCTCTTAAACATGATGGGCCTTACTTGTCGCATCTGTAAAATGGAAATGATGATACCTGCTTATCTTATTGAGGCGTTGTGAGTTTTAATTCATTAATGTTTATAAACTACTCCTATGGGAAGTGCTTTTAAAATGTGCAAACTGTTGTTATTTTTATTACTTATTGTTTATTATTTATTAAATTGACTGAATAAGGACAACAAGAGTGGGCCAACATTCCTACTTTTTTAGAAGGATAGCTTTTATTTCCATTCTTTTGGAAGGGGGGGGAGAATTGGTACTATTGAATTTCCATCTGTTTACATCTAGTGTAGTTTCTTAATTATCTGGGGACCTCATTAGCAGAAACATTAATCTATAACTTGTTTGTGTTTCTGTCATTTTTTTAAAGATTCATAAAATGTAATAATCCATCATTTCCACACTGGCTTCCAAACATATTTTACCTGTATCCTGATGCAGTTTAAGTTCTCTAAACAGTTATATTTGAATGCAGTGGCTTAAAAAAATGTCCTTGACATTTTGAAAGTTTACATGTGTTAGGAATAATAATGTATCCTTTCCCATTAAAGTGGCTTTTTCATTGATGGCAATGGTTGTATATACAGAACCATTCTAGATAGAAAAATAATCATATTCATATTCTGAATCTAAATAAGCTATTTGAGTCATAGTACACAGATTTACTTCTTTTCCCCTTAGGCGAAAAAATTACTATGACATTGCACAATCCCAAGTGTCTTACCAAGTCTATGTGACTCATAGACTCTATGCTACTGTCTGCACCAATCTAATCTTTATTATGGACTTCAATAGTTGCTTCACAATTTTGGGCTGAAACAGAGTTTCCAGATAAGTCTGACTTTGCCCTCTTAACCTGATGAAAAATCTACAAAAAATATTATTTTGGACTTGAATATAGTATGTTAGATAAGGGCCTGAGGATACTTGTCAATTATCTCTCATTTTGAGGGTTGGCTCTCATTTTAAGCTGTTCGGGGCAGAGATGACCTTTTTGTTCTGTATTTATATAGAGCTTAGCAAAAAAAAAAAAAAAAAAAAAGGGTCCTCATCACTGAAACTTGTAGGCCCTATAATAATATCAAATAATAATTTTATCCCCAAAATTACCTATGTTTTAAAAAATTATGGTGTTTCATTGATTATTGTTGAAATGTACATCAGGAATAAAGAATCTGAAGTTATAGAAACAGTTTGTTGCATGATTCTTTTTTCATGTCCTTCATTTGGACCCTCGTAAGTTGAAGTGAATTGGACAATTGCTTTATGGATTTTGACACCCTAAACATAGATGTGTTCACCTGAATTCTAAGTCTTCTGATAGGTTGGAGGGGGGAAGGTTGCTAATTTGTTGAATAAATAAAAACCCAAATAAAAACAAAAAAGAGTGAAAACTAGTGAAGGTACAGGTCTAGGTTCACGAGGGGTCTTAGGTACCTAACGCCCGCTTTAGGTGTCTAAATCCAATATTTAGGCAGCAATGACATTGACAAAATCAACATTCTCCTGCACCTGTAGATGTCTAAATTCCTTAGATGCCTAAAGTCACCAAGGACCTACATTTCAATGGCTGGGCATGCATATAGCTGCCTAAGGCCAGACACCACCTAGTAGCTCAGCACCTAACTCATGCGGGAGTCACAAACTAGGTGTTCCTGGCAATCCTGTCTTTGGGACCCAATCCAGTAGGCATGCTCAGCAGTTGCCTTAGAGTATGTCTACCAGATTGAGTCCCATACAGGAGGAGAATGTACTGTTGCATAATACCCTCCACATATATCCAGTGGTTAGAGCACTCACCTAGGATGTGAAGAGCCTGTGTTCAAATCTCTCTGGCCCATTGAATACTTAATTATTTCATACACAGAGCACAGCTCAAACAGGAGAGGCTGAAAGAGACCCATTCCAGAATACACTGTAGCCTAGTCTGAGTATTTACCATTAAATCTTCAGAAATAGGCATATACATTTTCAGAAATGTAAAAAAGTATTCTGTATATCAAGAATATATCTTGTATTTATACTTGGTATATCAATATTTTGATCTGTATATACAGATATTTTGCATCTAATATCATTTGTATTTACTGAGTAAAGCTCAGGTTATTCCAAATTGGTTTAGGTAGCCAAGGAGCACATGCTATATTATATAAGATCTTTTTAAATAATATAAAAAATATATTAAAATGTAATTTTGAAATGACAAATAAGAATACTATATATGTGCTACTTAGTTTGTTTTCCAAATATTATGGAGAGTAGGAGACCAAGTGTACTAGAGGTATGTTAATGAATGTTTAAATTCATTAGTTTTGCATACACCCTGCTCCATATCAGTCAGATTGGTTCTCCCTGAAACTGGTTCTCCCATCTCCTCCATGGACTTTAACGACTGGGAAAGGGGCAGGGCTCCTCATTTTTTCACAACAAAGCACTGACCTGGCTTCGGCACCTAACTCCAGGAGAAGTTTACAGTTATGGATCCTGAGGGAGGGAGGCACCTCACTCCAGCCCAGGCTTAAGTGCCTAACACCCTTTGAGGGGCATGGTTTAGACCCCATCCCTCTTCTCAGCATTTCCTACTGGCTAGTTTAGGTGACTTCTTGCTCAGTGTGCTGGCTTCTGTGAATCCCATTCTTAGGCACTTCACTCCCCCCATGCATTGATTGGGAAACTTTGACACCTAGTCAAGGTTGTGAATTCCACTGGGCAGCAGGGTGCTTACAAGTTAAACAGAGCAGTGCTTCTTGTTGTGGTTCCTCCGTCTCTTTTGGGAATCGATCCCCTAGTGCACAGCAGATCACCTGATTACAATCAGTTATGAAACTATTAATTTCAATAGTAAAATTGTGAGGGCTTCTTAACTCTGGCATGCTTAACATGAGGTGCCACATAACTGCCAAAAGATGTAGGCTTCCATTAAAAAAACACAAAGAACAACAACAAAAAGTCTCTAGCCTTTTCCTTGCACAGACAGAATCAAAATATAAACCAGTAGCTGTGGAGTCTTCTCAGTGGAAAAAGAGGAATTTTTCCACTAGAAGTATATTTGGTCAGATAAGCAGTTTGTAAATTAGAGAGACACTGTGAAAAGTGGTGGTTACCACAATTAGATAATTATTCATACTTTTTTTTCAGATGCTATTTGAAGATTGGACAGTGGGAGATAAAGTTAAATGAATTGCATAAATCTGTTTGTGCAGGGGAATGCCTTCCAGCTTTAGCCCTTCCAAGGCTGTGTCTCTCCCATTGCCTCCCATAGAACTTCTCCAGTGAGCCCCTTAAGAGACTTGTCAAGGACCAGGCTCATAACCTCCCGTAACGGCCCACAACAAAAACTCCAACCCCCTCTCTATGCTTGTTAGTTCCCTGTTGTGCCTTGTATGAAGTCTGCTAGGCCTATATTGGCTTTTTTTTTTAGGATATGGCTACATCTGGAAGTAGATGGGTCTCCTAAGTTTTGCCTGGTGTGGGGATGAGGGGCCACTGACTAGTGTGGTGGTGCCATGCTTTGATCGCTCAGTGCTTAAGGAGCTTGGCTTGCAAGAGATATACTTTATTCTGTCTGGTTCCAAGTGTTTGTGCATAACAGGAGCTTCACAAGCCCCATGCCCAGTCTCTGCCTGGGAAAGTTCAGGCCTTAAAGGCACAGTCCTAAATATATCTTCCATTCCTGGCCAAAACTTAATAACAATAACACTGAAAATTCAGTTACGTATTTGTAATGTGCATTGTACTAAACTTACCAACAATGTTCAGTTAATCTTTGAGTTGCCCTGCAATGTCGTTAGGGCTGCCACCTGTCTAGCTTTTCCCATGATCATCTCTCTTTCTAAGGTAGCTGTCCTGGAAAATCTGTGAAGGTGCTCTGTACATATTGCTAGCTAGTTTTATGAGCTCATGATCATCCCTGAAATCCTGATTTTTGCACCTCAAACCTCTGGGGTCCCCTGAAACATCAGCACTAGTGCTGTTAGGAGGCAGGAAGTCCATTGGTTCTGGTTATTCCTTGTCCTCTGGCTCCATCATCATCTGAATCTGCTGTGGTTGTTGCCTCTCTGAGATCTTCTCATGAAAGGCAGCAGACTTAGTGCCCCTTATCTCTCTCTCTTCTGAGATTTGGAGAAGGTGTCACCTAATCCTACAGTATCCCCATGTGGAGTGGCAATTTAGGTTGGTTGTAAGAATTTGTAACACTTCTTGTGACTACAGCTGGGAGAAATTTTAATCAGACTTTTATTATTTTGACACAATTTTCACCAGCCTGTTAGACTGGGGATAATGGGGACTAGCACTTTGCTGCAGAATGCTTAAACTCTGGCTCATTGTCAAACATTACTATGTTGGATATATCATGTCTATCAAAAATAGATTTGATATGCACAATCACCTGTTTAGCTGTAGTATCTTCTAGTAAGACCACTTGCAGGGAATTGAATATAACAGTGTAGGACAAGTACCTATTTTTTCCAGCCAATGTAAACAAATCTATGCATGCTTTGCTTCTATGTTGATAATCCAATCGCCTTTTGATACGACATTATCTCCTATAAAGAGTTCATCTGAACTAGTGGTGCTGTCATCCTCTTTTTCCACACTGAATACACTCTGCTGGTGCTTCCAAATTCTTGCAAAGTGAGGTAATTCATTGAAATTCATGTATTTTTTCCTTCATATGCCCAGCATTGTCTTGGGTTGTGTGGGTTGCCACGATCTGTGCAGCTCCATGTGCTATTTTTGGTGGACTCTGATTTTAAGCTCTGCATGCCTTTCTGCTGCAGGTCTCTTTCTTTTCATATTTTGGATTCTGTATCATGTCTACGATGCCTGAGTGCTGTCCAGTCTCCATAAGCTTCATTCTGGATGGAGTGACTGACTTCTTTTGCTTGGGGAATTCTGATTGCTTTGTCGAAGGTTAATTCTGGGTTTTCCAGTAGCTTCTCTGAGTTTTTTGTTACAGATCGAAATCATTATCTGGTCTGTTATCAAGGATTCATTTAGCCTCCCAAAATTGCAAGGTTGGCTCTTTAGCCTTAGATCAGTTACAAACTCTTCAATGGTGTCACCTTTTAAACCTGTCTGTTTAAAAACTCATATGTTTAATTTTTACATGGACTGCACTACTCCAATTTTTGGAATAAAGTTTCACAGTTAGCCTCCTCAGCCTGAGTTAACTGAAAACTGTGAAATGGAACAAGTTCTTCAGAACCAGCTATTGTCAGAAATAAGGCTACCTTCTGACTGACTGCCTATTTGCTGGCACTCATTGCTTGCAGATATAGAGTAAAAGTGTTTAAACCTTGACCAGTTGCTTTCCACATTTCCAGAATTTCAGCTCTGGTGGGACTTTTAAGTGCTCCATTCTTCCCCTCAGGTTATTTCTTAGTTCCTTTTTACTCCAGATACCATGTGGTTTTCAGTGCTTTCTCACTGTTTAAGGTGCTTGCAAAAGTTCTGCTTTACTCTGTCTGGTTCCAGCTGGCTGTGCATAACAAGAGCTTCACAGTCCCCAATACCACAACTAGTCTTTCTTAAGGGTTGAGGGAGTTGGTGTTTGGCAAACCACCCAAAGCAATGGGTGACCATGTGCCTCCCAGGGCTAGCACTGTGGACCTGTGAGGCTCCTAAGGCCAGTGGGAATTTGGGGCTCTGATGTTCCACATAAGCCTTGTAGGAGATCAAAGAATTCTGATAAACATATAAGACTTATGGGAGCTAAGGGTTTGGGAAGTTCCCAAAGAGCCGTGTGTGGGAGAATCATCAACTGGCTGGATCCACAGGAATCATCAGGCTTCTGAGCCTGCAAAGCCACATCCCGCAGAGTTTAAAAGCTGCACTAGGGAAAGAGCTCACAAGATGCATAAGAACATAAAGCTTTCTATACAGAAACCATTCCTACATTGAACTCTGTCTACAGAGAATGTTTTCAACTTTGCAAACTCAGTGCCTGGTGCTACTCCCACTGAAGTGAATGTGAGTCTTGCTGACTTCGATGGGAGAAATGTGCTCTTTTTGCAGTCTGTGTCATAGAAGGTTAAGCATGGCCCAAACGAAGTGTTTCGTCATGCTTCATTATTTTTTGCAAGCAACAAAAGGGCTCCATCCTCAGTGAGTGCTAAAGTTGAAACTTTCAAATGATAAAATTCAGCCACTTTTGTGTCATTGGATGAGGAAAATTCACCTTCAAAAGCATATTTGTGAAAAAATGGGATGGAAATTTCACCTTTCTGTAACTCGGAATAGCTGAATAGATTTTGCTTAAACTTACCAAAAACAATTTGCCTCTGGGATGGCACAAAGTGGAGAAAATTTTAGCAGGAAAGGAGAATATTTCAAAAACTTATCGAGAAATAAATGAAGTTATAATGACATTCCTGACATAAACTTAACAGCTGGTGTTACCTGGAGCCTGGTATAATAATGCATCTTATCTGACCCAAATCCAACAACAAATACTTTGGTTCTCTATTCCTGTATATTTTGCTGCTGGCTACAGATAAAATTGAACATGTTTTGTTCAAAGGATATTAGTAGGTAGACACCAATTATTCACCAAGTCAAAGATGCAAAAGAAATACTGAAGTGTATTAGCTACAGTGTAATGACTTCATTACACAAACTGGAACATGAATGGCTTAGTATTTTAGAGACAAAGGGAGCATTCATAAATAGGAGAAAAAGGAGACAGGATGAATTCTCCACTTTTATCATTGAACAAAATTGATGACTCCTTTGGTAAATATCATAACAAAACCAAAATTGGATGTAATTAAAATGTGTCCCAGCTTTATTTAATTGTGTATACTGTGTAAATCCTTGGAGCCATTTTGTTCACATCTATCAAAATAAAAGGACTCCTGAGTCCTAATTCATAATTTATAAGCATAGCCACGCCAGTGAGTGTGGCTGCAGGCTACTGTGACTACCTTTGCAATAGCCAGAGAATGCTAAGTAGAAGCAGCATCATACCTTTCAGAGCTGAATATTTTTTTTGCTGTTTCTATTTTATTTATACATTAAATCTTTTTTAAAATTTTAATTGTCAAGCTGCAAGTCCTTTGCCCTCTGATACTGGCTGCCCAGTATGTTATTTAGTCTACTCCACGTGCTTATGAAGATGAAAAGTCTCAGAATAACACCAAGATGTCTTCAGTGCTCCATGCTGACAGAGCAGAGGCAGCCGCTATTGATTGTCACCTCTCACAGCAGTAATAAGAATGTAAACTCAACCTTGTGCTGCTTTCCATCAAAGCAATGTAAGTCCAGCTTTCCTCTCTCACAAGCCCACATTCATCTCTTTGGTTGTCGATATGTCCTGATGGAGCTTTTAGACACTTATCAATATTTAACTACATTCCTATTGACCCAGCAATTACATAGTAATTGATTTAAGATTGATAATCAAGTTAACATTTTAATGTTCAAAGACAAAGATAACTAACTAAATGTGAAATTATTTCAGTTTATTACTTTGTGTGTGTGTGTGTGCATGCGGTACTGTTTACTGCAGGAGAAATGAAACATTTCACAATATTGTTTAGAGTCTGAGACTCATTTGTTGTCTGCCAAGACTAAGCAATATTTTATTATAACAGTGCTACTTTTGTAATAGACTCATTCAAATGAGTCCCTTCAGCACTTCTTGATAATAAAGCTTTATGAAATGAGGTGTATTCACTAAAAATGAAAAGTCCCAGTTTACCAAATGTATGAAGCAATGTATCTGCTTAGGAGTAAGGCCATAGAGTTATTTAGTAGATTACAACGTTGGATGAAAGTTAGCTTTGGTGAGTGATACTTTTGGTGAATCAGTAATATTGATTTCTTGCACAGAAAGGTCTGAGTGCAGTCAGAGTTCTGACAAGCTTGAGTACTACCAGCTCCGTGGATATAAATATTTAGCAAAGAAAATGTTCAAATAAATAAAGCCATGAATGTGGAAAGATGGAATCTTTTCCAGTATGACAGTGATTAACTCAAACCTATTGATTTTGCTAGCTGTTTGGTGTTTGGGGTGGAATACAGGCTGTGAAATCATGATCCATTCTGTATGAGACCAGTGGAATAGGAGGGCAGGAGGACATGCATCCAGCATGAAGGTTGAATTTTTCACTTTATAAGAGGAGTTAAGTCACAAAGAAAAATGTTACTCCTGACTAATAAATTTGGAAGTGGAAAGAAAAGGATGATGGAAATAAATTTTGAAATTGTTACCTCTCTCGGTTTCCTGGCCAGTCTTGTATCTTGTTATCAGAGATTACTGTAAGGAAACCTAATGCTTTTTTATTTTATATAACTGGGAAGCATTCCAAACAAAATATTAAGAACCCAATCCTTTAGCCCCTATTTACACTAGCAGTGCCAACTTCTCTTACTGATGTAAATGGTCACAATAGTTCCACTAAAGGTAAAGTTTATTGAACTGGGCCCTAAATGAGAAAAGAAAAGAAAAAACCCACCAAAGATATGCATGTGAAGACACATTAGGAAAGTCACTTAACATGTGGCCTTGCCATGTCCAGGTGCAAGCAAAGAGCACAGCACAGCACTTGATTGCAACAGAGCTAAATGTTTTATTAGAAATAACCCAGAAGCAACACAGGTAGTCAGCACTGAGTCTGGGAGCAGCGAGGTAGAGAGGTCCATGCTTTTTGAGACTTTGGATCCCAGAAGCCTCCTGCTACAAGACAAGCCAAGAAAGAAACCAACAGAACTCCACTGGCCATCACCTACAGTCCTCAGCTTAAACCTCTCCAACGCATCATCAGTGATCTACAATCCATCCTGGACAATGATCCCTCTCTTTCACAGACCTTGGGAAGCAGGCCAGTCCTCGCTCACAGACAACCTGCCAACCTTAAGCATATTCTCACCAGCAACCACGCACCGCACCATAACAACTCTAACTCAGGAACCAATCCATGCAACAAACCTCGATGCCAACTCTGCCCACATATCTACACCAACAACACCATCACAGGACCTAACCAGATCAGCTACAACATCACCGGTTCATTCACCTGCACGTCCACCAATGTTATATATGCCATCATGTGCCAGCAATGCCCTTCTGTTATGTACATTGGCCAAACTGGACAGTCAGGAATGGCAATATACAAAAACCTGTAGGAGAACACTTCAACCTCCCTGGCCACACAATAGCAGATGTAAAGGTAGCCATCTTACAGCAAAAAAAAACTTCAGGACCAGACTCCAAAGAGAAACTGCTGAGCTTCAGTTCATTTGCAAATTTGACACCATCAGATCAGGATTAAACAAAGACTGTGAATGGCTAGCCAACTACAGAAGCAGTTTCTCCTCCCTTGGTGTTCACACTTCAGCTGCTAGCTGAGGACCTCACCCTCCCTGATTGAACTAACCTCGTTATCTCCAGACTGATTCTTGCCAGCATATTTATACCTGCCCCTGGAAATTTCCATTACATGCATCCGACGAAGTGGGCATTCACCCACGAAAGCTAATGCTGCAATACATCTGTTAGTCTTAAAGATGCCACAGGACTCTCTGTTGTCTTTCCTGTTTCTCTCTTTTGTACCTTTTGGGGCTTTTCTTGTGCTCACTGCCTTTCTCAGTCTTAGCTGCTGCTTCTTCTCCTCTTCTGCCCTGGCACCACAATGTATTTGGGGAATTAAAGAAAACTCCTTAGTAAAGAGGAATTTCACTCACTTCCCTGTTATTTCTTTACCTGTTTTCTCTCCTGTCTCTGAGGTTGGGGGGACAGCCAGTTCTGACACCATATTGTGTGGTGTAGTGCAGGCAGCAACCAGGAGTAGACAGGCAAGTATGGCTGTAACAGAAGTGCTCTATTTATAATAACCCAGAAGTAACATAGATAATACAAAAAGAAGAACAGGAGTACTTGTGGCACCTTAGAGACTAACAAATTTATTAGAGCATAAGCTTTCGTGGACTACAGCCCACTTCTTCGGATGCATATAGAATGGAACATATATTGAGGAGATATATATACACACATACAGAGAGCATAAACAGGTGGGAGTTGTCTTACCAACTCTGAGAGGCCAATTAATTAAGAGAAAAAAACTTTTGAAGTGATAATCAAGCTAGCCCAGTACAGACAGTTAAGGAGTGTGAGAATACTTACAAGGGGAGATAGATTCAGCTACTTCTGTGTGTAGTGACACCTACAGTTTTAATTCTGTAAGTCGACATTCTGATTATTTCTATCACATACCCAATGTTTTATTAGTGTTGTTTGAAAGTCCTAACTTGAGTGCATCCACATGCTAATGTAAACTAAAAACAACAGCTTGGAATACTTAATACAGGTGATTACAGTTGTTGGGTTCTGAATGACCAAATGACAGAAACAAGCAACAACACAAAAGGTCTATTATTTTCCCTTTCATTCTCCTCAATGTAAACTACTGAGAGTAGAGCAGTACTTCCTCCCACCCTCTAAGAAGAGTCTTACAGGTCTGTTCTTTTCCTGCAGACCCCCAGTTATTTAAGGGTACATCTACACTACAGGGGGGAGTCGATTTAAGATACGCAAATTCAGCTACGTGAATAGCGTAGCTGAATTCGACGTATCGCAGCCGACTTACCCCGCTGTGAGGACGGCGGCAAAATCGACTTCTGCGGCTTTCTGTCGGCGGTGCTTACTCCCACCTCCGCTGGTGGAGTAAGAGCGCCGATTCGGGGATCGATTTGTCGCGTCCCGACGGGAGGCGATAAATCGATCCCCGAGAGGTCGATTTCTACCCGCCGATTCAGGCGGGTAGTGTAGACCTAGCCTAAGTGAGGTTTCTTGCCGGGATAAGCGTTTCTCACTGTGGGACAGTTTACAGGACTGGGGCCCTTGTAAGTGAAATCCCATCTCTTTCTTTCTTTCTGGATTTTAAAAAGTTTTACATTTCTGCATTCAAAAAACCAAAAACAAAATGTCCCACAATTTGTATGATTGTATGAATGTTAGAGTGAAGCAGTGAGTGGAAGGCAATGTGAAATTCTTTGGAAGCTGTGTTCTGTGGGATAACTAGAAATTAGCTGAATCACCTCAGATATATCCAAACCTCATTGTTATTTAGGTCAAATCCTCACAGGTGTTTAGGTGCCTAACATTATCGATTTCATTGAGAGGGCCTTAGTGAATAAATGAATAAATTAAAAATATACTGCAAGCAAAACTCTCAGGGTAGGGGAGAATATGAAGTATTTTAGCTATGTAGCTAATGTAGCTATGTAGGTACTATGATGTTACTATGTTTATTGCTAAGGGTCAATGTGGCAGTTCAAACAACAGTTACCTCAAACCAACCCCCCAAAAAACCTCTTCTTGCAGAAAAACATTTGGTGAAGGGTCCCTATCCACCACCCATAATTTCTCATCTGGATCAAGAAGCCCTGAAGATGATTTAAGGTCCAGTTCATTGTGGACCTACACCTTGTTTGTTATTACACATGCCAGTTGCTGAGAAACACTTCCATTTTGGTTTGGTTGCTTTTACTGACTTTGCACTGATGTAAATGCCTACATGTGGTTTGGGTAGGGCTACCATATGTCCGGATTTCCCCGGACATGTCCGGCTTTTCGTTCTATAAATAGCCGTCCGGGGGGGATTTTTAAAAATCTAAAAATGTCCGGGATTTCCCCCGTCGGCTATTTATAGATCGAAAAGCCTGGGCAGCCAAAGCCCCTTCCCGGCTCCCCCCATCCCCTGCAGCCTTACCACTCCGCCGGCCCCGCAGCTGTCTTCCCCCTCCTCCTCTCCCCTGAACGCTCCGCCCCCTGCTCCTCCCCCTCCCCTGCTTCCCGCGAATCAGAGCTTCGCGGGAAGTGTGAAATGAAGCAGGGGCAGGCCGGCGGCAGCAGCAGGTAAGCTGGGGCATGGGGGGGGGCAGTGAGGAGGAGAGCTCCGGGGAGGCGCGGCCCTGGCCAAGCGGCGCCCGGCGGCCCCAGTAACCCCGGCCCGGGCCCCAGCACCCCCGGCCCGGCTCGGCCCGGGCCCTAGCAGCCCCGGCCCCAGCACCCCCGGCCCGGCCCGGGCCCCAGCAGCACCGGCCCCAGCACCCCCGGCCCGGCTCGGGCCCCAGCAGCGCCGGCCGAGCACCTCCGGCCCGGCCCCAAGCCCTGCAATCCCGTCCGGAGCGCAGCCCGATTCCTGGGCTCTTTAAAGCTGGCCCTGGTCAGGGGACAGGGAGGGGGGGTTGGATGGGTCGGGAGTTTGGGGGGGGCTGCCAGGGGGGCAAGGGTGTGGAGAGGGGTTGCGACAGTCATGGACAGGGAGTGGGGGGGCGGTTAGATGGGTCTGAAGGGGCTGTCAGGGGGCCAGGGGTGTGGAGAGGGGTTGGGACAGTCAGGGAGCAGAGGGGGTTGGATGGGTCAGGAGTTCTGGGGGTCCTGTCGGGGGCAGGGAGCAGTTGGATAGGGCATGGGAGTCACCAGGGGTCTGTCTGGGGGCAGGGGTGTGAATATGGGGTGGGAGTGTGGATAAGGGTCGGGGCAGTCAGGGGACAGGTAGGGTTGTAGGACATTTTCAGGAGGGGGCAGTCAGGGGACAAGGAGCGGGGGGTTGGGAGTTCTGAGGGGGGCAATCAGGGGGTGGGAAGTGGGAGGGAGTGGATGGGGGTGGAGCAGGGGCGGGGCTAGAGCGAGGCTCCTCCCCCCCCAGTGTCCTCTTTTTTGCTTGTAGAAATATGGTAACCCTAGGTTTGGGTTAATGATAAACCCCAATAGCATAGCGATAAGCAGGTCACTTGACTAGCCTCTTCCATTGAAAGGACAATGGGGCAGATAGAGAAAAGGCAGGGTCTGTTGTAAAGGTCTTTCACATGGGATAGGAGGGAGTTTGGTTTGGTGAGGGCTCCCCGGGTCTTGGTAAATTTGGATAAACATTTGAACTTTTGGATGCTTATCGACATTAAGCTTCCAAAGCTTTGAGGTCAGACCATCACTAATTATTAGCCACATTTTGCCTTTTTAAAATTAGATGGCCAAGGCATAAAGAAGCACGAGCTATGCATGTCAGCTGCAAAAAGTTGATTCCTAGCCTGCGAGACTGCTGCTGATGATATGAATAATATATTTTAAAATGACAAACCAGGGCACGTGTCTACATTTCATTTTGGCACATTCATATTTTATTTAATGCTCTTATCTGTAGGTAGAAAGAACTTAGATATTAGATATTTCACTTTAATTAAAACTCAGTAGGAGCAACAAACAATGGAATTGTGTTATGCATTTTCAGTGCCTGACTTGAAACAATGAAGGCTCAGAGATTCTGAGCACACATAATTCCAGTTGAAGTTAGTGGGAACATCAGGTGCTTCGCACCTTTCAAAAGCAAGCCTGAGGTTTCTCAGGTTGGGGACCCAGAAATTGAGGCACCCAAAATCACTTGCTGCTTCTGAAAATGTTGGCCTGAATTCCTGAATCCTGTCTCCTTCTGTGTTGCTTTTTTAGCATCCTAATACCCAGGCACAGCTAGATTCCAAAAGAGCAACAACATTTCTGTGAATATTTTCACATCAGAGCTCTGCCAGTGGTGAAATTCTGATCTGATCTCCCCCTCCTCCTGTTTGCCAGTTAGAGCTAAGACAGAGCTGTGCTGAGCTGCTACAACTATAGATAACTTCAAGCCCCTTCAGAGGCATGTCTGGCTGATTCCCCACAAAATGGTGCTCTGCTCACCACCCCCTCTGAAAAATATAAAGAATTATAGTCCAGCTCCTCAAAGTGATTCAGGCATTGATTTCAATGGAAATTAGGAGCCTAAATACCTTGAGGATCTGGGCCTATGTACCAGTCACTGATGATTGCTACAACCTTGCATATTGAAAAGATCAATACCTTTGAGTCATGCCAGTGTCCATGGTACTATTAAATTAATAAATTACTTTAATATAGATTTAACTCTGTAACATAGTAATTTGTTCAAACTGGTCAGAGTGCACTTGGAAGTAAGGCTAAGAGAACAACTTGGCCTTTTATACTACACTGTCATTATAACATGAACCTGCAAAACCATTGATATTCAGAAAGCCAAAGACTGTATACTATCATAGTAGTATTTAAAAGAACTTTCTAAATGGCTCTTTTAGGCTGGCTTCATCTCTTGCAGGCTCATATGAGAAAAAACTTTCAATGTAATTTATTATATGTTAGTGTTCTCTAGCTCCAAATGTATCCCCACTTCAATTCCTTGACTTCAGTATAACAGAGGACCAGAAACAGCTGTTTTGCATGACAAATTACACTGTTACACCCAGTCTTATAATTAGGATGGAAGGTAGATATGTTACATCCACATTTAGGAAAAGAGCGACAAAAGATTAATTGCAGTCTATTAAAATTCTAAATTCATCATCACTTGAAAATTTCTTCATTTTATGCCAGAGTGGAAGAAGTCCAATGCATTTGTGAAATGAATCCAGTATGTGCTAATCTGCCATGCTGACCTCATTCAAACTTGAGGGCCCAAATGTATTATAAAGCATAATTACTTTAGAGCTAAAATCTTAAGCAAGGCTTTACGAGGGCCATGTCTATGAAATGCAAATTGAAATTGCCATGGTTCATGTATAAACAGGGAACCTAATCAAGTAAAACCCATATAAACAAGGACTTCTTCTTAAATAGCCCCAAGAAACAAAACATAAAAGTGATATTAGAGTCCACATTTTATAAAGTATTTGAACACTGTTTCTTTTTTTTTTTTTAATGAATTTTAAGACCTGCAATGTTCTGGAGGTATTCTATGTGTTTTAAGTTATGCATTTTTAATTTCTTTTATATTAGCTGGCAGATGTCACAATAGAATGTCATGCGAATTTTCAGCCTAATTATGCATGCCAACACACAGTATCCGGATAGAATATTATGAATTCTGGGTACCAGTTTTTCATTTTTTATTAGGGCAATTAATCTAATTGCATATTAGTCCACTTGTATCATAAGATTTTTAATATCGGGATGCCAGTCATTTATGTTCAATAAGAGGGGAGGGAATATTGGTCTTTTTTCAGGATTGTGGTTTAACTTCTGAGAACACCATTTCAGGGACATGTAAGACAGTAGATTATTTCTTTTTTGAAGATGATCATAAAAGTTTTTATGGAAAAAGTAATCTGATGAAGACAGAGTGGGGTCAAAGCTGACAAAGGCAAATGATTCCTCACCATGAGAAACCCCATCTCTGATAAAATGCTCCGTTGAAACCAGAACTTTCTGAGGTTTGGGAAACTCATATTTGCTTACTACATGCAATCAGGTTAAAGTGAAAGCAAACCTGTTCACCTTTCTCATCTATTTGCATCACATGGAAAACAAAAACAAAAAAACCCAGACACTAGCACTTCATTACTTTTTTGTAATACCCATAGTGTAATTTATCCTGAAGTGATTATAGTTTGATGATCAGCTAATTAGGAGACATATTATAATTTTCATAGGCTATTTGTAAAGTATTATGCCTGAGAGATTTAATATAAGTTGATTCATGAACACTTGCTCAAAAGTAACACGAACAAAATATAAGTGAGAGTGGCACAAAAATATTGTTTCATGACAATGGTAGTAACTGTATTTTGTAACAAATAGTCATCAGGCTGGGTATGGAAACAAACTGAAGTCACGGGAAATTTAAATGGGATGTTTAAATCTTCAAACACATTTTCTGTGTTTATGTGTAAATTGATATTTTCCTGAATAGTTTTCCCCACTACATACATTCTTTGTTGTTTTTTCAAATGTTAGACTATTTCAGAGTTTTATATGAAGAAAGTTACACGATGAGAAACTTTGTTACAGAAACTGGTTTATTATACATGTACTCAGTGTGTGACTCCTGACCTAATAGAACCTTCTTAATATGCTCTTTGAAAAATGAATTTGAAGTGTTAAAAGTCCTGAGTTCATTACTGTGGGTTGCCATTTGTTCCAGTGATGTTATAGTGCAGCCACTGAACAGCTCTTGCAAAACAGTTAGCAATATTTTGTGGTAACTCTGTGAATAACTCATGTCTATATTAATGATACCCAAAATCAGTTGCACCTTCATTTTTGATTGTCAAACATACTTTCTGTGGCTTATCACTCCTGCCCTTCCCCTGTCTCCTATAGCCTTCCTTCTCCCTCCCTTCTCAAATACATCCCCCCTTTCCCAACACCATCCTTTCCTTCCCTACCTGTCCTGAACCTGATCTCCTTCCTTCTTCAGTTAGTCACCTACAACCTCCTAGCCTTCTCCAAAAGGCAAAACATCAGGACTAAGTGACTTCCTTTCTCCAGAATGTTTCCCTGATTTCCAACATCCTTCTCCTCCCAAAGCCCAACATTCTTCTATCTAGCTACACAAAACACATCCAATCATCAGAAGGTTTTACCAATAAGCATACACAAAAACATTCTCCATTGGGCTAGCTGAGATCATTTGACGAGAGCATGAGCAAAGTTAATAGTGTTCCTCGGTGACATTAGCATATTGTCATTTGCAGGGCAGCCACATAGTCATCCATACATATGTTTCTGGACCATTATGCCATTACAACATCTTCCAGAGCTGACACAGGCCTCTGAAGGGTGGTCTTGCAATCCCTATTTCGATAGACTATGAGCCCCCTCTCTGGCACGGGGTGCTGCTTGTGAGTCACCTAAGTGGCATACACATCTGCATCTACCTACAAGGAGAAAAGGTTACTCACTGTAACTCTGGTTCTTCGAGATGTAATGAAGATGTGTATTCCCCTGACCCACCCTACAACCCCTCTGCATCACAGTCTTATATCATGGGCATTCAGTGCGAAGGAACTGAGGGGGAAGGGTCCGGGCAGCATCACCTCTTATACCCAGGGGAGTGGCCACAGCCACGAGGCATGAGCACCACTCCTCTATGGGAACTGGTAGGCAAAATCTCTGACACACTAGGTGCACGCACACCTAAGTGGAATACACATCTCGAAGAAACACAGTTACAGTAAGTAGCCATTTCTTCTTTTGTCTGTGCCCCTACAACAAATGTAAGTGTGCCTTTCATAGAGTTTGCATTTTATTGAATTATTAATATTTTACCAGAGTACTTTTCAAACAGACTTAAATACAATATGATGCCGCAGAACACTTTATCAGGGCTCTTAACACAACAATGGCCTATTTTATCTAGTACATTTACTGAAAGAATCCACAGATTCCCTCCTAACATTGCTCACTTAGGGGTTCTCCCACTTGCCAGATTGGTCTATATTTCTGTACAATCTTGTTTCTGATAGCAACACTATTCTAACACTCCATAAAAGCACGATGGGCCTTGTCTTCCTCTCACTTACATTAGTGTAAGTCAGGAGTAGCTTCACTGAAGTCAGTGGAGTGACAGAGATGTAAAACTTGTGTCAGCCAGAGAAGAATCAGGCCCTGTAAGTGGCTCTGAATAAGGGCATTTTATACCAGGACACTAGAACAGAGTATTTTATAATAAACAGAGCATCATTAAGGCAAGCAGTAAAACTCAGAAGATACTACATTTCTGATTTAAAAAAGGAACCTAGATTGTGATTTAACACCTTAATGAAAAGGAAATGAAAGGGAATGTTACATTCTTTAACTACATCCTACCTTTGGAATGAATTTATTTAAACCAAAAATGTTAAATTCCTAAAGGAAAACAGAAGATAAAGTTTCTAAGGGTCAGGTAGGACAAGCTTCAGTGTGAGGAACTTGAATACGCTAGAGCTGTTCCAAGGAGATAAAATAAGCAAAAGAATCCTTCTATGCTTTTGATCTGTATAGGAATTTCAGTTTATATGTTAAGACAGTCATTTCAGGATGCAATAATAGGGTCCAAATGTCTGAGGATTCTCATAAAGACTTATTGGAGTTCTTTGTTCCTATTAAATTTCTGTTTCTGTAGGAATTCACC
This sequence comes from Malaclemys terrapin pileata, assembly GCF_027887155.1. Lineage (NCBI taxonomy): Eukaryota > Metazoa > Chordata > Testudines > Emydidae > Malaclemys > Malaclemys terrapin. The sequence goes on from NC_071512.1 coordinate 70,669,954, forward strand.
ATAGGCTTTCACAGAAAAAAGAGCAAACAAAAAACCCTCCATGTGTCACTATTCAAAAAGTATGATGATAGATAGATAGATAGATAGATAGATTGGACAGACTGTATATGTGAAAAGAGAGACTGCATAAGTACTTGGGCTGTTTCTGTATGATTGATTAAATCACAACATGAACACTGGTTACTAAGATAGAAGTTTTATCATGGAATCCTAGATATATAGGGCTGGAAGACACCTCGAGAAATCAACTAATCCATTCCCTCCCGCCCATGTTGGTTAGGTCCAAGTATACCTAGACTATACCTGGCAGGTGTTTGTCTAACCTGTTCTTAAAAACTTCCCATAATGGGGATTCCACAGCCTCCCTTAATAACCTATTCCAGTACTTAACTACAATCCTTATAGTTCATTTCCCCCCACCCCAATATCTAACTTAAATCTCCCTGGCTGCAGATTAATGATATGTTTATACTTGGAGCATGGGGTGTGATTCCCAGCTCATGTAGACATGTGCTGTTATTGAGCGACTGCATTAAAAATAGTAGTGCAGCTGGGGTAGCACTGGCAGTGCCAAATGGTGGCACAGATTAGTCGTGTCAAATACAAACCCACCTGAAACCCCCGAGTATGTACTCAGCATGGCTAGCACATACTACCACTTGTTGCTGTCCATGCTGCCCCAACTACACTACTATTTTTAGCATACTAGCTCAATGAGAGCTAGTGCAAGTATGTCTGCATGAGCTGGGAATCACATCCCCAGCTCCAAGCGTAGATGTAGCCTAAACCAATTATTTTTTATCCTATCTTCAGTGGACATGGAGAATAATTGACCACTGTCCTTTTTATAAAAAGAACAGGAGTACTTGTGGCACCTTAGAGACCAACAAATTTATTTGAGCATAAGCTTTCGTGGGCTACAGCCCACTTCATCGGATGCATAGAGTGGAACATATACTAAGGAGATATATATACACATACAGAGAACGTGAAAAGGTGGGAGTTGCCCTACCAACTCTAAGAGGCTAATTAATTAAGAGAAAAAACTTTCGTAGTGATAATCAAGATAGCCCATTTCAGACAGTTTGACAAGAAGATGTGAGGATACTTAACATGGGGAAATAGATTCAATGTGTGTGATGGCTCAGCCATTCCCAGTCTCCAGTCAAGCCTAAATTGATGGTATCTAGTTTACATATTAATTCAAGTTCAGCAGTTTCTCGTTGTAGTTTGTTTTTGAAGCTTTTCTGTTGCAAAACTGCCCCCTTTAAGTCTGTTTCTGAGTGACCAGAGAGGTTGAAGTGTTCTCCTACTGGTTTTTGAATGTTATGATTCCTGATGTCAGATTTGCGTCCATTTATTCTTTTGCGTAGAGACTGTCCAGTTTGGCCAATGTACATGGCAGAAGGGCATTGCTGGCACATGATAGCATATATCACATTGGTAGATGTGCAGGTGAATGAGCCCCTGATGGCGTGGCTGATGTGATTAGGTCCTATGATGATGTCACTTGAATAGATATGTGGACAGGGTTGGCATCGGGCTTTGTTGCAAGGATAGGTTCCTGGGTTAGTGTTTTTGTTCTGTGCTGTGTGGTTGCTGGTGAGTAATTGCTTCAGGTTGGGGGGCTGTCTGTAAGCGAGGACAGGTCTGTCTCCCAAGATCTGTGAGAGTGAGAGGGATCATCTTTTAGGATAGGTTGTAGATCTTTGATGATGCACTGGAGAGGTTTTAGTTGGGGGCTGAAGGTGACGGCTAGTGGTGTTCTGTTATTTTCTTTGTTGGGCCTGTCTTGTAGTAGGTGAGTTCTGGGTACTCTTCTGGCTCTGTCAATCTATTTTTTCACTTCAGCTGGTGGGTATTGTAGTTTTAAGAATGCTTGATAGAGATCTTGTAGGTGCTTGTCTCTGTCTGAGGGATTGGAGCAAATGCGGTTGTATCGTAGAGCTTGGCTGTAGACAATGGATCGTGTGGTGTGTCCTGGATGGAAGCTGAAGGCATGTAGGTAAGTATAGTGGTCAGTAGGTTTCCGGTATAGGGAAGTATTTATGTGACCATCACTGATTAGCACAGTGGTGTCCAGGAAATGGACCATTTGTGTGGATTGGTCTAGGCTGAGGTTGATGGTGGGATGGAAATTGTTGAAATCATGGTGGAATTCCTCAAGTGCTTCTTTTCTATGGGTCCAGATGATGAAGATGTCATCAATGTAGCACAAGTAGAGTAGGGGCGTTAGGGTAAGAGAGCTAAGAAAGCATTGTTCTAAGTCAGCCATAAAAATGTTGGCATACTGGGGGCCATGCGGGTACCCATAGCAGTGCTGCTGACTTGAAGGTATATATTGTCCCCAAATGTGAAATAGTTGTGGGTGAGGACAAAGTCACAAAGTTCAGCCACCGGGTTTGCTGTGACATTATCGGGGATACTGTTCCTGATAGCTTGTAGTCCATCTTTGTATGGCAAGTTGGTGAGGAGGGCTACTACATCCATATTGGCCAGGATGGTGTTTTCTGGAAGATCACCGATGGATTGTAGTTTCCTCAGGAAGTCAGTGGTGTCTTGAAGACAGCTGGGAGTGCTGGTAGCATAGGGCCTGAGGAGAGAGTCCACATAGCCAGACAATCCTGCTGTTAGGGTGCCAATGCCTGAGATGACGGGGCATCCAGGATTTCCAGGTTTATGGATCTTGGGTAGCAAATAGAATACCCCTGGTCGGGGTTCTAGGCATGTGTCTGTACAGATCTGTTCCTGTGCTTTTTCAGGGAGTTTCTTGAGCAGATGGTGTAGTTTCTTTTGGTAATCCTCAGTGGGATCAGAGGATAATGGCCTGTAGAATGTGGTGTTAGAGAACTGTCTTGCAGCCTCTTGTTCATATTCCAACTTATTCATGATGACGACAGCACCTCCTTTGTCAGGCTTTTTGATTATGATGTCAAGAGTTGTTTCTGAGGCTGTTGATGGCGTTGTGTTCAGCACGGCTAAGGTTATGGGGCAAGTGATGTTGCTTTTCCACAATTTCAGCCCGTGCATGTCAACGGAAGAAATCTATGTAGAAGTCCAGTCTGTTGTTTCGACCTTCAGAAGGAGTCCACGCAGAATCCTTCTTATTGTAGTGCTGGTAGGGAGGACTCTGTGGGTTAGTATGTTGTTCAGAGGTGTGTTGGAAATATTCTTTGAGTCAGAGACGTTGAAAGTAAGATTCTAGGTCACCGCAGAACTGTATCATGTTCGTTGGTCTGGAGGGACAAAAGAAGAGGCAACGAGATAGTACAGTATAGCTGGAAAGATTAAAAATATTGTTGGGTGGGTTAAGGGAACTGCTGTTGTAGCTCCTTGTGGCATGTAGCAGTTTAGATAGTTTAGTGTCCTTTTTACTTTTTACTTTGTAGACAAGCAAAGTTTGTGTTGTAAATGACTTGTCTAGTTTTTGTAAAGTCTATCCATGAGGAAGTTTGTGAGGAAGGTTGATTTTTTATGAGAGTATCCAGTTTTGAGAGCTCATTCTTAATCTATCCCTGTTTGCTATATAGCAGGGGTCTCAAACTCGAATCATCAGGAGGGCCACATGAGGACTCGTACGTTGGCCCGAGGGCTGCATATCCCACCTCCCGCTGTCCCTAGCCCTGCCCTCCCAATCCACCCCCACCCCTGCCTGCGGGGTGCAGCTGGGGACTCAGGGCAGGGGGTTGGGGTGCAGGAGGGAGTGCAGTGTGTGGCAGGAGGTAGGGGTGCAGCAGGGGACTCAGGGCAGGGGGTTGGGGTGCAGGAGGGGGCTCAGGGCAGAGGGTTGGGATGCAGAGTGTGGCAGTGGGCTCAGAGCAGGGAGTTGGGGTGCAGAGTGCAGGAGGGGTTCGGGAGGGAGTGCGGGGTGTGACAGGAGGCTCAGGGCAGGGAGTTGGGGTGCAGAGTGCAGGAGGGGTTCGGGTTCCAGCCCGGCGCCAGTTACCTGGAGCGGCTCCGGGGTGGCAGGGGCATGCATCCAGACCAGGGTAGGCTCCCTGCCAGCCCTGGCCCCGTGCCGCTCCACTCTGCTCCAAGAAGAGGCGGGCACCGCGTCCCTGCAGCCCTGGGGGGAGGGGGAGCAGAGAGCTCCCTGAACTGCTCTTGCCCACGGGTACCTCCCCCAAATCTCCCATTGGTTGCGGTTCCCCGTTCCCGGCCAATGGGAGCTTCAGGGGAGGTACCCACAGGCAAAAGCAGCTCATGGAGCTCTCTGCTCCCCCCCACCCCGGGGCCGCAGGGCCACAGGGCCGCAGTGTCCATGGCTTCCCGGAGCAGCGCGGGGCCCTTAACACCAGGGGGTTGGCAAATCCACGGGCCGGATCCAAAGCCCTGAGGGGCTGGATCCGGCCTGGGGCAGCGGGGGGGGGGAGGGAAATCGCGGTACGCTGAGGGGGCAGCGGGGAGCTTGGCGGGCCGCAGGGAAGAACCCTGCATGTTTGAGACCCCTGCTGTATAGGATGTTGATCAAGTGGTTTTGCAGTTTCTTTGAGTGTGTGGCACAGTCTCCCAGCATAGTTTGTGTGATATGCAGATTGTAATGGATTTTTTACTTTTAGTCCTTTTGGTATGATGTCCATCTGTTTGCATTTGGAAAGGAAGATGATGTCTGTCTGTATCTGTCTGTCCATTTCAGACAGTTTGACAAGAAGATGTGAGGATACTTAACATGGGGAAATAGATTTAATACCATCAATTTAGGCTTGAATAGAGACTGGAAATGGCTGAGCCATTACACACCTTCTTGTCAAACTGTCTGAAATGGGCTATCTTGATTATCATTACGAAAGTTTTTTCTCTTAATTAATTAGCCTCTTAGAGTTGGTAGGGCAACTCCCACCTTTTCATGTTCTCTGTATGTGTATATATATATCCTTACTATATGCATCCGATATATCCTTACTATATGCATTCCACACTATGCATCCGATGAAGTGGGCTGTAGCCCACGAAAGCTTATGCTCAAATAAATGTGTTAGTCTCTAAGGTGCCGCAAGTACTCCTGTTCTTTTTGTGGATACAGACTAACATGGCTGCTACTCTGAAACCTGTCCTTTTTATAACAGCCCTTAACATATTTGAAGACTGTCATCAGTTCCTCCTTTAATCATCTTTTCTAAAGACTAAACAACGTGCTCAGTTTTTTTAACCTTTCCTCATAGGTCAGGTTTTCTAAACCTTTTATTATTTTTGTTGCTTTCCACTGGACACTCTCCAGTTTGTTCACATCTTTCTTAAAGTGTGGCACCCAGAACTGGACTCTGTCCTCCATGTGAGACCTCAGCAGTGCTGAGTTGAGTGGAACAATTACCTCCTGTATCTTATATACAGCACTCATGTTAATACACCCCAGAATGACATTTGCCTTTCTAGCAACTGCATCACATTGTTGACTCATATTCATTGTGTGATCCACTATAATTCCAAGCTCCTTTTCAGCAGTACTACTTCTTAGCCCGTTATTTCCCAATTTGTAGTTGTGCATTTGATTTTTTTTCCATCGTGTTGATTTCAGACTATTTCTCCAATTAATGTACTAAGGTTGTTTTGAATTCTAATCCTTTCCTCCAAAGTGCTGGTGTTATCCATAAATGCAGATGCTCCACTCCATTATCCAAGTCATTAATGAAAATGTTGAATTGTACTGGACCCAGGAGAGACCCCTCCAGGACCCCACTAGACACATCCTCCCAGTTTGGCAGAAAACCATTGATTGATAACTATTCTTTGAGTACAATTTTTCAACCTTTTTTACACCCACCGTATAGTTACTTAATCTAGATCATGCTTCCCTAGTTAGTTTATGAAAATGTCATATAGGACTGTATTAAAAGCCTTACTAAAATCAAGATATATCACCAATGCTTCCCGCCTCCTCTCCTCCCCCAATCCACTAGGCCAATAATCCTGTCAAAGAAGAAAATTAGGTTGGTTTGTCATGTTTTATTTTTGAAAAATCCACGTTGGGTATTACTTGTCACCAGACATGCCAAACCCATGGAAAAAACACAGAAATTGGGCTTGTTTTGGGCTTAATTGGCTTGTGAGTTGCTTGTTGGCTAGTTTTTGGCTTGTTGCTTGTTTGGCTTGTAGCTTGTTGCTTGTTGTAGCTTGTTGCTTCTTTTTTTTTTTGATCGGCTCCCAGCAAGCAGGGGCAAGGGCGGGAGAGAGTCGGGGTGGACAGCAGGCCCACCAAAGTCCCAGACTGCATGCTGGGGGGATCTAGTCACATAAAGTGTTGAGATTTTTATGGATTGGCTTGTTTTGGCCTTGTTTTGAAATGGGATTAGCTTGATTTTTGGCTTATTGTGAAAGTCGGGGTGCTTATTTACCGTGTGAAAGTTGGCAACTGTACTTGTCACTGTATTATCCTCCTATCCTATTATGCATACTTCAGTCCTGTAGTAGCTATTAAAAAGTCAACATTTGTCATCAATTGTCAAATGGTGGATATTTAAGATACTGCAGCTTGACCTCATGTTTTTTGTATACTTAGAACAAAAATTAATTGTTGCATCTTCCATACCACTTCGTGTTAACTAATGGCAAATATTCTCTGTTTATTAGCTATGTATGTACATACCAGTATATAAACTGGAAACTCTTTGTGCTAGGGACCATTTTTAATTTTTGTGTATTGTAGAGCCCTCAGTATGTTATTGACATTAAACAAACTAAATTGAAATAAAAATGTTTTATTATAAATAGAAACATGATCTCTGAGAATATAATATATAAAAGAGCATATATATGTATTTTATACACAATGAATTCATTCTTGAATTTGTTTGGTGTGTGTGTGTGTGTGTGTGTGTGTGTGTGTGTGAACAAGGGATGTATCAGGGAGTGTAAATTTTGGTTTTTTAATACCAAGACAAGGGTTAGTTTGGACCTGGATCTGATTTGTCAAGACCCACAAAGTTCAGCAGGGGACAGTTTGGATAAGCAATTATGCATACATCAGCTTTGAGGTTCTGGGGTCCCCAAACCTAAAGTATCAACCTCTGGAGGTACCTAATACTAGTAACATGAGAAGCAATGCCAAACAAGAATGACTCAGGACTTTTCCTCCAGCTTCTCTTACAATTAATATCTTAAATGTTTGGAATCAATGGGATTGCAGAAGTTGTAATTGAGAGCAGAATTTGGTTCTCTATGTTTAACTCCTTCATAGACATAATACACTGCCCTTTTTCATTATATTTCAAACACTTGACAGGACCAATTACATTGTTAGAAGAAGAATTTTTTTAAAAAAATATTGTATTCTATATATCAGAACCAACCTTAGGATGCATCTTTCCTCAACCCCAGGGCATGGAACAGTCCATCCAGGATAGGTTGCAACATAACAAGTTTCCCACTCAACCAGAGGACCTGCAGCTGGCTAGGGCTGCTCAACAAGTATTATAGATGTCTTTTGTCCTCTACTGGGTTTGGCCAGGCCAGCCAGTGTAGGTACTGATTAGCTGTATTCCCTGGCAGCCCTCACTGGTAGGTATATGTATATTCTGTATACGTATAGTAGACTGGAATGAAAAACCAGACTAAAATTTTGCTTTGGTGGCCAATAAAGAACATAAGAAGATAAGAAAGGCCGTACCAGGTCAGACCAAAGGTCCATCTAGCCCAGTATCCTGTCTACCGACAGTGGCCAATGCCAGGTGCCCCAGAGGGAGTGAACCTAACAGGCAATGATCAAGTGATCTCTCTCCTGCCATCCATCTCCATCCTCTGACAGACAGAGGCTAGGGACACCATTCCTTACCTGTCCTGGCTAATAGCCATTAATGGACTTAACCACCGTGAATTTATCCAGTTCTCTTTTAAACTCTGTTATAGTCCTAGCCTTCACAACCTTCTCAGGTAAGGAGTTCCACAAGTTGACTGTGCGCTGCATGAAGAAGAACTTCCTTTTATTGGTTTTAAACCTACTGCCTCTTAAAGATGGAATAAAATGTAGTTTAAAACAAACTTGAAAAGCTCATTTTTTCATCTCTGCTCACTCAACCTTCCCTTTGCAACCCCTTTGTGTATTTTTATTCTACCCTGGGATTGTCAAAACATACTTCAGTAAAGGGAGACAGGTTTCATGGGATCTAAGGATTTTATTCCATTTGTCTTAGTTGAGCAGTAATTTTTGCAACAAAAACTGTTGATCAGCTAGCGGCTGGTTGAAAATCGGTCAAATGCCCTTTACCTTAAATAGAAAAGTATCAGCAGAAAATAACTGTAGCTGCAATACAGTGAGGATAAAAGTACCCTATTTTTTGTGGACTCATAAAAATCACAGATGGAAAAGACCTACTAGCCACCAGATAGAAAGCTCATTAATCATAGAATCATAGAATATCAGGATTGGAAGGGACCTCAGGAGGTCATCTAGTCCAACCCTCTGCTCAAAGCAGGACCAATCCCCAACTAAATCATCCCAGCCAGGGCTTTGTCAAGCCTGACTTTAAAAACCTCTAAGGAAGGAGATTCCACCACCTCCCTAGGTAACCCATTCCTGTGCTTCACCACCCTCCTAGTGAAAATGTTTTTCCTAATATCCAACCTAAACCTCCCCCACTGCAACTTGAGACCATTACTCCTTGTTCTGTCATCTGCTACCACTGAGAACAGTCTAGATCCATCCTCTTTGGAACCCCTTTTCAGGTAGTTGAAAGCAGCTATCAAATCCTCCCCCCTCATTCTTCTCTTCTGCAGACTAAATAATCCCAGTTCCCTCAGCCTTTCCCCATAAATGCTCCAGCCCCCTAATCATTTTTGTTGCCCTCCGCTGGACTCTCAAATTTTTCCACATTCTTCTTGTAGTGTGGGGCCCAAAACTGGACACAGTACTCCAGATGAGGCCTCACCAATGCCGAATAGAGGGGAATGATCACATCCCTCGATCTGCTGGCAATACTCATATTAATGCAGCCCAAAAGGATGTTAGTCTTCCTGGCAACAAGAGCACACTGTTGACTCATATCCAGCTTCTCGCCCACTGTATTTCTAGGTCCTTTTCTGCAGAACTGCTGCCTAGCCACTTGGTCCCTAGTCTATAGCAGTGCATGGAATTCTTCCATCCTAAGTGCAGGACTCTGCACTTGTCCTTGTTGAATCTCATCAGATTTCTTTTGGCCCAATCCTCTAATTTGTCTAGGTCCCTCTGTATCCCATCCCTACCGTCCAGCCTATCTACCACTCCTCCCAGTTTAGTGTCATCTGCAAACTTGCTGAGGGTGCAATCCACGCCATCCTCCAGGTCATTAGTGAAGATATTAAACAAAACCGGCCCCAAGACCAATCCTTGGGGCACTCCTCTTGATACCAGCTGCCAACTAGACCTGTAGCCATTGATCACTACCCGTTGAGCCCGGTAAGTCTACTAGTATCTTTCTGTGGAATTCAGTGGGCCCTGGATCATCTAGTTCATCTCTCCGCTAGTGTAAAATTGTCCCTTATTTACATTTATTTGTGTTTTCACCAGTCTATTTTTACATGTGACAAGTGATGGGAATTTCCTCTCTTCTTTGGAGAAATAATTCCCCAGACTAAGGCTATGTCTACACTGCACTTTTGTTGGTAAAACTTTTGACAGTCAGCGGTGTGAAAAAACACACCTCTGACTGACAAAAGCATTACTGACGAAAAGCGCCAGTGTGGACAGCGCTTTGTTGGCAGGAGATGTTCTCCTGTAAACAAAGCTACCGCCCCTTGTTGGGGGTAGTTTTATTTTGTCAGCAGCAGAGCTCTCTCCTGGTGACAGCTGCACTTCGTACCTTCCAACGGCACTGCTGTAGCGGTGCAGCTGTGCCGCTGTAAGGTGCGCATTGTAGACATAGCCTAACAGACCTCACTCTCAGGACAAATATAATTTTAGTCAGCCTATTTTTTCCTTTAAGTTCATTTCATTGCTTTTTAATTATGAAAAATAATTACTTCCCACTTCAGTATTAACACTCTTCTAATATTTGTAGACTGTTGTCATGTTCCCATTTAGTTTCTGCTTAGTTAAGCTATTGTAAATACATTTAGCTTTTCTAATCTTTCCTTGAAAGTCTATCACTCCAATCCATTTTTTGTTCCTCTTTAAATTCCCTCTGGTCTGTCAATCTCAAGCTGCCCAGAACTGAACATAATAGTTTCTGTGTAATTGTACAAGGGCTATATAAGTTATGGTGAAAACCAGTGCAAAATGTATCTTTGCTTACTTTTAACCATATTTCAAGATTTCCTTAAATATTGCAAAGACTATACTATGTTTTGCAAATTAGACACTTGAAGCCAAATTCTGTCCCTATTGCTCACACAAGTAGTCACATTGGCTTCTGAGACTCTTCATATGAGTAAATTAATCTCCTTATTGCTTTAGAATAGACTATTTTAATTCTATTGGGGGCAGAAAGACATCATTTAATAACTTGTACTTGCTTTTTCTTCATTTTAAATTTGATGCAAAGGGTGAATTGCAAACAATGTTCTCCTTTTTAGAATATGATTTTTACAAACATAGAAACAGGAATATTCCTGTTCTTTTGAAATCTTTCTCTAAGATAATGAAAAAAGATGGAATTACTCAGAACTTGTCAGTTTTTGAGTTTTTCATTTTTCTCTCAAAGGGGAGTTGTTAAATTGCAGGGTCAAATACGTGAACAGGAAACCTGCAACTTTCCAATTTGAGAGCTAAAAGTAGAAGCCAAAAAATAAGAAATAAAGCCCTCAAACTGGGGATAGGAATTGGGACAAAAATGTTATTAATTGGTTAGAGAACTATGAGCTAAGAAAAAACTCACTCCAGAGCAGATGATTTATTTGAATACTTTCTATATATAGATGTGTATATATGTATGTATATTTGTGTGTGTATATATAACTACTAGTATTTTGGGAATAGATACACATTAATTGTGTTGTTAGTGCTGTGAATATGTTGCACAGTGCTGTGCTAGATATATGATGATGTACAAACATGCACATGTACACCTTTTGCATCCTGCCTAATGTGTAGACAGTAAACTGTAGGTATTGGGGTAATAATAAATAAGAATAATAAATGGCAAGACCCCCCAAAAATGGAGGGAAAACAATAGTAACCGTGATAGGGACATATGGTTACAATCACTAGCTACGTAACCATTATCACCATATCATAAATGGCAAAACCAAGACTGAGAGAATCAGTGATTTGCTCAAGGCTGCACAGAGGGTCATCATAAAAACTGGGATCAGAACTCAGAAGTTACTGGTTCCCAGCCATGTGCTTATTCCAGTACATCATGCTTGTCTATGTGTTGAGCCAGCACATTTTTAACAATAACAAAAGCAACAAAAAAGACAGCACAAGAGAGAGATCATATATCTTCATTTGGAAGATAATAAAATTACTTTCTACAGCTTCTTACATGGCAAAGATGAGTGCTGATTGTAAACTGAAACCTAGTTTAGCAATACAAAATTAAATTCCTCTGTGCTGGCCAAGCCAGAATTCACAAGAGCAAGAATCTGCCAATCTCTTTTCATGTTTAATCTTTGCTTTCTTGATTATTTCTGTAATCTTTCACTTTAGTTGTCTATATCTCCACTTGTAGTATTGATCTTGATGGTTTATAGTCAATGTCTCATGTGGTCTTTGCTTTTTTGTGTGCTCTCCCTTAATTTGCCTGGTAATCCATACTGGTAGTTTTCTCCTTTTAGGGGAAGGGGCGGGGCAAGGGTGTTTGGTTTTGTGTGATTTTGGACCTGAGGTGGTGATGGAAGGAACTGAGGTGGCTGGAGCACAAAGACCCCTTTCATATCCCCACCTTCTGAACCTTCAGAGCCCTGAGGGGATGAACAGAACACGCCAACTGTCTCTGCTGCTAGAAGGTTCCTTTGGTTCAAACTGCACCTCTGGGGCATTTCCCCAGGAGTCATTCCCTGAGAGGTCATTTTGAAGAAGTCCAGTTACAAGTGACTAACCCACATACTATATACCTCATATACCTATTCAGGATATATTTTCAGGGGCAAAGGAATGCATTTCATTTAAGTTTATGTATTTATTACCAAGCATAGTGCCCACTACAGGGACTAGTCCTACTGAAGTCGATAGAACTACTCCCATTGTGTGAGAGCCATGTTCAGTAGTAAACATTTAAGAGACTGAGCACTTATTAAATGAAACCTTCCACTGAATGTGGTGAAAAGCTTTGTCTACATGGGATAAAAAAAGACCTAGGTGAGCATGAACCTCAGGAAACTGAAGGAGATATTAGATCCTCATATGGAAAAATGTAGATTAGTGCAGCAAATGATTATACTAGTATTTCTATTTCACAAATATTTGAGCTACCCCTCTCTGATTAAAATACAATGTAATATGAAAGGAAATAAATTAAATGGGCTTGGGTTAGCTATTGGGAGAAACACAACAGGGACTTTAAACCTAAAAAAGGGAAGTTGTGGCTAAAGACCTAATTTAAGAAAATGTTAGAATTAAGAAATGTCTGTCCCATATTTTAAAAGTTACCAAACTTGCCTCTGAAGATAAAAAAAAAAAAAAAAAAAAACGTGAATTTTAGTCCTGAAGAGCTTTCACGCAGAATATTCTGCTGCCACCCTCAGTAATTCTATCCTGGAACTAACTAGCAATTTGCAGCTGACTGGGGAAAAAAATCCAACCGGATATGAAGGATAGTGATGGCCCTGCCTCCCCTCTCCATACCCTTTGAAGTCTTTTGTGACCGCCCTCCACAGGTGCTTTCAAGGAGCAGTTGCTGTGCTACTGTGAGTACAGGGGCTACTAGTGTATGTCTCTTGGCTGGGGTGTGCAAGGAGAAGGGAAGGCTCCTTACACTCTCCTGCCCACTTCACACACACTCGTGCATGACTATAAGGTAATATTAGGTGTGAATGGGTCTGGCCCCATGGTGCAACTGTAAACTTAGGGCTGACTCCTCAGCTGTGCTGGGTTCTGGCTTGACTCACCTGAAAGAAGGCAGTCAAAAGTAGGACAAAATAACCCACCTTTCCTCTGATCTAAACCAGCTTCTGGCCCAAATTAGAACAGTCTAATGGCTTCTCTAACCTCTTCCAGATTGTAATAGCCCTCTAGGAGCCCTTATACTAGCTAAAGCAGGGCTAAGGATCTGACCTGTAGTATATGTGAAGGTTAAGGAGGAAGGAGGATGCTGAAGGAGAGGAGAAAGAAAGTGATGTTGAGGGAGGGGAGAAGAGAATGTGGATGAGAGGGCGGATTTGGAAGAAGGGGGAAAGAGAGTGTGGTGGAGGAGCAGGGGTGACTTAGAAGGAGGCAAGGAGAATGTGTGAAGGGACGAGATTAGAAAGTAAATACTGCACACTAAAGCCTTAGATACTTATTTTTAAATCACTTGTATAGGAGGTAGTATGGGGAGTGACTTTTAGGAGCCTTTTCTCTGCTCAATATATGTATGTATCTCCCATAAAGTCAATGGAATTTATGGGAAGGGAAAAATGAGCTCCATAATATTTGGTGTATGTAGGGTCATGCAAAAGTGTTCAGATTGGCAAGATAATTAATTAAGAAAAAACTATGCTAAGGGAGAATTTTTTTTTTTTTTGTTATTGCACTTACATAAGGACTGCTCTTTGCCACAAAAAATCAAATATTTCATTTCAATATAATGCCCTCTGATCACAAGGATGCTGACTCAGAGTGGTACTGCCATGGAAAAATAATTTTAGTGCAGTTCTTCAGATATTCGGTGATGAGCTCAATATGATGTCATTAAAATGGGGAAAATATTTCAGTACCAGTGTAAGAATTATTTCCTTACTGCATCTTAGTGTCACCATAACGAAATGAAAATCTAGAAAGATGACACTCATATTAGCAAGACAAAAATGAAACAACCCCATTGCAAAACCATTGAGACAATAACATGAAAGTAAGGTGACATCAGAGCAACTGCAGGAAGGAGATATTACAATTTTAAGTTGAAGGCAGCTGATGTCTATGTATGTTAAAATTACATGTAAAGATACTGTATTTTATAGAAAAAAGAACAGGAGTACTTGTGGCACCTTAGAGACTAACAAATTTATTTGAGCATAAGCTTTCGTGGGCTACAGACCACTTCTTCAGATGCAGCCCATGAAAGCTTATGCTCAAATAAATTTATTAGTCTCATGCCACATGTACTCCTGTTCTTTTTGCGGATACAGACTAACGGCTGCTACTCTGAAACCTGTATTTTATAGAGCATTGTAATTCAGACACATGCACACACCAGGAAAACAAGGAAATTCTGACTTAGGTCTGACATATCATACTTATTTCTTATTTGTTTCTAGTTATTCTAGCACACATTGTTCTTGGATTTTATAAGAAGTGTGTTATCTTAAATTCCATACAATAACTGCTGCAATAATTAATATTTGTACTGTTCACTTATATTGACCTAGTCATACGAACTTTTCACAGAACTTTACAAATATTAATTAATTAACCCAGGGGTCGGCAACGTTTGGCACGTGGCTCGTCAGGGTAAGCACCCTGGCGGGCCGGACCAGTTTATTTACCTGCTGACGCGGCAGGTTCGGCCGATTGCGGCCCCCACTCACTGCGGTTTGCCGTCCCGGGCCAATGGGGGCGGCGAGAAGCGGTGCAGGCAAGGGATGTGCACGCCGCGGCTTCCCGCCGCCCCCATTGGCCCGGGATGGCGAACCGCGGCCAGTGGGGGCCACGGTCGGCCGAACCTGCTGTGTCAGCATGTAAATAAACTGGCCCGGCCCGCCAGGGTGCTTACTCTGACGAGCCGCGTGCCAAATGTTGCCGACCCCTGAATTAACCCTTCGCACTCCTGTGAGGTTGGTAAATATTCTTATCCCCAATATACAGATGGATAAACTGATTATAGGATTTATACAAGACCACATAGCAAGATGGTGGCAGAGCTGGGAATAGGACACGCGTGGTAATTCCACATCCCTTATTCTAGCCAACAAGTCACTCTCACACTAAACAGTATGGAGTAAATTAATAAGGATGGTGTGGAAATTTAACTCCAAAGTAATCCTAGGGATAACTTTTATGCTGATGTGTAAATCTTAGTATTTTAAGAAGTCCCTTTGTTATTACTAGCAAGTAAAAAGTACCTCCCCATTTGGTCCTTGCATGTTCATTCATGTAACTTTTTCATTATTCTTCTGTCAGGCAGTAGTTTAAAGGTGTTAACTATAAATAGGTGATCTGTAGGTACTGTGCCAGTAATTGTATTTTTTTTTAATGTTTATTCTTTGATCAGATATTTAAATGAGTTTCACTACAGTAGAATTATGAAAACTAATACTGGCATATTAACAAAATACTTCAACCAGAAGATATGCTGTAAACAAAATTATTTTGTTAAACACCTTGATCTATTTTGTTTACTTAATAAATTCTGTCAGCTCCATGAAAGCCTTACACCAATAAAAAAAGAAGCAGTTTGTCAAAGACCAACACTTCTGATGGGAAAAAAATCATTTGGCAGACTCTTTAATTCCCTCAGTTGACATCTTGAATTTTGGTAGAATGCTAAAACTGATCTGTGACATGAATTAATGTTGTCATCTGTGTGAAAGCATTTTCAGGGCAAAATAATCAGTATAATACTGAAATCCAATATGTTTTGTTAATGACATTTTTTTTCTTATAAATTGACATTCTTGGCAAACGCTGAATATTACATTATAGAGATGCATTAGCTCTTCTATAGTTAGGCTTGGCAGAATTCAATTTTTATTTTTAATAATTTTGATAATATAATGCTTATTTTTTAGCATTTTTATTTTTATTTAAATATTCACAGTTTGCAAAAATTTGGATTTTATTTTGTTGATTTTTATCCATTTAAATTTTCACAGTTTTGGGAAATTATTGTGGGGGGAGGGTCAGACAATAACTATTTAATAACAGTAGTAGATGTTAATTTAAAAAAATTAAAGCTTTATATTGTTAGATATTGGGGAAATTTTTCTGACTAAAAGAGTAGTTAAGCTCTGGAATAGGCTTCTAAGAGATGATGTGGAAACACTGGAGGTTTTTAAAAACAGGTTGGACAAACATCTGTCAGGGATGGTCTATGCTCACTTGGTCCTGCCACAGCACAGGGGGCTAGACTGGGTGATTTCTCGAGGTCCCTTCCAGTCCTACATTTCTATGATTCTATAACTGTTAAAACACAAATTATCAACCTCACATGTCAAAATATACAAAGTAAATATCCTTAACTCAAATTCTTTATAAGTTCTCAAGCGGCATGTTTCTTACTTTCCCTATCCATCCATTTCTATTACTATCAATGGAAATATATTTTGTCAGTTCGTGTGTATGGTGAAATTGACATTTACCAACTTTTACCAATAAAAGTCTAATCCTTCCAAGCCTATCTATAGTTAAGCTTCTGAAGCACTTTCTTTTTGAAGAATTTGCTCTTCTACGTGCTCTAAAATCCACATGCTTACTCAAACTGTCTTGAGAATTGCTGTGCCTCATGGTGATGCTGTGTATTGCTAGTGACCCATTTTTGGGTTGTTTGAGCAAATGTGTTTCTGAGAAACTGTCTCCCCCACCCAAAGAAACCCCAAGCATTTTACAAAATCAACAGGGGTGACAGAGTTGAGGGGATTAAAGATGGTGGGGCTGTCAGTGCCACCTTCTCCCCTCCCATGTGTGTGCCAGGATCTGAAGGACCCCTGCTTCTGATAAGGGGCCTGACCCCTCTCCCTGTGCCATATATGTGTTCTGGATTCTGGAGGACTCTACACCTCTGGGGAGATCTGAGTCCCTCTCCCTGCTCCCCCATAGGATCTGGGGGTCCCTGGCCCTTTGATAGTCTAAGCCCCTTTCCCTGCCTTCACACCCTTATGTGAGCTCTTTGTGGGGAGCCGAGAACAGGCATGCTTGGAGCATGCACCAAGCACGCAGTGCTGAGAGTGGGTTGAGGAGCTGAGAACAGGCATGCCTGGTGCATACCAAAGGCTCACAGGCATTGATTGTGGGGAAGGGGGATGAAAACACCCACTGGCATGAATGGAGCAGTTCACGTGTCTCAGAGCTGTTGTATTGAGCTGTATTCATCCAGGTCGGTATGGCGTACCGGTAAAAAGTGGCCGCCGGTACCGACCCGTACTCAGCTGACACTTTAACGTCACTGCCCCTTTTGCGCCCCCCATCGGCAGCTCTGCCGGGTCCCTACCAGCAGGGCCTCTGGGGGGAGGAAGGGGCAAAAGGAGCAGCTGCTTCAGGGCCGCGATTTAAAAGGAAGAGTAGCGGCAGCGGCCAGAGCCCCGGGCCCTTTAAATCGCTGCTGTAGCCCCAGGCGGCATGGGCCAGGCAGCACGGATGGGCTGGCTGGGGGACGCTGACCCCTGTATTCAAGGGTGGTCTCATTCAGCTGAGAACATCTGGTTTTAAAAACCAGATTTTCTTATTGTTACTAGGTTACAGACATATACCCACTATAAGGTGAAATAATCAGAGCAGATAGTAGAAAAGATATTTCCTCCCTTAAGTGACAAGATATGCACACAATTGTCATAATAAAACTCACAATCTCAGTGACTTATTGGATATTCATCTGCTTCTGGATCTCCAGAGAGAAGCCAAAAGCACTTTTTTCTATCTTCAGTTGGCATAGCTCTTGTGACCTTTACTCTTTGAGAGCTGTACAATAGCTATCCATGCCTTTGTTATCCCCAGACTGGATTACATGGGGCTTCTCTTGAAATTAATTTGGAAACTTCAGCTAGTGCAAAATTTAGCTGCCTGCTCACTCAGTAATGTTTCATGCATGCAGCATATTACACTAGTGCTATATAGATTGTGTACACTGTTTTCCAGCATCTTTCCAGGTGCAATCCAAGGTATTAATTTTGATCTGTAGTTTAGATCTTGTGTGTCAGCAGACAGTCTTCATGCTCCATCCTTGCAGTTAAGATCATCTGGGTCAGTTTTCAGATTTGTTTGGAAGCTGGAGGCAGGTCATTTGCTTCCACCATTTGGTCCCTGAGGTTGTGGACCTGCAGAGTATATACCAGAGTCTAGTAAATTTCCTAAGGAGATGGCTCTGCACAGAGATTTTTAGTGGGGGGGCAGGGAATAATCTGAAACTGAGGGTGCAAAAACAGTGAGGCCTCGGTGAAAGCAGCTGTAGGGAGAGCAAGCCCACCCTACCACAGGTGGCTCCTGGCTGTTGTAACCTAGTGCAGCATCATTTAGGTTTGACTTCCCCGCCCTTCTGTCATGATGATGGGGCCAAATTTCAGCACGTAGCATTGCAACCTGGCACAGGTTATAACATGTCAGGTGCTATAGGTTTATAGGGCCATGGGGCTGCTAAGCAGGAGCCCTATCCTCTGCACCACCAAGCTGTAAGGGCTGCTGAGGGAACTGCTGCTAATACCCCACCACCAGAAGCTACACCTGCTGACTCAGCAGGGTCAGATGAATAACAGGAGCCTGCTGATTGGACACCACTGGGTATAAAGCTCCTTGTTCCTATCCCATCCACTGTCTGAGCAACAAATTACTGGGTCTGTTACTGCCTAGACCAAGTCCCTGTGTCCTGGCTTGGTTCCTGCTTCCTTGCCCTGACCCCAGTTGCTGACTCTGGCTTTGACCCTTGGTGTGACCAAGACACTGAGTTTGTTCCTGGCTCCAACCACTAAGTCAGACATATTACAGGCTCTGACATTTTCTTTAGGGGGTCTCTCAAATAGGGGGCCCAGGGCAAACTGCCCTTCCCCCTGCTGGGTGGCCCTGGAAGGAGGTATTTGAGGGTGGGTCTGAAGGGCTTTTGGAGAGTGGCTGAGGTAATGGAATTTCTTTCTTTCTTGTAAACTGACCTTCATTTGAATTAGGGTTAAATTCACACAGGGGAGAAGATAGCACAAGTTTCTCATTTCTGTACCACACAAGTCCTACCCTAGGACGCTGTGTGTGGGCCCTTTGCATTGGGGCAAATTTCATTTCTGATTAATGTATGGACCTTATTCCCTCTAATGAAGGTGTACACATAAGGAATAACTCCTCTGAAGTCAAAAGAGTTGCACCATTGTAAAGAGGGGAATCTGGATCCCTGTGTCTTTTATAGTTTTTGCATATACAACAGGTGAGGAGAGCCACATTTTTATAAAAATAAATACAAATACAAGCACATTTGCAGTAGCTGCCATTTAATATGTTCACATTTTGTGCAAATTATGATAATCCAAAGTAGGGAGATACAATATGGTAGGTTTCAGTAGGGCATGTTTGATATTTTTATATATAATATATATACGCATATAAAGTGAGTATTTTTTCTCCTTCATTTAACATGGAAATTAATGTTGACTATTGGTTTATATGAATTTGCCTTCATAGCTCAGGTTAAATTCTATACTCAGCATCTTTGCCAAGGTTGTGACAGGAATAGTTCCTTGTAAATCTGATTATCATAATAAAAACCTATTGCTTTATGCTGGGGGGAAAATGGGGGGAGGAAAATCCATTTTACCTGCAAACCTGCTTTAGTGCTTGGCATCTTTATGATACATAAGCACTGTTCATTCTCTCTTACGAGAACTGAATTAGATGACCTAGAAGTGCAAAGCAAATGTTTTAGCTCTACTAGTCCTTGAGAGATGGAAAAGATGCTGGAACACTCATTAGTGAAACAACTCAGAAACTGAACTACACAAATTTTCAAGGCTGCATCTCAGCTTTGTCAGTATCAGAAGCAACTTATATATGTGGCCCTCAAAGCTTGTGTACAACCACCTCCTTGTTTAATGAAAATAACTACATCTCCTGTATTCACAAGCTGAGAAGCATATTATAAAGACAAAATCTTGTAAAATACTGAATACCTTCTGCTAGGGAGGTGCCAGTGACTTCAACGCCCACTGATGTTGAGGCTGCAGCACTTCTCAGGATGGTGCTCAGTACTTTACAGGATAAGTTCAATTTGCAGTGACCTTGCTGGTATGATATATTGAAAAGCCAGTTGTCTGACCCTGAAATCTCAAAAGGGCAAAATCCCAGCTGAAAGAAATCTTCCCTCTAGAAAAGTTGCCATTATCCTTGCTTACTCATTGACTTTTAGAGGGCATTGGCTCATGTGTTCTAGTGGGACATGTGTTAAAACACCAGAAGCTGGCCTACACTAGCACTCCCACTCTCAGGATATAATATTGCTACCATCAGTGGAGGCGTAACAGTGGGAGATTTTCAGCAATTTTGCTATAGATAGAGTCAATGTAAGAGAGAGCATAAAGTTGCAACATGGGGCTGGCATGAAAGGCACAAGATAACTTCCATTTTTCTTCCTGTTTGTTCATGAATAAATACTACATAAGATGTAAATAATAACATATTAATAACGAATAGGTTAAGTGCTGTCCCAGCACTTAATAACATGTTTATAAAGGATTCTTTGCCCGTGTGACTGTGGAAATAATAAGTTGTCTCATTTACTGATTAGTCAGTTCCATAACCTATTTATAGCTAGTTTTTGGTACACAGTAATGTCCAAAGAGCAAGTGAGAGGATGGGATGACATAAGTGAGTATAGCAAGAGAACTCTTATGAATCCAATGGCTGTGACAATGGCTTTAATTAAATCTGTTAAAACTGGTGGAAGAATCCCAAATAGAAGATTATGTAAAGTAGAGTCTTTACGTGTATATATGTAAAGAGTGAGCTGGATAAGTAAATAATAATTTCTTTATGTGAAATGAGAAGTTATAAAATATTGTAGTATATTTGAAGTGACACTTTTAATTATATCTTGCATAGATGGATATCTCTACCTTGATTTCACTGGACAATTCGGATGCTATTGCTCGCTATTTAGTAATTTACTACTAAACTAGAACCCCTGATTGTGTTTTAATACAGACTATTATGAGATTTTCAAAAAATTTTAGAGGAATGGCTATTCAGATAGCTTCCCAGTAGAGAATATTTGTACTGTAAGTATTATTTTATAGACAAAAATAAAATTCATAAGTGCTAAATCTCCTAGATAAAGAATAAAGTTGTGAATTGGATTACAACACAATGAGGTTTCTTTAAGATGTAGTGGACTATACTCCCTTGTGTCTGAATTTATTCTAATCTCATTGATGGTGAGTTCATTATTTGAAATCCATCAGGACACCATCATTCAGATAACTACTTTATCATATGCAGAATAACAAAAAAGAAAACGGTATTAGAGAATTTAACAGTGCTGGTGATAGCATAGGCTAGCTAGGTCCTTCATTCTCAAAAGCTTCCAAGATAGCCGTAATCCTTTAATCTTCTATGTGAGTCTCAAGGCTCTCTCTTTTAATGCCTTGCTACATTTTCTCCTGCCTTTTTCTTACTTTTCTGAATCTCTTTGCTAAATCTATTCTGTGTTTATTAGGTGGTAGAGATGTCCCTTCAATCTTACTACTGACAGCCAAGGCTTTGGTAAAGTATTTTTTTATATACAAAGAAGTGGATTTCCCAGGGTATGCAAGGGTTCATTACTAATGGTGAGAAAAAGATTCTGAACCCTATTTTGGTTGAATGACAAGACAGATCAGTACAAGAAAACACAGGATGTTACAGAAAAGGGGCCATGGTGGTGGAATGGAAATATATGTTGCCTGAATACATGGCTTTTATCTCTAGGAGCTGTTTTTTATTTAAGCATTTGAAAAAAATATTGTAATGTAATGACATTCAATGAAATGAATTCATTAGCCCCTGGCAAATTATGCTTTTTTTATTTATATTTTATTCTGTCCTCATCTCCCACCATAGAGTGGCAGATAGCAGTGCCTTTTGGGAAAATGATCAAGCAACTCTGCATTTGTTGCTGTATTTGACCAAGGAGAAGTTGATGAATCTTTATCATGTTTCACAAGCTATGCAATTTCTAGCCCTGTGCCAATGAGATTGAGGGCTATGGCATCATAAACTATCCCAATAATGACAGTGTGTAGGCAATAAAAAAACAAATCTTATGTCACCTTGACAACATCACAATTGGGAATCCAACTTAAACTGTGAATAACAATAATATCATAATCTGTATTTTGGGCTTGATTCTGCATGGCATTGTGCCAGCATTTTCACCTGTGCAGGATGAGTGTACAAACACTATCCAAATCAGAATGGTATATTTCAGAAACATTAGCAAGGATCTTTGGGAATTTACTGAGGACAGGAGAGGTCCCAGAGGACTGGAGAAGGGCAAATATAATACCTATCTTTAAAAAAGGGAAAAGGCGGACCTGGAGAATTATAGACCCAGTCAGTCTAACTTCAGTTCCTGGGATGACACAGGAACAAATTATCAATCGATTTGTAAACACCTGGAGGATAATAATGTGATCAGTAATAGCCAACGTGTATTTGTCAAGAACAACTCTTCCCAAACTAATGTAATTTCCTTCTTTGCAGGTTAACTAGTTTAGTGGATGTGGGGAAGCAAAAGACATGATATATCTTAATTTTAGTAAGACTTTTGACAAAGTCCCATGTGACAGTTTCAGAAGAAAACTAGAGAATATGGTTTAAATGAAATTACTATAATTGATTGAAAAACCATACTCAGAGTTTATTAATGGTTCACTCTCAAACTGGGAGGACTTATGTAGTGGGATCCTGCAGGGGTCTGTCCTGGGTCCAGTACTAGTCAACATTTTCATTAATGACTAGATAATAAAGTAGAGACTAGGCTTATAAAATTTTCAGATGACATCAAGATGAGAGGGGTTAAAAGCACTTTGCAGAACAGGATTAGAATTCAAAATGACCTCAATAAATTGGAAAATTGGTCTGAAATCAACAAAATGAAATTCAAAGAAGATGAGTGCAAAGAACTACACTTAGAAAAGAAAAATCAAATGCACAAATACAAAATGGGGAATATCTGGCTAGGCAGTAGTACTTCAGAAAAGGATCTGGGGTTATAATGGATCATATATTGAGTATGAGCCAATTGTGATGCAGTTGTGAAAAAGGCAGATATCATTCTGGGGTGTATTAACAGGAGTGCATATATAAGACACAGCAGGTAATTGTTCTGCTTTACATGGCACTGGTGAGGAGTAATTGTGTCCTGTGTTGTGGGTCACACATTAAGAAAGAGGTGGATAAACTGGAGACGATCCAGAGGAGAGCAAAAAAAATTATCAACGTTTTAGAAAACCTGGCCTTTGAGGAAAGGTTTAAAAAAAACAAAACCTGGGTAATGTTTACTCTTGAGAAAAGAAGATTGAGGGAGGATCTGATTGTAGTCTTCACATATGTTAAGGGCTATTACAAACAGGACATTGATCAGTTGTTCTCCATGTCTACTGAAGGCAGGACAAGAAGTAATGGGTTTAACCTTCAGTAAGGGAGATTTACATTAGATATTAGGAAATCTTTCTAACTATAAGGATAATTCATTAACAAGGGAGGTTGTTGAATCCCCATTATTGGAGGCTGTTAAGAAAAGGTTGGACAAATTCTTGTCAGGGATCATCTTAGGTATACTTGGTCCTGCCTCCGCTTGTGGGTAGACTAGATGCCTTCTTGAGGTACCTTCCAGCCCTACATTATTATGAATGTATGGGATATGACTATGCAAAATAGTGGAGAATCTGATCCAAAGGCTCTAAGATCCCAAGTAGCACACAGGATCAGGTCCTGTTTTTTTCTGTTTCAATGAAAGTATGTGCTCCTGATGGTAAATGTCAAAAGGTTTAGAAAGAATTTTCATTTAGAAAAACATACCCAACATTGGTCCAAATAATGGATTTGCAATCTTGTGAGATCAGGCTTTGTTGCAAGATTTCCAGTGGTTCCTGCATCCAGTCACTCTGGAAATGCCACAGAAGACTTTTTGCTCTATTTCATTCCTTCCAGTTCTGCTCCTGGCCAGAGTCTGGAAGTGAAGAGACACATGAAACTGGGGGCACTGGGAAGAGTTAACTAAATTTTTTTAATCTACAAAAATGTGGTTGTTTTTTTTTACTGGAGATGGCTCCAGAGCAGTGCTCAAGATCCAAACCCTGGATTCAAGACAGGATTACTAGCATGTACCTATCTTTATAATGTACCCAATCCAAACAGGCTGAAAAAGTTCATATTTCAAATCCCTACTTTGGACTTATTCAGAGGTTTTACCTTTGACCATTTTAGAGATACAGGACCAGGTCCCTGGGTCTAGCTCAGCGCAGGACCCAGTGGGGGAGGAGAAAAGTGACTGTGAGGCAACTTCTTTGCTTCCCTGATCCGGAGTAGTCTGGTTCCTTCTCTCCGCGCATGCACACACACACACATTCATAATTTGGAGCAGTCTAAACAGTTAGTTATGCTGGCAGGAATGGTCTCCTAGTGACTGCTATGCTGACTAGGAGTTGCTGGAGCACAATGCAGTTCGGAGAACTCTTCCAACAAACCTTCTCCATGGTTTCTCTGCAGGGAAGGGCAAATGGCATAAAGGTACCTGAGGGACATAGCCAGGGACCAGAATATGTCCCAGAAAGTCCAGATCTGGACCCAGACTTTGGGCCATTTACTAGTTTTAAACAAAAATAATAACAGTATTAGCACAACAAGCTTCAGAATGTTAATTAGAGGAATACCCATCTGTTAGCCTGCTAAAGGCATGCAACTCATCTATTAATGCTACTTTAGTACAGTGTCTCTGGGGAACTGTCACTTGGACTTAGTTGCAAAAGATTCCAAACTAAGGGGTCAAAGTCTTATGAACAGTGAATATTTATTTATGCACTGAAGTGCTGAGATTTTTAAAGTTTCTTTACTTGGGATCAAATTCTTGCAGTTGGTGCACAGAGGTGCCCTTCCCCTGTCCCTTCACCTTTCTCACCCCAGTTTACCTCATCCTGAAAATCTGAGTCCAACAGCTCGAGTGAGGGCAAATCTGTCTATGCCTATTCTAGCTCCATCAAGAAAATATGTCAAGGTGTCTTTGCAGGCCCGTCGTGATGGAAGCATTTGGGTCAGGTCTAGGAACCAAGGGTCATAGTCTAAATATTTATGTACATATGCCCCTTGATTTAGCATTGGCCCCTTGAACAAAATCTATGAGTGACTTATCCTCATGGCTGCTTAGAGCCAGAATACAGGCACTTTTCTATCATCTGGGGTTGTGTTTGTGCCCTCTGGGATTGTGTTTATGCCATTTTTCCCTGCAGTGGCCAGAATGTGGTCTTTGGGATGAATGAATACTAGAAAACAGTCAAGAGATGAAGCTTTAATGATTTCAAAAATAAAAATGACCTGAAAACAGGGTTGGGCAAATTAAGAAATGTTCAACTCTTTAAGGAATTCTAATTTCCAAATCATACTAATTAAACTTAAATCTACATTTGACATTAGGCAATTATAAAACATCATTAATAGGATTTTGGTTGTTTTGTTTGTTTTTCAGATAAATCATTCCTCCCACCCTGCTCAACATTATTCTTTTTGGCTTTCAAAAACAGCAAGTTCTGCTATGAGATAATTTCTATAATTTTCCTTTGAACATTATTTTAAAGCGTTCCAGGCACTGAGGGAGAGAAATCATCAAATATCCTTGTGATTTTTTTAATGTTGTATCCTTGCTTGTTATAATGCTAATTAACTGTCTGGTGAAAACAACAGACAAGCAATGTTGGGCAAATTCCATTTAGCCCCAAACTATTTGTCTTATCTTAAAACTGGCTCCAGAATCCAAGACTTTAAAGTGCCACAGCAATAAAACTTGTCAGTAGAAAGCTAAAATTAGATCATAAAATATCTTACCGCCATGTAATGCAGAGGAAAATGATAGTGGGAATATGTAATATAACCGGCTGTGAATTGTACAGATTACGACTCTTAGCTTAACTAAAAAAGTTTCAAAAGCTAGAAGGGTTTTACCATAGATTCATTACAAGATGGTCACAAAGTACATCAAATGTACATTACTGAATTAATATCTATATAAGAGCAAGTACATCAAATGTACATTACTGAATTAATATCTATATAAGAGCAAGCTTTTAACAAAGTAATTTTATTTGAAGATTTTATACAACTTTTTTATTTGCAGATATTTGAAAAAATGTCATTTGTATGTGGAATTTGGAAGTTATATCATCAAAAGCTGTCATTTTCTGATGTCTCTGAAAGTCCCAATACCAATTCATGAGTGTTCCAAGTCTGAGATTTTCTGATTCCTAGACTTGACCCTCCCTTATTTTCTACATTAATGGATATTCTAAAATTAAAAATCTTACTTGTTAATACAGCCACACATGTTTAGAAAGATTAGTAGACATCTTTATGAAAGTTGAAATATTATGACTAATTGAAAAGACAGGGAGGAAGGATGGTCTTGCAGTTAAAGCATTCAGTTTAATTCCTGTGTGACAATGGGCAGATCATTAATCTCTCTTTTCCTCAATTGCTCATCTGTAAAATGGGGATGATAATAACCCTTCCTTTCCTCACATGGATGCTGTCAGAATACATCTAGGAACAGTTAAGTTTCTCAGGGCCCATATAAGCATTTAGGTTGGAGCCAGATCATTCACCCAGCCATAAATTTAACTCTACTTTGTCCTGCACTAAAGCCTTGTCCTATGAAGTATCAGATACTACAATGATGGGGACCATAGAAATCCCAAGATATACGAATGCATTGAAATGATCATTGACTGATTGTTTTAATCTGACTTCATAAAAATGTGCAAAATAAAACAAAGCATTTTGAAAATGTCATCTAATATTGCACAGGGATTTTGTCTGTGATGTTTGCATTCCTTCATCATCCCACATTTCAGATTCCATGATACAATGTAGCTACATTTTTAAATTGTTCTGAACATTTACCAGCCCAGGCACAACATCTTCTTGCCTGCTTTTTGTCATGTTAATTAATTCTAATGAGAAAAAAAGAGATATTTTACATGCAAAGAAAAAAATATTCAACTCCAAGTTGCCATGTAGATTTTTGTAAGGTTGTGTGATGGGGTATACAAACTTCACACTGGGTTAGAAAGGGTTAAGGCACAGTACTGGGCCCAGGGAGCCCTACCCCTTCAGTCTTGAAGAACACACTCTAGCTAGAGACAGATTTGAAAAGGGAACAACCCAGCTCAGAAGAGGAATGCTGAGGAGAAGGACAGACTTATCTCAAAGGCTCCTGACCAAGGGGCTGGCTGGAGAAGCCTTCCTGAGGGAATAGAACTATATGCTGAGCCCAGTTGGAGCTGACAGTTTGGTTTCTTTCCCCCCCCCCCCTTCTCTGGGATCAGCAACTGAGAAAAGAAAGCAGTGGTAGGCAGAGGACCAAGGAGGGTAACTCAGAGGGCCCCCTCGAAGGCCAAAAACTGCTGACCCTCTTAGGGCCCTGGATTGGAGCCCAGTGAAGTGGGCAGGCCTGGGCTTCTCTACTACCGCCTCACTATTGGGCGGGGGCTAACCCTAGGCCACCTAGTCCACCATGGACCCTATTATAGGCTGACATAATAAATGTCTAAATAGCCGTGTTTTTTAAATAAACAAATGAAAAGGAGGAAAAAGACAGACTGGTTAATTTCAGCTGTGAGGTCATTAGTCTAATTCAGATAAGCTAAAAACTGTAGGAAATGAATAGACGGTGCTTCATCTATCACTGTTTATTTCCTCGGACTGGCCTATTTGTGCTGAATTAAAAAAGAATTTCAATCTTTCTGTGCTTCCAAGTTACCTTTACAGCACTAATATTTTTTGTTTGTCTGTCATTTATTTCACCATGGCAAGTATTAAAGGTTTAAGATGAAGGTGGGGGAAAAGCAACACTTTAGGGGTTTGGTTGGTTGGTTGGGGTTTTTTTAAGATATTCATGTACAAAGCTCGAAATAGGGTAAGAGTATATCCTGTTACAGGATGATTCTTTTTTATGTGTGCATTTGTTAAGAGACTTTGAGTGATGACCAAAAGTTAAGTAGCTTTCATACAATTTGTTTTTAATACTTCAGGTCACTAGCTAGAAAATTGGCTCTCTTACTGTAGCTATGCTGACATAACCCCATAATATAGACATAAAAAAAAAAACCCTTCTGTCACTGTAGGTTAAGGATAACTTAGCTGCATCTACACTCAGGGTTAGGATGGCATAGTTTACAACACCCAGGGGGTGCGGATTTTTCACATACCTAAGCACCGTAACTATAGTGACCTACATTTTAGTTTGACCCAAGCCTCGGTCAAGTACTGTAAATAATAAACTTAGTATAAATTATTTGGTTTACTCCTAATTTACTTTACATTGCTATAAATGAGGAGTGAATCTGCCAATCTCTGTTTTTAAGAAAAAGTATTCTGTTTTGAAGCTCATGGCTTGTCTCTGATCTTACTACAATGGTTTTACAGAAATGTCAATCCATTTGGCCTGATTCATATTTCAAATTGGCTTAAATGAAAGTAATAATGTTACCATTTTTTTAACCCTGAGGTAAGATCATAATCAGGTCCCAGTCTGGTATTTCTTCTTCAGTCTCCTGGTTACTTCCAAATAATGGGCATGATTTCCCATTGTTTTGTATCTTGTGTAGTCACTTACACGTGTGCAAAATGGTTGTAAAAAGTTACAAGTTGCCAATTTTCCAACTGGAAAATTTCCTTTTGTAGAAAATTCAAGGTTTACACAGGTAATTTTTAACTTGCACAAATATGATTTTCTTTTCACCATCAGCAAGAATTGTTTTGCATAGTCTTGTAATCTGGGACCAAAATATCCTCTGGATGAAAAACCTACTGGATGGATATAGGAAAGAGGGAAACAATTCAAGTTCCCCCTCAGTGAGTTTCCAACAGATTATGCCCCACTGTTTTATACCCCATACAGCCTGCTTGACCCACTGTGGTCCTCCTTCTCTTCAAATAGGGTTTTCTCTGCTGACTGCTGCCATGGAGGTCCATAACAGGGAGTTATATGGTGCAGAGGAATTGGATGCAGTAATTCAGCCTGAGCTGAAGAAGATTTTCTCTGAAGTGGATTTCTCACAAAATTTTTAGGGGGTTAAAACATATAGGGCATCATAGGGATGCTCTAGCTTTAGGCAAGCTAGGCACCTGCCTGCAGTGGCACATTTGGCCCAACCTCTCCCCATCCCCACCCTGCCCTCCTGGTCATGATGGAGGGGCATCTGGGCCAAACCTGAGCAGTACTGTGCTGCAAGTCACCAGGTTGCAATGCCACTTGCTCAAATTTGGTCTGGCTGCCAGGGCAGATTAACTCTCCTGTGGGCCCGGGGCTATTAGATTTTGTGGGGCTCCTGCATACAAGTCCTGGGAGGGAATTCGGTGCAGGAGGGGGATGCCATAGCCCCATGCCACTCCCGGAAGCAGCTGGCTGCTAGCATGTCTCTGCGGCCCCTGTGGGGAGAGGGGCAGCGGGTCTCCATGCACTGCCTACACATGCAAGCGCCGCCCCCGCAGCTCCCAGTTCCCAGCCAATGAGAGCTGTGGGGACAGTGGCGGGGGCAGCACACAGAGCTGCCTCTCCCACCCTGCCAGGGGCCACAGAGACATGCCAGCAGCCAGCCTCTTCCGGGAATAGCATGGGGCCACGGCATGCAAGCAAGCCTGCCTGAGTGCCCTTTTTAGCAGCCTGGAGATAGCTAACTGTGATTTATTTTTGCCGGGCCCCGCTTGAGCCAGGGCCCTGGTCTGCAGCCCCTAAAACTCCTGCCTTAATCTGGCCCTGCTGGCTGCCTCTCTGTCCTCTCCATTATTTACCAAGTTTAAGTATTTGAGGACTGAAATACCAAACATTACAGCTCAGATCCATTGTTAGAACTGTGCTGGGTAGATTACACATCATCTGCTCATGGTGTAACTGGCTAACATTATAACCCCCCCACAAACTCACTACCACAAAGTTCAGCCAGAAAATTTTAGAGAAAAAATATTAGAGCTGGTCAAAAAAAAAAAAAAAAATCAACAACTTTGTGAAAAAGTTGAATTTTGAAGCACTTTTAAAAAATGTTTGTGATTTATAATTTTGGTGTTTTAATTTTGTAAATCTCATGTTTGGGTTTTTTTCTCCTTTGTCAACCTCCCCCCCTTTTCCCTTTTTGCCACTGAGTGTAATAACATAAGCGGTGTCCGGGGTGGTTTTTAGCTTATTTTATTTTATTTTTTGACCACTCTGCAATTTTCCAAAAGTTTGAAGTTTTTAAAAGTTATGCAGGTGGGGAAAGGAAAAATTAAAAAAAGAAAGAAAAAAGAAAAATGGCAAATTGAAATATCTCCCCCCAAAATTCAAGGCTAGACACCATTCATTTCGTTCCAATGGCAAAAAACAAAGGCAGGCGAGAAGGAAGAGTGGAAAAAACAAAAGTTGAAATTTCAAACTATTTTGTTTTGATGAAAAACTGGAAATTTTTTAAAAAATCAAAACAAAGCTTTTCAAAAACTTCTCAGTTTAAAAAAGGCATTTGTGTGTTTTTTATGTGTGTGTGTGTGTATGTATATATTAAAGCATTCATGAAAAAATTCAACTAGCTCTAAGAGAGACCTACACTGATATTTTGGCATTTTAATTGTCACAGTTGTTCTTATTCTTATGTTCACTATTTATCATGACCCTAATAAGTACCTTCATATTGACAATTTTCAAGAGTCAGCTTACCACCTTAAGCTCATGCGATGAAAGAAATTTATGGACAAATTCTGCCATTTGTCCTCCTGAAGTCAATACGAGTTTTCTCTGAGTAAGGAGGATGACAGGATTTGGACTATGTTTGCCACAGTCGAGTACTCTAGCAGACAGGTGACTACCACTCCAATAGATATTTGACATGCAAACAGCAAGGGTGACCTCCACCTAAGTATGGAGAGCATACAAGGTCCTTTTTACCCCATAAGCTTTAAGAAAGCCCAGCAAGAGGGGTGACTGAAGGAGAGAGTTACCTTCAGGGAAAGGGCTTCCATGGTAGAAAGCTCCACAGAAGTCCAAATAGATCAAAGACTAGTTGATGGGTTTGGTGCTGAGGCAGGCGAGAGTCCAATATATTCATACTTATGGAGATGTGATGGCTGGGAACAGAGGGCGCACAGAAGGGCAGCAACTAATAATTCAGCTCATAGGTTCCAATACTAGTCACATAAGTATTTGGCTTCATCCCCATAGCCTGCCTAGGCTGGAGAAGTCAGTTGTTTCTTATTAGCCCGGTTTAGATTTCACCCCACAAAGCCTAGTTACAGCCTTTGTGCAGAAAAAGGTAAATTTCACTCCAAATGAATGGTAATGGTGTTTTGTGTTCCCTGGACTATGACTATTTTACAACCAAGCTAATAGAAATAATAGTACTGGGTTGGAAGCCTGTTATATACGTATCTATCTATCTGAGAGATCAGTCACATTGTCCATAAGACTATAGGTCTGAGTACAATCTAATTTACACCAGATTTAGAGTAGTGAAATACCACTGATAATAATGGAGTTACTCCTGATTTATGCTAGCGTAAATGAGAACAGAATCGGCCCATACTTTTCACTCACAGCCAGTTGTTTAATGTATTATTTAAAGGGGATAATTATTTCTGCTTAACAAAGTTATCAGGTCATAGATTATTGTTTACACCGCTAACTGCAGCAATTATGCTCAGATCTTATCAATTTATTTGTCCTCTAAAAAGCGAGAGAGAGAGACAACTGGTGGCAGTCGTTTAAACAATGAAAATCTCCTTTATCTGTCATTGTAGATGGCGTTGAAGGAAAATTCAGCTTTATTAAACATTATGACAAAATTTTTATATTCCTTACAACGTTTAAAAAGTGCCCGTGGAATTCCTTTATATGTTTCAAAATGTATTCATCTTAAACTGGAAATAAAAGATTTGAGCACTAACTTTCAAACAATTTCGCCACAGAAAAATTAAATATGCAACTTCAATTAATATGATGTTGTCTGTGTTAATGAAACTTCATTAACAAATGATGCGGATCTAATATACATCATATATTTTCCCTGAAAGAGAGAAGTGTAATAGCTATCTGTTAACTGATAGTTTAAACTGACTCCAGAAAGCCTTCAGCTTCAGAGCTCCATTGATATCTTCTTTTTCTGCCAGCGTTTTCATTGCTAGCAATGGACATTTAAGTGGAGAAATGCAACTCCCAGCATGAAAGGATTATCTTTCTAATCTTCCTTAAAGCTTCCCCCAGATATCCTATCAGTATGAGGTTATTGGTAGGAGACAAGTTAAATAAACTTAATATAAATCCTGGGTTTTGGAACTATGTCTTAGAGTTGCACTACTGCATCACAGTCACATATAAGGATGTTTGTCTATTATTACTTTTGTCTCTGATTAATTATTTTCTTCTAAGTCTAACCTCCAATTGCAATAAATATTTCTTTTCAGTGAGTGTGAACAGAAACCAGAGACAAACTCTTGTATTGTTTCAGTTTAAAGATGGGACATTTCCCTTTAGTAAACCTTTCTCTATAACACATGGCTGTCTCGTTGATAAAGGAGGAAAAAAGGTCACTTCCTAGCTCCCATAAGTTTCCCTATAGATGTCTTGCCATATGCATTTTCTTACAGAAGATTCACAGTTTTAAAATTCAGTTAGACTTGCATAATCTTGCTACCATCCCTGTCAAGACTGGCAACTGAATCTTACTAGAGAACACTTCTGTCATAACCATTCACTAAAGGTTCCCTCAAATTGAGTGTGAATCTTTTTTCCCATTTTCTGACACCAAGCTGTTTTGGAGAACGGAATAGAAAGAGAGAGCCTGGAACACAGGCCTGCTGCAAGGTCTGAGTCCTGAACCAAACTCATAATGGCTAAGAGCAAAAGTTATAAAGCAAATGCCCGCCTACATGTTCACTGTCCAGTTCAAGAACTTGGCAAAAACATGTCCGGCGTTGCTAAAACACTGGCACTCTTTAAGAAGTACTAGGCACTAAGTAAGTATTCACGTAAACACATTTCAGGAGGCTAGTATGAGTACACCCCAACATAAAGTTATGGTATAAACACACTACCTGAAGATAGTACAGGGACACACTGGCCCCTCATAAGATAAGGTCAGGATGACATGATAAGATGTTTTGTTGGAACCAACTGTGTAGGGTCTAGGGCAGAGGTGGGCAAACTACAGCCCGTGGGCCACATCCGGCCCACCGGACCATTCTGCCCGGCCCCTGAGCTCCTGCCCCGGGAGGCTAGCCCCGGGTCCCTCCCCTGCTGTCCCCCCCTCCCCTGCAGCCTCTGGGCAGCGGGGTTACAAGCTCCTGGGGTAGCGCAGCTGCAGAGCCCGGTCTGACCCAGTGCTGTGTGCTGCGCGGTGTGTGGCTGGCTCCAGCCGGGTGGCGCGGCTGCCTGTCCTGGTGCAGCCGTGCTGCTAGCCACCAGTGCTCCAGGCAGTGCGGTAAGGGGGCAGGGAGCAGGGGAGGGGGGTTGGATAGAGGGCAGGGCAGTTCGGGGGGTGGTCAGGGGCTGGGGGGATGGATGGGGTGGGGGCTGTCAGAGTGGGGAACAGGGGGGTTGAATGGGGGCAGGGGTTCCGGGGGCAGTCAGGGAGCAGGGGGGGCAGTCAGGAAGGAGAGGAAGGGTTGGATGGGGTGGTGGAGGGCAGTCAGGGGTGGAGGTTTTGGGGAGATCAGGAGACAGGGAGAAGAGATGGTTGGATGGGGCATGGGTCCCGGGGGGCAGTCAGGAAGGGGAGGTGATGGGGCAGCAGGGGGCAGTTAGGGGCAGGGAGTCTGGGGGCGGTCAGGGGACAGACAGCCAGGGGGCTGAATGGGGCAGGGGTCCTGGGGGGGAGCCGTCAGGGGGCGAAAAGCAGAGGGGGGCAGATGGGGGCAAGGGCCGGGCCACGCCTGCCTGTTTGGGGAGGCACAGCCTCCCCTACCTGGCCCTCCATACAATTTCTGAAACCCGATGCGGCCCTCAGGCCAAAAAGTTTGCCCACCCCTGGTCTAGGGTCGGGTGATAACTAATCCGGTAGCGTGGTAACTAACCACGTCGGAAGGGCAGTACGTAACTTTTTTGTATCAATGTATAAAAGAAAAATAAATCATAGGAGGGGCATCTCTGGCCTAAAGGGCAGCAGAAATTCCTGCTTCTGACTGAGCTGGTCCATTGTCATGGACCTACATGCATTAGTGTACCTGTAGCACATATAGGGCACAAGTACTGTGCTTTGTCGGAAATAAACCTGGTGGAAGGTCTTTGCCACCGAACGATTCTGTAGTCCTTCTGGGTAATACTATCAAGGTTTGCTGGGCTAGCTCTCTGAACAGAGCTGGGACAGCACACGGAGAGAACACACACATGCACATGCCTCTGTCACTGCTGGTTTGATAGACAAAACAAGGAGTGAACATGAAAGCTTTTAAAGGAGTAGGTCAGATAAAATATGCTTTATTTGTGATAACAGAGATAACCTGTTAGGTAACAAAGGACAGAGTTATTCTCAAAGCCAAGAGTTATCCTTTGAGAGCATCCCATGGCTATAGTACATATGATGGTTCTTCTTCTTGTGTAGGAGTTACATGCATGCTTTTACATATTGGGCCAGATATGTATCACCTTATGTAAGAAAAGGTCACCACACTCAGGAGAAAGATAAGTGGGAAGAGGGGAGTTCCATCAGGGGAGGGCAGCTTTAAGTTACGCCACAGGAATGTCACCAGCAAAGCCCACAGCACAAATATGCTGAATCAGTCTACACCCCAGTTATCTAGGCACATCCTCTCCCCCCCCCCCCCCCCTCGGTCAATAGGGCTCTGCTGGCTGTCCCTTGGTTTCCCTTAGCAAAGGGAACTTTTCATCATCAAGGCCCAGCTTCTGCCACCATTGAACTGGACTGATTCAATTGCTGAATCACCATGTTGGGTTTGTTGGGTGTGAGAACTCCTGGCCTAGCTCAGTAAAACAGAAGCCTACCAGGCAGCTGTTCGATGTTGGACTGAGTATGGATCACAGGATTTGGTTCTTCTTCACCAAAGCTCTCTACACTGGCAACCAGGACACAACAGTTGTAGCAGCATATTAAGGTGAGGGAGACATATAAGTTGGGACATTATATTCACTGAGAGTCACTCCATTAAAATCCACTATAAAATTATGCCTAACAGCATCTTGCATAGCTTCTAGTATCCTCTAATCCACTATGTTGTTCTGTAGGGCACAGGATATTTGGTTCAAGAGGCTTTAGATAGTTTAGATAAGATAGTTGAGGTAAAATTGGTGATCCAGATCCCTAGTACCGCTAAGGTTTCTTTACACTGCTGGAGTGTTATGAAATGACTTTAAAGTTGCTCTTCAGGTGAAATTAGCATGGGGAGTGATTCTGGATTGGTGTAAAGCTAGCACAGCTGGCTTTAAAACAGCCCTTCCTGGCCCACTAGGGGCGTGTCAGGACTAGTTCAGTGCAGAGGAGAGACATTTAGGGGGGGAAGAGGTGGCAGAGCTGGAGTACAATGTTTTCTGCTGATCCTCCACTACAGAAAGTTTCATAGAAGATTTTTTAGTTGGCATAAATTGTAGCAGCTCTGTGCCTGCTCTGGGAATCCTTATACTGACTAAGGATTAGGGAAAGGGAAAGGGAAAGGGAAAAGGTGTTTTAGAGCTATCTTCACCTCCCTCTTTCAATGAGTCAAGCATGAGTTTGGCAATCTGAGGATTATGCTTCATATTTTTGATCTGCAGATTCAGGTCTCCAAAATGAAATCCCACCAGATCTGAGAAGGATAGGTTCACTTTCACTGCAGGAAGAAGAAAAAAATTGGCACGACACAGTGGTTTAACTATTATCTATTATTTTCATATCTATATCTTAATTGTCTGAATTTAAATAATTTTAACTTGTCTTGTTGAGAGACACTTAGACAGGAACCATAACATACAGTTTACTCACGCGTTTTTTAATTCTATGTTCTCAGAGCCTTTACAATTCCAGGCTAGTAGGAGCAGATTGCACACTGTTGCACTGGAATGCTTGATGTCAAATTTGCCTCTGTGAATGGTGTGGCATAACATTGTATGGCAACTCGTTCGTTAGTGTTCTTAATATTATTATTACTTTAGAACAGGAGGATTGAACTGAATGGGGTTATGGTTGTGCTAATTTTGCTCTCCTGACCTATTAGCTTGTGATGTTGTTGTTTATATTGCACCTTTGGCACATCTCTATAAGAGCTATTCAATTGCTGGAGTAGTGCTTCTGGAAATAATCATCTTTTTTTTTTTTCACTCTGTGATACCTGTGCTCTTTTGTGGGTGACTCACTCAGCCCCTGCACTTCCATTGTAGAAAGTTTTAATGGAAATGCCAAACACAATATGTCTAGTTTAATGACTAACTGCTTTCAAAATCATAAAGTATGTTTAAAAATAATAACCAAAATTTTGGTTTAGAGCTTGCCACCCCTCCCATCCCCCCAAAAAGCATTTGAACCCCTGTAAATGTATGACTTTTTGCTAGTTTTTAGGGCTGGATTGTGATTCATACTATGCATGTGTGCAAGGCAGTAAGAACTTCCTACCAAGGGAGCGTCTTGGGGCATGGGATTTTTATTTGATTGCTTTCTCCCTCTGTTGAAGAGGTGAGTGGGGAGGGATGGGAATAGGTAGGGGAATGATCAGCGCCTTAGCTCTATCTCCTTCTCTATTCTTTGGCCAGAGTAACTATGCCAACACAGAAGGGTAGTAATTTACTGTTACCCTTGCTCAGGGTTGCTCAGTAAAATGTTAGCCCTCTATATCAAAAATGGCTTAACCTAGATTGCTTTCATGATCAAGTGATTTATTATGTGCTCCTTTCTCAACTCGGCTAATTTTTGTGGCCACAGGATCCTCCTAATTTTTCTTTGGTTTGTTTACACTTTATTTACATAAACATTTCCCCACGAGGCGTCATTCACAAGAGATTCCTTGGTAGCTGCACGCAGAAGGATGCAGGTGTACGGGTCTGGGGTCCTGAAGCTTGTGTGGGGCACAGGACAGTTACACAAATGGCCTTGTGCCTGCAGTGTGTCACCAGAGAATTCCTGGTCTTGGGCAAACTCCCTGCCTGCTCCTTATGCATATCAGAATGTTCTAAGGGAAACTGCCCCTCCTTGAGCAATTTTCATGGGCAGGGGTGATCTGACTCTTAATATCAACTCTGGAAAAAACCCTCTTGTGTCATCTAGTCCAACCCTTTGAATCAAAGTAGGATAGTCATGAAAATTGGTGTGATCAAGCTTTGCCTTCAGTAATTTTAATGACAGAAAGTCTGTGATCCCTTTTGACATATTACTTCCCTGATCTGACATTTTGTACTATTTATTCTACATTTTTCCCCTCTGTAATTTTAAGCCATTACTCTACTTTTACCTGCATTCACTACACTGCTGACAATCCTCCCACACCAACCTCCATCCCCTTCTTTCTGTTAATTCTTCATACATACTCAGATGTTGTTATCATGTCATCTCTTTTCTCTAGGCAGGGCAAATTCAGGATTTTTTAAGTTCTCTTAATACGGTAGCTATTTTCTAAATCTTGTGAACATTTTTTGCTGCTCTAGTTTAGATCCTTTCAAATCTAGCAAAATTCTTTTTATAGTATGGAAGCATAAACTGCTCACAGTGCTGCCGATGTGACCTCGCCAGTGCTGTGTAAAGCATATTATCATTTTGATTCTGTATGTCATACCCTTCTGTATATAGCCACAAGGATAGGGAACACTGAGAGATCCTGAAAAAATGATTTTTTACATCAATGATGGGAAAATCTCTCAATATTTTGGAAATCACTGATAGATACTCCCCTTCAGTACACATCCATACATCCACAGGAACAGATATCTATCTACTGGTATATTTATTTTTTGAAGGAGAATTTAGTTTAGGAGCAAAGTTAAAATAAAACCAAACTTAAAAAAGCCCACTAAGAACGTATAGATAAGAAATAAAACTCATATTGTCTTTGTAGCTGCCATAAAACACTCCAGACTATGTTACTGTGCTGATTATCAGCCCTTCCTGGGTGTACTAGAAACATTGAGCTTCACCTGCTGCTCTGCAATGCACCCAAGTTGTGTCAATATCTAGCACAATACACTGTATGCCATGTCCTATTACTTGATTAATGCATCACATTCTAAAACACAATGTTTACTGAATACGGGTGAAATAACTTGAAAGCAAGTTTCCGTTCAAAAGAACCAGTTAAGCACTTCTAATCATGTAAATTCTATGTGAAAGAAACACAGTATATTATGTTTAAAATTTATTTTAAATTGAAGAGGAAGGGGGCTTAGTTTATGTATACCTTTTATGTGCATTTGCTTATATTTGAATTTGCAAATAATTTTGCATACCATGTGCACTCAAGGTTATTTGAAACAAATGTCTGATACCCCATCACATTTCCTTCTAATCACATTGTGAATAAGTGAGGAAAAATGGATAGTCATTTAAAAATATAAAACTTTCATTAAAGGCCTCAGTATGTGGAATATCTTTTTGTAGAATATTATTCAATGTTGCCACCTTGAGGCCAAAGTGTGTATAAAAACGTAGGGAAGGCTAGCTGGGTAAGAGCAGCAGCTAATGATTTCTGCACAATTAGACTTTCAAACTACTATAGAGTGTTTTGTTCTGAGTATTCACATGGGGAAAGTATGTTTTATGCTTTAGACAGTGCATAGATTGTGAAAATGTGAGTATTTTCTTTGGGCTTAAAGAAAGAAAAGACAGTAGTGATGAAATCTTTACAGGAATAATACATTTCATCCATTTAATTTTTTTTTTAAATAAATACATATAAAAAATGAAAATTGCACACAACACTTCTTGCTAGTGTGCTGTTTCCAGTTTCTATTGACTTGTCATTCTTTCATGAAAGGACACTAAATAACCCAAAACCAGTCAAAGGAGAAGGGAGGTGAAATTTCATATGGATAGTTTGTTTGAAGTTGGGAGGGGAGTGAAATCAGAGCTTGTAATGGGGAACTGACTTCGGTCTTAATTATGAAGGAACAATATGTGTTTCCATAATATTTCAGGAAAAAAAAGGGAAATTATTCATAGCATTATTGCCAGCCACAGTAAGAATGCTTATTATATAATGTCGTTGGGTCATTTTAAAAATTACTAAAATAAGAAGTGATAGATGAAAGTGTCCCTTTTAAATGGTAATTTCCTTTAAATGTTCCTTTAACAACAACTGCATTGTTGCCCAAGAAGAGTCAAAAAGATGTTGATATCTCTCTTGCTTGTCTTCTGGTTCTAGATAAGGTATTGGTCTATGACAGTGAGATATTGATTAGCACTGATGCTCTGAACCCTTTACCAAATGCAGAGATAAAATTTCTCGATACTTTAAATGACTGCTTCTTGGAGCAGCTGGTACGGAAACCCACAAGGGGAAAGGCAACTCTCGATTTAGTCCTGAGTGGAGCGCAGGAGCTGGTCCAAGAGGAAACTATAACAGGACCGCTTGGAAATAGTGACCATAATATAATAACTTTTAACATTCCTGGTGGGATGTGGGAAGAACAGCTGGTGGGAAGAACATCTCAACATCCCAACACTGTTGCATTTAACTTCAGAAAGGGGAACTATGCAAAAATGTGGGGGTTAGTTAAACAGAAATTAAAAGGTACAGTGACTAAAGTGAAATCCCTGCAAGCTGCATGTACGCTTTTTAAAGACACTATGATAGAGGCCCAACTTAAATGTATACCCCAAATTAAGAAACACAGTAAAAGAACTGAAAAAGAGCCATCATGCCTTAACAACCATGTAAAAGAAGCAGTGAGAGATAAAAGGGCATCTTTTAAAAAGTGGAAGTCAAATCCTAGTGAGGTAAATAGAAAGGAGCATAAACACTGCCAAATTAAGTGTAAAAATGTAATAAGAAAAGCCAAAGAGGAGTTTGAAGAACAGCTAGCCAAAAACTCAAAAGGTAATAACAAAGTACATCAGAAGCAGGAAGCCTGCTAAACAACCAGTGGGGCCCCTGGATGATCGAGATACAAAAGGAGACACTTAAAGACGATAAAGTCATTGCGGAGAAACTAAATGGATTCTTTGCTTCAGTCTTCATGGCTAAGGATGTTAGGGAGATTCCCAAACCTGAGCCGGCTTTTGTAGGTGACAATTCTGAGGAACTGTCACAGATGGAAGTGTCACTAGAGGAGGTTTTGGAATTAATAAACTTAACATTAACAAGTCACCGGGACCATATGGCATTCACCCAAGAGTTCTGAAAGAACTCAAATGTGAAGTTGCAGAACTATTAACTCTGGTTTGTAACCTGTCCTTTAAATCGGCTTCTGTACCCAATGACTGGAAGATAGCTAATGTAATGCCAATATTTAAAAAGGGCTCTAGAGGTGATCCTGGCAATTACAGATTGGTAAGTCTAACGTCAGTACCAGACAAATTATTTGAAACAATAGTAAAGAATAAAATTGTCAGACACATAGAAGAACATAAATTGTTGGGCAAAAGTCAACATGGTTTCTGTAAAGGGAAATCGTGTCTTACTAATCTATTAGAGTTCTTTGAAGGGGTCAACAAACATGTGGACAAGGGGAATCCAGTGGACATAGTATACTTAGATTTCCAGAAAGCCTTTGACAAGGTCCCTCACCAAAGGCGCTTACGTAAATTAAGTTGTCATGGGATAAAAGGGAAGGTCCTTTCATGGATTGAGAACTGGTTAAAAGACAGGGAACAAAGGGTAGGAATAAATGGTAAATTCTCAGAATGGAGAGGGGTAACTGGTGGTGTTCCCCAAGGGTCAGTCCTAGGACCAATTCTATTCAACTTATTCATAAATGATCTGGAGAAAGGGGTAAAAAGTGAGGTGGCAAAGTTTGCAGATGATACTAAACTGCTCAAGATAGTTAAGACCAAAGCAGACTGTGAAGAACTTCAAAAAGATCTCTCAAAACTGATTGGGCAACAAAATGACAAATTAAATTTAATGTGGATAAATGTAAAGTAATGCACATTGGAAAAAATAACTCCAACTATACATACAATATGATGGGGGCTAATTTACCTACAACGAATCAGGAAAAAGATCTTGGAGTCATCATGGATAGTTCTCTGAAGACATCCATGCAGTGTGCAGAGGCAGTCAAAAAAGCAAACAGGATGTTAGGAATCATTAAAAAGGGGATAGAGAATAAGACGGAGAATATATTATTACCCTTGTATAAATCGATGGTACGCCCACATCTTGAATACTGCTTACAGATGTGGTCTCCTCATCTCAAAAAAGATATACTGGCACTAGAAAAGGTTCAGAGAAGGGCAACTAAAATGATTAGGGGTTTGGAATGGGTCCCATATGAGGAGAGATTAAAGAGGCTAGGACTTTTCAGCTTGGAAAAGAGGAGACTAAGGGGGGATATGATAGAGGTATATAAAATCATGAGTGATGTGGAGAAAGTAGATAAGGAAAAGTTATTTACTAATTCCCATAATACAAGAACTAGGGGCCACCAAATGAAATTAATGGGCAGCAAGTTTAAAACAAATAAAAGGAAGTTCTTCTTCACACAGCACACAGTCAACTTGTGGAACTCCTTGCCTGAGGAGGTTGTGAAGGCTAGGACTATAACAGTGTTTAAAAGAAAACTGGATAAATTCATGGAGGTTAAGTCCATTAATGGCTATTAGCCAGGATGGGTAAGGAATGGCCTAGCCTCTATTTGTCAGAGAGTGGAGATGGATGGCAGGAGAGAGATCACTTGGTCATTACCTGTTAGGTTCACTCCCTCTGGGGCACCTGGCATGGCCACTGTCAGTAGACAGGCTAGATGGACCTTTGGTCTGACCCAGTACGGCCGTTCTTATGTTCTTACCAGAGGTTCCATCTTCTGTAAACCTAATCATCATTGATGATTCATTGAGGGCTTTGATGATGATTTTTGAAGAGTTGATGTGGCAATACTGAACAGTTTTGTTCTATGGCATTTTTTCAAGATCCCTGATTGGCTGAATCTACCCTATATATTCAGGAAAGCCCAAAGAAGCCATTTTGACTTGTTTTCTCTAGCCTGTGTAGGAGCTAGGGAGGAGTTTTATCTCCAAGGGAGTAGGCCTCTTATCCGATAAAGACACTGGATGGGAGGGGAAGGCTGCTTGGTCCTCCCATAAGAAGACACCACCAGGGAAAGGAAATTAAGGTTTGACAGG
This sequence comes from Malaclemys terrapin pileata, assembly GCF_027887155.1. Classification (NCBI taxonomy): domain Eukaryota; kingdom Metazoa; phylum Chordata; order Testudines; family Emydidae; genus Malaclemys; species Malaclemys terrapin. Next base: position 70,712,092 of record NC_071512.1, read on the forward strand.
GGCAGTTTGTGATAGTCTATACAAGCAAAAGTGCAAGGATTGTATATGGTATATGCAAGATTGACCTTAATTAGCAAAGATCCTTGCATATTCCTTATGTTAAACCCTGACTAATTAATCCTTGCATGCTTTGCATCATCTCTTCATAATCCTTGAGAGTCTGTTTCTATTTGTTTTTCTCTGCAGTTTGTATTGACACTCTCTAGCAAGATGGCTTCCATTGCCTGTACATATTGCAACTTTCACAGTTAGTTGAAGACCAGGCCAGGAGGTCTATCTGACCTTGTATCTGTGTGCCACAGGCAGACTAAACATATTAAGATGCACTGTTATTGTGTTCCTTATGTCTGGCCTTGGATCTTATCTAAACACCCTTCCATATTGTTTACACTTAGTATAACATCACAAACCACATTTCTTATCCAAAGCAAAACCTTGGACATTTTGTTCCATGTCCATCACCACCATCTATATTTGTACCCTTCTCTCTACTCCTCTCCTCTATTACAAAAATAATATGTATGTGTCTGTCTGTGATGTATATGTATGTAAGTAAAACATTTTTTCTTCCCAGGACTCTCCCTTACAACTAAAGAAATCTTTCAGACATAGTCACTAAACCATTTATGTTTCTTCTCTAAATGTCACAATCATGGACTCTTGTATGAAAGTGGCTTTTGCATTTTCACAAGATTCATTGGGGAAAATAATTATTGTCTAAACTTTCTTCAGGAAAATCAGATTTCAGAGCCATGAAATAATCCAGTTTGGAATGGAAAAGAGTTTTACAGGATTTTTTTTGAAAAGCATTCATTATATTTGCTGAGCTCTAGTTACTATTATTAACTTTGAGTAATCTATAGGCTACTGTGGTACATCCAAGGAAGGATTAGTTCTTTTTTAAATACCTTCTTGTGTTGAAAACCAATGAGCATGTTTCCCATTAAAATAATCTCAGTGAGCTAAATTCTATTCGCAGTTGCAACAGAATAAAACCAGAGTAATTCCATTGAAATCAACAGAGTTATTCTGGATTTGTACAGATGCAAGAGGGAATAGAGTATGGCCCTATGAATTTAGTTGTTCCTAGTCTATTAGAACATTAACAACAAATAGTTTGGTCCTGGATCATTAGACAACAAACTACTGGTGGTAGCAATCAATTTTTGTGGAATTCTTAATTTATTGTATTTCACTGTGCAGGGGCATCAAACTAGTGATTAGTTTCATTCTCTGTAAACCCTTTGAAGTTAAAGGATGAAATAAAATGAATACTGAGTCTGACTGTGAGCATGGATAAAGATTCTTTTTTTAATCTCAGTCATTCAGTGCAGTACTATGAAAGGGGTTCCTTTTATTATTATTTTAGAGAAGAGATTAGCCAGGTTAAAACAAAAAAAGAAAGAGAAAATAAAGGCTACATTAAAATGATGCACAGGAAAAATATATGTGAAAATTTCAATTTGCCCCATTTTGCCAAAAAACTCCTCCCTTCTGGCACCCCCCACCCCCACATCCTGACAAATCCCTAAATTATGTTAAAGTAATATTAAGGCTGTTACTTAAAAACCCAGTAGTAAAGTGTTTCACTTTAGCATCAGGGTGAATTTCCAGGATGATTCTAATCAGTCTAGGAACTGGAAAGAGCTGAGGTGAGTATGTATATCATTATGTACGTAGCACATATAATATTTAGACTAAATGATGAAACAAAAACAGAGAAAGAAAGAAAATAATTTGTGGACATGCCTAGAATTGACAGAATAGTTTTCTTTGAAGTGATTCTGTTCTGTTGTGAAAATACATATTTGGACCATTTTAAAACTTTTTATTATTTACTCAATAGACTGTAACAGCTTTGAGCTTATGGCGGTGTTTATTCATAGACCAGCTCTGTATTTTAAGCCTATCATGTAAATACGTATTTGAACAATTCGTAAAGGGAATATTTTACTCAACAAACCATAGTGGCTCCTTTGGAGCCTGTTATGTTGTATTATATTTTGTAATATGGAGCAATTCCAACGTTAATACAGATATACTGATCTCTGTGGTATGCTCCTTCTGTATGCTCTCAGCAATGCCTCCCTCCTAACAGTGCAGGATTCTGAGCAGAAATTAATGCTGCTCCAAGCTGCATTAAATTGTGCTCCTCTCCTGTCTGTTCCATAAGAAATGGTGAAGTAAGAAATCATTGTTGTTGGCTAATGTTATGAATTCTTTTGAAAGGAGTTGTGATTATGCCTGATTGTGCCAAATTCACACACACACACACACACACACACACACACACACACACACACACACACACACACACACACACACACCGCCAGTCCTGTGGCAGTCCCTGCATGCATGCTTGGGGCTCTGTGTCTTGTGGCATGTAGGCACATGCTGTCCATGGCACTATCCTATATCAAACCCACAACGATTTATTTTGTCATGTAAGTTAATACTGACACTGTCAGCAGCATTGTCTTACATTGACTCCCACCAACACCCCTGCTAAAGTATCTTTATTTCCAGATGGGTTCAAGAGAGAGGGTTTTAGTGCAGAGGTCCTGGAATTCCATTTGAATGCCCAAAATTGATGGGATTTTCTCATCAGACTATGGGGCAGGTTTGGAGGGTGGCTCTGTGAGAGGTAAGCATCCATGATATGGTGAAAGCTTTGTCTCAAGACTGCAGTTTTTCACCTGACTTTGGCATTCCCATAGGATGGCATAATGTTTTCAGGACAAATTTTTTGGTGGCCTCAGAATGCGGCCACCAAGTCTTGCTGTTCGCTGCTCACACACTGTTTCCTAAAATACTTAATTAGTTTTAGGAAAAGCAAATATATGCACATATACACATCTAAATCATTGTAATTCATTTATTGCTAGCTAGTAAATCTGTTGTGAAAAGTGATATTAACAAAGATACAAGTATCACTTTTCACAGCAGACTTACAGCCCTGGCAAGCCTGGGGACAAATTAAGTTCTGGATGAAGGGTCGGGGAAAGCAGCAGAGGGCTAGAACCTGAAGGCCTGCCAGAGGATGGTCCCAGGGATGGTACCCAAAGCTGTGTGGCCGGAGCCTGGGACCTGCCGTCATGCAGCCAGAGCCCAGGGCTGGAGCTCGAAGCGGTGGCCAGAGCCTGCCACCCCGTCACCCCAGGGCTGAAACTCAAAGCCTGAGTCCCACTATCCCTGGAAAGATGGGGAACTCAGGAACTCACCAGCTGCCTGCACCTACAGCATTGTGCCCCAGGTGTCTCCAGAGGGGGCAGGGCCCAACCCCCTGCTGATGGCCCCAGTAACCAACACCAAGGTGGTGCATCCAGGAGCAACAGGGAGGAAGAATAGGTGCTACTTTGATGGAAACAAAAGTAGAACAGAGAAATTAGTTACTTATATTGCTATGAGATACATTCTCCCTTGCCTTTTTTCTTTTGTAGTCATTTTTAACTGGATAAAGTGGGTGTGAACTGTTATCATGATGAATTGATAGTATTTTACACCCACTTAAAGGAGGTATACGTGACTGCACAACGTGCATGCTAGTTCAGAATCAGTCCCTTATTTTGGATAAAGAAGGTCTGGGATTTTTGTAAGGCTGTGTGTGTTAATTAAATTAAAAAAGAGAGCTTAGTAGCTGTTTATTTTTCAACATTTTAATTTAATTTTCACTTCAACCATTAGTGCTCTTCTCTACTTGTGTTCATCCCATGGGTGGGTGAGACTTTTGTATAATATGAACTGGAGTATGCCCCATAAGCAGTGAAGGCTAATGCAAATACATGACACTTGTACTTCGCAAATTTCACTGGCTCCCTGTCCACTTAAGAACAGAATTCAAAGTCCCTCACTTAATCCACCCTATAAAACCTGAAATGGACAGGGAGCTAGCTAGCATTCTCTTTCTAATGTGCTTGGCTGGCTGGTTCTTGAATACATGCTCAGGGTCTAACTGATCACCATATGTAAGGTTGGAAGTCATTTTCCCTTAGGTCAGGTTGGCAGTGACCTTGGGAGAGGGGGGGTGGGAGATTCGCTTTCCTCTGTACTGTGTTGGTACAGGTCACTTGTCAGGATATTATCTGGGTATATTGGACAAAATCCCTGCTATTTTGGCGGCCTTGAGTACTGGTGCATCTTGGTCCCTCCTATTTTCTGCCTGTGGCACATAATAGTCTAGTCTTCTGTGGGTTGTAATATTTTGGTCTAATTTTGATTGTTGGGTTTAGTATGCAAGTGCTGAGTGGTGTGAGTAGCCTGTGATATTCTGGAGATCTAACTAGATGATCTGGGGGTCGCTTCTGGCCTTCCACTCTGAGTCTGACAGTGTCACTGAGGAGACCCATGCATCCGAAGAAGTGGGCTGTAGTCCACGAAAGCTTATGCTCTAATAAATTTGTTAGTCTCTAAGGTGCCACAAGTACTCCTGTTCTTCTTTTTGAGGAGACCCAGGAGCTGGGACAGAGAACTCTCCTTGGTAGACCACATCTATGGAGGTCCTTGGCAGAGGAGACCACACTGGGTGTGTTTAGTCCCAATTAACAAACACCTTTTGAATAACCTGTTTGTTCAGAAACAGAATCTAAAACAAAGACACCGACACATCCCGTTCATGGGAAACAGAGAGAAGTGACACCATTTTGAGGATGGATCATAGCGTGTTTTCTTAATTTTGCCTGGTGCTTAGATACAAGGCCTTCACAAAACCTGAGCTAGATTAATATGAAGAAGTGCATTTCTAAAAAAGAACATATGCTAGAACCTGAACACAAAGGGCAAATCGCACCACTCAAGATAAAGCATTTTCTCTTGTCAGTAACTGCACTCATCTCATTAACATTAATGGCAGCTTCACGCACATGCATGTATATCTCTCATTAACACTAATAGGTAATACATGCACGTAGCTCTCTGATGAACACTGATGAGAGTTACGTGTACGTGCAATGCTCATTAGCATTAATGGAGGTTACCCACACGTGGATCTCTGAACATTAATGGGAGTTGTATACATGCACGTTTCTCATTAACATTAATGGCATGTGCATCATTCATTAATATTGATAGCAGTTGCAGGAAGGCACATCTCTCATTAACATTAGTGGGAGTGACATGTACATATTACAAGGAGAAAACTTTTCCTTTTATTGTATTTTTTCTCTAAATCATGCAAAAATTGAATTTGCCTTTTCATTCTGTTCTAAGGAATCACTAGCCTTTCTCAGCAAATCACCGTAGGTCTCACTGACCTTGAACATATTATACAGGTCTCTTTTTCCCCTGGGTGAGCTGTTCCTTGAACAAGACCAAACAGCCTATTCTTCAGTATTAGGCAAGCATGTCATCTCTACACTTTTTCTCTTTTTTAATCAAATATATTTACTGTATTGCTGCTATTTCAAAGAGAATCCCCCTCTCTGTTAACGTCTGAATTCCCATATAGACTTTTCATAGGGTAGTGGTGACACACACCAGCTGCTGAGTTATTGCTCAGGAGAGTACAAAATTTATTGCAAGTTCTTGTGATCATAACTCCATTTTACACCACTCACTAACACAATATTGTGATAATCCCTGACAGAGCTCTAGACAAATGTGGTAGGGACTAGGGGCCATATGCTTCCTTTTATAGTAAAAACATGAAAAAGTCTGAGCGCCACTGAAATTTACTACAGAACTGATCTGGGTAAGCTAATAAGTAACCTGCCATCCAATCATGAGAAAAAAATGTCTGGAGTAACCGGTGGTGGGTGTGACTGGATACCCCTATTGAACTGATTTTTTTTTTTTGGTATGGGAATATTATGGCTAGTTTCTGATCTCAATTGCACCTGTGAAAATCTAAAGTAACTCCACTTATTCTGGATTTATTCTAGTATAAATCAGAGTTGAATCTTACACCATTGTGAGATTCAGAGTGATGCCCCCTAGAAGTTAGCGGAAGCCCTTGTTGAGCAAAGTGCTACTCAGAGGGTTTCAGAATCTGGCACTTTGTTCTTTATTGCTTATATACAGCAAGTATTGCTGTGTCTCCTGGAGGAGTCTATTGCCACCCTTATTCAAGGCGAGTAGTACCTTATTCCCAGAGTAGTGACCCTGAGGATTAAGGGGCTACTCAAAGTGAGTTGGAGTGTCAGAATCAGGCTCTACATTTATAATGTTATAGAGAAACGTGCAGTATTTATTTCATGAATTCCCCCTTTCCTCACCACACTTTTTTTCTGGATGGAGGGAGACACATGGGGGAGGAGGGCCAATGGTGAAAGTAAGTCTGATCCACCTCTCTCTGTGACACATGGGTGTTTCCATGTCCCACCTCCCAAGAGTAAACATTAATGTATGATGCCAGCAAGAAGAAAGAAGAAAAAAAAGCAGCAATTTTTTTGGCCGCCAGGAACATCAGCATTGTCAGACTGTGCCAAATAATTATGTTTCTACTTTTGCATGCAGTTTCCATTTACACCCAACCATGAAGGCAGCACCTTGATTGCAAAAAATGGGTGGTGTCCATTCTGCAACAAAATGTATGTTCTTCCTTTCTGTCACCAAGGAATGACATTTCAATGTCCATATTAAAATTGTATGGTCAGACTAGCCAAACTACAGGGTAGTCTACAGTGCTGTATTTTAAATATATTTTGAGGAATCTATCTATTGCCATTGTATTGTGTCCTATTTCTTTTGGTGGGGGAGGAGAGTTATGTCTTTAAAGCACAGGATTGGGACTATAGGGGTCTAGATTCAATTATCAGCTTTGTCATGGACTCTGCGTGTGAAGTTGCTTAATCTCTCTGTTCCTTAGTTCCCCATCTGTAAAATGGGGATAAAAATACTTGTTTTCACCTACTCTTTGTCTATGTAGATGGTAAAGGCAGGGACTGATTTTTATTAAATGTATGTACAGCACCTAGCACAATGGGTCCTGATCTCAAATGGGGCCTCTAGATGCTACTGTAACATTTCTGCTACTAGTATTACTACTCACAATAATAGCCACATCAACTCTATGTACTTTTTTTAAGCAATATTTTGTTTAAAAGTCCTGGTACTGCTCTATAATAAAATCACCGTATTGCTTTTCTCATTACTATACCAAATTAGAATATCTGTTGTCCATGCAAATCAGGTTTCAAACCAGAATGTTTGTTTGCAAATAACAGATGAAAATGAAAAGAGTATGCTAGGCAAACAGAATATACTGAATAAGAGTCACTAAAACTGGGGGAGGTATAAATTATACCTTTCTGTGCCACTAAGTCCCCTGCTGTATAAATAAGCTTCAACTCAGGGAAGGGCAGGCTGTGTCACTGCTGCTGCTCCTTTTCAGGAGCCTTCTGGAGAGAGCAGTTTAAACTCCCACCAGAGCTCTGCAAAGAAAATGCATTGCAAGAGCCTCTGCCAGGCTATGCCCCATTCAGCTAGCATTGCCCACTGTTTTATCATATAATGGTCCCCTACAGCTATCAGAGTACAATAAATGTTGTGGCCGCTTTCTTACACTGCATTCTCTTCCCCGGTAGACTTTTCACTCTTGGGTGTCTACGTAGACCCTGGGGTGAATCTAGCCTAATTTACATCATAAATAACTCCAATCTAGATAGATATATTAGACACAATACTTTGATATGTATATATTTTCTACAGACCATATTTTGTGTGTGTGTGTGCATACAAACACATGCACATGTGCGCACAGATAGAGGAAAGCTTAATCCAGTGCAATATGATGACAAATGTCAAAAGGCATCAAGGAAAACGCAACAATAATATTCTGACCTGCTACAGGGGTACTAAAGGGTCTAATCTCTATTTACAGCTTTCACTTATAATTCAGAATTCAGCTGCTAAACACACTAAATAATTTAAGAAATACAAGATATTCTAACTCTGTAGCTTGCAAAAGTTGCAGCTGTACCTTTGTTTCAAGGAGTCACCAAATGGTGAAAATGTCAAGCTATTCCTTAAAGTGCACCTTCCCTCAATTCTCTTGGTAGATAGCACTGATTTTTTTCCCCCTAAAGATGCTTTATTGTTTTTCTCCTTTTCATCAGGGTGGGGTTGCCATGGCAATCAAGTAGGATGTCTTGCTGGATTTCACCTTTGCTGTCTTGCTTCATATGGTTCTCTCTCCTCAGAGCAAACATGGTGGATGCAGTGCACATACAGATGTCTGATTTCAGATTTATTTTTCGAGTGTAGCTGGCAGCTGCTCTCCTGAGACAGGAGAAGTAGCACTTCACAAACTGGCATTCATCCCCCCTTTCTCTAATGGCCACCATCACATGTCTCAGTTGCTTTGTGATCACTCTTTTAAGATGGACAAAGCTTTTCATGAAAGACTTTCTTCTAATGTAAACAGAAGCCTTTGTTTTAACATTTCAATTAACTAAATTGTCAGATCAATTAGAGCTTCTCTTTCTCTCTGAGTTATTTAGAGTTAAATGAAGAACCAAAGCCCTACAGAAGACATAGACTGTCACAACTCATGTGCAAGTGCCACCAAAATGCCAACAGGCAAAGAGGTTCTGGTTTGAAGAGCTGGCCTTTGGGTTGTGAAACACTGGTGGCTACTGTTCCTCCAAATTTGAGGGTGAGGGGTGTCTCTCTAAATGTTGATGGTAACCTCAGCTTTCACATCTTAAAGTAATAAGTTTCTAGGTCTCTTCTCTGAAAAATAAAACTTCAAAATGGAAAGCACTCACTGGAGCAGAACATTTTTCACTTTTTCCCTAAAAGAAAATGATGGATTATTCATGGCACCCTCCACAGTGATGGCAACTCAAAAATCCTCTACTTAAATTTGGAAGAGGAGCAAAGAATCTTCAATTGTTGTTGGCCCATCCAGAAATCTAAAGACTGGCCCTGCTGATTTACTTAGGCCTGGTCTACACTACAGGGGGAGATCGATCTAAGTTACGCAACTTCAGCCACTTACCGCAGGGTCCACACTATGCGATGTTGACGGGAGACGTTCTCTCGTCGACTCCCCTTGCAGGTGGAGTACAGGAGTTGACAGGAGAGCAATTGGTGGTCGATTTAGAGGGTCTTCACTAGTCCCGCTAAATCGACCGCCGATGCATCGATCACCCCATGTCAAACCCCCAGTAAGTGAAGACAAGCCCTTAGTAAATCAAAAAGTGGGGTGTGTATTTGGTAGCTGAATGTTCTGGTTGGAGACTTTGACCAAGTAGTGTCCAGCATCATTGCCAGAGATTTTAGGAGAGGTATATAAAGCATAAGCAAAAGAAGAGAGGAGTGAGAAGAAGGAAATGTGATTATTCTCCAAATCTGGCTAAAAGAGAAAGACTGTGATGTCATGGACTGCAGCTCTTTATTCATTCAACTATTCTTATAGTGATCTGTGGGCAAAATGTGCCCATAATGTAATTCCTTTGACACCAGGGTTGAATTTAGCCTTATACCTTCTTTGTAACTACTGTAAAGACATTTGCCCTAGAGCTATAACTCTCTGCTTCCCACTATGAGAGAAAGGGGAAAAATCGATCTCTGGCAGATTTAGGGTTTGTCTACATGGGGGGGCGGGGTTAATCCACAGCTTTTTGCTCTGCATGAGGTAATGTGCATTATGCAAGCTGCAGTAATAGCATGCACCTGGAATGGTGTGCCTTCTGTCAGTGCACATCATTGTGCACACACAGTGGTGGTTTGCTCAGAGTTGAGGGTGTGGGTTTCTCAAAGGGTATCCCATGCTTCTTTGCTTCTGAGCAACATGTATTCTCAGACTTTTCTTGTTGTTCAGATTTTTTTTTAAGATTCTATGATTCATCTATCTCTGCCCTGTCCTTCCTTTATGGGTGGGCCAGAGCCATTTTCAAATTGCTGTCAGCCAGCGTGGACCCAATAATACTCCACGCTCAAAAATTCAGAGGCTGCTTGGACTGTATTTCAGCACTCAGAGCTGGATGAATTCAGCTTGGGACTTTGCCTGCTGCACAACCAAGCAACAGCAACAGCTCCTCCAGCAGCAGGAGAGTCTCAGTGGCAGTGGAACCAGGATGTGGACAAGGGCAAAAGGAAGACACCAGGCAACCAATAGTAGAGGATGCATTCCTGGTGCAGTGCCATTTCTGGGCTTGGGAAACCTGCGTGGATAGCTGGGGAAGGACTGTTCTGCAGACTTGGTTTGACCAGCAAGAGAATTTCAGAATGAGGTGGCAACCTTTTTGGAGGTTTGTGCTAAAGCTACCCCACAGTTACAACAGCAGCACACAGGAATGCAGTGCCCCATATCCATGGACAAGCAGATTGTAATTGGCATATGGCAGCTGGCCATCCCTGAATAGTACCAGTCCATAGCAAACCAATTTGGCATGGTGAGATAGACCATAAGGGCCATTATCAAGCAGGTGTGTGATCCCATGGAAAAGGTACTACTGCACCAAGTTAAAAAATCTTTGTATAATGCTCAGAAAGTTATTGATGGCTTTGCATGCACTGGATTCCCTAACTGTATTGGGGCGACTGATGCGATCATTGTGCCTGTTATTTACCCCCTCACCCATCAGGGCTCATAACTCATAAACAGTAAGGAGTATGTCTCCATGATGCTCCAAGAGCTTGTCGACCACCATGGCAGGTTTACAGATATGATGGGTGGTCTGGAAGGGTTCATGATGCTAGGATCTTTTGGAACTCAGCTCTATTTAAATTAATAGAGGAAGGACAGTTTGTCCCCGGGAACACTATGGTTGTTAATGCTGTGGATATTGCTCCAGTTATCCCGGGAGACCTGACTTACCCTCTGCTTCCCTTATTAATGAAGCCATTCACAGGCAGCATGGACAGAAAGAAGGAACTGTTTTAACCACTGCCTCAGTAATTGCAGAATGACAGTGGAGTGTGCATGTGGGCATTTGATGCCACTGTTTGTGGAATAGGTTGGAAGAAAACGTCCCAACAATTAAAGCAGCATGTTGTATTTTGCTCAGTGTTTGTGAGAGTAAGGAAGAAAACATTAGTGATGGGTGGGAGTCTGAGGTGCAGAGACTTGCTAAGCGGTTTGAGTAGCTAATAAGGAATCCACTACAAAATGCAAACAGCTGGTGCAATATTGTCAGGGAGGGATGCCTATTTCTCTTGTTTTGTCTCAGGCCTGAAATTGTGCAGTTGTACATCCAGCCACTAACTCGTGGAGGGCCAGGTGGGTGGAAGGTTTTTGTGCCGTTCAGTGTTGTAGCAATTCCCATTGTGTCTTTGCCTATATATGGTTGTAAAAATTCGTAAGTTAGTGCAAACTTAATTATTTTCTGTGTAAAAGGAACTGTCAACTCTTTAGGAATGGAATTTTTAAAGATTTTTATTATTAATCTATGATGAAACAAACAGAAAGGAACCTTCAACTGAAACAAAAATGAATCAACGGCTTTTAATTATGAAATATATTAAAAACCAATCTATTATCTAACTACAAAGTGCCTTTTCAGTAAATCAACAGCGAAACAAAACAGAAAAGCATAACAGTGCAGTGCAGGGCACAATGTAAGGGCTTAAAGTCACAGCCAAGATATCTGCGAACATTTCATCATGAGTTTCCCATTTTCTCCCCCACAGGTTTGCCAGCTGTTCAGCTGTTGATAAGGGGTCTTTCCTTAAGGGTCTGGCCAGTGCATGTTCCATAATATGGGGTGTTAAGAAAATGACATAGCAGTTGTTCATATTCTCGGGAGCCTGTGGTAGTATTTTGTTTTACATGCATTTCTGGCTTTACTTCCCTGAGATTCTTCCCAGTCTTGGAGGGACCTCAGAGATGTGGTGTGTGCCGTATATACTAGGTAGCTTTGCCATTGTGCTTTGGAGGCTGGGGGTAGGATGGGATTGGGTTGGGAATTATGTTTCATCTGGGAATGGTCTTGGGAATTATATTCCCAATCTCACTGCACAGTTTTCCTATGCCTTGGAGGTGTTTTTCTGGTGTTGGAGGAGTGAATATGGGGATGAGCTGTATAGTAATCCCCTCTACATCCCATGTAAACTGTCCTGACTGGATTACGTTATACTGAGTCAGATGATTAGAAGTCAGAGAATGGCCTTATTCAAAAAGGTAAAGGGCAGACCATTGAGGTATGCTGTGAAATTATTCACCAAGATGGTCCTCCCACAAGTGTTGCAGGAGTGGAAGGGAGATGCAAGCTATACCGGTAGGGAAGGCCATCCAGCTGTTCCTCATAATCTCTGATTAAAAACTGAGCAATTTCTCTGCCTTAGATTTTGCTTTATCTCCCCTGCAGATATGTTCAAAGTGCAGAGAAAAATAGCTAGGGATCTGCAAGGACTGCCTGAAGCATTCACTGTTACTAGTCTGTAAGAATGAGGTTACAGTGCATTTATACTTCAGCGGGGAGCTGTACACTTTGCAGTACATGGTCATCATAAACCTTCTGCAATGTGGGATTGAAATGGTCCTTTGTTGGCACGTTAGTGTGATTGCCTGCCCAGAGTAGCCGCCATTTTGAAAAGGCATATGACAGGGTCCAGAATGGACAGTGTAGGCCGAGTCAGGGAGGAAGGCTGATGCAGAGCTTGGTCTCAGAAAGGCTTCTAGATCCCATGGTCCTACCCTGGTACCTGGAATGGAAGCTTGCTAGGCAGTATAGCATATAAATTAAAACGTATATCGTAAATTATTAAAAACAAACAAAAACCTTATGTGCTGCGCTTCCCTCCACACAATCAGCCTCCTTGGTCCCAATCTAGATTGCTGACCGGGAATCAGGATTGGTTGCTGCAGGTCAGGAATCAGGCTTGCCTTCTACCTGGCTGGTGTCAGGGTCCTGAGTGCTGACTAGATTCTGGTTTTTCAAATAGATTTCTTCTCTGGCCTCCTCACGCTTATCCCTTGATGAGCCTTGCTGGTCATCCTTGAGAGGCAGATGGAGGGAGAAGGTGGCCGCACTGCAAGCTGCCTAGATTGGGTGGTTATGTAGTTATGTAAAATCCTGTCCGGTTCTTCCAAAAATGTACAGGTTTCATGTTGCCTGATGAATTTTTTCCTGTTGTCCCTTGTTTTAATGTAGGTGCCCCTGAACTGTTTGCTGTTTATCTGGCACTATTCAGTGTCCCAGCCATGTCCTCTTGCAGACATCTGCCTTGCAATGGCCACAAAAAGATCTTTAGGTCTTGTGGCTGGCCACAAGACCTTCCTGTACCAACGTTTCTCCCCAGATGCCAATGAGATCCAGGGTCTCAGCCTGGCTCCAAGCAGCTGCTTGAGGCATAGAACAGCGGATCTCAAACTGTGGGTCAGGACGTTGCCAGGGCTGGCCTTAGACTTGCTGGGGACCAGGGCTGTAGCAGAAGCCTGAGCCCCACCACTCAGGCTAAAGCCAAAGCCCAAGGACTTCAACCCTGGGTGGCCAGGCTCAGGTTACAGGCTCCCTGCCTGGGGCTGAACCCCTTAGGCTCTGGCTTTGCCCTCCCCCGTTCAGGCAGGCTCAGGCTTTGGTCCCACCTATTGGGGTTGTGTAGTAATTCCCGTTGTCAGAAGGGGGTCGCGGTGCAATGAAGTTTGAGAACCCCTGTAGTAGGGCTTCTGGAGTGTTAGCTCTGCTTTTGCGATAAACTGAAATCCAAGAGCAAATTGACAAAATGTGACTGTGCACCAACTCAAACATGGGAGGGGACATCTAGCCAACCTGATCCCAGAGCAGGAGAGGGCACACAGGTAAACAGACAGGTAAGTAATGGTTGCCTGCAAAGCAGTGAGGGATAACCATTGACAGAACGCAGTGGTCCTTTTGTTCATTTCCTACCTTTTCTCTTTATGGGGCAGGCACTCAGAAGATTGACACATCTTTTCTGTGCCTTGCTGTGATGCTTTGGTTGCTCCACCCTAACCAGTAAGGGATTGTATCACCATCTGCTCTGCAACTCTGAGTATCTTAAATACTGTGGCTCAGAGCCCTGACACCAACATACAAGCATTTAGGTCACACCCTGGCTTCTGCTGCCTGGTTATTTTGTACAAAGTGACCCTGACACCCTCCCATCCCGAATTTCCCCAAAACTATCTGCCCTTTGGCAATCTGCTGGGGTTCCCAGAATTGAACGTATCAGGGGGTAGCTGTGTTAGTCTGTATCCATAAAAACAACAAGGAGTCCGGTGGCACCTTAAAGACTAACGGATTTATTTGGGCATAAGCTTTTGTGGGTAAAAAACCCACTTCTTCATATGCATGGACTTCTTTAAGTCTTTAAGGTGCCACTTGTTGTTTTTCCAGAATTAAAAGTTACTGTGCTGCCCCTCCCAGCCTCAACAAGTGAGAGTTTTGCAACTGCTAAGCTGTATTACAGCTCCTGACACACCAGCTTGTCTGCCTTACTAGCAAACTCTGTCAGTCCAAACCTTGCCTTGCAGATAACAAACAGTGAACCCCGGAGTTCCTGGGTTCCCCAGAGATATCTCCCTGCAGTGTCTAGCCTTCTCCTAGAACACTCACAGAAGGTATTAAGTTTGTTGCCTTTTTAAAGAGACAGCACACTGCAGCTCATTAATTCAACTGGGGTTCTTATGTTTGACAAACACTTATTTCAATCAGCACTGCATTGGTTTATAATAAAAGTAAAACAAGTTTATTAAACAAAAGTCATAGGATTAAGTGATATCAAGTATAAGGAATAAAGAGAGAGAGGGTCACAAGCAAACAAAACTAAAAATATGTTTCTAAGACAAACTTAATTTCAGCAAGTTACTATTGTTGCCTAAGCAGCTTTCTCACCTTATCTCAGTTTCCAGAGACTTCAACATCCTTGGTTGAAGGATACACCCGTTCTGTGATTTGAAGAGCTCTGGCCTCTTTAATCTCTCACATGATAGATAATTCAAATGTCTTTTTGCCTCCCGTGTATCACTCCAAACATCAGTGCCCCTTAGTCCCTCCTTTCCCCCATCCGGGGGGCGGGGGGTTGGGTCAATCAGCTGTCTCTCTGCATCCCAGCCAATGTGGCCAACTGCACCCCCAAAGTCACACCCCTCTTTGCAGGGAGTTGTGCAGCTCTAGACGGCTGCTCCCATCAGCTGGGTGTAAGGCAAGGGGGAAGAGGGGGACCCAGGCCCACCCACTACTCTGGGTCCCAACCCAGGGACCCTCTAGTGGCCTCCTTCTCTCCCTCTGTCTGTCCACGTCCCTGGGCCGCTTTCCCCTTGGCCCCTCGCACCGGCTAGGCCCTTCCCCTCAGGGCCTGCAGTCTGGCAGACACTGGGCTGGAGTTCCCGTCTGCTCCCCCAGGCCGGCCCAGCACTGTGCTGTCCCAGGTGCTAGTCTCCCAGCTCTGGAGACAGACATTCCCCTATCAAAGGCCTGGGACAGACTGACTCTCCTCTCCCTGAGCAGCCTTTTTATAGGGCTGAGCCTGGCCCTGATTGGCTGTCTCCAATCTGGGCCCTGATTGGCTCCCAATAACCCCTTTTTCTATTGGCTCTCCGTCTGCGCAGGCCCATTGGCCTGCTGCAGCCTAGATTCTCAGGGAGTGGGGCAGTTTCCCCACTACAGAAAGTATTTGCTTAAAATAGAAAAAGTAACTATTAAATTGGATTATTAATAGTATCATTGGAATTTAGAACATGGATGTTTTGGTGTATTATTTCACAGTTATATAATCAACAAAGACTGAAGTTTAGACTTTACAGTCAGATGTGATAAATAATTGGTGAATTTAAAGTAGTGTTTAGAAAAAGTTAATTCACATGGTGGGCTTACATAAGTCTATTTAGCTAATTCTTTTTCATTACAAGATTTTTATGTTCCTTGAAGACACAGTTGACTGAGTTACCAGGCTACATGGTAACACTTACCAGATATCAGTGCCTTTATTGCATAAATGCCAATGTGTGAGCTCTATTTGCTTTGCATACAGATTGAGGAATCCATAAAATGAACGTTGGTATTTCCATATATGTAATAGTGATGGTGCTTGTACGATACCTCTAAAATTAAAGATCAGTGTTTGTTATAACACCCTTCCTCTATGCCACATACAAAAGTTATATACCGTAGAGTATCTTGTTGCAGGAAAACACATCAATATCCACATTTAGGGGTTAATTTTGCTCCCACTAAAGTCAAAGGAAAAAACTCCCATTTATTTCAGTGTTGTAGGCCAGTTAAAAGGAACAACTTATCCCTGGTAGTGGTGGCCTATGTAGGAATATTTAACACACAGACAAAATGTATATATGAATATATTTTATGAGTTTAGTCCTTATGATTTACAGGCCTGGATAATGAAGTTCTCTTCCCTACCAATGTACTTCAGACTTATCAATCATATATAATACATATTTCTAATTATGATTAATAATTTACTCTTACAATGCATTCTATATCAAGAACTCAAAGTGCTTTACAAACTTAATCTGAACATTACCAACTAAAAACAAGGTCTTATAACAGGAAGTGATGGACAACTTTAACTAGAGGCAGCACTATCAGCTCCACCTATAATATTTCAACAGAATCTTCTCTACCCACATCAGTGAGCAGAATATATATTTTATTTGTATAGCAAATAGACTATGTTTAAGGTTAATATCTAGGGGATGGGAGAGACTATTTCTAAATTGATATTCAGTCATTCAATTTATTCAGTTCCTGGCCTTTCAGCTGAGTCTGCAAAGAAGGATGTTAATTAGTGGTGATCATGTTTGTGACGTGAACAACTGCCCACTGGGAAATGGATTGAGAGCACTGACTCATTTCACAAAGGATACAAAACTACTATCAGTTCATAAGGTTCATTTTAGTTCATTTCAACTGACCTGGATTCAGATCGGCATTCTAAAGTTAAAAGTTTTAGCATGTCCATGAAAAACTATAAAGACATTTATCTTTAAGACAATATAATAGGAACAAGGTAAGTTTTATAAGGCTATCTTTGAACTTGGGAGATTATTGTTCAAATAAGCACTGAGCATCTGACCTATAATTTAGGGTAGGACAGGTTATCTCATTTCTTTTCAGTATTGTAGTACCACAGGTAGCCAAAGAGGTAGCCAAAAAAAAATTAATATTAGGTTTATTCACATGCTAATGGGCTGTAGTTCTAACATATATATAAGATTTGAAACACAATATCTATGTACACCTCGATTAGAAACAGAGCGAGGTTCATTTTAGCTCTCTGTATCCGTTACATGTGAATTGTGTGAGACCCTTAATATTCATAATATTTTTATTTCAGTGTGAAAGTGATATTCTCTGAAAATGTATGCAGTATTGTCATATTAAATAGTATCGCAATTTGCTGAAAATTGTGGCTGTTTTAATCATTGTCATTGCCTGCCATGCATAATCAATAAACAAATCCAAACAACTTTTGTCTAGAAAATGGGTCAGATAAATTAAGCAATTTTTTACGTGCACTTATTAACAAAATGCTGTCAAACAGATAATTTAAGAATGCTGTAACTATTAGAAATTAGATGAAACACTGATTGCGACGATCACAAAAAGTTCCCTTCTGAATAAATAGCGCTAGAAAGAGATTAAGTTCATCCATTGGATTGGAGGCTTATTTTAGCAGTACTGTATGTGCAAGCCACTCTGATAGAAGTTGGACAAATTTAAATCTTTTTTTATTTTTATAAAGGAAACTAGAACACAATTCCTCCCACCCACACTGTAGAACTTTGCAGCTGATCTATACATTTTTCTCTTTAAAAAAAGAGATGCTCCTCCCCGGAATGCATAATCCTGTTTGGGTTGTTACAACTGGTTGACTTGGCGATATGTCAGAGATGACTACAGGTTCAGACAAGGGATGGAGAGGAAAATTAGTTGAACCCTTTACTGGCAAAGATTCTGCTTTAGTGCAAATGTCAGTAGTTATAGTGACTAGTTATAGTGACCCAAACCCAAAGAAGACCTCTGTCATTTGAAAGCTTTTCTCTTTCACTAATAGAAGTCAATCCAATAAAAGATATTACCTCACCCACATTGTCTCTCTAGTTATAAAAAAGTGAGGCAAAAGAAGCATGAAAGATACATGCTATATAGGTAAAATTGTCTCGATAGACTTTTTCAAAATTTTCCATGAGGTATTAGCAACGCTTTAAATAGCTGCAAACTGCATATTAAAAATACCCAAGTGTATAATACATGTATAAGGGCACCTTGGGTTGAATACATAATAGATACAGAACTGTCAACACCCCTTTCACAATCATATATTCACTTGCTTATGTGACTAGACAAGGGTAGTGAGGTACACTCACCAGGAGTTAAATTAGGAGGTGTATAAATGGAATAGAACCCTTCTTTTAAAAATGAGCATCCTTCTGCCTGGCTCTTTTTTTCCCTCCTCTCTCTCAAATGAAGCCATTTCTATGCAGATCTTAAGTTCTTTATTTAGAAGAAATGTCTGGTAAATGGCCATGTTTTATCCATGGCAGACTGCTTTTCTGTGATTCATTCACCTCCTTCTACAGCAAAAACATAAGCCCATCTGCATTTTATGCACCTCAGACACAATTCAGCCACATGAAATGGTGAAAGAGCCAAAAGAGGACTGTTACATCTACTGTATAAGATATATATATATAGTGTTGAAAACCTTTTAAGAGTTCTGTATATTTAGGAGGAGAGTGTCTAATAAAATGCAGCACCAGGCTGGAGTGACTCGCTGTATATTTCAACAAGTTATGTAGATTTTCTGCTCTACTGTTCAATAAAATATATGTATTTACTTATTACAAGCCCTACTTTGATAGCCCTTCAGCTCACTATTTAAGGGAAATTCCTTGTGTAACAGTTATTTTGCAGCTAGCTATAGCAAAGTTTATTTGTTTGGCATTTTAATGTTGAATTCCTAATAGACGAGAAAAGAAATGAAAGATTTTCTTTGGCAGAGGTGGCTCTCATCTGTGACATTGTTTCTGTGGATGTTGAGAGAGTGAAACAACAGGTAGTTCCAAATGAAGAGGCTTATGAATTGCTGTTATTGGTGATATCTTGCTGAGAAAATGAGGTGCATACCCACACTTCTATTTTGTTTTCCATGTAATGTAAGATAATTTTCAGCCTTGCATGAAGACCTATTCAGCTGTCTGAATTGTATTTCTCTATCTGACTCATGCCTGTGTGATTCATTTGTAGCACCTTGAGCAATATGCAGAAAGGATCTTCATAGAGTATTCCTGACCCATCCAATTAATTTTTTAACCTCGTTTTAGGCAAGGAAAAAGCTTTTTCTTGGCAAGACAAGGTTACAACAGAGGAAGTGAAGACTCCTTCCTTCTGTCCATACACAGCACACTCAAGCCATTTCTACCCAAGAGAGAGGACCCTTACCTATATTATTTACAGTACCCTGATGGTTGGGGGAAAGGGTCAAGCAACCAGCCATTTTGTTTCTAAATATGTTTCTTCTGCTTTGTACCTGTCAAGTCATACAGCTTCACAGTGGCCAAACAAAAATGTCACAAGGTTTCAGTCTGCTTCTACATTCTACCACTCCTTTTGGTTCTTCCCAGTCACTGTACTGCTTCCAGTGCTGATGCTCTCAAAGTGGCATAGATGATTAACAGCAATTGTGCGAGGCACCAGTTGGCAATCTATATGTGACTGTGATAATGCATCAGTACTCTGGAAGGAAGGAAGAAATGAAAGAAGGAAGGAAGGAATTTTTCTTGTAGAATCTAGATTACTGAAGTGGCAATTCTAGCTTGGTTTTAAAAAATCACTAAAGAAAGCCATGGTACATAAAGGACTCTCAGTTTACAGAGGTTTCACTGTAAGTGTGCTATGGACATCCTTTCTGTGCTTAAATTCTATTTTTTTTCCTGTGACATTCTTTGCAAGCAGATTCTAAAATGTGCTGTGCTTCCCAGTTCCACAGAAACATGTACTTCTACTTGCAAACTGCTGCCAAATTCTGAAGATAAGAAAACAAAGAAATCAATTCCTGTTTAAAATGATCAGATCATAGTTAGCAAAATATTTTTCAGGGTGTCTTTTATAGACCCCCTACTGAGATAAAAGTTTGCAGGAGGCGAGGGGTGGTGGTTTCAAGACATCGTTTTTATTTTGATAATTTTTAGAAATACAGATTAAAACAGAACAAAGAAAGAATGATACATCCTAAAAGGAAAGCATGAAACAATATTTAAATGATGTGTGACTTCATTCTTGCTTACAGGCCTTCTGAATCTTTTTAGAATTCATAAAGAAAGTCCCCCAGGATATTTCACAGTGTGATGGTACACAGCCTACTTTCCTGACAGGTCATTATTGCATATCATGCTGGGATCCAGTACATGGCATGCTAGTGGCTGCTCTACCTGCCTCTGTCTCCATGTACCCTCTGTAAATATAAGCAGAAGAGTCTGTCTTTGGAATCCTAAAGGTCCAAGAGAGCTCAAAAGGTAGTGAGTGATTGATTTGCACTACAGGACAGTGCTGTCATAAAAATTTCTGTTTAATTCAGAAGGCTTGCACCCAGAGTCCTTGGCAAAAGCCAGGCATATGATGTGGACCACCATGTGGTGCGCTGACTTATTGCTGAAGCCCTTTCTGATTTTATGCAAGGTAACACTTTTATTTAGAGATTAAAAGAAGTTCAAATGGATGAAGGAGGAAAAGAGTAAATGCAAAAGAATAGGTCTATTGAATTTAACATACACAGCAGAGATATATCAGGATGGGTGAAACTGTGAAGAGAAATTGCCTCATTAGTTCACTTCTGGGATATGGTGGGGGCACAGCTCACAGCTAGAACTCCGTGCCTCCATAAACCTGCCTCTCCATAATAATGTTGCACAGTGTTTCTCAGACCCTAAAATATGAAGTTTGTGAGAAAGCTTTGTAACAATGGCTCCAGTAGTTAGGCTAGGTTTTGTCAGTGGGCTTGAATCTTGTTAATCACTGGAGAAACTACCATTTTACCCTGGTTCACATTCAGTGGGATAGTAGCAATGTAACAAGTGGGTATATTGGACATTATGTAAAGTTCAATAGAAATTGATGGGACTGCAGCTCACTGAATCACTCCCGCATTCCTGACTAGGGCATTGTAATTCATTTGTGAGACCAATAAAAGTTCAGGACCAGCCTTGTCGTAACCATTAGAAATATTACCAGTTACTGTTGAGTAGCTAAGAGTTTAGTTGATAAAAAGGTTAGAATAAGATTCCAAGGGAGCTTGTGGAATCCCCATCATTGGAGGTTTTTAAAAACAGGTTGGACAAACACCTGTCAGGGATAGTCTAGCTTTATTTGGTCCTGCCACAGCTCTCAGACCTGGATTTGATGAGTTCTCAAGGTCCCTTCCAGCCCTATATTTCCATGATTCTATGACATAAGTTAAGGCTAGGTTTTTCTTACATCCTTAAATTCTCAATGTTGCATTGAGATTTGCACTTAAAGCAGAGATTAAACCTCTTTGTGGTGTCTGAATAATGTAGTGCTCCAGCCTCAAATTCTCAATATTTATTCTTTTGAGCGAAGAATTAGTTTTCTGGGAAGTTACAAGTAAATCTGCTAATTAGTTTAGGAGTTGGAATTATTTAAAAATGGGACCTGTGAGAACTTGTGTTAATGAGACCATGTTCAGATCCTTCTGGTAAATTAATTATTGATTTTTTGACAGTGCTGAGCACTGCCTGCAAAGTTCACAAAGCGCCTGGCAGGATTGGGCCCTTAATGAGGACTGGGTAATGATTTCTTTTCAATATGCTATTGATCTAACCAGGGATTTGTAATGTTCTTTCATTCCTTTATGGCCATACATGTTAAAAGGCTGTAAAATAACACAAGCACTATATAATTAAGTGTCAGACATTCACATTTTTGAGGGAGCAGAGCAAAAGGGGATGGAGCAGGGGCCCTGAATCTTGAATTGTCAAGCTGCAGCATCTTTCATTTTGACTACGCTTGCAAGCTATAGAATACTGAGCTCCAGTCTCAAACTAAGCTTCATTATTTTGTGATGGAAGAGAAAGATACAATAAACTGAGAAAATGTAGTGGATTTACTAACTTTGTCTTTTTTGGTATTGTGTGGTAACTGTTGGAGAATGAGGACTTTTTAATGGTGACCAATGTTTATACAATGGTAAGAGTAAAGCTATAAGATTGCCTGAATAGGATACTAGCTATTAGAGATGTGTAGCTAATGACTGGTCAAATCCAAAAAAACCCTAACTTTGTGGAATTTGATTATTAGTTGACTGGATTTAAATATATTGGTTATTTAGACCTCCTTGGATTTGGAGTCCAACTTAAAAAAAAATCTTGCTAGAGTACTAGAATACTCATAATGCTATAATAATAACATGTGCCTCAAATCTGTCAGAACAATTGCCTTGATATCATAAAATCAGAATCTATGAATGTTTCAGCAGACCCTCACTTTTCTGATATGATAATTTATTTTTATTTTTGTTAGTATAACCACCCATGAAATTGCTGTACATCCTTCTTTGATTCTTCACAATAGATATTGTCTTTCCCTCCCTCTCCCCTTCCCCATAGCTTTTCTTGCCTGGTCCATGGTTATATTTACTTTTCTGAATATTCTATGGACAGAAAAACAACTTTAGATAGCGTTAGAGTAAACTGAATCCCCTGCCGTTCATTTAAAGCTGTCTGAACATTTCTTCGGTTATATGGAAAAATAGGTGAATTAAAAAGTGGTGCCACAATATTATTTAACACAATTCATGAAGTGCAGCTGTGGATAAAAAACAGCTTGAGGCTGGCTTGTAGATGTTACTGATCTAACTTGTGAAATTTTCACGGCTGCACATTTGCTTTCTTTCTTTTTTCTCAGAAATAGCCTCAGTCGGTTTATTTATTTGTCTTTACCCCAAATATTAAAGCAGTAAAAGTAGTTGTGACTCCCAGTTTGACATGTTATCATCACCTCGACAGCACTTATAGCATTGAATCAATGTCCCCTATTAAGTTGGAAGAATCTGATAGATGGTTGGATGGGAAAGACAGCAATCAGAATTATTTTACGACATTCATTTGCAACACAATACTATAGATTAATGGCTTTTCAGGAGCTTTAGTTCCTTGTTTCTGCATTAGCATTTTTAAGCCAGAAACACCACAATATGAAGGGAGGGGAAGGCAGAGGGGTAGTCAGGTTGATTATTTAGCAATGAGGATTAAAGAACAAATGAAAAGTTCAGTGCCTATATTGTATGATGATGTAGCCAATCAATGCACACTTGTTCTTCTTTTGATCTGCTACTTCACAGAGAATTAAATCCCACTACCTGCTCTGTGGGTACAGAGAATTCCCTTGCAGTTCAGCCAATGTGGTTCTGCTGTCCAAGGACAGTAGAGGGGTCAGGCTGCACAGGAGGTATGGCATACAACTCAGTTCCTCCAGAGTGCATATGTTGAAAGTGACCAAGGCATGAGCAGGGCATGGGCAAAATATACACTGCTACACAATGTACCCTAGGGGCTACAGCAACCTCAGCACTGTGAAAGCAGCCAAGGAGTAGCTCTGCAATCACTCCATGGAATGAGGAGGACAAGGCCTCTCTGCCTCAGTTTCCCCCTCTGTAAAATTGAGGTAATAATGCTTAGCCAGCTTTGTACAGTGCTTTGGCATCTTTGGGGGAAAATGTGCTCTGATGTCCTTGGGAGACCGTTCTGTTCCATACTATATAGATGTCTCAGAACATTTTTCCATATATTCATTTGTTTAATTATATCCCATTATTTCTTGTTATGTCTCTTGGCCCTCTCTAAATAATTCCTCTCTCAGCTTGGTATTGGCTGGCATATCACTCTTAGTCAGTGTTCAGCCAAGTTATACATAGTTAGTTCTTGTAAATATTCCACCTCCATCAAATTGCCCTAGCCCTTAAACATTTACATTGCTTTTTTTCCCTAAACTCAATACCTTGCCATTTATCATTACTTTTCATAATGGGCCAATTTAAAATCCATGAGACAATGCTAATTTCCAGGCCAATTCAAATTAATTTTTCAAGTATGATTTGAGGCATTTTATCCAGTTCCTTACTGACGCCTGATACTGGGCCAAAAGCTGCTCGTCATTACACCATTGCAATCCCACTTAAGTCAGCCTCCTTCAGCAACCATGGCTATTATCATTATTTCACTTAGTGGTGCCCATTTGCTCACAGTTCTGCTATCTTCTGCATACTTACAGTTAAAAAAAATCTTACTATTTAGTCCAATATTTTACTAGGGATTGTAATTTAATTTACCAGATGATATAATTTCCAGGATTGCACTTTATTTGTCTACTAAAATTCAGTACCATATTTTCATCCAGCCCTCTGGTGTCTCCAAAGGCCTGATCATTCCAAGCCTTACGCACACGAATCCCACTGAAGTGAATGGAACTATTAATATGTTTAAACTTTAGCATGTGCATGACTTTTCGCTGGATCAGGGCCTAAAACATTTTCATAAATAAATACCATTGGTTAATCTTATAAAGTAATTCCCATGAGCCCCTAGGCTGTATGCCATCCAAAATGGCTAATCTGTATATATTAGGTTTCCGCATAATACTTTACCAGATTATAATCAACAGCTATGGTGACAAGGGACCTGATTCTGAGCTTGTTTATCTTGGTATAAATCAGTATTAACTCCATTGAAGTAGACAGTTACACCAGGGGGAAAACAGTGTAAGAAGGATCAGAATCAGGCCCAAAGTCTTCATTACTTCTTAATTATTGATTCTGCACTCTCTCTCTAAATTTAAATTAAATAAAATTAAATAAATAAAATAAAAAGCCTCATGTTGTGAGGCCAATTTATAAAAGCAGTTTAATAGCACAGCCATTTTAGAATCAGCGTGATTTCCCCCCCTCCTTCTACATTTATTAACACCTCCACTTTCTCTCTAGCACTTCCTTTTCCTCTGGTATATTTTTAAAATCCCTTCTTATTATTCTTAAACCTTGTAGCCAGCATTAACTTGTTCTGCTTTTCAAGAATTATACTGGGAAAGGTCTATTTCCCTCTCATCCACTAAACATACATTTGGAAAATTCCTTTTGATTTGTTGGTGTGTTCTTCAATAAGTGCCTCCATACTGCATCAGATTGTAGAGTATCATTAAAGTACTTAGTGTTTCCTGAAAGGTGACTTGGTATATCATATTCAGCTATATAAACCCACACTTTTTTGGGTTTGTGACTCATCTGTATGGCATCTCAAACTCACTTCAGCTAATTCCAATTAAAGCACTTCTTCATTACCATAACAACAATACCTAGCTAAAAGAGAGTGTTCCACGTCTAACAAATTTTGTCACATTTCATTGCTTTCCGTCACTCCTAGTGTTAAGTCATATTTTTAATGCAATGAACTGTGATATAAGGATGGCCAAAGAGGTTCATACAAAAAAGGGACCAGTTGCATTTTTGCCTGAGCCTGACACAGAACCAAACTTGACTTTTTCTATCAGGGTCAGATTTGTTCAGATGAGAACTTTCTCCCCCTTCTTCTTCCTGACCTTCACCATGTCCATGGCAAATTTCCCATAGCCCTCCCATAAGTTCTGAAAGCTTCTCTGTTAGGCCCCCATATACTGCTGAATTCAACTCTGATGACCTGGAGTATTCAATACACCTTGTGAGATAGTCACAGACCATGCACAAATTAGATTCAGCAGCAACTGAGGCCAAAAGGCTGCTGAGCCTTGTGATACATGAGGTGATGTTGCAGGGAATGCAGTCAGGAAAAAAGCCTAAGAGATATTGTAGGATTACAGGAAGGAAATAGAAGGCAGGCTATTGGCTCATTATTGTCTTATATGGAACAACAGAGGGGAGATGGATTGGTGTAGTATATTATTCAGCCATGAGAGATCTCTGAGCGCTTTATAGAGTCTGAAGCAGCTATGGTTGCTGGTAAACAAAAGAGACAAAGTTGAAACTCAAGGCATTAATGAAGGTGTTTTCTTTAACAAACACCTGCTGTTTAAGATCTTCAGTTCCATATATTGTATTATGACACCAATAGCAGTAGAGCTGGTCAGAAATTTTCTATCAGGAAATGCTGATTCACTGAAATTGAAATGTTCTGTGAGAACCTGTCAATTTAGACAAAATTACAATAGAAACCTGACAAGTTTCTGATGGAACTGTCCTTGCCAAGCAGGTGTCTATCAGAAACCTGCCTGGTTTCCTGCCAGCTTGCCCACCTGGTTCCTCAACAACTGTTTTGACTGGCTGCTAGAGTATTCTGGCTTCCTGACTCCTGGCTTCTTAATAGCGTGCCTGGCAGGGAACCAAGAATCCTAGCTCCCAGTGTCCAGGTTTGTAACTCCTCAGCAGCCTGGGTTCCTAGGGTTGCAGGATCCCTCCCTCCAGGCTAGGCTACTAGGCAAACCCCTAGCTTCTCTGCAGGTTCTCAGGGCTCCCAGGATCCATGGCTCTGCAGCAACTTGCCTGGCAGGATGCCATGGAGTCAGGGCTCCAAAGGATCCCCAGCTCCTCAGGGAATGGTGTGGCTGGCTCCTGGGTTGCCCGCATGGTGGGCTGCCTGGTGTGACGCTGTACTCCATAATGTTTTATAGAAATATGCTTATGAGTGTGAATATAATGTAACTGGAATATGCTTTATGAAAAAGCTCTTTTGTAAGCTATCATTACAAAGCTTATAATCTACTGAGTGTGTTCATCCTATTTGTATGTATGTAGCATTCTTGTATCTGAATCTAGGAATATGAAGTATAATTATGAGGTCCTATTGTAATTATGTGAAGTGTGGGCTATTAATGGTGGTTTGGAAGCTTGATGGCGACAATTGGTTGTAAATGATCTGTTTACTTGCAAACCTTCCTGGGTGCGTGTGGGGCAGCCCTGGAAGAATGAAGGCTGGGGTCTCACAGGACGTGTGACCACGTCCATCTTAAACCTGGTGCTTTTCCATTTAGAAGGAGGGGGTGGTCCAGAGAGACAAAGGATTCCCACCTTAGGACAAAGGGGTCCAGTCAGGAGAAAGACCCTGCTTTTCATTTAAGATGCCTGCTGGAACTAACAAGGACTGTATCGGGGAAAGGATTGGGTCCAGACTAGGAAGGAGTCTAGTCTGTGAAAGAAGCTTATTGGAACATCTTTGAGGGTGAGATATTACCTGAATCAGTTTCTTAATGTATTAGGCTTAGACTTGCGTGTTTTGTTTTATTTCGCTTGATAACTTACTTCGTTCTATCTGTTATTACTTAGAACCACTTAAATCCTACTTTTTATACTTAAGAAAATCACTTTTGTTTATTAATTAACCCAGAGTAAATGATTAATACCTGGGGAAGCAACCACTGTGCATATCTCTCAATCAGTGTTATAGAGGGCGGACAATTTATGAGTTTACCCTGTATAAGCTTTATACAGAGTAAAACAGATTTATTTGGGGTTTGGATTCCATTGGAAACTGGGTCTGGGTGCTGGAGATAGGGGACCTGCTGAGCAGTTTTTGGTTAAAGTCTGCAGTTTTGGGGGCATGGACCAGACCTGGGTCTATGTTGCAGCAGGCTAGCATATCTGGCTCAGCAAGGCAGGGTACTGGAGTCCCAAGCTGGCAGGGAAAATGGGCTCAGAGGTAATTCCAGCACGTCAGGTGACAGTCCCAAGGGGGTCTCTGTGATCGAACCCATTATACCTGGCTCCTCAGCTGCTGACCTGGGAGCTGGACAGCTGTTCTCTGAAAAGTAGAGAGATTTTATTTTTATTTGTTTTTTCTTCCACTGCAGGACATTTTTTTTTCCAAAATCTCAGAATTTTTCACAGAACGTAAAATCCTGTTACTGCTCATCTCTAATTTTAAACCAATGACTGAGGGACTATTAGCGAGGCAAGAGAGATCAAGAAACCTTGGATTGATCATAGGGAGAGAAAGATGAGGGACTCTCAAATAGTACAAATAAATACCTTAACTTGTAATGGACACTAATAAGAAACTCCTGCTCTGTGCCTTGCTCTGCTGGTCTTTAAATACTCAGAAGAAATCAATACACCACCATATCCATAGCAATGTGCAGTTCAACATCTAGTCTTTCATTACGTAAAACAATTCACATGATGCATGACCTAACACTTTTGCTGCTAACTACATATTTATTCAAATGGTCCACATCAGTGTAGTGTTAGAGCACCTCACAATCATTAATGAATTTAGCCTCCCAACATCCTACTAAGATATGAGAATATTATCCCCACTTTACTTATGGGAAACTGAGGCAGCGGGTGATCATGCATCTTATTCCAGGTCACTTGGGACATCCACCAGTGAACCAGTTCCAAAATCCTAGTTAAGTGCCTTAAGCACAAGATCATCGTTCCTCAATGGATCAGTTCCTCCAGCCATTCATAAATTGCTAGGAAATATCGTTCCCATTATTGCTTATTTAGAATATTATGAGGAAAATTCAGCCAATCACATTGTATTCCAAGTGACTTCTGACATATTTGAATTTCACTGAAAATATGTTCAGTGTTATTTAAACTGCTATTGTGTTATTTGTATTGTGGTAGCACTTAGGAACTCCAGTCATGGATTAAGTCCCTGTTGTGCTAGGCACTGCACATAGAACAAAAGGATAGTATTTGTCCCAAGACTACTTAACTCCACCCTGAGGGTAAGTATTTATTTACAACTTTTTTAAAAATTATTTTTAAAGACAATCCCTAGAAATAATCCCTTCAAGTAAGGATATTTGGAGTGGCCTAATACCTCCTTATTTAATCACAATCCATCTGAAAAGTGAGTGCTGAATATTGATCAAGTATTTATTCTAAATGTCAACAGTTCCTTTTCTTTTTATCCTGTAGTGTTAAAAGGTTTATAATTTACCATTATTGTGTATGAAATAAAGGCAGAAATTAATGGCTTCCACGGTTCAGAAAACATTGTGCATATAAACATTATGTTAAAATAAACAATTGTTGCTTTTTGTAGGACAATCAGTCTCTAGATCAACTGCACTGGGACTTCATTTTCAAGTTCAGCATAAAGGATTTGTTGGCCCAGCAGGCTCACAAGGCTGAGAAAACATAACATCTAGGGAAGGAAGAGACTTCAGCTGAGCCAAGTCAGTTCAGGATCATTTAATTCAAAATCTCCACATAATTTCCTTCTATTTAAACCATTATTAAGAAATATCCTTCAGCTTATCACATGTGAAGCGTAAGCTTCCCTTGGTATTAACTTTGACACATACAGAGCACTTTGGGGATTATATTAATTTAAGCGGTAGTACCTGTTAGTGAGCATTTGATTGCACACAATGAAAAGGATTTACTCTTGTTATTGATTTGTTGGCAAATATATTGGGTGAAAATCCCCTGGTATTGCTGGTACTGTGCATTCCAAATTTTATTGGATTTGTGAGTCATTTTCCTCAGTGTTTAAACTTGTGATATCTTTCTATTAAAAGAAGTGCCCAGGTGTTAGATGGAAATGTTTGCTGTTATTTTGATGATAGGGAAGCCTTAGTTGTTTTTTATTCCCATTCATAAGTTGTTGATTACATTAGTTTGGCTTTAGTTATAGTTATTGTTGCATTTAGTAACAGGAAAAGAGGCAGCAAAGCATGAATACATTAATAAAAGATCATAACCAATTGCAGACAAGAGGGGCTAAGGGTAAAATTCACCCTATGCAGAGAGCCCGGATAAGGCCTATGCATTATTTAAATGTCACTTAAAGCTTTAAAAAAATGGTTTAAGTGGTCCTCTGCCACAGGGGTCAGTTTCACCCTAGATAATTATCCTAGATTCTTTAGGCCAAGTTCTATCTAAACAAGAACTTATGTCGGCAAAACTTTTGTCTTTCAGGGTTGTGAAAAAACCCACCTCCTTGAGCGACATAAGTTTTGCCTGCATAAGCGCTCATGTGCACAACACTATGTCGGCGGAAGATGCTCTCCCACCGACATAGCCACCGCTGCTCATTGAGCTGGTTTTATGTTGAAAGGACTGCTCTCTCCCATCAGCATAACATAGCTACACAAGCAATCTTACAGCGGCACAGCTATATCGGTACAGCTGTGCCACTGTAAGCTTGTAAGTGTAGACTTGGCCTTAGGCAGAAGTTAATGAAGCTGTCCAATATGCACCATTTCAGGAGAGGTCCTATGAATTTTGGATATAATAAAGTTTATATTAAGGACATAAGAACTAGAAACAGATAGACTGAGTGGCTTATTCTTCTCCAGTAATTCCTTATCTCTGCATTAATACTTGTAACTAATGATGATAATACCTACCTCTTATATATCACTATTCTTCCATACATCTCAAAGCACTTGACAAAGGAGGTAAGTATCATTATTTCAATTTTTATAGATTGGGAAACTAAGGGTATGTGTACACTAGAAATGCTACAGCTGGAGTGCTACAGTTATGTTGTGTAATGTAGACACTACCGCGATGGAAGGAGTTCTTCTTTGCTTTAGTAAATCTACCTCTCCGAGAGGCAGCAGCTAGATTAACAGAAGAATTCTTCTATTAACATAGCAGAGTCTATACTGGAGTTTAGGTCAGTGCAATTACATTGCACAGAGCATGAAAAAACTCACAGCCCTGAGTGAGGTAGTTAAGCCAACCTAACTTTGTAGTGTAAAACAGCCCTGAGACATAGAGGTGAAGTGAGTTGCCCAGGATGACACAAGAAGTCATTGACGGAGCCCAAAATAGAATGCGGGTCTCCTGAATCCAAATCCAGTGCCCTTCTCTAGGCCACACTTCCTGCCATAGTATCTTGTTCACTTTTATATAATCTGCTAGAAAGATAGAATTATTTTACCTTGACCTTTTATTTTCTAGACCCAATCCAGCAATCCTTACTTGGGTGAATTTCTAGAGAAGTACTTTGGAAATTTTGCTTGAATAGGGGAGTGCAGGACTGGGCTTCTAGGGAGGATAAACTTCTCCTCTACAGAGTTTCCTGAAGAATGATCATAAACCTGATCAAAATCTAAAAATAAAAATAAACTGAAATTAAATCCATACTGTGGGGTGTCTAAAGAGATTCATGATGTTCTCTTTATAAATCCTGCAACGTACATGCAATTAAGATTATTTTTAAGAGGTGGCATGAATGAGATTACCTGAGATATAACATGATTGCTCCAACTGAGAGACAATACATCCGAAGAAGTGGGCTGTAGCCCACGAAAGCTTATGCTCTAATAAATTTGTTAGTCTCTAAGGTGCCACAAGTACTCCTGTTCTTCTTTTTGAGAGACAATAGTTGAAAACCATTTTTTTCCAAAGAAAATAACAGCTAACAGTGCTATTTATCCATGCTAATTATGCTATTGGGAAGAACTGTATGAATAATCAACTGAAACAGATTAGTTTTAAGCAATAGAATCTGTGTGTGTGTGTGTGTGTGTGTGTGTGTGTGTGTGTGTGTGTGAGAGAGAGAGAGAGAACAATGACCTTGAGAAAGAATGAAGAGAAATCAAAGTACATATAGTTTAATACATAACCAGAATTGGTTTGAAACCACACATTTAGAAAAGGTTTCCATAAGAAGTCAGTAATTCTTTAAAACAAAACTTGTTATAATTGTTATGCTTACTTATTTCCATTAACATTCACAGATGTATGTTTCTACCTGGTACTTTTCCAAACCATAGCTTAAATATGGTCCCTGGCAGATTTCACTTCTCCTTTCCCAATGCAATAACAACAAAAGCAAAACAACACATTTAATAAATCTACCATTATCTTTTGTCCCCCAATCCCCACTATCTCTATGAAGTGGGCTGCAAACATTTCTCTTTGTTGCAGATGCATTTGCTTAACTTTTTCTCACTAATTGAAAACACTTCACTTTTAATTGTCAGAATTTCTTTTTACTCCTGTTTATCTATTAACTTGATTTTTTTTTCTCCCTCTCCCAAACTTACTTCTTTCCAGATGGTTTATATTTTTCCTCAATCCATCTGCTTATCTTGTTTAGTGATTATTACTACTTAATCATAGGTGCCTTGGTTGTCCTCTGACCTGTTTAAATGTAGCCTGGATGGTTCAATTGCAGTGTCTCCAGCTTTTTTTTAAATGCATTCCAATCTTCTTCAGTAGGTTTCCCATATATTAGAGGCTCCAATCAATTTTCCTTCAAGCACTTTGCACTTTCTTGGATCAGTTCTCCTAAAGTAATTTGTCTTGTTTATACTAGAATTTACCCTTTTGAGTAGCTTGTCGTCTTTGTAGCTATGTAACATTGTGATTTCATTTTCTGTGTACAGCACCTTTGAACGACTAGAGTCTGTTGTCTACAGGAGTAGCTGCCTTTTTGTGAGACAGACTCAGGCCTCTCTACACTAGAAAATTAGGTCAGTCAGTGAAAAGTCCACACCCGGAGCGACATTGTTAAACTGACTTAAATCCCCATGTAGACAGCGCTAGGTTGATGGAAGAATTCTTCTGTCAACCTAGCTACCGTGTCTCGGGAAAGTGGATTACGTAGGCTGACAGGAGAACCCCTTCCATCAGTGTAGGTAGCATCTACACTGAAATGCTACAGTGGTGCGGCTGTGCTGCTGTAACATTTTAAGTGTAGACAAGCTCTTAGGAAAGTTAATCTAAATTAACTAAAAGCATGAATTTGAAGTGGATTTGTTACATTTCATTAAACCCCCATGTGGACACTCAGAATGAAGTGGCCTTAAATCAGTTTAGTTTAATTCACTTTGAATTGAATTAAACTAAAGCCAATTAAAGCCACTTTCATTCTGAGTGTCCACACAGGGATTTAATGCAGTTTAATTAATTAATTTTAAATTTACACCTTCTGTTACTTCTCATTACTTTTCCTATCTCCACGTAGATAGGCCCTGATGCAGCATATTACAGTAGAGAGAAACAGTTTGCTTTTTTATAGAGTCTTATGTCCTTCGGTTTCTAATCTAAAATATAAAGAATTCACACTCAAACTACAGATTTGTTCTTTGTGTCTGGAAAACATAGATCTAATTAAAATGTTCTGGCTAGATTTTAGAAGACCCCTAATATTAGGCTTTTTGGAGCTATTACTTTTCTATGAGGAAATATACAGATCGACAGAACTATATAGGGTGAAATCCTGGCTTCACTGAAATCAATGGAAGTTTTGCCATTGACTTGAATGGAGCCAGGATTTCACCAGGTAGGTGTGGTATGTGGGGGACATATTGTTCCACATAAGACTATACACAGATGGTAAGATATTTTTACGTATCACTTTATACACAAGTATTTGGTGTAATATTAGCTAAACACAAGGGTGGGTATTGGTTCAGAATTATTATAGCATGCAGGTATATATGGCATGCAGGTATTGTTGACACTTTTTTTCTAGGTATAGCTTAGTGCAGTGAAATTCTAGATTGACACATGAAGGGAAATGTGAATCTGCTATTCAGTGTTCTCCAAGTACATTGTAACATTTCATAAATGTGTAAGACAGATAATTAATCCAAGAAGGAACAGTTCTCTATACCTGCATTCTAAACATGTTTTGTTTTAAATGAGGGTGATACAATAAGAACATGGCAACTTAAAAGCTATGATTGCATTGGAGCTAATCAGTACTTCAGGCAATCCTTAAAATCATGATCTTGTCACAGCAAGCTACATTGTCACCATATTCAAAAGCTTTAATGTGCCCTTCTGAAGAGATCAAGTTAGCAATAATTTTAGGTGAGGGATAGACAATGGATCTTATAGTCACAAGCATGCTGAGAAGAATGCAGAGGGGCCAGGCGTGGTTGACTCAGTTGCAGTGGCATCTCGCCTGCCCTGGCAACTCATTCAGCCGGTGCTCCTCTCTTCATGCAGAGCACCATGTAGTGTAGTCTGTAGTCAGGTTGGGGCATTGGACTTGAAAGTTTACTAGAACATTTTACTATTACATTATTAAAATTGTTAATTTTGGCTCATGGGCCTTTGCTGAAAGGGGCTTTGACTTACTTTTGCCAAAGCAATGGAAATTCTTTTAAACATTTCTTAAACATGCATAATTGAGAAAAACAAAACAGAAAAAATGAAATTATGTGGAATTCAAAAGCAAAGTGTTCCTGCCTTTGTTGAAAGTTCCTTTTTTTTGGAAAAAATCAGAGGGAAAATGTTATTTAAAGTGTTTCTAGCTAGTATTAAATTTCTTTGGGAGGCAAATCAGAGAGAAAACCTCACAATCTTGAATTCTGGCTCAGTTACTTTTCTTAAAATTATTCCTGCTCTTTGGACAGTCATAGCAAAGCACATGAGGGGAAAAGAAAGGATAGAGAAGGAAGAAAAACTGCTGTGTCACTGATGCTTGCTTTTTCATGTGCTGCAGACAGGATAATGTCCATGACTGGATGGGCTAGTTCAGGGGGAGGCAACCTATGGCACACGTGCCAAAGGCGGCACGTGAGCTAATTTTCAGTGGCACTCACACTGCCTGGGTCCTGGCCACCGGTCCGGGGGAGCTCTGCATTTTAATTTAATTTTAAATGAAGCTTCTTAAACATTTTAAAAACCTTATTTACTTTGCATACAATAATAGTTTAGTTATATATTATAGACTTATAGAAAGAGACCTAAAAACGTTAAAATGTATTACTGGCATGCGAAACCAAATTAGAGTGAATAAATGAAGACTCGGCACACCACTTCTGAAAGGTTGCCAACCGCTGGGCTAGTTAGTCATGGACAGGTATCCTTGATCTTCTAAATCCTGGCTTATTTCCCTAATCTGGCAATGCATCTAGTTGGCGTGCTCTGGTCTCCCAATAGTTCTCCCTTCATGGTGAGGCTAGAGTACTCATGCTATCTGAGCCTATCATGCTGTTATGGCAATAGTATAAAATGGAAGTTAATACCAAAGCCAGTCAAGCATAGAACCAATTAGAAGACAAAAAGAAAGATTGGGAATAGAATAGAATAGAATAGAATAGAATAGAATAGAATGATACGACACATACAAAGAAGATTGCTGAGGATCCAGCTGGTCAGGTGGTGATGGCCTGGCTTCTTCACTGGTTCTGGTTGTGACCTAGATATATTGGGAATCCTCCAAAAGTAAAGGTGTCATCCATTGGATGATGAGAACTAAAGACCAGAGGATCAGAAAATGCATTTGTGCTTTGCTTTTTAAAATATCCAAAATGGCAGGATCAAATTGGAATTGTTCATAAGACTGATTTTATGGTAAATCAATTTATCAAAATGGAATTGTTTTAAATTGCGGTTATAAAACAGATTATTGATAGGTTCTAACAATCCTGTGTTATATGTGTAAGCCCCACAGCCTGAAGCCTTAGAGAAAAGGGATTTCACTACTGTCACCTGTTGCTGAAATGCAAGAAGAGTGGCCCAGAGCTGCTTAAGGACTGCAGATGTGCACGGACTCCACCGGTAAAGGAGTTCTCTGCTGGCATTTGTTGGAGAGCAAGGGGAGTTGACTGTATATAAGTCCTGGCCCATTCACATTTTATATGTGACTATATAAAATTCCAGCTGCTTAGACTAGACAAATAGATCACATAGTATTTTTTTTCATTGGATAAGTGTAAGTCTTAGGTTCAGGTTCCTGGTGTGAACACCTATATTTACAAATTTGAAATTAATGTAAAAGTCATACTTTCGATGAACATTCCTGACCGTGAACTTTTTTGCTGGAAGATTTCCAGAAAGCAAGCTCAAAAGGGGCCTGAAAACTATTAAAAAAAATCAAAAGAGTATTCTTGGGAAATGTTTTGTGATAGTCACTGTGCTTGAGGCCTAGAACAGTGGTCTCCAAAGTGGGGTGTGCGCTCCCCAGGGGGTGCACAAGAGGATCCTTGGGGGTGTGCGGCAGGAGGAGCGTTTTTTTTTCCTTTGTCCGAGTGGCTTTTTTTTTTTTTTTGCGCTTTGGCAAAAATGGTAGAGCCGGCGCGGCAGGGGGTTTGTGCTCAAAATTTTTTACTGATAGGGGTGCGCGATCAAAAAAGTTTGGAGACCACTGTCCTAGAGGAGCAAAACCCTCAGAAAGGTGCACAAATAGTTGTTCGACACATGTTTATATAAACAGCGCTGATGACAAATGACACGAAAGAACATTGACTGATTACACAACAGAAATTTGTATTCTTTCCAATTTATTAAAAAGCTGCTGCTGTTTTTGTTTTTTGTTTTTTTTGGTTTTTTTAAGTGGTGCTGTTTGCTGGTGGAAATGGGTGAATTATGCTGACTCAGTTGACTCCACTGGACTTTCACTAAAAAGAAGAACAGGAGTACTTGTGGCACCTTAGAGACTAACAAATTTATTAGAGCATAAGCTTTCGTGGACTACAGCCCAGTCCACGAAAGCTTATGCTCTAATAAATTTGTTAGTCTCTAAGGTGCCACAAGTACTCCTGTTCTTCTTTTTGCGGATACAGACTAACACGGCTGTTACTCTGAAACTGGACTTTCACTATGTCTTAAATTGGTGTAATTAAGCCACAAATGAATTAATGTATGTAGAGGGGAAAATACATTAATGTATGTATTCTGGAAAAAAAATCAAGAAGCAGATGACAGAGTGGAGAAGAGAGCTCAGCAGCTGACTGCCAGCTGAGATAGTGATGAAGTTATTCAGGTCACAAGGTCTTTTTCATTTCTCATTTTCATATTTCTGAGGATTGGGTGGATGACAAGTTTCCACTAGCAAAAAGTGATAAAACAGAGCTTTCTGTCTTCACGAGTTGAGATTTGCTCAGTGAAGTTTTCAGCCATTCTGCAATTCTAATTATCTCAGACTTGTAGATAGTTTGGTAGCGCAAAGTATATTTCTTACTGAACGAAGATCCTATTATGCTAGATTCCTTCCAAAGCATAAGCTGCTGTGGATTTTGATTTTGATTCAGAAAGAAGAATTTGAGTCTGAGACTAAGTAACCTTTTTGCCACAATGTGGGTGGCTCTCAAAGATATTCCACAAGCTTCCTGTATTCAGAAGACCTGTTTAGTGGGAAATCAGCATTGATTCACCTATAATTGAAGTTGTACCATAGATACATGAAGGATTTGTGCGTCAAAGTATTAAACTGCTACTAGGAATACTCCAGCCCACCTAAAAAGAATGCAAAAAAAGAGAAAACTGTCTTGAAGCTAATTGATACAGAGGGCAATAAAAAGTAGCAAATGTGCTTCTCTTGGGTCTTTTTGTATAATACATGGAAGATAAGCTATTGAAAATATAGATCTTTAGTGAAAAAAAATCATATAAAATAAAAAAGATATACTGGACAATTATGACAATGAAATTAGTATAAGTATACCCAGATGAAAAAAATATTAAAAGATGCTACTCCTATTTCAGCTTGTATAAAAAATTGTATAACATATAAGGTGAGAAATATAATATAAGGTGATCATATAAGTAAAGAGTGTCTCATACTTCATGCACTTCAGTAGCGTTGTACTTAGAGCTGGTCGGACATTTTCGGATTGAAAATTTTTCTATTTTGCCAAAATATTTTGATTTTGATTAAATTCCATTTTACAAAAAAATTGAATGTTTTGATAACATCACAATTTCTGTTTGGACCATTTTTGAACCAAAAAATTAAGATTTTCTATTTGAAAACTTCTTTTCATTTCAATTTCAAAAATGTCATATAACAGAATACAATATAAAATTTAAAAATTTGAAATCAGAGCAAATCATTTCAGTTTTAACAAAAAGAAACACTTTGATAGATCAGCAAAAACAATGAGGAGTCCTTGTGGCACTTTAGAGACTAACAAATGTATTTGGTCATAAGCTTTCGTGGGCTAAAACCCACTTCATCAGATGCATGGAGTGGAACATAGATTCATAGATTCTAGAAGGGACCTCAAGAGGTCATCGAGTCCAATCCCCTGCCCGCATGGCAGGACCAAATACTGTCTAGACCATCCCTGATAGACATTTATCTAACCTACCCTTAAATATCTCCAGAGATGGAGATTCCACAACCTCCCTAGGCAATTTATTCCAGTGTTTAACCACCCTGACAGTTAGGAACTTTTTCCTAATGTCCAACCTAAACCTCCCTTGCTACAGTTTAAGCCCATTGCTTCTTCTATCCTTAGAGGCTAAGATGAACAAGTTTTCTCCTTCCTCCTTATGACACCCTTTTAGATACCTGAAAACTGCCATCATGTCCCCTCTCAGTCTTTTCCAAACTAAACAAACCCAATTCTTTCAACCTTCCTTCATAGGTCATGTTCTCAAGACCTTTAATCATTCTTGTTGCTCTTCTCTGGACCCTCTCTAATTTCTCCACATCTTTCTTGAAATGCGGTGCCCAGAACTGGACACAGTACTCCAGCTGATGCCTAACCAGAGCAGAGTAGAGCGGAAGAATGACTTCTCGTGTCTTGCTCACAACACACCTGTTAATACATCCCAGAATCATGTTTGCTTTTTTTGCAACAGAATCAAACTGTTGACTCAGATTTAGCTTGTGGTCCACTATAACCCCTAGATCCCTTTCTGACGTACTCCTTCCTAGACAGTCTCTTCCCATTCTGTATGTGTGAAACTGATTTTTTCTTCTTAAGTGGAGCACTTTGCATTTGTCTTTGTTAAACTTCATCCTGTTTAACTCAGACCATTTCTCCAATTTGTCCAGATCATTTTGAATAATGACCCTGTCCTCCAAAGCAGTTGCAATCCCTCCCAGTTTGGTATCATCCACAAACTTAATAAGCGTACTTTCTATGCCAATGTCTAAGTCGTTAATGAAGAACCGGTCCCAAAACAGACCCCTGCGGAACCCCACTTGTTATGCCTTTCCAGCAGGATTGGGAACTATTAATAACAACTCTCTGAGTACCAAATTCTACAGGCCACTTTCCTCAGATCCCACTGAGGAATACACTAAGAAACTGCACCATCTACTCAGGACACTCCCTACACTAACACAGGAACAAATCAACATACCCTTAGAGCCCCGACCGGGGTTATTCTATCTACTACCCAAGATCCACAAACCTGGAAATCCTGGACGCCCCATCATCTTGGGCATTGGCACTCTCACTGAAGGACTGTCTGGATATGTGGACTCCCTACTCAGACCCTACACCACCAGCATTCCCAGCTATCTCTGTGACGCCACTGATTTCCTGAGAAAACTACAATGCATTGGTGACCTCCCAGAAAACACCATCCTAGCCACCATGGATGTAGAGGCTCTCTACACAAACATCCCACACACAGATGGAATACAAGCTGTCAGGAACAGTATCCCTGATGATGACACAGCACAACTTGTTGCTGAGCTCTGTGACTTTATCCTCACGCACAATTATTTCAAATTTGGTAACAATATATACCTCCAGACCAGTGGCACCGCTATGGGCACCCGCATGGCCCCACAATATGCCAACATTTTTATGGCTGACCTGGAACAACGCTTCCTCAGCTCTCGTCCACTCACGCCCCTTCTCTACCTACGCTACATTGATGACATCTTCATCATCTGGACCCATGGGAAGGAGACCCTGGAAGAATTCCACCATGATTTCAACAGCTTCCACCCCACCATCAACCTCAGCCTGGACCAATCTACAAGGGAAGTCCACTTCCTAGACACCACAGTACAAATAAGTGATGGCCACGTTAACACCACCCTATACCAAAAACCCACCGACCGCTACATCTACCTTCATGCCTCCAGCTTCCACCCCAGACACACCACACGATCCATTGTCTACAGCCAAGCGCTGAGGTACAACCGTATCTGCTTCAACCCCTCAGAAAGAGACCAACACCTACAAGATCTTCACCAAGCATTCTCAAAACTACGATACCCACACAAGGAAATAAAGAAACAAATCAACAGAGCCAGACGTGTACCCAGAAACCTCCTGCTACAAGACAGGCCAAAAAAAGAAACCAACAGAACTCCACTGGCCATCACCTACAGTCCTCAGCTTAAACCTCTCCAACGCATCATCAGTGATCTACAACCCATCCTGGAAAATGATCCCTCTCTTTCACAGACCTTGGGAGGCAGGCCAGTCCTCGCCCACAGACAACCCGCCAACCTTAAGCATATTCTCACCAGCAACCACACACTGCACCATAACAACTCTAACTCAGGAACCAACCCATGCAACAAACCTCGATGCCAACTCTACCCACATATCTACATCAGCAACACCATCACAGGACCTAACCAAATCAGCTACATCATCACCGTCTCATTCACCTGCATGTCCACCAATGTTATATATGCCATCATGTGCCAGCAATGCCCCTCTGCTATGTACATTGGCCAAACTGGACAGTCACTACGTAAAAGGATAAATGGACACAAGTCAGATATCAGGAATGGCAATATACAAAAACCTGTAGGAGAACACTTCAGCCTCCCTGGCCACACAATAGCAGATGTAAAGGTAGCCATCTTACAGCAAAAAAACTTCAGGACCAGACTCCAAAGAGAAACTGCTGAGCTCCAGTTCATTTGCAAATTTGACACCATCAGATCAGGATTAAACAAAGACTGTGAATGGCTATCCAACTACAGAAGCTGTTTCTCCTCCCTTGGTGTTCACACCTCAACTGCTAGCAGAGCACCTCACCCTCCCTGATTGAACTAACCTCGTTATCTCCATACTGATTTATACCTGCCTCTGTAAATTTCCATTACTTGCATCTGAAGAAGTGAGGTTCTTACCCATGAAAGCTTATGCTCTCAATACTTCTGTTAGTCTTAAAGGTGCCACAGGACCCTCTGTTGCTTTTTTCTGAGTACAGTTATCCAGCCAGTTATGCACCCACCTTATAGTAGCCCCATCTAAATTGTATTTGCCTTGTTTTTTTATAAGAATATCATGCAAGACCGTATCAAATGCCTTACTAAAGTCTAGGTATACCACGTCCACAGCTTCTCCCTTATCCACAAGACTTGTTATCCTATCAAAGAAAGCTATCAGATTGGTTTGACATGATTTGTTCTTTACAAATCCATGCTGGCTATTCCCTATCACCTTACCACCTTCCAAGTGTTTGCAGATGATTTCCTTAATTACTTGCTCCATTATCTTCCCTGGCACAGAAGTTAAACTAACTGGTCTGTAGGTTCCTGGGTTGTTTTTATTTCCCTTTTTATAGATGGGCACTATATTTGCCCTTTTCCAGTCTTCTGGAATCTCTCCCGTCTCCCATGATTTTCCAAAGATAATAGCTAGAGGCTCAGATACCTCCTCTATTAGCTCCTTGAGTATTCTAGGATGCATTTCATCAGGCCCTAGTGACTTGCAGGCATCTAACTTT
Source organism: Malaclemys terrapin pileata (assembly GCF_027887155.1). NCBI lineage: Eukaryota > Metazoa > Chordata > Testudines > Emydidae > Malaclemys > Malaclemys terrapin. Next base: position 70,753,309 of record NC_071512.1, read on the forward strand.
TCTAAGTGATTTTTAACTTGTTCTTTTTTTATTTTATCTGCTAAACCTACCCCCTTCCCATTAGCATTCACTATGTTAGGCATTCCTTCAGACTTCTCGGTGAAGACCGAAACAAAGAACTCATTAAGCATCTCTGCCATTTCCAAGTTTCCTGTTACTGTTTCTCCCTCTTCACTGAGCAGTGGGCCTACCCTGTCTTTGGTCTTCCTCTTGATTCTAATGTATTGATAAAAAGGCTTCTTGTTTCCCTTTATTCCCGTAGCTAATTTGAGCTTGTTTTGTGCCTTTGCCTTTCTAATTTTGCCCTGCATTCCTGTGTTGTTTGCCTATATTCATCCTTTGTAATCTGTCCTAATTTCCATTTTTTATATGACTCCTTTTTATTTTTTAGATCATGCAAGATCTCGTGGTTAAGCCAAGGTGGTCTTTTGCCACATTTTCTATCTTTCCTAGCCAGCGGAATAACTTGCTTTTGGGCCCTTAATAGTGTCCCTTTGAAAAACTGCCAACTCTCCTTGGTTGTTTTTCCCCTCTGTCTTGATTCCCATGGGACCTTACCTATCAGCTCTCTGAGCTTACCAAAATCCACCTTCCTGAAATCCATTGTCTCTATTTTGCTGTTCTCCCTTCTACCCTTCCTTAGAATTGCAAACTCTATGATTTCATGATCACTTTCACCCAAGCTGCCTTCTACTTTCACATTCTCAACGAGTTCCTCCCTATTTGTTAAAATCAAGTCTAGAACAGCTTCCTCCCTAGTAGCTTTTTCAACCTTCTGAAATAAAAAAAACATACAGTAGGGAGGTATAAATACACAGAATATGAAAAGATGGGAGTTGCCTTACCAAGTTGGGTAGATCAGAAACAATTTTTCCATAATTGCATTTTACATGAAATTTGAAATATTTTTGTTTTTATTTTGCTTCATGTGGAAATAATTTTGAATTTTCCACAAAACAGAATATCTGGTTCCTTCATAGCTCTAGATGTATTTGAAACTTTAACTTTCTCATTGTTTGCTGACATAACATAACATTCTTAACATCATTTTCTTGATGGAATAAATAAACAGGTAAAAAAAATTGAAATGAGTGTCTAACGTTAGACTGCTAGGTGGCTAGAGTGGGATTTTCAAAAGTACTTAGTAATTTAGGAGCAAATGAATGTCAGTGGGACTTGTGCTCCAACATCATTTAGGCACTTTTGTAAATCTAACGCTCACACAAATGGCTTCATTTTCAAATGAGCTCCCAGTAGCCCCCCTGACTTCAGTTGTAACCACAATATTTACACTATATAGTTATCAAAGTACCAGACTAAACAAGCTATCATTGTATAGCTAATTGTATCAAAACTACAGTAAATGTAATATTGACTGTTTTAGAGGGGATAACATGCACAGACTATATATATATATTTTCCCCCAGAGGTATCATTCCATTGTGTAGTCTTTCCTGCTATGTCTTGTTTATTTATAATAATATAGATTAGGAAGAAGAAAGCTATTTTATCTTTTGCAATTTATAATAGTGTAATTTAAAAATAAGCAGAAACAGAAATGACCCAGTATTCTTAAAGGAATTATTCTGCAGTTTGCAGATTACTATTTGCTTTGTTTACTGTTGTTAAAAACACACTATGTGCAACAATCTTAAGCAGTCTTAGGTAGTGAAATCAGGTGAGTTCCTGTTGCTTTCCAGACTGTTAAATTACAGGATAGTTCAAGTGTAATATCTGATGATGTAGGCAAGATTTTCTTGTGCTTTCTACACTGGAGAATTATTAGATAAATGGAAGTGTCTGACATGCAAATTCTTTGCTGGAACTGCAAATGAATTGTGACCTATTTACTAAATAGAGGTGATCATCACAATATTGACAGTATGTGCAGCTCTGAGGCTATGATAATTAAACAGCATTATGCCTTAGGCATCCAGCCAAAACTTCAGGGCCTGATTTTAAAAAAATGTAGATCATTCTATATTTTTGAATTCCCTTTTGTATAATTCTATGCATTAGCACCTTTAAAATCTACTTAGATGTGTACTTTATTTATTTATGTCCATTCACTTTCAGCAATGGTAGCTTTAATTTCATTGGATGTTACTGGTCCCTCTATTATTTCTAACTTAGCACTGGCATTTCTCTAGAACCTGTGCAATGATTGTTGGTTTTGGTCAGTTTAATAGGGAATGGAAATGTTCTTGCCATCATCTGGCTTGTTCTTCATGCATTTTCAGCATCTGTCCATGGAAGTCCCTGATGGGCATCACCTGTGATGGTCTGGGTCTTCCTCAGAGATCTTACCATGCAATTGTAGTGAGCACACTACTGCATGGAGCAGAGACTTGGCAATGAAGGTGGCTAACAAAAAGAGTTTGGAGGCTGCCCATTACAGATGGCTGAGGAAGATATTACACATTTCATGGTAAGACAAAACGACTAGTATGAGAGTAAAGGGAGCTGACAAAGCAGGACATGTTAGAAAATATCATCAAAGAAAGAAGGCTCATGTGGTTGGGACATGTACATCGCTTAGAATATGGAAGACATGCTAAGCAAGCATTGAATTGGGTACCCAAGGGAAGAAAGGAAAAAGCAAGGAAGGCTAAAGAAGAACTGCCAGAGGACAGTGACAGAGGATATTGAATGTACTGGTATCACCTGGGAAGAAGTACCAGAATTAGTGAGCAACCATAATAGATGGAGGAAGAGGACTGCCCTAATGTGTCAGCAGCTCAGGAGGAACTAAGGTATACGTTAAGGTATGTTTCACTTTGTGTATTTTTAAGTGTATCAGTTTGTAAAACCAGTGCGGAAAGCAAAAAAGGTTCAGTGGGCTGTATTCTAAAGACACAGTTAAATATTAAACCATAAATTACTATCATCTCAATGCATATTTGCCTTTGGCTTTACAATCTTCATCTTCAGTTTCAAATTAATTTAATTTTAATAGAAAAGTGATGTATACATGAAAGTAGTTTTAGATATTTTGTATGTTGATCTGATTAGACTCTGGCTGGATGTCCTAGAAAGACAGGAACTAGGAAAAATACATATACCCAGTTAAGTCATCCATGAAATTTTTGTGGAAAAACTTTCTGTACCTTTTCATAGACCTGAGCAAATAATTCATGATCAACAATTTATTTGATTAATTTAGCCTTTTTTCTGCTCACAGAATATTCATGAGCATACAGTGATTTTCCTAGATTTATTCATTATCTAAACTTATCCATCTTCTTTAAATTATTTAATCTGTAGACTGATCTCAAGTCATGCTGTTTTGCTTAGTTGTAATTTGTCAGATAAATCTCTTTTGTTTTTCCTGCTCACTGATTGGGGGACTATGCAAGAATTTCTGGTGCAAATACGGAAACTGGCTTTCTGTGAATATACCAGGAAACAATATCACTCAAATGTTTGCAAAAGGCAAGCACAGAATGGGTGCAAATTTAGGCTTAAGAAAATTCATTAAAAGATATGAATAAACACTTGTGAAAAATTATATCATTAATCACCCAGCATCAGTCATGCATAATTATATATCACTTTATCATAAAGACGCAAGGTGGGTGATGTAATGCCTTTTATTGGACCAACTTCTGTTGGTGAAAGAGACGAGCTTTCAAGCTGCAGAGAGTTCTTCTTTGGGTCTTCTTATCATATGACTTAAATCATTTACAGTCTCTGTTCTACAGTGTGATTTCCCTATTAATGCTGTATGTGATCACAATCTCCAAACCTGCAGCTGTTTAAGCCAATGATACTTAGACATTTTAAAATATATTATAATCTAAATCCTACCCTTTCCTACGTGGTCCATAAAGAAAGAGAAGATAATATAATACGGCAAAGTCAGGGCACAAGCAGCAGTGTGTGTGAAATGGACCTGTAGATGATATCCTCTTATGACACACACCATGGCAATGGGAAATGTGGTTTCAGGGTAAAGAGATATGGTTTGCTGAATATCTAGTGAGCACTTTTGCTGTAATTCATAATAATCTCAGGCTTCAGTTCAAGAGAACTTGATCCCGAACAACACTGACACATATACCTAAATCTGATTGAAGTGAATGGGAATTAACCATAAACTTAAAGTTTAGATTTCCTCAATTGGGCCCTCAGTGTGGTGCCATTAGCACTTTTCACTCTGCTCTCACTAACAGAAGATAGTTCAATAAAAGATGCTTTCTCACCCACCTTGTCTCTCTGCTCCTGAAGACAGATGCAGTTAAGAGCATTTGTGGAGTGTCAGGAGCTGGATTTCTCTCTCAGTGCACATATTTTGTCGGCTTATTTGAATAGACGCGACTGCCTGGGCTGCACAGGCTTTCTTTCATCCTACCAGGTTTGGGCCCTCTAATACTTCTAGCAATGTGAAATCTGCAGTAGTTCTTAAATCACACTGGCATTAGAATTACCCTAACTATTGTGAATAAGATTTTTTTCATTAAGATATGCTTTCCAGATACAAACCCTCCGTCTCTAGAAAAATTCAGAACAGGAAGGATTTCATTCTGCCATATTGATTGCTAGCTCTATCTGATTTAGACATTTGTTTTTGTTAGTTTACTTTTTTGTTGAAGGACTGGTTATTTTAGTTTAGGTAGATATGACAATTAGATAGCTGGTTCAAAGCTGTCTTGCTGGAGCAAAACAATGTCCTCAGCATAACTGTACAGAAAAATAATCATGAATAAATGCAGACATCTTTTAAGATGCATATAGACACCAAGATAGAACTTAGATAATGGTCCTTATTTCAAAGATGTTATAACACAAGACTTGCACAGAAGATGCTGATGCAAGACTTAGGTACCACTTAAGTGCCTTGTGTTGGCCCTCTGCACAGGACTGAATTTTATCCATAATAAGCTGTTTACTTAGTAGCTGCCCCTTAAAGATTTGGGAAGCTTTTAATAAACGGATTTAATAATCTTTCCAATAATCCTTTTTAACATATGCACTTGTGGAATATACCATGACTTATAATATCCATTTTAAGGACCACAAACTTAACCCATTATTGATTTTCCTATATATCTTACTGTTACATTCTGGCAGAGTTGTGGAGCTAGAATGTCTTTAGTAGTTTAATGGGAACTCAGTTTTATTACCTTTATGAACTTTCATTATGTTATGGACAGTACTACAATAGTACAGTAAGTTACTTATTTCTGATGCAGAAGGTGAATCATGTGATATCCTGATGGTAATAGGGTCTGCAAGAGTTCCTGGAATATAGGGCAACACTGGCACCAAATTCTGATCTCATTGACAATGGTCTGAATCAGGAGTAACCTCGTGGAGTTACTCTAGATTAAAACTCTTGCCATTGAGACAGAATCCAGAATCTGGCCCAGTGAAGGGTTTGTATTTTTTAACAGATTATATACAATGGAAAATGATGCAAATTCTGTTTTGGGGTGTGAAGGATGGGGTGTCAGAAGTTAAGTCCATGTTTTTGGAGTTAAAATGTCAGGTATGAAAAGTTAAAAATATAGCTGTTTCTCACTTACTTAGATCTCTACTGGACATGTTGATTTCATCATTATTTGTATCTTCAATACATGTTCCCATTTTATAGCATCTCTTAGGGAACAGGATGTGATAGGTATGAGAGAAGGGGATCATTAACCCTATACTGTTTTGTAAGAGTGGCAATAGCCCCCAGAATAAACTGGGCTGACCAAAGGAAACTGTTTCTTTTCTGGAATCTGAATGAGAATATAGAATTTGGATAGAAATCAGGTTTTACCAGAAGAATTTTAACTTGATGGTTGAAATTTGTTTTATTAGATTTTATTCTAATAAAACAAATTTCAACCATCAAGTTAAAATTCATCAAGTTAAAATATTCTTAGATTTTATTCTAAGAATATTAGTCCTACTTATGAATAAGTGTAGTTAATAGCTGACTTGGAAAACAGTTTTCTAAATCAACTCATATGTTTAATGCACCATGCAATATTAGTTAATGTTGCTGCAAATTACACAAATGCACAGGTTAGAAATATGAGGCCAGATTCTCTGATGTAGTGTAGCCTTATTGCACTAGATTGGTGGCACCATATGATCTTACAATGGTCTTAATGGAGTCAAGAGCGGTTCATCCCAGCGTATAGGTGATCTTCTTGTGGTGTGGAATAGACAAGGGCCTCTTATGCTACTCCCCTATTTACTCCTGGTGTAAGAGGGGAAAGGGTGCACCCCTGTTCCATGCTGATCCTCATCTGAGTTTTAGGCCTGTTGATATTTGGCTGCTCTAACCTGGCACATGGGGAGACATGGTGCTCAGAACAGCAGCAGGTTCAGGGAGTGCAGACGTGAACTTTAAGGGTATATCTACACTGCAGCTGGGAGTGAGCCTCCCAGCCTGGGCTGACAAATGTGTGTTGGCAGGGCTCACGCTAGTGCTCTACAAATAGTTGTGTGGACGTTGCAGCACTGGCTGGGGTTGGGCTAGCCACCCAAACTTGGAGCCAGGGGCTCAGGTGGTTAGCCTGAGCCTCTGCCGGTGCCACAACATCCACACAGCTATTTTTAGCATGCTAGCGTGCACCCCACTAGCATGATATGAGTCTGTCTACCCAGAATGGGAAACTCATTTCCAGCTGCAGTGTATATATTTTCACAAGACACCTTCGCATGTTGCCATTTCATCTGTGTTCTGTGTAGTTCAGTTGCACCCAGAGATCTGACGCATGATTTCTAATTTTTCCGGTTGGCTTTCTCTTCAAAAGATGCCCCTCCTGCTAACATGTGACATGCCCTATAGCTAAATCAGCGGAGGCACACATGCAGCTGTTCTGGATACACTGGATTTTACAGGTCTCCAATTTTGGAGGATACTGGCCATATTTGTGCTTTTGGCAGAGAAGGAAAAGATAGAGTGAGAGAGAATTATGACAAGCCCATTAGCATTCAAGATAACTACAGTCCTCCTCCCTGAGTCAGAATCACTCCTCTTTTCATCACTAAATTATGCCTGGATGTCTTACTTTTCTCCCTAACTCTGATGTGTGGGGAGGATATCATGTTAGAATTAAATGGGAATTGTGGCATTACCCGATGCAAGTTTTATTCTCAACAGTTGTTGGTTCTACAATACTTTTTGGTCTTGGCCTTTTGATAGTTCATTTAGTGTGAAATTTACCCCTGTGCAGATGGCTGAAGAAGAACGTAGCTAATGCATAGCCCTTAAACTGGGCCTCTGCACAGGGGCCATCCTCTGTGAATGGGAAAGGAGAGACAGTAAACCCATAGGATTGTTCAGACTGATATGCTGTGGACTGAAAGCATTCTATACAGTCTTCCAGTACGTGCACTTTGGGGGATTTCTGAGCATTGAGCACAACTGGTGTTTCTGTCAAGATCAAAGGGGCCTTGCTATTTTATGGGATTTTCTCTTTTGCTGAATAATACCCCTGCAATAGGAAACATTGAAGTGACAGAAATGGTAGCATGCCCCTCTAACATTGGTTGCATTGATTTTTCCACTTTTCCAATGTTTCATAACATTTTAGGAAAATTAAATATGTTTGGAAAAATTCACATGCAGCAAAGAAGGTATGTTTAGCCTCTGCAGCTCTCTAATCTTGACAGAAAAATTATGTGAGGCCTGGGCCTTTTCTAACCAAGTATATTGAAGCTGAAGGGTGCAACAGTAACTGCTGGGAGCTATAATGTGCTGCACTTCAATCTAGTCCAGACAGCCCTCTGGCTGATACACTATGGAGCATCTCACTGAACCACTTGTTAGTTGGAAACTTATGTCATAGGCAAAGTGTAACAAAGAGGCAGTGGGACTCCTGGAAGAGCTACCCAAGTGCATAAACAACGAGGAGTCCTTATGGCACCTTAGAGACTAACAAATTTATTTGGGCATAAGCTTTCGTGGGATATAACCCACTTCATAGGATGCATTTTTTGTCATTGGAAATAAAAATATTTTGGACTGCCAACTAACCTCCTTTTTACCTGATGGAAACATAATTTTGACCAAACTTTACAAACATGAGCATGTTCATTAGGCACCAAAATACACAGGAAAAATTGAAGTAAAAACATTACTAAATTGCAAAAATTGCTTTTTACAACTGAATATTTCAAGTGAAAATGGGCATTAAACAGCAAAACAGTGTTTGGATACAGCCAAAGATTTGCCAATTTATACTGTGGTACAAACTTTTTCTTTCAAATGTAATTAAAGAATCTACAGGGAAATGATCCTTCACTGCATCTTCATCCACTGCTTTTATTTGTAATTTTCCTTTTTTTCCCCCATGATTGAGTCTCTCTTTATAGCACTGACGTTCCTCCACACTCAGAATCTTTTTCTCCCTGTTTCTTTTTTGACTGATCTGATTTTCTGCTGTGTAGATGAAACAAACTAAAACCTTCCCAAAAGCATTACAACATGCTGCTTCATTTTTGTTTTAATGTAGAGGTGCCCTTCACTTTCCCTCTTTTACTCTGAGCATATGTAAAGGAAAATAGTGCACTTAAAAGTATTTTGTGTGTGGTGGGGTGGTGGGTTCTGAGAGAGGAGAATAAAAGTCCATGTGAATTTTCCCTTTTTTCTTTGATTAGTTCTGCCAGATCAAATAAAAAAGTATGTTTCCAAGACAAATTTTGCTTCCCTCATACTTTTTCTTCAGTCTCTACTATCTGTGCTCTTTCAGGACTCCCCATTCCTCACCTTTTTCTTTTCCTTTGTCTCGTACACTTTTTCTGGGGAGGGCCCATTTGTAAGTGCACATTGAAATCTCTTCCTGTTCTTCCACTCTGTTTCTCAGATGCTTTTAGGAGAAGCCAAATCATTTCAGGCAGAATATGTGTAGCTATTGTACCCTTTGCACCCTACACAATTCTGCTTTATCCTTGTGCCTTTTTGGTCTGAATTCCTTGTCATGGGATCAAACTGCATTTTTGTGCCTATGAGGAAAATAAACTGTGTGGGCCAAATTCCTCACTGAAATGAAATCATGATGAAAATCCACTGACTTCAGTGATGTGTATGTAGGGTGTGTGTGTGTGTATGTGTGGTTTTATGCTGAAACTGGAATGAATATACAACAGAGAATACATAGTGCAATGGATATCATTAATGGAATCTGTAAACCGTTCTTAAAGATTCTTAACTGGCATTACTATTATTCGGGCATGTACTAGTATATGACTTGAAATGCTTTTATATGGAATATGTGCTTCCCAAGCAGTGGGTCACAATGTCCAGAGTGGGAAGCTGAGCCCACGCTGCAGGACAAGCGTCACCGCTGCAATGTGAATGCAGGGTGGGATCACTCACTCTCCAATCCCCACCTCCCCAAGGCCTCCCAAGCTGCAATGGGGGCAGGGCTGGGGGAGCCAAATGGGAGGGCTTTAGAGCCAGGCTGGGAATGGCAGCAGTTGCAGGAGAAGCCTGGGATTTTTGTGTTTCTGGGAGGGGGTTCTTTTGGGGTCTCTTTCAGCTCGGCCCACCAGACATAAAAGGAACTTTGAGAGGCTAATTTTCTCTCAGAACAGAGACTGCCTGAAGCGCTGTTTTGTGTTTTCATTTTGTTGTAGCCTGTCTTCCACTGTCACTTAAAGGAGTAATGACTTCAAATTATATGCATGTAGCAGGAGCCCTATTAGAGTTCACTATCCACACGAGGGGGCAAGGGTGGGAGAGTGAGAGCTGAATTTGTTTAAAATAAAAAAAAATAGCAAAGAGTAGTTATAAATACACACACACACACACACACTATATTATATATATATATATTATATATATAACAGTGGGTCCCCAAACATGACAAAATGCAGTAGGTGGGTCACCTTAGTAAAAAATATGGCCAACATTGGTATGCACATGATTTTTGTTTATGTTCTTTGTACATCTAAGATATGCCCTTTTCAGGAGCTGAGATCAGAAGTCACAAGATCCTAAACAAGTAAAACTTAAATTGAGATCTAACATATTCCTTCTATCTTCTGTGCTTTGTCAGTTTGTGAAATTTCTATGAGTTGTCAGACTCCTTTGTTTTGATGAAGTAAACAGGATTTTATAGTGCATTCCATACATGAGAATACAGGCAAGTGCAAGGGTATAACACTTCAGCTCCATAAATGAAATATTCCCAATGACCTATTTACTAAATAAAAACTATGCTACATTGGCACTCCCTATATTCTCCACTATGTAGAAGCTCACAGGCCCCAGAAAGAAAAAAAAATGTTCATTTCTTATTCATTAGATCACCTTTTTCTTACCTTTCATCTGAAGAAAAAAAAATCAAAGAACATTTCATAAGTCTTATGAGCAAGGATTCCTCTGTTCCTCTTTAGCAAATGCTAAGAAGAGTTTACAAAGCTCCAGCATAAAACAGCAACAAGTGAATATTATATGATTAATGTGTATTTCCAGAACTACATAACTTTTTCCTGAAGTGAGAAAACTGATTTCATTTCCAAAAAGAAAAAACCCTCTAATCTCAAATTCTTTTGATTCTTTAAACATGGCAAAGAGATTTAAAACTATCTCCCTTAGTGTAAGCCTAAAGTGAAGACATTTTGGTATTATTAAATCTGGATGGTAAGATTGCCATAGCAGATTTCTCTATTTGCATAAAATTCCTAGCAATAATTGTTAATATTGAGCCTAAAAGTGTCCGTTTTTTTTAACTGCCTTTCTGCTACATGTAAGGTTTTACTCTTCTGGTTTAGATATTCAGCTGAATGCGTATAAACACAAAAATATCCCCTAGAGAGGTTTGTCTGAAGTGTGCTCTAGACTATATACATTTTGAAAATGTGCACTACACTTTTGAAGCTGGCTTCCCTTTATAGGAGTGTACAGTCTAGGTGATAGGTGTTCAAAGATTATTGAAATCTGTTCAGTTATTCATTTTTCTCCTACTTTTCCAGTACAGTATCTGAATAATATCCTGAGAAACTGAATATTTGATACTACATTTTATTATATACAATAAGATCTTTTACTACTAAGTAATTTTAATATGTGAAGATATTCAAATTAAGGGTTAATTGCCCATCTAATTTTTAAAAGGAATGATAAAACCATATTATGGTTGCATTTATCAAAATGTTCTGGGGGTTGACATGGATAAACTCATTTTGTCTAATTTTGACCCCACATTGTAGGTTTTGAAAATCCATTTGTAACATTATTGGGTTCACATTTTTCTTAATGAAACCAGAATAGGGGGAACGGAGAAAGAAACCAAAACAGAAGGCCAGATCCTTAGCTGGTGTAAATCAGCATAGTTCTGTGGAAATCAGTGGAACTACTTGATTTACATAAGCTGAGGATCTGGCTCAGAGAGACTATTACAAAAAAATCAGAAAGTGAGAAACATAATCTCCGGTATAAAGTTTAAGAATTCTTACATATGAATTCTATCTTAGAGGGCATCCATTTGTGTTAGCCTTGCCTTATGGGGGATTCTTTTATCACTAGTATCAAACCCTGGCTCTTCTTTAGACAGAGAAACGATTAAAAAAATTGAGTCACCTTTGGAATAGAAAAATGGATTCTTGTTCTGGGGGAAAATAGTTTGTAAACTTGAAGAGGTTTTGAAGACCCATATAAGAGATAACAAAATCTCAAACATTTTGAGGTGCAGCCATCCCTCACTAAAATGTTTGATCTATAGATTTTTTTCCCCATCCATCTTTTAGCCGGCAACACCTCTTCTTTAAAGATTTTTATGGAAACTTCAGGTTGTTTCCAGTTTCCAGATATCAGTTGTCTCGACAAACTTTCAGTTACAGCTAAGTTTTAGATTTAGAGTCTCAGGCCCCAATTCTCAATTACTCAGTTCCTATGCTTGGGGCAGGGATGTAGAGCGGGGAGGCAAAGATGCCTTTAAACTTTTGTACTAAGAGGGTGAAATCCTGGTTCCATTGATGCAAAACTCCCATTGACTTCATTAGAGCTGGTATTTCACCACCTATATTCTGGAGAAGCTGTGGTGCTACAAGGCTGCTCCTGCTTATGCTGTTTACTATGCCTCCATATGGGCTCTGGAAAGCAGTACATAGCAGTGTACTTCAGGCATATCCTCTGCCTGCCCCCAGCCAAACTCTGACAGTGTTGTGTAGAGTCTTTATACTGGTTGGGAAGGCTCCTTACAAAGGAGACATCCTCAAGAGGCTGTGTTTGACCCCCTTCCAGAATGGGGGAAAAGGAAACTCACTATAACTGAAAATCAGGCCCTCGGTATTTAGCTTGGTACATAATCGCTTATCTTCTTGATAATTTTGTGGTGTTTCCAGCCATTATCATTTATCAGTCATTGATTTTAGGGCAGAATCAGTTATCTATATGTAGATCTTACCTGATAGCAATAGACAGATCTCAGAAGGTTCAGCTGAGATAAGCATGCACAAGTTCTCATGCTTTCCCACACCGATCTGGAAAGCATCCGCAAAATTTTACAAGAATCAGTTTTCTGCAAGATTCCCAGTACTTCTTGGTTTGGGTCAGACCAAAAATATTTTGAAACGTTTGTAAACGTCAGAAAGTGACTTTGATTTTAGGTGTTGAATGAAAGTTTGCATCCATTCTTATTTTATCCAAACCACTTTGCTCACCCTTTACAGTTATCCATCCTGGTCATTGTAGCACAGCTACACCGACAGTGTGATTTGACACAATTCCAAGAAGTACTGCTCCTGAAACAAATACTTCCCAGAATGATGTTATAACATTAGGCAATCAGTACCTCCTGAAATAGCATTATAATTCCCAGAAGTATTGTTTGCTGGAAACTTTACTTCTGCTATTGATTTTTAAAAAGAAGTTTACAGGGAGCAGCTTATTTCTGCTTCTGCAAGCCCCACAACAGATGCAGTCTGCACACTGATGTGCACAAAGACCCACACACCCACATGTCTATCCATGGGTCCACAGGACCCAATTCTGGAGTCCTTATTCATTACATAGTGACTATAAGGTCAATGATCTAGAAAAATGTTTCTCAACTGGTGGGTTGCGACCTTCCGGAGGATCATGAAAGGCAATTGTTGGGGTCATGAGGCACTGGAAATTTTCTGCAGCAAAGAAAATCTCATTTCCCCATTTGCCACACACCCCTACCCTTCCAGGTCACGTATTCTCTGTCAAGTAGAAACACACACAAAAATAAAATATAGACATTTGGTAATCATTGATACATATTTTTACTCTTCCTTTTATAGTAAAAAAAAAGGGGATTGCAAAAATGTTTGACTTTGAATAAGGGGTCACCACCCTGAAAATATTGAGAAACACTGATCTAGGTTTTCATCAGATAGAATAAAGAAATTTAAAGGTTTCATACTACAAGGTATAAGCCAACAAGTAACTGACAGATGAAGTTAGGAGATAACTTCCCTTAATGGCAAGTTATTCTATAGTTTTCCATTACAGGGGGGTTTTGCACCTTCCTCTGAAACATGAGGCTACTGGACCAGATAGACCACTGTCCTGATTGTATCATGATCAGTGGAACTGGAGTCAGTCATGTTCCCTGGAGGGGCCAATATTGAGACAGCACCAGGGGAACAGTGAACGAGTGCAGTTAGGGTGGAAGCAACTCAGCCACATGGACAGAGCAGTGCACAGGGTTTACTAACGTTCCACTTGTTCAATTGAACCTGCATTCGGCTTCACTTTTTGCTAATGCGACATGGTGTCAGCATCTGAGCTGTGAGTTCCCTGAAGTGTAGCAGCTGGCAGCGTGAACCATGAAACTCGATTTGAAGGCCCCTGGAGCCCTGGATTTTGCTGACATGAACCCATCCCAGCGATGGCCCTGGTGGAAGGAGGAGTTTGAGCTGTACATAGACCTAGCCAGGAGGATGACATCAGCAGGAAAGTAAATCTGTACTGAGGAACAAGGCGGAGAGATCTGCACCACTCTGAAGCTCAGCGCTGCCTCAAGTTCACAGTAGTGCTAAGATCCCTGAGAACATAATGCTCCCCACAGCAGAACAAAACTGTGGCACAACCCAGGTTTTTCACTAGAGGCCAGTCCAAAGGAGAGGAAACAGGACCCTGTGTTATAGCCTTCTGCACAATGGTCACTATATGCAATTTTGGGGACTTGTCAGACTCCCTGATTTGGAACAGGGTAGTCTGTGGCACTTAGGATCACCATGTACAGAAGTGGCTGCTTGTGGGAAGGTGATCATACATTAGACAGATGCTTAGATATGGGGCAGGCAATGGAAGCCTCAAGACAGGATGAAAGCCCCAGCAAGCACACCACCACCAAAAGTACATGCAGTGAGACAACATCAAAGGAAAGCAGGTTACTAGAGTTCAAGACCCATCTGGAGGTGCATTTACTGTGGGAGACAGTGTGAGTGGGTAAGAAGACGTGCTCCACACTAGTTTGGTATTGCAAGGAATATGGCAAGTTGAACCACTGGTAGCAGTGTGTGCAAAAGCAGAGGAAGGTCCCAGAAAGGGTCAATCAGACATGTGCAAGAGATGGATGGCACATCGGATAGTGAGTTGATATCATGACTTGCCTTGAATGTCAGAGCATTGGGTTCAGGCTGTTGGGATAGGAAAACAATAAGGGACAATACCAACTTCCATTCATGCACCAGGGTTAATAGGGAAACACCTGGTATGATTTCAGCTGGATAGCAGTGTAAAGCTGACAAGAAGGGCTCCCAACCATGAGTGTCAATCTCAGGGCAGATTGTTAAGAAACACTGAACAAATCCCCAACTTTTCCCCAGATGGTCCCTTACACCAAAAATCACAACAATATTCAGGTTACTCCCAGTCCCAGCCAATCACTCATATACCCCAGGTAAATCTCACCTATCTCACTAAATATAACGTTTGTAGCCAATCCTATAATAAATTAACTAAAGATTTATTAACTAAGAAATAGAAATGAGTTATTTACAAGGTTAAAGCAGGTAAACATACGCATACAAATGAGTCACAGTCTAGGTTTCAAAAGATAATAGAAGCTGCTGTAATATGCAAGCTCTATTTGTCCTTTAGGGCTAACCCAAGCTGAGCAATTTGGGGATCCCTTTCTTAAGCTTAGAAATATTACCCTCCCCAAATTCCAAGCAGTATAGTGATACAGTTCCTTCTGGTCAGGCATTTTGATTCCCTTCCCACAGAACTCAAACTGATGGAACAAATGTCAGCACCTGTCTTCTTTTCATGTGTGTATGGGGGAGAGGAGGGTGCAATCAACAAAATCTTTGACCTTTGATATTTCACAATGATTCACTTTATTTCAATGGACCGCCTTGTGTGCAGGACGAGCACTTTATGTTAATTAATGCTTCTTTCCTACAATGCAAACACTCAGTATAACTTTATACCATGGGCTACAGATGTAGCATCCTACAAGCATTTCATCAAGTCTAAACACTAAACACATTCTTGTCAACTTAACTTCTGTTTTAACAATGCTAACACATAGGTGAGCCAGACTTGTTTCCAGATATGTATTTGTGAGTGTTCAGTGAGGCCTAAGAGCCTTGGCATGAGCTGGCACCTGGTCTGCCAGGGTCACAAGCAGAGCCTCCTGCAATGTGATTCCTCTGAATCAATTAGACTCAAATATCCATTAAAGAGAGCAAGCACACTTTAATAATGTCTCATCAGAGTGTAATGCAGTCCGTAGGAAAATGTGACTTCATAGTAACTAACCTGAAAAATAACAGACAGCGCCAACTGACATTTGTGGTGGTGGATGGCAAGCACCACAGACCCCTCTGGGGTATACAGCCATACAAGATATGGATCCGATCAGGGTGCAGCATCAGAATTGTATAGCTGCAGTGCAAGAAGCAAAATGGAAAAGTCCCATAGACAATGGAGAAAATTTTAAAAGCATATTGGGATGTTTTCAAAGGCAATGGGTGCCTCAAAGGAAAGCTGTGATTGGACGTAGACCCCACCGTGAAACCTGTGTGCTTACCAGGAAGGAAAAATCCAGCATGAAAGAAGCTTGAAAGTGTGCAGGGCCAGGGTATCATAACACCTGTAGAAACCAGTAATGCCTGGGTAATCAGCATGGTGGTGGCAAAGAAGCCATGAGATAAATTATGCATCTGCATAGGCCCAAAGCCACTGAACAGGGCACTGAGATGATGCCACTATCCACTGCCCACAATTAATCATACCTTGCCAGAACTTTCTAAGCCAGAATCTTTACCATCTATGATGTAAGGAATGGGGTTTGGGTAAAGAGTCCAGCATGCTGACAACCTTTGGAATACCATTTGGTCACTAGAGATATCTGTGCATGCCGATGGCCATAAGTCCAGTGTGGTGGGGCGACTCCCCCACACAGGCAGGAGAAGGGTTAAGGCAGCCTTGGAGAGGCTACACAGAACCCAGCCAATCAGGAAAGGGTTTATTGGGAAAGCCAATCAAGAGAAGGCTTGCTGGAGCAGCCCATATATAAAGGGCTGCTCAGCAGAGCAAGGGGCAGTCTCTCCCTAGAGAGCAAAGGGGAAAGACTGTCTTCTGAGGAGCACCAGAGATACTGCAGTGCTGGGCAGGGTAGTGGCACAATAGGGGAGTTCTTGGCTGACCATGGCCAGACTGAGGCCCTGAAGCAAGGGCAGGGAAGGTACTAGGGCTATGGAGAAAGTGGCCCAGGGAAAGTAGGCGGTGGGAATAGGAGAAGGGACAGTAAGTGGCTGCCAGCTATAGGGTCCCTGGGCTGGGACCCAGAGTAGTGGGCAGGCCTGGGTTCCCCCCTTCTCCCCTTTACCCCTATTTGCTAATGAGGATAGTGGCCTAAATCCAGACTACCATTTGCCCCTGAAGCCCGGGGCTAGAGTAGAGACTGCAGTTGGCCGCTGAGGCAAGTGGAGGGACTGAGGACCATCTGTCCCCTGAAAGGGGGGAGACAATGGGCTGGGACACACCTGGAGGGCCATGTCCCAAAGAGGACACTGCGGTGGAGATGGTGGTCCAGATGGTGGAGACAGTGGAGGAAGTGGAAGTAACAGCGAGTGAGACACCACTAGTAAAAGGCACCATGGTGGTCCAAGAGAGCTAATTCCCAGCATGACCAGCAGGAGGTGCCACTGTGGTGAGTCAGCCCCATTACACCAGGTTTCAGAGAAGACTTACCCAAGTGCTGGAAGGACTGTCTGGGATGAAAATAATTGCAGATTATAGACTCATTGTAGGTGCAAGGAGCAGTGATATTGAGGCTCAACAAAATATTTTTTTCTACTGCTGTGCAGGGGCAAGAACATAAAACTGAACCCAGAAAAAATGTGATTCAAACAGCGTGAGGTGACATGCATTGGACATCTGCTCACAGCAGACAGACTGAAAGCAGATTCCAACATGATCAAGGCAGTCAGGCATGCCAGCTCTAATGGATATTAAAGGGGTACAGCGTTTCATAGGAAAGATATATTTTCTGTCCACACTTGGCTGCAGTAGTGGAAACAATATGTCAGTTCACAAAGCAGGATGTTGAGTGGAACTGGGCAGGTTCCCAACAACAACCTTTTGCCAGAAGCTGGGAATGGGTGACAGGGGATGGATCACTTGATGATTCCCTGTTCTGTTCATTCCCTCTGGGGCACCTGGCATTGGCCACTCTCAGAAGACAGGATACTGGACTAGATGGATCTTTGGTCTGACCCAGTATGACCGTTCTTATGTTGACATGCTAAAACCAATTATTATTGATGCCTCTACACTGAAGTACTTTGAGCCAGGAAAGCCACTGACAATCCAGTGTGATGCATTGGCAAAAGGAATGTTGGGAGTAGATCTTTGCAGGAGCAGTTCGTTGCTTATGCCAGCAGAGCCCTTTCAGGGACTGAACAGGGCTACACACAAATAGAAAGAGAGATTCTGGTGGTGAAATTCGGAGTGGAGCAATTCTATCAGTACACCTATGGACACTCAATCATGCATTCAGACCACAAACCCCTAGAGACAATCATGGCAAAGTCCCTTCCTGTTGCTTCAAAGAGATTGCAGTGCATATAGATGCTCCTCAAGCACTACCAGATGGAGATCGGATATTGTCCAGGATGATTATTGGTGTTAGCTTACACTCTGAGCAGGGCATAAATACCCAGCATCAGCAAGTTGGTGAAGGGGATCAGGACATTTAATCTGCTAATATCCTTTGCTATCTCCCAGTTTCAGCAGCGAAACCAATGGAAATCAACATGGCTATGGAAAAAGGACACCCAACTATAGGTGTCAAGACAATAATACTAGCAGGGTGTCCAGAAGACAAAAATCCAAGCACTCATAGGAGCAGAACCATATTTTCAAATTAAAGAAGATCTGAATGCACAAGCCGAAATCCTATTTCAAGGACAGAGTGCTGTCGTCACGCTTCATTACGTAAGAATGGCATGCAAAAAATACATGCCTCACACCTGGGCATTGACAGCTATCTTAGATGGGCTCGAGAGTGTGTTTTCTGCCAGGAATGATGGAAGGTGTGATACCTGCTGATCATGTGATAAATGCCAAAATAAAGAGACTTTGCTTTGTTGTCACATGAGCTGCCCACCTGACCATGGGGAAAGGTAGAAGTGGATTTATTTACCTTAAAAGAAAAGCAGAACTTGAGTACAGTGGATTGCTATTCAAACTTTTGGGAGGTCAATGTCCTGTCTGATACAAAAAACAAGTCAATAATTGGCAAACTGAAAACTCACTTTGTGAAATGTGGCACTCCCACTGTATTCACTTACAAAGGACCCCAGTTTGCCCCATGGAAATTCAAGGTATTGGCACACAAATGGGAATTTGACCACCACAGCTCCTCTCCGCCCTACCCATAGGACTAGGTAGGGCGGCCATGTTGTGTGAAGGGCCCCTCCAGATTTCTGCTCTGGGGGGAGGGAGAGGGAGTTCACTAGAGTTGGAGACAGTTGACAAGGAGACAGAAAGAGAGGTCACTTCTGGGGTGGTCATCTGTTGAGACCAAACTATATCCCAAAGACTGTGTAAGCAGCTGAGTCTGTGGTAAAGACAAGGCTACAGCTAGGCTATGTGCTAGCAACCCCTTGCCAAAGGGACATGAGGTGGGAGTCCAGGCATCAATTATTTGTTTTTGACGTTTTTATATTTAAAATGTTTGTAAAATAGGGAAGTTATATCATGATCAGTGCAACTGCAGTCAAAGGTCCATGTTCCCTGGAGGGGTTGTTACTGAGGAGACACCAGGGAACAGGTGGTAGAGTTAGGCTAGAAGCATCTCAGCCACAGGGACAGAGCAGTACACAGGGTTCAATAAAGTTCTACTTGTTCAACTTAACCAACACGCAACTGCACTCCTTGCTAATGAAACTTTGAACTGATATGGAAACTCTGATGGTCCAAAGTTAAGGAGATTTGTAGTACTGTCCTTCATTCCAATAAGCTGTTTTTAGCTATCATCTCTTGGGAAAGAAATGGTGAAGTGACAAGCCACCTTGAAGTATATAATGTGAAATGAAATGTGCTGCTTCTTGTTGCCTCCATTTATTAATTTTTTATTTTAATGGCATGTCAGCTTAACATATATACTTGAAAATGTCTTATTACTTTTGAATTTGGTAGAGAATTAGTCTGGAGGTCACTTTATTATTTATTTATGCTTTCTCTCTGCAGTGTCGTGCTACCAGATTTGTGGCAAGGTGATTCTAGTTATTAAGAGATCAGTGAGCACTGAAATAACTAATCTGTACCTTTGCAATTTCAGTCAGAAACACTGTGGGCCAGATTCTGCTCTTAAGGGCGTGAACATAACTTCAAAAACATACTATTGATTATAATCCTACTTTTGTAAAGGGCTGGGTTGAATGTTCTAATAAATCTATTCATGTCTAATTTCTATGATTCCATTGATTCCAGCTGGTCTTTTCTATGTGCAGATTGGTAGAAGATATGGCCCTAGATCACAATCAGAAAACTGTTTTTTAGCTCATGTACACAGCCATAGAATTTACCCCTGCAGCCAAAATTCAGGACCTGATATATGTGCCTAATTTGTTCATGCTCAGCCACTCATGCATGCAAGTTGGGGATCACATTTGGCTAGACAACTGTCAATCTAGTCACATATGCATGCAAAATTCCCAGTTGGCACATATAGTTGTGCGTGTGCTATTTTGCTTTGAAAACTAGGCAGTAAGGAGCAAATTCCGTTTCTGATACGTGCTCGGGTCCATCACTCATTAATTCAGTGGATCTGATCTTGTACTTCTTACTCAGAGTCAGGTGAAACACAAATTAAGTGAATTAAATCCCATTGAGGTCAATGAGAAGTTTGCTTACATGAAGAGTGTAAGATAATGCCCATTAATGGTAATTGTGCATGCACTGGGACAGAAATTGGCCCACAAGTTGTATATTCACAAACCATGAATGCTGAGTACTTTTGGATACCATCCAGTAAAATGTGAGTAAATATCATATGCCTTTTTTTATAGATTTTTGTTCTTCTTTTCCTCTTTCATTCCCTCCTGGAGATTGTTAATGGTTTTCAGACTTGAATAATTGTTAATTGACTTGTTAATTCTCTTTAATATTTGTTTCCTAGTCAGTGTTTAGATCCTTTATCCCTAGTTCAGCTATCTTTCCAGTCATATCAAATCTTCCGTTTACACGAAAGCTACTTTAACCTAAAAAAGGAAGATCAAATTATGGCCCTACCTGCCACTAGTGGGAGAATCACCTCTCAAGCTCCAATAGTTACAGTATTAGGGAGTGGAGGGACATGCTGAAGTGGCTCTAAATATCGCCTTGCAATGCACTTGCCACCATGGTATCTGATGGGTCTTATTGTTAGATCTTTAAAACCATGTAAAGTGCACTTTCCCCTGTGCTCTTTTGACAGTGCTGTCCAGTGTAAAGTGCAGGCAGTAATCCCAAATAATGGCTGCCTCCTTCAGATGTGTGCTGATATTGTTGGGGCACCATGTACCTCTCCCCTATTGGCACACTTGCACAGCGCCAGCTATTATTTAGCTTAGTTTATAGCTTGACATTGATATTTTAATGTTGGTAGTAGTTTTTCTCATTGCCCTCTCTTTCTATCCTTATGCATAGGCCCTATAGAATGTCATATGAATGAAATTATACAGATAAAAATTGAGTAAAGTTATATAGAAATTACTCTAAAAAACTAGAGGCTCAACTTCTCTCTTATGCTAGGATTTGCTCACTACAGGTAGAGGAAAGAGGAACAGTCAGAAGTCACCTACATTGCAGGCTACTCTGGCCTCAGTCCTATGGTAAACTAAAGCAACCCAATGGCTGTTCTAATTTATACCCGTTGGCTGTGGTCCCCAAGGACTTTAGGCAGTTGGGAATTAGCAGAGCACAGACCCAGCAGTCCATGTGCTATCTCTGAGTTTGGCTAGCCTTTTCTGGTCTTTTCTGCCACTTTTTCTGAAATTGTTTAGAACTTTTCCATTAGTGATACAAATTCAGCTACCAAGTGCCAATACTTGCAGTTACATTTAAAGCTATGTTCCGCACTAATGTACTAGCACTAATCCCCAAGATACCTCAGTAGCTTAAACACACGCTTTATCAGATTCCCACCAAATGTGAAACTTCTGGTATCCCTTCAAAAGACCATGTCATAGGTGTAAGATATAATAAATAAATACTTTGCACAGAAGTCTAACACATTGTTGCTTTTTATTTAATCACACAAGAAATTAATACAAAAGTCAACCCTCATGCTTTTCCCTGCCTCCATTTTCTCACCATTCAAGACCAGTCTTTGGCTGGGGTTAGTATCCTTCCCCTGCAACTGCATGACTTCTCTTCTGAAACATGCAGCTGCTCTTCCAAGGTCCGCTTGTTTTCTCTGAGTATGGCCAGTCTGTCCCCTGTTTCCTTCCTCCTGTCCAAACATCCTTTGTATCTTCCCCTCAGTCTTCCTCTTGGGAGTCCTTTTATAACCTTTTGGTTTGGTCACTTGTCTTTGTCTTGTTTTGATAATTTTCACTGCACTCCAATTCCACACACCCCTCAGACAGGAGGAGGATGTATATTCTCCCAGCAGGAGCTAACCCATTGTCCGAACATACTTAACTCTGGATTGATGGTTGGTAAGTCCTAATGACACACCATTGCCCTTTGTCTGGTGTGTTCTTGCTGCAGGTCCTTTCCGCAGTGGTGGGTTCCACATTTACATAGGACACTCAGTGATACAGCAATTTTCAGAGCAGCAACTCCATGAAAACTTAATAATACCAACCACAATGATAAATTGTACAGACAGATCCCCCCCCAAACATCACCCTTGCTCCCAACACACACACCCCCGCTTCCTATACAAGGGGGGACATTTGAGGTAGGAGCTGGCTATCATGTATGCTGAGAGCTCTGTTACACAGAGGGAATTCTCAGCTGACTACATTCTGGCCGGAATCTGCCTGAAAAGTGCAAAGTGGCTGAAAGAAGGGAGATGACACTCAGAGAGTTAAATTGAGAATGAGATCCTTTCCATTGATTTTATTTGTAAACTATCCTAAGGAATGCTATAGTCGGGATCTCATTCACTATTTAAATTTGATAGAATGTGTCAAAAATCTATTTAGAATTTGCCACTTTTTCTGAAATTGTTTAGGACTTTTCCATTAGTGATACAAATTCAGCTACCAAGTTCCAGTACTAACAGCTACATTTAAAGCAATGTTCTGCACTCTACTGCAAGCGTCCATTAACGTCAATGGGAGCTGTGCATGCACATCTAAGGGAAAATTTGATTCTAAAGGGTATATTTGACTTTGATGTTCACAGAGTACATAACCCTTTAAAATTAATGGAAGTTACATATTCCAGTATACATCAAGCAGAAAATATCCCCCCCTAGTTAAATGGAATTAAATTTCTCCTCACCTATCAATAGTGAGCAGAATATTCATGTTGTTGAAGAATGTTCTCCAACAAAGGTACAAATACTGCTCTAACTTGGGAAATCACATGTTTGCTTTCATTCTGGTGTGTAGAAATAGGAGTAGGAAGGATATGTACTGAGTTGGTCCATAGTGATTGGCAGATAACTTATAGGTTTTTACAGTACATAGGCAAACCCTTGGTACAGTATGTCATCAGTTTTTAAGCCTATTTAACTGCCAGTTGCATACTAGAATTCTGTGTGAAATATAGAGTAAAAGGGACAAACTGCTAGCATGAAGTGATTTCTCTTGTGAGTGTTAAAACCTGTGCAAATAGGATTCTTTTAAGAATTATACAGTCCTGAATAGATGTTGCATTATTATCATTTATGTTCCTGAAATAGAATTTCCTAGTAATTGTTGGGGGGGCGGGAGGGGGGAGGTGCGCAGGCATGCATGTGCACACAGTCACACAAGGGCACATTTCTGAAGGAGATTGTATGCCTTTGGCAAACTTTTTTTTCCCCCTGGCTATGAGACCAACCTACCTTTAATCTCATGAAATGGAAAGGTTATCATGTATCACCTCTGAGCTTTTGCTATATAAATGCTCTATTCTGCTGGGTTATTTTATTATTATTTAGCACATAATAACTAATTCATAATGTAGACAAAACAGTCCATGCACCAGAACTGAGAGTGACACAGAGCCAATGTTTACACTAGAGAATGGGATATCATTTGATCTGACTGCTCTGGTGCCTTTTGTATGCAACACAAATTTTATACTGGCCAAGCAATGCTGCAGCAGCATCCTGCATCTGCTCCCTCTCTGTTGCCTGAAAGTGATAGTAATTATTAACATGAGAGCTAATCAACAAAAGTAGTTGCCAGACACTATTTAATGGCCTCCAATTTCTCTCATCCAGTATCTGAAGACATGAAAGAAAAAACAAGTCTGCAATATGTTCATCAACTGCAATATGTTAATTCCTATCTCTTTAGTTGGAATCCAGCAGTACAGTTCCACAGGAGCTAGATCAGTGATATTAACAAGAACCCATTCTATGGCACTTGTTAAAAGGAGAATAAAAACAAAGCCTGCAGCCACCCCTAATTTGTGATTATCTTCCTATAAAAAATTACCCAAGGACCTTATACTATAATTGTAAACAAGTGTTATGTAAACTACATGGTATGAATGGTCATATTTTAAGTCAGCAAATGCAAATCTATTTAGGGCAATGGCTTCATATTTTAAACAGTATTGCCACCTTGTGGTTCAAACTAGGTTTATTATTCTGTTTATTCTGTTCCTTATTTTTACAGTCACTGTTTCTTACAGTCACTGTATTGGCAACAGCTCCTAAAAGAGTAAATAATATAAATTTGCCATGATGGTGCATCTTCCTATTTACAAAAAAATTAATACAAAATAAACCTTTCGAAGAAAATTGCACCCAGCCCATCAGTCTGAAAGACAAGAAGCCTTTGTCACCTTCAATCAACAGAAAAGTATTGGAGAGGCAAGTTTTTAATTACAAGAATCACTTCTGAGTTGACTGGTGATGCTGCCTGACCAAATGATTTCCCTCTTCTGACACAAAGCTCAATCCTACAGAATATAGTAATACATGTTTGTATAGCACCTAGCACAATGGGGCCCCAATCTGATTGACTTCTATCTAGGCACAACTGCAATATTAAATAATAATAATAATAACAACAACGTACAACTCCCATTGGCTTCAATGGAAACTTTTCCAGAATAAGGAATGCAGTATTAGGCCCAGTCTGCCCATTACAAGGGCCCAATCAATACATCAAGGTGTTGAGTCCCTCCTGTGAGCTGCTAGGCACCCTAAAGCCTCATGGCCTGACTAGGAGATGTGTTGAGCACCCACAGCTACTATGACTTGTCCGGGAACAGGACATGCTCACAACCTCTGAAAATCAGGCAATCCATAATCCCTGGCATGTTCTTGCTAAGTGCATTTGACTCCGCACACACCCTCCAGCATTGGGCCCCAAAAGACTATTTTCAAATTTCCATTTCACTTTATAACTTCCTTTAAAATAAGAAGGGTGAAAAACTTTAGTGCTTAGTATTTAAATCAAATGTTTCCTTTTGCAAGCATGACAGTCCCATTGACAATTAAAGCAGGACAGACATTGTTTTGCAATACAAGGTCATTTTTCTGCTTGAGTCACCACTGAGGTGGTCACAAAACTGTGCCCTGGAGCTCCATGCATAAATCTCCCACATCCAGTACTAAGGATCAGCCACCATCCACTCTTCCCAGGATCCCACCAAAGGCACTCTGCACAATGGTTTGGAATCCATCCAGTGAAGCGAACTGGGAGGTCTGCTTCTGGTTGGGAAAACTCCCTTTGCTGCAGCAATACCCCTTTAAAGGGCAGTCCCAAGGCAGTTGTGGCCAAGGGGAGTACTACCCCCTTGCCGCGGGGAGGGATAGCTCAGTGATTTGACATTGGCCTGCTAAACCCAGTGTTGTGAGTTCAATCCTTGAGGGGGCCATTTAGGGATATGGGGCAAAAATCTGTTGGATGATTTAATTGGGGACTGGTCCTGCTTTGAGCAGGGGGTTGGACTAGATGATCTCCTGAAGTCCCTTCCAACCCTGAGATTCTATGATACAGATGGGAAACAGTGGGGTTCCAAAATCAGTGAAGCAATGTGGACTGCACTGTAGGGAGCAGAATCTGTCCCATTGTATAGACAATCCAACATGTAAATAGTAATCCAGGTACGTAATTAATGACATACATCTGGATGCATACCACATGTTTAGAGCATGTTGCTGCAAGCAGCTGAGTACCTTTCCTGATGTTCTGAACACCCTCTACTCCTACTGACTTGATTGGAAGTGAAGGGCTCATAGGAGAGGTGCTGAGTACCTTGCAGAATTGGATCTTTGCCTTCTGGTGGTGAACAAGAAGAAAAATTCTTCACAGTTTAAATCACAAGGGGTCAGGGGAGAGCCATGCAAGGATTCTTCTACACCGTCTGCATGTTGTGGGAGGAGTCTTTTCACCTGCTATGTATAGGCCAGTATTGTAGTGCACTGGACTCCTAATACCGAGTGATGGCCTACTCCAAGGAGTGCAACTGACTGGCCCCAGGTGTAGTGCAAGAAGGGCGATCTATGTGAGCAGACAGCAATAAAGGTCTGGTTGTTGGAATTGTTTGGGGTTGTATGTTTCTGTCTGATACTGTATCAGGGACATTCCAATCACAGTTGAGCAAAATTTGGAATTTCTTTTCCACAGGAAATTCTGACATTTCACTATTTGTTTTTCTCCTGAAATAGGATAAAAAGATGAAATTTTGAAATTTTCCACAGAATGAAAATTCTGAAATATTTCAATTCTGACATTCTCGATCAAAACCAAACATTTCAACATTCCCTGAATCAAAGTGGTTTGTTTCTATTTGTTGAAATGATCAGAAATGCTTTGAGTTAGTTTAGCATTCACATTTCCCTATGGTGGCAAATTGCCTATGGAACAGGGTGGCTTGCTCTTGGGCTGGAGAGCCTGGGGCCAAGCCAACCCTGATTGCAGAATGAGCCCCACCTCACAGGAGTCAGGGAATTTCCTATCAGGAGCAGAAGGTAGCTGCAGGAAGAGGGGAAGTGTAGGAGACCACAAAGAGTGAGAGAGGCTCCTGAAGGGAAGACTCAGAGACTAGGGAAATTGCTGTGTCTAAGAAGAGCTGGGAGTAGCCTCTTAAGGCAGAAGGACTCTACTTATACCATGGAAGTTTGGGTTTACCCAACTAAAGGAAAGACTATTGTGTTTAGTTTTAAAAACTTTAAATTAATAAATCTGTCCCTAAGGAGGGCTATTTTGATTGGGACTGGAAAACCCTGTGGGAAGTTTATTGGGGGATCCAAGAAGGGAAACTGAAGTGAGAGGCTGTGTGCAGGGCGGCACTGAGACTGCCAAGGGGTGATATGAGGTGGCCACTAGTCTACAGCCTTATGGGAGCTGAAGATCAGGCACCAGATTCCCTCCCCCAACCCCTTCTCTCCTATGGCCAGGCTCCACGGCTGGACTACAGCTCCTACAATCTCCTACAATACACCCAACATCATATAACTGCCATGATGCAACACACAGCTTGATTAAAGTGACATCAGTGCATTGCTTTACGAGAGATGTAATCTTCCAGGGAGCCCAGTCCATGAGAATGGAACTACAGCTCACATAATGTGCCACAATAGGTAAATGTGGTTTAATATTTGTTGAACTGATTTGAAATGAAATGTTTCAGGTCAGTTAAAAAAAGGCAACATTTAAATTTGATTGGAAAGGACCCCAAATTAAATATTTCAATTTGATTTTCTCGATGAAAATACTGAAAACTTTGATTTTTGCAAGAACTGCATTTTCAGACTGAAAACTCTTGACCATCTCTAATTACAGCTATGGAAGGCTGCAGTGGGGGCAGACAAGAGCAGAGGCTATGGAATCTGTATTTACACAGTATGTACGTATCACAGAGACACTATAACCCCTCCACATCAGCTCAGATGCTGGAGTAGCAGCTGTAGAGGGGCTGTGCTACATATTCACCACTTTTACCCCAAAGTTTAGGAGTTGATTGTGAAAGTGCAGCTTTTCATGGTAAGAGCATCTCTCTGTAATAAAGATAACAAGTTGCTTTACAGCTCTATCAGAGGTAACTGCAAGATTCATATAATTTGTATATCTTCCAATGAATTTGGAGCAGGAAACAAGACAGAATTCTTTTCACAATGGAGAGGTTAAAAAATGAAGAGCTCATTCAGAAATATACTGCAGATTTTATGCAATATTGCAAAGCAAAAACAAATAAAAGTGACAAATTAACTTTAGTAGAAACATCAGATGTCTGTAGGAAAGAAAAATCCCCTTGTTTCTGAACATGGTAATACTCTCTGACTATGACAAATTATTCAGCATCCTGGTTTTTATACTTTAAAATGGATTAATAAATATTGTTTTAAACTGGTTATTTTGCTTATGGAATATTTTATTCTTTTGTAATATGATATTACAAACTACTTGCACGTTAGAATCCAGATTGCAAAATTAAAGGATGAGGATTAGATTTATTTATGCATGAATATAGTGAACATCTGCCAAAATCTATCTGGTTATTTTAACTCTCTGTTTCAACAAAGCTGACCATCTGCTCTGTCATCAACAATGATTTTGTTCTAAAAACTAAATCAAAAGATCACCTGTCTTAGGCACCTTGTTCTCACTTAATACAACACAAACAAAACTTTAATGGCATCCATCTGTAGCTATGATTGGTGACCTGAAACAGGTAAATATGCAGCCATTCTGACAACTCCATCTCCAGCTGCTACGTTTTGGCTCAATTAAAATTTTCATCCTGCATTCAAGAATAAAATGCATGAAGAATAGTGTACTGTCGAAAATAATTGCTCCATGTAATCACAATGCATAATCTCCTGAAACCTTTAAAACCCAAGGACATAGACATTAAATTTAAAATATTAAAATGTACAGTGATATTTCCAATTTAAAAACGCAAAAGCCAGTGCCATCTTTTTGACCTTGTAACTCTTGTATATTTTGAGACATAAATATAATAGAATTATTATATCAGATGAATTTAAAAAGCAACTCAGTAATACAGTATAGTCAGTGTTGTTATGAAAACCTAAGATTTTTAAGATCCTCACTTATGAATTCAAATTCATAATAGGGTTTTGTTGTTGTTTTTTCCCCAATCACTTTGGGTCAATTGAAATAATTTGTTTCAGGAATTTTAAAATGTTTTTGTTTTGATTTCGACCTTTTTGATTATATTTTTTACTATAAATAGTAAAAAAATTGAAACAAGTCATTTCAAGCTGGAAAAACATAATCTTTTGTTTCAAAAATGTCAAAACAAAATTTTTCAACAATTTCAAAATCTCTTTAGCAAAATTTTTGAGTTGAAAAATTTGTTAAAATTGACCTTTGCCTGTGAAAACTTTGGTTTTGATTAATCTGCATTTTTTTTTGACGACCAAAAAAAAAAAAGAGAGAGAGAGAGAATCTCAACCAGCTCTACTTGTAATTACTGCAAAATGGCAAGAGCAAATTCTGGACCTGAAGCCAGGGGAGGATATAAACTTGGCAAACAAATTACTTCAGTTCAAGATGCTTACAAGCTCTGCTGGTGAAACCAATCAATGGAGTTGCATTCAATGAGAATGCTCAGCTTCTACAGAAGGTGAAGAGCACGGGTTAGGACTGGGTTCTCAGTTCTATAAAATTCGTATTGTACGTTTAAGGACTATATGAAACTTCACTCTGGAATCTGACAGTGTGGTTCCTATTGTTTTTTATAGGGTCAGGAAAAATTGTTCTTAGTCTAAATTAACTATCAAAATAGTGAAACATTATCAAATTATCTGGGTATTGCTAGAGAACACAGAGGGTCAGATTTTTCTCTCAATTACATCTCTGCTACCCCAATGATTCAATGGAATTACTTGGGTGTAAATGAGAGCAGAATTTGGCCACAGAGGGGCCCAGAGTGAATACCCTTCTCCTAGGGCTGGTCCACACTAACCCCCCACTTCGAACTAAGATACGCAACTTCAGCTATGTTATTCACGTAGCTGAAGTCGAAGTATCTTAGTTCGAACTTACCACAGGTCCACACGCAGCAGGCAGGATCCCCCGTCGACTCCGTGTACTCCTCTCGCGGAGCAGGAGTACCGGCATCGATGGCGAGCACTTCCGGGATCGATCCCAGAAGATCGATTGCTTACTGCCGGACCCGGAGGTAAGTATAGACGTACCCCTAGATTCCAGCTATAAGCTCTGAATGATCTCTGTAGTGAGCTGAATTTAAACACTGAATATTAACATCCCACACCTGGAGAAAGAACATACTTGGATCCAGTTTATGATACTCCTTAACATTTTGGGATATTTGTATCCAGTAATTGGGTTAAATTTGCCCCACTCTAAGGATATGAGGTTATATCCTAGTCCCACTGAAGTCATTGGCTAAATTTCATTGACTTCAAAAGGACCAGGATTTTACCCAGGAAGCTTGGATCTAGATCTGCAGACCTGGGATTTTAGCTTTGATCTGTAAAAGTGGCCCAACATCGTAATTTAAATTGAACATACAATAAACTTCAAACTACTTCTGTGAGTAAGGCTAGCACAGTATGGCCACAAGTGGCTATAAATTGTGGATACTTGTCACTTAGTGAAAGAGACAACTTTTCTGCTATAAGAATCTATCAAATTAATGATGACTGTTAGTCTTGCCTTGGGGTGAAGTGTGTTTCTATGTTCTATCAATAATATTTGCAGAAAGAATTGAAGTGTTTTTTTACCCACGAAAGGTTATGCCCAAATAAATTTAAGGTGCCACTGGACACCTTGTTGTTTTTGTGGATACAGACTAACACGGCTACCCCCTGATACTTGACTTCATAAGTCTTTGTACAAACCAAGTAGTGGTATTTTCAGTGACAGTCTAAGTAGAAAAACTTTTGGAGCAATTGGAGGTACTAGATTATTGGTATTTAAAATTATCCTGTTGATCATGAGCCAGAATTGGGCAATATAAGGACAGTGCCACCAAATATGGATGTTCCAGGTTTTTCTTGGCAGGCTTTCCAGCTGTTCGAGGAAATAGTCATTAATCTTATTTAATCTTGCAGATGCCATATGTATTCCAAGGATTATTTTCATTGTATTCCTTCATGGCATAAGGAAACAGGACATTTGGTCATAGATCCATGAACTGTTCTTACCATTTAATTTTGGGTTTTTTCTCTACACACATGAAATCATTAAAGAATTGATTAGGCATGTAAACCACTAATAGGAATACACATGGGGACTAGATAGATGACATTTAAAAAACCTGAAAAGGGGAGGAGGGTTACACAAGTGACACTAATATTTCTATGCCAAGCAATAAACAGTTTGGATGATTTTTTAGGCAAGATGCTATTAGAAATGGTGGTGGTGGCAGGGGATTAGTGTCCTAGAGGCTGAATGAACCCCCCTAGATATTTATTCATCTAACTTTTTATTTTTTTTAACTCTTCGCCTCTATGAGCCTGAGCCAAAACCACTGAAGTATAAAAGGGAGTGTCTCCATTAATTTCAATGGGCTTTCAAGCCCATAATCATTCCACTTGTCTTTATCCTCTCAGCACCTAATTCCCACTCAGCTCAAACTCATTTTCACTAGGCCTTACTCTGTTTCTTCTTCACTCTTTTGCTGGTTCACTTCAGTTAGCCTCTCAGCTTGAACATACTATAAAAATGAGTCTTGATATTTAATAAATACTTGATGCAATTTTCACTTTACACAGAATGGCTTGTTTGAATATATCTCAAATGTTCAAATATATGATATTAGCATACTATGTCTGAACTAACCGTTTTCCTCTGCGCCAAAGTTATCCAGGTAATGATAAAAAGTAATTTTGAAGGTTATATTAAGTATAATTGAATGCATTCAGAGCACAACTGCAAATCTGTTGAAGCTGTTATAAACCATGCAAAACTACCTCCTCTGTTACAGTTTGTTGAGCATATAAATGGAAATCAGAGAGCCTAAGCTATCTATTTCAATTCAGTTAGATATTCTGCAAAGCTTACAGTTCTGTAACACACTGTGGAAACTCAAAGTCTGCTAAATATATACAGACTTCAATAGCACCTTTTTTAAACCCTATGTTAAGAGAATGTTAATGTTGCATAATTAGGCATCCAAAATCAGGAAACGACAAAGTTAAAGATTGTATATACACTCTTAACTCTGCCGTATTGTGAAAATCCATTAATGTTCAGTTTGTAATTGCACCATAACATACAATTCTCAAATAATAACAGCATGGTCTAGTGCAGTGGTTCTCAACCAGGGGTACACATACCCCTGGGGGTACACAGAGGTCTTCCAGAGGGTACGTCAACGCATCTAGATATTTTCCTAGTTTTACAACAGGCTACATAAAAACCACTACACAAAAAGTCAGTACAAATTAAAATTTCATACAATGACTTGTTTATACTGTTTTATATACTATTCACTGAAATGTAAGTACAATATTTATATTCCAGTGGATTTATTTTATAACTACGCCGCTACCCCAGTATAACGCGACCCAATATAACACGAATTCGGATATAACGTGGTAAAGCAGTGCTCCATGGGGGTGGGGCTGCGCACTCCAGTGGATCAAAGCAAGTTCGATATAACACCATTTCACCTATAACGCGGTAAGATTTTTTGGCTCCCGAGGACAGTGTTATATCGAGGTAGAGGTGTATATGATAAAATGAGAAAGTAAGCAATTTTTCAGTAATAATGTGCTGTGACACTTTATATTTTTATGTCTGATTTTGTAAGGAAGTAGTTTTTAAGTGAGCTGTAACTTGGGGTACACAAAACAAATCAGACTCCTGAAAGAGATACAGTAGTCTGAAAAGGTTGAGAGCCACTGATCTAGTTGACAGGACACTGGATTGGGACTCCAGAGACCTAGTTTCTATTCTGATTCTGCTACTGATTTGCTGTGTGACGTTGGGCATGTCACACTCTGTGTCTCTGTTCCGGCCACCTTTTTTTGTCTCTTGGGTGTTTACATTATACACTCTTCAGGGAAAGGATTGTCTCACTACAGCCCTGATTCAAGAAAGCACTTAAGGTCATACTTAAGTGCTGTCTTGAACAGTGCTGCTTTTCTGAATTGGACCCTATATGTTTGTAGTGTCTGGCACAATGGAGCCTTGATCTCACCAGGGGCCTCTACATGCTGCAGTAACACAATTAAATATACAATTTATTTCTGCAATCAGCAATCCGTGTGTGAAACTTTTTGTAGTATTTTTCATTCTTTTATGCTTGCACTATTTTCATTGTTATAGAATCATAGAACTGTAAGGGATCTTGAGAGGTTATCTAGTCCAGTCCCCTGCACTCAAAACAGGACTAAGTATTATTTAGACCAGGGGTTGGCAACGTTCGGCACGCGGCTCGCCAGGGTAAGCACCCTGGTGGGCCGGGCCAGTTTTATTTACCTGCTGACGCGGCAGGTTCGGCCGATCAGGGCCCCCACTGGCCGCGGTTCGCCGTCCCGGGCCAATGGGGCGGCAAGAAGTGGCGCGGGTGAGCGATGTGCTGGCCACGGCTTCTCGCCGCCCCCATTGGCCCGGGACGGCGAACCACGGCCAGTGGGGGCCCCAATCGGCAGAACCTGCCATGTCAGCAGGTAAATAAAACTGGCCCGGCCCGCCAGGGTGCTTACCCTGGTGAGCCGCGTGCCAAACGTTGCCGACTGCTGATTTAGACCATCCCTTACAGGTGTTTGTCTAACCTGCTCTTACAAATCCTCAATGATGGAGATTCCACAACCTCCTTAGGCAATTTATTCCAACGCTTAACCACTCTGAAAGTTAGGAAGTTTTTCCTAATGTCCAACCTAAACCACCCTTGCTGCAATTTAAGCCCATTGCTTCTTGTCCTAGCCTCAGAGGACTGTTGTAACAGTCAAGCATAGCTCCATTGACCTAGACATTTTTATTGGATAAGTTATTTTCTCTCTTGAGTTAAAAATTTAGCCAGTAAAACAGCAACTATACTATTCTCCTTCCCCCTACCAAACCAAACCCGCAGCGTAACTATGCTCAATATAGTTAAGACCAAAGCAGACTGTGAAGAACTTCAAAAAGATCTCACAAAACTAAGTGATTGGGCAACAAAATGAAATTTAATGTGGATAAATGTAAAGTAATTCACATTGGAAAAAATAACCCCAACTATACATACAATATGTTGGGGGCTAATTCAGCTACAACTAATCAGGAAAGAGATCTTGGAGTCATCATGGATAGTTCTCTGAAGACGTCCACACAGTGTGCAGCGGCAGTCAAAAAAGCAAACAGGATGTTAGGAATCATTTAAAAAGGAATAGAGAATAAGACAGAGAACATCTTATTGCCCTTATATAAATCCATGGTATGCCCACATCTTGAATACTGCATACAGATGTGTTCTCCTCATCTCAAAAAAGATATACTGGTATTAGAAAAGGTTCAGAGAAGGGCAACTAAAATTATTAGGGGTTTGGAACAGGTCCCATATAAGGAGAGACTAAAGAGGCTAGGACTTTTCAGCTTGGAAAAGAGGAGACTAAGGGAGGATATGATAGAGGTAAAGGAATGGTGTCCCTAGCCTCTGTTTGTCAGAGGGTGGAGATGGATGGCAGGAGAGAGATCACTTGATCATTACCAGCCTGGATTAAATTTATGGCTGGGTAAATGAGTCAACTTCTTTTTAAGCTATGTTCTTATACGCCCCCCGTCACCCAGTATCTGAGCATGTTACACACATTAATGAATTTATCTTTACCCCACTCTTTGTGAGGAAGTGTTAGCTCCGTTGCATGGGCAGGGAATGAAGGCACTGAGAGATCAAATGACCAGCCCATCACCACACAGGAAATCTGTGGCAAAGCTGGGGACTAAACTCGGGTCTCTTTAGTTCCAGCCTTCTGCCTTAACCACAATACCTTCCTATAGTGGGACTTAGCTATTTTCACTCTCTTTGGCTTTCTCTCCTGATATTAAAAATGTAGGTCACAATTAATCTATTTAATGCTATTTGGCATATGGATAACTAGGGTTTTAATACACTTAGACATATTTACAATATTTTGTATCATATACTGTATTTTGAATCTCAGGAAAATAAATTGGTATAAATATTTTCCACTACATTTTACATAGTGTCAGGTACAGTCAGTCAAACAGCCTCAGATCCCCATATGTGCACCCAAAGCTAGAATTTCTGCCTCATTCACCTTGCCCCTCTTACTCTCCTTCATTCTTGCCCTGTCCCCTCTCCCTTTTTTCCCTTGTCTTGTCTTTCCATTTTCTCTTTCAGTTAAAAAAAAAAAAAGGGTTTTTTTTTTTTAAATTCTCATGGATAAAGTGTTTCAACTAGCTGAATAACTTTACTTACATTAATTGTCCCAAGGGATTTCAGTTATTATGATTTCAATGGGAAAATTCACACGAGGGGGAAAAAAAGTTCCACATATATTTGCAGGATCAGGCTCTAAATTTGTAGCTAAACCAACCAAGGAGCTAATTTGACCCACTCCCTGAAATAGCCTTAAGGAAGGGCATAAGAACATAAGAATGGTCATACTGGGTCATACCAAAGGTCCATCCAGCCCAATATCCCGTCTACTGATATTGGCCAATGCCAGGTGCCCCATAGGGAGTGAACCTTGTTTCAAAAGATATCCTTTTCTCCCAATTCATGGTCATTTGCTAAATCAAGAATAAAAACCTGTATGTCATTCCCATAACTCTTCCTGTCGTGAGCCTGTTGGCCAAGAATTGCTATCTTAATATTCTTCTTGCTACCCTCCACTTCTTCTTCAACATACCCCCAAAAATGACATGCATTGAGTAAGTGGTACAGAATTAGCCGTCCATAAGGGGAGCCAACCTTTTGAGGGGAGAAGGCCAGAAATCACTTTTACCAAGTAGGTTTCTAAATGTAAGGTTTAAAAAGAAATGATAGTGTTACTAATAAAATTATTAAATAATAACTTTGTTTTAAAAAGAGAGAAAAGGGAAAAAATCAAAATACAGGTAATTTAATAGGGAAAGGGTGATGTTCTTCAATAAAATTTTCTACTCACCCATTAATTTCTTAGGATGAGACTGAATTAAAATTCCATCTGGTCATGCAATCATCTCAAAAGCTGAGTAAAAGAGTTCAACATTTTCTAGGGAAAAATATGTAAATAATTTGACTGTATCAAACCAATCTGGACCTAATCCTGTTTTTCACCCATTCAAATCTCCCTTTGACTTCAGTGGAAACTTTAGATGCACAAGGAGTGCTTCACTTGGACAGTTATTTTCCTGGAAATAAAACCTACAATGCTAAACTATTCCGGCAGAAATTTAACAAAATGATATCTATCAATATTTCATTGGACATAATTTAATATAATTGCCACCTGAGAGCCTGTGAGATGTCCTGTAGGTAGAAAGAATATAGCCTCGTGATTATTCAGTATTTAATTTTGTATGAGGCTACGTGCTTACCTAATCTTTTCTGGGTAGACAAATATAACCAAACCTGTGATGATTACAGGTTAGCAAAGGAAGTTTGCATTGGTAGCTGACAATACAATGCAATCCATTAATTCACGTAGGACTAGGAGAAGAATATTAATCAGATTTCCGTGGCTACATGGATAAAACAAAGGAGAGAAAAAAAAAATTGAAAGTGGGTTTCTTTGTGTCCATGAAATTAACTCTGAATATGCTCCTAACCTAAGAACTACTAATATGCCACCATAAATATGCTTGCACAATATATACTTTGTCTCTCAAATACTTGAGAGGTAACAGTATCGGGGGAGAGAGAGAGAATTTATTTAAGGTGGTTAAAAGAGTAATGGACTGCAATATAAAAATGGAAAATTTAACTTAGATGCCAGGAAAAAAGTCCTGCCCTTAAGATGCATTAGCCAATAGAGTAGTTTGTTAAGGGAGGTCACTGAAGCACCATTGAAAACATGTTTCAAAGTATATCTGATAAAACACTTAGTGGACAGGATGATTTTATAATAGTGCAGCCCAAATGACCCAGGTGGTCTTATGACCTCTAACTGTGTGGGATAAACTGTACATGGCAAAATAGTGAGAAGCTCTAATGAACAGACAACTGCTATTGGCATTAGCCAAAATGAATATGTATCTACTGGAAAGAAATATAAAAAGTGAAATCCCATTGCAGCAATTACAAATGATGAAATAGTAGTATTAATTCCCTGCTAGAATAGATTGTGGCTCTTCCTCTAGGTGCATAAATCTTCTGCAAATACGTATAGCAACACTGTAAATAAGTTGAAAGCTTGTATAAAATTTGATAAATATTCACACCTGGTGAAGGACTGAGTTGATTGTGCCTTGGCTGAAGAGCAGCATATGAATGGGCTTTGTGCCAGGGGAGTTAGTGGGTTTTGTTTAGGGATTTTCTGTGGGGTTTAGGGGCCACAGAATCCTTCCCCTAGAGTGCAGATCACTAAATTGAGCTGCTTTGTTGCTGCTACTGTGACTATAATGTTAAGTTAGGGTCCCTGATCCATACCTTAGGGTAGCTGTCCACAGAATCCATGGACTTACAGGTCCACTGGCTCTGTCTCCAACTTTCCTCCTCCTAACCCGCCCTGCTCTGCCGTGGATAGAGCCCCTCTGGCGCCGAGCTGAGCAGTGAGAATGCAGACTCCATTAAAGCAGGCTGTCCAATACCTGCTCTGTGTTTTCCAGGCATCCATAAAGTCCTATCACAGCTGTTCTGAGATGTACTCTCAAGCTACAACATATAAGTAACAAATCCTATATACAGTGCCTAAACAAAGTGACTGCAGAATCAGTCCCTTTCTTCCTTTCTCTTTGGTATTTCAATCTTTTCTATTTGCTACCCATGGATATGCAGCTTCAGCTGTTAACTGAGTAACCCAGAAAGTTTGCCTGTGTTCTATTATTTGTATTCTGTTCCATCATTTATGCTATTTACCTTGTCATGTCACCTATTTGTCAACAATCATATTTATTTATTCTCTTATCAACTCTTGCTCTGCCATGCCAGCTATTTGTCAATAAATTCCCTGTCATATCGCTGTCACTACTGTGCTTTGCTCTGTCATATCAATTGTCACTAAAGCTGTCACTATCTAGTAAATAATAGGTTAAATAAGAATTTGTGGAAAGGCAAAAAAAAAACCCATGCATATACCATGCTTATGATGTTACCTTTCTTGTTTGGGCACAGTTCTTTCCATGTGTGAGAAAGGCCTAAATTACATTCTGCTACAATTTTGCTTCATTAATCTATACCATCTGTATGCCATGGATCACAGCACTGGGGGCTCTCTCACTAAAGAGGTCTGTATGTGTGTTTTGAGTGTGCAACAACTCTGTTATTCGTCTGCGAGTTCAAGAAGAAAGTTTTTCAGGGCATAGTTGTCATCAGTTCCCCTGCTACTACACTGCAGCCTTGGGGAAAGATTCTTTTCCTCCCTCCTTCTGGATATACAAATTACAACCATGTGTAAAGTGTAATCCAGATCAAAAATGCAAATGGAATGTATCATAACAATAGACCATGGAATACTCAGACACTTATCATGCAGAAACATGTTTTGTCCTCTGTATTCTGACAGTTCATTTTGTTACAGAGCATGAGTTGTTTTTTATATATATAACAACTAGATATATAGATAGAATGACTAGATAGATAAGTAGACAGTAATTGTGATGAATTTATATGTTTATTTTTGTTGAAAATTATTTTTATCAACTATTGCCTAGATACACACAAGTCATAGATATACAAATATTTGTGGAACAACTTTAATATACATTATTTATTACTAGAAACCCCCAGTGTCCTTTTTCTTATTTAACATCTGAGCCCAAATTCTAAGCTGTGTTCTGATGCCTCGGTAGATACATAGAACAATGATGTTGCTGAAGCTCTTGTATTAAAAAACTAAACTGTGATCCTGTCACTTCTTACCAAATGGCCAAGCTTGTTTACTTCGCCGTTCTTTCTAAA
Organism: Malaclemys terrapin pileata; assembly: GCF_027887155.1. NCBI lineage: Eukaryota > Metazoa > Chordata > Testudines > Emydidae > Malaclemys > Malaclemys terrapin. The sequence goes on from NC_071512.1 coordinate 70,791,824, forward strand.
TGAAGAAAAACAAGAGGTTTCAGCTGTGTACCCTTAGCTTTAGCACCAGCCTTTGGGGCGTGGGGTGGATGGAATCCAATTTTACTACACAGTATAGTACAGGTTTATTATTCTGGTCAGTTTAATAATTCCTTCATCCTGCATTTTTGAAATGCATTATGGCTTTTGGAAACCAACTTGTAAATGGGAACAGTATCTATATTACCTAAATTCAATCAACAGCCCTTCGGTAAAAGGCAGCCAGTGAACATCGTTTCAGGAGCTCAGGTAATAATTACTTGAATTTCAGAGATCTCAGTCCTGTATTTAACTACACAATGTCCAGAGGCAGATAGTTATTTCCATGCTAACTGCAAAGTTTGACACTACCCAAGGAGATACTTTGAGCTAGATTCTGATCTGTCTATACAGATCATTCCAAATGTAGATATTACGGTGTTCCTTGTACTTAAAATGGGGGATACTGCTAAGCCCTCTATCTCTAGAAATGGAATGAACTTTTTAAGTACACCGTTATATCACGGTGTTTGTCTTTGAAAACATAACATGAATTAAGGGAGTGGGACTCAATCTGAGTTCTATGTCGGGTTCTGTCACCAGCCTTCTGGTTGATGTTGGGCAAGTCACTTCACCTCTCTTTGCCTCAGTTGCCCCATCTGTAAAATGGGGTTATGATACTGACCCTCTTTGTAATTTACAGTGCTTCAAGTCATATGATGACAAGCATTTCATAGCTGGAATCTGTCTGGTCACCTGTGCGTTAATACAGATAGGATAGCTATCAGGATTACTAGAAAGTGTTTAGTGTTTGGACTCTATTGAATGCTTGAGTTGCTGCACTGATCTTATTTGTAATGTCTGTATTCCATATTGTAATGTAATATGTGAGGTGTATTGTGAGCCTCTGTGACTGTCTGAATCACCATACAGGAAAGGGACATTAATTCGTGTGAAGAGCTGCTCTTCTGCAGAAATTATGTCTCTCCTGAAAGAGGAGACAGGCTAGGTTGGATCTTATATTTAGAAATGCTCTACCTCTGGATTAAGAAACTCTCACCAAAAAGAATAAAGACTCTTCTTCTGCTCTCCTCCCATGAATCAGAGAATCATAGGACTGGAAGGGGCCTCAAGAGGTCATATAGTCCAGTCCCCTGCACTCAAGGCAGGACTAAGTATTATAGACCTTCCCTGACAGATGTTTGTCTAACCTGCTCTTAAAAATCTCCAATGACAGAAACAATCTCCCTGGGCAATTTATTCCAGTGCTTAACCACTCTGACAGTTAAGTTTTTCCTAATACCCAATCTAAACTGCCCTTGCTGCAATATCAGCCCAATGCTTCTTGTCCTATCCTCAGAAGTTAAGGAGAACAATTTTTCTCCCTCCTTGTAACAACCTTTTATGTACTTGAAAACTGTTATCATGTCCCCTCTGTCTTCCCTTCTCAAGACTAAGCAAACCTAATTTTTTCTATCTTCCCTCATAGTTCATGTTTTTAGATTTTTGATTATTTTTGTTTCTCTTCTCTGGACTTTCTCCAATTTGTCCTAAAATGTGGCACCCAGAACTGGACACAATACTCCAATTGAGGCCTAATCAGCGCGAAATAGAGTGGAAGAATTACTTCTCATGTCTTGCTTACAACACTTCTGCTAACACATCTACTGCTTCCCCTTTATCCACAAGGCTTGCTACCCTGTCAAAGAAGGGCATGGCTACACTTGTGAGTTAGTGCGCATTAAAGCAGCCCAGTGCGTTCTAACTCACGACATGTCCACACTGGCAAGGCACATAGAGCGCCCCGACTCCACAGCTAGAGTGCTCCTGGTACTCCACCTCGGTGAGTGGAATAACGTTTGATGCACCCCCGCTGGAGTGCTGCGGCGCCAGTGTGGATGCCCTGGTCTGTTAATGCGCTCTGATGGCCTCCAGATGTGTCCCACAATGCCTCTTCTAGCACTCTGGTCATCACTTTGAACTCTAGTGCCCTGCCCTCAGATGACCAACCGTCAGACCCGCCCTCTAAATTCTCTGGGAATTTTGAAAATCCCCTTCCTGTTTGCTCAGCCAGGCATGGAGTGCTCTCAACGAATCTTTCTAGGTGACCATGCCTCCATGTGCCAGGTGATCCCCAGTATGGAGCAATGGCAAGGTCCTGGACCTGATCAGTGTTTGGATGGAGGAAGCTGAACTGTCACAGCTGTGCTTCAGCCGTAGGAATTAGGGTACCTTCGGGCAGATATCAAGGGACATGATGGAAAGGGGCCATGACCGGGACGCTCTGTAGTGCAGGGTTAAAGTGAAAGAGCTGCGGAATGCCTACCACAAAGTCCGCGAGGCAAACAGCCGCTCTGGTGCTGCCCCCATGACCTGTCGTTTCTTCAAAGAGCTGGACACGATACTTGTGAGCGACCCCCACCTCCACTCTGAGTACCACCATGGACACTTTAGAGCCCAGTCCAACAAGGCAGGAGGAGGAGATACAAAGCGGGAGTGAGAGTGCTGAGGAGGAGGAAGACACCCCGGCATCCCTAGATGCATGCAGCCAGGAGCTGTTCTCAAGCCAGGAGGAAGGTAGCCAGTTGCGGCGGCCAGTGCTTGGGGAAGGACAAATACCAGAGGAGCTTCCCGGTAAGCGGCTTTTATTTTGGGAAGGAAGTTATTCAGTGTAGGCTCTTGGGGCGAGGAGGGTTAGGGCTCTATGCCTAGATGCGGAATAGGGCATTGATGTGCTCTCACATCGCGGTAATCGGCTTTAGTGATCTCTTCAAAGGTCTCATCCAGAACTCGGGAAAAGTGCTTGCACAGGTTTCTTGGGAGATCCACTGTGGTCCTTGTCCCAGTCAGGCTAACATGTCCGCGCGACTGTGCCGTGAGGGGTGAGGGGACCATTGCTGCACTCAGGCAAGCTGCATATGGGCCAGGGCGGAAGCCGCATTATAGTAGAAGACCCTCCCTTGTTTCCCAGGTCACCCTCAGCAGCGAGATATCTTCCAGGACGAACTCCTGTGGAAAATGTGGGGACAGTGTTCAGTATAGGGGCCCCCTGCAGCTGTTGGCTCTCCCCAAGACACAGAAACCCAGAGGACAGTACAGCCATGAAAGAATCAGTCCCCCTTGACCCTGTGCTTACTCATCATTTTGGGGCTCCCATGGGTTATGTGTGCTCGCTTTGGGATGGGCAAATTATGCTATTGTGTAGACTGTGCTTGCCCTCCTTAAGTATGGGGGAATCATTGCTGGTGTGAACAATGCTGCCTCTGTTAAGTGTTGCATTTTGCCTTTACAGATGCAACCTTGAGATTTCAGCCGTCCGTGTTCTCACCATCTGAAAGACTGCAAAGAATTAGGAAGAGGCCACATAGAAGAAAAGAGGACATTAATGAAATCAATGAAAATCAAAAAATGTAGGCGTGGCAGGAGAGTGAAATGAGGGTCTGCCAGCAGAATGCGGCTCACCGGCACCAAAGCACAGAGCGGCTGATAAGCATCATAGAGCGCCAAGCGAACTTGATCCAGCTGCTCGTAGCCATGCAGGCGGAGCACTACCACACCTGCCCCCCCACTGCAGCCCTTGTCCCAAAACTCTTTCCCTTGTGCCCCCATGTCACCTCCAACCCACTTTCCCCAACATCCGGGTTCTTATCGCCACCAGCTACCTCCAACACCTGTAGCTTCACCACCTAGCCCTGAAAACTATGACCCTTACCCACTGCACTCAATCCCCATAACCATGCAGTATAGCCATCCTGAAGTGCAGTACTCATTGCACAGGACTCCAAACAGGAAGGCTGAGCATGATAACAGGACATACGCAAATCTGTGATTGTACCGGTCCCCATCCCACCCCTTGCCCTTTCTGTTTCCCAAGCAGTTGTGTTTCTTTTCAATAAATGCATTTTCTTTTCAATAAATGGAATTTTTTCCTTTGATTTTTTCCCCTCTATTATTGCATAAAGGAAAAGATACCTTAGCCCAGGAAAGCAACAGGCACTGCAAGTCAGTGTATCATACGTAGCAAACACACTACAGTAACTCCTCACTTGACATTGTAGTTATGTTCCTGAAAAATGCAACTTTAAGTGAAACGATGTTAAGCGAATCCAATTTCCCCCTAAGAATTAATGTAAATGAGGGGGTTAGGTTCCAGGGAATTTTTTTTTCACCAGAAAAAAGGCTATTATATATATATATACACACACAGTATAAGTTTTAAACAAACTATTAAATACTGGTACACAGTGATGATGATGGTGAAGCTTGGTTGAGGTGGAGGAGTCAGAGGGTGGGATATTTCCCTTACTGCTAAATGATGAACTAGCAATTGGCTGAGCCCTCAAGGGTTAACACTCTCTCTACACAAGGCAGCAGGAATGGAGGGAGATATGCGCATTTCCCTTAAGTACACTGCCTTGTTAATTAGATGAGCTTGCTGAGACGGCAGCTGCTGCAAGCTGCCTCCGTCTTGAGCCCTGGTGTATCCCCCCTGCTCTATGGAAGATGGTGTAAGTGGGGTGCAGGAGCAGGAGGGAGGGGGACACCCTGACATTAGCCCCCCTCTTCCTTCCCTCCCCCCTGCACAGCAAGCAGGAGTCTCGGGGAGCAGCTCCAAGTCAGAGGGCAGGAGCAGCATATGGCAGTGGGGGGAGGGACCCAGTTGAACTGCAGGCAGCTGCTGCACAAAGAACTTTAGGTGAGCGGGGAGCTGATAGGGGGCTGCCGGTCCACCCTGGTTCCAAGCACCCACCAGCTAGCTGCAAGGGGCTGCTCTTCCTGCAAGCAATAGACAAAGCAGGCGGCTGCCAAAGACGTTAGAAGGGAGCATTGCACAACTTTAAACGAGCATATTCCCTAATTGATCAGCAACATAACAACGAAACAACGTTAACCGGGATGACTTTAAGTGAGGAGTTACTGTACTCACACTGGAACCACTGCACTTCACTCCCGTGCAGGGCACCAGGCATTACTGGTGGCTTTCAGCCTCAAATTGCTTCCTCAAGGCATCCCTAATCCTTGCAGCCTTGTGCTGGGCTCCTCTAATAGCCCTGCTCTCTGGCCGTTCAAATTCAGCCTCCAGGTGTTGAACCTCTGAGGTCCATGCCTGAGTGAATCTTTCACCCTTCCCTTCACAAATGTTATGGAGGGTACAGCACGCGGATATAACCATGGGGATGCTGTTATCAGCCAGGTCCAGCTTCCCATGCAGAGAGTGCCAGCGACCCTTTAAATGGCTAAAAAATACTCCACAGTCATTCTGCACTGGCTCAGCCTGCTGTTGAACTGCTCCTTACTGCTTTCAAGGCTCCCTGTGTAGGGTTTCATGTGCCACGGCATTAAAGGGTAGGCAGGGTCTCCAAGGATCATAATGGGCATTTCAACTTTCCCTACGGTGATCTTCTGGTCTGGGAAAAAAGTCCCGGCCTGCAGCTTCCTGAACAGGCCAGTGTTGCAAAAGATGTGTGCATCATGCTCCTTTCCAGGCCAGCCTGCGTTAATGTCAATGAAATGCCCATGGTGATCCACAAGCGCCTGGGGAACCATAGAGAAATAGCCCTTCCAATTAATGTACTCGGAGGCTAGGTGGGCTGGTGCTAAAATTGGAATATGCATCCTGTGACGTTGTGCAGTCTATATGGTTTTATAAAAACATGATAAAAAGTGAATATAATGTAACTGGGATAGTTTTAGAAAAAATATGGTAATAAGTGAATATAACGTAACTGGGATATGCTTCATGCAAAAGGTCTCTTGTAAGGTATCATTACAAAGCTCATAATCTACTGAGTGTGATCATCCTATTTGTAGAAATGTACCACTCTTGTATCTAAAACTAGAAATATAAAACATAACTCTGAGGGCCTCTTGTAATTATGTAAAGTGTGGGCCATTAAGGATGGTTCGGAATCTTGATGACTCCCATTGTCTGCAGATGGCTGTATTTACCTGTGAGCCTTCCTGTATATGTGTGTGCTGGCAAGTGAGCAATGAAGTCTTGCAGTGACATGTGATCATGTCACCTGAACTGGAATCCATCTTTAACCTGGTGCTTTTCCAGTGAGGGAGTTGGAAACCCAGAGGGACAAAGGGTTCCCATCTTATGCAAAAGATATATAAAGGGGTGGAAGAGAACAAAGGGAGAGAGAAGCCATCATGAAGAATCCCCTAGCTATCACCTGAGCTGCAACAAGAGCTGTACCAGGGGAAAGAATTGTGCCCAGGCCTGGAAGGTGTCCAGTCTGAGAAAAACTTACTGAAGCATCTCTGAGGGTGAGATTATCTGTATTTAGTTTGATTAGACATAGATTTGCGCATTTTATTTTATTTTGCTTGGTGACTTACTTTGTTCTGTCTGTTACTACTTTGAACCACTTAAATCCTACTGTATGTATTCAATAAAATCACTTTTTATTTAGTAATTTACTCAGAGTATGTATTAATACCTGAGGGAGCAAACAACTGTGCATATCTCTCTATCAGTGTTATAGAGGGCGAACAATTTATGAGTTTGCCCTGCATAAGCTTTAGGCAGGGTAAAACGAATTTATCTGGGTTTAGACCCCAGTGGGAGTTGGGCATCTGAGTGCTAAAGACAAGCAAACTTCTGTGAACTGTTTTCAGGTAAACTTGCAGCTTTGGGGCAAGTGATTCAGACCCTGGGTCTGTGTTGGGGCAGACGGGAGTGTCTGGCTCAGCAAGACAGGGTGCTGGAGTCCTGAGCTGGCATGGAAAACCGGGAGCAGAGGTAGTTTTTGCACATCGGGTGGCAGCTCCCAGGGGGGTTTCTGTGATCCAACCCGTCACACATCCCAGCTATTGCCCCTCTGCAGTTAGGGAAACCCATTTGTGCAAAGCCAGCCACAATGTCATGCACTTTACCCAGAGTCATGGTTCTTCTGAGCAGGATGCGATTAATGGCCCTGCAAACTTGGATCAACACGATTCCAACAGTCGAATTCCCCACTCCAAACTGGTTAGCGACCGATTGGTAGCTGTCTGGCGTTGCCAGCTTCCAGATTGCAATAGCCACCCGCTTCTCCACCGTTAGGGCAGCTCTCAATCTTGTGTCCTTGCACTGCAGGGTGGGGGTGAGCTCATCAAGATAAGTGGCTTATCTCATGCGAAAGTTCTGCAGCCACTTCCCGTGATCCCAGACTTGCATGACGATGTGATCCCACCACTCAGTGCTTGTTTCCCGAGCCTAAAAGCATCATTCCACGGTGGTGAGCATGTCCTTGAATGCCACAAACAACCTCGTGTCGTATGCGTTACTCAAGTCAATATCATCATCTGAGTTCTCACTGTCACTTTGGAGCTTAAGGAATAACCCGACTGCCAAACGTGATGTGCTGGTGAGACTCGTCAGCATATTCCTCAGAAGTTCGGGCTCCATTCCTGCAGACCGAAAGGGAAGACAGAGTGCACGGTACAAAAAACGTTGAAAGATGGCGCCAATTGTGGACGGAAGCAGCGGGATTGCTGGGTTGCAAACCAATGTATCACAGGACGTTGGGACAGGACCCAGAATACCCTGCACCCCACACACCCTTCCCACAAGCCACAGTGCCAGAATGGGAAGAAGTGCTCTGTGGGATAGCTGCCCACAACACACTGCTCCCAATGTCGCTGCAAGTGCCACAAATGTGGCCTCGCCAGTGCACTTGCAGCTGTCAGTGTGGACAGATTGCAGCGCTTTCCCTACTGTGCACTACGAAGGCTGGTTTAACGCAAAGCGCTCTACATTTGCAAGTGTAGCCATCCCTGAAAGCTATTAGGTTGGTCTGACACAATTTGTTCTTGAGAAATCCATGTTGACTGTTACTTATCACCTTATTATCTGCTAGGTGTTTGCAAATTGTTTGCTAAATCATTTGCTCCATTATCTTTCCAGGTACTGAAGTTAAGCTGACTGATCTGTCATTCTCCAGGTTGTCCTTATTTCTATTTTTATAGATTGGCACTATATTTGCTCTTTTCCAGTCCTCTGGAATCTCTCCAATCTTCCATGACTTTTTAAAGATAATTGCTAATGGTTCGGATATCTCCTCCATCAGCTCCTTGAGTATTCTAGGATGTATTTCATCAGGTCCTGGTGACTTGAAGACATCTAACTTGTTTTTAACTTGTTTTTTTCCCTATTTTAGCCTCTGATCCTACCTCATTTTCATGGGCATTCACTGTGTTAGCTAGAGACACAATTGTATGTCTATCTTAATATAATTTTGTGCCTTGACCTTTCTAATTTTGTCCCTACAAACTTGTGTTATTTGTTTATATTCATCCTTTGTAATTTGACCTAGTTTTGACTTTTTGTAGGACTTCTTTTTTTTTTTTTTTTTTTGAGTTTCAGACCATTGAAGATCTCCTAGTTAAGCCAGGATGAAGATGAGTGATACCAGTGGATTCCTCCCATTAACTGAGTTTGCAGCTGACAGCACATGGCAGGAGGGAGGTAAAAGCCCCAAATCCGAGGAACTAAGGATCTCTATGCTGCTTGGACTTTGGGGGCGGGGGAGGGGGAAGGTATAAGCAAGAGATCCCCAGCTGCTAATACAGGCTTCTATAATCACAAAGCTATATTACCTTTTGAAACCTAAGACTAACTCATTCATGTCTGTTTGCTTGCTTTAACCTTGTAAATAACTCTCTAATTTCCTTTTTCTGTTTAATATATCTTCAAGTAGTTTAGTAAAGGCTTGGCTTTGGTGTGAGACTTAAAGAGCAATTGACCTGGAGTAAGTGACTGATCCTTTGGGCAGGGCCGGCTCCAGGCACCAGCGCAGCAAGCAGGTGCTTGGGGCGGCCAATGGAGAGGGGTGGCATGTCCGGCTCTTCAGTGGCGGGTCTCTCAGTCCCTCTCGGAGGGAAGGACCTGCTGGTGAATTGCCGCCGAAGAATGAAGCAGCGGCGATAGAGCTGCCGCCGAAGTGCCGCTGATCGCGGCTTTTTTTTTTTTGCGCTGCTTGGGGCGGCAAAAACACTGGAGCCGGCCCTGCCTTTGGGATTAGGAGTAACCTGAATATTGCTGTGATTCTTGGTGTAAGTGGCCATCTGTCACAGAGATATGCTCATCTGGGAGACAAGACAGACTGGAATACCCAAGGGGACTGTCTGTGACTCTGTGTTGAAGCTGTTAAAGTGCCTGAGGAGTTTGCACTTAGTGCAGTTCATTGGTGAAATCTAAGTTTAGAACTCACTACCTCTTAGGGGTTTGTGCCTGGTTTTTAAACAAGGTTAATGCAAGTAAACCTATATACACATGGGGATCTTTTGCCTATGCTTAGCAATCTTTGTCCCTCAGAGTCCAGGCAGCATAAAAATACAGTTTCTTCTCATTAGGGCTTTTTAGTCCTTTTCACCCCCTTCTGCTTCAAGTTGCGAGTTCAGTTGTTGGGAGGAATTCAATTGCATGTCTCCTCTTCCATGGCATGGGGAGGGGTCTCTTGTCTTCTCATGTTTATGGTCCTTCTTTTGTTGGGCAGGAGATAACCTCCTGAGGCAAACTAGTGGTTTACACTTGCTAATGCTTTTCTCCTGTCTAGTGACTTACAGTTACAGAGTAGGGTTACCATATTTTGTGCCTCCAAATGGAGGACACTCCACGGGGCCCCGGCCCCGCCCCCAGCCCCGCCCACGCCCCAACTCCGCCCCCTCCCCAAAGTCTCCGCCCCCTCCCCTGCTTCCCGCGAACATTTGATTCGCGGGAAGCCTGAAGCAGGTAAGGGGGAGGAGGCGCGGCCCAGGCTGGCCCCCCGGCAGCTCCAGCCTGGGTCGGCTCGGGCCCTGGGGTGCCAGCCCCGGCCCCCGGCCCGCCCAGCACTGCCGGCCCCCGGCAGCCCAGCGCACCCCCCGGCTCCCGGCCCCGCGGCCCAGCGCACCCCCCGGCTCCCCGGCCCCGCGGCCCAGCGCACCCCCTGGCTCCCCGGCCCAGCGCACCCCCTGGCTCCCGGCCCCGCGGCCCAGCGCACCCCCCGGCTCCCGGCCCCGCGGCCCAGCGCACCCCCCGGCTCCCGGCCCCGCGGCCCAGCGCACCCCCCGGCTCCCGGTCCCGCGCACCCCCTGGCGGCCCGGCCCCGCGGCCCAGCGCACTCCCCGGCTCCCGGCGGCCCGGCCCAGCGCACCCCCCGGCCCCGCGACCCCGGACCGGCTCCCGGACCGGCCCCCCGGCGACCGGCCCCGCGGCCCAGCGCACCCCCCGGCGGCCCGGCCCGGCGCCCGGACCCCGGCCCGGCACCGCGCCCAGCCCGGCCCGGCACTGCGACCCCGGCCCGGCACTGCGCCCCTGGACCCCGGCCCGGCTCCCGGCCCGGCACCATGCCCCCGGCCCCGCGACCCCGGCCCGGCCCCGCACCGGCCCCGGCCAAAGAGGCCCCGGCCGAGCCCTCCCTCCCTCCCGATTTTCCCGGACATGCCCGGCTTTTGGGGATTTCCCCCCGGACGGGGATTTGAGCCCCCAAAAGCCGGACATGTCCGGGAAAATCCGGACGTATGGTAACCCTATTACAGAGCAAACACGTAAATATTACCGTTAACATGGATGACAGTTCATTATAAGTGCAGTTAAGGCATGCAGCAATTTACAAGCAGTCCATAAAGTCTAAACACTAAGCACATTTTTATAACTCTAATACCTCTTTTAACAATACTAACACACCGGAGATCTGACTGGATCCAGCTAAGAAATAGGGCTCTTGGCATGAGCTGGTCCCTGGTCTGCTAGCGGCTTAGTATCTTTGGCACATGTTTACCATATCATCCTTTCCATGGCACCTGGAAAACATTCTGCTTACACAGAGGTGAATTTACACCAGGTGTAACTCCATTAAAGTCTATGTAACTGTACTTGTTTAAATCATACATGCTTTGGGCCAGATCTTCACTCCTCCTAAACCTCCTTGTGGTAGCTTCTCCTTTTTTTCATGGAGCATACTTTGGGCTAATTGTCATAACTGAGAGTTCACCATTGGCATAAGTGAGAGTAACCCCACCAAAGTCAATGACATTACATTCGCTTATGCAGACTGCAATTTTGAGCCTAATTCTGTCTAATTCTGAAGACAAGATGATTTTCTGGTCTCTAAGGAGGAGCATATTTCCTCATGCCTTTTTTCTGGTTGTAAACTTCCCCCAGAACTGACTTTTGTCTCAAGCCAGATTAACTAAGGAAGGAAGATCTGTATCGATATAGATAGGGGCATTTCCATGAGGCAGTGTATAGTCACCTGAGTTCCAGTTGGGCCAGGATATTGGAACTAATTTACCCACTACTGCAAAAAAAATCATAGCTTTTTTAACAATCAAGACCTTTATGTAGGGCATCTAAATGACAGAACCGCCCAACCCCCTCACCCCCCACCACCACCCCTGCTACCATTCTGGGGCACTGATTTAATGTTAAGTCAGAGGAATAGGTGCCACGATGAGAAAACAGTTACAGAGGAAGTGCTTGTACTAGAATATTATTCAGAACGCTTTGCTGACAGGAATAGCTCTGTTTTTGCCATATGAATATATGACTGCAATTCATTACAATGGGAATTTTGTATTTGTATGGTGAGGACAAGAGACTATGCACTTTTTAAAAAAAAAATACTCAGAGATTTGCATAGAAAGAGCTTGTACACTTGAGCGGCAATAAAAGTTCAAGTGTTATGTGCTTTTAGAGTTTGTGATTTGTTTCCATTTACGCATAATGATAACTTGAATCAGACTTTAGTCTCTATAAAAGGCATAATAGATTACTAGTTTCCCTTTATAGCTCTTTTTCTTTTGCTAGAAAAATAAGAGTGACTCATGGAAACCGTCTGACAATGAGACATGCAGAGCTGGAAAAAAGAAAAGACTGAGTTTACGCTCTTGAATAGAGCTGAGCAAAAAAATCACAATGAATTAACCTTTCATTCCACTCATGGAAAAGCCATGAGCAGAAACACAGTTTCCTTGAATGTGTACATTATCTGGATGTTTTTGAATTTTTTACTCCGTGGATCATAAAAACAGTATTCAAAATTCATGCTGTATTGCTTTATTGTGGTTGGTCAGATCTATCATGTGGCAGTTCCCTGACTGGAAGAGCTTGCAAGTACTTTCAGCATGAATACTTGTGTGAATTTAAAATTCAGTATCCATTAATATTTGCATATGCAACTTTGAAATTCGCATTGCTTCTGTGCAAAGTTTATTCCAATAAAGCCTGATCATTCAAATGTTCATGGAAAACATCAAAAGAGAGCAGGCACGACCAAAACAAATTAATTTAGAAAGATGAACAAATATTTGCAAAAGTGTTGTGCATTATTTCCCAACTGTACTTTTGCCCTGTTTTCAACCACTACAGGTTACTTTATTATCCAGAATAATTATGATCAGAGAATTCACTTTCATATGCCAAACATCAAATCATGTCCCATGTATTTAAATTCAACTGCAAAGCTGCTGGTGCTACTGCTTTGTAGAAGATGCAGAATATTGGCCACAATACAAGAAAATGCTTATCTTCTATACTCGATACCTTTTAAAGCTAAGCTTTCAGGCTATCAGTATATTTCTGGGAAGTGGAGGATTATAGCAATCTGATTTTTGCAGAATTGTGCTAGATACTATTAATGCATGAAATAGTTAAACTCTGTGTGCAGGTTAGTGAATGAGTGGAATATGTATTGCCTGGAAAGAATCATTGTCATGGGTTTGTACCATTTGTATATCTTAGCTTAATATGCTACTGCAGCTACCCAGAGCTGTGAGCCACTGTGTTACCTCTCTGCCCTGGCAAGAGTGAGTTTTGTTTGTGATTAGACTGAGTATCAATTCCCTGCCGCCACTAGTCTGTCTTCCTCAAGGCTCACCCAGCCCAAACTGCGCTGAGCAGCTAACACTCCGTGAACTCCAGCATCAAACAAATAGCCCCTATCATTGGGTATTCAAAAGATATTACGTTCACTGCTCTGTTTAAGAGTCAGTACATTACAGCTTATTAATTTAACTGGGGTAAATACACTCTTCCCTTACACATCACTGAATTGGTTTATAGTAAAGTAAGTTTATTAACAAAAGAGCATGGATTCAGTGATACCACATATTAGAGAAAAAAGTAGAGAAAACACATGTCTAAAAGTCTAAAATTTAGTCTAGCAAAATAGTCTTTGTTCAGGATGGTTTCTGTTACCCAGTCTCCCTTCCAGCTTTTTACTGGCCAGCCTGGCCAGGACCCATCACAGAGATCAGATCACTTGGTTTCTTTGTCTCCTAGGTGAAGGAAAAAGATGGAGTGTCTCTCTCTCTCTCTTTTGCTTATATCCCTAAAGGGATGTTTTTGCCTTACACAGGCTATGTCTACACTACGAAGCATTTAGCAACACGGCTGTGCCACTACAGCCATGCCGCTAAAAGCCATGCAGCGTAGCTGCTGTTTGTTGGCAGGGGTGGACAAACTTTTTGGCCCCAGGGCCACATCGGGGAATAGAAATTGTATGATGGGCCATGAATGCTCACAAAATTGGGGTTAGGGTGCGGAAGAGGGTGAGGGTTCTGGTTGGGGGTGTGGGCTCTGGGGTGGGGCTAGGGATGAGGAGTTTGGGTTGTAGAAGAGTGAGCTGTGCTGGGACCGAGGGGTTCAGAGGGCGGGAGGGGGATCAGGGCTGAGGCAGAGGTGCAGGTTCCAGCTGGGGGTGCGGGCTCTGGGGTGGGGCTGGGGATGAGGGGTCTGGGGTTCAGGAGGGTGCTCTGGGCTGGGATCGAGGGGTTTGGAGAGTGGGGGGGATCAAGGCTGGGGCATGGGGTTGGGGCGTGGGGAGAGGCTCAGGGGTGCAGGCTCCGAGTGGCGCTTACCTCAAGTGGCTCCCGGAAGCAGTGGCATGTCCCTTCTACGGCTCCTACGCAGAGGCACGGCCAGACAGCTCTGCGTGCTGCCCCATCCGCAGGCACTGCCCCTTCAGCTTGCATTGGAGCATGTAGGAGCTGGAGAAGGGCCATGCCTCAGCTTCTGGGAGCTACGTGGTGCGGCCCCCGACCGTGCACCCTGGCCGGAGTACCAGAGCAGGGCCGAGCCGCGTGGTGCAGCCCCCGACCCAGTGCCCCGGCTGGAGCGCCGGAGCGGGGCCAAGCCGTGTGGTGCGGCTCCTGACCTAGAATCCCGGCTGGAGTGGGGCCAAGCCCCAGATGCTGCTCCCCAGCAGGAGCTTGTGGGCTGGCTTAAAATGGCCTGCGGGCCGTAGTTTGTCCACCTCTGCTCTAACCCATCACCCATCTGCCCTACTTGGCACAATGAAAGTATATCTTGACTGGAAATACTGAAAAAAAGCATCTTTCCTAATGCAGAAAGGAAACTACGTTTAATGTACAAAATAGATTACGACAATAATACTCCACTACCAGTATTAGCTAGGTCCTAAACCATAGTGTAGCCCCACCCCCCATTCCTTTTCACACACCCCAATTTCTTCTGTTAAACTACTACTGTCCTTAAAATGTTCTGTAAATCTAAGTTAGAGATATCATTGCCAATAATGTATACATATAGACCAGCTGGGTGATATAAATCAAGGCATTATCTCAGACCTACACTCATAATTAATTATCTTTTCATTGATCTTCCTTCTGTTCCAGTCTATTTCCCTTAAATGCCTCCATATGTTGTATGGCACAAAACAAAACATACTTTAACAACATCTTGATACATACAAGATTCTGCTTAGTTTGAGTTATGAAGTCTATGAAATTTAGCTCTCCCAAATCATGTCATTATAGACTCCACATTGTCTAAAGGAGTGTTATCAGTAAGATAGTACCTTATGCCCTTTGCACTTCAATGCAGTTTGAAGAGAGCATAGAGCTCTTTCTAACAGGTTTCTATCCTCACCATTAGTGAGTGAGTGAGTTTTCTTTGTGGCTGGAGTGCCTATAAAGAGTAAAGCTTCCAAACAGCGAGAGAAAATGTTCACTCTCTTCTTTTCTCATTGCTACCTACTCAGTATGATGCTGAATATTTTTAAAGATTCCAGAGAAAGCGAACAGCCCAAGTGCTGGAAATGTAAAAGTTATCAACCTGCCAAGTGTCCTGCTGTAGGTGTGATGCTCACTCACTGGATCCTATTCCCACACATTTCTTCTGTTTTATTGAAATTTCATACTCCAAACAAGAACTGAGCAGGATGTTCCCTCTTCTCAGGTGTCTGGGCCTGAGGTAGAGTCACAATCACAGGTAGTCTGTGTAGAAGAACCAGCTGGAAATGAAATGGTAGCCAGCAGTGGCTTAAGCAGTGGTGGGCAGCAGAATTGTGAGGGAAGGGAAATGCTGTGGGGGAAGAGGAAGGGCTTAGGGAGAAAGGAGACATGGGGGAAGCACAATGGAAGGACAAGGAACTGAGAGAGTACAGTAAATGGGGAAGTTAGACGAGAGAAGAAGGTGAATTGGGCAAATGGGAGACAATAGGGGAGGCAAACGAATGCACAAAATTTCCTAGGGAGGGATGGATTTTCCCTTTGGCCCCATAATCAAAGATTGATTTCACTCACTCCTCCTCTCAAGCAGCTCTTTGTAACTGGGTTGCTCGGGAAGTGCTTTCCTGCACTAAGGAATCTGAAGAAATCTACATTACAAACAGGTTTTCATTTTCCTGTTGGATGAATTTTTCAGATCTCAAAGGGAAAACAATCATGTTTTAGTTTATGCTGCTGTGGAGTGGACACACAACTATAAATCATCTTCCAGCCAATTTAAAAGCAGCCTGGTAGACTGATACTTCATCAAAAAGTGAGGGTGTCTCTCTTTGCTATTAGTGATCCAGCATCACAACTTCTCGTTGCCTCTTCCAATCAGTCACATGGGACATACAACTCTAGATTCAATAAAGAATATAAATAATAATTTACAGACAGCCTCCATGGTACAAATAGTGAATAAGACAAGATTTACTTGTTGTTTCTTAGGCACTACATCCAGACACAGCTGCATATTGTTAAATGGAACATATTTATTGGAAATGGGCCTGCTATCCACTGGCAAGGTTTGAATTTCCAAAAGCAACTGAAACATTCAGGCCCTGGAGTATTGAAATGCTGTTATTTTGTAGTATGTTTGAGATGCCTTATAATTCACAGTTAAAGCTAGAGGCAGTTCTGTTATAGTTTAGGTGGCAGAAATAGGTTTGAAGAGAACCAAATTGTCAGTCATAATTACTACAACAGTGTTTTCTTGTGCGTGCATGTATTACAAGTCTTGCAAATTTTGTTGTTTTTCATAAAGCCCTGACTGCTACAGATAAACTGTTTACATGAGGATCCCTGCTTTCATTTTTCTTTTACAGGTAAATTTCTAGTTCTCATGATTGTAGAGAAAAGATTGAAAATCTGACTCAAGTGCACCTTATAGGCTCAAAAACTTGAAGTCAAACTAAAAGAACCCAAAATGTATTATACTTAAAAGTCTTATGATATCTAAGTCAATCTTGTGGCTCATTATTTTGTAATGTTTCTAGTTGGCAATACTGCTACAAATCATTAGAATACTGATCTATGCCATGATCCAGTATTACTGAGTTAAATTGTATTATTTGAGTGAATAAAGTAACCTGAGTTTGGCCCACAGTGGCTGGTTGACTAATATACTGTTTGTCCATACATAGCTGAAATATTTAAAAAGATAATGAGTACTTAAGCAAAGAATCACTATGAATTTCACCATTGTAGCAATTGAAACTATAAAGAAGATGAATTATAGACATCCTGGTTTGCCTCAGGAAATTCTCCACTTAATGTTGTTATAAAATATTTTAAAGTTGTGGTTTAAAATCTTCACTCTTTCATATTGACATACAAAATTATAAAATGAAGGACTCAATGGCAGTGCTTTAAATATACAACTAGTATTGTGTGGTTAATTATAAGATTTCCCCAAAGATGTTAGTGACACTTGGTGGATATCCAGGAGGCGAAGAGGGAAGGGGAATCAACAAAACATCACATCAATTCTAACACCAATCTAAACTCAGTGCACTTTGTTCCTGTACTCTTATTCTGGTATGTGCCTCTTTCTAAAACAAGCTATGTCAGTGGCTCTGCGTCATAAACATCATTCTCTTTCCCAGAATTTATATTCAAGGACAAAAAGAGCAAACAGATCACGTTTGCCCATCTGTTCATTTTCTAATCAAAGACCTTTGAAGGTCTTTTTTTCTTGTTGATTCCAGTTGAGAGTGAGAGAGCCTGCACTCTTTATTTTTTTTCATATGGGCTCTTTAAATGTTAAATTACTACTTATTTTCATTGGCTTTTTTCAATAAAGTGTTCTACACATCAGCTTCACTAGGATGCTGTCCCCCTACAAGATAAACATGTTGTAAACATCAGAATATTTTCAAATGGTAGCAGAGGAGAATAGCATATTAAAGATTTCAAATTGCCTGGAAGCAGTCTCTAAATTATTTATTTTAGTTTAGAAATATACATCAAGCCATTAAGTGAAGCACCAAGGCACCCTACACACCAAGAAAAAATTAATTACAGAATAGAGCAGACCCTCCTGTTCACTACCATCACCACCAAGAACAAAAGCCTTATTCCTTAATATTAGTGAGCATCAGTCAAAGGCTTTTTCCAGTTAATTCTTCTCATATTGTGCTCTGAAACTCATCAGATTTAGATTATGGCAGATCACTGGAAGGAACCGTTTTCCAAAGTTATGTGTCTTTTGCTGAGATACCCGGCTACCAGCTAAGGAGAGTATTTATAGTGAGAGAGAGCTCCTTTGGTAGAATAAAAGGAAAGAAGTAAGCTCTTATATGGCAGGGTGCTAAACATCTTAGGGGCCATAGAGATTTCATCCAATAACTTGATCTGCACTTAAGAGCAAACAGGTTGCAAAGCAGGTAGTGCTGATGTTATGTGCCTGAGTGGGTCATGCCAATATGAGACAAGCTATTCTGCACTACCTGAAGATTCTGAATCCTTTTCAAACATAGCCACAAGTAGAGAGTATTTAGTATGCAACTAAAGTTTCAGAAGTGGTATGCAATTTTGGGTGTTTCAGGTTCTTCGTGCCTATCCTGAGATATGTTGGATCTGATTTTCACAGGTGCTGAGCACCTCTGGCCAGGGCCGGCTCTAGGTTTTTTGCCGCCCCAAGCACCCCCTGCCGCCCGAGCCCTTGGCTCTCCCTCCCCCACCTGCACCCTCCTTCCGCCCCAGCCCTGGGTCACTGGTAACTTGCTCCCAGGGCGGGTCATTCAGCAGGGATTTTGGATGTGCACAGAACACAGACAGGATTGGTTCCCATATGGTTACAGAACTGCAGTAAAGTGGAACAATTTTCAGCTTGTGTGATTGGAGGATATCTGGATGTATATTATAAGACAGTCCTCCATAAATGAGGAAAAGTTGAGGTGCCTTTATTATTCTTTTGTTCCACTCTTTCTTTCTATGGGGAATTTGCCAATGCAATATCACTGTCTTCCTTTTAAACAAATAAAACTGAAAAAAAAAAAAAAAGGCAATGGCTGTTGAAAATAGCAATTCCAGTCCTAATAACCACTGGGAAGTATTTCTTGCTCAATTTTATCCTACTTTTTCTACAGCAAGTTACAGTGGATCAGTATATTTGATTTGGGAGAAATGAAGTAACAGCTGCCTGAATTGAGCTTGAGCACTCTTGAATTTTGAGGTGTTCAAATCTGGAAGGCAGATGCTAGATTCCCTTTCTGAATATTAGCTAAATCTGGAAAGAAAAATTCAGTTTCTGCTTCCATGGCTCAGAAGTGGAAATCCTCCTAAATGGCTGGTACTGTATCTAAAGCTGCCCAGGTCCAGTAGAGCCTCCCCTCCCTTACTTTTCTTTTAAAATTCTAATGGGATCCACATACCTCCCTTGCTAGGCTTCAGATAGAGAGGGGCACTGTCCATTTAGTCCACCCAATTCTTTCTTTGGGGGCTGCAAGGTGAGGTCACACCAGTATCCCTAATCCAGTCTGGGGATGTCTTCTGAAAGGGATATCTGGGCCAAAGCCTTCTACTCCTTGGGCATACTTGTTCCCCATTCACAGTGCCATGCCAGTCTAGCAGTGAGCTCTCCATTCACAGCAAGCTGTAGCATGAGGTTTCAGCTAGCATACTCCCTCCCCCTCCCTTTCCTGTTGATAGTGGCCAAGGGAATGCTGGGAAATGTAGTTCTTTCCCTGCTCCAGGGCTGGGTCTATAGGCAGGGAGCTAACCAAGGAACTACAACTCCCAGGGCCCCCTGTTAGTTCTCAGCTCCCAGGCTGGATCCTTGCCAGCTGCCACCCCTGCAAATGGGCTGCCCCAAGCACCTGCTTGCTTTGCTGGTGCTTAGAGTAGGGTTACCATTCGTCCGGATTTACCCGGACATGTCCTCCTTTTTGTGCTAAAAATAGCGTCCGGGGGGAATTTGTAAAGTACTCACAATGTCCGGGATTTCCCCCCTCCCCCGGCAGAGCAGAGCGAGCGGCTGGGAGGGCTGCAGGAAAGTCCCACGCTGGACTCTGGAGCAGCTGTAGAGGAGCCGGATCTGCCCTGCATTCTGAGCAAGTGTATCAGCAAAAAGTGCAGCCCTCCCCTTTTGCAACTGGGAGCGGTTTCTGCCATGCAGCCTAGCAAAACGGGAGCGAGAGCACTTTGTGCTGATACAAGGGCAGCTCTCCCCTGCAGCCCGGTCCGAGCCAGGGACCGGGTTTTGTTGTGCAGGGCCAGGGACTGGGTTTTGTTGTGCTGGGGAGCGCAGCCACGTATCCGGCTGGCACAGAGCCCAACACCCTGTTCTGAGCAGCAGGGTAAGGGGGCCAGGGGGCAGGAGAAGGGGCAGGGAGGTTCTGGAGGGGGCAGTCAAGAAACGGGGGGGGGGCTTTTTGGGGGGAGTGGAGAAAGTTTTGGGCAGTCAGGGTACAGGTAGGGGGTAGGGTCCTGGGGGGCAGTTGGGGGGGTCTTAGGAGGGGGCAGTTAGGGGACAAGGAACAGGGAGTCTTAGGTAGGGGGTGGGGTTCTGGAGGGCAGTTAGGAACAGGGGTCCCAGGAGGGGGCAGTCAGGGGACAAGGAGCGGGGGGGTGGGGGGCTGGGAGTTCTGGGGGGGAGCTGTCAGGGGGCAGGAGTGGGGAGAGGGATCGGAGCAGTCAGGGGACAGGGAGCAGAGGGGTTTAGATGGGTTGGGAGTTCTGGGGGGGGCTGTCAGGGGGTGGGGAGTGGTTGGATGGGGCGTGGGAGTCCCAGGGGTCTGTCTGGGGGTGGGGGTGTGGATAAGGGTTGGGGCAGTCAGGGGACAAGAGGCAGGGAGGCTTAGATAGGGAGTGGAGTCCTGGGGGGCAGTTAGGGGTAGGGGTCCCAGGAGGGGGCAGTCAGGGGACAAGGAATGGGGGGAGGGTTGGGGGTTCCGGGGGGGCGGGAAGTGGGAGGGGCAGGGGCGGGGCTAGGGCGGGGCTCCTCCCGTCCTCTTTTTTGCTTGCTGAAATATGGTAACCCTAGCTTAGAGCTGCCCCTGCCTCTGGCTCCCAGAGACTTCAGCTGGAGTTTGGGGTGTTCTGAAAAATCAAGCTGCAAATATGTCAAGTTGGGCACCCAAAAACCTTAGAGATTTGGCCTTAGATTTCAGTGTTTGGAGAACAAAGGCTTCAAACTTTACAAGTTTTAAAAACACCATTTACTCATCTCAGGAAGCAATGTGCCTGATTTGCTGCCCTGTGTAGTCATGTACCATTGTGAAAATAGGTGTACAAATGGTACCATTCTGATTTAGTAGCATTTTGCATCTACTTTACATTGGTATAAATGACAGTATAAGATCCTATGTCATTTACCCTTTTAAAGCTCCATTAAAATCTATGAGAAAATTCTCAGGCCAACTGTCTGCATCACCACCGTTCAGACTGAACAAATTAATATTACATCTCCTCTGTAGACAGTCATTGTAATGATTTGAGGGAGGGTGGAAAAAGACAATGAATGTTACTATAAAGGACTAAGCTTGAAGGGAAATGTGTTAATAGCCTAAGACTATACTTTTTTATGTCTTTATTTAGGTATGCCAAGTAATTATAAATGGGCTCCCCCTGTTTGTAGAGAAATATAAATCCAGGTTTGCAAAAGAGCTCAGCACCCATTCAGGCACCTAAAAAAGGACCAAATTTTCAGTGCACATATAGGCATGTAAATTAAGGGGCCATGTGGTAGAAGAGGGGTTAAAGCAGCCCCAGGGAGGCTGTGCAGGAGGCAGCCAATTAGGAAAGGGCTTGTAGAGATAGCCAATTGGGAGAAGGGTTAGAGAGACAGCCAATCAGGGCCAGGCTGGGCCATATAAGAAGGGCTGCAGAAGAGCAACACTTCAGTCATTCCTTAGAGTTTGAAGAGGGTGGATGGGGTGCCCTGAAGGAGGGAGATGAGGTAGAGCCATGGTCAGAGCAGTACTGGGTGGGTCAGGGGAGCATGAGTGAGCTCCTGGCTGACTGCTGCCAGACTGGGGCCCTGATACAAGGGTGGAGATGGTGCTAGAGTTGTGGGGAAATGGCCCAGGGAAACAGATGGCAGGGGTTGGAGGTGATGCAGGAATGTGTTAAAGATTGGATAGATTCATGAAGGAAGAACTTTATTTATATTTCAGTAGTAATAGGCTCAAATACTTTTGATGTAATTTTATTATAATTATTTTGTAGTGTTAAATCAATTTCTAGAATTGTTTATATACCTGTAATGTACTTTTCTACCCAGATTCTGCATCAAGCTAAACCATGTCTACCATAATTTTGTAGACAAAGTATTAACCTGTAACATCTTGAGATTAAAGCAACAGTCACCATTTTCTTCTGCTGGGAAACTTCTATGGGAATGGATCAGCTTTCAAGTCCTGCCTCTCAGCAGCTATTCCCCATAGCAAATTCCCTCCCAACCATGTCAAGAGGGCTGCCATAGGTTTCAGAGGGAGAAGCCATTTTCATGCCAGTTTTGGTAAGTACTTGCACATTTTCATAAGCACAGCCATATAGGATCAGTTTGCTCTCTGATTGTCATTTCCAGTTGCCAAGATACTGCCATCACAAAGTAGCAGTTGTCAAACTGCTCTGTTAATCTAACTTTGCTTAAACTTGCCTCTGTAGCAACAAGAGTGTTTCTGCCCCATTCAGCTCATGGAGCTGTTAATGTTGAATTAAAACTGGCAATCTAGTAAACAACACTGTTCACTGTTGTAAAATGAAGTCAGTTTTCAGGACACTTTCTATGCATATGCAGCTTGATATGTGTTAGCAAATGCATTTGGCTTGAACTCTGTATTATATTTCCTTTTTGCAGCTCCTCTACCTTCTCCCTATACTTCAGTGCCCTCTTTTTAAATAATTACATTTACAATTAGGCATTATAAGGGTTAACTGGGCTTAGGTCTTCCTGACAGCAACAGGTGTAACATTTATGTCCTCTGTGAAGAGGAGAAACATCCATGAAATGTAGATTAGGGTGCCATCTACCTGTTTTGTTTATTGCCAGTCTAGTGCATGCTCTTCCGTTCGACATAACATTTTAATTAAGGCTACGTTTTAGTCATGTGTATTTTTAGTAAAAGGCACAGACAGGTCACAGGCAGTGAACAAAAATTCACAGCCCATGACCCATCACTGACTTACTAAAAATGCCAGTGAATAAAACTTGGGGCTGGGGAGAGGAAGCTGCCCAGGGCCCCCGTGGGTGCTGGGGGAGGGAAGCCCGGCTGCTTGAGGGGAGGGTGGGTGGCGGCATGCAGCCCAGGACCCCTGCTGATGCTGGGGTGGGTGCGGGCAGCACCGCCCCCGCAGGATAACTCACTCCTGCTATGGCTACACAGGAGACCTTACAGCAACACAACTGCAGTGGTTCAGCTGTGCTGCTGTAAGGTCTGTAGTGTAGACATAACCTTAGACATGTAGGATTGGAATCTAATCCAATCCCCTGCACTACGGCAGGAGTAAGTATTATCTAGACCATCCCTTACATGTTTGTCCAACCTGCTCTTAAAAATCCTCCAATGATGGAGATTCCACAACCAATCTATGTGATTATGTAAACTGAAGATAATGGCTGATGCACATTAAATCCTAAGGATAGCTTATTACAGGAATGGCTGCAGTCATTTTCTTTGGTTTAAGATCCAGGATACCAGTGGATCTTGGGTAAGTGATGGGTCTCTTTGGATGGGGAGCAACCTGAATATATATATAGTGTGTGAGACCATTTATTGCTAAATCCAGCTTGCGTGAGTGACAAAATAGACTGGAGAGCCAGGAGTTCATATTTACTACTGGACTGGTGAATTCTAATTATAGAACATACTACCAGTTTGGGGTGTCTGCCCTGTTTTTGACAGTCTGCCCTGAAGTAGGCATTCATGATTGTGAGCCACTCCATGCAGTGACAGACACCATATAATTTAATATAGTGTAATGTATGTGTGTTTCACCCATTTTCACTACTTTAAATTCATTATTCAAATATATATTAGTGGTGTGTGTATGTGTATCCAATTTGGACTTATGACAGTAAAATTTAACTTCTTTGCTCCAGCTGAAACAAACTAGTACCACTAACAATAAATGACACTGTTGGCCAGTTACACTGCCTCTTACAAACCTGTATTAGCATCACTATTAGTTACATACTGATAACTATTTGTACTTTTTTTCATTAATGAGAATTTTTTTGCTTCACCATTATTTATTTATTTATTTCTTAATAAGGGGGAGAGATAGCTCAGTGGTTTGAGCATTGGCCTGCTAAACCCAAGGTTGTGAGTTCAATCCTTGAGGGGGGCCATTTAGGGATCTGGGACAAAAATCTGTCTGGGGGTTGGTCCTACTTTGAGTAGGGGGTTGGACTAGATGACCTCCTGAGGTCCCTTCCAACCCTGGTATTCTATGATTAAAGGATCATTCATTGTTGTGTGCTACACAGAACAAAAAGTACTAGGTGAATGGCCAAGGGAAGAGATGCATCTAGTTTACATTATAATTTAGCATTAACATGAATTGCAATGAAAGGATCTTCAGCCTGGTTACTAATCTGGAAATTGGCAATACCACCAGAAGCAACAGTGACTCTTGTTCCAGTACAGGTGTTGCCCTCCTTTTGCCCAGAAATAACATCACAGTAAGTGCCAGCAGGAAGGCCAGTTTGCAAATTCATATTCAAGCTCCTATGTATAAAAACAGATGGAAAAGGAATAAGTGATAATTCAGACTCTCTAATACAGATATTTCTCTATAATTAAAAACTTGAAATGTCATGCTAGCCTGTGGCCCATGGGATGGCCCTACAAGGCCAGATGGGTTTTAGTCTTCTGTCTGGTCTTTTACTCTTTGGCCAGTGGGAGTGCTGGTATGGTAAGCATACTCAGTCTACTGTGACTTCTTTAGCCAAAGTAAGAGCAACCGTGATTAATTCAAAGGTTCAGGGCAGTCTTCATAGGCACCTCACAAGGTTGCAGCACTATGAAGAAGACTGAGTTCCCTGTCACTCATTAGAACAAAAGCTTCATATATTTCTGGGATACTACTCTCATAACAGGCATAACCTCCACAGAAATTTCATCTAAGGCCTGCTCTTCACTTAAAATTTAGATTGACCTTCCTACATTGCTCCAGGGTACGAAAAATCCACACCCCTGACTGCTGTAGTTAAGCCGACCTAAACCTTGGCATAGACATGGCTAGGACCATGGAAGTATTTTTCCATTGACATAATCCACCTTTCAAAGCAATGGTAGTTAACTACCGTGGTGAAAAAACCCCTTCTGTCACTATAGCATACTAGCTGTATGCCCGTAGTGTGGACATGACCTACATCTCCTAAGGCAGATTTAGGCCTCCAGCAATAAGAGAAAGAACACAAACTTCACAAAAGATTCTTACTGTATTTACCAGCTTTCTTAGCATGTTCAGCTTTCAGTTCAGACTCAATGTTTTCACTCATCACTTCTGTACATATATTGTTCTTCTCCCTCACCCGAAATGGCCTTTTCTGATAGCCCCACTGAGGCACTGTGGGAGACTGCTGGCTTCATAAGGACTCTTTTCTGGGATTGTCATACTCTTCATGGCTTCCACTGAGTTTCAAATTCCCCAAGGCCTTAGCTACACTGGCAATTCACAGCGCTGCACTTAGGGGTGTGGAAAAAATACCGCCCCCTGAGTGCAGCGCTGTAAAGCGCCAGTGTAATCAGCGTCTGCAGCGCTGCACGCTCTCTCGCAGTGCTGCAAGCTATTCCCCTTGGAGAGGTGGAGTACTTGCAGCGCTGTGAGAGCGCTGCCGCGGCAGCGCTGTGAATCAGCGAGTGTAGCCAAGGCCCAAGTCTCTTTCTGCACCTCTGACATGAGAGGAGCCTAGAAGAGCACAACACCAATCCTAACAAACTCACACCCCTTAGGAGACTCCACTAGAGTCTTTTGGAATATCCAGAGAGATTGAAGGCATTGCTTGGGACAAAATGCCTTTTGTAGTGGAGAGGGAGTCATTTAACTGAAGTGATTCAAACCTTAACAGAGACAATGCCAAGAACAATTCAGTGAAGAGTGCTCAAAATCTGAGAATCCCATCCCTATAAATCATCCAATCTACTCATCAACTCTTCTCCTCCTCCCTTCTGCAGACCTGACCCAATCCCACCTTCATGGCCTTTCCGAGAGCATCCCAACCTGACTGACATATTACTCTTAAATCTCCACCCATTTCTTTAGAGCCATCCACCTGCTAGCTCATGGCTAGTTACCTCTTAGACCTGCATGGCTATGCATTTCTGACTGACCAACCTTCGCTGCTGGGTACGAATCCAGTAATCTGGAATCAGTAGCAGACTGCTGTGGTGCTTTAGAAAGCTAATGTTGGATTTTGAAAAGTGTTTCTGGGAGAAGGCAAGTGATAAGTTTGGATTTGCAACAGGTAAAGTTGTCACAACCTTTCTACAGCTAAAATGTTACTGAAGCTATTCACCCCACTTACTTACCAGTCATCATTATTAAAGACAATGAATCCTCTATTACCACGCCCAAAAGCCACTTGATTGCTGCCATTGTCCCACCAGTTTGAGAAAGGCTGGCCATCAACCACATTACGGAAAATAACCATGTTCCTGAAAATACAACAAATAGGCTTGACTTTAATTAAAATATCCCCACTTCAGGTAAAGACATAGTGCAAACTGCATCATCTTTAGTTAATTTCTCTCTACAGTTTCCTACCTTATTTGACGCCACCTATGTTCACAGACCCAATCGTTGCCACAAGTGCTATCTGCATTGATTGTAACAGCTTTGGTTGAGCCATCACTATTGCTTGGTGGTCCTATCCAGTCATTAACATCCTTGTTGATAAACATAAAATTATAAAAGTTAAATGTTCTATCTTGGAAAAAGGCCAAACATAGTAAACAAGATAACATTCATTCTTGTTCAGAGAGTCAACACAAGGCTTATTCATCACTCAAGTACCACTCCTACCGTAAGGATGTTAATGGGCATTAAGTAGGGCATAGGCTCAGCGCTGTCTCGCTACACAGTGGTAAAGTTCATCTTAAGAGTCATGTGAATTTATTTTCAACGGTTAGAACCTACCTGTCCATTCTGGAAATTTCTTGTCCAGCGGTAACTTGACATTACACGTGTGAATCCATAAGGATGAGCAAGCATGAAACCAACTGCCATTTTATATAATCTGTAAGCCAAAGAACAATGAGACACATTAAGATACACTGTCTTTGTTAGGACAAAAATAATAAGATCCTTCACACAGCCAACAGCGTTCCCTACCTGGCATCCCAGAAGGTTAGAATAGATGCTCCTCCAGCACCATGTCCCCTTTGGTTGTCATGATTATCCACAAAGACAAGGGCTCTGTCAGAAGCCATGAAACCCCAGCCTTCTCCCCAATTCCTAAACAAACAAACCAATGAGTCAAACACATTGACACTAATATTTCAACTATTGCAGGAATCTAACAATGAATCCAAATGCTATATACTTTAAATAGGACATCTTTTCTCCATTCCATTTGCGGATGACTGTCCCCAATTTCGCACCATATTTGAATTCAGTCACTCGGCCATTTCCCAAGTAGTCACTGGCTTTAATTGGCTCTCCACCCAAGTCAATTACCTGGCAGAAGTAAGAAAAAGCTGTTAGCACATTCCTAGCTATTTAAAAAGCAATACAATAAACACTAGTTCTGGGTCTGTATTATAAGAGAAATAATTTGGTTTGAGCAAGTAAACACATTTATTGCTACTACCTAAAGCAACTTAAATTCAATGTAATGAAGAACATTACAATGTCTTATTTTGTATATAGCAAGCATGGTTAGCTGTTAAAAGAATTGCCCCAGTGCCAGAATGCTTAGTTTGAGAATTCGAGAAACATTTAAGAAAAACCCCACCAAACTTTTTCCTACTGGGAGTAATTAGTGTCAGCTTTTTAAACAGCTGTTTAAAGAGAGGAAAGCATTCTTTTTTTTTTTTTTTAACACGCAAAACTCTATCTATCATTAGCTTAGGGCCTACACAAAATAATCCTATGCTCTTCCTGTTGGCTCTGCAGTAGAAGTTATCTAACAAAATAAAATTTCCTAGACCTGTACGTATTTAAAAAGCCCTGGAGAACTGTTCACATAAGATTTCCAAGGGGTCTTGGAAAGCTCCAGTGTCAGCATAAAAGACTAAAAGTGAGATTCCTAAGTGGCAAAGGTTAGACTCCATAGAAATATTTTTGCTTGATTTGCCACTTCCTTACACTTTGTGTCATCATTTGCACCTGTATAGAGCAAATGCATAAGTATCTGCATGCAAAAAACAGATATTTATACACCTATTTGATTTCAAAGCAAAAGCGCCTATTTGTATATGCAAACTGATGATCATGTAAAATTAGAGAATTTAAAATTTAGCCCTTAAATCTTTCTTTCGTATAGGGCATGCGTAGCAGGGTGGACACCCGCTCCTGCCCTGAGGGGTTGGAAAAGCCCTACAGAGGGCTTGGGCTGGGCAAGGTAAAACCCTGGCTGATTGGGGGAAGTGGCTGCAGCTGGGCCACACCCTAATCAAAGTCCAGATGGCCTGTATAGAGGCTGGGAGCTAGGAGCTCAGTGTGTGTGTGTGTGTGTGCGTTCGTTCGTTCGTTCGTTCGTTCAGAGAAAGACGGGCCTGGCTGCAGGAAGCTAGACAGGATACCTGTAGTGGAGCAGGGCTGGGGAAAGGCCGAGGAGCTGGGGAGCTCCAGCCTGGATAGCCCCAGGCTGCAGCCTGGTAGGAGGCCAAGGGGTACTGGGGGTTGCAGAGGGCAGCCCAGGGCTAGGCCAAGGCAGCAGGTCCAAACCCTCCTTGCCAGTGATGAGTGGCCTATACTGCAGTCTGCCCCAGGGAGCGGGGGCTAGTTGGTGACTGGCAGTGACCTAGTGCTGAGGCAAGGTTGGGATAGTGGGTGGGGGTTCCCCAGGGAGGGGAGACCCAGATCTGTGGGGTACTGCTAGGGGGCAGCATCCCAGTAATAGGGGCACCGGGTCCTGGGAGGGACACAGGTGCCAGCAGAGGACACGGCAGATCACCAGCCTGCAGAGGGTTCTCGAGAAGCTGGTGAGCTGATTCCCTGGAGTAACCAGTAGGGAGCACCGCAGGGGTGAGTCCGTACCCTTACAGCATGATTTTGCAGAGTACTGAGTACTCTAAGTTAAGCCTATGCTTAAATACTCTGCTAGATCGAGTCCAGAGTGTTCAGAACCGTGTGCTTTGCAGGATCCAGCCCATACTATATTTGTATTGTTATATAAAAGAACCCATCTCTGTACAGAGTGAAATTAAGAAAACAAGATTACCTCCTGGAAAATAAAAGGCTTCGTTCCTGAGGGAAACCATTGAGTATTTAGGTTTTTCAGTTTGTTTAAAACTGCCTTGATATCCCCAGGCCACATGTGCTTGGAAGCATCAAGTCTGAAGCCTGCCACACCAATATCAATGAGCTTGTTCATGTATTCAGCAACTTTCGAGCGCACATAGTCCTTCTCCAGGGCAAGATCAAGAAGACTAACCAGGCGGCAGTCACGGACCTGTTTTAAAAATTAGTTGAGATGTCACCGAGTCATACGCCAAACTATAAATCTTTGATTAAAATATATTCATTTTAACATATTTTTAATCTCGTATGCTAAACCTGTTTTGAGTAGAATTCCTTTAAAGTCAATACAGAAGAATGTACTCTGGAATTTATTATATTTAGGTGGTGTGATTCTCAGGTCAGGCCAGGAAGTGAAGATTGTCTGCAAATGTAGCTGCCCTATGAATTTAAGAAGGGAGACTGCACAATGGAATTTGGCAAAGACAAGGAGCTAAAATCCCTAAATTTGGGAAAGGAGACATTAACCATTTAATGATTACAAGAGCTCAGAGTTCAGTTGTATTGCTCATCACCTACTGAATTACCAGCATCACTTCATGCACAACTGTGGGTTTTCGAAGGATGTCTCCCATTAATAGTTACTGATCAGGCTGAAAGTTCCTTAGGTGCTTAGGCAATAGCTTGAACATAACAGTATCTTCATCAGTTAGGGGTGATCAGAACTACATAACTAACAGGAGCACAAATAGGTGCATAATTCTAAGCATCGGAGAAATCAATGGTCATCTTCCCATGATTAAATTTAGGCACATACTTAAGTACCTTCTTGTATTGAGTGCATACTGATCAGCTCAGCCAAGGATCTTATTTTTTTTTTTTGCCTTATTAAGATGGTCGTCCAAGAGCAAAGACTAGTCAAGAAGATTGGGAGGGGGAAGGAGGGGAGTAAAAACAGATATTTATATATAAATTACCTGATTCGCATCATTGTAATTTTCAATCTCTCCACTTCCAGTTTTACATTTACCATCGTTAAAGTCCAAGTTTGAGTATGGGACAGATGGAAAATCTTCGTTCCCCGCATT
This sequence comes from Malaclemys terrapin pileata, assembly GCF_027887155.1. Classification (NCBI taxonomy): domain Eukaryota; kingdom Metazoa; phylum Chordata; order Testudines; family Emydidae; genus Malaclemys; species Malaclemys terrapin. The sequence goes on from NC_071512.1 coordinate 70,821,742, forward strand.
GAAATAACTTCCACAAGTAGCACTATTTCCAGAGCCGACACCAGATCCACACATGTGGTTGATTACAGCATCCACATAAATATAAACCTAGAGAGCAATGTTTGCATTTAAGTTTGTTTTTACAAAGGAAAGTGAAGTCACATTGTGAGTTTCACTGACTGGATCCCCTTTTATTCCTCCCATTTACATTCCTTCACCTTTTCTAACTTCTTTGCAGCCTTCTCCCTTCATTTGTAATAAGACAGGAAGCTATTCCGATCTGAAATCAGTTATTTCTCCCCACGCTATTTCAACAGGAGGAAATCCACAGATACTTACTCCAACATTGTTGCACCTGGTCACCATGTTTTTAAATTCATTTTCACTTCCAGATCGTGTGCACAGTTTGTAGCTGATTGGCTGGTACCTTTCCCACCAGGGTCTCCAGGGATTAGTAATTATAATATTTTCATTTGGAGGTGATATCTGCGAATGAAATTATGTCATTTGATAAACTAGTAATTATTTTGATGTTTGTATAAGCGCAGAGAGAGTGCTCAGTCCTGTACAACACATATAAGGAGCACAAACAGATATCACTTACACCAGTTTTACTCCTGATTTACACTATAATCCAGCCCACTCTCTCCGACGAGGAGCTTGCTATCACAAGATCTGATACTGGGAGGACTCAGTTTGAAATCAATGGGAGTTAAAGGAGCTCACCATCTCACAAAGGTACCTAGGACTGATTCCTTAAAGAAAGACAAAACTACTCAGGGAGACTGAAATAATTTAGAAGTTTCTTTTTAAATTGGGATGACGAGAGTTGGTGTTTGTGCACATCACTGGAGAATAAATATGTCTGAAATGGTAATAAATAAGAAATAAATTGTTACTTTGTACGTGGAGGAATTAGAATGTAAGTGACACATAGTGGAAAGCATGTGTTTTTTTGGAGCTGCCCCCGTGGGGACAAAGTAAAATCATCCCTTCACAATGATTGGTCTAGGCACATACCTGTCAACATTTCCTACTTCCATCACTGATTTCTACTGATGGTAACTCTGGTGCCTGTTCTCTGTGAACTGGACCTTTTATTCTGTTAAATAAATAATGCCAAAAGATGAGGAAATTTTAATGTCTACTAACAGTAGAGGCTACATACCTGAACTCCACCAAATCCATTGGGTGCTAAGTACCGTTCACATTCAAGAGCAATGTCAGCCCAACGCCATTCAAATAGGTGGACAATAGACGTCCTTCCAGACTTTGTATTTGGATTGTATTGTGCCCAGCAAAGGCCAACAGCTACTAGCAGAAGAAGAGCCTTCATGGTGCCTTAAGTGATGATTGTGCTCTTCTCACTGGCTCTTTATAGTCCTGCAAGTACAGTTCTCATTACATTTACATGTGACATATTTCACATGACTGCCTAGTATTTGGTTAACTAGCCATTTGTCATTTTATCTGATTATGTCTGAAGTGCTCAACAGGTGAAGATAAAAGAAATTCTCATGCTAACAAACTTTATCTATAAATAAAACAAATTAGGCCTGTGTGTGTGTGTGTGTGTGTTTTTAAGGATAATACCACAATTTTCCAGAGGTCTCTGGCAAGTGAGAGTGCACCTGGGAACACAAACTCATTGATTAAAAAACAGATATGAAAATATTATTGGTTTCAATAATTAGGGGTAGATGCTAAGCTGGGCGGTTCAGTCTCACAGATCTAAAAGGCATCAATGGCTTAGAACCAGAAATACTTAATATGAAACATTCATCTGCACTGCACCTCTAGAGGGCTCCATCATTTCTTAAAAGTCCAGAATTTCTCTCTTAGGGCTAAACTGCTGCCACATAGGATAGGTAGCCTTTGGGTGGGGAGGTGTGGAACTACACTGCCCCAGGGGACACATGGGTGGCATTGTGCTTTGGCTATTTTAAAATGTATTTTTCCCTGTAGCCTAAAAATATTTTAAGAGTAACCAGAAGAAATTGTATTTTTCTGTAGTTTTGTGGTTTGCAAAAAAATGCATATTGGGTCTTTTATTGTAGCACTGGCTTAGCTAACTGGCTTAGTTGAACAATCCCAAATTAAGACAAGACATGCGTGAGTAATTACTGAACAAACCCAAGCATGTAACTCCTGAAACAATTAACTATTATGACTGTGTTTATAGTAAATAAGGGAGATAGACACTAACTAGTGTGGTTATGTTTATAGTAAACAATGTAGTCAGAAACACCTTGAACTGATAGGCATGCCTTATGCAAGCTGCAAAGCAATTAATCTTTACATACAAGTATAGATGTTGGTAGCTAGGATAGGTGGTGTGTGGTGTGACAAGAGTTGGAATGATGGTATCCCCCTGTACCTAAACTCCTTGCATCTAGGCCTGACTAGCATACGCAAAGAGCAGTTACATGCCTAATAAAGTAATCTGAGTGTCAAGCTGTCTTCTGGATCCCAGAGAACTGGATGAAGTGTTCTCCCAGAACTTGACAAGTTCTGGAAAAAACAAGTGGAAAAAGCTCAGAAGGCATCCTAACATATATAATAATTTGGTGATCAAAAGGACTATAGTCACAGAAGTTAAATTCACCATTAGTTCTTTCTTGTTGATTTGGTAGGAACAATTGAGTAGAATCAGACAGAAAGAGGTTAATGTGACTTTGGTTAATATTTTACTACTTGGACTGATTGAGAAGTAGTAGGGAATTATAAATGCATAGCTTTTTAAGGCTAAGGGGGCTCATTGGGATCAGCTAGTCTGACCTTCTGCATAATGCAGGCCACAAATTTCATAAAAAATTCCTACATCAAGCCCAAAAACCTGTGGTTGAACTAAAGCATATCTTTTAGAAAGAGAGCAAATCTTAGCCAAAATGTGGAAGGGACTCAGAACAATAGGGAAATAGCAGAACAGACCAGCTGAAATGATACAGTAGATATAAGCAGGGCGTGAGTCAGGTTTTTTAGAGAGACAATGGCTGTGTCTTCACTGAAGGAAAAAACAAACAAACAAACCTGAAACAGGTTTTACCAATAGCTATCTTTCACAAGATATCTATCTTGATGGAAAAACATCTGTTCTTGCAGTGAAGACAAAGGCAATATGAATTTCAAAGAGATGCATCATATCGTAGTCTCCCACTAAAACAAAGAGTAATCAAATTCCACAGTCTTAGTAAACACACAGAAAAGTAAATATTAAGAAAATGTATTAAACTTAAAAAGAGACTCTGGAAGATGGAAAGCTTAACAATATGAATGAATGACAGCCAGAAGTTGAGAAACCGTGAGACTCATTCTCTCACCAGGAATTGATTGGTCACGGGCAACTAACATACAAGCCTGGTTACATTACAAGAACAGTAAGTTGTCAGAGAGCAGGTTCCGCTTTCCAGCAGTAAGCCTCCAACTGCCAACAGCCAGTACATGTTACGATGATGGCTATAGATTAAAAAATATATACCTAGCTGGTCAAACTCACCTAACTTTTAAATCCAAACTCAAACTAAAAAAACCTAGAGAGCTTCCAAAACACTGAGCTGGCCAGCGCTATAATCTGACCCCTAACCTACCTACACAGGGAACAGAAATTTGATACTAGAGGGGGTCTTCAGTCTAGCAAACAAAAGGTATAACAAGATCCAATGGCTAAAAGTTGCCAACATCAGGCTAGAAATAAACTGTAAGCTTTTAACAGTGTGAGTAATTATTAACCATTGGATCAACGTACCAGCTGTGGTGGAGTCACCATTACCGGAAATTTTAAAATCTAGATTGGATGGTTTACTAAAAGACATGCGCTGGTTCAACCACAGCTATTGGCCTTGAAACTGGAATTAATTCAGGGGAAGCCTATGGCTTGTGTTATGCAGGCGATAAGACTTGATGGTCACAAAAGTCCCTTCTAACCTTAAAAAGCTATGAGTCTTTTGACCTACAATTTCTAACATGGATGCCACTAAAGTAGGCAGCTAAACGCACATGGAGGAACTCAAATTAGATGATGCAAGAGGAATTTAGATGCCTAACATGCATCCAAATAGGACCATTCTGACCCTGATGTAATAAAACAGCCTTCTGGTGATATGCAAAAACAGTTATAAAGACTGGTATTCTTTGTGCCTATCTCCCATCTGCCTTTCAAAGCAGACTAAAGCATTTGAACATCCAACTACCAAGCCAAGTTCTTTAGGCATTGTGGGGGGAAAAATCTAAGCTTCACTTATTGTTTAACGCAGTAAGCACCTAGTGTAGAAGTGTGCACGCACACACACACACACACACACTCTCTCTCTCTCTCTCTCGCACACTTTATTTTCTTGGAAATTTTAAATCACTGGGAATTCTGTAGGTTCTTCAGCTACCATGGAGATGGGTGCAGTACAAAATCTTATCTTTGAAAAAAAAGTTTCTTTGTAAATAGGCTGCTGTACAGATTTTAGTGAATTTCTTAGCAGCAGTGTTTCATCATAGATTGTACGAGATGCCGCTTTATTTTTATTATTCAAAATATTGCCAATGCAGAGAGCAGCATAAACTGCTTTTAGTATTTAAAAATAAACAACTTGGTGTACTTATGAGGGTTGGGGGAGTCAAGCCTCCTCCCTGATGCTTGCTAGTTAGAGGGTCTTCTCTCCCACCCCCCACCCCAATGGTAGCAACCGAGGTTCTTTGTTGTGCTGCCTGGTGCCACCAACCAAGGTGAATTCTAGGACACAAGCAGATGCTGTCCCTTGGACTAATACTCCTGTTCTTACCAAGGCTTCTGACCCAGCATATAAGAAATAGAATTCAATAATACCACCCCAAACAAATTCAATGCCACACACGCAAGGAACAGTATAACAAAGGGAGACTTTATTGGCGATAGGAAACAGAGACAGAAAGCGTTGTGTGTAGTAGTGCTGCAACCATTGGCTGGCTTAAAGACAGCAATAGGGCCCTCGTAAAGTATTTTCATCCCTGAGTAGGCTGGGTTGGCTCCTGGCCCTATGGTCTCACCTGGGAGCCAACACTGTAGGACTGATGAATGAAATTGTTTTTAATTGTTTACTTTATTAATATAACTTTGTAAGTAAAGTTTTATGAATGAAACAATATTCATTCATAAAACCGGTTACCCCAATAACTGGCTAATTAACAGTTAAGATGCTTGTTAAGAGTCATAGCTGTTCAGTCAGCTGCCTTTGTAAGTTTCACTATCAATCCAATTCCTGCTTAAATCACTGAGACTTGCACTGTTTCAGTATTGTAATTTCTGTTCACCATTTATTATACTTGTCTATATTGTAACTTCTGTTCACTGTTTGCCATATTGTAATTGTAATTCAAACCCCATTTTAAAACACTTACTCCATTTTGTAAGGGCTTGCTGCAACCTTCATTTTTGCAAACCCTGCTGTAATCTTATTAGTTTAGTTTAGATGTGTGAGTGAGGTATGTATGGATGATGGAATCAACCTCTAGCCCCAGCCTGTCCTGATTAAATAGAGTTCAAACACCAACGGCTGAAGATGCAGACAAGAGCCCTAATAAAGTAAGACGAATCCACCCTAAAAAGAAAAGGTACAATAAAAGGAAGATCAAAGCCCGGTCCGAGTCTGAAAGTCATGTCTGCAAATGACAGGTGATCAATCACCAAACCCAGAGGTAGCGTGACACAGCAAGACCTATAGACTCTGGATTCAAACTAAAGCCTACAAAAAGGATGGGTGAGATGGAAAACTTTGGAGGAGGGTAACATTCTGCTGCCAACATGGAAGGGCATCAGTGCATGCCCAACAGAGACCCAGCTCGTCCTTGTGCCCGGCTTTCCTGGCCAGTTAGCCGCCACAAGCTACGAACCCAAGCTGCAAACTCAAGCCACAGACTCAAGCAGGACTGGTAACTATGCAGCAGCTGCAGAACATCTGATGGATGGATGTGTGTGTGTGTGTGTGTGTGGGTGTGTGTGTGGGTGTGTGGGTAGGTAGGTATTAGGTATAATGTGTGTGTATAAGGATTAAGATACTAGTTATTGGTCATAAATCAAATTATCATAATAAATGTGGCATCTTTATCTTGTCCCCTTTAATAAGATCCTGCTAGTTTTTATTGGTATAACAACACCAGCTGGGTCTGTGCCTCCCAGGATACTGGTATCCACAGGTTTGTAACTGCCTGACCCAGGCAGTAGACCCTTTGTCTCTGAGGCCTGGTCCACACTAACCCCCCACTTCGAACTAAGATACGCAAATTCAGCTACGTTAATAACGTAGCTGAATTCGAAGTACCTTAGTTCCAGACGCGGCAGGCAGGCTCCCCCATCGATGCCGCATACTCCTCTCGCCAAGCTGGAGTACCGGCGTCGACAGCGAGCACTTCCGGGATCGATCCCAGAAGATCGAATGCTTACCTGACACTTATGTTTGCATATGTAACCTTAATATAGCATTGATGTTTTTTAATGAATTCATTATAGCTCTTTAATGTTAAGAAGGTAAGGTCGCATAAAATGTAATTCAGGCTGTAGAAACTGACCCCCCTCTCCCTATTTTGCCATCCTGCTAATCAATAGATTTGCTGGGTGTTCTTCAAGTTTTTTGACCTGTACTGTGCCCCAGATTTGTCCCAAAGCAGATTGAGAGGAAATAGGTTAAGTCACCCACAGCATGACCACCTGGCAGTTCGGTGCCCAAAGTTCCACATTACACATCAAATCAATAAATATTGTCTTGTATAATCAAGCAAAGGGTTGTACACAGTAATACATGTTATTTGTATATGAGTGTGTGTGTCACAAATAAACTTCCTCAATGTGGAATGGATGCACATTAGGCTTTATAAACTGAACTGAGATTTCCCAAGCACTTCCACCAAAACAGTTTTAGGTAAAATATAAAACTGGTTTATTAACTACAGAAAGATATCAGAGGGGTAGCCGTGTTAGTCTGGATCTGTAAAAAGCAACAGAGAGTCCTGTGGCACCTTTAACAGATGTATTGGAGCATAAGCTTTTGTGGGTGAATACCCACTTCGTCAGACGCATGGGTCTGACGAAGTGGGTATTCACCCACGAAAGCTTATGCTCCAATACATCTGTTAGTCTTAAAGGTGCCACAGGACCCTCTGTTGCTTTTTACAGAAAGATAGATTTTACATGATTATACGTGGTAGGCATAAAGATCAGAGGTTCCATTAAGAAAATAAAAAGTAAACGTATTTTAAATCCTAACGTTTACTCTAAGCAAGAGCTGAAGCAAACAGTATCTCACCCTGACAGATGGTACAAGCAGGTTACAGCTCCCCAAGACTCAGGCTGGGACCACCTTCCAGCCTGGGACCACCCTTATCCAGACATTCCTCCAGGTATTGAGCTCGAGGCGGGGGGGGAGGGGAGGGAGAGGCCAAGTGATGATGTCATTGTCTCTCTTCTTCCAGTTTGCTGCAAAGATCATTGCTATGATGCGGGATAGTCTGCCCCATGGCATATGTGCCTCCTCGGAGAAGTCTCTAGGTTATGTGTTGATGAGCCATTAATGCCGAGTAGCCATCAAAGGCCACATCTTTGGTTGTGAGTGTTCCTAACCTCACAACATATTTCTGTAACACATGTAGTAATACTTCATAACTTCATATACAATGATAGTACATAAAATCCAACAGGTTATTATTGTTCAACAGATCAAGACCGATACCTCTTAAGGCATACTTTGTACAAAACATAGTTATATGACAGTAGTGAATATGGATTACAATGTAGCATCAACATGAATTGCAATGAAAGGATCTTCAGCCTGGTTACTAATCTGGAAGTTAGCAGTGCCGTCACCTACAACCTGCACCTGTATTCCTGTACAGCAGTCACCTTCCTTTTGCCCAGAAATAACATCACAGTAAATTCCAGCAGGAAGGCCAGTTTGCAAATTCACGTTCAAGCTCCTATGTATAAGAACAGATTGAAGAGGAATAAGCGGTAATTCAGACTCTCCGGTACTTCTCTTTTATTATAAAGCGTCATATGTTTGGCCAGCCAGGTGGCTTTGGGGATAGTGTTCTGCACTACAATATCTGACACTTAGGGTTTACTCTTGGGGCTGGTCTTTCAGTCCCTGATACAGCAGAGCCTGTGTGTGTTAGGTAGGGAGCAACATGAGCCTACAGTGAATACTAAGGCCATTGTATGTACTGTCTATATCAGGGATCTCAAACGCAAATCATCATGAGGGCCACATGAGGACTAGTACATTGGCCTGAGGGCTGCATCACTGAAACCTTTTCATACAACGATACAAAAGTATAATAAAAAAATGAAGAGTAATATAGTATGCGATTAAAAGTCAATGTATTAACTTTTTAAAAACTGTAATGCGAAGAGGGGTTTTCAGGAATAGTTAAAGATGTTTATATTTTATTATGTGGTCAGTAACACTGATGATGATCTACACCGGGAGTCTCAAACACATGGCCCGCAGGCCGTTTCCTGTGGCCTGTCATAGGTGCCGACTCTCTCCTGCACTGAGTAACCCTTTCCACCCCTCCTGGTCACAGCGCAAAGTCAAGGGGGAAACTGAGGCTCACCTAGGAATTATAAAAATGTTACAGAAAATTTCCACTTTGTCACAGACACTGTCCAGTGTCCCAACGGAGAGACCCCGGGCAATGGGGAAAGAGGGGAAGAGAGGGAAACCTCTGGGTGCCCAGCACCCCTAACAGAGAGACCCCTGGGCGATGGTGCCTGATGCCTCTAACTAACAGTCTATCACAGGGTCTCAAACACACGGTCCCACCCGTACCCCGCCTCTTCCCACCCTTCCCCAAAGTCCCTGCCCCAACTCCACCCCCCCGCCCCTATTCCAACCCATTCCCCAAATCCCCGCCCCTGCCTCTCCTCTTCTCCACCTCCTCCCCATAGAGAGCAGCATCCCCACTCCTCCCCCCTGGAAAGTCCTAAGCGCTGTCAAACAGCTGTTTGGCAGCGGGAAGCGCTGGGAGGTAGGCGGAGGAGCGGGGACGTGGCAGGCTCGGGGGGGGGGGGGAAGGGGGTGAGGGGAGCTTGGCTGCCAGTGGAGTTGGTCCCTATGGCGGCCCGCAGGAAATAACTCTGCAGGCTGCATGCGGCCCACAGGTTGCATGTTTGAGACCCCTGGACTATATGGCCTCAATGGGCCCATGCAGCCCTGCTAGACATAAAGGTTCCAGTTTGAAATGCCATCAAGCCTCACCTGTGTAGGCATGAGTAAGCAGAGGTTATCCATCTACTCCCATTCACAAAGGCTTCATATATTTAAAATTCAATAATATAGGCTGGTGAACATAAATTATTCAGACTCATTTTTCATTTGACCTGGACATTTAAAGAATTAGCTTTTGATTATCTTTAGAATGATCCCACTTCAGAAAGGGCAAAAATTAATTAAAATTGAAGCCCCATTTCATCTGGGATAGACACGAGTACAAATGTTAATCTGCTGAAGTATCTTTCAGACATTCTCTCTTTCATGCTTTCATGAATACAGTTCTATCTGACAGCTCCTCCTGCTTTTGCATGAAGGAGATATCTACAGTGTAATTTACACCCACGAAAGCTTATGCTGCAATACGTCTGTTGGTCTATAAGGTGCCACAAGACTCTGTCGCTTTTTACAGATCCAGACTAAACACGGCTCCCCCTCCGATACTTTACACATGAAAGACTCAATTCTACTCTACTTGCTGTATTTACTAGTATAAACTATGTCTCTGTGTGGATATAATTTCCACAGCAAGTCAATGGGGACTGTGAATACAAATCAGAAGACAGAATTAGACCCCAAATAACTAGAGAAAAAAACATGAAGACAAATGTGTATGATATTATCTGCAAGGACAGTAAATGCAGGTATTCTTGTCAGTTTCCAAAAGTTTAGAGTCTTCCTTAGTATTAGGCTCCTATTGTTCTTTTTCTTCTCCCAAGTCCCTCCCTCTCTACACATCCAAATTACCTTTTCTGACAGTCCCATTGAGTCATCTCAGCAGTTTTGGCACTCTCCATTCGAATCAGGAGGGCTCTTTTCCACCAATATCATATTGTTTTGGGCTACCTCAGGATTACAGATTCCCTACATCTCTTTCTGCACCTCTGACTCTAGAGAAATCTAGAAAAGCACAATAATAAACCTAACATGAAGTGCCAGCCCTGATGAGACTCTGCCAGAAGCGCTGTGGAATATCCAGAAAGGAAGTGGGCCTGGTTAGACACAGAAAACCCTTTGTATAAGGCAGGAAGACACTTAAATGAAGTGAGTGATTCAAACCTCAACACACACAGAAGACTGAGAACAATTCATATGCAATGCAATTCTGAGAACTTCCTGACTGCTGTGCTCCTCTAAAACATCCAATCCAATCATCAACTTTTCTCACCATAAAAAAAAGCTGAAAACTCCCAGCTGCCAGCCCTTTCTCAAACCTATGCCAGCTTCGCCCACATTACTCTCAGTCAATTCTCCACCCATTCCTCATAGCCATGTCTGCTAGCTGATTAAGGCCCATGCCCAACACCAATAGTGGCCAAAGTACCTCTCAGATCTGCATGGTCATGCATTCCTCACTGACCAACCTCTTACTGCAGGTTTCAAGTCCAATGACCAGGAACCAGCAGCAGAGTATTGTGTTGCTTAAGGAGCTAATGCTGGGTTTTGAAGAATGCTTTTGGGAGTGGGAAGATGGTAGGTTTGGAATTGCATTAGGTAAGAGCCTTGATCTGTCCCACCAACTAGTTGCCACAGATTCTATAGCCAGTAATAGGCTCTACAGCTTGACCAGGGGGTAACATTTTTTTCTGAAGCTATTCACTCCTCCCGCTTACCAGTCATCATTATTAAAGATGATGAATCCTCTATTACCGCGCCCAAAAGCCACTTGATTGCTGTCATTGTCCCACCAGTTTGAGAAAGGCTGGCCATCAACCACATTACGGAAAATAACCATGTTCCTGAAAATACAACCAATGGGCTTGACTTTAATTAAAATACCCCTACATCAGGTGAAGAATATATTGGGAATTGCTGTTTGCAGTGTCCTACTTTATTTGATGCCATTTATGTTCACAGACCCAGTCGTTGCCACAAGTGGAGTCTGGATTAATTGTAACAGGTTTGGTTGATCCATCCTCAGAGCTCGGTGGTCCCACCCAATCATTAATGTCCTTGTTATTAAACACAAAGTTATACAGATTAAACGTTCTATCTGGGGAGACAGCTCAATGAAGCATACAAGATGACACAGGGATAATTAACAGCCTAATGGCCTACAGACTTGTTCTCATTGATCATAAACCTACCTTTCCATTCTGAAAATATCTTGGCCAGCGGTAACTTGACATAACACGTGTAAATCCATAAGGATGAGCAAGCATAAAGCCAAGTGCCATTTTATATAGTCTGTAAACCAAAGAGTAATGAGACACATGAAGATACACTATCTTTTTTGGGAGGAGAGGGGGGGAAAATGGGGAGAGAGAGGGTGGGAAGGAAGGAAGGAAGAAGAAGAAAGGGAACTCTGTTGGCTGTATGAAGCTACCTGGAGTCCCAGAAGGTTAGAACAGAAGCTCCCCCAGCACCATGTCCCCTTTGGGTGTCATGATTATCCACAAAGACAAGGGCTATGTCAGAGGGCATAAAACCCCAGCCTTCTCCCCAATTCCTAAACAAACAAACAAAGAGTCAAACACATTGAAATTAGTAGTTCAAATATTGCAGGAATCTAATGATTAATTCAAATTATAGATATATTACTTTAAATAGGCCATCTTTTCTCCATTCCATTTGCGGATCACCGTACCCAGTTTGGCACCATATTTGAATTCAGTCACTCGGCCAGTTCCAAAGTATTCACTGCTTTTTATTGGCTCTCCACCCAAGTCAATTACCTAGTAGAAGAAAGAAAAGCCATTGTTATAGTTCAATCACCTGGTTAAAAAGATACAATTCATAGACCTAAATGCTGCTTTAAGGGAAGAAGAAATCAATTGACTGCATTAAAACAGAAATAAGTTTTACTTACTAAATTCCATTTATTGCTTCCTAAAGCATCCCAAATTCATGTGCAATTGAAAAACATTAAAAACCTCTTGTCTCCTCTCCCCCACTCCCAAATATGTCATGACCATGAATAGACTAGTAATGAAATACATGACCCAGTCCTGGAACGATCAGTTTGACAATAAAAAGAATCAAATGAGAAGTTTGACTTTAAAGGGACTTTGAAGGTTTAGGTCCAAAATATGAAGTCACATTTAAAATTTTAAATTGGTAGAGATTGTCTTCTGGTTTAAAAACAGTCATTTACTGATAAAAGTCATGTAACAATATTGCTGAGACTTGGGGGAGAAAATCTTACAAAGTTATTTATTTATACTTTCTCTATCGGTGCTGCAGAAGTTAATTTACAAAATAAAATTCTGAGATCTATATATATTTTTAATGATTCTATGAATGATGATGAATAGGGAGTGGAGAAAGTAAATCAAAAGAAAATGCATGAAAGAATTAATGTACACATTTTAAAGTTTTTCACTGAATAAGCCAAGTAGGCTTGGAAACGTAAAACTTTAGTAGCAAAATAGGAGACTGGGGGCTGGAATATGAAGTACTAAAGGTTAGAATCCATAGGAACTAAAACTTTTGGGGCCTGATTCTCCATTCTTTTTTCATTTTGTGTGATCATTTAGACATCTAGAATGTGTATGCACATGTAAAATCATGAATAAAATCCTGGCCCCTAGAAGTCAATGGGAGTATTGACATTGACGTCAATGAGCCAGGATTTCACCTCAAGTATTTAGACGGTTACTTGATTGCAAACAAAAGGATCCATTTGGGCCCATACAAATTAGAAAGTGGAACATTTTGACCTTAGTTCTTTGCATTAATTTGTAGCTAATTCAGTCTTGCAAGCTGCTGAACACTTTGGTCCTGATACAACAAAACACTAACATACATGCAGGGCCAAGTCCATACTGTATTTGCATAAAAGAACCCATTTCTTTGTAGAGTGAAACTAAGAAAACTAGATTACCTCTTGGTAAATGAAAGGTCTCGATCCATTGGAAAACCATGTTTTAGTTAGATTTTTCAGTTTGTCTAAAATTGCTGTCATGTCCCCAGGCCACATATGCTTGGAAGCATCAATTCTGAAGCCTGCCACACCAATATCAATAAGTTCGTTCATGTATTCAGCAACTTTCGAGCGCACATAGTCCTTCTCCAGGGCAAGATCAAGAAGACTGACAAGGCGACAGTCACGGACCTGTTTAAAAAATTAGCTGGGAAACTGATTTAAGACAATTTTCATCCCACATGCTAAATGAAATGTCCTGAACACAGTTCTTGCAAAGCCATTGTTGAAAAAACCACAGAATAATATAGAATTACACAGGGCCACCCCGAGAAATTTTCCCCATGATATGCACTGTCAGTCCCTGTGGAGCATGCCCAGGGGAGCTGCTGGCACCAGCAACTCACCCATGCCGTGCTCGGCCCCCATCTTCCAGCCTCGCTCGCCAGGTGTTGTGTCACTCCCCATCCCTGAGAGGGGACATGGGCTGCTGAAAGTGGGGTGAGGAAGTGCAAGCCCCTGTGAAGGCGTCCTGGTGCATGAGCTAGCCCCATGACAATGACAAGGAGGATCAGTGCTGGCCATCCCACTGCCCTGCGTACCCATTCAGGGTTGGTCCCACAGCCCCTCCATCATGCGGCCAAATCTGAGTGGCACTGTGACCCCTGTGCACCAGGTTGCAACACCTCTCAATTTTGGCCCCACTGCTCCCCTCCCCTCCATGACGGGGGGCTGGCAGTAACAAACGTGAGTGCCCAGTGGGCCAGCCAGCACTGCTCTTTATTGTCACTGCCAATGGTACACAATGTGCATAACATACATATGGCTGCAGGTGACACTGGGATTACATAGACTAGACTTTACTGATATAGGACTTGATTCTTTACTACTTTGCATCATGTGTAGTTGTTTATATCTGTACAAAGACTGATTGCATTTTACACCCACTCTGCATAGGTGTAAGTGACTTAGGAAAATGCCAGCTGAGAATCAGTCCATTAATTCTATACTCACAGGGAGGTTTGGAAGGATTACATTTTTATGAGCAACTCTCAGTACACATTGATTTCATCATACACACACAAATCAATGAAAAAATATTTCCCCCAATAAAGATTGAAATTTACAGGTAGCACAGTAAGAAAAATGCTGCTTGAGAACTTATTTGTATTTGATTTTTGTTTTAATGATTATAAAGTTTGAACTTTTTGAATCTCAATGTGGACTATCATTAAAAATTATATGACCTTTCCCATAATTTCCCACACCCATGAAAATTTAAAATTAATACAAATATAAAAAATGCTTAAAACAATTTTTGCAACTCTGACGATTTAAATCGATAAAAATGTAAAAAGGCTTAAAAATAAACAACAATATGATCCATCAAAATTATACAAAATAAAAATCAAATTCTGCCAAACCTACTCATGTGATTTTAATACGGCTAGGAGGAGTAATCTGGCTTAATCTGTCATTTTTACTTCAGCTCTAATATACAGATAAAAATATTTCTCTTCAACATCAACTACATGCTACTTTTCTCTTATCATGGGAGTGCATGAGAGATTTTATTATAGCTGGATTCATAATACAAAATTTTGCCACAGATTTTATTTCACAATTTTAAACAAATTCATTTTGACGGTGTTCACGCCCATTTTTGTGTTTGCGTCCTGTAAAATTTGCTGATGTGAATTTTCAGTGAAATAGAAGATTTTAAAAGAGTATTTTAAAATATTCACAGAAAAAGAATGGTTTCCTATGGCAATCCTAGTGTACTTCTGAGAGGCCATGTGTAATCAAGGGTTAGATCTCTGTATTACAGTGAAGAGGTGAATAATAATGACACTTTAGCATCTTTCATCCTGAATGATGCCCAATCGCTTAATGAATTTTACAATCTCTTTCCCCCTCCCCCAGCCCTCAAGAAAGGGACAAAGGAAACAGAGTAAGAGAGATATACACAGGAATCTTTTCATGTACCATTGAAATGGGGTAAAATATGCTGTTTAGCAATGCACAGCACCACTACCTAACTGTTCAGGGCAGGGGGGTATAGAATATTGCTTCCAAATGAAGCTGCCATGGGAATTTAGGCAAAGGAATGCATAATGGAATTTGGTGAATACAGCTGATGACCTAAGACCCTCACTGGGAAAAGGAGCCATTAAATACCAACTAATCACAAGAGGTCAAGTCAGTTGTGTGGCCCACCCATAAAGGAGCACAAGGAAGAACTTTTCTGTATTATCCTGGGATTTGCATGCATATTTACTGATCAGGCTCAGTCCTGATTAGCTTTTAAGAGGTAACAATATCCTTTGAAATGACCAGCATGGCCTTGATTTAGCAAGGTACTTAAGCACATTCCTAACTTATAATTATAAGAGTTATCCCACTGATTTGATAGGACTATCCACATGCTTAAAGTATCTTGCTGATATGTAGCCTATTGGTTACGTAATTCTCACTACCCCTACTAATTAATGGAGAGACTATTATGTGTGAAATATTGCTAAAGCTGGGCAAAATTTTTCTATCAAACATTTTTTTCAAGGAAAAGAATGAATTTGTGTCAGTTTTGTCAAATTGTTTGGGGGAGGGCTGAGAAATTCCTAAAATTTCAAAATCTCGTTTTGACTTTTCTTTAAAAAAAAAGTATCAATATTTTGGTTTGAAACTATTTTTATTTCAAAATACCCCTTTAATTTAATTTAAGCTTTTTTAAATGTAAAACATTAAGATAGAAACTTTTTTATATTATTATTTTAAAATTGCCAATGAACTGAGAAATTAGTTATTCACCCATCTCTGAGTTTTTCCTGTTCTGAGGTTTTTATGTGACAGCAAAGCCCTGTAAAGAAGAGGGTGGGAGTAAGAATAAACAGGGAAAATATATTTTACAATTCTAAATTTACCTGAGTCACATCATGGTAATTTTCAATGTCTCCACTTCCAGTTTTACATTTGCCATCGTTAAAGTCCCAGGCTGAGTATGGCACAGCAGGAAAATCTCTGGTCTCTGCATTGAAATAGCTTCCACAAGTAGAACTATTACCAGAGCCAGCACCAGATCCACACATGTGGTTGACTACAGCATCCACATAAATATGAACCTAGAGAGCAATGTTTGCATTTCAGTTTAATAAAGCCAGTACCTGAGTGCCATTGACTAAATAGCACTTATTGTCTCATTTACATTCCCCACCCTTTTGACTCCCCACTTTTTTTCCTTCTAGAGCTTTTTCATGTGAGCAAAGTGATAGAATATTATTTGTTCTAAATATCCAGCAGTGAGCTTACCATTCAGTGATATGCAACTCATTTGAAAGACCAGACTGTTTGGGAGAAAATTAGATTCTCTCTTTTTATAACTCTGATCTCCCCATATCTTCCCTCCTGAGTTATCTAGTGCCTCACTCTGATTTTGACTGCTAATGACCACTTACCATCAGTCAGACAGCTGTCAAGACCATGTGAAGTAAAGAAGTTAAATTTAAGCATCCATCTTAAGTTCTATCTTCAAAGAATAATGACTCCAATTTTGCTAATTGAGAGTTTTTCAATTATACTAAATTTTAAAAATAGGCACCTGTTGAAAAGCAATTATTTTTCCTGATTGCAAACTTTAAAAAACAAAACAAAACAACAACTAAAAAACCCAACAACCCAAAAAACAATTTTTGCTGGGTTTCTCTTTAACAGTACTTTCTTGGGTTGAGCTATTGCTGCATGATGAAACTTTTGATTGACCTAGTCTTCCACTGCGAAGGCGTGAAAAATGACTTCAGTTGAGAACTGGCACCTTATCTCCTTGGCATTATTGAAGAATATATATTTTTTTCCCCTGGGAACAGGACAGAGGGCAACCTGAAATCTCTTACATCTCCCCACACTGTTTATATAGGAGGAATTTCAAGTCTCTTACTCCAACATTGTTGCATCTGGTCACCATGTCTTTAAATTCATCATAATTTCCAGATCGTGTACATAGATTATAGCTGATTGGCTGGTATCTTTCCCACCAGGGTCTCCATGGATTAGTAATGACAATATTTTCATTTGGAGGAGATATCTGTGAACAAAGTGATGTCATTTGAAAATAAACTAGTAATTACTTATGTACTTGTTCAGTGTTGTAAAAGACATATAAAGACAGATGGTCTGAGGCCCCGTCTGTGGCAAGGAGTTGGCTCTATCAGAACCCAATCCAGGGAGATGCTCAGCACTCTCATCTCCGTTTGAAATCAATAGGAGATGAAGCGGCTCAGCATCTAAGAGACAGTCCTTATATATAGGAACTCACTGGGTGATCAGGCCCCTTAGATTGCTTATATTTAAGTGTTTAATGAAGCTGGCATATTGAAATAGACGTAGGTGAGTGTTTGTGCAGCAATTTGAGAAATGGTATGTATCAAATTGTAGTTGTCACACTAAAAGGCCAAGCTGCACTTTAGACCCCTTTCAGCTGCTTGAGTATACCTCTCTGGTAACAAGTTTTGTTACCCTCATCCCTCTCTGGATGGAACCACACAGTCCTACAACTCCTAGAATAGGCCTCTGGGCTGCAGGCTCCCTGGTGATAATATGACAAGCCCAACTGCATTTGGCAACTGGCCTGCCAGCCTTTTTTATCTAGGAGCCTGTGACTACTGATTAAAGGCTCTAAAAACAGCTTCTTCAAGATAAATTATTTAGGGTTACCATATTTCAGCAAGCAAAAAAGAGGGGAGGAGCCCTGCCCTAGCCCCGCCCCTGCTCCTTCCACTCCCTCCCACTTGCCGCCCCCCTCAGAACCTCCAACCCTCCCCCCGCTCCTTGTCCCCTGACTGCCCCCTCCTGGGACCCCTGCCCCCGAGGACTCCAACCCTTACCTAAGCCTCCCTGCTCCTTGGCCCCTGACTGCCCCTTCCTGAGACCCTCCCCCCATCCTAACTGGCCCCCTAGGATTCTACCCCCTACCTGTCCCCTGACTGCCCCAACCCTTATCCACACCCCCACCCCCAGACAGACCCTCGGGACTCCCACGCCCCATCCAACCACTCCCCACCCCCTGACAGCCCCCCCCCAGAACTCCCGACCTATCTAAACCCCTCTGCTTCATGTCCCCTGACTGCTCCGATCCCTCTCCCCACCCTGCCCCCTAACAGCCCCCCCCAGAACTCCCAAACACCACCCCCCCCACTCCTTGTCTCCTGACTACCTCTCCTGGGACCCCTGCTCTTAACTGCCCTCCAGAACCCCACCCCCTACTAAGTCTCCCTGTTCCTTGTCCCCTAACTGCCCCCTCCTGAGACCCTACCCACTACCTGTACCCTGACTGCCCAAAACCTTATCCACACCCCCACCCCCAGAAAGCCCCCCCTTTAACTCCCGACCCCCCCCCTGCTCCCTGTCTCTTGACTGCTCCCTCCAGAACCTCCCTGCCCCTTCTCCGACCCCCTGGCCCCCTTACCCTGCCGCTCAGACCAGTGTGCCGGGGAGGAGGAGCAGGGGGTGGAGCTCCAGACTGCCGGTGCGAACGGCGGCCGGCTGCTGATCTGCGAATGCGGGGAGGGAGGGAGTGCTCTCAGTTGCAGGGGAGAGGAGGAGGAGGCAGAGGACGGGCTCTCTCTGGCTGTCGGAGCCCCATGTAAGTGGCACCATCCGGCCGGCTGCCCTGTTAGCCGCGCGCGCTCTGCATGGGGGGGGGGAGTCCGGACATTTACAAATTCCCCCCGGATGCTATTTTTAACTCTAAAAGCCGGACATGTCCAGGGGAATCCGGACGAATGGTAACCCTAAATTATTTATTCCCCTCAAAATACATAGTACTACAAGAAGTGAGTTAAAAAGTGAGGGGCCTATATACATGTCCATGTCTTACCTAAACTTTATTCTTTCTTTCAGGGCCAGCTCCAGGGTTTTGGCAAGCAGCCAAAAAAAAAAAAAAAAAAAAAGCCGCAATCGCGATCTGCGGCGGCAATTCAGTGGGAGGTCCTTCGCTCCTAGCAGGAGTGAGGGACCGTCCGCAGAATTGCCGCCGAATAGCTGGACGTGCTGCCCCACTCCGGAGCGGCCGCCCCAAGCACCTGCTTGCCAGGCTGGTGCCTGGAGCCGGCCCTGCTTTCTTTGCAAATTTTGAGTAAATTCCATCCAGCCCAGACCTGGGCTGGGAGAGAGACAGCCAGCCCCTGCAACATACTTTCAGTGTGTCTGTCAGACCTACCTCCAGCCCAGCTGCCTGCTCACCCTCCTTGTTCCTAGGCAGAGGTGTCTTTGCCATCGTGTTCCTTTGATCCCAGGGTCAGGAAAAATAAACATACTAGCCCAGCTGGAGTCAGAGAGGTGGGTATTTCCCAATTAAAGCTCACTCCATTGCTCCCCTAAGGAGCCTTGGTATCTCTCTGAGGGTACCTTTATCTCTGTCATTTCCTGTTTGTTTCCTCCTAACATTCTCCTTTCATTTAATTCTGCATAGTCAAAATACCAGGCAGGTAAACTGAGGCACATACGATAGTCATAAAAAAAATAAAATACAGGTATCGCCCTCATTTTCCACAGTAGTAAATAAAGATTCAGGTGTTGCTTTTCATTTAGAGGAATAAATATTTCAATTACAGCCTTTGGAGTGATTAAATAAATGCACCCCATCATGACGGGCTGGTCTATTTTCACTGCTTTAGCATTTAGTACTTCCATTACCAATTTCTATTTAGTTTGAACTTGGTGCCTGTCCCATATAACCTGGATTTTTAGTTTGGTAAGCAAAATGTGCAGCCTATGAGGCAATTTCACTGTCAATTAATATTAGAGGCTACGTACCTGAACTCCACCAAATCCATTGGGTGCTAAATACCGTTCACATTCAAGAGCAATGTCAGCCCAACGCCATTCAAACAGGTGGACAATAGACATCTTCCCAGGTTTTGTATTTGGGTTGTATTGCGCCGAACAAAGTCCAATGGCTGCTAGCAGAAGAAAGACCTTCATGGTTCTTTCCGTAATAGCTTGTGCTCTTCTCATGGATTTTTATGCTCATGCAAGAGGGTAAAGTACATGGTACAAATTACACATGTTAAAAGGCCAACTATTTTTAGCATGTATTTTGCTTAGCTTGCTGTTGTTTTGATTGTTTCGGAATTGCTTATCCGATGAAGCGATGCCACAACCTCTCATGACAACTTTAATAATGTAACACGTTAAGGCTCAGTCCTGGATTACACAAAGGTGTTGTACTGGTATAACTATATTGGTTGAGGGAGCGAGCTTTTTACGGCTATATTTATACCAGTACAATCCCTAATGTGGACACAGATATACAGTACAAAGGTGTGTTATACAGTAGAGCTCATTCCCCATCCTGTATAGGAATGTTATACTGGTGTTTGTAAGTATAGTTAAATCTGTACTACTTTTGTGTTTAGAGAAAGTCTTAGTGTTTTGTTTTGTGTCTTAATGCTGTCAACAGATTCAATATTTCAAAGGACTGTAGTGTGTGTGTGTGTGTGTGTGAACAAATACTTATTGTCACAACCAGACTCGAACACAGCATCAGATAATGCAACTAAATCCTAATCTCCGAGGGTCTCTCAGAGCTGTAGTAGAAATACTAAACATTTGACATCCATCTGTACTGCAGCTTGATAGCGCAAAATGATGTATTAATACCTGTTTCTCAGGGTAGACTATGTCATTCATGCACAGTCCTGGGCTGGGAGTGGTGTGGAGCTGTGCTGTTTTGCCTCTCTTAGCTCCCTAGTACAAAAGGAGAGCTAGCAGGAAGTGCTTCACCCATTATCAGGTTCAGCATAGTCCCCACCACTGTGTGGCCTAACCAGCTCTCCTGGCTGGCACATAGTGAGGCCAGAGCCATGGCTACCTACTCTCCCACACCTTTAGAGTGCTACGCTGTCTTGGGTGCAGTAACAGCATTTTACTTAGCCCTGAATGTAGCCCAGCTCCACACTTTGTAAAGCTCCTTATTATTTTGTGCAGCCAAGCCAAGGCCAACCAGCTTTTAGTCCTCAGTTTCCAGACCTTGTTTAAAATAATGAGTCCCCTAAACATGTTCCCTAAAATGTGGGTTTGTCAAAATTCTGGGATCTCTTGAAATGCCTTTGTGGAAACAACCTGTGCTCTCTTCTCCAAACACAACAAGGATGTAGAACCCAACAGATTGGAGGTTGCCCGAACCCCAGCTTTTAGCCTCTCATTTTGTAGCAGTGACAGTAGGACAGTTGAATTAGGTTAACTTGTACACATTTCATATAAGATGATAAATACCTGTTATAACCAGGGAATTGAATAGCTTTTCTTGGATTCAAAACCTAAAAATTAGGAGAAAAGAAGCTGAATAGCTGTTCTTTATGAAGGAAGTCAACATAGACCATCAGGACTGAGTACTGGGCTAGAGGAAGGAACTAAGAGTAATATATGAAGATATACCTATCTCATAGAACTGGAAGGGACCCTGAAAAGTCATTGAGTCCAGCCCCTGCCTTCACTAGCAGGACCAAGTACTGATTTTTCCCCAGATCCCTAAGTTGCCCCCTCAAGGATTGAGTTCACAACCCTGGGTTTAGCAGGCTAATGCTCAAACCACTGAGCTATCCCTCCCCCCTCTGTCTACACCGTCAAGTTTCTGCACCACAAGTTATACCACTTTTATTAAACCGCTGGAATTAAACCGCTGTTGTGTGTCCACACTGCTCCTTGTGACGCTGGAGCACATCCACATTAGCAGCTCTTGCAACGGCAAAGACAGCAGTGCATTGTGGTAGCTATCCCCCCGTGCAACTGGCCACAGGGTGCTTTGGGAAGGGTTTACAGTGCCTCATGGGGCAGGCACAGCGTCACATGATGCAGCTTTCTCAATCCCATCTTCCATGGGCATCCTACTACATTGCCAGCTGCTTTTCAACTGAAGTGGAGGGGGGTAGGAGAGTCAGAGCCGCCCAGAGGATTCAGGGGGCCTGGGGCAAAGCAATTTTGGGGGCCCCTTCCATAAAAAAAAGTTGCAATACCATAGAATACTATATTCTCGTGCGGGGCCCTGTGGGGCCCGGGGCAAATTGCCCCACTTGCCGCCCCTCTCCCCCCCCTCCCGGTGGCCCTGAGGAGAGTTTTTGACAGGGAGTGTGTGTGTATGGAGGGGGGAACCGAAAGTGTGTCAGCATGCTGTCTTGTAAGTTCAGACAGTGGCAGGAAGCAACCAGTCCTGAGGCAGGGGGAGACCCCTGACATCAGCCCCTGCCTCCATCCCTGGGCTCTCTGCACAGCAATGTCTCTCTCTCTCTCTCTCTCTCACACACACACACACACACACCCCGCCCCCCACCCTCCCGGTTCTGTGTTCAACAGCACGAGCATTCCACATTAATGGTTTGCTTTGTGTCCTGAAGCAGATCAGCACAGCACACAAAGGCTGTCAGAAACGGTGCTTTGAAAGGGGAGGGGCGCATGTCTCCAGGGCAGCCGAGTTCAAAACAATGAGCAGAGTGGTCACTTGAGGAATTATGAGACAACTCCGGAGGCCAATTACAGCACAGAAAGCAATCAAATGTCTACACGGGCAATAGAGCACAGGAGCCTCTGTGCAAATAGCCTTACCACTCTCCTCAAGGTGTTTTTTTTTGCAGCGCTACAACTGAGGAGTTTCTGGGCACAAAGTGGCTTGGCAGCATGTACACGTCTGCAGTTTGAGTGCAAAAAGCTGCTTTACTGTGCAGAAACTTGCCAGTGTAGACAAGCCCTAAGCTTTACATCTGAAGTACCAAGATAAAAATAAACATTGACTTGACTTTTGTTCAGCTCTGGTGATGTTTGAAAGGGAGGTCCAATGTGGAGATGGTCTACAATGAAGGTTGAAAAACAAGACAGGCCCTTTTACACTCAGCTCAGAGCAGCATGTGTTTTTTGGGAAGACTTAAGTCTTCAGGATTTTTGTACCCCCAGTCACACAGCCTTCACTTGTAAACAACGTTGGGTTGGAAAATGCTGCTGAAAACCACATCGTGTTACAGACACCAAACAAACTAGTGGAATGGGAAAGGGTCTATACAAAAAAGACTTCTACATAACAACCCTCCCTTTGCTTGAAATAAAAATACAAGTGAGGCAGTACTACCTCAACCTTTCTATGTAGTTGTACTCTTTGGAACTTGTTCAACTGCAAAGTGTGCCAGTTTATATTGCGCAGCTTCTGCTGCCAGATCCTGTTGCCATCAGCTGTTATTGTAATTCACAATCATAATTGGGAGCTGAGGTATTTTGAATGAATCATTACACAAATTTAGCACAAAAATCAGTTTGTAAGCAGAAAAATAGGCTATCTGTAACTGTTGGGTAGTTTATGAACAAGTTTCAGCCTAGGAATTGTTTATGAACTGTAGTTTGTAGATTCATCATCGTATGCTAGGTCTGCTTGATCACATAGTATTGTTTCTGTTCCCTGATTGGAGGAGAATGTATGTAACAAAGAGGGAGAATCTGTGATCAAGTCACTGAACCTTTGATTTTCTCTGGAGAGGACAGAAGCAGCTTATGTGGGTGGCAGAATTATAGCATTTGGAATCTTTTTCTTTCCTGGACACGTGAATCACACATTGTCTTATACACCACTGCTAGAAAAGCCAGGCAATTCTACACCATGCAATCGGATTTTAAAGTTAAGTTTGTCATTACATTCACATCATAACTGTGAGTTGCACATGTACATGCAATCCTAGCAATCAAGAGTGAGGTTAAAGCATTGACTGGCTATTTAATGTTTGTGTGTGCTGGCTGTGACTATAATTGGTTATTCTGTCCTAACTCCAAGAGAACAGTTACATGTTCTTGTCCATTGCAAAGTGAGTAATCATGTAGATAAAATGGATAATCACGAAATAGCAAGCTGAACATAAACTTTGCCCTTACTTTCACCCAGTTCAGTTAATGTTTGAAAGGAGGGTCCATTGCAGAGGTTTTCTAGTTCTTTGAGATGAGGTGGAAGATTAGCTTGCAGTAAAGCCAGATCAATTAATGATGGTGATTGTGAAATCCTTCAGTGCACCCTGAGTGTATGTCTACACACTGCAACTAGACACTGGAAGCTGGCCTTTGCCAGCTCACAGGGCTCGGGAAAAAGGGCTGTTTAATTGTAGCATAAATGTTCGTGCTTGGGCTGCAGCCCGGCTCTAGAATCCCTCACCTCACAGGGTCCTAGAATCTGAGCCTCAGTGTGCTTTCAGTATTCAAAGAGCAGAATACCACACAGAGGAGCACATACATCAGGCTTGGGGTTGACCCTCTGAACAATCTCATTGACTTCTTCCTGAAAACTCTAGAGAGAGCTAGTCAATTTCCCCCAGGCGACAAGTTAGGGGAACAAGCCTCCCATTCAGTTCCCTGAAAACACCAACAGAGTTAGTGAAAATCCAGACAGCCTTAAAATAAATAAATAAATAAAAGTGCATGTGAGGAAACAGATGCTGAACTAGGTTAGCAGCTCATGGTACCTCACACCCAAGATATCACCTGCTTATTCAAATATGATCAAACACTCAGCTGAGATTTTCTTATTATCTGATATGCACAAATTCAAAGTTGTGGTTCCTACAGTAATTACTTTGAAACGGTGTGTATGCAAACCATAATAAAAAAAAATAGAAGGCAGCAAAATACTATATAGTCTAAGGGCTTGTCTACACTTACCTGGGGATCAACGAGTGGCGATCGATGCATTGGCAGTTGATTTAGCGGGTCTAGTGAAGATCTGCTAAATCGACCGCAGATCACTCTCCCATCGACTCCTGTACTCCACCAGATCGAGAAGCGTACGGGGAGTTGATGGGAGAGTGTCTCCTGTCAACATCGCGTAGTGTGGACCCCGCAGTAAGTAGGTCTAAGCTACATCGATTTGAATTACGCTATTCAGATAACTCATATTGCATAGCTTAGATCGAATTTCCCCTGTAGTATAGACAAGGCCTAAGAGAGTTACAGATGCTCTGGAAACATAACACTGGCATTCCAAACTTCCTTCTTAACTTAGTTTTTGCATTTAATTGTAGAATGCTGTTGTAATTCAGTAGGTAAATTTCCAAGCTTTCAACAGTGCTAGCTAGGCACACTCTCCCTTCAATTCAGAGCAAATTTAAGAAAGCAATTGTCATCTGTCTGGGATTAAAACAAGCGACTCTAGTATTTACTAGAATACCACTTTGAGTAACAAAGGAAAAATGGTTACCTACCTTTTGTAACTGTTGTTCTTCAAGATGTGTTACTCATGTCCATTCCATTCTAGGTATGTGCTTGCCACGTGCACAGTTGTTGGAGACTTTTGCCTTAGTGGTACCCGTAAGGTCAGCTGTGCCACCCCATTGAGTGCCGCGCTCGTGCGTCAGTATATTAGGCGCCGCCGATCCTACGCCCTTTCAGTTCCTTCTTGCTGGCAATTCTGACAGAGGGGTAGGAGGGCAGGGAATTGACATGAGCAACACATCTTGCAGAACAGTTACAAAAGGTAGGTAACTGTTTTTCTTTGAGTGCTTGCTCATGTTGATTCCATTCTAGGTGACTCACAAGCAGTATCCGAGGTGGGCTCGGAATTCACAGTTTGGCAGCTTGTAGTACTGCTCTACCGAAACCAGCATCGTCCAGGGCCTGCTGGGTGTGTAGTGGGACATGAACGTATGGACAGAGGACCAGGTGGCCGCCCTACTGATGTCCTGGATAGGCACTTGGGCCAGAAAGGCTGCCAAAGAGGCCTGTGCCCTGGTCGAGTGGGCGGTTACAATCACCGTGGGTTGCACCTTCGTCTGATCATAGCAGTAGCGAATGCCGGCAGTGATCCAAGAAGAATTCTTTGTGCAGACGCTGGGAGACCTTTCATCCTATCAACCTCATCGACTTGCAGAATGGCTTGGTCCTTTCAATGCAGAAGGCTAGTGCCAACCTGACGTCTAGGAAATACAGCCTATGCGCCTCAACTGACATATGCGGCTTTGGAAAAAAGACAGGTAAAAAAGGGTTCTGACTTGTATGAAACTGAGAAGCCACCTTGTCCTTGGCCACTTCAGCTGGACCTTGTCTTTGTAAAAGACTATATACGGTGGTTCCGAGGTGAGTGCCCTAATCTCGGAGACGCGGTGACCAGGACATGACCTTCCAGGACAGGTGAAAGAGAGAGCAGGAAGCCAGAGACTTGAAGTGGGGACTAAGGAGCTATGACAGCACCAGATTCAGGTCCCACGGAGGAATGGGGTCCTTGATGTGCTGGTAAAGGCACTTGAGGCCCTTGAGGAACCTGACCATCATGTCCTTGGCAAAAACTGACCTACCCTCGAGTAGTGGATGGAAGGCCAAGATAGCTGCCAAATGGACCTTGATAGATGAAGGGACAGGCCTTGGGAGCTTGAGATGCAGAAGGTAGTCCAGGATTAACTGCAGTGATGCTTGCTCAGACTGAATGCCTTTATCCGACGTCCAGCAGTCGAACTGCTTCCATTTGGAAAGGTAGGTTGCTTTGGTGGAGGGCTTTCTATTGCCCAACAGGACCTGTTGGACTTCGGCTGAGCACGGCCACTCCTAAACATTCAACCATGCAGCAGCCAAACCTTCAGTTGCAGTGCCTCCAGGTTCAGATGCAGAAGACTGCCGTGGTTTTTTGACAGCAGATCCGGTCAGAGCGGCAGCTGTAATGGAGCGGCCACCGAGAGGTCCAGCAGTGCCCCATGGGTTCCAATATGGCCACTGAGTGGGCCACTGTCCCTGCTGCCATGTGGTTGCTGCAGGTGCCATGCCTGTCTCACGAGTCAGCAGCGAATCGACCCTTCTTGGTGAGGTGCTGAACTCCCATTCCAATTCGGACTGCTGTCCTTCCGGTGACCAGGGAGGAGCCGTCGAGACCCGAGTCTGCGGACTGACTTTGGTCAGTGACCAGTGAGGGAGGGCGAGGAATGACACTTGCCCAGTGAACGGTATCGGGGTGAAGGGGATTGGTGCTGTGACAAGGAGCAGCTCTTCCTGGGTGGGGACAGATATCTGGGAGACCGTCTAGGCAAAAGCCACCTGGGCTGTGGTGATCTGTGATGGGAAGCTCCCTGGTACCGGTGGTATGGGAACTGATGCCTCAACTCCACTGTCCCATGTCTTGTACATGGAGAGTGCATCGAGGATCTGGGCCTTCTAGCTGGAGACCTAGGGTACAGTGCCAGGGTCCAAGGCCACGGAGATGGAGATCTGTGGCTGCGGTCTGATGACCGAGGATGCTCCACTGCCCTAAGAGGCTGTCCTATGCTCGGGTTGCCCTTAGATATTGGGGTCTTAGCCAAATCTGCCTCCTGGTGCAGCGCCTGCAGTGCCGGTCGTCCTACTTGTTTTCTTTAGCCACCGGGCCCGCTTCGGGCAACAAAGGCCCTGGGAGAGACCTGGGTCCCCTGCCACTCTCCGGAGTCGGATCCCTGGTCAGACTTGGGGGAGGGGGGAGAGTCTGACCTCTGCAGTACCCCTATGAAGCCCCAGGGCAGACACATGGCCTGACATCAGTCTTTTGGCTCAGACCCCTTTCCCTTCCGGTGCCGTGTGTGTGTGGTGGGGGGAGGGAATCGTCTTCTTTTGCCACTTCTTAGGCACCAATGAGGGGGAACGGTGCTGGGTGGAGCCCAGTGTTAGCGGTGCACTCCACACCAAAGCTGAAGTGCTCGGCCTGGGGTCCGAGTGGGAGAGCTCCAATGCAGGACAAAGCGCAACCTCCATTAGGAGGGCCCTCTAGCGGATATCCCGCTCCTTTTGGGTTCTAGGTCGAAAGTTATTACAGATTTGACACTTGTCCTTTCTATGGGACTCCCCCAAACACTTCAAGCAGCTGTTGTGGAGGTCACTGATAGGCATTGGCCTGCTGCATGACGAACATGGTTTGAAGCCTGGACAGCAGGGCATGCTTCACTCCGGGACGAAGTCCCAGACTCTAACTACTAACTAACCTAACACTTAACTTAATGGCTAACTAAGTACCTACAATCTGTGCACAAAGAAGATAAAGGTTGTAAAGAAGTGCTAATGCTCTTGTGATCTGCAAGACTAGGCACTTCAACCAATCGTCACCAATGGTAAGAAGAAACTGAGAGGGTATAGGGTCGGCAGTGCCTAATATACTGACACGAGTGTGGCACTCAAGGGGGTGCCACAGCTGACCTTACCGATACCGCTAAGGCAAAAGTCTCTGACAACTGTGCACATGGGCACGCACACACCTAGAATGGAATCGAAGAAGAAAAGTGATTAGGGATGCAATTATAGAGCCTTTCTCAGTTTGTAAAGACGAATCAGTATGATGTGTTATGCTTCTTTTATGATTGACTGATGCAGGTGTGGTTTAATGAACTAGAATATGGCATAAAACTGTACCTTCTTCAGAGCTTTTATATCGGGGTGGCCAACCTATGGCTCTGGAGCCACATGCGGCTCTTCAGAGGTTAATATTCGGCTCCTTGTATAGGCACCGACTCCGGGGTTGGAGCTACAGGCGCCAACTTTTTAATGCACCAGGGATGCTCACTGCTCAACCCCTGGCTCTGCCACAGGCCCTGCCACCAATCCACCCCTTCCCGCCCCCTCCCCTGAGCCTGCAGTGCCCTCACTTCTCCCCCCTCCTCCCCAGAGCCTCCTGCATGCCACGAAACAGCTGATCAGGAGGTGCGGGAAGGGAGGGGAAGGCGCTGACCGGTAGGGCTGCCGGTGTATGGGAGGCGCTGGGAGCAGGAGCTGATGGGGGCTGCTGATGTATTACTGTGGCTCTTTGGCAATGTACATTGTTAAATTCTGGCTCCTTCTCAGGCTCAGGTTGGCCACCCCTGTTTTATTTCAGGATATATCCTGTAGTCCTGTTTTCGTTTGATCCATTTGGCACAGTGGACACCAGTTGATACTACTTTATTTTCAAAATCCATCTCCCACAAGTTTTATACAGGTGTAACTCAACTGTACAGACGAGGACTAACTCTGTTGAATTCAAATGTGAGATTAGAACCAGGACTATTATGTCTGATGAGCATCTCAAAAGAGCATTGGTTTCCTCAGAGGGAAGTAATTTAAATCCCAGGCAATCTGTTAGTTCTCCTTAGCATTGCTCTCAACTGACTATTACCTGTCTCCTTAAATAAAGGTATTTCTAAATAAAGCTCTTGTAGGAACCATAGCCCTGTGTAGGTCTTTTCCTATAAATACAAGAAATGAGCAAATTCATTATAATACTATTTCACTAAAATAAATACAAAGGAGATCTGAAGACATACATTTTTGACTGGTTGATGGCATTTTCAGTAGTTTTCCTGCTGCATTACAACCATCTCAGCATTCTGCAATCTGAAGTAGAACTGATAGCAATATCATATGACTAAGTCAGTCATTGAAAGGCAGACCTTTCTGTCTATAAAGGAGCAATAGATAGAATCCATTCCTCTGATGCCTGCCAAGGCTGCTTCTTGAAACTATTGCTAGTAATTGTAAGTCTCTTAATGCTGCCTTCTACTGGTCTATTTGAGCTATCGATTTAAAAATTCAGTTTAGTTTAAAAACCTATTTAATATGTATTTTGTTTTAAGAGGTAGGTTTGTTTGTTTTTGAACACCCCAATAAATCAAAGACATGTGAAAAATGTTTTTTTTTAAAACATTGTTTTCAAATTCAAACCATTTGCTGAGCAATGGGCCCTGTCTTGATTCTTTAGACTTGAAAAGGGGATCAATGGGGATATGTTTTATTTGTTTCTTATGTATCACCATCTTGCTTCCATCCTATTGATTCCCTGGGAATCTGAAATGATGGTTGTTTGGCAGAACACGTAGGAGCAATGTGTGCGTCAGGGAATACAGCAGAGAAATTTTAAAACATTGTAAACTGTGTGCTTGGTGCTTTATACTTCGTCTGTTCAGTAGCCTGACTGCATCCTGCTTTGTACTGTGATCCTGTCAGTTAGACAGACTAAGGATGCCAGGCCCAACTCATTAAGGAATTCAGTCCCTTTCAAAGAATATCTAGGTATGACAGGAAGTGGTACTGGTGGACCAGCCAATATTGTCTTCTACAGACCTGCCTAGTTTACTGTTGCTACACTGTCTTCTCCCTACAAGACCGGAGTTTATCCTATCACTAAGATAAATGCAGCTGGAGTAGAGACATGTTTTCTTCATGGTGAAAACTACTAGAGCTCCATTGCTAGGATAAACATTTGTGCACTGTCAGACAAACCCAAACTGGATCCAGTTTCAGAAACTGAGGAGAGTGCCACCAGAGAGGGAAAAGCCTAAGCATGACCTGAGCAATTTGTTTGCTAAATGTGTGCTGCTATGAAAATACTAGTAACACGAACTACTGCAAATAGGTACTTAAAAAACAAAACAGTGGGAGGTAAGGCACACCACGAGTTTCCTTGAAAGACACGTGTTTTGGGGGGAAAAAAAACATCCTCCCCACCCAGGAATGGATTTTAAAAAAGGGGTGGAAATCCCATACATCTTTCTAAACGTTTGTGTTATTGGTACTGAAATTACTTACCCCACCCTTTCCTGAAATTCTATGGGGGAAAATACACCACTCCCACCATTAAAATGAAAACGAAGGAACAAATTCACCAAAGTCAGTAATATCTCCACAAAAGGAGCTCTGCTACAATTTTTTTTTGCCTGTCAGCAATTCCCTGGAAAGAGTCCTGTTCCTTAACCTGTCCTCACCAAAATCCATTCCGTAATCTTCCCTGCCAAACCCTTCAATCTTTCCATTATCCACCCCAGTACCTCTACACCCAACAGTATCTCAGAATCTTCTCTAAGTGGCAGCTATTTCTCACAGCAGTAGTGATGGCCAGTGTTTTCTTGTGAGCTCTAGCTGTGGGATGGGTAATTGAGGAAGGTGTTCTTTTTGATTCTTTAGAGAGTAGATCTGCTTTGGTACTAGAGATCTCTTACTCCTCAGGTGTTATCAGTGTACACTTCACATGAGGTTAGCTTTAAATTCAAGGAACACTTAGCTAGATGATTCATTGGGATTTACCACAAAAATAAACTGACTCGGGGTGGAAGTGCTCTTTAAGAACTCCAGTCTTCTGCAGCACAAGTGCAGCCAGGCTGCATGCATTTTCCATTTAACCACAACAATCCATTTGCATTAGTTTCAAGGCTCTTTTCAAGGAAAATGACTAGACTTACCGTGGGTTCAAGTGACCTTCTGAGGACTGGATACACTTGCTCTACAGGCAGATTCAATGCGGCACAGAATGATCAAATCATACCCAAGAATCTGGCCAAGTTTTAGATTTATGCTGTATAGAAAATGTACTTTCTGATGTCCCAAGTTCCTGATAATGCATCAAGGACTCTTTTGCTAGAAGGTCTTAATAGAAACCTTCAGGAGTACTTTATTCAAGCACATCTGTTCTGAGAATTAGC
This sequence comes from Malaclemys terrapin pileata, assembly GCF_027887155.1. Classification (NCBI taxonomy): domain Eukaryota; kingdom Metazoa; phylum Chordata; order Testudines; family Emydidae; genus Malaclemys; species Malaclemys terrapin. The sequence goes on from NC_071512.1 coordinate 70,853,226, forward strand.
CAAGTGCTTTATTGTTATAGCCTGGCATCTGCTTGAAAACTAGTCATAGTTAACTATATCTAAATGATGTACATTGTACTGAGTAAGACGTAAATGTAATTTAAGCTTTGTGATTTTTATAAGCCATTCGTTACTAAATGTGAATGAACTTTACATTTTATATTTACACACTGAGAAACATCCTCCCATGCCTTGCTAAAAAGGGATAATTTAAAAAGGTGTTAAAGCTCAAGGCATTTAATCCTTTTAAAATCATACACAGGAGGTAAAAACTCTTTCCTAAGTAGGGAGGGGATATGGCAAGACTAGAAAGTATAAGATTAAGCTGGTATTTACAGATACTGATGAGTAGCCATCAGATGTGCTGAAACAGTGTCTGCAAAACTTAAGTTTTGTTTATAAATGTATGAGCTAGAAACTCTTAAAGAAAATGTTCTCTAATGGCTTGTCTTCACTGCAGTGTTAGCTCAAGGTATAACTAGAGTTGCCTCTAACCCAACTCCCATCTACATACACAAATCTCTAGCTTGAGTTATCTGGTGTTTTAAATTCGAGTTAGATGGTCTGCCATGGGCGGTGGGTAGATGCTGAAGTACTACTGAAGCATGAGCTAATAATGCAGTAGGGACATAGCTACAGTCTTCAGCTATAACTCTCAGCTGTTAATCAAATCACTCTGTGTAACTTGAGTTGTTTTTGTAGCATGGCTGCTCTCAAAATTTAGTAATTTAGCAAACTGTTGAAGTCAAGGCTTAAGTGTTAAAAGACCCTACACATAAGAGAAGCACCATGGCTTCGGTGAGTTGGTTAGTGAAAAAGGGTAGAAAGAGAGGGACATTGCTCATGGACCGTGGAGGCATGGCAGGTGCATCACTTACTTCTCAAGTGTGGACGATGAGTCAAAGCTAGTTTGGGAAGTTGATATGAGTACCTGAACACTTGTTCCTGTAGGTTATTCTGCTTTTCTTTAGCAAATTTAAGTAACTTAACTTGTGATGTGGCTTTAACTCTACAGTATAACTAACCAACCCCAATTAACCACCAATTATTTTGTTTGCTCGCTAAACTTCAGAAATAAACCAACATACAGGAATTAGCTTTTTTATTTTTGGTAGTGGGGGGAAAAACACCTTTCAGCATGAGTGGTGTGTGTCTATTAGTTTTAGTCATCTTAGTTGTACTAAAGACAATTAGTCTTCATTAATGACTTAGATATTGGCATAGAAAGTACGCTTATTAAGTTTGCGGATGATACCAAACTGGGAGGGATTGCAACTGCTTTGGAGGACAGGGTCATAATTCAAAATGATCTGGACAAATTGGAGAAATGGTCTGAGTTAAACAGGATGAAGTTTAACAAAGACAAATGCAAAGTGCTCCACTTAGGAAGAAAAAAATCAGTTTCACACATACAGAATGGGAAGAGACTGTCTAGGAAAGAGTACGGCAAAAAGGGATCTAGGGGTTCTTCTTCGAGTGCTTGCTCATATCCATTCCATTAGGTGTGCGCGCGCCGCGTGCACGATCGTCGGAAGATTTTCTACCCTAGCAACACCGGCGGGTCGGCTGTGGAGCCCCCTAGAGTGGCGCCTTCATGGCGCTGAATATATACCCCAGCCGACCCGGCGCCCCCTCAGTTCCTTCTTACCGCCCCTGACGGTCGTTGGAACTGTGGAGCGCGGCGTAGCTGTTCTCCACTCTCCCTAGCTTATCCAGTTATTCACAGTTATAGTTGTAGTTCTAGTTGTTTATAGTTATATAGTTGGTTATTCACTTGTTTATAGTTGTTATATAGTTAAAAAAAAAAAAAAAAGGGGGGATTAAGGGGGTTGTCTCCCCCCTTTTTCCCCGGCCGCGTGGTCGGGCTCATGCCCAAGGCTCCCGGCTTCAAACAGTGCGCCTCCTGCGCTAAGCCTATGCCAACGAGCGACCCGCACGACTCGTGTCTGAAGTGCCTGGGAGAGTCCCATCAAACAGATAAGTGCAAGATCTGTAAGGCCTTCAAACCGAGGACCAAGAAGGAGCGGGACTTTCGACTCCGGCAACTCCTTATGGAGGCAGCACTTAGCCCGGACGCTCCATCGGCGCGCCAGGCCCCGGCACCTAGCACCTCGGTGCGCAGTGCCCCAGCGGCACCGACCATGCTGACCACGGCAGACAAGCCTCCACGGCACCGGACCTCATCGGCACCGCACTCACAACAAGTGCCTCGGCGCCGTTCATCATCCCCGGGACATAAAAAATCCCATAAGGCGGGGACCTCAGTGCCGAAGACGCCGGCTCCCCCGGTGCCGGGGGTAGAGCCGCGTCCACCTGTGGAGCACCGAAAACAGGTGCCTCCAGCTCCGGCTCCAAGGCCGTTGAGTCCGGTGCAGACAGAGTCACCACCGAGACCGGCGGTGATACAGTGCCTCCCGTCGACACCGGAGACTTTCGCGACGGCGAGAGACTTGATCGCCCTCACGGAGCCGGCACCGCCACAACCACCGGCACCGTCGGCACCGTTGACTCGCCCGGTCCAATCTAGGGGAAAACCTGCCTTGATGCGCCCTCCATCGCAAGGGCTGGAACCGCGGCACCGGTCCAGGTCCCGAAGCAGGTCCCCTCGCCGCTCGCAGTCCCGGCGCCGGATATCACCTCGGCACCGGTCGTACTCGCGGCCAAGATCATCGCGGCACCGCTCTACATCTCGGCACCGTTATGATCGTCGGCACCGATCAACGTCGAGACGTAGCTCTCGGCACCGGTACGATCGACGTTCGACTTCGAGAGGCCGCTCCCGGCACCGGGCCTACTCTAGGTCATCGTCTCGATCCAGGTCCGACTCCCGGCACCGGCGAGGCCATCTCTAGATCGGCACCGGACGGCACCGTATCCCACGGGATTCGTCTCGGCGCAGTCGGCACCGCCATGGCCATCGAGATCGGTGTCTCGCTCCTCTGAGGACCTGCCAAGATCGGCATACCCCCCTCAGGGGCAAGCCGGGGAGCAAGATTTAGGCCATTGGCAAGAGGGAGCAGAGGACCCTGACCAGGGCCCATCTCACTGGTCGTTCTGGACCCCGTGGGCATACCACCAGGCGCAAGGGGCTCCAACAACCTCTCGCTCGGGTCACTCTGATACAAGGGCACCAGAGTCCACCATCTCTCGCCCTCCTCCAGGGGGCATGGAGGCCTCTGTATCCGCACCACCTGACGTCCCGGACCCAAGGGCAGGTGATGCTCCGACCCAGGAACAGGGAGACCAGGATCCTCCCCTGGATCCCTTACCACCAGAGGCATCTTCCTCTTCCTCTCCGGTTGAGGCAGTGGTGGGCACGTCGTGCACAGGTCCACCCCCGATAGATCTTCGGGCTCATCAGGACCTGTTACGTAGGATGGCCCGTAACATGGACCTACAGACGGAGGAGATAGTGGAGGTGCAGTACCCCATTGTAAATATCCTCGCGGCGGATGTCCCATCAAGAGTGGCGTTGCCCCTGATCCGCACGATCCAGGCGAACGCAACTACGATATGGCAAACCTCTGCCTCTATCCCACCTACAGCGAGAGGGGTGGAAAGAAAGTACTTTGTCCCTTCCAAAGACTACGAGTACTTGTATACCCATCCCCAGCCGTGTTCACTGGTGGTGTCATCAGTGAATGCAAGGGAGCGCCACGGTCAACAAGCTGCAGCGCCCAAATCAAAGGAGGCTAAGCGACTCGATTTGTTTGGCCGTAAAGTTTATTCAGCTGGAGGGCTGCAACTTAGAGCGGCTAACCAGCAGGCGCTCCTGAGCCGCTACAACTTTAATTCCTGGAACTCTATGGGGAAGTTCAAGGAATTGGTTCCCCAAGAGTCCAGGGAAGAGTTTGGGGCCTTGGTTGAGGAGGGTAAGAAGGTGGCTCGGACCTCCTTACAGGCCTCCCTGGACATAGCGGACTCGGCCGCGAGAACCCTGGCCGCAGGTATCGCTATGCGCAGGACCTCCTGGCTCCAAGTTTCGGGTTTACCCCCTGAATTACAGCAGACCCTACAGGATTTGCCCTTTGAAGGACAGGGGTTGTTCTCGGAGAAGACGGACTCTCGATTGCAGAGCCTCAAGGACTCCAGGACAATCATGCGCTCCTTGGGGATGCATGTTGCGGGTCCCCAGCGCAGACCATTTAGGCCCCAGCCTCAACGTTTTTACCCCCCTCCACCTCGTCAGAGACAGGACCCTGCCAGAAGGCGAGGGCGAGGTGGTAGGAGAAGATGGGCTGGCCCTCAACCCGGTCAGAACCAGGGGCCACCAAGACCACCTTCAGGTCCTAGACAGAACTTTTGAAGGTGCGGTCGAGGACGGCGCCCCAGTCATCCCCCAGGATCCAGCTCCCTCCTTTCGGGATCGCCTCTCCCACTTCCACCGTGCTTGGTCCCTTATAACTTCGGACCGTTGGGTCCTCCGCACGGTGGAGAGGGGATACGCTATCCAGTTTTCTTCGATCCCCCCCTCCGACCCCCCTTCCCCGTCCCTCTTCAGGGACCCTTCTCACGAGCAACTTCTTATACAGGAGGTTTCTACGCTCCTTGCCATGGGGGCCATAGAGGAGGTTCCGATAGAGTTAAGGGGCAGGGGATTTTATTCCCGTTACTTCCTGATCCCCAAGTCCAAGGGAGGTCTGCGGCCCATCTTGGACTTGCGCGGACTCAACAAATTCGTAGTAAAGTTGAAGTTCCGCATGGTCTCTTTGGGGGCCATTATCCCTTCCCTCGATCCTGGAGACTGGTTCGCCGCCCTCGACATGAAAGACGCTTACTTTCATATCGCAATTTACCCGCCTCACAGACGCTTCCTGCGATTCGTGGTAAACACGGTGCACTACCAATTTACAGTCCTTCCCTTCGGCCTATCCTCGGCCCCAAGAGTGTTCACGAAATGTATGGCTGTCGTGGCAGCGTACCTTCGTCGGCAAGGGATACAGGTGTTCCCGTACCTAGACGACTGGCTGGTGCGCGGTCGCACCAAGGAGCAAGTTCAAGCTCACGTCCACAGAATAGTGCACATATTCAACGAGTTGGGCATCCTACTCAACTAGGACAAATCCACTCTAGAACCTACCCAGAGAATAGAATTCATCGGCGCAGTTCTAGACTCCGGGCGTGCACAAGCCATCCTGCCAGACAACCGCTTTGGCACCATCACGAACCTCATTCAAGGGCTCAAGGCCTTCCCAACTACCACGGTGAGGTCGTGCCTTACCCTGCTGGGTCACATGGCTTCCTGCACGTACGTAACCAGGCATGCCAGACTTCGGCTTCGCCCACTTCAAACCTGGGTGTCATCAATATACCGTCCACATCGGGACAGCCTGAACATGGTGGTCACGGTCCCGAACTCGGTCCTGGCCTCCCTCACCTGGTGGCTAGATCACAATGTGGTCTGCGAAGGGATGCCATTTCACGCCCCACAACCCTCTCTGCACCTGGTCACAGACGCGTCATCTCTGGGTTGGGGCGCCCATCTCAACGAACAACATACCCAGGGCCTGTGGTCTGCACCCCAGTTAGCCCTACACATCAATGTTCGGGAACTGATGGCGGTGCGCCTGGCGTGCCAGGCATTCCTCAATCTCCTACGTGGCCGCTGTGTGTTAGTTCTCATCGACAACACCACGGCCATGTTTTACATCAACAAGCAAGGAGGAGCACGTTCGTCAATTCTATGCCAAGAGGCCATTCGCCTGTGGGACTTCTGCATCGCCCACTCAATCCATCTCACGGCATCATTCCTCCCTGGAGTCCAGAACACTCTAGCGGACCGACTCAGCAGGTCCTTCCAGACGCACGAGTGGTCTATCCGTCCGGACATCATACATTCCATCTTCCAGAAGTGGGGGTTTCCCCAGATAGACCTGTTTGCATCTCGAGACAACAGGAAGTGCCACGTGTTCTGCTCCCTACAAGGTCGAGCTCCGGGCTCCCTCTCGGATGCGTTTCTCCTTCCCTGGAAAGACCACCTGTTTTATGCATTCCCTCCGTTTCCTCTGGTCCACAAGGTACTGCTCAAATTGCGCAGAGACCAGGCACAGGTAATTCTGATCGCTCCAGCGTGGCCGAGACAACATTGGTACTCCACACTGTTGGAACTCTCGGTTCAGACACCGATCCCGCTTCCATTATGTCCGCATCTCATCTCTCAGGACCACGGCCGGTTGCATCACCCCAACCTGCAATCACTCCACCTCACGGCGTGGCTGCTCCATGGTTCACCCAGGCAGAGCAGCAATGCTCGCACTCTGTCCAACAGATTCTGCTGAGCAGTAGGAAGCCCTCAACACGGACCACGTACCTGGCCAAGTGGAAGCGGTTCTCCTGTTGGTGCGAACAACGAGCCACGTCCCCGTTGCAGGCACCCATTCCTCTCATTTTGGAATATCTCCTCTCCCTAAAACAACAGGGGTTGGCGATATCTTCAATTAGAGTTCACCTGGCCGCTATATCGGCCTTTCACCCAGGGGAACTCGCGTCCTCGGTATTCTCTAACCCGATGGTCGTTAGATTCCTCAAGGGCTTAGACCGGACGTACCCACAACAGCGTCATCCCGTCCCGACGTGGGATCTCAATCTGGTTCTCTCCAAACTCACAGGTCCTCCGTTCGAGCCACTGGCCACCTGTTCACTTCTGTACCTATCCTGGAAGACAGCCTTCCTCGTAGCCATCACCTCAGCAAGGCGCGTTTCTGAACTCAGGGCGCTTACATCTGAGCCCCCTTACACAGTTTTTCATAAGGATAAAGTGCAGCTTCGTCCACATCCTGCCTTTCTCCCTAAGGTGGTTTCTACATTTCATATCAACCAGGACATATTTCTCCCGGTCTTTTATCCCAAACCACATGCCACTCGCCAGGATCAACGTTTGCATTCCCTGGACGTACGAAGGGCCCTGGCCTTCTATATTGACCGCACAAAGCACTTTAGAAAGACGACGCAACTCTTCGTTGCAGTGGCCGACCGAATGAAAGGCTCACCGGTCTCCTCACAACGCCTATCCTCCTGGATTACGTCTTGCATCCGGACTTGCTATGACCTGGCAGGTGTCTCAGCACCGCACCTCACCGCTCACTCCACGAGGGCCCAAGCCTCCTCGACTGCTTTCCTGGCACATGTTCCGATACAGGACATTTGTAGAGCGGCGGTTTGGTCATCAGTCCACACGTTTACAGCTCACTATGCACTAGTGCAACAGTCCAGGGACGATGCTGCATTCGGATCAGCGGTTTTGCACACAGCAATGTCTCACTCCGACCCCACCACCTAAGTTGGGCTTGGGAGTCACCTAATGGAATGGATATGAGCAAGCACTCGAAGAAGAAAAGACGGTTACTCACCGTTGTAACTGTTGTTCTTCGAGATGTGTTGCTCATATCCATTCCAAACCCGCCCCCCGTCCCCACTGTCGGAGTAGCCGGCAAGAAGGAACTGAGGGGGCGCCGGGTCGGCTGGGGTATATATTCAGCGCCATGAAGGCGCCACTCTAGGGGGCTCCACAGCCGACCCGCCGGTGTTGCTAGGGTAGAAAATCTTCCGACGATCGTGCACGCGGCGCGCGCACACCTAATGGAATGGATATGAGCAACACATCTCGAAGAACAACAGTTACAACGGTGAGTAACCGTCTTTTATAGTGGACCACAAGCTAAATATGAGTCAACAGTGTGATGCTGTTGCAAAAAAAAGCAAACATGATTCTGGGATGCATTAACAGGTGTGTTGTGAGCAAGACACGAGAAGTCATTCTTCCGCTCTATTCTGCTCTGGTTAGGCCTCAGCTGGAGTATTGTGTCCAGTTTTGGGCACCGCATTTCAAGAAAGATGTGGCGAAATTGGAAAGGGTCCAGAGAAGAGCAACAAGAATGATTAACGGTCTAGAGAACATGACCTATGAAGGAAGGCTGAAAGAATTGGGTTTGTTTGGTTTGGAAAAGAGAAGACTGAGAGGGGACATGATAGCAGTTTTCAGGTATCTAAAAGGGTGTCATAAGGAGGAGGGAGAAAACTTGTTCACCTTAGCCTCGAAGGATAGAACAAGAAGCAATGGGCTTAAACTGCAGCAAGGGACGTCTAGGTTGGACATTAGGAAAAAGTTCCTGTCAGGGTGATTAAACACTGGAATAAATTGCCTAGGGAGGTTGTGGAATCTCCATCTCTGGAGATATTTAAGAGTAGGTTAGATAAATGTCTATCAGGGATGGTCTAGACAGTATTTGGTCCTGCCATGCGGGCAGGGGACTGGACTCGATGACCTCTCGAGGTCCCTTCCAGTCCTAGAATCTATGAATTTGATAGACTATAAAAAAAAAAAAAAAAAAAAATCAAAGCTCCCTGCTCTTTTATATCAACAGGTTAGTTTTCTAAAATGTCTGTTCATAGCTTGTTCTAGTGTTCCATCTCCATAAGCTGTGCTCAAAATAAAGAGCATTATGATGATTATTTGGCTGATGTGCTGTTTAAGGTTCTATTAAAGCTGTGTTAAAAGTTTTGATGCAAGTCATCTTAATCTCCCCACATACACACCTCTGTAACATAGGCATTAAAGAATACACCTCTACCCCGATATAACACGGTCCTCAGGAGCCAAAAATACCTATCACATTATAGGTGAAACCCCATTATATCGGGGTAGCAGCGGCAGGGCTCTGACAGTGATTTAAAGGGCACGGGGCTCCCCACAGCAGCCAGAGCTCCGAGCCCTTTAAAGCGCTGCCGGAGCCCCGGGATAGTGGCGGCAGGGCTCCAGCGGTGATTTAAAGGGCCCAGGGCTCCCCACAGCAGCTGGAGCCCCAGGCCCTTTAAAGCGCCGCCCAAACCCCGCTGTTGGAGCCCTGGGGTTACCGTGCTATATGCAAACCCGTGTTATATCAGGTCGCGTTATGTCGGGGTAGAGGTGTATAACAAGTACGGTTTCTTACACTCAAGAACTCATATGAAAGAGTTTTAAATGATAATAAAACCAGGTTTCACTGAAGAAAGAACATAGACATATTGCATAGGTTTAGTTAAATAGTAATGAGTAAGTACTAAGAGTGATCTTTCTTTCCCCTGTTGCTACTGGAGTGGGGACAAGAGAGAGGTCTATATCCCCTTCCACCTGCCTTACAAAGTACTAGTTCTGGATTTGATGGTAAAGTTTATTGCTCCTCAAAATATTTGTATTTCACTGACAATTAAGCACCTTTACACAGTCTTTCCCACATGATTTTAGAATAAATAAAACTGCTTGGCTTTACTATAGTTCTGAAAATTAGTATTGCATACTTTCAGATAGCCTAAAAACATTGATTTATAGCACTGCTGCTTCAATAATTGAGTAAGAATGCTAGCCTACATTGTTCCCTTGGCTTAGCAATGTTTAAAATTATAATTGTTTGGTATTTATCTTATGGTAATGTCCAGAGGCCTCAATCAGGATTGGGGCCTCTTTGGACTTGATACTATTCATATATTTTTGCAGATATGGTCCCTACTTTATTAACATCGGTCATAGCAGTATAATTCTCAATCAAAGAATAAACGACCAGCTGCAACTCACTTTCATTTGAATGAAAAAAAAAAAAAAAAAAAAATTCTGCTGGTACTGTGCCCCCAACACAATACCAGGGCATTAGTTCAGTACTGTTTCCAAGGCAAAACAAGAATTCCTGATTCACTAAAACTGATTCTTATCCCCATTTTTACTTTCTGAGAGAGCACATCAATATCCTCAAGGCTGGAAGAAAACATCATTCACCCTGGAGCCTAGGAATGTGTCTTCTGACATTAGGGTGACTAGACAGCAAGTGTGAAAAATCGGGACGGGAGTGGAGGGTAATAGGAGCTTATATAAGAAAAGACCCAAAAATCGGGACATCTGGTCACCCTATCTGACATTAAAGCTCTGAGGCATAAACATGTAAAATAATTCAGTATTGTGTTTCTGTAAGAGGTAAACGCCTCATCCTCACAAAAAAAAAAGAGCAGGTATAACGCAAAGTGAAGGGAAAAGGAATAATTTATTAGAGATTTAACAAGCGGATTAATATACATTTTTCATATATCTGTCTTCTGATAGGCTACAATGTGTTTAAAAGCATTTGGAACCTTTAAGAATGAAGAGAATTAAGTCTTGTTTTAAAAACATTTGAAATGCTACTACGCACTGTTCAACAGTCCTGTTGATCACATTGCTTCTTCCCATGGCTTGGTAACACTTGAAAGAGATGGAACACAAAAGGAACCTGGAACATTATAAAGGCATGTTAAAAGTATAAATGACTGGAAAATTACTGTGTTCAGTTGTCAGAAGCTTAACTGGAAAGTTGAAAGATCTTAAGATATAGAAAATTAGTGAATCATGTCTGAGCCAGCTAAATTTGACTTACTACATACAGCATGTATTAGTTTATATTAAACTTAAAAAAAAAAAAAAAAAAAAAGTAAGGTTAATCACAGAATGCTGTAATACAAAACCCCCAGGAAAATTATAGATTAGTTGCCATAAAACACTACCAGAAAGTGGGAAACAAAGGTAGCAATGAATAAAGTTTAGCTTCAGTCTTCATTACTTCATTATGAGACATTGCTAGATTTTCTGTTCTCTAGTCTAAAAAAAGGAAAAAGTTACAAGAGAAACTAAGTGCAGGTTGCGTCCCATAAACTGGGACACAAGCTGTCATTAAATGAATGTATTACTTAAAAAGACAACGTCAAGGATTGTTTTCTGCTTATAACCACCCCATCAAAACTGAAACATTCTAACACAGTGTGGTGTTGCTATTTTTTAAAAAGGAACATCTAGGGCCAGCTGATCAGCTGATATAAGTCAGCATAGCACCACTGAAGTCAATGGAACAAGGCCAATTTACACCAGTTCAGGATCTGGCCCATAAAATAAAGAATTATATGGATTTAGAGAAGGAACAGGGAGGAAAGGTTACATTTTGAGACTAGAAACATTCATGGTGTCCCTCTAAGTAAATAAGTGACCGGATTCACTAACTTTCTCCCTGAAAAAGTCCCCTTTATAATTTTAAAATATCTTACTTATTTTAACAGAGGTTTTCAAAATTGTAAAAAGAGTATAAATTCCTCCCCGCACCTACACTAAAAAGAGAACTTGGAGGTATTTGAGTGCTATGGAAAACATTGCACAAAAAAGGATACAACAAGAAAGGATACACTCTGCATGACAGTATTACTGCAGTATTTACGCAGGAATGTTTCTAAAGAAGAACAGCAGAATGTGGTTTAATTTTACTTGATTCTCAGTATTGCATTTACACAACTTGACTACCTATTACAAGATTGTTTGATAAAATATAGCTGTTTTGATCCCTTATCTGCAAATTAGTGAGAGCTCATGTGTGCACCAATGAGGACTCCCACACCCATAAGCAAGTGAGGCTCTTTACAAATTGAGGAACTATTAGGAAAATGCCAGCGTTTACTGTCCCATTCATTCATTGGCTGCATTTTATAGAAGGTTCTGTTTTTCCATCAGCTCATTTTTATTTATTTATTTATTTATTTTATTTATTTATTTATTTTAAAATCGTGCTTCCATCCAATGCAGTCTTTTAGGCTACCTCTCTCCCTGGAGCCAGTAACCTTTGCGACATTAGCTTCTTCATTGCTCTCTCATAAAGCTGGCATTTTATTTATATCAGAACTGGGCACCCAACTGTTCATGAAAACATTATTTAGTGACAGGAAAGGGGAATTCCAGCCAATGAAAAATATACAGTTTTGATTTTTCATCTTCTGGGAAAGCATGTGCATTACAGTATCTTCATAAAGAAGAAAGTAGTAATACTTTGAATAATTACTGTCCATTAAATTTAGCTATTTTCACTATTTAATAAAATAATTTGACACTAATAAAGTGCCATATAAAGTGACACTTAAGTAGTATGGCTGTATCAATTTACATTTGCTGTGTATACAATTCACATTTTACAGTATTTTTATTTTACTTGAATTTACAAAATTTACTTATAAACCTGAATCTCCAGATTTCATACCATAGAAACCACTATTTTGCATCAAAAGCTAGTGCACATCAAGTCATTCTGGCTCTTGGCAACCACAGAAGAAAATATATTCAAATAAAATTAGGGTTCATGTTTGTTATTCTTTAGCAAAAGCAAAGCAATTCAAAGTTAATGAAACTTAGACCTCCACTGCGCCACTTTGCCCAAGTTCTGTAGTGGCCAACTGTACACACAACAGTGTTATGTTTTCCATGATACTTAGATACAAAAGCCTGGGTTTAAATGAAGGTGTTTTGACTAACTCAGTTTATTAGACTTTTAATTTTAATTTGCTAACTGCAAATCTAATCCTTTTACATTGTAAATAAAGCTTATGCAAGTATGACAGCTGACTCCAAAACAGTACTGTAACTCTGAATTGACTATTAAAAACATGATTAGTGATCAAACCAAGGTCTAGTCATTTCTGTTTACATAACCTGAATGCCAATTGAAACTTGTAGTTAGTGTAGTCAGAAACTGGCCTAGTGACTTCTTTTTTTACAAGGAACAAATTGAGAAGACTAGAATGTCTTCAACCAATGTAAGAAAATATCTGTGAACAGCATTTGGTTTTTATTTGATAAAAATCAAACAGCTAACTTCGCTGAATGGAACCAAAGCTTATTCAAAAGTAGACAACACACCACCACAATATTGCACAAGCCAGAAGTTTCAGAGGGAGTCTTACCAACAATTCAAAAACATTAGAAATACCGCTAAAGACAATACATAGGTTAGATAGCATGGCCTCCAGTGGACACAAGACATCTACAAGAAAATGTCTATTTTAATAAATATTTCATTAGCAACAGCAATGCTGAGCATCTCAAAACAATTTTAAGAAAATGTGCTGTTATTTTTCCTTCAGAAACAGCAACATTGAAACCAACTTCATTTCAACTAACAATTATCAATAAACAAATTTAAACACGAACTTTTTGGACATATTTTCTCAGATACGCTCAAATTAAGACCTCCTCTATACTAGGAAATAGGAATGTTTTCAAACTAACATGATGTTAAATATGCTTTTGTTGGCAGTGTGGACAGATATCCTAGGGATAACCACAAGCAGCAAACACATTTTCAATCACAACTGTCCAAGTCCACAGAAAGGGAAAATCTTGTTTAATATCACATTAGCTAAAACTTTTTCTAACACCATGCTATTTCCTAGACAAGCAAGGCTTAAAGGGACCTGCAATGATGCACAGATCCCACGGATTAAACATAGGGTCACCAAAGCAAAGACTCCTTGGGAGATGCCAGCAAGGAAACTGAAGTACTATTTATGGGGTTATAGCAATGAAGCAGTAATTACTTCTGAGGTCGATAGCCCTGCTGGAGTATGATTCTGAGGTGTTAGACTGGCAGTATCCTACACTCTCCTATGTGCCACAATCCCTTAAAGTTAACTGTAGGGTCAATGGTTTGAGGATTGAATGTCAACACACATCACTACTACATTTGAGGACTGGGATATAGACTCTATGATTCTAAAAGGGAGAAGTGAAATGTTAACACAGGTCAAAAGTGACAGTCTCCTTGCACACTGGCTTCCTGATAGCGGGGGTGGGGGGGAGAGGGAGGAGTTCTACAAAGGAAATCTAAGTGCTCAAATAATGGACTGTTTTCTTTTCTTTTCTTTTCCTTTTTAAAGTCTGAATGTTCTTTTTTCCTCTCTCACTAAATCTACTTACCTTTAGCATTGTTCTATCTTTTTCTTTTCTCTTCTTTGGAATCCTGTTTTGGTCTAGCAGATCGTGCAAATTGCTAAGGTTTTGTTAAGGATTACAAGTCCAAATATAAGTGATAATTGTTAGCGGGAAGCCAGAATCAATTAGTAGAGAAATAATAATTTCACTAGAAGGTAAATAAAACTTTGGAGAACGAATGTTTGGAATGTATACATAACATGCATGTACTCAATCCAACTTTACCTCTTACTCCAGTCACGTGAAGCTACACTTACCCTTTCTTCAAATCAAACGGAAATATTTCACCATCACAGCACTTATTTGTAGTTAAAAAGTGGATTATTTTCTGTGTGATCCATGATTTAAGTGGCATATATTAACTAAAAAAACCCCTCTGAATTTAAACTTGTTACATCACATGATTTTTTTTTTTAAACCTGAATATAAACTTTAGAAAGGAACACCTTGTTGATTTGTAAAGAGAGTTTAAGAGCGAGTCAGAATCTTCCACAATAATGCCTCTGATTCTGCAAACACTTACACACTTGTGTAACTTTACTTTAGTCAATGGGACTACTTATGTGAATTACATAGAATATGCGTAAGTGTTTGCAGGACAAAGACGTAAGTGGTGATTTTATTTTAAATCTTAAAGTCATACATACACATTTACTCTTCTGTCTCAGAATGAAAGTCTAACCCATAAAGTTTTAAATGATCATTGAAGCAAATGTGAATTAAGTGATTATTACGGTGTCTATAATTTTAATAAGAAATACCTATTCTTTTCTATAGTAATTTATGAAAGAGTGAGTTTACAAGACAGGAAGCAAGAATCTCAGGAACTGACCTAAATTTAAAGGCACTAAAATGAAAATGTTCGGAAAAGGATACAACCACCATGGGCTTTTCAAACAAAACATATCCATTTACTTCTTTTAAGGCTTTGGTAGCTGATTTTTCATTAGGAAGGCCAATGAAAGCCTGTCCTTTCATGCGACCTTCTTTCATCAAACGTATGTCAAACCTGGAAATGAAATTGGGAAATGGATGAAAGGTTTAAATTTTATCCCATCTCCATCACAATTTACAATAGGCATAAATTTCACATGCTGCAAGTTGAGGAGCGAATGGAAGTGGCAGTGATGCCTACATTCTGATACAGACAGGGTTATGTCATTAGACACGGATATATTTTTCAAGACAAACTTACTAGCAATTTGTAAAAAATCACCAATAGAAGGCAGGACAGCAAGTTGCTGTACTACTGCAACAAATACCGCATACACAACCAAACATTTAAACACAGTGTTTCTCAAACTGGGGCCGCCGCTTGTGTAGGAAAAGCCCCTGGTGGGCCGGGCCGGTTTGTTTACCTGCCCCATCCGCAAGTCCAGCCGATCGTGGCTCCCTCTGGCCACGGTTCGCTGCTCCAGGCCAATGGGAGCTGCTGGAAGCGGCGATCAGTATGTCCCTCAGCCCGTGCTGCTTGCAGCGGCTCCCATTGGCTTGGAGCAGCGAACCGTGGCCAGTGGGAGCAGCGATCGGCCGGACCTGCAGATGGGGCAGGTAAACAAACCGGCCCGGCCCGCCAGGGGCTTTCCCTTCGCAAGCAGTGGCCCCAGTTTGAGAAACACTGATTTAACAGATGCATAAGCACCTAGGACTTCAATCATTACAATGCTGTACACTTTGGCCAATCCAGCGACATCAGGAACTGGGATTCGGCTCTGTGTTCTAAAGGCACAGTACACTGTTTTTATACCCAAACGTACCACTCCACTCAGTAGGTGGCAGTTGTGTGCACACCAAGTAAATGATAAATGTTGCATTAGAAAAAAAAAAGTACCCAGTCCTTCCACACTGTTATGCAGTAGGTATCAAAAAAATATTCTGTTAGTAGGCACACCGCTTCCAGATAAAATACTTAATAACTGTATTCAAAAATTTCTACTCTCCCCTAACAATTAGCATTTTCAGGCCAAAATGATTTTCTCCCCCCAAAATTAGAAGCAGACAAAAGGGGCTCAAAATGACTGCAACTTTAACTGTAGTTTTCACTATTGCTGTAAAAGTTAGTGCACAGTTTAATTTTACCAAGAATTGAAATAACTTACATAATTCGTTCAGTTTCTGATTGAAAGTCAACATATCTTCCAAAAATAAACTTGAGATCCTGAAATTAAAATGGGTGTGTAAGGAAAGACAGCAAACAAAGAAAAACAACAGAACATTTTCATAAATCTTTACTCACCTTTTCTTGAACTTGTTTTGACAAATTCTTCACATAAATCCTGCAGTTTGGATCACCTGGCTCATAGTTTTTGAAAATGGAAAGTTTTTCCATTTCTTGACCATGACAGAATGATGGGGAAAAATAATCAATATGCATGTTATATGACTTAATAAATCTTCATCTCACTGCTTTTTAAAACCTCATTTAAAAAAAATATACATTGTAACAAAAACAAATATCTTACAACACAAATAGTAAATTATAGACTATGTAACAGTAATGTAACTTAAAAATGTAAAACAAAGTATCAATAATTTAAAAATATTGATTTGTACACAATAGTTAAAATAGAATCTAATCTAAAGAAAATACCTCCTCTAGAAAGTCTGCCTTTTTCCAATTCCCTTCTAGAAACAAATTCTGATGGTATTTCATCATCGCCTTCTTCTTCTTCTGTGTCCTCTTTATCATTAGAGCTAGGAGCTGGGAAGATCTTTCCAAATCCTGCATTAGTTATTTCTTCTGAAGTTGCATAAAGATCTGAAAGTTGAATATAACATTGTACTCAATGTTTGTAAGAGTTGATTCACGTTCCAAAAGAAGGGGGGAAGGGATGGACTGCAAGCCAGAAAATCATGAAGTTTTAAAGGGGTTAAGTTCTGAATACAAGTCAAGATAGAAAGGAATTTTAGTACATACATAATGATTATTTGTCTTTTGCAGATGCATGAAGAACGTGTCCTAATACCTACTTTGACAGAAGACATCTGCTTCATATAATGCTCCAACATTTACTTTACTGGAGAAAACACCTTTCAGCAAGACCCATTTTTCCCTCTTGTCACCATTACGCTGTTTTATAAGGTTTTCTAAATTCTCATTTTATATTCCATAAGAATATCTACAGGAACTTCATAACATTGGGAAATAACGCTATTACTGTCTTTATAGTGTGGGGCATAATGAGCAAAGTGCACATCGGGGCATTACAGAAACTGACAACTACAGGAAGGATGCTCTCTTCAAAGATCTGAAAAAGAAGCTGAAGCACACATGAAGTGTCTTGAAATGCCTCTTTACACCATATGAAGTCTTCAGCATAATTTGTAAGATTGTTAAAAAATTTAGAACACATAATTCACTTTAAAAAGACAAAGATAATACATCATCTTGTGTTGATGAGGCAATCTTAGAGCCTTAAAATCCCACCCCCATCCTGCATTTTGAATTGAAACTGAACAGAGTCTTGTAAAAGACAGAATTCCTGAAAAAAGTGAAATTTAAGGCAGGTTTACTGATTGAATGACATGCTACACTGTGGTGAGCATGGTGGCATTGCTATGGCACTGTAGCTATGCCACCATAATGCCATAGCATAGATGCAGCCTACAGTGATAGAAGAGGTTTTTCCATCGCTGTAGGAACACTGTCTCCCCAACAGATGGGAGTTTACACAAGGTGTTAGGTCAGCATAGCTCTTCACCGTCTGAGCATCGCAGCTATATCGACCCAAAATTTAAGTGTAGACTAGGCCTTAGGGTTGAATTCCGTAAAAGAAAACTCACATTAAATAAATATAAAAATAAACCAGCACTATTTACAGAGTCGTCATTCTCCAAGTCACAGAACATAAAAATATTCAACTCATATATGATGTTGTTATATACATATTATCTTGCCTGTTCTTTGCATCTTAAAATAGTTCACAATATTTAACAGAAGAATTTAATGATAAGCATTCTTACCATTGTTTTGGTCTCTCTCTAAGCTTTTCTGAAGAACATCCGGAATGTCTGCAGAAATTTGGAATTTAATTTTTTTATGACCAACAGATTGCAGCTGCTCAAACACATCCGAAGGTGATAGTGTAGGGTGCAGATTACTGTTTAAAACAACAATATTTCAATCTCACTTAAAGTTTAAATGGTCAATGGAACAGACATGGTCAAACAAAATATATGCATCTTTTCCAACTATATTTCATGCTGTTTACTGTTAGCACATCAGTTTTCTGTTTCCAAAAGAACTTTAAACTTTAGACTTAACTTTTTGTGGGTTACATTTAGTTCATCAGTGATGAGACACGTTTAGTTGGCAAACAGAAAAAACGAAGACCAGAAATTACCTTACACTACAGGTAGA
Organism: Malaclemys terrapin pileata; assembly: GCF_027887155.1. Lineage (NCBI taxonomy): Eukaryota > Metazoa > Chordata > Testudines > Emydidae > Malaclemys > Malaclemys terrapin. The sequence goes on from NC_071512.1 coordinate 70,871,330, forward strand.
CTCACATACAAAGGAAAATTATCTTAAGAGAAATATTAAATGGAATAATATGAGGCACAACCAAATACACTTTCTTAAAGATTGCATACCAAGGAAAATAAATTAGGCTTGTTTTGTGTCTCTACACAAAGGAGAGTTGAAAAGATATTCGTTTTTTTTTTTTTTTAAAAAGCTTAGCTTCAATCTTAGGCTCAAAATTAGATGGATGTTTCTAACCATGAAAGAAGTGAAGTTCTGGAACAGTCTTCCAAAGGGAGAAGTGGGGGGAAAAAAACTAAATTGTTTCTAGACTTAGCATAAGTTTAGAGAGGGGATGCTATGACGAGGTTGCCTAAAATGACATATAGCCCATCCACGTCTGCTGGAGATGGGACTCTACATGGGGAGAGCTCTGAATTATTACAGAAAATTCTTTCCCAGATGTCCAGCTGTTGGGTGTCACTACATCCTCAGGGTTTAACTGATCACCATATTTGGGGTCGGGAAGCAATTGTGCCCCAAGTCAGATTGGCAGAAACCCAGGGAAGAGAGGGGAGCTTGCTTTCCTCTGCAGCATTGGATGCACTAGCTGGTTTGATCTAGAGTAAACGGTAGATTCTCTGTAATGCGAAGTCTTTATATCAAGATTTGAGGACTTCAGTAACTCAGTCAGAGATTATGGGCCTTTTATAGGAGTGGATGAGTGAGGTTCTGTAGCGTGCAATGTGCGGGAGATCAGACTACATGACAATGGTGGTCCCTTCTAGCCTTAAAGTCTATGAGTCTTTCATATTAGAAAACAGGTCCTCTCTTCGCTGGAAGATTCTCTCATGAGTGAGAACAAATGATATAACGACATAACAAGAACTACGAATGTAAGGTAAGCAAATGATTGGAGAAGCAGACTGTATTTGGCTTCAATGACTGGTAAACATTTTGGGTAAAAGACATCTTTGTTAAATATTCAGCACCAACATTCTTTCAATTAGAGTGCATGGGCGCACGTTAATTGTACTTTAAGATTCCACAAGGGCCCTTCAGCAATACTATGGAAGACCAGACTTAACACCCCTGATGTTTCCAGGGCTATTTCTAGACCAGGATTTAAAGGTGTGATGTCAGATCATGTTAGCTAATTCACTTTAGCTAACAACATGTACAATTCTAGTAAAGAAAGGGCAAGCTGTACTTTAGCAATCTGTCAAGTTAAATGTCTAGGGGAGAGCCTAAGCTTTAAGTGCACCAATTTGGCACATGCTAAAGTACAACTTGCCTTATCTGAATTAGAATTTTAGAAGGTGTTAAACAGTATCAACTAAACTGGTTTAAGTAGAAAAAAATATTTTAAACCACAATAACCCCCGCAACCCATCCTCCAAAACTTCCAGGCTTTCATCTTAAAGAAGCAGAAAAGGGCACAGCCCAATTTTTGAAAAAAATCTTTTGCAACTCATCTTTAAGGACCAATTTCTTAAATCACCAGGACAAAAATAAGTCTAGACTAGTTTTTCTTCAAACAAGCCAAGTGAAAATTAAGTGATTTTTTTCTTTCCTTCACAGTTTTCTATTAGAGCTCTGCAACAGCGGAACTGTCATATATTATTTAAACGGACCACAAAGCAAAAACAACAACAAGTGTCCTCGGCTATTCTAACACAGTATAAAAATGTGCCATTTATTTTCTTCAGGTGTGCAGGGAAAAGTGAATATACTTGTATAAATACATTTTTAAACAGTTGATTGTCAGGAGATCAAAATATTACTTCTGTTTTTTAGGGACACAGTGGAATAAAATTGGAAATGCTAAAGCATTTAAACAATATTATTTTCTGTATTTTCATATTTCTACTAGAGATGGCCTAAGCCTATTCAGATCCATGTTCCAGCCTTTAGCCAGAAGGGTAGACGAGAAAACGGGGGTTCTGTTCTGATCTATTTCAAACTTGATATAAAACAAATTGATAGAAACAAACAGATATGGTAGAGACCAGAACAACAGTCTCAATAAAGGGTCCATGGCTGTGGAACTAGCTTGATATCAAGGAAAGCTCAAGTCTTGGAGACTTCAGAGCATGATACAAGTGCCATCTGTTCAGGGAAGTTTTAGTAACAATTGAAAGGGACCACCCACAGCACTTCATCTTGCAGTAGGACACTCTGTATTAAAAGTTCTGCGGTAGAAAAATAAAAAAATCTTGAGCAAGGCACTTTTTTGTGATTATTCCTTATACTCAGTACACGATGAGCACTACAGAAATACAAATAATAATAATAATAATACAAATACCTGTGGGGAGCAGATGTGGGAGCATTCAACAAGTCTTTTATCTTTTGCTTTTTTCTCACACTACGCTGCTTTGTGGATATTGGTCTTTTAGGCTGAATGGCTGCTAATTCCATCAATTTAGTCATTCTAAATTGGAAACACAATAAAGACATTCAAAACAGTTTAGTTTTTAATCTACAGATGCCATCTTAGAAATGTAGCCTCTTATTTCTGACCAGGACTTCTGAAACTCAAATGTGTTGAACTGTTCTATTATATCCCACACATTTGTGATACACTAGCAGAATGCAGCTACACATTACTTATTATACAGTAAATAATGTTACTGTAGAACATTTAGATTAATGAGACTGTGGATTATTAAATTAGAGTACTACTCGGGCATGAGGAAAGGATGTATAAAATCTGCCTAAATCATTCACCAAAGTAAAAAAAGGTAAATTTACAAGAAACACAGAAGTTTCATTACTGTATTATGAGTCATAAACGGAAATCTTTACTCAAAGTAATGTTAAAAGTATTTGTTCTAATTAGGATTAGTTAAAATCTTTCAAGGAATTTTAGATACTTTTAAATTGGAAGCAACAGATTAGCAGTGAGAAATATTTTTAAAGACTGCCCAAAAGGCCTAATCCCACATAATACATGGCATAATGCATATAATACATAATCAATTTCTGGCCTTGTAAGTCAGGCAAGCCCTTGACACCAGCTTCAATGCAGGATAATAGTGGGGTGGAGGGCTAGAGAAAGTCAGTTTTCCACAAATGTCATAAAATAAAAGAGCCAATCCAAAATTAAAAGCAAGTGGCACAGCTACTTAATGAGAGGAGACCACATGCAAATGAGCGTTGCACCTCCTGCATCATATTCAGTATAGAGCTCTGTTAATCCCCCCAGATATGGGACTGAACACTCAGCATGCAGGTGGGTAGAAAGCTGACATCACTTCCAGAGCAGACTAGATTTTCTGTGTGTCTTCCCTAACAGATAAGAGATCCTCCCTATTCAATAGGAATTTTGGAAGAGTTGGGAAAGTAAAAGTGTACGGAAACTAGTAATGTTAATTTTTGAGCCACACGATCATATTCATCCTTGCCCTGACTGACTTTCAGAAGAGTACTGTCAGCCTTAGGGAGAATATTAAGAACTGCAGCTTCTTTAAAATTTATGTCTGGAAAGGCCACCTACATATTAGAATAGCTGAGGATATTCAGTCACAAAATTGGAGCTTCTCTGGGCCAGGAAGCACAGAGGATTTTTTTTTTATTTTTTATTTTTTTAAAAGCATGATTGGTTACCGATTATAATTACAAACCTCTCCTTTTCTTCCTCATCAGCACTTTCATATTCAGATTCTTCTCTGCTAGATTCCTGATCTTCCTCTTCTTCAGGCAAAGGAGGCTCCTCCGGAGGCAGTGGTGGGATAGGTGGTGGCGGCACTGGCGCTGGTAAATATTCTTCATACTAATCAATGAAAGACATAAAATTGAAGTCTTTAAACACTCATTTTGGAAAAATGTATGTTTTAATTTCTTCTGCATAAATAAGCTTCAAATGTGATAAACAGGCAGATGGCAAAGAAAGCTTTTCAAAACAAGATGTTTGAGATCTATCTACTCACTCTTGACAAATTCAGTTTCATGAGAATTTTACATCAAACAATTCAAACTCAAAAATAGTAACAAAATACTTAATTCTTCAAATTAAGATTGGGAGTAAAGGATGGGGGAAAGAAGAGATTAATTAGAGCACTTCAGAAACTAAGGAAGGAAAAACAGCTAGCTTCTCCAGAAGTTTTGCTTTTCCATTCTTGGTTTTACAGACTAGAAAGGAACATGGTCTGAGCATATAACAGGAAGACAGATGCTCTCAAATTCTAATCTTAGCTATTATGCTGAATCTCCTCTGACTTTGAACAAGCCATAAACTCCTTCCCTCTATAAATAGGGATAACACTTACTTAGCTACAGGTGTAGTAAGGATTAGTTATTGATTACAGAGATGAAATTACTGTAGGAATATTCTGAGCAGTTTCCTGCCAAAATAACCTCACCCCAATAGGATTCCCAGTGCACTTTACTGTAAAGCTTACAGCCACTTGGATGAACAAACATGGGGACAGTTGCAAAAACTGCTGAAGTCAATGAAAATGAAAACATTCAGTTCTTTATAGAAGCTGCTCAGCACTTTAGAGACTGGGTCTTTTGAACGGTTACTAATTTTTACCTGATCATAACATTCCTAGTATTTGATCCTGTCCTATAAGATGCACAGGGTAGTTTAAAAAAAAAAAAAAAAAAAAAAAAATCAGGGAAAATTCACTGGTCTGCTAAATTTACTGTGCATCATGTAACCTCCTAAAGAAACTACCCTCCCAATCCCTGAAAAAGCAGAAAGTGGTGGTATGCCAGGGCAACCTGTGGAATGTATTGGACCTGAGCTTCCCTATGCCGGATCCTGCCAATGGCACAACTTACAGTAAGCCTGCCGAAGCTCTAACATCTGCTGGAGACGGGGAGCTAGAGCCAGCTCCCTCTATCCAGACATAGTGGAGAACTGGAGCCATAGATTCAGGTCCTCCCTCTCTCTTCCCCTTCATAACAACCTATGAAATCCTAGGGCCAAAGTGAGTGATTATGTGTTTTCACATCAGCAGTCAGAATCTCATAAAAACTCTCTACAAATGCATAGATCAAAGAACATTTCATGTGCTGCTTATGCAATAGACTAACCGTGTAGTATTCAAATGATTTTCATGTTTCCTATAACTGCTACAAGATATTGTTTGCACTACTGTAATCTCCATTTTACTGCCCTCCATTATTTTTGAAATATTCTGAAGATATTACTAAAATGTCACAACACATGTTTTCATCTCATACTGTTGGAAAATTCAGTTTTCCTTGCAACAGAAAATAGATATATACCAGTTTGGAGCTCATGCCAACATATCCAACAGCTGCACAAATGTCTAGTCAACAGCAAATACTGATGAACCTCCTAGAACAAGGCACACATATTAAATGTAACATACAAAATTTCTTACCATGGGTGGTCGAGCAGTAATGGGTCCAAAGGGAGGGGGTAGATTCATTTTATTCATAAGGTGCAGCACCTGAAGTAAAAATTAGGTAACAATTCTCGTTATAAACAAACTAGTTCTTTGGCACAGTACTTTCTAATGCTTTCATATGATAATTTTTAGTATTCTACTCAATTGTAAATCATCCAGATAAATCTACAGACTTTTACAACAGCCATGTTTGTTAAATGCAGAAATGTTATCAGTACAGTAGAACCTCAGAGTTACGAACACTTTGGGAATGGAGGTTGTTTCTAACTCTGAACAAAACTTTCTGGCTGTTCTTTCAAAAGTTTCCAACTGAACATTGACTTAATACAGCTTTGAAACTTTACTATGTAGAAGAATAAAAAAAGGAAAGCATAATTTAAGTTGTTTACAACTAACAGTACTGTATTTACTTTTTTTGGGGAGGGGGGTGTCTCTGCATCTGCCTGATTGTGTACTTCCGGTTCCAAATGAAGTGTGTGATTGACTGGTCAGTTTGTAACTCTGGTGTTCGTAACTGGGGTTCTAGCACATAAGCTATTTGCAATCTTCAATTTCCACTCCACTATGGGGGTCTTTTTGCAATTATTTTCATATAGAAGTATACGTTAAAACTCAGTACAACTATAATAAAAACAGTTACTGTTATCGTTATTTTTTTTAAGTACTTAACACTTATATTGTACTCTATCAGCACTGGTATTGTAAATTAGCTAAGCACCCCGGATGCAATCCCTAATGGCGTACACTGGTGTAGCTCCACGGAAGTCAGAGCTATGCCAATTTACACCAGCTGAAGATCTAACCCCACATGAAGCTTACCTTATGAAGTTAACATTCTGCTATGAAGAAATAAAGACTAAAATTAAAATGTAGCTAATGAGTTAGCAATGGAGGCCAGACACACCTGACAGTGGCTAAGTACAATTAACAGAAAAGCCAATTTACAGTATTGGGTACCTGAGTCAAAAACAGTACAAAAAAATTATCCACTGCGTCTTCAATGCTAGTGAAATTACATCCACTTCTTGCTAACTAAATCTTCTCTATATTTATCTCAACTTATTTAATAGCAAAATGTTAACTCGTAGCACTGGAAAATCAAGTCAATTATCCACAGGAACAAAAGTAACAGCACTGTTCTATAGGATAATAGTTACTATAGTATATATTATTTAAAAAAAAAAAACAAAGAAAATATTGGTATCTGACTTGTATTTCTTTGATTTTCTCCTTCTTCACTTACCTGTACATAAAATTTAGGCACGCTTGCCAAGGCATTTGCTATATTTGCTAGGATTGTACTTGAAGGCGGTGGATATAGATATTTGAGGCAAGAGTTTATAGGAAAGGTTAGCCTGAGGAAAAATAAACATTGTAGAAAATTTTAAAAATCAATAAACCAGCAGCAACATCAAATAATCTTACATTCCCTGAACCCTACAGGTAAAATTAAAGAAATATTTAACTTCTGAAATACTTCTTGAAATACATCCTCAAAGCCACCTATGGTTAATAGAATATAGCACTCCATAAAATCCAGACATCTCAGCCAAAAAAAGTACAGCACAAAACTAAACCTTGAATTTCAGAACTGATCTCCTGTCCAGAGTTATCATACTTAATGATACAAAACAAAAACAAATAAAACCCAGTGGATCCAGTATAGCAATTCCTGAAGATTAAAATATGTTAACCACAAAATACTGTAGACAACTTTGACTTTTCTCTCCTCAGTTTGTAATAGTTACAGTGCACCCTCCCTCCCCCCAATAAGCTGTGTGTGGTTACACATCCATATTAAGGCCTCAACTCCACCAACCCTTATGCACATACTTAACTTTACTCTCATGCCTAAAGTTTTAAGAATATAAATAAGTATTTAGAGGATAGCAGACTAATACAGTATCTATACTACCCCAGGAATATAATAGTTAAGAAGCCAAAGAATCAGTACTTACCCATGGCTGGGAGCAATTCCATTCTCTATTTTAGGACAGCTTGGCTCTTTTCGTTCTCTCTCTTCTTCCACTGGTTCTTCTGACCTGAAAAATAGATTAGTATTATTTAAAGTTGGGCAAAACTCCATGAAATACGTGATACACAATGCCTAGAAAACACGTTTCACATGTAACATTCATAATTTATTCCAAAATACAGTGGGTTAGTCTACTGGCCTTTACAACTTTTGTAGATGATGCTAGTACTGTAATTATAGCGCCTAGACCTTTAAGACTTGTCCTGAGCTCTTTAAAAAAACCAAAGAAATCCAGAGTTAAATGCATCATTCCCTGCCCCCACCTCCCACAGTGCCAGATGTTATGAAAAAACCAATGTCATATTACCTAGTGCTTGGAGGTTTGTACAATACCAAAGTACAAAATTGTGATTTGAGAAATATTTCAGCCTTATTACAATCTTTCTTCTTTTGGGTGTACAAGTCAAATGTTTATTTTAATCTGTGGTTGATTTTAATTTTACATAAACACAAATTTGTCAGACAAAAGCTTTTCATACAATGTATAATGTAAGTAGTCAGGCAACCAGATAGTCAGATCTATTCTGATATAATTTAGAATTTTTAAATCTTGTGACCTGAAATCACGAATTTAGAATTTTTAAGTCTTTCATTCTTTTACTTGATCCCCTAATGTGTTTTTGGAAATGAAGTATTATATGAAAGATTATAAAATGAGACCCAAACTATCAACTCCTTGGTTATATACTTACAGATTTAGAATGAATGGGGCTAAAAAAGGCTTATACACCTCTACCCCAATATAACGTGACCCGATATAACATTATTTCGGATATAACGTGGTAAAGCAGCGCCCCGGGGGGGCGGGGCTGCGCCCTCCGGCGGATCAAAGCAAGTTCGATATAACGCAGTAAGATTTTTTGGCTCCCGAGGACAGCGTTATATCAGGGTAGAGGTGTATTTTGAAGAATAATTACACATTTTTGTATTGTATTCAAAATCTTAAAAGTAATTCAATAGTATTATGAATTAATCACTAAGGCCCAAGCCAGGTCATCCCAGGTCACAATGCTCAGGGCAGGAAGCTGGGCCCATCCTCAGGGGACAGGAGCCACCACTGTGGGGTGAGTACAGGGCAGGCTCATTCTCCAACCATCTCTCTCCTTCATGGACTGCCCTCTGCACAAGACCTGTGACCCATCTACAATCTTTCCATGAGCAACTGGTGAGTCGAGACCAATCATTTGGGAAACACTGGATTAGGGTACTATTCTATATAACAGTGGCACAACTGGACCTGAAGTCAAGTAATGTGGGCAGGATTTGGGCCTTTAGTCTAGAGATCTATTATTATTTTAATTTAGTTTCTACAGTAAGAACATGTTAATGTTTTTAAATGGACATGTTTTATTTTTTGACTGAAAATAAATGACTATTAAGATAGTGTGAACATTTTAAAAATGGTTTTTCTTATTATTATGGTCAAAGTTATAAAAAACTCTAAACATGGAAACAAGCTATTATGCACATACATACCTTTTATTTTTCTCTGAGAGTGAAGGTTGGCTAAGAACATGAACATTGTCTTGTTCCCTTGCAAATTCAACAACTAAAGTGTGACCTAAAAGTCTCAGCTGATGCAGTCTTGACAATGCCTTAAAATAACCACAATAGCAACAAAGAATATTAAGTTTCAGTTAAGTTAATAACTAGAAATATTTAAATACATTCCAATAAAAATAATATTTTCATCATTTTTCAAGGCTCAATTTTTCTTCCTGACATTTTTTCACCTAAACTTCTGCTATATACACAATGGAACAGGCAGAAGCCTACCACAACACTTGCCAACCTGGGTGGAAGTTGCTTTTGGAAAGGGAAAAGTAAACACATTAACTTTTCTGAAGTGCTAAGTCAAGGCTGTCAACAGTCAAAGTTTTAGTGATTACATGTTTTATTTTTAGCTTACAAAGTTCAAGCCTCTTTGGTTATAGCGAGTTATTTTTGAAAAATGTTGACATTGTATAGGAGAAATGACACCTGTATCAATATTAGTAACAGTCAGATATCCTTCAAATAAGGAAGTAAAATTTAATTATTAAGCCAAAATTTATTCAGCTAATCTGTTGCTCTCCATGTAGCACTTAAATATTCTATATTTATTAATAGATCAATGATTAAAAATAGACTTGTAGAACACCTGGAGAAACATGATATGATAGGGTCTAATCAGCACAGTTTCTCCAAAGGCAAATCATCTCTCACCTATTATTAGAAGTCTTTTAAAATGTCAACAAAGCAATGAATGAAACAAAACCAGTTGACATAATGTATGTAAACTTTCAAGAGGTATCTGAGGGCATGTATGTTTACACTACAACATAAGCCCATGTTTGAAGCCAGAGTCAGGCGTAACCCACTTTGTGTCTTCATTGCAATTGCACTAACCCAGGGCCTAAGTTCCCTCTAAGCTTCGTGGCTGGGCAGGGGCCCAGGGCTGTGGCGGGGAGAGATGCCTCTCCACCAGCACGGACCTACCGCGGCTGGGAGAGGTGCCCTCCCTGCCGGCCCCAGCATGCCGCAGCCAGGGGAGAGGAACCCTGCCCTTGGCCCAGGTCTACCAGAGCTGCCAGGGAGAGGAGCCCCTCCCTCAGCCTGGCCCAGCCTGACAGGAACTGTTGCAGCTGGAGAGAGGTGCCTCTCCCCCAGCTCTGAGCTGCTGCAGCGAGAGAGGGCTGGAGGGAGTCCTCTCTCCCCACCGCAGCCTTGGGCCAGCCTGCACCCCATACTCCTCATCCCTGGCCCCACCCCAGAGCCCGCACCCCAAGCCAGAGCCCTCACCTCCTGCGGCATGCCAATCCTCTGCCCCAGCCCTGAGCCCCCTCCCACACTCCAAACCCCTCAGCCCCACTCCCATCACATGCATTCTGTTATGTGCACCAATATGAAGGTGTCACACATCACCTCCATATTGGTGCACATAACAAAATTAATTCCGCACATGGATGTAAAAAATTAGAGGGAACACTGCCCAGGTCTCAGACCCAGGGTCCCAGGACCCCACGGGGTGGAGGGTCCAAGCTCGACTTAAGCAGGGCCCAAGCCCTATTGCTTTGCAGCGTAAACACAGCCCCGTTGACTTGGGTCCTGGGAGTCAGATGGAAGAATCCCACAGTTTCATGAGACAACTTCCTTAGTCCTTTCTATCCCAACCATCTACAATCCACTCTATTAAAAATGGAAGTCACCCATCCTTTGCAAACGGTAGCAGCTCAGATCAGCATTCACCCATTTTCTTCTGATCACTGATCTGCAAGTACACTATCAGAGAACCTTCTCGGTTTGCAATGTAGCACGAACCAATCAAACCCTTTGCACAGCGAGCTGCTTCCTGGTTGCGTGCAGGGCAGGCAGTAAAGTTTTCCCACAGTGCACCACGGTTCTAGAGCTAGAGCAGCCATATTTTGTGGGGGAGAGGGGACACTAGGGACTCTGGGATATAGTTATTTTGACTCGGGTCTGTGCGCTGCACTGTGGATTCCAGAGTCCTAGGTTTGAGCATGGGTTATAAAAGTCTTAACCTAGGGTTAAAACACAACGTAGACACTCAATATCAGTGCACCCTAACACGGCTCAGTGGACTCGAGTCCCAATAATCCTGGGCTTAAATTGCAGTGTAGACACATGCTGAGAAATTTCTTCCCAAGAGGCTATTAAAGAATCTAAATAGTCATGTGGTGAGAGGGAAAGTATTGTCATGGATCAAAAACTGTCCAGTGAAGACTGAGGAACTTCAGGGATGTTTAACCAAGCTAGTCAACACAATGGCAAATGAAGTTGAATATTAATAATGGCAAACTACTCACTCACCTTACAGGATTCTAACCATATCAACTCAGGAAAACATGGGGGCCTCTACATACTCTACTCTGTTCTAAAACAGTTCTCAAATATAATACTCCTTTCCACACAACTCAAGGAAATCATGCTAGAACCCTAGAATCAACAGCCATGTTTAAATATGGTTGTAGTTAGCATGGTTCAAATCTCATTGCATATAGAACAATGCTCTAGAACCAAGATTCCTGAACTGTAAATTTATGAAGTTCTGGCAAGTCAGCAAGCCTGTATTTTGGTGCGCAACTAGAGTTGATAACTAACATTTTTTCACATTTGTGGCATGACAATAGAGAACAGCAGAGTCACTTGAAGCCAAGTCACTATTCAACTGACACATTCAATATCACTTTCTTGAAAATTATAGTACACAGTGTGGCCTAAAACTGTATTCAGAAGACCTGGGTTCTATCTCTAGCTCTTCCACTGGTCAGCTGGGTGACACTGAGAAAATCACTTCATCCCTCTGTGCCTCAGTTTTCCCAACTGTAAAATGGACATAATGAATCTTACCTCCTTTTTGAAGGAATATAAAATCTGCCAACAAGAAGTGCTATATAACATTATTATTACCTCTCTATCTTGTTTGCAAGGTGCCTATCAACATGACAACATCCCTGCTCTTATCAAAGTAGGGCAAAGATTTTTTCAGGGTGCAGTCCTGAATGTGCACCTATGAAGTCCTTCAGCAAGCATTATAGCAAATGTTCAATTGTAGTTGGACACACGCTTTATGTTTGCTATAACCAAACTGTGATATAACCTGCAGTATGAATAGCATGCTTATACTTGAAAAAAATTTTACTCTATTTTGCATCTTTTTCCCAAACTCCCAATACTGGGAGATCCAGGAAATGTTAAAAGTTAGCTGGAAACTTAGAAAAAACATTTGCTAAAATATTTAACGAAAAGCCCAGTACAAACCTTTACAGCTGAATTTTCATTGGGGAAAGTAGCAAAAGCTGTATGTTTCTGGAAAACAAACATAATTATTTGTCTGTTATAGCTTTTTAGATCAGAGTATGAGAGATCTCAGCCATATACACACACTTTTGGACTACAGTTTTTTACCAAAGATTTAGCACTAGAAAATACATTTAAATTAGATTTTAAAGGTAAATTTGAAATTTTTATTTATAAGTTAATTAAGTTATTTGCAGGTTTCAAGTTTTCTGGTTTTTAGTCTACTAAATGTATATTTGGGGCAAGAGATGGACGACCAGGGAGTGCATGGCTCACAAAAAGGAACAAGAGGGAGAAAAAGTCAGCTCTGTGTCCATGAAGGCAATGGAGCTCTACAAAGAGGTAGAGGGTTGTGGGGAAGAAGTGAAGATTTGCCAGTGTAAAATTAAAGCATGCTTAGTCTGTGGCCAAGCAGATATTGGGGAAGTTTATCAAGCCCTGATTTTCACATGAGTATACCATCTCTAAGTCATCATAATTGTATATTAGACATATTTTATGGTACAGGCTTTTCTAGTGAATAAAATCTAAGTCAACAGTGCCAATTGGCGGAACATCTTCCTCAAAGAAATTCTTACCAACACTACTTCCCTGTGGCAAAGGCAACATCAGACCTAATGCCATGTTCTGACATTTGGGAGGTTTTTCTGCTTATTTTCTAGCCTGGATGATTTACCTCTTTTTCCTAAGTACAAGCCACTTTTTCCAAAATGCCTTCTCAGATTTCAAATCTGAAACAAACTATCATTTAATGAATAGTTTAGACTTCAGCCTAAAGTTTTATTAGCTGGCATAATTTTATATGTATATATTGGAACAAAATTTTACTATTATTTTGGCATTTGTTTTGCATCTTTTTACAAAGATCCTACAAACACTAAAAACACATACTTAATTTTATTTTCCCAAATGGTTCCAGTAACTGAATTTTAGACTGAGGTTTAAAGACTATAGTCTGTTATAGTGAAAAAGCATTAAGGGTCTAACAGAAGATGATAAAGAAAATTCACATTTCAAGATGACAGACCAAATATATAACAGGGCATTGCTGCAACTACTTCCTGGATTGAGCCTCTCTATTCTGGAGAACATAAATTATTAAGTGCACTAGTTCAGGCTTTTAAATCATCTCGCAGTTTTTTAAACACAATTTGGTTTTGTCACCTCTAACCAACAGTCCACACATCTTGTGTCCATTTGCACCATTATAATAATTTTTGTCACTACAAAATTCTAAGTTAGAGTTTGAAATGGCCTTTATAGTAAATAAAGGTCATTTTCAAATTCCTGGTTCAATAGGGTTTGACAACTTTTAACCCCAAACTGGAAACTCTGTTTTTACTCCTATGACCCTGAAGGCTAGCCTCACTATACATCAATAAAAACTAAAGTTGTGTGGTTATTTTCAGAATGCTTTCATAATATTGGGCATGGGAATCATATTGCATAATTTTGGTGTATTATTTAGGGTCCAAACAAATCTTCTATCATCCGTTTATCATTGTCACAACAAAAGCTTGATCCTGAAATAAGCTCTATGTGGACAGATCCCTGCGTCTCTCTGGAGGCCCACTGAAATCAACTAAGCTCTGTGTGAGAGCCAGTCGGGAATTTTTCAACGTTTTGAAGTTTTATGGGAACTTAACAGTTTCAACAAAACTTTAGTTGGGTCCGGGGTGGGAGGATGCCCCAGAATAGCCTGGCGAAAGTGGCAATTAGGGTGCTCCGCTGTACTGTGGGAGACGCAGGTTCAAACCCCTGCTCTCCCAAGGGAACTGTTGCTCGCTATCCAAATTACATGTTCAGGGACTGGAACCTGGGTCCCTAACCACAGTGCTACCGAGCCCCATACAGCTCTAACTCTGCACCAAGCAGTGGCCAATAGCCAGGAGTTTCCTTCTCAAACATAATTAGTATGGAGCGGCACCGAGGCGGCCGGACAAGAACAAACGCAAAGGGGAGGTTTCAGAGTAGCAGCCGTGTTAGTCTGTATCCGCAAAAAGAACAGGAGTACTTGTGGCACCTTAGAGACTAACAAATTTATTAGATGCATCCAAAGAAGTGGGCTGTAGTCCACGAAAGCTTATGCTCTAATAAATTTGTTAGTCTCTAAGGTGCCACAAGTACTCCTGTTCCTTTTGCAAAGGGGAGGGGGAAGAGAGAGGCCAGTCCCCGCATCAGGCGCCCCGCCCCTCCCTACCCCCTCGGGGGCCGAGGCTTCCGGGGAACGACGGGACGGGGAGAGGCGGAGCCTCCTCCCGCAAAGATAGCGCCGTCAGAGCACTGGAGCAGGGGGAGGGGTAACCACGCAACCTGCCCTGCCCTGCCAGGCTCGGACGCTGCGGGGTCACCCTCCCTCAAGAGCCCCGCCGGACACGATCCCCGCCCCCCCCGGCCGCTCCCGCTCCCGCTCCCTACCAGCCGCCCCTGGTCTGACAGGACCCGCACGGACGCGGCCCCGAAGTGCCTCAGCAGATCCTCCTTCTCCGCGGCCGTCAGGTCGGCGGGCAGGTGCCGCACCAGCAGCGTCCGGCTCCGCCGCCGCCGCCCCACGCACGGGGGCCCTCCCCCTGCCGCCGCCTTGTCCTCCTCAGAGCCGGGGGCCGCCATCCTGCGGGGTGGGGAGTGACCCGGGGTCAGAAAGGCCGTGCGAACCCGGCCGCGACACCCGGGGACGGCAGCTACAACCCTCGCGAGAACTCCGGCGGGGAGGGGCGGGGCACACAAACCTCCCGAGAGTCTGTGCGCTTCCGGGTTGTGCCGGCGCGCGCCCAAGCTGCTCTTGCTCTGCTGAAGAGGGGGCGGTCCCTTGAGGGGCGGGCATGAAGGGATCCCGGGGTTTCGCACCACTGCCGGAGCTAATAGCGATTGTTCCTGGCTCGCCCACTCCAGGGCCCGTGCAACCTTTGAATAATTTGCTTTTCAATCCCTTGCTGTGTGAATACTTTGACACCAACAGAGAAGGAGAGGAACTTCCAAACACACATTTTAATGAAGAATCAGCTTGACAGGACACGTGTGAGATAATGTCATAGAAACACAGACAGTGCAGTAATATTGTAACATTGTATTTAGAAAAAAGAAGAACAGGAGTACTTGTGGCACCTTAGAGACTAACAAATTTATTAGAGCATAAGCTTTCGTGGACTACAGCCCACTTCTTCGGATTAGGGTGACCAGATTACCACTATAAAATATCGGGAAGGGGGCGGAGCCAAAAAGGGGGGGCGGAGCCAAAAAAAGTTTTAAGGGGCCTGGGGCATTAGCAGGCCCTGCACGCTGCCCTCCCTGAGTCCCCGCGGAGCCTCCCGCCCCTTGGCCCGCCACGGGCATATGCGGGAGTCCCTGCGGAGCCTCCCGCCCCCTGGCCCGCCACGGGCATATGCGGGGCGCAGTGGGTCTGGGCGGGGGCAGCGCGGAACGGGCAGGAGCCGGGGGGGGCGGCAGGGGCCGAATCCCCGCTGCTGCCAGGGAGCCCCGCGCCTCTCCCTCCCGCTCGCGGCTGTGGCTCCTTCCCGGCGGGACGCGCCTCCCGCTGCCCCGGGCACATGCGGCGCGTGTCCCCCGCGCCTAGTCTCCCTCCCACCGGGAAGGAGCAGCTGGACGCGCGCCGCATGTGAGTGGGGCAGGCCGGGGGGGCGCGTCCCACCAGGAAGGAGCCGCAGCCGCAAGCGGGACGGAGAGGCGCGGGGCTCCCCGGCAGCAGCAGGGATTCGGCCCAGGCCCCCGCGCCGCCCACCTGGCCCCTGCCCGCTCCGCGCTGCCCCCCGACTGGACCCACCGCGCTGCCCCGCGGGCTGCAGGGCTGGAGCAGCCTTCAGGCTGCGCTCCCGGCCCCGGGTGCAGCAGCCCGGGCAGAAGCCCTGTCTCCCTCCCTTGCCCGCCCGGTGCCCGGGTGCTGGAGCTGACTCACCAGCTCCAGGATCCAGGCACCGCCGCCGCCGCCACCCCCACCCTCCAGGCTTGCACCGCCATGCTGCAAGCCTGGGAGGGAGGAGGAATGCTGGGGAAGAGGCGGGGCCAGGGCGGGGATTTGGGGAGGGAGCCAATGGGGGAATGAGGGGGCGGAGCTGGGGCGGGGGGGGGCCCGAGCGCCGGAGCGGAAGGGAAAATTTCTTCTTTGTCCAGTGTCCCGACCAAACATTGGTCGGGACGCGGGACAAAGAAGCAAATATCGGGACAGTCCCGATAAAATCGGGACGTCTGGTCACCCTACTTCGGATGCATATGCATACAAAGAAGTGGGCTGTAGTCCACGAAAGCTTATGCTCTAATAAATTTGTTAGTCTCTAAGGTGCGACAAGTACTCCTGTTCTTCTTTTTGCGGATACAGACTAACACGGCTGCTACTCTGAAACCTGTCATTGTATTTAGATAATTTCACTTTCCTCTTTTTTCATTTCTCCCTTCAACTTAGGGATAATAAAGGTCACTCGTTCCAGTCCATGTGTCCCTCCACCCCAACTCGCATTTAGTGATGCCCATATTAACAATGACAGGTTTCAGAGTAGCAGCCGTGTTAGTCTGTATCCGCAAAAAGAACAGGAGTACTTGTGGCACCTTAGAGACTAACACATTTATGGCACCTTAGAGACTTAGAAAGCTTATGCTCTAATAAATTTATTAGTCTCTAAGGTGCCACAAGTACTCCTGTTCATATTAACAATGTACAGAAGGGGATCAGATTAACATTAACCCAGCAAAACACATTTTCATGATTTCAGCTATAAATATTTCCTCCCATTTCTATAAACATTCAGTCATTGCCAGGAGGGCCGGCACCAGGCAACCAAGCACATGCTTGGGGTGGCACCTGGTAAGGGGCGGCCAATCTTGGGGTGGTGGGGGGCAGCGCGGCGCGGCATTCCGCGGGGGGGAGGGGCGCTCCGGCAGTGCGGCGCTCGGCAGGGGCGCTCGGCTGGGGGGCGGCGCGGCGCACGGCACTCAGGGAGGGGTTCCGGCGGTGCGACGCTCGGCGGGGGGGGGCGGGCTCCGGCGACACGGCGCTCGGGGGGGGTTTCCGGTGGTGGGGGGGCTCGGCCGGGGGGCACTTTTTTTTGCTGCTTGGGGCAACAAAAAAGTTAGAGCCGGCCCTGTTGCCTAGCCAATCCATGACTTTACCTGGAGCCTTCCAGGCCCCTTATTATAGTTCTTCTAACTTAATCAATCCAGTTTGTACCAGTCTATTTGTCTCCAACTTTTGCTGACTTTTACAAACAATTTTATTTAAACATATTGAGTTGGACTTCTGTTACTTTGGACAACGTAGAATTAATGAGATGAGGCTGCCATCCCTTGTTGGACATTGTTCATCGGGAATGGAGTGTGTGTGTGTGTGTTTGTGTGGGGGGGGAGGCACATGGACTAGGAGGTGTGAGCTTTACCATCCTGGCTTCCACCCTACCATTTCCTGAATCCCGAGAGGCACCAGGTTGCTGATAGTTTAATTTAGGAAATGGTTGATGAAGACCTAAGTTTCAAAATCTTGTCTGCTGCAGACACGGGAGGCTGATAAACTTCATAGTTGCAGACCAGTACAGATTTTGACATTCCCTCGCTGGCTGTGATTGTGTGTGTCACTTTCAAAGTTCTTTACTTAAGAAGCATCTATTTCTAAAAAGGTTGTGTTTATAAGATGCTGGAGAGGAGAGAACAGAGTTAAATTAAATATGTCACTCAGCTCAGCAGTTAAGAATCAAATGGATAGAACAAATGAAATGTGGTACTGTACCAAACTATGCCTCGCAAGCTGCAAAGGCCCAATTGTGTGATAGATCCAAGATAAGGGAAGTCAAAAGTTATTTATGAAGGAAACTTGAAGTTGTGGAATTCCTTCCTTGAGTGTAAATGCTGTTTCTATAACCACAATTTTCATGACTTTCTGTTTTAAAGAATTTAACAATAAGTGAGAAGCCATAATATTTGTGTGGAATATAGGTAACTTTGAGACTAAAGTGAAGTGAAAGTGAAAACACTTGAAAGCCACTCATATAGATGCACATTTTTTTCTCTTGTCTTTGGTAGGCTAGGAACCAGTCAAATAGGTCTGATTTCACTAGAGATTTCAGAGCTTCACTATTAAAGAAATCAAAACTAAACTAAATATGATCATTTTAACGAAGTTTTAAAAACTGATATTTTTGCAAATTTTTAAACTGTACAAGAAATTTTGAAACAATTTGAACATTGCCCCCACCTAGTACCAATGCAATCCCAAGCAGCTATTTGCAAACAAATTCTAAACACTGAAAGCAAGTTCACAGTGAAAATAACTGGCCAATTTGGAGGTGAAGTGAACATAAGTTTTCATGAAGTTTGAGTTAATATTCATGTTGATGCTCTTAAGATGGAAAGCATTTCTTCATGGGCATAGTGCATAATGCTTTTAGATCTTAATAGCATTCATTCAGTTCTCTTGCTGAGGTGTTATTTCCTGATGATAAATTCACAATTTTGAATTGGTGCTAAGTCGCCTAGTGGCAAAAGGAGTTACATTTTCTATTCAAGAAACGTTCTTTTTCATAGTTGTAATGTATAAGGCCAGATTCTCCACAGCATGGGTCTGTTGCACCAATCAGATGGGAATAAAGGAGCCATAATCTAGCTGCAAATTCCTGAGTAGAACTGTGCCACAGCTGAGTATACACCTCTGTCCAGTGCTTAATTTGTGCCACGGCTGACACCTCTAGGTTTGCCAGTTCATAGTTCCAGCACCTCTGGGCTTGCTGAATCAGTTATGCATGTAAAAAAAATTGCTTGAGTCCCAGCACCTCTTTCATTACAATTTAAGCACTGCCTCCGTCCCCCTTTCCCAGCTCTTCTCCAGCCTAGGAAGAAAGGCAGTAGGAATGGGAAATGGCAGAGCTATGCTATGTTACAACAATCCTCCATGACCTTATAAGCTCCATTGAGGATCTTCCATCAGTGGCACAAACTAGAGCTGCATGACAACAGCTCTAAATCCTGCCAGGATCAGCTCTAAGAATCACAGAGTTGTAACTGGCTCTCTGAGGGTCCCATCTCTGTTGCACTGAGCAGATCTCTGGTATAGGAGATAATCTTGTCTATAGTGTTTAAGAATAGTATTGTCATAGTTTTAAATTCAAATCAGTTCCTCTTGTTCAAGAGAATCAAACATATTTCTGAGTAACTCCAGCATCCCTTGACGCCCTATTCAAGACAAAAATCACCACATTGTGTATTGCAGGACCGGCTCCAGGCACCAGGCAACCAAGCACATGCTTGGGGCGGCACCTGGTAAGGGGCGGCCAATCTTGGGGTGGCGGGGGGCAGCGCGGCATTCCGCGGCGGGGAGTAGTGCTCCGGTGGCGCGGCGCTCGGTGGGGGTGCTCTGGTGCGCGGTGCTCGGCTGGGGGGCGGCGCGGCGCTCAGGGAGGGGGGGTGGGCTCCTGCGACACGGTGCTCGGCGGGGGGGCGGCGCGGGGCGCAGCGCTCGGGGGGGGTTCCGGCGGCGCTCGGCGCGGGGGCGGGCTCCGGTGGCGCGGTGCTCGGAGGGGGGGCAGCGGCGCGGCACTCGGCGGGGGGGGGGCTCGGCGGGGCGGCACTTTTTTTTGCTGCTTGGGGCAGCAAAAAAGTTAGAGCCGGCCCTGGTGTATTGTCATTTATGTACTTAGTTCAGATGCTAACCACATGTTCACAATGCACCTAACAAAAAGTTGCCACCACCAATGCAGCCCCAACAAAAGCATCTGATCACGTCTTTCTTTCTCTCCAAACAGAGTTTGCATGGTTTGCTCTGTGAAGAATGACTTTTGACCTTTTTATTTCTTATTACCCTTTGTTCTGGTTGCATTTTTATTCATCTGAGTGATGAACACGAAGTTTTTGTTCAAAGCAAAAGCACTGCTTTTATACCAGTGACAGCTTTACATTTATTTTACTGCATATGAACAGGAATTTTCTAGTGAGTACACCTCCTCTTTATGAGTTTGAAGTGCTACATTTTAATAATAAAGAACTATTAAAAACTGCTTTTCACATATAATGACCAAGAAAAACTACATGCTAATTTTTTTAATAATTCTAGGGCGTCTGTTCTCAGATTGCTGAGTGCTAAGGTGCTGCACAAAGTGAGTTTCTTTGTATTTGCTTTTCCATTTTTAAAGAATATCTTCATTTTTTTTTAATTGTTCATTCAAAACATGCTGACATCCTCTTGCCCAACTATTTGGTCTTGGCTGTGGCACTGACCCTTACACAGAGGTAGATCAGATTGCAGAATCAAAACCTTACTTTTCACTATGCATTCATTTTTATATTTTAGTGGCTACATTTTTCATCCAATGCAACCTCAGTTATATTAGAAACTAGTGAACTATAAAATTTCGAACAAACATTCCATTGTATACTGAAATGAGCATCCTTTAAACTTGCGGTATGTCTACACTGATCTGCAATTTGACTACAGAGGTGTTAATAGAAGCATGCACCAAGTGTTATAACTCCCTAACTTGGAGGCTGTGAGCACAAACTAAAAAGTTCCTACTTCTCATTAACATACTCCTCTTCAAACAGGACTATGTTAATACAAACTAGGAACCTTGTCATACATGCCTGCAGTGTCCACATGGGGGAGCTACAGAACAGCACTTCAGTGCACGCTGCTTATTAAAACCCTGTAGTCCAAACTGCAGGGAAATGTAGACATTCCCTAAGCAGTGCCTTGGATTGACATTCTAATTGTTCTCCTGCCTAATCCTGCTCAGACTGTCTAACTCAAAATACTCTGTCAAGCAAGATTTGGACACTGTAATCTGGAATTTCCTTCTTCCCCAAAAACGTATATATAAAGTATATACCTACCTGCGTGGGAGGCATGAGTACAAAAGACAGAAAAGGGTGGAGTTTTTTGTTTTTACTTTCAAAAGAGTTAAGGCATAACAAGAGAGGAATCCAAGCATGAGACTTTTTAAATACCAATGTGGAAAGCCAAACCTCTGGCAAGAAGGAACAGATTTCTAGTTCTCCAGCCTTTTGACTAAATTTATTTGACATTTGTCAGAATTCATTATTTCCCTTTCATTCTGTTTTAAAATTCAAATATTTTCTGCCTTATTTCAAAGTGGACAAAAATGTCCTAGTTTAATCAGTCAGGGAATATGCATCACAGTATACATTTATTACCCATGGATCAGGGCTAATTTATCATTTAGTACCAAGGAACATTTTGTTCCAATTTTAACATTGCAAGATTAAAAAACTGAGTTCCAACTGGCTTTAAATGCTTTCTGTTTTTCATATTGCATGCAAACATCAAAGTCATGCATAAATTTCAGTGCACTCCCAATATCTTGTATATATTCTCAGAAGATCAAGATTTTTTTGTCACATTAAGTTGCAGTACACCTTTAGACTGGTATCATGTATTCACCTGTTGAAAATATTAAGTTATTTTGCCGTTTCTGAGGGTACATAATTTGGAGCAGAACTTCTCCATCAGTGGCTCCTGATGCAGAAGCAGGTTACATCCACTGGCTGAGTGGGAGGTGGGGAGGTTGTCCACGTGTAGCAGCTCCAGCACCTGATGGGACCATAAACAATTTACTGGTCCAACCTGCCCTCACCACAGACAGAAACCACCAGATCCAAACAAAAACAGAGTTCCTCAGGTTCTAGGCACAAGCTACACCATCCATGCACAGCCTCACTCTCAGACTCACCTCCAGACTGAGGGTAAGCTAACTGATCCTGTGAAGTCACAGACTCCATTTTACTTCAAGTGCTTGGCACCACATGGAGAGCGTAATATGAACAGATAGTTAAGCACAAAGTGAATTTGATGGGAGTTGTGACAGATGAGGCCTTGGAAGCATGCAAACTTCAACAGATATATACCAAGATATGCCAGACACTATAGGCAGAGAGATTAGTTGGATTTTTGTATCTATAAATGTTATATCTATCTCTGTGAACTATGGATTGTGTTCTAGCTCCATGTGGGACAGTTACCAAGCTTCCCTCAAATTAAAAATCTGTGTGTGTGTGTGTGTGTGTCTGTGGGGAAGGGGTAATTACTGCAAATCCCAGGACAGGTAAACAACTCCAGAGAAGTACTACTTCCGAGAAGCAATTGTGTATACTGGTTCAGACCAGGTTCATGAAGCCCAGGAGACAAAGAAAGGGCTTTTGGTAGAAAGGGTCAGCATGAACTGACTCAGAGACCTTCATTTTGATAAAAAAAATAGACATGAGATTGTAACCAAAAGGGCATAACCATGCTGGAAGGGTTTGAAGGACTGGAAACCTACTGGTCTTCTGCAAGTGGGAGATGATAAGCTTATCATGCTTCTTGACTGTTTATTGTTTTATTCTATGTTGTCCCTAAGACCTAAAAAGGCATCCTTGAGAAGACCATGGAGGGGGCAGAAGTGCAGTTAACTCAGGAACTGTGACAGGGGCTACAATGGTCAGGTGTGCTATGACCCCTTATTACAATGATCATAACTGTGTCAATGTTAACTTGTGCTCTTCCCATCTGTTGCATCCACCCCACCTATTGTCACTTGTCTTTTAGACGGTAATTTTTTTTGGACAGGGACTGTCTTTATTGTAGGTTTGTATTGTGCCCAGCACAATGGGGCTCTGATCCTTGATTAGGGGCTGTTAGAATACTACTAATAATATTACAGGAAGATCTGTTCCCACCTCCTCTCTAGAGGGGCAGAGAGGGAATGCCTGCTATCTCCAGTTCCACCTTTAGCTACAATCTAGGGAAAACATTGTGAATTTCCTCTCCTCTTCCTGGCATGCTGTTGTGAAGCAGGGAAAGAGTTGGTAAAATTGGTTGGTGGAACAAGGGAAGTTTCCCTACAGATTTTGATACTCTGCGTGCATGTGAATGCACAATTTTTTTTTTGTTGGGCTTCTCCTCGCCCATTTTAGGAACATGACTCCTTTCAGATACATATATTGCCTTGTCCATATTCTCTCATTGTTGAGCTGGTATATGCACAGAGGCCTAGGCTTCTCAAATAAATCCAGCAAGCTAGTGAGCTCACAGTGACCTGCCCCTTGGCATCAGCTAAGCAATCTAGGGGTACTTCGTCACTGACCACCTCACAAAGGCCTATTCCTTGATCTGAGGCCAGCAAGCTAGAGGTATTGAACTAGTAATTGGACAAAAGGCTGGGCACCAACTTCAGTCCAGCATGCTAAATCTGTTGAGCCAGTTATTTCACAAAGACTTACACCATGACTTCAGCTCAGCGCTGCTGAATCAGTAACTTCACAGAGGCCTGTAACTTGTCATCAGTTCAGCATGTTCAAGTTCTTCAGCTAGTGGAGCTTCATATCAGACCAGCACACTAGAAGTATTGAGTTGTAATCTTCAGAGAGACTAGCATGTTTCATTGACTTTGCACTTCTAGACTCTGGGCCTGACATAGAGTTGCTCTAACTGCAACAACCCTCTATGAGAACACCAAAAATCACAATCCAGATCCCCTGACTCCCTGTCCTTGGTCACTAGACCATCTTTTCTCCAGTAACAGTTATGCAGAACAGAGAAGTGGAAAAAGGGTGTGGATATTACCAGTCATTCATTTTCAGATATTTTTAAAACGGATCCTCCTGTGCATAATGTATCTCCCGTCAGCTTGTGAGATAACATCAGGGAGGCAGGGGTTATTTCAATAACAGTGTGCTGTTTTAGTAGCTTCAGGGAAAATGGTTTTAATTATTAAAGACAATTCAAAAATATACCAATCCATGAGTAGGGTCAAAATGACAATGCTGCTGGGAAATCAGATTTTCATAGTAGGAAACCCGTATGGCTGAGTATTAAAATTAATAGTGTACTGTGACAAAGTGGCATTAGAACTGGTAAAGTTAGAGGACTAAATATCACACAGTTAGCATAATGGTTCTTATTATTACTATTATTCATTTGTATTGTACTAGTGCCTAGGAGCTGCTGGCATGGTCCAAGGACCCATTTGCTAGGCGCTGTAAAAGTGCATAACAAAAGACAGTCCCTGCCTGAGTTAGCATCATGGTTGCTACATTTCATTTTGCTTGGCATACAGTGGACCAAATTTTGAGGATTTGACTCATTTACAGTTTACCTAAATAAAGTCTAAACATGGAATAAGAATCTCAAGATTTTTCCACTGGGACTGCAACATACATTACATATATTAGGGCAGATGATAATAACTGCAACACAACTATGTGGTATTTCTTTGTCGCCCTTTACACCAGTGCAGAGTGGGTACAATATGCTATCCTGATCTGGTTGCATTTTGTACCAACCTTGCTGTCAGTTAACAATGGTGTAAATGACTGCACAAGATGCAAGGCAGTGTTGAATTGGGCTCCAGATTTCTATTTTTAATAACTGACCACTAGATGATGCTCTGACTCCAACTATGTGTGAAGCTGGAAGTCTTAAGATTTTTTTTTTTTTTTTAATTATTCTCTCATTTGGTAGAATTTTGAATCCTATGCAACATTCTATAGATCAGTTATATATAATATGAAACACATACGGAAACAATATCATCTCTGCATAGCTTCACTCCTTGGCTACATCTACGCTACAGACATCTACTGGCATAGCTATGTTGGCCAGGGTATGAAGAGGTGTGATCCCAGACCGACATAACTATGCTAAGCCCCTAGTGTAGATGCAATTATACAAGCAAAACTGCATTTGCCAGTATAGGTTGTTTCGCTCGGGGGTGTGTGGCAGACGCTATGCCAGCTCTGGCAGCACAGCTTTGCCAATATAAGCTATGTCAACACAAAGAGCTCTTTACCAGTGTAGTCTGCTGGTATAGAATCATAGAGCTGGAAGGGACCTCGAGAGGTCATCTTATCCAGTCCCCTGCACTTGTGGCAGGACTAATTATCTCGACCATTCCTGACAGGTGTTTGTCTAACCTGCTCTTAAAAATCTCCAATGATGGAGATTCCACAACCTCCCTAGGGAATTTATTCCAGTGCTTAACCACCTTAATCCACCCCACAGAAACATTTTCCAATCATTGCTAGTGTTAGGAGTGACAATTTGTCTGTTTCTATACTACTGCTAGAAATGAGTCATCTGCCTCACCATCATCCTAGGCATTAAAGTCTGTGCCCTCTCACCACAGGACACCAACCATTCTTTTGATGTTGCTTTCTTCTAAGTATCTGGTCACTTGATCCATAGTCTATTAGCTGTGTTGGTCCAGGACTCAGATTTTCAAGGTTCACATACCACTTTGTTGATTGCTTTTTCAAATGGCTTGCAGAAGAGTACTGTTATTCTTTCTGCTGTTGTATTAATTAACTTGCTACCAGTTTACATTTTAATTTCTCTGAATTTTTGTAAGAACTTTTCAGTAATTTCATTGTTAGTTCCATAATTTTGTCTATCATCCTGGAACTACAGTTGCCAAACTGAAACTGAAGAGAAACAGAAAAGATTGCAACTGTTTACTTTAGAGAGAAATAAATAGGAGAGGATATTGTGACCCTAAGAGCCTCTCAATGTCAACAGGCAAAGGGTACACTATATTGTAACTCATAACAGGCCTGTCTGACTGGGTGGATCTCACCACTGCGGCACCTCCTCCTGGCTGTCCTGGGGTTTAGGTCTGCTAGCCAATGTGCCTTCTTCTGGTGCTATCTCACCATCATCATTTCTGCTCCTGGACTGGTGTCGTTCCAAGGACCACAATGTCCTCTTCAGGATACACCCTTCCAGCTGTGCCGCACTCTGTGCTCCCCCCTTCTGGGGGACATCTCTGTAGTCCCTGTCCAGCCACTTCTCTCAGTAGTGACCGCAGTCTACTGCCTAGCCATTTCCGCAGTGGCAAGGAGTGGTGGGGGGAGACCCGGGCCTGCCCACTATTCCCGCCCCAGAGACCCTGTAGATAGCTGCTACTTGCTGCGTCCCTTCCAACTGCTCAGTCTATTTCCCTGGGCCACTTCACCTGCAGCCCTAGCACCTTCTTCACCCTTACCTCAGGGCCTCAGCATGCCAGTCTTAGTAGCCAGCCAGGAGCTTGCTCTCACTCCCCTGATCCTGCCCAGTACTGCTTTGCCCCAGGTGCTAGCT
This sequence comes from Malaclemys terrapin pileata, assembly GCF_027887155.1. Classification (NCBI taxonomy): domain Eukaryota; kingdom Metazoa; phylum Chordata; order Testudines; family Emydidae; genus Malaclemys; species Malaclemys terrapin. The sequence goes on from NC_071512.1 coordinate 70,897,569, forward strand.
TTCTTCCACCTGCAAGGCAGCCAGTTCTACCTCCTCAAGTTCCAGGGAGCAACTAAAACTGCTCTGTTCTGCAGCTTTTCTTATATGGGCCTGCCAGGCCCTGACTAGCTGCTCCTCGCAGCCTCTCTCCTACTGGCTGCTTTCTGCGCAGCCTCTCTAGGGCTACATTAACCCCTACAGGCCAGTGTGGGGCAGATGCCCCATCACAGCCTGACATACTCACTACTCCTAACACATTGTTGTCATGATAGGTATCTTGTAAGGTATTCTATGGAAGTTGGTGTCACACTGGTCAGGAATATCACTGTGTGATTATGTACAGGTTGTGTATCAAGAATTATGTTTGTGTGCTGGAAATATGTTCTTAAAATCTGTTTGGGAGGCAGTGCATAGATCAAGCCTGCCCTAGACAAAGGAATGTGGATTTACCTGTCTGACTAGCTTGATTACAGGCAGAGGAAAATGGAAGAACATTTGCATATAAGTTAAACAAAGCAATCAGGCTAACAAGCAATTTAGTGAACACACTGGGGTCTGAATCTGCACCCCCAGGAAGTCTTCCTGGCTCTTGAGACAAAGTCAATGAACTTTGGAAAATATAAGGGGGATGAAAAAAGACAATCTAGATATCCATCATATAGGTGGCATAGCGAACAGCACCCTCTTTGCATGAAGGGCAGGAGCAACTGATATGTTGCTGTAAATAAGAATCTGTTTTAGGCAAAGATATAGCTTTCTAGAATTAAGTTTTAAGCACTAGAAGGAATGTTCTTTTTGTTGTTGTAACCATTCCTGTCTGTTTTTCTCTTGCTTAGTATCACTTAATCTCTATTCTTTATTAATACAATTATTCTTAGTTTTTATCATAAACCATCTCAGTGATGTTATATTGAAGCACAGAGAGAGTCCTCAGCTAACTTAATGGGTTGGTGTGTACACTATCTTTTTAGAGGCAGCAAACATAATTTCTGTGAGTGTCCAGTGAGAGGGACTGAACACTACAGTGAGACATCTCTGGGGAACTGAGGTTCACTTATTGTTCTCTGCAAAACAAGGTTAAGACTGGCAGAGTCTCGAGGAGTTTGCTGGTAAGGCTGACAGAACTGGTGTGGCAGGGAGCTGGCACACAGTCTAATCTCCGTAATGCTCATTCTTGCTAAGGCAGAGGGGCAACACAGTTGCTTGCAGTTCTGGATGTCCTTGACAGAGCAGCATGTAAATTACAGAGGAATACAACATAATGAATGGGAAAGTGAAGTTAAATCACATATTCCTATTTACCATCTCTTAAGACATGAACAACAAAACTGAAAGACAGCAAATTTTAAACTGGACACAGAAAAGTACTTTATGCAATGCATAATTGACCTATGGAACTCATTGCCACAAGATATTACTGAATAGGATTAAAAACAAGATTAAATATTTATATGGATAATGAGAACATCCAGTGTTATAATTATTTTAATACTATCAAATGTATTAAAATAATACATTTTTCACCCTCCTCTGTGATTTACACAAAGCCCTAATAATATGTGAGACACTGTGACTCAAAGAAATATATCTCCAGATGGCATTTTTTAAAAACAGTTGTGTTAAAAAAAAATCCCACTTGCATTGAGGGAGTTTCTCACGAGCAGTGATGTTCTGAAAGAACAGCAGGAAACATATGTAATATTTTTGAAAAATGGGGTGCAGACTAAACGAAAAAATAGAGACCTGTCAATTTAACATCTCAAATATACTAAAGAGCATTTACATTTCAGAGCATAAGCCAACCACTAAATGACTAATATCCTAATCTTTTAGAGCTATGCATTTAACTGTAATTGTATTCTCTTTAGTATATTTGAGATGTTAAATTGACAGGTCTCTATTTTTTCGTTTAGTCTGCACCCCATTTTTCAAAAATATTACATATGTTTCCTGCTGTTCTTTCAGAACATCACTGCTCGTGAGAAACTCCCTCAATGCAAGTGGGATTTTTTTTTAACACAACTGTTTTTAAAAAATGCCATCTGGAGATATATTTCTTTGAGTCACAGTGTCTCACATATTATTAGGGCTTTGTGTAAATCACAGAGGAGGGTGAAAAATTCCATAAAATAGTCATGGGGAATGTGACAGATTTCACCCTTTGTCTCTGATTAGTAGAGGAGTCTCAAAACAGTCATTTATATGTTTAAAGTTGCTTTATATCTGTTGTTCCCAACCCGTGGGTCACAATCCCAAATGGGGTCGCACCATCAGCAGATGGGGGCGGCAATCCCTATCGTGCAGAGGATGCCATTTTGCTCTACAAAATGGGATCCTCCGCACAGCATGACCTCATGTATATGGTGCGTGTGAGATCATGCTGTGGGGAGGATGCCATTTTGTAAAGCAAAATGGTGTCCTCCATTCATTGTGACCTCACACACACTGTACATGAAAGTTCATGCTGTGCGAGGATGCCATTTTGCTCTTCCAAATGGCATCTCCCTGTATGAAGTCCCGGAAGCAAATAATTAATTAAAAGTAGGTAGTGCCAGAAAAAGTTTGGGAACTCCTACTTTATATACTGATACAATCAAATTTCAGTCTGTGCTTGGCATCAAGAATCTAAATTTTAAGAAGAGGAACATGACACAGTAACAGAATATCTAAGACAAAACTACAGATCTATACAAACCCAGAGCATATTTACTGGGGGTTAAATTCATCCCAGTGAAGAGGGTCTAGTCAAGTTCTTCTGCACCACTTATACTACAGTTAAGAACTTTATTTTACTGAGGTGAATTTCATCCCAGGTCACCCTAGTTGTGACAGCCTAAATAGGAGTATAGTGTTACAATGTATCAATGTGAGGAGAGAAATTAAAGATGTTATGGACCCCTGCTAAGAAGTCACAGGTACCACTGTCCTTGAATTAGGATCTATCACCTAATTGAACTTAGTGCGAATAAGGATAAGGGACAAGAAAAGGTAAGCTAAAAAGGTGCTTTATTTAACATAAGGTAAATATATGGACAAAATATTTCAATGGTTTGCATGGGCATGAAGCTCAGAACCCTCTCCCTCTACAAATGACAGACAAAGGTATTTATACTTTACAGATCAAAGTTCGTCTGATCATCTGCCTTGGCCTCCAGATGTTGGATCCGGACCTACCACTGCGCTTGGGAATGATGGGCGGCGCAGAAGGGACTCAAACCTTTGATGACTGCTGGACCAGGATCAGATCACTTCTCAGGTAAGTAGGTGGTATGGTATCTCTCAGAGATCTTCCGATGGTTCTTGATCCGACGACGTGAACGTGGGCTGCTGGTAGGAAGGACATCACCCTAGAGCCTGTGGGTGGGGCTTTTATATTCTGTAGTCTCTAGGCAGATTAGTGAACACCTGACCAGTCCTTTTCCCGTCTTTCCACAAAAGAGCACCAAACTCAAACAAAAGGGCTCCAAAGTTTCAAAGAGAAGGGTGCCAACATGGCTGCCAAACAAATACTAGACACCATTCAAGATGACGATTTTAACAAATTTTTGACATTACCATTTCCCAGGTAAATAATACAAGATACCACATAGATATAAATCAGAGCATGCATATTAAAACATAAGTACATGAATAATGCTGTATAATAGGACTGGAACGGACCCCTAGATCATCGAGTCCAGTCTCCTGCTAGGTCAGGTAACCCTGTCATATAACCCCATTCATAATCTTAGCAAGCTCCATTTTAAAACTAGTTAGGCTGTTTGCCCCTACTACTTCTATTTGGAGTCCTCCAATCATTAGAAACCTTCTAATTTCCAGCCTAAATTTATTCATGCCAGTTTATATTCATTTGTTCTTGTGCCAATGTTGTCTTTTAGTTTAAATAGCTCTTCTCTCTGCCTGATATTTAGTCCCCTTGCTCCAAGTATTTATTGGGAGCAATCATATCCCTCGCTGCTTTCATTTTGCTAGGCTAAAGAAGCCAAGCTCTTTTAGTCTCTTCTCATAAGATAGGGTCTACATTCCCTTGATCATTCTAGTAGCTCTTCCCCGCACCTGTTCCAGTTTGAATTAATCTTTCTTGAACCTGGATCACCAGGACTGTACACAGTGTTCCAAAGGAAATCTTACCAGTGCCTTGAACAATAGTGTTAATACTTCCCTATCTCTACTGGAAATACCTCGTCTGATACAACATATAATCACATTTCCCCTTTTCACAACCACATCACATTTCTGGTTCATAGTCATCCTGCATTTGACTAATACACGTAGGTCTTTCTTCTCCTCAGTCATTGGCAAGTGATGAGCCCCCATTTTATAGCAGAAATTCTTTATTAGTCCATAAGTGCATGATTTTGCACTTTGTACTATTAAATTTCATCCTATTGTATTACGTCAGTCCTCAAGCTCAGCCAATTCTTCCAGTGTAATATTCTGATCCACCTCTGTATTGACAGTCTCCCAACTTTGTGTTATCAGCAAATTTCATTAGCACAATTCTACTATTTGTGCCAAGATCATTACTGAAAATATTAAGTAAGATTAGTCCACAGCTGATCCCTGAGGAACTCTGCAAGTAACCTTCCTCCAGCTTGACACTTCTCCTTTCAGCACTATCTACTCTCATTGCCCCTTCAACCAGTTCCTTATCCACCTTACAATTCTTGTACTAATCCCCATTGTCTCCATTTTAACTAATAATTTCCCATGTGGTACCATATCACTTTACTGAAATCCAAATAGATGAGATCTACCACATTTCCCTTGTATAAAAAAATAGTTATCAAAGACAGATATTAGGTTAGTCTGGCATGATGTACCTTTGGCAAACCAATATTGCATTTTATTCCAACTTCCATATAACTCCATGTCTTTAATCTTTCCTTCAAAATTGTTCAAAAGCCTGGCATATTATTGAGGTCAGACTAATGGGTCTGTGGTTACCCAGATCACTTTTCCCTCCCTTTCTTAAATATAGGTACTCTGTTTGCTATTCTCCAGTCATACAGTACCACCCCATATTTGACAGATTTATGAAAAATCTTTGCTACCAGACTAGCAATCTCATGTGCCAGTTCTTTCAGTATTCTGGGATGGAGATGATCTGGTTCCTCCCGATTTGAGCACATTAAGATTTTTGAGTTTTGCTTCCACTTCAGATGTGATCATTTCTAAACTCATTCCCATTAGCCATCCTGCCTTTGTCCCCATGTTCTACATTATCATCTTTATTGATAACTGAGGTTAAAGTATTTAATATTCATTTCTGCCATACTTAGATTATCTTTAATCTCTACCCCATTCCCTTTTTCCACTTCTTTTCTTGTTCTCTTTTTATTTATATGGGTAGATAAACTTTTACTTTTTAATTTCCTTTGCAAAGTCTAACTCAGCTTGTCTTTTGGCAATTCACACTTTATCCCTACTCATTCTGACCTCTAAAACAGAGCTTTCATTGCCGGTCAATTTCTTTTTCCATTCCTTGTAGACTTTCTAATGGTTCCCTATAGCCTTTTTGAGGTATGGTTGTTTTTTTCTTTCTTCTTTGTTTTTAGGTCCAGTTAGGTCTGGAGCCCTTCCCTACATGTTTTTTCCTCCCATGCTTGGGATGTAAATACGCCACATTAAGGTCTCTGAGCTCTGAAGTCCAGCTAAATTCACTAACTAGTTCCCTTAATTTCTTAAAGTCTTGATTTTTGAAATTGAAAGCCTTAGTTACCAACCTTCCATTTAATTTATACTGAATCAACTAGTGATCACACAATCCAAAAAGTTATTTTCTAAAACCAGCTCTTCTATAATGTCCTCACTAGTTATCAAAACCAAATATACAATAGCCTCACTTTTTTTGTTTGTTTGTTCAGTGAATATTTGGTGAAGACACTGGTCAGCTATCAAATCCAGGAATAACTGGGCCATGCCATTATTAGTAGCAAATGTTCTCCAGTCCACAATTCTGAAGTGAAAGTCTCCCATAATTGGCACATTTATCTAGAAATCCTTGATTCTTCTAATGCTTTTGAATGCGAGTGTGACTCCTAAGAAAGTTTTCAAGTACACAATTTTCTATTCTGTACAGAAAGCTGCTTTAAAATCACTAATTTTAATGTTTAATGATTAGATTATTGATTCTTAGCTTGTTGCAAAGCTAGTCAAACTTTTTACATGCTAACAAATAGAACTGTGTTGTAGGAACCCAGCCTCTTGCCTCACACTACCCATTTAGAGCAAATTTTTGGACTATGGATTTGATAAATTCAACTCAACCTACCATCACATTACAGAATGTTCTATTAGAGAGCTTTCAAAATGAAAAATCCTCAGCTTTCTTTCTTCAGCTCATGCTTCCTTTCCTAGTCCAGTAAGGTAGATACATTTCAAGCTGATTAGCCTTAGGCGATGAGTGTTCCATTCAGTTTCACTGAATTCTGATAATGGTTATGAATATATTTGCTCTATTCACCAAGGGCTTGATTGTACAAGCTGCTGGGTACTCTGACCCATTATAGCAAAGCCTTTTACGCACAAGCTTAACTTTAAGCATTTGAATAGTCCCATTGACTTCAGACTGGATTGAGACCAGAGTGCTCAGTATATTTCAGATTTGAAACCCAAGGAGCAGATTCCAATTTATATTTTGCCCTGGCCTTTGAAGGCGGTGGTAGTGGCATAAGAGACACTGCCCATGAGAGTACTCTGGGAGCTCCCTCCCTGAGCTCTCTCGCACATAGAGGGAGTGCATGTGCCCTGTTCCTTTGGATGGCATAGCCTTTGTCACAAAAATATCCAAACATGGCTCTGCCTCCTCCCTAGCCCTTCCAAGTCCCCTCAGTGATTTGCAGAATCACAGACATAGGTAAGAGCAGTCTTTGCACTGAGTTATTTTGCAAGAGTTGTTTGGGGAAACCTCTTTGTGCTTTCACCCACCCCTACACAGCCAAGACCAACCTAGCCTCAATATGGCTACAATATTTTGCTTACAGCTATCATAATACTTTTTACTACATGTTTTGAAAATCATTTAAGCAATATGGAGAGCTGAGCCACCAATATGGGGAATAATGCTAGAATGAGGCCTTGTCTACACTACGAGAGTAGTTCGATTTTACTTAAATCGAATTTTTGGAATCGATATTGCAAAGTCGAACGTGTGTGTCCACACTAAGGACAGTAATTCGACTTTGTGAGTCCACACTAACGGGGAAAGCGTCGACATTGGAAGCTGTGCACTGTGGGCAGCTATCCCACAGTTCCCGGAGTCCCCGCTGCCCATTGGAATTCTGGGTGGAGCCGCAAATGCCTTCTGGGTAAAAAAAATGTGTCCAGGGTGCTTTTGGGTAACTGTCGTCATCCGTCCATCACTCCCGCCCTCCCTCCCTGAAAGCGCCGGCGGGAAATCAGTTCGCGCACTTTTCTAGTCAGTGACAGCGCGGACGCCACAGCACTGCGAGCATGGAGCACACTGCGACCATCGCTGCAGTTGTGGCCGCTCTCAACGCCTCGCAGCTTATCATACACCTTTCCCTGAGGCAGATGCAGATAAGTCAGGCGAGGAGGCTACGTCACCGCGGTGATGGCCTGAAGTCTGAGAGTAGCACAGACCTCTCAGAAAGCAGGGGACCCAGCGCCGAGGACATCACGGTCGCAATGGGTCATGTTGATGCCGTGGAACGGCGATTCTGGGCACGGGAAACAAGCACTGAGTGGTGGGACCGCATAGTGCTGCAGGTCTGGGATGAATCCCAGTGGCTGCGAAACTTTCGCATGCGGAAGGGAACTTTCCTGGAACTTTGTGAGTTGCTGTCCCCTGCCCTGAAGCGCAATGACACCCGGATGCGAGTAGCCCTGACTGTCCAGAAGCGAGTGGCCATAGCCCTCTGGAAGCTTGCAACGCCAGACAGCTACCGGTCAGTCGCGAACCAGTTTGGGGTGGGCAAATCTACTGTGGGGGTTGTTGTGATGCAAGTAGCCAAGGCAATCGTTGATGTACTGCTGCCAAAGGTAGTGACCCTGGGAAACGTGGAGGCGATCATAGATGGCTTCGCAGCGATGGGATTCCCAAACTGCGGTGGGGCCATAGATGGAACTCACATCCCTATCCTGGCACCGGACCACCAGGCCAGCCAGTACATTAACAGAAAGGGCTACTTTTCCATGGTGCTGCAAGCACTGGTGGACCACAGGGGACGTTTTACAAACATCTACGTCGGATGGCCGGGCAAGGTTCATGACGCTCGTGTTTTCAGGAACTCTGGTCTGTTTAGACGGCTGCAGCAAGGTATTTACTTCCCGGACCACAAAATAACTGTTGGGGATGTGGAGATGCCTATAGTCATCCTCGGGGACCCAGCCTACCCGCTAATGCCCTGGCTCATGAAGCCCTATACTGGTGCCCTGGACAGTGAAAAAGAACTCTTCAACTACCGGCTGAGCAAGTGCAGAATGGTGGTGGAGTGTGCTTTTGGCCGTCTCAAGGGGAGATGGAGAAGCTTGCTGACTCGCTGTGATCTCAGCGAAACCAATATCCCCATTGTTATAGCAGCTTGCTGTGTGCTCCACAATCTCTGTGAGAGCAAGGGGGAGACCTTTATGGCGGGGTGGGAGGTTGAGGAAAATAGCCTGGCTTCTGATTACGCACAGCCAGACAGCCGGGCGATTAGAAGAGACCAGCGGGACGCGCTGTGCATCCGGGAGGCTTTGAAAGCTAAGTTCCTGAGTGAGCAGGGTAACCTGTGACTGTAAAGTTTGTGTACAGAGAAGCCGAACCTGCCCCCGTTTCTTTACCCAGTTTATGTTGACTATCCTCTCCAGTTACATACCCCCTTCTCCCCCCCTTCCAACACACGTTTCGAAATAAAATCAGTTCTACTTTGTTAATGAACACCGTTTTCTTTACTACTGTTTTCGCGGGAATTTTTTAAAACTGGGACGCGGATTGTGGTGCGGAGCGGGTGTAGTGTAGTGACGCAAAGAAAGCTTTTAAACTCAAGGATTGACAGGCTCCGCTGTGGTGGGCTGGTTCTTTCAACGGAGCCTGTCACCCCTCCTGATCGGGACTGTGTGTATGGGGGGGCTATGTGACTTTGTGGCAGGGGGAGGACGGTTACAGATCTCCTGCTGTGTGGCTCTGTGATCCTGCATAAGGACCGCCGCTTAAGATCTGTAACTGCCCTCCCCCGCCACAAAGTCACAGAGCAACCCACCCCCCACTACAGAACATGAAAACCACCTCCCAGACTGACCAGGGCAACTAGTCACTGCACTGTGTATGTGCCCTGCTGCTGTACCTGCCCCCGCCTATGTACCCTGCCAAAGGTGACTGTCCTGTCCAATTACCATCCCCCTTTCCCCCCCTCCTCCAAAAGAACATGATGGAAACATTAGTTAACAGAAACATATTTTTTATTATCAACTACACATGGAACTGGGAGGTGAAACTTGGACGGGGGCTTGTGTCAGGCGGGAAGGAAAGAACTTGTCAAATTTTGGGGAATGAGAGCCTTCTGCTACTAGAGCTCTCTGCAGGGGTGGAGTGAGAGTTGGCGTGGACTCTGCCGCCTCTCCTTCTGTACACTTTGGGTGAGGGGGGTATGGGACTTGGTGGCGGGGGAGGGCGGTTAGAGATGGACTGCAGTGGGGCTCTGTCCTCCTGCAGAACATCCACAAGGCGCCAGAGCGTGTCCGTTTGCTCCCTCAGTAGTCCAAGCAGGGTTTGAGTCGCCTGCTGGTCTTCCTGCCGCCACCTCTCCTCCCGATCCATGTTTGCTTGCTGCATTTGGGACAAGTTCTCCCGCCACTGGGTCTGCTGTGCTGCCTGGGCTCGGGAGCAGGCCATAAGCTCTGAGAACATGTCCTCCCGTGTCCTCTTCTTCCTATGCCTAATCCTCGCTAGCCTCTGGGAGTGTGATGCCAGGCTAGGTTGTGAGACAGTCGCAGATGGGGCTGTGGGAATGGGAAAAAGGGAGTGAATTCCTCAGAAAGATAAATGTAGTTGTGAACAAAGAACATAGTCTTTCTCTGTGAACAAGACCATGCACAGCACCTATCACATGCGCACTCAGCACAAGGTCGAATTCTTGGCCTTCGCATTCAGTGCCTGGGGTCTTGCACAGCACATTTGAGAACCGTGTCAGGACAACGGAATTTCTGTTGCAGGCAGACATGGTAAGCCGTAGACTCGTGGCAGCTTAAAACTTTAATATTAGCAATGGCCTCATTTCACATTGAAATCAATGTCGGTCCCTGCTGCCAGCAATCCGGCAAGCAGGAACTCTGCTCCTGTCCCACACCCTTGCGGCTGTCCCCGGGAACGATCCCTTTCGGCTGCCCCTCTCCCGCCTCCACCGCGTGGCTGCAAACCAGCGGTTACAGTTCTGTAAAGGAACGGTAAAGCAGTCCCAACACTAACATTCCCCTACCTCATTCAAAGCAGGTCACCATGAGCGATATCACCCTCATGAGGATCTCTGACAGCGAGAAAGAGAGAATGCTCCAGGAAAGCCTCCAAAGACCAGGGCCGTATGCCGCCCTGCTGTGCAGAGCAATGATTCCCGAGTACTTGCTTGTCTCGTGGCGCGGCAACGTGTCGTACTACGGAGGACCCAATAAGGCCGCTCTCCCCAGGAACCTAATGCAACGGATTTCCAATTACCTCCAGGAGAGCTTCCTTGAGATGTCACAGGAGGATTTCTGCTCCATCCCCGGACATATAGACCGCATTTTACTGTAGCTGCTGTAGCAGTGACTAAACAGTAGAGCGGCTTGGGCAGGACAATCATGCAAAACTGGACATTGCTAGATTTTTTTTTCAATAGTTGCACTGCCCATGACTGAACCGTTAAGCGCCTAGGGCAAACTAATCATGAGAAACCCATTTTTTTAATTGTTAATATTCCTGTTCTGTTAAAAATAAATGTTTAGATGTTTACAACACTTACTGGCTGATCCTTCCCCAGATTCTGTGTCCGGGGTAACGGCTGGGGACGGTTGGTAGGGGATCTCTGTAAGGGTGATGAAGAGATCCTGGCTGTCGGGGAAACCAGCGTTGTGAGTGCTGTCGACTGCCTCGTCCACCTCTTCTCCTTCCTCATCTTCCCCGTCCGCTAACATGTCCGAGGATCCGGCCGTGGACAATATCCCATCCTCAGAGTCCACGGTCACTGGTGGGGTAGTGGTGGTGGCCGCACCTAGGATGGAATGCAGTGCCTCGTAGAAACGGGATGTCTGGGGATGGGATCCGGAGCGTCCGTTTGCCTCTTTGGTCTTCTGGTAGCCTTGTCTCAGCTCCTTGATTTTCACGCGGCACTGCGTTGCATCCCGGCTGTATCCTCTCTCTGACATGTCTTTAGAGATCTTCTCGTAGATCTTTGCATTCCGTTTCTTGGAGCGCAGCTCGGAAAGCACGGACTCATCACCCCACACAGCGATGAGATCCAAGACTTCCCGATCAGTCCATGCTGGGGCCCTCTTTCTATTCTGAGATTGCACGGCCATCACTGCTGGAGAGCTCTGCATCATTGCCAGTGCTGCTGAGCTCGCCACAATGTCCAGACAGGAAATGAGATTCAAACTGGCCAGACAGGAAAAGGAATTCAAATTCAAATTTTCCCGGGGCTTTTCCTGTGTGGCTGTTCAGAGCATCCGAGCTCGTACTGCTGTCCAGAGCGTCAACAGAGTGGTGCACTGTGGGATAGCTCCCGGAGCTATTAGCGTCGATTTCCATCCACACCTAGCCTAATTCGACATGGCTATGTCGAATTTAGCGCTACTCCCCTCGTCGGGGAGGAGTACAGAAGTCGAATTAAAGAGACCTCTATATCGAACTAAATACCTTCGCGGTGTGGACGGGTGCAGGGTTAATTCGATGTAACGGCGCTAACTTCGACATAAACGCCTAGTGTAGACCAGGCCTGAGTTTTACCATGCTTGTTCCCTCCAGATTGGACTAGAGAAGCTATTGATTGTTTGGCTTTCCTGATTAAACTTTGTGTAAGCTTCAGTCAGGTGAAAAGGTGAAAGAAGCTTCTTATCTGCTTTGAAAGAACTACATTATTTGTTAGTCAAAAATTATTTTTGCAAAAGGTCATTCTTCTGATATATTAGTCATTACAGCCTTTCCCCTGAAAAATCTCGTTGACAATCTTACTTGTTCCTATACATTTTTCATGTATTTATTTATTGAGGCAACTCAAGGTTTAGATGTAAATTCTATAAAGCAAGACCTTTTAGTCTGTCTCTCTAAAACTTTTGCTACAGTGCCTGGCACTTGGCCTGTCATGTGTTTTAAATTTAACTTATTTTGACTAAGATTTCACTAGTTATTGAATTTTATATCTGAGTTTGTAAGCTCCAGCACTGTTTTTATTGATTTACTCATTTTATTATGTAAAATGTTTTTGATGTAAACTCTATTGACTTTGTTTATATATAGAATACAAGGGGGTCCTCAGGCTTCATTGTCCTCTGACACCAGTACAAAAATAAGTAGTAATTCCATTGAAACCAAATGGAATTTTGCTGGTATGGGGGCAGGGGTGGGGAGTGGGGGGAGAGTTTGAGGGAAGAGAAGTGGCTTGATATAGGAGGCTTCGGGAATTGAGGAAAAAGAAAGGGTATGTAAGGAGGGGCAAGCAGAGAAGAAGGAGCCAGAGCCTTGCAGAGAGAAAACTGTCAGGAAGTTTGGGAACAGACAGAGAGGACAGAATTGGGTTGGAGCAGAAAGTTGAGAATGATCACCCATCTCAGGGCACAGTGGAAGCATACCTGGTGCTACAGCTGTGATGCATAAAACTGAGAACATTACATTCTTTCTTCAAAGATGGAGTAGCAGAGGGACTAATTGATGGGTTTTTGTTCTTGTGGCTTAGGGTGGTGGAGGAAGTGGTGCTGATTGGAGCTAGTGGGGATTGTGTGTATGTACACCTGTGGGGAATTGCTGCCCACATAACATTTTTCACGTCTTTTCAGAAACTGCAGGACCAGCTTGGTGCATATCTTTCCCTTTGATGGAGCAATTTTAAAGAAACTCCATGAGGAGGAATCTCAGAGTTTTTCTTCCCTATGCCCCCTCTCTTGTATATATTGTTACAGGAAGGGGGGGGGGAATCTAGGGCCTTGGTTTTTTGGTTCAGATGGAACCTTCTTTTTGAATTTGTTTCCATACTCTTGTAATAGTCTTTTTCCCGTTCTCATTAGATACCAGTTCCCCCCCTCCACACAACTTTTAAAGTGTGAGGTAGTTTAATTTCTTTGAAATTCCAGAGGCTGAAATGGTTTTATTTTTCCTTGTAGTGGTTTTTGCTACTCCCTGGTGTTGACCACTGAGAGTTGCATATTCTTAATCTTTCTTATAGCAGTAGCAGTCTTCATCCCTTCCTGTTTCTCACAAAATATTTTTTTCCTATCAGATTCCTGCAATTTAGAAACCCTCATTTTGTGATTTAGGGGCCAGATAAGTGGTTCGCTCATTTTGTGCCAAAACTCTACTTGTCTGGTGCCTCACCTGGTTAATGCTTCCAGAAAGCAGTAACCAATGAGTATGTACAGGCTGCTTTCTGCTTTCTTCTTTCACATTAAAAAAGAAAATATAGGCCTATATTTTGAAAAGCAGCCATCAGTACTTTGAGTGCAAATCAGGTAGCTAGGCTTCAAAATGAATGCAAATTATGGATGCTATTAAACATGCCTGTCATTTAGTGCCTACACTGAATTACAGATGCAAAGTTTTACTCAGTTGTGGAGACTCAGTTGATGGCCTTGGAATGTATCCCTTTAATCTTTTATTGTGTGAGATAAATGGATCATTTAATACAATATAGAATTCTCTTCATTCTTTAATGCAGTATTTTTCTGCCCCTTTAATGCCCCAATGGAGCTGAAAACAGGTGAATCTAGGGTCATTTGACACTAGATAGATATTAGATTAAATTCAGTTTTTTTGCTTTAGGATGATGTCATCTGCACAACATTGGGATGCAGCCTTAAAAGGGTGTATTCTCTGTATATGGGATATTTTTCTAAATCAGGGGAAGGTATTTTTTACTTGAACACACAAATCAGTCCTTATATAGCATTTCAAGCATACATGAAATGAACCAACTCACAAGTGCTGCAGTTTAGACAAAGAAAATGGAACATGTGCTGATCAGGTCAGACAATATCCCCTTTCTCTCTTATAATAGTAGTCTTAAAAATAATGTAGTTCTTGATCAGACAATTGTGGGACAGGTCATATCATTGAGTTTATTGTATTGTGTTGTGTTAAAAAAAGTCTTTTACAGCCTGAACTTTATTCCTATCAAGAAAAAAAAAATTTAGACTGACATAGAACAAACAAGCTCCTGACTGATACTTCTGCTTTCAACAATTTTTTTAAAAACATTTTGTAACATCAAAGGCAAATCTGAATTCAGAAATTCAGTTGAAAAAAGAGCTGTAATTTCTCCAGGAAAATGTGTTCCACTTCCCAAAATGACTTTGATAAATAAAAAGCTAAAATGACCTTGACATTTGTAAATCCTTTAAAATGTATCGTGTACCCTCCGGACATAAAATTCTATTGTAGATCTACTTTTTTTTACATTAGGCATTAATAGTGATGTTCCAGCCAGTTTAAAATGAATTTGGTGTGCAAGAAAAATGCTTTAAAATAACCTAGAAATGCATCAGCTACTAGTTATTGAAGCCACATGCTGTTGCAAGCTTTAGACTTCAAATTCCTTCTGTATCTTTCTATGACTACATTACATGTATATTCACTAAAGGTCAAATACTTCAGTCCTTACTCAAGCAGAACTCCCACTGACTTCACAGAGAATTTTGCTCATGAGAAGGCCAAATTCTGTAGCCTAAGTGTAGACATTTTGGGACAAATATATTCCTTAATGTGTTTTGAATGTATTGTTCATCTATTTAACATTAACACACAGTATATTCTGGTCTGTAGTACAGGTCAAGTGCTCACTCACACTGGTATAAATCCACATAGCTTTCTTGAATCAATAGAGCTACACTAGATTTACATCAGAGGTCCTCCAGATGGAGCAGATGTCTGTGTAGTTCTGCTTCTCAAGCAATTTTGCCTGCAAATCTCTCCCTCTACTATCCTTGGTACCAGCTACTATCAACAACAAGATGCATGAAGGGAGAAGGAAAGTGGGAGACATGTAGGCAGAGTTGCATGGAGGCATTTTCTCCTGTGGCTTGCCAGAAAAAAGCTCAGGTTTGCACTTAGTGGATTCATGGAACTAATATTTCCTCTGGTGCAATGGGGGTGGACAGCAGCTGTAACATAGGAGTCCTCAATAGGCAAAGAGTTAGTGAGGCTGGCTCCTGTGTCACTTCAATCTTGCAGCCCTCAGCGTAGGGAACAGTGAGAGACAGTGAGGTGATATAGCCAAAACTCATCAAATAGTGAATAACCCCTTAGGAACTGCAGCCAGGGCCGCCCAGAGGATTCAGGGGGCCTGCGGCAAAGCAATTTCAGGGGCCTCTTCCATAAAAAAAAGTTGCAATACTGTAGAATTCTATATTCTCGTGGGGGCCCCTGTGGGGCTCGGGGGCTGGGGCAAATTGTCCCACTTGCCCACCCGGGCGGCCCTGACTGCAGCCAGCCACTGTAATTCAGAACAGTCCTTAAAGGTGGGCTGGGACCAGTTTTAAGCCACCCAGGGTTTGGGAGCCTTAACCATGGTCTTTTGCCTTATTCCCATGGGAGCACCAAGCTGAGGATTTGGCCCAATGACTTAGTCAAATGAGACCTTGCTACGAAACATTTTCCGAGGAGTGGTGGCTGGCTGCCATTTTTTTAAAACAAATTACAAAGAGTGCAGATTAGCAGACCGCAGATAATTGAGATTCCATTCACATTTTGCTCACAAATGAAAGTTTCACATACACTCTAACTGGTTTTCCTCCCCCTTTTTTGGGGCGGGGGAAGGGCACATAAAACCTCCCCAACAGTCAGGTTTTTAGTGATTTTTTTTTGTGTGAACAACTCAGTGACACAGCTGCCAAAGTGTAAGTATAAACATCTCATGAAATCTAGGGCACAAAAATAGGCAGTGATATGCCAGAGAATCTACAGTGATTATTTACCATGCATGATCTACGATGTCAAAATGTGAGGTCCATCCAGTGTTTAAATGCAATGGATGACAGTGCTGAACTGCTAAGAGGGAAGGGAGCCAAAGCATGCAGGGATCTGCCATAACTTTAAGTAGCTGATAGTTACACAAATTTCTCTCTTTCAGAGACAAGAATGGTGGTATCGTGAACCTCTAAAAATCTAACATATGCTTTACCACAGTGATCTACAAGTGAAATATATCACTCCCAGAGTAAACCATTTTTCTTTCTAGTAGATGAGTAGAGCTCATATCTTAATGTTCACTCAGTAGACTTAGGGTGAGATTGTGTTTTGTGCATTGTCGCACCAGGCAGAATTCCTCCCCAGCTCCTTCCTACACAAAGAGCATATGCATGGTGCACCATCCCTTTGTATAGTACAGCCTGCTCTTCCCGATGCAACTGGTCAACTGGCCTGATCCCTCACTGCCTCTTTTTTTCCTGTGTGGGATGACCTCTGAAGTATGTCAGGATGGAACAGTTTCTGTGCACAACGCGTGAGGAACTGTTATTATAGCTGGCCTGTTTACCACAGGCACAAAGAATGGAAGCTAGAAGGCTTACACCCTCTTCCCTTCTGGGCACTTGTACTTGGACCAGGTACAATCTGGCCCCTACTGCTTTTTCTAATTAGATTTGCAAGACATAAAACTTGCCATCTTTGTAAGCCCGAGCAAACATGTAACACACAAATATAAATTAAAACAATTCCACACTAAATTCAATGGTTCCTTCATGGTCATTTCATTTTTTCCCAGTCAAACATGTAGTGGATAAATCACATACTATAGCCAGTCTGCAGTGGTGAACAGAATCCCTGGATTCTCCCTAGTCCCTTTTGGCTACTAGAATAGAAACACAGTGTTGTATATCAGTGTCCAGAATGTTAAAAAGCCTTTAAAGAATTTAAATACTTGAGTTATTTAAAAAAAAAAACCCCACACATGCACAATGCACACTTTCTTGTCATCAATTCTAAAACTTACTGTGTTCTGCTAGGCCTGTTTTAAAGAGGTGTTCTGATGTGAACATGTATGAAATATTTTAATTTGGATAGATCTTAGGAAGAGAGCTAGAAGTGTTCCTGATATTTTTACCACAAAGTTTCCGTATTATAAATATGCTCAACTTTTTATCCTTTTTTCCTTAAACATTAATAAAAGGCATATAGTAGCAAACTGAATCATAAGTATTTCCTGTAAAGTAGATTTGATTTTCAAAGTTGCTGATATGATTTCTATGGGTGACTTTGTCCTGGATGACCACCTGGGAGAAATGTGTTAGACTGTCATCTCTCCCAGTAGGGTTGCCAACATTCTAATTGCACAAAACCGAACACCCTTGCCCGGCCCCCTTCCCCCTCCTTCCCCAAGGCCCCGCTCCCCCACTCCATCCATCCCCCCTCCCTCCATCGCTTGCTCTCCCCCACCCGCACTCACTTTCACTGGGCTGGGGCAGGGGGTTGGGGTGTGGGAGGGGATGAGGGCGTTGGTTGTGGGAGGGGTTGCGGGGTACAGGCGTGAGGGGAGGAGTTTGGATATGGGAGGAGGCTCAGGGCTGGGGTTGGGGTGCGGGAGGGGGTGCAGGCTCCAGGAGGAAGTTTGGGTGCAGGAGAGGGCTCAGGACTGGGGTTGGGGTGCAAGAGGGGGTAAGGGCTCCAGGAGGGAGTTTGGGTGCAGGAGGGGGCTCAGGGCTGGAGTTGGGGGGCAAGAGGGGGTGCGGGCTCCAGGAGGGGGCTGGGGCAGGAGGTTGGGGTATGGGAGGGTGTTCGGGAGACACTTACCTCAGGCGGCTCCTGGTCGGCAGCACAGCGGGGCTAAGGTAGGATCCCTGCCTGCCCTGGCTCCACATGGCTCCTGGCAGCGGCCGGCATGTCTGTCTCCTAGGCGCAGGGGCAGCCAGGCACTTCCACAGCCGCAGGCGCTGCCCCCGCAGTTCCCATTAGCTGCGGTTCCCGACGAATGGGAGCTGCGGAGCCAGCACTTGGGCAGTGCGCAGAGCTTTCCTGATCGTCCCTGCGCCTAGGAGCTGCAGGGACATGCCAGCCACTTCTGGGAGCTGCACGGAGCCTGCCTTAGCCCCACTGCACCGCCAACCGGACTTTTAACAACCTGGTCAGTGGTGCTGACCGGAGCCACCAGTGTCCCTTTTTGACCAGGCGTTCCGGTCAAAAACTGAATGCCCGGCATCCCTATCTCCCAGACAGATCGCATATCTTACTGTATGCTTTTTAAAGTGCCGAGTAGACTTATAGTGCTATACAAATGATATTTAATACACAATTGTAAAGAATTGATCAGCATGCTGATCAGATTCTATAACTGTTGTGAGGAGGAAGTACATGCGGGTAACAACCTGTATTTGAGGAAAATAAAGGAATAGACTTTTTTTCTTCTTTCAGATCCACACCTTTTATATAGCAATATACCACTTTACTCTTCAAACACTCATGCACATGCTTAACTTTACACTTTGCGTCTTCAATTACAAATAAGCATCAATGGAACCACTCACAGTGCAGAACATTAAGCATGTGTGTTTTCACGACCTGGGCCTATATCTTTACATGTTATTTTTTTCTTAGTTTTGAAACATGGGTTGTTTCATAGTATCATGTAGAGACTTAGAAAGAGCAGCGCAGGAAAGGGGCTTGACTCCCTGAAGGAGACTCCATGTGGAAGTAAATACGGAGCCCTTTTCTTATGGATCAGAAAGACACAGCAGGAAGGGAAGTGTGAAGTGCACTGAAAAGCTCTGCTAGATCTGTGTCAATTTCAAGCCAGTCTGCTGTACAGACAAACCCATACTTCCATTTTATGGATACACCAATTTGCCTTGTTGTTTTATTCTATATTAGAAAAATGAACTGGTGAAAAAATGACAGACTTCACAAAATATAAATATATTGTATTGCAAATTTCCTAAAGTTGAAAATAAGACATAATTCAACAATTACATCTTTAAAAACCACACAAACAACAAACCCATTTATTAGTTTTATGTTCTGGAACTATGGGAATGTATCTTCACTGAATGTACTGGCATGACAATTCTTAAGACATTAACTATTTAACAGTAGCCTTGTCTTATTTGTTAGCGTGCCATGATGCATATGCCTTTCTCCATTTAAATCACTCACCACTGCAGCAGAGTAATTGTCACTGAAAACCACTGAAGTAGAGTAATTCCCTTGTGTTGTATATTGTAAAATAAATCTGCCATCACTACTTAACACTGAATTTCTAACACACAAAATGGATTGGCTATCCATAGATGTTACATTACACATGTTCATGTTTCATGTGGATATGTAGTATGGCATGTTTGCTTGGTTTACCAAAGATATTCAGAAATAAGGGCAGTGTCTGCACACTGAGAGGAAATCAGTTACAGGAATGTGTTGCCTTTGATAATTGTGCATGGGTATGGTTGTGATCAAATAAGGAAATGGAGAAGTCAACAGTTAAAATGACATTCTCTTTCAATTAAGTTTGAAAAATAAGAAGCATTTTCTCTTCTTATCACATACCAGGAAAGAATCTTCAGATTCATTCCATAATTAAGGCTGAATATAGGCCATGCCACAACTGCAATGTGTCAGGACTTCAGTGAAAGAAAAATAGTACCACTCTCATTTTATGGAACCATAGCTGACTGTTAGAGAGAGAGAGAGAAAAAAAAGGCCTGATCCTAGCATGGGTATTTTGAGTATACAAGGAATGCAGAATTGACTCTTTATTTATATATGGTATTTTGGTATCAGATTTTTGTAGTGTAGTGGAGGGATCTTGCATTTAAAAATATAAAAATTACAGGTTTCACTGAAGCTCTGCACAGGTCAAAAGTCTGCCTGAATGGAGCCACTTGCAAAATTCTACAAGCTATCATGTATTGTTAGGCAAATCTCTCTGCTGCAAATTCATGTGAATGATCCTCAATTTCCTGACATCTCCTTATGGCAACCCTCCTTTGTCTTTACCATATTGTTCCAGCTGCTTAAAAGAAAAAAAAATTGTACCCAAGTTTATTTAAAAGTCTCAAGGTCTGGAAATCAAGGAGCACTTACATAATATGTTAAATTTATTTGGAAATAATGGGCTCCATTGTCCCTTTCCAGTATAGCCTCGCGCTCAGGTGGTGTCGATCTGCATTGCCTCAGTGGCAGTTCTGGGAGACATTGTTCCCCAGGTAGACATAATGTCCATTGGAGCTACTAAGATGCACAGGGGCCAGAATCAATCTGTCTCTATGTTTTCTATTACTATTGAGCTGCTTCCTGGTTACCATCTTTCTAACAAGTGTGCTGTCAAGTGTTATACTGGCAGAAGGGGAGACAAGTGTAAGATTCTGACAACACTGCAGAACTGGCAATGTAAGACCCTGACCACGCTATACAGGGCTGGCTCCAGCTTTTTTTGCCGCTCCAAGTGGCAGAAAAAAAAAGAAAAGAAAAAGAAAAAAAAGATTGACCTGCCACCAAAGTGCCGCCAAAGAGGAAGACAGGGATTGAAGGACCCGCAGCGGAATTGCTGCCAAAGACTGAAGCAGACCGATTGAGCTGCTGCCGAAGTGCCACTGCCGCCGACCCAGACGTGCCGCCCCAACAACGAACGGACTGCCACCCCTTTCTATTGGCCGCCCCAGGCACCTGCTTCCTTCGTTGGTGCCTGGAGCCGGCCCTGACGCTATAGAACTGGAAGTATAAAACCCTGCTCCATGCTGCAGATGTGGCATAATTGTGCTGACTAGTCTGGACAGAATTTTGCTGCACGAACCATGCTAGTGAAACCATGCCTTGGACTACTTACCTATTCAGTCTTTTTGCATACGTTTTGAGTGTTTCTCTGACAATAGTCCTTATCCATAGTCCCTATCCACACTCTTCGGGGAAGTCATGCTGGAGCTATAGCGTAGCCAGATATAGCAGCAATAAAAAGTTCATTGTGCTTTAATATAGAAAGATTGACTCTGCATTGAAGTTTGCTGCTTTTCCACCAAAAATCCATTCGGACAGTATGCTCTAATCCATTCAGGAAAATAAAGCTGATTTTTCCTCTTTTTATGCTGCTGGCATCGAGAAGTGACAGGAAACTGGGTCTATGGGCTTGCCTAAATACATTTAATATTTGAGAAACAGTTACCTGAGTGATACCAGACATGTCACATACCATTCTGTGAAATGAATCATCAGCTAAAAAGACTTTTTGCTGTTGCCTGTCTTTTGCTGACTGAACATTATATGCATAGATCAAAGTTGTCTCAACAATCCAGGAAGTGCTGCTGCAAACAAAGTTCATCCCTCAGTTCCCATGTTCTTTAGAAACACTTGCCAGATTGAGGAATAATCTGCAGATCAGTAACTTTGCAGTGGATAATTGTGAACAGCAAATAATTTAAGAAAACTGGATATTTCATGACAAGAGGTTAAATTAATCAAATGAACTAACAATTTAATTCTAATAAATCAATATATCATATGATTATGTTCAACAAATTAAATAATCAATGTACTCTTAAGATACCACAAGTGTTTAATGGGTACATGAATTGGCATGTATTAAGAATTTAAAGTGTTGTTTTACTCTGAAACACAACTATGCAAAAAATGGCATTTTTGTTGCCATATTTTTTAACTTTTACTACTTTCAGCCAACCAGAACCAACATAGCTCAGGCAGAGTAAAATGGAATCCTTTCTGGCATACCCATCCTCAACTTAATTGTTAACTACCTGATCCATTTTAAGTGCTATCTGTGTAACCCACATTTGAGTCATGCCCTTACTTACAGCTTTGCTACACCATTAAAAGTAATAGGTTTACACAGACAAAGCTGACACCATAATTTGGCCAGCAGAGTCCTTATTATCAGTGATAACCAGCTCAGCTTACAGATCCCAGGCTGTGTTTTTAGGATGGGCAAGTAGGGACCCCCCACACACACACACTTATTGTAAACTCACCAAATTTGATATGAAAATTACTAGGACACAAATGCAGAACCACATACCAACTTGTAGGCACATAACGGCTGTACCAAATTTGGTATGCATCTGAAAAGTTACAGTGACAAGTATGCAACATTGTTTTGTAATAATGGGTACAAGTTTGTACATTCTTGTTTGATATTACAAAAAAAAAATCACTGATATTGAAGTAACGAAGTCCAGAAAATGAAAGATGCTTGTCTCACTCTTGTAAGCTTCCATTCTTTGCATCAGCAAAGCTAGCTCTGACAGCCCAATAATCCAGGTAAGGAAAATTAATTTCTCTTTTGTCTTTTCAACAAACAGATGATTCTTTTGTTCCCTGTTTTTAGAGCTGAATGGCATAAAGTGTGAGGATTATGACATTTGCCCCGATAGCACTGATTGTTCTCATGCTATTATACATATCTAAAAGATATGATACAGGAATTTTTTGATGAAGTTTCTACAACCTGTGTTATACAGGAGGTCAGACTAGATGATCACAATAGTTGCTTCTGGCCCTGGAATCTATGAATGTGATTTGACCCTTAATATGAGATCGTTGGAATATAGACATTACTGTATGTCTTTAAGGACGAGCAGTACAAAGAGGGGGGGGGGGGGAAATGAATACAGCTATAAAAACAAAAAATAAGGGAGATTTTTTTTGTCAACACAAAATGGATGAGGATAAAATGTTATTAACAGGGAATATTCAGATTATTGTGGTTATGCTGAAATTCTTTATATATTTTATGTATGTTGAGATGTTGTGTTTCTTTTAAAACTGTACTGGTCAAATGCATCCACCTGAACTTTCATGCAATCATGAATATTAATGAAACCAGAATCAATTGGAGTCGTGAACAGTTTGTAGAAGTGTCACATGGCAATCAAGAATGTATTCAAAATAGATGTTGATGAGCTTAAATGACATAATGAAAACAAATAATGTAAGATTCTATAGCTACTGTGTTGTAGTCAAAATGTTGAAAACATTTTGTTAAATGAGAAAGGTGTAGGTTGGCCACAAATGTCCTTCTAAGGCTGTGCAGAATTCAGTATGTGCCTTTCAAGCTGATGCATAATTTGTAAAATATGTGTGGCCCCAGATATGCTTTATACAGTACATGCAGGACGAGGAGAGGTGGGGAAGAAACAAACCCTGTTGAGATTCTAAGCTCCACAGAGCAGTTAAAGCCACTGGGAGGGGAACAGCAGTTTACCCTGTGAAATTCCAAACCTCTGCAGGACACTGTGAACTAGAAGTTGCCTGGGACCCTGCTTAGGCTTAGTTCCTAACGTTTTGTTGAAAAGATATGTGGGAAGAAGCCCACAGAGTTCTTGGGTGAGATCCTGACTCTGTTGAAGTTAATGGGAGGGTTTTTGTTTTGTTTTTTAAAAACCACACATAATTAGGTAACACACTTCTCTCAAGGTAAAATCTTAATGGAGACAAGGCATGGATAGTTTTTACTGTGAAGTAGCTAGGAGAGGTCAACTCTGTGACCTGTACTTGACCTTACTAATTCATTTCATGGTAAGCTACAGTTCTGTGTCTCACTGGGATTTCATAGCAGGATAGCTAATATGTTAGTTAGCCCACTGTAAAACACTTTTTAAAAAAGCAACAAAGACAAAGCATAAAAGGTTATTTAAGCTTGGGAGAGTAGGGAGAACCAGGGAGCTATCAAAGCTCCTAAGCTCTGCATTGGTCAAATGTTTTAAAAACCAAGTAAATAAACAGTCTCTATTTCCACTAACCCTAAGTTGCTATTTAACATTAAAGTTGAAACACATGTGCAATGAGGTACAGGTGATATTGTTTTCCAAGTGTCATCACCAGTGGCACTGCCCCCAACAAGAGATTCATTACACTATCACATCCAAAGTGCTCACTTTCAAGCCAAGTTGTTGGAGACAGGCAAACTACAACAACCTCATATTACCCTCACCAAAGAATATGGGTTGGACCAAACACACTGAAGAACTGGTACCCAAGATATCACTGGAGTTAATCCCTGACTGCTCTGCAGAAATTGTTACCTGTGCCTGTGTCAAAGGGTGCATATCACAATTCTTTAGCTGCAAAATGCCACATTTATGGGCTCCAGTGCATGCCAATGTAAGGGGTGTGTTGGCACATGCAACTGTTAAATTATGCTTGTCTAAATACTGTACAGGATATACAGTAACTGTATTGGAATAAAAACCAAGGGCCTATTTTTTAAAATTGTACTTAAATTTTGAACTTCATTTAGAAGGTGAAATATTAAAAATCCAGCTTGGTAAACTTTTTTTAGATTCAGGACATTCAAAATTATGAAAGATAACTTGTTTACCTAGTTTTTTCCCCAAAATGCCTTCTACATCTTATTTTATAGAAAATGTGCCCAGACTACTGAGGAGAGGCCATGTAGAACAAATAGTAGGTGATCTTGTAATTAAGGACTGTATCATAATGCATATACACAAGGGAGTTGGGTGATTTCAGGACAAACAAGCAATCTTAAATCTGGCATTTCCTAACACCTGATTGACTTTGCAGCTGTAACATTACTTACAAAAAGAATTTCCTACCTGTTAAAAAAAACCCTGAAAACCAGAAATTCCATAATTTGGAACCATACTGACTCTCTGCATGGGTTATCAGCAGAGTGTGAATTCAGAACTTTCTGCTCCTCTCCTCAGCCCTCTACACTGGTGCAAACAATAGCAGCAAAAAGAAACTATTTGCCAGATAGGAATGGAATATTGGGAATTGGGATTCCTGGGATACATTTCTGCCTCTGGAAGGTACTGGACTCTTGACAGCAAAGCAAACCACATAGATTTGTCATTCAATCTCAAAGTCAACATGATTGTGGATGTGACTTAGATATGCTCTATTAGAGACAGGGCTCTGTTCCCAGCTTTGCCTGAAGTGACCTTGTGCAATCTTTCAGTTACCTCACCTAAAATGTGGAGAATAATACTTGCCTGGCTCCTAAAATAAAGGCATAGGGATTTGCTGTATAATAAGTGCTGTGAAGCACACACAATTAATACCAGTCAGCCTAAGAGCGGCAATAAAAACTGATGGTCTTCACCTGGCTCACCAGCATTCCATCCCCTAAGTGAAAGGGCATTTTTTTCTTGGACTGTCTAGTGATTTAAAAAAATTAATCATGATTAATTTCATTGTTAAACAATAAAAGAATACTATTTATTTAAATATTTTGGATGCATTCTACATTTTCAGATATATTGATTTCAATTACAACACAAAATACAAAGTCTACAGTGCTCACTTTATATTTATTTTAGATTACAAGTGTTTGCACCGTAAAAAAACAAAAGAAATACTATTTTTCAATTCACCTAATACAAGTACTGTAGTGCAATATCTAACATGAAAGTTGAACTTACAAATGTAAGAATTATGTACCAAAAAACCTGCATTCAAAAATAAAACAATGTCAAAATTTAGGTGGTTTGGGTTCTGTAGTTTCCGCATTGGAGTGCTGCTCTTTTAAGATTTCTGAAAGCATGCTCCACACCTTGTCACTCTCAGATTTTGGAAGGCACTTCAAATTCTTAAAATTTGGGTTAAGTGCTGTAGCTATCTTTAAAAATCTTACCTTCTTTGCATTGTGTCAAATCTGCAGTGAAAGTATTCTTAAAATGAATATGTGCTGGGTCATCATCCGAGTCTGCTATAACATGAAATATATGGCAGAATGTGGGTAAAACAGAGCAGGGGACATACAATTCTCCCCCAAGGAGTCAGTCACAAATTTAATTAACGTATTATTTTTTTTAAATGAGTGTCATCAGCATAGAAGCATGTCCTCTGGAATGGTGGCTGAAGCATGAAGGGGCATATGACTGTTTAGCATATGTGGCACATAAATACCTTGCAATGCCGGCTACAAAAGTGCCATGCAAATGCCTGTTTTTATTTTCTGGTGACATTGTAAATAAGAAAAAGGCAGCATTATCTCCTATAAATGTAAACGAATTTGTTTGTCTTAGCGATTGGCTGAACAAGTAGGACTGAGTGGACTTGTAGGCTCTGAAGTTTTACATTGTTTTGTTTTTGAGTGCAGTTATGTAACAAAAAATCTACATTTGTAAATTGCACTTTCACAACAAAGAGATTGCACTACAGTACTTATATGAATTGAAAAATACTATTTCTTTTGTTTATCATTTTTACAATGCAGATATTTGTAATAAAAATATACACTTTGATTTCAATTATAACACAGAATACAATATATATGAAAATGTAGAAAAACATCCAAAATATTTAATAAATTTCAATTGGTATTCTATTGTTTAACAGTGTGTGATTAAAACTATGATTAATGATGATTAATTTTTTTAATCACCATTTTAATTTTTTGGAGTTAATCGCGTGAGTTAACTGCGATTAATCGACAGCCCTAATTTTTTTCCTACTGTGTCCCATCTGGAGCTGAAGCTCTGTGGGTATATGGGAGAATACTCAGTGTATTTGGCATGTGGAGCACACTAGGGGGCCCAGGAGTTACTTGTGTAGCTACTTAAATATCAGCTGAAATTAGTTTCGTTATGAGATATTTTAAAATTTTAGTGGGGCTTGTAGTAGCCAGGAAGCTGATTAAACTCACTGTGTCCCGACACGAAAGGGATGGGTCAGAAGGTAGCTAGGATTTCAATGGCTGCACAGGTAGCTAGATCAGTTAGTCTGATCCTAGTCTCTATTTAGAGTTTCATGTTACCCTGACTCAGAGATTTTCTAGTCTAGAGAAATTTGCATTGGGGCAAACACCTAATGTAGAGGCATTGCACAAGCACAAAAATGGGTTGACATTGGAGCAACTTACCTGTATTTTGCTGCTTAGAAGTACTTTGGAACTCTATGACTAGTTTATGCCTTTGCCAATTTTCCCAGTTTTTAAACAGGATACCATATGCTCTTGCTTGTATTTGACATACCATTAGTTCCAATTCCAAAGTTTATAACTAAATGCCCACACACCATAGTTTCTTTTAATTTGGAATTTGCCACTGCATATAATATCAGGTAATGTTTAAATGCTGCGAGGTAAGCTTAAGACATATTCTTCACAGTGCTGAGTAAGTCTCTAGATGTACACTAGATAACTAAGCAAACAAGAATTACTTCACGAATGTAGTGTAGAGGATATATATTCAAGAGATATAGTAATACAACAAAACCAATCTGATATGCATTTATAAATATATATTCTCATTAGTAAATGGGATTTCCCCACAGTATTGAAAATGCCATTACATTGGAAATAATGTTTTATGTATGGATAATTAGGGGGGCAGTGGATAGAGCACCAGACTGGGACTCAGAAGACAGGCTCAGTTCCAGGCTCTGCCACTAGTCTGCTGAGTGACCATGGGTGTTTCCATATCACCTGCCTCAGTTTTCCCATCTATGAAATGGGGATAAATAATTATTCACTTTGTAATACACTTTGAGATCTATGGATGAAAAGCACAATGCAAAAATCTGTGTGTTATTATTTATTAAGAAAGCTAGACCAAATTCCGCCCCCCCCCCAAGAAGCATTTGAGTTTTCAGCCAAAAATTTGGAAGCCAAAAAGATTTTAGCCCAACACATTGTCTGTGGAAAGCAGACATTTTTGAAAACAATGTCTTCAAAATGTTGAAATTTCGAATGTTGAAAAACCTGATCTTCGACTGAAAAACAGTTTTGACAGAAAATTTTTGAAAGGGCCAATACCTATGGAAAAATTGTTCAGGATCAATGGTTTGACCAGCTTAAGGGTCAGTGTTTTACCATAACACTTGTACTGCAAATGGGAATGCCCCAATGCAGGCAAGGGACAGCACGAGAGGGGTTTTCCCCTCCATGATTATGGCACTATGGACAGAAGAAAAGCAGATAAGTGGTAAGGAAGTATAATAGAAATGCACCAGAATATTCATTGATAGTCATAGGTTTTAAAATCTTAGTATTACTGACCTATACATTTGTAGCATCACAGGTTTTAAAGGCTCTCTTCAGTACACGCAAGCTGACAATATTGCGTGATGTCTTAAAGAGGGACAAGGTTGGTGAGGTACTATTTTTTATTGGACCAACTTCTGTTGGTGAAAGAGACAAGGTTTTAAGCTACACAGAGCTCTTCAGAGGGTTTTTTAAGTGTGTCATATTTTTAAGAGTATCATAAAAATCATACATACTCAAACTGACTGTGAAGCCTTCTGGTGGTAATTGCTCTTTTTAATACCTGAGAAACACAGCTAAAATTTTTTATTCATATGAATAATTCTTACTCATGGGACCAGTCTATCCTCTGAAGCCAATGGAAATTTGATGCAGATACAGTGGTGATATGAAGACAGACACATGGATAGATATTAAGTGTCAGGTTGCAACTTTTATTAAACTTTAAAACAGGGGAGGGGCGCTACCCACCCATTCTCTCCTATACCAGCCATTTAATTAGTTCCAGTGTGGGGGCTACCATATAACCCATAATTTAGGGTAGGTTCTTCTCAGCCTACCCACTCCAGAACTCAGCTAGCTCTGAGTTCTAGCATCTTCCACACCCCACGAGGTGGACAGAGGGTTCAGAAGGGTGGGGATCCCATGATGGACACAAGGTTTGACCTTATCCCATGAGCCCAAGGCCCATCACAAAAATATCAGGTATTTTACCTCTGGGAACCATTCATTTTATCCTTTTAACTGCACTGGAGTTAACTGCCACAAGTTGCAACAAACTAAACAACTCAACCAAATACCTCAATTAGGTACCAAGTACATTCCTGCTTAACCCACTGTGGATTAAAAGTGCTGTGAGGAAGGTGAAAAACTCCCTGGTCCTCTGCCAATAGGTGGGAGAAAAAAATTCCTTTCTGACCCCCTGATAGGGCATTTAGCATCTATCAGGCTGTATTCCTATTCCTAGTTCAGGGTGGGTAGGATGGGGCTGCTGAAATGGAGCTGAAAGAGGGTCCACATGACCCCCTTCCAGGTTAAATCCTGGGAGCTGGGGAATGCTGGCCACTCACCCCTATCTCCAACTCCCCAGCTGGCCAATGGGTGCCAGAGGCTAAAGCAGGGGAGGAGCAATCTGGTGTCTCTCAGTTAGTGCCTCCCGCCCTCGCTGCTGCGACTATCCCTTTTCACCACCAGCCCCATCAAGTTTACGCACTCACTGAGGCAGGTTGGTGGCATTTCTGAAAAGCTATGTTTCTCTTCTTATTTGTTTGGGTATTCTTGTTAGGCCTATTTGCAGTTTGCTGTAAAAACTTCCCTTCAAAATTTACTGGCCTGTATTTATTTTATGACCATGGTAAGATACATTTAAACTTCCTTTTCAGCTTGATTACTCATTTATACCAATGTTAAAATCTACAAGTACTTAGTAAATTTGATCATGATAAACAGTCTTCTCGGGTGACTACATGTATGGGACTCCAAATGCAATCTTAACAAGTACTTCTCCTCTGGTTTCTTCACAGCTCCTTTGCCTTCTTTTCTACTTTTGAAATAAAAACGTTTGATGTTAAATGAGCAGACAGTATTTGCTAATTAGGGTTATGGATTGAAATTACAACATTTTAAACAGTTTTGAATGCCTCTACTGGCAAAACAAAAAGGAAAAAAATTCTAGACATTTATCCAAATTTGGTTCCTGTATGATTTTTCTGTCAGTATGTGGCATGAGGCTTCTGATCCAAACTACACTGAAATCAATAAACTACAAATAGGCTTTGAATCAGAACCAAAGAGCATGACAACAGACCCACAATAAATGCTTTACCAAGAGTGGAGGCAAGACATTTTCCCCTTCCTTTACATGCCTATTTTGTAGATTCAATAAGTTATCCATCAGTATTAGAGTATAGTTCGTAAATGACAAAATATGGTTTGCTCAGTGCAAAATTCTTTGATTCAGACTTTTCCAAACAATGAGCTGGAAAAAATACATTTTCATTTTATATTAATATTTTGTCATTAGACCAGCCATTCTGTTTGATCAATGTGCTCCCATAATTACTTCTTGCATCCAAAGTGAAAAGATAATGGTGGGTAAAATAGTCATTTTGTTTTTAGTTAGTATTTTCATGACAGTCATTTATGTCATACTGAATAGTGACGCATTACTTTACCATACCAGTATCACCCAGATATAAAACCTAGTGACAAGTGAGGGCCCTAAATTGTTCTTGGCAAAAGGATTGCCATCACTCCACCAGACAAAATGCTTACCTCCTGAGCCTAACCGATATATATGTCTAGGTTCTAAACTAGAATGAGTCACTTCTGCCCTGAACACTGGCCACTCAAGCTGTGCTAACCCTCATTGGTAGGGGCCTACCAAATTCACAGTTGATTTTGGTCAATTTCACAGTCATAGGATTTAAAAAATCATAAATGTTTCAGTTTCAGTTACTTACATCTGAAATTTCACAGTGATGTTACCATGGGGGTCCTAACCCAAAAGGGAATCATGGGTGGGGAGAGTTGCAAGGCTATTGTAGTGGGGTCACGGTATTGCCACCCTTACTTCTGTGCTGTTGCTGGTGGTAGCACTGCCTTCAGAGCTGGGTGGCCAGAGAGCAGTGGCCGCTGGCCAGGCATCCAGCTCTGAAGGCAGCACTGCCGCCAGCAGCAGCACAGAAGTGAGGGTGGCATGGTATGGGAGAGTCCTCACTTTTGAGGGGGCAGGGCTGGCCTTAGGCGTGGACGATGTAAGTGACCATCCAGGGTGCTGTGGTTGGGGGCGGGGGGGTGGGGTTCCGTGGTCACCCCCCCACACACAGCCAGTACAAGGCCCATTTAGCCCCCGAGTGCTGAGGCCTGGAGCCGGGGAGGGAGAGGGTTGGGGGGGGGGGCCCTGACCAAGGGCTCCTACTGTACGCCGGGCTCCAGCTGCTGGTCCTGGTCGTGCTGGTGAAGGAATGGACTGGACTTCCTCTTCCCCTGCAGAGGCTTCTTCCAAGGCCAGATCAGACTCACCTCCGGGAACCTCCCCTGGCTGCAGGAAGCTCTGTGGCTGCTGGGAGCCCAGCTCCAAAGGCAGCGTCACTACCAGCAGCAGCATAGAAGTAAGGGTGTCATGGTATGTATTGCCACCTTTACTTCTGCACTGCTGCTGGCTGTGGCACTGCCTTCAGAGCTGGGCGGCGTGACCAGCATCTGCTACTCTCCAGCCAACGAGTTCTGACTGCAGCACAGAAGTAAAGGTGGCAATATTGTAACCCCCCTACAATAGCCTTGCGACCCTCCCACACTGCTACTCATTGGCTTTGCCCATCTCACTAGAGAAGAGAGGGGGCAGGAGCAGCAGCAGCACTGAGCACGAGGCACCGTTCCCCACCAGTTCCTCCCATCTTGTTATTGAAGAGAGATTGTTCAAGCTAGGTGCCTTGCTCTTAGGTGCTTTTTTTTAAAGCTGGAGGCCTGGCAGTCTGAGGAATCCTCCAGAATGGATATGGAGCTATTAAATGCTGACACTCTCTTCATCCCTTCAGACATCTGAACTCCTGCACAGCCAGGAGGAGCCTGAGGATACCCCAGATAAGGGTAGGTAACAATGATTTTCCATGTTGTAACATCCAAGAGTGTTTCTGGAACACATGATTTAAGTACCTTTCCTGTGCAGCCCTTCTGGGCTCTCTCACCCCCCAGTGAGGTCTGTCCTTTTGGCTTAGGATGTTCTGTCTGACCAATTGTCAGTAAACTGGAAGGGGTTTCTCTTCATGGAAAGGGACATGGCAGCACTCTAACCTAGTATTAAATGCCATATAGATTGAAGCAAAGCCTTCTTAAGCATACCCATACATCATGAAGCAGGTCTTCATGGAATCCATTTTGAAGCACTTAGAGGAGAGGAAGGTGATGAGGAACAGTCAACATGGATTCACCAAGGGCAAGTCATACCTGACCAACCTGATTGCATTCTATGATGAGATAACTGGCCCTGTGGATATGGGGAAAGCAGTGTACGTGATATAACTTGACTTTAGCTAAGCTTTTGATATGGTCTCCCACAGTATTTTTGCCAGCAAGTTGAAGTAGTATGGATTGGATAAATGAACTATAAGGTGGATAGAATGCTGGCTAGATCGTCAGGTTCAATGGGTAGTGGTCAATGGCTCGATGTCTAGTTGGCATCAAGCGGAGTGCACCAGGGGTCAGTCCTAGGGCTGTTTTTGTTCAACATCTTCATTAATGATCTGGATGGATTGCACCCTCAGCAAGTTCGGAGATGTCACTAAGTTGCGGGGAGAGAGAGGTATGCTGGAAGATAGGGATAGCATCCAGAGTGACCTAGACAAATTGGAGGATTGGGCCAAAGGAAATCTGTTGAGGTTCAACAAGACAAGTGCAGAGTCCTGCACTTAGGATGGAAGAATCCCATGCACTGCTACAGGCTGGGGACCGACTGGCTAAGCGGAAGTTCTGCAGAAAAGGACCTGCGGATTACAGTGGATGAGAAGCTGAATATGAATCAACAGTGTGCCCTTGTTGCCAAGAAGGCTAATGACATATTGGGCTACAGTAGTAGGAGCATTGCCAGCAGATTGAGGGAATGATTATTCCCCTCTATGCGGCACTGGTGAGGCCACATCTCTAGTATTGCATCCAGTTTTGGGTTCCCCCGCTACAGAAAGTATGTGGACAAATTGGAGAGAGTCCAGCGGCGGGCAACGAAAATGATTATGGGTCTGGAGCACATGACTTATGAGGAGAGACTCAGGGAACTGGGCTTATTTAGTCTGCAGAAGAGTGAGGGGGGATTTGATAGCAGCCTTCAACTACGTGAAGGGGCATTCCAAAGAAGATAGAGCTAGGCTGTTCTGAGTGGTGGCAGATGACAGAACAAGGAAGCATGGTTTCAAGTTTCACTGTGAGAGATCTAGGTTGGATATTAGGAAAAACTTTTTCACTAGGAGGGTGGTGTAGGGAGATGGTCAAATCTCCATCCTTAGAGGTGTTTAAGGCCTGGCTTGACAAAGCCCTGGCTCCAATGATTTAGTTGAGGTTGGTCCTGCTTTGAGCAGGGGGTTGGACTAGATGACCTCCTGAGGTCTCTTCCAACCCTAATCTTCTATGATTCTATGATCCAAACTAGAAGAGAAGCCCTAGTTGAAAGGTACATAAGAACATAAGAATGGCCCTACTGGGTCAGACCAAAGGTCCATCTAACCCAGTATCCTGTCTTCCAACAGTGGCCCGTGCCAGGTGTCCCAGAGGGAATGAACAGAACAAGTAATCATCAAGTGATCCATCCCCTGTCGCTCATTCCTAGCTTCTGGCAAACAGAGGCTAGGGACATCATTCCTGCCCATCCTGGCTAATAGCCATTGATGGACCTATCCTCCATGAATTTATCTAGTTCTTTTTTGAACTCTGTTATGGTCTTGGCCTTCACAACATCCTCTGGCAAGGAGTTCCACAGGTTGACTGTGCGTTGTGTGAAGAAATCACCTCTGGAGCCCTTTTTAAAAATTGGCATCACATTAGCTATCCTCCAGTCATTTGGTACAGAAGCTGATTTAAAAGATAGGTTACAGACTACAGTTAGTAGTTCTGCAATTTCACATTTGAGTTCCTTCAGAACTCTTGGGTGAATACCATCTGGTCTAAGTGACTTATTGCTGTTTAATTTATCAATTTGTTCCAAAAACTCCTCTAATGATATCTCAATCTGGGACAGTTCCTCAGATCTGTCACCTAAAAAGAATGGCTCAGGTTTGGGAATCTCCCTCACATCCTCAGCTGTGAAAACCGATGCAAAGAATTAATTTAGTTTCTCCGCAATGGCCTTATTGTCCTTGAGTGCTAGCACCTCGATTGTCCAGTAGCCCCACTGGTTGTTTAGCAGGCTTCCTGCTTCTGATGTACTTAAAAAAAATTTGCTATTACTTTTTGAGTCTTTGGCTAACTGTTCCTCAAATTCTTTTTGGGCTTCCTAATTGTATTTTTACACTTCATTTGCCAGTGTTTATGCTCCTTTCTATTTTCCTCACTAGGATTTAACTTCCACTTTTTAAAGGATGCCTTTTTGCCTCTCACTGCTTCTTTTACTTTGTTGTTTAGCCATGGTGGCTCTTTTTTGGTTCTCTTACTATGTTTTTTTAATTTGGGGTATACATTTAAGTTGAGCCTCTATTATGGTGTCTTTAAAAAGTTTCCACGCAGCTTGCAGAGATCTCACTTTTGGCACTGTACCCTTTAATTTCTGTTTAACTAACCTCCTCATTTTTGTGTAGTTCCCCTTTCTGAAATTAAATGCTACAGTGTTGGGCCACTGTGGTGTTTTTCCTGCCACAGGGATATTAAATTTAATTATATTATGGTCACTGTTAACAAGGGGTCCAGCTATTCACCTCTGGGACCAGATCCTGTGGGCCACTTAGGACTAAATCAAGAATTTCCTCTCCTCTGGTGGGTTTCAGCACCAGCTGCTCCAAGAAGCAGTCTTTTAAGGTGTCAAGAAACTTTATCTCTGAATCCCGTCCTGAGGTGACATGTACCCAGTCAATATGGGATTAAATGAAATGCCCCATTATAATTATTGAGTTTTTTATTTTAATAGCCTCTCTAATCTCCCTGAGCATTTCACAGTCACTACCACCATCCTGGTCAGGTGGTCAGTAATATATCCCTACCGCTATATTCTTATTATTAGAGCATGGGATTTCTATCCATAGAGATTCTATGGTACAGTTTGATTCATTTATGATTTTTACTTCATTTGATTCATTTGGTAGTATATCAATAGAAGGTAATGGTGTTTGGTCTTTGTATTACCTCAAGGATTTTTGCCATGATTATGAAATCACCTATGATTTATGAGTTAAAATACTTTTTAAGGGTTTGATTCTTCAAACCTTACACTGAGGAGTACTTACTCAGATTAGCAGTGCTATTCCCAGTCATTGGGACTACTTGTGTAACTGAGGGCTACTCAATACAAGTAAAGGTTGCAGAACTGGGCTCTTAGAAGACATCTTGTTTGTGGAAGAATCAAAAGGGCTTTTAAAACTGCATATCTCAGCCACTGCTTAGTTTTTAAAGGCTCCAGGTTTTCTTGTAAATATAGGGAAAAAATCCATATAATCCACTTCTACTAGCTCAGGATTTTCTGGGATCTGAGCTTTGTGGCTGAGGCTCTATCTTTACATTCAACTTTATATTTTCTAATCAGATCAATCATCCTGCATAAAAGGCTTAATATTAGTGCTGCAGAGTCCTGAACAGACAGTTGAAAGATATCTGATGAAATCTTGTGTGTGTCATTAAAAACCTGAACAAAAATAGGTGTGGTTCACTTTTGTTCATTAAACAACCTGATTCAAAAAGCTAGTTGAATTCTTTACATCAAACATTATGATGAAGGCAAGAAAATACCTTCATTATTTAAAAGTTTCTTGTTTGTTGGATTCATATTTTTATTTCCCTTTTCATATGGCTTGACAGGATAAACAAACTCAACAATGTACATTTAATGAGCCCTGAAATGGATGGGTCCTATGTTTTACAGCACTGGCTTATAGCATTTATAATGTGCATGAACATTTTAATTTGGAGTATAAAACCCAGGGAGTCACAGGAAAGAAATCACATAACTCCAGAGGCTCTAATAGAAGCTTTAGGAAGGACACAGCTGAACCTTAGCTTATGCCAGATAGAATGTTGTATGTGACCTGACTGAGCTTTCTCTCCTCTCTGCATCCTCTGAGACTAGTTAGGACTTATCTTCAGAGCTGCTGTTGAAGTTCAGCTCACATTCTGAAAATATTTAAGGGGGAGGGAAAGAAATCCCAAAAGGGAGTTTCATTACAAGCTAGAATCTTTATTGGAATATTAAGACCTGCATTGATGTGATCCTTTTACTTAAAGGAAAGGATCTCAAGTTGCTACAGCAATCTATTTTGGTAGGATGGAGTCGGGTACAGGAGTGGAGAATAGAGAGAGCTATTAAGACTGATTTGCCTAAAAGTTTTCCAGAGCAGTCAGTGGATTTGGACCACATTTTCCTTTTTATTTATAACAGATTCCTAGGCTACCTCAGATCTCTAATTATCTGCTAAGCTTTGAGTTCTGAAGTGTAGATTCAGTTTAGAAGCTAGATATCCTGCCAGTGTT
Organism: Malaclemys terrapin pileata; assembly: GCF_027887155.1. Lineage (NCBI taxonomy): Eukaryota > Metazoa > Chordata > Testudines > Emydidae > Malaclemys > Malaclemys terrapin. Next base: position 70,933,778 of record NC_071512.1, read on the forward strand.
CATGCACAAATATTGCTTTTTTTGTGTCTAGTCATATGATTTCAGGCTTTAGCTGAGAAATACCAGAGAAGTGGTAGCATTTATCTTGGAATGTACACCAATATCCAGAGTGGCCATTCATACAGCTGGAAGATATGGAGGCAATCACAAATTCTAATATGGGACAGTGCAGTCATCTGCCTTCCTCTCTCATCCTAATCAGCATAACCCAATATAGGGTATTTTGATACTTTAAGAAACCACTTGGGCATATCCAGTGAAATACACATAATCAGCAGTCTGATAGATAGACTCACCTAATAAGGGACAGATTTAATGTCATGCATTTTAATTAGTCTAAAGAACAGATTAATAGTATAGTTAAATAGTACACTTAGTGCCCTCTCTCTCTAAGCCTGTTCAGAGGCCTGAACTGCTGATGGATGGTATAAACCTCACAGTCTAAGGCTCCTTATTTAATTTAGCCTCCCTGCGCTATTATGACTGCTACATTAGCTGATCATATCTTAGTATAATGTGTTTTAATGCTTTGTACAATGACTATTTAACAAACAATTAATGAAATAAAAATTGAGTATCTCCCAGAACTTGATCTTCTGAATTTCTGATAATTGGAAATGTTGCCCATGTTTCCAATAGAATCTGTTTCTATTGAGACAACTTCTGAATTCAGCTGATTTCCAGTTAGGGAATGTCCTGCTTGAGACAATGCTGGTGGACGTTGTGTTTGTTGTGGCACATTTAAGATTTGTTCCAACGGCCAGTGTTCACAGACTACATATGCCATCCCTTTTATCCTAGCCCCCCTCCTCCCAAATATTTTCAGTATCTGGTTACTATACTACTTTGGAATGCCTTTGTCAAATAAACAGAGTAACAGGTGTTCTTGGGAGTCAAAGAGAATGCAGTGATCTTCTCGCACATTCTGCATTCACACTTTGTATTCAGTTGCCTTTTCATGTGGCATTCTAAAAGATGTTAAATAAAATGAAAAATATTTGTTGGTTATATTAGTAACTTGTACTCTTTTATACTTGGATTGGTTATTAACCAAATATTTATATCATGATCTGTCAGATATGAAAAACTGCATATAGATGAATAATGTATTCATTGGTGGATCATGAGTCCCTGTGGGGAAATCTCAAATTCACATAATGCCCCTCCTCCCCATCAGTGCTTCAATTCGATCCCTGAATTAACTGAAAGATGTATGAAAACAAATCTAGAAAAACAGCTGTGTGTATCTGAGATGGCTCAGGTACATTGTTGATTCAAAGCAAGTAGATGGAATATACAGTTCTTATGAAATCTATTCCTGATACTCTAATTTCAGGCAGGAATATGCAAGTAACTTCTTGAGAGTTTAGAAGTGGGAGGGTTAGTCAGGTCATACCTTTTTAATTTATTAGGTATTAGGATCTTCAAGAATATGCCTGTTAAACATGCATATCTACCCCAAACACTCCTTTTGGAGGGAAAAACACTCTCCTGACACAGCCTGAATTGTAAGTAAAGGCTGCAGATAGACCCCTGAACATACAATAATCTTGCTTTTGGTGCCATGCATGTTGTAGATATAAGATCAAAATTCAACCTTAACTGCTGATATTTTTCTGGATGTGGTAACTCCTTGACACAAAACAAAGTAAATGAAAAGCATGAGACCCCCATTCCCCAACTCATTTTTGGCTGAGATTGTATTAGTTCACAAATCCTGTGGGATTGTGACCTATTGGAATGCACAGAGAAATTCAATTTCACACATGTAATTTTTTTTCATTGTATTATTTTGACTGCACCCCATACTAGTCTGCTAGCCTCTGGAGATGGGAATTAAGATTTCAGCAAGATATTGAACAAAGAGTTTGACAGGCTGCAGTGACAGAGCTATGTTAGTCTAGAAGGTGATGATAAACACCAGCGAAATGGATCGCAGAGCTCAAACAGTTTGTTTGCTAAAAGGAACAAAAGTACATATGAATGTTATATAAGAAATTGAAATGTATAGTGTTGAAATAAATCTTGTCACTTGGCCTCGTGTCCTAACAATGAGACTGAACCAACTTCCATAAAGCCGAGTTGAAAGATTCCTACTGAATTCAATGGGAACTGGATCAGGCCCAGTGATAAAGTAAAGGGCTTGACGCGACAATCGTTGGGTGAAATTCTTTGCCCTGTATTATGCAGGAGGTCAGACTAGATAAGCCTAGTGGTCCCTTCTGGCCTGAAATCTATGAATCTACGTTCCACAACAATATTCTTAATGTCCACAGAACAAAACCATTAAAAGTAAATCTGAACTCTTGTACAAGGCCCAACATTCAGTGTTAAGCCTCCCTCCTCTACATCCACCCCAAACTCATCTGCCATTCCAACTCAGGTGGGTTCAGTATCAGAGGGTGGGATGGATGAGTGGGTAACAGGTCCAGCACTAATATGTAGGTTTGCAGAAGAGGGGACTAGTAAATGGAGGCGAGGGAACAACTAATGTTCCCCACCAAGGGTTATGATAACTTGAAACCCCTGGGGAAGCAGGATTCATTTTATCCTCACAAGAACATTCTCATTTATCATGAAGCAGCTCAAACCCTACACCACATGATATTGCGATCTGAGCTTAGCAACATTTCAGCATTTAGCTGGTGGACTGGAGGACCCTGAGTCAGGATTCCCCCAGCACCTGAAGGTTTGGCAGGATTGTCTGAACTATCTGTAAACAAAGACAGTTTGGAAAACCAGCTTGGTGACTTTATGGGACCATAAAAAGAATCCATGCTGTCAACAACAGGGAGTAGTAGCTTTCCATCAACCAACCATTCAAATAAAGCCATAAAAAATTTATAAGCATCGTCAGTCTGCCCATCACTCCTCAAACAGAGGAAGAAGTCTGTACTTCAAGAACCTCACAATCTATAAAAGAGAACTGTCCCCCACAACAAACACTTTTAATGTTGTTTAGGCTAAAAATACCAGCAAGACCCAGGTTTTTAAAAGATTAGTGTAAATATTGGTATAAATACCACCTGATATGAATCTCAGCAGCAATATCATTGAACTAACTAGCCAGAAAGACTGACCAAGTGAGGATTAAACTTTCCTCACACATCTTAAGAGTGCTAACGTTAGGGATATCACGAAATACAGTTTGCTGAGTGGAATTTTAATTTTACATCACAAATGCAGAATTGTTGTGTGGACCCTGGGAAAGAAAGACTGGATCTTCAGGTACTACCCATCCTAAAACAATGATATGATCCAATGCCCGACTGACTCCTTGATAGTGCTTCCCTAATTTGCTAGTCCCTGAAACTCCCTTTTCAGATTTTATCCAATCTTCAACACTCTGTTTTTAAATACACCTTATTAAAAGTTTTAAAATAAAAAAGTAATACCTTTAAATGTTTAACTTCTAAAATGCATTGCATTAATAACTTTAAGCTCTTAATGCCTTATCTTATATAGGCATAAACACAATTCTGGTATCATTAGTCTTTAATTGTAAGTTTTTCTTGTATGAGAGTAACTAATTTTTTATTTTTATTTTGTTGCAACAAAAGCCAATTTTATACTCAATCATAAAAAACACTTTAGGTTTTATATTATGGTGGGGTTAGAAACATAATACCAATTAATTTTTTTAACAAAGTTCAAAAGGCCTCATTATAAGTATGTACATATATTTCTGCCTCAACAAATAATGCAATTACAAACACACTGGGTTTTATTTTATCAAAGGTTGTTTATTCAAATAAAAACTCTAGGGGAAAGGGAGGGAAATCTCAACCTTAATGCAAAAGGTAATATTAACAAAAATGCCAATTTTGGTTTTTTTAAGCAGGCTTGTTTGCACATTTAATATTAAAAATGTAGTTATAAAAATGTTATAACAAAAATGTCAAAAATATAACGATATATTATGTCTGGTGATGTTTCAAAATGTTAAAGCTAACCAAACAATGCCAAAACGTTTCCACCTTTGTCTCTCGAACATAACCAAGTGTCATAAAAGTAATACCCTCAAAGCGTTTCCATAAACTTGCATTTAAATTTCATTTTGCTTTAATTTTTATACTATTTTCTTTCATATTATGCTGGAGAAAGTAGTATTGGTTATTAACGTTTGTGCTTTCAAATAGTCAACAAATGTTTAATTGCTATCACAAGCAACTTAACTCTAAAAAGTTTGAGTAAAAATTCTGTTGCTAACTTTTGCTAAACCAGAGTGGTCAGTGGCGGGAGAGCAATGTACCTTCTCACAAAAGATTGTGAGCATCTATTTTATCAGTCAAGAACCATATTTATTATATAAAAGCTAGTAAATACATGTGTTAAGGAAGTGAAAATGAATGTCTATGCAAAAACATCTAAAACAATCTTGCTCGGTGTCTCATTCCATGTATAGCAGTTCTGAATCCTAACACAGCATTATTTAATAGAAGTGGTTACTGTCCATTCAGTAGTTTATCTACAAGAAACAACTGGACCTAGGTCAACTATCCACAGCAATGCAAACCTGAAAAGCACTGCCCACTGCTTGTTACACCAGGGATGTTTTTGACATTGCAACTCCACTGTGTGATCACAATGGGTCAGCCCAGTATAGTGAGACAGAAGCTAGCCACTCCTGTCCACTCCCTTGTACAGCTTACCAGGTGGTAGAACCAGCAGTATAGTAATCTATAACATGAATGTCACAGTATTGTGTAGTAACTAGTTACAAGAAATTTATATACAAAGGCCTCATATGTAATGTCCCTACTCCAAAACTAATGGGAGTGTGCTGTTACATTCATTAGCAAAATAAAAAGGCTAAGTTACAACAATAGATTGGGGAAGGACTAGCTTTAGCCATTAATAAAGTTGAGGTAATGAATGAAATTTAAAAATATGTACTGACGAAGTGGGTATTCACCCACGAAAGCTTATGCTCCAATACGTCTGTTAGTCTATAAGGTTCCACAGGACTCTTTTTACCATACCTTAATTATCCATGTAATTCAGTATCTTTATATTAAGCATTGTCTATTATGAGTACCCTATATAGAAATAAGTATGGGTGTTGTTATCCAGCATAACTATTATATACTACTATATCTATCTTCCATATATTATACCCAGGGCTCAATAATAAGCATACAGCTCTCAAATAAAGTCCCAGACCTAACATTCTCAGACCCACTATATGGTATTAAAAAAAAATTGAGTAAAGGAAACTGTTCTTAGGTTGTATGACAAAATGTGCAGACCAATGGACATATGGGGCATGAATGGATAAAGTAAAATTGCCAAGAAACTGTGTTTATCCCACTGGGTAATTTTCAATTCATACTTTATGCTTTTCCAGGATGATGGGTAAACACTGTCCCCATAAAAAGACAAAAAAGGGGAATGTAGGCCTTGCTGGAGCCCTAGGCATGGCTAACAGTATGAACCAAAGGTGGTGAACCAAGGTAAGCCCGACACTATAGTAACATTTAGGCATCAACTGACCAAGTAAGCACATTCCTGACCTGAGACAATGGTGCAGGAACACGCAGACCCTTTGTAAAGATAAAGATGACAGGATAAGGATGTTTTGTTCGAACTATGAGTTACAAGGTGATAACATCTGGAGTGTAATAGATAACTTCTTTGTATCAGTGTATAAAAAGGAAAAGTCATAGGAGGGGCATCTTTGTTTGGCCTAGGCAATGCTGATATGTTTATTGAGCTGGTACCTTGTCATGGGCATAAATGTATTAGTGTACCTGTAGCTTCTAAGGGGTATGAGGACTGTACTTTGACAATAATAAACCTGGCTGAGTGCCTTCACCACCGAACCGATCCTGTAGTCTTTCTTTATGAACAACATTGAGGGCTGCTGACTCAGCAAGCTGCACTCACTGCTAGTGAAGTTAACACTGGAGCTCCAAGAACAACAGCAGTACCACCAATGCACTGCCCTTTGAAAGAATAATTAGTGCTTCTGGATTTGAATCCATGCTTCTGGATTTGAATCCATGCTTTCAAGGAGTCTATGTATTTCAAACCAGATGCTCAGGTGTCTTGGTTATCTTCTAAAATCACTCTTTATGATGTTGGTACTCCAACATGGTGAAAAACAGGTTTGAAACAACTCAGCTGCATTTCAGCAGGTAAGAAATTGCTTAGTATAGATATGGAAGACTATGCAGATTATGCTATTAAATGTTAGTTAATTAGTATAATTAGATTCAATAATTCTTTCTGTCCCACCATCCCCACGAACATGATACAGTTCTGCGGTGATTTGGAAGCCTACTTTCGTCATCTCCGACTCAAGGAATATTTTCAACGCACCACTGAACAGTGCACTGACCCACAGGAACCTTCCTACCAACACTACAAGAAGAGGAACTCTGCGTGGACTCCTCCTGATGGTCGAAATGACAGACTGGACCTCTACATAGAGTGTTTCCGCAGACGTGCACAGGCTGAAATTGTGGACAAACAACATCACTTGTCCCATAACCTCAGCCGTATAGAACGCAATGCCATCCACAGCCTCAGAAACAACTCTGACATTATCATCAAAGGGGCTGACAAAGGAGGTGCTGTAGTCATAATGAACAGGTCAGATTATGAACAGGAGGCTGCCAGGCAACTCTCCAAGACCACATTCTACAGGCCACTATCCTCTGATCCTACTGAGGAATACCAAAAGAAACTACACCATCTGCTCAAGAAACTCCCAGCTACAGTACGGGAACAAATCTACATGGACACACCCCCAGAACCCCGACCACGGGTATTCTATCTACTACCCAAGATCCATAAACCCGGAAACCCTGGACGCCCCATCATCTCAGGCATTGGTATTCTGACAGCAGGATTATCTGGCTATTTGGACACTCTCCTCAGACCCTATGCTACCAGCACTCCCAGCTATCTTCGAGACACCACCGACTTCCTGAGGAAACTACAGTGCATTGACGTTCTTCCTGAAAACACCATCCTGGCCACCATGGATGTAGAAGCACTTTATACCAATATTCCACATGAGGATGGACTACAAGCTGTCAGGAACAGTATCCCTGATGAGGCCACAGCAAGCCTGGTGGCTGAGCTTTGTGACTTTGTCCTCACCCACAACCACTTCAGATTTGGGGACAACTTATACCTTCAAGTCAGTGGCACTGCTATGGGTACCCGCATGGCCCCACAGTATGCCAACATTTTTATGGCTGACTTAGAACAACGCTTCCTCAGCTCTCGTCCCCCAGTGCCCCTCCTCTACTTGCGCTACATTGATGACATCTTCATCATATGGACCCACGGAAAGGAGGCCCTTGAAGAATTCCACCTGGACTTCAACAATTTCCACCCCACCATCAACCTCAGCCTGGACCAGTCCACACAAGAGATCCACTTCCTGGACACTACAGTACAAATAAGTGATGGTCACATAAACACCACCCTATACCGGAAACCTACTGACCGCTATACGTACCTACATGCCTCCAGCTTCCATCCAAGACACATCATACGATCCATTGTCTACAGCCAAGCCCTAAGATACAACCGAATTTGCTCCAACCCCTCAGACAGAGACAAACACCTACAAGATCTTTATCAAGCATTCGTAAAACTACAATACCCACCTGGGGAAGTGAGGAAACAGATTGACAGAGCAAGACGGGTACCCAGAAATCACCTACTACAGGACAGGCCCAACAAGGACAATAACAGAACACCACTGGCCATCACATACAGCCCCCAGCTAAAACCTCTCCAGCGCATTATCCACGACCTACAACCTATCCTGGAAAATGATCCCTCACTCTCACAGACCTTGGGAGGCAGGCCAGTCCTTGCTTACAGACAACCCCCCAACCTGAAGCAAATACTCACCAGCAACTACACACCACACCACAGAAACACCAACCCAGGAACCTATCCCTGTAGCAAACCTCGTTGCCTACTCTGTCCCCATATCTACTCTGGCAACAGCATCAGAGGACCCAACCACATCAGCCACACCATCAGGGGCTCATTCACCTGCACATCCACTAATGTCATATATGCCATCATGTGCCAGCAATGCCCCTCTGCCATGTACATTGGCCAAACCGGACAGTCCCTCCGCAAAAGAATAAATGGACACAAATCGGACATCAGGAATGGTAACATACACAAGCCAGTAAGTGAACACTTGAATCTCCCTGGTCATTCTATCACAGATTTAAAAGTCACTGTCATTGAACAAAAAAACTTCAGAAACAGACTTCAAAGAGAAACAGCAGAACTAAAATTCATTTGCAAATTCAACACCATTAATCTGGGCTTGAATAGGGATTGGGAGTGGCTGGCTCACTACAGAAGCAGCTTTTCCTCTCCTGGAATTGACACCTCCTCATCTATTATTGGGAGTGGACTACATCCACCCTGATTGAATTGGCCTTGTCAACACTGGTTCGCCACTTGTGAAGTAACTCCCTGCTCTCCATGTGTCTGTATATAATGCCTGCATCTGTAGCTTTCACTCTATGCATCCGAAGAAGTGAGGTTTTTACTCACGAAAGCTTATGCCCAAATAAATCTGTTAGTCTTTAAGGTGCCACCAGACTCTTTGTTGTTTTTGTAGATACAGACTAACACGGCTACCCCCGATACTAGATTCAATGACATTTCCTACATTTCCCCATTACTGAGGCTGCCAGGGGAGTGGGTTATTTTCTATGTGCCTATGAAGAGTGACTGGGCCAGCAGGGGAAAGAAAAATCCTTGAGCCCCTTTAAGAATTGTCGCGTGTTCTTTTTCCCCTTCCCTGCTTCATGGTCGATCTGCCTCCTCATGGGTGTGGGGAAGGGAGCTCCCTGGCTGGACAAGATATGTAATGGATGCTCATTTGCTCCCATGCCCCAAAAGGAGGACTTATAAGCCCTTTCCCCTGCTCAGCACACCACTCTGCACCAGAGAACAACAACTCCCCCCCTTTTCCCTTACGTTTAGCATAACACCCGGTCTACAGACCTTGCTGTGGGCATCATGCTAGTAAGTTTTCTGGGTGTGGGAAGGATTGTTTCCCCTCACGGACAGATTCGTTTTTGGAGATGGATTTTTTGCCATCCCCTCAGTAGCCTGGAGACCCAGTGGGTAAGTTAGATTGTAAAATGCACTTGGTTTCAACTTGGCAGATGTCTAGTGCAGGTAATTGTTTAATAGTGTGCCTGGTTACCTGCTAAACCAGAATTGGAAGTGGATTAGGAGAATACTTCTCCTGAAGAACTTGGGGAATGGGTTTGGGATTCCTAATGTCTGGTACATCGAGGAGGAAACCCCCTCAACCTTCATATGAAGGAAGGGCAATAGGGTCTCAACAATGGTGTTAGACTCAGCTAAAGGTTTGGAGGGAGTGGGGCCGAAAGCTGCCCTCCTCTATGTGGTTATAGATCATGGAATGAAGGTTGACATGCACTGGATGAGTTATTGCAGGATAGTTTCCAGATGTAATAAGTGAACAACACTGAGGCCTAGTTAAACCACATTTGTTGCATTTTGTTTTTCTTCCTAAAATTTCCGGGGCAAAGCTGTTATTTGTTTCGTAAAATCTGCCAGGCACCCACACCCCATAGATTTTATCCCTTAACTGCAGAATCTATTATTTTCATATTTATTTAATTGAGGGAGTAAATAGATTTAACTTACCGTAGACTTATTTTGGATAAGTGTAAGTACTATTAGAGTGATATTTAGTATTTTCATGATTGTTTATAGCATCCATAGCCAAGTAGGGAATTGTGATTTCAATAAATATTAAACTTTATAGTGGCATTATTTTCTAGTTGGTTAGACTAAAATGTGATTCCTTATGTTGTTTCACATTTTCAGCTGCTGATTGAGTGTTGTATAATCACCAGTCCCAATGATTTAAAGCTTGTAAAACCCCCAAACATTCTAATACATTAAATTCACGCTATGGAATAAAAATTTAATCACTTCAATAAATGAAACTTTCTAGTAAGTTTCTTGGTTTCTATACCATCTAACCCAATAGGTTTTAGACCACATTTTTTTTTTAAAAATAGTTTTACCGTAAGTATACCAGGGTGCTTGGGTAAAAAATGCTACAGCCTCAAATTTTCTATGAATTAAAAATATTTAAGACACATTGCCAGTCAGTGTTTTTGTTGCACTTCAGGATAATGGTTTTCTAACAGCAACATTAAACAGGGATTTTATACTGAAACAATTGCCTTCTGGTGTTGTCACTTTTGGTTTTAAATCAAAGGACTGGTATAAAATGGTATAGATGTTAAATTAAATTGTGTGTGCATAACCATTGTTTTCAATTCTTATAAGTAACAATATATTCAGTAATGACATCATCCTTAATTGCTCATTTTAAGAAGTGTTATATTTTAGCACAATAGTTTTGCTTTAAGAAGCCACAAACCTCCAAGTACAAACAAATCCAAATCAGTGTCACATCGTGCTGATTTGTATTATAGAATTCATTCCCTTATCCTATTTCTTTATGTTAGTCTTCTTTATGCCAAAAGCTATCTGTATGTCCTACCAAGTCCTTGTTTGAACAAAGGTAAATTAAATCTACTGAAACTATCTCAAAGGTAAAAAAGTGTATATAATCCAAATCTACATAGTAACATCTATTTCTTTAAAGTGACTTTCGAAGATACCCCAATTCTTTCATTTTCAAATTCCCCCTAACTGAATAGGATTTGGGTGCCTGATTCCCTTAACCACCTTTGAAAATCTCAGCCTTAATTAATAAAATATTTTTTGTTCAGCATGTGAATTTTTAATCATATATTCTATATGTTTTAGAAAAGAGAATTTGATTCAAATACTGTCTATTAGCAAGATTTCTTTCTAAGCTACTTCTGATGCTAATGGTAAGAAAAGAGTCTTACTGCTTTAGATTAGCTGAGTGATCAAGTCTAGCTTAGTATTAGTTAATTGTATTACCATGGTACCGAGTGCTAGGTGCCATACAGAGGACAAAAGCATGGTCACAGAACTGAATCTGAATCCAAAGTTGGTCAGAGTGTGATTTTGGGATTCCAGTTCTGACCCATTTATAGAAATAGGTGCCACTAACAAAGTCCAGATTTGAACTTTTCTAAAGTACTGAAGGTCCTTAGGACCTAGTGAGCCAGTTAGCCATCTGTCTCTAATACAACTACATCATTGGTCAGATATCCTGTGGATAATACATCTTACTTGTCCAATACAAATATTTTGTGTCAAAGGTTTTAGCTTCAGAGCGACAGTAGAAAACAGACCACATTCAATTATAACTTACTATCAGTTTTACAGGGTAAAATTGCAAGCTTCTGATTTAAGTTTTGTATGGGAAAAATAAGTCCCTGTTCATGTACACAGGGCCGGTGCAAGGATGTTTCGCACCCTAGGCGAAACTTCCACCTTGCGCCCTCCCACCTCCCCGAGCCCTGTGGCAACTCCCCACCCCCCATCTGCCCTGAGGCACCCCCCCCCATGGCAGCTCCCCACCCCCCCCGGCCCGGAGAGCTGTGCGGCAGCTCTCCACCCCAGCTCATCTCTGCTCCACCCCCTCCCCGAGCCCTGCGACAGCTCCCCCCCCACACCCTGAGGCACCTCTCCCGTGGCAGCTCCCCACCCCCCCTTCTGCCCGGAGGCACCTCCCCCGTGGCAGCTCCCCCCCACACCTGGGGAGCCATACAGCAGCTCCCCACCCCAGCTCACCTCTGCTCCGTCCCCTCCTTGAGTCCTGTGGCAGCTCCCCAACCCCCCTCTGCCCTGAGGCACCCCCCCATGGCAGCTCCCCCTCGCCCAGGGAGCCGTGCGGCAGCTCCCCACCCCAGCTCACCTCTGCTCCGCTGCCTCCCTGAACACGCCGTTGCTGCTCCCCTTTTGCCGCCTCCCAGGCTTGCAGTGCTAATCAGCTGTTTGGCGCCGCAAGCCTGGGAGGGAGAGAAGCAGACCGGGGCGGTGTGCTCAGGGGAGGAGGCGGAGCAGAGGTGAGCTGGGGCGGGGCGCTCTCCTGCATGCCGCCCACCCCCTTACTTGCTGCAGGCGGCCCTCCCCATGACCCCCTGCCCCAGCTCCCTCTGCCTAAATGCCAACAACGACCGGGGCGGCGGAAGATCCGGCCGCCGCAGTTGCCGCTGAAGAAAATGCCGCCCCCAAATGCTAGTGCCCTAGGCAACTGCCTAATAGGTTGCACCGGCCCTGCATGTACATGCAGTTTTGCAGGATCAAGGCTTAAGTTTGTACGGGATGGAGAAACAAGTGGCTACAAAGAGTTTAACTACTCATAAAAAAGAGGCTGTGAGTTTGCTTTAAAATTGGACAAAGTTGTATGTTTTAATTAATTGTAATGCTTAAAAAGTAAAAGTTGGCAAGTAGACATTTGCAAATAAAATCAGCTAGTGCAACCAAAAAAGGGTAATTAAATTAAAGAATGCAGCAGGGGGTCATGCCTTGAGCCCTCAGTAGGTTATAGGTGGGGTTCCTTAGACTGTCATGGGTAAAAAACGGACTTTGCCTCACATCTCTCCTGACTCTTTGCCAGAGCTTCTTCTCATGAGAGAACCCCAGCCCTATTCCCTCCGCAGCCTCGTTCTACATTTAAGCTCTTTTATAGTAGACATCCAGTTCCTCCCCAGCTGGGTCCCATCTTCCCGGTGCAACTGGATGCACTGAGCTCACCAGTTTCCTTTAATCTTTTCATTGGCAGTGTGGAATTTAAAACCCATCAGAGATGGGCAAAAGAATTTGTTTAAGATTGGTGAATCCTCGGGTTTATCATGAATAACATGAACAGTTTATAAACAGGCAGAGGTAAGCAATCTCAACTGAATCCTAGAAAACCAAAGAAAGGATTAACTTTGTTACTTTGAAGAAGCCACTGAAGGAGCTGTCTGGAAACAGGCAAATGGATGAATATTTAGAATCTGAACTTCAAATTAAATTCTGCTGTTCTCTGTTTACAAAGGTTAGATGATGTCTCCTTTCCAAGAAGATGGTCTAAACATCTAGTGCTTAACAGGAAAAGCTGTTACTACATTAAATTACAATAGCATTTCAATATCTCATTAAAATCAGTACAAGAAAAAATTAAATCTAACTGGTTGACTGCTTTTGCAAACTTCCTCTCATTAATGAAAAGTTTTGGTGATGTCATCATTTTGCAGAAGTCATGCTGGGCTAGAAGGTTGCTTCTTCTGGATACTGTATTGTGACTTCTTTTTCTTAGCTGTCTTGTTGCTGGTTTGACTGATTGTAGAGATGAGATGAACCTACTGAGCGGAGATGAGCGTACTGCTCTCCTTGGTCTCAATTCAGAGAGATTTATACTCTTCTCTTTCACTGAAGGTGAAAGGAACACCTCTTTCAAGGCTTGGCTGGATTCAAATGTCAGCTGCTGTCACCTTTTCATTGGTTCATCACCTTTATGGGATGAGTCAATGAAAAGGTGACAGGAGTTGATATTTGAATGGTCTTAATAGCATCGTCAGATCATGAGTATGTAATCTGCTCATGCATATGCAGCAGGGATATAGAAGCTTTTGTCTTTGTAGTGTGAAATAATAGCATTTGTAAAGACAGAGTTTTAACTTATTTGTTCATTTCATTTTCTGAACTATCCCTTTTGTTCCTGAAGGGTGTAACAATAGTTGAAATTTTGTTTCAAATGTGTCCAAACTTTTTCTATATAAAGGTCTGGTATGTAAAACTTACATGATCTTTGAAGAGTCTTTCAACTTAGATGTCATGAAAGAGGATACCGTCTTTTTATAAGTCTTCAGGTGTCTGTCTGAGTTTGGCAAGGCGTTGGGCATTGTTTGAGCACTGCCAGATAACTAATTAATTCCTCAATTAATATAATTATACTCAAATGGCTTTAAGTGGCTTGCACTTAAATACAAATACACCTCTACCCCGATATAATGCTGTCCTCGGGAGCCAAAAAATCTTACTACGTTATAGGTGAAACTGCGTTATATCGAACTTGCTCTTATCCACCAGAGCGTGCAGCCCTGCCCCCCTGGAGTGCTGCTTTACCGTGTTATATCCGAATTCATGTTATATTGGGTCACGTTATATCAGGGTAGAGGTGTATATGCAATATACATATAAAAACATGTTTATGCCACCTTAAGCATTTGAGGGAGAAAAAAGTTCACCTTTAAATGGAAACATGAGTTGGAAATAACTAACCTTCTGTAAAACAGTCCCAACCATAAACACTTTCCTTAACGTTGGAAGAATAAAACACTTTAGAATGTTTATAAAAGAAATCAGTTTAAATAAGAATAGTTCTAGAATTCTTTGCGTGCATTTAAAGCTAATGTTTTTCTCTTTGCAAAAAGGAATTTAAAAAAATTTCACTTCTAGGACTTAGGACTTGCCTACACTGCCCCGCAGTTCAGACTACCGGGGTGTGAATAGCAGTGCACATCAATGTGCTGTGTTGTAACTCCCCTGTGTGGGAGCAGTTAACCGCGGCCATTGGGAGCTGTGATCGGCCGAACCTGCGGACGCGGCAGGTACACAAACCGGCCCGGTCCGCCGGGGCTTTCCCTGCAGAAGCGGCAGAACAAGTTTGGGAACCACTGTTAGAGAATACTGCACAGAACCAAGTGAATAAAAATAAGGATGGATTTACCAAATACAGATACTGTTTTGGCCTTGATCTAGCATCCACTGAAGTTGATGGGAGGATTGATTTCAATGGGCTTTGGACCAAGCCCCTTAAGATTTACTAAGCCTTCCTAAACCTGAATTATAAACTCTTCTCTAAAGACAAAATACATTGTCATAACAATACAAGAAATGCCAATACTAGAATAGAATAATTGGTACATCAAATCCAGTATTTTGTGTCCAGCTGTAACCGATGCCAGATACTTTTATACCTTTCTCTGAAATATATTTAATTAAGCAATATTATAACAAAGGAAGAATATTCTTTCTGCATCAGGGAAGAAATTTATTCTTTGAAGTCTAATGACTTCAATGACTTATACTTTATATTTTTTGTCCTACTACTGTAACTGCATGTGTTATTCTTGTTTAGTTAGATTTTTAATAACCTTTTACATCTGCCTGAATAGCATTCTGTGACTTTGCATGCCACTAGCTAATTATATGTTGTGTAAAACATTTTCTTATTACCCTTTTAAATATCAAGAACCAAATTTCCATTTACTTCAGTGGGATCAGAATTTAGCCTCAAGAGACCAAGTGTAAAATCTTGGCTTCACTGAAACCATTGGGAGTCTTCCTATTGACTTCAGTGGGGCCAGGCTTTCACTCCAAACTGCAGTGCATGCTAATGGTTCCTGCTTTTAAATAAGATGAAAACTTTAGCGAGGCGGACAAATTGAAGACCAGGATTCTCCTGTGGTCAAACCAAGAATTAAAAATATCCAGGTCATTCGGCACTTTCTAGTTGTGGTTTCAGCTTATTGATATAAATGCTCTGTGCTTGCTCTCAGTAATTTTGGATGGCCTGCTATTTTAGAAAGCTGGTGGGGTGAAAGAATAATCCAAAATGCCTTCTAACTTTTCAACTCAGTACATAGTAATTGGTAAGGAAGTTTCAACAGCGTCTCCAGGGAGATCTCTTCCCCGCATCACAGGCTGAGGGTCGAAGATACAAAACTGGGCCCCAATCCTCTAGCTGCAGCATATAGACATCAGTCCATTCATGTAATACATGTCATGAGACCAGGGCCTTAGACATACTGAATAACCAATAAACAGATTATCAGAAATAAGCACTCTCTTTAATTGGTACTTCTATAACTGCCTAATACAAAGCCAGAAGAAGTCCACTGACTTGAGTCAATTTTGGATCAGGAAGTATTGTTTAAGTATCTGTGGAGTTTTTAGCTATTCTGCCATTAGAACATGAGAGGTTCATTTGGTAGAGCACAGAGCAGAAAAAGTACACAAGAATATTATTGCAAATAAAAACTGCCAATTTGTTTGCTGCTATTCACAATCTAATATATTCATTTATACAGAAACATTTTGGTGAGCATGGCTTTGTTTATAAAATGTCTGTAGAAAGCAAAAGCTTCATGATACTAGCATAAATATTGGCAAGAGTTTTCACACAAAGTACTCTGACAGTCTTCTAAAAAAAACCCCCCAGATATTCGCACAACAGATTTGAACAGTTGCAAATATTATAGTTATTCACACAGCAGATCCAAATAGTTGTGAATGTTCAAAGTTAATTTGTGAAGAAAAAAAGGGGATTACACTTCATTAGTCAGAGGAACAAATCATTTGATATGTACAACATATCTGTCATGTATTGGCTCTCTGAGTGTTTCAGTAAACGTTTGATACAAAACAAAATAATTGGGCTTAGCAGATAATTGATTCAGAATTCCACTTTCAAGGGGCATCTTTAAAAAGATGGGGAGATTCCACCAGCTCTCTCAGAATTTTTAAAAGATATATCTATGCTAAGAACAGGAAGCTACCAAACATCATTTTATTTTGTTTGAAAAGCCCATCACCGATATTTTCATGGTAATTATTCAAATGTTGCAGGAATGTTCTTTTGTTATGTTTTAATTTTGAAAGCTCCTAATATGATTTTTTTAACCCTTTCTCATCACAGGTATGTGACTGCTGCTACACCTTACTTAAAAAGTTTTCTTTTGCTCTGAAGGGTTTTACCGGTTTCAAAGAAATTTCCTTTACTTAAAATGGGGGTGAAGGAATTGCTGGAATCCAGTAATCTCTCCCCAGATGGCAAAAACTCTAAATGCACCCATTGTAGCTCTCCAGTGCTTCCTAGAATGATATGGGTTGCCATGAAACTGCATTGGAGAAGACAACTGGATTGTCTTTTGCAACATACATAAAGGTGATAAACTGTGGTAGAGTCCAGTCTTATTTATTTTAACAGTCAATTTATGAACTCTCCCTGATTAGGAGAACGTTTTTTTTAATTTTATCTTGGTGATCCACAGTGGGAGTTCCTTAACATATATGGTCAAATCCTGATCCCCATACTTAATTTTTACTCAGGCAAAGTAAAGTCAATTAACATCAGTGAAAGTTTGCCCAAGTGAGATTTGAGAAAACAGTGAATAAACACACAGTACACTGATGTGTGAATATATTAATAATGTTGACCATATTAGGTCAGGTTTTACCTAAACCCACTTGTTGCCAAGGAATGTTGGAGAGCTAAATTGGATGTCAGTATTTGGCCCTAAAAACTTCTAAATAATGTACATGCACTGTAGATTGGAAGATTGAAATACACGTGATAGACTTTTTCTTATGTCACTAAATGGTATAACCAACTGTGGTTGGTTTGAAACATTATCCTTGTTTCCTGGATAAAAATCACCTCTTTGCTTTCAGAAAATTGAGATTGAACTTCCTTACACGGTTTTCCGATTTCTGGTGAAAAAAGGCATTTGTTTTGAAACACATAAGAAATGCCTCTTTACTGTATTAAACTTCTCTTTGGTATCCCCCTACACTCCTCAGAGAGCACAGTTGTAACAAAAATGCTAATAGTAGTATCCAGTTATTTTAAATAGTTAAATAAAATGAAGGTTGTACTCATCTAATTCCTTAAACACTGAATTCTACCTGGAGGTTGATCTCATGGATGTTGAATATGCGTAGTTGGTCGTGGGATTCTAACTGTAAAGTGCTTCCATTATACCGCAGTATTCATCTGAACTCTGCAACAGAGATGATGATTTATCTTATGTTGAATATAGACATGTCCCAGATGGTGCCATATTTTAAAGAGGCATTGCCACCAAAATATCTGAGAAAAAAAGTTGGGTTTTGTTTGGTGTTTATTTTAGTTTTAACATACTCCTATTCTAAATCCCTCCATCTCAAACTTGGTTGAAACAAAGCTCCTTTTGGACACAAAACATTTAATCTATGTGCATGACTAAATGGTGCAGATGTCTAAAGAGACTGATAGACACCTGTATGCATAGCAGTACATATGGAAAAGCTCAAAATAAAAAAATTAACAATCAAGAACAACAAGTGCATGCTCCCTGGATGATATATCCTACTAAACTCTGCGTATTCATGCTAACAGTTTATGACAGGTACAATCTAGCTCTCTTATGTCTCATGCAAAGCCACAGGAAAATGTCTCCATGCTTTTCCCATCAGCCCAAGGAAATTGTAAAAGATTCACCTTTCAGCATGAAGACCTTCATAAACATAGAAAGAAATTGTAACAGTCCTTAACTGTATGCATGGTTAAGCACTGGAGTATGCGTCCAAGAGTTGGTGTGGAACCCCCATCACTGGAGGTTTGTAAGAACAGACAGAGACCTAGTCCCGGATGATCTAGATATACTTGATCCTACCTCAGCACAGGGGGCTGAACTAGGTGACCTCTCAAGGTCCAGCCGTACATTTCTAGGATTCCCTTGGAAATGAGCACCTCATTGAGGAATCAACTAGAGAGAATAATGTTAATAAACTCTTTAAATATCATGGGTGAGGGACTTTCACACCATGATTTTTCTCCATCCCATCCACTCTATTTGAGCAAAGCAGGATCACATGTTCATTCTTTTCCCTGATAGAATGACCTAAGCTTTAAATGTCTGATAAGTTGAAGAAATGTGAAAGGGCTGAAATGTTTACAATAGCTGTTTTCCCTCAGACCATGATTGCAGCTTGGTCTGTGTGGTTCTTTGCTGACCGCATGGGACAAGTTTTGCAAATATGGATGCTATAGTGGGATCTGTGGGATGATCTTCTTGTGCCAGATTCTGCCTGGCCATTAGGTGGATGCATAATACAGGATGGAAGAAAAAAAGTAGCCATGTCCAACACTTGTATAGCTCCTGTACAGGTCAGGCAGCGATCCAGTCCTTTCATCAGAGAAGCACAGAAACTGTTCCCTCTCTACTTTCTTGGAGTGCCTGGTACTTCATAGCAAAGGGAGCTGGTGGGACCATAGCTCTGCCTCTTTATGCACCAGTTAGTGTAGCTAGCCAGCTAGCAGTGGGTGGAGGGGTGAGTTACTATTTACATAAGCTAAAAACATTGCCTGATACAACATAACTATGGTCAAAGCTGTAGCCAAAAAACAAGTCACCATATACAAAAATGTAGGTTTTTAAAACAACATGTTTTAGCAAGCTTCACCCCCTGACATTATATATTGGCTAAAGCTGAGATGAGATATATGTCTGCAATATACAACCCTGTCAACAAATTGGCTGCCACCATGTGACCCCTTGTAGCCAGAGTGCCTCACACTGCCCTGACTTTTTATACAGACTCCACACACTTTGATCATTCAATCACCACCCTTATTGGAGCTATGATTGTTCAGACAAAATGAACTGAAAAGTAAAAGTACCAAAAGTCTGTCCCAGGGTGTAGCTCTTACCACAGAGGCTGGGTAAATGAAGGAGTTCCTTCACAGGGCCCTTTTATCAGTTCTTAGAAAGTGACCCAGTCAATGGTTTAACTTGCAACTACCCAGGGCTATTTTCCTTACAGGCTTACCAGAGACCAGGGCCACCCGGGGGGGCAAGTGGGGCAATTTGCCTCAGGCCCTGGGGGGCCCCTATGAGAATATAGTATTCTATAGTATTGCAACTATTTTTTATGGAAGGGGCCCCCAAAATTGCTTTGCCCCAGGCCCCCTGAATCCTCAGGGCAGCCCTGCCAGAGTCAACCCCCTTCCAGGCCTACTTCCTCTCTCTTATAAGGAACCAATTGTCTGAGGTTCCCTCACTGCACCAGGTGTGTCTGGCTGGCTCATTTAGCAAGCCTGCTTCAGGCTTCAAGTCTCCTCCAGGCAGCTCCCTAACTGCCTCTGCTCTCTCACAAACCCATACCTTTGATAGACCATAGCATGAGTTGTTTTTCTTTTGGCTGCTGCTCTGCTAGCTTTTGTCACCTTCCCTTCCTTTACTCCATGAGAAGTCCCACCAATATCAAATTTATTCTCAACAGCATAAAATGGTTCTCAGTGTGATTTGGACAAAGATTTGGGCCACTGCTTAACACACCATTTTAACACAGTGCCTTGTAATCGTTTTTTATCCATAATTGATTCTGTATATGTGTAAGGTTACAGCTTTTTAACACTTATTAAGCAATGGCCAATATTTGGGAGCAGATATTATCTATCTACTAGCTATTAATTTATGAATAAATTTCAGCTAAAACAGAAAAGAAAGCAGGAAACTTCAATCCTCTGTGGGAATTATGGGGAATATGGGGAATGTCTTCAGGATTTCCATTACTGCCCTGTGTTTGTTATATATGATACTTCCTTCCTGAAAACCAGATGTAGATGATGAGAAGGTGGAGATAACCCAAGAAGGCATTTTCCAAAGTAATACTCACTCTTGGAATTGCTATAGTCTTACCATTTTTTTTTCAAGCACTTCATGGAGATGAATATACAAAGGACCCATCTCTATGTGGATTACAAAATTTCAGAGCATAGCAAATTTGTTCCTAGAACAGCTCTATGGAAAACTCATTATTAGTCAAACAAATATGCAACTTAAAAATGCAAAGAAAGCACTTAAAATGTTTGTGTACTTCCTTATTCTGTAGTATAGTGCACGGACTTTTTTAATCTGTATTCACAAAGCTATCCACCTTGTACCTCCATGATATAAAATCTATTTATAAAGGAGAGGGCTCAGACATATTACAAGATATTACTTTACTAAGAGTATTTATTCTCTAGTTCTAATTTGCTTTTTGAACTTGTATAATGTGAATATTTGAATACGAATACACATGCATTTGATCATTTACATAGTGTGCCAGTAAAGGAGTAGATGGCTTCGGCTATCAAGAAAGAAGCAGAATAGTATGCAGAAGTGAGCAGAGAAGATGGACAGGAGTATTATGAATATGAAAGTATGTGATGCTAGCAGAACAGAGTGAACAAATATTTTTTTAATGACACTCATTTTTTTTCTTTGTGGATTTGTCTACACACATCTTATAATTTTCTTGAATATTTGTCTTTATAGTTCAAATAATTTATGCAAATAATACATTGTTTTAGGGCTGGATTAGGACAATCTGGGGCTTCAGGGACACCTCTACAGAAGCCTCCAATGTGGCCATGTACCTGACAACCCCAATAAGGTACTTGTGCCCTTGGCCTGGCTGGTGGTTGTAGCACCAGAGGCCACCCACACAAGACCCACTCTGTTGAGGTGGTAGAGACTCAACACCATTTTTCAGGTAGGCCAGGGGCTCCCTCCTTCCCAACCCACATCCAGTCTTTGGGTGGGCAAGGGAAACCCCAGCTGCTGCTGTCTGTCTCTGGGTGAGCTCCTCAGTGCACTTTCTTCATCCTTCACCTGTGATTCCCTTTTCAGGTGGGCTGAAATCCATCCAGTAGGAGGGAGGCCTCTACCATTGTACCCTGAGTGGAGTGTCATGCATGGGTCAGGTTCCTCATGCAGGCACAGCAGATGGACTTATGCAATGAGTTCTGATATTGCAAATATTCTCCAGCATTCACTCAATGTTAGCTGCTTCCACGAATACCCACAAATTCATCTGCTAGCACATTCACAGGAAAGAAACATAAAATGTTTGGGAAATTGTCATAGGAAGTGATTTAAAAATTTGAATAAATACTTGTAGATAGCTGGAATATTTGACTGCTCTGGTGAATATGAACTAGAGGTACTATCCATAAATACATTTTTAGATTTTCAAAGTGGGTCAGGTAACTGACAAAGTCATTGTCTACATATATCTACATCTGCTCTTGTTACTTTGTGTAAATTCAGAGGAACTTGATAGAGTCTAGTGGAATTGCTCTGATTTTGCCACTGGAGTAACTAGGAACAGAATTTGGCCCCACTACATTTTATTTAGGAATGGATTTTTCACTTTATTTTTTATTTTTAGGGTATATTAAAATTTCCAGGCTTGAGGTATTGTCATGCTCTAAAAGATTATTATATTGTATGAATGGCATAATTCAACATGACAGCATAAGCAGGAAGCATGTTGAATCATACAATGACAAGACAAGCTTTGAAGCTTTGAGAAGACAAGTCTCACTAAAAAGCATCATTAAAACATGCTTTCCAACTTGGAGACATCAAGCATTTTCATACCTCTAAAGATATTTTTGGAAGGAAATTTCCCCCCTGTGGGATCTTGTCATGGCCATTTTTGATATTTACAGAACCATTTAGCTTTTCTTGTGTGTTTGTTTCCAGAGATACACCTCTTTATTTGTTAAAGGCTGTCATCTGACATTAAGAATCATACAGCTGAAATAAATTAATTTTAACAAGTCTTTATGTTTAAACGAATAAAGTGTCAACAGGAACACTGTTGTTACAATGTCTTTAAAACAAAAATAGATGTACAATATCAGCATTATCTGTTCTCCTATTTGCCTGCCTCCATACTTACGTAAACAATACATTTGCCTGCATCAGAAGTAGAGAAGATATCATTTTAAATTCCTAGTTTCCAGTCTAGTAAATTATAAGAACGTGAGAGAATTCCACAGCTCAAATCAGCACCATCCTCAGCTTAGTTCTGGAACGCTGGAAGCAACTAATACTGGTTGAAAATAATAGGTTGTCAGGTTATCATATCCTTCAATATAAGATCAGACAGCAGTAATAATGAAACAAAGATTTATAAATCAACATTAGATCTAGAAGATTTTCTAAAGTTCAAAGAGATTACATAGCTTTGAAACTAAAATTCTGCTCTAAAATTAACACTATATATTACAAAAACACAGTAATAATTTTCCTTGCAAAAGTGCTACCTCTTCCTGGGGTACCAAAGAAAGTCTGTATTATGGAATTTTACCAGCAGAGGTCACTATTAGCAGAGGAATGAAAAAAGCTCTTCTGTTATAGTGATGCATAAAAGTGAAATAGAGAGTCTTGATTAATTTGTGTTTGGTTTAACTCCAGGAGGCCAGATTCTCAATTCAGTTACATCCTTGTAAATTTGGAGCAATTCATTCCTAGACTGAGCTACTCCAGATTTTCACCATCCTAACAGAGATCTGCCCCAGTATCTTTGAGTAGCTAAAGATGTAACAGGAACCAATTTTGGAACACCCATACAGTATACTGTTAATGTGTTATTCTGAAATGTCTTTTAATATGAATAGAAAAAGGAATTTCTTTCCACTACTTGCTTCTGCTCAACCTTTCTGACTGTACTTACAAACTGCGCTTCTATGATTAGCTAAGCAAATTGACAATCAGAGGTACAGCGGGAATGAGTTCCAGTAGGTTTATATTATTTATTCTTCTCTGTTCTCATATTTAATGTTTGGATCTACAATTTATGAGGCCTTGATGTTCATGCAAAATCATTAGTGCTATTCCCTGTGTAAATTTGCACTGTCAAAGCAATCATGAAGGTTATGAATATCACTACTTTAAATGCAAAACTAAGCAGACATACATTGCTATGATAAGGTAACAAACTGCGCATCCTTAGGACTTCATCTAGCTGGATGGGAGGTGGAGAGGACCTCTCTTACCATTATCATTAGTAAACCATTTTGAAACTGAAGGCAATCTGTCATTTTGTGTAAATTCTCTTCTGCTTCTATAAACACAGCCGTAATCAATTAAAGACCACTTGTGAAGGAGCTTTTGTGTGCTGTTCCATTCAGACATTACTGAGTTGTCTTTTAGACTGCCTGTAGGGAAACACTGGTAAGGTGATGGGAAAGTTCAAAGTGCCTAACTTTTCAATGTGGATTTTGTTATTGAGCCTCTTTCTCGCTCTCTTTTTTCCATATTGCTTATCATAGCTGGGATGCAAAGCAGGTGATGTCTGTTTAATGTTTTTAGCACATTAGGGTGTAAAAATGTTTAAAATTATCCCCCAGCGCAATTCCTTGTGTCTCTATGTAAGGCACCAAATCAAGTATTTGTTCAAAAAGGATTGAATGGGAAAAGTACTCTTTAGGAATTCCACATATATAGAAAAATATTTGACACACACCAGCCTAGTTCTTTTCGGGTTTCACACTAATATAACTCCATTGTCTTCAGTGAAATTTCTCATGATTTATGCTACTGTGCAGGACAAAAATTAGGTCCTGGTTATCACTTGCTTTCAGGGGGCCATGGTTCAATTTCTTGTTGAGAGAAATAGCTCAGACAGACAATTCTGAAAAACCACATTAGACAGCCTTTGTCTTCCTGCATCTTCAAACTCCTCACTAGTCTGAGCTGAAGCAACCAGAATGGACAAGGAATCTTAGGAGAAAACTCCATTCTAGTCTGCCAGTAAACACTGTTATTCAGCACCCAACAATGAAAGGAAAAAACAGGGTTGAATAGAGAGCTGTAGATCAGTTAACAACACAGAGGTCACATCCTTATTCTGGTTTTACATAGTTTTTCCTCAGAATTTATTCAAGGCAAATTGCCATTAGCTTCAGGGGTCCTGAGTGAGCAGCAAGGAAAAACAGATTAGAAATGGAGTAAGAACTTCAGGATCTGGCCCAGGGATTTGTTTTTGTATCAATGAATTAATTTAAAAAACTGGGTCCTTCCAAAAAAGGAATGAGTAATGAACAGATACTTGTGGAAAGGAGAAGATTAGGCTGACTGGTTTATCTAGATGCAGGACTTCATTGGGCTATGCAGGGTATCAGAGTTTGGGACCAAGTTTGATTCTTCACTGCACAGCCTGGCAGGGGCTGAGAGTACTGGAGAAAAAACATTTGTGACTGACCCTCCACTTCCCTCTCTTCCTCTGCTTGGTGACCCACAAATGGTAATGGCCAGTTCCAGTGTCACTTAAAACTCTTATTGGCCAGAAGGACATTTTGACTTGGCAGGGATAGTGAGAAAAAGAGAGTAGATAGGAAAAAGAGCTAAGATTTTTCTATACAAATATTAATAAAAAGAGAAAAAATAGGAGACTGACCATCATTTAATATTTTTCCTGTTGCAATTCCTGTGCTTTTACTGATCAAGAGGCTAATGGATGGCAGCTTTGTCAAGGGTAATATAGCTTACTACAAAATAGTAGTCCGCTATACCACTGTAGATGGCAAACATTCTAAACTTCATTTTTCTTCATGTGACAGCTTTTTGGAGGTTATAAGGGAGAGTCTTGGTGTGTATAGCAGCTACGCTGCAGCTCAGTCAGGACACCTTAACGAAATTCATTCATTGCCTTGTCTGTAATGGGAGTTACAGGTTAAAGCTGCCAATTTGATGTTGGTAATGTGGTTTCTGCATTAGGAATTTGGCTAAGACTGCCAGAATTCATTCCTGAACTTTAGCAGCCACAAAAGAGTATTTTTCTGTCATCTGTAATTGATTCAAAGCCAGGTCCCAAAAGGATGAGCTTCCTTTTATGTACCATCTATGTCATGGTCTAAGGACAAAGAATGTTACTTCAGTTTTTTCACTAGATGACAGGAAAGATCTAAAATAGGAGAGGAAAAATATCCAAAAATGTCATGCATTATAATCCGAGGTTCTTCTTAATACATTTATTAATTCTATTACATTCTGGTCCATACTTTCAGAAAACAGTCACAGCCCATTTATTACAACTTGAATATGTAATGCCACTAATGTGTTACCGTTTTCAGATTAAATGAGGGCTGAAACCAAAACAAAGAGGAAATGCATTTGTGCAAAAAGTACAGTTTCCAAAGCTTCAGCTCACTGAGCGCAGTACTTATCCTCAGTTCATATTCAGGTCAGATTTCTCTTTCCTTTGAAAAACAGGTTGAATATCCCTCTGAAAACTTCCTCACTCTCCCCAAAGAATGAACAAGCTGGTTACAAGTTCAAGTAATGATTAATAATATTAATGGTAGTCCACATTTTAATACATTTGTGAGTTCTGAGTCTCCTGCATCACAGAGTAAAGCTACTGTGGCACAGGGGCAAATCTTCCTAATAAAGATGCAGAAAAGTTAAACATGTTATTAGTCGCATCAATCCATCCTGGCTAAATTCCTAACACATTCTGTAGAAAATGTCTGAGAAACCTAAACAGTAGGAAACCTTAGATAGTAAAACTGACACCCAGTCCCCTTAGAATCCTACAAGAACGGTTTGACTGTGTGTGTGTATATCACATGCTTTTTAAAAAAATATCAAAGTATGCTTTCAGCTTCTATTCCCAATTTTCACTTCAGAAATTATTTGTAATGTGCTTGAAACAGGAGTCATCTGTCAGGCCCTGAATATACATACAGTATCTTTATCGTGTAGTCCTATACAAGTATATTTTATTAGAAGCTCATTTCAAAATGCTCATTAAACATATAAACTTATTCACATGAAGTGCTGTGGATGCATGGGACAGAAGCAAGAACAGAGAAACCTATGTCTGGAGAGCTAATAATCATTTGAGCCCAATGGTTTTAGTAGTGAAGGCTTCCTTCTCCTTCCCACCCACTCAGCAGGGGTAAGCAAAGGAACCCAAGAAGGGAGAGGCCCAGTTAGTGTAAATGTTCAGATCTTGAATGAATGTGCCATAGCTTTCACGTAGTAACTGCCTGGCCTTCTCAGGCAGACTCCAAATTCCTGATGAAATGAAAACTTTCTTTCCTGGACTAGGCCTGGCATTCCTTGGAAACAATGGCCCTTTTCAAATAGTCTCTGAAATTTCACAGGTGAAGGGAACAGAGCAGTCATTTGATCCATCCACAAGAAGCCTGTTAGTATTTTAAAATGTGAAGACAGAGCCTATCATGGAAGCAGAGTCAAAATTGGCTAGTGACAGAAGAGTGCAATCTAGACCCACAGCTCAACAAATCCCTGTGAAATATAAATCAGTTTTAAAGTTTTGTCTTTCAGCTCATGTTGCAGCTCCTTTTTCTAGTTTTTTCAAGCGTGGGCTAAACAGCCCACAGAACTCTTGAGACAGGTCTCTAAGTTGTATCACATGTTTTGGAACAGTAGCCTTCATGCTTCCTTTAAATCAGAAATTCACATTGAAATGTACAAATTAAAAGGAAGACATTGCCAGGGTACAGTATTGTACAAGGAAAAATGCTTAAAAGTAAGAACAAAACATGGAGTTGGGCTTTTCAGCTATTCTGTCATGGCCCTATTTAAAACAGACAGCCATATCACAAGTCCAGTTGTGTTATACAAGTTAATCAAATTAACTAAATAATAAGCTGTTATTCAACATTTTTAGAGCTTAAATCTAAGAAAAAGGTGCTGAAAAGGTTCCTTGCAAGTTGATAGCACTTTGCCCTTTTTTCAGTGGGGAAAAATGATTTTAGTAACACCCTATTCCCCCCGACTTGTTTAAATCTTCAACTATGATGAAATTAAATAAAATAGAGTTGCCAGTTCTGTGAAAAGATGTGCATGAAGCCAAAACACACACAGACAGCATGATAAATAGGCTAGGTAGTTGGAGCCAACAGCCCATGAGCAGCTATAAATTAGGGACGGTACCATCAGTTTACGGTTACGTCTACACTGCAAATGGATGCATGCTTTCCAGTTTGAGTAGACAGATACTCTAGCTCCGCTTGAGCTAACATGCTAAAATAGCAATGTAGATGGCGGTCCCATGGGTGGCAGCTCAGGCTAGCTATGTGAGCACAAACCTGCCCAGCCCCCCCTGGGTATGCCTACACTGCAATTAAAAACCCACAGCTGGCCCATGCCAGCTGACTCGGGCTCATGGGCTGTTTACTTGTAGTGTAGACATTCAGGTTCAGGCTGGAGTCCAGAATCTGAGGTGGGAGGGTACCAGAGCTCAGACTGCAGCCTGAGCCCAAATGTCTACATTGCAGTTAAACAGCCCTTGAGCCTGAGCCCTGCAAGCCCGAGTCAGCTGGCACAGTCCAGCCATTGGTGTTTAATTTCAGTGTAGACATACCCCCAAGTACGTACGGAGAGGCTAGCCCAAGTTACGCCCCCATGCTACCCCTGACTACACTGCCATTATTAGCATGCTAGCCATGTGTCTGTCTACTGGAGCTGTGAAGCACGGTCCCAGCTGCAGTATAGACATACCTTCTGTGTTATAGGAGATTCCTTTCCATAATAAATGCATGAATATAATTAACAGAGTAAGTGTTACATTACATAGTAATTACATTGTCTCAGATAAAGAGAGCTTCTGGGTTTTTGGATTACTGCATGTCACATGAAATTTAATACTTACTGTTCTGTTTCAAGGGCAGCAGGTTTCACTTGCCTGATACTGCATAAGCAGTATTAGAAATGGGCCCAAGTCTGAATTATTGTAGACTAGAGATGGATTGTGAGTGAACTAACAGATTAGTTTGGATAAACAGGACTACCACCCAAATGCCTAGAGATGGGCTAATTAACTCATAAAATAAGAGTCATGGACATTGTACACACTTCTTCCCTAACTCGTCTAGGCACTGGGAAAGGTTTTGGTATTATTTAATATTTGGATTGAAATAGCTATTTGCTAGTATAAGGGGAAATTTGCTTCACAGTTTGAGCTCTCTATTGCATCATACTGAAACCTAGTGTTATTACTAGACAGACATACACTCTCCCTGAGGCTTGTAGTACTAGTCTCTTAGTCATTCACTGATTGCCTGGCAACTGATTACTTTTTAAAATCTTTCAGCAGATTCAGTGGGAAAAAGAAATCTTCCAGATCACGCTTCTTACGCTTCCTCAATTCTTGTAAAGTTGGATTCTCCTCCCCCCATATAAACACAACATTAAAATAAAAACTAATTGGACTCCAACAATAAATGTAATGTGTCCAAACTGTGCTCCTCCACCTTGGAACATATCTCTCTTCCTCTAGCTTCCACCTGAGCCAAACCCTTGTGCTGCTCTCTGGCAAAATGAAACACTTCTAGCCCCAAACACATTCCTTGCATCATCTCATCCCACACTGCACCTGATTCTTTTACCTCCTTCTGCTGGGGGTTCCTGAGCTTCACCTACACTCGCATGCACTGTACTCAGTGTCAGCAACAGAAGCAGCTGCACTGGTATTTGCACTAGCAGTTAAACCCTTATAAATAGAGCTAAACTGTTTTCATCACTGTCAAGACACGAAGCCCTTAAATCATGCTCCTGTATCCTTTGCTGACAGCATAGACAAGGCTCTGCATCCCATCAGCATGGCCTTATCCTGCCTCCCAGACGAGCTAAAGGGAGCCATTTCTTGATGTGCCCCTTCTTGGTCAGGTGGAATGCATCTCTTTCTAGCAGACCTTCTTGGAACAGCACCCCGTGATTAAAGACACCAAAGCCCTCCTGTCAACACCATCTACATAGCCATGCATTTATCTCCAGGAAAGTTAGTCTCCGCCTAGGCCTTTGCTCTCAACTGGGCAAGACCACCCACCTGTTACCCCAACACTTTTACTCTTGCTCCCAGAGCCCTGTAGTTACTGCTGATCTGCTCAGGGGCATACCTAGCAGTATGAGTGCCCAGGTGGACGAGCAGAAGGGGGAGTGATCAGAGGGATGATGAGCCTCAGCAACCTTCTGTAATGTCTTGCATGCAGCATCCAGGCAGGCAACACACCTCCAGGGGCAACGTGGCAGGTTAGCAGATGGATGCCTCCAACCTCTCAAAAGGGGTCCCCGATCAGCAGGACCTTCCATTTTCACCATGAACTCTTCCTTTTAAGTCAGGGCCATGTTAGCTCATATTTATCCTACTGATCACAATTGTGGTGATAGCTGATGGGTTGCAGGGGAGGGGAGAGAGAGAGATGTGCTAAGTTTTGAAGTCTCCCCATTAAAATGGGCAGAAGTAATTGGCTAAATGCCAAACCAGTTAGGACTCTGTTGCTCAAACCTTTTAAACTCCACCCACAAATTGGTCAAACTCATGCAGATTATAAAGCACTGAGGTAATTTTCTTTGTGCAGTATCCATACCTGCTGTATATATAACAAAAGCTTGATTATCCAAACGTGAAGCTCCATGTTTTCCTAAACAGACTCATGTCCTGTAATTTTTATATATTACATTGGTGAAGTGAGATTTTTGGGAAGTGAATCAAATGTTTTCAGTTTTCCCCTTGCCATTTGCATAATAGGGTCTGTACTATAAGTAACTTCTTGCATTATTTTGATTTTATTAATTGCACAGAAGGAGTAAGTTGCAGTATCTAAGGCCTTGGCTACACTTACCAGCTAGTTCGACGGCTGGAAATCGAAGTTCTGGGTTCGACTTATCGCGTCTAGTCTGGACGCGATAAGTCGAACCCGGAAGTGCTTGCCGTCGACTGCGGTACTCCAGCTCGGCGAGAGGAGTACCGCGGAGTCTACGGGGGAGCCTGCCTGCCGCGTGTGGACCAAGGTAAGTTCGAACTAAGGTACTTCGACTTCAGCTACGTTATTCACGTAGCTGAAGTTGCGTACCTTAGTTCGAATTAGGGGGGGTAGTGTAGACCAAGCCTAATTTAGTGCTTAGATATTGAAGGATCATGCACTAGTTTTACAGAAGAGTATAAAAATCTTATAATAAGATGATCAATTGAACAGATGTTCAGATTAATGCCTGTGAGATCACTGCAAATGGCAGCACTGTGGAAAATACAGTACAATATATCCTAGAGGATTGCTAGATTATATAAACAATCCCCCCCCCCATTCGCTTAATACTTTACTTTTAATACTGTGTTTAGATTAAACAAATTGCTTGAAAATACACCAACTGGTATTATAGTAAAAGCCTTAAAAAGCTTTCATCCCATGGATGACTAGGAGTTGTGTGTTTTAGGCTACATCTACACTAGAGAACTAAACCATTGGTAATTGAATCCAAGGGATAGCACTGGCATCACGACCAATGGCGTGTTTACACTAGCATTGCTCTTACAGTCACAGTTTTGCCCTGCATCAAACACTATGCTTTACCACACCACTGAAATGCAGGGTTCTTATTGCACATTTCACAGCATAGCTCTCTGTAGTAGTGGCTTCTGGAGGATGTTGACAAGTCTGCTGAGAGCCCTGGAGAACTATGTGAGAAATCAGATTTCTAGAATTCTTTGGTCACTAGTACTATTTCCTAGTACTTTTCTCACAATGGAGACCAGGATGAACTTTTAGCGCATCAAGGAAAGTTTCTGCTGGAGCTTTTGAAAAGCCCTCATCAAGCATCTGAAGTGGTAGCAAGAAGGAATTCCCTAACTGTGCAGGAGCTATTCATAGAACTCATGTATCCATTCTATACCTCCCAAAAAGTCAAGGAGTGCATTCTATATATCTATATATATATCTATATACACACACACACACCAGTGGCAAAGCAAGCCTGCTCTTTGCAGGTTCCTGGAAGTGTAGTGTGAGGCTGACCAGAGATAATGCCAGAATTTCCCCCAAACTCCAGATTTTTCCTCAGTGGAACTCTATTCCCAATGAACACCTTTCACATTAATAGCACATCTACTGTGATCTTGGTCTCCCTGCATACATACTTTTGCCATGCTTAGGAAACTACTGCTGGGAGGATTGATTCCTGCAGACATAGATTCAGCTATCTACTCAGCAGGTGCAGGTTGGTGACAGTGTGCTTTAGGGAGAGAAAGCAAGATGGTTATGACCATTTACAGCTACTTAATTGAGGAACCCAAAAGGACTTTAAAAAATTGAAAACATGCCCATTATTCTCCTCCTCAAATAATGAAGTGAGAACAAATACAGAAGTTAAGGTTCCATTTTAGTTTGAGCCAGAATTTTCCTTTTAACTGTGGAGCAATTAGTGCACCACCAGAGTGAAAAAAACTTTGTGCCATGTGTAGAGAGCCCTTTATCCTCCAATTACGCCTCTTCTTGCCAGATTATCTAGGCTGCCATCTCTGCTGCTGTATCTGGATCCCTACAAAGAGATCTTGAATTCCCATCAATATTTCCAGCATGTCTTAGTCCAGCTCTTCATTCCTCTGGGTTCACCTTGTAAATGGAAGTGGGGTTCTCCTCCTCATCCTCCTTTTCCCTAAGCGTTACATTGCAAGGTACCTCTGATAACCAGTATTGTCTCAGGCTGCCTGAGACTTCAAGTTAACGATCATTTCAGTTTACAGAACTCATTTTCTACTCTGACCCAGACCTGCTTGTTACAGACAGCTTGGACCTCTGTCTGTAATTCATAGCTCAAAAAAAAAAAAAAGGAAAATGTGTGGAAAGGGGATGCTGATTGAGGAAAATGCCACACTGCCAATTTGAAAGGACAATACAGAAATTTGCTAACACAGAGGCAAACATGCTGCTGTGTGGAATGCAGTATCTAAGCTAGGCCGCTGAGCCTTTGTAGGGCAGTTATTATCATTATGAGACTTTGTATCCTCAGTGGGCCATCTCAGAGAAAGCAGTGATGCCAAACCCTATTGTGTGCATGGGTAACTGGAGAAAATTGGTTAGAAAGCAGGAGTTGTGGCCATGGAAGAAGGGAAGAGCATCTGGACATTCAACCTGACTCAGCTGGAGGGGCTTAATAAGAAAGACCTCTGGATACAGCATGAACTTGATAGTTAGGTAGCAAGCTAAGTTGAAAGGATAGCCAAAGAGTGGAGAGACAGGAGATAAATCTTTTTGGCTTTCTCTGTAACTACACTGACAATGCCTTATCTCATTTAGCTGGTAAGAAATACACAGATTTGTATCTAGCTATGTGGAGCAAACTATTTCTTTTGATTGCATTTTTTCTGCTTTTTAATAATTTTTGTGTGTGTTCGGATTACTGTTGTATGAGTAATTTCACATTGTAGCCTCCAGAAAAAAAAAAAAAGAGAGAGAGAGAGAGAGAGAGAGAGAGAGAACCTGCCACCTCTGTGGAGAGATACTGAAAGGTAAAGAGTTTCTGGAACTTACAATCCCGCACTCAGTCTTGGTCAAGGGGATTGGACAGTGAAGTCTTCTTCCAATCAGTTGTGTTGCTATTAGGCTGTGATGGGCAAACAAGGGGAGAAACCAAAGGACTCAGTAGCAGACTAATGTTGGCAGTGGTGTTGGTCACACTGCTTTCACTGTCCCAGGCCTTGTTATATTGGACATTAAATTTCTTGACGTTTTCTCAGCACTCTTTGCCACATCAAATGAAGCATCTAAGGACACCTACTTAATCGCTTGGACATCCTGCCATACATCAAAAGGGCTTCAAGTGACAGTTCAGCTGACCCTGCTTCTCCTCATCTCCCAAAACATTCACCAATGCCTGCATAACAGCCTCAAGCCAGCTGGCAGCATACTCTTGAGGATCCCTGCAAGACATGTTATCAATAGAAGCAGAATGAAACAGAAAGAGAAGCTTCTGAAGAATTGGTTGCTGGGAAGATAGCATACAACTGAGCTCCAAAGTGTGTGCAGTATTATTTATGTATTGTGTGTACAGGCAAGTGGCTTCAGAATGTAGCCCATACATGTCACCCTAGCAGTGACTGGAGTAGTGCTGGGAAGACTCTTTAAAGCACTGGCGCTATTATACCAGGGATCCCCATCCACGCGGCAGTGAACCCAGTGGAGTTTGGCATAGTGAGGTCTACATGGTGGTTAGCTTTATCTGAAGCAAGGAAATTGGGGGCTAGGGTGCCCAATTTCTCTAGTGTAGACTAGGATTTAATGACAGAGTGTAACAATAAGTTTTTGAATAAGACAAATAACTATTTTGGCAGTCCTTTTCTATTGGCTCGTTAACACTGACCCCTCCCCCCACTTGGTAAGGCAACTCCCATCTTTTCATGTGCTATAATATATATTCTACTTACTGTATTTTTCACTCCGTGCATCTGATGAAGTGGGTTTTAGCCCACGAAAGCTTATGCCCAAATAAATTTGTTAGTCTCTAAAGTGCCACAAGGATGCCTAGTTATTTTGGCAGTCTTGCTCTTTCATGAGCACAGGAAATTCTCACTGTCTCTACCTCATTGTCACAGATGGGAGTTTCCTTTCAGTTCTCCTGCAACTTCCCCTTCCTCCCTGCCCCTGTCTTGAAGTTTAAAATGTGGATTGCTCAAGATCTGCAGAGGCTGAAAAAGAGCTGAGCCTTCGGGTTCAGTGGGAGTACCTTGTAAGGAAGATATTAGTGCCAGTTGGCCTCTTTATTTGTACGTGGGGAAGCTAGTTCTTGCTCATTTGCTGGAACTCTGCTTTACCACACTACTGTTTTAGTTGGCTGCATTATCCTTTTTATTAGAACAAATGTGGATCCAGAAATTGAAGAAACATAAATAGAAGGTCCACTGTAGTCTACACTCTTCAGGGAAAATAAACATCACAGGACTTAAAAATCTGGATATATCTGTCGGAATAGCAGTAAAAGCTTAAATGGCTCTTTCTTATAGGCAAGACTAACTGGAAATATTATACTGAGCTTTTCTTGAAGGATTTTATTTATCCTTTTTTTTTTTTACAACCTCCCAAATCTCAGAAGCATGATGTGGGTAATATCTTTTTGGTAATATCTTCTGCTTTAAATACTGTATGTTTCAGTAAGATACACCACTTATGGGAATGACTTGCCGGAGTACTTTAAAATGCAGTTTGCTTCATGCAGCTTTTTTAATCCTTTCACTTACTTTAAAGTAACACAACCGTCCTGTCTCCCCCCCACCTCCCAATAAATGTGAATTGTTTCTTATTAGGAGAAAATGGTATGCTCCATTTAGTTTTTAATCCTGAAAAGGATATGTTCCAGCTGTTAGACTTCATAGTAATTGCAAGTAAGAGTAAGATAAATATATTAGATGCTAGCAATAACAACTTTGACAAAACAGAATGTGCTGGGTATTAGTGTTCTTTGTTAAAATGCATAATGGTTGTCTGTTAGTACATAGCCCAACTATTTTTCTTCACAACCCAGAAGCAGCTATTCTTACATCTTCCAACCACTCGCGATGGGCTAAATTTGTAATCCCCGCTACCCACAGAGACTACCAAAATAGCTACATGAAACCTAACCCACCTAGTACCTGAAAAAGCTCACAATGAGTGTCTGCTGCCTAAACCTTAAAATTGTCCCCTAAAATCCCATAGAAATGAATATGGCTATTCATTCCACAGAGAAGGAATTCGGAAAGCTATTAATAACTCCCAATATATCACTATACCTCCTACAATGCTAACCACCTTTACTAGTGATGAAAAAGCTTCACAACCCATGTGCCAACTCACATCCCTTTTACTGTTTATTACTTTTCTCCCTTCCAAGAATCCCAAAGTTAGTGGAAAGATTCCCACTGAGTTCAATGGCAACTGGATTGGCCCCATGGCTCTTTATGCATATGCATTTTTTCAGATACACATTATACAGTGCCAAAAAAACACACAACCTTTGAGTAGCCCTCTCCCCTTTATATTATGCTTGATGTCTTACAGTCTGTTCCAAAGAGCTTATGGTGTGTTTTCTTGCATTTGAAAATGCCTGGCGCATTGTGGGCAATAGCAGAATATTATCGATATTGGATAAACTTGGATAAACCTCTCTAATTTAACACTATAGCAACCAAATTCTGTCATCAATTACCGGTGTGCAGTTCTCACTGACTTAAGTGGCATTGCCTTGGCATAAAAAAAGTGCAGGATTTGGCCCAAAGAAAAACAACTTTTTTGTTCCCTGGATCAACTATTGCCCACTTCCATTGAAAGACTTTTAAACTTAGCACATCTCGCTCCCTCTCCTTCTTACACTCCCTCCCTGCCTTCCTTCCCATTGGAAGAAGGGCAAGAAATTAG
The DNA here is from genome assembly GCF_027887155.1 of Malaclemys terrapin pileata. Taxonomy (NCBI): domain Eukaryota; kingdom Metazoa; phylum Chordata; order Testudines; family Emydidae; genus Malaclemys; species Malaclemys terrapin. Next base: position 70,969,425 of record NC_071512.1, read on the forward strand.
TCCAAACTACCAGACAAGGGCCTGTTAATATTTAAAATCTGGAAAGTATATAGTAGGATTGGATTTTTTTCTAAGTTATATGGGCTATCAAGAATAATTGTTTTGGATTCCAAAATTTGACTTTTTGGTAGGAGGGTCTATCACAGCATATGTCATATTGTCCTCTCTGACTTTGGTGGGAAAGTGGCAATGTAAGGGACTGCATAGACTACACCAGATGTAGGGATGGAGTGGTTTGGGGGGATGGCACGAGTGAAGATTCCTTCCTATCAGGCCCTGTGTATAATGTCAATGCAGTGGAGTAGTAGACTTATGATTTGCTACTAAGATGTTCGTTTTTAAAGGCAGAACTTCAATAAGAGTGATTTCGAGTGTGCTTCCTCCCATCTCTCATCTAGGCCCACACCAGTAAATACTAGCTACTCCTAATCCCTCATATGCTTGCTAGCATCAAATATGAGGGTTCATAAACAAAATAGAAAGAAATCAGTCAGTTGTTTTGAGCTCTGTTAGCAACAAAAGAAAACATATGTGGAAGATATGCACTGCAATTACAAAAATTCAAAGAATACCTAAATAAATAACTATTAGGGTGCAGTTGATCCAGAGTGCAGTTATGTTAGTTCCAAGCCTCTTAAAACATCAGATCAATTTCAAACCCTCATATCCCTCTGTAGGAATGATATATGTAAACAAACTTGAATCAACTTATTGTAAAACATTCTTACTTTATTAGAAGTGCCCAAGGACATTTTGACTGACTGCAATATTTGTCAACAGCAAAAACTTTTCTCATAATTAGTTAAATACAAGCTCCTCTCTAATTTCAATGTCCATTGCCAAAGTTTAAAGTGACAGTACAAAATTTCATTAAGTTGAATTTACAATTAAATTTCTATTACTTTCATACAGTACAACATTCTGAGTTATTATATAGTCAACCATATTTGTAATAGGAATACACTAAAGTTTTACTAAATGATAATAAAATACTACATTTATCACTAGCCACTCTGTTACTTATAGTGATACAGTTTCCAGAGAATGTCAAAAGCATATGCTAGTATACTAATAACATGACCCCGTATTATAAGTGCATGAGTAGCCCAGTATTGAATTATAGAATCTATAACTTCCATCATACCATGCCAAGTAATCCAGTACATTCCTACAATCTTGTTTTTAGAAAAAAAATGGATATATTCTTTGTTAAAATGAAGAACTAAAAGCATTCTTTCTACAAGGAAATTTCAATAAATATATAATAATAATTAAGAATGAGAGTCTGCCCTCATTTGTAACTGTAAAATATTCAAATGTTTTCCATATTGTAAAACAGTTGCTGGAAATCACAGTCATCTTGTAATTGTTACAGTCATTATATTATTTGTTGTACAACCTCAATGATCATACCTACTATGTGTGATGTTTTATTGCATGTGGTGTCCAATTAAGAACACACTAAATATTAATGAGTGACTTATACCGCTAACAAATGCAATGAAGGTCAATGTATTGAAAGACAATAAGGTGGCAAAGATTTTATAAATATGAAACTGAAAGTTTGTCAGTACTGCTCTGGAAAAACATATAGCTTCTGAAATTCTATTCTTGAATATAATCTCATTTACAGTGTTGTAACTCCATTGACTTAATGAGTTATTCCTGATTCACATGAAGCCCATCATTTTAACATCAAATGCATGTAGTCTATGTTAACAGGGTATGATAGTTAAGATACAGTACAGTAATAATTATAACTATGACAGTTGCAAAGGACACATTCCTCAGAATATATGGCTGCAAAAGGTCTTGTGGCCTCTTTTACTGAAGAGAATACTGAGTTTTTAATATAATGCACTTTGAAATTAGTCACATCACTCAAATACCAATGGCCAGATTCTTCTCTCTGACAGTGGTGAAAGTCTTGAGTAACTCCATAGCATCACTGAGAGTCAGATCTGGCCCCACGTTTCAGACTCAAATAATGGTCATGTCCTTTTTAATTAAGTGACTGAAAACTGAAAAAAAAAAAAAAAAAATGGCTAGCCTCTTCAAAGAGTGGATCTTTAACCATAATCAAACTAAAGCAAAATATTAAACATTTCCTTAATTATCCATAAAAATCTTGATTCAGAAATGGAATTAAAACTACAACAAAGCCTATTGAAACAAATTAGTGTTAATGCCAAGACGTGTTTAAGCAACAGCACACAGAATGAAAAAAGAATTTTCTGTGCATAATTAAGACAGGCTTTAAATACATGATGAAATCCATAATTGTTTTGGCACTCTCTCTCCTTTGATAATATATACACTGTGTAAATGTTTTCTTATAAGGCCAATTCATCTTGCATTGGGATTCTTGAAAATGATTAGTTTAACATGTACTCTGCCATACAATATTGTGAAAAAGTTAATCAGTTCTAAGAACATCCTTACAGCTTAATACAGAAGCTTGCAGTGGATCTATAAATGCATTTCAGGTCAGACTCAGATACTTTTACTCATGTAGAGTAGTACCTTACTGTAGTGGGTGACGCACCTAGATATTATGGTGATGTGCTGGGCACTATGTTTTATAAGAAGACCATGGGAAGAACTTGGAGTCAAAACCCAGGAATTGTGGTTTCAGGGTTCCCATAAGATAAAAATAATTTGAATAGCAATACTTTTCACTTGATCTCAAAGCATTTTTCAAAAACAGAATTCTCTAGAATATTTTCCAAGAGAGAAGCCAAAGCACAGAGAGGCAAACATACAAAATTAAGTGTCTAGAAGGTACTTAGCTCTATATTTAGGTAGCTAGTAATAACTGATTTCCAGGGCATGTCTACACTTAAAATGCTAGCACTTCAGCGTAGATACTGCATAAACTGATGGGAGGGGTTCTACCATTGACATAGTTAATCCACCTCCCCAAGAGGCAGTAGCTAGGTAGACTGAATTCTTCCATCAATTTAGTGCTGTCTAATTGGGGGGGTTAGATCAGCTTAACTATGCCACTCAGGAGTATAAATTTTTCAGTTAAACTGATTTAATTTTCTGGTGTAGACCAGGCCCCAGAAGTGCTGAGCAACTGAAGCTCCTAATTTGCCTCACTGGGATCTGTGGATGCTCTGCACATCTGAAGATCAGGTAACTTACTAGCTGCCTAAATATAGATTTGACAAAGTGGGTGAGGGAATATCTTTTACTGGAGCAACTTCTGTTGGTGAGAGAGATATAGATTAGGTATCTCACTTTACACAAGCAAATTTGAACCTATGTAACTTGCTCAAGGTAACAGAGCCAGTCAGTAGCAGAGTTGGGGCTAGAACCTAGGTCTCTTAATCTGCAATCCCCTGTGCTAATCTTTGTACTACTCTGGGAAAAGCATTGACTGTCCACCTCACCTCTGTAACTTGGAGAATACACCATTTTATTATTAAATTAATAGGATTTTCCTACTTGTGTTTGGATATCACTTTTCAGAGCTATTGAGCACTGTCGTCAATTACCCTAAGTGCATTATGACTGCAGAAGAACATATGCTAGATTACTTTGATCTCATCCACTTTGAAAATTCATAAAGGCAATAATGTCCAATTAAAAAACAAACAGAACCTGTGCCTGAAGGGCTGTTTGAGCTGCACTGTGAAACAAGCAAGGCTTTTGGTTCAAACCCTTTAAGTATGAAGCTGAACAATATATTGGGCAATGAGTGTAAGGATGCGGGAAGTGATGGGTTACCTAGGGAAGTGGTGGAATCTCCATCCTTAGAGGTTTTTAAGGCCCGGCTTGACAAAGCCCTGGCTGGGATGATTTAGTTGGTGTTAGTCCTGCTTTGAGCAGGGGATTGGACTAGATGACCTCTTGAGGTCTCTTCCAACCCTAATATTCTATGATCCTATGATGCATTGTTACAAGTGCCCACACAGCTCATTTTCCACTCCAAATAGGAGCTGGTTTCCATTTTTCTGTCTTTGTCCTGCCATAGATAGGAATCTACACCCACACAAAGGGGTGGGGAATTCTGCTTCTCCAGAATGTTGTCATCTCCTCCCAGACCCTGCAGAAGTCCCTTCTAAGATGGTTCTTGGTGTTCCAGCTCTACAGAGTTGGAGGAGAGGTGATGGGATGGGAGCTGACTGGCCTGTTGTAGATTCTCTCCTCTCTTAAATCTGCAGAGAAAGCAGTGCAAAGGAATACTGCCTTAGGATGCCTTAGCTCATGCTATATCCCTTTCACTCCTGAATGCACTTTAGAGAGAGTTCCACAGACAACCATAGTAGGGGAAGACCCTAGCACACCACTACAGATGGGGGATTGTTATTCCTACATGTAGATTAAAAGGTTTATTTAGAGCAGTGGTTCCCAAACTTGTTCTGCCACTTGTGCAGGGAAAGCCCCTGGCGGGCAGGGCAGATTCGGCCGATTGCGGCTCCCAGTGGCCGCAGTTCACTGCTTCAGGCCAGTGGAAGCTGCTGGAAGCGGCGGCCAATATGTCCCTCGGCCCACGCCGCTGCCTGGAGCAGTGAACCGCGGCCACTGGGAGCCGCAATCGGCCGAACCTGCGGACGTGGCAGGTACACAAACCAGCCCGGCCCGCCAGAGGCTTTCCCTACACAAGCGGCGGAACAAGTTTGGGAACCACTGATTTAGAGGACTGAGTGGTACTACCACAACAGAGTTAGAATAACAAGTCATGGTGCAAGGAAGACGAGACCACAAACCGAGCTAGTTGGGATCAGAAAACTCTTTCTTTGAAATTTAAAAGTTATAGGCTCCCTTGGACTATAGGAGTATGGAAAGCATAGACCTGAATCAAACAAACTGCAGAGTTTTCTATACAGGGTCTTAAGGGTTTAATTGAGCCAAAAAAATCTCATCTCGAGTCCTACAATGCACTAAGGGCATCACCAACAATCTATAAGTCTTCAATCCAGCAGCATGTGGAAATGTAAGTGTGCTAACTGAGATGATTTGTATCTCAATCTTAGTTCACTTAGTTCATCCAAGATTTAAAATGAAGCAGACACTCATGTATAACTAAAAGATCCAATAGGAAACTTGTCAAGAATTCGAGAAAAATTATGACAGATGGTTAGAAACACTCAAAACAAATACAATAACCAGGGAAATTGTACAATTCAAGATACTAGTAAAATATGGAACTCCAAACTACTGGTCTGAATTTGCCCCTTAACCATAGGGATTAAGGGCCTGATCCAAAGCCCCTTAAAATGTATTCCATGTAGAGATTTCCATGGCCATTTGATCAGGCCCCAATAGCTGTTATCTCCATGATGGCTGAGATGAATTGATTTCAATCCAGTTCCTAGTGGAGGAATGTGCATATCACAGGAAGCCACCAACATACTTTTATCTAATTGTCTACCTTTATTGACTATCTCCATGCCCATTTAGTGTTTAGTTTCCAGTCTTGCAGTAGGAAGCAACCTCTGACTTCAAACACCTCCAGATAAGGATGGAGGCACTTTAGTGGGGTGACATGGAACATCTACACTGTTCCTGCCCAAGCTGCAGAGAAACAGTGGATGTCATTTCCATCATCTTTCCAAAGACCTAAAAGTCAGCTGAATATCCAATACAGGTCGCAACACATTGATACTCTCATCTGTGCAACCTCTGTCTCCTATAAATTTTATTAATTTTTACATGCTCTATTGAGTATTGACACAAAAAATCAGTACTGTGAGATTGCAAAAGTTTTCCATAAAATTATATTTGTACAATGGACCCAACCAACAATATCTTGATCAAATGGGATGTTAAACTGATAGCTTTGTAAAACAAAGGCCAGAAAAGAATAAATATCCCAATGGCTCTGAACAGGATTCCCTATGAAAATAGACCTGATATAAGTTCCTGCACTCTGACTGCAGTTGTGATGTAGTCAGTTCTAATTTCCCCTCTTTATAAAAATACACCTCATAATACACACACACACAGTATGAATGGATCCTAAAACAAAACAGCCCTATATAGGGGGAGTACAATATTTTACTGATTGTAGAATCAAGCCCAATTTTATTGGCAGACTTTGCAGATGCAAGACAATAAGACGTTTGTAAGTTTTGCAGCAGACAGTCTGGCTGGCAGTTTGGGCAGCTCTAATTTATTGTGAATAAATTTCCTGGAATCTCCAAGGAGTCATTTTAACTCTGACAAAAAAAATCTGACACACTATTAAGTTTGTTTTTTGTTGTCCTGAACCCAAAATGCTTACAGCAAAAAAAAAAAAAAAAAAAAATCTAGTTTCAGAGACAGTATTTTGTAAATGTCGAGTTTCACAGTTTTAAAGGCTATTTACATGCAAGTAATCTGTCTGCACTCCATCCTTCTATTTAAAAGAATGCCCAACACCATCTGCTTACAACTTCTTTTCTGTGTGTTATTCTTCTCTTCCTGGCAGAGAAGCCATTCAGATTAAAGAACTACCATGTTTATGGTGAATATATTTAGACTGTTTGCCTTTCTATACACCTTAAATTAATTACCACTTACAGCACAGCGGCATATTCTCTTACAATGTTGGATCAGACCATATTCAAAGTACTATGAATTCTTGAAGCAGAAAGAGAAATTAAACAATGCAACTTAAAATCAAGCTCAGAAAATGTAAAACACCAATTGTGAAAATACAGAGAGCAACAAAACTGAACTAACTAACTAGCTATCAGCAAAAAAGAAAGCTTTAGTTTCCAGTCACTGCATATACTTTTTCCACGAGGCACCTACGTGAGTAGTTAGTACCTTCTTTCAATCTCATCACCTGGTATATCTGAATAGGAAACTGAACCAATGACCGGGACGTCTTTTTGATCAAACAACAACATCAACTGTATTTTTAGCATCATTCCCAGATATTTAGTTTATGTTCAGTCTTGTTGCAAGTTATTTGATTCTTAGGATTTGGAACAGATGAGCTAATGTAATTTAGAATTTTTAAACAAACCCTTCTGTTGCTTCCACTCTGATATTTCTATAAAACAAAAATTAGATAGGGAAAAGTATTTAGTCAATGTTTCTTCCAATGAATCCCAAATGATCTGCAGCGTAAAATGTATCATACCATACAATAAAATTAAATATGGGGACTTGCCACATGATTAATACCACAGATATATCCTTCCTATTCATCTTGTTTTTAACATTTAATTTCATTAAAGTAATTTGTTCCAGCATTCATTTGCATTTGGCAACACAGAGCAGGAGAATAAATGTAAATTAAATGAGAATGTGGTGGACAAAAGTGATCGGAATGTAAATATGTTGCCCCTTCTGTGTTATTATAGTTTAGGGGTGGGTCTTTGAAACTTCATACTGAGTATTGGGGTTTGACCATATAGCCAATGCTGCCTACTTAGCCAATCGGTAGATAGCTCCTCTTCTGAGATCCTGACCAGCTGATTATGTACAGGCTGTATGAGTCAATCACAAGAAAGTGGTTTCAGACATGGGTTGGCCTAGTCTAGAATACAGGACAGTGAATTTTGTACATATCCCTGTTTGGTACATTATTTCTAGTTCCCCTATTAGGGCCAGATTTTTTAAGAGGCCTAGCCACTTTCGAAGCAGAGCTTTTCTGAAAAAAAAATAAAATCTGTCCCTAAGTGCCACAATGGGAGCTGAATGCTCTTGAAAATCTGGCACCAATTGTGGGTGCTGAATATTAGAAAACCTGGCCTTCAATAATTATACAGTGAAAATAGATTAAGGACAAATTAGGATACAATTAGGGACACTGATTTACCATTTCTGAAAGGGTCATATACCCTTTTCTATATTTGCCTCTTGAATACTTTGCTAACCCAATTTCTGCAAGTAAGAGTTAACATATTAGATTAACCTATCAATAAAGTTAAGTTCTGACAAAGAGAAATGGGGTTTGCACAAAATGGTGTTGCCTTGGATACATTAATTCTAAAACAAAAGAAAACATATGCATGAACTTAGCTAAGCGAATTAATTAAAGTTATGAGCAAACTATTGTAGAAAAAATAGTTTAATCAGATTCTCACTTTCTACTTGAGGACTTCTGATTAAAGTATTATCTAACTAAATGCTAGTGTTTATGTAACACCAAAAGACACCGGTCATTGGTGGGAGGGATCAAACCTGGGACCTCTGGAGCTAAATGCATGAGCCTCTATTGCATGAGCTAAAAGCCACATGGCCCTTAGCTAAGGCTGTAGCAGACTCATTAGTCTCTAAGTAGTCTTGGTGCCACTAGAGGGGACAGAACACCACACCCTGGAGTTGTGTGGGTTACACATTTACTCCTTGCTGACAGACATTAGACAAGTTTAGAATGTCCACCATTAGAGTCCATTTATGTTGTTTATATTGGTCCTTAGAATAGGTGAAGGATGGTATCTTCACATCAGCATTTCATACTTGTATCCCTTTTGTTTACAGAGGTACCATAAAGATAAAATTGTAGGTCTTGTCTAGAGGATGCTTCAGTATGCACTAGAGGGATATATGTTCTAATGAACACTAGCATGTTGCCCACTAACTTTGCCTATGTGGACCCTGCTGTCACACGCTAAGAGTTCCCTCGTGTGTGTTCATATAGCCATAAAAAAAGTAATTCAACGTGTAAACAAGCTCTTAGATATAGAAATCTACTTTTGAAACAGACAAATGAGGTCCCCTGTGGGCAGTTCATTTTTGTATACCTCATATTCATTCTGTAGAATAGTCTTGCTAAAAGTTACCTTGCCATCTGCTAACAAAAGACTGCAAAATTGTTTATAGAGTATGGAACATATTTTAGTAGGGGTGCCCATATCTCCTGCTGTTTGTAATTATGTGACCCATATGTGCCCTTCCACTGGTGATCAAATATCATCCCTACTACACAGTAATATTGGAAAAAGAACTTAGGGTGGGATTTTCAAAAGCACTCAGCAGTGGTCCAACTCTGCTTCCTCTGAAGTCAGTGGGAGTTTTACTATTGACTTCAGTGGCCAACATTAAGAACTTTTGAAAATCCCACCCCTAATGTATTTTGAGTTTCTTTCAATACAGTTGAACAGCTGGAAATAAGGAGGAGGGCTGGCATTATATGATCAGGCCACTCTGGACAGCTAGCTGTCCACGGACCACAGTGCTAAATGCCAAAATTTCTTGTTAAGTCTACAGCAGCAGAAAAGATGCAGCAACTTGTAGTTTTTCCAATTAACCTGTAGAAGTAGGTGCCTTATATATTTTGTCATATAGCCATATCAAAAGCATTATGGAACAGTCAGATTTGTTCCATCTTCTCTTTATTTCTCAGTTTGGAATGATATATGTCTATATTTTCCCTAAAGCAGCCTATATGGTAACGTCCACTTGACATGTAATGTCCAGATTCATCAACAAATCACACAGCAAACTGTCAGAAGCTTCAATGACTCATGCTCTCTCTTTTAGTTTTCAGAAGTTAATGACCAGGTAAGTTCCTCATCCATAAGTACAGCGTACCTGTATAGGGTCCTGCCTTTGGCAGGCAGGCAACCAAATATGCCCATGGGGTTATTCCTAAGCTATAATAAGTAGAATGTCTAAAGGCAGAGCCTATCTTGCCAATGTCCCCTACACATCGTAGATGATATTTGGGTAGTAGTGGTTACTAAATAAAGTCTGCTCACCCATGCTACTGTAGACAATGAGGGGGTTGCTACAAGCTGCTGCCACAGTAGTTTTCTTTTAACTGTCTCAGAGAATGTACAAAATACAACCAACATCAAAATGGCTTTCCTTCTGACCATGTGAAGTAGGCTCAGCCAGTCAGGGAGCCAGAACCCACAGAATGTGAGCAACCACAACGAAGATTACAATATACTCTTGTGAAGCAGGAATTAATTCAGTGAAGTCCTATGGCCTGTCTTATACAAGAGGTCAAACTAGATACAATGATCCCTCCTGGCCTTAGAATCTATAAATAGTACCATGAAAATTTGTCACAATGTTAGTAAATTAAATTTTATTTAAAATTTTCACGTTTGTTAAAATAACTCCAAACCGAAATGTTTTGTGACCTCAACAGGTGCCAAATAATGAAGAAAACAGATGATGAATATTTTGTCTCACTCCACTCCAGAGTTGTAATTCCAGCTCTGCCATTAGTTTATTGATTTGCTCAAGCCTACACAAACTCACCCGGGTGCAAATACCCTTTGTTCCTCAGCTTCTCTATCTGTAAAAGTGAGATAATACAATTTACCTCAGTTACCATTGTTTTGTCAGGGGAGATTACTACTTTGATGCAGTGCTTTAGATATCCAAAATTAAAAACTGAAATAAATATTTTACTCCAGCCTCCATTGAGTTAAACACAATAAACTGAACTACCAATAGGGATTCCATCACTGACTTAAAAACATCATTCTGGTTTAGTCTACCCTACCAATCAAAGCAGATCACCTATTAAGAGATCTAGGACGTATGTGCTGGTCAAGATACTCAATCACCAGCACGCAGTGTGTACAGGGTGTTTTGCCACCACTTTGTGTGCCCTTTTGAATGTGGGGCTAGACACAATGGGAAAACCACAGAAACAGAGGCATGTTACAGCTCACCATGCAGTACTTAATGCACTGGATTCTGCCTCCCTTTAAATTAGTGGGACTACTTGTGGATTAAGACATGACTCAGTTTGATTAAAGGCAGCAAAATCTGCCCATCTGTGTGCACGCTTGTTTTATGGTATTGGTGGAATAAATGTAGATTTTTCTGAAAACATTGCTTGTAGTAGGCTCCGACAGATTTATTTTTCAGTAAATAACTTCATTGCTTGCAAGTATGTGTTTGTTTAGCTCTTTCTGGAAAAACAAAAACAAAGAAAAACCTCTACTCATGCTCCTGGCAGCCCTCTTCCTAAGACTGTCCATAAGTCCCTGCATCACAGTTAGATTTGCTTTAGAACAGAAGGTGGAACGTCAAACACTCATCATATTTTTTTCCACACACATCTAAAGGAAAATGTCTTAAAGTTTATTTTAATCCAGTCTGCTGCTCTATTTCCTCTTCAGTAATACTACACTACCTACTTTGCTCCAAAATAAAACTGAATAATACCCAGGGAGTTCCCTTACATACTTATACAGTAATTTAATAATCTGAGAAATTTGTTCAGCTCTGGGAAACGCTGTACATGTGATCTATCAAGTCAGCCGCCTAGTCCCAAACCAGAGAGAGAGTGTAGCAACAAAAATAAGGTTTCTGCAGCCTTGAAATTCCATTACCACTTCACTAAGACCTAGCTGACTAACCATCAAGGAGACTCAGGTACAGTAATTGTCATTGCTTTTCATCCTGGTGTGCTCATTTGAGTACCTAGTTATTTATCGGGTTACTGTGCTGTTTGTGGTCATGCAGTTGGTCTTTATGGGTTAAATCCACTCTTGTGCAGAGGGACAACTCAGGGCCTATGCACACGAGTCCCATCCAAATCTTATTCTGAAGGCATAAGTATTGCCTCTCTGCACAGGAGGGAATTTTACTGAGTTTGAACAAAGGGATCCCCTGTGTTAACTCCCCGTGCTTGCAATAATGCCCTATTTTCTATCAAACTTTTTTGTTCACTGCTTGCAGGGATGATGCAAAGAAAAAAAAATCATTAAGCTGAGATTAGATCCAAAGCACATAAGAATAGTCCAGCCCCGTATGGCCAGTGGTCCCTCTAGCCCAGTATCCTACCTTTTGAAGTGGCTGCTGCTTGTTGCTTCAGAGGGAATGAATAGAACAGGACAGTTGTCTCTACCTGCCTCTTTTTTACTCTGCTGTTTGGGTAGGGTGGTTTTTTTTGGCCCCCTTACCGTTTTTTTTTAATTTCCATATATTTTATTTTGAGCCTCTATTATGGTGTTTCTAAATAGTTTCCATGCTGCTTGCTGGCATTTCACTCTTATGACAGTTCCTTTCATTTTTCATTTAACTGGCGTCTTCATTTTTCTGCAGTTCCCCTTTTTGAAGTTAAATGCTATTGTGTTTGGTTTCTTTGGTATTTTCCCCCATTCAAGGATGTTTACTTCAATTACATTATAGTCACTGTTACCAAGAGGTTCAGATATATTCACCTCTTGGACCAGATACTAGGCTCACTTAGGACTAAATCAAGAACTGTCTCTTCCCTTGTGGGTTACAGGACTAGCTACTCAAAGCAGCAGTCATTAATGGTGCCTAGAAATTTTATTGCTGCATCTCATCCTGAGGTGACATGTACCCAGTCAACCATAGGGATAGTTGAAATCCTCCATTATTATTGGGTTTTCTGTTTTTGTAGCCTTTACAGTCTTCCCGAGTATTTCACAGTCACCATCACCATTCTGATCAGCTGGTTGGTAGTATATTTCTACTTTTATTCTCTTATTATTCAGGTGTGGAATTATGAGTCAGAGAGAGATTATATAGTACTGTGATTCATTTCAGGTTTTTCAGATTTTTCCTTTATTTAACTATTCCTTTCACATATCGTGCCACTCCTCCATCAGCACAATCTACTCTGTCATTCCTGTATATTTTGTACTCTGGAATTACTGTGTCCCATTGATTATCATAATTCCACCAGTTTCTGTGATGCCTATTTTATCAATATTTTTATTTAATACCAGGCACTCAAGTTCACCCATCTTAGTATTTAAAACTTCTTGCATTTGTATACAACCATTTATAAAATTTTTCAATATTTAGTTGCCTGCCTTCATATGATGTAATTGAAGGGGACTCATTTTACTGTTTCTCTTAAGTTCCTACTTGTATTTTATCAGCTTCTATCCTCCCCTTTAATAAGGTCTCCCTAAGGGATGTCTCTGTCCAAACTGTGAACTGCTTTGCATCTGTCAGCTTTCTCTCAGCCTTTATCTTAAAAATTCCTCTATGACCTTTTTAATTTTATAGGCCAGCAATCTGTTTTGGTTTCAGTTTAGGTGAAGCCCATCCTTACTGTATAGACTTCTCCTTTCCCAATAACCTAAATCCCTCCTCCCAAAACCATCATCTCATCCATGCATCGAGACCCTGCAGTTCTGCCTATCTAACTGGCCCTGTGCATGGAACTAGAAGCATTTCAGAAAATGCCATCATGGAGGTCCTGGACTTTAATCTCTTACCTAGCAGCCTAAATTTGGCCTCTAGCACCTCTCTCCTTCCTTTCCCTGTATCATTGGTACCTGCACATACAACAACTGGATCCTCCCCAGCATTGCGTGTCTCAAAAGATCTGCCACTGTCTCACCCAACAGGCAATTAATCATGCAGTTCTCCCAGTCATCACAAACCCAACTATTGATATTTCTAATAATTGAATTCCCCATTAACACTGTCTGTTCCTAATAACTGGGGTCCCCTCCCCGAGATGGGTATCCTCAGTGAGAGAGAATTCCATGTCACATCACTTGGAAGGAGGGTCCCAACTATGGGATCATTTCCCTCTGCTCCAGCTTGATGTTCTTCCTCCCTGAGACTTGCATCCTCCTCAACAGAAGAGAGGCTGTCAGACGGGGGTGGGGGTGCAGTCTACTGTGTCCCTGAAAGTCTCCTCCATGAATCTCTGTCTCCCTGAGTTCCTCCAGTTTAGCCACTCTGGTCTCAAGAGCCTGTACTCAGTCTGAGGGCTACGAGCTGCTTGCACCAAATGCACACATACACCACAAGACGGCTAATCATACATGCAGCATTTAATAAACTGGAGTTCTGATTACATTTTTACTTTTGCAGGGGTTTTTTTCTTGTGTTTTGTGGGGACTTTGACCTAAGTTTAGAGTACATTTGTTGGGTGTATCTGCCTCTCTCTCTCCTTCTCTGAACTCCCTCATAAGACTCCCATTTGCCTGCTCTACTGGTTGCTTTGGAGCTGTCTTTTTAAACCTCAGTTCTCCTTGAATTAACCCTGCCCCTTCTCAAGAGATCCTAAATGGATTAGGAATCAAATATTAGCAGGCTAGAGCCTTGTTAGTAAACTCTGAGTCTAGCCTAGCTGGCCAGTTGGCTCAGCAGACAGCCCGAAAACAGACCACACTTTAAACTTAAATCAAGCAAACTCATGGCAAGCAAGCACACAACACATACACTAACAGATAAACTCACCCCAAGGGTCACAGTCGCTCCTCCACCCGGAGAATTCTCTTGCAAAACTCCCCACATTTGCTGCTCCTGTAAACTAGTTTTTTATTAGTAATTTAAGGGTTAAAAATCTTACCAAAAGGCTGTAGTTATTAAAAGAGTGGAGAGAAAGAAAAGCATTAAACCCCCCCCCCCAAAACTATGAGATTCAGTATCCAAACTGAAGAATAACAAACATTTGAGGGCAGGCTGCTGGGAAATCAGGATTTTGGAGAGAGGTCACCAGCACTGCAACTTCACTGAAAGCAGCTGGGGAAGTCCACTTACGGAACCGGCCCTTCTCCTGAATCACCATCAACATACTCAGAGCGGGTTATGTAGATGGCAGCAGTATGCTCCATTGTAGCAACCTCCTGCAAAGCCATCACTACTTCATCTCACTCTTGCCTCCTACTTTGTTAGCTAGCTACTTGATCCAGCTGACAAGAAATTACCTTTAATTATTTTCATTGTTGAATATCTATCCAGATTTTATAACTCTTTTTTTATTCTCTTTATATAGATAATTTCACCTTTGATCTTAGGGTGGATTCTGTGAAATTGTCTTCTTTTTTCATCTCTTCTATTCTCAGGGCTGTCAGTGTTTATTTGCATCTGAAATTTTTAGGTTAGACAAAGTCCTCAGGATTACAACTTGTTTGGTTGTGGACCAAACACTACAGGATTTCAGTGCTTATTCTAATACGCATAGTTTTTATTGAAAAACAATGTTAAAAAAAGCATAAAGCAGTTTCCTCTCTGAAGACCTCCAAAGAGGAAGCTCTCTAGAGGACATCAAAGCAGTTTTTGATTGGCCAGCATGACCACTTTTGATCCTGTCTAGTCTATTCACTGAAAGAACATAGATTAGATACACTCAGTTACCAGAATCAACATTTTTATTTTTCTGTCCATTTGGTGAGAAGAGATTTCATCATCAAAATCCATAAAGGCTTTTACTGCAGCCTGTTGGTCTGGATTGAGATAATTGAATGTGCTGGGTCCTTTTAACAGCTGGAATTGGGGGTGGGGGCTGGTCAATTGGTGGATTTATCACAGTGTTCACAGAATCACTGATTGTTTATTTAGGATTTGATAAGAAACTGACCGGAACTTTGTCTGAGTTTGGAAATGGGTTTATTCACTAATTTATTTGGATCTTTTTTTAAAAAAAAAATAGTTTATAGGCTTTGATGTAACCCCTAGAAACATTAAATCATAAGCAGATTCAACTGCTATTAAAGCCAAACAGTCTGCTTTTATATATTACTGCTTTGGAAGCAGAATCAGAATTAACAGTTTGCTCACAAGAGGAGCGTGCATTATCAGGACAGAAAAATTGATTTTTCTAAATTAGAAAAAAGTCAAATAATTTTCATGCTGAACCTTAAAATAGGAAATATCACAAGGCATGACAGCAGTTAAATCTTATATATAAGTTTGCATTCCTTATGGTTTAAAGTTTCTATAGGTTACATCAAAGACTATAAATTATAGTTATTTTGAGATTGTAAAAAAAAAAAAAAAAGGTGGATACAAGTCTGTATCAACCTTATATATAAAATGTTTTAACCATACAGTATCCATCAGATTCTAGGCACTAACTTTAGATGCTATTTCAGGAGCCACATACTAAGAAAATTGTTAGAAGAATTTCAGCAAACAATATTATGGGGGAAATATTCCATCATTAAGTGTACAAGGTCTGAATAAAACCCAGAAAACCCTGGATCTACATTTCCACAGTGTCATACAGTAGTTGATTTTGCTAAAAACGTCATTTCCTTTGCCACTTGGCTGCAGTGCTTATTCACTGAGAGTCTAGTACAAAACCCAGTGAAGTCAATGGAAAAACCTCTATTGACCTCAAATGAGCTTTAAATCAGCCCTTACGAATAAAAGGAAACATCATGTCAGTTTCTGGTAATGTTTTTTTTTTTTTTTTTTTTGTTAGGTATCAAATTTGTTCGGAAAGAACATTTGGAAAACTTTTAATTTGTACTTTTTAAAACTTTTGAGTTTCATGAAAGAATATACAGGGATGTGTATGGCCAAAATGTTAGGAAAACTACAGAACAATCTGGAGAGAATTATCCTATATGTTAAATAAGCAGTTTCTAATTTTACAAAATATTAACAAAATATTTAAAACATATGACTGCTTTAATGCCTTTAAGGCTCTTAGTATGCGGGATTACATTATGTTTATAAATTCAAAGTGACTTCATGATACACTGCAGTGCATTACTCTACGTTTTTAGATCTGTATTTTCTGGACGCCATGTATAAGCTTTTGCTGTATTTTATTCTAGTTTATCCTTCTAAGCATTAATTGGTAGTCTATACCTACCTAGGGTGCTTGATAAGTAACATAGAAATATACCAGCACATGCAATTTTAACCAGTTCACCTTTAGTTTCTTTCTTTTTTATTTTTAGGGTACATTGTTTTGCTTTTAAGCTTGCCAAAGAAATTGATTTCCTATTGTATATACACCCCCCAACACACACACTCCATTTTTCCTCCTATGTACCATACACTCACATCAGTACCTGCTTGAAAAGTTTACTGGCTCTGTATTGAAGGACAGCAGATATATAGACTATTTCCCAAACCAAGGACAACAGGGCACAACTAAATTACAAAAAGTTTACTTGTGTGTGCTTTTTTCCTACAACATAGGACAATCAACCTTTATGATTAATAAGCATCTACATCACATTTCCTCCCTCGCCCCCTTCTAGAAGTTAGAGTTATTCAGATGTGGGAGCATTGCCCAGCAAAATGACAATGGGAACAGTCTGGCGGTCTTAAAGATAATGGATGTTTTCTCTATGACAGGACTGTGGAACTGAATTGATTATGGACCTATACTTACAGCTCTCTATTGCATGGGTGACCAAAGGAGGCTGGGAAGAAAGGAAAAGTGCAAGAAGCCTTCACTCCACACTGGACCCAGGCATTTACAATCCTTAAGGAATCTAGAACACAAGGACTGCTCCATTCAGTGCTCTCAGGGGCAACCCCCCCCCCATCCCAAGTAGGCAAGGCTAGAGACCCTCCACTCCATCAAATACAGCACCGACCAGACACAGAGGGAGCATGCGGCACCCTTCTGAGAGGTAGTACATGTTCTGGAAGGTAAAATGCCTCTGAGAGATCAATACCATAACCCTGAGTAAGGGACATCTTTTGGGGACAGCTAATACAGTTTGTTTTTAGTTTTAGTGCTGGGTTTTTAGTTTGTTTAAATTCTGGCATTTGGCTGCTGGCTGGGACTAACAAGTAATAGAATCTCTTGACCACCTCAAGTACTTAACTGATTATTATTAAGGAAGAAGGTGGACTGTAGCAGCGTGCACAGCAACAGATGTAAGGTATTTCTATCTTTCTTTGAGGAAGAGACAACACTGAGGTGATAAAAGTAGTACAGCCCTGGCTCCTTAATATTTAACATGTTTTGCTAGAGGACCACTTCCCCTTTACAATTATTTATTATGAAATGGAATACACCCACTAGGGAAGGAAAAACCCCACTGAACTTGTGAAATTTTAAGGTTCCAGCATTGTGTAGGTAAGATCAGAATTACTAGTCACTCTGACATACATAATTAACCAAAATAAACAAGTCTTCCATTTTGAAGGAGTTCTGCCCTCATTAAAACTGTAATATGAAATTTAGTCTCAGCAAGGTATCTAGGGCAAAGTCCCTACAGTGTGCAGTGTTACTCATACCAGAATATTTCTTTGACAGGATGGATCCAACTGGATGAAAAATGAAAGGCAAAACAGAGCATCTGATAAAAGATTCAATCACTAAACAAATTAGACAAGAGTGATATAATTAATGCAAATCAACATGGGTTTATGAAAACCAGATCTTGTCAAACTAATGACTTTTAGTGAGACTACAGGTTTAGTTGATAAAGGTAATAGTAGTGCTGTAATATACTTTGAATTGTATAAGGCATTTGACCTGGTAATGTACAATATTTTGATTAAGGAACTAGAATGATACTCAGGGTTTCTCTACATGGAGCAGCAATGTGGACTATAGGGTGTAATTTCTAAGACACACTAACATGCAATGTATTAATTGATCCATGTAGACCCTGCTGGTGCACAGTAGAGATTCTGTAGCACACTGTATTCTTCTAATGTTTGAAACAGCACAACATTAAAGTGTGATATACATGGAATAACCAATGTACAACACACCTCCAGAGGGCACATTACCCCACCATGTAGACAAGTCCTTTATCAACATAGCACATATTAAATGGATTAAAAAGAGCTAAGGGATAGATCCCAAAATGCAATTGTAAAGAGGGAATCATCATCAAGGGGCAGGGTGTGTGTATGTGTATCTGTGTGTGTCTAGTGGGGTCCTGCAGGGATCAGTTCTTCGTTCCTTATGCTATTTGACACTTTAATCAATCACCTGGAAGAAAACAAAAATAATTACTGATGAAATTTGGAGATGACAAAGATGAGGGGAGTGGTAGATGAAAAGAACACTTCACTGATCTGGAGCAATCTGGATTGCTTTGTAAGTTGGGCACAAGCAAACAATATACATTTTTAATACAGTCGAATGTGAAGTTATACATCTAGGAACAAAGAAAGTAGGCCATATTTTGATGGGGGATGAGGGGCCACAAAACTCTCCTGGGAAGCAGTGACTCTGAAGTCATAAATCAGCTGAACATGAGCTCTGAGTGCAATGCTGTGGCCCAATGGCTAATGTGAACTTTAGATGTATAAAAAGGGGAATCTTGAGTAGGAGTAGGGAGGTTGTATTAATTCTGTATCTGGCACTGGTGTGACTGCACTGGAATACGGTGTCCAGTTCAGGTGTCTCTAGTTGAAGGTTGTTGATATATTGGAGAGGGTTCAGAGAAGAGTCACAAGAATAATTAAAGGATTGGACAACAAAAAATGATTAAAGGATTGGACAGCAAAGAAGGTTTAAAGGTGACTTGATCACAGCCTGAAGGTACCTAGATGGGGAACAGAAATTTGACATGGGGTCTTTTCAATCAAGCAGACAAAATAACAAGATCCAGTGGCTAGAAGATGAAACTAGACAAATTCAGACTAGAAATAAGGCATTTTTTAAAGCAGTAAGGTAATTAACCATTGGTACAATTTTCCAAAAATTGTGGAAGATTCTCCATAACTGAATTTATAAATCAAGATTGGATGTTTTTTCTAAGATATTCTCTAGTTCAAACTGAAATTAATTCAAAGAGGACCTATGCTATACTTGAGGTCAGACTAGATGATTCTAGGGGACCCTTCTGGTTTTATAATTGATAAATCTATAAAAAGAAGAACAGGAGTACTTGTGGCACCTTAGAGACTAACAAATTTATTAGAGCATAAGCTTTCGTGGACTACAGCCAACTTCTTCGGATGCATATCAAGTGGGCTGTAGTCCACGAAAGCTTATGCTCTAATAAATTTGTTAGTCTCTAAGGTGCCACAAGTACTCCTGTTCTTCTTTTTGCAGATACAGACTAACACGGCTGCTACTCTGAAACCTGATAAATCTATGAAGTCCTTTAAACTGACATATTCCAGACAGAAATAAGGCAATTGAATTAATGTCTCAGGTATCTAGCAGAGGCTTATAAAATGATCTACACATATGATATTCTATTTCAAAAATAAAATTAAAACCACCAAGAATATTACAGTGTTTAAAAACTATGGTTTTAACAAAGCAAGGGTGACTGGATTAGCAGGTATGTACACCCACCTCCTATTTTCTATTTATTAATATTTGGGTTATGGTTCTCCCTAAAGAAATCAAGACTCAGTTGTGTCAAGGTACTGAACATACACATAGTAAGAAACTGTCCTTGTCCTGAAGAGCTCACAATCTAAATAGACAAGACAACGGATGGGACAAAGATAGATGGGGAACTGAAGTGCAGAGGAATTAAGTGACTTGCCCATGATCACAGGTAAGTCTTCAATAATGTTGGGAACTGAACCCACATCTCCCAGTTCCCCATCCAGTGTTTTAACTACAGGCGCTTTTCTCTCTGAAATGTCAAAGGACTAAACAGAAGAATGCGTGTTGCAAATGCCAATTCACATACGCTAAAAGTAGGACTGTGCTTGTAGACGACACCAGAAATGTTATTTAAATAAGCTATGTGTGTCAAGTATCTGTTATAGTCAGAGAAACACACTGTGCTGAATCTGCTAACTGGAGATTGTCCCAATATTTTGAGGGTGCTGATTAAGGCCCCAATACTGTCCCACAAGCATAGAAGTGGGATCATTGTGGGATAGGATCCTAAGCAGAGTCTACTGAAGTGAGATACAGAGTCCTGAAATTGACACTGGCAGTTATAATTCACAGGAATTACATTGTTTTGTTTTTAAAGTCACTGATGAATTAACAATGGTGGGCAACCTGCGACCCGCACTGCTTCCCGCAGCTCCCATTGGCCAGGAACGCTGAACTGCCCATCCCCGGCTGAGTAGATGCTGTGCTGCATCATTGTTTAAAAACAGATTAAAATGTTTACTGTGTACTGTGTTAGAAAATAATTTTGTCATTCATACATACAATAAATAGATACACATGTTTTCACTTACATAAGTTTTTAATTCACCGAATAAAGATGACATTTCCTCCAGAAAATAATTGACTGTAGTTTTAATGGGTGGTCTAAATGACCACCAGTTAAACAGCTAGACCTAATGAAGAAATGTGCTGAAAGCTGATACCTTTGTAACTAAATAGTTACTGGAAATAAACACATATGTGGTTTGTTGATTGCAGTCAAAGAGGAAAGTTAACTCAGTTTCCCCTCCCCCCCACTTGCTATTCTATTTACTGAGTGGTGCCTAATCACAAGAGATCTTCATAAATCACGCTACGTTGACCAGTAACAGAAACCCCATGTCTGGGGCACAGTACTATAGTGTTTTTAGGCTGCCTGGAGCATACTTACCAACAAGCAATGTTGTGTGTCACCATATCTGTATTTCATAACAAGGTCCTTCCCGAAGAACAAGCACCCACCTCAAGTTATGGATCACCTCCATTGTCATTCCATAGCAATGTGTTTTACAGATGTCTGTAAATGAATTCTAGGCTATAATTCCTTTTGCTTCTGAACCATGAGGAAGTATGACATGCTGCCTGTCTGGTATTTATATATTAAATTGCATTTGAAGAGTGTTTAGAAGAGAATTCCCTTGAATTCTTTTCAAAGCTACAAAAAACTTTCCGACTACTGTAAAAAGCAACAGAGGGTCCTGTGGCACCTTTAAGACTAACAGAAGTATTGGGAGCATAAGCTTTCGTGGGTAAGAACCTCACTTCTTCAGATGCAAGTAATGGAAATCTCCAGAGGCAGGTATAAATCAGTATGGAGATAACGAGGTTAGTTCAATCAGGGAGGGTGAGATGCTCTGCTAGCAGTTGAGGTGTGAACACCAAGGGAGGAGAAACTGCTTCTGTGGTTGGATAGCCATTCACAGTCTTTGTTTAATCCTGATCTGATGGTATCAAATTCGCAAATGAACTGGAGCTCAGCAGTTTCTCTTTGGAGTCTGGTCCTGAAGTTTTTTTGCTGTAAGGTGGCTACCTTTACATCTGCTATTGTGTGGCCACGGAGGTTGAAGTGTTCTCCTACAGGTTTTTGTATATTGCCATTCCTGATATCTGACTTGTGTCCATTTATCCTCTTGCGTAGTGACTGTCCAGTTTGGCCAACGTACATAGCAGAGGGGCATTGCTGGCACAAGATGGCATATATAACATTGGTGGACGTGCAGGTGAATGAGCCGGTGATGTTGTAGCTGATCTGGTTAGGTCCTGTGATGGTGTTGCTGGTGTAGATATGTGGGCAGAGTTGGTATCGAGGTTTGTTGCATGGTTTGGTTCCTGAGTTAGAGTTGTTATGGTGCGGTGCGTGGTTGCTGGTGAGAATATGCTTAAGGTTGGCGGGTTGTCTGTGGGCGAGGACTGGCCTGCCTCCCAAGGTCTGTGAAAGTGAGGGATCATTGTCCAGGATGGGTTGTAGATCACTGATGATGCCTTGAAGAGGTTTAAGCTGAGGACTGTAGGTGATGGCCAGTGGAGTTTTGTTGGTTTCTTTTTTGGGCCTGTCTTGTAGCAGGAGGCTTCTGAGTACACATCTGGCTCTGTTGATTTGTTTCTTTATTTCCTTGTGTGGGTATCGTAGTTTTGAGAATGCTTGGTGAAGATCTTGTAGGTGTTGGTCTCTGTCTGAGGGGTTGGAGCAGATGCGGTTGTACCTCAGTGCTTAGCTGTAGACGATGGATCGTGTGGTGTGTCCAGAGTGGAAGCTGGAGGCATGAAGGTAGGCATAGCGGTCGATGGGTTTTCGGTATAGGGTGGTGTTAACGTGGCCATCGCTTATTTGTACTGTGGTGTCTAGGAAGTGGATCTCCCATGTAGATTGGTCCAGGCTGAGGTTGATGGTGGGGTGATCCCACTGAGATCCCACTGAGGAATACACTAAGAAACTGCACTATCTACTCAGGACACTCCCTACACTAACACAGGAACAAATCAACATACCCTTAGAGCTGAATTCGAAGTATCTTAGTTCGAACTTACTGCGGGTCCAGACGCGGCAGGCAGGCTCCCCCGTTGATGCCGCGTACTCCTCTCGCCGAGCTGGAGTACCGGCGTCGACGGCGAGCACTTCTGGGATCGATCCCAGAAGATGGATTGCTTACCGCCGGACCCGGAGGTAAGTGTAGACCTACCCTGTGAATGGCTATCCAACTACAGAAGCAGTTTCTCCTCCTTTGGTGTTCACACCTCAACTGCTAGCAGAGCACCTCACCCTCCCTGATTGAACTAACCTCATTATCTCCATACTGATTTATACCTGCCTTTGGAGATTTCCATTACTTGCATCTGAAGAAGTGAGGTTCTTACCCACGAAAGCTTATGCTCCCAATACTTCTGTTAGTCTTAAAGGTGCCACAGGACCCTGTGTTGCTTTTTACAGATTCAGACTAACACGGCTACCCCTCTGATAGGTCAGACTTCAGTAGTTGGAAGTCTGACCAATGAGTTCACTCAAGAAATATCGTGAGTTGTCATTTTTAGTTACACATAACTTCTACATAATTGCAATGCGGTTATATTACTTGAATCCTAAGAAGCCAGAGATATTTAGTTGAAGAATTTGGGACTGAATTCCAGATGAAAATTGACAACTCAGGACTAATCTCAGCTGAGCTGTCTCACATGAGTTCAGTGGGAGGGAGAGGTGCTGAGCACCTAGACCTATCATGGCCTATCTCAATATTAAATTAACACTATTAAAACATGCTGTGTTATAACAGCAACACCAGCAGCCATGCCTTAAGGGCACTTATAATTCAAAAACACTGAGGGTTAGTGTGTCAGTGAAGTAGAAAGCTGACTAGACTACCTGATTTTCTGTCCTATTCCTTGTCCTGGAACAGACGAGAGCAATCTACAAACTGCTCGAACCTGGACCAGCTGGCAATGTTACCCATGAGACTGGCGGTCAGCTTGATCCATCTACTCTTCCTTCCGGCCATAACATGCCTCCAATACACCCTTTATTCTGGGGACATTGGGTAGGACACATAGGAGCTGGTTATTCTACATCTACACCCTATGCTATGAGAATCCCCAGGAAAGGGGAACGTGACCTGTCTCTCCTCCCTTTGCGTCACTCAGGAGTGGGACAGTGTGGTGCAAAACTGAAAACAAGATGTTTCATTTCAATAGATGTCTTTGGAAGGAATTAAAAAGGCATTTAAAGCCAAACATTTTTCTTAGACCTTCATTGCCACATAACTTAAAACAGATAGTCTGGTCATGCAGTTCCAATGCAGTGTAATTCCAATGAGTTGCTTTTTCATACTGCAGCATCCGTTTAAATTGTTCTGACTTTCAAAAGAATAATGACTTTATAAAGCACAAAAACAGAAAGAGGGTGTGAGAGACCAGGAGAGCAGTATATGGAGATTGTCAGGTAAAAATCTTTGAATCCATGTACTCACAATGCCCTTGAAAAATGGGTGTTCAGAAGCCACGGCTTTCCACTCAGCTGTGTGAAAATAATGTAAAAACACAAGTTTACAGTATGTGCACACAGCTGAGATGTTCAACAAGTGGCCAACTGGAAGAGGTATAGCCTTCTATGCACAAGTACACATAGAATCTTGAACTGAAGTGACCTTACTGTCATTGCCAATTAACACATGCAACTTCAGTCAGTGTTTTTGCATGTGAATTGATACAAGGAATACATACTTGGGTTATGAATGTGCTTCCTCCTACTACACAATGATACAAAGGATACATCTCAGACATACCTTGGCAATTGGAGATAGAAATTTCCAAGAGTTTTAGAAGAAGAGTTACCAAGCATTTAAGCAATTGCCAAACTAGTCCTTTGTTGATAGGCTTGGAAGGATTAGATTTTTATCAGTAAATGTTGATTTCACTGTACACACAAACCAATGAAAAATATTTCCATCTATAACAACTGAAATTGGACTTATGTGAGTTAGCAGAGAAAGAAAGAATAACCTATTGACAGAGAGAGCAATTATATGAATTTGAAGGAATTTGGACCCATTTTTTGAAACATTTGGATAAAGAATGCTGAAATAGCTCAAATAATGCCATAATTCCATTCCACCTAACCTCTCTGCTTTTCCCCCTTTCCCTTTTGCCTATTTGTGTATGTATTTTTATTATTATTATTACCCCCACTCTAACATGTTATGATCTATATAATAGTGACTGATTTTGTGTTGTCTGGGCTTGCAGTTTTGACAAATTGTAATGTTGTATAATTGGATAATTTTATTGGCTATCCTGTGAAATGTGTGGTATTTAGTAAAACATACATGCCGTAAGTCATTTACCTTTTTGTATATTTTATTTGTTTCTTTATGAACATTAATAAAAATACTCACAAAAAAAGACAGAATTAGGGTAAAAAAAATTCACCATTAAACAATATATACTGTTTTATTTAAATCTCTTCCTACAATCCCCTTTTGTCTGTGTTGCCTATTTAATACTGCCTATACATTTGTTGGGGCAGCACCTATCATATTATTTGTATGTAAAGGGTCTAGGCCATTTGGTGACACTATATGAATAACAATAATTGTGTAAGTGTATCCCTGCCCTCTACTGGATGAAGTATCAGCCTTGTGATTATGTCACCACCTAGTGGCCAACCTCTAATGAGGACAGAAGTGACAGAGCATGGAGATTCTCCTTTCGGTCAAGTGGTAATATTTGAAACAGAGGCTATTAGCATGGATTTCACAGTCAGCCTTCACATCGAGCTATGGTGTGGTGTACAGCTGTTAACTGTGGAGTTTATGCAGACATGGAATCATTACACCTCCTCCCACCACTTTCCGGATACACAATTTCTCGTCCTTCAGCTAATGAACATTGTGCTAGCCCTAAAAGGCTGACTTGTTCTTTTGCACATCAGCGGTTGTGGGTTTCTTTGGCAGCATGTCTAGATTACAGATGTGTTGTAAATGCAACAGTTCATTTTGTTTCATGATTCCACCACTAAGCCTCATTATCCATGTTCTAGCTTTAAATTAAAAACAAAAAAGTTCTTCACCCAGGACTCAGACAAACCTTCTGCCCTATCGCACCTGCTACCTCAAACCCACTTTTTCCTCTTTTCATCACTGCTGACTTTTAAAATAAATACAAGACTATTCCACACATTCCCCTTCTTAGCTACACAATTTCATTTTTGATCCACCTCTTAGTCCCCCATTCAGCTTTACACAGTCTATTGGAAAAACTCTTCTCAACTTTGTCCCTATTATTGATCCTGGTTTTGTGCTGGGTTTAACAACTGTGTGCAAACATTTCTTCTACAGTCTAGCTGTATAGGACTCTAAACAGGTTAAAGCCATCTCTCCACAGCTACTGTCTCAGATGAACTATCTATAAAAAGCAAGAAACTCAGAAATATACCATGCATACTGCAAACAGTAACACCCCAGTGTAACTTGCAGCAGGGGGAAAAGAAAATTCCTTTCAGGGAACAATGAATAAAAATCACTTCCATTTTAAGAGGGAATACTTATTCTCATTACGTACTCAGCATTGGAAATCATTTGTTATTACTTTGCAGGATATTCTGTAAAGTTATTTTCATAAAGAAGCAAATATATGACTATTCAGGGATTCCTTGACATAGTAACAATAAATCCTCTGATAATTTAAATATTTTAATTATCTTCTAGTAGGGTGTAGGAGAAATTCCATTTAATAAGACATTGTAATCATGCTTACAAATAATATACATTGGCTCCAGGAACAGAACAATATTTGTCTATGCTTCCAAGTTAATGGGAGACAATATTTTCAAGATGTACAATTTTGATTAACATGTAAACTATTTCTTCCTCTCAATAACACAAATGCAAATTCAGCTAATAAACATTGTGTTCCATAATATTTCATAAAGGATGGTTCCACAATGGTAGGTTGCAGCTCTGCTGCTGCTGCCTTGACAAGGGCAATTTGCCTCTGCTTCTATAATCGAATAGCTTCTCCTCTTAGTTTATTTCTCATCCTGCTTGGATGATCAGGCGCTGTATCTCTATGCACTGTTGAAAAGTTGGTGAAAGCAAAATGTGTCATTTTTTTAGCAAAGCAGATTTGAAAAAAAAACAAACCCAAGCAATACATAATGCAAAGCAGATACCTACTGTATGGAGTTGATGCTGATCCAAAAGACAGTACAGTGGAAGCCAAAGTTTTCTAAATATTTGCAATTAATCAGCTTTGACCATATAAAGATCTAAAAGATTTTTTTTAAAGTGTAAATTCTTCATCACTTAACCCAGTTCATCGATATGGATCTTGCACATGGGACAGCAATTAGTGAACATAGTCACTATTATCCTCTACAATCATTTCCAAACACATGAGGAAAGAAGGCTACGGAGCCATATGGTACATATATTATAAGGTAACCTGTTCCATTCTTTAGACTTGCTATTACTGCTTTTGCCACAGCTACAGGAAATAAAAAAGCTACTGGAATGCAGACCAGGAAAAAGTATTCCCAGAAGGCTTTGCTAAATGAAAGGTTGGAATCCTTGAGTGGAAACAGACTTTTAAAATCAGCTTTCTGTTCTTTGCAGCTCAGAGGATTCTGCTCAAATGTAAAATACATTTTACCAATGTGTGCACATTTGGTAGCTGTATTTTTAAGCTACTTATGGAAAAAGTTAAGTGTTACCATAGTGGACTGGAATGCAACAGAGCAAAGTACCATTTATGGTAAAGGAAGCATAATGTTAAGCAATTATACCCTGAAACGACACATGTATAGTTTCAGCTCTTGAAAGTATTAACATTCAAGCAACATACACTCAACATGCACAATTATTTTTGCCCCTTTTTATCATTTCCTTTTCCATATAGTGACAGCTTGAATCAAGTATACTCATCAGTACCATTTTGAAGCAAGATGCTGATAATGAAGGATTTCTTCTTCCCATTGCTTTATAGTTTTCGTTGTTCAAATATTTCAGCCTAAGCACTTATCCCTTTAAGTTTTTTAATAATATACTTATTAGGACTGGAACTGTAATTTTACTCTGTTTACACCACACCTCGCATGATGAGGGTATGATTTGCTTAGGGTTCCTACAATATTAATAATATTAAAAATAATAAGAGTATCATCTTTTGCCATTCAGCAGTATGACCCTCATTCTGCCAGGTACTTAAGCACATGGATAACTTTAAGCACATGAGTAGTGCTATTGGTAAGTACCAGGCAGAATTGAGGACTATATTATCAATTCAATCTTAAACAGTTTATTTATTTATTTATTTAAATGCTTTGTTCTTCATTAATTTTCATCTTTCATGAACCCAACTTCCTCATTTTCCTTTATCTTGAGACCTTTCATGTCTATAGAATAGTATATTGCTTCATCAGTTACGTTTATTCAGTAGCACATTTTTAAGATTCTTCAAGCACATTGAAAGAACTAAGAATTACATGTGATAATGAGTTTGAATTACATCATTCATCTCATCTGCCTAGCCTTTGATAGGTTTTTTTTAAATCTAAATGAAACAAGTCTTTTCTAGACTTAGTCATAATTCATGGAAAGTCTATTACTGACACTTGATACCTGAAATATATTACATAAGAGACTCTTTAATTCCACTGAATTCCATTATGTAAAAATCTCTCTTCTGGCTAGACCTAGATCCAAGAGAAATACAGAGGACAGAGAGAGAATCAGAGCTTTTATTTTTTCAAAGATTCCATCTAAAAGTCTTTCAAAATTACATAAGTGTGCAGTTCATACCTATGTTTTGTTGGCTTCAAGAGACAGAACGTGGAAGAGCTTGTTAAAGGAATTTATTTAGCCCCTAGCCTCACATTACTGCTTAATAAAAATATGTACTCTAAGAAATAAGATTAACTTGTTTTTATAGCATCAAATTGTGTGTTTCACACATACTGAAACACTTAGATCAATAATCGACTGAAAATATTTTTTTAAAAAATATGATCTTATGACATTATATTAGGAATCTAACTCTCTAAAGTAATAAGAATTAAATCTATTTTGAAAACATACAGGCTACAAATTAAAGAAAGTTTGTGTGAAATATAATGAATAGTGACCATGGGTGAAATCCTGGCCCCAGTGATGTTAGTGGGAATACAACCATTGACTTCTATGGGAACAGGATTTCAATCCATATGTTCCAATAAGGTTACAAGAAGATTTCATGTCTTTGGTCATAGGTGTAGCCTCATAAAAATTCAAGTCTACCCAAATATGGAAGGACCCGGTAACTTAGTGTCACTGTGCCTTAGTGGGTCACAGCTCAGAATACCATGTTCAGGACAAATTGCTGACAAAAAGGGTTGATTCACCCCAAACTGGTGGTTATTCTATCATTAGATTATACCAAGCTAGTAACAAAAGCAAACTTCTGTCTCACCACATAGGTTAGCAAGAAGTCAGTCTCAGGCATTCCAGCCTTTATCTCACCACCCAGACATGAGTGATTACGGAAAACCAATTTCATCCCATATAGGGCCATTATAATCTCAAGAGATCAGCCACTTAGCCAGGTTAATATATAACTTTGATCTTACCCAATAATCACACTCTTGCCAATCCTTTAGCAACTAAAATATAAAGGTTTATTAATAAAAGAAGAGATGAGAGTTAAACATGGTTAATAGATCATACACATAAAAAGTGCAAAGTTCTTATGTCAGGTTTGTAGAAGTGATGGTATAGACTGCTGGCTTGCAAAGTCTCTCTGGTAACTTCCAAAAGATTGGAGGGTCCTCAGTCCATAACTCAATAATGTCCCTTTTGGCTGTAAATCCACAGTCCAGACAAACAGGGCAGAAAAGAGGCAAAATAGAGACATCTCAAAGGCTTGGAAATGTACTGGCTCAAACACAACTCACAACTCAGTTTGTGGAAAGTTACTGGCACAAGATGGAGTCCAGGGTCACTTGAGCATGTCACATGTCCTTACATGACTCACACAGGAATAGCCATTGGCTTCTTGGAGCCTAAAGCGTCCCTCCAAAGGAAGAGCTATCTGGCTGGAATGAGTTTCTTTTATGGCCCATTGTTAGAGTGAAGTATCCTTAATGTGCCATCAAGCTTGAATAGTCCATTCACAATTGGCTGGCAAGATTGGTTTTAACCTCCTTGTGGGTGTTACCCCAGGAACAAACACATTTGAGAAACAAATAATAGAATCATAGAATCAGAATATCAGGGTTGGAAGGGACGTCAGGAGGTCATCTAGTCCAACCCCCTGCTCAAAGCAGGACCAATCCCCAACTAAATCATCCACATATAGCCAATATTCATAACTTCAGATGCTGTGATGATACATGGATTTAAACAGGATATTCTCATTTAGCAAATCATAACTTTTCCAATGACACCTTACATGACATACTTTGTACAAGATTTGTTGCAACTGTATAACAGTTGTGGTATCAAGGTCATATATGGTCATATTTCAATCATACAGCATCACACTTGGCATAAACTTTCTATTATTTGGCCACTTGCTAGGTATCTGTTTTGATAGTACCATAACATTTGCAAAAATATTGCCACTGCCAAAAGCAATGCTAAATGTATACCCCAATTCAGCAAAGCAATTGAGCATGTGCTTAAGTACTTTACTAAATATAGATACATTGCTAAGTCAGGGCTATGGATGCCAGTTCAGTACTTAGTCAAGTCAATGGAATGATATCCTCTGATTTCAGTGGGCTTTGGATCAGGCCCACTTCCACAAATGACACTTCACCTAGAGATGAGTGAACCCTGCAAAGGTTCAGAGTAATGCTGTGCCAAATATTCTCAATGGCATGAGAGTTCCACATTTCCTTTTAATGAAAAACCTGAGGAATTATGAGTGCTTCATTTCCATTCAAAAAGTGATTCTAATATGTTATAACATACTAGAATTCATTTCAATGATACCTCTTTTGTTCATAAAAACAATGAAGCTTTTTAAGATTTCACACTGCACAGCAAAAACAGCTATCTCACAAAAAGCAAAACTGGTCATGGAGGAGACTCAAACTGGCTACACAAAACAAAACTGCAAAATATACTAGCAACATTTCATACCTCCCTCCCCCTTCTTTCTTTCAAGTACATCCATAAGGTTCAATCTTACAAATCTTTATTAATGCAAGTAGTTCTTAGTTTAGTTCATTGGGACAACTTGCATGAACACATTTTTGGGGTATAAGGCCTGCAGTAGAGCATTGGGGATTATCCTGTTCTCACCCCAATGTAAAACAGGAGTAACTCCCCTGATGCTAGTACTGTTATATCAGTTTTGGACTCATGTGAGATTTTAATCATGCTGCTTGACTCCACAATTACTAGAAGTAGAGCACTCTATTCAAAATCATAATGTGAAAATAATTAATATAGAGCAGTAATAGGAGAATGAGAAATTTGACTGAGAAAATAAGAGCTGTAGCTTTAACTAAAGAGGCTTAAACCTTTTCAAAAGCATACCTCTCAAGTGCCCCTTAAATTGAAGGATATCACTCACTTTAGCCCCCCTCAAATTACAAACATTCCATGCAAATATGGTGTCCTTTTACTTTTATTGCTGAAAAGTATTTACATAAGAAATCAGGAATCATGACATTATGGAAAGTAGTTTACACCAAAAGGACTCCCACATAATTTTTAAGTTGCTTCCTGCATGAATGATATTTTTGAGTCATGTGGTTTGGTTACAACTTATATCCTACATGGGTGTCAGGGTAGATTGAGAGATTCCTCAAAAAGAAAAAAAAAAAATCTTTCACTGTGCCTTGTGGGCACGTAGGTATTCCCTGACAGAAACTGCTATAGCATTGTAACCGGTAAAGGAAAGGTTGGGTACCACTTTTGGCTCCCATTTCCTATTCTGGTCTGTGTCTCCACCATTGGGTGCTGTGGCTTCATCTGTTCACCAGCTCTGTGCTGGCTCTACTCCAGTCCTCCCTAGGAACCCCCACGGCGTGTTCTGCTCCCAGGCTTGCCAGCACCAGACTGAACTGCTTGGCTGGATTTGAACCCCTCCTCCAGTCTGAGCATGCTTGGAAAGGGCATGGGGGTGAGGTCCCTTTAGCCCATAAGTGTTCCTTAATTCTGCGATGGGGAGGGGCTTTACAGGGGGCTCCTGCCTAGTAAAGGGTTCATATACCACAAGACTCATTAAGGGCAGGTCTTCACTACGGGGGGGGTGTCGATTTAAGATACGCAAATTCAGCTACGCGAATAGCGTAGCTGAATTCGACCTATCAGAGCTGACTTACCCCGCTGTGAGGACGGTGGCAAAATCGACCTCCGCGGCTCCCCGTCGATGGCGCTTACTCCCACCTCCGCTGGTGGAGTAAGAGCGTCGTTTCGGGGATCGATTGTCGCGTCCTGACGAGACGCAATAATTCGATCCCCGAGAGATCGATTTCTACCTGTCGATTTAGGCAGGTAGTGTAGACCTAGCCTAAGTTGTCCAGATTTGGATCTAATTTACTGGGATGGATCCTTGTCTACTCTGGATTTACACTGGTGTAAGTGAAATCTCTCTTTACTTTCCATAGTTAAGTGCTATCACTATATTGGCCATCCAAGGGTGCTGAAGGAGTTGGCTGATGTGATTGCAGAGCCATTGGCCGTTATCTTTGAAAACTCGTGGCAATCCAGGGAGCTCCCGGACGATTGGAAAAAGGCAAATATAGTGCCCAACTTTAAAAAAGGGAAGAAGGAGAATCCAGGGAGTTACAGACTGGTCAGCCTCGCCTCAGTCCCTGGAAAAATCATGGAGCAGGTCCTCAAGGAATTGATTTTGAAGCACTTGGAGGAGAAGAAGGTGATCAGGAACAGTCAACATGGATTCACTATGGGTAAGTCATGCCTGACAAACCTGATTGCCTTCTATGATGAGATAACTGGCTCTGTGGATATGGGGAAAGCGGTGGACGTGATATACCTTGACTTTAACAAAGCTTTTGATACGGTCTCCCACAGTATTTTTGCCAGCAAGTTAAAGAAGTGTGGATTGGATGAATGGACTATAAGGTGGATAGAAAGCTGGCTAAATTTTCGGGCTCAACGAGTAGTGATCAATGGCTTGATGTCTAGTTGGCAGCCAGTATCAAGCAGAGTGCCCCTGGGGCATCAGTCAGGGGCCTGGCTTTGTTCAACATCTTCATTAATGATCTGGATGATGGGATGGATTGCACCCTCAGCAAGTTCGCGGATGACACTAAGCTGTGGGGAGAGGTAGATACGCTGGAGGGTAGGGATAGGGTCCAGAGTGACCTAGACAAATTGGAGGATTGGGCCAAAAGAAATCCGATGAGGTTCAACAAGGACAAGTGCAGAGTCCTGCACTTAGGACGGAAGAATCCCATGTACTGCTACAGACTGGGGACCAACCGGCTAAGCGGCAGTTCTGCAGAAAAGGACCTGGGGATTACAGTGGACGAGAAGCTGTGTATGAGTCAACAGTGTGCCCTTGTTGCCAAGAAAGGCTAATGGCATATTGGGCTGCATTAGTAGGAGCATTGCTAGCAGATCGAGGGAGGTGATTATTCCCCTCTATTCGGCACTGGTGAAGGCTCATCTGGAGTACTGCGTCCAGTTTTGGTCCCCCCACTACAGAAATTGGACAAATCGGAGAAAGCCCAGCAGAGGGCAACTAAAATGATTAGGGGGGCGGGGCACATGACTTATGAGGAGAGGGTGGGGGAACTGGGCTTATTTATATCTCTGCAGAAGAGAAGAGTGAGGGCAGATTTGATAGCAGCCTTCAACTACCTGAAAGGGGGGGGGGGTGTTTCCAAAGAGGATGGAGCTAGGCTGTTCTGATGGAGTGTTGGCAGATAACAGAACAAGGAGCAATGGTCTCAAGTTGCAGTGGGGGAGGTCTTGGTTGGCTATTAGGAAACACTATTTCACTAAAAGGGTGGTGAAGCACTGGAATGGGTTACCCAGGGAGATGGTGGAATTTCCATCCTTGGAGGTTTTTAAGGTCAGGCTTGACAAAGCCCTGTCTGTGATGATTTAATTAGGGTTGGTCCCGCTTTGAGCAGGTGGTTGGACTAGATGACCTCCTGAGGTCTCTTCCAACCCTGATCGTCTATGATTTGACCTAATTACTGCCCTTAAAAATGCCAACGGGGAAACATACATCTTAATTACTTTACACATTAAACACACACACTCAGATATAACAAAATCAAGATGACAAACATTTCCTCAGTAATGTTATCACATTTCATTTTAGCCAAGGTGGGGCAATGATTAGACACCACATATCAGCTGGTAAATAGTGAATCTGAGATTCCTTAATTGTACTGTTCCTCTGAAAATCTCCAATGCCATTTATCATCTGTTTTCTTAGAGTTAATTTAAATTGTGAATACTTTTACATCAAATAGAGGAATAGATTTAATCAAGGACTAACACTGGAAACAACTTTTTTAACTTTTTCCTCCCTGTGAGATCTACTCTCTGCCTCATAGATCCAATGATTGTCCCATTTTTCCTCACCCTCGAAACCAATTTCCAGAGCTCGGTTCTTTTGGCCAAGGCAACTGGACTGGACTCCCTTTAGAGTCTGTCAATACTGTTTATCAGGAGAGAGGGACTGCTGTTTAGCAATACTTAATACTCCCCTCTTCTTTACCCAGCTCCCATTGATAACTAGAGAAGATTCCAATCAGCGCTATTCATAGTCAGTATGAGGTCAACACTTGTTACTTTTTGCATATGAAGGTAAAGCTCGCAGGATATGACCAATGGAGCCAGAGAACAGGATATGTAATTGGGTCACAGCCAGAAAACCTTGCATAGAAAATTGCACACCAATCATATCAGTCATTTCTCTAGTTGTGATAATTTTTTATTGTATGCACCTACAGTTTCACCATATCAGATATATGTGTAACAGTCACATTTACAAAAAAAAGTTGCAACATCTTTCAGTTTTCACTTACATTTTTGTGAAAATGGAAAAATAGAAGTAGAAAGATAATTTTTTTCTGTTAACCGATGAATTTCCAATAGGATAAATGCATTCAAATTTACCAAAAGAATGCAAAATGCCAATTTGCAAATAGAGATGATAAAATTTCACACTGTTGAAATTTACAAATGCCAGTGATATCTTTTTTTTTTAAGTTGATATCTTAGAACCACTCTTCTCAGTGCCATTGCTGAGCTTTTGTTGCTCTTTTTTAGCTTTATGGTCTTAGTGGTACAAAATACATCCTCCCTCTTTGCAAATATCTGTCTAAAGCAGCATTAAATGGAAGCTACAACACTTTCTACTGAATGAACTGCTATGTGAGTGAGAATCATGTCACACTATTTCAAGCATTGGGTGTGAGCCTGCGAACATATACAAGGGAAATTTTACTCACACAGTTTGTCCCATTTATTTTCATGGAATGACTCAGGAGTAAAATTCCTCATCTGCGGAAGAGTTTGGAGGATAAGGTCCATTTTTTAATTTCTCTTGTGGTATGCTGGCAATGCATTTTGTTTTGGTATGGGAGACATTTGAAAAGAAAACCAGATAAATGCATAAAGAACATAAAGGGGAAATCATTAACAAAGGGACAAAGAATTGTAACAATTAGGATAGCAAGGCTTGCTCTCTATAAATACAACTAGTGACTATTGTAGGAGATCTATAAATGGACTGAGAACTCTTTTAAAGGTTTGCACAGCTCTTTCCCCTCTCCTTCTCACATATGAATAGACCTATTCATTTCTATGGAACTTTAGTGTGTACCAGGGCTGGAAAGCAGTCAGAGCTGCCTGGTACAGCTTCAGGTAGCAAATGTTTGTTGAATTCTGATTTTTTTCTGTTGTAGTTAGAGAGTCTGTAACGCTAATTTATTAGTATGCGTGCAAAATAGCAGTGCAAAATAGCAGATTCAGTAGCATAGAGAGAGTCCGGTGCTAAGTCTAAAGCAAAATTAAGGGCCAGAGTCATGCGACATAGTTTGAGTATTTTACACACACACACACACACACACACACACACGGTTACATGACTCTGGCCACTGATATTGCTTTACGCTTAACAGCTGGCTCTGTCAGTGCTACATATGGATAAACTAATGATGCATTAAAGTAATTCTGCCCTTATCTACATGGTTATAAATCAGGACTAACTTAATAGCAACCAACAGATTTACAACAGTGTACAAATGTGAGAGAAGCATCAGGCTCTATAATTATTAATGTTAAGATAGAAAACTAACATTACAAAATTCACTGTTAAAGATGAAAAGTATTTTGCATGTCTCACTATTGTGATCCTGACAGATGTAACAGGAATATTTAGTACCCTGAAAGCAAAGCAAGTAGTGTTATATATCAATCTATGGGACCTCACTGGAAAATTGTAAATGAAGAAAAATGCAGAATTTTTCTGGGGGTTTTGTTAGTAAAAATCTGAAAAGTGATTTTTTTTTCAGTTTTTCATAAGAACCAGACAATTTTGAATCAAACAGAAAACTTTCAACCAGCTCCACTATTTACCTGTCTACTTTTATCACGCCTATCACCAGGCTGTTTGCTCTGCCCCTCATGACACTCCATTGCCTCCCTCAATTCAGATACAGTATATGCAGATTGAAATTATCGGTTTTATATCCCTAATAGTTTATATGCATGCTCAGTTTAAGCTGTCTAATTCTGCTGTCAACATGTGTGCTTAACTTCCACTGCTTTAATTGGAATTAGGTGTAAATCAGTGATAAAAAACACTTTAGTACCTTTACAAATTATAGAATTAATAACATACAATAACTCACGCAGCGGAAAGCAGGATGCCAGTAGCATTATTTCATGAATTTCTGTACTGGCTCTCCCCACACTGGTTCTTCTTTCTCCACATCCAGTTAAAGTTTCTTATTCTTGCCTTCACAGCCCTGCATTATTCCCCCTGCTCCCCACCTATCCAACCCGGTCTCCTTTCATCTTGCCCTCTTTCCCAGCCCCTATGTTCTGGCAGCCTCAACACAGTGTGTGTCCACTTCTCCCACCGCTATCCATACTTTCTTCTCTGCTGCCTTTCATAGGAATGCCTTTCTTGAGCTGATCCATTAGGGCACTTTCCTCAGTGACTCACCCCTACTGTGACACC
The DNA here is from genome assembly GCF_027887155.1 of Malaclemys terrapin pileata. Lineage (NCBI taxonomy): Eukaryota > Metazoa > Chordata > Testudines > Emydidae > Malaclemys > Malaclemys terrapin. Next base: position 71,006,242 of record NC_071512.1, read on the forward strand.
TACAACAAATTAATTGACTTAGGATGGGAAGGTAGAGGGGAAATTGGGGGATATTTTTTCTAATTAAAAAAATGCATTAACAAAACATTGTATCACCAAGACATGGTCAATCCCTGTAGGGCGACTTTACTTGTTTGCTGAGCCCCTTTCCTCCAACATTTGTTTGCCTGATCACTCGGACTGTTGCTTCCTTTCTGTATGTGCAGTGCCTAATATACTGTAGGTCCTACCAGAAAAAAATATTAATACTAAAATTTGGAATGACCTAAACTATTCAGTTATACCTGCATATAGGGAATAGTCCTCCTAATGTTTGATTGGCTTGCGAGAAGTATAATACGGTATCGTGGGGTAGACATATCAGAGGCTATTACTACTTGTGTGTGTGGCGGTGGGAAAGGCACTTTTCCCTTTGGTATGATCACACATCTGGCTGACGATTAGTATCTGATTATAATCTTTCCAATGCAAAAGATATTTGTCTACCTGTGGTGAACAAAGCTTACATTTTGTACTTGCAGTTTGGTTTTAGTGAAGCAGGATTAATTAGCTCCCAGCTGTCTTTGTGAGGACATGTCAGAACTTTCCTCTGAGAGGAATCTAGGAATATTCAGGAAACAGCAATAGCTTTAATAAATCATGAACTGAAACTTACGAGAGCCAAAAATGCGCAGCAGCCCAATGTTGTGGGAAAAAAGAGTAGCAAGAGAGAGAACAATAACCTGGGCCAAGAGTTAAGAACATTGAGCCATATCACTCCCTTCTATGCAAAGTACTCAGAAGGGGAGCGATTACTTCAAATCTTATGCCAGAATAAAGGCACAGAGCACATAACACATTCACCTTTGACGGATATAGTGGCCACTGATGGGTAATATGCCAATGATCCCCTTGCCTTAGCTGTGAATTTGGCCACCTCATACACTTCCTTGACTGGAGTAAAACTAGTGAATCATAATGTTGCAACAAGTACCTTAAATTACATTTTGTAGGGGAACATGTTGCTGAAAGCAGCTACACCCAGGCTTATCCCAACCTCTCACTGGCTATTGTAGATCAATCTCTGATAATTTTCATATGACTTTACATTGTGCCTCTTCATATAACCTTGTGGTGGGTCTACCCATGTGTGACCTCTGTTTTCATGGGACTTTGTATCAAAGCTTCATTTAGAAACTTTGCATTGCCCTTGGTATAATATTATAGCCCCTAAGGATAGAATAAGATAGAAGAAAAATTTCTGTTTGCTAGCAGTAGAACAAGAGCTCTCCCCCCCCCTCCCCCACTCTTAATCAATTGCCCTGTTGAATGAATGAGGTGTGAATGAGGAAGGCATGGAAGGCAGCACCTCCAGACAGCCTCAACTGTTGGAGAGGGGCTGGGAGCCAGACCCAAGGACAATAAAACGTGTCAAGTGGGCTCATTAAAGACAAGCAGACATACTGACGGCCTCGGGGGTTAGAAGCAAGCACCTTCTTTTGGAAACACCCTCTTTGCAGCATTGGGACAACACTCAAAAAAAGCAGCACAAAGGACCAATGGACACAGACACAGAGTTTGAATCCAGTATAGATTTGCATAAGAGGAAAGCTGCTATAAAAGTGAAGTGTCTTGCAGAGGACCCCGGGTCTCGTCTTGTCAACATGGGAGCATCGATCCGGATCGGCAGAAGCCCGGCTCCACCCCCTCCCCCATCTAACTCACCTGGCCAGTGAAGTTAAGGGGAGCAACTAATTGGTAACAACAAGACGGAATGGGTTTGTGTGTGTGTGTGTGTGAGCGTAAGTGTAATATGTTATATGCATATAATACAGTGTTAATGAATACATGTATTACTAATAAATGTGGCATTTTGCCTTATTCCCCCTGAAAAGATCCTGTGCAGTACTTTAAGTACAACACTATGCTCCTGAGTTCATATGGAACATCCAATTGCATTTAGTTCACTTGGAGAGGCCACCCACAGGGTTGGAGGTGAAGAAGAAATCTAATGCTACAAGCCTTTCTGCACTGCACTCCAGACTCATTTACATACCAGCAAAAGGAGGGGAGTCTATAGGACATAGGTTGCTGAAAATATTGCAGAACACAAACCTTGATATACTACCACTGCTTCTCACTGAGAGCTTGGTTTTAAGATATTCCCTGGATACACTCAAAACACTAATCAAGTTCTGAAAAACTAGTTTCAAAGAATGAAGATTCACTTTTAACTGATTCAGAAATGTAACTCGCGCCCTCCCCGCAAGTCAATAGGTCAGATTCAGTTATCTGCATGTAACGCCATTGGATTTCCTCTTGGGAGTCATAGGGTTATAAGCTAGGGCAGAATTTAACTGTGTTTGTAAACCATTGCTAGAGAGAGCTCATAAGAATTTTTATACTCTCAAAATGATAGGAGTAAAGGGATAGTTGTTAATAGTAATCAACATAGACCACCTTCTGGACAAAAATGACATCTTGGTAAGAGCCTGTGGTTAATACAGCCAGCACAGGGGGATATTTTTGTGAGAGAAAAAACTAAGAGTTTTGAATATACTATGAGCTCTGTACGTTTTTGTAATTCTACCATGACTTTCTACAGGACATGGCTTTCTGAGAACAAAATAGCACCTTGCCAGGCCTTCTTGTAATGCAGTTAGCTATTTATTATATTTTATTCTTCTTCTTGCTAATGTAAATTTTAATGTTTGTAGATCTCAGCAATCAAGATAAATGACTAATAAATAATGAGTAGTGACTAATGTTATATTGATATGTTCGTGATTCTTGTCTATTCCAAGTTCTAGAGCTCACCTTACTCAGTTAGCTAGCCTCTCTCCTGAGGGAGGAAAAATATGTGTGTGTGAGCCTAAGTCTATAGGTGCAAGAGGTGAACTGAGAGTGTAAACTAAATAGAGGATGAAGTTGGATGTCACATTATTTTATGTAGTTATCTTAATGGTGAATATCAGTGCTGTAAGCACATTGGCCATCTGGTTCTAATTACTGCCCTGACAAATACCAAATAGTTTTAACACACACAACGCTGATATTGTTACCAGCAAACACGTTCAATCTGGATAAATGCAAGCCAGTCTATCTGGGGGTGGGAATAATCCAAACACAGTTGTCCAATGAGAGGCAGGCACTGAGGGTTACATCTTGTCTGTTAGGACAGCACCATTTTGTAGTTTAGTGAAGTTAATCAGCAGCCAGTACTGTGGGCTATTGGAAAATGTAGCCATGACATTCAGCTGCTTCTCTTCCCCCAGAGCCATAACAGTAAATGCTAAAAACAATGCAGAAAAAGCTCTGGAAGGAATATAAACCCTCATGCTTCAGGGTTTCAACCAACCTCTAATTCTTGGGAGGAGACTTTTCTAGGGGCAGATTCTCTCATATCTGCCTATTGTGGGGTTTCTTATACTTTCTGCTAAAGTATCTGGTGCTGGCCAATCTTGGAGAAAAGATATTGGGCAACAGGTCTGATGCAGTGAGGCAATTCCTATGTCCCTACGTTTCGCCACCAGGGCTTGGGGCCAACAGATCTGTGCTGTGCTTGTATCCAGGGGCTAGATTCCTGACATTGCTCCATCCCATCCATCAACACCCTTCTATGGTCCTGTACAGAGTGTGACCATGTATCACAGCTTTATGGCATGCAGGGTGGGTGGGTGGGGGGCTCTCTGTTTCCTGGCTGTTCCTGCTGCAGAAGAAACATGACATTTCCATTCTGCTTTGGGCTTGCGTGCCTGCAGAGGGGGCCAGAAAATTTGGCAGTATAGGAATATGTAATCTGAACATGTCACAATTCAGTAGCTCATTGAATTATATGATATGTCATTGGTAATAAACAGAGCTAACTAAGAGCACAATGTGACAATATTTTCATAAAGTAGCAACTATATAAAGATATAAAGATATGAGTCTTTCCCCCAAATATTTTACTGCCCATTTTTAGTGGCCCAGAATTCTCAAATAGCCTTTCTTTTGGATTTTATCAAAGAGTTTTTTTCTTCAGCTTTTTGGAGGATGCTTGACAAGAATATGTTTATGGTAATAAGTTTTGAAGAAAACATGTTAGAAGGTAATTGAGACATCCTGACATTTTCCAAAACATTGTGGACAAAAATTGGAACCCATGATACATTTGTAAATTCTTACTGCAGCCATCATTCATTTCTCAATATTTAAACTTTAAATCTGAGAACAAAGAATGGGAACAGCCAAATAAAAAGCCACAGCAGAAAAGAACATCTGCAAAGTTCTATGAAAAAAATGCACAAATGTTATGAATTAAGCATTTTTTGATCCCCTTTACTGCTGCACAATTTCACACTCAGCAATACTGCGGGGAATACCAAAATATTTCACACTGTTATAAAAAGCAAAAAAATGTACTGCTTTTATGGAAGTAGTAAATAAAAAATTATCACTAGCAATCAAATAAATAAGTGCAATGTATTACATGGTGGTATATGAAAGAAAATAAAGCCTCCATTAAATGGACATCAATGTCTGATCAGATCAATAAATAATAAAACTTGCTGTGGTAAATATTAAATATAATACAGAAAGATTTTAAATTTACCACTTCCGCATATAATTTTCATTATGGCTACAGTGGACTTTGCTGAGACTGGCAGAGACCAATGAGGTAAAACTAGTGACTCCCTCATTGAAATTAATGGCAAAGGGTATGTCTACACTACGAAATTAGTTCGAATTTATAGAAGCCGGTTTTATTGAAATCGGTTGTATACAGCCGATTGTGTGTGTCCACACAATAAAATGCTCTAGGTGCTCTAGTCGGCGGACCGCGTCCACAGTACGAGGCTAGCATCGACTTCCGGAGCATTGCACTATGGGTAGCTATCCCACAGCTATCCCACAGTTCCCGCAGTCTCTGCCGCCCCTTGGAATTCTGGGTTGAGATCCCAATGCCCGGATGATGCAAAACAGTGTCGCGGGCGGTTCTGGGCACATGTCGTCAGGCCCCTCCCCCCTCGTCACAGCAACGGCAGACAATAGATTCGCGCCTTTTTACCTGGGTTACTTGTGCAGACAACATACCACGGCAAGCATGGAGCCCGCTCAGCTCAGCTGAGCTCACCGTCACCATATGTCCTCTGGGTGCCGGCAGACGTGGGACTGCATTGCTACACAGCAGCAGCTGCTAACTGCCTTTTGGCGGTAGACGGTGTAGCATGAGTGATAGCCGTGGGGCTGGCAGCCGTAGGGCTGCATTGCACCAGCCCCTTGCAGGCGATTGTATATTATGACTGGTACCCGTCGTCGTCATACTGGTATGGCTGTCAATCATGGCCACCTGGGCAGACATGCTACTGTTTTGATGATGACGGTTACCAGTCGTAATATACTATTTTCTGCCAATTGCCCAATATTGTCTGCTAAGCACCCAGAAGAGGCCGAGGGCGATGCTGGGTGCTGGCGGACGTGGGGCCGGCAGACGTGGGGCTGCATTGCTACGCAGCAGCCCCTTGCCTTTTGGCAGATGATGGTATATTATGATTGGTACCCATCGTCGTCATACTGGTATGGCTGTCACTCATGCTGCACCGTCGGCTGCCACCTTAAGATGTAAAAAATAGATTTGTTCTGTGTTCATTTGCTTCCCCTTCCTCCGTGAAACCAACGGCCTGCTAAGCCCAGGGTTTCCAGTTTAATCTTTGGGGGGACCATTCTGTGTGACAGTTGTTTGTGTTTCTCCCTGTTCCTGTACCTGTACGCCATGTCGTCACTCGGCCCTCCCTCCCTCCCTCCCTCCCGCCCTCCTTCTCCTGGTCCATCAGATACTACTTTCGCGCCTTTTTTCTGACCAGGCGCCATAGCTAGCACTGGGATCATGGAGCCCGCTCAGATCACCGCGGCAATTATGAGCACTATGAACACCACGCGCATTGTCCTGGAGTATATGCAGAGCCAGAACATGCCAAGGCGAAACCCGGACCAGGCGAGGAGGCGATTGCAGCGCGGCGACGAGAGTGATGAGGAAATTGACATGGACATAGACCTCTCACAAGGCACAGGCCCCAGCAATGTGGAAATCATGGTGTCACTGGGGCAGGTTGATGCCGTGGAACGCCGATTCTGGGCCCGGGAAACAAGCACAGACTGGTGGGATCGCATCGTGCTGCAGGTATGGGACGATTCCCAGTGGCTGCGAAACTTTCGCATGCGTAAGGCCACTTTCATGGAACTTTGTGACTTGCTTTCCCCTGCCCTGAAACGCCAGGATACCAAGATGAGAGCAGCCCTCACAGTTGAGAAGCGAGTGGTGATAGCCCTGTGGAAGCTTGCAACGCCAGACAGCTACCGGTCAGTCGGGAATCAATTTGGAGTGGGCAAATCTACGGTGGGGGCTGCTGTGATCCAATTTGCCAGGGCAATGAAAGACCTGGTGATAGCAAGGGTAGTGACTCTGAGCAACGTGCAGTCAATAGTGGATGGTTTTGCTGAAATGGGATTCCCAAACTGTGGCGGGGCCATAGACGGAACCCATATCCCTATCTTGTCACCGGAGCACCAAGCCACCGACTACGTAAACCGCAAGGGGTACTTTTCAATGCTGCTGCAAGCCCTGGTGGATCACAAGGGACGTTTCACCAACATCAACGTGGGATGGCCGGGAAAGGTACATGATGCTCGCGTGTTCAGGAACTCTGCTCTGTTTCGAAAGCTGGAGGAAGGGACTTTCTTCCCGGACCAGAAAGTGACCATTGGGGATGTTGAAATGCCTATCGTGATCCTTGGGGACCCAGCCTACCCCTTAATGCCATGGCTCATGAAGCCGTACACAGGCAGCCTGGACAGGAGTCAGGACCTGTTTAACTATAGGCTAAGCAAGTGCCGAATGGTGGTGGAATGTGCATTTGGACGTTTAAAAGCGCGCTGGCGCAGCTTACTGACTCGCTCAGACCTCAGCGAAAAGAATATCCCCATTGTTATTGCTGCTTGCTGTGCGCTCCACAATATCTGTGAGAGTAGGGGGAGACATTTTTGGCGGGGTGGGAGGTTGAGGCAACTCGCCTGGCCGCTGATTACGCGCAGCCAGACACCAGGGCGGTTAGAGGAGCACAGCAGGGCACGGTGCGCATCAGAGAAGCTTTGAAAATGAGTTTTGTGACTGGCCAGGCTACTGTGTGAAACTTCTGTTTGTTTCTCCTTGATGAACCCTCCAACCCCCCCCCCCCCCCGACCCGGTTCACTCTACTTCCCTGTAAACCAACCACCCCACTCCACCCTCCCCTCCCCTCCCGCTTGCAGAGGCAATAAAGTCATTGTTTTTTCACATTCATGCATTCTTTATTAGTTCCTTACAGAGGTAGGGGGATAATTGCCAAGGTAGCCTGGGATGGGTGGGGGAGGAGGGATGGAAAAGGACACACTGCATTTTAAAACTTTAACTCTTATTGAAGGCCAGCCTTCTGATGCTTTGGAGATCATCTGGGGTGGAGTGACTGGGTGGACGGAGGCCCCCCCACCGTGTTCTTGGGCGTCTTGGTGAAGAGGCTATGGAACTTGGGGAGGAGGGCTGTTGGTTACACAGGGGCTGTAGCGGCGGTCTCTGCTCCTGCTGCCTTTCCTGCAACTCAACCATACGCTCGAGCATATCAGTTTGATGCTCCAGCAGACGGAGCATTGCCTCTTGCCATCTGTCTGCAAGCTGACGCCACCTATCGTCTTCAGCCCGCCACTTGCTCTGTTCTTCCCGCGATTCAGCCCGCCACCTCTCCTCTCGTTCATATTGGGCTTTTCTCATCTCCGACATTGACTGCCTCCACGCATTCTGCTGTGCTCTATCAGCCTGGGCGGACATCTGCAGCTCCGTGAACATCTCGTCCCTCGTCTTACGTTTTCTCTTTCTAATGTTCACGAGCCTCTGCGAAGGAGAAACATTTGCAGCTGGCAGAGGAGAAGGGAGAGGTGGTTAAAGAAGACACATTTTAGGGAACAATGGGTACACTCTTTCATTACAAGGTCGCATATTTCGGCTTGCAGGCAGCCATCGTAGGCCACAGTGTTTTGGCTTTTTTAACCTTCTTAACATGCGGGAAAGGTTGCAAACAGCAGCGCATTTCCCATATCAAGGATGAATTGGGTTGTCCATTTAAAATGGGGTTTCAATGTAAAAGGAGGGGGCTGCGGTTTCCCGGTTAACATGCGGCACAAACACAAGTAAACCCCCCCCCCCCACACACACACACACGATTCTCTGGGATGATCACTTCACCTCTCCCCCCACCGTGTGGTTAACAGCGGGGAACATTTCTGGTCAGAAGAGCAGGAACGGGCGCCTCTGAATGTCCCCCTTAATAAAATCACCCCATTTCAACCAGGAGAGCTTTCTGGAGATGTCCCTGGAGGATTTCCGCTCCATCCCCATACACGTTAACAGACTTGCTTGCTTTTTTTTTGTAATGTTTACAAATATTTACAAAGTTACACTCACCAGAGGTCTCCTGTGTGCCCTGAGGGTCTTGGGTGAGTTCGGGGGTTACTGGTTCCAGGTCCAGGGTCACAAACATATCCTGGCTGTTGGGGAAACCGGTTTCTCCGCTTCCTTGCTGCTGTGAGCTACCTACAGTACCTCCATCGTCATCTTCCTCGTTCCCCGAACCGTCTTCCCTGTGTGTTTCTCCAGTGAGAGAGTCATAGCACACGGTTGGGGTAGTGGTGGCTGCACCGCCTAGGATCGCATGCAGCTCCGCGTAGTAGCGGCAAGTTTGCGGCTCTGCCCCGGACCTTCCGTTTGCTTCTCTGGCTTTGTGGTAGGCTTGCCGTAGCTCCTTAATTTTCACGCGGCACTGCTGTGTGTCCCTGTTATGGCTTCGGTCCTTCATGGCCTTGGAGATCTTTTCTAATACTTTTCCATTTCTTTTACTGCTACGGAGTTCAGCTATCACTGCTTCATCTCCCCATATGGCGAGCAGATCTCGTACCTCCCGTTCGGTCCATGCTGGAGCTCTTTTGCGATCCTGGGAGGACTCCATCACGGTTACCTGTGCTGATGAGCTCTGCGTGGTCACCTGTGCTCTCCACGCTGGGCAAACAGGAAATGAAATTCAAACCTTCGCGGGTCTTTTCCTGTCTACCTGGTCAGTGCATCTGAGTTGAGAGCGCTGTCCAGAGCGGTCACAATGAAGCACTGTGGGATAGCTCCCGGAGGCCAATAACATCGAATTCCGTCCACACTACCCCAATTCCGACCCGCAAAGGCCGGTTTTATCGCTAATCCCCTCGTTAGAGGTGATGTAAAGAAACCGGTTTAAAGGGCCCTTTAAGTCGAAAGAAAGGGCCTCGTTGTGTGGACGTGTCCAAGCTTAATTCGGTTTAACGCTGCTAAAGTCGACCTAAACCCGTAGTGTAGACCAGGCCAAAGAGGCAAGTTCCCAGTCCAAACCTAAACTTTCTAATAAAGCCTTAAAGAAATGAAAGTTCTTGACTTAGACTAATGCTTTTCTGAAATCCCTAAAATGATTCACAGCACAAACAATTGGGTGCTGGTCCATGACTGGGGTGTCTATGTGCTATGGTAATTATTATTTATTAATTGTATAATGATAAAAATGATGATTGATAAGATAATTAATGGACAATTCTGAAAGTGTCACTCATGACCCAAGTTGGTGAGTGTCTCCTGTTATGCTGAGTTACAGAAGCGTAGAAATGTTGGGCAGGAGGGGACTTTGAAAGGTCATCAAGTCCAGCTCCTTGTGCTGATGGAGAACTGAATAAACCTAAACCAGTGGTTTTCAACCTTTTTTCATTTGTGGACCCCTAAAAAATTTCGAATGGAGGTATGGACTCTTTTGGGCATCTTAGACATACTTTAAAAAGCAACAGAGGGTCCTGTGGTCTGTTAGTCTCAAAGGTGCCACAGGACCCTCTGTTGCTTTTTACAGATTCAGACTAACATGGCTACCCCTCTGATACTTAGACATACTTTGTGGACCACCAGGCATCCACAGACCACAGGTTGAAAACCACTGCCATAGACCATCTCTGACAGGTGTTTGTCCAACCTGTTAAAAATCTCCAGTGATGGTGATTTCATAACCTCCCTTGGAAGCGTATTCCAGAACTTAACTACCCTTAAGGGAAAAAAACCCCACCTTTCTAATATCTAACCTAAATCTCCCTTGCTGCACGTTAAGCACATTACTTCTTGTCCTACCCTCAGTGGACATGGAGAATAATTGATCACCATCTTCTTTGTAATGGCCCTTAACATATTTGAAGACTTATCCTAAGTCTTCATTTTTCAAGACTAAATATGTCCCATTTTTTCAAAGCTTTCCTCATAGGTCAAATTTTCCAAACTTTTATCATCATTTTCGTTGCTCTCCTCTGGACTCTCTCCAATTCATCCACATCTTTCCAAAAGTGTGGTGTTCAGAACTGGACACAGTGTTCCAGCTGAGGCCTCACTAGTGCCGAGTGCAACAATTACCTCCCTTGTTTACATATAACACTCCTGTTAATACATCCCAGAATTATATTAGCCTTTTTTGCTATTGCATCATATTGGTGACTCATATTCAATGTGTGATCCACTATAAGCCCCAAATACATTCAGCAGTACAACCACCTAACCAGTTGTTCCCCATTTTTTAGTTGCACATTTGATTTTTCTTTCCTAAGTGTAGTACTTTGTACTTGTCTTTATTGACTTTAATCTTTTTGACTTCAGACTAATTCTCTAATTTGTCGAGGTCATTTTGAATTCTAATCCTTTCCTCTCAGCTTGGTATCATCTGCAGATAAACATATTTTCACTCCATTATCCAAGTCATCAGTGAAAATATTGAATATTACTGGACCCAGTACTGATGTCTACAGGACCTTAATAGATACACCCTCCCAATCTGAAAGCAAACCATTAATAACTGACTACTCTTTGAGTATTGTATTTTAACCAATTATGCATCCACCATATAGTTAATTCATCTAGAACATATTTCCCTAGCTTGTTTATGAGACTGTCATGTGGGATTGTGTCAAAAGCCTTACTAAAATCAAGATATATCACAGTTACAGCTTACCTCTTAGCCTCTATGCTGGTAGTCCTGTCAAAGAAGGGAATTAGGTTGGTTTGGCATGATTCGTTCATTTCAAATCCATGCTGCCTGTTACTTAAAATCTTATTACCCTCTAGGTGTTTACAAATTGATTATTTAATAATTTGACCTCAATCAGACTCCTTATGTCTGAGTCAGTAGAACTGGTTAGGGATTTTTTGATGAAATGTGTTTTCATAAAAAAAAAATCCAATTTGCCAAAACCAAAACTTTTTGTGGAAAAGAATTGACTTTGACAAGTTTCTTGTTTTGATAAAAATTTGGAAAAAAAATCTAAATTTCCAAAATGTCCCATTTTCTCATTTGAAAAATAACCCCACTTATTGCAAAATGTAAGCTATTTATAGTAAAAAAAAAAAAGTAAAATCAAAATGAAATGCTTTGCTTGACTTCAGCTGAATTTTGTTGGATTGTTGGTTTATGAAAATTTGAGGTTTTGACTGTTTGTTCTTATTTGGGACAGGAGTTTTGTTGTTGTTGAAATCTTGGAAAGTTTTCCTAGGACAGGAAAACTGTTTTCTGCCCAGCTCTATGAGTAAATAAATGCTTACCAAGAACCTAAGCCTGCACTACCAAAGTCAGTGGGAGGAGCAGGGGCCAATGTAAGTGCACAGATTCTAGCCATAAAGCAGATACAGGAGGAGAGCCCAGTATAAAGGGATCTTCCAATGGTGTAGTGCCAGTGGACAGGCTCCATTGTAATGTACATTGAAGAATGGAATCAGAAATGTAACATATATATATCTTCATTCACATCAATATTTTCTTGAGTAGAATTCAACATTATAGTGGCCTAATTTCTTATTGTACACAGTACAGTGTCCTTAAGGTTTTGTTAATCATGCATGGAATTCCTTCCTAAACACCTTTCCTCTGTTTCAAAGTCATTTGTCTTTGTTTTGACAAATAATCATTTGACTTTATCTGAACAGATCTAATATCCAAACTTCCTAACTGTAAGATGTGTTTACCCTTTCAGAAATAGCAAGTCGAAGACTGATGTGTCACACCTGGCCTCTGGAAGAAAGAAGGATACATCACCAACACAGGTGTCAAAAAGTGATTTCACTGAAGCAGGCTGTGATATCCAGTTTACTTGGTCCTGCCAATGCAGGGGGCTGGACTTGATGATGTCTCAAGGTCCCGTCCAGTCCTACATTTCTATGATTCTATGAACGCACCCCCCTAACCGCCACATCTTTAAATAATACTTCTGGAAAATAAAGCCATTTCTTGCTGCAGTTGGGTGGAGACTAGAAAATATGTACAACTTTTTTTAGTTAGATACACAATCTCGGAGGAACTCTGTGCATTTTGGTAGTAGAACTGTTGGTGCAATGGAGACATTTATTAGAGGACTGGTAGAAAGGTGCCCTTAAGAACTCATGTACTATACTTATATTCATTCGGGGAAGCCAGAGATTCTCTCTTAGGCTGTGCCTACACTACATATCATTGGTGTCAGTGGTTAGGGTACATGTAGCTACATGCCTCAGTGAAAAGCAGGCTGTGTCCACACTGCAGTGTGTAGCTACACACCAGTGAAAGGTTCTGGCAGGAGAGAGACAGTGGAGAAAAGCTTCCGCAGCTCTCTGCTGCAGGAGTCTGTCACTGCAGTGAGAAAAGGGTTTGAAAAGGGGGCAGCATCTAGGAAAGTCTGCCTTCCCATCACTGGAGCCTTACCTCCTGCCGGAGTGTCTTTCCCTGTGATGGGGATGGGTTCCAGTGGCTGAGTTTTTCCTTGCTGCCAGAGCCTTTTCCTGCTAGGAGAGGTTTTTTTTCTTGTGGCTGGAAAGTCTCCAGCAGCAGGACACAACACTGTTAAAAATAGCAGTCTAGATGGGGAGGCAGGGCTTGAGTCAGTAGAGAGCATGTAGGCTATGTACTTGCATATATACCCATACCCTTCAGGTCTGTCTTGTTTTGAGAGGGGGCTACATGGATATATTCACTACATGTCACCAAAAGAAATGTACAGAAGTGTACAGACAAAACTAAAGTGTATCATTTTTCCAGAAGGATAAAGCTACTTATCATATTGTAAGATATAGGATGTATAAGAAAACTAACAGAGACACTGTAAACAAAAGTCGGAACCCAAAGTGAAAATTGAGGAGTTGTGTTCAAATGTTCTTTGCACTCACTGTTATTAACAAATACAGCAGATGAAGTCGTCATGTAAGTTTGTTCCATTGTAAAGACAGATTCAAATGTAAGCAAAAAATCTGGAAATTAAGTCTACAAAGAATGTGTTGTCAACCAAAATTCAACACATGTCCATGTCTGAGACAGCAAGACTCAGTCTTGAAAAATGGAATTGATGAAAGATTTATAAATGGGTGCCATAGAGTGAAATCGAGATAACTACCCAAGATCACATTAATTCAATACAAAGGGACTGTTCTATACATCCAGCATTTTCACAGTTTGCTAAAGTCATGCACAGAAGAGAGATGCCTAATTGGAAGAAAACTGACTAGCATGCCCTTGTCACCACATAAAATATGGACCATTGATGAAACAGTGATGTTCATAGGTTATCAGTACATTGGAAAATCAACCAGTGTGCTAGTTCTGCCTTTCTATATCCTTAAAAAGCTTGTCTTTCTTATCTTGAGAATTTGGTCTGAGAAAAGATATTACCTCACCCACCTTGTCTCACTAATACCCTGGGACCAACATGGCTACAGCAACACTGCCTATATCCTCAAAACTAATCTTGGTGAGATACATATAACATTATGGTGACAGTGTTTTGAAAAGGCCAAGTTGCCATTAGCCTGCAGTACAAGTAGAGGTACTACAGTATAGTTACTTATAGTCAAGTCTCTATGAGCCCAGAATTCAAAGCAACAGTGACATCTTTGTTACACAGGTGTTTTACACATTCAAGACCTTTATCCTTCAGTGATTTGTTTTAATGAGTTTTTGCATACTAACTACTCTTGAAATTGTAATGGAAGATATCATGGAAGAATTGTGAGTACTTTACTCACTCTGTAAGTGGAAGATCCAGACCCTGTTCACAGTACACAGAAGTTTTACTTTTCTATCCATAAGAAATATTATTTATATGATCACTTTAAAAAAAAATTAATAATTCCAGGCAACTCCATTTTCCACTCCATGTGGTCCTTTCACAGAACATACAGTCTTTCAGAGATGAGCTATATAACAATGGAGAAAACACATTTTGTGCATTTTCCATTAGAACACAGTCTGCCAACTTGGAATAAAACTGGACAGAGAACTTAAAAAGACTAAAAGAAAATGCGTTCAGTATGTCCCTTCCTCATGAGGAGCCACTTTCTAACAGCACAACTCACAATTTGTTTAGCAAAAAACAAAGATTTTTCTTTTAAGGGAAAGTATCTTCCATTCCTGAACTATTTCAGGGAAGCAAATGGGGATTATTTACTACTATATTCTAAACTGACTACTTACATGGGTATTGTAAGATTCATGTTTGGTATTACAGGAACAATTCCATTGATTCCAGTGGCATTTTACATGAGTACAGTACTACTCAGCATGAAGCTGGGTATTACATTCTCACCCTAAATAAATAAATTTGGGTTGTATCACCCACTTCTTTGTCCTCATAGTTGATTAGTTTGTGTTTGTGCCTCAACAATACATTTATATGGTGAAAAAATAATAACGTTTTGGCTGTCATGAAAAAGTATCAAATGCCTTATTTTTACAACAGTTTACAATTTCTTCCATTTTTATGCTGTTGGACCTTTTGGTTTTTCTTCCTTTCCTCAAGGTTTTACAGACTGAGCAAGATCTTTCGTTGGTGTAAATTTATGTAACTCTGTTGAAGCCAATGCTTCTCAGATGTATACCAGCTGAAACTCTCACCTTTACATTTATTCTGAATTCCAATCTTACAATGTTAGAACTTTCATGCAACACTATAGGACAATCTAATGTTACATATAAACAAGAGTGTGTGGCCTGTATTAATTGAAAGGGCTATATTAATTATTTCATCAAGGGACATCCCTACCCTTCACAAGGGTTTGTGTGTGGTATAATCTGGGTAACAAGAAGCACTGGCTGTATTTACAGTTCAGTTTTGAACTGAAGCAAATAAACTTTGCGTATGGCTCTATTCCAAAACAGACAGAACTCTTATCTTGCCTTGAAACTCTTAGTAAAACAAGGACTGTAAAATCTACTATTTATAAATTCCTTCTGTCCTCCATTAAAAGAAGGCTTGATAGAGGAATAGTTGTGGCCATTAACAAACTCTACCCCAGAGTGAAAGCTGTGCAGAGGGCTAGTGGTGCATAATGTGGTCTGTTAAAGGGATGCAGAGCCTGTGTTTCTATATGCACCTTCAAACTGCTGATCCGCCAGCCTCCTCCCTCTATCTGGCCCATCAAGAATTCCTTCAGTCTCCGGGGATTCTCACTGCTGTATGGTTCCTTCTCTTCCCTTTCATGATGTCTTAAACTCACAATCTGGCTCAGTATTTTTAATTGAGAAACATTGTTGTTTACATTTCTATTTATCGAATAGTCTGAGATACAATACTTTTCATACCATAGCTACTGTATTAAACACCTCATGAAGGGTATTTTGGGGGTCAACCTGTTGATGATTTCACTGCTAATTTACAGTTTGGATCTATCTGTATAAAAAAAGTTTATTGCACTCAGAGCCTTGCTATCTCACAGTTGCAATATATTATTTAGTTTCCAACCGCTAATGGATGGGATCCAGCTATGTCCCTGACATATGAAAGAATTTTAGTGAATACGCTCATAGTAGCTGGAAGCATTTTTCAACAAAAGACCTCACTCAGAGTGATATATTTAGTGAACGGACTTTCCAAATAGATTTGCATGAGCAAAGCTCTGCCTGTGCTGTACTACTGTATGCTGATAACATACATAGTCCAGCTGCTGCTCTGAGCACAGATGTTATGCTGATGGAAGTATTCCAATCTGAGAAATTGCCTGCCATTAATAGTACACTATAAAAACGCCAAAGTTTTATCTAACATGCCTAGCTTGGGCAGTTCCCATTGAAACCAGATTATATATCTACCATGTGATTGCTGGAGAAGGTAGTTATGCAGAAATAAATAGTATTGTGCTATCAAATTTCAAATAAAAGCAAAATACTAGTTACATAGGATATGTGGTGGAAGATTTTAGGTAATGCCCAGTTATTCCTGCTTGGAATCTGGTCTGCTTTTAATTAAAAAAAGAAAAGAAAAGAAAAGACAAGACAAGACTGGGAGTCAAAGAATCCTTGAAATTAGAGATGGAAAAGACTTCATAGGTTATTTAGTTCACCATTCCATCAATGCACAATTGTCCTTTACAATGTATTTTCTAGCACCTTGTCTAGTCCATTTGCAAACAAGCAATGGACTCATGCAATGATGACCCTACCATTTTCCTTGAGAAACTATTCCCCAGTCGACAAGACCTTAACTTCATCCTATTAGTCCTAAACCATCCCTCTCATCTAGGGGTGCATCTACACTGGAAAAATTAGTCCCTGTATTCTAGCAGCACCCAGTCAGGGTGCCAGTAATACTAGTGTGTGCAGGACTCAGGTGTTTTTAGTATGAGTCATAGCAGGTTTTTATGACACAATGGTAAAATGCTTGAGCTGTATCTACACTAGCACTCACTCTGCTGCTACCATCAGTGCAGCTGCACTTCTCCTATACTAAGTTTTCTACTGTAAGCAAGGTGCAGGTGTATACACCCTTCAGTTAATGTTCACATAGTTACCATTTTCCCTATTAGGGACATATGGCTAAGCTATACTATTTTAACTTTCTTATATGTCTCACTTTCCAGTCTGTTGTTTAGGTCAGTCTATTAACGTTCACATAGTGCCACAATCACCGCCCATTATGTCCCAACCAAAAGAACAGAGAACCTCAAACAGAGATTCCCTTAACCAGAGAAGGAAGAAGAGCTGAAGATACCACAAAATTCACTAGGGAACTTGCTTTGGCCTCTTTATTACAGAAGAAACTCACATGCTTTAGAGATGGGTGCCCGTACAAAACCCTAAACCTGATTGATGGCTAACATCTTTTGTTGCTCTTCTCTGAAGTCTCTCCAATATTCTCTCTGGTATTAAGGTATCTGAGTCTGTGTCACCAGTACTATATAGACATGGACTGTGACATTCCTAATATATGATAGGATGTTACCAGCACACAATCCCATTAGACTTTTTGGCCATCATATGTTTTTGCTCAAGCTCATACTCAATTTGTTGCACTTGTTTGTTTTGTGTAATCCTATGCAATATCCTGTAAGCAGATATAATGAGGAGCATTTAGGGCCAGATTGTGGCCTGATTTGCATGGTCATGCAAGAACAGAAGGGGTAGAAAGATACCCCATGCCTCAGGTCACTGTGCAGGCTCCCCACTTCTCTTCTGTGGATACAGGGGGCAGGGGAGCAGCAGGACCTGTATGCCACTGTGCTGACAAGCAAGAACTGGGCAGAGAGGAAAGGGAATTGGAATGGACTGGCATTGAAGGGAGTGAGTGGTGCCTTGACCTTACACACTCTCCCCAAAGCAGCTGAGCCAGCATGTTTGTATGAGAGATGAATGAGATAGCAGGCACAGGAATATTTTAGCAGTGATACAACTCTAATTAAATTGAATTTTTAACATGACACAGTTAATGAATGGAGGGCTTCCACTGCTGTTTCCTATAGCTGGGATGAATTGTAGCACCAGAGTCTATTCTATTTTATGTAATAAGAAATTACCATTTGACACATGTAGCTATATAGCAAAAGCAAAGGACATTAGCAAAAGCCATCTCTTGTGAAGAATGTACAGCTTGTCAGTTTTTGCCATGTATTTTTCTTTTTTTGTTATAGAATTACTGTTCTTGAATGGAAAAGATTAGGGATATATAAAAAGAATGGGATGGAAATATAATACCTACATTTTTGCAGCATATCATTTCTAAAAACCCAAAACACTATGCTCAACCTTTTCATACTAAAACTTCATTCATGTCCCAACCACAAAAACGTGTCTAAGCTATTATCTCAATACCAGCAATTATAGTTTATTTCTATGATCTTAAATGAATAACATTTCCAAACAGTTTCTTTGGACAATCTTAATTTTATGTTGTTAAAGTTTATGAAATGTCTTTGCTGTTTATTGGGTTATTTAAAATAAACAGGTTGTTATTTCAGAAAGAGTGAGAAGGTTGATGATTAATGGACTCAGTTGTGCATAAAGGACTTAGGCTTACATTAAGGATGTTGGACAGTTGCAAAGGGACAGTTTGATCTTGGAGGGGAATATTAACAAAAAAGTAAAATAAATAAGGTCTGGACAGTGTTTTAAGTATGGAAATTATAGGCCCTGCTCTAAAGACCATTGAGGGCACTGAGAATCTTTGCATTGACTTCAGGGAGTTTTGGATCATGGTCATAGCAAGTAACAGTGTAGAGGCACTCCACACCCAGAACACTGGAAGGCATTGAGTGCCACAGTAGTGCTCACCCATTTCAAGAAAACTCAGTTCCACTACTTCCCAGAGCTAGTCCTGGAGTGGTGAAGCTTATGCACAACCCCTTGCTCAAGGCTGTGCCTAAAAACATAATGTAGATCTTTTTATTTATGGCCAAGGTAATCCATTAAGCATCTTCTAAAATTAGTTCAGAAGAGTCTTGTGATGAAGATTATATCATTTTAGAAAGTTAGAGAACAATATTAGAACTCTGCATGTGAAATATTTTGCATTTAGATTCTGTGCCCCCTCCATCCAGATTCAGGAGAAAAAGACACAGAGGAAAATATTTTTGTGGGAAAGAACTTTTCTGGAAATCCCATTTCAGGAGAAAACGAAACGTAATTTTTTGGCTTGTCAGTTTGGTGCCTGGAAGATGCTTGTTAATTTCACTTTCTCCATGCAGGCAGAAAGTGAAATTCAGAACAGAGTTCTAGGCAGATTGCCAGAGGCTGATTGCCCAGGCTCCCTGCCACCCCCTCCAGCCCAGTTGCTGGAAAACAGGGGCTCTCAGCCTCCCTTCTTTATCACCAGCCTGGCTGTGGCTCTCTGGCTGCCTCTCTGGAAGGCTTTTGACATTTTGCTTTCCCCCTGCAGGCAAAACGTGAAAGTGGGGAGAGCCTTCCAGGCTGGCAGCCAGGGAGCTGTCATTTCAATTTTCCCCAAAGAAAATCAAAGATTTCCAGCAAAAATTGAGATTTTCCCACAGATAATTTTCGTTTTGTGGTAAGTGCATTTTCTCTTGGCAAGCCATTCTGACAGAAAATTCCCGACTAACTCTAAACAGTGTATTCTTAGTCCTTGACAGTGTATGGACCTCAAAGTTTGTTATAACCTCTGTGAAATGTTATTTTCCTTTCTTTAGTTCTTTGAAAACTAAGTTCAGATTTCACTTTATAATTTACCTGGCTTCATCATCCAAGCCACATTTATTTATCTCTGGCTACTTCAGAATCATGTGTTGTATGTCAGGTCTCTATGTATGCAGGCATCTAGCTGACATGACTTCCAACAGAGGGTCCTGTGGCACCTTTAAGACTAACAGAAGTATTGGGAGCATAAGCTTTCGTGGGTAAGAACCTTCTCACTTCTTCAGATGCAAGTAATGGAAATCTCCAGAGGCAGGTATAAATCAGTATGGAGATAACCTCAATGCCAACTCTGCCCACATATCTACACCAGCAACACCATCACAGGACCTAACCAGATCAGCTACAACATCGCCGGCTCATTCACCTGCACATCCACCAATGTTATATATGCCATCATGTGCCAGCAATGCCCCTCTGCTATGTACATTGGCCAAACTGGACAGTCACTACGCAAGAGGATAAATGGACACAAGTCAGATATCAGGAATGGCAATATACAAAAACCTGTAGGAGAACACTTCAATCTCCCTGGCCACACAATAGCAGATGTAAAGGTAGCCATCTTACAGCAAAAAAACTTCAGGACCAGACTCCAAAGAGAAACTGCTGAGCTCCAGTTCATTTGCAAATTTGACACCATCAGATCAGGATTAAACAAAGACTGTGAATGGCTATCCAACTACAGAAGCAGTTTCTCCTCCCTTGGTGTTCACACCTCAACTGCTAGCAGAGCACCTCACCCTCCCTGAATGAACTAACGTCGTTATCTCCATACTGATTTATACCTGCCTCTGGAGATTTTCATTACTTGCATCTGAAGAAGTGAGGTTCTTACCCACGAAAGCTTATGCTCCCAATACTTCTTTTAGTCTCAAAGGTGCCACAGGACCCTCTGTTGCTTTTTTACAGATTCAGACTAACACAGCTTCCCCTCTGATACATGACTTCCAATATTAATCTAGATATCAATAGATTCCTAGATTTTTGAGGCCAGAAGGGACCATTACAACCATGTAGTCTGACTTCCTGCATAACAGGCCATAGAATTTCATCCAGTAACTGCTGCAACAAACTGAAGTTGAACAAGACCTTATCTCTTGAGGTATGTCTACACTTAGAGCTGGGTGTAGAGTACAGGCACTGCACACCCAGCTAGCATGGGTATAAATAATGGTGCAGAGGGTGAGGCACTGCTTAGGCGAGTAGAGTACAGACACACCAGAATCCTGAGGTATATACTCTACGTGCCCAAGCAGTGTCTCCCATGTCTTTTTATAGCAGGGTGCTGTCCTGCTGCCAGAGCCTTTCCCTGCTGCAATGAAAGTTTCCAGCAGGAGAGAAAGGTTCTGGCAGGGGAGAGCAGTGGGAAAAGGCTACAGCAGCTCCCCAATGCCAGAGCCTTTCCCCGCTGCCTCCCCCTTCCCAGAGCCTTTCACTGTCACATAGCTACATACTGCAATGTGCACACAACCTGCCTTTCACTGCAGCGTGTACCTTGCTCACAGCTGCAAGAGTAGACAAGGCCATAGAAAACCAGCCAGTCTTGGTTTAAAGACTCCAAGTAATGGACAATCCCTTAATAAGCTGTTCTAATGGTCAACTGACCTCAGTGTTATAAACTGGTACCTTACATTCTGTTTGAATTTGTATGGCTGCCACTTCCAAACATTGGTCCAGTTATGCCTTTTCTAGGTTAAAGAGCTCTCTGCTATCAAATACCATCTTCTTTATACCTGTCTGCTTTTCTATTTTGATGCTTAGTGTTTTTCCTTCACACCTTATGAGCACTTTGCACAGTTCTTTGGGTCATCACAGTCATATCTATGAATGCGTATGCCCTGCTGCAACAAACCTTGGTTTAATAAAACTTCAGTAAATTAATGATTTTGCAAAATCTTACCCTTAAGTTAAATGATGTAAAGTCATGGCACCCCACAAACATAAGCAAACAACCTTACAAAGTGAACTCTGGGAAACTAGTTTAAGAGAGAGTTTGGGTGTGTAACTGGGATTATGCTTCAAATACTTTGAGAAAAAATATTACATGGAAAAGGACTTTAAAAATGAGAAGCTTGTTCCAGTTAACCTGCTCATGCATGCAGGTCTTATTATGTTGGGGATTCAAGATGACAAGCAGAGTAGGCAACAAAAATTACTATTGTAGTAGAAAATTAAAAAAAAAAAAACCTCTCACAAAAGTCACTAGCTATAGACCCCATTTCTATTTCCAAAAGTGCTAGCTTTGCTAAAATTTATGACACATACTTTTTTCCTTTTCTCTTGAAATTTGTGACTACACGCCTACCTTTACCCTGAGGGATCTGGTTGTCTCAATGATGATTTACTTTTTTATAAAATGAAGATGTAGCCTTTGTAAAGAAAATTAAAAAAATGCATAGGCTTGTAGCCAGAAGGAAGGGAAGATTTCATTTTCTAAACTTTGGGAATGATCTTTTTTTGAAGAAATGTGTATATATTTTGCTTCAAATAGGTTTTTGGTGCTTTTATTTATTTATTTATTTATTTATTTATTTGATTGCTTACTCAAGCAAGCTCTTTAAGCAACATGAAGATTAATGAGCAACTCCTAGGACAAATATCAAGCAACATTATTTCATATATACTAACACCTATCCTTTTGTTAATCCGAGTTCTCTCTTCACAGAATGTAAATGGATTGAACAGCATTTAGTGTGCAAATTTTCTTGTAATAATATTTTTGACCATTGTGTTTACCATTTTAGAACAACCTATATTCAGTTCATTCTTGGGTATGGCAGACTATTTGCTTAGGGAACGGTATCTGTTTATAATGCAATAGTCCTGAAATCTACTGCAATATTATATGTGGGTTCCTATAACAAGACAATTAATTGTAAGCACTTGGACATTTAGCAAAACATAGCGAAAAAGGTTTAAGACAGAAATATAGCATCAGATAAATCCCTTCACTTAACAGTTTTCACCTAAAGAGTGCTTTCATTTTTATTATGAATTTTGAAAAAGACTACCTTCCATTTGCAGGTCCAATTTGCAACAGATTTTTCATCTATATTTTTTACATCTGATGTGAAATTCTAACTCACTGAACTTAGTGGGATCAGGAGTTGACCCCTAATTCAACTAAGGGTGCAAAATGGACTACTTGCATCTCCAGCTAACTAATTGAAGGTGAAATAAGTCATAGCTAAAATAGATTCCTTTTACAGGTTATGAAACGGGGCTCAAATTTGTAGTTACAAACTGAGCCTTCCAAAAATAAGTTGTATCTTAGGCCTTCTGCAAAATGTACCCTTTTATGAATAAAATTACTGAGGGGGCACTGGTAGAATTTATTTCAGGGAAACGGAACAGAAAGAAAGCCTGGAGTTCACATGGAGCTGGCAGAGCTGATTAGAAGTATTAACTTACAATATATTTGTCATAGGATATCCTCACCTGCTGTGTTTTCCTGTGACAGACTGAAGCACAAACACATATACCTGCCTCAGTTTCCCTTCTTCAGAATTCCCAGTAACTCCATACTGCTTATCCTCTAGTCCAGGGGTCGGCAACCTTTCAGAAGTGGTGTGCCACATCTTCATTTAATCACTCTAATTTAAGGTTTTGCGTACCAGTAATACATTTTAATGTTTTTAGAAGGTCTCTTTCCATAAGTCTATAATATATAACTAAACTATTGTTGTATGTAAAGTAAATAAGGTTTTTAAAATGTTTAAGACGCTTCATTTAAAATTAAATTAAAATGCAGAGCCCCCCCAGACTGGTGGCCAGGACCCAGGCAGTGTGCCACTGAAAATCTTCTTGTGTGCCACCTTCGGAACACGTGCCATAGGTTGCCTACCCTGCTCTGGTCCATCATAATGGTTTATCACCAAAATGTAGTTCAAATAATCACAAGAGAGTCCATAGTCCATCTTTCATACCCCGTGCATCTAGTCCTAAAAACCCCATGACAAGTCACCCCACAATCCACACTCCAGTATTTACTCTTCTTCCTGAAGACTGTGGGGTTCCACAAGGTGCCATTCTGTCACCTCTCCTGTTCAATGTGCACCTGGGACCGTTGCAAAAGTTAGTAAGGAAGCATGGAGTGCAGTGCTTTTGGTAGGCTGGTGACACCTAACTGTATATCTCTACCTTGTCCAGCTCAGAAGATGAGGTTCAGTGCCTCTGCCTCTGTGTAGTTGAAAATGGGACATGGATGAGAGTAAGGTGGCTGAGGCACAACTCAGACAAGACTGAGATAATGATGGTAGTTCGGGTAAGCAGCTGGAGCTGGTGACAGAGGTAACATCAATCCCTTTGATGGAGAGAGTATGTCTGCCATTAGTTACCAGGATTTGCAATTTAGGGGTGATTCTAGACTACCCCCAGCACCTGGTTTAGAATTGCATTAGAACAGTCACTTTTTTACCACCTGCTTCTGGCTAGGAGGTGACCTTCCTTTCAGATGCAGCTCTTCCCATCATTATCCATGCTCTTGTTACCTCAAGATTAGATCATCACAATGTGCTCCAAATGGGGATACACCTTACAACCATTCAGAGGCTGAAACTGATGCAGAACACAGCAACTCACTTACTGAATGGGATATCTTGATGGGAGTATAAGACCTCATTGCTACAGGATTTGCAACAGCTGCCCATTAGTCTCCAGGCAGAGTTTAAATAGTTGCCTTATATGTGGGATTGGATCTCTCCCTATGCTATATTACCAGAGCTGTGACAGTAGAGGTGCTTGAGCTGGATCCTCTTGTAAATGAGAAGGGGCCACTGGCAGGACGTCTCTGTGAAGGCTCCCAGGTGCTGGAGCTTGTTCCCCTTAATGTGGCAACCTTTTGGGTATGCTGCAAAAGACACCTATTGGAGAGAGTTTTTGGAGAAGGCTGAGGGTTTTCTTCCCATAATAGTCAAGGAGTGGAATAGAATTTTTGTAGGTGGCTAGCTGACTGAGTTCCTGTTAAAATGATTACTTTAATGCTCCTGGGATTTGATAGTATTGTTAATGGTGTGTTAGGGCATCTGGGGCTTTGAACAGTGTCTTTTTAAATTGTTTTGTATCTAAATAAATCAAAATATATAAATGTATTAGTAAATCCCTTTCACCTGTGACAGTGGTAAATTCTAGTCTGTAAATCTCATTCCCTTCACATCCATTGACATAGACATTGAGCAGTGATCCTCTGCTGTAGTATAATCTGATTTATTTTGGGTTATCAAAAAGACACTGTGGATAGTAAATGTCTGCATAACACATGAGCCACAGGCATCCAGGACAGAGTAAAGGAATAAATAGGATCTGGTTGAAACAGAAAATCAGAGTATTTATGCTAGGAACTATGGATGTTTTCATGAAGCACAGTTTATCCAACTGTGAAAATATTAGCTAGGGTATTACTGAGTCAGTGCTTAGAATTCTTTTGGCCTCTGACCAGTATAAATGGTCAAAGCAAAGGAACTGACTGCAAAGTAGCTGAATCTGCTGAAGACAAAGAGGATGCAGAAAATGGTAACCCCAGAGTGAAAGCATGGGGGCTGAGACAGACTTAACAGATTTAGAAAATTTCTGGTAACGTATATCCCTACATCATACAGGGCAGTTTGGAAGCGTGTGGCTATGTTAGCAACATGTCAGCTAATTTTGTGTCTAAAAACGCCTGCAAACAACAACAAAGTGGGCAACAACATTTTCACATAAGCCTTATCTCTTTGATTGTTCTCGCCTACATTTTCCCGCCAGTCTGAGCACAGACTGTTGCATTTCAGTTAATGCTTTGTAAACATATATGACTGGGCAGCCTTGCAGAAGGATAGTCCCCAAACCATCTGATCACGCATTCACTGTCTACATGACAACTCGGAGTGTGCTTCCTAACACCGGTAGACAGACGTGCAAGTTCTGCTCAAGCAAGTGCACTAAACAGTAGTGTGTCCATGGTGGCAGCTTGAGAAAGGGCTGGGTGAGACTGTACTTGGACAACTAGTCTACGCCACCGGTCATGCAGCCATGGCCACACTGCTATTTTTAGCACAGTAGGTTGAGCGGAGCTTGCTACTACTGTGTGTCTGTCTATCCATGCTGGGAAGCACTGTCTCAGCTGCTCTGTAGATGCACCTACTGAGATCTCAGGCTGTTTACTAATTTCAAAATATTTCAAATCTGGTGCTTCTGTGCACTTTTTTTTAATTCCCAAAAATTCCAGTCACCCCAGGGTCATTCTGTACTGTCCTCAAAGAACAGTCTGAGAGGAGCACTTAATTAAGACAAATAAGGGATGAATTTGTTTAGATATGTTAACAGGCCGATGAATCACTGTTAATGTTTCCTTATTTGGGAGGCCCATCAATATGTGTAATGGCCTCCACCTTATTTGGGGCTGGTTGAACTCCTTTGTTGTTAATGAATCCTACAATACAAGTTCTCCTTCAGCACAATCTGGCATTTTCCCCCTCCATTTACAATGAACGAACAGACATTAAACAAGAATACCCCAAATAGAATTTTTACTCTAAAAATGGAAAAGGGACAGATACTGTATAAAGTCCTCTATTGCTATTGCTGATGCGCCTGACAAAGTGGGCATTCACCCACGAAAGCTTATGCTCCAATACATCTGTTAGTCTTAAAGGTGCCACAGGACCCTCTGTTGTCTATTGCTATTGTTATCGATTTTGCATGCAAGGTACTCAGATCTCTGCAATGGGCATCAGTCTAGAACAGGGGTCGGCAACGTTTGGCATGCGGCTCGCCAGGGTAAGCACCCTGGCAGGCCGGGCAAGCACCCTGGCGGGCCGGGCCAGTTTTATTTACCTACTGACGTGGCAGGTTCGGCTGATCGCGGCCGCCACTGGCCGCGGTTCGCTGTCCCGGGCCAATGGGGCCAGCACATCGCTTGCCCGCGCCACTTCTCGCCGCCCCCATTGGCCTGGGACAGCGAACTGCGGTCAGTGGGGGCCGCATTCAGCCGAACCTGCTGCATCAGCAGGTAAATAAAACTGGCCCGGCCTGCCAGGGTGCTTACCCTGGCGAGCCGCGTGCCGAACGTTGCCGACCCCTGGTCTAGAACCCTAAGATAGATAACTTCAAGGTTACTTCCATTAGCACACTGTAGAATGTCATAGTCTTACATTTCATTGTTGATTATTTTAGACCCAAATCAACAGATCATTACCAATTATTTCCACGTAAATCCACCAAAAGAATTGTTGAAGATAAAGTTTTGCACTAATCAAGGCATGCCCTTCTCAAGTATTCTCCTGGTGTAGCATTCACATTTGATGGCCTTGTTCAAATGTTTTAGTGGGCCATGGTTTAATTTTTACCATGGGGACTATATTGTTAATTCAGCCTTTGCTCAATAGCATCTAATATTACCATTTGGTGCAATTCATCTTTTTTTATAACTTATATTTGTCACTGTTAATGGATGCATGTAGTTTTAGTGGTACACTGAGATCTACATTAATGTGGCATATTAAACCATCACTATCCCTGTCTTTTAAACATGTCGTCAGATTCATTACAATATCTTTCGCATCCTGTTCTGTAGACAGCTTGTATAGCTATTTGATCATCTGCACTTACAAACTGTTTTTCAACCCAAGGATACATGGGACTTCCTGTTCCACTATTTGAACCACTACTGAATGGCTGTTCAGACATGTATTTGTGCCTACTATGTGAAATAAGCTTAGTTTTCAATTTTAACATTGCAGAGTTTCTAATATATTTTTAGATGCTTGCTGTGTTTACATTATGCTCAGCTCTAATATCTGTTCTGAAACTGAATTTTTGTTCCTTTATTTCCAGTGCCATAAACCAATCTACTGTGAAATGCTGCTTTATAAAAGTAATAAGAGCTCCAACAAAGAATGATATTTTGCATCATCAGTAGCACAATATATTTCACTTATCCAAATTCCTGTTATTCTCGTTATCCAAATCTACCATGTGTCCCCTTTGTAGCTCTGTGTAAGTTTATAGCACTTCCATTTAGCCAAATGCCTTGTTATCCAGAAGCTTTGGATGTTCCCCAGGCCATTTGGCTAAAAGGAAGTGTACCGAATATGTTAATTAATTTATTTTACTTGTGTTCCTTTGCAGTTCATGCTGGTAATAACACATTCTTGAAAAATGCTTGTTTTTTGTTGTTGTTGTTGTTGTTTTTGTTTTTTTTTTGCATACATGACATTACAATCCTAATGTGTTACTTTTGTTGTAAACAAATCTGGTCTCCACCACTTGTTTATCCTTGTATTCTCTTTTTATGACTAATATACATTTTTGACTAGATTCTCTTCTATTCTATCACTGTTTGTTAAAACTTTCAATTAGGAAGCATAAGGGGATGCTTTAGCCCTGAAAAAAACAAAATGAAGTCCATTTACAATAACCTCGTTTTGACCAGGTTATCAGTAATACAATGTAAGGGTCTGTGGCCTTCCCTCCCCATCAGTCTTGGAGAGAGGCCACGCCCCTTGCTAAAGCATATCTATAAAGGCAACAAGACTCAATGGGGAATTAGTCCCAGGGCTCTAGGCCCCTGGGCAGGGCAGAGCAAGAAGCAGTCCCAGGGCTTTGACCCACTGGGCATGGCAGAGCAAGAAGCAGTCTAAAGGGGCTCTGGCCTTCTGGGCAGGGCAGAACACGAAGCAGTCGAAGGGGCTCTTTCAAGGGAGTTGTGCTACTCCATATCCCACCTGCTTCTTCTAATTAGTCTATCAATTAACAGTTCAAATTCACAGCTAGTTATTTTTGCTATGCAGATCTGTAACAGATTAATGTTGCATGTGGATTCTTGTAGATAAATTGTGTCTTTCCCAAGTCACAGTCTTGTGTGGTTTTCCCAAGTGGGGGACATTTGGAAGTGCAGCAACCATTCCTCCAGTTCTTTGCCAGGTTCCTTTCCAGACGGATTCAATTGCTCATTTTTTTCCCAAAGATTTAGCAATCTTCAAACACCATACAATAAAAGGTATCATACACAGGAGTACAGGTAAAGAATTAACTTTATTTCATTGTCCCAATCTCAAGACTATTCTCAGAGTTACCCAAGATTATACATCTGTCACATGGCAGAAATCTGGATCCACTGGCTGCACTGGCTATTGGTAGAGTATTTTGTATGTGTAATTCATTACTGGGTATGTCAAAAATCCCCTATGTCCATTTGCAAGAGCTGCCTCTCTTGCATAAAAATATTTGCAGGTACATTTGAAAATTTAATTTCACCTTACTGCATGCTTCATAGGCATTAGTTGAAGATGTGGCTCGCATCTGTGCGCTGTCATTTTTGTATAATTTCTGCAGGTGTGTTTGTTGGCATGTAACATTTTTCTGCAAAATAGAAATGTATAATTATGAGTATCTTCAGATCAAAAATTTCTGCTTAGCATGGCAATTTAGGCATTAAATTATTGGTTGCTAAATATTAAGCCTGATAAAAGGAAGTGATCCTTTACATGCAGTAAAGGTTAGTTATTGCAAGTTGCTGCAATTAAAGATATGGTACTATTTTTATTCTAACTTGAAACCTCTACCTAACCACAAATGTTTTTCTTGTGTCCAGTTTAAAATAAAATCATGCTCTAGCTTGTAATTACCTGAGCTATATCCCAGCTGTGCAACCTAGTTCTAGTGTGATGGAAGCAAACCAGAGGACCAGACATGTGTCAGTGCAGCAGATTAGAGCTCTTGTGGTTTTATTTATTTCAAAATAACCATTCTTTGTTGTTAAATAAATAGGTCAGGCTGCTTTACTTAGGAAGTGAAAGGCATTTGTGATGTGGCAAGAGTTGAGTCTCTGGCAAGGGCTGGGTCTCTAGCAATGGCACAGTGACTAGGATCGTCAGATAAACCAAAAGAAAAAAAAAAATGAAAGAGCACTCCTGGGATTTCCCTTGAGATCTTTGATCCAAAGCCCAATGAGTCAATGGGAGTTTTTCCATCAAATTCCATCAGCTTTGGTTCAGGCCTTCAAAGAGAAGACATATTTCTAGTTATAGTCCTAAAAAGTATGGATGACATTTTGTATTTTTGTGGAATTTGTTTTTGTTTAAATGAGCCTGCAAAGCAATTTAAACAGACTCCCCAGTAACATAATTTGAGCTTTATAAAATTTAGACCAAATACATCATGATATAAGGTTGTTGCTAGCTAATTCTGTAGCTAGCTAAGCTGAATGGTGAGAAGAATAGAGTGGGTGTATGCACATCTAAGACCTATGAAAAAGTATCAATATTTTAAATAGACTAATCTATGATATATTGTTCTTCTTTTGTTACTCTTCAGTGCATCATACCATTTTGGTATATATTTTTATTCAGATTTACATCAAATTAAATTTAAAATGAAGCTTGGGAAAAATGGCACACAGATGGAACAAAACTTACTAGAAGGTCTTGTTTCTGAATACACAATTATTAACATGTATAGTAGGATTTATATGGTATATTTCTCTTAAGTATAAAATCATCCATGATCCTGATTTTCTTGAGCAACTGCTATGTATATTTGAGAAATATTTTTGCCCTGCCCCAGAATAATTTAGGGATAACTGGTTCAGAACCCATTAACATGTTTCCTGATGCCCCCATTCTCCCCTATGGGCTGATTCCTTGGACTGAGTGTGTCTCCCATACTGCACCTAGAGTCACATGACTCACATGGTACCTCCGACAGCTCAGTCAGAAGCAAATCCACATTGCACTGTAGTCCTCCAGGGAGCCAAGCCCAAAGGAGACAATTGAGCTCTGAATTGTAACTCCCATAAGGCAATGTGCTGTTAAATGTTTTATTGAACTGATTCAAAATTATGTATTTCAAGTCAGATAAAAACAACAACAACAAAATATTCTGATTTGGGATGAACTGACTCAGTTTTCCTAATGGAAAAAAATTGAAATTTTTCAGCAAAATAAGTTTTCTTATGGAAAATTTCAACTTTGCAGAAACTGCATTTTCAGTCAGCAAATCATTCCAACAGAAAATTCCTGACCAACACTTGCTGATTGTCATATACCCTTTTTTAATACAGTGCATTAATCCCTCAACAAAATGGGATTTCATGATATGGTATTCTAAAGCAAAAGCATGGCACTCCTGAAAAGAGCACTGGGTTTGCCAGGGTGAATATACAGTTATCCTTTGGTTAGTCATTTGTGGGTTTAATGAAAGAACAAATGTTAAACTCGGAGAAAGGCGTGCTCATCATATGGAGAAAGAGAGAGGGATGATTATGATAGAAAATAAAATATAATAATATACTGCAATGCATGGAAACACCCACTGAAATATATACATATGCTTAGAAAGAGTCACAACAGATGTTGACCTATTTGAATTGAAGGCCAACTACAATCCCAACCCCCTTAAAAAATTGCCTAACGGGAAAAAAATCAGAGTAGAAACTGTTTGTGTGTAAGGAGCCCAGTTCCACAACTACTCTATTTGAATCTATTTAAGTTACAGTCTAGAATGACCTAAAAAGAGCAGATGATGTATTGGATAGTGAGGTGGTTGATTTTATAGCAATGACAGGAAATTGTCATCTCTATCTCATCCAAAGCACTGTATCATAATTCTTCTCATGTTGAGCAATTTTGCTAACACTACTGTTTCTAAAGATGGAATTCTACATACAGAGACTAAACTACTAGCCCTAGTAAATAGAGTTCAATCCTTCAGAAGACAGAGAATTTCTATGGAAGTCAATGTATATACAATAGTGGGCCAGATTCATCCCTTTTGCCCCATTATTTATAAATATACCCTTACGGAATAGGGATACTAGAAAAATATATATAGTAGGACTTGAAGTTGTTGCTTTATGACATACAGGTAATAATAGCAATAATATTACTGTAGTGAATACAGACCTCAGTCAAGGATCAGGATGCAGTTGTGATATGCACTGGAAAAAGCTGTACATATGCAGGATAGCATGTCACCTTAGACAGAAAATTATAGAATTATATTTCAATAAGTATACAACTTCTGGCTATTTTAACAAATACATTTTGGGCCACATCCTTCCTTCGTTAATGAGTGCTCATTCAGGGAAAACTCACTGAATTCATCTGAAAAAGGAAGGCAGGATTTGCCATGCAGAGAAGAAATATATTTATAAATAGATGTTCACACATAATATATATTTACAAAACTATATTTTATAATATTGAAATATTAATATATGCAGTGTGTAAAAATATGATTCTGACTCACATGAAAAGACTCACTGATTTCAATAAGGCTACTCATGAGTATTATTATTATTATTATTATACAATATTTGCAAAAGCCTATAGATTCATCCATGTCTTATACTTAAATTGCAAGCTCAGGGACAGGGCCATTTTTCTTCTGTGTTTGTACTGTGTCTAACAGGTCACTGGCCACTCACTGACCAGGGCCCGAATTGCTACTGCAACACAAATTAAATGAATAATAATTTTGTTTAAAGGAATGCTGTTTGACAAGCCCTAATCATTATGGGACTGATTCTGCCACCTGAACTTATGGTAGGGTGACCAGATAGCAAGAGTGAAAAATCTGGATAGGTTGTGTGGTGGGTAATAGGCACCTATATAAGATAAAGTCCCAAATATCAGGACTGTCCCCATAAAATCAGGACATCTGGTCACTCTAAGGCCTTGGCTACACTGGCAATTCACAGCGCTGCACTTGCTGCGCTCAGGGGTGTGAAAAAACACCCCCCCCGAGCGCAGCGAGAGCAGCGCTGTAAAGCGCCTGCAGCACTGCATGCTCACTCGCAGCGCTGCAAGCTATTCCCCTCAGAGAGGTGGAGTACTTGCAGCACTGCGAGAGAGCTCTCGCAGCACTGGCAGCACGACTACACTCGCGCTTCACAGCACTGCCGAGGTAGCGCTGCTGCAGCAGCGCTGTGAATCCATGAGTGTAGCCAAGGGCTAAGGTGAGTTGTACCTTATTCCAAGAGTAATCCCATTGAGTTGGATCATCTCTACATGGGAGGGACAAAGAGGAGTTGTAAATCTCTATTACATTCTTCTCACAAATATCTTCCCATTTTTTCCATGCCCTCCCCTCCATCTTCCTATTGAAAATGCTCTGGGGCCCAGCCCCTAACCTTGAGGATCCCAAGGGATAAATAGGAATGATGTGTCTCTGCATTGGCTCTCCCTCCCTAGTAATGTTACCACAAACTCTCTTTGTTTATTGTGACAAGTTTCTAATTACTGTAAACCAACAATAATGTTCCCTGTAATTTGTCCTAATTATAAACAACATGATTAGTGATGGGCTGAAGCAGTTCTAAAAATTCACATACTTACACAACATGCCAGCATTTTACTATACACACCACTTGTCTGATAGAAATGGAGCTGGTGGCTTGAGCTATTAACAGAGCCACCTATGCGGGATGTTAGTCTTGGCCTTTGGTAGAGAGCGGGAGTTGTAGGTGTTGGTTTAGAGGTGGAAGGAAAACAATTCAAATGTAGTAAAGGAAAAATCTCTCTCTCTCTCTCACACACACACACACACTTTTCGTGAAGTGTTTTGAGTCATAAAAGTCCTAAGCTTGTTGAATATTTCAGTCTCAATATTGAATGCATTTATAAAGTATCTTTGAATGCTCAGCCAATGAATCACTCATCTGGCTGAAAATTCCAACTTGGAAAAGAGATGTCCTAGAACATCCTGTGGGCTGTTGCACTGCCCTCCTGAAGGGCAAAAGGGTTTATTTGATGTGTGATTTCTTTATTACAGTATTTACACCACCATTGGCAGGTTCTTTTTACCTTGCTCAAACTGCATAACACATTCTATCTCCCTGAGACATGTGTGCTGGCTCTTCCTTTCCTCTACTTGTAAGGGTCCTTTTCTTTGAATACTTCCCCCCTTACCCATACACTTCACACTACCTAAATTTTCTCCCACAATAAATTACATACTTCCTTCTCTGTGCTTTCCACTAGGAGATAACTGGAATTCATGCACAATCCCAACGAGAAACTTTATGTGCTCTGTCTTCTTGTGTGCAGATACCCCAAATCTGCCCTTTTATTTTTTCACCAACAAGACAGTTATTCTTCCCCCTTTCCAAATTAGGATAGCAAAATCTTCAATTCTTTTGGAAGTGAACTGATTCTGTCTTCAGTTCAGGGAATGGCCCAAGACCACGGTGTGAGAAAGCTCTTAAGCACATTCTTAACTTGACTTCAATGGGACTTAAGTATATGCTTAACTTTAAGCACATGGTTAAGTGCTATTTTGGATAGAGATGCTTTCCTGAAATGGAACCTAAATGAAAGATAATAGAAGATAGTCTGATACTGGACAGTAGCAGACTTATTTCCCTCTGCTAAGGCACTTACATACCTCATTAAATACAGGTAATTATATATAAAGAAAAAATAAGTAATAGTAGCTGTGTATTGTAATGTGTAGCTAGATTGGGCTGCTCAAAAATTTGCCAAAATTATATCAAATTTGAAAAATATTTTTATATTATCAAGAATGTTTCACAGAGCAGAAACTGAAAAATCCACCCACATTCTAAGAATCAGTGCCTTGATGTATGGCTGCAAGTTCTTGTTATATATACAATGCTATTTACTTCTGCCACTTAGTTTCATGTTGAAGGAGGGATTAAAAGTTATCCTTTTATATTACTGTTATTTCACAATTTTGCATCAAGTTCAGCAACCAGCACCCATGCTAGGCTGTTTCTCAAAATGTGTCAGTCAATACTATGGTGTCAAGTATCAGAGGGGTAGCCGTGCTAGTCTGAATCTGTAAAAAGCAACAGAGTGTCCTGTGGCACCTTTAAGACTAACAGAAGTATTGGAGCTTAAGCTTTCGTGGGTGAATGCCCACTTCATCAGACGCAAGTAATGGAAATTTCCAGAGGCAGGTATAAATCAGTATGGAGATAACGAGGTTAGTTCAATCAGGGAGGGTGAGGTGCTCTGCTAGCAGTTGAGGTGTGAACACCAAGGGAGGAGAAATTGCTTCTGTAGTTGGATAGCCATTCACAGTCTTTGTTTAATCCTGATCTGATGGTGTCAAATTTGCAAATGAACTCTGGAGCTCAGCAGTTTCTCTTTGGAGTCTGGTCCTGAAGTTTTTTTGCTGTACTCCAAAGAGAAACTGCTGAGCTCCAGAGTTCATTTGCAAATTTGACACCATCAGATCAGGATTAAACAAAGACTGTGAATGGCTATCCAACCACAGAAGCAGTTTCTCCTC
Organism: Malaclemys terrapin pileata; assembly: GCF_027887155.1. Taxonomy (NCBI): domain Eukaryota; kingdom Metazoa; phylum Chordata; order Testudines; family Emydidae; genus Malaclemys; species Malaclemys terrapin. Next base: position 71,040,948 of record NC_071512.1, read on the forward strand.
CGTTGGTGTTCACACCTCAACTGCTAGCAGAGCACCTCACCCTCCCTGAATGAACTAACCTCGTTATCTCCATACTGATTTATACCTGCCTCTGGAAATTTCCATTACTTGCGTCTGATGAAGTGGGCATTCACCCACGAAAGCTTATGCTCCAATACTTCTGTTAGTCTTAAAGGTGCCACAATACAATGGTGATGTATTTTCTATCGACAGCAATGGAGGTAATGAACCCCTTTAACTCATTTAAACACATGCTAAAAATACATGAATAGTCCCATCAGTTTAACGAAAGTTACTCATATGCTTAAATTTAGGTATATGAGTAAGTGCTTACGCATAGACTCAACCTTTAAGGCCAGATGGGATCATTATGATCATCTTGTCTGACCTCCTGCACATTGTAGGCCACAGAACCTCATCCACCCATTCCTGTAATGGGGGACTGGGACCAATTCTGATACCCTTATTCACTTTGATCCTGATCCTCAAAAAAACTTAGGCTCCTAATTTCTGCTGATTTCAATGGAAACTAGGAGCCAATGTACCTTTGAGAATCTAGACGTTTAAGTGATATCTTACTTGACAAGTAGTTCCTAAGCTGGCAAGAGATAGCTGTTCAGCACATCTACCCTGTCCCCTCCCACTAAATTTTCTTTCTGAAACCATTGGCTCCTTCGTTAAATAGAATTTTTAAAGATTTGTAAAAGATATTTAAGGACAGATTGTGGAGCCTTTACTCACTCTAGTGAGTTCTTATTCAAGAAAATAGTCTCATTTAAATCAAGGGGACTACTCACATGAGTAAGCACTCATCCAAGTAAATTACAACCTGGCATGCTTCAATTATTTTTTTAGTGTTTCAGTACTTCTTTTTTCCAATTTAAATACTGGCAAGGTGAAGAGCTATGTGAATTTCCACCATACATATAAAATGGCCTCTCAGCCAAATAAAACTTAAAATGGCTGCCATGGAACTGTAATTAACCACAAAAAGGGAAGGTGATTTCTGAAGCGGTGTTAGAATTCCTCCATTTTACGACAAAGCGGAGCTTCTGTTGTTGATTCAGAAGAGGTCTTTCATGCTACATATGTGACCACAGTGACAAATACTACACAGGGTACTCTGTATGATATAACTAAGTATCCTAAACAGCAGCAAGTATCTAGACACCCCTAGTTTAGAGCTGGATATATACAAAATTTCAGAACCTTGTCCAACCCTGTACAAAAATATTTCCCAATCTGATATTTTATGCAAGAGTTGTAGGTGGAAGGGCATTAAAAAATTCTGTGCTATTCTGAATGAATCTCAGTGAGCAGAAGGGGGACACCTGTTTTGCATGATCCAAGCTTGAAGGATTATTTATTTTTCTTCAGAGTAAGCCAAAATACATAAGAGACTGGATTTATTCTCCTTGTAATAGTTCTCTGTATTCATTGCACCTTCGAACAGCAAGAACAGGGCTGAATTACAGGCCAGAGTTTCAGGAGGAAAATCCTTCCAAGTGTCTAAAAGATGGATATTGGCAGCTTTCAAGAATTGAGCTTTCTACTCCAATATTATTGCTCGATAAAACAATAAAATGGCTAATTAAGCTGCTATTTTCTGCCTCCCTTATTCACATTTAGTCCCTTTCTGCATGAGACAAACCATGAAATCAATGGGCTACTTGAGGAGTAAATTGGAGCTCAGCATATAGTAAGGATGACAGAATTGGACCCATTATAAATAGACAAATATATACCATGTGCATACCATTGAAAAGTGTTTACTGGTGATTTCACTGGCACAGTAATCCAAATGTACTGTAGAAGTCTGAACTGTAAGAAGTGTAAACTTCAAGGGATTCACCCTGTAAATCCTCAGTGGCATATATAGTCCAGTCATCTGCACTAGGATGATTAGCATCTCTGAGGGGTGCTCATGTGAGTAAAGTTGTGAAGGACAGCACTCCCTGCCTTTATTAGTATTTATTTGTATTGCGGTAGTGTCTAGGAGCCCCAGTCATGGGTGAGGAGTCCATTGTGCTAGGTATTGGCCAAACACAGAACAAAAAGAGAGTCCCTGCCCTAAACAGCTTACAGTCCCAGCTTTCTCCCAGTGTGATTTAAACACATCTGCAGAGTGGAAATATATTCCATGTGTGTGAGCATTCAAAGGTACCCCGAAAACTTCAAAGCGGTCAAACTGAATGGAAAGAAATGATTTCTTCAGTCTTTGGTCTGAATCTTGGCTTTGGTATGAACCCTAGGGCAACGTATAGTGTGTTTTTGTGACTCTCTCTGCAGGCTCCTCCTTGCTTAGAGGGGAAAGTACTCTGTACCAAGCCCATATGTGGCCCAGCACACATCCCCTGGAATGCCAGCACAGCTTTGGTAGCTGGGGTTTTGGAGGTGGAGACTAAGTTCTGCACATTCCCCACTCCTGCCCATCTGCTCAGAGGGAGAGGAGACAAAGCAGCTCTGCAAAATGTACATTCTCCCTCTGTGCCACTACCCATGGTATGGGCAACCTCACAGGGCATATAGTTGTGTCCTGCATAGCAGTGCAAGCCAGAACACAGGTCATCCCTTTATGTGCACTATTTCACCTACCATCCTGGCTATGCCTGATAGGAGCATTGTTACTGGCAAAGATAAGGGAAGGACTTTTGCATAAAGCTGAACCAACTTTAGGAAGTTGTACCAGTGATGGAAGCAAGCACAGTTCCAGATTACAGAGAACAGACAGTACTGCTGGGGAGCCCAGGAGACTCACAGAAGGTTTGGAAGAAAAGGTTTGAGGCTTGGAAGAGAAGGTTCGAGGTCTGGAGAAACAAGTATCGACTCTGCGTTGCATAAGGGAAAATGAAGATTTCCTGGACAGACGTCAGAAGATGCTTCTACGGCCATAACATTCTGAAGATTCAGAGCAGGCGCAGCAGGGACAGAAGGATGGTGAAGAAGTTTGGCAGCATGTGACCTCCAGAAGGAGAAAAAGGAGCGTCCATGTACCAGCAATGGAGATACAGGTGAGCAATCATTTCCATGTGCTCTCTACAGGTACCAATGCGGAGAGTGGACTAGATGACACATCTGAGGGAAGGGAGCAGAAGGAGACTTCACCGATTGGAAGGCAAAAGATGCACTGTCCTAGGGATGAGGGTTCCACAACCACCACTCCCAAGAGGAGGAGGAGGGTGGTTGTGGTCGGGGACTCCCTCCTCAGGGGGACTGAGTCATCTATCTGCCGCCCTGATCGGGAAAACTGAGAGGTCTGCTGCTTGCCAGGAGCTAGGATACACGATGTGATGGAGAGACTGCCGAGACTCATCAAGCCCTTGGATCGCTACCCCTTCCTGCTTCTCAATGTGGGAACCAATGATACTGCCAAGAATGACCTTGAGCGGATCACTGCAGACTACATGGCTCTGGGTAGAAGGATAAAGGAGTTTGACGCGCAAGTGGTGTTCTCATTCATCCTCCCTGTGCAAGGAAAAGGCCTGGGTAGAGACCGTCAAATCGTGGAAGTCAACAATGGCTACGCAGGTGGTATCGGAGAGAAGGCTTTGGATTCTTCGACCATGGGATGGTGTTCCAAGAAGGAGGAGTGCTAGGCAAAGATGGACTCCACCTAAGGAAGAGAGGGAAGAGCATCTTCGCAAGCAGGCTGGCTAACCTAGTGAGGAGGGCTTTAAACTAGGTTCACTGGGGGAAGGAGACCAAAGCCCTGAGGTAAGTGGGGAAATGGGTTTCTGGGAGGAAGCACAAGCAGGAGAGCGCAAGAGGGGAGGACTCCTGGCTCATGCTGAGAAAGAGGGACGATCAATAAGTTATCTTAAGTGCCTATACACAAATGCAAGAAGCCTCGGAAACAAGCAGGGAGAACTGGAAGTCCTGGCACAGTCAGGGAACTATGATGCGATTGGAATAACAGAGACTTGGTGGGATAACTCACATGACTGGAGTACTGTCATGGATGGATATAAACTGTTCAGGAAGAACAGACAGGGCAGAAAAGGTGGGGGAGTTGCGTTGTATGTAAGAGAGGAGTATGACTGCTCAGAGCTCCGGTATGAAACTGCAGAAAAACCTGAGAGTCTCTGGATAAAGTTGAGAAGTGTGAGCAACAAGGGTGATGTCATGGTCGGAGTCTGCTATAGACCACCGGACCAGGGGGATGAGGTGAACGAGGCTTTCTTCCGGCAACTAACAGAAGTTGCTAGATCGCAGGCCCTGGTTCTCATGGGAGACTTTAATCACCCTGATATCTGCTGGGAAGGCAATACAGCAGTGCACAGACAATCTAGAAAGTTTTTGGAAAGTGTAGGGGACAATTTCCTGGTGCAAGTGCTGGAGGAACCAACTAGGGGCAGAGCTTTTCTTGACCTGCTGCTCACAAACAGGGAAGAATTAGTACGGGAAGCAAAAGTGGATGGGAACCTGGGAGGCAGTGACCATGAGATGGTCGAGTTCAGGATCCTGACACAAGGAAGAAAGGAGAGCAGCAGAATACGGACCCTGGACTTCAGAAAAGCAGACTTTGACTCCCTCAGGGAACAGATGGGCAGGATCCCCTGGGAGAATAACATGAAGGGCAAAGGGGTCCAGGAGAGCTGGCTGTATTTTAAAGAATCCTTATTGCAGTTGCAGGAACAAACCATCCCGAAGTGTAGAAAGAATAGTAAATATGGCAGGCAACCAGCTTGGCTTAACAGTGAAATCCTTGCTGACCTTAAACACAAAAAAGAAGCTTACAAGAATAGAAGATTGGACAAATGACCAGGGAGGAGTATAAAAATATCGCTCAGGCATGCAGGAGTGAAATCAGGAAGGCCAAATCGCACTTGGAGTTGCAGCTAGCAAGAGATGTTAAGAGTAACAAGAAGGGTTTCTTCAGGCATGTTAGCAACAAGAAGAAGGTCAAGGAAAGTGTGGGCCCCTTACTAAATGAGGGAGGCAACCTAGTGACAGAGGATGTGGAAAAAGCTAATGTACTCAATGCTTTTTTTGCCTCTGTCTTCACAAACAAGGTCAGCTCCCAGACTGCTGGACTGGGCAGCACAGTATGGGGAGGAGGTGACCAGCCCTCCGTGGAGAAAGAAGTGGTTCGGGACTATTTAGAAAAACTGGATGAGCACAAATCCATGGGGCCAGATGCGCTGCATCTGAGGGTGCTAAAGGAGTTGGCGGATGTGATTGCATAGCCATTGGCCAATCATCTTTGAAAAATCATGGCGATCGGGGGAGGTCCTGGATGACTGGAAAAAGGCTAATAGTGCCCATCTTTAAAAAAGGGAAGGAGGAGGATCCGGGGAACTACAGGCCAGTCAGCTTCACCTCAGTCCCTGGAAAAATCATGGAGCAGGTCCTCAAGGAATCAATTATGAAACACTTAGAGGAGAGGAAAGTGATCAGGAACAGTCAGCATGGATTCACCAAGAGGAAGTCATGCCTGACTAACCTAATTGCCTTCTATGATGAGATAACTGGCTCTGTGGATGAGGGGAAAGCAGTGGACGTGTTATTCCTCGACTTTAGCAAAGCTTTTGATATAGTCTCCCACAGTATTCTTGCCGCCAAGTTAAAGAAGTATGGGCTGGATGAATGGACTGTAAGGTGGATAGAAAGCTGGCTAGATCGTTGGGCTCAACGGGTAGTGATCAATGGCTCCATGTCTAGTTGGCAGCCGGTTTCAAGCGGAGTACCCCAAGGGTCAGTCCTGGGGACGGTTTTGTTTAATATCTTTATTAATGATCTGGAGGATGGTGTGGACTGCTCTCTCAGCAAGTTTGCAGATGACACTAAACTGGGAGGTGTGGTAAATACACTGGAGGGTAGGGATCGGATACAGAGGCACCTAGACAAATTAGTGGATTGGGCCAAAAAAAAACCTGATGAGGTTCAACAAGGACAAGTGCAGAGTCCTGCACTTAGGATGGAAGAATCCTATGCACGGCTACAGACTAGGGACTGAATGGCTAGGAAGCAGTTCTACAGAAAAAGACCTAGGGGTCACAGTGGACGAGAAGCTGGATATGAGTCAACAGTGTACTCTTGTTGCCAAGAAGGCTAACAGCATTTTGGGCTGTATAAGTAGAGGCATTGCCAGCAGATCGAGGAACGTGATCATTCCCCTTTATTCGACATTGGTGCGGCCTCATCTAGAGTACTGTGTCCAGTTTTGGGCCCCACACTACAAGAAGGATGTGGAAAAATTGGAAAGAGTCCAGCGGAGGGCAACAAAAATGATTAGGGGTCTGGAGCACATGATTTATAAGGAGAGGCTGAGAGAACTGGGATTGTTTAGTCTCCAGAAGAGAAGAATGAGGGGGGATTTGATAGCTGCTTTCAACTACCTGAAGCGGGGGTTCCAAAGAGGATGGAGCTTGGCTGTTCTCAGTGGCGGCAGATAACAGAACAAGGAGCAATGGTCTCAAGTTGCAGTGGGGGAGATCTAGGTTGGATATTAGGAAACACTATTTCACTAGGAGGGTTTTGAAGCACTGGAATGCATTACCTAGGGAGGTGGTGGAATCTCCTTCCTTGGAGGTTTTTAAGGCCCGGCTTGACAAAGCCCTAGCTGGGATGATTTAGTTGGGAATTGGTCCTGCTTTAAGCAGGGGGTTGGACTAGCTGACCTCCTGAGGTCCCTTCCAACCCTGATATTCTATGATTCTATGAACCTTGCATCGACAGGGGATCATTTGGTGAGAGCCCACAAAGATGAGGCTTTTGGAAGAGAGGAGTCTTGTATTTGCATTTTTCTAATTTTCTGATTTGTCTTTATTTGTAATTGCATATGTCTTTACCAAATTAGTTTGACACTACAGTAGATTAAAAAGACATGCTGCAGAATCATAAAGAATGCAATAGTACCAATGCACATATTTCTCCCATGTCTGCTTTTATTAATTCTTCTTCCCGCAAACATTTTTTTTTTTTTAAAAAGAGGCTTGGAATCAGCTCATGCATAATGAATCATGATATACGTTCTTTTTGGAGAGGTCAAAAATTCTGGCTTTCCTGGTGCCAACATCAACATGATCATAAAATAAGATTTTATGAGTGTGAAGAGAGAAAGGGTTAGCCCACAAAGAACAAATTATTGTATCACCAAAAGTTTCTTTGCCATGTCTTAACATTTCCCTACTGATCAGCAGTGAGAGAAACGAAAAACATTCTAGATTCTGCCAGTCTTCTTACAAGGGTCTATGTTCAGCTATTATGTCAGTCATTCAAACTTCTTCTGTGGGGTGTGTCACAGTTCAGGGCAACATCTGTATTCTACCTCTGTGGCCAAGCAAGGGCTCCCCCCTAGGTTTCTGGTTCCTCAGCCATTGCTTTTCTTGGGTGAAGATGCACTCTCTCCCTTCTAACTTGGGTATTTCCAGGCTACATAGTCCCCTGACTATATTGTGATATTTCCAGAAAAAGACAGACTGACTAAGCAGGCTTGCTTTGCTTCTCTCCTCAGAGACAGTACACAGTGTAATTACCACACAGTTCTTTCTAAGCAAGCATATTTATTCTTAAGGTAAAAGCATTACAGAGAAAACATATTAAAAGCTACAAAAGAATCTACACGTATGTTAATAAGCTTACCAAAGATCACCCCCTTACTCCAACAAGGGCTCTGGTTGGTGATTAGTCTTTAAACCCCACACAGGATGGTCACAAGTTTACCACAGGGGCATGTGCTGAGCTGAAGCTAAGTCTTATGAGGCCTGTATGGGCCAAAGATTTTCCAACTCTTCCCTAAGGCTTAGGGCTCCCTTGAACCTAAGGTCCTGTCCACTTGCTGGATCAGAAAGATGGCCATGAATCAGTTTACCATGAGGCTATTCATTCAAAAACCCTTTCTTAGTCTGTTTGTTCCTGGAGAATCCAGATTGAACTACTTGACGCTAACCTCATCAGGTGCTTCTCTGGAGATGTTACAACCTGAGTGACGTTGACTTATCACCCCCTATTTGTTCTCAGTTCCTGAAGGAGCTGTATTTACCCTTCCCATGGAAATGCACACAATCCCTTGTTCACAAGAATACAAAAACCATTCATTTACTATAATGGACTCCAAAGATATTAAAAACTCAATTCAATAAAGTTTAACTTAATCCCGTCCGGTTCATCCAGGATATTGCAGCAGTGAGATAAAAGAAACATTCTAGATTCTTTCAGTCTTCTTCTTAAGTTCTATATTGTGCCAAACATTGAAACTTCTTCTGTGACATGTACAACAAATTTTCCAAGAACACCCACCTTCTGAAACTCACTGCCAACTGCCAGTGCCACTCGTAACTGACAGGTTTCAGAGTAGCAGCCGTGTTAGTCTGTATCCACAAAAAGAACAGGAGTAACTTGTGGCACCTTAGAGACTAACAAATTTGTTAGTCTCTAAGGTGCCACAAGTACTCGTAACTGAAAATGTCAAATCCAGTCATAATAAACGTGTCTCAGATAAATGGATTCTTCAGAAGGGTCTGATTTTTAGAGGGGATTATTTTGTGGGCACTGATGAAACCTGCAATGCTAAATATGCATATGTATTTAGATTCACATGAGGCAAGATTCAGATTGTTTACAATGAACAACGGCTTTAAAAGAGCAAGCAGTTCCCATCCATATCAGTGATTAAAGACTAGACCAGGGGTCGGCAACGTTCGGCACGCGACTCGCCAGGGTAAGCACCATGGCGGGCTGGGCCAGTTTTATTTACCTGCTGACACGGCAGGTTCAGTCGATCTCGGCCCCCACTGGCCGCGGTTTGCCGTCCCGGGCCAATGGGGGTGGTGATAAGCGGCGCGGGTGAGGGATGTGCTGGCCGCAGCTTCTCACTGCACCCATTGGCCCGGGACGGTGAACCACGGCCAGTGGGGGCCGCGATCGGCCGAACCTGCCGCGTCAGCAGGTAAATAAAACTGGCCTGGCCCGCCAGGGTGCTTACCCTGGCGAGCCGCATGCCGAACGTTGCCAACCCCTGGACTAGACGGTCATCTTGGATGGTATTAGCATTAATATTCCCAGGTTTTGGCTCCTTCCTTTTTGCCTGAATGCCTAAAGGGACTGGTAAGTTCAGCATAAATCCATATAAGGCACATAAGGAAACACTACTGCCAAGAAACACCACAGTCAGCGCATCTTGTCATACCCTGATTTTGTCTTGAAATTGGATTATGCGCATTTTGCCCTTTATGCCTGACAATATCTATTTCCAAACATACTCTGCAGGTAAAATCAAGATTGTGTTTCTATGATATTTGAGAGCTTTAAGAGCTATGTTCCAGTCACCTAATTCAAAAAGGGGTATTATCAAGTATTTATGATGACAGCAGTAATTATTTAATTTTAATTTCTATAGTGTCAACAATGTTCTCGCCACTTGATGGGCTAATATGAAGACAAGGACCCTGCCATAAAATGTTTGCAATATAAGCAAACATAATGAAAAAAAGTATGTTTGAATGGCAAAGTTTTGCATAGGTCTTCAACATACTATATTTTTTATTAGGTTACATTTATATCAGTTATATAATTTTTCTAACAGTACTGTTTGAGAAGGACTAAAGAAGTAGTCTTGGAGATGAATGTGTGAGAAAGGCGCAAAGGCGATGGTTAGTCTAAATACCTGTAGTTGAAAGTACTCCCACTTTTGGTCGCATTTGATACTTTCTTCATTATATGATATAGCATGTTCCCATAAAAAGGTGTCTTTCTCAAAGTCAGTGTTCTGCAAGGGCTGTAGGGATTTCACTGGATCAATTCCTTCCACAATAAGAGGGTGTCCCAGGATTTTGGGGAAATTCCATCACATTCTCAATTTTCCCCAGACTTCTTTCTACCTTGTTGTAGCACATTTACATTTTCTTTTTACCTCAACCTCATTACATCATGTGATCTCACCTCCCAGGACTCATTTCTGCTCCTTCCACATGAGTTCAGGCCATCAAACCTTTCCAAATGTTCTCCTACCTTATCCTCATGAGAAGTTAAAGAAGCCTGCATTTTGTTCCAAGTAGAGCAAAATCTTGCCCTTTTCTGAAGGAACCTTATCAGAAAGGTAACATCTTGCTGAACATCTAGGACTGGATAGGGCAGGATATCTCACAGCAGGCTGGAGGGAACATGCTGCTAGACACATTCTCCTCCTATTCTAAAAAGGGGCAGAGTGCACATCCAACTAATAAGTGTTGCTTATTACAGAAAACACATTAGCTAGTTAGAGGACTAGCCAGGAATCCTAACTAGCAGATCACAGTTTTTGGTGGTACGAACCACATGATGCTGTTACACTTTTAAACAATCTCCTGAGTATTAGGGCAACTCTCCTGCTATTTAAACACGGGAAGGGAAAGAGACTCCCTGTGCCTTCTTCTCCCCCTAGTGGCCCAGTAAAGCATAGGACAGGATTTGCCCATTAGGGTGAAATCCTGGTCCCACTGAAATCAATGGCAAAAATTAAGCCTAAGAAAAAGATTCAGACAGCACATGGATTGATACTTTTTTCATCATGGTGTTTTCAGGCGGAGACACCAAGGGTTAGAATAAAGACAGTGCTTACATTATTCCAATAAACTTCAGTATTTCTCATAGAGGCAATATTTTTAACAGGTTTTTTTTTTTTGCATATTTATGATGACTTTCATCAGCTATATATCAAGTATCCAAAAGCCACGAAGATACACAGTCTACAAGTGTCTCATGGGCTAGTATAAAATATTCAGACCTAGATACAATTCAACTAAATTTGGCCTTGTGTGTGTATAGAGAGAGCTTCAAGAAGACTTAGCATTAGTTTCCCATAGTTCAAGATCCCCCATTAAAATGTACAATGAAATGCATTCTGTTCAAAACTGAACCTGAATAACAGAGGGTACAGACTGAGACATGATGGGGGAAGATTTTTCTACTGGTGTAGTGATTTCACTTGGATCGGAGCTTTAATTGACTTTAGTAGACAGTAATTGTCATTAGGGATGCAGGTATATGGAAGTGGGGTACCTAATTCTTTTGAAAATCCCAGTCACTATGTGTATTTCAGTAATGCAAGAATTCAGTCCTCATATTTTTCTCCTCCCTTTGTATTTCTTGTACGACATATGCATTTGAACTCTGAAGCAATAAGAGGACAATTAAAATTAATTTAACTTAGGACTCAGCAAGAAGATAAACCTAGTTATAGTCAAATAGATCACCAGATAGTTTCTGTTTTAGCTAATGAGTGATATGATGACTGCTGACATTGCTGAGGTAAATACTAATGTTATATATATTTCTAGCTCAAAGAAAGTGAATCCACTAGTGTCTCCTTGATGGTCCATTATTTATGAAAAAGAATGCCACCAATGCAAGGCCCAATAACCATTGCTTGGAAAGTCACTTTCTGCTAAAGCAGCTACTCCAAACATGAACATGGTGAATTTGACATAAGAAACATCATGCAGTAGGTAAAGCTGAGAAACCATGTTCACCGATTGAAAATGTAGACATATTCATTGGTAGAATGATATAATAATCTATGCAGGATTCTAGTCTATAGGTATTAGCTGCCTCAAAGAAACTCACAATTAGCTATGTTACACATCACAAGCACCAGCCTTGTTTGGTTTTCCTCTATTTTATGAGCAAAATAAATGGCAAAGTATGGTCTGTAGTGATCATACAATCATTACTACAGCTTCATGCTCTAGCAAATTGCTGTTACTGTTTGTTTCCTCTTATAGTTGTAATCAATGTGCTGTCAAAAATATATTTTTTGTGAGAACACTGGAGAAGATATAATATCAAGTTCATATTGGTTTAATAATTGTAATTTAATTTTAAAAGGGCACTAATCCATATAGAATGCAAAGATAAATAAGAAATTCCAAACAATTAAAAAGGTGTTGATATGACAGTACTTAATATTTAAGTGAATGAAGGAAATAAAGAATGTTAAAACTTACTGAGAAGTATTGCTGTAGCTCCTATCAGCGTGGTAAATTTGTACTGTTCTGGGGAGATGATTTTTATTACAAATGTAGAATTGTATATCTTTAATAGAGGACTTCTACTAGTTACCAGTAAGTCAGTCTGCCAACCAATCTTTATACCAATCAAAATTTATGAGATGGTCAGTCACAGTTTCTCTAGACAGTCAAAACTTAATTTCAGTATAAATAATTTTCATTTAAAATGCTATTACAAGTAATCTTTGTCTGGTATTACCATGGTGTTCCATTAAGGCAGAGCAAACTGCTTTTTTGTCTTACCCCTAGAAGGAATCATTTTCCTCTCCTTACATGAGGTGAAATTCTGCCCCTATTGAAGTCAATGGGAGTTTTTCTATGGAGTTTAATGGACAAGGATTCACTTCAGGTGCAGCAGTTTGTTGAAGGCACTTCACTTCTTTTACTGAGCTAAAAAGCTAATGTGGGCCAATCAGAACACAATTCTAACTTTGTTAAGTAGCGCTTAGGTGGTCCAATGAGTAGTTGAATTGTGCCTCAAGATAGCTTATACTATCATTCCATATTGTCTCTTAACCAAAGAAAATGATTTCATATTAGCTAGCCACAGAAAGAGGATTACAATCATGGCAATGAACCAGTCAAGCTAACTGGGTTAAAAAACTAAAATGCTTTGCTTTAGGATCCTACCTGGTGCAAACACTATTTTTAAACCAGTTAAAATACATTTTGGAGCTATTCACATTAGCCAGCTAAACCATGTTATAATATATGGTTGCTTACCCTATGTAGTTTGAGCAAAATCATGATTTTCTTTGTTTAATTCATCCATTTTATCTTATGAAGTTATGCAGGTATGGGTGACTATGTAAATCTTGTCAAACTTCTACAGAAGTGATAAAAATAAGAATCATCAATGACTCCCCATTTTAGGGCACATCTGCACAAAAAAAGCAATCAAATCCAAGGACCCAGATTCAGCATGGTTGTCCCTCAACTTAATTACAAAACATGCTTTAAATCTGGATGTAAGCATACTTTAACCAGGTCACACTGGTTGGTCTAAGGCCTTGGACATAACCAGTGCTTAACCCACTTATGGCAAATTGTTAAGGTGCTGCTAGGTTACAGAGTTTAACTGTGTGTTGTATTTGGATTTCCTGATCTGGTCATTTTTGTAATGCACAGGTGCCCTTAAAGTCACTGGTATGCCAACTATCTTGTCACCAACTTGTTTTAAGTTGTCTTTTCAATGGCTTTAACTCTTTTTTTATTTCTCTCTGTTATAAAACATTTTCACAACAAATCCTGCTTCAATATTTGCCACAGTGCCATCTTACAAGTCCCACATATATTCTTCAAGTTGTAGGCATAAGCAGAATATTTTTTGTCTTCCAAAACTTGGGAGATAGTAGTACATTTGGGAGAGTGTGGGATATGTTCTATTGAGAGAGGATTCGACTCATCTCTTTTCGGCTGAAGTCTGTGACTGGGAAGGTCATAAAAAAATAACCACCACATCTATGTGCAGGCACCACAGGAAACCAACTGACCTGTCAGGTAAGAAGTAAATTCAAAACTCTTCCCAGAAGTTTTTATGAAGCATTAATGCATACAAGCAACACATTCAGATATATTAGAACCATGCTGCTGCTGCTGCTAAACTTCAGTGGCCAAAGTGTGACTCAATATAGTATTCAATACCTACAATCAAAACTCTGCTTTGTGCTGCTCTCTCCACAGCAGATAGAACTGGACAAAGCATAAACTGTCAAGTGTGCAGGGTTGGGACAAAGAAGAAATAATAAAGTGTTAATAAAGGGAATGACACAAACAAAATGTGAGTGGCTGATGCAGAAGACTCCATCTGACAGAAGAAGGAATAGACCTAGGACAAAGACACCTTCACTCACTGTGCAGCCTGCATGTCATAAAAGGTTGGCCAGGCCTGTACTAAGAAAGCTGTATAATAGTTTGCAGGTGTATTTGAAAGCTGATTTTAGTATCGTTCAGCAAAATGTGCTAACAATCCCTGTTCAAGGGGCTGTGATATAAAAAAAATAATTCTGAAGGCTACTACTATAATGTCTACATTATAAGGCCCTGAAGTTGTGGTTTTATTTATTAACTTTGTGTCGAGTATATTTTTCCAGAGCAAGCTCCTCAGTCTTGTATATTCTGCACAGCCCTTTTAAAGGCTGTAGTATAACAACAATAAAATAAGGACAGTTTTGTGATTTAAAAATCATAGAATAACTACATGCATTAGGGAAAAATGGGATAGTCTAAAAATATTCATGCACCAATGATAATGGTACAGATATTATATGGCAGTTAAAACTATGAAAACTATTTAGGATAACTTGTAGAAACATAGCGACACAGGACACAAGAAAATATATTTCCATGGAATGTTTAATCTGTGAAATTATTTCCTTCCTTCCTGATGGAAATATAATACTGAATTGGATACAGTCCTGAGTTTAAAATTGAAAGCAAAGGGAATAGGAAGGAAATTAAGATCCCAAAAGTAGAGGGTCATAGTATGGAGAGGTGAAACACTAGAGAAAAACTAAAATCTAGATTTGTGATATTTACTATACAATGAAATCACGGAAGTCAGAATTGAAGAGAATTAAATTAGTCCATCTTCACTAGCCCTTTAAATTAGCACCCAGAATTCATGGTTGCATTCCTGAAATAAGAAACACAAAGCTCTATTGAAGGAGAGTTGACTACAGCCAAAATTAGGGAGGGGTAAATCCTTCAAGATTGCATATGTGCTTTTTTAAAACTAGTAGACACACCCTTAATACATTCTGGACTCAGAGAAAAATGGAACCTGCTGATGGCATTTTTTTGACTACGTTCTACAGATGGGGCATCCAGAATGCAGCTTCTGCCCTATAGCAAACCGGCATGCTTTCAAACTGGAGAATGAAGCCAGCAGGCTTTGAAGTCTTGACTCTAGGGTGGAAGGAGATGGGGTACAGCTTTCAATTACAATTGGCCAATTCTCTTGATTTTAAAGCCTCTGTTGTCCTAGGATTTTGGGTGTCCTCAAAGATCTTTGACTAATTAGGGTTGTACTGTGTGTGTATAAATTACTTACTAACCCCTGAAATGCAGCCATCTCTGAATGGAGTGTTCAAAGGTGCATGAAAAACACGACAAACAATGTTTAAAACAGTAACGTGTATGAGATAGAGAATAAAGAAGAGATAAAAATGCTACACATTACAAAATAATTTGATTTAACTATGCTATTGAACCAGTATGAGAACTGACAATTTGAAACTGATGCTGGCTGATAAGCATAAAATTGCCCTATTTAGTCTTCAGACATGGCCAGCTATGGTGAAGCTCAGGAGTAAAATTGATAGCACTTGCAGAGGTAGTGAGAGGGCTGTTTGCCAGACTAAATACAAGTATTAGAAAAGACAAATTTCGTAGAAGAGAAAAAATTAAACATAACAAAATAAAAATATTATAATAGTGTATGAGAGTCGGGATTTCTTGATGATACAACTAAAGAAGTTTGGATTTGGGACCCTGGAAGTACAGTAGAAAAATATTCTCTTGTTATAGTCAAGAGAAGAATGGAAATGGTTCAACTGTCTGCAGCAGAAGGATACCAAGAAACCACATTTTGTTGTGTATGGTATTTTCATAAATTGACTTGCTGCATTTAGATCTCCCAAAATTGAACAGGGCAATCATACAGACATGCTGTAGATCAATTTCTGTAATTACTGGAGAACCCCAGGGCTAAAGTTTCAAACCAAGAGAAGAGACAAATATTTAGCCATTGGTGGACATCCAGGAGCTAGGTATTATTGCAGAAGTACCCCAGAGTCATCTGCTAAACAGGACAGTAATATATCAGAAGAATGCTTTCTGTTTAATGCACAGATCTTTCAGAAAACCCTGCACACAGAATATGTCTACCTTTAATGTTGTTTCCAGATGATTTGTAGGCCCAGCTTTCTTTTTCCTATTTGGACTGAGTTGAATGACCTTAACCTCAGAAAGACTATTATGCTCCTGGATAAAAATGTTATTTTCTGCTCATAAAGAACAAAAGGTAAAGATATTAGCGATTCAATATTTAGGTTATTCCACATCCCAGAATGAAAGACAGCAGGAATTTTAATGACTTCACCCATCCTTTAATTTTCAGCCCAAGAAGTTAATTAGCCCTCTTCTGATTTACAAAGTCTTAAAGCAATGCATACCCACAAAATCAGCCATTAATAATTCCTGCTATTATAATATAGCTCCCTGAATAAAATATGATAAACGAGGCTAAAGAGAACTGGCAAGTACCCAGTGAAATTAGAGTAAAAAACTTGACATGCAACTATACATTATTTTTAGGTAGTTAGGGTGCCTAACATTTCAGTGTGCCTCTAATGTAAGAAATCTCCTGTTTGTTCTGCTGGAAGATGTTCCTCTTGGCCAAACAGGAAACTTGGGTAGTCATTAAGACAAGAAGTGGGGGAGCTTGTGAACACTAGAACTGACATCGCATTCCTGCAGCACATCTCCCATACTAATAAAACATCTAACCTCTCTGTGGTTTCCAGTCCCATTACAGTCCTTGTCAATGGTTATAGCAGCAGAATGATCAAGTGCAAAGTGTTTTAGGCTAAATAGCCGAGCCAAATAAAGAAGGCTGGAAATGAAATCTAGAGTGGCAATAACCTGGAAAATGCAGACCCAAGCTCTGCAAACAAGATTTAGAGTGGTAGTCGTGTTAGTGTGTATCAGCAAAAACAATGAGGAGTCCTTGTGGCACCAGAGGCCTGGTCTACACTGGGGTGGGATGAGGTGGAGGATCGATCTAAGTTACGCAACTTCAGCTACGTGAATAACGTAGCTGAAGTTGATGTACTTAGATCTATTTACCGCGGTGTTTTCACTACGGTGAGTCGACTGCTGCCACTCCCCCGTCAACTCTGCCTGCACCTCTCGCCAAGCCTGGAGTACAGGAGTCGACGGGAGAGCGCTTGGGGATCGATTTATCGCGTCTAGACTAGACGTGGTGAATCGATTCCCCCCTGGATCGATCACTGCCCGCCAATCTGGCTGGTAGTGAAGACATACCCTTAGAGACTAACAAATTTATTTGGGCATAAGCTTTCGTGGGCTAAAACCCACTTCATCAGATGCATGGAGTAAAAAATACAATAAGCAAAATATATATTATAGCACATGAAAAGATGGGAGTTGCCTTACCAAGTGGGGGGTTAGCGCTAACAAGCCAATTCAATTAAGGTGGAAGTGGCCTTTTCTCAACAGTTGACAAGAATGGGTGAATATCAAGGGAAGGAAAATTACTTTTGTAGTGCTAACGAGGCCAATGCAATCAAGGTGGACATTGCCTATTTCCAACAGTTGACAAGAAGGTGTGAGTATCAGCCAAGGGAAAATTACTTTTTGTAGTGACACATCCACTCCCAGTCTTTATTCAGGCCTAATTTGATGGTTTTCAGTTTGCAAATTAATTCCAGTTCTGCAGTTTCTCATTGGAGTCTGTCTTTGAAGTTTTTTCATTGAAGAATTTCCACTTTTAAATCTGTTATTGAGTGTCCAGGGAGATTGAAGTGTTCTCCTACTTGATTGGTTTTTGAATGTTACAATTCTTGATGTCCGATTTGTGTCCATTTATTCTTTTGCACAGAGACTGTCCGGTTTGGCCAATGTACATGGCAGAGGGGCATTGCTGTCACATGATGGCATATATCATATTCATAGATGTGCAGGTGGACGAGCCCCTGATGGTGTGGCTGATGTGGTTAGGTCCTATGATGGTGTCCCTTGAATAGATATGCCGACAGAGTTGGCAATGGGGTTTGTTGCAGGGATAGGTTCCTGGGTTAGTGTTTTTGTTGTGTGGTGTGTAGTTGCTGGTGAGTATTTACTTCAGGTTGGGGGGCTGTCTGTAAGCAAGGGCTGGCCTGTCTCCCAAGGTCTGTGAGAGTGAGAATCGTCCTTCAGGATAGGTTGTAGATCCTTGATGATGCGCTGGAGAGGTTTTAGTTGGGGGCTGTAGGTGACGGCTAGTGGTGTTCTGTTACTTTCTTGTTGGGCCTGTCCTGTAGCAGGTGACTTCTGGGTACCCTTCTAGCTCTGTCAATCTGTTTCTTCACTTCACCAGGTGGGTATTGTAGTTTTAAGAACACTTGATAGAGATCCTGTAGGTGTTTGTCTCTGTCTGAGGGATTGGAGCAAATGTAGTTGTATCTTAGAGCTTGGCTGTAGACAATGGATCATGTGTTGTGGTCTGGATGAAAGCTGGAGACATGTAGGTAAGTATAGTGGTCAATAGGTTTCCGGTATAGGGTGGTGTTTATGTGACCATTGCTTAACAAGACACTCTTAGTTCATTTGTAAAGCCCCCAGAATAACTGGCACAGACATGCTTATATTACTGAGGGCCTGACACTGCTACTCCACTAGTAATAGCTTACTATACAGCTAGTCTCACTGATTTCAGTAGGAGGAGTTTGTGGATAGGGAGTACTGTTCCTAGTTTAGTCCTTTGCTGGTAGGTTTAGGTAGCTGGAAGGCAGAAGTGTCAGGTGTTTAGGGCACTGGGCTGGGAGTCAGGTAACCTGCATTCTATTCCTGACTCTGCTGCTGACCTGCTGCGTGGCCTCGGTCAAGTCCTTGTTAAGTCGCTGTTTCCCTTTCTTCCATTTATCCGTCTTGTTTATATGAACTGAAAACTCTTTGTAGTAGAGGTTGCCTCTTACTATTGTGCCTAGCACAATGGGGCCTCTTGGAGCTCCTGTAACACAATATAAACAAACACAGAAATACAGAGGTGTCTATTGTCAGTTAACATTGATACTGGTATTCACATGCCAGTCAATGAGGAATTTTGCACTAGATTCGGATTCGTCAAGCTGTTGATCTCCCACATTCAGAAAAGACAATAACAAGAAGAAAGTGCATAAGCACAAATGGTCATTTAAACCTGCAGGCTTCTTGTGTTAAGGAAATTTTAAGGAAAAAAAATCCAGTGCAGCTGCTAGCTAAGTATAATTAAAATTACAATATTAAACAAAAGGTCTATTTGCATAAATCCATTGGGCAAATATTTTATCAGCCAAACATTTTTTATAGAGTGCATAAAAATATAGCTATGTTTTCTCAATAGGATGAAGGATATTGACTTAGACTTTTAAATGAATTGAGACTTTTGCCAGGGGTGCCAATAAGCAAAATTTATTTCTGGCTTTTATTGTCTCTGTTATATGGGCAATCCACTCCAAATGGAATTCATTCAAGCTACATTGGCTCTACAACTACAAAGCATATGGATAAAATTAATTTGAGCAACTTCTTAGTGTACCAAAGGCACTAAACACTGAAAAAGAACACGAAAACTTGCTTTACAGTGCAGAAACTTGCCTGTGTAGACAAGGTCTTATTTGTTTCAGTGTGAGTATAAACTGGGAAGGGAACCATAGTCTGTATTGTAAATAACAATTTACACTGAATTAATGATATTGGGCCTTGTTCTCCTTTACAATTATTCCACTACTGGGAGAGTGGGCTTCATCCCCTACTCCCATACTACCAGCAGAAGAGATCGGAGCTCCAACCTTCTTATTTGTGGATCTAAGTGTATTCCTTTGGAAGCAGGAGAAGCTCTTTGTCTCCTCAAGATAGTCTCCTCACTCCCCAAGCATTTTACATGCTACACCCCTTGGACAGCACAGCTTTTGCAGAAGCCATGCTGACCGGAACTCCCTAATTGGGAGACTCTGGAGTGGTGGCAGCCCCGGTGTTGAGAAGGAATATAAGTGTCTGCAGTAGCTTGCTAGTGTTTTCCCTTCAGGTTTGGAATGAGATAATCCAGGAGAGCATTGACAGACACCCTTAAACCTACACATTCTCTTTTCCCCACCCTCTAGATCCAGAACTGTCCAGTGTATCCATTTGACAGTGTCCAGAAGGGGGAGAGAGTACAAGCCACTTTTGTGTCGAAAAACATGGAACATAGGCTACATCTGTTCCTCCCACATCTACATCTGTTCAGTTTGGTTCCCCTAGCACATGGAAGTGGATGGGATTCAATATTACTCACGTGTCTAAAATATCCCTCTCCTAAAGTTTGCTTTATTATTCAAGGATGGCACGTTAATTCCCATTTTATGTTTGGGTTAATGAGCGGCATAATTAACATTTAATCCCTAACTTGCAAAAGAAAGGATATTTCTGATAGTAAAGTCATCTCACCTGACTCCTTTATTCTGAATAGTTATTTTACATGTCTTTGGTTTTAATTCCCTTTAAAAAATAAAATGTTGTTCCTCACAGTTGAAGGTCTAATGTGGCTCTCCCCACATCCCTAGTTAATGACCTTTTCTTTTCTCCAACGCAGGGCAAATATTAGCATTTGAATACTGTAACTTTCTCCCCCCAGACAGTATGACTATTTAATTTGCTGGGATGTTGCGCAAGAACCTTGCTTTCTAAATATTTGGAAAATCATGCCTGAACATCTTTGCTGAAAGTGTGCATTGTAACCCATCTTGTTGTTACACATTCTAGTGGTGTTCTGTGTACAGAGGCAGAATTTTAGAATAGCCTCTCCTCTCAACGTCTGTTTTCTGCACCACACTTGTTCCTTCTCTCAGAAGGTGAAGCTGAAAAAACATCAGATCTCATACCAGTGGGAATCTCTGTCCCATTAAGAAAGAGGTCAGCAGCCTACAGCTGTGGAGTCACATATGGCTCTTTTAGAAACACTTCCTCAGCAGGCAAGTTTTTTTGCTAAGGGAACACAGTTTTCAAGAAGTTTGAGAGAATACAATTGTAACACCATAGGGAGTTTTAGAGTCTAAGAACTACATCCTTCCTCTCATTACGTCAATATAGCTTATGACAATCCTTCTCCCCCATCAAAAGAAGCTCAGTAAATGGTTGAGATGGTCCAGATGGTTTGGAAACGGATTGTCATACTGTATTTCTTAGCAAATTAATGCTGACATAGGGATAGAGACTTAAGTTTATTCAGGCTCTGAGTCATCTGGTGTCTCTAGCATTTTACCTGTTTATCTAATTTACTAATGAAAGGAATATGAGCAGAAGAGAGAGGCAAATCAAAGTAATTTACCTTGACAAACAAAATAGGCTAACAAGTTTTAGGTAGGCAGGGAACCAGGAAAATAACAGACTAGAGCACAAAGTCAAAATAACCACGGTACGGGGGCTGCCTCCCAGAGCTTCCCTTCTGCCCAGCTCCTCCTGCCCTACACTGCACCCCAGCTGCACAGTCACCTTCCCAGTCCCTGACGCCTCACCTCTCTCCTCACGGCCTGCACTGGGGAGTCTCTGCCCTGGGCATTGGGCCAGCTCCGTGTGGTGCTGGTCTTGTGCAGGGGCGTGGGCGAAGCAGCGGCACTGGAACCAATGGCCAAAGTGGTTGCAGCCCCAGTGCAGAAAGGGTATTCTGTGGCCAGCATTGAATCTCCTGCTGCCCACACTAGGACTGGTAAGTGATGCAGCAAGCCCCGGCAGAAATTAAGCACAGCCCAGAAGTGCTGAGGCTATCACCTGCCAAGCCTACAGATGCCAGGGCTCAGCTCTGGCAAGTCTGGGTACAAATTAGACACTGAGCTTGTGGCTGGAGAATTTGAGGGTTCCAAGTTCCAGTTGCAGATTTAGAAGTTTGTATAGGATGGAATTAGGTCTCTTACTCTTTCTTCCTTCCTTCCCACTGGATTCCAGGGCAGGAAAAACATATTTGTAAAATGTGTATAAGTTACCCAGTAGATCAAAATAGTTCATTTGGACTTGTTACTATAACTAGTATAAGATACAGATTTATTATATATCATTCACTTACGTAAATACATTTTAGGAAATGTCAGTGATTACTGCACATGTACGAAGTCCTTCTGATGTTTCATTTTAAATGCAAAAAAAAAAAGTGATTCAAACATGTAATTAAACTAATTGAAAATTTGGTATTAATGTCAGCCATTTCTGTGCTCAGAAAAATTGCCACTTTATCAGAGAATATGGCTACTACGTTTTAGATTGTAAGACTATAATGGTTCATAAACAAGGGCCTGATCTCAATATCCTTTGTAATGTGGAACATAATTATGCATAATTGTTAGCCCAAACTACAAGTTAAAATTAATATTGGTGTCCTATCAAAGTGAAGGGCTAAAAATTACTATGTTTTCAAGCATAGCTATTTTGGTTTTGCCTAATGGATTATCAACAA
The DNA here is from genome assembly GCF_027887155.1 of Malaclemys terrapin pileata. Classification (NCBI taxonomy): domain Eukaryota; kingdom Metazoa; phylum Chordata; order Testudines; family Emydidae; genus Malaclemys; species Malaclemys terrapin. The sequence goes on from NC_071512.1 coordinate 71,063,124, forward strand.
CAACAACAACAACAAAAAGAGCTCTTGCCCTACAATACAAAAGATAAACAGAAGAAACAGCATCTGTCAGAATGACACTGTTTAAAACTCCAGAGACTTTTAATCTTTGATTTGTCTCGGTTTAATAAAACCTAAGTGAATCAGGCATTAAGAGGTGAGCTTTACAGCCAACTATTCATTCCAGTCCTATTAGTGTAACGGAATCAGTAAACAGAATCCCAAAATAAGTGAATTTCTCTCCAAGGGCTTGATTCAATTCCCACTGATGTCAGCAGAAATCTCCATTGACTTCCTTGGGTTCTGGAAGCAGCCCTAAATGAAAAAAAAAATTGGCAGATCATGCTAAAAAACTACTAAATCATACGAAAAAAATACAGACTCAAAAAACCCAACAAACAAACAAACAGAACCTAGGGATGGGCTACACACAAACTTGCATTGGTTTTACTAAAGATGTGATTTTAAACTGATTTAAGTTAAATTGGTTCATTTTCTGTTTATAGACAAGTCCGTATTCATTAGACGGTATTTTGAAGCAAAACATATTTTGTACATAATATTTCAATATGAGTTCTCCATCACAGATGATTAAATTAAATTAAAGCAAAGTCCTTCATTAAAAGTCAAATAGTGAGAAACACTAAAATACCAAGAAATAGCTGGATTTAGGGATGTGCATTGGAAATAACTTTTCCTATGTAGCTCTGAACATGGAAATCAAGTAAATGTATGTTGCACATTATTTAAAACGGTTCTGATGCCAGTTCTTTGTTTTAAATATTCAAATGTTTAAAAAAAATAGATTATAGTGTTAAGAAAAGAACCTGAAGGCTCTCTAAGGTTACAGCCACAGTATGCACTAGGGGTGTGATTCCCAGTTCCCGTACACATACTTGCACTAGCTCAGTGAGAGCTACCATAAGTATGAACTGTGACCATAGTAGCAACAGCAGAAACTATTCTGACAATGGTACATGATCAGCCCTGTGGTGAAGCTACTGTACTGTTCTTTATTTCTTCATTAATATCCACTATCATCATCTAACACTATGCACTCACATAAAGATTTAATAAATTAAGGGTAAGTTTGCAGTGATTCAGCAAGTTAAAACATTTATGTGGTCATCTCGTCCTCCAGAACCTGATCTGTAAGAAGCCTGAAAGATTAGCTTCAAGAGATGCCAGAACTTCTCCAATTCATCTCAGTTGGGTGTTCTTTGAACTCTAATAGTTGCAATGTAAAGGTTCATGCTATATTACTATTATCAAAGCAAACAAGCAGAAATTGGATAATTATACTGTGTGGATCATTACCTATACACTTTCAGTGGCATCTTATTTTGCTGTCTCATTTTTGTGTCATCATAGAAGGAACTAGGGAGAGTAGCAACATTTGTTTTTCCTCTCAACTTGATCCCTGCAAAAAGTATTAGAGTTGATTCAACCTCTCATCCTCAGAAATCTTCTATCCATTTTATTCTGTAAAGTACAGGAATATAAAAGTCTGTGACTTAATAATAAACTTAATTCATTGTTGGAGAAGGCAAAATAGACAAACAACTACGAGAACAAACCCTCCCAAACACAGCAAAAAGATCTTAATCTAGGGTTTAAATGGTGTGGAAGACCTTGCCCAATCTCTCTGTTCTGGAATGAATTTCACCCATAGTGAATACACAAGAAAAAAGGTTGTTAGCAAAGATCAATGTTTCGATTCTGAACCTGTCTATGAATACTTCTTGGTCTGCAACACTTAACTATTGTGGAAGATCAGGCTTTATATCTGACCTGTGAGAGAGACAAGGTGGGTGAGGTCATATCTTTTAAAGGATTAACATCTGCTCGTGAAAGCAAAAAGTTTTCAGGATAAGCTTGAAAGCTTGTCTATTTCACCAACAGAAGTTGGTCCAATAAAATATATGATCTCTCCCACCTTGTCTCTAATATCCTGGGACCAACATGGCTATAACATCGCTGCAAACAACAAAGGAATCATATCCCATAAGGAATAGCTTCTCTAAAGAAACAGCATCTCTATTGCAATGTATCCCAAATAACAAACCTCTTCTCTCTGACCCATTGGCATCTGGTTTTATAAAAGGACTTAATTTTATAATTTAGTTTTAAGTATATTACCCAAATACCCTCTTGACACTACATAAAAAAAAACCAGGACAATTTCATTATGACGCTAGGAATTTTCCTTCTCTAATTTATAGAAATTGATGGCCAGCCAGCAAAGAAAGACACTGCATTTATACCTTCATTCACATGGTAAGTTGTTTAATACTACAGAGTTACAAAACAAGAAAGAAAGACAGACAACCTATATCCTCTCCTGCGAGCTTCCACCCCACAAAGAATCCTTTCCCTTCTATATTTCTCTCCAAATTCTTAATCTGAGTCAGATTCCCTACTTCCTATTGACATCTTGGGGGATGCTGGCTGCCCTTTGCCTCCTGCAGGACTCTTCAAGGAATGATCATATATTCTATTGCCCTTTCCCACATCTTCCAGAGAGGAGGCAAGGTAGGTATTTCTCCTGAAGACATTTTAAAGGGAGTTTATGGATTACCTTCTGCCCTCCATTTTTCAGCAGCAGAGAGACTACTCTTCTGATCCCAGATACTAGACTAATCTTTAACTCTGGGGCAGAGGGCACATTGATCCAGTAAAGTACTTTTATTGTGTGAGAAGTTTGTCTATTAGTTCACTGGGCCCCTCAGAGGATGAGTTGAAGTGGGGTGAAGATTCCCAGTGTCTGTTGAAAGGATGGGAGTCCTCCAGAAAAGGAGTAAGGACCCAGTATTACCCTATCTAAAACAATTGTCATTTAGCCATTATCTTCAAAGGCAGCAGGAGCAGGCCCTAAATTCTAGGATTGATTGGGTTGGGTGCAGCATGACAGAACAAATCATGCTCATATTTAGTAATTTGATTATTAGGGCCACCAGCTATGATTATCATTTAAATTCAAATGATGAGTTATTTTCCCATTTGCAGACACTTATGTGGGGCGGGGGTAGGAATGTAACCAACCTTGGGCCCTCTCACAAAGACTTGGCCATTCCCAACCCTGTGCATAGAGCAGGGAATGAGGGGTCCAAAAGAATCCTAGTCCAGCTTCAACCCAGTAGAGGAAACCAGCATTTGGATGAAGTGCAGACTTCTCAGAACTGCTCCAGTACCATTCTCTAGAGGACATACTCTGTGGAGTGCACACACCATCCAGACATTGTGATATTTCTTACCACAAAAAAAATAAATAAATCATATTAATTAAGTATTGCCAACTCCAAGGATTCAAAACCTGTAAGTCAGGCCCCCCAAATCATGAATTTTTGTTATAATACATTTTGTAGGTGTTTTAATTTGTCTTCTGCTTTCCTAGCCCCTAGGCTGCACTTGTTTCATGTCTTCAAGCTTTACTCTACAATCATGAAGGTTAACAACTCACTTTAAAAAAATTAAGACTGAGATTCTTCAGCAATCTCTTGACTCTAGTAGGTGGGGGGCTTTAAGAGAAACAACAAATATCATGAAATGCAATAAATTCATGAGTCAGCAACCCCGCCCAATGAGTAATTTTTCTAGGTACTGATATGACTTTCAATAAGAATTACACTGGTGTCTGGATGAACTATTCATAAAATGGGAACATAAAACCAGAATGACCTGTTTTATATACTGTGTATACATCTCCAAGATGCTGCTTCTGCCCTGTGATCCACATGGACAGACTGCTGTGCCCATGCAGAGCCCCACTGAAATCAATGGGACTATACATGTGACTTTCATGACCCTTCCCTTTTCTCTTCTTCTTCTCACCTAGATTTAATGACTTAAACAGTAGACCATAAATTATACACTTGTACAATTTGGCCAAATTAACATTGCTGTAGGAACCATAAGATTTGACATTCCTGTCTTTTACATATGTAATTTCTCAACTTTGACTCTTCTCTCACATGAGTTTCGGTTTTTATTAGAGGATATTTTTTAGACAGTTTTACATAACTGGTTCCTTTCTCACACACTTCTTAAATTCACCTCTCAGCATTTGTCAGTTTCTCTTCTCCGACTGTTCGTTTTGATTTATTAGTTGAGATGATTATCCCAAAACTGGATCAGGGATTCTCTACACACAGGGTGAAACATTTAGGCCAATTTCCAATTCCTGGGTCTGGCACTGAATTATGAAAGTTTGAAAGCTGTAACGTGAATGTTTATATAGTGAAAGCATTGAATTTGTAAAGCAAATCTTTTAAGCTTTGTGTTTCCCAAAAATTTCATCTTAAACTTCTGTCTGGTTATTTAAATAAGTTTTCAGTAAAATTCCTGCACATGCATCAGTGGCTTGTTACCAGCAGTTAGCCAGGCTGAAGTAGCATAGCACACATGAAATTTCTTTGCCTTTTAAATTTATTTCAGACCTCCATTCCCCCCACACATGCACATACAGTCTGAATATTTTATGTTCCTATGGTACACATCTCATCTGTCTGTGACTTTCCCATTTTCAGTTGTGTTCCATATCACGGTTCCTTGATTTTTTGCTTAATTTTTTGCCCCATAATAGACCAAGAAAGTGAATGTTTACTGAAATCTGTACCTTTGCTGCACACTGACTTTATTGTATGACATCCTCACCAACACACATACAGAACTTGTTAGCAAAGCAGATATAATGGGTTCAGTCTTCATACGGATTTTGTCACTAACTGCTTCTATAGCATACATATTATAATGCATTATGAGAAGTAAATTGGGTGTTTTCTTGGCTTGCCATACTCACAAAATGACTAGAACATACTTGATGGGATGAATAACCTTCCTTCATTCCTGGAATTTTTAAATCCTTATGTATATTATTATGGGAAAAATGAAGAAGCAAATAAGGCAATATGTGTTTTGCCTATCTTAATGAATTTGTGTTGCAACAAAGAACTTACACTCCAAAGTTTTATTGAAAATAACCAAACAATAAAACTATGGAAATACAGATTTAACTACTAGATTTTAATGTATACATTTTTATTCTCTGATTTATTTAAAGCAGTTGAAAGCTACCACAGTGGTTTTCAGTCATGAAAATTCCACTTATTGTAGCACTTGTGTCTTGGCTCTATATTTGCTGTTTTGCTCCAATACATTACATAATAAAATGGAATTTCCAGACAGAAGTCAGAATTTTACAGCTAGATATAGATCAGGGGAAACCTCTTCTTTACATTGGCTGGTAATTATATGCTATTGATTTTTGACATAACCCAAAAAGCATTTATTCCCCCTCACACCTCCACTGTATAGCATAATGCTTCCAGTTTATTTTCCACTCTGTAGCTAGTGAAAAATCCATGTTACAACTGTAGCACAGTGACAATTACTAATGAACAAGTAAAATCAGATTACAGAAGTATACCTGGAGATTCCTTTTCTTTATACAGAGTGGGATTTTCAAAGGAACCTAAGTTACTTAGGAGCCCAAGTTTCATTCATTCTCTTAAGTCACTTAGGCAATTTTGAAAATCCCACCCATAGTAATTAACAGTAAGAACAATTCTAAAGGGACCTAGGATGAAATCCTGGCAGCTATTTTAAACAGTTTTTAAAACTGTATTATAAAATCAAAATAGATATGGAATGTGTATAAGATATTTTTTCATGGCAATAACAGAATTTCAGTAAAAAATGTTAGTAGTATTCATATGCAGTAGTGTTGTTACTGTGTCCATCCCAGGATATGAGAGACAGAAGGTAGGTGAGGTAATATCTTTTTTATTGGACTAACTTCTGTTGGTGAGAGAGACAAGCTTTCAAGCTTACACAGAGCTCTTCTTCGGGTCAGAAGAGTAAACTCGAAAGCTTCTCTCTCTCACCAACAGAAGTTGGTCAATAAAAGATATTACCTCACCCGTCTTATCTCTCAGTAGTAGTAATAATTAGTTTACCAGTGAACTGGAAGACAATGAAAAATAGACAGAAAATATGAAAATATGCTTATGTTATGAATATGACATAACTGAGATATACTTTATGCAAGCAGCAAAGAGTCCTGTGGCACCTTATAGACTAACAGACGTATTGGAGCATGAGCTTTCGTGGGTGAATATCCACTTCTTCGGATGCAAGAAGAAGTGGGTATTCACCCACAAAAGCTCATGCTCCAATATGTCTGTTAGTCTATAAGGTGCCACAGGACTCTTTGCTGCTTTTACAGATCCAGACTAACACGGCTACCCCTTTGATACTTGACTTTATGCAAGATGGCTCATGTAAGATATCATTGGAAAGGTTATGATTCACTGAATGCAATTATCCAATTTGTATGCCTGAATCATTTTTGTATCTGAAGTTAGGAATATTGACTATGTATCTATATTTCAAATGTGTTACTTTGGGTGTCACCCCCCAACCAGTGCTTCAGATACAACAATGGAAAAGCCAGACAGGGCTAATGGCCCACAGCAGAGACAATTGACTGTGAAAGAGCTTAGTCTTCCTGTGGACCCTCCAGACCACCTATGAGTAATGGCTGCCAGAGCCCTGCAGAGACATGGGTCTGAGTCACCTAGTACTGGAGCCACCCCTTGGAATACCAATGTTCTTCCCTGGGAGACAAAGGGGTCCTGCCATACACAAGAGCTATATAAGGCAGGGGAGTGACATCATCGGGGTTCTCCTCTACCTCCCCATCCAAAGAGACACTGAAAAACACCTGGAAGCAAGAACTGAACTGAGGGGAGAAGGGTTGAACCCAGGCTGCGAGGGTGCCCGGTCTGTGAATAGAAATACCTGAAGTCTTAAGCAGCAGGCCAGTGCAGCTGCCTTTCAAGACTTTCTGTAATCTACCTGTGACCATATTTAGGGTGAGAAATTATTATTTGTAATCCATTTCTTTAGCGAAACAAGTTTAGTATGCGTGTTGTGTTTTATTTGCTTAGTAATCTGCTTTGTTCTGTTTGCTACCCCTTTAACCAGTTAAAATATGCCTTTTATAGTTAATAAAATTTTTTTGTTTATTATTAAATCCAGTTTCTGTAATTTCTAATTCGGGGAGGGGGGTAAGAGGCTGTGCATACCTTCCTGCACATTGAGGAAGGAGGTGGATTTCAGAATATACCTTGGGTCTGCACTCCAAGGGAGGTGGAAACCTGAGTGCTGGGGCAAGACCCTTAAGCTGAGTCTTCCCAGAGCTGATCTCAGTGTCTGTATCATTCTGCAGTTGGGTGTGGCCCTGCCTGTGTGTGTGCTGGAGGAGGCGTAATAGCCTGGCTCAGCAAGACAGGTAAAAAGGGTTCCCAGGCGGGCAGAACACATGGGTTCAGTGGTATCTCAGCACATCAGGTGTCATCCTAAGGGGGGCAACCCATCACAGGTGCAGTAGGGAAGAATCACTATGAAGAAAGGAGACCAATAATAATAATAAACAGGTTTAACTACATTTTAAAAATGCTAATAAAGTTTGGTGATGGAGCCATAAAACGACCAAGATTATGGATAAACAATCTGCACAGGATTGAGTGGAATCACACCAAACTTTGTATAGAACATCTGGGACGCCACAGGGAAAAACAAACTTGATTTTATCTGACATGCAATGAGTACTCAACAACTATTTTTGTAGATCACAGAAAGAGCTGTGATATTTCAAATATGTTCTAATATCTAATAAACAGAGATATAAAACTGGAGAACCTTGACAACAGGAACAATTACATGATCTAACTAATTGTACTGAATATGAAGATAAAAATAAAGTAGCCTGAACACAATCTACTGAAGCCACAGATGTTTCAGGCTGATATGATGACTGATTATTAACTTGGATAATCACATTGCCATAAAGTAAATAAAATTAGAAAAAATCCACCAGGGCCACCCAGAGGATTCAGGGGGTCTGGGGTCTTTGGCGGCGGGTCCCGGGGCAGAAGAACCCCCCACCGTGGATCTTCAGGGCACTTCGGCGGCGAGTCCGGAGTGGAAGGGCCCCCCGCCACCGAACTGCCGCCGAAGACCCGGAGCGGAAGAAGCTCTGGGGGCCCGGGCGCCATGAGAGTTTTCTGGGGTCCCCGCTCCAGGGGCCCCAAAAAACTCTCGTGGGGGCCCCTGCGGCACCCGGGGCCTGGGGCAAATTGCCCCACTTGTCCCCCCCTCTGGGCGGCCTTGAAATCCACTAAAGAACAGACATGTTCAGTGCTGGGTAAAGTTATCAAAAGCTGTAATCAATCATCTAGTACAGGCTGTAGACATAGAATGTAAAATAAGTGAACATTTAACAGCAGCAATTGAATAATCCATGTCCCTAATAACATTTACAGCAACTGTTTAAGAAAACAGAGGCCCCTAAACCAGCTTAAAATTAAGGGAGGAACAGTCTAAACCATACATCTGCTCAGACATAGTCATCTGGGTACAAACTGGCTCTCCAGGCCCCAGTAGCTATTCATTGGCTCTCTTCCCTTAAGTAGGGAGCCCACAACCCTTATTCCCAGAGCTGGGTCCCAGTTCTATCACCATTCCCAGGCTTTACTTGGCTAGAGCTCTATCTTCTGGTTCTGATTTCTAACCCCTAATATCAGTGTCTTGCTCCTGTCTTAGTAGGCTCCTAGCTGGGACAACTCCCCTGGTCTCAGAGTCTTCCCTGGAGAAGATTTTCTTCATTCTTTAGTCTTTGCTACAGCTTCCTGAATCCCCAGGTCCCATCAAGGGTGATAACACAGCACAGGTGAATCCTTTAGTAATCAGGGTTGACTAATGCCCAGCTTTACAGCCCTAGGGGCAAGCCACCCTACTACAGCATCCTACTTACCTTTCATTAAATATAATGAAACCATAGTCTCTAAGCAGGAAAGAACAGGCTGATAGTAGATTAAGAGTTATTACCTACTAAGGCTTTTTCAGCAAAAAAAAGCTACGTTGGCAGTTATTGACATATTGACTAGAAAACTAGACTTAAAAAAACAAGGGTTAATTCCTGTAAGGAGAGGAGCCAAAGTATCACACAATTTCCATAAAAGTAAAACAAAGCCTGGTGTGTGTGTGTGTGTGGGGGGGGGGAGATAAAAGCTAGAGTTGTGGGACATTTTTTAAAATTAAAGTTTCACAAATATTTGTTAATTTACAAAATTTAATTTAAATTCTCAGGGTGTTTTTTTTTTAAATCAAAGTAATTATCAGTGTTTCATGTATTTAACATTTTTATGGAGACTTAGTTAATGATCATAGAATCATAGGTCTGGAAGGGACCTCAATAGGTCATCTAGTTCAGTCCCCTGCACTCATGGCAGGACTAGGTATTATCTAGACCAATGGTGGGCAACCTGTGGCCTGCGAGCCGCATGCGGCCTGTCAAGGGTAATCCGCTGGCAGGCCACCAGACCATTTGTTTACATTTGCACAGCTGCCCGCAGCTCCCAGCTCCCAACACTCCTGCTAATACATCCTAGAACGATATTCGCCTTTTTTGCAACAGTGTTACACTGGTGATTCATATTTAGCTTGTGGTCCACTATGATTCCAAGGTCCCTTTCTGCAGTACTCCTTCTTAGGCAGGTTGGATTTGATCTAAACTTAGAGTAGGGAAAACAAATGAAATTATACCACAGCAGCAGCAATATAGGGATAGACTTGCTTTTACCTTTTTTGAGTTTTGAGCTTGCTCCCTGCACTCCAGGTTCAAAAAGAAATACCTTGAGACAAATGGTGGCCTGAGGTGTTTTTCTGGACAAAGCAGCACAAAGCTGGCTAAACCAACTCCCCCATTCCAGCATGGTGGCTCCTATGACACTCCTATTCTGGGTTGAGCTGAGGGGGATTGACCAAGGAAAAGGAAAGCCACAACATCCACCCAATCTACTGGGCTCTCACAACCCCTATATCCAATCAGTAGCTTCAACCAAACCAGATTACTTTTGTTATGGAAGGATTTCCCTATTAATTGAATTTAAAAATGCCTCTGTTTGTATCAACCCCATTTGTGATAGGCACAGAGAGAAGATGTCATAGATTGGATGAAAGGCCTTTCCATGTGGCTGAGGATGAAGTCTCTCTCTTTGTAGCTGGTAGAGAAAATGGTTCCTGTTCTGAGGCAATTTACGGCTCTCTCCTCTCAGGTCTTGAGTTCAAGTGGTTATTTCCTGTCAGTTAAAGCTTAATGCCTTCCAATTTTCCAGTTTCATATGGAATAGTGGAATTAAAATTGGAATGAAACAGAGACCTTAGTATATTACATTTTCCTTAACTCTCTGTATTTGTGCATTTAGATACTGAGTTAAGCAAAGAAGCTGGGCTAGGCACTGGGAAGATGGAGGGAGACAATGGAGTAAGTAAGGAATCCTTTTCCTGCTCACAGGCTGTGGATAACCCGTGGGGCTATTCCCTTGGTTCAGTAGTCTTAATTGGTCCTTCATCCATTCCCCACAGTGAGGAGGATGGGTGGATCTGCATAATGATGGATCTTCTGACCCCCATGTGATCCTGAGAGCCCCTCAGTGCCAACTGGCAGAAGGCCCACCCTACAGTAACTCATATCAGGTCTGACACACTCCATACCCCCAAACACACTGTTGTCATAACAGATATCTAAGAGGTGTCATGTAAAGTATACCTTGTAAACTGCTGTCACACTGATCCCAAAAATTCATTGTGTGAGGCATGTACAGGTTGTGTACAAAATGTTATGTATGTATGCTGGAAATATGTTCTTTAAATGTATTTGGGGGGCAGTGTGTAAACCAAACCTGCCCTACATAGATTTTTACCACAAACCATCTCAGTGCTGTTATATTGAAGTATAGAATGAGTCCCCAGCTAACCTAACAGGCTGGTGTGCACACTGTCTCTTTGGAAGCAGCAAACTTAACAATTTCTGTGAGTGTCCATGAGAGGAACTGGACACAGCAGTGAGATGTCTCTGGGGAACTTGGGAACTGGGGTTCACTGATGGTTACCTACAAGGCAAGGTAAAAACCTGGCAGAGTCTCTCGGAGTTTGCTGATGAGGCAGATGGAGCTGACACAATCTAATATCCAGTAAAGCTTACTCTTATTAAGGCAGGGGGTAACACAGTGGCTTGTAGTTCTGGGTGCCCTGAGGAGAGCATCACATTCACATTTCCCTTGCATACTTCCTACCTCTGCTCTTTATCGGGGTGTGAACAGCAAGCCCACTAGTTCTACTGCCTTGGTGCCCTCTTTGACTACAGAAGAGGACACTGGATAGGCTCCTTAAAGCAAGGGTTCTCAACTGGGGGTCAGGACCCCTCAAGGGGTCTTATTACATGGGGGCTCATGAGCTGTCAGCCTCCACCCCAAACTCTGCTTTGCCTCCAGCATTTATAATGATGTAAAATATATAAAAAAGTGTTTTTAATTGATAAGGGAGGTCACACTCAGAGGCTTGCTATGTGAAAGGGGTCACCAGTAAAAAAGTTTGAGAGCCACTGCCTTAAAGTATAAGTTGTAGCCTGTATTTTGCCACCTCTATATCCTACAATTTCTCATCCAAAGTACAGAGTTGTGAATTGTTCTCTGTTGTATTTTTGGCCAGCCACAACTTGTTGAGGACATCAGTCTGAAGCTATTAAATCACACACTTGCAGTTATGCAGCTATTAATACCGCCTGGATCTCCCAGATGAAAAAACTGTAGTTTAAATAGGTAAAGGATATAAATATCTACCATTTATTTAAAGGTAAAAACCCCTTAAGAATATACTATATTTTTGTAATTTGTGTCCTTTTGACAATGTTGCAAAATAAGGCTGTTTGGATACAATTTGTAGAATACATTAGTCACGTGATTTTATCAGCATTCACCATTTAATAGTTTCTTTGAATAATTTTCTGTGGTAATTGACCAGCTCTTGAGCTAAATTTTTAGCTGCAGCAGCCTCATACTCAGAGCAGCTGCCAGGGCCGGCTCCAGGGTTTTTGCCGCCCCAACCAGCAAAAAAAAAAAAAAGCGATCGTGATCTGCGGCACTTCTGCCGCTGCTTCATTCTTCGGCGGCAATTCGGCGGCAGGTCCTTTGCTCCGAGAGGGACTGAGGGACCCACTGCCAAATTGCCGCTGAAGAGCCGGACGTGCCCGCCCCTCTCCGTTGGCCGTCCCAAGCACCTGCTTGCTGAGATGGTGCCTGGAGCCGGCCCTGGCAGCTGCAATGGGGAGGTACAAGGAGTCTATCTCCATTCTGCCAGCTGAGAATTGTCAGCATGTGGTGGATTCTAGCCCTTGATACTCCATCTTTAAAGCATCATTGGAATCCCCTTGCAGCAGCTTTAAGCACTGGAGTAATACAAAGGGAACTTCACCTGCACCAAATATCTGGCCCACCCTTTAGTGAATGTTGTTATCAGAGTAATAATATATTATTTCATTTGACTGGTCCTATTAGAAATCCAGGAAATTCAAAACAATGGCTGGTACTGCACAGTTCAGAACACCTGAGTGACCTATTTTCCATTCTGTGCATCCATCTCACTTGTATATAAAATGGAGAGGTTTCGATGAAGGATTTTAAGAACCTCATCGTGTTCAGCTGAGCATACCTCTCATCCACTAAATACAATTTATTTCTTTGCCTTTGAAGTTGCCAAAGTGCACAGAAATAGAACCTGTTCTTTCCAGACTACTCCTTCTCCCTGTGTGTTTTCCTTTCTCCAGTTCTCCAGACCCTCCAACTCCCGGCAGCTTCTAGCCTCCTTCTCCTCACATTGAGGATACCCTTAGAATGTTTGGAGATGTTGGTACGTCTACATGGGGATAAAAAATCTCATGGCTGGCCTGGATCAGCTGACTTGTACTCAAGGGGCAAGGGTTGCAAAATTGCTGTGTAGACATTCAGGCTCAGGCTGGAGCCTGAGTTCTTGGATTCTGTGAGGGTGGAGGATCCCACAGCTGGTTCTAGCTTGAGCCCCAGTGTTTACACAGCAATTTTTAGCCCCTCGGCCCAAGCCTGAGCCATCTGACCTAGGCCAGCCATGGCCATGCTGCTGGGCTTTTATCCCTGTGCTCAGGGAAAAGTCTGTAAAAGGATTTGCAAACGTTATTTATGAAAAATTTAGAGCTATAATGTGGGACAATTCTTCTCCTTTTGGTTGAAGAAAAAAATGCCCATAGCAAAGTGGGGTGAGTTGTCTTAATTAGGGTACAACATATATTGGAGTCTTGTTTCAAAATTATGAATGAAATTGTCTCACATTGTTCTTAGAAGATACAAACCCATGTTTTACCTTTATCTTTATGTTTCACACATCTTTTAGAGTTCTGGTTCCTTTTGAATTGTTCCCTTTCAATAAGCAGACAAAAAAAGTGAATCAAGCAGGTTAAACCTTTTTTTTAATTTTAACTTTACCCAATTTTTATCCAGTTCACATCTGCGAAAACTATCAGACTGTCTGGTGTTCTCTGGAAAAAAACCAAAAAGTTCAACAAATAGGACCCAAATGTCTTATTCAAAATGCCCTTCCACCTTCTCCCAAGTCCACAAGTTCAGATTTTCCATGCATATCCAGTCTTTCTGTCTTTAAGAGCAAACAAGTTGAGACCAATAAAATAGTACAAAGAATAATAGGAGTATTTATTTAGGGCTAGATCAGGGGTCAGCAACCTTTCAGAAGTGGTGTGCCACGTCTTCATTTAATCACTCTAATTTAAGGTTTCACGTGCCAGGTAATACATTTTAATGTTTTTAGAAGGTCACTTTCTATAAGTCTATAATATATAACTAAACTATTGTTGTATGTAAAGTACATAAGGTTTTTAAAATGTTTAAGAAGCTTCATTTAAAATTAAATTAAAATGCAGGGCCCCCCAGACCAGAGGCCAGGACCCGGGCAGTGTGTGTGCCACTGAAAATCAGCTCGTGTGCCGCCTTCGGCACTCGTGCCATAGGTTGCCTACCCCTTGGTTAGATTATGAATTAGTCTGCACTGAGCTAAAGGGCAGTGTATTGCTGCACATCTCTTGGAGGAGCTGAGGATGAAAATAACCCAAAGTCTCCCTCATGGTCTCTCCACTGCTCCATGGGGGGCATAAACTACCTGGACTCAGGTTCTATAGCTGTCAAAGTGAACCTCAGCCAATGCATGTGTGATAAATAAAGGGGAGGGGGTAGCTCCCTTTGATGGATACCCAGCCAGCCAGTTAGCTGTAAAATTCCTCTTGGTAGTTTTTTCTAATTGCTTTATCTATAAAGGGTTAAAAAGTCCCACAGGTAAAGAAAAAAAAGTGGGCACCTGACCAAAAGAGCCAATGGGAAGGCTAGAACTTTTTAAAATTGGGAAAGAAAACTTTCCCTTTGTCTGTTGTGCTCTCTGGGCTGCAGGGACACAGAGCAGGAATGCTGTGTAAGGTTTGAATCAGGTATGAAAAATTATCTTCCATACCTAGATGGAATCATTTGAATAGGGAATGTTTAGATAAATGTGATCAGGGTTATTTCTTTATTTTGGCTTGTGGATCTCCTCTGTGCTAACCCCAGATGCTTTTGTTTCCTTGTAACCTTTAAGCTGAACCCCCAAGAAAGCTATTTTGGGGGCTTAATTTTGGATTTGCTCTTTTAAAATCTAGCTAAAGCCTAAGTTCCAGATGTATCTTCTTTCTTTTTGTTTTTAATACAATTTACCTTTTTTAAGAACAGGATTTGGATTGTTGTGTCCTAAGAGGTTTGTGCCTATAATCTTTGATTTGCTGATGGCAACAACACATTTCCTTTGTTTTCTTCTCAGCTCTTCCCCGGAGAGGGGGTGAAAGGGCTTGAGGGTACCCCACAGGGAGGAATTCCCAAGTGCTCCTTCCTGGATCCAAGGGGTTTTTTTGCATTTGGATGGTGGCAGCGTTTACCAAGCCAAGGTCAGAGAAAAGCTGTAACCTTGGGAGTTTAATACAAGCCTGGAGTGGCAAGTATTAATTTTTAAAATCCTTGCGGGCCCCCACCTTCTGCATTTGAAGTGCCAGAATGGAGATTCAGCCTTGACAGTATGGGACAGCTACACTGCTAGGCACACTGGGGAGGCAGAGCCAAGGCACCGCCCATTTCCCACCCATTGGAGGGGGGCCTGCTTTCTCTCCCACATTGTGAACAGCAGTATGATTAGCCAGCACAATATAATAGGGGGCACATTATACACCTTACAACCTTATGTTGCTGCACAAGATGGGACACAATCTGGTCTTTAATAACAACGTGTTCAAAATAATTTCAGATATTCACATGTGTCTATATCAGAGCCACCTGCTGAAGATGTGAGCTTTCTCGAACTCCCTGAGGCTGGTGTTTACCTTTCTTTTAGCCTATTAGATTCATATAATTTACAATCAATAAAATAGCCAAATAGAGATGTTAAAGTCACAAGAACTTGTTTACAGAATGATACTGCAGTATGAACATGGTGGGACAAATACACTCCTTCTCATGCAGAAGGGTATAACTCTCCTCTCATATCGCATGTTCCCAAAGGGGTGATATACACATGACCAGCCCCTCTTTGGGGTTTCTGCTAGGGAAGGGCCATTTTAATTTCAGTCAGGAGCCCTAGGAGCACAGTCCAACTAATGGAAGTTACCAAGGTGATATGCTCAATCAATTCATTCCACCTGCCCCTACACCAGCTAATGCCACCCACTCTTAGTGATCCATCGACTTCCATCAGGCTTCCTGACTGGAAGAAAGTTGTTGTAGCCACTTTCAACTATTATAGCCTCACCTCCCTCTCTCATGGGGTTGTTATGAGAATAACCATATTAGTAATTGTGATATATGGCCCTCATTACTATAGGAACTGAGCATAAGTACACAAAATAGAGACAGCTCTCTAATCTTTCTGAAGATGCTTCCTAAGTATTGTGGGTGCAGTAGGCCTTATTGCTGCCCACCAGACACAGAAGGTAGTAAGTACAGTCAATCGTACATACCCTGAAGATACCAAAGACAGAAAGCTAACTGAACCAGTTAGAAGAGTAACAAAAATAAATAGGAACCCAGGTTGTCTGTGGAGAAAGGAGTAGAGTCCCTGATTTATTGCAGGGGAAGTTGTTCTTCAGTGATAATCAGCTTGAGTGATCATCAGCTTGAGGGATCTATATATCACTTACATTTTAGAATCTCCAAATGTGAATTTCATCTTTTTTTGCCCATTCCTAGATAACACTGCTTTCAGGAAAGGGATAAGGTGGCCTGCTTTTGACTGAGCCAGTAGTCCCTCTGCAAAATTGGTCTCAGATGGATTTGATTTGTCTCACATGGAAAAATATTTCTGTGATCTAAAAACAACAGTAGACTAGTTCCTTCATCCAGTCTCCATAGATTATCAGCATAAAATCTAAAATTGTGGTTTCAACAATTTAGGGTTTATTTTTTTTTAGAGTCTATTTATGCAGACTATTAATTTGCCACTACAGATGGAGAAATTTATTAGATGGAGAAATTTATTAGAATAGTGTAAGATTCTAGCAAGTTCTTTAGATCCCTTAATCTAATATCTCTTATAGTCCTGTTGCCCTCAACACCATTTAATAAAACAAGCCTTGAGACAGAGCAAGTGTATAACTAACAATTAATAAATGTTATTCATGAATTATTGTTGTTATCGAATATAGTCTCTTTGTTGCACAAAATAATTTGCAAAGAGAATAAACTAATATTCCCAGATTTTGAGGCCAGAAAGGACCATTATGAGTGTCACACGGTCAGGAGTGGTTCACGATCATGAAAGCTTACCTCAGGGCAGACTGTCAAAAGACAGGGCAGATACTCCAAACTGGTGGTATGTTCTATAATTAGATTTCACTAACCCAGTAACAAGTGTGAACTCCTGAAGCACTAAAACTGTCTTACCATGGCATCACAGACAGTCCCCTTGGGAATTCCAGTCTATCTTGCCACCCAGGTAAGCTGGCCTTAGTGATAGTTGGTTGCTACACACCAAAGATCACAAAAGATTAAGGTTGCTTCCTGTCCCAAGAGACTGGTCACTTCTTAGCGTAAGCGCAACATGCCTTAGGTGGCATGTAGGGTGACCAGACGTCCCGATTTTATCGGGACTGTCCCGATATTTCCTTGTTTGTCCCGCGTCCCAACCGATGTGCGGTCGGGACACTGGACAAACAAAGAAATGCTCCAGAGCCCAGAAGTGCTGCCCAGCTGGTGCTATCCCGCGGTGGCCCTGGGGCGGAGGCATTGGCAGCCTAGGCCCGTTCGTTCCCCTGCAGGACCTGAGCGGGACGGGGGGGCTGGGGCCTGCTGCCCCCAATCCAGGGCCGCCGCGGGATAGCACCAGCTGGGCAGCAGCCCAGACGCGACTGGCCAGGGGCTGGGCGCAGCGTACGTGCTGCTAGGTCCCCGCAGCAGGCCCAGGCTCGGGGGGTTCGGGCCCGGGTGCCAGAGCCGCAGCTGCTGAACTTGGCTGTCAACTGCTTCCTCCCCCCACGGCAGTGGGAGCTGCAGCAGCGGCTGCTCCCAAGTCCTGCTGCCCGGGGGGGAGAACAGCCGCCGTCTGGCCCCGCAGGCCGCCCCCCTACTCTCCCTACCGCCTGACTGAGTCCTGCCTGCTCGGGGCCAGGCCGGACTCTCACTCACCCTGGCCCCGCGTTTCCCCTGCGTCTCCGGGGCCTCCCTCCAGAGCTTGTGGAGGAAGGGTGTTTTGGTTTTTTTTTGTCCCCCCTCCCACCACGCCCCCCCCCCCGCGTCATGCCCCCTCTTCCCCCCCGCATCCTGATATTTGACTTGGGTGATCTGGTCACCCTAGTGGCATGTGACCAGAATTCATCACTGAATTTGGTCTGCTGGTTGGACCAGTCATTTACCCCAGGTCAATCGGTACCTCAAGATCACACAACAATGACAACACTTGTAACTAATCCTATAGTAATCTAACTAAGGATTTATTAAGTAGGAAAATGAAATGAGAGTGTTATTTACAGGTTAAAGCAGGAAAACATACATACACAAGTGAGTTACCGTCTATGGTTCCAAAACCACAGCAAAAGAGAGATGAAAAATTTTCTTGTTCATTATCTTTATTTCCTTCTTCTAGAATTCAATCTGATGGGACAAGTCATTTTGAATGTCACCTCTTTATGGGGGTGCTGTTCCACAATGGCCCATTTAGTTTTGATAGCCTTCTTAATGAGCAGGAGGCAATCCCTTCTAACAGAGTGACAGTTTCAGGGGTAACACTTTTACAGTTATAAAGCAAAGATCTAAATATTACCTTTTAACATAGGTGTAGCGAGGCAGTGTGGTTCCCCGCCGCCCCAGGGAGGGACAATCCCCTCCAGCTGACAGAGTGGGCGGAGCCAGTGGAGCCTGCGCCCGCCCCCCAGAAGTCAAGGCACAGGATAGAAAGTACAAAAGCCCAACCCCAGAGCTCACTAGAGACCCAGCCGCCAGAGAAGCCAGATGCCTGTGGTCTAGCTCCTGGTTGGGAGACCTTGGCAATTGGTGGCCGACCCGAGGACTGGCCAGACCAGCCAAGATCTGATGCCAACCAGGCCCCGGAGAAGCTGTTAAGACTGCCCATCGCCAGTTACCCAGAGGAGCTGCCAAACCTACCACTTGCTGGTTACCTGGAGGAGACCATGGTGTTTGATCCCTTGGAGGACACTGTCCGGATGCTGGTACCTCTAGAAGGGGAGGTTGGAGGTAGCCCGGGGGCAGCTGACCCTAGTCTGGCTGCAGCACTGACAGAGCCTATGTCAGTGTGTTGCGGCCAGGATCCCCACTGACACAGCAGCAGCCCGCCTGCCACCGCTAGGGCCCCGGGCTGGGATGCAGTGGAGTGGGTGGACCTGCGTCCCTCCCCACCCAACGTGTGGGTGGCAGTCTCCCCCTCTCCCAGGACCTTCAGAGCCAGGACCTGGGCCTGTTGCTTACCTGTTTGTTCAGCCTCTGCCTGAGGGCCTGAGCCATTGACTCTGTACTGCCCTGCCCTGACCAAGGGCCTGGGCTTGTTGTTTAACGGTTTGCTCCACCCCGTCTGAGGACCTGAGCATGGGACTCGCTACTGCCTGCCAACCGGGCCGGAGTACCTGTTTGTTTAGTCTCTACCGCGGCATGAGATCCTGCGGCCAGACTAGTTCCCCAACGTAATCGGACTGACGTAGCGAGGCAGTGTGGTTCCCCGCCACCCCGGGGAGGGACGAGCTGCAGCCAAACCCTTCTACAATAGGGTAAAGATCTTTTAAGTGAAATTAATGCTTGCAGCAATTTAGAAGCATTTCATAAGGTCTAAACACAAAACACAGTTCAAGTTCAATACCCATATTAACCATACTAACATACAGAGGAAACAGACAAGTTTCCAGCAATGAATTTGTCAGTGCTCAGCTGAGGCCTAAAGCTTTGGCAAGAGCTGGCACCTGGTCTGTCAGAGTCACAATGAACATCTAGTCTGACCTCCTGTATAACACAGACCATAGAGCCTGAGCCAGTAATTTCTACATCTCTCCCAGAACTTCTGTTTGAGTTACAGTATCTTTTTAGGCACCCAGTCTTGATTTA
Source organism: Malaclemys terrapin pileata (assembly GCF_027887155.1). Lineage (NCBI taxonomy): Eukaryota > Metazoa > Chordata > Testudines > Emydidae > Malaclemys > Malaclemys terrapin. The sequence goes on from NC_071512.1 coordinate 71,082,626, forward strand.
AAGACTGCAGGATCCCTGTCCAAAAGAGTTACGCTCCAGATACACAATCCAGCTCCCATTAAAGTTAATGGGAATCTTTCTATTGGCTTTACTGGAAAATGGATTTGGCCCTCATTTAAATATGACATGAGATGACACAGCGAGAAATGGTATCACATAGTCACACAAATTAAGGTTTTGAGGATACTTGTACTTGCAAGGAACAGAATTTCATCCCTTTTTACTGTTTTAGGTTTTAGTAAGTTTTGATTTGATTAGGCTGGCCGGTGTGGGTTTTATTAGATGGCATGATGTGGGTAGCTGGAACAGGGAAGAAAGAGGGACATTTTATGTCCTCTTAATCCTATGTAGACATGTATGATGAGCCATGATCTGAGCTCACAGTCCTCTGCAGTTTTGAAAAGCACCCTTTCAAACTGCATTTTAAATCTTTGGAGTTAACAAAGATCACACAGCAGCCAATTTACTTTCAAAGCTTAAAAACAATTCTGATTTGTGTCATACTATATTTCTTCCAAGCACTTTCCTCTGGTTTTACTGACATTAACATCGAAGACTAAGTGTTATGAACAGATGCGAATGGCAATTTTCCACACGTCCCATATTATGCACACAGCCAGATCCTACTTGTTTCTAATTTCCTTAGTGGCACAGCACACATCTTTGGCAGAGATTCATTTCACGTTTCACTCAGCAAAGACACACCATATTTTGGAGAACTTTCTGGAGGTATTTACATAGGCTGTAAGTGACAAGTTAGAACCATGTTTTAGGTAACTAACTAAGAGCTTGTCTACACTGTGCCACAGTATGGGCTACAGGGGTGTGAACTGCAGAGCGCACCAAATGTTGCACTGTAACTACTCCATGTGGACATTGCTGGCACAAACTAAGAAATGCCTAGTTTGTATTAACACATTCCTGTTTAAAAGAGGACTATGTTGACCTGAACCTTTTAGTTCATGCCAGCAGTGTCCACATGGGGCAGTTACAGCGCAACATTTTGATGCACTCTGAAATTCATACCCCTGTAATCCATATTGCAGCATAGAGTAGATATAGCCTGAGCACATCAGGATCTATTTGAATACAATCCCATGAAAACGGTGGATACTTTGTCTTCAAGGAGTGGTTCTTTGGAAGAGGCTTCCAATAAGGTGGATGGCCTCTTTTAAAATAGTTCTTCAAACTGCTCTCAGGCTTGAGCCCTCCCATTTTACAGATTCTCTGCTGCTTTCTAACACTTTTTGAGCAGATTGAGCCCAACCCAAGGAACCATCCTGTCCACACTTGCTTGTCCCACAAGAGGTGCCATTTCCTCTTTCAGAAAATATTCCATTGTCGTGGCTGCTCTGGTCTGTTAAGGGAGTGGACACCTTTGAAAGGCATTGAGCTCAGCTATTCAGTTTGTCAAAAGTAACCAGCACTGAAAAAAAATCTCATTCCATCTGTCTAAATTAATTATATAGATTCTAGCAGAGCTTTAAAGAAATAACATATTTTAAATTCTTATGTAAGTTCTGTGCAGTGGAAGCACATCATTTCGCACAATTTCTTCTCTCATTGCAGAACTGAACACCTATTACATTGGTTCTTCGAAGAAGGAAGGCTGCCACTGGGACTGGCAGGTAGTTTTGAGTCTGGGTTCTAGTATTACCAGAACTAAGAGGAAACAAAAGAGAATATCTGCAAGGGGAGAGACAACATCTGAGAGCAACTAGTGTTCCCAGAGATGTTATGCCTTCCTTAGGCACAGTGCCTTCAGAGCCTTGCTAGGGCAGTGTGCTATAGACAACAGACTAATGTAGACCTTACAGAGGAAAAGTATAGAGAGGTGCCATTCAAACAAGGGGATATCTGAGGTCTCAGAAAGGGTAATCTGGGAATTAAGAAAAAGGAAGATTGGATAGAAAGAACCATCTACCTCTTGTGTCTCATATGTCATCGTCAGGATCCCAACTGTGGGTTGGAAACCCCTCCTGGCTGAAAGCCACAGTCTGCTTTGGTGTCATGCCAAAGGGTCAGGTCATAGTTAATGAGCTGTGCTGGGTCAGAAGCCAAACAGCTCTGCTGAGGCAGGGGTAGTGGATCAGAGACAGAGTGAAGGACTAGGAGCTGGGCAGGGGACCTGGAACCTAGGGATGAGGCAAGGTATCAGGAACACAGAGTCTGTTTACAGAAGCAAGCCAACAAGCCTCCTAGTTGCATACGGAGAGTCTCCGGGTGTTTCCTCCAGGATTAAATAGCATGCCTATGCCAACTGAGAGCTCAGTAAACTCCACCAATTAGGGCTTCTGTGGGCTGGGCAGCCAGTGAAGCCTGAGCCCTCAGGGTTCCTAAGGTTGTTGTCTCCTACACCATCAGGTCTGTTGAATGGTGGTGTAGGTATGACAGCTGCTTGGGACTCAGCAGACCTGGGTTCCAGGCCTGTGGATCCTCACACCCATCCTCTACTTCTATCAGCCCTTCTTCTGAACTGAGATCCAGTATAGGGACATGTAAAATTGCTGTTGTCATAAGAGAATCGTAGAGAAGTCTGTTAGTATATGTATATGCTCTATTTTTAATATGACTGTTACAAAGCAGTTAAGCTCCTTCTGTGTTTATTCAGATTGAAATTTCACTACAGATGACAACATTGTTACTATAGCTGTGCCACTCGTATTTTTTTATCCATGGCACTGTATTAAAATTGCCAATCTGATTAGAAATCACCCAGATTACAATGAATTAGAGATTATTTTTCATCAAAATGCATGTGTGTTCATGCTGTCTATGCAAAAGCCATCATTGCTAGATAATAGGACCTTCTTACTTGGAATCAGATCCTTTTGGCTCAAAAATGGACCACTCAACTTTATTCTCACTAAACTATCATCCCAAGCCTGCTGAAAATATTTACATACTTTAGCTTGATTTGATCGATTTCCAAGTTAATCATGAAATGCAGAATAAACCTTGAATTTTTAGAAGGTTTCAGTTTCATCCCAAATATTTTACACTCCTACTGATTGCTACTAGCTGCCTAGAAAGTATTAGTACAAGGAATGTAGAATGAATGGCATTCTAAAGAGTAAATATAGACTCTAATCTGAATATATTGCTACAGCTGTAGCAGATATTGATATAAATTTTGACTATGACTGTAAAGGCAGAATAGTGTGTGGTGGTAGGAAAAATTAGTAGAAAAATATGACTATATTAGGGACTCAAAAGCAGAGCGCTGGGCATAAAGTTTGTTCTGGTGGACAATATTTTTTGTTATTCTTGCTTGTAAAGTTTCAATGAGAAAATGATCACGCATGTTTTACATCATACATTATGATGGTTTTACATTAAAACCATGACAAAATCCTGTTGTGTGCATATAGACAATTTCCATTGTCTGAGAGCAAAATTTTGGTCCTTATTTAGCTGCATGATGGATCCCTTAGATTTTTTACATGATATTCCATATCTATGATATCTGAGATCAGTAATAATTAAGCCTCCCTGACTTCTGTACTGTTCAACAATTGTTCAACAATTTCTCACTGGTTTCAAATTCCTTTTTAGACTTGTAAATGTGGCCAAACTTTTTTTAAATAAAACAAATCAAATGTATTTATTTGCCAGTCTCTGTATCTACCATGCAGTGGCCCAGATTGTGCTGTTTTTCATTTGGATGATTTATACCTGGAAACAAATTCTCAATTGTCAGGTGTGGGGTGTTTCCTGCCATTAGCACCCCTAAATACATGAATTGCCAAATACTGCACTACATGAAGTTTCCTAGATTTCAGGTGTCCTCATTTAGACTGTGAAGTCTTCCTCATGTTTTAGTGTGATATAAAATAGCATTTGTGTAAAAATCCTGCATGTCTACATTTAATTAGACTATTAAAGAACACAATTCAGTTAATACAATAGAAAGCTGCAGTACCTGGCTGTGGAATATTTGTGGCTTGGTCCATTTTCCTGACCAGTTATTGCCTAATTTATAAATATAAAAAGCGAACATTGACCTTAGGAAGTAAGACAGCAATAGCTAGTTTTCAAAATCAAGTCATTAATTTTCCAAGCACAATTTTATACATGTTATACATTGTACCTGTAATTAAATATTCATAGATTCTAGGACTGGAAGGGACCTCGAGAGGTCATTGAGTCCAGTCCCCTGCCCGCATGGCAGGACCAAATACTGTCTAGACCATCCCTGATAGACATTAATCTAACTTACTCTTAAATATCTCCAGAGATGGAGATTCCACAACCTCCCTAGGCAATTTATTCCAGTGTTTAACCACCCTGACAGTTAGGAACTTTTTCCTAATGTCCAACCTAGACCTCCCTTGCTGCAGTTTAAGCCCATTGCTTCTTGTTCTATCCTTAGAGGCTAAGATGAACAAGTTTTCTCCCTCCTCCTTATGACACCCTTATAGATACCTGAAAACTGCTATCATGTCCCCTCTCAGTCTTCTCTTTTCCAAACTAAACAAACCCAATTCTTTCAGCCTTCCTTCATAGGTCATGTTCTCAAGACCTTTAATCATTCTTGTTGCTCTTCTCTGGACCCTTTCCAATTTCTCCACATCTTTCTTGAAATGCGGTGCCCATAACTGAACACAATACTCCAGCTGAGGCCTAACCAGAGCAGAGTAGAGCGGAAGAATGACTTCTCGTGTCTTGCTCACAACACACCTGTTAATACATCCCAGAATCATGTTTGCTTTTTTTGCAACAGCATCACACTGTTGACTCATATTTAGCTTGTGGTCCACTATAACCCCTAGATCCCTTTCTGCCGTACTCCTTCCTAGACAGTCTCTTCCCATTCTGTATGTGTGAAACTGATTTTTTTTCCTAAGTGGAGCACTTTGCATTTGTCTTTGTTAAACTTCATCCTGTTTAACTCAGACCATTTCTCCAATTTGTCCAGATCATTTTGAATTATGACCCTGTCCTCCAAAGCAGTTGCAATCCCTCCCAGTTTGGTATCATCCACAAACTTAATAAGCGTACTTTCTATGCCAATATCTAAGTCGTTAATGAAGATATTGAACAGAGCCGGTCCCAAAACAGACCCCTGCGGAACCCCACTCGTTATGCCTTTCCAGCAGGATTGGGAACCATTAAGAACAACTCTCTGAGTACGGTTATCCAGCCAGTTATGCACCCACCTTATAGTAGCCCCATCTAAATTGTATTTACCTAGTTTATCGATAAGAATGTCATGCGAGACCGTATCAAATGCCTTACTAAAGTCTAGGTATACCACATCCACAGCTTCTCCCTTATCCACAAGACTCGTTATCCTATCGAAGAAAGCTATCAGATTGGTTTGACATGATATGTTCTTTACAAATCCATGCTGGCTGTTCCCTATCACCTTACCACCTTCCAAGTGTTTGCAGATGATTTCCTTAATTACTTGCTCCATTAGCTTCCCTGGCACAGAAGTTAAACTAACTGGTCTGTAGTTTCCTGGGTTGTTTTTATTTCCCTTTTTATAGATGGGCACTATATTTGCCCTTTTCCAGTCTTCTGGAATCTCTCCCATCTCCCATGATTTTCCAAAGATAATAGCTAGAGGCTCAGATACCTCCTCTATTAGCTCCTTGAGTATTCTGGGATGCATTTCATCAGGCCCTGGGGCTCACTATCTGATTTGTGGGTAGTTAGATGCTTAAATGCTAGCATTTGCACTCACAATTAATTATGAGGACACTTTTGTGGGTGGAATTAATTGTTAGTGCAAAATCAGAGGGCAGCCTGAAGTCTCTTTTAAAATTCAGGTCCTAGGAGTCCTATGGTCTATATACAGTTGGGGGCCAGTCTAGCTACAGGTGAACAAGGAAGCTGCCTAGGTCAGCAGATTTGGCCTGGACATCCCTGTGTCATAACAGAGGGACTGCCGAATCCAATTAGAATGGTGTTGTGACTCTGTCGGCCCAGCTGCAACACCACTCATTTAAATTTGGCCTGGCTGCCTCTCCATCACGATAAAAGGACTGCCAGGCCAAATCTGCCTAGATCTATGAGGACCGGGATGGAACACTGTAGTTTTGTCTAGGGCTGCAGATTGCTGAATGTACTATAAACAGAGGCTGCTCGAGACAATCACATCTCACAGCCCATTAAGAGAAAACTCTGTTTAGTAAAGTTTGGTTGCTTAAATGTGGGGAGGTGTAAGCAAAGTAAAAAAGACTAGTACTGCTACTTGTTTTTTTTTTTAAACATGAATTTTTCAGTTCATCCAAGAAGAGCAACAGATTCCACAGATTCTGTTTAGTCTACAGGTCATCTTTTGGGCAGGCATTTCAAGAACATATGCCAATAGTTAGCTGAATAACTACTGTATGCCACAGGCTCTACGGAAAACATCTTTCCACTTAATTGGACTAACCGAAGAATAATACAAAACAAAGAAAAATGTATGGTAATATTCTTGAATAGATATTCTGTGGTTATAAATCAAACATTTTCTGCATTCTGAATTTACCATATAACCCCCTCCAAATAGCAATTGGATTTTTTTTTTAAAGTAAAGTGACTTAGGACCCTAAATCCTATTTTCAAAAGTGACTTAGGCCCTTAGGAGTCTAAATCACATTGATTTACAAGGAGACTTAGGCACTTTTGAAAATGGGACTTAGGCTTCTAAATTACCTTGATATTTTTGAAAATTTTACTCAACATCTATTTTAGTGACCATACTACAATCTCTGGCAATAACTTCTTAAGATTTAAAGAAGAAATTTTCCAAAAATCCATTTGTTAACTAGAATTTCTTTTATTTCCTTCTATTTGTAAATTTCATATTCTAAAAACAAAGGTAAAAGAATATATATGTCTAATTTTAAATATTACCCTTGATTTTCACAATATACAAAACTTTAATTTTAAGATTAATGGCCAAATTGTATCTTCTGCATGAGAAGAAAACACTATCAATTCCTACCGGTGGCTATGGAAAGTGGGAACACTTTTGTGGCTTAGTTTTCCCCTTCCAAGGTACCACCAAGCCTTTTGGCAAGGACTTCAAGGGGATCTGACTCCATTTGGGGTGGAGTCAGAGAAACATGAGGACATGAGGCCCTAACATCATGACTGTGTGGGAGCTGTGTTGTCTTTAGTGCAAGCTCCTCATTGTCTCTGCTCTAAGTTATAGTACTGGTCAACTTGCAGTAATAATACAGAAAGAAAGGTCTCATTCTCCTCTCACTTATGCCAATTTTGCACTGCTGTAACTTCATTGACTTCACTAGAATTGCTCCTGTTTTAAAGCAATATAAGTGATAGCAGAGTCAACAGGCCAGACCGAACGTTAAGAAAGTCATATACATTTCCAACAAAGGCAAATTATAATACTAAAGGAAATATTTTTGCAACACAACACTGTATTCTTCAGGTTAAATAGCAGCAAACAGACAATTAAAATCTAAATCCACATAAAAAAGGTTAAAGTTCCTCATGTCTCCACACTTTTTGGAGCTGGAGGTCACTAGATCAACTCTGGGATTTAGAGCACCTCAGATGCAAATATTCACCAGATTGTTCACAATTTAGCTCAGGCACCACTTTTGGGGCTCAGCAGAATTGTTCTTGGATCCAGAGATTTCTTTTAAGTTCTGGGGAGAAGGGATTGTAGTGGGTACCTCCAAACTCTAGTGATCCATTGAGTGCATGGCTTAGCTCTCAAACCTCTCACAGCATCTGGCATTCTCTGTTAGAAAAGCACTGAGATCAGACATTGTCTATCCACCTTCCTCCCAGCTTCCTGGAAACAGGGTTTTCGAATATGTCACTGTCCCATAGCAGCTTGAATCATGCCTGAGCTCCTAGACAGACAAGCTCCCCACAGCTTCATAGGTGAAATGTGAGAGTCCTACACATGATACGACCTCCTGGAACTCATCCACAAAACCCCTATCTTGTCTACATTTAACACTCTTTTGTGTTATTTACAGTGAGTCAAGTTGAGTGTATATAAAGTATATAATTTCCTATTGCTGTTCCTGTTTCCTTTCCTTTTCCTTTCACCCAATCGCTGTTTACTTGCCTTTTGTCTGTCTGTTCTCCTTCAGTGTTTCAGACATGCCTACCATAGTTTCAGGCTGATCTACACTGAAAAGTTATATTGTCACAGCTACATCAGTGGGGATGTGAAAAAACGCCCCCTTAACCGACATAGTTGTGCCAACAAAAACCCCACTGTAGACACAGCTATAGCAATGGAAGAAGTCTTCAGTATAGATAACTTTGTTTGGGGAGATGGTTTTCATACACGGACAGAAAACCCCATTCTATTAGTGTAGGCTGTGCCTACACTATGGGGGCTATGCTGGCATAGTTATGCCAATATAGCTGTTCCCTTACACTCTCCGTAGTGTAGACATACCCTAGTAATAATTAGAATAGTTTTATGAGGATGAGGATGATTTTCAGGTAAAAATTGCTCCATATGATTGTTAAAGATTCAGTTAGGTCCATGATGCAGATTTTTCACTTTCCTCTGAAGCATCTGGCACTGGTCACAATCAGACAGGATACTAGGACAGATGGTCTGTTCCTTTATGTCAGCTCATATATTCTAGCACAATCCCCAACCAAGAGAAATGCCAAGAATGAATTCCAGAATCCTTAGTAACTCCATGTCCACTTATTGGCACTAGAGGGGTATCTTTATCTCGCTATAAACTACTGCCGCCATTATCATAAAAAAGAAATGCAACCAAAGGAAAAGCGTTATAAAAATAACAAATAGACGAAGGGCAAGCAGACTGTTATTAGAAGCTTTGTTTGCTAAAGGAGCACTCAAGGAAGACCAGGCTGTTGTGGAGGAGCTAAATGAATTCTTTGCATTGACCTTCACTGCAGAGGATGTAAGCCATTCTTTTTAGGTGACAAATCTGAGAAACTTTCCCAGATTGAAGTGTCAATACATGAAGTTTTGGAACAAACTGATAAATTAAATAGTAGTAGGTCATCAGGACCAGATAGAAATCACCCAAGAGTTCTGAAGGAACTCAAATATGAAATTGCAGAACTACCTACTGTGGTCTGTAACCTATCACTTAAATCAGTCTTTGTAACAGATGACTGGAGAAAAGCTAATGTAATGCTAATTAAAAAAAAGGGTTCCAGAGATGATACTGACAACAACAGTCTGGTAAGCCTAATTTCAGTATCAGGCAAATTAGTTGAAACTATAGTAAAGAACAGAATTATCAGACACATAAATGAACATGATATGTTGGGGAAGAGTCAACACAGCTTTTGTAAAGGGAAATCACACCTCACCAATCTATTAGAATCCTTTGAGGGTGCAAACAAACATGTGGACAAGGGAGATGCAGTGAATATAGTATAGTTAGATTTTCAGAAAGCCTTTGACAAGGTCCTCATCAAAAGCTCTTAAGCAAAATAAGAAGTCATCAGATAATAGGGAAGGTCCTCTAATGGATCAGTAACTGGCTAAAAGATAGGAAACAAAAGATAGGAATCAATGGTCAATTTTCACAATGGAGAGAAGTAAATAGCAGGGTCCCCCAAGGATCTGTACTGAGACCAGTGCTTTCAACATATTCATAAATGACCTGGGAAAGAGGGTGGACAGTGAGGTGGCAAAATGTGCAGACAATACAAAATTTCTCAAGATAGTTAAGACCAGAGCTGGCTGCAAAGAGTTACAAAGGGATCTCACAAAACTGGGTGACTGGGCAACAAAATGATGAAATTCAGTGTTGATAAGTGCAAAGTAATGCATATTGGAAAAAAGATCTCAACTATACTTAAAAATGATGAGGTCTAAATTAGCTGTTACAAATAAAGAAACAACAAGGAGTCTGGTGGCACCTTAAAGACTAACAGATTTATTTGGGCATAAGCTTTCGTGGGTAAAAACCTCACTTCTTCGAATGCAAGGTGCCACCAGACTCCTTGTTGTTTTTGTAGATACAGACTAACACGGCTACCCCCGATACAACTAAAGAAACACATCTTAGAGTCGTCATGGATAGGTCTCTGAAAACATCTGCTTAATGTGGAATAGGAGTGAAAAAGTTAACAGAATGTTAACCATTAGGAAAGAGAAATAAAAAGACAGAAATATCAAAATGTCACTGTATACATCCATGGTACGCCCACACCTTGAATGCTGAATTCAGTTCTGGTCGTCTCATCTCAAAGGAGTTATATTACAATTGGAAAAGATGCAAAGAAGGGCAACAAATATTATTAGGGGGTATGGAACAGTTTCTATATGAGGAGAGATTAGAAAGAGTGGGACTGATCATCTTAGAAAAGAGATGATTAGGTGGAGATATGATAGAGGTCCATAAAAACCTGAGTGTTGTGGAGAAAGTGAAGAGGGAAGTGTTATTTATCTTGTCATATAACACAAAAAACAGAGGTGTCCGAATGAAATTAATAGGCAGCAGGTTTAAAACAAACAAAAGGAAGTACTTCTTCACACAGCACACAATCAATCCATGGAACCCATTGCCAGGGATGTTGTGATGGCCAAAAGTTTAACAGAGTTAAAAAAAGCATTATATAAGCTCATGGAGGACAGGTCTATCAGTGGTTATTAGCCAAGTTGGTCAAGGACACAACCCCTTGCTCTGGGTATCCCTAAACCTCTGACTCCCAGAAGCTGGGACTGGTTGACAGGGATGGATCACCTTTTCTATTCATTCCTTCTGAAGTACCTGGCACTGGCCACATGGTACTGGGCTAGATGGACCATTGGTTTGAGCCAGTATGGACATTATGGTTTTGGCTCTATCCTCCTCCTTTTCTGTCATTTTTCTTCTCTCCCCATGTTAATTTTGTTCATATGATGGCAATACAAAATAAAATAAACCCACCCCCCACAAACACAACTTCTATCATTCTTTATGCACTGTTTCCTAAGAGCAGAAAATCAAAATTAACCAACTTTTTTTACCATAACTTCATATTGAAATCAATCAGGAATTCTGCCTAAAAAACAATGACACAATATAGCAGTCTGTGTTAGTTAACCAAGATCCAGTTTCATTCAGGGAGTTGAGTAATAAGTATTGTGAATCATACAATCGTAGGACAGGAAAGGACAACAAGAGGTCACCTAGTCCAGTTCCCTGCACTCCTGGCAGGACTAAGTATTATCTAGACCATCCCTGACAGGTGTTTGTCTAACCTGCTCTTAAAAATCTCAAATGATGGAGATTCCACAATCTCCCTAGGCAATTTATTCCAGTGTATAACTACTCTGACATTAGTAAGTTTTTCCTAATGTTCATCCTATACCACAATTGCTGCAATTTCAGCTCATTGCTTCTTGTCCTATTCCCAGAGGTTAACAAGAACAATTTACCCCCCTCCTTCTTGTACTAACCTTTTATGTACTTGAAAACTGTTATCATGTCCCCCCTCAGACGTCTCTTCTCCATACTGAATAACCCCATTTTTTTTCAGTCTTCCCTCATAGGTTATGTTTTCTAGACCTTTAATCTTTTTTGTTGCTCTTTGCTGGACTTTCTCCAATTTGACCACAGCTTTGAATTGTGACAACTCAACTCAATACTCCAATGAGGCCTAATCAGCATGGAGTAGAGCGGAAGAATTATTTTCCCAACAGATGTCTGGGTAGTTGAAATCCCCCATCACCACCACGTCCTGTAAAATATAAGGGAAATCAGAAACTGCTAGATTAAAAAAAAAAAAAAAAAAACCTTCTTGGTAATAGTAAGAGTCTTCCAGAGAGAGACTTATGGGCATTCTCCTGTCAGCCTCTGTCCTGTTCATCCTAATCATTATAACTAGGAGACAAACCAATTTCCATTGTATAAAATTCATGTTCCAGTTTCCATAAAGATCTATAACATTTCACTTAGCTTTCAGGATTATTTTATTTGGGGGTAATTGAAGTATCACTAGTAACCGTCCCATGCTCCTACAGGCACATCCCATATAGCACCTCTGACAGTGATGTAGGGACTGGATTAAACTGCTATAATATAATTTATTTTCTCTGTTCTTTGGGCATGGCTTTCTAGCATGCCAGGAAGCAATACGGGGCTTTTTGCTCATGCTTTGGGGCAGACACTCTCCTTGACCAGTACTGATGCCTGGTATACCAGAGAGATTAGGCAGCAGTGATTAAGGAGTGAAGTCTCTTCACTGAGGCAGTTGTCCTTGAAGGGCTCCCCACAGCTCTGCTGCCACCAGTGAAGTCCCCCCACACCTTCCCAATCTCCCATTCTGAGCAATTCCCACATCCCAGGCCCCATCCCCTGGAAAAATTCCCTTTCTCATCACCTGGGCACACATCCCTGGTCTCTCCCATGTCCCTTCATCCCACTCACCCTTACTCACCTCCTCTGCCTCTGGAGGTAGGCAGCCCAATGGAGGTGTTTGGGGGCATTGGGCATAAACAGTACATGGGGGCAAATAGGTAGGAACAGTTAGTAGTGATTGGGATTGACTGGAGTTGTGAGGGACTATGAGGTGGAAGAGGGGTTTAGTTAGGATACCTGAGCTAAGGAAAACAGGGTTCTGTGTGTGGACCAGAATGGTGGTGTCTTTGCAGTGAAGCATCTAGGTTTGAAGAGCTCCACAGGGAGCCACTGACTCACTGCACTGGGCAGTGAGGGATCAGCACTGGGGGAGCTCTTGAAGTCTTGATGCCATGATACACAGGCACTTGAGTCCCCACATCCCATGTCCCTGCACAGTTATGAACCCCATCATACACACAGCCCCTTCCTCCACAGGCTACCTGTACATCTCTCTAACCCCCACATACTTCCTCATGTCTCATGGGGGGCCCAGAGCCCATCCCATACTGCCTGCCACCACCCAGCCTCCTTCCCTGCTCCATGTAAAGAGTGTAACCAGAGGCAGGGAGGCAGGCTGACAACCTTGAAGACTGGAGTTGCTTGGCTTCTATGTGTTTATAGTTGGAATTTGCGATAATTGTGATTGATTAGCAAACAAATGTGAGGAAAATAGGGCAAATTTCAAAAAGGGATCACAATTAAATATTTCCATTGACCAAATTACTAAATATTTTACTAAAAAAAATTACACTTAAAATTCAGTTGTTCCATATACAATTATCTGGTTACATTTGGAGACTAAATTCCACCATTACCATGTAAAACAGAGGGATTTCATTCCCATTTTAAATATAAATCTCAATATAACTATGATTGTGGAGTTGCTACGAATGCCTCCATAATATGAACAAAAATATTGACATAACTTTATAGTGGATAAAAAAACTAAAGTTTTTTTTATATTATTCTTACCTTTTTTTCTTTTGAGAGAAAATTAACACCATCCTGATAGGCAACTTTGCTTATATGGTGTTAGAATGAGAGTAAATAACTAGCCCGCTGCAATGATGGTACATTTCTCAGTAAAACCACAAGTAAACTAAAGCTTCTGTTTTTTCAGACATGCCAAAGTGGATACTGGGTGTCCAAAAACATTAGTCTACTGTTGTGTAAACAACAAAAGCATCTGAAGGCCTAATGGGAAGTAAAGGTCAACCTGATTTAAAGCAGCTTGCTTGAAACGTCTTTGATATTTATTGTTTTGGTAACTACTAATGAAGAAATCAGGTTAATGTTGTACAGGTTTATGTTGTTTTTTGAGCGTAAGGCATTACTTCGGGTTAAATTAGACTTTTTAAAGTGGTTTTACTTTTTAATATGGTTTGAGTGGGATAATTTGTAGCCAAATACTCGATTCCCATTACAAATATATTACAAATTTATGCACTGACAGCAGCATTATTTAAAGTCCAGATTCTATCTGACAGCATGGCTGTCTCTAAATAAGTGAAATGGGGCACCCAAAATTGCTTAGTCATCAGACACACCTAGTCAAACAATTTATTCCTTCTCTGGCAATTTATTCACATATGAGCAAGACCAGCCACATGATATGTGAGACATATAGACTTTTGCTGCTTTTCATATGTGTACATCATCCCCTTTGCCCAAACAATGCCACTGTATTGCTGCTAATCTGTTTAATCCTGGTATGCACCTTTTAAAGACCTCAGTTCTGCCTAAACCCATGACATCTGGATAGTCAACACTGTGGATGCTGCAGGAGTGAGTTATAATTACTCTTTTCCACAAGTTTATGCCTGTGTGGTTCTCCAGCCAAGATTTGGCTCTAGTTTTGTAATTTAGTGAACTCTTCATTAATCTATGCTTCTACATAAAAGCACAGTTATTCATGCTGGAGCCATTATTTATTGAGAACTAGAGCCAGGTTTGTGCAGCAAAGTTTAGATGCATATCCAAACTTGTTCAACACACAGGGGTTTTTGGATGCTTGATTTAGTTGTGGGGTCATCTCTTTTTAGGAACCTTTCTCTTTAAAAAGTATAGTTTCTTCTACAAAAATGTTCTAAGATAACCATGAAAGTGAGAGATCAGTGATGAATAGTAAGAGGTGAGATCACTGAAGAAGTGGATAGTATCTAACATGATGAATCAACTCCATTGCGGATGCAATTTTTTAGGCCCAGTCCTGCAACGAGCTCAGCGCAATCACAAGGTTTTGCCTGCATGGAGCCTTAGTTCCTATGTCATTCCTCAAAAATGGTATAAAAAACCCCCAACAACCTAGGGCTAAGTCAAAATTTATTGCTTTTTCTGCATTTGCAAATACTTTACATACAACTCTCCTGACAGCTACAGTTACGTTATGAATCTACAAAGTATGGAAAAAAACATTAGAAACTGTTTGTTTTTAATATTTGTGCTTAATGAAGTAGAAATTGGGGACGAGACATTCAACACCATAAATCACATGCCTCACTTGCTGGAGACTTGCCTATTCCTACCATCAGGCTCTAAATAAAATTAAGGTATTTACTTCAATCCAGCAGTTACAAGATTTCAAAAAGTCACTGAAATTGAAGCGGAGTTCAGTGTGCTAAGCTCTTTGTTCAGAAGTTATTACATCCTGATCATTTGGATTTGTATGTAACATCTGTTCAGTCAGTAGTCAGGTACATGGGCTATTCATGGAGCAAGAAGACCATGTGTACAGCATCCTGGCAGAAGTTCTCTGCATTAACTCTGTTTCACCATAAAGACTTTTTTATCTTTTTGTTTATCCACTTGGTCTTGTGCTTATTTATTCTCCTGGGTGATTCAGTATCTGTCACACAGCCTCAGGTGCAATGTCCTTTCAATACTCACTCATATGAATTTCTCAGGGACATGGGGTGAGACAGGTCTGCCCATAAGGCACTCTTTCTTGATTGGTTATGTCAGAGAATAACAGAGTTCTCACTTTTTGTTTGGGTACAGCAAGTCAGATACTTTATTTTCTCTCACAATTGCCATATCTATCCAGGAGATGACCCCACATCATCTAACTATTCCAAACAGTTTAATAGACTTTAATATGATGTGGTCAAAAAGCTCTTAGGCCTGATCTACTCTAAAAAGTTATGTCGACCCACCTACATCACTCACGGATGTGAAAAATCCACACCCTCTGAGTGAAATAGTTAAGCCAACCTAACCCCAGTGTAGACAGCAGTAGGTCAAAGGAAAAATTCTTCCGCTGACCTAGCTACTACCTCTCAGTGAGGTGGATTAACTATGCCAATGGGAGAACCCCTCCCATCAGCGTAGATAGTGTCTACACTGAAGCGCTACAGCAGCACAGCTGTACCACTGTCATATTTCAAGTGTAGACAAGCCCTTAGATTATCACATTTATTACACAGTTAGGTATAAAATTAACTTATGAGACCAAAAACCTTTTTTAAAAAAGTAGCGTACAGGCACAGCTACAAACAACATCTACTGATGTTCATTTGAGTGATAAATTGAATATAATTTGCTATAGCAAACATGAAATGTAGTTGATAAAATTTGTTCTTAAAAGGATACTCTCCTCCAAACGGACCTTTTGTGGGACAAAGTTCAGTGATGTGACTCTTGGGTAACGCCATTGATTTCACAGAGAACTGCTCTGGATTTACACTGGTGTAGCTGAGATCAACATCTGGCTCCTTGGTATCCCTCCTCTTGCTCAGAATCTGCAGATGGGAAGCCCTATGTAGAGTATGAGAGAGTGTCCATCTGTCTCCCTTTGAACTCTTCAGGCATCCTTTTCCTTGTAGAAAATTTGGAGCCTTTTGGGAAAAGACCTAAACTACTATTTCTTCTTGGTTGACTAAGAGGTATACCAATCCAGGACCACATGGCAGGGTGCTGAAAATCTCTCAAGAAAGTATTTTCTCATGGGATTTCTAGCTCTTTTTTGTAGACTCAAGATCCCGAGCTTTATCCTTTTTGAAGTTTGCCTATCACTGCTCTTGGCTCACATACCAGTGAACTGCTCACTCCTTCCCCCTCCTTCCCCCTTTCCTTTTGTCCTATACAAAGGCATCCATTGATGCTGACAGGCAGCTCTGCCACAGAAGCCCTAAACCCACTGAGACCACTTTCCTATGACCAATATGCCAGCTCTTCACTGAGGAACCAATTTCCAAGAAAAAAAGCCGTTTGCTTCTCTCATTTGCATTCAGAAACTTACAAGTCAGCACCGTTGTGGTCCTCAGCCCAGCTCTCTGCTTGAGGAGCTGAACTGTGGTCTCTTGTTCTCTGTAACTACCAGAGAATTTTTTAAAAAAACCTGTGAAGATCAAATTATGCCTTTTCAAGGGCAGCAGAGTTACATGGTAATGTGCTGAGCCACCTCCCAGGAATGCTTAGGATCTATTAATACAGGACAATTTTGTAGAGTTTCTCTAAATATATAACCTTACAAGAAAGTTTTATTTTCCTGCAGCTAACACAGTGGAAAAATGTGGCCTTGAAAATAACTACTATACACATAATTTTGGCTGGAATAAAAGGAGGATTATTATAAAGCTTATAATTTGGAAATTTGCAGTTAGATCATGAAATAGCCTACTGGTAAATGTTAAATATTCAGGGTTGTGATTATACACACACACACATGTGTGTGTGTGTCCCACTAATTGTGGATATTTGCAATGATTTGATTTGCATAACCAGTACTGGTAAATGAATGCATTTATTGGGCATCCAATTATATATCCAACTTTTCTTAAAAAACTAGGGCTAAAATCTGTGTGTGACATATATAACAAAAAGACACAAGAATGGAAAATTAGTTACTATCAAGAAACAGTTAACGAATTATCTATTGCATAGTGCGTGCTTTTAAAACAACCATCAGTTACTGACCAATGCAAAAAACAAACAAACAAAAACACTTTACTAAGCTAAAACTTTACTGAGAGGTACCATATTGGTTTTGCAACAACCTCCTGTCCTCGTCCTCAATTACACAAACACACAACAAATAACATTTTCAAAAATTATTGGATAACATTAAACTATTGTTAAACTTCTTAAATGCATAGTTAACCTGACATAGCCTACTGAGTTTCACCATTAAGCTATCAAAACAAATCTGACACACAGTAGATTCAGAAATGAAGGAGTTTTCAATTTGTTAACCTGAAAAGATCCATTCTACAAATTATTTTTGTTTATTGAAAGCCTAACGTTGCAATCCTCACAAGGTGGCAAATTTTGTGCCTGCCAGGCTTCCCCCAGGCAGCAGATCTGGTGTGGTTTCATTGTGGAAAAGTGGCAAGAGGCATGAGCCTTTGCAGGGGGTCTGCACTATAGGGGTATGTTTCTGAGAGGGTTGGTCTGCAATAATATGTATGCAAGGAATTATAAACACAGGCCAAAGGAGAGTCAGGGCCATGGGCAATATATCTGTGTCAATGTGGATGTATTATCTAAACCGTGGGTTTTTAACATATGGCTCACAAGCTCTACTGAGGGTTGAGACCATCCTGCTCTTCCTATACTATTAATTGGGAGGAGGATCCTGTCTAATTTCTCGATAGATGGGATGGGAGCCCTGGGGAAGTACTAGAATGGAAAAGATTGAGAACAACTGATGTAAACCATCAGCTTACTGGATTTTGTGAGGCTTATAACTTACCACATAGTAAACTTATTACAGTGGAAATAAATTTTACATTGGCGATCAAATGGACCCAAATCGGTGTGTTATTTTTGTCCTTTCTCTTACATTCTTCTATAGGATTGATCAGGGCAGTACCCCAGACCTATTTTTCACTCCCTATCTGACACCCTCAATGCCAAGTTGTAATAACATAACATTTTTTGTAACTCTTGAATTGGAGCACCACTCTCGAGTGTCTGCTCCAACTCCACTTTCTGCCTTGAGGCATGGTCTCGGTAAATTGTCACAAGCAGCAGGGTCCATCAGAACAGTGGCAGGAAGCTGACAGGCAGAGTCCCAGCTCCTAGTCTGGAACTCTGCCTATAGGTAAGTGATATCCTCCCAACCCAAACAACCAGCTTGCTGGGGAATAGAGATGAGGAGTGGGTCTGTAGCCCTATAAGATAATGGGAGAACTGCATAAGCCAGGGGCTGGTGCCTTTGCGAGTACTTTTGTTAGTTGCTGCAGGCTAGCTGGTATATCAGGGAAAATGCCTTTCCCCATATTAGGGTCTGCTCTGCTTCAAGAAGTCACTCCTTCCACTGCCCACAGAGGCTGAAGAAGGCCTGGCTTAGTTACTCATGTCCCTGGCAGTGATAACTGGAGGCTTTTATGTGCATCTTTGTGTAAGAGTGCCAACGTGGGGCCTTCTGCAGTTACCACAGGCAGGGGAAGGAGCTGCTCAGAAAAAGGTGTTTCTCTGCTTCCAAAGCCCAGCTTTTTACAAGTGTCTTTTTTCCCCCCCAAAGGACTTCCAACAGCCTTGGCACCTCTCAGCCCACACCAAGTAGTAGGATCATAGACTCCTTTCCATGTCTGTCTTCTAACCATAGAGCTGGAACTCCCTCCCCCCAGACCTGTTCCTGAGAGGAGAGGAAACTATCACTTCCCCACAGGCAGAGTTTCAGCCTAGCAGGTGGGTCTCTACCTGTCAGCTTCCTGTGGCTTTCTGATGCTTTGTGCTTGACACTGTCAGAGCAAAACGTCCCAGTTCCTGCTTTATATCAGGAAATGGAAGTGGGGCTGGAAATTGGGAGAGACAATCTTTAATTTTAAATTTAGAGAGTTTTTAAAGAAAGATTTGGGGATTTACTCCATACACTTTACTGACAGAGACAATCAAACATCACAAGTAGATGTGGGGGTGAGAGCTTTCTTAGTTTCTGACATCATAAAGGTTATTTCAGTAGGAGTTACCCCCTGCTAGCTGATGTGTAATTTATGAGAGACAGTTAGAGATCTCTCTTGAATTGTACAGTACACCAGGCCTCCAGGGGTTTCCATGCTTTGGATATTTTATTCTTGTTTTCACTATTGCTTTGAGGACTTTTTCCTTTGTTTGCACAGTGGGAAATTCAGCTGTTTACACTGCAGTCACAGAGCCATGCTAATCCAGTTGCTGCTTTGCTTTAAAAATGTCCATTTCTGTTGAAATAAAAAAAAATGGAATTCAGTAGACACATGCTGTCATTATTAGAGCTAAGAACCCCTAGGTCTATAATGCTTGCCCAGACAAATGCACATTCCTGTCTGTGACGGCCTGGTTGGAATGTCTAGCATCACAATATCACATTTTGAGCAGTCATTTCAATCTCATAGACTAAGTCCACAACTATATTATAGTTGAAAACAGCAGCAAGTCTGTTTTAAATTAGGTGACGTGCATACAGTAGTAATAAAAGCCATAGAAAAAACACAGAGGCATACTATATATACATACACAGAACCATAGAGTGTGAAAGACAAGCATCAGGTAAACGACACCTTCAAACTGATTTAATCAGCTAGTTTTTTAGCACTGAGATAAAATCCTAAGAAATAGATAAAAAATTTGTGAGTTTAAAAAATTTCAAAATGAATACTTATGTTTCACTTCTGTTGAGGTGTTTTTAAATCTGAAGAAATAACCATTCACAGATTCTATTCTATGAGGATATGTGATCTGCGTTAACAAATTTTTCATCCTTCAAGTACACGAATGCAAGACACAATAAAAAACAATTAGCCAAAGTTAGGACATAAAGAATATAGAAAAGCAAAACATTTAAAATGCTATGGGATGCATTCATTTAGCATAAATGAGGGGGAGGCATGATCTAACCACAGAATTTTACAGTTTGACATCATCTTCCTCTGCATCCATTGGTAAGTCACTGAACTTCTCTCAATCAATCTGTCATTTTGTAAACTAGGGATAATAATACTTATCTATCTCACAAGGATGTGGTGAACATTAATTAGCTAATATTTGTAAAGTGCTTTAAAGAGGAAAAGTGGAATGCAAGAACTAATCATTATTCAATTATTATAAATAATTGGCCTGATTCTAATCTCATTTACTACAATATTACATTGGCATAACACCTTTGACTTCAGCAGAGTTCTCCTGATTTACATCATATAAGTGAGATGAGAAACAGACTCAATTTTTTTTAGTAAGATTAATTTCATGATGCATTGTTTCTTACCTAACTAATTGGGTTAGAAGGGACTGCAAAGGTCATCTAGTCAAACCCCCAATAATAGAAATGTGATGACATAACACTAAGAGGGACCAGAACCAAAACCTCAGATTCAAACATTCTTGAACTCTGGGGAAATTGGAATATGAACCCAGATCTAGATCCAAATTTTGCAGTTGGTCTGTATGTCAAACAGGAATGCTAGCTCTGAACACCACTGCACTATAGCATGCTTTTGATTCAAACACAAATTTTGCATCTTACACCTGTCTCTTACAAAACTAAGTTTGGATCGTAATCATAGATTTGGATGAAGGACATATCTTGTAATGAGAGATTGCTGAGACGTATTCAAGTCTCATAGTCATATACTCTTGTTTAAACTGAAGGGTTCAGGAATGTCTTTTTCAAAGTTGAACTTGCATGTTTACTTCTTTCTAGACTGTACAATTCTTCCTAAGTTGAAATCTTTGGGAGAGGGACCATGTTTCTTTTGTGTATACAGAGCACCTAACACACTGAGGTACTTATGTAATATGTGCTACTACTATGTTCAAACTTGGGTTTTTGTTTTGTTTTGACTTTTTTGTGTGTCATGACACTTGGTTGGTATGTGCCAGTGAAGTATAAATCCAAAAGCCAGAGCCAAAGAAATATGCAAACAGGGGGGAACCTGTGAAAATGTGAGGAGTCATGTAATTTCTCAAAGGCAAAACTTGGAGAAATAGTGAAGAAAATGGAATGTTCAGTTTTAGAACAGACCTACATGACTCCATTGACTTTAGCAGGATTTCAGGGATACTCTCCATTTGAGAATGAACAGAACAGGCTTTATATGGTTTCTGTTTTGTCCAATGTATCTGCAAATGTTTTATGAAGCAGTGAGTTAAATATTAGTGTAGTCTGATGGGTCTGTCCACCAGCTTGGGGACAAAACAGTCAGCCCTGCCCAACTCTGTTTTAGCCTTCTATGCAGGCTCTTTTATTCTTCTGCTACACAACCACAAAATAACAAAAACAAAAATAGAAAAGTAACAAAATCCTGCCCTGGACGGATACTGCAGCGTCCTCTCCCTCCAGTAGCACAAGAGTCATGGTGGCCCTTCCCTAGCCACAGGTGGATCACAGGATGGAGGGGCAGAAGGGTGAGCTTGCTTTCCTAGTTGTTGTTGTTGCTGCTGCTGCATAGGGAAGCATTTGTCTCTCTTAGACCTCACCATTTTTCAGGGGTGGGTCCTCACTTATATCTCCTAGCTGGGAATCAGAGAGTCACTCCTGGTTAGCTGGATCTGCTGATTCCCAATACTTGGCTTTTCCTTAGGCCAGAACTTGCTTCTCCATGGCTCTACAGTCCCTTAAATGAGCAGACCAGTCTGGTACTACTAGTAATGCAGTGACTATGTAGTCAAATGGAGTAAGTATTATTCATTCATGAAATGCTCACATACAATTTGGACACTAGAATCTGTTATATCCAGAGAGGTAAGGATGGCCAGTACATAACATAACATAAGAACATAAGAACGGCCGTACCGGGTCAGACCAAAGGTCCATCTAGCCCAGTATCCTGTCTACCGACAGTGGCCAATGCCAGGTGCCCCAGAAGGAGTGAACCTAACAGGCAATGATCAAGTGATCTTTCTCCTGACATCCATCTCCATCCTCTGATAAACAGAGGCTAGGGACACCATTCCTTACCCATCCTCGCTAATAGCCATTAATGAACTTAACCACCATGAATTTATCCAGTTCTCTTTTAAACCCTGTTATAGTCCTAGTCTTCACAACCTCCTCAGGTAAGGAGTTCCACAAGTTGACTGTGCGCTCCGTGAAGAACTTCCTTTTATTTGTTTTAAACATGCTACCTATTAAACAGTAGAAACAATTATCTTTTGCTCTCTTTAAAAGTCACTACAGGTTCTTTATCTTGCATGTGAAACAGATATGCTTTTCCTTGAAGAACAGAATCTCTACTAGTGCAGTTGACTCCCCACCATATTGCATTAAACTGACCAGAATATATGCCAAAGTCCTGATGTAGGACTTGAAAACAAAACTGTCTGGTTCACGGGCAAGAATACAATCAAATGAACCACAGTGATACACATGGATGAATGAAAACCATCCTGAAGCACTTTGTATGGCATATTAGGCATAAACAAGACTCCATTAGCAATGAGACTAACAAATTTTCTTGTTCTAACTCATCCATCCATCCTTTTATCAATTCAGCTATCCATCCATTTTCTTTTTCTCATTTTCTTTGACTGCAGCATATCTCCCTCATAACATAAGGATATCTAAATGAACAGGTATCAGAGGGGTAGCCGTGTTAGTCTGAATCTATAAAAAGCAACAGAGGGTCCTGTGGCACCTTGAAGACTAACAGAAGTATTGGGAGCATAAGCTTTCGTGGGTAAGAACCTCACTTCTTCAGATTCAAGTAATGGAAATTTCCAGAGGCAGGTATAAATCAGTATGGAGATAACGAGGTTAGTTCAATCAGGGAGGGTGAGGTGCTCTGCTAGCAGTTGAGGTGTGAACACCAAGGGAGGAGAAACTGCTTCTGTAGTTGGATAGCCATTCATAGTCTTTGTTTAATCCTGATCTGATGGTGTTAAATTTGCAAATGAACTGGAGCTCAGCAGTTTCTCTTTGGAGTCTGCTCCTGAAGTTTTTTTGCTGTAAGATGGCTACCTTTACATCTGCTATTGTGTGGCCAGGGAGGTTGAAGTGTTCTCCTACAGGTTTTTGTATATTGCCATTCCTGATATCTGACTTGTGTCCATTTATCCTCTTGCGTAGTGACTGTCCAGTTTGGCCAATGTACATAGCAGAGGGGCATTGCTGGCACATGATGGCATATATAACATTGGTGGACATGCAGGTGAATGAGCCGGTGATGTTGTAGCTGATCTGGTTAGGTCCTGTGATGGTATTGCTGGTGTAGATATGTGGGCAGAGTTGGCATCGAGGTTTGTTCCATGGGTTGGTTCCTGAGTGAGAGTTGTTATGGTGCGGTGCGTGTTTGCTGGTGAGAATATGCTTACGGTTGGCGGGTTGTCTGTGGGCGAGGACTGGCCTGCCTCCCAAGGTCTGTGAAAGTGAGGGATCATTGTCCAGGATGGGTCGTAGATCACTGATGATGTGTTGGAGAGGTTTAAGCTGAGGACTGTAGGTGATGGCCAGTGAAGTTCTGTTGGTTTCTTTTTTGGGCCTGTCTTGTAGCAGGAGGCTTCTGGATACACACACACACACAGCACAACTTATTGCTGAGCTCTGTGACTTTATCCTCATGCACAATTATTTCAAATTTGGTGATGGCTGACCTGGAACAGCGCTTCCTCAGCTCTCGTCCACTCATGCCCCTTCTCTACCTACGCTATATTGATGACATCTTCATCATCTGGACCCATGGGAAGGAGACCCTGGAAGAATTCCACCATGCTTTCAACAGCTTCCACCCCACCATCAACCTCAGCCTGGACCAATCTACACGGGAGGTCCACTTCCTGGACACCACTGTACAAATAAGCGATGGCCACATTAACACCACCCTATACCGAAAACCCACCGACCGCTACGCCTACCTTCATGCCTCCAGCTTCCACCCCGGTCACACCACACGATCCATCGTCTACAGCCAAGCACTGAGGTACAATCGCATCTGCTCCAACCCCTCAGACAGAGACCAACACCTACAAGATCTTCACCAAGCATTCTCAAAACTACGATACCCACACAAGGAAATAAAGAAACAAATCAACAGAGCCAGACGTGTACCCAGAAGCCTCCTGCTACAAGACAGGCCCAGAAGAGAAACCAACAGAACTCCACTGGCCATCACCTACAGTCCTCAGCTTAAACCTCTCCAACGCATCATCAGTGATCTACAACCCATCCTGGACAATGATCCCTCACTTTCACAGACCTTGGGAGGCAGGCCAGTCCTCGCCCACAGACAACCTGCCAACCTTAAGCATATTCTCACCAGCAACCACGGACCGCACCATAACAACTCTAACTCAGGAACCAACCCATGCAACAAACCTCGATGCCAACTCTGCCCACATATCTACACCAGCAACACCATCACAGGACCTAACCAGATCAGCTACAACATCACCGGCTCATTCACCTGCACGTCCACCAATGTTATATATGCCATCATATGCCAGCAATGCCCCTCTGCTATGTACATTGGCCAAACTGGACAGTCACTACGCAAGAGGATAAATGGACACAAGTCAGATATCAGGAATGGCAATATACAAAAACCTGTAGGAGAACACTTCAACCTCCCTGGCCACACAATAGCAGATGTAAAGGTAGCCATCTTACAGCAAAAAAACTTCAGGAGCAGACTCCAAAGAGAAACTGCTGAGCTCCAGTCCATTTGCAAATTTGACACCATCAGATCAGGATTAAACAAAGACTGTGAATGGCTATCCAACTACAGAAACAGTTTCTCCTCCCTTGGTGTTCACACCTCAACTGCTAGCAGAGCACCTCACCCTCCCTGATTGAACTAACCTCGTTATCTCCACACTGATATATACCTGCCTCTGGAGATTTCCATTACTTGCATCTGAAGAAGTGAGGTTCTTACCCACGAAAGCTTATGCTCCCTGTACTTCTGTTAGTCTCAAAGGTGCCACAGGACCCTCTGTTGCTTTTTACAGATTCAGACTAACACGGCTACCCCTCTGATACTTGACACACACACACACACACACACACACACACACACACAATTATAATTATAATTATATCTGTTATCCTGTGACTGAGCTGTAACATTTTCTCTTAGAAGGAGACATGACTGGCCGACCCTGTGCTTTGTGTGCATTTCACCAACTTATGTAGTCTTTTGTGCTCTAAGGGTTAATTGGAAGGGCTGGAAAATTCTGCTGTCTCATTTAGTTCTGTTTGAGAATTTTTAGTGCCCTGCCAAGGTTTTGCAAGACAAACAGATCTACTGCTCTCTTTATGTAGGGCCACGAGGGATTTTGAAGTACATCTGCAAAGAACGTCTGATGCCTGTTTACAGCAAATCTTAGCCAGGTAACAGCTCTTGCCAGAGATCCTGACTAAGGGTCATATTCTACATGAACTGAAATCTTCATTGGTTGGTTCAAATGACTGGGATTTGGCAGCATATTTCCTATTGTGCTTTAGTGTCTACCTAAAAATAATCTGAATTTACCCTCGGAAGGCACTTAAGATTTTTCTGTTTTCCTCTGCAGGTAGACATTTATGACCTTTACAAAACTGCTTGTGTCTATGAGTGTGCCTGGAATGCATTCATGCCAGGCAAGTCTGACTACTTCTAAATTTCTTAATCCTTTTGGACTGACCAGTTTTTAAACATTTTTTAAATTAATTTGGTCATTTGTGAGAAAAGGTATTGCCATACATACAAAATCTATAAAATCAGTTACTATGGGCTCTATTCTGTTCTCCATTTCTTCTGCGAGTAGCCACATTGATTTTAAAGGGACTATGCCCGGGAGTCTGGACTACAGGATCATTTCTCATAATAGTGAAAACAGATTTACAGATAATCAGAAGAGGAATCAGAAAAGAGTTTGATAGGGATACTTCACTTGACTTTAGTGTAATAACACGCATGAATTAAGTCAGGCACATGATGTTTGCAGGGCCATAGACAGTTATTACACTGACAAACATTAAAGTCCATAGTGATATTTTTCTATTCTCCTATTTCCCATCATGATTAATCAAACACTACATTAAAAGTCTTAATTAGTCTCAAAAACATAGCCCTCAGGTAGGAGATTTATAGCAGGCTGAAAATGGAAAAAGAAAATATCTACAAATGTCCATGCTTGGAAAAAAATAAAATTCTTCTCCTTTTCTAAGTTTATTATCCCACTTCTCTCAATTATTTCTCTCTCCTAAGTTTTTATATAGCACCCATCAACATGGTATCCAAAAGCTCATTCTGCTCAAACATATTCTCTCACAGACTCTACCAACCCAACTTGCAATGTATAGGATTGGATATATCAAAGATATAGACTGTCTTGTGAGACCTCAGTGAGTCAACTCAGCAAAAACAGTAGCAAAAATACTAGAGCATTCTTGTGCTGGGTCGCTTGCTTCTTGATGTATCTGTTAAGAATGGCAATATATTTCCTTCCCAAATATTACTGTATCCCATCTTATTCATAGTTCAGCATTGGTCATCATTCCTTGGGTGGGGAAAGAAGACAAAACTAATAAATCTTTGGTAGCAAAAAAGAATGTTTAGCAATAAATAATCTATGTCTGTCTTTTTTTTTTCTGAATTATCTCACACTCTGGAAAGTGAGAGCACACTAACTGAAGCACATGTCGCCGTACCAAAGCTAGCTTTGATCTAGCTCAGTCAACACTAACTTGAGTAACAATATCAGTGTAACTGCAGCAGCAGAGGCTACATAATACCTAGCTGTTACACAGCTCTTTTCATCCATAGATCTCAAAGTGTTTTAGAAAGGAGGTCAGTATCATTATTCCCACTTTGCAGATGAGGAAACTGAGGGACAGAGAGGAGGAGTGACTTGCCCAAGGTCACCCAGCCCACCAGTGACACAATTGGGAACAACCAAGGTATCCTGAATCCCAGTCCAATGTTCTATCCACTAGCTCACACTCCGCCTCATTTTAATGGCATAAGGAAGTGATGGTGATATGAGGCCATAAACTGTTCTCAATCTGCATCATCACCCCGGTTCTTAATGTGGTTTTTCATTCAAAGATATCAAAGCACTTTATCATTTCACTTTATTCCCAATTTACAGGTGAGGAAACTAAGCCATAGAGAGGCAAAATGTCTTGCCCAAGGTCACCAGCAGGCCAGTGGAAGAGCCAGGAATAAAATTCAGGTATCCTGAGTCATAGTACAGTTCTCTACCCACTAGGCAACACTGCCTCACTCTGGAACGTGAGGGCTGTGGCACACAATGAGGTTCACAGTCCAAGGAATTAACTAGACTTTGTAATCTGTCATTTTTAACCTGACCTTGTGCACAATGCCCTAATATTTGTCTAAGAAGCTCTATTACTGGGGCAGCTGTAGGGTGTTAAAGGATCCACGTTTACCTTTAAAATACAATAATTCATCATTCTCCATATTCATATTTAGTATTCAGTAACAACATTCCTGACTGCACTTGTATTATAAATAAACACTGCTGTTATAATGAGCAATGTTTTAAGATGTTTCTTCTTATTTCCAGTGATGGACAAACCACAGTGGTTTTGGAAGTCTGATTTAAATTCCTAGATGCTTATTCAAAGTTTATCTTAATTTATCTGAGAACCTTTAATCTGACAATCAGGCTGGAATTCCTTGCTATTAGGAATATAATACAATCCAAGTTTGTAAAGCACATGTAAATTTGCAGTAATCTATAAAGAAATACAAAATAATAAATCTCAAAAGAAGGGGCTTTCTTGCAAGATTTTCTCCATTACCTCAGAAATATTCAAAGAATAGACATATGGGGCCACTGAAGGTAACAGGGATACCCAAGATTTATAACATTGCACTTGAGAATGGAATTTGGACGAAGATAACTCCTTTTTCTAGAAGGGTAAAGGTGTATGAAAATTTAATTTTTAAACTGATAGAAGAAGATCTTTGTAAAAATCTTTCTTAACACTTCCCTATTCAAGGCTGGCAACTTTTAAAGCCTTCTTCTAAAACTCATGAAGGACACCTGTTGGTCTTGAAAATTAGTCTCTCTAAGAACTGATATCCAGTCCACGTATTGAGTTTTTGGCCTCCACTTTGATTGCCTTCTATCCACAATTATTGTGAAGCCCCTCCTACCTATATAACTCTCTAGTCTCTGCTGGTCATGTCACATTAGGCCCCTTACAATTTCATTTTGTTTCCTATCATGAAGAGTCCAACCATTTGACCATCTCAACATCTTCATGTCCATAGTGGAGAGCATACATATTTCTTTCCTTGTGGCTGGCCAAGTCTCTGTTCTGTACATTAGGATGGATCAAATTACAGTTTAATACAATCTACCTTTTAACTTTGTTGGCATCTTTTTTCACAGAAAACTAGGATCAGCTTCCGCCATTTGCACCGTGCAGCTTTGGCACAATGCTGGGCATTACTGAGGAGGGCACCATTGCCAGCAACCATTTAAATTCTTTCACTTTTCTAAGCTCTGTACTTGTAATATCCTGTTCTTTAGTTATCAAAGTCTAGGCCTTACTAACGTTCACGCCAAGTCATTACTGCTCAGAACTGTGTTGCCACTGTTCAAAGTTGGTTATTAGGGTCTCACAATCTTCTGCAAGTATTACTAAATCATCATCTCTCTTTGTGGTTGTCATGAGGGTGGTAAGTGACAATATACAAACAAAACTGGGCTCAACATTGACCCCTCATGCATTGACCCCTGATGCAGTCCAATGTTTATTGGAAAGTCTCGCAAACCTCACCAAACTAATTCTCTCGGTACAAGATCTTACACCTTCTCCAAGTCGACAAAGACCATACCCAGTTGCAGTCTTTTTTCTCTGAACTTCTCCATTAGGATTCATAGTGCATATATAGTATCAATTGTATTGCTTCTTGGCATAAATCCATACTGACTCTTCCAAATTCCAACTGTTACACATAGAAGCTTTTCAATAATCTTGTCTGATACACTCATAGCATGTGATGTCTGCTTAACTGGGTGATAATTAGGGTGACAGGGTTGGACAGCCAAACCGTAAAGCTTGTCCAATAGATATGCTCATGTAAACTGATGTCCATGTCAAGTGTACCTCAGAGGGCTAGGGTGATCCTAGACTGTGTATTTTGTAATTTTTGTAAAGTGTTAAGATATCACAGTAACAAGTGTGTTTGTATAGATAGGGTTATATATAAGTGTTTTCAAACTCCAAGAAGCTCCAACAAATTTTGTTACTCTGGGTGATATTCAGGTCAATTCGTCTTTTTTTTTACACAACTAGTTCACAGTTCCATAATTATTTACGCTGACTTTTGCTGGAAATGGTGCTCAGAAGAACAACCGTGCTTATATAAGAACATAAGAATGGTCATACTGGGTCAGAACAATGGTCCATCTAGCCCAGTATCCTGTCTTCTGACAGTGGTCAATGCCTGGTGCTTCAGAGGGAATCAACAGTACAGGCAATCATCGAATGATCCATTCCCTGTTGTCCACTCCCAGCTTCTGGCAGTCAGAGCCTAGGGACATTCAAAGCATGACATTGCATCCCTGATCATCCTGTCTAATAGCTGTTGGTGGACCTATCCTCCATGAACTTATCTAGTTCTCTTTTGAAACCTGTTATAGTTTTGGCCTTCACAACATCCCATGGCAATGAGTTCCATGGGTTGACTGTGCATTGTGTAAAGAAGTAATTCATTTTGTTTGCTTTAAAACTGCTGCCTATTAATTTCATTGGATGACCCCTGGTTCTTGTGTTATGTGAAGGAGCCAATAATATTTCCTTATTCACTTTCTCCACACTAGTCAAGATTTTATAGACCTCTATCATATCCCCTCTTAGTCATCTCTTTTTCAAGGTGAAAAGTCCCAGTCTTTTAAATCTCTTCTCATATGGAAGCAGTTCCATACCCCTAATCATTTTTGTTGCTCTTCTCTGTACGCTTTGCAATTCTAATATAGCTTTTTTGAAATGGGGCAACCAAATCTGCATGCAATATTCAAGATGTGGGCATACTATGGATTTATATAGAGATATCATGATATATTCTGTCTTATTATCTATCTCTTTCCTAATGGGTCTTAACATTCTGTTAGCTTTTTAGTCTGCCACTGAACATTGAGCGGATGTTTTTAGAGGACTATCCACAATGAGTCCAAGATCTCTTTCTTGAGTGTAACAGCTAGTTTAGACCCCATTATTTTGTATATATAGTTGGGATTATGTTTTCCAATGTGCATTACTTTGCATTTATCAACATTGAATTTCATCTTGCATATACTGAAGGAAGAAGTCATCCTAATCCATTTCTGTCTTCCATATCAGATTGCATTTCCTGGAGCATTAGATTGAAACTTCAGCATCTACTGTTATTTCTTTATATTGTTCCAAGACTGAATAATAAAAGAGCAAGACTTAAATGTTCTTCTTAAACATTTAAAGATGGTTTTAACTAGAGGACATTCTCGTCTGAGTTAATTCCATCTTTTTCAAAACAAGTCAAAATTTCTTAGTCACTTTGCCACAGGATTAACAGAAAGGGTTTATTTGAATGCTTTCTGCCTGGTTTACCCTGATCTCACATATTGTCCATGGGCTGCAAAATCTAGCACAGGAGTTCCATTAAGTCTCACTGTCCACAAGTTAAAACAACAGTCTCTCCTGATTGTATGGTTTGTACCCATGAATACTTATAGATGGCACTTCCTGCTATAATTGATGGACAGAACTACTTACTCTATTCAGCATCTAAAGAATTAGATAGTTTAACTGAGTGGCTGAAACATCTATGGATTTGGAAATCTTTTGCCAGAATGTTATTAGTGTCATCAGTCTTTACATACATCAGGAGGTATAGGCAGTGAGCAAAACACACCACATGAATGAATTAGCTATCTTCTTCAAGCTTCACAAATTGGCTCCAATTACAATGGGGACACTACGAGTTAAGCCACATACTGTATTCTTCTTGCAATAACTAGTATGTTGGTGATTATATAATCTTCATTAAAAACAAAACAAAACACCAGAGGTAAAATGGTTGTCCTGCAGCAGTACTTCCTGTACCTAAAGTACTTTTTTTTTTCTCTCCCTAGAACAAGGGAGAGAGAAAATCAACTGTAATACTTATATAATCAAATTCTTGTCTGCTTTCCACAACTTTTTAGAATTTGTTCACACTCACTCTGTCTCCAGATTTATCACTGCAGTTTGGGGATAGCAAATGTTACAGTTAGAAATGGTATTATATTTGATTATATATTGTGCAGGTTGCAAATGAGATCTGAATCCATATTGGTTTTATTGATACTTTAAATTACTTTTTAAAAAAATTTTCCTTTCTTTCTGTTATAAGATATCTTCTCTAAATATTGCATAAAGACTATTTAAAAGATCCTAAAAATGCATCCCAAAGTGTCACAAGTGCACGAAGGGTCAAATTTACCCCTATACACACAGCCAATGCAATGAACATAGGAGCAGAGGAAATACTATACTGATTCAGACCCATAGTGCATCTAGTTCACTATTCTGTCTCTGCCAGATCCATCAGATGCTTCAGAGGAAGGTGTGGGAAACCCTGGAGCAGCCAGATATGAGATAATCTGCCACCCCCCCGCCCAAAATCTCATCCAAATCCAAATCCCTATTAGATATTGGCTTAAAACCTGAGGTATGAGGTTTCCTAAAATGTTGGTTAGCACTATCTACTATGGGTCTGGATATTATTGTTCCCATATAAATGTCCAATCCCTCTGATTCTTGCTAAATTCTTGGCCTGAATGATATAATGTAGCATTAAGGTCCATAGTCTAATTATGCATTGCGCGGAAAAAGTAATTCCTTTTATCAGTTTTGAATTTGCCACTTTTCCAGTTCATGCGTCATTCATTATTTGATATAAATGTTTATCACACCCCCTCCTTAGTCATCTCCTCTCTAAAGCAAACAATCTCTTCAATCTCTCTTCATACAAGAGCTTCTCCATGTCCCTAATCATTCTTGTTGCTCATCTCTGAATTCCCTTCAATTCTGCATGATGTTTTAGAGACGAGGTTGCTGCATGGCACTCAGTGTTCCAGGGAGGCCATTCCATTGATTGATATAATTGCACGATAATATTTTTCTGTATTATTCTCTTTCCCATTCCTTATGCATCCTAACATTTTGCTTGCCTTTTTTTGAACATGGATGTACAGTGAGCAGAATACTTCACTGAACTGTTCACGATACATTCAGCTAATTGTATGACATGTCATATTCTGCTATAGGCTGACATCAACTTGTACAATAACTTACATCATCATTCTACTTTCCTGTGTTAAAATGCGTTCTTTGTGTATATGTGTTCTTTTCTCTGCTGCTCTTACATTGTTGGCCTAATGGTGCAGTGACATTATGCCCACCAATATTTCATGGAATGTGGAGTTTCATAAATTCCAGCTGTTGATCATGTGCAGAAGGGTATGTTATGCAGCTCCTATTTTAGTCCTGCAATATTAATCACATTACATAGTACAAATCCACACTCCTGAAGAGAGAGCTCATTTAAAATGTGTGAGGCCAGCATGTTTTATTTGTAATTGGAAACTTTTCACTAATAAAAGTAAAACAGTATCTCAATATATTTGTTTTAGTATCTTGTCTTCTTTTCCTTTGAACATCAGGTTTTGCAGTGAAAGCACATGTCTTTGCCATATGTCCATCAGCCAGCATAATTTATTCATGGTCTGAATTCATTTCCCAAGGAAATACGTATTAACATAATTTATTTGCTATTTTTTCCATATGGGGCTCAAAATATGGTTAAAGTTGAAAAATATAAATAATTATAGAAAGTGATATAGTCATGCATGTTAGAAGAAAAATGCATTATTGAATTGTTTAAATTCAATAACAACAAAACCCCAGGTTATTCTTCAATCGCAAAACATAATACTCATGCTGGGCAATTGGAAGTAGAAATCCATAAGCAATAAATGAAATCAGAATAGGATGTTGCTTCCGTCCACACAATCATAATTTGTTTTACATGACAAGTTCAAGTGGTCCAGCAGCTACTCATGATGATGAATAGGTTACAGCTACTGTATGTGTTGAATACAATGTTGTTAGTATTACTTTTCCATGAGAAACAACTGCAAGAATTAATTTTCATCCATTCTTCCAGCCATGAAATTATCTTGGGGGATGTGGGGAAGAGGGGGTTGTTGAGACTGGCAAAAAGTAGGTTATATCGGGGCTACTAACAAAATCTCCCACTCCTATTTCACAGCTTTTAGTGAGGATGAAAGCAATTTTGGGCTTATTATCCTCCCTCCACCCAAAAGGCAAAAAGAGATGAAAAGATCAAAATTTAAATTCTGAATTGGATCAATCATGGCTAAGAAAGTAGCACTTTATGTTACAAAGGTGAAATTAGAGATGCTTAAATAAGTGCAGATAAAGTAACTTTATTTCTTTTCAGAACTTCCATTTAAAACTCAACTAAACCAAACTATTGGAAGTTCTGTAATGTGAGGAGAAGAGTTTGTCACTGCCTGGCTCTTTATAGTGATCAGATGTCCTCTATCCAGCCCTACTGGGAAGCAGCTAATGAGCCAAAAATGAACTGCCCCATTCTCTCTTAAAGGGGCCACCAGTCACCCTGCGCAGGAGGGTAAAACATATTTTATTTGTTCTCATTCTTGTTGATTTATTTGTTTATGACATTGCCGACAGTGGGTGTTTTCCAGGCATTCTAGAAGGGATAATTTCAGGCCTGAGGAGCTCAGTATCTCTCCACCAGCCTCCTCTTCTCTATTGTATCAAACTTAAGCTACTTGTCTTCACTTTCAAGACCCTTCACGACCTACCTACCCTATCTACCATCTTTCATTCGGCATAGAGAAGTCTACTGCTCCAATCAGCCCCTGATGTCAGGCTCCATCTCCAACTTATTAAATTTTCAAACAAGCACCTTTGTGCTTTTTCCCATGCTGCCCCTCACACCTAGGAGATGTTCCCTGTAAACATCTGCATAACTATCTCATTATCCTCCTTCAAATCCCAACTTAAAACTCTCCTTTGGCATGAGGCCAAAAAAAACAAAAAACAAAAAAAAAACCCTGTCAACAGTTGGGTTGCTGGTGTGTTGATACTACTGCCTATCATGCTGACCAATGTTGTCCTATTGTTTCCTTGTATGTACTTCCCCATCTGTGTGTACCTGTTGTTTCTTGCTTATATTTAGATTGTAAGGTCTTTGGGGGCAGGAACTGTTTTTGTTCTGTTTGTAAAATGCCTAGCACGATGGGGTCCTGGTCCTTAACTGAGGCTCCTAGGCAGCACAATCATATGAATAATAAATAATAGTAATAAAAATGCAGCTGCACTAATGCTTTGCATCCTGCCATCCGGCTGAAGGGAAGGGTCGCATCCCAGCCAATCCTGTCCACTTCTCCTGCTCAATTGATGTTTCCTCTGTCTTTGAGCAGAGAAGCAGGATTTGGTTCTAAGGAAGAACGATTTATTGATTAAAAGAATAGATGGACTAGCTTTATATTAATATATTTTATCATTAGAAAAATTGAACAGTATCAGTGATGAGTTTCTCTCATTATTTCCTACCTGCCTTTTTCTTTTAGCTCTTTTTCTTTTCTCACTATTTTTTCTTTTCCTTAAGCATTGGGTTTGTATTCTGAAATTTATGCTTTCTTAAGTTAGGCTCTGGTAAATCAATAATAATAATGTTGATGACTATGATGGCTGGAAGATGGTTTGATAAATGTAGTAATAACTGATAAATTGAAGTGTGTGTATGTATTATATGTACATACAATAAGCAGAACATCACATTCTAGAGCATGTACACTGAAGATTGAGCTAAGAATTATTGTTAGTATTATGATTTACGGTATAAAAATAACCCATTTGCTGATGTTGAAAATCACAGTTCATATGTATGACAGACAATGCCAAATCCTGCTTGCCTTAAACTCCTATGAGTAGTTCCTTTGACTTCAGTAAGACTAGCCATGTGGGTAGGATGAGCAAGATTTGGCCATATGCCGTGCTTTGGCAATCTTGATGGTTTCTGATGTGCTATTCCATTATGTTCTTCATATTTACTATGTGTTTCTGGCTCTCGATGAAACTCAGACTGTACTGAGTTCTGGTGTGGGGCCAGCAGCATTGTGGGAGATGATCTCTGATTCCTTGCATAGTGAGCAGGAGGTGTAAGAATAACCATGTATGCTGTGCCTTTGGGTGTCTGAGGCTACTGTTTCTCCATCTTATTCACTGATAATCATCTAGTGATGGTGGAATCTATCAGCTTTACAAAAACCTGCCAGTACTGGGCTTTATTCCAGGGTGCAGTGGAGGTGGGTTGGGGGAGGGCATGACAGGGAGCTGATCACTGCTTCTCTGATTCCTAGCAGCCTGGAGCCTCTTTTACCCATTGAGAATGAGGTTGGGCAGAATGAGGCTCTGCTAAATGCCCTCCCCTCTGCTCCCCTGACCTACACCCTTCCCACCACAACATGCCCCCCAAACCTCTCTCTCCTCCCCTCTTACCCTTAACATGCCTCTGCCTCCCCTTATGCTAAGAGTGGGGAGTTTCTGGTGCAGGAGTTTGTAGAGTTGGGCAGTGACTCTGGTGCTGCCGGTGTTATGCTGACAGAGATTCCTCCTACACAGGGAGATTTCTCTAGAGTAATTGTCCAGGGCAACCTCCAGCTGCTTTAAATTCACTTTGCACCACATAAATAGTGCAATCTGATCTTGATAGACCAGTGAATTCAACCTATTGTATTTTACTTTTGCTTTCCCATTATATTAAAGAATGTACCTGACAGCTGTCAGTGAGGCCTTATGAACCTTACCCACAGATACACAGCACATAAACAAAAACGAGTATGTAATGGTATGGTTAAACTAAATTCCTCTAGAATAATAACGTATGAAATTTGCTTTATAGTGGTCAGATGCTGTTCATTGCATATGTTTGAGAACTATATAAAAAAAACTTACTTTTTATGGTAGCGTTATACAGGTCAAATACAGATCAGAGGAATTCATTGAAAGAGTAAGGACTCTAGAAATGAGAAACCAGTATATTAACGGGATCAAAGAAAAAAAATCTATTAAGAATAGAGACTTTTGCTGTCATTGTGACCTGTCGTGTTGTTGTAATTGAATGGAAAATAATCCACATTTAGAGCTGTGCAAAATAATGGATTTGTTTTTATTTGCTTGCATGCCTGAAAAAAAAAAGTTTCTGGGCAAACTGAAAATAAAATTTGTCAGAATTTTCGGAAAATCAAAAAGTTGGAAAAAAATCATGTTGTGTTAAAGAAAATATTTTGTTTCAACAAAATTTCATTTTGTTTTTGACCATTTAAAATCATTTTTGATATTTAAAACTAAAATTGAAGGAAATTTTAAAATGAAAATTCATTTTGAACCAAAAAATCAAAACTTTCATTTTGAAAAAGTGTCAAAATGAAATATTTCAAT
Source organism: Malaclemys terrapin pileata (assembly GCF_027887155.1). Lineage (NCBI taxonomy): Eukaryota > Metazoa > Chordata > Testudines > Emydidae > Malaclemys > Malaclemys terrapin. The sequence continues at coordinate 71,119,316 of NC_071512.1, forward strand.
TATTTTGGAATTTTTACTAAAATAATTTGGCAAAGCTGACTTGAATTTTCAAAAGATTTTGGTGTTGCTAAATCTGCACTTTTTGTGGAAAAAAAGTTTTAGATGGGGAAAAAAAATTGCCCAACTTTACCTATCATATGAAAGGTACAGTGCCTAGACGAAGGATCCAAACATTAGAGGGACATGCAGTGAATATGTATTGGAATCCACTGTTGTACATTTCTCCATTGCTTTGTGCTGAAGGACCTGGGGTATATTTGATATCAATCTAGCTTGTGATATATAGGGTAATGAAGATAATTCTCAATTTGCTTAAAAATGTTTCCTCTTCTTTTTTCATAAGGATTCCTGATGTATAATAAGAAAATGCCCTGCTTAATGCACTGAAGGGAATGCAGTCATTACTTTGCTAAATTCTCTTATATTTAACTTAGTTCAAAGAGAAAAGCTCCCTACACTCAGAAGACTAGACAAAACAAAGAAACAAAGGAAAAACCAAATCACTCCTTAATTTTGTTCCTTGCTGTATATTGTATTGTTCACTTCCTTTTTTCCACCCTCTCAAGGTTCTGAGCAGGCAGCTGCTAACTTTAAGTGAAAAATTTGGAACATATTAAGTTATTAAACACAGACACACTTTTGTGTTGCTAATGGAAAAATCATGGTGTGTTTTGGTAGCTAGCTATGTATGTTGATAATAAAAGGCACATTGGGTGGCCATCTTCCAAAATGAAAATAAAGCATATAATCTCACTTAGATCGGTGGGAAGTCATTTCTGTTTAATGAGGCCCAGAGTTTGCAACTTTGGGGATTTCATAGGAAGCAAAGTCATTAGTTACCTGAAAAGAAAAAAAAATCTTCATTTGTTTTTATTATTTGACATTTATTTCTTAAAATTTCTGTACATCTTCAGCAAGCACTAATCTATTCTATGAATTTAATTCTCATTTACTTTCCATTGCTTTTTAAATTGAATTAACACAATTGTCTAATAATGAAAAGAGGCCTGGATTCTCTGCAAAGTCTCATAGTTGTACTGCCAACTTATTGAGTCTAGTCTATTACTGCCAGATGTAGTTAAAGGAAAACTCCAGCACACTGTAAAAAAGGATTCTAATCACTACATCTATTTACAAAAGACAGTAAACCACTACACATTTAAAATTACTTAAAATGCAACAAAAAAGAATTATTTGAAATAAACCAGCCACTTTCTTAAGAGTTTCAACTGTTGGCAGGCACTATGGGAGAGAGAAGGAGGCGATATGTCTTCAGAAAGATTCCAGAGGTGATAGCCAGCCTACTTTCCACCAGAGACTCCAAATGAGGGTAGCAAAACACTGGTCCTCCCACAAGAAGACAACCCCAGGTGGAAGAGAATGTAGGATCAGAGGATAAGGAATTGTCAGGGGAGGATCTATCTTTGGTGAGGCTGATCAAAATTTTTCCATGAAACCTTTTCTCCAATGGAAAATTGGATTTTTGAAAATAATATTTTTTTTAAAGACAAGTGTGTGCTTTCTTTGAAATTGTTTTATTGGAAAACTAAAAACATAGTTTGCCATTTGACTGCAAATCAGAAAGATTTTGGATTTTTCAGTTAAAAGTTTAAATTTTCCATGATTTCTTTTTCTGACCAGCTCTAATCAATGGGCATGTTGAAGGAAGAGCAATTGTGTGAGGATGGAGAGATCTGATGGTTGGTGGCAGCTTCTTTAATATAGGATACTTCAGATATTCAGAAAATCGTTTGGATGCTTATCTGAACTGATTTCTTTGAAGTTCTCACATTATTACTGTAATGTTTCTGTCCCTTTGTGGATCTGGACCAGAGTCACTGGGTCAAGGAAAATTAGTTTCTACTAGATTTGTGAGGACCTGGTGGGTTAATGTAACACAGCTTTGGCAAATTTTTCCAGTGGGTTTGATTCATACTTTTGTGAAATTCAACTCAGATTAATTCAAATACTGTCATAAATCTCAGGCAATACTGGTAAGATTTGTCACCAATCCTGTCTAACAGGGCTTCCTCTCCTGCAATGCAGTGTATATAGATATGTATATTTCTTTTGAAAAATTGGATGATATTGAATATTGTTTCTTGCTCTGTTTCTAGGATTACAAGAACAATGTCATAAAATGAAAAGCCATGTAAATACCAGAATTACCACAGAAAATTATATATCATATAAAGCACACAGTGAAATATCCTCCCCATTGGAGAACATACATAAAAACATACATACAAAAAGAACACGAGTACTTGTGGCACCTTAGAGACTAACAAATTTATTAGAGCATAAGCTTTCGTGGACTACAGCCCACTTTGGTCTGAATATGCTCTAATAAATTTGTTAGTCTCTAAGGTGCCACAAATACTCCTGTTCTTTTTGCGGATACAGACTAACACGGCTGCTACTCTGAAACCATACATACAAAAGTGAGCAGTAAACTAACCTCCACTTTTCCTTTCTACATATAAAAGCATGTAGTAAACTACTCCAGTCCAAAAGTAACTATAAAGGTGTACAGCAAACCTTTGGGCACTTAGAAAAATCACACAAACAGCACTGCAATCCACAAAACCCATGTTAGCAAAACTCATCCAGGATGTGAAAGACCAGCAGTTCAAGTCCCTACTCTGCCTGATGAGGAGAAGGGATTTGAAAAGGGAGCTACTACCACTCAGTTGAGGGCTTTAACCAATGTGTTATGGGATATTTTGATGTGGGGATCCCTTAATCTCTCCTATTAAAGTTGTTCCCATTTAATTAAATAATTGGCTAATTTAATATTAAATGGGGAGGGATAGCTCAGTGGTTTGAGCGTTGGCCTGCTAAACCCAGGGTTGTGAGTTCAATCCTTGAGGGGGCCACCTAGAGATCTGGGGCAAAATCAGTACTTGGTCCTGCTAGTGAAGGCAAGGGGCTGGCCTCAATGACCAGTCAGGGTCCCTTCCAGTTCTATAAGTTAAAAAAAAAAAAAGAGTGAGAGTCACTGTCTAGCCCAGTTGTGAGGGCCCTCAGCTGCAAGGCAGCAGATCAATGTTTAAATCCCTTCTCTTCAGTAGGCAGAGGGAGAGCTTGAACTGCTGATCTTCCACATCCCAAGTGAGTGCACTAACCATTGGGCTAAAAGTTATGAGAGAGGGATACCCCAACCTCTTTTGTGTGGAGTTAGGCAGTTTCTGTACACACCTACCAAATCAGGTCCTGCACATGACTTAAGAGGAGGAAGACCTATCCCCTGGTTTGTAGATCACTCTGCAGCTTAGGCAGGAGACAGATGTAATAGAATTATAGAATATCAGAGTTGGAAGGGACCTCAGGAAGTCATATAGTTCAACCCCCTTCTCAAAGCAGGACCAATCCCCAACTAAATCATCCCAGCCAGGGCTTTGTCAAGCCTGACCTTAAAAACCTTTAAGGAAGGAGATTCCACCACCTCCCTAGGTAACCCATTCCAGTGCTTCACCACCCTCCTACCACTGAGAACAGTATAGATCCATCCTCTTTGGAACCTCCTTTCAAGTAGTTGAAAGCAGCTATCAAATCCCACCTCATTTATTATTTTATTTATTTTTTATTAATGGAGATATCCCATCTCCTAGAACTGGAAGGGACCTTGAAAGGTCATCAAGTCCAGCCCCCTGCCTTCACTAGCAGGACCAAGTACTGATTTTGCCCCAGATCCCTAAGTGGCCCCCTCAAGGATTGAACTCACAACCCTGGGTTTAGCAGGCCAGTGCTCAAACCACTGAGCTATCCCTCCTCATTCTTCTCTTCTGCAGACTAAATAATCCCAGTTCCCTCAGCCTCTCCTCATAAGTCATGTGCTCCAGCCCCCTAATAATTTTTGTTGCCCTCCGCTGGACTCTTTCCAATTTTTCCACATCCTTTTTGTAGTGTAGGGCCCAAAACTGGACACAGTACTCCAGATGAGGCCTCACCAATGTTGAATAGAGGGGAATGATCACATCCCTCAATCTGCAGGCAATGCCCCTACTCAGGGGTGAAAGTAAGTTAGGCCACTTACTGGTATGGGCCGGGGGGGAGGGGTGGCTCCGGCCCCTGGAAGGGGCAGGGCCTCAGGCAGAAGGGGCGGGGCTGGAGGGTCAGCATCCCCCAACCAGCCCTTTCAGGCCGCCTGGCCCGCGCTGCCCGAGGCTCCTGTGTTGATTTAAAGGGCCCAGCGCTAGCGGCAGCAGCGTCCGGAGCCCCGGATCCTTTTAAATCACCAGCCCCAGGGCAACTGCTCCCTTTGCCCCCCCCCCCCCACTCATTGGAGGCTGCGGGGGAGAGTGGAGGCCAATGGGACAGGGACATTAAAGCGCTGCAGGACCCTTTGCTGTGGCAGTGCTTTTATGTCCCTGCCTCTTTTGCCTCCCCTGTTGGCAGCCCTGCCGGTACAGACTCTACCAGCAGGGCTGCTGATGGGGGGAAGGAGCAGCAACGTTAAAGCACCGCCGCAGCAAAGGACCGTCGTTTAATGTCACTGCCCATTCCCCTCCACACCCGTCGGCGGCCCTGCCGGTAAGGACCCTACCGGCAGGGGTGTCGACAGGGGAGGCCAAAGGGGCAGGGACATGAAAGCACTGCTGCAGCAGCACTTTAGTGTGGGGTGGGTATGGGCCGGTGTGGGTTCTTACCGGTACGGAGTACCGGCCCATACCGGCTCACTTTCACCCCTGCTCCTACTTTTACAGCCCAAAATGCCGTTAGCTTTCTTGGCAACAAGGGCACACTGTTGACTCATATCCAGTTTCTCGTCCACGGTAACCCCGAGGTCCTTTTCTACAGAACTGCTGGCTAGCCATTCGGTCCCTAGTCTGTAGCAGTGCATGGGATTCTTCCGTCCGAAGTGCAGGACTCTGCACTTGTCCTTGTTGAACCTCATCAGTTTTCTTTTGGCCCAATCCTCTAATTTGTCTAGGTCTCTCTGTATCCTATCCCTACCCTGCAGCGTATGTACCACTCCTCCAAGTTTAATGTCATTTGCAAACTTGCTGAGGGTGCAGTCCATGCCATCCTCTAGATCATTAATGAAGATATTGAACAAAACCGACCCCAGGACCGACCCTTGGGGCACTCCGCTTGGTACCGGCTGCCAACTAGACATGGAGCCATTGATCACTACCCGCTGAGCTCGACAATCTAGCCAGCTTTCTATCCACCTTATAGTCCATTCATCCAGCCCATACTTCTTTAACTTGCCGGCAAGAATACTGTGAGAGACCATATCAAAAGCTTTTCTAAAGTCAAGGAATAACACATCCACTGCTTCCCCCTCATCCACAGACCCAGTTATCTTGTCATAGGAGGCAATTAGGTTAGTCAGGCATGACTTGCCCTTGGTGAATCCATGCTGACTGTTCCTGATCACTTTCCTCTCCTCTAAGTGCTTCAAAATTGATTCCTTGAGGACCTGATTCATGATTTTTCCACAGACTGAGGTAAGACTGACTGGACTGCAGTTCCCCAATCCTCCTTCTTCAAAAATGGGCACTACATTAGCCTTTTTTCAGTTATCCAGGACCTCCCCTGATTGCCATGAATTTTCAAAGATAATGGCCAATGGCTCTGCAATCACATCCACCAACTCCTTTAGCACCCTGGGATGCAGCGCATCCGGCCCCATAGACTCATCCAGCTTTTCTAATAGTACTGAACCACTTCTTTCTCCACAGAGGGCCAGCCACCTCCGCCCCATGCTGTACTGCCCAGAGCAATAGTCTGGAAGCTGACTTTGTTTGTGAAGACAGAGGGAAAAAAAGCATTGAGTATGCTGGCTTTTTCCACATCCTCTGTCATTAGGTTGCCTCCCTCATTCAGTAAGGGGCCCACACTTTCCTTGACCTTCTTCTTGTTGCTAACATAGGAACCCTTCTTGTTGCTCTTAACATCTCTTGCTAGCTGCAACTCCAAGTGTGATTTGGCCTTCCTGATTTCACCCCTGCATGCCTGAGCAGTATTTTTATACTCCTCCCTGGACATTTGTCCAATCTTCCACTCTTTGTACGCTTCTTTTTTGCGTTTAAGATCAGCAAGGATTTCACTGTTAAAATCACTGTATGGTTGCCTGCCATATTTACTATTCTTTCTACACATTGGGATGGTTTATTCCTGCAACCTCAATAAGGATTCTTTAAAATACAGCCAGTTCTCCTGGACTCTTTCCCCCCTCATGTTATTCTCCCAGGGGATCCTGCCCATCTGTTCCCTGAGGGAGTCAAAGTCTGCTTTTCTGAAGTCCAGGGTCTGTATTCTGCTGCTCTCCTTTCTTCCTTGTGTTATGATCCTGAACTCAACCATCTCATGGTCATTTTGCCTCCCAGATTCCCATCCACTTTTGCTTCCCCTACTAATTCTTCCCTGTTTGTGAGAAGCAGGTCAAGAAGAGCACTGCCCCTAGTTGGTTCCTCCAGCACTTGCACCAGGAAATTGTCCCCTATACTTTCCCAAAACTTCCTGGATTGTCTGTGCACCATGGTACTGCTCTCCCAGCAGATATCAGGGTATTTGAAGTCTTCAATGAGAACCAAGGCCTGCGCTCTAGTAACTTCTGTTAGTTGCCTGAAGAACGCCTTGTCCACCTCATCCCCCTGGTCTGGTGGTCTATAGCAGACTCCGACCATGACATCACCCTTGTTGCTCACACTTCTAAACTTAATCCAGAGACTCTCAGGTTTTTCTGCAGTTTCATACCAGAGCTCTGAGCAGTCATACTGCTCTCTTACATACAATGCAACTCCCCCACCTTTTCTGTCCTGCCTGTCCTTCCTGAACAGTTTATATCCATCCATGACAGTACTCCCATATTGTGAGTTATCCCACCAAGTCTCTGTTATTCCAATCACATCATAATTCCTTGACTTCCAGGACTTCCAGTTCCCCCTGCTTGTTTCCCAGGCTTCTTGCATTTGTGTATAGGCACTTAAGATAACTTGCTGATCGTCCTGCTGTCTCAGTATGAAGCAGGAGTCCTCCCCTCTTGCGCTCTCCTGCTTGTGCTTCCTCCCGGTATCCCACTTCCCCACTTACCTCAGAGGATGCCTCCAGATAACTAGAGTGAAGCAGCAGTGTGAATGCCCAGAGACAGCAATTTAAGCACCTCAAGAATTTTTTTTTTTTTTTGCAAAAACTTAGGTGTTGAGTGAATTTAGATGACTACCGGGTTAGGCAGCAGCTGAGTGGGAACTTTGTGGATTGCAGTGATGCCTAAAAACAAGACTTAGATGCCTAAGTACCTTTGGGAAACTGGGTCTCTGTGTCTATCTGTATACCTTAGGTATTTCTAGGGTGGCAATCTCCTAGGAACCTAAGTGCATGTTAATAGCAAGTGATCACTTTGGACCAAACTACACAATCCCATTCCCTCCATGGTGTGTTGATATTGTTATGTTGGAAGGTGTTAATGGCAGCATCAATCACAGACCTGTTAAAAATCAAGGGCTATACTATGCCCACTTCATTTCAGCTAATTGATGGAACAATTAAATGATTTTTGTGTGTGGTGATAGCTGAAACAATAGATGGTCCCACCCAAGGAATGAACCAGTAAGGCCTGACTAAAAGCATAAGGGCTTCAGCTTTTTCTATGTGAGTGTGAAAAGAAAAAGAAATCAAGGAGAAAGCCAGCAGACAGTGGGAGAAGCAGGGTGTGATCTTATGAGGAAGCCAAGAAACAGAGCTTCTTTTGGGCACAGTACTCACTGAAAAGGCAGACTTGGATTTCTCAACAAGGAAACTGCTTTCTGTTTGTTCCTACTGTGTTCAGGGAAACAGGATTTTGTGTACATTCTTTATAAATAAACTGGATTGCACTCAAGAAATACCTGACTCCTATCATCAATTTCTCCTCCTAATGGAGATACCCAGTATCTGAAGTCTTGCCAGGTTAACGGCTCTGAACAAGGGGCAACTATTTCCTTGAGCTCACTTGTTATGAGGTTTGTCTGAAATATTTGAGCTCGTGCTGATCTCACTCGTGTCTCTTATTAATTTAACGTCAATATTCCCATACCTGTGACTCTCTCATCTTACACAATTTCTTAATTGGCTCATTAACAATTCCTTAGAGTGCTGGTTGGCTGACTGTCAGAGTCATCTTGCTCTATTCTCAGTAATACACAGTTTCCTTGTGGGTATTTTCACTACAGCCCCAGTGGGACAAAAGATGCCTGTGTAAATTGCAGACTCTAAGGCGCCTTCACACTGCTGGAGTGGTGTAAACAGACATCCTTGTAAATGAGAATAAGACCCTATATTTCTTTATTCACACTCCTCCTGCCCTTTACTTTTCTGAGCCTGAGCTGCTTGCTGTACATCTAATGCTATAACGACTGCAAGGAATGTATGTAAAGGCAAAAATAAGCTTTTGGTGCCGCCCAGAACAAGTGCAGGGAAGCCATGGTGAAGCCTTTTGACCTCTGGATGCTTGGATGCAAGTTAAGAACAGCAACGAACAATGTAAAAGACCAATGCCTCTGTGATGCTGTATAGAAAGGAAAATAACTAGTTAACGGCCGGCTCCAGGCACCAGCCCAGCAAGCAGGTGCTTGGGACGGCCAAGGGGAAGGGGCGACACGTCGGGCTGTTCGGCGGCGGGTCCCTCTTGGAGGGAAGTACCTGCCGCCGAATTCCCACCGAAGAAGAAAGCAGCGTGGTGGAGCTACCACCGGAGTGCCGCCGATCGCAATTGCGATTGCAGCTTTTATTTTTTTTTTTCTCACCACTTGGGACGGCAAAAGCCCTGGAGCCGGTCCTGAACTAGTTACACTAATATAGTCACCTTTGTTACAAAATTGCAATAGATCTTGTACAAAGTATATCATGTAAGGTATCAATGGAAAATTTATAGACTGCTAATATTATTATCCTGTTCATATCCATGTATCATATTTGTATATGAAATTACAAATAATGGCTATGTGTTTACATCACAAACATGTTGTTTTCTTGGGTGACACCCCTACTGAACAAACCATCAAAATACTAAGAGCTGTTATAGAAATAACAAAAGAACCTTGCAGCAGGTGTTTCATGTGGCAGGAAAAAGCGTAAAAGACAAACAACTTTGCTTGAAATGGAATGTATTTGCTCTTCCGTGACTACCAACTCATTCCGCTGTCCATGCTTTAAATAAAACACAGCAAGCTGATATGTGGACTCATGTTGGTCTTTATTGTGGTTTCTAAGAAACCTTTAATAAAATTAACAGCATCAGTAAACTATATTATATTACTGTGATGCTTTTCAGACACTCTCCTCCATAAATCCTATTCTGAATTTTTAGGAGGCCCTACATTTTCACAGTCAGGTCATCCTTAAAAAAGGAATAAAACCTTGCAATGGCCTTGGAGCTGGGTCAGTAAAATAATAGATTGGGCCACTTTAAATTGCCTTTAACTGGGTCTAAGCTATAATTCTTTTAAAATCAGTTCAGCACTGGGGTACAGAAGGGTTAAATATCTGCAAATATCCTTCTACATCTGGCCTTCCCAGTTTAATATGTAGCATAATTACATCAATTGTCTGGTGTATCTTCCATGGCCTTACCTGGAATGGGACCCTCCAGGAACCAATAGAAGTGGGACCCTCAATGAATACTTTTGTATGGGGTTGCTTTTAGATTTTCATGCTAGATGTTGTAAACTTCTCATGTAGTTAAATAAATATATCTTGATTACATCCTGTGTGATATTCCAGAAAGAGAAACACTCTCTCAAAGAAAAAATTTGAAAATATATACAATATTAATGAAATACCCGTAATGTTTCTCCTCAAAATGTTACAGATTTCTCCAGATCCCAAATGTCTAGGAATTATTTTTACTAGTGTTTTAATATTTCTTTTGGTTAATCTATGTTTTTTCTATCTCTTCTTTTCATGACAGTGTAAAGCAGAACCAGGAAACAGTACATGATGACATGATTGCAACACTATAATTTTGGTCTCATGCGTCTAAGTAATTGCATTCTTTTAATATGCCATAATAAGTCTTAAAATGTTGCCACTGAATGGTAAGTCTGGTAAACCACAATTGTGGAACTCGGTAATGCTTGTTTTGGCTATGTAAAATAAGTGATACCAAAGTGCTGTAATGATCTACTTGCCATGTTTGGCACCCCTAGGTTCCAGTAATACTTGCAGTATATGTGAATGGATAGTCAAATACAGTTATCCTTATAAAAATAGTAGGATACCCTAAAACAATTATTGGTTGTATGGCAGTCTGGACTGAGTATAACAAGCGCAGCTGCCTGGAGCTAGGGGAGCTATTTCTCTTGCTCCATAACAGAGCTTTTGTTTCAAAAGCTGGAAACCCAGTATTTAGCCCCAGCAGCAAATTCTTCTTAAATTAATTAACTGTGTGTAGATCCTGTAATCTTCTGGGGTGGGGGGGTCCTCAAGGCCCCCAGTTATGTGTTGTTATGCCCATTCACCTTGTACACTCGGGTCTGATTGTCTATGTACTAATTTATTAACAGTATTAAAATAAAAAATGGTTTCTCTTTAAAAGCGAGTACAGTATAAACAACTCTGCTCAAAAGCAGGTTCCCAGCCAACCAGAATGCAGACTTACTGTCAAACTATTCCCTATAAAATGGCAACTCTGCCCCATTACAGGCGGGCATCCTCGTCACAGAGTTTCCTTCTTCCTCCTCGCATCTCACTGCCTCATAGTAGCCCATTCTAAACTCTTGTATTTCAGTTAATAAAATTTTCCTTCTCTCTGTTCAGTTCCATGTCCCTTTCAAATCCCAAACTATCTGCCCTGATTTATAAAACTAAAGTTTTCTTATCTCAGTCACTCATTGTTACTGTTTCTTTAAAAAAAAATCAGATTCTGCAACTCATACATGGAGTAGCACTTACCCACGCAAATGATTCCATTGAAGTCAATGTGACTACTTGCATGTGAAAGTGTAACTCAGCATGAGTGAGAGTTATAGAATCTGGCCCTTGTTATTTTTGTGCAATGCAATGGCTGGAATTGTACGAACATTTCCAAAATCATTTAACAATTAGATGAATTAACACAAGAGCTGAAGCATTCAGTTAAAATGAGTCATATAACTTGCATCTATACGCTTATTTATAGTTTTATAGTTTGGCCCTAGGAAGCGGCAAAAATATTGGGAGATGGAAAGAAGAGGGTGGGTACATTTATTTGACTTAAAATGTTTATGAATCAGCCATGAGATTGTGTGATACAGATATGATGGAATATACCCAATATTCATACTCTACACACTATCCTAATAAGCTTTGTAAAAAGTATGCCTTGTTAGGTATCATTGGAACACTCATAATCTGCTGGTTAGTATTGTCCTGATAAAATACGGGTGGCAACACTGAATGTGTTATAAGACTCCCCTGATCACATGTTCCAAGCCCCACAGCCCTCTGCAAACAGATCTGTCCTAAACAAAGGAATGTGTGCTTTCCTTAATTTGTATTTAAGCAGTAAAGAAAGTCTTTAAGCAGGAAGCATAGGTGCTGACTCTGCGGGTGCTCTAGGGCTGGAGCACCCACAGGGAAAAATTAGTGGGTGCTTTGCACCCACTGGCAACCAAGCTCCCCTCCCCCTGTCCCACCTCCTCCTCCCCCCTGAGCGCGCCATGTCCCCACTCCTCCACCTACCTCCCAGTGCTTCCCTCGCGGCCACTGCCAAACAGCTGTTTGGCAGAGTTAGCACATTCGGGGGGGGGGAGGGGGAGTGGGAGGATCAGGAATGTGGTGCGCTTAGGGGAGGAGGTGGGGAAGATGCGGGGCCATGACGGGGCTTTGGGAAAGGAGTTGGAATGGGGGCGGGGAAGGGGTGGGAAGAGGCGGGGCTGGGATGGGGCCTCATGGATGGGGTGGAGTGGGGGCGGGGGCGGAGTGGGAGGTGGAGCACCCACGGCAAAGAGAGGAAGTCAGCGCCTATAGCAGGAAAGGAAACAAAGAAAGCTCAAACAGGTGGAAAACACAGCAAGGAGCATCCTTCCACACAGACTCTTTTGTCTCTTGGTTCTCAGGTGGAATTTTTTTTCAAGAGGAAGCCTGGAACTATAAAAAGCAGGGGCAAACACCTTGAGACACGACCCTCTGTCTCCATTCCCATCTCATTCTCCACACTTGAGAAGACAAAGGGAAACAGCCATTGGACTCTGGGGGAAGGGTCCTGACCTGAAAGTTTGGTCAGTAATTTGCTGGAGTATGAGGTGAGATAAATAGATTCTAATAAGTGTTTATCTTATTTTTCTTGTAACCATTTCTGACTTTTATGCCTCATTACTTATACTCACTTAAAATCTCTCTCTTTGTAGATAATAAATTTGTTTTACTGTTTTATCTACTCTGGTGTGTTTAAATTGAAGTGTCTGGGTAACTATTTAAGGTAATAAAATTGCACATTATTCCCTGAAAGTAATAATGGACTTAATATATTTGTACTGTTCGGGAAAGGGCTGGGCAGTACAGGACATACATTTCTGGGTGAAGATCCGGGACTGGGATGTGTGGGGTCACCCTGCAGTATAACCAAGGCTGGTGAGAGCCAGTGTGTAGCTGGCAGGCTTGAGTTACACACAGACATTCAGGATATAACTTGCTTGCTGAAAGGCTGTTTGTGAGCAACCCAGGTTGCAGGGCAGGGCTAACACATCCTCCCTCTAGACTGGATTGTGCCATTGTATGTGCAATAAGGTCCTCAGGAAGTGTAAGGAAGCTTTAGGCCATGTCTATACTACACAGTTTTGTTGACAGAGGGCAGCTTATGCCAACCTAACTATGGAGGTGTACACAGTGTAATGCTCCTCCTGCTGCTCTAACTCGCCTGCTACACCCACATAATAAAATCACCTTGATGAGAGGCATAGAGCTTAGAGCAATGTAGTTAGAGCGACACAGTGTCAATGTAAATACTGCATTGCTTACATCAACCTAAGTGACCTCCAGGAGGTATCCCACAATGCCCATCATGACCACTCTGGTCACTGTTTTGAACTCCACTGCTCTGCAGCCACATACATAGGTGAATGCCCTGCCCCTATTAAAGCCCTGGAAAGTTTTGAACTTGCTCTTCCTGTTCGCTTAGTATGGAGAGCTCACATAGCAACTGCCCAACTGAGCATTCTGTCTCCATGCAACAAATGCACTCCTGCCTAGAGTACTCAGGAGTAGGGTTACCATCCATTCGGGTTTCCCTGGACATGTCTGGCTTTTTCAGCGTTAAATGGCCATCTGGGGGGGATTTCTAATCAAGTAGAAATGTTTGGGATTTCCCCCTTCCCCTCATGCAGAGTGCGGCTCGGCTGATTGGATGGCGGGGCCTGATTGAAAGCCGCTCACAGCCACTGGGGCCTCTAGCAGCCAGAGTCCCTCCCCTTCCCCCTTCTCCCCCGTAGAGCAGCACAGAACAGTGTTTGAGTCCATGTGGAGCCCGCAGCTCTCCCTCTGCTGGGGGAGCAGGGCAGGCGGGGGAGGGGGGGTTGCAGAGGCTGCAGGGCAAGGAGGAGCAGGGCAGGCAGGGGCATAGAGGCTGCAGGGGCAGGGCAGGCGGGGGGCGCAGAGGCTGCAAGGCGAGGAGGAGCAGGGCAGGCAGGGGCATAGAGGCTGCAGGGGCAGGGCAGGCAGGGGGCGCAGAGGCTGCAGAGGCTGCAGGGCAAGGAGGAGCAGGGCAGGCAGGGGCATAGAGGCTGCAGGGGCAGGGCAGGCGGGGGGCGCAGAGGCTGCAAGGCGAGGAGGAGCAGGGCAGGCAGGGGCATAGAGGCTGCAGGGGCAGGGGGGTGCAGGGCATCGGGGGGGTGCAGGGACTGCAGGGTGAATGGGGAGCAGGGGTCATAGAGGCTGCAGGAGGGCTGCAGAGGCTGCAGGGCGAGTGGGAAGCAGGGAAGCACTTAGCAACCCCCAACCAAGATCGGAGCGGGAGGGAGGAGAGGGAATGCGGGGTGCTCAGAGGAGGGGGCAGAGTTGGGGAAGGGGTTGGAGAAGGGGCGGGGCCAGGGGCAGAGTTGGGGCAGGGCTGGGCACGGGATTGGGGCCCCGTGGAGTGTCCTCTTTTTTAAATGTTTGAATATGGTAACCCTACCCAGGAGGTGGCGGATCTCCCAGGTCTGTGGGGAGAGGAGGCTGTGCAGGCACAGCTCCAATACAGCTGCAGGAACTTGCTCGGGGCATGGAGGGGAAGGGCTATGAGAGGAACATGCAGTAGTGCCATGTGAAACTCAAAGAGCTGTGGCAGGCATAGCGGTAGGCATAGCAGAAAGCAAGGGAGGCAAATAGTTGCCTCTGGTGCAGAGCTGCAGACATGCTGCTTCTACCAGGAAGGGGTGGGCTCGGGGTGGTGGTGAATAGCCCCTCCTACTGAGCTCTTCTTTTAGCATTGTGTTCATAATGCCAGCACAATACTGAAGAGCAATACAGGATCCATGCTTTCTGCCACAGATGGCTGGCTTGTAGGTTACCAGGGCAGTTGAAAAGTGGCTGGAAACCTAGTCGGATGCCTATGGAATGATGGGATTGAGAAACCTGCATCATGTGATGCTGAACCTGACCCATAAAGCATTGCAAACCCTTCCTGTAGCAATGCGAGACTCACCCCTGAGGCACCTCCTGATGGTTTCCTGGGAATTAACTCTTTTTCCAGCTCCGGAGTGCCCTCTGTAGGCCGGTGTACTGCTTGCCGCTGGCCCCCATGTCCCTCCCAGGCCCTGGTGCCCTTTACACAGGGGTTCTGCCCACTGCAGCAACCCCCAATCTGGGTTTCCCTACTCAGGGGAACCCCCAACCCCCTATCCCTACCTCGCCTCAGTATCAGGCTACTGCCAGTCACCATCTAGCGCCCATTCCTTGGGGCAGACTTCAGCGTACAAGCCACTCAACGCAGGCAAGGGGGTTTGGACCTGCTGCCTTGGCCTACCCTTGGGCTGTCCTCTGCAACCCCAGTACCCTTCTGGGCCTTTAACAAGGCCTACAGCCTGGGGGGTTTCCAGGCCAGAGCTCCCCAGCTCTGGCCTTCCCCAAGCCCTGCACCACTCCTAAGCACCCAGGCCCTTCCCTCCCTAGAGACAGCGAGAGACTGACTGCTTCTGGCCCACTGACCTCTTATAAGGGCCAGCTGGGCCCTGACTGGGGCATAGCCCCAGCTGAGGCTGCTTCCCCAATCAGCCTTGGAGCTGCTTGCCCCAGCCACAGCCCTCTCCCAGGCTGTTTTTAACCCCTCCGGGCAGGAGCGGTGTAACCACCCCGCTACACTTCCCAAAACACCCTGTGGCCAGTTCCACAGTGGGATAGCTACCCACGGTGCGCTGCTCTCTGTGTTGATGCAAGAGCTGCTACTGTGGATGCGCTCCGCCAACACAAGGATCATAGTGTAAACATGCAAGAGCAGTTTAATTACAGCAGTGGCAGTGCATCGATGTAACTTTGTAGTGTACACATAGCCTCAGTTGTATACAGTGATAAATGTAGTTTGAGTGTGAAAAAGCAATTATAGGGACTTAGGGAGGAAAATGCTAGAACGGCGAGGGGGAAACCTTATTGTATTGACAGGCACAGTTGTGACCTGTTTTATGTGATGGCACAGGTGAGTAATAGGCCATAAGGCACCCCCTTAATTTTCTGTGGAGGTTACCTGTATTGTGAGTCACAGCATGGGGAACTGCTTCCTGGGTATACAGGGGTGAAAGGAGTCTTGGCTAAACCTTGCCCAGTGTGCTGACTGACACTGCTGAGTCAGCATAGAGAGGGAAGTAATCTGCACCACATATAGGACAGCAACAAGAAGAGAACCAGGGTCTACAATGTGGCTCTCTGAGTCACAATATGGTCCCAGGTGTCCTTCTGCAGCAGCACATTTATGTGCTATCCATTATTCAGGGCCTGTGGCAAAGCCACAATTAAGCCCCAAATAAACATTATTAGTACCACAATCATATTATATTAAGCGGGGTACTCTGTTTTCCTCTGCTGTAATCTAGTTCTTCTGTTTTAATAAACTACCCAGGCCTTTGATTTTATCCATTTAGGAACCAGATTATTGAGCATCCTGCTTGTTATCACTTAATTCAAATGTAAGATTGGAATGGTTACTTATTCCTTTTAACCAAAACCTGCTTAGCTTCAACAACTGTTTCATTTGCTTTCACCACTACAGAATACTGAGGCAGGTGTCTACTAATCTGATTCCTTTAATTTCTCTTTTCTCAATCACCTTTTTTTCTCTTAGTATCATTGTAAGAGTCCATAGGGAATAGCTGCTCTAATGCAGACACAAATAGTTGAATGTAAAAAGTCCTACTTTGCTTAGCATGCAAAACATATACAATCAAGTACTCTTCTGAAAAGAAGAGTTATTACATGTGGTCTACTGTGGTTTCACTTTTGATAATCTTTACTTTTTTTTCCACATAGATAATGTAACAATGTGCAAATATCTAGAGTGATTGAAACATTTTGCTTAATTTGCCACCTCAAGCATGAAGATATGTAAATAATAACAGGCTGAGGCAATGAATATAGTATTTCTAGCATGCATTTGTTTATTTTCTAATCCCATTCAAAATTTATAATATCGCAAAGATGTCAGAATATTTTGATAATCAGTAACCTGCATCTGATTAATCAGAACTAAGTATTTTCTCACCCATTTCTTGATCGACATTTGATATGGAAACTCAATGTACAATCAAAATTTCATATAAAATGTCAAGTTATTAAACACTACCACATTATGCCAGAGTCATAAACATCACCATTTGTAGTGCTCTTTAAAGATTCCAGAATGATCTTTTTATCTACAGAATAAAACAGATACAGGATGGACAATGGCAAGTAAGTTTTCCCATACTTCCTACCAACATGCTTCATCACTGATGAAGAGGGACCACATCTAAATAGCTCAGTTTATATGCTATTCAATCCTTAGCCTTCTAAGGTTACTAACAAAGGTATAATATGGTGCCAATCACTGTAGTGTATGGGCTATTCTCTGTGATGCTGATCTGAGATTTTTTTCATGTTCATTTCACATACTGGTGCCCTAGAAGTGAACTGCTCTGCAACTCACTGCAAATCCCTGAGTTGTCCATTCCCATTGAATAATCTCTTAGATCTTGTCCATATTAAAAACATGTACAATTCTAAGAACTCTTTTAATTCAACAATTAAATGCTATTTAATTCAGAATAAAATAGCTAGAATGTTAACCAACTAAGATAACTATGTCCATTAGTGTATGCAAATTTCTTCCTTATGTCATGAATTAGAGCTAGTCAGGCATTTTTCAGTGAATTTGTTAATAAAATGGCTTTTTGACAAAAATGGAAATTTTCACAGAAATTTTTGTTGGCAATTTTGTATTTTGCTAAAAATCTCTTCCCCCCCCCCCAACTTCACTGGAAAAGGAGAAAGAAGTAAAAAGAAATAAAGATTAAATGGGGTGAGGATGGGAAAGACTCTCTCTCTTTTTTTCCCCCTAGCCTTTTATCCCCATTTACCACTGGGGAAAAAATTAAGGGAAAAGTTAAAAAGTTAGAAATAGTTTTTCTCATTTTCACTTCTGTTACATTTTTCCAGTGAAAAAGTGGGGAAAAAAAGCTTAAAAAGTGAGAAGAATTTGGCAGAAGAATGGAAGTCTCAAATTGCCACTTGTCTGACCATTGCCAGATGGTAGTGATTTGTAAACATCATGGCAGAGAGAGTTTTTAAGCAGAGGATCTATATGTAAACCTGAAATGTAAATATGAAGATCCAAGTTATCTCTGGATCATAGCTCTTGTTGAAGTAACATACTGTAACAGTTATAAAGGAACCATTTTGGGCTATGTTAATAATAGGCCAGTCATTCCTAATAACGTATTGGCAAGAGACATAATATTTCCAGATGAAGCTATTGCTCACTGACAATGATGTATGGATTATGGGCAAGGTTCACACTTCTAATGAGAGAATTATTGCCTACTTCCTTCTAAAATTAAAAATAGAATAGTTGAAAAAGAAAGGAAGTTAACAAGCACAAAAATATTTAAAAAAAAAATGCACAGCCTGGTTCTGATATCACTTAGAGATATATAAATCAGGATTAACTCCATTTCAGTAACAACAGTGTAAAACTGATATCCGTGTGTAAATCAGGCCCTTATGGTCTGAATTAATTTTGTCCCCAAAGAGGTTTGTGGTCGAGGTTGCTACCTTGTCTTTTGCTATCTTCTTTTTCTGCCATAGATATCACAGTATATATGATAAAAATATATTGGTATGTGTAGAGAGTGAGGAAAGGGAGATGGCTGCATTACTTATCACAAGGGAAATCACAATTGGCTTATGCAGGCCATGCTAAATAACTTGTGATAAAAACTTTATCCCCCACCAGATCTGTGTTCTTTCTATAGCACCGAAATACTACTTTTTTGAGAGAGAGATTAAAAATACTTTTATACTATTTTTCATAACTCTGTGATTGCAAATCCATGATGCCGTAGTCTGCTGGGTCCAATTGTCCAACTTTGAAGGGAGAAGAAAATAATAGCTAAAAATATTATTAACTTGTAAAATTAACTAAACTGTTTTATGTTACATAAGAATGTTAGGCGTTTAAAGTTTTGATATCTCTGTACCTATTAACCCAGTATAAATCCCCTTTTCTAAAGGGATAAATCTCTCATTCCTCATTGTAAGGTGTCAGCTCTAATAGATTTTTTTCTAGCTCTAATGGGTTATCTGACTGCAAACCTAACACTGGCCATGGACTTAATAATGCCCATCCTCGGCTTCAAGTGAGCATAATTTTGAGGAGAAATTCCACATTTGGCAGATTCTTGTGCCATTAAAACAAAACAACAACAACAACAAAACAAAAAAACAGTTTGGAATGTTAGCAGCATTCCTCTGGGAGATGGGCTAAAAAAGCAGAATGCAGGTGAAGTCATCAACGTTGCATGATAAATTATATTTATCACATGGCTCCTCAATTCATCACAGGATTATATCACTACATATATTGTGATGGGGAGACAGACAAATAGATGGATGGCTTTAGATCTGGATTGACACAGAAACAGAATTAGTTGCTCCAGAGGAGACTCTTCTCATAGTCATGGATGAAAGAGATCTCTTGACTGTTACTACAAGATCGATCAGCAGTTTTAAAAAGAGTAAACCATGAAATTTAGGTGGCTCATCTAAAAAGTGTGGCAGGAATTTTGTGCCTGTGCTAAGCTGGATCTGCTGGTTTCTTTCAAATAGATTCCAGACTATCATGATGGTCAGTTGCTCCTTGTTCTTCACAACTCTCATGTGTGGCATCCCATAAGCCCCAGTCCTTTCCCCCTTTCAGTATACATAACTGAACAGAGTTCCTGAACTCCTTTGGACTTGTAAATATATATTACTCCTTTAACATTACTTCAATACATTTTGTGGAGGTATGTGATAATGTCTTTTTCTTTGTGCAACAATGTTTTAACAGTCGGAAATCCCCAGGGTATACTTCACCAAACTTCTTTTTGTCAGGTACAGGGTGAACTTTACCTGCTACTGTAAACTGGTCTTTACAGGTCAGTTTTACCAACTCACTGCCAGATGTTACCAGACTCCATTAAAATTTTTCTTAAAAGGAAATACTGTTTGCTTTATTTTTTCCCTTTATGGATCAGACATAGGGATTGTTTGATCTCTATTTTTATTAGCACTTGAGATTTTATTAAAGCTATTTTTTCCAATACATTTTTGGAAACATTGGATTTGATTTATCTACCACATGATGGATATAGGTGCACACAGTTTAATCTTTCTAAGTAATAAACTGAACTTTAAAGAAAGCATAAGGTACACATTTTCTGAAGTGGGCGAGTTCTGCAATGCAGGAGGAAGTGAAGCACTGAATGAACCTCTTTCAAAAGGAATCCTTCAGAAACAAGCTAATTCCTATCCTGCTGTCTTCAGCATAGAAAGCAGCCACTGTTTCTTAGACCACACCATTTTGTTTTTGGGGAGGGGTGGAAAATACCCTTTTGAAGGGAAAGCTGCATTCTCTGCTTGCAGCCCATTCCTCTGGCTCCTACAGCTGAAAACTAAACAGAAAAAGTGGGTAATGCAAACTTGTGGTCAGGCCTGAAAGTCAGTAGACTGTAGTGGCTTGACATGTTTGATTTTGCACTGTGCATTCTTTCATTCTCATTTTTATTGTCTGCTCTTTCTAGGTGCTTTCAATTTTATGAGTATCTGATGTGACAGCATACCATTGTGCTCTCAACCACAGTTTTTAAAATGGTCTTTATT
This sequence comes from Malaclemys terrapin pileata, assembly GCF_027887155.1. Lineage (NCBI taxonomy): Eukaryota > Metazoa > Chordata > Testudines > Emydidae > Malaclemys > Malaclemys terrapin. The sequence continues at coordinate 71,139,584 of NC_071512.1, forward strand.
GTTTAAAGTTTCCTCTTTCCCAATGTAATATTTGATTAAGTTTCACAATGGGATTAACATTACCAGTGCAGCTAACATAAAATAAATAGTAACATCATTTTGCAGGGTAGCTTTTATGGATTTTTCTCTTTTTTTAGTACAGAAAAAAAAAGTTTTCCATCTGAGTTGTGCAGTAGAATTTGGAGGAATGCATGCCATGATAATTCATGTCTCAAACAAACAAAGGTATGGGTAGAAGCCATCACCGCCATCCACTACTTTTTATAATAAAAACCCATCTTCAGAGTCTCCTAAGGGATTTCCGCTAGAACACACTCAGAAGAGGGGGAGGGGGCAGAGGAGCATGCAAATTCCTCACAGGCTAAGGTAAGCCATAGGGGAAATGGTGCCTGGGAGATAAAATAGTTCAGAAAAATCAACTCCAACAGAGACAAACAGAGTGACAGACCTAGAGGCAATGCCTAAGTCAGCAACTCTCCTGCTTGTGAAGTCTGCCATGAAGCGTAAAATGCCTAGGTATTTTCATCTGCCTGTCAGATGTATCATTATTCTCATTCTTGTCAAAATGCATCTCTCCTGTAACACTCATCTTACATCCAGCTTAGGCTGTAAAGGCAATAGGCCAAATTCAGAGCTCCACTGAAATCAATAGAGTTGTACCCAGTTATATATAGGGATGAATTTGGCCCAATATATATATGAAGTACTGGCTAAATTCTGTTCCTAGTGAAGTCTGTGGCAAATTCCATTGAGTTCAATGTGGCAGGGATTGGATGTGATGATTTCACATAAGTAAATAAGGCAAGGATGTGGGTTTACCTTGCCCATAGTTTGAGTTGGAGAACTCTTCACTAAAGTTGTAGCTCCCATGTGTTTCCTGCCATTCTACATACTAAATATAGCCTTGAATTTTCAATCAACATGGGCTTGGGTCATCCTTTCCAGCTGAAAAGGGTTCTGTGAAAGGCTGAATTATATTTTCTAGGGAATAGTTACAGGGCCCAAAGAGGGACAACATATGTCTCCCAAGCCACCCAGTCTATGGCTCTTCCAATTGTGTAGACACCACACTATTTAAGCACCCTCTTCAGGGTGCAGAAGAGAGTGAGAGGGTGCTGCAAAAGCTGTTGGGTCCCTTCACATGGCAGGGGAAGTCATATGCAGAGGATTCCCTCCATGCACAGATCTGGGGAAAAGATCCTATTCTACTGAAACAATATCCATTTAATCAAAAATCCACCAGTGAATTAACTCTTTGATTGCTTTAGATTAACTTCTTTAGTTTTTCATTGATTTTTTTTCCCCTACAACTCGAAGCTGTAGTACCGTCAGTATTTTTCTTTGACTTCCCAACTTACAGAATTAGCAGTAATCTATGTGGAACTCATGTTTATGACAAGGAAAGTGACCTTATCAAATAAATAAATAAGCAAAAAATACAACAAAGTGTCCATGATTAAAAGTTGCAAAAAGGGGGCTATTTATGGTAATTACATAGGACCTGATCCTACAAGTACATAGATTTCAATTGGATGACATGTGTACTTTAAATTAAGCATTGTGTGTTCACAGGATCAGGTCCATAGCTGGTCTGCAGATGCAGAAAGGAATAAAGTACAGCTCAGGAAAGCTGGCAGCAAGATATAGAAGAGAAGAAATGGTGAGTTTTAAATACTTAGGGAATTGTATATCATCTGGAAAGATTCTTGAAAAGACAGCTAAACACTATTTTACATATACAAATTAAAAGCAGATGCTAAATCCCTATTGCCACAACATTTCCCAGTTCTGAAAAACCAGTTGCCCACAATGGTTGAGACAGCCCCTTAAAATTCACCTCTAGTGGAGCTTGTAGACTCTGTGAGCAGCCTGGTGTTGATGGCAATACCACTGAATAATCAATATTGTTTGGAACCCAAATGTTAATATCAGAATATTATTTTGTAAGACATAATCTTTTTAATACATGACAGTAATTTAGTGCAGATTTACTAGATCAAGTCACATAAACACTCTTTGAAGAATTGTCATTATTTAGTGAAGACAGTAGGCATCAACTGGGACACAGAAGATTCACCTTTAATATGTTATAAAAGTATCATAGCAGCCTTCAGGTCATAAGTGACACATATATGTTATGCATGCCACATAAATGCCTAAAAGATGACTTCTCCAGAAGGTGATGGAATCTGTGTTTGCATGGTAACTACCACAATGGGGCCTGGTCCATGACACTACCGCAATACAAATAAAGAAATACATCATCATAATAAAGGTATAATACTTCAGCCTTAATTTTACCAAAAATATTTTGATCAAGTGTAATAATATATTGTAAAGCATACACTATTTATTTGTATTTTACAATGTTTAGATTATTTTAATGTACTCATCATCAGCATATAGTGGTTATCCTCTGGGAACCTGATCCTGCATTCATTACTCAGGCAATACACCCACTGAAGTCAGCATCAGATTCCAAGAGACTTTTTATTTTTTTTCACTCATATCCATGGCACTTTCAAAACACAACTAAACAAGAAATAGCTACAGTGTACATGATGAAAGGTTCTGACTCTGCTCTTGTTCTTACACTCTAATTTGCTTTGATAGTTTTCACACAGCTTGTAAAATACTGTAAGCATGCATTTAAATGAAAAAGTAAAATAATAAGGAGAAAATGTGGGTTGAAAAAAGGAAATTTGGGAGATACTCAGACATACATGGAAAAGAGATGCCACAGAATTAGGACATTTTGCAACTTGCTTTTATGAGCTGGATTTTACCACCCTTGAGCTTACTTCTGAGACTACTAATGAAGTAAGGTAGCATATAGTGTGAATAAGGGTGGCACAAACTGGCACAAAGCCTTTGCTACCACTGCCCTCAAAATACTGCAGTAGAAGAAGTGGAGAATTTTTCTTGAGAGTCCTATGATAAAGTTATTGTAGCTCTCAAATCAAAGGAAAAGAGATCAAACAATTAAAAGACATCTTTGAAACTGTTAATTTCTTACCTATTCTTGTTTCTTAAGGGCAGATTCTCATATACTGAAATTCTCATAGGTCAATGCTATTATAATTTATACCATCTGAGAATCTACCCCATAGTACTTTAATTCTAAGTGTTAAGAGCTTATAAATCTAACCTTCCATATGTCTCATAAAAGGATTTGAAAAACTATGATGGGACTTAAATTTCCTTAAGTGAGACTCCAAATGTAAAGGTAGTTTCCATTTTTACTACTTCAGTGGGACTGATGTGAGTAGGTTAAGCTAGATTTGGTCCTATATTTTAGAAATGTTATTTCTTGAGTCTTTTACTTTTTCAATTCAGTTTGCTGTTTTCATTCCTCCAGTATTGCTGTCACTTAAGTAGACCTTGTCACTCTTTGCTTCAATATAACCTGCTACAAATGAAACTAATTATTTTATTGTTTGGGCAGTCTGCCTAGTAGACAGCAGGACTTGGATACCTGCCTTGCCTTGTACACATGTGTTAGCGTCACATTTTTTCAACAAAGATGATAGCTTTCATGATGTTGACTCAAATTAAAAAAAAATTAATTGAAAAATGCTGAGCAACTGTGATCTATGTTTACAGCATTCATCCTGAGCATTGCTTTGAAGTCACAAGGAATGAACGAAATAGCAATCTACATACTGTTTCTTTAATATAACTATATCATGGCCATAAATCTAGACATATTTCCAAGGAACAGTCGAATTGGACCAAGGATCTTCCACTGCTCTTGCTCATTCTTTTGTCATTCTCGTTATGTTTTTCAAGTTATGTTTTATGGGATGCCAAACTCTCCTCTTCAGCTTATGCCAGCTTCAGAGTTCAATAGACACGGGAGTTTTGCACAGTTCATTGTAGAGACAGGGCCCAGCTATAAAGTTTGGATCCAGATTTAGATTTTCTTTCAAAATTCAAAGATGTTTGAATCCATGGTTTTCCTTTAGACTCATCTCTAGTTTTATTTCTGAACTTTATGGCAAATATCAAGCTGTTACTCTTCACATATTGTAATGAATTAAAATAAGTGGATTAAACGATGTAAGGAAGGGATGCCTCTTACTTAGTACCTATTGCTTGCGGGCTCCAAGGCCATCACCCCACACCCTGTCACTCCCGGGCTTCAGGGCCACCCCATGGCTGTATCAGAAAATGTCATAGAAGTCTCTGAAAGTCATGAAATCTGAGACTTCCATAACCTCCAGGATATAATGTTATCCTTAGGCATAAATTAACATGCCTTTGGCTACTCACACTCTTCATCCTATCCCTGTCATCTTTTCCCAAAATTCCATGAGATTGGGATTTGTGGGTGATATGGAAATAGTGAGTGTGCCATACAGATGCTACAAATGAAGACCCATTAGTTTATGCCTGCAGTACCTCTGTGTGTGTTGCGTAGGCCACCAGTAACCTCTGTGCACTCTATATCATGCCATATAAGGCAATACATGAACAGGGCCTATAAGTGGTGCACTGGGTTTTTCACTCTGCACATCTGAGTTTATACCCTGCCAGAGGACATGGGTGAAATTGAGTTTTGGTGTTTAGCTTCTGGTCCATAGTTTAAGGAACAGGATAATAAGGGCAGAAATGATTGATGAAATCTTAGCTGTTGATAACAAGATAATCTAGCAATTACTGCTGAGAGTCCTGATCATATCTAAAGTATTTCACAGCATAGGGAAGTTTAATATTGGAAAATGTTGAGTGCAAACCAATGAAGGCAGCAATAACTCAAGCAATTAGAGATCACTTTGAATCCAAAAACTATGTGCCCGACAGGTCTAAAGCACAGTATAGATATTTAGTTAAAGGAGAGTTTTTATAGCACTTGTTGGATAGCTTTAGAAATGGCACCCCAAAACACAGATTCTTGACATTTCTGGCACATAATGGCAGCACCTTAGTTTCTCAATTTCCGTCTAATTTTTAATTACTGCTTCAAATCTGGGTGTCTCACTTAACTGGAGTGTCAATTTGGGAGAGATCTGTCATCCCTAACATGTCATGTTTTAGGAGACATTACAGTAATGGACAATATAATCTGTCTGCTTTTGAATTAAGTATAATTATGGTGTCAAAAGAATATGAGCTTCATATGAGTTCTGCAGACTCAAGGCAAAGATCCTGTGTATGGTTTTATCCCTATAAAGAAAAAGAATGGTAAGCTCCTGTATCAATAACGCTATATTATATCATATTATAAGTAGCCATAGGTGAACCTCAAATGATTAGGAAGTTTGGCCAAAATAATCACGAAAAAGTTTATCCACATTTCTAGAGTCTGTGAAATTGGGATGGAAATCTTATCTGATTTCTGGTACTTCCTGCTGTTTATCAGGATGGAAATACTGTGAGAATAGATATTTGGTATTATTTCAACAACTCCACTGATAGATAGAGCTGATGCTGGTTAGGGCCCAGTGAGCCCTGGAGGGCCTGGCAACATAGGAGGATAGCAACTGCTTGGTGAAAATGGAAGGAGATGACCTGTTCTTTGTGATAAAAATGTCAATAAAATTAAAAGGTAGGGTGTGTAAAACTGTAATTGGACCCATCCTAATGTATGGAACAGAGACTTGGCCAGCCATTAGAAAAGAAATCAGTATGCTCTCCAACACAGAAATGAAGATGTTGAGATGGTCAAATAGTTGAACACTCCATGATTGGTAACAAAATGAGATTGTAAGAGGCCTAATGCAGGTTGCTCCAAATGAAGACAAGTTGAGGGAGGCTTGGCTGCGTTGCTATGGGCATATCAAGTGGAGACGTCAGAGCTGTATCAGTAGGATGGCTCTTGAAATGATCATAGATGGAAAATAACCAAAGGGTAGACCAAAGACTTGTTACATGGACCAGATATCAGTGGACATCAGAGAGACCAACTTGTGTGACAGCCTTGCGGATAACCATGAGTTTTGGAAGAAGGCTATAAAAGTCCCTGATTTCAAAAGAAGGGAACTGACAAGAAAGAAAAAGAAACAGCCCAGTTGTGTCCATATTCCCTGCCTTCTATCCATTTAGATTGTAAACTCTCCACTGCAAAGATTGTTTCTTTTCTGTGTTTGTACAGCACCCAGCACATTGGGACCCTTGGCCTTTGGGTGTGATTATATATAAATATAAATATTTACTACTACTACTAAGAGACCTAGGAGTACAAGTCACATTGAAAATTCCCTACTGACTTTTGCAAATCAAACCCTTTTATCTTTTATTGTTCTTTAACTAGATTTTTTTCTCTCTCCTTTCTCTGCTCCTTTTTATACAACCTTTCCTATGTGGAAGACAACACAAGTAAAATCTGAGTATGAATCCAGCATTTAACTCTATGACACTCCAGTGGGTTTTAAATTAGGTAATATGAGTTTGCTCATCCCGAATAGTAAAAATTATCTGCTGTAGTATTATGAACAGAGAAAGTTGCTTTAGTGGCTGATTCTGTTTGTGATGTATTACAAGCTTCAACCCCACATGACTGCAATAGGGCAAGACATGGAGACAGATCCTGACTTTTGTTGTGGGGCATGCTTAAGTGGGGAAGAAAGCATAGGGAACAGCAGTAGGGAACGAGTCCACATCAGTGTGCAAGCGAGTGCTAGGAAGGCTGACCCACTTCCATGCTGGCTGATGTAACCCAGCCCTAAGCTGTGGTCTGAGAGTTAGAGGTTGCAAAGCCCATAGCCAGCTTGCAGACATGGTACTATTCATAACATCCACTAGCACTAGGGTCACATCCTGTGCTTTTTCAAAGAAGAAGTGCATGCTCCCCTTTGTTATGTGGATGCCAAACCCTGAACCAACCTGCCCTGTGCCAGCAGGATGGCCCTTTTAACCAACACACAACTGGTACAGCCTTGCTCCCCCAGTTCCAGAAGGATGGTCCTACCAAATAAGGTGGCAGGATTCACCCAGAGGAAAAAGAGGACTACTGAACCGGCAACATGCGAAGCGTAATGTTTCTTGTATTGTGTTCAACATACCTTCAAATTAAATCCCATGGATGAATCAGAAATTCTACTGAACTTGCAAGGGAGCAGATTCAAGCCCCTAAATAAGCATTGGCTTAGGGCCTAAATCTGTGACTTGAAACCAAAGGATAGAGTGTAGGAAAAGCTTGTGTTCTTTAACAATTGCAAGCTTTTATGTTAATATGATTATTTTCATTGCTTCTTCAGGCAAACCATCAGAAAGTTTGTTGCTAGATCATTTATTTTTAGCACTACCCAGTATTCCACACACTTCAACAGACCCTGACTGCCACAACACTGTTCTAGAAACTTTAGTCTGTCTGCTGAGGCTGCCAATAAGGTTGCCAATTAGTGCCCATTGCATTTTTGTGATTTGGACACTTTTTCACCAGGAAGAGAGGGAAGGGAGAGAATGGGATCTTCTTTTCAATGAAAAATTAAAAAAAAAAAATTAGACGAAAAAGAAAATGTTTATTTTGGTCTAAAAGCAATTTTTCACTGAAAACTTGTTTTGATTATTTCTTTTTGACAGCTCTGATCTCAAAGTGCTTTATAGGAGTTGATGATGATGATTATTACAGTTTTTACAGATGGGGAAACTGAAGCAAGCTGCAGTGGCACTATGACTTCCAATTCCCAGTCTTGTGTGTATTTCTGAAAAGAAACAACTAGGAGTGGAGTGTGAAAGTAGATGTCACTGGTTAACTTTTCATTGGAAAAGTTTCTCTCTTTTAAAAGAAAGCATATTTTTCAGTATGCCACTGGAGTTTGTGACAATTTTGTATACACAAATATAAATCATTTTTAGTAATAGAGTAAGTAATTTGCTTCATAACTTAAAACTATAACATAACCTAAAGCTAGAACTACTATTGGATAACCTGGATACCCTGTAATACAATAACACTAAGATTCCTTGTATTGTGTGTATGTGTGAGTGTGAGTATGTGAAAATATCCCTCTCCTTTAAAAAACACAAGAGGAAAGTTATCAAAAGGCCATGGGATGTCACAAGAAGCAGACCTTGCTCTCTTACTAGAAGAGGCCATTTCATTGGCAATAAGTAATGTAGCAAGCAGGCAGAGTTGTGAAAAGAAGAGCATTATTAAACTTAAAGAAAGGGCAGTGGTTAGATGCTGATACTCTTTCCTGGCCACTCCCAAGAACCTATCTGGACTTGCTATACTTTATCTCTAGTCTCATACCAGTATACGTTCCCCCTGAAATCTGAGCCTCTTTTTCCAGTTCTACTCATCGTACTACAAAAGTGAGTATTGCAACAGATATGTTCATGGCTTAAAAGTCAGCATCCCCCAGTCTCCGTCTTCTCTATTAATTTAATTTGGATATTTTTCTTTTGGTTTGAAGTAGATGGGTATTTCAGGTATTTCAGCCCTGCCCGAACTCTCTTGCAGATCAGCATTTTATTTAAGTTTTCTCATATGTCTTGGAAACTCTGCTAAATTATGACACTTTTGAAAAACAAAATATCTGTAAACTACTGTAGGAGTCTAGAGGCACAAGAATGTGAAACTGCTACTGCAGGCTTCTTGTGAATTAGGTTAGGCTAAGGAAACACATTCTCTTCTCAGTACTTTCTAACCCCTCCCCCCACTGTCCAAAAATACAACAATGACCCATCTGTGTACATAAAAGAGAGCAACTCCTAACATTTAAACATCAACTAATCTGCCACTGCTGATGTATCAAGGACAGCATAATGAATGTCAGAATGCTAGTCATTCTTTTCTCTATAATCTTAACCTGATGTGTAAAAAGGCATAAAAAGCCAGCAGAAAGGACAAATACACAGAATAACTTATGGATCACACTTTGCTTTAACATTTTTATAGCACATTAAGCGTCTCTCACTCGGTTATTCTCTCAAAGGCTCTCATGTTTTAACTCCCTCTTTCACATCCAGAACTATTATGCTCATCCTGAATTAACCTCTGAATAGTGGGATTTGCTACCTAAACATTTTAAATAATTATTTTATGCCTCACCAAGTCTATCTATTATTTAAAATATTTTTATTCAACAATTTAAAAAAAATGTCAAATATATTAAAGTCATTTTCTTTCCCGGTGCCAACATTGTAACTAAAATGTTAACTACTTATACCTAAAAAATACAGGATACAAATAAAACAACAACAACAAACAGCAAATTCAAGTTAGACATTTAATGAAGTTGCTAATGATGAGGTTGTTTACTTCAAGAAGAGAGTAATAGTTTTAAGCATTTAAATTGTGAAAAACTTTTCAGAACATTCTTGAGTTTATATATGGGACTTGATTGAGCAACTGCTGGTCATTTTGTGTCTGGGAAGCCAGACACTCAGCATTTTATCTGGTAAATTACCCACCTGGTAAAGATCTTATGGGTGGGAAACAAAAATCAGAAAAGGAACATTCTGCTAGGGCCTGATCCAGAGCCCAGTGAAGTCAGTGGGTGTCTTTCTGTTGACTTTACTGGATTATAACTATATGAAGGGAATGGAGAATGTATTATTCTTTAAGCCTTTGCATTGCTGATACAGGTTGTCTAGGTGAGCACTGCAAACATGGCCCACAATAACTCAGGTGTATTGTCAGAAACGGCTTCCTTGTCAGGTTTTGTAGGTATCTATCATTTTTTGCTTTCCTATAAAAAATGCTTCCTTCTCCTTTCTGGCTCAGGGGAAACAATTTCTAAGGGATGAAGATGACCATGTTGGAAATTGTACCTTTCCTTTCCTCAGGCTCTTGGAAAAGGCCTGTAATTTTAGATGGAAGAAAGATAAACACACAGGAAATGGCTCCTCCCATCTCTCCTCTGGTGTTGTCCAACACAGAACAAAATTTGAGAAGTGCCACTCACTGACTGGGAACTGCTAACCCATTTTAAAGTAAAAAGAATATTTTGAATGTTTTATTTAATTTAAATAGTTAAAGAATTTTAATTGCTTTTTTTAAAATCAAATGAATATGCTGGTTATGAAATATGTTTCTGTTTCTCTGTCTCTCTCTGGTTTAGAGATGCGATGATCAAGTGGGGCTACATCACTCGCCCCAATACCTATGACTGCAGCAGAGAGCTTCAAAATATGAAGCATCTCCTGTGATGCCCACTGCTTGAATGTGAATGAGCTTCCAGTGACCCTGCAATGACTGGGCAACTGCATATGCACAGATGTGGCGGGAAGCAGTATGAGAACACAAGAAGAGGACTTAAGCTGATAACATGGCATCCAAGCAGGGATGTCACAGAGGCAAGCTGAAATGTAGGACTAGATGCAGGAGAAATGTTGCTGACAGAGAGAAAGATTTGTAAATCATAAATATAGAGATGATACTTGGAGCCATGTAAGTGGATGAGATCATCCAAAGATAGGATGTAAAGTGAGAAGGGCAAAGGCCCCTGAGAACTCCCACAGATATGGGAAGGGGGAGAAGCAGGACCCACTGAAAAGTCACTGATGTTTATCTGTTCTAGGAAGGTTCTAGCACATCACTGAGGGCAATATAAATAAACAATTGAATATATAATAATAGTTATTAATTCCTTGCTTGTAAGTAGCCATATTTTATAAGATAACTAGGTTCATTGTTAGCACTTTGTAACTTAACCAGTTTTTGAAACCAAGTATTTTGTTTTTAGAATTTCCAAGGTTTTTGTTGTTGTTTTGGTTTGGTTATTTTTCATCTTTTGACTTCAGTAAAAGTCTCCACATGGGCATAGCAATCCACCCATGAGCTACATATTGAAGAACTGGTACTTGATAGCTATCACTCTAAGACAGATAAAATCAAGTTTTTTTAAATATATTTCTTGGAGGTTATAAATCCAATAGTCCTCCAGTTCTCCATTGAGTCTTTTAAGGGAAATGTGGTAAATAAAACAGGAATTTTTACACCTCTCCCATCCAATTTAAAATAAAATATGTAATACCTTATTTATTCTGCATAAAGAAAATGGGATGCAAAACCATTTTTTTCCTTCACAAGTCACCTTTTAAAATTCAGAGTGCATTTACTCACTAACTGAGAGTAAAGGCAAGTAGGATTTAGCCAAATGTATGTGTTTAATGAAGCTCTCCTTAAACCTCTGCCATTATTTATTGAAGTTGAGCAGTTAGAGTGGCAGTGTGGCCCAGCCAATAGATGACTACATTAGCACTCAGAAGACCTGGGCATTATTCCTAGCTCTCACACTGGCCTGCTGAGTGACCTTGCCAGTCAATTCACCTATCTGTGCCTCAGTTTCCCTAGCAGTAAATTAATGAAGATGATTCTACCCTTTTTGAAATCTATGCATGAAATGGTGAAATACAATAATACCTACTGTTATATAATGCTTTTCATTAGTAGATCTCAAAGCGCTTTACAAAGGAGATAAGTATTGCCATTTTCTGTGATAAATGTACAGTAAATAAAAGGGTAAAATGCTATTAAGTTCTGAAATTTACTCCCTTTTGTATTAAACTTGTCATGCTTTTTCTCCCTAGTAAAACATAATTTTCTTGGAAGCCATTATTAAATTATGTGATTGTTAAAACAGTTTTCATTTTAAAAGATAAATTAACTTGTTTTGAAGCATAAATATACCAATAAAGACACACTTTACAAATCCCATATGTACATATGACTAGAGCCATCAATAAAGAAAAGTCAGTTTAGATTAACCAGTGCCTTTAAAGTCAGTGAGATAGAATTCTTAAGTGGTTTGGCTAATCTGAGCAAACTGACTTTATGCTCTAGTGACATGTAAATATGGGATAATGTGGAATACCCATATACACACAGACAGTGCAAAGGGAATTTGTCATAGATGGACTTTTAAATGTTGGGCCATCAGCCTGCCCCCTCCCTCCCCGTTTCAAGGCCTCTGCTGTGCATTCTGTTGGTTCCCCCCTTCCTTTGCTTCCTTAAACCTTGCCACACCGGAGTTCTTTTAAATACCCAAACCCTGCCTGGAAGCGTCCAGCTCGTGGGGAGCGGGGAAACGTGTCACTGCACCAGCTCTAGTAGCAGGCAGCGCCTTTTCTGACAGGGACGATCTAGGCATCGATCGTTCTCTAGGCTGGGTTATAACTTCAGCAGCGCAGACCAGTGGGAACCAGGGAGGGCACAGTGATCCTCTGACCCCCTCCCCCGTTCTTCTACCCCCCGCCTGCCCCCTCTTGCCTCCTATTCTGCCCCATCGCCCGCCCGCCTCTCGCGCTTTCTGCCCTGTCCCAGCCGCCCCTCCTCTGCCCCCACTTGGCTCGGGGAGCGGATTCCGGCAGGTCCGGGCTGAGCCACTGCCGCCCGGCTCCCAGGGCGGGGAGCGAGCAGGCTGGAGCCCGCTGCGGAGCGGACTGGCTGGGGCGCTGCTGAGCACTGAGGCTCCCTGCGGGCTGCTCCTGCAATTCCTTTCATTCCCCAAGTATTGATCTGCCCTGGCTGGGCGGCTCGAGGGGCTGGTCCAGCCTGCGGGGCCGAGGGAGGGCGGTCTGTGGGCTGCCGGAGGAGGCGTGCGATTGGCTTCTGACCTGCCGCTGGCTTGTCAGTTTGGGCTCCCGGGGGTGGCTGCCGAGTGCCTCTCGCCCAGCCCTCTGACGGGATGGAGCCTTTAGGGGGATGCCGTGCTCCTGGCATTTTGATTAAAGCCCCTCATCTCCCTGCAGTCTGAAGGCAGGGCACCGGGGGAGGAAGGAGCGGAGGGGGCCTGCACGGAGCAAAGAGAGGGACAAAAAGAAATCCCCTTTGGTGTTTCACGGATGGCTCTATAAGAGGCAGCATCTCTGGGAATACCGTGGAAGGGACGGAGCTGGTATAAATTGAAGGCGCCCGGAGTCCGGTTCACACTTGTGGGCGCCCAGCATGGAGATGCAGAGATGGTCCACAAGGTGGAAAACGAAAAGGTGGCTCCGGGACTCCACTGTAACCACACTCATCACTTTTACTTTCCTTCTCCAGGCTGCAGAGGTCAGAGGAGGTAAGAAAGAGACGGGAGCTGGGCGCTACCAGCCAGCCCCCCTCCCCAGCTGGGGAGGGAAATGCAGGACAATGCTGCCACCAGGTTTTAGTGGAAGACCTGTCAAATTAGATCCCCGCCCTGGGGAGGCGAAAATAATGGGGTGAGGAGTTAGCTCGGGGTGTTAAGCGCTGCTGGGAGCCTCTTTGCACAACCAGATATAGAGGCGCTTTTCTAAGGTGCTGATGATTTAAAGACCCCCACATCGACCTCTTTCTTGTAACTGCGCAAAGGGAGGAGGGGGCGAAGCAAAGCGGGTTTGAACACAGCTCTGTGTTTCCCCCACCACGAAATCCATTTTTAAAACCAACAGATGTTTCTGCGATTTTCAGCTCCATTGAACGTACCAAGTCATTAACCTGATAAAGTTCACCCAAAGTCTTGGCTAAAGTGTAACAAAAGTATCTGCACTCTCCTCCGAAGAGCGGGGAGATGGGGGAGGGGTATCTCAAGATTTCAAATACTTCTTAGTTCTTCTTTCTCTATTTTTCTTTGCAAAGATTTTTAATTGGCAAAATTTTTCCAAAACTCAGGGAAGAGAATATCTATTTTAAATGGGCCCTTTGGTAGCCCGACAACTCTCTCCCTGCGCGCCCTGCCAGGTGGGGTGTGCAGCTCCCAGTTGGAGAGCCGTAACTGACCGGGCGATCGGTTTGGGAGCTAAGGACTCTTACGTGGCACAGCAGGGAGGTCAGTGACAGGAGCTAGGCTCAGCACCTCAGCCTTGCACCGAGAAGCGGCTCCCCCCCCCCATTCCTTCCCGCATCCTTGGGGAAGAATGAATGGTCCGTTAGGTGTCTGTGGACATGGTTAGCAGGGTGCAATTCCTGGGATCTTGCAGACGAGCGAGAAGCCGCAATCCTCGCTCTCGGGAGGGGGAGCTCAGAAGGTAGGGAGGGCCCTGAGCTCACACGTCTGGGGGTGGGTGGGAAGGGGCGGGGCGCGCAGGGCATACCCCCAGTGCTCAACTGCAAGAGCTGCGCTCCTGCACAGATGCGTGGTAGGGTTAGGAGGAGCAACAACCGTTCCAGAAGCGTCCTGTTTGGGGACCTCAGTTGGAAACCAGAGGAACAGTCCGATTTTATGACCTTAAAAGATCTGCTTGCATATATGTGGAACTACACATATAACCTGGCTGTGCATTCTCCAGTGACTTTGAACTCCTAGCTGAATGGAAATGCCGCTTCTTCCCACTGCAATCTGCAGTAGGGATTAGGGTTTTCTTGTGGCAACCTTGCTGTTAGGGGGCCTCACAGCCTTAGGGGGCTGATGCTCCCAGAACAGAGTCCTGGTTATGTTTATATCATTATTTGTGACGAGATTTCCCCGTTTTTTGAAGAGAACAGTGGTGTCGTTTTCCACGTTTTGAGTCAACAGTAGTTATGATGGGGAGCACAGAAAGGTGAATAATCAAAGTTTCCATTCAGCATTTTGTACCTGGTCACCACTTGAATTGTGGCAGATCAATCAGTAATTCTGCCCCCTGCTGGTTTCATTTACAGTTTAGGGAGGAGGGGGCCAAATCCATCCTTGCTGCAATTCCAATGATTCCAGTGGAGTTACACCAAAGATAAGTCCCCCTCCCCCATCTAGCTGCAGGGGTTTGCGTACTCATTACTATATTGAAACTGAAGTTATTGAATGAGGGATACTGAAGACAAAGACTGGGTAGATTGTTTTTTAAACCTAATATGCCAATTGAATGTGAGCTGGAGATGATTCTTTGCAGCCTTCACTTCATAAGGTGTTTATGAAGACAAAGAAACTGAGTTCTGGGGTTGAATCTAGATTTTAAATGAAAATCTGAACCCAAGAAGCACTGATAAAAATTCAGCGCAAACTACTTGGTATTTACTGAAATAGCTTTAACAATAACAGGAGCACAGATTTGTGAAATTGATAGATTTACTAAAATAAAACCTGAGTGAAGAATTACTTTTAAAGTTCTTTCTCCATTCTAATGAAGCAAGGAAATACCAGAAATGTAAAATGACAGGGAGCCTCTTAATATTTCCACAGTTTGTGAGTTTTCCTGAAAACTGCTTGACAAGTAACACAGTAGTTTAAATGTTCAGAAACAGGGTATGCCATTTGCTTACAAACTGCTGGTAGCTGTGTGCTTAGGGCTCAGTCCAACTGTTACTGAAGTCAGTAAGAGTCTTTCCATTGACTTTTGTGGCAGTTGGATCTGGACTAATTTCCCAAATGAAGTATTAAGTTATTTCTGAATAGTCTTTTATGTGCTCCACTGTTATTTAAAAGACTTCAAAGATAAAAGAAAATAACATTCGCTAAAATCTAAGACTAAAATGCTCTCTTCAGTGACTGACACTTGAAAGGAGGAAAGAAAATATAGAAATAAAACTTTTGGACACATCATTGCAATGTTTCATCAGAATGCAGTATAAATCATATCTTTATAACTACATTAAGATTAGACCTGTGATTTTTATTTTATTGGGCTTCTCATAAACTGTCAGTTTTTAAAGCAAATTACACAATGTATTCATATAAAGTGTTAAACTTTATAGTAATTACTTTTTAAATAAGACACATTTCCTTCTATTTAGAAAGACCTCAACAAAATTCCTAAAAGACTTGACTTTTTCTTACAAATTGCTTTAATTTTTTTTTCCATAAAGAAAAATGATAGGTGCCTGTCCCAGTACGAATGAGGCTGGAGAATTCCTTTTTAGGCTCCTGAGGTTCTCCACCTTAAGGCAGAGAAAGCATAGAAATGCGAAGCAACTGAATGGGGAAAACAGTGAAATACATTTTGTCGCTTCAGTGCCCACTAACTTCTCAGCAACTCTTGTTAGAAAATATTTTTGCTTTATAACCTGGTACAAGTAAACAAAATACACTTTTAAAAGACTTTCTTTGATTCCCCCCACCTCCAGCCCCCTCACCTTTAAATACCAAATGTGTTGGCAGTGCATTTGGAATGAATAAACTCATTTAGTCAAAATGGCATGGCTTCAGCACTATAAATTTTTGTAAGGTCCTGGAGTCAATGCACTATTGTAATGTTGATTTAAATTTCATGAGCAAGAAATGAAAGAAAATCAACTTTTTTTTTAGCTTTTCTGGTAAATGGAAACCTTGCTATTCATCAGAGTACAGGACAATTCTGATTGAAAATGTGATTGGTCAGTTAAATAAAGAAAATAAATATATGAACTTCTGTTTAAGTAAATCCATGGATGACAGAGTATTCACTCGAATATATTGTAGGTGCTTTATTTCAGTCATCCCATTAGAATGCTCCCCAAACTTCCTTGGAAACCAGCAGGAGTTCTTGGTGCATAAGGAGTGGAGAATTGGGCCCATTACAATGGAAAAGGTGACTTTTTTCTAATATCCATACCCACCTAAAAGTATGTAATTCAGTTTTGAATGCCTATTGGGTCTCAATGGAAATGTAGCTCTTCAGCTTTCTCAAAAGAAAACTGTTTAATGTCTAATTATTATTAACCAATACAAAAATATTGATTTCAAATAGTAACTTGTAAATGTCTGGTCAGATCAGCTTATTAGCGATATAGCTCCCCTGTGCTGTTGACTGGCATGCTGTGTGTTAATGCTCAATTGTGAAATTGAACAATTTTCATGTCTCCTTTAATTTAAAATATAGTAAAATATTTGTAAAAGCCAGTTTAATCTTATTAAAAATACCATAACCTCCAAAGGGTAAAGAGAGAATAAATTTCCAAGCTTGAAAAAATGAGTTAAATTGATCAAACCATAGGAAGAATTGTTAAGAATAACTGTTGGTGGTCCCAGCTGAAAAGTTTGTTTGAGTCCCAGGGATCAGCAGGTGAAATGGTCCTATCTTCCCAGAATGTGCTGTCTGACCCTGCATGAATATGTCTGTTTTTTCTTTAGAAATATTGCAGAAATTCTAAATTAAAGGCTTTGTCTTAGACAGGCAACTGACAAAGAAATATGACTGGTATGTATTGTGATTCTGCAGACTCCAGTGCTTTATATTTAATTTACAAGGAGACCTGACAGAGTCCTGAAAGGACAATTCAGGCTATGTCTTTTTACTAGCTCTTTAGTACAAAAACAAAACAAAAAAACACTTCATATTTCCTAGCTTTATTTTTTGTCTTGTTTAAAATATATTATCAAGTCCAATATATATAAACACACAAATGTAACACACACAAGTGATACATATCTAAAATGTTCTATCTGTATCAATCTAGAAGCAATTGTCTGAATTGATAGTCTACACTAAAAAGAAAAAGCTTCCTTAACACAAAAACCTGCTCTTGGCTGTATGATGTTTTCTGACAAATTAAAAGGCTTTGTTTAAAAGAAAAACAAACAAACAAAAAACAAAAACAAAAAACCACTGGTAAAATTGGCATCTGCAGTATTTGTAGCAATAGGACCTTTAATTCCAAGAAAGGTAAAGCATAACAAAAGAACCATGGCATTATTGCTGAACTTAAGTTGCACCTAAAATGTGCTGGAGCAATTATGCTTCTTACAGATTATTATTATTATTTTTTGTATAGTGAGGAACAGTAGGGTTTCCATGTGCCAACAAGATCAAGAAGTTGCTTTTCTTTTCTCACTAGAGCTCTTTGCTTCTTTTCATAAGAAATTCTCTTAACATTCGTTAATTTATTGTTGTGCTGACTATTTGTTGATAATGGATGCAAATAAATGAAATGAACCTTGGGAGACATCTCTTGTGTTAAGAAAGTAGAGTCTCACAAAGTGATAAAGATTTGCCCTTTGGATGGACATGGAAGAGATGGGAAAATTAGCATTTACTGAAATTAAATGAACACGGATGCATCTGTAAATAGTTATAATTAGAGTACCAAGTTTTAAATACCATCTTTGCAAGCTATAAATATAATACATTAATTGTTGATCTCGTTATTTAAATACTAGCAGGAAGTGGCAGTATTTGAGTTCTTTCAGCACGTTATCACATGTAAGGGGACATAAAAACCTTTGTAAATTTTAGGCCTGGGATTTCTGTATATGTCAAAGTGTTAATGCATTCAGCATATGAAATAGAATTTTGTTTGGCAGAACTGGTATTAGGAGTGCATATTGTTTGCTACCAGGTTAAAATCAAGGATGCATAATAAAAACAAATACACAATAAAAAGTACAGATCCTGATCTTGCTGTCATTGAAGTTGATTGCAACTGAATTAAGTTCATAATGACTGTATAATATGGGTCAAATGCTGGGTCATCTTGCTCACTTGAAGAGTATTATTAAACTCTGAGTCTTACTCACCACATGTCCACCTTTAAGGTGAGCAGGATTTGGCCCAACACAAATACTAAAAATATTCTAGCAATCTAAATAGTTAATTATAATTTTGGAACAAGATTATTATTCAAGGTCTAAAGCCCATTTCATTGATGTCAGTGAGATGCAAAACTAGGGGCTGATTTGCTTGGCTTATAGTCATGAGGAGTTGTGCCATTGACTTCATTAGTTGTAGGATCAAATTCTCAAGCTGTGGGACTTTTAAAAGCAGAGCCTCAGTTCCTGCAAATGGTGTAGATACACTGAATTCAATGGAGCTACTCCAAATTTCACCAGTTGAAGTTCTGACCCTTAGATGCCTGTTCTTTTCTTCTAAAGATTTTCTATATATATAGTTGAACATGTACAAATATGCCACCTTCAAGACTGTAGTCTATAATCAGGATATTTTTGAAAGCTAAAAAAGTTTTCGATGAAATACCTCCTTTGTGTATCTACAAACATTTGGGTTCAGAAGACCCAATCTCTCATTTTTTATATTTAACTATTAGCCACATTTCTTACTAAGAAAAGGGACACTGTGTCTCTTGCTGTGCTGATCACCATTTTTAGGTTACCTTCTAACCTAAAAAATGGTGCTCAGCAGAGCCAGCATTATGGTAATGAGATTATGGTAATGGAGAAATGATATTCCAGGAATTTAATTTGTGTTTTGATGGTCTCAGAATGTCATGTCTGAAGGTACTGTCTCTATGAGCTAGTAGTTCTACTAAAGAACTTTATAGCTCAGCAAGTAAAAGAGGCCTCATCATGTTTAGACAGTGTGAGAATAAATTTTGATTTAATCAACCAATACTCTGATGTATACCAGGGGTATCTCCAGTGGAATCAATATTGAGCCAAATCCGCATTACTGCAAATTGGCATAAGACTTCAGTGGAATTAAAAAAATTTATACCAGCTGAACATCTGACCCAATATTGCACTAGTATAAAAATAGCGTAAGAAATCTCAAAGTCAGATTGAGGTAATGCATGCTCTGTTTTAATGAATGCTGCTAATCATATGAAATAACCAATATACTTAGTCTAAAAGAAGGTCTTATTGTAAATAATGAAGAAGCCACTGTTTAGGCAAAATATGTGAAGTATTAATGAAACCTCAACCTCAAAAATGTAGGTTACACTCCATGTCTAGACCATTTTGGTCAGTAATGAAAACCTAAAAGGGTACTCCTTAATTCCTGCAGAAATATTTCAGCTAAATGACTGATACTTTCAAGCTAACATCATTAAAGGTCTGATCCTGCAGTTTATACACAGGCAATTCTTACATTGACCTCAATGTGAGACCTGAGTAGGGTTTTTACTACATGTGTTTTACATTTTTGGGCTCTGCGAAGAGACAATTACTTGTTCATGGTCACCTAAAATAAATCAAATAGCTTCACAGTGTGCTTTCATTTTCTTTGAATTATAATTTAAGAATGTTGAATGAATTAAGAGAGCTCTGCAATGGCCTAACTGCTCCTGACGAAGTCAGTGGTAGAATTCTCAGTGTTGGACTTCTGTGAAACAGTGTTAGGCCAGTTCTGAGTACTTTTGAAAGAGCCCACCTGTTAGTGAAGTAAATATTTAAAGCATTCCTGTATGCATCTGGATAATCTGTTCTTCATATGCAACCAAATATTGAAGTGATCTACAACAGTGTCCTACCCCTCGTGGATATGCCATCAGCCCCTGGCATTTTTATCTGAATGCTCTTTAAGGTAATATGCAATAAAACTAGTGATTAAAAGAACTACATTTCTCACCTATAAGTAGCAGTCATGGGTCAAAATCTTAAACCTGGGTGCCTAAAGTTAATCTCTTAAATTCATATTTAGGCATCTAGATAAGGATAAACTGATTTTCAGAGTTGTTGCACACCCTCTCCAACTAGATAATTTAGACTTCATTTCTAAAACTTGAAAATTAACTTCTCTGTGCCTCATTTTCCGAGTCTGTGAAATAGGGCAAATCCTAAATATTCACTTTTGTAAAGCACTTTGGGATGGGCAGATGAAACATAATAATAATAATAATAATTAATAAAGTGTTTATGTTTGGTACTGCAGATTAAACATACTAAGCATTAATATTAATTACTGTTTATGTTTCCTTTGCCCATCACAATTGTCCTTGGGTGCATGTACAACATTAAAAACTACTCCGATATAAACATAAAAAAAGATGAATAGGGTCACTGCATTACAAAACCAGCAACCACCCTTATATGGCAAATGCCTGTACTAGTACATGCATTTTGAACTGTACCCTAAATGCCAACAGACTCAGAGTCTGTTCAACCAGAGAGGGACGTGAATCGAAAAGTCAAGGACTTTCCATTGAAAATGCTCTACCTCTAGCTAACCATATCAAAATTGAGAGCTGTTAGTAAATGCTCCCCCATTGATTAACTAGTTATTGGCTACTTAGGGTCTGTCCTGTTATTGAAGGTCAGTTTTAGCTATTAAACTAAACTGTTTGCTAAATGTTTACAGAATTAGAGATCAGGCTGATAATATAATCTTTGAGAAGTAATGCAAAAAGAAGAACTGCTTAAAACAGAGCTTGAAAAATGGTAGCCAAAATAAACCTGTATAAAAGCTTTCATACAATAGGCATTTCAGTTTTTCTTCTGCCCCCCACATTTCTCTCTTATTCTGGACTGCACTGTACAGACACAGAGCATGGGCAGCGACAATTCAAGTTACCCTGTTCTCCCCTACCAATGTGTCTCATTAATCACTATGAGAGAAAGGATAGTTTAGACTCCAGGCCCATTCAATCTTTGGCCTTTCTGAGAAGATGATCAAAACTGGTGCCAGATAAAACCTTTTGTAATAGTAGTTTTTATTATTTGGATATGTGCCCAATAGGAGCTGGCCTAGGGCCATTAGCTTACTTCATAGATAATATTACAATCTAATGGCAGTGTCCTAAGCACCTAGAACCTTGGACGGGTGGTGAAAAACAGAGGCCAAGATTTTAGAAAACTAGGACCCTAAATTTAGGCTCTTATGTCTTTAAGTAATAGTTTTCAGAGTAGCAACCGTGTTAGTCTGTATCCGCAAAAAGAAGAACAGGAGTACTTGTGGCACCTTAGAGACTAACAAATTTATTAGAGCATAAGCTTTCGTGGCTACAGCCCACTCTATATGCATCCGAAGAAGTGGGCTGTAGTCCACGAAAGCTTATGCTCTAATAAATTTGTTAGTCTCTAAGGTGCCACAAGTACTTCTGTTCTTTTTTAAGTAATAGTGTGATTTTAAAAAGTACTGAGCACTCAGCACCTCATATTTAGAAACCTAAATATGTACCTAAGTGTCTAATTTTAGGCACCCATTTCTGAAAGTCTTGGCCATAAATAATAAATACCTGAAGACTTTTCATCAATATTCACTGGGTATGGATGTTTTTAAACTCTTAGAATCTCACTGCTGAATGGTAGCTAGCCTTTTAATAGGGTTAAAAATCAAATAAAACAAGAGTAAACTGTAAAAAAAACCTAAATTTAGGAATGAAGAAAGATTAGTAAGTCCACCCTCTGAGTTCTGGTTTGTAATGAAGTTTTGAGATAATTCCAACAAAACGGTTTGCCGACATAATGTAACTGTATTTACTAAGGAACAATACAAAGTAAAAAACAAACAAAAAACATTTCAGAAGCTAATATTATTGGGCCAAATTAATCTCTTGTGTACTCCAGGGACAAATCTGGCCTACTGTGTTTAGTGGCTCCAACTCTTACACTCTATTTAGGATGTGGCATTTCTAATGAATTGGTACTTAAACATTGATTGTGAGGACATTATTGATGAATAACTGCAAAATCAAGAGGAAAATCAATATCTGTCCAATATAGTTCATTCTGTATGAAAGAGAAAAAAGTTCAACAAACTGCAAAAATATATTGGACAACTCAGTGTACAGCTTCCTGTCTCTCCTTTTTCTTTTTTCTTTTTGTATCTATGTAAAGTAATTGAATCCTGGTAAAATTGTTTATTGTCATTTATTAATAGATCTATTTAAAAGGTGGAAGCCTTATACATAATTTAGGTGACGAGGGTCTAGTACTTTTCCCCAAATGGGGAGTATATTGTCTGATTCTCTCACAGAACTGAAGAGAACAGAGCTAAAGATTTACCAGCCCAAAAACTAATTGCTAAGAGGATTTCAACACCTATATTTTATTAGGCACTTGAGCAAAGAGATACATTTTTAATCTAAGTATAGTCAGGTTCAGGCTCGGTGAGATTTCTGATGAGAATGAATTCCCGATCCAGAGGGCTGCCACTACAATTATCTTATTGTCAGAGATCCCTTCCTTCTATATGCAGCTGAGGTGATATGGGATAAGGAAAGAGGTAATCTTCAACATAACTCTATCCTAGAGCATTATAATGCTCAGTCACTAGCACTTTTAATTGAATCTGAAAATGCAGCGAAGGGGCAGATTACAATGTGCTGAAATTAGTTTGCCCTACCTAAAATGTAGATAACCAAATTCTTCACAAGCTAAAGCTTTTAAGTGGTCTTTGGCTGTGGCAAGATCCATGTGTGTGGGCGGGGGGGAATCAACATGGTGGGACTTCACAAGTGAGAAGAACAATTGCCCATCATAGGCTTCTGGGATGTCTCTTAAAGGAATGATCAAAGCCAATGAAAAGAAATTTTGTCCCAGCCACAGGATCCTCAGTCAAGAAAGCAACACTTCCTCAGTCAAGTGCATTGAGGGCTACTGATGGATTTAATAGGATTAGTATGGATATTTGACCTCAGTCCATTGCCTTGAGTCACTGTTGACCATGAAGACTATCTGTCCAAATCCAGGTCTGAAACACAATTGACTAAGAGCCAGATTATTGGAGAATATCCACTGGTGATGGAGTTGTCTTATAACCAGCTTCTCAATGACCATCCCCAGGAAGGTGGAGTGGGGTTAGGTACTGGTTGGTAACTGACAAGCCTGTTAAAGTGAAGAAAGGTGTTTTTGAGCAGGGATCAGACCACAGCACTTTGAAGATTTACTCTTCTTCAAATAATAATTCCCAACAGTGAAGTGCCCAGGTATTCTATATTGTCTTTCTCTAGACAGGAGTAGCAAGGCTCTGAGCTTGGATCAATCTCTTGTTTTGCAGCAAAAGCAGACAAAGATATTGTGTCCAAGATATTGTGTAGGTAGTTGATATGAATGTTAAAAAATGGGTTGAGGTGATAAGTGGTTTATTTACCTAGTTGTAAAGGATGTGATATACACATATTAACTATCAAAGGGGTAGCCATGTTAGTCTGGATCTGTAAAAGCAGCAAAGAGTGCTGTGGCACCTTATAGATTAACAGACGTATTGGAGCATGAGCTTTCGTGGGTGAATACCCACTTCTTCAGATGCATGTCCACAGGACTCTTTGCTGCTTTTACACATATTAACTGCTCAGAATGATTGGGCCAGAACCTCAGCTAGTATAAAACAGTGCAGCTCCATTAGCCAACTGAGGATCAATCCCATTGGTATGTATATGTACATGGTCCACTAAGGATGACACATTACACTTACTTTAGTTATTACTGATAGCTTGAGTCAAGCAAATCTTATTCAGTTGTTATGGTGACATGATTTTATCTCTCTCTAAGTATTATAGTGGAACCCAAGAATGTGACTGTCAGGGTTTTTCTTACGCTTTGTAGTAAAAATCCATTTTAGGTTGAAAGTCAACAGACCCTTGGCCCAAATATTATTGTTTTAAACTGATTAAAAATAGTTTTCCAACTTTCATGTAAAGCACAGAAGCTATTACTCAAAAATGTGTAATTATTTAATGGGAAAAGCTACTGATCATTGGACATGGAACTTTTTACCTCTAGCTTACCACTTTGAATACAGCCCAGGTTGGTAGGCAAGGATGGATGGCATAGATTTGATAAGTTCTGTGAAATTTTTGGAAGGCTCATATCACAAAACTACCACCTTAACTAGCACTAGTTGTACCATTTTTGCCACCGCAACAGAGGGACCAAATACTTAATAGGCATAGAGACTGAAAACCTTTCATCCTTGGAAACTTGCATTGCTGTTGCCTCTGCTACAGTTGTTCAGTGACTAGAAAGAAGATTCCAGTCTCCACCATTGTAAATCCAGAAATTTTCTTGACCACTAAGTTACTAAAATAAAATTAGTCTTAAAGCATGGTTATAGTCAGATACTATCACCTTCTTAACTCAAAATATCTGCCCCCTTTGTAAATCCAAAGTAATATCTGCATACGTTAGAGAATAAAATACATTTGTGTTACCTTTTAGTCCTTCCGAAAATACACAACCATGGGAGGGTTAATTAGGTTTTCTTATAGTTTTAGAATCTTAATGATGGCTGCTTATGCATGAACTAGACAGTCCGTCTTTCTGATCCCAGATTGAGTTTGCAGAAATCACAGTTAGAGATAACATTCTTGTAAACCGAGAATATTTAATATAGCACCACTCAAAGGTAATAGCCATCTCTTCTTGCCTTTAACTTGAAAAAAATCCAGAAATTCCATAAAGCACACCAAACTTCAACAGTGTAAATTCTCATGACTTTGTTACAACCACTCCCCTTTTTGGTTGTTTTTTTGTCTAACATAGTGCTCTATGTTCACCTACAGGGAGCATTCCCACAAAGGGCATGGAGTTTCATTGGTTTAAACTAACCAAGTATGCCTCAGATGCTCCTGTCAGACAGGCTGTGGGGATTTCCTTCTCCTTTTCCAGTCTATGAATGTGAAGCTCCAGATCCCTTGGAGGATCAGCTAGAGGCACAAGCCATCTGGATGGAGGAAGTGAGCTTCTTTATTGCTGCATGGCTCCCCCAGCACTCTGACACCCCTTTGATAGCATGATTCCTGTACTGGCCCTGCCCTGGCACCTCCTACACATGGAGTTTCCTCAGTGAGGAGGGGAAAACCACACACATTAACCGAGACTGTAGGCCACATATTGGGGCAGAAGGAGGTGGGGGAAAATAGGTTTCTCTCATATTTGTGTGTAAGGCGCTGTGTATATTTATGGCACTATAAAATACTAAATATGAAGACCCATGGTCTGCTGCCATTACCAACAATGAGTAGTACATAACTCCTAGAATAGTCCCACTGAAATCAATGGTACTGCTTGCAGAATAAGATACTATGCAACATGAATAGAGGTATTGGAATCTTGCTCCAAAGGAGTAATTATAATAATACAGGCCAGATTCTTAACCCCATACACATGTTGTGTAGAAGTTAATGGAGGGCAAGATACTATTCTCTGTGAGTAAGGGGATCAGAGTCTGCTCCAAAGATGGAATCCTATCGTCATTTTTACAAAGTCACTTTTCAAAGTATAAATGCCCTTTATTTTTTTAAATGAAATTATACTGGTTATTAATCCATAAGAAGTAGTAGGGCACTGTGCATTTTTAAAAAATCATTGTATCTGTGGGAAATCTAGTGCTGGAAGTGGTGACCAAAAAACCACCCCTTCTTATCTCTTTTCCCCCAAAAGGGCTAGATTCACCTGTACACTCCATGTACTTTGTGCTGCTCTGGCAATGTAAAATTGTTGGAAACCAAATTTAAGTGGCCGGTTAATTTGAGTTTATGTCTCATTTGTCTCACCAGAGTGGTGCAGAAAAGTCAGATGGTACTGGTGACTCTGGCCCAAAATATAAATAGAAACATAATGTAATTTTTCCAGGAATTGAAAATTTATCATAGAAAACTATTTCTGTGAAGGCTGAAAAAGTGACAGCATGATAAAATGGCCAAGTCACTGGCTGTGAATTAACATCCACTAAAGGGTACTTTAATTCAAGGGACAATTGTATTTCATATAAAATAAAAGTTTTGTTCCATATATGTTTTATTACATCCTTTAAATTTCTCTTTGCCCTAAATGTGCTGCAGTGTTAATGACCCTTTAATAAGATCACTCTGCTTTAAATTCAGAGGGTTGTGTGAGTATCTGGCTATACCGAAAGAAAGACAGGAGATATTTGACATGGGTTTAATCATGCTGCAACTTTATTATTAGATGTCTGGGACTACCCGGCAGATAAAAGCGTACAGTGAAGGTAACCCCATGTTTTCCATAATTACCCGGGGGCTTTTACCAGCCCCCCTTCTTTTTTTCATTCAAGTCCCTACAGCAAATTTATTGCTCCGACCTTACCATACCTCGGAGGCTTCCGTCAGCTCCTCCTCTTTTCCATCCAGGTCACTCCAGCAAATCCATTGTGGGACCTTACCATCCCCCCCTCATAGAAGGGATAAGGTGGGCTATAAGAATGGGGGGGGGTTGACTCCCTGCTGTACCAATCATAGGAGTCCCCAACCGCCCCCCATTCATTCCTTTAACAAACACCTCTTTTAAAGTCCTTTTCCAAGCCATTTATCCGGTCACTGTATACCTTTCCTATGGAGTACCTGCACTGGACATCCGCCACAAGGAGGTGCCCCCCTGTCCCCCAACCCAGTTGGGTTCCCAGACATCTTTTACTACCCCTCCTTCTAAATTGGCCAAAACAAATGGGTTCCCAGGTTTTACGGGGGAACCCCATACTCCTTGAATAATTTGGTGCCCCAGAGTGACCAAATTGCTGAGCCTCTTAAGACCCCAAGAGATTTGGCCACTCCCCTGTTAGAATCTGCCGAGCCTCGTCCACCCAGTTGGCGCTCCACGGCTCTCAGCCAGACCATGCGTGAATGCACGTCTGACAACACAGATCTGCATCAAGTACCTTCTTGTTCTGGGCAGTAATTGAACTCCTTTACACATTCCCAAATAGTGTTCTCTAATGTGTGCCACATCATGCCAGTGACTGCTGACGGGCCCCTCAGCACACAGCAGTGGCATGAGCTGGCCCAATAACATGCTTCTCCTTCCACGTCAACACAGTATTGTCCCATCCTGGACCTCGGTTGCCAACCCTTAAGGCCACTAGGATGTCTGCCTATTCACATAAGCAAAACAATCCTGTGCCCACTGACCGACACCACCTCGTCCATGGCTGGTCTGCCCCCATCTGGAATGGAATGACAGCACATTAACGGTGACTGACCACCCGCGGTTGCTCCATGTAAAAGGAAGGCTCCAGGCCCAGGGCTGCACCTTTTAAACCCCTCCATTCCTAGGGGATGAGTCAGCGACCACACTATCCCTTTTGCAGCAGTTTTCATTTTTCTCCCCACCTCCAAGCCATAAAGCACCGTTCCCTTTTTTTGGTCATCCAGTCAAACACCCCTCTGCTTAAAGGTGCAGGGCAATCACTCTTAATCAAGAGCATCTCCAGCAGTAATCCAGATGCCAGTTCAGCAGCCATCTTGAATACAAATGGTAAAATCTTCCTCAATATTTAAAGTCTCTGGGCCTGATTCTGATCTCACACCATTTTTTTGCTGGTGTAACTCCACTGACTTCTAGTTGTTACTGGTTTACGTTTGTGTAACCTCCCCACACAAAAAAATCTTCAATGGAGTTACGCTAACAGAGAAGTTGATCTTTTATTCCTACTCAGAATACGGTTCTGCACATTCAGTTGTTCCTCAAAGCTGTTAATATTTTTATATTTGTACCATTCTGGTTCATTTTACTCCATGGTTTTTGTTTAGTCCAGTGTGCAACAAGCCTAAAAAGCAGTGGAAGATAACAAAGTGTGCCCTAAATGCTACATTCAGTATGGAATACTGTGGACCAAATCCTGCTCTCAGTTACACCACTGTAAATCTAAATACCTTCACTAACTGAATGGAGTTACTTCAGACTTACTCTGGTAACTAAGAGTAGAATTTGCCCCTGTAAATTTAAATCTGTCAAATACAGAGGTGTTTGTGCTCTAAAGACACTATGTCATTAAGGTTCTTGTGCTTTAGCCTAGGATATTGGGCACCTAGTCTCCAGCTAACTAGTCAAAACTTCCAAACAAACTGAAAAAAGCTGATGGATGGAAGATAGACAGAAACATATGACCCTTGCTCACATACTGAGATTGTTTTTAAGGAGAGTAAAATGATTGTCAAAAACTATCAATACACCCGTAAGGAATTTAAACAATACAGTCCTCCATGTCCTCTCAGCAAATCCAACAATATGAAACTTTTCTCTCATTATTCCTGCATAACATCCATTAACATCCATGGAAGTTACACTTCTGGAGAGAATAAGTCCCTTTGTGCCAAATCCTACCCCCTTGAATGGTACAGAGGTGCTGCAGAACTCTGCATTATGATATTTAGTGGGAAGCAGAATCTCTTTGGCTAGGTTCTCCATTGTCTGGTAACCAGCACAATGGAAACTTGTTTTTCCATTGTGATCTGGGCCTCAGGAGGGCAGGATTTGCCTCTTAAGATCTAAAGCTGTGGACATCCTTGGGTTTAGATCTTTCTGCATGTGATTGCTTAGTCCATGTAGGGTCCGATTGAAGCCATTGGGACTCCTTGTGGCTGTAAGGCATTGTGTGAGCAGCTCCATTTGCAAGGTCAGGGACTTGTACAGGTTTGTACTTATTTTGCCAGTTTACCACAGCAACCATAGAACCAAATTTTCAGATGTGGTATTTAAATTTTGCATGCTCAATTATAGTTTTTTCAAAGAGGCCCAGGCACCCATTTTGTGCATCTGAACAGTGATCTGTGCATGCATTTTTAATGGTTTGGTATTTTCTTACAGTCCCATCCCCAGACACCAAATCAGAAGCCATGTACTACCTGGATGCAATAGTGTGATATGACATAATATTTATTTGCATTTTTCGTTAGCTTTTTTTGTCCTAGGAGAAGTAAACAGACAGGGGTGAATTTCAAATACACTCCATTGCTAGTGAAAACCTTGTCTCATTTCAATGCCAGCTGGAGAAATTGTACCAGAAGAGTACCACCCAGAGTCAGACTGAGCAAGAGTCCCTTTAAGGAAGCTTTTGTGAGAGGGTCTATCACAGGCTATCTACTGAAGCAATGGAATGTCCTGCAAAATTAAGATCAGTTAAAACTGAAAAACATAGAAACTTGGAGGGTCCTTAGTATCTCAGGTTTCCTCATACAGGCAAGTGTTGAATGATATCAGCCAGGTCCAGATTAACCAATGTGCATTTGGGGCACTTGCATAGGGCCCCACTTCAGGGAGGCTCTCAACAACCGGGGAAAAACCCAAATCAATAAGCTGAGTGCCACTGCGCCCCCGTGAGCCATGTAGTAATGCTACTCACTCAGATTTGGCCCCGCCATCCCACTATTATGATGGAGGGGTGGCCGGGCCAAACCAGAGCAGGACTGTAGCACTGTGACCCCGGTGTGCCTGGTTAAAACTTCATTCACTCAAATTTGGCCTCTTCTCCATCATGACAGAAGTGTCAGAGCCAAATCTGAGTGAGTGGTGCTGCAGGGTGGCTATGGGCCCACACGTCTACCATAACCTCTGAACTATCAGACCACTTTTCACACCACCCTATCCTTCACCCAGAAAATCTGATGTCCGTTCTTGCCCTCCTCCCCCCAGGCAAGGGATATTTCCCTGTAGGCTGAATACCTCTGTTCTAGAGAGTGAAAAGGGGGGGGCAGTACATTGAAGTTTTGTCTAGGGCGGCAATTGTTTTGTACATCACAAACTGTGACTAGTTTAAGGAATGTACCCCTACACCCCTCAGCAATTTCCATAGTGCACAGGGTCCCAAAATTCGTTATAAAGAGATTTCCTCCTGCAGATTCCTAGGCCCAGATGAATAAGGCACTACGTTTTATACATTTCTTTGTAGGTTTACCAGGGAACTTTCTTTTCTCATTTTGGATTACCATTTCTTTTAAAGTTTAATAATCAGGTGCTTTTGTATTTTCTGTTATGCCAGGCAAAGTGGTGGTCACCCCAACATATGTCATAAAACAGATAAGGTTAATTTGTTACTCATGGTCAACTTTTATTTAGCAAAACAGCTATATCTTTATTGCAGATGGCCAAATTATTTGTTTTGAGTAAGTTTCCCTATTTGCAAATTGTTGTGAACAAGCTTGCTATGTTTGCTATCCAAATTATTTGACTAACAGTTTGTGGAAATAAATTTCATCTTCTGGGCTGTTTGGAAAGTATTCAGTTTTGACTATCTGCTGTTTGTGGTGTGTGAGCCATCACCTATATCACCTGATATCGCTCTGCTCCCCGACTGACACTTTTTAAGCAGCAGAACAACAAACGATGAATGCTCTTTTTTTGTGTCTTGCTGACATTCCAATTCAGCTATTCAATAAACAACCATTACCCAAACAGTAATGAGAAAGAAGTCTGTAGAATTGTCTGCAAACAGCAAAAGGGGCACAAAACTAGTTGAACTAAGCAGCCATTTGGAATTTGAATGATATTCATATTTATTGATTCTACAGTATTTTTAACAGCTCTAATCATTATGTACATTACAAAAACCACCAATCAGTTATTGAAGAAACAGTTTGGCCAACCCTTTTATGGTCGTAGAAGTGCATTGGCATGTCTCCCATATGAGTAATGGGACAGTTCAGTGAATATATATCATGTTCATTGAAATTAATAAGAATGATTTTATAAGGCATAAGCCAAGGTTTACAAAGGTAAAGCTGGTATTTTTAGATTTTGTGCAATGATTTTGATTATTTAATGTTGAAACTTAGCTTTTCAGAATGTTTAAATTTAGTTTTAGGAAAATGTAGAATAGATATCTTTTATTTGTAGCAGGTGTACATTTAGGGATTCTTTCAGGATGTATTAACTTGTGATAAACATTCAATATTGTATTTATTTTTGATAATGTAATTTTGGTGGAGGAGGAAAATATCAGAGGTTGAATTATTTAAAGTAAGTGTAGCAGAAGCTCACTGGTATTTTTTTCTGAAAACGTATCTCCAGATGGAAGGAGCCATATACTTTGTCATCTCATTATGGAAATCTTGGAACGTTTTTACTTTAGAAAGTCCAGAGTTGGAATTTTACAGAGTTAGATTTAACCACACACTTGACTGCTTTTGATTATCTAGCTTCATGCTGGCAGTGCAATTGGCTGAATAGAATGAACTATTTTAGTTTTAAATGCACTCACACGTGTTACTGATAGAATGATTTATGAAATGCTGAGCTGAAGCAAAATGAGAACTGAAGACAACACTGGCTATGGCTGAGCAAACTGAGGAAAAATGTTCACAAACATTTCAGTGATTCTAACTAGAATTTTAGTTTTACTGTATTTTCAACCTTTCTATTTTCTGTTGGTGAACATTCATTCAAATAAATGAATATTCACAAGCACTGAATTTCAGGCCCACACTTGATATTTGGGGACTCATGAAATGAATAGTCAATAGAGAATACATGCATTACTACTGCCTGTTCACAGTTCATGAACAGGAGAAAGAAGGGATATATTCACCAAATACATTTGTGTTGAGAATTTGCTCAGCTTTAACAGTGGAAGTAATTTAATTTAGTTTTAAAAGCTTGCCTTTACAGAAAGTGGTTAGAATTTTGCCTGCTTAGAGACTGCAGAATTGTGCCCAATGGAAAACGATCAGTTAAATTATGTTTTTCTCTATATATTATATGTAAAATGAAGAGTGCCAGCTTGACATCCCTATTTCTCCCCTGAAGCAGTACAGCATGGGCAATGTGATGTAAGCTGCCTCACCCAATTTCCACATTCATTCTGTAGGGGCCTCTTTTGAGGGGAAAGTAATTCTGTCTCCATGCCATTCAATCCTTGGCATCCCTGCAACAGTAACCAAGGATGCCAAAGAGTACAAATTGTGAGTGTTTTTGTTATGTGGACACTTATTTACCAGGAACTGGAGTGAGAATTTAAAATTATTTCACATCAGCCAGCAGCCACAGGCCACCAGCAATCTTGATTGGATTGTTTTAGATTATTTAGAATGTCAGACCTCTGGGACAGGGACAACGCCCGGGATCCTCTTTTTCTCCGTGTTTGTACAGTGCCTAGCATAATGGGGCCCTGGTTCATGACTGCGGCTCCTAAGTACTACCACAATAATAATGTGAACCATTGTCCTAGAAACAACAGGCTCTGTCTATTTACTCCTTTTCTGAGCTACCCGGTATGACTTCGACATATTTTACAATATCACAACATATTTTACAATATTTTACACCATAATCCTGTTATGCCTAAAATAAAATCTGCTTGTATTCATAGATCAATGACACATTGGTGCCTGAGCAACAGTTACTGTATACATAAGAATGAATATAAGGTGGCACGGCAAGCTGTTCAGAGCAGGAGATGATTCTTCATGCCTGTGTGGAGATTAAACATCTTTGTGGTGTTCATTATTGTAAGGCTCAATAGTGAACATAATCCTGCTCCTTTAAGTGCCAAACCATTACAACAGGGCTATCTACAGTGAAAATCCCAAATAAAGATCTGAAGTGTGGTTTCGTCCAATCAAATTCTAGAAAAAAGAGAGCCCCAACCAGCTAACTTTCCCCAGCCCTCTTTCTAGAAATCATTCCTCCTTGACTCTTGCAGCCTAACTGCACCCCCAACTCCCCAAAGAACATCCCACTTCTAGTGTGTTCAGCAGGGTGGAGGGTGAATTAATTAATCCCCCACAATTGCTCCAGCTCTGTAAAATTCCTGTAATGCTTCTTTTAGCTAGATGGGGAGACAATTAGCCCTTTCCCTACCAACCTCTGGAGAAGGGTGCTGTACCCTCAGTCACATGTAGTCAGAATGTATATTTATATTAGGGGTCAAAAAAGATTATGTTTGGGAGCTAAGTGTTGGTACAATATATGAAATGCTTGTTAAGTCATTTCCAGTTATCAGAATTCATGTGTTAAAGGAATCTGTGTTGTAAGCACTAATTTCCAAATTATTTATGAAATAGTAAATCTCAATTAGCAAGTGACCTGTAAAAAAACTCTGATCTTAACTAACTTACACTGGATATGATGGGCTCCTAGATATTTGATGAGAGAATGACCCTGTTAAAATAATACTCTAATGTAAGAGTAGCCTGCAATAACACAAAATATGATCTAGCCACTCTGATGACTAGACACCTGCATATAGCAATGAAATTCATTTCCTTTTTGAAATGTTGCAGTATGAATAATTCTTTTTGTTGTTATTTTTGCTACTTTTTCAGCTGAACCAGTTGATGTGCTAAAAGCATTAGAATTTCACAAATCACCAGAAGGAATATCAAGAACAACAGGATTTTGCACAAACAGAAGAGATTCAAAAGGATCAGATGTTGCTTACAGAGTTTCAAAACATGCGCAAGTCAGTGCCCCAACAAAGCAACTGTACCCAGGTGAGTCTATCAGAAAGTCAGCTTCCTGGTGTGTTTTCTTATTGTCCCAGACATACAGAAAGATAGACAATATACAAGGGATGTGGTTTAATTTGGCCACTACTATATTATTTATCTCATCTCAGAACTAACCTACAGTAATTCGTACATGCTAATCAGGCATGAGAGTGGGCTCAGCTTGGAGGGGCAGGGTTTATATACTCTCCTCTAGGTGTGCAGAGGTCAATGGCCTACCTGAGTGTCATCAGCTCCGGGTGATACCTTACACTCTTCTTGACCACCTGCAGGGCCGGCTCCAGGTGCCAGCGCAGGAAGCAGGTGCTTAGGGGTGGCACGTCCAGGTCTTTGGTGGCAATTCGGTGGTGGGTACCTCAGTCCCTCTCAGAGGGAAGGACCGGCCGCTGAATTGCCGTCAAAGAATGAAGTGGCGGTGGTAGAGCTGCTGCCGAAGTGTCGCTGATCGCGGCTTTATCTTTTTCTTTGCTGCTTGGGGCGGCAAAAAAACTGGAGACAGCCCTGGCCACTTGCTTCCAGTTCCTGAGGGGGGAGACCCTTAAAGCGGCCAGTACCTTTCCCCCCCATCAATCCAAAGGAAGCTCCCCCACCATGAGATTGCATGATCTGTGCTTCCTGATGTGTTTTCTTATTGTCTGTGTTTTTCTGCTAGTTGCAGCACAGCACAGAGCCCATTCCTATTAACTAGTGTAGCATCATGAGATGTCCCTGCTTTTCATTCATGTACAAATGCAGGAAGCAGCCAATCAAATGGACAGACAGAGTGTTTTTAAAAAATTACATACCAAATATTTAGGGCCTGATTCTTCTCGGACCAGTTTTATGTTAGTGTGACTCCATTAACTGCAATGGATCTACTTTGGATTTACACTGGTGTAAGAGATCAGTGAATCAGGCCGTCAAATGCCATACATAGAGAAATACTGCTTGATATTATATAAAACTGTAATAATTCTTTTTTCATTGCCTTTGTGAAGAATAGTCTCACAAAACACCTATTGACTTAAATGAGAATTTTGTTGGAGTAAGAACTGCAAGACATATTGTTAACTAGTCACTAAACTTGTCTCAGTGTATAAAGTGTCTCACCATATGAACTCTCTCAGCTTCTGTGTTAGGAAGTCACTGCTTAATCCGGAACATTTACAAAAGACAACTATTGGATCCAGTTATTTTAAGAGGCAATAGTTACACTTAGTAGCAGGCATAGGAGAACAAGTTTGTACTGCAACCAGAAAAGAAGCACTGAAAAAATGAAAATGTTTCTTGTGAGATTTCTACCCTCAAATTTTCAGAATCAAGAGGTTTAGCTAGAGATTGAAATAAGCATCTGAACTTTTGAGTGTTTACCTGAATTGAATTTTTCACCAATTAATAGACAGAATGATTAACATTTAACAAAGATTCTAGATTAAATTAACTGTATGGTTTAACATATTGGTGAATTCAGGCTACAATTACAATTGTCATATTACAGCAACAGTAATTACAAAAATAGTGGCATGGTAACATATTTACACGTGCATAGAAAGGAAGGGAAATGGACCAAACAGCACAATAAAACAAATGTTGCTTCTTTGTTTAAGTGACAAACCTCTGAGGTGGGATGATAACTGACATGTACTGGCTAGAAGGAAAATATATGACTGGCTGTGTTCCTAGACTAAAAGGCCAATTCTTCCATTGCTATGACTTCATACTTTGCATTGATGGTAATGGGAGCAACATGAGTATTGCTGACAGAACAGACCTAAGTAATTTTATCTGGTTTTCTCATCATTCTATCAGAGGGAATTTTATGAATATTTGATGATAGATCCATAAGGTGGACGGCATTGAGAAGTTTCTTACTTCTGTGCCAGGAATGGTCTATTTTAAAAGCAATACTTCTGGGAGTTATATTGCAGTGGTAAAAATGCAGATTGTGGTTGGTTGTTGCAAAATCATTCCCAGAAGTATCATCTGGTTGACATTATGTAAGGGTATCTTGATATTTTGGGGACTACACATGGTTAGTTGTGGGTAACAGGTCATGTGACTCCATCCCATCTCTGATTTCTCTGACATGAAATAAGCACATTATGTAAAACGTTTCTTTGGATTTTTATTTTGGGGGGGGGGGGAGGAACACAATTTCATTCCATGATTTTGCTTCCACTCTTTACACTTGATTGAAAGTGTTGCAGTTTATTAAACATATATATATCAACTTTCAATCTTCATGCCATGACATAAAAGCAGATTTTGAGTGGGTTTGCTTGTGAGCACACCCATTATATATGGGCAAGGAAAATATTTTTGTTTTGCCTATTAAAAGAGTAATGATGTGGTCAACATCTGGGATTTTTAGAGATCCTCAAGTATTTATTATCTGGAAAGCAATAATAATACATCAATATGTTCTCAGAGCAATAGAGACATGTAGAAGAGAAACTGCTATCAGACCTTTCATGTGTATCTTGCATCATCATTTAAAGAATTAGTTCATCTCTTTTTATTTCAAGGGGGGGAAATGAAAGGAAATTTAGAAAAAAATATATTTAGGGCAGATTCTTCCACATTTCCTCATGTTAGACTGTATCTCCTCAGCTGGTATAAAATGACAGAGCTTCACTGAAGGCAATGGAGCTATCCAGCTGAGGATACAGTTCATTGAGCATAATCAATGGGATTATGAGCATAATAAATTGCTACTCCACACAAGTAGGGGTGACAGTATCTTGACTAATAAGCCTAAAAAAAAGTTTCAAAACTCTTCAGTTATTTTATTAAAGTACTACAGCTGCACCATGGAGTTAAAGCTAACATTTTAATCAGTCCCTTTTTATTGTTAGTATTACAGTGACAATATGATCCAAAAATGTCTTGTGCAGAAATGAAATGGGTAGGAACTACTAGCAGAGCAACACTGTTAATGAACCTTCAAATACAGTGGGCTGGTGACTGAAAACTCATGGAAGGACATTGGATCATTGGCCTTTAAGAGCCATTAGCACAGAATAGGCATTCTTTGCCAAAGCAAGGCCTCAGAGTCCAGACATTTCTTTGGGGGAAAAGTTCCTGTGTTAACTTGCACTTATTTTATGAATGACACTGTAGACTAACTATTAGATTTGGCAGCTACAGTAGTAACTGCTCATTTTGTTCATGAATGCCAGAGTAAATATGTTCATTATGTTGTTTGTTGGCACGTAAATTTAAATTGCCTTTGGCAGCCTCAATTTAGGTGCTTTTCTTTCTAACCTCTGCAGGATTTCTGGATTAGAACTAGGATGGAGCACTCAGTTTCACCCTGCTGTTCCACCTCTTGAACTCTCCTTTCTGGGGCATGCAAGGGGAAATTGTCAGTTAAAGAGAGAGGGAAAAAACTGGCTTAAAATGCATAATCTATTTGGAAAAACACCATGCTTCCCACTTTTTGAATAAAGAACCCAGAAGAAAACATTTATAAAAGAGTCCAGTAGGCAGTACTTAATGAACTGAGCCCTAAAACAACTTATGGACACAACACTATGTTTGTAAAGCATTTGGAGTGGATGGCATGCCATTGACTTTAAAAGGGGTGAGGATTTCCTCATAGTTATTTATTTTGTCTTGGGATGTGGTATAATGAATGCTTTGTGTGAAAATGAATGTGCCTGGACCACCATCTAACCACTTACCATAGAAAGATCTACTATGATTTTCACTCCATTTACTATAATTTTCTTCCTGTCCATAGTTCTTGTGAGCAATGCCACGGCAGATCCAGAAAGCACTGATTATGTGTCAATGTGATACTTTTTCTAGTGTGTGGCATTTTTGAGATGGCATTCTAGGAATTATGTCAGTGTTTCATTCTGTCATGACTGGTGGGGGGTAGGGGGTATGCACGGTATTTGAAGGTACTTGTAGGCTGTGTCCCACTGCTGGGTGGGAGAACCCCTCTATAAGACCCACTGTTCCTGAGCCCCCCAATCCCAATGATTAGTCTCA
This sequence comes from Malaclemys terrapin pileata, assembly GCF_027887155.1. NCBI lineage: Eukaryota > Metazoa > Chordata > Testudines > Emydidae > Malaclemys > Malaclemys terrapin. The sequence goes on from NC_071512.1 coordinate 71,177,157, forward strand.
TAGAGCGTAGTCAACTTGCTACCTTTGTCCAGGGAAGGGAAGGGAAGTGAGCTCGCTCATTCTGGGATCTTTGGAAAACATCCAGTATGTCTGGAATTCCCTTACTATGACAAAAAAGGAAAAATTCCTTCAGTGTTTTTTTTCAGAGAGCATGTGCAAATACCGCTGTGCATTATGTGGCATGTTAGCCCAGAGAATTTTGTTAAATTTTCAGAAGCAGGGTGCCCAGTGGGTGTGTATATATTTATAATATAATAATAGGGGAAAGACAAAAAAAAAAAGATGTTAAACAGGACTAAGAAGTGAGCAAACCAATAGCCAACATTTTAGTGAAGCCAAAGTACATGTTGCAATGTCCTCTTATCCACTATCATAGCTGATCTCTAGGTTTGGGTATCTTTTTAGCTACTGTGAGACACTGAGACAAACAGCTAAATATTGAAGTTCACTGCATGACCTTGGAGGAGTCATTTAATGTCTCTGTGCCTCAGCTCACCCATTTGTAAATATCAGTGTAATAATATTTACCTGCCTCACAGGAGGGTATTGAAGCTTCATTACATAATGTTTGTAGACTGCTTTGAACTCACAAGTTGAACTATATTATACAATTAATATCATATAAGATATTATATTCTTGTACGGTCTTATTACCTCATGTTATTTTTTTTTACATTTTCAAGGAATGACAACACAACAGAAGATAATGATTTTCCTAATAATTGTATTGTTGCCATTGTTAAAACTTACACAGTCCATTCTTACTGTTTAAATCAAATTGCCCAAGAAATCTCAAAGTAATCAAGAAAGTTTGATAACTATTTCAGCTAAGCCTGTAAGCGTGATACTTTGTCATAAATAAGAAATGCTTGATTCACATTCTTAATTTGATTATGTTGATACTGGGTTCCCCTCTGAAGCAATTTGCTTATCATTCACAATTTTGGTGCAAGACTAAACACATGGTTATATCATATCATAGTACAGAATACACAAAACTCACTGAACTGAGGCAAACAATGCTACTCATTGCTTTCCTCAAAAAGCTTCCACAGTTTGTTTTTTCCACAGTGCCTTATCTGATTGAAAAGCACATGCTCAGACTAGATGAATTAGTGCCACCTGCCTTAAGCATTTTCAACATCTCTTTCAGATTAACAGTTCAGACAAGGCAGGTGTTCAGGTCCTTTCAAGTTATCTGTTTGGCCTCCTTTCATCCCAATCATTTGTTCTTTCTTTCCTTTTGCTGTCATCTATTCAATCTAATATTAAAAGATATGCTATATAGTGTCATTTCATATATAGTTGTCAAACTAACAACTTTGCTTTAAAAGATCCAATCCAAAGCCCACAGAAATCAACATAAAATTTCCTATTAACTTCAATGGATCTAGTCCATTAAGAATAAGATCCCAAATCAAGCCCCAAATCTTCATAGATTCCCATTATATTCTGAAAATCTTTTATTAACAAAGTTAAAATATGATAAATATAAAGCACACAAAGCACTATTAGTGCAGACAGTATAATAAATGTAACACTAAGCATTCCCTTAGTGGTAATATAGTGGTGGGAATTCTTTTCCCAACAGTGAAAGGAATACCATATGATAAAAAAGCAATCATCAACTCTGTCTATAAGACTGTACTTATTCTTTTGTAGTATTATTAGTACTATTAATATTACTGCTATTTAAAAAAGGCAAACATCTAGACTTAATGCAAGTGATAAGTCTGAGAATCCAAGCAACCAGAAATTTCAGTTGGCAACATCTCTCTCATGACATTAACTTGGCCAGATTGCACATTTTGTATGTTTTATTGTTTACACTGATAAACTACAATATTTTAAGGTTGATGTTTAACAAGAAAAGCAAGACTAGTAAATACTAAATGCATGCAGTGTAATTAAATTTTGAATTTGTGCCAGAGTTTTGTTGTTGGGGTTTTTTTTTTGGGTGGGAGGAGGGAAAAAGGCACATTTAATTTATCGAGGAGGCAGGGGCCTGGAAGAAAAGATGGACAGAAATCCAGAGCTATTTGGCTTGGAGAGATGAACCTAGCCACCCTTAACTATGTTCACCTGAACCTGCTGTCCTTACCTCTGCCATCCTTATTTGAAAGTCCATTTGAAAGCTGAATAAACCACTTGAAACACTTAAGGACACCGACAGGCTTGAATGGTTTAAAACTACTTTTAACTATTAAAGAAATTTAATCTTCTTAAGCTTGCTACATCTGTAGGTAGTTTAAGCAGTTTAAACAACTTTAAATCCTTAGAGCAGCTAATGCCGTTTAAGACCTCTAAAGATTTAGAGCTGCTTAAACTATCTGGCAGCTGCAGTTTAGATTGTTTGAAAGCGTACTGCATCAGAGTGCCCCCAAATGATAAACCCATTCTGATTTTGAATAAATCTTTAAAAAAAATAATCAGCTCCACCTTTACAAAATGCCAACTTAGAGTTCAGTGTTCTAACTTTTAAAACTTCTGAACTGATTTTCTTAAAAACTGTTCTTTTTTTTTTAATTAAAAAATCAAGACTTGTTGAGATCTACAAAGAAAGCCAGTTTTTAAGTTTCTATCTAATGGCAAAATTCTTATCAGAACATATAAGAAAAGAAATATTGTTCATGCTCAGAAATGGCTAAAGCATTTTAATTAGATTTTATTTTTTTTTAAATTACCTATGGGCTGAAAACAAAAAATTCAGCTAAAAAGGAATTAGAGAAAGTTAAGAGCAAGAGAAAAGTGAAGGTTAGAGTAGAAGATGGAATACAACGCTAGCTATGGCACGTGCTACAACTATTATTGCCAGTTATACAGAGCTTTATTGCTTCCCTATGATGGAGGTAAACATTCTTATATATATTCAGGGAATTATAGACTGCAATACAGAAAGGTTAAGGGCCATATTCTGCCCACAGTTATATCCCCTGCAGTTGAAGTGAATGGTTCAATGAATATAGCCTAATTTGCTCAAAGTTGAACAAAGCAGTGGTAGAGATAGTAAAATAACTCAGGAATTCTGACTACCAACAACATCCTCTAACTACAGGAACAATACTCCCTCCTTTTAATTCTTGAAAGCACATTTTCTGAGTGAGTTATAGAAATATATAGGTCATGTGCTTAATCAAAGAGGATGGAATTCACACAGTAAAGTGATCTTCTTAGCTGAAAAACACCATTTCAGGAAAATAAACCAGACTATTTTAATAATTTATATGGATTTTCAAGCTGCAGTTTATACTTAATAGAAGAAAAAAATTGCATTACATGCAACAAATTTTCTCTCTGCAATCAAGAAATCCTTAAAAGTAACCTGCAAATTAAAATCTAATATAAATGCCACATTGTTTTATATTGTTTTAAGAGACAATACTTGTTTCTAATATGCAATCATATAATATAATATGCAAGGCCCTTCATATAACTCTTTACAGATTTGAGTTATCACTCTGAGGGTTTTTTATACAAAACAAAATGTTCATCTCATAGTCTCATTAATATTACACACAGGAGCATCTTATTTTCTAAATTATTTAGGGTACCTGTCTTTGTACCTGTCTTTTTAAAATCTGATATACAACCAATTTACTGGCCTGCTCTCCATGCTTGTTGTGCCTCTGGCTGAGATGAAGTAAAGTGCATTCTGCTTTTTAATTCAATAAATAATTTAATTCAGATTTACCTCAAGACAAATCTACTAAGTTTCTTACACAATTCAACATTTTTCTGTATTTTTTCCTCAATGTTTGTGTTTTAATTTTATTTCATTTTTCAGGTATCATTAAACCTCTCAAATAAATCTTAAAAGCTTTCCTGTCATATTTGAGATGACTGAGTCTATGTTAAGACCTTTACAAATATTAATATTTATAAATTTTGGATTATTAACATAAGTGGGTTTTACCAGAACTGGAATGTTCCTGGAACACCTGTTCTAATACTATAACATCAAAACTGGGGAAAAAATCCTTGGAGTCAACTAACTCACAAATGCCTACCTTTGAATTTATTGCCACACCTTTTAATTTAGGGTAGACATGGACCAAGGAGGCAGTATTTGGAGTAGGTTTAACCTAGGCTTCATATTCTATGGCACTGAAATAAGGCAGTTGTTCATGCAAGACAAAGTTATGGATGTGAGGGGCAGGGCTCAGCAGCCCTGGGTATCCCTTTTGGTTTATGTCTTAGGGTACGTCTTCATACCCGCTGTATTGGTGGGTAGCAATCGATTTATCTGGGATCGATATATCGTGTCTCGTTAAGACACGATATATCGATCCCCGAATGCGCTCACCGTCGACTCTGGAACTCCACCAGAGCGAGCGGCAGTAGCGCAGTTGACGGGGGAGCCGCAGCCGTCGATCCCGCGCCATGTGGACCCCAGGTAATTCGATCCAAGATACTTTGACTTCAGCTACGCTATTCACGTAGCTGAAGTTGCGTATCTTGGATCGATCCCTCCCCCAGTGTAGACCAGCCCTTATATTCCTAAAGGTCATGCTTCAGGGCTTCAGCCAGTCATCTGTAGGGGGTCAGGAAAGGATTCCCCCCGTCCAGTGTATGCTGTTTTTGTCTCCTTCCTCTGAAGGATCAGAGATGGCTATGTCTGGAGATGTAACACTGGATGAGGTGGGCTGGTGCTCTGAGGTGGCACTGCACAGTCTCTCTCTCTCTCACACACACACACACACACACATACACACATGCTTAGCTTGCTAGTTCTTGGTCATGTGCTTAGGGTCTAACTGATAATATGTGAGGTCGGAAAGGAATCCCTCCCCCCCCCCCCCCCGGTCAGATTGACAGTGACCGTAGGGGTTTTGCTTCTTTTTCAGCTGCATGGAGTGCAGGTCACTTGCTGGGATTATCTGGATATATCTCATCTAATAATTTCTCTGCCATTTCAGGGGCCTGTGGCATTAGTGTACTTCAGTCTCTCGCAGGCTCTGCCTGTGACACATAGTATAGTCTCTTGTGGATAGTAGTACTTTGGTCTAGTTTGGGTTGTTGAATTTAGTGTGCAGGTGCTGGCTGGTGTTGGTGGCCTATGATATACAGGAGGTCAGACTAGAGGATCGGCTGGTACCTCCTGGCCTTAAACTTTATGACTAACATTTTGCAAATAAAGCATAGAAATTTCACAAGAACTGCTGATCTCATGACATTTCTGTCATCTGTGTCAAGGCTCCATATCCTGATTGCCTCAATGTGAGTAAGCCTATATGGTCAAACGCTGACTCCCTTGCACGAGTGAAAAGCAGTAGAACAATGCTCCATGGAGGCTTTGTACAACAATATCAAGGCGTGGTTGGGGGCAGTCTTGGGGATGTGCCGGGGTATGCTGACTAGGTTGATAAACTTTGGTGAACCACAGGTTAAAAAGCTCTGTAATGAGTTGCAGCAGCTATGAAAGGCCACAATAGCATCTGAAGAATGGCTACATCATTGTTCTCTGAGCCTGGTTCTGGATTAGGGAGAATTCCACTAATCAACCTCCATAGAGATTTTTTGCACAAAGCTCATTTGCTTTCCGTTTGGATGGTGGAAAAAATGGGGCAGGGTGTTTTTCAGTAAAAAAGGAGCCTCAGAATGATCACAACACTCAGGGCACTTTTTTCATCACATGCATCCGTCTTTTTCATTCCCTCATTTAAAAGTTGTATCCATCCACTCTTTATTCTTGAGGCTGTAGAAGTTAAAACAATGATTGACTTATGGCATGCACTTCAAAGAGAAATTGCCAGGCAGCAAATGAAAATAAAAACTTTTTTCTTTGCGCAAATCTCCTATTACATACAAATAGGCATGTGTTTTGTTTTTAAATAAGTTATTTCTGAGATAATTTAATAAGTAACATTTGCACCACAGTTAAATAAAAATGTTAGTACTAAATTTATCTCAGGGCAGAGGCCCAGCATATGGCTTTATAGACCACATAAGCCTCAGTTAACCCTTGTGTTAATAACATAAGTGATGTATGGAATCATGTGTGGTCCCTCTGCATATAACCCTTATTTAAGATACATATTGGAAACAATGGAATATACATAAACGAAATGGTTTAAACTATTAGAGTGGCCACTGGGAAATGCAAGGTTTCTGATAACATATTTCCAAGAATATCAATTGTCTTTTTGTCTGTTGAAATTACAATGTGTAGTTATAAACTAGAATAATTTCTGCTCCCTTTTTCAAGAAGATGAAGAATAGAAAAGTAATTAATACAGAACTGCCACCTCTCTTGTATATATTGTGTTACATCTACATAAATGCACAATGGATTTTATAGTTCAAGCTTTTAAGATGTCTTCAGGTAAAACTTTTGGGAAGTAAAGTGAGAATGGGAAGACAAGAAAGTATAAAGACAAAGGTTTGAAGAGAGAAATTTTCTTGTAATCAGAATTTTTATCACATTTATTTTGGAGGAAAAACAGAAAAATAGAACCTCTCAATTAATAATAAAGCATACATGTTTACAAAAAGGTTATATCTTTTTCAGATGTGTGACTACATTTGTCATTTTCTTCTCAGGTGGAAACTTTCCTCAAGACTTTTCAATATTAATTACAGTAAAACCTAAAAAGGGGATCCAGTCCTTCCTTTTATCTGTCTACAATGAACAGGGTATTCAGCAAATAGGTGTGGAAGTTGGTAGATCCCCTGTCTTCCTGTTTGAAGATCAGTATGGAAAACCTGCCCCAGAAGATTATCCTCTTTTTAGAACAGTCAACATTGCTGATGGAAAGTAAGTGTAAAATAAATCAAGTTTAATATAAAAATTAACAACACAGGAACTACTGTGTGGACTAATGTTCCTTCACATAGTATAGTTGTAAAATTAAATGAATCAGTTATAGAATTGTCAGCTGGCTGAACTACAGTGCCACAGAATCTAAGGTCCCTTTGCAGGAGAACTTAGGCCTGGTCTACACTGGGGCAAGGGGGGGATCAATCTAAGTTACGCAACTTCAGCTACGTGAATAATGTAGCTGAAGTCAACGTACTTAGATCTACTTACTCCCGGGCTGATACTCTCCCGTCGACTCCACCTGCACCTCTTGCCCTGGTGGAATACTGGAGTCGATGGGAGAGCGCTTGGTCAATTTATTGTGTCTAGAGTAGACGTGATAAATTGACCCCCGCTGGATCGATTGCTGCCCGTTGATCCAGCGGGTAATGTAGACAAGCCATTAGTTCCAGCTTCCTGCAGAATACAAGAATACAAACAAGTGCAGCTTTGTGCTCCTATTTGCCCTTTCCCATAATTCAAGAGCAAGGGAGCACTCATAGAAATAAAAACTTAAATGAACAATATGAAGCTATGAAGTCATCTTGTTCTTGGCCCATGAAGTCACCCTCAGCTCAACAAGCATCCAGGGACAATGCCAGTGCAAAGTTACCTTCACTTGCCTCCCCGCTACATAAATATGTACCCAGAACCCAGTCTTACCCTGTTCTGCCAGGAGGAGGTTCCCTGAGTCAGAGTGAAGGCATGTTAGCAGGGCAATGTGGCATTGCTTACATGGCTGCTGAGCTGCTGTACCAGTTATTGGATAAAGACAATTCAGGCTCTGGGAATGTCAGTTTGGCACCTTTCATGACCATTATTGTTATTTTTAAAGGCCCCCGACACTAACGCTAATTATATTAAAGGAACATTCATCCTTTTAAAAGTATTTTTATTTATTATGCTACAGTGCAGGAATGGTAGCTGCATTTTTCAGAGATATACAGATTGAAGTTTTTGTTAAACACTGGAAAGGAAAGAATGTTGCAGGCTGGAGGACAAATAAATTCCCATATAATGTCAAGACTAAGGGTTATAAAGTTACTGAAGAATAACATGAAAGACCAAAGGAAAAGTTAAATTGTGTACTAGCTTCCGTGTTACTGCACAATACAGCTTCATAAGGCTCAAAATACTGATATGTGTTCCCCTCAGCAGCAGGAAAACTGAAGCAGCAGGCCATTTTCATTTTGTTTCTCTATATAACAAACAAGGGGTAAAATCCTGTCCCCACTAATGTTTTTCTGTTGACTTCAGTAGAGCTAGAATTTCTCCCCACATGTTGAGGTTCTGATAAAAATGAAGAAATCAAATGAGCTTCACCCAGAGTTGGTTTAAAGGGCTGGCATTCATGCTCCCAACAGAGAGTGGATACTGCTTTTGAATTTACCAAAAGATAGATGCAGAGTGATGTGAAGCAATCTTTCCCTTGCAGGGACTGAGCGAGTGACCTTTTCCTTGCTTTTGGCCCCTGCAGGCCTTGGGGTGGTTGGCCAATATTATGCTTCAGACTCAACTGTCCCACGTAAAACATAGTGCAACAATGAGCTATGCTTTGTCTTAAAATTTAAATGTAATTTAAAAAACTCTAAATAATCAAGTGAGCCTGAGGACAGCTAAACCATTTGCTTTTAAAATTATAATGTTTAACTGAGTTCCAGAGTGAACACAGAATTCCAGTTCTGGCTCTGTGGTACTGGTAACCAGTAAGATTCCATTGCTTCAAGATGTTCCCTTTGATATATAAAAGCCCTTTAAAAATGACCCATGCCATCTCTCTGATTTGGACACCCTTCATGGCTGCAAATGCCAGCCAAGATTATTTAATTCTGGTACTCATCTTGCATCTCGCTAACAGCACATATTTTCTCTGACTCTCCTTGCCTTTTCATATCAGAGATGCTGTGCTTTGCTCACTCCATGTCATATGTAAAGATTCTCTGGTACTCAGGTGTTTAGCTTGTCATTGCAAACAGTCTCACTAAACTAATGCATGTCTTTTGTCGTGATAACAAAGTGCTGTGCAGTATATACTAGAGTTGGTCAAATACTGCAAAATTATTCATGAATGAATGTCTTTCAAATAGAAGTAATTCACTTTGGCAGTATTCACAACCCATTTTTATTCACTTCGTGAATATTTGTGCAAACAAAATGACTTTTGAAAGAATGTTGACAAAAATTGTAAATATGTCCATATAAGTATTTTCACAAGTATTAATGATGGAATGTTTGTGACTCCATCTTGAAAGTTCTTTCTACATTTGGGAGTCATCCAAACAGGGAGGCCAGACATGTGACTTAGGTGACCAATCATAGAGTACAAAGAGCGAATTGTGACTAGCAAAGCATTAACAATAGTGTGTCATTCATAAGCAACCCATTGGCTCGTGCAAATATATTTCAATCTTTCCTCAAATAATTTTGAATAACAAACAAATTCACAAAAAAGTCTGTTCTCAGATCATTCATGAACAGAAAGGGAGTTAATTAATCTAATGAAGTATTGTAAACAGTTTATTTAGCTCTAACCTGAACACACTGAAGTTCTTATACAGGCAAGAATTTAGAGAAAGGCAACTTGGACTTGATCCAAAACCGATTAAAGTCAATGGGAGTCTTTCCAGTGACATCAGTGGGCTTTGTGTCAGATTCCTTGTGCCTAAAGCAGCACTTCAGGAGACAATATTGTATGGGCTTGATACAGTACAAATCTGTAAGTATCACATAGAAGAAATTATCTCCCTCTCTCAAACTATCTCCTTGCAGCAATTTTACATATATAGAACTTTTTGGGGGAAAATTCCCAAAATTACTTAATTATATAATTTCAGGATGATGAATTATGCTGTCTTGCATGGATTATGGATTGACTTAAACAAATAAAATACTAAATGCAATTTTATTAATTTCAAAAGGTTGATTGGCTTTTGCTTTTCTAGTAAGTACATCAGATATTCAATCATTTGAACTACCTAACCCATTTATTATAGATGTCTGTTTTATGCATTACTGTTGCAGTAAGGTTCTGATCCATCAACACACATACTAATGTAAATCCATGGGAATCTTTTCCTTGACTTCAGTGAGAGCTGGATCAGGCCACAAGTGCTTGAAGTTAAGTACATACTTAGGCGTTTCGCTGGACTGGGACTTAAATGCTGCTCCATTCAGTTCTGTGCAAGCATATGCACGGATGGCATTCATCCAAGAGTTCTGAAAGAACTCAAATGTGAAATTGTGGAACTACTAACTATGGTTTGTAACCTGTCCTTTAAATCGGCTTCTGTACCCAATGACTGGAAGATAGCTAGTGTAACACCAATATCTAAAAAGGGCTCTAGAGGTGATCCCAGTAATTACAGACTGGTAAGTCTAACGTCAGTATTGGGCAAATTAGTTGAAACAATCGTAAAGAATAAAATTGTCAGACACATAGAAGAACATAAATTGTTGGGCAAAAGTAAACATGGTTTCTGTAAAGGGAAATCATGTCTTACTAATCTATTAGAGTTCTTTGAAGGGGTCAACAAACATGTGAACAAGGGGGGTCCAGTGGACATAGTGTACTTAGATTTCCAGAAAGCCTTTGACAAGGTCCCTCACCAAAGGCTCTTATGTAAATTAAGTTGTCATGGGATAAGAGGGAAGATCCTTTCATGGATTGAGAACCGGTTAAAAGACAGGGAACAAAGGGTAGGAATAAATGGTAAATTTTCAGATTGGAGAGCGTTAACTAGTGGTGTTCCCCAAGGGTCAGTTCTAGGACCAATCCTATTCAACTTATTCATAAATGACCTGGAGAAAGGGGTAAAAAGTGAGGTGGCAAAGTTTGCAGATGATACTACACTGCTCACGATAGTTAAGACCAAAGCAGACTGTGAAGAACTTCAAAAAAGATCTCACAAACCTAAGTGATTGGCCAACAAAATGGCAAATGAAATTTAATGTGGATAAATGTAAAGTAATGCACATTGGGAAAAATAACCCCAACTATACATACAATATGATGGGGGCTAATTTAGCTACAACTAATCAGGAAAAAGAACTTGGAGTCATCATGGATAGTTCTCTGAAGACATCCACGCAGTGTGCAGCGGCAGTCAAAAAAGCAAACAGGATGTTAGGAATCATTAAAAAGGGGATAGAGAATATAAGAGAGAATATCTTATTGCCCTTATATAAATCCATGATACGCCCACATCTTGAATACTGGATACATATGTGGTCTCTTCATCTCAAAAAAGATATACTGGCATTAGAAAAGGTTCAGAGAAGAGCAACTAAAATGATTAGGGTTTTGGAACGGGTCCCATATGATGAGAGATTAAAGAGGCTAGAACTTTTCAGCTTGGAAAAGAGGAGACTAATGGGGAGTATGATAGAGGTATATAAAATCATGAGTGATGTGGAGAAAGTGAATAAAGAAAAGTTATTTACTTGTTCCCATAATTTAAGAACTAGGAGCCACCAAATGAAATTAATGGCAGCTGGATTAAAACAAATAAAAGGAAGTTCTTCACACATCGCACAGTCAACTTGTGGAACTCCTTGCCTGAGGAGATTGTGAAGGCTAGGACTATAACAGGGTTTAAGAGAGAACTGGATAAATTAATGGAGGTTAAGTCCATTAATGGCTATTAGCTAGGATGGGTAAGGAATGGGGTCTCTAGCCTCTGTTTGTCAGAGGTGATGGATGGCAGAAGAGAGATCACTTGAGCATTATCTGTTAGGTTCACTCCCTCTGGGCCACCTGGCATTGGCCACTGTCAGTAGACGGGATACTGGGCTGGATGGACCTTTGGTCTGACCCAGTACGTCCATTCTTATGTTCTTATGTTCTTATATTTTACTTAGTTTTTAGTCCTGTTCTATTTTTATTTTATATGCTAGTTATTTACAGCCCTTTCTAAAATAAACCACTAAAGGAAGTGTTAGATCTTAAAATGAGAAGATAAAATATGAAAAGAAAATGAATGCTGATGTAGATTTTTATGAACTGTAGTAGGTGTAATTTTTGATTGGTTTACAACTTGTAATATTTTTTTCTTAGTTTGGAACTCTGAATTTATAAGCCTATTTTTAAAAACAGTTTACAGAAGAGCTGTGTTCTTTTGCTAGGTGGCATCGAGTAGCTATCAGTGTGGAGAAGAAAAGTGTTACCATGATTGTTGACTGTAAAAAGAAAACCACAAAAGCACTTGACAGGAATGACAGAGCAATTGTTGACACCAACGGCATCACCGTCTTTGGAACCAGGATTCTAGATGAAGAAGTTTTTGAGGTAAAAGTCCAGCATTAAATAATTGCTGTTAAATGATTTGGTGGTGAGCAGAGTTCCTGATGAAAGTTAAAATAGAAGCTTTTAGGAACTTCATAAGGCAAATTTGGTATAATGCAGGATACTGAATCATTCCAACTCTCTCATTCTCTCTCCAAATTGATGTTCTGGGCTAAGCATAGGCAGCAAGGTGAATTCCAGCCACTTTGGAGGGGTGGGGCAGAATGTGTAGGAGGTGCAGTGTGAGGAGCACATGTCTTGAAGGTACTCTGTATATCTCGGATGATTATATTGTTCATTCTAGTCATTCATTTTCCAAGTAACTAGATTATGCTTTAGCAAAAAGGGAGTATACCTGTTTCTATTGTTGACAGGTCAGGAAGTGGAAAAGGTGAAATGAATATGTTTAAGGAAATGTGTGACTCCTAATAATGAGGTCTCTCTAGGCAGGATCACTACATAAAAGAGATTAGCAAGTTGATGTCATAAACCTCTTTTGTTTTGTTTTTTAAATTCTGTTCTCTGCCAATTGAAACTGATTAATGCTGGACAATGAGAATAGAATACAGGAGCAGATAAATAGTTAACTCCTTTCACATACAGAGTTGCTCACCATAGGACAGATAAAGCCAGGATTAGGCCCATAGGCTTTTAGGCAACATGTATGCCTGAGACTCTACAGTTGGGAGAGGCAATGTGGCATGAAGGTATTGTGCTATGACTCTGCTTCCCTCAAAACCCAGGGAGTTCACACTGCACTGTCTTCTGAAGAGGAGTATTCTGGGACAGGGCTAATGGGTCTGAAGGTTGAGCCATGTCTTCTAGCATCTGCAAATGGATCTACCTGTAGTCACCATGTTACCTCCTCTCCTCAGATTATTTATATGCCTGGCAAGAATAATCTGCATTGGTGGCTATATCAGGCTTGTGAAAGCTCTTTTGAGTGCTGCTGTGGGCACTCCTTTGCACTATTATTTTACTCATTTTTGGGTCAAAATCCGAGGTCCACAATTTGTCTCCATGTTATTAAGTTGCCATGATCATGTTTAGTAGTATATACGCAAATAAAAGGAATTCAGCATGAGAAAATGGGACACATTGTAAAAGAAAGCAGATGACTTGATTGTAGCTTATTTTCTTGATGTTTTACAAGTGAGTTTAGATTTTAGTTTAAATAATACACTAGTCATAAGCTCATTCTTACATATTTTGTGAAAAAAATGCCTTTTAATTCCCAGTACCATCGACACTCTGCTTGTGTGTGGTCTGCAAAACCTCCCAGTATTTCTCTCTTTGCCTTACCTGTTATTGACTAAGGAGAGTCTTTGATGTTTCAGAAGAGTGTTGCCAAGTATCATGTTTATCTGTTTTTAAAATAAATAGAGTGGCTGCTAACACGGAAATGTCTGGTTAAGTCATCTGTGCTTGCTTACTGAAGCAAGCCAGGGGCCTAACATCTCTGGAGCTGTTTGATTATAATGCTACCACCTCTTATCTATGTATTTTTAAAATTTTTATATTTTAAACTTCCAGAAGTTTTTTGTGTCAAAGGAATGTTAAGACATTCCCTTGCAAACACTCAAAAAATCATAGTCTCACTGAAAATTTCCCTTGGCACTCTCAATCACAAAGGTTGTTGGCTTTTCAATCATATCACCACTTAGCTATTTTATCTCAAAAATAAATAATCCCTGTTGTGTCAATTTCTCCTGATATGCAAACACCTCCATTCCATTCTCTCCCCTTTGTTGCTCTATGCTGAACTCCCTCCATCCCTTCAAGTAAGATATTTTCAAAAAAGGAAGAGAAACGGAATCCAATCTGTGTGTGAATCTCTCAAGCTGTCACCTCTTGGTTAGCAACTCTAACACGGGGCTGTGCAGTGACAAAGGTATTGCACAGCGCAATAAAGTTAATGTTGTAAATGTTAATTTACATGGAATTAAGGACTAGATATGGAGACCAAAAATAAAAACAAACATTCTGTTTTCACATACATTCATGCAACTGCCTGAATTCAATGCAGATATGTGGGTGTAATGTATCAGAATTTGGGCCAACCACTTAAACCATTTTTTTCTGTATTTTTTATTCCATAGAGTGTGCATGTTCAAAAATATGATAAACACGGGGCTAGCGATGGTTATCTAGACTTTTCAACATTTCTTACCCTGAATTTGCAAAGCAGTCTTTCAGTTCCACTTCCTAATCAGCTAAGAAGGAAGTTGGTTATGACTCATTAAAGAAATAGTGTAGCTGTCTGTAAAACCCTTTTTTGGAATGTAAATATTCAGCACTGAGAACAGCAACATTTTTACAGTTCGTAGCATAGTTGCAGAAATGCACGTTCTTTTAGTGATTCAGTTTCCCAAGGGTACCTGACATGACATTGTAGCCCATTTCCCTTGGCTTCAACCAAGAGAATCAGTTACAGTACATTTTTGTAAAATAGTGCCTCACAATATTTGGCTAAGGATAAAGGTTCTCACTTTGTTTCCACCCTTAAAACCCCTTCTTTTGGGGGTGTCTTTTTGCTTCCTCTTTTATCATCCATCCTCCTTCCCCTATTTCTATAAGCAACAGCTTGCTCAAAGGCAACTGCAAAAGCCATTGTAAGGATTTGGTCTACAGAGGGCTCTACGACTTGAAGACTCATCTCCTACGGCATTCCAGGGTCCTGAGAGCAAGAATGGCGTCATGCCTGAGCATTGAAGGGCAAGCCATTTTGGAAAAAAATAAAGATCTACTTATTTCCAGAGATAAATTTGAATGGAACCTTCTTCAAGGCGCTAAAATACCTTGATACAGTTCATTTCATTTTCTGAGCTTTGCACTTCAGATGCTGGCTGAGAATGAACCTGGACATGCCAGAAAATGTAAGAAATACTGTTCTCCTAGTATTTCTGTTAAGACTGGAAAAAGACTCTTGAGACTATCCCATTAATACTTGCTACAGGAGAGAACTCTGCTGCCATTAGCTCTGCTCTGGGCCAGCTGTACAGTGGATTTTTATTCTAAAAAAACCAGTCGAAGATGGGGGACTCGTGCTAGATCCTGCATGCTCACCCCCACACCAAACAGATGTTGCCCTATGCACTGACACAAGAAAAAAAAAAAACAGGCTTATTTAGCTGTAGAATGTGAAGAGTTAGATGGTATTTAGTGTAGGTGTTCAGGATTCTGTAGTACAAAGGAAGTAGCTCCTCCTTTTTAAACTGCTTTGTAATATGACAACAAGGATGACTTTATTAGTTTGTATATATATACACACACAATCTAATAGGCTTTCCTTTGCATATGAGAGGAAATACTTCACAGTATACAGTCATCCTTTGGAGTTCACTACCACAAGAAGTCATAGAAGTCAACAGTGTAGCTTCATTTAAGGGCGGGGGGTAATTTTATGACATTTTTACTTATGCAAGCTAAAGACTTGATCCTATAAGCATTGACAGAGGGTTTGCTGCTCCTTGCTAGCATGCCTCCTTGTGGTTCTTCTGGAGATTAGCTCACCCCTGCTCTGACACGCCGTCCTTTGGTTTCTCTCCCCTAGTCTTGCACATGCTCTCTCTCCCTGTAGAGAAGGTTACTCCTTTCTCATCATTTAAAGTACTCTCTTTTTGTGGCAAGGCCCTTCTGACAGGTTACTATAATCCTCCCCTTCCAGGGTATCAAAATCCCATTGGACAGCTATCTCAGGCAGTCTTCTGCTCCACTGCCCAGTCTTTGCACTTCCCCAGTGGCTGGTAGGGGAACATAGCCCACTCACTACTCTGGGTTCCAGTCCAAGAACCCTAAAACCAGCAGACAAGATCTGCACTGTTCCAAACCTTGTGCTGTTTCCCAGCTGCTTCCTACTTTGTCTCTGTCAGACTTCTCCAACAAGGGCATCTATTTTTTCTCCAGTTTCCTCTTTTCCCGCTCTAAATCCATAGCATGACTACAGCCCTCCACACCACAACCCCTTTCTTACAATCTACTTCCTAGTTTTATACCAGCTTAGTCTGCTCCTTGGCCAGCTGGGCTTCATCATCAATTAGAAGCTCATCAGCCCTGACTAATCTCCAGGTGCAGCTTGTCAGAGGGTTAATTGCCCCTTTCTCTCTGCTCAGGCCTTGTGTGGGGTAGGTACCCCATCACAGGCACCCAGCATCTTGCCGTAACAGGCCTTTAGATAAAGATAATCAAATTCAGCCTTCAGTGATCTGAATACTGCAGAGGTCAAGAAGGGTTGTCCCCTTTTACCCCTAACCCTATACAAACAACATTGCTCAAGTGCCCAATTGCACTATTAGAGTAATTTACTTCCTGTTAGGCATCAAGCAGCAGGATTTAGGATTTGATGGATCAATGATTTGACTCATTAGAGCACATCCTGTATACTGATGTCCTCTGAAAGGGCATTTCTAAACCCCTATGGCTTAGGCTTGTATACACACTTACAAACCGTTGCCAGAACTAGATATTGTAACATGACATAATGGTGGCACTTCAGTTTGGCTTTGGTGTGTCTCTGGGGATTCCTCTTTCAGTCAGGTTGCTATGTGGTGAATTCATTTAGAACTCCAAGAAATGACTATAGCTATTTTGTGAAATATTTTAGAAAACACACTTGTATCACTGTAAATAAATACTCAGGATAATAAAGTGGTTGATTTTTTTTTCTAGCTATGTTATTTTATAACATATGGCTCAAAGAAATGTAAAGCAGTCATTTGATAGCATTTGGGAATCAGCTCTCCTGCTGTTTGATTTCTTGGCCATTTACCATAGGTCTTACCCCCCTTTCTGCTCCCACTGCTCTCCTTTGTCTTCTGTGCTGTTCTTGCTCTTCCCTTCTGATCTTGGCTCCCTGTCTGTTTCCATCACAACATGCTGTTTGTTATGGTATGTTTGGAAATTTTAAACTCACAATCCATTTGAAATGTGTAGTTTGCAATTTTCTTTTGCTAGAGATGACAGGTTTTTGATTCTGTTCTGGTTAGACACATACACCTGAAAGTATCTCTTTCCAAATTATAGGCACAATACTGCAACTCTTAGTTATGTGACTAATCCTTATGTATACATGTATTTTACTTTTTCATTCTATGCCATTCTGGTCATCGGCTCTCTAGAGTAAAGATTGCTTTTGCGAGTGAGGGTTCCAAGATTGGGCACTATCCTTTTGTAATTTAATTGTATTCCTAGCATACATGACCACTTGATGAAAATGTTATGGTTTATGCTATGCAGGGTGTGACTCCAGATGATCATAATGGTTTCATCTGGCCTTAAAATCTATGAATATACTAAACATAGTATTCTTGGATGACTTAACAGACCAGTGCAAATATTGTATAGATGGAGTTTTTATGAATTCATTGAAAACTGTGTCTTTGTTTTTACTTTAAGAGAGAGAGGTAAACAGAAATTTCAGGGCTGTACTGAGAAAATAACACTGGTTTTAAAAAAATGTTCAATACATCGTAGGAAATTTGAAACATATTGTCTTAAGCCTTTGCCTCCACTTTCGTTTCATTCTGAGGGTCTTTGCAATTTAGAAGTTCATCTGCCCCTGCTGCTTGTTCTTCACTTGAAGTCCTAAACCAATATTTTATGACCTCGCTGTTGATTACTATTGAGATTACTGTGATGTCACAAACAGAGGATAATGACTTGAAGTGGGGATTAAAGCAGCAGGAGTAGACAGATGCTTAAGAAACAAAGACCTTGTTGTCATGAAAATATCTTATTAAATAAAAGAAGCAAAGAAGAATACTTTCTAAATAGAACATTTTTCTAAGGTGCCTACTGTGACCCTCTTACTCAACTGGGTAGACCCATAGACTTCAATAGGCCTATTTTGTAAGTGCTCATTCATAGAAGGATTGCACAGTGTAGCACAAAAAAGTTTCTGATGTGCCATTTAAAACTAATCTTTTGTGGGTTTTCAAATACACAACATGATAAGCATTGCTCTGTAAACCAAAACTCCAGAAATAGTTACTACAAAAAAGGCAATTCCTACATGCAGAATCAGAGTATTGTAGAAGAAATGAAACAATTAACCAGTTTATGGCTTTGATATAAAAATACTGAAATATGTCTGAAGTATGTCTGTAGTTTAAATATTTCGTAAATAGCAGGGATCTTTTAATATTTTGCCAGCTTTAAGGATTTGTCACTCTTCATTTAGTGTAGTTGGTGTGAATGAGAGGTATTTTATAATAAGTCATTAACTAACACAGTCTTTATGCAGAGATTTCCCTATAGCGATTTCCCCCCCCCACAAAAAAATGCATAGATTTCACATTGATAGCACATGTATTGAATCCTTTTGTTATAGGAAAGAACTATGGGCCTAATACTGCAGCATATCAAACTCTGGTTTAAAGCCAATGGGAATTTTGCTTGCAGAGGTTCTGCAGGGGTGGGCCCTATGGATGTAATCCTTGATAATAAAGGGTAGTGAGTTTTATACTGGATTTTAACCTGATTTCAATTAAAACAAAAGTGGGCCTAATCCTGAAGGCATCTGAAGAAAAACGAAGTGTCTGTGAATTTATCCCAATGGGAGGACATTTGGGCTAGATTGTGATTTATACTGAGTCCATGCAGGGGAATCAGAATCCCTCATATACCCTGTGCAGGGTCCCCAGATGTTGGGTCCAGCTGCATAGGAGCAAATGAGGCTACCTGCCTGCTTATCTATTCAGAGCAGGTATGTATGAAATGCAGAAGGCCTTGGCTCTGTCCCCCCACTGGCTGGCCAGAATAGCTGAGCCAGTGCAGTGGAGATGAGTTATTAATATAATGCTGGTACAAACCAACAGTAAATTACTACTATCAGAAGAAAACAGAGTGTGTTTCTGAGTCACAGCCTCCTTGACTCCTGGGTTACTACAGCTTATGTACCATCACTTGCTCAGGACTGTGCCAAAAATCAGTGTAGCCCTTAGAAGCTTAAGTTTATTTTAACTAGGAGAATGTGAAGATACCAATTCTGACTGAACCCCCATTCTGATTCCTACAGATGGGTTTCCTAGAACAACATTTAGTCTGTGTATGTTTTCTCAGTTACACTTTCTACAAAGTCACCCTTATCAAATAGCATTCTGTCAAAAGGATCAGCTTTCAGATGTTTACATTTACAGCTGAATAACTCATGTTTGAAAACAAATGGGACATAAAGCAAAATATGTGTAATAGATTCTGGGCACAAGTGTCTAGAAACAACCTTCATGCTACAGACACCCGGAACTGCTGCCAGCTTTCAGTTTATGAAAGAAAAAGTAAAATAAAAATAAATAAATAAATAAATTCTTCCATTTCAAAGGCATCTAATAAAAAGAAGCATTCTTTTCAAAAGCTTACAATGTGGCTTTTTGTTGTTGTTCTTCCTTTTTTTACTGGAGGGACATTAGGGTTTTTTTGTTTGTTTTGTTACATTTCCAAATTCAGACAACCGTGGACAAAGAAAAAATATTTTGCTTTGACTATACCTTCACCCCTCTGTTTAGAAAAAAAGAAAGCCAGACTTCTGGTAATTGCTTAGAGTTCAAGTTTATTTTTGAGGAATCTGGAATTAGTTTGCATTTACTCAGGAAGCCAAGAACTGTGCATACAGTGTATCATTCAGTGTATTGTAGTGTTTATAATTCAGTGTATTGTTAACAGTTTGACATCAATAGTGTTGCATGTTACATCAACTCAGTAAGTTTTACAGATCTGATTTATTATCCTCTCATTTGATTTTGTGCGTAATAGGTAATTTCAGATTTTCTAAGAAGTGCAGTGAATAAAGTTCCAAAGATAAATAGCAATAGAAAATGTTTTCAGGTGTTTGTCATATAATTGGAAGGAAGCACTGCCCACATCTCAGCTCTACCATTTAGTAGAGAGGATCACTGCAAAAGTACCCTGTGGATTTTGTAGAGAAAGACCCTCCCCTCATGGTTAATATAGCTTGGCTGTAAATATTTCAGTTTTGTGAGGCAGGGAACATGGTAGTACGGTATCTTCAAAGTCAAAGGCACACTATCTTATTAAATGCGAAGTAAGGATATTAACTGCATATTATTAATTTGCATACAGTTATCTTTCTGAAGACTAGATGATCTTTGGACCCATTTGCACATAGGGTAGGAACAGAGAAGCACAAGATCTTTTCCTGCCTGCCCTATGCTCACGTTCCCATGTTTAAGAAAGAACAGGGTGTACTGCCTCCATAGACCGCCAGTGAGACACACTGCCCCAAAGGGAGTGAGGAGGAAGTATGATCATGTCCTTGCCCTCCCACCCCCATATTGACTCACACAGTGGGGCCAGACATCCCATGAGGTATCCTGCACTGTCCCCTGAACATCAGAGAGTTCAGAGAAAAAGTCTGCCAAAGACCTGGGGTGCAGAGGCTGCCTTCCTGTAGAATGTTGGGGAGGGGAGGGGCCTCAGGGAAGGGGAGAGGTACGGGGCTGGGCAGGGTGTTCAGTTTTGTGCAATTAGAAAGTTGACAACCCTAATCCATTTGTCTGTTGAGCAGTAGGTGTATGGGAGACTACTCCTGCTCTGAGTGTTGTTTAGCATCCACTGGGCATATCCACTCCTGCTCTATATCCTGGATGAACGAAGGAGCCTTCTTTTCATCAGCCCTTTGAGATCATTACTGCTCATTAGTTTCTCAGGCTGGGGCCTGGAAAGAGGAACTGCCACTAAATTACAAGTATATTATGCAGTGTTGCTTCTTATAATAGAATGTGTTTCAGGGTTGGATCTGATCAGGAGGGAGACCTCCAAAGAAATGAATGGTGCTACAAGATGTGGTTAGTACAGGGGCACATAGCACTATTCTTTTGGCAGTCATTACTGACTTAGTGCATCATGTTGTTTATGGGGAAATGTGTGAGGTGCAGATGTTTGGATGAGAAATAAAATTGGATTCCTGAAAACTCACTGAAAAAAGAACAAAATCTAGTTTGGGCTACAGTAATTCCCCCCAGCAGTTTCAATTACATATGATATCCTTGACTTCCTGTCTTGAGTAGTATTGGCGTCCATCTCTAAGAAATTGCTGCATTCTATCTAGAGGTGGCTACGTTTCCTTGGGGTGTGTGTGAGTAGCCGATTGTGTGTAGGATCTAAGGACAGCTTTGTTCCATGTTGCAAAGATAAAAAAAAATTATTCTGAAATAACAAATCTTTTCTTAAAGCTCAAAATATGCTAGTGTGAATATGGGGTTTCAGCATCAAGAGGACATTGATTTCTATGGAAACTTGGGCCTGTATAGAATTTTGCTTTCACAATTTATTGCTTTCATAATTTATTGCTTTCACAGTGCTTAAAGTTGGCAGGCTTTTAGTAAAATGTCTTGCTGTTAATATTATGCAATGGACCTGGCATATGGAATATTATATTAAAGGCCAGCAGAACTCTTCAGTCCCTCAGGCTTTTGCAGGAAGATTAAATGAATTCTGCAGCAGGTTTTTCTAAACTCTATAGTAATAATATCCAGGCTGTCTAGACTGCTGTTATTTGGAGTCTACGGTTTTACTGTCAAACAGCTAATTAGAGGAGATTGGCATGTATCCAGAGCTTTAGGGTTTCTAGTGATTTAGTGAAGATTCTACTGCTAGATGAACAGTTTGGTTTTCATATACCGGTAAAGGTATAACAATTCCAAGGTGCCTTTTCAAAGATACTGGTGTTTCTCTCTAAGGTCCTCTTCATATGGTGACTGGCACTAGTTTTGTTATGCTTCTGGTACCATCTAGTTAGTCACGCTAAGAAATAATTGCTAAGTGTTGGGTTATCTTTAATTAGGATGGGGAGGAGACCCCCAAATGCCACATGGACTAAGCAAATGGCTGGCAACAAGAAGCTTCTCTATTACGTTATCATCTTTACCAGTGACTGACTTTAATAATAAAGTGCACTTATTGATCACATTATAAACAATGTTAGTAAGTGAATATCAATATCCCTATTTCACACACAAGGAAATGGAGATTAGAGAGGTTAAGTGACGTTACACAGGTTACAGAACAATTCATTATCAGAATCAGGATTGGAATCCTGGTCTGTTGACAATTAGTACTATGTCTTATCCCCTAAATCATAATGCTATCCAGGCAAGTTAGTTATTTCACCAAATTGTATCTTAGGTTTCCCATCTGAAAATCTGTGACTATGGGCTTGAATCAAAGACCACTGAAGTTAACTGAAACACTTCTGTGGGCTTTGGATCAGATTCAGTGCTTTTAATTATAAACCAAATCCCCAAATACAAAGGAATTAAGATGTCCACAGCCATGTAAGCATCACTATTCCCACTATACAGTTGAGGGTCGGTGGAGATGAATGAATCACTTACCTTGACATAGAGATTTAGGCACTGGTTCTGACACTGATTTAGGCCCTAATTCAGCAAATTACTTAAACTGATGCCTAACTTTAAGCACGTCAGTAATCCCATTCAGTTCAAGGGAACTATTCATGTGCTTAAAGTAGGGTACATGCTTAAGTACATTGCTGAACTGGAGTCTTACTATATGACCTAGGCTATGTTATTTAGCCTCCCTAGACCTCAATTTTCTCACCTCTATAATGGAGGTAATGATATTTACCTGCTAAACAATGTTTGAAAACTTATATATAAGTTTATCATCATTGACCCAGAGTAAAGCAGTCTTTATACCATCTTCCTACGCATCTCTAATATCAGATCCTGTAGGAAGAGGGAAAGGAGACCTGGTTCAGCAAAGACACCAAACCTCTGGATTTGGAAAATTCCTTGCACAGCATCTGTACATCCTTTCATGGATAGGATTGCCTGAATTAAAGCAATGAGCGGACGTGAGGAAATTTTGCATAATTGTGACTTTAGTGCCACTCAAACTGTTAAATAGAATGAGAACCTGAATACCATATAGTAATCAGATTGTCTGTCTCAGTAAACTCTGTCTGCAACCTTTCCTCTGGGCTTCCATTAGATTTTTTAGCTCATCTAAACTCCTTTTAAATACAACCAACAACACTATGCAGTCCAGTTTCTGCCTTCCCTGTTGAAGGAAGAGGTTTGTACATTTCCTTCCACTTCTGCAACTCTTTTCTCTTGTGCCCCCTCTCATATTTTTTTGCTATGAGACTCATCTTTTGTCCTGCAAATTTTATTCAGGGATAGCGCAACACAGGGATCATTTAGGTGCCTAAGTACAGATATAGAGTCTGATTTCCAAAAGTGTCAATGACCTACAGCTCACGTTAACTTCAGCTAGAATTTTGGGTAATCAGCACTTCTGAAAATGAGGCCATTAGGAGAAAAACTTTAGGGACCTGGGTTTGAAAGTGTAGGAAAATTGAATACTTATAGATTGTTCACATGGCTGAAATATGTTGTCATAAAGACAAACATTTACAATTAATGAATACATCTGTGAAAATCAAAGTCTCTTTGTAGATAATTCTTAAACAGAAAACGAATGTATATTTGTCAGATAAATAACTATAAAATATTACCCAAGACTGATTACTAAAATATTAAGGCATTTAGATTGTAGATGCCAGATGGAGTACCAGCTGAATGTGCATTTGGAGTCTGAGCTTGGAGGTTGGGATGATATTGTTGACCAATCTGTGGTGCCGTCTGTTCAGTAATAACTAGAACAGTGGTGTCAGAACAGTGCTTCCAGCATTCATGATAATATATATACAAAGGGTGTCATCTTGCCTCCAAGGACAATTTCAGTACAATATACAAGTGTTCTAAGAAGCCAAGAAGCCAATCAGAATACAAACAGCATTACCTCCTAGCACAAAAGGAATATGTTTATTGGGGCAAAGGGAGGGGAAAGAGGGAAAGAAAAGGAAAAGGTAATTCTCAGTAAAACAAACAGAAAATCAATCAATGTATTGACACCTCCCACATTCCTGGCTGGCTGGACCACTGGGTCCTGAGACCTCAGAATGGTGGCCATAGCTGCCTGAGTAGAAACGGAATGCTCTCTAACGGTTTTTGAGCTCCCCTTTTATGTGGGATGATGGGCAGTGCTGGCAGATGGGCAGTGCTGGAAAGTGCAATCAGTGGATCAGGAGTATGTTTAAACAATCTAAACCAAATGATAACAACAAAGAGCTTTTTGTTCTGTATAAATGTATAGTCTTACACAATGGTCCCGTGCCAAAATTCTGTGGTGTGTAAATCCAGTGCAAAGCAAAATCCAGCCGACCGACTGTCTTATCCCAATGGCTTTGCTTAAACTTAACTATCTATCTAAATAGACAGTGGCTTCTGAGGTATTCCCCGGTGTACTCATAACAGCTGCCACAGTGTGGATGCTGATCTACATGGGCATCTTAAGAACACAAGCAGCTGGGTAGTCCACAGCAGGCTATCTGAACTGGGGATTCTTCCTAGTCTTTGCCTTTTTTTCACCCAAGGAACAGAGTGCTGGCTGGAGTCCAGCAGGATAAGGGCCAGGGTCTTCAGAGAACTCAAACTATCTGGGTTCCTCCCCACCAAAACTGACTCCTTTGGTTGCTTGCTCCCTCTAGCTTGCCCCTTCCCTTCACTCACTCAGTATTGATCTGGCTGGGGAAAAGGGGAGGCGCAGCAGGGTATAAGAACAACTGTTTACTCTTTCCAGGAACACTTAGTACTGGAGCTTCAGGCATTAGTCATACACTTACTATGCACAGCCACTCACAGGAGTAAGTTGCACCTTTTAAGGTCTACCTTAAGAATAATTATGATAAATATTTAGCACATACATAGTACTTTTCATGTGTAGGTCTCAAAGTACTTAACAAAGATCAGAAAGTATTAATAGACCTATTCTACACACAGGGAAAGTGAGGTACAGGGAAATTAAGAGTCTTATCCTACATCATGTTACAGAGTCAATGACAGAGCTGGATGAGAGGTCACATGTCTGTTTGCTAGACTGTTGTATCTATCAATACACTTCTAACAATATTTATAGAATTATTCTGACAACTGACCTGACAGCCTATGAAGCAAGTGCAATACGAGACAGTCACAGTTTCACTGAATAAAACTTAACAAGTACTGTATGTAGATTTGAGGTGCATATTCAGTTACTGCAAATTAACTAAATATATCAGCTCAGATAATATGATAAACAATTTGGCAAATATTGTATGAATATATTAAATGCTTTGGTAAATATTGTAGAAAAGCAAAGGTTTTTTTAGTTATGAGCAGAGCTGGAAGGATTTTGGGGGATTGCTTTCTGTAACTTTTCCTTTTATATGGAAATAATACTGTATAAAGTTGTTATTTTCTCCAAAATATGTTGTAGTAATTTTGGGCCGCGGTTCGGCCCTCAGCGGGGCTGTGGGGTAGCCCACCACCTCGCTACAGTCAGAAAAGAGCCCCGAACCCTCAATCAGGGCGGGGATGTAATCACACAGTCAGGCAAATACCCAGGCCTTTAAGCAGGGGCTGGGTCAGAGTTTGTAGCAGCCCAGGCCCTAGGTCAGGGCGGGGCAATAATCAAATAGTCAGGCAGGCACCCAGCCTCTCTAGGCCAGGGGAAAAAGGGGGAGTCTGCCACCCAAGGAGTGGGTGGCAGGGGGGACGCAGGCCCTCCCACTCCACTGCGTCCCAGCCCAGGGCCCTAGCAGCGACGGACGTTCGCTGCTGTCAGTGGGGATCCTGGCCGCAACACACTGACATCGGCTCTGGCAGTGCAGCAGCCAGACTGGGGTCGGCTGCTCCCGGGCTACTTCCACACTCCCCCTCATATGGTACCTGGGCCGTCTTAGTGTCTTCGGTGCTCTCCACCAGCATTGGCTCCTCTGGGTAGGTAGCGAAGGACAGGCTCGGCTCCTCCTCGGGGTAGCTGGCACAGGGCAGGCTCGGCCAGTCCTCCTCGGGGTACCTGGTGAGAGGTAGGCTCGACCGGCCCGGTGAGTCAGCAGGCTGCTCGCGGCCTGTGGCTGTTTCCCAAGCAGAAGCTCGGCCAGGGACGTCTGCTCTCTCCGCCGGCCTGGGCTCCACTGAGCTCTGCAGGCGGGCTTTTATACTTCTGGGTTGGGGCCGTGACCTCGGAGGGGCGGGCGCCGGACTCGGTGGCTCCGCCCACGTTGGTAGTAGGGGAGGTTCGGCCCTCAGCGGGGCTGTGGGGTAGCCCACCGCCTCGCTACACCCACCCCCTCTCAAGGCTGGCTCCCGTCCCTCGGGGCCAGACCCGTCCAGCTCTCCCAGGCGGGACAAGAAGTCCGTGTTTGCGTGGTCCTTACTGGCCCTATGGCGGATGGTATAAGCATAGGGTTGTAACGCCAGGTACCACCGCGTTAACCTCATATTATTGTTCTTCATCCGGGCCAGCCACCGAAGTGTGGCGCGGTCAGTAACTAGAATGAAGGGGGCCCCTAGGATGTAATAACGCAGGGCGTCACAGGCCCAATTTACTGCTAGGGCCTCCTTCTCTATTACAGCATAGTGTCTCTCTCGCGGGCATAATTTCCAGCTGAGATATATAACTGGGTGCTCCTCCCCATCCACCTCCTGAGACTGGACTGCCCCTAGTCCTACCTCCGAGGCGTTGGTCTGTAGGATGAGCCCTCGGTCAAAGTCGGGACTGTACAGGATGGGTTCGCGGCAGAGACAATCTTTGAGAGCCCGGAAGGCGCTGTCGCACTCCAGGGTCCATTCCACTCGTCTGGGACTGGTTTTGACAAGGAGCTCTGTTAAGGGGGCTGCAATGGAGGCAAAATCGGGGATGAACCTCTGGTAATAGCCCGCCAGTCCCAGAAATTGGCGTACGTGGAGCTTCGTAGTGGGTGGTGGGCATGCCGCTAAGGCTTGGACCTTTCCCACAAGGGGTTTCACTTGTCCCCCTCCAATCGTGTAGCCCAGGTAGGTGGTCTTCTGCCACCCGATACGACATTTCTTTGGGTTGGCGGTTAACCCTGTGGCTCGTAAGGACCTCAGGACAGCCGCTACCCGCTCTCAGTGGTTCTCCCACCGGTTGCTATAGATGACGACATCGTCCAGGTACGCGGCTGTGTACTCGTGGTGAGGAAGAAGGAGGCGGTCCATGAGCCGCTGCAACGTCGTGGGGGCACCATGGAGACCGAAGGGCGTCCGGGTGAATTGGTAGAGGCCCGTGGCAGTGGCGAAAGCAGTTTTCTCCTGGGACATGGGGTCGAGGGGAATCTGCCAGTATCCTTTGCTTAGGTCAAGGGTCGTGAGGAAGCGGGCCTTGCCTAAACGGTCCAGCAGCTCATCTACCCGAGGCATTGGGTAGGCGTCGAACTTCAAGATGGAATTCACACGATGGCAATCGATGCAAAAGCGCTGTGTGCTGTCTGGTTTAGGGACCAGGACTACTGGGCTGCGCCACTCACTTTGGGATGGTTCAATGACCCTGTCAAGACTGTATCCCCACTTTGAACTTTAGGGTATAAAATGTGGGGGCCTGCATGAAGACTTCTAAGCTTAACTACCAGCTTAGGTCTGGTCCGCTGCCACCATCCCAATGGATTCCCTTCCCTGGGAAGCCTTGAGAAACCTTTCACCAATACCCTGGTGAATCAAGATCCAAACCCCTTGGATCTTAAAACAAGGAGAAATTAACCATTCCCTCTCCTTCCTTTCACCAACTCCTGGTGAATACAGGTCCAACCCCCTTGGATCTTAAAACAAGGAAAAAATCAATCAGGTTCTTAAAAAGAAGGTTTTTAATTAAAGAAAAAGGTAAAAATCATCTCTGTAAAATCAGTATGGAAAATAACTTTACAGGGGAATCAAACTTAAAGAGCTCAGAGGACTCCCCTCTAGTCTTAGGTTCAAAGTACAGCAAACAAAGATAAACACTTTAGTAAAAGTTACATTTACAAGTTGCGAAAACAAAGTAAAACTAAGACGCCTTGCCTGGCTATTTACTTACAAGTTTGAAATAGGAGAGACTTGTGTA
This sequence comes from Malaclemys terrapin pileata, assembly GCF_027887155.1. NCBI lineage: Eukaryota > Metazoa > Chordata > Testudines > Emydidae > Malaclemys > Malaclemys terrapin. The sequence goes on from NC_071512.1 coordinate 71,205,152, forward strand.
GAAAGATGTGGAGAACCTGGATTGATGTCTGGTCCCTCTCAGTCCCAAGAGCGAACGAACAACCCAAACAAAGAGCACAAACAAAAGCCTTCCCTCCCCCAAGATTTGAAAGTATCTTGTCCCCTTATTGGTCCTTTGGGTCAGATGCCAGCTAGGTTACCTGAGCTTCTTAACCCTTTACAGGGAAAAGGATTTTGGAGTCTCTGGCCAGGAGGGATTTTATAGTACTGTACACAGGACAGCTGTTACCCTTCCCTTTATAGTTATGACAGACCCCCAGCTCTAGCATCGCTCGGACTTCTTCCTCGACGACCTGCCGCATACGATAGGGTAGGGGCCTAGTTGACTCTCGGATCACCACCCCCAGTTCCGTCTGAATAGAATGGTACATGAGGGTCATGTAACCCGGCTGGGCAGTGAACGTCCCACGGAACGCCTGCAGGAGGCACCCGGTCTGTTTCCGTTGTTCGACTGTTAAGGACTCTCCGAGCTGAGGCGTGGTGACGTCTTCCGTCGGTGTAACCCGGGGCCCTAACTCAGGCTCTGGGGGACAGGGATTGACTAAGAGGCCTTCCCGTTCCCGCCAGGGTTTCAGGAGGTTGATGTGGTACCGCTGGACTTTTTTCCGGTGATCTGGCTGGTTGACCTCGTAGGTGACCGGCCTGATCTTCCAAATCACCTCATATGGCCCCTGCCACCGAGCCAGGAGTTTGGATTCACTGGAGGATAAGAGAAGTAGAACCCAGTCGCCAGGTTGGAACTCGCGGACTTGGGCCTCTCAGTTATATGTTTGGGCCTGAGCTTTCTGTGTGGCCTTCAGATTCTCTTGAGCGAGAGTTCCAGCTTGTGCTAGGCGTCCCTGCAGCTGGAGGACATACTGGAGCAGGCCCTGAGTGAGTGACAGGGCTTGTTCCCAGGTCTCTTTCATGAGGTCCAGCAGTCCCCTTGGACAACGGCCATACAACAGCTCGAAGGGAGAAAATTTGGTGGAGGCCTGGGGTACTTTGCGGACAGCCAAGAGTAACGGTGGGATCAACTGGTCCCATCGGCGCAGGTCCTCAGGGGGGAACTTGCGCAACATGTCTTTCAGGGTGCGGTTGAACCGCTCGACCAGGCCATCGGTTTGCGGGTGGTATACAGAGTTGCGCAGCTGCTTAATCCCAAGGAGTCTGCAGACCTGCTGCAGTAACCGAGAGGTAAAGTTGGTACCCTGGTCGGTGAGGATCTCCCAGGGCAAGCCCACTCGGGCAAAGACCTTGACGAGTTCGTCGGCAATGGTCCTTGCAGCGATGCTCCGGAGCGGGACGGCTTCGGGGAAGCGGGTCGCGTAGTCCACTATGACCAGGACATAAAGAAACCAGGCCCAGCTCCTCGGGAGGGGTCCCACCAAGTCCATGGCCACCCGCTCGAACGGGGTCTCCATAATGGGCATGGGGACTAGTGGGGCCGGGGCCGTCCGTGGGGGAGCAGCGAGCTGGCACTCCGGACAGGAGCTACAATAATTTCGCACTTCTTGGTGCACCCCAGGCCAGAAAAACGGGGATGTCGTGGGCGAGCTTCATCACCGCTCGTCGGTGACAGCGAGGCACAATCAGTTGTCGCTGGACCTCCCCGGTACAGACATCTCGGTCCACCCGATAGAGGCGGTCGCATCGTAGCTCGAACCAGGGCCATACCTTGGCCCGGGCAGGATCGATCAGAGCATCGTCTATGGCCGCCAACTGCTCATACGCCTGCTCCAGGGTGGGATCCTCCCTCTGGTCGCAGCAGAAGTCTGTACCGATCTGAAGGTCATCGGTCGATGTTAGTGGGGGGTCTTTAGGCACACCCCCCTGGCTCTGATGTCCCGCTTCTTCAGCCTCCACGGCGGGGTCCTCGCGGCAGTCCCCCTCCAAGGCTGGGGTGATATCGGGTCTCTCCTGCGCATGGGAGCCCAGGACGCATGGGAACTCTGGCCAGTCTCGCCCTAAGATCACGGGGTAGGCGAGTCGCGGAGCCAGGCCAACCACCATGGTCCGCGTGACTCTGTCGACGGTCAGTGGGACTCGGGCACTGGCGTACGGTCGAACATCACCGTGGATGCACTGCAATAGGATGTTCCCCAGCTGGGGGTCTTCAGGGAAGCCCAGGCTTTGGCAGACTAGGGTTTGTCCACAGCCAGAGTCAACCAGGGCCCGCCTCTGGCAGTCTCTGACAATGATGGGCACGGTGACCTTGGCAGCCTGCGGAGGTCAGGCACGGTTCTCTCCAGCGCAAACGTGCCCAAAGCTGCAGTCCATCTCAGTGCAGTCGCGTTGGAGATGTCTGCGCTTCCCACAGGAGAAACAGGGCCCGATTTCGGGTCGCCCAGGTCGGGCTGAGCCTCCCCCCTGGTTCCTAGGGGGACTTTGCAGGCCCCGCCGGCCCCAGTCTCGGGCACCATGGGGGCAGGCTGAGGGGGACCCTCGGGACGTCTATACCGGGGCTCCTGACTCCGCGGGGGATTCCGTGGTTCAACTCGGGGGCTCGCCCGTCTCTCGGGGTTGGGGCGATCGAGCCCTGGAGGGTTGCCCCACATACCCGGCCCGACCGGGGTTTCTGCCCTCTGTGAGGGCAACGGCAGCCGCTACAGTGGGAGGCCGGTGGTGGAGGACCCAAACCCTCCCCTGGGACAGGAGGATGTGGACGAACTGTTCCAGCAGGATTTGCTTGGTGAGCTCCTCAGGGTTCCGCCTGTCAGGTTGTAGCCATCGCCGACACAGGTCTCTCAGCTCCTGGGCTACCAGCTGGGGTCGGGTGCCCGGGGTGTAGGACAGGGCCTGGAACTGCTGCCAGAAGGTTTCGGGGCTGATGTCTAAGGCGTCTAAAATGGCCACCTTTACCCGGACATAGTCTCGTGCATCCTCCGTGGACAACCCCCGGTAGACCGTTTGCGTCGTCCCCGTCAGGTATGGTGCCAGGAGGGTGGCCCACTGGTCTGGCGCCCACCCGGCAACATGTGCGACTCTTTCGAAGGTCACTAGGAAGGACTCAGGGTCATCCTGTGGTCCCATCTTAGTCAGTCTTACAGGCAGGGTGAAACGGGGAGCCCCATCCGGGTCTCCTGGCTGGGGCCCCGCAGGCCGGGGCAGAGCGGTTGCCAACTGCTGTAAACACTGTTGCTGGAACTCCCAGTTTTTCACCGTCAGGTCCTGTATCAGCTGCTGCTGCTGGGCTCCCAGCTGCTGGACGAGCTGCTGATGCTGTTGGAGATGGGCGGCCTGCTGCTGCTGTTGCTGCTGAAGCTGGGCCGCCTGCTGTTGCTCCTGGCTCTCCGTCAGGAGCGTGAAAAGCTTAGTTAAATCCATGTCTCCTGTGGGGGACTGCTCCCCCCCGGTCCCCTTCTCACAGGGGTCTGGGGCTCGTGCCCACATCCTGGGCAAGAGGTCCCCACTTCTGGTACCACGTGTAGTAGTTTTGGGCTGCGGTTCGGCCCTCAGCGGGGCTGTGGGGTAGCCCACCACCTCGCTACAGTCAGAAAAGAGCCCCGAGCCCTCAATCAGGGCGGGGCAGTAATCACACAGTCAGGCAAATACCCAGGCCTTTAAGCAGGGGCTGGGTCAGAGTTTGTAGCAGCCCAGGCCCTAGGTCAGGGCGGGACAATAATCAAATAGTCAGGCAGGCAGCCAGCCTCTCTAGGCCAGGGGAAAAAGGGGGAGTCTGCCACCCAAGAAGTGGGTGGCAGGGGGACGCAGGCCCTCCCACTCCACTGCGTCCCAGCCCGGGGCCCTAGCAGCGACGGAAGTTCGCTGCTGTCAGTGGGGATCCTGGCTGCAACACACTGACATCGGCTATGGCAGTGCAGCAGCCAGACTGGGGTCGGCTGCCCCCGGGCTACTTCCACACTCCCCCTCACACTCCCCCACACTCCTATGTATGGTACCTGGGCTGTCTTAGTGTCGTCGGTGCTCTCCACCAGCATGGGCTCCTCGGGGTAGGTAGCAAAGGGCAAGTTCGGCTCCTCCTCGGGGTAGCTGGCACGGGGCAGGCTTGGCCAGTCCTCCTCGGGGTACCTGGCACGGGGCAGGCTTGGCTAGTCCTCCTCAGGGTACCTGGCGAGAGGTAGGCTCGACCGGCCCGGTGAGTCAGCAGGTCGCTTGCGGCCTGCGGCTGTTTCCCAAGCAGGAGCTCGACCAGGGACGTCTGCTCTCTCCGCTGGCCTGGGCTCCACTGAGCTCTGCAGGCGGGCTTTTATACTTCCGGGTCGGGGCCATGACCTCGGAGGGGCGGACGCCGGACCCGGTGGCTTCGCCCACATTGGTAGTAGAGGAGTTTCGGCCCTCAGCGGGGCTGTGGGGTAGCCCACTGCCTCACTACATATGTACTTGGAAAAATTTTCAACTACTGTTAATTTTTAAAAAATCGCTATTAAGAGGTTTACAGTCACTTTGAACGCTTTGAGATAATTGTGAATTTTCACAGCTCTTTTGTAAATTTTGCATTTGCAATATTTTATTAATTTATTAACTTGCAAAAGCAAACTGGTAAAGGGATTTTTTTCATTTTTGTAAAAATAGAATAAAATGTTATTGTTAAGGTACATGTTTAAAAAATATCAAGTGATAGAACCACCCAAAAACCCCTAAATTCCATTTCAGGAAAAAAATTGTACTTATGGGATCTGTCCTAGAACATATGCTAAGTTTCAGCAAGATTATATTTGTGCCTGAATAATAAACCCATGAAAATAGGATTTTACAGTGGACATGTTGGCAGATTTTCTTTAAGTACTTTAAATGGTGTCACTACATTAAGAAATAAACTAGGAAACCAGAAAGCTTGCCTTAAAAAATGATCAACATATGACTCTTGCAGGGGCTCTCAGCAGTGCTATTTTTGCTATCCAAAGTAGTGGGTCTTTTCTGGTATGATGTTGTTTTTACACATTATACACAGGGATAGATAAGAAAATAACATTCTGTGTTAAACCGTTAGAGTGTTTGTTATGATACATTTCATATTGTATTTTCAGATATCACTTATTGTAGTTCCATTTCTCATTGAAAGAGACCATGATTGGGTTTGATTTTAGCTTTTTTTTTTTCTTTTTCTTTTATTCTCCGTTTTGTAGTACAGTTGTGATACAAACTATTGGAATTACAGTGCTGATCGCTTGCATGCTGAGCTTCATGCTGGCAGTAGGAAGTGCCCCAAATTAAATCCTAGGAATTTAGACTAGTTGTTCCCACTGACCAAGTATGAAAACTACATGAAAATGATAGCTCAGGAGTTGTATCTTCCCAGCCCCCTCACTTCCAAATAGATAAAATGTTCAAGCAGAGATTTACAGCTAGTCCAGTTGATATAAATTTACGTAGCTCTTCAATCTGACCAACAATATTTGGTAAAGCTGTCATTCAGAATAGCAGAAGCAATATATACAAATACTGTAAATGTAATTAAGTCAGAAAACTTAAGGATGAATAGCTACTATGTATCTGTTGTCTTTGGTAGATTACTGGACTATAAAGACTAATGAGGGAGGAGTGGCAGGATCAACTGTGAATTAATCAAAGTGCAAAAAAAAATAAGATTAAAACAATAAAGAAGAGCTTTATTTGCTTGAGGGTGTTACAAGCAGATCAATTCCTAATAAGTTGAGAATGTATTTCTTAATGATTTTACTGATATCATAGGAATTTTATTTTGCCTTTGAAACGCATTAATAAGTCCCATTAACAGTTATGGGAGCTGAATGTGTTTACTGACAGCAAATGAGACTCCAAGAACATGTCCTCAACTTGGAGTTACAAAAAAACTGTGTTATGTTGACAATAAATTTTTTTTGATACAGTAAGTGGATTAAATGCAAATATATTTCATCATATCAGTTATTCACAAATGGTTTCCCTTGATTATTTTGCTATGAGTGGTGTGTGACTTTCACCTAGATGACATGTTTTTGCTCCCTGACTGGATAACCAAAACATTAAAAACAAGTGGAGGAAAAAAAAGATTTCAAAATGGCTGTTCAAAAAGTTCTAGAATGCACTCCTGGCCTCATTCAGGTCAATGGCAAAAAAGTCTAAATTGAAATTAAGTCATCTATAGATTATTTAAATATTATTTAATGCATATAATGAAGCATCTGATATATGCTTTACACTTCCTGTTTTCTACTGTGACCTGCAATGATGATATTTGTTTTTGTTAATTTAATCTATTTATGCTGATCTGCAGGGTGATATCCAGCAGCTGTTGATTGTAGCCGATCCCAGAGCAGCGTATGACTATTGTGAGCATTATAGCCCAGACTGTGATTCCCCTGTCCCCAATGCTCCTCAAGCTCAAGAACCTCAAGTTGATGAGGTGAGTAATCACTCATGTATTACTAGATTTATTGCACATTAGTGGTTGTGCTGGATACATCTTACCTGGGGAACATTTAATTACAGCTAAAGAGCATTCATTGTCCTGGACATGCAGGAAAAAAGACAAAATGCAAGGGAGGAGGTTACAGGGGGGTGTATGTGTGACTACTCAATACCTGTTTATCTTTGGCATTTCCAAGGTGCTTATCACTATGGCCATGGCTACAGTTACAAGCTTACAGTGACACAGCTGTACTGTTACAGCTGTGCTGCTGGAAGAGCGCTCGTTTAGCCACCTTATGCTGGCGGGAGAGAGCTCTCACATCGACCTAATTAAATGAGCTCAATGCGTGGTGGTAGCGTCTCCCACCAACATAGCGCTATGCACACCAGCTCTTATGCCAGCAAAACTTATGTCGCTCGGGGTGTGTGTGGTATTTTCACACCCCTGAGAGACAAAAGTTTGGACAACATAAGTGCTAGTGTAGACAGGCCTATGGCATTTAAGCACCAGCATATTCAACAGAAGTTTCAACTGAGTGTTTGTTACAATATGCAGCATCATGAAGTTCGTTTAAAAAAAAGGTTTAGCAGTTTGAGTAGTAAATCTTTGTTTACTCAATTATAGTTATTTTCTTCTCCTTGTACATCTATGAGCAGGTTTTCAGAGGTGCTGAATATCCTCAGCTGCCAATGAAGTCAATGGAAGCTGTGAATGCTAGTCAGCACTTGCGAAAAATCAGAGTAAATTAGAGTACATAAAACTTCCAGTGGCAGTTTCAATGAATAGGGGTATATGCATGTGTACATACAAAGTTCCTGCTGAAACAAAATTCCAATAATTTTTTCAACCAGCTCTTCTAACTGTAGACACTGACAAGGATAAAGCAGACTAGGTCGTATTTTCTTGACAGGCAATAACTGTTAGCATTCACAGAAATGGGTAGTCATTGTGGGCCATCCTCACTAGTGTAAATAGGAATAGCTTCACTGAACCCAAGATTATTATATTGGTTTACACCAGCTGAGGGCCTGGGCCTCTGTATGTTACATACATTCTGAATATGTGTCTCAGGATTTGTTTAGAAAGCTTTCCATTATAGCCAGGAGTTGAAAAGTGAAATAGTTTTTCCCCTTGAAACTAACATTCTAGCAGAAGAAAAAAATGTAATTAGATGTCCAGGGGAAAAAAAAAGACTTTACCACTGATGATCCCATCAGGGTGGAAAAATGCATATGGGATCTCATTCAATTAAAAGGAATAAATAGTTTTCACTGAACTTGGCAGTGGCCAGTCAAGATACCCTCATTTTTATGAGAGCTGATTGGTTAACATTGTTTCAACCCACAATTTTACTGACCTGAGAGGAGGTAAATGTTAGAAACTTATTATTTCCATTTGTGACTGTTTTCAGCCAGTCGTGACTCAGGATTTTTCTCGTGTATGGAACAATTTCAGTTAGTGTTGTTATTAATTATTTTATTATTATTATTATTATTATTATTATTTGAAGAAGAAAGCCTCCTGTTGATATTCTGTAGGTGATAGATGGGGGAAAGATGGTTTCTCTCTAGAGGGCAGAAAGCAACAAATAGCAGAAAACAGAGGATTGGCAATAGGAATGAAAAGTGTGGTATGATTTTTCACCAGAACTTCATGAATTTCATCAGTGAATCTGCTTCACTTTCCATGTCTGGTGAAAAACCTACATTAGTTCTGTGCATTGCCTGCTTTCTAGGAGTAGGCAGAAGAAAATTAAAAATGAAGGGCCAGGTCTTCTGCTGGTGTAAATCAGAATACCTCCCTGGACTTCAATGAAGCTACACCAGCTGAATCTCTGGTTCATTAGGCCTCTGGAGGCTTTGGGTATCTTGGTAGACTAATGATGTACTAGTGTGATGTCCTTACAGCTGGGTGTGTGACTGAGAAGTATCAGTGTAATGAGTTGCTCTCTTGGGGCAGCCACTACAGTTGCTTGCAGTCTCATTCCTTAACATGCACATAAACATTTTAAATGTATTGACCTCCCACCAGTGGCTTCTGTCAGACGTAGTCTAGCTGGATGCATTTTGACACTAAATTAATTAAGATATTCACATTAAAAACACAATTAGACAACACAACCCCCTTCCCTCCCAAGAGTCATCAGAGGTCACACACCATATTACAGTTTGGGGCCTCCAAATCCTCAGTGTGTTTGCAGATTGGAATTGTGCTTTGAACTTTAAAAAAAAAAAAAAATCCAGATATGTGCAAAACAACATTATCACCTAACATCACCGCTCCCTCTCCAGGACAAGAAATAACCCATTCCTGAGAAGGAAGAATTGTAGGCGCTACTAGAAAGCAGGGAGATCATTTACAAGACTCTTCTCTTATCTAAAGAGATAAGAAAAGAGCTCGAGTTAGGGGTTTTTTAAGTTATTAGAGCAGGCTTCTGTGGTAGATCAGATTTTCCCATAGAAAAATGTCCTGCATCCCCACCACCCTAACCTCCAAAGCAGAATCTGCTCCTTACTAAGGCTAGCATGGCCCACAAAGTTGCCTTTTTTCCCCCTGGCTCAGGCTACTAGAGGTGGAAACTAGGTCTCCTGTCCAGCCATGTGTCCTGTGTGCACCCACAAGAGCCCTACTGAAGTCACATGTATAATCGAGGCCTAAATCTAGAGTGTGAATACCTACTGGGTGTGGCTGCTGCTGAATTATTAGATTATAAAACATCATTTATAAGGGATGTAACATCTGCCATGTGAAGCAGTGCCCAGGGTAGCATGTGCATGCTCTCCATCATGAATGAATATAAAATTATTGTCTTAATTGCCCGCAGTCATAATATTATGTTTATAGTATGCCATAGCTAAAAGTTAGAGCAGCAGCAGCTGTTGGGAGATAGTATTCACTTGTAGATTATACAGATGTATAAACCCTTTTATTATAACTGTAATACCGACACGAATGCACACTTATGTATAGTTACATCTGTGATCATACACAGTAGATATGTATTTAGTGTATCCTTTGATTGCCAAACATAATCCAGTAGATTGAGAAAGGATCATACAATTTAAAATGGTTTTGCAGTATTCCACTTGAACACAGAGTGGAGGCCTTTAAACTTGTTCAACACTTAATGCAGCATTTTGGCCCAGTCCAAGGCCCACTGAAGTCAGTGGGAGTTCTTTTAGTAACTTCAGTGGCCTTTGCATCAGGCCCTCACAGTTTGATGTCTTGTTCATTTGCTTTTGATAAGGCCTCTCATTCACACTTTGGTATTTAAAAATAAATAAAATAAACAAGCATTCCTGGGTACTTGGAGGTTTTGCACTATGTCTAAAAAAATGTAACATTCATAAAATAAAACTGGTATCATGACATTGTAAAGTGAATTAAAGGGACAGAAACTTAAAAAAATTAAAGAAAATTTTCACTTCTGGCTGTCCATTTAGTGCTGGAGTCCTGCTAGTGACTAAAAAGGACATATGGTCTACCAGCTGACAACCAAGAGTTCAGACATGCAGTTTTGCTCGCGTGAAAAGTCCCAATAAAGTCAATGGATTCCTTTAAAATGTACTATTGGCAGGGGTGGCTCCAGGCACCAGCGCAGCAAGCGCATGCCTGGGGCGGCATGCCGGTCACCGTGAGGGCGGCAGTCAGGCAGCCTTCGGTGGCATGCCTGCAGGAGGTCCGTCGGTCCCGCGGCTTCAGTGGCAATTTGGCGGCAGGTACGCCGAAGGCGCGGGACCAGCAGATCACCCACAGAAACGCTGCCAAATCCGCATGACCAGCGGACCGCCCGCAGCTGTGCCACCGAAGGCTGCCTGACTGCTGTGCTTGGGGTGGCAAAAAACATAGAGCCGCCCCTGACTACTGGGCATCTGAAATAATCATAGAAAGTCAGCAATACTATTGTTGAGATTGAATGACTTTCATACCAACAGTTCTTGCCTGACCTCAGTCCTAGATTAAATCTAGATTAAGAAAATTGACCAAAACTAATTAATGTATGTACTGTTAGAAGATATAGAAGAGACAGACCTGCTTGAATTTATCAGGAGTATGTTGCAGGACATCATTACAGGAACTGATACTTTGACCAGAGCAGAAATAGACAAAAATGTGCACTTGTAGAGTACTGTAATATATCCCCAATATCAACTACAAAGACTGGAGGAAATGTCTGTATTCCATGAAAGAGAACCTAAAATGGGGATAGGGTAAATGAAGTTTGTGCTGTTGCACCTAGAAAATTAAAGCTCATTCAATTTGATACCACACATTTCTTCACTAACACTTCTCTGAAACCTCCTGAGTTGTCCATAAACAGGAAGATTTAATCAGGGAATACAGATGAATTTGTAGACCACTGGAAGAAATATCTGAAGAACAAATATCTGATAAGAAGATGTAAGCCTTAAGTGACCCTGAGAATTTACTTTTGACCACTATGTGACCTCTACAGCATAACAACCATTTGCTCTTTTACAACTAGTGATTTGGAATATCAGTTTTGAATTTGTCTCAGATGAACTAACCTGAGAGTTTGACTCTGCTCTAATCTGTAGATTTATTGGTTGCTGATTCTGAATGACTGTTTTTTTTTATGCTGTTTTTAAGTAGAAGTAAAAAAGAAAGAGGGGAGCAGGATTAATGCTCAAAGCAGAAGAAAATTGGGGTTTAAAGATGTATTTTTTTTATCAATTTCTTGACCTTTTGGAATCTTCACACACAGTTCTTGCATAATGTTTTGGTGCTAGAAAAGGGATAGTTAATTTCCCAATTTATTTTCTTCACAACTTGGAAAGTTTTTCTTTTTTAGCATGTGCAGGGTGAAGTCTTACTTTACAGGAGTCACCATTAAAACATCTTCATTTGCCAATGGTTACCACAACGGTATCCAAGATATCACCAGTTTTCTCTATGCTTAGTCCAGGAAATAACTGCAGTATCTAAACACATTGGTAAATATGGTGTATTTTAAGTGTGTAACGGGTGTGACTATTTTTCTGTGCCCTTGAAATCTCCTAAACTTTGCTGTTCGCAGAGACTGGCTGCCTTTCTGTGTGCCGTTTAGGGTAGACTGTTCTGGAGGTAAAACATAAAATGTGCTGAAACTTTGATTTTACTCTTTCTTGTTTTGTTCTAAACTATCTAAACTATATGTCAGACAAACTGAAATTTACTGTTTCTGTATGTGGAAACATTACTGTAATTGCTGATTTACTAATGGGAATCTCTATACCCCCTATTAATCTGTTTTTTGCTATTGGTTGTTCTTTTCTGCTCATAAAGTGTACATTAATTTCTGCTGGTTTGTTGTAACCATCTTTTTGATAATTACCCTCCATGCTTTTGGCTGTTTTTGGTACCTTGGAACATATAGGCGGATTAGGGATCTTTTACTTTTAGACTTGGTGAATATTGAGTGATGGCCTGTTGTCATAAAGCCAATAAAGTATACACAGAAGTTAATTTCCCTAACTATGCAGAAGCTGTTTTCCCCTCTGCCAGAAAAAAAAATCCTGATTATGCAAAATGAAGAGGGTCCATAGCGGCATCTCCCAGATGGACCATAACCAAATGAAAACTAAGTGGATGGGACAGATACATAGCTCTGGCTTTGGTTCTTAATAGTTCTAAATAAGGGGGAGTCACTAGATCTCATTTGAAACAGAAAATCAGGTTGCTTCAGGCCCACCATTAATAAAACTATTGGGACTGTTGATATCCACCAGAAAGTATCCTTATCCTTCCATCTTGAGATACACTCATTGTGTTTCCTGCCCATATTTGATGGTGAAAGTTGGGTTTTTGAGAGTTCACAGCATATTTGGTGACATTAGATAAGGGCTCTTTTTGGGGGGGAAATAAATGAAGCTGATACTGTGCTGGCTAGACAGCTTAGAAAATGGGCCTACAATGTGTTGGGGTAGAAGTAGGCCATGAGACTCTGAGGTCGCTATGTGGAACCTCCCTTCTGGCTTTCACTGGAGGGATTAGGGAGGTGGGAGGATCCTTACCTATTAAGAGCAGACAAAATAAGGGAGAAAAGCAAAGAAAAAGAGAGGAAAGCATTTCTGTAGGAGGTGAGGGTGGAGTGGAAAAGAGAGGGGAGCTTTCTGTACTTCCCATCCCTCACCTTAGAAGCCTAACAAACATTACACTCCTTCTGAAGGGGTCTAGAGATTATTGCAGTGTCAGCAGAACATTTGGATTGTACAATATGGTGAGATGGTAGGGGGCTACTAGCCCAATCTATTCAGAGATATTACAAGGGTGTTTGTGGACATACCTATGAAAAATTAGCCATTTATATTAAAGACACATTCTCTGGTGTATATGTTTTTTTTTTTTTTTTAAGTTTTCCATTTCATCGAAACCTGCTGTATATGATTTCATGTTTTAGTCCTATATTGGGTTATAAGATTAACTTACTCTACCAGTAAGTTCCAAATAATGCCAGTCTCCTTGGAGAGAATTTCCAATAAGATCTCATTTCTTTAGGATACCAAGAAAACTAGGACATGTGTTATATTAGTGATGCAAACTTCACACATAACTGAATGACTTTACTGTTTGTTGAGAGAACCTCCTTCATACTGAGTCTATACTTCACGTAGGAAGAGATTCAATATTAGGACCAGATTATGTCAAAGGGCCAGAAAGAAAAATCTCTGCCTGGTATTTTCAAGGGGGCCTAAGGTAGTTAGTCACCCAAATCCCTTGGGAATTCAATGTGAGTTGGGAACCTAACTTCCTTATAAACGCTTTTGAAAATCTCATCCTCTGTCTTTTGTCAAAATCTTCCCTAAGTCCTAAATGAAAATGTATTAAATTCAATTCCAGCTAAATCATATTAGACTGGCCACAGCCACCTTACAGAAATTAGAGAAGAAAAAGACCTATTCAGACTTCTATTCCATCCTCCTCAATGTTGGATTGGTCCCTGTAGTATATTTTCTAGTGAAGTGTCCAGGCTAGTCTTCAATGGTCTCAGCTATGAGAGTTTCACTTCTTCCCTTGGGAGATTATTCCACAGCCTAATAAATCTCACTGTCTCACGTGTGCTGTAGAAATTGTTCCCAAAAGGGAGCTCTGCTTCGTTTCTTTTGGACCTGTCCCAAATTCATGGAGTTTTTTTAAAGAAATGAAATGTATTCTCTCAGTGATATGTGCATAGAAGCAAACATGCAAATAGCACCTATGCATGCTGTCTTGAAGACTCCAGGCATCCTTTTTTACCTTGTTATTTTAGTCTACCTTCTTTCTACCTATTTTAGTCTATCTTCTGTTTTGATTATTAGAAAATCTGGTTTTCCATGGAATAGGGTGAGGCAAATTTTCATGTCTAGCATAGGATCTTCATCCATACTTGGAGAACTACAGTTAACTAAATTAGCAGGTGGTAGAGATAACAAACTTTCTAATTCTGAACAAAAATTCGGAGACTTTTTTTTAAGGCAACGGACTTAAACATTGTAAGTATTTTGGTAGCCACTGATAGTCATCTGCTTATTTATGGCACCTTCATCTCCACCATGCACATTGCCTAGGCAATGTGATGCTAAGACTGTCTTTAGGTACATCTCATTTAGAACTTTCCCGTCTGTCTTAGGGGTGACAACCGCTGCCACCTGTGCTTGTATCTGTTGGATTTTTAAAAATTCTCTCATTTTGCTTGGCATCCCTTCACTATTTTATTTCATTTTATAAAGTTCTAATATTCCTTGAATTGTTCAGAGAGATCTTTGTTCCTCTTTAGCTAGCGAGGAGGCTTCACTGACTCTCTAGAGATATGTCAATTTGACCGTATCACAATATTTTGTTCTATAATATGGATTCCTCTCTCTCTATTTTCATTTGGCTCCTGCCTTATTTGCGGTGGTTTTATTAATTGTTCTCTGTCACCAGTTGTAGGTTTGGTTTTTTTTTTCACAAATGAAAGTTGCAAAAATTTACAGTTGATAGAAATTTTTTTTAAACTTCCAAGTAATTTCTGGACTGACAGCAGAAGAATCCATTTTTAAAGTAAGGTTCATCTCACAATTTTTAAGCCATTCCTACAGTCAGAATCTATCTTGCCTGCTGCTGTTGTTCTGGTGCCCCTTAAATTCATTTGATGAAGAAAACAGTGCATTTATTTAACTGAAGCTGCATGACAATCTGGTCGTGTAATATAATCACCCTGCTTGCTCTGGTAAAGAAAGCATGAGGTCATAATGGAAAGATTTTGTCCCATCAAGGAACAGCAGGTTTTATTCTTCATTGGACTTCTATGAAAACACCCATATGCAATAGTCATTACAGGAATAGCTCTGCTGTAACTATTGGTGGTCTGACCATGCAAGAGAAAAGAACAAAAGAAAATTGCATTCTGCTTGGAATGTCTGTTACTATTGTACTGAGCTCCAACTGTTGTCCCATTTGGCAGTCCTAGTTGCACTTCAGACACCACTACCATCCTCTCTGCAGTATCAAAGTGAAATCACTGGTGAAGATAATGATAATCATTAATATGGGACTGAATAAACTCCATTGTTGCCGGTGTGCTGAGGAAACTCATCTCTATTTCTTTTTCATCAGACCCATATATAGCCCTGACAGGCCTTCCCAGTGTGCACCCAGAGTTGAAAGCCATTTGATAAAGCTCAACCTGGACAACACGGAAGTAAATTGCTCAGCTGTGACAGGTGTTTTTTGTATCTGTGGAAGTTAATAACCATTACACAAATCGAGGGTATTTGCCTGACCATTGTCAAAGTGACTCACAATCATCAATATTCATTAATGCTTCTAGACCCTTAGATTCCATCACTGGCCAGAAATATCTTTCTTTCGGAATAGCTGGCAATGAAAATTATTGTCCTTCTTTTCACATACAGTCTTCATTTTTGTCATCCATACCTTCATTCCCTCTAAGCTAGACCTTTGCAATAGACATTCTCTGGGATTATCGGCAAAAGCCACTCAGAAGCTCCAATTGGTCCAGAAGGCAGCTGCCTGTCATCTAACTAAACTATGCCAGCAAAAGCATATCACATCTCTGGCTCACTTTCTGTGGTGACTGCCAATAACGTCCCAGGTGAAATTGAGGGTACAGATCACAATTTATAAATCCTAAATAGCGTAGGCCTAGATTACCTGAAGGCTATGTCTGTATCTGATCTATCTATGTATGGGTAACTTCTGCTTTTCTAGAATGGTGAAACTTGTAGGATGTGACAAAACGGAATTCTCAATTTTCAGATGAAACCTTTGAAAATTGCTTTCATCACAAACACATTTAAGTGCAAATCTGACTACATTTAGAAAGAGTTGGAGGGGACATCACTTTGCCCAGACTTTCACTGATAATGCAATATGAAATTCTGGGGACTTGGGCCTGCATTTTCGAAGGTAGCCACTAACTAAGTATACTTTGATTTCTGGGGTCCAAATTGAGACATATAGTGCCAGATCTTCCAGAGATGTAGTATACCCACACCTCCAGTTGATGTTAATTGGAAATAAAAATCAGGCCCCAGGTATCAGAAACTGAACACTCAGAAATGGAGGCATCTAAAATTAGGACAGGTGACATGTGGGGGGGTCACGTGCCCCCCAGATTTTTGCCAGAGTTTGCTGGCTCCACTCCCTCCCTGCAAGACAGCCACTGTAGCTGGCAAGCTAGGAGCTATGGCCATGGGGAGAGGAAGCAGCAAACAGCTGGGAGCTTCAGGGAGAGCTGCTGTCTCTCCCCGTGGAGCTAATACCTGGAGCTTCAGGGAGGGGCCACTGAAGGTAAGAGGGGGGCACGCCTGGGGGGGCATGACTCAAGCTGTTGGGGGAATTGTGCCCCCTCTACTCTCAGCAGGCACCAGTCATCTCTTGCTAAGTGAGTTGTAGTTTCCATTGGTGGGCAAAGGGCATTCTGTGGGGAGATCATATCTTTAAGATTCATCTTTAGTAGGAGGTGGTGTAGAGACACACTTTCCTGGGGGAGCACAGGGAGGGATTGTGCCTCAGAGAGCATCTCTTTAAGATGGGATACACCCCTTTAAGATTCTTGCATGGTGTCAAGTATCAGGGGGTAGCCGTGTTAGTCTGTATCTACAAAAACAACAAGGAGTCTGGTGGCACCTTAAAGACTAACAGATTTATTTGGGCATAAGCTTTCGTGGGTAAAAACCTCACTTCTTCGGATGCAGAAGTGAGGTTTTTACCCACGAAAGCTTATGCCCAAATAAATCTGTTAGTCTTTAAGGTGCCACCAGACTCCTTGTTGCCCTTTAAGATTGTGCACTCCGTGACTCTTGGTGTAGCTGACTTTGTGTAGTGGGGAGAAGGCATGTTCCCCTCCACTGGTTGTGTAGTGTGCACCCCTAGAATTGTACAGAGGAAGCAGTTGTGTGCAAGGCGAGAAGGGTGGAGTCATTGAATACTCCCACTAGCCTTTCTGTATAAGGGCTAGACACAATCTAATTTAATGTGTGCCACATGTTGACCACATCTCCTGACATGTGTCCCCAACTCCAGAATGCCCTTCTGAGGCTCCGTAATATCACAAAAAGCCTACAGACAGGCATCTCTATGGGCTTGAGGTTAAACTGCACCAGGGAGGAAAACTTACACCCACATTTCTCATCTACCTATGTACTTTCTGGTTTGCGAGCCTGCATAGCAATGGCAGACCAAATGTGGCTCTGTTGTTTTGAGAGTAGAGCATATTTAAGGAAGGTTTCATTTTCATTAGTGGAAAGGAATAAAACATAAATCTGAAAAAGTAAAATATTTTCCAGTTGATTGTGCATGATGTAACAGAGCCCTCCACATATCCATGCTTTTGTGTGTGGATTTTCTAGTTCTCATTCATAAATGTCTGGCTTTTCAAACTGCGCATCTGGCACCATCTATAATTTACTCACCACACTCCTTTTTTTATGCTAACATACTTGGCACAGATTTTTTCTTCCCCCAGTCAACATTTCTTTTGAGTTTGTGGCCTATGAAGAACGTTCTCTAACCCGCTCTTGTAATTTTATTAACCCCATAGTTGGCACAGGCCTGCATAGCTTTACCTTCAGAAACGCAATCGTATTGACATTTGTATGTTAATTATAATACTAAGCAAAATTCAATTATATTTGAATTGTTAAAAGTGCAAAATGAATACAGAAGTGAGAGCTATTGCTTTCTACCTTTCCATTTCACTGTGCTGCTATTGTTTACTACTTCTCTATTTCATTGTGATACTTATTTCAGAGTTAATATATTTCCTCTGGACAATTATTAAAATGAACACACTCCCAGTAGTATTTGTTTTTCTTTCAAATTCCCATTAGTGAAATATTACTTTCCTTAAACGTCTTTGTTTACCTGTCCCCTTGGATTTTGGATGAATACTATTTAACATAGTTCATCCCTGGTGTACCTCTATTGGCTGCAGAAGAACTTAAATGTATATGATTGATTCTCTTTGGCTGGCCTGTCGGGGTGACTGAGTTTGAGGTTTGATATTCCCTTGAAAATAGAACCTTTTCCTTCCATATCAGTACAGTTGTCAAGGTCCCACTGGCAGAAGATGAACAAACCATTTTATGGATTTATGTTCCATTGATATTTTAAAGGGCTCTTTTGATGCAGTTTTTATTTCTTTTTATTTTATGTGGTTGTTAATTGCCTCCTAGACTCTTCAAACTACAGTTTCCTTTCTGATTATCAGTTTTGTTCTTCATTAGGAACACATTGTGTCTAGCTGTGTTTCCAGAGCGGCTGGAGCCAAAACAACTGCCTTTGATTACTTCCTTGTCTGTACAAAAGTAGCGCCATCATGGTTGATCTCTGGGATGTGCAAACTTCTGCAATCTCTTCTGAAAGTTAAAGTCTTTCCATTTATTTTGCTGGGAATAGGATTGGGCCCTAACTCAAAGACAACTGGGGAAGAATAAGCACACATATTTTACATGCATTAGTCTAAAATAGTGCCTATTCTGTACTATATAAATAAAGTCAAATTCTGATTGCCTAACCTATGCATTCACTTGAGACAATCAAAGCATGGTTTACCTGAGCTAATGCAAGTCTCATTGACAAACTGGTAGATTAAAAAGACAAATATGTTCTACATAGAGGACATTCTACACCAGATTATAACCATTTAAAGTCACATTCATGACCTAACTAAATCACTGCTGTATGTTCAAAAGTGCTATTCATAAATATGAAATATAGTTTTGTGAGATTAAAAATATGCTTCAATTATATCATATAAATATATAACAGGTGTTTTTTTTTTCCTGTATTGAAACCGCCATATATTCCATTAAGTAAGAAATTGCCTAATTATTAAGGAAAATCTGTATTTTCTTTTTAGAGATGCAAACTATCAATACAATAATTTCATTTAATGAAAAAGCAAGAGACTGTTAGTTTTGATTTCAAAATTTATAGATATCAGTAACAAAATTGGTGATTGTAGTAGAACATCATGCATTTTGTTTTAACACCAGTGAATAGTTAGGATTGTGACAGGGATAAAATGGCAAAAGCCAAGTCAAAGGGGATTGTAGGGGCTCAGGACCTTTTAGGATCGGTTCCATACTATTGTCTATATCTTCTTCTCATTAAAATGTCTTCAGGAGTAATAAAGATAACTATACCAAGTTGTCTGGCCAGCATAAGCTGTTAAACCAGGAGCTTGGGCCAAATAATGTAACTTATTGTGGAACGCAGAGACTGTAGTTTTAGTCCTGTCAACAATTTCTCCTAAAGTCTCAATACATTCCTTAATGACAATGGCATTTAACACTTTTATAAATCTTTAAAGCCCTTTATAAATATAATTAATTAATCTCAGCAATCCACTGAGATCGGTGAATATTCTCCTCATTTTACGGATGGGGACACTGTGACACAGGAAGAGTAGAAAAGAGATTTTAAAGGTACAAAGCGCAGGGAGGTGCCAAATTCTCATTGGGAGCCTTGGAAAGTTTCCCCCTAAATGACTAAGGCCACACAGTTAGGCAGATCCTAGCTACATCTCGATCCCCTTTGTACTGCTCTTGTGAAGCAAAGAGACCAGAAAGTGGCCCTGACTGGACAACTGTGGGTTCTCGAGCTCTGTCACCCACTCCGGATTCTCTAAAATAAGGGTAGTATTGAGAGGAGCTGAGGTGTGGTTGGAGCATGTTGTACTTTGGTAGCCCTTATTCAGTATAACAGTTCCTAAGGGGGCATTGCAACCTCACAGGATTTGTAGCAGCCTGCAGGCTGCTCTAATTTACTGCATGGGGCAAACCCATCCCAGGCACAAAGGAATGCAAAGGTAGTTTAATGAAGCCGACTTCTTTCCTCAGCTGTGCTGAGTGGCTCTCTATTATATCTGATGATCTGGCCCAGTAAGTTAGTGGTAGAGCCAGGAATTCTTGGCTCCTAGGTTCATGGTCAAACCACTACAAGAGCTAATTCTAAACCTAATTGTTCTTTGAAAATCTTTGGGACAAGTTCTCAGCTGATGTAAATTGTTGCAGCTTCATTTAAATCAATGGAGCTACAACAATTTACACTACGTAAGATTCCGTGTCTTTGAATTTAATTGTGAATTTAAGGCACTCGCTGACATTGAGAGCACCGTGGAGCTGCGCTGCCTCCAGGAGCTCCTCAGCATAGAAGAGGAGCATATCTATTGCCACTCCCTTTAAAGGTGCGAAATTTATGTTACTTACCAGCTCATCTTCCACTCCACTGTCATATTTGGTACGGCTAGTGCTGGTAGCGGCACTATCCAGTTGCAGAATTCGGTCTCAGAGAAGTGCAGGGACTGCAGCTATGGCTGCCAGACGTGCAGGGGTCAAGGAGGTGTACTTGTGCCTTCCTACACACACTGCAAATCCATGCAGGCATTGGGCAGTTTTGAGGGGTAAAGGCCTCTGACCTGAGTAGGAAGTTAGCTGTTTTCCTATTCAGGCTACTTACAGAGTGACACTGTCATGGCTGTTCTGGTTACCTTTTCAGGAAGTCCAGCCTTTCCAGATGTTATTCTTCAGGACATGACAATTCAGTAATGGAAATGGAACACCATTTCTAGAAATCACAGTTTGTGGAAATATGCTACTTCTTTGCAGAGGGCATGTAGGGAGAGGAATCCAGGTAGAGAGATCTGGAGAGACATATAAATATATGGTTTCATTAAATGACAGTGGGGAACTCCCCATAATCCAAATTATAGCTGACTATTCTGTGCAGCCCAATAAAGAAGCTCATTTTCCTGTCACCAGTACTTGCTTTTTCATTACTTTTGAATTGTATTATAAAAAAGAAAATAAGAAATCTTGCTAATGAGTGCTTTTTCAATGAATAACTATGTTGAATTGTTTGTGCTGCCTTAATCCCCTTAAACTTTACTCCCAAGTAAAGGTTAAGATGCTTTCCAATACTGCTAATATAGTTTGCTGCCACTAACATAGAAATGCCTGATATTTTTCCATTTGTAATGTAGTACGCAACTGAAGATTTAATCGAATATGACTATGAGTATGGGGAAGCAGATTATAAAGAGTCTGACACAGTAACAGAGGGACCCCCACTATTCGAGGAGACAATAGCACAAACAGAGGTAACAAAATCTGGTCCATTTGTTGTGCGGTGTCCTGCTGTCCTCTGTCATGTGGTTTGTCATTTTGTGTCATCTGTTTATCAAACTTATCATATTCCTTTCACTCACTCCTTTCCTATGTATCCATAACATTTGTTTTCACTTCGCAATGGAAGGCATCATGACTTACAGCATTCATTTTTCCTTTGCTTCCCTTTCCTTCATTCATGCTTTCTGCATTTCTTTTTCATTTTATTTATGTTTTTCCATTCCATCTTTCACCACATTTTTCAGAAAAAGAAAGCCAAAGCCAATAAGAAGAAGAGGACAGTGGCCACCAACTCAAAGAACAAACCCACAAAGGCCACAACAAAAAAATCTGAAAATTTTGCATCCAAGAAGAAGAAAAGTTACCAGGCAGCAGCAAAAGGCAAACTAGGGGTAAAGGTAGCAAAGAAATAATCAAGATCTTTCCCAGGCCAAGACTGGAAGATCTCTGATCATGAGACATAAATAGCCCTAACCCCACTAGATGAATACATCTGCGGCTAATGCCATAACCTGATTAAATAGTGATTCCTGCTGAATAGTTGCCTTTTTCTACATTTTTAATAATGCATTTTCTTTTTAACATAGGCCAATATTGTTGATGAATTTCAAGAAGAGTATAGCGTGACTGAAACTGACTATGGGATTTCAGAGGGTTCCCAGACTGAGGCTCCCAGGCAAACAACTGAAGCTAATGAGGTAACGAGGACTGGGGAAAAGTACAGGCAAAGATACTCTACAAATCAAGTTTTAATAGCTAACACATCACAATCACTCTCTGTTTTTACAAAAGGAAGAACAAGAAAGAGAAAACTTCTCTTCTCCCTGTGTGCCTCTGGGTAACTTTCATTGATGGGACTTAAACAATGGACAACTAGGCTCAAAACTTACAGTATTTTCTTGGGCAAAACTCCAGTTGGCTCTAGTTTGCTCAAGTAAATGCTGTAAAATCCTCAGACAACAAATGAGTCACTTAGCTACATGCCCTTTTGGGCCTTCTGCCTGTTACCCAGCAGGAGTAGCAAAGCATTACTCTCTGTACAGCAGGAACAGGTTCCTGTTCTCTCCATCCTGCTCTTCACTTTTTACCTTACACTTATATGCTCAAAATTCTGCACCTCTGCTGTGGTGGATCAATCCCTATATGAAAAATATATGCTGGACCCCGAAAGTTCTCTTTTACAATTTTAATACTGAACTGAAGCAAAGAGGGAAACTAACCACTGCTCTGCTGTTGCTTAAAACTGCTTATTTTGATATTCAGCCAATTGAAATTTTTGAAAGTAAATATTTTCCTTCGTGCAAAGAGCAGCATATTGAAACAAGTTAAAAGCCATCATTTCCTTTAACAAGGAACAAAGAACAAACAAATTTTTTTTGCATGCTGTGAAGGCTATATTCATTCATAATATTCCTTGCTCGTTTTTTGTCAATAATTATATATTTGAGCTATGTATATGAAAAAAATCAAATGATGATTACAAACCCTGCTAAAATGAATGCTTTTAGACAGCCACAGCCAAAAGCCTGAATGTTATTTCATTATTTTAAAATAACATTAAGTAACGTGCTGGCTAATTATGGTCAAGACTTTTTTTTAAGGTTTTCTTTTACATAATCCTTTCAGAATGAACATGTAGTGCTTGGAAAGATGTACAAAACTACTTAACTCTTTTCCTAAAGTTACAAACATGGCTCATTCCATGTAAACATGAAAAGAAATGCTGAAATTGCTCAGCATCTTCTTTCCAGGTTTGGAACTGGAAAATGGCCGCCCAACAGTTGAACAGATTTTAATAATTTGATAAAGAACAAAAAAAGAGGCAAATTGATTTCATTACTTCCATCTTGTTCATCTTAGAAATTAAATGTGAACAGCAGGACTTTCTACTTTCAAAACCTGAATTCTAAGGTTTCATGATTATTTTGCAACAATTGATGAAATCAACAACGTCAGACATTGGAGGGAGCTGTAGATAAACTTCTGGCATTATTTACAATGGTTTAGCCAATAATGCAATGTCATTATTGTAGTGAGAATCACTCAGAGTGCCAACATTTTTCTTCAGTGGGAGCTGCCTGCAGGTATTTTACATAAAGGAAAAATTTGACCCAGAACTCTGAACTCAGGTCTTCACATATAAGCAAAGAAGTATTTGATTTCCAAAAATGATCTATACTGATGTAAATCAGAAATAACTATATTGTAGGTAGTGGAATTACACTGGTGTTAAATTGATATGAAATCAGAATCTGGCATTCTGTTTTAATTGCCATTTATTTCCATGCCATCATGATCGTACCAATATATTGTTAATGATTTCAGATGCACTGTTTGAGGACAAATCAATTCACCTCTGTGTAATATTCCAGGACATATGGCTGATATATGCAATATTTTGGCCCTGATCCTTTCAAAACCTTCCTTCCAAGAGTCTTATAAAAAATCCATAGTCTTTTTTCCAATTTGCTTTGTACATCTGAGATAAGATGCTGTCTAAAAAGCTTTGGTGCTTATAAGTTGATTGCTTGGTTTTACACTGTTTTCATAATTGAGGAAGGAAGCTTTCAGAAATGTTCAACTTCATCTTCTATGAGTTTTGCAGTTGAAATCTAGACTGAACCAATATATATATATAAACTGCTATGGAAGATGTGAACCAAGACTTGTGTGAGTGATAGATATGCTGCAAAATCATTAGAAGGGGGGGGAAAAGTTGAAACATTCAGCTTGGCACTGTTATTTATTGACACAAGATAGTCAAGAATGCTGTAACTAAAGAAATGCTTGCACTTCCTGCACATTACAAATTAGAATGATATTGTTTAAGCAAGTCTAAATTAGTTTACAGCTTATTGGGATGCATGTGTTTAATTGTACTCCACATGATTCGTAAATGTTTGACATTAAACGTGTGAAACCAAGCAAGGAAACTTAGATGTATTTGGCATAGAAGTAACACTGAGTGAGCAAATGCACATAGCGTATTGCATATGCAGTAATAGATTCAATGTTTTGGGGAAAAAATGCCAATAAAGTGTATGAATGCATTATTTCCTTGTACATATTCATGTGCATAGAATGATCTTTCAATTAATTTGGAAGGCTGGTTTCCCAGTTCTTCAGAATCTAATTAAAAGACAACATGCTGTTTTTCTACTGTTCTGTCTTCTTTTAGACAAGTCATCAGTCAGTCTCCAAATGCATACATTGCTTTACTAACAGTAACCCACATATTCCTCCTATTCCCTGAAACTTTGCTGCATATATGAATAGCATAATCCTGTTGAAGAAGTATTTGCTGAAGAATACCTAACTGGAGAGGATTATGATTCAGAACATAAAAAAACTAAGGATACTGAATATGGAAGCAGAGGAGTAGACCTCAGTGAATCTGATCTTCTGGTAGATGGAGAATTAGGCGAATATGATTTTTATGAATATAAAGAATATGAAGAGAAACCAACCAATCCCACTAATGAGGAGTTTGGTCCAGGTGTTCCAGCAGAGACTGATATCACAGAAACAAGCGTAAGTTGGTTCCAGGCAAAATATGGTAGTATTAGATTGATTGAAGTTAGCAATTCTTTTATAATTGTCTAGATTTTCCTATCAGTTATCTGAGAATATAGAGCCTGATCCAAAGCCCATTGAAGGCAATGGGAAGACCCCCATCACCTTCAGTGGGCTTTGGATTAAACTTTTATTTTCTTTTACATTACTGAACCTCTTTTTGTTTTCTCTTCTGGAATGTCTAAGGAAAACTCATGAAACAAATGAAATTATTATTTGTTGTGCTAAAGCTGGAAAACAACCGAAGTCCTACTTATGGGTATAAGTGCATGAATTATAATCACTTTCATTCGTTTTATATGACGAAATAAGTGTTTTTGAGCTAATATACTTTATTATGCTAAATATTTGTTTAAATGTGTATGAGTGTCTGCTCTGCAGCAGTGAAAAAATCCATGGGAATGGGAAAGCAAGGGCCAGAACCCCGTGTGGAGAACCCTGCAGTGTTGCTCGCTGATACTGCCCTCAAAAGCGATAAAGCCGTTGTCTTGCCGAGAGGGTTGGGTTCATGGTCTGCCAACTCCATGTTTCCTGAGGATCCAAAGGAAAGCAGGATGATCCTGTGGATCCCATGAATCATACTCAGGGCTGACCTTCTCTTCTTTGCTGCTGTATAGGGACTCCTCTCCCCCAAACAGAATCATTTGGTTAGTATCTATTGGCTTTACCATTCCCTTCAGTGTAGCAAACTGCCCATTTCTCCCAGGAGGGTACAAAAGGCAAAGGGAACTAATACTCCCATTTGGATGTCTGATTGGGTAGCCCCTGCATGTAGTAGAAGGAGAGCATTTTGAGTACAGTGTTTGCTCTGTACCTGTCCTGGTATTCCGCACATAAACTCAAACGGGCTTACCTAGGAAATGATGGGGGCATGCCATGAAATTGCTTCTCCCAACTAACCTTCAGGTCCAGGGTTTTATGTCCCATTTACTGCTTCTTTGCTCCTCTCTCAACCATGCAGTGGTAGTTGTATTTATAATAAATCTTATCAATGCCTCTGTGATATTAGTTTGGATTTATCATCCTCCTGACACAGATGGTGACACACTGAGGCAGAACTCCCTCGCAAATCTCCCCTGTTTGCTGCTCCTGTATGCTAGCTCCTCTGGTTGCTTAGGAGATGGCTTTTTAAACCCTAGTTCTCCTTGAGTTAGCCCTGCCCCCTTGTCAAGGGATCCTAACGGGAATAGGGATCAAAGAATGGCAGGCTAGAGTCTCATTAGAAAACTCCCAGTCTCACCTAGCAGACTTCTAGGCTAAGCACACAACCCTCTCCCCGCCCCTACTTCCAAATCATGAGTAATACCACTACCTAGTAACATCTTAACAAGCAGTGTAAAAGTGAATGAGGAAAAACTCTCCCTTCTTCTGTAGTCTCAAAATTGAGGTATATTCTGCTGTTATAAATGATTTTTGCTCTTAACCTCCATAAGCATTAATGATGCCTACATATGAATCCCTTTAATGTTAATGAGAACATACCCTGAGAATAGAGCTATTTTCACCATACGGTAAATGATACATTATTGTGTAGACTTATGGAGAGTAGGGTTCATTTAAGAGCTTCTCTTCTTGGTTGCTGGGCAAGATATTTGGCTTTGGATCATGGATAAAGAATGGGAAGTATCCTGTCTAACTGGTGTTACTAATGTGTGGCCAAACAGCTGTATATGTTTGCTTCCCTGCCCTACTGGAAGGGGAAAGAGTGGTAAAAATATATAGAGAAACATAGCACTTCATTTTCAATGTCACACAGTATTGAGTGATTCTTCCCTGAAACTTCAACCCCCTAATTTTACTATCATATTTGTTGCTTGATTTTGTTGCTCTGCTGTGCCATATCTTATTTAAAAACATATTTGTCCAGAGCCTGAGTAAAACTCAAAGAAAATATCCATTCAGCAGAAAAGAAATTAAAAAAAATCTCGGATCCTGATTCTGTAACCTTTTTTTATAATTAATAGCACTTATTCATGTAGGTAATCTCACAAATCTCAGGGGGCATAATCACATGAGTAAGGGTTGCAGAATCAGAGCATTAAAAATTGCCAAACCATTTGCATATATTTTTCTAAAATCAAAATTTTCTTAGCAGAACTAAAGCGTTATGTGATCACAAAGGATATTGATTTCAAGTAGAAATGTGTACAATCATTGACAGCGGTGTTTGATTTTTTAATTTCTCTCTCTATATAAATATATTTTGTGCAACTATGTCCTCATTATTTTTCATTTATTGGGGAGCTATTTGAGGACCAGAATAATGTTGCTATCCTAAAGGAACTTATCAGAATGTAAATTCTTACATCTATGTAAATGGCTCTTTGGGGCATTAAAACAGCACAGGAAAAACACAAATACAAGATAACCCACCCACCCCCAACAAACAAACAAACAAACAAACAAAGAAACAAAAACACACCACATGTTTGAACCAAATATAACAACATATGGTGTGTTTCATTAACAACTCAACATGTGCCCATCTGCAGTTCCATGATATATCCTGTTCACATATGAGAAGATACTACAAATACTGGTGGTATCTGGAGTGATAGATGGTGATGTTTTTACTGGTACTCAAAGTAGAAGTATGTAACACTCAAGATATAGGCACAGACATTTGAAGCTGATGGGCCATGTCCTGACATCTTTCTGCATCAAAGGCAGTTTTGTGCAAAAATCAATGGCAGGAGATTATATGGTATGTGGTACTTCCGTGTAATGTCTGTGAGAGAACAATGACTGAGAAAATGTACTTTTTCATTCTTTGAAAACAAATGTATTATGTGGGAGAATATTGCTTAATTAAAGAAATATTGCTTAATATTTCATTAAGTGTCCATTTAAAGGCCTAAGGTAATGAATAACAGCACAAGGGGTTAACTACCCCAATTGCTAAAACCTGGCCAGATTAAATGCATCAAGTAGCTATATAGGATCTTAATCTAAAAAGCATCTGCATCTGGTTATTTTCTAGTCCCTTTTAGCTTTCAGTAAATTTTAATAAGAAATAAACTTACAATCCAAATATAAATATTTAATGAAAATCAAAACCCATCTCACACCATCTCAATATCAAACATTAACTGTGGGTGAGATTTTCAAAGGTACAATAAGCATTTAGTGATCCAGCTGCCATAGGCAGTAAATGGGAGGCAAGTTCCTTACTGAACTTTGAAAATCTCCCCCTTTCCTACCAAGTCATATTGTCATATCAGAGTTTTGGTGTCTTTCTAATGACTCATAGCTTTATGCTAAAGAGATAAGTTTCCAAAAAACTGAGACTCAGCCTCCACTTTTTTGCAGGTGCTCTTGGCATATGCAAGAATGGCAGATGCAAAGCTGAGTACTTTTTCCTCTAATTATCTGACCTGTACCCACAATCAGTTTGTTAGAGGCACCAGTACTCAGATCTGTGCCTGCATTTCCGACTGCAAAATACAATTGCAAACAACTCAACTCTTTGAAAATTTGTCCCCAAATATTTCAGTTTAAGTGAAATTATCCACAAAATGATACAGGAATGGACCAGTGTTGTAGTGTCATGGAAACGCACCACAGAGATATACATTAGTGACCTGTAAAAGCATACCCATGCTCCAATACGTCTGTTAGTCATAAGGTGCCACAGGACTCTTTGCTGCTTTTACAGATCCAGACTAACATGGCTACCCCTTTGATACTTGATTAGTTACCTGCACTCCCATGTTGTGGAGACAGCGCAGTCAGTTGCTCTGAGAAAGGACTGCAAGACTTCACTGTACAGAGAAACTTTTGGCTAATTCAGTAGAGTATTGTCAGATCTAGAGAGAGCCATATACAGCACTCTGTAGCTAGAATGATCATAAGCAAAAGACAGAAAAAAATCGAGGGAGCTGGAGCATAATGGAGAAGTTCAATCTGTAAGATGTTGAAAAAGGTTCAAAGGGCCTAGCTTGCAGAAATAAATAAAAAAGTAGACTAAATTTTAGCATAAAAATTTAGCATAAATGGAGAATTAAGTTTATCATATGTAATTTATGTCACAAGTTAAATTAATTTATTATTGTAATGTATGTCCAAATTCTGCTCTCAGTTACATCAATGTAAATCTGGAGTCACTCTGTTGAAATCAGTGGACTCATGTCAAATTTACACCATTTGAGAGCCATAGTCTGCAAAGGACTATTACTTGAGCACATCATATATGAATTGATGTCCTTGGATGTCTATGCCTATCAAAAGAAGCAGCAAGACAAGAATTGTATTGGAAACTTCTACAGTGCAGAAATCTGTGCTTCCAACTTGAAAGCATTTCAAGTTAATAACAGATAATATTTTTGGTGGGGGAGAGCAGTGGCAAAGGGGAGAATCATAAATTCCATGACTTGTACAAAACTTAGTACTCTCTGTCTCTGGTTTACAGCTTGTGCTGTTCGTAACTGCATTCTGGCATTAGCTTGTTTTTTATCCTATGGGTTTCTTATTTTCTGCTGCTTTGAGGACACAAACCTGGGCCCAGCACGTTTTGTTGTGCTGAATCTGAAAAGAGGTCCGAATCACAGAAGCTAATTCATATGTTCCAGAGGGAAAGCTGGCCATCCTTGAGATAGCTGGATAATGCTTACATGGCTGCTCAGATCCTTTTCCCATTTAAGGCATGGAGTCAGAGAGTCTTGTTAGAGGAACATAAGAACATAAGAACGGCCGTACCGGGTCAGACCAAAGGTCCATCTAGCCCAGTATCCTGTCTACCGACCGTGGCCAATGCCAGGTGCTCCAAAGGGAGTGGACCAATAGGCAATGATCAAGTGATCTCTCTCCTGCCATCCATCTCCATCCTCTGACAAACAGAGGCTAGGGACACCATTCCTTACCCATCCTGGCTAATAGCCATTAATGGACTTAACCACCATGAATTTATCCAGTTCTCTTTTAAATGCTGTTATAGTTCTAGCCTTCACAACCTCCTCAGGTAAGGAGTTCCACAAGTTGACTGTGCGCTGCGTGAAGAAGAACTTCCTTGTATTTGTTTTAAACCTGCTCCCTATTAAACTTGATGCTGTATATGGCATTTAGACAACAAGAAATTAAATTAGGGGCATGGCAAATGACATCCCAGTGCTGGAACAGCAGGTTCCTTCTTGGATGAGTAACAAGAGAGCCCTGAGAAATCTAGCCTGGCTGTATGGCCCAAGGAGCGGTGACCCCTCCTACAAAATGCAGCTGCTGGCCTGTGATAAGGTGGGGCCCAGTAGAATGAAATTATCTCCATGACAATCAGGGGAGGTGGGAGAACAAGTAACTCAGCTTTTCTCATCCCTTCCCTCCATCTCCACAAGACAGTAACTGCAGCACTAGGGCTAAATTTAGTCCTGCTTCTTCCGCTGCCTCAGTATGATGCAAAGAAAACAGTAAGGATGCATGTGGGGATGCTTAGAGGGACAAGAGGCTATTTTACAAAAGCCTCTTGCCTTCACACACACCCCTAGCACCTCTGCAGCTGCAAACCTTGGAGCATGAGCATTTTCCCACCTCCTCCTGGCACAGTGGGTCAACCATCCCCAAAGTCAGGGTTTCTCAAAGTGGGGGTTGTGACCCCTCAGGGGGTCACAAGGTTATTACACTGGGGGTCGCAAGCAGTCAGCTTCCACCCCACGCCCCACTTTGCCTCCAGCATTTATAATGGTGCTAAATATATTTAAAAGTGTTTTTAATTTAGGGCGGGGGGGGCGTACTCAGAAGCTTGTTGTGTGAAAGGGGTCACCAGTACAAAAGTTTGAGAACCACTGCCCAAAGTCATTTGATTTAGTGTACAGCCACTCTACAAGACCTTCTGAAGCTCCCATTCTCTGTACGATCACATCACCTGTAATGTGATATGTCAAAAATAAGCTTATTAAAAATAATATCCTCCCACCCCACACACACACACACACACACACATATACACACACAGTTTTAGGATCTAATCCTACAGTCCTCATGCAAAGTCCCACTGAAAAAGTCATTGGGAATTTTACTGCTATAGATGCTACAGGATTAGTTAGATAATTACTGTTATTCCAGTGATTTCCAGTTTTTTTAGTATTTAACACTTTTGTTTGATAAGATTTGTGTTTGTGATACATTTTTCACTGCACAAATCCACTCCAGCTTTAGTTTTAAATAACAGAGTGTCTGTTCTTCTCAGAGTGCACAGGATTTTTAGGCCTAATGTATATTTTCATTTTTTTCCATTTGGCAGGTGACTGGGCATGGTGCTTATGGAGAAAAAGGACAGAAGGGAGAACCAGCTGTGGTCGAACCTGTAAGTACATGGGTGGAGATTTTCTTTTATGAAGTGCCATGGGATTTTCATAGATAATTTCAGTGCCAAACCATGTCACCTATGGCTAGGAAGTCAGGATATTATATTTGATCTCCCCCAGTGCTATCACCAGTATTATTCTGTGGACTAGCAACACAAATGATAAAGAAGAGCCCCACAGACACATCTCCTTCTGCCATATACTGGGCCAACTATGATGTCCCTAAGACAGACTAAACCTTCTTGTGGACATAAAATAAATAGCCTCAGAAGAATTGTTCCTGTTAGTTTTCATCTTACTGTCCCACACGAGACCTGCCAACAAAATCCCTATATTTGTTTAATGAAATACTTGCTTTTGATGTTGTAACATGAATACATAAAAACAGCAGCACAGGGTCATGTAGCACCATCATGAAGCAACATACTGATGCTCTGCTTATTTATCCTGCATTCAAATTTGTGAACATTAGCCATGGTAAGGGAGCAGCCTAAAGAATGCCTCTCAGCTGTGAATAGCAATGAAGGCAGTGAAGCAGCTTTTACACTAAGACACAGTTATGTTGTAGCATTGTAGTTTGGAGGAATATTATAAACCTGCTTTAAAAAAATACTGCAATATCTTGTCTTAACGTTATAGAGTGACTAGCTGAAGCTGAGTGCTACTGTCATTTAATCCCCTGGAAGTCTGAATGGCTCTCCAAACATATATTTGACTGGAGTGGAAATAAGTGTGGTAATTTTTAATTAGTTTTTAATGGCAGTTTGTATCACAAAACTATCACAGAGCTTAGTGTTTCTAGAAGTCACTGGTCACAAAAGGTAAAAGATGGTAACAGAGAATGAGTTGCAAGTCAGGAATGAAACACAATGACAATTACATATGGAAAAGCTCAGACTTCATTATCCCAGAAAATATCTGGTTCTTATAAACTACGGTCATTCCCCACTGCTATACTTAAATTCTCTAGCAGTATTTTTTAAAAAACCAGTTGTGAGTCAGGCTGCATACAGCATACCATGCTAAAAAAACTCTACGTGTAAAAAGGAAGTTTCTGAAGCCAACCCAATATATTTAAAGCTTCTACTGTAGTAATAGATGCTTCACCAATATTTCATTTTGAATTTCCTCTTGGAGCAAAACCCTCAGAGCAGCTGTTTGATACCAAAAGCATGGTTTCAGGAGAAGGTTCTGGATGATATCATAAGTGTGTGTGTGTGTAGGCAGGCATATAACTCCATGAAGCAAGTAATTCAAGATAGTCAAGACCTGTAAGTCTTCCCCACTTTTAAAGTTGGAGAACTATAAGGTACAGTTCAGCTCCTTCCTAATTGTACCTCAGAAGCCATCAGCAAAACTGTCCTTGCATAAAATGGGACAAAACCAGGATAATGTTAAATCAGCATATATGAGTTACCATTGTGCCTATTCTGCTAATGTTTTTTTTCTTGAAAATTGGTAGCACAGAAAGTGTGACATTGCCTAGGGTAATTTAGGAAACTTCTGTGCAATTATTTTATATACTACAATGGATGCATTGAAAAGTACAGATTATAGTCCCTGAGAGAAAATGTTAACCTTAGTAGTTATGGAGAGAAGATTTGTTGTGCTTTGATGAGAACAAACAGATGGGTATGGAAGTGAAAACATAAGGATTATAATGTCATAAGACTCCTTGCTAATTTTATTGCAATTGTAATTTATTCTTTGCTTTTTACACTTTCTCTAAAAGATAATGAGTCTGGTGTCATTTTTTCTATAGGGTATGCTTGTTGAAGGACCAGCAGGACCAGCAGGACCTCCAGTAAGTGGATATTTTCTCATTTTGTTTGGTTTTCATAGTTTAATTATAGTTTCATTTTAGTGCATTCAGTGTGTTCATTGTGCTTTGGTACTTATGAATTGACATGTTTAAAAATAGAGACATCAATTCTCATGTAGAATGTACTCAACACAGTAGAATAGGGCAAGATTTACAGAAGATCTCAGCTCAAGTATTTTCAGTGGGAGCACACTGGGTGCAGAGAACTTTTTTGAAAATCTGGCCCAATTGTGGGTGCCCAGAATTTTGAAAAACTGACTATACATTAATATAGAAAAAACTCTGCCTTATTATTTGGAGATAATCATTTATGGGTCTTCAACATAATTTTTTGTAGACAATAGTTGAACACACTGATACAATCAGTCATTCAGCATAACCATTTATGGTCTGTTTTTTCATAGGGTCTTACAGGTCCCCCAGGTTTACTGGGTCCCACTGGTCCTCCGGGTGACCCCGGTGAGAGGGTAAGTCAAAATATGGATTATGCAGTTTATTAATGGTATATATGGCTCTAATCATTGTAAGATTTAAATGGGACAGATGCTGAGCTAGTGTATATTGAGGTAGCTAAAGTGTAGTTCATGGAGCTGCAACAGTTTACACCAGCTGAGGATCTGGCCAATATTTCTTTGTAAGTAGCAATACATAGTGAAAACACAGGAGAAAGAAGCAATGTCCCTGTGATGCATTTCTAAGCTTATAGTATCAATCTAACCCTAATCTCACTGTTTTATTTTGGTGTGAATGATTTTAAAATGTAATTAAATCATCATAAAAATCCAGTTACAAATCTCTGATATAAATTTGAATGATATTTAAATAAAATATTTGAACAATAAACCACTGAAATGAAGAGATGAATAAAGGTGATGATATACAATAACAAAATCCTCACTGAAATGATGGACACAATGGATACTGTCTGTCTGAACTACGGTATGTTGGACATATTGTGATCTTTGATGGTGCAAAGACAAATGAGTTTATTAGGTAGCATTACATGATATGGTTCTTGAAAGAAAAGGTGTGGTCATGCCTAAAATGATAATCTAAGAAAACCCATTTTAAAGTCATGAATTTAATGCAACCATTACTTAAGTCTTCAGTGTTTTCACAGGCCTTTTGTATAATTTTAAAACAGTCTAAATGCGTTCAGTTCAGGAAAATTTTCTATTGCAATAGACATGAAATAAATGTCACTCAGCTTTACCAGTGACCGTTTACTGAAAAGTCTAGCATGTTCATGAAATATTTGTTTCTGGGAGGCACTGAGAATACACCAACTGTTCACTGTATAATTAGACATTTTTGTTAGAATTCTAAATCATACCACACACTCTACATGTAGAAAACGGACTGGCATAAGCATTTTTCTTCAACCTTTATTCTTATAGATTTAATAATTCCATATATCCTTATGGATTTAAACTGATAAAGTAACTCAGAAACTTAACATGATTATAATAAAATTGCTTGGGGTGATATTCCTTTTGCTTGTAAAGTTGTAAGTGATCAGTAACATTCTACATGAAACAGCTCTCACAATAGACACATCAAGGTCATGTTTCTGCACTGGGGTCTACCCTTGTAAAGTCCTAATAATTTCACTAGAATTCCATATGAATGCAGAGATTGGTACTAGCATATCCTGGTGCTGCATCAAAGCCTACTTCTTTAGCATTACAAAGTGATTCATTTAGAAATTTAGCTTATGCCACTTAGGATAGTTTTTTTTAAACACATATGAAATGTATTCACAACCTACAAGGATGAATACATGTGGCCCTGTAACTAGCAAGATGTGTTTAATTAATCTCCATTTCCTTTTGATTTCACAGGGCCCATCAGGGCGTCCTGGCCTTCCAGGTGCTGATGGTTTACCTGGTCCCCCAGGTACCATGTTAATGTTGCCGGTAAGTCCTGGTAGGGTTACAGAGTGGTCAAACTTATATTAAATAATGCTTTTGCTTCCAAAGAAGGGAATGAATTAAAAAGACAAAATAAATCTCCTGTTCTACAGCATGTTCTGTCTTTGGAAAGAGATGTACAGCAGAGGTTCTGAACATTTGTGATCCTTGAAGATCACTTGCTAATTTTCACAAGAGAAAAAGTGTTAGTCCTGGTTTTCCTGGCCAGATTTAAACCTGGGTGATTGCACTATGCCTGCTAAAATACCTTTATAATTTTCAATTGTCAATGGTATTATTCTCCACTACTTGTCTCAAATTATTTGGGTGTGGCACACCTGAAAGCCAAAACCAATGTATGCTTCCTGCCTTCAAGTCCCATTGACATAATATGCTCAGCACCTTTCAAGATTGACCTTTGGTGTGCACACATATTCAACCCAATCCTGCTTCCACTGAAGTCCATAGCAAAACTCCACAGGATTCAGGAGCAGGCACAAGCCCAAAACTAGTATAGTATGCTGGTGTGAACGGCAATATATCGGTGTAAATCATTATAAGGTGCAGCAGCTACCATCACAGGAATTAATAAACAGATTGCAAATACAGTGAAGTACAGTTGGTAAGATGTGATGGATAGAAGTGTTTACTGGTTGTAGTTGCTGCTGGATATCTGGGAATTATATCACTGGTTAGTAAGAATGAGGAAAGAAAGCTTGTGAAAAGTTTATTTTCTATTTGGAGAACAATCGGTGAAAAGTTATTATAATGACCTGTGTTTTGAGCTGGCACCTGCAGTATAGTTCTGCTAATATATCATTAGTAGAATGATGGAAACATTTATTCACCAATAATTATTTGATAAAAATACCATTATTCCCCAGGAATATTATTCACAAGTTATTCTTCCAACTCTAGTCACTCTTTCAGAGAAGGGTACTTCATACTTTTAACAGTGTGTTCTATTAGGTGTGGCAAGGATGGAATAAATCAGCTATAGGCAACCTGCTCAGACACTTTAGTGAATCCCACTAGGCACCTCTCTCTGCATCTTTAGATCTGTGTAAATCTGGTCCTGAGTGACTTACCAATGCCACACCAGATGTCTGTGGTGGAGCGAGGAACTGAAATCAGGTCTTCTAGTGCCTTAAGCACAGCTTGGACTGCATTATTCAATAGACTATCTACATCAAAGATTTCAGGGAAACCTCTCACTGTTTCTGTATCACTGGTGTAGCTCCAGCTTTGCTAGGAAGAGTTGGTATGCTTGTACAGACCAACGGCTGGTGTTTTTACCACTGTGTTATCTAACCCTGCTCTGAACATAGATGAAAACAAATGCTGATGGGCTGTCTACCAATGGTCCCACCATTGCTAGCACCAGTGAAGCTGCACCAATAATGGGAGTTTTCTTAAAAATTATCCTTGTCTAAAAAGCCTAACAAAAAAGGTAAGATACAATAGGAGTATGTATTTTATAACACCCTCTTACTATAAAGGGGACCTCTAAATATTAAGGGTAATCTCAGCTTTTATTAAAAAAAATGTTTTAGCCCTTTTCCTTGCAAAGATAGTCTTGAATACATAAATCAGTCATTAAAGTTGAAAGTATGTCACTGCAATTATCCTGAACATCACAGGTTGTTCATGGTCCCCACTATAGCACTCAGGGCTTGGATCCATCAAATGCGTCCCTTAGTTTTGGAAGGTACACAAATAAATTTGCATTTGTGAGGATCATTACTGCTCAGGACACTTCTAACACCTTCACTGCTGACTGCCACAAGCTCCTTCCTATTTACTTCCTGCACCTTCACTAGCTACACTGCTGAGCAGCCAGTGTATTCTCATAGTATAATGGTCCTGTCCACTAGCATGAGAAACATAGGTGCTGCAGCACGCCCTGACTTGAAATGGTTTCCATTATATACAGGGTTTACAGTTTGGTTCAATGGCTGTCAGCACCCCACTATACAAATTGTTCCAGCACCCTGCACTGGTCTAATGGACTAACCAGAGGACAAAGAACCAGGCAGTATTGCATTCTAATCTTTGCAGTAACAGTGACTATCTCAAGGACTTAATTAAATCACTTAATGTTTCAGTGTTAGCTTCTTCATCTGTAACATGGGCAAATGCCCCCATGTGGTGTGTAGGTATCCATCATCTTACATAGTGCTTGAATTCACCAGAATGCACACAGGCATGCTAATGGGCCCCAGCTGCCCCTGGATAATTTGGGCAGTTCCAACTTTATTATTATTAATTAATTATGATTGTTATTACTGTAAATGTTGACAATTCTACTTGAACACCAACACAAAGAGGGGGCTCCACTTCTGCAGCAGGAAGCAGGGGTGTTGGGGGCAGAATTTTGATGATCCTTTTCCCATTTCAATAAATAATAATAATAAAAATTAATAATAGTAATAAAAGATCACTTCATTTGTAGGTGCCCCATAGAATCAGCTTGCTGGCCCTTCCACAAACCATTCCTTCTGCATAATGATGTGATTGCAGTGGAGAGACATCATTTATACTTGGAGCAGCAGCAAAAATTGTTTCATGACCAGGCTAAAAATGCTAAAATTGGCTCTGTTAAGAAGGCAATTTAACTGAATTTGGAGAAAGTCAGAAGTTGACAGAAGATGGGATTGATCTGGTCCCATGTTTTGGCACCACAAAGTAATCTGATCACCACATTCAGGACACACTAAATTTGGAGAATTGAGAATAGTGAAATAAACCATTTTCCAGTTAACATTTATATCTACTATAATTAGTATATTTATTAATTAGTGTATAATTGCTATAATTAGACAAATTAGACTGATTAGACTGCCTTACATATTCTCTATATGTTATGTGATGTACAATATCAGTTGTATCTATCTAGATAAGAATATTTGATATCTGATGTGGAATAATTTATGTCCTTTCCTAAGTTCTCAACTTAAATGGATGTACACAAGGCTTCTAAATAAGAATTCAAACTGTTTTAATATCAAATCTTAACATCAATTGAATTGCATTTCTCCTACTACTAACTAAAGTTGTATTGGCTTTTGCTACATGGTACTAGCTGATTTTGGTGGCATTTCATCGTTAGTACAATTTGGCATAAAACAGGAATCCATTCTGGTTTCCTATGTGGCATTTTAATGGCCTATTGTATAAATGAAAATAAAAGGATTCCAGTGAAATCAACAGAAATGTTACCTTTTATTTATATGGGAGCAGAACTGGGCTCAAATTCTGTTGATGGTAACTTAATATTCATACTGGAACCAGGGGTCTTATTTTACATTCTGTTGAAGTTTAATGAAGTGACACCAGATTAAAAGTGGAGTAAAGAATCTAGCCCAATACCCTAAGCAGCACTTTCTGTAGTTGCAATGAACAAGTATATTTCTAACTTGGCTAATTGTGAATTCTTTTTCTTCGTGTGATATTTGTAGTTCCGCTTTGGTGGAGATGGTGAGAAGGGCCCAACAATCTCAGCTCAAGAAGCTCAAGCCCAAGCTATTCTTCAGCAGGCGAGGGTAAGAATGTTAAACTGGAGTAAAAATAAAGCTGCAAATACAGAGGAGACTTGTGTGAAGTTGCCTGTTATACAATGTATATATCGGGGAGAGAAAAAGAAAACATGAGATAGATGCAGATGATATAGACGTTTGAGTGAAGTACTGAAAGTAGAAATGAAAAATAACGTTTCAATAAGTCGTGAATATTATATATTAACACACACATATTCACCCCCCACACATGTGAGACATTGATTCACACATGAATGTTAAGATGAGAACTGTGGGAGTGAAGACAACAGATTTCATAGGTTTGCCACGGCAGCAGAGCATCTGACCAGAGTTGTGGAGGAATTTGGGATGACAGGTTGATGAACTGTCCAAATCAGTTTACTGTCTGTCTTCCCTTGATTAATTCTGGAAAGTGTAATATATCCTCTGGAATGTGTATATGTATGGTGACACCATCATGCTTCATTCTCGCTGTGTGGTCCAAATGGTTTAATTGAGAGATAGAAGCAATCATCAGTGTGGGATAGCACAGAAGAGAGTGGCTTGAAATTGCAAAGACAGACATCCAGTTCTTAGGGTTACCAGTGTTTTATTCCTACTGAAAATATACTGATTTTATGGGAGTGGAGGACAAATTTGTATGCATAGTCTGTTATAGTCTCATTTAGTAAACAGTTACTGACAATTGCTGAGTAATATATTTTATGCATCACTCTTGTGACAGCTTAATACACACAATCTTTTTAATATGGGTTGCCAGTTGCTAAGCTCAGCAAAATAAACATCTACTCATGAACATGCAGTTAACCTTAGT
This sequence comes from Malaclemys terrapin pileata, assembly GCF_027887155.1. NCBI lineage: Eukaryota > Metazoa > Chordata > Testudines > Emydidae > Malaclemys > Malaclemys terrapin. Next base: position 71,244,048 of record NC_071512.1, read on the forward strand.
CACCAGCCACTAGCATGAATTAATTACTAATAATCTGGCCATGCAATGAATATTATATAATTTTTGTAGTTTCCCCTTGAAATATGTTTTTTTTATTTTTTTATTTTTTTAACAGATCGCTATGAGAGGGCCACCTGGCCCCATGGGACTCACTGGAAGACCAGGTCCTGTGGTATGTTAAACAAAACAAGGATAAAAAATGGAATACACAAGTATTAAAATGGCATGGTCCAAATTCCTGCCTCACTTACACCCATGCAATAAAAGTGATTTGACTGGGGACTTCATTGGTATAATTAAGGCCAGAATTTGAGTCCATATTCTTTTGAGGGGTCTGAAGTTCAGCCTGTAAGCTAATGTAATATTTTGTATGTATGGATAAAGTACACTTTAAAACTTGTGAATGCCTTATATAACTAAATAAGCCTGTGCAGTTAGATAACCACACCTTTCAGTATTCGGGGTGTTACTATGGTAAATATTCGGAACTGAAAGGGAATGTTGCAGAATAAGCTTACCTTTTCATCGTAGGTAAAGTAAGTCAGTACTGTACATTGACACAACTCCCATTGACTTCTAAGAGAGTTGTGTCTATTTACTTCAGGGCTGAATTTGGCTCACAGACTAATATTGAATGATTTTGCAGGATATTACTGTCTCTGTGGTTGTAAAAATGTTCTGAGTTCAGTACCCAGTCTTCAGGGAACAAAAGTCACAGCTTTTTAACAGCAAGCATTTCAAATAGTTCTTAGGTCACCAGTACATTTGCCACTGTTATCTCTACACAGCATTTTAAAAGTATAGCACATGTGAGAAAAGTGGAAAATCAGGTAGGAGGCTCTGCACTTTGTAAATCACCTGACCAATCTTGTAATTGTAATTTCCTCTTTTAGGTAATGGGATACATTGTAGACTCAAATAATCCACAAAATGCTGTAATTTAGCATTTACCATGTTTCAAAAAGCCTTTTAAGTATAGCAACAACAACGTAAAATGATAACTGCTGGAACCAAGATTATAGGCTTTGTAGAAAACAAGTCTTTTCTAAAATTATCTCAGGTGATTATATTTATCCTCTTGGAGCCAGACAGTAGGGTTTTTCTCTAGAGTAAGTATAGCATACAAATTTGGAAGGGATTCACTTAGTTTGGAAAGCAGTATTTAGTCTGCTTTGTTGGCATGGCTAAGTTGGCAGATATTTTGCCTGTTTGTGATTATAGTGATCGCTAACTGCTATATTTTAACAATGTGCTTTGAAAAACAATGGGTGAACTGCAGTACAAAGAGAAAGTTTAGCTCTCGTAATGACATAAAACACACATCTAGTTGTAAAATATATACAAAAATATGCTTAATGTTATTTAATAGCAAAGCAGGTTGTTATTAATGTAGAACAGGTATCCATGAAACATTCATGAGGTGGTATAATTGTAACATCAGGAGTACAAACACTTTTCCTCCATCTTTTTTGGCCCCTCGCTGCCTTTATGTGCTTCCTCAGAAACAGCTCATTGTTGAGTGGTAACATTGTGACATCACTGTTAAGTCACTTCCCCTGCCCCATCTTTCTACCTCCTTTTCCCCCTCCTGTCATCATCTCCCTCCCTAATTCATAGCTCACTGGATGAAGTATTGATCAGCAGGTAGGAGGGGCAAATGGACAATGACATCTTATCTATCTTCTATAGAATCCACAGTCCAGGCTTTTAACCTTAATACTGCTGCCATATATTGTTCTAGTACAGGGGTTCTCAAACTGGGGGTCATGATCCTTCAGAGGGTCATGAGGTTATTACACAGGGGGGTCGCGAGCTGTCAACCTCCACTCCAAATCCCACTTTGCCTCCAGCATTTATAATGGTGTTTAATATATAAAAAAGTGTTTTTGATTTATAAGGGGGGGTCGCACTCAGAGGCTTGCTATGTGAAAGTGGTCACCAGTACAAAAGTTGGAGAGTCACTGTTCTAGTAGCACAATGTAGCCAAAAAAGCTGTCTTAACTGCACTCCCTAAGGATTCATTTTGTGAACAAGGAAATCCCATGGTGCATAAAAATGTCATAGTGGCTCTATGACCCAGCACATAGTGGTGAGGGTATATATGGAGAGAATGGGGCTCTGTCTGGGAGCTCTCATACACCAGTGATGATTGGCCGCTGCAATGGCCCTTTAGTCTACTGGCAGCTGGCGTAATCTTGCCACAACTGTAAATTGGACCTTGGGGTGGCTTGGTACCCTGTGGCCCCAGCATCATGTAGCTGCGAAGGACCCCTTCCTCACCAAGTTATGCTGAACCCCAAAAGCTCAGTTCCAAGGGCTGGCACTTTCTGTCTATCTAGATAAAACTGAGTGGTTTCAGCTGAGTCCCAGTCAATAAAAGTAAACAAATAAATAAACAATTTCAGCTAAAATCATTGGGCTTTAATTGTAACTTTGAAACAGATACACAGGGGCAAATTCTTCAGTGGCATAACTCTCCCAGAGTCAATGGCATTGCCATTGTCTGTCAGCAGAGAACTTGACCCACAGACTTTTGGTTGATCACAGTTAGGCAAATTCCATTACATTTATAATAAATCAGAATAAATTGGTGCAAGGTAACAAACCAACTGATACCCTATTTCCACTGGTGTAAATTAAGAGACTAGAAGATTGCATTCAGTACATACTGGCATTACCATTATATAACTGTGGTAACACTGAATCTATTTGTAAAGAGTGGTGCAAGATTGCTAGTATGTTGTTCTATTTTCTGATAGTCCTGGCTACATACCACCAACAGTTTACATATTAGAAGCATTGGTGGTTCTTTGTATGGAAAGGCTAGAGAATGAACCACATTAATAGCTATTTTGCCACTAAGCCACCAGGAGGCTCTAGAAATCCAGTTCTTCTGATCTGGCAAAATGTTAGGCCAAGGTTTCCAGAAGTGACTAGTAATTTTGGGTGCCTCAGATTTTAGATATCTCACCTTGAAATATCTGAAAAAGGATCTAATTTTCAAACTTTGCTGAGCACCTGTCCTCTGAAAGATCAAGCCCCTTGAACAAGTCTCAAGTTGAACAATGAAAAAACAAGGCTCCCAAAATCACTAGTCATTTCTGGAAGTCTTGGCCTTAATCTGTCATGTATTTTGCTAATTTAATTGTGAGAACACCAATTAAAGACATTAAGAATCATATTAAATCTATTATTAAAAAACACTTTCTTAGCATAGCAGAGTTGTAGTTACATTAAGTGTTAGCATTCACAGTGTTACCGGTGTTCAGTCAGAAATGCACCAATTCCTTTATGCTTCTTAGTAGGCTTCATTCTATTTGTATACTCTGTTGGTTACTCTTTTTGAATTATGTTGGTATGTTTTTCAGTGTAACCAATATTAATGGAAAAGGCAAACAGATTGTGAAAAATGTTGGGCCAGATCCTAGCAACTCTGATTTACTCCAGCTGAGGATCTGGTATAGTGCTGGTTTTAAGCCCCAGAATAATACTATGAGATACAATTTCAGAGTAAATTATAAGCAAGGAGTGTATTCTGTGTCTATGTGTCTGATGCTATAACAATGTAGAAATATAGGTATACAGATTTGTCACATGTTTAAGGGCCTGATCAGAAGATCATTGTAACCAATGGGAAGACTCTTAGCCCTGGTCTACACTACGAGTTTAGGTCGACTTTAGCAGGGTTAAATCGAATTAAGCCTGGACACATCCACACGATGAAGCCCTTTCTTTTGACTTAAAGAGCCCTTTAAACCGGTTTCTTTACTCCACCTCCGACGAGGGGATTAGCGCTAAAATCAGCCTTTGCGGGTCGGATTTGGGGTAGTGTGGACGGAATTCGACGTTATTGGCCTTCGGGAGCTATCTGACAGTGCTTCATTGTGACCGCTCTGGACAGCACTCTCAACTCAGATGCACTGAACAGGTAGACAGGAAAAGCCCCGCGAACTTTTGAATTTCATTTCCTGTTTGCCCAGCGTGGAGAGCACAGGTGACCACGGAGGGAGGGGAAGCAAATGAATACAGAACGAATCTGGTCCATCTATTTTTTACATCTTAAGCTGGCAGGAGATGGTGCAGCATGACTGATAGCCCTCGGCATCTTCTGGGTGCTTGGCAGAAGATACTGTACTACGACTGCTAGCCGCGATCGTCAAGACGGTTCAATAGGACTGCCGGCAGGACTGAGTCTCCAGGAGACAAAGCATGTCTGCCCAGGTGCCTATGATTGAACTGGAGTACGACGACGACAGATACCAGTCGTAATACACCGTCTACTGCCAAAAGGCAATTAGCTGCTGCTGTGTAGCAATGCAGTACCACGTCTGCCGGCACTCAGATGACATATGGTGATGGTGAGCTGAGCTGAGCGGGCTCCATACTTGCCGTGGTACGTTGTCTGCACAGGTAACCCAGGTAAAAAGGCGCGAATCGATTGTCTGCCGTTGCTCTGACGGAGGGGGAGGGGCCTGACGGCATGTACCCAGAACCCCCTGTGACATTGTTTTGCATCATCAGGCATTGGGATCTCAACCCAGAATTCCAATGGGCGGCAGAGACTGCGGGAACTGTGGGATAGCTACCCACAGTGCAATGCTCCAGAAGTCGATGCTAGCCTCGGTACTGTGGATGCGGTCTGCCGGCTTCATGCATTTAGAGCATTTTATGTGGGGACACACACAATCGACTGTATAAAACCGATATCTATAAAACCGGCTTCTATAAATTCGACCTAATTTCGTAGTGTAGACATACCCTTATTGACTTCCATGAGGTTTGGATCAGGCAGTCAGATTGTGCTTTATTTCTACAGTTGCACAAGGGTGCCAAAGATCCACTTTCAGGTCTTGCTGTCTCCTCCTTGATGCAGGAAGCAGACATGTTTTAATGATTCATGTTCTTACTGAGCTGATATTTACCTGGCAAACATTAATTTAGAACACAATGGTCAATGCCTGGTCCCATTTAAGTCAATGGAGTTTTAACATTTACTTTGATGAGACCAGTACTTGGCTCCAAGTTTGTCAGACCTTTACAAAATGATCTTTCAGGTACTGTAATTGCATAGGATGGTTTCATAATAGCTAATGAAAAAGCTTTTATTTTCTGTAATTAATTTCTAGAAATAGCTAACAGTTTATCCAGTTAAAGTTTAAGCTGGATAACTAAACTCACTGTATTTTGCATTTGTTACATAGGGCGGGCCTGGCTCACCAGGTATTAAAGGAGAAAGTGGCGACCCAGGTCCCCAGGTACAATACAACATCCTTTCATTTTTAAGTGTATTACCTTTTCATGTTTTTCAGCATATGAAAATACATTCCCATATGCAGCTTTTTACATGTAACTGAAGATGAATAGTTTTTCCATGTACAACGCTGCAGCAAATGAAACAGTTACCTAGATTGTTCATTTTAAAATGTGAAAGTAACAAGCTGCCTTTCTGTAAAGAGGATCAGTTATCACATGTAGAGTGTCATCTCTTGAAAACCAGTTTTAAAATTGGTGCTGCAAGCTCTTTTCTCTGCTCTGTACTGTACATGCTCATAAGTACCATTAGCATCAATGTCTGCAGTCATATGACCTTGGGCTGTGATATGATCAAATCTCATAAACTGAGCAGGGTTTAACTTGACTAGTAATTAAACAGGAAATTTCCAAGAAAAACTTTGACACTGGAAGAAGTGGTGTTGTTGACTCAATGGATGATCCTTTTCCTTCTTAGTAATTATTGCATCTATCTCCCAGCTTGATGTTGGAGAGTACTGGCCAGTTGGAATCTTTAAACTTAGACCCAAAACAAAAGTCATAAGCACTTGTGACCATTAAAGAAACTATGACCTTTTTTTTAAAAGTCTGGAGTGCTAACACCTGTCACCTGGCCAAATGCCAACTTGGGTACACATATTTAATCATGTATTAAGTGACTATCCTAAATTCCACCTTGGCACTAGTACAAAAGTAAAATATTACAAATAGCCGATTAGTCTTTCATTTTTCCTGCCTACATTTCCAGTGTGGTCCTTTGTTAGTTTTTTTTTTTCCCTATTTGTTTTTGTGGTCGGGTGAAGCTATCCACAAGCTCGGACAGTCAGCCATGTTCTGGACTGATGTGGCTGGGTCCTCTGCCCGCTCCAGTACCTCAAGGTTCACAGCACTCCCTTAACCTCAGGGAGACCACAGGGCCAGCCTGCCTCATTGCAGCCTTCTGCTGCTGCTAAGGAAACTGTTACTCCTAGCCCTCCTCCTCCCCTTCTAGAGCTAGGTCACCACTTATGTCTTCCAGCTGAGAATCAGAGCCAGTCATTAGCTGCTGCTTAGCTGGTTCCCAACACATGCCTGCTGGGCTTCTCCTTAGATCAGGGTTTGCTACTCGCTGGCTTTGCAGGTCCTTAAAGGGTCAGACCACTCGGCTGCATTGCCCTAAATTATTGGGCACTGATTCGGAGGCTTTTTTCAGCTGACATTTCCACCCAAGGTCCATATTGGTTTTGGACAAGAGTGCTCCCTTAGAAACACCTAGAACTGCCTTCAATGAGAATCACATGCGCATGTGAAAGCGGAATGAGGTGTGCAGTCTGTGAAATACTTTGGAATCCCTCTGGATAAAATGTGCTGTGTAAATATAAGTTCTCATTAAATATAGGTGAATTTAATTTTAACATGGCTAAAACAAGATTTGTAAACCATGACACTGAGATTTTCAAAGACATTCAAGGGATTTGGATGCCCAATTTTCATCACTAATTAATAGGAAGTGGGGACTCCCTTAGATAGCTTTGAAAAATCACAATCTTGGTATTTAACACTGTATTCCTAAATTGTTGGTTAGCTGAGATGTTTGGCAGTTTTGTTTAGCTAGCTGTTCTAGCTTTTTGCTGCCACATATAGTATGATTTTAAAGATTGTTTTGTTTAAATTCAGGGTCCTCGAGGTATTCAAGGTTCCATTGGTCCAAGTGGGAAACCTGGCAAAAGAGTGAGTATCATATATCTGGTAAAAAATTAAATTGAAATCCAAATGAATTAACACTTCCTCATTACTCTGGATGTCAGTTGTTGGCATTTTCAAATGTTTGTATTCTTTTCAGGGTCGTCCAGGAGCTGATGGCGCTAGAGGAATGCCAGGAGAACCTGGTTCAAAGGTACGAGATCAGAGGTTGTATTTCAATCATGGCATGGATGATGCACATTTTAAATAGGCGTTAAGATGCCCTCCACCACATTGCAAATATAAAAACAATGTAGAAAGCTAGTCTGCAATGAAAATATTGATGCTTCAGACAACCAGATAAGAAGCAAAAGTTGAGCATGAATCATCCATTTAAAAATATGGTAATTCATGGTAATGGACAGCAGTGTAACATTTAAGTAATTTGATTCTGATCTCACTTAGGTTGCTTTTTTTTTTACATGGCTGTAACTATTTTCTACAGCGGAGCTACTTCTGATTTATACCAGTATAATGTGTGACTAGAATCAAGCCCTTGGTCTTGATGTTAAATTTATAATGGCATAATTACAGTGGGGTGTAAAATCTGGTGCATGGCAGCTTCCTCTGCTTTGATGCACACAGGGTCAAATTCTGATGTTCAGATGCATGTGCTCAACTCCAAATGACTTGTTGAGATGTGCACATATATCCATGGGTAGAATTTAGCCCACAGTGAGCTGGTGTAATTTACTAAGAATATTACAAAGTGTAATAGTAATTTCTAAGTCTCTAATTTTTTTCTTTCCTAGGGTGATAGAGGGTTTGATGGTCTTCCTGGTCTACCTGGTGATAAAGGTCACAGGGTAAGATAAATATGAATGTTTATATGAAAGCTTATAAAAATGTGGTGGTAGTAGTAACATCACCTCATTTTAAAAAAATAACTTAGGACTATGGAGAGAGTTAAGTCAGAGAATATGTCAGAATTTCATGTTGCAGTATAGTGTCAGAATTGTATTTTTACAAGCATTTCATGTAAGGATTCCAGTAACATGAATTTATAGTTAACGATCCACATACATATTTTTTATTTAAATATATTTTCAAATTTGGGCTAGATTCTCAATGGGTGTAAATTGAAGTAGTTTCCTTAAAGTCAATGGAGATATGCTGATTTACTTCAGCTGATTTACTCCAGCTGCTGAATGGGTTGAAGTTGATTATTAGAAGAAAGTTGCAATATACCAGTGTACAAGTTCTACGCTGAGGATGTGTGTATCCCATGACCAGTATAGTCATGATGTTTCAATAGGCAGATTGTATGCCAGTGGTGCCTTCTCCTCTCTGGGAGCAGATGGGGAATTGAGGTCACACAAAAAGTCCGTGGCACAGCAATGAATTGAAGTCGGGTCTCCCTTCCACTAGGGCAGTGCCCCAACAACAGGCTATCCTTTTCCCCTTGCTTTGAGGATACATGGACTTTAACAGCTCTGAACACAGAGTAATGCAGAAAGTTTTGCAATTGTTTGTTCGTGTTCATGGAAAACAACATCCTTGACTTGTAATTTTTTTTAACACCATTAAAAAGGCTTGCTCAAACAAAGTAGCAATCAAGAATACCTACAATGCTAAGCTGTATTGCTTATTGACGAGGACTGAATCAATCCAAACACTTCAAATATCAACATTCCAGAATTTGGAGAAAGACCAGATCTGAGAGCTAATTTTGGTTGTGTCTGGCCCTGTACAGCAGTGGTGGAAGAAGTCTTCCTCTTGGAATGCATCCCTATTGCAAGCGTTAATCACAACTGCAGTTCCCTGTACTCTCCTGAATGTGGTTCTCCTGCTAGTTCTCTTGTAAGGCTTAGCCATGATAGAAGGAACTAGAAGAAGGCAGGATAATGATTAGCAAACCACAGATGGACATATATGCTGCAATCTTCAAAGGACTAGTGCAGTAGCTACACTTCTTAGGAACTTGGGGAGACATTGAATACTCCCCATATTCCTATAGTGTAGTGTGTTGTAGTAATATTTGATGTTGTTCTCCTCAGTCCTGTTTGTATGTGGTGTAGAGGGAACTCTTACTTTTACTACAATTCACAATTCTCTCAATCATTTTTCATCAAACCCTTTCTTCCTAGAGAATAAAACAAGCAGCTGTTTGCAGATTTGAAATGTGGGTTGATCTGTAGGTGGCCAGTAGAGGGTACCAGACATTAAGATCTAGTCCTGTGATACTCAATTAGATCTACCCACAGGCCAATTTGAGAATTTTATGTCAAGAGGTGGGCCATTTGCACAGAAGGCTGACAAAATAATAATAACAAAAATCTTCAGCTGCCAATAAATAAAGACCTTGATTGCAATGTAAGTATTAGTGTTTTTATCTTTTAACAAAGTTTATAAATCAATATTATTACCCAGATTTGTGGCAATCTCTAATGGGAGAGGTGATCAACAATCTCTGGCAAGCTTTGTGAAGAGCGGTTTATAGGAGGTCAGGGCAAGACACATGCACTGGTGAAGATGCTCATCTGTCAGATGATTGCGGTGTTGTTTTTTTATACTGTTCATAGTAGAAAACCCAGATTTGCAGAGGTACATTGATCTGAACATCGTTAAGAGATATATAGCTAGATTATGGATATTCTGAAACTGGTCATCATATTGAGTCCAGAAATCACAAAGTCCCATTTTTCTGAATTTTTGTCTTCAAGATATCTGAGCTCTGGAGCCTTACACTTTCTAATTGAAAGGCACCTTCATCAATTGAATCAAGAATAGTCTTGGCTTCAGAATGGCAGAGTTCATCAGTAGGGCCAACAAACGGATCACAAACAAATAAAAGCAAATCCTTTTAAAATGTGATTTGAGAATTTTAAAATTTCAAATTTTTGATCCAAGTTTCATTGGTAGCAACAACACACAATGTGGTAAAGTGCAATATCTTTTCTGTTAAGTCTGTCTGGGAAAATGTGCGCTTTTCAGAGGAATCTTAAAATCTTTCAAACAAATCTCTGAGACTCCTTGCATGGCCTTGGAGCTGCAAGCTGAGGGAATTCAAGTCACCAGTAATATCACACAGAAAAGCTACCTGTGACATAGAGGGGACTTCATTCATAAATTCCAGGAACTCACAAGCTATGTTGGTCTTGTAGTTTGAAAGAAATTCTATTATTTCTTTTTGAAGCGCACAATATCTCTCTATCACACACCCCCTACTTAACCAGTGAATGTCATTATGCTGCAACAGATCACTGTATTTGGCTGAAACATCTTGTAAAAGAGCTTTCAAAAATGACGTTGGAAGACAGAAGTTGAACGTATCTCATTCACTAATCTCATCACAATACCCATTGTTTTTTTTAAGTCCCCTGACAATTTACTGCGCAAGACAGTCTGGTAAATGATGCAATGAAGTGTATTTAATGAAGGGTGTATCACTGCCAAATGTGAAGCAAAGCCCTTCTCTTTCCCTGTCATAGAGGGACCTCTGTCTGTAACAAGCAAGTTTACTTTCTACAGATCTAAACCAATTTTTTCAAAAAAGCCTTTAACTTTTCAAAAATTCTCTCTCCTGTGGTGTAGATTTCTAATGGTAGTAAGCACAAAAATTCTTCCTTGAAAATTTCACTATCATAAAATCTAACAAACAGTCATAGCTGGGCAGTTTCACTTAAATTGCTTGATTCGTCCACTGCAAAAGACATGTTGGCATTTTTTAAATCAGAAATCAGTGCTAACAAATAAACCTCCTAAATTACCTCCAATCTTCGCACTGTTCTGGACTCAGACAGGGGAACTTGCTTCACACAGTTCACAATGTCATCTTTGTTTTTATCTCCAGCAAAAAGCTCCTCCAGCATTTCCAACGTGCACACGTTCACAAGCTAGGCATCCAGGAAAGGCTTTTACTTTTTAGCTATTACCAACATTTTCAAAGAGAAGCTGTTGCTTTTTCCTTTACAGTCACTGATGTTGTGAGAATGACATTTGAAGTGTGATACAAAGACTTTCGATTTTCAATTTTGTCACATCTTGCAACACTGCCAGGAGGACAGGCCATGTGGAAGTTACCATGCTTTGATTCAAAGTGACGTCTCATGCTGATGACCTCACAGATAGATACAGTGGTTTGGATTATTAAACACAAACGTTTTGCGTTTAAATGAGGTGGCATAATAAATAGAAAACCCGCTGTCCAGTTTGGGTTAAAACCTCGGTTTTTGCTGTCAACTTTGCAAAATTTACTCCCACTTGCATTTATTTTTGGCCCAATTTCCATCACTAATGAAAAAAATGGGCAGCGTCCTAGCTCAACCGTATCGCAAGAAATTAAGATCAGTAAGCAGTGCTTAATTTGTGCCTGAGCCCCAGCACCTCTAGGCTTGGCAGTTCATAGCTCTGGCACCTCTGGACTCCTGGCCATCAACTGCTTCTCTCTGGCTGTCCAGCTCTGAAGGCAGCACTGCCGCCAGAAGCAACCTAGAAGTAAGGGTGGTGTGGTATGGTGTATTGCCATCCTTACTTCTGTGCTGCTGCTGGTGGTGGTGGCATTGTCTTCAGAGCTGGGTGCCCAGCCAGCAGTCGCCACTCTCTGGCCACTCAACCATTGCTTAATTTGTGCTGGGGCTTGCTTGGGCTGAGCCCTGGCACTTCTTTCATTACAAATTAAGCACTGCCAGTAAGTTACTAAGGAAGGCATAGGCAAATGATAGGCAGTGCATCATTGTCTGTGAATTTAATTATAAACATTGTTTTAAAGTGAGCTGGCAGGTCACACAGGAAGCTTTGTCGGGCCACATTTGGGCGCCAGTCCACCTGCTGAGTATCACTGATCTAATCACTGTGCATCTCTCATGTGTCCTCTGAAGACTGAGCAACCCTTCCAAAGTTGACTTAGGCTACACTTGCAGATGTAGAGCGCTTTGAGTTAAACCAGTCTTTGGAGAGTGCAATAGGGAAAGCCCTGCAATCTGTTCACACTGACAGCTTCAAGTGCACTGGTGTGGCCACATTTGCGGCACTTGCAACGACATTGGGAGTGGTCCATTATGGGCAGCTATTGCAGCATGCAAGTGACTGCAATGTGCTTTTAAAATGGGAGGGGTGGGAGTGGAGTGTGGGGGGAGAGAGCATGGGTTTTTGGGGGGCTGAGAGCATGTTAGCATGCTGTCTTGTAAGTTCAGACAGCAGCAGACCTCCCCCCACCCGCCTCTCTCTCTCTCTCACAGCATTCCACAATAATGGTTGCTTTGTCTCAGAGCCGGCTGTCAGAAACAGAGCTTTCAAAGGCCATATCCGCATTCCTAGGCGAGTTCAAAACAATGACAAGAGTGGCCACTTGACTTAAGGGGATTATGGGACATTTCCGGAGGCCGATCAGAGTGCAGTAACGCAACACCTCGTTCACACTGACACCCGGGTGATGTAGTCAAGGCTCATCAAATGATATTCCTCTCGCCGAGGTGGAGTACCAGCAGCGCTGTAGACGCAGAGTCAGAGCGCTCTACGTTCCTTGCCAGTGTGGACGGGTAGTGAGCTAGTGTGCCCAGGGCTCCTTTATTGTGCTGTAACTAGCAAGTGTAGCCAAGCCCTTAGGGTGAAGAGATCTATGTTTGCTTTCTAATATGGTATAACAGAGCTGGCAAACTTTATGACCTTTAATTGTATAGTGAAAGCAACCTTTTTTGTTCTTATTCAGAAATATGGATATCAAATTCATATTTTCTAAACAAATGTAAAATATCTTCCATCCCATTGCTTGGGAATAACTATAATACTTATATTAAAATGGGAGTCCTCTAAATATTTAGAAAGTATGACAAATCTGAAAGCAGTACCATTCAAAACCAAAGCAGATAACTGCAGCCCTTCAGATTCATGTGTAGTGAGAGGACATAATGCAAGGAGCTGTTTGCATAAACATTCACCTCTGTACTCCCTGTAATAAAAAAGCACAGCGGAAAAAGAAATAAATCCTTTTCTCCTGTAGTTATATTTTATTTGCAAGAATACTAATGTTGTTTAAAAAAACCCCACCAACCTTTAGCATATTCTTTTTAGGAATCTTTTCATGTCTAGTCATGTTTGAACTGGGAACACATACTATAATTTCCAGACCGGATGTCTCTCTGAAAGACATATGCTTTAGGCAACCACAAATTACTGAGCTCACTATAGGAGTAACTGGATGAAATTCTATGGCCTGTATTATATAAAGAGGTTAGACTACATCATCTAATGGTCCCTTCTGGCATTATCTCTATGAATCTATGAATTTGCATGCAATTTAAGTATTTAGATTTATGAAGAATATGCCTATCCAAAGGTGTATATAAAAGTGAAAGAATAATAAACAGTCTAAAACTAAAACTATCTTAGACATCCCCCAAATTAAAGACTTTCACCATGCCCATCCTATCCATTCAGACCTTGTTCTGTGCTAGCAGACCAATGGAAGAAGAGAATTTGAAGGCTGAGGACACCTTACTGATAATGAGCTACCTCTGGCCCCATCATGATTAAACCAGGACATTGTTAACCCAAGCTCCTAAGATGATCTCAACTGCCATAGTATTACAAGAAGACAGAGGTAGCTGCTCAGATAAACCAAGAGCCAACCACCTGAAAGATTTATAGATTTAAACCTATATGTTAAATTGCACCCAGAAAGGAATTAGAAGCCAGGTGATGGACTACAAGTGTCATGTGCTGCCTTCAATAAATGTCGCTTAACACATAGGAAGCAGCATTCTATCTGCACCAGCGAATGTTTTTGAATAGTGTTAAGACATAGTGAGGTTCTATTAACTGCACCTTTGTTGCCCCAAAGCTGAGTTGCGTTCTATACGCGGCTATTTTTCTTAATGACCCCACAATCACATTGAACAGAAGGGCAGTGGAATAAACACCTGTCATCCCTTATACAAGAGACATCTTGGGGTAAATAAGCAATCACTGAAAGCTCCCCAGCAGCACTCTGAAGGAGAAAAAGAATGGAGACACTCAAGAGTGATTCCATATAACTTTTCTAGGATTCACAGATGTGGTCAGCACCTTGGAAACACTGCTAAAGCTAGAAGACTCAGCATGAACAATTTTATTCATCCTATAAGGAGATCACTGATTAAAAATCCCCTCTCCAAAAAGAGCTCAATCAGTTGTGTTTAAGTTGTGCAGCACACTAGCCTTCTTTAAAAATGAGAAATAAATCCGAACTACATCGGTCCGAAATCTGCTAAGGCTCTGTGTACGTACGCCTGAAAAGCCCCAGTATGGCCATTTTTATGTTCTGATGGCAGAACCCAGCCTTACATGCAGTAACGATGATATGATTATTGAACATTTCTGAAATGTTAATCCTTCCTCACATTAATCTGATAAAAGATTTTGGATCCACCTCTAAACGAAAACTTCTGCCAAGTAACATGTAGATTTGTACCTGTTTGCTATTACAGTGAAGATGTTCTGACATACCATTATGCAGCTAAAGTGGTATTTCACTTTCCCATCTCTTGTTGTTTGCAGCCAGAGTTGTAACCTGCATTATTTTAATATGGCTTTCTTAATTCTACAGGGTGATCGTGGCCCACAAGGACCTCCTGGTGCACCCGGTGAAGATGGAACAAGAGTATGTTACTAGTAACTTCAGCTCACTAATACATACAATAACATCTAAAGCAAGTCCTCCCAGAAGAGGAATATTTCGGTGACATATACTCTTCACACTAAACCTTCTATTCCTTTTTATAATGACAGGGAGAAGATGGAGAAGTTGGACCCAGAGGTCTCCCAGGTGAAGCTGTAAGCGAAGCTTTTTTACTATTCTATTTCTGGTATGCATGCTGACTTTTTGCAGAACAAAATCACTGTAAGATTTTTCATTCATTTCTACTAAGCTTTTCCCAGAGGGAAAAAAGTGGCAGTTCTGTATGGAGAGTAAATAATGGGCTAGATTCTTCTGGGGTGTAACTCCACTAACATGACTGGAATTATCCATGGATGAATTCAGTCCAGCGTACACAACTTCCAGAATCACTGTACCTGATCCTTATCTCATTTGCTCTGGTGTAACTGCACTGACTTCAGTGGACGTACTCCTGATTTACATGAGGGCAGTGAGGACATAATCAGCCTATTGAAACCTCTAGGGATATTTCACAACAGTCTGTTTTTTGTGAATATTTGCAAAATTTCACCCAAATTCCCCTCCCTTGCCCACATTGCTTCTCTTTATTGTATATTTCGCAATTGTTACATGTCCAAGAATTCCACTGATATCAATAGGAATTCCACCAGTGCTGTTAATACAAGGGAGGGAGAGGAATTATTCCAGTTTAGTACTAATGTGGACACGAGAACGAATGGATACAAACTGGCCGGGGGGAAGTTTAGGCTTGAAATTAGACGAAGGTTTCTGACCATCAGAGGGGTGAAATATTGGAACGGCCTTCCGAGGGAAACGGTGGGAGCGACGGACCTGTCTGGTTTTAAGATTAAGTTGGATGAGTTTATGGAGGGAATGGTTTAATGATAAAACATAGTAGCCAAGGAAAACCAAGCAATGGTACATGAACAGCATAATGGCCAACAAGGGTCAGGCTAGAGACTCTTGCCTATATGCTCGGGGTATTACTGATCGCCATATTTGGGGTCGGGAAGGAATTTTCCTCCAGGGTAGATTGGCTGAGCCTCTGGAGGTTTTTCGCCTTCCTCCGCAGCATGGGGCAGGGATCACTAGCAGGAGGGTCTCAGCCGATTGAAGTCACTAAAACACAGGATTGGGGACTTCAACGGTAGAGTCCAGGGAAGGGTCTTGCGGCCTGCAGCATGCAGGGGGTCAGACCAGATGATCATAATGGTCCCTTCTGACCTTAATGTCTATGAGTCTATGAGTCTATGAGTTACTGCAGAACAGAGATCTGCAGTGCAGGCAAGAGATCCAGGGCCTGGCTCAGAAAGGATAATTTTATCCTAAATATCTGACATATGCACTTTCCAGATACAAAGTGGGTGTAAAATGCTGCTGAGTCAGAATGATAGTAATTTGCATCCTCTTTACACAAGAAGAAACAGAGAGTAGAGTGAGGCCTGTCTACTTCAGCCACAGTGTCTGATGACGCAAATAATGAAAAACAAAATGCACTTACACTGTGGAAAGTTAAAAATAATGCTAGGGAACAAATTTTGCTCCCCCTCCTCAGAAGAATGGTCCCATTGATTTCAGTGGAATTGCTTGTGGGAGCAGGTCTACCCTTCTCCTTGTGGAAGAGTTTCTATTTGTTTATTATAAAGAGAAAGACTCCAAATGAGTAATTTTCAGCTATCTAGCAGAGATTTTACTACCAAGAAAGACAGCACTTTCCACAGTAATACAGAACATGACAGAAATCATTAAAACCACCTTGTTTTCATTAAATATATAAATAGTTGGCACCCAGTTCAAGTGACTGTGGAAGGTGCTGCACCAGTGTTCCAGGCAGTGGCAGGGAGAAAATCTCCCCCTTCAATCTTTCTCTGGTATGAGAGACAGAGCTACTCAACAAAAGGTTCCTTCAACCCATAGTGTGCTCTCGATACAGGGCAGAGGTCAGGAGGATCCCTTGTAGTATGAATCCTTTTGTCGGGCTGTACTGCCTCCCTCCCTCCTACTCCTGCGGCCTACCCATTTGTAAGGAGGAATTGCACCTACATTTTTAATATGAACTGTGTCTTCTCTTCAGGGTCCAAGAGGATTACTGGGCCCCAGGGGCACACCCGGTCCCCCAGGACAACCTGTACGTATGGCATAAAGAGTGAGGTATTTTGGATGTGCAATTTCCAGTAAAAAATAATTCCGCCCAGTGTTGCCTCTATTTTTGTTCTTGTTGCAGGGTGTTGCAGGTGTTGATGGCCCCCCAGGTCCAAAAGGAAACTTGGTAGGTAGATAATTAGGGAAACAAGCAGAGGTTTGGGATTGTCAAAAGTCCTTCCCCTTCCCTACCTCCGTCACTGTTTAATCTAAAATTCAGATTCCTCTCGATGTTATATTGAAGAGAACAGCCTTGTGTACCATCTGCTCAAACCTAAATTCTGCCCTCATTTAACCTCCTGCAGCCCTCAGACTCCAGCTCTCAGGGTGTAAGTATGGGTGGAATTAGCCCCACATTAATAAAATATTGGTGATATAAATTAACTTGAAAAATCAGACTAGAGAGACAGTTAGTTGGTAGATTTAAAAGAGGGAAAACACAGAGATGTGCTTATATTTCTTTAGGTCTGACAATGAAGATTTGTAACACAGAAGCCCAAACCTAATGCCTCTGTATTTTTTGCATGGTAGGGTCCTCAAGGGGAACCAGGACCTCCTGGTCAACAAGGAATCCCAGGTCCACAAGTAAGTGTTCAGTAACCCACAGGTTATACTACATTCCTTTAAACAAATGTTTAATGAATACAGATTAGTACAGGGTTAGCTTTTCATATGCAGGACTGATAAAGCATGAAGGATTTTATAAATAATGCTGAAAATGTACATAGTACAGTGGGAGCAGAATTTTAAAGCAAGCTTGCAAAGGGCTTTTTCATTTGCAAGAAAAATGACTCATTCAGTGTTCCTGGAATGCCGGCAGGAACGGCCACACCTGTAGGAGGGTTCTGAATAGGATCCTGTTACAGACTTGATGCCAGAATAGTAGCCTGTGCAAAAGGCTCACACAAAGCTCCTTATCTAACTGGTTTAAAAAAACCACACACTTATATTTTATATTTGCCGCTATGTTTAAACAGATTAATAGGGAAAATGTATGTATATTGTTATCCCTGATTTCTCACACACTGGCTTCTTTCTAATAGGGGCTTCCTGGTCCACAAGGTCCTATTGGAGCTCCCGGTGAAAAAGTAAGTTATAAGATTATTCTGGTATTTCATAATCAGTGTATCTGTGTAACAACCTCTGGTTAAGTGGTTAAGGGCTTTTCTTTTTGTTTAGATATTGGATACCTACGATCTCAAACATAGCAAAATTCCCTAAAACCACCAAGTAAAGTAATGAACAATATGGGCCTAACTCTCTTCTCATTTACACCGTTTTTTTCACTAGTGTAACTTCTTGAATTTACTCTTGATTCATGCTGCTGTTACTAGGATCATAATTTGGCCCATAGTACTAAACTGTACATGATTAAATACAAATAGACTCAGACTGCTGGGCTACAAAAAAAGACAGTTTTTCCAATTTAAATGTATTTTCTATGAAATAAAATTCTCTCTCATCTCCTAGACTTTTAAAATATCTACCTCTTTCTTTAAACTGAGGGCCTGATTCTGATCTCAGTTACACTGATGGTACATTAGCATAATTCTGGAGTTCCACTGGAGTAGCTGTGTTATCATTTAGATCAGAATAAGGCCCTATTTGTTTATCCTTGTGTTTCCTGAGCAGTAACATTCTGCTGCAAGTTCTAATTATGTCCGTTTCAAATTTCACACTCCTAGTAATTGTCTCCTTTCTTCTTTTAGATCCCCAATTGATTCCACCCTGGTTTCCCTCTCATTCATGGTTTAATATCTTCCTAGTGCTCTAGTATCTCAGCTTCTTAGTGGGAGGGATTGAGGGGGATTTTAGGAAACAATACATAGACTTCCTACCTGGCTGTCTTCCCTAGAATGTTATTCTCGGAAGAGGGCTGTGTCCACAACATATTCATTCCACAATCCATCATGAATGCATAGCATGCCTTGCAGCTATCAGAGGTTCAGGGCTATAAGACATGGTTTCTGCCACTTTATCTTGACTTGTTTCTTTCATATAACGTGACCATTTTTCTGCTTCTGAAGTGCCAAGTACAGGTCAGCTATGTGAAGTAAAAAAGCTTTTTCCCCTCCCCTGAGTTGTATATATTTCTTGTAGAAACAATCCTGCAGTCTACATTTGAGCAAAACTCCCACTATAGTCAATGGGAGTTTTGCATGAGTAAGAATTGCAAGAAATGGCCTTGCATGCTCATCTGTTCTTGCATGGAATTGCTCTGATTTTAAGTCTTTTATCCCATAGTTGTTCATACTTTATCCCTGACATCTATATCAGATAGCTTAGAGGTGTAAACTAATTGTATTTTTTATATATAACACCTACAATATATTGTTTATGGGCTTTTTCACAACAGTGATTCACTTAAGGGATGGTTCACTACCCATTATAATAGAGATTACAAGGATAAATAGGCTAAAAAGGTGTGAAATAGTTTGCTTGCTTCCAACCTATCCATATACTTACCTTATTTTTTGAGTTTTCTTGGGTTGGTAGTCTTTTCTGGTTTTGAGTTTAATATTAATGCAAATGAACTGGCAAACCAGTTTGTTAGCTTTGTTACATTGTAACTTACTGCTAGGTAGAAATGTTATGTTCGTTCATGGGTTAAAAAAGGGAAGGTAGATATCCCAAAGATAAAATCTCTTAAATAAATGTACTTTAGCAGTGAAAGGTGTCACATTTCATATTAAAAAATCCAACCTTTGATCTTCATCATTATTTCTGCTAGTTTCTCCCTACAGGATAGAAACCATCTTGCCCAGCATTATATACATTTCTACGGGCTATGTACCCTCCCAAAACATCATAGAGACAAGAGTCGAATTGATATGGAATGCGTTACATTTCAACTGTAGTCAAAGAATTTAAAAAAAAAAAAACATACCTTAAAGGCATAACCCTGCATTTGGAATAGGGTGGAGTCAGACCACCACAAGGGACAGAAATCCTACTGGAGTTCCCCAGAATGCAAGATAATTTTGTTCACTGCTACACCTCTTCAAGAGGTGCAGCCAGGGCAGGCTCTGCTGAAACAAAAACAACCCCCCCGAGCGCCGCCCCGCCGAACCAAAAACAAACAAAAAAAACCCGAGTGCCGCCCCGCCGAACCAAAAACAAACAAAAAAACCCGAGTGCTGCCCCGCCGAACCAAAAACAAACAAAAAAACCCGAGTGCTGCCCCGCCAAACCAAAAACAAACAAAAACCCCCCCAAGAGCTGCACACCGAAACAAAACAAACAAACAAACAAAAAACCCGAGCGCCACCCCAAGATTGGCTGCCCCTTACAAGGTGCCGCCCCAAGCACGTGCTTGGTCGGCTGGTGCCTGGAGCTGGCCCTGGGTGCAGCATACTCCAGCCTGTGTCCTAGGCCCATTCAGTGACCTGGTGAGGAGTGGAAAGAACAGGGCCATGCCCTGCCTCATTCCCACTCCCTTTGGAGTCTCTGTTACCCATGTGGAAGCACAGAGAGTGTAATGCCAAGCACAAGAATTACAACTTGTGTGGGGCCTGTAGAGGAAGATGACTTCAGTAAATTAAACACTTACGTACACAAGGCTTTATATGCTGGATAGACTTCGGGGCATATTGGCTTGTGCAGTATAAACTTCATGAGCTGAAGGGAGCATGCTCTCCTCTCTCAGGTGCCCTATGCAAAAGTAAGTCTGATATCCTGAGACCATACACACACTCTCTGTTGCTCAGTCCGTGTAGTGCTTACACACTGAACATGTACCAAGAGTCATCTTAGAAACACCATATCTGTAAGTTCCATAATTGTCCCTGAGTATCTCAGAATAATTGCCCCAATTGGGTCTACTGGGAGGGATTGCAGACCAAGGACTCTGGGCTTGGTTGTGCCAGAAGAGAGGAATGGCACTTGGAGAGAAGGAAGAATGCAGGCCACTCAGGAAATAAACTTTTATACACAATGTTTGCAGGAGACTACTCACCTAGAAACTTTTCTGTGTACAAATTGCCTTGCACAAGTCAATTTTACGAGAGGAAGTTCTGGCAAGTAAAATATTAAAAGGAAGTTTTTCCACCCAAACCTGCCCCCATAGAATGATTTCCCTTTCCAGAGTCACCTCTAAAGTTTTCCATGTGAAACTCCCCAACATCTAAAGTTTTCTCTGCTAAAATATACTGGCATCTAAAATTTCCCCTGCTTGCATCTAAATATTTAAATGAATCCAATACGTTACACATGGGCATCTCTGATATTGGAGGACCAAGCAGTGACATTTTAAATATTGATAGAAACCTTTCCCTCTGACACTGAAAGCTTTCCCAGTCCAAACCCAGTCACACCATTACTTGTCTATGCTCAAACCCATTCACATAAAACATTTTCCCCATCTAAACATGCTAATATAGGTTTCCCTCACAAAAGTTTCATAACAAAATTTTAGGTGTCCTCTCTCTTAGGATCAGGCCTCACACTAATAGATGGAGATTTTATTTAAAAGTTTGCATTGGTTTGATGCAATATATTCAGCACAGCCAATCCATCAAGATTACTCATTCTCGAGGGCCCAGTCCTAAAAAGGAACTCATGAGTAACTCTACTTACATGGGCAGTCCAAGTGAAATCAATGGGACTACTTATGTGAGAAAAGTTTCTCAGAGGTATAAGTGTATGAGAATGAAAAAACAGCAGCAATCATATTGCTGCCAGCATACCAGAATATACCTCGATGACTAATTAGAAACCTAGCAACCTTAGGTCAGTGCCTGGCACTAATACAGGAATGTCTGTTTGATCACTTGCTTCCTCTTTGGTAAGCTTGTGTACTGAGAGTGGGCACAGCTACAGACTGGGCATGGACCAGGACAAAGACCATAAAGACCAAAAAAAATGATGATGTTGTAGGTGTTGCAGTTGATGAATGCTGTGATGCCATGATGGTACTAAATAAGAAAAATGTCCAATACAAAGAGGATGCATTTGTCATTATCCAGCTAATGCAAATTGCCCTAGGTGATGATGGCTTGGATGTTACTAATTTTAATTTGGTCTGTTAATGTTCATTACAGATTAATTCTGTGACTCACATAGGTTTTTATAATGCATTTGTGATTAAAGTACCATTTCATTTTGTTTGGGCTACATATTCTTGAAACCCTTAGGAACGAATGTTGCCAATTTGCTTTGCTGCTCTTATGTGGTGTAGACTTAGGTTGGAGTCTAGGTTGGAGACTAGGACCCAACCTGGACTTTTTTTTGTTCTAATAAAATTTCTAGTTACATAACATGTTTTTTGGTTGACGGACAGACAGACATCAAACACATCTCTTATGACTCTTTGAAGATCATCAGCAAACCTTTCATTTCCAAAAAGTCACATTCTGTCCTGCCATGCACACAACTTACCCTCCATTTGTAGCTCTGTTTTTGTGTTTGAAACAGTGCAAACCAATGAACAGCCAGTTCTCAACCCTGGGTTCTGTGACTCACCTACATCATTCAAATTGTTCTTGCTTTGCAACTTTAGATGCTACTGCCTTTGGCCTTCTCTGGACTCTGAGTGATATCCTGGCCCCTTTAAGTCAAAGACAGGGTGCCATTGACTTCAGTAGGGCCAGGATTTCACCCTTTGTCATTTTCTGTTCTTTGTACATTACTTTGTATAGTGAACACTACATTATATTTCTCCACTTGTTCCTTTCGTGTCTTTGTGTATACATTTTAGGGGTGATTGATATGTGCAACTGGTACATTCTCTCCATCCTAACTGCTATGGTCCATTTCTAAATGTAATTTTTGCCTTGTTTTTCCTCCTTGTGCCTTTCATTTCTCATCTGCTCAATGATACTTTGTGAACAACAATGCATTTTTCCAATGGCCTCTACTTTACTCAATCATCTTCTCTCTTACAACCAGGCATTTGATACGGTCTCGCATGATATTCTTATCAATAAACTAGGCAAATACAACTTAGATGGGGCTACTATAAGGTGGGTGCATAACTGGCTGGATAACCGTACTCAGAGAGTAGTTATTAATGGTTCCCAATCCTGTGGAAAGGTATAACAAGTGGGGTTCCGCAGGGGTCTGTTTTGGGACCAGCTCTGTTCAATACCTTCATCAACGACTTAGATATTGGTATAGAAAGTACGCTTATTAAGTTTGCAGATGATACCAAACTGGGAGGGATTGCAACTGCTTTGGAGGATAGGGTCATAATTCAAAATGATCTGGACAGATTGGAGAAATGGTCTGAGGTAAACAGGATGAAGTTTAATAAAGACAAATGCAAAGTGCTCCACTTAGGAAGGAACAATCAGTTTCACACATAAAGAATGGGAAAAGACTGTCTAGGAAGGAGTACGGCAGAAAGGGATCTAGGGGTTATAGTGGACCACAAGCTAAATATGAATCAACAGTGTGATGCTGTTGCAAAAAAGCAAACATGATTCTGGGATGCATTAACAGGTGTGTTGTGAGCAAGACATGACAAGTCATTCTTCCACTCTACTCTGCGCTGGTTAGGCCTCAACTGGAGTATTGTGTCCAGTTCTGGGCACCACATTTCAAGAAAGATATGGAGAAATTGGAGAGGGTCCAGAGAAGAGCAACAAGAATGATTAAAGGTCTTGAGAACATGACCTATGAAGAAAGGCTGAAAGAATTGGGTTTGTTTAGTTTGGAAAAGAGAAGACTGAGAGGGGACATGATAGCAGTTTTCAGGTATCTAAAAGGGTGTCATAAGGAGGAGGGAGAAAACTTGTTCATCTTAGCCTCTAAGGATAGAACAAGAAGCAATGGGCTTAAACTGCAGCAAGGGAGGTTTAGGAGGGACATTAGGAAAAAATTCCTCACTGTCAGGGTGGTTAAACACTGGAATAAATTGCCTAGGGAGGTTGTGGAATCTCCATCTCTGGAGATATTTAAGAGTAGGTTAGATTAATGTCTGTCAGGGATGGTCTAGACAGTATTTGGTCCTGCCATGAGGGAAGGGGACTGGACTCGATGACCTCTCGAGGTCCCTTCCAGCTCTAGAATCTATGAATCTAAAACCCAAATAAACATATTTTTACATCTTTCTAATTTGCATATTCATTGTATTTGGAGACATTTTAAAAAAAGAAAAGTTGGGTAAAATTATGGTGAATCTGAAAACTGATGCTGAATGTATTTTGATGCTGAAGTTTTTCATACAATTCTGTAAATGAACATTATTTTCCTGATGTTATTTTCCCTCATTTCATCACCTCAGTTTAACTGGTAAACAACCAGCGTTGGCTCCAGGCACCAGCGCTCCGAGTGCATGCCTGGGGCGGCAAGCCGTGGGGGGGCGCCCTGCCGGTCCCTGTGAGGGTGGCAGTCAGGCAGCAGGCTGCCTGCTTGGGGCGGCAAAAAAGCTAGAGCCACCCCTGGAAACAACATGTTATTCCTTCTCCCTCATCTGTCCTTTCTATTTAATTTCCTTCCCAGGTGCCTATGCTTTTGTTTAGTTTTTCTCATTCATGCTAAAGCAGCTGCTTACTACTCTCTGATCTAACTTCAGACAGTTCTATTTTGATGATGGTTATAGGAATCGCACACTTTTTCAGGTAAAAGGCAAGTTAGTTTAACATTACAAATGGATATTTTTGAGGTACGGCTGGTACTCAGGTGGAGGAAGTATTTCAGTATCCAACTATAGCTAGTTGAAATATTTAAAGCCAGAAGAGAATTCAAAAGGAAATACTTTTTTCACACAATGCATAATTAGTTTGTGGAACTCATTGCCACAGTATGTTGCTGAACCCAACAACTTGGAAAGATTCAAAGAAGGATTAGCTGTTTATATGGATAACAAGAATATTCAGAGTCATAATATTAATAATACAAATTTTGGAAGAGAGATAAAACCTCATGCTTCAGGTCTTAAGTCTCTAACTATTAGAAATAGATTATTCAGTATCTGCCAACTGAGAGGTTTCTTGCTCCTTCCTTCTTGGACAGGATACTGGTCTAGATGGACCATGGGTCTGATGCCATATGGCAATTCTTCTGTTCCTTTCTCATTTGCACTAGTGAGCATTGAGAGTAACTTTTTTGAAGTCGTTGGAATTGTTATGGATTTACACTGGTGTAATGGAGATCAGAATCTAAGTTTCTGGATCTAGCTTTTGGAACACTCTTCTTTTATTTTTTTTCCCCATCACTTTGTATGTTTTAACATATTTCTTTTTATTCATAGTTAATTTGTTTGTTGCAACCTATTTTAGCTCGAGCAACATATTTGTTTAATATTATTCCTAAAATGTTTCCTTTTTGTTGTCTTTAGGGACCACAGGGCAAGCCTGGCCTTCCGGGACTTGCTGGTTCTGATGGGCCTTCTGTAAGTAATTTTGTCTTTTGAATGTCTAAATTCTGTTAAAAATCAGTATGCAGCTTTGGGTCACTGCATGCAATGTACTGCATTACAAGAAGAAAAGAAGCAGCCCTCTTAGCTGGGAACAAACTTGTAAAGCCTGTGTATACCTCTGTATTATTTGAACTTGAGGCGTTATTAAAGTTAGGGGGCTGCTAAGATTTGCTGAATCCCTTTAGAAATGTGTACCTTGATAATCAATTATGATTGCAACATCTGCACTGACATGCTATGATAAGCTAATAGCCAAAGAGACATACAGTGGATCAGATCCACTGTTTCATTTATGTCAATGTGGCAGTGTAAATGGGGGATTGTAGCGAAGCGAGACTCACCAGTGAGGTGCCTCCTGCTGGTTGTCTTGGAATTAGCTCTTTTCCAGCATATGGAGCGCCCTCTGCAGGCCGGTGTCTCGCCTGCCGCTGGCCCCATGTCCCTATCAGACCCCGGTACCTGCGTACCTCAGGATTTTGCCCCAGCAGTACCCCCACGCTCTGGGTCTCCTCTCCCAGGGGAACCCTCAACCCCCGCTCACTGGGGCAAACTGAAGTCTGTCATGGCCACTCATCACTGGCAAGGAGGTGGGACCAGCTGCCTCTGCCTAACCCCAGGCTGCACCTCTGCAATCCCAGTACCTGTTTTGCCTTTAGCAAGGCCCACCACCTGCGGATTTGCCAGGCTGGAGCTTCCCAGCTCCTTTTGCCTTTCCCCAGCCCTGCTCTACTCCTGATAGACTGTTGGCAATGCATAATTATGGCATTGTTGGAGATTCCGGTTAGACTTGAATCTTTGTCCACTTGTGCAAGTTTTTCTCACTTCTGAAAACTCTCAGCCCTTACAAACATCACTGGTATTTGAAAACCGACATTTTGTTACACATAAAAACTCAGAAATAAAGACAAATGCAATGAAGAATGAATAAGCACAGGTAGTCATGTGTTTGCATGTGTATGTGTGTGTGCGTGCTTGTGCATGAACCATTGCCTGCACCCCACCATCTGTCTAGACAGTCGTCTCCCTACCTTGTGTATGTGTTTCTTTGGTTGAAAGGTAGGGCAGGCAGCTTAAGTCACTGAAACTCTTGGTAAGCATTACCCCTGACAGAGGTAGCATTGTAGAATCACAGACTTTCCATGCAGGGTAAGTAGTTATAACTTTGTGTGCAATAAGATCATCTGCTTGAAGATTAGTTCAGATTTTCAAACCAAGATGTATTTGTTTGAGTAAAACTGAAAAAATTGCTAATGCTGTTTGAGGTGAGCAAGACAATAAATTGTTTCTAGCTATCTGTTACTCATCCTTCTAATCAATATTCTAGAATGCACAGATAGATAAGTGCTATATATATATTTTAAAATACCTGCCAATCCTTAACTGATAAACCTCTGATTTTTATGTTTAGTTTGCTAGCTGGTAAAATGAATTTAAAATATGCTATTAATTAATGGTATATATATATATATATATGCCATTAATTAATAGCATATTTTAAATTCATTTTACCAGCTAGCAAACTAAACATAAAAATCAGAGGTTTATCAGTTAAGGATTGGCAGGTATTTTAAAATATGATTTGACATACTGAAAACACTTTTTGGAAGTTAATACCACAAAGAAGTTAATATTTAAGAAGTGGCTACATGAACAGCAAAATTAAAGATTTACTATACCCTTTAAATAAGAGTGGAGCTACACAAAGTAGAAACAGTGTTACTTGTTGATTTCCTCATACTGTAATCTGCCATTAACATTTTTAATTTGACTTTAGTGTAATTTTTGATGACAGATCAAATATAATCAATGCTGTCTCCCACTAGGGATGCAGTGAGGAATTAATCTTTTGAGTGATCTCCCTCTCTCTTTCTCACACCCACACCCACACCCACAAAACCTTAATTCTTGGGCTACATTTCTAGTGGGAGTTTTATATATCTATAATTATATAGAATTTAAACAGTAGCAGCCTGCACCCCTCAAAAAGTTTTATTTTAAAAGTAAGCAATGATTTTAAGGAAAAGCATTTAATTAATGCTATAAATGAGACTAGATTAATCTCTTTATAGGCCTCTCAGACAACTATTGTGACCTTTTTATATGCTTTAAGGATTTCTGCATGAAGTTGTATCATGTAGGCTCTTTCAAAATACTGTAGTAATCAAATCTGAATGTGTCTTAGATTAAAAAACTCCTGCAGTTGATCAAAATGTTGCTTAATACATTCACATCAATATAACTACTGTCCAGATTTCTTTGTTATGTAAACTAGTTATATATTAAAACAGTAAATCTCTCCTCAAAATCAAAGGTGTATTTTTCATGCTGTAGTCCAGAAACAGGGCTGGATTTGGGGTCATGATGATGTTCAATTATTTAAAACCAATTTATTTGTATAATGAATTGTTTTCCACAAAGAGCATATTTTCCAACAAATACTGTATTTATCTGTCTGTAATCAGGGTCATCCTGGCAAAGAGGGTCAGTCTGGAGAGAAAGGTGCTTTGGTAAGTTTCAAAACTTCCATAAACATATGTCTATTCAATTTGTATTTATTTGTTTATTTAGTAAATTTGTCAACCATGTAATCTGTTGCTCTTATAGCTATTGGGAACTTAAGTGATAGACATTCACAGCATGTGTGTGCTGACAACCATATTTATTGAGTACCAGTCTGTGAACTCCACAAGCAGTTTTACTTTACCTGGGCACTCTTTTTATATTTATTCATGTCTACTCAGGATTTCATAAACTGTCACATGTTTCAGACAGATAACTTGCAACTTCTTTGAGTTTGCAGTTTTATAGTGTATGCTACTTGCTGGGACTATTGAGAGGCTCAGTTAGGGGGGTATATCAAAACATACACATTCAATGGATTTTTCAGTCACTTACAGGAAGTCAGTGGGAAATAATTTCTTCATTGTAGTGAAATATTTAAAGGGTTTATAAAGCTCTCTGCCATGTTAAGGCCAGATTCTGAAACCCTTACTCCTGCTGAATAACACACAACTTCCCAAGTAGTCCTGCTGAAGACAATGGAGTAAAGTACCATACAATATAAATATAAATATAAATCAGGGTATCAGTATCTGGCCCTTATTCTGCAATCTATTACATGTTTGGGGGCCTTTTTCTTTATTATGAGGCCAGGAAGGATTATGAAACAGGATGTACTACTAAAGTAACAAAGGTTTATCCTCTCTTAATTTTATATTTGCAAAGGTTTAGTGAAATATATTTAAAAAAATCCTCAGGAAACAATAAATGCCAAAAAATCCCCCATCAGTATCAATTAAATGTTGACTTTTTTTTTTTTTTAAATCAGACCCTGTTTACTTCGGGGATTTTTTAAAAGAGACCATGGTTGGTTGATTACTCTAATGAAAATGCAAACACTGAAAAAAAGAGTCAAATTCTGAAGGATCTGTATATATGGGAATAGCAGACGCCTATATGAGAGTAGAGTATGGCACAGAATGTAAATTTGTGAGATTTTTTTTAAAATGATGGGGAAGGGCTAGTAGAGTGATTTACTCTTATGTCTTTATAGCGAACACATAGATTCTGCCCCGTGCAGATGTCATTAACACTGGTGTGTTCTCCTTATATTTTCAAAATTATCATAATTTCAGATTATTTATGTTGTGAGTTGATGTTTTTAGCACATCGCTTTCATTTGAAATTTCCAAAAGTATAAATCCCCAGCAAAACCATAAATAGATCCACAGAAAATCTGAAAAACGCTTTGATATTCCCACAAGTTTTCTTGGGGGCGGTCAGCCAGAAAAGCCTGTCTGCCCAGTATTATTCCAAGGTCTTCCTTTAGACTACTTGTGGTATCATTAAGGTAAGTGGATCGTACTTAGAAAACTATTTGTTAACTGACTAACATTCAGAGTTTTTCTAATCCAATGTATTTTAGGGGCCTCCTGGTCCTCAGGGTCCAATTGGCTATCCTGGTCCTCGTGGTGTGAAGGTATGATTCTTTTTTTTTTTCTTTTTTAATCTGAATATTTGAAACTTTCTGGTTATGTACAGTGAGGCAATTTCTCATTGCTTTCTACAGGGAGCTGATGGTGTCCGTGGTCTCAAGGGCTCCAAAGGTGAAAAGGTAAACATGGAATTGGACTTGCTTTTGTTAAAAAAACAGTGTTTTTCTGTGTTCCAGTAAACAAAAGGGTCTCCTTTTTTCAGTGCTACATCTTTTATTTCCTTACCGCAAGCAGCGTTGTTACCAGACAGCAATGGTTACTTTTCACCATCCCAGGGGAACGTACCAAGCCTGAATCTCCACTGCCCTGCACCTTGCATAGCTATTTACATCGTCTAAAAAGAGGGGGAGGGATAGCTCAGTGGTTTGAGCGTTGGCCTTCTAAACCCAAGGTTGTGAGGGGGCCACTTAGGGATCTCGGGCAAAAATCAGTACTTGGTCCTGCTAGTGAAGGCAGGGGGCTGGACTCAATGACCTTTCAGGGTCCCTTCCAGTTCTATGAGATAGGTATGTAAAATTCTACCAGATCAGAGCAATAGCAATTTGCGTCCACTTTGCACAGGTGTAACTGACTACACACAAGGTGTAGGGCAGTGGAGAATTAGCCTTCCCTCTTTCCCTCACTGACAATAGTGGATCCCTAGAAGCTTGTCACACCCAGACACTTGTGACAATTACTACTTTCACTACTGTGATTCATACTATAGATTAGATTCTGTATTTCTTATACACCCAAACCTTCTATTGGCTTCTAGACTTTCTGGTGTCTGAAATGCAGACAATAGGCCAGATCCTTTGCTATGGCAAAAATGTGCACAGCACAAATAGGGAATGTACGTGCAAATGTGATTAAAACTCACCTTTGCATTCTCCCAAATCTGCTGATGCTGCTATATTCAGTGCTCAATAGTTCATTGTGTTCTTTGAATAGGACTTTAAAAACTAAGGACATTAAAGACCTCATGACATTAAAGACCTCCTAGTACTCTCTATGATCCTAACAGTTGTTTGATGGTAGCTGCTGTATGACACAAAACATTATTGCACACCTCAAAATTGAGACTGATGTACCAAATACATAGAAACCCCTTAGACTCCAGGACATGTGCTGTAGTGGAGCTTATATGTCTGTTACATATAGGGATTATTGATTTAGAGCAGTCAAATACTACTATGAAAAGCACAGTATTATGAGAAGACAGAGGTACAGCAATTGATTGATTTGGTACACCATTACTGATCTCATGTGGTCCCAAAGTTGACAAGGGAGTTATGACTCTGCATTGACCAATAGACTGCGAATAGAACTCTGTAGGTAACAAAAAACAAACAAACAAAAACAAAAAAAACCAGAGTAGGGCCATAGAGCATTAGTTCATGGATTCACTCTCACCTCCAAGCTGAACTAAAATCAAGTTCCTCTAGCTCTCAGTAGCTGGAACCTCACTGTTACGATTGAAGAGTTTCAGTTCATTTGGCAACTTTTTGATCTGTGATAGGCACAGTGTTCAATCCTCATGGGTATGCAAGGTGTCCTTATTTATTTGGACAACATTATTGTCCATGGATATAATTGAGTAGCTCATAACTAAAGCTTTTTTTAGCTTTCTCTTGCTCTACTTGATCAACACCTCTCTTTAAATTTTAATAAATAGGTATTTGTATCTCTAGAATTTTAATGTCTGGATTATAGAGTGACCTAATGTGCCCTTTTATCACTATCACCCAAAGCACAGACAATCTGTCAGTTACCTAAACCTTTTCCTAGTGTCTTTTTCCCATGAATCATGACCTTCTACTGCACCTCATACTGTTTTTTAAAAGATTGTAAGGTTTTTGCACAATGAGATTTGACCATACTTGTAAGTTTTGCAAGGAAATTAAAGCGCTGACATATCATGGCATGTTTCTCTTGATCCATTTACCTCTGGAAACACTTGTTATAGAAATAATTCTCCTTCAAATATTGAATGGAATAAAAATAATGTTATGGTTTTAGGTTTGTGGGCCATGCCAAATATCTCTGGTTGGCATGGGAAAAGAGAAAACTTATCTAGATATAGGAGTGCAAACTGTTGAGGATGGAGTACAATGCCCTTGCTGTTTTATTAGCGACAACTGGAGCACATTGTCATTAATTCTAGACTGACATCACCAATACTTCTTCGCCTGAAGCATATCAACATTATAGTGAACCCCTTTTCTACAAGTTCATTCAGCAGAGAGAGAGCTTCCGTCCCCAACAATGAGGAACAGCACCTAAAAAATGTACTTGCCAGAATCTTCTATGGCCTTGATATCAGAATGGTAGTTGTGCAAAGACTGAGATGTAGAGATAGCGGACCAAAAACTCCTTTCAATTACACTAGTGCAAATCTGGAATAATTCCATTGATTTCTTCTGTTGTCAGTGGAGTCACTATCCATGTGCTCAAGTGTAACAGTAGAATTTTCCTCACTGTTGTCTATTTTCATGGAAACATGGACAACTACATAATGTCTTTGAGGAGATTAGCTATCTGTAAATAAATAGTCTCCACTAGGATCCTAACATGTTCTGATTCAATCACATGTACAAATGCATCCTTAAAGTGTCAGCGTGTTTACCTTCGCCATGCTGACTTGATCATTTTCTTATAATTACCTACAGAATATAGATTTGTATCAACCAATGAATGTAGCCATTGAGCCACCTTTCATGCTTTTACATTTGACCACTCTATGTGGACACTACTGTTTCTGTTAGCTCTGTGTGGCACCATATACTGTGAACATGGGTGTATGTATGTTTACATGAATAAAGACATGTCTTTTAAAGTTCAGTGTGACCACTTTTACTTTTATAAAGGAGTTACTAAATCAGTAAGGAATCTATTGACCTTTCTTTCATTAAACTTTAAGAGTTGGTTATTCCTTTATTAGTCCATCCTTTGGATCTGCTTTCTTTTATGATGCTATTGGGCCACTAGTAAAAATAAATAAATAAAAAGGATGAATAGTTCTGCCAATGAACAGAACAATATTAAGGTTTAGTTGCATTGTCAGTCCATCAACCAATTATGAAAAAGGATAAATATCTTATCAGTAGAAAGCATAAATAGAATACAAACTTTAATATACAAGGATAGAATTTAATGCAGAAGATCATTGTCTTCTATGAAGAAGTTCAGAATAAATACAGAAATTTATGTCCAGCCTAAGAGAGCTTCCCCATTATTCACAACTTTTTCCCAAGATGAGCAATCATTCAGTGTAGCTGCATAGCTATATATATTTTTGGATATAGTAACTGCCATATTAAAATCATTAGGCATGTGAAGTTCTAAATTGAATGGAGTTACTGCTGCTGTGCATTTATTACACTCATCCACTCAGATTACCTAATGTTTTAATTCCATTTGTAAAAGTCTCCCTTTTAATGAACATATTTTTCTATATGTTGTGCTTTTTTTAGGGTGAAGATGGTTTCCCAGGATTTAAAGGTGACATGGGTCTTAAAGGTGACAGAGTAAGTATTTATATAGGAAAATATAGTACTTAGAAATTATAGCTGTTAGCCTGTGAATATCACTTTAAACTTATTTATAATTAAATTTAAAAAAAAACAGTGCACACATGTAGATTTGCGGCCAGATCCTCACATGGTGGGAATCAGCATAACTCTATTGACTGCAGTGGAGCTCACTAGTTTACACCAGTTCAGGTTCTGGCCTCAGACTTCATGGTTTTAAGCTAACATTACCAACAGACTATTTAGCTATCCAGGCATCCATATTTTCACACTAATTCCATTCCATGTATAATGTACTAGATTAATCCTTCAGGGCCAGATTCTGGCTGGTGCAGGGGAAAAGATGTAACCATATTTCACAGGGGGCCACACCGATCCTCCAAAAGTGGTGTTAATACACACCCCTAACCTGCGTTTAAGTAACCCCATGCACAACCCCTCAACTTGAATTCTGTTACTAGCACAAAAGCACTAATATTTTTTCCTAATCTTCATTTACATTAGTTTTCAAGTAATTGTTTGTTTTATAAAATAAATCTTAAGGTGTCCTGCTATTGCAAACAGTGTATTGGTATGAGCATAGGCAGTGGCTCTGTATTTATAGCATATTGAATTTTAGGGTGAAGTTGGTCCACTGGGTCCACGAGGAGAAGATGGCCCTGAAGGTCCAAAAGGTCGAGCAGGTCCAACAGGGGACCCAGGTGGTGCTGGGCAGGCTGGTGAAAAGGTTAGTAACCAACAGCTAATGTAAAGAAACATTGTCTCATAATGGAGATCAAACCAGGATCTTCAGCTCCAAAGGCCGGTACTGCTGAAAGTAGCTCCTTTAGCTATCAGATAGTGGTAGGTTATTATGGCTGCTGAGACACTACACAAATAATGGAAATTATTATTTTGTAGCTATACATAGAAATGCACAACACTTCCTGGCACATGAGACAGCTAAGCCCTGTCCTGAGGAGTTTACAGTCTAATCTATCAAAGACAAATATAATTCAAAGAAAATTTGACACCAGCATGGATGGAGACAGTGCTGGAAAGTAGTTTGGCATTGAAAGGCTACACAGAAGACCTGAAGGAGCAGAAATTGTATGGTGAATGGGAAGACATAAGTTGTTTTAAGTATAAGGAGTATCATGACAAAAAAAAACACAAAATCAGGAGTGGCAGAAGGAGAGAAAGGTGCTATTAAGAAGGAAGACTGAACAAAGTGTGGGGCATTAGAACATAGTGAAAAACAAAGACTGAGATGTATGGAGGGCATGTGATATAGAATCTTGAAAATGAGAATAATGATCTTGAACCTGATACAGAAAGAGAGAGGATGCTGGAAAAGGGAATTGAAGGCATGGTATGTAAAAGGTCAGAGTGGCATTTCAGTGCAGTGTTTTGGGTAGCCTGGGCCAGGAGAGAGATAACACATAGGAGGCCAAAAATGAGGGAGCTTGTGGTAGAAGAGAAGTAGGGGGATGAGAATATAGGATGGAATCAGGAGGTGCAGTGTTTTAGTTAGAGCTGTGTGGAGCACAGGAATTGTTTCACAGAGGATTGTGAGATTTCAAACATTGACTTCATTCTGAATTGGAACAAACCCCCAAAATTTCAAAATTCTCCACAAAAGAAAAATCTCATTTCATTCATTTCCTGTCCAATTGGTTGTGTGTTTCATTTTGACAAAATCAAAATGTTTTGTTTTGATTCTAACTTTATATATATATACACACATACACATACATATACATACACAAACATATAAATAACACGCACACACACACAATATCAAAATGAAAAGCCCTTTCAAAAACAAACATCTAAATGTTTTGTTCAAAAAATATCAAAATGGGTCATTTCAACAGTTAGAACTTATCCCCCCAATCCTGTAAGCATAGCCTACGTTCTTTGTTCCTAGATGTTTATATTTATCTATATTAAAATGCATTTTGTTTGCTTGCTCCGAGTTTACCAAGTGATCCAGATAGTTCTGAATCAGTGATTTGTCATATTCATTATTTACTACTCTCCCACTTGTGTCATCTGTGTACTTTATCAGTGATGGTTTTATGTTTTTTTTTCCAGATCATTGATAAAAATATTAAATAGCATAGGGACAAGAACTGATCCCTTCGGGAGTCTGCTGGAAACTCACCAGCTTGATGGCCATTACCCATTTATAATTACATTTTGAAACCTATCACTTAGCCAATTTTTAATGCATTTAACGTGTCATGTTAATTTTATATTGTTCTATTTTTTTAATCAGAATGTTGTATGGTAGCAAGTCAAACAATTTACAGAAGTCTAAGTATATTATAATAACTATTACTTTTATCAGCCAAACTTGTAATCTCATAAAAAAACTGAAGTTAGTTTGATAGGATCTATTTTCTATAAACCCATTTTGACTTATGTTAATTACCTTATCCTCCTTTAATTCTTTACTAATCAATCCTGTATCATCTGTTCCATTA
Source organism: Malaclemys terrapin pileata (assembly GCF_027887155.1). Taxonomy (NCBI): domain Eukaryota; kingdom Metazoa; phylum Chordata; order Testudines; family Emydidae; genus Malaclemys; species Malaclemys terrapin. The sequence goes on from NC_071512.1 coordinate 71,279,111, forward strand.
TCTTTCCTAGTATTGATGCCAGGTTGACAGTACTATAATTACCCACATCATCCCATTTACCCTTTTAAAAAAGTTGGCACGACATTTGCTTTCTTCTGGAACTTTCCTAGTGCTCCAAGACTTATTGAAAATCAACAGTAATGGTCAAGCAAATTCCTCAGCCAGCTCTTTTACAACTCTTAATGCAAGTTACTTTGACCTGCTGATTTAAAAATGTCTAGCTTTAATAACTGCTGTTTAGCATCCTCCAGAGATACTTTTGGAATAGAAAGAGTGTTATAATCACCATATGATGAGACTTTCATCTGTTTTTGATCCAGGTATAAAACAGAAATATTTATTGAACATTTCTGGGTTTTTTTTCTGCATTATTGTTGATAATTCTACCATTTCCATTCAGTAATGGACCTATACCATTGTCGGGATTCTTTTTGTTCTGAATATATTAAAAAAAAACCCAACAATTCCTTATTTACCTTAATTCTGCTGCCCATAGATTTCTCCTTGTGTTCCTTTGCTTTCCCTTACCAATTTTCTACAATTCTTAACTTCTGATTTACATTTATTAATATAAGCTTCTTCCATTTGTTATTATTTTTATAGCTCTCTTCACTTCCCTGCTGAACCTGGTTAGTTTTTTAAAACCATCAAAACCTCCTTCCTAAAGTATGGGATTGAGGCTTTTTGGGGGGGCAAATAATAAGGTGTTCTTAAATTATTACAATTTATCATTCAATTTATCTGATTAAATTCCTCCTCACAGCTGATCTGGCTCATAATTGGCCCTATTAAAGTAGTGTGTGTGTGTGTGTGTGTGAGAGAGAGAGCGAGAGAGCGAGAGAGAGAGAGAGAGATCTGGACTTTATTTGCTTGCACGTTATAAATGTGATCATGTCATGATCACTTGTATCTAAGTTATCATTACATTTCATTTCTGTGATCAGTTCCTCTTAATCTTTTAGGACAAAAGATCTAATAAAAATACTTAAAGTCTATACAGTATTTAAACATATAAAGGACTATATAGATACTCAATGTTAAGAGAGATTACCAGAATCATGGACTAGAGTTTCAGCAGAAGGAACTAAAAGGGAAGGAACATATTTTAGCGATAATAGAGATAAAAAGAAATCCTCTTTCATTATAAGTTGCTTCTTGTCATAAACATAACATTACTGTTCATAATGATTTATTTACATGGCATGCTAGAAGTTCAGGAAAAGTTATATTTATGATTTGATACTGGAATCATTCATAAGCTGTCATCAAATAACTTAACTTAAAAGTCAGTTGACTCATTCCAAGAAGAGTTATTTCCAGTCTTATTTAACTACTGGGAGCTATTTATGAATTAATGTTCCCCAAAATGTTGCAAAATACCCTGCCAGCTGATAACAAGGTCATGAATCAAAGGACATATAACAAAAGAAGGCTAGAACTATTATCCTGGATGAATGGAAGTACAATTCAGATTGGAATATCACTTTGTATTCAATTGTAACTGGATCAGTGAACAATTTCTATTAAAACAAGAATTGATAGGAACTTTTCCCCAAACCATAACTGATTCTTTAGTTAGCTTCTTTCATAGAATTTCTGAATGCTGCATTTTCTGTTTTCAGCCACGACTGAGAGTACTGAAATACCATGAAAAAGGCTATTCCTACACCATATCTGACCTTGCAAAAACATGAAAATATTAGGATTCTCATAGGAAAGTGTATTGTTGTCATGAGATTTACAAATGAATGTACCATTTAAAAAGATTTTCAGTATAGCCAACTCCAAACATTCAAAATATGAGTAAAAAATCATGAGATGGGGTAAAAACTCATAAGATTTTAAAATATAACAAATTTAGAGTTCTGTTAATTTGTATTCTGTTTTTTGAGCCTTAAGGATTCATTTCCCCCCCACCTTTATTCCACAAAGTCTAGCGAGTTACTCGCCCCCCCCAACCATTGAAAGCTGAGATTTTCCCATAATCCTCTTGATTTCAGGAGCTGGAGCTTTAAGAAAAATACCAAATACCAGGAGACTTGTGAAGAATTATAAGAGTTAGCATCACTGTTGTCTTAGTTTAGATGAGCCTCTGAAATATATTTGATCCAGATTATTCCCATTTGTATGGATACTAACTCCTTATATTCCATATCCTGAGTCAAATGTCCAGCCTGGATGCTGGGCCAATATGTGATGGACTGGGGAAGAGTACTCACTGCTCTCCATGACATGGGGTGGCTGCAGAATTGCACTTTGAAGGCATCTGCAGTCTAATGGTTGGAATAGTCTCTGTGACCCTAACATCTTCCCACACCAACATGAGGGTGGGAAAAAAGGAAGATTCATGTAACAGCAGCAATCCAGGCCCTGTCCTCTGCCACTCACTGGGAGGTCCCCACTATGCAGTAGGTGCCGAACCCAGTCCAACTCCCCAACATCCTGAAGACCACTTTGGTCCTTCTGTGTTCCCCACTTTCATGTGGCCCTGCTGCCAGGGAACCCTCCACACCCAAGGAGGAAGGGGCTCCCATTGAAATCGGGAGCAAGACTCCCACTGAATTTATCAGGGTTTGATGCAATGTTACGCTGTGAAACTTTTCTTTTAGGGGATGCTACCTTAAGTAGTTCTAATGCATTCAACTGGTTTTGATGTGAAATATAACTGTCAGTGTGGTTATCTTTATAAATGGCTGAATTCTTCTTTAAAAATATCTCCTGCCAGGCACAAACAAGCTTTCACTAACATGAGTTATATTCTGCATCTTTATTCATCTGCTTTATTTTTTTAAGAACACGCATTTATTTTGTCAAATGCCACTTTCCAGGCAGGAGCTCCCCCATATCTCTTTTCTAGCATCCCAGATTATTGCTGGAGTACAAGATTATGTTCCATTCTCACATCTTTTCTGTACAGACCACACTTCAAAATTGTGATGGCCTGGAATACTGGAAGAGTGTTTACAATACTCATATTCTTCTCTAGTGGCTCTGGCCCTTAGAGACCAAAACAACTACTCCTTATTTTTGAAAATGACAAATTAGCACACATTCTTTGTTTTTTCACCTAAGACTATGGAATGGGACCTACACTACAAAATCTGGACACAGCAATGTTCCCTCCTTCCACCTTCAGGCAGTAGAATTAGTAACATCAATAGCATCAATCTACTCAGCCTATTTTCCTGTCTGATACTGGGAAGAGAGCCATCTTCCTCAAAATACACCATATATTATGTGATATTGGATTATTCTTGGGGTATGATTTTCAATGATGTTTTCTGAGATAGTTTAGACCTCTTCAAGACAATCTGTAGGGCTTGATCTTCAAATATCCATTGGCTTTCATGGAGATTATAGATAAAGAAAACACATTAGCCATGATGTGGTGCAACATTAAGAGCACTAATTGGCCTGTTATGGTAATTGCCTTTTGTGTTAAAGGGTGTGTTAATGTTTTGTTGCCACCGTCACTACATTACAGTGTTGGAAGAGTGTTTGGGTGAAATCTTGGGTTCATTGAAGTCAACGGCAAAACATCATCCATTTCAACAAGATTAGGATTTTATTCTTGGAACTGAGGTTTTGGAAACAAAGCCAATTGACCTGTTCTCAGGAGGGAAATAGGTGAAGTGTGAAGAAAAAAATAATAAAATATTTGATTGTATTTGTTATGGAAGGAAACAAACTCTATATAAAGTTATGACTAAACTACTAAGAACTACTAGAAACAATATATATTTTTTAAAATTTCAGGGTAAACTTGGGGTTCCAGGACTGCCAGGATATCCAGGAAGACAAGGTCCAAAGGTAAATGAGTTAGTTTTATTTATGGCACTCAAAAGTGGATATGCTGTGGACAAATTAACCACAACGGCAGCTGTTCTGTTAGTCATATATTTAAGGAAGGAGGACATGAGCATCCAAACCCCAAGTTGTTTCTCATTCTGTCTTTTCTGACCATAAAATTTTAATTTATGTTAAAAAATGTGTTAGTGGTTCCATAATGAACAACTGTTATAGACCTATTTTCCCCTTCCCTCAACCATACAACTTTTAAGCCCCTACCAATATTACTTGCATTATATCTGTGCCGGCAATATACTATTACAAACATCATGGACTGTTGAAAAAGAGCCAACTGCTGATACTCCTACTTCTTTAAGACTAAAAGCCATATATTGCCCCCAGAACTCACACTGATGTTCATGGGAATTGGCAATATGGTCTGAGGACCCAGATATAGTCCTTAGACTCTCACTGCCATGTTTCTGCCATCTTCCACTGGCTACAGAAAGAGCCATCTAACATCTCCAACACACTTCCAAGTGTGTGACCATGAAAGATAGGAGTTGGACTCTTACAATATTGTCTTTCATAGTTTTCTCCATATTTTTCCTTTGCTTCTGTTAAGAGGGACTGATGTCTGTTGCTTGACATTCATATAACCAGAATGCTTAGCTTTGTTCTTTCTCCTGGGTTAATCCCCTACCTTCTGTCCACAATTCCCTGTTTTATTTGTTTCTTTTTTTTGCAGTTGTCCCTCCTTCAAGTATCATTTGGACTCAGTCGTCATTAGAAAATATCTATGTTAGCTGGTTCTGTTTCTAAATTATTTATAAAGATTTAATAATGGTAAATTACATTTTAAAAGGATCAGTTTAACATATCTTTGAGAAATGGCTCAGTGTAGACTAAGCAAACGTTAGAAAGACCTATTAAAATCATTTTCAGACTAGGAAGGAATGGGAACGTTAAAAATGTCAGGGACATTTCCTGTTGTCTGTGGAAGTCCCCCTCTACATCAGATCTTCAGAGGTATGTCAAAGATGAGACCAGCTGGGAATGCTAAGTACAATAAATGAAAAACTCTTACCCCTTTAGCAGGACTCAATGTCATTTCATTAAAATATTGAGCTTTCCTCTCGGCCAATGGTTCTCAAACTTATTTGATCAGCCCCCCTTCTTTGTGTCTGTAGTAGTTTACCCCCCCACACACACACACAAGTACATATACCGCCATCCATGGTCCTTGTATATGAGCCTCAGCCACATGGGATTGGCAGCCAGAGCTCGTAAAAAAAAAAGCACACAGCTTGGGCCTCCCTTGACACATTCCCACGCCTCCCTTGGGAGATCCACCCCATAGTTTGAAAACCACTGCTGTAGTCTAAATTCTGGGATCTGTTCTTACTTCCAAATTTGAACTAGTGATTTTTTTGACAGAGATAACGCTTTCTGGATAACTAACGGAAGTATTTTTTATGCCTGTAGCCTACAATTTGGCCCTATATTTCTGCTAAGTAAACTCTCTTAAGAGTAGTTATTCACTGAATATTCCGTGTTAATAAAATAGACCCTAGGAGTCTAAGGAAAGTGTTTCTCAAGGTGAATACTCTTGATAAAGAGATCCTTTCTTGCTTCTGCCTTTTAACCTAAATGTCTGAGATTTCAGTCTTCCTTTTTGTTCTCTTTTGAAATGTCTAAGATCAAAGAGGTTTTACATTATTCAGTATTAAGAACAAAAATCAAATACACTTCAAAGAAAATTGGTGGCTATTTTCCAATATAGATGTCACTGGGAATTTCGTTAAGTTAAATTAAGTTAAGTTAAAACTGAAATTAATTCAAATTATACTCACTGTTGGCTATTCCATGAAGTTTAGGCAACCAGATTAGAAAGGGTATTGACTGCTACAATGCATCAAGTCACTCAGGGCCTGTTCTTTGGCCACCCTTACGCATGTTGGATAGCATGTTTTTTACCCATAGTCCTGTTGAAATCAACATTTAAAAGGATGATGGAATCAAAGATGTATATAATCTATAATGGTTGTCTAAAGGAAATAAGAAGTCCTGTCCCAATAGTCAGTAGATGGTTCAAGATGATTTTTTTCTGCCACTTATTTGCCTTGCATGAATTTGCTTCTGTGTGCAGTTTTTAGGCACAGGTATCATTATAAGATAATTTCACTATATTTTTCTTAAAGTTAGTACTCATCAACTTGATTGCAGGAATACGTCAATACTTAGCTATAAATATTTAATATATACAGTATTCTAAGCCTTTCATACTAATGTCTGAACAGTTTTTCTCTCTTGTATGATAACATACATTTTTAAGGGCACAGTTGTGGCCTCATACAAAATTAGACTTTCTTCAGGTTTTATACACTGAATCACAACCGGTGAAAACAATTCAAACAAGAAATTCCTTTCTCTGTTCACTAAAACCATCAGCACTGGGGTTGTCTGACCCCCCAAAGACAACTTAGTGGATAAATGGAACGCCTTGTCATAAATAAGGTATATTAATAGGAAACCATGAAGAACTTAAAAACAAAAATAGAGAAAATAATATTAGTTGATGCTACAAAGAGAATGGAGCAGTTCTTTCTTACACTCTGGCCATTTACAGTTTAGCTAACTGTTTACCTGTTGCTAAACCAATAATAAAAAACACACTAACATGTTGCACATACAAAGATGGATGAGCTATCGCAGCAGGGAACTGAGCAGAATATGGCCAGTACTACCCTATTGACAGGCCAAACCAAACATGCCTGTGATTTTTAATCTCCCATAACTTGAAAGTAAGTTGTGTCAAGTCAATGGTCTTTTCTAACCCCAGGTCACCCCCCTAGCAAATCAGTGCACTGGCAGCTGACAAGCCAGCACTATCCTTCAGAATGGTATGACAGAAGTAGAAAGGGTAAAGGATTACATGGGGGGGCAGGGAGAGAAAGGAATAGTTCCTGGAAACAGCTGTATTTGTTGACTCATGTCAGTTCTCCTTGTAACCATTTTGTTGTGGTGGAGGGAATGGTGACATCTGTAGCTCATCAGCTAAGTTTAACAAATATTTTCCTGATGGTCACCACATTTTCTAGGTTCTCTCTGTAAACTGTAGAATATTAGTATCAGAGGAGTAGCCGTGTTAGTCTGAATCTGTAAAAAGCAACAGAGGGCCTGTGGCAACCTCGTTATCTCCATACTGATTTATACCTGCCTCTGGAGAGTTCCATTACTTGCATCTGAAGAAGTGAGGTTCTTACCCATGAAAGCTTATGCTCCCAATACTTCTGTTAGTCTCAAAGGTGCCACAGGACCCTCTGTTGCTTTTGTAGAATATTAGGTTCTTCCTTCACAGTGAACGCTTCCTAGGGACAGGGTTAATGGTTAATTACTGTGAGTATCCATTTGCTTGCCTAAATTTCATGCACCACAACAGCGTATAACCTCCAAATTTGTTATGTGTACACCATTCCATAGAGTAACTGCATGTGATTGTCCAATGGCCACCTTTTTATGAATAAAGCGACCAACTTTGTCAATGTTGATCATAACACTGGAACATAAGTATCATTTTCATTTGAAATATAAGAGAGGGGCATCACTTAGCAAAGAAGCTCTTTTGAGGAGCTCTTGTTCCCTTGAAGAATATCCCTGCTGATCAGAGTTGGTAAAGGTATGGTCTCCATGTAAGTGAAAAGCATTACTGGTTATCTCATCAAAAGTATTTCTTCTGACTAGGAAACTCAGGGCTTTTTGCTAACTGCACACTGTCTAATCCTGGCAGAGACTCTCCAGTATTAAAGCTAATCTGAGAGCTTGTTAGGGTATTATATATATTTTAATATAGACGTGGGTGTCTGAAAATATATGAGAGAGAAGGTGTCCATAATAAATAGTAGGACCTATTCTTCAAATACATACATATATACAACTGCTATTGAAGTCAGAAGGCATGGTGGACTTTGTCAGGGGAGATGGGGAAAAGGTGTAGGTAGGGTTTAGCAAGCAGTATCATCCCAGACTCAAGACTCTTTCCTGAAACTCAGCCCAAGTTATGTTCTGGGCTTTATGCAATCCCACTGCACAACCATACTTAGATCGTCAGTGCTGCGTATACAGATCTCTGTAAAGAGCGTTCTTCTAAAACAGATGCTTTCTAATGAGTTACCTAACTTGAATAGAACTGGAGTTTTTAATGTTAGTCATAATGTGTCTGTGAAATGTGAATGTGATCACACAGTAACAGCCACTTGAAAACAAAAATACAAATCAGCCCTCTTAAATAGCTGAGCAAAGAACAATAAGGCCCACAAGAATGTTCTTGTGCGGCACTGATACTGCATTAAGAAAATGATTTTAGTTCTGCCACTCTGATTCAGCAGAGGCAAGTTCCCAAGATTTATTTCATTGGTCATGATCTAATAAAATCATTTCTAGTGATGGTTAATGAACTTTCTTTCTCACTGTTAACTAAAATTGGAAAAGATTTGTCAAACACTTTCTTATTGATGTTAATGAAAAATAATGTCATTATTTATGTTGATGTTTTTAATGCATTCAGGACTTGAGGCATTATGGTAAGTTAATTTTTAGATAATCACCAGAGCGGATATCTTTAAAAACTATTTCCATTGATCTAGTTGTAATGTACATTTTGTAATGTACAATGTACATTTTGCATCAATCAATCAATATGCTTTTAATTCTAGATTAAGAACTGGATGTATTGTGGTGGTGTGACAGATATTTGATGATATTTGCGTTCATTTCTCATACAGGGCTCCACTGGTTTCCCAGGATTCCCAGGTGCCAATGGAGAGAAAGGTGCAAGGGTATGATATACTTTTAAAAAAACCCACAATGCTTAATTAGCCTGTGGAACTCTCTGCTATGTAAAGACAAGAAGCTTCAAGAGAACATTGAGATATTATAGCATTGGGCCTTTATCTGGATAAGTGTGAACATCCGCAGTTACATAAAATAGGATCAAACTACATGAGACATAAATCCTCATGCTTCAGGGCATTAACATAACCACTCAGTATCTGGGATAGATAGAAGTTCTCTCACCAGGTAGCTTATTCAATTGTCCATTAGGGAGTGTTTTTCATCTTCTGAAAGATAGACTGAAAGTGGACTAGGTAGACCACTGGCAAGAACTATTTTCCTATCTTGTGAATTATCGAGATACCATGCAATTTAACTTGGATTTTCTATGCATTCTGATTCATCAGACTATCGCAAGCAGGATTAAGAACATATACTTATCAAGTGGAAGTAAAATGTCAGATTTTGCTGCTTCATTTTTTGAAGCACAGGGGGAGAAGCTAATATGCAGCATCTCCAACTATAATGAAAAAAAAGTGGGGGGGGGGAAGGATAAGAAGAAGGTCACTGCACTGCTGCCTGTAAAGCTCAACTAGATGTGGCTGATCGTGTTGTTAGAAAGCGGATAACATTATCAGAAGTGAAAGGATGACTTGGAATTCGTAGATGACAACTCAGTGAGACGTTAAGTCAGATTGAAGTAAAGAATATCATTACTGTGCCTACCAATCAATTTTATTTAGCAGCAAGGAATCAAAAACACAGATTCACCACTTTAAATATGAAAATTTTGAGAAACAACTACATTTTCAGTTTGCTTTTTTTCTTAAGAATGGTTTTAGCCAGGACGCCAAGAGCGGGTTTGGGCCCCGGTGAAAAAAATTTTTCGGGCCCTCCAGCAAGGGCGGACCGGCTAAACAGGGCTGACAAGATGGGGGGAATTCGGGCCCTGGTAATTTTTATTGGCTCCCCCCTCCCCCTCCAGGTCGGCCCTGGGTTTTAGCTGAGCTGAAGGCAGTTCTTTTTTTACTGTGACCAACAAGGAATGTTTAAAAAAAAAACAAACCACATTCAGACCCTATTTTTTGGATAAAGCAGTATTAAAAAACATTGTTCTGAACTATCAAACAGGAGGCTAAATTAGGAAACCTGAACCTGTAACATGCACAAGAACACACTTTTAAATATGAAAGTTATTAGATGTAAAAAAAAGCCTCAGTTCACCCAGGCATTTAAGCATGGACTTCTGAATTGGGCCAGCATAACTGGCTTTTATCTGTGACAGGTAGTAGCAATAGTAGTATAATCTAAAGACCTAACCATGGATCAGGAATTCATTGTGGTAAAACACAATGAAAAGACAGTCCCTCCCTCCAAGAGTATGTCTACACAGCAACTAGACACCCGTGTCTGGCCTGGGCTCGTGAAGCTCAGGCTGCAGGGCTATTTCAGTGCTGTGTAGACTTCTGGTCATGGGCTGAAGCCTGAGCTCTAGGACCCTCCTACCTCACAGGGTCCCAGACCCAATGCTCCAGCCCAAGCCCGGAAGTCTACACAGTAGTTAAACAACCCCGTAACCCAAGTCCCGCGAGCCTGAGTCAGGTGGCATGGACCAGACATGGGTTTTTTCTTTGCTGTGTAGACATACCCAAAGAGCTTACAACCTGAATAGTATTCTCTTGTATGAGGACAAAACAGTGAGAATATGCATGTAATTCATTTAAAATGAGAACTTCATATGAAGATCCCATTTCCACTGGTTAGATTTTAACAAGTAAAAGTCACAGTGTTTCTTTTTTCTATCAGGAGAATATGGCTTCTTGATTTAAAAGCTTCTTCACATTAGAATCCATTACAATCCCAGCGAAAAGTCTACCTCATGAAAGGGGTCTATAGATTCTCTGTATGAAAGATATATTGGAGCTATATATTAAGGGCCAAAATGCTGGCTCTGTACAAGGACTATGCAGTATGGTTCCTGTTCCTTCCTACAAAAAGATGATTGCCAGTGCTATTTCCCTTCTTAGCCAGTGGAGCTTTCCAGAGGGAGTGTGATCTCCCAGTATGGTGCTGTGGGCCTGCTGCAAGGGAGCTCCAAGGAGAAATTCTGACTTATCCAGAATTCCTCTCACTGACTCCAGTTGCTGTGAATGGGCCATGCAGCAACATTAACATGCTCTGGTGCCAAGGGCAGAATCTAGCCCTAACGTAGACGCCAATGAATAAAGCTACATGCACAGTGACTTCAGCAAGATGGTCAATTTTAGCAAAAACCTGTTTATTTAAATTAAAATGCACAGCAGAAAGGAGGTAAAAGAGCATTTAGTCCTAGGAGAGCTGCACACTGCCTCATATCAATAGCAAAACTTTCATTCACAGTCAAATGCCACATGCTAAGATGATTGATTTGAACTTTCATTGGCAGGGTTTACATGGCAAACCAGGTCCCAGGGGACAGCGAGGACCAACGGTATGTACTTCCTTTTGTTTGTTTAAAACCGTTACTTGCATTCCCTTAGTGATTGCCACCTCTGTGATGTTTTACACCTACTGTAAAAATGCATTGCTGACTCTGACACACTGTCCTGTATGACTATCATCATTTGTATCTTTATCTCAAATCCATAGGGTCCACGGGGATCAAGAGGCCCACGAGGTCCCACGGGAAAACCAGGCCCTAAGGTAATTGTCAGATGCTATTTGCTGCAAAACTGTTTCTCAAAGAAAATCAGGCTTCACCTTTGAACAAATTGTTCTTATTTTCTAGGGCACTGCAGGCAGTGATGGCCCTCCTGGCCCACCAGGTGAAAGGGTAGGTCTGGAACAGCTTTTCCTCCTCACTTTATTTCCTGCATCTCTTTCTTTCCTCTTTCTCCTCTCTCCCCACTTTCTCATGTCTTTGACCTTCTCTGGCTAGGATGTGAAGCAATTGCACTGTCATACTGTACCTCAAGGGTGGACTTTCTTACACTGCTGTCCTTCCTGCCCAGCTAGAAGCAGGAAGCCTTGAAAGCTTGTTTTTCCTCTCAGACACCCAGTTTTGCATACCTAAGAGATTGGGATCATTGGAATGAGGTTGGGATCACCATCCAGATTTTTGGGTGCATATTCAAACAAACCAAATTACATTTCTGAGCTTTATGAGATTCTCACTGTTAATAAAAATGTCCCGTTCAGCAGAGTTGCTGTTAGTATATGGGTTTTTAAAAGTACTCAATGCCTCTAAAAGCTAATAAATTGACAGGAACTGATTCTTTTGTCCTAATCACCTAATTACATGCTTGAGAACTCCTACTGCTGGGTAAAATAGAATCCACTGCATGATATTAAATTTGAATCAATACCCACTCAAACAGAGTCTGTATACTATGCAGTAGCACATAGAAAAATTATAAAATTGATTTGTAATCACAGAACAAGCAATTTAACTCCTACAGATAAGTAAATCTGCCCTTTGACTGGGTTACTTGGAGAAGCTAAAGTTTGGATGACTGCATTTTGTTTCATCCCAATTTTCACACGAACATATTTGTGGCTTATTTTTACACAGCCATATAGAGCACATGGATGGTATCCTTTAAAAAAACAAAACAAAACCAACAACTGAGTTCCCAATTGAGATTACTTTTCCCTTTTGACCTCAAGAATATTTGATTCCAGTGTGCTCAAGCTGTAGTTTCTTACGCAACCTAGTGTTGTCCCATGTTATGATAAGCCACATCATCTGCCACATTTCCATGTTCAGGATTGATAACTGAATGCACTAACAGATGCAGAGCAACAATAAACAAACTTTGCTGGGAACATGTGAGAAGTCTGAAAAGCAGTAATGGCCAACAACACCTGCAAAGTTAAAGATTGGAGACCAAGGATGTATGATAGAAATAGTATTAGGAGACGGTAGAAGTATGTTTTGTTTAGAATCTGTTTTACAGACATCTCAAGCTCTCACAGCTTAAGTGTCTGCAGGAACCAACATTGAATCAAATATAGTGAATGTTCCCTAATAATTGCAAACAGAATGTGTCAGCTTTTAATCAGCATCTCCTCCTACAATGGAATGTGCATGCCTGTATATTTCTATGAAAGTTAAAAGTCAAATCTCTGCTCACAAAAGGTACGCCAGCACTTCTGGTGGAAAACCATTCAAACATATGCAGAAAAATGCATTTCAGCTACATGTAAAATATAGGTTCTATTTAATAAGCCTTTCATCGATTTCCTGTGATTTTTCATTAACTGAAAATCCCTGGAGTAGAATCTCACCCAGAGTCCAGCTGAGCTGCTGGTGGAGCTGAAGGGTGGTAACTGGAGTAGGGGTAATACAGAGCAGGAGGTGAGGTTTGGAGTGATAGTTGGGGACCTGGAGATGGTGGTGATGGAAGAGGCAGGGAACTGCTGGGTGTCAAGTGAAAGGTAGGGAGCTGAGTGGAACAGGGGTAGGTGGGGAATGAACCACAGTTGAGAGGCAGAGGGAAGAGGTGGGTGAAGTGGGAAGTGTGTGGGAGTCAGGAGTGTGGAACAGATGGAGTGGAAATCTGGGGTAGAGGAAGGATTGATTCGAGTAGGGGTGGGAATGTTGACTGGGAGTAGCAGGCTAAACTGTAGATCTCTCCACATCACAGAGCCTGGAGACAGGCTGCAGAGAGCTGGAAAGCAGAGCGCTAGAAGGAGCTAGAAGGCTGAGTCAAGGGGAGTGGAGTTAGGAGGCAGTGTTGTAGGGAGTGGGCAAGAAGGTAGAAGACAATGGGCAGATCTGAGGGGAAGCAGAAAAAGCATCAATAGAGAGAAATGGATTATTTCAAAGATATGCTGTGTCACAGGAGCTCAACAAGCAGTTAATCTGAGAGTGGCCCTTGTGTACTGTGGCCATGTGCTCTAAAATGAGGCATATGACAGAGGGAAGAGTTGTTAGCCAAAAAAGAGAGGAACTTTAAAAGACCATTTCTGTCTGGTTAGAAATATTCCAGCTGCTAGCCATGTAAATATTAAACATCTATCCTCTATAGAAAACTTTTAAAAACACAAGGAAATGTACATTTAATAATGTGATATTAGAATTCTAGAGTATTCTTCTCACATACTCCTACTGGCTTGAAATCTGCAACTCATATTATGAAATAAAAAATGCAAATTTATTTTTATTAGAAAGCCTTATGGCTTGAGGATCAAAGGGGAAAAGGGATTTATGGCCAAGAAAGTGCTACTAGCAATAAATAAACCATTGAGTTCTGTTCTTCTAATCGTATTCCAAAAAGGGACCAATTTGTTTCATGTTTTGGACAGTGGATCAGCCACTTTTAATATTTTTCCTCAAATGTTGTCCTATTTTTGTTAAGAGTTTCTGGTTTGTAAGCAACTCTCCTTACCTTTTTTGTTTCTGGGTGTGATGCAGACATTTGAATCAAGGAATGTACCATATGGAACATACTTAGGGGTGGGGATTGGAGTTACAGGTACAATTTATAGATAATGCTCTAGAAAATGTGGATAGTGCTATAAAATCTCAGAAAAAAATGTATATTTTGAACATTTTCTGGTTAACCATTTGGTTGAGCCTCATTCACTAATAAATGCTAATCAAGTTTTAAAGAGGACTCAGATTCACTTAGGGGCAAATCTTGCCTGCTACTGAACAAACAACCCTTTCCCTCATGCGTACATAACACTTCTCCCACTGCAAGAGACAGCCATAATTTGGCTCAAAGCCTGCATTTCCTGACGTCCCAGTCTGCAATGAATGAGGTTTAAGGAACTCTGAGACAGCCAGGGCTTTATCACAGGAGCAGAATGCTAACATCACCACCCCTTATGAATTATCTTTCTTTTCAGGACTTTTGCGTTAAATTTCTAACATTTTGACACATGATGTCTTAGTAAAACCACACATCATATACCAGGTAGAGCAGGACAAGTCTTGCACTGTATGACTAGGGTACACATTTTTGCTGTGTGACCACAGAAAGTAAGATCTGAATGTTCCTTTTTTAGTTCTTTGTATAGTGTGTGCTCTAACACAGACAGAGTCTTAAAATAATCTGATACTAGGCTCCATTCAGCATATCAACAGCAAATGCTTACAGTAAAAGTGACAAGGTCTTGGTTAATTTTCAATGACAACATCTAAAACTAGCCATCATGTGAGCTACTTGTTTATTTTACTACTTTAAAACTTTCAAAAAATCTCATACAGTAAAATCTTTTCAGAAATGGCTCCTCTGTTTTTTTCTTGCAAGAATTTTTTTCTTGAGAGACACAGACATTAAGATACTTCCCATTCAGCAGGAGTAATTTCGACAGTACCTACAGATTTTGACAATACCTTGCTGAGTGTGAGAACTGGCCAATATGAGAAACAAAAAGCTGCAGTGCAGTTAGGTTAAGAATAATTGCACATCTCTTATTGGAACTGAACTTCATAGAAAAATAATCAGTGTTTCTTATTAATTAGTGGGCCCTAATTTTGTATGTTCCACACAGGTGTTCTAGTGGGACTTTGGACTGCTAACAGTATTCACATGCAATATGTAGCTCACTTTATCCACATGTCCATCCATGGAGTTTGTGTTATGTAACTGAAGCAAACTCTTCAGTCCAACATTATAGCATCTGGAATATAGTTTACCCTTTTGCTTATCTTCATATTAGGGACCACAAGGGCCTCAAGGACCTGTTGGATTCCCTGGACCAAAGGGACCTCCTGTAAGTATCTTTTTAAAGTATATGTAATAATTATGCAAATTTGGCAGAGAAAATTTTTGAAGTCAATGTATGAACAAGTGTGTTAGAGCTTGCAGCTGAGGTGTTGAGCTGTATTATAATTAATCAAGTCTGTCCCTCAATGCATGAGGATTACAAGCAGGAAAACCTCCCCTAAGCTTCTGTACCATAAAGTCTGTTACATAAAACCAAAGAAGTCAGATATTCAAAGTAAAGGCTGAGTCTGTTCTATTTGTAAATGTTGCAGTCCGTATGATATTCACTGGGGGGAGGACTGAGTTCCCTGTCTTTTACCGATGTAAATATTCTTTTAAAAGTAGGTTATTTTAAAAGGAAAGGAAGAAGAGACATCTTAGCTATCATGTATGAGAAATGTGGCACACTAAGGGTTACCATATAACTATTTAGAGGCTTTCTATACTGTTATATATAAATACATATTTAGGGTATGTCACAATGTAAATTGATTAATCAGTAAGAATACTTTTAGCCATTGAAATCTGTCATGTAAATCCATCCACCTCATACATATATTGTTTAAAAATGCAGATTTCTCACACATAGCTCATTCTGGAGCTGTTTTGGCCTGTCATTTAAGTCCTTCTTAAATTTTATTTATTTGTATAAAAAGTAATGGGAACCTTGGCTAGGTAGCTGCATTGTACCTTGAAATGTTAGTGATCCAAGACTTTTGCAACAGACCTAGCCTTATATCTCATTTGATGGAAGGCTTAAAAAAATCTCTATTCCAGTGCATGCACACAAGACAAATGAACTGAACTGCTGTGAAGTGGAGAAAACTCATTTACATGAAATCACTTCCCATAATTAGCTCCTCAAAGTTCATCCTAAAGATATCTGCACTGAGTTTACACACAGTTTCTCTCTCCCTGTTACTTTCTGTTCCAGATCCTGATGGAATTTATTTTGAATAAGTTATCCAAGCATACAGCCAAAAATCTGTGGAAAGGCTTTGATATTCTGAGATCAAAAGAATCTTTGGTTTAGAATGATAGGTATGCCAGAGTCTTCTATTGGAATTAGCTGGTTAACAATCCTAATGGCATTTTTATCAGGTGCCCATAAAGGCCCAATGTAAAAGTGGGGACTGAATTTTTTCAGCAATTTTAAAGAACAAAATATAAAGTTGGCAGTACTGATAATAGAACAACAGGGGAAAAAAAGGTTGAAAAGTAGTATAATGGGAAAACAAAATCATAATCCTGCAATCTGATTAATACAGAGGACACTGGTTTCAGTGTAGTGTATTTCATTTCCTACATTACTGTTGTACTTGGTTGTCAGTGTAGCACCAGACTTTGTCTGAACAACATGTTTCAGAGAGTATGTGATATTCACTATACAGAGTAATCCTGATAAGCCTTAGTATGCTGTGCATATTAAGAGGATGGGTGTAGAGTGAAATTGATGTGTCTGTTGATTTCTTTCCTCCATCCACAGAGATGACTAGCCACCACTAGAGGTCTCTCTTCCTCCCTTTTCCCTTCTGCCTAAAAAATTCTCAAATTAATGTAAAACTATATGGTCTGTTACTGGCAGACTATTACTAAATGGAGTACATTGCACAAACTGGATACAATTTTGGTTTAGTCATGTATTCCTGATTGACCAGGATTAGTTTATAGCCTTTCAAAAATGTAGGACTTAATTTGCCATGGTCTCATACTTCTGTTCTGTAGTACCTTTCCCTGTGAGTAGTCATACTGTAACGAATAATAAACCAGATTGGTAAAACCTGTGGGAGAGGCACAGAAGGTCAAGTAGAGTTCCACTTCTATTTTCTTATCGCTGGAATGAGAGACATTGATCCAAGAGGCTCCTCAGGAGGATGAGATTACCCACACAGAGGTCACATGCTCCCATACCAACTGGGAAGTCCCAGCCTTTCCCACCCCGCTCCCCACAGAATCTTGGCAGTATGGCTCCAAAGGACTCCCATGGCTGCATGGCTGTGGCTACTTTCAGGTCTCTAACTGTGGAAGGAGTTTTGTCAGGAAGGTAGCAGTAACAGTCTTAGTCCATGTTAGCTTTCCTAGATTATTTTTGCAGGCCCACTGGGATTCTGCTCCCCACATGCATAACCCATCTCTGGTCCAGGAGAAGGAGGGGTGCTAATGATGTCACAAAGTCAGTTGACCCATGTCTGTGCATGAAGAGAAAATTCATGCCCTTTGTGCCTGGATCTTGGGAGCACAGTCTAGACCAATGGTGCTGCCCTTGGAGTCTGGCTGTGCTCAGTGAGAGTCAGGGTGGCAGAATCAGGTCTGTGATTTTTTTTCCATCACAATTTATTTAGCTTACTCATTTTGCAATCTTTCTGATGCTGCCCTATGTTAAACAATGCCATAGCCACAACTCACCAGAAAGCTTATCTTTAAAACAGTTTTCATTAACTCGGGGATGAAGTACAGGATATGAGAGGACAGAAAGTAGGGACTTTGAATTTTGGAATGTTAGACATCCATTTTGAACATGCATGCACTGTTACACACATAAAATCACCATCCAGACAAATTTACATAAATTAAGGAGTCAGCAGAAAAAATAAAATATTAAAATTGTATCAAGTTGCCATCAAAGCAGTAAAGCTTTTCTGAAGGCTGGCCTGAAAGTCTGAAAAGATCATAGAGATTATTAGGGCTAATTGTATACTCTTTTCAGAGCTAGAGATGACTGAGAAACCTCTGACTTATTTTGCTTGCAATTTCAGGGGCCACCTGGGAAAGATGGCTTGCCGGGGCACCCAGGACAGCGGGGTGAGACTGTAAGTATATTGGTTCTACTGTTTCAGGCTGTTGAACACCTGCTTAGTTCACTGTGATCTTTAAAAAAAGTGTCAGTTAATAGTTAGTTCTATTGCTTTATACTGAAAATTGCAGGAAAAAGTGAGAGGCAATTTTTTATTGGTACCTAACTTTGTTTATAGAAAGCAAAAATCTGCTAAAACTCAGTGGGGGCAGATGTCAGACAGCTTAATTTTTTCTCCATGTGGTAAGGGTGAGATTATTTCTGGTTGTTCCCCATTAAATAACATCAAACTGATCATAAGTATACAATAGATAGTGAGGCAACATAATACTCGGTTATCAGCTTTGAAGAAGACATGTGAGGAACAATATAATATTTGCCACTCTCACTGAGAGCCATGTAAGAAGGCAGAAAAAGTATTAGTGCCAGCCCACTAGGAACTTGAAAGCTAACAATTTAGAAAAGTAGAAGAGTGATTGAGACAAAAATACACAGAAAACCATATAACAAAACAAGAATTGTTTGGGTTTCCTTACTTGAAGGATTTCTCTATAAACATGTTGTACATTGGAGAAGGACTCTATGCAGGTTGCATTATGAAATACAATCTCACTGAAATCTAAAGAAATAAAATGGTCAATTTTAATGAAAAATATTATTTTGATCTAAATTAGATTTACAATTACTTCTTTAGCTCCAAGTACCATTGATTTATCATTTCACTAATTAGGATGCATCAGCTGCTTAAGCAGACATTGCTGCAAAGCTCTTTATTCACCTCCACAAATGTGGAAAACACAAAAAGCTTACTTACTGAACCAGAATTTCCTTCTTATTTGTTACAGTGCGCTCAGCTTCATATAGCATCCTTCATATGAACTGCCACAAGAATATTATGAGAGTATGCTCTGCTTTTTAATATGCACACATGATGGGATAGTATAAGGGCTTTATTGTCATGAGATTGGGATGAATGCACACATCAGTTATCCAGGCCATACTGAATGAGTATTCTCATTTGCCATGATCTCCTTTGATGCCCATTACTTCTTTCACAAACATCCTTTACTTTTTTGTTCTCAGACCAGACAGCAAGAGCAGATTTGCTAATGGCACAGGATAAAAAAATAGAATTACCAAATATGCTCAAACACATCCGTCTTCTGTAGAGGTGGAATCAGTAGATGTTCTCAAGGCATTTTCACTGAATATGGGACCAATTCAGCACTCCTTTCTGTCTCCTGACACAGGGAAAACTCCTGTTGACTTCAGTGATAATTTTACCTGCGTAAGGAATGCTGAATATGGTCCAAAGCCCATAACTAATGCGAGGCCTTTACATAGGCAGGCAGTGGAGATAAAGGAAGATATATTGTAACGGTTCAGTCACCGCTGTAGCGCCTCCTCGTAGCTGGGTCTGGGGATCAGCTCATCTGGTCTAGCACTCCCTTCTGTTGCTCACTTGGCCCATGGTCCCTCTTGCTCTCTAGGACTCAGGGTTCTCTCTCTTCGCCACTCAGCCCTCTAGCTATGTCACTATAGCGTCTTTCCCTTCTGAGGTAGCCAAGTCCCACCAGGCAATCTGCCAGTGTGCTGTCTCTGGTAATGTTCTGTAAATCCTGGTCTGTTCCACTTTCCCAGTGGCTGGTAGGGGAACCCGGGGCACCTGTTACTTTGGGTTCCAGCCCAGGGGACCCTATCATCAGCAGCCAAGGTCTGCAGTCTCAACCCCCACTGTTCTTTCTCTGGATTTCTTCCTACTTTGCCTTCCACAGGCTTTCTTCCCTGCAATTTAATCCCTTCCTTCAGGGATAGGATCCCAGGGCTTTTGATATCCCTGGCTTTCCTCCTATCCACTTCTCTGTACCCAGAGAGCAACTCCAGACTCTCTTCCCATGGCCCTTTTCTGCTGCAAACTTCCTGGTTTTATACCACATCCAGCTTCTCTTCTAGCTGGGCTTTCTCAGCAATTAGTAATTTATAAATCCAGCCTGACTCTCCCGCAGGTGCTGCCTATAAGGTTAATTGGCCCTATCTGAGCCACCTTAACCCTTTCAGGGCTGGTGTGGTTTGAACACCCTATCACAGGGGTGAAGGATATATACTGGTGTGAAGGGGTGGTATGCTGGACTCCATATGGTACAGCAGTGAGTTCATTCTGCTGAGGCTGTGCCAGCCTACACCTCCTCCAATGCTGAACTACTTCATAAAGGCACAATTGAGCCCTTGGACGGGCCGTACTCTAAATTGGGGATTCCAGAGAATTTGCTGACTAGTTTTGAACTGAGGTTTATAGCTGCTTACTAGAAACCACAGATTTTGCCAGTCTTCTGGAAGACTGTCCCAATGACATTCGCCTTATATTCTCCTTTCCATTTTCTTCATCATTTCAAATTTTCACTATTTCCTTTTTTCCCTATGCAGCCCTCCTGTCCCATCTCTATAGGGAAAAAAAATCACATCTTCTCTGGATCTGTGTTTCATTCGATTTTATGTTCCTTCCACATCACCTTCCCCCATACTCCTTAATCTCCCATACGTGCCTTTCTTTACATAGTCATTTGTCTGTCTTGGCTATGAGTTCATAATATGTGTCTATATGTGTTTTTAGCTGAGTTTCAGCAATATCACTCATGCATTCAGAATCACCTAATAAATTTTACTGAGAGATAATTGTAAAAGTGACTGGCATTTCTTATGATAGCTCTGTAGAAGCACAGCTGAGAATGATTGGAAAGGACAGAGCTTTGAAAATTTCACATGTAGGTATACACAGGAATAATAGATATTTCCATATGTATTCTTGAAGATGAACTCCTAACATGGAGCTTCTCTCTCACCTCTTCAACACAGATTTGAATTTGGCTCATCTATACCTTGCCATGTATAACTATGTATTATATATTTCATTCCACAGGGTTTTCAAGGCAAAACTGGACCCCCAGGCCCTGGTGGTGTTGTTGGACCCCAGGTAGAGCATTTTAAACATTATATCTAACTATATAACACTGTTTAAAGATTGTTTTATAGCTAATGTAAAGAGCTATTGTTCGTGAGTATATAATATACACTGATGGATATGTTAACTCCTGCAGTACCCAATTACAGCAAATTTAGCAAAATGTGTTTAAGCAAGAATCAAACTCCAAAAAAACAAAGACATTGGGCCTGATTCTCCACTGTAATTCATCACCTGTAGTCATTTCAATGAGTGCAAAGTAGGTGTTCTCCAAGAGTTAAGAATGAAGAATAGGACCCCTTACTTTGAACTCTTTTTAGAAAGAGCAAATAACATATTGTGTTGTATTATTTTAGATTGAAGCATTTTGATTATTTTATAGGGTTTGGGTGAGGTTTACTTCATGATCTTATTTGATTATACTTATATAGTTACTTCCTTTAAGTGGTCTTCATGACACTAACCCTTTCCCTTACCACCTATCCTATTTACAAATAGCCATACAAGAGGTTAGCAAAGGCAAAATTGGAGACAAAGTTAATAGAACACAGGCACTGCCAATCTGAAAAACAAAGCATACTAACTGTAGAGGGGCTGGACCACTTAAGAAAAGTTTAAGTCTCTCTTACCACAGGCAAATCTGTCATGGTTCAGGAGACCCATTATCCATGTACCACAGAGCCCCCATAAAAGAGAAACCCAAAGCCCGACTTAAGAGAGATTTTCCAGAAAGAATATTAAATTCACCCAGGGGATTACAGAGGTTTAACTTTGTTAATCATTTAAAAAAAATTCATTTTCTATTGGCCTCCAGAGTAATTGACTGGTCAAATAGGTAGAGATATATTTTTGAATATATCTTATAACCACTACTAATGACATTTGCTGAATAATATGTTCCCCATTTACTCATTGACCAGAACCAGAACTAGTATTAACACATTTCACAGCATATACTGCCAAGACACAATGTTTATGTAGAAAATGGTTTTACTTTCTAAACTGTGTTTAGGGATTCTTTTTAGAAAAACACAAAGAGGGGAGGGCAGAAAGTTCCATTAGAGATACAAATTACGTAGCTTTAACTAAATCGTTTAGAAACAGACCTTTTTGTAGTACTCTCTAGTTAATTACAGGTGGCATCTGAGTCTGTTTGATGCAACAGTTCTCTTCTGTTCCATCACTTCAATTAATCAAAACAGCATGTGTTTTACTGAGTGTGATTTTTGCTCCTTTGTTTAATTTCAAAGATAACTATTCAGTCTTAGGCAAATATTCCCTGGGCCCACTGTTATTTCCAGGACTGATAATGCTTGCATTTGGTTTCCATACGGATCTTTCCACACTTGCTTAAGTGTTAGCATCCACCATCACAACCCATACTAAGAGAAAATGCACTTCTTGGGGCATAAATTGTACCATATGTGGTATTATCTAGTACACCAAAGTAACATTGTGAATCAATTAAAAATGGTAATTACAGTGTTTAGCAATCAGAATTATAAAACCCTTCTGAAAATTATTATTACTGCCTACTCTGACCTTTACTTTAGAATCAATACTGATTCGCAGAGATTCTCTCTCTCTCATTATACTTTGGAATTGAGCACCAATAGGCAACCAAACACCCATGTGATGTCTGGCAAACTTTTATTCTTCTCAAAAGCACTTGTCATGAATACAGTATTGTAACTCATCACCACTTAAATACAACAAGTGCAAAAAAGCTAATGGATCAGGTCTTTGATCCCTGCATCTGCCTTTCTGGAAGCCCTTGCATTCTCTCCATGGGAGGTTTCAGTGGATTTGACTAGCCGCCCCTCTCTATATTTTTCCTGGAAGATACTACAGAGCAGTGCTCCATGGCAGACAGAGGGTACGAGACCTCTTGTCCTTTCGCCAATGTATCAGAAATGCTGTGGGGTTCAGGCCTTCAGCACTTGGGAAGCAGGGCCATAATTGCAGCCCATGGAAACTCACATATGTATCTGCAGCCAGAATAGGGTTTGAGCTTTATTATTTAAGGATTAGACTATTTTGTAAACAAATGTTGTCTGCAGGTGAAGGTGAGGATTGCACATTTTCCAGTGGTAACTGTGGTGACATCCTAGATCCTAGGAACAACTGAGGGTAGGAGGAAGGTTGAGAAAAAGTGAGGAACAGATTGCCCACAAAAAGCCAACCAAACAAAAAAATTAAATTTGTTAGGGTAACTGAGGTTTAACTTCTGTTCTTAGGGTCCTACTGGTGAGACTGGTCCAATTGGTGAAAGAGGTCACCCTGGTCCTCCAGGCCCGCCAGGTGAACAAGGCCTCCCAGGCGCTGCAGGAAAAGAAGGTGCTAAGGTATGGCATGACTTTTGGAAGGAAGGTGTCACACAGAGATAGATGGGATAAATGTTTAAAATCAGATACTGTTCATAACTGTAGAAAGTATGGCATAAAATAGGCACGGACACATTTTTCCCCAAGGAAGGTCTCTTCAGCAACTTGCCAAAGGTATAAGGGTCTCACTTCCAACCTGATCGTTTTGCTATAAATTTCAGTGGGAACAAGGATAGCCATTAATTTGTTTAAGATGAGCAGTTTGCATAGAACCTCCCTTTTAGTATGGGAGATTGTACATAAACAACCTGTTTGCTCAGGTCAAGTTGGAGCTCTGTACTGGAACTCAGGGACATATCTCTGTGTGGCACTGGCCACACTGTAGAATTTCAGTTACTCTTTCGGTGAAAGAGGAAAAAAAAATTAGAAAAAATATTTACATTGATCAAGAAAATAGTATATGATTGTATTCAATTATTCATTGTAGATAAGAGACTAACTTCCTCCATGAATGTTTCTTTAAAGAAAATATAATATTAATAACTTTTTGTTTATATACCATAACTAATATATATTACTTTTTAAAATTTGTTGTAATACTATTGTGCTCACATACTATGGTGATGAGGGCCATAAAGTATTTGAATAGCTGGATGGAGAGATGGATGGTCCTTTTTTTTTGGTCATTGATTATAACCAGAGTCTGCTGTTTTATTATACATGCGCTAATTAATAAGGCTAAAATTTTGTCACAGATATTTTAGTAAAAGTCACAGACAGGTCATGGGCAATAAAGAAAAATTCATGGAAACCTTGACCTGTCCCTGACTTTTACTAAAAATATCTGTGACAAAATGGGGATCTGCGGGTCCCCACACCGCCTGCAGCGGGGAGCTGCATGGTAGGTAGGAGCTCCAGGGCCCCATGCTGTCTCCACCAGCTGGGGGCTGTGGGGTATCCCTGCCACCCCCAGCTCCAGGGGTCCCCCCGTCAGCCACAGAGGCCAGGAGCTGTAGGGTGCCCCCACTGCTCATGGCAGCCAGGAGCTGTGGAGTACCTCCACTGCACACTGCTCTGCTGGGCCACGTCATCAGGAGCTCAGGGTTCCCCTCATTGGCCGTGAGATGTGGGGTTCCCCACTGCCTGCGGCAGCCGGGAGCTGTGGAGTCTCCCTACCACCCACAACTCCGTGGGACCCCACCACCTGCCACAGCCAGGAGCTTGGGGGTTCCCCTCGCCACCTGTGTGGCTTGGAGTGCCAGGGGCCGCCAGAGGTGGCAGGGGTACCCTGAAGCTCCTAACCACCGTAGGCTGAAGTCACGGAGATTGCTGGAACTCACGGATTCCGTGACTTCTGCCGCCTCTGTGACTAAAATTGTTGCCTTACTAATGAGTAACTAACATTTGCAGTTTTTGAAACCTCTGCATTTTCACAGGGTGACCCAGGCCCTCAAGGTATCTCTGGAAAAGATGGACCGCCAGGTCTTCGTGGTTTCCCAGGAGAAAGAGGCCTTCCAGGAGCTCAGGTACAGTATAAACACCAGCATAGATAACTGTGGGTACAGTGTTTATATAGTATCCTGGAGAACAATGAATTAAGCTATTACAGGAAGTTTTCCACTGTGCTTGGAAAATGAATGCAATACAAAAATATCAAATGGGCACCCCTGAGGGTTAAATTCAAATGGCTATCCATTCACTGGTGGTAATTTATTCAGCAGTGAATTCTTGATTTTTAAATCCTTCATATTAAATATGTTGCAAAATAAAAAAACTGTTTAATTTTTCAAATGGAACAACATGCTTCTCTCCTTTTTCAGGGTCCAGCTGGTCTGAAAGGAGGAGAAGGCCCACAAGGCCCACCTGGCCCAGTTGTAAGTCACTATACCAACATTACGAAAATACAAATAACCTCCATTCTGAGTCTTCACATGCTGTTTTGTTTTCATCAACACAGATTGTAAAACAGTAAGGAAGCTCTGTCATTCACATCAATCAATAATTATTTTCTACCATAATGAGCCTATATAATGAGCCTATATACATAAGGAATGTATAGGTATCAAAATATCTGAAACCTGCTGCTATCAGTAGGTGCAAAATTGACTTGCTCCTCAGCATTGCCCAGCTAGACTAGTTATTAACAGGCACAAAAAAAAAAAAAAATCCTTACCAAGGAAAAGCCACAAACTGTGGATGTAATGACCAGTCTGGCTGATGTTACATTCCCTTTGTATAACGCCTGTGCGCCACATGTTTGACCCCTATAACTTTAATGGATTTTGCTGTGCTATTCAGAATCTAAGTTTGCTGTTAAAAGATTTTAAGCCATTGTTGTGAATCATATTCACTACTGTCTTGCTGATTTTTCAGTCTGACCACTTAAACAATAATACCAATATAGATGTGAATTTCCATTCATCCTAACAAGTTAAGTAGAATTTTTTTTTAGTTTTAAATAAGACTGCGAGAAAATTGCAGTCTGCAAAGACTAGTAAATGATAACTCCTCTGTGCACCCCATGTTTTCTGGCATTTCTACACTGTGGAGTTACATCACATACTGTGTGTTTATTTCTCTAATTAACTATTATACAACTTTTTGTTACTGTCTGAAATAAGAAACATCTGCAGACTATTTTGGCAGATTTAGTTGAGATTTTTCACTCAGTCTGCAGAACTCAGCAGATAGTTAACTTTACATCACAGGCTTTAAGGAATGGGTCACATTTTAATCTCTGTTGCAGAAATTATTTAAAATAAGTACCATGGATGATATATTGCCAGATGTACAAAGGCATTAATGCTGTCACAGCTAAGAAACTGACCTTTCATTGAAGAAATTTACTTTTCTTCAGTGAAAGCTTAAATTTTCAGGGGGAAAAATGTAGAAATACACGGTACATGCCAGGCTGACCCAGCACACCCCCATGCAGGCTGGCGCGGTGTTGTAGGTGAGCCCTTACTTGATTTTTCTTTCTCCCAGGGTATCAACAAGTCCAAACAGCCCATTAGATGCTAAAGGACACCTCTTTATGGAGGGTATCATTTATCAACATTAAAAAAAACCCTGCATAGAACATAAACAAATCTTTCACCTCATCATCTCAACTGAGGGACTCAGTCATTCTTAGACCAGCTGACCTTCCTGCCCCCTTCCCCTTGAGTCCAGTTCTCACCTCTCCCCCTGGTGTTTTCTTGGTTCCAATCCCTACCTCTGGTGCTAGGTCTCTTGCCCCTACCAGAGTAAGATCTTTCTCTGGACTCACAGGTCTGGGGAGGTCCATCTACTCTTCTTCAGGGGCACTGAGTGATCCTGTCAGGACAGGCCTCTAGCCGGTGTCTAGGAGACCCTTGGCTGAGAACCAGGCCCTCTTGGACACCTACTGACTACAGCCCAACATCTAGGAGTCTCTGCTTTCTAGGATCATTTCTTACAGGCTCCCCATTCTCATGGGTTCCTCAGAGAGCTCACCTTCCAGGCTCCTGGTTTAGGCCTGTCCTGGCAACTCCTCTCCACAGGTGTTTTCTGTATCCCTTTGGAATTCCCCTGTAACTGAGCTTGGGTAACCTTTATTAGCTACAGGTGCTTGTTTACTAATCAGCCACCTGGGGCCTTCATAAGGCAGTCATGGGCAAATTGGGCCCAAAATTCCCATAAAGGGCAGCCGCCCTGTGACAGACCCTAATAAAAATTCATAGAACAATGATGATGAATGCCATTAAAATGCCAGCAAAGAAACATAATGGAATTCCTATTTCAGAACCTAGTCATGCTTTCCTTGTATCTCCAAACTGTCCACTGAAATACATGAAAGTTTGGATTGTGCGAGGAATGGAGGAGTAGCACATAAATATAATCTCGTGTTGTTTGTTTTAGAACAGTGATGCTCAGTAAAATTATTTAATGATTATTAAACTGTTGTATCACCAAAACCAACCATTGCCATTATGACCTTGTTTACACTGGGCTTTGAAATGGGTAGGACTCTGCCTAAACACAGTGAATCTGGTGTTAAATATGGTTTGACTGGCTAATGTGTAAACCAGTGTAAAAGCATTTTCTAAAACCATGTTTATATCTAACTATGACCTAGGTATTTACCATAAAGTTTTATTTTTCTATGAGACTTATTAACAACCTAGACATAAAGCAGATTAGCCAGCCTTTATGACTGTAAAAGTAATGACATTTTACTCATTCATCAGAAAGATGTGGGCCTGTAGAATTTTGCAAGACCAGTCTAAGGTCAAGAGTTTTTTGTATCCCCAAGTGTTTGTTTTATGTTTAGGCTTTTATTTTCTACTATTGATCTCTCCATCACATCTTGTACTGTAGTTCCTGGGAATTTTGAAATGAAAGGTATTAAAATAGAATACAGACTTTTTAAATTGCCTAATTTTCTGCTGTCATTTTTATGCAAGAGCACTCTATAGATGCAAAAGCTGGTACACTTATGCTCAAATGAGCAGCATGCAGTTCTTGACAACCATCTGCTTATTGCACTTCTCTCTCTTTCGGTGAGCCCAGGTGGAAAAGTAAATTGACACAAACCCTTTCTGCAAGGGAAAAAGTAATAGAGGAACTGAAAATATATATTTTTTGACAGTAAAGTTCATGTATATTCTTACAATTTATATATTTTTAATGATTAAAAACAGAACATATAAAGAACTCCTAATTGAAAACTCTTGGTTTTGGGATATCCCTAGGTTTGGGAAAGTGCTGCAGTAACATTTTTGTGCACTAATTCTTTCCTCTAGAATGTCATCAAGAAGTAGCGTGATAGTACGTTAATTTTTAGCTTGCTTTTGATATATTCAGTCCCTTCTTTCCTTCCCACCATGGTATATAAGCACATTCCTCAGGGAACTGAAACAAAAAAGCCCCAAAATAGGAACCTTACTATTCACCCTGTACAACAACAGCTTTTGCTCACAATAAGTAATATTTAAATTCCTGGTTATATTCACACCATATAATTTCACTACAAATATTTCACCCTTTTCTAATATACACTCAGTTCTTGTAGGTAGACTATTTAAAGAATTCAAAGTTTTGACTACCAAATTTTCAACCATAATCTGTAAAAAGCAACAGAGGGTCCTGTGGCACCTTTGAGACTAACAGAAGTATTGGGAGCATAAGCTTTCGTGCGTAAGAACCTCACTTCTTCAGATGCAAGTCTTGCATCTGAAGAAGTGAGGTTCTTACCCATGAAAGCTTATGCTCCCAATACTTCTGTTAGTCTCAAAGGTGCCACAGGACCCTCTGTTGCTTTTTACAGATTCAGACTAACACGGCTACCCCTCTGATACTTGAAACCATAATCTGAGCAATCTGAAATGGCTGCTAGAGATATTATGATGTAATGGATGTTCTAGGCAGGTAATAGAAGTGGTGAATATGGAGGAAAAGGGAAGTCTTTCTCAAAGATTCAGTTATTTCTCAGACCTTCACGTAGGTAATCTCTGGCCCTGGAAGGCAGAGACTACCTGAAGCACAAATAGAATCAAACCCCACCCACAGATATCCCAAATCTCAGAGAAGGTCCTAAACTTTATTAGACTGATTTTGTATCTCTGTAATTATTAATTATGAATTTTGGAATTGGCTGGTAGTTAGAAGATATAAGGATGCACCTGATATCATGGTGCCACATGTATTTATCTCAGGGCCACAATGAGACATAGAGCTTTAACTCACTGCTGTCTGTGGGAGATGCAGGGGAAGATCATTGGCATAATATGGCCCTAAAATAATTTCCAACCTATTTTAGGCAGTAGGGCTAAACACACAGTCAGTCATTTCCCAGAGAGGATTAGTAAAAGTGGAATGCTTGCTCACCATACAAAATAGGAAGAGGATTAGTCCCTGTGGAGGTCTCTGCCACACCTGTCAACACTGACTGCTCCAAATAACAGGAATATACAAAATCATAAACTCTGTACAGCTGCAAGTACACCACTGTGAATGACCATTTCAGAACACATTGCATGCTAATTGCTGTGCTTAGGGTGAACTGGACAAAAGAGAGAGATGCACGAATACTCCATAGCAAGATGTTTTCTTCTTTTTTCCTCATTGTTCTATCTGCTTTCTTTATCTTCCAATTGGTGGTGTTCCTCCTCCCTCTTTCATGCTGCTGCAAGGCATGCTGAATGCTGATGAGAGAAAGCTCTTTGGAAATTCAGACAGTCATTCCTCATTAGCTCATTTGGGTATTGGATATCCAGGTCATATACTGAACCAGTCAGATATAGGCTACCCAGTTAGTTATGTTGCCAGAGTAGGTGCTATCTGCCTCTATCTGATAACAATTTCAGTCATGAGGCTGCTCACTTTAAATAAATGTGCTAATTAAGAAAAAAATATTGTTACTATGACAAAATATGTATACAAGTGCTTTATATTGCATGGCACTTCACAAAAAGAAACAGATAAAGGTACATTCATTAATGAGCTTACAGTTCATAAGATAAATACGAGACAAAACCTTGGACAACCATTCAATAGAGGAAACAAAGTCAATATCTTTATGGCACCTACCCCAGGTTATGGGCAGAATCCATACACTGACATGCCTAACTTTTGTGAAATTAAAATCTAGTAAGAGTAGTAAAGAAAACGTATGCAAAATAACTGTAAAAGATGGCTGTGGGGTGGGCAGGGTAGAAGAGCTACCAGAATTCCAAGAACAGGTTCTATAGATACCAGCACAGTGGCTGTCATCTGGTGTGTTAAAAAAAAAAAAATCTGTTTTTTCCCCCCAGTAGTGTCACAGTCTAGAACTGAGCAGACCTAAATGTGTTTAGATTATGATATCTGACAAGATCACAGACCACAGTGGTATGGCTGCAGGCTAGCAAATGTTTATTGTTATATTCATTGAATAGCAATAGGAATCACATTCAGGTTGCCGAGTTAACCATGCAAAGAACCATCATTTGCTCACCTGGCAGGATACACGTGTATGTTCCCTGTACAAATAGTGTCTGAACAATCTTGCAAAATAAAATCTTCTTAAAGATAATATATAAAAAGATTTGGAGCAGCCACTGCCATCACAGTGCCCTGTTCTGCCACTCTTCTCCATATAGACCTTATTGTGAGAATAGTGCCAGAGAAATCAGTAGGTTTGCTCCTGGAGAGAATGGGTTCAGCATGGGTAAGAGTAACACAATGGGGCCAACAGAGAAGAAAACAATATGGAATCACAGGATACCAGTCCAAGAGCTAGCAAGGCTCAGTCATGCTTAATTATTAGAATATTGAAAAGATAAGGCATATTCAGAGTATCAAGGCATCCTCCTGGTGCAGTTGCCATAACTTATTCATTCTAGGATGTACCATGGCACTTCCAGTCTCATTAGACCAGGGATGGGAGAATAGCATTTGCTTTAAAGTGTTATAGACAAGTGCCAAGCTGAGAAGTTAAGGAGAGATGCTGTCGTAGCAAAAAGATCTTCAGCAGTCCTCAAGTGAAATATCTTAATTATTTAAAAGATGAAGCGTAAAAAGATGCTGTAGAAGTGTGTAGATATAGCAATTTAGAAGCAGAGGAAAACTCTATAACGTTTTAGTCTCCAGTAAGTCCATATTCCCACTCAACATTTTTTTCATTTACAAACTTCAGCATGCAGCTTATTTATCTTCCCTATAAGTGTTTTAAGCAAGGATCTCATTTTAATATTTAAAATGAAAAAAAAATCACAGAGAGAAAGAGAACTCCTAGTCACAAAAGTTAGGATATAGAATAACAGAAGCTATTACTAGACACCACAAACCACAGATCAATGAGTTCCATTCAATTGTATTTACAATAGCTAGACCTGAGGAGTGAAGCTAAGCTCCTATGCTGTTCACTGGCAGCCGTTAGTTGCTCACCAGACCTTTTGAAGGTATCAAAATAAGGATTTAGGAGCCTCATTTCAGACTCCTGTTTTTAAAAATCTTAGCCCCAGGTTCTGAAAGCATTTTCTTCATTTTGAAGTAGTCAATGAGGATGAAATTAATTTCACCTACACTGAGCCAAGCTCTGAGACTGTGGGAGGAGGGGCTGGAGAAGTGAAATTTACCACTCCCAATCCAAGACCCAGAGTGCAGGGTTACTGTGCATCTTCCCCTATCTACCATTCAAGTTTATCAGCTGGAATAGAACCCATGGCCTCTCTGCACCAGTTGTGTGGGTGTTAAGGCCAATGAATTCATATAAATACGGTTCTGCAGACTTTTCCTCATTGTAGCTTCTCGCTCTCCTTATTCAGGCCTGCCATGTTAACCCTTACCAGGGCAAATAGTATATACACAGGCACATCTTTGAGCCACTTCCATTGAGGTCCCAACCCTACTTCAGGACTTAAGTAGAGTGGAGGACCTTGCACTGAATGAATTTCACCAACTTTGATGCTCAGCCTTTAGACCGTTACCTAAATTACATCTGGAAACTGGGTGCCATCTAATGAGGTCTGCATGTGATCTCAGAGGAGAGTGGTACCAAAAAGGGTTGGCAACTGAGGATCATTGGGTTGGGTTTCTTGTCAGTGGGTTTCTGCAGTTAGCATGTTAGAACTGGCCACTTCTAATGCAGACTATCAGGAGGGTTCTGCAGATGGAGGTGGGTACTGGGATATTTGTCAAAGTTGGCAGTTAGTAAAATCAGGTGCTTGTCCAGCAGCAGCAATGAAGATGCTTCAGAGGGCTCCAGAGTGGGAGAAAGAGCAGTTCCTGACGCTTGCTGATATTGGGTGAAAAGGGATCAGGATGCCTCTGGGAGAATGGGGTTCTTTTCGGGGCAGGTTCAGGTGTTGAAAGAAGAGTTGAGGTACTTGGGGGACTGGAGCAGCTGATACAGGGTAGGATCTGATCAGAGCTTGTGGGGGGGTCATTTTATAAATGCATATGCTTGACCCCAGTGTTCTAAGGGCTATAATATATTTTTAAGACTTGCTAGAGACCACATAACTCTATTTTAAAACCTTATTTATGCATATCATGATTATCTGTTTCTTATTTTTAAACCTTCCTCTTATATATTAAAAGAATGACCTTATTTAATATAATTAAAAAATGGAAACAGGCTACAAGCAAGGCACAGAAACCAAGCAACTAAGCAACATGATAAAGGTGTTGCAGAATATTGTAGATTTATTCCTGACATGATTTATTAGTGATACAAATAGCATGTGATGAATAGACATTTTGAAATTAAATTATTCAATTATTTTTCACAGAACTATTTATGCTTCAAATTAAACCCATTAGATTTTTTCCCTTCAGATTTCTTATAGTAGTATCAGAAAAGATATATTGAGCAATTAACCCAGGCTATGCTTTGTATTAATTATGCAAATTTTTAAAATGTTCTGAACCTTACTTTTATCTATTCTTTTAATGAAAGTATAAATAACATTTTAACTATCTATAGACTAACTTTTTTAAATGATTGAAAAAATTATATCAAGATCTACACAATATGAGTTATTGTCCTTCAGTTTATACAACGTGTAGTTTTAAACATCCCATAATTTAGTTTGGAAGATTATTTACTTCTTACAAAATAAAACCTAACTTTAATAAACAAAATAATTTTAACTTTTGCAGCTGAACAAATGTTCAGATGCTGTATTTGTTGTTAAAAAAACTAAAGCTAATATCAATTCCACTGAAAAAGGACTTAACTAAGACAATATAGTTACCATGTCTGTTAGTTCACAGAATCTTCTTGTTCCTGTGCTCTGCAATTGTGGAACCTTATTGTGATTCTCTGGAGGAAATATTCCTTTTCCATTGGCCATATATTCTATCTCTATTCCAGAGAAGGGTTTATATTTTCCTTCGCTCCTTTACCTTTGGCTAGATTCAGCCCTATGCACTATTCACACTGAAAGGGGTACAGAGGAGAAGCACAGCACCTGAAGCACCTAGGAGGAATAGAAGCTTGCAAAGCCAGAGTTCCTCCTTCCTCCTAGAATATCTCAGCCACACACTCTTGTAAAAGCCTTGAAGAAGGTGCAGCATACTCCAGCCTCTCTGTCCAGCTCAGCTGTCTGGGCATGGAGTGGGTATGGTGCCATGGCCAGACTCCTTGCAAGCTCTCAATACTATGTGGCACAGGAGGAAACAGGCCATTCTCTCTGTGGAAGATACAAGGGGTGTGGCTGTTCCTTCCCAACTCTCTACCAACCCATTGTGCAGAATCTGGCCGTATATTTTTAAGTGCTGTCAGGAACTCTATTGGGACTGTCATATATGTCTTAGTGTTAAGGCAAGTTCTTTAGCTCACAGCCAGCCAAGCTAAAACTTTAGAGGGGTCACAGCTGAATTTTGTTGCTGTGCTTTTCTGGCTCTTAACACCAGGAATTTGTAAATTGACGGAACAGGACAATTCATTGGTTTGGTAATGGGATATGGAGAATCTGACCAGTGGGTCATGATTTGAAACCAGCCCAGCTGGTGGAAAGGATTTACAATCATTACTGTTTGGTGATATGTAAAGTAATTGATGGCTTCAACCCAGTTACTGAACAGTTGTCTACCAACATCATAATATGAGCTATATAGGATTCCACTGATTTGGATGGGATTGTGCTATTGGCTAATCCATATTATCCTGGCATTCGATGAATGCTCCTCACCACTTCTGCTCCCTTTTTGCAACTGGCAGTTAGAACCAGATCTCTCTGCTTCTTCTCCTCTCCCCTTCCATCCCTGGACAAGACTAATTGATATCTGTCCATTTAAAATGAGCATAAACATGACAGAAAAAATCAGAATTTTCCCAATTAGTCCATCTGAGCAGGCTTTCTATATTGTGAAGTACTGAGGGTTTTTATATACACATTTTGTCTAGTCAACTCAATCCAGCAGAAAAGATCCATGTCCTGCTCAGATTCTGAAAGGTCACGAATCTTGGCTCTGTGCCTGGCTGACATATTTAAAGTAGAGCTCAGCTTGTTGTTGAAAGTCCATGAGCACTACACAACACCTGTGCTGCTGCAAAGTGCAGAGTCAGCTGGGACATTAAGAACATTATTTTAACTTATGGATGCTTCAGTAACCTCAGAATGGTTGGACTTAAAAGATGTTAGAGTATACACAAAAGACAGTAATATGATCCAGATGATTTTAAACCCTTAGAAGTGAGGTATTTCAGCATAGAGCAAAAACAACTCTGCTGTCATTATTTTCTGTATAAAATTAATATATTTCTGACAAGCTTTTTTTTTTTGTTAGAGTATACACAAAAGACAGTAATATGATCCAGATTTTTTTTTTACTTATTTTTGGTAATAGACTTTTATCCACTTTTGTGTTCATCTAAAATAGAGGAGTCCAATCCTGCATTGTGTAGTTCTTTGAAGTCAATAGGACTTCATATAATAGTTTGAAGTCAATCGGGTTTCCACACAGCAGACTGCTATCCCATACAGAACCCTATGGCTTCTGAGCACAGCATAATGTATGATCAAATTAGTTCATAATGGTGAGCTAATTCCTGAAATATTTAGCCTTCATGATTCTGCCCTATGTTACTATGCAGTATGTATTCATTTATCAAGGTAATAAGTTTCTTTATATAAAAAAACAAGCAATTTCCATTTAAAAAATTATGAACCATATTACAGCCCCAGGGTCTGTTCCAAAATGCTACTAACTCAAGCAGAATGTAGTAAGGGCTACTTGTGAAAGGGACTTAGTTCTTACTCAGGTCAATCTCAGTTTAGTACAGGGTATGGGCTGTAGGATTAAACCTTTCAACATCTGCACACACTGAATCTAGTACTTGGGCTTTCACTGAATAGCAATTCACATTCTTTGTATTGGGCAAAAGATTTAGAGATTTAAAAAGTCCTAGAACAAATCCTTCATTTAGAGACAAGAGTTCTAAAGTGAAGTCTGATTTTTGGGGAGAAAAAATATGCAGTGTTTAACTGAGTCTGCAATTCCTGGCAATGACCATTTCAAGTATGTTTGGGCATTTGCTTTTCAACTTTTTCTATTTTAGTTTAATACAACTATAAAGCTAACTAGTAAGGCTAACCCACCTTTTACAGTTTGGATAACTACTGTGAGACAAGGGTAATAAGTGCTGCTGCTCTACTAGTTGTTAGAATTTTTTTTTTTTAAGTTTCACAGTGGAAGGGCTCAACGTCCATTCTGAAATTTTTGGCCATGAAAACAACCAGTAGTCAGAAATAGCAGTGATTAATGTAATTCTAAGCCAGAGGACTGGGAAAATGTGATGGAAAGTCATACTGATTTCCACCCACCTATGCATATCTGATCAACAACTGAAGCCAACATTTTTGAACCAGTATCCTCTATGACGGTGGGTGGGAAGGGGTAGTTGTGGGAAGCACTCTTTATCCCCTATAGTTATAATTGCTATTGCTATTAACAATGCAATGATTGCCACCTGTGCTATGGACACCATCATGGCTTCCACCTCTGTCCCAGTTGTCACTAATCCTAGTGCTATTAGCATGACACATTCTCTCACCACATTCTTTTTTCCTAGAAGGCTAGCATGACATGAGCCTATGCTACATTCTAACTATACCTTATTCCTGGAAATATTAATGCTGAGATATTTTCTGGCTGCATTTCTCCTTGGATCTTGAGCTTATTACAACAGTTATTGCAAATATAATATTAGCCAGAATAAAAGCAAGTCCTCTGAGATCAATGTTAGGCTTCCTAAACTATATGACCAGCATTTCACAAAAGCATTTGTGTTGATGAAGTCAAAGTGGCCATGACCAGTGCCAGGCAATCTTCCACTATTTCTAACTCAGATAATGCTCAGCATACTTCAGAAAGGCTGTTGCCATTTCTCATCAATTACAGTCAAATGTCTGATCCCAAATGGACACCACTGGTGTCAGGTTTCCCTCCCCACTCTGAACTCTGGGGTACAGATGTGGGACCCGCATGAAAGACCCCCTAAGCTTATATTCCGCCAGTTTAGGTTAAAAACTTCCCCAAAGCACACATTTCTTTCCTTGTTCTTGGACGGTATTGCTGCCACCACCAAGTGATTTAAACAAACATTCAGGGAGGGGCAACTTGGAGCCCTATCCCCTTCCCTCCAAAATCCCCCCAAACCTCTTCACCCCCTTTCCTGGGGAGGCTTGAGAATAATATACCAACCAAATAAGTTAACAAGGTGAGCACAGACCAGACCCTTGGGTTTTTAGGACACTAAAAACCAATCAGGTTCTTAAAAGAAGAACTTTATTATAAAAAAATAAAGTAAAAGAAGCACCTCTGTAAAATCAGGATGGAAGGTAGTTTTACAGGGTAATAAAAAGATTTAAAACACAGACGATTCCCCTCTAGGCTTAACTTTAAAGTTACAAAACAGGAATAAACCTCCCTCTTGGCATAGGGAAAATTCACAAGCTAAAACAAAAGATAATCTAACGCATTTCCTTGCTATTACGTACAATTTCTGTAATTTTAGATGTATCATTTCAGTCGGAGCTGGATTACCTGCTTGGTCTCTCTCTTTGTCTCAAGAGCCAACACACACACAAGAGAGCAAACAAACAAAACCTTCTCCCCACCCCACCCCAGATTTGAAAGTATCTTCTTTCCCCATTGGTCCTTCTGGTCAGGTGCCAACCAGGTTATATGAGCTTCTTAACCCTTACAGGTAGAGGAGGGATTTTATGCTACCCTTAGCTGTATGTTTATGACAACTGAGCACTATTGTATACTCAGGTAGATGGCAAAAGCTTATCTAAATATTCTTTAGAATATAAATACCACGTATGACCTGAATCCATGAAATCCCATTAGTAGTGGGCAATTGGCTTTGAGAATACCCATCTGCGTCAAGTCCGATTGAAGGATGGGAATCTATGCTTGGAAGCTTAAGAACAGTGAGAAGCTTAAATGGACTACATTAGAATTCTCTGCATACTTAGTATTTTTTTTTCCTTCTAGGGTTCTCCAGGTGAACGTGGATCAGCAGGTACTGCTGGCCCTATTGGTCTACCAGGCCGTCCAGGTCCTCAAGGTCCTCCAGGCCCAGCGGGAGAGAAGGGTGCTCCGGTAAGTAATTCCAAGGAGATGGCACATAAGACTATTACAGTACAGAAGTTATTAATTTTCATTCAAGAACTTTAGCTGTTCACACTGCAGGACCTTCCTATTGCATATGTGCCCAGCACACCTGCCCTACTCCCTTTATATTTATAATATAGAAAATTGCAAATTAAATTAAACTGGATGACAACATTTATATTTTTGCACATTATAATACCTAGGAGGATGAGTTTAACAAGGCTGAATCATTATTAGTACAAAGGGGCAGAATCCATTCATAAAATATTTTGTCAAATTGTAGTTTTGATTCAATTTTTTTATCCTGCTTCTGCATATTGGAGTGCAAATTTATTTCTCACTTTGTTATCAAATTTCATTAC
This sequence comes from Malaclemys terrapin pileata, assembly GCF_027887155.1. Lineage (NCBI taxonomy): Eukaryota > Metazoa > Chordata > Testudines > Emydidae > Malaclemys > Malaclemys terrapin. The sequence goes on from NC_071512.1 coordinate 71,316,937, forward strand.
CATTCACTCCTATTTTTCAGTATGTTCTCTCTCAGCAATTGGTGCTTTCCTGGTACTTTTTTAGTCTTTAATGTGATCATTGATGAATGCCTGACTACTCATTTTTTCAGACTCTCAGCCTGCTTTTATTTTAGGCACAGAAAGGACACTGCTCACCAGAATTATTATTATTGTTTGTTTGTTGTTACTCCTCTGGTATCATTTCTATTCTTATTTGCTGTCCCCTCCCTCTTTTTTTCACCTGAACATCTCAAGAGCCATTTTGAAAATGTGAAATAGATGTTAATAGAGTAACTCACACAACCACATATTAACTGCCATGTGATATAAAGTTATGAGCTCTATAGTTTCACATATATGGGTCCCTATTATAGTTTGGCCTACCTTATGGAGAAAAATTCTAGAGGACTGGAACCTGGTGAGTTTGAATATCAAACTGAAACAGAAAATGTCAGGATGAGTTTGGCAGCCATTTGGGTTGTACCATACACAGAACTCTGGGGTTCACCTCTGGAGCCTGGAAAGGAACTTTCCTGTAAGTTATCCCAAAAGACCCATGGTCTGGACTCTGTGCCCCAGTACAGGGTGAAGGAGAAAGCCAGCAACTGCTCAAAAAAGCCCATTTGCCAACAACTTGGTGTGAGAGTATAGGCTCTTCTGAATTTATGTTACAACAATGACATTGTGCTGAATTTAGGCTTCACAGAACTGTTTGTCTGTATCTTAATATTTAAACCTCAACATTTGTAGATTTGCCTAGTCCTGATCATTATTTAGCACAAAATACCTCCCATTTCAACTCAGAGTGGAATTTAGCCATTTAATATTACATGCATACACAGCCAGCCCTCATTGTCCTATTAAGGGCCTACATTATGAAGAAGCTGGTTGTGATTTCTGCTGATTTGTACTATTAATAATTTAGTTATTTACAAGTTCTGTTGGACAGTAGTGCACAGAGGAACTTAGGGACCAGATTCTCTGCTGCATTTAGCTTCCACTTGGCACAGAGGTAGTTGGATTGTCAGGGAGCCAGTTACGGCTGCCTGACTTTCTGCCAAGTCCCAGGTGTGGCTTAGAGCAGCTTGGGAACAGTTCTAACATGTGTCAGATAACAATGGTTGCCAAGGAATCATCTGTCAGCCCTGGATAGGTACAGTTCATTATACACCTCCACCCTTGCCTTCAGTTTATCCTTCCTTGCACCCAATATATTCCTTGAGCTGGAGATTGGGGACAAAGTGGTGTGGAAGCTTTCTCTTCCAGCTACACACCAATTGGGAATTCCTCCATGCCAGGAAAATGCCCAGCAAGGATATGAGCAGTCTCCTAAAGTAGTAGTACTGAGAATCTCCCTATATGTGAATAATTGTTTGAGGACAGCTTTTAAACATGGTTAATTGTTCTAGCACAAAATGTAAAGACAATTAATTATCATTCATTGAAATGGGTTGTGTGGAAAAGGAATGATTGTACATACGTGCTAAATTGACCTCCAATGTTACTCTTTTATAATCACATAAGGAATGGAGTTGGTATCAATAAATATGTCAGTGTTTGTGAGATGCAGTGTTGTTGTAACCATGTTGGGCCCAGGATCTTAGAAACAAGGTGGGTGAGGTCATATATTTTATGGTACCAACTTGAGAGATAGAGAGACCTCTCTTCAGTGACCTGAAGAAGAGCTCTGTGAAAGCTTGTCTCTCTCACCAATGGAAGTTGCCCCAATAACAGATATTACCTCACCCACCTTGTCTTTCTAATGTTTGTGAGAGGTTTTCATTTGATCTTTTTGAGTGTGATTGTGTGAATGTGATAAAGGCCACCATATAACAAGAAAGGGATTTCAGTCAAACATCTTTGCATGTTGTTATATAACAATTTGCATATTGGTTGATGAAGTATGAATTAATTGTACAAAATTCTTAATTATTCTTTTGTGATAAATACAGATGATTTTTCTTTCTTCAGGGTGAAAAAGGTCCTCAAGGTCCAGCTGGACGAGATGGAGTACAGGGTCCTGTAGGTCTTCCAGGTCCTGCTGGTCCTGGTGGCTCTCCTGGAGAAGATGGTGACAAGGTCAGTCCTTATTGTTTGCATTTGCCTGCCTGTGTGATGATTTATACACAAAATGGACTTGCTGTAGCTGTCATCACATTAGACACTGTGGCTAAACATCCCTTTTTAAAAAAATAAAGTCAGACATCTGAGAGACAGGAGTAATAGGGGATCAGCATCTGTGTCCGAGCAACAGTAGGCAATTTAAGATTTCTACGAGTAGAGAAGTGAGGTTGTAACTGTAGCAAAACAAATCAGGATATATGATGTTAAAATTTATTTTTGCTTATTTAAAAAAAACTTGGCTTAGTGAATGAGAAATATAAAACATTCCCAATAAAGCATAGTCATTTAATCATGTTGATGGTGGAATAGGGCCTCAGCATTAAGTGTTGAGAGTATAAAAACAAAGAGACTAATTCTTCCTGGCCCCACTGACTCCAAGAAGAGTTGAGGATTCAGCTTAGATTTGATCTAGTATTATTCTTTGAAACCCATCACAGTTTTAAATAGCTTCAGTAACACAAATAGAAGTACTTTGAGGTTTACGTTTATAGTACATGGCTGTGTTATTTGAGTTATTATGTAACTAGGGAATTTTATGCTCTAGGAATTATTTGGGGGAAGTTCTATGGCCTGTGTTATACAGATGATCACAATGGTCCCTGCTGGCCTTGGAATCTATGAACCCACAGAGAGTCCTTATGTTAAATCACATAAACTGTCTTTTATTATTGTGCTAAACCAAATAAAACTTTCTTAGATGGTTACTGAGTAATTTGAGTCTAGTTGAGGTTTTGAAATACCATGCACAACAATGAGAAGCAGTTGTTCAGTCATGTGTAATTAGATTAGTCTATAAATCAAGGTACTTTCATTATCAGTTCATATTGAAGCTAACGTGAGAAAAACAGTTTCCTTTATTTATAACCCAGTTGTAGCATACTTCAAAGCTAGGTCATGTGGCATTCTGCAGCATGCCAATCAATATCTGGATTAATCTGTCATATCAATGTGATGGATCCATGCAAAACTGTTCCCCTTAGGCCTTCACACTTGAAACTGCAACATAAAACAGGCAGCATAATCATGTTTAAGGTGACGTTTAAAGATACAGTGGTATTGAGTGCAGTTAGGAAGCAGGCCATTCTAAAGGAGGAACGTAACTTCTGGCTTTCAATTACAGGGTGAAATTGGTGAACCAGGTCAGAAAGGCAGTAAGGGTGACAAGGGAGAAAATGTGAGTATCTAACTACTTTATCCAGTGTATTGGCTTCACTTTTTTATTGCCTTTAAATTAATTACTGCACTCCTGTATCTAATGAACAATTTGCTGAATCAGCAGGACCCAGGCATATGTCTCAAATAGACTCATACACTTCAACCAGTAGAAACACAGAAAACTGTCAATCGCATTGTGTGACTTAATTACACCTTTAAAATATTTTATCTAGAATTAACATAATGTTAACAATACTCTACATAAATAGTGAGTATTCTCTTACACCCAGTTAGCTTAGGGTATAATTAGGAGATAGATGGGTGTAGCAGAGGGTAGAAGGTATCAAAGAGCATATATGCAATTATGCATTACTGTGCTAGCACCCAATACATTTTGACTGTGAACATGAAATGACGGTGTGGAAATATGTCCTTTATTTTATTGTAAAGACATGTCCTTTGTAAAGCTTTTGAAATGTATTTTATCACCGATGAGCTAACTTCAGGATCTCTGAGGTTCAATTCAGAGAGGTATCCAGAAGTCAAGATATTTTATGCAAAAACTTTCAAATGTTTCAAGTTACTAGGGGCATGGGAGTGAGCCTCCCAGCCTGGGTGAACAGACATATATGCTAGCAAAGCTTAATCAAGCACATTAAAAAGAGCAGTATTGATACTGCAGCTCAGCCTCTTAAGACCTCCCAGTCCCTTGGCTCTGAGCTCAGGATACTAGCCTGTGTCTCCACCAGAGCTATATTTAGATTGCTAGCTTGAGCCCTGCTAGTGTGGTCTGTCTACCTGAGCTGGGAAGCTTGCTCCCTGCTGTAGTGTAAACATACGCTAAGGGCCCACTGAATTCAATCGTAAGACTCCCATAAACTTCCATAGAGCTGGATCAGGATCTAAATCGCATGAAAATTCTCACAGGAGTTCAAGTACTTCCATTGTCCAGTCAGACCAGCAATATCTGAAGAACAACGTTCCCCGCAATATTTCAGTACTTCCCGTTCCTCTGATTGCTTTAAAATTACTGTTTCAAACCCCAAACAAGTTTCAAGTCATTTTCAAGTCTCTCGTCAGTGTTCAGGTTTGCTCTCATATTATTTTTTCTGAACAAGTTCAAACAAAATGGGGGAGAAGTCACTGAAGAGAGATTCTTGATTACATTCCAGTTCAAAATGTGTGAGTTAGTAGAGCTCAGGGCAAGAGTAGCATATTCAGTCACTTTAAGTATATTGCCAATCCCTATCATGAAAAAGATGTTTTATTATTATTAATTATGCATCTAGCACTATAAATGTAGAAAGTTCTTAGCAACTGTCAAATGTATGATTATATATCTTCACATCAAATGGCATCTTGTTTAATACAAGGCATATGCTAATTAATACTTTTTATAATATTTTCATAGGAAAATATATAGAGCAAACTTGTGTTGGAAAGGCATTTAAAAAAAAAATAAGAGTATCCTTCCGCAGTTATTCATGCGAAAGGCTCTTACTTCTACAATTCCACATGCAGCAAATGCATACCTGTCACAATTCTGTTTTGTCAGATCAAATCATAAATGTTGTAGTAAAATATTTGCAATGGCCTGTTAACACAGGGAACATATTATAGATATGGTTGAGAAAGCACATCTATTATCAGTTCATGTTTTCTGGGGAATATACCTAGAAAAGTTACTGAACAAATTCCCCTTTGGACTGAAATTTTTGGTACTTATTCTCAACCTAGAGATGAACTTTTGGGTGAGTCTGATATAAAAAATGGCCAAATGGAATTTTATCTCAAATGAGAACTTTTTAAAATGAGTTAAATTTTCCAGGCATGTATTTTGTGCCCAGATAACTGTAAATAAGCTTTATTATTAATTATTATTGCTGTAAACTTGCCCTGGATGTAGGGACAAATCCAGCTACTACTTATGTAGCTGGAGAGAGCCATTGTGGTATGCAAGCATAGTGCTCCTCTATGCCTGGAAAAGGGTGGGTTTTTAGGCATTCACATCTTTGTGCAGCCCAGAATCCAGTTCCATTCGGGCTCACTATATGGCAGCATACAAATCTTCCTGTTCTCCCCCTTAAAGGTGCACATGGCTTCTTCAGCTTGTCTCTGAAAACTTTTGCCCTTCCTGCACAGCTAATTGGGCTGGGCATAGGGCTGAAGATTCAGTCCGTAACCCTTAATAAGTACTAGAGGTTTTGATATGTTTAAGGAGCCTTCCTTTACAAATAAAGTAATTGCAAAATAAGTGTTTGAAAATTGTATCCTGCACATGCTTAATACCCAAGTGGGAGGCTTGCATGAATATGCACATATCTGGAGTATTTCACACTGAAATCCTGGATTGTTTCAGTATTCATCTGCTGTAGTGTTTTTATTTGAAGGTGTGATACAACTTTGATGTTAGAGCACACGAATGAACTTAGCCACACTGAGTCCGATTCTGCCCTCAGCTGCACCTGTTCAGCCCACTGACTTCAGAATGTGTGTTTCTGTTAAACTTGCTTTCCCTCCCATAAGACAGAAGGAGTGTGCAGGGCAGGGATAGAATGTGCCACCTGGCCTCCCCTCAAAGAGGAGACAGGGTGAGGGGAGCAGACAAGCACTTGAACCTCTCATCTCAGATGACTTCAGGTTCAAGTGTTTGTCTACTGATAAAAGTGAAGGTGGGGAATTTGGGTCTATTAAGATCAGGGGGCCCTAAGAGAAAATGTTAAAGGCCTAATCTTTTTCCTTTGGCCTCTTCAGAGGAATCTTGACATCTTCTCTCCATCGAGCCTAGAAAACAAGGACTGCAGAAGGGATTTATGGTTTGGGGCTTTGACTAGTTGATATTTAACAAGAAACCTCTACTGATAATGATTGCCAAGGGACCATCTACCAGCAGGGGATAGCTATAGTGCATTGCTCAGCTCTCCAGTATATCCCTCCCTGCCCCGGACACACCCCTGACACTGGAGATTGCAGGCAATGTTGTACAGGAGCCTACTCTGCTAGCTACATCCCCACTGGAGATTTCTCTATGCCAGGAGAATACCCAGGTAGGGTTTACAATCAGCCTTTTGTACCACTTGAGTAATGAAACAGAGAATCTGCCCCTATCTGAACAGATGGAAAATATTTAAAGATGATTAATAGGTGATACTAAACAGGAACTCTATATGGAGATCTAAGTGAGATTTAAGAGCTCCATTGGCCTTGTGCTGATTATCTGCAGAAAGGTGAATTCATCCTGAGAGCATAGAAGCAGTGGCTGACATTTTCAATGCAGTCTAGTGAATTTAGATACATTTTCTATTTGTATGTATGTAAATTCCTTCCATTAGCTGCAGCCCAGTCGGTCTGTTGGAATACGTGCAGAAATATCATGTTAAGATAAGCCACTAAAGAGACTGAAAACATTTGCCTGTTCGCTGCCATCATGGTATTTGTACAGTGGGTCAGAAACTCATCAATACTATGAAGGAAAAAAAGAGCACAAGAGGAAAGTCAGGAGTACTGTGGAAATGGAGGGGAAAAAATGTAATTTAAGGAAGTACATTTTTTAAATTACCAACACCCCCCGCCCAAAGAAACAGCTAAGAAATACCCCTTTAACAAGCTCTCCTGTGAAGGATAGAAAACCTTCTAACCGCAGTATTTTCTAAAATGTCTAAACTAGAATAAGCTCTTTAAACTCAGGCAAGGCCCTAAACTACATTAGAACTCCCAGCCAAAGGAAGGACTGGAGCAGATTTCTGCCTAGACTAAAATCCCACTTAAAGTGCACACCTTGCTGATGGGGCAGGCTTTATACTGCCTTAGCCCCAACCCTGACAGGTTCTGCCAATCCACTCCCTCCACCTGATTAACAACAGAGTTTTAATACATATCACCAACTTAACCCTATCACAAACCAGCCTCCTGGGCTTCCGCATTTTCTGTGATGGTTCTCTCCATCACACCAACCCTTTGCTATTATGCCCACTGCAGCATTCAAATGTTAACTATAATGCAAGTATTTTGTAAGAGGGGGATGGGAAAATTCCAGCAATGTACTTCTCAGATATATGTCTCCCATTACAATCTGATAGTATTGCAATTGCTTTTTTCTTTTGAATGAGGGCCCATCTGATGCACTCTCACTTTCACAAAGAAAATATTGTGCAGCTTTTGTTGTTGTTTTTGTTGTTAAAACAGCATGTAGAGTCAGATCCTTCAATCCACTGACAAACTGAGTTCAGTGGGAGTTCCATGCACAGAGAGCTTGCAGGATCAAATCCTCTCTAGACTGTGCTATTGTGGGGGTGGGAGAGGGAAGTGAGGAGCCTCCCTGCTAGAGCCGGGCAAATAATTGATTTTTCAGTTCTGGCAGCAAACTGAAAAATCAGAACAAATATTTGGTTCAGAAAATACTCAGAATTTCTAGTTAATTGGAAAAATCTGGTCAGCTTCAGCGAAAAGAAGGAGTGTATGTTCTTCTTTAAAACTTTTTACTGTTGTAGGGCACTTGCCAGGGTTGTGGGAGACCCACGTTTGAGTCCCCACTCTGGGGCAGGGAATTGAACTCAGCCTTCTCCCATTGCAAGTGATTATCCTCATCACCAGCACATAGGCTAGTCTGTGTACAAGTGCTCCCATTGAAGCTTTTCCACATTGTATAAATATATAAACATTCATTAGGCCAAACAGAGAGCGCAAGCAAATGACTCTTTAGCCTGGTGACTAGGGGACAAATCTGGGAGTTAGAAGATATGGATTCTGATCTTCTCTCTGACGGATTCAGAGGGAGGATTTGAATCCACATTTTCCTATCCCCACATCTGCATCCTGGTGAGTGTCTTAATTGCAAGGCTAAAGAGTCATTCTCATTCTTTCTTCAGCCTGAATAATATTTATACAAAGTGGAACAGCTTCAACAGGAGAGTTTGAAAGCAAACCATCTTATAGCTTGGAGATTCATGTGACAGGAGAGGTACGAGTTCAAGTCCCTGCTCCAGATTCAAACCTAGGTGTCCCACCTCCCATATGACTTACCTAACCACTACGCTACAGGTTATAAGGGGGACACATATACACACACTCTCATTTTTCTGAAGCTGGCCCTGAAAAGCTTTTTCCCAGCCAAAACTAATACAGTGCAAATTCACAAATAGTTTCAGGTCAACCTAACTGCATTGCTCAGCAAATGATCTATTCATCCAAAAAAATTTCACCCCACTCTCCTCCCAACCTCTTCCTGTTGCCTGCATAAGGGTCCAGAATTGCTGCCTTCGACTGGCTAAGCTATCCACTCACTGCCCAGTGGAGCTGTGTTGTGCCACTTCAAGGGATGCCGCTGACTGAGCTCTTCTCAGTACAACTAGGGAGTGCCAAGAGGCATCTTGCCATTACTACAGGCTAAATTCTTAGCACAAGCCAGTTCTTCTTGTTTTCATGCTATTGAATCTAGCAGACAATACTAAAGTGACCAGACATCACAATATCAGCAGAGCTCTTTGTCAGCTCGAAAGCTTCTCTCTCTCGCCAACAGAAGTTAGTCCTATGACAGATAAGGCCTCCCTCACCTTTTCTCTCTAAATATCCTAGGACTGACATGGCTACAACAACACTGCATAATATCAGCAGTAGTAAACCTGTTGAATGTGTAGTAAATTTGAACTAGCCTTTCACACTTCTCCCACTCAAGAAACTACGCTGCAATATAGCTTGGCATGTACCTAGCAATGCCTCTTCTTGCAACACGAATTGGAGCTCCTATTGCCTTTCCATTGGCCACACCTTCATCTTTGGGACTTTCCAGAAAATCAATCATCTCGTTCAGTAAACTCATCTTGCACGCAAGATAAAGGTTACACACGAGGCCCTCAGTAACACAGTTTACTCATGTGAGTAGTCCTATTGACTTCAGTGGGAATACTCATATGAGTAAGGTTCCACCAGTGTGAGTAAGGGATGCATAAACAGGCCCATAACATATATATGTTGATGGATATGATATGTACATATGACATGTAATGTCTTATGACGTGTCAAGATTCCCATTTACATTAAGACTCCTTTGCATTGTTCTAGCAATACTGAATGTAATTTATATCTACTTTAAGGCAGTGTAAAAGGGTGTTTCTGTAAATAAGAATGTGGCCCGTAGTGCTCAGAAAAGCTCAGTTCTCAGTCAGGAAGGACAGGATAGCAAGTGTTGTGCAAACACAAAAACATATATAGCTTTACGGAAAATTTGATTCAAACAATAAGCATTCAGTTTGAAGACAGATCGTGAGAACACACTTTAAGGGTTGACTTTCCTCTGTACAAATCTCATTAAAAGGTCTGATATTTTTAGTTTTGGAAAAGCCAGTATTCATTTAGAGTCATGTTTGCATGGAAATCCATTTTTAAATATCCTGAAACATTATGAATGTAAGTGCTTTCAGTAAATGTCAGTTTAAAATTTATTGTAGCCAGGCAAGTCTGAGTCTTTGAGAGCTAAACAAATAATGCCTGACTGCACTGACTGTAAAAGACTTTTGAATAATATTACATTCTCTCTGGAGGAGTATAGAATTGCTTAATAGATCTTAATCATGCAAATACTCTTCTCTCTCTATCTACTGTTCATCTCATTCCAGATGCCAAAACTGCTGTTTTTTTCTTTTTATGCAGGGTCCTCCGGGTCCACCAGGTCTTCAAGGTCCTGTTGGTGCCCCTGGTATAGCTGTAAGTAATGCAGTTTTTATGCATAGCAAACCCAGATTCTCATTAGGTTTACAAAACTTGATAATGTGCTAATTTGTGCTGCTTGACTAGAATAGATTTGAAATCACAACATATATGTAACAAGGTGTCCCCACACTCACAATCCAAGGGATTTACACCTTACTCTTTAACACTGGAATAATGCACGTGGTGTATTGGACCAATCATTTAGACCAGGTGTTTTGGTTTTTTTTTATTGTGTACGTAATAAACAGTTGCAAAATCAACTTGATACCAAACATACTTAGAAACAAGTCCACTGACTTTAGTGGAACTTCTTCTTAATCAAGCTTGGCATCTTTATGCTTCTTGCTCATGTCATGTGTTTCTGCCTGTCAGGGAGGTGATGGAGAGCCAGGCCCAAGAGGTCAGCAAGGAATGTTTGGGCAGAAAGGCGATGAAGGTCCACGAGGATTCCCTGGTCCTCCAGGTCCCATTGGTCTTCAGGTAAGACAATGTAGTATTTTTCCCTTTCAGCAATAGGGACCATTATTTTCACATCATCACTTGTCTGAACAAGAAAGAATTGCCTTTCATTAAATACATTACACCATCAGCTAATAATACATGATAAAAAACTGTGTTCATAGATTTTATAGACAGATACATTGATCTCAAGGGCCTGAAGGGACCATTATGATCATCTATGTCTGAACTCCTACATACGACAGGCTATAGAATTTCACCCAATAATTCATGCATCTAGCCAAATAATGTGTGCATGAACAAGAGCATATCTTTTAAAAAGACATCCACTTTTGATATAAAGACTCAAACTGATGGAGAATTTACCAGATCCCATGGTAATTTGTTCAATGTTGTTTCATTGGAAACAATGGTAACATGTTCTATTCCTTGTTGATACAAACAGAGACATCACTTAAATCCGAAAAGTTTAGAAAATCTTCGTTCTGGGTATACATTGCTGCCTTTGTTGATAACTTGGCATGGTTTGGCTTAGCAATCTCTTCCTCTCAAAATGCAGTCAGGCCATAGGGTAGTCAGTGAACATAAAGGACAGGCACAGACACTATGCTCAATAAAATGTACAGCATATCACTATTTCAGACATATAATTACAAGCAAAAATCTTGCTTTTTAAAATTTACTTTTTAATTTCTTAAGTATAGTGGAATAGAGAATAAAGAACAAAATGTTTAAGATTTTTTTTACTCTTTTCCAATTAATAAATATTACAGGGTGCAGTGGTTTGACCTTTTGTCTGTTAATTAAACTATTATACATGTTTTTATACTGAAACTATACCGTAGATTTGGGAATTTATTAAATAGCACAACACTTTTCCTATCTGCCAAGTTTCAGGTGCACTTGCTATTTCACTAACCCCGGAACCTGTTTAACCACTCATTTCCAAAATCTTACTATGCAATGGAGCTCGGACAACATTGTGTTAATTTAGAGTGTGTTGCCAGGCAGCATGGAATGTATACCTACAGTACAAGATTTGGTGCAACTTCCCACCTGACTTAACATAAAACTGTTTCTACTTTTGAAAGGCATTTGTTGATGTTTTTAACATTTCTGAATCAGAAGCTCAGTTAAAAAAACATGATGCATTGATTATATGATGGTTTATTTACAGATAGTAGTATTTTAAAAGACAATGAAATAACCTTAGGTATTTCCAGATTTAAAATATTGTTTAAATTAAGAGTGTATTAGAAAGGATTAATTACTTTACATTCATGTATTTTAATTTAGTGAAATAATACACATAAAAGTAAGAAATCAATTAGGTTGAGACTTAAACAAATAAATGATTTCTACAGAAGAATTATATTTGCCCGAATCTCATTTTCCTCTGAGTATGCTGGTCCATGGACCGAGATCACACATATGCTAATGGTAATGAAGTACCACTGAGAAATCAAGAGCTCTTTTTATTCACTAATGTGGTTCTCATAGTAACAGTGAACCCATGGAGAGTAACAACTTTATCTTTCTTGTTTATAGTATTTCATGATAATCAAATTTCTCCAGCTGAAATTAAATTCTACTGGTGCTGCTTATAGTGGGCATTAAATCTTAAAAATAATTTTCATTCACACAGGAAAAGGCCTGTCTTAAACTTTTTAATGTATTTTTTATGTGAATTTCCACTGTGTTGTTTAAATTAAAATTATAATACTTTAAAAAATAGAAATGTCTCTTGCAGAAAGAAAAGAAAGTCAAGGCAAATGTTAAAAATATGTATTACATATCTGAGTCATCTCAGAGTCTAAGATAAAGTAGTTCTCATTAATCTCTGAGGATAGGACAAGAAGCAATGAGTTTAAATTGCAGCAATGGAAGTTTAGGTTGGACATTAGGAAAAACTTCCTAACTGCCAGGGTAGCTAAGCCCTGGAACAAATTACCTAGGGAAATTGTGGAATGTACGTCACTGGAGGTTTTTAGGAGCAGATTAGACAAACACCTGTCAGGTATGGTCTAGTTATTACTTAGTCCTGCCTTGCATGCAGGGGACTGGACCAGAAGACCTACTGACGTCCCTTCCAATCCTACACTTCTATGATTCTATGAAGTATAAGGCAGCACTTCTTCACACAGTACACTGTCAAACTGTGGAACTCATTGCCAGGGAATGTTGTGAAGGCCCAAAGTATAACTGGGTTCAAAAAAGAATTAGCCATTAATGAACCTATTCTCCATGAACTGATCTATTAGCCAAGATGATCAGGGACACAACCCCATGCTCTTGGTGTCCCTAAGCCTTTGCCAGAAGCTGAGACTGGATGACAGAGAATGATTCATTCGATAATTGCCCTGTTCAGTTCATTCCCTATGAAGCATCTGGCACTGTTGGAAGGCAGGATACTGGGCTAGAAAGCCCATTGTTCTGCTCGGTATGACCGGTTCTGTTCAACATCTTCATTAATGATCTGAATGGTGGGATGGATTGCACCCTCAGCAAGTTTGCAGAGGACACTAAGCTGGGGGGAAGAGGTAGATACACTGGAGGGTAGGGATAGGGTCCAGAGTGACCTAGACAAATTGGAGATTTGGGCTGAAAGAAATATGATGAGGTTCAACAAGGACAAGTGCAGAGTCCTGCACTTAGGATGGAAGAATCCCATGCACTGCTACAGGCTGGGGACCGACTGATTAAGTGGCAGTTCTGCAGAAAAGGATCTGGGTATTACAGTGGACAAGAAGCTGGATATGAGTCAACAGTATGCCCTTGTTGCCAAGAAAGCTAATGACATATTGGGCTGCATTAGTAGGAGCGTTGCCTGCAGATCGAGGGAAGTAATTATTCCCCTCTATTCGGCACTGGTGAGGTCACATCTGGAGTATTGCATCCAGTTTTGGGGCCCCCCACTACAGAAAGTATGTGCACAAATTGGAGAGAGTCCAGCAGAGGGCAACTAAAATGATTAGGGGGCTGCGACACATGAGTTATGAGGAGAGGCTGGGGGAACTGGGCATATTTATATCTCTGCAGAAGAGAAGAGTGAGGGGAGATTTGATAGCAGCCTTCAACTACCTGAAGGGGGGTTCCAAAGAGGATGGAGCTCAGCTGTTCTCAGTGGTGGCAGATGACAGAACAAGCAGCAATGGTTTCAAGTTGCAGTGGGGGAGATTTAGGTTGAATATTAGGAAAAACTATTTCACTAGAAGGGTGGTGAAGCACTGGAATGGGTTACCTAGGGAAGTGGTGGAATCTCCATCCTTAAGGCTCAGCTTGACAAAGCCCTGGCTGGGATGATTTAGTGGGGTTTTGTCCTGTTTTGAGCAGGGGTTTGGACTAGATGACCTCCTGAGGTCTCTTCCAACCCTAATCTTCTATGATCCTATGATTCTTATGCCCTAAGGCTATGATTCTTGGCGGGCGGATGGCGGGAGAGAAAGGTTCAAAGGCAAAAGTGGCACTTAAATCCCATTGAATTTCTTTGGGAGTTAGGTGCCCTTGCAAACATTTAGCAGTGTTCTTAACTTTAAGCATGTGCATAATTATTGGGAGGATTGGAACCCAAGTTTGTATTTAAAAAGAAAAATTATGATTTAATAATTTTTAACAACTGAACGAGATGTTAGTGTGAATCAAAACTGTGGGGTCACTTACTTTGGTAACACAGAGGGCCTCAATTTCTTTACACTCACAGGTAGAACTGAATGAATAGTTTGCAACTAATAATTCATCTAACATATTTAGCCTCTACTTCTTCAGGAATATCCATGGGCAGACCACAGTTATCCTGAATTTATTTGTTATTCAATATTATTAACTTCATTTGTTGCCCATGTGAAATTAGTTTCAGCATAACGTACCAAGTTTTAACATAGGGTGATTTTTTACACACAAATTATAATCAACTACACACCTATAAATACAGTGAGAGATTTCTGAGGATAATTTAATGCTTTTAGCAGACAATACTAATTTAAGAATTACAAATTGTGAAAAGATAATTTATGAGAACATCAATAGCAAAAGCAGAATCATCTCCTACAAAATATGTATTTAATGCTTCTCACAGTGAGGGAAAAGATGTTGACATTAATGGAAAACTGAGCCACTGAAGTTATTGTCAATCCAAATATTATTTGCTTAAATATTACAAAGTTATCCAAGGTAAAGCCATGAAGGAAGTTAGAGGATGTCAAGACACCTAGATGGTAATCATAATCTGATCGCTGCTTTTAGTTTCTTGAAAATGATGCATGTAATAATGGTACATCATACCTCTTCCAAAAATAAATAAATGAACAAACAACCCTGTTGGAAGACATCTGTGGGAAATTGCAGTCAGCTGTAACTGACATAACATCATTGTTTAAAGCCAAATCTTTCCCATTTCATAAAATGGAGACTATTTAGCAGCTGAACATACTGGTTATTGAATACACAAAATGGCATCAAATTTCCCTTTAGACAGTATCTATCAGAAATGACAGGAAATGGTACTTGTTTGTAGAGAATAAGCCTGCAAGTAAAAGAAAAATAAATTCCATTTAAAATTCTTCATACTTACTTTAAAAAAATGGGATTGTAAATGCCATATCTCCCTTAGGCTGCATTTTCCATATTGAAAAAGAACCCACTATTTTCTAATGCCTTATGAATTTACTGCAATATCAATGAGTATGCATGTTATTGTTCAGAATCACTCTATTCACCTATTCAGTAACAGCACAATTGCTTGAAATTATTTAGCATTGTATTTTGAAAAGTATTATTTCATAGTTTGGCCAGAATATAGTGAGGTTTTGAAGTGATAATGACTCATTATTTTATTATAGTGTATTTTTGAAAGGCATGGTGGAACATTAATTCTGATTAATTACACTATAACAAACACTTCAGGGACATTATAATGCACCCTCATAGTGAATTGCATATTCAATAATGGGGACAGATGTTTTGTTCTGTACAATCAAGTGTTTGTTTTTAGAGTTCAGATATAATGTAGCAAAATATTATAATACAAGAATCTATTACTGTATATCCAATTATCAACATACATTTGGTATGTTAGTAAATAATTAAAACATATGTCATTATCACCTGTACCATAAGCTAGTAACGAGACAAATATTCATTGATGCTTCTATTCAGCATGCACTGTAATCAGATATACATTTTAGTATATATACTACTGTCACTTATAGCTTTCCATTGTAATGCATCACAGTCTTTTAACTTTCAAAATAAACAGGAATTGAAATATAGAAATCAAATGCATCACGGGATGAGTTAAAGTTGCCTCTTTCATGCTCATTAAACAATAATAAATGAGCAACTGCAACAGATATATTGTACCAAAAACTATATTGAAAAGAAGCATGTATTTTGTTCAAGCTCATCACATTTTACTCACTAACAGACTGTACTAACATACATCTTTTTTTGTTAAAGGAGATGCATTATACATCTGAATTCAGCCAGGCTTTTTATGAATTCCATACTGTAGAGTTTTACTGTCAACATGGTATCCATTACTGTAATAAAAGTAGCTGTTAGTACCAAGATAATCTTTGTTTGTGTTTTTAAGAATGTGATCAGTTTTGTATCCTTTCATCCATATTTTATAATCTGATCCATGCCCATTATGCCACTCTGGTAGAGGGGCCAGAAACTGGCCATGGCTAGCCAACAGGGAACTCGCCTGTTAGAAGGGAACTCCTTTCTAGTGCAAGTGTTCTAGATTCAGGCCCTGAGCCTTTGGGCCCTCAATAGAGGGGATGTGTTGAGGTCAGTCAGGAGTTTATACTTTAAAGTTATTAAATAATATAGCATTACAGCACAATTGAAGTAAAGGCTGTGCACTGCGACTTGATTATCAGTTCTTTGATATGTGCTGAAGGTGACAGTATTGTTGAATTGAAATTGAGAGCTAGATCCTAACTTGATGTAAATTAGTGTAACTCTATTCGCTTCACTGGAGCTACATGATTTACACCAGCGGATGCGCTGACTCTTTGTGTAAATGTGGCTGAGTATAGTGCTTGGGGATTGGTATTGTATTGGGTGTGAGTGTTCTCGTGACCTACAATTTTCTTCCCCGAACATACACTTGAGCAACCTTACATCTAAATTAATAAAGTTTTTGTGTGGGAATATATATAGTATGTAATCAAATGAATCAGTGCCCAAGTAGAATCATAACAGTCTTTTTTAAATCAGCCATATTAGCTCTTTAATGTATTTCTTTTTTCCTAAACATTTTTCCTCATCAGTTATACTTATAAATATTCAAAGATGCTTTAATCTTTTTTGCCATAATATGAAACTAGTTTTTAAATGATTTTTTTCTGTTTAATTCAGATAGCTTTTGTCCTCAAATTTTATCTTATGATTTTCTTAACGGGTAGCTGTGATTTACATTATTTCTTTTAAGTAGTTTACTAGCAGTACTTTCTTTTCTCTTTCACATTATTAGGGTCTGCCTGGCCCTCCAGGTGAAAAGGGTGAGAACGGTGATGTTGGTCCAATGGTAAGGTTTTTTTCCTTGTTGATCACTTTAAGTGCTAGACAACATTCTGATTATTGATTCGCTTTACAGCTTGCAATTTGATATTCCATTTATAGTCTAGAGCACGGGACAGAGTGTCCTGTGACTGTCACCTGCTCTCGCTGTGACCCTGGGCAAGTCACTTCATTTCTGGGTCCATTTCCAGTCTTTAAAAAGGAGGGGTTTCAAGCTTATTTACCTGACTTACAGGGGACTTATGAGGATTAATTAGAGCAGACCAATTTATGCATGTCAGAGAGAGAGAGAGAGAGACCAGCATTGGAGACTGGTGTTGCATCCCTGGAGCAGAAGCTCTGGGGCACTGAGCGATAATAGTAACCCACAGAAACTGTAATTGTGTCTGTCCTTGTGTAGGAACACAAGGGGCTCCTTGTGCCCTAATCACCATGTAGACTCATGCAATGGGGAACCACAATCTGGCCCTTACACTTTGAACAACACTCTGAAGATGAAATGCTCTCTGCATGCAAAATATAGTGTTGCTAATTGACAGAAAAATCTGTGCTTATATTTATGTGACAGTAAATACTGCAGTTCACGTATCATATTTTCTCTCTGATTCAGGGTCCACCTGGTCCTCCAGGTCCAAGAGGTCCCCAGGGTCCTAACGGAGCTGATGTAAGAAACACACTCTGTATTGTTCATTGTATTCCTTTTAAAAACAATAATAAGTAGTATAGTTGGCTAACTTACATCCTTTTATGATTGCAGGGTCCTCAAGGTCCTCCAGGCTCTATTGGCTCTGTTGGAGGTGTTGGTGACAAGGTAAGAAAACTGGTAATATTGACACATAAAAGAGACATCTCTGAGATAAGGAGGAAGACATACATTCCCCCCCCTGTTTTTTCTGGGAATATTAGAAATCACAAATACCATTCATTTCCTTGGTAATTATTAACAGTCATGTAGATGCATAACTAATACATGACTTGTACATTATTATGACCTGAAACCATCCTTGTCTGTCTTTGCACACCACAAAATTGTTCAACAGTCATGGATATGAACTTGAGTGGAAGAGAAATAGCTCAGAGAGAAAAGTAACCAAGGACAAGATTGGTGGGACAAGTTGTGCTCTCAGATATGTCTACACTGCAACATAAACCTATGCTTCAGCCCAGGCTCAAACCTAATCCCCTTTGCAGCTACACTGCAATTGTGCTAACCCAGGGCTCAGACCCAGGGTCCCAGGAGCCTGCAGGGGTGGAGGGTCTGAGCTCAAGTTAAAATGGGATCCAGGGTCCGAGCCCTATTGCTTTGTAGTGTACACAGAGCACCACTTGATTTGGGTCCAGGAGTTAGCCAGAAGTATCCCACAATTCAATGTGACAACTTCCTTAGTCCTCTCTATCCCAACAATCTACAATCCACTCTACTGAAAATGGAGACCATCCCCAGGCCCTTTGTAAATGGCAGCAGCTCAGGTCAGTGTTAATCCATTCTCTTCTGATCACCGATCTGCAAGCACACTATCAGAGAGCCTCCTAGGTTTGCAATGGAGAGTGAACTGATCAAGCCTTTTGGACAGCGAGCTGCTTCCTGGTAACATGCAGGGTGGGCAGTAAAGTTTTCTCATAGTGCACCATGACCCTAGGGTTAGAGCAGCCACATTTCAGAGGGTGGGAGGGTAGGGATTCTTGGATATGATTATTGTGCACACTGCAGTGCGGATACTAGAAGCCTAGGTTTGACCAAAAAACCTTAACATAGGGTTAAAATACAATGTAAATGCTTAAGCCCAGGGTTCCTTAACATGGGTCAGCCCATTAAATGGGCTTACATTGCAGTCTAGACATACCCTTAGTTACATCAGCATAAACTCCAGAGTAATTCTATTGGTTTCACTGGTGTTTCTTTCACTTTATGCCAGTGTAGCTTAGCACGCAATTTTCCCTAATATCTGAACTGTTAAAATATCAGATATTATATGATGCATCAGTGTTAAACATATCTGTAAGATCAGCTAAATTGGTCCTCAAGCATCAACGAGCCATATCCTTTACTGAGGTAAATCGACAAGGCTCCGTTGAAGTAAAAGGTGTGATGCTGATTTACATCTGAAGATCTGGCCCTATATGTAGCATTAGCACTTCAAGATTTTATGGTTAATAATGTAGACTTCCACCTCCTGTCTCTATGATGAGTCTCTGTGCTGAGCTACATTTGGTCACCCTTCATTTTGCCTAGGTGAATGTGGAACAGGTATACTCAGAATTCTAGGGACTTTTGTCCAAAATAATATAATGTATATGCACACAGAAAGATGAAAAAAAGCAGAAATAACAACATGCCTTGGACAGTTATAATTGATTTGTTGAGAAAATATGTATGATTATTCTTGAATATTTTATTTCCACAAAACACTGTGGAAGGACTAATTTATTTGTAACAATGTGTATTTTATAAATTTTGGTTGATGGGTCCTAAAGGTGGAGGAAGGCAAGCAAAGGACGTTGATAGTCTTTCAGAAGATAATGTATATTCTGCCTTACCTCCTTTTTCTTCCCTGACCCAGCAGATAGCTTAATACACCGGTTCCTTTCTATCCTTGTCCTTCTCTCATCACAGCTGAGCTCAAGCACTTAAGAAGCCATACTTAAATTTTGTTGCTTTTCATCACCATGAGTCCTCTGCATACAATACACAGCTCTCATACCTCTAGGTGTAATCCATCACAACCATACATTCCAGGACACTAGCTGGAATCACAGGTCAATCAAAATAATGTGTATTTGTTATGGGCCACTTTTTAATCACTCTCAGGAAGGATGCAACTCTATTTCTCTGAGCCCCAGGTATTATTTCTTTACAGAAGGCAAGGAAGCTGCCTCTGCTTACCTTGGATCATTTGTAAAGATAATAATAGTAAAAAAATAATCACCAAGACTTGCAATTCATCTTACAATACCTTGCACTCTTTTCATTTCTCTGTGCCAACACAAAGATCTTTCTTATGATGCATTTCAATATTGTTGACATTCCCCATAAAACTTAGGTTATGCATCTTTTTTTCTCTCTCATTAAAATGAGTTTCCTTCAAACAACCCTTCTGTCATATTTGGGTCATGTCAAAAGGAATCACTGCTTCTTATCAGTGTGTCCAAGCTATCATCTTAATAGAATCTGCAGATGCTTCATCATTTTTTTTCTATCTGCCCATGAAATAAATCACTTACCGGTATTCAGGGAGAAGGTGGGAGAGAGTACTGCAATGATGTATTATGAGACTAGTGATGATGGCTTGATGGAAAATGTGTCCTACTTTGTGTCCCTTCTTTGTTTTCTGAGATCAGTGGATTATGGGGTAACTATTCTAGCCAGATAAAAGCACTAGACTTGGGCTTTAGACATTGCATATTACTGCTTTTGTTGAGTCTGGAGTTGTCAGTGTTTCACTGCTTTCCCTTTTGCTAGTGATATATATTTGGTATATGTCTCTCCCAACCTTTTGATGATGTCTGCATTCTTGCATCTCTAGTGTGTTGTATTAGTAATTGCTAAAAAAGATACAAAACAATATGCCCTTCTGCATGGTTGCATAATTCTATATTCCACTTAATCTCCAAAGCATGTGACATGATTCTCTAAGGCTGTCTTCAGTGGCAGTTTGGCCTATATTAAAGGCTGCAGGATTTGTCTCTCTGGGATGAGGACCAAAAACATGTTTGAATGTTCAAGATATGGGGGACGGGGGGAAATCTAATCATACAGACTTAAAATTTATTCATAGCAGTGGATATAGAGAACAACAGGGACAGCAAGGGAAAAAATATTTTGATAAAAAAATAAATATTTTGGGTATGCAAAATATATGGTGGTCCCCTTAAGTGTTAGTAGGTATAACTCCAGGATTTTCTAGTACTAATTTAAAAAGATGTGTCTGGTTGCGGGTTTATGTTGGTTGGGCAAATATCATATTTGCATATTGGATTTAATAGGTATTTATAGATTGGGTTTCACAGTTGCTTCTTCTCCAGGAAAGATAGCTTATACCCCCAGCATATTGTAATGTTTAACTACCTTTTTGATGACTATCAAGAGAAGGACAGAGGTATTCAATCATTATGTGGCTGATCATTATGTATCCAAAAGTCATATAGGTAAAATATAGCCTAGATAATATTGAAATTTCTTGCTAGTAATATTTTTCTCAAATACCTTTAGTAATTACTATTTATTTTAGCAGTTCACCTTGAGAATAATACTTCAATCAGATTTCATACCTTGCACATTGCAGCTTGTGTTTCTGTATCATGCTGCACACACAAATGTTATTTGCCTAGGTAAACTGTAGAACAATCCCTAAAAGTGTGTATCAGTAATACTACTGCTAATGACAAAAGTGAGGCTCATTTGGTCATTTAGTTAATCAGCACCATGTTCTAGAGGCTCAGATTCTGCCACGCTTGCAGTGGGTCATATCTTACTCCACAAATACTTGTAGTGACCGTAAACATCTTATTTTTGGTCATTAGCCTTAGTTTTACTCGGAGATACAATCTCAGGTTTTCTTCTGTAGTATATCTAGGCCAAAAAAAAAAAAAAAAGTGGATGCAGCAAGACTTTAAAAAGGACAGAATTACAAGTTAGTGCCAGATAAGTTTCTGCTTCGATAGTTCTTAGTTTTTGCTATACTGTGATTCAGGGTTACTAGCTATTTCTAACATCTATACCTGAAAAACTCTGACATACAGACGAGAGTATGGCTTTTTTTACTGAATCAAATATAGAAATTAGAGACAGGGATCTGTTAAAAAAGTTTCAATTCAGGACAGTTTCCTATAATATACAAAGTAAGAGTGGTTGAGAAGGCAGTGACTGTTCAATACCAGATGCTCTTGGACATCAACAACTTAGGTTGGTTCCCATCTAGGTCTTATCCTTCCTTTGGATTTTAAAACCATAACAGAAAAGGTCTACACTGGTCTACAATTTTTGAAAAGTCATCTGCTTCAGAGATAAAATGTGCTATTTATTATGTATTTTGATGTGCTGAATTCAAATATGACAATTAAAACAACTGATTGGCTACTGTTTCTAAGATATTTAAGTTTTTACATTTTATGTCTATGTATATTGTGTAGATAGTAGAATTTTAATCATAAATTGTAAACCTAGGTCTTTTCATGTGTTTATGGTTGCTTTACATGATAATATTTCACCTGTCCTGTTTATGTAACACTTTAAAAATCAGCAAAAGGGTTATATAAATAAAATTTATTATGAAACAAAAGGCAAAAAACTATTATGTACATAGTTTAGTCCTATTCAGTGTCTACTCGGCGTTTCTTGGCTTGTCTCTTGTATTCATTAAATGGAGCATCTCTTGTCACTGTCCAGCAATAGTCTGCAAGCATTGATGGGCTCCATTTGCCCTGATAGCGTTTCTCTATTGTTGCAATGTCCTGGTGAAATCGCTTGCCGTGCTCATCGCTCACTGCTCCGCAGTTCGGTGGAAAAAAATCTAGATGAGAGTGCAAAAAATGTATTTTTAGTGACACGTTGCAACCAAGGCTTTTGTATGCCTTGAGGAGGTTTTCCACCAACAACCTGTAGTTGTCTGCCTTGTTGTTTCCGAGAAAATTTATTGCCACTAACTAGAAGGCTTTCCATGCCGTCTTTTCCTTGCCACACAGTGCATGGTCAAATGCATCATCTCGAACAAGTTCACGAATCTGAGGATCAACAAAGACACCTTCCTTTATCTTAGCTTCACTTAACCTTGGAAATTTTCCAAGGAGGTACTTGAAAGCCGCTTGTGTTTTGTCAATGGCCTTGACAAAGTTCTTTATCAGACCCAGCTTGATGTGTAAGGGTGGTAACAAAATCTTCCTTGATTCAACAAGTGGTGGATGCTGAACACTTTTCCTCCCAGGCTCCAATGACTGTTAGAGTGGCCAATCTTTCTTGATGTAGTGGGAATCTCGTGCACGACTATCCCATTTGCAGAGAAAACAGCAGTACTTTGTGTATCCAGTCTGCAGACGAAGCAAGAGAGCAACAGCCTTCAAATCGCCACAAAGCTGCCACTGATGTTGGTCATAGTTTATGCACCTCAAAAGTTGTTTCATGTTGTCATAGGTTTCCTTCATATGGACTGCATGACCAACTGGAATTGATGGCAAAACATTGCCATTATGCAGTAAAACAGCTTTAAGACTCATCTTGGATGAATCAATGAACAGTCTCCACTCATCTGGATCGTGAACGATGTTGAGGGCTGCCATCACACCATCTATGTTCTTGCAAGCTGCAAGATCACCTTCCATGAAGAAGAATGGGACAAGATCCCTTTGACGGTCACAGAACATGGAAACCCTAACATCACCTGCCAGGAGATTCCACTGCTGTAGTCTGGAGCCCAACAGCTGTGCCTTACTCTTGGCTAGTTCCAAATCCCTGACAAGGTCATTCAGTTCACCTTGTGTTATGAGGTGTGGTTCAAAGGAGTAGGATGGGAGAAAATGTGGGTCCTGTGACATTAATGGTTCAGGACCAGAAGTTTCATCCTCTTCCTCGTCTGACTCAAGTGAGAATGATTCTGGTGCATCAGGAACCGGCAGTCCTTCTCCGTGGGGTACTGGGCATATAGCTGATGGAATGTTTGGATAATGCACAGTCCACTTTTTCTTCTTTGACACATCTTTCCCAACTGGAGGCACCATGCAGAAGTAACAATTGCTGGTATGATCTGTTGGGTCTCTCCAAATCATTGGCACTGCAAAAGGCATAGATTTCCTTTTCCTGTTCAACCACTGGCGAAGATTTGTTGCACAAGTGTTGCAGCATATGTGTGGGGCCCACCTCTTGTCCTGATCTCCAATTTTGCCCCCAAAATAAAGGTGATAGGCTTTCTTAACCATAGTGGTTATACTGTGCTTTTGTGATGCAAAAGTCACTTCACCACAATCATAGCAGAAGTTATCTGCACTGTTCACACAAGTACGAGGCATCTCTGCTCACTTTGGCTAAACAGAAATGTGTCCCTTTGTAAAATCAAACACTGACAAATAAGAGAGCACGACACTGTATGATTTCTAGAGCTGATCTGGGGCAATTTGTTCAGCAGAGTGATGTAAGCTTCGTTATGATTACATCATCCATGACTTCTAGGAATAACATGATGCAATTCATATAATGCATGATGCAATACCAGCTTCAGATTACATCATTCATTGTTTTGCCTAAAAAGCAAGTACTATCCAAACCCAATCATAGATTTATTCATAGATCCAGTCAAAGATGTATTTTAGTCATTTCTGGTTTAAATTGAGATCCCTTCCCTCTATAACTCACTTATCCTCCGCCATTCCCAAGTCAAGGGTCGTATATACTGACCCAATAGCGTATCTTGAAAACTAGAGCCAATCAACAATTTTAAGCATCATTTTCGTTCTCAGTGATCCAGAATTAGTGAAGTTTGACTACATTTATTTCAGAAGCATTTTGGCTGTAGAGCAATGTAATTAATCACTTCTTGCTTTTAGATCAGGGTTATTTGGACCTTTTCATCATGCTGGACATCTCAGCAAGCCTGACCACAAGCTGTTGCTTCAGCAGCTAAGGAAGACTGATTAGGTGTTCTGAATTGCCCCTCTGTTTTGAAAAGATAGAGGCCAACTATCTATCACCTTCAAAGGATGTGTAATACAGGATCTAAACCATCTTGCTCACAGTTTTCACAGTGTACAATGAGATCGGTCATCAAGGTAATTTCTAAGTTATATTTCCCAATGCTTTGCCCAATCCAATTTTAAATTAAAATAAGTGATGGGACTACCATCACTTTTCTTAAGAGAGTCTTCATTCCATTACTCTTAGTTATAAGCCTTTTTCACCCTCTACGTATTTTTCTCCCTTCTTTATGTTTATACCTTTCAAACACATAGAAGACTATAATATCCCTACATAAATATTGTTTGACCAAGCTTGTAACTAGTTAATCTTTCCTTACTCCTCGTTTCCTCCATTTAATTAATACTTTTGGTTTTCCTTCTCTGAATTCCCTCCCATGTGTTGACATATTTTTGGTACGGAGGGCCCAGAAATGAATGTCTAGATTCACTATCGTTAAAGACCTGACATCATGTATAGAGAGATTATTACCACCTTGGTCCATAATGTCATGTCTCTGTACCCAGTACCTAACTGAAAATTGTACTGTTAAGAAGTATATCCAAGTTAGTTTCTTCCATTCCTAGAGCTGTTAAGTTTTCCTTTGTGTACCATAGGAATCCCTTTCTTCCATGGTTATCTGTATTTGTCATCACACAGATGACTAGGGAGCTGAAGTCTTCTCATCCAGCACCCTTCACTTCTAAGCATGTTAATTGTCCATATATTTCTCATTTTCATTGTCTTCTGGGCCCCAACTGTAGTTGCTACTTGTAAAAAAAAAAATTAAAAAAATCCTTGGGTATAATTGTGGCCTCCTTGAAGTCAATGGGAATTTTGCCACTGGTTTCAATGAAGCAAGGATTTCACCCTTTATATTTTTACCTAAAGTATATCCTCATGACCAAATTATATCCCAGTTATTTTGTAAAAATTGTGACATATTGCCACCCTTGCTCCTTTTCTTCCCTTTCTGATTCTTCTATATGGTTTTGAGCCCCCATTTACATTCATGTGAGAGAATTATCCCACTAGGTTTAATTCAAGAACATGAATTCACACTCTGCATTACAGGGTATCATTTTCATTTCTTATTTCCCATATTCTCTGCATTCATATACAGATGCTTTCGAGCACATTATTTTGCTAGTTTTTTTTTATTTCTTCTAATTACTTGTCTTCTGCTTTACTATTTCCAAGCTTTAAATACATGCCAGGTTTCTCAGTGAAGACACATTCCTTCTTCATTTAAATTCCACATAATGCACTCGACCAGTTTTTTTGAAATCATAGAGAATTGTTCTGTCAAAAGGAGTCTGTGCTGTGTGAATCATTAACACTCAGATGTTGTTCGAGCAACGGTAGGGTTGTTCACCCTACAAAGCTAAGCATGTCTTTTCCCTTTCTTCTTTATATTTTCTTTCAATGGTGTTTAATGCATAAGCATGCTTTGGCCTTACGGTCCCCTTCAGGGTAGGCTCATCATGCTAGATAATATGAGCCACAGTTCTTTGTAAAGTGTGGAAGAACATTTTGGCATCCTCCCTGTTACTATTGAGGAGGGAAGCACAGCATTTGATCACATTAGTATCTGCGTGACTGGACTAGAAGGAGATATTCAGTCGTTAATACTAGTGTTTCAAAGGCCCCTTTATCTGCTAGCAAACTATAAACAATTTTTATCATATTTAATGTGATGTGTTTTTAACCAGCCTGTTGATTCCTCCACTATACACACAAAATATAGGCCTAACTGATCAAAGGCATCTTCAGTACAAATGTGCATTTAATGTTGCATTATTAATGCTGGTAGGCTCCCTGGAATGGTGAGATTCTCCATTACGCTCAAGCATAACCACTTAAAAACAAACTTCTCCCCAAAGTATACTCTTTGTGCAGCTTATAATTAGAAAAGGTATTAGAACAAAACCTACCAGCATAGTTTGAACTGGTAAGGTGAGGCTGTATGCCAAAGTAATTAGGGCGAAAAGCATGATAAACTGCATGTAAGATACACATGCAGCTTGTTGCCCATATACTTAATTGGAAAGTGTAATGCCCTAGGTTCAGAAGTAGTCTTATAAATCCATTCTTTTCTATCTGTAATATGACACTAGGGCCAGATTTTCAGAGTTGCGAAACAGCTACCACCTCTCACTGATTCCAGTTGGAGTTGGAAATGCTCAGCACTTCTGGAAATTTGTCCTTAACTGTTTGCCAGGCTCCAAATTAAATTTACAGTAGAATCTCAGAGTTAGGAACCCCTCAGGAATGAAGATTGTTCGTAGCTCTGAAATGTTCATAACTTGGAACAAAACGTTACGGTTGTTCTTTCAAAAGTTTACAACTGAACATTGACTTAATACAGCTTTGTAACTTTACTATGCAGAAGAAAAATTCTGCTTTTAACCATCTTAATCTAAATGAAACAAGCACAGAAACAGTTTTCTTACTTTGTCACTTTTTTTTTAACTTTCCCTTTATTTATTTTAGTAGTTTACATTTAACATAGTACTGTACTGTTTTTTGTTTGTTTGGTTGGTTGTTTTTTGTCTCTGCTGCTGCCTGATTGTGTACTTTCAGTTCCAACTGAGGTCTGTGGTTGACTGGTGTCAAGGCTGCTTCCCCACTTTGAATTTTAGGGTACAAATGTGGGGGCGGGCATGAAAACTTCTAAGCTTAACTACCAGCTTAGATCTGGTCTGCTGCCACCACTCCCAAAGCTAATTCCCTTCCCTGGGTAGCCTTGAGAGACTCTTCACCAATTCCCTGGTGAATACAGATCCAAACCCCTTGGATCTTAAAACAAGGAGAAGTTAACCATCCCCCCCTCCTTCCTCCCACCAACTCCTGGTGGATCAAGATCCAACCCTCTTGGATCTAAAAACAAGGAAAAAATCAATCAGGTTCTTAAAAAGGAGGCTTTTAATTAAAGAAAAAGGTAAAAATCATCTCTGTAAAATCAGGATGGAAAATAACTTTACAGGGTAATCAAACTTAAAGAGCTCAGAGGACCCCCCTCTAGCCTTAGGTTCAAAGTATAGCAAACAGAGATAAACACTCTAGCAAAAGGTACATTTACAAGTTGAGAAAACAAAGATAAACTAATACGCCTTGCCTGGCTGTTTACTTACAAGTTTGAAATATGAGAGACTTCTTCAGAAAGATTTGGAGAACCTGGATTGATGTCTGGTCCCTCTCAGTCCCAAGAGCGAACAACTTCCCAAAACAAAGAGCACAAACAAAAGCCTTCTCCCCACCAAGATTTTAAAGTATCTTGTCCCCTTACTGGTCTTTTGGGTCAGGTGTCAGCCAGGTTACCTGAGCTTCTTAACCCTTTACAGGGAAAAGGATTTTGGAGTCTCTGGCCAGGAGGGATTTTATAATACTGTACACAGGAGAGCTGTTACCCTTCCCTTTATAGTTATGACAACTGGTCAGTTCGTAACTCTGGTGTTCATAAATCTGAGGTTCTACTGTACTCTTTAAAAAGTAGATTTTTTTAATGTCATCCTGAACTTGGAAAATCTCTGGGTTTGCTAGCACAAAAATAAAACAGAAATAAATACAAATAAACCCCAAACTTCTCTTCTAGATGGCCAAACAAAAATAAACACAGGGTGCTAGTGGAAGTTTGTTTGTGGTCATGGGTGTCATTAGTAAATACTCTGTTATGTACAGCTTTCAGCAGCTGTAAAGTGTAACGTAAATGTTATGTATTATTATTTAATACAATACAAATTAGGGTGACCAGATGTCCTGTTTTTAAAGGAACAGTCCCATTTTTGGGGACTTTTTCTTATATAGGCGCCTATTACTCCCAATCTCCTGTCCCATTTTTTCACAATTGCTATCTGGTCACCCTAGTACAAACATAATATAATAAAAGGATGTGTATGCGCTGAATTTTGTGCCATCTCTCTATTAATTATGCCTTTTCATAATGTGTGGAGCAGGCTGAATCTGTCAATAGCAGAGGTGACATGTGGGATGGTACATGGGGTCATGTGCCCCCTCCCTAGCCCCCAATTTTCACCTTCCATTTAGCACAGAGGTTTTCAAAATGGCACACCCCACAGTTTAAAACCATTACCTGGCTCCTGCCAGGAGCAAGCAGGTGGGAGCTGCCTGGCCTGCTCAGGCCTCTGGCTCTCTGTGCTGTGGGAGCTGGTGTGCTGGCTGGCTGCCCAGCAGCCCTCTCTGTCCTGCTCCCTAAGCCAGGCCGTCTGTCCTGCTCCCTAAGCCAGGCCGCCTGTGCATGGCCAGGAGCTCCCCTGGGAGGACAGGTGGCACAGCTCCGAGCTGCACCCTGATGTGCTCTTGCCTCTCCCCCAAAGGAGCCCAGCACTGGCCGGCAGAGCACGACTGCCATAAGATGCTCCCTGAGTTGCTCACTCACTGGTGCTCCTGGATCTGCTGCTGCTCCTCAGCCCAGAGGCGATGCATGGGGCAGTCACGTGCCGCCCAGAACCTTTAAATTGTGCCCTCCTCACTATCAAGAGTTAAGCATTGTCTCTGGTGAATGGTGAAAAATTACATGTGTCCATGAACCGAAGAAAAGCTGAAATCATTAATTTTATGCCTGTTATTCCTTCTCAGAATCCTATTATTTGGAGTTCTTTTAAGAATGCTAAAACAAATCATTACGCTTTGCTATATGAAGTCAATTGAGCTCTGGCAATTTACACCAGCATAGGATCTGGCCCTTAATTAATAATTTTGCATGATTTACCGATCTCGCCACACACGATAAAATTTCTTCCTGGAATTAGAACAATTTGGTTCCCGTAGGATCAAATTCACCCCTCAGGCTGAGGGTCAGCACCGAACCTGTGTATCCCTTAAGCCCATGTAATTCAGAGCTGATAAATGTAACCTCTTTTAGAGGCTCTGAAAATCTCTGGAGCTGATCTCACTTCTGTCTTCATAATAACCTTTTCATACGTGGACATTTCTTTGTGAGGAAGACAGAGAAACAGAATGGTGATTAAAACCCCTGCACACTGACTGTCATTCAGAGTTGGTGTTTCAATGTTTTCACACCCTTACAAAACCAATTGCACTATTCCGTAGCATAACCAGAAGGTGGCACCATTCTATCCACTATCTTTTTGCTATTCCATATTTTCTAGAATTATTTTACTTAAAATTAGGACCTTTAGTTTAATACAAATTACTCTCCATGAATAATGAAAGTAACATTTCAGATTTAAACACATCTATGGTACTATATCACTCTTTGTAGTTTAGGAACAACTGCCAATGTCCTTACTGAGATCTTGTTAAGAAAAGCTTTCAGTGACATCTCTCAGGTTTTGCCTGAGTAAGATCTGATTAAGGCCCTGCAGTACTTAGAGACAGAATAGATCTCAAGAAAAGGAGACAGTTCCCATGTGGAGGATGAATCAGATATTCATTTGATATCACCCTTGAGCTCGGCCAAAAAGCAAAAAAGAAATGGTTTTCATTAACAAATTATAGTGTATTGATTATTCATCTATTTAACATCTGTGATATGAATATGCTCTCTAAATATATATCTAGGGGCAGATAGGGCCATCTTGCTCCACATAAGAACCGTCTAAACTCGATAAAAAAGCTGTGTGAAACAAATATGAACGTTCACACCAATTTATGTTTTGCAGCATGAGATCCACTATAGACAAAATACAGAGGCTGAATTTCATACTGCAAAACATTAGATAGTGGAAAGGTCATATTTATTTCAGGGATCTGTTTATGAGTTTATATATAGTCCTTACGTGAGGCCAGATTGTAGCTGGCACTTACACAGATGCCCCGAGAGGGGACTCACAAGAAGCTTTCTTACCCTACTTATGGGCCAACCACAACCGAGAGTGCCTGAGAGTGCAGCACTTGTGTTCTTCATGTGTCCCTGAACATACCTCAAAGAGGACAGGGAAGGCACCTAGTCCCTTCCCTTCCTCCCGCTTCATAGATTGGATTAAAAGCTCATTGAGGGAAGCAGAAGAAGAGCAAACTGTATTGTAATTACACACTGGGAAACTCAGTGAGGAACTGTGCTGCATCAGGAGCTTGACAGGCACAACTGGGTCCTTGATCATTGTCCTTATGCAACTCACTAAATGAGACCTCGATCCTACAGTATGATCCATGTAGGGAGTCCCTTACATCTGGAAGTCTTATTGAAGTTAATGGTCTCCACGTGGCACAGATATTGCCATATGGGTGAATCAGGCTTCAGGCTGTTAAATATTGTTAAAAGTTGTTATAGAGGCTCATATTTTGGCCTTTTAAACATTTTGTATATATTTATCAATTTTTCACTTGTCTGAATAACTCAAGAAAAAGCTGATCTACTTGCTAGCTCAGAGACTTGTTCAAATTCTCCCTAGTGGCATAAATCTAACCTTACAGATGTAGGCATGTACAGAGAAACACTAATAATGATGGTGTAAGATCTCTGTAGAGAACAAGACAGTGAAGATTGTGAAATTCCATAGAAAACAAATTTTAAAGCAAGCCCATTAAACTGAAGAATTCACAGAATTTTATTTTTAAAATAGTATAAATATTGTATTGCAGAAGCCTATTTAATCCTAAGTACCTAAGAAAGATCATTACTACAAATAAAACAATAAGATTTTAGACTGTTGCAAAATTTAAGTAACAAGCATAATAAAACACTACAATTTCTAAAGCCAGATTCACCAAGGGCATTTTAAACTTGTTTCTGAGGAGCTGAAGATTATCTAATTGGCTCTAATAGTGAACAGAATAATATAATCTTTCTCCTGTAGGGCACGGTACTGCACATAGTTGTTTTAAAGAAGGTATTTTAGCTTTAGTATTAATTTTGCTACTGGAGAAAATTGATAACTTTTCTAGTTTTATTTTTTTTAATTTCTGAGCAGACAAATGTCAGTAATTTCACACCCTGACAGTTAAATTAAGAAATCTTTTAAGTAAAAATATGCATTTCTTTCTTGAGTTCTTGCCAACAGTTAGAAAATAGGTTCTGTTATACATTCAGAGAGTTGTATATTTGGGG
The DNA here is from genome assembly GCF_027887155.1 of Malaclemys terrapin pileata. Lineage (NCBI taxonomy): Eukaryota > Metazoa > Chordata > Testudines > Emydidae > Malaclemys > Malaclemys terrapin. Next base: position 71,348,601 of record NC_071512.1, read on the forward strand.
CATTATTAACAGAACATTTTAGTAACAAGCTACTTTTCTATGAAGTTTATTTAACAGTCCACTGAACTAGAAAATAATCACTCATAACTACACTTTAAAAGGAGTGGCTGAAAAGACAGACCTGACATGTACAGTACTATGCATTGGTTCAAAAAGAGGATAAATTAACTTAAATGTTCACTTAATACAGTGCAATCTTTTACTTTGAGCAGATTGTTTGTATATGGTGTTCTCTTAGAAGCCATCTGGCTTACTTAACAATTCCCATTACTGATAAAACACTGAGTGCCTTTGTGGCCTCTGGTGAAAGTTTTATTAGGTGTTTATTATTTTATTCTTTTTGTTATTTATTATAGTACTAACACCAGTGCTAATGTCTAAAATCATTTGAAATTCATGTTCAGTTAGTATTTGCTAATTTTTAAGGATTTGCTTCCAGAAACATAGCTCCCAGGAAGAAAGGTGCAGATGACCAATATATGTGTTTGACTTTTCTCTGATTAGGAAAAAAAGGACAAAAAAGGAGACAGTTAATGGGGAGATTTTTAAAAGGGACATAGGGAAGTTTAGTTTCCAGCTCCCATTGAAAGTTGAGTTTGTGCCTTTGATAATCTCTGTCTAAATAGTTAACACCCCGATTCTGCAAAAACACATGTGAGTAAGTCCATGTACCTGCATGCAGTAGGACTACTTACATGGGTAAAGTTACTCACATGCATAACTGTTGGCAGGTTCTGAGAGCCTAGTTTTCAAACTATCAGAAAAGTCATAATAATACAGGTAAATACAGGGGAGTATTACCAGTAATGACAGTACGACATTAATTTGCACTCATTTTTTTATAGGGTGAGCCTGGGGAAGCTGGTAACCCTGGACCTCCTGGAGAATCTGGCACAGGCGTGAGTACTGTTTGTTTGTTTTAATTACTGTTATTCTAGTACAATAAATTACCTACTTAAAACTTCCTTTAAAGGAATTGCAGGTTCTGTGTAATCAGATTCTTTATGCAGCTGGAGTCTCAGATGCTTTCTTCATATTTTCTTCATGTCTGTGAAATGCAAATTGCTTTCAGCTATAGCCCACATCTTGTATAACAACAACTGGAAGACAAAAGGAATCTTAGAATTGTGTGAGATAACATTTATTTTACAATCAAGTTTATGTATTTCATCAATACGTTTCTTCCAGATAGATTTGTCTCTCTTTGTTAGTGGAAAAGTTCATTCCAAACTAGAGATGGGCCTGAGCATCAATATCTTCATGCTGATGAGGATCTGAAACTGTCCTGAGATCTGTGGGTGTTCCAATCTGGGGGTTGATTTGGGTCCCATTTCTATTCCAAAGACAAGCCTTTATAATAAAATTTCACACTTAACATCTCAGAGCATCTTTTTTCTCTCTCATTAACTTATAGATCTTCCTTCTCTTACATATTCTGGGTGTAGTAGTTCGAGAAAGCTAACATTTTTATGTTGTTTACAGGGACCAAAAGGTGAAAGGGGAGAAAAAGGTGAGGCTGGTCCACCTGGAGCTGCTGGACCTCCAGGTGCCAAAGGACCTCCAGGTGATGATGGGCCTAAGGGTAATCCAGTAAGTGAGCCTACTAATTTAAAAATAAGGGCATTATTGCACCAAACAGCACATCGTTTTATTTAACACTTTTATAGGATTGTATATGCATTTCTGGAGTTTATACAATTGTGCTTTTCTAACTGAAATACTTTGTATGTAATGACTTTTAACATACTTCTTGTTGTATGACTTCAGCCTTGCTTTCTTTCCCATTTGTCTAGGGCCCTGTTGGTTTCCCCGGAGATCCTGGTCCCCCTGGTGAACCTGGCCCTGCTGTAAGTATTCTTACAAACTAGATTTAGGGCCTAATCTTGGTTCCCACTGAAGTCAAAAGTAAAACTCTCCTTAACTTCAATGGGAAAGAGATCTGCCCTTGGAGAGGTATTTTTCTAGCTGCTTTTGGTTTCAGAATCTTAAAATTAATTCATTTTACCAAAACTTTATAGTAAGTTTTCAAGAAAATGTCCTAATGAAAAACAACATACATTATGGGTGAGACCATAAATCAGACTATTTTTCAAAATTCAACTGATTTAAATTTTGTGTCTCTCTCCCTGGGATTTCTTTAGGGTCAAGATGGTACTGGTGGGGAGAAAGGAGAAGATGGTGATCCTGGTCAACCTGTAAGTAAGCCGTCTCTAATATTTTTATTTTATTTGTGCTCTGTATTCCTCCATGCTAAGAAAGCAGCTTCTGCTAAATAAGTTGAAAAGGTCAGCTTTCTATAAATGCAGATATTTTCAAAAATATTTTCTAAATAAATTCTCTTTTATAGTTCACTGTATATTGTAAATTAATTTCCACACAGAACCCAAATCATAGTAGGTCTTTGTGTAGGATTGTGCTGCCCATTTTTTTCAAATGTGGACACATTTTTTGTGGTAACGTATGAAGCAATAAAAATGGAGTCATTTATAGTCTGAGAGGGAATAATAGCTATATAACTTCCCTCAGTTTGTGTGCTGAATGAGCACAAGTCTTAAAATCTAAGGTGGATAACATTGCGGTAGCTAAGTGCCATCAGGACTCTGAGCCTACTACGCAAATAAGTTATTGTGTGATGGATGTGCATATATTAAACTTCATTAATTTAACCTTGTGATGCAAGAGGCTAGAATTTCCGATTTAGAAAGCCTTATTTCCAGCACCAAAAGGGTCTGAGAGGGAAATCCATGCTATAGTTCATCACAGCATGGAGAAAGGGAGATTTTTAATTAGAAGGAAGAAATGGATGGAGCTAGGTTGTGCGCTGGCAGGGGGAAGGGATATTTGTAAGCTTCAGAAAATTTGCATCTATATTTCTGACTCAAGAGACTAAGCAAGTACTTTTAAAAATGTTAGCCAAATAGCTTATCAAACTGTTCAGTCCTACAATGTTATCCAATAGGTCTCATGGCATTCCCATTTGGTGAATCTATTTAGCTATCAGTACATGAGAGATTTATACACATAAATGCCATTTATGTGGCAGTTATCTCATTATTGCTAATGGGAACCTAATAGAAGCATTCAGCATACTAAGCTAAGTGGAGTAACAGAAAAAGAGGCGGATGGGGGAAATTCCTATTGAACATTGTTGCTCAATGTTTTTTCCAGACTTGTTACATTTGTACTGATGAATTAGTCTGAAAATATATTTTCAAAAAATCTCTAGGTTAACATTTATGAGGGTAGTAACCATCTACTTAGAGAGGTTATAAATTGAACCAGAAGAGCTCAATAAATTATTTGCCTCAATCTTCACTAGTTGATATGAGGAAGGTTCCCACACTGGAGTAATTCTTTTAAAGTGCCAAATCTGAGAAACTGTCCCAGATTGAGGTGTCAATTTGGACAAATTGATAAATTAAACAATAAGAAGTTACCAGGACCAGATGCTATTCACCCAAGAGTTCTGAAGAACTCAGACATGAAATCTTAGAACTACCAACTGTGGTATGTAACCTATCATTTAAATCAGCTTCTGTACCAGATGACTGGAGGATAGCATTTTTTAAAAAGACCCCAGAGTCAATCCTGGCAATTACAGGCGGGTAAGCCTAACTTCAGTATGAGGCAAAGTGGTTGAAACTATAGTAGAGAACAGAATTTTCAGACATATAGATGAATACAGTTTGTTGAGAAAGAGTCAACATGGTTTTTGTAAAGGGAAATCATGCTTCACCAATCCATTAGAATTCTTTGAGAGGATCAACAACCATGTGTACAAGGGTAAGCCTCTAGAAAAAGAGGTAAACAGTGAGTGGCAAAATTTGCGGATGATACAACATTACTCAAGATAGTTAAGTCCAAAGCAGACTGTGAAGAGTTACAAAGGGATCTCACAAAACTGAGTGACCAGGCAACAAAATGGCAGATAAAATTCAATGTTGATAAATTAAAAGTAATGCACATTGGAAAACTTCATTCCAAATATATATACAAAATGATGGGGTCTAAATTAGATGTTACCACTCAAGAAAGAGATCTTGGAGTCATTGTGGATAGTTCTCTGAAAACATCCACTCAGTATACAGCTGCACTCAAAAAAGCTAACAGAGTGTTAGGAGCCATTAGGAAAGGGAAAGATAAGAAGACAGCAAATATTATAATACCACTATATAGATATATGGTATACCCACACCTTGAATACTGCATGCAGTCTTGGTCACCCCATCTCAAAAAAGATATATTAGAATTGGAAAAGGTACAGAGAAAGGCAACAAAAATATTAGGGGTATGGAACAGCTTCCATAGAGAGAGATTAAAAAGACTGGGACTTTTCAGCTTGCAAAAAAGATGACTAAGTGGGAATATGATAGAGGTCTATAAAATCATGAATGGTGTGAAAAAGTAAGTGTTATTTACTCCTTCACTTAACACAAGAACTAGGGGTCACCAAATGAAATTAATAGGCCGCAGGTTTAAAACAAACAAAAGGAAGTACTTCATCACATAACGCACAGTCAACCTGTGGAACTTATTGCCAGAACATGTTGTAAAGACCAAAATTATAACAGGGTTCAAAAAAGAATTAGATAAATTCATGAAGGACATGTTCAACAATGGTTATTAGTCGCAATAGTCATGGATGCAACCCCATGCTCTGTGTGTCCCTAGTCTCTGACTGACAGAAGCTGGGAGTGGACAACAGGAGATGACTCACTCAATGACTGCCTGTTCTGTTCATTGCTTTTAAAGCACCTGGCATTGGCCACTGTCAGAAGACAGTATACTGAGCTAGACAGACCATTGATCTGACCCAGTATGGCCATTCTTAAAGTAAACTTTTTTTTTTTAAGTGGCAGTGATCTTTATAACTCATAGAACCAACTAACCTGAAGTTGAAAGAGTTAAATACCACTTTTATGAGCATCAAATTTATCACAGTTTGTCATGCAATCTACATGCAGATTTTGAGTAGATAATAGATAAGACTGTGATCCTGCATCATTAAAGTCAATAGGAGCTTTGCCAATGACTTCAGTGAACATAGGATCAAGCCTTACATGAGGTCATGTATCTAAACAAAAAAGTAGACTTGATTTCTCAGAAAGTTTTCTTCCCTTAGTGATGCAGGTTTCTTTTAAAATAAACATTCATGTTGCTGTGTGTCTTGGCCATGAGTTCCAAGAGATCCTAAGGGAGTTAGGTGCTGAATATCAATGGAATTTGGGTAACCAAGTCCTTTTTAAATTCCAAGCTTGGGCTACAATCTAACTTCCACGGGAGTCCTTCTATTGTCTTCAATTAGATCAGGACCCTACAGATTAAAATAACTGGTTTGTTTTTTTACTGAAAATTCCCATGGGGCTTACATCCTCTTTCAGGAAAGACACTCATCTATTAATCCCATCACTGTAGTTTCTAGACATAGACATAGCTCAGTGTTTAGAATCAAGCCCAGTGTTTTTTTTAATGTTACCTTATTTCCTATATTATTTAATTAGAGGCTTCATACATGTGTGTTGTTTGTTTATTTTTTTGTGTTAAAGATTTGTTCTGATCAACACTATATGATTTATAGATTTTTTTAAAAAAAACTAAGTGCCAAGACAAAAAAAAAAAAAAAAAGTAATGTAGTATTACATCTCTTTGGCAGATGCATATTAATTTATTGAACTAGATTTGGCCCTGGTTATAATTCTAGTGATTTCAGTGGAATTACATCAGTGATTAAATGAATCCTTCATTTTTAACAATTCATTTTATACAAAGTATTACATACCATGAAATGCTTGCTTTTATATAAAAAGCAATAAAAGTAGTTGAATTATAATGAAAGTGAATATGAAATTAACATCAGTGGTGCCTAGTTCAGTAACAACCTGATCTGCTTCATCACTGTAGAAACCTGTACATGGGTGAAGACAATCGAAGCACATAACCTCATTTTTAGTTGAATCAGACAGTAGGCTAACATATTATGCTATTGTATTCTTTGTCAGCCACCTTTTGGCTTGGGATGATTTGCTGTTGCTAAAGGAGCAAAAAAACCAGTACAATTTTGTCTTGTTCAGTAACATGAGCTGGTAACACTCTAAACAGGACCCTGATCCAGAAAAGAGCTTTGCGGAGAAAGGAAGTGTCATTTTTACACACTTGTCTGATCTTAACCTACTGTCAAGGCACTTTAAGATTGTCCAATGAAAGGCGCTGTAGTATTGCAACATATATTGGTTGTTTTTAAGAAAGTCAATAACCTTTGCTCTTTAATGACATTCATCATGTTTCCATGAAATAGTAATTTGGGTTGTTTATAATTACAGGGTCCACCAGGTCCTTCAGGGGAAGCTGGCCCACCTGGTCCTCCTGGGAAGAGAGTAAGTCTTCTCTCTTTGTCTATGTACATTTCTCTGGTCAGGACATTGTGTCTTAATCAGTCCATAACAGGATTTCAGGCACTTGTTACCAAAGTTATTGCTATTTTATATTTTGTTTCTAGCTTTTAAAAGTGTGGGTCTTTTCACTGTTCAACAGCAGAAATATGAAAAGATGATCAGGTGAGAAAGTAAAGAAAAGCAGGTGCTGAAAAAGACGTTATATCTGGCTTGATTGCAGGCCAGTGCCTCACAGCCACATCAGGGGTAGAAAAGCATATCACCTTCCCAAAATTCAGGAGGCCCAGTGCCTCCTGGAGCATGCTGGTACAAAGACAAGAGGAGCAAAACCATTGCTACAGCCCATAATAGTTTGTAGCCTGTCCACAGATGGAAAGCTTGAATGTCCAATGTAGATAGGGGGAGAAATGGGGCAAGGGCGCTGCCCCCTCTCCGTGAATATTAGCAGGGAGCAGTCCTTGCACTTGAGAGAGTGCAGGGGCTGCAGTTGTGGGAAGTCTATATGCTGAGGGGAAGAAGGGGAAACACCTTACAGCTATCCCCCTCCATGGGTCATCACAGTCTGGCCAGAATGGGCCCAGCAGCCAGCATAGTGTTTGTGTAACATCTTTCTGAGAGCTAAGAGGAGTTTCTGTATTCAGCACAGCAAACTATTATGTTTTTAGTTCTTGATGTAATATTAACTTCTTTTCTTTCAACTCTGGTATATTCTGCTGCAATTCTGAGAAGATAGTTTACATCTTCCAAAAATATGATTGTCTGAATGCTCATAAGCTAAAGGCAAAACTCTCCAGAAAGAACAAATGGGAATCTGAAAGGTTCCCCTACTGCTGCTGAGATTGCTGCATGGTACAGGGATTACTAAAATGAGGATCGTTTAATATCTTTTCTTTTTCTTGACTGTTAACACACTTTCATGAATTCACACATTTTTGAATGCCCCTGGAACATTAGGGACCTTACAGCAGCGGTGTAAGTGAGAGCAGCACCCAGCTGTTTTAGTTCATGCTGAGGCTGGCCAAATTCCAAGAACCCTTTCTTGCCAACACTGAGCAGAACATAGACACAAGAGACAGTCAAGCTCATATATCCTTATCTCAGAATGGCCTTATTTCCATCTCCCAAATGCGTTACTTCCTGAGAAAGTAAGAAACAGCTTTCAGAGGTAGCATTTTCCCCCCCTGCAGTAGAAGTGAGAATCAGTACAGTTTCAGCTGAATCAGTTTTAAAACACAAATGTCAATGAATTCAGCTAGTTTCTCAATGCTTAATCAATATTGTTTACTACTTTTGTGACAAAATAGTTCACCCACTTTATATTGTATAGTAAGACTGTCACAGGGCTCCTCTGTCACTGAGCAGTGTACCACGCTGCCTGCCCAGTTCATGTGACCTCACAGTCACAAACACACATCAGGTTCTTCCCTTTTCACCAGGTATGTATTTATTTTTTCCTTATAAACTATAACAGCATAATACAGACTTACAGCAAGAGGAAGATTCTACACAGCCTTCCCGCCTCAGTCCACACTCACCCTCTGAGCTCCCCTCTCCTTCCTGTTCCCTCTCCCCCTTGTATCCTCCCAATTGCCCTATGAACCCAGCAATTACCACCCAAGTGTCAGTAATCTCCAAAGGAAATTGATTAATTGGCTTCAATTTAGCCTGCACTTTTCCCAGTGCTGCAGCAATCTGAAGGACCAGGGCGCTACAAATAGTAGCCTGTCACAAACACGTATGTATTCTCTTAAACCATTAAAATAATGTTAATCCTTTTTTCCATATTTGAAAATCTGCATTCAAATACACTATTGAATAAGCTCTGCCAGCACACCAATGTAGAGTCACCTATTTGAAGTGGAATATTATGCAGCTGGTATTCTCAGACATACTGCGTAGGAGATCTGTGAATAAAGAAAAATATTGCAGAGGTCAAAAATACCTAAAGGCTGATACTAAAAGGGTAAAACAAGACATCGTGCTTCAGGACATCTGCCATCACCTACTGGGGGCAGAAAGAAATTGCACAAATTTGCCAGGTTCATAAGGGTGGGGGAAGTAGGATATGACCTTCCCTCTGAAGTAAGATATTGGACAAGGCAGATCAATAGATTGATCCATTATGGTGCCTCCTACAATGTAATGTGTGTAAATAGCTCCACACTTAGAGTCTGGTGGCACCTTAAAGACTAACAGATTTATTTGGGCATAAGCTTTCGTGGGTAAAAACCTCACTTCTTCAGATGCATAGCATTAAGGTGCCACCAGACTCCTTGTTGTTTTTGTAGATACAGACTAACACGGCTACCCCCTGATACTCCACACTTAGAGTTATTGAAGAGATCTTAGATTTTTACCATCTGATACAAAATAAGAACTTCAGCAAAGTTTCTGTGCTTTAAAATCCATTTCTGTAACATATGAAGTCATCCTATTATTCCTGGTCTTTGAAGCTTCACAAGCCTTACAAATGCAGCTAATAGAAACCTGTAAATGTTACACTTGCAGAACTGCTGTAGATCTGCCTCAGAAAGCAATTGGATGCAGTTTTTACACTTAAAAAAAGGATGGTATCATTAAACGTAAACTGAAAGCTGTTTAAAAAAATTAGTTAAATTGGTCTATTTAATAGGCTTGAGTGAACTGACATGCTTAATTAGTTTTATCTATTTGCACCACCAATTTACAACACATTTATAATGCTGCAAATGATTATGATAGCATTAAAAATCAGAAGAACTGGAATATGGCTTGATTGAATATTAACAATTAATATGTTTGTTCTACACCAGATTACAACTTCCTGATTTATTACAGTGAAAGGCAATCACTTATTCTCAGCAAAATAAATATACTGTGTGATTGTGTTTAGATAAAAATACAGAGTAAAAACACAAACTTAATCATTCCATTTCTAATTTGTGGCACTGCACAACTCCAATTTAGTGTTCATACAAAGAACAAAATAACTATGTATTACTCTTGCCAGGTAATCACATTCTTGAATTCTCTAGGAAATTACTTTGTAGCAGCAGATTCTAGATTACATGAATGTGTGAAACTTTGCTGGTTATAAAGAATTCTATGCTGTTATACTTGAAAGAGACAATGTAGGACTTGAGGCTTCATATTTTTGTTAGAGAAAAAAATTCAAAATACCGTTTGCTAAACATAATCAGTAATACAGTAGACTCTGCTTCATCAGGAAGTGCTGGCAAACATCCTATTTTCCTGATTAGGAGGCAATGCCATTTCAATAGTAATGCTGCTCTCTGGGAAGGTGGAGAGCTGAGACCAGAAGACCGCATATTACTGGAAAACAATGTTCCCTCTAATTTGTTTTTCTTTCTGTGAAATGACAAACAGTCTAAGCTTCCATTTAATACTTAAGTGTGGTTCCTTCAACTACTCTACATATTCGCATTCTTTATTCATCATTCTCACCCATTATCCTCATTTGGCCTCCCTTTCCCAATATTCCTTTACTCCCCCTTCCTTGATCAATTCCTCCCCACTCAACCACTCATTCACATCTATGCACATTCTTATATGGCCCTATGACAGGTTTATCTCAGCATCTCACTCGTTCTCAGGCTCTCTCCTCTTCTCATTCTTTCTTTCTGCCTCCCGCATCTTCTCCTTTTCCCTTCCAGTCACATTCTTCTATTCACAAATCCCATCCCTGCCTTTCCTCCTCATTTATTTCCCCAAATCACTTCCATCACTGCCCCCAAATCACTTATTACTGCTGCTGCCCCTCCCTCCAAATCAAACACTGTATTCTCTGTTACATTAACATGTTTTCTTTCTGCTGAAAAAATGGATGGGTAGGGATTTACCTGAATCTGATTTCTCTGTCCAGTCATGGTAAATCATGCTTATGAGATGACTTTAGGTTTCTCAGTTTGAGAAAAATCTGGATCCTAATATTATCAATCCTAAATTGGTTCCTTAGGAGATGCCCCAGTTAAAGAGCTCCCAAATACCCTGGGCAATGACGTATCCAAAAAGATAGGTTTTCCATTGTGTCCTAGAAGACTTCAGCTCCTGATTTCTGGTTGTAGGGAGTTCCAAATTTAGGGCCAGTGGCTGTGAATTTCAGCCTGGGGAATTTCAGCCAGAGGCCCCAGTTTCAACCCCACCCACCGACGACCAGGGTCTGTCGGCATTACACTAGCACACTAAGGCCTTTGATGTTCAGAATCAGCACCATGAACTGGATCTGGAATAGAACAGCTAGCCAGTGCAATGTTTGGAGCACCGGAGTGGTGTGCTGTTTCTGAGCAATACATATTAAGAAGTGTGCAGCAACATGATGTGACAGCTGAAGATCCCTAGATTTTTGTGGGCATTGCCAGGAAAAGTGCATTGCACTATTCCAGCTTGGACACAATGAAGGTCTGGTTCACTTTGGTCAAGTCTTCAGCAGAAGAAAATGTGCAGTCTATGGCTGACCAAATAATGGAAGATTCTAAGTGAGTGTCCTAGTTAATATAGTCAAATGCACATTAAAGTTACTTTTCTGACCTCAAGCTGTAGAGATATATATCACTATGCAGTTCTGAACAGCTTCAGGTAGAGTAGCTGTTTTTATCAGACAGCAGTGTGTCTTCTGAACTAAATATTACATTTACATTTATTTTCACAATAACAATATTCTATATTTACTAAGCTAACTAACCACCATTTCATTTTCAAGAACATTTTTGTGGCGGTACACTGATGGCAGTCATCTATATAGTTGGTAAAAATGATTAAATATGTTCTTGAATGCATTAGTTGCTTTTTAATTTATTTAGATCATTATTAATGTGTTATGGGCTCTAATTTTCATAACTGTGCATTTATCAAATCAGATAAATGTATGTTCAGAAATCTTCACACATTTAAATAGTTATTGTGCAAGCAATCATAGTAATTGTGCATGTAAATCTGGCATGAATTTGTGAGCACACTGCTTAGAAAATTAGAGACATCAGCTCTAGCAATGGAAACATTCAGTTGCAGCAACTTCATGGTTTGAATGGACAGATTTTTTGGTTTTCCAAGATTATGCACAACAAGAGAGGAGTGAGGCAAGCTATCTACCCTAAAATATCAGTTGATTAGAAAGTCACACCCATTCAATATATTTTTAATAAAGGATTCAATATTGACTTGGTTCTGCTTCTGTTGAATCCAACGATAAAAGTTGTGTGGACTCCAATGACAGCTGATTTAGGACAATGCTGAGTTCTTTTGGAAATCTCATCCAATGAGACTTTGCACAATGTGCAATATAGAATTGTTACACACCCTCTTTATTTTTATAATCCAGGGACATTTAGTTGACAAACTAAATTTTATTCAGTGTAAATTGCTTCCCTGTTTATAAGTTTTTCTAAGAAATTTGATTATGATTAAACCTAGGGAAGAATTATTAAACATATATGGGGAAAATCAGTTTAAACACCTACTTTTAAAAAAAGAACAATCTTCAAATTCTCAGGCTCTAATGAGGAATGGAAGTATTTCCAAAATGAAAGGTGTGTGTCCAAAAAAATTTTCTACTGTTCCTTAGGCAAGCCCAGAGTAGTTTGCTAATATTGATTGATCATGAGCGACCATGGTATAAACATAGGAGAATACCCTAATTATTATTCAAGGTAGAAAGAAAATGAAGTTGTAATTTGTCCAATATGTATATTTTTCTCAGTTTTGTGATGTTTTTGGTGTAAATTTCTTAAGGTACTGGTAGATTGGACAACTTGTGCCATTAAAAAGCATAGAATGATTATTCAGCTGTATAAAGCCAAGAGCAATTTCATATTCTCTTACTGAAAGGAGCTTAGCAGCAGCTAAATAAAATATTTCAGAGCATTATATTTTTCTATTCAGTCATTGTAGCCTACAAGGTGGAAATAAAAGGCATTTTTAAGAAGTAAATGTCATGGTGCAAATAGAAATGCATGCTAAGTGGTTGAAGCAGGGATTAATATTTTTAGTAGAATCAGGCCCTGATTCAAATAAGCATTTAAGAATGTGCTGAAATTTAAGCATGTGCTTAAGCTCCATTGACGTGTAGGGGACTTAACCAGGTGCTTAAATCCATTTCTCTTCAGAAAAGCATCTAAGGACATGCTTAAGTACTTTACTGAAAAAGGGCCTCAAAGAGGCAGTAATAACTTACTGTATATTTTACATATCTGCTCTATTTATTTATTTATTTGAATGTATAAGAACAACCCCCAACAAAAGACCTTTAGCAGAGGCAGCTCAGTGGACATCCCCAATCACTGCCCTGGACATACCTCCACACCTGCAATTACCATTTACTGTATGAATGGTACCCAACCCTTGTGGAGGGGATACTGTGGCTACTTTTTCTCCTACCATCAGCAGCTTCTGACAGGGTTTATCCTGATGGAAATCAGCACACACCCTCTGATACATGCTCCGTCTTTGCTTCAGCCAAGATGCTTAATTTCACTGAATTTCCACATCTGTAAAATGAGGACAATTAAACTGTCCTACACTGCAGGTGTGTGGGGAGAAGCAGTTAATGTTTGTAAAATGCTTTGAAGATGAAAAGTACTTCATAATGCTAATTATTCTTATGTGGCAACCAAGGAGGCACCAAATTATCATGGACAGAAAGAGTTTTGCCATCCAACCTTTGCTGGTTGTTTATAATAATGGGTTGGGGCAACCAACATTTTCTTTTAAGTCTTGCATTTCCAAAGAGATGCATTCTTTTTTAGCTTCACTATTTCAATTAAAGATAGTGGGGTAATGTTATTAAGTAGAAAGTCCACAAAAATTGACAGATATATGGTTGGTAAGCCAAAATGGTGACAAGCTGAAAATCTGAAAGGAAGCTAAGTATCTCATTGTTCAGAATCTTGATTTGGACATTTATCTTAATTTCCAGAAAATCAATCAGTGATTAAACTATGGCAGTATATTGTTGATTCCAAAATAAATTCTTTTGTGGGCACATACTGATTCTGCAATGTTGCACTAGCTGCTTCCCATACTATCTGATCTGAATTCATTGATTTTTGTCTGATGAAGTTTTAAAAGGAAGGGAGAAAGGATCCCACTATTCAGTGGCATCCTAACTTTCCATTACTTTCTTAAAAGACAAGTGGTATTTACACTCAGTAACAATTAAAGCAGGCAGACTGAACTGCGACTCTCAAGCAGTGGGTGTTTTATTCTTAGTCTCCTTTCAGCTTTTTACTGAAAAGGTTTTCGGGCGTTTTTTAGCCTTATGTCATCTCACATTCTGGCGTATTAGCTTTATGGATATCAAGTAGATACCTGGATCACTTGCAGCTAAAACTCCATGCATCACTCTAAAAATGTAAGGGTAGAAGGTTAAAGAAAAGTAGGAAAGTCAGCATATGATTTAGCCATATTTTTGTTCAAAACCAGAATGCTTTCCATAAGATAATAGATTTAAATGGTATGTGGTAGCAGGCTTCTGACATTTGAAAATCAGAAACCAAGGTAACTGCTAGGTCAGTTAGACCCTTTTACATGTCACTTTCAATAATAGGCAGAATTTTGAAAAAAATGTAGTTTTTTTTCCCCATTGTGAGTATAGCATATTGCTGCTTCATCAGGATGTCCATTGCACTTGAAAATGAAGCTGAGTTCCTCTCTTTCCCTTGAGTAAAAATACACAGAAGGTATTCTGAACATAACAAATTGCGGAACAGTGGTTATGTGTCATGAAAATAATTAATGGTGCTATCTTCACTAAGAAGCATATTTCAATCAGATGACTGATGACTGTGCATAGAATTTTTAAATTATTATAAGGAAATTCTGAAGCAGAAAAAATGCAGACAAGAAAATCCACTTACACCTACAATGTTAATATACCATCAAAATTGGGAAAAGTTTTTTTAATCTGCTTTGGAGGCATGTGTGGAATGTAACTGACAATACGTCCACATCGAAGCATAGCATAAAATCATAAACATTACTGTGATAGCTGGGGGAAAAACAGGCATTAATTTCAGGTTGTTATTGAGAACTTGTGTGTCAGTTAAAATTTACCATACACTACAACAATTCAAGACTAGGAAAGTAAGATAAACAACAATTAGCAGTCTTTTTCTGCAGAAGCACCATCTGTTCCATGCCAGCAATCAGAGTCTGTTAGAAAGCTCTGTTCATTTAGTAACTTTGCGCTTGATGCAGCGTTAGCACTGTTTGATAATGAATGCACCCCCTTTGTTTAGCAATCATGATTCATTGTATTTATAATTTAGCGATCACAGTGTTTTTAGACCTGCTAATTGATGTTGCAGCTGCATGCTTAGATTATTCAGGGAACATATTTCTCAAGTAAGTACTACTGCACTCAACTCCTTTCAGCTTCTCCAACTGAAAAGGGTTGGTTTTAACCCTTTTAGGAACTTAAGCAAAAATGACTATCAAGTGGTAAAGAGAATCAGCTCATAATAGAGAAAATCTTCCTGCCTTTAAAATGTTTCTAAGTGCATTTATATTCCCGCTAATAATTTTTACTTATGATCATCTTAAGTTATGATCTTCTCAGCTCTTGGTAGCTAAGCATTGTTGGATATGGGACCTGAAAAAAATAAACAACAACTAGATATTGTTGCTACCAGGTGTTGGGGAGGGGACACTATATATTCCTCCTAGTCCTTTGAGTTAGTACCAAACCAGTCCCTTAGGTGATGGTTAGGGAGCACTGTGCTGCTGCTATGTAAAACTGAGCCAGCAGTTATTACAAAAATCCCACATTTTTCACAAGAGTAGATAGTATTAACCACAATGAGTGGCCAATGTCCAACTTGGGTAATTTAATCCTGGTTGCAGTATATTCAATGGGAAAGGCTTACTTCACTCCTCATTTTAGCAGAAAATTTTGTACAGTATTGCTGGAAAATAGTGGGTGCTACATTCCACGAGAGAGATGGCTTCATTTTTGTAGTGAATGAGTGATGGTTATGTACTCATGATAAATACTTGGAGCATTAGGGTAAATCAGGAATTGCTCTAAATATGCATCAATATAATAGACAATAATGTGTCAGTCTGTGAAACAGCTCAGGCCAGATTCAGCCATAGTATAAGTAGGCTTTAGTTAAGTTAAACTGAGGAGCGAGATCTGTCATAGTTCAGAGCAACTGCACCTGTATTTCTTCCCCCTCTCCACCTGCTTGGTCCAGCAAATGCAACCATTCTTGGCTTACAGCTCCTCAACCATCACCCCTCTTGGGCAGAGACCCATGTCTCTCTCCCTCCTGACTGGGGTTTTTCCAGGTTGTACAGTTCCTTTCTACACTATGTTATTCCCAGCAAGCCAGATGATCTAAATTGCCAGCATCTGCATATTGCTTTCTCTCCAGAGGATATAAGCAGCATAATTGTCCACAGTTATACCTTACCACAGTGCCCTTTCTAAGAAACCACATTTATTCTTATGGTAAAAGCATTACAGAAAAATATATATTGAAAACAATAAAAGAACCTACGTACATGCTAATGAACTTTCCAGAGATCACCCCAACTCCAATCCTCAGCTCTGTCAGGTGTCGGTCCGTCCAATCCCCCTTTCCTTTGTTCCATCTCTTTGCTGGATCAGGAAGAAGGCCCTGAGTCAGTTTAATCTGAGGTGATTTATCCAAAAGTCCCTTCTTCATCTGCTAGTTACTGGAGATTCCAGATTAAGCCTTTTGAGGGGGTAATAAACCTCTGGAGATGTTACAACCTGAGTGAATTTGCCAATCACTTTCCCCCCACGCCCCAACACACACACAATGTTCTTAGTTCTTGGAGGGCTGTGGTCAGTCTCCTCCATAGAATTACATACAGTCCCTGGCACACTATGATACATAAACTTAATCAAGTAAAATCTCCCAAAGGTATTGCAGGAGATTGCCATATCTGTCACAAGGCCCTGATCCAACAAAGCACTTAGGTATATGTTTAATTTTAAAACTATTCACACATTCATAAAACTGAGAATGTATTTGCTATTTAAGTCCTGAATTTGACCCTTTCTGAAGGATCAATCCCTGATCATTCTGAATGGAAGCGCAGAATGTAAATAGAAATTACTGGCTTTGTTCATATTACTGAACATTTTAAGAACTAAAGATAAGCAATTCCTATATTCTGTACTCTTCATAAAACAGATGGACATATGATTCTTACGGAGAAAGTTTTCCAAGTTTCTATTTTTTCAGCCAATGGCTATAGGCAAGAAATATCTGGTTGTAATGAAGAACTTTCTCAAGCTAAAAACTAGCCTTGTATGAAAACTATGTGGTCTCTTATCTTAAAGATTTAAGGGTATTGAAGGCGAGTATTTTCAGTACAGTACGCTAAAGTTTCATATACAGCTTCTGTTAGCAACAGGAACTGTGTATATAAATCCCCTGAATTGAAAATTAAACTTTTTATTGTTTGGGAGGAGAAAAATATCCCTTTTTTATTTAAAAAATGTATTTTAAAAAATTGATAGTATTGTCTGTAGTTGTGCATAACGTTGGCATGCCCTTCCCAAGTCCCATCATGTGGCTCTACAGCTAAACCTCATCGCTCTTCCACAACACTCTGCTACTGCAGCCCTGAGCAAAATCCAGGGCAGAAACACCCAGATTTGCAACCTAACATTTTAGACAAATGGATATAATTTTTGTATAGAGGACTTAGAGGGTGAAGAAGTGTGCATCATGAGCCATTCTCCTTACAGAGGCACAATATAATAATACCTAGGTTTTTATTGAAGTCAATTGTAGAAGTTCCATTGACTTCAGTTGGATCGGATTTAGACGGACATTCAGCATATTTGGAAATCCTACCTTTAGTACATATTATTATTTGCCTTTTCCCTCATCTTTTATAAAATGTTCCTATGCCTTTTGATGTGTAAATATTCATCTTATATATTTATTTGTGGTGTTCTCTTTGCTCTGTGTTTACAAAGGGTAGTTGATTTTCTAGTCAATGTATTTGTTGTAAGCGCCTAATAAATTGTATGAAAATAAAAAAGGTTTAATGGGGGGTAAGTGGGATTTTTCATTTTATTGATAAAATGGTCAAGAAATGTTTTATTTATATTATTATTAACATTTGCCAATTTTATTATTCACTGATATATAGGAAATTGTAAGAACATTTCAGATCATATTTTCACCACTTTAATATAATTTTAATATACTATAATTATGAACCAGTATTTATTTCATACCTTATACCTTTTCCTTCCTTTACAGGGCCCTCCTGGAGCAGCTGGTGCTGAGGGCAGACAAGGTGAAAAAGGTGCAAAGGTAATAAATAAGACCATTTGTTCCAAACAGTGAAATACAAAAACCATTCCAAAAAAGTAAAACATGCCTTTTCTAAGCTATTTATTTTACAGATAGTATGTGATATTTTAAACCTACCAAAGTAATCACAGTTAAGTTGTAAATAACTCAAATTAAAGGGCCTAAATTTTATATATTGTGAAATTCTTTTGCTTTAATTTTGCTGCACAATAATTCATTTGTGTTTAATGCATAGTCTACAGAAGGGGGCAGTATAGAGGCATTCCCCTGGAAGGAAGCTTCTAGAGGTATTTGATGGGTTGCTGTGTGCGCTGCTCATAAATGCAAGGCCAGGTCATCTCACTATTGCAGAAAAGAAGGGGAGAACATGGTCATGTCCATCCCATAAACTTTAGTGCAGGTTATCACAGTTATCAGTCAGGGGCCAAGTCTGCTCTGAGGGGAACAGATTCAGACTGCGATCATCTCTTGGAAGGGGTGCGAAAAATTCCTTGTGCCCTCTGTATCACTTGTGTACCCATAATGAGCCATAGATAATAAACTCCATTAATGATGTGATCTGGTATGTCTTCCTTGTAGGGTGAACCTGGTTCAGAAGGTGCACCTGGAAAAACAGGACCAGTTGGTCCTCAGGGACCTTCAGGAAAACCTGGTCCAGAGGGTCTCCGTGGTATTCCTGGCCCTGTGGTAAGTTCATTGAGTATATAGCAATATTGTTATCTTTTTTATCTTGAATATCCACTTTTTAAGGAATCTTAATTGTTTCTTATAGGGAGAACAAGGTCTACCTGGAGCACCAGGTCAGGACGGACCACCTGGTCCTATGGTGAGTATCCTTCCTTCCTTCCAATGTTATGTCAAAGGCCTGGTCTACACTGGGGGGATCATTCTAAGTTACGCAACTTCAGCTACGTGAATACTGTAGCTGAAGTCGACGTACATAGACCTACCCACTGTGGTGTCTTCACTGTGGTGAGTTGCCTGCTGTCGCTTCCCTGCTGACTCCGCCTGTGCCTCTCGCAGCGGTGGAGTACAGGAGTCAACGGGAGAGTGCTCGGGGGTTGATTTATCACGTCTAGACTAGATGCAATAAATCAACCCCCGCTGGATTGATTGCTGCCTGCCAATTCGGCGGGTAGTGTAGACATACCCAAAGAGGAAAAGTCCTTAAACATGTACCATTAAGGTCCCCATATATGTTCCGGGGAAACTAATAATACAAATCGGTGGTTACAAGGCATTTATCCTTCTGTGTTTGAAAATATTGAGTGCCTGCTTTACAACTGCTTTATCCAGTTATAGAACATAGCAACTGCACTGGTATCAGTGGAGTTACATTGGCATAAGACTGGAGTAACACAACGGGGTATCAGTCCCTTCAATCCTCTGGCCAATATTAGAATAAAAACCAACATATATAAGTGCAAGAATGTATACTATCCAAAAATGTGTTTGTCTCCAAACAAGCACTAGTGAATGTAAGGCCTTATGGCCTTCGTAACAGCAGAAACCACACAGAAAAAAAAATAATCCTGGTAAAAGAACATTTCCTTGGCACTGGTGATTTCAGTGCAGCCTTTGCTGGTAGTAGAGGTCATGTAGGTACATATAATTCCTGGTGCAAAAGACTAGAGGGTCTGACTAATCACTGAAACACAAGAAAATTCAGTATCAGAGGGTTTCCTAGCAAGGCAGAGCCATACTCCATCTTTAATTCACTATTCCTTGACCAAGAAATAGTTTATGGATGAGGTTTTCAAAGGGGCTTGAGGGAATTAGGCACCTAATGCCTATTGAAAGTCAATGGGTGTTGGACACCAATGTCCTGTAGGGCCCTTTAAAATCTCATCCTAAAAAGCTGTCTCAAAGAGGTCACAGATGACGGATGTCATCCTTAGTAACTACTCAGTGCAGCTCATCAAGTCTTCATTTTTATACTGCACAACAACCTGCATGTTGTTACATGCTTTATTTTCCCATTCTCTTCTCCATTTGGACTCTGAGCTGTTACATTACTATTCTACTTTATCCTGCCCTTATCACAGCCTCAGATCCATTTTTGGGGCTGCAATAATATTTATCCTTATTACTCCCCAAGCATTTAAGATTAAATGGAAAGATAATTTGGAATCATCACCTACTATAACACGGCTGCTCATGAAATAAACTAGCAAAAGCCAAAAGTGCACTCCTGCACAGTGCATTGTTGGGGGAAACCTACAGGTCTTTGTAGCTTGCTGCAAAGTTGTCTTTCATGATGAATTGTTGTGTTAACTCTTTAGCTAAGTCTCAGAATATGCTTTTTGTTTTATTGTTACTTCAGAGCAGTTTATTAGTCATCAAACTATGTTTTGTGACTATAATATTGATATGGCTGTAAAGCAAGGAACTAATACTCCACAAATTAATTCATACTATAACCCAATTACCACAACCCCAGGAAAATTAAAAAAAAAATGTTTGGCTGCCGCTGAGTGGTATTTAATACTCCTTTATCTCTTAAAAATGGCTCAATGGCCAAATGAATAATGAATATATACTGCACATTAATAATGAAGGCCAAAGGAAAGGAAGCACATAGAAGTCCTAGTAGTCAGTAAAAGTAGTGGCATAATTTTCTTAATAAGTCCTTCATGATGAATAGAAAAACTAATATGATGAACAGCAAGTTGCTGCTGTTCTCAATCCAGCCTTGTATTATATATAAAATTTTAAATCTACAATACCTGGCCAGATGGTCCGGGTCTTTGCAGCTAAGCAAAGGCCATCTGGCTATGAGAGACGTCCCAGGTCTCTTGCTTGCCAAAATAGTTGAGAATCATCTGGATTGACTAGAATACAATGTATTAGCCCACTCTGCAGTCCTATAAAGAATTTGATTTGTTATTAACCCCTCTGAGGATGGGTACAGACATCTGCAAGGTGGGAAGGGAGAAAGTTGGTGGGTTTCAAGAGAGAAAATGGCCCCGGGCAGACTGGAAGATTGGAAGTTTTCGGGACTTGCTCTGGCTAAAGCTTTTAGTCAGGAGGAAGTTCTAGAAGGTCTGCTTCTGAGCTGATGCTGCTCAGCAGTCAGGAGGAGGTAATACATATTCTGATGCTGAACAGAAGGCGTTTAATACATTTCCAGAATGACATGTTAGGGATGAAGGCTTTGAAATAGAACATGGACACAGTCACGGTTGAGTGAAATGAAAGAGCAAGTGTCAAGTTCTCAAATGACACACCAGGGTATGTCCTACTGCTGTCACACATTAAATAAAAGCAATTGTTTCTTTTGTGGCTGGAAGTTTTAACTGCTGCTGATGTGCACAATAACACAACCACATCACATCAAGATGCTGGTGCCGCAAGGGGCAAATTCAGTCCCTTCTTTTATTGCAGAAATGGTGTGGTTCAACCATGCATAGGCGAGAAGGCTGGATGAGGGTTAGAAGGCAGGAGGAATTTCCCTGTACCCTCTCCTCCTCTCATGGCTTGACACGGATAGGTACCCCTGCATAGGCCCTAGGACTGAAGTAGCTTCTGCAGATTAACTATACAGCTGCCCCACACATCCTTTGTGAAGAGGATTCCTGCCCCACCTCCCCCTCACTTCTGAAGCCAGGTACTGCGGGTTGGGTTTTAGCTATAACAGCTGCAGAGCATATCATCAGATTCTCACAGCCTTTACAAATGTGGTTGAGAAAATGTAAAATTCATCATCTAGAGTAAAATGCTTCTTGAATTTGTCCTTGCTAGGACTTTCACCTCTGAAACACCATTTCACTTTCTTGTGTGTATCTTAACAAGAAGAATAGATTTTTTTTTCATTGATTGGAACATTTTATGGGCACATTCTGGTTGACTAACATAGATTTTTGCAAATGTTCAAAACCCATGATTTTACCCTATAAACAAGAAAGAGCTTCAGAACATGTATTTATACTTTTTTCAGGACTGGAATTGTTTCTTCCAATGGACTGTGATGTAACATGTCTATCAATCCATATGTAATTAGTATTACAGTATCACTAGAAAAAACAACGAGGAGTCCTTGTGGTACCTTAGAGACTAACAAATTAATCTGGGCATAAGCTTTCATGAGCTAAAACCCATTTATTAGATACAGGAGTGAAAAATACAGTATATATATTACAGCACATGAAAAGATGGGAGTTGCCTTACCAAGGGCGGGGGAGGGGAAGGGTTCCGAGGCCAATTCAATCAAGGTGGAAGTGGCCTATTCTCAACAGTTGACAAGAATGGGTGAGTATCAACAGAGGGAAAATTACTTTTTGTAGTGCTAACAAGGCCAGTTCAATCAAGGTGGACGTCGCCCATTCCCAACAGTTGACAAGAAGGTGTGAGTATCAACAGAGGGAAAATTAATAAATTGTAATAATAAATTTTATTAATAAATTATTTAAAGTAATTTAGTCTCTAAGGTGCCACAAGGACTCCTCATTGTTTTTGCTGATACAGACTAATGCGCTGACTACCACTCTGAAACCTTTCACCATGAAAAGAATCACTAGAGGCTCCAAGCAAGATCAGGGTCCAGTTGTGTTAGGCACTGCACTGAAAGAAAAGACAGCTCCTTCCTGAAGAGCTTACAATCTAAACAGACAAGACAAAGAGTGGAAGAAAGACACTATTACTATCCCCTTTGTGCAGAGGGAGAATTGAGGCACAGAGATTAAGTGACTTGCTCAAGATCAGACAAGAAATCTGTGGACGAGTCAGGAATTGAACCCAGAGTCTGTGCCTTAATCAAAGCACCATCTTTCTTCTTCTAAAACAAAAATTTACTGGTCATTAAACATCCCTTTTCACATTTAAGTAGCAAAAATGTCCTGGAGGATTTAAAATAAAATGTATAGTTAAAAGACCCGTCCTGAGACTATTTTAAAAGCCCAATTTCAATCAGAAGCAAAGTATATTAATTATATAGCATTGAAAATAAGAATTCAAGATTGCCTGTTGATTAGCTAGCTCTAGTAAATCATTATATTTACACAGCAGCATATTAAACTTTGGTTCACATCTGAAATAAAGTTCAGAGACAGCAGTTGCTGAGTTTAGGTTGCATTCCCCGTGGACTGCAGTTGTGAGAAGTATGCCAAAGTAGATATGCAGCAGAGTACAGCACGCTGCAGGTGAAAATGTTTGATTCTATATTCTAGAAGCTTAAAAACATATCAGCCCTGTTTTCCTTTTCCCTTTTTGTTCATGAATTATGTATTTGCCTAATCTTTTGCATCGACTGATATCCTGAAGTAGAAATGGAAAAGGTACACACTGAATAAAATTTTGTACATGAAGAGTTGTGGCACTTCTGAATCTGTGCCACATTGAAAGTGTCACTAATGACTGCTATCCATATCATAATTTCACATATGCCCCCTGCCAGCAGGAGACTGGTAGCGATGAGATACTGGATCACTTTAGCACCTCCCCTTCCCAATGTACACATGTGCAGTGTGAGATTAATGGCTCAGAAATTAATGCCTCTCCTACATGTGCATATGCCCTGCATCACTTGGATTTTCACCGTATTCTGTACAAATTAAACAAAATCAAATTATTTCTCATATGAATAGCAAGAAATTATCA
Organism: Malaclemys terrapin pileata; assembly: GCF_027887155.1. Classification (NCBI taxonomy): domain Eukaryota; kingdom Metazoa; phylum Chordata; order Testudines; family Emydidae; genus Malaclemys; species Malaclemys terrapin. The sequence continues at coordinate 71,371,882 of NC_071512.1, forward strand.
AGTTTGTAAGCGAAGCATTCTTCCAAACATAGAGATCCTCTCTCATCTTTCCAACTTTTTAAAAAATAAACACATTTGTTGTAATTATTACAAGATTAATATCTTAATAGAATTCCCTTATGTCCTTGTTAAAGTTAACAGAAAAACTCTCAAGGAGGCAGAAGGGGAAAGAAAAATGATGTGAGTGTCCTATCATGAAGTTTATTCCAAATTCTCCCATTGGTTATGAGGAGCGCTCACAAGATCAACCTTTGGTTGTGTCAGAGCTGAAATAAGCAAGGAGTTCACAGTGCTACAAACCCTGTGTACTTCTGGGGGATCAGTAGAAGCTCAGTGATATCGGTGTGGATCCCCAGGCCTTCTGGCTTCCTGCAATTTTATCCTGCCTCCCAGTCAGCACAACACCAGTGGAGCCCTTTGGTGGATTTCTCTTAGCATCATCTAACACTGGATCCTCCTAAAAAAACCAGGGTGGTGTATTCTACAGTGTGCAGTTCTGCTGAGCCTTGGACTGTAAAAACTTCTGAGTGGATGTCCTATGGAGCTGAGAGATGATTAAGATCCCTGTCTTGTCCCTGTTTTTTCCCCTTGACATAATTCTAGCTCTGGAACTCTGAACCTCCCCTTTTCTCATGTTTTGGCTAGGTGCAGGGCCATACAGAAAATTTAGAAGCCAAGATCAGGTCTTTCTTAGGCCACAAGAAAAAGGAGCACTTAGACCTCATTGGAAGACATTACAAAATCACCAGTTTGGCGTGATTTACAACCTCTTCTCCAAAATAACCCAGACCTGGAAGAGCAGAAAGAAGTGCATTGGCTGAACAACATGAGGAAGCTTGCGTATTAGGCCAAATTCTGCCCTGATTCTCTCACTACCTCCTTCAGTGCAATCTCAATTAAGTCAGAACAAAATGTGGCTCACTATATCTCCCTCAAGCAAACGCACATTTGGGAGTTCTAAACTCACTCCCAAATGAAAATTAGGGAAGACTGTTTTACAACCAGAGCAGAGGATATGAAGTCAGAAGCTCTTCACGCAGTGGGAATGGCAGCTTCAGGATTTTCCATTCGGTACTCTTGGGAAGGTGTTTTCCAACTCCTAGAGAGTCCTCTAGCTCCCTACTTCCACTTCTACTTTCCCGTCTTCAAATCTCACATCATGGTATCCTGCTTTCCATCTCAGGAATGCTGGAAATGACTCCTGCCAGTGTCAATTTATAGATGTTTCAGATGTTCCATTTCTGAATTAGATATTGAGCACCACATACTTTTGTGGGTTCTGTCTAGCCTCTTTTAAAACTAATTCAGATAGCAGTAAGCTTAACTACCAGCCAATGAGGTTGTTTCCATTCAAACTGCTTAATCTCTTATGCTATTGTGTGTGCTGGTGGTTTCTTATGTTATGGGCTGTGCTTAAGTAACCGTCTCCTAGGTCTACTTTTTAAAAAAAAAAACTACAAATAAAAAAGTTGATTCAAAATGTGCCACAAGAGCATCTTTTATAATCATTATACTGTAGAGATAGATGTAAGAATACAGAACCTTATTAGATTAAGATTTTTAAATTGTCAATAAAAAATTAAGTCTTCTCTAGGTATTATAGTTTGAGATATATTTACATTGCACTGAAAAAAATTGCATTTCAGCTCGTGTCAACATTAAACACATAGTGCTAATGCTGTCACTGTGATGTTATTTTTTTAAAAGCTCCCATTTTATGTCCTCATTTTAATTGCATTTGTTTACAAGGTTAGTGTGAATCACAGTTTCACAGAGTCACGGGCATGAGTGGTTCGGAAAAACGATGGCACTGGCAATAGAGTATTTTATAATATCATTGTCATCATACGTAGGCTTTCCCAAAAACTTTTTAAAAGATGCATACTGTAGGATACCAAAACAAGTTTGGTAAATTCAGACTGATGCCATTTGGAAGGCAATTTCCTTCTAAATCTCTGAGAAATGAGTGTTTTGAGAACATTTTGTCCAGTCCAATTCGTATGGGATATTCCTTAAGCCATTGTTGAATCTATGCACACTGCTATCATGATGGCTGAATCTGGCAGCGTGGCAGCTTGGGCAAAATTTACAGTAGAGCTGACAATCTCCATATACAGGTTCATAAAACCTGAGTAGTGGTTCTGGTTAGTTTATGAATGCTTGTAATTTAACAATACATCTCCCTACACAGTGCCAAGTAAGGGCCCAATCCTGCAAATCTTAGGCAAGTAGTGCCATTGACTTCCATTGGATTACTTATATGAAGAATGACCACTCACACGACCAAATTTGAAGAGTCAGGCCCTACATTTCCCCACTGGTGTCCCATGGTGCATGAATTCTAACTGGATAAAATAGTACTTCACACTTTTGTGCAGCTTTTGTTTTTTAAGCACCCTGTCAAGAACTGACAGAAGCAGCATTAGCATTGCTTCCCAAGGACCAATTACAGACCAAAATTGGGGCAAAGAGTGTGTCTGACTCTCTTTTAGAAAGCACCATCTACTGTTGTGGTGCTGTATAAATGATTGGTGGCATTGTTTTAAGAGAAAAAATATGTATTGTAGGTAATTATATGGCCCCCATCACTGTAGTGTCTAAGTGCCTCATAGTCTTTAATGTATTATCCTCATAGCACCCTGTGAGGTAGGGAAGGGCTATAATCCCCATTCTACACTTGGAGAACTGAGGCACAGAGAAACGAAGGCCCATATTTTTAAAGGTATTTTGACATTGCTCTGCTCGCATTGCAAGGCCTAAGGGACAAAATTCAGAAGATATTGAGGTGTCTAACTCCCATTGAAATCAATGGAACTTAGGTGCCTAAATATCTTTAAAAATTGGCCCTAAATGACTTAGACAGCCAAGTCTCATTTTCAAAAGTGGCAGTGCTGAGCAAAGCAAGGCCTAAGTACCTTTAAAAATCTGGGTCTAAGCAACTTGCCCAAGGTCACACTGGAAATCTGTGACTGAGCAGGGAATTAAACCCTGAGCTCTCTACTCGCAAGATAATACCCTAACCCTGGACTGAAATATGGAGTAGCTCTCAAACCAATAACAAAATAGGGGAAAATTAATATAAGACACCTGCTTAACAATCTGCCGGACATTACTGATCCTCACTACCAACTTAAGCGAATTAAGAGGTCTCTTTACCACTGTGTTATAACAGGATAGGGATAATAAAGGCCAAGCATTATTGAAGAAGTACTGAAAAGCATGTAAAGTGCCCAAAAGCAAAAGTAACAAAACATAGATTAGAAAATTTGATTAACTATCACTGGGTATTTCCAGTGCCACATGGAGACTTTTAATTGACCTTTAAAGAGCTCTTTCCTCATAAATTTCCAGTCACACAGGCCCTCGCTTCCACTTCCTAGTCTTGTCAAAATCAGCTATTCTATTAGTGCAATGAATCAGAAATGTTTCTTTTAAGCATATACTTAAAGATTATCTTGTGCCCTAAGTTGTACACACAGCCCGACATCAGCCATTGAATGCCACAGTACATGAACGTACAGTACTTTTATTATTTTAGATAAATATTATGAGTGCATTCTGCCATGCCATTTAAAACTTGTGTTTAACATTATCTCCTTTGACCTATTTAGGGTCCACCTGGCTTGCCTGGACTGAAGGGGGATCCAGGTTCCAAGGGTGAGAAGGTAGGTGGAAATTTCTCACTTTGTGTCTTCAGTTTGAGAAAGGCTCCACAATTATGGCATCAGTCTAAAAGCGAAGTGTTGGCTAAGTGCATAAGACAAAAAAAAAAAGTATTTCTGTTGTATGAAAGATGCCATAGTGACACAAAAGGTCCATAGCACCCATCAATCAACTCTCCACTGCCATAATAATAACAATAATAATAATAAATAATGAAATGGTAGGCCACATCTGCCCATCCCAGCAGCATTCAGAGAGAAAGGAACAGTCATTGCCTGGAAGGTAAATTTAATTACCCTGGCTTTTCTCTGTTATTAAGAGCCCACAGAAATCCATAGGGGAAAAGCATATAGTTTTACAGTTGGGAATAAGACATATTAGCATTTTTATATATAAAAAGCCACAGACTATGAATATAGAAAAATTGTTGTATTTGTCTTTAGTGAGAAGTAACAGCAGTAATGACTTTAAAGATATAGGATGCGATTGTTAAAGGATTCTAAGGGAAGTAGGCACCGAAATCCCATTGAGCTATCAGGGCAAGGGGAACTGTTGGTGGAAAGGGACATTGTTTGGTATGAAGTCCATTCATTTACATACTTGGATCAAGTATTTAAAAATGTATATTACTTATCGAGATGGTTTACAGCTCTACTTACAAATGTGTTTGGAGCATTTAAATACTGACAAGGGTGTGATGCCTGAACTGATAGGTATTGTTATTTCTGCACTGGCTTCAGTAAGTAGCTACTATGTAGCACTCACAGATTTATTTTTCATGGAATAAGTAGTTAACTCTGCAGGTAATCTCTGAGCATAAATGTCTGCAAATGCATGTACCTGCAGAATAATAGTGTGCCTACTGTTTTTAGGATTTTTAGGATTTCTCTTTAAATACGTTCATTGATGACTTTTCAATACCCTAAGCTATCAATGTATATTTCTCATTTAATTTACATGTATTCATAGTTATATATATTGACCTTCAATCTTATTTTTCTCTGGCTCTTTTCTAGGGACATCCCGGTCTGATTGGTCTGATTGGACCTCCAGGAGAACAGGGTGAAAAGGGTGACAGAGGTCTTCCAGGTCCACAAGGGGCTCTCGGAGCCAAGGGCGATACAGTTAGTAAAACACACTTTTGTTTCCATTTAAGTTCTGTACAAGCTTATCCTCTCTGCCAAGTCAAGAAGAAGAGTATTTGAATTCTAAGCCGTTTGCACAGATCTTGTATATGAGTAGCATTTAAATTGCAGCAGCACCTGGAATCCCCATTCAGGAATCAAGGTCCCATTGTGCTAGGTGCTGTACGAATGTGTCACGAAGCTAAAGAGCTCAGAATCTAGCTTATGGACAAGACTCAGTAGATGGATGAAACAAACAAACAGGCAGAGGACGTGGTCACAACAATTTGCTCAACATTGTCATGTACACTAGCTATTCTCACAATGTAGCTCATCATCTACCTAGCTTTTATCAACTGGCAGCGTTCTGTGTGCCTGATGTCAAAAGTGAGCCTTAAGGAGGATTTGGGGGTGGATGAGGTAGTGGCTTATGAATTTTGGAGGGTGAGAAGAACAAAAACAGAACTCAAATTGGCATGTCATATTGTTAATAATAAAACAGGATCTAGATCATTAAGCCGACTTAAACCCTGCGTAGAACTAGGTGTACTAAACTAGTCATCTTATTGCCCCTTTCACCATTGCTCAGTATAGCAGAAACAATGCAGATAGAATAACGTAGTTTCTGCTCATTCTTCTTTAGGGCATTCCCGGTCCCGCTGGTCCACTAGGCCCCCCTGGCCCTCCTGGTTTACCTGTAAGTAATTACATCCAAAGTGTCTTGCCAAATATTGTTCAGTTCAAAATATTCCCATCTTAGCTTGAGTACAACTCAGTGTAACTGTGTCCATTGTCCCCTAGGGTCCTCAAGGTCCAAAGGGTTCCAAAGGATCCTCTGTAAGTAACTCCTCTCCAGACTTGTTCTGCATTTTCCCTTGGGGTTGGTGGTTTTCTTAAAAAATTCTGCTGTTATGTTTTTCCAAGACTGCTAACATAGTGTTTCTTTCACTGATTTTCAGGGTCCTGGTGGTCAAAAGGGTGATGGTGGTTTACCTGGCCCCCCGGGTCCTCCCGTAAGTAAAATCACTTATTTAACGATGCATTCAGTTAATGGTCCAAATGATCCTGTTTTATAATGCTGGAAGGTAGGACTTTGGAAAATTGCAGAAAAGGAAAATATTAGAGCTGTTTGGAAATATTTCAAACCGAATGCTTTTCTGTTGGAAAATTCCAGTCCATAAATGCAAAAAATTTCACGGAAACGTGATGTCTCTGACAAAAATTCATTCTAAAACCAAAATGTTGGGGGGAAAAAGGAAACACTTCCTTTTTCAGAACATAACATTTTGATTTTCCATTTTTTGATTTTATAAAATATAAAATGCAAACAAAAAAAGTCAAAATCGAAATGAAACATTTTCTCAATCTGAAATGGAATTGATGGAGGAATTTTGGTTCTCTGGAAATTTCAAATATTTTTGGTTTCATTCCAGTGTGAGCATACTAAGAGACTGTCTCAGATTGTTTCCCAGGTGCACTGGGGCAAGTAACCCCAGAACTGCACCCCTTTTGGGGGGCAACTTAGTCTTCCCCTAGTGGCTGACTAGCCCTGCTAGGCAGCATGTTGGTGGACATTGGGGGTGGAGCCCGGGTCTGCCTCTTACCTGCCCCCTTTGGAGCATTGTGGGCCCTCTGGGGAGCAGGGATAATTCACTGCCTACATTTTTCTGAGCACATGGACTGTGATTTTGCTCCATATGGCATTCCTCCTGCTCTCCTCCCACATAAGGGCCAGGAAGAATCTCTCTCTCTCTGTAATCAAGCATTGACCAAACCAAAGGAAATTCGAGAAAAATAAATAAGATAAAAAAGGTTTCAGAGTAGCAGCTGTGTTAGTCTGTATCCGCAAAAAGAAGAACAGGAGTACTTGTGGCACCTTAGAGACTAACAGATTTATTAGAGCATAAGCTTTCGTGGACTACAGCCCACTTCTTCGGATGCTATATGCATATGCTATATGCATCCGAAGAAGTGGGCTGTAGTCCACGAAAGCTTATGCTCTAATAAATCTGTTAGTCTCTAAGGTGCCACAAGTACTCCTGTTCTTCTTTTTAAGATAAAAAAGAAGACAGACCATTCAAACCACCTCCAATCAGGATTTCCATCAATCTATTTATGCAGATAGAAAATAAAATTAAAAGGCAACCAAAGTATGTGATGTACTTTACAGGGTCCTCCCGGGGAAGTTATCCAGCCTTTGCCAATCCAGTCACCCAAAAAGACAAGAAGATCTCCGGATTACATGCTGGCTGATGCAGCTGATAACATCCTGGATTATTCTGATGGCATGGAGGAAATATTTGGTTCACTCAATTCTCTGAAGCAAGATATTGAACATATGAAGTATCCAATGGGCACTCAGAACAACCCAGCCCGAACTTGCACAGATCTACAACTCTGCCACCCAGACTTCCCAGACGGTATGTTACTATTACATGACAAAAGCAAATGGGCTGAGGTTATGATTTACTGAAGTATATTGTCAGCTTATTAATTCTAGTTATATGGTTAATATAGTCTCTAAAGAAAAGCTAAGAAAATGTTCATTAAATCAATTATTGCAGGCAAAAAAAAAAGCCATTTATAAACATGGTGAATTTAATTTCAACTATAGAAATTCTGTGTCTGAAAAGCAAGAGTCCATTACATATGCAATATAGTCAGTCTGGTTTTAGATGTACAGCTTTTACAGATTGCTTTACCAAAAAAAAAAAAAAAAAAGCATATTACCAAGGAGAGAAATAAAAGTTTCAATGTTTATTTAGAAAGGTAGACTTTGCATTTTACAAAACCACCTTTTCCCAAAGAACAAAGGGTGAAGTCCTTGTGCCATTGAAGTCAATGGGAGCTTAGCCACAATGATGCCAAGATTTCACCCAAAAGATATAACTATTTTAAATCTGGGGGTGGGTGGCTGGATGCAGATTTGTTTTAGGTGCTACAAATATTAGTCCAGAATTTAAAAAAATGATCAGAGAGTTGAATAAAACATTACTGAATACTGCTCACAATAAATTCCTTCATAATGCTTTCATCCTAAAAACACATTAAGCAAAAAAGACTGAAGTTTATGTGAAATGTATGGACATATTCAAGATCATATGGCAATATTAAGACTAGTACTTTCTGGTGTTAAAGTTAAATAAAATGCAGAGTCATAAATTAGTCAGTGTTTCAGAGAAATAGCTTTGTTTATTTTTGTTTATTTATTTATTTAAACTGCACTTACTCTCTGGTAAGCTTTCAATGAAGGCCAACTTTCACACAGCTCTCCTGCTTTTATATTTCTTTTATTGTAATGAATATTTCTCCCCGTTCAAAGTAATTTTTTCACATTTTGAAATGAGAGCAAAAATACATTTTGACAATTTAATAATACTTATTGTTTTCACTCTAGACAGATAAAAACAGATGGTTGCCTTGAGGAACAGTTAAGTAGTGAATGTGCTGTATGAAAAGTACATATATTACAATTCAGTACCTCCATTATAATGACTATCTTTTATAGAAAGTCTCCGACTTGTTCACTTACCAGTATTTATCTATTATTTGGAGCTTTTGTTTTAATATGAGTGAAGGTTTAATTCGGTTAAAATAAAAGTGAAAACATTCATTTCTTTACAAAGCTCTTGGGAGTAGGAGGCTAGCTGTCAGGACTGCCTATTTTAAATAAAGAGAGTCTGAACAAAGAAGGCTTAAAAATAACCTGTAGCTATTATCACAAATATCTTATGTTCCATACTTTACATTCAGGAGACAGTATTACTGAAAGGATTGGTAACTCACGCCTTTCAGAAACCTGCGCTTTGGCTAGCACCTGGGCTAGGATGGTAGTGACTGAGAACCATTGCTATTTGCTGTTCTGCCAGTAATGTGCAATTAGCTGATGGTGTTAGTCCACATCACAAAAAACACCATCATAATTAGAATGATTGTTAGCAGTCACCTTAGAGACTGACATTTGAATGGTCTTGGGATTGACTATAGCACTCACCCTCAGCACCTTGTCCTCAGCACTAGCATTTCTAGGACCCATAATTCCCAACAGTGCATATCTACCAGTGGTGGAAGGGTGGAAGCTGCAGAGCAGAAAAGGCTCAGACCAGTTCAAGTGTCTTTGCCATTATGTTGTCTAACCAGCCATCAGTTACGGTGCTTTTACTATCTAGAAACATCAGAGCCTCAACTACACTGCAGCTTCAGGATTAGGCAGCATAGTGGTAAAACGCCTGAACCTGAGGCCGCTTATCTCAGTTTCCACCAGTGCTCCCAGTGCAGATGCGTAATTCAGGAGTTAGAAGCAGGGGCAATGGCTCTAGCCCCAGCATGCACCACCCAGCAGAGGGGGAGAAATAAGCTGAACTCCACAGAGGTGTGTAGTAGCAGGCACCCTGCTTCAGCATCCCTACTATTTCTGACATGCACCCTCCTAGGACTATGCAGCTTCACGCCACCCTGAACACAGGGCTGTGCCTAAATATCACAGTCCAGCCCAGGGATTGAACTGCTCCGTTATGACGTAGCCTTAACATTTCTTCTGCTTGTTTTTCTTTCAGCGTTTTGAAATATCAGGTTCTGACTTTTCTTTAACTGAAGGATCTGGATGTTGAAGTCGCAGGAGGCTGACACATACAACATGCTTTCCCCATTCAGCTGGGGTCTCTCTCAGAGCTGTGCCTCAGATTTCAGCCTCCTGCCGCGCTATTCACCAGTTCTGCAAATGACTTACTAAAGTCCTTCAGCAAACAAAGGGAGTCATACCCTGAAATAAAATACAAGCTGAAATGAAATAAAAAACAACTGAGGCTGGTTTTATCTTTCATAAAGGAGCAATAAAGACAACAACAAAAAATTGTTTTTGCTCTCCAATCCTTAAGATAAAACAACTATAGCTTTACAGATAAAACTTTTTGAGCAGCATTAGATGGCAGTAAAAGATGACTTCAAAATCAATCATTATCTTAAGGAAATCCTCTCTCGTTTGTTTTAGGTGAATATTGGATTGATCCTAATCAGGGCTGCTCTGGAGACTCCTTCAAAGTGTACTGTAATTTCACAGCGGGTGGCGAAACTTGCATCTACCCAGATAAGAAGTCTGAAGGAGTTAGTACCAATGTGTGGTTTGCGTTGACTGTTGACAGTTCCTGCCATGTTGTTGCAATATTGAACTAAATAGTAAAATTATACTGTCGTGTTTTCATTTATCTATTTTTATTACAGGCTAATTATTACATTTAATTTGCATAAACATGAGTAAGGCTGTGAGTGTGTTATGGAGGTCATGGAAGTCTCGGATTCAGTGACTTTCTGGGACCTCCAGGACTTCTGCAGCTGGCAGGTGTGACTGATCCCAGGGCCAGCAGCAGTCCTGGACAGCACCCCAACCCCGAGCACCAACAGACACCCTGGAGCGCCCCCCTCCCTCCCCAGCAGGCACCGCAGAGTCCCCCCTCCAGAGCATCAGCTGCACCCCTGCAACCCCCCAGAGCACCCAAGATTTAGTCAGGTGTATAGAGTACAAGTCATGGACAAGTCAGGGGGCCGTGAATTTTTGTTTATTGCCCATGACCTGTCCATGACTTTTACTAAAAATACCCATGATTAAATCTTAGCCTTAAACACGAGTAAGACAATGATACACAAACTTTTTACCCCCTTTACTCACCTGCTTGCTAGCTAAATGTCTCCTGCAGCCCAGGACATGACACAGCTATTTACCCATTACTAATGAGCACATAATGTTCAATCTGATACCTAAAAGATAAACTCTGGTGTCTGATTCTCTACTGTCTTACCCCTGGTGGTATCATTTCTACCTGTACAAAGTGGCTGAAAAACACTACTATTTTGAACTGGTAGTGTTTCACACCCATAAGTATAAATGGCTGCCTAATGTGCAACCAATGAAGAAGGTGGCTTTCTAAAAGCCTATCTAGACAAGGATATGAATCAATGTAGTCATACCAGTGCAAATCCTAATGAATCCAAATGGGTGCAGTTTACCCCAATAACTTATCTGAATTGATCTGAGGTATCTCTGCTACATGCTCTGTATAGTTTATGAACAGAAATTATTTTAACATCTTTAATTCAGTTCAGTTGGTCTAAAGCAATTAATTTGTGGGTATTTTATCTCTATCTAAGCAAAGTATCCAGTTTTAGGGCATTAAATAAATCAAATGTAGATGTGTCTCTGCATAGCTCCAAAGACCACTTAAAATAGGTTGATATCCCAGAAGGAAGATTTATTTTGCAGTTTTTGTTGTGAAAAAGCATTTTTTTTTCTAACGTATGTTGTAAATACTCACATTCTCTGCTTACAACAGGTAAGAATTTCATCATGGCCAAAGGAGAATCCAGGAGCCTGGTTTAGTGAATTTAAGAGAGGCAAACTGGTAAGTAGTCATCTCAACATACAGTGATTCACAAACCAGGCATGTACTATCAATGGTCAACGTTCACCGAGTAATCTTGACTATATAATACAAAAAGAAATTTGTGCAGCCTCAACCTTTTCCCCCCTTAACATTAGAGCAGTTAAGTGGCCTCTTGCACATTGGGCAAGGGCCTGCTCTGTGCTTTCCTACTTATCATGCTTCAAATGTAGCAAAAACGCCAGTGGTTAACTGCAGAGTGGATGGCTGTATTCTGGCAGCCCTTGCACCACCACTAACCCTCTGCAAAACAGCGTGAGTGCAGATCCCCAGGCTCCATTCCAGGTAACTAAAGATAGGCTGCAGCATCATTTATGCATACTCAGTAACAGACGTATAGTTACAATGAACTGAACCTATGTCTCAGAAGAATTTGCTATTACAAGGTCAGAATATTTTAGAGACGATTCTCTGGATCTTGCAATAGGATGCAGCTAAATGTATAGTTGTTTGTCATAATTCCTGCTATAAAATGAAAACCTTTTTACTAATTCATAGCTTGATTGTACTTTAAAATCTAAGAATGACAATATAGTATGTATCAGCTGATTTTTACATTAAGATCAATTAATGGGATTCTGTGTCAACAGTAATTTTCTGCTTTTGCACTTAAGAGAAGGAAACAACCAAATGTTCATGTGCCTACTTATATTTTCCAGCTTTCCTATGTGGATGTTGAAGGCAATTCCATTAATATGGTTCAAATGACATTCCTTAAACTACTGAGTGCCTCTGCCAGACAAAATTTCACTTACAACTGTCATCAGTCAGTAGCTTGGCATGATGGGTCATCTGACAGCTATGACAAAGCACTGAGGTTCTTAGGATCAAATGACGAAGAGATGTCTTATGACAACAATCCTTACATCAAAGCTCTTCATGATGGCTGTGCAGTAAGTATAGGCTCAAAATATTCTTTTCTACTTTAATATGACAGTTGGGCTTAGTAGTCAAACTAGTTCATTCTTATGCTGTCTTCCTTTTGAAAAACGCTCTGAAGATTTTATTTTTAATACTCTACTATTTTAGTAGATTTTAACTATAATGAATTAGTCAGTTCTCTAAATTTCATATCAAGAAAAATATTAAGCACAAATTAAGCAATAGCAAAGCAAAGTTTGGAATGAATGCTTGCTGTTAGTGCCAATGGCTGAAATTAGATATTTTGCTATTCTAAAAGTTATGTAAGGGAAAAGGAGCAGAAAATAAGTACCCTGTTTCCCCGAAAATAAGACATCCTCCGAAAATAAGGCCTACTTACAGTTTTGCCTCTCGTTGTAATATAAGGCATCCCCCCGATAATAAGACCTCCCCGATAATAAGGCATCCACCGATAATAAGGCATTTTTCATTTCTGAAAAATAAGACATCCCCTGAAAATAAGACCTAGCGCATCTTTGGGAGCAAAAATTAATATAAGACACTGTCTTATTTTCGGGGAAACAGGGTATTGTGAAAGGAGGCATTGCACTGTTAGTATATGTTAACTCTCTGAAATCAATTGATACAAGGGGAAGATACATAGTGCAAAGTGCATACAACAAAAATGTGCTTTGGATAGTTGTAATTCATAGATACACAGTAGATCCAAAGCTTGTGAACAAATTGCATAGTTTGACATGTGTGCATTGCTTATCTAAAAGAAGAGCAGAAATCAACACGAGGTAAAATCCATGGATTATATCCTGCGCACTGTTCTCCCAGCTTCCATAGTGTCACTAGGAATATTCCATACACACCCCAACTATCTGATCATCTCTCCAACAAGGTATTCAAGTGTATCAGTTGTTAGCTTCTTGCCTCAGAAGCCACGTCTCAACTCTGAATATTTTGCCATTTGTTGTCTAGATAGCTACATATCTATGCATTTACACCTGACTAATCATTGTGTTTTTGTGATATCTAAGAATCCTCTCTAAAATTCCTTTTTTTAGAGACAATTATTGAGAAGGTTGTGATAAATAGCTTGGAGGCAATACCTGGAGTCCTTGGGTTTCCAACAACCTTTCCCATTTGTGTTAGACCAGGTTGTGATACAAAGACATTGCTAGTGTAGTTTGTCAGTGATCTCTTCTTGGCAATGGAGGTAGAATACATTCACTGTGGATTCTTTTTACATTTATCACTGGTTTTTGTTCCAATATGCCAGGGGTGATGTTCACACAGGTGTGAAATCTGGTGGAGTTAGACAGAATGGTGCTCGATTGGCTGTGTTCTTTTCTTCTTTGGATGAATAGTAGTGTTTTGTTTATCTGCCAGAAGAGTTCTCATGATGGAGTACAATAGGGTTCTATTCTATTCTGTGACTGCTTCTCTTCAACAAGTACCTCTCTTTCTAGTTATTTTAGGTTTTTTTCTTTATAGCTTCTGCTATTGTGGCATCTATATGTGAAACTCTTGGGAGAGGTAGTGAAATGGTTTGGGGGTGAAGTGCTATTAATAAGCTGATAACACTAGATTCTACATCCCTTTTTTATCATAGCCTGCTGTGACATTATCTCAGCTTTCTCAGTGTCTCTCTGAGGTTGGGGCTTGGATGGAGGGGTAAGATGACAGAAGCTCACTCCAGATGATAGCAAGATGTTGCTTTGGCTGGGTAAAATACCAGAGGAGATGGTGGAGCTGATATCTGCTCCCACAATTAATAGAGTTTGCCTACTTTTTAAAAAAATAAACAAAGGTGCACAATCTAGCAGTCATGTCAGAGTCCTGGATATTTTGAATTTCCAAGTAGCTGCTGTAGCAACAAGGTTACAGCCTTTCTCCTTGGAAGTGCACATTGAACAGCACAAAAATCTATGGGATAAAATGGGCCTCCTCACTGGAAAAATCCATAAGAGGTTTAAAGTTCCGTGGAGAATTCTGAGTTTGCATATGTAGTAGCTGGTGAATCATGTTGTCAGGGGTTGTGGGGATTTTATCCTCATGAAGAGGCCAGTAATCCAATCTTGAGATGACAACTGAGACAATTACTTTCTCTTTGCCAAAAACAGTAATTTCACATTTGCATTTTTAGAAGATAAAAATACTAATTTTAAAAAAGAAAAGAATTCAAGAAAAAATGTCTTATTAGAAACATCTGGCATTAGTGTATACTTTTCAGTACATGGGGTGGCAGTTATTTATAATTACAATCTATATTGTAAAGTTAACTTGTGAAAAATCTATAACATTGCAACTTTTATGCATAACCATTTTTTATTTTGTTCCCCCCCCCCCTTTTTTTTTTACAGTCAAGAAAAGGCTATGCAAAGACTGTGATCGAAATCAGTACACCTAAAATAGACCAAGTGCCTATTGTTGATGTGATGATTAATGACTTTGGTGATCAGAACCAGAAGTTTGGATTCGAAGTTGGTCCCGTCTGTTTCCTCGGTTAAGTATAGGCAAAGAGCAGATCGGCAAACAAGTTGTGCCTAGGTGCTACCGACCCACTTCATGCCACATGCAAGTTTTGATTAAGGATGGCATAGAAAAAAATGTCTTACTGGGTACGTATATCTTATCTAGGAAATATCCATTGCCCTTGTAGGGCCAGAATCACATGACTTAAACTTATTTGGCAAATCATGAGGGACATAAGAGGCTGTGGCAGAGACACACAACATAGGGATAGCTTTATGAATACTCCCTTTGGATTCCTTGGTGCTGTAAAACATGAATGTCATGGTGCTCCTTCTATTTCAACAAAGAGGTGCTAAGGAGGTGTGTTTAATAAATTGTAATTATTCTATGTACAGTACTATACTGTTATTTGTGTGTCCGTTTCCAAAACTTGCATGTGTCTCTGAATTGCATCTGGCTCTTATTTTATAATTGCAAAACATTTTTGTCAATACTGTGTATGTATTATGAAAAAAAAAGTTGTAATTTCCAGTGAATCCAATTTAATTTTTCTGATTAATAATAAAGTCCCTTTGTATATATTGATGTTGAAAAGCTCTGTTATTTGAAGTCGCCAACAAAGCTTCAGGTGGCAAAACTGGAAAATCTTTGGCAAGAAACTCAAAACAACACTTTGCTGATATTACTTTGTGATACTGAATTTCAAGAATGAACACACCCACTGAGGTGCTGTATTCCATGGTGCTATTACCTCAGACTTTTTATTTTCCTTTTCAGATTCCAGGATTTCTTAAGATACCTGTATATACCTAAAATAAGCAAGTTTATATTTGTGGGTGGGAAAAATGTGTATGAAAAAGGTGGGGAAAGTATGTGCAGAGATCTGTTTAAGTCTATGTGAAGTAACTGGTAGTTATAGTTATCCTTTTTTTATCTCATCTGAATTTGTTTTCATTGTGCTTCTTTAAACCATATAAATATTAAAACTTGATTCAAAACAACTATTTATGGATTTGTGCAGTGTTTACATAGCTTTTATGTGAGCAGTGATGAATATTTGCTTCTGAACTGGATACTAAGTTTCACATGATAGCCCATATATTATTTGCCCATCCCATCAATATGAATTCTCTGTTATTTCAACTTAAGGCCAGGAACACAATATGTCTAGGTCATGTGATTCTACCTAGTTGCAAAGCAACATACGAGGGACTGCTATCTACAGAGCTTGTTTTCTGACCCAAACTGTTACAATTTGCAATCCAAATCTCACAAAAAGGTTGGTTTGGCCTTCCATCTAAACATTTTTTTTCAGGTAGTTGGAAGTAGAAAGAACATTTTAACTTTAAAACACAAATCCTTTTGTAATTATTTTTCATAATATATGTAAGACTTGAAAATAAATGTTTGTTATTATTTCTTATATAAATTGTTAAATTAATTGGTACCAGATTCCACTCCCTCATTTCCAACTGGTATTTTATACATGTAAAAGTGAGATTTAAAAAGTCATCCTTTTGCTGTTCAGAATTTCTTTTATTTTTGAACCAAAGTTTGTAACTGTCACCTCAAAGAGGGAAAATATGAATTTTATTAATAAAATCAAGTCTTGGCTACCTGGACTGGTCACTCTGTTTCTTCAAACTACAAGAAATATTACATCAGTTTCAGTAGTGTAATGGCATTCTGCTTCCAGACAATCCAGAACGAAAAAAAAATCTTATTATAAACACAGGCAAGCACTACAGATGCATCATGAACAGAGGTGTTAATACGCAAGGCCCCAGTCCTGACATTGATAGCTTGTATAGATCCCTGTTATAGTCAATGGGGCTTTGTCTAGTCACAGCAGTCTGCCTGTGTGTTACTAACTTCAAAATTGTGGTCTCAACTTCTTTTCAGAACCTTTTCCCATCTTTTATGGCCCCCGTAGCCTTCTGAGCACCTCACAATTTTCAGTGTATTTGTCCCCACAAACCGCTCTGAGGCAGGGGAATCTTGTTATCCGCATTTTACAGATGGAGAGCTGAGGCTCACAGAAACTAAGAGAATTGCCCAGGGTCATGTAGAATACCTGTGGCAGAGCAGAAACCAAACATTGGTCTCCCACAACCCAAGCTAGCGCCCTAACCACTGAACTACACTCCATCTCTCTAATCTGAAAAATAAAAAATGCACAATAAGAAGCTCTCCAAATATATTGGATATTTCAAATGTGTAGGCAGCAAGGAAGAGGAATTTCTACCCTTAGGTATGCTAATCATCTATGGAGAATTCATGTGTCTTATTAATTACTCTTGATAATGTCAGAAGCAAACTTTAATAATGTTGAATCTTTGAACAGAGCATGTACAAACACTGTACATAGTACATTGTGCCCAGCAGAAAAAAAATGGGCTTGAAATTGACACATTAGTAACACCCTGAATTGCACTTAATTCTCTGTAGAAAGTGAGTGTTGCTAGATATAAAATCAAGACATAGGTGTCATCAAGAGATGCTAGGCCCACAAAAAAATCTCAAAAACTATGTAAATTAAATCCTTACTCAAATCTATAAGCAAAAACCGGTCAATAAATTTCAGACCAGGAATTAACAATCTGTGTAATCATAAAGAGGCTTACACTGCTAAGTGACTTCTGGATTTTACATCAAATCACCACCCTCCCCATGCTACCTCACGTACTGGCATCAAATTTTACAAACAGACAAAACTTGTATATGAATAGGAGACATTGTAGTACTCAGAAAGTTGGCCAGGGTGACATTATGAAATGCACAAGCATGAAAAATGGAAAAGTGCATGGGCCATAACAAGTGTATCCCTTTCTTCTCCCTTTTTCGGTTGTTGGAGGTTATCCATCATGTACTGTTGCCCTGTTTTTGTTTTGTCTGGTCCATAAGTGAATCTGTGACTATTTATTGGAACACACTTGTTCTACAGAAAACATATTTCTGTTCCTCAGCGGTTCGTCATTTGATCATTTTCATCAAAATGGCTGATAGTGACTTGTTTATCTTGTAATGCCCAGTTGATATTTCATGAAATATTATGAATGTACTTACTACCCAAGCTACCTTTCAATTTTCTGATTATCAGCCATTATACTCCCAAGTGACTAACATTATTGCCTTTCTCATACTCAGCTAGTATTTCCAGAACGATGTTAAGCACAGAAAGGATAATCACTCAGCCTCCTTCATGATTTTAACACAAAAACATCTGTCACAAACAGTGGCTTTAAATGGATAACAAGAAAATGAGAAATTAATCACTTGCCAAACTATACTGTAAAGACAATACTTGATGGAACATTTATCATCACTTCTCCTTCTGATTACATTAGGGAAATCTGGGTTTTAATACTTTTTCAGTATATTTTTTTCCAACAACTTGTAAAGGAAAGCATTTGCTGCTCCTTGTGGACTAGCCTCTATTTGATCACTTAAATAGTGATCAGTGAAATTCTCCTTGAAAGAAAAATATTCACCCTCTTCTATCTTATAAACTCTTTGAACCAAATTATTTGGCCCAACAGAAATATGCTTAGCACAAGGGCTTAAAGGTATCTTTGTGCCTTCAAAAGCCTGGGCCTGCCTGGACTCACTTGGTCCCTGTTGTTCAATAGAACAGCCTGAAGGTGTCAATAGACCACAGGGGATTCCTAGCAGCCAGGAATGCAGTAAATACAGCATCTTGGCCAAGTCCCATTTTCCCCTGTCATACCATCCCTGCTGAGGACAGTAAAGGGGAGAGCACAGGTGTCATTACAGTAGCCCTATGCCACAAGACTACTACTTCACTCAGGAGGCATTCTCCAGTGCTGAAAACTGTTGGGCTTACAGTTGCTTTGTACCAACAAAATGGCAAAAAGCAGCCAGAGCAGAACAATGATGCTGGGTCTTTATTTAGAAAATATTAAATAACCTAAAGGATTTGAGCACCCACCATCTATTGATTTCAAGCACAGAGTCAACAGTTCAGCACATTTACTGTATTTGAAAATAAGACTTTTTTTTTTTTTTGTATCCTACTATGTAAACTTGCATAGTACAAAAATCACTAAGAGCCTGACACAAAGCTCTGTGAATTCATGTGGAGTATTTCCACTGGCCTTTAGATCAGGCCTTAAGAGTGTCACGGTGCCTTTTTTCAGTTCATTACAAAGGACAGTTCCAGTCTTGTTTTTTGTTTTGTTTTTTTAAACACAAGTGGGGAATGAAGAGGTTTAGGAGGAAGTGAAAAAGTTCTTTTTGTCGACATAATTTTTTTTCTGTTGGAATATATATAATATTAATAATAATATGATGCAAGGCTTTATATTCTATTCATACAATCTCCAGAGTCTGTCTCTTTTTGTAGTAGAATGTCATCACAATGGCAATTCAGGTGAGAGAAAAGCTCAGCTTTGTGATCCTGTTGACCAGACTGACTCACAAAATAATACACAGAGAAGGAACAGGCTCTGGAGAATGCATCACTCAGAATTGACCATCTTTCCGATTTTCATGTTTAGGGATCCCTTTGTTATCGCTCAAAAGGATTTTAGATATTTCCACTTTGCTCTGGGCATTCTGAGTTACTCATTGCATAGTTTTTAAGATGAAAGCTTTGTTATTGTTACAGCTGGTCAGAAAATGGAATTTAGATTTTTGTGACAAATTTCTAAATCATTTTCATTCTGGAATGGAACAAAATGTGTTTTTTTTTTAAATTATTTTGCCATAAGAAAAATTCCAACATTGCTGATTCCAAACTGTTGAAAGGAAAAACAAATACATTTTTTATTTGAAACAAACTAAATTTCCAATTTTATTGATTCAAAATTTTGACCTGGAGGAGGAAGTCCAAAGATGGCTATTCTGAGTTTATATCTTAATAAGTGGGCAGGGGAAGTGGCCATTGTCCTCTGTTAGGCACAACCAAAGAAAAAATAAATCACACCAAACAAAATGAAAATAACCACATGATCATAGTTTGAAGGAGAGAGATAAGTGGGAAAGGGAGATGGTGAGGCAGGGGGAGGAAAAGGCTGTTGATGGAGAGGACCTGGTGATGGGATGGGGAAGCAATTGCACAGCCTGGACAGCCCAAGGGCACAGAGGGAGAGAGCTGAGAGCTGTGATGCACTGTCTGGGAACATTTCTGTGTGCTTGCAGGAAAGCCACATTTTGACAGATTTGTCTTCCTGCATTCACTGTGAAGGGGCAGCTGGGTTCACATATTACCTGGGGACAGGAGTTATCTCCAGAAGAGGCACCCAGAAGACTTGGGGTGGGGAGAGGTGCTGCAAGAGCCCCAAGGTGCCAGTAACTTCATTTTCCAACCATCAACTGCAATACTGGACTCTGTCCTCTCTTCTTCCCATTCCCAAGTGCAACCCCCACCTCCCCCAATCAACTACTCCTAGTCCCTGGCACGTAGTAGTACTCCTGGCTCCCTTAGACAGCTGTTTATATCTGTGGATCAGGAGAGGATACTCTGAGGTCTGAAAAGGTGACCCTGGAAGAGGAGAGGAGATGCATTTTTCAGAGACAGAAATACTAACCCCAAATCTAGGTTCCCTCCACCCAATGATTTGGTGGAGGAAGGGAATAGATGAGGAAAGGGTAAGCTCTTGTCTTCCCCCCCGCCCCGTAACCCTACTAGCTGATGGTCAGACTCACAATATATAAGCCCTATCCAAAATGTTTATATGTAAAATGGTCCAATCAAGGAGCTGCAAATTGCAGTGGTGAGCGAGACTTAACACGAGCTCAATAACTGTTCTCTCTTGGGAATTGCACAAGTAGACAGTCAGTCAGTCAACATATCCTCATCTAGTCCCAAACCCAAAGACTCAAGCTCCATTGTAAACAGGCAGAAATTAATCCTGTAGACATGCATGTCAACTGAGCCAATCACATGTTCTCCAAGTATTTCTGAGTTCACACAGCCAACCATAGGAAACCACATGGGAAAATATGACAAAATTCAATCACAAATGAAAAGTCACTAAGTGCACCAATCACAAGTTACAGAGTGGTAAAACTAAATTTGGGGGAGGAAATTTCAACCAAAAAGAGAAAAAAATTATCTTTTGTTTTTTCAAATTAAATGTTGATTGAAAATGTGACATTTCAAAGAAATCAACATTTTACAAAACGTTGTTTTCTTCAAAATTGCATTTACAACAATTTTTTTGTTCAGAAATTTTCAACCAACTGTAGTTATTTTTTTTTATATATAAAAATAATGCTTAAACCACTTTACAACACCATCTATACGTCACAGCATAATATTATCGCTTATGAGAGATAATGCACAGATATATTTTCCATTGTCTAATACACGAGTGTCCAGAAAATAGATTTCCCAATAACTTGCTTTATTTAGACTAACTTGTTATCAACAGGTATAATCTGTGTAACGGAAAGTAATAGGAAGCCCAAGTGTTAAGTGGTCTGCTGACATCTGAGGTTCTTTTTAGTACAGTTTGATCCATGATAGTATTATAATACTATTAGTGTGCATGGTGGTTTATAGGCATTCAGAAATATAAGATCTCTTCTATGAAGAGTTGCAGTCTCAGTAAGGGGACAAAATAGAGACAAAGGAGAAAGAAGGGCTGCAACATAAAAGCAAAGTGTTTGAACAATTATGGTTTGCCACATGTTGAATTACGTACAAGGTACCTGGGTTCCCAAGGTTTTAATCTTTATTTTGTAAATGAAGGATTATGAGAGGATATAAGACAGCAAGTCATTTAGTGTGTGTGTGTGTGGGGAGGGGCGAGATTAGTCAAAAGAAGTGAGTTCTAAGGAGACACAGTACATTTAAGACACTAAAACATTAAATCAAAAATCCTCTTGTCTTTCATGGAGGCTGCAAATTAAATGCCCAGAATACTAAACATGGGCAGGGGTTGACACCAGGAACAGATTTAGGGACAGGCGACTGAGGCGATAACCGGGGGTGCTGGGGTTGGGGGCTCCAGGCTCAGGATGCTGTTCTTATTGTTAGCGACAAAAGGGAAAATAGAATGTTTGAAGTAAAATGTTTCACATATTCCGTATGTGGATTCATTTTTCACTAACCTCCTAGAATGTTCTGGACCTTTGTTCCAGACTTTCTGAGAACTACATTTTCCTTGAATCTCCTAGAATGTTGTCATCTATGCCCTTGCGGGTATACAAGGAGCAGGGCATTGCCAGTCAGTCAGTGAAATATAAGCCCAGCTATAATATTGTGAACCTGGTTTCTTTGGTAACTGTGGAAGTGTACTTGTGTTTTAAAAAAGACTTGAAAAGTGTAAGTAGCGACTAATAAAGGACATATTTAATGAGATGCCAGAAATATCTATCGAACCCCCATCTTTGCGACAATATAAAAGAAATACTGTTATTTCTTTTGCCAGGCTGAACATGTAATGTTCGATGACTTTCTAAGATTGCAGAACACAAACTTTTGCTCTACCTAAGACTATCCGTTTTCCCCCATAGAAAATAAAAGATGCCCCCAAAGAAGCTCTCAGAACCTCAGTATAGGAAGCAAAAAGCTCAGTTGCAATCTAGTTTGGAGCAAGGAACAAATTTGATGGGAAAACAACAGAAACAGAACCACATATACTGTGCTTCAGGTAGTAGCATTCATCCCAGTGCAGAAGAAATTGAGGAGCAAAGCATAAATGATGGAAATCCTACTAAGGAGTTAGCAGATTTACCTGAAGATAAGGTATAGAAATGTGTGGAAAGTGATGGAGAATTGTCCAGTTTTCCTGGTGCCATAAAGGAGAGTGATGATAAAGAAGAATGTGGCTCACATGAAAAGGAGAGTAATGACAAAGAAAAATCTGGTTTACTTGAAAAGGAGAAAAACAACAATAAAGAAGAATCAGCCTCATATGATGACAGAAAAAGCCATGAGAAAAGTTGCACACCACAAATTGATAAACCAGATCCTGCTTTATGGCCATGATCCTAAACTCTGCCGATATTGATCGTACAATTTTGGATGGGCCGGGCAAAATCGAGGATATGATGTTTCCAGTAAATGAGCAAATCGTGCATCAAAGTCATGAAATGGTCTACAAATGCAATAAAAAGTAAGATATTCAAAAGTTTAACAAATGGGGGGGGGGCGGTAAAGATGCTTCTTGCCTGGGGTGCCAATAGGTCTAGGGCCGACCCTATTGACACCTTATCAAATATAGTTCTAGATGTGTGGGTAGAATAGGAAAAGGTGTACAAAAGATGTGGTTTCGCAACCTGTTGTTGAGATAACGGGATGATATGGGACAACCAGGTAGGAAGCCTGGCCCAGTGCCATCCTCTTGGGTTGATCTTACTTGTAACCTTACAGAGACCATTAAAAACGAAGATGAAAGGAAAAGTATGTACAATGTAAGATTGTAAGTATGAACAATGCAGGAAACCACTTTACTGTATTTATCTTACTCTTATACTTATGTATATTGATTTTTCTATTATTTCCATTATATTTGTCTGTATGAACTAAAGCTCAAACAGTTTCTATGTGTGCTTCTCCAATTTCATCTTCTTAATTAACTCTAAATAGCCACCTGAAAAAGAACCTGTTATTTATGACAAGGTCAAGTTGCACCCCAATAAGTATTTTGACAATTGTAATACTTGACCAGGCTATGCCATTTTAAGTGACAGGTCTTTCTCTTAGCATATGTGCAACGTGCCTCAGGTGGCACATGACCAGGATTCATCACCAAATTTGGTCCGCTAGTTGGATAATTAGCTTCCCCAGCTTGAGCTGGGTAGTGATGGGGAGTGTGATGTGAATGCTGATCCATGCCCCTCAAATGAGAGGTGAGTCAGTCTCTAAGAATATGGAAACACTTACTTACTACTAGAGAAGATGAGGATGTGGGTGAATGGACATACTTTGTAATGGGGCTCAACATTCCTGGGTTTGCAAGCAGCTTTGCTCCATTGAAAAACTTACCCCAATGGTACCTGATTGTGCAACCCTCATTCATGCTGGTGAACACTTACTCACACAAGTATTCCGACTGATTTCAAAAGGTCTATCCATGTGAATGCAGGATCGGTAAGTGTCTAATCCAAAGCCACTGAAGTCTGGAGAAGTCTGACCCCAAAATGAACAGTTGTTCAATTGTGCCCATGAAGAACAGTGTTAGGGACATGCTTTTTCAGATGCTTCTCTGACATGAAGGGTCTGATCTTGCAGAACTTTCACTGACTTCAGAAAGGGATCAGAAGTTAAAAGTTTAAGAAGATATGGTTAAGTATTGTGATTGGTGCAGGAAGATGAAGATGATGCTGTCCTCTGCAGGAAGGGAAATAAAGCCCCATACATACTGTTCCCCTGCAGAGGAGAATAAAGAGATCCCCGGTATGCCACCCCATTACTCTGTGCATCAGATATAAGAAATCAGTGCAAAGCTTTGCCCATTTCATAGCATGACAAGCAACCAGCCTTAACCAGAAGCCATGGCATGGCTCAGATAATGCATTTAACCTTTTTACTGATGAGAAGCACTGCTCCAACTGCTGGAATTTAAAAACAACAAAGCAAGACAAAGATCTTCTGAGATAAGAACTGGCCATATAATGGATATAAGTGACCAGGAGTAAAGCAATTTAAGACACCTGCTGAAGGATTTGTCCTCAGACAGCAGCTCTGGATTAAGAGTAAACTATATTAAAGTTTGATGAAATATTTGGAAAGATAAAATAATACAAAGGCAGAAATGACTAAGTATGAATACTGGCAAATCGAACTAAGCAGAGAATTCTTTCAGAGACAGACCTACTGGAGATGTCTGTGTTGAGTTCTGTTAGCTTATGGCATGAAACCGTTTTTTGTTTTTTTTTATATTCCATCAAGGCACAGCTGCAAAATATAACCAAATACAATGGAAATGTAATGAAAGTATATGTCCCTGTTAATCTCTTCCCCTGGGCCTTTACACCATCAAGGAGAGCACAAGGATGGCATAAGAGCCCTCCACCACTGGCACAGAAAACAGAATGCTGGCCACACCCTATGCAATCACACAGTGTTTGCTTAGATCAGGCAGCTGTGCAATGGAGAGAAGAACAGGTTCCCTCAAACAGTTATTCTCCCTGGGTGCAAATGGATGAGGAAGGGCGAGGAAAACACAGAGCCATCGCTGGCTGGGCCTGAAGAACATCTGGCAGATGAAGCATACCTCTCCTGCTTGTGTGACAGTGGAACTCATAGGGGACTGTGACTCAGAGGGGCTTTTTGGAGTCTGTGGGGCAAGACAAGCTATTTGTCACCCATATGAGTAGAGTCTCGATCAGCCCTAAATATTTTATGTAGGTTCTCACAGCTAGAGGTACTGGGGCCTAGTGCATTGCACAGTGGACTGGGATTCAGGAGAGCATGGCTCTAGTCACAGCTTTGCCAGTGGCCTGCTGGGGGACCTTGGGCATCTCAATTGTGCCTCAATTTCTCCATCTGTAAATTGGGGGAAATGACACTGACCTTCTTGAAAAGCACTTAGAGGTCTATGGATGAAAAATGCCAGACAAGATCTAGGTATTAATTACCACCATGTCCATCGGCATGGTATCCCAGTGTTCAGACTGCATCTGACACTAGCATGGAGGGAGGAGGATGCTAAAAGACTTCCCTTTCTTATTTCCCCATTTACAAGGAGCAAGCCCCACTGTGCTCAGAAGGGGGCAAGGACTGCTGCTCTTCTAACATCAAAGGAAGCATTCATACTGGAAGTAAGACCATGCCTTCCCCTACCACAATTCCACATCCACCCACAAACCTGGTCAGCAACACAGGAGGGAGCAGAATACAAGAAGATGGTACAGGGTATTCAGCGTACACACTCCTTCTCCCTACATTCTTGGAACGTTTAGGGACCGGATGATACGTCCAGAAGCACAATTCCTGCTGGAGCTCCCTCTACAAGAGCCAGATTTAAACATAATCTGATCCTCCATTTCTTTTTCATTTATGATGGAGTGAGAATACACCCTAGTGCAGACAGATGTCTGCTTATTTCATCAAGAAAAAACAAAGCCAGTGTCTTTGAGGAAACTGCATATGATTCAATGATGCATCTTTCCCTAACAGTTTTCCTAGAAGATGCAAAAAGAGAGAAAAGGAGATTAGAAAATCAGATGATACCTGATGATTTCTTGATTCAATGATTCTTGAACATTTCAGGGTATTAAGCATTTTTGCATGTGTGCATTCATTTTTCATGCTTTGCATAATCTTGCCGATGACTGTATGCACAAGTGTATCATGTAGAAGCAGCAGCTAGCTGATGTGATTACTCATTAAATTTAATGAGCAGGTTAGAATTATCTACTATAAAAAGTAAGTTGAACACAAAATCACAAATTTGAAAGCCAAGCTAAGGGATGAAAACATATGCAAGTACAATTAGTCATGTAACCTTTTTAATATGCATCACTATAAATACTTCATACAGGTATCCAGCAGACTTAGATGCACATTACCCTACTGGAACACAATTGTGACAGTGTATGAAATGATATATTTAACTCTAATGAGACAACTTACAGGAAGAAAAATCACCACCATTTTAAGTGGTCTTTCTCTTGTAGCAGTGGAATGTTTTCAGTACATAAACCAGTGATAGCTGAATAATGTTCAGTCTTTTTTCACCCTTTTTAAATTCACTGGAACAATACAGCATTAAATGCAGAGTGCTTACATGTTATTAGGTCAACATAAGCAAGTGTGGGGCAACTTACATACGAACAAGCTGGAGGGGTACAGCTGGAATAGGAAACACAGCTACATGGAGAGTGAAACAAGATGGAAG
Source organism: Malaclemys terrapin pileata (assembly GCF_027887155.1). Lineage (NCBI taxonomy): Eukaryota > Metazoa > Chordata > Testudines > Emydidae > Malaclemys > Malaclemys terrapin. The sequence continues at coordinate 71,398,261 of NC_071512.1, forward strand.
AGAACAAGATGACACCAGGCACTGCCCACCTCCTTAGGCCACTCAGCACTGACTCATTAAGGGTGGGGGGATTAAGACTCATGAAAGGCAAGGCAACAATAAGTGGGAGTAAGGAGTTTCCCATGAGGAAGTACCCCCAGCCCCACACAAACCTTTGGGAGGGTTAAGGAGTGTGGCACCCAACACCCCTCCTGAGATGTGGGAAGGAAGAACTCTTCCATCTCAGCTCCTATCATCCCATAAAGAAGAGAAGAGAAAATTGGGCCAACCATTTCCCTCATCCACAGAGGGATGAGGGGAAGAAAAAAAGACCATCAGTGAATCCCATGATCTGTGAAGACAAAGGGAGGATTAGGAGGTAGCAAAAAGAGCAATAATAACACCCTAATAAGGATTTTGTATTCTTCCCATGGGAATAGAAAATGTTAGATTTCGGGAGATAGCTTTAGCCACCTAAAAACTTCAGGGATTGCATTAATAAAGGAAACACTGAGCTTGGAACAGAAGCTTATTTACTTAATTAAAATGGCCAAATTTACTCCTGCTGAAAACCTACCCACAAGAGCAATATTCAACAGCTGTTGGGTTATGTGATTTTTTTATTTATGAACAGCTGTATCTAATTTATTTTTTTTTAATTAATGGAGATATCCTATCTCCTAGAACTGGAAGGGACCTTGAAAGGTCATTGAGTCCAGCCCCCTGCCTTCACTAGCAGGACCAAGTACTGATTTTGCCCCAGATCCTTAAGTGGCCCCTCTCAAGGACTAAACTCACACCCCTGGGTTTAGCAGGCCAATGCTCAAACCACTGAGCTATCCCTCCCCCCAGGGAGCTAGCCTTCCCCAATAATGACCTATTGGAGCTCCATTTGCATTGATTAGGCTGTTAGAGTTCTAGGGGCTAATACTCCTCTCTCTTACACAGGTCTAACTCTGTTGCCATCAGTGGAGTTACCCCAGATTTACATTCTTGATCAGAGATGCACTGACACACTGAGCATTGGGGAATTTGGCACTGAGACTGAACAGACTTTTCAATTAGTTCTCTGTGGAATAAAGAGAAGAAAAGCCCCTGCATGCATCACAAAAATAGCTAAAACGCTGACAAAGAGAAAGACAAAGAGGCCTGATTCTGACCCACGCCCAAGGCCTTATATACTGCTCTCAGGAGAAGCCACACAAAATCTATCCCCAAATTCCTAGTTCAGTCCACTATACCCAAGTCACAGACTGATCTCCTAATTTAATCATAAAAGGAGAAGACCAACAGAACATTAACCAGGATGGTTTGCTGCACAGCCTTGCAGATTGTATAGGTGCTTGCCTTTTGACCAAGTAGCACATGTGTGTTCATCCAATGCACACAGCACAGGACCCTCCGAGCCCAGAGACCATATATTCAGGCCAGAGTTGCTGAACCAAAGGAGCAACAAGAGATGGGATTATTTACAGACAAAGGATAAAATCCACAAGGTACAGAATAAAAATCCCACCAAATACTAAAGAACAAAACATTTATGCCCAGCTCCTGAACAAAGTAGCGCAGATCACATTGTTCCCAATGGAAGATTATTAAGCACTTTTGAAAATCTAGTTATTTCAATTAGGAATTTAAAATGTGACCTAAACTCTTTTCAAAATGGAGACTGATTTCAGATCCCTAAGAGATTGCTTTTGAGTTCATTGTCATAGGGAACAGTTTTTTTTCCAGTATATGTCCCTTTTTCTCTCTCCCCCGAAACAGCCTGCTTTTGTATATTTTTTTCCTCTGCTGTAATCTCTCTTACAATCTATCCATAAAAAAACCTACAACAACCTCTAGGACAGTTATAACTGTTCCTGAGGAGCTGATGGATTCAGGTGTGATTTGGTGGTGCAGGAAACGGTAAGGGTAGTTCTAAAAATTTTGAAGGATCACAATATCACAAACATATCCGTATCTTCTTCCAGGCCCCTTTAATCTAATGCTACCTGTCAGCCTCCAAGCCATCTCTGTAATGTACGGAAGTCAATGTTGTTTCATGTTTGTGTCCTCCAGATGCCATGTGTATGAGGCACTATCCATTTATGAATATGGATTTGTGGGGTATGTCCCTACGTTATCTGACATGCTACATGCTTTTGGTGTAAAGCCAAAAGCAAGAAACCTATTTAAGAAGAAATAGTAAGAGAGGTAATTCTGTTTCTTAATTCAGGTTTAACTCTGTGGCAGAGAAGATTGTTCTATTTTCTGTACTATTTTCTGTACTATTTTTATGATTCCTATATGTGCTTCAGTTTCCCTATGTACTTTGCATTGCTGCCCAGTGGGTGCAAAGGAGTTAAAAAGACAATGGAGAACTGAACAATTGACACTTATCCATGGGAATCTCCAGCATGTGGGACATGGGAACCCCGCATGGGCCAGCAGGAGTTGGACCATGAACTGGACGGTGTCAGGTGGCTGGGATAAGAGTTAGCTTTTTGGGAGAAATACGGCAGCTCTCATCTGGAGTTGCCAGAGAGAGATGGAGAGCCAGAGCTAGAAATGGATTCCATGGCAGCTTGGCTGGGTGGAACACTGGCTGGCCTGAATGGACTATGTCTTAACCTTTATTTCTGCCATAAGTACTTCCCAACGTTGTGTTCCAGTTGACTAATAAATCTACTCCCTGCCTTTAAGAAACAGTAGGACACCTTGTAGGTCCGGAACACTGACGGGGTACTTCCACAGGACTGTTTAAAAGCTGGGATGTAGCACAGATCCTGTGGATCTGTGACAGGGCGAGAAAAAAGCAGTTGCTGATAAAATTTAAATATGTGGCTGTAAATTAATCATGAGATTTTGTCAATCATTTTGGAGCATTGCTTAAAGGGTTAATTTCTTAAATTGAAGCTCTTTCATTGAAGACTGAGTCATATAAAACAGCTTTATGGTGAAACTTCTTTCATTTTAGCTCTTCCACTGAGTACCTTTTATTGAAGCCTGAGCCATATACAGAGTTTTGTGGGGGAAGCATGGAGCTTAGTTCAGTAAACTAATTACCAAATTAATTGATGTTACAGCTCATCACCCACCAGAACGCTTCCAGAATCCTCCCCCTATTATCTTGATCTGTCAGGGTAAATTTAGCTTTATAACACTAGACTCACTAGGAAAGAGAAGAGGGCGCTTTATTAGCCAAGAGGGGGAAAGGGCATACAGAGGGGCTACTATTTCAGGGGTCTGATCCTTCTTTCACTTAAATCAATTTCACCATGACATCCCCCTATCCATCCTAAAAAGAAGAGGTAACTCTTCTAACATTTCCTAAACTGTTTAAATGTTCATGAAAAATTTAGAGGAAAAAATAAGTTTTCGCTCACTCCAGTCCATCAGAATAAAACATTACAGGAATTTTTCTAGCCAAAAATTAAACAGTACAATTTTTCACATAATGTCTGTAATAAACCAAGATGTGCTCCCATGTTATATAAATATGATTAGCAAATGAATGTCCTGATTCTGGACTGCGTTTCTGACCCACAACTCTACTCTTTTGGCATAAAGAGATCAGAAAGCAACTGGATCTCCTCCCAGCTGGGAATTTTCCTTGGCAGGAAGATCACCTGGATGTCCTGGAGATGGAAGAGGAATGGAGGGGGATGTGGTCAGAGTGCTTTGCTGCTGGAATAGCCCCTCAGCAGTCCCTGAGTGAGGGAGCCTGGAATCCAAGTGGTACAAAAGTGGTAAAAACACCTGTTGTTCCCACCCCACCATCCTTGTGCACTGCCAGGAATTTCCAATATGTAATGACCCAGGATCCTGATCTACAGGTGAGGAGGCACTTGAGGCTGCTCAGGAAGGGAGGATGAAAAGGTGGACTTAAACTTTATTCTCCATGAATCCTGGGATGAATTGAAATTTTTCAAGCTTAGTATCATTTCAATATTTTTGGAACATTTGGGCAAATTCAGTTATTCTGTCATGGGAGAAAGAAAAAACAAACCGTTTCCCATATGCTTCAACTGGAAATTTTGTACTCTATTCAGAAATTATTGGGACATTAGAAACATCAAACTTGGCTTAGTTTGTAGATCTCAGAGATCTAAAGTTTTGAGCTGAGTTCCAAGAAATTCCTTCAGACATCTTACAGTTATTCCACCACTTCCCAATAAGTTTTGTTTTTCAAAACCTCAAAAACAATGTAATCGATATTTTGGAATGAACAACTGTAGCCCCTTGTTCTACATAATAAAAAAATAAAATAAATATATTTAAGTCTATAAAACACAAAGGCATTTTATAACGGGAATATTTTTTCTAATACTCTTGTAACTCAATTTTAAAAATAAAAATATAATAATAAAAAGTCATTCCTGAATGATGCCTCTATGGGCCAAACTTAAGTCAAGATTTTACTGTAGAGATTTCTCCTGAAAGTTCACAAGAACAATACATGCAGCCCCCCGACTCTAGTGGTCTCAATGGCATTGCTATAATGTTATCATTAGTTTCTTGCAATAGAAATAGAGAAGAAATGCATGACTATAAATATATCAGTATGGTGATTTCAGCTACTTATAAAGACATTTGGTCTAATTCCACTATCATTTTCATATTTTACACTGGTGTAATCAATGACCTCAACAGAGCTGCTCATGATTTATACTTGGGTAAATGACGAAGAATCAGACCCATTCTGCTTATTTTGACAGTCATATCTGTAATGCAATCGACACTTTGACAGATGCTAACAGAAGTCAATCAGCAAAATTATTCTTTTTCCAACGTAAGGCTGTGGGCAATCAAAGAAAATATGAACATCTGGCTTAGTTTTTGATTGCCATGCTCACTGATTTAGTGCACCCCAATAAGCAACAATTAGTTAGTACAGCTTGTGTCAAAAGACCCATCAATTTAAATCAAATTAAGTCAGGATAAATTGAATCCAATTGGCATCCATGCATATTTGTATGCACAGTTTAAGTAAGCTTCTACTATACTACATTATAAGCAAACAAATGTAAACTTTATTTTCTATGTTTTTAAAATAAATATTACCCCCAAATTATTTGACTTTTAAAAAACAATCTGGGAAAAGTTGACCTTTTTTTGCAAATGCAGTACTACAGATTTGTAAATAAAATCAATGTCATTTTTCTCTCCTTCTTATTTCAAACCCATCAGTGAATACATTGTGTTTTATGTATTTGGACAAATTCTCTCAAGCATATTGCTAGAGATAGCAAAATACTTGATGCATTATGGTTAATTTTAAAGGCAAATTGTTGTAAACTCCCTTCTCCCAAATTTATTTTTTTAAACAAAATTTTACAAAACCTTAGACTTCTCTGTTTTCATTTGTTTCTAATTCTAGTGAAAATAGAGTTTGTTTTTTTATTTATAAAACTAATCCATATTTTTGTTTGGAATTCATACATTGCAACATTGTGTGATTGTGCTCTAAATTGCAATTGGCTCCCATGGGCTCCCAGGACAGTGTTCAGGCAGCTGGAATCATAGTCCCACTTCCTAAGGTACACTTCCATATATTGGAGGTAGAAATGGCTCTTAGCCTCCATTCAAAGACTCGGTATGTAAAAGGGATTAGTGTTTTAATGGAAAGTAGTTAAAGAGAAGAGCTGCCAAAAGTCATTTTCAAGTTAAAAATCATGAGCCAGATTTTCTGATTTATTAGGGCAGGTTAGTATCAGCATTCTAGGCCAATGGAGGATTCCTATAGCACAGGAGAAATCACTGAAAGGCAAAGAGTGCTTGTGTTAGTGTGAATGGGGAGACAACAGCTCAGGGTATTGGCCTACTGCTGCAATTGGGCAGTGGATCCCCAGCTTGTTCCAACTAACTTTTGAATAATGTCGACGCAAGTCTTCACTTTAGAGGCTACTTTCTTGGGATGGTCATGAAAGGTTAGTGTGCGGTCAAGAATGACACCAAGATATGTTGGCTTTGGGTCATAACACAGTTTCACCACAAAACTCGACAGACTCTTGTGTGATTCTGTTGTCAAGGTTGAAAGTCGAGACTACTGATTTGCTCAAATTTGGGCTCAGCTGCTGCTTTCAGAAGTCATCTTCCATGATCGAAAGGTGAGATGTAAGGATCACTTCAATTTCTTTCAGAGTAGCAGCTGTGTTAATCTGTATCCGCAAAAGAACAGGAGTACTTGTGGCACCTTAGAGACTAACTAATTTATTTGAGCATAAGTTTTCATGGGCTGCATCCAATGAAGTGTGCTGTAGCCCACAAAAGCTTATGCTAAAATAAATTCCTTAGTCTCTAAGGTGCCACAAGTACTCCTGTTCTTTTTTCAGTTTCTTTAAAGCTACGGGCATGAAGTGCAAGTGCCAAATCATCAGCATATGCAAATATCTGTGCTGTTGTTTCAGGCACATCACTTGTGTACACATTGAAGAGCGTCGGAGCAAGAACAGAACTTTGTGGTAGCCCATTATTCAAATTGAGTGGCTTGATGGTTTGACTTCTCAGGTGCACCCACATCCTTCAGACACTAAGCATGATTTTCAGCAGCCTGAGAAACTGCACACAGGGGGTTACTTTGGCCAGTTTCATTAGCAAAGCATCCTTCCAGACTTGTCATGATGCTGACAGATCGATGAAAGCAGTATCAGTCTTGAGTTTTTGTTAGAATCTGGCCTCAATGTTTGTAGTGAGGGCCAGGACCTGGTTGCAGCAACTTCTGTGTAGTTGAAAACCAGCTTGCTCCTTGGGTAGGCTGGCATCCAGTGGGCCTGATTCAGTTCAGAATCATACACTCCATCACCTTGTAGGTGGTGCTCAAGAGGAGGATTAGCCTATAACAAGAAGAGAGATATGCAGGTTTCTCAGGCTTTAGAAGTGCAATTACCTTGACTTCTCTCCACATGTGGGGGATTTCACGGGTCTCCAGGACGTTGGTAAAAAGCTGTATAATCCGTTTCCATGCCAGAGGACCCAGGTTATATAAGAACTCAGAATCGACACCACTTTTCCCCACTGCTTTCCCCAATTTTGTGGCAACAATGATCTCCTCACTTGTGAATGATCCAAGCCATTGAGACACTGGAGCACATGTCGACATCACCCGTCGAAGTAGATGCTGGACTTGTCCACAATATTGCTTGTCCACTGGCCATTTTGATGCCCACAAAAGTTTAGCAGAGATGGCACACTCTTTCACCTGTGGCCTAGTAGCATGTGTGGGATTTGCAGCCCGCAGGTGTCTCAGCAGGTTCCAGGCACACCTGCTTGAGTGTGTGAAGTTTAGACTTTCTACACATTCAAGCCACCATCTCCACCTTGCTGCATTCAATGACTCCAGGAGGGTTTTTCCAGTGTCTGGGTCTCTACACTCGTCATACTTGTGGAGGAGCTCTTGGCTCTCTGCAGTCCAGACAGGAATGTTTAATAATCTGGGTGCCTGGGTGAAGTTCTTCTTTACAAGAGAGATTAAGAGCACAGCAATGGCAAAAGCTTTTGGCGTTGGGGGAATGCAAGAGACTCTATTCTCTAGAGTCATAGTGGAGGAGGCCCACACTACTTTTTTGAAGTTCAAGGGTGGCTCCAGTTTTGAGTAGAGAACTGGGATTTGAATATTAATACAGGTCAGAACTGGTCTCTGCTGGCTGTTCAGGAAGTCATCAAGGACGATCTGCGATGCGGGTATCAGTAGAGATGAATGTCCGGTCAGGGCAGTATCCTCTGCCCCATCTTGCAGAATGGAAAGTGATGTGCTGTTTTGCATCAAAAAGGAGGAGCATATCATTTGCCAGTGCCCACGGTGTTAGTTTTTTGCCTACAATGATGTTTGCTGCATAGCCTCACTGTGTGTGGTGACTATTAAAGTCACAGATACCATATGGTCCTGTGCATTCTGCACAGCTGGTTGAGGCCACCATGCACCAGATGGTTTGTATATGTTAACAATGGCTAGCTTGCAGATGCACACAGAGATTGTAGTTGTTTGTTTTGTCTTGTAGGAGGTAGTATTTGTTGATCACCTGCTTTATGTAAATTGCCAGCCTGTATTTTGGGTGGTAATTGCTGTCTATGAGTTTATAGCCATTGATTTTGTAGCAATGGGCTTTTTCTTCATTTATGATATAGGTCTCTCCTGGAGGGCAAGGACATCACTGCTGGTCATCTTCAGAATTTTCTCAGGTAGTTACACTTGGACCATGACGATCCTTCAACATTCAACTGGCAAATCTTTACCACAGTCCAATTTGCCTAGGACATTGGCCCTAAGAAGGTAGGCTTATTTTGTTCCTTTTTTGATTTAGAGGTCCACAGTTGATGTTCATTAACATTAATCATGGTTTCCCACTTAACAGGGTGGCCACATGAAGGTTGTTATCTTCCACCCCAGGAAGAAGCATGCTTATCTCAGGAAAGGAGGGTCACAGCCAGCCTGGTTGTAAAGCACTGCAATGATTGTAGCTGAGCAAGCCTCAACAAGACATGAGAGCAGCTGCTAATTAAGTGTAGGCTCTATATTGCCTCTTATGATTTTATATTATATGTAACCATTTGTTTCCAATACAAAGATATTGCCTCACCTACCATGTCTCTCTAATATCCTGAGACTGATATGCCTACAACAATACTGCATACCTATCTAAGTGCTGTGAATTAAATGGACCTCTGAGCTGAGGTGACACTGGTAAGTTGGGGTATACTGTCTCTTTGGAAGCAGAAAATCTGTAAATACTGCGAGTGTCCAATGGACCAGGAGATGGACTCTCCCAGGATATGCTCAGAGGGTTTGGGTGTGCCTATCCCGAACTTACAGAGTGACAGCAGGGCTGCTCAGCCTAAAGGGGGTGCTATTGTTGCTGGGGAGTTGGGAGCTGACCCCTGGCAGTCACAGACAAAGTTTCCTCATGCTTCAGGCAGATGGTAGCAAGGTTTCTGCAACCCTGGGTGCCCTGGGAAACATCACAGGTGCTGTTTTGTATTTTGGATAAATCTGCCCATTTATTTAGATGCCTAAATATGGATCTAGGCAACGAACATTTTGAAAACCATCATCCCAGTAAAGAGCTCTACAAATCATCGCAACGAAGGCACATTGGGTGGTTGTGAGCTCCAATGTTACCTGTTCTGTTGTAAACAGTGGGTACAGCAGTCTGCCTAGCAATCAGTGGCAGGACTGTGGCCATATTTATCAAAGTTTGCAGTATTATTGTAATTGCCTTCTGAATATTACTTTGAATGCAACATATTAAATGAAACATTAAACCAAATCAGTATTTATTAGACACTTTTAGGATTGTGTTTATGGGTGACACAAATGCATATTGATTGTACAAAAGATTCCCCCCTTTAAACCTACATCAGATGGCCTCACATTTATTTTAAATGTGCATGCAAACCTTTCAGTAAATTACATTTCCCCGTCTAATGGTTATTGATTTTCTTCTACATCATTTTGTGAAGGAGTACATTTTGTGTAAGGACTTAGCTACATATTGAAGTATAACAGTGTTTGTGACTTGTAATTAAAAACAACAATCATTTTATATGTATTTTCCTCATTAGTGGCACAAACTTTGCAATTAGCATTATGCAAATAAGGGTCAGTAAAAAACTAAAACATCACTCCATAAATATGTTGGAACACATTTAGCAACAAAGATTGTTACCGTAATAAATTCTTTTAAGATACAACTGCTCATGTGACAGGGAATCGGTCATAAAAAACCTTCAAACCTTCTGATCATTTGATTAGCATTATGATTTTTATAGGCAAATATAATATGATTGTTAGTTTCACAGAAGAAACATATTCTTCTGATTCAATTTAAGAGCCTGGGAGGGGGCCTTGGAATAACATTTTCTTAACCCCAGGCTTGTTTTCATAGACAGTGAAAGCTTTCCTGTAGAGACAGACTGGAGATGTTTAAAAGTAGAGATGGGCCTGGATTTTGGATTCAAAATTGCCGCTATGAATATTCCTGGACTTTGAGGACTGAACCCTGGATTCTCACTCTAGTTGTTTGGTGCAGAAGATTCCCCTATCCTCAGTATAAGGGATATTTTCTGAGGGTGGAGGGAAGAGAAGTCAGAAGCATGAGTGGGTGAGCAGAGCTTCTTGGCATTGCACCACAATTTGTCCCAACCACAACCAGAAGAGTGGGTGAATAATTCATTACATTGTAGACATTTGCAGAGATGGCCAATAAAGGCGCCAAGTGTGATAAGGTTTGTGTGTGATGTAGACATGTCTTCCCAGTAGGAACCAGCCTGGGACTACCAGATCTTCCCACATATGTTATCAAGCAGCCAGCAACAATTATTTTTTTAGCAGTTTATAATTGTTGATGTGAGAAAAAAGGAGATCCCGTCTGCATATCTAGAAAACAAAAGATCCACTTGCATCAAGTGGTGATTGATTCCTTGACCCACTGAATAAATTACTGATATGCCAATGCGTGGCAAGAGAGCAATTGCTAATTCAGTCCCTCCAGTGGAATTTCAGTAATACAGAGGCAGATCATCAGCTTCCCTGAGAACAAACACCAAATGCTATGGTGGCATTATCAAATGGATTATCAAAGATGCATAATATAATAAACTGGCTAGTGGAGATGTGTACCACTTCCTTATACTGGGTTGATTCAGAACTGTTTCACTTCCTGCTGCAAAGCTATGATTCTTTACTTTCAATGCTGATTTTCCTTTTGAGTTTGACTTGTCTTTTTTGGACCTGGAGGTGGAGTGTCTGATTCGATCATCTAGCATGGTGATAACTGTGAAGTCATAGGTAACTCTAGATTTGTCATACTTAATTTTTACTCGCTGTTTGACTGTCGTGTTCTCTCATTAGCACATGCTGTGCCTGCACACTGTGTTTGTCAATATGTCAGATCCAGCTGCTTTCTATAAAATCAGACTAGCTCTAGAGACATGGATCCTATCTTTATCCACACAACAGGTAGTGTATGGGCAGAAGAAATGCAAGCTTTCCCAAGCAGCTTCATCAATCTTTAGAGACCAACTCTAAAGGTGTGAAGATAATTCACTCTCCTTGTTCATTCAGGTGTTGACCTCTGCTGAAACAAGAAGGTTGTCAAATTGGCTGGTACCAGTTAAGATGGTTTCGATGTGTTTTCTGGTAGCCTCTGAAACACAGGAGATAGCAACAACCACTAAAGAACTCAAACTATTTAAAGGGATATGACCCAATTCCTGTACACCACATACTCCGCCCCCTTTCAAGTAAGAGGATATAAACAAAAATATGTTAGAAATATGTTACTTTTATAAGATATACAATATGCTACAAACAATCTGAGAAGCAGATTACAATTTCTCTGTATAATGTCTTGTAGCTATCACAACAGTATGTGGAGTAGTGTCTGTCCTTTCTGATGTAGCTATCAGTAACATTCTGTAGTGCTAGGGTCACTTGTAGTAGAAGCTGGGACATGGGACTCACTGGGATTATTACAAATCACTGTCTACAGCTGTAATCTTGGTATTCCCAATAGGCATCACTGGTGCAGAAGATTATAAAGTGGGTTTAATGTGTCTTCTCCATGATATATTCAGCACTGCTTCTATATCAGCGCTGTGACATGTGCCGTGTAGACATGCTTTATTGCCAGGGGAGAGCTCTCCCAGCGATAACCCCACCCCGAATGAGGCGTGGGAGCTTTATTGCCGGGAGTGTGGCTCCCAGCGATAAAGCGCTGTATATACTAGCGCTTGCCAGCGCCAAAACTTTTGTCGCTCGGGGGGTATTTTTTCACACCCCTGAACGACTAAAGTTTTAGCACTGAAAGTGGCAGTGTAGACACTCTCTTCGATTTTTCTTCCCTACGAAAACTTCACAGTCAGGAGTCTGATCACACTATTTCTTAAGAATGTCCCTCTGCAGATTGGGCTTTAACAAGTCCAAGTGAGACCTTAAATTATTCCTGGCATCTAATTTGTGGTGGCATGTACCGCATTTCTATAGGGCAATAGAAAATCCACAATATTGTATTCTGAGCTACCTTTATTTGGAGCCACATCATGAATCACTTGCTTAAATGTGTAGATAAACCTTTCTACTAATGCATCCCCAGTAGGAAAACCATCAAAACAAATGGCATGAAACGTGTCAAACAATTGAAACTCTTTGGATGTGAATTGAGTTCCATTGTCACTTACAATCCATTCAGGAAGTCCCATCCCTGTAAACAATTGTTTTAACACTTCCACCTTCTGGACTGAATTAGCTGAATTCATACTGAATACTTAAGGCCACTTAGAATCACATCTATTGAAATAAAAAACATAAGAACATAAGAATGGCCGTACTGGGTCAGACCAAAGGTCCATCCAGCCCAGTATCCAGTCTACCGACAGTGGCCAATGCCAGGTGCCCCAGAGGGAATGAACCTAACAGGTAATGATCAAGTGATCTCTCTCCTGCCATCCATCTCCACCCTCTGACAAACAGAGTCTAGGAATACCATTCCTTACCCATCCTGGCTAATAGCCATTAATGGACTTAACCTCCATGAATGTATCTAGCTCTCTTTTAAACCCTGTTATAGTCCTAGCCTTCACAACCTCCTCAGGCAAGGTTGACTGTGCACTGTTTGAAGAACTTCCTTTTATTTGTTTGAAATCTGCTGCCCATTAATTTCATTTGGTGCCCCTAGTTCTTATATTATGGGAACAAGTAAATAACTTTTCCTTATTCACTTTCTCCACACCACTCATGATTTTATATAACTATCATATCCCCCCTTAGTCTTCTCTTTTCCAAGATGAAAAGTCCTAGCCTCTTTAATCTCTCCTTATATGGACCATCTCCAAACCCCTAATCATTTTAGTTGCCCTTCTCTGAACCTTTTCTAATGCCAGTATATCTTTTTTGAGATAAGGAGACCACATCTATACACAGTATTCAAGATGTGGGCATACCATGGATTTATATAAGGGCAATAAGATATTCTCCATCTTATTCTCTATCCCTTTTTTTAATGATTCCTAACATTCTGTTTGCTTTTTTGACTGCCACCGCACACTGCGTGGATGTCTTCAAAGAACTATCCACGATGACTCCAAGCTCTCTTTCCTGATTAGTTGTAGCTAAATTAGCCCCCATCATATTGTATATATAGTTGGGGTTATTTTTTCCAATGTGCATTACTTTATATTTATCCACATTAAATTAAATTTGCCATTTTGTTGCCCAATCACTTAGTTTTGTGAGATCTTTTTGAAGTTCTTCGGTCTCCTTTGGTCTTAACTATCTTGAGCAGTTTAGTATCATCTGCAAACGTTGCCATCTCACTGTTTATCCCTTTCTCCAGATCATTTATGAATAAGTTGAATAGGATTGGTCCTAGGACTGATCCTTGGGGAACACCACTAGTTACTCCTCTCCATTCTGAAAATTTACCATTTATTCCTACCCTTTTTTCCCCCTGTCTTTTAACCAGTTCTCAGTCCATGAAAGGATCTTCCCTCTTAACTCATGACAACTTAATTTACATCAGAGGGACCTTGTCAAAGGCTTTCTGGAAATCTAAGTACACTATGTCCACTATGTTCTTATGTTATGTTTGTTGATCCCTTCAAAGAACTCTAATAGATTGGAAAAACACTTAAATCTGTGATAATTCCTCAGATCTGTCACCTACAAAGAACGGCTCAGGTTTGGGAATTTCCCTAACATCCTCAGCTCTGAAGGCTAAAGCAAATTCATTTAGCTTCTCCCCAATGACTATCGTCTTTAAGTGCTCCTTTTGTATCTCGATCATCCAGGGGTCCCACTGGTTGTTTAGCAGGCTTCCTGATTCTGATGTACTTAAAAAACATTTTGTTATTACCTTTTGAGTTTTTGGCTAGCTGTTCTTCAAACTCCTTTTTGGCTTTTCTTATTACATTTTTACACTTAATTTGGCAGTGTTTATGCTCCTTTCTATTTACCTCACTAGGATCTGACTTCCACTTTTTAAAAGATGCCTTTTTATCTCTCACTGCTTCTTTCACATGGTTAAGCCATGGTGTCTCTTTTTTAGTTTTTTACTGTTTTTTTTTTTAATTTGGGGTATACATTTAAGTTGGGCCTCTATTATGGTGTTTTTGAAAAGTGTCCATGCAGCTTGCAGGGATTTCACTCTCGTCACTGTACCTTTTAATTTCTGTTTAACTAACCTCCTAATTTTTGCATAGTTCCCCTTTTTGAAATTAAATGCCACAGTGTTGGGATGTTGAGGTGTTCTTCCCACCACAGGAATGTTAAATGTTATTATATTATGGTCACTATTTCCAAGCGGTCCTGTTATAATTACCTCTTGGACCAGATCCTGCGCTCCACTCAGGACTAAATCGAGAATTGCCTTTCACCTTGTGGGTTCCTGTACCAGCTGCTCCAAGAAGCAGTCATTTAAAGTATAAAGAAATTTTGTCTCTGCATTTCATCCTGAAGTGACATGTACCCAGTTAATATGGGGAGAATTGAAATCACCCACTATTATTGAGTTCTTTATTTTGATAGCCTCTCTAATCTTCCTTAGCATTTCATCATCACTATCATTGTCCTGGTCAGGTGGTCAATAATAGATCCCTACTGTTATATTCTTATTAGAGCATGGGGTTACTATCCATAGAGATTCTATGGAACATGTGGCTTCATTCAACATTTTTACTTCATTTGATTCTACATTTTCTTACACATATAGTGCCACTTCCTCCCCTCTCCTCTCTCACCCCCCCTCCGCACGACCTGTTCTGTCCTTCCAATATATTTTGTACCCTGGAATGATTGTCTCCTATTAATTGTCCTCACGCCACTAGGTTTCTGTGATGCCTATTATATCAATATCCTCCTTTAACATGAGGCACTCTAGTTTATCCATCTTATTCTTTAGACTTCTAACATTTGTGTACAGCACTTAAAAAACTTGTCACTATTTATTTATCTGCCCTTTTCTGATATGTCAGATTCTTTTTTATGCTAATGTTTCTTGCCATATCCCGTAAATTGTCTGTAAGGGTGTGGACTCACCCTGCAGCGCCTCCTGCTGGTTGTCCTCGGGAATTATCTCATCCCAGTGCCAGAGCACCCTCTGCAGGCCGGTGATCCACCTTACCTCACTCTGGCCCCCATGTCCCTCCCAGGAGCTAGTGCCCCTTCACTGGGTTTCTGCCCCCCTTGCAGAACCCCTCAGTCCTGGGTCTCCCCATCCCAGGGGAACCCCTACACACTATCCCCACTTTGCCTCAGTCTTGGCTACAGTCCAGGCTCCATCTAGCCCCCATTCACTGGGGCAGACTACAGTATAAGCCACTCATCATAGGCAAAGGAGTTTGGGCCTGCTGCCTCTGCCTACCCGTGGGCTGCCCCTTTGCAACCCCAGTACCCAGTTGGCCTTACCCTAGGCCTGCAGCCTGGGGGGTTTCCAGGCCGGAGCTCCCCAGCTCCTCTTGCCTTCCCCCAGCCCTGCTCCACCTTACGTACCCAGGTACACTCCCTAGCAGCCAGGCCCTTCTCCCTCTAAAGGCAGAGCAAGAGTGTTTGTTCCTGGCTTCCCTGGCCTTCATAGGGCCAGCTGGGTCTGTTTGGGGTGGGGCCACAGCTGAGGCTGTTTTCCCCCAATCAGCCCAGCTTTTCCCCTGCCACAGCCCTCTCGAAGGGCTGTTTCAAGCCCTTCCAGGCAGGAGCGGATGACCACCCCGCTACATGGTCCAACATAGTCAGTGAGGATTTGTTGGTTATCCCAAGGATGCAAAAGAGTATGTTTAGACTCATGATTTTCCTGACAAATCTTGACATTGTTTTGCCATTTATTCTATGTGTGTATCAATCCCTGCCATCACACTAAACTCATGAAATTCTTGCAGTATGGGTGACCTGTGTTTCGTAGAAGTAACCACTCTGGCGCCACACGTTAGGCAATATTAATATAGTTTTAACTGTTTTTAAAGCAAAGAATTCTGGAACCAGAAGTTTGTGTGCCTAAGTCCAACCAATCATAGTAATGTCATACACTACAAAACAATATGATGGTATAATTTTCAAAATGCTTTTTGAAAAAAAAAAAAAAGCCAGCTTTTAAAGGGGTTTTTAATAGTAAACTTCCAAAAAAAAAAAAAGCTGAGTTCCCCATCTGCCACCAAAAAAGTGGTGTTTTTATGCTGCCATGAGTTCAAAATATTCTAACCAATTTCAACCATATTTTTTGAGAATAAAAGCTCATATACTAATGGCGTTCCTGCTCAAGGTGATTTGTATCTGCAAGTTCAAAAAAGGTGTTATGGAAATCCTGAAACACAATTCATTCCAGCTGTGGTAACACTACTGATGTAATAATTTGTGATGAAAAAAATACTGTCCACAATATAGTGTTTCTATAAATGCTTGATGTCACTGGAAAGTAAGTTGTGCTATCTTAAAGCTGACATTTTAGGGAATATAATATGTAAAGCTTAAACTAAAGAGAACCATCCTATGATTTCACCAGTTGTGAAATTATCTGAACTATCCACTATCTATGTTACATATATGCTCATAGGAAATTCTAATAGTTTTAGTTTTTATTTAAAAGTACTTATGGAACAAATGTTATGCCCACATATATTCACCTCAATAAGCATATGGTGGTGAAATAAATTAGACTAAGGACCTACTCAGGAGTAAAATTAGGTTGTATAGGCATGAATGCTACCAGAGCTATTGAATGCAGTGTACCCTTTACCATGTACTTCTTAGTGAAATGACAATAACATGGTACCTTAAGCAAGTTATTGTGTGAAATCAGTAAGGTCCATCCCAACTGTCTGTCAGTGAAATCATTTCATCCTCACAAGCTGATTTTGAACCATTAAGGCAGTCTTTAACTTTGCAATGTGTTTAGTCACTGCATTTCCCTCAGTA
The DNA here is from genome assembly GCF_027887155.1 of Malaclemys terrapin pileata. Lineage (NCBI taxonomy): Eukaryota > Metazoa > Chordata > Testudines > Emydidae > Malaclemys > Malaclemys terrapin. The sequence goes on from NC_071512.1 coordinate 71,415,122, forward strand.
ATTTGTCTTCATTGGAAGCAGCACTCAACCACTTTTAGTGCTTATTTCTGTTAACAAGAATGTGGTCTACTTTAATACAGCGTCAAACAAAACCAGAAAGAGTCATGTGGATGATTGCAAGAGAAACTGGAGCAATACGTAAATGGGTGTCAGGTAGATGAGAAATTTAAATGAGGGATGAAATGCACTTTACATGACCACTCAGATGGAAAACAAAATGTTCAATTTCAGACAGACCATTTCTGAGGCAGCTGAATAGGAATCATAACAGAAAAGTCCAGGATTAATCCAAAAGATCTCCCTCATTTGCAATTCTGGGTATTGGATTGAAAATCAGAAGAAATATGAGTTAAGTAATCAGGAAGTAACTGAAATTTTCACTGAAGGGGCTGTGCTATGTTGAAATCCTAATCTTTTGCTGACAAGACAATGCATGATATGAAAGATTGAGTTAAACTACACAAGCCTCCTAAAAGCTTGGATAGAAAGTTGCTCAGTTGGCAGGGATACTAATAGGTCTAAAAGCCTTGAAGCTCATTTTAGCACCTTCTGCTTTTCTTGGAGGTGACCTCCAGTTATTACATTAGGAACTGATTGTTTACAAAATTTTTGCTACTTCTCTTTATGGAACATTCCATTGCATAAGCATATTTCTCATTTGAATCTTGTTTAATATCTACTCCCCGTCTTGTCTGACTTCTTCTGCAGTGCTCAAACACCTTCACATATTTATCTTCAAACTTGGGTTGGAAGCCCAGTTCTAATTACTGGGGGTTAATAGTGAATTTTCCTTAGGAGCTGGTTATCCCATAACTGCAGGGTTTCTTCCTCTGAAGCACCTTATAATGTTACTGTTCGGAGACAGGATCCTGGACTAGAGGGACCACTGGTCTAATTCAATATGGCAGTTCTTATATTCCTATGTTGAATGTTAAAACTGTTAAGCATGTATTCTGTTCTGGTTCTTTCAGTCAGTTTTTTCATATCTGAGTCTGCCTCAGACACCGTGATCCTGACTACAGTAAGACTACACATGGAAATAAAGAAATGTATATTGATAAAACTATCAGCGGTCTGGACTCTTAACACTTTAAACGTATGGAGGCTGGGCTGTATATTTATGTCCTGTACATCCCTGAGCAAGTTGCCAGCATTTAATAATAATGCATGTTACAAGATCTCCATTTGTGAATGACTGCACCACAACTAAAGTGGTGCATAGTTTGTCTGGGTCTTACCCAGGAAGGGCAGCTTTGCTTTGGGGGGGGCGAGGGGGGAGGAAGGAGGTCAGAAACTGCTGTAAAAAAGGTGCTCGGTGGTCAGCTTTGCAGCAGTGACTCACCCCCCTCCCCTGGAATGTGAGGTTCAAAGAGCATAAAGGTATGAAACCTGGGTGGGGCAAGTCTCTTTGTTCCACACAGTGAGTAAGCCATCAAACAGGATCAAGAAGCAGCATGGCTCCAGGGGCATGGAAAAAGGGTGAGTTCCGGAAAAAAGGGGTCTGTTATTACCCCCGGATCCCAGATACAGGGAAGGGCAGGGGGAGGCAAATTACAAGTAGGACACAAGGGGTGTGATTTAACAAGTGAAGCTGCTGCTCGGCGTCTGCTGCAGTCACAAGACAGCGTGGCTTGCGGCTCATGCAGAAAGGGGAGAGTGGAAAGAAGGGGAACTAGCATCCCCCTGCCCCAGGTACTTCCACCCATAGGCAGGCTGGAAGCTGCAATCGGGGAGGGTGAATTGGCAAATGAAGCTAGTCAGCCTCTGAAACAATCAATGTGCACTGGGAGGGGAAGGCAAGGGAATGTAACTGTTTCATGTACCAGCCGTGCTGCAATTAGATGTTTGGGCTATCAGACTGCAACTCTTTCTGGCTGTGAGTAGGTGCTGCTCAGGTGTCTGTACCTTTGCTGGAAAGGGGACAAGCAGAGGCAGCAGCTGCAGTAGAGGACAGTCTCAATGGAGCCCAAGGGCTGGAAGGAGACCCAAGGGAGACAGTATTGCAGCAGGGGGTGCTCACCGGTACGGGGGCTGCTAATGCCCAGGGTGGTGTGCTTAATAACCCAGCGCAGTCTCATGGACTGAGGAAGGGAAATGACCAAAGGGAAGCGTCCACACATGCAGGTGGGCAGGCTGTGTGCATTAATGGGGTAGTCAGTGGAGCTGTGCAGCAAATGTTTAGTGAAGTTGTTTCTGAGGTTTTCTCCAAAGCATTACAGTGCTTCCAAAGGGCACCAGGGCATCCAGAATCAGGATGTTCTCCTCCATTGAACACAAGGGATGGTAGTAATGCTGACCCCAGGGGTGAGTGTGATCTGAACCACACAGAGGTTAGGGGGATGGGTGGCAAAGGTAGCAGAGCCTATTGAGGTAGTAAATACTCTGGGCCCAGACAGAGTGGGAGGTCCAGAAGCCTGGGCAGAGCCACCTAGGAGTGGCACCTTCAGTGTGGGCACTGATGGTATTATACACCTGCTGCAAGCTAATCTGCAATTACTGCAGCAGCTTCAGGCACTAGATGTGCGGGGTCTGCACAGGGTGATGGGTAGGCCCAGCATGGGCTCAAGTTTGGGCAGGATGGGGCAGGTCCCCGGCAAGGGTAGCGAAGTCCCTGTTGGGAATGAAACCCCTGGGCACATGGGGACTCATCGGCCATCAGGGCATGTAACCTCATGGGACAGAGTAGAGACTCCGGGGATCTCTGGGGGAGCAGGGCTCTGCAGAACTCCCTCCATGCAGTCCTGAGTATGGTTCTGCTGGGGTGGCTGACCTGATGGGAGTTCACTTACTGAGTGCAACTAAAGATAAAATCCTGGGAGGCGAATACGTGGACATATTATCCCTATTGCATAGGGAAGTGTTGACAGACAGTAAACATGGGCAAGGCAAGCAAAAAACGAGCTGCCCAAGAGGCCAAGGCTGCCTAGAACATGAGAAAATTGGGAGGCTGCCTTCCTCATCTATGCAGGTGTTATAGTACAGGCCTACCCAGAGAGGATCCCTGCCTTGGTTAAGTATATGGCCATAATTAGGTGGGCACACAATATGTTTGGGGGCATGTCCTTGTTTAATTATAATGAGCAGTTTCAATTAATGGCAGCAACCCAAACTGGGATAAGGTGGGACATACCTCATCACACACTGTGGTTGGAGTGGATGACACCAAGGGCACCAGGAGTTCACACAGACAGTGGTTTGTTCATACCACAGCAAGCTTGGGAGGGGCCACAGGCACGTAATAATAGTTGCTGGGCAGTTAATGATGGTGGTGGTTTTCGCAGCACCTGTAGATACAGGCATGTTTGCGAGACATGTTTTGGGACTCATTCAGCCTGTTTTTGCCAGAGCGGGAAGTGAAGATCACAGGGAGGAAACAGGAATGGGGGTGGCGCAAGCGTGGGTGGAGCAGGGTCTGGGACACAGAGCACAAGCTGGGGAGGAGGACGAGCTGGGAGTGGTGCAATGGGCACGGGCGCCAAGGCCAGTTAGGCCGGATGTGCTAGGGTAATCCCATAGGAGAACCCTTAACAGGGCAGATGGGGCATATTTGTGGGAGGGGTTTACAGCAGGATTTTGGATCCCTTTTGTGGGAAACAGGACTCATTTGATGTCAAAATATTTAAAGTTAGTAGCTGGGAGGGGACATATTGTTAAAAAAAAAAAGATTGCACACTAATTAAAGGAGGGCAGGATAGCTGGGCCATTTGATCAGTTACCTATAACACATTTAAGAGGTTTCCCCCTGGGGTTGGTCCCCAAGAAGACCCCAGGGACATACCAATTAATTCACCACCTGTCATACCCGTTACTGCCAGTGCACCCATTGGACTTTGACCTGTTGGGTTTCTGTTTTGAGGGGCAATTTTATTTTGACAAGACTATGGCCACGGGCTGTTCAGTATCTTGTGCAGCTTTTGAGAAATTCAGTACAATGTTGCACTGGGCAGTGGTGCGGTCAATGGGACTAAACCAAGTAGTGCATTATTTGGATGATTTTTTGTTTGCGGGGCGAGCTGGATCAGATGAGTGTGTTCGCCTGTTGGACACATTTCAGGCCCTGGCTAAAAAGTTGGGGATACCCCTAGTGGATGAGAAAACAGAAGGCCCTTCCACTACATTGACCTACCTGGGCATTCAGCTGGACACCCCAGGGAGGGCATATCTCGGCTCCTTCAGGATAAGCTTCAGGAGCTATTGGGGTTGCTGCAGAGAGCAGTGGGAGCTAAAAAACTCATGCTACAGGAACTGCAATCTTTTCTGGGGCACTTGTACTTTGCTTGCAGGGTTGTTGCCCCGGGGCGGGCGTTTTGTGCCTGGCTGGCAGCGGCAACGGCCGGCATAGCCAGGCCACACCATTACATATGAGTCACTAGAGAGATGAAGGAAGACTTGAGGGTGTGGGAAAGTTTTCAGAGTCGATTTAATGAGGTATCATTGTGGAGGGAGGAATGGTTATTACAAGGGGGGTTAAAAATCCACTCTCATGTAGCAGGGGGCACAGGTTTTGGGGTGTTTTATCAAGACAAATGGTGTGCACAAAAAGGCCTGCCACCTGGACACAAAAACGGGGTTGTGCGTGACATGACCTTCTTGGAATTTTTCCCCATTTTAGTTGCAGTGGTGATTTGGGGATCGGAGCTGGCTAATAAAAGGGTGTGCTTCTGGTATGACAACATGGCAGTGGTACAGGTTATCAATCACCAAACTTCCAGATTGCACCGGGTTATGAAGTTGGTAAGGGTGTTTGTTCTACAATGTTTAAGCTTCAACATCTGTTTTTGTTTCAAGCATGTGCTGGGCCTGGATAATGGCATAGCAGATGCCTTGTCTCGTTTCCAGTTTGACTGATTTCAAGAGCTTGCACCAGGGCAGATGAACCTGAGCAGATGCCGCTGGCTTTCTGGAACCTCGGAATATGATGTGGTTGGCGGAATGGAGATTTTTGGCTCCAGGCTTACAAGTTGTTTATTTTGTTTTCTTTTAAGAAGTCTTGTCAATTCAAGGATCCAGAGAATGGGTTGCCTACATTGACCTACCCGGGCATTGAGCTGAACACCAGGGAAGGCGTATCTCGGCTCCTATACGACCCTCCGTGGAGGGCGGTTGTTGCAGTACCGGTCAAGGACAATACAGCTGCTGGTGCCCCTTGAGGATTACACACGGAACAATGGGTTCTTCCTCCCCAGAGGACATTCGGAGATGTCTGGGAACCCGGCGGGGTTGCAGGGGAGGCAGCAGCAGGGAGCCAACCCCCCCGATTCTCATAGCCCACCTTAACCCTTTTACGAGGGTGGTGGATGGTAAGTTCCAAGCTATGGGTTGGCTGGGGGACCTGGATGGAAACAAAGGGGGGCTGGTGGAAGCCCCGGATAATTTATTTGAATAAGCATGGATTAGACTGCACTGTATACTTTATCTGCCGGGTAGTCCCAGACATCTATATAATAAAGTTGCGGCCTGATTAAAATCCATAACAAGTCTCTCCTGTCCTTGCGGTGTACCCAGACAATGAATGACTTAACATTCCTCACTTTGATCCTCGCCCACTACTGATAAATAACTGGGTTCTGATTGCAGAAGCATCTCCAAAAAAACCCCAAACATTTTACTCACAGCTACATCCATGCAATACCACGAATAGCAATTTTTAAATGATTTTCAATTACCAGCTGAGGATATTGTCTGAATCACCACCATAAGTTGCATAAAAACAGATTCTATTTTCTATTTAAAAACCTAGTAATTCATCTTGTTTAATAAAAGACACAATACATATTCATTACTATTCTTCCAACATGGAAGATGTTCAATAAACGATTGCCTCTCATCAGCCATCACCTCAATAGTGGTGTTAGGACTGTACATCTAAATCTCAACCATTGTGGAAACAGTTATGCAAAAGACTTCCAGAGAAGATGGTTCCTGACTTCATAATAGGCTGAACCCAAACCCCAGATCTAAACACTTGTTAATTTTGGAGTGTTAGAAAACTGGATTGGGATCTGAATTGTGTGTCTTGGGTCCATCTTCATCCCTCTCACACCATTCTAGGACCTGTCTTCTATCCATGCTGACTAACAGAGGGGATAATATGGAGAGCTTTTTTTTCCACTTCACAGTTCTGATGGTGCCACCAAGGGGGTTTTATGGGTTGCTGTACCCCTAAGGGCAGGAAATCATCAATAGGAGACTTACCCAGTGTCCCTCTGCTTTGGCTGTAATGGGTTTCAATGGCCTGGGTTCTTAGGTACTAAGAGGTAGTGCCTCTACATGACTGCTTAAAGGATTCAGGAGTCCTACCATACCAACTGCCCAATAGGCAACAAGTAATTCCTGTGCAGAGTTCTAACATGTCTCCTTCCTTCTTCTCTCTGGAGCCAATGTATTTCTGAACAACCTCAGAGGATTCTGATTTCTATTTGTCTTCCAGCTTGTTCTTCGCTTTTACTCCCAAGTTCCTTATAAAAGCCCAGTCACCTGGAAGTAGTTCTTGCTCCCTTATGCGCCTGTCATGCCAGGTCTTATTCTGAGTTGCAGTCTTTGCTGCTGCATCTGTAGACAGTTGAAGGTGTTCATCAGGTGTTGCTTTAATTATGTTACATATTGAAGATATGTCTCAGAGCCTCCTTCACCTGGAGTCACTCCAAAACAAATGTTCACAGGTATTCTCACTTCTCTCCCAAACATTAGGTAACAAGAGGAGAATCCGTTAGCAATGTCCCTGATACAATTATAAGCATGCACTAGTTGTGAAATATGTTGGCTCCATTTGTGTTTTTGTATTTGGCTGAGTGTCCCAAGCATGTTCAAAAACATCCTGTTGAAATATTTTGGCTGTAGGGCCTTTTGTGGGTGATACGGAGAGGTTCAGGATTTCTTTACCTCACATATTTGTAGTAGTTCTTTGATAAGTCTACTTTCAAAGTCACACCTCTGATCGGAGTGAATTCTGGCAGGCCAACCATTGTGCACAAAGTAGTTGTCCCATAATATCTTGGTTACTATGGTAACACACCTATCTTTCATGGGAGAAGCACTTGTGTGTATCAAGTGAAATGATCTGTTACCACTAATATGATAGTGTTCCCTTTGTTGTCAGGTTCTAAGGACAGAAAATCAATATGCACAAGATACATAGGTCTCTTGCTTCGGATGTTAACTAACTAGGATGATGATGTGGGTATTGTCTTCCAAGCTACACATCTGTAAGCAATGCTTACAATATTCCTCTACATCTCTCGCTCCAATTGGTTTAGTCAGCCTTCCATCCCCCAGGGGTTGTCTAATTACAAGGCTCAACATCCTTGTTGAGGTGAGCACATTGCAATCTTCCCCTTCTCTCATTTATCCAGCAACAAGCTTGAATCCAGTTTTTGTCGAATCAATTAACTTAGTTACAAATACCTTACAAGACGCGAAGGAAGCTAAACGCTCAGGACAATGCTCAAACTGATGCAAAGTACTTCTTATATTATGTTTTCTCTTTCTGAATTTTCAATACACATGCCTGCATTACAATGTGTTTTTGACCCCAGAGGTGCACACCAGCTCAACTGGGAGGGGTGGGGGAAGTGCCTGGGGTCAAGTGGGAGAGAGAAAGAATTTTTTTATATTTCAGAGAAATAAGTGCTGCCAAAGCTGATATTCTATTGGAATGGATGCCTTTGTGAGCAGTGGGGGTGGAGAACAGGGAGTTGACCAGGAGGGATAGGCAGAGGAGAAGTTAACTGGGACAGGAAAGGCGTTGAAGCTGGGTGGGGGACCAACTTGGCTGATGGATGTGGGATTTAATATTTCAGAAAATGAAAAGCTGTAAAGCTTAATTTTTCCAATCATGGATGGCATTTTGAGCACTGGGGGGAAAGAGGGTGATAAAAGTCCAATAGACTTGGGAAATAATTATAATTCAAATCTATCCCAAATGGTAGCAGCCCTCAGGTACCTAGAATAGAAGTTGTCTAATCCCCATGTAAAGCTGAATTGTAATATAGAATATAATACATTGGGACAGAAGTCCCCTTGCCACTTTGATGCTGGTGTCTGTCTGAGTTTTGGAAGCTGTCTATTCCACAGGGTCTGCCTTGGGATCTTGCATGGAGAAGAGATTTGGATTTCCAGGGAAATCTCATCCGAGTCCTGGTGGCAGTTGAGCTTGGTGCTGTACACAAAAAAAAGGTTTGAAAGTGACCTTTTTGGCATAAATCCGATGCAGTTTGTGATGGTAAGAGCAGTTACTGGGAGCACTGCTGGAAGTTTTGTTGCTGTCCTTGTTTTTTATAATTCTGCTGGGGCTCCTTTCTTTCATGATGGTACGGGAACTGATCCTTGTCCAGCATTTGCTTTGTTTGATATATGCAGATTTATCTCCTCTCCCTGCTCTTGAGGTAATCCATGATGTGAGCAATGGTCCACCTGGAAGCCCAAGACCCAGCTGCTATAATACTGAGAAGGATAAGAAACTCCAGGAGAGTGTACTTGTAAAGGGGGCCACCTGTCTGAGTGCCAGTAAATAAAAAAGATGAGGCAATATACAGTCAACATGACCTCAGAGCAATAGAGTGCACACAGGTAAACACACAAGTGAATCCAGATGTGAGGCAATGCCCTGAAAAGTTGATCTGAAATGTGGATGCATCCACGCAAACCTTCTTCCAGACTAACTCATCCCAAAATGGACTTAATCCACGTTGATTGTCCAATTCACAAAAAGTTGCCAGATAATTTCAAAAAAATTATTATTTTGTGTCAATGTATTTTGATCCAAAAACCCTGCAAAAGTTAAGATGTAGATAAGCCCTATAGAGCCCCTGAGAGAGGACTGTACTCCTATACTTCTGGCTGTACTCAGACCCAGGAGGGTTAGAAGCACATGGGGGAATCCAGATTTCACAACCAGTGAAATTAATGTGCAGCATTAATTGGTGGGTAATGAATCTGTCTTTGTATGGGTAACTGTGCTTTGTATGGTCTAAGCCCCTCCTGCTGAAGGAGCTCTTCTGAAATGTGTAGCCAGAGTTGGGACTGAGATGGCAACATATATTAAGCTGCTGCCTTTTCTACATGTGGATGCTTTCTCGTTGTCTTCTCCCTTGCAAATTTCCTGATGGTGAACCTCACAGGCAGTTCACTCCAGTTCTCGCACTAATATCCACCTGAGCAGGAAAGCAAAGCATGAACCTGGCATGGAGACTGAGCTACCCTCTCCCACTGCTCAGGGTGATCCCTTCATGTCAGCGATGGGTCCGTGTAAGGAAGCTTGCCCTGCTTCTGTCAGCACTGTTCCGGTTTTGAGGACAATCAGTAGAGTTTGGGTTCTACTACTATCAATTCATGGGCAGTAACATTCCTTTAACATTTTGTTTTCATAAAAAAACATTTTAAAATATTAAGGAGAGTTCTGACTAGAAATGTGATCTCTGAAGCCAATTCTTCCCCATTTAGGCAGAATTTGCCATCTTCTTATCCTTATCCTTATCTTATAGACTCCATGTGAGAGAAAAACCTATGTCTGACTTTCACAATCAAGCCTCATCCCGGCAGGATAAAGTAATGTATAATCCAGGCCCATATTTTTCACTCTTTAACAGTCCAATGCTTTTTGTCCTTTACATCAAAGGAGAATAATCATAATCCACAGAAAATATGAAATTTAAGCTATGAAAACCCGTCTCAGATTTGTATGATAATTTAAAAGTTGTCTGTTTTTTAAGAGTTACACATTTCACAACCACCTTGCACAATGATGCTACCTTTGTGACAGGTGGTCACGTGCTTTAATCAAAACTGATATATAGTTAGGGGGGTTGTTTTATGTTTTAAGTGCATGTATTTGCAATTGTGAATGTATCTACTAATCAACAACTTTCAACTGACCTAGTACCTGTAAGCAAAACAAATTTTCCTTTCACACCTAGGAGGCAGCCTACTTAAATGTTATTATGGCATTTTTCTTAGGACAATCCAGTGCCTTTTGGCACAGACCCGAATAGGAGGGCTGGCCGTGCCCCGCCCCGCCCCAGCTCCAGCTCCAGCCCCAGCTTATCTGCTGCCTCCGTTTCAGGCTTCCCGCGAACATTTGATTCGCGGGAAGCAGGGGAGGGGGAGGAGCATTCAGGGCAGGGGGCAGAGTTGGGGCGGGGACTTTGGGGAAGGGGCGGAGTTGGGGCAGGACTGGGGGTGGGGAAGGGGCGGAGTTGGAGCAGGGCCGGGGCCCCGTGGAGTGTCCTCCTTTTTTAAAATTAAAATATGGTAACCCTAAATATGATAATGTTTAAATGAACAGGCTCTTGATCAGAAGTTCCCCCTAACTCATCTCCTGCTATACAGAATAATTCAGAAGCAGCTTGCAACAGTATAGGAAAAGTCAGACACCAGAGGCTCAGATAGCCCCTTATCTGTTACACTACTTTAAACCCAGACTAGCTCCCTTGAAGTCATTACAGTCCCTGATATTGCACCAGCATAAATGAGATCAGAATATAGTTCAAGCTCTCTGAAAGAGACTCCATCTTGAGACACAGACTGCCATGGACATAGGTGAAAGTTACTTTTTCAGGGAACTTGAATGCCTTAAATAATATTCCTTTTTGTCAAGAAATAGTCTACTACACTTTTTAGAAGAAGCACAAAGTGTAGGAGACAACAAAATAACCCACATGCTGTGGGGATGGGACTCCTTAGGCCACTAGTAATTAGTTCCCTAAAGAGCCTGTCCCCATGACATGTAATTAGGATTAGTTAAAGCTCAGCACTTTGAAGATGTAAAGCATTCTATAAGAGCTAATTGTAGTAGATTGTCTATTACATTGGGAAATATATATTAAAATTTTTGCTTCTACTCATAATTTTAATCTAAAAAGGGAATAGACATTTCATGCTCATTTGTAAACATGTCAGAGATGGCAAAGTTCTGAAAGCCATTTCATTATCTTAAATGAAAAAAAAATGAAGATTTTGATCATGTATTTGTGCAAATAAGTAAGCTACTGATGTGCATTTTTGTAAGAGACCATATTGTCTTTTTCTAAAAACAAAACAAAACCACAAAAGCTCCTTTTGCTTGTTTAAAATGTATAACAGCCTGAAAATCCTCATACCAAATATAAAATGAAAACAAAAACAAAAAACTTTATTCCCTGCTTTTTAAAGACAACTCAGGAACATCAAAGTGTTGTCTTTCTTGGTTTCATTTGGTGATGCATTAAAAGACCTGTACACTTGGGTGGGAGCTTTTTCAGCTCTCGACTGAAGGGGCAGAGGTACTGAAACTTTAGCAAAGACAGCCTTTCTCCCAAGTATTTGAGATGAATAGGTGTTAACAGATATCAAGTCTGGGGGAAAAAACCAAATCACTTCCCCTGACAGTTACTCATCTTTTTAACCTAATTTCATAATCCTATTATTTCTTTGGGGGAAGCACAGAATCCTTCAGTAAAAATAAAATAGAAAAGTCCTGAGACACAGCAAGTTTTTTAAATTGTGAGAACTCCCTCCATTCCCTTTCCTTATCCCCAACATGTCAGGTCCTTTTTATACACCATGAGGAAGCAAAAAAGAGCACTTTTTTTTTTTTCTTTCTCCTTTAAAAGCAATTTGCCAAATTTATTTTAACACATATGAAAACCTGCACAAAGCATGAATAGTTAACAAAAGCAACCCACGCAAACTGTCATCTGCATTTGAAAATAAGAATGCACTTTCATAATACCTATGGTAATTATATATAATAGGATTTTAGTAAGGAGAATTATTATCATTTTAAGTGACTTTTCTCCTATTTAAAGATTTTTTTAAAAAATCATTTTCATTTTCAGTTCTTTTAAACATAACAAAAACTCCCTTATTTTTCCTCTGTTCCAACGGTCCCAATATTTGGACATTCACCTCAGCTGTGTTGTGCTACCTGGGTATAAAAGTGCTTGAATAGGCTGCATTCCCTGTGGATGGAGTTTACATTTCTTTTCTATAGTCTTCTCTTTTACACTGGTGGCATGTAACAGAGATCAGAATTTGGTCACTCCGGTAAACCACAGGACTTGGGAGTTCATCTTAAGGCAGAGCCTTCCAGGCAAGGTCCTTTTCCTTTCTCACTGGTGCATGTGTCACCAGCAGGTAAATTGTGTGCTACATCCAGGGTCGGCTCTAGGTTTTTTGCCACCCCAAGAAAAAATTTTTTTGGCTGCCCCCACACCCCAGCCCTGGGCTCTCTCTTCTCCCCTCCCACCCGCACCTCTTGCCACCCCAGCCCTGGGCTCTCTCTCCCCCCCCCGCCCCAGCCCTGGGCTCCCCCCCACCAGTGATGACTCCGCCTGCTCCCCTCTCACCTCCAGCCGGTCCGGCACTGGCAGGGTCGGGGTAAGCAGCGGGGCTCCCGGGCCGCGCCTCAGCCCTGGGTCCCTCCATCCAGGACTCCCGCCTCCAGGACTGGCCGGGACCCGGGAGGGCAGGGCAGAGCAGGGGGACCGCCCTAGCAGAGGACTGAGGAGCCAGGGCAGGATAGCCCCAGAGGCAGCAGAGCCCCGGAGAGCAGGACGCGGGCCCCGCACGACAGCGCCCTGCCCTCTATGGCCCCACTGCTGCTGCTGCTTCTTGCCACCCTGCCACAGTCCCTAGGCAGCTTGGGCCGCTTAACCCAGCACCTGCTGCAACGCTGGGGGGCGGCCGCCCTGCAGCACCTGCAGGTGTATCCGTGTGCCCTGTGGGGTGTCCCCCAGCCTGAGTGTCCCCCGCTCGAAGCCTGCCCGGCCCAGCCACGAGGTGTGGGCACTGCTCCTCCGCAGCGAGAACTGCAGCGAGAACTGCAGCAGCCCCAGGGCGCCCCCCCCCCGCACATGACACGCTGCTGCCAGGGCCGGCTCTAGGCTTTTGCCGCCGGAAGCACCAAAAAAAAAAAATGGCCAGAATGCTGCCCTTGAAAATGTGCTGCCCCAAGCACGTGCTTGGTTTGCTGGTGCCTAGAACCGGCCCTGGCTACATCTCCCGCTCTGTGATTCATCTGCAGATGGTGTGAGTCTGTTAGAGTCCAAGCTATGGAGCCCCAGTTTTTAGCTCAAGCTGTAGCCACTCGTGCTTTTAGCTTTGGCAGTCCGTGGTTCAATCTCCAGTGCGTCAGCCAAGATGGCAGCTATCACTCATGCAGTACTACTCCTGTTCTCTCATGGAGCTTCCCATACTGGAGAAGCAGGACTCTGTCAAATTGGTGTGTAGCTCACTTTCCCTACCCTAGAGAGAACAGAGTGCTGGAGTCCTCCAGGCACCTGATGACATGGGAGAGTCAGTCCAGCGGTAATGTTAGCTGAGTTAGATAAACTCAGAGCTCAAACTGGCCATGCTGATTCACTCTTCTTGCACATGTTCCAGACCTTCAGCTGGACACAGACTAAAGGGGCTCTCTTGCAAGCACCTTAAGCACTAAATGATCACTGAACATCATACCACCCATGCCCTAGATATGCTACTGCTATCATATGCTTTACTTCTCCTCCTCAGCAATGTCCTCTCTTTTTGCTTCCAATCCCCTTGTGTTCCCTTCACCATTCCTTGCGCTGTTCACCACATACTTTTTAACTGATGGTTTTCAAATTATTATGAGTCTTGCTAATCTCACCAACACATGGCAGCTCTGCTGCCTGGTACTGCAGAACTAAGAGATTTGGGCCTGATTCTGCACTGCCTTGCACTTTGTGTAGTCATTTACACCTCTGAAACATGAGTGCAAGATGCTATCAAATCAGAATGGGACATTTTACAGCAATTTTGCACACTTCTTACACCTGTTTGACTTCAGCGGGTTACTGCTGATTTACAGCAGTGTAAGTGAGAGAGGAATCAGGCCATAATCTTCAACGATACCCCCAAGACCCTCACCTGATTCCAGCAATGCCTCTGTTTTCTCAGGATCTGTTCAATTGCGCAGTTAATGGTAGTCTCTTTAATTGTGCATCCATCTCTTTCTCTTTTTGTTTAGAACTGCCATACCCCTTCTATGATGGGCATTTTCCCCCTTCGGGGCTTGGGAATCTTTGAAAACACACAGAAACAAGTTTTTCCTACCAAATCCTTTGGCAACTAAAAAGCTGGATGTTTTTCAGGTATGTATTTTCATTATGTATGTATAAGCTGCATAAGGGCCTTTTTCGATGGCAGAGTCATAGTGGAGTCATCACTACAGTTGATTGAATAGTAAATAGAACTGATTCAGGAATATTTTCATGAATTTCATTTGCTATGATTTCTGGGATCGTATTACTTGTTATTCTCAAGTATTTGGGTTATCACAGCGCTTTGCTGAAATGTTCACAAATCTAAATGTTAAACACATTTTTATCAAGACAGCTTCATCAGAAAAATCCCAACCATAAATCCATTATTCTCCTCCTTAATATGTTTCAGTCAACAGTACATGGAACAGAAACAATGTCATGTGACTTAGATGACCAGCCGTACACCGAGAATGCTGAACGATTAAAGCTAGCAGGTTGCAAGCAACCCATAAATTGAAAATATCCTAATCTCTCAAATGAAAATACAGTTTACAAGCACACATCCAAGTTTATGCATCAGCAAAACCTATGGAATGAAAATTGCAGGCTCAAAAAAGATGACCATGTAAAATTGCTCTTTCAGTTTTAAAGGCTTCTTTTGAACATTTGATCCTAAATTTCTTCTCTCACTAATGGGTTATAATTTTTAAAGAATTAAAGAAGTATTCTTTAAACCAGAGCCTGAAGCTGAGTTTACTATCACGCTACACCCTCTCCTTTTTCAGTTTAGCTGTTACTTAAAAGTGAAGATTTTGGAGAGAGATAGAGGGAGGAAGGAAAAAATGAATGTTTACTCTTGATTTTACTCATCATTGCTGGGTTGTCTCTATGGCACCCACATGTAGAAAAGCACATAGAATGACTCGTCTCTTGTGAGAATAAAACCTAAGGAGCAACATGTTTGCAAGCTTGAAGAGGCTTTCTTGCCAAAGTTTGAGTCTCTAGTGGACCTCTCACAGCTGCTTTATAAATGACTTCCTATGTGGTTATTGTATAAATGTGCAAGCTCCTCTGCACACATAAGCCAAGAACCAGTGCAGAGCTATTCACATGAGCTCTTCTAACTATTCTTATACCAGCAATTTAGGAATTCTTGCAGGTGGGTTTAACATAATACTTTGTTCGCATTTTTGTATAACAACTGTCTCTTCATGCTAAAGAAACCCTGAAGGAAAATACAACACGGACGAATATGGCTTGTATGTTAATTAATAGATACTTAGGGGAAGAATGTTTTTAGAAGGAAATCACACATACACACACACACACACACACACAGAGAGAGACATGTCAAACAGTTAGGGAATAGAATTACATATTAGATCTTGATACAGATCAACACTTCAATATTTCCAAAGTTAGAATGTTTTCTTTTCCTGACAATGGAATGCTCTGCTTTAGAATGTATTCAGTTGGAATGCCGGACAATAAATGTAAGTTGTCTGAGGATGTTGTGTGTGTGCATATGCATTATTGCCATTGTTGTCAGTATTTATCCTAAATGTCATTTGGAGGGACTGTGGGATATGGCCAAGTATGTAGTTTATTTATTTCCCTCTGGAGCACTAAAACACAAACTATTAGCAGTCTTCTAACACAGGATTCCCAATTACCCAAGTCAAGTTAATTATTAAAGATGTAATGGATTTTGTATTTTTTCTCTCTCTTACCTGTAAGCAGAACAAGAAGAACATAATCACAGCAGTGGGTATTATTTTTTATGTTCTGCTGCATTGGTGAAGGCAAAATAGTTTTCAGGTAAGGGTTGCCTGAAGAAAACTCATCTAAACTGCTGAAAATGTTATTTTATAAGGTCAAGGACTAAGTAGTATATTTCATAACTGCAACATGTTTCATAACTGCAATACCTCTAGCCAATGGGGGTCATGGCAGATACGTTCACATCATGACCTCATGTAACTAACCATGGGAGACACTAAATCTAACAATATGCACTGAGATCATAATGGAACACATAGACATAGACATCAACATAAACAGCCCCTTTCAGGGCCTTAGCCAAAGACAGCATTCAAAATCATCAGTTTCAACATGGAGGGTTCTCTGCAGAGATGGCTGACATGCCATCTGGTATGAAAACAGACGTTACGTGCCTGTAAGAGACACCAAGAAAACAGCACCAAACATCCTTGGGATGTTTTCGATATTCTATTACCAAAAAAGAGGGGCCCTCCATGCCATTTCTCTGCATCACTTTCTTTTTCTTCTTCAGGACAAAGATAATTTTGGTTTTAGAAAATCCTCATTAATAAGTAATACTAACCTTGTATTTCTATATTGCCTTTAGTACCAAAGAAACTCAGGGAATCTGACTAATTTAAAATGAAATACACTTCATCATCAAGCTCTGGGGATTCAGTTTATCAAAGTAATTCATCAGTTCACCTTCTTCATCAGTGAAGCCACCGCTAGCATAGAGAACATCAGCTGTTTAATAGTGCATGTATAAAACAAGATGGGAAAACTTTAGGAAATATGCTCAAGGGAACAATCTTACACTGGAAAGAGGATGGAATAAGATGACTTTTATAGGTCTCTTCTAACTTTAATTTGTATGAGGCACAGCATCATCACAAATAAGTTTTTAAGTGAAGAATCCAATTGGAGCTGCAATGGGGATTTTTAGGTAGGAGCAATCTAATTAACCAAATTAAATTTGACCAGAAAACTAGAATGTATCCCACTATTCTTAGGAAAAATGTCATTAATGATCTTTAATGAACACAAGCAGCCAGGACCTTGGTTTTATGTATTGTCTCCAAAACATTATTTCTGAGTAGAGTTCTACTTAAGACTGTGCTGGGAAACCGATTTAGGAGAGATTTGGAGAAAGGAGTGCTACTTATTTACCTTTTTCTCATTCTCATCAACTACTGTCCCATTCTCTGTTCTCTGTCCCATTTTCATCAACCACTGTCCCAGATAAGTCCTGTTTAATATTGAGAACAGATGGGATCAATACAATAAACATTAAAAAATTCCAATTTAAGCATTTTCTGCCACTTACATGCGTGGCTATAGCATGGTTTCTAAGGATTTCTTCTTTAAGCTGTTACCCAGGGTTCTTTCAACCCAAAGCTCTTGGTAACTTTTACTCTGTGTGACGAGGTGTCAGGAAATAAATCAGGGGAGACACGGCCGTCCGACCGACAGATGGCTGGCACAAACAGGACAACACAGGAGTGCTTTCACTTAAAGCTAAACTTTACTTAGACTCAAGCACTTACACATGACTGCAACAGGTTAGTAAAACACCCCCAACCCTTGATAATTACCAAAGCTGAGTGTGGCTCTCGAGTGTCACAGTGGCAGCCTGTCTGCCGGTGGGGAACACAAGATGCATCCAGAGGGAGAGACCAGTCCTGAAGAGTCCCCAAACGAGTCCCCTTATTTATACATTAGTAATAGAATGACATGTCCCTTAAAGAATCCTTGTTAAGTAAGCAGTTTCAAGCAAGAGGTTCCTTCTGATTATTGATCAACCAGGTGTGGGTTTTTCCAGAACTTGCAGCCTTGAGACCTCAATAGACATTTCTGGGGCATATCCCACTCTTTTAAAATGCATGTATCAGCAACTTCAACACAATTCTTATCAGGAAGGATGCGGGGTCAAGCTGCCCTTCTGTGGTACCCCAAAAACCCCTCCCCTCCTGCCTTGGTCAAGCTGAGATTGCTCTATGGCCACTTTACAGCTTGCTGACTAGGCTGTCTTTAACAATAAGCCATAGCGGTTTCAAGCACTTTACTGGTTTGCCAAAGTCTCCCTGTACACAAAGCTACTTCCATCTCCAAACTTCTTTGTTAGAAAGTGCTATTGAGTACATTGGTAAGACTCATTCTGACAATACTTGACATGGTGGAATTTACCCTTTGCTATCTAACCAAACTCCAACAGGGATGCTACAGTTTAATTGTTGTTTAAAGGAGAAATATGCAAAAGACCAACATAACCTGGAGGTAGTTTTTGCACTACTATGCAGGAGTCCTATGTTCAATACTCTGCCTTATCATCTTGCACCTTGGACTGGCAGGGACTGAGAATATTTTGTCTAAGTGTAATTTCATCTAGCTGAATGATATGCAAGATTCTGTGGTTGGGAGGAGTTTATAATCAATGGAAGATCCTCAGAGGACAATGAGATATTTAGAGGATAAAGGGGGATGGAGAATAGTGCAAAATACAAACAAGCATCACATAAAAGAAGAAAGATGATCTTGTGGATAAGACACTGAATTCAGGAGCTTTGGATCCAATTTCTAGTTCTGCCACAGAATTCCAGGGTGATCTTAGCAAAGCCCTTAATTTCTTTGTGCCTGAGCTCCCGATGTGTAAAAATGGGGATAATACCAATTACTTTTCTCCATCTATTGTCTCTTGACTTTTCAGAGCGTAAACTCTTCAGGGCTAGGACTGCATCTTATCATATGTATATACAATGTTCAGAACAATGAGATGCCAATCTTGATTGTGGCTTCTATCTGTTATGATTCCTGGCTCCAGAATCTTAAATAAAGATGATGTAGAATAACTGAACTTTCAGGCCAACTGTTTATTTTCCCCTTTAGAATATTACAATATAGGAGTCATATGTCTTGCATTCCCATTGTATGATCAGGTATTTAGAGTTAGGTTGGTTGCTTTGCTGCCGGAGCTGTGATGCAATCTGTTGATGCACCATGTAACAGCTCTGCCAGGGGTGCCACAGAAAGGTGAATTCATTCAAGCAGTTCTTAGTGTATAGAGTGGCATGAAAATATAATAGGCCACCTGATCAATCCTGGAACCACAAGTGCTGCGTAGCTGCTGCCATTCGGATTAGAGTGTTCATTAAAAGTACCTAGCTTTTGAATAACAACCCATAAACGGCTGGCAGCATGACTATAATGGACCAGTAAGTGTCAAGTGTTAAGGACACAGTGCCTTGACTGTTGCAAGTTCTTAAAACCCTTAATTCAAATAAGTCTGCTTCAAATGGTATGTTCCACCTAAAGAAGTTTGTTATCCTATGGGCCAACATGACCTCCCTGGGTGTGCAGATGGTTAAGTTTTTAATGGCATTGCAGATGCAAAAGCCAGAGTTTTCCTTACAGCTAATCAATCACAATGAAAGAAAGGTTATAAATATTGAAATAGCATCTGAATCTCACAAAACCTCAAGACAATTAGATACATGATGACACACAGTACAGTGGCCTGGAGATGAACTGAAAGAATCATGATTAAATCACTGTGAAATGCAATTTTTGTTGTCCTTTGGAGCAATGACCTATCTAGATTTTCCAACAAAATCTGGGATTACTTGGTTTAAATTTTGATGATGTTTACTTTGGAAAAGCCAACTACTTTAATGTTATTATGACAGCTGCATTTCAAAGTCAATGGTTTTCTTTAAGCATTTTTCAGTTGCAGCCATTAATTTCAGCATTTAATTATCTTCAGAAATATTTTTTTCATTCTGTCTCATTAATCAACAAAGTGTAGTGAGATGTAAGACAAGGACTGAATCAATTAGATCAATATTTTTTTAAATGATATTAAATCTCATCTTGGCTTTCCACACCATCGCTGGTACCATGCACATCATCATAAAATTGTAGGGCTGGAAGGTTCCTCAAAAGGTCATCCAGTCCAGCCTCCTGCAGTGAGGCAGGACCTGGTGTATTTAAACCAGCCATGAGAGATGTTTGTCTAGTCTGTTCTTAAAAATCTCCAGTGACAGGATTCTACAACCTTCTTTGGAAGCCTATTCTAGTGCTCAACTACTCTTATAGTTAGAAAGTCTTTCCTTATATCTAAACTAAAACTCCCTTGCTGCAGATTACTTCCTGTCTCACATTCAGTGGACACAGAGAACCAATTAATCACCCTCCCCTTTATAACAGGCTTTAACACTATTTAAGTCACTGAGAGACACCAGAAGTAAAGCCAAATGTATACTCCAGAACTATAATGGCCCTATATTTTGGGAAAGGTTTGATGAAGCTCTGAACTTTGTAGCTTGGACTCATCTCTAGGTGACACAATTCCTGCTGCTTTAGAGTAGAGATATGTGTGAGTTAAAGAAACAGGAGAAACACCATAGAAAGAAGCAGAATACTAGACACAGCCTGAACAAGCACTAGGAGCAAAATCCTGAGAAACTCCTAGTGAGAGAGAGAGAGCATTTGGGCTGAGTGCTGGCTGAAAGGGGCTTGGAGTTGTCACCAAAGAAACTGCCTCCAGTTGATTCTTCTGGCTGTGTTCAAGAAAACAGGCAAGCAGTTCAGAGCAGAGGAATAAAACACTTGTCGTGGTTTACATCTTAAGTTGAAAGTGAAGGTATAACAATCTAGTGGTAGGGTGTAATTGCAATAGACTGGACACTATTAGTGAGTCTCTAACCTAATAATTTAAGATTCCATCTTGTTTCAGGCAGTCACATGACTCTAAATCATTTTGATCTAAGAAGTTGTCATGAAGGAGACCTGAAAGCTTGACAAAAAAAAAATCTATTTCTGAAATCTGGCCAACTTTATCAGCTTGAATACTTTGAACGCGACAGAATGATTTATTGGCATAATGGCTCTTGTAAAGATAAATTACCTTAATCCTTCTAGATTTGATTAGAGTTTTCTCATTATTTGTTTTGTTTCCCAGTTTGCAAACGTGAAGGTTTTGCTCTCTGTACTGTCATTCAACTCTTTCCAATTATCAGAAAACAGCATCACCAAATCTTTCTAATACCAGTCTTTCCTAGTTTGAAAACATTTCATTTACAGGCTCTCTTTCCAATTCTTCAAATTTTCTGGCCATTGTGATGTTGTGTCCGTTCCATGACTCCTTAAGCATTACCCACTCCGCTGTACTCATGTCATGTACTCTCTAGATAGCTGAAATAGATTATGGATAACATTTTCAAAGGTACCTAAGTGACATATCATTTTTTTAAAATTGTACCTTTAGGTGACTAAATACCTCTACAAATATGGACCTTAAGTGCCTAAATCAGTTTTGAAAATTAGATATAAGCGTTTGAGACACTTAAGCATGTTTGAAAACTTCAGCTAAGATCTCCACTCCATTCTTTATCCCCAAAGAATTCAAAAGCCTTTCACAAAACCATGCCATATTTACTTTACTGTATGATCTGCGATTTGATCCCTTGAAATAGTTTTCAAGATTTACTTAACTGTTGCTATGGAATTATTGGATTTCTAGATTCACTGTTTCTCCCCCTCTAAGATCTTGTTTTAAAAGGTAACCCTATATCAGAAACTTTGCCATTTTGGGGGAAAGTTATTTTATGAACATATCTAAAGGTTATCAGATTTCAATTTCCTTTAGATATTAAACTGCCTCAAAGAATACTATGTATGGTGTTTGCTACACACTTGATAAATCTTCAGATTTTC
Source organism: Malaclemys terrapin pileata (assembly GCF_027887155.1). NCBI lineage: Eukaryota > Metazoa > Chordata > Testudines > Emydidae > Malaclemys > Malaclemys terrapin. The sequence continues at coordinate 71,436,577 of NC_071512.1, forward strand.
TTATGGATGATTATTTAGAAATCTTTTTCACTTGTAACATCATATTTTAATCCTTCAAATTCAGAGTTTCAGGTTGATTATTGTTAAGAGGACTAGCATTTTCTTGATTACTTCTAAACAGTGTTTATACTTAAAACTTCTAAGTGATGTTTAGAAACACCTGGTGCTATTTGGTAATACGTTATTTTTCAGCCTTTGCAGCTTTTTTATATTCTGCCTTACCCTGCTGTTTACTATATACTTTGCATCTTTTGAAATGTTTCATTTTAATAGTTCCTATATATCCTCTTCTAACCACATAAAAGTTTTTAATTTTTATACTTTTTATTGAAATAAAAGTGAATATTCTCCTTTCCACCTAGTCCTTAAATAATAATCTGTAATATTCCACAGTAAACAGCAGATGGTTCTAATCAGTTTTTCTTCCATTCATCCTTTATTCCCTCAAAGTTTGCCTTTTAAGGCCAGTAGTTTTGCTGCTATACATTTCATAATACCCTCAAGGTATATTTCAGATCTGATGAAACCATTATCACTAGATCCCAGATGTTCAGTGTTTTCTCTTTCAATTATAATACTTAGGTCTTATGTCTTAGAACTAACTCCGAGATAGTCTTTGATCTTACTTCTCCCCCCACCCCAACATTATGTGAGAAGGACACAATACTAAACTATTTTCAGAAATACTCATGCATCCCTAGTAATTGCTTGTAGAAAAGGAATTACAATGTGGGGCCCTGATAAGCAGAAACCAATGAAAGCTGCTCTCCCCATGCATCATCACAAACTCTGAAGCCAATGGGTCTACCCAAGTGCTTAAAGCTAAGCATGTGCTTAAGTGCCTTCTTGAGTTGAGGCTTTTGTTTTTTTATTGTTTAGAAAAAAATATACAGAATAATATATTATTTGACAATCCTATGTGTCTCCTTTAAGTATTGATTCCCTTCAGAGCACCTCCTATCTGCTAGGAGAACCTGTAGCAGCTTGTGAGCACAGATTCTAGTGATGAAAAAAATCTGTGCATAGTGCATACAAAAGATTTCTATATAGTAATCAGAACAGCTATGGGAAAGGAAACCAACAGCTAACCCAATGTAACCAGCCTGAGCTCACCTGAGTGTTCAGAGGAGTAGGACTAATATGTGCTAACTGTTGCCCAATTTGAGAGTTTTGAAATCTGGTTCATCTTACTTGCCAACTTTTTTAATATGTCACTACACACTGGGCAGATGTACTATTTATAATTGTATATAGCTGTATTAAAATGGAAGTGCACCAAGTGAAAGCCATTGGGAGAACTTTTGTGGGCCATAATTTGACCCACTGTACTGCAAACAAAATATGTCTTCTTTTTGGACAAGAATCTTAGTAAAGATATCTAATTAGTTGTCTCTGAGACATAGTGATTACTCCTGTGCATTTGTGTTTGCTATGCCATTCTTTACCTTAGTATGATATGTCTATTGCTTTGCCTTTAAGAAAAAAAAACTAATTAGAACAGAGAAGAGGAGAATTCTCACAGCTTTTTATGTTATAAAAAGAAACCTATATTTAATACTGTGACAGTGGAATAAAGATGTCTGATATGTTCAGTGATTAAAGACAATCTACTGACTTTTCCAATCAATAAAGGTAGTCATACTCTTGACTGATGGTTTAGTTGGACAGTCAGTTCTTAAAAGGCACAACAATAATCTCTTAGTAGTTGCCAACAAATAGGGTTCTCAGTCTAGAAGCTGCAGATAGGTGTTGGCCAAGGGACACAACCTGTTTACCTGCCCCCATATTGTTAAATACTGTCTAGATGGGTAGGGATTCCCAGGGGAAAGTTTGAGTGTTCCTGGCCTAGAAAACCATTTTCAAGACATAATTTCAACTAAGTGGCTAGAGTGTCAATATTTAATATTTTTAAATACTATCCTTTGCAATTACCACCATCTGTTTAGGTGGGTTTTAATCTAGTATAAACAAAAAAATAACTTTTCAATTACTGAACATCTTCTGATGGACAATTGTATAAACAAAACTTAATAGTACAAACATGTCTTAATCATATATTCAGCTTTAACTGCCTCTGATTTATTCAGTCAACCATCTGGAAAGTTTTATTTGTCTCTAACTTATTCAGAGAGTTTTCTGTAAGTGTAGCTAATATACTTGCTCAGGAACTAGATTTTTGCAAATAAGGCTCAATCCAAAACTCACTGGAGTAATTGGGAGTACCTCCATTAACTTCAAGAAAGAATTGGATTAGGTCCATAGAGTGGTTTGGTATAGTTTAGCACTATTTAAGTCACTTGAATTACACCATTGCCCCCAAACTCTGTTAGTCTTCTATTTGTTCATCTTTTTTACTTACCTTGTTTTCAAGGCTGAATTTCTAATTGCTATTCTTCCAGATCTTCCTACAGAGTACTATAGATTTAAATGGAGTCATTTGCTAGGTAACAACATATCTCTCTCATTTCCAACTTCAGTATCAGTAACTGGTATTACTCATAGGATTTCAGGTAAGTGCATTTCCACCAGTCTGCTAAACTTTAACTTTGTGTGGCTGAATTTATTACTTGTAGATGAGGCAGTACTAATGATGTCTCAAATTTATTTCATAGTGTACCCATAACTCTTAACTACCCTCAGCTGAAAATTTCTCCTGAAGATGTTTTCTGCTACCACATAACTTGAGAAAAATGATTGAATTAAAAAAACCAAACAGATACACAATATGGCATTGTTTCTCAAATGCTGAGCTTTTTTCCTGATAAAAATGTATTTTTATTGTTGGTATTTCTAGTGTGGCTTCCTTTCCACATCTGTAACAGATTTTGGGCCAACTCCTTAACTGGTATAAATGGACATCGCTTCACTTAGTCGGTAGGCAACACTGTTCTACACAAGCTGAGAACCTGGTCACAAGTCTCTGTGACTTGTTCCTTAGTAGCATCTTGTATCTGTTGTACATTTGTAAATCACTCATATTATGGATATTTAGTGTATTCAGCCTGGGTTTCTCACAATTCAAGCCCTCTAGCTATTCCTAATAGCTCTTTTAATTTCATCTAATTTCTTAAAGCTTTTCCCTTTAGTTGCTCCGATGTGCATGAAGCTATCATTTGTGTTTACATTTTAGAACCCAGAGGCACTCTGCCTTCACTTGCACCCCACTGATTTCATTGTGGATACATACGTCATAAAACAGAGCAGGGGTTGGTCCTACATTGTTAAAAGTTACATGAACTTGCCTGTTCATTCAGGGCCTGATTCTCCATTGGTTTAAATGAGCAGAGTCAGAGTCCCAGTCTTGAAACATGCTTTCTATTTCTTTATGCCATGCAGTTGTAATTTTAATTTTTTAAATATCTTTATGAGGCAAAGTATTCAGAGCCAGTGCTGCTTTGTACGTGTAATATGCCTCTATCCTTAAACAGCACATTGGATCCTAGCTAATACATTATGAGCCTTTTTTCCTGCTCCCCTGGGATGAGATTCTCACCCATTCCAGCCTGAAGCCTGGTAAAATGACTGGAGCAGCATAAAGTAGCCCTATAAGCAAATGGAATAGGAACTGAGGTAGACAGCTGTAGGCTGTTCTCCAAGGACCCCACCCTTTCAGAAACTCTGGCATAAGGGGCATACCAAGGACAGAGTAGGCGGAGGCGGTCACGAGCAGGGCTGCTGCATACAGCCTTGTAGAACTTCTGGGCAGTGCTGCTGCCCATAAGCAAGTGGAGACAGGCTGCTGTAATTTAGACAGCCGTTGACTTCAAGGCAGTTCGGATCAGGAACTGCTGCAGTTCATCATCTTGTAGTATCCCCTGCTTTCTTCCAGTATTCTCCTCTGATGGTTTTGTCTTCTCTTTGGTTTTGCTTCTTTCCCATGGAAAGTTATCCACCTTACATGAACTTTCTGGAAGGATTTTTGTCCCAGTTACACAAATGATCTCATTCCAATAGACAAAAACATAGGGCTAGATTGTGACTGTGGCTGAGCAAGTGGGCAGAGAGACAGCTCACAAGCAATCAAGAAATCTTCTCCACTGACACATTATACCATCCTTTTACACCTGTTTCCTCCTCTTTCCATCTTCTCTTTCAGTATCATTTTCACTTACTACTGGTTTTTCATTCTTCCTTTCCCATCTACAAGACAAACTTGTTTTCACTTCTCAGTGCCAGGAGAGAGCATTTTGGTTTTGTGCTAAACAAAATGCCAGTCACAGTCTTTCATCATTCTGTTTACTTTGGATGTCAGTGCCAAATCTAGAGAAATTGTGATTTCTCTGTTTGCTATTAGTATATTCTGTTATGTGCAAATAGCAGAAAAATACACACACAATGTTAACCAGCAGATCTAAGCAATAAACATGTTCCTGTCAAATACAGGTTGCACACAAGGGATTATCTTTACCCTCCTCCCTCCCCCCCCCCCGAGTATTCACTTGAAATGTGTGGTAGGGAGTTAAAGATTTCTCCCTGTTACTTTAACTTAGAGCTGCACGAATCAATTTATCTAATGGTCCAGAACACTGGAATGTTATAAATGGATTCTCTCATTTAGGGACCCTGGGCCCAATCCAAAGCCCACTCAAGTCAGTTGAAAGACTCCCACTGATTACAACAGAATTAGAAACAGGCCCAGACTGTGGTTGCGAAAAGGAGGAGGGAAAAGAGTGTCAAAAATCTTCTCTGTGGTGCAGACCACCAGCCACAATCCTATTCCTTAGTTTCTATTAAACAAGGACTCGGAAAGTTTAGCACCTGGTGTCCTCAGACTACACCAAAGGAGACAACAAGGAATGGAGCCCTGGCTTTGCCCTCTCTTCCATCACCAGCCAGTGGAGTGAACTAGTGTGAAGGGTATCACAGACTGTAGCATGTTTAGCAGCTCTACAGTGGTTTTTAGGTGGTCAGCAGAAGGGAAGGTACAAAGTGCACATCATCCCAGAAACATCTTCCAAAGAAATTGTGCCAAAAGCTGGTACAGTACCTCTGGCACCTGTGGGGAAGTGCACACTGGACCAGGAATTGCTTCATCACTTGTAGTATATATCTCTCTTCCCACCCCTAGAGCTGACTTAGCTCCTTTGGCTCTGATTCCACTGATTTCTCCTCTCTTTAAGAAGCCTAGTATCAACAGTAACAAAAGTCTACCCCCCCACTCTTTGTGTGCCTTGGGAGAGCAAAGACCATGACTGACTGGCAACTGCACAAGGTCCTTTCACCTTCCACATTTGCTCCTGGAGAGCCACATTTAGTTCACTCCATCCACCCTGATTTTATTGGCCCTGTCAACACTGGTTCTCCACTTGTGAGGTAACTCCCTTCTCTTCATGTGTCAGTATAATAATGCCTGCATCTGTAATTTTCACTCCATGCATCTGAAGAAGTGGGGTTTTTACCCATGAAAGCTTATGCCCAAATAAATCTGTTAGTCTTTAAGGTGCCACCGGACTCCTTGTTGTTTTTGTGGATACGGCTACCCCCTGATCTTCTGGCCAAAGGATGTAACAACCTTTGTTATGTTATGTCTCAGAGAAGCAATGTATCTGCCTCAGAAACTGCGGCTGGGTAGTGCACCTCCCCTAGCATGGTCTGAAGCTTTACTGACCAAGTCCTGCAAGGTGCTAAACACACTCAACTCTCAATGAGCTCCTTGGGCATTGAGGATACTTGTTTAGTATTTACGGAGTTATGCTCTAAATCCACAGCAAAGCCTTACTATTCCATGATCTTGGCTCTGCTTTATGGCATGGTACAAACTGGATTAATTTTTTATTATCTTTAAACATTTCTCTCCTCTTTTGCTTCATTTCACATAGCACTTCTCTTCAGTACAAAGTCTTGAGGTCAGCATTTTTTCCTCTGTTCCGTTTGCGATTTATGTAACCAGAGTAAAGCTAATGTTGTTCTAGTCTATTAAACAATAAAACAAAAAATTGCACAGCTACAAAAACAGTTTTATTTAGGATTATTTAGACAATCTGTAACTGCTTCTGGTATTATAAATTATTTCCTCCTTTGCCTATTATTGAAACATTGTAATTACTTTAGTTATGGCACAAACCAACTACCACATAAATATACGACAGGAAGACAACTACAACTATTAAATAATTAATAATTTTGGACCTAGGTTAGTATTATGGTTGCCATGATGATTAGTTTGTTATTACAACTGGATTTCCATTCTGTAATAGTCTTTTAAATGTTTTCCCCACTGCTAGAAATCAATTTAATGCTGTGCTCCAAATAATGTAACTTGTTTTCTTAACAGCATCAGAAGACTCCACCCCTAAATTGACCACTAGATGAAAATGAAAAACTTTAAATGTATACAAATCTTTTGTTTCCAAAAATACATTTTTAATTTTGATAAATGAATAGTCCATCAAATGCATATATTTGCCTGGAAAATTACCATCTTCTTCATTCTATTGCTTCAACTGCTATGTATAACATGCAGAAACTCAATGTATAAGTGGAGTATAGGACATTTGGCTGAGAAGTACAGTACAAGCAAAACAATTTGATTGTATCAAATGAAACATTCTCAAGTTCAGTTTCCAGTTTCTCACTCTCTCTTTATAAATCCATATTAGGGTTCGAAGTGCATAAACCATAAAAAGCTTGGCAGCTTGGTTTTCTGTGGCTAAGCATCCCTATGAAGTGGGCCTAGATATCTCTCTCTCTTTTTTCAGGACACTATCTCTTTGCTTCAAGTGCAATGCCCCTGTCACTTTCTCTTGTAAGCTTCTATTCCATCCACCCATCTGACATTTTGTCTGCCACAGTTTATGTTCCTTTCTTTTGCCTTCATTGGAACTGGATTTCTATTCTGAAATATACTTATTTGGATCTTGGATATTTAACCATAATTTTCTTCTCTTTTTGCTTAGACGTATGCATAACTTTTGTGACTCAGTTATGTAGCATCCATGCTGAGTCTAATGATTTTAATGGACTTACTGTCATGATAGATCCTGTTCTCAGAGGATTTCAAGCTCAATGTCTAAAAACAACACATTGTATGAATTCACTAGAAAAGCTTTGGAAAAGCATTCAAACTGAGCTGAATCTTTCAACCTTCACTCATCATTAATTTACCCTAGACGAGTATTAATATTGCTAAGGAAATGTCATGTTACTTTACTGAATAACCAGAAACCACAATAGTTGTCTCAGTTATAAAATAATATCTGTCCATTCCTGATTTATAATTAGAAGGGTTTCTCTATTCTTTCAACCTTCATTGAAATGAAATTCATCTTTCATTTAACAGTCTATCATGCTTCTGCATCTAATGACATAGTTTGCTAGAAGCTATTCTTTTATATTTTTCTATGCCCTGGTTTCGCTACATTGTCCGTTACCTCCTGTGAACAAAGCTAATACTTTTAGCATGCTAATAATTATTATATAGTACTAAAACCTACTATATACTTATTTTAACCTGCTTATATATTGCGCTGCTCATTAAAACTGCAGAACAGTTCTCGTTAACTTCTTCCTAGTATTATCCATTGCAGTTCCCTACTTCTCTAATTAGACTAATGTTCCCTATCATTTGCCATGGATCACTATTTAGCAGAACTTCTATTTCATCTCATAGAAGGGATTTACACAGTGATAACCCCCCCTCTTTCTGCTCACTCTTTGTGGCTGTCCTACGGTGTTGCTTGTTAATCGTGTTTTGTTATCATGGCACTAATGCCTAATCTTTATTTAAGGGAAAATTAATGTCCTCTTCCCCTTTTTCTCTCCATTATGTTGAACTTTTTTTTTCCCCATATTTTTGACTGAAAACTAGACATTTGAAGAAATAATTGTGAGGGTTTGTGCCCCATCAATTGATTTTTAAAGATATGGAGAACCATGTGTCAGGGTAAGCACCTAAATAGGATACCCATAGCTTAAACTGAGATGTTTAAACTCACAAGTAGACAACTTATACAATTTGAGTCTCTGTGGCATTTGAATGGCCTAATTAAATAACATTTGATCATCAGGCCCCATGACAGGGCTGCAGCAAATACATTATTCTACATAGTGCATAATCTGTATTTTAAACACCTGTGTTGTATGCTTCACTGTAAAACTAAGTGGTACATGTGTAGAAAATCCTACCCACCTTAAAGTCCAAATATCAACAGGACTTCCTTTTGCCAGAAATCAAAGCATAACTGTATAAAGTCTGGCTACTTTCAGCTAAAGACAGAGAACCACTCTATCTCAATTCCTACAGGCCCTTCCCCTTAGTTCTCACTGCTAGAGTAAGCCCCCAAGCTTCCTACAGCACATCCTTCTTATAGTCTGCTGTGGAAATTAATTAATTCTCTGCAGCTGACCTAACCCTACTAGCCTGCAAATCCCTGTGCTCAGAGCAGGCAGCTGTGAATATTTCCTGGAGCCAGAAGAGGAGGCTTTTCTGTCAATGCCTTAAGAAGAACTCAACATCTATAACCTGAAAGTCAGAAATAAATATAAGCCAGAAATTCATCTTTGAATAAACTATTCCACAGTGCAACAAAACAGAGCCAGAGTAAGTCTCAGGCTTTTATCATATTTGTTATTCCTACCCTGTGTTCACATTAAGACTAAGTCTTACTTTTGATCAAGCTTTGCATTCCAAGAAGCTATCCATGATTATAAAGCTAAGGATATATTAACATGATGTCTGTTCCTGCATCAAAACTCAACAATCTCTAAGTATTTGATGCCAAAGGAAATATGACATACTTCCTCTCTTTACTTTCAGTTCCTTACTATTTGCTCTAACTTGGGCTGTGATTTAATTTCCTATGTCTCCTGCCTATAACTCAAAAAAGGTGGGAGGTAGAATTCACAATGGGTGCTCCCCTCCAATAACCTTTAGTGCTGTGGGTCAAGCATTCACCTAGACTATGGAAGAGCTGGGTTCAATTCTTCTCTCTGACTGAGGGGGATTCAAACTTAAGTCTCCCACCAGACTATCCAAACCACTAGGCTATGGTGTAATCTAGAGTAGGAGGTTCTCAATTTTTCCAGTTGAATCTGTTCAACTCTGTATAAATACTGAAATATTCATTTGCCCAGGGCAAAGCTGAAAATGACTCTAAGATCTGCTGTTTAGGGTATGCTCCTAGGATGTAGGAGACTCAAGTTCAAATCCCTGAACCATATCAGAGGGGAGAATTGAACTTCAGTGAGACCTTTAACCAGTGGAGTAGGAGTTCCAAATCTTTCTTCTGGTGTCTTTTGTACAGGTTTAGGCATGCTCTAAGTACCCCTATCTTGCCTTCTGGGGCTGATCCAGTATGGGTACTCAGAGAATGCCTATTTTTGTGAATTCCACAGGGGCTTAGGAGTGAGTTAGGTGGCATGCTGCTGGTTAGTTTCAAGACTGTGCCCATACTCAGCCACTGACATGTAGGTGCCTCAGGGTCTTTACTGATGGAAACAGACACTTGGAGACTTTAGGCACTAGAGGGTTCAACACTAGCTGAATGGGGGTTTCTGAATGATGGTGGTAACTAAAATGTTGGACTTAGGTGTTTTAATGGCCATGTTTCCCTTTTAAAATGCCATTCTGTGATGTTTCTGGCAGTATAGATTTCCTCCCATCTCTTTCTTTTCTCTGTCTCTTCCCCTCTGCTATTTCTTGTTCTTTTGATCTGGTCCAGCAGCTCCACTATCTGGCAAAGCAGGAGCTGAATGCCAACAAGAGAACTTGAGGGGTACCTAGCAGTATTCTTTCACATCCTCAGAACATCAGCACCAAATTCTTGGCAACTACAAATGCCCTATGGCACTCATAAGACTGGCACTTTTGGAAAGTGCAAGTCATTCCTGAATGTATGAGATTAGAGATGTTTCCTATTTCCATTTGCAAGGTCACAGTATTCTGCTTTGGAATCCCTTTGATTTTGGTCTGGGAGCTATAAAAATTACTTCCAGCAACAAGTCCAAATACAATTGGGTAGTTAATTTGGGTGACATGCTCAACCTAATTTTTTTGTAGATAGTGCAGACTTCAGCTTCTATACATCTTACTTGCAGCTTTTTATGTTCTGGTTCAGCAGCGATTTGCATGTGGTTTTGGATTTGTTATAGTTGGCATTTCACTGCACTACTTGTATGGGCCCTGCCAGCTCTGCTAAACTGAAAAGTTTCTGTCAGTGGGAGAATCCAGACCATTCATCTGCCATCCCATTCTTCTTATTTCTTTAACTCTTAAGCTGCAGAACATAAAATTGATCCCTAGCTATACTTCTCAACAGACAATGAAGTTTTGAAGGAGAAATTGGGAATACCTGATATACAGTGTGTTTTCCTAGGAAGTTAAAAACATGTCAGCCTATGATTACTGTATTTTGTAAAGGGCTGGGTTCACCCTAAAGCACAGGAATTTGTGAATTGAACTCTCCTGAGATCACTAGATGCTTACACTCTTTAGGTGAGACTAACCAGTGGAGAAAGCAGCTTGTGTTTTCATTGACACCCTTCTTCATCATGTTTGGGAGGATAGCTGCAGGAGAGAATCAGGACCTGTAGTGAGGTGGACTGGCCCTCCCCAGATACAGAGGAAGAGCATGGCTCCACCCCCTCATGGGCAGAGCCCTAGCCCCGCCCCCCAGGAACCAAGGGGTGGGTCTAGGAGTATAAAGGCGGGACCCAGAAGCTCAGGGGTGGCTAGCCACTGGAGGGGACAGACACTTCCCCTGAGCTCTTGCACTGGGAGACGCAGGCCCGCAGAGTGCAGATGACTGGCTCGGATTGCCTGGACTCTGGACTGACCTGACCCTGCAGGAAGCAGATGACTGGCCTGGACCGCCTGGACCCCCAGACAACCCTACTCCACAGGAGAGAGACAGCTGGCCTAGACCACCATCTGGTTCAACCCTGGCAGAGCTTCTGCTGGCAACTGAGGCCCCCACAGATCACCTTACCTCACCGGACCAGCAGGTTCCCTTGGAGTGGGAGTGTGGAAGTGGTGCAGGGGTAGTAGACCTCTGTTTGGCTGCAATGCTGGCAGAGGGTGAGTTGGTGTGTTGCAGCTTGGATCCCTGATGACGTGGTAGTAAACCCCTCCGCCACCATTAGGGTCGTGGGCTGGGACACAGTGAAGTGGGAGGGCCTGCATCCCTCCCTGCCACCCAAGCGCTGGCTGGCAGTTTCCCCTCCCTTAGCTAGCTGAAGGAAAGCCTGAGGTAACTGACTTTGGGTACAGGCCCAAGCTGAGTGACTTTGTTTCCCACCCAGCTCTGAACCAGAGCCTGGGCTCTTTAACTATTTGCAGCTCCACCTGAAGCAGGCTTGAGCCAAAGGACTGCAGCTTGCCCTGAGCGAGGGGCTGGACTACAGGCTCTAGCTCGCCACGGCAGATAGAAGCTGGGCAAAGGACTGCTGGTTCCCCCGAAAGGAAGGGAGACAACGGAGGTGGGGCACAACCGGAGGGCCATGCCCTGAAGAGAATGCCGTGGTCCGGGAGTGATGCGGGCCCTCACAGACAGAGGAAACAGCAGAGCAAATAACAGGTGAAACCATCTGCAGAAGGCACTCCAGAGCTGGACAGAGCTAATTCCCAGAGCAACCAGCATGAGGCGCCACGGTGGTGAGCACAACCTGTTACATGTAGTGGAGAATGTGGGCAATGTTCCAGCCCCTGTGGTGAGGGGCCCAGGAACTGCCATTGACAAGGACTTCAATATATATATGTATGTATCATATATATATATGATAAGATGGAAATGGATCGACTTGTAAAGTATCTGACTGAGAGCCAGCAGCAGCAACAGCTGCTAGTGCAGCAACTGGGGGCCCAGCAACAGGAACAACAGTGACAATATCTACTGCAGTTGTTGGCACTGATTCCCCCACCAGGTGCATCCTCTACCGGAGGTGCCGGGGGGGGAGGGAGGGGCCCTGCTCTGCCACCCCCATCCGGCTTGCCAAGATGGGACCCGATGACGACCCAGAAGTGTTCCTTCCTTTGAACCTTTGAAGGCGTCACCATAGTGACCAGTAGGCCCTGCAAACAATGGGCGATTGTTCTTGCACCCTACCTAATGGGAAGCACGCAGACATATTGAGAGCTAGCGATTGAGGCAGCACAATACTACAAGCGGGTAAAGGCGGCCATCCTAGACACCCTGGATATTCGCCCCAAAACTTTTTGGCAACAACTCCGGGGAACGACCTATCCAGCTGGGACCCGCCCACGTTGTAGCCCATGAGATCCGGGACCTCTGCTGGGGATGGCTATGCCTGGAGCATCATTCGGTGAATGAGCTCACGGAAGAGATTGCACTGGAACAATTTGTCCAGATCCTCCTAGCCCATGGCTGGACCTGGGTGCTCTGGCATCAACCTGTATCCCTGAGAGCAGTGGTGACACCAATGGAGGACTTTATGGCAGTGGAAGCTCCTACACGGACTGGACCCTGGGGTTCCGCACCCATCACTGGAGTGGCAGCCCCATTGGCAGTCCCAAGGTTGGGTCCTAGGGTGGAATGACGCCTGACTGGTCAAAACTCTGACGGCCGAGGCATCAGAATGCCCCAGCCAGTTACATTCTGGTTCCGAGAACCACCAGAAATTCCCCCGGCGAGAGATCCTGATGACCACCAGAGTCCTCTGCCTGAGGGAGCCACCTGACCAGGTCGGTCCGAGGTGGGACCTTGTTTTTCCTGTGGCCACTATGGGCATTTCCAGAAGGAGTGCCCCGAGATGGATTGCAACTTTGGACAAGTCTGTGCCAGGGAATCCTGAGCCCACAAGCCTTCCTCCCCAAAGCTGACCACCCCTGTAGAAGTAGGACCCCGCCAGGTTCTGGTGCTCATAGACTCAGGATGTGGACAGACCCTTATCCGTCAGGGGGTCCTCCCTGACCCCGGGACAATGGAGGGAGAGATACGCCTCCAGTATATTCACGGGGACATCAAGGTGTACCCTCGCATTCAGGTGTTGTTAACAATCAATGGCATGACCAAGGAGATGACTGTCAGGCTGGCTCCCATTCTTGCCTATCTGATCATCCTTGGATGGGACTGGCCAGGTTTCAGGGAGCTGCTATGATAGGCTAGTTGCAGAATGCCACACCCTCTGATGGCTCTAGAGGGAGAAACTGAGGAGGAAACTAGTAGGGGTGTTGACTCAGGGGGATCCTGGGCCAACGAAGAGGCAGATCCAAAGGGAGGAGACCCTACCGAACTGGCTCCTTCCCCAACTTCCCCAGGGCCCCAGTCCAAAGAGCCTGCACCGGGTCCTCTTGCCAATTTCTGTCGGGACCAGAGGGAAGACCCCACCCTCAGCCATGCTTACGAACAAGTAGCTCGCATCAGTGAAATTGTCACCAACCCCCATAAGGCTGGATCATGGCCCCGGTTCGAGTTGGTGACAGACCACCTCTACCATATAGAGCGGGACCCGCAGATCCATGAAGAACGGACCTAACTGGCTCATGATATCCCGGCTGCCAGTCACTTGGGGCAGAAAAAGACTCTGGCCTGAGTTTTGTCCTGCTTCTTTTGGCCAGGAGTCTACCAGGAGATCAAAAATTACTGCAGCCCGTGCCCCCAGTGCCAACTCACCGCCAGTCCAGGAGTGCCAAAAGCCCCTCTAATCCTCCTGCCTGTGGTCAGCATCCCATTCGAACGGGTTGCCATGGACCTGGTGGGACCCTTCCCAAAGAGCAATGCTGGGTTCCGGTATATCTTGGTTTTGATGGACTATGAGATCCGGTTCCCGGAGACGATCCCACTATGAAACACAAGTGCCCACACCACTGCAGCTGAGATGGTAAAGATCTTCACCCGGGTAGGGCTTCCTCGAGAGTTTTTCACGGAACAGGGGATGAACTTCACCTCCCGGCTTCTTCACCAGGTATGTCCCATGTTGGGTATTGGCAAATTGCAGACGTCTGTGTACCACCCGCAAATGGATGGGCTAGTTGAGTGGTTTAACCGGACAATGAAGAGTATGCTCAGAAAGCTTCCCTTGCAACAGCTACAACAATGGGTCCAGATGCTCCCCCCACTGCTCTTAGCCATCTGGGAGGTACCCCAGGCCTCAACCCACTTTTCTCCCTTTGAACTCCTGTATGGTCAGCAACCTCGGGGGATCTTGGATCTAATGAGGGAAGATTGGGAGCACAGTCCATCAACCTCCAAGGCCTATCACAGTACATTCTCCAACTATGTGACCGACTAGCCCGGGTGAGAGCCTGGCTCAGGAGAACCTCCGAGCAGCCCAAGGAACCCAGAAGCATTGTTACAATAAGCAGGCTCGGGCTCATACATTTGAGCCTGGCGACTGGGTGCTGCTTCTGCTACCCTCAGAGGAGTCAAAACTCCTTGCCCGATGGCAAGACCCCTATGAGGTAGTCCGTTGGGTGGGCGATATCACCAGGGCCGGTGCAAGGAAGTTTCGCGCCCTAGGCGAAACTTCCACCTTGCGCACCCCCTCCCCACCATGACAGCTCCCCCCCTGCCCTGAGGCACTCCCCTCACAGCAGTTCCCCGCCCTGAGGCACACCCCCCCCCCCATGGCAGCTCCCCACCCCCTGGCCCGGGGATCTGTGCAGCAGCGCTGACCCAGGGGTTCCCCTGGGCTGCTGGCGGTGCGCTGACCCAGGGGTTCCCCTGGGCTGCTGGTGGCGCGCTGACCCAGGGGAACCCCTGGGCTGCCTGCCGGCAGCTCAGACTCCCTCTCCCTCCCAGCGCAGCGGCCGCTGTGTTTATAAAAAAAAAAAATGGGGGCACCGCTTTTTGGCACCCCCAAATCTTGGCACCGTAGGCAACCGCCTAGTTGGCCTAAATGGTAGCACCGGCCCTGGATGTCACCTACGAAGTTCCCCAACCCGACTGGAAATGGAAGAACCAGATTTATCACATAAATCTCCTGAAACTGTGGCAAACACGGGAAGGCTTGATGGTTGCTCCCTAGCCTCCTGAGCCTGCCTTAGGTCCCCAGATGTCTGATCGGAATGCTACTGAGGAGCCCCAACTGGGGTACACACTCTCTCCTGACCAGCTGAAGGAGGCTCACTGCCTGTCGAATGTGTTCCATAAGAGGTTCACCGCGCTGCTGGGGTACACTGTATCACTAGTGTGATACAACACAGTATTCAAACCACTCCCAGGAAGTGGTTACGGAAGCTGCCCGTCCCCTTACCCGACAGACCCGAGAGATTGTAGAGAAGGAAGTCCAAGCAATACTAGAGATAGGGTCATAGAACCTCTATACAGTGAGTGGCGTAGCCCCGTTGTGCTTTGCCCTTTGCCACCCCACTGAACTATACCAGTTTACTTGGATGCCCTTCGGCCTTCATGGGGCCCCTGCAACATTTCAACATCTCATGGACCACCTCCTGGGCCCTCACACATAGTATGCCGTGGCTTACCTTGACGACGTCATGGTTTATAGCTGGGAGTGGGAGGACCATCTTACGTATGGTACGAGGGGCTGGACTCATGGCCAACCCCAAGAAGTGTTGTATTGGGTGGCAGGAGACAACTTATCTGAGGTATACTCTCTGCCAGGGGCTGGTCCACCCACTGATAGGGAAAGTCCAGGCCCTACTGGCCTGCCTGGCCCCGACAATTAAACAACAGGTCCGGCAGTTCCTAGGCCTGGCCGGCTGCTACCTCCATCACAGCACCATTTACCGCCCTTCTAACAAAGGACAGCCCTTGCTAGGTCCACTGGTCACCGGCCTGTGAACATGTCTTCCAGACCCTTAAGCGAATCCTGTGCCAGGAGTCAGTACTGTTCAGTCCTAACTTTGACGAGAGTTTTATTTTACAAACCAATGCATCAGATGTGGGACTTGGAGCAGTTCTTTCTCAGAGGTAAACAGAGAAGAACACTCCATCCTCTATCTCAATCATAAGTTCTTCCGCCGCAAACGTAAATATGCGGTAATTGAGAAAGAGGCCCTGGCCACTAAATGGGCCCTCTTTGTTTTGGTCATGGACCATGCCCCCTTAAAATGGCTGCATACTAGGAAGAACTCCAATGCCAGACTTACGCGCTGGTATCTCACCCTCCAGCAGTATGTCTTCTCTGTCTGCCATCAGACCATGAAGGACAATGCAAATGCCAATTTCTTTTCCCGCTTAGGGGAGCATCAGGAGACTGGTCCCGGAGATCGGGGACTGGACTTAAGGGGGCTGTGTATAGTGAGGTGGACTGGTCCTCCCCAGACACAGAGGAAGAGGGTGGCTCCACCCCTTGTGGGTGGAGCCCTATCCCATATCTCTGCCCCCTAGATGCCAAGGGGTGGGGGGAGGAGTATAAAGGCGGGACCCCAGAAGCTTAGTGGGCGACCAGCCACTGGAGGGGACAGATGCTTCCCCTGAGCTCTCGCACTGGGAGACAGTAGCAGGTCCGCAGAGTGCAGGCGACTGGCTCAGACACCTGGACCCTGGACTGACCTGATCCCGCAGGAAGCAGACGACTGGCCTGGGCCACCTGGACTCCTGGGTGACCCGGCCCCAAAGGAAGCAGACAACTGTCCCAGACCCTTGGATGACCTGACCCCACAGGAGATAGACGGCTGGCCCAGACTGCCATCTGGCCCAACCCTGGCAGCACTTCTGCTGGCAACTGAGACCCCCGCAGATCACCTTACTTCACCGGACCAGCAGGTACCCTTGGAGGGGGAGTGTGGAAGTTGGTGCAGGTGTAGTAGTCCCCTGTTTGGCTGCAACACTGGCAGAGTGAGTCAGAATGTTGTGGCTTGGATCCCCGCTGATGTGGTGGCAGACCTCTCCGCCACCCTTAAGGCCCTGGGCTGGGATGCAGTGGAGTGGGAGGGCTTGCGTCCCCCTGCCACCCAAGTGGTGGGTGGCAGTCTCCCCCTCCCTCAGCTAGCTGAAGGAAAGCCTGAGGTAACTGATTTTGGGTACAGGCCCAAGCCAGCGGTGGTGAACGCAACCTATTAGAGCATGTTACTGTCTATTAGGAGTTTCATTGCAGCCCCACTGCTGGATGCTGCATTGGTAATGTTCTGAATCTGTACATCATCTGTTGCCCTAAATAAAACTTCTGCCCAGCCAGAGCATCCCACTTTTTGAGCTGCATATACTACCTGTGGACCCCAGGTGCAGAGGAGGTTGCAGCCACCTTATTCCACCATAACTTTTCCACTGGTAGATTTTCCACCACCAGGGGTCCTGGGCAGGATTTACTTTGGCAGAAGTGAATCTGGTTCATTAACTCATTATAGCAAAAAGCTAAACCTAAAGATCTATAATAATAATTACTCATTTTGATGCACCTTTAATCGATTGCACTGTATTCTTTCATTAACTAATATCACTATATATTGGGTAATGAATGCATGCATCATTAACAAGATAGAAAACCTCCACTTAATGTCTGTTTGGAAGCACATCAGCTGGTTGAAAAACAGTGTTTTTGCTCAATCAACCTTGACCTAAAGTTAGAGCTCTTGTTAGTTGTCATGGCAATAAGAGCATTCAAGTGGTAGGAAAGAAAAATTAGCCAGGTTTCATTTGAAATTAGATAGATAGGAGGGTATGTTTCTAGGAAGATTTATACACCAGGCAATGATTGATGGTACTTCGTTTTATTATCGTTGAATGTTTTGAAAATTAGGCAACATGATAAATATGAGTTTTTTATGATCTGATATAGCTTCATCTACATTTTTGTTTGCCAGAATAATTCAGTAATGGATTAAGCAAAAAGCTTTTTTTTTTTATAGCCATAATGGTAAAACAAATATAAAGTAAACCAAATGTAAACTAGGGAAAGACCCTGAGGGTTGAAGGGTAGACCACAGCCATTTGGTAGGACACTGTTTTGCATTACTATGTAAATTGGGCTTACTTGAGGAAAGACAGTTTACTTTTAAAAACAAAATATTACTGCTAGCTCGAAAAAGTTGTAATGACTTTTAATAAAGCCAACATAGTTTTTGAAAGCATGGAAAGCCTGAGCGACTAGCTATGTAACTGTCATGCCTGTGTCCTATATGTACTGCACTTCTACATTGATAATAACTCTTTTTATTAGCAGAGTTCAGCAGCTGTTTTGTTCTCAGTTGCTGTACTCTGTGATGGAAGAGATACACATGTGCACCATGCTCTCATATGGAGGTTTTACTGTGTTCTGGTTGTTTTTCCCCAATCTAAAATGGAACGTGTGTGGGGAACCTGGCATACAAGGGAAAAAAATAACAGAATCCTGGGGCACCTTATAGACTAACAGATGTATTGAAGCATAAGCTTTCGTGGGTGAATAGCCACTTCGTCAGATGCATGTAATGGAAATTTCCAGAGGCAGGTGTGTGTGTGTGTGTGTGTATATATATATATATATATATATATAATATAAAGTCTGGAGATAACGAGGTTAATTCAATCAGGGAAGGTGAAGCCCTCTTCTAGCAGTTGAGGTGTGAACACCAAGGGAGGAGAAACTGCTTTTGTAGTTGACTAGCCATTCACAGTCTTTGTTTTTTTTTTTTAAATGTAGCTTTTTCAACTGTGCTGTGGATCCATTTTACAACTCCCCATAATAAATCTGCAGTACTCAAGTACTAGATGTTCTGCAGCTTTCACAACAGTTATACATACCATACAGTATACAGCTCTGTTTATTTGTTACATCAAGGTTTGTGTGCTGCTCTCATTATTATCAGAACTGGTACGGATTGTCCCCATGCTGGATTAACCAGTAAGAAAAGTCAAGAACTTCCTAATCATGAAAACAGCACCTTCTCACTATTAGTGATATTCCCTGAAGGTCAGAGTTGAGACACATTCTCAGGACAGTGGAAGGCAACTTTCCATGCAAAAATTAGTCTCTAAAGCTGTCTGTCTAGAATGTTCATAACAAAAAATATGAATTTTTGGCCAGGAAAGGGGCATTTACACCTGTGTGTTGTGGGATTCTGTGGCTGTATCATGCTGTGGATTTTTTTTTTTCTTACCATTGATGATGTGGTTCTTATATTCAGCAGCACTGGAGCACATATGCAGTTAAATGAATACTTTTTGAAGAACAGCTTGCTGTCAATGTTAGTTGTCTAATTAAGAAACTACAGCAGTTACTGCTGAACAAAACAGCCCAACTGTGAAAGAATCTAAAATATGTTGTAACAAACAACAACTAAAGACCTAACAGGCATTATACACAGAGGCACTGAGCATCGTAGTATTTGTGCCCACTGACTTACTGCCAAAACAACACCCTATTGAAGAAAAAAATAAGGTGCAGAATCTGATAGTAGTTCACCCTGTGGGCGGGGGGGAGGTGGGGTGGGAACTGGGAGTAGAGATGCAAGCAGTGAGGTGATCAGTATCTCTTCCCTATGTCAATAAGTAGCAGAAATGGAACAGAGGTGGTTGCTCTGATGTATGTAACTAATCCTGGTGCATGGCATCAGATGTTAGTGCTCCTCGTGGCAACATTAACTCACAATGGTATTTTTACTATATTTTTTGCTGATGATCTAAGAAATTCTGAAATAGATTCTAAGGAACATGGTAAACATCTAGTGTGACTTCCTGAAAAACACAGGCCATAGAACTTCCCCCAAATAATTCAATTATTAATAATTCCAGTGAGCGGGAGAGATCTTTCTGAAGATTGTCAATGTTGCATTATTTTTCCTAGTGGTCCTGTGTCAGAATTCTGAAATAACTGATGGGATGGGGAATGACAACTAAACAATGAGTTGCATTTTGATGGAAGATCTTGTCTGACATCTGGAGGGTCATTAATTAACAGGATAAGATCATCAAGAAGGATTTCCTAAAACAAGAAACTCCTAAACAAATTTTGAGACATAGCTATGTTAATCTCGACCAAATTATCCCACATGTACTAGGTTAAAAACAGGAAACTTGAAGTTAATGGGAGTTTTGCCTGTGTAATGTTTGAATCAAGACTTCAGGACTGACTCTGATTTTAAGGGAGGAGATGGGAACATCCTTCATATATTTTAAGATGCTTGATTCAAGAATTCCAGGCTTGCATTTCTCCCATAAGATGGAGCTAAGCAACTGCAGAACTCTACAGACATGGGAATATGTTTGCCAAGTGCAAGTCTAGAAGCATTAGGGAAAGAAAAACAGGGTGGTTTTTTTTCTGACACCACAGGAGACCAGAAGAAGGGTATCACTATGATTCTAGCAGCCCTGAGTGGTTAAACCAAGCATACCCTAGGTACTGGCATTGTCATTTGTTTGTTTGGGGAGACATACAGACCTGACAACAAATATGTGCACTGGTTATCAGACCACTGACATTTCATGGATATATGTGAGATCACCCACTGGGTTAGCTGTTGAGGAGAAAACTTGGACAGGGATTGCATTGCTTTGAAAATGGAAAGATCTGCCATATACAAGTATTTGGTGCCTTCAGAAGTGTGAGGGGGGGTGGGAACTACAGCAGCATTGCAGAAGTGTGAATGGATATCTTTCTCTGTATCCTAGCTGTCCTTTCACAGACAGTGGCAGGGAAAGAAGAATGTTAAGATATTTAAATTCATGAGGAATGGGGTGAGGTGACGGATATAGAGATGTAAGGATTTATTTAGGTGTGAATTGGGAGAAGTTTTATTTCTGGATAGAGAAGCAGATTTAAAAAGAAAATAAGGAGCAAGATACACAGAGTAGCAATTATTTGATTTTTTTTCTTTAATCTCAACAAGAATTTCAACTTGCTAGTGGCTTAGAACATGGAGCTATCTCAAACTTTGGGGCCACCAACAAACCTGAGACATTTAACTTTAAATACATGACTTCAAAACTACTAAAATGAAATTATCAATTTCCTTCCAGCTTGAATTGATATTAGGGTTGTCGATTAATCACAGCTAACTCACGCGATTAACTAAAAAAAAATTAACTGCAATTAATCGCACTGTTAAACAATACAATATCAAGTGAAATTTAATATTTTTGAATGTTTTTTCTACATTTTCAAATATATTTATTTCTATTACAACACAGAAAGCAAAGTGTACAGTACTCACTTTATATTATTTTTATTACAAATATTTGCACTGTAAAAAGATAACAAAAGAAATAGTATTTTTCAGTTCACCTCAAACAGCTACTGTAGTGCAATCTCTTTATCATGAAAGTGTAAGTTACAAATGTAGATTTTTTTTTTTTTTTTTTTGGTTACATAACTGCACTCAAAAACAAAACAATGTAAAACTTTACAGCCTACAAGTCTATTCAGTCCTACTTCTTGTTCAGCCAATTGCTAAGACAAACAAGTTTGTTTACATTTACAGGAGATACTGCTTACTACTTCATATGTCCCTTCATGCTTCAACCACCATTCCAGAATGCATGCATCCGTGCCGATGATGGGTTCTGCTCAATAATGATCCGAAGCAGAGCAGATCAACGCGTGTTCATTTTCATCATCTGAGTCAGATGCCACAAGCAGAAGGTTGATTTTCTTTTTTGGTGGTTCAGGTTCTGTAGTTTCTGCATTAAGTGTTGCCTTTTAAGACTTCTGAAAGCATGCTCCACACCTCGTCACACTCAGATTTTTGAAGGCACTTCAAATTCTTAAACCATGGATTGAGTGCTGTAGCTATCCTTAGAAATCTCACATTGGTACCTTCTTTATGTTTGGTCAAATCTGCTGTGAAAGTGTTCTTAAAACGAACATGTGCTGGGTCATCATCAGAGATTGCTATAACATGAAATATATGGCAGAATGAGAGTAAAACAGAATAGGAGACATACAATTCTTCCCCAAGGAGTTCAGTCACAAATTTAATTAATGCATTATTTTTTAAATGAGCATCATCCGCATGAAAGCATGTCCTCTGGAATGGTGGCTGAAGCATGAAGGGGCATATGAACATTTAGCATATCTGGCACGTAAATACCTTGCAATGCCGGCTAAAAAAGTGCTAAGTAAATGCCTGTTCTCACTTTCAGGTGACATTGTAAACAAGATGTGGGCAGCATTATCTCCTACAAATTGTAACCAAACTTGTTTGTCTGAGTTATTGGCTGAAGTAGGACTGAGTGGACTGGTAGGCTCTAAAGTTTTATATTGTTTTGTTTTTTGAATGCAGTTATTTTTTGTACATAATTCTATATTTGTAAGTTCCACTTTCATTATAAAAGATTTCAGTACAGCACTTGTGTTAGGTGAATTGAAATATACTATTTCTTTTGTTTTTTACAGTGCAAATATTTGTAATAAATATAAAGTGAGTACTGTACACTTTGTATTCTGTATTGTAATTGAAATCAATATATTTGAAAATGTAGAAAACAACCAAAAATCTTTAAATAATGGTATTCTATCATTGTTTAACAGTGTAATTAATTGTGCGATTAATTGCAACTAATGTTTTTAATTGCTTGACAGCCCTAATTGATATATAACCCAGTGGCACTTTTAAAAAAAATCAATCCAAGTCTGCAAACTGTAGGAACTGTAATCAATGAGGAGTATGCTGGTATTAAACAAAATCTAATTCATATATTATACATGGTGTTATTTCATTTGGCAAACGTTCAGTGATACAAAGGCAGCCATATTTTGAGGTATATGAACAAAATAAAGGACTTAAGCTATTTTTATATATGTATACACACACACTATATATATAGTGTATGTATAAAGTGCAGGACAGAGCTTTGTGCAATAATGTTGTTTTAGTGTCATAAATGTGGGCTGAACTCATTATTTTGTAACGGAAATATAAAACACACAGTATATCTGTGTGTGTGTGTGTGTGTGTGTGTGTGTGTGTGTATAATTATGTATTCTAACTGTTGTGTGATCATCAGTTAACTCAATTTTTGAAAAGAACTGAACTTTAGTTTGGATTAACTAATAATAGAAAGGATGTAAAAAGCTTCTCCTTTTGTTCCTTATTTGACAGATGCATTTCCATTTCCTTCCTTGGACATTCTCTGCCTGGCACCTACTTATCACATCTCCTTCAACAATTCTAGCTGTTTTGTTTTACATATAAGCAGTTATGAATATACCTCCTGAACTTACTCGTGTATTTGGAACATTAAGAACTCAATTTGCATTCAAATGTTTATTTTCATTTCTCTAGTGATTTGTATTGAAAATATATTACTTTTTAACACAGACATTCTCTTTTTATGAAGAGGAATATATAACTTGATCTTTTAAAAGTTCTAGTTCCTCTCAAACCTAATTTACATTACCTTAACATAAATGTGTTTTTTTTCACTTCACTTTTTACAATAAGTTCTTAATGCAAGCAAGCTCATTTCTCTCCTACTGCAGGAACATGTTAATGAGTAGTTATACTTCATTTGGCTTAAAACATAATAACTAACTCTCACTCTAAGCATTTTTTAGTCATGCAGCTTATGCTGTCTAACCAAAACATCTTTTTCCTAAGGGCTCATTAGATCTCCAAGACAAATGATTAATTGTTAGGAATAACATTTTCTCCAGTCCTGAAAAATGTATGGGTTATTGTATTCATGTTAAGCAGGTAATCCATGAATATGTCATTTGAAGCATTCAGTATGCTCATTTACTATTTTGGGAATCTATTCTACACATTTCCTTGCATCTGGCTGACCTATTCATAGTAAAATCAGCATAGCTACAAGATTTATAGTTGGTCTATTCTATGAGAGCCTCTTTCAGATAGGAAGCTAAAACAGTGACTGAAGACTTAATTAGAATAACTCTTCAATTACCTTATACCTTGCCTGACAGAGCTAGGACAAAAATTCTCCTTGAACATCCACAGAAATCATTTATTATTTTTCAAGAGTTAATGCAGCTTACAGCAGGATCAGTTATGGCACATCCTCTTGGCCAGGTGTTATAATGTTCTCAGATGGGTTTCATGAGTTCAAGAAATAAATCTGATGCACATGATATGCAAAGCTCACTGAAAGTTTAAGGTCATGCCCATCTATCCAAATATACATTCCAGTAATCAGCAGTAGTGTAGAACCTTACCCTATGGTTTAGGTAGTCAGGCAAATATGTACACATATACATAAACGCAACCTGTTTTATAATAAAAGTGACATTCTTTTCCCTTCTATGTTCCAGCACTGGTACCATCTTGCCACATGTCACTTTTCCTAGGATCACATCTGTCCATAGTTACAGTAAGTGAACCACTTCAATACTGGTCACATTGTTAGCTTTGTCCTCATCAGCTCAACCATTTTGACTTTTTTGTGGTTCTCTTTTCATGCTGAAGTTAATGGGAATAAAATTATGAAATCTTAACAAATATGTGTATTTCACTGCATCTCTGATTTTTCAATTTAATGCAAAGAGAGGTCAACAGAGCTAGTCAGATATCATATACGTGCCTCAGCATTCTACATCACACATGAGACAGAACTGACATTTCCTGCAGCATGCTACATTTCCCCACTTGCTCTACTATCAATATAAGGATCAGCTGTAGCTTAATGGCTGAGAAAGAGAAGATAAAGCAGAAAGGTTCTAAAGGTGGAAAACAGTGAGTTTTACTTTTCCTTGGCTATCAGCAAGGATATTGAAAAGACTTAAAAATTATTTCAGTAAGGGTGCTGATAAAAATGTTTAAAATAATGAAAAAATCAAGAAAATTTCCTTTCTGGAGCCCTGCCCCTGTTCCACCTAGGGTCCCCCCATAGTGCCCCTCCACTGCAGCCCCAAGACCAGAGAAGCTCTGTCCCCCTGCCGCAGCCCCAGGCCACAGTGGGGAGTGAGAGCTCCCCCCGGCCCTGAGATCGCAGCAGGTAGTGTGAGCTTCTCCAGTCCCAGGGCCCAGTGGGGGTCCTGGTGCTGGGGCTTCCCCTGTCATCCCTCCATCTCCCCCCCCCCCCCCGCCCACGCTTCTGCCGGGAATGGAGTTGGGAGTGCTGAGAGCTTTCCCCGATCTGCTCAGCTTCTGCCAGCGATGGGTCAAGAAAGCACTGGAGGCTTCTCTTGCTGTCCCTCAGCTTCTGCTGGGGTTGGGAGGGCTGGGGGCTGGGAGTGCAGCTGCCAGGGAACGAGGTCTGGGGTCACGGGGGTTTCCCCTGGTGCCATGCCTGGTGCAGACACTGGGGTACGGGGTTGGGGGCATGGAGTGCTTCCCCCACTGCTGCCCCACTCCCACCTGCCTGGCACTGCTGCCTGGGGGCAGGGTTGGGGCACGGGGAGCAGCTTTCCCTGCCCACCCCGGGCTTCAGAGCCCCCCAGTTGGCAGGGGCCATGGCCCCATATGCCCAGTCGCTAATCTGCCACTAGCTGTGGGGGAAGAGAGTAATATCTGTAGAGCCCTGCATGGATACAAATTTATACCCATGGATGCAGATATCCACAGATATAAATTGGTATCCGTAGAACCGCAGGGCTCTCCCGGGAACCGCAGCGGTGAAAAGAGTAGAACATGGGACTGCTGCTCCCAGGAGCCAGCGCCCTGTGCCAGCAGTCCTATTTCTTGTTCTTGAGGAAGAAACCAGGCCAAGAGAGTGCACAGTTGAGGACAAGACAGAGAGTAGCCTGTTGAGTCTGGTCTAGAGTCTATTATCAAGTGGCCAAGGAGGCAGGAACAATGATGGACTTCTACATTTATTTAGACCGGGGTGGCCAACCTGAGCCTGAGAAGGAGCCAGAATTTACCAATGTGCATTGCCAAAGAGCCACAATAATACATCAGCAGCCCCCCCATGAGCGCCTCCCCTGCCCTGCTCCCAAGCGCCTCCCACCCACCCACAGCCCTGCCGATCAGTGCCTCCCCCTCCCGATCAGCTGTTTCCTGGCGTGCAGGAGGCTCTGGGGAGGCAGGGAGGAGCGAGGGCATAGCAGGCTCAGAGTAGCGGGCGGGAAGAGGTGGAGTGGGGGCAGGGCCTGTGGCAGAGCCAGGGGTTGAGCAATGAGCATCCCCCAGCATATTGGAAAGTTGGCACCTGTATCTCCAGCCCCAGAGTTGGTGCCTATACAAGGAGTCACATGTTAACTTCTGATGGGCCGCATGTGGCTCTGGAGCCACAGGTTAGCCACCCTTGATTTAGACAGTCTTTCCCATTGATGCTTCCACTCTGAAAAGATTTAGTTTTCAGCTCCCTGGTACTGCTAATTATCCAAAACTTCTACAAAATTTCCCCAAATCTGTCTCTTTTTCTCCATCCTTACTACTACAACCTCTCTGAGGTCCAACAAGCTCACAACTATACTTCTACAATCTTCTTCTCTCTGCTCTACCTAATGCCGACCTTGTACCTTACAAATCCAAAATACTGCTACCTTCCTTTCCTTGATATTTAGGAAAATCTCTCTCCACCCAACCATATCCCCAGCCTTAGTATACAAAGCCATCTACATATTTCATTCAATGATGTTGTTAGTGAACAAAAATAGCAGTAAGGGAATATCACTCATATTAAATGTGGTCCTATACATGCTAATGTGGTCATTGTTTGAAATAGTGCCCAGGAGATAAATACACTTTGTGTTTATGCTGCTGTAATGAGGTTTAGCAGTCTTTTGATAGTTCAGGTAGGAATTCTGTGAACATCTTTCTGTAGAAAATATATCAATGTATTTACAAGGCTTAAGAAGTTTCATTAGAATTAATTACTGCAATTAGATAAGGAAATTATATAAGGAGGAGATTTTCAAAGGCATAAATGTCAGTTAGGGGGCTAACTCCCGTTAAAACTCAGAAGCAGTTAGCTGCCTAATTGCAATTGTGTCTTCGAAAATCTCCCTATTTAGTAACAGCTATACTTTAGGTAGATAATGCCACTGTCTCTCTCTCTTTCTGCCCCCTGCATTAGACTGAATTTAGGTTCCTATTTGATATGAGACAACCTAAGACATAATAGAAGTGAAGTCCATACTACTGAATAATATTATGAGATAAATCTGTCTGGCCACTGGGTGTCAATGTTGATGCACATTACATAAAGAGAAAAGAATTTAATAGGCAACAGAAAACAAATCTTTCTAAGTAGGTAGTATAAATGGATTGTTCAGGTTGACTGGAATAATTGGATTTACTCCTCCCCCATAAAAAAAAAAAAAAGATTTGCTTTACAGTAATAAAGCAGAAATAAACATGTCCCATTTTTCTTATGCTGGTTTAATATGTTTCGGATATGATTCCATTATGGAGCAGTTTGTGTTTACCAAATTTCAGCATGTTGCAGCAGCCTTAATATTGCCTTTAATGGGTTGATTACAAAAAAGAAAGCTCCTTTTTAAATACAAATCACAGTAATTGGCTGAAAGAACAGAAATCTGCAGCATCAGAAAAATCCATGAATTTTAACTGAATTTTTTTCTAAGATTTTGCTGCATTCTTCAGCACTTGTGTCACTAGCTTCTTTTTTAAAAATTCATCTAGCCCTTCTGACTTGGAAGACAGCAAATTGGCCTTGCCTGCCACCATTTAAATGGATGATTTTAAAGTCTGTGGATACATACTCTGAAGTGTGTTGATTTGCTGTCTTCACAACGGTGCATTTACTTTAAAGCCACTTAAATGAAAACAGTGCTGACCATTTCCCTATAATTGTTGTATCATTAACATGTGGCTAAAGGGTCAGATCTTCAGCTGGTGTGAACTGCCATAGCTCTATTGATTTTACTAAAGCTATGCCACTTTGCACCACTTGGAGTTGTGGCCAAATATATTCCTCCAGTGTGATGGGATATACTTGTCCTGCTGTTTCATTTCAAATGAGATCTAGAGATGAAGAGTGCTATATGAGTACACTCATAGACTTTAAGGTCAGAAGGGTCCATCATGATCATCTAGTCTGACCTCCTGACATTGCAGGCCACAGAACCTCACCCAGTCCTTGAAATAGACCCCTAACCTCTGGCAGAGTTACTGAAGTCCTCGTAAAATGGTTTGAAGACTTGAAGATACAGAGAATTCACCATTTACAGTAGTTTAAACCTGCGAGTGACCCATGCTCCATGCTGCAGAGAAAGGCGAAAAACCTCCAGGGACTCTGCCAATCTGACCTGGGGGGAAAATTCTTTCCTGATCTCAAATATGGACATCAGTTAAACCCTGAGCATGTGGGCAAGACCCACCAGGCAGACACTTGGAAAAGAATTCTCTGTAGTAACTCAGAGCCCGCCCCATCTAGTGTTCCATCTCCAGAAGTTGAGGATTTTTGCTACTAGCAGTCATGAATGGGCGATATGCCATCATAGGCAGTCCCATCATACAATCCCATTCATAAATGTATCAAGCTGTGTCTTGAAGCCAGTTAGGTCTTTTGCTCCTCTTGGAAAGCTGTTCCAGAACATCCCTCTTATAGTGGTTAGAAACTTTCATCTAATTGTTATTAAATTTTATTAATTATGAAGATCTAGTTCAGGAAAAAAACCCTTAAATATATGTTTATGTCCATTCCTATTTGGGAGGGCACTTAAGCACATGCTTTACTTTAATACATGATTAAGTCCAATTGACTTCAATGGAGCTTAAGCACTCTTCTTGAATAAGGATGCTTTACTGAATCAGGACCAACTCTGTTATAGTCTTGTTATTTATTTTTATTATTCATTTGTAAGGATATTTCTTGGGAATAAATCTGAGCGTTCTGAATATACAAATTTCCAAATATTCTATTAAATACACTTTTAACTATTGAAATGGTTGAGATGATTGCTATTGTCTTTAAATATTATTGTAAAAGTGGCATTTACATTACTGTGCTTTAAAGGATTTTTACTACCACAAAACCACACGTAGAATAAAAAATGAAAATCACTCCTATTCCTATAATTTTGGGGAAAATTTGTACGTATTTTTCCAAAATTCACTGAATAGTTCTTTTATCCCTGTAAGTGACACTGATTAAAAAGAAGTGTAGAAAAAAGTGTATTACAGTTATATGGTGTTTGACTAAACTAAACTTTTTTACAAAATTCAGAATGCTGAGGGTCTAGATGAGAAATGGCCATTCTGAAATAGGATTAAACTTCTTCCTTTTGACATTTCTTCCTGTACTTTATGTCTTCAGTTACCAGTGTTAAAACTAGTTAAAATATCTGTGTCATGCCCCTGCTGGCTCATGGCTACCTCTCATATAATTATATGGTTCACAGAGGGCAATTATAATTTAATTAAGCTGAACAGTTCTTCCACAACCTGGAATGCAAAAATCACACACCCCACATATCAATTATAAGTACCCACCTGGAGCCTATCAATAATACAAATGGAAAGATCTAATATATTCAGGGCTTTCTGACTCACGTCTGAAAAAGACTTTTCCTGTCAGCTATAAAAGAATCCTCCACCCACAATAAAACATCTGGGAACTCAGTGCCAAAAAACAGTGGAGCATTCTCAATGTCAAAGCTCATTTGTTGTGCTCCTACCCATCATCTGTGTCCATGACAACACTTACAGAATTATGGTACCTGGAACCATTCCCCCTGACTGCTCCCTAATGCATCTGCATAACAGGGAGGTAAATCAAGACCCCAGCACTGTACATTGCTAGAATGGGATGACTAGAACTGCATACAGCACTAATGCCTCCAGAAACGGTGAGTCTGAGTAAGAATGGAAATACCATAGCCATGCCCTGCACTGGCTAAACCAATGGAGCTAATATAGTTTGGAGTGTTTTTCAAAAAACAAAACAAATTAAAGATGAAAAGCAGTGCTGAACCCTGGGAGAAAGGAGAGGGATGCCAGAGATGGCATCATGCTATGTAGCAATCTTCTACTTGATCAGTAACAGACATTAATGACAAGTGGACACAGGAGATCAAAACTGTGTAGACCTATTCTGGGTGAACCTTAACTACATTAGACAGGAACCAGCAGATTTGTGTTTTTTCTGTGCTTGGGTGAACTTGGATAACTTGTCATGCCAATAAAGACTCATTGAATTGATTTAAATGAGTGCATCTCACCACACTATCCCATAGTACATAAGGCACAATGTCTATAATAATGAATATAGTGACCGTCACTAAAGTACTACCGTGACTCCTCCTATTGTCCCACCTCAGTGTTTCTCAATATTGCAAGAGATCTAAGTCCTCTTTGACTAGTTGTCCTTCACAATGTAAACTACTGTATACTTTAACCTTGCAGCCCTAAGGACAGAAATAAAACCACCAAGAGAGTTGTGAAGTTATGCACTTCACCTCAATAGCATGCTAATTTTGGGCTTAATTCAAAAACCGGTGATGTCTATGGGTTTCTTCCTATTGACTTCAGTGACTTTGGATCAGGCCATTTGTGTCTTAAAGGTCACCATATTTACTAACTGCTCACCTTATTTATGGAAGTAACCCCCTTGATTTTGGTGGAACCATTAGAGTGAATCGAGTGAACAGAACTTCAGCCTAGTTCATCAGGGAGAGGGACAGTTTGCATTTGCAGAAATCCAGATAGACAAACAGCCTAATCCTTCAAATGCTTACTACACAGCAAAATGCTCTTTACCATGATTAGTACCATTAAGCTCAAACTTACATTGTGTTATGCCATATTACAAAATATAAAGGTTGTAGGATTACACCATCCAGCAAGAAATCACATCCTCCACAATGGCTGGAATGCTAGATACTTGGTTTCTGATGTAAATTATCTCCCCACAATGCCATAAAAATCAGCTAAGAATTTCTATTTATATCTCTTTAACCATGTTGCACAATAGACCTGACTGGATATAAACATTAATGTCATAAGAATTTGACAGAACTCTTTTGTAAGTCCTGACAGGCCTTTTGTAAGTACTAGCCTTAATTGATAATATAAGCAGTGAATATCCTGCAAACTCTACCCAGCACAGTATCTGTTATCGGGGAACTAAAGTGGTTGTTGATGAGAATATTCCTTGCTTCACTACAACTTTATTCTGCAGCCTTCATGCTTTGTAATATGGCATAACATAATATAAGCGTGCACATTATTTATCGGAAGCTGGAAATGGATATAACTAGCTTGAAAGGTGCCGAGAGAGAATATGTCAAAGTACTGCCTTGTGACTCTCTATCTACCATCTCACCTTGCAAGTCACATAAATGAATGCAGACTTCTTATATAAAAGGTCATGGAAAGAAATATTTGGCAGGCAGCAGTTACAAGCAGATGAACTCTCTGGATACCCATGTTCCATAGTTAGAAAAGCTGCAACAAGAAAAAGGAGATGAGACTTGAAATAGCATTTGGACAGCTATGCCCAAAACCTCTAGCTTCCTTTCCCTCATACTGCTTAAGAATTAAATTAATAACTTTTCTTGCACAGAGGTCCACGTTTTTAAAATTTCTATTTGTATGTACATAAGTACTTGACGTGATCAAATATTATTCATTGAATACATAATCCAGTGACTAGTGCTCTCATTTAGTGGTTAGTTTTTTATGGCAGATACATAGCTCTGTGGTCACCATCTGCCTGAATACAACTGATAAACAATTTATATTATTCAGGACTAGATTGTGATAGTCTCATTCACAATGAGAAGTACTTTTTCCCACAAATAGTCCCATTGACTTCAGTGGTGCTAGGGACAACTCAGTGTAAGGCAGCACAATTTGACCCTCAATGACTAATGAGAATATTTATCAAATAATTTATCTGATGATTTTTTAATTTGTGTATTAGACCAGACCTAAACATGAAATGGAAAATTACATGCATAACATCAAGGGGCTAAGAACTGCAAGTGGTACAGCTTGCAGGTGTTAGTGTTACTGGAACAGCCCACTGAAAGCCAAACAAACAAACAAACAAACCTCTTAAACATCAAAAGCAAGAAGAAATTGTAGATGGGAAAAAATGCACATATTAGGAGCTCAACACAATTTTTGCTGTGTTCTACAGTTCTCCAAAAAACATAAGATTTAAAAAAAAAAAAAAAAAGATTGGCATCTTCTCTTGCCACAATACAGTCATCTCAATGCAAACAGACCTGCTACTACCATGTTAATTCACCCAGCCTAGCAGAAAACTGTCTCCAGTCAACCAGTGCAGGAACAAAAATGGGAACTCCTTCATTTTATACAAGAAGCAAATTCTGATTACATTGAAGTGAATGGGAAAAAACTCACATTACGGTGAGTCTAGGATGTCACTTTTAATGGTCTGCTCTCCATTCATCACAATTCAGACTGAAATTCAGATTCTAACTGGGGATACTTATGTGTTAATATTATTAAGCATGGGTCATTTTTTAAATGATTCTTTCCTTTCAAAACAAAGAAATTAAATGCTGAAAGCCATATTAACTTTTTTTAACTCACAAAATGAAAACATTAAGATTTCTATGCCAATATTAATTTGACCACAGTACATAGTCTGTTTATTTTCAAAAGAGTCCTAAGGGAGATAGCCACACAACTCATTAAAATTCAATGGGATTGGGTCACCAACTCCCATAAACTCTTTTGAAATATCCAGCTATAACAACACAAAGAGAACTATATTACACTACACATTTAGGACTCGATTGTGCAACCCTTGAAGTGATGAAAGCAATAGGACTCCTTGTGCAAGTTCTAATCAAGGAGAGTAAGGGCTGTATAATTTGCTTTTAAATAACACAACAATAGAATATATTTCCGGTGTAGCCAAATTAACAGTGCTGCAGGAATCTTTAACTTTTTAATTTTCTAACATTCTCAAATTTAACAGTGTAGTTTTAACATTTTTTTTTGTATTTAATTACAATATTGGCTCATATTTAGTTTGTGATACACTATCACCCTCACATCCTTTTCCGCAGTACTCCTTCCTAGGGAGTCATTTCCCATTTTGTATTTGTGCAACTGATTATTCCTTCCTAAGTGAAATACTTTGCATTTGTCCTTATCGAATTTCATCCTATTTAATTCAGACCATTTCACCATTTTGTCAAGCTCATTGTGAATTCTAATCCTGTCCTCCAAAGTTCTTGAAACCCCTCCCGGCTTGGCATCATCTGCAAACTTTACAAAGTGTACTCTCTGTGCCATTATCCAAATAAGATATTAAATAGAACCAGACCCAGGACAGCCCCTGTGGGACCCCACTCAATATGGCATTCCAGCATGACTGTAAACCATTGATAATTACTCTGAGTACGATTTTCCAACCAGTTCTGCACCCACGTTACAGTAGGTTCACCTGGGCTGTATTTCCCTAGTTTGGGTATAAGAAGATCATGTGTGGGGTTGGTTTGCCATGATTTGTTCTTGACAAATTCCCGTAGACTGTTACTTTTCACCTTATTATCTTCTAGGTACTTACAAATTGATTTTTTGATTAGTTGCTCCATTATCTTTCTGGGTACCAAAGTTAAGTTGACTGGTCTATAATTCCTGGCACTGTCTTTATACCTCTTTTTATAGATAGGTACTATATTTGCTCCTTTTTGATCCTCTGGGATCTCTCCTGACTTCTCAGAGAAAATCGCTAATGGCTCAGAGATCTCTTCCTTAAATATTCTAGGATGTAACTTTTTAAAGTAATTCTTAGCTTGTTCTGTCCTTGTTTTAGCCTGAAATCCTACCCCATTTACACTGATGTTTACTATGTTAGTCATCTGATCTCTGCTAACCTTTATGGTTAAGTACTGGAAGAAATTACTTAGTGAGGTTGTGGAATCTCCATCATTGGAGGTTTTTAAAACAGATTAGACAAACACCCGTCAGGGATGGTTTAGATCAGTGTTTCACAACCTTTCCAGACTACTATACCCCTTTCAAGAGTCTGATTTGTCTTGCATACTTAAAAACTACTTGCTTACAAAATCAGACATAAAAATTAAAAAAATGTCACAGTTCACTATTACTGAAAAATTGCTTACTTTCTCATTTTTAACATATAATTATAAAATAAATGAATTGGAATATAAATATTGTACTTACATTTTAGTGTATAGTATACAGAGCAGTATAAACAAATCATTGCCTGTATGAAATTTTACTTTGTACTGACTTCGTTAGGACTTTTTATGTAGCCTGTTGTAAAACTAGGCAAATATTTGAGTTGAGGTACCCCTTAGAAGACCCCTGAGTATCCCCAGGGGTATGTGTACCCCTGATTGAGAACCACTGGTCTAGATATTATTTAGTCCTGCCTCAGTGCAGGGGACTGAACTAGATTATGTACTGATGTCCCTCCCAGTCCTACATTTCTATGACCATGATTATAAAATCAATCCACTTACTTTGTTTGAAAAACTTAACATCCTCCCTGAGTTTTACTGAAAAATTATTTATTCCTCAGGTTTACCTGATCTTTAAGAGCCTGTCATCTAGTTTACAAAACAAACCCATTCTGTGAAAACAAATTCAAAGTGGGAGATCATTACTGCAGTTGTTGCCTTGAATCGAGATGTCTCCTGTCAAATAATTCTTAAGCCTATTTTATAGTACTGAAAGGTATTTTCTGAAAGCTTCTGGTGAGCTATTCAGAAATAAATCATTGAAGAGGAGGTATAGAATATATTTAGTATTCCATTCGCCAACAGGAGAGGAAAGTATAAAGCAACTAATTTAGATGATATGAGACCGATTCATAAAAAATAATACTGAAGTTGCCTGTGAGCTTTTTACCCAGACGCCAAGTTTTTTCTTAAGAAGACTATAA
Organism: Malaclemys terrapin pileata; assembly: GCF_027887155.1. Taxonomy (NCBI): domain Eukaryota; kingdom Metazoa; phylum Chordata; order Testudines; family Emydidae; genus Malaclemys; species Malaclemys terrapin. The sequence goes on from NC_071512.1 coordinate 71,471,109, forward strand.
AGCAAACATATAATACCTCCCTTTACCCCCGACTTCATAAGGAGTTCTTCCAAACATTTTCCAGTTATTACTTTAACAGAGACCTTTTTTGTTTTGAAGTTGCTCATTGTTTTGTAGTAAAGATGATTACCTTCAGCTCTGTTAGTCATCTTAGCTCTCTTCCTTATTCCTCATTCTATTCTGGCATAATTCAGTTCCTATTTGAATTAAGTTAGCTCAGATTCCCACCCAATCTTGTGTCTAAATAAGTCACACAGGGTCTGAGTACAAGGGCAGTAATGGATGGAAATGGTTACTGTAGTTTAGTCTCCCACAAATTAAAGTGTATTAGTTTTTCAATGCATTGGCTTATACAGGAACTATGCATATGAGGCCAGACTCAGAAAATACCATAGGTTTTGGATCCTGCAATCTGCTTTTTCACCCTGTACCTCCCCTCAGCAGTAAAAGTCAGCTAGAAAGGTCTTATGTTGAATCCTGGTATTGAGGTTTCAGGACTTGTGGCAGGTGTCTCTGACTAAAGAATCGTTGCCTTTGGAATGCTTTTCCTCTTAATGGTCTGCTAGACTGTGATTCAAGCAAGTTTCCAAGCATGTTGCAAGGCATATGTAGCCATTTGTACATTTGATTGCTCCAGAAGGTATTAAATATGGATCAATTCTGAATTTATGCTGGGATTATTCTGATGGTTATATCTGTTTGAGTTTGATGCTCTTATCTCAGTGCCTGATAAACATTTGCGAATCACAAAAATTAAAAATATTATGTGGCATAATTGAAAGACTTCTCTCAAAGGATGCTGAAAATGTAAAAAATATAAGTATTCACTGAGTCACAGCAGAGTTTTCAATGACAACTGCAATATCTAGCCAAAATGGGGGGCATTAAGGACCTCATCCAAAGTCCAACTAAGTCTATAGGAGCAGAACTATTATTCAGTAAAGTCTTATAAGGTGGAAAAGTGAGTATCATTTCTCCCATTTTCACTAATAAAGAAGCTGAGCTACAAATACACCAAAGCCAACATTTCAAACTTGTGTGCTGTAAAGTTAGGCACCACAATATGTAATTAGATACCTAACTAGCCAGCCTCATTTTCAAAGCTACTGAGTGCTTCACTGAAGTTAACTTACATAAGAAGACAAGAACAGCCATACTTGGTCAGACCAAAAGTCCCTCTAGCCCAGTATTCTGTCTTCTGATAGTGGCCAATGCCAGCTGCCCCAGGGAGAATGAACAGAACAGGGAATCATCAAGTGATCCATTCCCCTTCGCCCATTCCCAGCTTCTGGCAAACTGAACTTGAGGAGCTATGGCTGCTCAGGACCTCTGAAAATCAGGGCACTTACTTTAGAGTCCTAAATATGCATGTGGGTACCTAAAGTTAGACACACAGGTTTAAAATATTGGCCTAAGTGACTTGTCCCAGGTCACATAAAGTTCTGTGGCACACTGAGGAATAGAACCAAGTCTTCTGACTCCCACTCAAACCCTTTCCCTTATGTGTAATAGGCGTCATTTCTACTATTAATTGTG